>NC_048266.2:31168645-35968645 GCF_005286985.2 Setaria viridis | reverse complement strand
TCAATGCATCCTGTAAGAACCTCTTCATGCTCAACATTGTCAAAAACCACAGATATTGCAGCAACTGCTGGCTCGGCCATGATAGAAAACATGTCATGATCAAGGAAAGGGCAGGAGTCACAAGCAATGTATGCTGATGTTCTCTTTGACTTCCATATCAGATCAACCCAGCGGCTGAAAGACATCTCAGAACAACCAGCTCCTTGCTCTGGAATGGTTCTGATTTCATTCCGGCAAATAGAATAATAAATCTCTGACAAAAACTCCCTTGGAAGATCATTGCCTCCATTTATATGACGATTGTTCCTAATAAAGTCTTCTTCAGTCATCTTCTTCTTAACCCTTACATTGTGTTGATCGGTGTTAAGCAGGATTACTGAATATGATAACACCAATGCAGCATCAATATTAACAAATATTTGCGGTGATTGTTCATAGTATCGCTCAGAAAAGGCCTCAAGAATTCTCTGTATCTTCTGTGACTCACCAGGCAGCCGGAAAGTTTCCAAGAAGAGCCTTAGAGCAGCATCCAAATTCATCTCTTTGAAGTCAAAGGTTCTAGCAAATTCATAAAGGACCTGAATAGAGAACTCATCATGATTACCCAGGTAGTCCCCAAGAAGATTCTTGTCCAATCCAGGTGTGTACCGGAAGAAAAGAGCAACATTGTGTGGATCAAGTTTTACAGGCAAGAGATGAGCACCTTGCAGGAACTCAAAACCCTTCTTTTTGTCCCTATTGAAGTGTTCAACACCAACCATTAGCTTCCTCTTTATGCCCTTTTGCTGGTTAACAAATGTAACCCATTGACCAGGATCTTTATTGCTTTCGCACTTCAATTGCCAAAACGGAAAATATTCACTTATTTCTGGAACTATTTGATCATGATGCCGAGGTGCATTATCAGTCCGCTCTGCCATGGCCTGAATGACAGCTACCAAACCATCCAAAGCAAGCACATTCAGGACCGACAAAGGACTGTTCACAGGGAATGCACTTTTAGACAGAAGGTTAGCAAGCTCTTCAAAAACATTTGAGCATTGTAAATTGCAATCCATGTTCGCATACATCTCAGCCATAAACTCTTTCTGCCGGCAAAAATCCACCAGCACCTCCAGAGCGACTTCTTGCTGCTGATAACTAGCCCCATATCTACTCTGGGCTAATCTCAAGATCACACATGAGAAGAAAGCCTCTATTTGCAGCTTAAGTTGATGACGCAAATGGTAAAAGAGAGTAAAAACAATGCTGCACACTGTCGACAGGATCAAGGGGCTCATTGACAAGCCAAAATGCATTAGATTGCGGAACAATTCATCCTGTACAAAAGCCAAAAGCTTTGGGTGTCTGTGTATTGATGAAGCGGACAATTCAATAGCTGAACTAATCAACCCCAGAGCAAATAGCGGCACATCCTCATCGAAGTCAATCGAATTCATCCTTGGGTTCACCTTAATGTCTTCTGCTACGTTCAAGAGGGAGCACAAGAATTGCAATATCTCTACCATGCAAGGAACCCCAAACAGCTCCATCATGGCTTTGTCCTGCGCAACACCAGATTCATCCCCCACCTCATCGCCAGAGCTGTTCAAACACAAATAGTCACTCTTTCCATTCTCCAACTCCCCAGCACCCAAACCTTGGCCCTTGAAACTGGAAATCTGCAGAACAAATGCAATCAGCACATTCGTACACTTCACTTAGGACATGATCATATCAGCCTTCCAAGTAACAAAAGCTAATTTGTACATTAACAATATGCATATCTTATAAGTAATAAGTAAAAGCCAGTACAGTTGAAACAGTGCCTATGTGCAAGGTATATTGCTAGTATGACAGAATTTTACTTGGAACTAAGACTTCAAAATAAAAACTTGAACCTAAAACGACACTGATGCATCTTTGGTTTAGACTGCAGACTGGCACGTGTCACCATAGTAAGTCTAGGGGAAAGCTATAGCTCACCCGGGTGAAATAGAGCCCCTCCTCACCCAAATTTTTCTTCCCCCATGTGCACCCTTTCTTCTCCAACTCCGGCCAAATTCCGACGAGATTAGGGGCGCCGGGGTTAGGGGTTTGGAGGTTAGGGTTTCAGGGTTTCTGGGGTTGGGAACTCACCGGCGGACCTAAAGGGAGGGCCGGCGGCGGTAGGCCGGCCCGGCGGAGGTGGCAGGTGCGGGGGCGGTGAGGCGCAGCGGCGGGGGCACTGCCAGCCGGGCGGTGGTGGAGGGCGGTTGGGCAGGGACGGGGCGGGGGCGACGATGGCGGGAGGCGGCGGCAGGAGGGGTAGGAAAGGCGGCCGGCGCGGGCGGGCTAGGATCCCGCTGGAGCTCCGCACCGGCCAGCCGGCGGGACCCTAGCTTGCCCGCGCTGGACAGGTGGAGGCATGACGGGACGGCGCCGGGAGGTGGAAGGTGGAGTCACGGGGGAGTCGGGGGGTTGGTGGGGAGTGGGGGAGGGGAGAAGAAGACAAGGTTGAGAGAGATGGAATTGATCCGAGCCGCCGATTTTAGATCCAATGGTTGAGAAATTCGAGCGAGGGGAGTCCCTGTTTCACCCGAGTGAGCTACAGACAGTCCCTATTATTAAGTTCAGGGAAAGAGGAAAAGCAATGCTCGTATGGTCATATGGACAGCACAAGTAATGACTATAACAATGCTTGAAAAATTTCAGAATAATCAGTCGCACCTGCCCGTCGGCAACCACGGTGGCATCAAGGTCCGGCAGGCGGGCGAAGACACAGCGGATAACCTCCTGCATGGTCTGGCGGGAGACGCGCTGCAGCAGCTCCCCCTTGGTCGCAGCCTGCTGCACGACGCGGAAGCAGGTGCTGACGATCGCGCAGACGTGGCGGTTGGAGAGCGCGGGCGCGGCGCGTCCGCGCACGCAGGCGAGCAGCACCTGCAGGACCCGCGCCAGGACGGCCTCCTCGGACGCCGGGTCGGTGACTTCGAAGCGGCAGCCTGTGACGGCGTCCACGACGGCGCCCATGGCCCCGGCGACGTTGGGCGCGGCGGGGCCGACGAGGTCGAGCGAGAGCACCTTGTGCAGCGACGAGAGCGCGGCGCCAGTGATGGGCGCGCCGGTCTCGTCCGAGCGGACGACATCGAGGAAGGGGCGGAGGTAGAGGAGCGGGTCGACGTCGTCCAGCCACCGGCACGCGCCGCCGGGCCGACCCCAGCCGGCGGCGCGGCCGCGGAGGGACTTGAGCCCCGCGACGAGCGGGTGGTCGAGGTGCTCGTCGGCGCCGCCGCCGTCGTAGCGGACGCCCGCCCAGCGGACGTTCCGGCGCATGACGGCGAGGACCGTGGCGACCTCCGACACCACCACGCACGCCATCGCCACGCGCGGCGGCGCCAGCTGCGGGGCGTCCAGTCCCGCGCCCGACGGCGACGGCGATGCCGCCCTAAGCCCGCCCATGGATATGAGCGCGCGGGGCCGGGCGGAGCAGCTAGTTTGCAAGGGGCATTCGGGAATTGGGATCTGAGAGGGAGGGTGGGATGGTGAGATCTGTTCGTGGTTTGGTCAGTGTGGCGACGAACGAGGCAAGACTCGGAGAGCTCGTACTCGTGTTGGCTCTTCACTTCTTTCCTCTTCTTTGAAATCAAATTTCTTCTTCAACATAAATGGATTTGGATGGATTTTGTTTTCACTGGATTTTGAACTGTTTGGGTGGTTCCTATACTGTTTAAAAATGTTGCTGTGGGCTCCAACTGAAAATATGTGGATTTGTTTGGGATCAATTTGAATTGTATCTTGATTGAGTTCGAAGTAAAGTGGCCATCCACTTTAAACGAAGGAAGCAGACAACTCATCTAGCACGAGTTGGTAAGATGTTCAACGGTGTCATGGTCCTACAATACTATAGCGTTAGTTTGGTTGAGATTTGGTTCACCATTCGAGAGAAAACGACAAAGCAGCTAGTACTTTTTAAATCACAACAAATCAAGAAGAACAATGCTCAATTTACAAGTTCGTCCTTCCACTACACAGATTGCATTGAACTCTTTCATTAGATTGGTGTGCTGGCACGTGAATTTAGGTGTACATTGGGTTTATGTTATACTCCATCTAATTGAAATACCTGACATTGTTGACTTTTACTCACAACGTTTGATCATTCGTCTTATTCAAAAATTTATTGTAAATATATGAAAATGTAAGTTATACTTAAAGTAACTTTCATGATAAAATAAGTCGCAAATAAAATAAATGATATACATAATTGTTTTGATAAAATGAATGCTCAAATGTCATGATCAAAAGTCATAGTGACAAATATTTTGATAGATAGGTAATATATGATTTGACCTTACTAATGTCGTTAGTGTTCATTTGAAAAAAGAAATCTAAACATTCTAAAATTTTGTTAACGGGCAATTTTAAATTTTTACGTGGGTTCATTTTGTCAAATGTTGAGGGACAAAAGTTATTATGGAGATATAGTGAAGTTTGGTAGGAAAAAAATGTCCATGAATAGAGAAAGACTTAACGAACCTTGATGAGCCACAATTACACTATTAAGTCAAAATATTATATGAAATTGTCACCTATACACGGCTAGCTAGCATGGAAACAAATTCTCAAATCGAATTACATCATCCCGTTGATTTGGAAGAATTTCATTAAAAGGCAAGATCAAGGTTCGTTACATTTTAACTTATCAACTTCAGACGTTACCCCTTTTCCAGATACATAGATTTTGCTATGAATCTGACATAACCCTACATTTAGATGTATAGCAAAATCTACGTATAAAAAAACTAAAATGATGTATATTTTGGACAGGATGGAGTATATTGGGAAAAAGGATCTTGGACCTTTTATCTATGCAAGTTTGTTGCCCAAATTTGGCAAGTAGATGTTTATTGATCCGCAAATAATGAGCGACCATAAAGCAATAGCTATGGTTTAGAGTGTTATTTGTATCGTAATGCGAACATGCTTATAGCTGAGTTGGTAAGTAGCACTCCTCAGATCTTAGGTTCGACTCCTCGTGAGAGCGTATTTCAAACTGAGGTTAAAAAATCACCTTATCTATCACCATAACCTAAACACAGGTCAAGACCTGACCCAGGCCGTAGCTGTGGTTGGTTCTCCTACTTGAGGTAGTCTCACAAGGGTTACAGGGCAGAGGTTCGAGGATTTTCTTGACCGCGTGAGAAGACTTCTCTCTTAGAAAAAGCCCATAGCTGTCTTACCCCCCCGCAGGTCGAGCTTTAATTTGTATTGTAATAAAATAAACACTACACATGGCGCCCTACCTTTTACAACAAGACTGAATCGTCGACGACCAATTGGAAAATCAAGAGGATTGATTGAAAATACGCATAACTCTAAGTTTTTAAGAGGCGATTTGCGTTCGGGTTTGTTGGCAAAATTATTCTTGTCGGTTGGAAAAATTATTAAGATTTTTCCGCAAAAGATTTTAGGATTTTCGTGTTCTAAATCTTAAATAGTACACAGCAAGTTCGTATTAGCATTGAGCACTCCAATTTGAGTGGATTTTTAGGAACCAAAAATCACATCTAAAACAACTGAATTTAATTAAAAATTTCGGCAAACAAAACCCCTCAAAACCCTACATCCTCCATGGCCTGATTCCCTCCCCCTCGCCGCCGCCGGAGGGAGGCGGTCAAACGATGCTATCCCTCCCCCCGCGCCGCCACCTCCTCCGCCGCCTCTGGCCTCGCCGGAACCCTACCCTCCTTCGCCTCTCCCTCGGCGCCCACGCCGCCGCCCTCTCCACCGCCCATACCGCCGCCTCCGCCGGCGCCCGCGCCGCCGGCACTCCCATTTCCCACCTCTTGCGGACCCTCCGCTCCCTACACGCTGTCGACCCCGACCACCTCCTCTTCCACCCCCTCCCCTCCTCCGCCCACGTCTGCCTCGCCGCTCACCTCGCCGCCCGCGCCCGCCTCTTCGCGCACTCCCGCCGCCTCCTCGCCCGCCTGCTCGGCGTCGGCCACCGGCCCCACCTCGCCGCCTCGCTCGTCGACCTTCTCCACCGCGCGGCACTCGCGCTGGGGCCTCGCCGCAGCGCGCTCCCCTCCGTCGTCGACACCCTCCTCTCCCTGCTCGCCGACCGCGGCCTCCTCGACGACGCCGTCCGCGCGTTTGCCCGCGTGCGGGAGCTGCGCGTGCCACCGAACACCCGCACCTGCAACCACATTCTCCTAAGCCTTGCCCGCGACCGCCGCGGCGGGCTCGTCAAGCGGCTCTTCGACCAGCTGCCTGCGCCCAACGTGTTCACGTTCAACATCGTGATTGATTTCCTGTGCAAGGAGGGGGAGCTTGCAGAGGCAAGGGCACTGTTTCTTAGGATGAAGGTGATGGGCTGCTCGCCTGACGTCGTCACTTACAATTCTTTGATTGATGGGTATGGCAAGTGCGGGGAGCTGGAGGAGGTGGAGCAGCTGGTGGGGGAGATGAGGAAGTCTGGGTGTGCAGCTGATGTTGTGACGTACAATGCATTAGTCGATTGCTTCTGCAAGTTTGGGAGGATGGAGAAGGCGTACAGCTACTTTGGAGAGATGAAGAAGCAGGGAGTGATGGCAAATGTAGTTACATTTAGCACTTTTGTCGATGCATTTTGCAAAGAGGGTTTGGTCCGGGAGGCAATGAAACTGTTTGCACAGATGAGGGTGAGGGGGATGATGCCCAATGAATTCACTTATACTTCGTTAGTTGATGGAACTTGCAAGGCAGGGAGGCTTGATGATGCCATTGTATTGCTTGACGAAATGGTGCATCAGGGGGTAGCACCAAATGTGGTCACATACGCTGTGCTGGTCGATGGCCTTTGCAAAGAGGGTAAGGTTGCTGAAGCGGATGGTGTTTTGAGGCTGATGGAGAGAGCTGGTGTTAAAGCCAATGAATTGCTGTACACTACACTGATCCATGGGCACTTCATGAATAAGAATGGTGAGAGAGCTTTGGATTTGTTGAGTGAGATGAAGAACAAAGGAATGGAACTTGATGTTTCACTCTATGGTACCCTCATTTGGGGTCTCTGTAATGTTCAAAAGGTGGATGAAGCCAAGAATCTGTTACATAAAATGGCTGGCTGCGGTTTGAAACCTAATAATGTCATCTATACGACAATAATGGATGCTTGCTTTAAAGCAGGAAAAGAGTCAGAGGCCATTGCCCTGCTCCACGAGATGCTGAATTCTGGGTTCCAGCCTAATGTTGTAACTTACTGTGCATTAATCGATGGATTGTGCAAAGCAGGATCAATTGCTGAGGCAGTCTTCCATTTTAACAAAATGAGAGACTTAGGTCTAGATCCAAATGTACAGGCTTACACCGCCCTAATTGATGGTTTTTGCAAGAATGGCTCCTTGGATAAGGCTGTGCAGTTGTTGAATGAAATGGTTGACAAGAGTATGTCTCTTGACAAAGTTGTATACACTTCTCTTATTGATGGGTACCTGAAGCAGGGAAATCTCCAGGATGCCTTTGCGCTCAAGGCCAAGATGATCGAAAGTGGTTTGCAACTTGACCTTTATACCTACACTTGCTTTATTTGGGGCTTCTGTAATATGAATATGATGCAAGAGGCTAGAGAAGTTCTTTCAGAAATGATTCAAAACGGTATTACTCCCGATAAGACAGTTTATAACTGTCTGATAAGCAAATACCAGAAATTGGGGAACATGGAGGAAGCATCAAGTCTTCAGAATGAAATGAATAGTATTTTAATATCTTGTACAAAAGATGATACTGCTTCTGGTGGTGAAACCTGAGCTTGTGCTTGTACAAGGTATAAAGGGCTATTCTTTTCTTTTGAGTGTCAAAATTCCTGCAATTGGACAACATAGACATCATCACTAAACCGAAACTTCCCTCGCAGCATGAAAGCATATGTCACTGCGTGATTCAGTATGCTTCTGATATTTTTATCTCAGTCAAGTTACTTAACAATCTTCCTTGGATCCAAAGTTGAAAAGGCAGGACAAATACTCCTGTTATCTTGGATACAGAACCTAGCAAACAAACGAGGGGATTTCGCTGGAGCGAAAGGAGGAACTCAAGTTTTGAAATGCTTCCGTGGTAAGATCAACTGAATAGCTATAAATAACTCACTATCAGCTGACTATGTTACAACAGTCTTGCTAAATTGCTTACTTTTGTTTGCACAAACAAATAATGAATTCGTTGCATGCATTTTTATTTAGTATCATGTATCCAGGTAAAATTGCAATCTGTTTATTAGCAATACTTGTCGTCTTTCATTTGATATGTCTTTTAAGTCATCATCCATTGATAATCAAACCATGCCATTTGTATTTGATACAGGTTGATATCATGTACCATACTTCCACTGATACTGATGTCGATATCAGATGATTGAGTATGTGAAGCATGTAAGTCAATAAGTCATGCATACTTGTCTTATTATTTACAATCGTTGATAATTAACTGCTTCTTTGGTGTTAACAGTTTGGTCTGTTCACTTCACTATTTCAAAAATTTTCATCATTATTGGCATTAAACATGTATTGAATGTTCATTCTGAGGAACTAGATTGTGAATAGACTGGTGAACTGGTGACTTGTAAATCAACCTAGTTGTCTGTCAAGTAGTAGGATGGGTTAGAAATCATTGCCTCAGTCCTCATAAGTGAAATTTATAAAAAAAATGATAATGGGGATATCCCATTAAAATAATAGAATCATCCTATGATGGAGCAAATTATCCTATATGAGGTGGTTACTCAAACTAAACACCCTAGATATTGTCTTTGTTTTGGATGATCATTATCATGCTGCTAGACATGGAGAAACAAGCAAATAACATTTGTCTGATATTCGTTCTTCAAAGTCCTTTTTCTTCATTACCCATTAATGTTCATGCTTTGCTATGTTAAGTAGAATGAAGTTACAATATGTGGTATAAAATATATTAACATCCATTATTTCAATTGCCCATCTTACTGGGGAGCTTGAATGATTTTGCAGCTATGGGAGTTCACTGAAGTAATTTTAATCTAGTGGCACATGTCATAGGTAAAGAATATGGATTCAGTTTTCCTATGGCCCCATGAGGACCTCAGTGTAATTTGGTGCAATCAAAAGATGTCAGTTGATTAATGGACTGTACACATAAGAATCCTTTCCTCATGTTAATAAGGAAGTCCCACACAAACCTAATGAAGAAGTAGACTTTGCACCTCCTTATCTCCTGTCACATGTTCATCCTTCCATTGAGATCCAACATTCCTAATTGAACTGATGGATGCAGCATCAGAAACGGCAGAGAGCTAGAAGATAACACCATATTCTTCTGCCATCTGCTATTGGGCAACCTGAAAATATTTTCAAGAGTGTGCATATGATGTTCAAAGGAAATCAGTACTTCTAGCACCTTTTTGTGAGATGACAAGCTTTTCCTGATAGTATGTACTTTACACTAGAAATATGTTTGACTCAGTCAGATTCACGCAAGCAAATACTGATTATGAATTAAGGCAGAATGCTTTGGAAGTTTGCCGTTCCCAATAAGATGCTACAAAGTGTTATAATTTTACATGGATCAAAATGGTGAAGGTGTATCTCACTCATGGAAGGATGGACAGCTCAGATTTATGTTGGCAACAGGATAAGCCTATCAGGAAGAATATCATAGAGGCCTCAAATTCGACCAGCATAATTTTTCATCTTGATGTTTGTTACATATGGCCTGTAAATTCGATCAGGATCATTCCTTCACGCCAACCATCAGGTGAGAAGTCCACCAACACAGCTGAACGCATTCAAATGTTACTTTCTGTAGCAGCATTTTTTTATTTTATATTTTAGGACAGAGCTTTAGTTTTTTCTGCTGTCTTTGATGTTTTGAGTCAAACTGCTGCTTTATCGTACCATGACTCTACACCTTAATGCAGCAATCTCGTGCCTGCTCAGGACACAGGAGCACTGTGCTTTAAGGAAGGAAACATATTACGTGATGCTTGATAGTGATGACAAACTGGAGATGAGATTGAAATATATGTTCAGAAGAAGAATTGTGTCTTTTGGTGATTAAAAAGAAGAGCAAGGGAATCGTGGGGACTGGCATACTTATTCCTGCAGGCTGGAGAGCATGGTGACGCCAGTTTTTGTTGGCTGCCATCTCAGTCAGATAGTTGTTGTTCTGAATAACTTGTCACAAACATTACACAGATCGTGTGAAAACAGAGACACATGGAATCTGAACACAGATAGGTCTAGATATCTTCAAATATCAGTTTTGCACATAGATTAAAGACCTGCATAGAGATTCCGAACTATTTTTTCATTATTTGATTTATTCATTTTCCACTGACCTGCGATGTCGCAAATTGAACTATTGATTGATTTGTTCCTTTTTGCACTGATCTGTGACATCGTGAATTGCGCGTCGCAACATCGTGGTATCTTGTCATGCAATTCGGGCTCGTTGCACCGTTTAGTTTCGGAACCCTGTGAAATGTAACGTTGACTGTTGAAGCCCAGATGGACAGATGTAAGTAGAACAAGCAATTCTGGTATTCCTCTCAAACACTAAATCTTGTTGCTTGCCTTGTTCGCAAGCTTGGATGCCATGCCATGTCTGTATTTCCCGTTAGAGGCACAGGATTGTTCTGATGAATACTAGGCGGATGCGGCATATTGCTGCAATACTGGACAGATGCGGAGGTCCGGACTACGTGGAACACAGACACGGATCCAGGACCGGAGCAAAGCAAGCCCATGATCCCATATAACCCAACCAAACAAAACCTAGAAGCCAAAACCACTCGACCTGACTTCGGCGAGCGCGCGGCAAAAGAGGTAGGCATGCAGGCCGCCGTCGGTGGCCCGGCGCGCGGCCGCCGAGCTGGTCCGGCGGGTGGTGCGCGTGCGCGAGCAGCTGCACGCGGCGCAGCCGGCCCCTTGCTGCGGCGGCTGCTGGGGCGGGCACTGCCTGAGTTTCTGGGAGGGCTTGAAATTCACCGCGGTGCCCGGGTCGGCCTACTTGCTCTACGCCATCGGCAGGATGGACAAAGAGATCAAGGAGATCAAGGAGAAGAACCAAAAGCTCATGGAAGGTAGCAGATGCTAAGCTAGGAACACGTCAATAATCCAATGTTAAAGATGTTGATTATTTTTTTAGATTAAGAAAAATATTCGGTCTTCAACATTCGCATGTAAATGTCTACGACCACCAAGAAACAAGTGTGGCCACATAGGCTGACGATACACGAGTACTTAGACTCCAAGCTTCAACACAGAGACACTCCAAACAAACAAGAAAGAAAACTAAAGCATGAAAATAAAGACTAAGCTTCAATTTTCTTCCATGTCTTTGCTTCAAACTTGAATTGTCCTCATCGCAGCAACAGTCCGTCACCTCTCTTATCTACTTAGAAACAGTTGATGATAGAAACATTCTGCAAGAAATGATTAACCATAGCTTGATCTTGTGTCACATAGTAACCGCACTGAGTCGATCTTGACTGTGACATCAAGCTTGAGCAACGTCATACACTGCCACAATATGAGCGATCTCGACCACAGCATCGCAGGGCTCAACAACTCCTCCATGGCGACGCCCCCGAGAGGGAAGCGACGTCAAGATGCCGCCGCTGCCAGAACCAGCCAAGTAGTTCAAAGGTTTTCACCTAGAGAAGAAGGCGGCAAGATCCTTCCAACGATGCCTTCAAGAAGGAGAGCAATGCACAGTATCACCATCGCCGTCGACCGATACAAGATCAAGTAGAGCTTTCGCCCAAAAGACCTGCCATGAGCCCAAACAGCGGCCCCATCGGTTTCAGCGGTGTGCGTGCCCACTGCGACCTGCTGTAGGCAGCCATCCTAGGAAACCGCGCGCCCACTGCGACCTGCCGTAGGCAGCCATCCCAGGACAACCTAGGTTGCCTAGTCCGAGCGCCTGGCATCCCTAGTCACGCCCCGACCGGGGGTGCAGCCACAGCCGCGCCATGGAAGGAGGGATGCCGTGCGCGCCACAGAGGGCACCGGGTCACATCGCTTGCCGGCCGCGAGCCCTGCCGCTCGCTGACCGCAGGCACCGCCGCAGTCGAGCCCCACCGCTCACTAGCTGCACGTCGGGCTCCGTCGCCGCCGCTGGAAGGCACCGCACGACCCCGACGTGCTGAGGCCCCAAGATAGCAGATCCGTCGGCCGGGGGTGTGGATCCGGCCATTCGCAGGGCGGATCTGGCTGCGGACCGCCGGAGACAGCCGCTGCCACCATGGACGACCAAAGGGAGCACGAGGGGGAGGGGGAAGGAGAGAAGGAGGAAGGGGTGGTGGAGCTCTGCCACTGTCTTTCTTGTAGCCATGCAGACTTCTGACGGCCGCTCGGGTAGCAGCAAGGCGGGAGAGGGGGTGCTGGGAGGCGGTGGCGCTCGGGGGAGCGAGATCCGCCCAAGCCGCTCCTGAGGTGGAGTGACGCGGGGGAGAACTGAGAGGAGACGCTAGGTCTGTCAAAGATGTTAATTATTGGGTGCAAATATACCAAATCACAGTGTAACACTATTACTAGTGCTTGATGAACATGATTCCTCCGCCGCCCACCTTCTTGATATCTTGTGATCGAGCAACTACATATCACTATTTATAATTCCCACCGGCTGATCTTGTGTGCTTTTTTTTCTCTCTCTTTTCAATCATGACCGTTTGCTGTTGTGTTGTATAGCTGTTTTCGCTATCTTCTCTATCAATGTAAGTTCGGCAGCCGTTTCACTATTTGTTTATTTGACATGTGAAATTCAACAATCTTCCGCGTTCCGCTTGGACGACATGAGCAATTGCATGCATATCACAGTTTTTATCTTATGAACTAACAATGTTCATTTCACCACTATAATATTGATTAAGATAAACATTGTCCTACTCTTTAATAAATTATAAAATTTGATTTTTATTCTCCTCCAAATATTTTATTTGAACTGTATACTCATAAGTCAGTCGCACGCACGATTGGCTGAGGGCTGAGGCAGGCCTAAAATCTTAGCCCCGAGATCGGCCCAATAGATCCAGCTCACCCTCGGGCTGGGCCGGACTTGGGTGGGAACACGTTCCTTCTTCTTTCCGCTCGGCAGTCGCGTCCACATCACCCATCAAATCAAATCCCGGGCGCCCCGGTGAGCTCTAGCGGCTGTGAGAAGCTTCCATGGAACATTATCCACCAGATCACCACCGCTTCCTCCTCCTCCTCTTGCTTCTCGTACTTTCCAGAACATTCCGATCCTTCTCCCATAAATAACACAGCAGCACCCATCATGCCATGTCTCCCGCCAAAACACGAACCCAAACCACCGACCGAACGAGCTCGTCGATCGCATCACCTGCCGCCCTCTGCCGGATCGGATGGATCACCCCGCAGCCGCGACGGTGAAGCATCCGGACGAAGTGCTGGTGGTGCTGGACACCGACGGCGACGCTGGCGGGCGAGCAGGCGCGGCGCCGGAGCCTTGGAAGCTGGCGGCGGTTCCGCCGTTCGTGGCGAAGACGTTCGAGCTGGTGGAGAACCCGGCGACGGACGGCGTCGTGTCGTGGGGCCCGGCGCGGAACAGCTTCGTGGTGTGGGACCCGCACGCCTTCGCGGCGGTGCTCCTCCCTCGTCTCTTCAAGCACGCCAACTTCTCCACCTTCCTCCGCCAGCTCAACACCTACGTCAGTATCCAATCGCATTTCAGTTCGTAATACTGACATTGCAATGTTATTCTTTTGCTAATCAATTCACTGATTCTATATCTGCTCATCAATTGTTCTTGTGCTGTTCGTGTGCACGCGATGATTAATGCTGTGCAGGGGTTCCGCAAGGTGAGCCCGGACAGGTGGGAATTCGCGCACGCCGACTTCCTCGCCGGCCAGCGCCACCTCCTCGCCAACATCCGCCGCCGGCGCGGCGCCGCGGGAGTCGGATACAAGGCGGCGAAGACGGCTAGTATCGCGACCGGGAGCGGGGGCCGCGAGAAGGAGCTCGAGAAGCTGCGGCGCGAACGCGAGGCGCTGGCGCGGGAGCTGGCGCGGCTGCGGCGCGAGCAGCAGGAGGCCCGCGCGCAGCTGCGGGACGTGGAGCGCCGCGTGCGGGGCACGGAGCGGCGGCAGGAGCAGTGCGCTGCGGCCTTCCTCGCGCGCGCCGTCGGGGACCCGGCCGCGGCCGATGAGACCGGCAGGAAGCGGCGGCGGCTCGACGCCGACGCCACGTCGACCACGCCGGGTGTGGCGGATGTCCTCGCGTTCGTGGAGCTGGCTCTGGCGGCGGGCGCCGAGGCCGAGTCGGCTCCCATGCCGGCCATGGCGTCGGCACATAGCACGGGCGCCGCCACCAACCTGGACATGGTATGGAACGAGCTGCTGGGGGAGGAGCCGGTGGCGATCGACGCCAAGGCGGATCAGGAGCTCGCCGCTGCCGCCGTGGAGCCGTGGGAGGAGATGAGCGGGGAGGAGGCTTTGGAGCTGGTTGAGATAGATTGCTTGGCATCACCGTAAGCCATGTTGCTGCTGTCACTGTCAATTGCAACGAGAGATGTGGACGGGTTGAGGTCGATGGATTCAGGTGGTTGGATGCATTGAAGGTTCTGACTTTCTGAGGAGATTGCTAGAAATGGTTGTTCCAGTTCATATGTTCTTGGAATTTATTCTTGGGAGTTCTTCGCCGATCGAGCGCCGGTGACAAAAAGATCGCTCTCCCTAGAACCACCCAACCATGATCGTCTGTGTCGGTATCACCCTCTTCATCTCTCGTCTCTTCAGTATTCTATTATCACTCCCTCATGCATGGATTTTGGTGATGGCAATATGAGGAAGGTAGAGGTGACAGCGATATGAGACATTGGGATCTTTCTGGCTCCATGCTACAATGTCACATTTTGTAATTACTTGATAAGTAGGGTTATTTAGACCTCAAATGACACACTTCAAAGTTTAGGGATTTACAGATATGTATTTAAATGGCATACTAATATTCATCAAGTTTAAGTACCACAAGTTATATTGGAAATATATTGTGTGTCGAAGATGAAGAACGAATAGTAGTAGTGAACAGTCCTGCAAAGGTAAGGAACTAGGTGGGAACGATTTTTCTAGGCTACCATGAATAATTAGCAGTAATTTTGAATATTAGTTCAAGCATTACGGGATTGTTTGATTTGAGGAATCACCTCATGCATGATTGATCCTGGATGGTGGGTTTAACCAATTTACTTGTACTCTTATAGTTTACTCCTATTAGTAGAATAATATATTAAGTGGGATGGCTTCATCTTAGATGAGTTGGTACGATTTACCCAATCAAACAAAAAGGATCATTATTATTTGAACCATTTTATACATGAATCAAATGATACAACCAACCAAACACACATTAAATTAAATCAGCGCATGCAACTCCATCGCAAGTTTAAAAAACCATAGTTTTACAACCGTGCATTAAAATGGAAATCCGATTTCAGAATTGGGTTGCGCTCAACAAAAACTACAAAACAAGATCTCACAATATATTTTAATGATGGTTTTCTCATACGCATTTTTGTTAAAAGTTGAATGAATATTATAACAAACTCAGAAGCAATGTAGAACAAATGTACAAAGCAAATTAACGTGATCCAAAACAAACATTGTTTCTTCATACTTCATAGAAACGGCACAATCTAGACGAAACCCTAGCAAAAGTAGTACTTCATGGATAGATCGTCTACATAAGGTGCTTCTTCTCATCGTTGTTCAATTGCTTGAAGATTCTTAGAATCTGCAGAAGATATCAACAAAGCTAATGGACAGATCAAATGAGATGAACAAAAGCCACATGAGCTAAAATTCATTTTAGTGAATGAACTAAACAACTACTCAACTGAACGACCAAACGCGAGCAAGTAATGATTAAACAATGGAACCAGCAGTTGCATCACTATACCATGAAAAAAAATGACCTTCCATTACTTGACATTTGAAACCTTGCTACAGTGTTGGGCTGCTTAGCTGGCCGAGCTAATGATAGACATTGCTGCTGTTGCGATGGCAAAACAAATTGCTGCCAATGTTGCTATTGTGTCGACCCAATCAAACAAGTGATGAGCTCCTGTTATCCAATGAGAAGAAATAACTAAACTACCCCAAAACCACCCAATTGTTGGCACAACTAAAATACTTGACAGATAAATCAGAAATCATTCCAGGGCATTATTGAAATGTTTATCAGTTATTATTGAAATACCTATCAGCCACACACCCAAAATAACAACAATATGATGTAACACATTCCGGATATGAAAAATTCCCAAAACCAGAACAGAAAAATTGCGCACGTCTGGGGACTGGGAAGGAGCATCCATGGCGACGACGACGCCTGGCAGCGCACGCGAGAGGATAAGCTCTTGTAAGTTCCTTCGTCCCAAATTGTAATTTTTGTTATGCACCTAGATATAAGTTTACGTCTAGATGCATAATAATATTTATGAACCTAGAAAAGTTAAAACGATTTACAATTTGAAATGCAGGGAGTAGGGATCATACTACTTTATCATATATGAGCGGTAAGATTTTTGAGGCCGTGCAGATAGACTAAAAAATGGCCGGCCGATTGCTAGTCTTTACCTTATTTTTTTAATCTGACGATGTTTGCTTTTGAAGCAGTGGATCGGAAGTAGAAATGTTTGTCGAATCCCCAATTGCAGCTAGATGTGTGACACGGTAGTTTTTCCCTCCATGAGAAAGCGTAAAGACAATGTTTGTGCCTTCGACCTCGACACGACACAGCGAGTGACGAACCCTGCCGGCGCATCTGAGCGGTCGATCTCCACGGAGCCAACAGGCAACGGCTCCGATCCACCTCCAAGCAATCTCCTAAAATTACATCGAATGTTTATATACTAATTAGGATCGAATGTTTATATACTAATTAGGAGTATTAAATATAGACTAATTACAAAATTAATTGCACAGATGGAGGCTAATTTGCGATACGAATCTATTAAGCCTAATTACTCCATGATTTGACAATGTGATGAATAGTAAACATGTGCTAATGATGGATTAATTAGGCTTAATAGATTCGTCTCACGAATTAGCCTCCGTTTGTGTAATTAGTTTTATAATTAGCTTATGTTTAGTCCTCCTAATTAACCTCTAACTATTCGATGTGATATAAATTTTAGTCCAGACTAAAGATCCAAACACCCTCTTAGAATGAAAACTCCTAGTTTTAGAATAGCACCTACATATTTGCCACCGGAAAGAAGTTTTACCAACACATTTGCTATTTTTGCTGACGTGTCAAGCCACATCCATGCAGCAGGGTGGATTGAGCATGACAAATGACCATAGTACCCTTGCATTTCTTCTCCGAGCGCCGATGCTTTTCCTCTCTTCCTCCCTCTCTATCTCTGACCGGTAGGACCCACCCTCTTCTTCCACCTCCAGCCAACCATGCGCGCCGGGGCAGTGCTGCTCGGCGGTGGTGCAGGCGATTGCAGTGCCCGTGGGGGCGGTCTGGTTGGTGGTGCGGCGCTTCGACTGGCCGCAGGCGTACAAGCACTTCATCCGAAGCTGCCGCCTCGTGGACGGCGACGGCGGCGCCATGGGCTCCGTGCGGGAGGTGCGTGTCGTGTCGGGCCTCCCCGCCACCAGCATCCACGAGCAGCTCGAGATCCTCGATGACGAGCACCGCGTGCTTAGCTTCCGGGTCGTCGGCGGGGAGCACCGACTCGCCAACTACCGGTCGGTCACCACCGTGCACGAGGCCGCCGCCGGCCACACCGTGGTGGTCAAGTCGTACGTCGTCGACGTGCCGCCCGGGAACACGCGGACGAGACACGCACGTTCGTGGACACCATCGTGCGCGGCAACCACCAGTCGCTGGCGCGCACCGCCGAGCAGCTCGCTGCCGCCCTGGCGTAGCGATGCCCGTGCCAATGGCCGCCGGCCCCCGGAGTCGTAGGCGAAGGAGGCCGGGTTGGGGTTGTGCACGGCCACGGTGAGCAACAATGTGACGTTGAGCTGGAGGGAGATGGCCGAGAAGGTGAGGCGCGGGGCGACCCCCGCCAGGCGCGTGGAGACGAGGCGGGTGGTGGGGTCCCGGACCTTGAGGACGGTGAGGAAGAGAACGCGCATGGAAACAGAAGTGCATCGGATCCAGATAGAATTAATAATTAATTGTTCAAACTGACGCGTTGCTATCCAAAGAAGTTGCAGGTCGTCGTCGTCCCGTAGTAGTAGTACCCTTCCAATTCATTCGCAGCGTCATGGCCGCTGCCGTCTCCAAGGTCGTAGTTGTAGCCATAGCCTGCGAGTTGGTTGTGGTTGGAGCCATAGTTTAAAGGCGGCGGCGGAAGATAATAAGTAGGCAGCATCATCGAGGCAAAATGCATCGGCGCATGGTCGACGTCGCCGCCCATCAGCATCGTCGTCTGCGCGTCCATGGCCCCGGGGTCGGGGTGGCTGCTGCCGGCGCCGCTGTCGGCCGTGAACGCGCCGGCGGTGGGGTAGTGGAAGGCGTGGTCGCTGGCACCCACCGCCCGCACACTGCTGCATCATAACCTCCTCGACGGTGGCCTCGCGCACGCGCTCCGCCGCCTCGGCCTGCACCCGCTCGAGCGCGGCGAGCATGGCGAGAAGCTCCGGTATCCCCGCGCGGCACACGTCGTCGGCGGCGGCCCGCACGCCGGCCGCGCGCGCCGCCGCGTCGAGCGCCTTCCGCTTGATCACCTCCGCCTTCATGGCCTTTTCCAGGCGCTCTTTCTCGCTCTCGTACTCGCGCAGGATCGGCGCCAGGCGCGCCACCGCGGCCGCGCACGGGGCGGCGGCGGAGGCAGAGGCGGGGTCGAGGTAGCGGTCGACGACGGGGTTCACGGAGGGGTACCCGATCGAGTATGGCTTCCCGGCGCGGGAGAACACGACGATGGCGACGTGCGCGCCGCAGCGCGCGGCGAGCTCGACGGCATTCTTGAAGAGGCCGTCGTGCCGCTTGGAGAAGCACACGTACCGCGCCGACCGGCTCTCGATGAGCTTGATCTCGATCTTCTGCCGCCCCAGCGTCTTCTTCTTCCTCTTCCGCTCCCCACCGGCCTCGCCGCAGACGCTCTCCGCCTCCGCCTCCGGCGCCGTCATGGCCACCACCTCCTTCTCGTCCTCCATCTATACACCTCGGCTCGGAATGATCTCGCAATGGCGAGAGCTAGCATGCACGCCTGAGGTGGATATATACACGGAGAAGAAAAGGATGCATGCAAGGAAAGTGAAGGCTCGGCATCGGAGGGATTTCGGACTGTTGTTGATTGATTGATAGGTATGAAATTTGAGTGTTTCTTGGGTGATCTGTCAATCTTTCTCTCTACGCACAATTCGGTTCATGTCGATAACATCCTGGGGCCAACAGCAGCAGCCAGCTGCAGGCGCTCCGAGTTTACGCTTAAAGGAGTGGCTGCGTCCTCCCTGATCATCAGCGACGTACTCCATGTGACTGTTCGTTCAAGCTTGATGTGACTGTTCGTACTCCATGATCATCAGGGAGAGAGGAGTAGCGCGTAGCCAAGAAGAATGATGTTGTCCAAATGTCCGAAAACATGTTATTAAGTCCATTACTTATCCATCATTAAGCTTGTTTGCTCATCATGTGACTGTTCGTTCTAACTTTGCCTTTAATTAACACATGTTTTAATCCTATTAGCTTACGAAGTACATTGTACATGCATTGTTTTTTTTGTTATGTTGCTTACTTTGTGTGGGAAATGAAACGATTATTTGGTGCAAAATTTGAAAACCATCACAAAACACGGGCATGCATTTGTTGGAGGGAGCTAGATATAGGAAAATGGCCAAATCGCACTACAGGTTTCCATATGTTTAAAGCGTACAATCAAACAGGGTGTTGTTTGGTTGGACCATTTTGGGATGGGATCCGATCACAATGACAAGGAATCACGTTACATTTTATTTGGTTATTAGGGTGGGACGGTTCAGGTACCAGTACGCGCAAATGAATAATTAAGGCGGAGTAGAATCAGGATTACGCTCTCCATCCAGCGCGGAATCGGATCCCGTCACCGCTCACAATGCAACAGTATCTTGCCTCGTTGTAGTCCTCCAATCCTTGCACAATCCACCTCTCGCCCTTGGCTCCACACTGATCCTTGCTCGCACTAGCTAGACCACGACCCTCCTGAACGGGGGGCACGCTCGTGGGTGCCTGAGTAGCTAGTGGTGACGCATGTTGGCGCCTGTTGTATTATAAAGGCGTGTCGATCCGCGGTGCTTTCATATGTATGTCGTTTCTTGCTTTTGGAGGTTCTTCATTCGCAGGTCAAATGTTCCTATGATAGTGCACATCAGTGAAGACGACTGAGTTGTGTGTTGTAGCTCAGCTCGTCGTGGCATGATAGATGATGTCATATCATTATTTTTTATATACTTTGTGTACATCATCATACCTATCGTAGAGTATCTGGTCAACATATGCAATATATGATTTATCTTCAAGTTTTGTGTGTGAGGGAGGGAGGGATTATAAGCAGACAGATACGAGCAGGTACGGAGCGCTAGGGAGGGGCTGCCAGGGCCATGGCCTCCCCTATGCTCAAAGCATTAGCACTATATGGTTGTATATTTTGTATTAAAAAACTCTGAAACTTATAGTATTTGACCCTTTGCATTTAATAGTTTGTATAAAATAACTTGATTGGCCCCCTGATACTATGATCCTGCCTCCGTCCCTGGATTACGAGAGACAATGCCTACCACTGTGTACGTGGTGTTTAGGGTAGTGGGACCCTCTCACCTGCAAGAAAAAAGAATGGCCAGGGGATGCTCGAGACGAGAGGAAAATGTGGTGGTAGAGAGCAAAAAAAAAAGAATAATGAGAAAGCATTAGGGTGCTTAAGAGAAAGTAGTAAATCGTCTCATGGAATATGATGGACGCCGAGTTTATTTTTTTAAAAAAAAAAAACTTCACTTGGACTACATGTAACAATTTGTAAGTTGGCCCGGACCGCTCTAGAGAGTCTGATCCAGCCCAGCCCAATAGCACATTCAAATCAACCTGATTCAAATGATTCTGGCAGGCTGCCAAGTGGGGCACTCACGTCCCCATCAATCAAATCAAATGATAACCTTTCCTTTGAGGAAGAAAAAATAATTGTCCCCCACCAAAAAGAAGGATTAAAAAAATTCAAATCGAATGACCAAGCGACGCGCCACGGCGGCAGCAAAACTATCTCGCGGCCCCGCCGTCCAGCGAGCTCTAGCGCCCGTGAGAACCTTCCAAGCAAAATATCCGACGCCGCTCCTGCTCCATCCCCTCCTTCTCGTACTTTCCAGAACATTCCATTCCTTCCCTATAAATAGCAGAACACCACCCATGTCTCCCGCCAAATCACCAAGACACCAACCCGACGCACCCGACTACTCGACGCAGCGATCGAACTCGCGGCACCCGACTACCGGATGGAGAACCCCACCGCCGTGACGGTCAAGCAGGAGGAGGAGGACGAAGTGGTGGTGGTGCTGGACGCTGGCGGGCGGGCAGGCGCGGCGCCGGAGCCTTGGCAGCCGGCGACGGCGCCTGCGGTTCCGCCGTTCGTGGCGAAGACGTTCGAGCTGGTGGAGGACCCGGCGACGGACGGCGTGGTGTCGTGGGGCGCGGCGCGGAACAGCTTCGTGGTGTGGGACCCGCACGCCTTCGCGGCGGGGCTCCTCCCGCGCCGCTTCAAGCACGCCAACTTCTCCACCTTCCTCCGCCAGCTCAACACCTACGTCAGTAATCAATCGCATTTCAATTCGTAATTACTGACATTGCAATGTTATTCTTTTGCTAATCAATTTACTGATTCTATATCTGCTGATCAAATTGTTCTTGTGCTGTTCGTGTGCACGCGATGGTTAATGCTGTGCAGGGGTTCCGCAAGGTGAGCCCGGACAGGTGGGAGTTCGCGCACGCCGACTTCCTCGCCGGCCAGCGCCACCTCCTCGCCAACATCCGTCGCCGGCGCGGCGCTGCGGGAGGATCCACGGCGTCCGGGCCGCCGTCGTCGTGCGAGAAGGACGGCGCGAGCGGGAGCGGCGGCGTCCGCGAGAGCGAGCTCGAGAGGCTGCGGCGGGACCGGGAGGCGCTGGCGCTGGAGCTGGCGCGGCTGCGGCGCGGGCAGCAGGAGGCCCGCGCGCAGCTGCTGGACATGGAGTGCCGCGTGCGCGGCACGGAGCGGCGGCAGGAGCAGTGCACGGCCTTCCTAGCGCGCGCCGTCGGGAACCCGGGCTTCCTCGACGGCCTGCTGGCGCGCCGCGGTCGCGCGCCCGTGGAGGCCGGCAGGAAGCGGCGGCTGCTCGACGCCTCAGCCGCGGCCGCGCCGGACGCGGCGGACGTCCTCGCGTTCGAGGAGCTGGCGCTGGCGGCGGGCGCCGTGGTCGAGGCGGATCCCGTCCCGATCGTGGCGGCGGCAAGCCAGAGCCCCAGCAGCACCGCCACCGCCACGGACATGATATGGTACGAGCTGCTCGGGGAGGAGCAGGTGGAGATCGACGCCGAGGTGGAGGAGCTCGTCGCGGCCGCGGCCGCCGCGGAGGTGGCCGAGCCGTGGGAGGAGATGGGGGACGAGGAGGTGGAGGAGCTGGTGCAGCAGATAGGCTGCCTGGGCTCGCCAAGCCCTTGATCACCATGATTCCACAAGATGCAGACCATTAAGCTACTATGGTGCTGACTGCTGAGCACTCAGCACCTACCTACAATGGCGGCACTGGTACTGTAGGTACAGTACTGAAGTGTGCCTCCGAGTTATTAGACCATAATAATGGTCATGTCATGTGTGTTAGTATCGATCGTTAGCCTTCCTATCTGATTGTGGTTACTGATTATTAGGTCTGTAAATTAAACGGTCTGCTAATTCGGGTTCTACATCTGTTTTGTAGGATCCGGTGACAGTGGTGTGTCGCATACGATACAACTAACCCAAGGAGTGGACGTGTTGATGGATGCAGCATCCTGCTCCAGGTGGTTGATCGATGTATGCCGCATGCATGCGGTATGAATGTAAGAATGAACTCGTATTCATATTATCTTGGATTCTAGTTTCATCTGCTCTTTTCTCTGAATGATACTGGTAATCTCGTTGTTCAGATTTCAGAGGCTTTTAGTGACGAGGATTCTTGGTTCACAGCCTCAAATTCAGGTGATTGGAATTGGGGTTTCCCGTGTGATCGCACCGGCAGTGAGCTTCCGGTGATGGTTATTTCCTTCTCGTGATCACGCTGACGGCGAGCTCCCCGTGACAGAGACGGTCTTGACAGACCCGGGTTAGCACGGGAGGGGCAGTGATCACAGATCCTGCAGCCTGCAGTGAGGGCTGAGGGCGCTATCGGAGACTGGAAGGAGGTGGACTGGCCGTGGCCGGGGTGAGCTGTGGGCACGTGAGGAAGCACGGTGCGCTTCTAGGAGAAGAACAACGCCTGATGTAGGAAGAAAAAGAAATGGATGCAGATGGTAAACCTGAAGAAACGGGTGAAACAATCACATTGCCCCTTTTGTTTCCTTCTCTTCAAGGGATTCATAGATGTGTGATGGATCATGGATCCATGTGTTCAGTAGCAGAAGTCAGGCAAGAAACATTTTGGGACAACGAGCACTGTTGGTCCCAAATAATCTCTTTCCATTAACCACACATTGAAGATAGCAGTTTGGGGTACATATAGAGATAAGGCAGAGATAGGTGGTAGGGGTATTTTAGGTAATACATAGATAAGGTGCTCACATGCACCACCAACCACACTCACACCTACCACACCACTATTTAGACTTATTATATCATTCTCCCCCCAAGTCTTTCGTGGTAGCTGAACCATCCCAATCCTGAAGCGAAGTCCCTGGAACTTGATCCTTCCGAGAGTTCTCTTGGTCAGGAGGTCAGCGAGTTGGTCTTGGGTGTTGATGTAGTTGGCCTTCACGCTTCCTTCCTCCAAGCAGCCCCTGATGAAGTGGTATTTCACCCTGATGTGCTTGCTTCGCTCGTGGAAGACGGGGTTCTTTGCTAGGGCTAGAGCAGACTTGTCGTCCACCAGAGGTCCACAACTTCAGCATCTCTACCAAGAAGATCACCGAGCAGTCGAGCGAGCCAGAGAGCTTGAGTCGAAGCGGAAGTAGCGGTGATGTACTCGGCCTCACAGCTGGATAGAGCCACCATCTGTTGCTTAAGGACTTGCCAGCTGATGAGGCACTTGCCTAGGAAGAACAACATCCCACTCGTGCTCTTGCTGGTGTCGATGTTGTCGGCGTGGTCGCTGTCATTGTAGCCGATAAAGTGCGCAACGCCAGGACACCTCTAGTAGTGTAGGCCGTAGTTGAGAGTACCCGCGATGTAGCGGAGGATCCTCTTGACGGCCTGCTGGTGCTCCGTCGTCGGTCGCTGCATGAACCGACTGACGTAGCCGATGGAGAACACCAAGTCCGGCCGCATGTGGGCAAGGTAGCAAAGGCTCCCAACAAGGCGTCGTACTGCGTATCATCCACCTCCTCAATCGTGTTGTCTCACTCAGCTTCAGCCTCTCCTCCATTGGAGTGAGGGCAGGGTTGCACTCGGTGAGCCTACCTAGCTCAACGATGCGCTTGGCGTAGGCGGTTTGTCGAAGAGTGATGTCGGATTCATTCTGGTGCACCTTGATCCCCCGGTATTAGGAGAGAGCCCCAGGTCGCTCATCTGGAAAGCGGCCTTCATCTCGTCATAGAATGCCTCCACCTCTTCTTCCTTGGCGCCGGTGATCACGAGGTCATCGATGTAGATGCCCACCAACAGGGCATAGCCTCCCTTGCCCCGCCGGTAGACGGCCGCCTTGTGCGGGTTTTGCTCGAAGCCCATGGTCTTCAGGGTGGAATCCAGCTTGGCATTCCAAGCTCGTGGAGCCTGCTGCAAGCTGTAGAGGGCCCTGCATAGGTGTAGAACCTTGTTCTCCTTGCTGGGGATGATGAATCCCAATGGCTGGTGGACGTAGGCCTCCTCCTTCAAGTCGCCGTTGAGGAAGGCCGACTTGATGTCCATGTGGTGGACACGCCAGCCGTCTTGGGCTGCCAGAGTGAGGAGGAGACGCATGGACCCCATCCGTGCAATAGGAGTGAAGGAGGCATCGTCATCGATCCCTCCTGCTGTACAAACCCGCACGCCTCCAGTCGAGCCTTGTGCTTGACGATAGTACCAGCTTCATCCTTCTTCAGCTTGTACATCCACTTAAGGGTGATCTCGCAGGGATCGGGAAGGAGATCCGCCAGCTCCCAAGTTCGGTTCTTCTCAACTGCATCCATCTCCAGCTTCATCACAGCGTGCCATGCCGCGTGTCCCTCAACCTCAGCGAAAGAGCAAGGCTCGCCGTCATCGTACGCGAGGTGAAGCTCCGCCTCTAGGTCGTGCGGTACAAGTCCCGGCACCGACTAGTCGCTGAGGATGTCGTCCATGGTGCGGTACCGCAGAGGCTTGCCGTCGTGGTACGCGTTGACGTGGTCCTCGTCGTGGGAGAGCGGAGTGGCGAACTCCACCGAGCTGTGCTCATCGTGAGCCGATGTTGGTGCAGCCGTGCTCGGAGAAGTAGCTGCCAGCACAGGAGAGTGTGGTGTGGCCGGCTGTGGTATTGGCGGTGGAGAGCTCGTCGCAGCTGAAGGAGTGTCTGTGTTTAGACCCAGCAACCTACCGAGAGGGGTGTCTGAGGTAGTGTTTTGGTTGGTGGGGCTCGTCGAGATCAGGAACTCGAAGGTAAACGCAGACACACGATTTAGACAGGTATGGGCCGCTGAATAGCGTAATACCCTACGTCCTGTGTGTTGGTTGTATTGGATTGCTTTGGAGGGGGTCCCTGTCTCGCCTATTATACACGGGGTAGGGTTACAGGTCGGTTGATTACAAGAAGACTAGTCGGATACGACTAGAAAAGTCCTACTCTTATTACAACGAGTACTTTCCAAATCCTCGACTACTTTGTATCTTTCCATGTAGACTATGCCGCCTTGCACCATGGTCTCCATGTCAGATGCGTCTCAGTGTCCAGAACCATATTTAGGTCTGTCCAAACCTTCTGATGGGCCCATAGATGTATGTACGACAAGCTCCCGAGTACTTTTTAGTCGAATGTAACAGTTCCGAGTACTTTTGTTGACCTTCACTGACTACTTCTAGTGCTCTTCGAGTACTTCATCAGGCTGAATCTTTAAAGGTATCCAAAAACTGCCACGAGACTAGAATGTGCTCAAGCCTTGATTATCTTGAACTATGTGGTCTTTAACCTTAAATTTTATATGGAAGTGCGACAAAAGTCGCACTCCATATGGAGTAGCCCCGAGCGGGTGATTTAAGTTGGTGATTTTATATGGAACTATGTGGTCTTTCGGGAGCTCAACGGCAAAAAGATTTTGAAAACAAATTTCAGCGAGTGATTTAAGTTGGTGATTTTTACGGATGTTACAACCTTCATCATCGAGATCCACTCAGTGTAGTTGGTCTTGGTGAGCATCGGCCACTAAGTGTTGCCGACGGACTCCCGGATGATGGTCTTGATGACCCTTGGGGGTCGGAGCTCAGAGTCGAGGTCGGAGTCGTAGTCGGAGTCGAGCCCGGACTTGTGGACGGAGCTCTTCCTGCTCCAAGGACGGCCGCCGTCCGCCCCTCGATGCGGGTCCTGGACCCATCGGTCCACCTCCCCGTCCAGCCATCGGTCCGCCTCCTGCGGCTCGGGACGGCCGCCTTGCGCCTCGATGCCGGCAGCCTATGCCCTGTGCCCGCCGTCTTGCACCGCGCGCCTCACCTCCTGCTCCTCACGTCGCGCCATCTCGCGCGTCGCCTTCGCCTCCTCGTGCACCTCCTCCGCCTCCAGACGCTGCTGAGCGGCCGCCACCGCCGCTGCCTGGGCCTCCACCGTGGCGAGGCGGGTTGTCTCGGCCACGCGCGCCACCACGGCCTCCATGGCCGCCTCGTGCGCTGCCCGAGCCGCAGCCACCTCCCGCGCCTTGGCGTCGTGCAGCCACACCGTTGCCGCCCTGGCGTCCCCACACACCACCGCACGCCGCTCCTCCTCCTGCCGCGCCGCACGCCGCCTCCTCCTCCTCCCGCCGCTCTGCTGCTGTCTCCTCCACCACGGCCGCCGCCCTGCGGCGCCGCACGCTCGATGTAATCAAGCTGTGGGAGGAGGCCCGCGAGTGGGCCGGGGCCACCGGGCCCGCGCCGCTCGCCGGTCTTGCCATGGATGGGGTGGAGGAAGTCGAGGGAGCCACCGGGTGAAGCCACGCTGCCGCCAAATCCGCGAGGGAAGACTCCCGCCACCACCGGATCCGCGTGGGGGAAGGTCGGATTCGCGTCGGGAAGGAGCATCGCCGCCGGGATGGGGTGGCACCGCCGCTAGGCTGAGAGGGAGGAGAGGGGTACGCACGGGAGAGAGGGAGAGGAGGGGTTGGTGGGGAAAGAAGGCTCTAGATACCAATTTGGTCCTAAATAATCTCTTTCCATTAACCACACGTTAAGGTAGGAGGGGTATTCTAGGTAATACATAGATAATGTGCTCGCGTGCACCACCAACCACACTCACACCTACCACATCACTAATTAGACTTATTTTATCATAAGCTCACTCTTCAACAGTCTATAGCTTAAACAGGGAAACATCTCGTACCTTGATCAAGACAGATGCTGGCGTGTTGCTGTGATCGTGCCGGCCGCGTCTCCGATGGAATTGCTTGACGCGGAATCGTGGCCGCACGTCAAGGCACAGGTGAACGAAATTTTTTTCGTTGCAGACATGGGCAATGCACATTCCAGAGCAAAGTGAACAAAAGGCAGAGAGATGCATCAGCTGAGCGAACAAACACGCCATTCTTTCAGAAGCAACACTCCCAACATTTGTCAAACAGTATTTACACAAGTTCAAAGGAGCACAAAAATAAAACTACTTGTAGCTTAGGAAAATCTACTTGTCAGCACTTTACATCATCACCGAGAAGGTGGCCGATTTCCGATACTGCTATCAATCATCATCTTCCTCGTCGTCAAATTCCTCCTCTTCCTCCTCTTCATCGCTCAGCTCTTCCATAGGTTCATCGTCCTCGTCATTAACTACAAAACCTCCCAGAGTCTCATCTTCCTCGTCCTCTTCATCCTCGTCATCATTATCCCCACCTTTAACCTTTGAGTTCTCCTGACGAGGCTTTTTCGGGTCTTTAGATCTTGTCACATACTTTGATCTCTTGACGCTAGGACCTCTTGCCAGGGATTCCTTTCCATCCTCGCTCTCATCAGTCCAGTCTTCATCATCACCCTCTCCATCTTTATTCTTCTTCTTCCGACCCAAAGCTTTTGATCTACCTCTCCTGTTGCTAACCTCATCATCTTCATCATCGGAGCTTCTCTTTGTTTCCTCCAGGAACCAATTCCAATCCTTTGGAGCACGAATCCTTCCCTTTGGATAACTATCAAATTCATGGCCCATTGACAAGAACCCAAATTCTGCAGACAAAACCATACTTTGTAAACAGAAATGCAGAAATGTACTCCGTATTTGACAATAAAGACAACAAGACAGAAACATTTGGATATTATTTCGACATTGACACATTTTCTTGGCAACAGGAAAATAAAATGCACAAAGAAGTTACTAATGCTCAAATATGATTTTATTGAAGAACATTGGCCAGTAGTCCATTACTCCAATTCTACAACTAACCATATGAAATGTTTCTTTTCACTAGTGTCCATGCAGATCTTATGAACTGAAACCTCCTGTTCACACGTGCCTATGCCTATACAGTTGCATCAGGTTTCCAATAAGTACCGTACAAAAGCCTGAATCTACACCAACTGTTCCTTCTCCATCTGATGCAGCATTGTTCAAAAATCAACGGGGTAGCCAATATGTATTCTGAATGTATCATCAACTAATACAAACAGAGTACACAGGGAAAAACAGAAACCCAATTATTTGCAAGTCATGCCACTCCAATTAACCTACATTGAACACAGTATTGATTCATTGCTAAAAGGCTATGTACAATAAGATTCAAATTTGTAACTGAATTTGGAAAAATTCAGACTCCCTTGCGATGTAAATTCTAGAAGAATTGGAACCTTCTCCATTCACACATTAGTTTCAAAACATAGAGCTGCATGAGGTTTCAAACGAATACTTCTGCATCAGCACAGAGCATTGTTCAGAAATCGACAGGGTAGCCTTTTAGTGCAACCAATCTAAGCTACATCGAAATCAACCAACACGTGCAGAGTACACAGGCAACATCGAAATCAGATCAAATTCAAGACAGACACTCCAACCTAAGCTACATTGAGAATGAGAGCAGTATCAGTTCATCGCTAGAGATTTATGTGCAACAAATTCAATTTTTTCCCGGAATTTGGAAAACTCAACTTCCCTGAAATGCAAGGAAAGGAACACAAGCTCACCTCGAACTGGATCTATGCTCGCTAAATCAATGTCCAAACCCTCCACATCAGAGCCCGCCGCCCCCTCTTCCTCTTCGGTGACCTCGACGGCCTCTTCCTCCGCAGCCCGCTTCTCGCTCTCCCTCTCCTTCCGCTCCCGCGTCCGCTTCTCCCGCCTCGCCACCGCGTCCAGCACGGCGGCCTCCACCTCCACCTCCGCATCACCTTCCCCGTTCCCCTCCCTCCTCCGCACCACCCAGAACGCAGGCGCCTTCAGCGACAGCGACAGCGCATCCCCGGGCCTGAGATCGCCCTTCTCCCCGCGCCGGAACACAACGCTGCTCCCGCCGTTCGGCGAGCGGACGACCACGGGGTTCCTGCCTACGACCTCGAATGCGACCCCGGGCTCGCCGCCTTCGTCGAGGAGGCGGAGAGACACGTGGCGGCGGGAGATGGTGCGGTCCGCGGAGGGGCCGCCGCCGTCGCCGCCCAGGTCCCCGCGGCCGAGGTCGGCCGTTGGGGAGTCAACGGCTAGGGACACCGCCCTGCTTCCCCCGCCGCCGCTTTCGAGCTCCAGCTCCATGGCGCGGAGAGGAAGCGCCTGGGCTCGTGGAATGAATGAGAAGGGCAAAATTTGCTGCCTTGGGCCCCCAGGTTAGGGGGGGTTTGGCTATATGGACTGGACCTTTATCTGCCGTGGGTTTACGATTTAACTGGCCCACGGTTCCTTTCGGCCGGCCGAGCTCTGTGCAGAGCTGGACTTAGGTGTCGAGTTTCAACTTTTTTTTTCTTCATTCTCACGGCTGCATTCATTGGCAGCAGTATTAGTATAATAGTATTACCGACCAGTTTGTCAACCGTAAGCAAATGCCCAATTTGCTCATCTTTTAGGCACATGCCATCATTTCGTGGAAAACAAAGAAAGATCCCCCACGTCTTCAGCTGCCAACAGCAGTGAGAAGGTGGAGTCTCAATTTAAGATGATGAACTCAGAGTGCCCTAGAAGAATTGACCATCCACTATAATTAAGCCAGTGATGGTATGGTCCCGCTAAACAACACATATAGTACGTGAAGTTATCATTGCCCTTGGCTATGGTTGTAAGTGGGCGGCCAGCGGGTACCCAATACGTACCCGTCCGCATAAGCCGCCAGCTTTGTGCGGCTGCCCGCAGGATGCCGCGTGCTGTTGCGGGCTCGTGCGGCAGCCCGCATGCCCGCAGGAGCTGCACGCGCGTGTGCATGCAGGCGGCAGGGCTTGCCTGGTTGAATTGAGCGCTACGTCATAAACGATTTATGCTGGCACATATAAATTAACGTGATTGGCACCCGCCAGCACAAAGATTTGTTGGACCTACGAGGGAGCGCCTGCCAGCATAGATTTCAAAATGTTATTTAGTTCAAAGATAACACAAATTTTAATGAGTAGTTAGTTCACTTGTAAAACATCCTATAACTCATGAGGTGTTTCAACCTAACTATTCATTATGATTTATATTATCTATGATATAATATTTTTTAAATTGATTAAATAACATTTATGTCCATGTGTAAAAGTTTAAAATAATTTTAAAATCGTTTGCCAAGTATTTAAATTATTTTGAATTCTTTTGAAAGCACTGTGCTGGCGGGCGAAGCGCCCGCTAGCACTAAAGCCACTGTGCTAGCAGGCGCTTATGTCACCTGCCAGCACATATTTGTGCCCGCCAGCGCAAATGTGGCGCAGGAAATGAAAATTCACGTTAGACGAGTGGACGAGCCAAAAGCACTGCCTCTCTCCTTTTTATCTGCGTGCTCTCTCTCCTATCCTCACGTTTCTTTCTCCCTTCCCCCCCTTATCCCTTTCATTCCTCCCGTGCAGGCGAGCACGAGCGGTGGGAGCGGCGGCGGGCACGGCTCCGGGCGGCGGGAGCTTCAGCGGGCGGCGGAGCGGCAAGCGGGGACGGGCGCGGCGGGGTGCGGGAGCGGCGGGCGCGGCGGACGAGCGGCTGCCACGGCGGACGAGCAGCAGGCGGTGGGGACGTGCAACGGGTGTTGGATGAGTTTTTTTTCGCAAAAATACTTGTGCTGGCGGGTGGCAAAAATACCTGTGTTGGTTCAAAGTTGCTGGCGGGTACTCGGCTCACCAGCACAGAGCCCATTTACCCGCCAGCAAAAACCTTTTGTGGTCTAGTGGTGCTGGCTCCACGGGAAAGGTAAAGAGTACGGCCTCGGGATTCAATCACACATATGCAGAGCAGTATTAGGCAAATGAGTAAAGGCCAGGTAGAACACAAAGGGATAAATAGCCAATGACTCCGATCCTGACGCCAAGGCAAGCAGATGATGTTTACTGTCTGTAAATTTTGCAAAGGCATATAAGTAACTTATGGCACTTCTGCTACTTATACCAAATGAGATCAATGCAGTTACGGTAAAAGCAGATTAGCACTTGCATTATTGAACTACAAGATTATAAGGCTACAGGAAATTAGTGCCGGCATCACTAGCTACTAGCTAGGCTTCCATTGTTTTTCATTCTGAAAGGCTCTGAGAGCCTCTGGTTGCCCTTTAGGTGCTTCAGAATAAAATTGTTACTCTAATTTGTGGTTTTGATCCATAGCATCGAGTTACAAAACTAAATTCAGTTCTCATGTACGCTTTCTGCTTTTGCTTGTATGTATTGTTTACCAGCATATTAGATCAGCTTGCATTCGAATAAATTGTGGATCAGCTTGCTTTTGCTCTAATTCGAAACTAAATGCAGATTACGAAAGTAATTTGTAGACCTAATAATGATGGAAAACATGGAATAAATTACATTGCTACCGTCTTCTCGTGCAACATTCTTGCTGGAATAGATCAATCTTAAATCATCCATGGTTTCACTGGAATAGTCAGCACCAGCATCAAGAAGACAAGAAACCAAACTTGTGCTTATTAGCTTCCTCCTCTCCTCTGCTTCCCTAATTGCCCGTGTGGCAGCGGTGGTCCAAGATGAGCTCGCAACCATGATTTCAGATCTCAGCAACGCAGGACTGGCGGACGATGGCAACGGGTGACGATGTCATGTTCGTGCCGGGCGCAGGGACGGGCACCGTACCAGCACCGGCAGCGACGAAGCATTTCTTCTCAAAGGAAGAGGCGGCGGTGATGGAGCCATGGAGGAGGCGCACGCGCAGCAGCTGTAGGAACGTGAGGCAGCGGTGGTAGAGCCAGGGGCGGAGCTAGGGTCTGGCATGGCGGCGCGGCTGCGGAGCGTAGAGGCGCAATGGCCGATGGGGGAGCCGCGGGAGCGGATGCGCGATGCGAGCGGGTATGCGACCGCTTCCACGAAGTGGGCAGGGATTCGGGACTATGTGGGCTAGCGGCGCTGCCTGGCCCAGTGGGTTGGCGGCGTGGCCCGCGCCGCTTGCATCCCTACCCTTGGCAATGAGCACGTTGCACTGACACGGATCACTGGATAGGATACATGGAGCAAAAAGAGAGTGGCCCAACCCAACCCAACAGAACGTGTTGAAATCGGGGTCCTCTCGGAGAACGACGACCTGCTGCGGCGTGCACGCTTGGAGTCATCGTCGCTTTTGAGTTTTAACCACCCCATGCATGCCGCGAGCGGGAGATGGACGATCAAATGATGGCGGCCCTCCCTGCCGACGCTTTGGATGACACGCGGGCCCCACGGGAGTCACATCCGCGCGAAAAGAAAGGCGCGCCTGCGCCTGACGGTAACGGGGTGATGGACATGCATGTGCGATGTGCAGTGCAAGTGTGTGTGCACGTTCGTGGGTGCACCTGAGACCGCTTTTGCGTGCTATTCGGTGCATTTCGCTAGCGTGCTTCGAGTACACCGGACCGGAGTGAGTGAGCATTCTCTGATGCCCTCGGAAAGGCGCCAAGATTCTGGAAATTTCTAGATATACCTTTTGTACCCAGCAGATAAGAACCGGGAAAGATCTTAACCGAAGTACCTATTCATGAGGTAGCACCAAGCAGATGCATCCTCCTTGAATATTTGTGGCCTTAGAATTCACGTTGGCACGAAAAGTGTGAGAGATGGGAGCACGAGAATGGAGCTATATCATTGTGCATCAACCATGATGGGTACAGGTGCATGGGCAAAAGAGGCAGCTACGAACAAGAATGGCATTGTGCACCTGGATGACTTCCGAATGAGGGGTGTGCCGAAAGGCAGAACAGAAGTGTTGTAAAGTGTGCCTGGATCAGCTTGTTGGAAGAAAGAGCAGTTTACAACTGGTGTGTGTTCAGTCTTACCGGAGAAGAAAACCATCGAAGATGCCCTTATTAGATACCTCAGTAGTCAGTACCAAGCACCATCATCTTGCTCTGAACCAGTCCAAAACTATCATTATCGTCAGTAATGGAAGCAACCATCATTTCGCACCAAGAGGAGGAGTGCATTTTGTTGAAACTTGGAGCGAGTTTCCCCAGTGGGGAGGGTTAAGTGACCGTAGCTATCAGTCGTCGTCGTGGTCGCTCCGGCCACAAGCAGCGCGCCAACAAACACCTGCCCGCACTAGCAACCTGCGCTGTTCGCATTGGACACCCCCGTTGGGGGCAAGCCGGAAAGGGTGGTGGGGACGTAGCAGCACCGCAGCAGGGTGTGTGCGTGTGCGTGTGCGTGTGGTGTGAGTGAGCCATCGAGTGCTTTCTCGTACACGGGATCGATCCGTGAAAAAGAGAGCTCACTTCGGAAAAGAAAAGAAATAGAACAGGGCCCGTGCACACGCCCTTTGCTTCTTGGTTAAGCTGCCTTCCCTTAGTGGCAGCATATGTAGCGGGGTTGGGGATTTTATTTGGATTTCATTCGGTTCGATGCCTGTTTTTCGGTTTCGTCCTCGTTGGCCGGATACGCCGAATGTATGTATTTTTTTTTCGTACTTTGGATAAAGAAGGTATTAATAAGCAATGATATTGATATTGCATTTCAATGATATGGAAGGTATCATAAAGAAGGTATACATTTCGTTTCGGTCAAACAATTTTGACCATCAATATTAGAAAGAACTATGTAGATTGACAGTGTAATGTAGATATTGCTAGATCATCACGAAATGTAGTAGCATAATATTTTATTATCTTAATTTGAGATATCATAATTTTCATATGGATTATGTGTCATCACCTTGTAGAACACGATAATGTACTAGAAGACATGTATGTTGAATTTTAAATATTGATATTTTGGCTATTTTATAGTTTCAGACTAATCTGGAAAGCTCACAAATATCATTTCTAATGAACTAGTAACATGCCCGCGCAGCATGCGCGGACTATATGTTGATATGATTAATAATTAAAATGTTGTTATAGTAGCGAGATAAATTCAAAGAAATAGCTGACGTGCAAAGATTCAATATTATCTTTTAGCTATGGCAGCAAGATAAATTCTACCAATAAAATCACGTAGGACATATATTTTTTTCAAGGTTTGTTGAGATCAAAAGAAGAATGCTATCTCTAGTGGTAAGATCTCGATAATCCAGTTTACTCACCATGGTACCATCATTAGTTCAACTTTATTAGAATAGTTATCTAAACACAAAAGATGAGCATGCTACTATACTCTACTATTTTTTAATCCCTTCAAGATCCATAGTATGTAGTTCCAAAAAAATGATTAGATATATTATATTGGGCATATAAAAAAATCACATGTTTTTTATGGATGTTCACTAACCATGCAAACAAGATACATAGATAAAGAAAATTCAAAAACTCTCCATAATGATATTAACATTTATATACACATATTTAAGTGCATACCACGTGTCGTACGTAGTGCAAAAGATCTAGCAAACAAGAATTTTAATTTTAAACTACGTTTGTCAAAAAACACATAAGTCAAATGGCAATCAGGGGTATGTTTGGTTTGTGCCCCATCTAACCCTACCAAATTTTGGTCATGACCAAATCATGGGTCTTGCCAAATCGGTTGTGAAATGTGCTTGGATTGTAGCCCTACCAAATTTTAAAAAGCCAATTCAACTTCTTACTATGACATGTAGGGTTCACATATCATTAATTTTGTATTGCATCGAAATATAGTCGAGTGACATGTTGTTTCAAAGATTTAATTGTCAGTAATATTAATCCATAAACGAATTTAAGATTAGATAAACCATTTGGGAGATATTAGCACATAAGTTTAGGCAATCTAGTGGTTTCCATGTAGCCTCTTATCTATTGCCACGTTGGTCTTTATTCCTACGTTGGCTGCCAATTCACGAGCAAGCTTTTTGTCACTCAGATCTTGCCGGCGTAGTCCATTGATTTTCCTTTGGCGCAGATTGGCAGGCCAAACATGGGTAGCAAAGCAAATGAACGCCAAATGATGCAGGCGAGCTAAAAAATTGGTTTGGCCAGCATAGGCATCAAACCAAACGTGCCTATAGTCACCACAATAGGGTCACAAACTTTCTCATTACTCAGTTTATTTATTTGAGATTGAACATACATCAATTAACTTAAGCTGAACAAGAATTTTAATTCTAATTACGTTTATCAAGAAACACATAAGCCAAATGGCAATCAGTGCATATAGTCACCACAGTAGAACCACAAACCCTCAATTTCTTGTTACTCAATTTATTTATTTGAGATAAAACACACTTAAGCTGACCGTAAATCATTAGCCAACAATTTAATTACAACACCAGGTAGCAGCTCAGGCCATAACTGGATGATACCCGGCATCAAACTCACAACCACACCAATGTACTACGAAATTACAAGCCATGTGTGCTAGTTGTAGATTTAGAAGTGGATGCAATGCAATGTATCTCAGTTTGTAATTTTCAGAATACAATTATGAATTAATGACTCCAAAATGCACAGCAATGTATCTTCAGATGTCAAAGCAATGTATCTGTATATGTAATTTTGACAAATCAATAGAACTGAACATGGCATGGCAATTAGACAGAAGCATGAATGCATGCATGCATGCATGCATACATACATACATACATACATACATACATACATACATACACATTTTCATCCAAATTGGCAGCATCACATAACAGTGAGTTCATATCTCACATTACAAGCCAGAAATCAAATTCAGTTCGCATTTCAAGAAAAAAAATAAAGATCTTGAGTTCCCAGCTCATAGAAATTTGGGGTTCCTAGCTAATGGAAATTCTAAGTGAATATCTCACATAAGAAGCACATCTAGGGATACAATTTATCCAATTTGCAATTTCTTCTTAGGAGTCATCTTCTTTGCTGGAGCTGTAGTGGGCTTTCCCTTCAGAGTCACCTTCTCTACTACATTGGCCATCATCTTTGGAGTTTAATCAACAACACTCATGTAACAAGGACTACAGATCATATCTCGTGAAACAATGATAGCATTCTCAGGACTATGCTAGTGCATGCCACCTTGAATTAGTTCTTGCAGACAACTCGCATAACCACGGAAAGGTGCAACCTATTGAAAAAATGATCAGCAATACGATAGGTGGCAGTATATATAGCGGTGCTGCGGATTTTATTTGGATTTCATTCAGCTTCCTCCTTGTTGGCCGGATATGCCGAATATATGCATTTTTTCATTCGTAGTTTGGATAAAGAAGGTATTAATAAGCAACGACAAGGGTATTCCCACAAATACGTTTCATTTCGATCAAACACTTTTGACCATCAGTATACAGAAAGAACTATGTAGATTGATACTGCAATGTAGATATTGCTAGATCATCACGAAAAAGCATTGGCATAGTATTTTATTATCTTAATTTGAGATACCATATTTTTCATATGGATTACTCCCTCCGTCCCAAAAACAAGTCATTCTAGTTTTATCTTAAGTCAAACTTTCTCAATTTTGATCAAATTTATAGAGAAAAGTATCAAATAGATATATTATAAAAATATATCTCATGATAAATCTAATGACACTTATTTCATACCATAAATATATGTAGCTTTTTCTATATTCTTGATCAAACTTAAAAAAATTTGACTTAGAACAATCCTAAAACGACTTGTTTTTTGGGGCGGAGGGAGTATGAGTAAAGCATCACCGATATTGTTCTAGAAGACATGTATGTTGAATTTTAAATATTGATTTTTAGCTATTTTATAGTTCCAGACTAAACTTCAAAGGACAAATATAATTCTAATGGATATATTTGATAAAAAAAATAGGTGCGCCGCGCGTAGATGCTTGCCAATGAGTAATAAGAGCTCGAGTGGTAGAAAACTCTTGTAAGAAGGATCCTTTGCTCAAGGAAGAAAGCACTCCCACCATCGGACCGAGATCTAGTGGGCAAAAAAACGAGTGATGAGCTAATAGAATGGCCAATATACATAGGCATTAGAAGAAAAAAAATCCTATTTAGCTCCTATTCCAAATCTTATCGAGTTAACTTGCAGAATCTGCTTTGAACAACATAGTATGTTAATTTGAAGAAAAAAAAGGAATCGATTCTCCTATTACAGGGCGTCTCCATCAAAGTCACCAACCAGGCAACCACCATGCTTCCTATTTCACTTCTATTAACAACGCGTCGTGCCTACCAGTCCTAAGTTGATAAGATGAAGCAAAGGAAAAGTTGGCATCGAAGAAAGAGTAGTGTGCCATTCTTTTAATTTGCTGTTATTCTGAAGACGAAAGGAGATAGCAAAATATATAACGCAAATGGCTACAGGCTTATAACATTTGTATTACTGTTTCAAGGCAGTACAAATAAAGCTTTTTAAAAGAGTGGTGCTATACGTAAGGACTGGTCATCATCATGCCGTTGAGCAGATCAGGGGGGAGAGGGTCTCCATGATTACCAGGCAGTAGATGATAGATCAACACTGGTTGTTCACAAGTTGCTATGCTTAATTTCTTATTATCAGCCAAACCCTCTATATAAAATAGATAACTGAAAACTGTAATATGTAATAATGTTACTAGAATAGAAGCAGCAAGGACATATTTTCCAGACAAAAACCTGATCCTACTTCGCAAGCCAAACAATCTGCAGAGACCTGCCCAATTATTATCCTTGTTTCTTCAGTGGTCCACAGTTCAACAATAGTGTGTTATCCATATTAGAATTTATGGTTTCTGGTCTAAGGTGCTGTTAACATTTTTTCTTTTGAAAAGCAAGGCACTAATGATATATTACACGGAATCTCATTGATTGACCAATGTCGACATGATAGCGGTAGTATAGTAGTATTGAAAATGAAAGTGTGTGTCTGCTTGGAAAATTTGATGAATTAGCTGTATGCATGCCAACCACCTTGTTCCATCGGTTGGAAGTCAACAATGAGAAATGAAAACCATGACATTTTTTTTTGAAGGAAACTATGACATGCTTTTAGCAAATGCATTTATTCCCTTTAGAAGACGGACATGGGTACATGTCAATCCAGATGATCGGCAGCACTGGAACTGTAGACGGTAGAACCTTATTATATTGTCAAAATAGAGCAAAAAATTGCGGGAATAACAAACTCTTCAGGTATGCATTTCAGGGTACAGCCAATTTCCTTGTCCATGCTTGTGTGCTTGACTGCTTCACAGTTTTCTAACTACGCCAACTAAATTGGCATGTGGAACCCACCGTGACCCAAGAACAAGTAAAGACTAAAGATCTGGGTTCCAGCTCAGCACCAGATCGCATTACTATTTTTTAGTAGTTTGTTTACGACTTCAGATTGCATTATTGTTCAAACTTTCAAGCACTCAGCCTTTGGCCCGTACTGCTTGTCCATGCTAATCTGCCAAGGATACCAAATTCTGGCCTGACTAATGGCCCTACACCCTGTACTTATCATTAAGCATTAACCAAACATTCTTCCAAACCAAGCAACGTGAGTAATCTTGTGGGAAAATGATGTTTTTTTTCTTGCAATGTGGTCCTTACTTTACCATTTTTATTTCGAGAGGACCTTATCCAAGCATCAGTATATATGCTCCTCGAGGTCGAAGGTGATAAAGGTGCAAAGTGGAAGTAATGTGCAGTGATATTCCTTGCTGAAACCGTGTTGTTAGGAAGTTTCCTTTCACCTTTTAATGGTTCTAATGAAAGAAACTTCCTGGTTTAAAGGTGATGCCAAAAGTAAGCAGGTAATGTGCACGGCTAAAGAAGGTGAAAAGATGGCATTGGATTGGTGTGCGCAACCTTTTCATGGTAGGAGTTGGAGTAAATGTTTAAGCTATGAGAATTGTAGTGGTTAGATAACATTAATTGATATGTAGCCCCAGCTAAGATACGATGCATTACTATAGGAACTTTTTGTTACCGAACAAAATCTGATTTATAATATATCAATAAAACTAGATTATTTTTGTAGTAAGAAATGAGCTATTTATATCCTAGAAGTTAGTAATCTGGGATCATATATTCTCCACTGCTATGTAGATTCAGAATCTTACCCTTTTTCCCACATACTAAATTCACACACACACACACATATATATATATATATATATTTATTTTTTGCTCGATTTTATTCGTTGTCACTGTTGTATTGATCTTTCACTACTATGCTCATCATTGTGGCGATACAGAAGCTTTGAGATTAGCTGTAGTGAAATACTAGTGTTACAGTCCAGTTTTGGATCCTTTCGGTGGTTTATGATGTGAAAAAATATAAGTTTTATGACATAATAAAATGCATGAAAAAATAAATTATATTAGCTCAGGCGACGGACTACTAATGGAGGCAAGTACATACATATGAACCAAAATACCAAACACTCACACTCGATACTCCAAAATTTCCAGACGTTTGTTCATCAGTTCACCAGGACGTGCACTGTCAAAGCAGTATCCATCGAAAGAATTTTAGTATTTCTCGTCCTCCGCTCGGGCTAAATCTAAATTGTTGTGGACAAGATCGACCGAGAGGTTCAAAATTTGAAATGCCCCGTGGACCAGGGTGAGTACGACGGGTACGGTGTCTATAGCTAGCTCGAACCTGTCCCAAAAATTTCACATGAATGCGACTCCCGCTGAATGCCACATTGGGGGTGGACAGAGCAGGACAACAGCGAGATATCTTCCAAACCCTGCAATTTTTAGATACAATTCTTGTTGCAACCTTGCATGCTATTAAACCTTTTCATGTCCTTTTGTAAACATTTTTTTTGACCGTTAAGATGTACGCTTCCGAAAATACGGTGTAACCCGACATGATATCTTCCCACTCTAGCACCTGTCGATCGCTTGCTTTCATGGAACGCTCTTATCCTGATCTGAGAAACTCTGAATGCATTCTGAGAGTTTGAGAGTTTCTGACGACGTCGTACTTGCCTGTTTGGAAGACAGAGGAGCGCTCGTGCGTGCGTCCCCCACCGACCCCACGTGCCGGGCCGTTGAAGCGGTTTCCCATCACAGTTGTGTGTGTCCCGGTCTCCATGGCTGCAAGTCTGCAACTACCTGCTTCCTCCAACTGCGCACACCTCGTTCCTCCTCGCCTCGCCCCGCGGGCGGCGACTCGATCAAGATCATCATCACACACGCATGGTGCATGTAGATGGAGCCAAGCCCTTGTTTTCTTTTCTTTCTTTTTTTTTGATTTTGAAAAGGAATGGAGCCAACAGCCAAGGTTTGCCGTCCTCCCCAGCAACAACCCACGACTTGGGCACGAGCGCGTAGGCGAACGCGCAAATCGACGAGCGCGTGGTGTATTTTATTCACAGTTTAAACGTCCAAACTGGTTAATTAATCGTACTAATACAAGTGGCAAACATGCCGGTAATAACTGATAAAAAAAACCAAAAAGAGGTTTTATTTTGGCGAATTGGTGAATCGGTAGGAAGGATGGAAGCGAAGCTTGCAGGCGGGCTGGCGGCCTAGGCCCTAGCTGTCGTACGGCGCGGGGGGGCTTGACGGTAAATACGGGTAAACAAAGGGCGGATTTAAAATAATCGGAATTAATTAATCGGCTAATCTCTCTCTCACCTCTTCCTTCCTCTCTCACCACCTCTCCCCCCCCTCGCGGCCTCGCTAGTCGCTCCCCACCTCGTTCCCTCCACCCTCCAGCTCCCCACCCTTCTCTCTCCGCCCCCCACCCCACCCGCCACCCCCCCACGCGTCGCCGGCCGCCGCGGGAGAATCCCGAGGCCGGGATCGAGACCCAGCCCGCACGCCCGCCCGCTCGCCGGACGCGCCCCTCCCTCTCGCGTCTCGCTCTCTGCACCCAGGTTGGTGGCCCGCGCCTTCCCCCCTCTCATTCTCTCGAGATGGATGCCAACGCCTCGGTTCCTGGTCCTGCGTGTTTCGCTCTCCCCCGTCCCTTTTTCCCTCCTCGTTTGAACCCGCTGCGGTGTTTTCCGGCCTGTAGTTTTCGGTAATCTCTTCGTCTGATCTTTTCGTGCTGCTTTTTTATTTTATTTTGCACGGATGAATTTGAAGGGTGAATGTGTCGGTGCTGCATATGGGGTGTAATTTCCGCGTTGTTGTAGAGATTCCAGGTTTCCTTGTCACGAGATTGTCTTGTTCGATTTCTTTGTCTTTCCTTTTCTCTATCTCTCGCCTTTTTTTTTTTCTGGATTCGCTGACGAGATCACGAGCTGATTCCCTAATTTGCAGGCCCAATTCGCCCCGCGGCGGAGGAATCCCGTCCTAGATTCGATCGAGGGGCGGCAATGCCGGGCTCCGCATAGCCGGGAAATCAGGGCGCTGACAGGCACCGCGGCGGCGCCGAGATGGGCCGTTCCGGCGGGCGGCGGCGGGACCGCATGCGGTGGAGCAAGCTCTACACCTTCAACTGCTTCCGCGGCCAGCACGGGGATGCCGGCGCGGAGGGGCCCTCCTCAGATGGAGCCGGCGCCGTCGGCGGGCCGGGGTTCTCGCGCGTCGTGCACTGCAACAACCCCGCCCTGCAGAAGCCGCTCAAGTACCCCACCAACTACATCACCACCACCAAGTACAACATCATCACCTTCTTCCCCAAGGCCATCTTCGAGCAGTTCCGGCGCGTCGCCAACCTCTACTTCCTCCTCACCGCCATCCTCTCGCTCACCCCGGTGTGCCCCTTCTCGGCTGTCAGCATGATCGCGCCGCTGGCCTTTGTCGTCGGGCTCAGCATGCTCAAGGAGGGGTTGGAGGACTGGCGCCGCTTCATCCAGGACATGAAGGTGAACAACCGCAAGGTCGCCGTGCACAAGGGCGATGGCGAATTCGTGTACCGGCACTGGGAGGAACTTTGCGTCGGCGATGTGGTCAAGGTCGAGAAGGACCAGTTCTTCCCTGCTGATTTGCTGCTACTGTCATCAAGCTATGAAGATGGCATTTGCTATGTTGAGACGATGAACCTGGATGGCGAGACGAACCTCAAGGTGAAAAGGTCACTTGAGGTTACGCTGCCATTGGAAGAAGACGAGTCATTTAAGGATTTCCAGGCAGTGATACGCTGTGAGGATCCCAACCCGAGCTTGTACACATTCACTGGTAACTTTGAGTACGAGAGGCAGGTGTACGCCCTTGACCCGTTTCAGATACTTCTCAGGGACTCAAAACTAAGGAATACATCCTTTATCTATGGAGTGGTCATCTTTACTGGCCATGACAGTAAAGTCATGCAGAATTCAACTGAGTCACCATCCAAGAGGAGCAGGATTGAGAGGAAGATGGATTTAATCATATACATTCTGTTCACTGTGCTCGTCTTGATATCACTCATTAGTTCAATCGGTTTTGCTGTGAGGATCAAGTTAGATTTGCCCCACTGGTGGTACTTGCAGCCACAGAACAGCAATAAATTGGATGACCCATCACGCCCTGCTCTTTCTGGGATATTCCATCTAATCACAGCACTCATTCTTTACGGGTATCTGATTCCAATCTCGCTGTATGTCTCGATTGAACTCGTGAAGGTATTGCAAGCACATTTCATTAACCAGGACATTCATATGTTTGATGAGGACACTGGTAATACTGCTCAGGCTCGTACATCCAACTTGAATGAGGAGCTTGGCCAGGTTCATACAGTGTTATCGGATAAAACTGGCACTTTGACCTGCAATCAGATGGACTTCTTGAAGTGTTCAATTGCTGGAGTTTCATATGGTGTGGGTTCAAGTGAAGTTGAAATTGCTGCTGCAAAGCAGATGGCATCAGGTGATGAGGACAATGACATGCCTTTACAAGATATATGGGAGGAGAACAATGAGGATGAAATAGAACTTGTGGAAGGAGTCACCTTTAGTGTTGGGAACAACCGAAAACCCTCCATAAAAGGCTTCAGTTTTGAGGATGACCGTCTCATGCAAGGGAACTGGACCAAGGAGCCAAATTCTTCCACAATTCTACTCTTCTTCAGGATACTTGCTCTGTGCCACACAGCGATACCAGAGACAAATGAGGCAACTGGTTCTATTGCCTATGAAGCAGAATCACCTGATGAAGGGGCTTTTCTTGTGGCAGCCAGGGAATTTGGGTTTGAATTTTTCAAGCGAACACAATCAAGTGTCTTTGTCAGGGAGAAACACACATCTTCAAAGGGCACAACTGAGAGGTTGCATATCAGTATTTGCCATTTCGTTTGCACTTATTTGTCACTGTTCCTTATTATTTATTTGTCTTAATGCATAAGTATAATTTTAGGGAGTTCAAGATTCTCAACCTATTGGAATTCAATAGCAAAAGAAAACGAATGACAGTCATTTTGAAGGATGAAGATGGTCAAATTCTTCTTTTTTGCAAAGGAGCAGACAGGTTGGACTTCGTACCAGTTTTTTTTCCCCTGTGGTGATGCTCATGTGTGAATTTTAGCTAAGCCTATCATCAGGCCATCTGCATTCATATTTCGATGTTTTATTAGTCATAATGATAGCTTAAAAGTTTTTCCTTAAGTAAGTAGTATAAATTGTACATTTGATTACTTACAATGTTCTGTCAACATGTTTGGGTTATTTGTTCTTTCTCCGCTACTTCCTTTTAGCTTGACTATCCTTGATCGTTCTTTGTTTCCAACCAAACAGCATCATATTTGAGAGACTGGCAAAAAATGGAAGGATGTATGAAGTTGATACGACCAGGCATCTGAATGATTATGGTGAGGCAGGCCTGCGAACGTTGGCACTATCATACAGGGTACTTGAGGAATCAGAGTATTCTTCTTGGAATGCTGAGTTTCTTAAAGCAAAGACCTCTATTGGGCCTGATCGAGAGTTGCAACTTGAACGTGTCTCTGATTTGATTGAAAGAGAGTTGATCCTTGTCGGTGCAACTGCAGTAGAGGACAAATTACAAAAAGGGGTAAAAAATATCGATGGACTTTTCACATGCTACCAGTAACTGTTTTGAATTTTCTAACTTCCGTGTTATGACCTGTGTTGTATCAGGTTCCTCAGTGCATAGATCGTTTGGCGCAAGCAGGTCTCAAGATCTGGGTTCTGACTGGCGATAAGATGGAAACTGCAATTAACATCGGGTATGCTGCTACCAAGTGGAAAATTTTCCTACATAAAACAATTAGTTGTGAATAAATAGTTTATGATGTTTCCATTTCTTTTGCAGATATGCGTGCAGTTTGCTGAGGCAAGGCATGAAACAAATATGTTTGTCCATACCCACTGGTGATCAGGTAGCCCAGGATGCAAAGAAGGTATCTTTGCACAGACTCTTTTCTCGTTTACTGTAGGTGACTTTTTAATCTACATGGTAATTCTCTTTATGGTGGGCTTTGCTTTCATCTTTGACAACTAAGCAGGCTGCAAAGGAGAGTCTTCTGTCACAAATCGCCAATGGGTCACAAATGGTCAAACTCGAGAAGGATCCAGATGCAGCATTTGCTCTAGTTATTGATGGAAAAGCTCTGGCATTTGCTTTGGAGGACGACATGAAGCACATGTTCTTGAATCTGGCGATAGAGTGTGCTTCTGTCATATGTTGCCGTGTGTCTCCAAAGCAGAAAGCACTGGTAGCTTCACCTCTCATCAAGTGAATATCTGTATTTGCTATGTAAAGCAATGTTGAGTTTGCTCTCCTTCACTTTGTAGGTGACTCGACTTGTCAAAGAAGGTATAGGACAAACCACTTTAGCAATAGGTGATGGTGCAAATGATGTGGGCATGATTCAAGAAGCTGATATTGGAGTTGGTATAAGTGGGGTGGAGGGCATGCAGGTCAGTTTTTCAGATTATCATGGTCCAGTCCCTATCTAGTGCAGTGCTACTTTTAGATAAGACCAAGGATTGGTGATTGGATATGACTTAACATTGGTTCTTTTGCTTTACCAGGCAGTGATGGCTAGTGATTTTTCAATTTCTCAGTTTCGGTTTCTTGAGCGACTTCTAGTCGTCCATGGACATTGGTGCTACAAGAGAATTGCCCAAATGGTGCTGCCCAAAGAACTTTTATTTCTTACATTTTATTGAATCTTATTACTTTATAAGTTTGTCTTGACGAGGTCTTCTTTTATTGAATTGCAGATCTGCTACTTCTTTTACAAGAATATTGCCTTTGGGCTTACAATATTTTACTTTGAGGCGTTTGCTGGGTTTTCTGGGCAATCTGTATACGACGATTGGTTTATGCTGCTTTTCAATGTTGTTCTTACCTCGCTTCCTGTTATATCACTTGGAGTGTTTGAGCAAGATGTTTCATCTGAAATCTGCTTACAGGTATATGATAGAACATCCACCTTATTTGAACCTTACTGGTTATGAGAAACTAGGCATGTTTAAAATTGAAATTAAAGCTTGGTCCTGGAATGTGGTGTGTTCTGTGGTAGGTTTTTTTTTTTTTTGGTGTCCTCCTTGTGACCAAAGAGCAAATGAATAAGTGGTTAACCCAAAAGATCACTTGCTAAACCTTGTTTCTTGAGGAGAACCACAGTTCCATAGAATATTAGAACCACAATCATTTGTGACTGGGTGTAGATCAGAAAATTATAGTGCACTCAGATGTCTATCAGGTATTCCTTCTCAGCCTAGTGCGCATGGCACCAAGTATAACAACACAACTATTTGATATGGCTAAGAATATATAAGAAAACTAAGAAAAATCATGAATGTTCCTTCAATTTACAAGCACACATTTGTTCATGTTACTATGATTTGTATTGTTTTGGTTAGGTATTTGTTGACCTTCCATGGCAACCATTTGTATGAATCAACAGTTTATTGCCATTAAAAGATAGTTTCAGAATTAGAAATGGTTCAGTGCGCGTTGAATACTTTTACTCATTCTATGTTCAATAGAATTCTGTCCCAGTAGTTAAATTATCTGCTTCAGGTATTCGTGCACCCAAATAAAAATGCACAACTAACTCTAGGGTGTCTATGTGGATACTATTGTAAAAATAGTTTTGGAATACACAACAAATTATAGCGAGTTAAATTATCTCAGTTGTTGATATTATGTCGGGAAACCTGACTGATGTTTTTCAACACGTTTGATTGGTCTGAAATATCCTACAATTTTGGTTTGTTATATGATTTTAATGCAAATTTATCTGGTTCAGCCACCTTCCTTCAAGTAGTTTGTCTTCCATAGCATCTATAAAATATTAATGCAAGCAATTTAAGGAATCATTTAAGCAGATCGAAACCACTTGGTAGTAATATTGTATTTACACCTGACTGAAGTTCAAGGAAATGCAAATGCACGTGAGTTTCCTTACCATTATGTCTGTATGGTTTCCATTGGTAGATCAAATCACTATGTCAGTAAAAGTTGTTTACAGGTTGCCAAGTAAACTTTTATGCTTGTTACTTTCCTCTGACCTTTGTTGACACTAGAGGTCTCATGTATCGGTCCTTCGTACTGTAGGAGCTGGGTGATCTTTTCTGATTGTCCATTGCTGCCTCTAACTGTTTTGTGTATCTATACTGAGATGGCATGACTTACATTTGCAGTTCCCAGCACTATATCAGCAAGGGCCAAAGAATCTTTTCTTTGATTGGTACCGGATCCTAGGATGGATGGGGAATGGCCTCTACTCATCTCTGGCCATATTCTTCCTCAACCTTTGCATATTCTATGATCAGGCAATCCGTGCTGGGGGCCAGACCGCAGACATGGCTGCAGTGGGAACTACCATGTTCACCTGCATCATCTGGGCTGTCAACATGCAAATTGCTCTAACAATGAGCCATTTCACATGGATTCAGCATCTCTTTGTGTGGGGCAGCATATCAACTTGGTATCTCTTCATCCTCGCCTACGGGATGACATTGAGGTCCCGTGACAACTATCAGATCCTGTTGGAAGTCCTTGGGCCAGCTCCCATATACTGGGCAGCGACACTTCTGGTGACTGCTGCTTGCAACATCCCCTACCTGATTCACATATCCTACCAGAGATCATGCAATCCACTTGATCACCATGTGATTCAAGAGATCAAGTACCTAAAGAAAGATGTCGAAGACCAGACAATGTGGAAGAGGGAGCGGTCGAAGGCCAGGCAGAAGACGAAGATTGGTTTCACTGCGAGGGTCGATGCGAAGATCAAGCAGATCAGGGGGAAATTGCATAAGAAAGGCCCATCCTTAACAATTCATACAGTACCATAGGAAATCTGCGTCACCTGACAGGTTCGTTGATAGTAGTCGCCACTTTGTTTGCTCCTGCAAGGCAGTGGTTTTTAGCTTCATTGAGCAATATAGCGAAATTCTTTTCTTTCTTTCTATTTCTTTATTTTTTCCCTTGGGATTCTTTTTTTCTCCATTTGTGTAAGAAATGTCGGGGTGTAATTGGTGGTGTCCACCCTAGTAGAAGCTCCAAAGCCAGCCGTGTAAAAAGTATAGCTCCGTTCAGTTGGGAAAAGAACCTATTGAGATAGCTAACAACATGTATATCTGCAATTTTGATTGTTGCTATTCATGTATGTAGTTGTTTGACATCTATGTTTACTGAATTACTGTCGTATTGATATCAGTAATCAGTATCTGTTCTTTTTGCCGGTAATCTATATAGAAGGTTATGCACTCTACTTGCGGGAGTCATGATGTCGATATTAGGTCATTCTCAGTGCAGATTGTATAAGAGTTTCAAACTCATGAAATGATATGCCGCATAGGCTGATAAAATGGCAAGAAAATTGCGAAAAAAGAGAAGAAATGAAACCCCATTATAAAAAAATCATTGTAAGAGTTGTTTCATCTCGTATACGCACTATTATTTATGCCTTGAAAATGAAATGAAACCCCATTATAACCAAAAAATATCATCCAATGTTATCTTGGAAAAGGAAAACTCTATGACCGAAACATTTCACAATGCAGTGCATCAATTGAATGCTATGATCGACATATAAAACCACGAAATGAAACTCCCCACCAGGAATAGCGTTACATCGTACAACACAATTAATTGTTAGGCCAATTCCACTCGACATCATCTACAGTGCCTTTGAGTTGATGTATGAAACAATCTCCTCTAAGAAATGGTTTCATTTTGTTGTTTCATGGATAGCAATACTCCCTCCATCTATGTTTATAAGGTATAGTATAATTTGGCACGGTCTTTTAAATAACACTTTGACTATTCATTTATCCTATATTATATTGTTTATGGTTATAAACTTATAATCACTGTAGAGTATATTTGATTACAAATCCAATCATATAAAGTTTATATTATAAAAATATAAAATTAATAGTCAAATTATTGGTCAAAGGTTGCAAAGTTTGAATCTTGGTATACAAGTGCACCTTATAAATAAAAATGGAGGAAGTAGCATTTAATTGTGACGCATAAGATTGAATGCAATTGAATAAAGTGAAACTCTTTCACCCTATTGCTAGTTTCAGGCCCCGTTTGTTTCCGCTGATTTATTTTTAGCACCCGTCACATCGAATGTTTAGATACTAATTAGGAGTATTAAATGTAGACTATTTACAAAACCCATTATATAAGTCGAGGCTAAACGGCGAGACGAATCTATTAAGCCTAATTAGTCCATGATTTGACAATGTGTTGCTACAGTAAACATTTGCTAATGATTGATTAATTAGGCTTAATAGATTCGTCTCGCCGTTTAGCCTCCACTTATGTAATGAGTTTTGTAAATAGTCTACGTTTAATACTCCTAACTAGTATCTAAACATTCGATGTGACACATGCTAAAAATAAGTCACCGGAAGCAAATGCCCCCTCAGTGTATGCCTAGTTTTTATCTAGACGAAACCTCTCCTATCTCTCTGACTCTCTCATAAATCTGATGTCATATCATCATTTTTGCATATGTGGCGCCTCATTCAATGAGAATGAAATCCCCATTAAAACCAGCCTCATGTGGTTTTTTCTATTAAGAATGAAAACCAAAATATATGCACATTTTTCTAGGTTTGGATATTGAGATTAAGCTATATACTCCACAATACTACATTTTTCTTTTTCTTCTTTAATTATGTGACATGTCACCAAAACATCCTTGTACGCTCATTGACATGCATGATATAATGCACTAGAATTAACCTAACATAAAAGTGACCTATTTGTTATAAATATTATTTATTGGTGTGAGTCATCCTTTTCTATGTGCCACAATAAAATTTTGTTATGTTATAAAAACGTACCTTGCTCGGTGGCAAAATATGGTAGCCACTTCCCTTAGTTTGAGAAAGAGTTTTCTAATTTATAACGGTACATGTTTTAGTCCCCTAATCTTATTTTAGTTCGAAACTCAGCTACATGATTATAAGGTGCAACACTAGCTCCAACATGAAAAAAATAGGGTATGATAGATTAGCATTAAAATAAGCAACGATAACTTCCCAATTTATAAGGGTGAATTTGTGGTCGTCAATCATTAGATCTAGGATTGGAGCACTCATATTTGCTTACCAAGTAAAGTCCTAGCCACCTTCTTTTTCTTCTTCGCTTGGTCCATCCCGCCACATCCAATTGTTTTGTCAAATTTCTATCGGAATTCCCCACCTCCACGACACTGATGAGTCTCGTCCTTTGAATAACCGCATTAACTCTCATTCAAAATTATCTTTTCTCGTCACTGGCAACTATCATGCCTCATGCCCATCCAATCTCTTTTTATCGTGTTCTGCGACTCCTCTCACCAGATCCGCCGCCACCTTCATTTGCCAAGGTGGTACTATGGCATCCTCTACCCATCCCCCATTTGCTAGCCTGTCTCTACAATCGCCATAGCCACCGCCTTTCCTCTAAGGCCTTTGGTCTCATCTGGAACCCTAATATAAGGATCTCAAAATATATTCCCCAATTTTGGTGAAGGAAGTCACCGTCATTGTCATTGGAGAAGATGCACAGGATGGATGTAGCACGAATCATTAGGTATGATCCTACCATCCAAAAATCAAGTATTCATCTTCCTAAAATATTAAAATATTCTTAATATTTACCATTTACAACGTTGTTTCTTTCGTATGTACGTGGAGGGGTGAGTTGTGCATTCCTTTGTACTTTTGGTTAAAAGTAGAGGTAGAAAAAAAAGAAAATTTAACTACAATATTTGAACTAACAATAAATGAGCTCAAATTTTAAAGTAATCCTTTCAAGCTATATTTTATTTTAAAATTATGGAATTTGATTTTTGCGAGGATGATTTGAAAGCATATCAAGGTGATGAGAAGGAAATGGGCCGACGGCCGGCAACCAACTGATCAATGGGTACCGGGATGCTAGCACGAATCGTGGCGCGCATCCAACGGAGCCAAGCAACCCAACGTGTTCTAGTAAGTTCTAACCCAGCCGAACCCCACCAAACTATCATATCAGCGCTCTACCGACTCCCCCCCTCGCCGCCATCTCCCACCTCTCTTCCCCCACGCCCACTGCTGGGTTCCTCACGCACACCGAAGCGCCGCCGCTAGGGTTTGCTCCGCCAGCCGCAAACCCTAAACCCTACCGCTCCCCTCCTACAGCGCAGGCCAATACCCAGCAATCTAGCTGCTACGCTTGCTCCCCGCTTCGATCGGGAGCTAGGGTTTCACTCGCCTCCAATCTCCGCTTCGGGTGGTTCGGGCCGGCGGCGACGCGGCATGGCGGGGTACGGGGAGGAGAACCAGGACGCCATGAACGGCTACGAGGAGGAGGAGGAAGAGGAAGAGGTGGAGGAGGTCGAGGAGGTGTACGAGGAAGAGGAGGAGGAAGGGGACGGGGAGGCGGAGGACGGGGCCGCTGCCGCGGCCCCGGAGGAGACGGAGGCGGCTGCGCCGGCTGGGGCTGCTGAGATGAGAAGCGGAGGTGGAGGTCAAGGCCTAGCGGAGGTCGTTGGGGATGCTGACGCCAGTGGCGAGGAAGGGAGGGATGTGGATTCTGGAGGCGGTGACGCCTCGGGGTGAGTTCCTTGGGCTCTAGGTTTCTGGTTTGGTCCGGTCAGCTGGATTGGATTAGGTGTGGCTGATAGTTTTGGTTTGGTGCATCCTTGTATGTGCTTTTGCAGGAAGATTTTCGTAGGGGGTGTAGCCTGGGAGACCACCGAAGGTAGTGAGAAATTCTTTTGGGGGATCTGCTAAATAAGAGGCTATTTTAGTTTATATCAAATGCAATGTTCAGCCACAAATAATATATTGCGGGAGGAAAATATAGTACGGAGGAAAGAACAGTTAGTAGATACTATTTTGTTAGTACAAGGAAAATTACACTGCAACATGTTGCCCTGAAAAGATGTAGGTTTTTTGGTGGTATTAACCTTTGCATTGAGTTGCATGATTCACTGATACAGTATGATTTTGCTTGGGTAGGCTAAGGTATGTGACAAAATCTCATTTGGTTGGGAACTATCACTGCCTTTCTCATATAGAGGGGAGCATGCCTATACTATATGCTATGTTTCGTCTTGGTATTTTTTTACTGAAATAGTAATACATAAACAGTGGAATTTGATGATTAGAGCAGATTTAGTTAATGAACTCCAGAAACTTATGCCTTCTGTACATTTAGGAGTGTTAAAACAGTTGCTACACAATCTTTGTCTAATTATTAAATTGGTCTTAAGATGCTGTTCCAGGTCTTGTCTGCTCTATACTTTTCATGCTGATTAGCTACATACTGTAATGTAGTATGCATTTTAATGCATGTAGCCATCATAAAGAAGCTATGTTACGCCGTCTGCTTTACTCCTTGTGATTCTCTGTTGATATCTAGTTGCTGAGAATTTCTTTTGCGACTTCTGAGTTTGCATAGATGTGCTGCTATGCATATGGTTTGAACTGAAAATCAGGAAATGCCTTTCATTTGAACAATTAAATGGCAATTAAGTGGAGGCGTGCCTCTAGATGTATTATTTGGTTTCTTTTTTCGCATTCACTTGGTGTTCTAAGGTGGAGTTGGCTTGTCCAGTTCTGTATTAAAAAATATTTGTCAATTTCGTATTCTGATCATGGGATCTTCATGGTCTTGATGTTACATTTTTAGTTTGCAGTCTTTCATGGGTCAGTGATCTGTAGCCTTTAATTAGAGTTATCCTCCAAATCTGCTGCTAAACTGTCTGTGAGCCTTTTATTAAGCATTTTGCTCACTCAGACCTTTTTATTGGTTAATGGGTCCTACTATCTACATCTGCTAAAGAAACATTATATATTGCTGATCTATGACATGGATTAGATAGATTTGTGTTCTCTTTATTTGTTTCACCTCATGGTGGAACTGATTTGTTCACTTGTCTTTCTTACACTTCATTTGTTTGTATGCAGAATCGTTCACTAAACATTTTCAGAAGTATGGAGCTATAACTGATTCAGTGATCATGAAGGACAAGCATACTAAGATGCCTCGTGGATTTGGATTTGTCACATTTTCCGATCCATCTGTGATTGACAGGGTTCTGGAGGATGAACATGTCATTAATGGAAGAACGGTGAGGCATCTATGTTTGACATCCTAAAGTAGTGAACTTGATTTTGGACTATGTTCTCACTTGTGTTTTATATCTATCAAGGTTGAAGTCAAAAGGACAGTTCCGAAAGAGGAGATGTCAACAAAAGATGGTCCTAAGACCAAAAAGATCTTTGTGGGTGGTATCCCGCCATCTCTTACTGAAGGTTATTAGCGACTCTGAAGCATTTTTCTTTTGAGCAAAAGCTATCTCACCACTGTATCACATTCTTAGTCACAGTATTCACAAATATTAAGTCATACTCCCTCCGTCCCAAATTATAGGTCGTTTTGGTTTTTTTAGATCCATAGACTTTGTTATGCACTTAGATATGCCATATGTCTAGATGCATAATAATATCTATGCATCTAAAAAAGTCGAAACGACCTATAATTTGGGATGGAGGGAGTATAACTTAATTCCCTAGCAGTTCCAGTTGTTGTCTATTGAAACTAAATGTTTCAACTGCAAAACATGACTGATATGATCTTTCCAGATAAATTGAAGGAGCACTTCTCCTCGTATGGGAAGGTGGTTGAGCATCAGATTATGCTTGACCATAGCACTGGGCGTTCACGAGGCTTTGGATTTGTCACATTTGAAAGTGAAGATGCTGTTGAAAGGGTTATGTCACAGGGGAGAATGCATGATCTTGGAGGGAAACAGGTCACTTTCTTTACCTTGCAATTTTGTTTTCCCTGATAGTGAATATCATTGATTTGTTAGCACCTTTTAGAGTTATAATTAGCAAGTTCTATTTTGGCATGTCGTTAATAACTTTATTATTATTGTTTTTCATTTAATTTAGTTGGTAATCCTATATATGATTTTTCTGTCCTTATAATGTGTCATTGATGTGTTCAGGTTTTGAACATCACTTATTGTTTATTAAGTACATGTCTACCATGTAAGGAAGTTCAGAGTTTTAAATGTAACATGCAGTGTGAATGTTGTTGATCTGATCCTTTGTTTTGGGAGTGGTTGTCTATGGTGCTAGTTCTACATATATGAGTGTGTACTGTTATTGGAACTGGCACCTTCATGGCATTATGAGATATTGATATATTCAAGGCGATGGTTCCTGGAAAACACACTATCCTCGATTTTATAGCATTCAGCACGAAACTGTTCAAGCATATGACTTTGGTTCATATATATTTGAAAAATAATGCTGCTCCTGGTGTTCTCGCGTAACCCTTTTGTAATAGTATATTCCTTTTAATATATAGTAGAATGAGTGAACTTTATGCCTTGAGACATCAGCTTGTCTTCATGGGGTTTAGGGTTTTAGAATTTAGGGTATATTGTTGTAGGACATGTATGGTAATTATGATATATTGTTGTAAATTTCTGTCTGCCAACACTTTAAACAGTTGGTGAGCTTGTGCAATCTGAGATACAAGATAAATGACCAATGCACATCTTCGTTTAACTGTGGTAATAATTAATAATATGGCAGAAAATCAAATAAATCAGGTCTCATATGGCAACTTGTTAGAAGAATAGCAGCATGATATCATTGCCAGGGATTACTTGGCCTGTCCGCGTCATATGCCAGGACAAATTGGTATCACTTAACATTGTTCACAATAGAAACTTAAAAACATTACTGGTTCTGGTTGTCTGTCTGCATGCAACAACTCTCCAGTTAATAAAGGTTCATCATTTTCTCTTGGTTAGAAATTACGTAAGGCTTATAGTTGTTGCTGCTATATTGTTGGCCCAAACACTACCGAAGATCTTACGTGTCAAGGCTAAGGCTTGACTTAACTGGACTTGGTTCCTAAGGCAAAGGCTTGGTCCCTAAGGCAAAGACTAGATTTGGACCCTAAGTAATTTACATTTAGCTACTCAGCATTACTAGTCAAGATTACTGCTAGCATATATTTAAGTATCATTGCAGCAGGAGTCAGGTTGAAAATTGTTTTGACTTAGTTCTCCAATTGCTTTGTAATTTTGCAGGTTGAAATTAAAAAAGCTGAACCAAAGAAACCTGGCGGGGGTGATTCAAGCTCAAATGGGAGATATAGTCGTGGGGGCGGTGGTCACCGTGATTCTTACCGTGGTAGTGGTGGTGGTGGTGGTGGTGGTGGTGGTGGTGGCTCTGGGAGCAGTGGTGGTGGTGGCTATGGATATGGAGGTGGCTACCGATCAGCTGCAGCCTATTATGGCAGCACAGCTTATGGCGCCTATGGCAGAGGTTATGGATATGGCAATACTGCTGGCTATGGGTCTGGTTATGGCTCAGTTTATGGTGGTTCCATGTACGGTGGTCCATACGGCACCTATGGGGCATATGGAGGTGCCTATGGAGGTGGTGCATATGGTGCACCAGGAGGATACGGCGGTGCAGGAGGATATGGTGGCTACGGTGGGGCTGGAGGCATGGGTGGTGGTGGTGGTGGTGGTGGTGGCACTGGCGGTCGGGGCTCAAGCAGATACCACCCCTATGGAAAATGATCGTCGATTCATAGTGGTTTTCTTGGATCTGCTAATAAAGAGTCCTATAGGTCACCTCATTCCAGCTACCAAGAATATGGAACATTCCATTCACTTTGTCGAATCCGCGGCGTCAGAACATTTTTTTTCTGGAACTTAGCAATGCACTGTGTCTATGTCCGGCATTGTAGGCTATAGTCACTGAACTCTGAACTACCCCCAGGGCTTTCTGTAGAAGCTGCGGCTAAAACTCTTGTATTCTTGTAGCCTGCTATGAGCCTTAGACCCTTAAAACCAAACTTTGTGGTAGTAAAAATATGGTGGTGGAACAAATGTATGTCGGTGTAACGTTCGCTCACTAATCGGCTGACTGTTGCTATCTCTGCTTGCATGTGGAGAAAAGCTTTTAAAAAGGATGGGACTAATACTTCTAATTTTATAGTTTGGTATGTCGTATGTTTAGTTCATGATCTGAATGCTTGTGAGCAATGACATGGGTAATGTTGCAGTCTTTATTTCGCCCAGCTTGTTCTCTGTTTCAGTTTCGCGTGTATGTATAGCAGGCACTGGGAGGAACTATGCATGATTCTGTCTCCTGTATTCGAAGTAGACTTTTTCTTTTTGAACAGAAGGAATCATGAAATTTCATTAGACTGAAGTCCCTGTGATGTCGCCGGCCACCTAATCTCTAGTGTAATCTAGTACGGTTTAGTCGTTTAGACGTTTATTAAAGTACTAGTAGTACGATTAAAAATGGCCATTATCATGCGCTAGCTTGCATGACAGTGATCGTCAAGCTTACGTATAGAATTGGTACAACCCAACACCTGTAGGCGCCGCCGCGGAAGGATGAAATTACACTGGGCTGAAGTCTCAGCGACGTCGCCACGCACCAAATCTCTGATACAATCAGCACGGTTCAATGAAGCACTAGCATGGTTAACACGGCCATTGTCATGCAATCGCTTGTACGATAGCGATCGTTAATTTTACGTATAGAAATGGTACAGCCCTAATGTCTACCGACATGTTTTTTTTAACACAATGACGACATGCTTTGACCTTTGAATATCGTGGGATGGCTCAGATGAGGTGACTGCACTCTAACGCCATGGGACGGGATGAACAGAGGTGGATGATGATCCTGATAGGTGGGACACGTCTGGAAGTGGAAGGGTGAGGGAAAAGGAGGAAGGGCAATATGGACATTTCACATGTGTGTGTACCAATCAGGTGGATGTGGCACGCCAGGGACCAGATTGGACCAGAAACAGGAATCAAATTAACCCTTTTGACAGTTTGGGGACTAAAATGACCCTTTGAGTAAAGTTGGAGGATCAATATAGCTATTTTGCCGTAGAGAAAATCCACACCTCATAAATCTGCTGCAAATGCACGGCAGACGGTACGGCAGACTGCGCTGAGACGGCCACGACTCAGGAACCAACACCCCTAAACCTTTTTTTTTTTTTGAAAAAGTAGGACTCGTGCCATGTTATCACTTAAGAAGAGAACTACCACTAGAAAACCTAGGCGCGGAGAATCGAAAGGCACGCAGAAAGCCGGATCGGCGCTGCAAGAGTCCAAACGCAAGACGCCTGGTTCGTTCTCGCTCGCCCGTCCGTCCCGGTCCAGACAGACCCCAGAGCGTCCAAAACCACCACGCGCGGGCCTCGCCATAGTGTCGACATCGTTGCTACACGCCCGGGAGGCCGAGACGCCGCGCCCCCCGGTTTGAATCCTTCGCGTGCCGCTGGGCCGTGGGTCCCACCGCCTGCCCTCGCGCGCTGTCGCTGAGACCTGGCCCCCTCTGACCACGCACGGGCACGGCCGCACGGCACCATCCGATCGGGCGAGCGGGCCCCGCGAGGGGTGACGACATCCTCGCCGCGCGGCGGGACCCGCCCCGCCCGCCCGCCGCCCCCCACCGTGCGCCGACGTGGAGCGGTGGGGGCTTGTGCCTCTGCCTGCGGCTGCGGGTTGCTGCCCTGCCAGGCTCTCCCCTCTCCCCTCCGCCTCCGCTTGCTCGCGTATAAAATGGTTGTTTGAGACCGCATCAACACGCGGCCCGAGGAGAAGGATCGATTCGACTGTTCGAGACGAGAGGATATCTGTTTGTTGTTTGCGTCAGCGGATCCCTGCGGCGAGCGGCGATGCCGTTCTTCGAGGTGCGCGCCACCGCTCCCCTCCCTTCCCCTCTCATCCTCTAGGACTAGGACTCTAGGAGGAGCTCGTGGCGAGTTTCCTAGCCAATTTCTCCCCGTTGCTCACACCGCCGCATTGCGGCAAATCCAATTCGGACGCAAATCTTGTTGATAATTCCGGTCCTTGTTGCGTCGCTGTGATTGCATTTGCAGGAAATGATGGAGTCGTCGTACGTGCCGTACCTCCGCACGCACCTGCAGCAAATAGCAGCGTCGGTCTCCACGGCGAGCTGCGCGGCCCCGTCCGGCGGCGAGGCGGAGGCGTGCCGCGACGAGGCGGCGGCGCTGGGGCTCAAGATGGTGGCCGTCGCGGCCATCCTCGTCGCCGGCGCGGCGGGCGTCGCGATCCCGCTCCTCGGTCGCCGCTGGCGCGGTCGCCGCGGCGGCGCGGCGCCGCTGTCCTCGTCCTCCACCGGCGGCGGCGGCCTGTTCGTGCTCGCCAAGGCGTTCGCGGCGGGGGTGATCCTCGCCACGGGGTTCGTGCACGTGCTGCCCGACGCCGACGAGGCCCTCACGGACCACTGCCTCCCCGCCGTGCCCTGGCGGAAGTTCCCGTTCCCGGGGTTCGTCGCCATGCTCGCCGCGCTCGGGACGCTCGTCGTCGACTTCGTCGGCACGCACATGTACGAGCGCAAGCACGCCACCAGCAAGGAGGACCAGGCCGCCGCCGGCGCCGCTGCTGCAGACAATGCCAGAGCCCAGGAGGAGATCGCGGCGGCGCTGCTCGAGGACGGCGCGCTCGTGGCGAGGGGCGGCGGCGTCGAAGGGAGGGGCGGGGGAGGCAATAAGGAGGACGCCATGCACATCGTGGGGGTGCACGCGCACGCCGCCGCGCACAGGCACAGCCACGCGCACGGGCACAGCTCGTGCCATGGAGGAGCGTCGTACGACAGCCACGGCCATGGCCACGGTCACGGTGAAGAGCCGTCTCAAGCTCGCCACGCTGTTGTCGCACAGGTACGTTCAATGGTCCTTCTGAGCTGCGTCCTACTTACTACAAAACAAAATCTATGCATGTTTTCTTTCAAAAAACTATGCAACTTAACATTGCTCGGGTTATGAAGTGATGATTCTTTTGTCATGCTTTACTAGAGTGGTGTGCTCTTAGCGATGTTGCAAGAGGAGTTACGTTACCGGAAGCTATGCCAGTTACGTGACTACTGTTGCAACATCAGTAGAAGATGTTAGGAGTATATTCATGCATGTCTCCATGTTCACATTGCGCACTATTTTTCTTCCTGTGCTAAATTAAAAATGTCTTCAAGAGGTTCCTGTTAGTATTACAAATGAAGAGCAGAGATATGAAATGTGATACACTTTGTAGTATGGTGAGGATGCTAGAAGATTTAAATCGTGTAGTATGGTGGGTACTGATATGCTCCATTGTTAGCCAGGTTCTCGAGCTTGGAATTGTATCGCACTCGGTGATCATTGGCCTATCCTTGGGCGTTTCGCAGAGCCCATGTACCATCAGACCTCTGGTTGCTGCCCTCTCCTTCCACCAGTTCTTTGAGGGCTTTGCATTGGGTGGCTGCATTTGTGAGGTAAACATCTACTTCATTTTGTGATTTGGGCCAACAATTATCCCTTGAAGACAAGTGGATATGATCGTGATTTCTGACCTGCTGTTCATTGCCCGACAAAATTGCAGGCTCAGTTCAAGAGTTTCTCAGCATTCCTTATGGCCTTCTTCTTCGCCATCACAACACCTGCTGGGATCACTGTGGGAGCAGGCATCGCGTCGTTCTACAACCCCAACAGCCCGAGGGCACTGGTGGTTGAGGGCATCCTGAATGCCATGTCGGCCGGTATACTGATCTACATGGCCTTGGTAGACCTCATTGCTGCTGATTTTCTCAGCAAGAGGATGAGCTGCAACCCGAGGCTGCAGGTCGGTTCCTACATTGCACTGTTCCTTGGTGCGATGGCCATGGCGTCTCTGGCCATCTGGGCTTAGTTAGCAGGATGGAAGCGAGGCAAATGCTTGAAAGGAGCTTCTTAATTGGCTTCCACAGCAGCAGGTGCTCTCTAGCTGCTTGTTAGTTGTAATTCTCGATGAAAACAGAGGGCAATTATCTTTCCTTTTCTTTTTCTTTTTCTTTTTCTTTTTCCTTTTGCTCCATTCTTTTGTTTGTTCTCTTCATAGTGGTGGGCCATACAAACCAGTACCTCTTTTGATCGTAGAAAACAAAGTCACTCCCTCCTTGGGATATACTGTGATGGATAAAGGAAGAATAATGAATACAATTCAGGGAACAAATGGTTCTTGAATTCCATCAGCATTCACAGATGTATGCTAATCAGGAAATACTTATAAGAGCTCTGTCCTGCAAATTTTTTTTGGACGTTGTAAATTGAAGTGTTGGAGCACTGTTATTTTTTTTTGGGGGGAATTGCCTATATTACTTTGACCTCTAGCTTCAGGATCAGGTTTGGTTCTGAAATGAGAATGGCTATGAACTTGCGCTCCTATGTGTCACTGAACATTTTCTCTTTATTTTGGGTAAGAACATGTATTAATAATATTTCATGGCTTGCATGCAGGTCTGGTGAATATGGGTGTGAGCAAACATTGTATCCTTTTAACACTTTCTGGTCCACTTGCCATTTCCAGATATCAAATCTTGTAACTTGAAAACTTTTTTAGAAATCATATCTAGAAGAGTAGAAGTTTTCAAAATCTTGAGACGTTTATCATCAGTAGAGGATCTTGTATCACGATTTCACACGAAATTTCAACTCCAAATGCAATCCCATTTGGGAGATACAAACATGGCAAATCGATGCACATGTCTAAAAACTTGTCATGTTGCGCATCTGTGCACGTGATTTGTCATTTTTGTATATCCCAAATGTGATTGATTGTGAACTTGAATTTTTTTAAACACAATCTCACCTATCGATGTAATTTTTAAGTACTTTTTTAAAAAAAATTACAGATATAATTTCTAAAAAAGTTTTCAATTTTTCGACACTAGCCAGTTTTCACTGGATATGCACCAGTCGTGCATGCATCAACAAAGACTAGCTAAAAATGCAATGAAAGCAAGATGTGTTCTTGTTTCATCCATCTGCCTGCTCCTGCTCCCAAATAATTTGTAGGGATCAAGTCAATGCCTACCGATTGTCCATGACGGGCCCATGGACTTGTGAAGCTCGTTTGCCAACAAGGCGAAGAGGCAGGCAGTGCCAGCAGTGGTGCTATCATCTCTGTTCATTGTTCACTGGACTGTCCAGGAAACCTGTGAGGCCGGAAGGGAGACTCATTACCAGCTGCGCTCACCTTGCACGGGGAAGTCTGATGAATGTTTGATCAGTTGCGACTTGCAAATTTGCCGGAAGAAGTCTGTCTCTACATCTGGAGGGAACTCAAACGCAAGTGGACCGTCAGGTAAAACGATGCTGCTTGTTTAATTACTTGATCCATGAGAAGTCTGGATGGGGATGAAATTAGCAGGCTTTTCTTCTGATTTGTGCTCTCCCAATTCTTGAGCTGCATTTTTCCCCCCGGAAACGCTAACTGTAAAATTAGAATTTCTTTTTTGCGAAACAAACTGTAAAACTAGATGGCATACTACTAATCGTGTTTATTACCTGGTCACATGTCCTGTACTTAATACATTAACTGCAGAATCAAATGACATTTCTCATCAAACTAGATGGCATACTACTAATCGTGTTTATTGCTTTGGTAACATGTCCTGTACCCAACAGGCAATGGTTTCCGACGGATATTCGGATAGAGACAGAATAGGGAGAGCTCCAATGGAATACTAGACTCTTGACGAGCCTGAAGGCCCAGTGAGGCAGTGACAGTATGATACGACTGCCACTCGATCAGCCCATTCATCCCAGTCAGGCAGACGAATCTGGCGCGGTGCGCTCTACCAATTGTGGCAAATTTGTCAGACAACCAGAGGGTCTCTCTGCAGGGTTTCAGTGGTTGCTTGCCCGAGGAGGAATCTGCGTTCCTGATGCCCCAGTGTGCAGTATCACTGTGCAGGGAAGCGGGAACGCGGATGCCAGGCATCATGGGCGTCAAGCACTTGGGTGAGTCTCCAGGTCAGAGATGGATCTGGTTCTGAAAGATTTAGACGTTGCCATGGCGTTTGGTTCTGAAAAATTAAAGAACCAGTAGATGAAGGAAGCATAGCTACTGCCTTTATCAGCAACGCTTCTAGCAATTGGATGAGAAAACAAATTGCCTTGGTTCACCAAAGTTTATCATCGTAATTTGTATTTTTGTAAGGCGCAGACAGTTCTGATGGAGGTTGAGGGGGTGCTATCATGAACTTGGTTGCTCCTGCAAGCTGCTGGAGGTGATGATGACTGTATGTCTTCGAGTAGATGTGGGCTGCAGAGTATCTACAAATGTCACGTGAAGATCATTGGCAATCTTTCCAAGCTCCCTGGAAATCTGAATCCTGCAAAGGCCTGGAGAGTATGATGTGTTGTTATGTCAGTTACCAGCTTTCACCCGTGCTCCCGTGGGAACGCTACGAAGCTGTTTGATGAAAATGGGGCCTGTGAGTTTTCTTGGGGATCGAGATTCCTCTCTCCGTTTGGAGATGAATCCAACCTGAGTGCATGATCAGGTACCATATATAGTGCCACGTGTTTTCCGCTTTTGCTTCATCAGCAACTAAAGTCCGACGAAATGAACATGATTTGTCCTAAATGTTTTCTCATTCTTTTCCAGAGCCTACTGACTTTTTTTTACCAGGTTTGCATTGAGGTCCAACAGGTAATGAACCTCAAGGAATGGATAGAGACACAAGTCAGGAGGAGGCAGTGACAGCAAAACGACATGACGTGGCTTCCACCCAGGAGGCCAGGACAGAACGAAGAATCTGGCACACCATGGTGCGTGAAGGTCTACCGGTTGTGGCAACTTGCTGAGACAGATCAGGGCAAACAAATGGGCCTGCTCGCGTGTCAGATGTTACCCGTGGATCGGAGGAATATTCGCTCGCAGGCCCAGTGCACACCGTGGCAGCCTCTGTTTGGCTGAAGGAAACGTGGCAGCTCGCCTGGCCATGATGAGCACCAACGACCGTGGTCTGTGGATGGAACCTAGAGGACTCGGGGTTACTGTCAGTTTCAGAGACGGACCCGGTGCCGGAATCTCTCCACTGACCGTATATGCTGTGCATAGCCATAGAGGGAGCTGTTGCCAAGATATCGGTGCCATGGAATTTGTTTCCCTCGACCATTTGGCCATGTGGATTGGAGGAAATACAGACTCCAAACTTCATGTCAACTGCTCGTTGCCGTCATCACTAGTACGACAATACCTACCTTCTTTGTTTAGGGCTTCTTTTGGAACGTAGGATTTCCAAAACATAGGAATAAGAAAAATATAGGATTGTAATGCTCATGCAATTGAAATCCTACATGGATCTAAAATATAGGATGGATATAAAATATGTGTTTGGATAAGGCATGGAAAAAATTGCCTGCAAAAAAAAAGAAAAAATATAGGAATCCTATGTACACAAAGGAAAGAAAACATGAGGTTGGACCTCACGCTTATTTTCCTCCAAAATTCCTATGGAAAAGCCCATTCCTAGGAATTTCAAATGAATTGGTAGGATTCAATCTTTTGTTCCAAAGGCTTTTATAGGAAAAATTCCTATAGGAATTGAATCCTCCATATTTCCTCTACTTTTGCTTGTTTTCAAAGGGCCTTAATTTTTTTTGGTTGGTCTAACAACATTGGTTTGGTTCTTGTTTGTAATAAGGCTGCAGCCTGTAGAAGGTTTCTTGTATTCATTCTTGTGGTGCTATAAGTGTAAGCCAATCAGTTCACAACGAATGGACCAATGCAATCTGCTCCGGATAAGATGATGACAGTTGATGGGAGATTTTTGGATTCTGAAAAGACAGATGGTGACATAGCAGTGCTCCTGCTGATATTTTCAAAAAAAAAACGACAAAAGTCCCTGTTAGAATTTGATTTTTTATTTTAACCCTTTTTAATCTAAATTTTTTGAAATAGCCTAGGTCAAACTAAAATTCCAAGAAGTATCTCTTTTGGTCGCGCCACGGCCCTTGATGTGACTAATATCTAAGTCATACCAAAGCATGTGGCGCGACCTACCCGCCACGCTAGTGCGATGCGCGCGAGGTGGCTGAGTTGGGCTCTGAGGTGGCAAGCTGAGTCACGCCACATGCTTTAGCATGACTGAGTCGCTCCAGGTGGCGTGGTGCGACTCAGCACATTACACACTATGCCCGCCGGCCCCTTTCTTTCTCCCTCCCCACTTCCTCCCTTCCCCTCAGCCGACCCAAGCCCCCTCCTCTCTCCCATGGCACTGCCCATCCCACTCCCCCTCTAGATCCACTCCATCCCCCACCGGATTCGATGGGAAATTGGGGGAAATCACTCCTTGAAGGTACCTCCTCTACTTTAACCAAGTAGTTTTTTTCTAGATTTGGTGATTTTTGTAGCATTTGAAGTGGATAGGGTTAGGTTAAGTTTGGGTTTGAATGGTGGTTTGAGTACGAATCAAGCATTGTTAGGTGTGTTCTATCGTTGCATTGGTCGATTGTAACGCTTGTCTATCATGTAGTTTGTATTGCATGTTCGGATTTAGATGAATTTTGGTGGTGAAGATGTTGAAGTTATATTGGAGAGCATGAATAAATGAAATGTAGCTTTGGGGATGTATTCATAATTCAAAAATGATTGATTGATGTTCATGAAATTTTAGAAGTTAGTAATGGAAAAGTTTATTTGTTGATATAGACATAGAATATTAGAATTTATTAGAAATGATTATTGCTTACTACATATTTTTTCATATAAAATTAATGCATAGATTTTGAAGCTATGAATTGGTTACTACATATTAAAGTGATTATAGGTTGCCTGATGTTAATGGAAACGTAGAAGTTACGAATTGTACCATATGGTCAAAGTTTTATTTCTAAAATTTATTTTGATATTTGATTTTGAAATATTTGATTTAGAACAATGGCGCACCATCTGCGGTATCCACTCCTTGGGATGTTCTACGATGAGCACCACCGGGGAGGAAGCTTCAAGAGCATGTAGAGGTATGTGAATTTCTAATTTTATCTTGTCATGGAGGATGGGCATTAAGGACGTGTTGACAACCTATTATAAAAAATATTTGCTTCAGGTTTTGAAGCCTCTACGTCCCCGCACCCACAATCCTCTTGAGTGGCATAATGAAAGGTACGCCCCGTACCTTCGACGGGCTGGGTTTCTACCGCTTGCAACATTGGTGAAGGTGGGCTGCCAACGATGGATAATGCTGCCTTGACAATGCTAGTAGACCGGTGGAGGCCGGAGACACACTCATTCCACCTTCCCTTCGGTGAGATGACAATCACACTTGAGGACGTAGCCATGTTATTTGGGCTACATGTAGATGGGTGAGCGGTGACTGGGAACATTAATCTGGTTGGATGGAGGGACACTGTGGAATTGTTGCTTGGAGTTCGGCCTGAAGATCCCCCTCAAGACGTGAAGGATAGGAAAACTATAGGAGTGAGTTCGGCTTTGCTGGTCTAGCATTTTGGTCATCGCCCACCCGCTAATGCTCAGGAGGGAGTTGTTGCTAGGTACGCCCGTGCATGGTTGTGGCATATGGTGTCTGGGTTCCTATTCCTTGATTGTAGTGTAACGACTTGGATTATTTGAGTCGAGTTTAATCTTAAGACAAGTTCCCTAATCTGGTTGACTCAGCTTTTCTTGAGCTATATCGGCTAAGTCTGGTTTTCAGCCCAACCTAGCGCCTTAGGGAGGGTTTATGTTTGGAAAGTTGAGCAGGACACCAATAAAAAGAAAACTCTTTTTAGAAGTTGGAGAACGAAGTCCCTGCTACAACTTTGTTAATTGGACCTTAATCCAATTCACCTCCGAAGATTCCCCAAATCTGCAGCTCAATCAGCCCTGACCCCTGAAACCCAACAAACCGCCGTTTTCTCTAAGTCCCGAAACCAGTGTTCCTCTGAACCTTGGAGCTTTGGATCTCCGAATCCACTGCATCTTTGAACTCGTCCCAATTACAAAAATTGGACCTTAGCTGGTGTTCTACAACTCTTGTTAAGGGAGTCAAGTGGTGAAGTTTGGAAATTGGGAGATTAAGAGGCGGCAAAATGGACCCAAAAAAAGGATCTCGCGGATCCCTCGGTCCAAGCGCGCCAGAGCGCGCGTGCGCCCTATTTCAGAGCGCCGCCGCCGCGTGGCGTGGCCTCACCGGCGAGCGCCGCCTCGCCCAGTCGCCGGTCGCGACACGATGGATCAGCGCGCCTCCTCCCCAATCACGCGCTGGAGCGTCCTGCCAACTTCTCCGCCCCATCTCGTCTCGCCCGAGACCTTGCCAGCTGCGCCAGGCACCCTCCGCCGCTACGAATGAAGACTGGCTGCTGCCGCGCCAGTCTACCTCGCCTCCCACGTGCATCTCCTCACCAGGATCCCCGGCCGCGCCCCAACGCCTTCTGGCTTTTCCGTCGTACCTCAGTCGCGCTGCCCACGCGCGCGCCCTGTGACGATACCGCCATCGCCAACCACCGCGTAGGCAGTGACAACTCCTTTTCCCCGCCTCGCCAATCGCGTGCCCTGACAAAGCCGCTAGTCCCGCGCTTGCTAGCGTCGTCGCTCGCCCAGTCACCTTGCCTACAACGCCCTCACCTGCAGTGCCCTTCCCTCCCTCCTGCCGCACACTGGCCAAGCCGCCGCAACTAATTAGGTGCTTGACGCGACCAGGCACGCGCTCGACCTCACCAGTCCTTCCGTCTAGCAAAACCGTGCCTGCCTAGCGCTGTCTTCAGTGCCCAATGCCGTAAGATCCGTCCCCGGAGCTCCGCTTCGCCGGCCAATGGAGACGCCCACCAATCGCCGCTGAGGCAGAGCACTCCTTCTCCCTCGATCTTATCCTCGCGCCGCTCGAGCTCGTTCACTTCCGCACAGCTATAAAAGGGGTACCAGAAACTTTTATCGAAGTTCCCTTCGCCATCTTTGCCCTTGCCGCACCCTCCTCTATTTCGTGCTCAAGCGCTGCAGCATAAGCTCTTTGGGGAACTCCCCCTTTCCGCTCAACACCTGCCTTTCCAACCCCACCAGCCGCTTGTTTCCTTCGAGCTGTGCTAGAGCTTACTTGTTGTCCACAAGAAGCACCGCCGCCGCTGGAGCACCGCCGGACCTCGCCGCTGCCCGAGCCTTAACGCCTTTCATCGTTCCGCCTGAGCTTGCTTCCTCCCGACCCCAAGACTTCGTCAGTAGACCCAAAGGTAAGCTGCCGACCCTTGCCTGTGTCGCCTGACCCTTGTCCGTCTTGCCCGACCCTGTCTATTTCGCCCGACCCTTGTCCGCCTTGCCCGAGGGCTCGGCTGTATCCTTTTCTTTTGACCAAGGGTATCTGTGTAAAATTTTGGGGACTTCTCTATGTTAAGTTTGAGGATCCTGGTAGAGTTATTCCTTAGGTTTAAGGGTCAGATCGTAAGCTTTTCCTGATCCGACTCTTTTATCTTGTCCTAAATCAACAGAAGCTTGGGAAATTTATCTTGAATCAAGGAAACATCAGAAAAATTTGAAATCACTTGGGTTAGAATCCTCTTTCTGAGTAGAATCCAATAAAATGGGTTTCACACCTTCCATGTAGTTTTGCTATAATTTCTGGGCTACATCTTGCAAGTGTTGTTGAAATAACCATCTAAGTGTTTGACCCTTGCATTTGCAGTTCGTGTAGAGCTGAACCTTGCTGACGGCACGTACAAGCTGCACCTGGTGCCAGAAGACGGAGTTGTAGCCGAGCTGCCGCCTATAGGAGCTGAAGCCGAGAGCACCGAAGACCCGTTCGCTTCCATCCCGCTTGAAGGCAAGCCCCGGAGCATAACCCAGTCTTTCTAAACTTGCGCATGCCTTCATTTGTATGTACGTGCATTTACGTTACAGGAGTTGTTTGAAACCATAGATACATGACTTAAGCTCCCTTTGATCTGAACACTAGTATGATAGTCCGAGTAGTTGCAGTGCTTAACAGGACTCGGTAAAAGTCGAAAGATTCCCTGTCACTCGCGAGTTATAGGAGTTGCTTGTTCTCCTTTGTCACCACTATAAGGATGGTGGACGGGGCAGGGCGTTGTGAACTATTTTGGTGGTTGGTGGATGGCCCCGTCTATCTATATGAAATTGGTTAAGGTCGGAAAGTGTTGGTGTTCGTGATCAAGTGTTTGAAAGTACTAATCTCATACCTAGTATGGGATGGGGAAGCCTAGTACCTGATTGAACCAGGACATAAACGGTTCGATCCACTGTCTCTGGAACAGAGTTTTCCCTTGCGGCCGCATGTGGTGACAAGTGCGGTCACAGAGCGGCAGAGGCCGGGTCTGTGGAGCCTTGTACCAAGAGAAGTGGACCCGACACGGGTCAGGGGATTGATGGGGATGGCTGACAAGGGAAGCGACCCTCTGTGGTGCGTGGATGTTGTGAGATTAGGTTCGCCATGCATGGTTAAGAAAATTTGAATCGATTCATTTGCCTCTCATAGTTTGGGACTGCTTGATCACTATGCTACACCGAGTAAGAATGGAACTTGATGGTTATGTTAACCTAGATGCTTGTCATAATTTTCTTGGAGACTTTTGCTTGTCTAGTAGAGCTGCTAACTTAGTTTGGTAAAATGAACCTAGAACTGGAAGCTAAAATATTGAATGTAAGGACCTACTGTAGTCGCTTTTGGCAAAACAAACCCCTCAGCCAAAGAGCCTTGCATGTCTAGAAAGTGGTGGAGTAGTTCCCACCGGTCGGTTAAGACTTGTTGAGCGTAGTCGCTCAGCCTTGTTGTGGCAATTTCTTTCAGATGATGTTGAAGCCCCTGAGTTTGCTGCTTGTGCCACTTGGCCTCCCCAACTTCCTCCTGGGTGGACGGTCGAGTGGGATCCCTCCTCGGACGGCGAGGATATGGATCAGTGATGTCATGATCGGCCTCATCAATGACGTCCGACCCTGGCGCTAACTTCCGTGGTTTATCTTTTTCTGCTACTTAAGAACTCTGTAAAACTTTGATTTCCGAACCAGTGCTGTGAGAAATTATTGAACTTGTTTAATTTTGGATGGTCTGTTGTATTTTCTGGAACCACTCACCTTCGTGTGAGCTCTGCTATTTCGGTCCTGTATAGTGGTTTTATCGGATAAAATCCGACAGACTACCGAGTTAACTTGATTAAAGCATATGATCTCGTGTCAGGCGACTTAATTGTGCTTTAGCTAAGTTAATCCGGGCAAGTTCCGCCACATGTAGCGGGAATACCATTTCTTGGATGTGGCTACCAATCATTGGGCAAGAGTGGGAGAACATTGGAACTTATAGCTGGGGGACTGCAACTCTTGCATGGCTGTATCATCAGATGTGTGATGCCTGCAGGAGGTCCGAAATAATGCTAATCTTGGTGGTTGTGCGTACCTTTTGCAATTGTGGATGTGGGAGCGCCTTCCAATAGGCTGGTCGGAATGCCACGCATATGGGGTACGCACTTTGGTCCTTTATATAACTTGTTTGCAGGCACATGTTATTTCAGTAACATTTGATTTGGTAATGTGCTGCAGGATTTGCCATATGACAGCGACGACTCGTTGGCTACTATCGGGTAGTTGTGGAACAACGTTTCTATCATCCACGACAACCCAGGAAGGCGCTACATCGACTACAGCAATGCCATTGACTGCCTTAGAAGTAGCCATGTAAGTGCAAGATCTTCTCAAAACTACCCTATGTGCCATAGAGTGTTTCTAGGAAAGCACAATGGCTTAGGGAGGTGAAATTGCATATGTAGGTAACTTGGGAGCCGTATAGTAGGAATGAGGTTGAGGATATGGAGCTTAGTCCCTCTTGCAAGATAGACACTGACTATTGGCGTTCTGTTTGCTCCTTAATTTGCTTCTACATCATCGAATACCATCTTCCAAATAGGGTGATGCGGCAATTTGGAGTTCTTCAAACTTGCCCTCCAGAGTATAACAACACAGGTCAAGACCTACACCTTATGTATTATTTCCCTGGTAAATATGCATGAAATTGATTAATTTGTAACCATCTAAGCTTGTTGGTTTGCTAAATAAATGTAGAATCGATTGTCGCAAGCAAAGGGGTGCCAAGAATTGGGAGGAGAAGCACATTCACGCAATCAACACATGGAATTTACGAGCAAACAATAGGGTTTATGGTAGGGATGTTCACTTTGATGGGCTGTTCAATTAATATTTGGACTCGCTGAAACAAAACACACGCTTGAAGCTCAAGGTTGCAATGGACGCTGCCAACATCGAGGACCTACCTTCGGATCTGGAAGATGTTTTCCCGAAGTACGATGAAGTCACAAGAAGTGGTAGGCAGCCGGAGCGCGGTCCTTTCGAGGATTACATTGTAAGTTCATATGTAATGGATCTTTGGTCGAATTCCCTTTGTTTTTTGAATAATGATATAATTCAAATTTGTTGTGAACTCTACAGGTCAACAACTTGGAAGGTTTGCTAATGAGGCCAGTCAAGCTTTGAGTGTTCCAATAGAATCTCCGGAGGAGGCTAGTGTGCTTCGAGGGTTCCTACAAGTTCATTTTTTGCCTTATCACTTCTGTCGGCCAGTGGGACTTGGGATCATAGATGTACTCCTGAAAATCACATAGCGGCCATCCATCTTGCACAACAAATGAAATCACATAGGTAAATGAAACAAATGCAACCATAGTAACCGATCAAATGTACCAATTTTCTATTCCTTACATGTGCTGTTAGCTTGCACCAAAAGAATGGTGTGAACTTCACGGGAAGCTCAAGATTAGGATGTTGCAACTTGCTTGGAACCCCACGATGGCATAATGGGGGGTTCGTAACATGCTGGCATGCAGCCTCCTACTTTAGTTCGTCTGTCATCGGAGGTGGATTTGGTAGTGGTGGCACCCACCGTCTGAACTGATGATATAGCTGATCAACTGACTCATGCCACCCAAAAACACGGATCCTAGGGTCGAACAACTTGGCCGACATGCTTGCTGATTTCTTGCCTTCTATTGCTAAGTGCTTCGCTGTTCCTTCCCCCATAGAATTTGGTTTGGCCGCCGATCAATTTGAGCCCTTGCTTTTGCCCACCTATGCACAAAATATGAACTGACCTTGTAGAAAGTGAACTCCACAATAGCAGATACTGACATAGCATGGATGCCTGTGAGGACCTTGTTCAACGCTTCAGATATATTTGTATTTTGCACACCATATCTAGCTCCACCATCATCAAATGCATTGGTCCACTTATACTTGTTCTCCATTTGCTCCTCCAACCACTCCATTGTTTCTTCATTCATCATTCCTTTCAGTTCTGTAGCCTAATGTCAAACGTCCTCTCCGCCTTGGCTGCACAAACCAATTTGAGATGCTTCATTACTTTCTTATTTTTATGCCTATGCCATATATTTGCGGCAAAGTGACACATGCACCACCTGCTCACAATAGGTTAGTAGCCTTCCATATGATCATCAACCACGTTTAGGATTCCTTGGTGGCAGTCTGATATTATGCATACCTTCCTATCACGCCCAACAACATCCTGACAAACCAAATGCAAGAACCATGACCAGCTGCCGTTATTCTCACCCTCAACCAAGGAAAATGCAAGCCATCCATACCAGTGGTGATCAACAAAACATCCCTGTACTTTCCAGTTAGAAATGAGCCATCAACGCTTATCAATAGCTTGCAATGTTTGAATGCTTCTACACATTGGTGGATGCACCAATACACCCGCTCCAAAATAGGCTTCATGACACTATTGTGTAGCTCCTCCTTACCCATTGTGTGAGTGCACCACTTTATACCCGAGTTGTAGTGTGCTATCACTTGTAAGATTCTTGGCACCCTATCATAAGCGTCCTTCCAATCACCCTACAACATGGCTATAGCATGCTGCTTAGCCCTCCAGGCCTTTGCATCCTTTACCACGTAATTTGTGAATCCTTTGATGGTTTCAATGACCATGGCTATAGAAACATCGGGATCAGCATGAACAAGTGCAGCGATCCATCTTGGAATGTAACGAGCCGTGCATTGAGAATGCTCTTGTGCGATCTCGGAAGTCCCACATGTATGAGGTTGAATAACTCTAGTGATCCTCCATTTCTGTCGATCATCAGGTAGTGGACGCGCCCACACCTTCCAATCACAACCATGTTAGCAACGAACCGTGTATCTCATTTTGGCCAATGAATGAACCACATCATATGGCCTATGGTGCCATGCCGAGTAATCCCTTAAGAAAAACTTCAACTCCTCTAGGCTATCGAATCTCATTCCCTTCTCTATAAACAGCTCACCACTGTCGGGTTCAACTTTAGTAAGGCGTAACCCTGAATCACAATAAGCATTCCTTAGAACCGAATGGAATATGGAAACTCCAGGGACATGTACATGTACAGCTTCCAACTGCCTCAGCTCAGTCGGAGTAAATTGTGGCAACCGAATTTCAAAATAGTATGTACCGATTCTCTTAATACCTCATCCACCCTCTCATTAAATAATGGAGTTGTTTGGCCCACTGGACTTGGTTCAAGTATAAGACTACTTCGCACCACAGGTGTTGGTTGGATCATTAGAGTTGTAATGGATTGCATAGGTGTTGGTTGCATCATTGGAGTTGGAATTGATTGCACCACAGGAGTTGGTTCTATCACCCTTTCATTAACTGATGGTCTTACTTGATCAACAAATGAGTCTTGTTCTTTACCACCATTTCCAATATCATTTTCACTACCACTTTGTTCTTCTTCAGAGCTCACGGATATATCATCTTCATCCTCCTCATCCTCCAAGTCGGCAACATCAAAATCATTATTTACTCTACATGTATCAAAGTCACCTTCATCACCACTACCATCTGAACCATGAGAACAATCATCATCACCGCCCTCTTCATCATCCTCTTCCTCATCAACCTCATTGGCCGGTAACACATCTTTCTGAGTTAAGTATTTGATAAGCTTATCGCTATGTGGAGACATACATCGAGGACAAACATCAACAACTAACTCAACACAAGCAACTTGAGAACCTTTCACCAACTCTTTATAAAATAATCAATCATCATCACATGCAAGAGGCATCAACACATAGTGAGATCTTTTGTCACCGGCATCAAACCTTCCACTAATCCTTAAATCCTCTTCCTCATTTCAAACTTTGAATAAAGAATTAACTCGGCATATTATATCATCAAATGTTGGAGGACTATCAAATCTTGCTACTTGTTGCCTCATTCTTGCAAACTCTCCATTATCATCAATCATGCCACTCGAGAAAAAACAAATCAAAGGATACATCTACACACAACCACCAAATTAAATTGATTACACGAACCTTCAACTACACACAACCACCAAATTAAATTGATTACACGAACCTTCACCTATTTCCTTACGACTTCTACATTACCAAATATATACAAAAACTATATCTTAAAAGCATTATTGAATATTTTAAAAAACAATTTACCCAATTTTAACACTTCGAAATCCTACCATGCAAGAGAAACTACACGATAGGAAGGGGTTACCATCGACCACTTGCACGATACAACACAACTAATCATAGCTGATTCATACTGAATCCGCCTTTGCAACTCAAATCATACACAAAACCTAACCACCTCAAACCAACTAAAACGACGGAATTGAAAAAAACTAGTTAGTTAGAGTGGAGGAGTTACCTTCCCGGAGCAATTTTCCTTCGTTTCCCCTTCGAATCGGGTGAGGGGTGGAGTGAATCTAGAGGGGGAGGAGTGGGGACGGCGCCATGGGAGGGAGAGAGCTCGGGTTAGGACTGGGAGGGGAAGAGAGGAAGTGAGGGGGAAGAAAGAAGGGGACCGGCGGGGCCAGTGCGTAATGCGTTGAGTCGCGCCACGCCGCCTGACGCGCTCAGTTGCGCCAGAGCATGTGGTGCGACTCAGCTGGCTACATCAGTGGCTAGCTCAGGCACCCGTGCACGTCGTGCCAGCGTGGCGGACAGGTCGCGCCACATGCTTTGGCGCGACTCAGGTATTAGTTGCGCCAAGGGCTATGGCACGACTAAAAGGGCTACTTCTTGAAATTAATTTTAGTTTGACCTAGACTATTTTTAAAATTTTAGATTAAAAAGAGTTAAAATAAAAAAATTTCTTAGAATTCAACGCTGCAGCGGTAGGAGGTGCTTGTGCTCAAATGCTAGAGCCGACTCAACACCCTTTGTTTCTTTTTAGTTTTCTGTTAAAGACTCCATTTGGTTATTAGATCCAATATATTCCAATTTCCCGCGGCGAGTACCACCACTCCACCAGCAGAGGCTTTGTGAATTTCAGCTAAAATTCAGCGATTGGGTGTGTTGCTGCTGCACTGCCCATTTCTGAACATGCTAGCACTACTGCAATCGAACCAGTCTAGAAACGAACTGTGATGTGTGCCCTGAAACTCCATGATGAAACTGTTCTGTTCTATGATTGATCTTTTTAAAAAAGTTGTTCTACATTTTGCTTTGCAAAACAGAGGTGTAGTATATATTGATAATTAGTGAATATTTAAGCTGGATATTAATCTCTCTGTTTATTTCGGAGCGGTTAGTCCTCAATGATTGCTAGTATGGAATGTACGGCAGTAAGGGAAGATCCAAATCAGTTGGCTTCTTGTGCACCTCGTTGGTGTCGTGAAAAGATTCGTGCGGTGGGTAAGGATAATATGGAGCCTAATATGGTTGCTGCAGTTTTAAACGTGCTGCAACTTAAGAAACACCGATTTTATTTACTGACAGTGAGTTATGCAACTTGCATGCATAGTGTGCATAGGATAGGAGCGACTGGGTTGAAATGGAGGCATCAAGTTACAGGCTAGGCTTACACGTACTGACGTAGGTGTTGAAACTGCTACTACATGCGTACCAGATTATAAGTTATTTTAATTTTGTTTTAAGTCAAATCTCTCTAGATTTGATCAAACTTATAAAAAATACACAAATTTTTAAAACATCAAACTACTTTCATATAGTTCATCGGAGATACACCATGTAATATATATTGTTGGCTTATATTTAATATTATAGATGTTAATATATTTTTCTATAAATTTGGTCAAAATTAGATATGTTTGACTTAAGACAAAACTAAAATAATTTATAATTTGAAACAAGGGAGCAGTTTCTTGTTCAAAATCGAAGTATATTAATATGTTGAAGACCGAAAGGGTTGGCTATTAAAGGTTTGTGGCTATAGTTTTCTCTCTTAAAATGTTCATAATCTTTTAATTCTTATAAAATGCATACTCAGTTCTAAAAGCTCCAAAGAAGATGGGATCTAGGAAAAGAAACTTCTGCAACGAGGCCAATTCGAACCTAGGACCCTTGCAGGACATAAGTAGAGAGACTGCACTACTACATCAGGCTCGCCTATTAATGGTAAGCTACCTCTAATCCTAAAACAAATGGTACGCTAGCCCTTAATATTTATACAAAGTCAATGGTAATAGACATTTTTATACCAAAAGGAAGAAAAAAAAAGTAATGGTCAAAGCTACCTCAATGGAAATCCGGAAGGGACAGAAAAAAAAATCTTCAAAGGAGTACTAAATTTCTTGCCACATGTTTGTTGACTTTTGATTCGTGCTATTTCTTCCCAGGGATTGACCTCGAGTAGTGACCCGTCAATAAAAATTGAACCTCTTCGCTATGTGATGGCGTCAACCTTGAGTAATTTTTCTCAGAGGGCGCAGCTAATTGTTGAAATTTCCTCTCATCTCAAACAAGTAATCTTCTACGTAATTAATTAAGCTCTCTCTTTATCTAGGCGTGCGTGCTCATGGTTAGTTTCCCAAACAGCATTATAGCAACCATTTTGTTTCAAATGCATTTTTTTCGTATAAAAAGAAAAGGTGTGAACCCATTGGACCTGACACGCCAAATACTACTATAGCACCTGTTAAACAAATCGCCCTGCATCCGACGATCGTGACACGCGCGTGGACGTCGACGTCGACGCGTAACGCCGCGTCAGCCTCAAAGCCCCGCGCCATCGTACGCTCAGTACTTGCTTGAATAAATAGACAAGAAAAAAATTATGCAAGGAGAAAAAAATTGGAGCTTGACCCACGGATCTTCCAAGTCAATCACGCGGCTGTTTAATTATTTAGTTTGGTTGGGCGCTGGATCTGACGGCACACATAATTAATTAACTAACTCTCCGGACCGATCGAGGAGATGGAAGTACAGAGAAGTATCGTTTGCAAAGACCCATAGGCGCAGGAATCAGTAGAGATCGAGATCCAGCCATTGCAGCTCCAACTGAAAACTGCTCCCATTGCTGATTCCAACGAAAACGAATGATTCGTTGCCACGGCAGTGTCCAGCCCGGAGGCGCCGTCGTCATCGCCTTGCGTTGGACGTGTAAAAAGTAGAAAGACACAAAGTATGAATATGAGGATTTTCTACATTGATTGAATGAGTGCTATGGTTACATATTTATACAGGGGAGAGGATAGGCCCAAAGGTCATCATGTTCCTCGGGAATTGACCCCTTCATGAAAGGTCCTGTATAGTTGTCTCTAATCCTGATTGATCACTAATAAAAATATTTCACAAGACTCCCCCTTGATCAATTAGCTACTTGTAAGCTTCATATCATCCTTGTTCAATCATCTTTGATTATCATATGGGAAAAACTCCTTCAAAAACCCTATGGGAAAAATATTGAGGAGAAACCAACTTGTATGTCCATATGCCATTAAAACTCCTTTAAAACCCAAGGAAAAAATATAAGGAGAAAATGATATAGCATATTTAAATTATTGTCTCATTGTAAACTCATATGAGAAAAACTTTGAAAAGGAAAACTCATAAGTAAGTTTGGAGATATTATGATATGATGATCATATTCGAATAACCTTCCCAAAATCTAACGGGAAAATATGAGTAGGAATTGTATATCTTTTGTACCTCCTTAAAAATTCTTGTAGAGAAAACAGAAAAAAAGAAGATATGATATGTAATATGTCTTGAATACCACCTTTAAAATTCTCGGTGGGGAAAATAGGTGATATGACATATAGTCTTGTATTGATATTGCCTCATTAAAACCTTTGATGAGAAACCTTTGTGAGGAAAAACTCATATAGGTAAAAGAGTACAATATGATGTTTAAATAGAATAGAATTTTAGGAGAGTCTCTCCCTGAGCCTCACAAAATTTAAAGTTGTCACTCACCACTTACCATGAGCACCATTCTATGATGTAGTGGTGGATAAGTACATTAGTGAGTATATTTTACAAAATGTTCATTCCCTCACTTCGTGAAAAATGAGGATGAAACATTTTGGGTAATATGTTATTGATATTGCTCATATGTAATATGGTTTCATCCAAGCAATATAAGTTGCATTATCATTTATGGATAATGTTTAGTGATTTGATGGAATCACATTTTATCATTCACCAAAGTCATAAATATACGTGTGATGCTTCAGAATGACAGATAAAACTTTCTATTAAAGTCCATTTTGATGACACGTGAAAACTTTATTATCTGTATCAGTCTATGATATGGCAATACGGGGATCAGTTAGCTAATATCTTAATATCCTACTTTGTCATATCTCAAAATAATAAATCAAGACTTTTTGGTACCATTTAGATATCTGTAGATATCTTTTTTTTACTCCCACCAGTATGGTGTTGTTGGAGTTGCACTAATTTGTGCTATGGCAAGGTATCTACAAATGCAGTATAAGGTCTGTTGCAATTTGTATAACACACAAGCACTTTGTTGGCACTAAGTTTATCATCATAGAGTCTAAATGGATATTAATCCATCTTTGAATGACCACAAGATGGATATGCTTGACCAATATTATTTGAATATTGGTATACAATATCAATTGAATACTGATAAACTGATATATATGCATAAGTTGTAAACTTAAGGATAGTTTGGTTTTACCCAAATCTTTATCTCAAATTCTGTTATAAAATGATTGCTTGTTTGTTTGTGTGTTGAGATGATGGAAAATCCAAGTTGGATTTATTTATGAACACACATGCAAATCATAGTGATTGGAGTAATCTTTCTACGAAAGATACTCACTCAGTTGTATCACAATCAACTTGGCTATTTCAAGTCATTGAGTGACTTGAGTAATACACAATATATGTTGCGATTTTATTTAGATTTAAAACGTAAAGTCTGTCAAAGACTTGTATATCCAAATCTATCAAAGTTATTTGATCTGCCAATGATAATATATGGGAACATAATTTTGACATATACCATGAGGGTATGTTTCTTGGTTTCTGCGTAAAACCATTGCTACAATCTCTCATTATCTGACCACCTAGCTTTCATAAAGAATACATTTGTGAGAAGATGGTATTATAGTGGTAAATATCTCTCACCAGTGAACGAGAGATTCTCCACAATTGTCATCTTTGCTTTGCTGCAATTTGAGTGTTAATACACTCTACCTAAAATTTTTGGTCTGGATCCAGTTTAAGGTGTATAACAATTTTGAGGAGTATATGTCAACAATTTGTAGTCTTTGTATAATTGATTCAATGGAACCAATATAGCATGTGAAATATTAATCCTTTAGAACTCTTATCTCCTTTCCCACGATGATAGAGTTAGGGTGTTCCAATGACCTAGTACCTAAATTTATGTGCACATGTAATGGGTTTTTGAATGCTGAACATTCATACGCTTTGGATTTGAATACCCATAAAGTGTCTAACAACATGCATGATGTTGATTTGCATTTACTATCTTGGAGGATGTTGTTGTACATACATCTATGGACCCACCAGAAGGTTTGAACAACCCTAAATATGGGGCTGGACACCAAGACGCATCTGACATGGAGACCATGGCACAGGATGGCGTAGTCTACATGGAAAGACAGGAATTATTCAAGGATTAGGAAAGTACTCATTGTAATGAGAGTAGAACTCCTCTAGTCGTATCCGACTAATATTCTTATAACCAACCGACCTGTAACCCTGCCCCCGAATATATAAGGTGAGGTAGGGACACTCTCTAAAGCAATTCAATCTAACCAACACACAGGACGTAGAGTATTATGCAATATAGCGACCTGAACCTGTCTAAATCGTGTATCTACATTTACCTTCGAGTTCCTGATCTCGACGAGCCCCACTAACCAAAACACTACCTCGGGCACCCCCCTCACTAGGTTGCCAAATTTAAACACCGACAGCTAGCGTGCCAGGTAGGGAGCCTCGTCCAGAATCCACTAGCGAACTCAATGGCAGAAGTCATCATCAAGCCAATCATCGCATTCGAAGTAGGCACACATTCATCTTCAGCTCCTAGGTTTGCATCGCATTGGAAATTTCCACCGCCACATCGCATCAACCCCGAAGAAGAAGCAGCAAACCATGAAGCTCCAGCACCAAGCTCTGGAGAACCTCGTCAAGAATTTTGGCGAATTTTCAATTTTTGACTTAGTTAGAGGCTGAGGGGATGAGTTCGAGTTGAACTCGACTTTTTCCACCAGTCGGATTGACTTTCACGAGCAGGCACATAAGCCATTGTGCGAGTCGGACTACCACCCGAATCGATTCCCGTTCGGACTTCGCAACATGATCACTATTTATCAGACTGCCCTATCCAGATCACAATCCGATACGGATACAATCGAGGACCTCGACTACTATTCGGATTTGGATGAGGAGACTCGTTTATCAGATCCGCAGCAGGGCCTGGTAATCACATCAACTCCCCGAGGCAGATTCGTCTACTGGCCTAAAATGAAGCCACCCGCTCTTACCAAAGATAATGATTCACGCCTCATCGCCTACCTCGATACTCTCCCATACCAGGAGGAAGCTCCTTTGTCACCCATCTATGAGGAAGGCGACACCACGAAGGTCATCACTTCTAACTCGGGAAGCCACTCTCTAGAGTGAGAAGTCTTCACCGTCATTACTGGACAAAAGGACGACGAAGAAGAGAAATGGGACAGAAACCCGCAACATGAGTTTCACCCGGATGATGTCTCGTAGGATGAACTCACCGCCAACGTTGTCGGAGAAGAGACCGAAGCTCAAAAAACTCGACGACGAGCAAGAAATGCCGCAAGAGTAGAGCGCCATCGCCTCCTTGTTGCGGACCTACCAATCCAGAACCTAGATAATGCCTTTGAAGGAGTTCAAACATGTCACCATCGTACTCCCCTGGCTACCATCGCGTCTATTGATCTGATCACCTGCGTGATGCCTCAGAACAAGTACACCAGACAGTTGGTTGAACTAGCGGAACTTGCATACGAACAACTCGATCAGCAAAATCTGATACAGTCAGTCCAACGCTCCTCATCCTTGCGAAGTCAACATGACAGTAGCCATAGAGGCTTTCCGTCCAGACCAAGTCAACTTGGAGGCGCTAGACCAAGCCAAGCTGGAGCTAAGGTAGTCGGGCAAGAGCGTCGAGAGGCTGTGGCCACCGTGGGGCTAACCCAGAGCCTGAACGCCTAGTAGAAGACCTCCACAACAAGATCAACGCCAGCCGCGATGCTCGTACCATCATCGACAGACGGCCCCGCGAGTGCGAGCAAGAAGTTGAACACCCAGGAGATGATACTGACTGGTTCCCCACCTTCTCAAGATGTCTGAGGAGGACAACTCTACCTAAAAAGTTCAAACCCCCTGGTATCATCAAGTATGATGGCAAGCAGGACCCAGTCCAGTGGCTCCAGTGCTACTCGCTGTCAAGACAAGTAGCTGGGGGAAAAGACGACACCAAAGTCATCTACTTCCCCATCTGCATGGAGGTGGCACCACTGACATGGCTTGAATTGTTGGATAAGAACTCCATCGACTCATGGAAGGACCTCCAGGTAGCGTTCACCAACAACTACGCACGGGCAATGCAGCATCCTAGCAACAGGATTGACTTGTCTCAAGTTAAACAACAAGAAGGCGAGACCTGTCAGCCCGTATAAGTGGCTGAGGGGCGGTTAGGGTTCAATACTAACTGGCCTCCTGTTCTCCCTGAACCACTGCCGCCAGCTCTGCTCGCCGCACCACCACCGGTGTCTGGCCGTGCCGTCGGGCTGGAGGCCGCACAGCCGAGCAAGCCGCGCCACTATCTCCCACGCGCGTGCCGTTGCGCCATCTCCCGGTCACGCGCTGGCCTCCCAGCTCCAGCCACGCTGCCACCCCCTTCACCGGCCACTGCCGGCCGCCGACCTTGGCTAGCCGTTGAGGAGTCGGAGGAGAACCCCAGAGATGTTGGGCTCCATCTCCTACAGCGGATGCTAGGGTGCCAGCCGACGGCCGTGATGTGGCCAAGGGGGCTGGGTGCCGCGGCTTGAGCCATGGTCGGGCCTGCCGCCACAGATGCGGCCTCTGAGGAGTCGTCCATCTTGATAAACCGTGTTGACAAATGGCGGCGGTGAAGGAGGTGATGGCGTGGAGGTCTGGCTGGAGGGTCGAAACAACCGCTGCCAGCTAGTGGCCTTGGCCGGCTGTGCAGGAGTGGGAGAAGAAGCCCAGCGTTGCTGGGCCTCACATCTTGCAGCGGTCAATGGACGCGACGTAGCCGAGGGGGCTTGGTGCCGCAGGCACTGTCGCCTGGTCCACTGCCGTTATCACTGCTGCAGATGTAGTTGTTGGATGACTGTTGGTGAAGGAGGGTGTGTCGTCCCTGGCAACGCAGGATTAGGCCGCTGGCTCTATCCTTGTGGTAGAGTGAGGAGTCGGTTTCCATGAATTTGGTGACTGCGGCCATTGGAATGACGCCCACAACGGCCATGTCATCCTAGCTATTCAGGCCTTTGGCCTTTGTTCCACCGAGACGTGGTGGTAACCAAGCCATGACAAAAGCCGTCATCAAGGTAAAACATCTCAAATAAAGGACTTTTTTATGCTTATTGTTGTTTGATAAGCTCCACCAATGGAGTTCTTGATTGGAAGGCAAGAGAATGCCTCCGTTGGCGCAGATCTTCGCATCTTCTACTTTGCAGAACGTGGCAACAGAACTGGCATCCTTTGTCCGTCGCTGGCATCGACATCAACTTGTAGGAACGCCTGGCGTGGTGCAATGCAACTGCCATAGAGATGGCTGATGTGTTCTGTTAGTGATGAAGAAGGTGAAGAACTGTGTCCTCATCGTAGTGGCCGAACTAACAGCGAGTAGAGGCTAAACGTGACTGATAACATGTCAAAAGTAGAAAGATAGATTGAAAGAATGAATCTGAGGATTCTTTCCATTGATTGAATGATGGTATGGTTATATATTTATTAAGGGGGGAGGACATACCCAAAGCTTACCATGTCCCTTGGGAGTTGGCCCCTTTATAAAAGGTCCACATTTTTCATGAAAGGTGCTGTAGAGTGTCTCTAATCCTAATTGATACAACAAACGAATTACCTCAGCAGCAGCGCGTCGCCGGAAGCCGCGGCGAAGGCGGCGTGTGATTATTTGATTAAGGCTGGTGTGGTGACCAGCTTAATTAAGATATTTCCCTGATGATAGATTTGATGATGCTTTGCAGGCAGGCACCAAGTGTGAACAGTGTGTGCAGCTGCCGTTGACATAATTGAGCAAAGTGCATGAGCCTTCTTGCTAAGAATATAATCAACGTGGCTAGCTAGTAGAGTAGGGCTAAAAAATACTTACAATTCATTCAGCATAATAGACTAAGCAATATAAATATTCTTTCACACTATGCAACTTACAATTCATTCAGCATGAACATATAGTATTTCTTGTACAGACGCACAAGCATATGATTGCACATGGGCTTAGTGAGATGCCCGGCTAGCTAATAATTCCAAATATTGATGGAACACCATAAAACTTCCATGTAAATAAATGTGTCGTCGAGCTGGATGGGAGAGGGGATCAGAGAGAAGGGAGCTTGGTGCTGCATGCATCGATCAACTCCTCACAGACTCCAAAGCTCCTCATAGACTTCAAAGCATGGCAGTAACTTTGCATGGGGTAAGTGCATACACAAGACGAGGTGGCGTGAGATGATTGAAAATTAGATGGGAAGCTGGGATCCATGAAGAATAGAAAATACTTTTACATTTAAGTGGAGATAAACAGGAAGATTACCGCTGTATGGCTTGGCTGTTAGGAGCTGCTGTGGCTTGTCTTATAGCCAAGAACTTGCCTCTGTTATTAAACCTGCTCTTATGGGCTCCCATGATTCCCACTTCCATCTTCCCTTCTTCTTTTGTTTTCTCGGAAATCACCATTTGTCACCACTAGAGGAAGTACATCTTCTTTTCTTTTAAAAAAATCGTAGTAGAATATAGAAGTAGGTGTGGACTGGATTCATATGCGTCTCAGACACTCGACGCATGTACGGAGCAAGCGCTCGGCTGGGCTGCAGAAGTTGACGCTCAAGTTGACAAAAGACCCGAGGATTAGCAAGGACAGGCCGAGGCCGGTGTTCTTGTTAACCTGTCATCACAAGCTCCATGCATCAGACGACACAGGTCCCAATCGGTAGGTGACACTCTTAATTTCACACACACACACCACACATACACACACACACGCACACAGAGCATATGCACGCCTGATTGGCACCATGTGTCCGGTGTCCCGGCTTGGTAGGTGATGTGTGTACGCTGTTGAGATGTGTGGGCTCTGCACAGTGGACACCCAGGTTGGTGGCACCACTCAGGCACTCACTCAAGGGACACACGGACCGACCATTTCTACAATTCATGCCGGGTTTGTATGAGTGGTGGAGCAGGCCAGGGAATGCCTTGGCACAGGGAATGCAGATCGAGCATTTTTTTTGTTACAATGACATGAAATTTATTTCCTGTTTTTTTTTTGTTACAGTGACTCTAACTTGATGGACCATTAGAGTGTGCTTTCAATACATCAATTTAGTACTTGACGGATTACTGGGGTGATGGGATCTGCTCGTACTTGACTTTATTAGTGCTGATATTTCTGTAATCCAGATTGCAGTGGGAACATGGCTCTACCAAACCTCCATGCCTGTAGCCCAGTACCAACTACCAACTGCTTAGTTTCTAGTGAGGTGTTAGCACACACACCAATGATTCAGTTGTGCTCGTGTTACACACCAACTGCAATCTCTTGACTCTGGCAGTTGCAGGATGCTGCGTATAATAGATTCAGAGACTTTGTTGTTTCAATTTTGGCGACACCTAGGTTGGGTGTACACAATAATTCATACTAGTGATTAGTGAAACAGAGACTAGTATCTGAAGAGAGATGAAGCATTTCTTCGTGTTTTCTTGCCTAAATATCTGATTGTAGCATGCATGTTTGACTTTTGAAATGCTTCTACACAGAAAATTATCGAAAATCATCTAGAAGTTTGTTGAAAGGGTCAGTACATATAGTTTGTGTTTATGCTTACAGTAATCAAATGAGCTAATGTCCAGCATCAAAATATGTTGAGAAAAGAGAGTAAAAAGTCTGACGAGAGAAAGATTAAAAATTCAGGTCTGTTTCAATAAGTGGAAGTTAGGCTCGCCGAATCCTTCGAATTGGCAAAAATTTTGGTTGGTTTATTTTCACTTCCAGTCCAAATGGGTTTGGTCTTATGGTTGTCACTGTGTGTATTCAAACAAGCCTTTTGAGATATGGTCCTTTATTTATCCTCTAGTTCCCCACAACGATCGACCATACTAATTCTTTAATGACAATTTAGTAACTATTTTCAATTTTGCATCCATTGAGTTCGCTGCTTACCAGCCTAAATTGGCACGCAAAAGCAGTACTAAATTGGTCAGAATGCAGGCTGCGTGTTAGAGTATATTTCATAGTTGTAGATATATGTATCGTAGACTGCCATATGTATTCGGAGAAGCCTTGCCCTCCAAGTCTTGTACTCAATATATACCAGTCGAGAGCTCAATACAATACATTCAATCCATTATACCTAATTCTATTCCTTCCTGCACTGCGCCCTAAGCTAGGACACAAGTTCTAGGCTGTACCCTCTATGCCTTCCATATTCTTCTCTTTTTATGAGAAAGTCAAAGTCGATTTCATGGGCTTCTAGCTGTGAGACGACCTTGGGCTAAGCTCTCCGTCTGGTAATGTCCAGGGTTTCTAGATGAGCCATGGCATTTCTATACATATTGGTTCACACATGTACATGTATAAAGTAGCTACATGGTGTATCATATTTTTACAACTCCAAGGTCACAAATTGCATATCCAAACTGCAGAGATTGAAACTGCACCAACAAAACTTATGGCATCATAACAATTCTTTAGAAAATCCTAAAAACTTTATTTGCTCTTAGAAAAAGAAAAGAAAAGGTAATAGATAGAGATAAAATGGCAATCTCAATCTCACCTTCTAGATAAGGCATGCCATTATGATAATCAGATATGCACCGGTCCATCTATATATTTGAGAATTGAGATTATACAATAGTGTACAGTAGCGAATTTAGGGCATGCTTGGAAGCTTTGCTTAGCCTCGCCTTGCCAGGCAAGGTTAGGCGTTTGGTTCTTCATAGAAAGCTTGCTTTGCCGAGCAAGCTTGCCCCGCCTGGCAAGGTTTTCCTTGCCAACGCAATCGGCTCTCCTGCGCGAGCAAGGTTGCTCGTTGCGCAAGCTTGCAGCTTCTTGTTGAGTCTAGTGCTAGCAGGACTTAAAAATCATGTGTTGGCAATGGCCATGGCAAGCGCCACTGCCGAAACCTAAGCGAAACAGCAAAAATCGATCCTGGGCAACACAATCAAGTTCCTCATGCACCCAACTGAGTTCGTCCATGCTCGAATCGAACTTCCAAACACCCAAATCGAGCTTTCAAGTGCTGGAATCGAGATCTTCGCTACAGGAATCGAGCTTCCCTTGGCAGCCATCGAGATACCTGCTGCCCAAATCCAGCACTAGATCCCTTGACCTTGAGCTAGCTACCACCCAAATCAAGTTTCCTGGTGTTGCATCAACAGCCCCCAAATCCCAATCGTGCTCCTTGCCACTGCTACAGGCTCTCACATGGTTGAGGTCATGGTCTGTAAGAGTAGGAAGGGAGAGCAAGGCTGCAAGGAGACCAAACAGACCAAGCAAAACTTGCCTTGCTTTGTCGAGCGAGGCAAGGCGAGGCTGACCAGGCAAGGCAAGGTTGGCAAAGGTTCCAAACATACCCTTACTGTTCATTTAGTGGGAAAATGTATTGGGCAGGGAGCATGGCCCCCTTTGGCCATATAGAAGCTTCACCCCTGCAGCCCTATATATCCATGATGAGGGTTTGGTGTGCACCTTTTTTCTCACAAGTTTGTAATTTCAAAATCCTATATGATAATTTTCTTAGTACATAGTCCTTATAAAAAGGACCGCTAATATTTAGAATGGAACCAGCTTTCCTACGTTATTCTTTGAAACCCTCCAACCAACTCATCGCCGGATTCAAAAAAGACAAGTTGGTCCTATTGTAGCATCTAGGTACTTTGCACGCATCATATGATCATAGACAAGTTTTTTATTTCACCGAACGCTTGTAAGAGCACCGCTAACAATCAAAATCAAGTATCTTCCTCGTGCAACCAGCCACCAGAGTGGACCCACATCATTGAAACTTGTGGGATTATAAAACCCTTCTAAAAAAGATGCAATCCCAACACATCACCTTCTAGATAAGTCGTGTTATTTCGGTAATCAAATTTGCACTAGGCTTTCATATGATGAATCTTCTCACAACTTTAATGTTAAATTCTCTCACGACGACGGTCTATACACACCTTTTCCTGGCAGGGGCGGATGCAGACCTGCCCATTAGGGGGGCTCTCCTCTCCTTCCTCCTCTCCCTTCACCTTTTCTTCCTCTATTTCTTCTTCTTCCTCTTGCTTTCTTCTCCTCCTTCCACCCCTTGCTCCAATGGAGTTTCTAGGCTGGGGGGGGGGGGGGGCTCCAGCCCCCATGCTGGATCCGCCCCTATTTTCTGGCAATCCTTTAATTTTGAAATCTTAGATGATGCTTTTCTTAATGTAGAGTTCACACCTCTAACATTTGAAACGGACTTATTTTCATGCACTGCTCTGTGGAAGCCTCTACCCAGTTCGTTGCCTCCTTCAAAAAAGACTAAGCATCCTAGTGCAACATCTAGGTACTTCACATGTATGCCATTCGATCATAAGCAACCTTTTTCTTTAACGGAATCCTCATAAGAGCACCGCTAACAATCAAAATCAAGCCTCTTCCTTTACGCAACTACCCACTAGAGTGACTTTACTACACATCATCGCAAGACTTATTGCATCATAAAACCCTTCTTGATTAAAAAAAAAGGCAACCCAAACCTCGCATTCTAGATGATCCATGTTTTTATGATAATCAGATATGCATCAAACATTCATGTGATGAATCTTCTCATTGTTATCATCTTGTATGATGACAGCTTGTACACACCTCTTTCTTGTACTTTTCTAATTTTGAAACCATGGATGACACTTTACACTTGAAACGGAAACCACTTTCAGGCACCGTTTGTTGGAACCCTCCAGCCAACTCATCACCTCTTATGAAAAAGACAAGGTGTCCTAGTGAGCATCTAAATTCTATGCATGTCTGTCATTTGATCACAGGCAAAACCTCTTCCTCAGCACGACTGCATCACTAGTGTCAATACACATATGTGTAAGTTTAGACATCTACAATTGCATCTTTTAGGAATTAAATGCGCAGTGAAAAATCACTGCTCATCTACCCTGTTCAAAATACGTATAAACAAATAAACAACATAAAAAATCCATGGAGATAGAATCCACATCATCATTTGGACAAAAATAAAAAGAATCCACATAATCAAACCTTTTGGCTGTCGGTGTTTAAACCCAGCAACCTACCGAGGGGGTGCCCAAGGTAGTGTTTTGATTAGTGGGGCTCGTCGATATCAGGAGTCAAAGGTAAATGCAAACACACGATTTAGACAGGTTCGGATCGCTAGATTGCGTAATACCCTACATCTTGTGTGTTGGTTGGATTGAATTACTTTGGAGGGGGTCCCTGCCTCACCTTATATTGCCAAGGATAGGGTTACAGGTTAGTTGGTTACAAGAATACTAATCGGATACGACTAGAGGATTTCTACTCTTATTACAATGAGTACTTTTCTAATCCTCTACTAGTTCCTATCTTTCCATGTAGACTATGCCATCCTGCGCCATGGTCTACATGTCAGATATGTCTCAGTGTCCAACCCCATATTTAGGATAGTCCAAACCTTCTAGTGGGCCCATGATGTATGTACGACAAGCCCCCGAGTACTTTTTAGTCAAATGCAACAGTTTCGAGTATTTTTGAAGACTTCACCGACTACTTTTGGTGCTCTTCAAGTACTTCATCTAGTTGAATCTTCAAAGGTATCCAAAAACTGCCATGCAGCTAGAATGTGCTCAAAGCCTCATTTAACTCAGTTTCATATTCTTCAATCTTTAATTTTATATGAAAGTGCGATGAAAGTTGCACTCTATATGGAGTAGGCCCCGAGCCTTAGGTTGAATCAAAGAATCAGGCTGAGGGTCAATCTATAATTTGCATCATTTTCCCCTTAAATCCGGAGAAAAAACTTTTTGTTAATGGACACGTGGCACACAGCCCCCGAACCTTTAGCCAACTAGTTTGGTGGGTATAAGGGTCAACCTTTGATCAACGTGACCATCTCTAGAAGGAGATCTTATCTCCTCTTGAAATAAAGGCAACCGCCAATCAGGTGTCCGAAATTCTGGTGATCCTTTAAATAAAAAAATCCCTTTATTTGTGTCGTTGTTACCGCGCCACTGTGATAAATAACGGAGGAAGTTATCCCTTCCATTTTATGTTTGCCAGTTACCTTTCCAACTTCCATACTTTAGCCCTAGCGCCACCGCGATTGTTCGATGTTCAAACACTTGCGCCACCTACTCCCCACCAAGCAGCCCCCGAGCGTATGCGACTGAAAATACTCATGACATCAAAGATGAGAAGGAAGGCTGATGCGTCCAAAGCGGGCGAGGGCGACAAGAAGAAAAGGTTCGATAAGAAGAAAGAGCCACAGTTGCCAGCGCCCAATTACCAGAAGACCGATCAGACCGCGCCGCCAAATCCCGTCTGTGCCTGCAAGCGGTTAACTCTGAAGGAGGAGAATATCAAGGCGCTCGTAACTGTTAATTTACTCCAAGATCAGAACTTCATCAACTGAAGATCTGCTTATGACAGCGCCTGCCCGTTGGAGACCTATCCCAATGAGACGGTAATATCTGCCCACTTCATTTAGCGGGGTCTCGCATCGCCAACTTCAGATTTCTTCCGGGGCTTGCTGGATTTCTATAAGTTGGAGTTGGTTCATCTGAACCCCAATGGGATCTTCCACGTTGCTATTTTCATCCACTTCTGCGAAACCTTCCTAGGGATCAGGCCGCATTTTCAATTTATTCTAGAAATTTTTCCGTGTGAAGCCACAACCCTTGAGGGAACACACGCTTTTGGTTGGGGGCACTGGAATTCAGATGTGGGAGACAGCCGATAGCCAGTACTTGGATTAGAGTTGATAGACTCCAGTGCCGGGTGGAAGGAAAAATGGTGCTATATTGGCAACCATGATCCGAAACTCCCCAAGCTGACATGACACCGTCCTTCTTGGAACAACAGGTGGCTTGATGAACTAGAGCATAAAGATTGCCTGCAATTGCCCAAGTTGATGGCTAAAATCGTCCAGCTGAAACAAAAAGGCCTTACTAGAGTAGGAGTAGCCTTTAGCTTTATGAAGCCCCGTATTCAACCTCTGCAACAGCGGTGCCATTACAGCTATGAGCATACCGACCTCAGTGATTCATCCAGATTCGCTTCTAGTGAAATTAGCACAGATGAAATCATGGCGAGGCTCAAGCGAATGTTCAAGAATGTGGGCAAGATCCCCACTATTGTGTAGAAATTCAGCGCCTTACACCCACCAAAGCCTGTAAGTACTCGTGATCATAGCCCCCGAGTACTTATTTGAAGTTGTTGGGTTCACTAACTTCTCTTTCTTTGCAGGAAGATGTTGCTTTGTACTTCTCCGCTACTCCTCCTCCTGGATCTGAAGATGCTTGTGAAGCTGCCCCTCGCATGTTTACACGGGAATTTATGAGAGGTGATGACCAAGAGGAGGAAGTAGTCGAGTCATCTAGTGGCACTAGTTCTGATGTCGAAAAAAAATATGAACTTGAGGCTCGACCATCTGCAAAGGTCGAATCATCTTCTAGGTTGAATAAGCACTTGGCTAAATATGAGCTTGAAGATGCGATCCCTCCGCCACCGAAGAAAAAATGAACCATTGCTACGAAATAGACCGTGAAGAAATTCATCGCTGCGGATAATATACTCCCCAAGGTAATTACCTATGAGGAAGGACAAGGTTCTAAGTATCATATATTCCCAAAAGGTGTCTCCAATGTCACCACCATGTCTAATTTAGATGATATTGGGGATTTGTAGGCAATCGAGCCAGCGGAGAAGGCAGCTGCTTTGGCTGCTCAAGATAGGTCGCTAGTGAACATTGAAGTCATTGAGATTGACCATGGTACGTCAAATGGTGGACCCTACCAGCGCAAAAACAACTCAAAGACCGAAGAGAGTACCACAGGCTAGTCAAGTTCACATTGTGGAGGAGCAGAGTGCGCCCAAGGTACCCTCCCCGAGCATCAAGCCCTTGTGCTTAATGGGAGAGCCCAAGTTGAAGTTGAAACGATCGTCCAGGTAATTCTGGTTTTCTCACGACTACTTATTGTATCGCATTGTCTTCGCTACTCAGCTTTGTGAGTTCTTGGTTTTGTAGGAAATCCTCGGACATGGAATTGTAAGGGCCTAGCAAAAAATCAAGTACTGATGGCCTTGGCCCCTCAGCAAAAGAACTTGCCCTGGCGCCACCAACCCTCATGCCTCAAGAGCAACCTGAAGGGACAACGACTACTCCGGGTGCAGTAGCCAATGTGGCTGCATTGATGCACAAGGTAGTTGAGTCGGTGGCAAATGTAGAAGTGCCAGCCCCCGAGCCATTGCCCAAGGGCCCAGTGACTACTCCTGGTGCCGAGGCCTCTCTTGTAGCCCCCGAGCTAGTTGTAGAAATTGAAATGATATCAGCTTCAAAAGCCATGGCGACAAAAGCTGCCACAGCTGGGCCATCAAGTAGTCATGCCTTGGTGCCGCAAGGAGAATTCCATGCGGAGTCCGGAGCTAACAAGAATATCCGTCTGGAGGACATCTGATTGATCGACAACCCATTACTGAACCTTGAAATGGTGTCACTGATGCTGGAGTTGCATCATCGCCTGGGCAATTATATGAGGTATATCCTTCTGTCCTTGTCTCGTTGGAGATAATTAATAAATTTGTGCTCATGAATTGATACGAGTACTAATTTTGTGCTACAGGACATCATAGAGCGCTCCCACCGCAAGTCACAGATGCTTGAAGGGTACGGTGATAGGGTGCTTCGCGCGGAGGCGTTGGAGGAGGAGCTTGCTAAAGAGAAAGAGTAATCCTCGCGGCTGCTTATGAAGTTTGATGGGACGACCGCTGAGTACCGCAATCGCATTTAGGAGCTCACGGAACAAAAGTATCGTCTTGTTGGGTGGAAAAGGTCCTTGAGCCAGAAAGTAAAAGGTAATCCTTTGCTCTTGCGACTTGTGTCTATTGATTCTACTTTCTAGTCTTTGACCCTTTTGGTGCATCCATGTATAACTTTGAAAAGGCCTAGAAAGATCTTGAGGCGCAGGTTGAGGTGCAGGTCACGGATTGGAAAAATTCTTATTACCATGTGACCGACCAGCATGATAAGCTTGTACTTCACGTCGAGAAGCTGGAGCATCACCTTGAGAAGGAGAAGAAGATGCACGAGGATGGCAAAATGGACTTGGTCAATTCCATGAAGACCATCTAGAAGCCCGAGGCTGAGATGATGACAGCAACATCCACTTTGACCAAAATTGTCGAAGCCGCCCAGCCAATTGAAGACATTATTGAGCCTCGAGTTGAAGGTGTGGAGTCTCGTCTGCTGGCAAATATACTCAAGGATGTGCCAGAGAAGCTTTCTGGCCATATTCAGAAGATGGCCAAGTCGATCTCCCAACAAGTGTTGAGCTTCGTGAAGTCGTTCTACTCGAAAGCCAATTTGGCACCCATTGCTGAGGGCGTGGCGGACAACTGCACTGATGAAGCCCTTCAACAATATATGCAGGAGATGGCCCCAATTGCTGAAGAAGTGGCTAACCAATTGAACCTTGAGTAAATTTCTATCAAGCAAACATTACTAGTGTAAAGAAAACGATTATGGATGCTTGATATGCAATATATAGATAGTCTTTGCGCAATTATTTTTTACTTTGCGACTTGTTATTTTTAATGCCTCTCATAATTAATCCTGATACTTGCTCGTTCGATTAATGTGAGTGTCTATGCACAAGGCTTCTTTTGTGAGCCTCATCAGATGCAAATAGTAGAGTACTTAGGACGCGTGTCCTTGTGTGGAGCGCGAGTACTCAAGTTATCTGGATAGTAGACTACTGGGCAAGTAATCTCTTCAAGTTTCGATGATTTGAGCCTATCTTTACAGCTTCCCTGAGTTGTATTGATGTTACGCTCTAGAAAGCCTAGAACTGCAGACTTGTTATTACAAGCCGCGACTAGACAGATTTGTCTAGTGAATAGTCACTCAGGTAGTTAATTAACTCCTGAGGTACTGATGGCTTCTTTTTTGCAAGCCACCAAGGGATAGGTTTATCCAATGAGTTAACTAACTCATGAAGTTTACTGTGGACTTGCTTTGCAACCCGTGATTGGACAACTTTGTCCACTGAGTTGAATAACTCATTAAAATTTTGCAGACTTGTTATTACAAGCTGTATTTGGGCAACATTTACCCAGGGAGCCGTTTAGCTCGTTGGAGTTGTGCAGACTTGTTATTACAAGTTGTGATTTGGGTGATTTTGCCTAGGAAGCTGAATACCTCATTAGGATTACTGCGAACTTGCTTGTGCAAGCCACGATAAGGCAGAAATAAGTAGTCAAATTACGATAAAAATATGACTATTTTTTTGAGTTGTAATTCTACAACTAGGGTTGATGGCCGATTTACATGAATATGCAAATCTAAATTACAGATAAAATCGATAGAGTTGCTCGATGTTCCACGAGTTGTTGACGTCTTCACCTTGGAGATGATAAAAGGCCCCTCCCATGGTGAATTGAGCTTGTGCAGCCCTTTGGTGTCCTGTATACAGTGAAGGACCATGTTGCCTATGTTGAACAATCGTTCTTTGATGTTTTGATCATGGTAGCGGCGAAGGTCTTCGAGGTATCTTGCAGACTGGATGAGTGCTGCGCAGCAAGCTTCTTCGAGGCTATCAATGTCTAGACGTCTTGTTTCCTCTACTGCTTCTTCCTCGTACTGCTCGATTGTTGGAGATTTCCACATGATGTCGGCAGGTAGGACAGCTTCAGATTTGTAGACCAGGAAGTAGGACGATTGCCCTATAGGCTTGCATGGCTGGGTACGTAGCCCCTAGAGGATATTGGGTAGTTCCTTGAGTTACTTGCCTCCTTTCGTGTTTCCAATATCGTGCATCCTTTTCTTGAGAGTTTCCAGTACCATCCCATTGGCGCGCTCAACTTAGTCATTGGCCTGCGGATGAGCGACAGAGACATACCGGACATCGATCCCACTGTTCTCATAGTATTCCCACAACCCATGGTTGTTGAAGGTCTGTGATTATGCGGTTGGGGAAGCCGTAGCGATGAACAAGTTCATCGAGGAAGTTGAGTACTCTGTCTGCTTTGGGGTAGGTAACTAGCTTCACCTCGAACTCGGTTGAATCCTCCAGGTGCGGTGGGCAGTGGGCCAATCATGTCTAGCCCCTAGTACGTGAAGGGCCAAGAGGGTGGTATGGTGATCAGCTTGTAGGCAGGGACGTGCTACTGCTTAGCGAAGAATTGGCACCCTTGGCATCGGCAGACTAGTTCCTCGGCGTCAGTGAGAGCTTTAAGCCAATAGAACCCTAATCTGAAAGCTTTACTCACAATTGTTTGTGAGGACGCGTGGTTGCCGCAAATGCCTTTGTGGATCTTCTCTAGTATATCCTTGCCATCTTGCCGTGAGACGCACTTCATGAGCACGCCTGACGATGCGCCTCTTCGATAAAGCTTGTCTCCGACTACAACATAGTTCTTACTGCGCCGTGAGACTTGTTCTACCTCTATCTTTTCTGAGGGTAACTTGTGCTCTTTGATGTAGTCAATGAAGGGGACTTTCTAGTCTACGTTGATCATCATGACCTCCCGATCTGGTCTGGTAGGACCTCAATCAGTGGTTTTTGATGGTGCTGGTTCCATTATGGATGGCTTGTGTAGCTCATGGATGAAAACCCTTACTGGAACTTGAGCATGAGTAGATCCAAACTTGGATAGGACGTCCGCAGCAACTCTGTTGTCATGAACTACATGGTGGAACTCCAAACCAGATAATTTGTTCTCTAGATTGCGTACTTCTAGGCAATATGCATCCATGTTTTCCTTATGGTGGTCCCACTCGTCGTTGACTTGATTGATCACCACCAGTGAGTCACCGTAGACGAACAATCACTTTATTCCTAGCGAGACTGCCAGGCGGAGCCCGTGCAGAAGTGCCTCGTATTCAGCTTCATTGTTGGATACTTTCCAGAAGATTTATAAGGACGTACTTGAGTTGTTCGCCCTTGGGAGATATCAAGAGTACTCTTGCACCGGCGCCCTCGAGTTCGAGTGATCCATCTAAATGCATGACCCAGTGCTCTGAACGCTCTGATGGCGTTGGTAGTTGATTCTCCCACCACTCTGCCATGAAATCGACTAGGGCCTGGAACTTGATTGCAGTCCTTGATTTGAATTATAGGGACAATGCTCTAAGTTCTACCGCCCACTTAGATATTCTTCCTAATGCATCCCGATTGTGGAGAATTTCTCCTAGGGGAAGTCGGTGACAACAGAGATCTTGTGCTCCAGGAAGTAATATCGTAACTTGCGCGAGGTGAGCAGTATCGCGTACAGCAGCTTCTGGACCGGCGGGTATCTGGTCTTGGAATCTGACAGCACCTCGCTTACGAAGTAGATGGGCCTCTTTACTTTGAATACATGGCCTGGTTTTGTCTTTCGACCACAATCGTCGTGCTGACGACGTGAGTAGTTGCGGTCATGACGAGCAGCAAGTCTTCATTGGGGTTTGGTGCCGTGAGGACCGGTGGCTTTGATAGGAAATCCTTTAATTGTTGTAGGGCTTGATCTGCCTCCTCGGTCCACTAAAACTTGTCTTGCCGCTTGAGTAGTTTGAAAAAGGGTAGGCCCCATTCTCCAAGCCTTGATATGAATCTATTGAGGGCCGCCATGCATCTAGTTAGCTTCTGGATGTCCTTGATGCTAGATAGGCAATGCATGTCAGTGATGGCGGAGATATTCTCACGGTTAGCTTTAATGCCTCGGTGACTAATGATGAACCCGAATAGTTTCCCGGAGGGCATGCCAAAGATGCACTTTGTCGGGTTAAGCTTTAACCGAAACTCTTGCAAACTTGCAAAAATTTCTTCTAGATCTGCAATCAGGTCGTCAGGATTTCTACTCTTTACAACCACGTCGTCCATGTACGCCTCAAGGTTGCAGTGTAGCTGCTTCTTGAAGCACTCCTGGATTGCCCATTGATAAGTAGCGCATGCGTTCTTCAATTCGAAAGACATTGTTGTGTAGCAGAAAGCTCTGTATGGGATGATGAACGCGGTCTTGATCTGATCTTCCTCCTTGAGAGCTATCTGGTGATACCTTGATTAGCAATTGAGAAAACAGAGGAAGGCACATCCAGCTGTGGAGTCGATGACTTGATCAATCTTAGGGAGCCCGAAGGTTTCCTTTGGATAGTCCTTGTTGAGGTTTGTGTAGTCAACACACATCCTCCATTCATTGTTGTTTTCTTTCGCACCAAGACGGGATTGGTGAGCCACTCTGGATGATAGACTTCTTTTATGAAACCCGTCACGAGTAGTTTGGGCAGCTCTTTTTTTATGGCTTCCCTTCTGTCTTGGGCGAATCATCGTAGGCGTTGCCTTTTTTGTGTAGCTTTTGGATTCACTTTGAGTGAGTGCTCGATCAACTCCCTAGGTACCCCCGGCATGTCCGCTGGTTTCCACGCGAAGATGACTCGGTTGGTTCGGAGGAAGCTAACGAGCACGCTTTCCTATTTAGGATCTAGCCCTGTGCCAATCAGGGCTGTTTTGGAGCTATCACCAGTCTCAAGGTCAATGACTTTGATGTCTACTTCACTTGCCGGCTTGACCTTGGTTTTCCCCGACTTCTTTTCTGGAATCTCGAGCTCTAAGGGGGACAGCTTCTTGGATGCGGCGAAGACTTGCATCATTGAGTTTGGTACTTGGGTAGTTGCTGCTAGCTCCATGACTTCTGTGTCGCAGTCATACGACCTCTTCAAGTCTCAGTGCAGGGAGAGTACTCCCTTTGGTCCCGGCATCTTGAGTACTAAGTACACGTAGTGTAGAATGGTCATAAATTTGGCCAATGCTGGTCTTCCGAGGATGGCGTGGTATGATGTTTCAAAGTCCACTACCTCGAACCAGATGTATTCTGTCTGATAGTATTCTTTGATCCTAAAGATAACGGGCAAAACCACCTATCCGAGGCGTACAGTCGCGTTGCTCGAGATGATCCCATAAAATGGAAAGTTCGTTGGGGTGAGCATATCGGCGATGTCGAGACCCATATTCTTCAGTGTCTTGGTGAACACGACATTAAGACCGCTACTGCCGTCGATGAGTATGTTAGTAAGTCTAGAGCCAGCGACAACCGGGTCCATGACAAGAGGATACCGTCCTGGGTCTAAGAAACTAGTTCATTGGTCCTTCCTAGAGAAGGTAATTGGCACCTCAGACCATTTGAGGAACGTTGGCGTCGCAGGTTCAATGGACATCATCTCTCGAAGAGTGAGCTTCTGGGACCGCTTAGTACCAATACCCGGAGTTCCACTGAAGAAGACGTTGATAGTGTTGGATGGGTTTGGAACTTGCCATTCTCACCATCATCTTCGTTTTCCTTGGCCTTGCCCTTGTCTTTGGTGCCAGATGGATCTGGCAGGTCCTTCATGACTCTGTGTAGACTGAAACAATCTAATGCATAATGCTTGTGGTATGGGTGCCATGGGCACTATTTCTTCAAGAGCTCGTTGAACGAGAGCCTGTCTTGGTTCTTGCAGCCACCTTTCTTGGACGGCCGTGAGATTGCCGTGACAGTATTATCTGCCTTGCGCTTGCGGTTGTGACCTCCCGAGTAATTATTTCGGTTGTCATTGTTGGGGCGATCGTTGTGGTTCTTGTCGTTGCGTTGGCCATTGTTCTGATTGTTGTTGTTTTGGCCCTTGTTGCGATTGGATTCGAACCTTTCAATCTCCCTGTGTTCTTCATTTTCCCACATCTATAACATAATCTTGAGAGATTTGACATCAGTGGGGCGTCTGCTGTCGAAGTCCTGGAACATCCGGTGGTTGTGGAGGCCATTCTGGAAGCAGTCTATAACGTCGTGCTCCATGACATCCACGATTGTGACCTTCTTGTCAAAGAAGCAACGTAAGTAGTTCTGCAGGGTCTCGCCTACTTATTGTTTAACTTAAGACAAGTCGATCCTGTTGCCAGGACGCTACATTGCCCTTGCGTAGTTGTTGGTGAATGCTACCTTAAGGTCTTTCCATGAGTCGATGTAGTTCTTATCCAATGATTCAAGCCATGTGAGTGGACCGCCTCCATGCAGATGGGGAAGTAGATGACTTTGGTGTCGTAGTTTTCCCCAACTGCTTGTACTGATAGCGAGTAGCACCAGAGCCATTGGACTGGGTCCTCCTTACCATCGTACTTGGTGATACCCGGGCGTTTGAACTTTTAGGGTAGAGTTGTCCTTCTCACACGTCTTGAGAACATGGGGATTTCGTTAGTATCATCTCTTGGTGTTCAATTTCTTGCTCGCACTTGCGGCGCTGTCCGTCAATGATGGTACGGGCGTCACGGCTGGCGTTGATCTTGTTGCGGAGGTCTTCTACTAGGCATTCAGGCTTTGGGTTAGCCCCACGGTGGCCACGGCCTCCCGAGGGTCCTGCCCGACTACCTTCAGCTCCAGCTTGGATTGGTCTGGCATCTCCGAGTTGACTTGGTCTGGACGGAGGGCCTCTATGGCTGCTGCCATGTTAACTTTGCTGGGATGGGGAGTGTTGGATTGACTATATCGGATTCTGCTGATCGAGTTGTTTATACGCGAGTTCCGCTAGTTCAGCCAACTGACTGGTGTACTTGTTCTGAGGCATCGCGTGGCTGATGAGATTAATAGACGCGATGGTAGCTAGGGGAGTACGATGGTGACACGTTTAAACTGCTTCAAAGGCGTTATCCATATTCTAGATTGGTAGGTCCGCTGTAAGGCGACGGCAGCGGCGCTCTTCTTTTGCGGCGTTTCTTGCTCATCGTCGAATTTTTTGAGCTTCGGTCTGTTCTCTGACAACGTTGGCGGTGAGTTCATCCTGTGAGACGTCATTCGGGTGACGCTCATATCGTGGGTTTATATCCTGTTGCTCTTCTTCGTCATCTTCTTCTCCAGTAATGACAGCGAAGAGTTCTCGCTCTGGAGAGTGGCTTCCCAAGCTTGAAGTGATGACCTCCGTGGTGCCACCTTCCTCGTAGATGGGCGATAGAGGAGCTCCTCCTGGTACGGGAGAGTGTCGAGATAGGTGTTGAGGCGCGAATCGTCATCTTTGGCAAGAGCGGGTGGCTTCATGTTGGGCCAATAGACGAATCTGCCTTGGGGAGTTGATGTGATTACCAGGCCCTACTACAGACCTCATAAAGAAGTCTCCTCATCCGGATCCAAGTAGTAGTCGAGATCCTCGATCATATCCGTAACGGATTGTGATTTGGACAGGGCAGCCTGATAAATAGTGGTCGCGTTGCGGAGTTCGAACGGGAATCGACTCGGGTGGTAGTCCAACTCGCATGATGGCTTATGTGCCGGCTCGTGAAAGTCAATCCAATGGGCGGGAGAAGTCGAGTTGAACTTGGACTCGTCCCCAAAGCCTCTGACTAGGTCAGAAATTGAAAATTCGCCGAAACTCTCAATGAGATTCTCCAAAGCTTGACGCTGGAGCTTCATTTGCTGCTTCTTCTCCGGGGTCGACGCAATGTGGCGGTGGAAATTTCTAGCGTCGTCTGCGATGCAAACCCATGAGCCGAAGACAAATATCGCGCCAGTTTTGAACGTGACGAATAGCTTGATGATGACTTGTGCCAGCGAGTTCGCTGGTGGATTCTCGATGAGTGCCCCTACCTGGCACGCCAGCTGTCGGTGTTTAAACCTAGCAACCTACTGAGGGGGTGCTCGATGTAGTGTTTTGGTTAGTGGGGCTCGTCGAGATCAGGAATTCGAAAGTAAACGCAAACACACGATTTAGACAGGTTCAGACCGCTAGATTGCGCAATACCTTGCAACTAGTCGGATACGACTAAAGGAGTTCTACTCTTATTACAACGAGAACTTTACTAATTCTCGACTAGTTCCTGTCTTTCCATGTAGACTACGCCATCTTGCGCTATGATCTCCATGTCAAATGCATCTCGGTATCCAGCTCCATATTTAGGACTGTCCAAATCTTCTGGTGGACCTATAGATGTATATACTATACAGGCTTTGTAAAACCCTGGATAGAATCCGAAGGAACACTTTGAAAAAAAAAGGAAAAGAAAAATCTGATGGAACACTTTGAAAAAAAGAAAAGAAAAAGAAAAAAGAAAAGAGAGCAATCCAAAAACCCACCTTCCATTTGTCCGTTTCCTCCGTGGCCATGTGCGCGAAACGCCCCCACCTCACTCCCCTTCCTAATAAGCCCCACTCTCCCCGCCCCCTCTTCCGTCTTCCCCACCACCACCTCCTCTGCCATCCTCGCCTCCTCGCCTTCCTCTCACTCCTCGCCGAAACCCCACCCCCCAACCGGATCAGGGCGTCGCGATGCTGGTGGAGGCGATCCCCGCGCTGTGGAGCGCCGTCCACGGGTGGTTCACCCCCGCCGTGCTCTTCGTCGTGCTCAACATCGTCATCGGCACCATCGCCGTCACCTCCAAGGCCGCCGCGCCGGCGGACGGCGCTGCCGCCGAGGGAGAAGGCGCCGCCTCGGGTGCGGGTGCGGGTGCGGGTGGCGGAGAGGAGCCGTACCGGAAGCTGTCCCGCGTGCCCTCCATGGCGTTCGAGCGGCTCCGGTCGTTCAACCTCAACCGCTTCGCCGCGCCCGGGCCCGAGCCCGCCGTGGCGGGGGAGGTGGATCTGGGGTACGAGGAGCAGCCCCCCGCGCCGGCGGTGGAGAAGGAGGAGGAGCCCGTGGGTGAGCGCGAGCGCGAGGTCGAGCCGGAGCCGGAGCCGGAGCAGGAGCCGGTGAACGAGCACGCGGCGGCGCACATGGAGCGGAGCCGGTCGGAGGCGAAGGCGGAGGCGGAGCTGCCGCGGCTCCCGGCGCGGCTGCACAAGTCGGCCAGCGACAGGTCGGCGTTCGCGCACTTCGAGGCCGAGGAGGTGGAGGAGGCCGTGCGTGCGGTGGAGGCGCGGCGCCCGGCGACGACGAGGGAGGGGGCGCGCCGCGGGCGGCGGGTCCCCGTGGCGGAGCCGGAGTCGTCGGACTCGGACTCGGAGGCCGAGGCGGAGGAGGCCAGCGCCACCGCCGGCGGCGGCGAGGTGGACGCGGCGGCGGACGCCTTCATCAACAAGTTCCACCACCAGCTGAAGCTGCAGCGCATCGAGTCCTTCATCCGCCACAGGGAGACCGTCCGCCGCGGCCAGGCGACGGCCGCGGGCGTCTAGGTGGGCGCGCGCCAATCCGAGCCGGCCGAGTTGCCAAGACCGCAAGCTCTGCAAGACTGCAATAACGGAGATGGTGAGCGAAGAAGATGAAGAAGAGAAGGCGTGTTGGGGGGATTGGACGGAGGAGATGGATGGTAACTCCGCTCCTTGTTCCCCATCTGATTTGGGGTTTTTTTTTCGCGTTTCCTGGTGCTAGTACATCGTAGCTCCATGAGTTTTGGATAGAACCCTTGCGCAATGCGCCATCGCATCATGTGAATCGATAAAGGAACAACCCGTAGCTAAGTTGCTGTAAATTATGCCTGTTTTTGCAAATGTGGCTTAAGCATATGCAAATTCTTTATTATTTTTGGCTGAATTCGAGTGAGATTTGAGTATAGCGATCGCGACGCTTGCGGCTGAGCACGGCGACTCCGCGTCACCAATCCACGCGCACCGCTGTGCCTGGAGCATAGGCATGCTAGAGCAATGGCGTTTGGAAACCGTTTGGTAGAACGAATTCGGATTAAAGATATGAACAGTGCCTAGTCACCGGGCTGTAATATCAAATCCTACTCACCTACTGATGAAGATTTATAAAGCTGTTGGTGGCACTGTTTGATTGCGTCCGCGCTAGTGGCGATTAAAGATAGGGCACGGACGATCACTGCCCACTCAGCAAGCAGGAGAACACGCCTACGCGGCGGTCTCTGAAGAATCAAGATCGCCGCATGTCCGGACGCACAGAGCATGGACAAGCGTCGCTCTGGTTGCCCTGTTCGTCGAATCGCCGGTCGCCGAAGCTGTTGTTTACTGCGGGCGCATCTGGAGCTGTCCCCCTGCTGCCCCGTCGTGTTCCGCCGCTTTGTTTACTCCCCCTCGCCTCGGCGCCCTCACATGCCCACCGGCCGCACGGGCTTGGCCGCATCCCCCACCGGCTTCCATGGTGGTGGTGACACGACACCTGCTCTCAGCTTGGCTACGTTTACGCTTAATCATCAATCGGGACCACAGCTGGGCGGCGCTTGCAGCGCCGTAATGCCGTATAAAATTTGTGATCCTGCCAGCAGCTCACTATTGTATTGCCGTCACTTATGTTGTGCGTCCGTCGATCTCCACGTCTAACAATTTTCTTCAGAAGCTTTGGGTTTCGGCAGCTGTTACCCTGCATCCGTCAAAGCTCGGGTTTATCTGTTGCTGCGTCTCCGGCTTTCAGAATTTAGAGAACGAAAGGCGTTTTGTTGCCTTGCCGGGTGGAGGTTCTCGCGTTCTGTCGCCTGGCCGTGTTGCGCTCGTGTTTGTGCGTTCGTTAGATGTGGACGCTGATCTTTGTTGCCCTCGGCGATGTGCGGCGCACATGCGAGCAATGGCATCGGATTCTCTGTTTGCGAGAGCGCGCGAAATGGGATGGGATGAGAGGGAGGAGGGTCTTATTTTGACTAAGGTCTCGTCTCCTAGATAACGTAAGCTGGATTATGGTCTAAGAGTGGTAGGGTAAAATATCATTTTGGATTATAAATAATTTGAAATGAGCTGTTTAAGACTAACTTATTTCAGATTATTTGTGATCCTAATATGGTCCAAGGTGATCTTTTACTAGAGTGCTCATAACCTATAATCTAATTTATATAATCTAGGTGGATTATAATCTCAAACAAATAGTGCCTGAGACAGTTGCATTTTCTGATAATAAAGCGGCGCTTTTCCATGACGTGCTAGTCATTCGGATGGGATCTATATCATGAACGTTCCTTCTAGGATTGGAACGTTCAATTCTCTCAGCGCAAGAGGGGATATTTGTTTCGCGAGAGCGAGAGGGAGAGGGAGAGGGGATATTTGTCCACCTTAGTACTGGTCTACTGGAGGATGACCATGACCGCATGGTTTGCATATGATAAGACTCGGCTATCAATTTCTTATTTTTCTCCGTTGCTCTTCTAGCACTTCCACCTATTAACACTCCTATTTGGAGATATGGCCGATGTATAGAGTTAAAGTTCATGGAATATCACTTTTGCCTTTTTATCTCATCACCTCCTCCCTTTCTCTCCCTTTTTTTATCTTTTTACAATTCATTAGCACCTATTAGCTCCTCCTCACTAGCTAATGCTTTTGCACCTTTTTGGTGGGCTAAAGTTTAGCCCTTCCATTAGCTCTCTCGTTTAGATGGGCTAATGCATAAATGTGTTAAACTTTAGCACTTTTACCTATTAGCTATGGATCCAAACAGACGAAGCTTATAATGGTGTACATCATATATTAATTATAAGAACACAACAAATCTAACATTCTTTTTTTTTTTGACAAAAGTTCCTCATGTTTGTTCAGAAAGAGGATGTAAAAAAGATGCCTGTTGGCATCGTTACATTGTGGATTTTTGGCGGTGCACCATCATTGCCCTAGATCCACGTCATCATGACCTACCGCCAAGATTTGCGCCCGCCGGAATGACAAAAATGCCCAGAGTCGTCAAGATTGATCATTGTCCTCCAATAAAGGAATTTGAGCAACTTCGTAACTCGTAAGTTGGAATTTGAACCGTGCATCCAATTTTGCTGCTTCAGATAAACACATGACAAGCTAATTAGCCAAAAAATAATGTAATTAATTAGCTTGTATCGGACGTCATATTAAGAACGGAAGAAGTAACAGTCTCAGAGAATAAATAATCAATTGATCAAGATCATGAAGATGTTCCTCAAAGGCCACGTCCATGTACGATAATGTCCATAGGCACCTTCTCTCTCGAGCCTTACCCGGTCCATTTCCTAATTAGGCGTTCTCTCGGAACCACTCGGAACGAGATCTATTCCGCACAGATTGATTTGATTTGGTTTAAAATTTGGCATAACACAAAATAACCATTCGGTTCGGATCGAAATAGAGTCGGCCTTGATTCTATTCCAGCTCGTTTTGATTATTCCGACCTCTTAGTGACTCGGAATCAATCCCCATGTTTTGACCTCCGGAACGAAACCCTTCAGAATCGAGTGACACAGCCGGATCCACTCATTCCCCCAGCAACAAATCCGTTCCATGATTAACAAATCAAGATCATGAATTTGTGATCATTACTGTCGTCCGACCCATAAACGGAAGCATTTTGGACCACAACTAGGGCCACGCCCCGGGTCCACCCCTGTTTATCAGTACCATAATCTGTATGATGTGATGCTGCATACACGTATATTAAAGAAATTTTGTTCATGCGTGCTCATGTGTGGTTCCGTTGCTGTCTTTCACTTTAATAAAATATAGTAAAATCTTTGAATCAACACGTACCCACAAAAGCAATCTTCGGTGCCACCTGACATTTTATTAGAAAGGGCAACAAGGAATAACATAGCATTTCTTTTTTTTATTTTAGAAGATCGTACACGATAAGATCCTCCAAGTACATGAGAAGTGAATAATAAATAGTATTATTAGTATGAACCATATGGACCTTTTCCATGCATAATGTCAACTCAGCGTTATCACATAAACTTTTCATTAAAGGCAGCATGTACCTTTTTATAGCTTTGCTAATGCGTTGATGCCTGTGGTTGTTGTCACCTCGCTTCTGAAATGTTTAGAAAGATTTCCGGAATACATAAACTAAGACGATCCATCCATTGATAGGTGCTAAGGCTTTCCGATGGCAAACTCCTGTGCCGCTCCTGATGTCAAGAAAGAAGAAGAAAGGAAACCAAGCAATGTCATAATATACTTTGACTTCGAAAAAGTTGTCAATTATTTTAAAAAAATGACAATTATGTTTAAAGTTGCGGTCCCATGCTATTAGGTGAGAATTTTTTATTGAGGCTAAGTTCTACTTGATCCTTGAAGTCCTGAATTTTCCACAATAGAAAGAACGTGTCTAATGGTCCAACGTAATATCAAATCCTTTAGAAGGTGTACTAGTTTGAGTTCCAATGATAGTGGCCTTTGAACTGGAGAGTCTACTAACCACAATGTCATCGGTGAGTTCTCACAAGCTCCATTTCGGCCAAAACAGACAGAGCCCCAACTCACATCCTACAAAGCATTTCGTGTCTCTTCTGCAAAACTTCAGAGGTGAGCTCTTTAATTTTCTGTGTGAATCCGGCATGGCTCGCGCCTCGCAGAATCACAGTCCGACTAGGCGGCCACCACCAGCAGCGCGTTTGGATAGAGCCATAGGGCTCTTGTGCTGTTGTGCAGCACGTGCGAGGTGGGGCTACGTCGCTCCGAGGAGTTGCAGTGCAGGCGACTGCCGACTGCCCCTCCCCTCCCTCTGCCTGCCGGTGTCTGAAACGCAGACCACCACTCCCTTCCTGCGCAGCAACAGCTTGTCGAAGCCAAAAGTGATGGGCACGTGCGTGCCAACCGAGCACGCACGCGGATTCGGTACACATGCCGTGTGGTTGGTCTGAACCAGCAGGACGGAAGATCTCAATTCTGTACTGCAAAACTATTTTATGGGGATTTCTCGATCCTCAGGCCTCAGCTTGTTGTTCGCCGTAGTGCGGAGTGCGGAGCCGCAGCATATTTGCGGCTCACGATACGCCGGGGCCGGGCTCCAGTTCATCCGCGCGACCGGGGGGCGACCGGGCGACCTGCGAGCACGTGCTCTCTGGGTGTGGGCAGCGGATGAGAATGAGGTGAGCTGGAGCGCAAGCACACAACGACGAGCTCGGCGCCGGGGCCGGGCGGTGGCCTATTATCGACGGCAGAACACGGGAGACTGCCGGGTCGCGACCGGAGGAAAGGAAAGCTGCACGAGCGCTCGCGCTTGGGTTTCGGTGGGAGCACGGCAGAGTTGCTTGTCCGCATGCCTTCGGCTTGGGTCGCGGCGGACCGCCGGGTCGGCCGGCGGTCTCTGCGCGGTGTCGCGGTGTGGTGTGGGCAGCAGCGTTCGACATCCTCCGTTTTGTCTTGCACGTCCACTATTCTAGTTCTAGCCTTCGTGCAACCGTGCGTGCTTCAACCTTTTGCCGTGAAATATTGTTCGTTTTCACTTTTCTAGATATATATTTTTTTTATCTAAATAAAATATATATTTAGAGGTATAGAAAAATTAAAATGACCAGCAATTTGAAACAGGAAAAATATCCTACCAAGACTGTTGGAGCACGAGTATGAATCATCGAGTTAAAAGATCACTAACTCTGGCAACTGTTGGAGGTACTAACGAGTAACGATAATGAATTGTTCGTCTCCGTTACAGGGGCGGCTTGTAACTTGTAAGGCGCCGCACCGGACCTGGGAGGACCCACACGTCATCCACTAGTACTTATCCACATTCTAGTTACCGTATTCCGGTCACTGCTGGCGCATTTCTGGTTGCCGCTTCCGCTTGGTCCCCCGCGACTCCGTCATCGGTGATCACCATCTGTGACAAGGTCCATCCATCCATCCATTCGAATGATTAGATTTTATTTTTGAAACGGAATGATTAGATTCTTAATCATAGGAGTATCATATTACGGTTCAGGCCATTCGCAAACTCGAAAATCCCAAATTTCCCTGTTGGTGGTATTGTATGAGATGTTTGGTTCCCGTTGGGCTGGGCCACGAAAGGAACAAGCCGTATCCTTTTGCCCGAACTCATGGCCTCATGGGCCGGGCCATCCAATCTCCGCGATCGTCATCGCGCGCGGATCCCCCAAACAAACTCACGGCCCATGAAAACCCTTCCCACCCCGGATCTGGTTTCCTGCTCGCTAGTAGTTTCATCCGGGGGCAACAAAGAGACGACGAGGCAGGCAGACCAGGCGGCGACCGCAACGGCAGGCAGCAGATCCGGCGTAATGGTAAGCCCTCCGCTGCCTACTCTCTCGCGTGGATCTGGGGTTCTGCTCGCTAGCCCGCTGTGCTGACGCGTGTGGGATCGTGTGATTGGTTGTCGCAGGCGGCGAAGGCGATCTCGAGCCCCGTGCCGGTGGAGTGGTACCCGTCGCTGGCCGCCCTCATGGTCTCCGTCGGACTCATGCTCACCGCATCCTTCTTCATGTGAGTCGACTTCCCCGCCATCTCTTACTGGCCCCGTATACCTTGCGATTTCGCGCGTCGGTTGCCTGATGACCCCGATCTGTTCGGATCTGATGTGTTTAGCACGCCTATTTTTTTTTATCAGATCTTGAATTGACCTCTCTGACCATTCGGATTGGAGATCTCATATGTTGCTATCATGTGTGTGTTGACTTGATGTGCTTGTTGGCCGATGGACTGTCTTGTAGGCGCCATATAGGTTTTTATTAAGATGTTGGATGGCATTTACACGGGGGTTGTGCTGACCTTGATGTCATAATTGGGCCAGTGGGTTTAGCATTGATCGTGGAATTTTTCGTGTCTGGGGTGTGACTGTAGTAGCAGGATCCAGTGAATTTTGATGGAATTGGGTTCTTCCTGCTTTGGAGTCTATTAGCTCTTTTGCTGTATGTTGAGTTGATCCCATACATGTATTTCAATTTAAGATCTTACCATTACATGTGTTGCTATGTTGTGTTCGTTAGCTCGATCTGTTTGTGCTACCCTTATGCACTATAAGGGCTTGTTTGGATCCAATAATTCCCTTCCAATATATGTGGATTGAAGCGAAAAATGAGCTGATGTATAAACCCTTTCGGGATGGGTTTAGGTGGATCCTTACTGATGTACTACTAGTCGCCTTTTAGTAGGTTTTTTTGTAGATTTTAAACCTTGTAGAGTTTGATGTTGGGATGGCAGTAACACAGGCTTGGTAGTTTCTTCTTTGTTTTTATGTGTGTGAACGGCCTATCCAAATTATCATTTCCATTCTAACTGGTCCTAACAAATTTATATAAAAATAATGTCTAGTGCTTGTAGTTTCAGAAAGCCAAAACTTGTTTAAAACCCAAATTTAATCTTATGATTGTTTTCTTGGCTCAAGCATCGCATGCTGGCCTCATGCCATGTGTTTTGCATGCCGAGTTTTTCTTAATCGGTTCTTGAATTCACCTGTCTGACTTTTCGGATTGGAGATCTCATGCATTGCTGCCTTGTGTTTGTTGGCTTTATCCATAGGTGTTACCGTGTTAGCATCCCTGTCCTGTGCTATGCCGCTTGGGGAAAACTCCAATCACGGCAGAGACAGTATCCCGACCAATGGATTGTTTGTAGGTGCCATAGAGGTTTCTAGGATGTTGGATGACAGTTGCACAGGGGTTGTGCTTACCTTGATGTTGTGAACCGGGCCAGTGTTTTGTAGCTGTGTAGTTTACCTTGGAGTCTATTAAATTGAATCCATCCATGCATTTTAATTTGAGTTTTTTTTTCCTTCATTTCATGTATTGCTGTGTTGTGTTCGTTGGCTTGATCCGTTTGGTGATACCATCATGGCGCTATCAGGGTTAGGATAACCTCAGTCGAGATGAGTGTAGGTGGATCCTGAATGATGTCTTGTTGCCTTGTTGGTAGGTGCTGTGCAGAGTTTAACCCCTGTAGATTTTGATGTTGGATGACAGAACACAGGGGTTGGTGCTTACCTTTGTATCTTGAACTGGGGCTGTGGGTTTAGGTTTGATGCAAGGTTTTAAATCTCCCACTGTAGCTTCCGCTATAGCCCGCTATACCCATTTGAGGCATGTTACCACTATTTGAGTTCATGTGCAATTTAGCCGCTATAGCCCGATTTAGCTCTGCTTTAGAGTTCCACCGCTAAACCCCTTAGCCCGCTATTTAAAACACTGGTTTGATGAGAATTCTTGTCTGGGATTTTAGTGTGATTCTGAAGTGGCAGCAGCAACCAGTGGAATGCGATGGATATCCTTGGTAGTTGCTTAGTTTGTTTTGGAGTCTATTAACATTTAATAACTCTATGCTGAATAATGAGAAGGGATTTTCTTTTTGTCTTGTTGAATTTTGTACCCTGAGCTTGAAGGTTGGTTTCTGGAATAGAACATGCACCATGTTGTTTTGTAACTTGAAATTATTTGCTCTACAATAGTACACAAACCTTGGCTGGTTAGGCCTACACGATTTCGACAAGCTGGGGGGGGGGGTAATTGGACTGGTGATTGTTGGTTTTAGGGGCCGTGGTTAACCTACGCCCTGACCCGGACCAACTAGTGCAACTCACTCGTCGTGAGTGCAACTTACTACTGTTTTCTTCCTTTTTGTGTGTGAATCTATGCCTATCCTAATTATCATTGTGAGGCTAACTGGTCCTATCAAATTATGAAAAACAATGTCCAGCACTTCAGTTAAAACTATATTTTCTTCATATATTCTGGTACTTGTCTAAAATCACAAATTCAACCTTATGGTTGTTTTCTTTGGTTAAATATCGCATGCTGGCACACACATATGTGTTGTGTTGATTTTCAGTCTTAATCTTGATTAGCAAACGTATAATTCTTGTGTGAGCATTTCATTTTTGTTGCAATGTATTTTCTATCAAATTGTCTGCTCAAATATCTACCAGTTGTGTCTTGTGTGCAATAAATGAAATTGACCAGGAGCAGATTATAGGAATCGCATAATTAACTGCTAGCAGTAAACTTGTCATTGTTTTATGTGGAAATTGCTTACCAGCAAACAGAATCTGATTATCTTCCAGGACATAACTAATTGTTCAAAATAAAAACAATTACATGAATTATTAATACTGTGAGTTGAATGATGAGCCAAGCCGTATGCTTCAAATTTTCAAGATAGATGGTAGATTTGTAGAGCTTAAATAAGGAGATAAAAATAACCACAGTGCTTTGCTAATGATATTTTTTGTCTTTCAGTTATGAAGCAACTTCATCCAGGCGGAGCCGTAGCCTGGCAAAGGAGATCACAACAGCTGCTATGGCTTCTGTATTCCTGGTAAGCCTTATACAGATCCTTTTTGTTGTACAATTCCGTAGGGCAAACAATTCATGTCTAAGTTAGCTTTGATTGTTCTGCAGGGCTTTGGGTCTCTGTTCGTGCTCCTTGCAAGTGGCGTTTATGTCTGACAACTGGCTATGCAAGTCGTTTGCTCCAGCCGTAATTGTAGGATATGCCAGATTCTGAAATTATGTGTTGTCCTAGTATGCACTCATTTGAACTTGTTTTAGAACAATGTATGAGAGCAACCGAGTTCAAGCGATCCTGATTTCCCCCCTCAGGTCTCCATTATACCATCAACCTACAACCACTGTTGCCTCAACTGCTGCTGATTTTAGATTACCGACATCATTTTGTATTTTGCGTATGCCCTGCGGTACCGTCCGAGTAAAGAACGATCTTGTTACCGCAAGGATATCTGCTGTCCGATGGAACCTGTAAATGAGCACTGAACAGACGAAGTTATGACACGATGATTTCACCGAAAGAAGAATCCAATCAGTACCGGAGCACACCATAAAGCAAGGAGCCTGGAATGGGATGAGTCCAATCAGTGCTGTTCAGGAGTGATATTCAGCGTGAACGTTTTTTCTAGATTGCTCTGTCGCAGAGTATCTGCATAAGAGCTGTGAACTGCCAACAATTTGGCGAACTGGTCAGCACTAGGCCTATAGATATGCTGACTGTGTGTCCTTAGGTACTCCCTCTATCCCAAATTACTATTGCAGGAGCTCCAAACCGGTAGTATAGGAGCTCCGGTGGCACTGTGCGTGACGACCAGTACTAACGCCGCACGTTAGTACCGGACAAAAAAGCATTCGGTACTGACGCATTGGACGAATGCTTAGTTTTCCAGTAGCGGTAGTTCTATTAAAACATCAGAATTTGACACATTCATGTTATAAATTCAGTTGTTACATGGCACCATGTACCGACATATAACACGTAAGGCAGACATATACAGTTTGGGCGTGATAATCATAGAGATAATAACAGGGAGACGTGTGGACCCTTTTGATGGTGTAACAAACCGTAGAGACTTCACTGAATCAGTAAGAAATAGTGTTTGATCATTTAAGATATATATGTCCTTTTGACTTATCAATTCAGCTGAATTTGCATAGTATCAAGATCTTTAATCCCCAATTTTCAGGCATTAAAAAGTTGGAGAATCAGGTTGGAAGCCTCACCAACATACAAAGTAGAAACAGAATGTCGACAAATAGAAAGTTGCCTGCACATAGGTCTCAGCTGCATAAAAATTAACCGCATGGAAAGGCCTACAATAGGGGAAATTATTGAGAAGCTTAATTGCCTAGAAATTGGTCTAAGCTACATAGAAATTAACCACATGGAAAGGCCTACAACAAGGGAAATTATCGAGAATCTTAGTTACCGGGAAAGCACAAATTGCTATGTCGATGAAGAGGAAGGGCTACCTGAAGACAAGATATTATCACTTGCGGAACAGGTGGTGTGGATTTGCTTATTATGAGCTTATAGAATATGTAGAAAAAGCTGCACAGTACAGACACCTTTACACCCTTGCTAGTTTCAGGGTGATACCCTTATTTGTCCATCTTTCGGTCTTAATCTCTTGCCTGTCCATCCTTTTGTTGTGATGAAATAATTAACGTGCACATACAGCTACTCTCTTTTTCATGAAACATAATGGATCATGAATTTCTGAGTTTGCCCAAAATCAAACTATTTTAAATTTGACCAAATTTATGAGAAGGGGTATTAAATAAGAGAAATTTTAGCATCTACCATATCAAAAAATAAACTATAAAATTATATTTCATAATAATAGATCTAATTATATTAATTAATATAGTAAATATTATTGTTCTTTCCTATAAACTCGATCAAACTTAGAATAGTTTGATTTAGGATGATAAACTCAAAATCTCTTTGCCCTCTCGTTTCCAAATTTGAAAGCTTGTTGTGTCCATACTCCATTTAGGTCACTTAATTGTATAGGTCACCACTGAGAAGACGGTTTTACCTTTACACCACTCTCTACTCTTTCAATAGAATTTGCATATATGGGCATGCTTTTGACATCATGAGATTTATTTAAATTTGGATGAAAATTAAACAGCGTCTTATCGTAACCAGATAGAGATAGTTGATAAAATTAGCATATATTTAAAATTTTGTTGATTTTTATAACATTTTGACATAATTTACCATCTTTTGACAGTACGATGATGCGCTTGCTGCTCATGCTGCACTCAAGCAAGTTAATTTTGGGATTCAAGTGCTTCATGACAGAATAAAGGATCTCTTAAACAAGGTAAAACTTAGAACTTCCTGCTTTATCATGGTTGATCAAACTCCTATCCGCACTTTCAGACTTTGATGCCCTAACAGAAACAAAACTAAGTAGATCACTCAATTACCTTTGCTACTGAAATGTCTCAATCTGTATTTCAAGTATGATCCATCTAGAACTTCATGTTATTTCCCGTTTGATTAACCAAATCAAGACATGTGCTTCTGCCAAATAATTTTGAGTCACATTAATTAGAAATTTATTTTTAAAAATAGGACATATAGATTAATTTACCTTGCACTCTCTCTCATTTGTTAAATATTCTAACACAATACTCATAAGAGACATAATTATCTTAGATTATTAATATATTGGTATACCTTAAGATATTTTTATTAGTAACACACGTAGATAATCTATATTCAAATTGAGGTGTTAGTTTAGGTTATTTTTAATTGCTAATGTGGGTAATTTAGATAAAAATTTATAATATTATTTTAAGTTATTTCTATAACGACATATGTGAATATTTTTTATAAAGATTAAATGATTACTTTAGGTTATTTTCTATAATTGCAGAGGTGGGTAATTTAGATATAAATTGAGGGTTATTTCAGACTATTTTCATCATGATAGAGATGGATAATTTTTTGTAGAAAAATATAATAGATCTAGTGGCCATGATGATAGAGGCTACTGGATTGATGGATAAATGTTTATGATTTCTGTGAGAATTTTGTGGATCTATCTCTTTTTCGAATGCATCTCGTGAAGATATTAACGTGGATGCTTCAGAAGGAGTCTCCAATTATGAATAGTAAAAAACATTTGATTGTAGTATTTTAAATTATTTATTTTCTAAAATTGAAATGTGTTGTAGACTCTACTCCCTGTATTGTCAGACCACTGAATGTGCACAGTACTAAAAGTTTTATTAATTAAATAATTTGATCTTTTTTCACTATGTGCAATATACACTGCAGCATAAATCAAAATCTTTATCTGCGCTGCATTAGTAAAATTGATGGAATATATTAAATGTATTTATATTTTCTCAATTTACCTAAAGAATTTTTTCATGTTAGTCAAAAAAGAGAAGAAAACAACTTTGGAATTCTTTGCTCTGATTAAAGGAATTGCTCAAGACCAGGAAAGTGAACGCCATGGTACTAAAGATGCTCGTCCTTTTTGCGTTGCTCGCTCTCTGCACGTACGCTGGTACCAGGATCGCTCACCCACGTCACTCGCCTACGTACGCTCCTCCCAAGACCGCTTACCCAAGGGACAGCCCAATCACGTCGTATGTTCCTTTCATAACCACTAACCGCCGGCAAAGGTACTTATGCCAGTATCACTGCAAAAAACAACTTTGGTGCATGCTGAGAAGAAGGAACACTGTGGCCATGATGAGATTCAGGTGGCAATGCCGATGTGGAGCCTTTTAATGGACAAGTTGCGGTTGTGATACACATCACCCAATAGTGATGTTCAAACTTGGTTCAACCTATTTTGATTAGCTTGTACGTGTTGGATATACAAGCACTTTTAGTTTTAATTTAATCCAGAAATAAATCATGAATACGATGAACAGATAGTAGATTAAACTAGACATGTCTACGCAAGATCTAGACAAGTCTATCATTGCAAATAGAATCACACATTCTACCATACTATCCAGTGCTATCAGACTGCAACAGATCATAATAGCTAGTATGGAAGACATAATTTGAGATAAGAGATCGTACGTTTCTTTCTTGATGAAGACCGGCTCCTGGACGACTATCGGGTACAGCAGGCGACGACGATCAGCAGCCTGACGTTGTTCGCGACGACGAGTGACGCCTGAGCGACGAAGAGGTAGACGAGTCGTGGTGAAGGAATCGACGAAGAACTTGACGAAGCGAAGGAAGCGATCGAGCAGTCGTGCAGAGCACTTCCCAAAAACCTTATTCGCCCTCTCCCGGTGCAGGATCGCTGAAGACGACGGTTCCGGAGACCTGCTCTCCCAATCGCCGGTGCACGCCGACAATCGGGATGGAGTAGACTACGGTGGCGGCGCAGCAGCGAGAGGAGGCAAAAACCTAACTAGTACAGACCACCTTAGGGATACCCTAACCTGGAAGCCTTCCCGTATAGTAGTCTATATTGCATCTTTTTCATGAGGGAGGTGGTCCATATATATAGGGAGGAAAAACCCCAACACCCTCATCTATTAGCAATATGGGACTAATAGTGATGTACCCCCTCTTTACGCTAATGGGCCTTTGAGATTGATTTAGAATTATCATTTATATGGGCCAAGCCCATATATCTAACAATCCCCCACCAGATCTCAAATACCCATTTAGGTGTTTTGCACATTTCTCACTACTATTTGATATACCAGTATTTCAGCAAGGACTGTTAAGTTGAACTCTCGCCTAGAGCTTCAAGCTACATTCATCCACAACTTGTACAATGGACTAAGCCTTGAATTGCAAGTTTTGTGCGGACAAGTTTCACTCAAAGTCGGAACTAGTACCTGGCTGCCAGTAGCCTACCCCGCGGGTGGAGCATATACGTCATACTCCCTAGTCTCTTCATGAGCTTACTAGAGATCACCCAAGTCTCACAGACTGCGACCTTACAACAGTCGGGCTCATATAGGTATATTTTTCCAAGATGTTCTGCAGGGCAACATCTTTGCTAATGAAAGCCAACAAAATATATTAAGGCAGTAGCCACCCTGCCATGCAGTGGTTTGAGAGTGTTGCATCATTTCTCAAGTGGGTTAGTAGGATACTCTCATGCTATCCAATAGCTTGTTCTTCACAGATCCTACTTCACGGGATCTCCGATCACATAGGTTGGGTTACCACCATGGTGTAGCTCATATGGGTCTCATACCCATCTCCTTTGATGCACTGTCTATCACATTACGTGACAGCCCCTTAGTGAACTGATCTGCCAAGTTCTTATCAGTTGAGATGTAATCCACTGATATTACTCCGGAGTTTCTCATTTTCCTGACAGATTTCAGACGTCTCTTAACGTGTCTTGATAACTTCATATTGTCCTTAGAATTGTTCACTTTGACTATCACCGTTTGATTGTCACAATTCATAAGTATTGCCGGCATAGGTTTCTCGACAATAGGCAAGTCCATCAAGAGTTCACGTAGCCAATCAGCCTCAACTGTGGCTGTATCTAATGCTGCAAGTTCTGCTTCCATGGTAGACCTCGTTAAGATAGTCTGTTTGGATGACCTCCATGAAATAGCACCACCACCAAGAGTGAAGACGTATCCACTTGTGGCATACAGTTCATCAGCATCAGATATCCAATTTGAATCACTATAGCCTTCCAGTACCGCAGGATACCCGGGAGTAGTGAATTCCGTAATCCATAGTACCAACTAAATAGCGCATGACTCGCTCAAGCGCACGCCAATGATCATCTCCCGGATTAGAGGTAAACCGGCTCAGTTTGCAAACAGCATATGAGATGTCAGGCCTAGTAGCACTGGCTAAATACATAAGTGATCCAATAATCTGAGAGTATCTTAATTGGTCTCTACCAATTCTCTTGTTTTTCCGAAGTATCAAGCTCGGATCATAAGGTGTGGGAGAAGGCTTACTGTCCTTGAAGCCAAACCGGCTCAAGACCTTTTCCACATAATGAGATTGTGTGAGAGTAATCCCATTCTCTCCTTTGATCAACTTGATATTCAGAATTACATCAGCCTCTCCCAGATCTTTCATGTCGAAATTTTGGCACAGAAATGACTTGACCTTTTAATCACGTCAAGATTTGTACCAAAGATCAGTATGTCATCGACATACAAGCACAATACAACTCCCTTACCCCCACCATGGCGGTAGTACACACATCTATCAGACTCATTGATAGAAAAGCCTGCTGATATGAGTGTAGTATCAAATTTCTCATGCCACTGCTTAAGGGCTTGTTTCAGGCCATACAAAGATTTTCAGCAATTTACATACCTTGTTCTCTTGACCCTTTATTACAAACCCATCAGGCTAATTCATATAAATTTCCTCATCCAACTCTCCATTAAGGAAAGCTGTCTTAACATCCATCTGATGGACGAGAAGACCATGTGAGGCAACAAGGGAAAGTAATACTCGAATACTGGTCAATCTTGCAACAGGTGAGTAAGTGTCGAAGAAATCTTCGCCTTCTTTCTGGGTATAACCCTTAGCCACAAGTCGAGCCTTGTACTTATCAATAGTATCATCAGGCCTAAGCTTCTTTTTGAACACCCACTTGCAACCCACAGGTTTACAACCATACGGTCGATCAACAACCTCCCAAGTTCCATTAGAAAGAATAGAGTCCATCTCACTATGGATAGCTTTTTTCCAATCATCTGCATCTGGAGATGCAAATGCCTCTGAAATAGTCTTAGGAGTATTGTCTACGAGATAGACAATGAAATCATCACCAAAGGACTTTGCAGTTCTTTGTCTCTTGCTCCTCTTAGGTGCTTCACTGTTAACCTCCTCATGAACTGGCTCAAGTGTTTGTTCAGCATGATCAGGAAGCACAATAGGTTCAGGAGTTGTCTCAGCAATCATATCAGAAGATAGTCTAGACATACTATGCAATTGTTTCATAGGAAATATATTCTCAAAGAAAGTAACATCACGAGACTCCATCAAGGTATTAACATGAACATCAGGCACCTCTGATTTATCCACTAAAAATCTATAGGCTATGCTATGATGAGCATATCCCAAAAAGACACAATCCACAGTTTTAGGTCCCAACTTACGTTTCTTGTTGATTGGCACACTAACTTTGGCCAAGCAACCCCAAGTGCGTAAGTATGAAAGTGATGGTTTTCTTCCAATCCATTCTTCATAGGGAGTTTTCTCCTTATTCTTCATGGGTACTTTATTCAGGACATGACATGAAGTCAATACAGTCTCCCCCACCATGCCTTAGATAATCCACTGGTGTCTAACATGGCGTTCACCAAGTCAGTCAAGGTGCGATTTCTTTCTTTCGGCAACCCCGTTTGAGTGGGGCGAATAGGGAGGCGTCCCCTCATGTATAATACCATGTTCTTCACAGAACAAGTCGAAATCAATAGAGAAATACTCGCCACCACGATCAGACCTAATTCTCTTGATTTTTTTCTCATGTTGATTCTCAACTTCAGCCTTATAGATTTTAAAGTAGTTAAGAGCCTCATCTTTCATTTTCAATAAATATACATAGCAATATCTAGACGCATCATCTATCAAAATCATGAAATATCTTTTTCCACCTTTGGTCAACACACCATTCATCTCGCATATATCAGAATGAATTAGTTCAAGTGGTGCCAAGTGTCTCTCCTCGGCCACCTTGTGAGGTTTTCGAGGTTTCTTAGATTGCACACAACTATGGCACTTAGAACCTTTGACAATGGAAAAATTCGGAATTAAACACAAACTGGAAAGTCGAGACATAGAACCAAAATTCAGATGACATAAACGTGAATGCCAAATACTAGCATCACTCTCATTAATACCATCACAAATATAGTTCACAGACTTATTGCAATAATCTGAAAGGGAAAAGCGGAACAAGCCTCCGCACTCATAGCCTTTACCAATAAATTGTCCACTCTTAGACACGACAATTTTATTAGACTCAAACACTACCTTAAAACCATCCCTACACAAAAGGGAGCCATTAACTAGATTCTTCCTAATAGAAGGGACATGCTGCACGTTCTTCAGTTCCACGATCTTTCCCGAAGTAAACTTCAGATCTACCGTACCAACACCATGAACAGAAGCATGTGACCCATTCCCCGTTAGGACGGAGGAATCCCGAGCGACCTGGTAAGATGAAAACAAGGAGGCATCAGCACACACATGAACATTAGCACCAGTATCAAGCCACCAAGTATTAGTAGACTGAAACACTGAAAAAACAGAAGGTAAATTACCATATCCACTATTTCCGTCTCCAGCGCTGGTCACCATGCTCACAGACTTCTGCAGTGGAGTTCTTCTTCCTTTGCAGTTTGGGCACTTCTTTGCCCAATGGTCAGTAGAACCGCACATGAAGCATCCTTCGTTCTCCTTGTTCTTCTTCTTCTTGAAGGTAGTGGACTGCTTAGGCTTATTGTTCTTGCCCTTGCCCTTGCCACCGTTGCCATTGTGATGTGATTGGTGCACCATATTGGCACTGGTCTGACCCTCAACAGCTTTAGATTGTCCATCTTTAGCCCGAGCTTTCTCCTCAACATCAAGAGACGCAATCAAGTCTGAAACAGAAATTTCTGTCCTCTTGTGTTTGAGAGAAGTGGCGAAATCCCTCCAGGATGGAGGTAACTTGGCAATAATGCCCCCAGCCACAAACTTGTTGGACACGACAATCTTTAGCAGATCGAGTTCCTTCACCATGCACTGTAATTCATGAGCCTGAGCGACTACAGATTTTTCGTCAACCATCTTGTAGTCATGATACTGCTCAATGATGTACAGTTCAGTGCCAGTATTTGAGCCACCGTAGTTGGCAGTCAGATTGTCCCACAACTCCTTTGCGACCGTGTGATGAATGTACACATCCTGCAGATGTTCTGCAAGTGCACCAATCACAGCGCCCAAGAAAATTGTGTTGGCTTCCGAATATTCTTTCTCCTTTTCAGGAGAGAGAACCCCTTCCGGCTTGCCATTGGACACCCAGAACACCTTCATGGCAGTAAGCCACAACGTGGCTTTCACCTGCCACCTCTTGAAGTGCACGCCAGCAAACGGTGCTGGCCTCAGTGCATCAAGAAATCCAGCCATAAAACTAAAGTGCCTACAATAAGGTTTTTGGATTGTTGGATATATAAGCACTTTTAGTTTTAATTTAATCTAGAAATAAATCATGAATACGATGAACAGATAGTAGATTAAACTAGACATGTCTACGCAAGATCTAGACAAGTCTATCATTGCAAATAGAATCACACATTCTACCATACTATCCAATGCTATCAGACTGCAACAGATCATAATAGTTAGTATGGAAGACATAATTTAAGATAAGAGATCGTACGTTTTTTTCTTAATGAAGACCGGCTCCTGGACGACTATCGGGTACAGCAGATGACGACGATCAGCAGCCTGACGTTGTTCGCGACGACGAGTGACGCCTGAGCGACGAAGAGGTAGACGAGTCGTGGTGAAGGAGTCGACGAATAACTTGACGAAGCGGAGGAAGCGATTGAGCAGTCGCGCAGAGCGCTTCCCAAAAACCTTATTCGCCCTCTCCCGGTGCAGGATCACTGAAGACGACGGTTCCGGAGACCTGCTCTCCCAATCGCCGGTGCACGCCGATAATCGGGATGGAGTAGACTACGGTGGCGGCGGAGCAGCGAGAGGAGGCAAAAACCTAACTAGTACAAACCACCTTAGGGATACCCTAACCTGGGGGCCCGTATAGTAGTCTATATTGCATCTTTTTCATGAGGGAGGTGGTCCATATATATAGGGAGGAAAAACCCCAACACCCTCATCTATTAGTAATATGTGACTAATAGATGGTGTACCCCCTCTTTACGCTAATGGCCTTTAAGATTTATTTAGAATTATGATTTATATGGGCCAAGCCCATATATCTAACAGTACGCAGGTGCCCAACCCCAATGGATATCACGGGCTAAACCATGCGTTCCAGAAACTTGCGGATTAGCTTGCATAAACAAGAGCGTGGCCTTCTTGCTGCGCTTGAGGAGTTCAAATCTATCTATTTTATGCTGCTGCTGTATAATACTTTTTTACGATCACAATCATGTGTACATATAATTTCTATACAAACACAGCATGTTTGTGTAAAAACATGTGCAAATAATTGTGTAATAAGATGGTCCATAACTTTGGAGAAATAGCATGCATAATTTTTTTGAGGGAAACAGGAGGGGTCATCCCCTACTGGTTATATATTTAAATAGGGAAATAAACAAGGGGAAGGGGAGATTGTTACATGTAACTATCTAGCCATTGTTCTATCGAAGGAAAGTACACACGCTTTGCATGATGCAACAACAGAGCAAAAAGATTTCCATATAGAAGTGTACTGCCATTTGATGTTTGAAGCTCGTCAAAACTTGATAAAGATCAGCTGAAGTTGGGCAAATTAAATTAGATGGTTCATATCTACAGTGTTCATCAAATGAAAGCCATGTAACTCGAAGTTGTCGGCAAGGAGGCAATACAGTAACATGACGTGGAGCCTATTGAATCATGAATTTATAATTATGTCATCAAGGGCCATATGCATATATATATGTGCCCCAACTTCGATCTACCTGTAACTGCTTGTTTGCTCTTTTTTTTTGCCCCTTTGCACCGTTGTCATCATTTTTGATCTGAACACTCCCATTATATTGCCCCTGCTACATGAAGTAGGGAATAGGGTTTACATAGTTAAGTTCATGTCCAAAACATGATTATATGCCCACGACTGTCAAAAAACAACTGAAGCATACATCAATAGAAAGGCTTACAACTGTGAGCAAATAAAAATATGCATTGAAATGGGTCTACTAAGTTGTGTGCAAACTGATGCATCAAAAGGCCTACAACAAGACAAGTTATTGAGAGTCTTGACAGATGATGGAATAAATCAGATGTCACATTTGATCATACAAAAGAAGTAAGGATCTCCAGGAGACTTAAATAACATCGGGTCTTCATCTGAGGAAGGAAAGCCTTCTCTCGGGACGTGTTCTCCAAGTGATAGGTTGTGTATTGAGATTTTGGAGCAACATGAAAGAAGGGATCTAAAACTTGGAAAAACATTTGTTTCTCTTTGCAATGGAAGGAGATAGTACGCATGAGGGGTTGCTATACCTTGGGAACCAAGGTAATACTCAGTTTCCAGAGTGTGTATTATTGCTGTTTTTTTTTTTCAGATCAAACGGTTTACTTTTTCGAAACGGCAGCAAATGCTTTGCCGTACAAGTGCAAAAAACAGCATTTGCCCAATACGATACAACGGCGAAATGGGTGGCGGCTGGCCCACCATCTCTAGTTGGCTGGTGTTGTTGCATGAGCACAATCATCTATAGACAACTAAGTAACCGTTAGTTTGAACTTCTATATCACAGAAAGTTATCTTCACACTATTAACTTTATGTTATTCAGTTGCTTTTTAGTGAGGGTATTATTTACCAATTACCATGGAGGTAAGAAAAAGAGATAGAAATTGCTCAAATGGACGAAATTTTGGAATTTACCCTTGGTTCTAGGGCTAATCGTCCTGAGATACAGCAGACAAACTGTTGATCTAAACCATACTCATTTCAAAATGAACGAAAAACACTTGTCTCGGATGAGAGTCCTTCAGAAACAGGTGACACACAGCTTGCCTTTTTAACCATGCCATATAGTTGATATCAGCTGCTATTATCTTTACCATGTGTCTCTTGTGATGAAAAATGGGACTATAGTCCCTTCTCTTGGTTGATAAATTTACCTTCGAAATTTGAATACCTGAGATCTTTAACATAAGAAACCTTGCGGTTTGCAAATCAAATAAAAGGAAATTCTTCTAAATTAATGTTGTCAGTGTTTAGATCCAAAGAAGAGGATTTTTACAATATGTCTAAGGAAACTTTTCTTTGGATCTTTGCTAATTACAACCTACAAGCTGAAACTGAGTTGGCTTCCCTTGGAACAGATACATATACAGAGAAACAGAGGAGGTTTTATAATTGGCAAGATGTGCTTCAGAAGGCATTCAGTGTGGACAAGGAGTTTGACAGGAAGGCCCGTTCATTTTCCTCATTGTCAGAGCTAGTGACATTCTGGGGCTTATCATACGTGTTTACCTTCTGTTTAATTGTCCTCAAAATGCTAGCTATCTGGAGTCCCCTGGTTTTCTCCTTGGCCAATGTGTTGGCTCTTTCGTCGTTGGGAAAAGACAACTATGCTTGCTGTTCCTTGTATTGTTTCGGTCACGTTCCTCCACTTAAGTAGCGTGGCCAGTAGTACTTCTGCTTTAGGTATGATGAGTGGCGTGGATAACTCAAGATGCTTGAATTCTGAATGGCAGTGGATTTTTAAAGTCGCTATCTGACCAAACGGATTCTAACTTTGTATCAATCGCTGGCTTCGCACATGTAGATGTTTGATGAAACAGAGTTTCTGATCTGTTATGGTCATCTTGCTCACTGAACCTGGATGAAATCCTCTGTTCTCAGTTTCTGAAGCATATGCCGGAATCACACCGTTAACAACATCTGGTAGTCGGGGGTGTTCTCAGTTTCTCACTGCAATTTAAAAACTCTTGCACTCATCTTAGAAGGCTCACTCAGCTAAAAGAAACTTCACCTTGCAATTTCGACAAACACCTGGCGCTCCTACCATGCAAGTGTGCAACAAGGCACAAATGTCGATCGTTTTGTCTACAGTGAGCAAAACTATCGAAAGCTGTAACCATGCGGGGCAGAACGTCACAGAGGGCACCGGCACAGCAATCCGCACTGCTAGTGAAACGAGATTGCTGCCCCGACGAGGAACAATGTTGCCTCTGCCAGGTACGTCGGCTTCTCCTATCTGTTACTACCAATGGACAGGTTTTAAGCAATTGTCAATGAATAAAAACCACAGCTACTTCTTTACCTAAGTGCTAAGGCACACGATCTTCAACGCAAGTGGTGATTAGGGTAACAATAAGCACCCAACAGATGGGTAAAACAGGTTGATTTCACCAAAAAAAAAGATGTCTAATCAGCAATAAAATTCGATTGTATGAAGCAAGAAACAGTGAAATAACCCTCATTCGTTGCTTATAATTTGGTCCATTACAGTTATGGAGCAACTTCATCCAGGCAGAGCTGTAGCTTGCAGAGGAGATTGCAACATATGCCATGGCTTCTTTGTTTGTGGTGGTATGCCCTACAACGAGTTTTTTTTAATGCAATATCTCAGGGTGATCGATTCATTTTTAAGTTGCCTTTAATTGTTACGCATGGCTTAGGGTCTCTGTTGGTGCTCCTTGCAAGTGCTGTTTATGTCTGACGATTGGCTATGTAAGCCTTCTATTTGTGGTCTCCATCTATAGTAGTAGCATAAATGTCAAATTCTGAATATGCAGTTATCTGAGTATGTTTTGGACCAATGGATGATAGACGTGCAACACCTGTTTCCCAAGTTATGAACATGCTAGTCGGAATCTACACAGCCTGGAGCTTTCACTTGGCCGTCGTTACCTGGAAAATCTACTGACATCATCAACACATTCGGGAGTCTGCAACAGTGTCCTTCTAGAAAGCTTCACAGTGAGAAAGGCTTTTGAAATGTTCAACAATATTTTTCATGGCAACGTGGTCGATCAGCAACTGCTAGGTAGACCGGAGTGAACGTGTGATCTTTTCACACGCTTAGACTGGTCAAGGGGGACAAAAATCACACATTCACTAACTTTGGGAGGTGCATTTTCCATGAAGGCAGGCGGAACAAAGGCGTTCCCTCGCAGGTCAAGTAACAACAACTCTTCTCCTTGGTTGCTCCACAAAGGGTCCTCTTCTCATGAGAGACGGTTGGTGTGGTGGAGGCTAGCCCTTGTTTACAGGTGCATCGATCTCCTCTTCAAACAAGGAGTTCTTCTTCAGGTTAGTTTGTCATATTTTCCTCTATGATGTTTAAGTAGTGTTTCATCACTCTGCTTCTTGTTACAAAGTTTTGAAAAACTCTCCTGCTTTGTGCATATATGTGCATGCTTTCTAATTTTGTAGCATGCTTGGATCTAAAAGTTAGTGGGCTCAGATACTTTTTTCCCCTGACGAATCACTGAGGGCAACATGCCATACATGGGGGGGGGGGGGGGGGGGGGGGGGGGGGGGGGGGGGGGGAGCGAGGGAAAGTATAAGAGAATTATACTATTGTTAGTTTCCTCCTCATCTTTCTTAGTTAGACTAGACAGATATACTACATTTCAAATGTGCTTAACTTTTCTTTTGTGAAACATATATAGTACACAGAAGTTCTCATAAACACATGTGCTGTCACCCCTATGAACGTACATAAACGCATTCTACTTTAATGAACATCTCGCTAACTATTACAACAGATAACTTACTTGTTCTTGAATATTAAGAAAATAAGTAACCTGGTGGAGAAGGTGAAGTTGACAGTTGTTTATGTCCAGCTGCAGCATCTGTCATCATCATCAAGTCCGAAGGACATGGGTGAATCAGGACAGACTGATTTGTCTGCATCTTCAAGCATCTGTGAGCTCCTTCCATACGCTCCGCAATCACAAGACGATCTGATTGGCCTTGGTCTGGATGAATCACTTGCCCAAGTTTGTTCTGAAAGTGCATCTGATTACCTCATGAATTTGTATGTTGAGCGTGTGCAGGAAGCAACCAAGGTATTTCTACAGATCCATTGAGTTCATGTAGAACTTCGTGTCATGATTATCATGTACCTTGTTTTGTTCTTTAGAGGTGGTACATTACCATTTTGGAGGCAGAGAAAACACAACCACCAAAGAGTACGGAAGATGGGAAACTGTATACACCTGTAGGTGTCGGGCTATTCAGAATATTGACACAGCATGTTCAGATAGTTAAAGACAATGCTACAGATGCCATGCGGTGTCGTATTGCTCTTGCAGTAATTCAGGTATTGTTTAGTTTCCTTTCAGTTAAGTCTACTTGCTGGTTTTATCGTGAAGTTGCACTTCGCTTTGCATCTGTTAGAATCAGTCACTACAGTATGTGAAAACGGGAAAAATGGCGGGCACTTGTGCCGAAGGTCATATTTGATTTTTCAATTGACATGTGTTTATTCTACTTTGGTTCATTTGCAGACCATGCATAATTTTCAAGCAGTTGAGAGGCAAAGACTTGAGGAGCCAGCTTCTGATGTTGGTTTGGAATCCCTATGTGCATTGGTAAATACATTGATTTATCCATTTAGAAACCCGAGAGGACTCTTACATTGCTTTATATATACTACGGGCGGGAGGGCACTAGCATGCATCAGATCTCACCTATAGTCTGTTTGATTCTTAATTCTCATCTAGTGGTCCAGATCAGTTCGTACTAGTGCTTCTCCCTCCACTAGCATATGATTACTATTCGAGGCTAGTGTGACTAGTATGAGGGTATGATCAGAACTCAATGTGATGTGAACTCACTGCTTCCTGACATTGTTTGTACAGATTAACAATAACTTGCGTTGCTACGAACTTACTATGGAGCTGAGTAAGAGTACATTGGAGTCACTCCCACAAAACTATGCTGGACAGGTGAATTCGAAAATCAATAGTTAAGCTGTTTCCCGTTTGGTTCCACTCTTTCAGCCACTTTTCTGCACTTTGCTTGCGTTGTCCTCTTTTTTAAAGAAATAGGTTCATGAACACGGCAATGTGTCAACATACTACACCAGGAACAATTTTTCGGGATGCTTGGTTTTTTACCAGGTCCGGTCACACTTTGGGGCAACCCCTAGTTCAACAGGCCCTAGAAATGCCTTCATTTCCAGGGCTGCTCTGCATAAGTAACTGGCTCTGAATGGGCATTTCTAAGGCCGGTCACTTATGCAGACCCATCACAAGAAATGGTGGTATTCAGGCCCGGTTGCCCTAAAAATAGTTTCTGGCGGCATAGTGATAGTCTGTTTGGGGTAAACTAATATTTTTTTAGATCCGCGATCATTTTTAAATGTGGTCACATAAAAAAAGTCCTCATCTTCTAACTTGCCTTGTTGAGATCCATGCCGATTGTTCGTTGATGTTCCAATGCTATGCTTCTATTCACACGCTTCATACCTTTTGTAATTCTAAGAAAGATGTTCCTTTTTCAGGTTAATTTTGAAGATGCTTCCGTAGGGTTTCTTGAGGTTGCCAAGGTTTGTTCTGCATGCATATATGATATAGCTATACATCTTTATAACCTTAATCTTAAGGATGAGGAATGAAGGTTGATGCTAATCAATGTGAAAGCATTTCTTGAGATATCTGAGATCTATATGCATGTCTGATTGTGTCTTTTAAGCACGTACTAAGTTATAAAGCACAAGCATACGATGATACTCGTAGATTTTCCTAATTGTATTCCGAGATTTATATCAAATCAACAAGGACAAGCAAATTAATATATGTAGATTATGCTATTGCATCTAATAAGGCTTCTTATGGGCTAATGGTTTAATAGATACAAAAATGATATAATGTAACAACTACGAAATACGAGAACAATAGATACATATAGCACAAATAAAATTTAGAAGACTTAACTGAACAACCCTAGTAGTTGTTGAAGCCAAAGAGTGACTTACATTTATTATCTCATTCAAAACTATATTTAAACAATGGTCGTCATTCAATGTCCTGATTAAATCATCACCATCCTATATATACCTCATTGATCAAGTATACAAATCTAGAACTCTAGCATAATAAACCGCATGGGTAGACTACTCAACTAGGATCTAGTTTAAAGTAAACCCTAGACAAGTGAAGACTCAATTGTGTCAGAGAAGTGAAGCGTCAACATTTTATGGCTCTCAACTCCGAGTGTTGTGTGTTGTGTTTAAGACGGATCTTGGGTCCTTGGGGGGTGTCGATGAGGACATCTATTTATAGCTTAGGGGTCTAAGGTTTCAACTTGAGTGTGAAATCATGCAGAAGCCGAAAGAGGAAAAACCTTGATATGGTTCAAAGAGAGTGCTCCCAGTAAAGAAAGATAGGAAGACATACTTTGTGTTGAACTGAGAGAAGGTTGTATATATGTTGCCAAATGTGCTGCTGAGCACAATATTCTGAAGTGCATCTCATAATTAGAGATATTGTACAAGGGTTGGCATAGAAAGATGTCCCTTGATGTCTCGCACCCAAATGAATGCTATGTTGCGGTCCTGTAACATAACAAGGATTCAAGATTCCTATTTAGAGAACTTTTTGCAATTACATATAAATTTGTTAAGTTGTAGGCGGGTATCAATGAGGTGTAGCGAAGATGTAGATGACCTGTCTCCCTTACCAATTCGAAACATGAGTGAATACTTTAGACAACTTTAGCCTGAACTGTGTCATTTATTCTTTCAATAGGAAGCAATCCTTCAAGTTGTTACTGTTATTTACGAAGACCCAGGTGTGCAAGATCTACTTGCAAGGCTTTATCGAGAAGGTGATACGTACTTTTGTAATGATTTTCCACCCATTGCTCCTTTCTTCTTGTTATTTTTTTTCTCAGTAATAGGTCAGCTTTGGAATTTGATGTGACTGCATTTTTTCACCATATGTAAGAGTTTGTAACTGTAATATTACAATTATTCATTAGGTCTTCAGACTTTATGTTTACTGGTATCCGATGAACTTGATGTTGATATTGCTTGATATGTTTACTCACTCAGCTACTTGGCAGTTATCATGATCAAATATTTGTTTAGGTTCATTTGCAGCTAGTAGGATGAAAAGAATCCCTGGGTATTGCTCGCCAGGTTGGCTGTCCGTATTATTTTGTACAAATGCCTATAGTATTGCTATATATCCCAATGGTACGTGATTCAGTAGTGACCCCAACATCATCAATTAGAGCTCCCCAGTAAGCAAATTACATAGGCATCATGCTCGGCATGAAAGTGGCAACAATCATATAAAATACCCAGGCTTTGTTCCGCATGATGCGTGCAGCGTCCTTTCTATTCAACTCCCTAATATTTTAATATTTGTTAGCAATGCTTGTTAGTTGAAATTATGATTATTTTCTCACATCTTGATTCTTTCTGTTCAGACTGGCTAAATGGACTCATCACGGAATATCTTGTTGCAACATTGGCTGATTACTTTTCAGATGTTAAACAGTAAGTTTTGACAAATTTTAATAGACGTTATGGAAATAATATATATGGATGTATGTTCCATGGAAAATCTTGTGTGAATATGTTTCTTGTTATTTACCTGCACATGTATGCTTGTTCATTCATTATTATTTGGGACATTCATATTTCTGAGAAAATTGCACCACACTTATCTTCCCATTTTGGAAACTCTTACTCATATTGCTTGATAAGATTGACTAAACACCCGCAAATCCCAAACCCAAACATACACAGTTCGCCAAATTTAATGTTTCATAAGGCTTGGCTTGGTTCAGTCTTCAATTTATACTATGATCATCACTAATTTGTCTTATAATGTATCACTCATAAGAAAGTGATGCTAAATACAAATATAATATTTAATTTTTATAATATGTTTCATCACATCAGTAACTTTCCTCATGAGTGGCACATAATAGGTTGCATGTAGATTCAAGTATCTTCAGCTGGTGCCAGTTTTGTTTGTCCAAGCTAAGCATGAGGAACACATAGTTTTATTAGAAGTTAAGTGTTAATGCTTATGTGCTATATACTTTATAATCCTAGTACTCTTTTTGTAGATATATTGAAAAAAGATCATTTCGTATGTTTGTGGAGGCTTGCCTAGAGGAAGCAATTGTAGTGTATGTTAATCACTTCCTCATTCAGGTTTGCATTTAGTGCTTATTTGGAAAACACGTTTCTTTGAGTATAAAGGAAATATCAATTGCAGGTTTTGGCTAAGCCATGTTATCACTAGCGATCTAGGTTATATATAGTATTTGTTGTATATAATTGATAAGTTTATTCATGAGCTAATATCTGTTTCCTTTGGTGCCTGTAGAAAAACCACATCAGAGAAGAAACAATCGAGAGGATGAGGCTAGATGAAGAAGTGCTCAAGGATTTCTTCACAGAGCACATTAATGTGACAGTAAGTAAACTGTTTGCTGCCGACTGCTTAGACAACTGCAGTTCCTTTGATTCGCATTCGAAGTTGAAACAAGCAATAAGTTTCAATACTGAAAAAGCATAGTAATTAATCACATGTATTTATTTTGACATTACTTTTGCTTCAGAATGTTGAAAGCAGAGTGAAAGTTCTTGCTGATGTGAGGGAGCTTGCTTCTGCTGAGAGTCTGGAAAGCTTTGTTCTCACGTATACAATTATTCTGCATCATCAACCTGATTGCCCGGTATTAAACATATATTAATTTCTCTAGTATTTGATTATCTAAACAGGAAACTTATGCTCATTTTTTATGTTGTTCTACACTTTGACATCTCCATTTATAGCCTGAGGTCGTTAAGAAGTTGGTTGCACTGCGAGAAGGTATTTCAAGATCGGAAGCCAATGAGGTAAGCACAATGTGTGGATTCTGAAAAGCGGACACCTTGACTCAGATGGTGGTTTGGTTATGTCATTAATCTTCATATGTCAAGGTTACCAATGATTAATTGGTCATAGAATCTTAATTACCCTCTACTCGTCTCTTAGGTTGTGCAGGAATGCAAGGAGGTATACGAGGACTCTCTTGTGGATGGCAAGCCAAGAAGGCCTGGTTTTGTATACGGTAAATTGAAGTGCCTCAGTGCCTGACAGCAGGGAAAGGCATATGGAGGAAGGTTACTGGGCAGTTAGGAAGAGGCATTGGCAACATAGAGAAGAGTGGATTCACATGCTGATCAAGGCAATGATGTTTTCCCTCTTTTGTGGCCACTGGCCACTCCTTTCTTTCTTATGTCTACCACTATTTGGGTCTAGTTTGCATTTTATATCCGTGTGTTGTGTAAGGAGCAGCATGAGAATTGATGAGAGCAAGAATGTGGATTTGTCTGTGATCAGCAATAAAAAATTGCTATGTTTCTTCCTATTTAATGAATAACGCCACACCCACGACTGTTGATGCACGAGCACGACTAACTGCTTTGTGGTTCTCTCTGTTCTGCAAGCGAGGCATTCAGGCATAGCTGTAAAACGGCGCCGAAGTGGCACGCGCGCGCAGCGGCAAACTTCTCGTGCTCAATCCGGAGGTCGTGCCTCTCGATTTTGGCAAGACAGACGCTAGAAACCACTAGCTTTAGACCATGCTTCATTACCACCCTCTGCCACAGGACGGAGTGCTTTTCTTCAGATAACTGCTGATACATTTTTCCTTGCGTAGTAAATTTTGTCTTTGTGATGTGATTTAACAGGTGCTTAGGAATTGGAGAAACTAGTCCATCGATCATGCTCCCGCACAGGTTAATATTTTTAAAAATTATTATATTTAAAAATTATTTAGAAATTAAACTCCTAGCTAATAATCAAAATTATTTAATTACTACTCCCTTATTTTCCAATACTTCAACATAATACTTATATAGATACGTACTTATCTTTGTCCAGTTGTGATTGATTTTAATTAATAATTACTCTATGCACTTTTTCATCCATATTCATACTTTTCCATTTTGTATCACACCTCCAATCCTCCATACATTATGTTTAGCCTACAAATCAATATTTTTCATCGATTCCTCACGTACTTGTATAAATGGTCTAAATGATGGCACTCATTATGTGTATATACTTTAACTTAGTATTTTTATATTAACAATGACATAAATATGTAATTTAGAATCATATATTAGTTTACTTTTTGATATTTCTGTATGATGCACATGAAGATAATTAGATTAAGATTTAGGTGTTTACTTTAGATTATTTTAATAACGACATTCAATGGTAACATAGATAAAATTTTAGAATGATATTTTATACTATACTTTATAATGATGTGTGCTAGTAAATTGGATGAATAAGATGAGGTTACTTTAGATTAGTTTTTATAATAGTTGAGCTCGATAATTTAGATATAGGTTTAGAGCTTATTTTTGAATATTTCACCATGACAGTGGTGGGTAGCTTTTTAGAAAATATAATAGATCAATGGCTATGATTATTAGAGTTTACAGGATTGGTGTTTGATGTTTTTTAATTTTTATGAGAATTTATCTCTTTTTTCTAGCTTATCTCGTGGGAACTAATGCGGAGTCTCCAATGGAAAAAAAAATAAGACTACATTGCCATAAAACTATTACCATAAGCTACCTCTCGTTTGTGCAAGGAGCTACCAATGAGGGCGAGCAGCCAATGCTATCACCTGTCCGAGAAGCTCTCAATAAGGATGACTGAACATCACTACTCCAAGCGATGAACGGGTAGATGATTTAGAATTTATTGATCCAACATCGCCTTCACTGGCATCTCCACCTCCCTAGAGGCCAGCGGTACCTCGTATGGTCAGCACATATGATCAAAAGGCTCCATCAACAGAAGTCGACAAGTTTTTAAACGTATTGAAGAAGAAGGCTTCATCTTCCGGTGAAAAATCTGTAACTTGCAGCACCTCTTGGCAAAAGAAAAGGATTAAAACCTCAATTTCTTTGCATCAGATGAAATCCCAATCGATTATGACATGGCAAGGTATTCTTGTTTCGGTGGGATCTGCTGGAGGGCTCATGGGAACTGAATAAGCTGTATGGATGGATCATGAATGCAATGAATCAAGGCATTCGAGCAATCACCGAGCATGTCCCAACTAAGATTTTCCTTGGCGTTCTCGTTTACCAGATTGTGATCGATTTCGAGGATTTGCGTAGACTTTACTGTCGACAACACCTCGACGTGAGTCTCATTACCATATGGTGCTTGTAAGTCCACATGTACCATATACACGAGTTTTAAATATATACGTATATATTTTATATGTCAAGTACCTGAGCGACCTATTCTGCAGGATGCAATGGAGGGAGGGAGGATTGACGAACGACAGGTTCAAGACAGCATACCTTGACCCAACACGAATAAGCGAGCCAGAGCACAACCTCAAAATGACAGAAATGATCAAAGTACAAATGGAAGCTGCACAAACACAAGCGGAGAAAAATACTATAAAATTAAAAGTCCACAAAGATGAAATGCACAAAGTGTCCATATACATTGCAAGAGTAATGAGGAAAAAGGCTGACAAGGATCGTATCATGGCTCCATACAATTTTCAGTAAGTTCTAGTTTTAATTACTATATATATACTTGGTGCTATTTAATACCATCTATAATATAAATTATTTTAATATAATACGGAGACTACTGGATTTGCATCATTATTTTACCCAAGTAAGGAGAAGCAATGGTCCTCAACTTAGCCGGATTTAGTACAGATATGTACAAGGAATTCATAAGTATTATACAAAAGTAAGACATTCCTTGGCAGTACTTAAATGTATGTTGACATTCTATACACCTAAATTGTATTACTAACTCTTGTCTTTATATCCTCAAAGTGCGTACATTCTAAAAGGCGGGGACCATGATTCAAAAAGGAAGAAAGCTATGAAAATAATATATCATAGATTCGTAAGAATATAGAAACTTAGTTTTTTTCATATAATGTAGACTTCTCATTAATAACAACTCATCATTTTTTTATTTGATTGCAATGCCACAAGTAACCTCCCGGCTCTGTGCTATGCGGATATTACGTGTGCGAGTTCCTCAGAAATAATGGGAGGTACCAGATGAACCCTGAATACGTAAGTCTCTTATACACTGCCATGTGCTAACTTCCTAATGGTAATACATCCTAAGCATCATTTACTATATACTTGCAGATGCCTAGGATCGACACTCACGATGCCAAGCTCGAAGACAAACAAATCAAGACATGGCGAGGTTCATCCAATATGAGATTTGTCATGGCGATGGAGCATTCTTTGATAAAGATGGCGTGTTGACGGCGGACGACTGCAAAGATCTTCGTAGATGGGCGTAATAGTTTTAATATTAGCGTGGCAAAGATAGCTCTATTCCAAATGTTGGATTTTTAATAATGTGTACGATGCAATTTTGAATAATGTGAATTATTTATTATTCAATTTTGTTGTTACGTGGTTGGAGATCATATTTCAATTTGACGGCTAACAACTGACGGGAAATAGAAATTATAAATAACTCATGGGAAATAATATATTGGATGGAAAATACATAATCCTGGCGGGTGGCATAAGCACCCGCCAGCATAGGAACTATCTGTGCTGGCAGGTGATATAACCACCTATCTGTGCTGGTGGGTGGCTAATGTCGCCCGCCAGCACAGACAACATTTGTGCTGGTTCAAGATTGTTGGCGGGTGCTTGACCCCTTTTAGCCGCCAGCACAGATCTTTTGTGGCCTAGTGCAATATTTCTAGGACGTCCTGGTAGTTTGGTAGGGTGTTGTTGGGGGTAAGCTTCATGGTGAGAAAGCTACATTACAATTAATAAAGTTGCACATTAAACAAATATCATGCAAGTGATGAGTCAAATGGCAATCAAGAATGAGTTGACAGTGATTCGCTCGAACTCTAGCTAGCTTACAAGTTTCTCGTCTCGCTTGCTGATGTCCTCAAGAAAGGAGGAATACAATATTTCTGAGGCTTGGAACATATTTTGTATGTCTCATGTTCCTTAATCTCCAAGTTGCTTAACCAACCGTTGTTTATTCAGTCAACTTTTTGAAAAAACTTGTCTTCAAGAGAGTTGTAGCAATTGTTTATTCCTCTGAAGTCACTATTTGAATTCTATGTTTCAAGTTATAATAATCTCGTTTGTAGTTATACTTAATTGATCTGAATTGTTATATTCTGAAAATAAGGCCGCAGACATACGTGTATATTTGATAAATCAGCCATGAGCTGCTTCTGTCCCCTGTTTTTCGGCAAGAATGAGCCGATGAAATTATCGTCATGGTCAAGTATGATATCTCACAATTTATTTTATTTAATTTCCATGGACCTAAATTTTGCCCATGCATTATGACAGCATCAAAGCACATCATTGAAGAAAATAATATCAGATGGTAAACTCTGTCACCCAAAAAATACTAGCTTCCATTTTTTTAGAAATGAAGTATTATGAAAAAAGATGCTCAGTCAACTCATCTGGAAGTGCAGAGAAGAGGTGACATTTTCTTACAGCCAGTTTTTATCATTCAAGAAACCATTAGTTTATTTTCACTCTATTTGTGTATCGAATCGCCACTTTATCCTTGACGCTCAACACACAAGACAAAGGCATGAAAGCAATGTTTGGCTCTCCCATCTTTTCCCTTTGAAAAAAGAAAGCTTGAAGCAGCAAACTGGCATACGTACATCGCCTCGCCACAATGAAAAGAAACAAAAGCTAAAACGAAAGAGAAATAAACACTTTGATGTCTCCTTATTAAACAATATATGGTTTTTTGTTGTTTCTAAATGTTAAAAACTATGTACACTTCGAAAGAACAATAAGTTAAATTACTGGACTACGAATAGAAGCATGAATATGATAGTTACCGTTCTCACACTTTACCTTCACTTTTGACATTGTAAGACTTTGTCTTCTGACTCTAGTTTTGAGCTCTTGATATAGAACCACATATTTCAACTTGATGAAACAAGGCTTCAAACTCATATTTTCAAGCTTTCGTCTTTGAATTTCAATTTTTTCTGCTAGCAAAACCCACATAAATCCAACATCTACCAAAAGGTTGGAAGACCAAGCTTGAGGGCCTATACCATGAAGCTAAGACTATATTTGAAAGGACGCGCCATGATATCTATGCTATAGGGTAAGAAGGAGAATAGGACAATTGTGAGAATGAGAAAGTTGCTAGTAACAGAGATGTTACTAATAATAAATTGTTAAATGCTAAAAAATTTGTCATATGTCTAACCTTTTGTGGATGGCACCGTAGCGAGTATCCTAATCGAAGCAATGGTTAAAGGGCTAAGAATCTTATGCCATGTGCCTCAAGTTGCAACACAAGACTTTGCCTCGTAGTTGTGCTATGTAAAATTAGAGTTGTGATTAAATACATTGATAATCTCATGTTTATAAATCTTTACAATATAAGTTTGCAATTATAAGTCACTAAAAAAGTGTTTAGCCATACAAGAAAATCAAAACGTTATTGGCAGGCATGCTAAAAACCGGGCCCTAAAAAATGTATGCTACTCAAAGAAGTGTACGCCGAGAATTGTGCTCTTGACCGGCCGTAGATATTCGATGGACTCTTTGACCTGTCGGTTTCCTCTTTCCGCGTAAGCTGGACTGGATCGTAATAACCGGAAACTCCCAGGGGCCAAAAACCCAAAACGCTGCGCCGCTGAGGACACTCGGTTTATAAGCGAAGGCCAAGAACTCCAAGATGCGCAGGTGGGGAAGCAAGCCAGCGGCGGCCGGAGCATCTTGGAGAGAGAAAGAAGGGGCGGTAGGTGAAATCGGAGGCGTCAGGAGTGGGAGGGAGGAGAGGAGGAGCCACGTCAGCTTGACAGCAGCGCACGTGCGGTCGGCTGCGGCGGCGGCGGCGGGGATGGGCGACTCCGGCGGCTCCGTCGTGTCGGTGGACGTCGAGCGCATCTCCTTCGGAGGCAAGGTTCGGGCATCCCCCTGTTTCCCGTTACTTTCTTCCCTGCTGCAGTTGATTTCTGCTCTCCGGGAGGGGAAGGGCGGTGGGGGGCAGCGGGTTGAGAGGTTTCGATTGGATGGCCGGAAGAAGCCAAGTTGGTAATCTTGGGGTTTAGCTTCGCTTCGATTTAGTTCCTTGCGTGGTAGGGTAAGCGGTTCCAAAGGAAGCCGCGCTTCTTGAATTTTTTTTCACTAGCTGAGCTTGCTTGTTTTGGGTGCATTGTAGTATTGGTTTCAGATTCAAGCCTTGTTTTCTTGTACGATTTCAGCTACCCTGTTTATAGAATCAGGTACGGGTTTATCGTAGTTTCCATTTGAAGTTCTGCCACCTAGATTGTAATTTTGGGGCGCACTTGCTTCTGGATTTCTTGTTAATTTTTGCTCAGAATTTGGCGGTCCTTCCTGTTTTGCCCTCTTAGCGCTGCCCCTTCCCCACATCCGTATCGTCGTTTGCTACCACTAGCTTGCCACTTGCGTTATGCGCCTCGGTGTATGCTGAATCGACAGCCGTCGTGTAGCATCGGTGAGGTGAAATTTTTGGGGCTGCGTCCTCACGTGGGTGTTGGCCTCTACCTGCCTTTGCCCATGCGGATTTCTTTTCTCTGGTATATGGTCCTCGTTTAGTAATGTGGTCCTATGTGAGTTTGTGTACCTGGCTGATTCAATTCAAGTAATCAGCTGCCTGCTTTGTGTGTGCTTATCGCCAGAAGAAAAGAAATCATAAAGATGTGATTTTGATGCTTTTGGGGTGTAGCTTGGGTGTCCTAACTGCCCCTTTTATTTCTCTATAACCAATCGTGTTATCTCTAATTGTGGAAGCGACTAGGCATTTCTGCAGATTGAATTGAAGCGCAAATCTGATGGATTTAAGGTCTCTTTGTGTACTGGTGCTGTTCTAGCTTTATTTGTTGGTTGGGGAATGCAGAATTTATACTTGGTCTGTGAAATCTAATGCAGCTGAATCTGATCTTCCATATAGTTACAAAACTGCAATGCAATATTTTAAGATAAAAAAACTATCATCCTTAGCTTGCACAGAAGTAGTTCTTGTCAAAATCAGTAGAAAGGGAGTTGGGAAAGAAAGTAGGTTAGTGCAGATGGGTGAAAAGGCTATCTAAGAAAATCTGTATGGTTTGCTAATATTTGAGTCTAGCTAAGTTTCCCATATCTAAATCTGGAGTGGTGAGGTCCACTAATCAGTGGACAGAATCTAAAACTTAGTTTCATCTCTCGCAGACAGATATGTCCATAGCAGCCTCCTCTCTATCAAGTGTCAACTGGATCTTCTCCCACAGTCCAGGCCTACATATGACCCTAGCAGCCTACATGGTAAATGTAGGGTTATGATCCAATGATTTGGATTGAAATTGCACTAAGGATTACTTGAAAACCTTTTTACTCTGTTATTATAAATTGCTAGAAATGGATTGCCAACAAATAAGAATATGCCTACAGACAGGTCTGACCTGCGTCAAACTTGACTGGGCGAAAAGGCCAACAAAAAGGAGAGAAAAGAGGTAAGGATGGGCAACCATATATGATCGTTCTCTTTCGAAACCTGCTTATAGGCCGAAGAAAGCCATCCCAATGTGTGCGATGGTTTGGATCAGTTGGCCATATGAGTAATCCCACCACATGAATACATGGGCTGAAACACTTACTGAGTTGTCAACTGTGGTATTACAATAGTTGTGTCTTACTGGTAAATTTCGCTACAGGAAACCTAATATTGTGGTGTTTGCTGCACCCAAAAACTGAGGTTCCGCTGATGAGCATCCTAATTCATTGCTCTTTGTTGACAACACTCTGTGCACTGGAATACAACCTTATTATAGTCGTACATGATCTTTCATTTCATACTATGCTTCATCACTATTCTGTTTTCCCCATGACGAATTGCTTCTACAGATGGCCTAATAAGTTATGAAATTGCTTTTGTTAAGCCCAACTATAATAAATCCTGGATATATTCCAGCAACCAGCATCTCACAAACTCATCACAATGGCCAGCTTTGCAAAGCCGCAGCATCTGCTAGACTGCTACTACTCGTCGCCGTCATCGTTCTCTTGCTTCCCTCCGCGGACGCCCGCCGACGCCCGGTGCACCTACGGTTATACATGCACGACATCATCGGCGGCCCGGAGCAGACGGCCATCCACCTCATCCGGAACGCCGGGCCGCCGCACAAGTCCCTGAAGGGCGCGTACTTCGGCGACACGATGGCCATCGACGACCTCGTCACCGATGGCCCCGGCATCGACTCCGGCTCCGTCGGCCGGGCGCAGGGCACCTACATGCTGTCCTCCCAGCACGAGGAGGTCCTCGTGGCCGCCGTCACCGTCACGCTCACCGACGGGCCGTACAGCGGCAGCACCTTCGTCATCGCCGGCCGCGTCGGGATCTACGACGACAAGTCGGAGCTTGCGATCGTCGGCGGGACGGGCCAACTCCGGCGCGCCGCCGGCTACGTGCTGTGGAGGATGGCCAAGGTGGTGTCCGAGGTGTATATTGTGGTGGAGCTGATCGTGGACATGTCTGTACCGGCGAATGCTGCTGCTCCTAGCAATGGGTCATCACTTGCGATCGAGTAGAGCTCTAGCGCAAACATCTCAACCGCAAATAATGCTACTTGGAGAGATGAGGTGATCATTATTTGGAGATGAGGTGATTTTTTTTTACGCACTCTTGGCACTACGTTGGATGGCAGATTGGCAGTTGCTCCACTGTCCCTCCCTCTCTCGTCTTTTATGCTCTTGAGGACCATGGAATCCAATACTATTTGTCTGCTTCAAAGTTCAAACTATATATCGTCTGGGATTTGAACAATTGGCTTGCCAAGTGGGGGTTCCTATATAACTTCTGAAAGTTGGTTAAGCACTGTGGCTTTAAAGCCCATTAGGTCCAAATTAGGTATCTTAAAATAAACATTTCTAAAGACTACGTTCAACAGTTCCTAAAAATAGATCAACATTTAGAAATACTAGATTCAACATTTTTCGAAAACGCATATCAGCATTTTCAAAAAATACTACTTTCAGCATTTTTCACTATCTATTTCAACATTTTGGAAAAATGGATTGAACATTTGTCTATACCAACATCAACATTTTGGGGAAAAAAATAAGCCATGCCTTCTTCTCCAGCGCCGGCGCTCAAGCGGTAGGCCACCAGGCACGGTCGGCCTGCGAGTGTGGCGGAGAGGTGGGCGTGTGCCGCAGGGGCGGCAGCCAGGGGTCGGGGATAATGGCGAGCTCGAGGGGGGGGGGGGGGGAAGTATGGTGCAGCACAGGCGCGGGTGCATCGGCGAGCTCGGGGGTGGTGGCCGTGGATAGGGGCGAAGCTAGGGTTGTGGTGGGGCTGAACAATGGAATGGAAGTTGCGTAGGAAAAAACTTGCGGGAGCCATATAGGTTTCCTGTGCAAAGTGCATGATCAAGTTGGGCCTAAATTTGACAACAGTGACATTCTAGCCAAATCGAGCCCGATTAAGGGTGAAGCCCGAAAGTCAGCCCAAGGCATTTCAAACATGTAAGGATATCAGTCCTGGAGCAGCTCGTTTTTCGTGTGGAGTGTTGTAGTTCAAGAATCAAGATGGTATAAGAATGAATAGCTTAGGGAAGCTTTGGCCGATTGCAGGATGACTGGATGAGGGAAGAAGATCACAGGCAAAGGGCATGGATGCGACGAGAAGCTGTCTTAACTCACTTCTTGCCTTCCATGCATTCTAGTCATTCTATATTCCTCATCTGTTGTGTGTGATACAGGATCGTAATAACAACCTCAACCTCCAGTTAAGGTCTCCTTTGGCACAGAGAAAAAATGGAGGCAATTTAAATTATTTGTATCCTGTAAAAATACACAATGATATCATTTTGAACAATCAATTACGCTCCTACAGGTCCACCGAATTTTGAAATTGCTATCCTATTATTTTTGGTGAATTTATCAAGACGTTCAGCTTGATGGAAAGATTATTTTCCCTCAATCTCTCCTTAAACTACTATATGTTTCTCTGCACTTCATCTAAATCTTGAAGCACTTCTATTCGTATCACTCTGTTTTACACTTTCTCTTTGTCAAAACATACTAATGTTTTTTTCTGCATGTTTTAGAGTTTGTTCACTGCATTCAAAACAAAGCTTAGCTGCAAGCATTTGCTGGATCCCTTTACATGTTTAGGTCTGTGTTGGAGAAGTGTGGATTTGAGCTAGAGCTACAAGGACAGGGGTGGCATGGATCAAATCTCGCTTGACCCAAACAACTCTTCACATACTGGGTATGTTCCTGAGGTGTGCAGGCATGTAGCGTGGCACCTTGAAAACTAGCGGAAATCGCTGGTGGACCACCCGATAATTCTGGCGTGTAAAGCTGAAAAGAGCACGCATGTCCAGCTTTTGCAGACTCATCGCTCCGTTGTCAACAGAAAAGGCTTCACGTAGGCCAAGAGCCGAAGAGGCAGTGTGCCAGGCCCAGAAGCTGCTGGGGCCTGGCCGAGCTCTGATCCCGAATCCCGATCGAGGCTGGCAAAATCACCCGATCGAGGCTGAAATAATTGGTGCGAACTCTGCAACGCCATCGATTCGATCGGTACAAAAGAAAACACGGCATAGGAAAAATCAAGAACCAACACGATTCGGCGTCTCCAAAAGTCCAAGATAGCAATAGCTCTTAGCCAATAAAAAAAGATAGGCACATCAACCCGCATTACATTGGATACCGTGCGTGAGAGAGGGAGGGAGGTACCTCCGGAAATCCTATCCATATTATCAGGTTGGTAACTTTCATATTTGAGATTTATGATATTTGAGATTTATGAAAGAAATAAGATCTGCTAGATCTGCATCAAATCCTAACTCCTACCGTGTGCCTGCCTCCTGCGCTACCGTCCTCGAGCGGGACCCACGCCACCGCCGCGGTAGCCCCGCGCTGCCGTGGCCCCCACGCGCGAGCTTGCCGGCGCCCGCCGCTGACCGCCACCGGAGACGGAGAAGAAGCTCTAGAAAATGTTAAAAAAAATTTAAAAAATATTGAAACAAATTTTTCAAAAAATGTTGGATCAACTTTTCTTATACGTTGGTTCAACTTTTTCCGAGATTTCATGAATAATGTTGAGGTTCAATATTTTTGGAAAAGATGTTGCTAAAAAATGTTGAGGTTCAATATTTCTAAGTTCAACTTTTTCGAAAAAATGTTGGTCAACATTTTTTATCCGTTGAAAATGTTGAACGGGAGTTGGGTCTCGGTGATTTTGGAACGGAAATATGAAGTTGAACCTTACTAGGCTTTATAGTTCAATCGTTTAACCATCTTCCGGTAGATATATAAGAGCCCTCAGGTACCTCGGGCGGTGAGTGAGACTAGCACTTTGCTCCACGCTAGCCGGCTTTGTTTTGCACTGTTCATCGATTAAAAAACTCTCTCAGCTATCTTCACGCTACCCCGTTGGAGACGCCATAAGGTACATTGTTTTTTTTTCTGAAAATTTACCAAGGTAAATTGTCCTCTCTATCATCACTGCCAACAGAATTCGTCTTCCACTCGCTTCCCATTCCGGATGGAGCTTACCTTCGCCGAGCCCGCCCGCCCGTTCTCGTAAACGGATCACCAGTCACCATGTCGTGCTAAATACAATCATTGCTACGACGTAACCATCATAATAGTTTCGTGTAATCATTCTTGAAGACAGTACCACTTGGTCGGCCAAACGAATTGAATGTGCTATTGTTTTTTCCACAAGCCATTTCCGACTAATGCTAGCACACCATGAACAATGTGCATGAACACCACCAAAGTGGTTGTCACTTCCTTCCAAAAAAAAAAAAGGTGGCTGTCACCTTTCTTGAGGTACAATTGGCGCACCTCAAGTGAGCCCAAGGCAAAGTATGTGTGGATGAACGCATGACTCCTCTTAGAATTTTTGTATCTCCCAGTTGACTCCATTTACTCCAGTACTAAAAAAAAAAGTAAAACCTTGTGGTCACGCTGCCTCTGTTGTGCATGCAAACTGTAAAGGGTATAAGCCCTTGGAAGAATTCAGAAGAATATATTCCGCAGGAAAGGCAGCCATCACAAGCCCACAAAACAACCGGTGTGTGCACACTGAATCGCTAGGAAAAAAGACATCCTTTGCATGATGGCTTGCACCAAGAGTCAAAATCTGTGACGGGGGCAGTAGGAGTGAGCTAACTGAGCAGTGGCACCAAAACGGCAACCGCATAAAGCGTGGCCTTTACTTCCCCTGGATTGTTCTCCGTTAGGCATTGTGGAATGCAGCAAGGAACTTCGCAACTCGACATCCTTGGCACGTCGGTCGAAATCTTGCCACCAACATAATTTGTTACTGCATGAAAAACATATGCATAGGGTGGACGTTTTCAAGTTGATGCAGCAAAGCACCAAAAGAAGTTATCCTGATGCTCTAGTTAATTGGTTTAATAATCACCCCTCAAGTGTGAAGCGAATCTAATTCTTTGGTTAAAAAATTGAAAAAAAAATATATACCTTGCTTTCTTGGCGCCAATGTTTCCGTGGCACAATAGGGACAAAAATCAGGGAAAAATAAAGGAGCTATATGCCATGACTCATGATATGCCTGCAACTCCTGTAGGCTGTAGTGCTTTTTATCTTGACCCTTAAGTCAGTGATCATGGGCAATGTATCATAACGCTGGATCTCACTTCTGTTTGCAGTCACTCAAGATTTATATCATGTGCCGCGATCTCTGACCTTCACTTAAAGTTTAGAAGTAGGAGCACAAATCCGGGTTCAACCCTTGATGAACATGATGCCCAACAGCATTCTCTACCGACAAAGCAAGCGCTTAGTCTGATATGTTCCCAAATTTTGTAGTGTCAGCCCACAGCGATGCGAGCAGAAAGAGGTTTCACATAAATAAAAGCAATACACTAGATTCTCAGCTGGGTCCTGCCTGTGTTCTGCTTTTGCCCTAGGTTGGCAAGATTTTGTCTTCTTTTGCATGGGCATTGCTTTAATCCTTCGCTGAAAGAAACGATGGGTTAATGTGAACTAGAAACACTGCGACTGCGATCTCTCATTGACTTCCTCCGTGACCATGCAAAAGTGTCTTGGTTTGCTATTAAAAAAGGCTATGGAGATATACCCGTGTTCAAGAACCCTGCCATGTGAAATGGCTCTAAGACGTCTCACTGACAAATGGGTCATGGAGTCATGCTAAAAGACAGCCACCCTTTGCACAGTTTCCTGGATTCGCCTTCCTCGTCCTCTCACGACTTGAAATACGTTCATTGTGGACCTTTTTGTTTTCAAGAACCTCATGATCAAAGTGGACATTCACCTTTTCCAGCTATAACTATTAGTGCACATTGACAGTGAGAATGCAATTCGTGTGAGGCTGTGAGCCAAAGGTAAACTGTGAATCTATGCGTGCATGACTTCTTTTGAAATCATTTCCTCCTGCAATTGACTCCTATTATCTTACTAACACCATAGTGGTTAAATTACGCTGCGACCCTTTTGCTTGCTTACTGTAAAGATAACACATCATGTAGAATAATACTCCCTCCGTTCCAAATTATAGGTCGTTTTGACTTTTATAGATACATAGATATTATTATGCATCTAGACATAGGGTATATCTAAGTGCATAACAAAGTTTATGAATCTAATAAAGTCAAAACGACCTATAATTTGGGACGGAGGGAGTAAGATGGAACACAACATATACAATCTGCAGAGTGGGCAGTGTATATATAAACTATGTGCGCGCGCAAGGGAAATAATGCATCTAGACAACGCATCAGGATCTTTTTTTAAAAAAAAAATAGATAAGGTGGTGGTTGCACTGATCGAGTCAAAGACTACGTAGGTATAGCAGCGAGTTAGTGACGGAGCAACATCAAAATGGCAAGTGAATAAAGTGATGTATTTATTTCATTCCCTTGGATTATGCTCTCTTTTGGAACTGTGTCTTCCTGCAAGGAACTCCTATTGACACTTGTGGCACATCCATGGAAAATTTGACCACTAAAGAATCATTATGAACAATACCACAATGATGGTTTTCACTTGATGCAAAGCACCAGAGCATCGTGAGTGAAGAAACAACATGATTTGAGCACCAGGGAAAAAACACATGTTCAATTGCAATTAAAGTACAGCAGCACTACTACGTAGTGCAAGCTGTATAATTGTATTGCCCACTATGCATAGCTTTTCGAACAATGCGACAAGCACGTCTACATTTTAGAATAATATTAGCAATACAATGTGCAAGTGATTATGAACATGTGTAGCCGCGTCACATTTGTAATGTTATATATAAATGCCTTACAGGTAGCAACTTTACCTAAAAGAGGCATGAGCTGTTTGTAGCTGGAACAACTAAAAGAAACTGAAGTTCTGTTCAAATTGTACCAGTAATATATTGAAGTTGGTATTAAGAGATTTTGACAAGGCATAATTAATTATCGTAATTTGAATTGATAAAAACAATTGACATGGAAGTAAAAAAACCGTACGTATTTCCCTGCAAATAAAATGCATAACATTCTACTTCCTGAATTTCACATAGGTTGTTTTGACTTTTCTAGATTCATAGGTGTTTGTATGCATCTAAATATAGTATATGTATAGATCTAGAAAAGTTAAAATGACCTATAATTTCAAACGGCGGGAGTAGTACCTAGTAAAATCGTGCAAAATTTAGTATGGAATTTCGATTTGTACTTGTAATGTAAAAATAATATGTGGAAATCTATAACCAAAAGGCACACACATACATATCTTTTCAAAAGCAAAAAAAAAAAAGAAACATGTTTGGCAAAAGCTTTGCAGTGGTGTTGTTCAATCGAAGGAGAAAGAAGCGAAACCCCTTTGCCAAATCAAAGCAGTTACCAAACAGATGCATGGAGCATGTGTGATCCGTCAGAAATATGGTAACACCGACACGTTCGCTTGTAGCCTTTGCATAAAACCATTTCGGTAGACGCACAGAAGTAGCAATCCTGGTCACATGCCTCAGACCTCTATGCCCAAAGCAAGAACAAGCTATGAAACTCTTTATTCCTCGGCCAGAAAGATGGAACAAAAAAAAATCAACGAACGCTGAGCTATCTTTTGCAGCCCTTTTGCGAGCGATCAGGAAACTGCCTAGTGCCTACGAACGCAGGCGTTCACAGAACGAAACAGCCTACTCTGCCTGCAACCTAACTCCACTAACTATTTTATTTTCCATAATTTGATCACCATTTTTATGAGGAAAAAAATGAAAAACAAATGGGGACAGAAACTGCTGATGAGATAAGCTTTTTGGCCATTATAAATTGACTAGCATAGGCATAGACACAAACATCATTGCCACCAACTTTCACAAAACCCCAAGCGGTGCTCCGGTCATCTCCTAGCTCTCGCCATCTCCAACCTGCCCCTGCATCCCATTGCCTCCTCCATTGCTGCTACCTCTGAAACTGAAAATCTCTCCCGGCGTAGCGAGTGAATCGATTGTTGGGGTAGGGTACGCTGCAACCTGCAGAGCTAAGCCAGCCATGAGGCTTCCTCTGCTGGCGGCGGCGTGCTGCGCCCTCCTGGCGTGCGCCGCCCGGCCGCAATGCGCCGAGGCGGCAAAGGCCCGGCACTTCAAGTGGGAGATCAGCAACATGTTCTGGTCCCCGGACTGCGAGGAGAAGGTGGTGATCGGCATCAACGGGCAGTTCCCCGGCCCGACGATACGCGCCCGCGCCGGCGACACCATCCACGTCGAGCTCAAGAACGCGCTCCACACCGAGGGTGTGGTCATCCACTGGCACGGCATCCGACAGGTAACCATCAGCACGCGCTCTTGCACACTGCGTCTCTTTCTGTCAAATGTTTAGACTTCTTTTTGTTCGGAAAGAGAAGTTCAGAGTTCAGATGGAGCTGGCTACTTAGCTGGAAAATTTTGGTGTTTTGTGAGTTTGCTAACGTCTCAACGCTGGCACGCGTGGATCATGGCAGATCGGGACGCCGTGGATGGACGGCACGGCGGCGATCTCCCAGTGCGCCATCAACCCTGAAGAAACCTTCACCTACCGCTTCGTCGTCGACAAGGTGATTACATCTGCTGATCACCAATCGTCTGGTTGTTCATGCCAAGAGATGAACTGAAACTGAAGAATCTTGTTCATGGCTGCAGCCGGGGACGTACTTCTACCACGGGCACTACGGGATGCAGAGGGCGGCGGGGCTGTACGGGTCGCTGATCGTCGACGTGGCGGAAGGGGAGGAGGAGCCGTTCAAGTACGACGGCGAGCTGAACCTGCTGCTCAGCGACTGGTACCACGAGAGCATCCACACCCAGATGGTCGCCCTCTCCTCCAAGCCCTTCAGGTGGATCGGCGAGCCGCAGGTACAGCACAGTCCATGATCTCAATGGTTACTATGAACTGCACTACTGTTCTGCTTCTTGATATGGTAACTGCAGAGGCTTTGCAGTGTTTAGCTTGACCATTTTGTGATACATCTTTAACTTTACAGTATATTTCCCATGATTATGGTTAACTTTACTGTTGTTCTGGCCGTGGTAGTTTCAGCAGCAATTTGTGAAACCATTGCATCAAAGCTGATTTGTGGAAGAGCAGAGTTTTTGCACTCTTTGAGAAAACACAAATGCAGTTCAGTTATGCGATTTTGTGAAACAATGCATCAAGTAGGTTTATAAAAGTAAAGTGCTTAATACTAGCTTATCAGAGTAAATCAGGTTCTCAAGTGCTTTTACTGTTTTACCAGTGCACACATTTTCCTTTTCGAACAACACATCCCAAGGCGACAACTACCTTTCAGAAAACATAGCATGTTACTTGATGATTTACAATGATGCTTACTAGTAGACCTCAATTATTGTCATGACATACTGATATTTAGAACAGTACAAGGCATGGCCTGAATTTGTTTGCTCTGAGGATTTCTTCATCTTTCTGGTTGGATACTTGGACTGTAGCTTAGGACAAATGCCGGGCATTCTGGGACAGTTTACTAAAGCTAAACCAAGCATGTTCATATACTTGGTGTAAAGCATTACAAGTCGAGTGAAACAAGTACATGTACTTGTTTGGTCTAAATCAACTTGTCGCATACTTCTACACATTCACTTTCCTGTTTGAACAACATAGAAGGAGACACATTCCTACTAGAAAGCGTAAGGTATTCGTATTACTCGATAATATGCAATAATGGGTACAGTTGGAGCTCAATTATTGGCATGGCATACAGATATTTAGGAGAGTGCATACAAGGCATGGCCTGAATTTGTTTGCTCTGAAAATTTCTTCATCCTCTTGGTTGGATACTAGCAGAAATGCCGGGCTTGCCGGGCCACTCCCTAAAGCTAAACACAAACATGCCTGGCCATACGCTGAAAAGGCCCAAAGATCCCTGCTGATGGTGATAAACTGGGGCAATGCACATCAGTGCACAAATCTAGCTTTCCCAAGAAAACCAAAAAGCTGAACATGCATGCTTGTCCCACCGATCAGAAAGGCAAAAGATGGAGCCCCGAGCAGCCCCAGCCCATTGGACTTCGTGGAAAGAAGTTACCCCCCACTTTTGAGAAAAGCACATCAAGTGTAGGGCACTTTGGGCACAATGCCAGCAGCATGTGTGTACAAAAAATGGCAGTGTGGATCATGTTCCAACACAGCCCTATGGCCTATCGCCCTATTATGCTGTGCATTGTTTGCAGTGTGCACACATTGACACAGACACAATTTTCTGAAGAAAAGTTGGGGATTGTAGATCATGGAGGGGGAGAACCAAAAGGCAGGCACCATGCCTTCATGCCTGTCACAAGATCTTGGGAGAGGACACAATGACACATGCTGTCACGTCGTGGTGGTGCAGAGAGACGAGAGCGTCCATGCAGGCGACTTTCTCTCTGCATCTTGGGAACATGTCTCTGTGCAGATGCATGATGCAGTCTTGCTGCAGAGAATAGGGGAGCTCTTTGGCCATGGGTGGGCAGGGCCAGCACAGGATAAAGCTCAAACTGACATGAGCGCATCACATTGGCAGTAGGGCCCTCCTCTTGTAGTCTTGTGCCATCCTGTGCACATGTATTGTGTTGCATCATGGAGAGTCCTGCGAGTCTGAAACCATGATGTATCGGAGCTGACTCACACCCTCTGTTTGGGCAGGGAAGGTGCAGCCTGTGAGTTGCAAGGTTTTGCCATTTGAGCTTTCATAATTTTACTTTTACACACACTAGACAGGTTAACAGGACTTCTGCTACTACCAGCATGCCAAAGTGTCCAGTAATTGAGCGGCAACATTAGCAGAATCTGAAACACAAGATAACTGGAACAAAGCACTGCGAAATGTTTGGGTTTGTGATCCTAGATTCTGATTGGATACTCAGACTATTGACTAAGGTTGATGTAAATTGTAGTAATCTTCATGCGGCAGAGGGCATACACTGAAATTGATCGAGCATTATGAGAATTTAATTTACTCTGCCTAGGTTTCTTTTTTCTGAATTGTATGATGATGCTGACACGCATTGTTTTGTTCTTGGAACTCTGCTGCAGTCTCTGCTGATCAATGGCAGAGGACAGTTCAACTGCTCAATGGCCGCGGCGCACACGCCGGGCGCCACGCAGTGCGCTGCCGTCAACCGGCAGTGCGCGCCGGTGATCCTCCTCGTGCAGCCCAACAAGACCTACAGGCTCAGGGTGGCCAGCACCACCTCGCTGGCTTCTCTCAATTTGGCAGTTGGTGTAAGCGAACCACGCAAATCAGCGATTTCCTAATAATTTCTCAATAATGCATCGTTGATTGGTCAACATTATTTCATGATTTCTTGGGCAGAATCACAAGCTGACGGTGGTGGAGGCCGACGGCAACTACGTGGACCCGTTCGCCGTCGACGACATCGACCTCTACTCCGGCGACAGCTATTCCGTCCTCCTGACGGCGGACCAGGACCCGTCGTCCAACTACTGGGTCAGCGTCGGCGTGCGCGGGCGGCTGCCAAAGACGGCGCCGGCTCTGGCCGTGCTCAACTACCGCCCCAACGCCGCGTCCAAGCTGCCGGCGCTCGCGCCGCCGGCCACCCCGGCGTGGAACGACTACGGGCACAGCAAGGCGTTCACGTACCGCATCCGCGCGCGCGCCGGGACGCCGCCGCCGCCGGCGACGGCGGACCGCCGCATCGAGCTGCTCAACACGCAGAACCAGATGGACGGGCACGTCAAGTGGTCCATCAACAACGTGTCCATGGTGCTCCCTGCGACGCCGTACCTGGGTTCCCTGAAGCTGGGGCTCAAGAACACGCTCACGGCGGCGCCGCCGCCGGAGACGTTCAGCCGCGGGTACGACGTAACCCTGCCGCCGGCGAACCCGAACACGACGGTGGGGGGCAACGTGTACGTGCTGGCGCACAACGCCACCGTGGACGTGGTGCTCCAGAACGCCAACGCGCTGGCGCGCAACGTCAGCGAGGTGCACCCGTGGCACCTCCACGGGCACGACTTCTGGGTGCTCGGCTACGGCGAGGGGCCCTACCGCGGGGACGCCTCCGACGAGGCGCGGCTCAACCTGCGCGACCCGCCGCTGCGGAACACGGCGGTGATCTTCCCGTACGGTTGGACGGCGATCCGGTTCGTGGCGGACAACCCGGGCGTGTGGGCGTTCCACTGCCACATCGAGCCCCACCTGCACATGGGCATGGGCGTCGTCTTCGCCGAGGCCGTGGACCGCGTCGGCAAGGTGCCTAAGGAGGCCGTGTCGTGCGGCGCCACGGCCAGCGCGCTCATGAACGGCGACCACCTGTGATCACCGTGCGGGAGCACGGTGCGCGGCGTGCTCGCAGGATGCGTCGCGCTCGCTCATGGACGCGTGTATCGGTGTATGTTGTTCGATCTCATGCCGTTATTTAGAATTCTTTGATGTTTTTTCCTTGTTAGGGTTATTGAGATGGGATCATGTAATGTAGTCTACTAGTTAGTGCAAGTGAGATTTATCTCTGATTGCATTGGATGATTGGCATATTGTAGAATGGTTTGGTTGGACAAGAAGGCTCAGTTCAAGCCTCAAAGTGCGGGGATTGACCATTGACGGACGACGCATCCCGGTGATATTACTAGTAGTCTAGTGCTAGGCGCATTTGAGAAAAAGTTGCTCGAGGTGAGGAAGGTCTGGGATGACACCGACCCGTTAGTTTGGGTTGGCCGAGCTGGAGTCGCAGAGTCGGTTTAGACGACGAACTCAAGAGGTGCGTCTGCTCAAAGACGACGCCGTGGAGCACGTCACGAGAGACGCGCTCGAAGAACGAGATGTGGAGTTGGGTAGCGGCAGATTAATACGATGGAGCAGTATGTTACTGAGCTCAGTGGACTCCAAGGCTGCGCACAGCTAGGAGCGTATATATGCTCAGGCGAACATGACGTGGAGGCTACAGACGATGGCTAGTAGTCCACGAGGGGAGAGGGAACAGGCAGCACTCGCTTGACTTTTGGGTCCGGCATATCAAAGAATTTTAGTGGCGATGCAGCTTTCGTGGTTACAGAATTAGCTATGGTTTTTCTATATATATTGAACAACTGACGTGTAAAGATTTTTTTTCTCCTATCATAATGCACGGGTGGTGACCGTATATGGCACTATTATGACATTGTTTCTCGTAGATTGATTGCACGTGTCTGCTAGCTCTCATTTATCGATTTTGGCATGCTACCGGCCAGCCTATTACTTTTGTGCACGAAGAGTCGAAGACACGGCCCAACCGGCCCACCTAACCACCGATGGGCTCGAGTATGTAGCCGTCCACCTCCGAACGAGCTCTTTATTTTTTCAGTTTATCAGCCCAACGAGATCCCTCTCATCCCACTAGGCCGACCAAAAGTCACAGCCCATCCCAATCCAAGATCGCTCCGTCTCGATCGAAACCGATAGGGCACGTCGCAGCGTACTCTCGACTCGCGTCCTTCTCCCGTGTTCTATTTCCCCAAATTGCAACCCGCGGGCGGCCGGCGGAGGACGGCCAGACAGTGTGTGCCGGCCTGCCAGGTGTATCAAGACGGCGGGATCCCGGAGCCGTCCCAAGCCCGTGCCAGGTCCGGGGTGGATACCATGTGTGGCACCTAGCCTTGTACTCCCTCCACCCTAATTTAGAAGTGTTTTAATTTTTCGAAGGGCATAGCTTAGATATATACTTATGTTTAGATATTTACTAAATAGTATGAATCTAAAAAAGTCAAAACAACTTATAATTTGAAATGGAGGGAGTACGTTTGAGTGGGTTTGAGCGGGTTTAGTGGTTACTTAGGGGTTAGCATGGTTGGTGGTTGGTTTAACCGTTGACTAGGTTGAGTTGGTCCGGCTCCGAAGTGGGTTTTGGTTGCACCGAGCTATACTGTGTTGGTGGAGTTGCACCAAGCAAGTTCCATCGGAAGACAGGCCGGGCAAAAAAGGGCTCGGTAGTTTGTGATAAATGTACTAATTAAATCCAACAATAGTTCAACTAATAAAAAAATAAAAAAATGATGAGTTTGAAAATTAACAATAACTCCTATAGATAGAAAAATTCAAATTGATGAACCACAAGGAAACAAAAAGGTTAATCCATGCTAAAATAAACTCTTCCATGGAAACAGAAACTGCACCCATCATTGTTCTGACTCAGTGTTGAGGAACAAAACAGGGAATAAACCTCACGCTATCGACAGTTTCCCCCAATCTCATCAATGTTGAAATCTTTGGAGCCCCAAACTCGGTGAAATCTGCAGCAAATCTGTGACTCCTCCATTTTGACTTGCAAGAGAACGTTATGCTTCAAACTCAGTGAAATTAATCTGCAACAAAACAGGGAACACAGGTTTCCTCGTTAATAATTGTGGATGTCTCCCAGCAAATTAAAGATGGACATGGCGTAGTAACATAGCTGAGCGAACTGAATCTGCAGAGGAAGCTAAGGCGCGCAGAATATACATGCAGCCGTGTTTCACGATGCCGGCGGAGATGGACGCATGTCTTATACATTGGCGTTCAGTTTCAACCACACGATGCAAGGAGGTAAATAAAGGTACTCCTTTCCAGAAAAAGGAAAAAGAAGGGGTGCCCCATGAGCTCCCGAGTTTTGCCAGGCCGAGCAGAGCCACGCACACGCACATTCCCAGAGGCTGAATCCGAAGGAACACGACGCCCGTGGAGCCGACGAGGAGGAAAGGGACGGGACGGCACCAGCAGGGCTCTGCCAACCTCCTCTCTTTCTCTTCTTTTCGTGTTTCAGGAATCAAGAGCACTCATGCCGTACCAGTATAAACAATTGTACAGGGTCAGCGTTTCCCGCAAAAGGTGTCTGCGCAAGAACGCGCCGGGCCGCGTGCGTGTGTTTCACGACGGGGTGACGCTGATTGCAGATACTGGTGCACAGCTTCTGCCCTGCGCACAATTGAAACGCCTTGCTGCGCACAATTGAAACGTCCGGATACACCCTGCTTTTAGCACCTCTTACATCCGACGTTTGGATACCTTCACATCCGATGTTTGATACTAATTAGGAGTATTAAATATAGTCTCATTACTGATGTTTGGATACTCTCACATCCCATGTTTTAAACATGGATACTAATTAGGAGTATTAAACATAATCTCATTATAAAACTAATTGCACAGATAGAGTCTAATTCGCGAGACGAATCTATTAAACCTAATTAGTCCATGATTTGATAATGTGATGCTACAGTAACCATTTGCTAATGATGGATTAATTAAGATTCATCTAGCCAATTAGACTCCATCTGTGCAATTAGTTTTATAATTAGCTCATATTTAGTCCCTTCTAATTAACATCCGAACATCCGATATGACCCCATTAAAAATATTTTGATCCCGAGTCCACATGCAACGTCAGAATATCACTTCGGTTCGTTTTACTCAATCCCGAGTCCACATACAGGCATATTCCTCCCGCAGCAAACCATAAAATGTATTTTGATGGGATTTTTTTAGGATAAAGCTTTGGTCACAGTTACTTTCTTAATATTCTATTTATATGTGAAAGTAAATTCTACTTAGGATAAAGCTTTGATCCATCTTTTTTTTTTGAAAAGAGAGCTTTGATCCATCTTGGCTGACGCGAAAGTAATCTTTTTTCACGTATATCATTGTGTAGTTACTCTGTGCATAACTTTTGTGTACAACGAAGTTGATGTCATTAGACTAATATCACGTAAAAGGTTTCGGCTAAATGTCCATCACTATGGACAAATAGAAGTGCTGGTTGACAGTATAGGCCGTCGCTAATGATCTTGGTTCGTTTTTCTACATTTTACAACGGATGGAGTATTCCCCCACTAAAATTATTCTAGTGTAAGCATATAACAAATTTGGCAGTCATTATGAGTGTAGGACACTAAGCTGTAAAAGTATCAGCTAGCCATAATTTTCGCATACATCCAAACATGCATGTCTTCGGAACTCTGGCGCACTGAATGTTTGGAACAGAAATGTTGCAAAACTTCATTTTAGCTAGAATTGAGTACTTAAAAACAAAGATCACACAGAAGGAATCGGAATAAAGCAAACCGAAGCTTGGAGAACCATATCCAGAATTCCAAACGCTTTTGTCCTCATCAACCATTGGCGCCTATACAAGCATATATGATGCTCCCTACCAACTTCCACACATGTACAGCTGCACGGTTCTCCTTTCTTTGCAACAAAGAACACCTCCACAAGAGACCGCCAACTGATCCCGACTCTTAGGCTCTTAGCCATGCCGGTCAAGCCTTGGAACTCCCATGCAGTTCAACTGCTCACGTGTTGCACACTGATGCTGGTCCTCACTCACCCTGTTGCGGCGTCTTCTCGTGGCGCCATGACCCCTGCTCAAACCCCAAACACTCCTGCTCCAGCTACACCCACTGTTCAGTCTCCAGCTTCAGTTACCACTGCTCCTCCCGCTCCATCAGCTCCCACTACCCCTACCACCCCGGCTTCAGGTCACCAGTTGGTTCGGCATGTATGGAACGTTGAGTACATATTGTTGGCACTAGACTGCAAGCAACATGGGATGATCGGGATCAACGGCTTGTTCCCTAACCCGAAGATCATGGCCAACATCAGGGACATTATGTTACACCCTGAAATTTTTAAATTTCAGGATATGATTAAAAAAAATAATTGAACAATGATTTTCTTATAATTTTAAAATTTTTCCAACATTAATTTTTCTTGATAGGAAATTTAGTATAGGAAAAATAATTGATTGTTTTTCTAAATTAAATAAGGCTGTTCTGTGTGTTGCATTCATGCCGATGCATCTTGGTCTCTCTTGAGTGAAAAAATGTTTTAAAAACGCGTTTACATGACGATTAGGTTCTTCTGATGAATTTCCTGAAATTTATTCTCATTTTCTAAGAGCTAAATCTAATTTTTTGAAGGCTCTACAATCCTTTTCACAAGCTCCAAGTACTTTATTTGGATTGATCGTGTCCCAATCTATCTCCGGGATTTTTTCTGAATTTTTTGGAGTTTTTGAAGTATTTTTCATGAATTAATTATAATTTCATGTTTTTCTAGAATTGTTTTTGAATCCGAAATAAATTCTTGAAATTAGAAAAAGGAGGAAAATAAAATCGGACTCCAACCCGGCCTATAAATACTTTCCGGTAATCTCCTTGGCGTTCTTGTTTCAACGCCGCAGATCCCACCTTGTTTCAACAACTAACTCCTGCAATTCGACGCTGAATCCCGTGAGAATCCAGCGAAACCGTCAGTCCTCGTCCGAAGGTGAGCGCACCATCACGTTCGTATTGTTGTTCTCGTTCCGTTTTGCCGTTCAAGCGTGAGTTTGGGCCTTGTCTCCAGCGTTCCTCAACTTTGCTCTCTTTCTCTCTTTTTTGTTTCATCGCCGGCCATGGCAGGACCAAGGTCTGCTCCTCCACGCGACCCGAGCCCGCTCCCCTCGCTCCGCACCCCACGTCCTGCGCCTTCTGCCCCGCGTGCCCGAGCTGCCCCTGTGCCGCCTAGGGCCCCGCACGCCTGGCCGCACCCAAGGCCTCCTGCGCGCAGCCGCCACCGCTAGCCTGCGCCGCATCGCCTCCGACGGCCGCCGCAGCCATCCTGCACCACCACCGCCCGCACACCGCAATTGTTGAGCCGGCCACCAACCGATTGGAGTGGATTGGCCGGGATGCATCTGGACGAAGAAGAAGATGTGTTTTGTGTTTTAACCTCTGAAGAAAACAAGAATCCCGAGATCCAATCCAATCTTGAAGTTTCAACATGTTTAAGCCCTCGGTTTTCACATATAGGCTCCTAGAAGTTTAGTTTTCTCGCAGTTAAGCCCTTTATCTTCTGTAGGCAGTATCTTTCACGTTTTAGCTCCGTTTCTATCCATTCAAGTTATGTTAGCATAAATTACATGTTAGTGGTGATGTTTTCCATCATTGCATGTTTTTAAAAATAAATTTAATATTAATTTGATAATACCTATTAAACATGTTGTCTTTAATTAAAAGCTATTTAGTGTTATATACCGCTTTTCATAATAACTTAATTTGATTAATATTTATTTAATTTGTTTTATAAATAAAAGCTATGTAGGTTATATCTCGAGTTTTCATAATTAAATGTTAATTTAGCTAATATAAATAGAAATGTGTTTCTGAATTATATTTGGTTAGTTCAACACAAAATATAAAGTAATATGCTTAGATGCTTTTACATGCTTATTTTAAAATCAAATGTTTAATTTGTTTAAATTGTACTTAAATATTTATAAACAAAATTGTACTAAGCTTTACATCGTCTTTTTATTTATGTAAATATGACTTCATTAATTCCAACTAAGGGTACTCCTCTGAAATATCATTACATTGTTTTTCTCAACTAAAATAAATAAAGCATGCACCTCTTGTCTTTTCTTTTATAATTCAAATCCCTCGATAGCTTTATCTTTTCGACCGTAGTTCCATTTTAAGTGTTTCATGCATCCTCACGATCCTAAAATCGAGCCCCATCCTTTAGTACGTTCTTTTAAAGCTTTTCTTTTGTTTTGGTGTATTATTCTTAGTTGAACTTGTTTGTTTGCTTGTATGTTTGTGCCGGTGATTACTTCGAGCAAAAGGATCGCTGTTCGAAAGATTCCAAGATTAAAAGTTTCAAGAGAGCAAGTGCTGAAGAGGATAAGAGTAACTTTTGATTGGAGAAAGTTAAGTGTCCCTAACCATCCTTCTATCTATGCTTATTTATAAGATCACCATGTCATAATTGGAACATAGAGTGACCACCCAAGAAAACAGTACAACCATAAGACCAACGGGCTCTGATCTTGACTAATTAATTAGAGACTCTAGTTTGTCGTGGTCTTACCGAAAGGGGAAGAGGAGGTCTTGTGATGGGGTATAGCTTGACTACTTTGAGTGGTATTTTCTTTGTAGATACTCACCTTAGGGGAGGGTTATGCACACGCATCTATCAAAATCTTAGCGGACTACTACCTACTAGGGAATCTTTATAAATGTCTCGTAGTGTCCCTATGCAGTCACACCTCGGTAGTGTGATAAGTGTCTACTTTTGCACAACATGGTTGGGTCTAAAGTTGTCTTGAACTTTTACGCTACTTATGGTGAAAGTGTACAACCTCCGACTGCCGCTATGGCCGCGCGGCCACTCGCGCCGGCAATGCCGCCTTCACCGTGACATAGAAATGTTTCACAGTTTCCTCCTCCCACGTCTCAGAGATGCTAGCTACCAAACGAAGCCACAAAACTAAGCTAAGCCTATTGTTATATATGATGGTGAAGAAGAACAGTAACCATCAGCCGTTTGAAAAAATACACTCCGGAAATCTTTTAAATCAAAGTATAGTCGAGGCACGGGCAGTGCCGTCGACGTAGACATGAGGTGCTCTGGAACCTGAATCAAATTAAAAGTACTCAGAGTCTTATTCTCTCGTTCCAAATTATACATCGTTTTAATTTTCTAGATGCATAGGTATTATTATATATGTGTCTAAGGTATATCTAAATGCATAATAAAGTATATAAATCTAAAAACTAAAATAACTAAAATAACTAATTTTGGACGGAGGAAGTATCATTAGTCATGACTTCCGTCACACGTTATTGCAGGGTGTGCACACGGCCGGAGAGCGACCAGGTGTCGCGCCGCGGTACATGATCATGCCTGTGCTGTCAGTGCACACCAACAGCGCCTCGTCGTGAAACACGCACGGACAACGCGGATTATTCTGTTTCACTGGCAGCTCTAGAGACCCTTCCTTTTTTATCGATCGATGTAATAAAAGATTGGAAGGATTAAGACATGTGCCTTTTACTTTATATATTGTGATTGAGACGACAGAGTGCTTGCTGTCACTATGCAGACACGTCTACCTTTTTCTGAAACCACGAAACACGAGGGTATCTTACTATTACTAATTGAAAGTTCCTTTTAAAACTTTAGTGAAGCCACCTAAAATTCGTAGAGAAATTTTAAAAATTCTCACAAAAGCAAAACATCTAGCCATCAATCGGTAGACTCAAATCATCGTAGCTATTGGATTTATTATGTTTTCTAAAAAATTACCCACCTATGCTATTATGAAAATAGCGTAAAGTAACCCCTAAATCTATATCTAAATTACTCACCTCTGCCATTATATAAAATTAACTAAACTACCCCCTAATCTTCATCAAAATTACCCACTTATGTCATTATAAACAATATTTAAAATAACCCCCTGAATTTGCAACTAAATTGCCTACCACTAATACTTTAAAAAACATAAAGTAACTACTTAAATTTGCATCTGTATTACCTACATATACCATTATTAAAAATAACATGAGGTAACTCTACATTTAAATCCAAATCACCTTAGTTAAAAAATATACAACAATATATAACTCTAAATTTCTTATACACTATTGGTATATAATATAAGAATTAAGGTATATATGCATGATGTGTGTCACCATTTATAATGATGTAGAAGAAGTGATGAGAATATAGATTTCTATGTTAAAATTGTAGCTCAAACTTAGGGTCCATTAAACAAATTCAAGTGCATAACTGTGATGCAAAGTGAAAAGTTAAAGATTATAAATATGAATAAAAATATTAGAGTAATTACTAACTAAAATCTATCACAATTGGATGAAGGTAATAAATATACATCTATATAAGTATTGTGTTCGAATATTTAACAAATGAGAGGTAGCTTATGGTAATAGTTTTGTAGCAATGTGATCTCATTTTTTTCATTGGAGACTCCGCATTAGTTCTCACGAGACAAGCTTGAAAAAAAGATACAAATCCTAAAAAATTCTCACAAAATTCAAAAACATCAAACAACAGTCCTGTAAACTTTAATAATCAGAGACATTGGTCTATTCTATTTTCTAAAAAAGTTACCCATCACTATCATTATGAAAATATTCAAAAATAAACTCTAAACCTATATCTAATTTACCGAGCTCAGCCATTATAAAAAATAATCTAAAGTAACTCCATAATATTTATCCAATTTACCCATACATATCATTATAAAGCGTAACTTAAAATACCATTCTAAATTTGTATCTAAGTTACCCACACATGTCGTTATTAAAAATAATCTAAAGTAAAACCTAAATCTTAATCGAATTATCTTTATCTAAATCGTGCAGAAATATCCAAAGGTAAACTAATATATGATTATAAATTACCTATTTATGTCATTGTTAATATAAAAATACTATGTTAAAGTATATACACATGATGAGTGTCGTCATTTAGACCATTTATACATGTATGTGAGGAATTGATGAAAAATATTAATTTTTATGCTAAACATAATGTATGGAGGTGCGATGCAAAATGAAAAAAGTGTGAATGTGAATGAAAAAGTGTAAGAGTAATTACTAATTAAAATCAATCATAATTGGACAAAGATAATTACATATCTATGTAAGTATTATATTGAAGTACTCAAAAGAGAGTAGTAGGTAAACAATTTTGATTATTAGCTAGAAGTTTAATTTCTAAATAATTTTTAAATATAATAGTCTTTTAAAATATTAGCTTGTGCGGGAGCACGGTTGATGGACCAGTAGCCTTAATCTTTATGCAACCTGCCCGCTCCCTTTCACCGATCCTGGTACATGCTTGATCAGCGTGGAGCGGATTAGTCCTGAGCGCCTGAGTGGATTCGTCGTGGATTCGGAGCCATTCTTTTTCTTAAATAACGCACACAATCTGACAGAAGTTGTTGGAAGGAATATGTCCCTTGAGCCGGCTCATGATGTGTAGGAGTATGGATGCAACATGGATTCAATGGCTGAGTCAGGGCTGCCTGATTTTAGGCAACCAAAATTACTGCACCAGCACTGTAGCATATTGTAGCGTTTCATTTGTATTTGTGAATTATTATCCAAATATTGACTAATTAGGTTCAAAAGATTCGTCTCACAAAGTACAACCAAACTGTGCAATTAGTTTTTGATTTCGTCTAAATTCAGTACTCCATGCATGTACCGTAAGTTTGATGTGATAGAGATTCTTCTTTTTGCATAGTGCCAAAGTTAAGATTTTGGGGTAACTAAACAAGACCTCAGTGGTGAAGAACAAGCTCTAGTTTGGACGCGAAAGTACCATGTAGAGGTGACAGGCTTTGTGCCGACGGATAATATTAATGCGGTGGTGAAGGTCAAGCGGAGAGCTGGTGCCAAAGGACAAGATACGCATTGCTAAAATGGTGGAAGCAGGAAGACATGACAAAATTATTGAGGAGAACAGTAGCAAGCACGAGTAGGTGACCTGGGGTAAGCATGTAAGACATGAAGGTGTCGAGATCTTGACGGTACATTTACTTCTAAGTTGTAAAGGCTCCGAGTCCATCCGGTGCATAGATAAAAAATTGGATGGGTTCAAACCGAAAGGTATTTGGTTTACCTCTTAAACCCACAAAATTATTAATCAAATCTTGATATAAGAAGACCTTTAGGGCAAAGATTCACTATGTTATTTTTTTTAAAAGAACAGGAGGGGTGATCCTCCTACTGGTTATATATAAATAAAACAAGAGAGTACAAGGAGGCTATGGTCTTATATAAATAAAAGGAGAGAATACAAGATTCACTATGTTATTGTGAACCTACTATTCAAATTTCGTATTTCTTAGAGGTAGTTTGATTGTTTTTTCCCCTAGGTAGTCCACATGGAAATGCTAGAATCCCCTTCAAAATCCATGTGCTTCAAAAGGTCCAAGACGTTATCGCCTCCGAGTGTTCTCACACTAACCATTGGATGAGAGATGATGGCTTTGTTCGCTTCAGCTTATTAGCCGGCTTATCAGTCACGAACAATATTTTTCTCTCACAATAAATCAGCCGTTTCATCTTTTCAGCTGGTTTATAAATTCAGCTGAACAGACGCTCGGCCTGTTCGCTTCAGCTTATTCAGCTAGCTTATCAGCCACCAAACAGTATTTTCAACTCACAATAAATCAGCCGTTTCAGCTTTTCAACCGGAGCGAACAGCCCCGCTATATCCGCAGATGAGTCGTCGGCCCCCGACAAACCAGCATGTATACCAGAATTGCATCACATGATCGGTGCCGAGAACACACAGCACGTTTGCGTCGGCGTGTTGTTCTGCGAGGCTGAGCGCTGCCTGCTTTCCGGGGTTGTCCCCAGCGAACCGTACAGAGTCACGCGCAGGCGCCGAGAGCGACCGAACACGACGCGCGCGCGAAACCGTCCACCTCGACGGTCGCATCTCTCACGTCTGAGGCTGACTCGAAATCTGAGTCGTCGTGTGGTCCTGTAGCTGTAGTGTGTGAAGATAGCGACTGCTTGCACATAGAAAGGGGTAGGGGACGTTTGATACTCGAGCTAAAGTTTTTAGTACTTGTCACATTGAATATTTGGAGGCTAATTAGGAGGATTAAATATGAGTTAATTATAAAACTAATTACACAGATGGAGGCTAAACGGCAAGATGAATCTATTAAGCCTAATTAATCCATCATTAGCAAATGATTACTGTAGCAGCACATTGTCAAATTATGGGCAATAAATCTGTGCAATGAGTTTTGTAAATAATCTGTATTTAATACTCCTAATTAGTATCTAAATATTTGATATGACAGGAACTAAAATTTAGCCCGGGGATCCAAACACCCCCTTAGTTTGGTAGAGTTCCAACTCCGGCTTCTCTTGCAGCTCCAGCTGAAGCCCTACCAAACCAAACAATTTGATAAAAACAGCTCCACCCCTGAAACACTAGAGGAGCTGGAATCATTTTATACGAGGAAGGCGGAGAAAAAAAAATGACTCCATAAGTTCCTTCTTATTTTAGGAGAACCTGGAGGCCTCCAAAACTTGCCCAAAATGCTCTAGTGGTCACTCCTACAGTGCCCACGCTAGGCAGTCTCGCGTCTCACGTGTCTTTGCACGCACGGTGTCTGCATCAAGCTGTCCTGATTCCCATGTGACAATATTGTCAAACAATCTTAACAACATTATATCGTTACATACCGAGTGCCTTTACTGTTCACTCCAACAGCACACTTCTTACCACGGCAACCAAAAGCATAGGTTCTCAACAACAACAACAACACTAATACAATACATACGCGCACACTGTACTGCCATTTCTGTGCACTACTGCATTGTACTAGTGTACCGGAACGGGCATGCGAGGATCGATCGGAGAGACCAGCAACAACCAAATCTCTCCACGTCACGTTTACGGCGGCGACGGCGCGACGGCCGGAGCGAGCGGCAGCGCCGCCACGCTCTTGGCCGCGCCGCACGTGACGGCCTCCCTGGGCACGTTGAGCTCCCGGAGCTTCTCCATCCCTTCGGCGAAGATGACGCCCATCCCCAAGTGGAGGTGCGGCTCGATGTGGCAGTGGAACGCCCACACCCCGGGGTTGTCCGCCACGAACCGGAGCACCGTCCACCCGTGCGGGAACAGCACCACCGTGTTCCGCAGCGGCGGGTTCGCCGTGTTCAGCTTCCCCGAGTCCCTCTCGTGCTCGTACACGCCGTCGCCGTACCCCAGCACCCAGAAGTCGTGCCCGTGGAGGTGCCATGGGTGCACCTCGCTGACGCCGGCCTCCAGCGCGTTCGCGTTCTGGAGCACGACGTCGACGACGGCGCCGCTCGCGATCCGGAACACCCGATCGCTGGCCGTCGTCGGGGCCATGGCCTCTGGCGCCTGCGCGTCCGGCGGCTTCTCGATGTCGTAGCTCCGGTCGTAGGTGTCCGGCGACTCGGCGGTGGCGTCGAACGCCACGTCCTCGATGCCGTAGAAGTAGGCGCCCAGGTAGGGGGTCGCCGGGAGCGAGAGGGTCACGTGGTTGATGGCCCACTTGATGTGCCCCTTGAACCTGTTCTGCGTGTTGAGCATGGTGATGCGACGGTCCACGGCCGCCGGTGGCCGGGCGGTGCCGGCCCGGGCCTTGATCCGGTACGTGAACTCCTTGCTGCGCGTCACGTTGTCCCAGGCCGGGGTCTCCGGGGTCACGCCCGACGGCCAGCTGTCGGGTTTGCTGTTGGTGTAGTTTAGGATGGCCAGGGCCGGCTGCGTCTTGGGTCTTCGCCCTCTCACGCCCACGGAGATCCAGTAGGATGATGGTCGCTGGTCCGTCTTGAGGAGCACGGAGTAGCTCTCGCCGGAGTAGATGTCGATGTCGGTGACCTCGAACGGCTCCACGAAGTTGCCGTCCGCTTCCACCACCGTGAGCTTGTGACCTTGGACCTGCACGTTGAGAGCGGAGAGGGAGGTGGTGCTGGCGATCCTGAGCCTGTACGTCTTCCCCGGCTCGACGTCGAAGGCCACCGGCGAGCACTTGGTGCCCTCGCAGAAGGGCCCGCACTCGCTTCTCCGGATCATCTCGCACCGCTCGCTCTTGTCGCCCTCCGGGCAGAACGCGTCCTTCTTCCTCCTGTCGCAGGCCCTGCGGTCACGGGTGATCCCCAGAGAGCACCCGAACTGGCCCCTCCCGTTGATGAGCAACGTCTGCGGCGGCATACGGGCGTCAGCACTTACATTATTCAGGCATTCAGTGAGAAGGCGAGTTACGAAATCACTGGGAAGGATAGTTAAATAGCTAGGATCACCTGGGGCTCGCCGACCCACTGCCAGTGCTTGTCCTTGCCGTCGAGCCCGGCCGCCTGCGCGTAGACGTTCTCGTGGTACCAGTCGCTGAGAAGCATGCTGTGCTCGCCGTCGTAATCGGCGGCGAAGGGCTCCGGCTGCTTGTCCGTGGCGTTCACGATGAGCGAGCCGTAGAGCCCCGCCGCCCTCTGCATCCCGAAGTGGCCGTGGTAGAAGAAAGTTCCCGGCTGCAACGACGACGAACGTTTCCGTTCACCACGAATCAGTCAAGACTAGCTGGAGGTAAAATTTTTTATCGATTTGGAGAGCGGTTGATTTGTGATTACCTTGTCAACTAGGAACTCGTAGGTGAAGTTCCCCCCTGACTCGATGGGGCACTGGGAAATCGACGCGGTCCCATCAGCCCATGGTGTCCCGATCTGCACATTTTGGATGCATGCTAACATGTTGTTATCCTTCCAACATACCCACGTTGTTGTCTCGTTAAATGGCTTTTAACAGTAAGTTCGTTTTGCATGATAAGGTTTTATAGACTTTAATTTATAGATGCAATCACCTGTTTAATTCCATGCCAGTGGATGACGATCCCCTCAGTGTGCAGGTTGTTCGTCACCTCGACGCTGATCACGTCGCCGGCGTTTGCGGTGATCGTCGGCCCGGGGAACTTACCGTTGATCCCGATCATCACGCTCTGCTGGCAGTCCGGCGCCCACATGATGTACTCAACGTCCCACTTGAAGCGTCGAGTCACCGGAGCTGGAGCAACTTGGTGGGCAAACAGCATCAAAGCGATACAGATGAGCAGATGCACTGCTAGAGGGCCACAGGGCTTGGCCATCTTGGCTCTAAGAAGGTTTGAGAGCTAGCTGTGGAGCTGTGCCATGGTTGGTTTGTGGCTTCTGTCTTTTATAGGCAGGAGAGAAAAGAGTGACGACGACATGACGACGTATCATAGTGTGGCGTAATGCACAAGATAGTGCAATATATATAACGTTATGATGTTTGCGAAAGTTTCATAGGAATTTAGCTGGACACAAACTCGAACCTCATTTTTTCTCTTCTCGGTGCACTAGTAGAGAATTAGCTTTCGATGCGCACCCTTTTGTTCTGGTTTAAAGTTGGCCCGGGACAAAAGGTTCACCAACCGGGACTAAAGCTCGGTCACTGGTGGGGGGCTCACCAACCGGGACATTTTATCCCGGTTGCAAAGGCTAGTGGGAAAAAAAGACACTGAGAGACCTTTTATCCCAGTTTGAAACACCAACCAGGATAAAAGGGTCGAGAGCCTTTTATCCCGGTTTGTAATACCAACCGGGATAAAAGGGGATCATTTATCCCGGTTGGGGTTTCAAACCGGGATAAAAGGGTCCCCAACGAGGTGACTGGAAGAGGACTAAATCCCTCGAACCCTTTTATCCCGGTTTGTAATACCAACCGGGATAAAAGGGGGTCTTTAATCCCGGTTGGTGTTTCCAACCGGGATAAAAGGGTCCCCCACGAGTTAATACAAAAGGATAGCATCCCCTATATAGTCAGATGTGGTATGTAGGTGGGATGGCAAGGAAGCTACGCGCATATTTCGCGTGAAAAATCGCGTGACTTATGATTTGCGACGTGCGCGTGTGGGGGCCTCCTGGGAGCATGGGATTTCTTTTTTTTTGTTTGCGGCGCCTGGCGTGGTGACCCATTTTATCCCGGTTGGTATTACCAACCGGGATAAAAGGGGGTCTTTTGTCCTGGTTGAGTGACCCGGGACAAAAGGACCCCCCTTTTGTTCCGATTGGTTTATCCCGGATGGATTTTCGGGAGATTTGCACCCTACCAACCGGGACTAAAGGTCAATTCTCTACTAGTGGTGCATGTCCAAACATTCACCTCTTAAAATCTTGCGTGTTTTTCAATCTAAAGTTTCACCAAAGTTTCCTCTATTAATTCCTATATTTGTTGTATTCATGTATCTGTTTGAACCATTGGCCAATTCCTGCAGAAATAGGTCAAGGTGGTATTCAAAGATTTGTATTTAGGATTACTTCTTTTCATGCTAGTTATAGGCCCTGTTTGGGAGGAAGGGGCTAAAATTTAGCCCTGGCTAAACTTTAGCCCTCTCAAATGAAAGGGCTAAACTTTAGCACATTGGGTGTTTGGGAAGAGAGCTAAAGTTTAGCACATCTTCTGTAAAATGTCCCTTTTGCCCCTGCTGTGCTGCCCCTCCCACCGTTTTCCTCTCAGCCGGTGTTCAGCAGGGGCTTCTCAGGCGGCCGCGGGGCGCAAGCGGCCGGCAGTAGCGGCGCCGGCGAGCGTGTCGAGGAGGCGGCGGAACGGGCGGCAGGGCAGGGGATGAGCCAGCGCGGCGAGGATCCGGCGGTGGCGAGGCGTACTGCTCTGGCGGTCTCCACCGACGCCGCTGCCTCGCTGCACCAGTCCGCCGCCGCCGACAAGCCGAAGCCGAAGCGCTCCCCGCAGTTGCAGAAGGGCGCCGGCCTGCTGCTTGCCCTCCGGTGAGGCGCCGGTGCCATGGCCAGCGCCGACATGACCACCGCCGGATCCGGTCGGAGGAGGCGGGGGTTGGCGCGGAGGCGACGGGGGCGGGCGGGGCCGGCCGGAGGCGGCAGCGGCGGCGGCGAGGCGGAGGTGGCGCGGTCCAACTCGGGCCCAAGCGGCTGACGATGAGCAAGTGGGACGAGCGCCACCGTCCTCCTCGTCTCCCTCGCCGACGGGGATGACAAGCCCGGCGGCGCCGAGAGAGGGGTGCGGAGGCGGCGGGCCGGGCGGCGGCGAGGTGGAGGCGGCGGGGCTGGCCAGAGGTGGCGGGACCGGTGGGAGGCGGCGGGACCGGCGGGCGAGGCGGAGGCGGCGGGATGCCTGCGGCGGGATCTGGCGAGGAGGACTGGAGGAGTGAGGGAGGAGAGAGAGAGGGGCAAGGGGAGGAATTTTGAAGGAAGGGGACCACTTTTAGCACTTTTAGTCCATTTTAGCACCTCTTGAGAGGCTAATGGATTATGGGGGGCTAAAATTTAGCCCCTCCATTTTAGCCTAGGTGTTTGGGAGCACCATGGGCTAAAAGTGACTAAAATGGGGGTGCTAAAATTTAGCACCCCTCCCAAACACCCCCATAGTTGTGCAAGTAAAAGTTCTGAAGGTTTTCTCACAGCCAACCTTATAAGGGTATTTCATATAAAATATTTTCTCCACGAAAAAGGCCTTGTAGGAACGCTGCTCAAATAGAAATAGAAGAAAACTACAGGCTTACCATTCATGACAAAGTTGAGGAAAAGCGTATAATGAAACGACAAAAGGTCACATTGCCGACTATGACACTGAAAGCTACTCCCTCTGTCCTGAAAAGGATGCAACTATGGTATGCGTGCCACTTAAAGTGCTTCACGTTTGACCAGGTTTGTAGTAAATAGTATTAAATTTATAGCTCCAAATGAATTTATTATGAAAATACATTTCGTAATTAATCTAATGATGTTTATTTGATATTATATATATTTATACTTTTTCATCTATAATAGGTCAAACTTGATACAGTAAATCATGACACTGTTCCAGAATTGTATTCTTTTGGGGACGGAGGGAGTATCATTATCCTTAACGCGCAAGTAACAGAGTAGCTAACAATTAACGGTTATTTTCTTACGAAATCTCCTCATGAGTTCTTCAGGGAATTTGTGTCCAAATAGAGGTTATTGTCTAATAAGTTACATGTCTCAGGTGTCATGCCATTGTCTTATGTAACACATATAGAGCCTACAATAATTTCCTCCACACAGTTAGCCGGACATGATATTATCATGGATTCAGATCTACCTGTCGGTTTGATGAAGATGGCACGCCCTGCAACTTTGTCTCTTCTGCAGACAGTTTTTTTTTGAAGGAAATCTTCGGCAGACAGTTATTTTCAGGTTGAAAGCAAAATGAGCACCAGAGTCATAGGCTCAACACAGGTACCCTTATAATTTGTCTGGATTTATTCTAGAAATGAATGAACAACAGTTTTTTTTCTTCGGTGGTAGCCAACAGGTGCTGATTGGAGTAAGAGTGTGCTCGTTCATAGGTTAGCGATGAGAGGAACGATGCTATCCACCTTGATCTGGTTTCGTAATAACCTTCTCCATTGATCCTAATTCGACAGTTATTTTTAATTGATTAAGTTCTTCCTATTTGTGCTTTCATTGGTCACGCAATTGGCCAAAATGATGATGGGATCCCTCGTGACTTGCATGCTGAACAGTTTTCACAAGAGGATCTTTTGGTGCATGTCCTGAGGTCCCCGTGATTTCGTTGAAAATCTGGTGTAAACGCCACAAGCCGCTCGGACCACGGTCCTCATCCCCTCCCCGCAACCCGACAATCGGAGACGAGAGCCACGAGAGCCCACGCATGTGGCTGCTGTCGCCGCGCCTCGGCAATCCTCTCGTTTTCGCGCACATGCGCTAGTTAGTGGAATACGTTGCTATCTCCGTCGTTCTCGTCCCGCCAGACGGATCGTCGTCGTTTTTTCGATGGAGAGGCAGCCAAAGAGAGAAATCGATGTCTCGAGGGGCCGGGCCGGATCAGATGGATCGATGAACGGGCTGCCTGTCGAGCACACGTGTTACTCTCTTCCCTCTTCCCACACCGTTCCCATCTAAAAACAGTTCGCATCCAGGCAGCAAAGAGCGCTGCAGTTTCTGACGGCAAGCACCAGCCGGCGGCGTGTGAGGTGCTGATTGTGGCTATGGCGTGATAGAAACGCTGCGGTGTCGTCCGGATGCCAGCGGTAGAGGTGGCAGTCGCACGGCATCACGACTGAATCGGTGGCGGCGAACTCCTCGGCGGCTCGACGCGATGGCTTCTTCCACCGACGATCTCTTCGTGCGTCGGCAATAGCAGGAGCCAGAGGTCAACTAGAATGTTTACGCGATTATAACTGAAGGACCGGACGGACGATGCAACGGTCGAGAAAGAACGCTCAGAGGTCGCTATAATGGATCTTGAAACCGATTAGGGTATGAAGAAATCTTAACCGGCTCTGATAACAATTGAAGGATCGGACGGACGACCAAAAAGGATGAATGGGAGCCTTTAAAATTCTTCTCGAAGAATAAGGACTATGTCCAATTTCCACCCCAAAACACACTTTGCGTTTAATTACCAAGATGACATAAGTCAACTCATAACAAGCTCACCCTAGGAACAATTAAAAATGCTTAAATCATAACGGAAGCAAAGCATAAATTAACTCCATCAAACTTGCACAAACGAGATTCAACCAGACAACCACTGACTACTTACTCAACTAAGCATGCAAGGAAAAATGATTAATTTAAGGAGCTCAGCATGATTAGAAAATTAGAGATCAAAATAAGTAGCTAAAGCAGTTGAACAAGGATTAAGTGATTAACAACCAAAGTGCAAGAATTAACGGAAGACCAAAAGAATGAGCTCACTGTGCTTGGCGGATGTCTCCCTGGTGGCCTGGTGCACGCGGCCTGCTCCACCTGCTAGCTGGGCCTCCCACGCGCGGCCTGCTGCTCTCTTCCTGGGCCGGCCTGTGCTCGATCCCTGACCTGGGCCGCCTGATTTCTGCTTCCTGGGCCTGCCTTGCCTGTGCGGTGCTGGGCCGCAAGCTCGCGCTAGGCCTGCTACGCCTGCCTGGGTCGCTGCGCTTGCTTCCCCACCTGGGCCGCGTACACGTGCTGGTGCGCCTGCTTCGCCTGACCGCGTGAATCGCGCGTGCGCTTGCATCCGATACCTGCACGAGGAAGAACAGAAGAACACGCAAGAATCCCAAGAACAAAGCACTAAACTTCAAACGAAAAATACTCCTTCAAAACTCCATGAATCGAGAAAAAACTTGAGCCATACATGCGCAACCCTAAAGGCTAATAGATGCATGGAAAAGATCTCAAAAAGCTCAAGTACGGATTTTGGAAAAAATCGAAACCCTACACGAAGAACACGGTTTGGTGAAAACTCAAATTCAAGTCAAATTCGTGGGGATCTGATGGAGGATCATATCAAATATGTTCACAAGAGTCCTAGCAACATTTTCCTCTAACAAATCTCACGGGATTTGAAACGCGAAAAAGAAAAAAATCCTCGAAAATAGTTCCGAAAATACCGAAAAAAAACGCTCGAAAATTAAAGATTTAGCACGAATCGAGACATCAAACACAGCTAAATCATGAGGACATCATCTTTACGAGATGAGGACTAGCCTCCTTCCTTCATCCACCCACTAAGATGAAGAAATCAAGAGAAAAAAGCAATCACCCCTCATCTCCCTCTCTACTCTCTCTCTAAGCGCTTGACTAGCCTCTAAGCAAAAATGAAAATTAGAGTTTCTAACAAGGGTCATGAACTAACCTGCCATCCAACCATATATACAGTCCATGGCAGATGACGAAACTACCCCTACTGCTACTACTAAGGTAACCGCCCACGTAGGGGTATTTTGGTCCAGATTTTTATTGGCGCATCGGACGGACACGCTACCTTCACGACTTTGCTTCGCCTCGACACAAGCTTGGCCATGATGCCATGTGCGCTCCTTCTCGAAGCTCCGGCCGCACCGGGCTCGCCCCCGATTTTGAGGCCTAAACCGGGAAACCTGCCTGCGTGATGGTTTTGAGGCCCAAACCACCCAAACCGTCCATTTCCGCTTAGCCGCCATGCAACCTCCTCGATGTCGACGCGTGTCCGACCTCCGCTAAGCCTCCCGCTCGACTCGACCGATGTCGTCTCCATCTCGTCATGTTCTCTCACCCTTCCGTGCATGTGGATCGCCCATGACTCCGTCCGGACTCCTCGGGTCCATCGGTCCAAGCCTACTCGCGTTCATCCTTCACCGCCCTTGGTCCATCAGCATGAACCTTTCGCTTGACCTTCACCGTACGCCGTCGGCCACCATGTCTCATCCTACACCTACACATCACAAGTCAAGAGCAACATCAATCCAACACAACGTTGTCAATCACTCATCATCCAAGGGTGACCACCATTAGTCCTCAATAATGAACAAAAGGGGGAGCTGTTTGGAGGTAAGTTTTTTTCCCCCTAAATAAGATTTTAGGGCAATTTTAAGGGAGTTTTTAGAGTTGCTCTTAGCAACCTTGATGGTGGTAGTCAACATCTGCTCCGACAATCCGGGTGAGTTGTTCCTCATGATGGAGTTAGTAGATTGATCTTGTTTTGTGCAAGTTAATCACGTATTGATCTTTTTTTCTTTCTGATCTAAACATGCCAGCGTCACTCGACACCACGGGTCAACACGATGGCCGCTACTACAAGAAACCGGGTTTGCCGCATCAATACAAGATCATTGACACACGCCGACTTGATTTGCACTTGTCTACACCAAACTGGTCGCCGCCCAGGACTTCATCTGCGTTGACTTGATGGGTGTAACATCCATAAAAATCACCAATTTAAATCACCCGCTAAAAATTGTTTTCAAAATCTTTTTACCGTTGAGCTCCCGAAAATCCCGTCTTCCCGGCGATTTCACCGTCCCGGCACCCAAACCCAAATCTTTTATCCTCTCCGAAAATTCCGCCGCGTGTCGGTCGATAAACCGTCGCGCGTGCTCCAACCGTTTTCCGCAATCACCACTGTCGGGACTACTCCCTGGACCCATGAGTAGGCCTTGGGCGGCCCACTATGGGACATATTCGGACGTGATCAGAACAAGGATGGGCGTATCCTACTCGGACTAGTCTTGTATGTTTATGGAAAACTACTCGGACGATACCGAGTAGAACTCTATAATAGTACCCGACTAGGACTCAGACTTGTAACCCTGCCCTCCCGGGTATGTAAGGTCGGGCAGGGACCCCTCTCAAAACAGATCCCTCAGGACCAGAACATACATCTATACAAGCCAACACACAGGACGTAGGGTATTACGCGATCTAGCGGCCCGAACCTGTCTAAATCGTGTTCCTTGCGTCACCATTGATTCCTTGATTCTCGACGACCCTTACCGCATAAAAGACCACCTAGGGTACCCCCTAGTCGGGTTGCCGGTCTAAAACACCGACAGCTGGCGCGCCAGGTAGGGGAAACTCGTCGAGTTTCTCAGCGCGAACTCAATGGCGAAAGTCATCATCGGGCCCGTCTTCTTCATCGAAGCTGGCGCCACCTTCGTTTTCGGATCCTGGCTCTGCGTCGCCGAAGGCTCGGGATTGTTCCGGTGCCAGATCGTCGACGCTCAGGAGAGGAAACCAGAAAACCTGACCAGAAAAAATCAAGATTTCAAAGTCAACAAGTTCGAGTTCGGCTACGCGTCGGATTCAACCTCGCCTCGGACTACTCCAACGTCTCGCTCCAGGGTCAGGCACTCCCGACCCCAGGACTCGAGGTCAGGCGAGGCGGAGTCTCGCTCAGGAGTCAGGCACTCCCGACCCCAGGACTCGGGGTCGGACTCGACTTCGTCTTTCTCCTGGGTCGGGCCTCGCCGACCCCAGGCCTCGGGGTCGGGCGAGGCAGAGCTACCCTCCCACAGGGTCAGGCTCTCCCGACCCCAGGACTCGGGGTCGGGAGAGGCGGAGCTACCCTCCCACAGGGTCAGGCTCTCCCGACCCCAGGACTCGGGGTTGGGCGAGGTGGCGCTCCACTCGGGGTTGGGCGAGGCGGCGCTCCACTCAGGGTCGACCTCAACAAACACTGCCCGAAAGATCCTTTCGGGTTACCCAGGATCGATCAAGTGGTCGACTCCACCGCTGGGTGCGCCCTGCTATGATTCCTCGATTGCTACTCTGGCTATCATCAGATAAGCCTCAAAGAGGAAGACCAAGCCAAAGCAGCGTTCATCACGCCCTTTGGAGCTTTCTGCTACAAAACAATGTCCTTCGGACTCAAGAACGCAGGAGCAACTTACCAAAGGGCCATACAGATGTGCTTTGAAAAACAACTTCATTGCAATGTCGAAGCTTATGTTGACGACGTCGTCATCAAAACAGGACACCGGGAGGAACTCATTGCCGACTTGGAGGAAACTTTCTCCAGTCTACGCGCTTTCCGATGGAAACTCAATCCTACTAAGTGCATCTTCGGAGTGCCTTTCGGCAAACTCCTCGGGTTCATCATTAGCCATCGCGGCATTGAGGCTAACCCTGAGAAGATATCTGCCATCACAAACATGCAGGCCCCCGCCAGCATTAAAGATGTGCAGAAACTCACCGGCTGCATGGCCGCTCTCAACCGATTCATCTCGAGACTCGGAGAACGGGGACTACCCTTCTTCAAGCTTCTCAAATGCCAGGACAAGTTCAAATGGACGGAATAGGCAGATAAGGCATTGACACAACTCAAAGACTTTCTGTCAAAGCCTCCTGTACTCACCGCTCCCTCGCCGAATGAGGACTTGCTCCTATACATCTCCGCTACCACTCATGTCGTCAGCACGGCAATGGTAGTCGAACGGTCTGAACCGGGCCACGCCCACAAGGTTCAACAACCTGTCTACTTCGTCAGCGAAGTATTCTCGGACTCCAAAACTCGGTATCCACCGATACAAAAAATCCTATAAGCTATTTTGCTCACCTCCCGGAAGCTTCGCCATTACTTCCAAGAGCATAACATCACGGTTATCTCCGACCTCCCGCTTGGCGAAATTCTCCATAACAGAGATGCCACGGGTCGAATCTCCAAATGGGCAGTGGAACTCGGAGCTCTTAGTTTGAGCTTCAAGCCAAGGACAGCCATCAAGTCTCAGGCTTTGGTCGACTTCATAGCCGAGTGGACCGAAAATCAGATTCCAACTCCAGTCGAGCGACCAGAGCATTGGGTAATGTACTTCGACGGATCCCTCAAACTCGAAGGGGCCGGCGCAGGCATCTTACTCATCTCCCCCAAGGGAGACCAACTCAAGTACGTGCTGCAGATATTCTGGGAAGCATCCAATAACGAAGCCGAGTACGAAGCACTGCTACACGGCCTTCACCTAGCGATCTCCCTCGGTATCAAACGGTTACTGGTGTACGGCGACTCCCTAGTCGTCATAAACCAGGTCAACGATGAGCGGGACCGCAACAAGGACAATATGGATGCTTATTGCAGAGAAGTCCGTAAACTGGAAAACAAATTCTCTCGCTTGGAGTTCCATCACATCGTCCGCGACAACAACGTTGCTGCCGACGTCTTATCTAAATTGGGCTCAACTCGTGCAGAAGTTCCAGCAGGAATTTTCGTACACGAGCTACGCGAGCCGTCCATACCTGAACAAGTTACACCGCCAGTAGTCCCGATTACTGATGTTTCTCGAGAGATCATGATGATAGAAGTCGACTGGAGGACACCCTTCATCGACTACATCAAAGATCACCAGCTACCATCCGACAAGACTAAAGCCGAGCAAATCTCCCGACGAGTAAAGAATTATGTTCTAGTCAGAGACAAGCTCTACAGGAAAGGTGCATCATCTGGAGTACTCATGAAGTGCGTCACCAGAGAAGATGGCCAAGAAATCCTAGAGGAAATACACAGAGGAATCTGCGGCAACCACGCTTCTTCAAGGACAATAGTTGGCAAGGCTTTCAGAGCAGGGTTCTACTGGCCGATGGCTCTAGCCGATGCCAAGCAACTGGTCCAGAAGTGCAAAGGTTGTCAATTCTTCACAAAACAGCAACATGTGCCGGCTTACAAGCTGGTCACAATACCTCCAACATGGCCATTTGCCTGCTGGGGGCTCGACATGATTGGCCCGTTACCAACTGCGCCAAGAGGATTCAACAGAGTACTCGTGGCAATTGACAAGTTCAACAGAGTACTACTCGATACTTGGGACTACTACAAGCCAAGTTTAACCTACATGACGGGGGCTCCGACTACTCCGATCCTGGGACCTAAGGTCGGGCGAGGCGGAGTTCCACCCGCGAGGGGTCGGACGCCTCCGACCCCAGGACTCGGGGTCGGACGAGGCGGAGTTCCACCTGCGAAGGGTCGGGCGCATCCGACCCCAGGACTCGGGGTCAGGCGAGGCGGAGCTACTCCCTCAAAGGGTTGGGCATAGAAGAGTTGCACCAATTCGGGATTCAACAACTTTTTTTTCGCAAGACAAATTAACCCCAAAACTCCAAAATCTTGATATTCAAAAGTATCAACATACTTGGTACAAGAACAAGAGTACACACAAAAAAGCTCAAAGTTCTTCTAAGGAGACGAACTCCGACATCTTGGCTGCAATGGGCTCCGCCTCCTCAAGGTACTGTGCATAGGCCTCCTCTGTGCAGTTGCGAGCCATGCCATCTCCAGCTGCCGCCAAGTCTGCCCTCGGGTAATAGGACTTCACAACTGCAAGAACCTGTTTGCAAATAGTCTTGCAGAGTCCTGCCACCTTACTCCGGGCAGCTCTTAGTCGCTCTGCTAGCGATTGCGGCTCTCCGCCTTCCTCCACGGGGCTATAGCATTCACCAAGTCTTCGGCCGCTCCGGACAAGTCTTGGAGTTCACCCCGAAGCCTTCCCAAGGTCTGGGCATGATCTCTGCATGCCACCATGGCCATGGCGAGCATCACGCCATTTTGCATCTTCCGGTCTCGCTGATGCTCGCAAGCAGCTTTTGCTTCTGTGAGCGCGGCCCAAAGATGTTCAGCTTCATCCGCCACTCGGTCGTGAGCGTTCCTCCAATCAATAACTTGGCTCCTTGCAGCCGCCTCCTGCTTTTTGAGCTCTACAAAGCACAAGAACTCAGGTCACATCCAACTACAGTGCGACACACCCAAAGTAGTCGCCATGCTTACCTTGATACTTCTTGTTCAAGGACTTGTAGCGGCTCTCCAGTTTCTCCTGCAGAACGGCGTGATCCGTGCGTTCCACGGCAAAGGATTTTGCCCCGACTTCATGAACCCAAAGCGTTTCTTTCAGTTGGGCGCACTCCTGCTCCAGCTGGTGGTTTCTTTCCTGAAAAGGTTCGAGTGCGTTGTGGTAAGTTTCACGCCTCACGACTACTCGGGTCCTGCAGTAACATCAACAATATCTACCTGGACGCCCCGGATCACATCCATGGCCCTCTGGAGCTCCAAATCAGAAGGCGGGCTGAGTACTGGCCTTTGGGTACTCGCCACAAGAGGAACTGTACCCAGAGCAACACCTACAACATTTACCATATCAGCTACCGACTACAACTACAATAACAAAATACAAGCATTTACCTGGAGCAGTCGCTTGCTTGGATTTGTCAACTACAGCCAGCACTCCGCCAGAGGACGAGGACAGGCTGGCACTTCCCGAGCCTAATGCAGCAGCAGGTTCCTCTACTGAGCGAATCACGTCCTGAAGCATCGACATCGTAGCTCCAAGACGACCCGGGTCAACCTCGGGAACTTCTTCAACAATCATGTCCTCAAAAGGAACAGATGTTGTGGCCAAAGGGTCCGGTACTACCCTTGTTTCTACAGGGATAGTTTCCTCTGCATCCCTGCACCGCCAAAGTGTTACTACATGATTTCCAGACAATGCAACATCGTTCAAAAGGACAAGGGAGCTCACCGGGTTGAACGTGGCGGCAGTCGCACACGTTTCCTCTCGGCAATAGGCGGCCGAGTACCCGGAGCCGCGGGAATGGCCGCCGGCGCCGTCTTCTCACCAAGACCTACAAAATCGAAGTCAAGACTACAACACTACTCAAAAGACTACATTTAACAAGGAGAACGCTTACCGCTGGCGATCACATTTGACAGCAAGGTGCCAGTAGCAAGAACTAGTGACACCTCCTTTGCCACTCCAGCAGGCAGCCCCAGAACCGCCTGATCAGCAGTGGGCGGCATGGCAGCTGATGGAGTTGGCACGGTTAACTCGGGGGCTGCCAAAGCTGTTGGCGGCACTTTCTCCGGCACCGTGTCAACAGCCTCCTCGCCGACCTCGGGGTCGGACGCGACCATCTCTTCAGAGACAGTCTCGTCTACAACCTCCATGAACCAAGACAAGATTCACCACATCAATAACGCATCTCAAGCTCATTTAGTAACATACAAGTTATCGACTATATACCTTGGTACCCCGAGACTTTTCAGTGGTTGCAACAGACTTAGCCGCAGCCATCTTGCGGACTACTCTGCGCCTCTTGACAGGAGGAGAAGGTTCGTCCTCTGACTCCTCGATGGCGGCCTCTGACTCTTCTTCCGACTGCGCCACATAGCCGTCAAGTACTCGGGACTTCTAAACAACAAAGCGGTGTCAACAAGAAGAATTACAAGTCAAAAGAAAACAAGTCATGACGGAAATACTTACCACCTCTGGCTCGTACCAGGATTCATACTGGCGAAGGGCCGCAGGGATTACTGGTACTCCTTGATAGTTCCTGAAAAATTTCGCTAGCAGCGCCTCCACGTCATCGTTAGATATGTCCTCCTCAGACATACGCGATGGATCTTTCAGACCTTTGTATTCACTTCCCGGGTGAGCGCGTTTTTGAAGTGGCTGGACCCTTCTCTTCAGAAAGCTGGCTGCCACATTGATCCCAGTCAAACCGAGTGCTTTCAACTCGGTGATCTGCTGCATCTGAAGATCAAGTTCCGGGGTATCCTCAGGTTCGCTTATCCAATTTTCCGCATGCTTGGGCGCGTGACCAGTCACCACAGGCAAGCGAGGATCATGGTTCCCGACGTAGAACCATCTTTTCTTCCAATCCCCATGGGAGTCGGTCAGATTGTACTCAATATATGCACTCGAGTTCCTAAGTTGGAACCCGGCGCTTCCAAAGACCTCCGTCCGCTAGGCACTTGGCTGAGGCTTGCAACGGAACAATTTCCTGAATAGCTCGAGACTTGGAGGTACTCCCAGGAAAACTTCGCACAGATGTACAAATATAGCCATGTGCAGTACTCCATTGGGATTCAAGCGGACGAGCTGAAGACTGTAGTACTCGAGAATACCTCTGAAGAAGTCGGAGGTAGGCACGGCCAATCCCCTTTCCACGAAGTGAGCAAGCATCACCGTCTCCGCTGGGTGTTCCTCGAACTGCCACGCATTGGGAAATGCGGGGCGCCACTGCACGATTTCCTTCGGTTGAAGGAGCTTGGCGTCAACTAGCGCTTGGACTCCCTCTTCTTTCATCACTGAGTGTTGCCAAGTTGCCCCAGGCGGCGGCGGAGCTATCTGGTTCGTCGGCCCCACCTTCGGTGCCGGCAGCACCAACTCCTTCCCCTTCTTGGATCTAACCTTGCTCGTCGCCAGAGCCTTGCCTTGGATCTTCTCAGGCTTCTTACCCATCTTCTTGGAGCGCATCCGCTAGGCCTCAACCTCAAGTTAAGAGGTTTCCACTCGGATCTAAGAAGCAATGGCGGAGGCGACAGCACTGGCGGCGGTGACACAGCGAGCGAAGGCATAAAGGAGAGAGGAAGAAAACAGATCTAATGCCCGTGAGACGTCACAGCAACCGAAAAGGGGGCTTTCCAGATTTATCTCCACCGGTTCCGGATTCGACGCGTTCAGTTGCACAACGGACAGATTAAAATTACGTATTAATCGCAATAAACATCCAACGGTTACTACATTCAACGGATTGATGACCACTTCAACGATAGGAATCGCCTAAGTGCTCGGGGGCTACGGGTACCGTACCCGTTTGTCAGTTTTTTCTTTTTCAAAGATCTCCGAGGGTAAATTGGGCAAAAGCTGGTTTGACCCTAAGCCTGAGTCTTTGACTCAACCTAAGGCTCGGGGGCTACTCCATATGGAGTGCGATTGACATCGCACTACCATATAAAAACTACTCGGGATGGAGACAACTCGAAGCTGCAGAAAGAGTACCTTCCAGCCACGCGACAATACTCGTGCACTTCAGTCCGCAAAAACTACTCGGGTAGTGCCTGCAGCGCCCAAGACTATGGCGCACGACTACAAAGTACTCGGGGGCTTGTCGGGACTACTCCCTGGACCCACGAGTAGGCCTTGGGCGGCCCACTATGGGACGTACTCGGACGTGATCAGAACAAGGATGGGCGTATCCTACTCGGACTAGTCTTGTATGTTTATGGAAAACTACTCGGATGATACCGAGTAGAACTCTGTAATAGTACCCGATTAGGACTCAGACTTGTAACCCTGCCCTCCCGGGTATATAAGGCCGGGCAGGGACCCCCCTCAAAACAGATCCCTCAGGACCAGAACATACATCTATACAAGCCAACACATAGGATGTAGGGTATTACGCGATTTAGCGGCCCGAACCTATCTAAATCGTGTTCCTTGCATCACCATTGATTCCTTGATTCTCGACGACCCTTACCGCATAAAAGACCACCTAGGGTACCCCCTAGGCGGGTTGCCGGTCTAAAACACCGACAACCACCGACTCTCCCTTTCTTTTTCTCCTTTTCCCTATTCCTTTTTCTCTTTTGTTTTTCTTCCTTCCCTTTCTTTCTTCCTGCTTCTTCCTTCCTCCTTCTTCTTCCTTCTTCCTCCTTTCTTCCCTGGTTCCTCACGCATGCCGCCTAGCTGCCAACAGCCAGCGCCTTGGCCGGCCCTCCCCTCCCTACGCCGCATAGCAGGCCCTCCTGGCCAGCGCCCAGCTGGGCCCTCCTTCTTGCCGTGCCTCCCCCCTCCCTCTCCCTAGGCGGGCAGCACCCGGCTCTCCACGCACGCCCAGCCCCCCTCCCTACCTCGGCTTCCGCGCAGCGCGAGCAGCACCGGCGCTGACGCTGCTCGCCGTGATGCCACCCTCCAGCACCTCATTCCCCACCAGCCCCGAGCTCTCGCCAGCCCCGCCGGCCTTCTCCCCATCGCCGGCCCTTCCCCGCGCCGCCCGTTGCACCGGCCCCGACCCCCACACCGCCGGTCCTTCCCCTCCCGCTAGCGTCATAAGGGGCGACACCCCGGCCTCCCTCGCCACCCAGTTCTCCACCCTTCCCCTGCCACGCTCGCACCGCCAAGCCGTCCGCCCGCTGCTGCCAAAGCCACCACCGGCATGCCCCCTTCCCTGGTGCCGCCCGTCCAAGGTAAGGGGCCAAATGGGACCCCCTCACCCTCCTCCACCTTCGCTGCCACTCGGCTTGCCACCGGCGAGGCCCGGCCGGCTGTCCGCCGCCAGCCATCTCCTCCCCATCTCCCTGTGTTCCTGAACCGAGAAGAAGAAGAGAAAAACACCCACCAATTTTGATCTAACCCCCTGCTATCTCCTATTCGCAAAATAATCGTCCCACCTTTCTCATACTCTTTTCACAGAACAACCCTTCCACCTTCCGAGAATATTTACAAACAAGTTCCTGGTTCCTCGCAGATAAGCCCCTAAGCCCTGTTTTAACCCTTAAACACACAGTTATCTCGTCATTTCATGTGCTAAACTTTCTCCAATTAATCCCAAATTTGACCACGTCATCCTCTACTATATTCCCGCCGAGTCATCTGCAAATTCCATGAAAATACTCATTCCTCCTATTTTTCATTCGCTTTCTCTGTTCGAGCTCAACGGGTAAAATCTTATTTTTTTCTTTTATTTATCGTGTGCCTGATTGTGTGTGCCGTAGATCGTGGAGTACCCAAGGGGGAGCTTGAGGAGGAGTTTGATCGTGAGCCAGAGCTCGAGGACCAGCACTGTGAGCAAGAACTCCCGGCCAACTACGAGGACTGCAAGTCCAATCTCACCCTTTGATGCATATTTATCCTAGTTTTTCAAACACCACCTATTGGCCTGTTTTACAAAATTGCATATTGTTATACTACTGAAACATGGTTGGATAGCCATCCCTTGATTGCTATGAACATTCCTTGAGTATCCTATAATTATCTGTAAATATGATTTGCTTTGTTTAGATGATAATTACTGCTAGAATGCTTATGACCTTGTTACTCAATTCAATCATGACTACAATGATTTATTTAAAGAATAAATGTGTGAGTGTTTTCAAATGAGAAAAATGGGTTTTCAAAAATAAAGAAAAGAAATGCTTAGATGAGATGGATGGGTGTTTTTTGTGTGAAATGCCAATAAGTTGGGCTCGTACCTTTGTGGTTGAGCAAGGTTGGAAGATATCCATCTTTTCACAGTTAAGGACCGAGTTGAGGTGCCATCTTGCCTAACCCAACTATCGTGCAACCACTCGACCGTTGTGTGGGTGCCGGCTTAGCATAAATCCCACTAGCTGGTCTGTTAGGCATCAGGAGAGCTGGTGAAAAACGGGAGACCATGGAGAAGGACTAAAAACTGTGTGAACTTAGATCCCGGTTAAGACCTCATTGGTAGGTTGTTAACCCCTTGGTTGCTTCCGTGTTGGCTAGTCAGTCTTAGCTAAGGTGGGTAATGGCTTTGATATAATCTGCACCGACACTAAGGTGATCATGCTACGGTACCCTACTTATGGGTAAAGTGTCCAACCTCTGCAGAGTTAAAACCTATCCGGGTAGCCATGTCCACGGTATTGGATGAGTTACGGCTTGGACACATAACTAGTGTTTGGGTGATGGATGGTTTTCATGATGTGAGTTGGATTTTGGAAGTGTCCGGCAGTTGTGCCGTGAGCTATCGCGGACAGGGAGTCTGGTAGCATGAAAATTTGGATCCTTTGTGTAGGATCAACCCTACCTAATGATTCGGTTAATAAAGAAAATATTTTGTGAAAACCCTTTTGAAAATGAACCCCTGCATGTGTTGAAAAACCTAACTTTATGGCACATAATACGAGCCTTATCCTTGATATATCCTGTGCATATTCTTGATTGTATCCCCCTCCATGGATGGAGTTGGACTTGTTGAGTACTTTTGTACTTACCCTTGTTTTGTTGCTTTAGAGGAAGACTCGAACTTCATCGCTGAGGATTTCGAGTAAAAGGTCGCTTCCGCACCCAACGCTGCCTGTGGTGTTGGCCTTTGCAGAATGCTTCCGCTGCCGTGTAGTCTCGAATGCTGCCTCTTGATAGTAGCTTGGCTTGCTGTTGTTGTTTATTTACTTATCATTTCGGCGTGGCTTTCGCGCCCACTCCCTCGGGAGTTGTACAGTTTATGAACCATCTGTTGAATAAATGTGTTATCAGCCTCCTAAGACTGATATTTGTATCACATTTAGTCTCCGCTGATGTGGGGACGCTTCAATGGGTACCTGAAGGGTCCAGAAAGATTCGTCCATCCACGTTCGGCTGGCGTTTTCTCCACGACTACCTGCATGGCTACCGCATGCGGCCATGGAAAATCCATCTACGTACAAGAACATACATCACAGGGAGCACGTCTTCCCTTCTTCAATTTCTTGTTCTTTTCTTCAATCAAATCGATCGGCCACTACATATTTTTAGTCGTCTAATAATTCCTAAAAGCTAACGTGCGCTTACATGTATAGCGTGATGGAGCCTTGCTCGATTACGAACCATCTTGTAGGGTTAAAGCAATACCCACATCTGTAGCCAGGCATGGATCATGTGGTCGGCGGCACCTATGGTGTACCATGGCCCTGACTACTTCGCCACGCACGCTGCTCCTGCAGCCAGCACCACTAACCACTCCTACCACTCGGACCCGACATCAGCTTTGTCAACAACTGTTCACCGATGGCGGTCCTTTCGGGCATGACACTGACTCTCCAACTCGGCCACAAATCAAGCTAAGTTATATATTCAATTAAATATTTTACGACTTCCGTATACCTTCATACGTCTCGCTCCTCTATGTCTCTGTGACTTCCGCCGAACACTTCGGTCACACCCCCGACTGCTTATACAGCTTGGTCCGTCCACTAAACAGGCAGTCGAGGGCTGCGCCCTACAAGTGCCCAGTGCACGCTTTCTCTTTTGAGCACAGTTCTGATTGCTTTGCGGCTTGTCCGTCTCTCTTAACAGTTGCTAAAGTACTCGGGTAGCACACACCTTAATCCGTGAAGCCTAGCCCTCATGTGTTGCTTCCTGCTAAGCATGCTCGAGCCCACTCTCAGCAACACCTCAGCAGGGTCAGGTGCTTAAATGTAACGGGCTAACTACTCGGGGAAATTACATGGCCTCCAAGAGTAGGATGCGCAAGAATTTACTTCAACGCCGAATAAAACTATGAGTTATTCAATTATTAAATATTTTGCATTATGCTACATAATCTTTATATTGTCCATTTACAGCTCCTAAACTACTCGGCGTGCCTCTCATTGCCCGGCCGACCTCTCTGGCTCAGGGCGGAAGGTGACTTGGCATGCTTCCGTGGCTCGGCCGACTCCCAAGCTCAAGGTCTGGGCACTACAGATGACTCGGCGTGCCTCCGTGGCTCTGCCAGTACTCGCGCTCGACGGCTGGGCGCCTATTTCAGGTCGGCGTGCCTCCGCGGCTCCGCCAGTCCTTGCGCTCGGGTTGGGCGCCTACTTCAAAGCTTTCAGGTCGGCGTGCCTCTATGGCTCCACCAGTCCTCGCGCTTGGGGGTTGGGCCGCCTACTTCAGGTCGGCTTTTGGGTCGGCATACCTTGGCAGCTCCGCCAGTCCTCGCGCTCGGGGGCGGGGCGCCTACTTCAGGTCGGCATACTCCCGCGGCTCGCCAGTCCTCGCGCTTGGTGGCTGGGTGCTATAATTGGATCCCTTTTACGATGGAAATAATACATCAGATTCTTGACCATTGGACCGATTACTTTAATCACTTCAATGCTTGGGGGCTACTCCATATGGAGTGCGTTTTGCTATGCCCTCCATGTGCTTCCCTTCGATCTACATGATGCTAGACATCCGGAGTTCGACAGTCACATAGCCATGCACATTTGGTCATACACCTGTGGAATCTTCAATTTTTCTTCTGTTTTTAGCATTGCGCAGCCTCTCCATTTCTATGATGACACCGCAACTTTAGACGAGTGCATTACAAGCTTCATTGTTCATCCATCAGGCTCCTGTTTGACTCCACATTGCTTGTGAGCATAAGGGATAAGGGTCCTCATGGGTTCCCACCGACCAGGATAATGGTCGGTTCTGACAGGTGGGTCCACCCGACCATGCCATGCGGGCCAAGGTATGAAGATGCGTGGAGCACAACCTCGGAGGCTGGGCGAACGGATTCTGCCCGGATATCACGACATACTTGTTGTAGTCCGACTCAGATTACTTTCCATGTAACAACCGACTAGATCCTATCTGATTGTAACCCTAGGTCGTCAGCCTATATAAGACGGTTAGGGACGCCCCCTGAGGGTACCTCAACCCAACAGACCTCAACCCATCTGGACATCGACTCTTCGCGTCTCATACCAGTAATACAATCCACCAGAATACAGGACGTAGGGTATTACTCTTCAGAAGCCTGAACCTGTCTAAACCTTGCGTCTTTGTGTTACCATTCGAGTTCTTGATCTTGCGATCTCCTCCGCCTACAAATCTACCACCTGGGTAACACCTGGTGAACTGCCAGTCACTAAATCCGACAAAACGTTTTGCCTCTTTTATGCAGGCTGTTTTTAGGGGAGCATATTGGTTGCGATTTTGGGCTCTTCGGAAACTATATGTTCTGTTCAGCAAGTAAAGCGTTTGAGATTGTCGCTTTGGATATCTTTTCCAAAAATGGATGGAGAAGCAATAGTAGACTATGCTTTTTTTTATTTCCTTTATATATATATATATATATATATATATACATCTTTTCCTTTTTTCATGAGCTTTTGAACCGAGAATGCTGTAAACTTAGCTATGTGTGCGGGTCCAGAGGTCGGAAATATTTCTTTTTCGAAAAAAAATACCGATTCATTTCTTAAGCCCCACGCTCGATCCCCATGGTGGCCACCAATGCCTACGTTATCGTACATGTATGAGTTGGGCTGGTGGTGACGAGCCGATAGCATTGGTACGGAAAACTGCTGAGGTTAGTGCTCTCTGCCTTGATAGCACTCGAATGGGATTTCCACCCTGCCGGCCCCCTGGCTGGTCACACATCTGGCCTTCGCTTAGCACCGCACATTCACGGTCCCAACTCCTAAAAAAAATCTATACCATGGACCAACGCGTGGCATGGATGGGCCAAGGGCGGACACCTTGTCATCATTGGAGGTACCACACAGGCAATCCCGGGAGATCCTGGAGATGGTGCCGTGTATCTCTATCAGAAACCAGTTTTCTCAACGGATAAAGACCGTTCATAATAGAGAAAACCTGTTTGGAAAACAAATATCCGTCACCATCCTTGCTGGCAGCCACGAAAATACATGACCATCAGGAATATTGAAAGTTTATGGGTATGTACTACTGTATGGCCATGTGATGTGTCGTACGACCTTCCATCCTGGTGCTTTTACCCCAATTGATTTTGGATCCGGATTCTTTAGTCCCGGATAAAAAATGAGGCACCGAAGGCTACCGACGAAGGCCACCGATGTGAGGGGCTTTAATCCCGGTTGTAAAGACCAACCGGGACTAAAGACCAACCGGGACTAAAGCCACTTTAGTCCCGGTTGTAACGGCTAAAAAATCTAGCACCGACACCCCCCATTTGTTCCGGTTGGAAATTCTAATCGGGACAAAAGGGGAGCTTTCCACGCAGCCCCCCTCTCTCTCCACCTTTCTTACCATCTTCCAGGTAGCGCTCTCCTTCTCTCCACCTTATCTTCTTCTAGGCGCTTCCTCTACCGGTGCCTCCCCTCCTTCCTCTCCACCGGCTCCTCCCCTCCTCCCTCTTTGCGCTGCCGCCCCCTTCCCCCTCTGCTGCCCCTCCCCTTCCCCCTTTGCTCGCCCCTCACTGGCAGTGAGGAGCGACAGCGGGGTGAGGGCAGGGCAGTGGTGCGGCTGGGCGGCAGGCGGCCGGCGGGCGTGGGCGAAGGCGGGCGGCGGTGGACGGAGGCGGGCGGAGGTGGAGCGGATGCGTACGAGGGTGGGCGGAGGTGGGCGGCGACGGGCGGAGGCAGGCCGAGGCGGGTGGCGGCAGCGGAGGCGGGCGGTGGCGGGCGAGGGTAGAGCGGACGTGGGCGAAGGCGGGCGGAGGCGGGCGCCTCGCCCGCTGGCCTATTTTTTTATTTTTTTAAAACATTTTAGTCCCGGTTGGTAAAAGGGTCTTTAGTCCCGGGCTAAATGACCTCCCTTTTGTCTCGAATGATTAGTCCTGGTCGGATTTTCGGGATCTATGACCATATCCAACCGGGACTAAAGACGTGTTTTCCAGTAGTGTATGGGTTGCTAGAAGTCCAAATAAATGTTGTAAGAGTCTATATACCAACGCATATAATATATGTTGCAAGAAGTGGCGTTGCAAGGGTCTATTGCAACGTAGACTTATGCGTTGGTAAGCACTGCACATAAGCGTTGCAAAGTAGCAACGGATACAATTGGGATATAACAACGCTTACATAGTTACATGTGTAGCATGTTGTTATCTACGTTAGCACACGAGTACTGCATTTTTGTAAAACAATTTAGGCAAATTTGACTCTGTGACATCGACCTTTCGAATTAGTGAGAACACATCGCAAACTAGGAAATTGGTCAGATATTGGCCTACTAGCTGTTCTTCTGAGTGAACATTTCACATTCTTGAATGGAAAAATGACTTACTCTAAGAAAAAGACATCCACTTATTACGTTTCCAGCTTGGGAGAGCTTTTTGCTTTCTATTCCTTTAATCAAATATATACCCCTATAACCTTCTGATGTAATCCTTCCATTTGCTAACTAACCAAGTAACTAACTATACAAAAAAAAGAACTCTATAATTCTCAGCTATTACTTTTATTTTTTTCACTTTTCTTTGGGATCCCCTAAAGCTCAAGGCATGCCTTAAGTTTTTTTTTTTGCCAATGCTCTTTACTTTAGACAGTCTCTTAAATTAAGACATGATTTACATCCACTCTCCATCATATAAAAAGGTTTGATGCATTTGAAGAGGCAAAAGGGTGGCTCAGATGGTACAATCGAGATACGTGATATCCTATATGTCACATCATAAAAAAAATGAGTGGTCATCCTTAAAAAACATGCCATATTGAAAATTTTCCATTTTAAATGTATAACACTGAAAATTTTCAGAAACCGTCCATATTATTATTCCTTTTTGCTGAAAATATCAGAGCGCTGCGACCTCTTGCTTCGGGACGACAATAACAATACGAAAAAATGTCACTTTTGCAAGTGACCTTTCTTGACAATGACTACAAGTCGACGTCTACAATCTTGCCCGTCGCTACGTGACGTTGTTGCCTCGACGTCGCTGCTAATTCTCTCTGCTCGTGCGAATGTACACGTGAACGCACACAAGCAAGAATGACTGTGGCGCTGCTCCCATGTATTCTACTCCAACAATGGCGATACCTACTCGTCGCCGTTGCCCTTGCTCTCGTCTCCATCCTCCTCTCCTGGTCAAGGAGATCGAACAGATACACGTCAGCCGGCCTGCAGCTGCCGCCGGGTCCCCAGAAGCTCCCCCTCCTCGGCAACCTGCACCAGATTGGCGCACTGCCACACCGGAGCCTGTGGGCGCTAGCGAGGCAGCATGGCCCGGTAATGTTGCTGCGCCTGGGCTCCGTGCCGACGGTGGTGGTGTCGTCGCCGGAGGCGGCGAGGGAGGTGATGAGGACGCACGATGCGCATTGCTGCAGCCGGCCGGCCATGCCGGGGGCGCGGCGGCTCACGTACGGGTTTAAGGACGTCGCCTTCGCCCCCTATGGCGACCATGTTCGCGAGATGCGCAGGCTATTCATCCTCGAGTTGCAGAGCATGCGCCGCGTGAACGCTGCCTGGGACGCCAGGGAGGCCCAGGTATTGGGTTAATTTATGACAGTGAGGAAGCAAAACCTGTGAAGCTTCTGAAGTATTACCTACGTGTCTCAAACACTTGTTAGGTTGACAAGCTTGTTGAAAACCTGACCCATGCCGGGCCAAACCCGGTGAAGCTCGACGAGCACATCTTCAGCGCCGTGGACGGCATCATCGGCACGGTGGTGTTCGGGAAAATCTATGGCACGGAGCATTTCAAGATGCAGTTCCTGGACATGCTCAGTGAAGCGATGGACATGCTTGGCAGCTTCTCCGCCGAGGATTTCTTCCCCAACGCTGCTGGACGCCTCATCGACCGCCTGACGGGTCTCATCTCCCGTCGTGATAGGATATTCAGGAGGCTCGATGACTTCTTTGATGCAGTCATCAATCAGCACCTCAACCCCTCTTGCAACAAGCTTGATGACAAAAACTGCAGATCAGACCCAGTAGTGCAAGCGCTCGTTGAGCTATGGAAGGACAAGGGAAGTGTTGCTGTGCCTTTCACCCGTGACCATGTGAAGGCTATGCTCTTTGTAAGTCTGAGCTTTCAGTTAACAGTTATGTCTAAATGCATCACGATATTAATTGAGCTTGAGCTTTGTTGCCTTATGTCAAGACATGTAACTAGTAACACTTGGGAGGCATACCTAGAATCTCATATCAGTTACCAAATCCAAGTTATTTTGGTACCTCTTGACACATTTTCGAGGACAGTAAATTACTTCTGCCAGTTACAAAATTTGAGATTTTTGCTTCTTGATCTCCCAGGATACCTTTGTCGGCGGAATTAACACAAGCGCCGTTACCATGGTGTGGGCGATGTCAGAGATGGTCCAACACCCGAGGGTGCTGAAGAATGTACAGGACGAGATCAGAGCTGTAGTAGGAAGGAAACAGAGGGCTTCGCGTGATGATGTGTCCAAGCTCAAGAATCTGAAGATGGTTGTGAAGGAGATCCTCCGGCTGCACCCTCCTTTAACTCTGCTACTTCCAAGGGAGACCATCCAGCAAGTTAATATCACAGGCTATGATGTTCCGGCAAATACACGAATTATAGTGAACGCATGGGCAATCAGCAGGGACCATAACATTTGGAAAGATCCAGAGGAGTTCAATCCTGAGAGGTTCATAGGGTCAAATATAGACTTCAACGGTGCACATTTCGAGTTCATTCCATTCGGCTCAGGTCGCCGGATTTGCCCTGGGATGGCCATGGCTGTGAGTAACATGGAGTTCACATTGGCCAACCTGCTATACTGTTTTGATTGGGAACTCCCTGAGGGTGTGGCGAAGGAGGACATAAGCATGCAGGAGGCAGGGAGCCTAGCGTTCCAAAAGAAGGCACCGCTCATGTTGGTGCCAAGGAGGTACGAGACTAGTTATTGAACTAATGCACAACCAACAAAGGTAAAACTTACGAGGTTTGGTTGTCATTGTCTTTGTATCGAAGGAATTTAATATTAAGTCCTATATAACTTTATTGTATGTCAAAATATTGTATGTGTAATTTTTCTGTTTGTTGTTTTTTTGCTGAATTATATAATTAAAAAAGAACAAGAAGTTTTGCATCTGTGCCCAATGTATGATAATGTCACGCACGCAATGGAAAATGCAAAACTACACGTACATGTACATGTGACCACATGAATTATCTCAACCGTTGATTTCTCTGCATCCAACCGTTGATCCACTATCTACTCATGTACTTCTTACTTACCCATAATCCATCTCACCATTGATTCAAAAATGAATAGTTGGGATAGCTCGTGTGGTCACATGTATAAGTGAAAAATTCATTATCTACCCATGATCCATCTCACCATTGATTCAAAAATGAATGACTGGGATAGCTCATGTGGTCACATGTATAAGTGAAAAATTCATATCCCACACCCAATAGCTAACAGGTCACCTGGCCCGTTATGGCTGATTTTAATGTTACCGGAAGTCCATACATTAAACTTACATGTACAAATTTTGGGATTACAATAAAGATATATTTACATTAACAATAACCCATGAACTAATCCAAAAAAACACAGAAAAAAAGAAAGTTATATAGCGGAGAAACAGTAATTAGCAAGGAAAAATAATTGCTTTCCTGTTAAGTCCAATTGCCATGGGTATATCATTATACAAATTCATGCTTTGGCACGATTCTAAAAATATGTGCTAGGGTAAAAAAAAAAGAGATGAATGTGTTTGCATAAAAAGTACATGATTAGTAAAATGTGCTTTTTATATGATTAGTACAATGTGTTGAAATACATATGGGAAATTTTTCTTCTTAGACATATACAAAAAAAATTGATGTGGTTTGGATAAAAATGATTAGTATAATGTGTTTTTATATGATTAATACAACGTGTTGAAATACATATGGGAAAGTTTGCTTCTTAGACATACACAAAATAAATTGATGTGTTTTCGATAAAGAAAAATACCTAATAAGTACAATGTTTTTTTATAAGAAAAATAACAACAAATATTTTCCCTTTCGAATCTCTACTATATGAAAAGCAAAATGGACACAATTTTGTGGTACGTCGTCCTCCCGCGGCGCGATGTCCCTCGCTTCGGTGTTTTTCGTCCGTCGGTTTTCCCGCGCAGTCTGCGCCTTCCCCGTCGATCCGTCACCTCCATGAAATGCGGCAAAACAGCCTTCCTCCTCCGTCTGTTTTTCTCCGCGTGCAACCCTCGCTCCTGCGTCACCATCCGCCGCCAGTTCACATTCGTGTGTCGTCCCCTCCCTGCGTCTTTCTAACGCCGTCGCAGCCACACCCTGCGTCTGTCGTTGTCAAGATTAGCGGATCAAAACTAAGACTAGTGAATTTCTTTTATGCGCGTAAGGCTTCGGATGGTGGCGTGGAAGACACAGAGTTTAGACTGGTTCGGGCAAGGGAAAGCCCTACGTCCAGTATGGGGTGCTGCTTGTGTTGCCCACGCGGGGTCTGTAGTAGGGGTTATAGGAGCGGGAGAGAGGGAACTGGTCCCAAGTCTCTTGGGTGTGCACTGATGCTCCGAAGGAGAGTGTGTGTTCTGTTGGCTTTCGAGAGTCTCCCCTGTCTCAGGGCCCTCGGTTCTCCTTTTATAGCGCAAGGAGGCCACCAGGGTTACAAGCGAGACCGGATGTGAGGAGAAATAAAAGAGATAAGCTAAGTCAAGTAAGATACAACACAAGGGGAGGGACTAAGTCCCCAGGTCGCCGGCGTCCTCTTCGGCCTTCGGCTCCTGTCAGTGCGTCCGCTGGAGGAGGGCGGCTGCCTTTGAGTCCTGTCGACGATTTCCTTGGTGGCTGTTACCGCCAGGCATGATGATGGTGTTCGGTCGTGGCATCTGTGCCCGTCGGGGAAGGCGGCTGATCCTGCCATCTTGCTGACGGCCCGCGGAATGCGGACGTCGCGTCCCTGTCGCTGGATGCGCGGGGCGCGAGAACGGGTGGGGCTTCCTCCTGTTCTGGGCGGCGCAGGTCATGAGTGCCCTGTAGCGAATCGGAGAGAGCCACGACCACTGTAGCTTGTGCTGTGCGGTCGTGCATGGGTACTCATGGCGGGTCGTGTCGGGGGCACGGGCGCCTTTCTGCGTGCCAGAGCCGCGGCGCATTTATGGCGAGATTGACAGGGAGGCCCACGAGATCCGCGTCCGAGGCGGATACTTGTCTGGTGGGCCTGGGTGAGTCCGACCCCCTGCGCCCTGGGTTGGGCGAGGCGGAGTCTTGCGATGAGGGGTCGGGCACTCCCGACCCTGGGTTCGTTGGTCGGGCGAGGCGGAGTCCGGCCATCAAGGGGTCGGGAGTGTTGGACCCCGGGGCATTGGGTCGGGCGAGGCGGAGCGGGGCTCTCCCCTCCCATGCTGGGCCAACAACAATCTTCATTACCTTAGGTGGGCCTGTGCCTTTATGATTGTTGCTTTAATGGGCTTTAGGGGGTGGTTAATATTTCCCCCCAACAGCGTCACTGCATTTTCTCCGTCCCTACGTCCTTCTCCCGCCGTTGACATCCGCCGCCGCAAAATGCCTCCGCCCTTCCCTGAGTCGCTGCAGCGCCGCCAGCCGCCTCCGTCCCTCCCTGAATCGCCGCATTGCCGCCAGCAGCCTCCACCCCTCCCTGCGTCGTCGCCAGCCGCCACCGCCCTCCCTGAGTCGCGATCCGTTGGCTGGGTAGGCATCGTTCTAGCGAGGCGCTACACAGGTGGAATCCAGCGGTTGCGAGTCGTGATCCGATGGCTGGGCAGGCGTCGTTCCGGGGAGGTGCTGCACAGGTGGAATCGAAGAGTTTTTACAGGTGGCAATGCCATTGGTACGGACCAACCATGCCCTTGAGAATTTCATCCATCATGTTGTATAGCAGTAGCTTTTTTATGCTTTTGGGTCTTATTCTGAATTTCTGATCAAACAAATCAATCCAAAACATAAAATAGCCCCAGCTTCCACTTCAAATAACAAAGATTTACTTCCTGTATTGATGAATGGTCACCAATTATTTACTTCCTGTTGAAGAAAGGCTACCAGCTATCAAGACAAATGCTACAGATAGTGAGTTCTGCACCATGTCTGAAATCAGAAATGCAGTAGCATTTTAATCTCTAAATGTTTGCAGGCATAATCTGAATCATTCTTGGTTGCTTTCCAAATTATACCCTGTATGCTAAAACATGTCAGCTTAGCCTGTTCAATACTGTGCCAAACTTGTTCTATGGTGCCTGTCGCATTGTGCATGATCCTTTTCTGAAATTCGCACGATTCGATGGCAAGCCTGTAGCTAAAACAGGTTATGGTCTCAATGGGGAGTGAATGGCAGTTTCAAATATTGAATGCTCAGTGGGTGCATTGGTTGTGCTTGTGCACGATTTTGGTTTCTTCCAACTGCAGTCAAAAGTAGCCTGACAAACAGTCTTGGACGAAGTACTTCAGGAATATGGTCCAGTCGTCCAGGCATGGGTGAGTTTACTTATTAGTTTTAGTAGCATCAAGTATATATCTCAATATGATATTCTGACTCACGCTTTTTTTGTCAGGGATGATTTGATTGATTCAAAAGTCACTTCCTTTTTATACTGATGAAGAATGAACACAGGCAAGGAATAGATTTCCGTCCTTTTGCAACCAGCACGCAACCGGCACTCATGTTTGTTTCAAAAATAGTTGAGAGTTAAATTCTCTAAAAACTTCCTACTGAAAATATTATTTTGCATATCTCCCCTACAAAATAGTGCATTTCTGAATTGGAGTTAAACTATAATGCTTTGGTTGAGGTAATTGGAGTGTTTACGGGATCTCCTTTTCAGCTTTCGCCTAAGAGAATCACTGTATCTACTGTAAGCATACTTAACCAACTACTTATTTGCTTGTGAAATCAAATTCTTGGGGTGGTTGTTGAAGTTCTATTTTTAGTAGTAAAATATTTTTTATAAACTATATGCTAATGCTGTATGCAGCCTACTGTGAAGTGGCTGCTACCTGCTGGTAAACTTCTAGGTGTCCTACTACATTTCTTTTGTGATAATCACAATGGATAATAAATGAAAAAATGTTTGTTTAATTATGCAAATATCACCAGGTAATTCTTATAGTGACCAGAGGTGTGTTCTGTAGATGAATTGTTCTATTCACCTTATTGTTACTGTGCATCTCTTTTTTAGCACTGTAGGAATTTGAATGCTAACATTTGACGTCATGTTCTCCTAAAATCCAGTTACTTCAAATGTGGTTCTTGTGCTCAACATTTCTTTCCCGTAATGTTATTGCTGCTTGTAGATATGTATTATAGTACTGCATGGTTTCCATCATGTTTTGTGGTAAAAACTTCCCAATGCTTAACTTGCTCTTTATGTTCTCTCATTTGTTAAAGATACTTTCGATTTCTATGACTGATCATTTATTCTTCAAACTATAAATGAATATATTTTTCGGTTCTTCCATAGTAGAGAAAATGGCATTGTCAAACATCCAAATTCTACATCCGTGACTGGTCATTCATTTGTGTGTGCTTCTCGCCAATTCCTTCATGCCATAATTTGTACACTAATCGCTAAACGGACATATTTTTGATAGGTCTTGAGGTTGCCACGATCACTGTCAGCACCCACTGCGAAGGACCATCACATAAATATGAGTTAGCCTATTACCTCTGTGGTGATCAAGCACATGCTGCGACGAGCCATCAGATCGACCTGAGTAAGCCTATTATCTCCGTGGTGGTCAACTATAGAGAATGGTTGATAGCATGTCTCTTTGTGGTGTTTTTTTCGTATTCTTTGTTACATGGAAGCAATGTTATTCTTGTACTGAGTGTTTCTTGTACTGAGTGTTCATTGTAAAAAAACTGATGGTATTGGAGTGCTTTGCTTGTGTCTACTAAAATTTCGCTGAGTGTTTATTGTAAAAAAAACTGATGGTATTGGAGTGCTTTGCTTATGTCTACTCAAATTTCACACTTGTGAATTACTGATAGTATCACAGTCATGTTTTCTTTTGAAATTGCACATTATTGTGAATCACCGAAAGTTTCATGCTTCTTAAAAGAGAATATATCAACTGAATGAAGTGGCATCTTTGTTCTTGCAAAATTCTGCTAACATCTAGAGATCACATGTAATGACACTCACTACAGTTCTTCAGTTTCACAGTTTCTGATTAATTTGGCAAAATGCTTGTGATGTCAATTGATTAAAGTTCTCCTCACTATGTTTTACTGACAGCGCACTATCTAGATTTGTTTAGTTCAAGAACTATATTCTTAAATTAATTATTTTTGTTTGGTATGTTCGTGCTTGCCTCACTTTTATTATTGTCGAATGCTCTATATATTGCACTATAAATTTTATTGCAAGATTCTTTGGTGTTCACCTGTCACATTGGTTAGCACGGTACGCATACATCTGTCAAATGTTTCTTTTGTTGTTCTTATTGACAGGGTTATACCCAGTTCTCTTTATAAGAAAGGGGAATCATTCATGTTTGCCATATGCTACTGTAAGGTCGCTTTTAATCTTTTCTGGAAGTTTCTTTTGGTTGCTTTCTGTTTCAGAGTTCTGAACTTTCAACTTGATATACATATGCCAGACATGCAAATGATTTGGCTTATGCACATACCAGTGAACGAAGTACCACAGATGCATAAAGAAATCTTTTCCAGTTCATGTTACTGGACTACCCTTTCTTTGTTTGTATTTTCAGTTTTGGAAAAGGTGGAAATGGCAATCACTCAGTATGGAGTGCATGTTTGATAATGCAACCTGTCTAGGCACATAAGGGGTCATGCATTAAACTTGCAAGAGTATGGTCCAGGCTTGCAGTCAAAAGTGGCCTGACAGACAGTCTTGGACAAAGTACTTCAGGAATATGGTCCAGCCGTCCAGGCATGGGTGAGTTTACTTATTAGTTTTAGTAGCATCAAGTATATATCTCAATATGATATTTTTGTCTGACTCACGCTTTTTTTCTTAGGGATGATTTGATTGATATTAGTTTTAGAATGCATTAAACTTGCATTCTATTGAAAACTTACATAGCTCATCAGTTCATCTTTAGAATTTTCTTCTAAGGCATTAAGGAGAACCACGAGTTTCAATACTAGATCCTGACTCATACGATACTAAATCTGTCGAGATCACAAATTAAAGGAGCGCATTGACCACAGATTTCTACTTACATACATCTTGCTCAGTTGCTTACGTATGAGTCCTGGTCCTTCGCCCGGCCGCCGGCGCCCCTTCCGGCGCCGCCGGCGCCTGTCCTGGTCCTCCGTATGGCGGCCGGTGCCCCCAATACGCTGCAGCAACTCCCAGTTGCCGCTCGCACGTCGTCTCCCTGTCGCCGCATGTCCTGGTAAATCCTGTAGGCCAATCAAGGTGAGGCCATTCTCCTCGTCCATCGAGAACATGTGAATTCATTTGCCTTGTGTTCAAATGCAGAGGTTGTACACATATATTAGATGAGAGCCGCTTGATGACTCCGGTTAGCAGATCTTTTGGGCACCAGTTTGGGCATGAGTAATTCCTTTTCTCACATCAAGAATGTTTCATTTGATCATATCATTCTGTAGTTTAACTTCACTAGTATCAACACAGTAGCTGGTTGTTCATCAGCCCTAAAGCACACGCTGCATTAGATGCTTGCAGACAAGGTGCTCACACAAGAGTTTTTTCGATTTTAATCAATATTTTGTGTTATTAATTTTGATTCTGCCTTGCCTTCCTGTCAAGAAAAGGCTTCATGATCATTTGAGTTAGCACTACAAGTCATTTGAGGAGAAGGGCTTTAGAAGTTCTTAATTAGCAATTGCTTTTTTTTTCTACTTTCAAAGGAGCAACTGATATAAATTGATGGTTTTATTATCCTTTAATAGGTACTGATTTGTCATGTGCAGGCTTCAGAAGAGCAACTATTTTTTGAACAAGCTAGGAGCGTGAGGGGAAACTCAGCCTGTTCTTGATCATCTCATGTAAGAAGTTTGATTCTTGCTTTACATAAATGAGTAGCCGGACCTTACAAGACTGAATATCCTTTCACTGTCAGCATTGCTCTTTGTTTGATCCCACTTGTCTTGGTATGACAATCGATTTTGTATTGCCTACTTAGTGCTTAGCGTGTAAAACAATTGCCACTGTTGATGTGTGTAGATATAGTTCAGAAACCAGAAATTCTGAAAATGCAGCTGCTATGGATAGTCCTGAAATTTTTCTGAAAATGCAGCTGCTACACTATAATGGCATCTTTCAAAAAATTTAAAGGATAATAAAATAAGCTGCCATCCTCGTTATGTCAGTTACAACATAGTGTGTACTTACTGAATGCATCCACACGAGCTGTTAATTATCAAGTCAAGCATTTAGATAAAAGTGATTGTTTAATTTTGTCACATGATGTCACTGCACGGGATATTTGCATCCACACGGGCTACAATGAATCAAAAATTACGGTCTACAGTCCAAAAAAATAGTTCAAGCATGCTCCCCTGATTGAGCGAATATCCTTGTGTTTGCAGATTTTGAGGGTATCCTTGTGTTTGCAGATTTTGAGACCCTCATGTACTTCTTTTCCTAGTTGTAGTGTGTAACTACTATGACATCATGCCTTTTTGTGGGAGCATGTTCAATCATAGGTATACCTCTAATGGTACTGTAATTATTTCCAGGCTTCAATTGTTTAGATAAGCAATTACCAATCTCGTCATTTTCATTTTACAATAAAATTAGAAGATCAATAATGTTTACCTGAATGTACTCATATCCTCCTAGGTACTTGGAAAGCTGCTTTTGAAATATGGTTCTTGAAGGAGCTCGTGTGTCAGAAAATTTAAAATGCTATATTGTACTGAGCATGGAAAAGTTGTATCCACACGACCTGCTAATTGTCAAATCAAGGCTTCAGATAAAAGAAATACATTGCTTACTGTCGTCACCACTAGATGTTGGTAGATGGTTTCAGTGCGTCGAAAGTGATGTTGTTCTGTTACTTTTAGCAGGAGGGAGACAGAGTATATGATTTCCCAAGTTTGATGTGAGATGACATCAGGCCATTTGTGAATGCATCGCCATTTGAGATTCTGATGCATTTAGTTGATATTAATAGTGGAGATGCTGCCACCTGTGCTGTTAGTTTGATGTGAGATGACATCAGGCCACTTGGCTCTGAATTATTGATATAGTTCTGTGAAAAAAAATTGACTACTAATCAAAATGTAGTTTCTATTTGCATTACGAGAGGCTAATGTCGATGCAAAAATATTGAGGCTAATCCTTTATGGTTTGTGTGCAGATGAAGAGAGTTTTGGAGAAGACTGGCTGTTGATTTGTAGCACACCAAGTTGAACAATCCTATTCATCTGCTCAGGAAAAGTGGTCTGATATCTGAAGTCACAATTACATTGAAGATGACATCCATGCATCTCTGATCTATCAAAGAATCATGGATACAAGTTGGTGGATGATGCGTGCATTAGAAACAAAATCTCGCTAATTGATAAAGTAATTGCCTTCTACGAGGTAATTGAATCTTCAATGTTACACGTCAAGCAGCTAGGAAAGTCTAGTTTTCATTCATTGAATTGGTTTTGTTACATAAAGTGAATCTAATCACCGATTCTTTTGATTTGCCAATAACCTTACGATTTCACTACAATAACCTTACGATTTCACTTAGCAACCTACCCACCACTGCTAGGAGTTGATTGCAATTTGCAAAAAGTATGTTTTCATGCCTTGTGACATGAGTATTCAATAGTCACGGTAAGCAGAATAGTGAAACTTCTAGACGAGTGGTTTGACATTTCTTGTTATCACATTGGTAATTGTATTTAATTATAGTGTTTTCATTCGGTGCTAATTGCTAAAGCAAGTTAAACTATATATGAACTCAATTTGCTTTTGAATGGTTCTCTGCATATGTTAAATTGCTAGCTAATATACGTTCTTCCGCAGCAGCTGCTAAATGGTTGTCCCCAAATTTCTATATTGCTATTTTGATGCTTGTGAAGGGAAACTATGTTGCCCGTAGCAACGCACAAACACGATTCTAGTAAAAGTCTTAAGTGCATGTAAACAGCTTGTGGAGGTCCTAAACCCCACAAGAACGACTAACCCTTGAATGACTTACTGCCAATTTTGACCATTACATAATTGTCTTTCAGGTGTCGTCTAACCATTTTGCGGGAAGGATCTCGTGGGAAAGGAGAGTTGTGAACACGATGAAGGAGGTGCACGCTCGATTCCATTTGAGTAGTTCGGAGTTGAGGCGCTCTCGGGAATCTCCGGTCCCGAGCCGTATTACCTACTCAATGTCTATGGACTCGGTATGTTAGCCGGAAAGGACTCATGAGGAATACGAAGAAACATCGGTCAGGATCTAGGTTCTAATATCGGAATATAAAATCGTCCTGAAGACAACAGAAATTCCAAGCCTACAACATGCTGAAGGACCGAGCCTTCGAGCATACAAAGTCTATGACCAAGACTTGCTCGTACGCTCTGGCATTCTTGATGAGTTCTAGGAGATCTTCACCCACGTTGGGTGGGACAACTTTTGGGTAATCAAAGAACAAGGTTCGCGATTCCTCACTCTTGAATTTCACTACACAATGTCCACATAAAATGGAGTGAGTTTTTTTATTCAATGAAGAATTATTTTGCTCGTGGCGTGAGCTTAGCATAGCATTGGGATTTCATTAGAGATGCTAAATAGATTCTCCTAATTCCTTTCAAAATTTCAATCACGATAAATTCTGGGCAAAAATCTCAGGTAGAGTGTCTTGTTTTGCTTCACGCACCAATGACATATACAATCATACTCTGAGTTTCATGCATAAATGTATAGCAATGGCCATTCACCCATGCTCTGACACACGCCGGTTCAGAAAGATGAATTGAAGTATCTTCATGCCATGTGTATGAATGCTAGATATTCACCTATTATTAAAACAATGACGGAGCACTGGTGCACCATGCCCTCACGAGTAGGCAGCATCAGGATGACATCTCTTGTCACTCACATTGCCTCAAACCTTGGCATTCTATAAATAATGCCCAGGTCGACTACATGACTGGGGAGTGTCAGGCTCTTGGAGCCGACCACTTTGTTTTTTTAGATTATGGAAAAGTTCCAGCATCCGCAATCAGGAACTGAAAGCGTACAACTGATAATTACAAACTGCAGTACTTAGACTGCCTACCCATCTCAAACTGCAGTACTTAGACTGCCTACCCATCTCAAACTCAACAAGGTTCAACATAGAAACAGATAAAACCAACCCAACAAGACTCCTAAGATCATCTATGCTTCCAGCCAGCCATGCTGGTTCTCAGCGCCTGACAAACTTAATTGTCTTCAAAACCTACCCCATACTCCCAACAGAATCTGAACACCCTTCTCAACGCACAGGATTTGTGGAACTTAGCAACACAAGGTGAAAAGAAGACCCTACCAGAAAACTTGGCTCCCAGGCACCGCAACAGGCACACTGGGCATCAAACGAGCAGACCAGCCAGACCTACATAACTAAGCCTGTAATCTGTTTCTGAAGTTCCACCCATTCTTATTGAAGAAGTCCAGGACAGAGAGCATCGCCCAAGTTCTTGTCCAGAAGATCCCCTGAAAATCACCTGCACAAACGAGTTAGGTATAGTTCTATTGAACACTATCTCATTTCTATTCAACCATATTGCCCAGCAGAGAGCTGAAGCACATATCAACATCTGTTTCTTAATTTGCTAAGAAAACCCTCTATGCCAAGGTCCCAACATATTAGACACACTAGTTGGGGGTTGAATTCCAAAAGACAGATACACCGCATTCTAGATAGATCTTGCCATCAGGCAATTGAAAAACAAGTGCTGTATTGTCTCCTTAGAGTTACAGAAACAACACTTAGTACTTCTTTGCCATCTTCTTTTAGCCAAATTATCTTTTGTCAAAGAACACCTTTTTTTCAAATACCACATGAACACTTCGATCTTGAGAGGCACTTTTATTTTCCAGGTAGCACATAAAGAAGGTGTTCCTTCATGTAGCATTAATTGTTTGTACATTGACTTTACTGTGAACTCTTTATTTTTATTGAACTTCCATTGGAAGACATCTTTTTTGGTCATTTAGTCTGTGCTCTACCACTTTAGCCACCAGTTTGAGCCATTTCTTCATTTTATCTCCAGTCAACGCCCTCCTAAAGGACATATTCAGTGGAGCAGTGCTACACACATTGGCGACTGTGTCATGTTTCTTTCTAGCTATGTTATACAGAGATGGGTATCTTTTCATTAAGGTTTCCTTTCCAACCCATTCATCTTCCCATAATCTTATTTGCTTCCCATTATTTACTTCAAACCTACCCATGGCCAGAAATTGCTCCTTTATATCCATAAGGCTAGACCAAAACTGTGAGTCTCCTGGCTTTTTTGACACTTGGGTTAGTGTATGTTTTGACAGATATTTCCTCCTCAACAAACTTTGCCACAATCCCTCCTCATTTAGAAGTTTAAATAGCCATTTGCCTAACAAACATCTATTTTGGACTTCTAAACTAGATATACCCAGTCCACCCATATTCTTTGGGACACAGAGGATGCTCCATTTAGCTAATTTGTACTTTTTCTTATGTTCATCACACTGCCAAAAGAATCTAGATCTATAATAGTCCACTCTTCTAAGAACTCCTTTAGTAATTCTAAAAACGGACATCATATACATTGGCAGACTAGATAAGATAGAGTTTATAAGCACTAACCTCCCTCCAACAGACAACATTTTGCTTTTCCAACTCCCTGAAACCTTTCTTCAATCCCCTTCCAATCTTTATTATTGAGTTTTTTAGGGTTCATGGGGATGCCAAGATATTTAAATGGTAGAGATCCTTCATGGCAGCCAAAAATCTGCACATATTCTCCTACTTTCTCCTTTGCCTTCCCAAAACAAAACAGCTCACTTTTATGGAAGATGATTTTAAGGCCTGAGAGCTTTTCAAATGTACATAGTACAAGCTTCAAGTTTTTAGCCTGTTCTAGATCATTTTCCAAAAAAAGTATTGTATCATCTGCATATTGGAGAATTGATAATCCTCCATCTACCAAATGTGGCACTAGGCCCCTAATTTGACCACTGTCTCTAGCCCTTGAAATAAGGATAGCTAACATATCTGCTACCACATTAAACAGGACTGGAGATAAAGGATCCCCTTGTCTCAATCCTTTTTTTGTTTGAAAGAAGTGCCCCATGTCATCATTGACTTTAACCCCCACACTTCCCCCACTCACTATGGTTTCAATCCACTTACACCATTTTGAAGAGAACCCCTTCATTCTTAGAGCCTGTTGCAAAAAATTCCAATTGACTTTGTCATATACTTTCTCAAAATCTAGTTTGAGAATAATTCCACTATGTTTTTTCCTATGCAGCTCATGGAGAATTTCATGTAAAATTACCACCCCCCTCCATAATGTACCTTCTAGGTAGAAAAGCTTGTGAAGGTCTAATGATTTTATTGGCCACCATGCTCAGTCTATTACCTATCACTTTTAATGAAAATTTTGAAGCTAACATTTAGGATACAAATTGGCCTATACTGCTGAATCATGTTGACCTCCTTAAGTTTTGGGATTAAGGTTAGGATCCCAAAGTTTAAGTTATGTAGAGGGAGCATGCAGTTATGGAAATCTTTAAACATGGCCATTAGGTCATCCTTAGTAAGACTCCAAAAAACTTGGTAGAATTCTGCTGGAAATCCATCAGGTCCCGGTGCTCTATTGTGGTTCATCTGAAAAATGGCATCTGTCACTTCCTTTTCAGTAAAACCATCAATTACTGCCTCATTTTCCTCTTTGGACACTTGAGGTATATCCTCTGTCATGGATTCATCCATAGAGCAGATATTTCTCTTTTGAGCACCAAAGAGGCATTTATAAAACTTTGTTATCTATCTTTTCAGACTCTCCTCCCCTTCAATAATCCCCTCTTCTTGCTCCAGCCTGAAGATTCTAGTTTTTCTATGTTTGCCATTTGCTATCATATGGAAATATTTGGTATTGTTGTCCTCCTTCAACATCCTAGTGATTTTTTCTCTTTGAAACCATTTTATTTCTTCTTCTCTCATAAGCTTTACTGTCTATCCTTAATGCATTGCTTTAAATCAGTCTCTTTCTGACTTAGCAGCTATGATTCTGCCTTTTTATCTAGCTCATTTGCATTTTTAAGAAGCTCTTGTTTCTCTTTTTTATATGTGAAAGGTCCTTGTTTGGTTTTGGTAATTGAGTGATAACCTAGGTGGACTAATATGTGTTTAAGTAGAATACACAGGTGATTAGTCCACAGGTAATTATGTGATGAAGGAGCTCATTGCATATGAGACATGACATGGAGTCATGTGACTAGGTGGAGAAGATCAAGACAAGACTTGGCTTGATGGACCGGTTGCAAGTACGAAGGACAAGTCAGAGGCTTTGAAGTGCTGGACCGCATGGCGAGATGCTTGAACAAAGACTTGGCGCCGATGGACCGATGCAACGGTGAAAAGCAAGTGAGGTCAAGATCGATGAACCAATACGTAGCATGATGATATGAAGTTGATCATATCATTTGTGATGGTGTTGGTGCATGTGTTGCATCAACATTGGAAGAGATGGAATGGAATGCGCAAGACAAAGGTATAACCAATAGGCATTTCATTTCACCAGTCATAGGTGTGTAGAGAAGTTTATGACCGGGTTTAGGATAGATGGCCGTACTATCAAGAGGGGCAAACTTGTTTGCATATCGATCATCTAGTGCCACTTGAGCGATCTAGCATGGCGATGTTGCTAGGATCGAGTGGCATGGTGAGGACAAGTAAAAATCCCTTGAAAATGGTTTGTGAAAATGCTAACTCACTCACACATAAGGTGGAACACTTGTGGAGTTGGCACATTTGCAAAGGGGTTGAAGAAACGGTCAAGAGGTGCTCAGTGGATGTAATTTGACCGGATTAATAAGCTAGATAGGCATACTATCAAGAGGGGTCAATTTCATCTACTTGATGGCTCTATAGTGCCACTTTGCTCAAACAATTGCATTGCATGCATATGGACTAACATAGTTTGAGAAAGTGAAAAAGATGAGAAGAAAAACATGGTCTAAATGAGCGCTAACTACTTAGAGGCGGACGGTCCGACCTTGGTATGGCGGACGGTCAGCCTAACTTAGACAGAGACATGTTTTCAGAGTTAGAGGCTGTTTTTGTGAGGAGGACGGTCCTCCATATAAAGGAGGACGGTCCTCCATATAACGGCGGACGGTCTGCAGTTCAAAAAGCGAGCCGAATTGTGTATCATGGACAGTCTGGCCTAAGGGGTGGACGGTCCGCCAGTCCCCAGTTTGCTCATGTTTGAACCTAACGGCTAGTTTCGTAGAATGGCGGACTGTTCGGGAGAGCCGTTACAGCTCGGGAAAAAGGGGAAAACGGCTAGTTTGTCCCCTCCCTCTATATATAGAGGGGTGGTTGGCCCTTGGGGTTTGTTGAGCACCTTGGGGATGTATTACCCTTGGTTGTGCTTGACTTGGGAGCCCTCTAACTCACTTGTTCTTGCAAGAGTGCGAATCGATTGCGAGTGAGTGCGATTCTAGTGCGTTGCTTTGTGAGATAGCATCAAGTGGCACTAGGTGTTCGTGTTGCAAGCCGGTGGTGCTTGTTACTCTTGGAGGTTGCCACCTCCTAGACAGCTTGGTGGCTTGTGACTCCGTCGAAGCATGCAAGAAGATTGTGCGTGGCTTCGGAGAAGGCTTTGTGAGGGCCATTGTGCTCACCCCGCGGGGATCACGAAGAGCAACACTAGTAAAGCATGTCGTTGAGTGCCCTCATCTTGTGTTGGTTGTGCGGCGCCCATTGTGGGCTAGGCAGGTGATGCCTATTAGCACATGAGCCTCCAAGTGAGTGAGCCAACACAACAGGGACTAGCTTGGTGGCAACCAAGTGAACCTCAGGAGAAAAATTACCGTGTCAACCATGTCATCCTCTTCTTGGTGGTTTGCTCCTTACATATACAAGCTCTTTACTTATTGTTCATATATGTATAGCTTGTGTTGTTGCTCTTGTAATTAGCTAGCTTGTGTAGTTTGCTAATTACCTTCTTGCTTGTGTAGCATAGAAGTAGCTCTTGTGAGCAACTAGTTGGCCTGTGTAGCTTTGCTAGTTACATTGCTTAGTTTGTGTAGATAAGTTTTTGAGCTCTTTAGTTTGGCTTGTGTAGCCTTGCTATTGAGCATTAGTAGTGAGCTTAGGCTTTGTGCGCTTTGCTTCACTAGTTTGTTCACCAGCGGACCGCGCCTGCTCGCCAGACTGCGCCGCCCCCGCTCACCCCCTGCCCTGCGGACCGCGCCTGCTCGCTGGATCGTGCCACCCCTGCCCACCCCTACCCCGAGGACCGCGCTGCCCCCGCCCAGCCCCTACCCGGCGGACCACCCCTGCTCGTCGGACCGCGCCGCCTCCGCCTGGCCCCTGCTCGTTGGACCGCGCCGTCCCCCCTCGACCTTGCCCGGCAGACCACCCCCACCGAACGGCGCCGCCCCCACCCAGCCCCTGCCCGGCGGACCGCCCTTGCTCGCCGAACAGCCTGCCTCGTGATCTCACGGGAGGAGGCCCCGCACCGCGTCGGCGCCAGGAAGGTCGAGGACTACCGCCTCGTGCTGTAGCTCATTGACGACGAGCACGATGGTGGCACGGTGCCATTGGCGTAGCAGCAGTGGCGGTGGTCGCATCCGCTGGTGGCCGGGTAGGAAGCCAGCAAGCAGCCGCCCGCGCCGGCAGTGGGCAAGGAGGCCACCGTGCGGGTGCCAGCGGCGTCCCCAGTCCCGGCCGGGGTGTGCTTCGAGGGCGCGATCTGCGCGGCGTCGCTGTGCGGGATGCGGATGAGCTTGCTCGCTTGCAAGCAGGACTTGCAATGCGTCCTGAGGAAAAATTTGCGGCTGTAGGAACAATTTTGTAGTCACCAGAGAGGAATTTTTGTAGTGGCCGTCGCCAAATCCATAGGTGCGATCCAAATTTGGGTTTTGATTACTTCGATTTGGGTTTTGATTAGTTCGAGCTCAAGCAGAGGAAGAGAAGGGGAGGAAAGAGAAGAGACAGACATGTGGGCCTGTTTACAAAGGGTAAAATAAACTATTCACAACAAGTGCTCATGTTTTTGGAGCTGTAGCACTGCCACCAGCCAAACACGTGCAGCAGCTCTATGTTATTCTGAAGTTGGTGGAGTGGAGTTGGGAAAGTGTGGAGCTGGTGGAGTGGAGCTGATTTTTGTGAGGTGGAGTGTTGCCAAATATCCCCTCAATATACTGGGTCATCCAATCACGAATGGTTGGGATATATGGTTGGTTACCTTATCTTACGCTCATGGGTGCTTAATCACAACGTGGGGGCGCTCCAAAAAGAAAAAAAAGGAATATGAGACGAATAGACTTCCTTTTAAATCCCCATAATTTCTTTTTGTAGGTGTTGCCCGACGGTGATTCTTTGAACCTGTCGGCCACTTGCATAGGTTCCCGACTGTGACGAGAAACTATCAGCTATTTCCATAGTTTGCCAACGGTGACCAGAAAACTATCATGCACTAAAATAACCGTCGGCCATTTGTATAATATCCGAAAGTGATTAGCTGCACTGTTGGCAATATAAAAACAGTTGGCCATTCTTAGATTTACCAACAGGCGGTCGGTAACTTGTGATAACTGTCGGGTAAAGTTAGGATTCTAGTAGTGAATATTTCAGGTGCGGGACCCATCACACGAGGAAGAGCATGCCGTAGGGATGCATATCTTGGCACCTCTGAGCCACAGCAGCAGCTAGCTACCTTAGCTTTCAATAAGACATACAAAAAATATGCAGCATCTTCTCAAGGTGCATGAGTATCCGGATATGCACGAGGATTTGGGTATGCAGGAGGATCTGGATATGCAGGACAGTTCGGGTACGGAGGAGGATCATTGTAGTAGGAAAGGTCATCGATTCGTATAGCTTCAATCAATGGACATCCTAGTCCACTAGGTATGCACCCCCCACTATGGAAGCGGACAATGCTACATGGACGTCAACTACATCATAGACTGGGTGGACGTCCTCGACACCAAAACCATACAGATGCAAGAGACCCTAAACCAACAAGCCACTTGGCAAAAGGAGGCCAATTGCATTGCTCAGGCCACCAACTACCAGCTACGAGAGAGCACCCATAAGTTGGTCGATATCCTCAACCACTTAAACCATTTTCAGTGACGTCAGAGATAAACTTGGTGGAGGAACCCCGTCAAGTTTAGTATCAAGTATTCTTTTAGTATGATGTCATTCCTTTTATTTGAAGTAAATCCATGGCCTAATATAGATTAACCTCTTTCTTATTTTACTCGTTGTGCATATACTTGCTTTCCACCATACGTATGCACACATTTTTTGGGAGTTAGTCTATGTTATCTAAATTTCATAGTTTGTGATCCCATTTCCTTCCACATAACAAAAGGATCATAATCTATGAACCCCCCTGCCATTAGTGTCTTCCTTTTTAGTGTTTCATTTCAAAGGGTGTGGGGGATTTCAGTGACCAAATAAAGTATAACTTAAAAGGAGAGCAAACTATGTTAAGAGGAAACATGCAATTAAAAAAGAACGTCAAGTAAGCTTTGAGGGAGATTGCAAAATTTGGTTCAGGAAAGGGATAAAAAGTGGCATTGGAATAAATGGGTTCCCTATGTTCATGATGACCACATAAAGATGGGGGTATTTTATTCCATATTTCAATTAGTATATGATCTTGCTCTTGCATTGCATCCAAGCAAGTAGATATACTTGATTTTTGTTATTAAGTCTTAAATTTATTGTTTTGTCATTAATGACCAAAAAAGGGGAGATTATAAGAAACATTGACCATGACAACATGTCCAATGGGACTAATTTAGTTTGCTAATATAGAAGGACTTAGTCTCATGGGTGCAAGTTAATTGACTTGAGTGATAAAACACCTAATATGTAGACCAAAGTGAGAGTGTTGAAGACCTTAGAAGATCAAGAAATGTGCCAAGAGATCAAAGAAAAGAAGCATAGACAAAAAGACAAGAAAATCTAACTTTATGATCACTAGACGACTATACGAATGCTTAACCAAGCAAGGGACACTATGTAAACAGCCTTCTAAGGAGAAGCGGGTTAAGATTCATTGGAGAAATGGAAAAAACACATTTCTAAATTGGCGTCTCTGATGTGAAACACATCGATAATAAGAAGAAAGGCATCTCCTTTGAGAGCTATCAAAGACGTGGTTTTAAAAACGCGTCTCCTTTGGGAGATATCAGAGATCGGGTTTCACAAGCAGTGTCTCCAATATCCTAAACATCATCGGAGTCGCATCTCTACAACCTGCGTCTCCAATGACAGGAAACATCGGGCCTCTACAACCCGCGTCTCCAATGATGTACCCTGCTATAGGAGACACGCCTTGTGAACCCATGTCTCTGATGAAGATACATAGGAGACGTGGTTCAAGAAGAAGCCTCTCCTATATGTCATTGGAGATGCATTTTGTTTCGGTGTCTCCGACGAGTATGTCTTCTTTGACAGTTTCTTACATAGTGGGATCTATAACATGGGGTCAAGACCTGATGAGTTTTGACCAGTCGCATGCTCTAGTTGTGCACTGAACTCTACCAATAGAGTTTGAAGTCTGCAGGCTAGAATTGTGGCGACTATGTGTAGACAAGGCACTAGATGCTTGTGATGAGCTCCAGAAGCTTTTGCTGAAATAATGTTGCAGAGCCCAATAAAACAAAAATAAGGCCGTCTTCTATCTCAGAGCTCCACCGTTCTCCATCCATGCTGTCTAAAATTTGAAGGGGGCTCGAGCCCCCTAGATCCTCCACTGAATGGTTCGGAAAATGATACTTTTCATAGCCTCTAACGGTGAGAAATACAACCTTCCATGTCTGAAATATCTTGTAGGCATATGCAAAATTGACTACAACCAATGAATCATAGAACATATATGTTTTTTCTCTAAATAAAAGACCTCTTTATTGACCAATTTATCAAGTTGTGCCAAAGTAGTCCGTCACCATAGACGAAATCTTTTGTTTTATCCAGCAGCAGTACTTCAAAGAAGCCATCGGCCAAGAAAAAATTAATACTCCCACCGTTTCAAACCATAAGTTGTTCAGATTTTTATATGTTCTTCTATGCATCTAGACATGCATTATATCTAAATGTATCATTAAAATTATGTACCTATAAAATTAAAATGATCTATAATTTGGAAAGAAAGTAACAAACAATCCACCTACAAAATTATGTACCTATAAAATTAAAATGATCTATAATTTGGTAAGGAAGTAACAAACAATCCGCCTCTTGCGCGCGAACCTTGCAATGATCTTCAGAAACCTTTGGCAGCAGAAAACCAGTGACAGACATCCTCGATTTTGGTGCCATGGATTTTCTCAAACTTTAATACGGTCTGCGGGGGGGGGGGGGGGGGGCTTCAGCCTTTCTTAGCATGAAATCCGCTGATTCCGCTTCCAGCCAGAGCTCCCTCCGCCTGATAAGCCACGCAGACCACGGGATCATTTAATTTGTTGCTGAAGGCAAAACGGCGACTTCGACGCGGGGTACGGCACCGTAGCAAACTCGAGTGCAAACGCGAACGACGCGATCTTCAGCCGTACAAAAATAGCGACACGCCCGGGTGAGTCGCGACGAGAATTGCCGGGCGATGTGCATCTCCACCTACGGATGGAGCCAATGCTACGACGAACTCCAATCCAGCGAAATCATAATCTTTTTATTATATATATATATATATATATATATATGTATGCACTTAGACATATAATTTGTCTAGTGATGTACATTTTAATGTACCTAAAAAATCAAAATAATAGTAATTTGGGATGATAGAGTAATGAATAAATAAGATTGGCGAAACTGGTAAGCTTCCTCTTGGGGACCTGCCCACCCGGGTTCATTGGAGGGGGGTCCCTGCCTCGCCTTATATTGCCGGGGGCAGGGTTACAGGTTGGTTGTTTACAAGAATGCTAGTCGACTAGTGAGTCCTACTCTAATTGCTACGAGTAATTTTCTAATTTTCGACTAGTTCCTGTCTTGCCACGTAGAACACACCGTTCTGCACCATAGTCTCCATGTCTGACACGTCTCAATATTCAGCCCTGTATCTAGAATTGTCCAAACTTTTTGGTGGATCCATAGATGTATGTACGACAAACCCCCAAGTACTTTTTTTAGTCAAATGCAGCAGTTCCGAGTACTTTTGTAGGCTTTTTTGACTAGTTTTTGGTGCTCTTTGAGTACTCCATCGGGTTGAGTCTTCAAATGTATTCGAACACTGCCATGCGGCTAGAATATGCTCAAGTCTCATTTAACTTGGTCTTGAATCTTCAATCTTGAAATTTATATGGAAGTGTGATGAAAGTCGCACTCCATATGGAGTAGCCCCCGAACCTTAGGTTGAATCGAAGAATAAGGTGAGGGTCAATTTGTAATTTTGCATCTCTTTTTCTTAAAACTCAAAGAAAAAACTTTTTAGCCAATGGGCACGTGGCACACAGCCCCCGAGCCGTTACAGGACTAGTTTGGGTATAAGGGTCAACCACTAGTCAACGTGACTGTTAGCCAACAGTAACTTTATCTCTTCTGAAAATAATGGAAACTGTCATGCAGGTCTGAAATCTTCGAGCTTTTAAAAATAGAATATTCCCGTTAATCTCGCTAGTGTTTAACTACACTGTGGCTATAAATAATGGAGCAAAACATCCTTCCATTTCACCTGTATAATCTGCTCTTTCAACTTCCGCACTGTAGCCCTAGTGTTGCCATTGCCCGATCCTTGAGCTCGAGGGCCACCGTCCCCCACCACTTAGCTCTTGAGTGCATGCAAAAGAAGACCCTCGTGGCAACACGGATGGGGAAGAAAGCGACTTCGAGCAAGGCGGCGGAAGGCGGGAAAAAGAGATCAGAGAAGAAGAAGGAGATCCAACTGCTGGCTCCCAAATACGGCAAAACTGACCAGACGGCCCCGCCATTGCCTGCGTGCGCTTGGAAGAAGTTCGTGCTGAAGGAGGAGGACATGAAGGCATTGGTGGGGGCCAACCTCCTCGAAGACAAGGATGTCATCAATTGGAGATGTGGGTTCAGCAACCCTTAGCCGCTGGAGACGTATGTTGATGAAATGGTAATCTTCTCCTACTTCGTTGAGTGTGGACTAGCCTTGCCTGTCGGTGTTTTAACCCGGCAACCTATCAAGGGAGTACCCGAGATAGTGTTTTGGTTGGTGGGTGTCGTCGAAATCAAGGAGTCGATGGTGACGCAGGGACACGATTTAGACAGGTTCGGGCCGCTAGATCACGTAATACCCTATGTCCTGTGTGTTGTATGCTTGCATTCAATTGAACTTGTTTTGAAGGGGTCCCTGCCTGCCCTTATACATCGGGGGAGCAGGGTTACAAGGTAGTCTTTGGTACAAGAGTACTAGTTAGACAAGACTATAGAGTCCTACTCTAACTCAGCAGAGTAGTTTCCTTGTATTCCGACTAGTCCTTCAGGAGTTCCATGTAGTCTACGTTGTCCTGTAGCGTAGTCTTCATATCCTAATACGTCTCGAGTACGTCCCCTTGAGTGGGTCCGTACAGACCTTCTGGTGGGCCTGGGGAGGTATGGTTGACAAGCCCCCGAGTACTTTGTAGTCAAATGAAAGAGTTTCGAGTACTCAGCAGACGTTGCTTGACTAGTCTTCGGTGCTTGTTGAGTACTTCTGTCGTGGCTAGTCTTCGAGTACTCAAATGCTGTCATGCGGCTGGAAGGTACTCCTGTCCCATTCTGACATTAGTTTTGAGTAGTTTGTCTTCAAGTCTTTATATGGAAGTGCGATGAAAATCGCACTCCATATGGAGTAGTCCTCGAGCCTTAGGTTGAATCGAAGAATCAGGCTGAGGGTCAAACTGAATTTGCTTCGTCTTTTCTTAATCCCTGAAGAAAAAGAAAATTTTGTCCAACGGGCGAGGTGTATGCAGCCCCCGAGCACTTGATTGAGATCATGATCAGCGTGATCGTTCGACTTCAATATCGAGATAAATCTTGAGAATATCAGACCGTTGCGAGATTACCGGCTGCATTCCCAGAATCGCGGAGCCGTTTTAGATCCGTTGTGTGTTTTATAAAGTATAAGGCCGGTAACCTCCGTGGTTTACGCTTCCAGCCATTCACATCTGTCATTCTCCATCTTTAAAAACCCTAACGCCGGCGCTTGCGCCGCCGCCGCCATTAGCCAAAGTTAGCGATCTCAAGTGTCATAGTAGTTTTCTCCTTCTCCCTTACGTGTTCCAAGGTGATGCATGTGAAGAAGATGGGGAAGAAAACCGACAAGTCTAAGGGAAAAGCCATGGAAGAGATGATGAAAGATTCTAGGAAGGGGAAGGAGCCACAGCTTCCTCCACCCAAATGTGGGCCTACCGATCAGACCACTCCGCCAAATCAAGCATCCGCTTGGAAGATGTCCACCATGAAGAAAGAATCAATCCAAGAGTTGGTGGATGCAAAATTGCTGCAGGAGGAGGCCGTCATCAATTGGAGGTGCGAATATGCCAATGCCTGGAACTTTGAGGTCCATCCAAAAGAGACAGTAATTTGAGCTCATTTTGTGGAGGGAGGGCTTGCTGTTCCAACATCTGATTTCTTTAGAGATATCCTTGACTTTTACGACATTCAGCTTGTTCATATGAATCCCAATGGGATATTTCATATTGCGATCTTTGTGCATCTTTGTGAAGCATATTTGGGGATACATCCTCATTTTCCATTGTTTCGTAAGCTTTTCCGCTGCAAGCTCTAGCCTAGTCAAGATAGGATGGCAGTACTCGGAGGCGCGAGATTTCAACTGAGGGACTCCGATGTGTATTTGGAGTATGAAACTCCAGCATCCCATGGTGCTTGGAAGGAAAAGTGGTTTTACATTGAGAACCATGAGCATCTAATGCTAGTGATCACCAGGTACCGGCCGAAGTACTCGAGCAAGTGGCTTAAAGAGCCTAGCATTGAGGATAGTCATCAGGTGGCCAAGTTGCTGCAGAGGATTGCAGAGTTGAAGAAGGCAGGACTGACTGGGGTTAATGTGGTCGCTAGCTTTTTGAAGAGCAGAGTACAACCATTGTAGCTGCACCAGACTTGGGGCTATGAGTACTCAAGTTTTGATGATCCTTCACAGATGTCTGTTGAAGATATATCTGATAAAGCGGTTGAAGACTTGTTGGGCAAATTTTTCAAAAATTTCCAAGGAGTGCTTGAAGTTGATGAGTCCATTCAGGAGTTTGACAGCTGGAATAAGCCCAGAGAGGTAACTTGCTTTCCTTTTGAGTACCCATAATTATTAGTCGTCATGTTTGCCAACCAGTAATTCCTTATGCAGGAGGATGTCCTTTTATATTTTTCTCCTCCTCCTCACCTTGATGCTGATGGCGCAAAGAATGCAAAATCTGTGTACTACGTGCGCTTGCCTGATGATCCCTCAGAGGAGGAGGAGGATGATGGGGACTGTGAGCTGCTTGGCGATTCAGATATTTTGTCATCTGACTCCGAGTTGTCTGATCGTGTTTCTATGCTGTCTCGAGTACTCAAAGGATATAAATTTGGAACTGACACCTCGAAGCGTCCAGCAGGAGATGTTGGTGATGAAGAGGTCCAGGCTTCAGTGCCAAAGAAGAGACGTACCATAGTGCATAAGCGATCACTCAGCAAGCACTTGGAGACGTTCAAAGGTCCGCCGCCAGTAATTACCTCTGCTGAAGAGCAATGCGCTGAAGTATGAGTACTTATATAGCTTCCTTTAGTAGTCGAATTGACTTGTTTTGATGTTTGTGTTTGCAGGTTGTTGATGATGTGGATGAAGATATTGAGGAGGCTGCGGATGCAACGTATGGAGCTGCCGAGACTACTTCTGATGAGTCACGATAGCTAAGGATTCGGCTGCTAGTGTGGTTTTGTTTGGATACATCTGCTTGAGATGTAGCCATAACGCCCGAGATAGCTACTACTCAAGTAGCCGTTGATCTTGAAGTTGCTAGTGGTGGAGCAGGTGACCCGTCAGAGACTACCATAAGTGGAACCATGAAAACGCTCGAAGCAGTTTTTGACACCACTTTGCCTGAGGTCCCCGCTAGCGGTGAGTCGCGAGTACCGGTACTAGTCGCACGTACATTATCTCTGAATTGGTTCTTTCAGGTCTTGGTGAAAACATCGAGGAGTTGCCACCCGTACTGGCTAGTAAATCAGCTTTGAGTCTACAGCCGGTCCCCGTGATGAAGAAACGTCGTCGAGTTCCTCCCCGGTCCGCCAAGTAAGTACTCTGTTGTAATGGTTTGATTACCAACTTCACGATCAGTAGTTGCTTTCTTAATCTTGAATCGTGTTTGATATCAGGACTTCCGAGGATATTATTCTCGAAGAAGCGAGCACGGAACAGGTTGAAAATCCATCGGGCACGGACTTTGCCGTGGCACCTGTTGTCGATTTGATGAGTGAAGACCCAGTGCAAACTGGTGACATAGGTGCAATGACTCTTGCAGCCACCATACTACGGGATGTAATCTATTCACTTGAGGATCTGGCGCTACCAGCCCCCAAGGTTGTTAATGACAATCCTCTACCCGCAACCGAGATTGCAGCAACTACAACAGTGGCGAGTATCGAAGAGGGGGCTGTAGTAGTCTCACAGGGTGTCAAGGCATTTGGGGAGGAGGTTGTGCCAACTGCTGTGCTTGAGTAGACGGCGGGCAATGATATTTCTGAAGTTGGGGCTTCTTCAAGGCTGTCTGAGTATAGACATCTTATTTGTTCTGTTGCACCTTCCTCATTCTGCTGGACTACTAGAGATTTCCACATGACGTTGGCGGGAAGCACAGCTTCTGATCTGTGAACCAGAAAGTAGGACGATTGCCTTGTAGGCTTGCATGGCTGGGTGCGAAGCCCCTAGAGGACATTGGGTAGTTCCTTGAGCCACTTGCCCTTTTTGGTGTTTCCAATGTCGTGTAATCTTTTCTTGAGAGCTTCCAGTAACATCCCGTTGGCACGCTCAACCTTGCCGTTGGCCCGCAGATGAGCAACAGAGACATGTAGAATGTCAATCCCGCTGTTCTCGCAATATTCCCAGAACTCATGATTGTTGAAATTTGAGCCTAGGTCTCTGATAATGCAATTAGGGAAGCCGTAGCGATGGATAATTTCGTCAAGGAAGTCGAGTACTCTGTCTTCCTTGGGGCAGGTCACTTGCTTCACCTCGATCCACTTCGTAAACTTGTCAATCGCCACCAGTTTTTGATTGAGTTCTCAAGGCACCATAGGCAGCGGGCCAATCATGTCTAGCCCCTAGCATGCAAAGGGCCAAGAGGGTGGTATGGTGATCAGCTTGTAGGCAGGGACATGTTGTTGCTTGGTGAAGAATTGACACCCTTGGCATCGGCGGACTAGTTCTTCGGCGTCAGCGAGAGCTGTAGGCCAATAGAACCCCTCTCTGAAAGCTTTGCCCATGATCATTTGTGAGGATGCATGATTGCTGTAGATGCCTTTGTGGATCTCCTCCAGTATGTCCTTGCTGTCTTGTTGCGAGACGCACTTCATGAGTACTCATGAAGATGCGCCTCTTCTGTAGAGCTTGTCCCCGACTAGAAACTTGCCTCTTCTGTAGAGCTTGTCCATTAGTGAGTCGCCATAGACTAACAATCGCTTGATTCCTAGCGAAACTGCCAAGCGGAGTCTGTGCAGAAGCGCTTCATTTTCAGCTTCATTGTAGGATACCTCCCAGAGGATTTGCAAGACATATTTGAGTTGTTCACCTTTGGGAGAGATTAAGAGTACTCCTGCACCAGCGTCCTCAAGCTTGAGTGATCCATCAGAGTACATGACCCAATACTCTGGGCACTCTGCCAGCGATGGTACTTGATTTTCCCGCCATTCTACCGTGAAATTGACTAGTTCCTGTGATTTTATGGCAGTCCTTGACTTGAATTTGAGGGACAATGCTCCGAGTTCTACCACCCACTTGGATATTCTTCCTATTACATCTTGATTGTGGAGAATTTCTTCCAAGGGGAAGTCTATGATGACGGAGATGTTGTGTTCCTGGAAGTAGTGTCGTAGCTTCCGTGAGGTGAGTAGTATTGCGTATAGCAATTTTTGGACTAGCGGGTACCTGGTTTTGGAATCTGACAACATCTTACTGACAAGGTAGACGAGCCTCTGTACTTTGTATACATGGTCTGGTTCTGGTCTTTCAACCACGATCGCCGTGCTAATGACATTGGTAGTTGTGGTGATGTAAAGCAGCAAGTCTTCATTGGGGTTTGGCGCCGTGAGGACCGGTGGCTTTGACAGGAAGTCTTTCATCTATTGCATGGCTTGGTCCACCTCCTCGGTCCACTGGAATTTGTCTTGCCACTTGAGAAGTTTGAAGAAGGGTAGTCCCCATTCTCCAAGCCTTGAGATGAATTTGTTGAGTGCCGCCACGCATCCAGTCAGTTTTTGTACATACTTGATGCACGATGGGGCATGCATATTAGTGATGGTGGAGATCTTCTTGGGTTAGCTTCAATCCCTCAGTGACTGATGATGAACCCGAGTAGTTTTTCGGATGGTATGCCAAAAATGCACTTTGTTGGGTTTAGCTTCCACTGGAATTCTTGCAAGCAAGGTTTCTTCCAAATCCGCAATCAAGTCGTCGGGATTTCTGGTCTTTACGACCACGTCATCCACGTATGCCTCTACGTTGCGATGTAGCTGCATCTTGAAGCATTCTTGGATTGCCCGTTGATAGGTAGCACCTGCGTTCTTCAAGCCGAAGGATATTGTTGTGTAGCAGAAAGCTCTGTATGGGGTGATGAACGCGGTCTTGATTTCATCTTCTTCCGTGGGTGCTATCTGGTGATACCCCCGAGTAGCAATCGAGGAAGTCGAGTAAGGTGCATCAAGCTGTCAAGTCGATGACTTGATCAATCCTAGGGAGCCCGAAGGGGTCCTTTGGCCAGTGCTTGTTGAGGTCTATGTAGTCGACACACATCCTCCACTCGTTGTTTTTCTTTTTCACCAAGATGGGATTGGCCAGCCACTCTGGATGATAGACTTCCTTTATGAAGCTAGCCGCGAGTAGTTTGGCCAACTCTTCTTTGATAGCTTCTCTTCTATCTTGAGCAAAATGATGTAGTCATCATCTTTTTGGCATAGCTTTGGGATCCACATTCAGTGAGTGCTCGATCAACTCACTAGGCACCCCTGGCATATCTGATGGCTTCCATGCGAAGATGTCTCGGTTGGCCTGGAGGAAGCTAACGAGCGCATTTTCCTATTTAGGATCTAGCCCTGAGCCAATCAGGGCTATCTTGGAGCTGTCACCAGTCTCAAGGTCAATGGCTTTGATATCCACTTCGCTTGCTGGCTTGACCTTGGTTGCCCCCGACTTCTTTTCTGGGATCTCGAGTTCTGACGGGGATGGTTTTTTGGAAGCAGCGAAGACTTGCATCATCGAATTTGCCACTTGAGTAGTCGCTACTAGCTCTACGACTTCCGTGTCGCAGTCGTATGATCTCTTCAAGTATCCATGCAGGGAGAGTACTCCCTTGGGTCCCAGCATCTTGTGTACCAGGTACACGTAGTGTGGGATGACCATGAATTTGTCCAATGCTGGTCTTCTGAGGATAGCGTGATAAGATGTTTTGAAGTCTGCCACCTCAAATTGGATGTACTCTGTCCAGTAGTGTTCTTTGGCCCCAAAGGTAACTGGCAAAACCACCTGACCCAGGGGTACAACCGTGTTTCCTAGGACAATCCCGTAGAACGGAGAGTTTGTTGGGGTAAGCATTTCAGTAATATCGAGGCCCATCTTCCTCAGAGTCTTGCCGAAGAGTACATTGAGACTGCTACCGCCATCAATGAGTACTTTGGTAAGTCTGGAGCTAGCGACTACTGGGTCTAGGACAAGAGGATACCGTCCTGGCTCTGAGAAACTAGTCCACTTGTCCTTCCCGGAGAAGGTGATTGGCACCTCATACCACTTGAGGAACGTAGGTGTTGCTGGTTCAATGGACATGATCTCTCGGAGGGCTAGCTTTTGGGACCGCTTAGTGGTAGTATCCTGTGTGCCGCCGATCGATGATGATGTTGATGGTGTTGGAAGGGTTCTGGAATTTGCTGTTATTTCCATCGTCTTCATCTTCTTTGGACTTGCCATTGTCCTTAGTTCCAGAAGGTTCCGGCAGATCTTTCATGACTCTACGGAGACTATAGCAATCCATCGCAAAGTGCTTATGATACAGGTGCCATGGGCATTGCTTCTTTAGGAGCTCGGTAAACGGAGTCCTTTCTTGATTCCTGCCACCTTTCTTGGATGACTGTGATATTTCCGTGACAGTATTGTCTGGCTTCCTCTTACGATTCTAACCTCCCGTGTTGTTATTTCAGTTGTCATTGTTGGGGTGATCGTTGCGTTTCTTGTCGTTGCACTGGCCATTACTGTGATTGTTGTTGTTTTGGCCCATGTTGCGACTAGACTCAAACCTCTCGATCTCCTTGTTTTCTTCATCCGCCCATGCTTTTATCATGATCTTAGGAGATTTGATATCTTCGGGGCGTCTCCTGCCAAAATCTTAGAACATCCGGTGGTCATAGAGACCATTCTGGAAGCAAGCTATGGCGTCATGCTCCGTGATATCCATGATTGTGGCCTTCTTGTCAAAGAATTGACGTAGATAACTGCGCAGAGTCTCGCCTTGTTGCTTTTTGACTTGAGACAAGTCGATCATGTTGCTAGGACGCTGCATTGCCCCTGCGAAGTTGTTGGTGAACGCCACCTTGAGGTCCTTCCATGTGTCGATGGAATTCTTGTCTAATGACTCGAGCCAAGTGAGTGGCGCCGCCTCCATGCAGATGGGGAAGTAGATGACCTTGGTGTCGCCGTCCTCTCCTACTGCTTGTACTGATAGTGAGTAGCACCGCAGCCATTAGACTAGGTCCTGCTTGCCATCATACTTGGTGATACCCGGATGTTTGAATTTTTCAGGTAGAACTGTCTTCCTTACTCGTCTTGAGAAGGTGGGGAACTCGTCAGAATCCTCTTCTAGATACTCGACTTCTTGCTCGCGCTCGTGATGGCGTCCGTCAATGATTGTACGGGCGTTGCGGCTGGCGTTGATCTTGTGATGAAGGTCACGTACTGGACGTTCAGGCTCTGGGTTGGGCTCACGGTCGCCACAGCCTCCCGAGGGTTCCACTTGACTACCCACTGCTCCAGCTTGGCTTGGTCTGGCGCCTCCAATTTGACTTGGTCTAGATGGAGTGTGTCTATGGCTACTGCTGGTTCAAATGCGTGATCCAAGTTCATGATTGGCAAGTTGGCAGCAAGGTGGCAGCGACGCTCTGCTCTAGCAGCATTTCTTGCTCATCGTCGAATTCTTTGAGCTTCAGTTTCTTCTCCAACAACGTTGGCAGTAAGCTCATCCTGCGAGATGCCATCTGGGTGAGGTCATGCCACAGATTTCTTTCTGGTTGCTCTTCATCCTCGCCTTCTTGTGCAACAATGAGAGCGAAGAGTTCTCGCTCTAGAGAATAGCTTCCCGAACTTGACGTGATGACCTCCGTGGAGCCATCTTCTTTGTAGATGGGCGACAAAGGAGTTCTTTCCTAGTATGGGAGGATATCGAGGTAGGAGATGAGGCGAGAATCGTCGTGCTTGGCGAGAGTAGGTGGTTTCATGTTGGGCCAGTAGACGAATCTACCTTGTGGGGTTGATGTAATCACCAGGCCCTGTTGTGGACCTGATAAAGGGGTCTCCTCATCCGGGTTCGAGTAGTAGTCGGGGTCCTCGATCATATCCGAGTTGGATTGTGATCCGGACAAGGTAGCTTGGTAGACAACACCCGTGTTTTGGAGTCCGAACGGGAATTGACTTGGGTCGTAGATTGATTCGCACGATGGCTTAAGCGTCGGCTCGTGAAAACTAGTCTGACTAGTGGGAGAAGTCGAGTTGTATCGGACTCGTCCCCCCAGCCTCAGACTAGGTCAAAAATTGAAAATTCGTCGAATTTCTTGACGAGATCCTCCAGTGCTTAGCACTGAAGGTTGATGGCGTGCTACTTCTTCTTCAGGGCTGGTGCAATGTGGCAGTGGAAGTTTCCAGTCATCTGTGATGGAAACCCAGGAGCAGAAGACGAATGTCGCGCCCGCTTCAAACGCGATGGTGGGATTGATGATGACTTGGGCCATCGAGTTCACCAGTGGATTCTCGGCGAGCGCCCCTACCTGGTGCACTAGTGTCGGTGTTTAGACCCGGCAACCTACCAAGGGGGGTGCTCGAGGTAGTGTTTAGTGCATGAGGCTCACCGAGATCAGGTGAACTCGAACACACGATTAGACAGGTTCGGGCCGCTAGATTACGTAATACCCTACGTCCTGTGTGTTGGTTATATCGAATTGCTTTGGAGGGGGTCCCTGCCTCACCTTATATTGCCGGGGGCAGCGTTACAGGTTGGTTATTTACAAGAATACTAGTCGGATTCGACTAGTGAGTCCTACTCTAATTGCTACGAGTAGTTTCCTAATCCTCAACTAGTTCCTATCTTGCCACGTAGACCACGTTGTCCTGCACCGTAGCCTCCATGTCTGTCACATCTCGGTGTCCAGCCCTGTATATAGGACTGTCCAAACCTTCTGGTGGGTCCATACATGTATGTACGACAGGTAGGCAACGTGCCCGTCGCCAGCGATGATTTCGTCAATTTCAAGGATTTGCCGGCTTAGTCTTTCCGAAGTGCTCATAGGGGTAGGATTACGTGCGTGTGTTTGTAAGGGCAAGTGTATGTGAGTGTATCGAAGAAAAGAATAAACAAGATTGAACACGAGAACGATTTTAATGTCAAATTCTTATAAAGAAACACAATCACCAATCTGGGATCTTATAATGAGATCTAAAAAGTAGGAGGACGCAAGTCGTTTACTTTTTCTCTGCAATTTACATACCGGGTAGACAAGAAATGATTGCATGCAGTCAAACATGTAAACAATTTTACTAATCAAATAACCTGAATTGCAGACCCTTTGTGCATTCCTGCAAGACTCATGTTACGATTTGAATTATATTCAAAACTAACTTCAAATCATTATCATATTTTATAATGCTGTATTCAACCAATAAGTAACAAGTATGCAATGGTATGATTGTCTTGAAGTCTCAGTAGCATTTCTTTGGCTACATATAGTTTTACATTTGACTGACTGCCATACCTAGTTTCACCTTTTGTCCAATCATACCATTCAAAAATATTAAATTATACTTATAGTTCATTATTCTAACACACTGTCTTGACATTTCTTAGAAATAAATTAGATGAAATGTTTAGTGAACACATATGAAAGCCAAACAGAGGTGTTACACCAGGCTACTCATACTTCGCACTCATGGAAACCTATAGGTTTGTTATGTTTTGGGCATTCGAAATTCAACAACTTTGAGCGGAGATATATAGCATTGAAAATTACCATTTGAAACACCGACGAATAATGTATGAACCATTAACGTGGGAGCAACAAAATTATGTTTCATGTTCTATTCATCTCTACAGCATCGAAGAGTAAATCTATAACACCGAATAATAGCATGTTCGAGACCATCAACATAACAAAGTTTGCCAGTTCGAGAGTAATATCCTATAAACAAGCAATTTCCAATCCCTCGATGTCCTCAAACTTTCATTTACCCCTTTCTGAAGAGGCCCATCAACAATACACTGACTTACAGAACAGACTATCGGAGGTTCCTGTTATACAAGGCGGAGATAAGTGGTCTTACATATGGGGGAGTAAATTATTCTCGGTAACAAGAGCATACAAATCCTTGACTGGCCAGATAAGTACTCATCCAATTTATTCCTGGTTATGGAAATTAAAGTGCCAGAAGAAACACAAAGTCTTCTTCTAGCTTTTAATCAAGGATAGGCTAAGCACAAAAGATATCCTTCGCAGAAAATCGATGATTATGGATTCCTACACCTGTGAACTCTGTATCTTGCAAAAAAGAGAAACGGTGGCACATCTATTTCTCAAGTGTAACTTCGCTAAAGCTTGCTGGTCTTCAATCGGTGTCATTTTTGCTACCACCAGAGAACCCCTACATATTCTGAACCTCATCAGGCGCAAGCTGAATGTCAGCTTCTTCATGGAAATCATTGTTATCATGACATGGAGCATCTGGACAATCCGGAATGACTGGACGTTCAATTGCAAAGCCCCAACTGTGCAGGAAGTTAAAAGAAGATTCGTGGTTGAGCTGCGAACAATCAGCCTTCATAGAGCCAAGCCCTCAATGGCCCCTGCCATGTTGAACTGGATTGACTCGTTATAGCTCTTTTTTTTTATCCTGCATTTCTGTAAACTTGTTTCTTTTGCTTTGCTTTTTGTTTTGTTCTGTTCGTCTCATCTCTAAGTTTGTAATTTGCATCTCTTTTGACTTTTAATATTCTTCAGCAGGGGCTTGCCCCTCCTGTTCCCTAAAAAAAAAATAGCATGTTTGAGACCAGAGAGAACATCTGCAACATTGTCTGAAACACACCTAAAATACAGGAGATTTCTAGCAATAATTGTTGCTTCTGAGATCTATTTTGTAGCCATCCATGTTTATTGTTACTAGAATGTAGCATCATCCTTATTCACTCTTGCACTAAGTTAGTTATCAACTGTTCCCTCCGTATCAAAATATTTATCACTATTGACTTTTTCTCACAACATTTTACCGTTCATCTTATTCAAAAAAATTATTATAAATAGATGAAAAATAAATTAATCTTAAAATACATTTTATGATAAAGTAAGTCACAAATAAAATAAATAACACTTACATAATTTTTGAATAATATGAATGGTCAAATATCGTGATCAAAAGTCAACAACGACACATATTTCATATATTTTGAGGTTTCCTATTATGCTGCTTGTTTATTGACGGGACCTTATTTAATCCAAATCATCCCACAAAAGGCACGTTTTTACCTCTCACTATCCCAAACCGGAATTGCCTTGGCAGCCAAAAATCGCCAAGGAGTACCAAAACCGCCAAGGAAATGCCAAGTAAAATCCGCCGAGAGTAGAGAGCCAAGGAAATTCAATTAGCTTGGCAGCTGCCTACCAAGGATCATTTCATTGGCGGTTTGGCAACCAAGAAAACAAGAACAACGGTAAAATCTTCAATGTGCCAAGAAAATGTTCCAACCTCCAAGTATATAGCTTCCCTTGGTAGTCATTGGCAGCCAAGGATACAACATTCCTTGGTGGTCATCGGAAGAGAAGGAATGCTATTTACTTGGCAGCCCTCAAACGCCGGTAAATAGTTGTTTTCTTGGCGGACCTCAACCGCTAAGCTAAGTTGTTTCTTGGCTGCCAACCGCCAATGAAATGAATACAATCAACAAATAAAATATTGATATATTATCAAATAATAGATACAGAAAATGGTTTACATCCATCAAGCATTCAATTCATCACGAGCTCCATTGATTAAGGTAGTAACCAGCAAGTTGTCATTGTTCTTCCAAAAATGTTACATGCAAATATGACTGAGAAAATAAATGCATTGCATCTGATATGTAGTAGCTTTACTGAGAAGAAAATATCCATTGATATTCCAATAGCAAACATGGATAAGTTGTTACAATCAGCTCAGAATATCAACTCACTTGAAAAACTATTGGATCAATCTAGCAGCACTTGAGCTAGCTAATAAAAAGGTAAACAAATCTTTCACCATTGCATATAAGATCCCATGCTACAACTCTCACACCTGCATGTCTCGCTAACCCATAAAAACAAATTGTAAGATAGGTGAAAAAGAAACTATTAGCTGGAAGGATGTAGGTGAAAACTGAAAAGGAATAAGTGATTACCTGACAGTTATGTTTCCTTGAGATACAATAATTGGGAAACCAGCATGTGGATTCATATGCTCGTCCCATCTTCAGCAGCTTCAAATGAAAATTTGGGACAGCACCAATTCCTATCTGACCTGCTACAAATTCCATGAAAAGAGTAACAAAGTTCAGTTAAACAACAGAAGGCATATGACATGATATCCGGAGAAAGCAAAGGCACCTGTACGCACATCAACAAGAATAGGCAGAATGATTTTTCAGTTTAGAGAGACAGGGAACTGATGTTCCCAGTGTCAAGATTTGTCATAACAGGTAGGCTTTGTTCATCTTAAGTCAGAAAAGAAACATAAACTTTAAGCACTACGTCTGAATCAAATAATTAAGAGACATTACCTTAATGGCAACCATTCCTGCGCTCTACCTCTCCTTCAACAGAGGTTGCCAGCAGCGGACATGCAGAGCAACACTGCCTCCTTGGTGGTAGACTCGTTGGATCCGACGGCTCCCCCACGGTAGTGTCACCTCCTCCTACCCCCACCCCACCGTACGCACAGGCCGGCACGAGCAACCTCACAAGCCTGCAGTGATGAGGATATCACCTACTCGGATACAACCATATTAGTAACTTTTGATTCAAAGGTAAAACAATTTTTTGTCATGATTGTATTTGATACATTTGATGAATTGATGCTGCACCATGATGTGTGTTCATTGTCATTTTCACATGGATCAAAAAGAGTGTTAAACACACATGGAAGGCATGGAGGTCCAAAGAAGTTGATTGGGGACCAAGTCCAAGAATTCCCAGCGTTCCCCACTAGGCCACGATGTCACTTTTGGCCCAAGGAAAGAAAGAGACCAAATCCAACACGTTTTAGAGTTGGATTCGGACTGCAGAACAGTACCAACTTGTGACGGTCACCACAATCACATATGGACTCGGATTGATGAGGACATCACTTGCTCGGATACAACCACATTAGCAACTTTTGATTCAAAGGTGAAACAATTCTTTATCATAATTTTATTTGATACATTTGATGAATTAATACTGCACCATGATGTGTGTTCATTGTGATTTTCAGAAATACATACATGGATCAAAAAGAGTGTTAAACACACATGGAAGTTACGGAGGTCCAAAGAAGTTGATTGGGGACCAAGTCCAAGAATTCCTAGAGTTCGCCACCAGGCCACCACGTCCCTTTTGGCCCATGAAAAGAAAGAGACCAAATTCAAGACGTTTCGGAGTTGGATTCAGATTGCAGAATAGCACCAACTTGTGACGGTCACCACAGTCGCATATGGACTCGGATTGGGGTATTCAAGTACTTCATGGAATCCTTATGAAGTCTATTTTCATATGGATGTAGACTCATAACAATATCTTTTATGAGGTGACCATAATGATTAAATTACTACTAAAAGGTTTTTCTATCCAAGGTGCTACGTCGCCTTATTTTGGCCCAATGGACCGTGTATCAAGATAGGTCCATTAGAGACACATCCTATGATTGGAGCACGACCCCAACACCCATGTGATCATCCTCCCACATTCTTATACCCCTTAGCCGCCACCAGGAACATATGGGTTTTGTTTAGATTTAAGTTTACCATTGCTACTTCCTTGTAGACGCGTGTGTAGACTAGACCATCCATTCTACTCGATTCAGAACCCCAAATTTGTGATTTTAGATTGGTTTTTATCCCCAATTGAGTAGCTTGTTCTACTTGTTCTTCAATTGCTTGTAGGAATTACCCTAGTGGTGCGGTTGAACATGCTCCACAAGATTGCGGTGACCATTGGAGGTGGTGTATCGGTTGCTAAGGCGCAGCATCCTTGGATGGTTGTAGTCGGGTCGTGAACGTCGTCTCCATCGCCAAATCAAGCTATGCACCTTCTCTCATCAAAAGATCGGGAATCAACCCAACAGGTTCCCATTAGTTAGTAATCAGAGCAAGGTTGATCAGTGAGAGACTTCCAGTTATTTGTTGTTTTTAATCTCCTACAATCCAAAAAAAGCCAAAAAAATTAGTAGATTAGTTTTCCTTAATCCTAAAGACCCTTTGAGCCTTTTACTAGTGCTACTTAGTTAGGGCTTGTTGAGTCTTTGGTTGCATGGGTTGTGTTGAGTTGCTGGTCTTAGTATCTAGTCTTTTAGAGTTTCGAGTTCTTGTCACATTTTGATCGCTTCCACCGTTGCCACTGCTAGTTATTGAATTCATATCTATCAAGAGTCCAATTTGGCTTAGTTTGTTGTGATTTCTAAGTTAGTTTTGCTACTGCATTTGTGAAAAAAAAGGAAGAAAAGAAAAAAAATAGGAAAGAAAAAGAAAAAAACATAAACAAAAAAGTAGGGGCTGTTCCATTTGTTCCTCTCTTATTTTCGGTGGTGTTTTGTGACTTCCTTTGTGTCCAGGCTCGTGCCTCTAGCACAGTCTAGGCTAGGACCAGCACAGTACCGTCGTTGAACAATTACTCAGCTTGCTTTTGTGACTAACATGGTGCTACTATTTTCTCTTGCTTCAGCCCACCTGCAACTCGACATATTCGACTATAGCTTGACAGGTTTTTTTTTGTTGCAGCACCGATACACTTCGCTCCACGGTTGTAGACTTATTGGTTGTCGTCACCTCCTATTTGGCTTGGTAAGAACTTGTAAGGGCTTGTTTTAAACAAGTTGAGTTTGAGAAAATTACAACCAACACATCCTAGTAGTTGATAGGAGGATACATATTATTTTTATGTTTCTTGTTTTCTACTAATTATGGCAGGTGATATGGAGATTTTTGAGCTGTTGAAACTAGATCCTTATATTCAGGATGTCATTCAACACTTGCCGTTATATGATCCTAAAGCTTACATTGATTGGGAGCTAAAAGTAGATAATGAATATGATGAGTATGACCTGTCTGAGAAACAAAAGATTTATATTGCCTCTAATGTTTTGACTGAATATGCTTTGCTAGAATGGAAGCACATTTGTAGGCACAACAAAGTTCCAAAAAGTTCCAGAATCTTGGGAAGACTTCAAATTTCGTTTTAGAGATGCATTCATTCCTGCATATTATGTTGATTATTTGCTTGCAAAATTAGACAACTTGAAGCAAGGTAGTAGGACTGTGAAAGAATACCATCTTGTCTTTAAGATTGGTGCCATGCTTGGAGGTTTAGACGAGTGCAAGAAAGATATAATGAGTAGGTTCATGAGAGGGCTCAATTCTGAAATTCAAACTATGCTGATTTCTAAAACTTATAACCACCTCTCTATCTTATTTTTGCTTGCTGAAAATCAGATTTTATTATCTAGGAATACTTGCCAGAACAATGTGACCCATGGTAATCCTTTTTCCTCCACTACACATCCTAATCAAGAGCACAAAATAGTGGAATTTGCTGCTGATTTGCCTATGTTGCAACGTGATTTGCTTGCTATACCTTATGATAACGAAGAGTTGTGTGATATGTCTTCTCTGATTTCATCACTACAACTAAAGATAGAGCAGTCTCTTGTTCCTCTTGTTGTCCATAAAATTTTGCAGGAGGATGGGACCAATTCCATTGAGTGCATTGAGCAAATTGAGCAACTACACCCGCTGCTAAACTGCGAAAAGAATGATTCTGCGGCAGCTACCACGTCAGAGGAGAGTGAGCAAAGAACCACATTCGATGCTGAAAACACTCCTTGTGAGTATGATAATACTCTGCAATTGCCTACTACTGATGCTAGCCTCGCACGAATTTTAGTGCAACTTCCTACTGAGTATGCCTTGCCACGAACAGAACACTTTTGTCGTAATGATAAGGAGTTGTTTGAAAATAGTTCTTGTATACCACAAACACAACTCAAGCATGAACATGTTAAATCTATTTTGAATGATGTACATGTCATTTCTCCACATGTTCATTGCCTTGCTAGTAAGAAGGAAGAGCTAAAACTCCTATCCTATTTTAACACATTAGGTTATATTGAATTTAAAATTCTTTGTAATCTAAGTTGTCTAAAAAAACTTAAATTTGATTCTGGTTTGCCAAGTTTTAATCAATGTTCGCTTCATGCAATTGGCAAATATGACATCAAAGGAGAATATTTGGTGCATAAAGTTTATATTTTCTCTAATCTAAAATATCCTTTTAAACTACAATATCATGATCAAATAGGGAGCTGCACTAACACTAATAATGTCTTGCAAAGTTTTTCTAGTTTTCCCCTTATGCAACAGGGTCAGCCCGAAGAAGGGGAGCATTGCTGGTTGTGGCCGTGTAGCATAGCCGTCGCTCCGTGTTGCAACATCAAAGGAAACACCTTTGAATGCTATTGGAGCAAGTCGAGGACGACTTGCAGCCAAGAAGGGGAGAATGATGAGGACATCACCTGCTCGGATACAACCACATTAGCAACTTTTGATTCAAAGGTGAAAAAATTCTTTGTCATGATTGTATTTGATACATTTGATGAATTGATGCTGCACCATGATGTGTGGTCATTGTCATTTTCAGAAATACAAACATGGATCAAAAAGAGTGTTGATTCCCAATCTTTCTATGAGAGAAGGTGGATAACTCGATTTGGGGATGGAGACGACATTCATGGCCCAACTACAACCATCCAAGGATGTTGCATCTTAACAACTGATACACCATCTCCAATTGTTGCCGCAATCTTGTGGAGCACAATCAACCAAACCACTAGGGTAATTCCTGCAAGCAATCGAAGAACATGCAGGAACAAGTAGAACAAGCAACTCAATTAGGGATAAAAAACCAATATGAAATTCCAAATTTGGGGTTCTGAATCGAGTAGAACGGATGGTCTAGTCGACACACGCATCTATAAGAAAGTAGCAATGGCTAAACTTACATCTAAACAAAACCCGTGTGTTCCTGGTGGCAGCTAAAGGTATAAGAACGTGGGATGATGATCACAAGGGTGTTGGGGTCATGCTCCAACCCTAGGACGTATCCCTAATGGACGTAACTTGATACACGACCCATTGGGCCAAAATAAGGCGACGCAGCACCTTGGATAGAAAAACCTCTCAGTAGTAACTTGATCATTGTGGCCGCCTTAGAACAAATATGGATATGAGTCTAGAACCATATGAAAATAGACTTCATAAGGATTCCATGAAGTACTTGAACGCTCCAATCTGAGTCCATATGCGACCGTGGTGACCGTCACAAATTGGTGTTGTTCTGTAGTCCGAATCCAACTTCGAAACATGTTGGATTTGGTCTTTCCTTGTACCAAAAGTGACGTGGTGGCCTGGTGAAGAACGCTGGGAGTTCTTAGACTTGGTCCCTAATAAACTTCTTTGGACCTCCATGCCTTTCGTGTTTGTTTAACATTCTTTTTGATCCATGTATGTATTTCTAAAAATGACAATGAACACACATCATGGTGCAGCATCAATTCATCAAATGTATCAAATCTAATCATGACAAAGAATTGTTTCACCTTTGAATTAAAAGTTGCTAATGTGGTTGTATCCGAGCAGGTAATACCCTCATCATGTAGATCAAGGGTGCCGCCGCTGCCTAACCCTCGCGCAGATTTAGATCTGTGGCGCCCACTCGGCCCCCGCGCGGAGAGGGAGCGGCGGCGCCGCAGCTAGCCCTAGCGCCGATTCAGGTCGGAGCCGCCATGGCTGCCGCGCCCTGCCTCATGAGATCCACCTCCATGGCTGCGCACTCCAGTGTTGATGATGCCGAGCTGCCAACCCAGGTGGTGAAGGAGGCCGCAGGACACTTGGGCTCAAGGCAAGTGCTATAGAGGGAGGGGCAAGGTGGGAGCCTGCAGGCGAGGGGAGGATTTGAGAGGAGAAGGTGGGTGGTGAGTACTGATGTCTAGGCTAGGGTTTCATGGGGAGTTTTTTTCAGGCTGTTCGGTTGTACTAGTTTGTAGCATTGCAAGCCTGCGGCTGTGCTGCAGCAACAACCAGCAAACAGCAGCTGCTGCAGCCACACAAACACTTTGGTTTACTGCAACAATTAAAAACAGCATAATGAGGAGATTTTATACAAATGAGGAAGTAAAGCTTGCAAGTAACATAGACAGCCAAACGGCTAGGATGAACCTACAACTGTTTGGTCATGTAGCTGCAACCGAAGCTGCTGCAAATAATCTCAGGCGAACATGTCAATACCGGGTGCATTTCCACCACACATTTTGATTCAACAGCCAAGGACAATGTGAGGTATTTTATTTGGGCTGAGGTGGGCCGAATGTACAAGGTGGGCATTTATTTTCAGACCAAATATTTAGAGATGAGCAAATACTGTGGCGGAACCGCCCAAATTAACCTGGCTAAAATGCACTTAAGTCGCCTGACACGCAATCATGCACTTTAAGCAAGTCAACTTGGTCGTCCGTCGGATTTCATCCGATAAACCACTTACACAGGATCGAGAAGCATTGCTCATACGAAGGTGAGTAGCACAGAGATCACAATATTCCCATCTATTAACATAGTTCAACAACTTATTACATCAAAGTTTTCGAAATTCAAACAAGTTTGCAAGGTTCAACCAGATGAAGTAAAACAAGCGGAAGCTAAACGTCGATACACAATATCATGATGAAGCCAATCATGACATCAATGATCCCTGCCCTCGCCGTCCGAGGAGGGATCCCACTCGACTGTCCAGCCCGGAGGGAGCTGGGTAGGCCAAGTGGTGTCAGCAGCCATACTATTGACATCACCTGAAAAGTTAAGCCACAACAAGGCTGAGCAACTAATACTCAGCAAAACTGACCCGACCAGTGATAAGTACGGTCACCAACTTCTAGACATGCAAGGCCTTTTTGGCTTTGGGTTTGTTTTGCCAAAAGCGACTAAAGTTGATCCTTACTTTCAATATTTTAGCTCAAATTCTAAGTTCATTAACCCGTCTAGATTAGCAACTTATACTAAGCAAGCATAGTTTTCCAAACAATTTAAAGAACAAGCATCAAGATTAATATCATCATGTTCCATCTTTACTCAGTGCAGAATAGCGATCAAGTAGTTCCAAACTGTGAGAGGCAGACGAATCGATTCGAATTTATTAACCATGCATGGTGAATCTAATCTCACGACATCCGCGCACCACGAAGGGTCGCTTCATTTGTCAGCCGTCCCCATCATTCCCTTAGGCACGTGTCAGGGCCAACTGCCTTTGGCATGCAATGCTCCATAATACCGGCATCTGCTGTACTATGACCGCTCTTGCACTCACATGATGCACCATGGGAACGACTTTCCAAGGACAGCCAGAGGGTATGCCACGTCCCAGTTCAATCAGGTACTAGGTTTTCCTATCCCATACTAGGTATGAGATTAGTACTTTCAAACACTTGATCACGAACGCCGACACGTTTCGACCTTAGTCCATTTTCATGTAGACAGATGGGTCAAATCACCAAGCACCAAACATAAGCCCAGCCCCATCCATCGTCCTTATAGTTGCAACATAAATAAACAAACAACTCCTATAACTCGCGAGTGATAGGAAATCACTCGACTTTTACTGAGACCTATTAGGCATTGTAGCTACTCAACCTTAGCAACTAGTATTTAGATCAAGGTACTAAGTTCATGCATCTACGGTTTCAATCAACTAAATGCACAATCATCAGCATCAATATCTTCCATAAATTTAAAATAGGGAATTTATGCACTGGGGCTTGCCTTCAGGAAAGGTTAATGGTTCCTCGGGGTCTTGATCTAGCTTGGGCTCACCTTCCAAGTGATGAAGCTCCACGGCAGGTTCTTCATCCGGTGTAGGATGGAGCTCGTAGGTTCCGTTGGCGAGATTAGCTTCTACACGACATGCACATGCAGGAGTTTAGTTTCAACCAGGCGCGAACACAAACAATGCACGGCATGGATTATGGTAGAAATAAAGTTGCATATAGGCCACATTCACCTAGACAAGGTTTTGACTTTCTTTAACTTCATAAAGTATGGTGGTCGGTTTAAACTTGAGGTTGACTTTGATGGTGACTGTGTACACATTTAGATTCTTACAACTTAGAGTTGCACAAGGAGAGTGGGAGGTCGTGTTTGGGGTGGTTCAAGTGCATTAGGAGAGTTATTTACTTCTGAATGTTTTTTTTACCTCTTCCAAAATTACTTATTTAGCCTATTAGGATTGATGCTTCTTTTTATTCCTTTAAGTCGATTATTTAGCCTAAAAATGGTTTCACAAACAAACAACAGCCAAAGGTACTGAGAAAATTACAGCACCTCACTTAAGTCATTAATAAGTTACTGTAAATTTTGGAAACCATTGGATTACCATAAAAAGAATTAAATGTATATCATCATTAAAGGTAGCATGTTCTTAACTATTTCTATCTCCAAACCTACAGTGATTCTGGGGGTGAAATTTTACCAGTAGGTTGAAGGTGTGTTACAGAGGGTTTGGTGAATTTTTCATGATTTTTGGAGAAGGACAACTATTTCCTTTATTTATCCTCTACTTAATCATGCTTAACAAGGAAGGTGGGTTTCTTTCTGATTCTGACCACAGCCCATATTTTTCCTGTAAACTATATCTCAAAACTGAGCTACTCCAAGTAGTTTCATATTTTTCTTGGCTCTGGATTAAAACTTATGCAAAAAGTAAGATTTAACCCTAGATTTCAAATAGAAGGTTAAAATAGGAACTTTAAGTTCTACTCCAGGGCCCTAAATATTTTTCTGAGCTTCTACTCATTGCAACATTCACCACAGAGTTGGATTTACCTATTTAGCATTTTTCTTCTATTTACTATGATTTAAAAGACCTAAACAAGGAATAAAACCATAAGATATTATTTACAACAGTAACATGAGCAAACTTATTTTTGTCAGAAACTAGACAGAACAAGGCTTCCAACAAAAGTGATTTGGTATTTTTCTTATTTTTCTATGATTTACTGGGCATTTACAAAGTTTAACCCTTTTTCTGCTGATTTTTAAACTTAAATCGTGGTAAACTTGCACTCTACCCCCTACGTCTACGGTTTAATCACGTAGGGGTCCCTGAGTTTTGCGCCTAGGCCCCTAGAAAGATCGAGGAAGATGCAATGTCATCCCCGGGTGTGCGCACGGCGGCGGCGGCAAAATCCCCGGCGATTCGCCTGCAGAGATTGGGCAACAAGTTGCCGGAGAGGCTCAGGGGCTCACCTGAGCTCGACTTGGCGGAGTTGTGGTGACGGAGATGGCCAGCGAGGGTCGGAACACGACGGCGGCGACTGGGCTTGGCGGGTGGCGGTGCGAGCGGCGTTCCGGCACACTGGCGGCGTCGGGAAGGCAACGGGCTGCTCGGGGACGTGCGCGGAGGGGTGGCGAAGCGAACGAAGAAGTCATCAAAGCACAGGGTGGCGCGGAGGTAGGAGCTCCACGGGAGCCTTAGCGGCGGCGCAAAGGAAAAGCAGGGGCGCGGCGTGCGGGAGGTGGCAAAGGGTGGTGCTGACGGCGAGCTCGGCCCTTTTATAGGGTAGAGGTGGAGCAGAGGGTAGAGGCGGGGCTCCGGGCGCGGGAGGATAAGGCTGGGGGAAAGTGGGTGCGCGGGCGAGGCGGCCATTGACCGGAGGCACCATTGGCCGGGAAGCGGAGCTTCAGGGACAGGATCCTCAGGGCATTGGGCAAGGGAGATAGCGTCGGGCAAGCGTGGTTTGGCCAGGCGGGAGGATTGGCAAAGGCGGGCATGCGTCTGGTCACGTCAAACATCAAATTGGGGGCGGCTGCACGGTCGATGTCCGGCGAAGGCGTGGCGTGCGAGGGGGAGGAAGGCACGGGCGCCGGTTGGGCGGAGTGGCTCGCGCGCGGGGAAGGGAGACAGCCTCGGCGGTGATTGGCCAGCACGGCGCTCGCCCCGTCTTGTCATGGGCGTGGGTAGGGCGACGGCGAGCTCGCCGGCGGCCACGCAGCGGGCAGCGTGTGGGCGAACATGCCCGGGTGCGCTGGCGTCGAGGCAACGTCGGGCAGCAAACCCGACCGGCTTTGGGGACCCTCCACTCGAGATTTTCAAACTAAACGTTCAAATACCCCTTAAACAAACTTGTAGAACTATGGTCGTAGTTAAAACTTTATTAAAAGTGTTTGCTTAGATTTTGAAAGGATTTGGAGATAACTCAAGCCAAAGTTTGCCAAAAACCAGAGTTTTCAGACTTAGGCGTTTCAGCCGAGTTGGTGAATTTTCAGGAGTTTGGCTGTCTTTGACTCGACTTTAGGGCAGCTTCTCAGTTGAATTAGACCAAGGTGTTATTGAAGGAGTTTCTCTTCGGTCTTAGGAATTCAACTTCTATTAAGAGCTTTTCTTGAGTTTAGTTCAAAAATTCGGAGGAACACCCTCGCCAAGAGGCGCACTCTGGATGATCTCCAGACTTAGAGCTGGAATGCCGAGAGGGCTGAGTTGACTGTTTTACCCGACTTTGACCAAGATTTTAAGTAGGTTTGGTTTCGATTTGGACCTGGGTCAGTGTAACAAAGTTGGAAAATACTTAAGGGACTACAACTTTTATTAAAGGTCCGACTTGAGGTTAGATATGAAATTGCGAGATAGCAGGTTGCAAAGCTGAAGAAAAACTTGAATTCCACGACTTCGGTTGTTTGTAGGGTTTTAATATACTCCTGTTTTGATTCTTATTTTTAACTGTCTCCCACTCCGAATTAGCCAAAGTTTCTTTAATAAAAGTTGTATGAAATTAAAAGTTTTACAACTCTTATTTGGAAAAAAATTTAAGTTTTCATATAAAATCTCAAGTTTTATATTTAACTCCAAAAAGAGCTTCTTAGGGTCAAAATGGACATTTCACCTCTTTTGATTAGTGACTAATGACTTATTTAGGTTTAATTACACCTAATTAAGGCAGAGTTGTTACAAATACATACATTTTTTCTTTTATTTATTCCTGACCAACAACTATTTTTTCACCAATCCACATATACAGAAAAAAATTGAAACTATTAAGCCATTAAGAAGATTACATTATAAAAAACATCTCTATGCCATATATTCTTAAGTAAACTTAACAAACACGCCATACTCTTAAGTGTCATATATTTTTATGCAAGATCAAGTCTAAGTGCCATATATGTTTAAGTGAACCTATCAAATTTATGTGTTCTATATGTTTAAGTTAACATGTTAAATTTCACACGTGTTTAAATGAAACAAGTTTAAGCGTCATGTGTGCAAGTGAACCTTGCAAGATATAAACCATTAACATATATGTGCCATTTTATGTTTAAGTGAAAATAAGTATGTCATATGTTTAAGCATATGTGTTTAAGTGATCCTAACAAGTTTAAGTGTCATATGTGTTAGTTACTTAACAGGACATAAACACTTAAACATGCACATGACATATAAATTTAAGTGAAACAAAACATGCCATATTAAGTACATAACAAATATTTTTCTTGGCAGTTTTGCAATTTTCTTGGCTGTCAACCGTTCTTGGCAGGTTCACCAAAATAGCCAAGGAAATGCACTATTTTCGTGGCGGTTCGCAGAAACAGCCAAGGAAATGCACTATTTTCTTTTCTTGGCGGTTCGCAGAAACAGCTAAGGAAATGTACTTTTTTCTTGTGGTTCGCAAAAAAAGCTAAGGAAATGTACTTTTCCCTTGGCGGTTCGCAGAAACAGCCAAGAAAATACACTACTTCGGGTAACCAAAATAGCCAAGGAAATGCACCGTTTCCTTGGCGTGTCACTAAAACAACCAAGGAAATGAAGCGTTTCCTTGGAAGGTAATCCAAATTGGCAAGGAAATGCATCATTTACTTGGCAGCTCATAAAAACCATCATGAAACTACATTTCCTTGGCCGTTTGTTAGACCTGCTAAGAAAACACAACATTCCTTGGCGGCCAAATTTCGGCCACCAAGGAAAGTCCTAGCCGTCAAGGCAAATCCAGTTTGGTGTAGATCTACTAGATGTACTCTCTCTGATGTTTTAGTTTATTTCAAAAATGAAACTTTTCATCTTTGACCATATTTATAAAGAATATTAACATCTACAATAACTTTGTCAAAGAATATTAACATCTCCGATAACTTTGTCAAAGTTTGACTTAGAAAAAAACTAAAATGTCTTACATTATTTTGAAACATGAAAAATATAAAACTTTACACCCTTCCTATATATTTCAGGTGCCTTCTTATTACAGCATTTCACGCCGAGAGCATAGATTATTTGACGATTGAGCTTATTTTACATATATAGCTGAAGTGATGATGGATTCATTGTGAACTTTCTTATGTCACAAGACCACAACAGGCGATAAATTAATTATACATGCCCAGGTAGAGGTGCGCCGGCAGCCGTGGCTCGGCATGCAGCACGAGCGGCTTGGCCATGAAGGTGTCGTTCCTCGACTCGCTCAGGTCGATGGTCGTGACCGCAGCTGGCTTGCTCCAGGTGAAACACTGGAGGAGCCTGCCGAAGAGCATGACGCTCATGGCGGTGCCGAGTGAGGCCGCGATGCACCCGCGGCGGCCGGTGCTGAAGGAGATGAAGCGCAGCTCGTTCTCGCAGAGCGTGACCTCCGCTGTGGGATCCCCGGGGATGATGTGGCGGCCGGGATCGAAGCGGAGCGGGTCGTCCCAGACGGCGGGGTTGCGGCCGAGGCCGATGCGACTGAGGATGACGTGGCTGCCCTTGGGGACGTGGTAGCCGGCGACGGTGGCGTCGGCGAGCGCGACGTGGGGGACGTTGAACGGCGCCACGGGGTGCAGGCGGAACGCCTCGCGGATGCAGGCCTTGAGGTAGCAGAGCCACGGGATGTCGGACTCCTGCACTAGCCGGCCACGGCCGACGACGCCGTCGAGCTCCGCCGCCGCCTTCTCCAATAGCTCCGGGTTGTTCACCGTCTCCGCCAGCGCCCACTCCACCGCGTTCGACGGGTTGTCCACGGCCGCGAACGTGATGTCCTGCAAATCATCCACTAATGCAACTGATCAGTCATCAGTGAATATTTTATTCCTGTGTCATGTGTCGTGTGGCAGAGCACGTGCCATGCAAGCAACGTGTATGAATTTTGAAGACCTGCACCTGCGACTGAGCTTTGACCTCCTCGATGGTGAGCAACGCTTTGCCATCGGCGGCCTTGAGTGTAATGAGCACGTCGAGGAAGTCCTCGGGCTCTTTCCTCTCGCCGCTCTTCCACTGCCTCCACCGCTCGTCGATGACCTTGTCGTGCAGCCCGTTCACTATCTTGTTGGCCTCCTTGACCATCTTCTCGTGGCCGTCGAGGTCAAGGCCTAGCAGCCAGGGCAGGTAGTCGGAGACGCAGAAGGCGTAGAGGAGCCCCAGCGATCTAAACACGGCGTCCACGTGCTGCACCTGTTATATACGATTAATCTTGCCATCAGCTTAATTATGTTCAGGTTTATTAGTGTTATGAGTGTAGCAAACAAGTACTACGTGCGCATGCAGTTTGTGTAGTAGCATGGAATGATGGAACTTTGACTATACGACTTGCAATAACCATGTAAGACACTACCAAAATCCGGAATTGCCTTGGCAGCAAAAAACCGCCAAGGAAATGATGTTGGGTTTGCTTCTGTGCCACGCGTGTCACACTATGTCTAAGAAACTAAGAACTGAGTGAATGAACATCCAACACGACCTCAAGCGGGCCGGGGCCACCGTCGGGCTGCGGCTCGCCGAAGTGGCGCCTGTTGAAGACGAGGCGGCGGATGACGTTGCCACAGTAATGGCGCGCGACGTGCCTGACGTCGACGGCGCCTCCGGACTTCGTTTTGACAAGGCTGTAGACGTAGCGGGTGATGTTGTCGGCCTCGTCGGCGCGCTTGCCGCAGAGCCACTTGTGGCGGGAGGGGCAGACGATCTCGGAGGCGAGCACGCGGCGCATCTTCCTCCACTGGTCGCCGTAGGGGGACAGCACGGCGTTCCGGTAGCCGCCGCTGAAGGTTTCGGAGGCGAAGGTGAGCGGGCGGGAGGCGAAGGTGGTGTCCTGCTTCCTCAGCACCTCACGCGCGATCGCAGGGCAGGTGATCGGGATGACGTGGACGCCGCCAAGCTTGATGCAGGCGATGTCGGTGCCTATGTCCTTCATGACGTGGTGGATCCAACGGAACGCCGGCTTGTTCAGCATCATCTCCGGCAAGTTTCCGACGATGGGCCACGGCGTCGGCCCTGGCGGGAGCGACGCGGTGAACTTGGTCTTCCGCTGCGGCCTTATGGTTCGAACGAGGCACACCATCGTGACCAGGAGCAGTAACGCTTTGAGGATTGCAGAGGTGAGCGAGGAAGCTCCAAGCACCGAGGTGGCTGCAGCTGTTGCCTCCATTGCCATGTTTGGATTTAGTTTGTGTTTGTGCTTGCAGGCTTGGAGCGATTGAGCAATGCTAACTGAACTTAGGCTCCGCCAAGAAAGTTGCCTCAGCTGTGCTGCTTTTCAAATGAGTGTAGCAAGCCCGAGGTAGCTATTTATATTGTCGGAACACTCGATAGGCTCTAGTACACATGCCACGAATAATTTATCACCGATAAAATATCAATAAACTTGATAATCCCATTTATCAACTAAGGTCCAGTAATTTCTTTTTATCACCCGAAATTTTAATTTTTCAGTTGAATTTGCATGCAATTGACTGATCAACCCACATGAACCTGTGATGTACTATCTTATTTTAATATTATTGCGTGTAGTTTTGTTATGTTAAATGGCTTGGAAAATATTGTATAACTTTTTGGAGAAATTGAGATAAATTTTTATTCACTATAAAAACGATTCGTACGGACGCCCCACACTATATAAGAAATTGTCAAAGAAAATACCATCATAGGAGACGCGGGAATAACACACATCTACAATAACTCATAGGAGACGCGTGTTAATAACCCGCGTCTCCTGTGAGTCTACCGAAAACTCCCATAGTTAACCCACGTCTCCTATATACATACATACATATACATACATACATACATATATATATATATATATAAGACACGTATTATAAACCCGCGTCTCTAATTAGATCGCCAGTCATCGGAGACGCGGTTTTTTTACATGCGTCTCCTTTGTAGAGCATCATAGGAGATGCGTGTTTATAAAGCGCGTCTCCGATGATGGTGAGATTATAGGAGACACACTTTTAAATCCGTGTCTCCTATGAGTTTGCACATCGGAGCCGCAGGTTGTTAAGCCGCGTTTCCGACTTGGCAGCTTCGACAACGAGCCTGTCCTATCTCTCACTGGCGCAGGCCTATCTCTAACTTGTTGACAATTATCGCCAACCTCTGTCCCCCACCACGCTGGCCGCGAGCCTTGTCTGTGCTGACGTAAGCCCACGGTCGGATAACGTCAGCTTTTTTCTTTTTTATTTCTGGAATATGTTAAAATAGCTGGAAATTATAGAAAAAAGTTTAAAATAGCTAGAACTAATAGGAAAAATGTTAGAATAGTAGAAATTTGTTGATGCCTACTATAAATTCTTAGAATAATTTCTTTTTATATTATTTCTTAGATATTTGATGATGGTTGTACATTATTGCCATGCATTGTTTTATTAGCGCTAGAATTAGTGGAATAGTGCTACAAAATATATAAATAGTGCAAGAAATTGCAAAATTCCTATTACTTCTTAGAATAATTCTTTTTATATTATATTAGTTACAATAGCCTTAGTTATTTGTTGTTACAAATTGCCGTAGTCATTTGTTTTTTATTGTTACAAATTTCCTTAGCGTATTAGAACTAGTATATGTAAAGGAAACAAATATGAAATACCAATATAGAATAAAAAATAGGAAAGAAAAAAAAGAAAAAAAACTTTTATACCAGTTGTTTGTACCAACCGGTACTAAATTGACCTTGGCCACACGCGGCCAATTTAGTACCGGTTGGTATAAACAACCGGTACTAGAGGTCCCCCTTTAGTATCGGTTATTTCCCGGTACTAAAGACTCTCTTTTAGTACCGAAGTAGCAATACCGGTTGCACGACCGTCACTAGAGGGGGGTTAGGAAGCGGTACTGAAAGCGTATTCCCCAGTAGTGTTTCATAGCCTCTGACGGTGAGAAACACAACCTTCCATGTCTGAAATATCTTGTAAACATTTGCAAAATTGATTACAACCAATGAATCATATAACATATATGTTTTTTCTCTAATTAAAATACCTCTTTATTGACCAATTTATCAAGTTGTGCCAAAATAGTCCGTCACCATAAAAGAAATCTTTTATTTTATCAAGCAGCAGTACTTCAAAGAAGCCATCGGCCAAGAAAAAAATCAATACTCCCTCCGTTTTAAACTGTAAGTTGTTAAGATTTTTATACATTCATAGATTTTGCTATACATCTAGACATATATTATATCTAAGTGTATCGTTAAAATTATATATCTATAAAATTAAAACGATCTATAATTTGAGAAAGAGGAGGTAACAACAATCCGCCTCTTGTGCACGAACCTTGCAATGATCTTCAGAAACCTTGGGCAGCACAAAACCAGCGACAGACATCCTCGATTTTGGTGCCATGGATTTTCTCAAACTTTTAATACGGTCTGCACAGCAGTTGGGTTGGGGGGATTCAGCCTCCTTTGAGAGGTGTTTGGAAACACCTATTAAAATTTAACACCGGTCACATCGGATGGTTGATACTAATTAGGACTATTAAACATAGGTTAATTACAAAACTAATTGTACAGATGGAGTATAATTCACGAGACGAATCTATTAAGCCTAATTAGTCCATGATTTGACAATGTGGTGCTACAGTAACCATTTGCTAATGATAGATTAATTAGGTTTAATGGATTCTTCTCGCTAATTAGTACAGAGGTCTGCAATTAGTTTTATAATTAGCTCATGTTTTGTTCTCCTATTTAGCATCTGAACATCCGATGTTGTTTAGTCCTCCTAATTAGCATCCGAACATCCTATGTGTCGTATCCAAACACCTCCTTAGCATGAAATCCGCTGACTCCACCTCCAGCCAGAGCTACCTCCGCCTGATAAGCCACGCAGACCACGGGATCATTTAATTTGCTGCTGAAGGCAAAACGCCGACTTCGACGAGGGGTACGGCACCGTAGCAAACTCGAGTGCAAACGCGAACACGTCACGGACGCGATCTTCAGCCGTACAAAAACAGCGACACGCCCGGGTGAGTCGCGACGAGAATTGCTGGGCGACGTGCATCTCCACCCAGGGATGGATCCAATGCTACGACGAACTCCGATCCAGCGAAATCATAATCTTTTTAATCTCATATCTGGCTCCAAATACCACTTCCCTCCATCCTAAATAATTATTTATTTTAGCTTTGTAAATATATATATATGCACTTTGACATATAATTTGTATAGTGATGTAAGTATATATTTAGGTGCACATTAAAAATAAAAATTATGTACTTAAAAAATCAAAATAAATAATAATTTGGGATAATGGAGTAATGAATAAACAAGATTGGCGAAACTGGTAAGGGGGAACCTGCCCAACCAGGTTTGACCTCTTGACTTAGCATGAATGCTCGCATTTTTCTTGATTTATTTTAGAATTTAACCGGCGCTAATTTTTCGCTGGTAGGCAATGTGCCCGTCGCCAACAATGATTTTGTCAATTTCAAGAATTTACCTGCTTAGTCTTTCTGAGGTGCTCATAGGGGTAGGGTTACGTACGTGTGTTTGCAAGAGCAAGTGTACGTGAGTGTATCGAAAAAAAGAATAAACAAGATTGAACACGAGAACGATTTTAATGTAAAATTCTTGATAAAAAAACACAATCACCAATCTGGGATCTTATAATGAGAGCTAAAAAGTAGGAAGACGCAAGTCGTTTACTTTTTTTCTGCAATTTACATACCGGGTAGACAAGAAATGATGATGCAAACATGTAAACAATTTTACTAATCAAATAACCTGAGTTGCAGACCCTTTGTACATTCCTGCAAGACTCATGTTACGATTTTAATTATATTCAAAACTAACTTCAAATCATTATCATATTTTATAATGCTGTATTCAAAGAATAAGTAACAAGTATGCAATGGTATGATTGTCTTGAAGTCTCAGTAGCATTTCTTTGGCTACGTATAGTTTTACATTTGACTGACTGCCATACCTAGTGAGGGATATGGATACCCCATGGGTCCCCACCGACCAGGATACTGGCCGGTCCTGACAAGTGGGCCCGTCCGACCAGAACGTACGGGCTAATAACGTGAAGATACTTACAGCGCAAGTCAAGGAGACCGGGCGATTCAATTCAGTTCGGATATTGCAGGATACTTGTTGTAATCCGACTCGGGTTGCTTTTTATGTAATAACCAACTAGATTAGATTCAAACTGACTTGTAACCCTAGGTCGTCAGCCTATATAAGGCGGCCAAGGGCGCCTCTCGAGAGCAATCCCGACTCATCCCTGTTGACGCCGGTTTTTGACACGTGTTCGGGTCGGCGTCAAAAAGAGAAGAAACTGTCTGCTGCGACTAAACAAGGAGCCACGGCTAGAAAAATCGGTCGGTAAAGCTACAGTGGTTCGGTCGATTAGCTGATGAGATCGATGGAGTCTAGCGGATGGGAAGCCAGAACAGCTCGGCCGACGCATTGATATGGGCCTGAATGGGCCAAGGCGGTAACAAGATGAAGACAAGGTTGACCCATAGAGATGGTGTCCGACTCCGATGCGAGTTGTATCCATATGTAAATATTTGTTGCTTTGAATAAGAAATAGACTATTGAGTCGTAGTCGGTTAGGAAACGAGTTGTAACAGGGTATAAATAGGTGCTCCGTGAGGCTGGCAAAAGCATCAACAAACATCAATACAAATCTACTTTTTCACGCAACTTTACTTTCAAATCGGCGACTTTGCCAGATCCTTTTCTTTTCACGAGTTTGTGCGAGTTCCGTGTTTCGTGTAACATCTAAGCTTTAACTTCCGGCGCATCGCTGTTGTTTCGTTTAGATTTATTCACCAGTTATCAATATTTGCTAGAATTATAGGTTTTGCCTGTTATTTTAGTTTTTATCACCAATTATCCAGCTTGAGGCATGAACTATCGGCTACATCAATACATTACTTATCATCATATAACCGATTAGATCTATTTTAGGTGTTGTCTTTGTAGCATTGTTTAGGTTACTCTAGCAGTTCCTTTTACATTTGTTACACGATTATCGGCTGTTTCATAGCCGGTCATCCTTACACTACATCGGCCAATCCGCTGATACGTTTTTTTAGAGTAGATCGGAATTCCAGCCGATCGAATCTCTGAAATTTATATCTGTTCTTCCTTGTCAATCAACAGGTCAGATTGACGGGCACGTCGTGCAAATTGTACCAGGGTGATAACCTGAATAGGAGTTAAGCAGATTCTCCTGGGCCGTGTGCTTGACACAAGAGTCAGGTCCACTGTCCGATTTTTTGCGTCAACACACTTTTGGCACATCCAGTGGGACACGGTTATAAGGTTCACATTTTTATTCAGATAAAAAAGCATCTTCAACAGCTGTATCGAGTTCATCGGCCAAATAAGTGTTCATCAGCTTGTTAGAAATGATTCAATATAATATTTCAACAAAAGCAGCCGATGTAGCGATTGGAGAAAAGGCCAAGTCAAGTGTGCGTGTATATGCATGTTCCGGTGGGACCATTATCATAAATGCCAATGACGATTAGAGATGAAGCTTCCTGCAAAATGATTGGCTACTCTATCCGGGAAGAATTGCTTTTTTATCAAGCATATATAGAGGCTGATGTTGCAATTAGGGGGCGTATCCGTGCGTCAGCTGATTGATTGAAATAAAAAAATGCATTGGCATATTGAAAATTGGATGGGCCGATTGAAAGTTGTATCAGCTGATTAAGAAAAAAAAACATTGGCTGATTGGAAATTGCATCAGCCGATTGAAAATTGGAAATTGCATCAGCCGATTGAAAATTGGATTGGCCGATTGAAAGTTGTATCGACTGATTAAGAAAAAAAAAGAGCATCAGCCGATTGGAAATTGCATCAGCCGATTGAAAATTGGATTAGCCGATTGAAGGTTGTATCGGCTGATTAAGAAAAAAAGGCATCGGTCGATTGGAAATTGCATGAGCCGATTGAAAATTAGATCGGCCGATTGAAAGTTGTATCGGCTTATTAAGAAAAAAAGGGCATCAGCCGATTGGAAATTGCATCAGCCAATTGAAAATTGGATCAGCCGATTGAAAGTTGTATGGGCTGATTGCTTGGCCAATAAATGAAATAGCATGAGCCGATTGACTGCTTGACAAAAAGCATTGGCTGGTTGCTTAGCCAATAAATGAAATAGCATTAGCCGATTGACTGCTTGGCAAAAAGCATCGCCTGATTGCTTGGCTAATAAAAAATTGCATCGGCCGATTGGTTCAAGCAAAATTGCATCAGATGATTGGTTCAAGCAAAATAGTATCGGCTGCTTATAAAATATATTGGATATTAATTTCAAAGCATGAAATATTCATACTCCGAAATTAGGGGGGCCTATGTGTTGACAACAAAAGCTTGCTGGTTACTGCACCAAGTTTTGGTGTCCACAGACTGATCCGTTGTTTTCACTGCTAGCGAATTCATCGGCTCAGAATGGGATCAATGCATCAAGCCGATGGGGTTTGTTACATTTCAAGAGGAGTCGATGTGGCTTTGAATATTGCAATTAGACATAATTTGCTCTAAAGACAAGCATCGGATTTCTATAATTAGTTTCGGAACATGGGGTCTTCGTACACCAAAACTGGGAGGCCTGTGTTGACACTGAATCATCGAACTTTTATTTGAAAAATACTTCTATAATTAGTTTCGGAACATGAAGCCTTTATACTCTGAAACTGGGGCCTGTGTTAACACCATAATTTGGAAATACGCTCTGAAAGGAAGGAATCGGCCGATGATGCAAAAAATGATGAAATCTCCTGAATAAGGCTATTTGCAAGCTGGCCGTAGAAATTAGGGATGTGTGCATGAAGAAAGAGAAAGCAAGAAAGTTAGAAGATTAAAAGAAGGAAATCGACGCACACGGCAAGAGTTCCAACAGTTTGGCATCCAAGGGAAGCGCACGCACGGGAGGTTGTCTTATAAAATAAAATATTCTGGAGATAAAGTTGGTTAGGGATAAGTTTGATTGGAGATAGAGTTGGATTAGTTAGAGATAGAGTTTTGATTAAGAAAAGATTGTGTACGTGACTTGCCGTGTACATGGTGCGTCAAAGGCCATCCGCCCTATAAATATAAAGGGTCGTGACCATTGTAATTTTTATCACACGATCAATATACAACACATTTATCTTTTATTTACCTTTTCAGCTTCACGCCATTGCATTAGGAGTAGGAGTAATGTAGCTTCTCGACGAGTTCCTTCTAGCAAGCTGGGCTGCATCGACCATGATCTCTGGCAAGCCGTAAGTCCCCGTCATCAGGTGTACTAGACTTGAACTTCCGGTCGCATCGCTGTCGTTGGGTCTGGTTTCATCTACCAGTTATCAAGTATCTTGGATCTTTGACTTACAATGCATCGCTTCTATCTCGATCTACAGTATTCAACAGTTATCCCGCCTTGATTAAGTTTGCATCGGGTGATATTTAGCTGTTCTATCGTCTTGCCATTTACGACACATCAATTGTTATTAATTCTGTCGGAATAGACGATAGATCTATTTTTAATAGCCTGTTGCATCTTAATCTTGGTTGCCACCTCGAGTGCCCTTGGAATTGACTTTCATTATGATTGGATTCATGGGCTGGCGGGGTTTAAATTGATATCCTGCTGAGTGTTTCTAGGCTGCAACTACCAGGTGCATCGCTGTGGTTTCACCTAAAAATATTGGTAGCAATGTTAGTTTGAATCTCATTGGCTTGTGGCTCTGGCTATGGTGGAGCAAGAACTCAACGGCTCTCTGTCTCCTATCAGCTCTCCAGCCAATGGTTATCGCCAATTGGTGTTGAATTGGTTGGATAGCCGATGAGCTAATCACGCTCACCAAGAAGGATTATCTCCACCTTATCAGTTGAATGGTTAAACTAACTAGCACGCTCGGGCACACAACGCGCGTCGATTTGGATTATGCACTGGAGTTAAGCAAATCTCCCATGTCCTCATGTGCTGATGCAGGGTCCACCACCGCTAGGATTTTGCGTCAACACATTTTGACATGCTTGGTGGGACCAAAGAAAGATCCAACATGTCAAAACAGAAGGCTGCTGAAATCTCAGAAGACAACGTCATTGAAGTCACCGAGGAAGATCTTAAGGACGACTAGAAGGATGAGATGAAAAAGGTTGTTGAAGAGTTCAAGAAGGCATGCTTGCAATCCTACAATCACACCAGGAGCGGGAAACCCGTCAAGAAGACCACCCTCCTGACTCCTTGCCAGATCACCATCGCTGAAGACTTGGGGCAGATGTCCGAGATGATCCAGCAGTCTATTTATCAGGCCATGATTGATCAATCCAAGGTGATGACTCACACTGTGTATAATGCCGTCATCAGCTCCATGGCCAATGGTGTCGCACAAGGGTATCATGTGCCAGCCTACGCCCCTCCTATCAGCGCACCGGTCGGAAGCTTTTCGAGGGCACCCAACATTTTCCAATCGGCTCATCAGCCGATGCAGATGCAAAATGGGGGATACAACGCTACATCACCCCTGGGCTATAGTGGTGCGCCGCCTTCTCCAACACGAGTACCGCTTCAGCCTACATGTGTTCCTCCTGTGCAACCGCCGTTGATGACATCGATGCCGTGGGGAAGGGCAGGAATACCTGCCGGTCTGGATCCATCCATTGGTTACGGACTACCTCCAGGATCTCATATTCCAAGATCTCTGGTGCAGACATCATTTCCATCGGCTCCCCGGCTGACAGTCTCGCAATATTAACAGACTTCACCGGAAATCGGTAGAAGGGCAGGCGTTTTAGACCCTTTCAAAGATGCAGCGCCAATAGTATTGTATGACGAGGCAGCAGATGCGCTACGACACATTGATCCTGTTCGTCAGCAGCCGTCAGCTCCTCAGCTGACTATCCAGCCGCAAGCTCTATAGCACGCACCAGTCTTCCACCCGATGGCTCAGCCAATCGTTCATCAGCAGCAACAGCAGGTGGATTGGACCGCAAGAATAGCTGATATAATACAAGACCAGTTTAGGCTAAAGCCAAAGGTGCAAACCTACATATACAGGATGCCGTACCCACCTGCCTACGACCTGTTGCCGTTCCCTCATCGGTACAAGGTGCCCGACTTCACCAAATTTTTGGGTCAAGATGTTACATCTACGGTGGAGCACGTCAATAGATTCATCATTCAGTGCGGAGAAGCTACTGCACAAGATGCTCTGAGGGTACGGTTGTTCTCATCGTTCCTGTCCGGGTCGGCCTTTCAGTGGTTTACGACGCTGCCGCCCAACTCCATCATTACTTGGGCCGATCTGGGGAAACAATTCTATAAGTACTTCTTTGCGGGGGTCCACGAGATGAAGCTGTCAGATCTAACTAGTCTCAAGCAAAGAAGCGACGAATAGATGGCCAGCTATTTACAGAGGTTCAGAGAGGTCAGGAACAAGTGCTACAGTCTGGTCCTGACTGATAGCCAGTTGGCCAATACTGCTTTTCAAGGGCTCCTACCGCACATCAAGGAAAAATATTGTTCTCAAGAGTTTGAAAGTCTGAGCCAGATAGTACACCGGTTATCAAACCAGGAAGTGCGCCCCTTTGACCAACGAAGAAATTTCTAGAAAAAGGTGGCGTACGTGGGAAGATCTGACTCAGAAGAGGAGGCGGAAATCTGCTTGGCAGAATGGGTCAAGGGCAAAAAGCCAATCTCATGCCCATTTGGAAAGAAAGAGCTAGAAACGTTCGGCTTCGATACGTCTAAGGCTGATAAGATCTTTGACTTGCTGCTATAGGAAGGATAGATCAAGCTCTCGCCCTACCACACAATCCCATCGGCTGAACAACTTAAGAAGATGAAGTACTACAAGTGGCACAATGCCACAGCTCACGACACCAATGAGTGCAAAGTCTTCCGTTAGCAAATACAGTCGGCCTTTGAGCAAGGGAGGCTTAAATTCGAGGTCCCCACAAACCCAGCAAACCGATGAAGATCGACCAACATCACTTCCCAGGCAATATGGTCGACGTCAGCGGTAGGAACGCGCTCCAGACCAAGTTACTGACGTCAAAATCAGCCAAAAGGAATAGAGCGGTGGACCCCAGGAACCAGGTCTTGGCCGACGACGTTAAAGAAAAAGGCTGAGCAGAAACAGAGGACGGGAACTTGGAGAATCCGCATCGTCCTATGACGTCTCGAGATCTACTCAACAAGTACCAAAGGCAACTGGAAGACACAAGGCGCCGGGAAGAAATGATGCGCTGGCATGAAGACCACTGGAGGTGTCCGTTCTTCATCCACTATTGGGAGAACAACCTCAGATTGCTGTCGGCCGATAACTATCCTGAAGTGCAACGGCTAGTACGACGGCAGCCGTCCATTCAAGAGGTCATGTTCCGGAGATAGAGGACAAGAGCTGATCAGCAGAAATAGGCTCGAGCAATATGACAGGCGTGCTTCAGTGCGTGATTGGCTGGGGGGGCAGAGTAAATGAGCGTAAACGGCTGGGGGGCAAAGCTAACACACACAATCGGTTGGGAGAAATGGCCGACGTAAGGGTCTCTGACGAAAATCCGTTGGCTCGAGAGCCGGAATGGGAGCGTATGAAACTGTCGGGTAAACTAGTGAACCCTAGACGGTGCCCAGAGGGTTTGACTAAATCCCAGAAGAGAAGGGTCCAGCGCTTGAGCCAATGGGAATAGCAAGAGAAAGAACAAAGGCAAGCGTTGGACAAAACAGGACTCAGGTCTCAAGTTTGGTGCCCCAGAAGAAAAGTCAATGAAGGAGATGATGATCAGGATTCGGCTGCCGATGTTAACATGGTATTCATCTTGCCAATGGAATTCATGGCTCCCGCTGACCGTGATAACACGACAGAGGCAGAGGAGCGGATGGCGCAATTAGCTTTGGAGCCAATGACCACCACTTTTGAAAAACCCGAGGATGAAAAATGTCAGCATCTCAAAGCTCTGTTCCTCAAGGGGAAAGTCGACGGAAGACCAGTCACCAAGCTGTTGGTAGATTGAGTCGCAGCTGTGAACATCATGCCATATGCCATGTTCCAAAAACGTGGCAAAGGTGAAGAAGATCTGATGAAGATAGACATGATGCTCAAGGACTTCGAAGGCAACATATCTCCAGCCCGGGGAGGCACTATGCGTCGACCTCACCATTGGCAGTAAGACCCTTCCCACCACCTTCTTTGTCATTAACGGTAAAGGGTCCTACAATATGCTGCTCGGACGAGACTGGTGTTGGGGTCTCTCCTTGGGAGAAGTTGAACCACAACACGGAACGAACAACAACCTTCCTTAGCTTCGGACTGAGAGAGGGAGAACCGGGTGAGACAAGCTACCGAATAAGCAAATGGCCAAAAATCCTTCCTCACACCCCTTGGGTTCCTTTTATAGGGTGGAGGAGGAAGAGGCTGTTTACATTTATTCCATTGGTGGGGCTTAATACTACAACGGGGTCCCTAGACTGTTACAACGAGGTCCTTGGACACCACAAATGAGTCCCTAATCCTTACAATCAGGCCCTTAGCCCCATTTTTGGACCTCTTCTACGCACAATGGGGGTCTTTAGCCTTAATCCACCTAAGGCGCATCCCCAACAGTAGCCCCTCAACTATTCGGTCTTGGCCGGCACAACAAGACCTAGTAGTTGCTCCTGGTAGAAGAGGCCCAATTACAACTCAGACTCTAGCTACAAGGAATGCCCTTTGCGGACAACCTGTGTGCGCCTCGCTAAAAACTCCACCCCAAAAACCCAATGGGAAAAAAGGGCATAGAGAAAAAAGAGTGCGTACACTCTCGGGTCCCATTTGCCAACTCCGGATACTACGCGTCCATGCGCCTGGAATGATGAGCTTTGATCTGCATAGGGCTTTTCGCCTAAGCCTCGATCATCAGTACTTGTTTCAAAAGCCGATGTAGTCGAAGTAGTCACCACCGACGGTGATTGCAACACCTTCAGACTTTCTCTCGTGGGCTCCATAAGTAATTGTTGTTGATGGCAGTTGCAGCAGCTTCGAAGCTTCTCTCGCAGGCACCCGGCAACTGGGATGGACTGGTCTTCCAGTACACCCCCAGCCCCTCTTGGCTGTTGTTCGCGAGAGAAACTCCGCATGTAGAGGAAGTGGTCAATGAAGTAGCGGTGGCCGAGGTTGGGTTGTAGGTGTAGTCGGTGATGACCTCGATGCTAACGGTGAAGTCGATGTAGCAGGGCCGAAGCCAAGGGTGACCCAAGGTTGAGCCCCTCGAGCTGATGTAGCGGTGAGGTGCGAAGTCACGGATGTTGTTGAGGTTGAGCCCCTCGGGCGATGTAGCAGAAAACGCGAAGTCGGGGATGATGGGCCGTCGCTGTTGGTAGCTTTAAGTTGCCGCTGTGCTGGGAACTTTCTCAACCTCGCGACGAGTGCTTGAAAAGATTAGCCTTGCCATCCTTAGGCTTAAACCTTCGAGGTACCTGTCCAACACGTGTGGTAAGATATCTAGGGATATAGAAAAATATATACATAATAAGGTAGCACGTCTGAGGTTTATCATGACCAACGACGTAGCGCATTAATGGTAAGTCTTCAAAGCTGTTGTTAGCTAAAGGATATGAATTCATGTCCCAAGTTATAGAGATTAATGGTCCTGTGACGTCTTTCGGTGCTTGATTAATAACTCTCGCTTGTTGGTGGTAGCCCTGCCCTGGTGCATGCACGCGGGAGGGCCGCTTGTTCTGCGGGAGCTAGAATGCATTAACTTGTGAGGTTCCGAGCACAGCTTAACTGGCGAGGTTCCGTAGCTTCGGCTATGGGGCATGATAGGAACCAGCGAGGTTCCGGGCATTCCAGTGAAGGGCCGCGCTAGCTTCCGAAAGTGCCGAGGGTAACTTGGCTTAAAGGATAAGAAAATAACTGCTTCTTTTGACGATTGAAAGCTGCGCAGCTTCGTGCTGCAAGGAACAGCTTCGGTCTCAGAGGCCTAGCTGTGCGTGCGAGGTCTTGTGCATGCATGCGAAGATAGTGCATGCGTGCATGCTGCCCGCTCATGCACATTTAGTACATGCATGCGGTGACTAGTTGGCTAGTTGCATGCAGGCTTTACGTAAACGCGCGGGACCGAAGTTTGACTAGCAGCCATGTACTCGTAGGTAACTAGCTAGCTTTGCCACTTATGATCGCTAGGACATACCCGGGGATTTTTGGCATTTTTGAAGTTTGAAGTTCGTGAAGAAGAGAGGGAAACATTTTTACAAATATGTTGCTCCTGCGATCTTGGCCGAGGCTGGGCTCCGTCGCGCGAAGAGGTGGGTTGACTTTGTACCTTTTCAAAAATGTCACCCCCCTCCTGCCGCTTCGCACGACAAGATGTCTAGTCCGAAGATTGCTTCGCGCTAGATGCCATATCGGGTCGTCGTGTCTGACTCCTTTTGTAAACAAGAAAAATGGATGCAAAAAATGTGCATTCGTGTGCGTATAGCGCGCTTTGGTCTGTAGTATAGTATATATTATGATTGTTAGACTCGCCCGGAGCTGCTATCTTTCTTCCGCGTGAGAATGTGAGGCTATGCAACTTGTTGTTGCACTAGATCTTTGACGGAGTCACACTTTTCTCCTCCGCATAAAAAGCGCAAGGCTTCGCAACTTGTTGTTGCACTGAATCATGGAAAATCATATTCTCCTTTGCGTACTGACGCAAGGTTACGCAACTTGTTGTTGCACTTGATCATGGAAAATCATACTCTCCTCCGCGTACTGACGCGAGGTTGCGCAACTTGTTGTTGCACTTGATCTTGAAAAATCATACTCTCCTCCGCGTACTGACGCGAGGTTACGCAACTTGTTGTTGCACTTAATCATGGAAAATCATACTCTCCTCCGCGTACTGACGCGAGGTTACGCAACTTGTTGTTGATGCGATTCATGCATAAAAGTACTGCATCCATGCATTGTGATGATTCGATGCATGCTTTGATGTATATGAATGAAATATTTGTATGTGCGAGGGTATAAGTCATAGGTATACATGGGTTATCTTAAACGGGACGAACTACTTACAATAGTGAGAATCTGCATGTTAGGGAAAGGAAATATCAATATATGAGTTGTAACCTGCATGACTAAGGTCCGTGAGATAGTTATAATACAAGTAAGCAGATAAGTCCACAAAAGTTTGCTTGTGTTCAAGCTTTTGTGGGCTTACTTCAAGCGTCAAGCTCTAGTCGATATCGCAACTTGCTTCGACTATCAATTTGAACTTAGTCTCAAGGGGGACAAGATTTTGCATTGAAAATGAGCTCCGAAGCCGCCGCCGAAGCGTTCATTTTGAGCATGTGTTATCATTTTTCACGTACCAGCTTCGATCACTTGACTGAAAAAATCGCCACCAAGAGGTGGACAAAACCGTCAACAGGATTGACCAGCTTAGATCTCTAGCTTCGCTTTGCTCGTTGCATGGATTCTTGCCGCAAGGGTAAAGCTTTTGCTGCGAAGGTAGAGCTTGCTGTGATGTAGAGCCTTCTGTGAGGTAAGGTTCTTGAAGACCTGCTTGTTGCGAGGTTAGCTGTAGAGCTTGCTGCGAGGGTAACCCTCTTGTTGCATTTCTGCGAGGTTAACGCGAGACGGCGAGGATTGAGCTTGCCGGGGATTCCATACTCCAGACTCCAGAGCTTCGGCGACTCCATACTCCAGACTCCGGAGCTTCGGGGACTCCATACTCCAGAGTCCAGAGCTTCGGGGATTCCATACTCCAGAGCTTCGGGGACGGAAGATGGTGAGACCCGTTGCTTCAGTGCTTGCATGCATGTGCTTGAAGCTCTTGGCTTCGGCTGCCTTCACGTGCATGTGCTTGCAACTCTTGGCTTCGGCTGCCTTCACGTGCATGTGCTTGCATGCGTGCCTGGCCTCGCAGCTTGTCGGTAGCTTCGATGCCTGCCCAGGCATCTTCCGGTTGCGTGCGCTTGTAAGCTAGATTATTAGCTGTTTTCCTAAATAATAGCTTTGCTCGGCCGGCAGCTGCGAGGTTAGCTTGACTGGCGAGGGTAAGTTAATTTTGATGCTTCGATGACTGAAAGAGCACTCTAGAGGAGTGTCGCGCTTGCATGCGAGGGTTCCGGAGCTTGGAGTCTGGTAACCTTGCAGTGCTGCCGTAATGGCTTCGCTCGGCTAGCAACTTCGATAGAGTTAGCAACTTCGGTCGATGGCTTAGAACTCGAGGTTAACAACTTCGGGAAAGCTGACAGTGTCAGGCACTTCACGGGAGCTTACAACTTCGGGCACTTCGGGCACTTCGGGAGAGGTTACAGCTTCGATCGCTCGGGCACTTCGGGAGAGCGTGCTGGGTCGGGAGAGCTTGCTGGGTAGTAGCTTCGCTATCGACTTGAGTTGCTCAGCACCTTCGATGTTACTCTGAGAAGGCACGCGATGCTCTTGAAGTCGAATTGCCCAAGTCAAACAGGAGGCGCTGCTTTTCTTTGTGTGCTTGGCCCGCGAGGTTAATTGGCTTTCGTTGGTAGCAGCTTCGCTGATTGCTTGGTGGCTCTGCCGATTTTGTTTGTTTATTATTATTTTTTTTTGTCCCCCTCACGGAGTTGGTGTTTGATTTGGTAGCTCCGATTTTTTTCCTGTCCGCGAGGTTAACCGAGTTGTTTGCCTTCGAGGTTAGCTGAGTTTTCGAGCATGACTTGATTTGTGATTTTGCGGTGCTAACTGTGCCGGCAAGGGGCGGAGGTGGAGTGAATGGAAGAATTTAGCCGCTGGCTTTAGTCGCATGGCCGTGCACAGGTGATACAAAAATGACATGTAGCTTCGGCTGTAGCTTCGGTCGTGCCGACAAGGGTGACATGATGATGACGACGATATCTACAACTTCGCCTGGATCGGAGTCTATGTTGTTGCCGTTGGGCTTGCGCGGTCAGGTGCATTCGTGCGTGATAGACGATGACATGACATGCTGCGGAGCCTGTCCGGCATGTGGTCGTGCATTTGCTAGAGCCTCGTAACTCCGCATAAAAAGACTCTCTAATCTTCGGATGCTGACTGAGGCGATTTAGGGCACCACTCTTGTATTATCAGTAGGCTGCTTATATTAGTGCTCCTAATGAGGACACGAAACTCCTCTGGCACAGCTGTCTGATACTATACTTTGGCGACCTCTCCAAAATAATTGCTTCGTAGTTTATGACATGGATAGCTGCACTTTTATATGAATTCCTGGCAAACCAATGTTTCATTGCATAGAAGTTCTGAGCATCAGCTAGGATGTGAAAAGCAAAGATGCTTGTCTCCTTACAACCGCTCTCAGTTGAGTTGATCACTACAGAAGCCCCAAGAACATTCCTATACAGTATAACATAGTGCAGATATTTTGGACTATTGATCTTGCCAGAAGGAGAATCATCCCAATCCAGCGAAGACGATTTGAAGTATTCTAACGTCAGCCTCATAGAAAGGCAATGATGACTTTTCGGCAATGTCTGAGGACCAAGATTGTAGGGGAATGCTGTCTGCTTCATATGAAAATGAGCTTCATCGTGACTCGTATCAAGTATCTGGCGAAGCTTCTTGTCAACATTTTTACAATCCACTGTGCAAGATTAGGGTCTCGCTATTGTTCGTTCCACCTGCTTCATCGTGTTGTTGATAAAGGGTAGTAGATCAGTAGTATCAAATGTTGATACACCAAGAACCCTCTCATGGTCTTGTATGTTCTGCTTCAATTCCTGAGTGAGAGCTTCCTGTCCTTGAAGATTTGCAATGCTTGGGTAGTATGAGCGTGCTCAAGGATTGCTGCGCGAGGCTCCCGGCAACTTCGGGTGCTGCCGCTGCGCGAGGTTCCACCGTATATATGGTGCACTTGCCGAGTACTTGACTGTTGCTGGCATGGACCGAGGGTAGCCAGCGCTTGTTGCTGCGAGGGGAGGTTCTTCACAACCTGCTCGCTGCGAGGTTAACCATAGATCTTGTTGCGAGGGTACAGCTTGCTGCTGGCGACGAGGGTGACGAAGTTGCCGATGACCTGAAGCTTCCAGTGATGCTGCAAGAATAGATATTAGCTTAGAGAGGTTCCGTAGCTTCGATTCCGTGGCGGTCGTCGCTCGTAGCTTCGATTATGCACTTGACTGAAAAATTGCCGCGCTCGGCAAACTCGTTGCTAGGAGACGGACAAAATCGTCGACGGTGCTGACCAGCCTAGATTTTTAGTTTCGCTCTGGTGGTTGCATGAACTCACGCCAGGTTTGCTTGCTTCACCAACCATTATTCTAGCTGAAAAAATGTCATGCAGTTTGCGAAGTGACAAGTCTTCCTGAATTGTCTCATCTCCCTTCCGTGCTAGGTCTCGCTTCCTTTTCGATCTCATATGAAGACATGAAAAAAATCTTTCACTGCCATGGCTCTTCAAGCAGTGGCGATGCATTCTCAGTCTACAAAACCTATCAGAAGTCCACTGTCCTGAAGATTAGCGTGTTACAGAGACTACAGGAAAGTGATCCGCACCATGAGAATCTATAATTTTCTCTCAGCTTGTACCCTTGTGATTTTTGCAGCTCCCGCAGAAATCTCGGATATTTTTTAGTGTTAGCAAGCCTATTACAGATGAATTACTCTCAGTTGCCATAACAAAGGGCTGCTTCTCTACAACCATAAGATCTAGTGCCTCAACTAACGGCGACGAAGGGAGTTTTCACGTTCACATAATTCTTAAGATGGGTCAGCTTCGGGGATGCACATGCATGGTTGCAGTACGGTGCGTTTGTCGCATGCCCATTGCATGCACCTGTGGTCTGCTGTTGCATGCGAGGGTAGGGCCGGTGCGGTGTTTGCAGATGGTCTGGTGACATGCGGTTGCATGCGGTGATGCATGTGGCCTCGGGAGTGGAAGTTTTTTTTATTTTTAACCCTTTTTTTTCTTTATTTTTAAAAATAACCTCAGCGGTGTTTTATTTGCGCCACATAACCCTTTTGGCCGCGCCAGACCGCCTGGCGCAGCAGGAACATGCTGCCGCGCCACATGCACTGGCGCGGCAGCCCCCTGCCACGCTGGCGCGGTGAGTCGCGGCGCCAGGTGGGCGCTGACGTGGGCGTGCGTTCGCCGCGCCAGCCCGCCTGGCGCGGCAGGGCCAACACTAACCCCACGCGCCGGCTCCCTTCCTCCTCCCTCCCTCCTTTCTTCCTCCTCCAGACACACCACACAGCAGCACCTTGCAGTGCCGGCCCCCGCCACCCCACCCCCAAATCCACCAAAAATCCGGCGTTTTTGGTGGGGGAAAGTAGTGGGAATCGATCCCTGCTTCGTGTGGAAGGTATTCCCCTACTTATTCTCGTGTTTTACCGTTGCATTTGGTAGATCGGAGGATGTTTAGGTGACTTAGGGTTAGGTTAGTGATTTGAAATTTCAATAAAATGCAATGGTGTTTTGTGTTAGATGATACGTAGTTCATACGCAATTGAGTCTCTGCCCGCGATATTGACGTGTAGAACTTGTTGAATGCTTCGATTTAGGTATATATTCATCCAATTGTGTGGTTTACATGACATGTATTTTTTTTATATGTTCAATTAATTAGTCTCATTTTTGTTTCAGTGTTTGTATTTTGTAGATCGAGTGTTTACATTTTATCAAAATGATGTATATAGCTAGTATGGATTACGTGTGTAAAGTTTATTTGTGTATTAAATTTGTTGCACTTGATTTACAGGTGAGATGGCGTCGTTTGGTTGTGAATACAAACGGTGTAGGTGGTATGTGCGTTATGTGGGCGAGTCCAATGTTGCTGGTCCCGTACCTCCTGCTCTTCCGGTACCACTTTGTAGATGTGGCGCGCAAGCAGAGGTGAAACAATCAAGGCATCCAAAGACAGCCGGAAGAGCCTTCTATGTATGCAAATGGACTTTTGATCCATTGCCTGCCGCACCTTGCGATTTCTTTCAGTGGATCGATGGACCCGACAAATATGATCCTAGGATCCGCCTATTCCCATATCATAGCACAGAGCTTAAACCATACCATCAGTTTAGGCGTTGGGTTCCTCCTCCACCAAACCCACCTAGGATGACCGATGAGGAGAAGCAGGAGGCTGCTTGTAGGCGTGTGAGGGATCCTCCCATGTGCAAGTGTGGTGTTCCTGCTAAGCTTATGCGTCCTAACTTAGGGGATCCACCTAAGTTTACTCCATTCTTTCGATGCTCCCTAAAGACTCATGTAAGTATATTACGAGAATATTAGTATGTCGTTTAGCTAGCAGTTATAATTTTGCAGTATATTGTTCATACTTTAACTTGATGTTATTGCTTGGAAGTTGGAGCAGCGTTTTGTAGTTACTTTACATATGAGTAATTCACGTCATGGGTTTTTTGCAGGATGGGTGGCCGTTGTGTGATTTCAATGAGTATATATACGGCCCAATGGCAATGTGGCCAACAGAGGAGGAAGTGCGGGAGTTTGAAAGTGAAAATGCACCGTGGCCATGTGTGTCCTCTCCTAGTGATAGATGCAAGTGTGGTATATTGGCAACAGAAGGTGTGGTGCCTTCTGAATTTGGATATGGTTCGTTCTGTGGAAATGCACATGGCGATTACTGGGTTAGTAACTACTCGTCTCTTATGTTTTATGAAGGTTGTAACTTGATTCAAATTTGTAAGAATATTTAATTGTTGTTGCAGGAGGGAAGGACATGTGATTGGGAAGATTTTTGTGGTCGATATGATTTGTTATTAAAGTTGGGAAATACATCGGAACCATGGAAGTTAAGGAAACAACAAGAAATTAAAGAAAAGATTAGGAAGAAGTATGATGTGCCTATTCCTGACGACGACTTGCTTTGGGGAAAAATATATCAAGATATGGTGCATGAGACTGGAGTGAAACCTAAAGGACTTTATGCAAGGGAAACTAGTATTAAGTATTGGAGGCAAAATAGATCCAAGTATCCACGACCTCTAACTGAAAATGAGAAGAGAGAAAATAGGAGGAAGTTGCAGGAGGAGAGGGAGTTGGAGAAACAAAGGTTGATGGAGGAAAGAGATCGTTTAGGTTATGTGGTTGATCCGAATGTGAAATACCCTGAGGGTTCATGGGAACAATATTTGCAGCAAGTTAGGGCAAGAAAAAGAAGGCTTGAAATGGAAGAGTTACAACAAAAAGCGGAAGAGGCACAGATGGAGACGATGAAGGCTCTTGTTGCTGATTTACCTGTTGGTAAGGTTAATATCGATAAGAAAGGCAAGGGAGTTGTTGTTGCCGGAGATGATGATGATGATGATGATGACGACGAGTTACTATATGAAGGTGACTCAGACTAGATGAACGTGTTGATGTAGCTGGATCATGTTTCTCTGTAGCTGTGAAAACTATGTAGAACATTATGTATATGTTTATTCTGGGAACTACAATTAGTTGTCAAAAACTATTTTCATTTCCGAGAGAACTATGTTCAAACGCATCAAAGTTTGCCGTGACATGACTGGCTTCTTGTGGTTTTGGCGTGCTGTTTTCCTAACCTCCTGTCCACGGATCACCGTAGTCAATCTCCATGCATCTTCCCGACCCGGAAGTAATAAGGTAGACCTGAATGGAAACAAAGGCAAACCGACGAAACATCCCGACTAGACGACGACGTCGTGAACTATGCGAGAGAGGCCAGGCCGTGCACAGGCCGTGCACAGACCAGCGTCCAATTTCCACGCGTTTCCTTGGGTCGCTTGCAGGAAACCGGATGGTAGATTCCTTGGTTCCTTTTTAATTACTTTTGCTTAAAGATGTAAGGAATTTCTAAGGTTTTATTTAATTTCTTGGGCATTTAAATCTTTTCTAAAATGAATCATAGGAGTTAATCAGGCGCATTGATTTTGGTCGTTTGAATTCAAATTAGTATTTGAATTGATGTTTGAATCCTTTTCAACCAATAGGAAAATCCTTAGGTTTCGAGGGGGGGTTTGGCCTTGCCGCGCCACGCCGCCTGGCGCGGCAGGAGGCAGCTGCCGCGCCAATTGCAATAGACTTTCAGTAGGTTTCGCCCGGGGGGTGGTCGGTCTTGCCGCGCCAGGCGGCCTGGCGCGGCCGGGCTGAGCTGCCGCGCCAAATGCAACCTACTTTCAGTAGGTTTCGCCCGCCGGGGGCGGTGGCCGGTCTTGCCGCGCCAGGCGGCCTGGCGCGGCAGGGGTGAGCTGCCGCGCCAATTGCAACCTACTTTCAGTAGGTTTTGCCGGGGGCGGTGACCGGTCTTGCCGCGCCAGGCGGCCTGGCGCGGCAGGGGTGAGCTGCCGCGCCAAATGCAACCTACTTTCAGTAGGTTTCGCCGGGGGGCGGTGGCCGGTCTTGCCGCGCCAAGCAGCCTGGCGCGGCAGGGGTGAGCTGCCGCGCCAAATGCAACCCACTTTCAGTAGGTTTCGCCGGGGGGGTGGTGGCGGCAGGGGTGCGCTGCCGCGCCAGTTTTAGTAAACTTTCAGTAGGTTTCGGCCCAGGGGGGTGGGGCGTCAGGAGCGCGCTGCACAATCCGAAACGTATTTTTGTGCTGAACATTTACGAAAAAATACACGAACTACAAGTACATCATGGAGCAAACATATAACATTGTACGGACATAAAAAAACGTAACAACCAACTTAGTCTTTTACAAACGTGACATGAATAAACCTAACAACCAACTTATGGAATAATTGGGCACATGCTAGGTTCAGTGGCGTGACCGCCGCTCATCCGGAGGGCTAAAAGGATCTCTTGGGCAACGCTCCCTCCTTGGATGCGTGGGCAGCACATTGGCGCTGCCAACGTCGGTGTGGTCCTGGGAACGACGACGCCGGCGTGGCAACCGGGTATGAGTTGCAGGTTCCTATTGAATAATTGGGCACAAATCATAAAATTTGTATGACACTTCGGGAGCGAACATTAAAATGTATAATTGAATTTGGAGGAACTTCTGAATATACCTGGCTGGACTCTCCCTGCGTCTGAGTCACAGGTGGAGCATCGTGAGAAATCTCGAGTTCCTCACCATACGTAGGGTCATCATCCTCAGACTGCTCACCTTCCGAGTCCTCGCTTTCCTGAGGGGATGCGGGTTCCTTACCTCGCAATCTCCTGCTAGGACCTGCCGCAGTGGACGGTGTTGCAGCCCTGGGGGTACTCACCAATGTAGTCCGACGTGATCCTGAAGAAGTACCCTGGACATTGCCCCCGTCGTACGCATCTGAGGATGTCATGCAGTTCATCCTCTGCGCCATTCGCCTGCAACTTTTACGAACCCTCTGCCATATATTCACGACTATGTTATTGATGGTTACAAAGATAGTACGAGTATAAGTGAAAATGTGTTTGGGCTTCTACCTCTGCAAAAGCACAAAGCAGACTATCACCTTCCCCAACAGCGTGCTCCATAATCACGCCCGCCTCGTTAGAGAGCCTTGCAAGCTGCTGTCCCTGCACGCAGGAGTTTTCATTCCATAAGTGATCAATGTGACGATAATATAATTACAAACCGAAAGCTTACCATGTAGTCGTGGAGAGGTGCACGCTCAGGCTGTGTCCCATGGCGTGTCATGGTGTCGTACGCGTCAGCTATGTCAGCGTCATCATCAGACGGTGCATCCTCAATGGGCACATTAGTCCAAGATGGTTTCACTTTGGTTCTCGTCGAAGTACAGTACCATCTTATGTACTCATTGTTGGGTCGCCAGTACGGTCCACCTTCAGGATCGCATCCTTCCTTGTTCTGCCACAGGTGGATGTACCGGTCATGCTTCACCCTCCAATCATTTTCCTTGTACCGCTTTCTGCGGTCGATACTGCATCAGAAATTAGTGAAGTATTAGTATAACACATTAATTGCGTTAATTGAATACCCTCCAATAGTTATTTATTCCTGCGTACCTGTGCAGCTGCTGCGAAGTCGATAATTCCAAAGGAGGGCACGGTTGCATCCTCCCAAACTGCCGCATCACCCTATGCGGCATATGAAACTCTACCACGTAGTACAGTATCATTGGGGTCGTGCACCTCCACAGCTCGCTGTCTCTGTAGCACGTCGGTGAAAAGACGATATCGCTAAGCTGCTGACAGTCATACGGTTTCCATTCCACCTTCAAAAATTTTCACGCAATACTTATTTCATCTACCATTATACGCAAGTTAGCCTAAAAAACTATTATGGTTACCAAATTACCTGGTGCTGCGTGAGAACATCAAACTCGTTCGTGTAGGCCCTGTAGCGCCTATCCGGATTGCCACGAACGGGCCGCACATGCTTCCACACGTGATAGAACGTGGGAAGAGCATCGTCTTGATGCCATGGCTGAAATTGCAAGTAAGTCCAATTGGTCACATGATACAATAGTTTTTCGAACATTAACGTAGAAAAAGGAATTAGCCGTTGTGACTTACATCGACACGGAGGCGGGAAGGTCGACCCACGGGCATTCGCTCCCAAATCCATATCTGGAGCATATAAGTGCACCCTCCAACATTGGAATCTCTCGCTGTGCGCCGGCAAGCCTCACATAACTGTCTGTACAGCCAAGCAAGAGCCGCTGAGCCCCAACTGTAAGTGGCTATGTTTTCCCAAACTTGACCTAGAATGGGGAGAACCATCCACGATACTGTGTTCCCAGCTGCATCTGGAAGGAGGAATGTACTGACAAAATGCCATAGCCACACTCGAGCAAAGCGCTGCACGACCTCGTCATTTGCTCCCGGAGGACACACCTCGAAGTGCTCCCTCAACCATGCCGAGCTAACACCGGACGTCTTCTTCGAGCTATCTCCGCCCTCTGGCTCTGGCGGCCTAATCCCAATATGCATCTCGACCATATCACGCCAATTCTCATTCTGGATAATACCTGTCACTGGCTGCCCATGCAGTGGAAGGCCGAGTATCATAGCCGGATCCTGCATTGTGATGGTCATTTCTCCGAAGGGCATGTGGAACGTATGAGTCTCCGGACGCCACCTGTCGACCATAGCGGTCAACAGTGGTCCGTCCATTGGAGGGAGACCCCCCACGACCTGAACAGCGATATCCAAGAAACCTGCTCTCTGCAGGTACTGGGCGTACCGCTCATCCCACCTAAGTGGTGAGTGCACCCTAGCCCTGAGTGGTGTCAAATTCTGCAAAACATTATAAGATTATTACCAAAATGAGAAGTCAATCCAATTGTGAATAACGGGCTTCTAAAGTGGTAAGTAACACAAATATGATACAAATGACATTTGCACTATGAAATTGTTTACACTCTACACAAGCGAATAGTAACGATAGGCACATCCTTAATTTATAAGAACATTTCATACGAAAATCTTGCAATTCTCATCCTAAGGTATGCATTCATCAGCAAAAATTAGCAACCATTGTTATACCTCATTCAGGTCCGCGAGGTGGTGGGCACGGTGGTGCAAGTCGTAAGCAGCCTCAAGAAGAGGGTACCCCGGGGCTGCCATCCTAAAGAAACAACATAAATGATCGTTAGTAAAAAGCTTCATTACATGATAAGTACGGAAAATATGATAATGTACTAGTATAAAAAAGATAAAATAATAGCCACACATAATACAAGCAACGCGCATACCCAATTGTTCGAAGTACGCGGCCTATTACTGCTCGGTCTAGATTTAGTGCCTTTTGATTTTCTACTGCGGCATGTGCAATTCCTGATGATCTTGTGGCACTTGGAGCAACGATTTTTTGACTTGTCAATATCAAAATCACCAGTATCATAATTTGCAGAAAGCCTCCCTTCCGACACGTCCATCTCGCCTGTGAAACGCTTCTTCTGCCGCCTTCCTACTTTATTTCTCATTAAACTGGGGTTAGGCACGTACCCTACCCCTTCATATGCCGGCCATTGTGACGGATCTAGGTAAGGTTGAAAGCTTGATTCCCAAATTTTGATGGTGTGCTCCCTAGAGTACAACGGTGACATGTACATGGGGCTTTCAAAGTTAAGACCTCTTGCCTTGCAAGCTGTAATGAAGTGTGAACATGGAAGGTGCAACAATTGAGGAACATTGCAGGTGCACGAAACTTCGTGCAGATCCACTCTATAGTGTCGGCCTCCATGACTCTCACCCCCAATGTTAGTCGTATCGTAACTTCTTATAGAATACACCATCCTTTCTGGCCCGTACGGTTCTGCTAAGTGGTGCACGGATCTAAGCTCAGCCTCTGATAAATAATTATCTGCAACTTGCCCAATTCTATAGCCTTGATCTAACATTTCACGTGTCTTTCCCCATCGGTTCACAAAGTAGGCGTTGCATTTTTCGAATGTGTATTCAATAATTCCAGCGACGGGCCTACTTCGGATGCCTTTGAAAACTCCGTTGAGTGATTACAAGAAGTTCGTGGTCATAATACCCCACCGCATCCCTCCCTCATCAAAAGCCTGCGCCCATTTATCCTTGTCCCCCATTTCACCCTTCAACCATTCTTTTGCGTCGTCGTTCAAGTCCTTCACTAAATCTTCTAACTTCTCACGAAATTCTCTCTCTGTATGAACCTTGCATAATAATTTCAATTTTCCAATCACACGATTGCTCTTCTGCCAACGCGACATGTTGGCAGCAAAGTGCCTCATGCACCACCTATGCACAAGTGGTGGAAAACCATCAATGTGGTCCTTCGCACAATTTAGAAGCCCATGATGCCTATCTGATATGATACACACTATCCGTGAAGGTCCAAGAACATGTACCCGAACAAGTTTCATAAACCATGACCAACTCTCATTATTCTCACTCTCGACCAAGGCAAAAGCAAGAGGCACAATCTGTTGTTCTGGATCTACAGCAACTGCCATCATTAATGTACCCTTGTACTTGCCAGTCAAGAATGTACCGTCCACCAGTATCACAGGATGGCAATGTTGAAATGCCTCACTACATTGAGGGAAGCACCAAAATACCCTTTGCAGTATATGCTTCAACACTCCATTGTCAGGAAGCATCATGCCACATGAGTCGATCCACCATTTAACTCCGCGATTGTAGTAGGTTATAGCTGAGAGTACCCTAGGAACCATGCCGTACGACTCCTTCCAGTCGCCCCAAAGCAGGGCAACAGCGTGTTGCTTCGCCCGCCAAGCCTTCGAATACTTCACACGGTACCCACTAAAGATGAAGATGGACTCCACGAGTGATGGCACCGATGTCTCGCTGTCTTTACAGATAATGCCTAGGATACGCTGTCCAAGGTACTTTGCTGTGCACTGTACATGCTCTCGCTTCGGCTGTGACGACCGACAAGTATGCGGTTGCACAACATTTGAAATTCTCCATTGTCTGGTGCTTGATATTAGCCGAGACCATACACGCCAATGGCATCCTTGCTTGCACATCACATTGTATCTTAAGTTCTTGTCAGAGTGAACTACGCTAAAAGGTCTATGTAACCTCACCGCGTAGTCAGCCAAGAAAAACTTCAGCTCCTCAAGACTATTGAACTTCATCCCCTTCTTAATCACTGGACTCTCACCAATGGACGTCCCTTCAGCATTGGGAACGGATGGCAGTTCGACATCACGTTCTTTTAACATCCGCAACTCACACTGGGTGTAAGAAAAACAATCATCCATACGACGAATGCCTTCTACATCATGTACGGTTGCGGTGTCAAATTGCAGTCCATCCTCTTCATTTTCTACCCCGACGTTCTCATATTCATGCCCACCACTCTCAAATAGTGATTCCTCCTCTACCTCCTCACCTACTACCCCATCTTCCTCCAATTCACAATCTTCGGAACCCATAGAGACATTATCAACATCTATATTTGCTTCATCCCTCTCAAAAATGTTATTGGGAAAATCATCATTGGCAATAGCCAAGTCAAAATCACGTTCTGTTTCACCTAACACGTGATGCAACATTTCTGACTCCTGGGTACCATTATGGTTCACTACCGTCACTTCCTCCCTCATGACAACATTTGGGCCAGGCATACGAACAATTTCGACTATAACCTCCAAACATGCAACATTAGCTTCGTGCACAACATCCTTATAGTGCTTCCAATTCGCATCGGATGCTAACTTCATGAGAACATAATGAGCTCTAGCTTTCCCACAATCAAAACGACCTCTCAAACTGATCTCATCCACTCTACATCCATACTTCATCATTACACGGTCAACTAAATCACTAAAACTTGGAGGACCATCAAATATTTCAATTGACTCATTCATATTCTCTAACTCCCCATTTTGTTTCACAACACCACCATGAAAAAATCGAACTAAACGATCCATCTACAAAATACAAACATTTCACCATGTCATATACACTACACATTGCACATATTCGACATATCAACTACACACATTACATATATTGGACAAATTGAAAACAAAAAATACACATATACATTGCACTATACGATTCAATGAATATATCCTTAAATCAATAAGTTCTACACGTCAATATCGCGGGCAGAGACTCAATTGCGTATGAACTACGTATCATCTAACACAAAACACCATTGCATTTCATTGAAATTTCAAATCACTAACCTAACCCTAAGTCACCTAAACATCCTCCGATCTACCAAATGCAACGGTAAAACACGAGAATAAGTAGGGGAATACCTTCCACACGAAGCAAGGATCGATTCCCACTACTTTCCCCCACCGAAAACGCCGGATTTTGGGTGGATTTGGGGGTGGGGCGGCGGGGGGCGGCGCTGGAGCTTCGGGCTCGGGCGTTTCTGGAGGAGGAAGAAAGGAGGGAGGGAGGAGGAAGGGAGCCGGCGCGTGGAGTTAGTGTTGGCCCTGCCGCGCCAGGCGGGCTGGCGCGGCGAACGCACGTCCACGTCAGCGCCCACCTGGCGCCGCGACTCGCCGCGCCAGCGTGGCAGGGGGCCGCCGCGCCAGTGCATGTGGCGCGGCAGCATGTTCCTGCCGCGCCAGGCGGTCTGGCGCGGCCAAAAGGGTTAGGTGGCGCAAATAAAACACCGCTGAGGTTATTTTTAAAAATAAAGAAAAAAAAGGGTTAAAAATAAAAAAAAATTCTCGGGAGTGGAGTTGATGGGAACTGGACGAGCACTTGACCTCAGGCTGGCCGAACTGCATGGTCCTTCTCGCGAGGCTGCAGTAGTTGACAAATAGCTTCGCTCAGCGCTAGCTGGTTCGGCTGTTATTGTTTGCTCTGGTTAGCTTCGGTCGGTTGTTTGGGAGAGGTCGCCGGCTTCAGGCATTTTGGGAGATCGGGGCAGCTTCGGGCAAAATACTGGACTGTCAGCTTAGCTTCGCTTGGACTGCTTATAATCTTTGGCCTTGTTTAGTTGCCAAAGTTTGGAGGTGCCAAATTACTGCTACAGCACTGTAGCACACTGTAGCATTTCGTTTGTATTTGTGAATTATTGTCCAAACATTGACTAATTAGGCTCAAAAGATTCGTCTCACAAAGTACAACAAAACTGTGCAATTAGTTTTTAATTTCGTCTACATTTAGTACTCCATGCATGTACCGCAAGTTTGATGTGATGGGGAATCTTCTTTTTGCATAGTGCTAAAGTTGGAAGTTGGGGGTGAACTAAACAAGGGCTTTGTCTCTCATGGTGATCGTGAATTTTACTTTGTGCCGAAACACGGTGGGCGCCAAATGTTGGGGTCTCTCCTCGGGAAAAGCTGAACCACAACACGGAATGAACAACAACCTTCCTTATAATTAGCTTCGAATTAGGAGAGGGAGAACCGGGTGAGACAAGCTACCGAATAAGCAAATGGCCAAAAGTTCTTCCTCACACCCCTTGGGTTCTTTTTATAGGGTGGAGGAGGAAGAGGCTGTTTACATTTATTCCATTGATTGGGCTTAATACTACAACGGGGTCCCTAGACTGTTACAACAAGGTCCTTGGACATCTTAAACGAGTCCCTAATCCTTACAATCAGACCCTTAGCCCCATTTCCGGGCCTCTTCTACGCACAATGGGGTCTCTAGCCTTAGTCCACCTAAGGTGCTGTAACAACTCTGCCTTAATTAGGTGTAATTAAACATAAACAAGTCATTAGTCACTAAGCAAAAGAGGTGAAATGTCCTTTTTGACCCTAAGAAGCTCTTTTTGGAGTTAAATATAAAACTTGAGATTTTATGTGCAATCTTAAATTTTTGCCCAAATAAGAGTTGTAAAACTTTTAATTTCAAACAACTTTTGTTAAAGACACTTTGGCTAATTCGGAGTGGGAGAAGGTCAAAAACAAGAATCAAAATAGGAGTGTTATAGAACCCTACAAACAACCTAAGTCCTGGAATTCAAGTTTTTCTTCGACCTTGCAACCTGTTATCTCACAAATGCATACCTAACCCCAAGTCAGACCTTTAATAAAAGTTGTAGTCCCTTGATTGTGTTCCACCTTTGTTACACTGACCCAGGTCTAAATCATAACCGAACCTGCTCTAAAGTCGAGTCAAAGACAGCCAAACTCCTGAAATTTCACCAACTCGGTTGAAATGCCTAAGTCCGAAAACTCTGGTTTTTGGCAAATCTTGGCTCCAGTTTTCTCCAAATCCTTTCAAAATGTGAGCAAACACTTTTAATAAAGTTGAACTACGATCGTAGTACTACAAGTTTGTTTAAGGGTCTTTTGAACGTTTAGTTTGAAAATCGTGAGTGGAGGGTCCCCAAAGTCGGTCGGGTTTTCTGTCTAAAGTTGCCTCGACGCCAGCGCATCCGGGCATGTTCGCCCGCGCGCCGCCTGCCGCGTGGCTGCCGTCCACCGGCGAGCTCGCCGTCGCCCTACCCGCGCCCACGACAAGACGGGGCAAGCGCTGTGCTAGCCAATCGCCGCCGAGGCTATCCCCCTCCCCTTGCGCGCCAGCCCGCTCCGCCCAACCGGCGCCCGCGCCTTCCTACCCCTCACATACCACGCCACTGCCGGGCACCGGCCGTGCCGCCGCCCCCAATCCGACGCTTGACGCGACCAAACGCACGCCCGGCCTCGCCAATCCTCCTACCCGGCAAAACCGCGCTTGCCTGACGCTATCTCCTTTGCCCAATGCTCGGAGGATCCTGTCCCCAGAACTCCGCTTCTCTGGCCAATGGAGGCGCCGACCAATTGCCGCCACGACAAAGCACTTCCTTCTCCCTCGATCTTATCCTCTCATCCGCTCGAGCTCGTTTCCTTCCTCTGAACACTTCCGCGCCTCTACAAAAAGGTATCGAAGCCTCTTACCGGAGTTCCCTTCGCCACCACCACCTTTGCCGCACTACCTACTCTATTTTTCTCCACCGCACTCACCGCCGCAATTGGAGCTGCCACTCCGGCCAGCCCCGCGCAGCGACTCCTTTACCGTCAGCTTCGCCTTGGTCGCCTAGAGCTTGCCGACCTGCTCAAGGAGCCTCTGAGGCCCTGTCTCGCCGGATCACCGCCGCCAGTTTCCGTGATGCCGACCCGAGCTGCCGTTGTTCCTCGTTCTGTCCCGGCTTGTTTCTTCTCGACCCCGAGACCTCATCAATAGGACCGGAGGTGAGCTACTGACCCCTTCCGAGCTCTTCCCGGCCCTGAATCGTCCGTGAAAGCGACCGGAGCTTGTCTACCTTGCCCGAGTACTGTCCGCCTCGCCCGAGTGCTGTTCACCTTGCCCAAGGGCTCGGTTGTGTCTTTTCTTTTGACCGAGGGTATTGTTTAGTATAATTTGCTAATCTAGATTGGTTAATGAACATAGAACTTGAGCTAAAATATTGAAGGTAAGGACCGACTATAGGTGCTTTTGGCAAAATAAACCCAAAGCCAAAGAGGCCTTACATGTTTAGAAGTTGGTGAAAGTTTTTATCACCGGACGGGTCAGTTTTGCTGAGTATTAGTTGCTCAGCCTTGTTGTGGCTTAACTTTTCAGGTGATGTCAATAGTTTGGCTGCTGGCACCACTTGGCCTACCCAGCTCCCTCTGGGCTGGTCAGTCGAGTGGGATCCCTCCTCGGACGGTGAGGGCAGGGATTATTGATGTCATGATCAGCTTCGTCATGATATCATGTATCGACGTTTAGCTTCAGCTTGTTTTACTTCATCTGGTTGAACCTTACAAACTTGTTTGAATTTAGAAAACTCTGATGTATTAAATGTTGAACTATGTTAATGAGATGGGAATGTTGTAACCTCTATGCTACTCACCTTCGTGTGAGCAATGCTTCTCGATCCTGTGTAAGTGGTTTATCGGATGAAATTCGACGGTCGACCAAGTTGACTTGCTTAAAGTACATGATCGCGAGTCAGGCAACTTAAGTGCATTTTAGTCAAGTTAATTTGGGTGGTTCCGCCACAGGTGCACCCCCAACAACTGGATCCATGCAAATTGTTGCATCTCGTCTACAATGCACCAGTGCCTCGTCCAGTGGATCGGCAACACAATTAAAGTAGTCACCGCCGATTCCTCTTACAGCATTACTGCAGCTGATACGCAACAGTGGAGCTACGAGCATGTCATATGTATATCTAGCAAGACCTAAGACACTGACTTCTTGAAGGTGTCCGATTTTGGTCTACAGCCCATCCAAGCAGTCGGCTCAGAAGAATCATCTTAACGGACGAGTTCATCCAAGAAGATGGGAAGCTTGGGCACGGGTTTACGTCGACTGATTTGTTAGATATGGTAGATCTTGGAGATGGTAGTAAGCCAAGGCTGACGTATATTAGTGCTAAGTTAGATCCTAAGTATAAGCGTGAGTTAGTGGGTTTGTTAAGAGAGTTTAAAGATTGCTTTGCTTGGGAGTATCATGAAATGCCTAGTCTAGACCGATCGATTGTCGAACATCGGTTGCCCATAAAACTAGGATATTGGCCATATCAGCAACCCGCACGACGTTGTAATCTGAAAATTTTACCTGATTTAAAGGCCGAAATCACAAGATTAATTGAAGTAGGGTTCATTCAGCAATGTCGATATGCCGATTGGATTTCTAATATTGTTCATGTGTATAAGAAAAATGGAAAACTACGTGTTTGCATTGATTTCAAGAATCTTAACCAAGCTACGCCGATGGGTGGATATCTGATGCCGACGGCCGATGTGTTGATAGATGCTGCTGCGGGACACAAGGTTATCAGCTTCATGGATGGTAACACCAGATATAATCAGGTATTAATGGCTGAAGAAGATATCTCCAAAACGGCTTTCAGGTGTCCTGGGCATCTTGGTTTGTTTGAATGGGTAGTCATGACTTTCAGTTTGAAAAACTCTGGAGCTACATATCAGAGGGCCATGAATTATATATTTCATAAGCTTATCAGTGTCCTGGTGGAGATTTACATTGATGATGTTGTTGTCATGTCAAAGGGATATCAACAACATTTAGCCGATTTATGCAAGGTGCTGGAGTGCACAAGGAAACATGGGTTGAAAATGAATCTGAACAAGTGCGCTTTTGCTGTTTCGGCTTGTCAGTTCCTGGGTTTCATGGTCCATGAGCGCGGTATCGAGATCAACCAAAAGATTATTACCGCCATCAACAAAGTTGTAGCCCCAAAAGACAAGACTGAGTTGCAATGTTTAATCGGCAAGATCAACTTCATCCGGAGATTCATATCAAACCTGTTCGGATGAATTCAAGCTTTCAGCCCATTGTTAAAGTTGAAGGCCAACCAGGAATTTGTTTGGGGTGAGGAACAACAAAAAGCGTTAGAGGACATCAAACAATATTTAGTGTCCCCACCCGTATTGGTTCCTTCTCAAGCTGATAAACCTTTCAGATTGTATCTATCGGCCGATGAACGAGCTATCGGCTTGGTGCTAGTCTAGGAGTTTGAAGGAAAAGAAAGGGTGATTTATTACGTCAGTAGAAGACTCTTGTACGCTGAAACCAGGTATTCTCCGATGGAAAGGTTGTACCTTTGCCTATATTTCTCTTGCACTAAACTTAGGCACCACTTATTATCGGTGGAATGTGTGGTCGTGTGTAAAGATGATGTCGTCAACTACATATTGTCACTGCCGACCTTGAAATAAAGGATTGGAAAATGGATTCTGGCCCTCTCAGAATTCGATCTGAGGTACAAATTGGCCAAGGCCATCAAGGGTCAAGTAATGGCCGACTTCGTCGCCGAACATTGTGGACAAGAAATTACTTTCGTTGAGCCGGCTCCGTGGACTCTGTACTTTGATGGGTCTTCGTGTAGGTTTGGATCAAGAATCGGCGTAAATGTCATATCACCTCGGGGGCAAGTTATGAGTTCTCTCCGCCGATTGAGGCTTCCGCTACTAATAATCAAGCAGAGTATCGAGCTGTCTTAAAGGGCATCCAATTGTTAAGGGAGATCAAGGCTAACGCAGTGGAAATATTTTGGGATTCCATGCTTATCGTGGATCAGTTGACTGGAAAGTGTGAGTGCAAGGATGATATTATGAGGATTTATTATGAGCAATGCCACCAGTTGGTCAAAGAGTTCAAAACCATAACTATTGACGCCGGATTTTGACACGTGTTTGGAATCGGCGTCAAAGGAGAAGAAAGGCGGCTGATGCGGCGGGCTAAAAGCTACAGTTGGGAATCGGTCGATTAAAGCTACAGTGTTTCACTGACTGGCGGGAGGAGTCGATGGAGGCTGGCCGATTGGGAGCCAGAACGGCTTGGCCAATATGGGCCTAAGGTGGGCCAGGATGAAGATTAGCTGAAGAAGGGAGATTGGCCTGCGGGAAGATAGTAACCAACTCCGATACGAGTTGTGTAAATATTTGTTATCATTTAAAATTAGAGATAGATCCTAGTCGGTTAGGAAATTGGTTGTAACAAGGTATAAATAGCTGCCTTGTAGGGCTTGAAAACAATAACACATCAATCAATACAACAAATTTACTTTTTCCTCGTACTTTATTTTCAAGTCGGTGACTTTGCCAAACCCTTTTCTTTTCACGAGTACGTACGGATTGGCAGGGCTGCATCGACACGATCTTCGGCCGATTTGTAAGTTTTGCTTATCGAGTAATATCTAAGCTTTAACTTCGGGCGCATCGCTGTTGTTTTGTTTAGATTTATTCACTAGTTATCGATATTAACTAGAATTATAGATTTTATCTATTGTTTTAGTTTTATCACGAGTTATCCAGCTTGAGATACGAACTGTTGGCTTTTTTTGTTGTTATTATTGTTATTCATCATATAGTCAATTAGATCTATTTCAAGTGTTGCTCTGTAGCATTGTTTAGATTGCTCTAGTAGTTTCTTTACAATTTCTACGTGGTCATCAGCTGCACTATAGCTGGTTACCTACATAGTAAATCGGCCGATTCGCTGATACACTTTTCAAGACAGATCAGAACTTTAGCCGATCGAGACCCCTGGGATTTGACACTCTTCTTTCCTTATCAATCAACAGGTCAGATTGACTAGAACGCTGCGCGAACCGCACCAGGGTAAAAACCCGAACAGGAGTCAAGCAGATTCTCCCGGGTCGTGTGTCCGACGCTTAGAGTCATCAGCCAATTTTCAGCGCCAACACACTTTTGGCACGCCCGGTGGGACCGAAACAAGATCCAATATGTCCAAGACTGTTGAGATCTCTAAAGATAACGTCATCGAAGTCACTGAAGCAAATCTAAAGGACGACCAAAAGGAGGAGGTGGCAAGGACTTTAGAAGAATACAGGAAGACATGTCTACAATCCTTTAGTCATACCAGAAGCGAGGAGACCATCAAAATAGCTTCTCTTCCAACTCCCTGCCATATCACCATCGCTGAAGACTCAGGAAAGATGTCTGAGATGATCCAGCAGTCTGTTTATCAGGCTATGATCGACCAGTCCAAGGTGATGACCAACACTGTGTACAACGCCGTCGTCAGTTCCTTGGTCAGCGGCGCAGCTCAAGGGTATCAGGAACCAGCTTATGCCCGTCCCATCATGGCACCAATCAGAGGCTTCTCAACGGTGCCAAATGCGTCTCACTCGGCTCCTCAGTCGATGCAGATGCAAAGTGGAGGATACAACACTTCAATGCCCCTGGGATATAACGGTGCAACACTCTATCAACTGCAAGTGCCATTTTATCCTGCACCAATCCCCCCTGCACAATCGCCGTTCTCAAATTCGGCGCTGTGGGGGACAGCAGCAACGCCTGCCGATCTGGACCCGTCAACTAGATACGGGAAATCTCCAGTGCAAGTATTATTCCAATCGGCCCCTCGGCCGACAGCCCCACAGTACCAACAGACTACTTCAGAAATCGGCAGGGGGGTAGTTGCTCCAAAGCCACTCAGAATGGAGGTGCAAATAATATTGTACGATTAGGTGGCAAACGCACAATGTCAGGTTGACCCTATACGACAGCAGTCATCGGCTCCTCAACCGACAGCCCAGCCGCAAGATCTGCAGCACGCGCCAGCCTATCACCCAATTGTGGTACCGCAAGTCCAGCAGCTTGTGCTGATTCCGCAGACAGTTATGCATCCGCAACAACAGCATCAGCAACAAGTGGACTGGACCGCAAGGATAGCTAACATAATTCAAGATCAGTTCGGGTTAAAACCAAAGGTACAGACTTACACGTACAAGATGTCGTACCCACCTGCCTATGACCTACTGTCGTTCCCTCATCGGTACAAAGTCCCCGACTTCACCAAGTTCTCGGGCCTGGATGACATGTCGACAGTGGAACACGTTAATCGATTCATCATCCAGTGTGGCGAAGCTGCTACGCAAGACGCTCTGAGGGTGCGCCTGTTCTCGTTGTCCCTGTCCGGATCAGCCTTCCAGTGGTTCGCTATACTACTGCCCAACTCCATTGTTACCTGGGCCAATTTGGAAAAACAATTCCATAAGTACTTCTATGTGGGGGTCCACGAGATGAAGCTCTCAGATCTAACCAGCCTCAAGCAAAGAAGTGATGAGTCAGTGGCCAGCTACATACAGAGGTTCAAGGAGGTCAGGAATAAATGTTACACTCTGGTTTTGACCGATACCCAGTTGGCCGATATCACTTTCCAAGGACTCCTGCCGCACATCAAAGTGAAATACGCTTCCCAGGAGTTTGAGAGCCTAAGCCAAATCGTTCGCCGGCTGTTCGGCCAAGAAGTACGCCCCTTTGACCAACGAAGAAATTTTCAGAAAAAGGTGGCGTACGTGGAGGGATCTAAATCAGAAGAGGAATCAGAAATTGGCTTAGCAGAGTGGGTAAAAGGGAAAAGGCCAATATCGTGCCCATTCGGTAAAAAGGAACCAGAGACATTTGGCTTCGACACATCAAAGGCTGACAAAATCTTTGACTTGCTGCTTCAGGAGGGACAGATCAAGCTCTCACCTTACCACACGATTCCGTCGGACGAGCAGTTCAAAAAGATGAAATATTGCAAGTGGCAGAATGCCACATCTCATGACACCAATGAGTGTAAAATCTTCCGTCAATAGATTCAGTCAGCTATCGAACAAGGGAGATGGAAATTCGAGGTCCCGGTGAAGCCAGCGAAGCCGATGAAGATCGATCAGCACCCTTTCCTTGCTAACATGGTCGACGTGGGAAGGAACACGCTCCAAACCAAAGTACTGACATCAGAATCGGCCAGAAAGAGTGGCGCGGTGGACCCCAGAAACCAGTCCTCGGCCGAGGATGTCAAGGGAAAAGGCCAAATGGAAACCGAAGGCGAGAGCTCAGAAAGACCACGCCGGCCTGCCACGTCCCGGGATTTGCTCAGCAAATACCAGAGGCAGCGGGAGGACACGAGACGCCGCGAGGAGATGATGCGCCGATACGAGGATCACTGGAGATGCCCGTTATTCATCCACTATTGGGATAATAGCCTCAGATTACCGTCGGCGGATAACTGCCCTGAGTGCAATGGTCAGTATCGTAGTAGCCGCCCGTTCAAGAGATCACGCTTCAGGGATTGAGAACTAGAACCGTTCAGCAGAAATAGGCACGAGCAAGGAGATTGGCACGTTTCAGTGCGTGATCGGCTGGGGGGGCAGAGTAGACTAGTGTAATCGGCTGGGGGGCAGAACTAATGCACATGATCGGCTGGGGGAGATGGCCGATGCAAGGGCCTCAAATGAAAACCCTCTGGGATGAGAGCCAGACTGGGAGCATGCAAAACCGCCAAGCAAGCTAGTAAACCCCAGATGATGCCCAGATGGTTTGACTAAGTCCCAAAAAAGGAGGGTCCAGCGTTTACGCCAATGGGAATAGCAAGAAGAGGAACAAAGGCAAGCGGTGGACAAGAGAGGAAACAGATCTCGAGTTTGGCGCCCTAGAAGAAAAACTGACGAAGAAAACAACGATCACGATTCGTCAGCTGACGTTAACATGGTGTTCATCTTGCCGATGGAGTTCATGGCTCCCACTGACCGAGACAATGCGACAGAGGTAGATGAACAGATGGCACAGTTGGCTTTGGAGCCAATGACCGCCACTTTCGAGGAACCCGAAGACGAGAAACGCCAGCATCTAAAAGCTCTATTCCTCAAAGGACACATCAACGGGCGACCGGTCGCCAAGCTATTGGTGGATGAAGGCGCTGCTGTGAACATCATGCCATATGCTATGTTCCGCAAGATGGGTAAAGGAGAAGAAGATCTAACCAAGATGGACATGATGCTCAAAGACATCGAAGGCAACATATCTTCAGCCCGAGAAGCACTCTGCGTTGACCTCACCATCGGCAGTAAGACCCTACCCACCACTTTCTTTGTTATTGATGGCAAAGGGTCCTATAACATGTTGCTCGGGCGAGATTGGATCCACGCAAACTGCTGCATCCTGTCTACAATGCACCAATGCCTCGTCCAGTGGTTCAACGATAACATCAAAGTAGTCACCGCTGATTCCGCCTACAGTGTTGCCGCAGCCGACGTGCAATAGTGGAGCTACGAACACGTCAGATGCATATCTGGCAGAACTTGGGACACTGATTTCCTGAAGGTGTCCGATTTCGGTCTACAGACGATCCAAGCAGTCGGCTCTGAAGAATGAAATTAAATGGATCAGTTCGTCCGAGAAGATGGGAAGCTCGGGCACGGGTTTACGTCGACCGATTCATTGGAGATGGTGGACCTCGGAGATGGCAACAAGCCAAGGCCGACATATATTAGTAGTAGGCTCGACCCCGAGTATAAGCATGAGTTAACGAGTTTGTTAAGGGAATTTAAAGATTGCTTTGCTTGGGAGTATCAGTAATAACCTGGTTTAATTAACTGTATTTTAATCTTAAAACCAGTCGCTAATGCTTAAAGAAGAACTTGGGCAACATTAAGGCAAGTGAAAGTACCCTTTTGCCCCTCACAAGGTTGAAACGCTGCCCAAACCGTAACTCAATTTTTTGCTTAAGAACAAAAAAAAAATCTGTCCAACTAAGAGTTGTAGAACTCAACTTCCTTAACAACTTTTCTTTAAGGAGAAATTTTGAAATCCACCTTGAAAGCCTTCGAAATCAAGGTCAAAGTCAGTCAGTTTGGTCAACCTAGCCTCTTTTAGCAATTCCGGCTAAGTCTGGAAATCAGCCCGACTTGGCGCCTTAGGGCGGATTTATCTCTTAAAACTTGAACAGAATGTCAAAAAATCACTTTAGAAGAGTTTGAGAACTAAGTTTCTATAACAACTTTGTTAATTGGACCTTGGTCCAATTCATCTCCGAAGCCTTTCAAATCTGCAGCTCAAGTCAGCCCATAGCCCTGAAAACCAATCAAAACTGCCATTTTTGCCTAAGTCCGGGAAACCGGCGTTCCTCCAAACTTTGGGGTTTCAAATCTCCAAATCCACCACGATTTTGAACTCGGCTAGATTACAAAAGTTGGATGTTGGTTTGTGTACTACACAACTTTGGTAAAGGGAGTCAACGCGGTGCGGTTTGAAAATCGGAAGATTCGAGCACTTGAAGTCTGGCCCGGCGAAATGATCCGCGGATCCCTCGGCAAGAGCGCGCCCGCGCATGCGCGCCGCGCGCCCAGAGCACTGCCGCCACGTGGCTTGGCCTCACCAGCAAGCGCCGCCTCGCCTAGTAGCCAGCCGCAACAGGATGGATTGACGCGCCCGTTCCCCCATTCGCGAGCAGGGACGCCCTGCAGCACCTCCACCCCGTCCCATCTCGCCCGAGACCTCACCGGCCGCGCCAGGCGCGGTGCCCGTAGCTCCACCGCTGCCCCGGCCACTCCGCGGTCGAAGCTGGCCGCTGCCGCGTCGGTGCTGCCTCGCCTCCTGCGCGCATCCGTCCTGCCCGGATCTCCGGCCGCGCGCCCCAACGCCTCCCGGCCCTCCTGTTAAGACTGCCAGTCGCGCGCCCCCGCGCCCGCCTGCCCAGCATCGCTGCCTCTGCCAGCAAGCCATTCCTCCTCTCTGATCCGAATCCCTAGCGCCCAATCCCGCTCCAACCTCTTCCCTCTCCACGAACGCCACACCGCTGAAGCTCAGTGGCGCATGCCTTCGCCCAATAAGCAGCGTGACGCGACCACACGCGTGCGCAGACCTAGCAGATCCACATGCCCAGCAAACTCGCTTTGCCCCCAGCCCCAAATCCTTGCTGCCCAACCAGGGCAAGATTGCGTCCGAGCTCGCCAATGGAGGCGCCGACCAATCACCGCCGCGACAAAGCACTTCCCTCTCCCTCGATCTTATCCTCTCGCCCGCTCAAGCTCGTTTCCTTCCTCCAAACACTTCCATGCATCTATAAACCACCGCCATTGCCGCACTACCTGCTCTGTTTTTTTTCTCCACCACACTTACCGCCGCACTTGGAGCTGCCACTCCGGTCAGCCCCGCGCAGCGACTCCTTCACTGTCAGCTTCGCCTTGGTCGCCTAGAGCTCGCCAACCCGTTCGAAGAGCTCGCCAACCTGCTCAAGGAGCCTCTAAGGCCCCTGTCTCGCCGGATCGCCACCGCCAGTTTCCACGATGCCGACTCGAGCCGCCGTTGTTCCTCGTTCTGCCTCGGCTTGTTTCTTCCCAACCCGAGACCTCATCAGTAGGACCGGAGGTGAGCTGCCGACCCCTTTCCAGCTCTTCCCAACCCTGAATCGTCCGCGAAAGCGACCGGACCTTGTCCGCCTCGCCCGAGTGTTGTCCACCTCGCCCAAGGGCTCGGTTGTGTCTTTTCTTTTGACCGATGGGATCTGTGTTAAATTCCGAGGACTTCTCTTTGTTAAATCTGAGGATCCCGGTACAGTTATTCCATAAGTCTAAGGGTCAGATCGTAAGTTTTCCCCAATCTGACTCTTTTAACTCGAATTAAATTGACAGAGACTTGGAAATTACCTCTTAAATCGAGAAAAAATCAGAAAAATGTGAAATCACTTTGGTTGGAATCCTCATTCTGAGTAGAATCCAATAAAGTAGGTTTCACTCCTTTTCCTATAGTTTTGCTACAGTTTTAGGTTTAAATCCTTGCAAATACTGTTGAAATCACCGTCTAAGTGTCTTATCCTTGCATTGCATCACGTGTAGAACTGAGCGTTGCCGACAGCACCTACGAGCTGCATCAAGTGCTTGACGAGAACCCTGCTGGAGAGCTACTCCAAGCCGAGGCAGAGCCTGTTGCTGAACCTGCCGAAGGCCCTCAAGCTAACTTAGCGTGTGAAGGCAAGCCCCGGAGCATAACCCGATTTTCTAAACTTGTGCATGCCTTCTGTTGTTAATGTTTGTGCATTTACGTTTACAGGAGTTGTTTGGGAACTCTAGTAGCATGATCCTAGGTTCCTTTGTTCTGAATACTAGTATGACAGGATCTTGAGTAGCTGCTTTGCTTAAATAGGACTCGGTAAAAGTCGAGTGATTCCCTGTCACTCGCGAGTTATAGGAGTTGCTTGCTTTCTTTTTGCAACAACTATAAGGACGAGGGATGGGGCAGGGCTCTGTGAACTATTTTGGTGGTCGGTGGATTGCCCCGTCTATCTACATGAAATTGGATTAAGGTCGAGATGTGATAGTGTTTGTGATCAAGTGTTTGAAAGTACTAATCTCATACCTAGTATAGGATGGGGAAGCCTAGTACCTGATTGAACCAGGACGTGAGCAGTTCGTTCCACTATCTCTGGAATGAAGTTCCCTTGCGGCCGCATGTGGTGACAAGTGCGGTTATGGAACGGCAGAGGCTGGGTCTATGGAGCCTTGTAGCAAGGGAAGTGGGCCCGACATGGGTCTTGGAATTGATGGGGACGGCCGACACGTGAAGCGACCCTTCGTGGTGCGCAGATGTCGTGAGATTAGGTTCGCCATGCATGGTTATGAAATTCGAATCGATTCATCTGCCTCTCACAGATTGGGACTACTTGATCGCTATGCTACACTGAGTAAGAATGGAATATGATGATGATTTAATATTGTTACTTGTTATTAATTGCTTGGAAAGCTATGCTTGTTTAATATAGATGCTAACTTAGAATGCTGAACAACAATAGAACTTGTGGCTAAAATATTGAAAGTAAGGACCTACACTAGTCGCTTTTGTCAAAAAAAACCCCAAAGCCAAAGAGCTTGCATGTCTAGTGTTGGTGGATTAGAACCACCCGTCGGTTAAGTCTTGTTGAGCGTAGTCGCTCAGCCTTGTTGCGGCACATCTTTTCAGGTATTGTTGATGCCCCCGAGTTTGCTGCAAGTGGCACTTGGCCTCCGAGCTTCCTCCTGGGTGGACGGTCGAGTGGGATCCCTCCTCGAACAACGAGGACCGGGATCAGTGATGTCATGATCGGCTTCGTCATGATGTCCAGCATCGGCGTTAGTTTTCGTTTGTTTATTTCCACTGCTTAAGAACTCTGCAAACTATGTCTGAATTTCGAAACCGATGCTGTAATAAACTAATGCACTTGGTTAATTTGGATGATCTATTGTATTCTCTGGAACCACTCACCTTCGTGTGAGTTGTGCTTTCTCGGTCCTGTGAAGTGGTTTATCGGAGGAAATCCGACGGACTGCCGAGTTAACTTGATTAGAAAACATGATCGTGTGTCAGGCGACTAAAATGTGCTTTAGCTAAGTTAATTTGAGCGGTTTCGCCATAGTATCATGAGATGCCTGGTCTAGACCGGTCCATTGTCAAACACCGGTTGCCTATAAAACCAGGGTATCGGCCATATCAGCAGCCTGCACGGTGTTGTAATCCTAAAATTTTACCTGACATAAAGGCTGAGATTACAAGATTGATTGAAGCAAGGTTTATTCGGCAGTGTCGCTATGCCGAGTGGATTGCCAATATTGTGCCCGTATACAAGAAAAATGGAAAGCTACGCATGTGCATTGACTTCAGGAATCTTAATCAAGCTACGCCGATGGATGGATATCCAATGCCGACGGCTGATGTTTTAATAGACGCTGCTGTAGGACACAAACTCATCAGCTTTATGGATGGTAATGCTGGGTATAATCAAATATTAATGGCCAAAGAAGATATTTCAAAGACAGCCTTTGGATGTCTAGGCCATCTTGGCTTGTTCGAGTGGGTGGTGATGACTTTCGATTTGAAAAATGCTAGAGCTACATATCAACGGGCTATGAACTATATATTCCATAAGCTTATCAGTGTCCTAGTGGAAATCTACATTGATGATGTCGTGGTCAAGTCAAAAGGGCATCAAGAGCATCTAGCTGATTTGCGAAAAGTGTTGGAATGCACAAGGAAGCACGGGTTGAAAATGAATCCTAACAAGTGTGCCTTTGGCGTTTCGGCTGGCTAATTTCTGGGCTTCATGGTCCACGAGCGCGGCATCGAGATCAATCAGAAGATTATAGCCGCCATCACCAAGGTTGTGGCCCCACAAGATAAGATTGAGCTACAGTCCTTAATCGGCAAGGTTAACTTCATCTGGCGATTCATATCTAACTTGTCTGGGCGTATTCAGGCTTTCACCCCCTTGTTGAAACTAAAGCTCGACCAAGAATTTGTCTAGGGTAAAGAATAGCAGAAAGCATTAGACAACATCAAACAGTACTTGGTCTCACCCCCAGTATTGGTCCCTCCGCAGGCTGATAAGCCATTCAGACTGTACTTATCGGCCGATGAGCGAGCCATTGGATCGGCACTGGTCTAGGAGTTTGAGGGGAAAGAAATAGTAATCTATTACGTCAGCAGAAGATTTCTGGACGCAGAAACTAGATACCCTCCAGTGGAACAGCTGTGCTTTGCTTATATTTTCCTTGTACCAAGCTCAGGCACTACCTGTTATTGGCAGAATGCGTAGTCGTATGCAAGGATGACATCATCAAATATATGTTATCGCTGCCGATCCTAAAAGGAAGAATTGGAAAATGGATCCTGGCCCTCTCGGAATTCGACCTGAGGTACGAATCGACTAAGGCTATCAAAGGTCAGGTAATGGCCGATTTTGTAGTACAGCATTGTGGGCCGGAAATTGCCGTTGTTGAGCTAGCTCCGTGGACACTATACTTCGATGGGTCTTCGTGTGGAGTCGTGTCAGGAATCGACATCATCCTCATATCTCCTCGGGGGGCAAGTTATGATTTCTCTCTGCCGAGTGAGGCATCTGCCACTAATAATCAAGCGGAATATCGGGCCATTCTAAAAGGCATCCAATTGTTAAGAGAGGTCAAAGCCAACGCAGTGGAAATTTTTGGGGATTCCATGCTTACTGTGGACCAATTGACTGGGAAATCTGAATGCAAGGATGACATCTTGAGGATCTATTATGAAGACTGCCTCCAGCTACTGAAGGAGTTCAAGTCTGCGGTTATTGACCATATTCCCAGGGATTACAATGAAGAAGCTAATAGGCTTGCCTAGCATGCTTCCGGATATCGACCGATTCAAGGTGCTATGGCCCTGGAGCTTGCGGCCGATGATTGGAGGAAGGAGATCGCCGATTATTTAAAAATCCATCCAAGAAAGTCGATCGACGAATACGTCTTCAGGCTACGAAGTACGTACTGCTTGAAGACGATCTGTTTTACTGGATGATTGATGGAGTATTGCTCAAGTGCCTTGAAGTAGAAGAAGCAAAGATTCTGATGGGAGAGATTCACAAAGGTATATGTGGGGCCCATCAATCGGCCTACAAGATGAAGTGGATGATTAGAAACAATGGTTATTACTGGCCGACGATACTCGAAGATTGCTTTAAGTATTATAAGGGATATCAGGATTGTCAGAGATTCGGCGATGTGCAACGAGCACCAGCTTCGGCTATGAACCCAAAAATTAAGCCGTGGCCATTTAGAGGTTTCGGGGGTCGACCTCATCGGACAGATTTATCCTTCATTGAGCAAGGGGCACAAATTTATATTAGTAGCTACTGATTATTTCACCAAATGGGTGGAGGCAGTCCGTCTGAAAACCGTGAGCCCTAAATACACTGGTGGTATATGAACTTTCGGTAGCGAATGCCATCCAGGTGAACTTTTGGTAGCGAATGCCATCCAGGTCCATAACTCTGAAAATTCATATTGGAGTCATTAAATTTACTAATCAGTTCACGTGAGGTCCAAATCACGGTTGCTTAGGTTAAACGTCAACGTGTCTATTGATGTAAAGCTGGGTGGGACCTCTCATCATCTCATTTTCTTCCTACATGGTGTTGGTGATGTGCCCAAGAGGCAATCATAACAATTTGGATTAAAGGCCCACAAGATAATTGATACATGATGGATTAGGGTAACTAATGGGCCTTCAAAACCTATTAGTGTGCTCTATAAATATGAGGGGTGGGATTAGGGGCACGCTATCTGCGCCATGCCGCAACCCTAGCCGTTACTTCCTCTCGGCCTGACCCCGAGACCCCTGCCGTGCGTGCGGTGCTAGCACACCGCACACACCGCAAACACGGCATTGCTTCCCCGTATGTGTGGACTCCGTAGAGGCACCACTGCTGTTGCTGCTGTGTTGATCGGCTACGACGACACGAGGCGGCTGCTGGGGTGAGGACGAGGAGGAGGCAATCATGATCGACTATTTCCTCTACACCGACACGCATCTACGTTGGACCGGCTGCTCCAACTACTTTTCCGCTGCGCTACACGTCTAGTGGTAATGATTCATGACTCCTTTACTCGCAAGTCTTCAGGATGATGCGGTAGATGTAATTGTTATATGGTAGAGTAGCCTACCCATTTTGCTACACATGGCTCTCTCATGCAGCAGCAGCCATCGATATGATGCGGCCGCGGCCGTGTGCAGGTAACAGTGACGGCCTAGCGTGGAGGTGGACGGCGGCGGCCACAGCCATGCGCGGGTGCATCGGCCCGGTGCAAGGGTGGACGGCTAGCCATGGGCCAACACCTCGGGTGCAGTGGACGGCGCCGGCCCCGCGCGAGGGTGGACAGCGGTAGCATGTCTATGTCAACACACAATCAGCATGTCACTGTACAGTTTAACGCGAGTTATGAAAATTTGGATCTCACCTAAACCGATTAGCATGCTGATTTTAGGTGTTCGGGACCTGAATGGTACTCCTGCTACGTATTTCACTCAAACTGAAAATAACCCGTAGCCAAACACGACTAAAACCATGGTTCAAAAGTAAGATGCTCGTCGGTCCCTAGCTATCAACTAAAGTATCAACAATTCTAGTACATCTCGTAGTCAATGAATTGAATAATTATGGTGCACCTATTTTTACTGTTGCAAAAGTTTATTTCAATGTTGCGGATATTATTCCATAATGTTCCGGTGCACTATTGGAGCATCAGGTGCTAGGCGTTTCCAACGGATATTATAGTATAGACGTGTAAAACCATGGTTCTAAAAAATATGGTGTTTCAGTTTTAGTTAGCAATATTATGGTTTTTAAAAACCACAGAAATTGTGGCATCTAGACACTCTTAGCTTTCTAAAACCAACGTATTTTACAAAATCGTATTGTTCATCTAATAATCTCAAAAAATACTTTATATCTAAGTCTAAACATGGACTAACCCTATCGTTGATTTGGCTTTATCCGTAACAAAAAATTTATGATGCGTAATTTTCCACATGTTCAACCGCAACTAGGGACGAATTACAGAGAGATAGCCGAGTAGAGGTTCGCCGGCAGCCGTGGCTCGGCGTTCAGCACCAGCGGCTTGGCCATGAACATGTCGTGCCTTGACTCGCTGAGGTCGATGGCCGCCATCCCGGCCGGCTTGCTCCAGGCGAACCCCTGCAAGAGCCTGCCAAAGAGCATGACACTCATGGCGGTGCCGAGTGAAGCGGCAATGCAGCCGCGGCGACCGGTGCTGAAAGAGATGAACCGCAGGTCGTTCTCGGCGAGCGTGACATCTGCCTCGGGATTGGCGTCGAGGTGTCGGTCAGGGTCGAAGCGGAGCGGATCGTCCCAGACGGCAGGATTGCGGCCGAGGCCGATGCGACTGAGGATGACGTGGCTGTCCTTGGGGACGTGGTAGCCGGCGACGGTGGCGTCGGCGAGCGCGACATGGGGGACGTTGAACGGCGCCACGGGGTGCAGGCGGAACGCTTCGCGGATGCAGGCCTTGAGGTAGTTGAGCCGCGGGATGTCGGACTCCTGCACCAGTCGGTCCCGGCCGACGACGGCGTCGAGCTCCGCCACCGCCTTCCTCATCGTCTCCGGAGCGTTCACCATCTCGGCCATCGCCCACTCCACCGCGTTCGACGGGTTGTCCATGGCCGCGAACGTGATGTCCTGCAACTGAGCTCTGACCTCATCGACGGTGAGCACGGATCGTTTGCCCTCGGCATCCTTGAGCGTGATGAGCACGTCGAGGAGGTCCTCGAGCTCCTGCCTCTCGCCGCTCTTCCACTGCCGCCACCGCTCGTTGATCAACGTGTCGTGCAGCCTGCTCACCGTCTCCTGGGCCTCCCTGACCATCTTCTCGTGGCCGTCGAGGTCGAGGCCCAGCAGCCAGGGGAGGTAGTCGGAGACGGAGAAGGAGTAGAGGAGCCCTAGGGAGGTGAACACCGCATCCACGTGCTGCACCTCCAGCGGGCCTGGGCCGCCGTCGGGCCGCGGCTCGCCGAAATAGCGCCTATTGAAGACGAGGCGGCGGACGACGTTCCCACAATAGTGGCGCGCGACGTGCCTGACGTCGACGGCGCCGCCGCCGGACCCCGCTCCGCCGGCGAGGTTGTAGACGAAGAGGGTGAGGTTATCGGCCTCGGCGGCGCGCTTGTCGTGGAGCCACCTGTGGCGGGAAGGACAAACGACCTCGGAGGCTAGCACGCGGCGCATCTTCCTCCACTGGTCGCCGTAGGGGGACATCACGGCGTCCATGTAGCCTCTGCTGAATGTCTTGGAGGCCAAGGTCAGCGGCCGGCTGGAGAAGTTGGCGTCCTGCTTCTTGAGCACCTCGCGTGCGATCATGGGGCAGGTGATCGGGATCACGTGGACGCCGCCTAGCTTGACGCAGGCGATGTCGGTGCCCATTTTGATCATAATGAGGTGGATCCACCTGAACGCCGGTTTGTCGCTGAGCAGCATCTCCGGCAGGTTGCCGACGACGGGCCATGGCGTCGGCCCTGGCGGGAGCGGCGCGGTGCACGTGCTCTTCCGCCGCGGCATGAGGGTTTGGACGAGGTACACGAGCATCACCATGAGCAGTAACACTTGGAGGACAGTGGAGGAGGAGGGCAAGGGAGCTTCAAGCGCCGGCGAGGCCGCTGCCGCTAGCTCCATTGCCATGTTTCAATTTTGCAGGATGGGAGCGATGGAGAACTGATCGGTGAGCTCTTTGTGGCATGGCCAAGCTGCGATGCTACTCGAATGGCCTAGACCGAGATGGGCTATTGATGGTGTTCGAACGCTCGATGGGCTGTGGCCTAAAAAGCACCAGCATTCTGTAGCCGCGCATACGATCTCATGCACGTGAAACACATGTAGAAAGGAGTAAAGTAGAAAGCACAGCGACACTGTTGACACGGTAGTGTGTGGTGGAATGGCAGAGTGTGCTGTGGATCTGATCAGACTCGGCATCAAACTCGGCAGTCATGACATCCACTACTGGAAACACTAGGTTTGCCGAGTGCTAGGGTGTTTGCCGAGTGCAATCCTTCGGACGCTCGGCAAACAATCTCTTTGCCGAGTGTTGCAAGAGAAACACTCGGCATAATAATGGCACTCAGCAAACAAACTCTTTGTCGAGTGCAGCGAAACAAACACTCGGCAAACCAGAACAAAACACTCGGCAAAGAATATGCACTCGGCAAAAGACCGCCACGTCGACATCCGTCAGGGGGTGTGCCGGCCGTTAGCACTTTGCCGAGTGTCCATGAGTGGCACTCGGCAAAGAAATAAGTTTGCCAAGTGTTTCCTCTTGACACTCGGCAATTGCCGAGTGTTTTCCCTTGGCACTCGGCAAATAGGTAAGTTTGCCGAGTGTGTTTCCTGGCACTCGGCAAACAAATAAGTTTTTTTCCTCCTTTCTCCTCTCCACATACAACATGTGGTACTCCATGTACAAATTTGGTATATTTCTGCATCTGTTTGCTATATTTAATTAATTTATTGCATTTCAAGGAATTTTTTGGTATAAGTCAAATTTGAATTGCAAATGATTCAAATAAGAGAATAAAATGAGTAGAAAAATGATATTCATGTTATTGAGTCCAGTGTGAGGCCTTATCCAGGAAATGAAAAGAAATTTCGAACATCTTGTTCAGGAAACACGACCACGAACGTGAGGCCGAATGGTTTTTAAATTCTAAGAAGAACAAAAAATAATGAGATTTGTCATGATGTGATGATATCATACGTGGAGGCTGTGGTAAAAAATTGAGAAAATTTCGCATAATTTGTCACGTACGATATTTACAAACCGAAGCATCTCCGAAGAAAAATCGTAGCGTTGAGATGTATTCGGTAAGAATTGGAGTCAAAGTGACGGTCGAATTGGGGTTTGACTCCAAACAATGTTGTATAGGCAATAGAGAACATAGATTGTACCATGTGAAATTTTGGTAATTTTTTGGAACCGTTTGATAATTTTAATATATTAAGTGCAATTATAGATTTCTAATTCATATAAATTGAATTTGAGCTATAACTGCATAAAATAATGGAATAATGTTAGTAGAAATATCAAATATACATTGTTGAGTGAATTTGAGAAGGTATTTTCCAAGTACATCGGAACAAATTTAGAAAAACACGTTATGGAAAAGAAGGAAAAGAAGGAAAATTAAAAAAGAATGACTTTTGCCGAGTGTCCCGATCTGGCACTTGGCATACCCGACTTTCCTGAGTGCTAGATCTGGGGTACTCGGCATACCCAGCTTTGCTGAGTGCTAGATCTAGGATACTCAGCAAACGTGCTTCATAACTAGTAACACCGCTCCCTCACTCGCACACACGCAGGCACCCAAACTCACACGCACACACGCCACGCCGCTGGCCTCCCGCGCCCCGCCACCGTCCTCCCGCCGCCGCGCCCGCACCCGAGCTGCCGGCCTCCTGACGCCGGCCCCGCACCCACGCTCGAGCCGCCGGCCCCTGCCCCTAGCGCCGAGCACTCGGCGCCTGCCCTCCCACCCCCGCAGCGTGACCCCCGGCAGCCGGCCTCCCGGCCCCTAGCACGTGGCTCCCGACACCCCACTCCCAGCGCCCGGCGCTCTCGCTGCGCGGCCTCCTGGCATCGCCCTCAGCCCGGGACACCCTATGCCGCCCCCTGCCCCCTGCGTGACAGGTTGGAGTAGGAGTCAATTTTGCTGAATTACATGGTGCTTCTGCTTTGCTTAATTACCTTGAGTACTTCATCCACCTATGAGAGTAGTAGTCAATAACAAATTAATAGTAGAAGCAATCTCTTGTACACAAAATGCACATGAACAATCTCGGATAGGAGTAGAGCATGGAAACTAACACCATCTACACATCCTCGGGTGGGATTAGGACCTATCTTCACCTATTAGACGGTATACGAACCTGTAGATGCAATTGATTTTTTATATTACTTGCTAATATGTTATAGGATGGATGACCGTGAGTGGATGTATACAGGCTGCTCTAGTAAGGGTTCGTTGACCGATGAATGGATTGAGAAGACCGATGCTTTCTTGGAACTAGCATTTGCAAGGGTTAAAGTAGCACGTGCCACTTGGTGTCCCTGCAGCATTTGTGCAAACTCGCGTTGACAAATAAAGGTGGTCGTGGGTAAACATCTTAGCAAGAATGAATTTACGGCCTACTATACCCGGTGGATCTACCATGGTGAATCCGATCGTGTGAGAGACGAGGTCGTGAGACAACGCATCGAGGATTATGATGTTGATGCCAAGGTAGGAGACATGTTAAATGACTATCATAAAGCACACTTCGATGAAGGACGTAGGGAGGACGAGCCAGAGGAAACCGCAAAGGCGTATTACGATATGTTGTCTGTTGCACAGCAACCCCTTCACGGGCATACCAAGATTTTTCAACTGGATGCCATTGCACGCCTAATGGCCGTAAAGTCCCAATTTAGCTGGAGTCAAGAAGCCTTCGATGTTATGCTGACAGTTTTTGGTAGCCTGCTCCCGGATGGTCACATTTTGCCAAAGAGCCTGTATGAGGCACATAAAGTCCTTCGTGCACTTAAGATGCCATATGAGCAAATACATGCTTGTTCGAAGGGATGCATCTTATTTAGGAAAGAACATGTGGAATCAAAGTACTGTGTGAAGTGTAAATCCTCTAGATTCCTGGAGGTAGACTCTAGTGATGGTCAGAAGAGGCAAGTCGCAATCCCCATGAAGATCCTACGGTACCTTCCATTCATATCGAGGATCCAACGGCTTTATATGACTAAGGAATTTGTGAAACAGATGACATGGCACAAATATGGACATCGATACAATCCTGAGAAGCTGGTACATCCATCCGATGGTGAAGCATGGACAAGGTTTGACATGATTCATCGTGAGAAAGCTCTAGAGGCTCGTAATGTATGTGGTGTGCTGGCAACAGATGGGTTCAATCCTTATGGAATGGTGGCTTCCCCATACACTTGTTGGCCCATGTTCATTATCCCCCTCAATCCCCCCCTGGACTCCTATTTCAACGACAGAACATATTCTTGTCGTTGATAATTCCTGAACACCCAGGGAATAATATGAGTGTGTACATGGAGCCTCTGATTGATGATTTGGCCCATGCTTGGGAGGAAGGGGTATGGACATATGACCGAGCTACAAAGACAAACTTCAAAATGCATGTTTGGTACCAGTACTCCCTGCATGACTTGCCGGCTTATGGGATATTGTGCGGTTGGTGTGTTCACAAGAAGTTCCCATGCCCAATATGCAAGACATCTCTGATGTTCATTTGGTTGACAAAGGGTGGCAAGTTTTCTTCATTCAACAAACATCGACAATTCCTCCCTCTTGACCATCCATTCAGACAAGACATCAAGAACTTTACGAAAGATGTCGTAGTTGAAGACCCTACACCCCAGATGATGATTGGTGCCACAGTTCATGCTCAGTTAGACGCTCTCAAGGTCAATGAACAAGGAGATGGTTTTTTGGGATATGGTGAGCAACATGCCTGGACTCAGAAGTCATGCTTGTGGAACCTCCCCTATTTTGATGGCCTTCTTCTTCCACATAACATTGATGTAATGCACATTGAAAAGAATGTCGCCGAGGTAATTTTTGGTACAATCATGGACATTCCTCATAAGACAAAGGATAATGTTAAGGCTAGAGTGGATCAAGCAAGGTTATGCAATAGACCAAAGCTAGACATGGCGCTTCCCAAATGCGGCAAGTCATGGAGAAACCCTAAGGCTGATTTCGTCCTAACGAGGGCCCAAAGGAGGGAAGTACTAGAATGGTTCCAAATGTTAATGTTCCCTGATGGGTATCCAACGAATCTAAAGAGGGGAGTGAACTTAACTACTTTGTGAATCAACAGGCTCAAGAGTCATGACTACCACATATAGCTTGAGCGGCTACTACCAATGATGGTCCAAGGCTATGTACCTGAGCATGTCTGGATAGGGCTTGTGGAGTTGAGCAATTTCTTCCGTCAGCTTTGTGCTAAGGAGTTATCCCGTACCGTGGTTGCAAACATGGAAAGAATGGCGCATGTGTTGCTCTGTAAGTTGGAGAAGATCTTTCCACTCAGCTTCTTCAATCCGTTGCAGCATTTGATTTTGCACCTCCCGTATGAGGCACGAATGGGGGGCCTATGCAGGGTTGTTGGTGCTATTCAATTGAGAGATGTCAAAAGGTTCTTCAAACTAAATGTAAAAATAAATGCAAAATTGAAGCATCCATAGCAGAGGCATACATTCTGGAGGAGGTGTCAAACTTCACAACAAAATACTATGCTGACAACCTTCCTATGCTGACAACCATGGCCCAGAGTACGATCTGAGCACCCAGGACCTTGATGGAGAAGTCGTCATGAGAGCGGGAGGAGGTAAGAAGCATGGCCGGTACTGGATTGGCGACAGCACAATCGACACAGCCAGTACTCCCACTCTCTCCCAAATTCGAGGAAGGAGCACGAGTTCCAAGCTGGCTATACGCCCATGGCCGGACACTACACGACTCCAGATGGTGGCACTCCAGGTTATTTCTGTTTTATTCATCATTCATTGATTTTTACATACTTTTGCATTACATTGTAACATTGGGATGAAATATTGTAGGCCCAGGTGGAAGAAGAAAGGAGGCTACGGGAGTTGCTAGAGGCGAGGATGGAGGCAGAGCGGCAGAGGATGAAGCAGATGTTTGAGTATATGCAGGGTGTTTGTGAGAGGATGGGTCAACCTCCGCCACCAATCCCATTCCCTCCTCCTCAACCTCCTTCAACTACTCCTATGAGTCACTTCACAACCTTATAATCACCGTTTCTAGTTTATGCAGAATCAATCTTACAAAGATGCCAAGATGCCTAGAAACTAGAAATAAACTAGAAACTAGAATGATTTATAGTTTACAAACTAGAAATAAACTAGAATCTAGAAACTAGAATGATTTATCTCTTCTCCTTTGTGGAGAATCAATCAGCAGCATCGAATGAGCCTCATGACTCAGCGTGGTCACAATGGATACCGTGGCCTCCTCAATGACTACTTGTGATTTTATTTCCATTAGGATTTGTGGATTACTTGTGACTACTCACTGACTACTTGTGACTACTCAGTGGACACCCTTGCACTCAGTGAATTTTATTTGCATTTGTGGTTGTGAATGAACCTACTTGTGATTCTGAAGTTTATTTGCATTTATGTGTTGTTGATACATCTATATGAACTATATGTGATGCTTATTGTGAACTATGTGTGATGCCTTAATGTTTATTTGAGTGGGGTACGTTATACGTGACCGAACCATAAAAAATGGCAATATATGGTCGCTTTGCCAAGTGTTACACTTGGAAAAAGGCCTCTTTGCCAAGTGCTAGAAGAAATACACTCGGCAAAGAGGACACGTGGCAAAATTCTGTGCATTCTAGGCAGATTTTGGCCTCTTTGCCGAGTGTCACAGTAACACTTGGCAAAGATGCCAAAATCTGGTCCAGGACACAAGGCTTTGCCGGGTGTCAGGATTGACACTCGGCAAATCTTGCCTCTTTGCCGAGTGTTTATGCCCGATGACACTCGGGAAAGAGGCAGGCTTTGCCGAGCGTTTTGGCAACTGGCACTCGGCAAAGAAGCAGACTTTGCCGAGTGCTTTGGCAGCTGGCACTCGGCAAAGAGGCAAGACTTTGCCGAGTGTTTTTGCCGTTAGACACTCGTCAAAGCTGTCGTCACCGTCTTCTCCCCGTCGCTTACCTTTTTTTTGCCGAGAGTCGGTTTAGCACTCGGCAAAGTGTTTGCCGAGTGCCCGACAAAAAACACTCGGCAAAGAAACGTTTGCCGAGTAAATCGATGCCGAGTGTTGTTCGCCGAGTGTAACACTCGGTAAAGCCTTTGCCGAGTATTTTTGGAGCTTCGCCGAGTGCCCTGGGCACTCAGCAAATCTACTGTTTCCCGTAGTGATCAGCGACATTGTTGACACGGTAGTCATGACATCGCTTCCTAGTGCTCACGGCATCAAACTCGGCTGGTACCGTTGGCCTGGACTTGTGACCTGGCTATGTTTGAAAGTTTGAATTATCCAAATTCGTATCCGCTAAAAATACCAATATAAATATTCATATTCATATTTAAATATAATATAGATGTTAAATGAATGTATCGGATCCGATTTTAAGTATTTGTTCTATTCGGTTTCGGATTCGTATTCGAGGAAATGTGAAACTTCCTACATTATCTGTATCCAAACTTGTTTCTATGACTAACTACTAATGATAAATGATGTTATTGTTAATAATACTAAGAAAGTAACGATGTACTCCATTCAAAATATTAAAAATTATCTATATGACAAATGACTAATCATGTTAATCAAATATACTAGTGATATATAATGATAAAGTTTAATTAATTCTAATATGACTAATTATATTAATTTTTAATACATTATTTTACCTACTTCATATATAAATTATATTTATACTGCTTACTTATTTTCTTATTAAAAGTTTAATATATTTTTGGTAATATTTATTTATGTTTATTGTGTATATTTAATTATTCAAATATTTATTAATAAATATGTTATTTTTCGTAAGCTATATATTGTTCACTGTACTCATAAGTTACTCTCTACTTGTGTCATGATTTTGATCTACATAAAATCATTGTCGGTGATTCATACTGCAAACAAGTATATATGCATTGCGTGTCCCTGGCAATCAATGGATAGCTCTCAAATTCGAGGGATTATACTGGTTTGGATGGAAGCCCAAGGCCAGGTTGAGAGCAGTGGTTCATGTTCCTCAAGCTCGAGAACTCGGAGATTACAATGGGGTGCTTGCAAGGGAGGGGAGAACAAGAGACCAGTGTGTGTGTGGGCGCGTGTGTGTGCGTGCATGTGCCTGTGTGTGCACGTGCACGCATGCATGTGTATGTGTGGAGAGAGAGAGAGAAAGAGGGTCGGTTTCCCCTTATTTATCAGCCTATTCGCTTCAGCTTATCAGCTGGCTTATCAGCCACCGAACAGTATTTTTGTCTCACAACAAATCAGCCGTTTCAGCTTTTTAGCCGGCTTATAAGTCCAGCCGAACAGGCCCTATGTTAGGGACCAGTTTTACAGAAAGAAATGAAGGGAGGGGTCCTCACATCCTAGCAGGTCGGTGCGGGCCCTACTATAAGAAATCTTCCGGTGTATGACGAACCAAAAAGTGTCATGCACGCTTTTTTGCATCATAAACCGTGATTTATGACGCTTGAGTTATGAAATCCTTCATCATTAGTCAAGCATCATAAACCGCGACTAGTGACATTCCTCATTTCGTTGCGTCATTAAGATTATGACGCCTACAAATCGTCAAACAGAAACGTCATAAGTTGGATCCCATTGTTTTGCCACGGTGGATAGAATCTAATGTGGCATCCGATGTGGTATGACAATTGTGACAAATTATTTCTTCAAAAAATGAATTTAGCCCATTTGTTGTTGGGTCGAGCCTAAAATTGTTCCCACATGCCAATGTTGTTCAGATAGCCCAAAATTGATTCTGGTAGGCCCATATGTTATTGGGTCAAGCCCAACTTTGTTCTCACAAACCAATGTTGTTCAGATAGCCAAAAATTGATTTCGGTAGGCCCATTTGTTGTTGGGTCGAGCCCAAAAGTTGTGCAAATTGTTTGCGGTCCTTTTAGTCCCAATTTATGAATGATATTGACTTTTGGTCCAATTATATGTGGGCTAAGCCCACTTAAGGCAAACATAAATTTAACCAATCGATCCTGACAAATAATTGAGTTCATTTCAATTCTGATCCAGTTGGCAAAATAATAAACAGAATACACATATTTATCTCTCCTCCAGCCTCCCTCCTCTCGCGCCACCCTTCATCGGACTAGATCCACTAATGAGGAGCGGCGGTGGGGCGAGTAATTGCTGCCGCAGCCGTCGGGGCACGACGGGTCAACGCGGTGGAGTAGTGGAGGCGCATAGGGAGGAGCAGATCTAGCGATAGGAGCGGTGGCGCATGGGGAGGAGCAGATCCAGGGGGAGCGGCGGCGAGAGCGGTGCATGGCGGGCTTGGCGGTGGCAACGGTGAGACCCCCCTCTCTCTAGAATCCAAGGGTGGATCCAGTCGGTGCGGCCAGATCCAGGGTGAAAGGATCGAGATGTCACCTAGAGGGGGGTGAATAGACGAGTTGACAAATTTGTAAAATTTCAACCCACTTAGCAGCACCGCCCAGGCCAAACCGATCATATTGGTTCACCAGACCGGTCAGACTAGTCCAGGCAGGGTGCCACACCAAGTGCTACTCAAGTCCCTCCTTGACTTCTAACACCAACCAAACTTGGAGAGTGGTTTCTGTAGATGATTTCCAACAGGGCAAAGTAGTCCCTGCACACAATACAATCACACCCAAGTAGATCGAAGTAGAAGCACAAGTAAATTGCTAGAAATTAACAAGTAAAGCAAACCAAATGAAGATACGAGTATTTGTTTATCCGAAGTTCAGATTCACCGCAATGAATCCTACATCTCCATTGAGGAGCCTATTGGAATACGAGTCTATTTCAACTCCCTTCCAACAAGCCAGGTCTCTTTCAACCACTTTTCTTGCCTCCACTAGATGATCTTTTTCCTTGTGGAGGCAAGATCGCAGCCCTCACAAATTTACCGCTACTTACCACACCTTTGGAGCTAGATGGCAATGCCTAGCCGTCTAGAAGGCACACCTCTAAGAGTAACAAATGCTTCAAAGGCTTTCTCGATGCGAACCACAAGTAATCAAGTTATGGATTGCTCTTTTTAGCTCACTAATGATCACACAAGATCACACTCTCAACTCAACTCAAAGATTTCTCAAGAATCACTCAAGGCTCACAAAGAGAGGTTACGAAGAGCTTTCCTTGTCACTAGATGATGTCCAATGTGTGTGTAACCAGTAGCCCACCAAGAAGGGGGCCAAGGGGTATATATAACCCCACAAACCACAGACTAGCCATTGGAGCTGATCAAACCAGTCAGACCGGTTGCTAGATCGGTCAAACTGTTTTAGTTTGAAAAACTAGCCGTTGCCCTTAGACCGGTCAGGCCGGTCTGCCAAATCGGTCAGATTGGTTTGGCCGAGTTAACCGTTAGTTCTCTGAACCCCTAGACCGGTTAGACCAGTCTGCTAAACTGGTCAGACCGGTTTGGATGAGTTAGCCCCAAAACTCTCAAACACTCACTCTCGGTCCACCCACTGGTTGAATCGACCATTGTTAGCTGAGCTGGGACAGTTAGCTCACTCGAGGGTTTTCTTAAGGCCAATCTCACATAGGTCAACTAAGAGCACTTTTGGTGTTGTCAATTAGCTAATGTTGCATCCCTCTTGATAGTATGGCATACCTATACTCAAGAATAAATATAAATATTATATCATCCACTTGAGCTTGTAAGTCTTCCTCCATGCCATACTTTGATCAATAGTCATTTTAGGGCTCTCAACATAGCTATCATCTTGAGCACATACATCTTGAGTTAGTGACTTAAGATTTTCTCTTGTTCATGATAAGATATACTTGAAACCTTAAGTCACTCCATTTTATCAATCACAAATAGAATAGATGCATTGTATTGCTTCCCTCGGTAAGGCTTAGATATGATACTACGAAACCCCCCAAATACTAGCCACCTCACCTTAGCAAAACGCACATAGTCCAAGCTGCTTGACCAAAGCTTGCTTGGTCCCTCGCTCTAGTATCTCGCTTGATTTCTTTACCTATTCTTGCCACTTTGAGTTTAGCTTTGCTTTTGACATCAATAATGAAATCCCATTTGAAATCCTCTTCAAATGCTTGTTCTTGATTGATAAAGAATATCTCATGAATTGCAAACTTCCAATAGCAAGACCAATATGTAACACATAAGCTCATGTCCTTTTATCATATGCACATTAAGTCTTGCAATATCCATTTGTGAATATCACTATTCTTTTCTTAATGATCCCTTTACTTGTCAATCAAGCTATCACATGATTTGGAGACTTATAGATCAACCATAAGATATATCCCCAAGTTTTATTTCACCCTTGCTTGTCATTGATCATATAATTCCATCACGGGATCACATACTTACTTGCTTTTCCTTATTGTGAGCCATATAATACTTATTCAACTTATGAGATAATATCACATCATAAATATGATAATAAAACCCTGCTCACAATCTTAAGCAAACAAGTTAGTCCTTTAATCATTTTATCATTCAATTCACCAAAATCCACTTAGGAACCTAGATGCACTTTCACAGCGTGGGGATTTTTTTAATTTTTTTTAACTCGCATCACTGTTAGTTCTTGGTTCGGTGGTGATGGAGGTTCCCATCACCGCCTCCTTCTATACGAAGGATCCGAAACCGGTGGTGATGATGGGTTTGGAGTCAGCGATGATGAAGGGCCGTGGAGTAGTGCTAGGTACGTCGTGGCTGCGATGTGTTAATTTGTCGTGCAAACAGTGCAAAGAAGCTAAAGATAATCAACCTAGCCTAGGCACACAAGGGCCACATACCATGAAGTCATGAACAACACATCAGAAGAGACTAGCACACAACATAACAGAAATCAACTTTTGAATCCTCATTTTGGTTCATATATCACCGTAACATATAGACCACCCATGTTCACCCATTTTCAAAGGGAAAAGTGCTCGTGCATATTTACTCCCTCCTACACCTGAGTTTTGCTGGCCGATGATTGAATGGCACCATAACATCATCTTAAGCTCCGGTGAGAACTCCGACCGGTTAGAGTTAGGATTTGTGTTGGGAGTGGGGATTGGGAGTTACCTATGACCTACGGGTCTAGAGGGACCTAGGACGGCTCGCCAACCGGCGGTGGAGGCAGGAGAGGAGGCGACGAGGGCACCGCCAGAGTCGGGTGACGGGAGCTCCCCGGTGGGCGGTGGTTGTGGTGGGGACACTGCATCCTGATGAGTTAGCATGGATCATGGTGGTGGGTGGCGGCGTTGCGCCGCTGGAGGGGGGGGAGCTCGGTCAGAATTGATGAAGATGATGCCATCGAGGGTATCAAGCCGCGGGACATGGGGGTGCCGAGCGGTGAATGGATAAGGTAGATGTTGTGGCGAGGCGATGAGGGGATGGGGGACTTAATCGATAGCGTTTAGTTTTTGATCCAACGGATCCAAAATTCGAGTGACAGAGCACACGCGGTAGACACGTTTCACAAAAAGGAGTCCTTTGGAGTCGCCTTTTCCTATAAATTTTTTTTATTAGTTTCGACACAATCATTTTGTTCGGACCCACGATATACTGGTACAAGAGCACACGTTAACGTTTCGGTGCTGTCGGTGTTACAGACGATCTCTTTCATTCACTTGGAACGAAAGGAACAGACAAAGAAAAAAAAATCATGAGGTCGAATGGCTGTGGATCGAGTACGGTCATCCATATCCATGCGTGTCAATAACTGTTGAAAGAGAGATCCGCCGGTGGGCACCCAACACTCAGCCACTTGTATGGCGCTCATGCAGTTTTTGTCACCCTCCGGCCGGCCAGACGGTTCGGTCTTTTTTTAATTGAGAGCCATCCTCGGCTCGGATAGGCCGTGGACGGAGATGGCTGGCCGCACGCGATGGTCGTCTACCGGAGCAGATTCTCTGACATACCGTACGACATCCATGGTGACGCTGAATCACTGACACTTGGACCCTCCAGTTATGGGCCACATCTGATGGATACTTGTTTCGTTTGGCCACATCTGATGGATACTTGTTTCGTTTGGCCACATCTGATGTGGATGCTTGTTTCGTTGGGCCACATCTGATGCTTGCACTGTATGAGCAGCCACAAGGGACGGAGACCTGATAACAAAATGGCAATACAAATCGAACGGGCGTTCTGCAAAATTAATCTCTCGCGTGATCAAGCTTCCGATCGGGCAACTCCATATGAATTGCAGAATGTCTCCCTAAACACTGATATCTATGAATTGGCTTCTCCAAAACTGCTGGTCAATGGTTTCATTAGTAGTAGTACTTCTCTACTCTAGCACAGGTTATTCCGCCCATACAAAAACATGTGGTTGCTCACCGTCCACAAGCTCAATTAGAGGGTCTTATAATACTTATTATCTATTACAATGGTTACAAATACCAGTTGCTACTTCCAAGTACTATTTTATTAAATATTTGCTAGCCGTTGATCCGAGAAAGATAATAAAAAAGAATTAAATTAAATTGGGTATGGGCCCACTATTTTGGGTACTTGGTCCTACCTGTTTGGTACTTAGTACTTTTGTTTAGGTACTTCTTATCTCTCCAACGTACGATTCATCTCGACGAACAGCTTCTCATTTTTTTCGACCATTCTAAAAATCCTCATTATCTACTACACCCCTGAACAAGCTACTCCTCCCACGTACAAACACATGTCATCGCTTGCCCATAAGCTCAATTAGAGAGTCTCGCAAGTCAACAATGATGCTGAGTGATCGCTCATTTAACATAATTCAAGGATAATTACCTATAAAAGGTACACTAAGTCTAAACTAATCCGCACCGATCTTTTTTTACTATGCAAAAGAGCTTCATATCATTGCATGAACAGAGAAGATAATTAGGAGTACAAATAGAGATGGCAATGGGTGCCCGAAACTCAACCCGATGGATTTTTGCTTTTTTAGGGTATTGGTATGGGTTAACTTTTAAACCCATGGGTCTCTTAATGAGTAATATGCTGGACCATCGGGTTTGCAGGCATGGATCTGATCCGAACCCGTAAACCTATGGGTTTTATAAACCTAGTCCATCCTACCAAAGTAGCCCATCTCAGCCTATAATACCCCATTGTTTCTTGACCGGCCTGGCCTATTTATTGCTACATAAAAGGTCACATGGTGCCCCTCCAAACCGTAACTAGGTAATTCTCACCCGACCCCACCCTCCGATTCCCCAGCAGCCCTGGTGGCGCATCTACGTCTTGCGCAAGCATTGAGCGCCCCCGTGCGTAGGGATTGTAGGCGCGCTAGGCGCTGGGTGCCTCAGCCTCCCTCCTCCTTCTCTGATCCTCCTGCGTCCTCATGCCCTCCCATTCATGGGTATGGGTTTAGGATGGCAAAATCCAGCGGCCCCCGTTGCTATCCCTAAGTAAAAGGCTCTCTGTGGTCAAATGACCACAAAGGATGATAAAAAACATGACCAACCTAAACACTTATGACCAGTAATCGGTAGACACATCTAGTTATGCAAGCCAAGCCTCTACCCCTAGCTAGGATCGGTTATCCTTCCTCTCTAACTAGTTCCAGTACCTACTCCATATTTAGTGAGATATACCATTAAAAATAGAGTAAATTGCACCTAACATATAACAGCTTGTTAGGTGGGTGCAAATTGGTCCAACAACTTGTAAAATGCTCAATCTAGTACAATAATTTTGCGAGTGGGTGGAGATTGGTCCAAGAACTTGTTAAATGCTCAGATTAGTGCAATAACTTGATAAATTGGTGCATTCGTGGTCCAAATATTATAATGAGCAATATATTTGCTAATGTTGGGTAAGGGTATATTCGTGTCCGAATAAATTACTAAATATTATTTGACTATTGATATTCGCGTCGCAATGATAATATATTTGGCCACAACTATTTAGGAAATTAATGTTATATCTTTATATAAATTATTTTTTATACAATGATTCAATTTTTATTAGAAATATTTAATTGTATATTCAATAGTGATAAGTTTGCACTCATTGTTTTTTATATGTTTTATTATATGCAATGTTCATCTATAAAAGCCAATATGTTAATACATACCAAGAATACCTTTTAGGAATTTGGTTTAAATATTTTTCAAAAATCATGTACTTATTGTTGGTGTTTAGACCCGGCAACCTACTGAGGGGTACCCGAGGTAGTGTTTTATGCGTGGGGAGCGTCAAGATCAGGAACTCAAAAGTGAACTCAAACACACGATTTAGATAGGTTCAAGCCGCTTATGTCGCGTAATACCCTACGTCCTGTGTGTTGGTTGTGTTGTATTGATTAAACTTGTTTGGAGGGGGTCCCTATCTCGCCTTATATTGCCGAGGGTAGGGTTACAGATCGGTTGTTTACAAGAATACTAGTCGGATTTGACTAGAGAGTCCTACTCTAATTGATACGAGTAGTTTCCTAATCCTCGACTAGTTCTTGTCCTCCACGCAAACCATGCCGTCCTGCACCGTAGTCTCCATGTCTGACACGTCTCGGTGTACAGCCCTATATCTAGGACTGTCCAAACCTTCCGGTGGACCCTTAGATGCATGGCCGACAAGCTCCTGAATACTTTTTAGTCAAATGCAGCAGTCCCGAGTACTTATATAGACATCTCCGACTATTTTGTGGTGCTCTTTTGAGTACTCCATCGGATTGAGTCTTCGAATGCACTTGAGTACTACCATGCGGCTAGAATGTGCTCAAGCCTCATTTAACTTGGTCTTGAAACTCCAATCTTGAATCTTTATATGGAAGTGCGATGAAAATCACACTCCATATGGAGTAGCCCTCGAGCCTTAGGTTGAATCCAAGAATCGGGCTGAGGGTCAATCTTGTAATTTCACATCTCTTTTAACAGAAGAAGATGACGATGAGGCCATGACGAAATGGTCGCGCTGGTGAGAAGAAGAAGAGAAGTAAAATGGGAGCCGAGTCGATACTATCGGGAGTAGGCACCGAGGTCGATATTTATGGAAAAAATACATGGAAATCTGGTGAGGTCACGTCCCATCGGTAATAAGGAAGGCAGTAAATAGAGAGGGCGTCGCGAAGGGTCGGTCAAAGAAGATAGTAAATGTTCGTACAAAACGGTTAGTGTTTTACAGATTACCCAAAAGGGTATCGATAGCCGTGATGGCCCGGCGCCGGATCTGATCGGCAGAGTCAAGAATCCGTTGGTCTTCTTCCGCTGATCCAGGGACCTCCGATGCGCTGCGGTGGAGTCTCAGAGCCTCATGAGCAAAGCGCTGCCTCTCCCGTGTCAAATCGGCAATAGCAGAGGGTAACTCTTGAAGTTTGTTCTCTTCGGCGCTGATTGCCTTGGTCACTTGCTCCATCTCTTTGGCAAGTTCTGCCCTCCGACGTTTGAGGCGGTCTATTTCACTAATGATCGCCGGACGTGAGTCCTCTAGGACATGGATACGCCGATGCGCTTCTTGAGCCTGACGCTTGAAAGCGTCTTCATCTTCACGAGTCTTGGCCAGTTTCGTGCGATCGGCCATGTGACGAAGGGCCCTAAAGACCGGGATCCTCATGGACTCGATGAAGGCCGCCGGTGCCAAGGCCTCTTCCGCTTCCTCTGGTACTCGCCCGCTGACGTCACTGAAGAGCTGCCGAATTGGCGAAGCATCTTCTACCAATCGGCCGATGTCCCCTTGTAGGAGGGATCGGATGTTGGTAAGTTAGCTCGGACGTCGTCAGGAACGGAGCTTAGAGCAACTTGGCGGGATGCGACTTCCTCGTCATCAGAGAGAGCAACCGCGAAGGAGAAGAGGCTGTTGTCAGGGGAGTCTTGTTCCTAAGAAAATAAGGAAAAGGGGTGAACCGGCGAGGGATCAGAGCAAATCGGCTGGTTGAAAGCTGGTTTAGGAACTTACCATTTTAAAGCGAATTTCTTCATGCTGCGCTTGTAAAGCCGTCGTGACTTGCTCAGTGGCCTGTGCCATGGGTTCATCTGATGAAGAGGACTCCACGACAATCGGCGCGGTGCTCGGACCAGCTCCCTGAGAAGGAATCGGTTGTCGAGAAGCGCTCGGTGTGCCGATGGTCTGCGTCGAAGAATCGGTTAAATACATTACGCAAGTACCTGAAGGAAGTCCGTAAGATAAGTACCGTACCTCAATGGATGAGGGCATGGGCGCATTGGTGTCCGGTCGAGTTGTCGCCGATTGTGGTATTTCCATAGAAGTACTCTGAGAAGCACAAAGTTAAGAAGAGCTAATATCAAAATGACAATCGGAGATGGTAAAGCTCGAACTTACTTGTATGGCTTCCAACAATAACGATGCGGCAGCCACTCCGGCTTGTGTGATGGCTTGAGTATCGGCACTTTGTGTGGCCTGGGAAGGTGGTGCAGTCAAAGTTTCTGCCGATACGAGCACAGGAGGATCCGCCGATTCCGTACGAGCCCGGACTCGGCGACTGGTTTTCTTGACGACCTTCTTATGAACCTGCTTCGATCGGCCAGCGATCATGTCAACTGACGGAGCGTCGTAGCCGATAAGAGGATAGGTGGTGTACGGATAGCTCTCTATTAGCCGACCGCTGCGGCTGTGCGTTGGAGGGGTCCGGTTCTCGGCCTAAAGAAACAATGAAATCATTAGTGCTCAATCATGTTGGGAAGAATAAAAAATCGGCGATCAGAAATACCTCGGCGTTTGGATCGATGTTGGTCGGATCTAGAAGGTTGCAGTATGCCGATGCTGAGTTGCAGAATAGAAATTGCTTCCATTCGGCCCACCAAAGTTTGAACGGATGGACGGCAAATGGAAATAATAGCCAGTCATTCAAATTAATCGTACTGGAGTCCGGAATTCGGTCTCGCAGCCGACAGTAATCCAGGCCAGTTGTGAGCACATCTCTGAATTTGATTCGGCCAGCAAAATACACTTGTATCGGCAATTGACCCATGCCGAATTGACGTGCGGCAGTAGACGGGTTGTAGAATTCGTATGTAGGGGCATCCTTCCCTGAAAAGAAGTTGGCCGGTAGGAGTCCTGGTTTGATCAGTCCTTCATAAAGATCTTCATCAAACCGGCCAGAAGTTGAATCAAAGCAGGAGGGGAGCTCAAAGACTGGGTTGTCTCGCTGGTATGGAAACCAGATAGTTGCGTCTTCATTAAATCCATTATAAAAGCACCGAAAGTATTCGGCTACCTTTGTAGCAGAATACGCACAACCTGGAAAAGCTGACGCTGCTTCACCAAAGGACATGCATCGGCGACGCTCGGTAGGGTCCTCCGCCGATTCGATATTGGGAAACATCATATGGTCCACTGGCTGCCGGGTGATTCTGCTCATGTAAAGGTTCAACCATAGATTGACAAACCACCAAGGCCCTCCTGGGTTGCCGATTGGTTCTCCCTTGGAAAGTTTTGTGCCGATTTGATGGAGCATGTGGTACACGGCACCCAGAAGATGTTTCCCGAGAGGAATATGGCTTCCTCTGGACAGTGCTTCAGCTAAGGATTGGGTGTTGGTTGTTGGGCCGGCGGCTCTTCCACAAAAGAGGTGTTTTTCTAGCCACATCATCAGGAAAGCTATGTGTTCCCTGTTCTCAACAGTACCGGTCTTCTTGTTACTGTTGATGAAGCCCTTCCAGCCGCCGATTCCCCTTGTGTCCAGCCGATGCGACGTTGTGGTCAAAAGGTGGAAGGGTGTGTCAGGGGAAGATATGTCCAGGCCGGTCAAGAGGACCACATCGGCCAGGGTGGGGGTCATAGGACCGTGTCCAAATAAGAACGCATTAAGTGCGTCAGACCAAAAATAGGAAGCCGCTATCACTAACGGCTCATTTCTCTCCATTTGAGACAAGGAGAGGTTGATGCATTGGCCGATTTTGAGTTCTTCCCACGAGACGCTCTTTGACGCGGCCACTCGTTGGTACCATTCCCTCCAACCTGGGGTTTCATTCGGCCAAGATCTGAAAGTGCTCACCCATTGATCTAAGTTCATATCGGATCGTTTGAAGGGTATCCGGTCGGTTTCTAAATTTATAAGATCTACCGGATCTGGGTCTCCCATAGGACCGAGGCAGACAAGGCCAGGACTTCCCGTAAGATGAATAGTAATTCTATGCCTTACCGCCTAAAAAAGGAAAATGAGTATGGGAATGTAAGAAGTAGATCTAAGATAAATACGTTGCCGATGGGGGAAGGATTCGGTATTTACCTCCGGGATAAAGTTCTGAGTAATCGGTGTGGTCGCCGATGCGGATGTGGATGACGGGGCCGCGATGGGGATCACCATTGGGATTTCTGATGGAGCTTTTTCATCTGTGGATGAAGTGACGGTCGTCGCCACCACCACCGGGGGCGCTATCTCTGGAGCATTGCGTGCGGGAGAGCTGCCGGAAGGAGTCGCCATTGAAGGGAAGGGGGAAGAAGTAACAGGAGCTGGAACTAGAAGACTTCGATGGCAAGGGAGAGTGTTGAAAGAAGAAGGATGCGCGCGCGTTGGGAAAAGAGACGTGAGCTTGAAGATGAGCTGCGGTGAAGCGCTATTTATAAGATGCCCGAAGAGGAGGTAAAGATGGAATTTTCACCGCGCCGGCGCTTCGAGTTTTTCGGGGTAGTGGCTGTCGTGGGCGCCCGTTTCAAAAATTGCAATGATCAGCCGGGAGACCACGAAACGGAAGGATATTTTCACTGCGGCCGTTTCGGAGGGGAGGTTATAAAGAATTTCGAAGTAAAAGACTGTGTTTTACTCCGAAACTGGGGGGCATGTGTTGACGCCGGATTTCGTCACCAGTAGAATCAGCGCCAAGCAGAAAAGAAATCGGAGAAGTACAGTTGGGAATCGGTCAAATGGTGCTATAGTGCGGAATCGGCTGGCGACTTTTGTCTCGCTTCAGTATAAATGCACCAGAATCCCAATCGGTAATCTTTTGCCGATGAGAAATCGGCCGATTAGGAGGATGGACTAATTGGGCCTGTATGGGCTTGGAAAGGGATGGAAGGATAAGGTGGAGGTCAGCCCACGAAGTGTGGGGTAACCAATCTAGCACGAATTGTGCTTGTAGATATTTGTTTTCTGTTTGAATTAGAGATAGAATTCTAGTCGGTTAAGAAGTTATCTGTACGAGGCTATAAATAGCTACCTTTGTAAATCTGTAATCATCAACCAATCAATACAACAACCTACTTTTTCCTCGTACTTACTTTCAAGCGACTTCGCTACTGTTTTTTCTCTTTTCCACGAGTTCGTACGGATTGGCAGGGCTGCATCATCTTGATCTCCGGCCGATTCTGTAAGTTCCGTTTACCGAGTAATATCTAAGCTTTAACTCCGGGCGTATCGCTGTTGTTTCGTTTAGATTTATTCACTAGTTATCGATATTTGCTAGATTCATAGGTTTCTACCTGTTTTTCTAGTTTTTATCACCAGTTATCCAGCTAGGAATCGGTAGTATCGGCTTTCTTTATTTTCTATTGTTAGATTCATCCGTTGCCGATTAGATCTGTTCCTAGTGTTGTTATCACAAGCTTTGTACCGATTACTCTAGCAATTTCCTGTCTACAAGGCTATAGGGATCGGGCTGTCTTATAGCCGATTTCATTATCACAGTAAATCGGCCAATTCGCCGATAAACTCTCTCGATCGGAAACTTAGCCGATCGTAGTTTCTGAACCTGACACGTGTTCTTCCTTGCCAATCAACAGGTCAGATTGGCTGGCACGCCGCGCGAACCGCACCAGGGCATTCACCCGAACAGGAGCTAAGCAGATTCTCCCGGGTCGTGTGTCGGTCGCTGGGATTCGGTTGACCGATTTCTAGCGCCAACACCTGGCACTACAGACTTCTTATTACAAGCTGCGACTAGACAGATTTGTCTAGATAAGAACTCGGGTAGTATAGGTAACTCCCAAGTTTGCTGACGGCTTCTTTTGTTAAGACCATCGATGGACAGACTTGTCCAAGGAGCTAACTAGCTCAGGAATTTTGTGTGTAGGCTTGCTTGTTGCAGGTTGCTTCTACAAGAATGAGTTGAATAACTCAAAAAGATATATGTGCAAACTTGTTTTTACAAGCCACGAGTTGGGCGATAGTACCCTGGAGGAGCTGAATAGCTCGGTGAACTTTGCTTTTGCAAACCACAATCAGGCAGAGACTAGTCATTTTATGACAAGAAATAACTCTGCTTTATTAAATTGTAATTTGTACAACTAAGGCCAAAGGCTAATTTACACGAGTACGTAAACTACGGGTAAAATCGACACAAGTGTTCGATGTTCCATGAGTTGTTGACTTCTTCACCAGTGAGAGTTTGGAGCCTATATGAACCTCCTAGTGACCTTGGAGACGATGAAAGGATCCTCCCATGGTGAATTTAGCTTGCGCAGCCCCTTGGTGTCTTGAATACGCTTGAGGACCATATCACCTGTGTTGAACAAACATTCTTTGACGTTGCGATCATGATAGCGGTGAATTCCTTCAAGTTGCCTTGCAGACTAGATGAGTGTTGCACAGCGAGCATCCTCAAGGCTGTCTAAACCTAGACGCCTTGTTTCTTCTGCCGCATCCTCCTCATACTGCTCGACTACTGAAAATTTTCACATGACGTCAGCGGGGACGATGGCTTCTGATCCATAGACTAGGAAGTTACCCTGTAGGCTTGCATGGTTGTGTGCGAAGCCCCCAGAGGATATTGGGTAGCTCCTTGAGCCACTTGCCTCCTTTAGCATTGCCAATGTTGTGTAGTCTATTCTTGAGAGCTTCCAGTAACATCCCATTGGCACGCTCAACCTGACCGTTGGCTCGCGGATGAGCGACAGAGACGTACCTGACGTCGATCCCGCTATTCTCGTAGTACTCCAAGAACTCGTGGTTGTTGAAATTGGAACCCAAGTCTGTGATCATGTGGCTGGGGAAGCCGTAGCGATGGACAATTTCATCGAGGAAGTCGAGTACCCTATCTGCCTTGGGGCAAGTTACCGGCTTCACCTTCATCCACTTTGTGAACTTGTCGATTGCTACGAGTACTCGGTTGAACCCTACAAGTGCCATAGGCAGCGGGCCAATCATGTCTAGCCCCCAACATGCGAAGGGCCAAGAGGGCGGTATGGTGATCAACTTGTAGGCAGGGATGTGTTGTTGCTTGGCGAAGAATTGACAACCTTGGCATCGGATGACAAATTCTTCAGCGTCAGCGAGAGCTGTAGGACAATAGAATCCTACTCTAAAAGCCTTGCCCACGATCATTCTTGATGACGCATGGTTGCCACAGATGCCCTTGTGGATTTCCTCAAGTATGTCCTTGCCATCTTACCGTGAGACACATTTCATGAGTACTTCTGATGATGCGCCTCGTCTGTAGAGCTTGTCCCCGACTAGAACATAGTTCTTGCTGTGCCGCGAGGCTTGCTCTACTTTTGTCATGTCTGGAGGTAACTTGTGCTCCTTGATGTAGTCAATGAAGGGGATTCTCCAATCTACGTCAATCATCATAACCTCCCGGTCTAGTGCATTATGACCTCGATCGGTCATTTTTAACGATGCCGGCTTCACTATGGATGGCTTGTGTAATTCATGGACGAAAACCCCAGCTGGAACTTGAGCACGAGTAGATCCAAGCTTGGATAAGATGTTTGCGGCTACGTTGTTATCATGAGCCACGTGATGGAACTCCAAACCAGAGAACTTGTTCTCCAACTTGCGTACTTCAAGGCAGTACACATCCATGTTGTCCTTGTGGCGATCCCACTCATCATTGACTTGATTAATAACTACCAGTGAGTCACCATAGATCAACAACTGCTTGATTCCTAGCAAAACTGCCAGGTGGAGCCTATGCAAAAGCGCATCTTATTCAGTTTCATTGTTGGATACCTCCCAGAATATTCGTATAACATATTTGAGCTGTTCACCTTTGGAAGAGATTAAGAGTACCCCTGCACTGGTGCCCTCAAGCTTGAGTGATCCATCAAAGTACATGACCCAGTGCTCTGGGCGTTCTACCGGTGTTGGCACTTGATTTTCCCGCCACTTTACCATGGAATCGACTAGCGTTTGTGACTTGATGGCAGTTCTTGACTTGAATTCCAGGGATAAGGCTCCGAGTTCTACTACCTACTTGGAGATTCCTCCAGTCGCATCTCAATTGTGGAGGATTTCTCCAAAGGGGAAGTCTGTGATGATGGAGATATTATGTTTCTGGAAGTACTGTTGAGCTGGTGGGTACTTGGTTTTGAAATCTGACAACACCTCACTTACGAAGTAGACGGGTCTCTATACTTTGTATACATGGCCTAGTTTGGTCTTTCGACCACGATTGCCGTGCTGACGACATTAGTAGTCGCGGCAATGTAGAGCAGCAAGTCTTCATTGGAAGTAGGCACCGTGAGGACCGGTGGTTTTGATAAAAAGTCCTTAAACTATTGAAGGGCTTGATCCGCCTCCTCGGTCCATTGGAATTTGTCTTGCCGCTTGAGTAGTTTGAAGAAGGGTAGTCCCCGTTCTTCAAGTCTTGAGATGAATCTATTGAGGGCCGCCATGCATCCAGCATATTTATTAGGATCAGACCGGACAATGAACTGGTCGAGCTCTTGGTTCACGGTTTGATTGGTTCAACCGGTTGAACCGCCGGTTCAACACGGTTCAAATATGGTAACTTATCAACCAAAATCACAAACAAAGCTGCAGCCTGATGGTTGCTATCCACGCTGCCAAAGGCAAGGGTGGGGGATTCGAACCCCAACCACGCCATTTTCCTCCCATTTTCTTCCCTGTGCGCTCATTTTTCCCTTGCTAGCTCCTTGCACTTGGTTTTCTCCGGTCTGTACTGGTTTCTTGTCCAGTTTTATATCGGTTTCTTGCTAAAAACTGCCGGTTCAACTGCTTTTTCCCAGTTTGATTGCTTATCCAATCTTTTAGGTGGACCGGATTGGCCGAGGCTCTGGTTCGGTCTTTTACCGGTCGGACCGTCGGTCCAGTCCGGTCCTAATAACTGTGGCATCCAGTCAGCTTCTGGACATCCTTGATGCATAATGGGGCGTGCAAATTGGTGATGGCAGCGATCTTCTCGAGGTTAGCCTCAATTCCTCGGTGGCTGATGATAAACCCGAGTACTTTTTCGGAGGGTATACCAAATGCGCACTTTTTTGGGTTTAGCTTCCACCAGAATTCTCGCAATCTTGGGAAAGTTTCTTCGAGATCCGCAATCAAGTTGTCAAGATTTCCGGTCTTTATGACCACATCATCCACATACGCCTCTACGTTACGGTGTATTTGTTTTTGAAGCACTCCTGGAAGGACATCATTGGTATGTGGCGCTTGTGTTCTTCAACCCGAAGGGCATCATGGTATAGCAGAAAGCTCCGTACGGGGTGATGAACGCAGTCTTGATCTAGTCTTCTTTCTTGAGAGCTATCTGGTGATACCCCAAGTAGAAATCAAGAAAACAGAGTAGAGCACAACTGGCCATCGAGTCGATGACTTAATCAATCCTTGGGAGCCCGAAGGGATCCTTTGGATAGTGCCTGTTGAGGTCCATGTAGTTGACACACATCCTCCACTCATTGTTATTTTTCTTTCACACCAAGACGGGAGTGGCCACTCTAGATGATAGACTTCTTTTATAAAGCTAGCCATGAGTAGTTTGGCCAACTCTTTTTTGAGTGCATCTCTTCTGTCTTGGGTGAAGCAACGTAGTCGTTGTCGTTTTGGCATGGCTTTGGGATCCATATTTAGTGAGTGCTCGATCAACTCCCTGAGCACCCCCAGTATGTCTTATGGCTTCCACGTGAAGATGTCTCAGTTGGCCCGGAGGAAGTTGACGAGCGCGTCTTCCTATTCGGAGTCCAGCCCTAAGCCAATCAGGGCTATCTTGGAGCTATCGCCAATCTCAAGGTCAATGGCTTTGATATTGACTTCACTGTCGGCTTGACCTTGGTTGCCCCCGACTTCTTCTCTGGAATTTTGAGTTCTGCCGAGGACAATTTTTTGGAACCAGCAAAGACTTGCATCATCGAATTCAGCACTTCAGTAGTCGCTGCTAGCTCCACAGCTTCTATGTCGCAATTGTAGGATCTTTTCAAGTCTCCGCGTAGGGATAGTACTCCCTTGGGTCCCAGCATTTTTAGTACTAGGTACATGCAATGCGAGATGACCATGAACTTGGCCAAGGCCGGTCTTTCGAGGATAGCATGATATGAGGTTTTGAAATCAGCTACCTCCAACCGGATGTACTCTGTCTGGTCATGTTCTTTGGTCCTGAAGGTAACTGGCAAAACCACCTGACCAAGGGGTACAGCCGCGTTGCTTGGGACAATCCCGTAGAATGGAGAGTTCGTCGGGGTGAGCATATCCATAACTCGAGGCCCATTTTCCTTAGAGTCTTGGTGAAGAGTACGTTAAGATCACTGCCTCCGTCAATGAGTACTTTTGTGAGTTGAGAGCCGGCGACTACTAGGTCCAGGACAAGAGGATAGCGTCCTGGATCTAAGAAACTAGTCCACTGATCCTTCCTTGAGAAGGTGATTGGCACCTCAGACCACTTGAGGAATCTAGGCGTTGCTGGCTCGATGGACATGATCTCTCTGAGGGCTAGTTTTTGTGACCACCTCATAGAAGTACCCCATGTGCCGCTGAAGATGACGTTGATGGTGTTGGACGGGTTCTGGAATTTGCCGTTATCGTCGTCGTCATCGTCTTCTTTGGCCTGGCCCTTGTCCTTTGCTCGAGACGGCTCCGGCAGATCTTTCATGACTCTGCGAATGCTATAGTAATCCATCGTAGAGTGCTTAGAGTGTGGGTTCCACGGGCACTGCTTTTTTAGGAGCTCCTTTAATGGAGTCCTTTCCTGATTCCCGCCGCCTTTCTTGGAAGATTGGGACATCACCACGACAGTATTGTCTAGCTTCCTCTTGAGATTTTGACTACCCGAGTAGTTACCTCGATTGTCATTGTTGGGTCGATCATTGCAGTTATTTTCGTTGCATTAGCCATTATTCTGATTGTTATTATCCTAGCCTGTATTACAACTAGACTCGATCGTTCGATCTCCTTGTCTTCTTCATCCGCCTAGGCTTCTATCATGATCTTGAGAGACTTGATATCTTCTAAGCATCTCCTGCCAAAATCTTGGAACATCCAGCGGTCATAAAGACCATTCTGGAAGCAATCTATGGCATCCCGCTCCGTGATGTCTATGATAGTGGCCTTCTTATCAAAAAATTAGCGTAGATAACTACGCAGGGTCTCCCCTTGTTGCTGTTTGACTTGAGACAAGTCGATCCTGTTGCTAGGATGTTGTATTGCCCCTACAAAGATGTTTGTGAACTTCATCTTTAGTTGACTCCACATGTCAATGGAGTTCCCTTCTAGGGACTCGAGCCATGTGAGTGGCCCTGCCTCCATGCAGATGGGGAAGTAGATAACCTTGATGTCGTCATTTCCTCCCACCGCCTAGACTGACAATGAATAGCACTGCAGCCATTGGACTGGGTCCTGCTTGCCATCATACTTGGTGATACCCGGAGGTTTGAATTTGTCAGGTAGAACCGTCTTTCGTACTCATTTTGAGAAGGAGGGAAACCCATCAGAGTCTTCTCCTGAGTACTTGACTTCTTGTTTGCACTCACGGCAGCGCCCTTCAATGATTGTACGTGTGTTGCGATTGTTATTGAGCTTTTGATGCAGGTCGTGTGCTGGAGCTTCAGGCTCTTGATGGGGCCCACAGTGGCCACAGCCCCCTGAGGGTCCCGTCCGACTACTCTCTGCCCTGTGTTGACTTGGTCTGGGTTCTCAATTCTGGGAACCTTGTTTCTGGTGACCTCATTGCGACTAGGCCTGGCACTCTCATTGAGACTTAGATGCATGCCGCTACTTCCATGATAGGATGAGGTGCATCGAACTGAGTGTATCAAGCTTTGTTGATCGAGTTGCTCGTATGCATGCTCCGCCAATAGAGCTAGTTGCTTGGTCTGTGGCATTGCTCGAGTAATCAAGTCAATGGATGAGATGGTGGCGAGAGGAGTGTGATGCTGGCGCATTTGAACTACTTCAAATGTGTGGTCCAAGTTCATGATGGGTAGATCAAATGTAAGGTAGCGGTGACGATCTGCTCTTGCAGCGTTCCTTGCTCACCGTTGATTCTTTTGAGATTCGGTCTCTTCCCCTTCTACATTGGCGGTGAGCTCATCCTACGAGATATCATCTGGGTGACGTTCGTGATGCGGATTTCTATCCCGCTAATCTTCATCCTCACCTCCTTATGAAGTAACGATGGCGAGGAGTTCACGCTCCGGAGAATAACTACCCGAACTTGATGTGATGACCTCTGTGGAGCCATCTTCTTCATAGATAGGCGACAGAGGAGTACCCTCCTAGTATGAGAGAATGTCAAGGTAGGTGACAAGGCGTGACTCATCATTCTTAGCGAGAGCAGGTGGCTTCTGTTGGGCCAATAGACGAATCTGCCTTCGGAGTAGATGTGATAACCCTGCTATGGACCAGATAAAGGAGCCTCCTCATCCGGATCCGAGTAGTAATCGAGGTCCTCGATCAAATCCGAGTTGGATTGCGATTTGGACAGGGTGGCTTGGTAGATAGCACCCAAGTTTCGGAGTCCGAACAGGAATTGACTTGTGTTGTTGACCGATTCACACAATGGCTTGAGCGTTAACTCGTGGGTACTAGTCCGACTGGTGGAAGAAGTCGAGTTGTACTCAAATTCGTCCCCTGAGCCTCGAAAGAGGTCGAAAATTTCGTTGAATTTTTCAATGAAATCCTCCAAAGCTTGGCGATGAAGATTGCTATCGTAGAGCTTCTCCTCTGGGGCTGACATGATGTGGCGGTGGAAATTTCCATCACCGTCTGCGATGCAAACCTAGTAGCTAAAAATGAACATCGCGCCCACTTCGAACGCGACGGTGGGCTTGATGACGACTTAAGCCATCGAGTTCGCTAGTGGATTCTCAATGAGAGCCCCTACCTGGCACGCCAGATGTCAGTGTTTAGACCCGGCAACCTACCGAGGGGGTACCCCGAGGTAGTGTTTTATGCGTGGGGCTCACTGAGATTAGGAACTCAAAAGTAAACTCGAACACACGATTTAGATAGGTTTGGGCCGCTTATGTTGCGTAATACTCTACGTCCTGTGTGTTGGTTGTGTTATATTCATTAACCTTGTTTGGAGGAGGTCTATGTCTCACCTTATATTGTCGGGGGCAGGGTTACAGGTTGGTTATTTACAAGAATACTAGTCAGATTCGACTAGAAAGTCCTACTCAGTAGTTTCCTAATCCTCGACTAGTTCTTGTCCTCCATGTAGACCATGCCATCCTGCACCGTAGTCTCTATGTCTGACACGTCTCGATGTATAGCCTTGTATCTAGGACTGTCCAAACTTTCCGGTGGGCCCATAGATGTATGGCTGACACTTATGTAGAAAGAAAAAATGAGCTAAAATAACAGAAACAAAAACACTTCTATATGGTTGTTGAGTACATGAGTAGAAGCGTAGAAAAAACCTAAGGTCCTAGGGCCTCTCTTATGGACCTCAGTCGTTCGGCATGCTAATGGTGTGATCCTAAAAGTCTATTAAATTCTAACTAACGAACAAATAGGTCATTACATAGTTGCAAAGCAACAACCTGTTCATGACTCTTTAGAGGAGGTAGATATTGGTGATGGCACAGTACCTAGACCACCATTTGTAAACAAAGATTTGGAAACTAGTTACAAAGATGAATTAATTGAATTATTAAAGGATTATGTCGATTGTTTTGCATGGAATTATGATGTCATGCCTGGTTTAATCCACAAGTTAGTTAAACATTGGTTGCCAATCAAACCTGACTTTAGGCCTCATAAATAACCTGCTAGGCGCTTCAATTCTATTATGTATGACCGAATTAAAGAAGAGATTAATCTGTTGTTAGAAGCTAAATTTATTAGGCCTTGTTGATATGCTGATTGGATTTCCAATATTGTGCCTATTGAAAAGAAAGATTCGGGTAAACTCAGAGTTTGTATTGGTTTTGGAGATCTTAATAGCGCTACTCCTAAAGATGGATATCCTATGCCTATAGCTGTTAATGCTCATTATTGACACACTTTTAGTACTAATTAACCAGTGTTTTCATGCTTATTCTTATACTAACCCACCACTTGGCACCTGAAATAGCCCCATTATTGCATATGTGTTGTATTTGGGAGCATATTGTATTTTGGTAGGAAATACGACATAATCAAGGGGGTTTGTATGAAGAGCTTAATGGATATTTGGACATGGGTCATCAAGGGAAGCCAGCACGAGGAAGGAGAGGACCAAAAGGGGCAGGAAGGGCCCAGGCCCCCTCTTGGCCGATCGGCCTGGCCCATTCCAGGGCCCGATCGACCACCCATTTCTTCAGCGTGAAGTCTAGATGATCTCTAGGGTTTTTTCACCAACATTAACCTAGAGTCGCCACCTATGAGAGACTATAAATACCCCCTCATGAACCTCAAGGAAGAAGAGTTAGGGAGAGAGAAGAAAACATCACGTAAACACCATCCACCGCCACCACAAGGAGGAAAAATGGAGAGAAGATTGCATCTACAAGAAGCCACGCAAAGCGCAGCACCGGAGGAGGGAGAAACCTCCCAAGACGATTGGCTTAGAGGTGCCCAAGCATATTGGCTTGGGGCTTTCCTGCCCTTGTTCGTCATCGTTTTCGGTCCAGTTGATCTACAGGGCGATCTTGACCCAGAATTCTAACAACATGTGTAAGATCATGGGGTAAAGTCTATGTTTGTCCTCGGGGTTGTATGGAGACCTTGATTTGTAATCGCTGAACATCTTGTTTAAGATCTATTTGTTATCTATCACATCTTGGTGATGCTCTTTCATGTAATGACTGGCTAGCGCTACTTTGGGTTGCTTATTTGCTTACCTAGAACGATCATCATGCCGTGTTCTTATCGTTCAATAATTGAGTACCCTCGTGTAGTGACAACGTGCGAGAGGGAAAGTGTTGGGCATGGTTCACATCCACTCACGATAACACTTAGATCTAGTTCTTTCATGCATGGTGATTACATCTACAAGTGATCCTAGATCCCTAGGACAAGTGTTTTATCTATCTTGTTTATATCCATACTCTCTATCTGCTTTAATCTAGACCACTAGTTCTTTTGTTAGTTCAATCCTATCTTATACAAAGAACCTTCGGTTACATAGATTAGTTCTTAGTTAAGCGTGCAAATCCACTTGTTCCACAGATTGATAAACCTTGGGGGATTACTCTAAGGGAAGAGCTACAACTGATCCGTACGCTTGAGGTTCACAAATTGGCGTGCTAACTACCGTCAACAATAGCCGATATGCTTATTAATGTTGCATCTAGACATAAAAATATTAGTTTTCTTGATGGTAATGCTGGAAATAACCAAATCTTTGTGGCTGAAGAGGATACATCCAAAACAGCGTTTGTATGTCCAAGATTTGTTGGTTTATTTGAGTCGGTGGTCATGACTTTTGGTTTAAAGAATGCTGGTGCTTCTTATTAAAGGGCTATGAATTTAAATTTTCATGACTTGCTTGGTGTAATGTTAGAAGTCTATATCGATGATATTGTTGTCAAATTGTCTTGTTTAAGACCTCATTTAGCTGATTTAAACTTTGTTTTTGAAAGAATGCATCGATATGGCTTGAGGATGAATCCACTAAAATGTGCTTTTGTGTATCAGCTGGAAAGTTCTTAGGCTTTATTGTTCATGAGAATGGTGTAGAAATAGATCCTAAGAAAATTAAGTCTATTAAAAAGGTGCAAACTCCTGCTTGTAAGAAAGAGTTACAGAAATATTTGGGCAAGGTGAATTACTTGAGGAGATTTATTTGTAATTTGTCCGGAAAGGTGAATGACTTTACTCCTATTCTTCGGTTGAAAGATGAAGCTGTATTTACTTGGGGGAAAACAGCGAGAAGCTTTTGAGAAGATCAAGCATTTTTTTGTCTTCACTGCTCGTTCTCCAAGCGCGTAGGAGGGGTGTTCCTTTCAAGTTATATGTGGTGGCTAAAGATGGTGTTATTGGTGCCGTTTTAGCTCAAGAAACCGATGACAAGGAGCATATTTGTTACTATGTGAGTAGAAGACTATTGGATGCCAAAACAAGGTATACGTTTATTGAAAAGTTATGATTATCATTATATTATGCTTGTACCAAGTTGAGTTATTACTTGTTATCGAATATTTGCATAGTAGCATGTCAAACTAGCATAATTAAGTATATGTTGCATAGAGCGATTTTAAGTGGTAGGATCGGTAAGTGGGCTTATGCTCTTATTGAGATCTTGTGAACCTTTGAAATCCATGAAAGGTCAAGTTGTAGTGGATTTTATTGTTGAGCATAGGATTGATGATAAACGTGATTTAGACGTCAGTTATGTTACTTTTACTCCATGGAAATTACATTTTGATGGATTAGTTTGCAAAATCGGTTGCAGTATTGGCATTATTCTTATATCACCAAATGGTGCTATTTTTGAAGCTCTTAACCTGTTGGAATATAAATGTACTAATCAAACCGAATATGAGGCTCTCCTGTTTGGGTTAGAAATTTTGCATGACATGGGAGTAAAACATGTAGAGACTTATGGTGATTCTCTACGAGTGGTACAGCATGTTTCCAAGGTATACCAATGTTTAGATGGTTTTCTAAATGCTTATCTTGATAAATGTAAGGAACCGCCCAAATTATCTTAACTAAATTGGGTTATCATCCATTGATCAACCCGACTTAATCAAAATAATCCTGTTAGTCCCCAGTATGCGCCTCAAGCATCGCCTAGGAACAACTCGCATACCATTTTTACATCATAGCAACCATCACAAAGAAACATATGCGAGCAAATTTTAAAGTTTGGTTTACAAGTCTTGATCATCTTACAAAAATTTCAGAAATTATAATTACAACATATAGCAACTAGAACATGAGAGTTTTCATCAATTCAAAGGGAGGTTCTTATTCAACTTAGATGTAACCTATGTATAGGTTGCTATCCTATCATGTTTTTCATAGACTAAGAATTAAAACGCAGCAGGAACATATAATGTAATAAGGTGCAACAATAATGTCCTTGCCCATAAGACACCACCTACACAAGCTTAGAGTGACATCCACCATCCATCCACTTTGCCGGCTCCGGAGGGATGAATGTGGCCATCACTTACAACAAGGAAACCTACAAAACAACTTAACAGCAACACTGTAAATACATTACGTACTTGCAAGACTTGTCCATAATACTATACATTTGGTGGATGCACGAGGCTTGTCAAATTTTAACATTAGACCATAGAAATGCGAGCATAATTTATCAAGTGAATAACAAAAAGACATGGTGTCTACTTTCTATATCAAGCACCAATACAATTGCATAAGTAGTAAAGTGATCATATAATCATGAGCTCAATCTTCCATAAGCCCTTAATGGAACTCTACATTAAAGTCGAAGTACAAGAGCGTGATCTTTGATCAGGAGCACGACTATTGCAATAGATTATAACCCTGCAGGGGTGTACAACTTTTTCCACACGAGGCGCAAGACCAACGACCATACCCTTGGCCTAGGATAAGTGTTGATTCATACCCCCGACCATTCACATACCCACACCCCGCTATGAACAAATGGCCGGAAATGTATAGATGCACCGAACACGGCCGATCACACCTCATCCCATCCCGCACCGAATCCGGTCAAGGCAAGGTGTGACTTATTCTACTTGGCTTACCATTCCCATATTAAGTATGTGGTTTGTACGAAATAGTGCTCGAGTATCAAAGCGATAACGACCGCGCCTCAACCAACTCAAGCAAGCCTATGCCACTTGGATTCCACTTCCAACATGGCCCTAGCACACTTGCTCAAGTCTCGAATCATCATTCATGTTGCTCATCATTTATGCTTTCTCAACTACTAAAGTATAATTAAGAAAACATCCAAATTCTCACGAGTGGTGGTGACATTGCCACCCCTCGACTTCTACCGAGAACTAAGCATGGCTAAGCAATTATATCGATATTTCTAGCATCCATACTTTCACTAAAGTTGAGCTAATTTCAAGAGTTGACATGACTAGTAGGTTCTAATCAATGCATGTCTAGATAGAGCTAAGCCCATGACAAACCATTAATAAATAATAGCATTTCACATTTAGAAAATAGAGTATGATACATAGGTGCCTGCCTGAGATTGGTGCTCCAAGAACGTGACACTTCGGAACATCATCCTCTACGAAATTAGATGAATGCATGAATTAGAAAAGATGGAATGAATGTATATGCATATGAGATGCAATGACTCATGAGAAGTAAATCTAAGATGATTTCAAGTCATCAAGCAAGCAATCAAAGGTTAGAAGTAGGGCACACAAGCATAATAGAGTAAAGGTGTCAACCAATAACTCATACATGTGCACATAACATTCTAAGACAAGTTGTAGTATAAGAAGGTTATCAAAACAAGTTGTGCTACTTTTAGTTATCATGTGAATTATCACATAATTAAATTGTTACAACATAAAGAATCAACAATGGAAGCTAGTAACACTAGTTAATAACAACCTTAGACAATTCATGAATTAATAGGTAACTAGCACATCATATCTTAACTAAGAGTATTAAAGGTATTCCATAAATTAGAGGTTAGCTAAACCTGTTATACTTGATAAATTAAAGCAAGCATCATCATTCTATGTTGTATCATGAAGGTTTCTAATCACAAAACTATAGTGCATTTATCCTTAGCCAACAAAGGTGGTTATATAGCTCACATGACCACAATTGATTACCTAGGTATTTTACAAGAAAGCTAGTCCTATAACAAGCATATAATTAAAGTTGTATCCTTATACAATCCTCTCATGAGGGCCAACAATTAAAAATAGCATATCATGATCATAGGTATCTAACAAGATTGGATTCATGATTTTAGGAACATCTCCATATAACTGATCATGTATTTAACAAGCTAAGAAAGATTATAATTCAACACTTCATAAACTATTTAAGTGTATGATCAATTCATAATTCATATTAATTTAAAACAGCAATTGATAGTTAAAGGAAGCTATCAAAGTTGGATCCATAATTTTAGAAGCATATATGAAATTATTATGCATTTTACTAATTAACTAGATTCAAAAATATCTAAAATTATATCAATCTGCACACAAATAATGCAAACAAGCACTTCCATTGAATTGTACATACCATAAGTGAACTAGCAAAATTGATGTCATAAGTTTTGGACTAATAGAGAATTAACCATGCAATTAACAAGATAAACACTTATATAATTAAATAAGATAATTAGTCAATTATTATGGATCAAACATATTTTTAACTGGTACTAGATATTGTTATGAAACCATCAAAATTTATTTCACATTAATCCGAGCTATATTTAATTTTATATGAATTATACAAGATGCTACATGTTTATGCATTCAAACAAATAGGGCTGACTAGACTGGGTACCATCTACCATATACCTGCGGACCGTCCGCTCATAGCGGAAGGACCGTCCACCGACCAAGTACGAGATGGTCTCCAGGAACACATGGGTTCTGTGCAAACTTTAGGATTGAACCGCGGACCGTCCAGTGTCAAATGGTGAATCGTCCGCCATGCAAAGACGGGCTGAGTAGCAGAAACGAACCAGTTCTGCGGATTTTTGGGGTACAAGTGGTGGACCGTCCGTAGGTGACGAGCAGACCGTCTGCACCACCATTGTGGCTTGCCAGCAAGTTCGTCGGCGGTGACTCCGGTGTCGGTTTAAGGTGCGGTTTGTTTCTATGGATTCCTGGGAGTGTCTAGAGTTCATCTAGGGAGATGGATTTGACATGCACGGGGTATTTGGAGCTCTAGATCAATAATGGTGATGAAGCCATGGATAGGCTATGGAGTTTTATTGAGGGCAAAAGGAAGTGATGAGGAGCAAGGGGAGCTCACCGGCAATGAGTAGAGCATGAGCAAGGGGCCGCTTGTTGGAGTAGGGTAGCGTCGGTGTAGATCGGTCGAGTTCATCCTTGAGAGCTTGGAGAAGATGAAGGAGAGGAAGAAGATGCTTGGAGTGGCCTTCTCCTTGGTCTCCTACGAGGAAGAGGTGGACAAGGTGGTGGAGAAGCTCGTCGATGACGTCCTCCGGTAGTCCTCTGGCGAACTCCATCAAGAGTGGTGGTGGATTTGGTAGGGGAGAGGAGTTCTCTCCTCCATGGTTTGGTTGGGGAAGAAGCAAGGGAGGGAGACGACTCCTGCTGTGTGTGAGGAAGGCACCAGGGGGAGGGGGAGGTGTAGGGGTGAGGGGGAGGGATCGGTTGCCATCCAGAGCGTGTGGCACCGCATCTCTGCAAGCGCGACATGCACACATGCACACAGGCATCTTGCGGACAGTCCGTGTGGGAGAGGCGGACTGTCCGCGGAACACTGCACAGAAACTTCTCTCTTTCTCCATACTCCAAACTTGATCTTCCAAGCCTCCAAAAATTCCACCGAAAATTATGTTGATACAAGAAATCAAAAGCAACCCATTTTGCTTGAATTGGGAAGAAAAACTATGGTAGATTTGAAATGAAAATTCTTACCGGAATGTTATTTTTGGATTTTCGGCTGAGCTGTTTGGCTTCAAGATGGATTCCTAAAATTCAGGAAAAATCATCTAAATTCAGATTTGAGGAAGAAGTACCAAGTTATAACTGAACATATGTCCTACTGGAAAAAGAAAATTTCTTCACAAGGCATGCATTTCCACTCTATTCAATAATTCAAGTAAAAATGCAAATGCGTTCAAACAAGAACAAATTTTTTTTATACTAGCAAACAATGATGCTCATGATGCAATGCTCAACAAGTTAATTACAATTAGGTCATTACAATAAATGCCTAGGAATCATATCTTGCTTTGATGAATTTACTATCTATCATGTACCAAGAGATAAGAATCCGAGGGGTAATGCTCTGACGCAGTGTCTGGCAATGATGCTCAAAAAAGAAATTTTTGTGAAAGAAAGTCGACGTTTAGCGAGGCTAAGGGTTATGTCCTGGAGGAACCGGTCAGACTGCTTCCTCCAGACCAGTCTGACAGGTGTGCGACTAGTCTGACCGTCCTAGAGACTGGTCTGACTAGTTTACCTATTGGAGATCTTACTTCAGCCATTGGATGCTTTAAAGCTATTGAGGATGAAGTAAATGATTGGAAAAAATATTTTATTGATTATTTGCATAATCCTAGTAGCACAGTTGATAGAAAAGTCCGATGATGGGCATTCAAATTCACTTTCGTTGATGGTGAATTATATCATCAGACCACCAAGGATTTGCTTTTGAAGTGTTTGGATTCTAATCAAGCTAAAGTGGCTATGGGAGAGGTTCATAAAGGTATTTGTGGTACGCATCAGTTGGCTCCCAAGATGAAGTGGCTCCTTAGGCTGGCTTGCTTTTATTGGTCTAATATGATAGCTAATTTTTTTGGCTACTACAAAGGATATAAAGAGTGTCAGAAGTTTGGGCACATTCAGATGGTTCCCGCTACGTTAATGCATCCTATTATCAAGCCATGGCCTTTTGAGGATGGGGGTTGGATTTTATTGTTAAAATCCATCCTTCTTCATCAAAGGAACATTGTTTTGTGTTAGTGGTTATTGATTATTTCACTAAATGGACTGAAGCAATTCTCCTCAAGAACATAACACATCAAGAGGTGATTGAGTTTATCAAAGAACATATTGTGCATAGATTTGGTATTGCATAAACTTTGACTACGGATCATGGGACTTCATTTATATCTAAAGAGGTGCGTGAGTTTGTTGGATCTTATGGTATTAAATTGCTCAATTCATCTCCATAATATGCTCAAGCAAATGGTCAAGCTGAGTCTAGTAACAAGATATTGATTAAGCTCATTAAGAAGAAAATAGAAGAAAATCCTAGGAGTTAGCATGAGGTATTATCTGAAGCTTTATGGTCTCATCGTATTTCTAGACATGATGCTACTAAAGTTACTCCCTTTGAGTTTGTGTATGATCAAGAAGTCATTTTGCCCATTGAGATGAATCTAGGCGCATATAGATTGGCTAAACAAAATGATCTTAATGTTGTTATTTATCATAATTTAATGATGGATAATATTGATGAGGTCACTGACAAGCAATTAGAAGCTTTGAAGGAGATTGAGAAGGATAAAGCTTGAGTTGCTAAAGCATATAATAAGAAGGTAAAAGCAAAAAAATTTCAAGTTGGTGATCTGGTTTGGAAGATAATTCTACCTATAAGGACAAAGAGTAATAAGTTCGGCAAACGGTCTCCAAGTTGGGAAGGGCCATACAAGGTGGTAAAATCATTCTTTGGGAATTCTTGTATGGTGGATACATTTTTCTTAAAAGGCAAACTGTGGGGCAGTTCCCCATAGCAAATATATTACTGAAAAATAGAGCGGAGAAGGTACACAGCGTATGGTGGATACATTGCAAGGTCAGCTGCTACTTAGAGCACTTAATGGGAAATACTAAGATACTATCCAAGCGTACGGCAAGACACATAATACTACATGGCCGGTATCTTCAAATATCATCCTCAGAATAAATGGTCGATGAATTCTGTAGAGAGCATCGCCCTTACGCTTATTTTTATCTTAATATGTTTTATGGTACGCATGCTTTAAAAAACAGGGGGCATGTGTTAGTGGCCAAAATTAGCACCAAGTCAACCTAGCGAGGCCAACCTGTCTAACCCGTTTGTCAAGGCGGTCTGACCGGTCGGGGAGGGGGGCTATAGACGATCCGACAACACTGACCAGTCTGATCGGTTTGCAAAGCGGTTCATCCCTAATCCGAGTGGATTTGAGGAATCCTTTTAGATCACAACTTGTATAATGATTTCCTTACAGAGCAGGACCTCCCACCCTATAAATATGAAGGGCCACGGCCGATTGAGAGTTAGTCCAATCGATCAATCAATAGTACCTTTACTTTCTATCTCTAAACCCTAATCTTTTCCAACACCTACTTTCTCTTCCTCCTTCATCTCCACAGTGGCTGAGAAAGCTCTGAGTGGCCTGCCAACATCAGAGTAACCCTAGGCGCGCCATCCTTGACGGGGTCCCTCCCGTGGTAGTGTTTCTAGATTTTTTTCCTGCATTTCTACGCAAACCAATCTAACTAGCTTCCTCTATCGGTGACCGATCGAGGGCAGAGGCTCCACGAGGTGATGTTCGACGACCGCACAATCTAACGCATTCGGTGTGTTGACATAAATTTGCACAATAGCAATCTCCATCTTCTTTAACACGCGAACGCCACATGGCATGGTGCTCACCACTTAATGTGGTAGCACTAGTTGTCTTGTGGCTACTCTTTATCTTCTGTGTATGTCTTATGATAGCGTCGTAACATCCCATCCATATATCCTAATATGTTTTCCATTTTCTTTTTTATGTCTCGTTTTCCTAATTATGTACTAAGAGGGTGTACTATATAAGAGTGGATGTATTTCAATATCATCACACGTGATGTTGCACGTGCTTAATATGAAATGACCCTCTCTACTTTGAAAAAAGTAATATTAGTAAGCAACACGTAAGAGCTTCCGTTCATAAAATTTGTACAAAATGTCAACTGATTCGCATGTTACTTTCTCCGTATTTGTCATTTTCGCTCTTTTGAGAAGGATGTTTGTCATTCTCTAATTGTTACCAAGTGCATGACATCCAATTATGGTAAAAAACTGTTTTATGTGTCCGCATGAGTCCAAATGACTTTCTGTCGATCGTTTTGTCGACCACACGTGTATACTTGCATATCTTCACATAAGAAAGGTGCCTCTCGAGTCTCAACTTGAGAGTGTGCCATATGCACGCGGCACGCCTGGCAATCGATACCAGTTGTCCGCGTGCATTCCCCACTCGACGCGCAAGTGCTGAATAGCAGGGAGGCTCCTTTTCGTTCGCGTTGGGCCAAGTTTCAGTGCCTGTAGAATGCCATATGTGCTACGCCTACACCACGTATACGCTATTACGAGGGCTTATTTACTAGAGCTTCGTATGATTCTGATTCTGTGATAGAAGTGATTCTCTTTAATTATATAGCATAAACTCTTAAAATCAGGATGGAGAATTACTGCACAGAATCGGGAGAAGCTACTTTTTTCAACCCCATCCTCAGAGAATCACTTCACAGGATCAGCAGAGAATCACTTCTCTCTGAAAAACTATTTGGCAAAGCTCCTGCTGGATTCAACAAAGAATCAGCTATGGGAGCTCTGCCAAACGAGGCTTGAGTGTTGAAGTTGAATTAGCCCAAAAGGGCGGCGTGCACTCACTCATGGTGCAGGAACAATAGTTAGAATTTCTTTTAATTTTAATCCTTTTTTCAATATAATTTTAAAAACAACCCCTCCCAACAAGTATTTCTATCCGGTGACTTTTTAGTCGCACCAATCCGCGTGGTGTGACAGGATCACGTTATCGCACCACATGCATTTGCGCAATGAGGCCACCTCTGGCAGGAGCCGATGATGTGGAATGCTCCTATCACACAATACATGTGGTGCGACAATGTGATTTTGTTGCGCCATCGTGCCTGGCGTGACAAAGGAACCTAATTCAATTTACCCACTTTGAACCATCTAAATAAAATAGTATTTGAACTTCAAATGTTACGAAACTTTGTAGACGCATTGTACAAGGTGTAAATAATCCATTTTAGTAATATACATAGGTCAAGAGTTACATATTTTGAAATCTATAGTTTCAAAGTAGGCTATGTATTATCCCTATATCCATATTAGGGCTACTGTTAAATTTACCCACTTTTATGTCATCCATTTGAACTCCAAATGTCACGAAACTCGGCATGCATATTGTATAAGGTGTAAAGATTCCATTTTATTAACACCTCCAAGGCTAAGTGCTACATATTTTGAAATCTATAATTTCAAAGTAGGTTATTATTATCCCTCTATTCCTCTTAGGGCAGCTCGTAAGTGTTGGAAAAATAATTTGACTTTGCCTATTTTGTTACCTTAAATTTAATTAAGTAGCCCCAAACTCCAATAAAGCTATGTTATAAGATATATTTGTCCCATTTTAATTAGATGTCCTTTCTTTACAATGTATTAGGAAGCTATTCCTTGAAAGCTTATGTGTCATGAAAGATGCAAAGCGTGTATTTGGCTAGCAGAAACGTTTCTATTTCTACGGAGAATCACTAAAATATATGCTAAATGGTGAAAAGGTGAAACATTTCACCCACGACTTACTTGAAACGTTTCTCTTTTTTGCCTAGGAGCGTGAAACGGCCACAGACCAGTTTCGCATGATTCTGATTCACCGTTTCCAACCATCTCTCTAGTCTTGTAGCGGTCATCTTTTACTATTTATTCTTTATAAGTGAAACTATAGTCAAAATGGATCTTATTTGAGATCCTCCTCGCACACAAACCATTTTTGATATTTTTTGAAGCATATTTATTTCTATGAATTTTCTAAGAAAACGAGGTAGAACAAGAATCTTTCCAACCAGCCAAATCATTTCACAAAATGATTCTGATTCACTAGAGAAACACTTCTATAGAGAAACTGAATATGAAAAACACTTCTATAGAGAAACTGAATATGAAACATTTCTCAGTGAAACTGAAACCATACCAAATGGGCCTAAAATTACCACCTAAAGAGCAGTAGGTAAGTAGTGAATCATTACCCTCACTCTTAGCTTTCGACATCATTTATTTATGATTACTAAGAAACAACACAATAATACTGTACATTATAGATTATACTATTCTGTCTTCATATGACATGACATCTTTGATTAAAAATCATAACATAATACTATAATTAGTTTACAAGGCATGTGATGCTCCCCCACATCAAGGGCCATACGTCGATAAGTTTCTTATCACGCGATACACCATCTACACATGTTAGTCCATAGACACGTGTCCATGAACATGTCTATTCATGAGATAACTTTCTGTAAGGACATCACCCCTTTGGCCACACCCTTTCCCTACGTATAAATATGTAATCACATTATTCACTAAAACAATCGAGATACATTCTTCAATTTTGTCTTGTTCTTTTACTCTCATTTCAATAGCTACAATATATGAACTGAGATTCCCAAATTAACTTTATTAATTAAGGTATGGGAATATGGTCTGGACCGAGATAGTAGATCAATATAAGAAAGATGTGCAAAAAAGCATTATATGACATAAGCTTCGTATGGTCCGATAGATCAGTATAAGAAAGATGTGCAAAAAAGCATTATATGACACAAGCTTCATATGGTCCGATCTATCCAGTATCGATTACAATTGAATAGGATCAATTTGTATAATAGGTGATGGTTTGAATGCAGTTAAAATGGAACATGTATATTGTGATATATGTAGCCTCATCAGAGTTTGGAAATATTTGGATCCCATTAAGTAATTAAATTTATGGAAAGAAAATATGCAAAGTTAAATTATTTTTCTAACACTTGCAAAGTATATTCGTAATAAGCGTAAAGGGATAATACATAGTCTACTTTGAAATTATAGATTTCAAAATATGTAGCACTTAGCCTTGAGGGTGTTAATAAAATGGTATCTTTACACCTTATACAATATGCATGCTAAGTTTTGTGACATGACATTTGAAATTCAAATACTATTTTTATTAAGATGACTCAAAAGTGGGCATATAGGGATAATATATAGCCTAGTTTGAAACTATAGATTTTAAAATATGTAACTCTTGACCTTATGCATGCTACTAAAATGTATTTACACATTGTACAATGCGCATACAAAGTTTCATAATATTTGAAATTCAAATACTATTTTATTTAAATGGTTCAAAGTGGGTAAATTGAATTGAGCACCTTTTGTCACGCCAGGCATGATGGCGCGACAAAATCACGTTGTCACCCCACATGCATTGGTGTGACAGAAGTGTTCCATATCATCGGCTCCTGCCAGTGTGGTGGCCTTGTCGTGCCAAGGCATGTGGCGCGACAAATTGATCATCTCACACCACGCGGATTGACACAACCAAAAGGGTCACCGAATGGAAATATTTGTCAAAGGGATTATTTTTAAAATTATATTGGAAATATTTGTATTATTTTTAAAATTATAGTGAAAAAGGTAAAAAATAAAAAAATTCATTTACATGCTACTCTTTCCGTTCCAAATTGTAGGTCATTTTAGTTTTTCTATGTTCGTAGATATTATTATACATCAGACATACTCTATAGATGCATAATAATATTTATGAATTATAAAACCAAAACAAATTATAATTTGGAACGGAGGGAGTATGTATCCAATAATACTAACCATATTTATAATCACAAGGGGGGAAAACATCATTAACCAAAGAACCTGCATGATGAACAGGGTAAGTACTCGAGTCGAGAATCTTGTGAAAACAGCAATCAGTGCATAATCGTATTTTAACTCCAAAATCAAATCCTACAAGAAATGTCTACTAAGTACAGACTACTAACTGGCCCATGCAAAGACACCTTCCACATAACAGGAAGCAAAATCTAAAACCACCAATGTTTTAGCAGGGCCGCATGACCAAAGTCCAAAACAGCAAACATACTAGTGAGAAATTAACAGCATCGAGATTTCAAACTCACAAGCCGGTGAGAAAGCTTGACCACCTGTTCAGCTATAATCTGGATTCTGGAGCACAATATCAGCACACGTGGTGTGGTGGAACATGCAAAGAAAATCATGATAAGGCATATTACAAGACAGCACTCAATATCTTTAAAGGTACAAAATCCATGCTGATCATCACGTATCAAGATCTCACTTTAACTTCCAGCAGTTCTTACTCCTAATGGACTACACATACTCTACCAAAACCATGGAATCCCATCTCAAATCCCAGTTTCCTCTATATGTCAATCGAGCAGCACCATGCGCGACCTTGAAATAAAACCTTGGAAACAAGGTGCTCTAAGTTTCTCTAGACAGTAGTTCAATCAGTCAATCTTCACAGAAGCATATATCTTCCTCACGAACCAGAAGCAGGCATAGAAGCCAATGGTACCAGTCAGCACAAAGAAGGCATAAGAGATGATCAGCATGTAACCAAAGTACAGGATGCCTGAGACAAGCTTCGTGATCTCCAACTTGTTGAAGAAGTAGAAGATAGCATAAGCAAACAGATAGAGTGCTGATGAGCCTGCAGTCAGGTATGCCCTCCACCACCAGTGGTAATCCTCACTGCATAGCTGGAAGTAGCATAGCACAATCGTGATCTCAGCACAGGTCACAATGAGGATGATGAAGACTATGAAGAGGAAGCCAAAGATGTAGTAGAACTGGTTCAGCCAGATGGATGTCAGGATGAAGAAGAGCTCAATAAAGACAGCCCCAAATGGCAATATGCCACCAGCAAGTATAGCAAAAGCTGGCTGCAGGTACCATGCTTGCTCGGGAATTTGCCTGGGAATCTTGTTTGTCTTCACTGGGTCCTCAATGGCTGGCTGCTTGAATCCCAAGAAACTTCCAACAAAGACCAGCGGCACAGAGATGCCAAACCATAGGAGGAACAAAGCAAACATTGTTCCAAAAGGAACTGCGCCAGATGATTTCTCACCCCAGATGAGGGCATTCAAAAAGAAGAAGAGCGCAAAGATAATTCCAGGAAACATGAAGGCAGTTTTGAGGGTGATCTTCTTCCACTCAGTGCCTTTGAACATCTTGTACAGGCGAGACGAGGTGTATCCTGCCAGTACACCCATGAACACCCACAAAAGGACCATAGCAGTCATGAGTCCTCCGCGGTTTGCTGGTGATAAGAATCCAAGTAGCGCAAACATCATGGTTACTAGTGTCATCCCAAAGAACTGCACGCCAGTACCAACGTAAACACAAAGGAGGCCTGAGTGGACAGGAGGCCGGAATACATCACCATGCACTAACTTCCATCCAGTTTCTTCCTGGGCCTCATCCTGATTGTCAAGCTGATTATAGTTTGCTATGTCCTTGTAAAGAGTTCTCATCATGATCATGGCCACCATACCAGAAAGGAATAGGACAATCATCAATGAGTTAACAATTGAGAACCAATGGATTTGGCTATCGCTAGAAAGAAGGTAGACATCCCAGCGAGATGCCCATATGATCTCACTTGCCTGCAGTAGGTAATTCAAAATTAATCAAAATTGGGGGAACAAGAATCTCAGTGAGAGAATCTTTGAGAAATGAGCTATACCTCAAAGGTAACATCATAAGAGAATACTACATATGCATCAGGAGCCACCTCTTGAGGAGTGTGACTACCAGGTGTAATCTTAATGTTAGCATTGCAAGTTTGCGCTGTGGGATTATTGTCATCCCAGGTACCGTATTCATGCTTGATGCTGTAGCAAACGAGAATAAAGAAGTAATCAAATATAGATGACTTCATCGTTCATAAGCAGATGTGGAGATGAAAGTGGGAAGCCAACTGTAAGCAAAAAGAGAACAAAATAGTGGAAACAGATGTGGAGAAAATGTAAGTGCCAAACATCTATGCAAGTTGTAGATCATGAAATATGACATACCTGCTAGGAATCACATGGAAGCCAACAATGCGAGCGTCTGGAGAAGTTTGGTCTTCATGGTACAAAACTTTAAAACTCAAGTGGTTGTTGATATAATACTTGTCATCCTTGAGCTGGTAATATTTCATTCAAACCAAATAAGTTCTCCAATAAAAATTTTAACAATTCATGTTTAACTTATGAGGCATAAATTTGTTATGCTCACCTTATAACCAACTCGATAACCATGCTCAAAGCTTGGTGTTTGGCTTCCTTCCCGTGTCTGTCTAGGTACCACAACTGGGAGATTATCTAGAATCCTAACATGCACAAGTTTTTAAACAAAACAAATTCAGTTAGGCACAGTACTGAACATAAGAAACACATACTGAGATAATTCAAGGACACTCCAGAAACTTCCAGTCAATATCTCATGGACATGGCAGTCGAACGAGCAAATGACAGCAAGACAATAGAGTGATAAATCTCATGTGCACAAATTTGAAGCAGAAAAACTCTATATTCTACTTACTAGATGGTCGCGTTGTTCTACGGACAATTAAAAAAAGTATCAGCTTTAACATAAAACCGTACATGTTCACTCGGTATTCATCATCGATTTTTTCTTTGAAATTCTTCGCAGCTTCTTGAGAAAGCTTCCTTCGACAAACAACCTTGCAACTCTCATCCCTCCTCATCTTGAACTGTATGAATTAAAAAAATGAGATGTCTGTTGATCAGACAGCTTCGCACAGTATTTTGTATTTTTATCAAGTAATCCCCCTTCTTTTTACTTGAACTAGTACAAAACAAAAGGTTTCATGTCCTTACATTATAGACAGAATTTTCAATGCGGTCCCCACGAAGGACTTCACCCAAGTTCTCGGCACTGTTCTTAATCGCTTGAGGTTTGCAGTAGTCCAGGAAATAGTAGTCATATGGGAGCTGTGTCTTTATGGATGACAGCTTGTTGACTTTCACCTGAAGCTCATCATCCTGCACAGTGAATGGTCAGAAAGGATTAATATTAGAATAATTATTTGGCATTCTATTTATATTCTAGACAGTATGGGTCCCCACTTCTATGATCAAATGGCAATCATCCCTACAGCATAATCAGTGGATATTTTTTTTTGAAACATTTAATCAGTGGAGATCAGGAATCAACCAGCTTGCAATGGATCAGACAAGTACTCCAATGACTAGAATGAAAGTTGTATCAACAAAACGAGAAGGCATGAATTTACGCATGTTTGCTAGCAATGAATTGTCTACTCGCTAGTTAGCAATAATCATACAGATTTTAGCTAAATCCTTGAAAATTAAACAAAGGCAATGCTTCATGAAACCTCAAGTACATGCCACTCAAATGCCAAGTCATGAAACTGAATGAAGGAAACTGCAATTGGTGACGACTTGTGAGTGGCAAGTGATCTATTCCATCCCATACACCAACCTAGCTAACAGGCCAACTTAAACACAACTCATCAAAGACAAAATGACAACAAAATCAAGCAGTAACCTATACAACCACAGCATTGTATACAGTATCACAATTCACAGAAATAGATGAACTCAAACATGAAAACACCAGAAGCTCTATATTTACCAGAAATTGCTGTTATTCCCAAGACCACTACATCGTGCTATGCAAAATGCAAAACTACAGTCCTCACCGCATGACGAAAAACATGTTATCAGTATCAGGGGCCACGCAAGGAACGGAAGAGCTTAACTCCCCAACGCTCTCCGGCCCCAAATCAAAACGTGCGCGATCAAAGATAGGATGCGAGCATGGCGCGCCGCATCACTTTTCCTCCACGCCCAGAACAGGCGTGCACACCAATGCTATGACACTGCGCATCCCTAAACCCTAAACCACGTGCACACCCACTGCCCGTCCCGCGCGTCCCGGAAGCCAGATCTGAGGCGGCTCCTCCCAGCACTGCCAGATCCGCGGCCACCGAAAGCCGGAGGGGAACACCTAGCGCTGGATCCGACAGGTAGAGGAAGCGGAGAAACATGCGGGCGAGAAGCCATGGAATGAGTCGGTCGATCACCTTCTGGAAGTCGCGGGGGGCCACGCCGGGGAGGTAGAAGGCGCCGGCGGGGGAGGAGGCGGCGTAGAGCACGGCGGCGGCGAGGAAGATGAGGAGGTGGCGGGGGCGCAGGCGGCGGCCGGGGGTCGCCATGGGTGCGGGGCCGGTGGCGTGGGGCGGGGAAAGGAGTGGGATGGGCGAGGGAGGCGGTGCCCGGTGGGCAAGTGCGAGTAGTTAAGACGGAGAGGGGACACGCGGCCCGAGGCCCGGGAGGGGGCAGTGGTTATTCCATTCCTGGTAAAAGAAAACTGATTAAATTAGGTAAACGCCTGCATATTTCAAAGCTGGCACCATTTAGACTTTTTCTGATTTTGGTGAAATTGCAAGTGTTTCCATGTGAAACTCCTGTAAAAATCAGTTTCCGACATGCCTGTAATGTGTTGCGATTCATAAACTTTCTAGATTATCTTATCAAATATAGGAGTTTGTTGAATTAACCAGCCAGCAGGAGTGAGCTACGATGAGTAAATTTTTCTAGATTTTCAATTAAGATGTTATTCATCGTGATACTTTTGAAAAATTTCTTGAGTGAACATATGATATTTTTGCTCAGACCTCACATGCTCACGATCAGATAAAAGCTAGGGTAGGCCATTAGATGAATGATGAAACATTAGTGCTATTGGTCAAACATTTCCAGCTTTACTTATCAAGACACAAAAGATCAAGTTGACAACATAAGATTGATATACTACTTGCTTCATCTTAAAGAATAGTTTCATAATGTATAGCTTTTTGCATTTGAAATAATGATATTTATACTATATGCTAGTTAAATTACTATATCTCAAAGTGGCCTAGCAGGATGAAAGATTATGTTTTAGATCACTGACACCAATACCAATGCTCAGGATTGTTGAAGAGGATGTTGAAAGGGTGGGGGGCAAATGTGGGTAGTGATCAAAGGAAGGCAAAACAGAACATCATTCTGGAACTTAAAAAATGGGACGTGGAGTCAAACAAAAAAAAATTGTCTGCAGAAGAGTGGAGGGCTAGATACAAGCTTGAGGACAATCTAGTGGAAATATACAAGAAGGAAGAACTTTTTTGGCAAAAGAGAGGAGAGAAATGGTTGTTGGAGGGGGATGCTAACACTGGCTTCTTCCATGGAATAGCAAATAGGACGAAGAGGAAATGCACTATCAAAAGCTTAGAAGAGGGGTGGGGAATATATTCACAGAGACCGAGCAGTTGAAACAATATGTGACAGATTTCTAAAAAAGCCTCTTTGGCAGCAAAGATCCATCATAGTTCACTTGGCAGAAAACTTCTGGGGAGAGAATAGCAAACTACAAGAAGAAGACAAGCTTTGACTTAATTAAACCATTTACAATGGTGGAGCTGGAAAACGCAGTTAAGGATATGAAAAACAACACGGCCCAGCCCTGATGGGTTCTCTGTTATATTTTTCAAAGAATTTTGGGGGCAAGTAAACGGTAACATTTTGGAAATGCTCGAGAAACTTCACAAGGGTGAGCTAGATACATCGAGACTAAACTATGGTGTAATCACCCTCATTCCGGGTGCCACATATGAAGTAATTCAGACCCGTATGTCTCCTCAACGTAATATACAAAATCATTACTAAAGTACTAACACTCAGACTAACCAAAGTTGCAAGCAAAGTGGTAGGAGCAAGTCAGACAACATTCATTCCTGGAAGACACATTCTGGATGGTGCGGTAGTCCTACATGAAGTTCTACAGCACTTGAAAGTTAGGAAGTTGGAGGGGATAATCCTCAAACTGGATTTTGAGAAAGCATACGACAAAGTAGATTGGAGCTTCTTGATGGGGGTGATGAAGGGGAAGAACTTTCCTAAGAAATGGGTGGAGTGGATGATGAAGGTAGTGACAGGGGGTAGAGTGGCAATCAACTTAAACGGAGAGAGGGGGATGCTTTAGAAGCTATAAAGGGGTCCGGTAGGGAGACCCACTATCACCGTTATTGTTTAATCCGGTGAGCGATGCCTTCTCAGAAATGCTTAATCGTGCAAAAGAGAAATGCCTCATTGAAGGGTTGGTGCCGGACCTAGTGGAGGGGGGTCTCGCACATCTACAATATACAGATGATACCATATGGTGAACTACAATATATCGACCAGGGGGAGATTCTTCTAGCAGGGTGTGGGGAACAAGAAAAAGTACCATATGGTGAAGTGGGAAGCCCCGAGCAAACCCAAGGAATTTGGGGAGCTGGGCTTCATTGATACTAGAGCAATGAATACAACGCTACTAGCCAAGTGGATATACCGGATAGAAAGTGGAGATGATAGCCTATGCATCCAGCTATTGAAAAAGAAATACTTAGGATAGGAAGGTTTTCTCCAAGTCACAAACAAAGGAATCACAATTCTGGCAAGCCCTGCAAAAGGCTGGAGAGTGGTACTAGTATGGTAGAACTATCAAAATCGACAATGGGGCGAAAACCAGATTCTTGCTAGATGTGTGGAGAGGAGACTGTGCCCTGAAAATCAAATTTCCCCAATTATTCAAAATATGTAGTGACCAACACATAATAGTGACGGAGGCGCACCAGAAAGGGTGGCGTCTCAGATGTTGAAGAAGTTTAAATGTGGAGACGAGGGATGAGTGGATTAGTATGAGAGGGGATCTGGAACAGGTAAATCTGCAAGATAGAGATGGCCAGATGGTGTGGATGTTAGAAGGAAAAGGGAAGTTCTCCACAAGATCATTGTACAGATTCATCGTTAATCCTGGGTCTGTAGACCAGAGAATGGTGGAGTTGTAGAATATGAGACTGCCCCTTAAAATCCAAATTTTATTATGGATGATTTGGCACAACAGGCTACAAACAGTGATGCAATTGAAAAGGAGGAATTGGGATGGCCCAGAGGAGTTTTAGCTCTGCAAGGAAAGGGAGGATGTCGACCACCTTATTTTCAGATGCCCCCTGGCATCCTTTGTTTGGTGCTGGATTAGAGATAGCTTAGGGTGGGAGTCCATCCCAACTAACCTTAGGGCCCGTTTGTTTCCCTAGAATTGAAACTCATTCTATGAATCATATTCTAGCAATTAGATTCCACCAGAAATTAATTGCTCAGAATTTGATTAATTCAATTTTTTTTGTTTGTGTGTTGATGGAATTCTTTTCCATGAATCAAATTCCATATCCTATCTGGAAAGCTAAATATGGAATCATTTTAAGTTTAGAAATTCAAATGGAACAACATGATACTAGCACAACTCTCTCATCCTGTTGAATTGTCTCTGTATTCAAAGCCAGTACAACACAGAGAACAAGTCATGCATAGATATAACACACTGAATCAAGTCATGAACACAGAGAACCAAGTCAAGAACACGGAGAACACAGATATACCACAGAGAACCAAGTCAGTAACACAGAAACACAGATATAACATAGAGACAAGAATGAGGAACGTGCAAAAATGGAAAAAAAGCTCATGGTACCTGACTAGTGAGAACACAGAAAACCAAGTCAGGAACACAGAGAACTTGGTCTAAAGTCTAAACAAAGTCATACATTATGATGATACACACTCAAAATGACATGACTAATGAGCATAGTGATAGTAATCAGCATCTAAGCATGCATCACTTTTTGAGTTGCTTTAAGAGCCACCTTTTCCTCATCCCCACCGGAAGCGCCAACAAAAACTCATACTTGCGTGCATCACCAGTCAGGATATCAAATAGGTCCAACAAAGTGTCTTCATCCAATCCTTCTACCTCATTCAGTGTGTTGAGAATTTCGTTTGATGTTGGGCCTTTAGGTGCTTCCTCCTTGAGTGCTTCAGCAAACTTGTCCATTTTTTCAGCCATCACAGAGGTAAAAGAGTCACCTGACCGTTGCCTCTTTAAACTTCCTGAAGTTGTCGATGATGTAGGCTCTTTGTTACTAAGATCTTCCTTACTCATGTCTTTTGAGCTCTCAGCTGCAGTCTTTGCCGCTTCACCTGTAGCACGGTCTTTACCCAACACCAAGCTAATTGAGTCCCAGTACAAGACAGTCTTGTGCCTGTACCCAGTAGCTTCTTTGTTTTTCTACAAAAAAACAAGTGTTATACTTGGTTAGAAAATAAGTGTAGAGCAAGTTAGTAGCTAAGTTAAAACATCAGATGGTACGGACAAAAGATCTCCAGAAATAACAACCAAATAGGATATCTGATTAGACACAGCATTGCAGCAGCAATGTAGCATGACACCAACTAGATTCAGATGCAACCAGATTCAGCAGCAATGATGAAGTTTGCATTCATGGAACTGAACAAGTGTTTTTCTTGTCATTGACTAAACTTAACACGGTAAAATGTGATTGCAGAAGAAAGGAAACATCCATTTTTCCTGCTAAATTGCAAAACGAAATCTCAGCATCCTGTTCTGCATATCATCAATCTTTCTACTTCTGGAACATGGAAGCAAACACACACATACACGAAAAGATTGATGGTATGCAGAACATAATATGCTATTCACATGTTACAGACTTTCAACACAAAAACTGTACTATTATAACTGACATCTACTAGAACTTGATACCCCTGGTCCAAATTACACAATGCAGATACATGTCCAAATTTCGTTTATCCAGCAGCTAAGACAATGCCTATTTAACATCAAGGACAAAGCATCTGACTACAAGACAGGCAGTCAAACTACAAAAAACTGTGCAGGAAGCAAGTTAAGCAAGTAAAACCAAGTTAAGCAAGTAAAACAATGATTTTTGAAACATACCGTCACATATGCTTCCTATACAGAATCACTATCAACAGATCATTTGTGTTCTTGTTCCAATCCCAACCAAATCCACTTGATTCCAGCATACCATTGATGATAGTGTAGTGCTTGTCAAAGGTCTTGTTCCTCGACATGATGTTGTCTTTTGTGATATCCATATTACACTTTTCTCGGACATTCTTGATAGCAGTTGTATACACATGAGACTTCCACCCATTTTGGCACATGTCACCCTTGTTATAGTACTCCACAAATATGTCAAGAAGAGCCTTGTCCATGTCATCATTCCAAGAAATGTAACCACTGCCCGAGCCTGACTTCTTGCCCTTCTCCATATCCTATAGGAAAAAAGTTCACAAAGGTTATCAGTAAAAATATTAGGAACCAAATCTACAAAAAAAATATTCTTTATCATAAATTTGAGCATGCATTGATGATAGAATTTATCATACATTGACCATGTCTCGCTTGGTAATCAGCAAACATTTGGTTAGCTTTGGTATCCCTAAAATTGGTCATTCATTTCATGATTGAACATTGGTAATCATACCCACTTCACTTTGAACTTCATGAGATTCAACGGATATTACTTGATCAACTTGGCGTATAAGTAAGTCATCCATATCTCTCTGTCTATCACTTACAAAGTTGTGCAATATGTAGCAAGCATTAATGATCCTAATCTGCAAGAATTTAGTAGAAATGAGTTACATGCTAGGGTTATTCAGAGTTGAATTTCAAGCTAGGTTACTAACTATGGAATACCTGATTTTGTAAGTCAAAATATGAGTTGCTTCTTAGTATAGCCCACCTCATCTTCAATAGCTCAAATGTTCTCTCTATCACATTTCTAGCTATTGAATGGCGCAAATTGAATAGTTCTTTGGCAGTGGATGGGTTATTCCCTTGAGTAGCCCACTCATTCATGTGGTAGCGAGTGGACCGATATGGAGCAAGAAAACCCAATCCATTAGTGTATCCAGCATCTACTAGATAGTATTTCCCACTTGGAATAACAAATGCATCATCCCGAGACATTGCATCACGTAGCACACGAGAATCTGAAGCCGATCCTTCCCATCCCGCTAAGACGTAAACAAATTTCATGTGACGATCACAAACCCCCAAAACATTGGTGGTAATATGTTGCTTCGTATTCCTATACCTCCCTTGGTCAGCCAAAGGCACAAAAACGTCAATGTGTGTACCATCTAATGCTCCAAGACAATCTTCAAACCACTTCCACTTGGAATCCTCAGGTTGTACAGCTGATGGATCGGGAAGCTTGATAAACTCATGGCATAATGATAGAATACCTCTCAACACCTCATTGAAGTGATGGCAGATTGGCTCGAGTGACCATCCCTATGAACTACGAATCATCCTCATCTTACTGCCATGACCCACTATAAGCAAAAAGATTGCTACCTTTTCTTCTACCGACACATTCAAGTTATCACACATACCACATATCTCACGTAAGATGGCGCATAGGTCATGAAATGATCTCTTAGTTAGGCACAAACTATCATAGCAATAGACATTTGATCCTTGGTACAGATTTCTTAGCATTTGTTTCCATTTAGCTACATCTCTCTCAGCCATTTCATCCGGAGCAACGATATATCTACGTCTCTTACGCTGATACCAGTGCACAATCATGCTCATGACAGTAGAAACAAATAAAACAGCCACTCTTTTTCTCTTCTTCTTACGCTCTCTCATTTGTTCCATGCTTGTATTAACCAAGTCTATATTGTTGTCAGGCATCTAAAGCAGATATGCAAAAAGGAATGCTTGTATTAATTGAAACAGCCAAACATAACATAGCACTCTACTGGCCAGCGCACAAAAAAAGAAGATAGGAACCAGGAAGCATCCATCAACCAGGAAATTAGTAGTAACAGGAAGCAGCCATCAACCAGGAAGCAGAAATAAATATGTCACAAACAGTTTGATCCAGATCAAAACAGAAATAAATATACTACTAGTGAACTAAGAATTCTAAACAGGCCATATGTCACAAATTGAGACCTGAACAGGGCAGTATAAGCAATGTTAAAAAGCTTACTAGCTTGAACATAAAAACAGTGCAAGGGTATCCTATACTTTACCTGTCACTTTGCTTTTCATTTTTGCAGTTCATAACAGTTTATATAACTCACTCAGTAAATGCATATATCAGACTTGCCAGTTCACTCAGTATGTGCATATATAATTCACTCAGTATGTGCATAACAGTTCATAACAGCAAAATCAAAGGAATTAGTATTTTACGACTTGCCATATCAGATTTAGTGTCATACCATAGCATATATGCAACCTACTCAGTATGTGCATGTATAGAAAAACAGTCAACAGAGCTTATAGGATAACATACTAGTAGAGCTTATAGCATATACTCTTTGGATTAACCCATCCTAGTATTCTGATTCTAGTAGACCTACAGATTTATTTGACAAGCCATAATAATGTTAGCTATTCCAAGATGTTTTCATATGGAAACTTGACCTCTATTCAGGAACAATCTGATTCAGGGCAAAGACCTGAGATTAACTGCACACTGTATTCAGGAATAGAGCAAAAAAAAATCAGAATTAACTGTAAAGAGCATACAATCCATGGATCCATCTTGAGTTATGAACCACATCATCCACAATACTTTGATTCAAGAAATCGCTGCCTAACTCGCTGCCTACAGCTACTAACTTGCTGCCTCACATGGGGAGGAAGAGAGGTAGGACTCACCAAGGCAGGAGTATTGGGGGTGCACGTCGATCTTCCAGTGAGTAAAATGGATGGCGGCCGAGCTCCTCCTCCTCCCGTCCCTGTGCTTCCCTTCCCTCAGATCTATCTACAACCTCTAAAAAAGAACAGATCGAGTCAAGGGTTAGGGTTAGGAGAGAAATTGTTGTGTATGTGGACGAGGAAGAGAGGGAGGGAGAGGGGGAAGGAGCACGGGCTCACTGCGTGGCGTGTGGTCGCCGGCGAGAAGCTGCTCGTGCAGAGGAGCAGCACGGGTGGCGCACTCTGTGCCGGCTCTAAAGATCCTCGACGTCGCCTTCTCAGGAAGAGGAAGAGGGGGCGGAGGAGGAGGGGGCGGCGGAGGAAGTGGAGGAGGGGGCCGTGGCTCGAGAGGCGGTGGCGCAGCGCTCGGGGGAGTCGGGGGTGGCGGCACGGGGGAGAGGGGAGTCGGGGGAAACGATTTCCTGATTTAGACTCGGAATGTTTCGCACGCTTCTGATTTAGATGTTGGAAACTTGTGGAAAGACCCTTTCTAATTCTTGGTGGAACCAAACAGGCCAACCCTGGAAATTAATTCCAATTCCATCCGATTCTAAGGAAACGAACGAGTCCTTAGTGATTTTGCAGAACATAGGCTAGAGGGGTGTTTTGGGAGAGGGGGGAACTGATGTTGTATCTCCTTTGCGGGTGTGAGCTGTGCGATTTGGCGCACTAGGAACGATTGGGTTTTCCAATATACTGATAGCTAACTCCAAGGTTCTAGCTTACAAAACCATTGGTTTCCTGCAGCATTGGAGCAAGATAGCGTCCGTGGAGGAGCAAGCAAAGCGGGAAGATTTGTTGCAGAAACTAAGGCAAGAACCGGAGAAAATCTAACCCATGTGGACGGCGAGGTGATCTACTGAAGACGTCGATGCAAGAAGCTGATCGGATTTCAGGGCAAAAAATCTGTTCCCTTCTAGGTTGTGGGGGAGAAAACGAGTTGTTAATTAGCTTTTACTTTTGTCTCCTGAGTAGATGGATGGTTGAGAGCTCTACTGGCTCGTTTCAGTAGAATAAGTTGGACTCTATCTTGTAAGCTGGCAACCCCAGCAAACTCGTTTGCTTTCAATATAAGCAGGGCCAATGGTCTTTGGTCTAAAATTACTATTTCAATGCCTTAATAGACATATTTTTGGGGCACGAAAACTATGACAAAGTTTTGATGCTACTTTTACCATGACACAAGAATTTGTAAAGACATTTAGGTAAAAGGTATGGCGCCTAAAGGCATACCAACAACCCAAAATGAGAGCACAGCCAAAATCCAAATGACTGCAACGACCGACCCAACATCCTCTATGATTAAATTTGGTTGCTAACCCAAGAAAATGCATTTTTCTCCTCTACACGCTAAATAAGTCACCGTGTGCCGTACACGCAAGAGTTTGAAATTCCACCACAAATACCAACTTGTGAGTTGTTACTTGAGATGGAGCAGCAGTTGAAACGAGCCCTCGGATTGCCTTAATACACATTATACGAGCATCAGCAGAACCTGTAGTAAAAATAGCAAAAGAACAAGAAAATCAACAATGTTCGGCAGCATGTGTTCCGCAGCAGTTTATTCCCCTTCCTTTATTCATTCACAAATTGTAGATACAACCAGTGCGTTCGAACATCCTGGCCCAGAATGCTCTTGCTAACAGTTCTGGCAGGTGAAACAAATAACTCAAGTGTGTGATTTAACGATGATACATGACATAATATTACAAATGTCGCCGTGACCGAGAGTCATCTACGAATAACTTGCGCTCACCAACGGAAAAGAATTGGACCTGACTATAGATAAATACAGCAAAATGGCCACAAGGCCAATCTGTTCAATTTATTCAAAGCTGCACTTGCCAAAACATTGGGACCCTGATCAACAATCAGTGGGTGGCATCTCTGCTGTAGTACTGGTCCAAGGTCTTTGCAGGAATACGGTGGAGAAGCTCGCGAGGGAAGATACGAAGCAATGTCCATGCAAGATCAAGGGACTGGAAGATGTTCCTCGTGTCGTATGCTCCTTGTGCCACAAACTTCCTCTCAAACTTGTCGAGAAACTCCAAGTAAAGCTGTGCAAGATATAAAGGATAGAGCATTAGGTTTTGGACTTCAAAAAACACCAGCTTATGAAATTTATTACACTCGCAACAGACCAGATCCTCAGATGAGAGTGCCTCCTCTCCAACGACTGCCTTCATAGCCTGAACATCCTTTCCAATTGCATAGTTGGCATAAAGCTGAACAGAAGGGTACATGTCAATTTGTCGTGTACATCATAGATTGAAGGAAGATACCAATATGGACTCAAAATAGGCACCTGATTAGATACATCTGAATGGTCCCGACGCGTCATACCCTCACCAATAGCACTCTGCAAGAGTTATTCAGTGGTTCTTAGAACTAACCTTCGGTATAAATGCTGACAGAGTGACAGCATACAGGAAACTTTTCTTACCTTCATCAATCGAGAGAGAGATGGCAGGACATTGATCGGTGGGTAAATCTGAAAGTAATATAATGCCATCAGATCAAGATATATAAAATATTAAAGTAAAAAGGAAATATTTTACATCTTTTTTCTTGAGATATCAATATGAGAGACAATATTTAACAAATGCTAGATGAGTTACAACTAATTCTAGAGTTGCCCCTTGTGAAGCTGTAACATTTGAGAACTCAAAATAAGAACATGTAAAAGCACCTGTCTGTTATGGAGCTGCCTATCAATGTATATCTGTCCCTCGGTAATGTATCCCGTAAGATCAGGAGTCGGATGTGTGATATCTGTTTAGAAGACATGGTATATTTGAGTTAAATAGCCAACAAAGTGAAACGCATGATAATGATAAATATAAATGCAACCAGAAGTAGTTTAAGATTTGATCTATTGGATCAGACGAAAATCACTGCACCATATCAGGCTGTGCAATCAGCTCATAGGCCAATACAAGCAAAAACTAATTCATGCTGAACTAGATGACAATTGTACAAAAACAATACTTCCTCTGATCACAAATATAAGTCCATGTAAGTTTTTGCCAAATCACCTTTTTTCACTTTGACTAGCAATATATATCATCTTAAATGAAAAGAGTTATAAATTATCAAAGTGTTTTTCATAATGTATCTAGTAATGTCAATCTTGTGCAGTAAATCTATATAAACTTTTAGATATTGATGGTCAAAATTAAAAGGTTTAACTAAAGACAAACCTAAGTAAACCTATATTGACAATAGGAGGAATTAAGGATAAGGCATAGTATAACAACAAAGATTAACAAAGCAATTGATTTCAGCACTTACCATCATTAGGCATCGTTAGAATGGGAATTTGGGTAATGGACCCTGATCGTCCTTCAATCCGTCCAGCACGCTCATATATTGTTGCCAAATCAGTATACATATACCCAGGATAACCACGCCTACCTGGCACCTCTTCTCGGGCAGCAGATACCTACAAATAAGCACAACACCATTATAAACATTATAAACACATTACATCAACTAACCAATTTATTAGCTAGGCACAAACATTAAACATATAAAAAGGGACATGCAAGACTAAAACAATAGCATTCTTGGTTCTTAATGAGGAACTACAAAATACGATCAGAAGACAACAAGGCATATTTCAAGCATCCATTTAGCCATTTACAGTGTTAAATAATGCACACTCAAAAAATTCTAAAAGATTTGTGGGACCAAGAGAACATGTAGCTTTCTTTTAGTTCATTCCAGCACAAATGCTGCAATTACATGGATGATAAATTCCCACATGCAGTCACTACATAATTCGTGAATCAATGAATTAAAAAATCAGTGAATCGAGTCTGCAACAAAAGCAGAAGTATTTGCAATGAAGAACTTATGATTCACAGTACTCCATATGAATTCACAACACAAGACATGATACAAAATAAATCTCAATACCTCACGAAGTGCATCTGCGTAAGAGCTCATATCTGTCAAGATGACAAGCACGTGCTTCCCACATTCATATGCCAAATATTCTGCTGTTGTTAGTGCAATCCGAGGGGTGATAATACGTTCGATGGTAGGGTCATTGGCCTGTAAGACAGGAGAAGGGCGTTAAAAATATGCTTTGCTAGGCATTAATTAGGTCAATTCTAAAAGTATGTTTGGTTGTCATTAAGTAGGTTCAAGCTTTTGTAAAAATGCATCTAAATGGTTAGAGAATCGATACTAGCACTCTTGTAGCAGAAATAAAATGATAAATGAATCCAGACCACAAATCATTGTAAGTACCAGATTCAGAAAAAGGGTGACCCGCTCCATGGAGCCATTCTCTTCAAAATCACGTTTGAAGAATTGGGCTGTTTCCATATTCACTCCCATAGCAGCAAACACAATAGCAAAGTTGTCATCTTCACCACCCTGCAGGTTGTAAAAACAGAATCAGCAATTGAGCCATACTTGAACATGTAAAGCATAAATTAATATGCTGTGCTGCATATAATGTTGCCCTCAGAAAATAGAAAATAAGTGCAATAGGACCAATAAAAACTATTAGCTTAGTTTAAGGAATGGGAGATATGGAAAACTGTCAGGAATACCATAACTAACTTAAGCCAACATAAGAGCAGAATTCATATCAGGTTATAAAATGTTAAGCCAGTTCATCTTTATGTTAGATTTCTTTTTTTTAACTTCTTGCATTTTTGATAATATTTTGGAAAATAGAGATTTTTTGGGTGGAGGATGGGGTCATGGGGTTGTAATTAGGACATTAGCTACCTCTGCATGCTTGCCTTTCTCCAATCTCTTCACAAGGCCAGCCTGACGACAAATCTGAGCAGCAATTTCATTGTGAGGGAGACCAGCAGCAGAAAAGAGAGGAATCTTTTGCCCGCGAGCAATAGAGTTCATGACATCAATGGTGGATATCCCAGTTTGGATCATCTCCTCTGGATAGGTTCTCTCACTGGGGTTGATAGAGCTTCCTGGAATGAACATCAGTGTACATGATTACAAAAAATGAAAGACGAGGATTCATTGATTTAACACCAATTGATTTAACACCATCAATAATTCTAAAACCTATCCACAATGACCATGCACTTCACTATGAGAATCATAGACATTAATAGCATGCTAGCACTGAAGCACACAGAAATTACTTACCAGAGATATCCAAGTAGGCCTCGGGCAATATCGGGGGGCCATTGTCAATAGGCTTTCCAGAACCATTAAAAATGCGCCCAAGCATATCAAGTGAGACAGGAGTTTTCAAAACCTGTACAGAAAAGCAATATATAGTCATTAAGCAAACAAGGTGGCGACTTCTCAATATACAAGCAAGGAGAAAGAAAGCAATGTCACTGTTAAGTTTCAGTAGATCCTGTACACTTTATTATTCTAATGTTACCCAATTGTCCTTCCTCAATTAATATGACTATAAATATCTTCAAGGTTAAACTAGGTATAGTTATCATAATCTTGTACATTTTGCTTATGAGCTAGATCGCCAAATTCAAACTATCTAGTTCAAAGAGTTTTGCCTGCTAAACACTTTATCAGTATGTAAACAGCAAATATGACAAGATGAGGTACCTCGCCTGTGAACTGCACAGTTGTGTATTTGTTGTCTATTCCAGAAGTTCCTTCAAAGACCTGATGAATAAAAGCAGTTAATTCACAGACATAAATATCAAAACTACGTTTTCTGCAATATGGACCTAACTTGACCATACTGCAAAATCAGAATCAAATTGGAAATGTTACCCAAAAAAAAGATAACAACAACAGGAAAAAGAAGTGACCTGCACAACAGCTTTTTCACCGTCAACTTCCAAAACTTGACCACGGCGAGTTGTGCCATCTCCGAGTCGGATGTTTACAATTTCCTGGTACTTTGGGCCCTAAAGATGGATATGCAGGCAAACAAATTGCGAGTATAAGAGGCAAGTGGATTGAGCTGTTAAAACTATGCACGGTAGTTAGCAACATATTGAAGAAAACTATACACACCTTTACTTTCTCCAATATAACCAGAGGTCCGGCCACACCAGAGACAGTCCTGTACTCTGCACACATAGAGCAAATTACTAACTAGTACACATCAACTTTATTAGGAAGACAAAAATGATGTAACACAGAATCAATACTTGGCAGACAGCAATGGTTCTAATCAAGCAAAAAAAGTTTGACTTCCACACATATAATGTTTAAAATCTAAAAGAATAATGGCTGTTACATGTGGCCATGTAGGCATACAGACCAATATATCATACATTCAATACCTGGTATTCTCGAAAAGATTGGCAAATAAACAAACAAGTTTATACTAAAAACATGGTCTAGAGAGTGCCAAACTTGGTTACTAGCTGCATGGGTGAAACTGCGAAGCTACAGAAGCTTAATGTAAATGAACGAGATGCATCCTCACTGTTGCAGTATGGTTGTATGCTTCAACAAAAGCCCTGGGACTGCAAATTGAGTATTTTTAGGATAACCTACAACGTTACCTACCAACACAGCACATTTACAAAATTCAACGCATTGGTGATGCATACCAAGCTACCATCATAGCCAATAACCTATTATCTTGTAGCTTTAGCTCAACTACATAGGAGGTGTTTAACTTCTCAAAGCATAAATCCTCCCTACATATCTACACTGCGATGATATTACCAGTGTGAGCACTGGTGTTCTGCAACGGTTCAGCTCAGTCATCATGACTCGGCAACACGTCAACAGCTGAAATCACAAGACTAAATTGCCTAAGACACTGCGCGAGCACGGATCTCGTCGCTCGTGACTCACCCATGCCGATCTCCAGGGTTCCCTCCTCCATGTCGACACCATCTTTCACCAGACCCATGATGAAGAACCTGCAGCGAGCAACAGCAACCATGCCATCAGAATCGAGAAGAGAAACTGATCCGTGTCTACCCAGACCCCTAATCCACGCAGATCACTTGGGAAAATGTCGAGAAACAAACAGAGATTAACACTCCACCACGAAGCGATCAAATCCGCAGCAAACAGAATAAATCCAAGCCCCCAAAAAAGAGGCACGGATTTCAGGGCTCACGGCACCGCTCAATCCCGCACGGATCAACACCAGACCAGTGGCGTCGAAGGATGAGAGGGGTTGCTCGAGCGACAGAAGGGATCCGCTTCAACCCCGCACGGATCAACTCCAAATCAGTGGCGCCCAAGGAGAGCAGGGCAGGGGACGGGAAGGGATCAGAAAACGAGGGAGGAAGACCAGGTACCTGGATCTGGATCGCGGCGCGCAGAGCCTCCTGCGCTGCGCTGCGGAGTTGGGGAAGGAACGTGCGAGACGGCGTGGAGGTGGCAGATCGGATAGGCGACGGAGATGGGAGGGAAGGAGAGGAGGGGAGGAGACGAGCAATTAATGCCGGAAATTATAATCGGAGGGGTCCAGTGGGCAGAAGGCCCGTTTTGCGTGTTTGTCCTGGCCGAATACGGAATTTCGGGAGAGATCCCAAACTGAGTTTGAGAGTGATCCCGCTGATTCCTATTAGGCTAGTACCCGTTTCCCACTTTGGACTTCAATTCCGTATTTCCGTTATGCGCCCCAAGTTCAAATTCCACTACAAGAGAAACAAGGCCACTTCGAATTCTGTTGGAAGTATCAAAATGTCCTGTAAATCCAAAGTCATGGGCATAAGGTGTTTTACTATAGAGTCACGTTATGTTAAGTGATGTACTCCTTTTTTTTTGGCAAAATCATTTTAGTTTTATTCTTACCGTTCTCAGTGTAAATTTCAGTCTCCATAAATAATATGCCATTTTTAGCAAATATGATGATGTGATGTTACAACTATTCAAAAGGAAGAGAAGAAAAGAGTTTTACGGAGATGAAACTTGGGTCACATGGTGTCCGATGCAGTGAACTTTTCTACATCTCCATCGAATAAAATACACTAACAAAACATATTTCATGGTGAATTTAAACAAAATTAATTTGGTGTTGTAGTTGTTAGTGTTTTTTCTATAGACTTAGTCATAAATTAGAATGGCCAATATTTTGGAACGAATGCAGCAGGTGGCTTTCAGCTATATGGTTATTCTTTTATGTACATTATATTTTTAAAAAAAAAGATGTAAAGAGCTATGAAAAACCTATTCGAGAATAAAAAATATAAAGTATAAACAAAACATAAGTAACATAACCGAACATAAAGATTGAAATGTCTAGAGAAAACAAAGAAAAAAGGCACATCTTTGCAAAATAGCGGTACAATGTTATATTATTGACTAATCACCTCTGATTGTGCTCTTTTCATGATGTTATGAAGTGTTTAGCTGGATGTCCATTCACCTCATACCTCAACAACCACCCAGTCTCGCGACACAATGCAAAATGTAGGGGCGGATCTAGAGGCATTTATCGGGGTCAGCTGACCCCGATGGAATCTTCCAAATTCAATGGAAATCACCTACTGTTTCTGACTAGGAGCTGACCAGCAACCTTCTGAGATAGATTCTCCCCTAGCAAAATGAGCCTCATAAAGTGTAGCCAAATCTGCAAGCCAAATGGGAAATGTAAAACATTACAATATATCATACCGTTTCATGCATATGACTAAACATGATCATATTACTAAGAAATCCATGTAAAAATGCATAGATTCAAATTGAGCTACCTGATCATGCTCTTAGAATCAATTATCAACAATAAACTTTTTCCCCTAAGACAAGCAAAGAAACTTAACATCTATTTTAGCTATTAGCTTATCATATTTAGGAGTGGGTTTTGTTTCACGTGCTCTGGAGTCTCTTTATTTCTCATGTATTATACATCACTTCCATTGGCCCGTGAAATATAGTTAGGCAACAATCTATCCTCTCCTCCACCTAAGTTAAGATGTCTTAGAGCCAGGTTCACCTCCCAATTTGAAATTGCTTTCTGTATCATAGCCCCCGTGGAAAAAGAGCCATCTCCACTCCCTTAGTTGCACAACCAAAATTCATGCGTTCCATAAAATGTGCAAGAAACGAAAATACAAAAATATATACATTACCTTTGCCTCCATGTATTTAAATGGAAAAAAAATGAAGTTTAACTTTTTCTTATTGCAAATGTGTTTTACTCCCCGTTCCAAAATGTAGGTCGTTTTAGCTTTTCTACGTACATAAATTTTGTTATGCATCTAAATATAGCATTATGTACAGATATATAGCAAAACCTATGTATTTAGAAAAATTAAAGTGATCTACATTTTGAAAAAGAGGGAGTACTATATTATCTGCCTTGTGCTAGCTATGGCCTTTGAGAAGAGCATTTTTTTACTAAACAAAAGTAGAGCATAATCTATGGGTTAAACATGTGGGTGGTGCTTTGTCACGTGGCCTGTAGAATCTCGAGCGGACAAATATAACAAAAAGTTGATGCTAGATGTAAGTAAGAATATCTGGAGGGATGACGAAGCTGTAGTGCGACATTTACTGAAAAATATAACAAAAGGTCATCTGATGTATACGTGAAACGCTAATGCACATACGCATACCTTCTGTCTTTAACCCTTGAAGGCAGTTTTATTCAGAGAAATGCCCCTAATTTAAGGCTTCAACATGACCCTTTGAAACAGACAGCAAAGATTATTGACTTCATTTTCCAGCTGGAGGTGAAATTTGCTAAAGGTTGCTCGTCTAACGTGATCAGTGGCTGACGGGTCTACTCCTGCCACGTGTATGGTCTCAGACCGCTTGCTGGTAGTGGACACGTGGACAGCTGTTGTGGGCCATCAGGCATGCATCGGCCGATCGAGAGAGAACGATTGTCTCTAACCTCGACTCACGTCGGATGTTTGATGCTGATTAAAAGTATTAAATATAAATTAATGATAAAAATAATTACACAAATAAAAGCTAATTCGAAAGATAAATTCATAAGTCTAATTAGTGCATGATTAGCACATGTGGTACTACAGTAAACAGTACTAATCATGGACTAATTGGTTTAATAGATTCGTCTCGCGAATTAACTCTCATTTATGTAATTATTTTTTATCATTAGTTCATGTTTAATACTTCTAATTAACATCCAAATATCCAATATGACACGGCTACTTTAGTCAAGGATCCAAACAACCCGTGAAAAAAAGGAGTGACACAACTAGAACATACAAAACTGCAATGATCGCTTCATTGGCACAGCACCGTGTTTTTTATACAGACAGCAAAAGCTCATAGCATTTACACGAGCATCCGAGAAAACGTTTCTCATAACATTTACAACACACCTATCTTTGTTATACAGACAACAAATGTTAGGAGATTAACGTCTCAATAATGATTCGCCGTCAACAAACATGTCACGAACTAGTGAAAGAACAGCAGTCCTAAATACGAACATCCATACCATTAAATACTGGACTTAATAAATCCGAAAGTTACCTTTTACTTAAAAACCCTAATGATGGCCCAAAATCAGCCAGATATTTTTAGAGCAAAATCCTGAAATTTTCCCAATTGGTTGGTATAGGGCCGCTGGGCACAGCTGATTGTGGCCCATTAACACTTTTGGGTCGCTTGCAAGCCCAACATCTCACTAAACGCGCAGCCCCAAAATTTGCAGGCCGAGTGTTTGTTTACATGGTTTGAGAGGCCTAAACACAGGTTGAGCAAAATTGCCATCTGTTGTACATTCTGTTTAGCTCATGCATCTACTCTCTAAACATTCTGGCGCTACGATAGAATATCAAAAGTATTGTTTGATGGAAGCACCCTAGAATTCTTAGCATTCGGCTAGATGCTTTTCGCTAAACCGCACCGTGAAATTAGATTTCAAGCTTTCAAAAATAACAGATGACATGGTTGTCAGCACAAGTCACTTGGCCTGACAAAAGGGAACATACTAGGAGTACCTTTATTCCAGCTTATAGCTTTCCTCCACTACAAAAGTGACATCGAACATGTTCTCTGGTCTTCCAGTCCAGCAGAGAAATGAAAAGTGCCTATCTTACAAGGTCAATGTGTAAGAAAACAAAAGACTTATGACCTGAACATAGCATTATAACTGTTTGATCGATTCAGGCAATAATATGTAGACCCAGTCTCTGGAGTTTGGCTTGCAAAATACTGCTTGGCTCATTAGCTCAGGTGACGAGGACATCTCAGCCATACGTAATCTAGATGTCTTGGTTACACCGGGTTCATCGCCGGTTACGCACCAAGAATCAAGTGCAAGATCGGTTACGCAAGAACAAGCATCAAACACAAGCTCATGTGTACGAAGGACCGGTTACGCGCAGCCGTGCTAAGAAACTCCAACAAGAGGTGCATGCTTTCCTCTCTAAGTTACATTGCAATATTGATGATAATCATATACTACCTAAGTCTTGTACTCTACTCCTACTCAGGTTTACACAAGAGGCTTCACCACTGGGTTACATCACTTACATGGAGGACGCAGAAGGTTACACATTGGTTACCAAGACTGCTGTCCAAACTGAGAAGGCTTACGCACATAAGACTCATGGTTACATGACATGTGCCTCAATTTCATGTCAAGCCTGTACCATCTCAGGAAGAGACGGGGGGACCAAGTTACACATGATTGGAAGATCCTTAAAATCTAGTTTCCAATGCAATAAATGGAGCATCATTTGGACTTCCGAGCTAGGAGTTATGGCCATTTTATTGAAGATTGAAACTGAGAAGACGTGTGTGAACCGAAGAAGACTCCATGAATGCTTCCACCAGTTATCCTTTCACCTCCAACATGGTCACTTCAATTCAGATTTGTCCTACACTCACCCATCTAGAAGGGTTGTTCCTAGTATAAATACTCCCTAAACTACTGAAAACTCAATCTTCGATCATTATGAATTGTTAACCTCTATGGTTTCACAGCCGAGCTGCTGAGTGCCTTGCACAACCCTGTTCTTAGAGGACTTGTGAAGAAGATCTCTCTGAGGTCCCCTAGTTCGTGCTCTACAGCTTCCAGTTAGGATGCACCATATTGTGTGGATTAGTCCTGGATTGTGGTTCTATGGTCGTTCGGTGGTCGAGTCGAAGTCTTCAAGGTTTCGGTGCCCCTCATCCCGTCGCTTGGTCGCATCCAACCTTGGCTGGTATAAAGCTACCCTAGATCGTGGCTCTGTGGTCATTCAGAGATCCAGTCGAAGCTTACTTCAGTGCCTCTCTCCTTGTCACTTGGTCACATCCAACCTTTGTCAGGTATAAAGCTACTTACCCGCTGCTTGTAGCAAGTTATCCTTGTTACGAAACCTACTGTTGTGAAGATCGGACCATCCAAGGACCTTTCTTGTAATGGTCCATATCATGTGGTAACTAGAGGTATCGTTGTCATAGTAGATTTTCTTATCACTCTCCCTTTACCATCTGTTATTTTTTTTCAAATCCTACAATCCACTAAAAAGCCACAAAAAATCCCATTGCCTTTTTTGGTACTGTTGTTGCGTTCATCTTGTTGGTAGTCACCATCGTTGTTCTTCTGCCGTACTTTAGTTTTTTTTCTGCACCCCTCATATGTTATCTTGTGTTTGGTGTTACTGAAAAAAATCAGAAAAAAGAGAAGAAAAAATAAAGCAAAGAGAAGTTGAAAGGGGTTGTGTTGCAGATTGTGTTACCAAAAGTTCCATATCTGTAACTCAAGTTGGTGGTGATTCTAAAAAGCAACATTTACATTTTGGTTGAATGGGTTACGCACTTGGTTATAGTACCATAGCCCTCCTTGAACAGCCACTTATATAGCTCCACAAAAGCCATAAACCAGGCCTCTCATTTCGTAACCTTTCGATCGCTTAATCACAACTGGGTTATGCCACACTAGCACACTCACGGTCCTTGAGAACAGGTAAGAACTTGGGTAAGCAAGAGGTGAGATTGTGTGATTCCCTAATTTTTTTCTATTCCACTTTCTCTTGCAATATCCTAACATGGCAGGATCTGATTCGAGTATTCGGGGTGGCCATCATGAAGAACAAGAAGCTCCTGTTCAGCGAGCTGAGTTACATCATCTGCAAAACTCACTCTTGGAGGCCATGGAGAGGATGTTCAATGAACGTCTTCCTGCTGTGGGTGGAAGAGCTCCATAACATCAACATGAAGAATCCGGTGATGAAAATTCTGGTTTCGGGAATTATTTTCATGACTGCTTTGGAGGTGGTCGTGATGGTCGTGGTGGTGGTAGGGGTGCTGGTCATGAGAACTGGTGTGCAGGAGGTGATCATGGACATGGTCACCGTGTTCACTTTGATGATGAAGATGAATCTCTGGGCAGCCATGAGGAGGGATATGATGATGATGATGAGAATCCTTTTGCAAACCATGGGCGGTTTGAACGTCATCGAAATCGTCATCGTGGTGCTGTAGTGATGGTGAACATCATCGTGGTCGCAATAGGAATGATCCGGACAACATTGCTCGTGTCAAGCTAAGTGTTCCAAAATTTTTAGGAAAACAAGATGCAGATGCATATCTTGATTGGGAAGAGCAATGTGAACAGATTTTTAGAGTGCATAATCTCTCTGACTAGATGCGTATTAGTCTTGCTTTTGTTGAATTCTTTGGTTATGTTCTGACTTGGTGGAATCAAATATAAGAAAATTAGCTTGTGTTGGGACGTGATCATATCAACACACGGGCTGAAATGAAGCGTGTGATGCGGAGGCGTTTTGTTTCATCAAGCTATTAACATGACCTTCGCAATAGGTTACAAACTTTGAGACAAGGTTCCAAGTCGGTTGATGATTATTACAAGGAGATGGAATTGCTCTTGATCAGATTTGGAATTAGAGAAGATGATGAATCAAAAATGGCAAGATTTTTGCATGGTCTCAATGATGAAATTTCAAGTTTTGTTGAGATGTTTCCATACCATAATTTGCAAGATCTTGTTGATCAAGCTATGCGCACCGAGAGAAAGATTCAGCAAGAAGGACATGATCGGTCCTATGGGAGTCAATCTATCTCAACTCCATGGCACCGGCAACAGCCCGGTACCTCTATTGGTGGTGGTCGACAATAAGGTGCGACAGCTAGGCCTTCTCCATCCATTGGTGATGCAAAGATAACTTTTTCTAGTGCTTCATCACCTGCAATTCAGCAAGAAACTCGGCGTCCTGCTACAAGTGTAGCAACCCCTTCAGTTACATCAGCCGCTACATCATCTTCACATAGCTGAACTATTGTGTGTCACAAGTGCCAAGGTTGTTGACATATTGCTGCTGAATGTCCTATTAGAAGGACTATGATTGTGAATAAGCAAGGTGAATGGGAATCTGAAAATGAAGAAGAATATGCTCCAATATATAATGAAGAAATTGTGAATGATGAGAGTGAGATCCAACCCGATGAAGATGATAATAATTGCTTCATTTCTCGTCGTGTTCTTAGTGTCACTGCTGTGAAAAAAGAGAATGAATAGCGGCACAATCTTTTTCACACTCGAGGCATGATCAAGGACAAGCTGTGTCGAATCATTGTTGATAATGGCAGCTACAATAATATTACAAGTTAGAAATTGATTGATAGAATGGGCTTCAAATCGCGGTGTCATCTTGATCCATACAAGATGCAATAGCTTAATGATTGTGGTGCGCTGCGTGTAACTAACATTATGACCGTTTCTTTCTCTATTGGAAGGTACAATGATCTAGTGGAGTGTGATGTGGTGCCTATGCAAGCATGCCAGCTGTTGTTAGGGAGACCATGGTTGTATGACCATTATGTTCAGATTTGTGGTCGAGCCAACAAACTTCTTCTCATGTACAAACGAGAGTCTCTTTGCTTCCATTGACACCGGATGAAATAATGAAAGATGGCATCAAAAGAAAACAGCGAGAAAGCAAGAAACACTTGCGAGTGACCCACAAACATAGTGAGGGTGTGTCTCCAAAGCCAAATAAAACTCCACAGCTACAAAGAACCGAGCCTAAGGGAAAATAGGGTTTAGTGATGATGGCTAGGAAAGGGGATTTAAAAGAATTGAGTGAACCCAATGTCATGTTCTTTGTACTCCTGTACAAGAATATTTTTCTTTCTACTAACGACTTACCCTCTACTTTACCTAGTGTTATTTTTGATGTGCTAAATAAATATGAAGATGTGTTTCCAAAGGAAGTACCACTAGGACTGCCACGAAAGAGAGGGATTGAACATCAAATTGACCTTGTTCGTGGTGCTTCACTTCCAAACCATGCACCATACCACACCAACCCAGAGGAAATCAAAGAAATTTAGCACCAAGTGCAAGAGCTCATCCACAAAGGGTATGTAAAGGAAAGTCTCTTAGTTCTAAAGAAAGATGGCTCTTGGAGAATGTGTGTTGATTGCCGAGCCATTAATAACATCACCATAAGGTATAGACATCCCATACCTAGGCTTGATGACATACTTGATCAGCTTAGTGGTGCTATAATTTTCACAAAAATTGATTTGAGAAGTGGCTATCACCAAATTCGAATGAGAGATGGAGATGAATGGAAAACAACCTTCAAAACCAAGTTTGGGCTGTATGAATGGTTGGTGATGCCTTTTGGATTAGCCAATGCACCTGGTATTTTCATGAAATTGATGAATCATGTACTTAGGGCTTTCATTGGCAAATTTGTTGTGGTTTATTTTGATGATATCTTGATTTACAACAAGTCTCTTGATGAACATGTTGAACATATAAATGTGTGCTTGCTGTTTTGCGAAAGGAATGCTATGCTAACCTTTCCAAGTGCACTTTTTGCACTAACCAGTTAGTTTTTCTTGGCTTTGTTGTTTCAGCTCAAGGCGTGGAGGTTGATGAAGAAAAGATCAAAGTTATACATGAATGGTTGCCTACATAAAATGCGAGCCAAGTGCGAAGCTTCCTTGGACTTGCCGGCTTCTACCATCAGTTTGTTAAAGATTTCAGTACCATTGCTGCCCCAATCAATGAGTTGACGAAGAAGGAAGTACCATTCCATTGGAGTGCAGCACAAGAGAAGGCATTTGAAGAGCTCAAAATGAAGTTGATAACAGCCCCACTCCTTGCACTTCTGGTTTTTGATAAGACATTTGAAATTGAATGTGATGCAAGTGGTGTAGGGATTGGAGGCGTGTTCATGCAAGAAGGGAGGCCTATTGCATACTTCAGTGAAAAGCTAAGTGGTCCAACTCTCAATTACTCAGTTTATGACAAAAACCTTTACGCTGTTATGAGAAGTTTGGAAACTTGGCAACATTATCTTTTACCTAAAAAATTTGTGATCCATTCTGACCATGAATTTTTGAAACACCTAAAGGGTCAATTAAAACTGAACAAAAATACATGCTAAATGGAGTGAATTCAATGATTTTTTTCCTTAAGTACAAGAAAGGGAAGGAAAATATTGTTGCTGACGCTTTGTCTCATTGCCATGTTTTGCTTTCTCAACTTGATGCTAAAATTCTTGGTTTGGAAAGTGTTAAAGATCGGTATGCTACTGATTCATACTTTGCTGAACCATTTTCTAAATATTGTGATGGCAAGGGCTGGGAAAAATTCCATTTGCATGAAGGATTTTTGTTTCGAGCTAACAAACTTTGTATTCCAGATTGTTCTGTTCATCCTTTGCTTTTGCATGAAGCTCATGCCGGAGGACTGATGTGCCACTTTGGTGCAATGAAAATAGAGAAAGTGCTGGCTGATCACTTCTTTTGGCCTAGGATGAGAAGAGATGTGGAAAGATACGTTCTACGCTGGGTAACCTGCCACAAAGCTAAGTCATGCTTGAACCCTCATGGTTTATACACCCCTTTGCCTATTCCTAGTGTGCCATGGGAAGATATTTCTATGGACTTTGTTCTTGGTTTACCTCGAACAAAGAGGGGGAGGGATTCAATATTTGTTGTGGTTGATCGATTTAGCAAAATGGTTCATTTTATTCCGTATCTTAAGAATGACAATGCTTCACACATTGATGAATTGTTTTTTAGGGAAATTATGCGTTTACATGGTGTGCACCAAACCATTGTGTCTGATCGGGACACCAAGATTTTGAGCTACTTTGGAAGACCTTGTGGGAAAAACTTGGGACAAGATTGCTGTTCTCCACAACATGTCATCCGCAAACTGATGGACAAACTAAAGTTGTGAACCGCACCTTGTCAACATTCTTGCAACTTGTTCTCAAGAAGAACTTGAAGCTTTGGGAAGAAAGTTTGCCTCATGTGGAATTTGCATACAACAGGGTGGTACACTCAACCACAAAATTCTGTCCATTTGAGATTGTATATGGTTTCAAACCTACTGTAACACCCCGGTTGTTTAAATTGTAATTAGACTTAATCATCTGCATAAAACATGAACAATCATGTCATTGCATTAGTTTAAACTCCTTTAAATTGTCATTTATTGTTCAAATGCAACATTATGAAGTAACTCAAAATTTTGCTATGTAACTGTAGCTCCTGTTATTTTATTTGAATATTACATGCCAAGTGATTTTCAGAAAAAATTGCACGGACCCGCTTGTCACTCTCTCTTCTCCCTCCTTCCTTTCCTCTGCCCTCGGTCGCGGGTTGCAGGGCGGAGCGCATGCCACCACCTGCATCATGCCCACGCCGCCGGACCCTCTACCCCACGTTTTTGCAATCAACTGCACGTGTGCCGTCAAACATGCACGCGCCATACCGCCGACGTTCTGTCGCCGCTGACTCCGCCTATGCTGCTGATGGCATGACAGCGCCTCCTCGACCATCATCTCCACTATCGCGCTTGGCTGCACCACTGCTTGTGCCGATCCCCGCCACTGCTGGCCAGAGCACGTCCAAGAACTTTGCCCTTATCCTTACCCGGCGTTCACCTCATGTCTCCCTCCCTGTTCTCTTTTCTTTCCTTGCCTTTCTTCCTTCTCCTTCTCTCATGAATAGAGCAAGCCGAGCGAGCCATTCCACCCGCTGGCCAAATCCGTGAGCTCTGCCCTGCCATTTCCAAATCATTGCTACCTCCACCTAGCCAACCCTCCCAGCTACCATCTCCACCTCACCTTGCCCGCCGCCATGGTCCCATCGCTGGAGGTTGAAGTTCCCACCTTTGCTAGTGCCGCCACCCGCCACCACCCACCTCACCATCGACACCCACCTTCCCAGCCTCCTCTTCTCCAACTAGAAGCTAAAATCAACCCGTGGTGAGCTCCTGGTTGTGATGCTCCCATGTTTTCTTGGATTTAGACTAGTTGCCATGCTCGATTTCGAGCTCACTGTCGGCCGTGTGCTGCCGCTAGCCAAGGGATAGGCTAGGGTTAGAGTTTTGAGGAGAAATGTGGAGGAGAAGGTGCACCAGGTCATGGGGAAGGCGAAGGGGTAGTCATCAGGGTGGAGGAATGCGCCACCGCACCGGCGCCGGTGCGCCGGCGGCGGCGGCCGTGAGCTGGCCCGAGGAGGAATACGGTGGGGGTGTTATGTGTTAGAGCAAAATAAGTTCTAGGGGATTTTCCGTTAAGTGTTGGGTTTAAGTGCTTAGTTGGAAAAGTTCAAGGGGCCTAAGTGCTAGATCTAGAGGCTTTAGTGCAAAAGAAAGGATAGATCCGCTATGATAGTTTTGTTCTGAGGACCTATCTGCGAAAGTAACTTTTTCTTTTTCTATTTTAGTTTTAGTTGAATGGCTGAAACTTTGGAAATCTGTATAAAATCATAAAAAATGATAAAAATGCAAAATAAATTTTGTTGGCTTCCTGATGCTCATGCCTACCTAGTAAAAATACCTGTTCTTATGAAATATGTGTTTTTGTTGCTTATTAAAATGAATGTTGTTTAATCTCCTTAATTTGGAATAAATAGTTCTCGTGCTCATAAAATCCGTATAAATTTATAGTAATATATACTAGTGTTGAAAACTATTCTGGAAAGTTTGTAGCACACTACTAGAAAAATGACGTCTCGTCCTGAGACTTAGTACCAATGCTAACATTAGTACCGGATCTAAGTTTGGGATCCCCCGGCGGCCCTCTAGTACCAGTTGGAACCCCCATGCGGTACTAGAGAGTTCCCCCACCAACACTTAGATTTTTTCCCCATTCACGCGCCGCCCGTCCCGACCCCTCAGTTTCTTATCTCCTCAGCTCCCTCCCCTCCACCTCCATCCTCTTCATCCGCTCCCTCCTCTCCTCTCCATCCGATTCCTCTCCCTCTCCATCGACCCCCTCCCTCCCTCCCCGGCCTCCCCTCTCCTCCCCCTCCGCTCGCCCCTCACCTCGTGCCTGAGGCAAGGAGCAGCGGCGGGGTGAGGCGCGGCGGCGACGGTCATCGGGGCATGGCGGCGGGGCGACGAAGTGATGGCAGGCGCGGCGGGACGGAGCCGCGGCGGTGGAGGCGGATGGGAGGGGTGGAGGCGGCGGCGTATGTGGAGGGGAGCCAATGGTGGATGTGGAGGGAGAGGAGGAGGCGGAGGGGGCCGGTGGCGGCAGGAGCCGAGGCCGGCGAGGGGATTTCCTTTTTTTTTAATTTTTTAACATCCTCTAGTACCGGTTATCTCAATCGGTACTAGAGGACCCCCCTCTAGTACCTGATTGCTAGTACCGGTTGCACAACCGGTCCTAGAGAGGGGTTACGGGCTGGTACTAAAGGTGATTTTTCTAGTAGTGGCACTAAACTGATGATAGAACTCTAGTTATAATCCCTTCTTCATATCTGCATCTTTATCATGTTTTATTTTTAGCAAATTCTGTAGTAGTCCAAGAAAGCTAAACTTTTTGCAGTAAATTGCTTGTATAGGGAGAAAGCTCCTATAAATCATTCATGATCGTTTACCAACAGATGCTTCCTGAACACTTATTCATGTTGAAAGTCAGTTTTTCTTTATTGAAGATACTTGCTGCTAGGATTTGTAGGCCCACAAATTAGTCTTTATGCTCTCTATCAGTAGTATATTCATCTCTAAGAAGTTCACTAGCAAAATCATTATGGTTACTGCAAAAGCCTTTTGTTTAGCCTCTAGTGTGTATTGCTATGGTTTAGCCATGAGCATGTTTCTTGTGTAGGTAACACTATGTCTTGATGCTCTCCTTTGAACTTTTAATCCTGTATGATTGAGTTGCTGCACTCTTTAAAATGGATGTTATGCATGTGTCATCGTCTTTCAATCAACTCATACATATGCATTGTCATGTAGATAACCCGCTAGTCGACGGTTTTTATGAATTGATCGCCGCGTCCGAGAGTGAGAATCTCTAAGCCTCTCAAGTTGAAGTTCCACAAGACCTAAACCAAAGTTCAGAAGAGCCCAAGGCTAGTTTGGCAGGTAAGCCCTGGAACATGACCCCTAATTTTAAAACTATGCAATTACCTTAAATAAGTGTTTACTTTATGCATTAAGTTCCTAGGAGTTGAATGGAACCTTAGTTGCATGATCCCTAGGACTCCAAAGTTCAAATACTAGTATGTGTAGGTCGATAGAAGTGCCATGCTTAATTAAGAATGGTAGAAGTCGAGTGATTGCCTGTCGCTCGTGAGACATAGGACCTTTCGATATTGATGGCAAGTTATTCGAGAATGAATCACTGAAGGAGGAAAAGTTGGAGACCAAGCGAAGATGGGAATGAAGTTGAAGTTAGTGATGTTGGTTGCGCTCCACTTGTGTCGATTAAGGTCCGTTCGTTGTGGCCCTGCTGATCGAGTTTGAACTATACTATACATATGCTAGAAGTAAGAGGTAGTTGAAACTGGTAAAACCTAGGACCTTATTGCATGATGTAGATTGAGTTGGTCCTATTTTCTATTCGTGTGCTAGTTAGTTACTCATGGCTAGCCCGGGGAGGTACTGATGGGGATTAGCACTCGAGGGTCGCAGGAGTTCTCAAATGCCATCGCTCTTTAAGGGAACCATTTGCCATATGCGACTCGACGGGGCATGGATATGCCGTGTGTATAGGTCCACCTTGCAAGGTTAATAAATCAAAACGATTCGCTACCACTCTCGGTTAAGGGAACCTTGATCACCGTGTCACATTGTAGTAAGAAGTGGAACCAAAAGAAATGAGAATGATGTTGATGTTGTTACCTAATCAATTATTTTTCCACGCTTAAAAGTTTTGAAAATGTTTCTCACTTAGAATGGTTAGCTCAACTTTAATTTGGATGCTAAAACTTGAAAGTAAGGATCCGTTCTTAGTTGCTTTCTAGCTAAACAAATCCCTTAGCCAAAAGCCTTGCATACTAGGAGTCGGCTAAGTATATACCATTGTCGTGTAAGTCTTGCTGAGTATTAGTATACTAGGTCTTGCTTTGTTCTTTACTTTCAGGTCTTAGTGAAGAAACGATAGAGTTGGTTGCCGGTCAACCTTGGGATGGCCGTCCTTTACCTGAAGGGTGGCCGGTTGAGTGGTCTCCGACCTCGCCTTGAGGTGGTCTCGTGTTGGATGACATGTTGGCGGGCTACTCATGTCGTCATGTATCTTTATTCGCACTCTATCATTTAGACTTCCGTTGTATTTTATTTAAGAACTCTGGCTGGTAATTTGTTATGAATTTTGAACTCGATTTGTAAATTAAGATAGGAACTCTATGTTTGTAAACTTAAATATCATGTTGTATCATCTGCGCTCACCTTCATGTGCTTGTTGCATGTTGTTTCGATTGAGGTATTCAGTGGTTGAATCAGGCTTGACCTGACAGACTATCGGATTACACCATTTTAAGTGCATGTGACTGGATTAACCATTAAGATGATGGTTAGCACACTTAAACCGGTTTAATTTGGGTGGTTCTGCCACACCTACTACTCCTATCGATCTTTTGCCTTTGCCTATGCAGGAACGTGTGAACTTTGACGCAAGCAAGCGTGCTGAATTTGTCAAGAAGCTTCATGATTGAGCAAAAGGCAACATTGAAAAGATGACCAAGATGTACGAGCAACGCGCCAACAAGGGTCTCAAGAAGATGTTATCTGAACAAGGAGACTTGATCTAGGTGCACCTACGTAAGGATCGCTTCCCTGACCAACGCAAGAGCAAGTTGCAGCCGCGCACCGATGGACCATTCAAAATGCTTCGCAAGATCAATGACAATGCTTATGAAATTGATCTTACAAGTACATATGGTGTTAGTACAAGTTTCAATGTCGCCGATCTGTCTCCATTCTTTGGATTGGAAGAGTCAACTCCTTTTCAAGAGGGAGAGGATGATGAGGACATCCCAGCCATACATAACCCAGATGCCTTGGTTACACTAGATGCATCGCCAGTTGCGCTAAGTTCACCTCCGGTTACGCATCAAGAATCAAGTGCAAGACAGCATATGCAAGATCAAGCATCAAATACACAAGCTCATGTGTATGAAGGATCAGTTACGTGCAGCCATGCTAAGAAACGAGGTGCATGCTTTCCTCTCTAAGTTACATTGCAATATTGATGAGAATCATGTACTATCTAAGTCTTGTACTCTACTCCTACTCAGGTTTACACAAGAGGCTTCGCCACTGGGTTACATGGAGGACGCAGAAGGTTACATGGAGGATACCAAGACTGCTATCCAAACTGAGAAGGCTTACACACACAAGACTCGGGGTTACATGACAGATGCCTCAACTTGATGTCCAAGTCTGTACCATCTCGGAAAGAGACAGGGATCAAGTTACACATGGTTGGAAGCTCCTTCAAGTCTAGTTTCCAATGCAATAAACGGAGCATCGTTTAGACTTCCGAGCTAGGTGTTATGACCATTTTACTGAAGACTGCGCAGAATCTGAGAAGACGTGCGTGAACCGAAGAAGACTCCATGAATGCTTCCACCGGTTGGCCTTTCACCTCCCAACATGTCACTTCAGTTCAGACTTATCCTACACTCATCTAGGAGGGTTATAAATACCCCCTATGTATTACTGAAAACTCAATCTTTGATCATTATGAATTGTTAATCTTTATGGTTTTGCAGCCGAGCTGCTGAGTGCCTTGCACACCCCTGTTCTTCCCTGTTATTCGAGGACTTGTGAAGAAGATCTCTCTGAGGTCCCCTAGTTCATGCTCTACAATTCCAGTTAGGCTGCACCGTGTTGTGTGGATTAGTCCCGGATTGTAGTTCTGCGGTCGTTCGGTGATCGAGTCAAAGTCTTCAAGGTTTCGGTGACTCTCACCCTGTCGCTTGGTCGCATCCAACCTTGGCTGGTATAAAGCTACCCCGGATCGTGGTTCTATGGTCATTCGGAGATCGAGTCAAAGCTTACTTCGGTGCCTCTCTTCCCGTCACTTGACCGCATCCAACCTTTGTCAAGTTATCCTTGTTACAAAACCTACTGCCGTGAAAATCGGGCCATCCACAGGACCTTGTAACGGTCCATATCATCAGGCCACTCTAGCAATTTGGCCACTCATTTGTTCCTGAGGAATTAGCCCAGACAAGATAGCTGCATAGCTGCTCTTCGCAGAGCCAACAAGGTGCTAGCTAGAACGGAACTTCCCTCCCACTGCCTGCCCTTTTCTAATAAAACAAGGCCTCTGTTTTGGTCTTGGCTCGTGAGCCCTGCTTTGGGATGTAGGAAAGGCATAGGAAATTTTTCTCGGAGGGCCTTGGCAGTGAAAACGAAAGCAAATTAACATGAGGTCCAACCTCATAGTTGTCTTCGTTCCTGCATTGGGTAGCATGTTTCTCATGTCTTGCATCCAAACTTCCCTATGTTCTGAATTCTTGTATGATTATTATAAGTGTCTAGTGCATTTAGATCACGAACCTTTGCATTGCACCAATAGTAACTGGTTTATGTGATGGGTGCACTATACAATAATATACTCTGAGCATAACCTAGTTAACTCCCTATAGTATTTATTTTGTTGCACCTTGCACAGAAAACACCAGCATGAAGTTGTCCAGCCTTATAAAAGACAAACAAGAATATGCTTCGGTGCCTGCAGAAGTTTCAAGTTTACGCGGTCCTGTTTCGTATCCTCTTCTATCTATGCAGCATAGAATAATCTTCATAGGCCAGTTGGTTTTGCATTGTACCCATCAAGTAACTGGTTTTATGTGATGGGTGCATCGTTCCTTCGAGCTTCAAAACATCCGTCCATCGACCATCCTCCACGCACTACTCTTTTCTTGAATGGATTGGGTTTATGCCTCCCACAGGATTTCAATCAATCCTAAACTAATTATATCTGCATATGCCTAAAATACTCTGTGGGGTGGCACTATGGTGGCGAACGTAGTACAATGTTGTAGAAAAGAAAGGTGACGCGTGCGTGTGAGGAGACGTACTAGTAGAAAAATAACCTTCCATTCTCCATAAAAAAGCTCATATCTGTTGTTTTTGGACCCGGGACTAAAGAGGCCAGTTGGTAATACCAACCGGAACTAAAGGTGATCCTCAATAAAAAGCTCATATGTGGAGACACCAACCGAGACTAAAGGATCCCCATGAGTTACTACAAAAGGATTGCATTCCCTACTCAGTTAGATGTGCTGTGTAGGTGCGATGGTAAGGAAGCTACGCGCGAGGCTTGAGATCGTGGGTTTGAATCCCACGTACCACGCATGCGTATATTTCGCGTGAAAAAAGGAGCATTAGTTTTGGTTGGGGAACCGATCAATGAGGTTTCCTAACCGAGACCAATAATCGTTTGTCTAGCGGTGACAGTCAAAGAGAGGAAGACCTTTCCGGCTATCTTAAATAATCCTTACTTCCTCACTGCATTTAGCATTAGTAAAATTTTAGATGTTCTTTTGCAAATTTCAAGCAATTGGCAAATAGCGAGACCTTATTATTGACACATCACTATTTCCGTTCTCCCTCCGTTCCAAATTATAGGTCGTTTTGGCTTTTCTAGGTTCATATATCTAGATGCATAATAATATCTATGAATCTAGAAAACTACTATATCTAGATGCATAATAATATCTATGAACCTAGAAAAGTCAAAACGATCTACAATTTGGAAGGGAGGGAGCACGGAAGTCAACTAGTCTCCTCCGTAGAAAATAGAGCCAAATACTCAACATCAATGTGATTTTGACCCAATCATTCAGACTTCGGTACCTCAAGACCTCCTTGTTACCATCGTCAAACTATGAACACAAGCGCTCATCAGAGTCCAAGATACAACGCCAGCAAACAACAAAAGCACAAACCGAATGGCAACTACGATGGCATTTTTGGCATCTTGCTCCAACACGCACTCTTACGATAGAATGACAGGCAAAACCCACCCGTCACTATTCATCTCGTCACACACGACGTATGTCGTATGGAGACCTGCCCAGCTATAAAAGGGCTTCTTGTCCGCACGCACGAGGGAGCTAATGAGCCAAACCACACGGCGGCCATGGCGAGCTGGTTCGGCTGCTCCCGGAACGCGGCGCGCGGCCAGCACGTGAAGCTGGTGTTCCCGGGCGGCCACGTCGAGCTGCTGGACCGCCCCACGCCGGCCGGGGACGTGATGGCGCGGCACCCGCGGTTCTGCGTGGCGCGGCCGGACGTGTTCCGGGAGCCCGCCGGCGCAGTCGCCGCGCCGGACGCCGTTCTGCAGCCCGGGCACAAGTACTACGTCGTGCCGTGCAGCACCGTGCGGAGGCTGCAGAAGTACTCCGCCGCCGCCGCCTCCTCCTCCCGCGGCGCGGTCGCCGCCGGCGGAACTGGCAGGCGCGGCGGCAGCGGGGCCGTGACGCTGAAGTGGCACCTCGCCAGCGAGAGGGGGTACAAGGTCGGCGGCGGCAGGAGGTGGTTCCGGTGCCTGGCGGGCGGCGGCGGTGGGCAGCGGGCGCAGTCGCAGAGGCCCCGTGAAGGCGTCGGCCACAGCGGCAAGGCCGAGATGGCCAGGAAGCTAGACGTGAAGGAGACCATTAATAAGGAGAACGGGAAGGCGCTAGCAGGAGGGTCGCCGGGACGGCGGCGGCGGCGGCGAGTCGCAGGCGCCTCGCCGGGGAACTCGGCGTCCTATTCTTGGCAGCCGAGCCTTCACAGCATAACTGAAGAGTAGGGTAGTAGAAATGCGTGAGGTTGGGATAGTTCCTGGCCTGGGCCTAATTCGCATGGTTTCTTTGATTAGAAAACAGACGGTGTAGGATGTACGGCCTGGGAGTAAGGTTATCCGCGCACTCGTGAACCTCTATTACTATTTCTTAAAAGAAATATTCTATCCTAGTCATCGATATTCTCTACTCAATAACCATTTCTCCCGCGCTCGTGTTATCTCTATCCCATACTCTATACGTACTATTCCATATTTTATTCCCCTCCCTCCCCTTTCTCTCTCTCTTTCTGCTACAGTCTTTATCGTTCGCCTGCTGCTCTGGTCTACCGGTCGCACGGTAGCGTACCGCGTGCGTTGCGGCGCGTTTACAGACTGGCTTCCAGGTGCGCGGCTTCCAGGCGCGCGGCGCGTTTACAGACTGGCTTCCAGGCGCGCGGTGCGTTTACAGACTGGCTTCCAGGCGCGCGGCGCGTTTACAGACTGGCTTCCAGGCGCGCGGTGCGGTTAGTCTAAGGCCAGAATGTATAATGACAATAAGAAATACTTATGCAAAGCCCAAATTGCATTTCACTCCGCGTTCTGCTTCTGCATGAGAGTTTGTAGCAAATGAGATGTCAGACGACTCGCAACTGTGCTGATACTTTGGGCGATCATTGATTTAGTGTGGTACTTAGAGAAGTGAGGATGTTTATGTACTCTTCTATTTTCAGTTTACATATATAGGCTGGGTTCCAAATTGTTTTCTTAGGTTTACAAAAGCTATGTTATACTTCCGACGAGTTGTTAAACGGACTCTCATTTTCAGATGAATTTGCCAAACAGTTTGAGATTCTCTCTGACGCGCAATTGGGAACGCAAAGCACGCACCTGAGGGCTGAGCCGGGCAAGAGCCAGGCCCCCACGTAGCGGGTGACTCGGGCGCCACCCGAGCCGCCACGCTGCAAGCCCCCTCCTCCCGCGTATAGTTGGCCATTTGGCCCGTGGCTCGTGGGTCGGCCCACGGCACGACATTTTAGGCCGGTCCAAGCCCGGCCTGGCACGGTGGCCTTGCAGGCCAGGTTGGGCCTGGGCTGCTGCCTCAGCCCGTGGGCTGGCCTGACATGGCCTGGCCCATCTAGCCCGTGGGACAGCAACAGGCGACACGGCCTGTTTAGACCTAACAGGCCTATTTTGGCCCGGCTAAAAGGCCAGCCCATATATAACCTAGCCATTTATGCCTCCCCCGGCCGAAACCCTTCCTCTTCCCGGCCACCTCCGCCTCATCCCGCTCCCCCGTTCATCCCGCCGATGGCCGCCTCCCTCGCTCCCTCGCCCTCCGCCGCCTCCCCCTGCCCCCGGCCGGCCGGCTCCTCACTCGCGGGCTTGCAGCACCCTCTGCCACCTTCCCTTGCCCCCGCCGGCCGGCTCCTCTCTCGTGACGTCCTCCAACGCCTCCGCCTACCCTCGGCGGCCCGACCGGCCGGCCCCTCGCTCGTCGCGACCTCCGCCGCCTCCCCCTGCCCCCGGCGGCCCAGCCGGCCGCTTCCTCCATGCGGCTGCGCCCCTCTGGCGCCGCCTCCTCCCGCGGCCCTCCGCTGCCTCCCCGCGCCCCTTCGCCGCCTACTCCCACGACCCTTCGCCGCTGCCTTCCCAGCCGAGAAGGAGGAGCCGGAGCCGTGCCACGAGCTGGGCATGGGCACGGCGAGGCCGTTAAGGCTCGCCGGGTTAGTGTGCCGGCACGGCCCGCCTAAGAAGGCACCAGGCCGGTCTTGGGCTTTTCCTTCGGCACGTGGGCCGGCACGATTACTGTGCATGCCTAACTAGGCCAAGCCTAATCGGGCTCGTGCCAAGCCGAGCTGGGCCGCCCGTTTGGCCATCTATACTCTCGTGTCCCTCTCCCTCGCTGCCGCTCGAGTAGGCTAGTGGAAGCCTACTCGGCTACAGGGACAGCGGCGGCAAGGTCTCTTTCCCTCTTCCCCGAGTTCCCCGAGACATTTTGGAGTTCAGAAGTAGCTCTGGGCAGCGGACTAACGGCGGCCAGACTCGGCATCCCCACGGCCGGATCTCGCTGGGCACGCCGCTCTTGCTGGTGTGCGGGGTCCCATGGCCGAGGTTCTGCCAGGCGCGCGAGGTCTCGCCACCACACGCGGGGCCGCACTGACGATGGCGGCGGGACCTTCGTCGCGCCGCGTGCTCGCTAGTCATTGCCGCAGCTAGGCATGGTCGAAGCTTCAGCGTGGACTGGCTGGGGATGGCCGGATTTGGCTCAACGGGAGGCTCAGCCCACGGATCTGCCACAAAGCCGGCTGGATCAGGCCAACAGCAGCAGCTCGTCCACCCCAAGCTCCCCCCTGTGTCAGCTAGATCTGGATCACCATGGTCAGCAGCTGTGACGCTCCACACCTCCACCTCAGTTGCAGCCTCGAGAGGCCGCCGCGAGTAATTGCGGAGGCTTGAGCTCGTGAGCTGCCCGGCCGTGCGGGCGCGTGCCCTAGCAACTACGACGATCTTTGTGCGCTGGACTACGCGGCTAGTGGCGCACGGTGCCACGGTGATGGTTCTGGGAGCCAGCTCAGGCGGAATCTACAAGGAGAAATCCTCTCCTAGCTTTGTGCCGAGTTTGACAACGGCGGGTGCCACTCTCCTCAGTGGAGGCATTGTCAAAATTCCCCCATCCTAGTGCTGGTGCGGCCACGGTAGGTGGGCTAGAAACTGCAAGGAGAAATCCAAGCCCCGCATCGCGTCGGTAACAACAATGGTGACGTCTTAGGGTGCCGTTCTCTTCCATGAAGGCTGCCCACGTGCTACTGCTGCATGCTCCCAATGAAGCCGGAGTTGCTCCCTCCTGCTGCCAAGGTGTTCGTACTGTTGTTAAGATCTCACCCTCCCTCACCCTATTGTTCGCTTCCACCTTGAGTAGGGAAGTGTTTATTGCCAACGCCTCTGCTTTGTCAACATCCTCCTTCCTTGATTGCACTGCCTCATCATATGCTGGGTTAGCGGGATCATGATCCCCTCTATTGGATCTTCTCGTTCTCCTCTCGATGGCTCTTCCTCCTTTGTGGTTTCCTTCCCAGAAAGGACGTAGAAGGGTGTCAATTGGATCCCGGATGGCCTTCCAAGGTATCGCAATCAAGACTGTCGTTTGTTGGCTCTTCAACTCAATGCTCTACAGTTGCGGAATGGGGATCGACAGAGTATAGTTTTGTTGGGTGGTAACATAGACCAGTGAAAAGGTGTCTTGCCCCCATATGGTTGAGTGTGTTGGTTTTTTATCTTAATCTTTGGTTCTAGATTTGCATTGTGGGGGTGTTTTGCGCTATCATGTTGTCCTATCGGTTCTCTAGGTATTGTGTTGTGTTGGGTTGGGTTTTGTAAAATTGTTGAACCTTATGTTTAAGGAAAAAGTCTATTTTACTCTCCTCACCTATTAATTTTGTCCATCCCACCCCCTAACATTAAAGTTGGCTTAATTTAGTCCCTCCTTCTATTGATACCGGATCAATTTAACCCCTAAGCAGGAGTCACGCTCGATTTTTGCCTACGTGGCATGATTTTGACCAGTGTCAAACTTGTTTGGGTGTGTGACGTGGTAGGTTTGTGCCTAAGCCGAGCCATTTTGCTTCGTCACCGCTTAACATTTAGAAATGGCTTGAGCAAGCCATCGCCAAGACGAGCCGCATCGCCTCAACTCCTGCGAGACGTGAACCGCCCAAGTACCACATCCCATCGCACCCATCTCTCCCTGCTCAGTTCTGTTCTCCGCTCATGGTTGCTCATCATCTCCGCCGCTAAAGGAACTGGACCATTGGAACGACGCCGGTGGATCGTGGACCATGACGGGACTGAGGTGAGTGATTTGAAATTTAGGGTACTGATTTTTCTGCAATATTGGATGACAGTCAGCTAGGATTGTTGCTGCATGGTGGGTAGGGCAAGTTCTCCATGAGATGGATTATTAATTGAGATGTTGTAGGGTTCCAAATGCATGGTGGGTAGGCTAATTTGTTGGAGGGATGGATTGATTGAGATTCTTTTGCAAATTTGCCATCTCAGGTATCACGAATGTAGTCTGTAGAGATTCAGATTCAGTTTCGTTAGTAACAACTTCTTTAGTTTTGTCAGTCTTCATATGGTCATCCAATGACTAACTGCAAGCCTTGCTTTTAGTTAGCTCCTAAACTTGTTAGCTTCCTTAATGCAATCACTTATTCCAATTTCTTGAATTGCTGAATGCTGACATCAATAGTGGAGTTACGATGGTAAGTGAATTTTCATGTATGTAGATGCCAATTACTCGATCGACTTAAATTACATGTATGTGCACATGCATTATTTCTTTAGAGTACATTGTTTGGTACAACCTGTAAGTTTATTTGGACGATTAGTGATCTTTCCTGAATCTTGTATGCTACATCATACTATGATACTAGTGTCATTGGTACTACTGTATCTTCTTCGTCCTTTTTTGGCAGCCAAAGCTGATAAACATAACCAAACTAATATTAGACTAGACTAAGTTCTTGATCAATAGCGAACTGGGTTTGAGAGCGAACTGGGTTTGAGAGTAACTACAATATTCTGTTTTTTGTTCTGTTGCCTTGTTTCTTGTTCACTTTTGTTCTGTTTTTTGTCGTTGCCTTGTTACTCTACTAACTATGATGGGTTTGCTGTGTCAGGTTAGTAAGAGAAGAAAGAATGCAACTACTAAATGCTGCAAGTGAAAAGCGTTTGAGAGTAACTATAATATTCCAGGTATGTTGGCATTAAGGTTTTCATTGTGGACATGGTTCTCTTCGTTATCTTCCAGTGGCAACATTACTTAAACAGTTAAACTTAATTGTATTTCTGTCTGTAGATTGGAGCACATACACAAGAAGAAGTCAACTGAAACCATCAACCAAAAGTTTTAAAGTTGCGATCATTTTACCATTTTTCCAATTATGTAGGTGTTAGGCCTCATATTACTATGAAAGCTATTGGTGAGAATGCCCACTGCAGGCTATCAAGTGAAAGTGATAGCATTTTGGAAGCCAAAATATGAAGCCGTGAACTGACAGTGACTGCTTTTATAAGCTATAATTTGTTTTGTGATATTTTGAACTTCTATACATCCCTCCTATGTATTTGATAGCTTTGGTGTGCCGTCTAAAAGTGTTAACCTGATAGCACTAAAATACTGCATATTTTCCTGTTTCCACTTACGGCACTACAATGATGTTTCAGAAGTGTATCAGAAATTAAGAAGTTATGTATCGGTTTGGCAATTCTAAATGCAAAAGGAATAATGGTGCTTCTTCATGGTTTTGTGTGGCTCTTTGTAAATGCAAATAATGCAGAACAGCTAAGACTGGCCAGTCAGTTACTCAATTTGTCCTTATTTGTCTTTTTGTTGCAGTTGCACGTCAGCATGAGCATGCTTGGTTGGGCCTCCAGTTTACAAGTTACAACTAACGAGATGCATCCACGGCTGTGAGCCTGTGATGCCAGGCTCGGCTCGGATGGTGCACGAGTGACGAATGGGCGCTGGCTAGTTCGACGTGCGACAACGCTTCGGCTCCGATCGGCTTGGCTCAGGACGCAACGTGCAACATTTCCACGTCACACTATTGACCTCCAGATTACATGGCAGTCAAAATGATTAGGGACCGGTCAAAACCATGCCATGTAGACAAAATCAATTGTGAATCCTGCTTAGGGGTTAAATTGATCCGGTATCAATAGAAGGAGGGACTAAATTAAGCTAACTTTTACGTTAGGGGTGGGATGGATAAAGTGAATAGGTGAGAAGAGTAAAATGGACTTTTTCCTATATATGTTTAATGACCTTGCAAGAAGCTTCATAATAAATGAAAAGGTGGGATGCTCTCCCCCCCTTCTCCTCAAAAGGAGGACTATATAATCACTCTGCAACAAAGGTTCAACGGAGCAACCAAGACTATAGCGGCATATATCATATTATCATTCATGGAACCAAGCAAGTAAACATCAGGGTAACAATAACATGAACCTGTATGCTCTATATTAACCTATTCACTATATATGCTGCAAGTTTTATGTCCAGGCTCTATATGATACTGTATTGGTGGACATTTTTTCCACGGACGAAAACCCTATAGATTTTCATCCCAGAACTTCATTTCACCACACACACGCAACAGCAAAATTACCAGAACCGTCAAGCAACCTGCCCAGGAGTGACAGCCGCTTATTTCCTTCCTCTCGGTGTGAGGTACACGTGCAACGGGTAAAGCCTGTTGGTCGTAAGCTGGATGGTGTCGTCCTTGTCCTCGTCGCCTTCCTTGAGCCTCCAGGCGAAGTCCTGCACGAACCTCGCGATGGCCGTGCACGCGATGTTCGTCGCCTGCGTGGCGCCAGCGCAGGCCCTCCTCCCGGCGCCGAAGGCCATGGTCTTAAACATGTCCGCCTGCTCAAACCTCCCATCCAGAAACCGCTCTGGCTTCCATTCCTCGGGCTCGTCCCAATCATTCTTGTTCATGTTGCATCCGTAAAGGTTGATGATCAGCTGGAATGATTAGAGATATTGTCATGTCAGCAATCACACATTTTTACGCAAATGCATTAGAACTCTGATGTCAGCACCCAATTGTTGTGATGATTACCTCTGTGCCGGCTGGAATGTCATAGCCAGCCAAGGTGGTGTTCTCATGGACAAATCGTGGAGGCACTAGTGAAACTGGAGGATGACGCCTAAGGGTCTCATGGAACACCGCATTCAAGTAAGGCAACCGTGGGAGGTCATCCTCAGTGACTGTCTCATCGCCGCATACCTCTTGAATTTCCTCGAAAAGACGTTCCTGATGTGCACAATCGATGTGATTAGCAATATGTATGTAGCTCCAGAAACCAGTGAAAAAATAAACTTCCAAATGTACCTGTTTTTCTTGGTTCTTGCAGAGCTCATACATGGCCCATTCGGTTGTGACAAGAGTAGTATCTGCAGCTTCTATGACTGCCTCCCAGACCAGTGTTGTCACTTGCTCATCAGTCAGTGTATTCTGTGCTACCAGGAAGTCCAGATAGGATACCCGAGCCTGTAATCAGAGACTGATAATTAATTCAATAACTCGAGAACAAACTTTACTGTCAAAGTAGACTAAGTATTACATACCTCTCCGCGTGCGATTCTTTTCTTCTGCTGATTGATCAAGGCTCGTATCACTGCAGTTCGCCTAGCTTCTGTTGTACTCACTTTTGTTTCAAAGTTCCTGTTTGAAATCCAACGGAGGTATGGGAAGAAATCCCTCCAATCGACCGCAAGAGCACACATCATCAGGTCAACCACAGTGGTCTGGTAGATTTCCTCCTTTGATATAGTTTTCCCAAACTCTTCTACGTAGACCGAGCTCATATCCTCACCTAAAGCCTGAATTTACAGCACACGTTCTCAATATACAAGTAACTAAACGAATCCTTCATACATTCTATATATTTTGTAGTAATTGCAGGAGACAGGTTATCTGGGATAGGCTGACAGTTAACATCCAGAAAGGGCTACTAACAGTTATAGAGAATTACTGGCAAGAACAGTAAATCAGTAAATGTAGACTTACCTGAATTAAGGATAGGCGGAACAGCTCATTCTTGAAAACTTCCCGGAAGTTCAGAGCAGCTTTGGGATCATCAGTCACCAATGTGTGGAAAGTGCTTAGCATGTTATCAATCACCATGTCCCTTATGCCCCGAAATTGTTTCTGAAGTTTGTGCAATCACACCAGTTTACACCTCACTTGATAGAGATTTTGACTTATACACTCATAATCTTGTATTAAAACTGCAGGTGCTGGAATTGTTATAACCCATACCTGGCTAGAAGCGCCCAGCATGCTCACCATTACATAGCGCTTCACCATTTTATGGAAGTCGCCATAGTCGCTTGTAGCAACTATCTTTTTGTCACAAGTGAGCACTGACAATGCATTAGATAGCTTCCGAGTAGATATTGATGAGAACTTTGCAACCATAGCCTGCAAGCCACACTTGCCCCGAAGGGCATATCAGTCAGTAACGTAAAATTGTGAAAAAAGGCACAGCTTCGAACGAACTTACCTCTTTAGCAACTTCTGTTGAATTGAGGACAGCCACAGAAGAAGCACCTGTTCTTATAGTGTATATTGGCCCGTAGACTTGGGCCCATCTTGCAAAGGTCTGATGAGGCTTTTTTTCTTTCAGCTGATGAAGGTTCCCAATGATCGGTAAACCAGGAACAGCTGTATGATAACACCACAATAACAAGTAACCAAACATTTAGTTTATTTTCCACCTCGAAGAAGACTGAATTTGAAATATGTCTGTTTGAATGACGTAATCAGAACTATGCCGATCTAACTGTTAAGGGAGATAATGGAGCTACTGCACTCATGTAAGAGCAAAATATGCGGACGAAATTAAGTGGCGATAATGAACACTTAATAGTGTTATTGCTGTCAGTTCATTGTTCCCTCCACAAATAACATGCATGGCGGAATTCGGTGGTGTGTGAAGGAGTTGCTATCTTTATCTCTTGTTAACTGCGACCAGAGACGTTTGAAGGCTTCTCTCCAACTTGGCTCAAGGAGTGAGTCACAAGTCAACCTTTCCTACTCAATTTCAAACCACTAGCGCAGCTGGCTAAGATTATCTCTTCCTGCCAGACTAACACTCCAAAAGTCAATCTGCTTGACCACAAGGGCACTGCAAGTATTTGGCATGTCCTGCGGAAAGTATTGTGCGTGGTCTACTGTTGACTAGTATAGTTGACAGAAGCAGAGCGTGGAAATAGTATACTACTCCACCGGTTCCAAATTATAGATCATTTTGGCTTTTCTAGATGCATAGATATTATTATGCATCTAGACATGGGGTATATCTAAGTGCATAATAAAGTCTATGAATCTAACAAAGCTAAAACGACCTATAATTTGGGACGGAGGGAGTAGTACATTTCTAGATGGGAAGTTGAAACACTCAAAATGAATGATAAAGTATACACTTCTTTCCAGCCCGCTCTCGCCATTTTTGGGTGAGTCCAGCATGTAGGTTGTATTGCTTCCTTTCTCTTAATGAAAAACATGCTCAAGTACAGTCACAAAATAAATATGATAAAGTAAACACTTTAGACTAATGAAAATCCATTAAACCCCCCCCCCACCCCAAAAGAAAGCTATTAATTCCTTTTGTAGCATTAGAAACCATGCTGATAAATGTGAGAAAGAATGTCAAGGCCATCCATCCGCATATGCAAGCGGAGTGACCGAACATGTAACTTCTATGTGTATACTCATTTCCCAATTTATTATCAGCTGAGAATGTTGTAAAAAATTTTATTGTGTGAGGTTGTAGAGGCTATAAACAATTTCCTTTTTCTAAAAAAATATGATTGATCCTATAGCCAATTGATAATTATCTTTTGTTATTATAAAAAGGAGTTTATATGGGAAAAAGTTTGCCAATGTAATGTAATTGATTTATTATGCTCCTTCAGTTCTAATGAACTAATTAGCTTTATTCTAAACGTCATCTATATAAAAACAGGAGGAGTGCTATACCTTCCCTGGCCAACCCCTTATTCGAGATTTGAGGGATGTTAATTTTGTTGTGTAATCAATTCACTTTTAAATTGAAATGGGTTGATTATATGAATCGTCCTATGAAATTTTAATAAGAATTAGACCAATTCATCCCATTCATTTATATACTATTCCAAATTATAGGTTGTTTTGCGTTTTCTATGTACATAATATTCATTATGTATATAGATATAGCGTATATATAAGTGCATAGCTAAAAATTATGTAACTAGAGAAACTAAAAGGACTATAATTTATACTCCATCCATCCCAAATTGTAGGTCATTTTGGCTTTTTAGGTGCATAGTTTTTAGCTTTTTGTTATGCACCTAGATTTAGTGTATATATCTAGATGTATAATAATATCTACGAACTTAGAAAAGCCAAAATAAACTACAATTTGAAATGGATGGAGTACCTAGGAAACAAGAACAATAGGATATATCATGCATTCACGAGTACGAGTGCGTGCGTGCATGCATCATGAATGTGGTAGTATATAATGTATGCGCACCGTACTTGTATGTATCATGAATAGAGAGAGCTCGGTGCTTCCACCAGTGTGGTTTCTATTTCTATCCGGAAGGAACGGGGGCCAGGGTAAGTGGGGATGGTCACCTGGGGGCGCGTTGAGGCGGTCCTTTTGCCCCACCAGTCGGCCGCCCCCCGCGACGAGCGCGGCCGCCGCCGCCGCGACCAGCCCTCCGGCAGCCGCCGCCGCCGCCGCCGTGCCGCTTGCGGGGACGAGGGATGCCAACATGGTCTCCATCGGGGACGGCTCGATCGAGTGCGCTGCGCTGTCGTTCGTGTAGACTGGAGCCCCGTGGACGTGGATACGGGAGCGAGGGGACGTTCTGTTCTTCTTCTTATACGAAGAGAAACAGAGGACCGGAGTCACCGGTCGCCAAGCGTGAGGTGGAAAAGAGCGCGCTCCGCGACACATGCCGCTGAGGCGAGGACTGATGAGTGAGCGAGGAGCAAGCCCGATAGTTAGAGGTCGTGTTCACCGTCAACCACGGCTTGGTCGAAAGTCGAAACACGTGACGGGAGACCGTGCGTGATATGGTGGGGCTAGTAAACTTTTCTTTCCTGCAATACTATTCTATTTGCGTCCGATCTTAGTAACAGTCTAACGGTGTTCAATCAGATCGAGCCTCTGTTTTTGCTAAAGGCTCAGCGAGAAAAAAAAGGGGGTAAAAGTGTAGTTAATCGCCGATCTGGTTCCAGTCGTTACGCCTACTTTACTGGCGCGACGGGTATATAGGTGCATAATGTTATTTTAACACGTACGTCTACTACTATGCTTCGTTACTGGAGCAGCCTAGCAGGCACTCTGTTTGAAAAGCTCCTGTTTCGGATCTTAATGGAGGTACGGGAAGAAGTCTCTGCAGTCAACATCAAGACCACGTAATAATAGCACTAATCCAAACATGGCAATCAACTGTAAGCGGACGTATCATAACGGAGTTAACGCACTCATCAAGCAAGAGCAAATTTGAAAAGGGGCAATGATAAATAATACCCCCTTCGTTCCAAATTGCAGGTCGTTTTTTTTTTCTAGATTCATAAATAAGTTATTTTGACTTTTTTAGTTTATAAATATTATTATGCATCTAGATATATATAATAATATAGAAACAATTTGGAACAGAGGGGTAGAAAAAAAGAGTTGGTGGTGTGAATTTAAAAATTATTCTTGCTTGCATACTGAAGGAGGTCATGTGAGTTTTTTGGTTATCATCACTAACATAAAAAATTGTGTATTTCACTACGTGAAAACGTGTTTTAAGTAATGTGGAATAAGTAACGGGCTCAATAATCCATGTTACTAATAAGACATTGAAGTCGGGACTCGAACCCCAGCCACCATGACACCCATTACGTTTGACACGTAAAATGTAACGGATATTAACAACGCTCGTTACCAATGGCATTGGTAACAGGCATTACCAAAGCCCGTTACTAAAAAAGCGTTTCTTCGCTTTGCAAGTTTGTAACGGGCTTCATTGAAGCACATTGCAAATGATAATACATTGGTAACAGGTTACCAACGCATGTTACCTTTGTGCTTCAAGTTGTAAGCCGCACCTTTATTTTGAAGTTGACATGTCCTCATTTCCTCTATTGGCCCTAAACCTAGGCCCCGACATTGCTGCCACCGCTGCTTGCCTGCCAGATCCACATAACGCTGTCCCTTCCTAACCGACACTAGCTCGGATCCGCACGGCGCCACTGCTCTCTCCAACAGGCACCACAACTCCCTCCTCGACCAGCATGGTGCCACTCCTCCCAAACTAGCACCGCCTCGGATCCACCACATGAGAGTGGCTAGGGCTGGTAGGCGCCCATAAGAGAGGTGTATGTATGTGACAGCTCCCTTCTCATCCCATGAAGTGTGCATTCCTGTGCTCTAGAGGTGATTGAAGAACATAGAAGTACTTAGCAATTTATCTCAATATCATTGTTCTCTCAACTAGATGCGCTGTAGTTATCTTTTATGCCACACCCGGTTTTATAAAGAAAACTGAATGTTATCTACATATATGTATGCTAGCATCTAGTTTCATGCATATATAGTGACATTATGAGTAATAATATCATGTATAAATATTTAAAGGATTTGAAAGTCTACCAGAGACATACAATTTAAACTGGAAACGGAGGTGGTGAGATCCAAAATTCAAATGAGTTGGTGGCCATGTAGGATGGTGTGTGGATAGGTGCAAGAACATTCGAGAGTTGGTGGAAAGGTGGGATTGTGCGGGAGTACGGGCAACGTGGGAACTTGCCAGGGCATGTGCGCATGGGTAGATGCGTGGGAGGGGACGCCGAGACCACCCAAAAGTGTGTACACAAGGTGGGTATGTTGAGGGTGGGTGAGAAAACAATAAAAATCAGGTTTGAAAACACCTGCGCGGAGTATTCATCTATACATGGCTAAACGGGCTGGGCCTAACGGGCGGCATGAGGCCCAACATGATTTGGCCCAGCACCAGCATGGCCTGGCCCAATTAAGGATGGGCCCGGGCCAGAACGGCTCGGTATGTCGGGCCAATCTTGGGCCGCTGCCACGACCCGCGGGCCGGCACTGGCACAACCTGTTTAATTGGATGGCCCGGTTTGGCCCGCTATATCTTCCCTCACCCATTTAAAATAGTTATATTTGTGATTGTGTGAACATATTATACTTATATGTATATCAATATATGACAACTTGTATATGTGTATCACTATATGTATGTGAAAACCATCAAAATTCTAACTATGTGGACTTGTTATATGTATTTATGCATCAATTGTCATCGGTTTGGAGGTTTTTTTTAGCGGGGCAATGGGTGGCCCGACTCACCTAGCATGTCGGGTCGTTGGGCCGGCACGACCGTATAAGCCCTACAAGGGTTGGGCCTAGGCCTATGAGATGGCACGGCAGGTGGCTCGGCCCAGCCTGCCACTGTGACCGAGCCAATGCAGGTCGGGCCAGGCCAGGACAGGCCCGTGCTAGGCCGGGCCGGGCAGCCCGTTTGGCCATGTATAGTTTCATCATATATTGCTGTCGTGGGTAGCAATGTGCGATGCTCGATCGCGCAACGGAGGGATTTGTATGCACGATCCTTGGGTGAAAAATATTTTCGAAACAACTCGAACATTATAGTATAGATTCATGTAACCAAGTAAACATATGTGTAACATGGCCTGTATATCAATCTATTCACTATATATGATGCAAGTTTTGTGCTGTCCACGCTCTGTACGATACTTAGTCATGGCTGGACCTTTTCCCACAGAAGAAAACCTACCACACAGCATAGAGTTTTCATCCCAAAAGTTCATTTCGCCACACACAGGCAACGACAGCAAAGTTACCAAAACCGTTTGACCAGGACTGCCGCTCATTTCCTTCCTCTCGGTGTGAGGTACACGTGCAAAGGGTAAAGCCTGTTGGTCGTAAACTGGATGGTTCCATCCTTGCCCTCGTCGCCTTCCTTGAGCCTCCAGGCAAAGTCCTGCACGAACCTCGCCATGGCCGTGCACGAGATGTTCGTAGCCTGCGTGGCGCCAGCACAGACCCTCCTTCCGGCGCCGAAGGCCATGGTCTTAAACTTGTCCGCACGCTCGAACCTCCCATCCAGAAACCTCTCGGGCTTCCATTCCTCCGGCTCGTCCCAGTCGTTCTTGTTCATGTTGCATCCATAGAGGTTGACGATCACCTGGAATGATTAGAGGTGCATTAGTGAAATACATCATATTGTCAGCAGTCAACATTTTTAGACGGATGCATTAGAACTCAATTGTCAGCCGGCAACATTTACGTACAAACGCATTAGAACTCAATTGTGTTGTGTTTATTACCTCTGTGCCGGCTGGAATGTCATAGCCAGCCAAGTTGGTATCCTCATGGACAAATCGTGGAGGCACTACTGAAACTGAAGGATGACGCCTAAGGGTCTCATGGAACACCGCGTTCAAGTAAGGTAACCGTGGGAGGTCATCCTCAGTGACTGTCTCATTGCCGCATACCTCTTGAATTTCCTCGTAAAGACGTTCCTGATGTGCACAATCGATGTGATTAGGAATATGTATGTAGCTCCATAAACCAGTGAAAAAATAAACTTCCAAATGTACCTGTTTTTCTTGGTTCTTGGAGAGCTCATACATGGCCCATTCGGTTGTGGACAGAGTAGTATCTGCAGCTTCTATGATTGCCTCCCAGATCAGTGATGTCACTTGCTCATCAGTCAGTGTATTCTGTGCTAGCAGGAAGTCCAGATAGGATACCCGAGCCTGCAATCAGAGTTTGATAATTCAATAACTCAAAAACAATCTTTTCGTTTTCCTACAAATGTTACTGTCAAAGTAGACAATGTATTACCTCTCCGCGTGCGATTCTTTTCTTCTGCTGATTGATCAAGGCTCGTACGACTGCAGTTCGTCTAGCTTCTGTTGTACTCACTGTTGTGTCAAAGCTCTGATTTGGAATCCAACCGAGGTAGGGGAAGAACTCCCTCCAGTCGACCTCAAGAGCACACATCAGCGGGTCAACCACAGCGATCTGGTAGATTTCCTCCTTCGATATAATTTTCCCAAACTCTTCTACGTAGATCGAGCTCACATCCTCACCTAAAGCCTGAATTTACAGCACACATATCCTCAATATAGAAGTAACTAAACGAATCCTTCTTACATTCTATTTTGTATTAAGGAATGCAAGAGACCTATGTGAAGTTGTTCAACAGGTTATCTGGGACAGACTGACAGTAAAAATTCATAAAGCGCTAATAACAGTTATAAAGTGTTATTGACACGAAAAGTAAACCAGTAAATGAACTTACCTGAATCAAGGATAGGCGGAATAGCTCATCCTTGAAAACTTCCCGGAAGTTCACAGGAGCTTTGGGGTCATTAGCCACCAATGCGTGGAAGGTGCTCAACATGTTACCAATCACCATGTCCCTTATGCCCCGAAATTGTTTCTGAAATTTGTTCAAGCACACCAATTTTAAACCTCACTTGATAGAAATTTTGACTTATACACACTCAAAATCTTGCAGCAAAACTGTAGCTAGGTACTGAATTTGTTATAACCCATACCTGGCCAGAAGCGCCCAGCACGCTCAGCATAATATAGCGCTTCGCTATTTTATGGAAGTCGCCATGGTCGCTTGTAGCAACCATCTTTTTGTCACGACTGAGCACTGAAATTGCAGCGGGTAGTTTCCGAGTAGATATGGATTGGAACTTTGCAACCATAGCCTGCAAGAGATAGAACATAATATCAGCCGTCACACTTTGCCCTGAAGAGCATAAAAATATTGTACTCCTATAATTGCAAAGGCTCAGCTTTGAACTTTACCTCTTTGGCAACTTCAGTTGAATTGACGATAGCCATAGAAGATGCACCACTTCTTATAGTGTATATTGGCCCGTAGACTTGGGCCCATCTTGCAAAGGTTTGATGAGGCTTTTTTTCTTTCAGCTGATGAAGGTTCCCAATGATAGGTAAACCAGGAATAGCTGTATGATAACACCATAATAACAATTAACCAAAGCTTTAGTTTCCTTCCTTGAAGAATACTGAATTTGGAATATTTCTGTTTGAATGATGTAAACTGGAGAAAATGCCAATTCATATAGATAGCCAGGAAACAAGAAAATTAGGATCGGGGTCATTCATGAGTACGGTGCGTGCATGCGTCATGCATGTGCTGGGTATGTATGGTTCTATTCTAGTAGTAAAAGGAATAGAGAGAGTTTAGTTCTTCCACCGGCTTGGTTTCTATCCTGATGGAGCGGACGGATCAAGTAGCTGTAGCCTATAGGGAAGGGTGATTGGGCAGCATTGTCACCTGGGGGTGCGTTGAGGCGGTCCTTTTGCCCCGCGACCCGGCTGGCCCCCGCGGCGAGCGCGGCCGCTGCGACCATCCCGCCGGCGGCGGCGACAGATGCCAACACAGTCTCCATCGGGAAACGGCAGGGCGCGGGGGAGTGGAAGTAAAGCGTGGAGAGTGGAGACGGAACGGGAGGGGCGCTGCGCGCTTCTGTTCTTTCACTTCTTCTTATACTAGTATATATAGAGCATACGAAATGACCGGAGGGACGCGAGTCGATCGATCGCTAGTCGCTAGGCGTGGGATGTGGAAAAGATATGTGTAGTTCAACCCCGGTTTGGTAGAAGCACGTGGAAGACTTTACTACGCATGATATGATTGGGCTAGCAAAACTTTTCCTCTTTGTGCAGAACCATTGACTCACATCGAGCCTCTGTTTTTTCCTTCAGCCATAAAAGAAAAAGGAGTAAAAGTGTAGTTTCGATTTGGTTCCCATCTTCGCTATTGTGTCTATCGCTACATGGGTTAGTTTATGTGGTTTAAGCGCTCGCATGAGTGGCCCAAGGCATAGAAATGACGACGCCAGCTCCGCCACTGGCGCTAATGAACACTTAATTGTGTTGTTGCTGTCAGTTAATTGTTCCCTCCACTAACAACATGCAGGGGGGAATTCCACAGGTGGAAAACCGCGCATTAGTCCCGGTTGATAAGTCTAATATCTCTCGAAAAAACTAACCGGGACTTATCATTCGGGACTAAAGGTCCTCCTCTTTAGTTCCGGGTCATCACCCGGGACTAAAGACGTCATTTAATCCCGGTTGGCAATACCAATCGGAACTAAAGGGACCGCTATGCATGCGCATGCACGTGACCCCTTATTACCAAACGGGACTAAAACGTTAAAAAAATAGCTAATAATTTATGTTCTAGTTGATATTACCATGAACTTTTCTTTTTCTGATTTTGATCCGATAAACTTATGTGTCCACCAAGCCAATAATTACGAACATATTTCATAAAACAACTTCTCAAGGGCTTTGTACAAATATGCTAGAACCTATTGTATACCATTGGCATTCACCTTCACCAAAAAAGTAAGAAGATGGAAGGAAGGAAAATAAATAGTTTGCAACAAGCATAACCGTAGCAACAAGCACAATCGAAAAATAGGAAGTAATAAGAAACCCATGAACAAGCATGAATCAGGAAGCCACGCTGCTCCTCATCCTGATCCTCACGCTCGCCGCCGTAGCTACTGGGAGCCACCGGCCCCACACCACCAGCGGCTAGGGGGGCCAGCCAGGGAGGGCCCGCGCGCCGGCAGCGCTCGCACGCCTGTGTGGGAGGGCCGCCGACACCAGTGGGTCAGGGCCCCGGCCGGGGAGGCCTTGCGTGGTAGCGGCCGACGGCCAGGCGGCCCGGCCGGGGAGGCCCCACACCGGCGGAGGACAGTGGAGGGAGGAGAGAGGAGGAGAGGGAGGAGAGGAAGCAGTGGAGGGAGAGAGAGACCAGTGATGGGTTGGGAAAGGATAAGGTAGTGATGGGGGAGAGAGAGGACTAAAGAGCCCCCGTCGGAGCTGGTTTTTAGACGCGGGACTAAAGCTCCTTCAATCCCAGGTAAAAAACGAGCGGGACTAAAAACACTAGATGGAAGGTCTATTCTCTACTAATGTTCGGTGATGTGTGTGGAGGAGTTGCTATCTTTATCTCTTGTTAACTCCGAGCAGAGATATTTTGAGGCTTCTCTTCAACCTGTTGTCATGCTCCATGAATGAGTGACGAGTCAACCTTACCTACTCAGTTTCAAACCACCTACGCAACTGGCTAAGATTATATCTCTTCCGTGACAGACTAACACTCCAAGAGTCAAAAAACGTGGTCAAGAATAATCTGCTTGACCACAAGGCCCCCTGCAAGTATTTGGCATCTCCTGCAGAAAGTATTGTGCGTGGTCTAGGCATACATGTTGACTCCAGGCAATTGATAATTACTAGTACGATACCCGCGTGTTGCTACGATGAACAGGTGTCATCATTAATTTAGAGTCATATACTGATCATCAGGTAACTATGGATATTTTGCCCAATGAATTGACATTGTGAGGAAAGTAATGACAATAATATAAGACGTACCATTAAAGATAAACCTTCAAAATAAATTTATATAATTGGTATAAATAAATTAATTTAAGAATTAACAATAATATTTTCATACAAGATAAATACTGAACTCGGTGATGTGGGAAGCATAAAAGTTAACAGGGCAGGTCGTTAATTATTGAACCATTGATGGACTACTGGTTAATCGAATATAATGGTTGGACCTATTGGACCGTTGGTTCGGATGGTCGAATAACAACAATTCGAAATCCAAGTCGCAAGCATAGCCATAGCCTGGTGGTGGGATATTATCTCTCTAAATGGTGCAGGTCGTGGGTTCAAAATCTTATCTTTTGATATTTTTTCTTGTTTTGCGGCTGGTTTGTGGTGGACAGTTTTTATATGGTTTTCTATATATGTCACGGTGGAGGCCGATTTATGCCCGCTCTGTATGCCACGCACCGGTTCCACGCCCCTTTAAGCTCTCGTCTATGATTTGGTTAACGACGGTTGAAAAAAACACATGACTTTTTAATATTAGATATAGATATCGTGATTCATGAGACTCCAGGGTCACGAGGCTTCCAAGCCGCCCGGCCCCTAGCGGCCCATCAGATCCATGAGTAGTAGCACATTATTATGAACTAATTGCATGTACAACAGATGCACATTCAAAGGAATATGCACGTGTACGTGCTAGATGTTCGTAGCAACAATATATTACTCTTTCATCATTATTTGGACATGTCAACATACAACTTAGCAGTTCATAACACATCAACATCAACGTTATAGAACATAACACACATATATAAAACAACACAAAGATCAACATATTAGCAGTTTCATTGTCAACATAAGCATCAATTGAAACTATTGAATTAAACTAGCGCAATCTAACTTAGCAGTTCATCCTGATAACTAACAGAACATAATAATGCGAAAAGGAAAAAGTCTAACTAGGTAAAAGAGCAATTCGATCATAACGACTCCAGCGCTTACATCACTTGAGTAGAACTTGGCGGTGGCGCTTACATCACTGCCACGAAGCAGGCTAAAGCTCCACTGTCCCCACCACAGTCACCGAGGTCCTCGTCGAAGAATGGGAGCTGGGCCTTCGCTGCAGCCAAGGACGCTGCCGCTCAGGCCTCGAGCGTGGCCGCATTTGCTGCTGCCCGAGTGCAAGACAGTAGCACCTTCCACGCCTTGCCATGGATCTGGTCAAGGCGGTGGCCAAGAAGCTAATGGCTACCTACCTCACCACGATAGAGGGTGGCATTGACAAAAGCACGAGGCAACTACGGAGGAGCGAGGCAGAGTAGGATCTGGACGGCGGTGGAGGTGCGACGGCTGTGGAGGAGCACCGGTGGTGGTGGTGCAGCATCTGCGAAGAAGGATGTCTATATGAGGGTCAGGGTTAGGGCGCTGCCACCACACCCCCCACCTTACATATAACCGAAAAAATTCAAACTAGTTAAGTTTTGGACCTGTTGGAATAACTAAACATTCTACAAGGGTCAATATTGGACTGATTAGAAGTTTCGGTATTCTAATCGGTCCAGAATTGGGCTGGTGTGTTTATCCATTTTTTTAAAAAAAACTAAAAAATTAAGATAACAAATATTTAACATCATAACAAATATTAAAACATGATAAAAATTAATAGAAACATTGCCCAAGCGGGGTGTCTTATCATTTCATGTTGCTTACGTTTTTCTTTGTGCCATCGCATCAATTTTGCATGTGCCTTGTTTATGAACAAATGTTTCAGGCGTGGTATTAGAGGGAAATACCACATAACTTTCACAAGAACTCTCTTCTTGGTATAGGCTACCCCCTAAAATCACCAAGGTCATCTTGCCTGATCTTATACCGCAGCGCGCTGCACACAGGACAAGCATCCAATTTCTCGTAATCCTCACCGCGATAGAGGATACAGTCATTAGGACATGCGTGTATCTTCTGTACCTCCAATCTTAGAGGGAAAACAACCTTTTTAGCTTCATAAGTTGAGGATGACTATTTGTTTTCCTCAATAAGCATGTTCTTTATGATTTTTAATAACTCATCAAAACCCTTATTGGACACTCCATTTGTTGCTTCCCATTGCAGCATTTCCAGTGTGGTATCCAATATTTTGTACCCCTTTTTGCAATCTGGTAAAATAATTTTTTATGGTCCTCTTACATACGCTCGAATTTCTTTAACTCCTTCACACTTTCGTAGTCTTCCTTTGCATCTCACAACACATGACCTAGATCATCAGCAAGACCTTCTTCTGCAGCCACCTCTTCTTCAGCCTCATCAATTGCAGCATTTGCAAAGATACCTCCTTGAGTTCAGTCTGGAATGTTGTTATCATCATCTTCTTCGTCGTCATCTTCTATCATAATTTCTCTTTCCCCGTGCTTGGTCCAAACAAAATAGTTAGGCACGAAACTCGAACGGTATATGTGGGCGTGAATAGTCCTTTTGGATGACTAATCCTTCTTATTTTTGCATGGACAACAAATGAAACCAAACGGCAGCTTATTGGCCTATGCCAAATGAAGAAAATCACTCATGCCATTAATGTACTCCATGGAGCATTTGTTAGCGTTGTACATCCATTGCCGTTCCATCTGTAGAGTATTACCCAAAGAAAGATATTCCGATCATGCACACAATTATGAAGCATAACAAATTTCTCATTCTCTTTCTTGATACAAATTTCATAAAACACAAACTTAAAACTTAATTGTTGCTGAAAGTTTAGATTGAAATACACAAGTTTAAAAATTAGACCGAAATTACATGATACACTACGACAAGCATCCACTGAGTACTACAAAGGAGGTCTTTAAGCATCCTTGGGTGGCGAAGACGAATGTTTAGCTAACCCGGCCTCACCCTCGGGAGTATTTGTGCCTCCTACCAAGTACCACATATGAGGGAGGAGTTGGATCTGTTTGACTTGAAACCCCTGGGACTGGCGATGTAGCATAACGACCATCAAAAGGAGATTCCTAGCCCGCTGCAACAGCAGCATCTTCATGAAATCTTTCCAAATGGCGAAGCATTACTCTCTCCCATGCTCCAAGTTTCTTAAGCTTGTCATGAGGGCCAACTGGGGTTTTCCTCTTGACGCGAGAGGAACAACGATCCCACCACTATCACCACTCCCTCCAACAACAGTTGATCAGATAACACTTTGCATGTTGATCAGATAACACTTTGTTTTTTTTAAATCCGGCAATAATACATTAGTATTATGAATGACCAAATTATATATTTTTTGACCTCTAGTTGCATATACATGGCTCTTGGCAAAGATTGAATGAATTTACTCTATTTTTTCACATTTACATAGCTTATATTTGCAAGGACCAAATTATGAACAAATTTACTCCATTTTTCCATAATTTATTTAGCTCATATTTGCAAGGACCGAATTATAAACAAATTTACTCTACTTTTCCTCTACCCTTATATTGATCAAGTACTTTAACTAATATGAAGCATAACATGCAAAAATTGTAGTTCGAATGCATGTATAAATAAAATCTCTCTATTCTCCCTCATTCTAAACATCACAAATTTCTCTATCTCTAAAGCATAAAACAAAAAATACTAATATGAAAGAAGGGAGGATGAAGTTGCTAATAACTTTTAAAACACTTTGATAAGGTACCCAAACGGTCATGCACGGGGCCTGAAATCCTATCCAGAGCTGGTCTTCTTATTCTCCCCATCTAGGATGGAAAGGCTACTGCTGCACTGACTGATAAGGTACCCACATCACTCCATTATCATCCCACACCGGGCATGGTGAATTTGATGTTGGAGGAGCCCATGATGTGGTAGGGTACTACTTTTGTTGAGAACATTCACCCCTCTACCTTTTAGCTGCTCTTGGAGGTGAAGATGGCCCCTCTTGGTGCATGGGTGACCTCATTCTTTTTTTTAATGACCGATCACTTGTAACAGCCTTTTGGTTGGAATACTTGGCCAAAAGCTTGTTAAATGTGATTTTTCCCTTTTGCATCACTCGCTTGATCTTTGGCCAAGTTAAGCTTCCATGTTCGAATCTCCGAACGCTTCGGTTTCAACATCCGGGGGTGACCCTTGGCCAGACCGGTCTAACCAGCCACCTGAACCGGTCTAATCAGTTTTTCCCGCTCAACAAGCTCAAATAGTCTTTGACCAATCGGCGCGGTCCACCCTTGCCCCCCGTGTCCAGGAGCTCTCACGGTGATCTTGAATGACTCTCTGCCATCAGGAGTCTTCTCACATGCCACTTCCCGTGTTAACTCCTTGCCCCTCAAATCGGGCTCTCTTCCCCAACTACCACATTCTTGCCTTTGGTTGCTTCAGCTTGATGTGGCCGAACTAGTACCTTGGGCTGTTGCAAATCCATGGTGTTGACAGGAAAAGGTGTCTTGTCCACTTGCATCTCGTGAAAAGTCAAACGACCTTCATTTATGGCCGATTGAACCTGTTGTCGAAACACATTGCAAACATTAGTAGTATGCGAAAAAGAATTATGAAACTTGCAACATGCATGCTTTTTCAACTCTTCAAGTGGATGTATGGCATGAGATATCTTAATGTTTCCAAGCTTAAACAATTCATCAAATATGTGGTCACATTTGGAAACTTCAAAAGTAAATTTTACTTCTTCTTGCCGACCCTTATGAGCCGGTTTAAGAGATGAACAAGAATAAGTCTTAGCCTTGGAAGGCCACACGAACTCAGCAACATACACATCATTATCATCGTCATTCGAACTATCAGAATCATATTCATTAGCGTGCATATTGGACCGACGAGATTTAAAGCTTTCTTTCTCTTTATTCATTCGGTTTTCTTGGATTAAAGCTCTCACTTGTACTTGTGCAACCGAAAGAAAATCATAACCATCTATTCTATCCCTAATAGATGATCTTAAGCCTTTGAAAGCAATATTAGTAAGATCCATATCAGAAATCAACAAATTAAAACAACGATTTTTGGTTTCTTTGAATCGTTTTATATACTCAGAAATGGATTCATCTCTACTTTGCCTAACTAATGTTAAATCTGTCAATTTTAATTGGAAGCTCCCACTATAAAAGTGATCATGAAATTTCTGTAATAATTGATCCCAAGAATCAATAGAACCAGGAGCTAAGGTTGAAAACCAAGCAAAAGCAGTTCAAGTTAAAGACAAAGAAAACAATCGCATTTTCAAAGCATTGTAGGAACCTGCTTCACCTAGTTGAGCAGTAAACTGACTAATATGTTCCCAAGTGGTCTAGTTATCATCACCATTAAATTTAATAAAATCAGACATACGCCAACCAACAGGAAAGGGAACATTATCAAACTTTATATGGCTTTTGGTACAACTTAGAGTTGCAATATCAACACCAAGCTTATTTCTCATCACATTAGCCAAATCTTCTTTAAATTTAGCAATTTCGCTCTAATTAGAATTATTTGGCTGTTGTGGCATTGTATTTACCGTATTCATATTATTCAAATGGGGCATGCTATTAGCTAGAGAGAGCCTATAAGCCTCAAAAACATCATCGAGTATGATGTTAGGTGATTGATGATGTATGCAATGTTGTACTATATAAAGGCATAGAATTTTCAAGCACATTGGTACGGCTAGGAGTAGCCGAACTCGGCACAACAACAAGTGGCACAGACTAGTCCGACACAACCTCCAGCGCACTGGTTAGACCGGTCTGACCGCTCCAGCCGTGTTCGGCTTTTGCGGTTGGACCGGAGGCGTCTGACCAGGGAAGAAGTTGGACGGCATGCCATACAATGGATTTTCAAGAATAACCCCTGGCGTAGCCGACGAGCTAGGATGCACTACCCCACGTGAATCAATTTGAGGAGTACCGCTACTTGTAATATATTAGTGGACGTAACAGATTTCCCCTTCTCTATATCTTCTAGTCGTTCTAAACGTGCAATGTAAGAAGCAAGAAGCTCATCACTATCCAAAACATGTTGATTAACCTTTTTATTAAGTGTAGATGGGTTAGGGGGTGATTTGCTTACAATGCTGATTAACTCAACCTTGTTGTCGTTTATCTTGAACGAGGGCATCACAAAACCTTGCACTCTTGTCACCGTGCCCTAGTGGTCCTTCTTAAAGCCGATTAAGAACTGCGTTTTGAAGTACTCCTCCGCCGCCAAATACTTCTGGCGCTCTTCCTCGCTGAGATCTTCAATGGAGGCCATGATGATGTTGTCCTTGTCGATTTCTGTAGTAGGTCCCATCTAGCTAGGGTTTGATAGAACGGTTGTAAATACCAGATCTTTCGTCCCCAGCGAGGTCGCCAAAAATGTGTTGACGCTTTTTCTGGCCAACACACCGAACTGCGCTAGATCGCGCGCGGTGGAACTTCACCTCGCAAGGCTCCTGGCTCTGGCCGGTTAGACCGGTTTGCACAGGGGCAACACGCAAACTTACGTTTACCACCCCTGGAGGGAACCCGTCAGGGATGATGCGTCTAGGGTTGCTCTGAGATTGGCAGACCACTCAGAACATCCTCAACCGCTGTCGAGATGAAGGAGGAAAGCAAAGGGGTTGGAAAAGATCAGGGTTTGGAGATAAAATAAAGATAAATATTTTGTTCGATTGGGTGTTAGCTTCAATCGGCCGCGGCCCTTTATATTTATAAGGTGGGGAGGTCTTGCCCCGCAAGGAAATCCTATTACAAATCTTAACCTACTAGGACTCCTCAATTCTACTCGGATTAGGGTTGGACCGGTGAGACCAGTCGTGCCCACCGGTTGGTCTTACCAGACCAGCTATAGGATCCATGACCGGTCAGACCTCCTGGAGGAACCGGTCTGACCGATTGGTCCCAGCCTAATCGGTTTGCTACTAATTTTGGACTCCAACAGATTGAGTTCGGGAGAGTTCGCAGTGTTGATGAAGAAGATGAACAGGACTTGGATTTGGATTTTCTACATATTTTCAGTAATAGAGGGCTAACATTGCGCATATTACGGCAGAAGAAAGAAACCGTTAACGTCATGTCAATTGTTATTGCAGAGTGCAGACAGCAAAGCTAGAATTGTAGAAACCGTGTGCGTTGTCATGACCATTGTTGCAGATGGAGACGGCCATTTCAAGAGCTGACTACAATAGTGGCCAAGAAACAAGCGCTTTTTGCTCATAAGAACCGTCGTTCGTACGGCAAGTGCTCCAGATGATTCCATTTTTCTTCGGTTTGTCTCACTTAAGCAAGGCAAATGGTTTTAGGCCTTTCAGTTGACATCGTTTTGTCTATTTACAGATGATGACGCCGTACTTCGCTAACTCATATTTGCAGACGCACGAGCATCCGTCCGTTATCTTCATTTTTTGGCGGTGTGTATCAACACATTCTGCAGCAGTGACCGGTGGTGACTCTAGAGGCTTGAGTACCGTCTACTGTCGGTGCCTCCCTGCTGCTACAAGTGATAACTGTTGGTGCTCATTGTTATCCCGGTGGGCCATTTTCAGACGGTACTTCATCCAATTTAATTCCTTCTCCGCTTTAATTCGTTCTTTGCTGTCTTGCTTGGGTCCTTTATCTCTTGTAATATTAACAACTAGCTAGGCCTAGTGCGTATCATCAAACAAGGCGCCTAACGACACTATGCCAAGCTACTAACACTACTACGAAATGATTTTTTCAGACATGTCTCCTTCCTTTCCACAGGCAGTTCAAATTATGGACATCCATTGGATATGGTGGCGGCGTCATAGACTATGGCTGCATGAGGAAATAGAACGATTTCCAGAGATGATTTATTTAACGAATCACCCATGAAAGGCGGTCCAATTGGAACCTTGGATACCAGCAAACATAGTTAGTTCCACTAACCATATTCATATTAGCCGCCAAAAACAGATAGACCTTAAACTAGAGCAAGTATCACTCTGCATTGAAGGTTCATAGGAAAAAAAACTGTAAGTTCGTAACTACGTAGCATAATCTTTCATGGAACCAAGCAAACATCAGGGTAGTAACATGACCTACATAGTAATCAAGATTCATTAGTATATGCTGCAAGTTTGTATCTAACTTGCGTGATGTACACTTCTTATTATTAACTACCACAGACGAAAAATTACAACAGCATACAGAGTTCTCATCCCAAAGTTTCATACACAGGCAACACTGCAACAGCAGATTACTGAAGAAGTGCGAAAACCTGCCCAGAAATGATGCTCATTTCCTTCCTCTAGGTGTAAGGTACACATACAACGGGTAAAGCCTGTTGGTTGTAAGCTGGATGGTGTCAGCCTTCTCCTCGTCACCTTCCTTGAGCCTCCAGGTGAACTCTTGCACAAACCTCGCGATGGCTGTGCACGAGATGTTCATCGCCTGCATGCTGCCAGCACAGGCCCTCCTTCCTGCGCCAAAGGCCATGGTCTTGTACATGTCTGCAGACTCAAACCTCCCATCCAGAAATCTCTCTGGCTTCCATTCCTCAGGTTCATCCCAGTCTCTCTTATTCATGTTGCATCCGAACAGGTTGATGATCATCTAGCATATTTGTGAATATGTTAGAACTCAACTGTCAGCAGCCAACATTACAAACGCTACGAGACAATATGCAACACCTAGATTGCTGTCCTCGTGCTCACCTCTGTGCCGGCTGGAATGTCATAGCTGGCTAAGTTTGTGTTCTCATGGACAAATCTTGGAGGCACTAGTGGAACTGGAGAATGTCTCCTCAGGGTTTCATGGAATACTGCATTCAAGTAAGGCAACCGTGGGAGGTGATCCTCAGTAACTATCTCATTACTGCAGACCTCTTGGATTTCCTGGTAAAGGCGATCCTGATGTGCAAAAGATGTGTGGTTAACAATTGTGACCAAAGGAGTATGAGAACTTGCATGTCTTTCTGGAAGGTGAAAAAACAAGTTTCGGTACTTGCCTGTTTTTCTGGGTGCTTTGCAATCTCAAACATAGCCCACTCGGTGGTGACCAGAGTAGTATCAGCAGCTTCTATGACTGCCTCCCACACCAGCATTAGCAATTGTTCATCAGTCAGTGTATTCTCTGCTAGCAGGAAGTCCAGATAGGATATCCTAGCCTGCATTGAAGTTTATGGATTTAAGAATTGAAGAATAACCTTTCTATTTTCTCTCTGAGCAAAACTGTTGACGTATGCTGTTCTGTTACCTCTCCACGAGCAATTCTTTTCCTTTGCTGATCAATCAAGGCTCGCATCACTGCTGTTCGCCTACCTTCTGTAGTTAGTACTCTTGTTTCAAAGCTCCTATTTGGAACCCAGCTGAGGTATGGGAAGAAATCCCTCCAGTCGACCTCAATTGCGCACATCATCATGTCAACCACCGTGGCCTGGTAGATTTCCTCCTTTGATATGACCTTTCCAAACTCTTCCACATAGACTGAACTCACATCCTCACCTAAAGCCTAAAATTGTAGAGGCAATCTCAATTTTAGAAATATAATAATAAACAAACTATTATGTACACAGAAGGCCAATGTGAAGTTCTAACCAAGGTATGTTGAACGACAGTAAAAATTATGAAGCAGCATGACTAATCACACTAAATGTAGGCTTACCTGAATCAGGGATAAACGGAATAACTCATTCTTGAAAACTTCCCGGAAATTCAGAGGAGCATTTGGATCATCATTCAACAATGTGTGGAAAGTGCTCAGCATGTTATCAACCATCATGTTTCTTGTGTCCCGAAATTGTTTCTGAAGTTTGTGCAATCATGGCATTATTAGACCCCAGTCGATTAAAATTTGTGGTTGGCGCTCAAGAACACTTATTACAATTGTATGATGTTAAATTGTTACCTATACCTGGCCAGAAGTACCTAGCATGCTTGTCATGATATAACGCTTGACCATTTTGTGGAAGTCACCATAGTCACTTGTAGCAACCATAGTTTTGTCACATGTGAGCACTGACAATGCTTTAGACAGCTTTCGAGTAGATATGGATGAGAATTTTGCAATCATTGCCTATAAAATACAGAATCAATAATAATTGTTCTTATTAGTTTTGACGAAATGCGAGAGATCTCTACAACCCCTAATCATTGAGAAGAAACAATGTTAATAGAATACCTAAAAAACTAAGATGTGTTTCTGTTTAATATTGTTAATCCACAGTTTAAAATTAAATAATGCTTTAACTTTTATCCTGATAGTTCTTGTAAGCAAAAGGGGCCATTAAAGACTGATTTATATCCATCAAGAGGGATATTGTAGCAACAATAACATCATATTAGCTTTTAAAATATAATTTTAGGATGTGAGCAGAACTCCTATATCAGTATTTGACTTTGAGATCGCCATTCGAAAGTCAAATTGTAAAGAAAAACACTAAAGAGAAAGCATCGAAAATGTAGAGTTTCTGGTGCAACAATCATGGTAACACTAAAAAAGGTCCAACTGCCACAATTGCCCTGGATTTCTGGAAACTAATGTACAGCAACAACTCATAACCATATGTGTAACAGAACTTAAAAGGTAAAAACACACAACTTCCAACTAACCTCTTTGGCTACTTGAGTTGAATTGAGCACAACTACAGAAGAAGCACCGGTCTTTATAGTGTAAATTGGCCCATAAGTTTCAGCCCATTTTGTAAAGGTTTGGTGGGGTTTCTTTTCTTTCAACTGAAGAAGATTACCAATAAGTGGTAAACCAGGAACAGCTGCATGAAAATAAATAAAATAACTTGAGGGTTTAGTCCTTTTACTCTGACATAGACTGAATAATTGAAATACCCCTGTTTGGTTATGAAGCTGCAGTAGCTGATAAGAGCATACGTTCAGTAAATGCTAAACCTGGTAAACTAAGAGCTGGTCATTATTGAGTTGCTACATGGCAATAAGCACATGCTTGCCCAAAACTAATTTTCCTATAAATATCAAATCACAAGAACAAAGTGTTCATGAAGGTTCCTGGACCTTGGTAATGCTGTGCAGTTATCTTATACTGCAAGGAAATACTATGGTAAGGCGTAAAAATATTTACTTAGTTCTATTAAAAAACTCCACATTAAGATTTTTCCCATTTTCAAAATGCTTAATTTCAGTTCCTGGACAGTTGATAAATTGAAAATAAAAACCTGCAAAACAAGGGATTATAACTTATCAAATAAACTTGTCTAAAGTTGTTTCATGAGCAAGCCTTTCAAAATGGTACTGAAGTTTCAGGGTGCTCCTTTTCAGCAGTTGCTCAATCAGAAGTTCAGAACAATCACCCTTTTAACCAAAAGCAAAAGCAAAAACAAGGATACAGTAAGTGCATGATCCCATTTTATATTTTCTTGTGAGATAAAAAATATTTGTTCAAGCAATATAAATATATAGGAATGAAGTCCCTGTGACACTGCACATGGAAACCTCAAGACTGCTGATTGCTTGCGTAACTGTCAGCGAGAGAACTATATCACTGGACTTGCTGCTTCAGTTGGTGGATGGTCTGAGCTATGAACAGCTCAACAAGATCATAATTGTTCTTTATCTGTTCTGTGATAATGTAGCACATTCAGTGAATATGTTCTCTCTGCTAATAACAATAATGTTTGCTCTTTATTGTACATGCAACTTGCTTTGTGAGAGCGACAGTGCATCAATTGAAACACAAAGAAACAAGGGTTAAGAAGGTCCTGTAAGTCAGTGTAAGAAGGACGATGGGTCTGGTCATTTTCAGCAGTTGCTGAAACAGAACAACCACCCTTTCGATCAAAAGTAATGGTCAGGAACCATTCAATTTTTTTTTACTTTTTTTGCAGATTATTTAAAAATCATTTGTTTAAGCAACATATTTGAAGGAGCAAATATAAAAAGAGTCCATGTGACACCACAAATGGAAATCTTTTTTGTTCTTGAAAGATTCATATGGAAATCTCAAGGCTGCCAACTGCTTGCATAACTGTCTGGAAGAAAATTATATCACTTGACTTGTTGCTGTCAGTTGGTGGAAGTCAGAGCTATGAACAGCCAAACAAGATCATAACTGATGATCTGTTCTGACATAAAGTAGCAATAGCCAAACAAGTTTCTTTTTGTGTTGTTGAAATGAACAGCCAAAAAAGGTCACAAATTGTGTTTATCTGTTCTGCCATAAGTTTCATTCGTGCAGCTTTCTTTGCGAGAGCTCAAAAAGCACTTTCCTTGTGAAAGTACACACCCGACTGTTCAGTGCCCATGCATCGGGACCACTTGGTGGGCCGTGGAGTTGGAGCTATCCGTATTCCATATCCCACGTACATATACTCTCTCCGTCCCAAATTACTATTCATTTTATATATAACTTTTGCTATGTATATATATCTAGCTGCAAATCAAAAGCTATGTACATAGAAAAGCTAAAACGAATAGTAATTTGGGACGGAGGGAGTATATAACATCTCTTGTCACAAACGTCTGGTGGCTTCTGTTTTGTTACCAACTCTCGTCTTCATGCTCAAGTGAGCCATGAGTCGTGAAGTTTTCCTTTTAAATTCGACACCGTCTGCACATGGCTTAGATTATCTCTAATTGCCGGACAAAGAATCTGCTGGAACACGAGGTCGGGACGGACGGCAAGTACTTGGTCCAGATATACATGTGCACTAATGGACAAGAATTAGGCATAGTTTAGTAGGCACGCTCAAAATGTGATTCGGTCGTGGCCCAGTACACTGTTGCACGACATCTTTTTTTTCTAGCTTAAAGTCCACGATAATAAATGCAGGCAGGAATTTATTCATACGCACAAAGAAAGTGGACGTGATTATGCTGAAGGAATTTCTTCCCCAATCCTCCGTCACCCCAAGGAGCGATGAACAGAAGGAGACGGCACCGACCGGGCGGATCAGGGAGGCAGGATGCGATGATCGGGGGCCCGGCATTAATCAGACTAGGGAGCGGGGGATCACCGTCGGCCGACTGACCTGGGGGCGCGTTGGAGCCGTTGTTCTTGGGGCCGACGAGGCCGGCCCTCCCGGCGAGCGCGGCGGCCGCCAGCAGGCCCCCGACGGCCGCCGCCGCCGCCGCTGCGCCGCCCAAGGGGAGCGCCGCCACCAGGGACTCCATGCGGGACCCGGACCCGACTACCCTGCTGCTGTGGGATTGTTGGCGTTGGGGGTGGTATGGGAGCGCGGCGGAGCGGGGAAGAAGACTGAAGATGAGACGACAGCGCGGTGCGACGGACGGGCGCGCTTTATAGACGCCTATTAATAAAGCAAGCAAGGCGCCGTTTGGTTCTTCAGGTTTTGTTATAAGGATCTGTTTGTTTCCACACTTCTCCTAAAAGTCTATTTGTTCCACCTCCTAAAGTGACGAAAGTCAATTAATAAAGTACCCTCCCACTACCTCCCACCATGCCCCTGTGATTTTTCTGGCGCCAAACCAACTATGCCCCTGTGACTTTTCTGACGCGAACATTGGTTGCTGCTGGCGTCATTTTTCTTCTTCAGCTGGCGCCATTTCTTGTTCATGTCACAAGACAGTGAGGTAGCTGCATACGGGATTTTTTTAAGCCACATATTTATTCCATTATGTAAAAAAAATGCATACAAATGTATACACTCGTCCATACAAAAATTCGACACATCAATAAAATCATCATTACATGTTGACATCTATGCTCTACTAAACAAACAATCGGCTATCCAATCACGGAACTCGTTCATGTTTCGATCTTCGTCTCTATGACGTACATTTGACACATTACCCTGAGAAGAGGATCCTTCGAATGGAACATAGCTCTCATCACGATCAACCAAATCAAAGTCCACATCTCTCGAAAAACTCTCTCTAATAAAATTGTGTAGTGCCATGCACGCAATAATTATACGGCTTTGCTTTTGCATTGGATAGCTAGGAAGGTCAAGCAATATCCTCCACTTCATCTTTAGAACTCCAAACGACCGTTCAATGACATTACGAAGTGAAGAATGTGAGTAGTTAAAGAGTTCTTTTTTACCTCTTGGCATTGGCCCTTGTCTAAACTCCGGCAAATGGTACTTGGTTCCTTTGTAGGGTGCAAAATATCCCGGTCGATTTGGGTAACCTGAGTCAACAAGGTAGAACTTGCCTGCGCATTCATAATACATGAATTATGTAAGTCACAGACCTAGTGTTGTAATAATAATAAAATGCATGCAATCTAGGTCATTACCTTCAGGTGGGTGCGGAAACTTTTCTCCAAACTTGTCAATTGCATCTTTGAAAACCCGCATGTCATGAACTGACCCAGGCCAACCAGCCACCACAAAGGTAAACCTCATGTCGAAATCACATGTGGCCATGACATTCTGACTCGTATACCCATGTCTTCCCATATGTTGTACTACTTGGGTACTTGGCACTGTTACAGGAATATGAGTACCGTCTATTGCTCCAATGCAATTGTCAAAGAATGGTGTGAACCTAGGGCTTTGCAACCTAGGATGCACAAAATTAAACTCAGGGTCCTTTGGCTTAATGATGTCAACTGCTAGCTTGTTCACACTCTCTAGCACTTTATCAAACTTTCTACAAATTGTTTCTAGTGACCTTGTGAAACGGTCTTCAGCTTGTCTAAGAGATTGAGGTGCACCACATATCCATAGAAATAGCCCTAAAGCTTCAATTGATGACATCCTCTTAGTTGATTTCAATCCATAAGATTCAACTAGCAAACTATGCAGCCTCAGAAATAAATCTTGACTCATTCTAAACATATTATAACAAGATGTGCTATTTCCTAGTGTCCTCATGACCCATTCAAATCCACTTTCGGTTACTATTCTGTGAGCTGCTTTGTTCATATAAGTGTTGAAGTGATACATACCCAACATGGCAGCAGCAATAGTCAAGATTTTTCTCCTCTTCTTCCTACAATGCAAGATATAGGACTGTATTCTTTGATCAAAGTCCTCTCTGTCATCATCCTCTTCATCCCATTGGTCATCCCATTCTTCTTCTTACTGCAACAACAAAAATAAGCAAATCAATACTATTTGTTAGAATATCAGGCATATAAACAACCATATTATGCAGCCACCAATGATATAATTAAGATATATACACAGCAATATACAAAGCATATAAACAGCAATATACAAAGCAATAAACACCAATGAAATAACACAATTCACAGCATTGAATGCACACATTCATTCAACACCTCAATACATGTCCATTAGAAATTAAACAACACAGTTGAGACATAACAAAAGGTTCTGCCATTAAAAGATAATTCTAGTTCCTAACAAAAGAAACAACACAATTCAGATAGACATAGCAGTCATTCCATGTCATTCCATGTCTTCCTCAACCAAATCAATTTCTCCTCATCGTCGTCGATCATGTCAAACACATCTCTGTAGTACTCCTGCTGAAACAATCTTGTTGCTATGCCAAATTCAGTTGATGTGGGACCAGCTCCAGCCTGCTTTACCAACAAAAGACACCTCTTTATGTCATCCTTTTCCTTCTGCTTGTTTTCCAACTCCTTCTGTTTCTCCATCTCCCTCAGATAGTGCCTCTTTTCCAACTCAAGCTGCCTGTACTGGTGCTTTTTTTCCAACTCATCTTGTCTCTGTTTAACCATTTCTTGTATTGTTGCTTCTTCCTTGCTCCTAGAAACTTGTAACTCAACAAGAAGCCCCTGGAACATCTTGACCATTGGGCTCTTACTCTTCTTGTTTGGGCTTGTGGCTGTGCTAGATAAGCTATTTGTTCTCTTGCGGCTGCCACTGCTCAAAGGACTTGCCAGGAAGTCCTCTTCCTCTTGTTCTTCACCTTCATCATCACCCAAGTCTACCTCCTCATCTCCCTTCTCTTGAGTTGATGAACCTGCTATGACAGAAGCTGCTCCATCCACTAAATGTCCTTTAAACATCTCCTCAAGATATCCAATATATGTTGGCACACCAAACATGAACTTTCTACATTCACTTTTTCCCTGTATAACAGTTAAGCATCTTATTAGTACAATAAAAACAGACCTAGTGCTACATATGCAAAGACAGTACATGCTAGACAACATTACAAACAGGTTACCTTTAATGCCTTATCCCACCAATCAGCTGATGCTACTATACTGCCATCAGATCTTCTCCCTAGACCTGTATCAGTTTGCATCATGTTCCAAAATGTGTACAAAGTCCTACACTGTGGCCACCTGTTTTTGAGTTGCTTGATAGTAAGGTTAAGTCCAGTCTTTAATAGCATTCCTTTTTTCATGTTACAATAACCTCTACGTGTCATTGCCCCTTTAAAACAATTCCCTGCCCGAATTTCCTCAACAGCAAGTTCACAATAAGAATGTGTGTTTTCCTCAGACCATTCAGCCCTGTCATGAAGATTCTATAGCAAAAAAGAAATTGTCACACTAAGCATTGCAATGACACACAATTCAAAAATAAAATAGCAACAACACATTTCACTACCATATCAGAGGCAACATTTCATACAAGAGAAATGGAAACCATGCATATCAGAGAGAGTGTTTCAGAGAGGGGAAGCAATTTACCTGAGAGAGAGTTTCAGAAGGCATGCCCTGTTCTTCTTCGCCGGCATCAACATTCACTGGATTTTGATAGCCGTGGCTTGCAGAGAAAGCTTCACCATGTCCTCCTTTCAAACTTCGACCACCACAGCTACCACCTTTCCCTCCAACTGAAAGTTTGCCTCAGCCTCGTCCAAAACCAACTTTACCCCCGAGCAAACCTTTGCCGTGACCACGCCCTCTGCTGGTGGCTGCTTGCACACTCACTCCAGGGGCCCGACGAGGGTCTGCCTGCTCAAAACCAGCCTCATCACCCTGAAGGAACTCTTGGTGGGACTGAATATCGGAGTAGAAGTCCACTTGTGAGTTGAGATCCAAATGCTCCATGTGCTGCCGGGGAGCGGACAGAGAGGGGGCCGCCGGTGGAAATAACGAGGCGAGGTCATCTTCGTCCGCATCAGGCGGGGATCTGCGGAAGGTGGTGGCACCGGAGGAGGAGCCTTGAGATAGAAAGTCCCTGTAATTGTACCTGTCCATCAGGCGCGGCCGAATCGGGGGAGGGGACGGCGCAATCCACCTGCGCACGAAATTAAATCAACAATAGGAAGGAAGAATCGTAGATCGAGAATAGGAGAGGGAAGAAACTCACTCCGCAGTCCCAGGAGTTCGTCACAGACTGGATGACGGCGGACGCTGCGAGTAGGAGGACGAGGACGAGCCGACGAGGATCCGGCGGGTGGCGGCGGAGATCCGTCGGGGGAGCGCCCGGACGGTGATTTGTGGGGGCGTAAGGCAGTGTCGATGGCGGACCTAGCGGCAGGCGAGTTGGGGGAGCGCAGGGAACGGTGACAAGGATTGCGGGGTCTGCAGCCTGGGGAGGTTGGACTAGGGGCGGCGGACCGGAGGGGGAGGTCGCGGATGGAGTTTCTTGACCACGGGCGCCGGCGAGGTAGGCGGATCTAGCGACGGGGGGACGGGGGAGGTAGGTTTGGGAGGCGGCGGGGACGAGGGAGGCAGGTTTGGGAGGCGGCGGGGTTGAGGGAAGGCGGGTCTGGCGTGCGGGGGGAGGCGAGGTCTGGCGTGCGGTAGGGGTAGGTGCGGGGTAGGAGCGGTCCAGAACCGATTTTAGTCGGTTTTAGGAAGGGGGTGAGGGTCTAAAAGATTTGGACCTCCTAAAAGATTTTAGTCACTTTTTAGGAGAAGCGTTTGGCACTTTAGGCAGTTTTTAGTCACTTTTTAAGAGCTAAGGTTTTAGAAGAGTGGAAACAAACAAGCCCTAATTCCTATCACATCAAATATTTACTAGGAGTACTAATTATAAAGGCTAATTTACAAATCTATTAAGCCTAATTAGTTCATGATTTGACAATGTGATGCTACAGTAAACATATGCTAAGGATGGATTAATTAGACTTAATAGATAGCTTCATATGTGTAATTAGTTTTATAATTAGCTCATGTTTAGTTTTTCTAATTAGCATCCGAATATTTGATGTGATTTGAATTTTAGTCTGGAATAAAGATAAAAACATGCATAAGGCTTCAGCCTTCTTTTTTCATCATCCTGACAAGTGGGTCCCTCTTGTGAGAGGGATGGGTCCCTCAAGGACACACCGGAGAACGACGCATGGATGCGCCGCGACCCGCAAAATTGCAGCACGGCCGCGCCGCCCTTCATGGCATCGATGGTTGCCTGCAGGTCGCCGAGGCGTCGATGCAGGGTTGAGGGGCCGCCGCCGCCGCAACGCCCGTGGTAGTCGTGGTACCGTCATGCCTCTGGCTGTGCAGGAATCAGCATATCAACACAGCGGCTTGAATCTCAACGGATAGAGTACATCCAGCAGCACCTGTGCCTGAATCCCTCCCGGCAAGGAAATCCAATACCATCCGCATAAACATCAACACAAAAATTGACTCTTTACACTCGATTCGGGAAGGGGCCACACAGATCGGACTAATCTGGACCTCGGTGAGGAAGGGGGCCATTGCCGCCCATGGCTGCAGTCCTGTATGTCGGGAGCGGAGTGCGGGGGGGGGCGCCAATGAGTCGTCGCTTGCTGCCGCACCGCCGCTTGGGGCGTCGATGAGGGGAAGACGACGAGGGGTGACGCCGTGCTGTGGTCGACGCCCGAGATCTGCTCCGCGTAGGGGCTGCGCGGTGCGGGAGGGATCCATTCGGGCGCCGGAGTGCTAGGGGCCAGGCCCGTCCGCGCCGCCATGGAGAGAACGGGAGGAGAGGTTCCAAAAAATTCTCCCCCGAAATAATGTATCGGGGCTGTGTTAAAAAAAATTCCCTTAAAAATATAATGTATCGGTCGGAGGTTGAGTTGCTTCCCCAGCGCCGTCTTCTGTTTCTGCACGCCGCTGCCAGCGAGCGACAAAGTTCATCAACGCCATGAATGAATCGAATGAGGTGGCAATACTAGTTTACCGTGATCAGAAACGTTAAGAGGATTCTTACGGGGTTGAGCGTGCTGTGCTTCTTGAAGCTCTCCTCCAGAAACACGGACTGCTCCTTGGAGAGCCGTAGCTTCTTGCGCGCAGACACCCCCTCATCCTCGTCGCTAGCACAGGATGACGACCGCTCCCCGCCCGCCCGCGCCACGGCGCCGTCGGCGCCACGACGGCCTAGGTCTAGCGGGGAGGATCCCCCGCTGTCGTTTAGCGATGACGACAGGGCCCCATGGTCAGGTCCTCATCGTCATCCTCCGACGCCGCGAGCGCGCTCGCTGCCACCACCGCCACCATCGAAAGCCCCCACCGCTACCGTTGCCAAAAGGCCCCACCGCCCATCGCGGAAAGCCGCCGCCACTGCCGCTGAAAGCCGAAGATTTGCGCGTCGCGAAGTGGAGGGAATCTGGAAGGAATGGTGAACCGCGCGCGGGAACGGTGAATCGTGCACGGGAAAGCAGGCTCGAGGGCGGATTGGGGGCGGAGGAAAGCCCCGCATATTTGCGCGGCGCGGGGAAAGATTTTTGCATCGTGAAAAGATTAGAGGAGGTTTGGGGGAACGGTTGGAGTTCCTTTTTTCATTTCCCCCCTAAAGAATGTATTAGGGGTGAGACAGAGGTGCTCTTGAAGTTGCTCTAAGTGGACGGTCAACATCGAGTACACACTAACAACGGATGGTTTTTATTGAACGACTTTTTACGGTTTCGATCCCAGCATTTGCAGCTGCACGATTTTCTGATCGACTCGCTGGACGTGGGCGGCGCTCTGCTGGGACGTTGAATAATATTCAACACCTTGGGAGCTGAATATACACTACCCCTCTCTCTCTCTATATATATATATATAGACACACACACACACACATACACACACACCTCATATTAAAGCAAGTAAGGCTTTTTTCTCCATTTTTCCGTCTGTCCTGACAAGTGGTGGGCCAGTTTGGGCTGCATTAGGCGGTTAGGCTGGTACACGTGAATGTCATTTTGTATGTCCGTATATTGCCCGAGAGTTACTTACCAGTTATGACGACCTTCGTTGTGCAATGCTCGGTGATTTAACATTTTCACATTATAGCTTTATTTAGTTACCTTTGTATTTATATCTAAACTTCAAACATCATGAGGTCTTTTATTTTAATATCTCTCTTGGGTGCTCTAAATCTTCCTAGGAAAATAGAAACTCTAAGAAAATCATGAAATTCTAGTAGTTGGTGGATGGCATCCAGTAGCGGAACTCCACCTTCTCATGCGGCTCCTCACCATCATACATACCGCTATCCATATAAGCTTTGGCTAAAGTATGAGTGGTTGCGTGGGGGTGACAACATCAATATAGAAGCTAAGCGAGCATACAAGAGAATAATAATCTGAGAGCGTGTAAAGATCCGTAGCAGTGCATGGGTATTTTTGCTTAGTTATAAAAAAGGGGCAGGGGGTACGACGCGGTGCGGGCGAGCAAGAGACGTAGCCGCGGGCACCGCTAATTTACCGTCGCCCGCGAGTTTGGTTCCATCCAGTCCATGTCCCACCGACCGACGGTTACTTTCCTCTTCGGCGAACGTTCCCTTTCCCCTTCAGGTTCCATGCGTGACCCCGCTACTGGTGCCCCACTCCTGCCATGCACAGTGCTGATGACCCATTGATCCTTGCGTGCGCACGCCCTTGAAAATTTACCAGTACTAAAGGTAACAAATATTTTGATAAAATTTAGTACAGAAATAAAAAGTAGCAAAAAATAGAAGTAAACTTTTTCAAAAAAAATATGTGAAAAAATTTTTGGAAAGAAAACTTTTGCCAACTTTTGAAGCAAAATTTAGTATGAATTATTAAAAAAATGAAGCAAAAGTTTTAAAAACAAAACGTTTTGAGAGAGAAAATGAAAACAAAAGTTAAAAAAAAACTTTGAGAAAAGAAAAAATTGAAAGCAAAATTTGGATGAAAAAATAGAAAACAAAAGTTTGAGGAAAAACTGTGGAAAAGAAAAAAAATGGAGAACAAAAGTTATAGAAAAAACTACAAGGAAAAAAAGAAAAAAAATGCCACACCCAGCGGTGGCTCGGCTGGGTCGCCTGCCAATGCTCCCGCTGGGGAGCTCACTATCGTTGGCGCTTGTGCAGGGCATGTGCTGCGCCCGCTGCCACTATCGGCCATACATCTATTGGCCCATCAGGAGGTTTGGACAGTCCTACAATACGGGGATGTACACCTAGACGTGACAGACATGGAGACTACGGTGCAGGATGGCGTGGTCTATGTGGTGGACAAGGACTAGTCGAGGATTAGGAAACTACTCGTAGCAATTATAGTAGGACTCTCTGGTCGAATTCGGCTAGTACTCTTGTGCAACAACTGACCTGTAACCCTGCCTCCGGCAATATAAGGCGAGGCAGGGACCCTCTCCAAACAATGATCAATCAATACAATCTAACCATCACACAAGACGTAGGGTATTACGTGACATAAGCGGCCCAAACATGTCTAAATCATGTGCTCGAGCTCACCTTCGAGTTCTTGGTCTTCGGCGAGCCCCACGCACAAAACACTACCTCGGGTACCCCCTCGGTAGGTTGCAGGGCATAAACACTGACAGCCACCACCGCGGGAGAGTCCGCCACCCCTCCTGTGAGGTCGCGGTCCCGTCGGCGCCCCCTGCGAGGGAGCGTGCCGCTGCTCCACCAGGCCGCGCTCCCACCACCGTACCCTGCGGGGGAGCTTGCCGCCGCCACCGTCCCCTGCGTCCGCGGTGGAGCTCACCTCGCGGTCCCTGCTCGGTCGCCAACGTAAGCTGTCTCTTATCCCAAATGACGACAACAACGAAGGCACGAGCTGGCGAGTGAGCAACCCTGTCGGAGAGGCGCGCAGGCTTCCCTACGGGAGCAGAGCTAGGGAAGGAGAGAGAAGGAAAGAAAATGGATGGAGCCCTGAGCCGTTGAGTTAGGGGTGTTTGGCAACACTCCACTTCATAAAAAACAACTCCACTACACCAACTACATCTTTTGCAGCTCCACTCCACCAACTCCAGGAAAATATGGAGTTGTTGTACGTGTTTGGCTAATTGTAAGGCTCCAGCTGCAGAAACATGAGAATATATTGTGAATGGTCTCTTTTACCCTTTGTGAATGGATCCACATGTCAGTCTCTTTTCTTTTCTCTCCCCCTCCTCTTCCTCTCTCTCCTCTTTTCTCCCCATTCCTTCCTCTGTTCTTGTTCTTTCCACCTGATCCCAAGCCATGGCCGGCGCCTTGGTAACGCCGCACCACGTCGGGGCCGTCCCAAGCGTAGGACGCGTACCTTACTGCTATCTTGTCTGAGCATCGGAGGATGCGGATCGAGGCATTACCATAGCGGTAGCCACGTTGAACTGCGTTGATTCTGTTCTTGGCATGGCTCTTATCCTCATCCATGGCAAGGAGCAATTTTTGGTATTGACAGTGCAATCCCCTCCCCAGTTCCTGTAATTTTTGGTATTGACGGTGCTCATGGATATGAAGACGTGAGCGGCGGCAAAGGGGCCGGCGTAGCCATTCTTGCCATTGCGGTGGGAGAGCATGGGGACCAGTGGTGGTATGCGACGCCCATCGACTGGGCGGCAGCCGGCGGCCACTACGACCTCATCCGCGAGCTCCTCCGCCTCGATGCCAACCTCCTCGTCAAGCTCACCTCCCTCCGCTGCATCCGCCGCCTCGAGTCCATCTAGGATGACGACGCGCGCCTCGTGGATGCCACTAGGAACCGCGCCGCCGTCGCCTGCCGTCTCCTCCTCCTCCTCCTCGACTACGACCCTAGCAGCGAGGGTGGCCCCACCATTCACCTTGTCCGGGGCGGCGGCTGGCTCCTTTACACGGCCGCCGCGGCCGGGGATGCTGGGTTCGTCTGGGAGCTGCCGTCCCCTACGTCACCGTCCACGGCGCAGCGCAGCCTGGACTCCATCACTAGCAGGGCCCCACGGAGACCAAGAACATGTGCTTGAGTTGCTACAGGGACTTCCTCAAGAACCAGGCGCTCGAGCACCCCCGCCTCCGCCTGCAGGTGACGCAGTTGTTAGGTTACGAGGTAGGCTACACTAGCGCAAATCAAAATTTCTACCACGTAAAACCAGGAAGAACTGTCGTATAAGGATCACGGGATTACCACTCGACGCACTACTGGTGCGGAAGATGTAGATTTGCGTCGATGCAGCGAAGACGATCAACGTAGTCGTACGTAGTCGATCACGTCAACGTCCAGCAGCTCCTCAGCAGCTCGTCCACGTGCAGCAAGATCGCCCTCGTGCCGCGGCTCGTTGTCGGCTCGTCGTGGCTCGTCGTGGCTCGTCGGCGGCTCGTCCGAGTGCTGCAGGCGCAACACCTCCAAGGTATCCACACGTGCAGGGAGGAAGCGTCGCAAGCCGGACTGCTAGATCCGCGAGTTGCAACAGGCGAGGGCGTGGGAGGTGCGGCAGATGTGTTTCGCCAAAAGGTGTAAACCCTAGGGCGCCCCCACCCCTCTATTTATAGAGGTTCCTGACGGGCCTCTGGGTCCGAGGCCTATTAGTACTTCTAAACCTAATCCAACTCGGATCAGATCCGAATTGGGCTTCCAGCCCCTTAAGTGTGTGACCCTATGGGTTCGGATACATATAGACATGGCCCGAGTACTCCTACTCGGCCCAATAGTCGGTAGCGGCCTCTAGCAAGACGTGCCAACTCCTATACGCACACGAAGATCATATCAGACGAACTATCACAACATAATATACATGTTAATCCCTTTGCCTCACGATATTTGGTCTAGCTTCAAGCCGACCGCTCTTTCTCGATCCTGTGATTCGGAATCAGTTTGTAGGTTAACTCTTAACTGTACGTAGCATGGCCATGCATTTTCGGATCCGATCACTCGAGGGGCCCAGAGATATCACTCTCAATCAGAGAGGGGCAAATCCCATCTTGATTGACCATGTCTCATAGCATGATTCTAGACAAACCCGAAAGCTACCTTTATAACTACCTTGTTACGGCGTAGCGTTTGATAGCCCCTAAGTAGGTCGATCCACATCTTGAATACATGCGACAATCTCAGGTCTAAGGACAAAGCGTATATGTTGTTTAAAGAGAGAACTACTTCTCGTGTTGGGTCAGTCCTAGCACATGTCTCCACATGTGTCCACATTATTAGTTCAACATCTCCATGTCCATGACTTGTGAAACATAGTCATCAACTAATACATGTGCTAGTCTAATATTCATGTGTGTCCTCACATGAACTCCGACTAGGGACAACTTTAGAATAACCATACAAGTAAAGAGTTTCACATACAATTCACATAATTGCAAATCAATTCAAGTAGCCTTTAATGGATATTCAATGAACACAATATACAAATCATGGATACAAATGGAATATCATCATCTCTATGATTGCCTCTAGGGCATACCTCCAACAGTCTCCCACTTGCACTAGAGTCAATCTAGAAGGTACCTAATACCCATAGCTCTTACATGCGCATCATGCTTAGCCTGCGGGAGTGGTTTTGTCAACGGATCAGAAATGTTCAGATCCGTGTGTATTTTGCATATCTTGATCTCACCCCGGTTAACGAAGCCTCGAATGAGATGAAATCGCTGCATTACGTGTTTGATCTTCTGGAGGTTCCTTGGCTCCTTTGCTTGCGCAATTGCCCCATTATTATCACAGTAGAGATTCAATGGGCTGGACGCATTCGGGAACACACCAAGCTCAATGAGGAAATTCCTTATCCAAACACCTTCCTTCGCGGCTTCCGAAGCCGCGATGTACTCGGCTTCTGTCGTAGAATCGGCCACCGTCTCCTATTTGGAACTCTTCCAACTAACAGCACCACCATTTAGCGTGAACACAAATCATGATTGTGACTTTGAATCATGTCTGTCGGTTTGGAAACTAGCATCGGTGTAACCTGTTACAACAAGCTCCCCCTCACCTCCATAGACGAGGAACATATCTTTAGTCCTTCTCAAGTTCTTAAGAATGTTTTTCACCGCTGTCCAGTGACTCTCACCTGGATCAGATTGGTGTCTGCTTGTCATACTTAGCGCATATGAAACATCTGGGCGAGTACTTATCATTGCATACATGATAGATCCAATAGCCGAGGCATATGGCACTCTACTCATGCGATCCCGCTCATCAGCAGTCGAAGGACACTGAGTCTTGCTGAGATGTATGCCATGTGACATAGGCAAGAACCCTTTCTTTGCCTCTTCCATGCTGAACCACTTCAACACTTTGTCAATGTAAGTATCTTGGCTTAAACCTATAAGCCTTCTCGATCTATCTCTATAGATCTTAATGCCCAGAATATATGCCGCTTCCCCTAAGTCCTTCATCGAAAAACTATTTTTCAGTGAAGTCTTTACGGACTCAAGCATAGGAATGTTATTTCCAATCAGTAATATGTCATCCACATATAAGATTAGAAATACTACAGAGCTCCCACTAACCTTCTTGTAAACACAAGACTCTTCTTCGTTCTTGGTGAAGTCAAACCCTTTGACCACTTCATCAAAACGAATGTTCCAACTCCTAGATGCTTGCTTTAATCCATAAATGGATCTCTGAAGCTTGCATACCTTTCCAGTATTTTTCGGATCGACAAAACCCTTGGGCTGTATCATATACACGTCCTCAGCTAGGTTTCCATTCAGGAAAGCTGTCTTGACATCCATCTGCTATATCTCATAATCGAAATATGCAGCTATAGCTAGAATAATCCGAATGGACTTAAGCATCACTACGGGCGAGAAGGTCTTGTCGTAGTCAACTCCTTGAACTTGTCGAAAACCTTTTGCGACAAGTCGTGCTTTATAGATGTGAACATTTCCATCCATGTCCTTTTTCTTCTTATAGATCCACTTGCACTCTATGGCTTTAACACCATCAGGCGGGTCAACCAAGTTCCAAACTTGATTGTCTCCCATGGACTCTATTTCGGATTGCATGGCACTCCGCCATTTTTTGGAGTCTGGGTCCATCATTGCTTCTGCATGTGTCGCAGACTCATCATTGTCCAACAATAATATTTCCTGCATTTCGCGGGGCCTTGCCGACCTTCGTGGTTGTGGCGGTGCTTCTCTTGCCATGGGTATCTCAACTTGTTCTGCTACGTTAGCATCACTCATTGATTCTTGCCCGATCGGCTCATCTTCAACTTCTTCAAGATGCACTATCTTTCCACTCTTTTCTCCTTTGAGAAACTCTTTCTTTAGGAAAACCCCGTTCCGAGCGACAAACACTTTGCCTTCTGATCGGTTGTAGAAATAATATCCCAAAGTTTCCTTTGGATATCCCACGAAAATGCACTTATCCGACTTGGGTGTGATCTTGTCCGACTGAAGTCGCTTGACAAACACTTCACATCCCCAAATATTTAGAAAAGACAAACTAGGAACCTTTCCAGTCCATATCTCATATGGTGTCTTAACTACGGATTTAGATGGTACCCTATTAAGTGTGAAAGTTGCTGTTTCTAGAGCGTATCCCCAAAATGACAACGGTAGGTCCGACTGGCTCATCATTGATCGAACCATGTCTAACAAAGTTCGATTACGTCGCTTGGATACACCGTTTCTCTGAGGTGTTCCAAGCGGCGTAAGTTGTGGAACAATTCCGCAACTCTTTAGATGATTGCTAAACTCGTGGCTCAAATACTCGCCTCCACGATCAGATCATAAGGCCTAAATTTTCTTGCCACGCTGATTTTCAACTTCATTCTGAAATTCCTTGAACTTTTCAAAGGTTTCAGACTTGTGCCTCATCAAGTAGACATAGCCATATCTACTAAAATCATCGGTGAAAGTTATGAAGTATTGGAATTCTCCTCTAGCCGTCGTGCTCATTGGTCCGCATACATCACTATGTACGAGTTCCAACAAGTCTACTGCTCTCTCAGGAAATCCTGTGAAAGGCGTCTTGGTCATCTTGCCTAGCAAGCAAGCCTCACATGTCTCGTATGATTCAAAATCAAACGAAGTTAGAAGTCCATCAGAATGGAGCTTCTTCATGCGCTTTTCACTTATATGACCCAAATGACAATGCCATAAGTAGGTAGGACTCAAATCATTAGGCCGAGGCCTTTTAGCACTTACGTTAGAGACAGGTGAACCATCAAGATTTAAAACAAATAATCCATTCACAATGGGTGCAAAAGCCATAAACATATCATTCTTAGAGGTCACACAACCATTATTTTCACTCGCAAATGAATAACCATCCTTCATCAAGCATGAAGGAGACAAAATGTTTCGACTTAAACTAGGAACGAAATAACAATTATTCAACTCCATAATAAATCCTGACGGGAGGTGGAGTTGCATCCTCCCGACGGTCAACGCAGCAACTCTTGCATTATTGCCCACGCGAAAATCAACTTCTCCTCTTTCCACGCTTCTACTTCTTATCATAACCTGCATCGAATTGCAAATATGAGCAACTGATTCGGTATCAAATACCCAAGAATTAATAATTGTATCAGCGAGAAAAATGTTGTCTATAACATTAACAACAAGCGTACCTGAGGTAGAAGTACTCTTACTTCCGCCATTCTTCAACGAAGCTAGGTACTGCTTGTAGTTTCTCTTCCAGTGACCAAGTTCATGACAGTAAAAGCACTCTTTGTCTGGAGCAGGTCCAGGTCCAGCTTTAACCTTGGGCGCTGGGTTTGGCTTGGACGTTCCAGCCTTGCCCTTCTTCTTCCAAGAATTGCCCTTCTTCTTAAAGCTAGTCTTGTTCTGTATAGCCATCACATGGCTGGTACTAGCGCTTTTCTTGATGTTAGCCTGTGCTGTTTTAAGCATGCCACACAGCTCATTCATACCCTTCTCCGTCCCATGCATATGGTAGTTCGAGATGAAGTTCCTATAGCTAAGCGGAAGAGACGAAAGAATAAAATCAGTGGCCAACTCTAGGCCCAGTGGGAAGCCTAGCTTCTCCAACCGTTGAGTGTAACCAACCATCTTGATTACGTGTGGTCCTACTGCTGCGCCTTCTGCTAGCTTGCTCTCCACAAAGGCCTTAGACACATTAAACCTTTCAGTCCTGACCTGTGTTTGGAACATGTCTCTAAGCGCCACGATCATATCGTGCGCCTCATGGTTTGTTTCGAACTGCATCTGTAGCTCGGGTTCCATGCAAGCAAGCATAAGGCAGCTTACTTCGAGGTTAGCATCACATGCTTTCTTGTAAGCATTCTTAGCAGCAGCGGGTGCATCATTAGCAGGTTCTTCTGGTAGTGGGCTGTCTAGAACATCTTCCTTTTTCTCAGCCCTGAGAACAATTCTCAGGTTACGGATCCAATCCGAGTAATTTGTTCCATTCAACTTGTCCTTCTCAAGGACCGAACGCAAAGCAAACGGTGTAGTGCTGCTAGGTGCCATTTAATCTACAACAAAAGTAATGCAAAATACACTAAGACAAACGTATCCATGATAGAGCAAATCACATTAAACTATTTTAACAGAATCTACTCCCACTAAAATCAATATCCCTCTATTGAAACTTAGTGATTCAGGATCCACAACTAACAAGTCTACTAGTGAGCTTTAGCATCACCGCTAGCAAACAAGGTAGATCAGTAAGCAACTCTTGCTAATCATATCACATATGACTCCTGTTGTTGGGTGACATCTCTATGTCTCGGCGCCCAACCTTTATGCCCCAAGGTCCTTAACCGTTAAGATAACCTTGTTAAGCAAACCAACCCTTATGCGTGTAAGTGTCCGACACAAACCCGTCTAGTCAAGGAAAACTAGTGGCACCCTAATTTCATAGACCCACCACTAATTGTACAAGACATGGGACGGTGCAAGTTTTAGTTGGGAGGGCATACTAACTTAAACTTTGTGAGGGATTGTTCTACTTCTAACATCACAGCATGCAGAAAGTAAAACATAAACAGAATAGCATTCACACAGTTGTGACACAGTATGGCCCGTTTTCATATGGTGATCTCCATCTCCATAGAACCTATTCACCGTGGTGATCTCCATCTCCATGTTCCATGTGTGCCATCCTCCTGGTGATGAGTCCTCCAAGAACTAGAACATGCTATTACGCCTAACAGCTAGTAAAGAAGCTAGTAATGAAGATTACATAGTTGTTTGGATCATCACAGATTGGTACGCAGACCATTAAATACAATAAAGTGACAACACATATGGCTCCTGTCGTGTTGCCGTACGCGCGACACGCAAGTCACGAATGAGTTACACATATGCATCATATACACAAAGGGCCATACTGATCACAAGATACATACATCCTGCAAAACAGAGTTAAGCGTCCTAACGTTCCAAACTTCGGATGCCCGAAACTCTATCTTCTAAGCCGAATTTGGGAAATCTAATTTCGTCGAAAACGACAAAGCGTTGAATTTCATGTGTAACTTTTTCTGTAGATCAATTTTCATATAAAATTCGCCCCGATCCGAGATCGTACCGAAAAGTTACGGCTGATTTACCGAAGCATACGCATACGGCAAAAATCCCGACCCCGGCAGTAGATCTCATCTACTATTGCACATCTAATGCGCCTGGCGTATGACCCTAGATTTCGATTCGACCAATCATATTGATCTTCGCTCACTGCAACTGGAATTACGTGTATCACTTAACTCCGATGGCGGAAACCGACCGGTAGGAGTATGTCATTACACTACCATTGCAGCAAGAACACGAAACCAGGACATAGATCAAACTGAAAACTCGCATATCTCCATATGCACACATCCCGAATCCAAAACTAAACAGCTACGGCTCTGATACCACTGTTAGGTTACGAGGTAGGCTACACTAGCGCAAATCAAAATTTCTACCGCGTAAAACCAGGAAGAACTGCCGTATAAGGATCACGGGATTACCACTCGACGCACTACTGGTGTGGAAGATGTAGATTTGCGTCGATGCAACAAAGACGATCAACGTAGTCGTACGTAGTCGATCACGTCAACGTCCAGCAGCTCCTCAGCAGCTCGTCCACGTGCAGCAAGATCGCCCTCGTGCCGCGGCTCGTCGTTGGCTTGTCGTGGCTCGTCGGTGGCTCGTCGTGGCTTGTCGGCGGCTCGTCCGAGTGCTACAGGCGCAACACCTCCAAGGTATCCACACGTGCAGGGAGGAAGTGTCGCAAGCCGGACTGCTAGATCCGCGAGTTGCAACAGGCGAGGGCGTGGGAGGCGCGGCAGATGTGTTTCGCCAAAAGGTGTAAACCCTAGGGCGCCCCCACCCCTCTATTTATAGAGGTTCCTGACGGGCCTCTGGGTCCGAGGCCCATTAGTACTTCTAAACCTAATCCAACTCGGATCAGATCCGAATTGGGCTTCCAGCCCCTTAAGTGTGTGACCCTATGGGTTCGGATACGTATAGACATGGCCCGAGTACTCCTACTCGGTCCAATAGTCGGTAGCGGCCTCTAGCAAAGCGTGCCAACTCCTATACGTACACGAAGATCATATCAGACGAACCATCACAACATAATATACATGCTATTCCCTTTGCCTCACGATATTTGGTCTAGCTTCAAGCTGACCGATTCTCGATCCTGTGATTCGGAATCCCTTTGTAGGTTAACTCTTAATCGTACGTAGCATGGCCATGCATTTTCGAATCCGATCACTCGAGAGGCCCAGAGATATCACTCTCAATTAGAGAGGGGCAAATCCCATCTTGATTGACCATGTCTCATAGCATGATTCTTGACAAACCCGAAAGCTACCTTTATAACTACCTTGTTACGGCGTAGAGTTTGATAGCCCCTAAGTAGGTCGATCCACATCTTGAATACATGCGACAATCTCAGGTCTAAGGACAAAGCGTATATGTTGTTTAAAGAGAGAACTACTTCTCGTGTTGGGTCAGTCCTAGCACATGTCTCCACATGTGTCCACATTATTAGTTCAACATCTCCATGTCCATGACTTGTGAAACATAGTCATCAACTAATACATGTGCTAGTCTAATATTCATGTGTGTCCTCACATGAACTCCGACTAGGGACAACTTTAGAATAACCATACAAGTAAAGAGTTTCACATACAATTCACATAATTGCAAATCAATTCAAGTAGCCTTTAATGGATATTCAATGAACACAATATACAAATCATGGATACAAATGGAATATCATCATCTCTATGATTGCCTCTAGGGCATACCTCCAACAGCAGTGCTACCCGTAGCCGCTGCTCCTCGTTGTCACCGCCGCTAGATCCGGCGGCGGCGTCTATAGGTGGTAGATGGCGTGGTGGCCTGGCTCGCGGGAGAGAGCTGAGAGCAGCTTGCTGCTTGGTGCAGGTCCCCCAGCGGCGACGGCAGGAATGACTGCGGCCGGGCAGTGGACGGGCGATGGGGAAGAATGCGGGAGGGACGGCGGACGGGGTGGGTTGCGCGAGTGAACATGAAAGAAATAAACAAACTATTTTTTCGTGTAATCAATGGCATGGTGGGTAATTACCCCACAACTTCACGAGGAGGTATGAAATTAGTGTTTTTGAGCACCCCTTGAGGTGCTCCACAAAAAATGTGGATCTGACCCCTAACTCCACCTTTTTTCTGGAGCCGGAGTCGGTGGAGCTAGACGTGTTTGGCTGGGAATTTTGTGAAGTTGGTGGAGTGGAGCTATTTTTTCTAGAGTGAAGTGCTGCCAAACACCCACTTACTGCGGTGATATTTTATTGCAGTGGGGCCTGCCATGTGGACAAGGTAGTGGGATTGATCGGTAGGGAGGAAAGTTCCGAGCGACGGTAGAATTAGGTTTGCGTGTGGCCGCACGTGGGAAGGAAGGGAAAAATGTTTAGCGAGGAGACGCGATCGTTGCGACAACCGGATCGGACTTGTGATTGCAGGGCCGGGACCTCCAAGAACTGGCTACATGGCTGGCTCACTACATCACTCCTTGCCGTTTCACCATAAAAACATAACCATGCAGCAAACGGTAATGTCTTTTGGCATATGTGGTAGTATGTTGCATAAAGATAAAGCTACAATTTTTAATGTATTATTAGGAGACTACAACTATTTTAATGAACAAAACTATATTCGACGGACACATAGCCTGATTCGTGGACCTACAGTGTCGGTGATAGCTTTGACGAGAAAGTTTCTTATCATTCTCGTTCTACTTTTGCGCAAAAATAGCAGTAGGGTGGTCTAGGACTCCTAAATCTTCGACTACAGAATGTAGCATCTGCACAAGTTTTACACTAAAGTGGACAACCCTATGGTAAATTAAAATTTATTTGGAATAATTACTACGTGAACAAGGTACCACGGGATCATTTTGGTGGAAAGATATTGTGACATCCGGTCAAAATTTGAATGGCCCAGTAGTGGTCCATAAGTGCATGCTAGTTGAGTAAGGGTGGAGCTAACTTATAAGCTTTTGTCCACCAGCCATAGCACCTTCGGGTTAACCCTTTTACACGAAGCGAGGATGAAAGTGTAAGCAGGGTGCTATGTGTATGCGTGCCCGCCCCTTGGAAGGGCTGGGCGATGCGGCTTTGGAGGACGGGGTGTGACAGAAATGATATTAGAGCCGATTCTCGCGGTTCCGCCTACGGGTCAGTGTGCGGGCATATGGCGCATGACGCGTGTGGGCCTGGAGGGGACACATGGCATGGCATATGGCGCCGGCACTGGACGTACTAGACGTACAGTTGTGCGTTAAAAGGAAATGTTCCTGGACATTTGCCTAAGTGTGGGTGAGTTGGACCGACGAGGATGTCGGGTCCTTTGAGGGGGGTGTATGTGACATCCGGCCCAAATTTGGATGGCCTAGTAGTAGCCTATGAGCGCAGGTGCGCATGTTTAGTACCACCTTTTTAGTTGAGTAAGGGTGGAGCCCACTTATAAGCCTTTGTCCACCAGTCATAGCACATTTGCGTTAACCCTTTTACACAAAGTGAGGATGAAAGTGTAAGTAGGGTGCTGTGACATCTCAAATAATTAAGAGCCAAATCAAGAGAAATTGAGAATAAATCAAAGAAAAATGAAAATGGTTAAGTGTTAAACACCCTTATACTGATGCACTTGGGAAGCAAATAAAAACAAATTTTACATAACAACTCAATTTTTGGCCAATGTAAAAGTGATAGATCTTTTCAAATAGAACTTTCATAATTTGCACTTTTCTTGATTTTGAGTGGAGGCTATTCAAAAATTGAGTAGAATTTTGGCCAAAAATCAAATCATTTTCAAAACCAATTTTGGCCGGCATTCCACCAAACTTCTCCCAAATTTATCTCCAAATTCATAGAGTTTTTCATATGTTGGCTTTTACAAAAGTTGTAACCTATATTTTGAACTCTAACTTTTATATTTGGAGATTCAAACACGCAGTTCAAAATTTGTGAGAAAACTCGTGTTGAAGAAAGCCCCTTCGCACACCACTCGCACACGCGATGCACTCTGGGCGCAGTCACCGCGCTCGCGACGCGCTCGCTGTCACCACGCGGCGCGAGATTCCTACCGCCACGCCGTGCCAAGCCAATGGCCGGTGGCGAGGTGACTGCCCATGCGCGTGTAGCCGCCCGCCCACTACCCCCGCGTGCAATCTCACTCCCCGTCTGTGTCGGCCAACCGCCGTTAGCGCCACGCCGCGAGCCCTGGCACATGCCACAGCCTCCCGGCCACCGCCCCGCCGCGCTAGTGAGCTACAAGCTTCACCCCGACATCTCGCCCCTCCTCTTCCTCTTTGCCGCCTATTTAAAGACCCTGTGCCCATATCTCGTCGGCCACATGCACCCCCGCCGCTTCGCCATTGCCTCCGCACAAAAAGCACCCCCTTCCAGTCATCCCCGTCGCCACCCAAGCGCATGCGCGCCTTCCCCTACCACCACTCCACCTCCATAGCCCCACAAACCTCCACCGCCGCCGCCACCAACACCGGAGGCAAAGCCGAAGCGGTCGCACCGCCACTGCTCCGCCACGAGCCGTCACCAGCCCTCCTCCGACCCCGAGGCCTACACCAAACTGGTCGCCGGTGAGTCCCTCGTCACCCTCATGCCCCTAGCCCATGACCTAGCGGCCCTATATCACCGGAATCACGCTCCTCGAGCCGCCGGCCGGTCAAGGACCCAATTGCAATCTAGGTTTTGGTTTCATGGTCCTTAGTGCAAAACTCAGGGGCATAGTTGTAAACCTTGAAAGGTTCTAAGGGTCGTTCTGTAAAAGAAAAAGTTCAAGTTTGAATAAAATGCATAGAAATGGCTGAAACATTGGAAATCCATAGAAAATCATAGAATAAAATGATAAAAATGCGAAATAAATTTTGTTGGCTTCTTGATGCTCATATCTAACTAGTAAAAATACTTGTTCTTGTGAAATATGTGTTTTTGTTGCTGTTGTTTAATCTCCCTAACTAGTAAAAATACTTGTTCTTGTGAAATATGTGTTTTTGTTGCTTAACAAAATACATGTTGTTTAATCTCCTTATTTTGGAATAAATAGTTTTTATACTCATAAAATCTTGATAAATTCATAGTAGTATATGATAGTGTTGAAAACCATTCTGTGAAATTTGTAGAACAAAACTGATAACAGAACTCTAGTTATAAATCATTCTTCGTATCTACAATATAACCTTGTTTGATTTTTAGTAAATTTTGTAGTTATCAAATCCATCTTAAATTTTTACAGTAGATTTGTTGTGTAGGGGGAAAGGTCCTGTAAATCATTCATGTTCATATACTAGCAGATGCTACCTGAACATTTATTCATGTTGAAAGCTAGTTTATTTAGTAAAGATAATTGCTACTAGGATTTGTAGGCTCACAAATGATTGTTGATGCTCTTCATCAGTAGCATGATCGTCCCTAGAAAGTTTGCTAAATAGTACCAAAATAGCACAACATGTTGCCTTTTGAATAATAAATTTCTAAAAATTTTATATGTGTACACAATCACCATCAAAATAAAACTTATGTTTTCTTTGCAACCAAGCGTGTTTTGTGAAGAAAAGAAATGTTTATAAACTTGTCTAGGTGAATGTGGCCAAAATACACCCCATGTTTTTGTAATCGTTAATGAAATAAAACCTACATCACGAAAGATTATAAAAGAAATCTTATGCATATGCATCTCGTGTAGAAGCTAACCTCGCCAACGGAATGTACGAGCTCATCCCAAAACGCGAAGAAGGACAGCAGGAGGGTGAGCTGAACGTGATTAAGACAAACCAAGCCTTGAAGTAAAGTTCGGAAGAGCCCAAGGCTGATCAGGGCAAGAAGGCAAGCCCCGGAGCATAACCCTGGTTTCCAAATTTATACAATATTCTTGTTACTTATGTGTGTGCATTAAGTCCATAGGAGTTGTATTGAAACTCTAGTTGCATGCTCCTAGTACCCTTGTTTTGAATAACTAGCATGTTAGGTCGCTTAGTTGCTATGCTAAACAGGGACACGATAAAAGTCGAGTGATATCCTGTCACTTGCGAGATATAGGAGTTGCCTATTTACTTATGTTTATGGTAAAGGTCGACAGGCGGGGCTCTGTGCGATGTTCCTGAATTTGTTGATGCCCCATCTGTACAGTGGAAATTGCTAAGGTCAAAATGTGTCGGTGTTCGTGGTCAAGTTTTTGAACGTACTAAACAAATGATGAGAATATGGTAATCGGTAAGCCTAGTACCTGATTGAACCGGGGTGTGGACTTTTTCCCCGCTCTCTCTGGAAACGTTTTCCTTGGTGCATCATGTGGATACATGTGCGGCCATGGCACGGTGTCATTTCAGGGACCGGTGGGACCTTTTATCCAAGGGAAGTGAGCCCTGGACACGCACCGGGGATCGATGGAAATCGTTGATAATGTGCGGACCCGTCATGGTACGCGCATTTTGTGTATTTAGGTCCACCTTGCAAGGTTTAGAAATTCGATTCAAATCGTCTGTTCCTCACAGTAATTGAGACTGCTTGATTACTATACTGCATTGAGTAAAAAGATGAACAAGGATGATGCTTAATATTGAGGTTTGATTACATTGCTTGTTCTAATTTGATGCTAAAACTTGAGAGCAAGGACCCATTTTAGAAGTTTTTGACAAAAACAACCCCTCAGCCAAAAAGCCTTGCTTGTCTAGGAGTCGGTGGACTAGATACCACCTGTCGGGTAAGGGTAAGCCTTGCGGAGTATTAGTATACTCAGCATTGCTTGTGGCTTTGTTTTTAGGTAATGAAATTGATGATATCGTTGCTAGTGTGACTTGGCCGTACCAGCTCCCTCCGGGATGGACGGTTGAGTGGGACACGTCCCCGGCGAGTGAGGATCATGGTGAGTGATGTCATGGACGGCTTCACCATGATGTCATGTATCATCGTTAGATTATTGTTTCTTTCCGCTACACTTGAACTCTGAACCACTTTATGAATTGAACTCGGTTTGTAATAAATAAATATGGATCTCTATGATGTTTCACCTGGATTGTTGTAATCTCTGGGCTCGTCTTCGTATGAGTATTTGTATGCTTGTTTCGATCTCAAATACGTGGTTGTATCGGGTGAAACCCGACAGACTGCCATCTTGATCTGATTTAAGTGTCTAATCACATTTAAAGTAATATTTAGCACACTTAAGCCGGGTTAATTTGGATAGTTTTGGTACAGTTACTATGTGTATGCGTGCCCACCCCTCGAAGGGCTGGACGGTGCGGTTTTGGAGCACGGGGTGTTACAGACATCCTTAGACTCAGGGTACCTGCAGCTTTTGGAGCTTTTTTGAAAAGCCGCGGCTCGCTTTTTGGTTCTGAAAATCCAATAATAATTTTAGAAGATGTTTTTAAGATTTCTTGGCTCAGAAAGTCAGCAAAAGGTCAGAAAACTAAGCTTTTTAGCTTCTATATAAACACATTTTGACTTTTTGGAAGTCGCGTGAGAAATTCATTGATTGTTTGAGTTTCTGACTTTTTAATGTTAAGAAACTGCTTAGAAGCTCAAACAAATAAGACCTCAATGTGTTATTCAATAGACAGCAAAGTGCACCATAGGTGATGACTCTACAGCAAGGACGGGGCTAGGAGGAGGGCTGACACGGACAATGGCGGACCTACGACCTGGGCAGCCCGAGTCCAAGGCCCAAATCCTAATGATGGTTTAGGAAAAATAAGTCAAATATTATTTTTTCTACTATAGATATTTAGATTAAGAAAAATTAACTAGATTTTGTAGTGTTTGGTTCATGAGTAACTTCATTGGCCCCTTTAATCTTCCAATTCTAGCTCCGTCCCTGATCTACAGTACTCCTCTGGGATGATTTGTGGTCCTCAAAATGTGTTATCTAGGCAATGCCCAAGATTGTTCGCTTTTGTGATCAACCCCAATTGCTCGGTTAAGGACGTGATGGAGGTAGATGATTTAGCCATCCTGCTCCATCCCCCTTTATCTGAACAAGCTCTGACAGAACTTGAGGAGCTGGAAGGCCACTTGCAAAAGCATAGATTATAATACCTTGCAATGTGACCAATGGAATTTCATTTGGGGATCTCAAACATATGTTTCCAGAAAATTTTACAATTTGGCTTTCAGTCACATGCTGGCCTCTCCGATTTTCAGATGGTATGGAAATCAAAGTTACACCGAGGCTGGAATTCTTTGCATGGCTGGTGTTAGTGGATCACTTGAATACAAAGACCATGCTACGCAGACGAAATTTTAACACCAAGATATGTTTTGCGTGCTCTGTAACGGGCAGATTGAGGACATTCCGCACCTGTTTTTCTCGTGTCCTTTCTCTGTACAGTGCTGGCAAAGCATTGGAATCAACCGGATCAATCGCCCAAATATTGATCAGACGATTATAGCAACTAAACAGGCTATGCTAGTTTGCACATCTTTATTAAACTTTGTAAGATTCTCTTTGCACCATCAATATTCAGGAATCATTCTGATCACTCGGCACAAAGAATAAATGGCACGGCTTGGATGCCTCTAATCATAACGTTTTGCACTCCCTCTGTCCCAAATTGTAGATCGTTTTGACTTTTCTAAATACATATCTTTTGTTATGAATTGACATATAGATTACGTTTAGATGCATGGCAAAATCTATGTATTTAGAAAAGTTAAAATGACTTACAATTTGAAGCAAAGGGAGTACTATAGTATAATTTTCGCGCAAAACTTATGTTTAAATATTTCTATGATAGTACAGTTTTGCAAAATAATTAAGTCAAAACGAATAAATTTAACTCAAAATTTTTCCTAAACCAGACCAGCCGGCACTGAGGCGCATAATACAAATCAAGAGTAACTTGTTAGATTGATAAAATATGGCAGGTGCTCCGATCCATGCATATAGTTGCTCATGCATGCAATATTAAGAAATGGGTAAAGATTGAACAACTGAGAGTTTATCCGGGAAAAAAAATAACTCAGAGTTGGTATACACATGTCATCATTCGGTTCACGACAAGCATGGGGGACGTCTACCTTGGACCAAGAAGATACTCCATGACCACTGCAAGCTGCGGAATATGCCGATCGACAAGGTAGTCTCATTGTGGTTTATTGTTAACTTAATTGAGCGGTTGAGACAGTGAGTGTGCTTCATTCGCAGGGGATGTACGCACCGGTACACGTGTGCAAGATGCCAAGAGGCCGGCCGTCAGGAGGGATTATTGGTACATTGTTCTCTTTTGTCAGCTACAGGCTTGGTAAGCACCGCGCGCACATCGGCTTTTGCGTCGCTCCGTGACAAATGGCCTCGGAACTGAGATACCGGTTAGGCGTCCGCGCCAGATTCGTACGCACGGGCTTACGAACTTGATGGTAAGGTCGTTACTTATTTTATATATATATACGCATGTGGCTAACCGGAGAGCATGATTTTTGTGAGCACATTTGGTTGGGATCTTCGTTATTCCTTCTCTAATCACTCAGGTCATAGTCTCTTGTTAGTAGTGTAATTTGCCATTTCATTATTCGATGTAGTATATATGGCAAACTTTTATTGGAGACCATATCGAAACGACGAAATTGCATAGTGTTGCAAACAGAGAACTTGTTATTCATAGTGGGCCCATATGGTTTATCTTGGTAGGTATTTTGTGACCATTTTGATGGGTATTTTTAAAATCCAAAGGATATTGCCCCATTCAATAGGCATTGTGTAGGGAGACTGTGGTATGGATCTAACAGGAGAGGCACTTAAAAATTAGACATACGGCTTCCTCTAGAATTTGCCCAAGACAAATCTAAATAAAATTTTTGATGCTTTTAATATATTTGTCTAGTATGTTTGCACCTGTCCTCAACTATTTAGTAAACCATTTTTAATTAAGAAGAATAGCATGGATGTTTTTGGTAGGGCTGATTCGGTACTTAACCAGGCTTGCTCATGCTATCCTTAGGCCCACTGATGGACTACAACGTTGGGCCTCCCAAATGTCTCGGCCTAGTACCGTATCAGGATCAAATGATTAGGGTCACTAATAGAGCATACTGTATTATGTATGCATGATGTTCTAAAAGAAAAACTGTTCGTATACCTGATATCACCAATGGTGTCACTAAACTTTTACGGCGCCGTATGTTTGAGAAATAAACTTGGTGGCCCTGGTGTCTCTCAATTTTTTTTGTGTCTCTTAAGGATCTTAACCGAAATATGCCCAATGAATTCTTAGGATTAAGGATATGTGGATAGAGAGGATAAATTGTCGAAATAGTCAGTAGGTAGGCTTTATATTTAAATATAACGCAAATTCTCAAAAGATCCAACCATTTTTACGTTGCGGACCCATTCAACGATAAAGTGGTCGTAGGCCTACAAGAACTTGTGGGTACGGGGAGGGGCAGAGACGAGAGCTATGTGGGGTAAGGTGGAGGACCAGCAGCAGGGGTAGCTAAGAGAGAGATGGAGGCCGCGTTGTTGGGGCTCCGATGAGGTTAGGTAAGCAAGGTGAATAGAGCAGACCATGTGAGCACAAAAGACGGACAAGTATTGGCCGTCATTTATTCCTCATTTTTAATTGATTTTTCTTTCATTTTCTGGTTGTTTTCTGTACATTTTCTCGGTCCAATTTTGGTAGAGGCCTTTGCTAATATGTCAAAGCCTCATTATTAAAAATAAGCCCATTTAACAACCCCCCAATGTATAAATAAAGTAAAAATTCATTCACACTTCTGAGACATTATAAAAAAAGTCGAGAACACTTAAAATAAAAAAAAAGTAAGCTTTGTTCCAAATTGTTGAAACTTGAAAGCCCAGGAAAAGAAAAGGATTTAGCTTCAAACAAACCAGTATAAACGCACGCCTTGTAATCTTCAAGCCTTTCTTATAAAGCTAAAATGAAACACTTGGTCACTTGCAGAAGTTCGGGGAAGAATCTGAACATATGAATGCATCCTGATGTTCACGACTTGAATTTTCTAAGGAGCAGCGTTTCCCAGTATGGAATACGACGTCTGTCTCTGTTAGATTATTGGCAGCCTAGATTATTCGCCTGCTAAATGACCTTCATGTCACTAGAAAGCAGATACTACTACCAGCCATCAACTGCAAAAAGATATTGCTACATTCTTCAAAATGTCTACGAATGATCCACGTTCAGACTATAGGAGTTACTGCATTGGGCAACGGGAAAGTACACAAACTTAGAATATCTTTAAACTTTTCTATGGACACCGTGTCAACTCATTTTACCTATTCGCAACTTTCAAACTAGTCAAATATATATCCATTACTCAAGGTTATTTATATTTACTCAACCATGCAAAGCCACATCATTTTCCTCTGATGGAAAGTGAAATGATCGACAAAGGGAATTTAGGAATAATTAATCTGCTACGAACATTCTTACCTGGTTCATAGGAGGCATGCTGGGGAATTGACAGTTGAAGGCTCGTAGTGTAAACAAGACTAAATTCTGACTTCTTGCCAACTTTCAATGAAAGAGACACAGAGGATAATTGACATTTTTCGCAGTTTCAGACTAGACTGAATGAATAATAGAGAGAGAAAAAGAAGGAATTAAGAAGAGAGAAATATGGGATTGGTTCTATACACTAGAATCTAGATCACAACTAGTCCAAGTGAAGACTGAAACAAAGTCCAAAAGGACTTCAACAATGGAAATTCTAAAAAAAAATTATTGACGTGTGTCATTGCATGCATGGAATGAACCTGAGTCCCTGATATTGTTTATGCTCTTCTGCATTTCACTCGACAGAATTTTGGGTTATTGGGTGGATTATTTCTTCAATTTCAGGTTACCACTATAGAGTGACTCACGTTGTCCAATAGTGCATTATTCACTTGTGAATAAGTGTAGCCTTAGTTCTAGATGATGTTCAATTTAACAGTCTCCACAAAAATACTAGTATATCAAAAAATAATAGTGGAAGTGGAATTGAGAGCATTTTCTCAAGTTCCTTAAATTCGGTGGGGATTGTTGGAATTAATTAGGAATTGACCTATTTATTTTCAATTAATTCAATAAATTCCAAAGGAATTACTAATTGGTTAATTTTGCATGGGAAGTTGTGGAGAGGTGATTATTGTGGTCAATTAATATAGTCAATAAAATTCTGAGAGTTATTAGTGCTTGATGGACTTTATTCCCGTCAGTTAAAAATTATGAGAGTTACTAGTGCTTGATGGACATTAGTCATGTCAGTTATTAGTAACTTCCATCGCATTATGACATCTAGGTTTGATAAACCTCACCTCCTAAAGCATAAACAAGAGAGGTGCCTCCTCTTGTTCTCACACGTGCAAACACACAAGACACAACTCCCTCCTCCTTCCTATCACTACTACTGCTACTCTTGCATCTCCATTGCAAGCCTAGGCATGCACAAGCTTTGCGAGAGCAGGCTTCTGGAACCACACCTATTTGAGATTCTGCTCAGGAAAGATGGACAATCAGTTTTTTGGGGAGCACACTTGCGCGACTAGCTACTTGCCTGTGAACCAATACTTCATCTACTACTTGGTGGCCTTCAATATTTGACCCTGACAACCAGGTTTTTGGGGAGCACACTTGTGCGACTATTTGCTCAGTTCGTAAACCCATCTGCAACTTTGTGGAGACAAATTGAATGTCCAACAACTTTTGACCAACTCTTTCTCGAACAAAATGATAATCAACTTCTATATATTTTATCCTTGTGTGAAACACATGATTGGCTGATAAATATGTGACTCCTAAGTTGTCACACCAAAGTTTGGCTGCAGGAGGACTGTACAACTTCAGTTCCTTGAGTAGTGTTTGTATCCAGATTATTTCAGCAGTGGCATTGGCCATTGCCTTGTATTATGCTTTGGTACTTGACCTTGAGACCATAGCTTGCTTTCTTGCACTCCATGAGATCAGATTTGAACCCAAAAATACATAGAAGGCACTTGTAGATCGTCGGTCCACTACTAGAGAACTGACCTTCCATCCAGGAGTTTTTGTCCCGGTTGACTTTGGACCCAGGACTAAAGTGTGCCTTTAGTCCCAGGTCAAAAACGGGAGGGGCTTTAGTCTCGGTTGGATGAGGGGGTATTTTGTCCTGGTTGGAAACACCAACCGGGACTAAAGACCCTCCCCCCTTTAATCCCGGTTGGAATTAGCAACTGGGACTCAATCTTTAATCCCGGTTGGTAATTCCAACTGGAACTAGGGGGGCTTTAGTCTCAGTTGGTGTTTCCAACCAGGACAAAATGCACCCCATCCCACACAGCCCCCCCTCTCTCCACCTTATCTTCTCCTCAGCCTTCCTCCCTCCCTTATCCTCGCGCAACACCTCCTTTCTCCATCCACCGGCGCCTCCTCTCCTTCCTCTCCTCCTCTCTCCTCTCTGCGCCGCTGCCATCCCCTCCCCTCCCTCTCTTCTCTGCATTCCTCTCCCACCCCATCCCCCTTGCTGCCCCTTCCCTTCCACATCTGCTCACCTCTCACTGGCAGTGAGGAGCGGCAGCAGGGCGAGGGTAGGGCAAGCATCGGGTGTGGGCGACTAGGCAGGCAGTCGGCCGAGTGGCGGCGGGTGCGGCGCGGGCGGGCGGGCAAGCGGCGGCCGGCGAGGGCGGAGCGGAGGTGGGCGGAGGTGGAGCTGAGGTGGGCGAGGGCTGGCAGAGGTGGGTGGCTATGGGTGGAGGTCGGTGGTAGCGGAGCAGAGGCAGGCAGCGGCGGGCGGAGGCTGCCGGCTCACTTTTTATTTTATTTTTTAACCTTATTAGTCCCAGCTGGTAATACCAACCGGGACTAAAGGACCCCCCTGTCTCGAAAACGTAGTTCCGGTTGGATTTTTGGGATCTATGGCCCTACCTAACCGGGACTAAATGTGGGTTTTCCAGTAGTGGTCATCAATTGAGTTAGCCCAATCCGCATCACAAAATGCTCCAACACACATAGAAGAAGATTTACATATTCTTAAACCATAACTCAGTGTGCCTTTAACATACCTCAATATTCTTTTGACAGTCGTCCAATGCTCAGTTGTAGGTGCATGAACGAATTGACAAACCTTATTAACTAGAAAGGATAGATCATGTCGTGTCAGGGTCAAATATTGAAGGGCTCCAACAATGCTCCGAAATTTTGTTGAGTCCTGTGCACCTAGCTTATCCTTGTTTCAATTGACAGCTTCTCTAAAATAGACATTGGAGTGGAAAGAGGTTTACAGTGCTCTGTGCCTACCCTTTTAATAATATATGATGCATATTTTTGTTGTGACAACACAATACCATCTCTAGCTCTCTTTACCTCATGCCAAGAAAGTAATTTAACTCATCGAGATTCTTAAAAGCAAAGTCTGTCCTCAGATCTCTAAGTAATGCTTCAACTGCTTGAGAAGTGGAGCTAATAACTATGATATCATCAACATAAACAAGTATAAATATGGTAGTGTCACCCTTTCTATAATAAAATAGAGATGTGTTGGCCTTTGAGAAGCTGAAACCTAGCTGATGTAACTTGAAGGTTAATCTAGAATATCAGGCTTTGGGAGCCTATTTTAAACCACATAGAGCTTTATCTAGTTTGCAAATATACTACGCTGGAGACAGTGTTTCATACCTAGGAGGTTGCCTCATATATACTTCTTCCTCCAGAACACCATGAAGAAACACGTTCTGCACATCCAACTGTCGAAGACACCATCCCTTTGACACTGCAACTGACAATACTGTTCTAATAGTAGCAGCTTTTACAACAGGACTAAATGTGTCTTCATAATCAATCCCATACCTCTATTTGAAGCCTTTGGCAACTAGTCAGGCCTTGTACCTGTCTATGTCGCCATTCACTTTTCTTTTAACCTTATACACCCATTTACAATCAATGATGTGTCTACCTTCTCCAATGGAACCAAGTGCCAAGTTTGTTTTTCATCAAGGCATTGAACTCTTCATCCATGGCATGCTTCCAGTTAGGATCTTTGAGTGCAGCATCAAGATCATTGGGTTCACCACTTTCTGCTAGAAACCCGTATTTCACTATTCCAATGGTGTAAGTCTTGGGCTTACGAATACCATGCTGCAATTTGGTTTCTGGTCACTGTGTTGGTGGAGACTCAACAACAGTTTCTGGTGAGAGCTCCAAAGCTTCCGCAGAAGACCCTGGAAGCAAATCAGGTACAGCTGCAGAAGATTCAGGCAGCATCCCAGGTTCACACATGTCACCTGAAGACTCGCCCGAGTTGTTGGTGGAGTGTGCGGGCAGATTCTGTCGCCACATGTCATCTTCAAGTTGGCGCGGATTCATTGAGCTCCGCCCGCAGGTGGGATGGGGCATGGAAAACGGTGATGCATGAACCAAGGCTGATCCGGCTGCTGAATGTGCTAGCGGATCATCCTCGTGCTGCGTGCCTATCCCTTGGTTTGTCATCGGGTTAGATTCCCCTAAGAGTTTTCACCATTAGTCTCCAAATCATGAGTATTAGTTAGCTGATATAGTGAATGCCCCCCTTGATCTATGCTCGATGGATTTTGGAGATGATTAGGAAGTAAAAGAACTTGGGATCTAAGAAGGGCATCGGCATTTGGATGAAGTTTCGAAAAGGGAAAAATTTGCTTATCAAACACTACATCCCTTAAGATGTAGACATGGCTTGTACTGATGTCAAGGCACTTGAACCCCTTATGGAGATTACTATAATCGTGACAAGCACACTATTTTGAGCGGAATTGAAGCTTCTATCATTGTATGTGCGAAAATTTGGCCAATGGGCACATCCAAACATGTGGAGGGACAAATAATCAGGTGTTAGATTGTAGAGGGCGCTCTAAGGGGGTAGAGAAATTCAACAACCTGCTAGGATAAGATAAACTGCAGGAATGAAAGCTTCATCCCAAAATTCTAAAAGCATGGATGCATGAGCAAGAATAGAGAAGTCAACTTCAACAATGTGACGATGCTTGCGTTCTACAGACCCATTCTATTGATGGGTGTGCGGACAGGAAACATGATAAGCAATTCCAACCTTAGTAAAAAAAATTGATTGAGTTTTTCATATTCACAACCCCAATCAGTTTGCATAGCAATAATTTTTCCATTGAAGGATCATTCAATAAGACACTGAAACTCCTTAAAACTTCATACTTCCGCTTGATCAAGTAGAGCCAAGTGATTTTGCTAAAATCATCAATAAAACTGACACAATAGTTCTTTCTACCCACAGAATCAGGTGCTAGCCCCCATACACCAGAGAACACTAGTTCTAGAGGAGCAAAAGATTTACTAAGAGACCTGGTATAAGGTAACTGATGAATTTTTGCATGTTGACAAGCATCACAGACCGACTCATGACTAGAAGAACATGACAATTTATTTTTGCTAACAACCTGATAAACGATAGGACTCGATGGGTGACCAAGACGACTATGCCATGTTTGAATAGACGCTTTGTGGCGCCCCAAGCATGTCTTCCTGATTCACTCAAAGATGAAGTCAAAAGAGGATATAGGCCGCCCTTACATGCCCCTCTAAGGATTGTTTTCTTCGTTGCCTGATCCTTGACAAGAAAGTATATAGGATGAAATTCAAGATAAGCATTATTGTCAGCAGTAAATCGGTGTACAGAAACTAAGTTCTTCTTAGCTTTACGAACATGAAGTACATTATTTAGAAATAGATCTTGATGTGGGGTATGCAAAACACTATGACCAACATGATCAATGCTCATACCTACTCCACTGGCAGTATCGATCTGATCAACACCATTGTACTTCTCCCTCATGGACAACTTGTTCAGCTTGCTAGTGATATGGTCGATCGAGCCTGTGTTGGTGTACCACGTGTTGTCGACGGTGTAGGCAGTGTAGGAGGCATTCACGTGCCTCTCCTCAGGCACGTAATCTTCATCGAAGCGATGCCAACATTGGTCGGCAGTGTGCCCTTCTTTGAAGCACACTTGGTAGCAAGTACATTGTTGCACTTGATTGCTGGAACCAGGGTTGTTGTTGTAGTTGGACCAAGGTTTGTTGCTGGTGTAGCCCCCTCGGTTCCAGCCTCCACCACCGCGTCCATGCCCTGGGCGCGTCCATGGAAGTTGTCGCGACCACCTTGCCACAACCACGACTTGCAAAATTCACCGAGGATCGCGATCCCGTGGTGAAGAGATTCATCCTTTGTTCAAAGCTGAGAGCTGGGAGTAGAGCTTGGAGAAAGACGTTCCTTCAGGGTGCGCCAGGATAGAAGACATGATGGGGTTGTATTGCATGTCCAACCCTTGCATGATGTACTTGCTCAACTCCTCATCTTCCATAGGCTTCCCGGCGCAGGCCATCTCATCTGCCAGAGCTTTCATTTTTCCAACATACTCAGTAATAGATTGATTACCTTTCTCTGTTGTAGCCAATGATATGCGCGTACACGCGCAAGCCTTCCAGACTTGCGACGTCATCTTTAGAGTCGCTACTCAACTCAGCACATCGCGAGATAGCGATGATAGCAGGTAGCTGAGAACCTGTTGATCCAAGTGCCGGTGTTTAGACCCGGCAACCTACCGAGGGGGTGCCCGAGGTAGTGTTTAGTGTGTGGGGCTCGCCGAGATTAGGAAGTCAAAGGTGAACTCGAACACACGATTTAGACAGGTTCGGACTGCTAGATTGTGTAATACCCTATGTCTTGTGTGTTGGTTATATTTAATTGCTTTGGAGGGGGTCCCTACCTCGCCTTATATTGCTGGGGGCAGGGTTACAGGTTGGTTATTTACAAGAATACTAGTCGGATTTGACTAGTGAGTCCTACTCTAATTGATACGAGTAGTTTCCTAATCCTCAACTAGTTCTTGTCTTGCTACGTAGACCACGCCAGCCTGCACTGTAGTCTTCATGTCTGACACGTCTCAGTGTCCAGCATTGTATCTAGGACTGTCCAAACCTTCTGGTGGGCCCATAGATGTATGTATGACAAGATCCCAAGTACTTTTTAGTCAAATGCAGCAGTTCTGAGTACTTTTGTAGGCTTCTCCGACTAGTTTTTGGTGCTCTTCAAGTACTCCATCGGGTTCAGTCTTCAAATGTACTCGAACACTGCATGCGGCTAGAATGTGCTCAAGCCTTATTTAACTTGGTCTTGAATCTTCAATCTTGAATTTTATTTGGAAGAATCAGGCTGAGAGTCAATATGTAATTTTCTTCTCTTTTTCCTTAAAACCTAAAGAAAAAACTTTTTAGCCGATGGCCACGTGGCACATAGGCCTCGAGTCGTTACATGACTAGTTTGGGTATAAGGGTCAACCACTGGTTAATGTGACCGTTCGCCAACAGGAACCTTATCTGTTCTGAAATATTGGAAACTGTCAGCCAAGTGTGAAATCTTCGAGTGTTTTAAAAATAGAATATTCTCAGTAATCTTGCTACTATTTTAACTATGCTATGGTTATAAATAATAGAGGAAAGCTTCCCTTCTGTTTCATCTGTGCCACCTGCTCTTTCAGCTTCCATAGTGTATCCCTAGCGCCGCCGCTGCCCGATCCACGAGCTCGAGCGCCACCGTGCCCCACCGCTTAGCCCCCAAGCGCATGCGCAAGAAGACCCTTGAGGCAGCACAGATGGGGAAGAAGGCGACTTCAAGCAAGGCAGCGGTTGTTCCGATGTAGTGCTCCCGAAGACCTGGAACTGCAGACTTGTTATTACAAGCCGTGACTACAAAGACTTGTCTAGATAAGAGCTCGGGTAGTTTAAATAACTCCCAAATTACTGACGACTTCTTTTCTGGAGGCCATCGATGGATAGACTTGTCCAAGGATCTGACTAGCTCACGAATTTGTGCGCGGGCTTATCTTTACAAGTCGCTTTTGGACAATTTTGTCCAGCGAGTTGAATAACTCGAAAAATATCATTTGCAAGCTTGTGATTACAAGCCGCAAGTTGGGTGATAGTACCAGGGGAGCTGAATAGCTCTGCGAACTTGCTTTCGCAAGTTGTAATCAGGCAGAAGTAGTCGTTTTATGATGAAAAATAACTCAGCTTTGTTAAATTGTAATTATACAACTGGGGTCGATGGTCGATTTACATGAATATGTAAACTATGGGTAGAATTGACAAAGTTGCTCGATGTTCCACGAGTTGTCGACGTCTTCACCGGAGAGGTATTGGAGCCTATACGACTCAGGTCCAGTGACCTTGGAGACGATGAAAGGACCCTCCCATGGCAAATTCTTCTTGTGTAGTCCATTGGTATCTTGGATACCCTTGAGGACCATATCACCTGCGTTGAACGAATGCTCTTTGACATTGCGATCATGATAGCGGTGGATTCCTTCAAGGTACCTTGCCGACTAGATGAGTGCTGCACAGCGAGCTTCTTTGAGGCTGTCCAAGTCTAGACGCCTTGTTTCTTCTGCTGTGCCCACCTCGTACTGCTCAACTACTAGAGATTCCCACTTGACATCGGCGGGGTGGACAGCCTCTGATCCGTAGACAAATAGTGTGAGTGCCCTGTAGGCTTGCATGGCTAGGTGCAAAGCCCCCAGAGGACATTGGGTAGCTCCTTGAGCCACTTGCCCCTTCGGTGTTTCCAATGTCATGTAATCTTTTCTCGAGAGCCTCAAGTAACATCCCATTGGCACACTCAACCTGGCCATTGGCCCATGGATGAGCAACGGAGACATACCGGATGTCAATCCCGCTGTTCTTGCAATACTCCCAGAACTTGTGGTTGTTGAAATTGGAGCCCAGGTCTGTGATAATGCGGTTGGGGAAGCTGTAGCGATGGACAATTTCGTTGAGGAAGTCAAGTACCCTATCTGCCTTGAGGGCAGGTTACTGGCTTCAGCTCGATCCACTTGGTCAACTTGTCGATCGCCACGAGTACTCGGTTGAACCCTCCAGGCGCCGTAGGCAGCGGGCCAATCATGTCTAGCCCCCAGCATGCAAAGGGCCAAGATGGTGGTATGGTGATCAGCTTGTAGGCAGGGACATGTTGTTGCTTGGCAAAGAATTGACACCCTTGGTACCGGTGGACTAATTATTCGGCATCAGCGAGAGCTGTAGGCCAATAGGACCCTACTCTGAAAGCTTTGCCCATGATCCTTCATGAGGATGCATGATTGTCGTAGATGCCTTTGTGGATCTCCTTCAGTATGTCATTGCCATCTTGTCGCGAGACGCACTTCATGAGTACTCCTAAAGATGCGCCTCTTTTATAGAGCTTGTCCCCGACTAGAACGTAATTCTTGCCGCGTCGTGAGACCTGTTCTGCTTCTATTTTGTCTGGAGGTAACTTGTGCTCCTTGATGTAGTCGCTAAAGGGGGTTGTCTAGTCTACATCGACCATCATAACCTCCCGGTCTGGTGCATCATGACCTCGATCAGTGGTTTTTGAAGGTGACGGCTCCGCTATAGATGGCTTGTGTAGTTCATGGATGAAGGCCCCAGCTGGAACTTCAGCACGAGTAGATCCAAGCTTGGATAGGACGTCTATGCCTATGTTGTTGTCACGAGCCACGTGGTGGCACTCAAGACTAGAGAACTAGTTCTCTAACTTGTGTACTTCCAGGCAGTACACATCCATGTTGTCTTTGTGGCGATCCCACTTGTTGTTGACTTGATTGATTACCACCAGTCAGTCATCGTAGACCAACAGTCACTTGATTCCCAGTGAGACTGCCAGGTGGAGCCCGTGTAGAAGCTCCTCGTATTCAGCTTCATTGTTGGATACCTCCTAAAAGATTTGCAAGATATATTTGAGTTGTTCACCTTCGGGAAAGATTAGGAGTACTCCTACGCTGGCGCCCTCGAGCTTGAGAGATCCATCAAAGTACATGACCCAATGCTCTGCGCGCTTTGTCGGCGTTGGTACTTGATTTTTCCACCACTCTGCCATGAAATCAACTAGTGCCTGTGACTTGATGGCAGTCCTCGACTTGAATTCCAAGAACAATGCTCCAAGTTCTATCGCCCACTTAGATATTCTTCCTGTTGCATCTCGATTGTGGAGAATTTCTCCCAAGGGGAAGTATGTGACAACGAAGATGTTGTGTTCCTGGAAATAATTTCATAGCTTCCACGAGGTGAGTAGTATTGCGTATAGAAATTTTTGAACTGGCGGGTACCTAGCTTTGGAATCTGACAACACCTCACTGATGAAGTAGACGGGCCTATGTACTTTGTATACATGGCATGGTTCTAGTCTTTCAACCACAATCGTTGTGCTGACGATATTAGTAGTCGCAGCAATGTAAAGTAGCAAGTCTTCATTGGGATTTGGTCCGTGAGGACCAGTGGCTTTAATAAGAAGTCGTTCAACTCTTGCAGGGCTTGATCGGCCTCCTCGATCCACTAAAATTTGTCTTGCTTCTTGAGTAGTTTGAAGAAGGGTAGTCCCCATTCTCCAAGCCTTGAGATGAATCTGTTCAGGGCTGCCATGCATCCAGCCAGCTTCTAGACATCCTTGATGCACGATGTGGCATGCAAATTGGTGATGGCGGAGATCTTCTCAGGGTTAGCTTCAATCCCTCGGTGACTGATGATGAACCCGAGTAGTTTTTTGAAAGGTACGCCGAACACACACTTTGTTGGGTTTAGCTTCCTCTGAAATTCTCACAAGCTTGCGAAGGTTTCTTCCAGATCCGCAATCAAGTCGTCAGGATTTTTGATCTTTACGACCACTTCATCCACGTACGCCTCTACATTGCGGTGTAGTTGTTTCTTGAAGCACTCCTGGATTACCCGGTGATATGTGGTGCCTGCGTTCTTCAACCCAAAGGACATTGTAGTGTAGCAGAATGCTCCATATGGAGTGATGAACGCAGTTTTGATTTGGTCTTCTTCCTTGAAATCTGGTGATACCCCGAGTAGCAATCGAGGAAGCAGAGTAGGGCGCATCCAGCCGTCGAGTCGATGACCTGATCAATCCTAGGGAGCCCGAAGGGATCCTTTGGACAGTGCTTGTTGAGGTCCGTGTAGTCGACACATATCCTCCATTTGTTGTTGTTTTTCTTTTGCACTAAGACGGGATTGGCCAGCCACTCTAGTTGAGAGACGGAATTTGGAAATAAATCCACTTTGATTTGTGGATAGAAACAAATAAACTCAAATCTGCGATGGTGACACGAATGTGACTAGAACAAGAAACTCTAAACGACTAGACGTAAGACCAGTAACTTGACATGATCCAGGTGTCAGTGTTTAGACCCGGCAACCTACCAAGGGGGGGTGCCCGAGGTAGTGTTTAGTGCACGGGGCTCGTTGAGATTAGGAACTCGAAGGTGAACTCGAACACATGATTTAGACAGGTTCGGGCTGCTAGATTGCGTAATACCCTACGTCCTGTGTGTTGGTTGTATCTAATTGCTTTGGAGGGGGGGTCCTTGCCTCGCCTTATATTGCCGGGGGCAGGGTTACTTGTCGGTTATTAACAAGAATACTATTCGGTAGTGAGTCCTACTCGAATTGCTATGAGTAGTTTCCTAATCCTCGACTAGTTCCTATCTTGCCACATAGATCATGCTGTATTGCACTGTAGTCTTTATATCTGACACGTATCGGTGTCCAGCCCTGTATCTAGGATTGTCAAAACTTTCTAGTGAGCCTATAGATATATGCACGGCACCAGAGCCAGCCACCGTGAATGCTTCGGATTGGGCTTCTGGACGATCTTTCCTTGAGCATCCTTCTCTAGGACTTTCTGAGGCGATGCTACTTCAGATCCATCTAGGAACCCCTCTAACTGAGCTCCACGCACAGCTGGGAGAACCTGAACTTGCCATAGGACATAGTTGGCTTTGTTGAGCTTTTCGGCAATTGTTTGAGCAAAGGAAGGCGGTGCCAGGATGCTTGCCGAGGAGGATGACATGGGAAGGATGGATATGCTTTGTGGATCGGAGGTTAGGCTCTGATTACCATGTGTGACAAAGACAATCTATTGGGAAGCGTTGAACCCTGGTTAGGGACCGCACCTTTGTTTATATAGGCAGCGAAACAAAACACCCCCTGCGTGGTTTACGTGGATGGAGATCTCATCTAGATTTAGTTCAACAAACTACCCCTGACAGAGATTACAACAGACTTGACTTGAACAACAAGATGTAAACTAACTTATCTATACCGAACCAAACCTAGATGAGATCATCGCATACACAAGAGAGAGATTGTAACAAACTAATAGCTATCTTAACAGCTATCTTAACAGGCACCACAACTTGTTGCGAGAGCTGCAAGATCCGTCGATAGCGGCAATATGGTGGAGCTAGGATCAATGCTTAGCGGGGGCCAATTTGCCTTTGTGAAAACTAACATGTGCACATATGCTTGAGGTCAGTTGTTCTCATTTATTCCTCCCCAATTGTCAATTTGACCAAGACCAATGCATATCAATTTTTATCCAAGTGCCCTAGTTCATATTTGCATTGGAAAATATAATGGCATCAAGTTTAGATGTTTCAAATTTGCAACCATAATACAGAAACAACCTGCCCTCTGGAAAAAATCCGTCCACCTAGGATTCACTACCTTGGCAGTTTGGCGCACTAGCAAAACCAAACAACACGAAAATAGGATGCATAAAAATCTCATGCAGCCAATTGATCAGCCTCCAATTGCTTGCGACATCCTTGCGGCAAGGGGGGGCCGTGGCCCACGTTGGCCAAGCCTTAGCTCCACAGTGGATGGCGGCGGTCTCCTGCTAGAGGGCATGGCAGAGCCTTCCTAGCAAGAAAAGTCGGTTTAGAGCGCCGTGGGAGCGCTGCCATCGAGAGGACCAGTGGGACGAGGTCTGCCACCACCGCCATCACTCATGGGGAAGGTGAGGTTTGGAAATGGACGGAGAATCTAGAGTTCCAGCTCTGTTCTAAGCTCTTTGTGCAGCCTCCTGCGCTATGCAAAATTTGGAATAATATGCGGAACATTTCGAAAGCAATGGAGGGGAAAATTCACCTCCCGCATGCGAGACAAAACTTCGCCTCTGGTGCTCAAGCACCGGGCACAATTGAGACCAAGCGGGTCCCACATGAACATAAAATCCAAATTCCAAACAATCCGTATGCATTGTGGGCCAAACTACGTGACCCGAGGCGAGATCAGCGATGGAGATAAGCTCCGCGGTCCGATGTGCATCTAGCGCTGCATTTCTGCAGGTTCCACCTCGTGCTGCTATCGTTCTAAATTAGTTACCACCATCCACGCTGTCCTTGAAGCCACTACCGCTACCAGTTGAGGCATTCGGCGGGATCAAGTTGATCATGGTGCTTTGATCAGCATCACTGCATCACCCTCCTTCATGGTGAAGCAACACCTTGCTCCCAGCTACCTCAGGTAACAAAAGGGCTATAAGTATGCTTATTGGTGGAAGCCAACATGCTGCACGAGGAGCATCGTAATGAACAATATATTGGGCATTCCTAACTTTACCTATCAGAGATTACATTATACAAACCATCCACAAAGACCTTGTCATTGTTTGTACCCGATTGATCTTGCTTTTTTGACTTGTTAAACAATATATAAGGTGAACGAAAGATTCCATATCATCCTAGTACCATTTGAACTGAGGGAATTAAGAGACATTGTCGTAGACCAAATCCCATTTTAACAACGGATTATACTACCAATTGTCGTCAGTATCATCGATCTCCTTGGATCTCCCTAGACCGACAGAAAACGTTTGGCAAAGTTACAGGTGCTTTATGCTCTTGGAGCCTTAGGGTTGCCCATTATCTAACAACACTGCTGAATTATCTACTTATACTAACACTGGTTTATCTTGCACACGCATGTAGATGCAGCTTCCACGAACGTCAAGGCAAATGCAAACCCAGCAGAGAACCAAAAATGGACGCCGGCGATTGGCGGAGGCAGGAGGCACTACTTGTCCGGTCTCGCCATTTTCGAGCCATTGACCTGGGCAAGCAGATGCATGGTGCATGGCGCGACGGAAAAACTGCGGAAGAACCAATCAATCGTTTGAATGCCACACAACACGACCGGTTCTGTACTTTTCAACGAGTTCGACCATTCCTGGGTCACAGCGCAATCTAGCTGCTCCACGAAAGTGACATCATCAACAACCTTTGCCACTACTCTCTTCTATTTTCTAAGTTTATTGGAAGTTGCAGGTATATGTGAGTTGTTATATCCATGAGCAGAGCTAGAAACTTTTTGTGGTGTGCGTGTGCGTGTGTGTTTCCTTGAGCACTTCACTCATTTCTTTGTGTGTGGTTATGAAGTTTTCTAAAATTTAGTAGAAAACTGAATCTTTTAAATGGAGATTATTGAAGATGGAGGGGGTGCCTCCGCCACTGTTTATGTTTGTACTGTGTTTCATAAAAAAGACAGGTATGATATTATTTTGAGACAATTTCATCGTGCATAGCCTAAAATTTTTGCAGAAAATGGATACATGTCCATTTTTCACCATGAAATCTTTAGTTTGTCTTGTATTACAGAATTCTTAGAAGTTCATGGATGAACCATGAAGTCGTTCCCAAGAAAGTATTATAAAGCAAGTTTAATCAATTCGTCGCAGAACTCTCACGTGATTTCACATTGCAAAGATTACATATATGTACTTTGCGCTACTATTTTCGGGAAAGGTGCAAGAACCACCAGACCTTGAAAAGGACACTTGAAGCAAGTCTCCGCTGCGACTCATGTTCTCAGCAAGTTCATGCCGTCACTCTAGTTATGGTTAGAAAGATCCCTCACCGATCGCACCGTCACTCGACAGCACAAAAATTGACGGGCTATTATTTGCGGACCGAGATGATTAACTGAACTGAGCCTAGATCATAAGATCGATAGTGTGGGATGAGTAAATGCCAATAGGGTCCTGGTTGGCACTTGGGATATGATACTGACACGCAGCTAGTTTTTCAATTTCTATAAATCATAGACCCAAAGTGCAAGCGTTATTTTTTTTTTACATATCTCACCTTATTTATTGATGCATAATCTTTCTGCGCAAAAAAAGAATACAGTTCTAAAAAAATTTCAAACAAATTACCAGTAATTAAGCCGTGCGCAGGCACCTTGGAAAGGGAAACACACCTTCAAAAATGAAAAAAAAACATGCAATTAAATGCACATGTAGCTTGGGCAGGGAAAAATATGCAACTAAATGTGCATGCACCTTGAAAAAAAAAAAGAAAAATACAATTAAGTGTCGCATGCACATTAGTAAGGCCAATCTCATTAGACAATTTCATGCAACTTTATTAAAACTGTCATATCAGATTTATAATGAAATGAAACACAGTACATAGCACTGTTTGAAAGACATGCCGCAACATTTAATTCCTGTATGGTGTTATGATCAAATATGTCTTTTGATTAATTCTTGCATGGTGTTGCGATTAAATTATCTTTCGATGAAATGATAACAACCTCAATGCAAATTTCATTATGACCTATGGGGCTTGGTAATTAAGCCCACTGGATTTCAAGGGGATCAAACCCTCCCTTCTCTCTTCATCATGATAAGCTTGCCAAATCACCAAAATTATTGATGTGTCATAATTAAATATCTGAAACTCTCATGATACTTCATTGGGACCGGCCTAAAGAAAGAAACGGGCAACTAAATATACATGTACCTTGAAAAAACTTGTCCACTGGCTTGGCTACGATCTTTTTGGGAAAATATAAATGCTAGGATTGCATTCATTTTGAAATGGAGAAAATAGGCCCATAGTTAACATATTGGCTTCTCTTAAAAATATGTGCAGTTTTATTTTAAATCATATTATTTCAGTAAAATTGTAAGTGGTGAAATGGATTATCCATTGCTCCTTCTCTCCTACCCCCTTCGTTCCAAAATGTAGGTCGTTTTGAATTTTCTAGATACATAGATTTTGCTAGGCACCTAAGTATAGGGTTATATCTAGATACATAATAAAGTATACTTCCTCCGTCCCATAAAAAGTGCAATCTCAGTATTTGAAAAAAAATCCCACAAAAGGGTGCCATCCTAGAAAATAGATCTAACTATCTGCCTAATAAAGTGGTCAGATTTGATTTGCATGCCAAAATTTACTACATGTGGCCAACAAATGAGGGTATTAGAGTCTTTTCACACCACCACTAATCTGTCATAGAAAAAACTAGAATTGCACTCTTCAGGGACGGAGGGAGTGTGTATCTAGAAAAATCAAAACGACCTACATTTTGGAACGGATGGAGTAGAACATATCAGTATTTAAGTTTATTATAAATCAAAAAAATTTAATTTAACTATAAATAGTAAAAAGTCATAACGATTGACAACATAAAAAATTATGTTAGCAGAAAACCAACTGTACATGTACTTTTTATTTAAAAATAGAGATATTATTAATTAAAAATAAAAATATTTTGAGTTCGGACAAATATAAGTATACTATTGGATGGAGGGAGCATTGCAAATGGGCACTTACCATGCCATACCCAAGATTTTGAAGCAAGAGTGAATTGCCATTTCGGGTTAAACTAATCAGTGCATGAAACCCGATATGGTCTATGGGCTGAGCCGCTGAGGTCTCAAGTTTCAATCTAGTGGAAAAAAAATGATTACTGCAGACTCCTATTTACATGTTTGAGTTGTGAGGGAGCTTACACATGAGGGAAAATGTTGAAATATAAGTGCAATTACCTGTTTTACATCGTCAATTAGCTGGTGCATGCAACTTTATCATAGCTGCATTTCAGGTTGTACTTGCGCAGTGACAATAAGCTAAAAAAATGAGCTACCGAGGATAAACTCAAAGCTCGAGTGACTTCAATTTTTCACATTTATTTTCTTTTTCTTCCCGAGCAAATTATCTCCTTTTCTTGTCTTTTTTTTTGGCGTCTTTTTTGTACTTTTCAAACGAACCCTCCCCGTCACCCACCTCCCTCTCCTTCCTCCTCAGTTCTCCCGCCATGGCTCCCCGCACGCTGAGCTCAGGTACATATACAGAGGCTTCGCCCATGCCCCCGTAGCCTCCAAAGATGAGAGGGACACCCGCGTCGCTCTGTTCATGGACGCCATCTTCGCGCTCGCCGCGGGTCCCCGGGCGCGCGTCCTGGAGCGCGCGGCGACCCGAATCCCAGGCTGCCTCTACATCTTCCTCTGGGCGCCGGTGATCGCCGGCCACCTCCCTCCCAGGTACGTGCACGTCTCCGACCATCCACCGTGCCATCACATCCCTTGAGTTCTCTGGTCCGATCGGCGGTGTGCGTGTTTGAATCAGCAGCCTTTTCCGCTGCGTGGACGCGTGGATCAGCAACACCGCCGCCCCCGCCGGCGGCGATCGCGCACGGGAGGTGTTCGAGGCATACCGGCGATCGTTCTGCGCCATCGTAAGCGGGTAAGGGTGCATTGCGACTTCATTTCAGTCCTTCTTCAGTTCGGATTGTTTCTGACGGAGGCCGAGTTCGATGGCGTGCAGCTGCGTGCCGGGGTGGGCGTACAAGGACGGCCGCCCGTACATGGAGCTGCCGGAGCCGGACCTCACGGCGTCGGCGTCGCTGCAGGTGCAGCAGCAGTTCTACCATGTCAGTAGACGCGCCACCTCATCCTCGCAAACATGTTTGATAATTTAGCTTCGCTTTGAATACTGCTTGACGCTCATCGCTGACATTTCTGCACTGCTGTTCTGCTTTTGTTGCAACAGGAAGCCGGCACGAAGGTACGTTTCTCCATTGTTCTTGCCCTGCATCGCATTGCATAAATGCTGATCGATCGGCTCGGCGTGGCGGTGCAGACGGCGGTGTTCATGAGCTGCGACCACGGCGAGATCGAGGTCGGGCTGTCGAGCGCCCCGGCGCCGCCGGCGGTGGCGAACCACGTGCAGGAATCGCTCCTGGAGGAGTTCATGCAGCTAACGCCGGCGGTGCCGTCGTCGTCGTCGTCCTCCCTGCCGTCCCTCTCCATCGGGAGCCCCGAGTACTCGTCGCTCATCCGCTCAATGGCCACGACGGCCGCCGCCGAGCCATCCTCGCAGGAACGGCAGCCGCTGCCGCTGCACCCGGCGGTGCAGCTGCCCGGCTTGCTCCTGCCGGTATACGGCCACGCGCCGTTCCTGGCCCCCGAGGACGAGGACGCCGCCATAGCGGAGGCAATGCTCGCGGTCATCTCCAGCTCCGCGCCGCAGCCGCCGGCGCCCACCGACGTGCCGCCGTCTCCTCCGTGGCTCGCCCGCCACCGCGCGCAGAGGTGGTCGCCCCGGCGCCGGGCGCCGGGGGCGTTCAGGGCGTACTGCTCCGCGCTCTCGCCGAGGGCGCGGCCGCGGCCGGGCGCGCCGGGGCAGAGGATGGCCAAGACGGCCATCGCGCTCATGCTGAGCGTGCACATGGCAATGCGCGACCGGGAGCTCGCCGCCGCGCGCCGGCAGGAGGACGCCGCCGCCGGGCAGCCCCCGGCGCCGCAGCAACAACAACACACCAGCAGCCAGCTGCACCACATGATCTCGGAGCGGCGCCGGCGCGAGCGGCTCAACGAGAGCTTCCAGACGCTCCGAGCACTGCTCCCTCCCGGATCAAAGGTAGTAAGTACAAACCGAATCAAAGATCAACATTTCTCATTACAAAACATGCATTTCGCAACAATGGAAATTTAATTTCAACGCGTGCGATCGTGATCGATCCGCAGAAGGACAAGGCCACGGTTCTCGCCAACACGACGGAGTACATGCACAAGCTGATCGCCGACGTGGCAGACCTCGAGAAGAAGAACCGGCACCTCGAAGCACAGATCGGCCTGCCCCTTGAGACCCAGCAAGCCGGGAGCGATGACTCGTCAGAGAGAGTGCAAGTGGATGTGACCACCGGCGCATCAACCTCGACGTCGACGTCCGCCGCCGGACAAGCTCAGGAAGTGAGCATTAGGGTGACGGTGCGGGCCGAATGCGACCTGCCGGAAGTAGTGATCGCCATTCTCGCCAGGATCAAGAAGATGGGGCGCTTCGCCGTGGTGACCGTCGATGCGCGGCAGCGGAGCAGCAGACATGCGCAAGTCAGCATTACACTGCGACTCACGGTATGGACTATGCTACGCAATATTTTCCCCTTTACAACTATAAGCTATATTTAAGGACAAATTGGTCATTGAATACGTCTTGTCAGAGTCTCAATTCCACAACCTATTTTATGATCTGGATTGATTAGACCAATTTATGGTTTGTAGTCAATAGTATAATTTATGATTTTGCATTTTATTATGATGCTACGATTTGCGATTTTATCAAAGACTTCCAATCTGATTCAACGACTCTAATGACTTCGATTTAACATTGGATATATGCAACAAGGACCACACAACATGACACGACACAGCGTCGACACGATCCTATTTGGACAAGCCATACATGTACAATAGTAAGGTCAAAATTCTATTTTGATGGTTGACCTGCATGGGTCTACCATTGATATCGCCCTCCAATGGAAGGGAAGGAAATTTGATGCCCTAGACCTGGCGTGGAAAAATCTTTGAAATGTCCATGAAAAAAACTGGCACAAATCTTTAAAGTACAGTTTCGTGGAAGAAGAAAAACAAAAGACCTTTAAAGAATCTTGACTAGTCCTTGCATGTCATGGAGTAGTAAAAGCCGTGGACCGTATAGGTCAAATTGGTAGTTATCTAACTTTGGTCTCTTTGAATTGGTTCTAGAAGACATGACTCCACACTTGACCAATTAAGCACACAAGCATAGTTGAATATACCACTTTGTTCCTTTGAAACATTTTTATACTTGAACTTGCGCACATGATAGTTCCAACTAATAAAGTTTCAATGGGGATTAGAGCGACTCTGACAACTAAACTAGGTGGAGTAATTTTCTTCGTGCATTCTCTGATCCTCTCAACACGGAAATCCATCAGTGACGTTCTCCTAAATGAAGTAAAGAAATGGCATGATGTCATATTTTCAATTTCTTATAAGCAGCTGTTTCTGACGCTGTCAGACAGCTGATAACGACCACTAATTACTCGTGATTAACAAGGGCTTTTCTTTGTTAGACCCGATCAAGCAGAGCTTTGAAAAGTCTATGTAGTAGCTAGAGATGAACATGGTCAGAGTACTTGCTGATGAAGCCTAATTAACCAACCATGGGTACCACTTGTCAAATCCCCGCTGCAGGCTGGTAGCGACGAGGCCGACGAGACGTCCCTCAAGGAAGCTGTGGCGAAGGCTGTCGAGGATGCGGTGGCAAGACCGCCGTCGCCGCCGTAGCCTGTCGCCCGCCGCGCCGGAGCTCTATTTTCTAGATGTGCGAGCACATCAGTTTTGACCGGATCAGGGCAAGGGGAAAGCACAATTCGGTGGCTGTGGTCTGTCTGTTTAATTTTCTTGGGTCATTTTCTTCACATGTCGTGTGCTCCTTCTTTAGGCTAGAAGATTGATTAGGCTCTTTTGTTTTGGCATTGTTACTTGTTAGGTCAGGGGTCAGGGAAGAGGTACATAGCGGGGACTGATTAGCTATCTTAGTCCTTAGGATAATGTGAAATTGGTTGTCTGTTGTGAAGTAAATTTTCCCTTTGGGCATGCGCCCTCATGTGGTCACTTTTAAATTAACATGCTCTAAGACTCGTGTACTATCATCAGAAAATCTCAAAGCAGGTACAAGTACAACAGTGAATCAACTGAGAGGATATATACGACCCTTACTGGCAAAGGTTTTTCTTCCATGCAAATGCCAAATGTTATAATGTTTTTGATTTACTTATGCGCTAAAACCAATTTTGCACTTATTTTATGCAAAGCTGCGACCCTATATGCCTCCTTTGACAAAGTAAAAGCTAATGAATTTAAAAAAATGAATTATGAAGTAAGTTTTCTCATAAAAGTTCTTAGAACAAAGGATCGTGCTCTTGCAAATCGCATGGGATTCCTATTGAATGACTTCTTTTACATGAATTTTAAAGGAGTCATGGCAAGAAGTTCAACCTCATGGAAATTTCAATGTGTCTATCATGGGGAACAATTGCATTCTCTCTCACATTCCAAAGAAGAGCCGTGGGACATAACCTGTGTTATTCTTCAAAGTTCAAAACTAATGACTCAGATGCATCCATGTCAAAAATTAGTTTTGAAATTGGTCATTTCAGTGTAAAAATAAAATATTTTTACAACTAAAAATAGGTATGCCTATTGTTTAAAAAATGTTCTGTATAGCACCCCTTGTGATGGGCTATGTAGCATAGCAAAATAATAATATTTAAAGCATGGTTAAGCTACAATAACTCCAGTTGTAGTAAATAAATGTGATGATCATACTCAGGAAATATGTGGTTCCTAACCTTTGGGGTCCAATAGTGATTCCTTTTCTATTTTGTGAAAGATAGCGGTTTTTGTCACGGCTAATTACCTATGGCAGAAAAATTGCATCTTCTCCAACTTGTTCACACTAGTACATCAACCCGTGCTCCCGCACGGGCTAATATTTTTAAAAACTATTATATTTGAAAATTATTTAGAAATTAGGCTCCTAGCTAATAATCAAAATTGTTTACCTACTACTCTCTTTTTTAATACTTCAACTATAGATGTGTACTTATCTTTGTCTATAGTTGCAATTCATTTTTAATTAGTAATCACTATATGCACTCTTTCATCCACATTCAATAATATAAATAGATAATTTAGAATATATTAGTTAGCTTTTGGATATTTCTATATGATGAATATGAAGATAATTAGATTCAGATTTAGGTGTTTACTTTAGTTTATTTTTAATAATAACATATGTGGGTAACTTAGATACAAATTTAGAATGGTATTTTAAATTATGCTTTACAATGATATGCATGGGTAAATTGGATGAACCTTATTTTTTATAATGGCAAAGGTCGGTAATTTAGATATAGATTTAGAGGTTTAATTTAGAATATTTTCATAATGCTAGAGGTGGGTATTTTTTTATAAAATAGAATAGACCAATGACTATGATTATTAGAGTTTACATGATTCATGTTTGATGTTTCTATTTTTTTGAGAATTTTAGGATTTTTTTCTAGCTTGTTTCGTGAGAACTAATATGGAGTTTCCAATAAAAAAATTGATGCCACATTGCTACAAATATATTACCTTGAGGTACCGCTCATTTGCTAAATATTCGAACACAATACTTATATAGGTATATACTTATTATCTTCATCCAATTGTGATAGATTTTAGTTAGTAATTACTCTATAACATTTTGATCCACGTTTAAAACCTTTAATTTTCACTTTGCATCACAGGTATGCGCTTGAATTTGTACAATGGACCTTAATTTGAGCTATAATTTTAACATAGAAATCTATATTATCATCACTTTCTCTATATCTTTAAAAATGATGACACACATCATGCATATATACCTTAATTATAATATCATATACCAACAGTGTAAGAAATAGATAATTTAGAATCATATATTGCTGTATCTTGGAGTATACTTTTAATAAAGGTTATTTGGATTCAAATTCAGGTTACCTTATGTTATTTTTAATAATGGCAGACGTAGGTAATATAGATGCAAATTTAAGGGCTTACTTTAAGCTTTTTTTAAGTATTAGTTGTAGGCAATTTAGTTGCAAATTTAGGAATTTATTTTAAATTATTTTTATAATAGCATAAGTGGGTAATTTGGATGAAGATAAACTGATAAAGGGTTACTTTAGTTTATTTTATATAATGGCAGGGGTGGGTAATTTAGATATAGATTTAGGGTTACTTTAGACTATTTTCATAATGACATAGGTGGGTAATTTTTTAGAAAACATAAGGGTGACCACAATGTGTAGAAAAGTAGTCCATAGGCAAATATTATATTCCATTCAGCCACCTAGTACCATTGTGCAAGTGGTCCATATAATGGAGATAACAAAAGTCACCCGCACTATTATGGGCTGCCCATAGAGCACTTAAAAAATATATCTGTATGCTACAAACCAATCAGAATTGGAGTAGATGATTCCTTTCTATTTTGATGGGACTCTTCTTATTTTCTAATATTGTAGCTCTTTTCATAACTAAGGCCTGCTTGATGTGGACCCCACTCATATGGACTAGTTTGCCAAAAATATTGTTGTTGCCCTAATAGATTCAACGATAATTTGAGTCTACTGATTGATGTTTTACTTTTTAAAAAAAATTCTAGTATTTCTCTTCTTAATAGATTCACATGTTTGTCTTTCCTGCTGACAATGTAAACCGTATTGATTCGAGGGGGTTTTGGGTTCAGGAAAGCGCACTTTGGTGTGGGTTGCCAGCGTGTATCACGCCGAATACGGTTTACATTATCTTTTGATTTAAATTGTCTTTTTTTCGAATTAATACGGTTTATATTGTCAGCAGGAAAGACATGTGAACATGTCATGCGGATTATTAGATTAATCTGGTGAACATGTCAGCTTGGAAGGACGCGGCTGCTTCCGGAATGTGGTGTCAGCAATAGCCACCAGAAGCGGTGTCAGGGATCTGAACACTATGAAGGTGTCGACATTGGGAACTGAAAAAACCTGATATTTCTTTTTTTAAGCATCCCCCTAGGATCGTAGTTGCTTTAAAAGGAGCAGATAGTAGTACAGTACTCACTAAATGCTAAATAGTCAACTACCTATAGTTTAGCCAATTATCGTAAAACAGCCATTCTTTAAACGATCGATTCACAATTCACATGTATCAGTGAATAACCCCAATTTTCCGTTTCATTGTTTGATTGCATTATCCCAGCGGCGCTGCATACACGAGGAGGTGGAGGTGGACGGCGAGGGGAGCGCCCGAGATCGGGGTTGTTGGGCGACTCCTTTGCCGCAAGCGGCGCCGCGACGGCGAGCTCCGCCGACCTGATGCCCGCGGAGTGGAAGGCGAAGGGGAGGTCGGTGCGCGTGGAGTGGAGGGCGAGGGTCTCGGATCCGCTGGCGACGAATACGCTGCTGGCCGTCGCCTCGACAGCTGCGACAGCCCATCTCATCGTGCGAGCAGCAGCCGCCGGTCTGCCTTGTTCTCCGTCGGCGGATGAGGACGCGGAGAAGGGCCGCGATGGCGCGGGAGGAGAGGGCAAGGAGACGACGGCGCCGGAGGTGAAGGCGGCGAGCGCAAGGCAAACCAGGTGGAGGCGATTTCGTCGGCGGGGAAGGATGACGTGTAAGCATACTGCGTGGTGAGCCCTCGTAGGTACAGTAACTGGAGGCCCACGGTAATTCCTTTTTTATTCCAGCATCGGTAAAAATTTTTTAACACTCAGGAACGCAGTGCGCTCAGAGGGCAGCAATCCTTCACGCGATGTATCTCTACTTATGACGTCCATCTATCTTCGCTCGTGACACACGCTGGGAAATGTACTCGTGGTGGAAGTTGCCACTGGCATCCACATCCGAAGTCTCCGTGGAAGTCTTTGTTCCCAGCCACTTCGTAGTTACTTTCACCGGGAAAACCAAGAAGCGCAGTCTGTGAAAATAAAGCCTCTGTTCGCGAGACGTGAAAGTGACGGTCAGCATCGACCGTGGTGACCAGTGGCACTAGGGCGTCGCCCTGTCCCCTCCGAAGCAGCAGTTCCAGGCACTAACCAGGTGTCTTCGACGAAGATTACAAGCTGGCAGCGTACGTGATCCAGCGCCGTCCATGTCCGACCAGGCAGCGCCGTCGGCGACGTCGTCCGCCACCTCCGTCGTCGCCGGCGACGACCTTGACGCTGCCAGTGCAATTGGCCAGTGTAAAAATTTGTCGACGGTGACCGGCGACCGCTGATGCATTCACTCGCTCCACAGTTTCATTCGACGCAGACAGCACAGCGGTACAAAGCAAAAAAACAGGACGTCATAAGATGCAGACTACGCACGGCATCAGTCACATCACCAGAAGAGGCTGCGGTAACAATCAGCACCTACTATTACTGCAGAAAGGGACTGGTATTTGGGAGAGGACAATCTTCTCTCCTTGTCAGCTTCAGTTAACCTTCAAGACTCTGCCTTTCTGCAGTGCTCATGCAGTCATGTACATTGGCATTGTGGCATTGTTCAGAATCAGAATAAACCATGTGCCATGCTGTCATACAAATGTTACCCCCCATCACCACAGAAGTTGCAGAACACATATACGGAGTACATTCTAGCATCGACAAACAAAGAATGTATCAGGCACTAGCTCCTGGCTGTCCAACAAAATAAAGCTTCAAACTATGCCATCAGGAACACGAGCATTTTGAGTTTCAAGCGCATTCCTGAAAAGGCTGAAACTACTAACCTCATTGTCAAAATGAAAATCAATTGAAGCACCCTGATTCATTCAGTAAAAAGGGTCCAATAAATCTACAGCTCTGGGGGGCTGGGGGGCTGTAGCAATCATTTATTGAAATTTGAACATGGTATGGTATCTAAGTACTACATACAGTTCTGGGGGCTCTAGCATACTAGCAGTTAGCACTAACGGCATCCTGGACTCTTTTCTTTATGTGACTTCACTTGAATTGTAACTGCACTGTAGGAGCTCTTGAACGGTAAGACAGCCCGGTAGAGCTCACTGTCAGTAACCTTCGGCACCGCCCTGACTTGAGGGAAATGGTGAAGTGGTGAAGGTCTCATCGCTTGTGCCCATAAAGATAATGTCGATTCCCTCAGCAAAACTAACTACATAATCTTCATTATACAGCATGGTTTTGTTGGCCAATGGGGAACAATGTCTCGAGCTCGATGATCCTGTGTGGCACCTTCTGCAACCCCTCTGGATCCACCTTCATCAACCACAGGTGGAGACAGGAACCCCTGAGCCCAACCTTTATATTGATGTCCAGAGCAGTGGTGGAGAATCGACAATGGGCTAGATCAAGGTGGGGGTGATTCATGGACTGAGTTGCCGACTTGGTGCCACCAAGTTAACAAAGGTAAGAGTGACTCAAGATGCAGAAAAAAAGGTAACCATCTCTGATCTGTGCCAAACTGATAGTAGTCTTCTTTTTCTGAAATTCTTTATATGCATTGAGTATCTGAATTCACATAGTCAAGATTTAAGAAGGCCCCGTGCTATGTACAAAACTTTTCTGTGGCTTATATGTTTTCCACAAAAATAAAAGTACTATACACTTCTATTCAGAGGTCATATACATACAGGAGATGTGTGCTTTAGGATAAACACTAGTAACATATTCTTTCTCAACCCAACTGGCTGCCTAGTTCTATCAAGTTTTTATTGGCGAGATTGATGATCGAATCGGCGATTACTCGAGCACTTGACTTCATGTAGCCTCCTGATAACACGGCATAGATGGGTATCATGCACAGGTATATGGCATTAGCAGATTTGTTTGACTAGCAGTACAGGCTACAAAATTGTGTCAGAAATAGTTCACCTGACGTCAGCATGAGCAGTGGAATGTTTTGATCTTTCGCAAATCTAAACACCTTCTCATCTCTGGTAATTACACCCTCAGGACTTATCTACAAAAGATGTCGAATTCAGCAGCATTACACCAATTTATTCAGGCAAAGATGGAAAATAAGATCATTTCTGTTGCAGCATTTCCAGTACTTCTGCTTGTGAGAATGATAATACCTAGGTCGCCAGGAATAACTAGCACAAAGTCTAGCTTACTAGGTAACTAAAGACATGATTTCAGCATATTGCAGAATTGCATTGGAGGTTGCTTAGGTGGCTTATGCTTGTGACGGTAGAGTTTAGGAGAAAAGGTACCTTCAATCTGCCCAATGGATCACCATCAAGGATGTCTGTTCCAGCATTGTAAACAATCAACTGGGGTTGAAACCTACTTTTGCAGACCTGCAAACAATATGTTCTAAGAGGAACTGTGAATAACAAGTTTGTTAAAAATGCACATATATAAACAACAATAATGAATTATTCTAGGTTCAAAAAGTCTAGAAAAATATGGAGAAAGCAAAATGTAGTCCCAATATCATTAAACTGGCATTACAGATAAGTGCATTTGAAGTGTGCATGATCATTTCCTTAGAAGGTAAGTGCGATATCATGTTCATGCAGCCTATGTAGAAGGAACCAGATTTTTCACAGTTTCAAACCTCTTGCTTAGTTGAATATATACATATATATAAAGAACATATAGCATCATCGATAGATGCACTTAATCAAATCAGAAGTCAAAATGATAATCATTCTGTGCTCACTTGTCGAAATTTGGGATGTATATCATGCAAAAGTTGACACTTCAAAACATTAATCTAGTACCCTGTATAAATATTTCTTGTTACAGCCAATTTTGCAGGTATGTAAATGTACCTCGAGAGCCTTATCAAGTAGCTCCAAGTATTCATCTGTTTTTGTCCCGCTCTATAATGCACAATCACATAATGAGAAATTTAACTCAAAAGTTGAAGCACGTGCATAATTAGCAGTTTGCAAAATGAAACTTACAGCTAATTCAACTTTTTGATCGATGTATTGCTTAGCAGTGAAATCCTGAAATGGACCAATTTAAGTTTACAAAGAAACAAACAATCAGGAATATATCTGGTATCAAACAAAATGGAATGATAAATACAAAACTTTTCTTTTCTTTTGGTGTCTATATCACATTAATGTGGAATGTTACCAAAATCGTAGTATGAGACCATTGAGACAGTCAGAATTCATTGCAGTATAATAGGTGGATGGAACTGGTCTTTTCTAACTAGTGAACAATTACATCATCTATGGATGAAAAATAAGGTTTGTTCCAAATATGATCATGCATTTAGAGTTTCACAACAAAACTTGTGTTTAAGAAGTGACAAGAAAGTTACATAAGTAATCTCTAAATCATGTGTAATTCATAATGATAATACTATATAAGAGCACCACCAATAAGAAAAGAAAATAATAGCTTGATATACTGCAGGTGTCTAAGGAGTGCCAAAGATGTAGACCCTTACAAAGGGATAAATTCCAGCATTGTACATGTCCAAAATGTAAACCCTTCCTGTGAGTGATAAACTGGTGTCATACTGACAAATATAATGAACCGAAAATCCACAGAAAATTAGAAGTTTGTACCATCATTAGCAAAATCTTTTTCATGTCCATTTCCTTGGTGAGCATCCAGATCTATGATCAATAAACTGCAAATGTTTGAAAGGGAAGTTCAGTTAGTTCTGTATAGCTAAGTTTACACCCTTGCATTTGACTACAAGCACATGAAACTGACTGCCTGGGAGGTTGCCTTCAAGCATTACACTATTCCAGGAAGAAAGATGGATTAACATCGCAGAACATGCTTCACAATACTCTCCAGTCACAAAAGAGTGATAGTTTACTATTTTCAACATCTACATGGTCCCCAAAAACACAATTTGACTACTAATTTCTACTACAAGATATTGGCAAACATTACAAAAAAATAGTATGATTATGAAACTTTTGGACAAATCTAGTTATACAATTTGTAGATATCCAATATCAATGTACACGAATAATTGATAATCAAAGTTCTAATATGTTGACCGCAAGTAACCCAAAGTATCACTATTTGTGTAACTGGAGGGAGTATATGCACAAGTGCAGTCAAGCATATAATAAGCAATTAACGGAGTCTGAGAAACTAAGGAAAACATAGTTGTTATAGCTACAGTTATACTATAAAAGGTTTATTACCGTGAAATATTTAGACGGACAAAAGCAAACTGGATGCACAGAGAGATGTCAGCGTACGCACAAAATCCACCTCCTTCCTCTGCCGAACAATGGTGAAATCCTCCACCAACATTAATAGCCCATCCTCTCTCGAGTGCAAGTTTCGCTGACAAAATGGACCCACCAACCTTTGGAAAGAGAGGGAAACAGTTTATCATGCTTCCCTGGTACTCAAATTATGGATCTGGGTTTTGCACATAATACAGAAGAAAGCACAAATTCACAACACATCACCTGCTTCCGGAATGGGTATAGTAGCTTTTTCTGCACGATCCAATTAGGGACAAGCGACACAGGAGGGACCTAATAAGATATCAAACATCTGTCAGACACTAGCTGGCTGCAACACATAATTCGCTGCCAATCATTGCCAATTCCGCTTCTTCTAAAAAAATCACTACCTCCACAATGGAGGCGACTCTGAAGCTGCATTTGAGGCTGTTAAGATACGCCTCCGTGTGAACCTGGTTAAGCAAGCAGTGCAAGGGATCCAGAAAAATCAGAACAAATTCGCTATGAAGTCTGAACCAGGTGACAAAAAAAAAACATATTCTTGATTAATCACCACTAGCAAATCCTCCTTGCAGGCTTCCAATGGCTCCACGACCTGTTTCTTCTCCAGGTGCCCTTCCCTGGTGAGGTACCTGCAGATGCGCCCCCATTTGGCGGAATCAAACGGGTGCCTGCACAAAGGGGTCGCCCGGACGCTGCGTCAGACACAAAACATGTGAATGCCGATGCGTGTTTTGGCATAGGTGGTGGCCTGGTGGGCGGGCGGGGAGGCATCTCACAGCTTCTCGAGGCCGAGGAAGGAGATGTCGTAGGCCGGCGAGTAGACCACCGGCACCTGCAAGAAAAGGGAACAATGCGATTAAAACACGGGAAGGCAGCTCGCCCGATTTCTCGAAACTAGAAATGAGGCAGGGCACCCGCTACCGACCTTGGACGAGGGGACTTCGAGGTAGAGCTTGCTGGAGAGGATGCGTTTCTGCCGTAGGGACTCCCCGGCCGGCGCCGGCGCCGGCGAGGCGGAGGAGGAGGCCATCCGCCGCCAGCGGGGGAGGGGGAGGGGGAGGGAGAGGGAGAGGGCGGAGGCCCGTGTGGCGTTGGGGAGGAACCGAATGGTCGAGGCGCGCGGCCTGCGCCTTCGGCCGGGGAATCCTGCCGCGGCTCTGGTGCGCGCGTGACGTGGAACCGGCGGAAGAGAGAGGAACAGGCGAACAGCGGTTGCGGTGCCGGGAGTCCGTCGGGAGGATTCGGTGCTGACGTGCAATTTGCGCGGCGGTCGGTGCTTCCACGTTTCATTTTGCAATATTTTGCATTGAAGCCTCCCAAATTTGTCTATTAATATTGTGTTTGGTTCTGGGGTCGAAGTGGGTTGGGTTGGAGCCGACCCGGATGGGGAATATTCCCAGTTGATCCGGGTTCATCCCATCCTAAAAAAAACGATGGAATCATCCCAACCCATTTCTTCTCCGTTTCTTCTCCGCTCGCCCGCCGCTCGCCCGCCGCCGCTGTCCGCCCAACCCCGCCGCTGCCTGCCCACCATCATCCTGCCCTTCGCCCGCCCCGTGCCCTCCCGCAGCTGCCTCCCCTACGGCTCCAACTCCGGCGGCGCAGCTCCCCCGCAGCTCCAACGGGGCGACGGCGCAGGGATCTGGGGAGGCAGGGGCGGCGGCGCAGGTCGCCCTCCTCGCGTCCGCCGCCGTTGCTCGCCCGACCCCGCCACCACCCTCCGCCGGCCAGCCATCCGTCGCTGCCTGCCCGCCCCCTCCCACCGGCCTGGCGCCCTCCCGCCGCCGCCTGCCCGGCGGCGCAGCTTCGCCTCGCGGCGCCCCATGGCCCCGCACCTGCTGCAGAGACCGAGCGGCCGGGAGGTAGCGGCGGGGGCCGGCGCAGGAGTGCTAGCCGACGGTGGGGGCCGGCGCGGAGGCGGTGGGGGAGGAGCCGCCGGCGGGGGCTGGCGCGCTGGCGGCCGGGGAGTAGCGGGGGGCACCAGGAGTGCTTGCGGGGAGGAGAGAAGGAAGAAGAGTGAAGGGAGGAAAAAAAAGAAATAGAAAGAAGAGGATGACATGTGGGGCCCACAATTAACGGTGTTACAAGGATCCCGACCCTCACAACTTCTCCAACCAAATAAAAAACTTGGTCCAACCTATCCCTCTTCAACCCTCTCATCCAAACAAGAGAGGGGTCGACTCCAACCCAGAAAAGTGGGTTGGCTCCAACCCAACCCACATGGTCCCAAAACCAAACGCACCCTAAATGTCCTCTTCCTCAATTTTTAAAACATGGACATACACACTCACGTACGCTCATGCAATTTTACCTTATAAATACCTCTGAGAGAATGATTCGATAAATTTAGAAAAATATGAGTACCTAGGTTCGAATCCGTACCTAATATGGCAAATTAGAAAAACTGCAAGCATCTATGCCGAGTCGAGGATTTGAACCTAGGTAAACAAGTTCCACCGTAAAAAAAACCTTGCTAGAGTTATGCTCACTTAGGTCACAAATTCCATTCCGGACAAATTACCTTATATGCAGTATTCTACTTTTTCTCTAATAAATATGTTCTATTTTTCTCTCTAATAAATATGTCTGCATCTCTCTTTCGTCCATTTAGATTGCCAAACTAGAGTCAGCAAGGATGTACCGGTGTAAAAGTGCTTGGCAATGGTGATCATAATTAACAACTTTTAAAGATTATGTGTGGTTTCGACATTGTTGATTGACATATTAATCCAGTGCAGAATGCGTAATATGGTTAGAAAAGGAGTGGCTAAACTGACAAAAACATTTGATCATGGACAATAGTTGTTTAGATGATAATATAAGACTTCGGCAGCTCTCGAGCCGCCCCTACTTAAGCTGTGCCAAGCGGCAGGGAAACAAACAACTCCACCGGAGAAGCCTCCAAACCATGCTTGGAGGAGCCATTCGATGAAGGGGGCGAGGGCGTCCAAAAACGTGACTCCCTACAGTTTCTTCTCATTTTTGCTATCCCTGTCCTCGTGAGGGACCCGTAGGTGATCGATAACAAGAGGCTGGGATGGAGGCACCCAACAGCGAGAGGCGGAGGTGGAGGAGAGTGTAGAGGCAGCCGGCAATAGGGTGTGGGGCACCGAAGGACAACAACGAGCATGCAGTAGAGCTGCGGCGGGAGGGGTACCGAAGGACAACAGCGAGCATGTAGTAGAGATACAGCGGGGCAACAACAGTGCAGTCGGGGGACATGAGATGGGCCAGAGCAAGAAAGCCGGAGGAAGGGGCGGAGATGTGTGCAAACGGGGGTGAGCTAGAGCAAGGTAGCGGTGGGCTAGAGTGACGTGGTGGAGCAGCAGTGGTGTGCATGCGGCGGGCTGGAGTGACGCAACGGAGCAGTGGCGGTGTAGCACGCGCGGTGCAGGGTGAAGCAAGTAGGCATCGAAGAAGAAAGAGGGTGGTTGCGGAAAGAGGATAACGGGTCAATTGGATAAGGAAGGAAGAGAAGTGGAAGAAAAGAGGAGAAATGGGAAAAAAAGAGAAGATATAAGGAATGAGTAAGAAAGTGAAAAAATGCATTAAAAAAGACATGGGTAGGCTAAAGTTTCCATTCATAAATTTATTTTTCAAATGAAATCCACTTTATAATTGAAAGAATGTAAAAACAACAAATCAATTAGATAAGTGTACACTAGACAGTTATCACCTTCATCCATTCATGAAAACTGTTAACACCAAAATTTGGAAATATGCTCTGAAAGGAAGTAATCGGGCGATGATGCAGAAAATGACGAAATCTCCTAAATAAGGCTGAAGAAAAAGAAAGCAAGAAAGGAAATCAACGCACACAGCAAGAGTTGAATAAAATATTCTGTAGATAGAGTTGGTTAGGGATAAGCTTGATTAGAGATAGAGTATTAGTTAGAGATAGAGTTTTGATTAGAAAAGATTGTGTACGTGACTTGCCTTGTACGTGATTGGAGCCTTGCCATGTAACGTCGCCATCCGCCCTATAAATATAAAGGGTTGTGGCCATTATAAAGAGAATCACACGATCAATAAACAAACATATTTACCTTTACCTTTCGGCTTCACGTCATTGCATTAGGAGTAGGAGTAATGTAGCTTCTCGATGAGTTCCTTCTAGCAATCTGGGCTTTATCGACCTCGATCTTCAGCAAGCTGCAAGTCCCCGTCATCAGGTGTACTAGACTTCAACTTCCGGGCGCATCGCTGTCGTTGGGTCTAGTTTCATCTACCGGTTATCAAGTATCTTGGATCTTTGACTTACGGCATATTGCTTCTGTCTCGATCTACGGTATTCACTAGTTATCCTGCCTTGATTAAGCTTGCATCGGCTGATATTTATCTGTTCTATCATCTTGTCGTTCCGTTTGCTTTAATTAGCTTTAGATCGGCTCATCATAGATGATAGATCGCTTGATAGCCTGTTACATCTTAATCCTGGCTACCCTTCGAGTGCTGTTGGAATTAAGTTCCATTGTGATTAGATTCATCGGTTGGCGGGGTCTGCATTGATGTCCTGCTGAGTGTTTCTAGGTTGCAACTACCGAGCGCATCGCTGTGGTTTCACCTAGGAATATTGGTGGTGACATTAGTTTAGATCTCATCGGTTTGTGGCTCTAGCTATGGTGGAGCGAGAACTCGACGACGCTCTGTCTCCTATCGGCTGTCTAGCCGATGGTTATTGTGAAATTATGTTGAATCGGCTTGAATAGCCAATGAGCCATTTGCATTCATCAGGATGTTGGAATCGGACTCATGGCTGATATTTTGTTTATCATGATTTATTTTGCTACACCATTATCGCTACTAGTGCTCGGATCACATCGGCCTGATCGTCCATTTGCCTCGAACTTCGAAAGGATCATCTTCCCCTTGTCAGTTGAATGGTCAAACTAATTGGCACGTCCGCGCACACCACGCGCGTCGATTTGGATTCTGCACTGGAGTTAAGCAGATCTCCCAGGTCCTCATGTGCTGATGCAGGGTCCACCACCGTCAGGATTTTGCGTCAACACATTTTGGCATACTCGGTGGGACACAGTTATAAGACTCACATGTTTATTCAGATAAAAAGAGTATCTTCGGCAGCTGTATCAAGTTCATCATCCGATTGAAGAGAAGCATCGGCGGATTGGTTAAAAAAATACAGCGACCAATTGTAGAGAAAGGCATTGGCGGATTAGCATCAGTCAGTTGGAATTATAAAAAAGAGAAAGGTATTAGCTGATTAGCATCAGCCAGTTGGAATTAAAAAAAAGAGAAAGGCATCGACCGATTAGCATCAGCCAGTTGGAAATTAAAAAAAGAAGGGAGCAGCCAGCCGATGGAAGTCCCGGCCGATGGGCAAATGAATAAATAAAAGAAGAAAAAAGAAGAAGAAAGGAGCAGCTAGCGATGGGAGGTTCCAACCGATGGGCAAGAGACAAATATAAAAGAAAGAGGGATAAGAAGAGCAGTCAGCCGATGGGGATCCAGCCGATAGTGCTACTGGCTATATTTCGGCCGATGGGGTTAAAATTGCATCGGCTGATTGAAACAAAAATAGTATCGGTTGATCCTTGTGCATGATGAAATAAAAATATCTCTTCATCTCGGTTGACGCAAAGGTATGGCCGATGGCAAGTCCGATGGAGTTAAAATTGCATCGATTGATTGAAATAAAAAGTAAGCATCGGCTGATTGATTGCTTGGCCAATTAGCATCGGCTGACTGCTTGGCAAATAAAGAAAATTGCATAAATTGCATCGGCTGATTGGTTCAGGCAAAATAGTATCGGCTGCTTATAAAATATATTGGATATTAATTTCGAAGCATGAAATATTCATACTCCGAAATTAGAGGGTCTGCGTTGACAACAAAAGCTTGCTGGTTACTGCACCAAGTTTTGGTGTCAACAGACTGATCTGTTATTTCTACTGCCGGCGAATTTATCAGCCCAAAGTGGGATCAAGGCATCAAGCTGATGGGGTTCTTTATATTTCAAGAGGAGTCGATGAATATTGCAATTAGACGTCATTGGCTCTAAAGGCAAGCATCAAACTTTTATAATTAGTTTCAGAACATGAAACCTTCATACTCCGAAACTGGGTGGCCTGTGTTGACACCAAATTATCAACCTTCTATAGTTAGTTTCAGAACATGAAGCCTTCATACTTCGAAACTGGGGGCCTGTGTTAACACCAAAATTTGGAAATATGCTCTGAAAGGAAGTAATCGGGCGATGATGCAAAAAATGATGAAATCTCCTAAATAAGGCTGAAGAAAAAGAAAGCAAAAAAAGAAAATCAACGCACACGGCAAGAGTTGAATAAAATATTCTGTAGATAGAGTTGGTTAGGGATAAGCTTGATTAGAGATAGAGTTGGATTAGTTAGAGATAGAGTTTTGATTAGAAAAGATTGTGTACGTGATTGGAGCCTTGCCATGTAACGTCGCCATCCGCCCTATAAATATAAAGGGTCGTGGCTATTGTAAAGAGAATCACACGATCAATAATCAAACATATTTACCTTTACCTTTCAGCCTCACGCCATTGCATTAGGAGTAGGAGTAATGTAGCTTCTCTATGAGTTCCTTCTAGCAAGCTGGGCTGCATCGACCTCGATCTTCAGCAAGTTGCAAGTCCCCGTCATCAGGTGTACTAGACTTCAACTTCTGGGCGCATCGCTGTCGTTGGGTCTAGTTTCATCTACCAGTTATCAAGTATCTTGGATCTTTGAGTTACGGCGCATCGCTTCTGTCTCGATCTACGGTATTCACCAGTTATCCTGCCTTGATTAAGCTTGCATCGGCTGATATTTATCTGTTCTATCGTCTTGCCATTCCGTTTGCTTTAATTAGCTTTAGATCGGCTCATCATAGAAGATAGATCGCTTGATAGCCTGTTACATCTTAATCCTAGCTACCCTTCGAGTGCTGTTGGAATTAAGTTACATTATGATTAGATTCATTGGCTAGCAGGGTCTGGATTGACGTCCTGCTGAGTGTTTCTAGGTTGCAACCACCGGGCGCATCGCTGTGGTTTCACCTAGAAATATTGGTGGTGACGTTAGTTTAGATCTCATCGGTTTGTGGCTCTAGCTATGTGGAGCAAGAACTCAACGATGCTCTGTCTCCTATCAGCTGTCTAGCTGATGGTTATTGTGAAGTTATGTTGAATCGGCTTGAATAGTCGATGAGCTATTTGGATTCATCAGGATGTTTTTCCCAAATGCTTTTCAGAACAGCTTCGGATCTACTAGCTACTCTAGCATAGTAGTCGTAGCCGGAATCGTTTCAGCCACAACTCAAGTCTTGCCAAACTAACCCTAAATGTAAATCTAGGAAATTATCAAGGCAACCAGAGTCTATTAGAGGAAGGGAATGATTAGTAAACAAATGTTATGTTTGGACTAAGAAATCCAATAAAACTAACAAGCTAATTGAGGGATAAGGGTACCCAAGGGTCCCATCGACCAGGATAATGGTCAGTTCTGACAAGTGGGCCTGCCCGACCACGCTGTGCGGGCCAAGGTAAGAAGATTCGTGGAGCACAAGTTCGGAGGTCGGGCAAACGGATTCTGCCCGGATATCACGAGATACTTGTTGTAAACCGACTTAAATTATTTTCCATGTAACAACCGACTTGGATTAGATCTTATCCGATTATAACCATAGGTCATCAGCCTATATAAGGCATCCAGGGGCGCCCTCGAGGGTAAGGCACCTCAACTCATTGCATCGCAAACTAGCAATACAATCCACCAGAACACAGGATGTAGGGTATTACTCTCGAGACCCAAACCTATCTAAACCTTGCGTTCATGTGTTACCATTCGAGTTCTTGGTCTTACGATCTCCCTTGCCTACCAATCTACCACCTAGGTAACCCCCTGGTGGACTGCCAGTCACTAAATCTGACAGTTGGCATGCCAGGTAGGAGTGATCGTGAGATCCTCCCCAGCGAGCTCAATGGCATCCCGTCCCAGCGTCATCTTCCCTGAGAGCATGAAGGACTTTCTCGCCAATTCGATCCAGCTCCACTTCGGGAGCATGCTGATGGACTCCGACTCCACATCCTCCTTCCCCGACTCGACGTCCGCCGCCAGCTCGGCATCCGTCGAATCTGCTTCAATGGAGCAAGGTCTTCACCCGAGGATCATCATGCTGCTTGCCCAGCAGGTCGACAATCTCTCTCTCTCAGAGAGGGTCCCATACATCTTCGTGGCAACCCGCCCACCCACACCCTCCGATCTAATCGTGGGCCTCGATCGCATCAGCAACACCATTGCTGAGTGCATCAACCTCTCTGAGGCAGCACTACGTCCCGGAATATCGGCGTATGGCTCTCCCCGCGCCCCTTTTGGCATCAAGGACTCGGCTGCCGTGTTTTTCGAAAAACTCGTGCAATCTTTCCAGATCCAATCTAACGACCCACCCAGTTTCTAGATTGCGTTGAGTTCCAAATCCCTTGCTTCGTCCTAACCCCAAACCCTTATGGTGAGGGCGACGATGGAAGCTCTCGTCACAAGATCGGGAAGTCTTTGTTGTCTCCGCCGACGAACCTCCATGTGATGTTAAAACTTCCTCCTAGGAGGAAGGGCGCAACAAGAGGAACCGGGATCGCGGCAGGCGCCGCCAACAGGAACGAGCCGAGCATGTTCGTTAGCCGCCCGCCACCCCCGTAGCGGCCGGTTCACTGCCGTCCCGCCGGTACCCAACGACACCATCAATGGTGGCCAGGACAACGCTGGAGGTCAGGCTGGTCATGACGTCTTCGCCACACCCCAGGTCAACCTGGGAGCTGTTTTTGCTGACCTGGAATATCTTCTAGACTCAGAGCAACTGAAGCGGATCCAGACACGCATCCGCGTCGCCAACGCCTAGATCGAGGAAAGGGCCCAGGCCCCAGAATCCTCAAGAAGCCAATCTTCGCACTCCACATCTACCCGGCACTCCCGAAGCCGATCTACCCAGAGTAGATCCGATCGCAGCCGAGCCAATCACGGCCGCTACAAGTGAGGTCTACAAGAACCCATTCAAGAGGAGGAGGTGCACCAATCCCAAAGAAACGACCACTACCCCGACAACAACGATTGCTAATGAGATAACCACCACCGCAACAACTGTCGCTGTGATGGACGAGGAGACGGCGAATGCCGTGGCCGGCCTGGTCAGCAACCTGACCGCGACAACCTCCACGACCGCCGCGACCTCTGTGGTGAGCTCAACAACCTTCACCCGGAGTGGGATGAGGTGGAGCTCCGCCGGCACGCCCAGTACGATCGCGACTTCGGTGCTCCAGGGGTCAGCAACCAGCCAAATCACGACACGGAGCGGGAGGCCCACAACCTCCGGGAGGAAGAGCTACGCCGCCGTGATGAGTATGACTGTCGCTACGGTGCCCCTAGTGAAGCCTACAATCCACCCTAGCACGACAACAGTGCAACCCCTAGGGCCCCACCGGTACAATACCGCCTCATGGAAGACAACGACGTGGACATCGACGGGTTCGCCGCGTTCACCCCTCGCCTTAGGGTTGTCCAGTGTCTGCCCAGCTTCAAGCTAGCCATCAACAAGAAGTATGATGATTGTTTCGACCTGACAATCTGGCTGAAGACGTACTGCACCACAGTCAAGGCTGCAAACGACACCTACGACCAAATGGCCGCCTACTTCCTGGTGGTGATGGGAAGCACAACTCTCCTATGGCTCGAGAACCTCCCACGAGGCTGCATTGACACTTGGGGTGAGCTCACCAAAGCCTTCACCCAAAACTATCAGGCCACTTACACCCGACCCAGGAACACGGAAAACCTCGGCCAAGTCCGCCAGTGAAAGAACGAAACTCTCCGCGAGTACATCAACTGCTTCTTCGACAACCGCAACAGCCTGGCTGGCATTGAAGACCGCAACATCATCTGGTGCTTCCGTACCGTCCTCATGAAGGGCTCGATGTTCCGCAGCATGTTCCAGGCTGCTCCCAAGATGGTCGGACACATGATGCAGATGGTCAACCTTCATGCCAACACAGATGAGGCCGAGAACGTCCAATTCTAGGACAGCAAGCATCACCACAACGACAACTACGAACTGCTAACCCATCAAGACCATCAGCCCCAGCCTTGGCCAGAGCCCTCCTGACCTCGAAAGAGGGCCCCTAAGGCCCTCACCGCTAAAGCCGAACCTGTGAGGCAGACAACCTTCCTCTAGGAGGAGTTTGACGATACGTTTAATGCCCCGTGCCCCTTCCACAAGGATGCATGCCACAATCTTCGGGACTGCATGGTCCTCAAGAAAGAGCTCGGCGCCCCGGTGAAATACAAGCAGCCTCGTTAGAACAACTACCACAGGAAAGACAACCACCGCGACAATCGCCACCACGATGACCGCGACAACCGCCGCCGCGACGACCACAACAACCAACGCAGAGAAGACCATCGTAACCAGCCCAACCCTGACGCCAACCAGGGCGTCGGCAATGACAACTGCGAGTTCCAGCACACCGAGTGGGAGGTGAACACCATCATCGGCGGCCCTAAAGCTTTCTGCAGCAACCGCAAGCATAAGTTACAAAGATGGGAAGTGCACTTCATCTCCGTCACACCAGTCCAGTATCTACGCTGGTCGGAGATGCTCATAACCTTCTCAAGGGAAGATCACTGGGTGCACCTCCCGGACCTTGTGTCTTACCCGTTGGTGGTGTGCCCCACCATAGACAGAGTCCCCACCATTGACGGTGGCAGCGGCCTCAACATCATCTTCACTGAGACCCTAAAGCACATGGACTTCAACTTCGAGTGGCTCCTTCCCTACAAAGACCCGTTCTACAGCATAGTACCCGGCAAAGGTCCTATCCTATCGGGAGAGTCGTCCTGTCGATCACGTTCGGCACACCCGACAACTACCGCACCGAGCACCTCACCTTCGAGGTTGCCAACTTCAAGACCTCCTACCAAGCCATATTTGGCATGCCAATGCTGGCGAGGTTCATGGAGATCCCCAATCATACCTACCTCATCCTCAATATGCCAGCTCCAAATGGTGTCCTCTCCATCTTCGGCAATGTTGAAACATCCTACAAGTGCGACACGTAAGCTGTGCAGGTTGCCGAGACCCTGGAGTACTCGGCCAATGCCACCACAATGCTCGTCGAGTCCAAGAAGGTGGACCAAAGTCAGCAAACAATCCCAGAGGCGAATCTGACGCCCATGGCACTGCAGCCCGACCCACAAGTCAAGAAGATAAGCCTCGGCCTGGAAGACCCCTCCTAGACGGCCCTCATCGGGGCCGGCCTCACCCCCCAAATAGGAAGACGCGCTCACCAGTTTCCTCTGGGATAACTCGGACATATTCACGTGGAAACAATCCGATATGCCCGGTGTCCCGCGGGAGCTAGCTGAGCACTCCTTGGAGCTGAGCAAGATAGCAAGGCTAGTCAAGCAAAAGCTTCACTGTTTCGCTCAAGATCGCAAGGAGGCCATTAGGGTAGAAATACATAAGCTCTTAGCTACCGGTTTCATCCGTAAATGTAAGAACCCCGACTGCTTAGCAAATCTAGTCCTTGTAAAGAAGAAAATTGGTGAATGGAGAATGTCTATCGACTACACCGATCTCAACAGGCACTGCCCTAAAGACCCCTTCCCTCTTCCTCGCATCGATCAGTCGTGGACTCCACAGCCGATTGCACCCTGTTGTGCTTCCTTGATTGTTACTTGGGCTATCACTAGATTGCCCTCAACCCCACTGACCATGATAAGACTGTGTTCATAACATCCTACGGCATATGCTGCTACAACACCATGATGTTTGGGTTAAAAAATGCCGGCACCACCTACCAGAAAGCAGTGCAGAGTTGCCTCGCGAAACAACTCGGCAAAAATGTAGAGGCCTACATCGACGATTTGGTTGTCAAGACCAAAAATGAAGAGAACTTCATCACTAACCTTGTCCAAACTTTCGACAGCCTCCGGGCCTATCGATGGAAACTCAACCCGGGCAAATGTGTCTTCGGTGTCCCGTCTGGAAAGCTCCTGGGCTTCATGGTTAGCCAACACGGCATCAAAGCTAGCCCCATCAAAGTGGACGCCATTAGGAATATGGCATAGCCGGCTGGCAAAAAGGACGTCATGAAGCTCACAGGCATGATGGCGGCCCTTAGCCGTTTCATCAGCAAGCTCGGCGAAAAGGGATTCCCCTTCTTCAAGCTGCTCAAGAAGGCGGACAAGTTCGAGTGGGACGACGAAGTTCGCAAGGCCCTCAAGGAACTCAAAACATTCCTCTCCACCCCTCCCATCCTGATGGCCCCGGTCGACCAGGAAACACTGCAGCTATACATCTCCACGACAACACATGTTGTGAGCACGGCGCTAGTTGTAGAACGCGAAGAACCCGACCACACCCATATGGTGCAAAGGTTGGTATATTACGTCAGCGAGGTCCTGAGCGACTCCAAGGTCCGCTACACGTAGGTCCAGAAATTGCTCTACGCAATCTTGATCACCTCCCGCAAGCTACGTCACTACTTCAAAGCACACAAGATCCAAGTGGTCTCCTCCTACCCAATCGGCGAAATCCTGCACAAAAGGGATGTCCACGGTCAATTGGTCAAATATTCTGTGGATCTCAGCAAATTTGACATCAACTTTTGCCCACATCATGCGATCAAGTCCCAGATCCTGGCTGACTTCATTGCTAAATGGACTAAGATCCAAGAACCATCCTCCCTGGAGAGGTCGGAGCACTGGATGATGTACTTCGATGGCACCCTCAACCTCGAAGGAGCTTGCGTGGGGGTCCTCTTCATATCCTTGAAAGGTGAGTAGCTCAAGTACATTCTCCAGATCCACTACAAGGCTACCAACAATGGTGTCGAGTACAAGGCCCTCATACACGAGCTCTGCATCGCCGCCTTGCTCGGCATTAAGTGTATCCTCACGTTTGGCGACTCCAAGGTTGTCATTAAGCAGGTCAACAAGTCCAGGAGTGCACCAAGGAAACCATAGATGCCTACTACACCGAGGTTCGCAAACTTGAAGCTCACTTCAATAGTCTCGAGTTCCATCACGTCCCTAGGGAACACAATGTCACCGCTGACGTCCTATCCAAGCTCGGCTCGAAATGCGCCCAAGTATTGGTCGGCGTGTTCGTCCAGGACTTGCGAAAACCCCCTATCAAGGTATTGGACCTGGACCAAGCTGACGGCAACGACCAGGCTAAGGTTGACCCAGTGCCCACCGATGTCCTTATGATCGAGGCGGAGGACGACTGCCGCACACCTTTCATCGCATTCATCACCAACAACATGTCCCCAAAGGACAAAGCCGAGCACGAAAATCTCGCACAACGCAACACCAACTATGTTGTGATCAGTAAGGAGCTATACAGAAAGGCCGCATCTACGGGCATTCTAATGAAGTGCATCTTCTGCAACAAAGGCCTTGAACTGCTCCACGAAATCCACTCGAGTTCATGTAGGAACCATGCCGCCTCAAGCAACTTGGTCGGGAAAGCATTCTGCTCTAGCTTTTACTAGCCAACTACTATTGTCGACGCAAAAGATCTCATCCAGAGGTGTAAAGGGTGCCAATTTTTCTCCAAGCAGTAGCTACTCCCAGTGCAGGCCCTGCGTATCGTCCCACCATCCTGACCCTTCACCTACTAGCGGCTGGATATGGTCGGCCCTTTCAAGTTGACAAATTCACCAAGTGGATTGAAGTCAAGGTTGTCACTAGCATAGAGTCGTCCAAAGCCACTCAATTCGTCAAAGAGCTCACACACCGCTTTGGGGTCCCCAATAGGATCATCACCGATCTGGGCAAGCAGTTCATTGGATCCAAATTCTAGGATTTTTGCCAAGCCAACCACATCGACATATACTACTCCTCAGTAGCTCACCCACGATGCAATGGCCAGGTCGAACGTGCGAATGGGATGGTCCTCGAATCCCTCAAGACTCGCATCTTTGACGATGCATCCAAGTATGTCACCAAATGGCTCCGCGAGTTACCCCATGTCATTTGGGACCTCCGCACCCAAAAGAGTCGGGCCACCAGCTACACTCCATTCTTCCTCGTCTATAGCTCAGAGGCTGTACTGCCCACAGATGTAGCCTTTGGTGCCCTGTGGATTCAATACTACGAGGAAGGGGAAGCAGAAAAGAGTCGACAGGTCGACATCGACAGCCTGAAAGAGCACCGTGTGGCGGCCCTCATACAGCATGCACGGCACGAGCAGCAGATTCGATGCTACCACGACAGGAACATCCAGAAACGCTCATTCAACGTTGGAGACCTAGTGCTTCATCGCATCCAGTACACCAAGGCCATGCACAAGCTGTCGATCCCATGGGAGGGGCCCTTCATCATTAAAAAAGTCATCCAGCTCGGCACTTACCAGCTCCAGTGGACGGACGGCTCAGGCGTCCCCAACCCATGGAACATCCAACACCTGCGGCACTTCTACCCTTAGGACTTAAAAGCTATGTACTCTTTTTAGATTTCGCATTAAATAAAAAAACCTCAAAGGTTCCTTGTGTACCTATTGCCTTCTCGCTTCCTTATCCGAGCCCTTACTCATGCTCGAGGGTTGTTCGACCTAATCGATAGACCATACCCTCACCATTATGCTCAGGGCTTCCCCCATTATGTGCCGACCTTTAGGTCTTACTCCTTCTCCTTCCCCTCCCATGACAAATACGAGTAACTCGTGTGGACGGCGTCCTAGCTCGCGGAACCCAGACAACTTTGCGGTTGCCCCCTCTACAAGCTCGAGATCCGCTCTCAGCAGAGTACTGGCTAGGCAAGGTTGGGTGCTTAGCGGCTATAGGCCTAATCCACTCAATGTCATGTTGTATACACCAAAGGTGGGTGGATTCTTTCCATTTTCACAAGTCATCTATTTACATAATTATCCATAATCTGGAACAAATTGATATGCTACAAGTTTTATTTTACAGGTCCAGCTCCTTAACAGCGTTCTCTGCCACACCAATAAACTCCTCGGCCAGTTTCGGGAGTTTCCTCACATCGAAGTCCACTGTGACCCCTGCACCAGCATGATCTAAAAGAATCCGCACATAGTGCATCTTTAGTACCGCCAAGACATGCTAGGTGCACTCCACCGCGGTTTCCTTCACCAACTCTTTTAGCCGTCCAGGCACACTCTTAAGGCGATTGAGAAGTGGCGTCAGCACGGTCGGGTCGGCTTCCGGTTGGACCATGTCCATCACATAGATGACCACCCTACGCAGAGCTTCCAGCTCCACCTCCAGCCCTGCAATCACCAATTGGTCACCCTGAAGACTTTGCATTGTGGTGACTAAGCATCAGTTAGTGTCCCTGCGCAAGCTGGCCTCATAAGCTAGTTTCTGCGACACTGCATACTCACGGTGAACTGCCATGCCATGATCTTGCTGGAGAAAGGCATTTGCTACCTCACACTCCTTGAGGTCCCGCCTGAGCCTCTGCTCCCTCGCATCAGCATCTACCCATCAGAATCAACACACATAAGCACTAGGAGTTCAGGATCAGAACCAAGCCAACAGGTCAGAGCAACGTACCTTTTAACAGCGCATCGAGGTCGCCTTGGATCTCCTTGGTTATCCGTTTATGTTCAGCAAGCTCCCGGTCCTTCTGCCTGAGTTGCTCCACGGCGTCCTCCTTAGTCCTCTTAAGGTCGGCCTCAAGTTGCTACACCTTAAGACGGTACTCCTTGGCTCGCCGAACCGCGTCTGCCCTCTTGTACGCACGCGTGGCCAGATTATGCCCGCATACTAAACTCAGCACACTGCAAAGAAATGAAACCCCGGATGCAGATCTCCAATGGTGGTTGGCGTACCTACATATACTAGTGTAGAGACCTTGGAAGACGTCTGCTGCAGCTCGGCAAGGTCCTTGTCTTCCAACACACCCCCAACAAGGCTAGTCCCAGAGAAGTCCAAGGTGTCTAAACTATCTCCTTCTTGCATATCCACGTCGGCATCCTCGGCGGCCCTCTCTGGGAATGGATCATCCCTGGGCAGCTCCTCCAGGTGGGATGTAGCTCTGACTCTTTCACAATCACTTTCGTGGCCCCGGAGCTGGCTGCAGTAGTGTCTGTAGCAACCGCACTCGAAGGCGTAGCATCCCCGACCACGTCATGCTCTGGCACCAGAACTTGTGCCGCTTCTCCTCCCGCGCGGCGATCTTGGTCCTCACTGGCCTTTGGAGGTGAGGAGTGCTGAAGGATGTGGCCACTCGCTCCTTCGGCATGGGATGAACCATCAGTCGACTACATACCGGACTCATCATCCAGCACGACCTTCCCGTATCGTCAATGCAAAAGGCAACTTGAGAAAGACAGGCAACAAAAGAACCTAGAGATGGATAATATAACCAGATTACACTTACTTGGTGCTTTGTTTCACCTAGAACTTGGGACGCAAGGGTTGTAGTGGCGCCAACATGTATTCACTCGGTCTCCTCCCGTGGATCTCCGCCTTCAACTTCTCCTTGATCCGCTCCGCATCGACTGCGGTCGTCTCAAGGAGCTCGGCCTTCTTCTTCTTGGTGGCCGGGCTCAACGAGTCGGACCTCTCATCCACTTCGCTAGTCCATCCATCCGCGGGGGCAGTGCTCGGTGCAGCCTTTTCCTTCCTCCCGGCCACCTTTTTTCTCTTACCGCTCGGCTTTTGAGATTTAGAGGCGGAAAGTTTCTTCACGGCCTACCGTGTCCGACGTCCAACTAGCACAGAATCCTCAGCCCTGCTGCCCTCATTTGGCGCATCCTCATCCGACCCCTCAAAGGAGGAGTCCGACTCCCAATCAAGGGCAGCAGGCAGCTGGTCGGACTTGGTGGTTGGACGGAACTTGGATCGCTGCTGCTCGGTTCTTTCAGGAAGCGGTGCTTGCCAAAAGAACTCAAACTTACGGCTCTTATCAATCAACAAGATCGGTTTGAGAAAATGCAAAAGCAAAGTAGGAAAGCCAAACGATATAATTAAGATCTTACCGGGTCGGATGGCCTCTTGAGGGAGTACGCCTTGGGGCAGTGCTTGTTCTTGATGACACCACCTAAGAACTCGCATACCCGGTCAGCAACTTCTTCCATCATCACCTTTTGCTGCGCCTCTCGGGTCGGATCCAACAGCCCCAAGTACTCATACGCCGGGTGGACCTTGTCCTCGATCGGTTGCACCAGCCTCCAGCAAAAGTTGATGCTCACAACCCGGCTGTGAGCCCACGACCTTTTAGTTCGGCAATCTCCTTCAACAGCTGCTTCACTTGGACCATTTCTGTGGAGGTGGGCTAGTTCGACCACTCCGACATTGTCAAAGGTGCATATCCACGGCAGAGCGGTAGCTCAGGCTTCTAATTGGCGATAAGGAACCATTCCTTGTGTCACCCCTTATTTGAGTCCTTGAGCTTAAGATCAAAGTACTCCAAGACCCTCTTTGGCTGTATCAAAAATCCACAACCACTGATCAATCTCAGCTTCCCCTTGGCCGACACAATTTTTAATTGGTAGAGATATTTCCACAGATTGAAATGGGGAGGAATGCTGAGGAAAGCCTCACAAAGGTAGATAAAACTTAGATGTCCAAAATGAATTTAGGGTTGAGATGCATTAATTCGATCTTGTAGTACTCTAGCAACCCATGGAAGAAATCTCACATCGGGATCCCAAATGCATGCTTAAAGAACACCACAAAGACGACAGCCTCTGTCTTGTCCTCAGTAGGGAAGTCCTGGTCGGCTGTCACCTTCCACTCCAGCAACATCTTGGGCCCAAGGAGACCCAAGTTGATTAGGGCCTAGATCTGCTCCTTGGTCATCACGGACTTCAACGAATAGGTCGAAGGGTCTGGTGCCTGCTCCGCCGCCATCACTTCAGTATCTACCCCTCGTGATGCAGATCTGATGTGAGTGGGCCTCTTGGTTCACGTACGATAGGGACAGGCGGCACGGAGGTGGTGGCTACACCCTTCGGGCGGAGGAGCGGTGGATGCGGCGGCGTGATCTAGGGCTCTCAGGCACGGCGGTGATGGCGTTGGTGGCAATGGTGCTTGAGGGCGAGTGTGGGGAAATAAAAATGAAACCATGCCTCTTTGACTTTTGAAGGCATTGATGCCGTAAACCTAGCATCAGAATCCACGAATCCCCCGTTGTTGGTCCCCTAGCAGAAGTAGTTCTGATGAAGTCAAGGCGTGACCATCTATTAAGGCTGGATCGTCCTCCAGGTCGAGGAAGCGCTCAACTACATATGAGCTTGTAGCCATGATCTCTGCAACACTGAAGAAGAAGCGGACCGTAGTTGCGAAACGGTCCGTGAAGAAGTCTATGGCTGTCGATGATGTACCCCAAGGTAATTACCTATGAGGAAGGATAAGATCATGAGTATCACATACTGCCGAAAAGTGTCTCCAATATCATCACCATGTCTACTTTAGCTAACACTGGTGGTTCGTAGGTGATCGAGCCGGCGATGGACACAGAGAAGGCAGCTGTCGTACATACATCTATGGGTCCACCAGTTTGTTTGGACAGTCCTAGATATGGGGCTAGACACGGAGACGCTACTGATATGGAGACATGGTGCAGGACGGTGTAGTCTACAAGGAAAGACAGATACTAGTGGAGGATTAGGAAAGTACTCGTTGTAATAAGAATAAAACTCCTCTAGTCGTATCCGACTAGTATTATTCTAACCAACCGACCTGTAACCCTGCCCCCGGCAATATAAGGTGCGATAGGGACCCCCTCTAAAGCAATTCAATCCAACCAACACATAGGATGTAGGGTATTACGCTATTCAGTGGCCCGAACATGTCTAAACTGTGTGTCTGTGTTTACCTTCAAGTTCATGATCTCGATGAGCCCCACTAACCAAAACACTACCTCGGGCACCCCCCTCGGTAGGTTGCTGGGTTTAAACACCAACAGCTGGCGCCCTAGGTAGGGGGTCTCGCTGAGAATCCACTAGTCAACTCGATGGCACAAGTCATGATCAAGCCAATCATCATGTTTGAAGTAGGCGCAAGTTCCTGGGTTTGCATCGCAGACGGTGCTGGAAATTTCCACTGCCTCGTTGAGTCAACCTCGGAGAAGAAGCAGCAAATTATAAAGCTCCAGCACCAAGCTCTAGAGGATCTCATCGAAAATTTCGGCGAATTTTCAAATTCTGACCTAGTCAAAGGCTGGGGGGATTGGTCCGAGTTCAACTTGACTTCTTCCGCCAGTTGGATTGACTTTCAGAGCCGGCACATAAGCCATCGTGCGAGTTCGATTCCCACCAAATTCTATTCCCGTTCAAACTCCAAAACGCGACCATTGTTTATCAAGCGGCCCTGTCAAGATCACAATCCAATACGGATGCAATCGAGAACCTCGACTACTACTCGGATCTGGACGAGGAGACTCCTTTATCAGGTCCATAGCAGGGCCTGGTAATCACATCAACTCGTCAAGGTACATTCGTCTACTAGCCTAACATGAAGCCACCTGCTCTCGCCAAAAACAACGATTCGCGCCTCATTGCCTACCTTGACACTCTCCCATACTAGGAGGGAGCTCCTCTATCGCCCATCTATGAGGAAGGCAGCACCACGGAGGTCATCACTTCAAGCTCGGGAAGCTACTCTCGAGAGCGAGAACTCTTCGCCGTCATTACTGGACAAGAGGACGAAGATGAAGAGAAACAGGACAGGAACCCGCGACATGAGCATCACCTAGATGACGTCTCACAGGATGACCTCACTGCTAACATTGTCGGAGAAGAGACCAAAGCTCAAAAAACTCGACGACGAGCAAGAAACACTGCAAGAGTAAAGCACCGCCACCGCCTTGCAGCAGACCTATCAATCCAGAACTTGGATAACACCTTTGAAGCAGTTCAAACACGTCACCATCGTACTCCCCTGGCTACCATCGCGTCTATTGATCTCATCACCCACATGATGCCCCAGAACAAGTACACTAGATAGTTGGCTGAACTGGCGGAACTCGCGTACAACAACTCGATCAGCAGAATTTGATATAGTCAGTCCAACGCACCGCATCCAAGTGAAGTCAACATGGCAGTAGCCATAGAGGACCTCCGTCCAGACCAAGTCAACTCGGAGGTGCCAGAACAAGCCAAGCTGAAGCTGAAGGTAGTAGGACAGGACCCTCAGGAGGCTGTGGCCACTGTGGGGCTAACCTAGAGCCTGAACACCTAGTAGGAGACCTCCGCAATAAGATCAACGCCAACCACAACGCCCGTACCATCATCAATGGATGGCGCCGCGAGCGCGAGCAAGAAGTCAAACACCTAGGAGATGACACTGACGGGTTCCCCACCTTCTCCAAACGTGTGAGGAGGACAACTCTACCCGAAAAATTCAAACCTCTGGGCATCACCAAGTACGATGGCAAGCAAGACCCAGTCCAATGGCTTCGGTGCTACTCTCTATCAGTACAAGCAGCGAGGGAAAATGACGACACCAAAGTCATCTACTTCCCCATATGTATGGAGGCGGCGCCACTCACATGACTTGAATCATTGGACAAAAACTCCATCGACTCGTGGAAGGACCTCAAGGTGGTGTTCACCAACAACTACGTGGGGGCAATGTAGCGTCCTGGCAACAGGATTGACTTGTCTCAAGTTAAACAACAAGAAGGCGAGACCCTATGGAGCTACTTGCGTTGCTTCTTTGACAAAAAGGCCACAATTGTGGATGTCACGAAGCGCGACATTATTGACTGCTTCCAAAATAGCCTCCACGACCGCTAGATGTTCCAGGAAATCGACAGAAGATGCCCCGCTGATTTCAAAACTCTCAAGATCATTGTATATATGTGGGCAGATGAAGAATACAGGGAGATTGAAAGTTTCGAGTCCAATCGCAACAAGGGCCAGAACAACAACAATCAGAACCATGGCCAACACAATGACAAGAACCACAACGATCACCCCAAAAATGACAACCGAAATAACTACTCGGGAGGTAACAACCGCAAGCACAAGCCAGACAATAATGTCGCAGTAATTTCGCAATCATCCAAGAAAAGTGGCAGCACAAATCAAGACAGGCCCTCGTTCAACGAGCTCCTGAAGAAACAGTGGCCATGGCACCCATATCACAAGCACTCTGCGATAGATTGTTTCAATCTATGCAGAGTCATGAAGGACCTGCTAGAGCCATCAGGCACCAAAAACAATGGCAAGGCCAAAGAAGACGAAGACGATGGTGATAATGGCAAGTTCGAGAACCCATCCAACACCATCAACGTCATCTTCGGCGGAACCCCGGGTACTGCTACTAAGCGGTCTCAGAAGCTCACTCTTCAAGAGATAATGTCCATTGAACCTACGATGCCAACATTCCTCAAATGGTTCGAGCTGCCAATTACCTTCTCTAGGAAGGACCAATGGACTAGTTTCTCAGACCCAGGACGGTATCCCCTCGTCCTGGACCAAATTGTCGCTGGCTCCAGACTTACTAAAGTACTCATTGACAGCGGTAGCGGCCTCAATGTCCTGTACGCCAAGATGCTGAAGAAGATGGGCCTCGACGTCACCGATATGCTCACCCCAACGAACTCTATCTTCTATGGGATTGTCCCGGGCAACGCGGCTGTACCCCTCGAACAGGTGGTTTTGCCAGTTACCTTTGGGACCAAAGAACACTACCGGACAGAATACATCCGGTTCGAGGTAGTGCACTTTGAAACGTCGTACCACGCCATCCTTAGAAGACCAGCATTGTCTAAATTTATAACCATCACGCACTATATGTACCTAGTACTCAAGATGTCAGGACCCAAGGGAGTACTCTCCCTGCACAGAGATTAAAAAGGTCATACGACTACGACATAGAAGTTGTGGAGCTAGCAGCAACTACTCAAGTACCAAACTTGATGATGCAAGTCTTCGCTGCATCCAAGAAGCCATCCCCGTTAGAACTTGAGATTCCAGAAAAGAAGTCAGGGGAAACCATGGCCAACCTAGCAAGTGAAGTATACATCAAAGCCATTGACCTTGAGATTGGTGATAGCTCCAAGACAGCCCTAATCGACACAGGGCTGGATCATAAATAGGAAAGCACGCTCGTCAGCTTCCTTCGGGCCAACCGAGACATCTTCGCAGAAACTAGCGGACATGCCAGGCACTCAACATGAATCCAAAAGCTACACCAAAGAGGCAACGCCTATGACGATTCGACCAAGACAGAAGGGAAGCTATCAAGAAAGAGCTGGCCAAACTACTCGCGGCAGGCTTCATAAAAGAAGTTTATCATCCAAAGTGGTTCGTTAATCCCGTCCTGGTGTGAAAGAAAAACAACAATGAATGGAGGATGTGTGTCGACTACATATACCTAAACAAGCACTGTCCAAAGAATCCCTTCGGGCTCCCTAGGATTGATCAAGTCATCGATTCCACAGCTAGATGCGCCCTCCTCTGTTTCCTTGATTGCTACTCGGGGTATCACCAGATAGCTCTCAAGGAAGAGGATCAAATCAAGACCATGTTCATCACCCTATACGGAGCTTTTTGCTACACAACAATGTCATTCGGGTTGAAGAATGTAGACGCCACTTATCAACGGGCAATCCAGGAGTGCTTCAAGAAACAGCTACACTGCAATGTCGAAGCGTACATAGATGACGTGGCCGTAAAGACCAGAAACCCCAACTATCTAATCGCTGACTTGGAAGAAACCTTCGCCAACCTACGAGAATTCCAATGGAAGCTTAACCCGACAAAGTGCATTTTTAGCGTGCTGTCCGAAAAACTACTCGGTTTCATAATCAGTCACCGGGGAATTAAGGCGAATCCAGAGAAGATCTCCGCCATCACCGATATGCATGCCCCACCAGGCATCAAGGACGTCCAGAAGTTGACTGGATGTATGGCGGCCCTCAACAGATTCATCTCAGGACTTGGAGAACGGGGCCTACCCTTCCTCGAACTACTCAAGCGACAAGACAAGTTTCAGTGGACCGAGCAGGCTGATCAAGCCCTACAACAATAGAAGGACTTCCCATCAAATCCACCGATACTCATGGCGCTAAACCCCAACGAAGACTTGTTGCTTTACATCGCCACGACTACTCACGTTGTCAGCACGGCAATCATGGTTGGAAGACCGGAACCAGGCCATGTATTCAAAGTATAAAGGCCCGTCTACTTCGTAAGCGAGTTACTGTCAGATTCCAAGACCAGATATCCACCAGTCCAGAAGATGCTATACGCGATACTACTCACCTCGCGGAAATTACGACATTACTTCCAGGAGCACAAAATCTCCGTGGTCATGGACTTCCCCCTAGGAGAAATTCTCCATAATAGGGATGCGACAGGAAGAATATCTAAATGGGCAGTAGAACTTGGAGCGTTGTCCCTGAAATTCAAGTTAAGGATCGCAATCAAATCACAGGCACTAGTAGATTTCATGGCAGAGTGGCGGGAAAATCAACTACCAACACCAACAGAGCGTCCAGAGCATTGGGTTATGTATTTCAATGGATCACTGAAGCTCGAGGGCACCAGTGCAAGAGTACTCCTGATATCTCCCAAAGACGAACAACTCAAGTACATCCTGCAAATCTTTTGGGAAGTGTCCAACAACGAAGCTGAATACGAGGTGCTTCTGCACGGGCTCTGCCTGGTAGTCTCGCTAGGAATAAAGTGATTATTGGTCTACAGCGACTCATTGGTGGCAATCAATCAACTCAAGGACGAGTGCGACCACCATAAGGAAAACATGAACGCCTACCGTCTAGAAGTACACGAGCTAGAGAACAAATTCTCTGGTTTATAGTTCCATGTCACCCACGACAACAACGTTGCTGCGAACATCCTATCAAAACTTGGATCTACTCGAGCTCAAGTTCCAGTAGGAGTTTTCGTCCATGAGCTACACAAGGTATCCATAACGGAGCCAGCACCATCAGCAACCACTAATCGAGATCCTACTGCACCAAATCGGGAGGTTATGATGGTCGATGTAGACTGGACCGCTTCTTTCATCGACTACATCAAAGAGCACAAGCTACCCTCACACAAGATAGAGGTAGAACAAGTCTCATGGCATAGTAAAAACTAAATTCTAGTTGGAGACAAGCTTTATCGAAGAGGTGCATCGTCAGGCATACTCATGAAGTGCGTCTCACGGCAAGACAGCAAGGACATATTGGAAGAAATCCACAAAGGCATTTGCGGCAATCACGCATACTCACATACAATCATGGGTAAAGCTTTTAGATCAGGGTTCTATTATCTATAGCTCTTGCTGACACCAAGGAACTAGTCCGCCAATGCCAAGAATTCTAATTCTTCGTCAAGCAATAGCACACCCCTGCTTACAAGCTGACCATCATACCACCCTCTTGGCCGTTTGCATGCTGGCGGCTCAACATGATTAGCCCACTGCCTACCGCGCCTGGAGGATTCAACCGATTTCTGGTGGCTATTGACAAGTTTACCAAGTGGATCGAGGTGAAGCCAGTTACCTGCCCTAAAACAGACAAAGTACTCGACTTCCTCGATGAGCTTGTCCATCGCTACGTCTTCCCCAATCGTATAATCATAGACCTGGGTTCAAACATCAACAACCATGGGTTCTGGGTATACTGCGAGAACAGTGGGAACGATGTCCAGTATGTATCTGTCGCTCATCCGCGGGCCAATGGCTAGGTTGAGCGCACCAACAGGATGGTACTAGAAGCCCTCAAGAAAAGGCTGCACGATATCAGAAACACGAAAGGATCGAGTGGCTCAAATAACTACCAAATGTTCTTTGGGGGCTCCGTACCCAGCCGTGCAAGTCTACAGGGAAATCGCCCTACTTCCTAGTCTATGGATCTGAAGTTATCCTACGTGTCGATGTCATGTGGAAATCTTCAACAGTCGAGCAGTATGAGGAAGGTGCAGCAGAAGAAACAAGGTGTCTAGACTAAGACAGCCTCGAAGAAGCTCGCTGTGCAGCACTCGTCCAGTCTGCAAGGTACCTAGAAGGAATCCGCCGCTATCATGATCGTAACGTCAAAAAATGCTCGTTCAATATGGGCGATATGGTCCTGAAACAAATCCAAGACACCAAGGGGCTGCACAAGCTAAACTCACCATGGGAGGGACCGTTCGTCATCTCTAAGGTCACCGGACCTGTGTTGTATAGGCTCCAACATCTCTCTAGTGAAGATGTCAACAACACGTGAAACAATGAGCAAATTTTTCAATTTTATCCTTAATTTAGATTTACATAATCGGCCATCGGTCCTAGTTGTAGATTTACAATTCAATAAAGCAAACATATTTTTTGTAGTAATTTGACTAATTATTTCTACCCAATCACGGCTTGTAATAACAAGTCTACAAAAATCCAACGAGCTATTCAGCTCCCTAGGCAAAAATTGCCCAAATATGGCTTGTAATAACAAGTCCACCAAAATTCTAATGAGTTATTTAACTCATTGGACAAAAATCGTCCAATCGCGGCTTGCAAAAGCAAGTTTGTAGCTAGTCGAGGAGTTATTTAATACCTGATGACAACTTATTGGACAACTCTATCCAATGCGACTTGCAAAGACGAACCAGCACTTCTTCAGGGATTATCTAAACACCTCACAAACTACTCATCAGGCTATTTAGCGTAAGTCGTGGCTTGTATAAACAAGACTGCAGTTCCAAGCTTTCTAGAGCATAACATCAATACAACTCAGAAAATTTGTAAATATAGGCTCTAATCGTCGAAACCCTGAAGAAATTACTTACCCGGTGGTCTACTATCCAAATACCTTGAGTACTCATGCTTCACAAAAGGAGGCGCGTCCTAAGTACTCTACATTGTGTATCTGATGAGGCTCATAAAAGAAGCCTTGTGCGCAGACACTTACATCTACCATATGAGCAAATATCAGGAAAGATTGTAAGATGCACTAAAACAACAAGTCAAAAGAAGCAAGAGATTGCAACAAGACTTAGAAATATTTATATTACAAAGCATTCTATCATGTTTTCAATACAGAACTAATGTTTGCTTTAATACAAAACTACTCAAGGACCAGATGATTGGCTACTTCTTCTGCAATAGGGTCCATCTCCTGCATGTACTCCTGAAAGAGTTCGTCAGAGCAGTCCTCTGCTATACCCTCTGCAACAAGAGCCAAATCAGCTTGACAATAGAAAGACTTGACGAAGCTCAGCAGTTACTTGGAGACAGACTTTGCCATCTTCTGGATATAGCCGATGAATTTCCATGGCACGTCCTTAAGTACTTCAGATAGTGGATGGGGCTCTACACCTTCAACTGGAGGCTCCACCATGTCCGCTATCAGCTGGGCCGCTTCAGATATCTCCTTCAGAGCGAGTTTGGCAGCTTCCAGCTCAGCTTCGCTCTCTCGGATAGTCTTCATGGTATTAACCAGATCAACCTCTTCATCCTCGTGCATTGGCGTCTCCTTCTCCAGATCATGCTCCAACTTCTTAACATGACGCACCAGCTTGTCGTGTTGATCTATCACCCGGTAGAAAGCATTCTTCCAATCCGTGATTGACACTTGAAGCTCTGGTTCCAATTTCTTATATTATGTGCAACATTAGCATGGGGTCAGTAACAGACAATCAGTAGTCAAAAGACATCAAAGGAGAGCAGACTACCTTCAATTTTCTGATTGAGAGACTTATTGCGAGCAATAAGGCGATCCTTCTCATTTTCCAGGTCTTGAATCCAGCTCAGAAAGGCCGCCATCGTGCTGTCATCTTCATCATCAAGTGGGAGGTATACAATTTTTCCTTGGCAAGCTTTTTCTCCAGTGCTTCAGCACAAAGTACGGTATCACCACACCCCTTGAGCATCTCTGATTTGCGGCGGGAGCGATTGATCAAGTCCTGAAATTCAAAAATCAGTGCTCGTGTTAACACATGGGTGCTAATCATCATGCCAGCAGAGCAAAACAATTTCAACTCACCTCTGCATAATTGCCGAGATGATGGTGCATCTCCATGATAGTGGCTATCATATATGGGTTCAACAGCGGATCATCAATCAGCTGGATATCCTCTAGAGTTATCTTTCTAGCCCCGCCAGTTTCAGCACTTGCGGTCACATGTGGAAGCACGGCAAGACCACCAAACATCCTAGGCTCGAAGGATGAATCAACAGCCACAGCCCCAAGGGTTGTCACCGTCCCCACTTCTATCTCCGGCTCGGGGGCTACATACACCACCACAATGCCAGAGGTAGTGATCGCCTCATCCGCAATCGGTTACCTCGGGGCCACAAAAGCATTCGCCAAATCCACAGCAGTTGGAGCCTCTTCAGGTACTTGATGCTCGGAGGTCGAGATATCAACATTGGTCGCCGCACTAGAAGCAGCCATCACCTCTTCGGGCACTTGTCGCTTTGGGGGCTGGCACTACAATATCAGTCAAAGATGATATGACATCTCGCATCAACACTGCTACAAATGATACGGCACCTGGACTACTTGTTGTCGCGGGATGTTCCTCTAGCTGCAGATTTGCACGGGTCGTGGCAACATCCTGGACTGAAGGGCCATCGCCATCAGTCACGGGTCTTGAGCCAAGCCCTCCAAGTTCCATATTAGAGGATTTTCTGCATAAGACAAAGCTTTAGAGACACAACAAGTCGATTATGAGCTACAATTAGTACTCAAAAATAACATATAGATTACCTTGACGATCTCCTCAACTTCAGCGTGGGTTCTCCAAACAACCGCAGCGGCTTGACAGTTGGAGATGGTGCTTTCAGTGCGGCCTGCTCATCCACAATACGATCTTGGCTAGCTTTGAGCTCTGCTTCTGCTGCCTGAGTTGTATCTGCGCCAATGGGGTTCATCACCTGAGGATCACCCTGAGTGACATCTTGAGGCTCTGGATCATCTTCAATTTCGATTGGTGATTTGTTTTGAGCAGCTACAGCAGCTGCCTTCTCCGCTTCGGTCGCCTCTTCGAGTACCTGCAACCCACCAATGTCATCTCGAGTAGACATGGTGGTGGTGTTTTATACACCTTGCGGGAGTGCATGATTCTCAGAATCCTATCCTTCTTCAAAAGTAATTACCGTGGGAGGCACAACTTCTATGGTTATAGACTTCTTCACGGACTTCTTCCCAATTGCAATCCACTTCTTTTTTCGTGGCAGAGGAATTGCAGCTTCAAGCTCATCATCATCTGAATGCTTCCTCGATCCAGAGGATGACCTGGCCTTAGCAGATGGCCGGGCCTTGACTTCAAAGTCCTCCACGGCATCAGCAATAATGTTGCTGGAGGCCTCGAGTACTTTCTCTTCCTCGTCATCAATCCTTGCGCTCTCCCCCATATACACGCGAGGAGCAGCTTCGCAAGTAACCTCCGATCCAGGAGGAGGAGGAGCAGAGAAGTACAAAGCGACATCTGCCTGCACACAAAGACAAGTTAGCGGAGAGCAAAAACTTCAAATAGGTACTCGGAGGCCATGACCACGGGTACTTATAGGCTTTGGTGGGCACGAGGCGCTGGATTCACGCACAATTGTGGGTATCTTATTCACATGTTTAAACATTCGCTTCAGCCTCACCATGATTTCATCTGTGCCGAGTTCATCAGGAGAAAGTCTGGATGGATCATTAGCCCTAGTGGGATCGCTGCTGCAAGGGCTAAATTTGTCGCTTCATAAAGCTGAAGGCTACTCCAACTCCAGTGAGTCCTTCTTCCTTTAGCTTGTCTATTCTATTAATGAGATCGGGTAGTTGGAGGCAATCCCCATGTGTTTCCTCATCAAGCCACTGGTTATTTCAAGAGGGGTGATGTCCTGTCAACTTGGGTAGTTTCGGATCATGATTGCCAATGTAGCACCATTTTTCCTTCCAACCAGCATTGGAGTCTATCAACTCGTAATCTAGATACAAGTTGTTGAGTTTCTCCTGCATTTAGATACCGACGCCTCCGACTACTATATTGTGATCCCTCATTGGTTGCGGCTTTACATGGAAAAATTTTCGGAATAACTAGAACTGGGGCTTGATTCCCAGTAAAGCTTCGCAGAAATGAACGAAAATGGTAGTGTGGAGAATTCTGTTGGGGTTCAGATGAACCAACTCCAACTTATAGTAATCCAGAAGACCCCGAAAAAAGTCAGATGTTGGCAATGCAAGACCACGCTCGATAAAGTGAGCAAAAATTACCGTTTCATTGGGGTGTTCCTCCAATAGCCACAGATTGCCATAGGCGGATCTCCAACTGATGAAGTCTTGATTTTGGAGCAGATTGGTGGCCACAAGCGCCTTGATCTCCTCCTCCTTCAAGGATGACCGCTTCCGAGCGCAAGCGGGAGTGGGTGGCGCCGTTTGATTCTTGGATGTCGGTAACTGTGGCTCTTTTTTCTTGTCAAATCTTTTCTTCTTCTCCGCATCGGCAGTCTTGGATCCGACGGCTTTCCTTCTCATCCTTGATGTCACGAGTGTTTTCTCTCGCATACACTCGGGGGCTACAGGTGGAGAGGGACGGCGGCGCTGATGCTTAGTTGGGCAGTGGCGGCGGCGCTAGGACTACAGTACGGGAAGTGACGAGGCAAATAGCAAGGGTACGGAAGGGATAATTTCCTCCATTTATTATAACAGCATCTCAGTAAAAATCAGGCAGTGGATCTTTTTTATTTAAAGGATTCCCTAAAATTAGTTTGTGTAGCTCATGGATGAAAACTCTCTCTCCACAAAGCTGACTGCTGCACTCTGTCCTTCAGTATGAAGTATTTTGTTTTTGTTGACAAGATCCTCTTTTCTTTACAGTGCACCCTACTCGAAGGCGGTGCTGTATGTTCCTCAACTGACATGTGCAGTCTACATTGAACCATTAAGCATGGGGGTGTCAAAAGTGATTCGCAACTCGCCACAAGAATTCATGTCGACTACAATGGAGAAGTATCATTCAGAATGTAATGAGATGAAAGTATATTCAACTAGGGATGTGAAATTGTGGATAACTAATTAGGAACCACATACTAAAGCACGGTGACCATGACCATGCTCCTGCACCATACGGTTTCCCAGCAGTGTAGACCATATCTTGCAGAAGTGTACTAGACCATATCTTGCCGCAGTGTAGACCATATGTCGATATCTTGCAGAGGTGATTTCACCATTCGGATGTTACAGTAAAAATTGGTGATATTTCCAGATATGTATGCTGCGAATTGCTCTTGCGTAAATTCACATCTTCAGAGGGGCGAATAGTCCTATGATTTAAGTTTACGAAAATAATTATGTGACAATGCTGACATGACAGATCTAACCTGGGAACCTTTCCAGTTTCCACCACCAAATGAATAGGAACCACTTGAACAGTTTCAATCAACTCAAACATAAGCGAAACGAGCAAGCCCTCAAAGCTTGCCCTTGCTGTCTTGCAACTAGGAATGTTAAAAGACGATCACTAGTAGTCCGATGATTCACATTTCAGCCAAATACGCAAACAGAACCAGATTACGAAAGATACAAATGCAAGGAACACAGGATAGCCCAAAATTCTCAACATAGCACAAACTTCAACCAGTTCACGAGGGTATATCATGTCAACATAGACATAAGAAACAAGCAAACTCTTTCCATAAACATCCAATCCAAAGCCTAAACAGTTCAATCTCCAGGTAAATGCAACCTCACTTGAAGCATTTCGCGTCAAGCAGGGCCTCACCCTCAAAAGGCTCCTGGTCCTCGATCATGGCACTAACACGCTCCCTTTGGGCCTCGTCGGAGATGTCCACCTTGGTCCACTCGTAGAGCTCCATGTCATAGACCTCATCCATGACAAACTTGGGGACCTCCTGGCCACGGAAGAGCCAGAGCCCCTTCAACTTGAAGGGGGGCTCAGAGCCGACCACAAGCATCTTGCCAAAGGCGTACTTGCGGCACAGATCCATCCTCTGCAGGAACCCACCAACCTTGTTCATGGTCACAAAGGAGACGGTGTTCTCATCATTGTACTTGTAGTCACAGAACCACAGAGAGTAGCCCTCAGGGTCATACATGTCCCAAAAACCTGAAACACAGACAGCACGTAAGATTTGGTCAAAGTTCCACATGGAAGCATGAATCCAGCACAATCATCTAATTAATTTACTTAGATTATTGTAAATTGCTGTTGCAACATAAAATATTAACATAGTATTATGCTTCTTAAAGCTTGCATAATATGCTACATTACCACTGAATTAGTTTGAGTTGGTGTAAATCTTTGCAGCTATCTGTGGTTGACTCATGTAGAAACAGGTATAATACTATCATTGTCAAACAACAATATTTTTTTATCATAAGGGCCACACAAAAATTTACTCAGGAATGAAGCAACCAATTCAGAAGGGACTGCAAGTTTGTGTCAGTGTAACATTGATAGACCGCAAACGAGACTTCAGCACCAGCCACTAACATTTAATGATTGGAAGTGAAAAATAAAATGAATTGTTGACATAAGGTGGATTAGATACCTTTGATGGCAACCTCACGGAAGTTGGTCTTTGTGTTTGAGTACAGCCTCTTCCAGTCATCGAGGATCATCTTGCTTGGTGGCAGCAAGTCAAGAGGATTCTTCGGCTTCGGCTTTGGTGCCTCCTCTTCTGCTGGTGCCTCCACCTTTGGCTTCGGGGCCTCCTTTGGGGCTTCTTTCTTGACATCCTTTGCCTTTGGCTGAGCAGCGGCCTTTTTCTGAACAGAAGGCACTGACTCTGCCTGCTTGACATCACCCATGACCTTCTTGAAGTTAGGCTGGTTAACCATAGTCCAGAAATACCTCTCAACATGAGGGAATTCAGATGTGAAGCTCTTGGTCAAGATCCGTGCAAATCCATGGTAGAGGTTGCATGTCAATACAATGTCGGCTAGAGTGACAGAATGCCCAACAAGGAATGTCTTTGAGGCAAGGTGTGTGTTCAGAGAACCAAGCGCTCTCTTCAATGAGGCAATAGCTGTTTCCTCGGTCTGCACAAGCAAAAAGGTTAGACTAGCTATTCCTTGTTCAATAATACAGATCCAAGTTACCCATCCAACAACTTACCGTCTGAGCATAAGGAATGTAACCAAGCCTTGGGTACAAGTACCATGCAACACCAGAATCAACTTCGGTTGCAGCAAAGTCCATCCATTGCTCAACATGGGCCTGCAAGAACCATTGATGAGGTTCAGAGGTTATATGCCTAAAACTTACTTATCAGGGTATGCTACCATCCAATAAATCACTCACTTGTTCAATACGAGAAGACCCAAAAAGAGGGTTGTCATCCTTCAAGCGAGCAACTTAAAAGAAAAACAGAGCCATCGTTACCATCAACAGAAAGTCAAAGAAAGAATTAGAATTCAAAAGTGTGGAATTAAGTATATACCATAGCGTGCAATAGCATTGCTCTCGAAAATAGCACCATCCGGAGTCTCCAGAACAGGAACCTGAATGAAATTGTTAGGTCCTGAACCTCTATACATAACTATTTCGAAGATGTAGTTGGTGTATGTTGTACCTTCCCAAGGGGGTTCATCTTAAGAAACTCAGGGGTCTTGTTGGAGACACCCATCTCAAAATTCTTGGTCAGCTCAACCTTGACCCCACTGTATTCTGCAGCAATAAGTGCCTTGAAGGCATTCTTGTTTCCAGGTCCAGAATGCAATACCTATGCAACAAAAATTATATTAGACATAGAGTTAAAAATTGGAAGTCCTCTGTGAATGTTAATTTAATGGTACACATGCAAGCCAAGTAATGACATCTAGACCATTATCTAAGTGAAGAACCAGAACATAAACATTATCCACTTGACAGATGTGTTTCACTATAGTAGGGAAAAATACACAAGCAAAGACACCAATTGCCCAGATTGTGTGTTTATACTCGGAAATGGTCAGTGAAATCTCTGTTTCCCAACAAGACATAGGAGCATTTATCATGCAAATTAAGCCAATCAAGATGGTTTAGAAATACAACTAGGTAAAGGAATGTGCAGGTGGGACTAGAATAGCAAACAGTACTTGTTTTGAATTGCCTAACTGCAAAATTATCAAAATAAACCACAATTCATGCTTCACCTCTCAACTTCAATTCCTCCTACGCACTGTAGCTGAGCTGCATCATGATAAACACTCTAAAACACCCTTATTTTCCTTTCAAGGTCACCCAAAAGAGCACTGCTATGTGTGCAACAATTTCCTCAAAACTTACAACTCAATTACAACTAAGGACCAGAAGCTTAAAATGACTTGGGTTGGGATGACCAGATAGTAGCTCCTAATTGAATCCAATGGTTCAAATACATTATTCTACTTGAGTTGCACATAAAACGGTTATACACCCTACCAAAATATCATGATCACCCTGGATCAAAGGTCAAAGGCCCTATACAAATGCACACCCAACCATTCTACTAGTAGGTCAGCGACTCTGAATCACATCATTAGCACTAAGGCATCACCCCCCTAACCCCCGGTTGTAAACAAGCGAAGCGGACAAATGACCTATCGCTGCACTTTCTGAAGGCCGAAGTTTTTGGTGCTGTTGAAGTTGAAACGAACCAGGGGATCGGTGATGTTTCACTGAAGACACGCCTGACCGAAAGCAGAGTCGAGGATCTAGGCAGCCTACCACACCCCGTTCGCATCTACAGGTTCCACACCCAAGTGACCCGCGTACATCAAGCTAACTACATGGCATGAATCCTCAAGCATCAAAACCCCATCAGCCCAACAGCCGCGGCCACCATAGGATCCGCACAGGCAGTCCGATGCGCGATGAACCACAGAGCCACTTCTGAAACAGCAGGAACAAAACCCAGAGGTGGAAGCGCGAAGGAACTCACGAGCGCCATGTCGACTGGTCCCGCTGCAGCCTCAGCAGATCCGCAGCACAGATCGCAGGAGCAGGCCGCCGGAGGAAGAGGGAGGGGTTTACGGTGGGAGAGGGAGGCGAATTTATGCGATGGCGGCGCAGCGGAGGGGACGGGGGAAGGAAGCCAATGTCTAGGGTTGCGGCGGCAGGCGTCCGGATGGGAAGGATTGGACGGACGAGATTGATTGCGGGGTGAGCTGGATGCGTCGGATCTGGATGGGTCCTTTTGTGGTTAAGCTCCTCGTACTAACTTGCAATTTAAAATCAGGTCCTGGCTACACTTTCTTCGGAGCTAACGAGGGTGTTTAACACAAAACAACAAACAATTTCCACCCTTTCGCATTGACCAATCTTTTACCTTCCGTGGCGGGTAAGTTCAGGCCCTGGTTGGATAGAGGGTGTTAAAGTTTAACACCTCACTTTTTAACATATTTTTATCACATTATCTCCTAAAGGCATGTGTTAAAAGGAATGTGTTAAAGTTTAACATCTCCAATTTCATAAACACCTTAAGGAGGTGTTAAAAGTTGTTAAACTTATTAAAAGTGGTCCCCCTTCTCCACTTTTTCCCACCATTGCCTCCTTCTCTCTCCTCCCTCTCTCTCCGTCGGCCATAAATGAGAGGGCAATGGAGTCATTTCCTACCAAAGGTGTTAAAGTTTAACACACCATCCAAACACCCCAATGTGTTAAACTTTAGCACTCCATTTGAGAGTGTTAAAACTTTAACACTTGTTAAGCTTTAACACAGGGTATCCAAACAGGCTCTAAGTAATAGATCGAATAGAATCACAGTTTAACTTGGTTTCAGCTGAACTTAGAAACCTGGAACTAAACTTGAGAGCAAGAATTTAGTATCAAGTTTTGGATTTGATGTAGCACATGCACATCTTACGTCTTCATACCATCTTACTCCATCCTTTCTGACTCGTTTTGACTTTTCTAGATTTATAGATATTATTATGCATCTAGATATATACTATATCTAGGAAAATTAAAATGACCTACAATTTGGAACGGAGGGAGTAGAGTTAAAGACATTTCGAAGTTCTACAACTTGGTCATATAAAGAAAAAGAAATACATAAAGCTTGATCACATCTGCATGAGTATTGCTTGATTTCTCATTTGCTTGTTTGCAACTAATGTTGTTTCTAGAACAGTGGCACCCATCTTGATCTTAAGTAATTCTGTTTGCAACTTGTACGTTCATTGTGCAGTCCACCCTGAACCATACACAAAATCGTCGAGCATGAGGCGTCAAAAGTGATTCTCAAATCGCCGCAATAATTCATGTCGACTATAATGGAAGAGTACCATTCATCAGAACGTAACAAGAATATGCTTTCATCTACTAGCCGGGGATGCAAAAATGGCGTGAAACTAGGAATTGGTGCTGTTTATTTTGGGCTATCCTTTATTTCTTTGGAGAATTGTTCTCTGTAAACCCATATATTGCTGATTTTCACCATCACTAGTAAAATGTTGCTGTTTCAGTGCTATTGATAAAATTGATGCCTTTTCCAAATCACTATGCTTGCACATTGTCCTTGCACAATCTCATGTTGTCAATGGTGCGATTAGTCCATACGCATAATCTGCAGGGAGAGGCCTCTCAATTTAGACTTAAACCGAGAGCCCTCCTGTTTTGGAAGGACAAAATACGTCGGTAAGAAACAAGGACCAAAAGAGGGAAAAGTGAAGAATAGGTAACAATCGAATCGAAGAAGTAACAAATCACACATCGATCGGCAGCTCGAATTCTGGCAACCTCCAACTCCAGCAACCTTCGTGTTAGGGCTTAGGGTTGGGGTTAAGGTTTCGAGGTTTGGGGTTGGGGAGGTGGTCCGTTCCTGCCGGGTCTAAAGGGATGGTCGGGGGAGGTTGTCGGACCAACGGTGGTGTCGGTGTGTGGGCGGGACGGCGGTGGCGCCACCCACCACGGTGGTGGAGGATGGCGGTTGGGTTTGGGGCTTATTGCTTTGGTTGGATTAGGGTGGGAGCGGTCATCGAGGCAACGCCGCCGGACCCGAAAGAGGTGGGGAGCTCATCCTGAAGGAGAAGAGTGTGGGAGGAATAGGAGGGAGAGGCAGAGGTGGTAGGGGAGGGTAGGGGAGGACGGTCCTCGCCGGCAACGGAGGTGACGTCGACGAGGGGATGCTAGTGGCAAGGCGGGGGAGAGGCATGCGGAGGAACCGAGGAAGACAGGAACAACGTGAGGAAGATAAGAGAGCGGTGTGAGGAAGATAAGAGAGCGGGGAGGGGTCTGGACCAAGGCTTATCCGGAGACCCCTCCCTGCTTAGTAGCCTCCTAGTCCATATGCTTTCCCACCAATGATAATGTGAAATAATCACATGTCTCACCTCTAACCGAAGAAGGCTTTCGCGAAACAAATGAATCGGCTAAAGCCGTGCTGACTTTCACAACCATTTTAGTGTGAAACCACTAGAACAGTTTCAATACATGGAGCTCAAACACAAGCAAAACAAAAGCTACTCCTACGACGCTTGTTCTTGCTGTCTTGCAATTGCAACTAGGAATGTTAAAAATAAGCTAAGCACTACTAGTCCAATAATCCAACAGTCACATAAGACAACAGCACCAGATTACTGACTTGAAAGATAGCCCAATCAAATACTAAAGAACACAGGATAGCCCAAAATTTAACCAACCACAACTCATGAGTATAACAGGTCAACATAGACAGAAGTAACAAGCAAACTCTTCCATAAACATCCGACCCAAAGCCTAAACAGTTCTCTCTAGGTAAGTGCAACCTCACTTGAAGCATTTGGCATCAAGCAGGGCCTCACCCTCGAAGGGCTCCTGGTCCTCGATCATGGCACTGACACGCTCCCTCTGTGCCTCGTCCGAGATGTCCACCTTGGTCCACTCGTAGAGCTCCATGTCATAGACCTCATCCATGACAAACTTGGGGACCTCCTGGCCACGGAAGAGCCAGAGCCCCTTCAACTTGAAGGGGGGCTCAGAACCGACCACGAGCATCTTGCCAAAGGCGTACTTGCGGCACAGGTCCATCCGCTGCAGGAACCCACCAACCTTGTTCATGGTCACAAAGGAGACGGTGTTCTCATCATTGTACTTGTAGTCACAGAACCACAGAGAGTAGCCCTCTGGGTCATACATGTCCCAGAAACCTGAAACACAGACAGCACATAAGCTTCTTTGGTAAAAGTTCCACAGACGTGGAAGAATGAAATTAGCACATTCATCTAATTAATTTACTAAGATAAGTGTAAACTGCTGTTGCAAACTAAAATTCAGTATTCTTCTTATTAGTGCTTACATGATACACAACTATTGTTACCACTGAGTTTGGATTGGTGTAGATCTTTGCAGCTATCTGTTGTTGGCTCAAGTAAAATGTATAAGACCATACATTCTGTCTAAAACAACAATATATTTGATCATAAGGCCACATCCAGATTTTTATCAGGATGAAGCACCCAATTTAGAGGGGAGTCCCAATTCTCTAGCTAGTGTCAATGTAACATAACATTGATAGACTGCAAACGAGACTACAGCACCAGCCACTCACATTCAAAGATTGGAAGGAAAAAAATAATATATTGTTGATATAAGGTGGAGAAGATACCTTTGATGGCAACCTCACGGAAGTTGGTCTTTGTGTTTGAGTACAGCCTCTTCCAGTCATCGAGGATCATCTTGCTTGGTGGCAGCAAGTCAAGAGGATTCTTCGGCTTCGGCTTTGGTGCCTCCTCTTCTGCTGGTGCCTCCACCTTTGGCTTCGGGGCCTCCTTTGGGGCTTCTTTCTTGACATCCTTTGCCTTTGGCTGAGGAGCGGCCTTTTTCTGAACAGGAGGCACTGACTCTGCCTGCTTGACATCGCCGATGACCTTCTTGAAGTTAGGCTGGTTAACCATGGTCCAGAAATACCTCTCAACATGAGGGAATTCAGATGTGAAGCTCTTGGTCAGGATATACATAAATCCAGTGTAGAGGTTGCATGTCAATACAATGTCAGCTAAAGTAACAGAATGCCCAACAAGGAACGTCTTTGAGGCAAGGTGTGTGTTCAGAGAACCAAGCGCTCTCTTCAATGAGGCAATAGCTGTTTCCTCAGCCTGCATAAGCAAGAAAGTTAGACTATAGCTATTTAAAGATCTATACAATATCCGAGTTACACATCCTACAACTTACCGTCTGAACATAAGGCATGAAACCAAGCCTTGGGTACAAGTACCGTGCAATACCAGGATCAACTTCTGTGGCAGCAAAGTCTATCCATTGCTCAACATGGGCCTGCAAGAACCATTGATGAGGTTCAGAGGTTATGCACACTAATACTAGTCGAGCTGTGTTAACATAAATAAATCACTCACTTGCTCAATACGAGAAGATCCAAAAAGAGGGTTGTCATCCTTCAAGTGAGCAACTTAAAGAAAAAACAGAGCCATGGTTATCAGCAGCAGCAAGTAGATGAAAGAATTAGGATTAAAACACGAAATATATACCATAGCGTGCAATAGCGTTGCTCTCAAAAACAGCACCATCAGGAGTCTCCAAAACCGGCACCTGAACAAAAGTTTTAGTTCCTGAACATCTATACATAACTGTTTCAAAGATATAGTTGGCGTATGGTGTACCTTCCCAAGGGGGTTCATCTTAAGAAACTCAGGGGTCTTGTTGGAGACACCCATCTCAAAATTCTTGTTCAACTCAACCTTGACCCCACTGTATTCTGCAGCAATAAGCGCCTTGTAGGCATTCTTGTTTCCTGGAAAAGAATGCAATACCTATGGAACAAAAAATACAGACATATTGTGTTACAAGTTGATACTTTGGATGGTAATCAAACAGTACAAAGACAAGCAATGACATCTAGACCCTTATCTAAGTGAAAGAAACAGAACATATACATAAACCACAAAACACGTGTTTCACTAGTAGGGACAAATACATAAGCAAACACACAAGTGTCCAGATCGAGTGTTTGTAGTCTCAAGCATTCAATGAAATCTCTGTTTCCCAACAAGATAGAGGAGCCTTTTTCATACAGATTAAGCAAAGAAATACGGTTTTAGCAATGCAACTAAGTAAAGGCATGTGCAGGGAGAGAACTACAATAGCAAACAGTACTAGATATGAGTTCCCATACAATGGCTAAATTATCAATAAACATCAACATGGTCATGCTTCATCACCCAACTTCAATTCCTCATCTTTACTTATCGCCAGCTGCGCTGCATCATGATAATAACCACCCTAAAACACCCTGCTTTTCCTTCACCGACCAATACAGCAAGTTTCTTACAACTTACAACCCAAATAGAACTATGGATCGGAGCCTTAAAATCACTTGGGTTGGAATAATATTCTCTTAAACGAATCCAACAGCTCAAATACATGATTGACTTAGATGTGCGCAAATGGTTGTCCACGAAGAAATTCCCTCGCCAAAATTACCATGATCACACCTTTTACAAATGCACAGCCAGCCGTTCTACTAGTAACAAGCAACATGAATGGCACCACTAGCACCGTGCATCGCCCAACCAAACTATGTATACGCCCCCACAGATCCCCACAGGCACTCGCGATGCGTGATGAACTACAAAGCAGACCGAAGCAGCAGGAACAAAACACGGAGGAGGAAGGGAGAAGGAACTCACGAGCGCCATGTCAACTGGTCCCGCTGGTCTGCGCCCGATCGCGGAGCCTCTGCAGATCCGCAGCACAGATCGCAGAAGCAGGCCGCCGGAGGAAGAGAGAGAGAGAGAGGGGTTTAAGGAGGGAGAGGGCGGCGGATTTATGTTTTGGCGGCGCAGCGGGGAGGGACGGGGAGAAGGAAAGCGTATCTAGGGTTGCGGCGTCGGGCACCCTGATGGAGACTATTGGACGGACGGGATCGATCGCGGGATGAGCAGGATGCGTGGGAACTTGGATGGGTCCTTTTGTGGTTACGCTCCTCATACTATCCTGCGATTCAAATCAGGTCCCCACTACACTTTTGTTTCGGCCTAACGAGGGGGCTTAACACAAAATTCTACCCTTCACGTTAACCAACCTTTTTAGCTTCCGGGGGTGTTTGGATACGAGGTGTTAAACTTTAACAGTGTCACATTGGATGTTCGGATGCTAATTAGGAGAATTAAACATGAGCTAATTATAAAACTAATTGCTGAACCCTGTGCTAATTCGCGAGACGAATCTATTGAGCCTAATTAATCCATCATTAGCAAATAGTTATTGTAGCATCACATTGTCAAATCATGGACTAATTAGGCTTAATAGATTCGTCTCGCGAATTAGACTCCATCTGTGCAATTAATTTTATAATTAGCATATATTTAATACTCCTAATTAGCATCAAACATCCGATGTGATGGGTGTTAAACTTTAACACCTTGTTGCCAAACAGGTCCTAAAGTCAAGTAATAGACCGAATGGAAACCTTGGTTCAAGTTGGTTTTCAGCTGAAGTTAGAAACATGGAACTCAACTTGAGCGATAATTAACCTCAAGCTTTTGGATTTGACCATACTACCATCTCTGAGTTAGAGACATTTCATCAAAGTTCTGCTACGTGGTTTCCGTAAAAAAAAAAAAAGTTTAAAGCTTCTCGTTCACATGAATATTCCTCTCTCGTTTTGCTTGTTTGCAACTAATTCTGTCTCTAGAACATAGTGGCGTGCATATTGATCTTAAATTATTCATTGGAACTAGCCAAACAAGGCAGTTGAAACATGGCACAACCATAATACAAATAGGCTTCATCATCAAGCCACCAGGCTTCATCTCCGAAAGACCGAAAGAACAAGCAGTTCCCATTTTTCACCAAAAAGAAAAAAAGAAAAAGCAAGCAGTTCCGATGGCCTGTCGGCCCATAACCTCACGGCCTTTAGATTTTTGGGACCAAACCTGGCCCGTCTTTTCTCAGGTCGCGTTTCTGCTACGCTTTTCGACCCACCGCGCCCCGCCAAGTCTCTCGCCACGGCGAGCAGCGAAAAAAGCCAATAGCCAACAGCAACAAGCGGAGCAGATCGCGAGCTCGCGGCCATGGAGATGCCGTTTCCTCCGGCGCCCGCAAGGCTCCCCGAGGTGAATTCCCCCGCCCCGCCGCGCCAGCAGGCTGAGGACGCTGACCAAGCTGCTAATGCCAGGTGCACCGGCTCACCGCACACGCTGCCCGTGACGGCACTGTTCTCGACGCCGGTCAGGACCTGCTCCCGTCGTCGCCGCGGCGCAGATCATGTTCCACAGTCTGAAGCAGGCCAGCAATCCCCGCAGGCGCTAACTGACGCCGCTTCCTGGATTCCCGTGGCAAGCCGGGGTCCGACTGCGTCGCCTTCACGAAGCTCCCCTACGAGCGCGACTCGACGGCCAGCCACTGCCCATGCTACAACAGTTGCTCCTTCATCACCAGGAGCAACGCCAGCGGCGCCAGGTTCCTCCACGGTTGCCAAAGAAAAGACTGCGGCCTTCTTGAACTCGATCCGTCTAACACTGCAGCTTCCCCCTCGCGGACAGACTGCCAGCCAGAGCGCCGGCCGTGAGCACGGCGCCGACGCCACGACGGAGCGGCCGTCTCGCCAACCAGCCTTTGAACCTCACTGTCCGACCTTCAAAAAAGGGTGAGGTGCTCGCCATGCGCAAATTAGGGATAATTGATCACGATGCCGACGCTGACCATGCTGCCGCAAAGGACTTCGACAAGTTCCTAAAATCTAGGATGCAACCGCGACACTTCGCGGCACTCCGAGACATCTTTCCGCTGGCCAACGATCTGACAGATGATCAACTTATGCAGACCGCGTCCAGACCGCTTGAAAGACGACGCGGCAAGCTGCAGAATCGATCGATGTCACACAACATGAATACGGCGAATCTCAACATTTTGGTGTGGAACGTGCGCGCCGCGCACGATGTCGCCGGGATGCACTGCGTTCAGTGGCAAGCGACGCGAACGCCTCCATCGTTTGCGTCCAGGAAACGAAGCTTCATATACTTTCACACTTCCCGGCAGCTGAGACTCTTGGCAACGCGTTCTCCACGTTCGTGTATCTGCCGACCACAGGGGCTAGCGGGGAAATCTTGTTGGCCTGCAAGGGCCCGGACGTGGTGTGTTCTCCTCTGCATCAGGGCCGGTACTCGATCACGGCGACGATCTCTGTGAGTGGCCACTCCGCTCCATGGTGCCTCACCACGGTCTACGGACCACAGCCAGAGGCCGCCAAGGTTGCGTTCCTCGACGAGCGATCGCTGCATGAGCGTGTTACACCGATGTCCGCAGCCATCGTGCAGGAAGCAACGCTGTGGAGCGCAGCTGGGCTTCAAGCATGGGAAGTTTCAGCTGGCCGGCGTCTCTGAACCACTAGCTAGCGTGCGTTGTGTTTAAGTGTTCTTTTATGTAATGGTTGCTCTAGTGTTTCAATGTAACAAACATAAGTAACATCGAATATTTCTTCTTTTTAATAGAATGACTCGCGTTGTAACAAATATTTCTTCTTTTTAATAGAATGATGCGCAGCTCTCCTGTGTATTCTAGGAAAAAAAATTCCCCCGCTCCGCTCCCCTTCCATCCTCCCTCTCTGTCCGGCGGATTTCGCGAGATCGTGATTTTGCTGGGGTAGAGTCGTGCGCGGCGTGCTCGACGAAATGCGATCGGAGTGCGTACGGCGTTCTTCCTGGGATTTAGGATACCAGTGTTTTTAAGGTTGTTAGTCTCGAGGCATGCTGGTTTCTATTTAGTAGTAGAAGCATTGGTGGTACAAATATGCAAGAGTTTCGTAGCTAACTGAAATGCTGCACAAACGAAACTGCCACTGCCACTGCCAGTTTGAGTTTGATTTGTTTTTACTACTTCCTCAAGGCCACAGAGTTATTTGTTCATAGAATATTATGCGATCTTTGGGGAGCATGCGCTTCCTCTGCTCCAGATATGCAGAGTAATTCGAATTGATTCTGCTAGGATGAACCAAGTGTCTTTCTCAGAAAAATGAAAGCAGGTGAAACCAATGGAACTCCGTCTTTTGCAGGTGTTCAGGGATATTTGAAATTATTTAACATGAGTTGACTCTCCGTGATTGAGAGGAGTGTCAAGCATACTTTCTTTTTTCCTGGAGGTTAGGGGTCAATGTCCGTTGAAATTTGATTGGTACCAGTGGGTCGTTTCTGCTGAGATTAGGAAGGACAAGTATGGGACCACTACCCTGATACTCTGCTGAGATTTGAAATAGATGTAGCTGACGTACTCATCCTCAACATAGTCCCTTTTTGTTAATAATTCATAATTGATTACGTGTTGAAACCAGTATGAAAGTGAAGTATCCTGCGCCTCTTCTCCAGCTCCTACCAATTTTTTTTCCCTATTCTTCCCAACCACAAATCACAAGTAACACTTATACATCACAGTAGCATGGGAAAACATATCACTATAGTGGTGTGGGAAAACATGCACACGACAGTAGCATGGGTAAAAGGTCGACGGACCTGAACTTTTTGATGTTCCCATGGGTCTGCCCCTGCTTCTAAACTAACCCAAGAAGGAAACAGACAGGAAGAAGGAACAAAATATACAGCAATGATGAACATCTTTTTTCCTTCTTTTGGAAAAGGGGAAAAGTCATATGATTTCTCATGCTCCTAAATATAGTTATTCACTGCAATTCTATTGGAAAACACAGTTGTGATTGATATGTTGACAGCTTGCCGTCCTGTCTATCAGTTACGCCCTTCATCTTTGTTGAAAATGGTCAATGCATTTTCAGAATATTAGTGACAGTTCTGTAGAAGTACAAGACAGGTCTTCCTTTAAACGCCTTTGGTCATGTAATACTTTTTTTCCACCATCTTATTCTTATGTTACATGTTAATAAATAGTTGCATTGATACAATATTAGGTACAGCTGATGAAAGACAGCCTTTCTTTGGTTTTCATATCAAATGACAGACACCGGACAACTCATACTCGTCATGTCTCATGCAAAAGGCAAAACAAGCAGCTCACCCAACTTCCTCGGGACTAAAAATCTTTTGTGTTGTTGTAAGTACGAAATCAACCTATCACCTACCTCGCACATTAGTAATGTGTAGTCTGACAAATCAAGGATTTATAAATAACTTTTATTCGTGAACTTTGTTTCTATCAATGCCAAAGTTATGATGTATGGTGATCTATCATATGACTATCTGGAACCCATTCACTTTATTCCCTGATATGCAAATCTGGCCGGAAGTTTCTTTCATATTTTTAAATTGTTATTATTAATGTTATTATAAAAATTTTCCTTTTTGTTGGCAAACTTTATGCACGGATGGCATTTAGCCCTGAAATAAGTGGCTGTGGTTCATCCCATCATCCTATCTGTTGGTTAACCTTATCCTTAATCATCCTCTCTTGGCTTATTCTGTTTTTTTGTTGATCCTCTGATAGCAACTGGTTGCTGCGGTTACGGGCGTGTGCCCTCCACAACCACTTACTACATTGCAGCCTGATCACATCCCCATCATCTGACTAGTCAATGACTCATTTTAGTTTCAGTGTGTTCATAGTTTATACATCTCCTTGAATTTTCATTTTTCTGTTGTGTGCAATAGTTGCCTTTTTATTTTTAATAGTGGGCTGTGGGTAGGACCTTGATAGCTAACCAGATATGACCTAATCTGTCACTACTGATTAAGATTTTCTGACAGCTGAGAGTTCAGCGGTACCATTTCAAATATCTTGGCCCATCATTTTCCTGGTTACTTGAAAGGAATTAAGAATTTAGAAAAAGGAAAGATTTTTTATGTTAGAACCTGAAGTTCATATTAACATGATTCCCATAAAAATAGTTAGCTGGACTATCCACGTATACGTAGTTTCTTTGTCCCATTTGAGTGCCGACAACCAGCACGGCTCATTATGAAACCAATCTAAAAAGAAGTTTAATTTGCTATAAACCAGCACTGCAATTGGTTTCTTTTTGGATCACCAACCATGCATTTGCTGTTAGCCTGTTACCCCCACAGATTGGGCCCCTGTAGAAATGGCAGCACAGTAGCGTCCTTTTGCTTAACGCCATGATCCCTTTGGATTTGCAGAGCCTTCTGAAAGTTACGTATTTGTTGGGCGCAATTCTATGATTGAGCCTTGCCTTACCACCTTACAACTTGTGACAGCGTGTGAGTTACTCTCTCTCTCTCTCTCTCTCTCTCTCTCTCTCTCTCTCTCTCTCTCTCTCTCTCTCTCTCTCTCTCTCTCTCTCTCTCTCTCTCTCTCTCTCTCTCTCTCTCTCTCTCTCTAGGAGTGATCCAAAGACCACATACGTATGCAGCCTAACCATCATACAATCTAGCAGCTGCCTTTCTGTTTAAAACGTTATCCAGCTGTAGGAATGATGCGATAGGAACCTTGACGGTGCTGCACCCTGAGTGTTTTGTGCTCTTGTGTATCTGAACTGTCCTAAAATCTTTAGGTTAGGATTTCATGGATATTCTGTCGATCTTTTTTTCCTTTTACCGAGCACTAGTCTTGCCCTACCATAGATGACAGATATAGTCTGCTCACAATTATTCTCCTATTGAACTATGATGATATATATACTAGATTTCCAGTGATTTTGAGTGACACTGTATCACACATGGTACCGTGCAACGGCCATGCCCCTCTTCAAAGAACAATGAAGAACTGGGCTGTTTCTGGGAACAGGGATCTTTGGTCACTGTATTACTTGTATATACCCGTGCCGAAATACTTGGACCCTGCACTGTTTGATACATAGCTTCAGCCTTTTCTCCCAGTTCAAAAACTGCTTAATGTCAGGGATTAGGACTTTTCTTAGTGAATTGAAACTTTAAACAACCTTTCTGTTTTTCCTTACAAAACTGCATCTGTTCATCGTATTATCCTTTGCCCTACCAAACTCATTTTAAGTGGGCTATCTAATCCCTGATGAATATGATCACATTGATCTGGAACTGGTGCCGACTTCCGAACCACTAGAGCACCTACCCCATTACTCAGTACTGACCCTCTCTGATGATAAACCTGCAGATTTCTGTGGCGCGGAGTCTCGACCTGCCTGCACGAAGCCCAGAGGTGCAAGAAACATCCATTCTTGAAGATCAACCCATGATCTTACCCAATTGCTTTCCTTGCCGATCTCCATCGCACTTTCACTGTGCGCAAATAAAAGCTGAGATCGGTCGCCCATGGACCCGATTAGGACTCATCCCTGTAAAGGACGACGGAGAATGGTTTGCAGAGCTGGGCAGTGGGCGCGGCCGCTGCCCCTTGGTCCATAGGTTTGGGCCAATGAGTCGCTTGTTTGGGCGTGCATCCTGTCCCCATTAAGGGCCAGATCACGAGCGAGGCAGCCGAGGAACAAGTCGCCCAGACCTTTTCTTTGGACGCACGCTGCTGGGGGCGTATGGGCCGTGCCGGAAGAGGCGTCGCTGTCGGGCTCCGTTTCACTGTGCCGCCGCTGCTCGTACCAGAGGATAGATCGATCAGGACCAGGGTGCCAGGGGCAAAGCGAGCGCTGCTGGTGCGGAGGTGTGGCCAGATGGGCCTTGCCCGTTTTGGTAATCCGGCATGGGGTGGGGAAGTAGTGCTTCTACTTTTCCTGCATTCGTGCTGGTGCATGCATGCCGTGATGGTCGTTTGGAGGCACGCGAGATCTGATTTTAAATGTAGAGATTTCGAGAGAGCTTGTAGCTAGATATTTTTGGGGATGGAATGATTTAATGAGTTTTACTCCTCTTCATCAACTGAGATCTAGCTTATCCATCAATCATCCAAATTTGTACTAAAATTTGAATCGGGAAGAAAGTTTGGGTTTGGATTTGGGGATTGGGGGCTTACCTTGCTGCCCGGCTGTAGAGGGAGCTTCCGGGCGGCTTGCCGGCTGGCGGTGGAGACGGGAGAGATGACGGCGGAGCGGAGGCAATGGGGACGCCATCGAAGCGGGCGGTGGGAGACCCTCGGTAGGCGGTGGAGGCGGCGGGGGTGTCGGCTCCAATGGTTAGCGTTGGGCGGTGATGTATAGTGGCGGTGGAGGCGGTGGCACCGCCGGAGCCGGGCGGGCAGGAGGCCGCGGTGGGGGAGCTCGGATCGCTGGACTTGAAGAAGATGATTTTTTTCGAGATAGGAGGCCGCATCGGGCAAGTTCGGGTCGCAGGAGATAGGAGGCACCACGAGGGGGAGGACGGTGTCCGGAGGCCGCCATCATCGTTGCCAGTCCAACGTTGGGGGAGGGAGGTGGAGGATGAGACCGTGAGAGGCAGAGCGGCGGCGGCGGCATGTCCTTCATCATGGCTCGGGAAGAAGACGAAATGTTGGTAGAAGAGGAAGAGATAACGTTATTTGGTGTTGAGTTGATCTGGATGTTAGTTCTTCATCTAACGGTTGGGAACATCGGCTTACGGAAAAGCAGAGTATGAATCGACTGACGGGGAGACACTCTGATTTAATTTAAGCGGAATTGCATCAGGAATTCTACTGAGAGGCATCTTTTTCTGAAACACTACATGCACTACACAGGAGATTACATTTCCCAATAGTTTTTTTTCTTTCAAATTGTCCAATAGTTTATAGTACATTTTGTTAAGTAGCTACAAAACTTGGGTAATGGGTATATAGGAGATTATATTATTAGCAAATGGTCAAAACTGTTAGGACCAAAAATTATACTAACAAATGTACGTGTTGGTCACTCAACTAAAAATACAAATGCACTACTGCAAAATGGGTTTGTACCGATGATCCGCAAGGGTTTTTACCATCAGGAGAGCAACTAATGAAACAAAAATGACAGTACAAATATTTTTTTATAGTCAGTTGCATAACCGATGGTACTAAACTGTTAATGCCATCGTGTTTTTTGTTGAACCAACTATACAACTATCATTTCCATCGATATTGCACAAACACAAGGGCCGATATGGTTTGTATTTTTTTTGAAGTATAGGAGGGGTTTGTGAAACCCCTACTGATTATATATTGAAAGGAAACAAAATAGTTACAAACAAACGAGAAAGCAGGATAGTTTTAGCACCAGGGAATAGAAGAAGGAAAAAACCCGGAAGAAAAAGTAAAGAAGCGAGCTTTACAAGGCATTCAGCCAATCTTCCACTGCTTGTAACATACTAGATCGAGCTCGATGAAGAACTAGAGCAAATTCCGAAGAAAAATTATCTTTGCATTTCTGGATGGAAGGGTCAACTGAGTTGAACATCCAGTCATTCCTTATTGTCGAAATGCTCCACAACATTAAAATTATGACTTCCATGAAGAATGGTACTGCCAGCCTATCCCTGATTTGCCTGATGATTCTCAAAACTGGTCTGGTGGTTATGTAAGTGACCCCAATGGAATTCCAGCACGCTTCTGCAAAGTTGCAGCGAAAGAAGAGGTATCCCACCGTTTCTTTGCATTGTAAGATGCATAATTCACAAGCATACGAGTCCAAATTCATGTGTTTCCTTCTAAGGAGGTCTCTTGTGCTAACTCTGTCCTTAAACAATAACCAGCAGAATACTTTATGCTTCATTTGGCATTTGGATTTCCAAATCTATCTATAAGCTGGGTGTGTGACTCTTTGTCCTATGAGGGCCTTATATGATTTTCCAGTGGAGAATAGCGCATTTCCCCATATGTATGACCATTTATCCACTTCTCCCTCATGTACCGTATTGATGTGTTGTTGCAAGCTGGTCAGTTGTGTATGCGCTTGGATTGTGAGAGGCAAGTTGAAATTGTCAATAAATTGTGCTTTACCCATGGCTTCTTTATAGGATATGCTTTGATCCTTGGCAAATGAGTATAACTGTAGGAATGCTTGGGATGGTACAGTCCATTCCAGAGGTTGTTCCATCTACTACTGTAACTGATGCAATACCTTTGTACTTATCTAGTAGCTTGACAATGTCTCTCCACCAGAAAGACCCTTTGTTTTGCTGACCTGGTAGTCTACCATTGCTATAGTAATTTTCCCAAACAAGATTTACCCATAGTGTATCCGACCTCGTGAAGAATTTGTGCACAAATTTGAGTAATAGTGCCTCATTATGTGCATTAATGTTGACCACCCCTAGGCCCCCTTGTTTCTTCGGTAGACATACCATTGGCCATGCTGCTTTGGAAGGCTTTTGGGAGGTTAGGTCTCCTCCTCTCCATAAGCAATATTTTCTGTATCTATTCAATTGCTTTATGATTCCTTTGTGCAGTTTCAGGGTGGATGTATAGAAGACAGCAGATGAGGAGAACACAGAGTTTACCATTTCCAACTTTCCTCCTTGACTCAAGAAGGTGGATGTGCATCTTAGCCTTTTTCAAATTTTCTGGATAAGAGGGAGAAAGTGCTCAATTTTGTGTTTGGTAGTTCCCAGGGGTAAGCCCAAGTAAGTGAAAGGTAGAGCCCCTTTTTGGCATCCAAAGGTTGCAGCTAAGGTTTGTACAGATACATCAGAGATGTTTAGTAGCACCATTACCGACTTACTATAGTTTACCTTGAGACCTGTTGAAGTTGCAAAATTGTGAAGGAGCTCTTTTAGGTGCAGGAGTTGTCTGGGGTAAGCTGCCATGATGAGTAGGGTGTCATCTCCATATTGTATTATTGGGAAGTCTGTTTTCCTGCTCGTTTTGGAATAGGGAGGTTAATGTTCCCTTGATCCTTTTCTTTGTTCAGATGTAATTGCAGAAGGTCTGCAGCCAAAACAAACAGGAGAGGGGATAAGGGTCCTCCTGCCTGACTCCCCGTCTGCAATGAAATATTTTTCCTGGTATACCATTAAGGAGAACTAATGATGTGCCTATTTGTAAGATGGCTTTGATCCAGCTGATCCATCTCAAACCAAATCCTTTATGCTTCAGTATTTCCAAAATAGCATTATGTTCTATTTTGTCAAAGGCCTTTTCGAAATCCAGCTTTAGGATTACTACCTCTCTTTTGGAGGATTTGTAGGTATGTAGATATTCAAAAGCCCATGCTAAGCAGTCATGTATTGTTCTTATTTTGATGAATGGTTCTTGTGAATTAGTCTCATGATGACTTGTTGTAGCATCTGTGCTAGCAGTTTGGTGAGCAGCTTGATGGTGGAGTTAAGAAGTGAGATTGGTCTGAAGTCTCCTACTAGAGTAGGGCAATCCTTTTTGTGCACCAGTGTGATGTAGGAAGAGTTGATACTTTGCAGGCATAAATTTCCTTCAAAAAATCCCTGGCAAAGTTTGTAGAAGTCCTTGCTATGAGATGCCAAGTTTTGTTTAGGAATTCACCGTTGAAACCATCTAGTCTAGAAGATTTGTCATTTGGGAGGTCAGCCACTACTTTGTCAATTTCTTCCTTTGCAAATGGATCTTCCAACCATTCTAGATTACCATCCTGCTGTAAGAGGGTACTCAAGTCAAAGTACATGTGTGCATATTCAGATGTGCCCATCCTTTCCCTGTAGGAGTTCCATAACAGTGTGGCTTTAGCCTCGTGGTCATATATATCTTGGCCATTACTATCTGTAAGGTATGAAATAGTATTTCTTCTGTGCCTTATTGTGGCATTTGCATGGAAGAATTTTATGCATTCATCTCCGAATCTCACCTAGTTGATTTTCCCTCTTTGTCTCCCGTAAGTTCTCTGCTAATTAAGAAGGGTTTGTAAGTGATTTGAGATTATGCTTCTGAAGTTCCATTCTTCTAGGGTTAGGTCCCTAACTTCTTCTATTGTGTCCGTAAACTGGATGATGTATTAGGGTCGGCTTGTGATATGGTTCCCAAAGGTGGAGACACATTTATTTCTTTTTGTGCAATGAGAATTACACGTTAAATGGAAAAGAGTTTACACGAGGCCTCAAATACATAAATAAAACAGAAAAAGTTATCCCTCCTCATGGAGGGGGTTAGCCTGAAAAAGGAATAACTAATATTGTTGGCCACTTGTGAAAAAACTAACAGGAATGAAAATTCTTGTAATGTTGGCACTCTCATGTTCTATAACTCTCATGAGATTCTTTGATAATGAATTAGGGTTTAGGACTGATCAAGGACTTTACTCCCCAAATCCCTGGATTGGTGGATAGGTCGCTAGTGATGACAAAAGTGTAGAGTGGAGATGTGAGGTGGCATGATATTGCCGACCGCAAAAGGTGGAGATGCTATGAGTTGATGGGCTAGCATAATAACATACATAAGGTGGTGGTGCCGACAAGCATGAGGACGTAGAGGAGAAAGTTGCCGTAGTTAAGAAAGGAGGCAGTGGGGTTGTGGACATGAAGTCGGCTTACTGTGGCAACTCGCTAAATCATTGATGTTGTGCAAGGGGGTGAGGGAGGAGAGGGTTGAAGTGTAGGCTAAAAAAAGAAAATTCAGTGCTAGGCATTGCCCGGTATACAATATACCTTAAGAAACTACTGCACAATAAAAAATGAGATAAACATTGAAGGGGAGAATTATCAAGGACGTTGCCCACTTTGAATTGTAAATAAATGCTTTCTAAGTATTCAGAAAATAACTATATCAATTAAAGAGAAATTCTTTCTTATAACGGACGATTCCTTGTCGTTATTTTGAGTGATGGTGTTTTCTCTTTTCTTTGTACTCGTGGTTTTGGTATCTAGTACCGACCTGTTGAAGTTCATGATTACACAGTGTTTTGGATCTATCTGTGAACAGTAGAAGAGGAACAAATTTGGGATGTCACACGAATCTATGTAAAGTATCAGCTGTGCTCGCGTTGGGCAACGGAGGCAACAAGTGTCTCTTTGCCTGCCCAAGCCATTTAAACTATCAGCTGTACACCCAAATAGAAACGGCAGAGTGAAGCTAGAGGACGACTGGAAGAGGCACACATACTGCCTTCATCCAAATCTGTCAATGTGCACGTCAGCTCCTGTCTGAAAGAGCTCTAGGTTTTTTCATTGGACCGGGCGGCTACTCATCTGCCCTAGTGTCGTCAGTCGTCACGTCATTTTCCACTGCAAATAGCATGGTTTTCAAGAAGAGTAGTGGCCTCTGGCGAGGCTAGCGTGTGGGTCCTGAACGTCACTAGGTACTTGTGTGCCCATGCTGCCCATGGAGTTTGGCATGCAGGTCGCATGCTCGCAAGTCGCAGTGGACAGCTTGCCTCGGCAAAGCTCTCGAGGATGTAAAAAAAATCCTTTGCAGCATTCGCATCATCCCATACAAAATTGCAATCCTAACATTTGAAAAAATAATATAATCCTAAAATTGGATTGCAAATACTTTGTAATTAGATGGTCAGATTTTATTGCATTTCAAAACTAATTGTATGTGGCCAATAAATTAGAGCACGAGAGTTTTTTCACGCCATCACTAATATATTTGGAAAAAAATACTAAGATTACACTTTTTGTAGACGAGGGAGTACTTTTTTTTTTTGCATGGATCATGCCGTTAACTTTAAGTTCTAGAATACAAAAGCTAGTGCAAATAATATCGTCAAAGTTGGCGCAAATAACCCGCTCTGAAGATGATATTAGCATATCGTAAATGTTGACATGTATAATTTTTTACCATTTCGCTTTTCGCTTTTATTTTCTTTGGGTAGCATTGGTTTTGAATGAATATTTATCAGTGCTATCTACATCACGCCCGGCACTTGTTTTCCCTCCTCGCACCTTTTTTTCACCCTCAAATCTTGATTCAGTGGTCACAAGATCACCCTCTTTGTTGTCCCGATCTGCTACGCTCCTTTGTATGACATCTATCTGTGCTCCACCCTCTTGCTACTGGGGATTGGAGCAAGCCTTTGCTAATGCTTGAACTTCTAAACCCTAACCTAAATGCCTCGTCGAAGAAAGCCATTGCTAGAGAATAACCCATAAACAGTCAAACTTGGAGAAGGGCGAGGAAGAGAAAAAGTCTGGCGTGGACCCGTGGAGGAGAGAAGTACCTGAACTTTACCGTATTTTTTTTCTAAGATGGCGGCTAATGTGATAAAGTTAATCGTATCAAAATCATGCACTACTCATCTGTTCCGGGTATAAATGAGCCGGCACACTAAGTCATTCATGCCAGGTCAGAAACGAGCCGGCACAAATAATGAACTATCCGTGGCATCTCTCTTATTCATGACGATGGAATTTTGAGCCGGTATGAATAATAATTATCCTTGCCGGCTCGAAATTGCATCAGCATGAATACTCCATTATTCATGTTGGCTCAAAATAGAGTCGTCATGAATACTCTCAGGATTATTCATGCCGGATCAAAAATGTGCTGGCAAGAATAATCTATTATTCGCATCGGCTTGAAATTGAGCTGGCAAGGACAATCCATTATTCGCGTCAGCTCGAAATTGCGCCGATAAGATTCCCACCTATGCAATTCAAATTTTACCTTGTATTTGGAAATTCATAATTTTTGCATACGGACTTGCCTGGAGACAAGCTTTATATGAAAATTGTACGGCTTGACGAGATCTATAACTTTGTAGTTGAATATTTTTTTTGATTTGAAGTCATTTACATGCTCAAATAATGGATCAAAATGTTAGACAATAAGGGTTAAAAGGAATAGAACTTCCCTTTACGTGCAGATATATGGTGTAGGTGTGATGGTAAGGTCGTGAGTTCGAAGGTTGGACACCACATGCGTGCGTATTTTGTGTGAGATACGCGTGACTTGTGACTCAAACTTTTGTGTGTTTCATTTATAAATTCATATTTTTAATATATGTGCCGATGCAAAGTTGCACCGGTACGTATAATCTGTTATTCATGCCGGTGCAATTTTACATTGGTAGGTATAATCTGCTAGTTGTGCTAGCTTGGACGCCAGCATGAATAGCCGTCCACACTGGTGGAACCGCCTTGTTCACCGGCACGAATGAGATTTTCGAGCCGGCACGAACGAGGTGATATGCAGTAGTGATCCATAGAATATTTGAACCGGTTTGGTTTTGTTAATGATGTAATAAGCGTCCTAGTCAGACCTATCGTTTTGCCAATAATTGGACAAAATGGCTAATTAAACATGCTAAACAGCCAATTAAATAGAAATGGCTGACCATGTATAGAGTTTAAATCGGCTAAACAACCTTTTAGGCTAACAACAGTGTTGAAATTGATGATGTAAATTAGACAAGTCACTACATGATGTCATGGATGCTCCGAGTGTTCTTTTCAAATAGATAGCCGTTATGGTCATTCTTCACAATTCCTTATAAGTTGCTGTGGGGTTTTCAAATCTAATCTGGACATTTTCTGAGAGGAAAAATAAAGGAAAATGTCAAATTAGCACCCTTAAGTGTATCTAAAGTTTGGATAACCCTGTAAACTATCTTTTCAATTTACCCCCTAAACTATACCATTTAGTTCAATTTACCCCTAACATGATTTATTCTTTTTTTGTTCTCCATACAAAAGTTGGATTGCAATTTAAATTTTTGTAGATTCGTAGTGAACACCACCATGTATGAATAAAAACATATTATGAATTATTCATCATTAATTTTCATATAATTTTATATCCCACGAATTAATTTATTATTAAACAGCATACCCTATCAAAATAATGGTTAAAAATAATGACGTATTTTTCTAACATGTGTTATGATGTTTGCTATCATATCACAATATAGTTTAGAAGATAAATTGAACCAACAAATAGTTTATGGAGTTATCTGGAGTTTGCCTATAGGGAGTAGTTTGGATTTTTTTTCCAAAACTAAATTAGGAACCAACAATTCCCCACCAATATTTTCTAACTTTCTAAAAAAAATAAACCATCAACCACTTGGTAAATTCTTGATGCTTACCCCAATTCGGCTAAAAAAAGCCTTGGTTACTTAAGAAGAAAATATAAGAAAACCAATAACCGTTGGCATTCGCATAAAAATGATGTAGGAAATCATGAAAACCTTGTACTGCATCAAAACATATAAGAGGTAAACTAGACCTTCCGCTTAAAAATTTCCATCATATCATTTCACCTTATTGTTTATGGATGATCTAAATAGTTTCGGTCTGTTTCGTCCTTCTAAATAGTAAGTAAAATGGGTGGGAGGGGATTGTATCAAATTCCGGTCTTGTTTGAATAAACCCATTCGAATCCCTTAAAATTCATATGGATTGGAGGTAGAAAATGAACCAATTTCTTCCTCAATCCCTCCGATACATATAAGATTGGAGAGGATTAGGAAGCATCCAAACCAACGCTCCTTGGGATTACAACCACATATGGGAAATTTTCCCGACCAAAACGATGGGATTGGTGGTCATGACATGACTATCCAACACAAAGACACCAATTACAGCTAGGGTAAGGACGCACCAAATGCTCCCTACAAACAGACAAGCGCTGCCGAACAAAAGCTAAGCATCAGTGCTACAGAATTATTTTGCCCTAATCCGAGGGCACGGCACAGTTCGTGGCGATGATTCTCACTGCCATCGCCGCTAACAAACGTGCGGGTGATGCAAGCGACGTCCCCACCCTGGAGCGAGAGACGGCGAGACCCCCTCCTCCATCACATATCCCGTGGCCGATCGGGCCGACTAGGAATAACATGTGTTTGCACAGCAGCCGACGTGTTTTACTGTTCCCCTCCGATCTAAAGGTCATGCTCATCCCTTCTCTCTCTGATCTCTCTCTCTCTCTCTCTCTCTCCCTCTCCCTCCCTCCCTCTCTCTCTCTCTCATGCGTGTGTGTCTGAAAGGGATCACACACGAATGATCTACACGGCCAAGCAAAGGCAGACCTCTTTCCTTGTCCCTTTATAAAAGGGACATGCCTCCTCCTGTCGTCCATGATCGTTTTGCCTCCTCTTGATCCCATCAAATTGCCTTTCTTCCGACCTGCCCATCACACTGCCGCCGTTCTCCCTCTCTACATCCCATCCTGATCTCGTTCACTCGTCACTGCCTAGCTTCTACCTGCAACCTAGCAAGCCATATATACCTCCATCCGGATCTCGAGCGCAAGCTCCTCTCGGTCCCATGTCTGCCATCTACATGAGCCAGCTCTCCACTGCCCTCCCTCTCATGGAGGGAGATCACCACCAGGATCACCACCACCACCAAGGTCATTTCCAGGCGTTCAACCTGCCCAAGGATCCCCCAATCCTGTTCCCCTTTGTGATCAGCAACAGCAGCGCCAGCGACAGCAGTCTGAGCTACGGATCCGGAGACCATCATCACTTGTTCAGGCAGCAGCATCAAGCTATGCTAGAGCCCCAACATGTAAGTACTCAGTAGTACTAGCTAAACATATATATGTGCTCAATTTCCCAATTCTATGTGTACGTAAATTACTTTTTGTTCTGCTTGTTTGGCCACTTAATTAACATGCCCTTTTCCTTCATCAGATGATTGGGGTATCATCAGCAGCGAGTGTCTTCGCGACACCGTTCCCGACTGTGGAGAGCATCCGGGACGACATGATCGAGCCGTCCTCATACGATCCATACGATATGGGGAGGCTCCAGGTCGGCGGATCGCTGGAGACTGCGGGGAGCTGGACGACGCCACCGGCCAAGATGAGGATCACGAGGAAGGCGTCGACCGATCCCGGTGCGGCGAAGAAGCCCAGGAGGAAGGTACAAGGGTACGAAGACATGATGGGCACCAGCGGCCAGCCTAATTTGGGTGTTAATAGGGTGTGCTCCGACTGCAACACCACCAAGACGCCCTTATGGAGGAGTGGTCCTTGCGGTCCCAAGGTAGGAACAGCCGTTGGTTTCTTGTTGCCTCCTCGAACTCGTGGAGTCGTGGTCCTTGCACTTTGTACGATTGTTAGAGAGCCATAATTTGCAAGCCCATGACTGTATATCTTGTTTTGCATGGTGCAGTCGCTCTGCAACGCATGTGGTATCAGGCAGCGGAAGGCGCGGCGGGCGATGATGGCCTCCGCCGGCGGCTCCGGGCCAGGGCCCGCCGACGGCGCCAAGGTAGCCACGGCCACGCCCAGGGACGCCATGGCCGCATCAGTACATCACCCGAAGGTGAAGAAGGAGAAGAGAATAGACGTGGACCGGTCGCTGCCGTTCAAGAAACGGTGCAAGGTGGTCCAGGATCACGCCCCCGTCGCCGCTCCTCCTGCCGCCGCTCACAAGGCCGCCGCCGTCCCGCCCACCGGCGAGGTTGTCGACGCCAGCGGTCTGAGCAGCAGGGACCTTGTCGACGACATTGGTCTCATCAGCTGGAGCAGGAGTCCCGCTCCCCCATCTTCCGCTGCCTCCTGCAGCTTCCGGTCATCGCCGGGCTTGCCGGTGCAGCAGGACGAGGTCACGGACGCCGCCATGTTGCTCATGACGCTGTCCTGCGGGCTTGTCCGGAGCTGATGATCTACCGATCTGTCTACAAGGCACGATTAACCAGCACCGTGGGCCTTTTGCAGAGCTTAGCTAGTGCCTTTGACTGTTAGTGCGTGTTACCGTCGTCTACCTTCCGAGATGTAGTGTTTTTTTGGATTCTTGTCCTTGTTCCCAGTGTAACCCGTGTCACTGTTCGAGTCATGTGATTCGTTCGCGTATGAGAGAGAGAAGAGTGGAGAAGATAGGAGCGAGAAGATCACGAGGGAAGTAATAAAAGTGAAATCGTGAGATTAGCATCTAGCTGGAAGTATAGCTAGGACGATATAATTGCATGTAGTGTGAGTTTCAGTTTTTAGCATATGTGCTGTGGCTATAACATGGTCGCTGGCTGTATTTTTGTTCTTCGTTTTGGTTGAGTTTCTTGTATTGGAGCTAAAAATAATAGCAATATATATGGAGACAGACCTGAGGTGTGTTTTGCTGTTCATCGGGACTCGTTCATGACTTGTTTCTGATGGTTATGTCAGTATGATCTGCTGTAAGTTGTGTCAGCTAGCTTGGTCGCTTTATCACTGGTTTTCATGCCATATTCTCCTTTATCATGTAGCACCTGAGGAGCCTTGATACTTTCTATTGCCATGTTTACCTTTGTGTTAGTAGTATCTTGTAGGTGTGCTATAAACTGGTTTAATTAGTCCCTACCACTAATAGGGTGTACTTCATGTCTGAGGGGATAAGATAAAGTGGCTTTTGTACTGGGAGGTCCAATTAAACCTAATCTCTCTAACTAGTAGATCTCTGGGATGTCCCCAGGCCTTCCAAAATAGAATTGTAGTTTAAAGCTCAACATGGATGAGTAATTTCACATTCAAATTGTTCATTATTTGCACCATAGGACTTTACTTTTGACAGGTAAGAAGTCTGCGTATGCAAACGGATTGACAGTACATTGTTTCAGCAATGCTTTGCTAAACTAAATTACCCATACTAAAGCATATAATTTGACACAGGGTAATCAAGAATATGGACCAAACGATAGAGGCACGCTTACGATGCCCAAGATATGCCCATTCTTTCACGGTACCAACAATGATTGGAATAATCTTTTCTGAATTCACAATTTAAAACATCCCAAACTTAATGTTGCTTTAATCTGTAACTAAATAATGTGTATGTGTACGAGCAGCTAACAATCTGTCCAGCAAATAAACAAGCCACGGAACAGAAACTCCAATACCAGTGTGTCACGACAGGATAATTCAAGTGGATCTTGATTGGCCAACATGTAAAAAACCAACAGTAACAAGTAGATGTTGATTAGTAGATGCAATATATCCACCAAGAAAAATTCTTCCACCCATGGTCTCGATGAACCACGATTAGAAGAGAGCGAGGGTAATGTCGGAGGAATTCGAGATGCGGCCAGGCTGCAGTAGCTCGATGGCGCAATCCACACAATCCGAGGAGAATCAACAAGATATATATAGATGAGGGAGGAACCACCCTCTGCTTCTTTCGGGATGAAACCCTAGATGATAACACACGATAAAAACAACGTTAATGCTATGAATCAGGCGTCCGAAGGATTTAGAAAAAAAAACGGACGCTCAGCTCTCCACTACTTATTTCCGCCGATACAACAGAAACGACGTGCGCTCTCCACCACTCATTCCCTCCCTGCTTCCCGTTCCCCAGTTCTCACCCTGAGCTTTCTACAGTGTTCATCTTCTTCATCTCCATAGAGCTCCATCAAGCAACATGCTCCTGAACTCAGCGACGGACATTGCGGGGAACCGCTTGCTCTAAGGCGCAGCGCGGCTGCTGCAGCAGGGAGGGCACGGGGCTGGCGAGCTCAATGCAGGAGCCACCGTTGTTGCTGGTACAGGAGGTCCTCAGGCGGGGCTGAAGGTACGGCACGCCGATTGGGCCTACTACCTTCCCGTGGTGGTGCTCGGCCTCCTCTGGAACCTTGCATTCATCCCCATCTCGCTGTTGTGCTCATTTGCAGCTGCTTGGAGTCTATTTCTATACTGCTCCAGTTCTAACTTGCTGGATGCATGTTGCGGTGGGTAGTTTGCCATGTCGCGGTGTGTAATTTGTGACGTTGCATGAAGTCATTTGAGATGTTTCATCCGCTAGCATTTGATGTTCCATGGTTGTTTTTCGTGATGTTGCACTAGGCATTTCTGTGATGTTGCAGGACATGGTATACTTATGTTGCATGAAAAATGACGTAGGAAACATTTGATTTTAGATGGTAATGAGCTAATTTTTTCGACATTTTCTTGATGTTCGAGCTACATTTTAACATGTTATTGAAGAAAATTTCTGATGTTGCATTCAGTATTTTGGAATGTTGCAACAGACTTCGTGTTCAATTGAAAAGAGGTTGAATGTTACATGCAACATCGTATACATGTTGCAGTGGGAGTTTTCTTTATGAGGCCCGTCTGATGCTAAGCCTGGACGTCGGACGTCTGGGCGCTAGGAAGTCCCTAAAATCAAGTCTGCCTGTTTATAGGGCTGCTGCCCAAGTTAAGCAGATGCAAGCACCTGGACTCAAGTCCGACTCCAACGTGAACACGTGACCGGGCTAACACCAATCAACCTGGACTCAAACATGTGCACGCAGGCACCAAACAAATTATAACTCTGACTCAGCTAGCCCAACAAAATAAACTTGACGAACTGCACACATTGCAAACCGGACTTGATACAAGTTGGAAATATTAAAATAATGCGGCACCTTGCTTAATGACTCTACTTAGCTACCTTTTATTACTATAGATCTCCTCATTGTGCTTGCATATATCATAAAATAAACAGGCTAGGATGCTAATCAAATAAATCCAAGCCGGACTGTACTCTATGTCCAAATGCATGGTGCATGTCAATATATATTTATATATTTATTTACCTTCTTCTCTTCCTCCTTCAACGGATTAATTCCTTTGAATATCAACTTACGTGGCAGCACATCAGTAGAAGCAAGTTGACTGATCTCCTCGACTTTCTTGCCATGCTTCACCTCAATACAAAATTCACCAAGCTTAATTGCCAAAGGATTTTGCTGATTATTCCTGTCCCAAATAATTGAGTCCTTCCCTTATGGAACATGACATTAGCTGTAATATTTTGAGACGCCGTAGGCTCATCACCGAATAATATGCCTCCACTAATTAGATCCATATGTCAGGACACATGAGTCGTCAGTGCATAACATCTTTGTCCATGAGCAACCACTTGATCTGCACATGTGTGCATCGTGACCAACTGACCATGAGCCGGTGCCTCAAGTTCGTCCTCGTATTATGCAATATTTGACACAAGAAATCTTCTTACTTATTACTAATATATATACCCAAGGTAAACCAGTATATGATTCTAAGTATTTATTTCTTACACTATTGGTATAGAAAATAATAATTAAGGTATATATGCATGATGTGTATCCCATTTATAAATATATAGAGAAAGTGATGAGAATATATAGATTTTTATGTTAAAAATATAGCTCAAATTTATGGTCCATTAAACAAATTCAAAGGCATATCAGCAATGCAAAGTGGAAAAAAGATTGCGAATGTGGATAAAAATATTATAGATAAATTCTAACTAAAGTCTATCGCAAATTCACAATTGAATGAAGATAATATATATACACACGCGGCAGCGGATTAATAATTTACACCCAGCCAACCTAACACCCTTCTTGCAGCCCAGCTACCTGGCTCGACCGTATCCCACCCCCCTGTCCCTCCCATGGGCGACTATATATCACATATGCGACGGATAACAATCTGATGCCTATGCGTGGGTCCCACCTGTCAGCGTTGCCTTCCTCTTTCTCCGCTTCTTTCTCCTCTCCCTTCTTCCTCTACCACCGCTCGTCGCTGGCGACACTAGGTTAGGGTCTTAGAGCGAGGGGTTGTCGGTGAGCTCCAATGGCTTCCGACCTTAGAACAGGGTTGTAGGGGGCACAGGGAAGCCTAGCGACGGAGGTCACTTGCGGGGCAGCGTGGCGTGGTGGTGGGGATACCGCCGGCCGAGGGCGGCGGCTTGACAGCTAGTGGGTAGGGACTGGACGGGCCAGGGTGTGAGCTCTCTCCGGTGAGTGGCCGCCGGACTCGTGAGGGAGTGGCTGCCGAATCCGGTGACGGGAGCCGCCAGAGACGGTGTTGGAGGACGGTGCGGGGGCGAGCAGGGGAGAGGAAGCGAAGAACCAGTAATGAATCCTCCCGGACGCGGAGGTGGCAGCGGCGGTCGTGGGCCGTGTGCTGGACTCGCCGGTCCGTCCCGGCCTCCGCTCCCCGTCCAATCTCGCGAGCGCGGGATGCGCGTAGCACGGCGAGCGGCGAGCGCGAGGTGTGACGGCGCAGAGCCCGCCGAGCGCGCGGGTGCAGCGGGATGCGCAGGCGAGGGGAACGGCAGGCCCAGGGGCAAGCGCGCCGCGCGCGACAAGGTCGGAGCAAGCGCGCGAGCGTGCAGGTGGAATGTGGCGACGTACGGCTAGCGGGAGCGGCGGGCACGAGCGAATCGACGAATCCCGCGGCCCCACGTCAAATCCCGTGGTCCTACTGGCTACTGCTCATCCACTGCTGCTAATCGGAGAATCTCTCCGATGTGTGGTGCTTCCAATGGCTTAACGACAAAAGGGGATCGACCTTGCAATTCTGATCGCGTTCAAGCCTATCAGACTTTTTTCCTGTTTCTTTTTTTCTGCTGAATCTCACCACCGTCCAGCGCTCAAAGGTTGCAAAAAGAGAGGTCATCAACCATTCTGCAGCTTCGTCAGCTTTTGAAAATGATCTCATTGCTAACAATAGCACGCTGCTGCGTGTTCTCCTAGGTGCTATTTATCTATCCTCAGCTGTGAATGACAAACTACTGAAGAGAAGAGAAGGAGATCAGAAGAACGCTCGGAGTGAATGCTAATCCCTCCATCCTAAATTACTATTCGTTTTAGCTTTTCTAGATACATGACTTTTGCTATGTATCTAGGTACATAGTAAAAGCTATGAATTTATAAAAGTCAAAACGAATAGTAGTTTGAGACGGAGGGAGTAGTAAATTAGAGAGTTATTAAACTACCGAAGCAAAGGAGATTAGAGCGAATTACTTAAAACCAGTGCATCAACCTATGCTCCAGCATGGGCTAAGAATTTTAAGAGACATTATATTACAAAGTTACTAAAAAATTAGATCTCTAGCTAATAATCAAAATTGTTTACCTACTACTCTCTCATTTATTTAATATTCTAACACAATACCCACATAGATGTGTACTTATCTTTATCCGATTGTGATGGACTTTTGATAGTAATTACTCTATACAGTTTTTCATACACATTCATACTTTTTTCACTTCACATCGCACCTACACACATTGTGTTTCACATGAAAATCAATATTTCTCATTGCTTCCTCCCATCATACATATATACCTCAACTTAGCATTTTCTTTGTTAACAATGAAAAATATATGTAATTTAGAATCATATACTAATTTCCTTTTGGACATTATTAAGATTTAGATGTTTACTTTAGATGAAGATTTTAAGTGTGTACTTCATATACAAATTTATGAGTGTATTTAAAGTTATTTTTTATGGGTGAATTAGATGAAGATAATGTGGTTATTTTAGATTTTTTTTAATGATAGTGGTGGATAATTTAGATATAGACTTGAGGAGTTTATTTTAGAATATTTTCATAATGATTTGTGGACGGTAATTTTTTAAAAAATCAATAGATATGATAATTAGAGTCTATACGATTGACGCCTATTTTATGTTTGATCAAATTTATATAAAAATATATTAATGTTTTTGATATCTAGCAAGTTTCATTAAATTTATTATGAAATATATTTTCATCTATTTAATGTTACAAATATGGATACTCTTCGTTGTAAACTTGATCAAAATAGTTTAACTTAGGACAAACTTAAAGGAACACTCTTTGCGAAATGAAGAGAGTACGTGCGAACTAGGCACGCACCCTGTCTCCCACTTAATTTGCTCGATCCATTTGCAGGTGGACGAGAACGAGACGATAAACACAAAACAGACCAGCCAATCGGGTGAACAAGCGCGCGAGAGCACACGAATCTGGAGAGAAATATCTGATGGAGGAGCGTCTGAACACGATCGCCTGACAGGACAGGACGCACATCCCCTGAAACCTAGAAGCCTCTCAACAGCCAGGGGATCTCCACCAGCTGAAGATTTTCTGGTGATCCCAAAAAGGTGGGCGATGTCGTCTTCCACCTGACGGCCGGCTTGTGGTCGTGGCCGCCGGCGGTCGCTCAGTCGCGGATCATCCCGATGCCTCCTGAGCTAGCTCATACCGCGATCGATGCCCGTCGCGTTGAGCCCATGGACTGGCGCCATGGTTGGCCACGCGTTCTGTGGCCGGGAGTGCCTGGTGTCCCGTGGGATTGGCCGATCGCCCAGTTTATTTCGCCGGCTCCTTTTCCTTTTTATGTGGATCATCTCGCCGCGTTTTCTCCGCGGCTTCCGGCGATCTGGAGGCCGCGGCGCCGCACGTTCGGGTTCTTGCGGGCAGACGGAGGTGGACGTGCGCCGTCGTCTCCTCCGCGAGTCGCCGTCGTGGCGGCAAAACGCTGGTTGGTTTGTTCCATCTGAGATTGTGTACTCTACTGTAAAATGTGAATATGTGATGGCATCGTAGATTGATTGGATGGCTCGATCGAGTCGTGTACCGACCGATGGCGATCCAAGGTTTCGGCTGCCAATGGAATGTGGCGACCGGTGAGCAGCGAGCTTATCGTCTTCTTCAATTCTCCATCGGTTAGCGGTGCTGCATGCTGCCTTATCCGCTGCTCAGGATTATTGTCTGCGAGTTCTTGTCTGACTTGCATACTGTCATGGATCACTCAAGAGTCACTAAGGGCCCGTTTGGTTCATGGGACTAAAGTTTAGTCACTGTCACATTGAATGTTTAGATACTAATTAGGAGTATTAAAAATAAACTAATTACAAAAACCAATTGCATAAATGGAGGCTAATTCGTGAGACGAATCTATTAAGCCTAATTAGTTCATGATTTGACAATGTGATGCTACAGTAAATATATGTTAATCATGAATTAATTAGGCTTAATAGATTCATCTCGCGAATTAGCCTCCATCTATGTAATTAGTTTATAATTAACTCATGTTTAGTCCTCCTAATTAGCCTCCGAAGATTCGATGTGACATGGACTAAATTTTAGCTCAAGGATCCGAACACCCCATAGGATCTTATCAATTTTTTATGCCGCATATACAGCTTTGCCACGTCCATGGAGTCATAGGTGTGGAAAACAATATACTCCCTCCGTACAATTCTTGTTATGTACGTGGACAAGTACTGTTGTAAAGGAATATAAGACTACCCACAGCGTTGGCGGTGCTGAGGCAAAAATTATTCCGACACCTCTGCCGATGCCATCCAAACTCAAAACGCACAGAGCGTCGCTATCGATGCCGAGTCCATGTGGGACCGCCTCGTCAGACTGAACCATCAGAACGACGCCTTCCACGTCTACTCCATTCGCACCTCTGAAATGCTATTTTATTTGGTGAGTGCCGAAGCATGTACATGCCCCGTGGGCCGTGGCCTTTACTTTTGATTTTCAGCATCATCCCTACAATGGCTGCATCGATGCTCGAATCAGCATCACCCCTACAATAGCTTTGCCACATCCATATGGAGTCCTTGGTGGAAAACGAGATACTATTCTAAGGGAATACAAAGTCAGTCTCTTGATCCACTAACGAACAGCCCAATAAAGACCCTTAAAATTCCACACAATGATAAATTTTTGGGAGGTGCTATTATGCAGGTGCCTGAGTTTTATTTCAGTCGATGAGTTGTATCAATTCAGTGTCCATCCAACCATCCAAATCCTATGCGACACTGTTCATTCTTTCATTCCATCTTACTTGGACAACAGCTATCACTCTAGTAAAAAGAAGCTATATATGTTCACCCTTGCCCCACGAGCATCCTCCCATCTTCGGTGGCTATCTCACTGCCGAATATGCCGTGCCACCCATGACCGCACGATCTAGCCGCTTACTTGCTCTTCCACTACTATCACTGTTCATCACCTATATATCCTCCACTACTAGCGGCGCCGGTCATCTTCAAAAGCCCCAATTCTAAGCCTACAAACAAAACCATATCCTAACACAATTCCTTCCCCAAACTCGAAGAAGCTCGTCGTGCGTCCATGAATTTGAACATTCACACTAACACACACATGTACCCAACCTTGCTCGATTTGAAGCAAAGTAGATGATATGCGCAACTATTTTTTTTCATGATGGATGACTTATCTAGAAAGGAGGGCAACAAAGAGGTTTTTTTTTACTTACTTTGAGTAGAAGCTTAGCACCTCAGTAAAAAGAAGATGATCTCCCCCTCAACATCCTCCTATCTTCAGAGGCTATCTCATCACCAAATCTATCGGTGTCACCCACAACCACACTAATCAAGCTGCTTCCTTGGACTCCCCCCAGTCACTCAAATTTAGAAATACGTAAGGGGTGTATGCTTTCCCCCCTTGAAAGGATGGCATGAGTCACTACTATTGAAGACAACATCACCGCCGGTTTGGGGATCCGGCGGATGAGGGTCAGCAGTGATAGTAGAAGGCACCACCGTCTGATGGGAACCGATGGTGATGGCCTTTTTCGAAAAAAAAGAAAAAAATTAGGCCCCACGCCCCCGCGACGCACCCCACCAGCGCGCTTGGCCCCTCGCCAGCAGTCAAACCAAGTAAGAGGAATGGAGGGAGAGGGGGAGAGAGATCTGGATCCAGATCCACGCCCGTCGTCACCCGCAGTGGCGCCCGCCACTGCCCACAACCGCGGCCACTGTCGACGCCGCCTGCGGCCCGCTCCCAGCAGCGCCCGCCGTTGTGGCCTGCAACCCGCGAACACCCTCGCCCCAGCCCACGTCGCCAAACCTCAGACGAGAGACGCACCTTGACGTTGCCGGAGATCCACGCGCACCCACCGCCAGAGATCCAAGCGCACCCCTGCCGCCGCAGATCCACGCTTGTCGTCACAGCTCCGCACGCTGCCGCATCCCATCGTAGCCCCGCACGCCATCGAAGACCCTCCCATCGAAGCCCCAGTGCGCTGCCTCCGCCTCTCGCCCCGCCGCCGCTCCTCACTGTCGTGAGTGAGAAGCGAGCAAAGGGAGGGAGGAGGGGCACCTGAGGGATCTCGCTAGCAGGAGAGGAAGGGAGGGAGAAGGCCGGCGGAGAGAGGGAGGGCTAGCGGGAGAGGGAGAGAGGGAGGGGGCGGCGGAGGGAGAGCGAGGAAGGGAAGGGGGAGGTGAAGGGATGGAGTGTTCGCAGAAGAGGGAGAGAGTGAGGGGGTGGCGGAGGGAGATAGGAGGAGGTGGACGGGAGGCGGATGGAGGTGGATAAGGTTGTGGGGGTCGGAGGCTGTGGTGGACACGAGCTGGCTTGTGAAGCAAATTGAGTAAAAATTTTGGATCCACTCTATCTATCGCCGCCGGTTTGTAATTGAAACCGGCAGTGATGGTCTCTTTCACCGCCGGTTTTAACCTCTTACAGCCCCACTAACCTTTCAACCGGCGGTGATAGTGTATCACCGCCGGTTTACCTAAAATCGGTGGTGATAGGGCAGTGGTGATGGCACAATCTGTAGTAATGAGTTATAGACACCGAATTTATTTTAGATAACAGGAGGGGTTGCCCCATGACTAATTATGATTCACATTAAAAGGACAGCAGGAAGAGCGTGACAAGGACAAATCAAGAAACAGAGAAGGAAGTATAACAAAATCAAAGCGATAACTCATGCTTTATATAGTCCGATTTTATCTCGGAGAGCAGCAAGAGTTAAAGGGGTTTTAATAAAGGATGATAAAGTGCGACATTTGACAAGAAATGAACAATAAAATAAAGAAAATCTGCCAAAATAGAGTTATTACTGACACCACCATGCATGGCCAGATTGTTTAGAAAATAGAACCATCCGGCCTCTGCCGACCGCACCATGCATGGCCAGACAGGGGCGCTTTCATCACCTTGCCAATCTCGAAGTGCTTTCATGCTTTGCTCTTAGCTCAATGTCCTAGATTCTAAGGTGACTTAGTGCGTGTTTGATACGAGATGTTAAACTTTAGCTGAGTCATATCGGATGTTCGGATGCTAGTTAGGAAGACTAAACATGAGCTAATTACAAAACTAATTACACAGATGGAGTCAAATTCGCGAGACGAATCTATTAAGACTAATTAATCCATCATTAGCAAATGGTTATTGTAGCACCACATTATCAAATCATGGACTAATTAGGCTTAATAGATTCGTCTCGCGAATTAGACTCTATTGTGCAATTAGTTTTGTAATTAAACTATGTTTAATACTCCTAATTAGTATCAAACATCTGATGTGATAGATGCTAAAGTTTACCAGGGGGTATCCAAACACCCCCTTATTCTGTTGGCAAGATTTGGTTCCGCAAAATCCTAAAATTACATTCTTTTTATTCTGTTGGCAAGATTTGGTTCCGCAAAATCCTGAAATTACATTCTTTCTATATTCTTTCTATATGTTCCACCAAATGTACATTATGATTCCGACATTCTGTTGAACTCATTACATACCTTCTCATCTCCTTTCTTGTGTTCCTCTCGCCACACTTTGTGGTTGTTTGGATCTCATGAAAAGCAATTCTGTTTTAGTAAAACACGTTTTAAGAGATTTTTTTCGTAAAACCATTTTTAGTAGTTGTTTAGTTAACCCTAGGTTTTACTGGTTCTTTGTTTGGGTCAGCCAACACGAAAATCTTAGTTTTAGCTGCACGTTATTTAGGAATTAAAAAATTATACATGTGACGGTTATAAATACTTGGGTAGTCTCATAGAGGTCCTAGCCGACCACTAATGGCCGGCCTGACTTGATGAAGACGGCAGGAGATAGAGTCCGGTTAGGACTCCTCACGTGTTGTAATCCGACCGGATCCCATCCATAGTAACGGCTAGGAGACTTCCATGTAATCCTGCCCCTCGAAGTATATAAGGGGAGGTAGGGGTACCACTTAGAGGACAGCCAATCCTTCAACACAAAAACCAACCACTAAACGCAGGGCGCAATACAATTCCCCAAACAAGACGTAGGGTATTACGCTACACTGGCGGCCCGAATCTACATAAATCTCTGTGTCTTGTGCCTTGCGTTACCATCAAATTTTTGGTCTCGTGATCTTCCCCGCCTACAAATCTACCACTTGGGCACCCCCTAGGTGGACTGCCGGTCACTAAATTCGACAACATGCATCTCTCTTGACCGAAGACCCAACCAAGATAGAAATCGACATCGTTGTTCTCCCCGGCAGTCCGGCTCTCCGCTACACTCTTCTCTCGGAAGCACGGCCGCTGCCGCTGCACCACAGCCGCTATGCAAATACTTATGTATTAGCAGGTAGATCTGGTTCCCATCGATTTGGAAACAACCTGAACGATCAAATTATAGCCCACACGACATGAGCGAGAGAATAGACTTTTTCGTTAGGAGATCCCATCGGTTTCTCAAAGCTGGTTCTCATAAAAACAGGGTATACTCGTTTTCCGCAAAATGCATAATTGGTTCTCGTAAAAACGGGGTATACCCTTTTTCCACAAAATACATTATTCAGGTTTTACGGAGAACGAGTTTTCCTAAACTTTAGTTAGTTAGATTATCCAAGCAATATTTTAGGGGCAGTTAGGTTAAAACAAGGTTTAGGAGTTCTGGTTTCTGCAAAACATGTGATCCAAACAACCCCTTTATGATTGGACGATGATCTTGTAGGTTGGGAACACAATGATACTCCTTGTGCAATTCGAAACAAATATTATAATCCATGTGGTATTGCAGATCACGTAGAGATAGAAACAAATATTATGATCCTTGTGCAATTCGAAACAACAAACTCACTAGCTCTAAGTTTTAAAACACAACTTCCGTACAAGCACAAATTCTATACTACAGAGCATAAACAGAGCAAGGTCAACAGCCCAACATAACTAAAGTGCTTCTTTGAAGCACAGTAGTTGACCTGGTGCAACTTCGTTGCTTACATGTTCTATGAAGATGCTTTGCAATGAGCCATACAAAACGATCCTAAAAGATATAAAAATGAAAGAATAAACTATCACAAATAAATAGGACGCTTCTCCGGATCAGGATCATCACAAATTTTCTATGGCCCCTACATTTGAAGGAAGAAGATCAGACCAACTAAATAAACAAATAATCAACTGCCACGACGGCTTTCCTCCGAATCAGCCGCCCCAACATGCACGCAGGTTGCCAAGAACAGACCATACGTGCAAGCATTTCCGTTACTATTGTCTTCTACAGAGAATCAGAGCCGGCTTCGTCGTCGCCGTCGGCCACGGCGGCGCCGGTGGGGAAGATCCCCTGCCCCGGCGACAGGATCGCCCTCGGGTCGTACCTGCGCTTCATCGCGGCGACCCTGCCCAATTTCTCCCCGAAGTGCCGCCTCCAGCCGTCCGGCGACGCGTGGTGCGGCAGGTACTGCTTGCACCCGACGCCTTCCCGGTCGCAGAACTCCAGCACGGCGGCGTTCTCCCCCTCCAGCCGCTCGAGGTCGCCGGCGGCCACCGCCGACCTGAGCAGCCCGACGGCGTAGAACACGTCCTCGTCCGGCGTGGCCGGCGTCATCCTGTCGTCCCACATGTCCTTGTTCATCGGGTACATGAGAATGAGGCCGACGGGCTTGGCGTCCCTGAGGATGCCCTTGAACACGCTGGCGTCGAAGTCGAGGATGCGTGACTTGGGGACGAAGAGGTTGAGCCATGGGTGTGGCACGTCCCAGACGCCAGCCGACCGGAGCTTCTGCTCCTCACGACCGATCCGGTCAAGGAACTCTAGGTATGACACGTTCCTGACGAATACGAACCCCGGGGCAAAGCTCAACTCCTCCAGTTGTCTTTCAAGTTTCTGCAAAAAAAAAAAGTTAACAATGTAAGTGTGTGCTTGAGCGCTAATGGGTCGATGACTCTTGATAGATGAAACTCGGTTGTGATTTTGTACCTGATTCACGGAGGAGGCAGTGTCATCGTTGTAGTACATTGCACCCTCAATGTAGTAGATTGCGTTGGACCCGGTCCTGAGGACGAGCTCGGCAAGCTGATCAAGTTCTGAGGCTGAGAAGAAGGAAGACGACCTCCGGCCCTCGGTGAGGGTCCGGTTCAGCTGGACTTGGCCTTCAATGTAGTCGAAACCGGATCCGTTAGACCGTTTTGATATGAGCAGCTCCTGATCACTGGTGAATGATTCTACGTCTGAGTAGGCGATTCGAACCCAAAGAACCCGTTTGGGAGAGGGTTCAAGCGCGATCCGAGCCCGGGTTATGACCCCAAACTGACCCAACCCGCCCAATGCTGCAAAGAAGAGGTCTGAGTTCTTGTCCTGGGAACAGGTGATCATTTCGCCCATGCCTGCAACGAACATGGCTTGTTCATTACTTAATTGCTGTGCATTCTACTCGTGGACACTAGTTGACAAACATTTAAATAGATGGATCAATAAACCACTTGGGCACTAGTCAGCTCTCTCAGATTGTATACGTGACCAGCAAAACTTATACATACCTGTTACCACGTCAAGCTCGTGCACATTGGAGATCTGTGGCCCATGCCGGAACGCCTGCCCGCCGATGCCCCCGTTGGAGAGCGTGCCACCGACTGTGATATGGAGGTAGTCGGTCCAGATGCGGGGTGCGAGGCCATGCTCGAGCGTGGCATGTAGGACGTCGATCCACAGCTGCTCGCCGCCAACATCCACCCACAACTCGTCGGAGGACACGTTTGCATGGTAGCCATGGTTACCACGCCCCATCGAGCGCATGTCGATGACAATGCCACCCGGGGCAAGGGCTTGTCCTCTCGCCGAGTGACCTTGCCCACGGGGTGCCACGGTGAAAGGCTTCGACTGAGAGATTGAGAGCCGGATTACGGCAGCAATATCCGCGGGTGAGGTGGGATGGAATACCCCGTTTGGGATGGCTTCCACAATGCGGCCAAAGTCCGACGATGCTTTGGCGGTCGAATCATGGTCGACGTGGATTTTTGACACAATGTCTAGGGTGAAGATATCATCATCTGGTAGGGCTACGGTAGATACCATTTGGAAATGGTTTATGGTGGAAAGGAAGCTGGTCATCATGAGAAATGTAGCTACACAAGCCTTAGGCATGTTGTTGGAAAGGTTAGGGATGGAAGCTGGGCAGCTTGAGTTTCCTGGTTGCATGAGAGAGATCCTTATGTGTGTGCTAAAGGTCATCAAGTCCTTGGCATTTATAGTTGAGAGTGAGTGGTTTCAGTTCGTATTAGCTTTGAAAAATGCAACAAGGGTGGCTGACTTCCTGCCAGAAAGGACAGATCCCAAAAAATAAAACTTGGTGACCGGCCCTTTGTTTGACTCTTCAGAAGACTCTCAATGATGATTGGTCAATACAAAATCGTGAAACATTCTTGACTTTTGCAGGCCTAAAAAATATATATTTTATGAAACAAGAGATACATATAGAAAATGGTTGCTTGGAAGTTGGGAGCAAAACTTTCATGGGATATCATTAAGCATGGTTCATGGTACTAATTGTCAACCATTTGATGGTTTCAAATCGAGTGTCCTAGTCAAAGTCTGAAACAACAGAAATTGTTTACTGCCAAAGTTTCAACGTTCTATCACAAGTAACTAAGTTATAATTGTCCCAAGACAATCAACAATCTAGAATATAATCTCGATTTAAGACTTAGAATTAACAATATTTTTTTATTATTAACTTGGTAGAATCTCAGTATCCAATGTCGTACAGTATGTGAGTCCTCACCGTGAATTACATGTGAAATTTGCAGCTCTCCTACTTTCTGGAGACACAGGCATAGACACAGATAGAGACGGAGAGATCATTAATATTCGGTGTAGTCTTTTTTTCGAAACACATTACGGACGCTACACACACCCATATGAATACTACGAGCAGCTCCGAGATTGAAGCACTGTCGAGAAATAATTTAGCACCCATAAGAACAGCGCCGATTTTTCAGAAAAAATTTAGCACCCATGCCAAATCGAGGACTCGATGCCAAGTAAGCAGATTTCATTAGAAAGAACCTTACTAGCTGAGTTATATATACTAAGTTCGTTACGCTGTCATTTTATCACATTGTTACAAATTGATACGAAATAATTCCTTCCTAAAAAATAATTTGTCACACATCCATTTAACATTAAAATCTCACCTTTCATCATTGATTTTGACAAGCAGTAAATACTAAATAGTTTTAACTTTGCAGAAATAGTACTAATCCATTTAGGTATCTAATGCATGCTATTTGCAGGATCAGGTTGGATCTTGGATTATAAGATCTGATGCTGCTGTAGCATCTTCGTTTTGATTCACAGTCTCAGATCCACAACATTCTATCTTCGAGCCTAAAATATTGCTGTGAGCTTTCTTATTATTATTCCTAGTTACCCACTCTAAAAGGTAAATAGTCTGTGCCTTCTTTTTCTCCAACATCTATATGTTATTGTGTTCTAGCTTGTCAACGTGTAGGTCCACAGGTTGCTGCATCCACGTCTCCGAGATGAGTAAATAAACATAAAAAATGGCCAAAAAAGAGAAGAAAATGGCAAAGATGAACCGCGGGTGTATTTGGTTCGTAGTACTTCTCCAAAGATTGACTTTGACGGTACACCTTTCCTTTTTAAACATAGCTTTCCTTTTTCTTCTCAGAGAGATCAGAAGGATTGACTTTCTGTGATATAGGCTTCTAGTACTCAATTATATTACCTTGTTTTTTTGGCATAGTTTTTATTTTCTGAAGTTGATAAACATATGATAACAATGTTGAGTGTTGACATATATACCAGCCAATGGGTGGCCTGAAAATAAGTAATGTAGAGTAGAATCTTCAGTTAACGCAATCAGCTTAGTCACAGCAGAGATGAGAACTTGAGACGGCAGTATTAAGTAACCGAAGGGATATTGTTATAGATTGGGGAGCACGGATGTTATGGCCTACTTGTATAAGACCAAATCAGAGCTCGAGATATGTCAACGTACTTCATGTTTAAATATGTTCACTGCCAATTAGTGGTGGTCATCACAAAATTTGCTCATTTTCTAATAAAAACAAATTCAACATAGATATACTCCACTCACCATTCATGCACCAAATAAATTAAATCAAATGAAAACACAATGTATGCTTGGAATTTATATCCAAGTCAATTGTGATCTTTTGAGAAACAATAATCGTTTTTTAATACCATTTGTTTATTTTTTATGCTGTTTTACATTATAAATTTTATTGTGATAATACGTTGCACGTAGTCTAAATCTGTGTTCCCTGAATCCGACAGGATGACTTTCAGCTAAATTGGGGAATAGGTCATTGTTTGGCCGGTTAGAAGAAGAACATCCAGTCAAATCATGGCATGTAACTCTTATAGGAAAACTTCCTATTTGTTGTAGATAACAGTGCATTCTCTTTCAAGTAATTGAACTACTTGTGTACACATATTTAGGGTAGCCTATCCTATAGGATGTGATTTGAGACTAACATATGCCTGCAAGCCTATGTTATATCGTTTCATGTTGTGCATAGTATAGTTTTCCTAGAGGTATGCGATGCTTGTATTTCACTTGGTACATTTGTCAAATCTTTCACTCCATGTGTAATATGGCTTAAAACTCCCTAGATTGACATCCTCCCTCCGTAAAAAAAAAAAGTCATTCTACGATTATTCAAAATTTATTCAAAAAATAAGTTATTATACTCAATTTGGCATGTGTGCATGTGCACGTGAGCATGTGGCAGTCAATTAGCATCAAAGATGACTAATGAACAGGACAATCGATGCCATTTTACTTTCTTATTAATCTATCCTAAAATTCCTTAAATAACTTATTTTTTAGACCGAGGGAGTAATGTTAAGTTGTACTTATAGCCGCTTAGTCAGCGACACTAGCAAAGTGACCTTCACTCCCACCACATGACTCGGGTTGTCATGAACCGGTAGTGACGTCTGACGTATACCGGTTAAACGGCAGCAACGGCCGAATAAATGTAGTCGTCGAGGACTACTGATGATGTCCTCTGTCACTACTACTGTTGCCTAAAGAAACCATAGCCTAGCTAGATGTGAATACAATTATTTGACAATCCTTCTTTTTCATATTGGTAGATTGTTTGTCCTACTACGGGTTAAAAGACTATAATGCTCCTAATAAGAACATGATGGCCGTTTTTTTTGGTAATTAACTTGGTGTGAAGTTGTGCATACTTTTTTTTTAAGGAAAGTCATCATGGCGAGCTTAGTTGACTCGAATAATAATATTACATCATCAACCAACATAGATACAACAAAGTCGTGCATACTTTAGTTGGCTAGATTCAAAATAGTTACGTCATCAACCAACGGTAATGCATATAAATATACCGGTATTCGGTGGCCAAAGGCCGTGCACGAGAGAATGCGTCTGTGTGGGACTGCGAGACCCAAGCTTCTTCGTGGGTATAGAGGCCCAAGAAGAAGCGTTTTTGACTTTGAGTCGGGTGCCTCTGTTGAACGCAGTGGTGTTAGATTGTGGGCCCAGATTGAACCGCATTCAACAGAGTTTGCACCACCACCACCACGCAACCAACATTTGTCAATTCTTTTTTATTTCTCTTTTTTCAGTTCAAAAATGCTGAGCGGCCTATCTTGGGCCCAGATGTTGCGCTCCCTGTCCGGAGGAGGATCCAACGCGAACCAAAATCAGCAAAAACTTGCGTTGCGTTAAGTGCGGTTGGGTTCCTTTAGTCCTAGTTCCGGGACTAAAATTTAATTCAGGACTAGACTTTAGTACCTACCCTGTTTGAATTTAAGGACTAAAAATTATTAAAATAGATGAATAAAGATCAAAATACTCCTAATCAATACACAAAATCTGCATCCTATTACAACACTCCCCAAATTGCTCAACCCGTGCTGCCTTGCCGCGCTGCTAGCCGGCTATACACTCTCCAAATTGCTCAAACATTTGAAAAATTATCCATACATTCGAAACAATGTTCATGTATTAGAAACCATCACAGCTATAACCTACTAAACAAGCCATCGGCTATCCAATCACGAAACTTTGATCTTCGACCCCATGACTTGTATTAGCTATATTTCCTTGAGAAGACAATGCTTCGGACAATGGAACATAGTTTTTATCATGGTCACACAAATCAAAGTCTGCATCCGCCAAATAACTCTCTCGAATGAAATTATGAAATGTCATATATGCGATAATTATTTGGCTTTGCTTTGGCATTGGATAACTTGGTAGATCTAACAAAATACTCCACTTCATCTTCAAAACTTCAAAAGACCGCTCGATAATATTTCAAAGTGAAGAATGTGCATAATTAAATTGTTCTTTTTTACCTCTTGGCATTAGGCCTTGTCGATACTTCGGGAGAAGATACTGTGTACCCTTGTACGGTGCAAGATAACTCGGTCGGTTTGGGTACCCCGAGTCGACAAGATAGAACTTGTCTGCACATTCAAATTTTTTATGTAAGTCATATGGCAAGTATTGCAACTATGAGACAAAAGAGATCATAGAACACGTCAATACCTTGAGGTGGATGTGGAAACTTGTCTCCATACTTCTCAATTGTATCTTTGAACACCCTCATATCATGAACTAAGCCAAGCCATCCCGCCACGACAAAAGTAAATCTCATATCGAAGTTACATATGGCTAACATATTCTGACTGGTATATCCATATCTTCCCATATATTGCACTACCTTACCATCTATTGCTCCAATACAATTGTCAAGAAAAACGAGAAGATTGCAACCTATGATGCACACTTCTAAATTTAGGGTCTACTGGTCTAATGATATCAGCCGCAAGCTTACTCACACTATGCAGTACTTCATCAAACTTCCTACTACATGTCTCGAGTGACCCTGTGAAACGATTTTCAGCTTGTCTAATAGACCGAGGGGCACCACATATCCATAAAAATAGCCCTAAAGCCTCCATAGATGACATCCTCCGTATGGACTTCAATCCATATGACTCAACAAGCAAATTATGAAGCTTATCAAACACACTCCTGCTCATCCTAAACATGTTGTAGCAAAAATTCTTATTTCCTAGTGTTTTCATCCTAAACATGTTGTAGCAAAAATTCTTATTTCCTAGTGTTTTCATGACCCATTCATAACCACTTTATGTTGGTACTCTGTCCTCCGATTTGTTCATGTATGTGTCAAAGTGGTACGTATCGATCATGGCACTAGCAACAATAGCAATTCTTCTCCTCCTCTCCTGACACCTTAAGGCATAATCTGCTAGTGCATACTCATCATCAATCACCTGTTTGCAACAGCAAGAAATTACCATCAGCAGGATTATTATGATCATAATTATAATCAGCAGCAGCAAGTACTTCAATGTTGAAATAAAATTACATATTCAGAGGTTCATCACACAATAAAATGTTCAACAAACATTCAGAGGTTCAACACACAAAAGAGAGTTCAACAAACATTCAAAGGTTCAACACACAAAAGAGAGTTCAACAAACATTCCGAGATTCCACATAGATTAAGCTACTACATGGAATCACTTAAAATCATCACCCACTCATGTCCTTCCACCATCTCTTCAACCACATGAACCTTTCTTCATTTAAATCGAACTGGCAAAAGATATCCCAGTTGTATTCATCTCGAAACAACTTAGTAGCCATGAATTATTCCTCTGTGTCTTTAGTTGCCCCACACTCCACAGCCATCCTCATACATCTTGCTATTTCTTGTTGCTATTTCTTGTTTCATCTCTTGCTTTTCTTAGCTTCTCTTGTTGTTTGTAAAGACACTGTTTAGAAAGCCTTCTCCATCTGCATCTTCACCTTCCTCATCACCATATGCTCCTTCAGACTCATGAGATACTTGTCCAGGGATGCATGAGGTGGATCCATCTACTGTCACCCCATGGAACATCTCAGCTAGTTGCTCCATGTACGGAGGTATGTACGGAGGTACGCCGTACTAGAACTTCTTACACTCCGATTTTTTCTGAAATGCACAAATCAATACACAAAGCAAATATAAATTAGATCGCAGACATGAAGACATAATCACAGTCATGAAGATATGATGACACGGTTCAAAGATAAATTACCTCGGTGTATTTTTTTCCACAAGGCAGCGGTGCTATGATCGTTCCATCAGGTGCTCGGCTTAATTCAGTATGTTGATTAAGAAACAACCAGAAAGTGTAAAGGGTCTTGCATTGAGTGCATCTATTCCTCATTTATTTGGTTGAATGTGTGAGGCGAGCCTTTGTGAAAAATTGTTGTCATATCTCATTGTAACCTCTAGTTGACACTGTCCCATTCAGGCAATTCCCTACCCTTATTTATTCAACAGCAAGATCACAGAATATATTTGTGTTTTCTTCAGTCCAATTGACCTTGTCAAAATGGTTCTATTACAGAAAACATAATTAGCTAAATCTACCTAATGGACCAAATCAACATATGTACTACCTAATGGAGCATCACATCATAGCAAATCATGACAAAACAGCAAAGCTAGTAATGGAACATCTTATCAGAGAAATCAGAGCACGGATCTGGATCTTACCGCCTGGCAATGGCCTTCAAAGCCGTTGTCATCTTCCTCCTCGAGTGCGCCGACATGCTCTGGAGGAACGGAGCTGTTCCCGGCAAACGTGGATCCACGGCCTCCGCGGTTAGACACCGATCCCCCACGGCCTCCCCCACAGCCTCCGCGCTTAGCCATCGATCCCTCACGACCTCTTCCATGGCCTCCGTCGAATCCCGCTCCAGTGGCCAGTGACCTCAAGCGGCGACCTACTGGGTGCGCAGCCTAGCATCCTCCATGGTCAGATCTGCCGCCAGGGCCAAGGGGAGGTAGCCATTGGTCGCCGGGAGCAACTTCCGCCTGTAGGTACTCTTGGTACGAACCAAGGTTGGGAAGACGTCAGCCTGGGAGTTGAGATCCAGATGCTCCATGTGCATCTGGGGAGCGGAGAGGCTGGGGGCCGTTGGACGATATGACGTCGACTAGGAGAAGAGGCCAAAGTCGTCTTCGTCGGGAGCGTCTGGGGGAAGCAGAGAAGCTGCAAGCTGCCGAAGAAGAACCCGCCTGAGAGAAATAGTCGCGGTAGCCGTTCCCGTGGCCGTCCATGGTGGATGCGGCGTGGGGAGGAGCGGGGGCGGTGGTGCCGGCATGGGGCGGCATGGGGAGGAGAGGGGGCGGTGGCAGCGGCGTGGGGAGCAGCGAGGGTGGCGGTCGGGAGGGTAGCGAGCGAGGGTGACGCATTTAGGAGGGTTCGAGACGGGTGGGGAACGGAGCAATAATGAGGGACAGAGGGTATCCTTCTGGACCTTTAGTCCCCTTTAGTCACCTCAAGAAACTAATCCTTTAATCCTCCATTTAATTCCTCTATTTGAAAATTTAGGAACTAAAAGAGATCAAAGGAGGATGGAACCCAACATGACCTTACTTTGAAACCTGCCTGCCTTGGTCGATACAGAATGCACGGACCGGCAGGTACCTAGCACCATGACAAGATTTGACAACCATCCCCAGCAAAAGGACACAACAGCGCGCATGCTACAACCTGGTGAGCACGAGCCAAGGGGCCCAACGCCCCGAAAATGTTGCAAAGCTTATCGTCTCGATCACGAGCGGCATTGCCGCCTTGCCGGCCGGCACCAGCTGACCTTACAATGCAAGTTCCAGCCAGATCACACTGCTCACTCTTGGAGCACAAATTTCACCAAAAAATGAGGCGCATTTCATCGAAATCCTGGCTTAACTCCGCCACCCAACCCCATCCCAGAAGTTTCAGAAGGCATTACACATTTACATATGTGCTCCTCCCTCTACAGAACTCACCACACTTGCTTAATAATTACTTACACCGGCGAGACAACATCAGCCAAGGGCGACGAAGGCCAAGCTCTCGATCGATCGCAGGTCGTCAGGTCATCAGTAGTTGTTGCCCCACTTGTACCGTCGGAACATGTCCTCGGTCTGGGCGTTGCGGAAGGCGCAGCACCCGACGAGGTAGACGAAGACGAGCGCGACGGCGGCGACGAGCAGCGCGACGTTGGCCTTGCGCCACTGCTGCCGGAGCTCCCCCAGCACGCCGGCCTTGCAGGAGGCGCAGCCGTAGCAGAGCAGGGCCGGGTCGTTGCTCCACGCCGCGCAGTCCGCGTCCGCCGCCGGGTTCGCCGCGCCCGCCCACGCCGTCGGGCCCACATACGCGTACCCGCACACCGTCGGCGGCTTGCAGCACCCCGACTGCACATTATTATTGATTATTCAGAAGTTTAGAACGGAACTCAGAAGCTTCCCAAAACTGCCCAAGAGTCTTAAGAAAATCGGTGGCTGGCTACTTGGGTCCAAGCGCCGGCCCACATGGCACATGCCCCTGCTCTGGAGTCTGTGCTCACCCTCTCACACTCTCACCACACACCTACTAGGCATGAATGCATGATGAACAACACATTTACAGATCACTGACTGAGTGGCAGCAATCATCTTCCCCGACTAGTGGAAGTGTCTGCACTCTGCAGTGCAAGCATAGTTGGAGCATGGACGATGGCCCACTTGCCACAACAATATACTGGACTGATGACTGATGCAACCCGTGGTGCGTAGTTTAACACACAGAACTTTCTTCACCAGGCCCTACGAGATTGTTCCTTGATTCCTCTTGCCAGTACTACTACTGATAGTACTGGCTGGTACCCACACTTTAGAAAGTAGAAATGAAACTACCAGCCACCTTACACTGGTGGGAGTACCGTGAAACAGTGGAAGTACCTTAATCATAAGATAAGTCGTTAAACGACTTTTCTAGGCTAGAAATACACTATATATACCTAGATGTGTAATATTATCTATAAAATTAAAAAAAAGCTAAAATAATCTGCAATTTGGAAGGAGGGTACTACTCTGCTAAGCATCGTGATCAACTGGTGAAATCGCTAGCGCAAAAAAAAACAAGAATTAGGAGCGAAAAACAGTTGATTAATTAATCACCTGGATGGGCGAGAGGTGGGTCATGTAGAACTGCTCGGGCACGATGAAGGATCTATCCGTGGCGAGCTTCCTGCACGTCCCGGAGCCGGCGACGCATGCCCGGATCCCCTCCCACCGCTCCGGGTCGCCGGCGACGTACCGTCGCAGCCAGGGCGAGTAACCCTCGAGGCGGTAGTCGTCGTACGCCCTGCCGGGGACCGGGTAGGCGCCGGAGCCGTGGGTGACGGCGAAGGCGAGGACGATGAGGGCGAGGAGCAGCGTGATGAGCCCCGCCATGGCGAAGAGGTAGCAGGCGAGGAGGCCCCTGCGGTTGCGGTAGGCGCCGAGGAAGCCCGCGAGGGCGACGAGGAGGAGGAGCGCGCCGAGCGCCGCGACGGGCCAGCGGGCGAGGCGCGCGCAGCCGTCGCCGCCGTGGCGGGAGGCGAGCCACACGCCCGTCGCGGCGATGGGGACCGTGCAGAGGAGCACCAGGAAGTTGATGCACGCCGTGATGTTGTTGCTCACCGCCATGGCTGGCCGGGCGGATGGGGGTGGGGATCGGCCGGATGGGCCTGGAGGAGAGAGTGAGCGCGAGCGTGGGAGTGAGTGTGAAAGGAGGAGGAAGTGTTTGGTGACGTGACGCGAGGAGATGGAGACTTTTCCGTTGGTGAGGAGAATTGCTGTTGATGAGCGGTCGCTTTGCAGGTGGTGGGGAAAGGAGGACTTGGGAAAAGATTACGGCCGGATGAACTCCCAAGAGCTCGAGATTTTGACGATGTCCTGGAGCGATTACTTTGCATGGAAGATTGTAGCCGCCTGCAGCAGCTTCTGCGGCTGGTGGATGACGTAATTTACAAGCATAATGCAACGCGTGGCGTATTGTTTACTACAGTGCCTGTGCTTGTGCGTACAGGCTGGCAGGCAGGCGTCAGGCTGGCACAGGAGGGCCGGGATCGTCGGAGGAAGGGGCCGCCGGCTAAGTCAGTCAATCGAGGAAGTCAACGCAAGTCGTCAGGGAATCACTGCAGCAGCTACTGTACTGCCAATCAGCAGTGGGGTGCTGAGCAGCACGAGGCACGCAGCCGACGGCCACGTGGAGCTGCTGGGCGACGAGCCGAGCAGCAGCAACGGCGGCTGCGGCTTTGCGTTCACCGGACTTTGGCTCCTGGTTATCGGGAAAAAATTCCGTGCGGGAGGGCTGCAAAGCGCTTCCCGTGCAGCCCCGCTCCCGGTGTGTGCCGCGTGGACATCGTTTAGATCGGACGCCCACCTTCGGTCGCGAAATGGTTTAGCAGAAACAGCTCGGCTCGGCTTCATTTGACGCGGATGCCATGGCTAGCGGTGTTTGATACGAGATGCTAAAATTTAAAAGTGTCACATCGGATGTTCGGATACTAATTAGAAGAACTAAATAGAGCTAATTATAAAACTAATTGCAGAATCCTGTGCTAATTCGCAAATGGTTACTGTAGCACCACATTGTCAAATCATGAATTAATTAGGCTTAATAGATTCGTCTCACGAATTACACTCCATCTGTGCAATTAGTTTTGTAATTAGTCTATGTTTAATATTCCTAATTAGCATCAAACATCCGATGTGACGGATGTTTTTAACATGGCCCATAGTTCCAGGCTCGGATGATCGAGTGTGCTGCAGGAGCCTCATCTGACCGACCGACCGCTCCTGGATCCGTCGATGTGGATCGGATCGGCTCCGTTGCGTGGAAGCGCGCGCGCACCCACGTGTCGCGTGCTTGCCCTGCCGCGTGCGCCGCCGCTGCGACCGCTCCGGCATCCGCCCTGGTGGCCCTCGGGTGACGCAGCCGACGGCCCTGCCACGGCCACGCACGCGCGCGCAGGAGACAAGGCCCAATGCGTGGTGCCGCCCGCTGCTGCTTGCTGCGCTGGTCGGTGTCGTCGAACCAGGCCGGAAACACGCAAGATCCACGCCGCAGGTCTGCCTCACTTGGGCCTAAAATCCCCGGTGTGCTTGCGCAATTATGGGCCTGATTGGTTGCCTGCACGCAGGTGAACCAGGCTCGCCAGATGCAGGTAGTGCTAGTTTGGTCGCCGATCATATATATCGCATATGCTGCGGAATAGCGATGTGTCGCCTTCTAGCGTCGGAAGGCGTCCGCACGTGGGCGGACCCGACTGATTCGGCCCATCGTTCATTTCCGCCCAGCCTGACTGATTCGGCTTTTTTTTCCCCATCCGGAGGAGTTTATACCGCTCGGCCCGTCGTTTATTTTCATCCGGCCCAACTAAGAAGCCTTTTTCTTCGACCGGCCCAATACGCAGATAAATTCAGTAAAAATAGCATAAGAGACGAGAATCAAACTCACCACCTGCTACGAGGGACATTCACGAGCTACCACTGTGCTACTCAGTGCTTTGTCAGAAATTTGAACTACGGAGCTATTTTAATACTAAATGTTTTTTTTCTCTCATTTCGTTTGTTCTTAGTTATTTTCTTTGTTGTCATTTTCCTTTTCTTGTCTCTTTGTTTTATTTTTATTTCTTTATTATTTTATTTATATTTTTTCTTTCTTCTCTTTCATTTATTTTCATCTCTTCTCCTTTTTCCATGTTCTCTTTTTCTTACTTTTTTTCTCCTCTCTTCTTCTTTTCTTTTCTTTACCATTTTGCGGTTACACCCTTTTTTTTCTTATTCCTTTTTATCTTTTTTGTCTCTTTCATTTCGTTTTATTTTTATTATTTTAATTCCTATGTTGTTTTTATATTTTACTTTAGATTTCTATATATTCCTTCTTGGTACGTAGTTTATATTTGAATTTTTTTTCTTTTTTTCTTTTTGTGATTATTCCTTTTCTATTACTTTATTTTTATTTATTGTTCATTTGTTTCTTTTCTTTTTTTAGTTTTTGTATATTCTAGTAGTAACTTTTCTTTTTCATGTAAAATAGGCAAGACAACACTATGGGTAGTTGATGTAATTCTTGATCTTTTGTTACCATGTTCGTCAAGTGTGCATATTTTTTATTTAGTTTTATTTTTATTTAGTTCGTCAAGTGTGCATATTTTTATTTTGTCAAGTGTGCATAATTTCTATAATGTTTCATGAGTTCATATAATTTGTTCTGTAAGTTGATATAATTTATCTGGTAGTGTGTGCTTATTTGATTGTGATATTCAGTTTCCATTGTTTTGATAGTACAATGAATTGTTCGTGATTTCAACTTTTTTTTTTCAATGTATTATTATTTTTTTCGTCGTGTTTAATTATTTCTTCATAAAAATTATCATTTTTATAATTTATTCTGTGATTGTATATTTTTTTTTTCCGTGAGTTAATATAATTTGTTCGGCAATGTGTACGTATTTATCCATGATATTGAGTTTCTATTATTTGTGCTATACAACAATCTTCGTGATTTCAACACATATCTAGCTAGCTATTCCTAGGCTGAAAGTTTAGCAACCTATCACAATATCATTTATTTAATCACGAACTTGAATTTTTTGTGGTGGACTTTTATTTAGCTTTATTGGTTTCATGATTATAGTTACTTTTGTTCGCTATGTACTATTATTTTGTTCATCTTGTTTAATTATTTGTTCCTGTTGATGCCAGATTTTGACACGTATGGAATCGGTGTCAAGAAAGGAGAGGACTGGTTGCTGCGGCAGATTAAAAGGTCACGATTGGGAATCGGCCGATTGGTGCTACAGTTGGGGATCGGCCGATTGGCGCTACAGTGTTTTGGCAGACGGAGTTGGTGGAGATCGGTCGATTGGAAGGCTGGAGTGATTGGGCCAATATGGGCTTAAAGTGGGTCAGAGGAAGAAGATAGAGATTGGCCCGTGGGAGTATAGTAACCAACTCCGATACGAGTTGTGTTCGTAAAAATTCGTTTTCGTTTAAAATTAGAGATAGATCCTAATCGGTTAAGAAATTGGTTGTAACAGGCTATAAATAGCCATCTTTAGAGATTTGTAAGGCAACACATCAATCAATATAACAAATCTACTTTTTCATCGCACTTTACTTTCAAGTTGGCGACTTCGCCAATACTTTTCTTCTTTCATGAGTTTGTACGAGTTGGCACGGCTGCATCAACACGATCTCCGGCCGATTCTGTAAGTTCCACTTATCAAGTAATATCTAAGCTTTAACTTCGGGCGCATCGCTATCGTTTCGTTTAGATTTATTCACCAGTTATCGATATTTACTAAAATTATAGGTTTTATCTGTTGTTCTAGTTTTATCACCAGTTATCCAGCTTGAGATTTGAACTGTCGACTTTGTTATTGTTATTTTCATTCATCATTATCATATAGCCGATTGGATCTATTTCAAGTGTTGTTTTCATAGCTTTGTCTAGTTTACTTCAGTAGTTTTCTTTACAATCGCTACGTGATCGTCAGCTGTATTATAGCCGATTATCTTTTTATAGCAAATCGGTCGATTTGCTGATATGCTCCTCGAGATCGGAACTTTAGCCGATCGGAACTCCTGGAATTTGACACGTTTTCTTCCTTACCAATCAACAGATCAAATTGGCTGGCACACCGCGCGAACCGCACCAGGGCGATCACCCGAACAGGAGCTAAGTAGATTCTCCCGGGTCGTATGTCCGACGCTAAGGGTCAATCGGCTGACTTTTAGCGCCAACAGTTCCTGATGTTCAATTATTTGTTCGCAGTAGCCGAAATTAATTATTATGTATTGAAACATATTGTTTTAAAATATCATGGAAACATAGTCAAGTGGGGTCTTGTTTTGAAGATTTTGTTGCAAGTAATCCATTGGTGTGATCGAAATTAAATTGGATATACGGTTTGAGATTTATAGATTTTTTTGTTTGAAAGTTACTATGTGGGTGATGTCATTTATTTTGTCACGTCTTGCATGCATGCAATGGATCTTTCCTTGGTGAGGTTAGCGGCCCATATACTCCTATTAGCCCATGATATTAATTAATCATACTGAAAGCCATTCCTTCGTACTCCTATTAGCCCATGATATTAATTAATCATACTGAAAGCGAGAGGTGGAGAATTTGTTGCCTCTGGTGACATATAATAGCGCTCTAGTTTGGTTGCTTGAGTGTTAGTTTGGTTTCTTGCTCCGGCCACTAAGCCAGGCTCTCAGCGTGCAAAGATGCTCCCACAAATGAGAGAATTGACCGTTTCCAGCGAGCCTGGCTCGCGCGGTGCAAGAATGAGCTACTTGGAGGAAGCGTGCAAAGGAGAAAAGCTGCTAGAATGCTAGCTGCGCAACAGACCAAACAGCAGCTTGGAGCAACTTATATCCATACATACATGCAACCCATCATGATGCGTTACATGCAACCGGCCTGACCAGGGTGGCATGCGGGGCAGGCTGGGAGGCCCATCCATCCGATCACGCCCTACGTGTTTCGGTTTCCCAACGATGCGCTAGCTCGCACTTTTCTCCTTTTTCCCCAGAAAGCGCTACCTCCTTTTTCCATCCGTGGGATTTACTTCCTTTTACTATCTTGACTTGATTAAGGTCTAATCTTATATGATCCTAACGTTCAAAAAATTACTCCAGAGTTTTTACAACTTCTACCCCCGTGCGCTGATTACATCCACGCCCGACTCGTCCTGCATGCGCGAACAAAGTCACTTGTTCTTGTGTGCTTCATTTTTCTTTTTTTGTGAGCAGCAATGTTGTCAATCGTATTTCTCCATCTTTGCGGCGTGATTTTTGTGGCTTCAGATTTGAATAGAGGAGGACATGTACCGGAATTTGTTAAGAGATTACAGTATGTAATTGAATTTTTTATAATAGCATACATATGTTATATGGAGTGAGAGAAAAATATATATGATTGATTTTTTCCTTTATATATATTATGTTCGAATTTTCTTAATACGAATTCTCTGAGTTTGCATCATAATCTTCATCCGCGGCAACTCAATAATTCTAAAGGAGTGTTTGGCAGTACCCCACTCAAAAAAATAATTCCACTCCACCAACTCCACCATGGAGCAGCTCCACCTTGGTGCTTCATGAAAAACATGAAGCACCTCTACGTATTTTGCTGATGGTGTGGCTCCAGCTCCAAGGATCATATGTTTTGTTGTGAATGGTCTACATATCCTTGTGAATAGGGTCTATTTGTCAGTCTCTCCTCCTTTCTCCGTTTCTCTTCCTCATTTTCTTCACCACTCACCACCGGCGAGCAACCAAGTTCCTATTCGCTGGTGTGTGCAAATGCTACTAGAAACTGCAACCGTGATCATATTAGGAATAAACAAAATTAGCTGACGGTCGTGGCGGGCGCTGAACACAGCACAGATTGCACATTTTACATAGCTACGGAAGAAAATATCTGCAGAAATTCCTATCACATCGGATCAGCCCTCCAGAAAATCAGCCGTCACTACGTCTCCACCGCCCCTGGCTCCAATGCACCGCCAGGTCTGCATGTTGCTGCATCGTCCCGAGCAGAGCAGAAGCAATGCAAACGCGCGCGGCCCCGCGAGCAGCGGAGGGGCGCGCGGATTGGCCCCGGCGAGTGATGGCGGCGAGCGCAGAGAGGCGCGGCCCCGGCCACACCCCTGACCCGGCGAGCAGAACAGCAGCAGCGAGTGCAGCGCGACCGCGGTGAGCCGAGCGATGGAGGTGCGCGGGCGCGGCCCCGACCCCGGGAGCAGCGGAGGCGCGTGCAGCCGGCCTCGTCAAGCTATGGAGGGGCGCGCGGCTTGGCCCCAGAGAGTGGTGGCGGCGTGACATCGTTGAGCTGAGCGGCGGAGGCGTGGTCCCGACCCGGGAAACAGCGCGCGGTGGCGCGTGCGGCCGCCAGCGAGCGGCGGCGTAGTGGAGGAAAATGACGAGAGAACGAAGGGGAAGGGCGATGGGAGGAGGGCCATTCCTTTTTTTTTCTTTCGCGAACAGGTAAGTGTGTAACCAAGGGTAAGGGTGGGTGATTACCTCACAACTCCATGAGGAGGTTTGAAATCAGTATTTTTGAAGCATCTCAAGGTGCTAAAAAAAATATGGATCTGGCCCCAACTTCATCTTTTTTGTGGAGCTGGAGTTGGTGGAGCTGGACGTGTTTGACAGGAAGTTTTGTGGAGTTGGTGGAGTTGAGCTACTTTTGGTGGAGTGGAGTGCTGCCAAACACCCCCACATTCAAAAATTAGTGGTACGTGATGTACCCGTCGATAGTGACATGCAAAATAGTGATTTCGTCAACCTCGAGGATCTGCCCACTAGTCTCCCTAAGGTACTCGTAAGTAGGGTTACATGCATATATTCGAAAAAATTCCTTTTTTCGCGCTCTGGCAAACAAAACCATGATTTCATAAAAAAACATTACCGAAAACAAATTTGCCCGTTTTCTTTTCTGGGCTGCTCCTTGTAGTGTGGACATTCTTTGTCAGAAAATTATTGGGCCTTCCGTTTCCCTTCTATTGGGCCGAATGTTGCTAGGCTGGAACTGGAGGCCCTTGCAATGCACTTGTCACCGAGGCCAGGCAGGAAGACGAGAGACGGGTTCTCGGCCCCCCGCCGCCGGCAAACAAACGGATTGCCCCTGCCCTGCGACGGCGTCCGCGACGAACGCTGCCCCCTGCCCTGCTCTTCCGCCACCTCGCGTGCGGCGGCGGCCATCCGGCCGTAAGGATCGGAAACGCACGTAAACAACCAGGCGGCCGGTGCGCATCGACACCTCTAAAATCCAAACCCTCCCCATTGCTCAATTTTTTTGTTTCTTCCCCTGCCTGCAAGAAAAGGTCCATTCTACTACCAGAGCAATTCACTTTGTCTATTTGAACACAATTTAGCTCAATTTATTTCTATATAAATTATTTTATTTGGTCCAATATATCTTATTGAGAACATTTTTTTTTTCATTTCTCGGGGTGTACACTTTGAGTTTTTATGTTGAAATTTTGTAAGGTGATAGAGAGCATGATCTGCTTATGTTAGCAAAATACTTTAAAACCTTACATCACTACTTTCATGCAATTCTATATATTGGATTGACTTGGTGTTACATGCTCCTAACCTATGAAAATAATCATGAACCAATCTTGATGTATTTTTCCAGCATAAGTTATGATGTCATGTCACCCTGAAATTTTGAATTTAAAACTCAATTGATACATGGAGAGAAAAAAGGAATCTTATTAAGGGGTAAATACCAATTGAAATAGTTTTGGGTGGCTAAATGGAGCCAAACTTTTATTCGTGGAGCTAAGCGGGCAAAGTGGAGTACTTGGATTTTTTTTACCCTATCTGCTTTAGATCCGTTCCAATCGGAACTTGCCACGTCCTTTTCTTTTGCTTAATCATTGAGCGTGCACTATGCAGCATTGTTAGAGGATACTAATTTGCAATTGCATCCGATCCGATACTCGAAGCACATTAAAATCATCTCATCTGCACCCCAATTTCATAACTTTGACCGGATTATCTGTTTCCAAGGTGATCTGCACCAGAAAGATGGATGCAGTTTTTAAGGCAGGCAGGTTGCCCTTGCAACCTTGCTGGGCTGACAGTTATAGCAGGGGCCTGGCCTGTATAGTAGCCTAATCGATGAGTGGTAGAGGAGAATGATGACTAGCCTTGTGAGAGATTTGATTTTGGTAAAAAAGACAATTTTAGGGCATTTGAATAGTGTCACTTTCAAAAATTAATCTAAGTAGCATTATTCATTATCCTTAACCTAATACCAGCTATTGACCGATGACGCGGTCACATCCAAAACATTTCAGGTTTCACGGCATCGTCTAGCCACGGTCAAGTTTGAGTATGGCAGTAGTCCGGAAGACACATAGTTTTCAGATATCTGGAGCCGTCCTTTCCTCTCATCGTCAAATAGCAGCAGCCACCCTCCATTCACGTCCTTGCAGTGATGTCGAAGTTTGCGTTGAACAACAAACAATCATCTTATCAGATAACTTTGTGCAAATTTTTTCTGGTTGAATAATATTTTTACGTCCTTGTCACCAATCAAAGCTCATTGTATGGTTACATCATCTTCAAGAACTGATAAGGAGAAGAGAAATGCCCTTGAATTCCTAGGTGACAAGTTATGCTTTGTATATCTACAAAGCTGTAGGAGGAAAGATAAGTGTTGAGAATTCAAGAACGTGGAGCATGCTTCTGCACGGTTCTCTTATCCCTGTTCTTCCATGGGTTCTCAGGTACTGAAATAGTCCTGCTATAATTGACCTGATACTTGTCCCAATCAGCGACCCTACGTTTTATTGTCACTACTTTGACATGGACCACAAATATACCATTATGGTAGGCTTGTCATGTAGTAGCTGAAGTGTCAAGCTCATCCATGACGAAGATTTTCTTTTTTTTTCTGAAAATGTTTCAACACAATCCTATGTGCCTAACAGAGTAACAGGAGAAAAGTGAAGGATATCACAAAAATGTTATTTACCCAATCCATATGGTTCATGGTTGGTATATTTAGTGACAAGTGGAATTATGGGCAGTATTCATGCATGCTGTTAGGCTCTACAATGTAGCTTCAGATATTGAAGATTTTGCAAGCATCCGTTCATGATTACACAGCTCAAGAAAGGTGTCTATGCCTCCTTTTTTGTTTTCTTTTAAGTTGTGGTCCCTTAGGCCTACACTGCACTTTCATCCACCTAGCAATTATCTGTATGTCTGATGCCCTGCTTTTGTAGATGCTCCATGTTAATCAACAATCACATGACATGGTTACATGGGCCTTTAGCACATGTAAAGTACTCACGTAGCCATGTGCGGTGCCATCCAAGTATAACGACATGGCTTCATGTTACTGCATTTTCCCTCGTCGACGCTGAATTTGCTGTTTCCTAATGATCCCACCTTGAGCCAGCGTGGATCATGAAGTAACCCTGTGATGCACCATGGCAGGCACTGTTGGACATTGTGCTGGGAGAAGGAAGCCCACATCAGGAAAGCAGTGGGAGAGCTAACATAACACTGTTGTGCAGACATCCACCTGTTGTCCACACACAGCTGGTATGAAGGACCGGAGCGTTAGTTGTCTCCCTGGAGATCAGAGTTTGAGGTTGAAATTTTGACTTGTTTTGGTGTCTGTTTTACAGTCTTTGGATGGGTCTTTATCAGCTAAACCATTAGGCCAACTACCTCCTGAGTTTTTGGCGTCCGATTGCTATGATTCTGAAGTTTTTGTCTTCGAAGAATGATTGGCATCTAAATGTGGCTCGGAATGCAGACCTTCGAATTGAAGTGCTGGGAGCCTGAAATCAGTTTTAGTTCTGTTCTGTGAATTACACTTTCCAATTTATATGAGGAAAGTTCAAAATATTGTACTTTTCACCTTAAAAACCATTTTCTTATTGTCACATTGTGACAATCTTCAGATACAAATCGGGGACTGTGCAGTGGCGGCTGGACAGATAAGAACGAGGGACGAGAAGAAATCCCAGTAGGATGGAGCTATCAGGAAGTAATTGGAGTTAGGACTGTGGATAAGGAAATTGCGTGAGGGAAGCTGCTAGCATGGTGGATACAGTTGCATGAAGCATATGCCTTATCCAAGACTAGCACCTTTCAATATGTGCATATCCTTTGTCCATCCCCACCCATTCTGTTTGGGCATGTGGATGCAGTATTAAAAATTGTGGTAGTTGTTGAGTCCTGTGGCATAGAACCTGTGGAATGGTATAAGAGAGGTCTTAGGCGTTGAAATCTGTCGTCAGAGCAGTCTAAAGCAGATCATAATCTATTGATTAGATCACTGATCTTTTGTCAGTATTGTATTGAATATATGGTACTTGCTTTGTTATACATGCTGCAAGGTTTCTCTGCCTAGATTAGGCCGGGGTCTTCAGGTTAGTGTTGGAGCTGCTATGCCACTTGGAATCCTTGTCAGAGGAGGTGAGCAGAAAAGTGTGTTGAGTCTGCGAGAGGATAGTAGCAAGGGAGAAAGGGCTATAGTTGGATGTTAGTTCAACATGGGTTTCTATTTCTTTCAAAACGTCAGAAATGTGTTGCAAATGAATTCTCTCGGTCCATGTTGCTATAGTTTTTATAAGATACATTGGCGACAAGCTGAATTCCCTGAGTTGTGATATGGCTCGTCTGTAGTTTTGCTTCTCTTCTTTTGGTTCGTGCATTTTATATGATAATATGGTAGGTACCAGTGAAATAGTGATGAAGAATCGTTCTGAACCTGAACTCCTCCTGGCCCTAAGATTCAAAGATGATAAACAGATCAGATTTGGATTGGGTCACAGAGGTTGTAAGGAGCTTGTTTCTCTGCAGGTTTCGTCGGTGGAAAACATATAGAACAGTATTCTACCAAAATGGATGGAGACATTTTATAGCTGCATCTTGGTTACTGCTTTTCAGTGTCACTTTCTGAGTATTTGACATCTTGCAGCTATACGGAAACAGAGGAACATCAGATAAAATGGAGAATCTGAAATTTCCATGCTTCCCAGATTCTATTATTTGTTTATTACTCTTAGTCTATTGTTGGCTGTAACTTTTATTTCTTCAGTTAAGGTTGAAATTCAGTACCCTTTGACATTTTCTGCTTTTCTTCAGTCTATTTGATTGTCCATCAAACATTGCATCCAGGCGCCTTGCACCATGCAGTTGGTGGATATGAACAGAGTAAAGAAGGGAATATATCCTATTTTCCATTTACTTTCCTTTTGTGTTGATTAGTTGCTTGAAAACTTTACAAATGCTACTCAGATAGGTAAACTTAAACAGTCATTTGGTTGAGTTTTTTGAAGGTTCATGTTCTGATGCAGTTCGAGGTCAAAAGTTTGCAGAGTTATTTCCCAGTTACCAAGATCAATGACTGACTTATTAGGATGATAAAAAATATATGGTCAAAGGGATGATATGATTGAATTGAAATTGTTGTCAAGACTCGACCACGGTCATCCAGGTTAGTTAGCATTTGGCACAGCAAGATGCCTTCACATAAATAAAGAAAAGGAGACAGATTGAGAGTTGGTATAGTGCTGTTGAGGGGTTGCTTTCAGCACTTTCTCTTTCTGAATGCCACCAAGCAACTGAAGCTCCCGGTCCATGCAATTTATACTAGTGCTGCCGTTATTTGCTTTCGTGATATGCATATGAAGATGTGGCCTTGTTTTTTGCAGTGGCAATAATTTCTGATTACATTATCATGCACAATTGTCTTCAAATTTTACATGGCAAGTACATGCTCAAGGTTCTTCTGTTTGGCAGTTTCAGTAATTATTACCCTTGTATTCTTGAAAAAAAATATAATTTCTGCATATGATTGGTTATAGGCTTGACTCGCAAGCGTGCAGGCTGATGAGTGATGGTATAGGCATGAATTGATGCTTCTTGATCAAGCAAGAAGCATAGACTTTTGGCTGCCTATTCTGCCTAACACATGACCTCATGCTGTCAAGCAGCATCTGTCGCTTCACTAGTCAATCCAAAGAAGTTGATATGTTTCTCAAAATCTTATCCAATCAACTACCCAACCGAATTAACAGTTTGATGGATGCTTGTCTACAATGCGCACTTGCGCAGCATATATTGAATCCTTTTTTTTCTCTTTCTTGAAATGGTGCATATATTGTACCTCAATCAGTTATGGAATCAGTTCCAAAACTGTGCTAGAATTTCTGTTGAGATAGCTAGTGCGTATTCTGGCTATTGTAAATTTCTTTTGAGAGATGAGCGGATGCCGGTTTGTTTTTTTTTAAAAAAATGATTGAAATGTCTGCATGAAGGGAAATGCTTTTAAAATCAAACTCACATATCTGTGCCTACCTGTTATCGCCTCATGGGCCATGGCTAGGAACATGATAGAAAAAACAATACACATCATACCATCATCATGAAAAGGAAACTTCTTCACATGGTCCCATGCCCTTCTCTGAACATAATACTTGTGTTTCAAGCGTGCCTTTTGCTACTCTCATCTGCCTGTTCATCATTTGCTTCATATCTCAAGCCTAATTTCAGGTACCTTCCTTTCTTGAACAACAATCCTTCGCATCTTTTTACAATGGTATTCCTTCATATCTTGAGTCTAATTTTCTAGATCATGGACGCATGAACCTTTCAGGATGGAAAGTCACATTAGAGAAACATGAGCAGAACTGAACGCATGGATTAGATCTAACCGCAGTGCCAAATTGCTTCGATATATGCATGCAGGTGATGAGCTATGAGTTGGAGCTGTTGGCCTTGGCACGTGCGGCCAAACCGAGGGATCCCACCGTTGTCAATTGCTGTGCTGGCGTTGTCTGTCTTTGGGTCCTAGTCCTAGGCCAGTTTCCAAACATGGCGTCCCGGAACGGCGGAACCCCACATGGAAGAACCAGCTGCACATGAAAGTACTGTGCTCACTGTTCACACTTCCATCCAGAGTTGCATGAAGGTACTGTGCTTCCAAAGTATTGGATAGAGTTTCGATACGGCATGTGCTGTGCTGCGCATCTCTTGAGCATTTCACTTTTTTGGCGACGATAATGTTTATCTTCTTTCTTTTCGGAGAAGTGTTCCTAATTCCAGTGTTTGGTCCAATCCTAATTGATTTGGCTTGTGCTGTGGATCGATTGAGCATTTCTTATTTCTGAGATAACGTTCTTCTATATCTATACTCAACAGTTGATCCAATCTTGACGAAGCACATGGATAGCATATCTCTTGTGCTCCGTTTGGAACGGAGGAATTGGAATCTACTTAGTGGAGTAGGCTATTTGTCCTGAAATATGACATTCCACAACTTTCCAAAGTTTAGATATAAGTCTATCTTAAATTCATAGGGTGGGAAATGGAAATTGATTCTATAGATCCTCATGCTATGTTTCTAATATGCAACTTATAGTATGCTCTTCGACTCACTTTCAAGTGCAGTACACAAGTATCTCTCCCATATGGTCAACAATAATATACAAATATATTCCACGTATAACTATATTAGCTTAATTAATTTGTATCTAAATTATGATTATTAGAATGGAATTCAATTCCAAGAATCCAAACGGAGCCTTAGGTATTTCTGATTTTGCTGGTAATTTTGTTTATTTACACATGAATCATGTAGTTTGATTAGATCCCGTCCTGATTTTTTTAAAATACTACCATTTTGTAGCTATGCTTCTCCCTTACACGGATGATATTACACCTATCTTCTTGTTACAGCACTATATCCTTGAAGTGCACTTCTCAATTTCAGGCAACAATTTATTTCTCTTTCATCTGTGCGCGATACTCTCTTACTGGATTGGAAAGCAATGCCATACAGCGAGAACCGCACTTAGCCTTTTTCAGCGATGGTACCCTGTTCTGTAGTCATAACTCAATGAGCACGGCATGTTTCTATATTCGAAATATGATCATGATATCTAAACAGACAACATTGGTACCTGTTAACGAAAAGGTTTCGTTTGTAGTTTTTTTTTGCTTTGATGCAGATTATCAAGATGCCCTCTAAAAGAGATTACCATGGACTGGTTTATTGAGTTATCTCTAAAAGGTTAGCTTCACTATGAAAAACAATTCCTGTAAAACTTGTATGCCCATCTCTTAGTTCAGTTTCATATCAGCATCACCACAAAATCTAGGAAAGGAATGGGACCAGATTAGGGAGATGGAGATTAGCTCAATATAATCGATGAAAACTCTGCGACCAATCACAACCTAAATGCTGAATTCGGACATGATCATACATGCTGGAGCTAATGGACTACGTACGCATTCAACTTCGTCGCTCAAAAAATATATTTAAAACATGTGTTTCCCAAGAATTTCTGAGTTGCCTGGCACGGGCAGGTGACGATTTGCCTAACTTGTCAGACTAATGAAAATGACATACTGTTTCAAAAAAAAAAATGAAAACAGATTTAACTTATCTTGGACCAAAGACTTTCGGCCATGCTTAGTAGTGTCATGATCCACTGCTCCAAATAAAGCTGTCTTTATGCGTCAAATTTTGTTTTCTAGCCAAAGCCAATGCAATATACTCCGGCTCATCATTAATGGTCAACACCACACTGGAGCATATAATTACCATATTGTCTCATTATATTTGTTTTCTTTCTTGTAGAAACTCCGTCTCGGTATGTAATGCTCAACAGCACACTGAAATGTTTAGTTTTTCTTTTCCGTGGCTTATCATTCTGTTGCTGTCGCAGCTGCATAATTATTTTATTTATTTACCACTATTCTGGTATTAACCTTTATCAATTACACTACTACACTAGAAAGTCTTTGTAGCATATATTTCTCCCCCAAAAAAGTGCAAGAAGGTTCATCCCCAATTACCCATTGTCACATGAGGACATTTTGGAAGTTGTCACTAATGCTACTGCTCTAGTTGTAAAAGGATAGAACGTGATTGCCTATCTCGGCATTGTCACAGTTGCATGTTTATATAGGGAAGAAGTCCCAATAAATTACAATGCAAAAGTCATCTATCTCTAACTATCTATCAACCAAACCATGATACAGCAATCAATATCTCCAAGAGATACTATCCGAGTACAACATGCTAGTACTCGGTTACATAACAACTATACTTCTAACACTAGTTTCTTTCCTAGAGACTACTCTGTCCCAGAGTTTGCAACCAACGATCTGATTACTAACAGCTGCCTGCAAAAGCATCACGATTGATTTCGTTTTGTTAGGTAGCTGCTGCACTTGCATGCTGATTATGTTGCCAATGCAACACAATTGAGCAGGTCGTTGCGTTGTATCGTTAATGGGACGTCACGTCCTGCAGTGGGGGTTTACGGCATCTACTAACTGCGCCTCCTCCTCGCCCTAACCTCCGTCCGCATGGCATTGTTTGTCGGTGCTGTGTGCTGCTGGGCGTAATGATCTGTCGAAAGCTTTTGGTTGGTGAGAGATCTCGTTCAGAGTGGCGATAACAGAAACCCAAGCTTTTTTTTTTTATTCCAGGACAATCGGTGGCGCCACCACCACGTCCTATATGTCATCATTCACAGAAGTGATGCATGCAACGGAAAGGCCGAAAGAACAGCCTTAACAACTAATCCGGTGGTGCCCCAAGTTCATCAAGTTAATCGCCACAAACTTACAACCTTGGAAGTTGGAACATCCATCCTTTCTGTGATAGCTAGATCTTATTGTTGCCTGAAAAGAAGTTTCATGCACATTAGATTGATATCACTCAGCTCGCACTTCTGTCGACTTACATCATCTGTCACCTACTAGGCGATTAAGAAACTGCAGGGAATTAATTGGTGTACTGATCAATGATTAGCCAGCAGTGTCCTCTGCAGGCCCAGCAGGGAGGAATCACGTTGCGTGCAGCGGAGCTACAAAGCATCTTAGACTCGTACGGTCACGTAACTTGATCTTGAATCGACGCAAATACACATTCTGGTAGTCCAAACACGTACATTGGCCAGGCACATGTGGCCACCTACACCTGTAGTTTTCAGAGCCCCAAACTACTCTTTCATCCTAAATTGTAGGTCGTTCTGTATACGGACGACGTTTTCGTGAAGCGGATGCCATTATTTCGTCCGAGGATTTTGCAACGATTATTTGCCTGAAACTCGTTGGACTAACAGCTTTCCTTCTTCATGGAAAGCTCAGTGTCACCACCTCGCTCGCATTTGCAGAAAGGTCGCGGCGTTACCTACTAAAGAGTTGTTACACCTTTAAGAGGCACAGCTTTTGTTGCTAGCTAGCTTGGTGAGTGGGCTGGTGCTTCAGTGGTGCGCATCACTGCCGCCTCCAAGAACCAATGGCATTACTACCATTCTGTTGTGAATTAGACGGCTTAAATTCAATCAAATACTCCCGCTCATTCCAAATATAACGTACTTGATACTGTAGTTTGACCAATAATAATATCTAAAAGAACATATTATTTAAATACAAAGAGTTGCATATTAGTACGAGAGTATGTTTCATGATTAATATAGTGACATCGACTTAATGTCTGCGCGCATCTTCTGCAGCTCAATGTTTTTTTTTTCATATTTTCGGCACAGTGTTGACATTATGACATTTTGCACGAAGTATTGGAAGTGTCCATATTTGAACATCTCGTGTTTACTATTTTTCCAAATTTTATTAGCTTTTGAAACGCAAAAAATGTACAGAAACCAGGCCCAACAGGTACGTAACGTCCCGACCGCTCGTGCATTTCAGGGTTAATTTGAAGCTTGAACAAGCAACGCCACAACTAACAGCAAAGCTGTCCGTGCAACATTTATACGTGAGACTACCAGAATCCGCGTAGTCTTCGTCTCAAGATTAAAATTTGGTCGCCGTTTTCAACGACTTCGAACAACCGTCCAGGACGGGAGTACAAATGGAGTCAGCACACACGCACACGGAGGATGTACCGCCAATGACAGGGTTGCCCTCAAACCAACGCTTCCATGCTTTTCCACTTCAACTGAAACTCACCAAATGCTCATGAACGGTGGCCACCGGGTCATCGAGTTTGAATGACAATCCCTTGCATGGCAAATAAAAGGGCCTGAGTTTTCTATTTAGTTTTAAAAAATATAAACATTTTATTTGATTAAATTTTTGTAGCTCAACCATTTTTTTTTTCAACAAATTAGCATGGTTACCATGAAGTTATTATATATGAGAAAGGAAGATAAACAGCCATGGCCACATGGTACGAAAACCAACGCATAAATTTGCAGGAAATTTGGTAATATTTATGCAAAGTACGAAAACCACACGGACTCATCACTCCAAAAAAAGAGAAAGAGTCCATGAAAGCAGAGGTGGGGCCCATCTTTCCCCCTTCAAGTTTAGCCCCAGGGCCCAGAGCTCCTTCCCCCTCCTCCCCTGTTTCGGCGCCAACTAATTAGCCGCCCTCCCTCACTGCAGAGGCCGGCCTTCTTCTACCTGCTCTGCTTCGGCTTTCCGCTTCTGGCTTCACCACCCCACCACTCCTCTTGCTTGCGACCTCGTCCAGCGGTAAACACCGAGCGCTGATCCAAAAGCGAGGGGAAAAGATCTAAAGCGCGGCAGGTGAAAGAATCGGAAACCAGGAACGCATTCCCACTCCTCGCCCAGCACGGCTCAGATATAAGCTCGCCATCACCAGAACCACCCCTTTCCGTCCTCCTCTCCCACTCCCTCCCTATTCCCTCCTCCCGTCCTCTACCATTGCCCCTCGACGAAGAGAGAGAGACAGAGCGCGAGCGAGCCGGGCCGCCCCAGGCCGTCGTAGCTAGGTGACGCCACCATGTCCGGCGGCGCGCTCCTCGTCGCCCTGCTGGCGGCGGCGGCGGTCATCATCGTCTCGTCCCCTGCCCCGGCCAATGCCGCGGTGTCGTACGACCACCGCGCTGTGACCATCAACGGGCAGCGGCGCGTGCTCATCTCCGGGTCCATCCACTACCCGCGCAGCACGCCGGAGATGTGGCCGGACCTGCTGCAGAAGGCCAAGGACGGCGGCCTCGACGTGGTCCAGACGTACGTGTTCTGGAACGGGCACGAGCCGGTGCAGGGGCAGTACTACTTCGGCGACCGCTACGACCTCGTCCGCTTCGTCAAGCTCGCCAAGCAGGCCGGCCTCCTCGTCCACCTCCGCATCGGCCCCTACGTCTGCGCCGAGTGGAACTTCGGGTGGGTGCGCCATCGCCATCATCATCCATGGAATTCTTGTTGCTTCAAGAACTGTTCCTTAATTAGCTCTTCGTTCCGCCATGGAATTCATGGATGTTTGCTGCAGTGGGTTCCCCGTGTGGCTCAAGTACGTCCCCGGCATCAGCTTCCGGACGGACAACGGGCCGTTCAAGGCGGCGATGCAGGCGTTCGTGGAGAAGATCGTGTCGATGATGAAGGCGGAGGGGCTCTTCGAGTGGCAGGGCGGGCCCATCATCCTGGCGCAGGTGGAGAACGAGTACGGGCCCATGGAGTCCGTCATGGGCGGCGGCGCCAAGCCCTACGCCAGCTGGGCAGCCAAGATGGCCGTCGCCACCGGCGCCGGCGTGCCCTGGGTCATGTGCAAGCAGGACGACGCCCCCGACCCCGTGGTAAGTCTCTGCTCTGCTCTGGTTTGGTTTGGTTTAACCACTCCGCTTGATGACCTTCTCGCCGTGCTCCGGTCGGTCGACGTAATTAAATGATTAATTACCGGTGGATTAATCCGTCGCCTTCGTTACGACATCGCTGCCTTCAATGGTCCCTCCTTTCCAGCTCGCTGCCAACTTTGCTTGCCGCCAAACAATTATGCCTGTCCCAATTCATGCTAATTGCTCAGCAATTATGCAATTATCTTCAATTTTGTTTGATATGGTACTAGATTCTTTGGTTTCGCTACGTTCCTAAGTTGATGATGCTTGCCTTTGCGCAATGGTGATGGATTTTCAGATCAACACCTGCAACGGGTTCTACTGCGACTACTTCACCCCCAACTCCAACAGCAAGCCCACCATGTGGACGGAGGCCTGGAGCGGTTGGTTCACGGCGTTCGGCAAGCCGGTGCCGCACCGCCCGGTGGAGGACCTCGCCTTCGCCGTGGCGAGGTTCATCCAGAAGGGCGGGTCCTTCGTCAACTACTACATGGTGAGTCGATCACTGACTGGCAGTGAGTGAGTGTGTGAGCGAGGCTGGCTCGATCGATCGAGCTGAGCTGCCACATGGGTCAGCCAAGTCAGATGAGCTGCCGTACGTGTAGATGCGTATGGGGTTTTGTTTTGTGTCAATGGATAATGATGCTTAGCATGTGCTTGGTTCTTCTTCAGTACCATGGCGGCACCAACTTCGACCGGACCTCCGGCGGGCCCTTCATCGCCACCAGCTACGACTACGATGCGCCAATCGACGAATACGGTAATCCACCATGGAGATTTCAGTTTCAGTATAACAGTTAAGACTGAATGTCGCAGTAGGATGTTAATTCTGAATGTGCTTCTCTGATGGTCTGAAACTGAAAGCGTGGCATGCCATTCTGCAGGTCTGCTGAGGCAGCCGAAATGGGGTCACCTGAGGGACCTGCACAATGCCATCAAGCAGGCCGAGCCGGCGCTCGTCTCCGGCGACCCGACGGTCCAGTCCATCGGCAACTACGAGAAGGCGTACGTGTTCAAGTCGAGTGGCGGCGCGTGCGCGGCGTTCCTGTCCAACTACAAGACGAACGCGCCAGCGACCGTGGTGTTCAACGGGCGGCGCTACGAACTGCCGGCGTGGTCCATCAGCGTGCTGCCGGACTGCAAGACCGCCGTGTTCAACACCGCGACGGTGAAGGAGCCGTCGGCGCCGGCGACGATGAGCCCCGCCGGCGGCTTCTCGTGGCGGTCGTACAGCGAGGCCACCAACTCCCTGGACGACCGCGCCTTCACCAAGGACGGCCTGGTTGAGCAGCTCAGCATGACGTGGGACAAGTCCGACTACCTGTGGTACACCACCTAGTGAGTGACTCTGACTCCGATCCGCCATCGTCGCTGAACCTTCTCCTCTTCCATTGTTTGGCTCTGAAACGGCAGCTTGCATTGGTCTCTCTGTTCTTCGTGATGATCTCTGAATGCTTGCTGCAGCGTCAACATCGACTCGAGCGAGCAGTTCTTGAAGTCCGGCAAGTGGCCGCAGCTGACCATCTACTCCGCCGGCCATGCCCTGCAGGTGTTCGTCAACGGGCAGTCATACGGTACTGATGACTGGATCTTCTAGCTGTTCTGTCAGAGCTGCTGCATCTTAAGAATTGTGATTGATTGATCAGTTAAAGTTTGCAGAATTCAAGTGAACAATCAATCCTTCGTTTTCTGTATCGCAGGCACCGCGTATGGCGGCTACGACAGTCCCAAGCTGACGTACAGCGGGTACGTCAAGATGTGGCAGGGCAGCAACAAGATCTCCATCCTCAGCGCCGCCGTCGGCCTCCCTGTAAGTTCGCAAGAAATTCAGAGTAACGAAATCTTTGCCATTGGAACTCTTCTTCCAGTTCAGAGTTCAGACCTTCTTGTGATCCTGAAACATGAACAATCTCTTGTTGTCCTCCTGCAGAACCAGGGTACCCACTACGAGACGTGGAACGTCGGCGTCCTCGGCCCGGTGACGCTGTCCGGCCTGAACGAGGGGAAGCGGGACCTCAGCAACCAGAAATGGACGTACCAGATCGGCCTCCACGGCGAGTCGCTGGGCGTGCACACCGCCGCCGGGAGCTCCTCCGTCGAGTGGGGCGGCGCCGCCGGGAACCAGCCGCTGACATGGCACAGGGCCTACTTCAACGCGCCGGCCGGCGGCGCGCCGGTGGCGCTGGACCTAGGCAGCATGGGGAAGGGCCAGGCGTGGGTGAACGGGCACCACATCGGGCGGTACTGGTCGTACAAGGCCGCCGGCGGCGGCGGGTGCGGCGGGTGCGGCTACGCTGGCACCTACAGCGAGACCAAGTGCCAGAGCGGCTGCGGCGACGTCTCCCAGCGGTACTACCACGTCCCCAGGTCGTGGCTCAACCCCAGCGGCAACCTCGTCGTGCTGCTCGAGGAGTTCGGCGGCAACCTCTCCGGCGTCACGCTGGTGACCAGGACGGCATGAGGAGGGAGAGGGAAGATTGGAAGAAGACGATGAGGAGGAGGAGGAGGTTGAATTGTGAATAATTTTCTGGGAACTTGGAAGAGACGAGGAAAGGGCACACACATGATACCGATTGTTTCTTGTTCGTATCTATACGAATACGGCGTACATACGGACACGATTGGTGAGTCGTTGCGATTATACGTACGTACACAGAAAAAAGTAGTATTTATTGGAGATGTATTATTGGAGTTGGCCGCCGGCACGGCTGCAGGAACTGCAGCTCCGGAACGGCCGGCCGGTACACAATCTCTGTTGAATTGAATACAGTAGTATGATTTTGCCCTGCATTCTGCAGAATGCCTTGGTTCACGCAGAAATTCATTTTATTTGGAGAAATTTGCAGCATTGAGTTGTAAATGGGTTATTTATTCCTGCCATTATGTATATGAAGGAACTAAGTATTCTTTTACCCCTTTTTTTTACCACTGTCTAATCATGCAATTGATTATTATCTTTTTCCTTCTGGGGAGATTTTGAACCTGCAATAATGCAGATAGAAGGCAACTTGATCTGCACAGCTGAGAAGATGACGAGCTAAAGCTTTTGATTAATTGATTGTACGTAAAAGTGTACTGTTTAAGCTTGCAGCTGCAAGTCTGAACTCTACAACATGTTACCAAATCAAATTTTGCAGGTTTTCCTCCTCTTTATGCTACAAGTTATTTGTCTAGATGTTTTGTGCTGCAAATTAATTTGAAAAATATCAGCGGAAAACGAAACAGAGTTTGATCTCCGAATGGAAAAAAAGGGTAAGGCACCAGCGGACAACTGGAGCTCAGTTCACCTGGTCATGGACCATTTCGCACTCTGCAGTACTCCCCAAATGCCCTCTAGAAGTTAGAAGTACGGATACAGCCAGCTCACTGGATTTTCTTTGGACCAAGGATCCATGAATATTTGGTCCTTGACCTCTGAATCTGCTCATACATTTCGATACTGCTCTTGCATTTTGGATGACTTAGTCTAGAGGGGGGAAAAGAATAGCCTCTGAATCTCAAGATGCATGGCGATAATCTACAAACTGACCCCCAGATTCACAACCCACACCTTGAAGTTGTTCTCGGAAACCCTGCAATTAGGAAATCAACATGGAGCATACAAAAGGATGAACAAGAGAGTAGCCACTGGCAACTGGCAAGTGCTCACTCCCAAACCCAAGGTCACTGGCACTGAGACCGGCGAGGTCCTCGCAGAGAACCCTGCAATTAGCACACAAACAAGTTAATTGCTTGTTTGGCTGGCCAGACTGGGAGTTGGTGGCCAGTTCCCATCTTCGCGCAACCACCATGCACGGCATGTATTACACATGTCGGCGTGCAGCTTGCACTCATGTACTTGCATTTGCATAACGGCCTTGCAATTCGGAGGATCCATGGCTCGCCCGGTCTTGCACGCATGCGGTGGCGCGATGCCGATGGCCCGTCCACGTCAATGATTTCCGGCGGTTGGTGCACGATTGGTGATTGTGTAATGGGTGCGATATCAAGGACAGCAGCCAGTGGTGATGAATCACGACCGAACACGGGATTTTTTTTTTCTTCTTCAAAATGATGGAAACAGGGTCCAAGAGCAACTCGACTCCCCAAGCTAAATTTTAGCAAACCACAGGAAAAATTGCACTCCAAAAGACTTGTTGCCATCCTTCCCCTCCCGCTTGCTAAACTTGGCAAGCCAATAAGTGTGGGTCCGACGCACAGTACTCATATGTCGAAAATTTTATTTTTCCAAGTGTTCTATGGTCGGGGGAGGTTAGATATAGTCCAGAAGGGGTAGATTTGTCTGACTTTCAGTCGTTCTGCGAGCAATTACCAAGAGCAAGAGAGAGGATTTGGGTTTCAATATGCAACTGGCTATTTAAGGCTTTTGATCTTTATAGAGATCAAGTTGAGCTATCTGTTAGGGCAGTAGTGAGGTTACGGCCTGACATAAATTTTTGGGAGTTGATGCCGCTTGAAGGAACCTAGAACTGGAGGGTCTATGTAAATGGTTGTACTAAGCGCGATTTACTGCTCATATTATTTGTTGAAGTGTTCAGGAAGATTGGGTCTAGCAGTCAGATGCAAGGAAAAGTGGGAGGTGCTGAAGTTCGAGCCGTGAAGGTGTGGAGAGTATTGATGGGCAAAATAAAGAAGATAATAAAGATGTGGCAAAAGAAGGAGATGCAGAGGATGAAGATACAACCCGTGAGCCAAATGGCGAGGCTGATTAGACATCCCTGGGTTAGTTGAGCAGGTGGAGAGGGAAGGAGAAGAGGCTAATGGTGCCATAGATAATGACTTGTCAAATGAAGATGATGCTAATCCTGTCCCGCGGACTGATCAACTTATGACCATTCCGCCCTATAAGTCAATGTAGGGGAAAATGTCCCTTGGGAGTACAGGGAGAATGAGGTTTGTGTGGGTGCTTTATACCCTAATAGGGATGAGGTGAAGGCAGCTATGAAGCGATGATCAACTTTATCTTTGCAACAACAGTTCAGGATGGTGAAAAGCAACCCGATAGTGTATGATGTGTCCGAAGCAATTGCCTGTTTACGATGCATGCATATAAGGGGAAGTAGAAGGATTATTAGGAGGTAACTAGAGTGGTGGAGCACCAATACTTGTTGGATGAATTGGACGGACAACACCGCAATCTCACTGTTGATTTTGTTGCTCAATACATGTATCCTCAGATAGTGGAGAATCCTAACTGTGAGCCCAAGTCGATTGTTTGTGCCATAGAGGAGAAGTTCAAGTACAAGATTAGCTACCACAAAGCTTACCGAGCCAAGCACAAGACGTTGGAGATGAAGTGGGGTATGCACAAAGTATTGTGTGATAACCTCCCTATCCTGTTGCACACCATATGCTAGAGGAATCCAGGAAGCTACTACGACCTGAAAGCCTATCCATGTGCTTAGTTTCCAAGCAAACAGGTCCTACAACGGTCATTCTTGGCCTTGGATCCTTGCATTGAGGCTTTTCAACGATGTTGCCTAGTCATTTGCATTGATGGCACATTTTTAACTAGAAGGTATAAAGGCACAATATTGAAACTATTGGGTCCGACGGTAACAATCAGGTGTTGCTGTTGCCGATCGCCTTTGTGAAGAAAGAGTATGGAGTGTAGAGGGTGAAGCAGATGATTGTGAAGGACATGGAGGGTGTTTGTCTAATTCATGATCGGCACAGACGTATTCTACAAGCAATCAAAGACCTACAGAATGGCAGTATGGAGGTTTTAGGGTGGCGCAGTGGCCGGACTTGAAAAGTAGGTGGTGCATGAGGCAAATGGGGGCAAACTTCCATAGTCAATTAAAAAACAAGACCCTTATAAAAATATTTAAACGGCTATGTACCTAGAATCAAGAGAGGAAATTTAATCTACTGTGGAAGAAATTTGATGAGCTTACAAAGAAACAATCCGAAGAATTAGGCAGGAGGTCGGTAAACAGTGAGGCCGACCACCCTGTGTCTCTAGAGGATGTCGGACTGGATGGTCCAAATGTCAGGTGAAGATGGGGTAGGTCCATTAAGACATTCTCACAGTTGATTGAGAATGAGTCGAAGGAAAAGTAGGCATTACTCTATGATGAGGGAGGTGCTAGGTGGGGTATAATGACTACAAACCTAGCTGAGGTGTACAAATGGGTCCTGCACGGTGTTAGGGGACTGTCCCTTGTTGGTATCGTGGAATTTTTCTTATACCGCACCATGAAGTACTTCAGGGAATGGTACTCGGTGGCAAATAACTCAATGGCCGATAATCACAAAATTTATGGATACAAGATGACAGAATACATGGAGGAGGTGACTAAAAAAGCTCATAAGCATCATGTTAATGAAGTGGGTGCCGTTGAACGTCACTTCAAGGTTGTGCAGGGACAAAGGTCAATTGGGGGGAGGCACGAGAACCACATACAAGAGTGCATCCTTACCAATGAAGGGTGTGTTTGCTCATGCCAAAAGCCACGACTGCTTCACAAGCCTTGCACCCATGTCATTGCTGCATGCATTGAGGCAGGGGGACTTTAACCTCGTTAGTTCGTACCATATTACTTTTTGAAGGAAATTATATGGTACATTTGGAGGAACGAGAGTTATGGATATCATTACTAGGAAACTTCATAAATAATCCTAGTAATGCCGCGCGTTATATTCCTGACCCTGATCTAGAAATGTTCCAAGGGGTCGGGCGATGCAAGGACAGACGCATCCGAAACAACATGGATCAATCTGAAGCTGATCCTGATATCTGCCTCTGCTCCAAGTGCCACGAAACAGGTCACACGTACAAAAACTGCCCTGCAACAACATATGGAGGCGGGAGTAACCAAGCTAGACCATCAACAGGTGACGCAAATGCTCCAGAATGTGGTCGGGGTCGTCGTACACGTAGTAACAATGACGGGCTTCTGTGATTCATGTATGCAGTAGTAGCAATGTGTGTTGTATGTTTATGAACTCCTACATTTCATCAACTTAGTCATATGTAATGTAATTCATCACGTTTGTTCTATGTCGAGAGACTTATGTAATTCTTATATTGTGGAATGTAACCTAAGTTGTAATAGTAAACCATTGTAATAATTCCATATCGTGTATTATTTCATTTATGTTGTGTTTCGAATATCTCATGTATAGTATATTCTATTTTATTTATGTAGTATTTGAAATAACTGATATGTGTTGCAAATTTTATTATTTCATCACGTACTAATAGTATACGTGTTGCAGGTATGGCGGAGGAGGCTGGAGAGGGGTATCAGACCCCTAAGTTGCTCAACCCTTCCGTGGACGCCGTTCACAGGTCGTTCATGTCAACCGTACGGGGTGCCAACCTTGGCACGCTTCACGCACATGTCCTGCTTTCGATGATGCCAATCGATGCTTGGTGGATTCCGAGGTACATTTTACTTAGTTAACTCAACTTGAAGTTCTAACATTGTGTTCTTTTAACTAATAAATGGTATGCATGGTACAGGTTACGCGCTGTGGGGCTTCTCCCTCTAGCGAGGTTGGTTGAGGGAGACATGATGGACGCCGGAGTGAAGCGTGCGGAGAAGTCGACACGTTTCCACTTTGACATGTCACTCCTAGCAACTCTTCTTGATCGTTGGTGGTCTGAGACTCACATGGTCCACCTCACAGTGAGTGAGATGGTCCCGACACTTGAGGACATGTCGCTCCTTCTTGGACTTCCTTGTGCAGGTAGGGCCATTGGTGCGGAGGACGTGCCAGTTAGCTAGCGTGAGGAGCTTTTGGCCAGGTTTGCCCACGTTTCGCAGAACAATCGGGTCGAGCCGTACTGCACCTTCAGCTCCACACACGGATCCATGAGGAAGTGGCTCATGCAGTTCAGTGTGAGTACTTATTTACCTATCTTTTCATATTGTTATCGCTAAGTTTTGTGAATGTGTGAACTAACTTGTATTGTTATGCAGACCAACTACATGAGAATCGACGTCGATGACGTCACAGTTGCGGCACTTAAAGGTGTACTTGCTATGGCTCTTTGGGTGGATCATGATCTACACGTCCCAGGAGAACTCGGTGCCTAAACACCTACTTCCTTACACGAGGGCCATAGTCGAGGCCCTGCATGACAAGGTTCCACAGTACAGCTGGGGTTCAGCTTTATTGGTGGCAACCTACAGGGGGCTTTGCACGGGCTGCTGCAAGGTGAACTCGATGGAGCCCATCTTCGTTGGTTGCTCGTTGCTTCTTTAGCTTTGGTCGTACGAGCGCTTTCCAATAGGTCGGCCACTCATTAACGTGGCCCCCTAGCCGGAGTTGCCTTTCGACCACGACGACATCGACAGACCCACGATGGGGTCCTTGTGGTGCTTGTGAAAGGTACGGTACTACACCTATAATTACTTTCTGTACTCAATTCATATGTTGCATGCATTCAGATTTCGATTACTAAACCTATTGGTGAAATATTTTTTTAGGGATCGTGGGTTGGAGTTCAGACGAAAAAGTCGTACCCAGAATTTGTCGGTCAATTCGACACTCTTGTCGACACCGACATCAGGTAGACACCCTACACCCCAGCGGACGTCCACGCTCGTGCCCCGCATGGGCTGTCTTCGTTGTGCCTTTGAGACTGGGAGTACTAGATGAAGAAGAGGCCACTGGTGTACGATATCCACATCAAGGATTACGCGGTACTCTATGTGATGAGGCAGTTCCACCGGTACCAAGACTCCCCACTTCCTGTTATTCACATTGTCCCGGCCAACGTTCACAGGTACACTCTATCTAATCATTTTTTTTCAATTAAAGATTTTGCATTACTCTAACCTATTGCACGATGCATATGTTAGGTGGACCCGTCAAGGTGGTGCTGGGTCAGCGACCCTGTGAAGTCCGAGAATGGTTCCGTACATCAAGATGTGGGCGGCCGCTTTGAAGGACTTGGTGCACGAGGGCCGTCTACACTCTGATGACGCTTTCACAGCGTACCTACAGTGCTACCTGCTAAGGACACGTACACGCATCATGCATGTTCCTAGGCAGGCACCCATGGAGACCGCACCTCTGACATAGACCTACCCACGTTCCAGAGACATGAACTTCGACATCACGGTACGCTTCTGCATCATTTGCTAATTAAATTGCTTTGGATTATGTTGCACTTTGTACGAAATGTGTTGTGCCTAACTTGAACTATGTCATTGGCAACAGTACGACGTTATTGCAGAGGTGCAGGTGACGATGAGGTCCGGGATGGAGCACTGCTGGCACATGACTCCGCACAAGCACGAGTCGACGTACAAGAGGATAGAGTGCCTGTGTAGTAAGTTCATGCGAGCCATCAGCTTCCGTGGTGGTTACGCCGATGTGGTACTTCCATCACAGGCTGCCTATCTCAGTCGTCTTCAGCACCACCTACGCAGCACCCCAATTCATCTTTAGCACCCCGGTTCGACTTCTCCTGCACCTGTTCGTCCGGCGTACCCCGTGGCATCTTGTGCACCACAGGTACATGCATCCCCCTTTCCCCAGGGCGTCGACTCTTCCACGTGCACCGTCTTGGGCAGCTGCTGCAGCAGGTCCTTCCACTTATGCGCTGGGTCCGCAGTATGTGACCCCCATAGGTATGTGTTCGTTACTTTGTCATTTTCCATTGACTAATTGTTCCCCCAATTGCTCGTACTAAATTATAATTTTGTCACACAGCTCCACAGCAGTACCGAGGATATAGTGCAACAAGACCGTCTTCAGCTCCACTCCGTCTGGACGACTTCGATGCATCATCAATACATGCTTTCTATTCCATTACAAATACAGAATGAAATTGATAATAAAACTTCTTGGTTCGAGAACAACGTACACATGCCACGGAGGGACCGATGAGGAGTCCGTAGAGGACGAGATCCAGAGGACGAGTTCTGCATGGGTGGACTCCATTTTCTGCTATGATGCTGAGGAGATAGGTCCTTCCCAGTTGGGTGACGTGCCCGTCCCTCCGACACAGGGCTACACCTAGGATTTTGTGACACCACCTGCGGCCGCACCAGGACATCCGCCTCACGAGGTTGCCCCACCAGAGCCCTTCACGTACGACCAGTTCCAGAACAGAGCAGCGCAGCTGGCAGCGAGGCGTGGTCGTGGTCGTGGTGCTCCTCGTTTCAAGTGAGGACGCATGTAGTCCATAGGACCTCCTTCCTCTTTTGTAGGCTGATGCAGGCTATGATGTGTACGATGTTGTAGACTATGATGTGTGCTCTTTGCAGACTACATTATGTAGGCCGGTGCAGAGACTTTGATAGCTAGGCCGGTGCAGGCTATGATGTCCATGCATGTCCTTTTCCATTTGGAATTATGAACATGGTCCATGGACCATGTTAGTAGCGTTCTATATATGAATCGTTCAGGCAACATTTAAACACACTACTAACACTTCCCAACCCGAATCCACCGTTTGTAGTGAGGTTGCGTCTCCTTCTAAGAAATGTCATCATGGAGGGAGGAGCAAAATGGGGTTCCACCATGGAACGAGCGCCCCAAATGTCACTGCGGATTCCGTGCGTGGTTGCAAATATGGGAGGATGACACACCCAGGGGAAAGAAGGGGTGTAGGTACTTCAAGTATCCCAACATTGATGATGATTTCAAGGTCAGTCCATTCATAAATATTTTAAATACGTTTTCTACGTATCGGTACCTTGAACTAATAACGAATGAACATGCAGGCATGCACATTCATGGAATGGATCGACACTAGGCCTATAGGGGGGGTGCCCATTTGACCAGTGGTGCTAGAGACCAAGGCCCAATACTTTGGTAGGCTGGAAGCGGCTCGAGACGCGGCATGTGTTGCTCGGCTTGAGCAAGAGCGACGCGTCTGCCAACAACAGATCCGTTTGAAGGGCAAGGAGGATGAACTACAGAGGAGGCACGACCAGTTAGGTGCTCGAGAGGCAGCACTGAAATGGCAGGAGGAAGAATTTGAAGCTTGTCAGGCGCAACTCCTCCAGGAAGAAGAGCGATAGAAGAAGATGAAAAAGCAGGAGGCAGAATGTTCCTCCAGAAAAGCGAGGAAGGGGAAACTTCCCCAGTTCACCTAGTAGAACGTTACTTGTCCTCCACCGATTCACATTATCTAAGGCATTTTATCCTAGGGAAGGTGCTCTTTAGGTTTGTCATGTTAGGTGTCTTGGATGCCATTATACTGTTCCTTGTACTGTGATAACATTTCGTCTCCATACTTTGAGTACTAAGATTCCACATTATTCCCATTAGACTGCTCTGCGGTCAGTACAGTACTCAAACAGTGGTTTCCACTGTTGATGTGAACCCTCACTGAAAAGCCTACACTATAGACTACAAGGAGCCTGAATGTGAGCCTTCTCAGGCGGATGGGACTCGACACTGAGCCCTACGTCCCTACACCTGCAAAGCCTACATCTAGCCTTTTTCAGGATGATTGAACATGACGGGGTACTGAGCACATGTGGGCGTAGTGCATCTCCATCTCAACACTCCTTATATTTGACCTCCCTCTCCTGTATCCTTCCACACCACTGAGCAGGAGGAAGAACAGTGGCATCCTCAAGAGGGAGAGGTCATGGGAGGAGGGGAAGAGGACGGGATGCTCCTATTCCCACATCACTTGGCCAGGTTCTTTTGGCCCAACGGAGTACAAGGCACCCCTTGACGACTTCCCTCTGGAGGACAGGGCTAACTTCGCCCCTCCAAACTCTCTTAGGCCTTATGACGACCGCCATGATGCGTGGCCAATGTGTCACCATGGAGTGGCTTGTGTCGTTTAGCTGTATGATGGCTATGATGATGGAAACCGGCGTTTCTTTCAATGCCCGTATGGCTTGGTGAGTTGTTACTTCTTTACTCTTCCTAAGCTTTTCGTGCTACAAACTAACATCACGTTCAGTCTTATCTCGGTGAAGAAAACTGCTACTATGCGAAGTGGGTCGATCCACCACTTCCTGAGCCAACCCAAGAGTACATCCACTACCTCAAGTGCAAGATTTTTGACCTCGAGCATAAGGTTGAGGATTCTCGATCCGAAGTTGATGCAAATCCTTGGGCGGTTAACATCACAGGTGACTTGATTTGTATCAATCCATGGTGCAAGTTTCCCTACCACCACAATAAGGATCCCCCCATCTCCGCCATCCTCTGGGGGTTCTAGCTACTATGGAGCTGGACCCTCCCAGCTCTTGCAAAGCCAGTTCTACTAGAAAGTAGACATGGCTCTGTTCCTAACTATTTCAATTACCTAAGGCATGCTAGGTTTAGCAATGACACTTATTTAGGATAGCATCCATACAGCACATGCCACTGCAATCTATAATTAATTGTTCATCCTAGAGTTGTTGTTGTTCGTATGTTGTGCACGAATTTCATTTCTATCTGTTGTAATTTCGCTGGAACCAGCTATGTATCTAATGGTCAGGAGTTAATTCATTTTCAATTATTTCCTCGAAGCTCTCTACCTCTCTCAAATTACGAAGTTTCATATTCCAACCAAAAGTAACATTTCTGAATATTCAGTGCTTCCAATGTATATACATATTTTTTTTAAATATTAGACAAAATTACACAAAAATAAAATAATAAAAAAGTAGGATTATAGCCGGTTCAAACGGTTATAACCTGCCAACACACACATAAACAGCAGTAGTCAGCTACCGCCGGATAAAGCGGCGGTATTAGGCTACTACCTCTTCAAACGGCTATCTACGTCTACCGTGATCCAGCACTCCAACCGTTGTTTCAAATGGCGGTAGCTGGCATAGGTCTATTTCTTCAAATTTTTGATCGCCTATTTATTTCTGCAAATTCGTAAAATAAAAAATAAAAAAATTCGAACTCGCAAGCAAGCACACACTACAGGCCCATGGAGAAACTTGGCGGCAGGCACATCGAACATAATAGCCCGTGGTTTCTTGGAGGCCCGTTAACATGACGAGGACTGTGTGCACATCCTATCGGCTTCCGGAAGCCAGGTAGTTACTTGGCTTTCGGTTGCCCAAGATTCGTGCGTGAGTTGATGGCCGTTGGATCATCATATTCTCATCCATCGTCTTCTTCCTCCACTCCTACCATTTCATCCATGGTTGTTAGCCTTCGCCGGCGGCTCCGAGGTCAGAGGGTGGGAGCCGGGCCGAGGGGCGAGGGCGGCGACAGCGAGGTCGTCGCGCGGCCGCCGGTGGTGGTCGAGGCGGCGGTTAGGGTTAGGGCTTGGGTTACCGGGGGCGGGGGCTCTAATGTCCTGCGGCCATAGAAGAGGAGGGGGTCGGGGGCGACAAAGGACCGACGGTGGCGGCGGACCGGTGACCGGCGGCGGGGGCGAGGATGCCCATGGGATTAGGAAGGGCGGGCGAGTGGGCGGCGGCGGTTGGTGGGGGCCGGTGCAGCAGCCGCCGTGCCGGGAGGGAGGAGGAGGGGGTGGGGGTGGTGCTCGCCAGGGAAGATGACAGGCAGCGACGGGAGGAAGAAGATGAGCTTGGTGAGCCGGAAGAAGATGAGTTCGTGGGCCACTAACAGGCTCCAAGCCAAGTTGCGGATTGCGGAAGCCAGGTAGGAGGCCCCAGGACTGTGCCTCGCCCATTGGGCTTGAATTGCAGCGCAATTTTTCAATTCCACCTTTTTTTTTTGTCTCAGAATAAAACGCGGGAACCGCCTCGTTCCCGCGTGGTTGCCCGCGAGAAACCAAACCCCACCAAATGGAGCAGTGGCTGCCGCTGTTCCGCCACCTCCTCGCCTGCCCCGTCCCCAACGCCGCCGCCTTTTCCTCCTCCCCCTCCTCGGGCGACTGCCCCGGCTCGCCTCCCCCGGCGGCGGCGCTCCTCCGCCTCCTCCTATCTCCCGCGCCCACGCTTCCCGCATCCGCCTCCGATGTCCCAACGGGCGCTATCCTCTTCCAGACCCTCCCGCCCTTCCTCCAGTCCCAAGCTCTCTCTTTCCTCGCCTCCTCCGCCGACCTCCTCGACACGCACCTCATCCGCTCCCTCGCCGCCCGCGTCCTCTCCGCCCCGCCTGGCCGGTATGGATTCTGGACCTGCCGCGGCGCCCGCCACCTGCTCGATGGATTGCCCGAGGAGGAAGGCGTCCCTGGTGTTGCCTCTGAGGAGTTCGTTAATGGATTCCACGAGCCACCTCCGTGGCTTAAAGAAGTGGGGGCGCGGGCACGTCCTGTCCTGCCGTGGCTCCCTGTTGATTGCCGGAGCGTGATGGGGAGGGGGAGACGACCTCGTGGAGGTGGGGATGGTTTGGACGGGATTGAGTTGGAGACTTTGGTGCTGGTGCAAGATGAAGATGTGGAGATGCAGGAGGCTGGGTGCATTCCGCTGCCTCAAGCTCCTCCACTTGGGGATTCGATTGTGCAGAGAGCCCTGGCTGTACAGAAGGAGATTGTGATGGTGGAATCCGTCTTGGTGGCCCAGCGGGTGGTGAAGGATTTGCAGGACCTTTGTGTCAGGTCCAGGAATGCTGCGGCGGTGCTTAGCTTAGTACAGCCGTGGGAAGCTGATGATGACACTCTAAGGGTCTTGCTTTCGAATTTGGTGCTTCAGGAGGATGGAGTGCGTGGAGGAGGGCCAGCACTTGTTCTGTGTTCTGTTTTCCTACCACAGCTGCTCGAGCTTCAAAGACCACCTTCATCTGTTCTTCTTTCCGCTGCATTGGATCTCTGCAAGCGCCATCCAGCTGCAGCACTGGAGGCTGTACTCTTTCCACTGGTGCTTAGGAAGGGCGGGCTAAATGTTCCCCAGTGTGATGTGCTAACACGAATTGTCAAGGAATGCATGCATCCACTGCACGTCTCTGCTTTCTGCCATAGGCTGCTTTCAGGGGAGGAGCAAGAGCGGAAGCCAGTTTGTATGCCTCAGCATCATGAGAATGTTGGTACACATTTGGTCTGGACGGAATCTCTGTTCTCACTATTTTACAGCATTCTCAGTCAAGATATTTGCTTGACACCAAGCAGCGTTGGTGAGCTAATTTCTGTGATTGATGAGAGGGCATCAGAGTTCTCGAGGTCATTGAAATTTGGCAACTTTCTGCTGTGCTTTGTGCCAAAGTGTTGGCATCAATGTAAGAGTCAGAGGGTTTTGCTTGAGAGAGCTGTTGAGAGGACCAACACTTTCCTGACTAAAGCTATCTTGGCGAAACTGCACACTGCAAGTTGAAGTTATATGGCTAAAGCATTCAAATGCAAACAACTTGTGAGTCTACATTTCTACTTAGATTAGCTGATGTTATATTCTCCTTAAAGGGCTGTTTGATTTTTTGATACAAGTACCCCTATGCATGCACAGTGCTTTAGCATCTACTAACTTAAAACATACAGCTCTTTAGTTCAAGAACAATGTAAAACTGAACACTGGTTCATATACAGAGAAAGTAAGTTATTATTATGTTTATGTTAAATCTTAGCATTTAAGGTTCATACTTAAATGATATCAACGGCATCTTCATGAGCAGCATGACATTTCATTGTCCGAGAAAAAAAAATCAACATGACATTTCAGTATCTGAAGAAATCCACATGCAATAGTATTTTACATTAAGTACAGGTAGTGCAAGACTTTTATTCTTCAACAGATAAACACTGGAAGTAAGATACATATTTCAACACCTTCACTGTTCCTTAGGAGAATTACGTACAAACGCATCTACACACTGATGCAGTGTTGCTGAACAACAAGATACTTATTTGCTCTCCAGGCTTCTGACATGACTCATTTCAACATTGCCTTTGTAGTCTGGAACCTTGATACTTTATCAGTGAACTTGGTAGTAGAATAGAAATTAAGGTAATCTTGGAAACGATATTGGCTAGGATATGTAAGCTTTGGAGCTGGACAGATTATGGCATCAGCACCAGGGTTATAGAATGTTGCGATAGATAGGCGGCTCCCATTCTTATTGGGACGAACCTGATGGCATATGCTCTTGTAGATTCCATTGGTCATCACTTCAATCTGATCTCCAAGGTTTACAAAAATTCTATTGCCTTCTGTTGGAGGTACTGGGATCCACTTACCATCTTTCAGAAACTCCAAACCTGGGACTAACTCATCTTGAAGTAGAAGTATGATACCCCCAGCGTCAGTGTGTTCCCTGAGGCCCATCACAAGCTCTGGATGACTGCACCTTGGATACTTGGCCACCTTGATGCCTACAGAAGGTTTTGAAAATGCCTTCTCGATGTAATCCTTGTCCAGCCCAAGATTTTCACTCATAGCTGCTGCGAGCTGTTCAGCCAATTTGATTACTTCTTCAGCATATTGGAATACTGTTGTCCTGCAAAGTTCATTTCATCATGTTAGTTTCCTTTACAAATTTGTGATTTATCAATTTATAGTTTACAGAAGATGGACTTGGTAAAATGTTTAACTTCTATTTAAACTTTGAACTCACCTAAGCAGCTCAGGAATATCATGAGTGTTTGATTTTGGCTGATGACGATACATGAAACTGCACTCCCAGTCAACATTTGATGAAACTTTCTCACAACCTAGAACTTTTGCCATCTCCGAGCTGTAGAAGTTCTCCATTTCTTGCTCATAGTGTTTGTTCACCAGTTCCTTCACTTTATTCATGAGGTCTTCATTGACCCCATGATTCTCAAGCTGCCATACAGTTTAGCATGCAGGCGTTAGAAAATAAAGTGAAATATCATTATCAAGACAACGATGCATATATTGTCACTTACCCAAAAGAAACCCCATTGCGCACAGGCATTGTGGAGGAGTGAAAGTGTCTCTGACCTCTTCTCACCATACAGCTGATCAATCTTTATCACTGGAATCTCCATTCCCCGAATAACTGGTATATAACAGTCTAACCAGATGTGTTGTTTGCTCTTCTCAAGTTGGTACGCTATATCTAGAGCTGGCTAGGTATTTATAGTGGCCTAGATAGGAATGTTGGGAATATCCTTTTCGATATTGCTAACATGATGTTGTTTGAGAATGAAGGAAACCTTGCTTTCTTATGAGGTTTATGTAGAATCATGTCCAAATACATGCCACTATTCCCATGTGATTTAGCTAAGATATCTTATGTGGCATGCTTCAAGGCTCATCAACATGGCTGACCTATGAGCAAAACATGATTGCTATTTGTTTATTATGTTTTATTAGCGAGATATTTGTCTATTCTGTTTTACTTCATACAATAATGAATGGTAATATCAGCCATCTCATTGGTATAACTACTTCATGCAAGATTCACTCTTTGGATCAGTTCACCACCCTGAATCACGGTAACGACAGCAGATGTTGGGAGGAGTAAAATCTCAACTTTGAGATCTCATTCAAGTCAGACTAATCATGGGCAGTTAGCTTGACTTTGTGATTCAGTGCATGCAGACCTGTGTGCAGAGTCAGTCGCCAAAGTAGTTGAATTGAATCTGAAAACCATTCGTTGCATTCCATTTGTCGATGCAGGCCTAGATTCTCTCAGAGATTTGCTGGACCCTGTTTGCGAATTCTGTAAACGGTGTATGCTAGTTCTCTGCGTGTCAAAATTAGGTTAGGTTCACTCATCTTTACGCAAGCATTGTTATTCTGACAGTCGTTTCCTGATTCACTTATCCATTGTATTGTTTTTGTGCGTGCCCGGTCCCATAATTTGATCTGTTCTGGAATCTGGAGGACCTGGTGGCCTCAGCCCTAAGGTTTGCCTTCGTTCTGCCCAGCTTGATGAATTTCCTGTACAATATGGTGAAAATGAAATGTTTGCTTTCCATGCTCTAGAGCTGAAGTGATCTCTTTTCTTCTTTAGTTGGAGTTCTCATAGCAAAAGCCTAAGGTTCTAGGTGAGGTGGATGGAGCTAAAACCCCAGTAGAAACTAGAAAGGACTTTTGTGACAGTAGCGAAAATCAGAAGTGATATTAATGGTTTCAGTTTGATAGAATAGATACGCAATGCTTCTCCTAAACAAAAGGAATGGACAATGCGCAGATTTTGAACAAAAATTAAAATGCATCTGAAGTCCAAGCATCAATATTCTTTTTGTCCATGCTGTTGCTGTGTTTCCTCTTGAATCTTGATGCTCAGCTCGAGTTCTTTGTTTGTATGCCTAGTGCCTACTGCGTCATGTTTTTGGCGCGTCTCCAGTCACCCTTGCGCACATGCGGACTGGAGATCTTCCAACGGGTTCGCCGCGGATGGGAAGCAACATAAGCGCGGCGCGCCATCAGATACGGAGGGGGACGGTGGCCGGCCGGCGGTGTTGCGTCGGGCGTCCACGCCTGCCCCATTCCGGCGGCTGCCTAGGCGTGATCTTGCGGCGAGCCGCGAGCAGGTTGTTGGCGGATCGGGATGGGCCTATCAACCTCGCATGCATCTCAGCAGAACGGCCCGGCCTCATTTGTGCGCAACGATCCAGGGGAATGGGCCCGCATGGACGACTTCCTCACTCAGTCAGTCAGCCAGCAGGCTCACACACTGGTGGTGTAAGCTAGCCCACTGTTTTATTTTTCTTCTGACCATTTGTGTCACACCCCAAATTTCCAGTTTTGGGATGTGAACAATTAACACTAATCAAACAATAGATTTTTCCTCATAATTATAAATTTTTTCAACAATGAGTAAATAGCAAGGCACTTAACTATAGGAAATATGTATTTTCTAAACAAATAATCAATGTAGGTTATACAATTTTGTTTGTGCATTCATGCCGTATAGTTTGCACTAGGTTTTTATTGGGTGAAAAGTCTATTTCAAAATTCGATCGAATTCAATTTCGTTTGAATTAGAATTCGAATTAGTTTAAATCCTAATCTTCGTTTGGGCAAAAACATCTTCTATCCGAGGCCCAACCCAATTCACCTCCCCTTTATCTCAATGACCAGTGGGCCCCACTCTTCAACTCTATCAAAAGCTGCACAGTAACAGCTCTCGCGAAACCTCCGCAGCTCCTTCTCGCCCGCGCACGTCCACGCCCACCTCGGGAGGATCCTCATCCCTCCGCAGCTCCTCCCTCTCACTCTATAGAACGAGACGGTGCTATCTCCCTCGTCCCTTTCGCATCTACAACCCACCCGCATTCCATCGGCACCTAGCAGAGCTGCCGCCGCCGCCGCCGCCGCCGCCGCCGCCAGCATCCTCGACGCCAAGCAGTAAGATACCGCTTCCCTCCCTGTCTTCCCTTCCTTGCGCCCTCTCATCTCTATCTTTCTCTTTCCCGCGTCACAGGATCGCCAGGAAATCACGCCTCCGCGTCTCGTCGTCGTTTCGTGGCCGCAGTTCGATCTCAGGGAAGAACAGATCGCCTCTCGACATCCCCTCCGTCCCGAGCTCGAACCGCACCGCCGCTGCCCTCCGCGACGCCCTAGGTGAGATACCCATCCATAGCTCTTTCCATTTTGCCGCTTCCCGTTGAATTCCGTGCACCGTAGGCCGATCTAGCGTTTTCCGGTGATGCTCCGGCAAGCTCGTGCATGGCGCCGCCGTGTCTGGTCGTCGTCGCTCCGTGCGGGAGCAAGAAGATGAAGTGGCGGCCCTTAGATCCGAAATCCATGGCCCAGATTAGATCACAACTTACCCCTTTGCAAACCAATCAAAGAACGCCACGTGTCTACATAATCCTAGTCAGCACACACATCTGGATCCCAGTCAGCGCCACGTGTGCGACACATCAGCACCTGAGCCCAGTCAACCTTGCTTTTGCATTCCAGCCCCTGTCCTTGTTGATAATCACCGCAGATTTATTCTTTCTCATGTTAATTTTGCATCTTAGCCCTGAACACGGTGTTGTTATTATTATTATATTATTCCAACCCTGCTCCTTGTACTTTAACACAAAAAACCTTGTACTTTTGCTATAATTCTGTTTAAGTCCTTCACGACTGTAAGTAATTATGTATAGGTTCCTGAAACTTCAATTGCTCATATCTTTTTAACCATAGCTCCGTTTTAAGCAATTCTTGCGCTCACACGTTCATAGCGACGAGTGTTAAATGTTAGTATGGTTTTCATTACATTTTATTACTGTTTTGTGTACTGTTCTTTTTATTTACTGTGTGTTGTTTCCAATTGTTTGAGCGTGTAGGAAGCGACCCGTTTGTGAACCCGTCCGTGAACCTCCAAGTTCAAGAGTTCTAAGCGGTCGAACACTCTTCTTCTAAAGGCAAGTGTCCTTGATCATTCTTGCTCCTATTTATTTTATTTTATTAGAGTAGTTAGACTTAGTTGCATGTTGTGTCTTAAATTGGAATTCCACGTTAGGGTTTGCTAGATATTTCCAACATATTCCTTGAAACCCTGATTGGATGGTTATGGGTAGTTTCATGCTTAGCTTGCAGTCCAGTTGGGTGCTTGGGCTTATAATGTTAAACCTAATTAATTGTTTATGAAATGGGAATCGGTTGGTAATCTTTTGGTCGCAACATGGTGATTAGGGAATCTGAGCAGGCTTGATGGTTGGAGACGGTCTCTTTGGCGCAGTTTGAATGGTCGCAGCATGATCATTGCTAGTATTAGCCATCGCCTCTGCTGTTCGAGTTGTTCTTGCACCGGTAGGGTCTACCACCAATCCAGATGTGTTGCTATCAACAGCAACAGGAGGCTTCGGATCATCTTCAATGTTGATCACCTCCTCGATGACTGGCAACCTGTCTTGTGCAGCCAGAGCAGCCGCCTTTTCAGCATCCACCGCCGGCTCGAGTACCTGAAAACCACCAATGTCATCTCGAGCAGACACGTTGTGATATTGGAATCGCCTACTAGGAGTACACGATCCTCAGGATCTTATCCTTCCTCATAAGTAATTTTTGTGGGAGGCACATCTTCTGCGGTGATAGACTTCTTCATGGCCCATTTCTCCGCAATGGTCCGTTTCTTCTTTGGTGGCAGAGGGATTGCGGCTTCAAGCTCATCATCAGCTGTGCGCTTCCTCGATCCAGAGGACAACCCGCCCTTAGCAGATGGCTGGGCCTTAACTTCAAAGTTTTTCGCAACATCAGAGCTAGTGCCGTTGGAGGATTCGAGTACTTCCTCCTCTTGGTCGTCATCACTCTTAGCGCTCTCCGTCGTATGCACGCGAGAAGCAGCTTCACAAGTATCTTCTGATCTAGGAGGAGGAGGAGTAGAGAAGTACAAATTAACATCTTCCTGCAAAGAAAGACAAGTTAGTAAACCCAAAAACTTCAAATAAGTACTCAGAGGCTACGACCACGGGTACTTACAGGCTTTGGCGGGTTGGCGGCGTTGAATTCTCGCACAATAGTGGGGATCTCGCCCACATTTTTGAACATCCGTTTCAGTCTCCCTATAACTTCTGTGCTGAGTTCATTGACACCAATATACTCATAGCTCTAGTGGCATTGTTGTTGCAAGGGCTGAATTCATTGCTTCATAAAACTGAAGGCTACTCCAACTCCAGTGAGTCCTTCTTGCTTCAGCTTGGCTATTCTATCAATGAGCTCGGGTAGTTGGAGGCAATCTCCATGTGTTGGCTCATCAAGCCACCGGTTGTTCCAGGAGGGGCGATGTCCTGTCAGCTCGGGTAGTTTTGGATCATGGTTGCCTATGTAGCACCACTTTTCTTTCCACCTAGCATTGGAATCTATCAGCTCATACGTCAGATATTAGCTGTCGAGTTTCTCCCGCATCTGCATACTGGCTCCTCCGACTACTTGAGTATGATCCCTCATCGGTTGCGGCTTTACATGGAAAAATTTTCAGAATAACTGGAAGTGGGGCTTGATTCCCAGAAAAGCTTTGCAGAGGTGAACAAAAATGATAGCGTGGAGAATTCCATAGGGGTTTAGATGAAATAGCTCCAGTTTATAGTGCAAGACTGCGCTCGATGAAGTGAGCAAAAATTATCGTTTCATTGGAGTGTTCCTCAATGGCCACGGATTGCCGTGGGTGGGTCTCCAACTGATGATGTCTTGATTTTGGAGTAGCTTGGCAGCCACAAGCTCCTTGATCTCCTCCTCTTTCAAGGATGATCGCTTCCAAGCGCAAGCGAGAGTTGGTGACGTGGTCTGATTGGTTTTCCTGTACTTGGGTGCCGGCAACTGGAGATATTTTTCCTTGCTAGATCCTTTCTTCTTCTTCTCCCCCTCGGCAGGCTTGACAACAGCAGTCTTCCTCCCTATCCTTGATGTCACGAGCTTCTTCTGTTGCATATGCTCGGGAGCTGATTGGTGGGGGGCGGTGGTGCTAGTGCTTGGGGATTGGGCAGCGGCGGCGCTAGGGCTATAGTGTGGAGATTGGAAAAGCAACTAGCAGAGGGGTTGGCTTGGTAGTTTGGAGCTTATGGTGTTGGTAATCACATCTAGTAAATAGGTGCTAAGGTAATTAAGGTTTTGGATGAGTTGCTTAGGTGCTTTATAACCAGAGTAAACCTTTCCTTGTTTTGGCCTCATGTCATATAATTCCCACACTCACGGAGCACATTTCGATGTACTCACTATTTTTCCTTTCAACTCCTGCTATGTTTTCCCCGCCGCTGCTCAGAAGCTGGAGAAGAAGTGGAGTACTAGGAAGACGATGGCTTCGACCCGGATGCTCCATGCTAGGCTGGCGATCCCTCGGAAGACTGCCAGTGGCTTGATGGAAAACCCGTTCCGCAAGAACCCTTAAGTGTAGTTCTCTTTTAGACCCAAGGGTCATTTTGTATTAAAGTTACGCTTATGTATGACATTGTAATGATATTCACTGATGAAGTCGCCGCATGTATGAATAAACTGATCCTGGCATACATGTGGTTTGCATTCAGTTTTGGCCTTATAAAACCGGGTGTGACAATTTGTGTCCCGTGCTCTTTTTTTTTCTTTTATCCTAGGCCTTGTTTGTTTGAATTTCTAAGCAATTTTTGACAATTGGCTTTTGGACCCAAAAGCCAGAAACTGAAAAGCCCATAGTAGGGTTCTTCTAGCTTCTAATTTTTGGCCTATGGTATAAAAGTGCTAACCTTAGCATATTTTCTTTACCGACCAACAAATGGAATAAGCACAAGGATTTTCATTGATATACTTGTTTTGTTTCAAATTATTATCCATTTTAACTTTGTCATGAAAAAACCCGACATCCATGTCATCAAATTAATTTTATTAAATCGTCATGAAATATGTATTGATAATGTATTTATTTGGTATTGTGGAAATTAACTTATTATTCTATAATTTTTTGTCAAGAAATAGAGAGGTTTGACTTATTGAAAAACTTGCAAAGAAGGGAGTAGAAGTCAAAACAAATTTATAAATCATTCTGTTCGGAAAAGAGAAAGCACTTGGTTTAACAACCCTACTAAACGGTTTACCCATGTGATCGCCAAGGTTTAGGCCTGTTGCTTAATCCTCTGGTTGTGATATATGCTTGCGGTTGAAAATTCTCGTATGTCTATCCTTCCAAATCAATCTTACGGCTTTTTGGGTTAATCCTCTCTCCAAGAGAACTGAGGGGTCTGACAGGAATTTAACTTTTTTTTATGGAACCGAGGGGAATTTAACTTGTAGGAGATTATATTTAATCACTCACAAGCACTACAATCATCTTGGATTCACACCAAACCGAACAAAGGCAGTAGCAAGTTGGCAACCGCAAGAAGCTTTCGCCAATGGAGTTGACCACCAGCCCTTTGCATTTCTTCTCCAGCGTTCTTGCCGGTGTTAGTACGTGGTGGTGACCCATCGAACTCGAAAAGTGAATCCAAATTATCTAGAATTTCTCAACGGCAAATTTTAATGCTTTCGTTTATAATTCCATCTATGATCGTCAAATGTCAACACAAATCGATTCACCTTTCGAAAAGAATATATGACGGGGAACGTGGTCGGTTATCATATTCAAACTTCCATTTTCTATTTAAGAGATGATCTATCATAGTTCATAGTGTATGGTCAAGCACTAAGGCGCCAATACTCGGTGTACATGCCGATCACGTACACGATCCGACATCCGACGCCCTCTCTTCATGCTCTCCACTACGCACCACCGTCCACCCCAAATGGTCAAATCGCCATTTCTTTTAAGCCCACGATCTGTGCTATCTTCACTTGAACAAGCTCACCGCCAAAACGAGGTTTTCCATACTCCCAACTCTCGTAGCCGTACACACGTTGTATCGCACGACGCCGCCTGCCATGCAGTCCGGCGAGCCGGCGCCCGAGCCCGCCGCCTCGAGCGAAGCAGCAGCACCGGCGGCGGTGGTGGCGCCAGAGCCTGCCCTTGTCAGCGAAGAGGCAGCCGAACCAGCTGCCCTCGTGAGCGAAGCGGTGGAAGCGGAGGTGCCAAAGGTTCAGGAAGCAGAGGCCTCCACGGCGCCGGTGGATGGCGATGGCAGCAAGAGCAAGAGCCCGAGACCAGCGTCGCCGTCGACGCTGAAGGAGCGGCAGATCCCCGTGGACCCCGCGTCGCTGCGCCGCCTGGGCATGGTGGCGGACGAGGACTCGCCGCTCTCGGCGCCGTCCGTACTCACGGAGGTGGTGGCGCGGTCGTCCCCGCTCCTGCCGCCGCTCCGCCGCCCCACGTTCGTCGGCGCCAGCCTGCCGTGCTCCGCCGCCTCCTCCCCGGTGCACGGCGCCGGCCCGGGCATCGGCGCGAAGTGGGAGGAGCAGGACCAGCCGGTCGCTACCCACAGCCCGACCTCCGCGCTGCGCTCCCTCGCCCGGCAGCACTCCGCCGCGCTCGCCAGGCTCGTCGCCGCGCCGCCGTCCGCGCTGTCGAGGTCCGTGTCGCGCGCCGAGGGGAGGACCATGGCCCCGCACGACGACGAGGAGCCCGACGGAGATCCCAAGCTGCTCGGGGCCGAGGATGGCTTCACGTGCGGCGCGCTGTGCATGTTCATCCCGGGCTTCTCCAGGAAGAAGCCCGCCGCCTTCGCCGCCGCTGGCACGGCCGTGTCGAGCATGCAGAGGCAGGCGTCGGGGCTGAGGCCGCGGCGCAGCAGCGCGTCGCGCGTGGCGTCGCTGGAGCGGTTCGAGTGCGGGTCGTGGAGCCCCCCTCCGCCGCCGCCGCCGCCGGCGGCGCCCATGGCCGCGCCGCATGACGCGGCCGACTGCCTCGCGATGGAGGTGGCCAAGACCAGCTGCGCCGCGGACGACGCGGAGGCGCCGGTCAAGATGGCGTTCATGTTCGACGGCGAGCCGCCCGCGTCGGCGACGAGGGGGATACTGAAGAACTCTTCGTCGTTGCGGCTGGACTCGGCCCGGCCGTCGACGTCGTCGCAGCGGCACGTGAGGTTCTCGACGGCGGTGGCGGCGGACGCGTCGGCGTCGTGCCCGACGTCGCCGTGCATCACGCCGCGCCTGGCGAGGGCCAGGGCGGAGTTCCACGCCTTCTTGGAGGCGCAGAGCGCGTAGCTGGAAGGCGTGCACTCGAGTGTTTCCTCTATGATGATGAGCACTGATATTCTCTTGCGCGGCGACGACCGTGCGGCCACAAGCGGCGAGCATTCCGTCTCGCGGTTTCCCGTGCTTCGATTTTGTTTTTCTTAGTGCACGGACACATCTTGTATCTGGGGTGCGAATCAATTTAAACGGATAAGAACAAACGTTTAAAAACAATCTACATGTACATGCGCTAGTTATGTGGCCTGTTCAAATTGCTTGGGCACCGGTGCTTTCATCTCTCGCACTGGCACACGGTGCAGGTTCAAGTGGTGGTGGTTATGAACGAAAATGCAGCCTGGCATGTACATGTACATGTACATGCTGGGTTGGGTCTATCATCACCATCCATTTTACGTCATGGGATCCATGCCTCGCTCTCTCACCACATGTATTCCCTGTGTATTCTTCTTTCCCTGTGTATTCTTCTTTTCCGCGGATGTATATCTCCGTTGCGGACCCCAGTTAATAATTTTTTCTTCCCCAGCCTCTATAGATGGCCAAAAAGCCCGTAGCCCGCTAGTCCGGCACGAAACCCTTTTTTGACCCGGCCCAAACACAGCTCGACACGGTGGCTGCCGTGCCCGTGAAGGCCCGGCCCGGTAACGCGTGCTGGGCATGGGCCGCCACCCCAGCACGACGAGCGGCATGGGCACGGCCCGGTTTTTACCGTTGGCGCATCGACCCGTTAATCTCCTCCTCACGGTTCAATCCAGCACAAAATGCCACCCCAGCGGCCTAGCCTGGTCCAGGAAAAATTGCTCCACTCCACCAACTCCAAAAAATTCACAGCCAAACGCGTTTAGCTTCAGCAACTTTCTTGAGGTACTCCACTCCACCAACTCCAAAAAATCCATGTTTTTGGTGGAGTACCTCAAGGGGTGCTCTAAAAACTTTCTTTCAGATCTCCTCGTGGAGTTGGTGGGTATTTACCCACCGTTGCCATCGATTGCATAGTACCGCTTTGATTAAAAAAAAAAGAAGACTCCCCGTCCAGCCTTTCTCTTTCCCGTCGCCCCTTCCTGCGCCGCCCCTTCTCCCTGGGCTGCCACCGGCGGTTTATTCCGGCGAAATGGATGGCAACGGCGACCCTCTTTTGCCGATTTATCCGATTGCATCCTCAGCTCATCCTCATGGATCCATTTTGGCGGGGGCCATGCTGCCTAGAGGTTGCTCGTGGGCGCTGCCGGCCGAGGAAACTTGGACGGTGCGGCCAGGGGTGGCGTGGACGCGCATGAAGACGGCGCAGCGGTCCTGGGCGCCGGCGGCCGGGGAAACTTGGGCGGCGCAGCTTGGGGGCCTCGCAGCGCGGGCGCACCTTGACGAAGGCATCGAGCTTGTTGCGTAGACTGGCGGTGAGCTCCTAATCGAGGACAGACTTGTTGTAGATGCGGACGTGGGAGAGGAGGCACGGCTCCCGCAAGCAGCTCACCCTTGTAATCCTTGGTGTGCGAGCAAGAAACTACTTGATTCAATTCCCAATCCATCGGATTGGGAGGAGGGGAAGAAGAAGAAGCAACGAGTGGTGACGTGGAGCTCAAGAAGGATCCATTCCTTGGTGTTGGTGGCGGTGGACCAGTGGGAGCGCAGGTTGGCCTCCAGCACGTTCCTCGCCTTCTGCGACGGTGACGCGCGAGAGGTTGCCTTCACCCGGAAACCCAGCACTGCCACGCCATCGCCCCACTCCGCGTGCGCCATTGTCAGCAATTTTTGCACGAACAGAGGAAGGGATGGGGAGAAAAGAGAAGGGAGAGAAGGGATGGGGAGAAAAGAGAAGGGAGAGAGAGGAAGAGGAGGGGGAGAGAGAAGAAAAGAGATTGATATGGGGATCCATTCATAAAGGGTAAAAGAGACTATTCACAATATATTCTCATGTTCTTGAAGCTGGAGCACTACAATTAGTCAAACACGTACAATAACTCCATGTTTTCATGAAGTTTATAGAGTGGAGCTGCAAAAACATGGAATTGGTGTTGTCGAGTTGTTTTTATAGAGTGGAGTGCTGCCAAACACCCACCTAGTCACCGGCAACCCATCATTCTCACCCTATCCGCGCCGCACTCCGTCGACCCTCGCCGCCGCCATGCACTCCTCGTCCGCCGTGCATCCCGCGCGTCGCCGCTGCCGACCTGCCAGTGCCCCATCCCCTTCTCACTCGCCGGCAACCAAGGTGCCACTCAGCTCTGGCACTCTCACCTTACTACGCGACACCACCTTCTCCCAGCTCAACTTCGTGATGCCTTGTTCTCTTGTCCATCTCCATTTCTGCACCACCATTTTTCTTGTATGGATCCGCGGTGAGCCGCCGCCGCTCTACCTGCGCCGCCGCCGCCAAGCTCTTTCCTCCGGTATTCCCCAAACTGCACCGCTGCCTGTTCCTGTCCTGGAGGATACGAGTGAGAACTGTCTTTCGATGCGCCCCCTTTTAATCCCGGTTTAATGTAGGCCTGAGAGAAAAGGGGGTGCGAGGAGCTTTACTTCTGATTGGTATTTGCAACTAGAACTAAATGTGTCCTTTTGTCCCGGGTCAAAAATCAGCCACCCGTGGGGGACTCTTTAGTCTCGGGTGAAAAAATCAGCTACCCGTGAGGAACCTTTTAGTCCCGGGTGGTAAGACCAACCGGAATTAAAGGTCACCATTTTAATCCCGGTTAGTGTTACCACCCAAGACTAAAGCTCACGACACCAATCCGGATAAAATGGGATCTTTTATCCCGGTTGGAAACACTAACCGGGATAAAAGGGTCCTCCACGGGTGGCTAAAAAAGAATTGAAACCCTCAGACCCTTTTTATCCCGGTTTGTAATACCAACCGGGATAAAAGGAGGTTTTTAATTCCGATTGGTGTTTCAAACCGGGATAAAAGAGTCCCCATGGGTGGCTAAAAAAGAACTAAATCTCTCAAAACTTTTTTATCGCGGTTTGTAATACCAACGGGATAAAAGGGGGTCTTTTATCCTGGTTGGTATTACAAATCGGGATAAAAGGGTCCCCCAAGATTTAGTAAAAAAGGATTGCATCCCCTATATAGTCTAATGTGGTGTGTATGTGGGATGGTAAGGAAGCTACACGTGAGGCTTGAGGTCGTGGGTTCGAATCCCACGGACTGCGCACGTGCATATTTCGCGTGAAAATCGCAAGACTTGTGACTTGCGAAACCATTTATCCCCTAGGGATTTAATTTTTTTTGTATTTTTTTGCAAAACTATTTATCCCGGTTGGTATTACTAACCGGGATAAAAGGAGACCTGTCCCGCACCTGGCGTGGCAGCCACTTTAGTTCCGGTTGGTATTACCAATCGGGACTAAAGGAAGTCTTTTGTCCCGGTTTAGGGATCCGGGACAACAGGCACCCCCTTTTGTCTTGATTGCGTTATCCCGGATTGATTTTCGGAAGATTTTCATCCTACCAACCGGAACTAATACCGAGTTTTTTATCCGTGGAGATTTGCTCGTCCATCACCTCTATCGATTCGTCCGTCACCTCCACCGGCTCTTGTCCCATAGCATAGTTGATTTGCTTTTCTGCGAGCTTACTACACCGACGGTAAGAAGGTATGAATTCAAGATAGCTAGGTTCCATATCTTTTTCAGCATAGCTGGCTGAAGGGCCAACCACCGGCAGGCTTATTCCCCCTGCTCTATCAACATAGCAAGCGCAAGAACAGAAAGTTGCAGCAGCACTAGGAGGCTTTCGCTGGGTCAAGGATGTGTGTCATAACATGAGTTTTGATTTACTGACGGAGTTCTTCAGGTTCTGGCAATTGATTGAGGAGGAGGCTATTGATTTGCATTCGGAGGTGGATGATCAGATCATCTGGACAAGATCGGCATCAGGGTCATACATGGGCCAAATCGGCATACGACATGCAGTTTGAAGGCACAATATTGTATATATGCGTGATGAGTATCACACCATGTAGATCATTTATACGTGTATGAGAGGAAGTGGTGAAAACTACATTATTTTCATGTTAAGTACAATATATGGAGGTGAGATCCAAAGTGAAAACAGTATATGAATATTGACAAGAAAAGTGTACAGAGGAACTACTAATTAAAAATTAGTCACAAGCCAACAAAGATAAATAACTACATTATTTTCATGTTAAGTACAATATATGGAGGTGAGATCCAAAGTGAAAACAGTATATGAATATTGACGGGAAAAGTGTACAGAGTAACTACTAATTAAAAATTAGTCACAAGCTAACAAAGATAAATACACATCTATATGAGTATTGTGTTAGAATATTAAATAAACGAGAGGGTCGTAGGTAACAACTATGATTATTATTAATTAGGGGTTCTAATTTTCAATAACTTTCTAATACAATGGTTTCTAAAATTATTAGCCCATGGGGAGCACGGGTTGATAGATTAGTCAATATAAATTCTTGTTATAAAAATTGTATATTTAACCAAAAGTTATCTTTTGGGGTATTTATATTGGTTATATGAAAATGATGAGTAGATGCATCATAAAAAATACTTTACAAATCTTATATTGTTATGCTTGTACAAATATATTGTGATAAGAACTAATTGTTGTATTTGCTTCTCCGAGACAATGGATATTCAAGTTTAATTTCTTGATAGGAGTTCTTAATTGATAGATTGTTGTTTTATGCCTGCTTCCATGCACCTAGCAACTAGCATGTCTTCTAAATCATAACTAAGTGTCTAAACAAAATTCGTTATAAAAAAGTCATCAATCATGTGGCAGTCTTTTGATTTTTTTAACTAGTGCTATATATGGTTTATGATTCATAGAGTTGTTAAAAGTTAACCTGTGTTTTTTATGGCATGATCAAGGTATCAATGAACGGGCTACAGCGCGTTTCTAGATGCTAACCGCTACGAGATGCACTACATTGCCGCTGACGCAGCTACGGCTGATATTGCTGAGAATAGTGATACTTACCAGTTTAGCTACGTCCATAATTTAGCGGTGCTAATCTGGTCGTCTGCAAGATGCCACATAATCGCTGCGGTGAATGACCATGCTAGGGCTCTCCTACTCAACTCCTGCAGCTTCGCGGCGACCGGCATCCGTCAGGAAGCGAATCGAACCATACATAGCACATCAACACTAATCCTCGCCTTCCTTGATCCTCACTGCTATCGGTTGGCTGATATTGAGTAGGTGTGACTAATTATTAACTAATAACATACAGAGAACATCAACACTAACAAAAACCAGTAAAATCTCATTGAATGTCATGAGCCATTGGCAACCACAGCACCATCACCACTGTTATCTTTCCTTCCCAAATCCTTCCCTTCCTTGATCTTCCTAATCCTTGCAATCACCTCATCAATGGTGATATCGAACGCGTCTCTCATGTCCCCCGCAAACCTCACCCGGGGGTCCTTGTACAGGAACCTCGGGATCATCTTGATCACTTCCTCTCTCATGGCGGCAACCTCGTCATCAGTGTACCTGCTCAGAGCCTCCTCGATGTCCACCTTCCCGTGGAGGACGTCGTCCTGGTCGATGAGCACGAAGTACCGGCTCCGGCCGTTGCCGCTCCGGCCGCCATGGTCGCCGTCCGGGTCCCTCTCGTGCCAGTAGTACTGCTTCTCGAAGGTGGACGCCTCGTGGAAGAAGACAGGGATGCAGCCGGTCATGACGGCGTCCACCGACGAGCGGCGCATGAAGGAGTCGCCCAGCGGCTGCAGGCAGAAGCGGGAGGCGGCGAAGAGGGACATGAGCCTACGCGGCGAGCGGCAGAGGGCGCTGTGGCCGCAGTCGAGCATCCCGCAGGTCCGGCGCGGGACCGCGGCGTCGCACGCGTCGAAGATGCGGTCGCGGATGGCCAGCGTCCCGTTGGGGCGGCGCGCGCCGGCGAACGCGAACAGCCATGGCCGCGGCGCGGCGCGCACCCGCGCCTGCCACTCGGCGACCTCGCCGGCCGACGACGGGTGGAAGTAGCTCGGGTACGGCACGGCGAAGTCCCGCTGCGGCTGCTCCCAGATGACGGTCTCGTACGTGAGCACCGTCATGTTCCTGGACTCCGGCTTCAGCATGAAGCTGTTGCCGCAGCCCGTGCCGTCGTCGCCGCCGGCCGCCGCCACCCTCCGGAACATCCACGAGGTCTTGGAGGCGACCATGAAGTGGTCGCGCCCGCCAAGCGCCGCCCACGCCGGCCGCGACGACAGCCATTGCAGCAGCTGCTCCGTCGCGCCGTCCCTCACCGTGGCGTTGAACAAGCCGCACGTGTGCGGCTGGAGCTCCATCGCCGCGTAGTACGGCACGTACACCGCCGCCGCCGCCGCCGGGTCGTCGGTCAGGCACTCGTACAGCCGCATCCGGTTGTGGAAGATAACCTCCAGCGCGTACTGGTTCGTGTTGTACCTGCCTTGCACAACGATGCAAATTAAAATTGTCTCGCAGACCAACCCGTGCATGGCTAGAATGAGATCAATAATGCACATGTTTTGCAAGCTCACCATCCGGTGTTGGGGACGATGTCGGCGTCGCCGTCGCCGTCGTCGGTGCGGTTGCCGGCGGGGAGGAGCACCGGACCGAGCCCGGCATTGGACATGAGTTGACAAATGCTGTGCTCGCTGGTGAACGCCGGAGACCCCTCGGCGCAGACATCGAACTGTGGCGGCAGGTCCACCATGTGCACGTACCGCCCGTCGCAAGACGGCGACGACGAAGACGGCGGCGGCGTCAACTGCCAATCATCATCAGCAACGGCGGCAGGGGTAGAGAAGAAGCTCACATTGCGCGAGAATGGGAGGATGACTACCACGCCGCCGCCGGAGAGGTGGAAGAAGGGCTGGCGGAAGTGGAGGAGGCAGGTGACGAGCCATGAGCCGAGGAAGAAGAGCACATAGAGGAGGTACTTGGGGTAGTTGCCATCCATGGCTCGATGGCAGGCTTCGCAGATGGATCTTGCTGTGGGGTTTAAGACTTGTATTAGTACTCTGAACTTGTTCTAGGGATTTGGGTTATTAGCCAATGCAATATTTTGTGTGGGACTTAATTTCACGTCGGACGTATCGACAGGTACTGTGGCGAGGTCAACTTATTCACCAGTGATTTACTCCTACGTTTAATATCGCTGGATTTTGTACTTGGCAGCATGTTATTTTTTGTGTAAAGTGCTTCTGTATTGTACTGTGACACACTGTCACTCCGTGGGGGTTTTGTGTAAGTGGTTATAAACTACTATCCTGCATCCAAGACTGACCTTTCTCCCTGCATCAGTGTAATACAAGCTGTTATTGTTCTGCAAATTTACAGTATTGTTTATGTGGTAGATCGTTGGATGATCGTATCGGATCTATGACCATATATACAAGAATAATGAAGCATGCTGACATGGCACGTATACAGCCTTGTATGCATAGACCACATCGTTATAAAACTACATATATTTTTTGTTTTTATGTAGTTTTGCAAAATATTAGTGCAGTTCTGCTATGCAAATTTCAAGAAATAATTGTAGTTGTGTCGTATTCCCCCTTTCCAAACTGTAGGTCATTTTGACTTTTTTAGATTTATAGACGATGTTTGTATGTACCTAGATATAGTATATATCTAGATGCATAGTAAAAACTATGTATATAGAAAAATCAAAAGGATACAAGCTTCACCACAAGCAGTTCTGGGTTTTGTGAAGGAGAAATAGGGATGAGACAGAAGGCCTGTGGGCCTCCGTTTCTAGTATAACTCTAATGGCAGTTCACTTTTATTTTTCTGAGTATGAGCCTGATAATATATATGTAATCATTATCATGTAACTCTGTAAACTTCTTTTCCTCTCTTATATGATATGGCAGTGCTCCTGCTGATTTAAAGTTTCAAATGGAAAAACCAAAATGGGGAGTACAAAATTGACAAGGAAACCATACTTGGTTTTTGTAGTTCTGCTTAGTTTTCCAAACTAAAGACAAACTTAGCCTGGCGGTAACTTGACTAGATTCTATATGTGTAACTGGCCTAAACATTTGTCGCCCATAGGTTCCATGGCATTCAGGTTATTAGGCACATACAGTTACATCTCGCCAGTTAACTATATGCGTTCTTGGAGCTGAGAGCTGAGATTGCGCAAAAGTTTTTCTAGCCTAAAGCAAATTGTTCCTTCAAGAACACTTCGTTTTACTTAGAGCAGCGCGCTCTCCTTCAGTAACACGAAATAGATTGCAAAAAAAACGTTTGGAGTTTTTTGTTAGTCCCATAAGGCAGGGCTGCATCCCAGGAAAACGTTTTTTTTTCTTGCACCAAACTTAGAATTCCAGTCGACGATGACATGTCGCCACAGCTCGTCCTTCAATCCCTGCGCTGCGATTAACTTAAGCTGTCAATTAAATCTGCTCAGTGGGATTCCAAAGTGGACTTCCAGAGGATCGGATTCGCGTCAGGATTCCGATGGGCGTTCAGAAGAGGAACATTAAAAGCAGTGAGCCCTCTAGTCCAAGAGCCCTAGATCGAGGTTGTGATTGTTTATTTGAAAGGATTCGAAGATCGCGAGATTCAATAACGCATTACGAGTTGAAGTCTTCAAGACAGTCCTCCTGGCTTACATACGTACTCCTATCTGGAACCAGGTGTTATGCATCAGCGTGTAAGAAGTTAGGGAGGACATCATGAGTTCATCCTTGCATTGTAATTTCCTTCTCAGATAAATTATCCATCAATATTTAACGTCGTGTACAATAATCAAACGAGATGATGTATATATATGAGCTAATTACGTGGATATATACTGTTTGTGCCATTTGGCTGCTGCTAGCCATGACTTATGAGAAAATTGCATTGATTGTTCCATCCAAGGAATTTGCTAAAAACATGTTTAATTATTTTCATAATAATTCCTCCAGTAATAAATATAAGTCCTTTAAGGTCCTCCTAAATTATTTTTTCTTTTACCTTTGGCTATCAATATACACCAAAATTTTATATGGATTGATAACATAAAAATGCTATTACTAGAATCATAATGTCCAACTCTTTCCATTTAAGCCAATATTATTGTTATAGATATTGCAAAGTGGCATAGTACAGTCGACATATTACAAACCTATCATATTCTAATGTATTTAGTTATATTTGTGACAGGAGGAAGTATTTATGTACTATTAATTGGGGGAGTAGTTTTGATATAGAGCCTCCCTCTCAAATCAAGAAGATGGTAAACCGCCACCTGAATCCAGGTGCAAGCTAATGTAGTTGCAAGCATTTCTATCCATACAATTCCAGGGAGCCGTCATATCAAACAATTGAAAGTTCACCTCAAATAAGACAATCCAATGTGCCCAGTTTTATTTCTGTTGCTTTTGTTCATGTAAGCCGTAGTGCTAATGAGGTGGCTTATTTGTTCGCTAGATCGAGTGAGCTTGATGCTTATTCTATCTACCGGCAATGTATCCTTGTTTGTATCATTGCCATTGTAAACTCTGAAACATTGTTTCAGTGAATCAATGAGCTAACCTTTTTCTTAAAAAAAAGGTACGGCCCACATCGAGAGGGCGCTACCGTTGGCTATTAGTTCATTTTTATTCATTTACAAAATACAATATTTAATGATGTTTCGCTTTTCCGAAGGTCATGTTCTTTTCATTTATATCCATATTTTTTTCTAAAAATCATTTAACAATATGCATAACCTAGCTCAATGGTAACTAGCAAAATAGCCATATCCGTTGAAATTCATCTTTGGATTGTCAATATAGAATACTCGACCTGAGTAGGGAAGATAAAATATATTACATAAGATAAAGCAGCATTACATAATCACTTGCAAACATGGTGATTAATAGAAAATAAATTCTTAAGTTTGATGATCATGCACCTTTGACGGAAAAGAGCTCGGGTGGCGCCTGAGCCAGCCACTGGCTACAATTAAGACACCAGGGAAGTATGGCCCCGCTACAAAGAGCAAAGGTAAGGTGGGCTCTCAATACCTTCATGGAGAAACATCTCTAGCTCGGAAGAATGTTGAAGAAGCTTGTCGCTTCACAAGAAAAAGATGACGAAGCCATCGACCAACAGGAAGGCTCTAGGTGTGCCATAGTAGGTATGTGTTGGTGCTTGTTATGACACACTTTTATCTCTTTTTATCTTCAACATTGGCATATGACACCTTTAACATTGATCATACCTAACAATACCATATTTACATATACCTTGTGTTTTGGAGTAAATCGTGTTTTTCAGGAAAATGGCCCAATTTGGGGGCGTTTATATTCCAGGTCCAAAACTGACGTTAAACTCAAAAGGAATGAAGAGAAGAAGGTGACTTTGGACAATTTCAGAGGCTGGAAGCAGCAACAGACCTTGCGCAGGCCATATATCCCACGTCCGAAGTTCGATAGAGGTGAATTTGGTGTTTAAACTGCATGGCTCAAAAAGTTCTACAACTTTCATGTGGAACGATCAGATGTTTGAGGCCTGTAGGGGGACAGGCCGATCAGCCCAAAGAGCCCAGGCCGATCGGCCTAGCCCATTTCTTCACCCGAGACGCTTAGCTTCGACGTACATCCATTCCAAAAGACTTGGAGGCTAAGTATCCAGAAGATTTGGCAAGTTGATCTCGTGATCACGATGAAGCAAAGCAAAACTTTGGAAGGTTATCAAAATCAATTCTTATCTGATCCATCACAAGTGACGAGAAACCTCTAGATACATTCGCTGATTCGCAGTGCCGCCCTCTACCTCCACGGGCAAACCGTGCCTGAATTTGTACCATGTACATCGAGATCGAGCTTCTTTCCCGATGAAACCCCGCTATGCTCCGTCACGGGAGACCAAACCTCAAGAGCCATCTTCAGCCCTCCGATCTAAAACCAAAGGTCAGGATGCAGCTATAGTGAGTTGCCATAGGCCTTTGACTCGCTATGGGCCCAGCCTTTAACTCAGGCTCAGCTAGGCTTCTCAGCAACTCACTATGGCACCAGCCTCCTCCCACGAGCTTGTGGCACCGACCTCGTATTCCTAACCAGCAGCGCCAACCTCCTCCTAACCCTGTGTGTTGCTGCCTCTTTTTCTGCCGAGGTGTTATAGACGAGCCACAAACTATAGATTGGATCAATTTATCCTAACATAGCCTCTTCGAATCTTTGGGTGGTCTTGAGGCAGCTATGGAAGCCGCAGATGAGGGTGGGCTCTCCAGGTCCGTTGCCACCAAAGATGCCGTGGCTGACCTCCTGGGCTAATGCATAATGAGAGGAAGCCCGTAAGGATATGGAGTAAGGAATAATTAAGAAATTATCCCACAAGAACATCAAACAAAAGATAGAAAAAAACATAAATCATGAAGAAAATCTAGACCCAAGGATTTTGATCCAAAATAATATAGGAAAATATCCAGCTATTATATAAAATTTTGTAAAAAATGGAGAAAGTCTAATGCATGTGCTTAATTGCAAGAGTATGTGATTGGCAGCTCAAGTAACCCTGCTCAGTGGATGGAAGGGAACACCACATAGGTTCAAACGCATCAACCTAAAAAGAATCCGAGTAACCCGCAATCTACAATTGAGGATACAAAATGAACCCATCCTATTTTAGTCGACCGATTCCACACTTGAAATCGGTCGATCAATGTGACGTCATGTTAGCTCGCAAAGGATGGCAACATCAGCTTATTTCTCTTCACATCATGCCTCCCTCTAACAGCATTCACTGATTCATATTTTTTTTAGATAATGGAAAAAAAATATTCTAGCTTCAACCACCTCAAAAGAGGAGGAATAACCACACTTCTAAAAAGGAGGAGCGGACAGAAGTAGAACATTGCAAATTCAAGCATCCTGCCAGGGCACACTCAATTTTTTTTCGCATGTATTTTGCAGGTGATCATTTCCCACATTTGTGGCCATTTTTTCTGATGAGGACATCACTCCTTTAGATACACAGGATACTCCTCCAATTGTTCTGCAAGGACCAATCACTAGAGCTCGAGCTAGACAATTAAATCAACAGGTGAGCTCGTTCTTATGTACTTTTAGTAATTTTGAGAATGGGTTGCTATCTAATGATGTTATTGTGCTTAGGAACAATGGAGATGACCAGGCAGGACTTGAGGAGAAGCATGGAGGTGGAGAGGACAAGCAGAGGCTCAATGCTCATCTGAAAGAGCATCTAGGCCCTTTGTGGGCTTTGGTGATTGAATGGCAAAAGCAATTAAAGGACTAATGAGCTTGTTGAGATTTGGCAAGATTTTATTAGAAATGACAAAGTCAAGCTCATGTCATATGAAGCATGCAAAAGTAAAGAAATGATAAGCAAAGATTGAATTGAGTGAAAGAGACAAAGATGGAAGTGAAATTGTATGGTCTCATTGGTTGTTTGCTTGTATAATCAAAGAAATTTGAAAATTGCATGAGGATTGATCAAGTTTATAACAATGATATATGTGATCAAGAGCAATGGTGAATTGAATGGAATTTGAGGAACAAATCAAGCCATGAATTGAATGGTGATCAAGAGCAATGGGAGAACTTTGAGGAACCAATCAAGCCATGAAAAGTGAAGCACTGCAAAGCATCAAATTATTGTTGGATCATAATAATTGAGGTGAATTGAGTATGTCAATTTGATTATTGATCATATATGTTGAGGAACATCAATTCACTAGCTCAAGGAGGATGATGCTCAAGAAAGAGAGAAAGAAAACTTGGAAACCCCTCAAAGTATGATTTTGAAGAAAAGTGGCATGGTGAAGATATTCAAGCTCAAGTTATTTATATTGTGTTTATTCTTTGATCTTAAGTATAGGTAACGCTGTACTATCAAGAGGGATGGAATATGGATAACTTCGCTTATACTCGGTGCTCAATGGATAGTCCTTTGAACAAGCTTTCCGTAGAGTCAAAGATCTTCGAATTAGGAGTCCGGAGTAAAAATTTATAGCATTTTCTCTTAGTCCAGTGGACCTGTGAAAATTCCGGAGAATTCTTTGAAGATTCCGTAAGTTTTGGAGTTTCTAGAGAATTTTATGGAATTTCCAGAACTTTTTGAACCCAACGGTTAGTTTTGGCGTTCTGGAGATTCCGCAGCCCAACGGCTAGTTTTTAGGGGATGGGTATTTATACCCCTCACCCCCTCCCATTTGTTGTTGCTGGTTCCCCACACAAAAAACATATCTCTAGAGCCCTATCTCTAGGATTGCAAGAGATTTGAGAAGAGAAGAGATTTAGGTTGAGGGATTGAAAGATGGAGTGAAAGAGAGCAAATCCTTCCTTGAGCACTCGAGTTCATAGCAAGAAATCTTCATGGCGTTTGTTACTCTTAAAGGTCAAGCCTCCTAGATGGCTAGGCGTCACCCGGTGAGCACCCAAGCTTGTGGTGTGCCGTGTGAAGTTTGTGAAGGCTTCAATTTCACCTCCACATGGGAAGAAATCAAGAAGTGAAGTGAGGAAAGGGTTGAGAGAGATCCGGCTTCATTGGAAGCACCCAACGGAGATGTAGAAATCCTTGGTGAAGGAATCTGAACTTCGGTAAACAAATACTTGTGTCTCTTGTGCTTGATTTGTTGATTTCACTAGTTGTTGCTTGTGCTAGCTCATCTCTAGGTTTCATCTTGATCTATCATTTGAGAAGGTTTGTGCTACAAGTATCTAGTGAAATAGCTTGGTAACAACTCAATGGTACACGGTAATTTATCGATCTACTTTTGGTTGAGTTTTGCATAGGTGCATTGTGAGTTTTTCATTATCTTCGGATACTCCGTATATTTCTACGAAATCTTCGCAAATTGCGAAGAATTCGGAAAATCTCCGAAGTTTCCGTAAGTTATTAATTCCGCTAAAAGTTTATCTAAAATTTCAGATCCGCCTATCCCCCCCCCCCCCCAAGCAACATCAAAGATCCTTTCAACATCAACTTTGAGTCCACCTCGGAGTCCAGGAGTAGTCTGCCGGACGTTCAGGTCATATACGGAGTCCGATTTCGATGCTCTACATATGGATGGAAAGATGTCCTTAAAAAAATATATGGATGGAAAGATAATTTGATAGAGCTTCCAATGGTGCCGGTCCCATGTCAAAATTCCATCCGAGTCAATGGTAACCGTCGAAATAAGTGGACGTACAGAATCTGTTAGGGTGCTATGCCACCATCTTTCGGGTCGTTGGGCCGTGTATCGTGTTGGAGTCCATTAGGGGTACGTCCAGGGGTCTTGCACACTCTACACACTTTATATTGAGTAGAGTCGCCCAAGTTAGAGTTTAGATTTTGCTTAGATTCAATATGTCATTGTCAGTCACCGTTCATCGATTTGTGAGACGTCCAGGGGTCTTGCACACCCTAAACACTTTATATTGAGTGAGTCGCCGGTTTGGGTTTTGCTTAGATTCAATCTGTCATCGACAGTCGCTGTTCATTGGTTTGTGAGACCCCAACTTCGTGTGCTTAATCCAAGGTTTTCTGCAATTGAGCTGTGTTCTTTCTTACTCTTGCTTGTGTTCTTGATTCGCTTGCAGGAGGTAGCCTTCGTGGTGAGGTCAATCGGGCTGTCCACGGTTGATAACCAGAGGAGAAGTAGTGCTCTGATTGCGGGGTTCGGATCTTGTTGATAAGAAGCCGGATCGAGTGTGTTGCTACTTCAACGAATTGAGAGTTACCCTTACCTGGCGGAAGATCGGCCACCCTAGTTCCTGTCATTTTCATATGACACCATTATCTTCTTTCTTTTCTTTTTTCTGCAAAATAACACAGTTAATTATCTCCATCAACTGGCGATGAACAAATTTGCCCTAGGTGGTACTTGGGAGCAGGGACCATGACAGCAAATTGGAGCATGCCATGACAAATGTGTCACCCTCTCTAGCACAGTTGTTGGCCTTGTCGTCTTGCACTTTCGAAAGAACAAGAAACGCTCGTAGCACGCAGCAGACGTGGCCGGTTTCACGTTCACAGAATGACAGAACCGCGCCCACTCCACTCCCACGGAGATGGAGGCGATAAGAAGTTGACAGGCTGATCCCCAAGACCCCAACCGAAAGCCGCGACGCGAAGCCTCTCCTCTCCTCTCCTCTCCTCTCCTCTCCTTCTCCCTCCTCCAGCACCGGCAGCCGTCAAGCTCCTCTCTCCCACCCGGAACCGCGCCCCCGCAGGAGCACGTACGACACGACGACAAGCGGCAGCAACAATGGTGGCGGCGGCCGTGGCCGAGCGGGCCTACGCGGCGGCGACGCGGTCGGCGCTGGCGGCGCTGGAGCGCAACCTCATCCCGGACGCGGTCACCCGGCGCCTCACGCGGCTCCTGCTCGCGCAGCGCCTCCGCCAGGGCTACCTCCCCTCCGCGCCGCTGCAGCTGCAACAGCTCCTCCAGTTCGTCCACTGTAAGTACCAACTTCTACAATGTATGCCAAGGCGGCCGCCGGTACGGCGCCGCCGTCTCTCGGTGCCGCGCGCACGGCGGTTCTGTGTGCTGGGGGGTTCGTGCGAAAGGTGGGGTTTTGGGTCGAGTGGTGCGAGGAATGCTCTATTAATAATATACTTGCAGGGCGTGGCCGTCAGGTGGGATTGCTTCCATTAATTTGGTTTTTCTTCTGACAAATTGTACTCGCATTAGAGGACAGGAAGAACAGTAGCTTCCAATAGGAGCGTTTTAAACCGTTTGATTTGGTTTTGATGGCCGAGGTCAGAAGGAAACCGCAAAGATGGAGTGTAGCTACAGGATATTGACTTGAGGGATTAACATCTCGTGGTAGTGGCTAAATTTTTTTTTCGAATGACATAGTACATACGCGGACGCTCACATACACGTGCACATCCAAAAGACTGAGCCTGCAAATTTAGAAAAATACGAGCATCAGTGTCGAGTCGAGGACTCAGAACGCTGGTGGGCAGGTTCTTGCCAGTGCGCTCTCAGTTCGCGTGGCAGTGGCCAATTTTCCCGTAGCAGCATATAAACCAATCACACGTGCCATTCTCTTCCTGCAAGTACTGTGCTATGTGTAATTTTTTTTTCTTTTTGATGCAGCTCTTCAAGAGATGCCCATTGCGATAGAAACGGACAAAGCTAAAGCCCAACATTATGAGTTGCCAACAACATTTTTCAAGTTAGTGCTCGGAAGGAATCTCAAATACAGGTTCGTACCGCACTGTGTACGCTAGGACCAGGTCTTCTGCTTATGACTGACCAACAATGAGTCTGCCATTCATATGGCGGTCTTTGAGTGACCGATGTGCAATGTGTAATCTTTCACTCCTAGCAATGATGTGTTATCTTTTGGTGGATCCACATGAACCTTGCAATTTGTTGTCAATTAACACAGCTACATTGATATTTCCAGTTCCTGCTACTTCCCTGACGATTCAAGCACCCTAGAAGATGCTGAGGTTGCAATGATGGAACTGTATTGCGAGAGGGCAAAAATACAGGATGGACAGAGCATCCTTGATGTTGGATGTGGATGGGGATCCCTTTCACTGCACATTGCAAAGAAATATAGGAACTGCATTGTAACAGGGATATGCAACTCTACCACACAAAAGGCTTTTATAGACGAGCAATGTAGGTAAGTGTTAACGGTTTCAGTGCTTAGGTCGTTTGCTGAGTCCATTGTTTTTCCTTGTACTGCCAACTTAATCATGTTCCACATAACACTTCTAAATGGCCATTACAACCTATTCGCGACACTGCATTTTATTTCATCTTCGTCATGTTAAATTATTTGTTTAATTTGTAGTTATTTCAGCTAATGAACCCACTACCATGAGTGGGTTAATGATATGTTTCACCCTATTTCCTATGATTAGTTTTAACAAAATTTATGTTTGGTATGCATCTTTATTTCACCAATATGCAGACAATAGATCTTATACCACCATTTGTCCAAATAATTTTTATTTCCCTGCCTCTAATACTACAATTACGTTTAGGGAAAATGAGCTATCAAATGTTGAGATAATTGTGGCAGATATCAGCAAGTTTGAGATGCAGCGTTCTTTTGACAGGATCGTATCCATTGAGATGTTTGAGGTATAATGTAGTTTTGTTCTGATGTTGTCGTTTTGTTATTCTTCAAGGCAAATGACTCATTGCCTGTTATGCAGCACATGAAAAACTACAAGTCACTTCTTACGAAGATATCCAAGTGGATGAAAGAGGACAGCTTATTATTTGTTCACTTCTTCTGCCACAAGACATTTGCATATCATTTTGAGGTACATTTACTAACTATTATCCTGCATTTTCACTGGTCACTTGGTACCGGCGTCATAGAAAATGGTTTGCTTTTTATATGGATCGTTCTGCCACCAGTTAACGCCAGCAAGGGTAGCTGCATTTGTATCTGTCTGGTGCACGTAGGCATGTAGCTATGTTTTGTGTCAGCTTATGCGCGTCGTACTTAGAATCTTAATAGCAAATACATTCCAAGTGAACTTAATTTCTCAACATCTGATCCTTACCGAAAAATAACATAGGAGTTCCCTGGTGTAAACTATAAAGTTATAATTCCTAACCATCACCAATGTCGTGGGCTCTTATCCTGTTATTAAAAAATGAAATAAGTTCACCTCTTTTTTTAAGTTATTGGTGATTTGATGTGAAGAAGTGTTGCAATTTATATGTAGCTGTCATGTGAATCATCATAACTTCATAAAGTCAACAGGATAACAATGATGATGATTGGATCACAAGATATTTTTTCACTGGAGGAACAATGCCATCGGCAAACCTTCTTCTCTACTTTCAGGTGGTTTCGAACCATTTATATTTCTCTATTTATTGTACTTCTGTTACACAGTTCACCAAAAATGAATAATGGTTGGCTACTGATCAAAATTTGTATGAACGTTTATATTTACTGAATCTGGTCAACATATGGATATAGATATTTACTGACTATATGTTCATGCAGGAAGATGTATCTGTGGTCAATCATTGGCTTGTCAGTGGTACGCATTATGCTAGAACTAGGTATATCCCTCCCAAAGTCCAAACTATCTATGCCATAATAATCCATGCATTCTAACATGATTTTGAATGTTCCAGTAGTTAGTTAGTAACTCCTGTGAGTAGTCTGTGACTATTAGCGAGGAAATGAAAACTTGGATGTCAATCTTGATCTTGTGAGTTTCTCATTTTGCACTCTGCTACTGTCGAGTTTATACGATGTAAGGACTAAATGACAGGCAATGAAGTCATATCTAAATTAGCGCTGAAAGAGAGAATACAACATACAGTGTATATTAATTGACCTAAGCACTTCTGCAGTGAGGAGTGGCTGAAGCGTATGGACCGGAGCATCGTTTCCATTAGGCCCATTTTTGAAAAAACTTACGGGAAGGAATCAACTACCAAATGGATAGCTTATTGGCGGACATTCTTCATCTCTGTCGCTGAACTTTTCGGGTACAATAATGGTGATGAATGGATGGTTGCACATTACCTGTTCCAAAAGAAGTAGGAGCTGCAGCTCTTCTTTTTCTCATGCAAAGTACAATCACTGAGAAGCACCCGTTCAGAAGTCGTTTCCCCTGTAGCCCCAGTAGTGATTCAGTAAGCTTGCCGTGTGCCTAAACGAACAGCCCATTTTCATGCATTCAGTTGTACTTGTATTTAATAAGGTGCTTCACAGTGGTTTCACCAATTAAATAGCAAATCATGGTGTTAGAAGTTCATGTTGTACGTCATCAGTCCTTGTTTTATATGTTATTGAGTTACTCCTTCAGATGTTTTGTAAAGAGCATACCTTTCTGTCTCCTGGATGGCACCTTCATAAGAATGGCACCTTCATAAGAATGGAAGTATGGAACTACAGAACTGAGAAGGATTGATGTGCAGAGACTACATTGCAGTACTGGCATTTCATCATGTTGTTACTTGATCTCAGTGAAATCACTGAAACATGGTAGATAGCCGTTCCAAGAGTTAAAAACAAAAAAACCAAAGTGACCCTTCTGATAAGAAGTATCCTTGCAAAGCATACCTACCAGACCATATAGCATTTAGCCAAAATTGAATTTCAGTAATAATTTTTAAATCTTTCAACAACAAAAAGCCTGTTAGGCTATACCACTCACCAATCTTAAGCGAGCAAAATAACCTTTTCCCCCCTACAACACTAACTTTTAACGCTACTACATTATACATCTATTAGCTATTTATTTACAGCTGAACTCAAAAGGTACAATGATGAATCAAATTATATGCAAACACAAAAATACTAGTCATCTCATGATTTCAAAAAGATGTATGCAACTTCCATTGCTGTATCGCCGCTTGCAACGAATGGTTGGGAATTATGGATAGATGTGGAAGCCTCTGATTGTTGACCGGGGATACCTTGTGTTTTTTTAGCCAAGCTTTAATTGCCCTGTGCTCATAGGTGTGGCCATCAGCAGCAACATAAGGATTTTCCATTACCTCCTGCATAACAAATTGAAACTTCTACCATTTAGCTAGAGCAAATTGAAACTTCTACCATTTAGCTAGAGCAAGAAACGGTACTTCCTCCATTTTAAATATATGATGTTTGCGACAATCTAATTAGCTTGTCCTAAACATCATATATATAAAAATGGAGGGGGTATTTTGCAGTAAGGTCCTTAGCCAGTTTTACCTGCAATATAGGGCAGATGAAGTGGCTTGGTGCGATGATGTTTTCGAGCTTCAGAGAAGCAGTTACCCTGCTCAGGATATTTTCCAATTCAGGAAGTACCTCCGACTCAAGATTTGGTCTGTCCCTGCATTTTAAGGCTGTACACCGCAACCCAAGTTTTGCCAGCATCTCTGCCTCAGCAATTGGCCAATCAGTTTGAGACCGGTCAAGAATATCAGACAAAATCCCCTTTTCAATTGCCTCTTCTACACTGCATATCAGCCCATGTGGACGTTTGCCGGTTAGTAGTTGAAGAATGATGATCCCCAATGCAAAAAGATCTGATTTTGGTCGAACTGTTCCTGTTAATTGGTACTCAGGGTCCATGTAAAACAGTGTGCCGGCAATGACAGTTTCTCTGTACTCTGTAAGCCCTTCAGGAACGAGATCTGATATGAGCTTAGCAAAACCTACATCACCAATTTTGCTTACATAATTCTTGTCCAGCAAGATGTTTCCAGGCTTTAGGTCACGATGGACGATAGGCTCTGGTTTCGTTCCATGCAAGAAAGCAAGCCCACAAGATACCTCAAAGATAATTTGGAATCGCAGAAACCAATGGAGTGGTTGCCCTTTATTGTTGATAAGTTGGTCTTCAAGACTCCCATTCTCCATATATTCATACACAAGGCATCCGATTTCAGGACAAAAACCAAGCAGTAAAACCAAGTTGGGATGGTGAAGTTTGCTAAGAATCTCCACCTGAATGAAGTGACACAACAGATCCATGTAAGTCCTTCATCCACAATAAAAGATCAAAATATATATTATTATGCAGCTCTCATGCATGGTTATGGAGTATGGACAACGGATTGAAACTGATATGAAATATAACATGTAAAAAAAAGGGTGGATTGATCACCACCTGAAGTTTCAATAACTATTGAAAAAAGTCATTACTGTCCAATGAGAAAATTAGAAAAATATAGATAAATGTACCTCTCTCAAGAATTCATCGATCTTGTCACTGGAATCTTGTTGAATAACCTTGACAGCTACTTCAGTGTGATCAAGGGTACACTTGTATACAGTCCCATAGCCTCCCTCACCAATCTTCTTTGCATCAGAAAAGTAATCTGTGGCAAGCTCTATTTCATGTTTCGAGTACTGCCTGCAACTTTTTCCTGTTGACAAAAGAGCATCCACGACCTTAGCCTTCTCAGTAGACACCATGTTAGCTACAAATTCAGCCTTGTGTTTGGAATAGGCCTCGCGAGCAAATGATTCTTTTGCCATCTCAACTGCTCCAATTGCATGTAAATGTTTTGTCTTCTCATCTGCAACAGCCTGTTTCAACTGTTCCTCTCTCTGTAGCGCATATTGCACCTTATTCACATCTTCATGGCACTCGCCAGAAAGTATCTGAATCTGAAATATCAGAGATCAAAAGATAAAATGTAAAAAAAAAAAACTTACGCCAGAGGAGGGGGGTGCTAAATGAAAGACCAAAGTACAGATGGTAGCAACCAATTCAGAAGATTATTATTAACCTTTTAAAAGCATGTAAATAATAATGTTTTGTAGTGAATTGACAAACAGAAAAAGCTTGTCGCTGACCTTTTCCTTAGCATTGGCTAGATTCTCACAAGCTCTGTCATACATCATCAAAGTATCCTTCAGCTCCTTCCTCAGTGTTGCTACTTCATCTACAGGTTGAGACTGCAAATCAAGCCAGAAAACAAAGTCAGCGTTGCAATATTGTAGAATGGCTCAGTTACCAGAAAATGGCATGATGCATCTGGATGCAAGCCTTAGTCAGAATATTATCAAGACTGGAAAAACATCCCTGACCTCTTCAACTGAGGTTAAGGCAACATAACGAATTTCCTTGAATTGGCCAATAGCATCATTATCTTTGTTCCATTCTCTCCTTGGTGTCTTTCGACCTAAGCTTCCTAAAAGGCCTCTTCTGTGGCTTTCTGAACTTTTAACAGCATTCGAAGAAGTGCTAAGAGAACTGCAGACTTGAGAGCATGAGTCCGAACTTGAATTTCCAGAATATTTTGGTATTTCATCATCAGCAAGATTATTCAATGAGTGTTTGTCCTGCAACCAGTCCCTCTGTATTTGATTGAATGCTTTATGACTAATTGACTGAATCTTTGAATTGTTTGACTCTGTAAAGAAATGTATGTTTAAGAGTTAATAGGAGCTCAGCACAAATGGTAAACAGAGACAAAAGTATTGAAAGAAAGGAAACTAGTTGACACATACTGCTCGTACGAGCCAGATTTGCAAATTTCATTGTTAATCTGCGGCGGGACACAACAAATACATTGCAGGAACTTGGCATAGTTTTCAGAACCATAAAAGGCACATCTTGGATCCTTAACATCCTGAAAAAGGAAAAGGGGCGCCATTTATCAGCAACTGACTAGAAACCAATGTGGCGATAAAAAAAGGCAAAACATAATTTGTTTCTTCTTATGCATTCTGTGTTGACAATGGGTTCAACCGAGCAACATATAAATATTATCCTTTGAAGTGATATCTATTAAGTATTAACACAGTTAGACAAGAAGAACTGTAACAACAAGTTATGCAGAAAACACAGAGCACAACATGGAATATACAGGGTTTAAACTGGAAAGAAAGTAGAGAGCTTTAAGCTTTTCAACTTGATAGGAGTTGGTACGACTTCATAAACAGCTAATGGAAAAAATTAACTAAAGTTACATAGGACCGAGAAAGAGTCTAGCAGGCTACCACAAGCAACAAAGTAGATCCACCAAACAGATTTGGCAGTTGAGGCACATATTGATTGCACCTAACTCTACAGCAGAAAAAGGAAACCACCTGTAGATCATAGAATTTGCAATGAGATCAACTATTTTGTCATTGAAATATTGTATGGTAACCTTTGCAGAACGAAAAAACTGTAGCAGAGGTTTGTGAATTGAATTGTGATGCAAGATGGCGAAATCTAATGAGACCCTGTGGGAGTTTCAGGCCCTCCCAAGAAAAATTCTTTTGCATCTTTGCATGTACATCTTTGAGCTAATCCCAATTTCCAGAAAAGAAGATAACCGAGTCTCTTTTATTTTGCAAAATACCCCAAAATTGGGGCAAAAAGCACAGATCAGCATCAATCAGGACCATCCCTGCTGCTGTCACTCTTGCCAAGGGTAGGTTAGTCGTGTCATATTCAATTGAAAATCATAAACATGCTTAAAACTTAAGAGGTTTGTTCTTCATCAAAATTAGAAGACCAATCGCAATGTACATGCATGCACCTATCATATTTTACCAGCCAAATGCGTAGGCACATCTCGCTATCTCAAAAGGTATTATCCTTTTTGCTACCTAGTCAGTTTGTTTCTTTTTCAACTTCCGGTGCTCATCACATCGCTTTTGGCCTTTGTGCTCTCAAAAGCGAACTCTAGCCTTTTGTGCTAGAAGAAATTTGTAGAAAAAAATTAATAAAGTTGAACCCTGACCTCTTGAATGAGCTACGCTTTCAGAGGTAAAATTAGTCATATCATGTTCCATGCAAAACATAAACAGGTGAAAATAGAGGTTCAGTTTCCACACAGAAGGTATGTTCATTCAGCTACCACCCTTTTCCACACAGAAAGTAAAATTAATCCTATCATGTTCCATGCAGAATGAGGCACATCTTCAAAAGGGAAATCCCTTTCCGGTCCATGTCCTGTCCTGTGTCCTCCAGTTTTCATTTCAGCAACTCAAAAGTGAAAATTTAGCCACTTCTGTACTGTACCAGCCTACCAAGGGGACAAAAAGTCATCAGAATTAAATCCTCACCTCCGGAGCCAGCTGAGGGAGGCGGATCCGACCACGAGGCTGCGGACGCCGGACTCCGCCGCGTAGCTCACCAGCGCCTCCGCGACGCTGTCCCCTTCCAGAACCACCGTCTCCACCTGCGGGATCCAATTTGCATCGATCAGAAGGGGCGCTCTTAGCAGCGAGAGTAATCAATAGAAGCGGGGTTTTTTATGGCTGCGCGGCTGCTGCACCGGCAAGGAGAAGCAGGAGCACTCACGGTTCTGCGGGCGCAGAGGCGGCGGAAGGGGAGGAAGACCTCCTGCGCGCGCGCCCGGCGGTCCTGCGCGTATATCTCCACCACCTCCCGCTCCATCTTCTCCACCGGCACCCTCTCCCCCGCTTCACCGGCCACCAGAGGAGAGAGGAACGCATCGTCAGACGTCAGCTCGCCGCCGATTCCGAACCGAAATGAAAAGGAGAAGAGAAGTGGGGGGAGAAGAAGTGATCGAAGGGGAGGCCTCCTTCCTTACATGGAGACGGCACGAAGGAGACGGGCGGGATGACGTGGACGAGCGCGACGCGGCCGCCGGCGGGGACCATGGTGGCGGCGGCCCACCGCGCCGCTCGGCGGCTGCCGCGGCCGTCCCCGCGCACGGCCACCGCTACCTGGGCAACCCCGCCGGCCTCAGCCGGCGAGGATGAACCGTCCATCCCGGCCGCGGCTAGCAGGAACGGCGGCGCCGGAGGAGGAGAGGGCCTTGTGAAGTCAACTCAGCCGCTGCTTCTGCGGCTGCGGTGGCGGGGAAGCAACGGCCGGGCAGGTTCCTTTGGGAGCTCGGGGCGGCCGTTGGGTTTAATGACGGGTTACCTCAGTTCAATGGATGCTGGCATGCTGCTGCGGCTGCAGTCGCTGCGACTGTGACCTTTCATGCTGACGTGGAGGCTTGGGGAAGCATCGTTGGTGGGGCCCAGGGTGGGACCCACGTGAGCCGCGTCCGTGGCGGGCGAGTTTCCAAGGGAAGGAGATTGGAACGAAAGGTGGAGCTGCCCGAGCGGAGCGTCCGTTTGCGATCGGTCGTTGGTTTCGGGATGTTGAGCTTTGACCTCGTTGGACGGTGGAGATTGCTCCACAGGATGTTTAAAGGTCTTAATTTCAGGTTTAAAGCAAATTTTCGGGGATTTGGATCTCATTTCTTCCGATCCAGTTGACCATGAGACTCGAGTATGCTTGGTCCTGGATCGCACGGATCGATTGTGATCGATATTCGGTGGCCACCACTCGTCGTTTCGACATAGACAATGTGGATTCTTGTTTTTCTTAGAAAATAAGGTGCAAAATACTCGAATTGTCTTCATTTTCAAACTACAATGGTCTTGCGAGATGATTATAGTTTGTAGAAACCCATCGTAAAAGATGCTTGGACTTGGACTGGATGTGCCTTTCTTTCTCCAATACATGTGTAATTGCGGTGTAAATGGATAAGAGGTTATCAGCAATCTCATGGATACGCTCATCCGACCATGAATAGTTCCCAAATGGGGTTAAAATGGGGGAGAGGATTCTTGTACGTGGAAGTTTCTTCAAGTTGCACTTTAAAGCATTTCTAACCTTAAGGACTAAGGAGTTCCATTTATTCATCCACAACGTTCAAAAAAAAGAAATAAACCATTTTATTCAGCCACAACGTTCAAAAAAAAAGAAATAAAATGCCGGCAATAGAGAAAAAGCAAAGCATTGTTTCCAAGAGGGAAAAATAGAAGTTGAAAAAAAAAGTATGGTAATAAGAATTCTGAATTTGTGTGGGGGGGAGGTGTCGCTGGTAGCCTATTTGGATGTACTATTGTTAAAGTTTAACAAGTACTAAAGTTTAACCCATCTAAAGTTTAGCACTTCCACCAATTAGACTCCCATTTGAAGATATAGCTAATGGATAGAGCTAAAATCCATGATATCACTTTTACCTATTTATCTTCTCACCACCGTACTTTCTTTATGCCCCTTTTGGTCTTTCACTTTCTCTCTCTAGAGAGAGACCTTAAAAAGATGCTGGCGTAAGCAGTTGGTGACATCACGGGGATGCGATAGCTGATCTTTTTCTATTTTATATGCACAGCCACACAGATTGATGTGAATACAGTCCATCAAGAGAATTGACGACCATCCATGAGTATACACTCAAAATTCAAGAAAACTTTACTCGGAATATTGGTGATCGCTGAAGGTTTACCTTGACGTACAGGAGGGGTCGAGTAGAGAGAGGGTCCCTAATCTCTGCACTTTTACATCTCAAAGGCAGAATTGCTTTACAAAGAGGGAAATGAATATAATGCAAGAAAGAAGCAATGGGCGCTGTTAAATTATATAAAATAACCACATGCACCCTTTTCTATACCGATCGGCACCCGTGTAGCACATGGTAATAACAGTCGCAATCGGTTTTCTTTTTTTGAAAAACTCGCAATTGGGGAGTGATGCCAAACCTTTTACATCGGTGAAAGAGATCGACTACGGGGCACTGAGAGTTTACGCCAAATAATCCAAACCTTGATTTATACTTCCTCTATCCTAAATTATTGATTGTTTTAACTTTTTTAAATTTATAATTTTTCTATATATATGTGCAACTAGATATATATTGTCTTGATACGTAGCAAAATTTATAAACATAGAAAAATTAAGCGATCTACAATTTGATACGAAGAGGGTAAGCTAGAGCAGTCGCTGGCTCACAGCTAGAGCGGTCGATCTTAACTGCATAGGAGCAACTCTTAATCTCTCGAAGAAAGAAAGAAAAACACAATGAAGATGTGTGTGGTGATGGTGCATAGCAGTAGATCGCATTATGTGTATGCCATGTAACGCCCTTGTCATCACTCATCAGTAGTCTAGTCTCCCAGCAGTTTCTCTCGAGGATCACGACGACACCACCGGGCTTCCTAGCTTTTTCCTCGCAAAAAATGGAAGGGTGCGCACTGTTCCAGCGCTACGCACGACTAGACGACGCCGCGCTGGCGAGACAACGACGGCTAATCCATATACCAGACAAAAATCGTACGATGCCCACACGAAAAACAGTCGCCAGTGACTCTACTTCAGATTTTCAGTCAAAGAAGAGTAATAAGGAGGTGTTTGGTTCCTCCCTAAAATTTAGCTCATGTCACATCGAATGTTTAGATACTAATTAGAAGTATTAAATATAAACTATTTACAAACCCGCTGCACAGATGGAGGCTAAACGGCGAGACGAATCTATTAAGCCTAATTAGTCCATAATTTGACAATGTGCTGCTACAGTAACCATTTACTAATTATGGATTAATTAGACTTAATAGATTCGTCTCGCTGTTTAGCCTCCAACTATGCAATTAGTTTTATAATTAACTCATATTTAGTCCTCCTAATTAGTTTCCGAATATTCGATATGACACGGACTAAACTTTAGCTCGAGGATCAAACGCCCCTAAGTGTACAACGCTTGAACTCCAGAGGCCGGCACTCGGCTCCTGGCACTGCACTGGTAGGCTACTAGAAGGTCACTCTCTGTGCTGGTCAACGCCTCGTCAACCGGTTGCCACGAGGGGACGAGCGACGGAGGGACCACACGGTTTCCCAGAGCATATTCCGGGGAGAAACGTAGGTCAACGGAGATGTCAACAGCCGCCTGACGGCCTGACTGACAGACGGCTCGGAGGTTCTCCTCTCGTCAGGACAGGTTCTTTGCCAGCAGCCGTACTTTACTGCCGTTTCATCTGTGCGACCAAGTACTGTCCACCGACCAGAATTTGGTGGATTTGTCTGTTTTTTCTTTAGGATGGGTTCTTCTTGCTCTAAGACCTTCGAATCCTATCAGTGACAACATCATATTCCTTGGTTCCATGACAAATGCAAAACAGAAGGGTGTAATTGCTTCCATTGCAGGAATTAAGAAACGGTTAACTTCAGAACAGATAGATAATGTCGTTGTTTGGCCTTTCTGCATATCCGGACAGGTAGTGTGCACAAAGCAAAAGAAAATGTGCACCTTCAACTTAAAAATAAACAGCACACATAGCTAATAAACGTGGAGACGTCACAAAGCAACACAAAGGAAAGAAACCAGCTGCTTCGTAGTATGCCCTCATTTGCAAACGTGCCGTTGTCTTTTGGGCAAAGCTTGCCAAAGTAACAACTACGAACACGTATATTTTGTCATACACCTTGTCGAAAAAGAGGAAATATGCAATCCTCCATGTTTTCTTGAAAAGCAAGATGCAAAACACCACCCATAGACCAACAACCCATCCTGACCCGAGCCCAAGGTAGAAGAACATTGGCTCGGTTACATGTGCAGCTTTGTTTTGACTGCCACAGCCATGATTTTTTGCAATAACTCCTGAGCAATTTCTTCGGAGAGGAGGCCCACAAAGGCCACTGTTGCCACTGTACATATCTGGATGTTCCAGGTAAAGGGTGTCAAGTTGTGATCCTGATGGTATTCTTCCTGATAGATTGTTGTATGACAGGTTCAAGTAGCTCAAATATGACAAATTTGACAGGCTTTGTGGGATATCCCCGGAAAACTTGTTGCTTGAGAGGTCAAGTGATTCCAATGATCGCATGGAGCCAATCTTATCTGGAATTTTTCCATTCAAGTAATTCCTTGACAAATTTAAATTTTTTAGAAGCTCAAGAGAAGATAATCCTTCTGGAATTCCACCAATTAAGTGGTTTGATGGCAAGTCAATGCTCACCATGCTGGGAAGAGCAAAACCACCATAATGAAGTTCTTGGCCCTTTGTCAGAACAGATAACATACTTGGAGATGTATCAAAGTACCAATCTTGCTCACCACCATCATGCTTACCATATCCTGCCATCGCCGTCAAATTTGACAAACGGCAAGGTATCGCTCCTGATAAACTATTGCCTGCTAGATTCAAATCATGAAGTTTCCCAAGATTTGTAATGGTGAAAGGAATGTTCCCGTAGAACAAATTATTGCTTAGACTTAGATACTGTAATTCCATCAAGTCCCCAATCCAGATAGGTAACCTTCCAGTGAACTTGTTCCCTGATAGATCTAGGAGCCCCAGCTGTGTGCAGTCTTGCAGAAAAGATGGGAACATGCCAGAGAGGTTGTTCTTACTTAAAATAAGAGCACTCATTTGTGACATCGTCCCAGAGCATTGAGGAAATTCTCCCTCCAAAAGATTGTTGGCTAGATCTAAGATACGTAGTTCCTGCAGTTCGCAAATAAAATCTGGGATATGACTTGAGAAGGAGTTGGAAGACAGATGCACCCAGCGGAGATTTGGAGTTCCAAAGTTTGATGGCAGAGGTCCTGAAAATGAGTTACTTTAGAGGTCCAGTCTTGTAAGGTTTTTTGGCAACAGGGGTATTGGACCAGTTAGTTGGTTTGAAGCCGAAAAGAGTCCTTTCAGCGACATGATTTCCATGTTTTTTTTGGCAACCCCCCATGGATCGAGTTATTGGACATATCCAAAAGAGTGGCCTTTGCAAATGCTGTAGAAAACCAATTGGGAAGTTAATCAACTATTCCTGCGCTTGAAATGTCAATCCGGTCAATATCCAGCAGATGTTTCAGCAGAAAGGAAACAGAGGACCCATATGACAAGATGCAAAATACGCATCTTCTAGTCTAATAAAGGGCGGTAACCACTCAGGACCTACTGCAATTTCCAATTGATTATAAGACAAGCCTATCATTCTTAAGTTCCGAAGTCCAGCAAAATGTTCTTCTGTGATGACACCATGCAAATTATTAGAACCAAGGTTCATCACAGTCAACTTTGTGAGCATACTGATCTCAAGAGGCACAAGTCCGGTTAGTTTGTTGTCATGGAGTTCGAGAGTGACTAAGCTGACAAATCGCCCAATCCCAGTTGGTATGGTTCCGTTGATAAAGTTACCTGCCAGATTCAGTTCTTGTATTTTCTGGTATGAACAATTCATCTGCAAACTCTCAATCAACTCTGTCATGTTCCCAGACGAAAGAGATCCTTCTAGGTTTAGGATTTCTAAATCGCACAGGCTCCTCAGCAAGCATGGCAGCATCATGACAGAATTACGCACTGAAAAATCGAGGATTTGGAGGGACGACATACCTGCTAGTGCATCGGGGACCTGACCAAGTAAAGTACCGAATCTAAGGTTCAGGTACTCTAGGCTTGTCAAATTCCAAAACCAACAAGATGCCGCTGTATGATTAAAAATGTTCGCAGAGAGATCGAGACTCTCAAGTTTAGTGACGTTTACGTATGGGAGCGACTGATTTGCACATGCAAGCTTGCAGTCATAAAGAACAAGAACCCTGAGTGAAGGGACCATGTTCACGGCATGAGCCCAATTGGATGCTTTGCTGAGGTCTACTTTCCCCAAATCAAGGTACCCTAACCACTGCAGTTGTTCTACCCATGACATATCCGAGGAGTTCATCCTGTCGTTGCCGGAAATGTCAAGATACTGAAGCTTCGAAAGATTACCGAGCTGAGGAGGCAGCACACCGTAGAACCCAATCTTGGAGGTGTCGAGATATTCAAGGTTTGAGAGATTACTGAGCTGAGGAGGCACCACACCCTCAGGCCAAGTGTTGGAAAGGTCGAGATATTGAAGTCTTGAAAGATTACTGATACCGAGCTGAGAGAGGACCATACCGGCATCGCCGCCGACTCCGAGCCCCGTGTTGGAGAGGTTCAGGTATCTCAAGCTCCCCGGAAGCCTTGGTGATCCCTCCTGAAAGCCGTTCCAGCTAAGATCGAGATGCTCCAGGCGCTCCAGAGAGAGCAGAGGAGCTATCTGGAATTGCAGAGCTGTTGCTTCATCAAAACATAGAGGTTTTGTGACTTTTGTCGTCGAAGTCATCGGGGCCACCAAGGATGTTATCATCATCGTCATCGTAACTGAGATCGCAGGGGACAGGCAGGGCTCGGAGACGAAGCTCGAGCACATGGCCAGTAACGTTGCTGCACCGGACACCCCTCCAGCAGCAGCAGTCATGGTCTTCTTCCTGCCACGACGCGAGGCGGCCTGCAGGGTCGCTGGCGACGGCTCGCCTGAAGGAACGTCTCCCTCTCGTGGGGTACGCAGCTCGCGCTAGCGACGCCGTTTGGCTGGTTGGGTCGTTGCTGCAGTGCGCGTGCATCGGCGACAAGGAAGAAGCTGTTCCAGGTGGCGGCGGCAACGGCAATAAGCAGCAGCAAGAACCTGCTGGCTGCTGATGAGCGTTGCAGCATGGTGGCCTGGTGACTGGTGGGCAGATTGAGCAGTATCAACTGCCTATTTCGGCAGCGAGCCGGTGATCAGTGCTCCTAAAAGGCAAGCATGCTGCGAACCGACGACCTTGCCTGGAAAAACCAACTTTTACTAGTGCCTAGTCCTCCCCACTTTACGTATTCTCTGATAGTGATAGCCACTGGCTTGAAATAGTTCGTTGCCAGATGACTATACGTGTGAAAGCCGCCGGCGTTGCCGACCTTGTGGGCTGCACTACTCGAAACAGTAGATTTGCTGAGTGCTCTGGGCACTCGGCGAAGCTAAAAAAACACTCAACAAAGGCTTTGCCGAGTGTTACACTCGGCATCGATTTGGTCGGCAAATGTTTCTTTGCCGAGTATTTTTTGTCGGACACTCGGCAAAGAGTTTGCCGAGTGCTAGATCGGCTCTCGCAAAAAAATGACAGGGAGAAGACGGTGACGGCGGCTTTGCTGAGTGTCTAATGGCAAAAAAAATCGGCAAAGTCGGCCCCTTTGTCGAGTGCTAGCTGGCAAAAACACTCGGCAAAGCTGAAGTTGCCTTGATGGTGTGTTGCACCCGACATCAGCAAATGCCGCTCCTGGCAAGCGTAGTGAGTCTCCTCCTACTCGGGGTCGCACTAGTTGTCCACCATCCGTTCCCAGCACTGGAGATGCTGGGCGCACCACCACGGAGGCACCTACGTCATCAAGTATATGACATATAAGAAAATGAAATCTCAGAAAAAATAAGTATTAATGTTCTATATTTACCTTCAAGTATTCTTTCCGGGTTAATTTCATGGTTCTTGTCTCAGTTTTAGAGATCTTCACTCGAAGGATGCCCGTGTGGCATGTGACGATGGCCTGGACGCGTGCCTCGTAGTGCATGTCCCTGATGAGTTTCTTGGCGGCTTTGTCAGCCACAGCATTCGCCCTGACCTCGTATCCCTCCTGGCATCTAAAGAAGTCCTGTATATAGACACGATATATCCGGTCATTATTTCAAGAATGTCCAATGAATGCAATGTATTGAGCAATGTAGTGCAACAAAGACTTACCCACAGCTCGACCTTGACCTGCTGCGCCTTGTTGGCGAATACCCTGCCATCCCGATCAGGGGCGTCGGAGGCGGCAGCGTAGTGGTCCCACATGAAGGCCGGCTCAACAATTCCGCCGAACTCCACCAGGCTACGGAATAGTTGCCTGACCAAAAGACCAAGGATTGCGTTGACATGGCATCCTTGATCACCCCCACCGACTTTCGTCCAACCCCTGCCCAAGTAATTAAGATAAATTATTAGTTTCTATTGTAATTTTGAACATATCAAACGAAAAATTAGTGATAACATATAAAGTTACTTACTTGGACCCAGAGGGTCGAATCAGCGGGCGTCTCTCAGGATGTATCAGTCGCCTCGGGAGGGTCGAGGGACCTCGCAACCAGACACGCGACGAACTAGAGGAACCAGAACCCCCTGCCACCTCCTCCACCTGTACCTGCTCCTCATCAGAGGATGCGTGCGCGGAAGGTACCTCCTCAGACGACGATGAAGGTACAGGTGATGATGCCTTGTCCTGCCTCCACCCTTCCCTCGACCCCTCCCGGACTCCTCAGCTGCGTCGAACCCTTCAGCTACGTCAGACCCTCTACTGGTTGCTCTTGCGTAAAGCGACGCTATCTTCCTCAAACCGCCCACCATTGGTCCAATCACCTGCAATTAAAAAGAGTAAACCAATTAGCACAGATAATACATTGAAAGAGATGCAAAATAAACAAAACATACTTAGAAAATAACATGGTATGACAAATAATAAATCAATTAGTACGGATCATACATGTATTAGAAATAATCATCATGATCGGGATTAGCTGGATCATAAGTCTCATCATCACTATCACGCGTGTCGATATAATCATGCCGTGCTCCGAAGGAGGAATGTTGTCATCACCGTCATTGCCTAAATGTAATCGCTGAAGTAATTCTAAGACCTTCACATTCTGAACCTCGTCTCCTACATCCTCATCAGCACCCCTTTCATTATCTACTTCCATACCCATCGCTTCGATTAAGTCTATCTCAAAACTTCCTTCGAGCCTATCTTCTTGAAAGAACTCTCCGTCATATGTGTTGGGGCCTATGTTGTAATCTTCATTGTTTGGGACAGGTAGTTTACCATGTGGCGATACCTTGTACATAACATCCCAACCCTTAAGACGATCGACAACTTGGCACGGGTATGAGAGATAATAAACTTGCGTGGCCTGTTGAGCCACAATATAGACATCATTTCCTGGTAAGATGGATGATTGTCGAATTTCGACTAGCCCAAGATTAGGGGTCCGTCTCACTACTTCAGGATCAAACCAATGGCATTTGAATATGACGGGATTAAGCGGTTTGCAGCCATGAAAAATGAGTTCGTATATTTCTTCAATTCTTCCGTAATACTCAACCCATCAAAGCCTTGCGTAAAAACTCCGGTATTTGTGGTTCTTCAATTGGGCCGACTCTGCTCGTGGCTTGTTGTGTGAAAGCGATATCAATTCACGTCATAACCGGTAAATGATGTGAACCTATAGGCACAACCATCAGCAACCTGTCTCAACTCGGCACTCATAGATGCATCGGTTTGTCCCTACAAGTTCAAACAGGGTAGTTCGTTATATTATTCGTACGTACGAGCAACTTGTAATGTCAAACTAAGTATGAGCCAAATTGGACAGTACCTTCTGTTTGAACCAAGAAATGAAATCGGGCATTCCATTTCCCGCACCCTCTCTAAGAAGGGTCGAAGCTTCCTGCGGGGTAGGTTCCCTTGATTCACGCCAGAATTGATGATGAAATTTCCTGTACCAACGAGAAACAAGGGAGTTGGACACAGAAATATGACTACTTGAGAACAAGTTTGTTGAGAACTTACAGCATGTACGGCTCCACTTCGGATAGGTTGGTCAACACATATAGCATAATAGTGAGCCACTCTTCATGTTTTAAGGTCTTGTTAGTCGCACCACTTGCACTTCCGAGTTGCCCTCGGAAAATGCTAAGGTTCAATTCATCTCACCAGCATTGTAACGAGGGGGTGGATTATGCACGCGAGGAAGGTTGTCAGCATAGTATTTTGTTGTGAATTTTGACACCTCCTCCAGAATGTATGCCTCTGCTATGAATGCTTCAATTTTGCATTTATTTTTACATTTAGTTCGAAGAACCTTTTGACATCCCTCAATTGAATAGCACCAACGGCCATGCATAGGCCCCCCCATTCATACCTCATATGGGAGGTGCAAAATCAAATGCTGCATCGGATTGAAGAAGCTGGGTGGAAAGATCTTCTCCAACTTATAGAGCAACACAGGCGTCATTCTTTCTATGTCTGCAACCACGGTACAAGATAACTCCTTAGCACAAAGCTGGCGGAAGAAATTCAACTCCGCTAGCACTATCCAGACAGGGACATAGCCTCGAACCATCACCGGCAGTAGCCGCTCAAGCCATATGTGGTAGTCATGACTCTTGAGCCCATTGATTCGCAAAGTAGCTAAGTTCACTCCCCTCTTCAGATTCGCTGCATACCCATCATGAAACATTAACATTTGGAACCATTATAGTACTTTCCTCCTTTGGGCCCTCATCAGCACAAAATCAGCCTTAGGCTTTCTCCATGACTTGCTGCCTCTAGGAGGCGCCATGTCTAGTTTTCGTCTATTGCATAACCTCGCTTGATCCACTCTAGCCTTAACATTATCCTTTGTCTTATCAGGATTGTACCAAAAATTGCCTCGACAACATTCTTTTCAGTGTGCATTACATCAATGTTATGTGGAAGAAAAAGGTCATCAAAATAGGGGAGGTTCCACAAGCACGACTTCTGAGTCCAGGCATGTTGCTCACCATATCCCAGAAAACCATCTCCTTGGTCATTGACCTCGAGAGCGTCTAACTGAGCACGAGCCGCGGCACCAATCATCATCTGGGGTGCAGGGTCTTCAACTATGACATCTTTCATAAAGTTCTTGATATCTTGTCTGAATGGATGGTCAAGACGGAGGAATTGTCGATGTTTGTCGAACAAAGAAAACTTGCCACCCTTCGTCAACCAAATGAACATCAGAGACGCCTTGCATACTGGGCATGGGAACTTCCCGTGAACACACCAGCCGCGGAATATCCCATACGCCGGTAAGTCGTATGTCCATACCCCTTCCTCCCAAGCACAGACCAAATCATCAATCAAAGGCTCTATGTACACACTCATATTATTCCTCGGGTGTTCAAGGATTATCAACGATAAGAATATGTTATGCTGTTAAAAGAGGACGCTAGGGAGGAGATTGAGGGGGATAACGAACATGGTCCAACAAGTGTATGGGGCAGCCGCCATTCCATAAGGATTGAACACATCTGTTGCCAGCGCAACACGTACATTACGAGCCTCTAGAGCTTTCTCACGATGAATCATATCAAACCTTGTTCATGCTTCACCATCGGATGGATGTACTAGCTTCTCAGGATTGTATCGACGTCCGTATTTGTGCCATGTCATCTATTTTGCGGATTCCTCAGTCATGTAAAGTCGTTGGATCCTCGATATGAATATAAGGTACCGTTGGATCTTCATGGGGATTGCGAGCTGCCTCTTCTGACCATCACCAGAGTCTACCTCCAGGAACCTAGAGGATTTACACTTTATACAGTACTTTGATTACATATGTTCTTTCCTAAATAAGATGCATCCCTTCGAACAAGCATGTATTTCTCATATGGCATCTTAAGTGTACGAAGGATTTTCTGTGCCTCATACATGCTCTTTGGCAGAATGTGACCATATGGGAGCAGGCTACCAAAAACTTTCAGCATAACATCGAAGGCTTCTCGACTCCAGCTAAATTGGAACTTTACAACCATTAGGCGTGCAATGGCATCCAGTTGAGAAACCTTGGTATGCCCGTGAAGGGGTTGTTGTGCCGCAGACAATATCGTAATACGCTTTTGCAGTTGCCTCTGGCTCCTCCTCCCTACGTCCTTCATCGAAGTGTGCTTCATGATAGTCATTTAACATGTATCCTACCCCAACATCAACATCATAATCCTCGATGCGTTGTCTCACGACCTCGTCTCTCACATGATCGGATCCACCATGGTATCCACCGGGTATAGTCTGCCGTAAATCCATTTTTCCAAAGATGTTGACCCATGACCACCTTTGTTTGTCGACGCGAGTTTGCACAAATGCTGCAGGGACACCAAGTGACACGCGCTCCTTTAACCCTTGCAAATGCTAGTTCCAAGAAAGCATCGGTCTTCTCAATCCATTCATCGGTTAACGAACCATGACTAGAACAACCCATGTACATCCACTCATGGTCATCCATCATCTAACATATCAGCAAGTAATATAAAAATCAATTGCATCTACAGGTTGCTATACTATTTTAAAAATCAATTGCATCTACAGGTTCCTATACTATCTAATAGGTGAAGATAGATCATAATCCCACCTAAGGATGTGTAGATGAAGTTAGTTTCCATGCTCTACTCCTATCCGAGACAGTATTTCGGTAGCACTTCCCCGCTGTTCTCCAAATACACGTCCTGATAGGGAGATTGTGTATCCGGAAAACAACAGGGAGATGCTACCAAAACTCTATCTCGAATTAGAGTAGAGCATGGAAACTAACCCCATCTACACATTCTCGGGCTGTTCAAAAAATATGGACAATTCAAAACAGATACGGTTATAGATATGCAAAGATCTGCATATTTCCAACCGTATCTCTTTCGAACGGGAGACGCCTAGCTAGGTTATGTGATATACGAACATCCTATGTTTCACATCATACGGAAAGAAGGGTGTAGGATACCTCACCTTGCTGTCATGCAAAGTGACGAGTCGAGGACGGTGGGGAATGATCTTTGCAATAGCCTCTCCTGCAACAAAGGAACATAATAGTGTCAATTATAAATTCGGCAGCACCTTCCCTGCACGGTGAGGTAACCATAACCTGCAACAAACCAACGACACGATGACCGACAACCACATACACAGCAAACCAACGACACGATGGCCGACAACCACATACACAGCTTATACCTTGCAAAACAATGGCAGGGAGAAGGTGGGGGGCGGCGGGAGGGCGAGGCACGGAGCAGCAGACAGCGGCGGCAGAGCAGGGCAGGGCAGGGCAGGGTAGGGAGTGGCGGCCGCGTAACCTATTAAAACATAAAACAAGCCATGTCACTTGTCTGCTGAAATTAAATCAATCTTGGAAGTGCATATATTAAATCAATCTTGATTAAGGGTGTCTCAACGGACATTACTCGATCCATATCCAGTACATTACTCGATCCATATCCAGTACATTAGAAAAACGCATTAATACACGAACATCCCATTCGGCCATGCTCCCTTTATCATCATATACTAGAAACTTCAACAATATTGGCGATGCACCAAAACATTAAGGCAATTTCCCTCAACGGACATAGAATATTGATGATTCTTTGAAGGCACAAGAAAGTTACCAATCAAAACACACCATGCAATTCAAAATCAAAGTCATATAGAATTTTCACTAATACAATTAATTCATAAAACAAGCAAGCATGAGCCAAAGCTTAGCAGAACTTTGAGTTTGATGAATTGTTACTAAACACACCAAAAAACACCTAGCATATATATGTCCCTGAAAGAAAAGAAATTTGTTGCAAACTTGTAATATGAGTATCCTAATATTATCACAAACACATAGGTAAAAATAACTTGCATAATAACTCCTGAGCAAATCCTTGCCAAACAATAAGCTAGAGCATTTCTAACAGTTCACAACTTGATGAATGAATCACAATACAAAGTTTACAAAAAGAAAATGGACACTGAAACCTGGAAAAGGGGGCAGGGGGTCAGGGGAGGGCGCCGGGGGGCAGGGCTGGGGGCAGGGGCAAGGCGCCGGCGGCGGGGCCGGCGCGGGAGGCTGGCGTGCTGGTGGCGGGGGCTAGGGGTAGGGGGCCGACGGTGCAGGTGGCGTCGCAGGGGTGGCGGCGCAGGCGCGGGTAGCGGCGCAAGGGGTGGCGGCACAGCGGGCTAACGACGCGGGTGTGTGCGTGTGCAGCCGTGTTCAAAATCCATATGAAGGGGGTTTGCTGAGTGTCCCAGATCTGACACTTGGCAAACCCCAGCTTTGCCGAGTGTTAGATCAGGAGCACTCGGCAAACTTAATTTTTTTTATTGTCATTCTTTTCCTTCTTTTCCATAACGTGTTTTTCTAAATTTATTCTGATGTACTTTGAAATACCTTGTCAAATTCACTCAACATATATATTTGATTTTTCTACTAATATTATTCCATTATTTCATGCAGTTATAGCTCAAATTCAATTTATATCAATTCAAATTCTATAATTGCACTTAATAAATTAAAAGTATCGTACGTGACAAATGGTGCGAAACCTTCTCAATTTTTTACCACAGCCTCCATGTGTGATATCATGAGATCATGACAAATCTCATAATTTTCAAACTTCGTTTGTTTTTTTTAGAATTTAAAAATCATTCGACCACACGTTTGTGATCGTGTTTCAGATGTTCGAAATTTCTTTTCATTTCCTGGGTAAGGCCTCACACTGGACTCAATAACATGAATATCATTTTTCTACTCATTTTATTCTTTTATTCGAATCACTTGTAGTTCAAATTTGACTTATACTAAAAAAATTCGTTGAAATGCAATAAATTAATTAAATATAGCAAAATGATCCAGAAATATACCAAATTTTAACATGAAGTACCTCGTGTTGTAGGTGCAGAGTAGAAACAGTTTCGAGGCCAGAAGAGAAAAAAACTTACTTCTTTGCCGAGTGCCGCTAACAGACACTCAGCAAAGTACTGACGGCCAGCACACGAACTGACGGATGTCCACGTGGCTGGTTTTTACCGAGTGCCTAGATTTTGCCGAGTGTTTTTTCACCTCGTTTGCCGAGTGTTTTTTTTTTTGCACTCGGCAAAAAGTTTGTTTACCAAGTGTTGTTTTTGCAGCACTCAGCAAAGAGCTTGTTTGCCGAGTGCCCGAAGAATTGCACTCGGCAAACCCACTAGCACTAGGCAAATCTACTGATTCTGGTAGTGCTAGTGCTGGTACTCTGATAGTGATAGCCACTGGCTTGAAATGGTTCGTTGCCAGATGACTATACGTGTGAAAGCCGCCGGCGTTGCCGATCGCCGGTCGATTGCAAGTTGCATGGCTTACCTGACTACGTATACCACAAATGCAGTTTGTGGTCTTCTTATCCGTGACACGTCTTGGAACTGCAGGCTATCTCAAGCAAGTAAATAACCTAGTTAACTATAGACAAATTTGGAAACAACTAAATGAACATTTTTTTCTATAGCTAACACCTGCAGAGTTCGTGACATATTCTCAGTTTCTGGCTTTCATTGGCCAAGAGATGCCTTCAGTCTCTGGACTTCAGCCAAGAGGGAGGAGTTCATCTCACAAGCATCCTTCAAGATTTCAAATCGCCTGTCAAGCTCATTACTACTGTGCTCGGGATCCTGTGCGATGCCTTGCATAATGAAGCTCTTCAGCATAGCCTGTCGAACAGAATACCCAAAACAATGAGAATTGTGGGCTAGCACGATTAAGCAAACATGGAAGGAACTGCAGCATAACGAGTGCTTGCAAGAAACCTTGAGCAGAGACTTACCTCGTGGTGCGGCTTCTGTGCATAGCACCGGAGAAGCGACTTGACCACCTTGTATCGCAGCGTTTTGCCAGAAGCACTGCACTGGAAGACAAAGCCAGAAAGGTGATGCTTCACTAATGTGAAGGCCATGGAATCACGCTGTGCAGCTTTGTCAAGGACACCAGATGTCCATGATTTGGCACAAGATTCCAAAAATTTTTCATCATCCTGCAAGTGTAATGTAAAAAATATGAAGCAGTGAAACCATCATTTTTTTTTCATTAGGGAAAATGCAATTCATATGTATAGCAAGCAAATAAATCATCTGCAAAATAGCATACATTGCATATTCTAGACTAAGCAATACACAAAGACAAACCAATTAAAAGGTAATGATTCAAAATAAAATTCATAATTCACAAGGTTACTGTATTGAAAGGTCATCCAGAAAGGAAATTGTACCTCAAGAGGCTCCAAGTATCCTTCCGTGTTGCCAATGCATTTATCTAGTGGTGGTAACAGCTCGAGCACATACGCATTAGACAATGCATTCCATGCCGCAAGACGTACTGCCGGCTCAACCGTTCTATGCAGATAAATGGCCACTTGCCGACCAAAAGTAACATCACCATATGAGACAGCTGCAAATTGCTCAACAAGGCTCTCAACAAAAGTAGTATAGCTTCCATGAATCTTCTCCTGGAATCTTAGGATTTCAAATCTACTGATCTCTTTTGCTTCCTCTAAATTAGCCACTCCGGCACTATCGTCTTCCTTGACAGAGTGAGATCTACAGTACTTCTGGCATAACCTGTCCAAATGCTGGCCATACAATTCCTGTAAAGCATGGAAAATATCCCTACTTCTGTCTTCTTGTAGCAAATCCATGCTAGAGCGGATAGAGACAGAAAGTGCATGCATTTTCCAGATCAGAGGAGCATGAAGGCATGGGGCAGCTGAAATGGCTTCCAAACCTAAAAGAAAGATAAGACCAGCCCTTGAGACATCAAGAATATACTTCGCTGATATCGAAAGGATGCCTTTTGGGTCATCAATGCAGCAGACTGCACTTAGAATCCAATGTACAGGAAGAGGCAGTCTCTGATGCGCCCACTCTACCACTAATGTGCTGTGAGGTTCATTCACGGCTTCTGTTAACTCTGTTTCTTCTTGAATTGTCTCCAATGTCTCTGGTATTTTTTGTACATTGGTGCTGTTGTTATTTCCTGCATCCTTATCTGAATGCTTCTTCTTGATGGACAACCATCTGGATCTATAATGTGAATTCAGCACGCTGCTGAAAAGCTGATATTCCTCTTCAGTTATGTCCCACTCAAAAAGTTTTGGTAATGCCATGTGAGAGGCAAATATATGTATAGATGATTTGAGATACTTCAGACTCGATGGTTCAAGGAGGATATCAAAGGCTTTCTCCATCATGTAGATCTGTCCAGGTCCTGCAATCAAAGACGCCCCAAGGGAAGAACTGATTCTATCTGAAGACGTGACAGCTGTTTTAGACACATTATCTGAGTTCATTCTGTTATTGAGAGTGACGGAACCTCCTGGTGCTGAAGAGAAATTTTTGAACAATTCTAGGACCAGCTGTGAATCCAGTTGTGCAAGCAGGCATTTAAGAGACCAAAACCCTCCACCACATGTCCCCCAGCCAAGTCCAACACCAGGAGCTGGTCCTCCCCTACCAAACACCTCTATGTTCTGTAATATGGACCACTGCGAGGAAATCATCGGCAAGAGCGAAGTTAGCAAGTGTAACAAGTCATCATGCCATAAACTGGAGATGCCTTCTCCCAGTAGCTTGCCAGCTGCCCCAGTTTTAGATTCAATGAGATGCTCAGTGCAACTTTTCGTGGCTCCCTGAATCACTCTGTCAACAGACCAGGATAGCTGCATTAATCTTTGAAGGCAACTTATGGAAGACAATGACATATCAACGTTACCATGGCATCTCATATAACAAAGTCCCTGCACCAATGATGTGCTGCAAAAAGACTGATGATCCAGATTTCCAAAAGCAACAGTGCCTGAGATGCTGAAAAATCCATTACCAATTATGCCCAGGCCAATTTTAGGGACAAAATCAGGTATCCAAGGCAAGCTATAAATTTTACCGTCAGACATGGCATCCGGTGATATTCTTTCTAATATTGAATTAAGCATGCCTAGTACAGAAGCAATCACCAAAATCAAGTAGCTTGCCTCTAGCATCTGCTTTGTATTCCTATTCTGACTGCTAATAAGTGAACACACATAAGGAATATCATTCAGACGTAACCAAGATAGCGCTAGGTCTACCATTGGGACTACATGGCTCCAAGACCATGTCTCAATGTAAGTGGATGCAGAAACTCCCACATCTTGCTTGGCAAGTTGCTCCACTGAATGAAGAAGTGGTAACCTTTGTGCCAGAGCCCCTAAGACAAGATATGACTCTCTAGCAACAGAACTGAATTCAACAAGAACATTGTGCTCACTCAGATTCTTATTGGGAGGACTGAGCCACAGGCATAGAACAGGAAACAAATCTGCAAAGTGCGCTATGCAAAACCCATAAGAGATACAGCTTCTCCAAAACCGCAGTTGCTCAACCATCATTGCTGAACTAAGCTTGCACTGTTCCTTTCCAGACCTTACCCAATCCTCAAGAGTACCAGCTTTTCTGTACCATTGCCACATTGCCTGCTGAAACACTCCATGGTTCACAAAATTCAAGCATGTTTGCCTATTGTATTTGGACAAAACCTAAGAAAAAATAACAGATGACTTTAGATGCAACAAAAAAAATTCATGTTTGGCAGATATAAAAGCAATAACAGCAAACCAAGAGTACCACACATCTTTTTGTAGTATATGATTCAACTTGTAGAGTTGCGATAACTTTTAATATGCTTATATATCTCATCATATAATACTGACATTATTGAAGCGAATATATACGCCATAAAATATGAAAACACACCATGTAGTATACGTGGATCATAGATTGTAGAAAGAGGTTCGTTTCAAAAAAAGGATTGTAGAAGGAGGTGTGATTGATTGGAAAAGGAGCAAGCATTATGCATACCTAAAAAGGAACCCATTTGAGAACTGGCCATGACAATTTATATGGAGTTATCAGCTATCATGCAATTGCATACAAAGAGAATCATTTGAGCTCAACTAACAATTCAGAAGAGTGTCTTACATTACTGGGAAAATGGTAACCAGATCAAAAGATCAGTAAATAAGCACTAACAATAATATGCACCTGCAGGAACTAATAAGCATCAAGCCATCAACATAAAGATGACAGCTATCTATCACGTTAACTCGATAACACAGGATTGTCAAAAGAACTTACCTTCAAGAGAGTAACCCCTTTGATCTGTGAGGAGCGAATTTCCATTGATCCTTGCTTTGACAATAGCTTAGTAACACTTTGGATAAGCCTTGGACAATTCAAGATTGCATTAGCAGACTGTGGGGAGTGCCTAGCTAGTGCCACAAGAATGGAAACAAGATAATCTTCCAGAACAGGAGGTGGGTCCATCTGAATGAAAAAGAAAGGTTAAAGGTCCTTAATGCTGATGTCACTTTTTCAATGAATAGGGACCATCGGAAAAAGAAATAAATGAGTCAATGTGACATTAGCTGATACAATGCTTGCTAGTTGCTACAAAAATGATATATGTGACATGCAACATTATCACTACAAAACAAACAGCTCCAGTGGACCAAATATCATGGCTGAGCACCTTAAAAAAGAAACAAAGGGGCAGAACAGAAGCCATGGAACACATTCAAAGTTATATTCTGATGTTGGATAAAAGGATATAAGAATATAATAAATGATGGTTTTTTTTATTGTGGTGGTGAGGGGTGGGGGTTAGGGGTGGATGGGATGGCAGAAGCATGCCCAGCAATTAAGAGGAACAGAAATATACAAAGACTACCCTCAAAACTAGGCAAATAACAGCAGCAAAGCTTTACTCAAGGTAATAATGATAATGAAATGAGTAATGACAATTACAGGACACCTAGCACTACAATATGCTCCAAGGAATCCAAAGCATAGTGCAAAAAAAATCCAAAAGTTGAAGATAACTAGTCTTGTTATACTTCTGTTAGAAAGGAAAATTGAAATACTGTGACCAGGGCAAATAATGCTAGTGGACACCAGTCTGCTGTAAATTTCCTGGTGAGAACCAGGTGCTACAATACGAGAACTAAGAAGGTATTCCACTGCTATTTTAACATAGCATATATGGCATAAGAAAGCACAAAGCTCAAAGTAGCTTGTCCATGCTTGTAAGAAGCAACATCAAGTATTAAAAAACAAAAGCTGACCTCCAAAAGGAAACATATTCGTGGAAGTATTCCCATCCTAATAAAACCTGCAGCAACATCTTGTCCAGACACAACGACGTCATCCTGAATGGTATGCTTCTCATCACCTTCATCCTCATCATTATCACCGTATTGTGGGAGTATATTTGATGGTTTTGTGTTATATTTCCAAAAACCTCCTTCAAGAAAGCCTCCATCTAGATCAGGTTTGCTACGAAACACAGGAGCTGTGCAGATATCTTTCCCATGATCTACTACTCTCTGCAGCAGAAGATTCACCAAATGAGTATGAGACTTAACCAGCAATGGAAAGACTCAAAACAAAAAGAAAAAGAAGGTAAAGTTACCTCAGAAGATTCAAAATATGATTCGTTGAACTCAAAGCTCAGCATAACATTAATTACTTTAGCACAACTCAAAACTACAGAATCATGGTTATCATCCAATGCCATCCTGTAGTTGCTTCAGTTAGTAACAGATAAGTACAAACAAAAATAGGAAAGAAAAAAAAATCGCATCACAAGATCCCAAATAGCTGCCTTTGGCTCAAACCAATCCAATGCAAAGATGCCTTTTAGATTACAATGTAGATGCATAAGCGCACGTGGAAATGTGCCCCAAATGCCTAATTGTTAAGGCACAGGCACACACATTCTCGTTAAGGCACAACACAAGTGCGCATAAAAGTGAACACCAGGATTTGATCCATTGTAAGTGAGGTTCACCCCGAGTCTTCTGTTTTCTAAAGTGCATTCACGTGCTACATGAGTACACGTGTGGTAACTAATATAAAACAAGGTCATACCTCCCTATACAGAATAGAGTTTGACCAATAAAGCAATTCATAAGAAGAAAGAGTAATGTGATAGAAGCATTAGCATTATAAAGAAATAAAGATTAAAGAATACTTTACGTATGCATGTAGATGTAGTGATGACTGGTAGTGGTAGCCAATATATGATATGTTTAAGCTACAAATTCTTATTTCTCATCCTCTACCATGACTATAAGATGAGGCCCAATTACTGAAGGGTACTTTTTTAAAAAACTCTGATGCCACTTGCCACCTTTGAAATACCAAGCTAAAAGATTACGCAATTCTGAGAGGTTAATGAAAATATTTTACAATTAATATTACTGATCAAACTATTTAGTGTATTCCAGATATGATTCTCTTCATTGATAAACTTAAAGATTCATGTCATATGCAGATGCAAATAGGAATCCCCACTATTATTGCCACTTTCTGATAATATAAGTTAAAGCCCAACAAGCGCACATAACAAAGAAGTGCTGAGTCCAAGAAATAGTAAATGACATTTAGGCTGTGCATATATTCACGTAAATGGCATGGTACAAACACTCAAAAGTCAAATCATTTCTACAGCATGCAAGTAATAGATATGGGGGGAGTCGAAACAATGCAATAATTCCACACTTCCTCAATGGCTTTAAATTGCCAAGCGCTCCCACGACAATGAGCTTGCATTGTTAACAAAGAGAGTAGTTAAGAAAGGATATTTTACCTTAGAGAGAGTACCAACTCTGGTTCAGGTCCAAGGGCATATGCCCAAACTGCTTGCCAGTCATGAACTTTGTCATTAAAATCCATTTCTTTAACAATATCAAGTAGATCCATCTTATGCAGGCTCTGCAATGCCCTATTCAGAATAGAAGCCAGAAGCTGCAGTGCAAGCACACGCTGGCCAGGAACCTATAATTTGAGGAATCTCAATTATATCACATATGTTGAGATATTACAAGTTTTTGTTTTTAATCAGACTTCAACAGATCATGTAAACATATGAAACTGTTCTTTGCAACCTGAGGTAGTGACAATTACTGCTACCCTTGCCACATCATTCCTAACCCACCAAACATTAATACAGAAAATACACAGCAGATTAGCACATTGAACTTGAACACAGTCAGTTACCAGCTAAGTAGCAATTATTCTATATAAACCAAATTTATGAACAACTTCACTGCCTCACCTAGCACATTTAGCATGTCATAATGTAATGAAACCATGTGATACATAGTACAACTTAAGTACTAAAGACCTTTTTGCCTGAACACCATTCACTTGAAATTTGTAAATTGAGAAACAACAAAGTAACTACCAATACTTGAAAAATGTAAGCAGAATATGCAGCACACAAGCAATAATGTACAATACATGAACCCTAAAGGCAATAAATATTTCACGCCATACTACAACCAGTGAACCTATTTGACACCATTAAAATAGGATAGCAAGTGGAACTATTGCACCAACCAACAATCACTCTTAAGTTTCTTAGTGGACAGGCATTTTGAAATGACCCTTCCAAGATAAACAGACAAAAAGTATAAAAGCCAGTGGGAGTATAAAACATACCATGCTCCTGGTAAGTGCCACTGCCTCATTGATTGTGTACCCAACAGCTGCAGGGTCTCCTTCTGTTCTAAGGAAGTCACGCTCAGCTACATTTTCTGCATGTGTCTTCTTGCCTGAAAATGGGAAAGAGAGGCTGCCATCTAAAGGACACCACCACGACTGAAGCTAATGTAACTCAGGAGAGCGAAAACAAAATAATGTACCATTTTGATGCTCTTGAGAAGATTGGAACCCCAATATATCTCCATCCAATGTGAACCTGCATGACCTTATCCGCTCCACTCTCTCACTCCACGCCTTCCAAGAGCGCCCACTATGTTCACCGGCCATCAACCAATCCCCTGGTGTAGCCTTTTTGGCCTTCTGCGGCCCTGAGTTTTCCAGACCCTTGTCCTTACCGACACCCTTTGTGCCTCCAGATTTCTCCCTCCCTCGCCTCCTCAGCATCTCCACCAATGCAGGGTTCATCTTATTTATGATATCTGCTTGTGCCTCCACAATCTCCCCTGCAGACATCCCAGCCAACCTAGCCATGTTCTCTGCACTGATCTCTGCTTCCATTGATGACTCCCCACCATCCAATTCCATTCTCTCTCCTTGCAATGCCGAATTCCTAACCTCACCTGCCTTCACTAATCCAACTCTCGATTCAGCCTGATTCAATGGCTTCTTGGACACCACATCAGAAACTGAAATTGCAGCACCTGGTCCTTCCCTAGCATTTCCACTGTCAATCTGCATAGCGCCTCCATCCAATTCCCTCCCCCCAGCTGACGCAGCAGCCACCTTCGAATTCACAGCCCCAGCATCAATTTTCTGCTCACTATGTTTCTTGGCCTGCGCTGGCTTCCCCTGCCTCCGCTTGGGAGGAGCATCGCCAACAAACTCCCGCCACTGGCTGAAATCCATGCCCTTCTTCTCCTTCCTCTTCACCGGGCCAGCCGCGGCGGCCACCACCAGCTGGTAGTCCGCCTCGTCCATGTCCATCTCGTCCTCCTCCTCAGCCCCATCCTTAACGGCACCCTTGGCCGCGGGACCCCAGTGCTGCGGAACCGGAAATAGCAGTTGGTCAGTCGTGGAGTACAAGCAAAAGGCGCAACTAAGCAAATCCAAAAGGGCGTTTGGGGGTTCGGGGGCCTAGGGTTTGGGAGGGTGGCGGCTGGCTTACGGGGCCGTGGGAGCGGTGGCGGGCGACGGGGAAGGGGAGGACGGAGGGGCGCGGGGCGGAGGAGGGCGCGGCGGCGGAGAAGCCCTTCTCGACGATGGCGCCGACGAGGCGGGATGGCGGCGCCGCCGCAGCGGCAGCGGCGGCGGGGGGGGTTGGAGCCGCGGGGTGGAAGGGCTCCTCCACGACTTTGCGGCGCGTGGGGTGGGCGCCGCCGGGCTGGTGCCGCCGCTTCGTCGGCGCGTCCATCGGGAAGGGGCGGGAGGCGGAACACTGCGTGGTGTGGTGATCAGAGCGAGGAGGGTTTAAGGGGGATTGATTTGTTTGGTTCTATGGTGCTGTTCGCGATTTTGAGTGGCGAAGCAAGCTGAGGTCAAGACGTCAAAGCCGTCGCTCAAGGCCAACTCGACAGAGGGGCGTGATTTTGAACCTTTTGTTCCACCTTCGTTATCTCAACCTAAAAAAATCAAAGGAATGGAGGGAAACTTGGTCAAATTAAACAGTACTCCCTGTCCCAAATTGTAAGTCATTTCAAAAATTTTGAAGAGTCAAAGCATCTCAAGTTTGACCAAAATTATAGAGAAAAATATAAAGATTTATGACATCAAATAGATATACTATGAAAATATAATTGATAAAGAATCTAATGATACTTAGTTGACATCATAAATGTTATTATATTATCATATAAATTTGATCAAACTTGAGATAGTTTAACTCTCCAAGATTCTTAAAATGACTTACAATTTGGAACGGAGGGAGTAATTGTTACTCCCTCCTTCGTGTAATACTGTCTCTGTCATTACTACTCATTACTACTCCCTCCAACGAGTCATCCAACCGTTCACAATTTATCTTTATCCGATAAATATAAGACATTTATAGATATATTTAGATGACTTCTCATTCAATTCTTCCTAGAATTGGCATATTACTCTCTCTGTCCCAAATTACTATTCGTTTTGACTTTTCTAGGTATATGACTTCTGCGTATCTAGACATAGTATATATCTAGGTGCACAGTAAAACTACTCCCTCTATCCCAAATTACTATTTATTTTGGTTTTTATAGATACATCACTTTTACAATATATCTGTACATAGTATATATTTAGGTGCGTATCAAAAGGTACGTATTTAGAAAAGCCAAAACAAATAGTAATATGTCTAAAATCTCTAAGATGTCGTATTTTAAGTCGGACGGAGTATGTTATGTTACTTAATATAATAGCCATTACTTTATCTTTATTCATCATGTCAGCGTGTAAGACTAGAAAACTATCAATGATTAAAAAAGACTAGTACCGTATCATTTGATTTACGCAAATAGTGCACGAGAAGAATGAAGCTATCAAAAAAACTTGTCAAAGAAGCGGAATCAAAGTCGGCATCGATCATATGTTAACTCGTTATCAAGCATGGTTAACATATGATCCATGCTTAACTTTGATATGATACTCGGCCCGACGAGGACTTTTGTGGGCATAAATTTTCGACCTGAAATGAGCTGAATTTTTTTCCAGCTCGGCTCGTAAAATACTCAGATCTATTTAAACATAATATTTTCATCTTTTGATAAATATTTGTGTAGGTTTTAACCAGCGGAAGCGAAATAGTAACTACTCCCTCCGTTTTAAATATGTAATGCCGTTGACTTTTTACTCTAACTTTGACCAACAATATCTATTTAATAAATTAGTTTAAATAAAATAAAATAAAATAAAATGAGTACCACTACATCTATTGTCAAAAGTATTTTAATAACTTGTAGATTTGTCTATTTGCAAAAATATTTATGGAAAAGAAGAATAGTCAAACGAATGAAAAAAGTCAATGATGCTATATATTTAAGAACTGAAGTATTATCCTTTTGAAAGAAACTCTAAATAGACCTGAGTGCATTTGCATATGTGGAAAAAAAATCTAGCCAAACACCATGGGAATTTGAATATGCAAATATGTTGAGTTTTTGTATCATTATGTAAATTTTCATGTAGTTTAGGTTGTTTTGTGAAATTCAAAGATTAAAAAGTTTTATAAATCAACGTAACTCCAACCATCCAACTATAGCAAAAGTCTAATTTCATCCTGTAACTACAAAACTGGACAGGGAGGGCCATCCAACTATCAAAACCGGGTAATTTGGTCCTTTGGGTTGTTTTGCATTTTCTAGAAATTAAAAATTTTGATTTAATTAAAAATATAACTAATTCATTTCAAATCCAAAAAATATGAAGCTGGTACCATAAGTTTTCTAAAAAAATGTAGGCCATTTGTTAGCGCTCTATTTGAAATTCTTTGCATCATATTTGTTACTATTTATAATGTTTTATTGTTCATAATAAAACACAAGGAATATGAACAATTAAGGTTGCAATAATGCCAAATAGAACACCAACAGATAGGTTATATTTTTTAAAAAAATTGGCACTAATTTGACATTTTTTTGATTTGAAATAAATTCGTTATAAGTTTTTTAGTTAAATCTAACTTTTTAAATTTTTAGAAAATGCAAAACCACTCTTGAAACCACTCAAAAGGTCAAACTTGTCCGGTTTTTATAATTGGATGGCTCTCCGTGTCCGATTTTGAATTTTTTTTAAAAAAACAATTCAGGTCAAGTTCTCGCAACTCTAACAAATTTTTGAAAAAAAGTTCCGGTTAAGTTTTTCGGCTCCCAGTTTAAAAGAAAAAAACCTTAAAACAGAGGTAGGTTAAAACATGACTAATTCATCCAAAGTTCGAACAATCACCTAATGGGTATTTGTTTCTTTAGGAGGTCCTAAAATTCCTATCACATCGAATGTTTAGATACTAATTAGGACTAATTACAAAACCAATTGTCCAAATGGAAACTAATTTACGAGACGAATCTATGAAGCCTAATTAGTCCATGATTTGATAATATAATACTACATTAACCATTTGCTAATAATAGATTAATTAGGCTTAAGAGATTCATCTCGTGAGTTAGCCTCTATCAATATAATTAGTTTTATAATTTATATTTAGTCCTCATAATTAGCGTCCGAGTATTCGATGGTTACGAAGTGGACTAACCAAACACCCCGAAGAACCCACAGACAGCCACCAGACCACCACGAAACATCCTGTCATTCTCTACTCCCTCCACCTGGAAAGTACGCCGCCCTCACCTTTTCTCTCATAAACAACGCATAAAATTATTCTGACCAAGGACCAAATCACCAAACCAAACCCAAAAGCCGAAAGCCAAATCCAAAACAAATACCCAAGACAGCGAGGAAAAGAAAAAATTGGAAAAATTCCTCCCCCCATCCACGAACAAACACCGCGAAGCGTGAGAAGAAATGGAGGCATGAGCGCTAGCACCTCCACCTCCTCCGCTTCCACCTCACTCCTCGTCGATCCCCTCGAAGCCCCCGCGCGCCCCCGCGGCCCTCCTCGCCGGCGGGCTCGCCGGGTCCGGCGCTCCTCCCCCTCCTCGGCTGCGCCGGCGGCGGAGGGAACTAGGTAAGGGGAGGGGAGGGGAGGGGAGGGGAGGGGAAGGGAAGGGAAGGGAAGGGGCGGTTGAGGTAGAGCGGAGCGGCAGCGGCGATGCCGTCGCACGCGGATCTGGACCGCCAGATCTCGCAGCTGCGGGAGTGCAAGTTCCTGGCGGAGGCGGAGGTCAAGGCGCTCTGCGAGCAGGCCAAGGCGATCCTCATGGAGGAGTGGAACGTGCAGCCCGTGCGCTGCCCCGTCACCGTCTGCGGCGACATCCACGGCCAGTTCTACGACCTCATCGAGCTTTTCCGCATCGGAGGCGACGCCCCCGACACCAACTACCTCTTCATGGGCGACTACGTCGGTCAGTTCCCCCGCCTCTTCTAGCCTCCCGCGACTCGTGCTGGGCTTCCGTCGATCTGTGGATTTGTGAGGTGGCTCGATCTGATTCTCTGGTGATTATTAGTTACTAATTTCAATAGATCCTGCTGGAAAATTGAGGTGCTCATGTGCTCGGGCTTGGGGGCTAGAGCACCTGCGATGGGCTTACTGATGCTAAATGGATTGTTCAAACTGATCGTTTCTTCGTTACTGTTGCTTTATAGATCAATAACTGTTTTTCTCTCTCGAACAAATCAGTAACTGTTTCATGATGTTATGGATTAGTGAATATCTGTTGACTGACTTCAAACTCTCTCCCCCTCTCGGATGAGCAGTTAATGTTTACCATGCATATTTTTAAATGGAAATGTATATTTTTAATTGTTTTCCTTGCCTTGCCATGATTTTCTCATCTATAGTGATATACTGACGGCGTACATAGAAAACATTTCTGGCTACCATGTATATGAAGTGCATGAGAAGGTCGAAGGTTTCTTGGAAACTGAAAGTGTGTGAACCTTTTAAGTTTTATGGCATGCAGGGCTTGTTCTCTACTGCTAGATTAACAAATAAGGATGCAGCCTTTATTTTTGTCGTCTGCTTAGTTCGGTTACTCTATTGGTTACACTGGCCATACACGCAAAGCACTCTTACAATCTTATTTTCAATGAAATGCTACTTTTTAAGTTATGTTGTTAAGGGACTAAGGAAGCTGCTTTTCTTTCTATCTATATTTTATATTGTTTTTTGATGCATTTATTTGTTTCCATACCATAGTTGAATTGACTATGGGTATTTTCTGCAGACCGTGGCTACTACTCAGTGGAGACGGTGACCCTGTTAGTGGCTCTAAAAGTACGTTATAGAGACAGAATCACAATATTGAGAGGAAATCATGAGAGCAGACAAATAACTCAAGTGTGAGTTCCTATTCCTCTAGTTGTACTCTACAGCAGTAGAGAGTTTCTTTCAGCATAGGATTTTTCTTGTTACAATTACTTAAGAAAAGGAGGGCACTATTAAGTAAAGTTTCCTAAAATGGTTAAGTTTGAAATGGGCTATTTACTGGACATTGAGTCCATAATAATGTTTGGTACAAAATGCACTTAAAAGTTTGAGTGTCAAGAGAATTAGGGCAATTGTTATCTTTATCTTCTGGCCGTATCAGTTGCTTTCTCGTAATACTCAGGTCATTATGCATTTTGGATTTCTTTGCTTCATTTTCATTCACGATCCTTGTTGAAGATAGTAACATTACTTGGTAAAGGGCATCAGATGCTTGTAAATATTAACTTAGCATAGTATTTGGACTACATATGTGATCACGTAACGGCTGTGAATTAAATCAATTTATGGCACAAAACTTATGTTTTTCTCTGGTTGCTGTATTATTTTCTTGAACTCCATGGTGTAAGTGTCTTTTGGATTTTGTGATAGTAGAAAGGAGCTTAGGTTTACAAGAGGGGCCGAATGAGCTCCACATTTTTGACCTAGCTTCAGCTTCAGAAAGTCATAAGGTGATGCTGAAGTTAGGCTAAGCAAGCTCCTTTTTTTATCTACATTTGAATTGGATGCTAATAGAACTTGAACTCTGTCTCTATCCACATTCTAAATCTGAGTGAATGTTGATTTTGAGGTAGAAACATTTTCTAGAGTGGATTAGAATGTGGAGAAGTGGTATGGATACAGAATCCTGAACCTGCAGCTGCAGATCTAGTGGTTTTGTAATTTTTGGATATTGTAGTTTATCCTTAGTGGGGGCCTAGCCCTCTAAGCCCTCAACAACATTCCACAAAGAAAGTGAGGAACCTCTCTTTACACATTTTTGTCTAACCTTCCAATCCACACTCTCTATTTCCATGCTTGTCAGGCCTTCATCTTCGTACCATTATCTAGATTGAAAAAAATAAATAAAAAGTTGCAAATCGCATTATTCCGCTAGCTTAGTTAGATTGAAAAAAAAATTGCGACTTCAATTATAGATTCCTGTTTAGAGTTGAACAACTAAATTAACTTCACAATATTCCAGTTGGTTAATTTAACAACTGGCTGGTTTTTGGTACAATGATCGATTACTTGCATTCTTTCTATGGCATGAGATTGTCTCAACATATCTTATAGACACAACTTAGCTTCTTTGCGGGACTTGTAATGAATTAACCAGTTATTGATGCGTGGAAAGGATGTTTCTGGGTCACAACATCACGCTTACTATTGAAACCACAATTGCTTCAATATATGATGTTGATAGAACTCTGAAATTTGCTTCCAATAACAACATGGTTTGCGATAAAGTATACATTGTTTCAGTTGTTTTCTTGCATCAGTCTGCATTGTGAAATGCAACTATACAACTGCACCCAAAGTGCTAGGGTGCTCTTTACATGTAGTGTTTGGCTACAGGTATGGCTTCTATGATGAATGCTTACGGAAATATGGAAATGCAAACGTGTGGAAGTACTTCACGGACTTGTTTGATTATTTACCTCTCACAGCTCTTATAGAAAATCAGGTTTGTTCTTTGTTTATGTTGTAGCACATTGGTGTGTGAACTCAATCCTGTTTCTGGTGTGATGAAAGTGGAAAATTCCATTCTGCAGGTCTTTTGCCTACATGGTGGTCTCTCTCCATCACTGGATACATTGGATAATATCCGTGCCCTTGATCGCATACAAGAGGTTGGCAACAGAATTTCCACAATATGTGTGAACTAGTTGCTAATTGTGGATGATTATACACCTCGCATGTTTTGAATTGTAGACCATTCTATGTATGTCTTTCTTGTGAATTGGGGTTAAGGATCCTGTTTTCCTTTTGAGATATCTTGATAATAGAACAAGATGTGTTGATAATAGCTGAAATCTGCATAGACACAACAGGTCTGGCTCTAAAGAAATAGATAGATAGTTACATTTATGAGATATGGTAACATTTATTTAACATATATGTACGGTAGTTTTGTAAATTGAACCATTTATTTTGCATCTGCATGGGACAGTGAGCATTCTTGTATGATTGTGAGAAGAACTGTAGCAACTAAACAACTCCAGATTTCAGAATTATTCGTTCACATTGTTGCAGTTGTGTGTTTTTCTATTCTATGGCCAGGTGAATTTCTGTAAGGCAAAATAGAACCCAGTTGACTCCATTTTACAGTTTTGCATGATCTTGTGCTCCGTACTTCCTAGTTCAGGTGCAGTGAGGAAGTGATTTAATATAGAAGCCTACCATATTTTAGCTATCCAATTTCTTGACACAGTTTGTTCTTAAATAATCTACTATTGACCCCTCAATTGGGCTTTAGGGTATAAACATCATAGCACTTGTATATAATGAGTTTGTTGTTTTACACAAATTTTGTTTAACTTGATTAATAGTTTGCTCTGTTCCCTAAAATGGTTGTAGGTCCCACATGAAGGCCCTATGTGTGATCTGTTGTGGTCTGATCCGGATGATCGATGTGGATGGGGAATTTCACCAAGAGGTGCTGGATACACATTTGGGCAAGATATCGCACAGCAATTCAACCATACAAACGGACTGAGTCTTATTTCAAGAGCCCATCAACTTGTAATGGAAGGGTTCAATTGGTGTCAGGTTAGTATCCAGTGTGGTCAATTTTAACATTGATTTTTTTTCATTGGAAGTTCTTTTTTTTGTTGAAATTCATTGAAAGTTCTGTTCACCAAATTGTCTTGGCGTTTTTTTATTGAAGTAGCGCGAACCCATTTCTGCAAAAGTTTTATTCTTTGTGAACTGGCTGCTTGACCGTGCTTTCAATGGATTTTCAATAAAAAGGTATTCAAACTTCTAGGCTGTAAATATCAAATTACATATAAGATTAATTAAGCTACAAAGAAATCACATAGGTACAACGTGGAAAGCCATCACGGTATTATCTGAGACACATAATTACACACATCATTGTGTTGTGTAGAACCAACCACCATCACCCACTACTACCAGTCCACTACCAACGATGCCTTTTTTTAGAATTACAAAGATTATGCAATTTCTCCTTCCATCACGGGCATAGGAGCACCAAACTGGAACATTTCCCTGCAGAATCTTGAATAACTTGCGTTGCCTTTTGTTGATTGTGTGATGCAGGATAAGAATGTTGTGACGGTGTTCAGCGCGCCAAATTACTGCTACCGATGCGGTAACATGGCTGCGATCCTCGAAATTGGAGAGAACATGGATCAGAACTTCCTCCAATTCGACCCAGCTCCGCGGCAAATCGAGCCGGACATGACACGCAAAACCCCGGACTACTTTTTGTAATCGGCGTGTCGGCTCCTTTTAACTTCTCTCCTCTGTGCTGCAGCGCCTGGGGTCTGTAGATGTTGCCGTTAGAAAAAAAATCTGTTTCCTCAGCCGCCTTGTACCCTGCTCATTCTTTGGTGTGGAGATTTTGTTGCTGCTTCTCAGAACTTCCATAGAGCATGTTAAAAGTACATGGCGATTGGATTTTCTTTTTCTTTTTTGTTGTACCTCCATTTTGTATTATCCTGAGACACAAGAGAAGAGAAGCTGCAATAGAATATCTCGAAACATATTTCGTTCTGTTTCCAGGAAAATATAAGATGCAGGAGGCCAGGAGCTGATGGACTCTGGTTCCGTAGTTTCCTCTTAGCATAAACTGCAGATCAATTTCCAGCCACTCTCACCCTTTTTTTCTTTGGCTAAACAAGGTGCAGCCATTTGAGACTTCAGCAATGTCTCATACCAGCCCTTCCAAATTATTGCTAAATACAGACGCGTTGCAGCATGGTTTTAGCCTGTAGCGCAGGCTCACCTGCACGATGTTTTCTTGAGCAGAGCCGCTGGTCTCACGTGTAAGCTGCCTGGAAAGTTCAGAGACACCGAACAGACACCGAACAGTCCAAACCAAACTCTTTTCTGCCACGAGCTGTTGTTGTGTTGCGGACTTTGTGGTGGGCACCAGCCAAGGGGTTAGGTGGACATCGACAAACTTTTCGTCGAGGCGTGGCGTCTTGACCTGCTGACAACATGCCAAAGAATCGAATAATCCCAAGTTAAAGATGTTGATGCAAGTAAATCGTGTACTCATCAGTCATCACAAGCTCACAGCACAACTGGCAACTGAACTGATTAGCTTCCCTTTCCCTCTAATTCGTCAGCTTTACGAAGCACAAGAGGTTACAATCGTATACTCAGTAAAACTGTTGGAAAATTAGATAACTGCATGATTAAATTCTGAACTAGATTTATCATAGCAAGAATAAAACCTAGCATGCAGATCTCTAACATATTAGGCAACAACAAGCACGACTTCATGTTCTCAGAAAACATGATGAAATAACCGATCAGATCACGGCGTACGTACTTAGCGGATGCAGCTGTGACGACAAGCGGTGCTGACGGAACAACGATGATTTTGCGGACGGAGCGAAGTTGATGACGTTGAAGACGATGCCCTGCCGCAACGTCGGACTTGGACGGAAGACGGGCCGTGGTGAAGACCCTGAGCAGTCGCGCGGAGCGCTTCCCAAAAACCTTATTCGTCCTGTCCCAGTGCAGGATCACAGGAGCGAGAGGTTCCGGAGATCTGCTCTCCCGTTCGCCGGTGCACGCTGACGCTTGGGATAGAGTAGACTACGATGGTGGCGTAACAGCGAGAAGAGCAAAAACCCTAACTCGATTATATGTGTTTTCGGTAGAGGCCGATAGGTCATATATATAGGAGAGCTCACGATCTCACGTCGCGATTGTGATCTAAACTTATTTAAAGGCCAAGTAACCAAAAAATAAAACAGCAAAAGAAACCACGCCACCGCAAGGCTGGAGGCCGAATTTTGGTGGACCATTTACGCAGGTGTCGCGCGCCCGTACCCTTCGCCCCGTCCCGCCCGAGCGAGCGCGCGCGTGGAGCTTTCCTTCTCTCCTCACACACATAGCTTGGGGGAGTAGAGACAACCTCCATATTTATGTTGGCCATCCTGCTCCTCCACTAGCAATGTGGGACTAAAGGTTTGCACCACTCCAACCACTTGCTAATACCCTCATGGTCTTTGAGATTTATTTGGAATTTCTGAAATTGTAATGGGCCAAGCCCATTATTCCATCAATCCCCCACCAGATCTCAAATGCCCATAAGAGATTTTGCCTATTTCTCACTATTGTTTATATACCAGTGTTTCAGCAAGGACTGTTAGTTGAACTCTCGCCTAGAGCTTCAAACTACATTCATCCACAACTTGAACAATGGACTAAGCCTTGAATTGCAAGTTTTGTGCGAACAAGTTTCACTCAAAGTCGGAACAAGTACCTGGCTGCCAGTAGCCTACCCTGCGGGTGGAGCATATTCGTCATACTGCTTGGTCTCTTCATGAGATTACTAGAGATCACCCATGTCTCATAAATTGCGACGTTTTACAGTCAGGCTCGCATAGGTGTGCTCTTTCAAGAATGCTTTGTAGAACAACATCTTCACTTAATCAAGCCAATAGAAGCACATTAAAATATATTGCTAACTTGCCTTACAACATTTGAGAGTATTGCATCTTCACATAGAGAGGGTTTAAAAATTACTCTCCTCAGTCAACCGATAACTTGTTTTTCCCGGATCCTAATTCACGGGATCTCCGATCACGTATGTTGGGTTACCACTACAACAACTCAAACGGGTCTCATACCCATCTCCCTCGATGCACATTCTATCACATTCCACGATAGCCCTTTTGTAAAGGGATCCGCCAGATTTTTGTCCGTTTGAATATAAGTCACACTTATTACTCTGGAGTTTCTCAACTTCCTGACAGACTTCAGTTGTCTCTTGACATGTCTTGATGACTTTGCATTATCCTTAGTACTGTTCACTTTGACTATCACCGTTTGATTGTCACAGTTCATAAGAATTGTCGGCACTGGTTTATCAACCACAGGCAAATCCATCAAGAGCTCACGCAACCACTCTGCCTCAACAGTGGCTATTTCCAAAGCAGTAAGTTCTGCTTCCATGGTTGACCTCGTCAAAACTATCTATTTGCAAGGCCTCCATAATATTGCACCGCCTCCAAGGGTAAACACGTACCTACTAGTGGCATATAGCTCATCAGCGTCCGAAATCCAGTTCGAATCACTATATCCCTCTAGCATAGCAGGGTACCTGGAATAGTGAATCCCATAACTCATAGTACCCACCAAATAGTACCCACCAAGTAGCGCACAACCCTTTCAAGTGCATGCTAATGATCAGAACCCGGGTTTGACATGAACATGCTCAATTTGTTCACAACAAAAGCTATGTCGAGTCTCGTTGCGCTAGCTAAGTACATGAGTGAACCGATAATCTGAGAGTATCTCAGTTGGTCTTTACCAATTTTCTTGTTCTTTCTGAGTATCACGCTGGGATCATAAGGTGTTGGAGAAGGCTTGCTGTCCATATAACCAAAATGGTTGGGATTGCGAAAGAGTAATCCCATTCTCATCCTTAATCAGCTTGATGTTCAAAATAACATCAGCTTCTCTCAAATCTTTCATATCAAATTTTTGTGATATAAAAGACTTGACCTCATTGATCACATTAATATTTGTGCCAAATATCAGTATGTCATCCACATACAAGCACAATATAACTCCTTCGCCCCTACCATGGCGATAGTACACACATCTATCAGCCTCGTTAATGATAGCACGCAGAAGTTAAAGTTCAGTCAAACTTATCATGCCATTGCTTAGGTGTTTGTTTCAGGTCATACAACGACTTCAACAACTTACTCACCTTGCTTTCTTGATCCTTCACCAGAAACCCGTCAGGCTGATCCATATAAATCTCCTCATCCAACTCTCCATTTAGGAAAGTTGTCTTTACATCCATCTGGCGGATGATAAGACTATACGAGGCAGCCAGAGAAAGTAGTGCTCGAATAGAGGTTAGTCTAGCGACAGGTGAATAGGTATCAAAGAAGTCTTCACCTTCCGTTTATGTGTAACCTTTGGCCACAAGCCTAGCCTTGTACTTTTCAATAGTACCACCAGACCTAAGCTTCTTCTTGAACACCCATTTACAACCCACTAGTTTGCAACCATAGGGTCGTTCAGTGAGATCCCATGTCCCATTAGAAAGAATCGAATTTATCTCACTTTGGTCAGCTTCTTTCCAATCGTCTGCATCTGGAGATGCATATGCCTCAGTGATGGACGTGGGAGTATTGTCCACAAGGTACACAGTGAAATCATCACCAAAGGATTTTGCAACCCTTTGTCTCTTGCTCCTTCTAGGAGCTTCACTATCATCCTTCTTTAGCACGTCCTCATGCTCATGCTCTTGGGTTGTTCAGAAGACTCAACAGGTGCAGTAGGTTCAGGAGTTATTTCACTAGAAAATCTAGAGTTGCCATGCATATCTTTAAGAGGAAATATATTCTCAAAAAATGTTGAATCACGAGATTCCATAATAGTATCAACATGCATATCGGGGACCTCAGATTTAACTACTAAAAATCTATAAGCAATGCTCATCTGAGCATATCCTAGAAAGACACAATCCATTGTCTTAGATCCTAATTTGCGCTTCTTCGGAATTAGTACATTGACTTTCGCCAAGCACCCCAAGTACGCAAATAAGAAAGTGATGGTTTTCTCCCGATCCACATCTCATATGGAGTTTGATCTTTATTCTTGTTCGGAACTCTATTCAGGACATGACATGAAGTCAATAGAGCCTCCCCCCACCATGCCTTAGATAAACTAGAAGTATCTAACATGGAATTAACCAAGTCAGTCAGTGTGGGGTTTTTCCTCTCAGCAATCCCGTTGGACTTGGACGAATAGGGAGACGTCCTCTCATGAATAATACCATGTTTCTCATAGAATTCATCAAAGATTTTTGGAAAGTACTCGCCACCATGATCAGACCTTAGATGCTTGATCTTTCTCTCAAGTTGATTCTCAACCTCAGGCTTATAAATTTTAAAGTAGTCTAATGCTTCATCCTTAGTTTGCAACAAGTAAACATAGCAAAATCTAGTCGCATCATCAATCAAAGTCATGAAGTATCTCTTTCCACCTTTTATCAACACACCATTCATCTCGCACAGATTAGAATGTATGAGTTTCAGAGGTGTCAAGTGTCTCTCCTCAGCCACCTTGTGAGGCTTCCGAGGTTGCTTCGATTGCGCACAACTATGGCACTTAGAACCTTTGGCAATGGTGAGGTTCGGAACTAAACACATGTTGGAAAGCCGAGACATTAAACCAAAATTAATATGACACAAACGTGAATGTCAAGTACTTGCATCATCACTAACATTGCCACAAATATGGTTCACAGACTTATTATAGAAATCTGCAAGGGAAAATCGGAACAAGCCTCCACACTCATAGCCTTTACCAATGAATTGTCCATATTTTGACACGACTAATTTTGACTCTAACACTACCTTAAACCCGTCTTTGCACAGAAACGAGCCGCTTACAAGATTCTTGTTGATAGTAGGGACATGCTGCACGTTCCTCAGTTGTACGATCTTTCCCGAAGTAAACTTCAGATCTACCGTATCAACACCATGAACAACAGCATGTGAACCATTCCCCATCAACATGGAGGAACCCTGGGCGACCTGGTAAGAAGAAAACATGAAGATGTCAGCACACACATGAACATTGGCACCCGTATCAAGCCACCAACTAGTGGAATGAAAAACTAAGAGAACAATTGGTAGATTATGGTACCCGTCTCCAGTGTTGCCTATGGTCACCATGTTGACATCCTTGGACCAATTAGCCCTTCTGCCCTTGCGGTCTATATGCCCTGGACAATCCTTAGAGAAGTGTCCAAACTCACCACAAGTGTAGCAGTTCATCTCAGCCTTATTCTTCTTCTTCTTAAAGGTAGTAGTGTTGATGACTTTGTTCTTCCCTTTGTTCTTGCCACATGGGAATTTCTGGACCATGTTGACGCTAGACTGGCCTTGGTCTCCTTTCTCATCAGTGTCCTTCTTCCGAGCTTTCTCCTCAACATCAAGAGACGCTACCAGATTTTCGACTGATATCTCTTGTCTCCTATGTTTCAGAGTAGTGGTGAAGTTTCTCTATGAGGAAGGCAACTTTGCAATTATGCAACCAGCTACAAACTTGTCGGGTAATTGATACTTAAGGAGCTTAAGATTCTTCACAATACACTGCACCTCATGGGTCTGCTCTACCACAGAACGGTTGTTCACCATCCTGTAGTCATGGAAACTCTCCATGAGGTATAGTTCATTGCATGCATCTGCTGCATCATACCTTGCAACCAGAGCATCCCACAGCACCTTCGCATCTGTCATGTCTATGTAGACATCGACCAGACCGTCAGATATATTGCTAATGATACATCCCACGAAAAGGTTATTGGCACCATCGAACTTTTCCTGCGCTTCAGCAGTAAGTTTGCCAAGCCTCGTATCCCAGATGCTCATATCATTAAACCAGATACGAACCTTTGATTTCCACCTCTTAAAGTTCACACCGGTAAATTTTTCTGGCCTCAGTGACTCAGCAAAACCAGCCATATTGAAACAACAGATCTGATCACAGCGTACGTATTTAGCGGGTGCAGCCGTGACGACAAGCCATGTATCTCGCTGACTTAAAGGAAACAGTGCAGGTGTCGTGCGCCCGCAACCCTTCGCCCCACCCGATGAGGCGAGGCGAGGCGAGGCGTGGCGAGCGCGCGTGTGGAGCTTTCCTTCTCTCCCCACACACATAACTTGAAGGAGTGGAGACAACCTCCATATTTATGTTGGCCATTCTGCTCCTCCACTAGTAATGTGGGACTAAAAGTTTGTACCACTCCAACCATTTACTAATGCCCACATAGGCCTTTGAGATTTATTTGAAATTTCTGAAATTGTAGCGGGCCAAGACCATTATTCCATCAAAAACACTTCGCAAAAGTTTGCAGGACTCATGTATTGTTTTGGCAGGATTAGGTGTGCTAACCATAACATATCATACCACAACGAATTCTAAATGTTTTCTTTTCCAAAGCACCCATGTGAGGGCCCTTGCCTGATGGCCGCCCATACCACTATGTTCGGACCTGACCTCTCCCATAAGTCAGTCTTCTTCAAAGAACAAAATGACCTTCCTTCCTTAGGAGTCCATGGCTAAGAGTGCATTGCAATTTGGATGGTGTGTGTTTAACACCGCTGTTTCAAAGATAACCGCAATTCTGCATCCGCTTCTCCTCGCGTCCATTCATCTGCTTCCGCACACTTGATAGTGGCTGCAGCATGTGTATATACCAATAATACCATGGATGCATGCTCAGCCAGTATTCTCCTCCTCACTTTGATTCATCTGCTTTCGAGCATCTCAGCCCGTGATTTCCTCTCGGCAGGCTCCTCCCTCTCAGTTGAGCAGAGCTCCGATGTGCTCCACTCACGAGATGGTACTTTCGCCTGCGGCTTCTACAACATCTCTCCAAATGCCTCCACCTTCTCCATCTGGTTCTCCAGATCATCCGAAAGAACCATCATCTGGAGCGCAAATCCTCTACACCCTGTGTACAGCTGGGGATCCAAAGTCAAGTTAGATGTCGATGGGAGCATGGTTCTGAAAGATTACAATGGCCAGATTGTGTGGAGCAACAATGTGAGCGCTTCGGATGCTGGGCATATTCAAGCTCAGCTATTGGGCAATGGGAACCTCATTGTGAAGGGCAAAGGTAGTGCCATCCTGTGGCAAAGCTTTGATTCTCCTACTGATACCTTGCTACCCACTCAGAGCATTAGTGCTCCTACAAAGCTGGTCTCTACTAACAGGTTACTTGTTCCTGGCCATTACAGCTTCCATTTTGACGATCAGTACTTACTTTCTCTGTTTGATGATGAGAAGGACATCTCCTTTATCTATTGGCCAAATCCAAGTAGGAATATCTGGGAAAAGCTTAGAGTGCCATTCAATAGCACCACATCTGGGGCTCTTGATACCTGGGGACATTTCCTTGGAAGTGACAACTCAACCTTCACAGCTGCTGATTGGGGTCCTGGGATCATGAGGCGACTAACACTGGATTATGATGGCAACCTCAGATTATACAGTCTCAATAAGGCAGACGGAACATGGTCCGTCACATGGATGCCATTTCCTCAGCTCTGCAAAGTACGCGGTTTGTGCGGTGAAAATGGAATATGCGTGTATACGCCTGCACCTGCTTGTGTGTGTGCCCCTGGTTTTGTAGTCATTGACCCAAGCGACCGGAGCAAAGGCTGCAGACCAAAGACCAACATCAGTTGTGATGCACAGAAGGTGAAATTTGCTAAGCTACCCCACACTGATTTCTTGGGGTATGATATGACTACCCACCATTTCGTTTCTCTTGACTTTTGCATGAACAAATGCTTGCATGACTGCAATTGTAAGGGTTTTGCCTACTGGGAAGGAACTGGAGATTGCTATCCAAAGTCTATTATGCTTGGTGGTGTAACCCTGCATAACCTTGGTAGTACTGGTACCATGTACATCAAGATTCCTAAGGGACTAGAAGTGTTGGATGCCTCAATTCCGCAGTCACAACCTTTTGCTCCTAAGTATGGTCCTGACTGTAGCACACCAAATAAATACTTTGTAGCAGATTTTCTGGGTATGCTTAAGAGAGATCAGAGTGAGTTGAAGTATTTGTACTTCTATGGATTTTTATCAGCAATATTTCTGGCAGAGCTTATGTTTGTTGTATTTGGATGGTTTATTCTGAGGAGGGAGCGCAGGGAACTGAGAGGAGTATGGCCAGCTGAGGCTGGATATGAAATGATAACTAACCATTTTCGCAGGTACACCTACAGAGAGTTGGTGTCAGCGACTAGAAAGTTCAAGGATGAAATTGGAAGGGGATCATCAGGCATTGTATACAAAGGAGTCCTGAAAGACAACAGGGCAGTAGCTGTGAAAAAGTTGGCAGAAATAAACCAAGGTGAAGAAGAATTCCAGCATGAACTGAGTGTGATTAGTAGGATTTACCATATGAATCTTGTGAGAGTTTGGGGTTTCAGTTCTGATGGTCCACACAGGATATTGGTTACAGAATATTTTGAGAATGGTTCATTGGATAATGTCTTATTTGGTACTGAGGGTTCAGAAATTTTACTTGGATGGAAGCAAAGATTTAACATTGCCCTAGGGGTGGCTAGAGGACTGGCATATCTTCACCACGAGTGTTCAGAGTGGGTCATCCACTGTGATGTGAAGCCCGAAAATATACTGCTGGATGAGAACTTGGTGCCAAAGATTGCTGACTTTGGCCTTGCAAAGCTCCAGAGCAGAGGTGGATCCAACATAAATGTTTCAAAGATCCAAGGAACTAGAGGTTATTTAGCGCCTGAATGGGTTTCTAGTCTCCCAATTACAGCAAAGGTTGATGTCTACAGCTTTGGAGTGGTGCTACTAGAACTACTCAAGGGAGTTCGTGCCTCTGACATGGAAAATAATGAGGATGAGGAAGTGGAGATGGTCCTTGGAAGGATATCAAGGATGGCCAAAGAAAAGCTGAAGTTGGATGGCAGTGGCAGTGAACAATCTTGGATCGCCGACTTTATTGACGCTAGACTAAATGGTCAATTCAACAATATGCAAGCAAGAACAATGATGAGACTGGCTGTTTCATGCATGGAGGAAGATAGAGACAGAAGACCAACCATGGAAAATGTGGCCCAGATGCTTGCTTTAGTAGATGATGTCAGTAGCACAAATGTAATGGCAGGACCTGCTTAAAGCCTGCATAAATAGGGTTGTTTGTACTAAGGGGAACAAATAACATATAGATGAGAGAAAAAAAATTAACTGTAACATTTCTTCAATAATATCCATGCTAGATTCTGTTGTAATTTGTGCTCTAAATCAGGAGAAAACGCCATTGTTATTGATATATAATGTTATGAAGATTTGTTCAATCCGAGTGCAGAATTGCATCTAACGATAGCTATCGATCTAAAATTACAACAACAAAGCCTCTTTGTCCCATTCCATGCAGGTTGGGGTAGGCAATCAAATAATCGATATATCATATTTGGGATAGAGTGAAAGACCCCTCTAGGCATACCACAGATGAACTACCAAAGATGTGAGAACCCAGACAAAGCGTCAATAATGCATCTGGTTGTTGAGCTAGCCGGGACTGGAACTAACACAGGAACAATGTTGTGCTTCAGACCAAGATATGATCAGGTGAACAGTACACTCGTCGGCTACCAACCCAGCAACTGTAAAAGGGACAAAGTCAACTATTGAGAAACTGCTGATAACCATACCTGTGTGGTCGAAATGGGCACTTGGCAGTGGGCACTGGACCGCGCCACCGCGGCCGTGCGCCACGGGGTGCAGCTGTGGCAGCGGCTCCCGTCTCCGCCCCGCCCCGCCCTCAACGAGCACCGCCGGCGGCGGGCTAAGCACGAGGTGGTGCGTGGAGCATGGGCCTTTGGGCTCGATAATCTGGGCTGGGCTCTTCCAATAACGCTGCTGAGCTGAAAGCATAGGCTAGAGAGTAGAGAGTGCGTGGCGTTCTCGCGCTTTAGAGAGTCTCATACCGTATTGCTCCAAATTTGACCGAATCTTGTGCTATGCCATCAAGAAACTATTGCGCCTCCTTATCTTATAGGAGTAGTTAAACATGACTAGCTAGGGCATTAAACAATGGCGCCTGTAGCACCAGAGGTAGCTGCTGAGTGATTACAACTTTACATAAGGCTGCTAATCGACGACTGCAAGTCTGCAACAGGCAAATCCGTCCCAAGCCTCCGGCTTTGTGTCCGGTCATCGCACAATCATTGTCCATGCAAATTGTGTGCAGCTACCAGCGTCCAGCTATATCACGACACACAATAATGCATGCAACTTGCTAGTCTCAATTGGAAAAGGATGGTCCGCCATGGGCCATGGCATGATTCTAACAGACGAACTACTGATGCTCGTGTTCAAATATTTAAGCTTACACTATCATGTTCTGTTAGATATCAGTTTCTGTGGTATGAGTGAGATGTCTATGTACAGAGCCGTGTTGAAAGGAAAATCCTTTAACGCATGTATAGTTTCGCTGCTGCAGAGTGAGCAGAGTTTCGTCCCCAAACGAATTTAATAGGCAAAATATATGTACACATATCCTTTTGGTATATGTATGTATATTATACTCATGCTACGTTATACATGCTTCATGTATGTATTCATACTCCCTCGCAAACATATGTATCATATTTATTTTGAATCATACGTTATTGTAATTGTAAAGGTGAAAATTGAAGAGAAAAAAGATCCAAGGGTACAAAGGACTTTTCGTATTAGTTTCATGCCCATATGAAGCCATGTATCAACACAAGGACGAGTTTGATCCAAAACGAAAGTCAAGGGACTAAATTGGACATTCTGAAAGTTGAGGGATGGAATAATTTTAGGGACGAAAATGCCTATTTCGCCTATACAAAACTGCAACACTACAAAATGTCTATTTCGCCTATACAAAACTGCAACACTAAATGAAAACATCCCACAAACCTCGATGTGAAATACCAAAAGCATGCACCATAGTTTCGATGTGAAATACCAAAAGCAGGCACCAACCATAGCGAGGAACTTAGGCACCACCTCAGCGGGGAGCTAGGGCACCACCGCTTAGTGGAGCTTGGAGGTACTGCCGCTGTGTCAATCTCTTCTACTATAGAGAGAGGGTGGAGAGAGACGGAGAAGGAGGAAGGGAGGGAGAGAGGAAGAAGATAGAGCTAACATATGGGTCCCACTACCACGTATTGTCCACGTTAGCGAAATTATCTTTTGAAACAACCAAATGGTAAAATGTAAACAGTTTGATAGTTGGATGGTAGAGATTTCCGGTTTTTGAGTTTTATGGCCAAAATCAAACGTCAATGATAATAATGGTTAAAAATGGACTTTACTCGTTAAAAAGGTGGGTACTTTTGAGTCCGGCATACAACTGACAACCTGAAACCTTACACATAGAGAAACAACTTAACTTTTTTTTTTTTGGAAATGAACGAGAATCAAACAGTTAGCTCATTTGAGAAATTAATAACATGATAAGAACCCAGTCACAGTAGTGCAGTCCCTCTCAGTCCAAAAAGATACTCTGTTTTGTAAGGCCGAAGCATGGAGGACAAAGAGACTGCACCACAAGGTTCACTGCTCATCGTACTGTGTCTGACGTGAACGCTGTGGGCCGAGTCTCCCACTTGCTTCTTGAGGATGGACGCTGCATTGCAAGTTGGGTCCCTATAACATCGTCCTCCATTCAGGTCACTTGAAGACAACTCAAATGCTGCAATAACCATGGGTGCGGTTTCCAGATTTGTGGTTCTTCTCACTCTGATTCATCTGATTTTGCAAGTCTCAGCTCTAAATGTCCTCTCTTCAGGCTTCTCTCTCTCAGCAGATCGCAGCTCCGATGTACTCCGTTCGCCAGATGGTACGTTCAGCTGTGGCTTCTACAAAATCTCCCCCAACTCATCCACCTTCTCCATTTGGTTCTCCAAAGTGTCTGAAAGAACTGTTGTATGGAGTGCAAATCCTCTCCGCCCTGTGTACACCTGGGGATCAAAGGTCAAGTTAAATGTCGATGGGAGCATGGTTCTAAGGGACTACGGTGGCCAGATTGTGTGGACCAACAACGTGAGCTCCTCAAATGCAGAACAAGCTCAGCTCTTGGACACTGGAAATCTCATCGTGAAGGGCAAAGGTGATACCATTCTATGGCAAAGCTTTACTTCTCCTACTGATACCTTGTTACCCACTCAGAGGATTAATGCTACCATCAAGCTCGTGTCCACTAATAGATTGCTTGTTCCTGGCCACTATAGCTTACATTTTGATGATCAGATCCTGATTTCACTATTTGAAAATCAAAAGGATGTCTCATTCATCTATTGGCCAGATCCAACTTTGACTATCTGGCAAAAGCTAAGGATACCTTTTATGATCAACACAAGTGGTGTTCTAGACAGCTTGGGGCAGTTCTGGGGAAGCGATAACACTTCTTTCATGGCTGCGGACTGGGGTAGTCACATTATAAGAAGGCTAACGTTGGATTATGATGGCAATCTCAGACTGTATAGTCTGGACGATAATGGAACATGGTCAGTCACATGGATGGCGTTTCCACAGCTCTGCAAGATACATGGTGTCTGCGGCAGAAATGGAATATGTGTGTATACTCCTGTGCCAACCTGTGTATGCCCCCCTGGTTTTGAAGTCATCGACCAAAGTGACTGGGGCGAAGGCTGCAGACCAAAGATCAATATTACTTGTGATAAGCAAACGGTGAAATTTGTTCATCTACCCAACACTAACTTCAACGGGCAAGATCTAAGTGCTCACCGTTCTGTCTCTCTTAACTTCTGCAAGCAGATATGTTTGATTGACTGCAATTGTAATGGGTTCGCATACATTCAAGGACTTGGTGACTGCTACCCGAAGGCTATTCTACTAAACGGCAGAAGTCTAGATGGTATCGGTAGCGTGTACCTTAAAATCGCAAAGGACTTAGAAGTATCTGGGTCCTCAATTCCTCGGCCACAAGTTTTTGGTCCTGAATATGGACCAAACTGCAGTGCAGCAAACGAATATGTCATTGCCAACTTCTCCAATATGAATAAGGCCAGTCAGAATATATCAAAGTATTTGTATTTCTACGGGTTTTTATCAGCGATATTTGTAGCAGAGTTAATATTTATTGTATTAGGATGGTTTATTTTGAGAAGGGAGAGAGGACAACTCAGAGGAGCATGGCCAGCTGAGGCAGGCTATGAAATGATAACAAACCATTTCCGAAGATATACCTATAGAGAGTTAGTGAAAGCTACTAGAAAATTTAAGGATGAGCTTGGAAGGGGAGCATCAGGCATCGTGTACAAAGGAGTTTTGAAAGACAATAGGGTTGTAGCTGTGAAAAAATTGGGAGATATAAACCAAGGTGGAGAAGAATTCCAGCATGAACTAAGTGTGATTGGCAGGATTTACCATATGAATCTAGTGAGAGTCTGGGGATTCTGTTCTGATGGTCCACACAGGATATTGATTTCAGAATATGTGAAGAATGGCTCGTTGGAAAAAACCTTGTTCGCCGTCGAAGGCTCAGAAATCTTACTTGAATGGAAGCAAAGGTTTAATATTGCCTTAGGCGTGGCAAGAGGATTGGCGTATCTTCATCATGAGTGCTTAGAGTGGGTCATCCACTGTGATGTCAAGCCTGAAAATATACTGCTGGATGAGAACTTGGTGCCAAAGATCGCTGACTTTGGCCTCGCGAAGCTCTTGAACAGAGGTGGATCAAATATAGATGTTTCTCGGATCCAAGGAACTAGAGGTTATTTAGCTCCTGAATGGGTTTCTAGTCTCCCAATAACCGCAAAGGTAGATGTTTACAGCTTTGGAGTGGTGCTACTGGAACTACTAAAGGGAGCCCGAATTTCGGACATGGAAAATAATGAGAATGAGGAGGTGGAGATGGTCCTTGGAAGGATAGTCAGGATGCTTAAAGAGAATTTGCAGTTGGATGGCACTGAACAATTTTGGATCCCCAACTTTATTGACAGTAGACTGAATGGCGACTTCAACTACTTGCAAGCAAGAACAATGATTAAGCTAGCTGTTTCATGTCTGGAGGAAGATAGAGGCAGAAGACCAACTATGGAAAATGTGGTGCAGACGCTTGTTTCAGTTGACGCTGTCAGCAGTGCAACTAAAATGGGAGGAGTTGCTTATTAAAAGCCTGCGTCCAAATGGTTCTTTGTACTAAGGGCCATGCAAACAATACATTGATAGAAAATGGTAGTTCTATCAAATATGCAGTATCCATGCTATATTGTGTTGTAAGTATGTGTGCTATAGCACCGTAAAATCTGCTCTAGTGTGCTTTACAGATATCTGATTGTATCACCTTGTACTTCTACGGATTTTTATAAGCAATAATTCTGTCCGAGCTAATGTTTGTTGCATTAGGATGATTTATTTTGAGGAACTAGAGGTTATTTAGCGCCTGAATGGGTTTCTAGTCTCCCAATTACAGCAAAGGTTGATGTCTACAACTTTGGATTGGTGCTGCTGGAACTACTAAGAGAGCATGTAAATGACAACCCAATAGTATATTTATTTCTTTTATCCTTCTTTTCTAATTTTTTTTACCTATGTGAAAGTTCGATAGCATATCGTACCAAGCTATCCTACAGAAAGTAATTGGTTCACATTCCAAAGTCTCGATTCATCGTTCCGAAGGGGTATACCCGTTTTGTACCCGCCTACCCGTTCCACGATCCAATCGTACAAGAACTTGGTGACACTGGTCAGGTCTCGCAAAGCCCGTCTGTGCCTTCTGCCTATTGTCCACGCTGACGAACCGCAAGCCACATGAAGAATTTGACTTTCATATGTGCCCAGGCTCTTCAGATGGCCCGTGCTCCTGCAAACCTCGTCGCTCCCTCAAAGAACAATCTGTACGCCGAGCGAGCTCGTATAGCTAGCAATTACACTTCAGGAGTGCATCTTCCGTTAAAACAAAACAAACAAAGATAGGTAGTATTCGTGTAAGAAAAAGAAACACTATAGCTGTATCTCATTTGCATCAATTTTATATCACCCACTAGAATCTTGAGTTGACAAGAGTAGATTTTAGGCCATCTCTTCAGAAAGAGACAATCACTTTAGATACTTGTGAAGACATCACGTAATCCTTCTGTTCCAAATTTAGGTCCCATTTTTGTCCTAAGTCAAGTTTTCTAACTTTGACTAAATTTGTAGAAAGAGAAATTATTAACACGTGCAATACCAAATAAGTGCAATATCAATACATATTTCATATTGTAGCATACACCTTGAAATCTTAGCGTCAGATTGAAAAAAACATCTTGACAGGTGACCCTTTGAGAAATTAATAATCTATATTGTTACCTTTGATTTTATCGAAGGCTTACAGATAATACGAGAGACCGGCAGACCGCACATGGTGCAGTCCCTCTCAGTCGGAAAAGAGCCTTCTCTACAACGTTAAATCACAAATGAATAAAGACTCCACAGCACGGTTCACTATTCACCGAATCTTAACTGACTTCAATAATGTTGGCCGAGTCTATCACTTGCTTCTGGAGGCTGGATAGTGCATTGCAAGTTGGTTCCTATAATAGCGTCCTCCATCCAGGTCATTTGAAGATCAACTCAAATGCTGGGATAGCCATGGCTGCAGTCTCCACATTTGTGTTTCTTCTCATTCTGATTCATCGTCTTTGCCATAACTCTGCAATAGATGTCCTCTCACCAGGCTCCTCTCTCTCAGCAGAGCAGAGCATCGACGTGCTCCGTTCGCAAAATGGTAGATTCATTTGTGGCTTCTACAACATCTCCCCCAACGCATCCACCTTCTTCGTTTGGTTCTCCAATGTTTCTGAAAGACCCGTTGTCTGGAGTGCAAATCCTCTTCATCCCGTGTACAGCTGGGGATCAAATGTCAAACTAAATTTTGATGGAAGCATGGTGCTAAAGATTACACTGGTCAGACCGTGTGAACCAACAATGTGAGGTCCTCAATTGCAGGACAAGCTCAACTCTTGGACACAGGGAACCTCATCGTGAAAGGCAAAGGTGAAATCATTCTATGGCAAAGCTTTAATTCTCCTACTGATACCTTGTTACCCACTCAGGATTAATGTTACCACCAAGCTCGTGTCCACTAATAGATTGCTTGTTCCTGGCCACTATAGCTTACATTTTGATGATCACTTCCTGATTTCACTATTTGATGATCAAAAGGATCTCTCACTCATCTATTGGCCAGATCCAGCTATGACTATATGGGCAAAGCTAAGGTTACAGTTTATGATGAACGCAAGCGGTGTTCTTGACAGTTTGGGGCAGTTTCAGGGAAGTGATAGCACATCTTTCATGGCTGTGACTGGGGTAGTCACATTATAAGAAGGCTAACATTGGATTATGATGGCAATCTCAGACTGTATAGTCTGAACGATAATGGAACATGGTCAGTCACATGGATGGTGTTTCCACAGCTCTGCAAGGTATATGGTTAAGTGGCAGAGATGGAATATGTGTGTATACTCCTGTTTTTGAAGTGCCCCCCTGGTTTTGAAGTCATCGACCAAAGTGACTGGGGTGAAGGCTGCAGACCAAAGATCAATATTACTTGTGATGAGGAAAAGGTGAAATTTGTTCATCTACCCAGCACTAACTTCTACGGGTAGATCTAAGTGCTCAACGTTCTGTCTCTCTTAACTTCTGCAAGCAGATATGTTTGAGTGACTGCAAATGTAATGGGTTCGCATACTTTCAAGGATCTGGTGACTGCTGCCGGAGGGGTGAATTAGGCAACTTAAAAACTTAACCTATGGCTTCCACTACTTTACATGTAAGTAAACTAGATCATTCTATCCTAGAAGTGCATTCTAAATCCTCATCTCAAAACAAGTTTTGCAACATATAGCTAATCCTATCAAGATACTACTCTAGGAAAGTAAAGGCACACAAGTTGCAAGTATGAAATGCGGAAACGTAAGGAGCGGATGAGAGGAAGCAAACTTTTGACACAAGGATTTATCTTGTGGTATCGGTAGGCACTAAGTCACCATTAGTCTACGTTGTTGAAGTAATCACACAAGAGTATTGTTTCCCGGTCACCAAGTCTCTCCCAAGTTGCCCCTTGACTTGCCACAAAGGCTCGTCCACTAAGGCTCACGCCAAGTCCCTCGATCACTTTAATGCCGTTTTCACTAAGGAGCTTCTTCACGAAAGAAGGAGGTCTCCACGTCCCCCGCACAAGGTCGTTGACGCCGCTCCACACCAAGCCGGAGGGTCGAAGACTTGCCAGCGAGCCACGAAGGCTCCAAGGCGCCGGCACACCTCTTGTACAATGGTGGTTCACTCTAGAACATGATCACAAGGTTGACACACCTAGCACTCACACCTCTCTAGGCCTATCCTAGCACTAATCACTCTCCTAAGCTTGTGCTAAGCCTTTGATGTATCACTTAAGCACTTTTGGTGGCATGGATGTGTTCTTAATGAGTCTTGGTTTTCAATGCAGCCCTGGACACTTCATCTACTTCAAATGGGTGAGTAGTGGGGGTATAAATAGCCCCAAAGGCTCAAAGAGCCGTTGCTCCAACGGTTAGTGAAAAAGTATACCATCGGATGTTCCGATGGTCTATTTTTGGCCTGCATCAGAACATCCGGTGCAACTAGCCGTTGGACTCTCCGCGCCCAAGTTCTTCAGAAATTCATCCAACGCTTTATCCGATGCCCCCATTAGATCATCCGGTGCCACTGCTCACGTCACATAGCCGTTGGATTCTCCTGACGTAATTGCTCCGATGCTTTCTCCGATGGTGCCGTTGGATCGTTCGGTGTTGAAGGCATTCTAGCTAAAACCTTCTGTAAGGGATCAAAGAAAATATGCTTTGTTTGACGCTCCTCTTGCGCGTACCGTCGGATCATTCGGTGCTTGGATTTTTTTCATCTTCCAAGCCTGTCCCTCAGAATTCGTCCAACGCTACTAGAAAAGTGACCATCAGAATATCCGATGGTTGACTTTGTCTAGACTTCTTTGTTGCGTACCAATTATTTCGACGCTTGCTCCGACGCTTTTCTAGGATCCATCGGAACATCCAATAGAGCATTTTTCATTTTAATTCGTTCAATGCAAGCACCAATGATACTATCACTTGGAGGCTGTAGTCCCAAGCAAGTTTTGAGGTAGGCAATCAAATACTAATAGGTCGTATTTTGGCTAGACTGGAAGTTTTTAGCAATTCGGTGAATAGTACATTTGCTGGCTAATGCCTAACCAATCCGATTGGAAAGATAACACATCAATCTAACAATTAAGCCTCTCTACAGCTGCAAAGGGGAAACGGATCAACAACTGAGCGGCTGCTGTTACTCACTTATTCATAGAGTCGTACGGTCATACCTGTGTGGTCGAATGGGCTCTGAACCAAGCCTGTGCACCCCTGCATCATGCTGCTCCGCCGTGGGGGAGGCACAACGGCCAGCTGCTCCGTTCTCCGGCAGCCCAGCCCTCAATGAGCGCCGCCGTCGCAAGATTGGGAGATGGGTTTTGGCATTTTGCTCTAGGTCGAAAGTGTGAACCGTGGAGTGGGCCACGGAAGCAGCCCAGATGGGCTTTTGGGTCTATAAATGGCAAATCGACAATGGGGCTAGGGTTTGTTTGTTTGAGCTGTAGCTTTTGAGTTTTTTGAGAAACTGTTGTTAGCTTTTTCTTTCCATATAAACTCAGCTTTTTGGAGCTTTCAGCTTTCCGGAAGCTGCATTAGAAATTCGCTGTTTGTTTGAGCTTCTGACTTTTCATGCTGAGAAACTGTTAACTCAAACAAATAGACCCTTAATAGGCCCTTAATGCCCTGAATGAGTTTGTTGTTTTACACAAATTTTGTTTAACTTGATTAATAGTTTGCTCTGTTCCCTAAAATGGTTGTAGGTCCCACATGAAGGGCCTATGCGTGATCTGTTGTGGTCTGATCCGGATGATCGATGTGGATGGGGAATTTCTCCGAGAGGTGCTGGATACACATTTGGGTAAGATATCACGCAGCAATTCAACCATACAAACGGATTAAGTCTTATTTCAAGAGCCATCAATTTGTAATGGAAGGGTGAAATTGGTGTCAGGTTAGTATCCAGTGTGGTCAATTTTAACATTGATTTTTTTTTCATTGGAAGTTCTTTTTTTTTATGAAATTCATTGAAAGTTCTGTTTACCAAATTGTCTTGGCGTTTTTTTATTGAAGTAGCGCAAACCCATTTCTGCAAAAGTTTTATTCTTTGTGAACTGGCCGCTTGACCGTGCTTTCAATGGATTTTCAATAAAAAGGTATTCAAACTCCTAGGCTGTAAATATCAAATTACATAAGATTAATTAAGCTACAAAGAAATCACATAGGTACAACGTGTATACGCCTGCGCCTGCTTGTGCGTGTGCCCCTGGTTTTGTAGTCATTGACCCAAGCGACCGGAGCAAAGGCTGCAGACCAAAGACCAACATCAGTTGTGATGCACAGAAGGTGAAATTTGCTAAGCTACCCCACACTGATTTCTTTGGGTATGATATGACTACCCACCGTTTCATTTCTCTTGACTTTTGCATGAAGAAATGCTTGCATGACTGCAATTGTAAGGGTTTTGCATACTGGGAAGGAACTGGAGATTGCTATCCAAAGTCTGTTATGCTTGGTGGTGTAACCCTGCATAACCTTGGCAGTACTGGTACCATGTACATCAAGATTCCTAAGGGACTAGAAGTGTTGGATGCCTCAATTCCGCAGTCACAACCTTTTGCTCCTAAGTATGGTCCTGACTGTAGTACACCAAATAAATACTTTATAGCAGATTTTCTGGGTATGCTTAAGAGAGATTAGAGTGAGTCGAAGTATTTGTACTTCTATGGATTTTTATCAGCAATATTTCTGGCAGAGCTTATGTTTGTTGTATTTGGATGGTTTATTATGAGGAGGGAGCGCAGGGAACTAAGAGGAGTATGGCAGCTGAGGCTGGATATGAAATGATAACTAACCATTTTCGCAGGTACACCTACAGAGAGTTGGTGTCAGCGACTAGAAAGTTCAAGGATGAAATTGGAAGGGGATCATCAGGCATTGTATACAAAGGAGTCCTGAGAGACAACAGGGCAGTAGCTGTGAAAAAGTTGGCAGAAATAAACCAAAGTGAAGAAGAATTCCAGCATGAACTGAGTGTGATTAGTAGGATTTACCATATGAATCTTGAGAGAGTTTGGGGTTTCTGTTCTGATGGTCCACATAGGATATTGGTTACATAATATTTTGAGAATGGTTCATTGGATAAAGTCTTATTTTGGTACTGAGGGTTCAGAAATCTTACTTGGATGGAAGCAAAGATTTAACATTGCCCTAGGGGTGGCTAGAGGATTGGCATATCTTCACCACGAGTGTTCAGAGTGGGTCATCCACTGTGATGTGAAGCCCGAAAATATACTGCTGGATGAGAACTTGGTGCCAAAGGTTGCTGACTTTGGCCTTGCAAAGCTCCAGACCAGAGGTGGATCCAACATAAATGTTTCAAAGGTCCAAGGAACTAGAGGTTATTTAGCGCCTGAATGGGTTTCTAGTCTCCCAATTACAGCAAAGGTTGATGTCTACAGCTTTGGAGTGGTGCTACTAGAACTACTCAAGGGAGTTCGTGCCTCTGACATGGAAAATAATGAGGATGAGGAAGTGGAGATGGTCCTTGGAAGGATATCAAGGATGGTCAATGAAAAGCTGAAGTTGGATGGCAATGGCAGTGAACAATCTTGGATCGCCGACTTTATTGACGCTAGACTGAATGGTCAATTCAACAATTTGAAAGCAAGAACAATGATGAGGCTGGCTGTTTCATGCATGGAGGAAGATAGAGACAGAAGACCAACCATGGAAAATGTGGTCCAGATGCTTGTTTTAGTAGATGACGTCAGTAGCCCAAATGTAATGGTAGGACCTGCTTAAAGCCTGCATAAATAAGGTTCTTTGTACTAAGGGGAACAAATAACATATAGATGAGAGAAAAAAAAGTTAACTGTAACATTTCTTCAATAATATCCATGCTAGATTCTGTTGTAATTTGTGCTCTAAATCAGGAGAAAACGCCATTGTTATTGATATAATCTTATGAAGATTTGTTCAATCCGAGTGCAGAATTGCATCTAACGATAGCTATCGATCTAAAATTACAACTACAAAGCCTCTTTGTCCCATTCCATGCAGGTTGGGGTAGGCAATCAAGTAATCGATATATCATATTTGGGATAGAGTGGAAGACCCCTCTAGGCATACCACAAATGAACTACCAAAGATGTGAAAACCCAGACAAAGCGTCAATGCATCTGGTTGTTGAGCTAGCCGGGACTGGAACTAACACAGGACCAATGTTGTGCCTCAGACCAAGATATGATCAGGTGAACAGTACACTCGTCGGCTACCAACCCAGCAACTGTAAAGCGGACAAAGTCAACTATTGAGAAACTGCTGAAATGGGCACTGGGCACTGGACAGTGGACCGCGCCACCGCGGCCGTGCAGCATGGGGTGCAGCCGTGGCAGCGGCTCCCGTCTCCGCCCCGCCCCGCCCCGCCCTCAACGAGCACCGCCGGCGCGCGACCAGCGGCGGCGGGCTAAGCACGAGGTGGTGCGTGGAGCATGGGCCTTTAGGCTCGATAATCTGGGCTGGGCTCTTCCAATAACGCTGCTGAGCTGAAAGCATAGGCTAGAGATTAGAGTGTGTGTGCCGTTCTCGCGCTTTAGACAGTCTCATACCGTATTGCTCCAAATTTGACCGAATCTTGTGCTATGCCATCAAGAAACTATTGCGTCTCCTTATCTTATAGGTGTAGTTAAACATGACTAGCTAGGACACTAAACAATGGCGCCTGTGGCACCAGAGGTAGCTGCTGAGTCATTACAACTTTACATAAGGCTGCTAATCGACGAGACGACGACTGCAAGTCTGCAACAGACAAATCCATCCCAAGCCTCCGGCTTTGTGTCCGGTCATCGCACAGTCATTGTCCATGCAAATTGTGTGCAGCTACCAGCGTCCAGCTATATCACGACACACAATAATGCATGCAACTTGCTAGTCTCAATTGGAAAAGGATGGTCCGCCATGGCCCATGGCATGATTATAACAGACGAACTACTGATGCTCGGGTTCAAATATTTAAGCTTACACTATCATGTTCTGTTAGATATCAATTCCTGTGGTATGAGTGAGATGTCCATGTACAACCGTGTTGAAAGGAAAATCCTTTAACGCGTGTATAGTTTCACTGCTGCAGAGTGAGCAGAGTTTCGTCCCCAAACGAATTTAATAGGCAAAATATATGTACACATATTCTTTTGGTACATATACGTATGTATGTATACTATACTTGTGCTACGTTATACATACTCCATGTATGTATTCATACTCCCTCGCAAACATATGTATCTTCATATTTATTTTGGATCATACGTTATTGTAATTCTAAAGGTGAAAATTGAAGAGAAAAAAGTTAAGGGTACAAAGGACTTTTCGTATTAGTTTCATGCTAATATGGAGTTACGTATCAGCACAAGGACGAGTTTAACCCAAAACGAAAGTCGAGGGACTAAAATGGACATTCTGAAAGTTGAGGGATGGAATAATTTTAGGGACCAAAATGCCTAGTTTGCCTATACAAAACTTTAAACTGCAACACTACAAAATGCCTATTTCGCCTATACAAAACTGCAACACTAAATGAAAACATCCCACAAACCTCGATGTGAAATACCAAAAGCAGGCACCATAGTTTGGATAAGGACATTGTTCAGCATATATTTTACTATTAAATCTCCATAAGAGGGTGAACAATTTCATGACCGATAATGCTGTCAGTATGATGGGCATGGCATGACCGATGAAATGATAATAATAGTCATATTATGATATCATAAGACTCGTAAAGTCAAACCACGCGAGGAAAGTTTATATTTGACCATCGAACTATTGTTGGAGTTTAATTTTGACCATGAAACTTAAACTAGAAATCTTTTACCATCATACTATTAAAAGTATTTACATTTGCCTGTCTAACTGTTTTGATGGAGGCTTTGCTGACGTGTCAGTGGAGCCTACATGCTAGCTTCCTTTTCTCTCTTCACTCTCTTTGTCTCTCCTCGCTCCTATCTCATCCACACGGTGCCGCCTCCCGCCGCCGAAAAGGAGGCCATGTATGCATGACCTCCCACTTGTAACACCCTAATTTTCACCTTTTGCAATTTAATAAAATTAATTAGAATCTTCTAGAATTTGTTTGACTTCGTTTAAGGCCTTAAGGTTTCTTTGTGAATTTATTAGACATTAAAATCTTTTTCTAAATTAACTTAATGAACCTTAGTTTCTGTGTGTTGCATTCATGCTGGTTGCATTTCTTATTACTTGAGTGTGAAACAGTTTAAAAATGCGTTCTTACGACTGTTAGGTTCTCTGAGATATGTTTCGGATTTTTCTGGAATTTGTTCTCATTTTTCTAGAGCTAAATCTATTTTTTTGGAAGGCTCTAGTTTCTTTTTAACGGGTTCCAAGTATTTTATTTGGATTCCTTGTGGCCCAATCTATCTCTGGGAATTTTCCTAGAATTTTATGGAACTTTTAGGATATTTTTCATGATTTAAATAAATTATCTAGAATTTTTCTGAATTTTTCTTTCACAAGAAATCATTTCTAAAAATCTAACCCTATCCTATAGGGCCGAGCCCGTGGGCTCGAACCACTCCGGCCGCCTCCCGGCCATCCAGCTCGTCGAGGCCCATCGGGCGGTGCCAAACCTTGGGTCGGCCATGGCTACCGCCGCCTTCTCCTAGGCGTGCGCGCCAAGCCAGGTCTCCACCCCTGCCCCTATAAATAGCGAAGCCACATTCCCTACTCGCTCTGCTGCCTCTGCTCACGCCTGCGCCGCCTCGCCCCATCCTCATCTTGCGCAGCGCCGCCGCTTTGCTAGCTAGCCGGCCGAGCCAAGCGTTGCCGATGGCTTTTCCGGCCGATTTGGCGCACCCTGTCATCCTCGGGGCATGCCGTCTTCGCTAGCTTGTCAATGAGGTTGAGCCACGCGATCACCATTGGTTCTCGACGTCGTTCCGTCACCGGAGCAGCACCGCCACGCAATGGCGACCCGGCCGCCGTCTACTGTCCGTCATCGGCCAAATTTTCAGCCCGATTCCACCATACCAGCTGCCAGTGAGAACATCAGGAGGATCCCCAAGCTCTCCTCTCTCGTTTCTCCTCCTCGCCTTGGTCCCCAGCTCGCCAAAGCACCGGCAAGCCGGTCGGCCAGAGCTGCCGCAGGCCATGGGAAGAAGATGGCCAATGATTGCAGATAGGCTCCTGGCCAAATCTGTAATTATTTATCCTTTTATTGTGTCTTGGAAACTTTACCAAAAACCCCTTATAAGTTTCCAGTTCCTTTCAATCTAACCTGAAACCCTTCCGTTTTGCAGATCTAACCCTGAGCCTTATCCTTTTTGCGAGCACTGTTTTACGTGTCTTGTAGATCTTTCTTGCTAGCCCTTCAAATCTATAGTTAATTGCATCTAAGTCCCTGAAACCATGTTTGCCTCAAACCTTCTTCGTTTTAGCTCCGATTCGGGTGAGTCTTGCTGAAAGAGCATCTAGGCCCCTAGTGGTTTTTGGTGAGTTGAATGACAACTTGATTAAAGGTCTAATGAACTGATTAAGTATATGAGCAGGTGTAATGCTATTGATGAATAATGTTTGTGGGAAAGATTGTATTAAATGGCTCATATAGTAAGAAGAACAAGTGTGGTATATGGCATTGTTCATCTAAGCATGGAAAGCAAGAAATGGTGTAAAGGTGAGTTGAGGCTTGGTTGATAGCTTGATATTGCAAGATTGTTTGAGTTCAAGATGAATGTCATAATAAGGAATATTATGTAAATCCTATGATGGTTGTGTGTGATATGTGACAAGCAAATTGAGGTAAAGATAGAGGCATGATGACATTAGTATATCTGTTGGTCTCTAAATAAAATGAGAAGCTTGTTATGAACAAATGGGATATAGAAGTCAAAAGAAGATATGATCTCAAGTGGATTTCATTCTTGATGTCAAAATAAAGCTAGACTCAATGCAGCAAAAATTGGATGAAGGAATCAAGCAAATGATTAGCAACGAGATACTAAGCAAAGTTTGGTCAAGTGGTGACCCGGTCCGTGACTTTTTCTAGGGTGAAGCAGCCAGTGCTTGGAGGATTTTGAGGTATCAAGTCAAGCCTTACCGAGTATAGCAATGGGATGCATCAAATGTTTATTGAGTCATATGAAGAAGTGACTTGTGATCTAAAATTGGGTTTCATTCATATGCGGTTGAATATTGATCCAAGTCACTAGCTCAAGGTTGAAGTGTTCAAACCAAAGAGGAAAAATTGGATGCAACTCTCAAGTGGATATGTTGAAAAAGTATGGCATGGATCATGGTAATAAAGCTCAAGAGGATAAATATTGTATTTATGTTTTGATCTTGAGTATAGGTGTGCTGTACAATCAAGAGGGATGCATCACATGGTCATTTGACAAAGTCTCAGTGCTCAAGTATCCTATGAGGGATGAGAGACACAAAAGCCACACGTACACACTGACGGGTCAGGCAGTGGCAAAACAGGAAGTTCCGATTTTGGAAACAGAGGGTTTCGGTTTTTTGTGCCACATGTCACTAACATCTAGCAGGTTTGAAAACCGAAGGTTCTGATTTTGGGAAACTGGAAGTTCCAGTTTTGGTCTGACAACTCTAACGGCTAGTTTTTGAGGAGTGGAGTATTTAGACCCCATGACCTCCTCAGTGGCTGGTTATTTTTTTGCAGTTGTTGGTGTGCTTCTTGCCTGTTCTGAGCTGAACTAAAGCCAAATAGCTCTTCCCAACCCCTCTTTGTGAGGTGGTGTGATCTTTGCTAGATCTTGTGAGTTGGGTTGTAGAGAGGAGCCATTTAAGAGCACTAGAAGAGCACTCATATTCTTGAGCATTGGTTTACCTTGTCAGTTTCAAGTGAAACATTTGTTACTCTTGGAGGTGTTCCTCCTAGATGGCTATGCATCGCCCAAGAGCGCCCAAGGTGTGGTGAGCCATGGGACAGTTTCTGCAGGTCGAGCTTTGCCTCCGAAAGGGAAGAAGCTAACTAGTGAAGTAGGGAAAGGGTTGAGTGCAACCCGGCTTCTTTGGAAGCACCCAACGGAGATGTAGGATTCGCTTGGGGTGTATCTGAACTTCGGTGAAACAAATCATTATGTCTCCTCACTAGTTTGCTTACATTTGTATTGCACTTCAATTTCATTGTGATTTCGTAATGTTGGTTGATCTACTCGGGTGTTTGTGTTTGCAAAGTCCATGAACTTTGTGATCCTACTAAGGTACACTATTTGAGCATACTCTCTAAACCTGGTTTGATCTTTACCTCACTTGCAACGCATAAGGTTTGGGAGTTCTCTCTGCCCGAGCCAAAACCGGAGGTTCCAATTTTGAAATCGGAAGTTTCGATTTTCAGGTAGACAGTTTTATTCCGCTGCTTAAGGCGTGTGTTTCCTATCTTTGGAGATTCCAAAGATTTCTTCAGAGATTCCGTAATTTGGGGAATCTCCAGAAGTACTTCCCGAATAATCCGCAAGTCGCTGATAAACTTGTTTTAAGTGGTGACGATTTCAGGTTACTCCTATTCACCCCCCTCTAGGCGACATCAAGATCCTTCAACTTGCGCTCATGCGATCCTTGCAACGTTTACGATAGATTTAAAGTGTTGTTTTAGTAAGATTTTATTGTTTGGTGTATTGTTTCTTATTAGTTGTATTTTTTTGCTTGTATGGTTGCTTTGGATGATTGTGTGATGCCGAAGGAGCGCAGTTCAAGGAATCTCAAGAAGAAGACTTCGAAGACTATGAACAACAACATGACTTTATGGAAGGCAAGCTGTGCCCTTGATCACATTCTATCCTATAAAACATTTATATATGAAACATATGCTTTGCACGCTTGTGTCTTAATTTGATGGTTCCTAATTAAGGATTTACCTAATTTCCATATTATCCCTTGTCAACCTGGGTTTTACTTTATTGTTGGGTAGCTATGCTAGTTGCTATACCTGGTTTATGGTGGGAAGAAATGAATAATGATGAACCTGATTTATTTTATGTTATGCACCTTTGTTAATTACAACAACTCACATGCCTTAATTGGAACATGGTGTGACCATCCAGGAAAACAGTACAACCATAAGACCAATGGGCTCTGATCTTGGCTAATTATTTAGAAACTCTAGTTTGTGATAGTCTTACCGAAAGGGCAAGAGGGGTTCATAAGTTGTGCAAAGGCTTGTCCAGTCAAGGGGTGTACACACCACTTGGGGGAGGGTTCATCCCCTTATGAGGAAACCTTAGCATGTTATTACTTATTACGGAATCTTTGTAAAGACCTCTTAGTGTCCCTATGCAGCCACACCTCGATAGTGTGATAAGTACCTATTTTTGCACAGCATGGTTGGGTCTAAAGTTCTTCTGAACTTTTACGTGACTTACGGTGAAAGTGTACAACCTCTGCAGAGTGTACAATTGATATATCAGCCGTGCTCACGGTAAAGAGCGGCCTGGACCCTCGCATGATAATTGAACTTGAAAAATAATTAACATGTGTTTTATTTTTGTGATATGTTCTTGCTCTTATGCTTAATTTGGTGTATTGTCACACCCGATTTTAAGGACAAAATCGAGTGCATTAAATACATGTGCGCCAGGATCAAGTTACACACATGTACGACAATAGTGAATAGCAAAGACAGTGCTAGATCGAATAAAGAGAGTATTAACCATTATTACATGACCGAATGTCTCAAATAAACCACAAAGTCTAATTATTACGCAGCGGAACTCCAAAGATGATGACGACTCCACAGGCAGCTGACTGAAGAAACGTACGCCTAGAACTCCTCGAAGTCGTGGAAGTACTCCTCTTCCCAATTAACTTGGTCTGAACAGCGGTTTTGCAAGGGTGAGTACACTTATGGTTGGTACTCAACAAGTCGTGGGGAATAGTGTAGTGTAAGGCTAATTCAAGGTATGGCTAAGGCATAAATAGCATTCGCTTTTAATTAAGTTGGTCAAGTTTTATTAGCAATTAACTAAGTATAAGTTCATACCACCCAAAATTAAACATGAACATAAAGTAAGCAACAAATGCATGAAATGATAACAAGTTAAGTCCATCTTCCGATAATATTATCATGTGAGGGTCCAGGCCGCTCTTAACCGTGAGCACGGCTGATCGATCAGTTTAACACTCTGCAGAGGTGGCACATCTTTACCCACAAGTCGCGTAAAAGTTCATAAGAACTTTGGACCCAACCATGCGGTGTTTGCAAGGCACCATACCACACTTCCGAGGTGTGATTGCATAGGGACGCTACGAGGCCTTTACAAAGATTCCTTAATCAGTGGTAACCCGCTAAGGTTTCGGTGTCTGGCATGCACCACCCATCCCAGGTAAATGCAACGACTCAGTCCCCCCTCTTGCCTCATCACGAGTAAGGTCACCCCAGACTAAGGTTTCTAATTAATCAGCCAAGACCAGAGCCATTTAGTCTTGTGGTAGCACTGTTTTCCTGGGTGGTCGCTCCATGTTCCGATTAACAAATAATGATCTTGTCTTAATGAAAGGTATAACAGAAGTAAAGCAAGATTAAGCTTTGTGTTTAGTTAAACCACCATATACCAAGTAAGCACTAAGCATGAGCTACCCAACATAAAGTAAACCGGTTGGTCAAGGCAAAGGTAAATCAATCTAGGCGAACCTTAATTGGGACCCATCAATTTAATCTTAACATGTGCATGGCATAATGTTGAGTATGAGAAAGTAAAGGTGTATAGGACAACAAGGTAGTGATCAAGGACACGACTTGCCTTCTTGGCCTTGCTCCTGCTGTTCGTACTCCTCGAAGGCTTGATCGGCAACTCCCTCGAACTGCGGGGCGTCTACACGCGTCACACGAGCACATACAAGCAAACATGGGCAAAAGTAAGAAAACAGTACACCAAACATAGTCAAACAGAGACAACAAGCTTGAAAATATGATCTAAGCTTTAAAACGAACACGTGGATATAAAGAACGCGAAAAACGGAGTTAAGATGCAAAAGATATGATTAAAACAAGATCCAGGGACTTTTCTGTAAGAAAAACAAAACTTTTAGGGCCTATCCGCGAAAACCGAGGGCTTATACGTAATTATGCGTATAAACCGAGGGTCTGACGCGTAAAAACAACAAACCCGGACGGCGGGTTGATTTCTGGAAAGCTCAAGGGTTAAACCGAAAAATGCGAGGGCAGATCTGTAAATATTTTCAACGCGATGTGGACCGCGGGTTGATTTGCGGAAAAGACAGGGTCTTAAGTGCAAAAGTCACGCGGCGCGGCTCGGTTGACCGGCACGCGGCCGGATTGACCCGCGATTGACCGTCGGATCTTGATCCGACGGCTGCGGTCAACGACGACTCGCGACGGCGGCGGAAACCAGAGCGGCGGCGGCGGCGAGCGGCGGCGCGCGACGGCGAGTGGCGGCGGGTCGCCGGAGTTGGGCGAAATCACGCCACAGTGCACGGTTTAACACGCGGGTTGCACCAAAAGAGAGTGAGGAACACGGCGATCCCGTTTTGGGGGTTCTTTTCGACGGGGGCTCACCGGCGACGGCGAACGGCGGCGAGGAAGAGGCGGCGGCGCTAGGAGCTCGAGCGGCTAGGGTTTTGGGGCGCGGGTGCTGGTGGAGGAGACCGGGAGGGGGCGGCGGCTTTTATAGGCGCTAGAGATAGAGGGCCCGGGGTTTAAACCCCCCCGAAGGAGGCGGAGCGGAGGGAGTCCGCGGCGGAGACGGTGCGCGGCGGTTGCGGGCGGAGGAGAATCCGGCCGGAGGAAGGAGAAGGCAGGTGGCGGGCCGGCGCGTCTTCGTTGGCCGGCGCGGCGTTGGTGGGCCGCGAGGCGCGGGCGAGGAAGCGGCGGGCGGAGCAGGCCGAGCGGAGCTGGGCCGGCGCGAGCGCGCGTGAGCTGCGGGGAGGAGGCAAAGCGGCGGGCTGGGCCGGCAGAAGAGGAAACGGAGGAGGGGGCGACGCGGCGGGGAGCTGGGCCGCGCGGAGGAGAACGAGCTGGGCCGGAGAAGAAAAAGAAAAGGAGGGAGAAGGAGCTTTCAGCCCAGGTAGAGAAGAAGGAAAAGAAAGAGAAAGGGAAATAGAAAATGGTTTTGGAAATTTGAATTCAAATTTGGAAATTCAAACTTTGATCAAACTCAAGCAATCAAAATAAATGCACCAGCATGAATGCACAAATAATTCCTATGATGAATTAATTGAATTAAGGAAAATGAAATTAAATACCTAGAAATTAAATAACACCTTAATTTGAGCAAATTTTAATGAGTTTGAATTATTGAAATTTTGGGTGTTACAAATCCTACCCCCCTTAAGAAGAATCTCGTGCTCGAGATTCGGAAGATCCTGCAAAGAGATGGGGAAATTCCTTCTGTAACTCATCCTCTCTTTCCCAAGTTGCCTCGTCCTCTGTATGGTGACTCCACTGAACCTTGCACATTCTGATCGTCCGATTCCTTGTAACCCTTTTCGAAGTATCCAAAATCTTAATGGGGTATTCCGTGTAAGTGAGATCATCCTGAACATTCAATTCCTCCATTGGCAACTGTTCCTCGGGAACTCTGAGGCACTTCTTAAGCTGTGAGATCGTGTACATCCGACAACTGATTAGGCAACTCCAATCGATAGGCTACCTGTCCCACTCGCTCAAGAATCTTGAATGGACCGATGAATCGAGGTGACAACTTCCCTTTGACCTTGAATCTGCGCATACCCCTGATGGGCGATACCTTGAGATACACATAATCACCTACTTCAAAGGTCAATTCCCTTCTCCTGGTGTCAGCATAACTCTTCTGTCGAGACTAAGCAGTCCTCAAGTTTTCCCGGATGATCTGGACCGTCTTTCTGCCTCTTGTATAATTTCTGGCCCGAATAACTGACTCTCTCCTGTTTCACTCCAATAAAGGGGTGTTCGGCACTTTCTACCATACAAAGCCTCAAATGGTGACATTTTGAGACTGGCTTGATAACTGTTATTATAGGAGAACTCTGCATAAGGTAGACTCTTGTCCCAACTACCTCCATGCTTCAATGCACATGCTCTAACATATCCTCCAATATTTGATTTGTTCTCTCGGTCTGTCCATCTGTCTGAGGGTGATAAGCAGAATTGAAATTCAACCTTGTGCCTAGAGATTCATGCAATTTCTGCCAGAAGCGTGACGTGAACTGAGTACCTCGGTCAGACACAATCTTCTTGGGCACACCATGCAAACACACTATTCTTGACATGTACAACTCTGCTAACCTTGCCCCAGAGTGTGTAGTCTTTACTGGAATGAAGTGTGCTACCTTTGTCAATCTGTCGACAATAACCCAAATCGAGTCATAACCAGCTTGAGTGCGGGGCAATCCAACTATAAAGTCCATGCCGATTTCTTCCCACTTCCATTCAGGCACTTTCAACGGTTGAAGCAATCCAGCTGGCCTCTGGTGTTCAGCTTTAACCCTTTGACATATGTCGCAAACGGCTACATGTGCAGCTATATCTTTCTTCATTCCGGGCCACCAATACTTCTGCTTAAGATCTTGGTACATCTTGGTACTGCCGGGGTGGATGGAATAAACTGAATCGTGAGCTTCCTTCAAGATCGTCTCACGGAGATTTCCCACATCGGGTACCCAAATCCTTCCTTTGACCCATAAGGTTCCTTGAGAGTCTTCTGTATAGTCTGTGGCTCTTCCTTCCTTTACCAGCTCCTTGATTTCCTTGACCTTGGCATCCTCAAGCTGTCCTACCCGTATCTCTTTCTCTAAAGTCGACTCCACTTCCATCGTTGCTCCCTCAGTGTGCCTAACGACGCTCAAGTTGAGCCTCTCAAATTCTTTCATCAACTCGTCAGGTAACTGGAATGCTAAGGCTAAGTTAACATGACCCTTCCGACTTAAAGCGTCTGCAACCAGGTTAGCCTTACCAGGATGATAGTGAATCTCCAGATCATAGTCATTGATAAGCTCTAACCATCGTCGCTGTCTCAGATTAAGGTCCTTCTGAGTGAAGATGTACTTGAGACTCTTGTGATCAGTATAGATCTGACACTTAGTCCCCAGAATGTAGTGTCTCCAAATCTTCAAGGCATGAACCACTGCGGCTAACTCCAAATCATGAGTCGGGTAATTCTGCTCATGTTTCCTCAATTGCCTAGAAGCATAGGCGATCACATGACCTTCCTGCATCAGAACACAGCCTAAACCCTGTCGAGATGCATCACAATATATGTTGTACCCCTTATGTAGATCTGGCATTACCAACACTGGAGCTGTGGTCAACCTCTTCTTCAGTTCCTCAAAACTTGCCTGACATGCCTTTGTCCATTTGAATTCCCTTCCTTTTTCTAGTAGCGTAGTGAGGGGCTTTACTATCTTGGAGAATCCTTCAATGAACCTGCGGTAATAGCCTGCAAGTCCGAGAAAACTCCTGATCTCAGTTACTGTCTGCGGCGGATTCCACTTCAAGACATCCCTAACCTTGCCTGGATCCACTGAAATTCCACCATCGGAGATGATATGACCAAGAAAAGAGACTTCCTTTATCCAGAACTCACACTTGCTGAATTTCGCATACAACTGATGTTCCCTCAATTTCTGAAGCACTAACCTCAAGTGTTCCTCATGTTCTTCCTCACTCTTGGAGTAAATCATGATATCATCAATGAACACCACAACGAACTTATCCAGGTACTCCATAAATACCTTATTCATCAGATACATGAAGTAAGCTAGAGCATTTGTCAGCCCGAACGACATTACCGTGTACTCGAAGAGACCATATCTGGAAGTAAAAGCGGTCTTGGGTATGTCAGATGGCCTGATCTTCATCTGATGATATCCCGATCGCAAATCAATCTTGGAGAATACCTTGGCTCCTCTCATCTGATCGAACAAATCCTCAATGCGAGGCAATGGGTACTTGTTCTTGACGGTCACCTCGTTCAGTGCTCTATAATCCACACACATCCTCTGAGTACCGTCCTTCTTTGGCACAAAGATAACCGGTGCTCCCCAAGGTGATGAACTAGGCCGAATAAACTGTTTTGCTGATAATTCCTCTAGTTGTTGTTTCAATTCTTTTAATTGTTCAACCAACATTCTATATGGACGTTTGGAGATAGGTGCAGTACCAGGTAAAAGATCAATAGCAAATTCAATGTCGCGGTCAGGTGGCATACCTGGTAAATCGTCGGGGAACACATCCGGGTAGTCACACACCACTTTGATATCTTCCAAGGATTTTTCAGCCAACTGATTAACTGCACAATCTGCTGCTGACGGTATAGTAGCTACAAACTCCACTTTCTCTCCATCAGGACCTGTGAGCAGAACTGTCCTCTTGGCACACTGAATCATTGCATCAAAAGCGGCTAACCATCTCATTCCCAGAATTACATCGATTCCACCGGATTCAAGGACGATAAGATCAGCCGGAAACTCTATACCCATTATTCTCAGTTTAACTTGTGGACAGATGTATTGAGCCTTCATTGACCCCCCAGGTGAACTTACTAGCATATGGCGCCTCATTGTATGCATGGGTAAATTATGTTTTGCTACATAATGACTAGTGACAAAAGAATGCGATGCTCCAGAGTCAAATAAAACTGATGCGGGGGCAGAGTTGACAAAGAACATACCGAGCACTACATCTGGAGCCTCTTTAGCAGTCTCGGCTTCCATGTGGTTCACCTTGCCACGAACAAAGCTTTGTTGCCCCTGATTGCCTTGTGGGGTCTGGTTCCCGTTCCTCGGTTGCTGCATCTGATTCTGCCGAGGAGCACTGCTATTCTGCACGGGGGTAGCTGGTCCACCTCTCTTAGGACAAGAGCTGGCATAATGACCAACCTCGCCACATTTGAAGCAAGTAGGACCTACTGGAGCATTGGACCTTGCTGGAGTGCCAGTAGGGGTCATCTGGCGGTTCTGCGTAAAGCCGGGGCGCGGAGTCTGCATCCCTGGACGCTGGAACTGAGGGCTGGGGCGCTGGAATGACTTCTGAGCAGGGCGCGGGAATGACTGCTGCCCAAAATTCCCACTCGGGCCCCCTGCGCGGAACGGCGTCCCTTGCTGTGGAGCAAAGCGAGGGCGGGTGTTGCTTCTTGAAGACGACTGGGAATTGAATTTCCTCTTCATCTCCCTGAGCTCGTTCCTCTTGTGTTCCAGGCCAATTGCCTTGTCTAGCATCTTCTGGAAACTGGGGAAGGTGTGCGACATAAGCTGATATTGGAGCGGTCCAATCAACCCATCCAAGAACAGCTCCTGCTTCTGCTCATCATCAGCAACATCTTCGGGAGCATATCGGGACAACTGGACAAACTTGTCCCTGTACTCTGCCACTGTCATGTTCCCCTGCTTAAGAGCAAGGAACTCCTTCTTTTTAAGCATCATTAACCCAGAAGGAATATGATGACTTCTGAAGTTAGTCCGGAATTCATCCCAGGTAATGCCATTAGCATTGGCATGTGCGGCGGTGTAAGCATCCCACCAATCAGCAGCTGGCCCTTCCAGGCGTCCTGAAGCGTACAGGACCTTCTCCCTGTCAGTACACTGGGCGATATTCAGCATCTTCTCCACTGTTTTCAGTCAATCATCAGCATCTAATGGATCCGGAGAATGTGAAAACGTCGGGGGCTTGTGGCTCATGAACTCCCTGTGCCTGTCCCTTGGCGGTGGCTGCTGCTGGTTGTTGTTGTTGTTATTGTTCAGCTGAGCTTGTAAAGCTGCCACGGTGTTGGTCAGTCCGGCGAGAAGCTGAGTCTGAGCTGCTAAAAACTGCTCCATCCCTGCAGGTGCTTGCTGGTTCTGCTGCGGAGCGGTGCTGGGATTGCTGCTGTTGTCCCTGAGGCGAGGCACTGCGGGACGGTCAACTCCTGATCCGGACCTGGTGTTTACCATCTGAGCGTTAGAGACAATAGATTTAGATAGATGTGTGAAAGAATAACTAAGAAAGATAAAGCGACAAGATGTAAAAGTAAAACAGATTCTGTTAGCTCCATTTAATTAGGTGTGGTCGTCGGAAGAAGTGTCCATAAATACTGAAAAATTACCAAGTCGTAACTTATTAAATTTTTGAACCAACCCAACTTGAATCATCTCAATCGGACTTCTGGATCTCGAGTTACAAAATTAACAAGCTGACAGTGTCGGTTGACAGTTTCAGATTCTGAGTGCTTTACTATTTTGCATACATCTCCCAGACAGGTAATCCAAAAATTCTGAAAATTTTACAGAAAATACTCCACGAAGTTATGAAACTAAGCCCACTGGTTTCATGTCATTTGGACTTCCTTAGCTCGAGATATAAATAAAACAGTACTGGCGTGTCAGATAATGTCGAGAACAGAATTGAATGTCGCTTAGCTTGCATGATAGATACATTCAGACAGATGGTAGATCATGATTAAGGAAGATTAATTACTGATTTAGAACAGAAATAAAACCCAACTAGGCACTTTATTTTATTAAGACCAGTATCGTGTGGCAATTGCCCCACATACCGCACTCATTACAAAATCCAACTCAAACATGTAGCACAAAACCAAACAGCTAAGCACACTTTAACTAACACACTCGAACGACGTCTAACGATTACAAGAATTTAAACTAAAACACTCCTAATTTCCTAGAGGTCTTCTGCGGCGGCGCCGGGCGAGTCGTAGCGGGGACGCTTAGGCGACGGCGACGAAGCGGGATGAACAGCAAATTCCTGCGGCGGCGGTGCTCCCGTCGCGGCAGCCATATTCGCATCCCTCTCCCACCGGAGTTCCTGAACCTCCTGCTGAAGCTCCTGGATATGGTTGTTTGCTTCATTCAGTGCGGTGAGAGCTGCCGACGTGTACTTGTGGAGGAAGTCTGTAGCCATGTCAACCCCATCATTAGTAGCGATGAAGGTTCTTGCTTCCCCACTAGCTCGGTAAGGAAGGAACCGATGGTAAGTGTGCTGCAGTCGCGGCCGTTCCTTGTGGGAGACGACCTCAAGTGCCCTCCTGGCGGCCTCGGCAATGCCGGACTCCATGGTCCTCCTGATGGTCACATCATGGTGAATAGCCTTCACCTCCCATCCTCCTTCGTGCTCCTCACGAAGGACAACCTTCACCTCCCAAAAAGTGGGATAGCGAGGGTGGGTGAACCGGGAGCACTTGTAGAGTGGCCTCATGCCGTACCCCAAGCGGTGACAAGTCCACCTAAGGATGTCGGCCATGTGCACTCCTTGGCCATAGTCTTCCTTCACCCATTTGATCCATGTCTCGGGCTCGGGATCTGCTTCGGGCTCATCATCCGTCAAGTCGACGACCGGTACGGGCGTCGGGGCTGGTGCAGGAGCGGGCGCCGGTGCTGGAGATGGTGCTGGTGCCGGCGTGGTCTCCTGCTCCACGGTCACGGCGTCCTCGTCCGAGTCATCCCCCGGATGCTGGAAGATCTCTTCCTCTTCTTCCTCGTCCCAAGGATCCACGGGGGCGTGCGACGGCGCGATGCCATGACGCGGCGGACGGGTGCTCTTGCGTGCGGTCAACCGGGTGCGAGCCATCTAGCAGAAAGAAAGAAGAAATTTTTAGAATAAAATTTTGAACAAAGCTAGATAATAGAATAGCAATAAGGATGAGACAAATCAAGTTTAAGAATAATTAAGTAGATTTAAATAAGAAAGGTAGAATGGCTACTAGATTATTATAATCCTTAAATACGACCATTTTCTAACTAGGCTAACGTCCTACAGTCAACACGACTCTGATACCACTTTTGTCACACCCAATTTTAAGGACAAAATCGAGTGATTAAATACATGTGCGCCAGGATCAAGTTACACACATGTACGACAATAGTGAATAGCAAAGACAGTGCTAGATCGAATAAAGAGAGTATTAACCATTATTACATGACCGAATGTCTCAAATAAACCACAAAGTCTAATTATTACGCAGCGGAACTCCAAAGATGATGACGACTCCACAGGCAGCTGACTGAAGAAACGTACGCCTAGAACTCCTCGAAGTCGTGGAAGTACTCCTCTTCCCAATTAACTTGGTCTGAACAGCGGTTTTGCAAGGGTGAGTACACTTATGGTTGGTACTCAACAAGTCGTGGGGAATAGTGTAGTGTAAGGCTAATTCAAGGTATGGCTAAGGCATAAATAGCATTCGCTTTTAATTAAGTTGGTCAAGTTTTATTAGCAATTAACTAAGTATAAGTTCATACCACCCAAAATTAAACATGAACATAAAGTAAGCAACAAATGCATGAAATGATAACAAGTTAAGTCCATCTTCCGATAATATTATCATGTGAGGGTCCAGGCCGCTCTTAACCGTGAGCACGGCTGATCGATCAGTTTAACACTCTGCAGAGGTGGCACATCTTTACCCACAAGTCGCGTAAAAGTTCATAAGAACTTTGGACCCAACCATGCGGTGTTTGCAAGGCACCATACCACACTTCCGAGGTGTGATTGCATAGGGACGCTACGAGGCCTTTACAAAGATTCCTTAATCAGTGGTAACCCGCTAAGGTTTCGGTGTCTGGCGTGCACCACCCATCCCAGGTAAATGCAACGACTCAGTCCCCCCTCTTGCCTCATCACGAGTAAGGTCACCCCAGACTAAGGTTTCTAATTAATCAGCCAAGACCAGAGCCATTTAGTCTTGTGGTAGCACTGTTTTCCTGGGTGGTCGCTCCATGTTCCGATTAACAAATAATGATCTTGTCTTAATGAAAGGTATAACAGAAGTAAAGCAAGATTAAGCTTTGTGTTTAGTTAAACCACCATATACCAAGTAAGCACTAAGCATGAGCTACCCAACATAAAGTAAACCGGTTGGTCAAGGCAAAGGTAAATCAATCTAGGCGAACCTTAATTGGGACCCATCAATTTAATCTTAACATGTGCATGGCATAATGTTGAGTACGAGAAAGTAAAGGTGTATAGGACAACAAGGTAGTGATCAAGGACACGACTTGCCTTCTTGGCCTTGCTCCTGCTGTTCGTACTCCTCGAAGGCTTGATCGGCAACTCCCTCGAACTGCGGGGCGTCTACACGCGTCACACGAGCACATACAAGCAAACATGGGCAAAAGTAAGAAAACAGTACACCAAACATAGTCAAACAGAGACAACAAGCTTGAAAAGATGATCTACGCTTTAAAACGAACACGTGGATATAAAGAACGCGAAAAACGGAGTTAAGATGCAAAAGATATGATTAAAACAAGATCCAGGGACTTTTCTGTAAGAAAAACAAAACTTTTAGGGCCTATCCGCGAAAACCGAGGGCTTATACGTAATTATGCGTATAAACCGAGGGTCTGACGCGTAAAAACAACATACCCGGACGGCGGGTTGATTTCTGGAAAGCTCAAGGGTTAAACCGAAAAATGCGAGGGCAGATCTGTAAATATTTTCAACGCGATCTGGATCGCGGGTTGATTTGCGGAAAAGACAGGGTCTTAAGTGCAAAAGCGGCGCGGCGCGGCTCGGTTGACCGGTACGCGGCCGGATTGACCCGCGATTGACCGTCGGATCTTGATCCGACGGCTGCGGTCGACGACGACTCGCGACGGCGGCGGAAACTAGAGCGGCAGCGGCGGCGAGCGGCGGCGCACGACGGCGAGCGGCGGCGGGTCGCCGGAGTTGGGCGAAATCACGCCACAGTGCACGGTTTAACGCGCGGGTTGCACCAAAAGAGAGTGAGGAACACGGCGATCCCGTTTTGGGGGTTCTTGTTGACGGGGGCTCACCGGCGACGGCGAACGGCGGCGAGGAAGAGGCGGCGGCGCTAGAAGCTCGAGCGGCTAGGGTTTTGGGGCGCGGGTGCTGGTGGAGGAGACCGGGAGGGGGGGCGGCTTTTATAGGCGCTAGAGATAGAGGGCCCGGGGTTTAAACCCCCCCCGAAGGAGGCGGAGCGGAGGGAGTCCGCGGCGGAGACGGCGCGCGGCGGTTGCGGGCGGAGGAGAATCCGGCCGGAGGAAGGAGAAGGCAGGTGGCGGGCCGGCGCGTCTTCGTGGGCTGGCGCGGCGTTGGTGGGCCGCGAGGCGCGGGCGAGGAAGCGGCGGGCGGAGCAGGCCGAGCGGAGCTGGGCCGGCGCGAGCGCGCGTGAGCCGCGGGGAGGAGGCAAAGCGGCGGGCTGGGCCGGCAGAAGAGGAAACGGAGGAGGGGGCGACGCGGCGGGGAGCTGGGCCGCGCGGAGGAGAACGAGCTGGGCCGGAGAAGAAAAAGAAAAGGAGGGAGAAGGAGCTTTCAGCCCAGGTAGAGAAGAAGGAAAAGAAAGAGAAAGGGAAATAGAAAATGGTTTTGGAAATTTGAATTCAAATTTGGAAATTCAAACTTTGATCAAACTCAAGCAATCAAAATAAATGCACCAGCATGAATGCACAAATAATTCCTATGATGAATTAATTGAATTAAGGAAAATGAAATTAAATACCTAGAAATTAAATAACACCTTAATTTGAGCAAATTTTAATGAGTTTGAATTATTGAAATTTTGGGTGTTACATGTATAAACTTATATTTTAGTAAATATCTTGCTAATAAAATTTGACCAACTAATTAAAATGCTTAACGCAGTAAACCAGCTAGCTATTCCTTGTTTTGGCCTTACACTACATATTTTCCCACACTTGCTGAGTAACAACCATAAGTGTACTCACACTTGGTATATCTACTGTTCAGTACAAGACAACTCTGTTGAAGACTTTGAAGATTTGCTAGGCGTACGTTTCCCCCAGTCAACTGCATGAGGAGTTGTAGGAGATGCGCTGCTTATACTAGAGATTTTCATCTCATTTCTGGTTAGGTAATATATGTAACTCTCTTTATGTTATAACACTGTATTTGATATTTATTGAAGTCATCGTATGTGTGAAACTTGATCCTGACACACATATGATAGTCACTTAGTTTGTCTTTAAAACCAGGTGTGACACTGCTCCAAATCCGAATGTGGAACTCACGACCTCATCTCCTCCACTGCATCCTCCTCTCCCCTACCTCGCCCTCGCTCACCTCATCCGTTGCCGCCTAGGGGTTAGGCCTGAGTTGCCTCCGCACCAAGAATCTCGGGTGCCTCCGTGGTGGGAGCCTAGACGCCACTGTAGCAAGGAACTCAAGCGCCACCTCAGCGGGGAGCTGGGGCACCACCGCTTAGAGGAGCTTGGAGGTACCGCCGCTATGTCAATCTCTTCTACTATAGAAAGAGGGTGGAGAGAGGCGGAGGAGGGAGGGAGAGAGGAAGAAGATACTGCTAACATATGGGTTCCACTACCATGTATTGTCCACATTGGTGAAACCACCTTTTGAAATAACTAGATGGCAAAATGTAAACGGTTTGATAGTTGGATGGTAGAGATTTCCGGTTTTTGAGTTTTATGACCAAAATCAAACGTCAACGAATTCTAATGAATTCTAAATGTTTTCTTTTCCAAAGCACCCATGTGAGGGCACTTGCCTAATGGCCGCACATACCACTATGTTCAGACCTGACCTCTCCCATAAGTCAGTCTTCTTCAAAGAACAAAATGACATTCCTTCCTGAGGAGTCTCCATGACTAAGAGTGCATTGCAATTTGGATGGCAGAAGATTTCCGGTTGTTGAGTTTTATGGCCAAAATCAAACGCCAACGATAATTTAATGGTTAAAAATGGACTTTGCTCGTTTAAAAAGTGGGTACTTTTAAGTCTGCATACAACTGACAACCTGAAACCTTACATGTCACATAGAGAAACAACTTAACTTTTAAACAGTTAGCTCATTTGAGAAATTAATAACATGATAAGAACCCAGTCACAGTAGTGCAGTCCCTCTCAGTCAAAAAAGTCAAAAAGATACTCTGTTTTGTAAGGCTGAAGCATGGAGGACAAAGAGACTGCACCACCAGGTTCACAGCTCATCGGACTGTGACTGACGTGAACGCTGTGGGCCGAGTCTCCCACTTGCTTCTTGAGGATGGACGCTGCATTGCAAGTTGGGTCCCTATAACATCGTCCTCCATTCAGGTCACGCGAACACAACTCAAATGCTGCAATAACCATGGGTGCGGTTTCCAGATTTGTGGTTCTTCTCACTCTGATTCATCTGATTTTGCAAGTCTCAGCTCTAAATGTCCTCTCTTCAGGCTTCTCTCTCTCAGCAGATCGCAGCTCCGATGTACTCCGTTCGCCAGATGGTACGTTCAGCTGTGGCTTCTACGAAATCTCCCCCAACACATTCACCTTCTCCATTTGGTTCTCCAAAGTGTCTGAAAGAACTGTTGTATGGAGTGCAAATCCTCTCCGCCCTGTGTACACCTGGGGATCAAAGGTCAAGTTAAATTTCGATGGGAGCATGGTTCTAAGGGACCACGGTGGCCAGATTGTGTGGACCAACAACGTGAACTCCTCAAATGCAGAACAAGCTCAGCTCTTGGACACTGGGAATCTCATCGTGAAGGGCAAAGGTGATACCATTCTATGGCAAAGCTTTACTTCTCCTACTGATACCTTGTTACCCACTCAGAGGATTAATGCTACCATCAAGCTCGTGTCCACTAATAGATTGCTTGTTCCTGGCCGCTATAGCTTACATTTTAATGATCAGATCCTGCTTTCACTATTTGAAAATCAAAAGGATGTCTCATTCATCTATTGGCCAGATCCAACTTTGACTATCTGGCAAAAGCTAAGGATACCTTTTATGATCAACGCAAGTGGTGTTCTAGACAGCTTGGGGCAGTTCTATGGAAGCGATAACACTTCTTTCATGGCTGCTGACTGGGGTAGTCACATTATAAGAAGGCTAACGTTGGATTATGATGGCAATCTCAGACTGTATAGTCTGGACGATAATGGAACATGGTCAGTCACATGGATGGCGTTTCCACAGCTCTGCAATGTACATGGTGTCTGCGGCAGAAATGGAATATGTGTGTATACTCCTGTGCCAATCTGTGTATGCCCCCCTGGTTTTGAAGTCATCGACCAAAGTGACTGGGGCGAAGGCTGCAGACCAAAGATCAATATTACTTGTGATGAGCAAAAGGTGAAATTTGTTCATGTACCCCACACTAACTTCTACGGGCAAGATCTAAGTGCTCACCGTTCTGTCTCTGTTAACTTCTGCAAGCAGATATGTTTGAGTGACTGCAATTGTAATGGGTTCTCATACTTTCAAGGACTTGGTCACTGCTACCCGAAGGCTTTTCTACTAAACGGCAGAAGTCTAGATGGTATCGGTAGCATGTACCTTAAAATCGCAAGGGACTTAGAAGTATCTGGGTCCTCAGTTCCTCGGTCACAAGTTTTTGGTCCTAAATATGGGCCAAACTGCAGTGCAGCAAACGAACATGTCAATATGAATAAGGCCAGTCAGAATATATCAAAGTATTTGTATTTCTATGGGTTTTTATCAGCGATATTTGTAGCAGAGTTAATATTTATTGTATTTGGATGGTTTATTTTGAGAAGGGAGAGAGGACAACTCAGAGGAGCATGGCCAGCTGAGGCAGGCTATGAAATGATAACAAACCATTTCCGAAGATATACCTACAGAGAGTTAGTGAAAGCTACTAGAAAATTTAAGGATGAGCTTGGACGGGGAGCATCAGGCATCGTGTACAAAGGAGTTTTGAAAGACAATAGGGTTGTAGCTGTGAAAAAATTGGGAGATATAAACCAAGGTGGAGAAGAATTCCAGCATGAACTAAGTGTGATATGCAGGATTTACCATATGAATCTAGTGAGAGTTTGGGGATTCTGTTCTGACGGTCCACACAGGATATTGATTTCAGAATATGTGAAGAATGGCTCGTTGGAAAAAACCTTGTTCGCCGTCGAAGGCTCAGAAATCTTACTCGAATGGAAGCAAAGATTTAATATTGCCTTAGGCGTGGCAAGAGGATTGGCGTATCTTCATCATGAGTGCTTAGAGTGGGTCATCCACTGTGATGTCAAGCCTGAAAATATACTGCTGGATGAGAACTTGGTGCCAAAGATCGCTGACTTTGGCCTCGCGAAGCTCTTGAACAGAGGTGGATCAAATATAGATGTTTCTCGGATCCAAGGAACTAGAGGTTATTTAGCTCCTGAATGGGTTTCTAGTCTCCCAATAACCGCAAAGGTAGATGTTTACAGCTTTGGAGTGGTGCTACTGGAACTACTAAAGGGAGCCCGAATTTCGGACATGGAAAATAATGAGAATGAGGAGGTGGAGATGGTCCTTGGAAGGATAGTCAGGATGCTTAAAGAGAATTTGCAGTTGGATGGCAGTGAAGAATTTTGGATCGCCGACTTTATTGACAGTAGACTGAATGGCGACTTCAACTACTTGCAAGCAAGAACAATGATTAAGCTAGCTGTTTCATGTCTGGAGGAAGATAGAGGCAGAAGACCAACTATGGAAAATGTGGTGCAGACGCTTGTTTCAGTTGACGCTGTCAGCAGTGCAACTAAAATGGGAGGAGTTGCTTATTAAAAGCCTGCGTCCAAATGGTTCTTTGTACTAAGGGCCATGCAAACAATACATTGATAGAAAATGGTAGTTCTATCAAATATGCAGTATCCATGCTATATTGTGTTGTAAGTATGTGTGCTATAGCACCGTAAAATCTGCTCTAGTGTGCTTTACAGATATCTGATTGTATCACCTTGTACTTCTACGGATTTTTATAAGCAATAATTCTGTCCGAGCTAATGTTTGTTGCATTAGGATGATTTATTTTGAGGAACTAGAGGTTATTTAGCACCTGAATGGGTTTCTAGTCTCCCAATTACAGCAAAGGTTGATGTCTACAACTTTAGATTGGTGCTGCTGGAACTACTAAGAGAGCATCTAAATGACAACCCAATAGTATATTTATTTCTTTTATCCTTCTTTTCTAATTTTTTTTACCTATGTGAAAGTTCGATAGCATATCGTACCAAGCTATCCTACAGAAAGTAATTGGTTCACATTCCAAAGTCTCGATTCATCGTTCCGAAGGGGTATACCCGTTTTGTACCCGCCTATCCGTTCCACGATCCAATCGTACAAGAACTTGGTGACACTGGTCAGGTCTCGCAAAGCCCGTCTGTGCCTTCTGCCTATTGTCCACGCTGACGAACCGCAAGCCACATGAAGAATTTGACTTTCATATGTGCCCAGGCTCTTCAGATGGCCCGTGCTCCTGCAAACCTCGTCGCTCCCTCAAAGAACAATCTGTACGCCGAGCGAGCTCGTATAGCTAGCAATTACACTTCAGGAGTGCATCTTCCGTTAAAAAAAACAAACAAACATAAGATAGGTAGTATTCGTGTAAGAAAAAGAAACACTATAGCTGTATCTCATTTGCATCAATTTTATATCACCCACTAGAATCTTGTGTTGACAAGAATAGATTTTAGGCCATCTCTTCAGAAAGAGACAATCACTTTAGATACTTGTGAAGACATCACGTAATCCTTCTGGTCCAAATTTAGGTCCCATTTTTGTCCTAAGTCAAGTTTTCTAACTTTGATTAAATTTGTAGAAAGAGAAATTATTAACACCTGCAATACCAAATAAGTGCAATATCAATACATATTTCATATTGTAGCATACACCTTGAAATCTTAGTGTCAGATTGAAAAAAACATCTTGACAGGTAACCATTTGAGAAATTAATAATCTATATTGTTACCTTTGATTTTATCGAAGGCTTACAGATAATACGAGAGACCGGCAGACCGCACATGGTGCAGTCCCTCTCAGTCGGAAAAGAGCCTTCTCTACAACGTTAAATCACAAATGAATAAAGACTCCACAGCACGGTTCACTATTCACCGAATACTGACTTCAATAATGTTGGCCGAGTCTATCACTTGCTTCTGGAGGCTGGATAGTGCATTGCAAGTTGGTTCCTATAATAGTGTCCTCCATCCAGGTCATTTGAAGATCAACTCAAATGCTGGGATAGCCATGGCTGCAGTCTCCACATTTGTGTTTCTTCTCATTCTGATTCATCGTCTTTGCCATAACTCTGCAATAGATGTCCTCTCACCAGGCTTCTCTCTCTCAGCAGAGCAGAGCATCGACGTGCTCCGTTCGCAAAATGGTAGATTCATCTGTGGCTTCTACAACATCTCCCCCAACGCATGCATCCGGAGAAGGTGGGGAATTTGTCGGTATCATCCCCTTGGTGTTCGACTTCTTTCACGTGCTCGCAGTGCCATTCATCGACGATGATACGGACGTCGCGACTGGCGTTCATCTTGCTGTGGAGGTCTCCTACTGGGCGTTCAGGCTCTGGGTTAGCCCCACGGTGACCACGGCCTCCCGAGGATTCTGCCCGACTATTTTCAGCTCTAGCTTGGCTTTGTCTGGCGCCTCCGAGTTGACTTGATCTGGACGGAGGGCCTCTATGGTTGCTGCCATATTAACTTCGCTGGGATGTGGAGCGTTGGACTGACTGTATCAGATTTTGCTGATCAAGTTATTCGTACGCGAATTCCGTCAGTTCAACCAACTATCTAGTGTACTTATTCTAGGGCATTGCACGGATAATGAGATCAATAGATGCGACGGTAGCTAGGGGAGTACGATGGTGATGCGTTTGAACTGCTTCAAAGGCGTTATCTAGGTTCTGGATTGGTAGATTTGCTGCAAGGTGGCGGTGGTAGCGCTATGCACTTGCGGCGTTTCTTGCTCGTCGTCGAGTTCTTTGAGCTTCGATCTCTTCTCTGACAACGTTGGCGGTGGGCTCATCCTGTGAGACGTCATCTGGGTGATGCTCATGTCGCAGGTTTCTATCCTGTCGCTCTTCTTCTTCGTCCTCTTGTCCAGAAATGACGGTGAAGAGTTCTCGCTCTGGAGAGTAGCTTGCCGAGCTTGAAGTGATGACCTCCATGGTGTCGCCTTCCTCGTAGATGGGCGACCGAGGAGCTCCCTCCTGGTACGGGAAAGTGTCGAGGTAGGCGATGAGGCGCGAATCGTCGTCCTTGGAAAGAGCGGGTGGCTTCATGTTGGGCTAGTAGATGAATTTGCCTTGAGGAGTTGATGTAATTACCAGGCCCTGCTGCGGACCTGATAAAGGAGTCTCCTCATCCGGATCTGAGTAGTAGTCGAGGTCCTCGATCGTATCTGTATTGGATTGTAATCTGGACAGGGCCACCTAATAAACAGTGGTCGCGTTGCAAAGTCTGAATAGGAATCGACTCTGGTGGTAATCCGACTCACATGATGGCTTATGTGCCGGCTCATGCAAGTTAATCCGACTAGTGGAAGAAGTTGAGTTGTACTGTCACACCCGGTTTTAAGGACAAAACCAAGTGCTACCTATATGTATGCCAGGATCAAGTTTCATACATATAGTGACATCATTAGTGAATAACAGCAACAGTATCACGTAAAAAGATACAAAGACTTACGAAACCATCAGAGATATACAGCTTAATTATGGAAACGGAGGCTCCAAACTTCACAGGCAAACAACTGGGGGTTGCGTACGCCTAGAACTCAGCATCATCTTCGGAACAACTTCATAGCAGCTTCTTCTTCTGAGCAATGTTGTTTATAGCAAGGGTGAGCACTTGTCGTACTCAGCAAGTGTGAGGAGAATATGAATGCAAGGGTTAAACAAGGAAAGGCTGACTGGTTGACTGCATTAAGCATTTTTAGTTGGTCAAATTTTATTAGCACCTGATTACTAAGGTATAAGTATATACCAACCCACAATTAATAGAAACATAAACATAAGCCATAAGCACATGGCAGAAATATAACCATAGCATAAACCACAATTTAAATCCATCTTCAAGTATATTACTCATGTGAGGGTCCAGGCCGCTCTTAACCGTGAGCACGGCTGATCGATCAGTTTTACACTCTGCAGAGGTCGCACATCTTTACCCACAAGTCGCGTAAAAGCTCAAAAGAACTTTAGACCCAACCACGCTTGTGCTGATCAGGCACAATACCACACTTCCGAGGTGTGATTGCATAGGGACGCTACGAGGCCTTTACAAAGATTCGCTAGCAATGTGGTAACCCGCTAAGGTTTCAGGTCGAAGCGAAACATAGCAGTCCCCTAGAGGGTATAGTGTCTTAGCCAAGCCCACTTCCCAAGAGAGCGAGTGCTATATCCCATCAACGCCTCCCCTCTTGCCCTTTCGGTAAGGTTACCCCAAACTAGAGTTTCTAATTATTCAGCCAAGACCAGAGCCATTTAGTCTTGTGGTAGCACTGTTTTCCTGGGTGGTTCTCCATGTTCCAATTAATCACAGTGATCTTGTATTAAAGGAAGGTGTAGCATAAATAAAATAAGTTCATCATCTTTGTTCATTAGAACCACCGTAACCCAAGTATAGCAGCTAAGCATAGCTACCCAACAGAAAGGTAAACCCAGGTTGGCAAGGAATAATCATAAAAACTAGGCAAACCTTAATAGGACCCATCAAATTTAGTGCAAGCGTATGCAATAGTGATTAAACAAAGTTATTGGGACAAAAGCACAAGGACACACTTGCCTTTCTCCAGCGACAAGTTACTTCTTACTGCTCTTCGGCTCTTGCTCACTTGAAACTCGTACTCTTCAGAGCTTCCGAACGGCGATCCTTCTACTCGAAGCAAACACCGGTACAAACATACAAGCAAACAAACAAATACAACTAAGAGCAGTACACCAAAACAAAAGACAGGCTTTAAAAGAGCGTAATAAAAGAACATGGCTCGGTTCTAGGATTACGCGGACGCAGGAACGCTTACAACGGAACTATGGTTGAAAAGATAAAGCTATCGAGAGTTTTGAGTTAGCAAAGGAAGATAAGAGCTACAAGCTTCATTTATTTTAGTTGAGAAAAGCAATGTTAAGATATTTCAGAGGAATATCCTTAGTTAGAATTAATCAAGTCATATTTATATTTTGATAAGAAAAGACGGTGTAAAGCTTAGTCCAATTTTATTTATAAATATTTTAGTACAATTTATGCAAATTAAACATTTAATTTAAAAAAATAAGATACATGTAGACATCTAAGCGTATAGCTTTACATCTCGAGTTCAACTAAGTAGATTAAATTAAAAACACATTTATATTTATATTAGCCAAATTAATATTTAATTATGAAAACTCGAGATATAACCTATACAGATTTTATTTAGAAAACAAATTGAATAAACATTAATCAAATTGAATTTAATTTATGAAACGCCGAGATATAACTCTAAGTGGCTTTTAATTGGAAGAATTATTTAGATAGGCATTAATCCAATTAACTTTAGTTTATGAAAAACCGATATATAACCTAATTGGCTTTTATTTAGAAGAGGGTATGAAGTAGGCATTAATCAAATTAACAATTATTATGAAAAACGATGTTTAACACTAAATAGATTTTATTTAGAGAAGAACTCGTTTGACAGGCATTAATCAATTTTTAATATAAATTTTATTTTCAAAAACATGTGTGAAGGAAAACATTACCACTAACGTGTAATTTACATCATTATGAATCTAACGCAACTTGAACGGACAAAAACGGAATTAAAACGTAGAATCTATGGGTTAAACAAGGTTGTAGGGGTCTAAACGTAATTAACCGTAGACCTCAGGGGTTAGCAAGGAAAATTTGAAAGACACCAGGAATAGTGCTCGCAAATAATAGAAATAACAGGGTTAGATCCAAAAGATTGTGAGGCTCGGTTTAAATTGAATGGGACCGGAAAGATCGAGGGGTTTTCTGTGAAGTTGCCAAGACACAAGAAATAAGCTGAAAATTTGAGTTTTCCTCAGGGGCCTAATAGCAAAATCACCATCTCATCTTCAACCTTCCAACTCTGGTAACACGTTGGCCATCGACCGTGGCCTAGGCCGGTCCTGCCGGCGGCGACGGCCGGGGCCGGGGCGGCTTGCGCGAGCAGCGGGTGGATGCGCTAGCAGGGTGGCTCGGCCGGCGGCTCCGGCGGCGCACAGGCGGCGGCGCAGCGTGCAGGCGGCGGGCAGTACGACCAGAAGCTCGGTCTGGTAAGGTTGCAGAAATAAGAAAAAAAAGAAAAAGAAAGAGGGGATCGCCGGAAACGAAGCCCGATCTCGTGCATGAACGGCAAAATGGAACGATATCGACGAGGCGAACAAGATGGTGTGCTCACCTTCGGCAAGAGATGAACAATGGCGGCGGAAAAGCTCGCCGGAGTTGGGGAAGACGACGGAGCCGACATCGGATTCATGCAATCCACCACACCACGGCGTAGAGCTCGAAGAGAGGAACTCCATGGTGGTGTCGGTTTTCGCCGGAAGTCCACGGTTTCACCGGAAAAGCTCCCCGGAGTTTGACGAAGACCGAACTTTGACTTCAGATCTACGGAGTTAGGAGATGCAACTCGTAAAAAGGTTTTCAGATCTGAAATCCTCGCGTCGAGACAAACGCGGTGATATATATATACGCCACACTCGGAAAAAGATATTTTCGAGTTGACTTTTTATTTTCGGAATTTCTGATTTTATTTATCTGCGCGAAAACAATTCCAGAAATAGCTGGACTCGTTTTCTAAAGCGAGAAAAATACCTAGAAAATTCCGAAAAATCTGAGATAAATCTCAGAGATGGATTGGGACACAAAGAATCCAAATAAAATACTTGGAGCTCGTGAAAAGGATTCTAGAGCCTTCTAAAAATTAGATTTAGCTCTAGAAAAAGGAGAATAAATTCCAGAAAAAGATGGAAAATCCTCACAAGGGTCTGGGCAACGTCTAAACGTATTTTTCAAACTTTTGCACTCAAGAAACACCAAGATGCAACGGCATGAATGCACAGACATAGAACAACATTATTTAATTTATAAAAGCAAACAATTATTTTTCCTATACTAAATTTCCTGTAAAGAAAATAATTGTTGGGAAAATTTTAAAATTATGAGAAAATCATTGTTTATTTATTCCTTTTATTCACATCCTGAAATTCGGAAATTTCAGGGTGTGACAACACTACCCCCCTTAACAAGAATCTCGTCCCGAGATTCGCAAAGGCTAGCAAGAGACAAAGGTTTAGGTGGGTAGGATCCAACACTTATTAGCTTCTTCCTAGATCGTTCATCCTTACGTAAGCTTCTCAATCATGCCCTTTATGCTTCACTACATCACATAAAACACTTCAGGGATACTTAGTCTAATTCCTCTTTTAAGTATCCTTTCCTTCCCTCTGCTTCTTTTGCCCATCTTTGAAGAATTTTCTTCATTTCTTGGTAAAGTGATTTGAATAGAGCTGAATTGCTTCCCTCTGGCTCGACTGTCATCCTTCAAGTCTTCATACACATCCTTTAGTCTTCTTCTCCATCTAGTCCAAACGCTTCTTGGAACATTGTCTGATGAAATGTCTCTCTTATTTGCGGTAGAAACATGTTATTCTTGCTTTGGTACTTTGGCAACTAGATGTGGTATGGGAATTGGGCATTGGAAATTGGTGGCCTTCTTTCTTGACTGAGGCATCCTAATTATTTGTCCTGACAAAGAGGCCAACTGATGTTGTCGGTTTGAATGCAGGGCTATTGGATCCTTGGCCCTGGGGTTGATCATCTTTCTCTTTTGCACACCAACTAACAAGATGTTCATTTTCTCCACACTTGAGGCAATATATTTTGGCTCCAGCGGACCTGGTCCACTTACACTTTATTGGATAGTTATTGGTATAATGGCCTTCCTTACCGCATCTGCAGCACAGTCTTTTATTACATCCTTCTCGTCTTCCTTTCTGCTCCATGGTAGCTATCGGTGGAATAGCTTGTGCATCAGGATTCTTCTTGATGGGGTTGCCATGTGGATAGTGATCAACTTTAGGCTGTGGTTGGTGGGAACTAGGCCGAGTACGGTTATCTGCCAATGATTGTGGTAACTCCATCTTCTCTTGACTTGCTTTACTAGTTGGTTTGTTGGCTCGCCTACTCCTCCAGGGCTGAAATTCTTTGAAAGAGATACTCCAACCCTCAAGGTTCATAGTGTGAGTACTATCTTCATCTTGAGTGACTTCCTCTTGGTCTAGCCCTTGGGCATACAACTTCCTCTTCTTATTGATGTCCAAATAATAATGTTGTCTAGCTTCAACTGTCATTAAGCTATCTTCTTCCTGGAGACATGGAAGACCATGGTGTTCACAACACTGGCGTGTTCCCAGAATCTTAAAATCCTCATGTTGCCTCTCCATTTCTAGCTCTGGCGCTATACGGCTTGGCTTGTTCCTTTGACGGTTCCATGCTTCAGCAACTTGCCTCTTCAGTGGTCCAGTAGAAATTCTAACTTTGGTCATTTCCATGTTATGAGGGGTTGATGTGTCAGTCTGTATCCTTCCTTGTAAGACTTGAGCCTGCATGGTTAATAGCTTCTCGTTGTCGAACGGTGGTGGAACAGACGGAACCTGATGGTCATCACTAGTGATAGGGTTGTGGTTCTCAGGAAGTGAGGCTTGCTCTGTGATATACTGATGGATATTGACCATGGTTTGAGACATTGCTTGTAAAACATGGGTTTGTGTTGCCATATACTCTAACATCTTGCGTTCGAATGATGCGGCTACAGGTGGAATGTTAAGATCTCCTTCATTGGCCCTATCTTCATGATTTTCATTGGGACTCGCCAGTTGATTCGGTGATAACGATAGGATCAGAAGAAAATAGGAAATGGATAGAATTGTAGAACAAGGTAGAGCAGTTCATGATATCTTCATCTTTTCTTGGGTCGTCATCCGAGTAAGGTAGAAGGAAGGATAGAAAGTAGCGAGGTGGCAAGAAATCTAGGCTGGGGCCTTCTTTTCTTCGGCTTGCTTCTATTTCGACGGTGATGGTGGCGATAGCCTCCGCTTGTTGGCATTGGTGTTGCCTTCACTCTCTTCTTGATGTCCATCAGAATTGGGAGATAGAAAGAAAAATAACAAGGATGTGGGAGGTACAAGTAGATTCGAAGAGAGAAAAGAAAACAAAGAGGTGGGAGACAACAAGTTCCTTATGGTAGAGTGGATAGTCTTCCATCTTTGCTTATCGAGAGTAGAATCTCCCTGCTTTCTTCATCTTCTTTGGTTCTTGTAATCATCATTAGAGTAAGATGGAGATTAGAGTAGAGCCTTCTATTCTTCAACTTGCTTCTAGCGAGACGGTGGTGGTGATGTTAACTCCTACTTGTTGACTATGGTGTTGACTTTAGTTCTCTCTTTTCTGATGTCCTTCATTGGCTCGGGTAGAAAGGAATGGATGACAAGGATATGGGAGATTCAAAAGAAAAACCCAGCTAGGCAACTGATGTCATTGTAGATAGAAGACCCACAATACACCAACAATCATTACAAAGAAACAAATCAGACAATTTCATAAGGACAAGCATCATCATGCAAACACAGAATTCCACCAGTCAACACAGAGTCAAGAAACGATGCTAAACGTTGTTAATAAGGCTACAAGGGGTACTCCTAAGCAGGGGTTGTTTGGTAAGGCTTCAACGTGCTTGATGTAGGCATCCTTCAGCTTGCCCAGCATTGACTCCAGATGTTTGGTGCACGTTTCAATTGCTCAGGCTTGACTTCTAGTGGTGAACTGGTAACTCCATTCTTCAGATGTCTTGAACAGGCTTTAAGACAGGTGGCATGGATCATCTAGATATTTTTGAATAAAACGAGACATTTTGGAATCAAAAGTCAAGGAAAAGATTCCAAGGTAGCATTTATTTCACAAGCAACGAGAGGTACAATGGGGAAGATGGATATACTGAAAATAAAGTTAAGGAAGAGATAGGTTTACAAGGATAAGTATGTAAGGAAAATATTAAGGAGATAAATGAACAGGGGATGAGAGAGTAGCAATATCACTAAGAAATCAAGGAGGTGTATTGCATCAAACAGGTAAGATCATTCATCAAGAAGGAGATGCATGATCAAGATCAAGCAGTGATCAAGGAGAGAGGAAATAAATAGACAAGGATTGAGGGTCTAACATTTGCAAGACAAGAAGTGCAAATGAAAAGAGCTCAAGTTATCAAGGAGGATTGAATAAAACTTATCAAGAAGTGAGAATATTTTCCAGAAAGGTCAAGGATAAGGCAGGAATTGTTTATATAGTAAAGCAGACCTTAGAAAGTGACCATTGCTATCTAGGCTTACGTCCTACAATTGATACGGCTCTGATACCACTTCTGTCACACCCGGTTTTAAGGACAAAACCAAGTGCTACCTATATGTATGCCAGGATCAAGTTTCATACATATAGTGACATCATTAGTGAATAACAGCAACAGTATCACGTAAAAAGATACAAAGACTTACGAAACCATCAGAGATATACAGCTTAATTATGGAAATGGAGGCTCCAAACTTCACAGGCAAACAACTGGGGGTTGCGTACGCCTAGAACTCAGCATCATCTTCGGAACAACTTCATAGCAGCTTCTTCTTCTGAGCAATATTGTTTATAGCAAGGGTGAGCACTTGTCGTACTCAGCAAGTGTGAGGAGAATATGAATGCAAGGGTTAAACAAGGAAAGGCTGACTGGTTGATTGCATTAAGCATTTTTAGTTGGTCAAATTTTATTAGCACCTGATTACTAAGGTATAAGTATATACCAACCCACAATTAATAGAAACATAAACATAAGCCATAAGCACATGGCAGAAATATAACCATAGCATAAACCACAATTTAAATCCATCTTCAAGTATATTACTCATGTGAGGGTCCAGGCCGCTCTTAACCGTGAGCACGGCTGATCGATCAGTTTTACACTCTGCAGAGGTCGCACATCTTTACCCACAAGTCGCGTAAAAGCTCAAAAGAACTTTAGACCCAACCACGCTTGTGCTGATCAGGCACAATACCACACTTCCGAGGTGTGATTGCATAGGGACGCTACGAGGCCTTTACAAAGATTCGCTAGCAATGTGGTAACCCGCTAAGGTTTCAGGTCGAAGCGAAACATAGCAGTCCCCTAGAGGGTATAGTGTCTTAGCCAAGCCCACTTCCCAAGAGAGCGAGTGCTATATCCCATCAACGCCTCCCCTCTTGCCCTTTCGGTAAGGTTACCCCAAACTAGAGTTTCTAATTATTCAGCCAAGACCAGAGCCATTTAGTCTTGTGGTAGCACTGTTTTCCTGGGTGGTTCTCCATGTTCCAATTAATCACAGTGATCTTGTATTAAAGGAAGGTGTAGCATAAATAAAATAAGTTCATCATCTTTGTTCATTAGAACCACCGTAACCCAAGTATAGCAGCTAAGCATAGCTACCCAACAGAAAGGTAAACCCAGGTTGGCAAGGAATAATCATAAAAACTAGGCAAACCTTAATAGGACCCATCAAATTTAGTGCAAGCGTATGCAATAGTGATTAAACAAAGTTATTGGGACAAAAGCACAAGGACACACTTGCCTTTCTCCAGCGACAAGTTACTTCTTACTGCTCTTCGGCTCTTGCTCACTTGAAACTCGTACTCTTCAGAGCTTCCGAACGGCGATCCTTCTACTCGAAGCAAACACCGGTACAAACATACAAGCAAACAAACAAATACAACTAAGAGCAGTACACCAAAACAAAAGACAGGCTTTAAAAGAGCGTAATAAAAGAACATGGCTCGGTTCTAGGATTACGCGGACGCAGGAACGCTTACAACGGAACTATGGTTGAAAAGATAAAGCTATCGAGAGTTTTGAGTTAGCAAAGGAAGATAAGAGCTACAAGCTTCATTTATTTTAGTTGAGAAAAGCAATGTTAAGATATTTCAGAGGAATATCCTTAGTTAGAATTAATCAAGTCATATTTATATTTTGATAAGAAAAGACGGTGTAAAGCTTAGTCCAATTTTATTTATAAATATTTTAGTACAATTTATGCAAATTAAACATTTAATTTAAAAAAATAAGATACATGTAGACATCTAAGCGTATAGCTTTACATCTCGAGTTCAACTAAGTAGATTAAATTAAAAACACATTTATATTTATATTAGCCAAATTAATATTTAATTATGAAAACTCGAGATATAACCTATACAGATTTTATTTAGAAAACAAATTGAATAAACATTAATCAAATTGAATTTAATTTATGAAACGCCGAGATATAACTCTAAGTGGCTTTTAATTGGAAGAATTATTTAGATAGGCATTAATCCAATTAACTTTAGTTTATGAAAAACCGATATATAACCTAATTGGCTTTTATTTAGAAGAGGGTATGAAGTAGGCATTAATCAAATTAACAATTATTATGAAAAACGATGTTTAACACTAAATAGATTTTATTTAGAGAAGAACTCGTTTGACACGCATTAATCAATTTTTAATATAAATTTTATTTTCAAAAACATGTGTGAAGGAAAACATTACCACTAACGTGTAATTTACATCATTATGAATCTAACGCAACTTGAACGGACAAAAACGGAATTAAAACGTAGAATCTATGGGTTAAACAAGGTTGTAGGGGTCTAAACGTAATTAACCGTAGACCTCAGGGGTTAGCAAGGAAAATTTGAAAGACACCAGGAATAGTGCTCGCAAATAATAGAAATAACAGGGTTAGATCCAAAAGATTGTGAGGCTCGGTTTAAATTGAATGGGACCGGAAAGATCGAGGGGTTTTCTGTGAAGTTGCCAAGACACAAGAAATAAGCTGAAAATTTGAGTTTTCCTCAGGGGCCTAATAGCAAAATCACCATCTCATCTTCAACCTTCCAACTCTGGTAACACGTTGGCCATCGACCGTGGCCTAGGCCGGTCCTGCCGGCGGCGACGGCCGGGGCCGGGGCGGCTTGCGCGAGCAGCGGGTGGATGCGCCAGCAGGGTGGCTCGTCCGGCGGCTCCGGCGGCGCACAGGCGGCGGCGCAGCGTGCAGGCGGCGGGCAGTACGACCAGAAGCTCGGTCCGGTAAGGTTGCAGAAATAAGAAAAAAAAGAAAAAGAAAGAGGGGATCGCCGGAAACGAAGCCCGATCTCGCGCATGAACGGCAAAATGGAACGATATCGACGAGGCGAACAAGATGGTGTGCTCATCTTCGGCAAGAGATGAACAATGGCGGCGGAAAAGCTCGCCGGAGTTGGGGAAGACGACGGAGCCGACATCGGATTCATGCAATCCACCACACCACGGCGTAGAGCTCGAAGAGAGGAACTCCATGGTGGTGTCGGTTTTCGCCGGAAGTCCACGGTTTCACCGGAAAAGCTCGCCGGAGTTTGACGAAGACCGAACTTTGACTTCAGATCTACGGAGTTAGGAGATGCAACTCGTAAAAAGGTTTTCAGATCTGAAATCCTCGCGTCGAGACGAACGCGGTGATATATATATACGCCACACTCGGAAAAATATATTTTCGAGTTGACTTTTTATTTTCGGAATTTCTGATTTTATTTATCTGCGCGAAAACAATTCCAGAAATAGCTGGACTCGTTTTCTAAAGCGAGAAAAATACCTAGAAAATTCCGAAAAATCTGAGATAAATCTCAGAGATGGATTGGGACACAAAGAATCCAAATAAAATACTTGGAGCTCGTGAAAAGGATTCTAGAGCCTTCTAAAAATTAGATTTAGCTCTAGGAAAAGGAGAATAAATTCCAGAAAAAGATGGAAAATCCTCACAAGGGTCTGGGCAACGTCTAAACGCATTTTTCAAACTTTTGCACTCAAGAAACACCAAGATGCAACGACATGAATGCACAGACATAGAACAACATTATTTAATTTATAAAAGCAAACAATTATTTTTCCTATACTAAATTTCCTGTAAAGAAAATAATTGTTGGGAAAATTTTAAAATTATGAGAAAATCATTGTTTATTTATTCCTTTTATTCACATCCTGAAATTCGGAAATTTCAGGGTGTGACATGTACTCAGACTCGTCCCCCCATCCTCTGATTAGGTTAGAAATTGAAAATTCGCCAAAATTCTTGACGAGATCCTCCAAAGCTTGGCGTTGGAGCTTCATGGTTTGCTGCTTCTTCTCCAGGGTCGGCGCAATGTGGCGGCGAAAATTTCTAGCGCCGTCTGTGATGCAAACCTAGGAGCCGAAGACGAACATCACGCCTGCTTCAAACACGACGATTTGCTTGATGGTGACTTGTGCCATCGAGTTCGCTAGTGGATTCTCGACGAGATCCCCTACCTGGCGCGCTAGCTGTCGGTGTTTAGACCCAACAACCTATCAAGGGGGGTGCCCGAGGTAGTGTTTTGGTTAGTGGGGCTTGTCGAGATTAGGAACTCGAAGGTAAACGCAGACACACGATTTAGACAGGTTCGGGCCGCTAGATTGCGTAATGTCCTACGTCCTGTGTTGGTTTGATTGAATTGCTTTGGAGGGGGCCCTGCCTCGCCTTATATAGTCGGGGGCAGGGTTACAGGTCGGTTGGTTACAAGAATACTAGTCAGATATGACTAGAAGAAGCCTACCCTATTACAACGAGTACTTTTCTAATCCTCGACTAGTTCCAGTCTTTCCATGTAGACTACGCCGTCCTGTGCTATAGTCTTCATGTCAGATGCGTCTCGGTGTCCAACCTCACATTTGGGTCTGTCCAAACCTTCTGGTGGGTCCATAGATGTACGTACAATAAGGACGAATCCCTCTTGCTCTCTTGCAAGTTCTCCTCTCCAATCTCCCTTCTTCTCCCTCTCTCTAGTCTTCTACTTGTGGAGGCTCTGTTTTGAATTTCGTGGGTCTCCTTCTCTCTCTCTGTCTCCAGAGGCTTCTCCCTTCTCTTGTAAGGCAGCACACTTAGTGCTAAAGTCACCCAAAGGTTGATCCATACTTTAGGCATTGTTCCCTTACATGTGGGGCTGCTAACTAGAAGCAATTACTCACCTCATCTCCTTGTATCATGAGGAGCATTGTGAAATCATAGATAATCTCTCAGTTTCCTTAGTCCACATAGAGGTGCCAAACTAGCCATAGGCTCATAGGCCCCATTTGTTTCGAACCCAAGGAAAGAATATTTTAAGATTCACTTATAACTTACTGTATTGTACTACAATGATGCAAAAACAGATAGCATATTGTTCAAACATCTTGGGTGCCACAACCCCTCTCTCATCAATAAAGCATGGGGCCCATTTCTCTATGATCTAACTCTTGATGAAGAAGAAATAGTACTCACTCTCTTCTCACCTTCTCTCTTCCATAAAAAAAAATTGTGATGTACGTGGAGACATAAGAGCTATGTGAGTCATCACCGTTGGAGGAGGCCTTAGGATCGAAAGTGATCCTACCTTCTGTAAACGTTCTGCAGGCTCTATAAAATGATATGTTTCCAACAAGAAGCATATACAACAGCTTCTTTATTAATTCCTTTATTCAAATTGAGTTTACGCTTCAGACAATCAAATGGATTTTACACTTTGTATTTTGCTGTAGTAAACGTCGTCAACTACTCAAGACACTGGAGGGAGTAACTGTTTAAGAACTTATTTCTTTATTTTTATATTCCGCAATGACATTTGATAAGTGTTGTGCGGTTCTTGTAGGAAGAAACGTCCACCGCTGACCATGAGGGTGGTGCTACAATTATTCTTGTGCGGTTTGTTTGGGTAAGTGCTGGTTATAATCTGAAACTTTTCTTTTTTAATTTTTTTGAACCAAGAGAAGTTATTTTAAATGACAGTCTCAAGCAGCCTCAGTAATTACTAGAACACCAGAATTCAGTAGTGTTATTTTTGTCCGAATGAAGCTTATTCGATAACGCTAAGTTCTAGAACAGGTAAGTTTTAGTATCCATAGTCTATTATGTAGACAATAATACAAAAGGTTACTAGGAAATGTTCCAACACCAATGTTACTAAGTACTATTGGCCTTCAGCAAGAACAAATGAATCTCTAAGACACTGTAGCAGGGAATTGTATTTCCATTGCTCTTATTTTACTATGTCTCTGCTCATTTATAAACATGCAGGTTAACTATAAACCATAACCTATACGTGCTTGCCTTAAAGTTGACCTCAGCAACGTTGGTTACAGCCATCCGTAACCTCACCCTTGCAGCCACATTCATCTTCGCAATCCTGGCCAGGTATTTATGCATATTAATCTGCATCTCTTTCCTACATATTAGTATGGTATCTTCATGTGAATATCAACGCAACAGAAGTACAGAAAGAGAGTTTTTCTCACCAAGTATTTTTAATATTGATTACTGGACAAAAGCAGATTTAGAGAAAGCTGTGGCTGAATTTGGGAGGCTCCTTGTTTGGGAAGAGGACCCGAATAACCTGGCTAGAATTGTTGCTAAAATTCGGGTTGTTGATTTATCTGAAATACATGGTTTTTAGTCTGCTCAGAGGGGGAGGACTTTGAAGGGAATTCATGAACCGCTCAGTGTGAAATCTTGCAGTACAGGATGTTAGGTGGGGGACCTGCTGATGAGGGACAGCCGCCAGATGATGTGGAGCCTACTTTATTTGGTTTCTTTGGTTATGGTCAGCCCTCAGCTAATGCAGCCAATAATCCTAATGTGCCTAATCAGCTAGTTAATCAGGAGCAGGCTCCACAATGGGGTCTTTGGCCAGATGGGCCACAAGCAGAAGGGGATGGGCCTTTCATTGGTCCTCAAGAAGCCCATGAGGACCCAGATGTACCTATTATTCAGGCACTTCCTGCACCCATTCTTGCCAACAATGCACCTGCTGATAATGCTCCAGGACTCCTTAATATTGATTTGAACATGGCTATTGATGATGATTTGGGGGGCATTGAGAATAATGAGCAGCCACATGATGATCTAGTAGAAGAACCCCATGCAGATGATAATAATCAGGTTATTGAAGGCTCAGATAACTATGATAATGAGCTTGTTCCAATTTAGCAGGTGGCTGGACAAGTGGAGCTCGTGGAAGTGTTTATTCCTCAGGCTAATGGTCAACCCAATCATATGGTGCAAGATGAGATAAATGAAAATGATCTCATGGAAATCAATCTGGATCAGGATGCTCACCAAGAGGAAGGACACAATGATGTCATGCAGCTTGGTTATGTTGAATTTCTCCAACCTGATCAAGATCCTGTTTTCGCTCAGAGGGAAAGTCTTTTTCAGTCTAAACTGAGTGCTGAATTTTATAGACAGTGGGTAAGAAATTTCTCTTCTGGGTCTGATGAACCCAAGGTAGAGATACCCATGTCCTGGGCATCCTTCTTTATGGCACAACTGATAAACTCCAGTAATTTTGTGTGGGCCAAGGAGTTTTTATCTTCTCCAGCTCTGCAATGCCTTGAATATGACCAAGTTTTAAAATTCTCCATCCCACCCAAATACCCCAACACAGAAGTGCCTGATTGCTCTGCTTCAATGACAGAGCACAAGACAGTGGATGATAAAGGAAAGGACATTTTATTTGAAGGGATTGAAAAATCACATCTAGCCAGTTCCTCGGCTACTCCACCAACCTTTGTGGATAAGTCTGCTGCAGTTTCTCCCAATAGCACACAGTCTGCTTCTCCTGCTACACCTGTACACTACAAGGATGTCTGCCAAACAAAGACCGGGTCAGTAGTGCTTAATAGCTGCAATACTGAAAATATGAACTTGGGCCAATAGAGCTTAATGGCTGCAATATTAAAAATCTGACCGTCACAGGGCAAATAAATAGTGCTTAATAGAGCTTAATAGCTGCAATATTAAAAATCTGACCGTCACAGGGCAATGGTGTGTGCTCTTGTCTGCGCTTGACTGGTGTTGACGGACCAATAATGGTATCCTGATTACCATACGGCGCCTGGACCAGTGGGAGCGCACTAATGTCTGATTGAGTGCTTAGCAACTAAGGGTGTTTTTGGTTGGGCTTTCCAACCTGCTTTTACTTTTGCAAAAGCTAAAAGCTAAACAAAGGGCCTAAAAGCTCTACGTGCTTTTGCCCAAAAGCTACTTTTGCTCTAGTACAAAATTAAACGGACCTTCCCCTTGCTTTCAAGTGCTTTTGGGGTAAAAAATTACCTACCTGCCACTGATTATGAAGGTAATGATTTGTTTTTTGCCCCGATCTATTTCTCCCGACGCGTCCGTCCGCACCCCGCCGTCCGTCGCCGCCGGACGCCGTCCGCCAGCCCGCCATCCGCCGCCCCCGGTCGTCGGTCCGCTTCCCGCTGACCCGACACCCCCAGCCGCTCGCCACACCCCCACCCCTGGACGGCCGCCGCCCAACAACCCTGACCGCCGCCGCCCAATGCCCATCGCCCCAGGTAGCCGGCTGCTGGCCAGCCGTCCGCCGCCCTTGGTCGCCGGCCCGCCGGGATCCCCGGTCGCCGGCCCGGCACCCCCGACCGCCCGCCACACCCCGCCCCCCAGACGGCCGCCGGCCCGGCGCCCCCGGTCGCCCGCCACACCCCGACCCCGGCCGCCGCACCCCGCCGCCCGTCGCCCCCGGTTGCCGGCCGCCGGCCAGCCGTCCGCCGCTCCCTGGTCATCCATGTTGAAGGATGGCATCCTTGTATAGAACTTTTGATGGATTTAATTCTATTTATGTGGACCAATCACTTTAATGGATGAAAAATATATAAAATTTATTTTTGTTACGAGCAATTTGCATATAAACACACTCACAGACCTTTAGGGGCATTACAGGTATTTTTTACACAGCCTACAGTTTCACAGCTCCTCTAACCAAACGGTCTTCTGCTTTTCCCACAGCTGCTTTCTCACAGCTACTTTTCCACCACCCACAGCTCACAGCAGCTTTTCCAAAAGTCACAGCCTAACCAAACACACCCTAAGGCTATCAGCACCGCGTGAGCGGTATGTCCATCTGCAAAACCGTGGGGCCCACACGCTGTGCAGATTTCCATCCACGGAATGCTGTCGCGCGGAGACCTCTATACCCATATGCAAATCCACGTGCTCGGCACCGGTAGCAACTGGCGTAGGAACACGTAGACGCTGGGTTTGCAGAACGGTGACATACAAATTCATATAGAGATCTGCGCTGCAACTACTCAACCTCCACATTTCACGTACAGACCCGCTAACCGCTCAGCGGTGCGGATAGCCTAAGGGCTGTGGTTGTCGTTCTATTCTCAACTGTCTTTCAGTAATGTAACGGAGGGAGTACAGAGTAGCATGGTATCGCGCAAGCAATTATTGCCACGTGGGGAAGCAATTATTGCCTCGCTGGCTGTTCGCGGCCGCAATTTTGGTTTGACAGGGGCGTGGGGACCCAACTCGGGCCTTGTTTACTTCCCAATTTGGAATAGCTAAAATTGACATTTTGCCATAAATGCGCAACTGTAGTGTTTCGTTTGTATTTGTGAATTATTATCCAAATATTGACTAATTAGGCTCAAAAGATTCGTCTCGCAAAGTACAACAAAACTGTGCAATTAGTTTTTGATTTTGTCTACGTTTAGTACTCCATGCATGTACCGCAAGTTTGATGTGATAGGGAATCTTCTTTTTGCATAGTGTCAAAGTTGGGAGTTTGGAGGGAAGTAAACAAGGGCTCGAGGATCACAGATATGATTGACAGATGCGCGCTGCTGCATTATTGCACACTGGTTGAAAGCGGCTCCACGCTTTTGCTGCAAGTGCAACGGGGCTTTCTGGTTGTGTGGGGAAGGGAAGTCGTTTCGTTAACAGCCAAACAAGAACGTGCACCATCTTTGGTACGAAAGCTAAGTACCCATTTTCTCCCTCGTGTATTTTTAGAAAAAGAAATAGTCTTTGGCTTCGACGACTGCATGTAGCTAAGTTTTTACAATATTTTCATCTTATAATGATAAATAAAATGGATAAGAGTACGCAAATAACATGGAGAAAATCAAAAGCAAAGTGTATTACTACTTCTCTATCTATTCTTAGCAAAAATATCGAAGGTTACGACTTCCACGTCTTACTTGTCAACCGGACAGTCTCCCTTGAGTTCTCACGCTATAACAGGGATCAAAATTGTAGCCAGTATGCTCCCCTAAAAACAGCATGTATAAGAGTTGTTCGATAGGCTAAATTAATGCAAGTCATGGATCTTCGTAATATAAACAAAACTATAAAACGTGAAATTTATATAAAATCCAAACGAAAATACATAAAACCAACAAACTTACATTCATAGTTAACATGTGTGTGTTGATTCTTTACTAGGTCTCCTACATAATACACTAGAAATAGGTTGTTGAAGTTGCATTTAATTTGAGATACCTAAAAGCTAAAATCTTCACCTAATAATAAAACAAGTAATGATTCTGTCGTAAAATTGTCATCCGTCTTGGTGAACCGGTGGAAAACCGAACAAAAAATAGCTTCCCTCCGGTTGAGCCGGAGCATAGTGTTGGGACTCACCCAAACGACAGTTAGAATGCCACGACAAACGAAGATAGTAACAGCTCAAGCAAACATAACAGTGGCTATCCTATCAGTGATTAATGTCCGTCCTAAGAGGATGGTTCGTCTCCCTTTATAGGGCCATAAAGTTACATTTCCGCATTCCCGTTATACCCATACCCAACAACTACATCCTGAGTATATTCCGTACGGGACAGTAACTTGGCCCCTACTCAAAATGTCGCTTTCATAGTGGGACTACATTTCTGACCCCTCTTGCCAAGACTCTTATTACAAAATTGTCCTACTATAATGTGGTCCCAAGGCTGTCTTGATTATTTCCTTCCCCGTTCATGAGCTTCGTCGGGGCTGAGCAAGCTTCCGTAAGCTTCCCGCCTTCTTCAGACAGAGTCAGCTAACTTCGATTTCTGGTCACGGAACCTCCCCGAAGTCAAATCGCCGGGAGCTCCGTGGGGGCTTCAACTTCGTGAGTCCTCGCCTGCAAAATCATAGAGTGGATATCTACGCGCTAGTTGACTTGGATTAATTGTTAGCTTCGTAAAAGGGGAAATGGATGAGGTTAGAGCCGATTAAGAGAAAGGGTTCCCGCCAGCCTCGTTCAGGGTGCGTTGTATGGCGGTCCCCGACACATCGGATGCTAAACCGGGGAAAAAACAATCCCACCACTTCAGCTACGATTCATTTGCAAATAGGAAATGTATTTCGGCTTATTATAAAACTAAATTAAAGAAACCCTATACACCATCTACCATCACCTGCCATACGCGGCAATGATCATCGCCATATTCCTTTTGATATTGGTAAAAAATACTCTTGGTTTGCAAAGAACATAAATGTGTCCATATAAGTATTTCTTAAAAGTTTTCTAGCTATCTATTTAGTTTCCAAACTTTAGGAACCGTCAGTGGCGTGAAAGAATATGACATTTATGTGGAGTTCAATATGTACTAGAGTAGAAAAATTACATGGGAAAATAAAAATTATCGCATATTGGGCTGCGTTGGTGCAGGCTGGCTCATGTACACTATGTTCAGAAAACAATGGTTTTTCTAAGCGAGACAATATGTGAAATGTGGTTGCTTTGTATGGTACAACATGGTTACGTATCTATTTTTTTCTAGCAACTCTTTTGCTTAATAAATAAAAAGGTAGAAATTTAATGAGTATTTAAGTTGAAAGAAATAATTAAGTCAAAATTATTTTGGTTTTCTAGCAAATGTGTAGACATCCCATAAATATTGTAAAAACCTAGTGATACAAATAAAAGAATTCCATGAGTTTAAAAAACACAATTGATCTTTACCGTAGCAACACACGAACATTTGATCATTGGCTAATATGATACTTGGGTCAACTTCGACAGCGAATGGAGGCATGCCATCAAACTGATCATAATCCTCTGATTGGTCTAATTTATTTTTTACTCCTACGATTTTTCTTTTACCTGAAAGAACTATGTGACACTTTGGCTCCCATAATTTTTCTTTTTCCTCTGAATTCTTGGGTTTGCTAGACATGTTCTTCACATAGAAAACCTGAAGCACATCATTGGCATGGACAGATGATTTAGTCGCTTGGTTGGATCGATTGTCTTCTGCGAAATTGCATTGAGAAGCACGCATAGCTTTATGAGTGGCTGTGAAGAGTCCGCTAGGAAGTGTAGTTCTACTTATTATTGCATTGGAAGCATGGATAGCATATGAATCCCTAGGTTATTGGCTTTGACCACTTTGAGAAAATTATGCAAGCCATCAACAAACTACTTGGTCTGTCTTTCTGTGTTGTACATCTATTGCCAGTTCATGTGCATCATATTACATGAAAAATGGACATAGGGTTTGGTAGGGTTGAATAGTAGTTGAACAGAAAGTTTGCAGCATCCATGTGCTCTTGTTTGGTCTTGACTGGCGTTGACGGACCAATAAGGTATCCTGATTACCAGCTGGCGTCTGGACTGCAATGTTGGCGTCTGGCGTTGACGGACCGGACCAATAATGGTATCCTGATTACCAGCTGGCGTCTGGACTGCAATATTGGCGTCTGGCGTTGACGGACCGTATCCTGATTCGTCAACTTGACTGCAATATTGGAAATCTGTCCGTGCCAATCATAGGCTGCCGAATAGCAGGCATCTATCGATTGATGGCTACATCACCCAGGCTGCCAGGGCAGCTGGCACTCATCAACCGTCCATCATATCCATTGATGACGCCTTGTCACACCCAAAATAATTCATCACATGGCATGGAAATACAGTCACCGGAGAGACGCTCCCGATGCTTTTAAATGTGTGTACTCTCCTGACCTCTCCTCACACACGGACATCAACCATTGTTTTTCCTGAGAGCCCTCCGCCACACCCAACATTACTCGAGCTTGCATTGGGAGCTCCTCACGCGAGCATGGATCTCGTGACGGGGGCCATCGGCAGCATCATCTCCAAGCTGGCCGAGCTCCTCGCGGCGGAGTACAAGCTGCAGGCGGGCGTGAAGCAGCGGATCGAGTCTCTCACAAGGGAGCTCGAGAGCGCACACGCCTTCCTCCAAGAGATCGACAAGGTGCCCCCGGACCAGCTCAACAAGCAGGTAAGGATCTGGGCCTGCGAGGTCAGGGAGGCATCCTACGACATGGAGGACGTCCTCGACACCTTCCTCGTCCACGCCAAGGATCCCAAACCCGTCAACAAGAACAAGAACAAGCTCAAGCGGCTGAACGAGAAGATCGGCACCTTGTTTAGCAAGACCATGGCTCGCTATGACATTGCCAACGCGATCGAGGAGGTCAACAAGAAGCTCAAAGAGATCGCCGAGCGGCGTCAGAGGTACAAGATCGACGATTGCGTGGCTAGTCCTGCCACACCGTCCTCGTGTATTGATCCGCGCATCGCGCCAGTTTACAGCACCAGCGCGTCCATGCTCATTGGCATCGATGAGTCCAAGGAAGCAGTCATAAAGATGTTGTCCCACGATGACATGAAGACAAGGGTTGTCTGTGTTTTTGGATTTGGAGGACTTGGCAAGACCACTCTTGCCAAGGCAACATATGACCAGCTTAAACAAAACTATGAGTGTGGGGCTTTTGTTTCTGTTGGACAGAATCCGGACTTGGTGAAAGTTTTTAAGGACATTCTCTGCGATCTTGACAAAGTCAACTCTAGGGACATTCACTCTACACAAAAAGGTGCAGATTTGATCATCCGCCAACTCCTAGACTTCCTACGAGACAAGAGGTACATACTCCCGTAGCCACCCAAACTCTACGCTAGCTGTTTGTGCTACAAGTAGTCGTAATTCTAGCATATGCTAGTCCCTCAACCTATATACTTTCGCACGGCTAATAATTTTGAGAGGAACAACATGTAGAAATTGACAAATGAATTAGAGTCCATCTCGTGAATTTATCTTATTTTTAATAGCACATCTCGTGAATAATAGCAAGATAGTACCCTACTGTTCAAAGTTTATTTATCCGCTTTCTTATGAATTGAACTCATATACGCACAAAATTCCGGTTTGCATGTCTGTATGAAATAAAAGAACATTAGAGACGCACTTTGAAGTGTACTATTATAGATTAGTCTAGATATGTGACTTTATACTTTTAGTGTAAGTTTATATTTTTCCTTTTTCTTAATTGAGCTAACATGATACTCCCTCCATAATGAAATATAAGAGACTTTGAGTTTGTTCTAAGTCAAACAATCCTATGTTTGACTAAGTTTATATAAAATAACAATAATATTTATGATATCAAATGAGCATCAATAGATCGTTTATGAAATGTATTTTCATATTTTACTTCTTTGATACATTAGATATTAAATTTTTTATTTATAAACTTGGTCAAACTCAGGATAGTTTGACTTAAGATAAACTCAAAATCCATTATATTTCTGTACAGAGGGAGTAGTTTCTTAATCACTAATTATGAGCCCTTAACTATCTTACTCCTATATTATAAGGTGTCTCCATTATTGACAATTCAGCTAGCTATAAGTGCCAACATCAGACTCGTTCTATATGCATGGCACAATGAACAAATGAACATTAAACTCATACTGTCCGTTTAGTTTTCTGGATCCTAAATAAATGCATGTGCATTGGAACTACGCGCTTCTCCATATATTTTTCTTTATTGGTGTGAGTGTTGTTTTAATTAGATGATGTTTACTAGAAGGTAAAAGCACACTCTTTGTGAGATAAATTTTAGAGTCGAAGGACACCCTTTGTGGGACGGAGGGAGTAGTCTATAGTGCATTTCCTTACATATGCTAAATATATTTAACATTTCGATTGTACGTGGACCAAATTAGTTTTGAAGAATGTGCTATAGTTAGTTCATTGAATATATTATCCATTATGCTATCTATTGGTGAAATGGTCAATCTTATAGCTAGCAAGTTGACTTCACCGTTGGAGACACTAACTTGCAGCTCATTGCCAACCAGTCAGTAAAGGTTCAGAATCATTAGTTTTTTATAACATGACGACTAGTTTTCTATTTGTTATATAGATAGATGTCTTGGATACTTGTACTGACTCTGCCAGCTGTTATTGCACTATTGTCATGTGGGTAGGTACTTAATTGTCATTGACGACGTATGGGAGACACAATCTAAGAAGAGAATCATAGATGATGTTTTGACTAAGAATAATAAGGGAAGCGGAATAATAATAACCACTCGTAATTCAGAAGTTGCCACTGGTGAGGTCTACAAATACAAGCTACAACCACTTTCGGATGATAACTCAAAAGAGTTGTTTTATGCAAGGATATTTGGTGGTGAAGATAAATGTCCTGATAATCAACGACAGAAGGTATCTGAAGTAGCTGATAAAATTCTGAAGAAATGTGGTGGTGTACCTTTAGCTATCATCACAATGGCTAGCTTACTGGTGGGAAAATCAATGCAAGAATGGTTTGAGGTGTGCAACTCTATTGGTTTTCGTGATAAAGATAAAGAGCAAGTAGATGATACTCTGTGGATACTGTCTCTTAGCTACTATGATCTCCCTTCTCACCTGAAGACTTGCTTACTGTATCTAAGCTTATTTCCAGAAGATTATTTGATTAATAAGGATGCTTTGATATGGATGTGGGTAGCTGAAGGTTTTGTCAATGAGAAACCAGGAATCGGCTTGTATGAGATTGGGGAGGGATACTTCAACAACCTAGTTAACAGAAGTTTGATCCAGCCAGTGGAGGATGAAGAAACTGGAATCATAGATGAATGCCGTATCCATGATATGATTCTTGATCTCATCCGTTCCTTGTCCCGTGAAGCAAAGTTTGCCATGGTATTCGACGAAAGGACTGAAGACACATTGTTAGGAAGCAATAATGCACGTAGGTTAGCTCTCCACAATGATGCTCTTCTGAACAATCATACGGACACAGCACGAGCAAGGTCTTTCTTTGCTTTTATGCGCCATTCTGTTCCAGGGTTGCAGCTTCGGAGCTTTAAACTCTTACGCGTGCTATATTTGGAGGGCAGCTCTTATCGTTTACCCTTCTATGAGCATATTGGAGATTTACTTCATTTGAGGTACCTCGGGACAAGCCGGTTATATGGTTTGGAGCTTCCGAAAGAAGGAGCTTTCCAGTTTCTTCGGGTGTTGTATTTGGAGGACACCACCCCAAGTGCAAGTGCATTATTACCATCGAGACTGGTCATGCTAACACAATTGGTATGCCTTCGTGCTGTGCATTATAGCCTGCCGGGTGGGGAAATCAAGAACCTGACGTCCCTGCAGGAGCTTCACATACGTCCTGGCATGAGGGGCGATGACAAGTCAATCGGCCAGTTCCTGAAAGATCTGGGCAACCTACGTGAACTCAGGGTGCTCAGGATTTATAATCGCCGTTTCATGGACAAGAGAATGCAATCGGACTTCGTCAAGTCACTAGGAAATCTCCACAAGCTGCAACGTCTGCAACTGCTCAGTGCGTTTGTAACTATTGAAGATGGAGAAGGAGCATGGGAGGAGAACAAATGGCAGCTCCTGCTGCTCCCGCGAGGACTCTGCCGTTTGTTTCTGTTCAAGGTCCCTGAATTGCCGCCATGCATTGATCCAACGCGTCTCCCCAACCTCTCGCACTTGACCCTGACTGTCCATGAGATGGGTGACCAGGGTCTGAAAATCTTGGGAGAGTTGCCAGAGCTCCATTACCTCAAACTCACGCTGTCCACGAGATGCAGCAGGACGGCAACAATAACTGGTACTGCCGCTCATGGCTACTTTCAGAAGTTGAGATCCTGCTCGTTGCCTTCTTCAATGGTCCAGTTTGTGGTCAACAAGGAGAACTCGAGTGTTTCATTCACAATCTGGAAACGAAACCATGATGACGCTTCAAGATTTGGTTTTAAAAGGAAACAGGACAATTGCAGAGTAGCAGGGGCCCTTATGCCAAACCTGGAAGTGCTCAGCTTTCACATCGACGTGGAAGAATTAACCGACTGCAAGAATGGTAGCTGTGACAATCTGGGCTTGGAGTGCCTCCCTTCGCTTCAGAAACTAAGCGTAGCTCTCATCTGTTGTAATGTGCCTGATGATGTGGCCGTCAAAGAGGAGGCTGCATTGAGGCAATCAATCCATGCCCATCCCAACCGGCCCACACTCGAAATAAAAGGAAGACAGGAAGAAGAAGACAAGGACGAAGATGTCACTCAACTAAGAAGATTTTTTTTGAAGGTAAACAAGAGGGGCAAGCCCCTACTGTGATTTATTGAAAACTAAAAGCGGTCAGTTTACAGAGAGAAGTGAGAAGCAGGGAAAAGCATGGAGATACAGGAGGCCTACATCCAAAGATTACAAGGCTTGGAGCCAATCCAACATAGCAGTTTTGTTCGATTCTTTTGCCCGAAGCAGGACAACTATTTTCAGTTCCTCTTTGAAAATTCTGCGGCATGTGTTCACCGTGGGATCTATGCTGTTAATGGTCCAATCGTTCCTTACTGACCAAATTGCCCGTGCCATGAGGATGATGATCTCCATAAAGAAAGATACGTTGAGCTTTCGCCTGATGGAGTTTAGTATACTTAGTGGACGACGATTCCAAAGGAAGCCCAGCATGCCTTAGCAAAGTTGCATCTGAAGAATAAATGGTCCATTGTCTCTCTCTTTTGCAATATACATAGCTCGCAAGTATAAGAATCAAGGATCATAGTCTTCCTGCCAAGGACGTCCTTGGTGCTCAACCTGTCTCGGAGTAAAAGCCAAAAGAAAACCTTGTGCTTCATTTGACATTTGGAAGTCCATAGCCATCTGTAGATCGGGTGTATTTGCCTGGAACCTGTGAGGGCTTTATATGCTTTTGAAACTGAAAAAGATGGATTCCCCCATATGTAGGTCCACAAGTCCCTGCCTTCCTGAGTTCATGTGCTTTCAACCCAACTCTGCAAGACCTGGAGTTGCTGATGTGCCTGTTCAGATAATGACAAGTAGAAGAGCTGTGACAGCGCTGCAGTATCCTTAGCCTCTTTAAATGTAATCAACTTATTTTGGGCGTGAGAAAATAAATGGGGGAAATCTTGGGAGGGTAGATGGTCGTTCCAGGTATCAGTCCAGAACAGCACCGTGGAACCATCAGCAACCACTGCCGATGCCAATCCCTTGAATTTATCCAGCAATTTGACTATACCTCTCCACCAGAATGAGCCTTTCTTATGTTGTCCTGGCAATTTGCCATTGGCGTAGTAGTTCTCCCATACTAGATTAACCCATGGGATGTCAGCCTTGTTGAAAAACATGTGCAGGAATTTGAGAAGTAATGCTTCATTCTGTGTGTTCAGATTGATCACTCCCAGGCCACCTTCTTGTTTGGGTAGGCACACCAGTGGCCAAGCCGCTTTAGATGGCTTTTTGGAGTTGAAATCCTGCCCTCACCATAGGCAATGTTTCCTGCACTTGTCCAGCTGTGCAATGACACCCTTATGGAGCTTTAAGATTGCCATATGGAAAATTGGTGAGGTAGAGAGGACAGAATTAACCAGTTCAAGCTTCTCCCCTGGGATAAAAGGTTTGAGATACCTCCCAATCTCATTTCCACTCTCTTAATAAGAGGCATGAATTTAGCAATTTGTGGCTTTGTCATGCCAAGTGGCAAACCCAGATATGTGAATGGTAGAGATCCAACCTGACATTGAAAAAGCGATGATAACTCTTGTATTTTGTCTTCTGAAATATTAAGAGGGACCATCACTAATTTAGAGTAATTAATCTTGAGGCCAGTAGACTCCGCAAACTGATCTAGAAGGATCTTGAGGTGTACAAGTTGAGCAGGGTCTGCCTCCATGACAAGTAGCATATCATCCGGATACTGGACAATTGGGAAGTCTACCCCTGCTCTTTCTGGGATAGGTTAGTTTAAGTGTCCTTACCTTGTAGCATCATTCAAGATTGTCTGGAGGAGATCAGCTGCTAGCACAAAAAGAAGAGGCGAAAGAGGGTCACCCAGTCTGACACCTCTCCTGCAGTGAAAGACCTTTCCAGAAACCCCATTTAGCAGCATAGAGGATGTGCTAGAACTGAGGATGTCAGCTATCCAGCCGATCCATTTTGCTCCAAAACCTTTGTGTCTTAGGATATCCAAAATTGCTCTGTGTTCAATTCTATCAAACGCTTTCTCAAAGTCCAGCTTCATGACCACCAATTCCCTTTTTGAAGACTTGCATATATGAAGGAACTCAAATGCCCATGTTAAGCAATCCTGTATTGATCTGGATTTTATAAAAACCATACTAGTTTCTACGGATTAGTCTGAGGATTACCTTTTGTAGCCTGTCTGCTAGAAGTTTTGTCAGGAGCTTAATAGTGGAGTTGAGTAGGGATATAGGTCTGAAGTCTCCAACATACAAGGGGTAATCTCTTTTTGGAATAAGAGTGATATAAGAAGCATTGATAGTCTGAGTACAAATTGTTCCTTTATAAAATCCCTCACATAGTTGGTAGAAATCCTCTGCAACTAGGTGCCAACATCTTTTAAGAAATTCCCCATTGAAACCATCTGGTCCTGGGGACTTGTTATTGGGCAGTTCACCAATGATTTTGTCAATTTCCTCTTTTGTGAAGGGAGATTCAAGCTATTCCAGGTTCTCATCCCTGACTAACAGCTGTTCCAGATCAAAATTCATATGTCTGAATTCTGATCTTCCCATCCTATCCTTGAAGGCCTCCCAGATGATTCTTGCCTTTTCATCATGGTCAGAGTATATTTGGCCAGAGTCACCGGTTAGGGAGGAGATATAGTTAATCCTATTTTTGACCGAGGCTTTAGCATGAAAAAATCTGGTACATTCATCCCCCATTTTTGTCCAATTAGATGATATCTGTTGACGCTAGATTTTGACACGTATGAAATCGGCGTCAGGAGAGGAAGAAATCAGGAGATGCGGCAGGACGCAGAGGTCACAGTTGGAAATCGGCCGATTGATGCTACAGTCAAGGATCGGCCGATTGCCCTTTAAGGGTGCAACTCCGCCTCGCCCGCCCCCTGAGTCCTAGGGTCGGATGCGCCCGACCCTCTGAGGGAGGGACTCCGCCTCGCCCGACCTTAGGTCCCAGGGTCGGAGTAGTCAGAACCCCTGACATGTGGGCCATAATCGGCTATCCCTTGCCGATTGGAGTTGGTAGAAATCGGCCGATTGGGAGGCTGGAGTAATTGGGCCGGTGTGGGCTTGAAGTGGATTATGAAGATAAAGAGGGAGTCAGCCCATGAGAGCGTGGTGATCAACCCAGTACGAGTCGTACTTGTAAATATTTGTTTTTTGTTTAAAATTAGAGATAGAGTTCTAGTCGGTTAAGAAGTCATTTGTAACAGGCTATAAATAGCCGCCCTTGTAGATATGTAATCATCATCAAATCAATACAACAAACTACTATTTCCTCGTACTTACTTTCAAGCCGGCGACTTCGCCAATACTTTTCTTCTTTCTCACGAGTTCGTACGGGTTGGCGGGGCTGCATCAACTTGACCTTCAGCCGATCTTGTAAGTTCCGCTTATCGAATAGTATCTAAGCTTTAACTTCGGGCGCATCGCTGTCGTTTCATTTAGATTTATTCACCAGTTATCGATATTCACTAAAATTCTAGGTTTTACCTGTTGTTCTAGTTTTATCACCAGTTATCCAGCTAGGAATTGGAACCTTCGGCTTTCCTGTACTTCGTTATTTAATCTATTCGTTTTACGCATAGCCGATTAGATCTGTTCCTAGTGTTGTTACTGTAGCGTTGTTTAGATTACTCCAGCAGTCTTCTTTATTAACGCTGCCCGGTAATCGGCTGCATTATAGCCGATTTCTTTATTACAGCAAATCGGCCGATTCGCTGATAAGCTATCTCGAGATCGGAACCTTAGCCGATCACAACCTCAGGGATCTGACACGTTTCTTTCCTTGCCAATCAACAGGTCAGATTGGCTGGCACGCCGCGCGAACCGCACTAGGGCGATCACCCGAACAGGAGTTAAGCAGATTCTCCCGGGTCGTGTGTCCGACGCTGGGAATTCGATCAGCCGATTTCTAGTGCCAACACACTTTTGGCATGCCCGGTGGGACCAACACAACCGCCACTATGTCAAAAGCTGCCGAAGTCTCGGAAGACAATGTCATCGAAGTGACAGAAGCAGATCTTAGGGACGACCAGAAGGAAGAATTGGAAAAGCAGATGGCATACTACCGGAAGACATGTCTGCAATCCTTCAGTCGTACCAAGAGCGGGGAAACTGTCATAAAGACTCCGTTTCCAACTCCCCGCCAGATCACAATCGCCGAGGACTCGGGCAAGATGTCCGAGATGGTTCAACAATCTGTCTATCAAGCTTTCATTGATCAATCCCCGGTGATTTCTAATACGGTATACAATGCCATCATCAGCTCCTTGGCCAACGGTGTATCCCAAGGGTACCAGGGGCCGGCATATGCTCCACCTATCACGGCCCCAACCAGGAGTTATTCAAATACACCCTACTCGGCTCCTCAGCTGATCCAGGCTCCAATTGGAGGTCCCGGCACCTCCTCATCATCAATCCCTCTGGGGCCTAACAGCACGCCGTATCTCCAGCCGCAGTTCGTTCAGTTGTCCTCCGCGCAGTTGTCTCCTTCGAATTCAATGCCTTGGGGGGCACCATCGGCGTCGGCCGTCCTAGATCAATCGGCCAGCTATGGAAGCATTCCAATCCAAGCACCTTTCCAATCGGCTACACGGCCGATGATGCCACAATATCAGTCCATCGTGCCGGAGATGAGCAGGGGGGTAGAAGCAACAGAAGCACTTCGCGGCGTTGCGCCGATCATACTATATGACGAAGCCGTCGGCTCACTCAGATAGCCGATCCCGACTACGCAACCAGCCACGTCGCATCAAGCACACCACGTTCTCACCCACCACCCGGTTATCCCGCCGCCGGTCTACCAACACGTGCCGGTTCCTCAGCCGATAGTCCATCAACAACAACCAGACTGGACGGCACGCATAGCGGAGGTGATTCAAGAGCAATTTGGTTTAAAACTGAAGATGCAGACCTACACTTACAAGACACCATACCCGCCTACTTATGACTTGCTGCCGTTTCCCCATCGGTACAAAGTTCCCGATTTCACCAAGTTTTCGGGACTGGATGACACCTCAATTGTAGAGCACGTGAACAGATTCATCAAACAATGCGGAGAGGCAGCGGCGCAAGATGCTCTACGAGTACGCCTTTTCTCATCATCCCTGTCCGGGTCAGCTTTCCAATGGTTCGCTACACTGCCACCCAACTCAATAATTACATGGGCTGACTTAGAGAGGCAGTTTCACAAGTATTTCTACGCGGGGGTCCATGAGATGAAGCTTTCTGATTTAACCAGCCTCAGACAGAGAAGTGATGAGCTGGTATCCTCGTATGTGCAGAGGTTCAGGGAGATCAGAAACAAATGTTACTTCCTGGCCCTGACTGACGCACAATATGCCGACACAGCCTTCCAGGGTCTCCTGCCTCATATCAGGGAGAAATATGCTTCACAGGAGTTTGAGAGCTTGAGCCAAATTGTGCATCGTTTGTCGGGCCAGGAGGTACGCCCCTTTGACCCACGAAGGAACTTCCAGAAAAAGGTGGCGTACTTAGAGGAGGTTGAATCCGAAGAAGAAACAGAGATCGGCCTGGCGGAGTGGGTTAAAAGAAAAAAGCCGATATCGTGTCCGTTCGGGAAAAAGGAGCCGGAAACATTCGGATTTGACACATCAAAGGCTGATAAAATTTTCGATCTTCTTCTCCAAGAAGAACAGATCAAGCTTTCGCCATATCATACAATCCCGTCGGCCGAACAGCTGAAGAAGATGAAATATTGCAAGTGGCATAACGCCACCTCCCACGATACAAATGAATGCAAGATCTTCCGACAGCAAATACAGTCGGCCATTGAACAAGGCATGCTCAAATTTGAAGTCCCAACAAAGCCGGCCAAGCCGATGAAGATCGACCAACACCCCTTCCGCACCAACATGGTTGACACGGGGAAGAATTCGCTCCAAACTAAGGTGCTGACATCTGAGTCGGCTAAGAAAAGTGGTGCCGTGGACCCCAGAAATCAAGCGACGCACGAAGACGTCAAGGGAAAACGGCAGATGGAGGATGAATACGATGGACCAGAAGAACCACGCAGGCCTGTCACTTCCAAATTTTTGCTCAACAAATATCAACGGCAGCAGGAACGCTCAAGATCCCGGGAAGAGGCGATGTGGCGACATGAAGATCACTGGCGATGCCCATTCTTCATCCACTGCTGGGAAAGCAACCTTAGGTTGCCGTCAGCCAATAATTGCCCTGAGTGCAACGGCCCATATCGTAATAATCGGCCATTCAGGAGGTCTCGCTCCAGAGATGGAAGACTAGAGTCGATCAGTAGGAATTGGCGCGGACAAGAAGACCGGCGCCCTCCAATGCGTGATCGGCTGGGGGGCAGAGGTGACCGACATGATCGGTCGGAAGACAGGCGCGAACGAAACGATAGGCCGGGGGGCAAGTTCGATCGGCACAGCCAACAAGAAAACAAGGTCAGCGTTCACGATCGACTTGAAGAGATGGCCGATGCTCGGGTATCAGATGAGAACCCCTTAGGACGCGAACCAGAATGGGAACGCGCCAGGCCACGGACTAAACCGGTGAACCCCAGGTGGTGCCCTGATGGATTGACCAAGTCTCAAAAATGAAGAATCCAACGTCTCCGCCAGTGGGAACAATAGGAAGAAGAGCAACAACATACGGCGGACAAGAAAAACGACAGGTCTCAGGTCTGGCGCCCCAAAAGACACGACAGGAGGGACGACGAATCGGCAGCTGACATCAGCATGGTTTTCATACTACCGATGGAATTCATGACTCCTGCCGACCGACAGAAAATGTCGGCAATAGAAGAACAGATGGCACAATTGGCTTTGGAGCCAATGACAGCCATGTTCGAGAAGCCCGAAGACGACAAACGACAACACCTAAAGGCATTGTTCCTCAAGGGGCATGTCAACGGCCGACCCATCACCAGATTGCTAGTAGACGGAGGAGCTGCTGTTAACATCATGCCATACGCCATGTTCCGGAAGCTAGGGAAGAGTGATGATGACCTGACTAGGACGGACATGATGCTCAAGGACTTCGAAGGCAACGTGTCTCCCGCCCGCGGCGCACTCTGCGTCGACCTCACCATCGGCAGTAAGACCCTTCCTACTACTTTCTTTGTTATTAATGGCAAATTGGGAGCAGATCTTCTACAATCTATTCTTAATTTTTCAAAGGAGCAAGGTCATTTACACCTCCCTATCCCTTTGACATACAGTCAGGATTTCCCTATCTTACAATATGCCGATGATACTCTAATAGTTATGGAGGGATGCCCCATTCAGATCCTACACTTGAAACAGCTTCTGCAGAATTTTGCAGTATCTACTGGTCTCAAAGTGAACTTCTCTAAATCCATGATGGTGCCTATTAATGTTACAGAAGACAGATTGCAGCTCTTATCACAAACATTTGGCTGTGCTACAGGTGGTTTGCCTTTTACTTATCTAGGGTTACCTTTGGGTCTCACTAAACCCAGGATTAAAGAATTTCTTCCAATGGTATCCAGATGTGAGAGAAGATTAGTAGCCACGTTCAATTTTTTATCAGATGCAGGGAGGCTTCAGTTAACAAATTCAATTTTCACAGCTATGCCCATATTTCATATGTGCACATTCTTGCTACATAAGACGGTGTACAAATAGGTGGATAAATACAGAAAGTGTTGTCTTTGGCGAAAATCTAATATAAATAATAGGCAACCACCTAAAGCTGCTTGGGACCTGGTATGCCGGCCAAAGAAAGAGGGTGGCCTTGGTGTTTTGAATCTGAGAACACAAAATGAAGCTCTCCTTTTGAAATATTTACACAAATTCTTCAATCAGGCAGATATTCCATGGGTTCATCTGATTTGGGAGAAACATTATGCTGCTGGTAGACTGCCAGGACGAATAAGAAAAGGTTCCTTTTGGTGGAGAGACATTGTCAAGCTCATTGCTAAACTTAAAGGTTTAGCGACAGTAACAGTAGGCAATGGGCTAACATGTTTACTTTGGCATGACCTGTGGAACAATAAGATTCCTGCCCAAGAATATCCACATCTATACTCATTTACTAGAAAGGATGACATATCTGTCAGGCAGGCGTATGTGCTCACAGATTTACAACAACTCTTCACCCTGCCTCTAACTCCACTGGCCATGGATCAATTGTTACAATTGGCTGCTGATTTGGAATTTACCTCCACAAATGAAGAGCAAGACAGCTGGACATATATTTGGGGCAATCAGCATTTCTCCTCATCCAAAGCATACCGGGCACTAATGGGACATCAGCATGTTCATCCAGTTTTTCGGTGGCTTTGGAAATCTAAATGCCAAAGCAAACACAAGTTCTTTTTCTGGTTACTTCTTAAAGATAGATTGAGTACACGGAATGTTCTTCGAAGGAAGCATATGGAGTTGCCTTCTTACTCCTGTATTTTATGCATGCATAACATAGAAGAAACTTTATTTCATCGTATCTTGGAATGTCCCTTTGCGCAGGAATGTTGGATCAATATTAGCCTGTTTGCAGATTTGACAGAAGAGCCCTATAATATCCTAAATAGCTTCAGAATTCAACTGCAAGTTAACTTCTTCATGGAGGTCATTATTCTCATGAGCTGGTGTATTTGGATGGAAAGGAATGACTTGATTTTTAAGGGAATCACTCCATTGGTTCATAGTGCCATGTCGAGATTCAAAGTCGTCTTTACGCAGGTTATGCTTCGCGTAAAAGAGGAATGGAAACAACCGATGAAAGAATGGCTAGAACATACTCTGTAATCTTTATGATCTTTTTTCTGTCTTTCTTTGTTTCTTGAACCGTTAGACACTTTTTGTTTGTTCTTTTTCTCTTTTATATAATATATAATCAGCAGGGGTCTTTCCCTCCTGTTTCATCAAAAAAAAAAATAGGTCTGAGACTTTGAAACTTTGGGAACCCACTGGACAAGCGAAACTCTTGGGAACCCTTGCAGGAATATTAGGTGCAATGTTGCTTACATTCTACAAGGGCCAGAGATCACAATACTCCGACGACTGTCCCACCCCAGACTTATTCACAGTACCAAAGATTACCGCTCCCATCCACCATCAGTCGGCCATCAAGTCCTGGGATCGTTTCTTGGAATTATAAGCTGTTTCAGCTGCGCAACATGGTTTGTCATCCAGGTTATGATCCAATGCTCCTTTTTACATGTAACATTTCTTTTCTTCTTAACTGAGCGATGGTGCACCTCCGTCATCTCTGTTTCAATTTTGCATCCACCCACAACTTGTCGGTACAATGTTTCTATGATTTTATCTATTAACATATCATGTTTGCAGGCAAAAGTGGCTGAAGTTTATCCGTGCCACTACTCGATTGCTGCAATAGTGTGCCTCTTTGCCACACTTCAATCCACTATGGTAGCAATTTGTGTCCACAGGGACATGGAACACTGGAGATTAGGGCTTAACATCAGATTGTACTCATCTGCTTATGCGGTAAGCGATACTTCCCGCATTTTATTTTATTTTTAGATAATTGTAAGGTTGGTTTCTCTGCTGTCTACTCAGTATAAGGAATTTAATTATTCTGGAGTTTTCGCAGGTTTTAATAGCATCAGGAGCTGCGTTCCCGTTACTGTCATGGTGCCTAGGAAAGAAAGGTCCCGTCTTTGTCTCTGTGTTTGGCCCGCTGATGCTCATCTTCGTCGCGGTGCTGAGCTCAATTCTTTTGGATGAAGTTTTGCAGCTTGGGAGGTGATGCCCTGCCCTCTGATTTAAGCTTCATTTGTGTGTGCCAGATTGCGAGCGCATGCAGATCCCTTTATTTTTCATGCACGTTTGGGTTTCTTAAATTGTGCTTTGCAGTGTGCTTGGCTCAGTCCTAATTGTGGCCGGGCTCTACCTGGTGGTGTGGGGCAAAGCGAAGGAAGAAACTGATGTGCACCCAGATGAAGAATTGGAAAAGAATCAGTTCCTGCTGCTGATACTGGTGAAAATGAAATAAAATGAAGAGGTTACAGAATTGGGGCTTGAGTGCATTTTGCTTTATCGCAACCAAAATATATATAGTGGGAACTATGTGATAGGATGCTCAGTTTGGCTTTAGGATTAATGTAATCTAAACCCATGATATATTGCGGAAATGCTGTCTTGGTTTCCTGTCAAAGTGCTGATAGAGATGGAATTCTGTTGCATGGTGCCAGCCAGATGAGGTATGCAGCTTCCCGGGTGAGCTATAATTCTTACACCTACCATAACAACATTCAGACTAACGGTATTACAAAGGACAGGTAGACTAGAAATTAGTTACTTAAATATTCTCCTTTGATCTCAACCGGGCTAACAAAGACCGAAATTACACTAGTATAACTGTGAACTGCCAAACTAGGCACTAGCTAGCAGCTTGGCAAAAATATCTGCAACTTGATACGAGGGCGAGGCTGCGATTTATTGAATATTAGTTCGCTACTCTTTCTCTCAGTCTCACAACACGAAGAGAATCCATTTCGACGTTTCTCCATGGTAATCTTTCTGGTTCAAAATACATGTGATTTAGAACATCGACACGGTCTACAAGATGACAACAATTTCATGGTAAATATAGTAACATCAAATTATTAGATAGTCAACCTATGAAATTATTTATATATTAATAGTCAAAGTTAAAAAGTTTTACTGGCAAGAATCCTAAAATGACATGTATTTTGAATCTGATGGAGTAATCTTGAGATTTGACCCAAGAAGAGGTTTAAGAGCTGTTGAAGAAATGAGAAGCGGACCAGATTTGGAAAGAGTAAATTCCTTATTTAACACTGGAAGATGAGTACTTCTAACTTTCATTACTTATTTGACATTTCCGTCACTTGTGTTAGTTAAGTCAGGAGAAACGATTTTCCAATCACCTCCAAAAATCATGAAATTTTTTGTAGTGATACAACAAATGAATATGAATCCATATTTATTAAAAGGAAACATATACCTTTACGGTTTTAAAATTAAAATTCACCAATTTAGGCTACCTTTATAAGTTATCTGAATTTTATGGCACTAAAATACTTTTAAAATTTATAAGAAAATAACTAATATTTCTCACATCAGATGTTGGAACTTATTAAGTTATTTCCTAGCAAAACTTACATAGAGAATTATTAAGAATGTAAATTTGGGAAAATTTTAAAAAACCTTGTAATTCTCTATGTAACTTATGATAGAAAATAATTTTCTAAATGACTACATCTCATATAAGGAATATTAGCTGTTTTTCCATAATGTTTGTTCGGCTTCCTGCGAAAGAGTTGCATCAAGACTTTGGGCCAATTGCCTCTTGCACTCCTCGCTCCGTTCCAAATTGTAGGTCATTTCCCGTTCCAAATTGTAGGTCATTTTGATTTTTCTAGGTTCATAGATATTATTATGCACATAGACATATACTATATCTAGATGCATAATAATATTTATGAACTAAAAAAAAGCTAAAACAACTTACAATTTTAATTGTAACAGAGGGTACATTGCATATGTTGCGCTGTTACAGTATTTTTGTGAAATAAACCGTGGTTTCCTCTCCACACAGAGAGGAGAAGAATTGAGCAGAGGAAGGGTTGATTTGTGACGAGTGAAACATTCACCACAGCCCACAGCCCACACATATATATATGTACATCACAAAATGCTCTGAAGGCCATGAAACCTCGGGGCAGCAGCAGCACAGCACTACTGCGATAGACACCGAAGATTGCAAGCTCAACTCAGTCTGAATCCAAAACAAGAATTGCAGTCAAGTTACATGGAGCTGCACAACGAAAGTAAACCTACGGCAGGCATATCAAAGTTCAAAGTCGCAGTAGGGCCAATACAGCTTCTGGTTTTAGATGGTGCCACCACAAGTATGACACAACACAAGCACACGGTAGGCGAGGACCCTTGATGCAGTCACGTAGCGGTGAGAAACAAGGAGACCGCCAAACTCAGCTCACTGCCCTACTGTTCATCTTCGCACGTCTCGAGGGTGGGCGTCTGCTCATACTCATCTGGTGAAATGGGATTGCAGGCTAGTGCCTTGGAGATCCATGGCATGTAGGCTCCCTCATGGCATAAGTTCTGCAAAAATTGCGAATAGATTTTAGTTCTAGTCTGAGGCAGGCATCACACTCTTTTTCACAAAAAAAATGATGGAATTCAGATACTTCCTACTGTCCTGTAATTCATAGGCCAGTCACCAGATCTGAAAGAAAATGATGCGCTGGACAATATCTGATGCGATGCCAGAAATTAGCTGAAAATCAAACCAGCTCCCCTTTTATGTTTGCAGAAAAATTGTGGCCATTTATAACATGGATTTCTGCTGATACCGAATGACCGCTCCCCTTACACCACACTAAGAAATAGGCAAACCTACAACCTTGTTGACATATTCTTTCAGTGAAAAATCACTGTACCGTTCAATAGGAAAAGAAACAATCTTTCACTAATTGGGTGAAATCTTTTCACTATATTTCAATATCTTGAACAGAAAAGCAAAACTCATGGATAATTTTGGATTCACTAGTTTTCACCTCCACCAGCAGAGACCATAAGCACTGGCAAATAAATAGTAAATAGGGTGGTAAACATAGATCACCTCCAACCAGAAGAAGAATTTCCTCAGCAGGCTCAGTCTCTCATCACAGTCAGCTGAGTTTATTTGTACGGCTAGATCTGCATGATTAACCAAATATTAGTGTTTCCTGAGTAGTAGTATACGGCGATGTATCAATTGATTTCATGCCACATAGAAACTCATAATATAGAATTCTGCATTGCTGGATTGAAACTGCAGATCAGCATGATTAAGATTAACCAAAGATTAGTCTTGCTTGAAAAGTACTACAATGCAATCTACCCAACTGATTTCATGTCAGATGATAGTAACTCACAAAGTACGATTTTTGCATCACAGCATTGCAATTGCGGCCTAGAGAACTGCTACCAGAACCGTGACTGGCGTTTTGCAAAATGTGGAGGAACACAATACAGTTTTTTTTGTGTGTTAATTTCAAAACAACAAAGCACGTGAGGAAAAATGTCGCATCACATATATAAAAACTCAGTTTCAAGAAGAAAGCCCACTGGTATGGTGGTATTACCATTACATGCATAACGGAACAACAAAGAATATGGTAAATACGCAGGATGAAGATAAATCTACCTAAATTTCAATGCAAATTTATCTGCTGACATTTTGTGGTTATAAACTAGACAAAAAAGAAACAATTCAATTCAAAAAAAAAAGTGAACGATCAATACAATGGAGTAAAGAATGATGCCTTCAAAATTTCATTCATTTGGTGAAACCTATAGGACGAGAGCATATGTCACTTGGTTAATGCAAATCAACCATATAACAAACAACTAGCTAAATGCTTCTCAACAGCTTGACAAAATTCCTGGAATCTGCCTTTCCCTTTGTAAACCTTCACCTGCAAACTGACTACACAATTCAACTCATATAGATAGTGGGATTTAGTGGCTAGAGAGTAGAGATTGATCAAAAGGGAACCCAGGCTAGCTTAATTAACATCGTGAGATTAAAAAAGGCTGCCCATCAAAACTTAGCAATCACCTGGGTAATGATCGAGATACGACAGCCCAATTGCCCCTGTAACATAGCCTTTTGATGCACTTCGCAAGTGTCTTTGTCTGCTCACAGGTTTCCGGTCAGTGGCTTTTCTCCAAAGCTCTTCGTATTCATTTTGATCGTATGGCTGACTTAAAACAGCGTTGAGGTTTTCATCAAATGTAGAGGATCCACTGCAGCTAATAGCAAGAGGTGCTGCTTGTTCATCTTCACATGCCTGGGCCCAAAAGGCAGCTATAGAACAACAGCAGCAGCATTTAAAGAGAACCATAAGTTATGCAAAAGAAACTTACATTTGAATCAGAAGGTTCAGTGTAAAGTACAAGTCCACGCTCATCTGTGCAGATAACATCCTGACCATCAATGTTCTCTGAAGAAGGTCCATCCATTTCATGCTCAGATGCAATTTTATTAGCCTGTGTAAGCCCATATTCACATCCATAGGTAGTGTAGTCTTCCTCCATGTTTTCAAGTGGAGACATCAAAGGCTCTGGTTCATTTGTGGAAGTGCCAGTTCTCAATTCATCATATCCAGCAGGCATGTCTTCTTCTCGCTCGTATACAATGGTGACACCTGGTTCTGGCTCTATAACCATGAAACCATCCTTGAATTTCACAAGGCGCAGAAATAACTCATAAGATTCATCCACTGATGAGGATTTCTTCTGCTTCACAAGTGATCTCTTTGGTGAAAAGGAGTGATCCACATTTCCACTGGTAGCCTTGACTGCTTTTACACCAGGTTGTTTGCCATTTGGAACACCCCAACTTTTATGCAGTGAACCATTGGGAGAATTGGGGCCATTTTTGCCATTTGTGTTCCCGTAGGATGTATCATCTTCCTCATACCGTACAGAAACAGGCATGCCATGGTCCCCATTTGGCACATCAAGGACATAGGTATTCCCATCTTTGCTTAAATGTTCCAGGAAAAGTTTATAACATGGATCCATTTCTGAAGCATCTTTACTAATTGGACCATCAGTCAACTTGCCCTTCTTGCAAGATGATCCTTTCACTGTTTTCTTGGTCTTCATATGCAGGTTCTTGAAGATTCAAGATGGGTTAATTTATTAGTAGAAAAAATCATCCATCAGTGACTGCAAAGGAAATTCAAAAAAATCAGAGGGCAAGAATCAGGCAATTCGTGAATGCAAACCTATGAAGACATAACAATGATAGCCAACAGCATCACGAAATCTAAGAAACGATCCAATGACAATGTCACCAAATAATGGTGATGAATGTGAACCTCAAGACATCAAACCTGAATACTAGTATACTTGCTACCCTGTGATAGGGATGGATATTCTATTAGTACGGGTAATGCGATTTGGTTATCTTGGTCTATTAAAACTTCAGATACTATGATAAATGGAAACCGATTTGACCACATTAAATATGAAAAAAAGGAACCTAATTGATTTTGGTTAGGTTACTGCCTTAGTGGAGTATGTACGAATTGAATTTCTAGACCCGGTGATTTCCGTACATTTCGTAATTGAATCAGAATTCTTTCTGTCTTACCCACATTTTGCTTCATGCCATGCGCCCAACAAGTAGGAGACTAGTCATCTACAGAGGAAAAGCAGATCAGAACTTCAATGGGAATACTCAACACACAAAAATGCATTCGATTCTGCCAGGGCGATGGAAGAACAGGGCACCTGTTTGCCTGCCGCCAGAGCAGGGGACCAGCGGCGTGGCCACACGGCCGTGCGACCGAGTGGCGAGGAGACGGCGGCGTCGGGCGAGGTGGAAGGCCGGGTGGCGGGGGCGGAGAACCAGCTACGGCGTGGTAGCGAGCGAGGAGGTAGGAGGTGGCGGCGTTGGCGAGGCTGAGGGGGTCGGCGTTGGCGAGGCCGCGAGAGTCGGCGTCGGCGTGCGGCCTGAGACTCCGGCGAGTGGCGAGTGGCGACTGCGGTACACTGGCGCAGTACAGGTGGGGACTTGTCATGCTCGTGCCATTTCGGGGATTTTTTTATTTAAACCATTTTTAATCTAAAATTTTAAAAACCTCAACTGAACCAAAATTTCAAGTGGAGCCCATTTAATTACACCAAACTATATAGCACAACTAATGTACCCGTCGCGCTATTCACGTTGACGCGGCAGCCGTATGGCGCGTGACGTGGCGAAGGCTTAGTCACACCGTATGCTCGTCAAACGGACTAGTGTGAGTAAGCCTTGTACAGGTGCATGGTCACGGCCCATCCTTTCTTCCTTCTCACTTCCCTTCCTCTTCCTCAAACCCTAGCTCGAGCTCTCTCCCTCATATAGCGCCTCCCCTCCTCCTTCCCCTCTATGTCCACTCCATTCCTCACCCGATTTGAAGGAGAAACAAAGGAGATTGTTCCGGAAAGGTAACCCCTCCACTCTAGCTAATTAGTTTTCCTCCATTTCGTTATTTTACTAGGATTTGAAGTGGGTAGACTTTGGGTAGGGTTTGACTTGGAATGGTGGTTTGAGTACCAATCAGATTTGATTAGGCGTGGTGGATTGTGCAATTGATGGATGGTAACATCTTCTTGCCGTGTAGAATGTCTTGCATGCTAAGATGATGTGATTTTGGTGGGTAATTTTGCAAAATGTATTTATATTGGTATTTCGAAATAAATCAATAATGCGTATTAGTAACCTGCTTTTTAGTCGTATAGTAATGTAGGTTGTTGTATGTTTGTAGATGGATCATCTAATTCATTTATTCTCCAGTGGCACGGAAGATGAAAATAGGGAGTTAAAAATGAGGCAACATGTAGTAAGATTTGATCTTCGTGAGAATTTTAGGATTTATCTTTTTCCTAGCGCGTCTTGTGAGAATTAATGCAGATTCATCGATTGAAAAAAAAGAGCACATAGCTCAAACTCCTTTTCATTTGTTAAATATTTTAACCCAACACTTATATAGATATATTTTTATTATTTTCATCCAATTACGAAAGATTATATAGGAGCCCAGGTGCGCCTTCCTTCGTAGTATTCATGGGCCAGATTCATCGTAAGCCCGTACGGTAGCCGGCAGGAAGGTTCATTTGACTCAAGGGAACATTTCTGTCTTGTAGTTTGAAGGAGAGAGAGTATGGTGCAATTTAATAGTCAATGGCTCCTGCCTACACAAAAGACGTGTTGGAAAAAGTCAGAAAAGTTGTTTCCGGTGAGGTGACGAATTAATGATATCCCCGCGCTGACCGCAGGTCAACGATGGTTTGGTCTCCGCGCTGCAGTTCTTCGTTTGCTTGCTTAGGCCTGGTTTGGTTTTTAAGCACCCGTCACATCGAATGTTTAGATACTAATTAGAAGTATTAAACGTAGACTATTTACAAAATTTATTATATAAGTGGAGGCTAAACGACGAGACGAATCTATTAAGCCTAATTAGTCCATGATTTGACAATGTGTTGCTACAGTAAACATTTGCTAATGATGGATTAATTAGGCTTAATAGGTTCGTCTCGCTGTTTAGCCTCCACTTATGTAATGGGTTTTGTAAATAGCCTACGTTTAATACTCCTAATTAGTATCTAAATATTGATGTGACACTTGCTTAAAAATAAGCAAAGAAACCAAACGCCACCTTATTATGGCCTGGTTTGGTTCACTGACTCATTTTTAAGTACCCATCACATCGAATGTTTAGATACTAATTCGGAGTATTAAACGTAGACTATTTACAAAACCGATTATATAAGTGAAGGCTAAACGGCAAGACAAATCTATTAAGCCTAATTAGTTCATGATTTGATAATGTGTTACTACAGTAAACATTTGCTAATGATGGATTAATTAGGCTTAATAGATTCGTCTCGCCGTTTAGCCTCCACTTATGTAATGGGTTTTGTAAATAGTCTACGTTTAATACCCCTAATTAGTATCTAAACATTCGATGTGACACGTGCTAAAAATAAGCAAAAGGAACCAAACGCCACCTATATTATGTATATGCCCTTGGTTGGAGGTTAGAGGCTTGGAGCTATCGGGCGATCGGATCAAGAACCTACACCACTGTCACCGGCGCCTCAGGCTCAGGTACATGCCACCCACTCCTTGATCAAATCTTTTCTTTTCTCAGTCTCGATAGGTTTATACACGTGATGTGCGAGAGAATTGGGATCGCTGGTGGTTAGGATTTTAGGTCGCGCGCGGTAGCACGAGTCCGGAAGAAGCATCATGGAGGTTGGGGGTCGCTCATCCATCCGCGTCGGACCTGGGATCTACCGCACGAGTTTGCTCGCATCTGCTGCTGCCTGCAACAACGCCATCCGACGGATTTCTGACGCTACAAGCAGCGGCAGCAGCTCGGGGTTCTCTCGGCTGTCGTCCGATCGCGAGTCCCATGCGCCTAGCGATCTCTTCTGGTTGTTCTACCAAGAAGTGCTACTGACCATGTTGGGCTCCGAGGAATCCTGCGGCGCCAGCAACTGCAGCATCAACAATGGACACGACGACCGGGACATGGATAGGTTGCTAAGGCAGCTGGACGTCGGCTGGGTTCTCCACGCCGCCGACGCTGACTCTGATGCCGGGAGCTCACGCCAGCTCCGGCATCGCACGGCGACGTGGCTAAGGGCTCTAGCTGAAATCCTGCACACCTATTCGTACTTCCGGAACAATGGTGCTACTCCAGCTCCAGCTGGGAATTTTTTCTGCGTAATGCATCGGCGCTACTGGGAGGAGGTGAGCGGCACGCCGGACCAGCAAAATTTCACACGTTTTGCTGGTACAGCGATATCCAAGATGCTCCCGTTTGTTGACTCTCTGGTTGCTCCAGCACCACCACGGACGGCTACCGTTGATGATGGGGCACTGCCAGCTCAGAGGCTGCAGGCACTGATACAGGTACGCGGCGCTCTCACCAGGATACGCGGCATTGCAGAGCTTCGTCCGGCAACCTCCGCGGAGGTTGCAAGCGTACACGACGAGCTGTTCAGTCTCTTGTCAGCAAAACTGGCCAGATTGGATGAGGCCGTGTGGAACACCATGGAAGAGGTTAGGGCTTGTGTCATGTCATCAACGGAGGAGGATGACGACGGCGGCGGCGGCAGCGACTCAGACTCGTGGGGCAATCACAGCGTACTCCATGGATCATCCCACATTCACAGGATGACTCGTTCCGTACTAAACTACATCAACCTGCTCCAGACTGATTACGGGTCATTGCATCGAATTGTATACGAAGCTGCCAAGCTCCGTAAATGTGCGCCTGCGATTGGCAGCATTGGTACTTTAGCCAGCCTCAAACTGGAGATGTTATCCTGTCTTGAAGGAAAGCTTGATGAAGAGTCGCAATCGTTCCCAAACCAGAGCCTCCGGTACCTGTTCTTGATCAACAACTTGTACTTTGTGCGGCAGCAGTTTCTTCCAATGCCCGATATGAAGTTCCATATGCCCGTTCTTGCTACCAAAATCGACAACTACATACAGATATATCTGCAAGTGTCTTGGTCACCAGTCCTTTCATGCTTGCACAGTCCTGCGCCACTTTGCCTAGGAAGATACTCCTCCTTGCCCAAGTTCGAGTCTGAGTTTCACAAAGTCTACAGTACCCAGAAGCTCTGGAAGGTTCCGGATCCTGAGCTGAGGACAAGGCTGCGGAAAGCTGTCATCGAGAAAGTCAATCCAAGCTTTACAGAATACTTGCAGGATAGTACTGTAATCACCGAAGGAATCACTCTCACTCCTCAGGAGCTCGAGGAGATGTTGCAAGAGTTATTTGAAGGATGAAAAATTACGCTGCAAAATATTTTATTTCCATATGAACATGATTGTACTTTAGCTATGTTTCCATCTATATGCGTTCCCTATTTTATTTCGGTTTGGGAATAAAATTCTGTGCCTTTAAATGATTCCATTTTTCAAGCTACTGTGCGTGTGGTGGTCTGGCTCTCAGTGTCACATCAGCATCCAGCATCCAGAACATCCACGGCTTGGCTGTAGGAGACGGGAGTGGGAAGAGATACAATGCAACCCACGTAGTATTGATCGCAGTGCTCCCGCACTGAGCTAAGAATCCCCTACTTAAAAATCAAAATTGTTACCTACGACCATCTCGTTTAATATTCTAACATAATACTCATATAGATGTGTATTTATTTCTTGCTTGGTTGTGATTAACTTTTGATTACTCTATACATTTTTCATCCATATTGACACATTTTTCATTTTGCATCTCACCTCCATATATTGTACTTAACATGAAAATCATATATTTTTCATCGTTTCCTCTCATACATATATAAATGGTCTACATGATGACACCCATCATGCATATATACATTAACTTAGTATTTCTATATTAACAATGATAGAAATATATATATGTCGAATCATATATTGGTTTACTTTTAGACATTTCTGTATAATGAAAATGCAGATAATGAGATTAAAATTTAGGTGTTTATTTTAGGTCATTTTTAATTACGACATATACTGGTAACTTAGATACAAATGTAGAAGGGTATTTTAAGTTATTTTTCATACATGCATAGGTAATTTAGATAAAGATCATGGAGTTACTTTATATTATATTTATTACGATAGATGTGGGTAATTTAGATATAGATTCACTGGTTTACTTTAGAATAACTTCTATAGTGACAGTGGTTGTCTACCAGATTGATATACCTAGATGTTTCTAATATTTGTGAGAATTTTAGGATTTATCTTTTTTCCTAACGCGTCTTGTGAGAATTAATGCAGATTCTTCGATTGAAAACAAATATGAGAACAAAGTTAAGATTCTCTTTCATTTGTTATGTATTCTAACACAATGCTTATATAGATATACACTTATTATCTTAATCCAATTATGAAAGATTTTAGTTAGTAACTATAATTTAACATTTTCATACATAATATATTTTTTCCTTGCACCGCAGAGCACTCTTAAATTTGTTTAATGATCCTAATTTTGGGATATACTTTTAGCATGGAATTATGTATTCTCATCACTTCCTCTATATATTTGTAAATGGTGACATACATATACACCTTAATTATTATTTTCTATACAATAATGTAAGAAATTGACAATTAGAATCATATATTGGGTGTACCTTAGGGTATATTATTAATAATGAAATCGTTGAGTAATTTAGATGTAAATTTAAGAGTTTAATTTAAGTTATTTTTTATAATGTAAGCGGTGTGGCAATTTGGAAACAAATTTAGGGGTTATTTAAAATTATTTGTTAATAATGGCGTAAGCTTTAAACTATTTTCATAATGGCAGGTGGGTAATTTTTTTTTTACCGAAGTCAGCAGGGGAAGCCCCTACCTATTCTTTTTACAATTTTTTACTCTAAACCCGTTTAATTCGCTCCCACGGGAATCGAACCCAGGCCTGCTGGGTGCTTCTCTAACCACTAGACTAGAGGCGCGGAAGGCCCTTCCGCGGTGGATAATTTTTTAGAAAATATAGTAGATCCGATAATAGATGGGGAGATGTTTTGCTTTTTTGAGAATTTCTAAGACTTCTCTCTTTTTCTAGAGTGTTCACCTAGGATTCTAGGTAGCTTTATATGGAGGCTTCAAAAGAAACCTAGTAATAGTAAGATAGAATGATACAACAAAATCGTTCTCCATACCATCCATGTCCCGGTACGATTCATACATAATTCATATTACATGACTTAAGAACAACAGCATATTATTTTTTTTGCGAGGGGAACAACAACATATTAAGCAAACGAGAAGGCAACGTCGAAAGATCTCAGAGATGAAAGGGTACATAGAGCCACTGAATGACTCCAAGCCGCACAATCAATTACTCACCCGTAACACGACCAAGATGATGATGAGCATGTGCCACTCGAACATGGACCAAAAAGTGAACCAAAAAAACAAGTTTCGCGGCATCCCCCGCCCAAGCCACCGTTATGGTCACCAGCGCCACCACACCGGATACCATCTTGCCACTCTCCATGCTGCCCTCTCCGAGAGAGTCTATTTGTGTGGCTTGCTTGGTATTTCTTTTATGGCTTGCCCTGCTCATTCTGTCTTGGACCTTTTATAGGCAAAAACGGTTTCAATCTCCATGCGGTAGGGAAAAAGATATATGCCCGTGAAACGAGAGGGGAAAGGGGTAATTGAGACTGAAAGTACTTTGTAATTACAATAATACAACACGCGGCCAGATCCAAGATCCCAGTTATATCATTTAATTGTTCATTAGTCAAAAACTAAACCCCAAGTCCAAAAGAATTGGAATAATGATCCCACCATGGGTTGAGAGTGGACTTTCCAGTAATAAATAAAACACTACCGGTTTTGTTGCTTCATAGAGGTGAGCTTTGGCAGCCTCTCATCTAAAGAGGCATGAATGATCTCCCATCATAGACTCCGCCTGCGGAGAGAAGACCACCCCAATTTTATAATTGAGAAGGAACCTCAGATAATCCAGCTGAGAATATCTCTCCAGCTTCAATGCTTCATCCTCACTAGTAGAAAATGAGACATCGATCCCTAACAAAAATCTCGAAATGAATTGGAACCGGTACTGATGCTAGGACCGGATCTAAATTTGGTAGTCTTCGGGGGCCTTTTAGCACCTGTTAGTAACACGGCCATGCTAGCATTAGTACTAATGTGATTTGATTGTAGAAAGTTGCTCAGCTGCTAATGTTGTTAGCCAAGAAAAAAACTGATTCCGCTATCTCAAGACGAAGCTATTTATTTAAAGCATTCCAAGAATATCATCATAGAAATCAGTTGTATCATTTTATTGTTTGTTAGTCAAAGACTAAACCAGAAGTCCAAAAGAATTCGGAGTGATGCGCCTACAGTGGGTTGAGAGTGAACTTTCCTTACAAATAATAAAGACTACTAGTTTTGTTGCTTCATAGAGGTGAGCTTCCGCAGCCTCTGAACTTATGGCGCGTGATGAAACTCACAACCTTAGTAGTACTGCTACCATGTACATCAAGGTTCCTACGATCGACAATAGAAATGTTGGAGGCCTCAAGTACGCAGCCACAACCTTTTGGTCCTAAGTATGGTCCTGACTGTGTAGAACAACAAACAAATACTTTATACCAGATTTTCTGGATACGCTTAATAGATATCTGAGCGAATCGAAGTATGTGTACGGTTTTTTTCTTGCAGAACTAATATTTGTTGTATCAGGATGGTTTATTTTGAGGAGGGAGCGCAGGAGTTGAGGCTGGATATGAAATGATAATAGTCATTTTCACAGGTGCACATACAGAGAGTCCGTATCATAAGCGGCTAGAAAGTTCAAGGTTGAAGTTGGAAGGGGGTCCTTAGGCTGTGAAAAACTTAGCAGAAATAAACCAAGGTGAACAAGGAAGGGGGGCCAAGGTTGCCTGGTGCGCTTGCTGGCAGGGGCAGTTTTTGTCATTTTTAATTTCTTCTTTTCCTCTACTATAGAAAAATTATTATTATAGTGTCATAGTGTAGTTGCAAATATCCATAACTGAATAGTGTCGATTAGCAAAGACTAAGTTGAGCAGTGTCCATCATAAAAAAAAATTTAACATTGAGCAATGTCCAGTAGCAAAGATTACACTTGAAAATGGAGACCGATCGACTCGTTCAGCTTGATCATCTCCCCCGCAGCCCATGTAATTGGCCTGTTCGCTTCAGCTTATAAGTCGATTGAAAAGCCGAAACGACTGATTTGTTGTGAGAGGAAAATACTGTTTGGTGGCTGATAAGCCGGCTGAATAAGCTGAAGCGAACAGGCCAATATTTATTCAGGCGGCCTTGGTAGTCGTGATATGGGCCCAAGCCAACGTGAGCGACCTAAGAAATATGGGCTGCAAAATATCTTAGTGGACCAGGCGCTTGAGCAGCCATGCTCGCTGCCTCTCAGGCAGGTAGGCTCCGATGTGGCCGGGCCGGCGGCATGAATGTACAGCGCTTTTCCGCATCTGCACACTTTTCGGCATAGGAGACATTGCTTCTCACTTCTCAGTTTTTATCCTCGAGGTTTCCTGGAACGGCGCCGTGCCTGCCCTGTCCACCGTTGTCGGTCTTGTGGAAGAGGGAAGGTGAGGCCGAACAGGAGCCGATTTAAATTTTTCCAAAGAAACTCGGTTTAAATTTCTAATCAATCCACAAACTTCTCTTCTCTTCTAGTAATATCAAATCCTCTTAGCTATGCAAGAATTAATAGACTTAGAAATAATGCTAGGAACTAATTTAGAGACTAACGGAAGCAAAATGAACCCAAGCAAGTGTCGCAAGAAGAGAGAAAATCAATACAAAAGTTCGAAAACTCCGCAAAACCCTCTGGAGAATCCGCAACTTCCGAAAAATCCGCACAAATCTCGGAAGACACCACTGGGCGGATCCCACGGGGATCCGTCCTGCGACAGTGATCGACGCGACGCTATACCGGAAAGGCCCCTCGGGGTGTTAGAAAGTGTAGGATGTGTACAGAGCAGTGCTTGAAAAGGGTTGTGCTTCGGGCAAACACCTAAAAAAGGTTTTCCCCCGAACCCCCTTTCCAAAAAAGATGAAACGGAACTGGAACCTAACTTTGGTGATTATCTTCAGTGGTTAGGTATCTCAGGGTAGCGCTTAGGCGGGGGCCCCATACCCATGGGGTTTAGTAGTAGATTTATCGAGGTATTGAGAATCCGCACCTATGGAATTTTTCAAAAAAATCTCCAGAGAATCCGTAAAAATCTCCAATTTTCCGCAACTCCAAAAATAGCCTGCGTGAAAAAGTTGGAAAAATCTAAAAATCGATCAAACGACCTTCAAAAATGATGAAATTTGAACCGTAAGCTCACAACAACATATCGAGGCTATTCCCAAAGGCTCACTTCAAAATCCTAAAAATTGGTCACCAGATACAAAGGATTTGGAGAGGGGCACAAAGAGCTCAAGAAAACTCCATGAACTTAAACTTGAAAATGAGTCAAACGGGTTCAAAGAGAACGAAACTATAGCTATAACTTCACATATACACGGTGAATCTTTGTCCAAATCTCTCAAAAAGATCAAGATTTTACAATGAATTTTATATATTTGACTAAGAACACAAGAGAAAATGAGTTTTGGAAAAATCTAATCGAGCCAAATCCGAGAGGGATTGGAGGTGGAAAATACTTCAAAGTTGCTCAAAGTGTCCTAATAACAAATTCCCTTAACAAACCTTGCAGGATTTGAGCTCAAACACGAAGAACAAAAATTTCCCAAAAATACCTCCGAAAATCCTAAAAAGATAAAACTCAGATTTTGAGATGGAGAAGTAATTGAGCACGCAATTGATTCTTAGGTTACTCCACCGTATCCGATTACAAGCCACTCTTAGGCACAAACAAAGCTAAGATGGTAAAAATATCAAATCAAAGATCCCTCATCCCTCTCCCTCTCTCTTCCCTAAAGGCTCTCACAAACCAAATGAGAAGTCCCCTCCCAACAACCAGAGATGTAGCTACCCCAACAGCCTACTCATATATAGATATTTGACAAATGTTCAAAATGCCCTTACATTAAGCATACAACCCAAATACCCCAGGGGTAAAATCATCCAACTTTTTCCTCGTATATCAGACGGGCCCGGTGCCTTCACGACTTCGCTTCGTCTCGATGCAAGCTTTGCGATGATGCCACGCATCCGCCGACTTGATGCCATCCAGCCACACCGAACTCATCCCCCGGTTTTGTGGCCAAACCGATCAAACCCTCTTGCACACCCCGCTGGTGTGACTCACCCCCGATTTTAAGGTCAAACCGGTCAAACCCTCTTGCACGTCGCGCACGACGTGACTCACCGATGTCGACGCGTGCCCGGCCTCCGTCAAGCCTTCGACGCCTCCAAGTCTTTCGCTCTTGGCTCCCAAGCCGCCTACTTGACTCGCCTCCGTCCCGCTTGACTCGACCGACGCTATCTCCATCCCATCCGTGTATTCTTGCTCTTCCGTGCACCATGTGGATCGCCCATGACTCCACCCGGACTCCTCAGGTCCCTCGGTCCAAGCCTACTTGTGTCCACCCTTCACAACCCTAGTACATCGGTATGAACCTTTTGCTTGACCTTCACCTCATGCCGTCGACCGCCATGTCGCATCCTACACCTGCACATCACAAACCAAGAGACACAGCACACAAGATATGTTTTACACACACCGCAACACAACACCTCCGGTTAGCCGTTAGCATAAACATACACATATGGAATATTGACTTAACCAGAAAAGTCAACCATTCAATCACTCATCATAAATAGACTATGGCACATCTCAATTTAGGGTGTGTTTGGTTGCATGCATCACATGATGCATGCATGGATGATCCTGGATGGGGTGGTTCAACCAATTTGCTTGTACCATATGGTTCACTCTAATTAGTAGAATAATGTATTAAGTGGGATGACCTCATCCTGGATTAGTTGGTCCAATTCACCCAACCAAACAAAAGGATTATTATTATTTTAAATCATTTCATATATGAATCAAATGATACAACCAATCAAACACACCGTTAATCTCTCGGAGAGACACATCTTGCATTCGTGCCTCCGTCGGGTCTATCTCCATCTCCTCCCCGCTGTCTTCCCCGGAAGCCGCTGAGGAAGCCGCACGCGGCACCGGCCGGCCACTGATCCTGCACGTCGATCTGATATCGGCAAGTCGGCAAGGCCGTGCGGCAGCGGCAGCGGCACCGTGTCGCTGCAACGGGAGATCGCGCGTGCCGAGCCGCATGCTTCACCGCCAAGGAAACAGCATGACCAATAATCTCGTCCCCGTGTGTTGACTTGACCTCCTGCTGGTGCGTTGTATCACCACCACTCGCGCCCGGCCCACACACGCCTCCCCGATTCGTCCCCTTCAATGCAGCCTGGCCGTTCGAGACGAGCGAGCATTATAAATCTATGGTAAGGTAGCAGATCAAAGCACTGGCCTCTCGGTTGCTACCGAGAGACGAGCATGCCTGTCCTGATCGATGTCCGGGGCCGTAACCGGCGTGAAGCTTCACCTTGAGACGTTTTCTGCTGTTCACGACGCGGCCAATGATGTGTAGAGATATTCTTCCTGGCTAGGCCTCCTCCGGTGGCATTCAGCTCCCACGTATGTCAGCTCCCTCGTAGGATTAAAATATAATATTTTATCTAGGTGCAAAAGAGAAGACTATCTCTTGATCAGAGAATAGTCTCATACACATATTCCAAGATTATGTGGACTAGTATGTGGATCCATTTATATTTTGAGCTATATGCTAAGAGTTAAATTATTGGACAAGTTGTCTCTTATGCAATGTTCTAAATATAGCGGACTACGACATTTAGCGGAGAGTTCTTCTCAGCCACTATAGCTCCGCTATATCTTGCTATAGCGTCACTATAGCCCACTATTTAGTACAACGATGTTGTAGTGGCAGTTGCAAAAAACCGCTACAATGCTTCTATAGCCCACTATTTTGAACATTGCTCTTCTACCATTTTTATTGCTATGAACTAGTGGTTGACTCTAATTGTTGGATAACTCTAATTGTTGGAAGAAGCTTTACTTGGGCGGTGCGTTAACAATCCATCCGATAATGTGCAGGGAGCGGGAGCGGAGAAAGCGCGTGAGTTGGTGGGATTGGCGCGTCGGATATACATGACTCTTTTCACGTAAGAATGTGGCAAAGAATCTATATATCAGCTCCATCAGCTCGGCAGAATAATAAAATAATTTGAATTCGATGCTTCCTGATCAAACGAACAAAAGAAGATGGATACAAAAAGTGATTCCTCCTAGGAAACTTCCTGGCAGGCCTAATATCTGTCCTCACAAAAAAAAATTAGCGCTCTGACGGATTTGTTTTCGTTTACGGCCGGCCTAGCACGCCGCACAAACAAAAAAAACCAAAATGCTCTTCACTTGGCCAATTGTCCATTTCATAAACTCAGTTATGTATCCCGCAGTTTTAGCACCTTCATTCCTGTCACATGTCCTCACCAAAAGACCGAGTAAAGACTATACGTCTATACCACCCGAATAAAGAGTGGCTCCGAGTATTTGCCACTATAAAGGCTAGATGGTAAACTAACCAAATTAAAACCTGGGCCCATAATTCTTTGCAACCACATGCCATTGACAGTTTGGCCATCATCTTGTTCGTCGTCCATTTCCTCGATGCTTTTCCTCCTCGCTATTGACACTGAGGCTGCACACATGTTTCGATTGATAGCTAGCCATTCCCGAGTTTTCTTTCGCTCGATCTCCTCTTCTCGACGCGGCCCCTACGACCGAAACCTGCTGGTGCTAAACTGGAAGTTTCTACGTAATCCATAACGCTGTGGGCGGGCTTCATTCGTGCTGCCTAGTGCCGACGAGCTACCTTCCAGAGCCCGACGACATTGGCGACGACACGCGCGAGCGGCTCTGCTTGAAAGCAAAGCTTCTCAAGCGCCTGGGTCCACCAAGAATTATTCATAGGTTGTACGCGTTGTCTTTGGACCCATATACCAGGAATGTACATGGCCACGCGCAAAGATTGGGATGTATATACCTCCCGTAATTCACGGCCTGAGCCACCTCTCTCCTGCTTCACCGCCAGAGGATCGATGTACTCCTACATGATTAATTGGATCACCTACATACTGCATCTTTTGCTAATCTCTTGTCTCCGTTTGTTCACTTGAGACCTGGTGGCCTTTTCCATGCAGCGGCTTGACCATTTGAGACGACAAAGCGACCGTATATTATCGTGCGGTCCTGGTACCTTGAGCATTGGCCACTCGGTTGCCGCCAATAGACGAGCGTGTCGATCTGTCCTGTCCGGGTTGTAGTTGAATCGCCAGGTCGTGGAGTATCATGCACAGTGAGCTGAGCTTGCTTACCGACGAAGCGTCGACGCCGGCCGTGCTCGCTGTTGCATCGGCGTCGACGTTTTCTTCAACCGGCCGGCCAGTTCTACCGTTCTCGACGCGGCCGACTGATCCGCGTTCCTGGCTGGTACAATTTGGCAGACGTGGGAACGGATCGGAGGAACCGCGTGAGCTGATAGGATTGCCATGTCGGGTGATTCTTTTCACATAAAATTCCAAGCAGATCTAAAACACTTTTATCGCTCTGACGACGGATTTGTTTCCTTTACACGGCCGCCTAGCACGCCGCACAAACAAAAAATAACAAAAAAAAATGTCCTTCACTTGGCCACATTTCATAAACTCAGCTAAATACGAGTATACCGCAGTTTTAGCACCATAAAGTCACGTACGTGTCCTCAACAAAAGACCGAGTAGAGAGTTTACCATCGAAAGAAAGAGTGGATGCTTCCTCCTCGCTATATAAGAGTTTCTTCGTCCCTTCACGGCTTCACGGCCACAGCCCACCTCTTCGTCTCTCCCTCTCCGGCGAGCAATCTGCGCTAGCTCCGCCGGTTCCGTGTACGAACGCCGCGACGCCGGCCTCGTAGATCACAAGAAAGGAGCTCAAGGTAAACGCCTAAGCGACTCTTTCATGCGTTTGTTATATTGTCATACGATACGCAACTCCCATATGTCTATCCGCATGAGCTAGCTCATCAGCGACGTTTAGCCAGCCCGAGGTTCCCTTCCTACGTATAGGCAGCCGCCAGTGCTGGCATTCGAAGCTCTAGCATCGCCAGCTCGAGACTCCCAGGCCGGCCGGCCGTCCCCTCCCTGCCTGCCTCCAACATTACGGCCGAGCCGGCCCCGACACGCCTTTGGCGCGCCGCGGCTGAGCAACCCTCTTTGATCGGCGCCTCTTGGCCGCCAACGCCGCCTGGCCGGCCGTCACCGACCTAGGAGCTAGGCAGGAAGAAGCAATAACCATTCTAGCTAGTTTTCTTCCTTCCCCTTTTCTTGGTTGGTTGGGTCACCGATGAAGCGGTGGCGTGCGCGCCTTTGCTGTGCGTGGCAGCTAGGCCGCGATAGATCGTGTGCCGAGTGCCGACGACAAAACGAGAGAATTCAGCTACAGTAGTTCCGGGCCTTGGGAGGATGAAGCAGACCAGACAGCTCGGAATTGAACTGTCCTATTGCTTACCTGCGAAGTGTACTAACATCTAGCTACCTTCCCTTTTGGGAGCGTGAGTTGGCGCTAGATCTTTGCGAGATGCATGAAAGTTTGGGTAGTACTCCCTCCGTAGTCCGTCCCAGCCAAACGCGGTTCAAACTTGAAAGAAAGTGATGGCGACGGACGCGATGCTACCAACTCGGTCCGCTGTCCTTCCTTTGCACCTTCCCACGAAGCTGTTCTTGGTACTCATATACATAATTTTGTTCTATGTGCAGCGCGCGTCGTCGCTCCTACCGTCCCAGCTGGGGCCGACGGCGGTCACGGCGATGACCGGAGGTTCTCCTCACAGGGCGCCACGGCGGCCGGCTCCGGCGACGCTGTCCCAGGTACGCCCGGTTGTTTCTCGTCTCACGTCAAGACGGAATCCAGCGACGCGAACAAAGCGCAACTACGTGCAGCGATTCAGCTCACACACGGCCATCCACGCGCGTGACAGACAGAAAAGCAACAAAGGGGCTGCAGATTCAACGAATTTATATATGATGATTAGACGAGCCATCAGTTAAAGATGTGGTGATTTGGAGTGTTGGATGTCGTCCAACTGCTCTCTGTGTCACTTTTGTCAACGACTGACTTGGAAGTCAGCAAGACGGTCAGTCTCAGAAGTCAGAACAGGATGCTGCAGGCAGGAGTGAGGACTTGGTCAGAATCACGGCATGTGGTGCCCTGGTGGGTATTTTGGTTGGTACCATGGTCAGCAAGCAGATCCGAGACCGCGTGCAGCTAATGAACTATGTTATGAACAATGACAGTGACGTTGGCAACGATAATATTTGGTCGACGCAAGATACCTTGACCCTCGATGTAATCTCTTAAACACGTGACAACTCAACAGCTCCTAAAAAGTTTGACCATCTATATGCTCCTAAAAAGTAAAACCAAACAGACAAGAGTAATTTAACTCTTATGCTAATGATAACCAATTGTTTACCAAGCTGGTATACTCCGAGTGACTCACGAGTCCCACTTGTCACTGGTGATGGCCAAAATGCTAGAGCCCTAAAAATATAAAAGGTTAAATATCAAAAAATATTTTTTAATTTATTATTCATATATTTTGATTTTAACATAATATGAAAATGGTAGTCTGGGAGATTAATTTTACCAGACAAAAAAAAATATATGATTCGCTCAAAGCCTAAGTTCCACTAGATAGGATTGCCTTTCAATTCTAGTGCTGTAAAATGTGAAAGATTCATATATAAATTCTAAAACCACAAAAGAAATGTAAAAAACATCTCAATTTTGGATAGGAACTTCCTCTCTTGTCCTCCATGGTAACGCGTGTTCATGTGCGCAGGTTGAGCAACAGGTTTGGACTAAGCAGCTGGTACCTTGCGTTTCAGGCGGAGGCGGGCTCCGGGACTGCTACGGCAAGCGAGAGGGAGGAGGAACGCCGCCAAGCCGAGGTCAAGGAGAGCCTCGATGTGGGCGCAGCCACCGCCGTGTTTGGCTTCGCCGTGCTTCTGGGGTGCCTCTGCCTCCCACAAGAGGCTAAGCACCCGGGCAACGTTCGGCTCACCGTCTCGCTGCTGCTGTCGTTCGCCACCTTCTTCAGCGGCATTGCTCTCATGCTGCTCAGCCTCAACATGCACGGCCTCCGCGTGGACCTTGTCTCCGGCAGCCAGTGGGCCGCCTCCAAGTGCTTGCTCGCCGCTTGCGCCGTGCTCTCGGTGCTGACTCTGCTCGGCCTCCTGGCGCTCCTCCCCGGCAGGGTCGTCTACCGCTACATCGGCCTCGCCGTGGTCGTGGTGCTCCTGCTGCTGGCCGCCGGGGCGTACTGGTACCTGAGGCTCTGTGCTGACGGTGGCAGCGAGGCGGCGGCGCGCGAGGAGCACAGGGAGGAGCTGGACGCCGCGTGGAAGATCACCTCATGCGTCGCCAACTCCGCGTTCGGCGGCCTCATCGGCGTCCTCTCCAGCGCGTCCAAGATACCCGGCGCGGTCACCACGGCCGCCTATGTCTCCATCCTCCTCATGTTCGCCACCGCCATCCCGGGCATGTTGGTGATGATGCTGTCGAAGAAGGTGCCGGAGATCACCAGCCTGCAGCTCCGGCGGCTCCTCGTCGCGGCGATCAAGCTGGCCAACGTCGTCCTGCTCTGCCTTCTGGCCTCCGCGGCCTTCGCCGCAGCCTTCGTGGTCCTGCGGTACCGCGTTTTCGCGGCGTTCGCGCCGTTAGCTGTCACGGCTATCCTCTGCTTCCTTCTCCGGCACTGCGTCGTCGTCCGCCCCGGTCGGCGGCGCGGCAGGAGCAAGCTGCGGGAGAAGGAAAGCCAGGAGGCCCGGATCAAGGCGATGGAGGACCTCGCGAGCAAGGTGACGACGGCGACACTGGGGGCCGTCATGAGCGTGTTCGGAGGTGCTCTCGGCGAGAGAGGGGATCATGGTGAAGCAGTCCGTAAGGAGGTGGTCATGGTTGTGCTGACATCGGCGTTCGTGTCCAGCTTCGGGTTCATGCTGCTCGCAGCGGCGCCGGACTCGGCCAGGGCGTGTCTTGCACCGGCCGCCAGGGTGCTGATCTGGTCGTCCATCGCACTGTTCGCGGCCACGGCCGTGGCTGCTTACGGCGCAGTGGGTTGGAGGTCCTGAAAACTGCCCGGCCACCCAGGCATCGAAGGCACCCAGATTCATAGGGGTTGGAGATGGAAATTAATTTATAGCACGTTTTTTGACTTGCTTCCGTGTAGCAGAACGGTGTGGCACGATCAGAGCATAGGGGATTATGTGAAAAATATATATGACAACATGATTTCCCTCGTATGCTGGCGACGTGCACGCTCAACCCGTCTCAACACGGCGACGTGGCACCGTGGCAAAAAGCACCGACATGGCGTATCTTGGACCGTACATTGACACAAAAATCTACTTTTTTTTCGGGTACACACAACAGACTACTTGATTGCACGATTTGCAATTTGACGGAATAAACGATGCAAGTTACGAGTCACTGTGTAATAGGTGCAATTTACTCATTAAAAAATTAACCCGTTTACGACTGTTAGGATCGTGGCTGTTAGGGCCGTATATGTAACTACATAACGAATATATAAATATATTGGAGATGCTTATTAATATTCCGCTGAAAAAATAATTAACTTCTAAAGTTTTGTTACTCTTAAAAACAACTTACGGGGATGCCACCGTACCATTGATGGTTTGTTGGAGATGCCACCGAGAATTAAATAGATCCAGAATAAAAAGTTATAAAAAAAGGTAGGAGCTTCCCTGCCGATTTTAATTTAAAAAATAATTAACTTATAAAATTTTTGTGACTCTTACAAAACAACCTACGGGGATGCCACTGTACCATTGGTGGTTTGTTGGAGATACCGGTGGAAAACGTGATTGTCCCGATTGGAACCACCAACTAGGACTAAAGCACCTCCTTCAGTTCCGGTTGGATTTAGTCCTGGTTGGTTAGTCCAACCGGGACTAAAGGAGGGCTTTTAGTCTCGGTTGGAGTTTTCAACCGGAACAAAACGCCCCCTCGTCCCACTAACTGTTACAACTGGGACTAAGGGGGTGCTTTAGTCCCGGTTGGTCTTTACAACCGAGACTAAGGGGGCGTTTGGTTCCCTTTGCTTATTTTTAGCACGTGTCACATCGAATGTTTAGATACTAATTAGGTGTATTAAACGGAGACTATTTACAAAACCCATTATATAAGTGGAAGGCTAAACGGCGAGACGAATCTATTAAGCCTAATTAATCCATCATTAGAAAATGTTTACTGTAGCAACACATTGTCAAATCATGGACTAATTAGGTTTAATAGATTCGTCTCGCTGTTTAGCCTCCACTTATGTAATTGGTTTTGTAAATAGTCTACGTTTAATACTCCTAGTATCTAAACATTCGATGTGACGGGTGCTAAAAATAAGTCAATGGAACCAAACACCCCCTAAAGCCCCTCCCGTTGGTGCCTCATTTTTTATCCGAGACTAAAGTCACTTTAGTTCCGGATCCAAAGTTAACTGGGACAAAAATATTTGGATGGAAGGTCAGTTATTTACTTAGTGTGACCGCCGTCAAAATTCAACTCCTTATGAGCGAATTTAATGATCTGAAATAAAAAATAGGTAAAGGTTTTCCTCACTTCGGTTAAAAAATAATTAACTTTTAAAGTTTTTGTGACTCTTAATAAAACAAGGATGCCATCGTACCATTGGTGGTCTGACGGGGACGGCGTCGATATCGCGCGCGCGCAGCGCTCGGCGCGGCCGTGGAGGCGTGGACACGCGTCCCTCTCCGCCCTTCGCCTCGACGGGAGGCTATCGAAGCAAAACACGCGTTGTTGGAACGCGCTCCGTCCGCTGCCGCCGATGCCGCCGCGGAACATTTGCTGGAGCCATGCCGCCATTGCCGCGTGCCTGATAAATACCAGCGATACCGCGTGGGCGCCCCCGCGCGCGCGCGACGCGGTGGTTGACGACGACCAAGTCCAAAGTCGGCAAGTCGAGGTCGACGATGCTTATCCCGACCTTGGAACGCTCAGGCGCGTCGCGGGCGTGCGTGGCTTAGCCGTAGCCACCCGGCTGCCGGGTCAAGAGCAGCGCGCTAGCGAGAGCTCTTGTCGATCAGCTTGCTGGCTTGTCCTGTCCGCACATCTGCTGCCTGCACTTCTCTTTCCTTTGCGAGATAGTAAAAAGTCTAGTGTTCTCACAATGTTTCAGTTTCAATTATATGGCGGTTCTCGTCGTGTAGGTTTTGTGCATGTCATATCCTGTTCCAAGAACCAGCTGCGTCATTGCGTGCGTGTCGTCGAACGATGCAGGCGAGAGAAAAAAAGGGGAGGAACAGCTAGATTATATTGTACTGTACGTCCCTCGCTCGTGAGCGAATGGAACGCGTGTTGCGCGCGTCCGCTGTTTTTTTATACTGGTTTATATCTATAATAACTAAAGTATGGTCGACGGTTTGTTTAAGTATGGTGTTTTTTCCGACCGTCGTGATTATGTAAGTATAATGGTTTTTCGAACCGTCATGATTGTTTTAAAAAAAATCTTCCAACTTTTTCATAATCAACCCGCAGTTCTTAAAATATGTTTTGATGATTTTGAAAAAATACACGTACTTTACTGCAATCGCCGTACCAAGTTTTGATGGGGCCTGCTATCTCCCTTACTTCTTCCTCATCATCAGAGTCCTCATATGGCACCAGCTTGACGCCTTGTGGAGGAAGGACATGTCTAATGATCGTAGCAACTGGGGTCTGGTCAAAAGAGATTTGCGCAAATTAAAGGAGAAAAGGTCATCATGATTAGAGATATAAGAGGGAATCAGGGTATCCAGGTCAATATCCATTCTAGAAAGATGATTAAAAATGGAACAATGAACAAAGCATGGGATGTCAAAAGAAATATTGAGCAGGGAAATCACTTCTAGATTAGATGGAACCACGTTGCCAAAATCAGGAGTGAAAATAGGTTGTCCAGGAACGTCTGTCGGGGCCAAGGCTGTTACAGTGCTAGAGAGAGGCCCAACGTTGTGATCAAAAGCTGCAAAATCCGTTGCTGCTCCAGATAACACTTCATCTTGTAGATCATCTTCCATATTGCCACCCCCAACATTATCACCAACTTTAAAACCTCCAGCCATACCCTAAGCAACGGAACCAACAAGCTCATTGATCGAGCCTATCCACCTTAGAGCAACATTGGGCAGAGGATGAAGAAGGCCTTTAGGGAGGACAAGGTCCTCATCAGCTAGCATAGTCGCACCCTTCTTCTTGAGAATGAACACCGGAAAGGTCCAGGTACGAATGTGAGGAGGTAGCCCAACATCAACAGTGACATCTTGAGGAATTTTTGCATCATCATGCAGAAGAATTCTAGCCACCACGCGCTCGATGTTGTTGGTGTCATGCCAATAATGCAGCAAGCCAAAACCAGAGACTGCCTTGACAATAGCAGAATTGTTTCTAGCATCTTCAGGAAAGGCCATAAGCATAATCCAATCTCCTCCATCCAGATCATGAAACCTAGCATTCCTACCCTCATCATGCTTAGCAAAGTACAGCTGATATTTCAGACTGAATTGAAAGATCTGATCCCAGAACCGCTCTCTCAACTGGATGATTGAATCTAACATATGCATCTTCGATGGAGCAAGGCTGTGCCTCTGCAAGACACACCCCATGGGAGTGGATGAAGCAGTTCTCATAGCAGCCGCCATTGGCTCAAAATCTTCCTTGGCCACCTTGGGATGAAGTAGGCGATCACAAGCTCTTCATTGTAGATGTCCATGCATCCCCCAATGTAGGCGTACAGGCGGGTTGGACGGACCATCGGGTCGTACAGGATGACCTGAAAGGCTCGACGGGGAAGTTCACTATCGGCGGAGGGGACGAGGGCGAAATAGATTGGGGTTTTGTCTGTTTGGGAGGAGAGGAGCAGGGCTTCCTCAAGGAAGACGAAGGGGCGGCGGAGTCAGCTAAAGGGGGAGGACTTGCATTTATATCAGGTGCCGGCTCGGAGCTTCTATCAGACTGATGGGTGGGGCCATCCTTGTTGACTGGCCGATAGATACGCACTTTAGATACAACATAAATTGCTAATAAAAAAATTCCGAAACATATGGATGATGCATCTTGTTTTATAGATGTAATTGTCCGGAACACAATGCTACAAGCGAAATTAAAAATAGACACTCCATATGAAAGTTATTGTATTTTTAAAGAGGTGAAACAACCATTGCAAATGAGGTCGTTTAAATTTTAGGTCACAATGGAATATTCTTCTTTGAGTGGTTTGGATGGTCTCACCCGTACGTCATGTATGGCCCACGATGTGCACACAGATGTAGCCCATCATCGTGAGGTGTAATTCAAGAAAAAGCACGATCCATGTCAGTAAAAAATAAAGCAGGCCAAACGGGCCAGCCTGCTCGTTCGCAGGTCGTGCGGTTGTTGCTGAGCGCGACTGGTACCGCGTTAGATTTTTCCATAAATTACCTCTTGTCTCCACTAATATCGACGCGGCCCATGTAACATTTATTCAGGCGGCCTTGGGAGTGGCAATATGGGCCCAAGCCAACGCGAGTGACCTAAGAAATATGGGCTGCAAATATCTTAGTGACCAGGCGCTTGGGCGGCCCTGCTCGCCCAGGCCACAGGTAATTTAATTCGATTGTATGGCCAGTCACGCGTTCTTGCGTGTGATTGTGTTTTCGTAGCTGCAACATTCCGGCATAGGCATTGGTTCTCACTTCTTTGTTTTTTCCCCGAGGTTTCGTGCAATGGCGCGTGCTTGCCCGCTGCTATCGGTCTGTGGAAGAGGAAGACACGGTCGGCCAAAAAACAGCAGATTCCTCTCTCTGATTTCTCCAGTACGGCCACGCGCAAAAAAGTTGGGAAGGCCAGAGCCTCCAGAGGTGGCGTGGCGGATTTCCTAGGAATCGCCTGTTGAGAGAACCTGTGGGTAGGATAAAAGCCTAATTAATTGATTTTTCCGGAGGAGTTTGGCAACCTTAATTAGCTGATTATCCGTTCTGAGTGTAAAATGACATGCATAATCCTATGCCTGATGATATGACATGCATACTCCTATGGCTGATGATAGCTCATTTGATTCATCAGTACGAGTAGAAGATGATTTTAACAGTATTTTTAAAAATTGCAAAACACAAATTTTGATACAATAATTAGTAAAACATTCCACGTGATAGTATTTTACGTGGAATTAGTAGTAGTATTGTACAATTAGTAGTAGCATTTTACGTCACCTCAATCAATCTCCATTAGTTCAACAAAGAAAGGATATTAAATTAGGGATGGCAACATCAATGAATCACATCTCAAAGAGAAAAAGGGAGAGGTCGAGCTCCTCCCGTTTGAGGCAGCAGGCCACCAGCTGGTGCCGCTGCTGCTTGCTCTGCACTGCCCGCCTGCTTTGCTCTGCTGCTGCTGCCTGCTCAGCACTGCCAAAACCTCCTCGCTGGCCGCGCCGCCCGCCCGCCTGCTCCCTGCAGGCCGCGCCGCACCGGCCGCCGCCCGACCGCCTGCTGCGCCGCGCCGCCGCACGAACCAGATCTGCGGTGGGAGAGGCTTCGAACCTCAGGGACGGCGGCGGCCTGAGATGCGGCGGCGCGAACCCTAGCGCCAGAGAGGGAGGAACGGGAGGGAGAGGGAGAATATCGGTGGAAAAGCCACGAGGATTACTCGTACCGCGGGGGGGGGGGGGGGGGGGGGGGGGGGGGGGGGGGGGGGGGCGCTGAGCGCGGTGCGGTGCTAGGCAAGTCGCGGTGGGGAAGCTGTATCGCGGCGCGGTACCGCGCGGCCGCTGCGACCTGTTCGGCGGGATTCTCGCGGTTGGCTGCCGCACCGCGACCGCAACGCGAAAACAAACAGGGCCTAGATACTCCCGTAATTCGCGGGTGGGCTTTGCAGCGCCGAAGCCGCGTCGCTCGTCGGACGGCAGCGGTGGTGACTCCCGGCACGCGGTTTGGCCTGCGTTCGTGCCTCCGTTGGGTTTATCTCCATCTCCTCCCCGCTGTCTTCCGCGGCCGGAAGCCGCTGAGGAAGCCGCGCGCGGCACCCGGCCGGCCACTTGCTTCGCGCCGATCCGATCCCTGTTACAAGGCCTGTAGACGGCGAGTCGGCAAGGACGCCGCGCGGCAGCGTCACACCGTGCCGCTCGCTTCAACGGAGATCGGGCGTGCCGAGTCGACTGCTTCACCGCCACGGAAACAACATGATTACTCTCTTGTCCCCGTGTGTTGACTTGACCTGCTGGTGCGTTTGTATCACCACTCGCGCACGGCCCACACACGCCGCTCCGATCCGCCCCCTTCACTGCAGCCTGGCCGTTTGAGACAAGCGAGAATTATTGGGCTGCCGTGGCAGAAAGCACTGGCCTCTCGATCGGTTGCCGCCAACGCCAAGAGACGAGCGTCTGACTACTGAAATCCAACTGTTTTCCTAGGATTCGAAATCCTAATGAAACACTCAAAAGCGGTGGGGAAACTGTTTTCCTACGGGTTTTTGGTAGGGGAAGGTTCCTAGGACCATTTCGACGGGAAAGGGCGGCGTGCCCTAGCATTGCATTGCAAAAGCGTAAGGAATGTTTTTTTTTGCTTCTACATGGGCAAACAAAGCTTACATGGAAAGACGATTTCCCTACTGTAGGGAAAGATGCTGAGATGGCAGACTGATCAGCTACCATTTCTATTTGAATTCAAATATTTTCATATAGAAACATCATATAAGAATTCGAATACAAAATTATGTTTGAATTAAAAATAAAAATATTTTCATTTGGCAAAATATGCATTTTGTTCCTTAACTTTAACCTGAGCCTGAGGGTCAAATTCATCCCTCAATTTTTAGATAGGCTAATTTGGTCCCTCAACTTCCGTTTTTAGGTCAAACTCGTCCTTGTGCTAATATGGTGCACTTTGTTAGCATGAGACTAATGCGAAAAATCCTTTTTGCCCTTGGCTCATGTAGACTAGACATGTATGTGCTCATATTCCCTTGACATATACATGCAAAAATAGATTTGTTAACTAACACATAATATGTACTCAAATAAATATTTACTCATACTCTTTTGGTATATATATGACTCAATATATGTATGCATAGTCTAAAACCTAAAATCAGCTTGTGCTCACATACATATGTGTATTCATACTCTCTCAGTAAATATGTATAAATATTTATGTGCTCGTACTTGGTTTGGATCATACTGTTATTACACTTAATGACGGAAATTGAGGAGAGGAAGAAGGAGCCAAGGGCAAAAAGGACTTTTCGTATTAGTCTCATGCTAAAATAGGGCTCCCACATCAGCATAAGGACGAGTTTGACCAAAAACAAAAGTTGAGGGACTAGACTGGTTGATTTCAAAGTTGAGGGACGAACTTAACCCTTGGAGCAAAATGGAGGGATCAAAACGCCTATTTTGCCTTTTCATTTCTAAATTCAAACACACGAACATGACCATAACCTTTGGGTCCATTAAACCAACATTCAGTAGGGCATACATTTTTTAAGTTGTATAATATCAAAATACATGGCATCAACTATTCCAAAGATAAGCTATACAAAAGCTACATTAGGTGACTTTGGTAAGCTACAACATACAACCAACATTGGTTTTCTTATGCCATTTTCAATGGGTATCATCGAGGGTTTCATGTGCATTAAATTCTATGGCACATCAGCAATTTTGCTGACTTAGCAACCTAATTATGAAGAGAGAGGAAAGGGGAGTTTCATCCCATGAAACCCACCTGGCACAATTATCAAGTCCTATGAAATCCAATGAAACTTGCACTGAGATGTTATAGTTTCATAGCATGACACATTTGATCATAACTCTACATAAAAATTAAATGATGCAGGCTGCCTGTAAAATTGTGCAATGAAATTATGCATTGAGAGTGACAGTTTTATTTCATTAAAAAGATAATATGGCAGTTTTGGTAACAATGCGATGAAATATGAACTGGCTTTAACCTAGCTCTACTGTTTCTCGAAGCGGCCGGCAGCTGAGCTCCAGATACACCAGCCCCAGCCTGCTGATGATGATGCCCACCCGTACTGCTTTCTGAACGCGTTCGTGTCCCATGTAATGATCCGTCACCCTGGCCGGCCGGCCGTGTGGTAAATTCTCAGTTCCCACCGTACCGCAGTTTCTCGGAATGGCACCCCAACACCCACCCATTACCCAATTGCAATGCACATTGGCGGACCCAGAAACGGACCACGAGCGGGGCTAAATCATAGGCCAAATTTTTTTTTCTCGCTCAAGCCAGTACACTAATTACTAATAGATATAGCTAAGATTGATTTAGAGTGCTCAAAGGCCAAGATACATAGAATTATGATAATAAGTATAGAAAAATACCAAATACATGGAGTCTTGCATCTTCAAGAATTCACACCACTTGAACCAATACCACTTGAACTGCCACGCCCAATGCTACATAATTTTTAAATGTCATACACTTCTTCAATGATCAAGATAACAAACAAGAAGAAAAATACTAAAATAATACGCACCTTGGGACCTTGCGTGGCAAGTTTATCTTACGATTTCTTAAGCCTTGAAAGCGCGTCAAAATTTTATCATCTTCGATGAATGCAAACAAATCCCGCTCAATATAGCATAACATGCTATCATTCATCCAATCATCATTCATTTTATTCCTCCTGTCGGTCTTGATAATATTCATAGCAGAGAAGGCTCTTTCAACTGTTGCTGTTGCCACTGGTAATATCAGTGCAAGCTCAATGAGGCGATACACCAAAGGAAAATGTGTATGTATATCAGTTTGAACCATCTTCTCGGCAAGGCTACCAAGATCAATACAAGTGCAAAATTCTTCATCATGTTTGACTTCATCAATGAAATTTTCAAGCTCAGTTCTTAGCTTCGCACATTCATAATCGCTGAAGTCAGCATAATAAATCTTTGCAAGCTCAACTAATTTCTCTATCTCAAAATTGGCAAATTCATTTGTCGGATCAAGACAAGAAACACATCTCAATAGTTGAGTTGATCTTTCTGGAAATCTATTGCTCAACTCACAAATTACTTGATCAAGGACAACAATGAAAATCCCATGATGAAAATGATGGTAGTAGGTCACTAATTTGGCTCCACGACATTTTGAACGACCTCTTACTGGTATCATATCTTCCATATAAGGAAAGTCTATCTTTTGTTTTACAGCAAAGGCTTTTACCTCCTCAAAAAGATTATCCCAACCATTCTCCCTCATGGCATTTATATTTCTCATCACAGAACCAATCAATCCTATTGCACGAACAATATTTTGATTTTTCATTTGCAAACATTGTGATAGGTCTTCAGTTATTCCTAATACTCTAATCATAAGATGCAATATGAACACAAATTGAAATGACTCCATTTTTTCTATCAATCTAGATGCTATAGTTTTCTTTTCCCCATCAGTTCCATCATCACTAATATTCTCTAACACCTCAAGCACAGGTTCCCACATGTGCAGAAGACGTACTAATGTTTTGTGATGTGTACCCCATCGTGTATCACCAGGCCTAGCAAGACTAGTTTCTTGGTTTTTCCCTCTCCCAGGAGATATTTCACCACTATCTAATTGCTGAACAAGAATATCATGTTGTTTCTGCAGAAGTTGATCTTTTCGCTTGCAAGAAACACTAACAGTATTGACAACTGAAGTGACATAATTGAAGAAATCATCCGTTGAAGCACAACATCTGGCTACAGCAACTACCACAAGCTGCAATTGATGAGCAAAACAGTGGATGTAAAAGGCAAAGGGGTTTTCATTCAATACCAGCCTTTGCAACCCATGAAAGTGCCCTCTCATGTTTGAAGCTCCATCATAACCTTGTCCTCTAACCTTGGAAATAGACAACCCATATTTTGCAAGCATAGAAACCAATGCTTCCTTCAGTGAAGATGATGTGGTGTCAGAAACATGTTGCAAGCCAAGGAACCGCTTAATCACACTTCCTTTATCATTGACAAACCTATTAAACAAAAATTGGCAAATGGTCAATTGAAAACACAAAACAAAACAAATAAAACACACAAATATATGATATATACCTCACAACCACAGCCATTTGTTCCTTAATTGATGCATCACGAGCCTCATCAACAAGCACCGCAAATCAACGGTCTCCAATTTCATTCTTAATTAATTCACTTGTCTCCTCTGCACAAGCCCTAACCAAATCTTTTTGAATTTTCGGACAACTCATTTAATTATTCCCTGGGGCATTCTCACCGGTCACAAGTGCAGCCTTAGGATCCTTCTTTCTATACCAATCAAGCATCTCCAAAAAGTTCTCTTTATTTTTGGATGTTTTAGACTCATCATGCCCACGAAATGCTAGAGCTTGCAAAAGGAGAAATCTAGCGATGCCTAACATTATAGTTAAACGAGCTTTATATGCCTCCTCTTCTGCTGCAGTTGTTACTGCCCACACATGTTTACACTTTGCCTTTGATTTTTGAAATCAATTGACCGTTTTCTTGCTACACTATGATAGCCATTAATTGATCGAGAATGCTTGAGCAAAGAATCCTTTCCCTTTTTCCAATTTCTAAACCCTACTCTGGTGAATGCATCATTATCAAACTTGCTTGTAGCTGGTGGCTTAAAGAGGTAGCAATAAAAGCAATAGGCTGCATCCTTAGCAGGACTGTACTCTAACCAATCAAATTGAGTAAACCATGATTTAACAAATCCTCTAGTTTGAGTTTTGCCCGATGTTCTTTCATACTCACTATTTGGTTGATATGGACCCATATGTAGATACGCTCTCCTAGCATCATCCCTAATATCATGATGGAATTCATCAATTGGCTTTCTAAGACCTGGATCAGCAACTATATCATTCATATCAAGCTCAATGCGGGGTCTCTTTTGATCAAGTTGTCTCTCTTGAGTAGAAGCAGCGACATCTTTCTTAGCATAATATTTTTCCATTCTACAAAATAAAACCAATCGAATTCCAATCATTGACTAAATTTCTAAGACTAATAACGAAAAGATAAACCTAAAATGAAATAAAGAAGGATCACTCACTGGACGTTGTCCTGGTTCCTGGACTAGAGACCGGCGGCGCTGTCGTTCACTGGAGGAGGGCAGGAGGGGCGGCGGCCGGGCGCTGTCCAGTGGAGGCCGGAGAGCAGCAATCGCCGATCTCGATTAGGCGAGAGGCCACGAGGGCGGGCGATGCGATCGTGGAAGTCGAAACGGGACGAGGCGTCGGGGGCGGCGGCGCGGAACGCAGGAGTGCGACGCTTGCTGTGCCGTGCGATGGTTGTGCTGGGTAGTATGTAGGCCAATAGTTATTTATTTTGGGCTGGGCTTTTGCTAAAAACAAAACCTGTTAAAAAATTTTTCAGCCCAACGGGGGGCTGCAGCCCCCCCAGCCCCCCCCGTGCGTCCGCCAGTGGCAATGCAGATTCCTCCGAGTGCCTCACCCCGGAAGCAGCTGAGGAAACCGCAGCTGACAAATTAACCCACCCACTTGTTGCGCGGAAGACGATGAGCAGATCATGCGAAATATCATCCTCGATCTAACGACGCCGCCGCAGCGCCACCGCGTTGTTTGGAAATGGACACCGGTCGGTTGGAAATGGATTAGGCCGGCCGGGGAGTCGGGGAGATGTTGCTTTGCAACTGCATCTTTAGCTAATCTCTTATCTCCGTGTGTTGACTTGACCTGCTGGTGACCCGATGTTGCTTTGCAATTTGCAGAAGCGGCCAAGAAAGCGCGTGGGTTGATAGGATTATTGGCTTATTGCCATGTCGGATGATTCTTTCACATTAATTAACTATGAGGCAAAGAATCCATCAGCTGGCCAGTTTATTCAATTCGACACTTCATCATTATGAAATGGGCAAAGAAGATAGGTATAAAAAGGGATTCTTCCAAGGAAACTTCCCGGACAACAATTTATCGCTCTGATGGATTTGTTCCGTCTACGGCCTAGTACGCCGCACGAACAAAAATAACCAAAATGTGCTTCGTTTGGACAGTGTTCATTTCATAACCATTGCTTTCTAAATTTGCATTGGGTTAGTTGGCTTTCACCTTTCGGTGGCATATAGGTGATAGGTGTAGACATTCTTTCACCTAAAACTAAGTTAGTTGCTACTTCCCCTGCCATTTGCAAATGCCTTCTTAGTTCCCATGCGCACCACGAGAACATGCATGCTGAGTGAGTGAGTGTGTTGATTTTGAGCGTACCTCCAAACACGTGATATTTTGAGTGTGTTCATTAGACACGTGATATTTTGAGTGTGTTCATTAGTACCGGTTGGTGTTATCAACGTCACAAACTAGTATTCGATGGGGTAGCTGTTAGACCCGGTACTGTTCCAGGTATAGTTTTGGCTGGTATTAGCATGCGGGACGAAAGGTCGATTCTCCATTGGAGGCACACACATGTGTTTTCATGTACATAAAAATAGTAAAAGAATTAAACGGATCGCACAAACATAAAAAAAGCATCTACACAGGGGCATAGAAACGACTAACATGCATGCTCAATCAAAGTTCCCACCATGTACACATTCGATAAGCTTGTAAATAATTATTTTTTCTCAAATTGGTCATAAATTTGGCCTAAAAATTCTGAATTTCACAAAATTTCACGAATTTCAATGATTTTGCAGGAGGCTGAAAAAAGTTAAAAGCGAAATTAAAAACTCTGGTCCACACTTCATCCTCTTATAAATTAAATCATCATTCATGGTTGTTGCTTTCCACATCAGCATGTAAGTAGAGGTTTTTTTCATATAGAATTTGTTTGTAGTAGCATTACTTGTCAGAGAAATGCCTACACTATTTGTTTAGAAAAATAGTTCCATCAATTCAACGGTTAGTTGGAGTAACCTCTTCTTCCCATTAGCATCGTTGTTTGTCAGCCATCATATGAGGAAGAATCCTCTACCAGTTTAGACTTTAAATGATAACAATGCAACGTAGAAGAATCCTCTAGGTAAAATAGAATCCTTTGGAACCTTAGGCAACTATAAGTTGTTATATTTTAGTAGTGTATGCTTTGATGGAAATGTTTTGTTTGACTTAGTGTGGTAACGGAAGGGGTTTCTGAAAGGAACACATTATCGCGTGACCTGTCGCGCCAACATGGATCGCGTGACCCCTACCCGTACTAATACAATTCTGTGTGACCTTGCACTGTACTGACATAATTATTGTTGCATGGCTCGTGGGCACCGGTCATTGCACACCCTACGGAGGTGTGTGTGGGTCCATGCAGGTAGATTGAAATATCGCTTTCACGGACGATGCAATCGTTGATGTCATTGAGAAGAAAAATAAGGCTATGTTCTTTAATTAATCATTACTCTCTCATCAATCATATCTATTTTCAAATCCGATTACATCATTGAGATCTTTATGACAAGATCTACAAAATGTTGGCGGCAGTTAGCGCGTCAGTTTGAAAAACTACAAGCGCATAGATCGTCCTACAATCAAGTATGGCTCTAATACCAGCTGAAACAGGGCCGAATCTCCATTTCTGAGAATTCAAGCCTACGCACCTCCTAATAGTCCTAGGAAGGCTATCATGTGCGAATCCTTGTCTCAGATAGTATAATCTGTACCAACACAGAAAAATAGAGTAGCAACAGAGTAATAATATTATAAATATTAAGTACAACACTTCGGCTCATGCCGGTACAAGTCCATTAGGACTGAATCATGAAAGGTAAAACATCTACGCAGCGAAAACGCATAGCGTGGTGAACAACATCTCCAGAGGCGACTTGAGCGAGGGACCTTCTCTAGTCTTCCAATCCGTCATTGTCGAAGTCGTAGTCGGGCTCCGACTCTGAAAAGCCACCATCTACCCGAGAAGCGGGTATGCCATGTCAAGTTCCAAAAGCATCAAGCCAAGGAAACGGGGGAATAATACTATATGCATGGATCAACATATATATGGCTGTAAAGGTATGTGCAACAGTAGACAGCAGCAATCAAGAATGCATTAAAGCAATACCATCTCCGAGGTCAACACCTCACATCAAGGAAGTCGTCACAAATCACCTGATCCTTCACCCAAGAATCCAGCACCCAAACACACTAGGGGATGTGAGAACTCCCTTCCCTCATATCTCAACGGCAAACGCCAGCCTATCTCAAAGAAGGAAAGGTAGAAGTATAATATAAATCTAGTCAGAAGTAGCAGTCAACAGTGCTGTCCATAACCAGTGGACACGGGCTATAGCTATAGGTTTATACACTCTACAGAGGTTGTACATCTATACTGGCATGGATGGAGCGTGAACGGGGATCAGCTGTCCAAACCCCATCTAATGGCCGAAGACCTAGTAGGTGGCTAGGACTCTCATGTTTCCTCAAGTCTAGAACCGTCCTTAACTGCAGGGCACGTCATCACCAGTTGAGGACGTCGAAGCTGTGAAACCTACCCACGTCACGGTGCAGTCTGGTTAAAGCAGGTCAACACCTTGAACTCCTTACACTGATCCTCCAATCCGCCTACAGGCTAAGCACTATCCACCACTAGTCTCGGATCGAACCCCTCCCATAACAAGGCGAACGATATATACAAAAATAGATACTATGACTGGTGGTAAACTGACTCGGTCCTTAGGGGCTGAGAGCGAGCACTCAACTCCACAACTATGTACCAAAGTACCTGCAACGTACAAGTATGCCACCTTCTCCTCAGTGTCAAACAAGGTACCCGCCACAGGTACAGGGCGTGGAGAGAGTCCAGAACGCTCTCCCTTGGAAAGGCCCTCCTCAGTACCAACCGTGGCTCGCTCCCGCCAAAACATGTCAAGGAATCACACTCACCCAAAACACACGCGAGAGTGTACAAGGAATCCCATCACCAAAATCATGGCATATGTCCATCCATAACTCAAAAGCATGTATATGGATATAATAAGGTGAACTAGCTAGGGGTCGATAGCTAGTCCACAAGTAGGTAACAAAGAAAATAGGATAAACAATTATCAAGGCATGACTAGAAACATAGGCTATGCAATCAATCATCATCCAAGCACCATAAATAAAGCGCTAGCAACTAAGCATGCATAGGATCTATATGATTGGAAGTGAAATGACACCTTGTTCGTAGACGTTGGGATCCCCCTTGGTGTAGTCGGGGTCTTGAGAGTCTTCCGGGTCGTAGCTCGGGTCTGAAGACAACGAGATATGACACAACATAAATTAATTGCCATTACATCTAGGTAAAAACTCCAAGAAAGCTAAATTTAGAAGATCTAAATAACATCAAACTAGCTACCAATAGCACGGGCTTGATTTTACAAATTTAATGCAATTGGTTTCATATTTTTTTCAAATGAATTTATTAGGAAGTATATGTGTATATTAGGATGTATTTATCCTTTCCTTGTACACTTGATGTATTTCTTGTACTTCAAGCCATATTGGCCATATATATAGAGGTCACCCCCCGTTAGGGTGTGTGGTGTTTCCCATGTACTTCTCTACATGGTATCACGAGATTATATTGTGGGCCTCCTCTCCTCTCCCTAGCGCCTCCCTCCTATCCCATGTGTAACCCTAGGGTGGTGCCCCTTCTGCTGCGCTACCGCCCCCCCTCCGCTGCACCTTCTGTCGCGTACGCCCCCTCCCTGCCACGCGCCATGGCCACCCTCTCCTCCGCTGACTTTTCCGTGTCCGTTGACGCCACCACCCCTGCTGGTGGCTCTGTGCCACCGTCTGGCGCACCTGTTGGCGCCGACGGTGGTGTCCTTGTGCCGCCGCCTCCTAGTCCGCCTCCTCCCGACGTCGGCGGTGGTGCCCCTGTGCCACCCCCCAGGCCTCCTCTTGGCGCCGGCGGTGGCGCTTCCCCTGGTGGCGGTTTGCATCTTATTCATGCACCACCACCCGTAATCCACCCCTACGCAACCGTCTCTGTCAAGTCTTACATTCCCATGACATTGACGATGATGTCCTCCGTCTACACCAAGTGGGCGTCCTTCTTCAAGTTCATGTGCGGCAAGTTAGGCCTCAAGTCGCACATCGACCCCACAGTGGTGCCTCGTCCCCAGGACTCCGACCGATATCAAGCGGATTGCTGCGTCCGCTCCTAGTTCTTCGGCTCTGTCGATGACTCCGTCCTCGACCTTGCCATGACCGATGACGATCATACCGCCCGGGATCTTTGGCTTGCCATCGAGGGCCTCTTCCGTGCCAACAAGCAGTCCCAGGCGATCTTCCTCAGCCATGACTTCCACTCCACGACACAGGGTGACTCCTCCATCACCGAGTACTGCAGCCATATGAAGACCCTCGCTGACGCCCTCCGTGACGTCAGCCATCCCGTTCAGGACTCCCAGCTTGTCCTGAACCTCCTCCACAGTCTCAACCCGCGCTTCTCCAACACCGCCGACGACATCGCTAACTCCACCGCTAGCTTCCTATCCTTCGCCTAGGCGCGGGACATGCTCTTTGTGAAGGAACTTCACCTAGCCAATGAGGAGAAGATATCCAACTCCACCGCCCTTCTCGCCGGGAACCCTTCATCGTCTTCATCCTCGAACTGTACGGGTGGGTGTCGCCCGTCATCTGGTTCTGTCCAGACTGGCGACGGCGGCAGCGGCGGCCGCACTGGCGGCGGCGGCGGCAAGAAGAAGTGGCAGCAGAAGAAGGGTGGCGATAGCTTCTAGGCGCCCCTAGCAGTGAAGGGACCCTACGGCCCATCGGCCCGTGGTTTTGCTTCAGTCCGGGGCCTGGCTCCTATGACGTCCCGGGTTTCTAGCCAACCGGCGGTCAAGGCGGTGGGGGCTGACGTGTCGGCACCCTTGGCCTCCTCGGCCCCCCTCCGTAAGCCCACGCCGCCTACACCCCCGTACAGGCGCCCACTCAGGCACCAACCTGGGACTAGGAAGAACTGGTTGCTGCCTTGTACTAGATGGCGCTGCAGGACGACAGCTGGGTTGTTGACTCATGTGCTTCTGGTCACATGTCATCTTCGGACGGTATTCTTCATTCCCACCTAACTCTCTCTCTCACTCCTCCATTACTGTCGGTAAAAGTCACACCCTTCCCATCATGTGCCGTGGCAACTCCACCCCCCACCTCCCACTTTCACCTTAACAATGTCCTTGTTGTCCCTTCTTTAATTCGTAATTTGATTTCTGTTCGTCAGTTTACTAAGGATGATAACTGCACCATAGAGTTTGACGCTTTTGGTTTCTTTGTCAAGGATTTTTTGACCAGACGCATGATCCTTCGCTGCAATAGCGCCAGCGATCTTTACACCATGCCTCCGGTAGCCAGCTTTGCAGCGCCCCACGCCGGCCTCGCCATCTCCTCTAGTTTGTCGCATCTCTGTCTTGGTCATTCTAGTCCTGCCGCCATAGCTACACTTAGACAAACTTCATCTATTGCCTATAATAAAGACAGTCACACTCTATGTCATTCATGTCAGTTAGGGAAACATGTGCGGTTACCTTTCTCACATTCTAGCTCTTGCAACTCTGATCCTTTTGAGTTAATTCACTGTGATGTTTGGACTTCTCCCGTTGCTAGAATTTTTGGTTATCGCTACTACCTAGTCATTTTGGATGACTTCTTGCATTTTTGTTGGACGTTTCCTCTAGTTCACAAGTCTGAAGTTACCTCACACATCACTGCCTTTTGCGCCTATGCTCATACGTAGTTTAGTCTTCCCGTTCGAAGCGTCTAAGCTGACAATGGGACTGAGTTTGTCAATAAGCCTCTCACATCTTTTTTGACTTCTCGGGGTATCCACTTGCGTCTCTCGTGTCCCTGCACTTCTTCCCAAAATGGGAAAGCTGAGCGTGTCCTACGCACCCTTAATAACGTGACTCACAACTTGCTCATTCACGCCTCCATGGCTGCCCCATACTGGGCCTAGGCACTCACCACCGCCGCCTATCTTCTGAACCGGCGCCCCTGCTTTGCCATTCAGAATGACATTCCCTACCGCCTCCTCTATTTCCAGCCTCCCGAGTACTCTCACTTACATGTATTTGGTTGTCTTTGTTACTCTAACCTCTCAGCCACGGCACTCCACAAGCTTGCTCCTCGTTCCACAGCCTGTGTCTTCCTCGGTTATCCCTCCCCTCACAAGGGGTACCGGTGTCTTGACTTGTCCCCTCATCGAGTCATCATCTCTCGCCATGTTGTCTTCGACGAGTCCGTTTTCCCCTTCTCCTCCCACCCCACTCACCGGTGCAGCTCAACTTCCTCTTGTCCAGCGCCTCTGATGCTCCTGCTCCCACCTCGATCGTCCTGTCCTCGGATGTGGAGCAGCCGCAGCCCTCACCCGTTGTTTTGCAGGAACTTCCTGATGACGACCCCGCCATCTTGGTACATGGACCGATCGTGTACCCCACTCCGTCTGCGGGCAGGACGCCGCTCTCTCTTTCACCGGTGAATGCTCCGAATGGTAGGGCGAGCCTCCCCTGACCGCTCCCACGAGCGCCCCGACCGGTCGGGCGAGCACCCCAATCGCTCCGGCGGGCGCTCCAACCGATCGGACGAGCGCCCCGACCGTACCAGCGAGCGCTCCGACCGGTCGGGCCAGTGCCCACGGTACCCTCCCCCACGTCCGCGGTGCCCACGGCCGTGGCACCTCCTGCACCGTCCTCATCACCACCTATCCCTCCTCGCCCTGTCACTCGTTCTATGACTGGGGCAATCCAGCGGGTCCACTACCAGGGCATGACAGCCTCGACTTCTTCTCCGCCCTCTCTGATTTCGGTGAAATATCGCAGTGCTCTAGCTGATGCCAATTGGTGTGCTGCCATGGTCGACGAGTTCAGACCCTCATCGACAATGACACCTGGCGCCTCGTCCTGCAGCCGCCGGGTGCCAATGTCATGTCGGGCAAGAGGATCTTCCGGCATAAGTTCCATGCTGATGGGTCCCTTGCCCAGCACAAGGCACGCTGGGTGGTTCGTGGCTTCTCCCAGCATCACGGCATCGACTAACAGCCACAGACTGCACACCAGCAGGTAGATTGGGCTGCAAAGATAGCTGAAGTAATGCAAGATTAGTTCGGGTTAAAACCTACGCAACAGACTTACATGTACAGAACGCTGTATCCACCTGCTTATGATCTGCTTCCCTTTCCCCATCGGTATAAAGTACCTGACTTTACCAAGTTCTCTGGACAAGATGATACTTCTATGGTGGAGCACGTCAATCGATTCATTATTCAATGTGGAGAAGCAATTGCGAAGGATGCGTTGAAGGTTCGGCTATTCTCATCATCTTTGTTTTGATTGGCCTTTGCGTGGTTCATGTAACTTCTAGCAGATTCTATTATTTTCTATGCCGATCTGAAGAAGCAGTTTCATAAATACTTCTTTGCCGGAGTTCATGAGATGAAGCTCATGGATCTGATTGGTTTGAGGTAGAGGAGTGATGAGTCAATATCTGGGTCTATACAAAGATTCAGAGAAGTCAGAAACAAATGCTATAGTTTGGTCCTAAGTGATAGCCAACTAGCTGAAGTAGCCTTTCAACGACTCTTGCCTCACATCAAAGAAAAATACGCATTGCAAGAGTTTGACAGTCTAAGTCAGCTTGTGTATTGGATGTCAAACTAGGAAGTGCGCCCTGATGAGCAGAAGAGGAACTTCCAAAAGAGGGTTGCATATGTGGAGTACTCCGATTCGGATGAAGAGATGGAAATCGGCTTGGCTGAATGGGTTAAAAACAAGAAGCTAGTTTCGTGTCCATTTACCAAAGCCGACAAAATCTTTGATTTGTTGTTGCAATAGAGGCAGATCAAGTTGTCATCCTATCATTCTATCCCATCGGCTGAGGAGCTCAAAAAGATCAAATACTGCAAGTGGCATAATGCTACGTCTCATGATACAAATGAGTGCAAAGTTTTCCGTCAGCAGATTCAATCGACTATTGAGCAGGGAAGACTTAAGTTTGAAGTCCCTACAAAGCCAGCAAAGTTGATGAAGATCGACCAACACCCTTTCCCAACTAACATGGTGGAATTTGGTGGTAAGGGTGCAATTTAGACCAAAGTGTTGACTTCAGAATCGACCAAGAAGAGTGGAGCTATAGATCCTAAAGTTCAGATATCGGCTGATGACATCAATAGAAAAGGTTGATTAGAAGAAGGAGAAAGTTCAAAGGGACCTCGTAGGCCGATTACTTCTCAAGAATTGCTCAACAAACTCCAAATGCAGCAAGAGAAAGCAAGGCACAGGGAAGAGAAGATACGTCACCATGAAGATCATTGGAGGTGCCCGTTCTTCATATACTGCTGGGAAGAAGGGATCAAACTACCATCGGTTGATAACTGCCTTGAGTGCAATAGGTTGTGTCAAGATAGTCGATCGTTCAAGAGGCTATGCTTTGATGATAGAAATTGCAAGCCGATCATCAGAAATAGATCTGATTATGGTGATAGGCATATTCCAGTGCATGATCGGCTGGGGGGCAGAATTGGTGTACCTAATTGGCTGGAAGAAAGGGCCAATGAAAGAGTCCCTGATGAGGAGCCGATGTGTCACAAACCAGAGCGATCGCGTGCATCACAGCATGGTGTTGCCCAGAAGGTTTGACCAAGTCCCAGAAGAGAAGAGTTCGGCGCTTGCGTTAGTGGGAATAGCGAGAAGAAGAAGAAAAACATGGCTTAGAGAGGAAAGGAGTCAAATCCCAAGTATGGCGCGTCAAAATGAAAGCTGATAATGTGGATGATAACCATAAATCGGCTGCAGATATCAACATGGTCTTCATTCTGCCGATGGAGTTTATGGCTCCAGCTGATCATAGTGAAGTATCGGAAGCAGAGCGATGGATGGTGCAGTTAACCTTAGAGCCGATGCCGGCTACCTTTGAGAAGCCTGAGGATGAAAATTGTTGGCACTTAAAAGCTTTGTTCCTCAAAGGACAGGTTAATGGGAGGCTAGTTACCAAGCTGCTGGTGGATGAAGGTGCGGTGGTAAATATCATGCTATATGCCATGTTTCGCAAGCTTGGAAAGGGCAAAGAAGATTTGATGAAAATGGATATGATGCTGAAAGACTTTGAAGGAAACATCTCACCAGCTCGGGTGGCACTCTGCGTTGATTTGACGGTTGGAAGTAAGACCTTACCTACCACATTTTTCATCATTAATGGTAAAGGGTCATATAACATGCTCTTAGGTCGAGATTGGATTCATGCCAATTGCTATATCCCGTCTATGATGCATCAATGCCTCATCCAGTGGATCAGCAATTCAATGGAAGTTATCCCTGCTGATTCCCCTTTTAGCATTGCCGCAGCCGATGACTAGCAGTGGATCTGTGAACAAGTACGTTTTATATCTGGCAAAGCCTAGGATATAGACTTCTTGAAGGTGTTCGATTTTGGACTACAGCCGATCCAAGTAGTCGGCTCAGAAGAATCATCTTGATGGATGAATTCGTTGAAGATAATGGGAAGCTTGGGCACGGGTTTACGTTGGCCAATGAATTAGAGCAGGTAGATCTTGGAGATGGCAGCAAGCCAAGGCCGATGTACATTAGTGCTAAGTTAGATCCTGAGTATAAGAAAGAATTGATTAAGTTACTTAGGGAGTTTAAAGATTCCTTTGCTTGGGAATATTATGAAATACCTGGCTTAGACCGATCTATTGTTGAACATCGGTTGCCTATAAAGCCAGGGTATCGGCCGTATTAGCAGTCTGCGCGGCGTTGTAATCCAAAAGTGTTGCATGATATTAAAACTGAGATTACAAGATTAATTGAAGCTAACTTCATCAGGCAGTGTCGTTATGTTGAACGGATTTCTAATGTTGCCCATGTATACAAGAAGAATGGAAAGCTACAAGTTTGTATTAATTTTAGGGATCTCAAAAAAGCCACACTGATGGATGGTTATCCAATGCCAGTAGGCGATGTACTGATAGATGCTGCTGCAGGGCACAAAGTTATTAGTTTCATGGATGATAATGCTGGGTATAACCAGATATTTATGGCGGAAGAAGATATTTCCAAAATAGCCTTTAGGTGTCCTGGGCACGTCGGCTTGTTTGAGTGGATCATCATGACTTTTGGATTGAAGAATGTTGGGGCTACATATCAACGGGCCATGAACTATATTTTCCATGAACTCATCGACAAGATAGTAGAGATTTACGTCGATGATGTCGTGGTTAAATCAAAACGATACTAGGAGAATTTGGCCGATTTACGCAGGGTTCTGGAGTGCACAAGGAAGTATGGACTGAAGATGAATCCAAATAGGTGTGCTTTTGGCGTATCGGCTGGACAGTTCTTGGGTTTCATGGTACATGAACGTGGCATCGAGGTTAGTCAGAGGATCATTGGTGCCATTAACAAGGTTGTTGCTCCAAAAAATAAAACTGAGTTTCAGTCATTGATCGGCAAGATTAATTTCATTCGAAGGTTCATATCAAACTTGTCTGGAAGAATTCAGGCATTCAGTTTGTTGTTAAAATTAAAGGTTGATCGAGAATTTATTTGGGGAGTGGAACAACAAAAGGCATTAGATGAAATCAAGCGGTACTTAGTGTCACCTCCAGTGTTGGTACCACCCCAGTAACATAAGCCGTTCAAGTTGTACTTATCGGCTGATGAGCGTGCCGTCAGATCGGCCCTTGTTCAGGAGTTTGAGGGTAAGGAACGGATGATTTATTATGTGAGCAGGAGACTTTTGGATGCGGAGACCAGGTATTCTCCGATCGAAAGGTTGTGCTTATGCTTGTATTTCTCCTGCACTAAGCTTAGACATTATCTATTATCAGCTGAATGCGTCGTCGTATGCAAAGATGATGTTGTCAAATATATGTTTTCGTTGCCAATTTTGAATAGGAAAATCGGAAAATGGATTTTGGCTCTCTCAGAATTTGACCTGAAGTATGAATCGGCTAAAGCTGTTAAAGGACAAGTCATGGCGATTTTGTTGTTCAGCACTGTGGTCCAGAGGTTGCTGTCGTGGAACCAGTTCCATGGACTTTATTCTTTGATGGATCTTCATGTGGAATTAGCTCAGGGATCGGCATAGTGCTTGTGTCACCACAGGGGGCAAACTATGAGTTTTTGTTGCCTATTGATGCTACCGCTACCAATAATCAGGTTGAATATGAAGCTGTTTTAAAGGGCATCAAGCTGTTGAGAGAGATTAAAGCTGATGCTGTTGAAATATTTGGGGATTCTATGCTGGTCGTCAATCATTTAACTGGAGAATATGAATGCATGGATGACATTTTGAGAGTCTACCATGAAGAGTGCCTCCAGTTACTTAAGGAATTCAACAGCGTGACCATTGAGCATATTCCCAAATCTTACAATGAAGAGGCTAACAGACTCGCTCAAAGTGCTTCTGGGTATCGGCCGATTTGTGGTGCTATGGCCTTAGAGCCGATGGTTGATGATTGGAGGAAAGAAATAGCCGATTATTTAAGGGATCCATCCAAAAAGGTTGACATATGAGTACGTCTTCAGACCATAAAATATGTGTTACTAGGGGATGGTTTATATTATCAGACGATTGATGGGGTCTTGCTCGAGTGCCTTGGCATTGAAGAATCAAAAAGCTTAATGGGCGAAATTCATGAAGGAGTTTGTCGGGCTCATCAATCGGCCTTTAAAATGAAATGGATTGTCAGAAATAATGGGTACTACTGGCTAACTATCCTTGAAGATTACTTCAAGTATTACAAGGATTGTCAAGATTGCCAAAGGTTTGGCAATGTACAGAGAGCTCCGGCATCAGCTATGAATCCTATAATTAAGCCGTGGCCGTTCAGGGGTTGGGGAATTGACTTGATCAGCCAGATCTATCCATCATCAAGTAAGGGCCACAAGTTCATATTGGTAGCAACATATTATTTTACAAAGTGGGTTGAAGTGATTCCTTTGAAGAATGTGACATCGGCAAACATGATCGACTTTGTTAAAGAGCACATTATCTATCGGTTCGGTATCCCTCGGACTATTACAACCGATCAAGGGACTATGTTCACTTCAGTGGGATTTGATGAATTTGCTGCTAGTATAGGGATTAAATTATTGAATTCTTCTCCTTATTATGCTCAAGCAAATGGTCAGGCTGAAGCATCCAACAAAGGAATTATCAAGTTAATCAAGAGGAAGATTGAGGAGCAACCAAGACGTTGGCATGTTACGCTAAATGAATCTTTGTGGGCATATCGGATGGCCTATCATGGTGCTACAAAAGTATCCCCTTATCAGTTGGTTTATGGGCATGAAGCGGTTTTGCTTGGGAATTAAAGACGGGATCAAGACGTATATCATTGCAGTATCAATTGACAACGATGATTACTCAATCCTAATGAAAGGTGAGTTGGAGGATCTAGCAAGTCATCGGCTAAGGGCTTTGATCAGTATTGATGAAAATAAAAAGAGAGTGGCCAGATGGTATGATAAGAAGGTCAAAGTCAAAGAGTTTTCCTAGGGAGATCTGGTCTAGAAATTAGTGTTGCCGATAGGGTCTAAAGATCCTAAATACGGAAAATGGTCACCCACGCGGGAAGGACCATATCGGGTAAATCAGTGTGCTCCGGGCAATGCATATATTCTAGAGACATTTGAAGGGGAAGAATTCGTTAGAGCCTTAAACGGGAAATACTTAAAGAAATACTACCCCAGTATATGGGTAGATGCATAGCCGATGGCTTAAAGCTTCGGACCGTTATAGCCAATACTAATTATATCACCTTCAGTACAAAAAGAAGGAAAGCAAACATGCTAATAGCCGATGAGATACAAGTAAGCCGATTTCAGTTCGGTACGTCAGGTGATACATGGCCGACGCAATATGCGTCTCCCTTAGAACAAATAATATCTGCAATCTCTAAGTTATCAAGGTACAACAAGACATTACATCGAACCCAAGAAAAACCCTGGATTGATTTTATCGCACGCAGGCGAGCTTGGTTGTCTTCATCTTGAAGATTAGCGATTACTTGTTCTCTTTGGTGAAGTAGGCCTGGATGGTGTCCTAGTTGAGTTGTGGTTATGTTAATCTCATTGGTGATCTGGCTCAGTTCTTGCAGAAGCTGATCCCTTCTGGCTTCCAGAGTAGTCAATTTACTTTCAAGAATTGAAAACAAAAGTTGAAGGCCTCGTGCTTGAATGGCCGATTGTTGCACCTGCTGACTTGAACTTGCAGAGTTGATTGCAAATAAAACCAGCTTGACATTCGAGGGAATGTAATCTCTGATTTGATCAAGGTTGGTCTGGATCAGATCTTTGTTCGCTTGAGAGAGCTTCTTGTTGGATTAGAGGAGGAAGATGATGGCCGTGGATTTATAGTCTTGCCTGTGAAGGGTATGCATGGCATTTCATCCGCCGTCTGCGCGAAATACGAGAAGCTGTTGTTCATCAGCGCTTTCTCAGGGAAGTAAATCATGGCCGAGAGAATTTCGGAAGCGAAAGATATATTTCACTCCGAAACTGGGGGGCATGTGTTGACACCGTTTTTTGACATGTGTCAAAACTGGCATCAAAAGGAAGCAAAGATGCTGATGCATGACAGAAGGACAACGGCTAGTGAAAATGGCTGATAGAGTCACAAAGGTTCAGCCGATGAAAGGTGACAGAGACTCAGCCGATGAGGACGGGAGGTGTCAGCCGATAAAAGGTGACGGAGACCCAGCCGATGAGGACGGGAGGTGTCAGCCGATGAAGGGTAACAGGGACCCAGCCGATGCGAGCAAGAGGATTCCAGCCGATCGGAGATATTGGGGTTAGACCATTAAAAGGCAAGAGAGTCTTGATCGGCGAAGATATTGCAAGACAATGGATGTAGAGTTGGTCGAGGGAAGCCAAATTCGTTTCTGACTCTTGTACGAGTTGTTTTATTTAGATAAGTTTATTTCTTTAGTTACAGATATTGTATTGCGTCGTAATTGACTAGGACTAGGAGTCTTGAGTTTAGGATATAAATAGAAACCCTGTGAGGTCTGAAAAACATGTACACACACAAACAAACAAATCTACTTTATTCATAATTTACTTTCAAGTCGGCGACTTCACCAAAGTTCTCGTTTGCTTCATGAGTTCTTCGAAGCTAGCAGGGCAGCATCATCTTGACATTCGGTTGGATCGTAAGTTCCGCGTTTATCGAGTAATTTCTAGGCTTTAACTTCCGACGCATCGCTATTGTTTCGTCTAAATTTTTTCATCAAGTTATCGATATTTGCTAGATCTGCAAGTTTATTTGTTTAAATCTTGTTGCTTTAGCTTTTATCACCACTATCCAGCTTGGAATAGGTTCCGATCGGCTTCTTATCCTGTTTTTCAATCAAGAACTGTTCTATAGCTGATTAAGATCTATTTCAAGTGTTGTTCGTGTAGCATTGTTTAGGTTGCATTTCAATAGTTCCTTTACATTGATTACGCATACATCGGCTAACCTAGCTGATCGTCTATTTCTGTATCGGCTACTCGGCTGTTACGATCTCCTGGAGCTAAGCGGAACATCAGTCGATTTGCTCTCGAATTTAATGTCTTCTTTGCCCTTGTCAATTAGCAGGTCAAATTGACTGGCACGCCTTGGATCGAGAGGGTTACAATCTGTACTTGAGCGAAGTAGATCTCTCAGGTTTCGTGTGTTAGTACGCGAAGGTCACCGCCCGATTTTTGCGTCAACAGGTAGAAGGTGATGATGCAGCCCACATTGCCAGAGTAGACGAACAAGGTGGAGATGAGACGGAGACGCTGGCAACGAGGTGGTGATGGACGAAGTGAGGAGATAGACCAGAATGATCTGGCGCAAGGCCTAATGATCCGGATGACGTGGAGGCGAAGCTCGAAGGAGATGAGGAAGAACTTGAATAGCTTGACGAAGACCATGCGTGCGATGCACACACTGACATAGTCATGGACAAGGTCGCAGATGTTGTCGACGGTGATGATGATGCAATGGCAAGAGGACCATGGAGGGCGGCGTTGCTGCTCAAAGAGGCGGCACAACCACAACTGTCGTGTTGATGGAGGTGCACGCGTACTCAAGACAACTGTCCCAAATCCGCACGTGTCATGACCGTGCACTGATTGGCTGATCAGATCGAGGGCGCAACTACCAGACGGTGGATGATGATGTCGTGCAGATCGGAGCCATGGCGACGATGTCGAGGACGACTGGCGTGGAGACCGTATGGCGGAGGGGCCTGGTGGCACTATGGGTGGTGCCCCTATGCGCACTGCACGCTAGCCCGGGCCACACAGGTGTTAAAGAAGAACAGCCGGTGACGATGTAGAGGAATAGGCATGCGGAGTCGATACAGTGGCGGGCGACGTAAACCTGATTTCTGATCGAGAAAAAAAATACAGCAGCAACTTCTCCTATACAACCTTATGTGCATGTAGCCCTTAGCTCCACCTTCTTGTTTTTTCCTTCTGCGCAAAAGCACGATAGAGAAGGGGAGGGATAGGCAACGGCCAGACGCACTACGGTGGAGAGAGTCTGCCATTGGAGCATGGCCGGCAAGGACGCGCATCACTACTGGAAAATTATCCTTTTGTCCATTGCATTAGTGCCAGTTGCAACTGGGCCTGGTACTAATGTGAGCATTAGTACTGAGCCTAATGAATAGTTCCCCAGGAGCCTCCTGTGACCCCCTTTAATACCGGTTGGGGGCTCCAACCGGTACTAAAGGTTGCACATTAGTATCGGTTGGAGCCTCCACCCGGTACTAATGTGCCATCGAGCCTTTAGTACCGGGTGTTGGCTCCACCCGGTACTAATATGCAACCTTTAGTACCGGGTGCAGCCTCCACCCGGTACTAACTTCCCTCCTATAAATCCGCCTTCTTCTTCCTCCTACCCGAGCCATTAACCACAGCTCGGGCTACATCCTATCCTTGGAGTCATAGGGGAGGTGCTGCCGGATTGAAGACCATTTTGTGCGGATTTCACTCATTCAAGTGTTCTAAAGGTTAGAAACTTCATCCTCCATTGATACATCATCGGCCTCGCGTGACATGGCAACCAATTTAGTACCAGTTGGTCTCCCCAACCGGTACTAAAGGACCCCCTTTAGTACTAGATATTTCAACCAGTACTAAAGGCCCCCCCTTTAGTACCGAACTAGCAATACCGGTTACGCAACCGGTACTAAAAGAGGTTACGAACCGGTATTGATGGGGCTTTCCCAGCAGTGCATGCAGCCCCAAGGCGAGGTCCCTCCTACGGCGGCTTGAGGAGCACGGCCTCACGGCCGCAGATCCCGCAGGTTGCACGGAGCAACAACGTGGTCGACGTCCTTCACATAGACTGGCCCGGTTAGCAACCTGACACAGCGAAGCGGAGGCATCTCGACTTCCGAGGGAAGCGAGGGCGATGACGGCGCTGAGCTGCACGGCAACCCAGCAAGCCTACGGACGACTGCACCCAAGATGAGTTCCTTCACGATCCGTTGCTGCTTGACGCAACGATGGCAGCCGGATCAATAAGATCCGCCGCAAAACAAGAGCGCTGCCCCTGGTGGAGATCGATCTCCCCAGGGGCGGCGCGGTGGGCAGAGGAAGATACGGGTTAGATCTGAAAAAAAACTCGTGATACCATGTAGGAGGAATAGATTGTGTATAATAGATGGATTGGTTGTATTGCATTGAGCCTTTCAGCCGATATATATTGAGTACAAGACTTGGAGGGCAAGGCTCCATTGGATATATATGGCAGTCTACGATACATGTATCTACAACTACCAAATATACTCTAAAACATGCACTCTTGCTTTGGAATTTCATTAAATAAGCCTCTCCATGAGCCATTTTTCCAGCATTTTTCCTTTATGAAATCAATTAATTCTTTTTCGAGTCTCATTTTATCTTACCTTGCTACTAATCTTCAGTATCCTGTGCCTATTACGTCATTGCATGCGTTGCTAGTTTGTTAAACCTCAGTGTGTGGTCCTTTTATCACGTCTAGCCGTCTAGAGACAAAATACTTATTTTATAACCATAGAAGAAAAGTCCGCACAGGCATTAGAAGACGGGGCTAAACTTCATGGCTAAGGATTTGTTCTTTTTTTCTTTGATGAAAAATAGTACTTCTACTGTGGCTTATGATCGACCATCATAAGTAGGACACCATACGATAGGATGCGTTGATTTGCCTTGTGGTTGTATTAGCCATCGACAGGCCTTGCTCCGCAACAGCAGAGCTGCAGGGCTCGCATTATTAGGTGAGTGCTTAATATTTCTTACAACTTTCCTTCCTTCCGATTTGTCGCCACTTCGTAGATCAAAAGCTACTGAATTCAGTTTGTTTTGGTTTCGCCTGTTAATCGATCCGTTGATTCTCTTTCCTGATTCAAGTTGATGCTATGACGACCAGAGTGTATGCATGTGATATGCCATGTGTGTTTTGGTTCATCTGATCTGTCCATGTTCTCCCAATTGCCTGGGCTGTTAATTCGATCTCAAGATCATAATATAAACTATTCTTTATCTTTCTTGTTGTGCTACATGCAAACCTTTTATGTACACGTTCTTAAAAATAAAATTCTTGGTCTAATTGCTTGTGATTTTGACATATAGTTGCTGCAGGGGGGAAGCTCCAACCACGACCATGGCAGATGAGGTCAAGATCCAGATCGATGCCGTGCCCACTGATAAGGATCCAAGCCAAGGTGAGGACCACACCTCCAATCGATGCTGGTTCACGCGCCAGCCAGCTACCTTGTCTCTCCAAGGATTTCACGCGAATAAACTGTGCAATTGCAGCTTCGAGTTCATCTTCCGAGACGGAGAGAACCGCGACGGAGACTGAGAGGCCTGCATCAGGAACACCCGGCGCACAAGGCCAGGTACGCGCTCAGCATGTGCACGCATGCTTAGTCGTTCCTCTACAGTTTGCTGAAATATCAGGCAAAACCACCGGCCACCGGCCGGTAAGTCGTCAGGCCTCGTCATGATTAATGGCGCTTGGACGCCGGAGGCCGGTCGTGAGGGCCGGAGCCCACCGAATACAGCAGCCGCGTTGGCAAACAAGAAACCGTGAATAACCCCGCACCTGCATTCACGAGTGGAACAGAAGTAGGGGTATAGAATCTAGGTGCGGCATGTGATGTGGGGAACAAAGGTACGGTGTTCCTTCACCTCTTCTCGACAAATGCCAAGAAAAGATCACTAGTAGAGAATTGGCTTTCCATGCGCCCCCTTTTGTCCCGGTTTAAAGTTGGTCCGGAACAAAATGTTCACCAACCGGGACTAAAACTCGGTCACTGGTGGGGGGCTCACCAACCGGGACCTTTTATCCCGGTTGCAAAGACTAGTGGGAAAAAAAGACTCTGAGAGGCCTTTTATCCCGGTTTGAAACACCAACCGGGATAAAAGACCCCCCCTTTTATCCCGGTTGGTAACACCAACCGGGATAAAAGGGTCAAGAGCCTTTTATCCCGGTTTGTAATACCAACCGGGATAAAAGGGGGTCATTTATTTCGGTTGGTATTTCAAACCGGGATAAAAGGGTCCCCAACGAGGTGACTGGAAGGTGACTGGAAGAGGATTAAATCCTCGAACCCTTTTATCCCGGTTTGTAATACCAACCGGGATAAAAGGGGGTCTTTTATCCCGGTTGGAAACACCAACCGGGATAAAAGGGTCCCCCACGAGTTAATACAAAAGGATAGCATCCCCTACATAGTTAGATGTGGTGTGTAGGTGGGATGGCAAGGAAGCTACGCGCGAGGCTGGAGGTTGTGGGTTCGAATCCCACGAACCGCGCACGCGCATATTTCGCGTGATAAATCGCGTGACTTGTGACTTGCGTATTACCAACCGGGATAAAAGGGGGTCTTTTGTTCCGGTTGAGTGACCCGGGCCTTTTGTCCCGGTTGACTGGGGATACCATGTTTAGTTTCTAATTAAGATAAACCTTGCTAGCAGTCTCAATATACAAAGCGCACCTATATAGTTGCGCCAGGAAAACGTTGTCAGGAGAAGAAAATTGAAAGAACTGACCTTGCCCAAAAACTAAGGTAAAGGCAAGGGAAGAATCAATCATTCGTTTCGTACGTGCTCTTCCTTTGTCAGGTAGGTTAGGCAAATTTAAGGGATCCTAACAAGTATGCAACTACCGAAGACAGTGCCACTCTGTTCAAGTACTCTTTAAAACATATATTATGTTCAGCTTGATGGCTATGTTTTGAGATATAGAGTCATGCTTGGATACTATGATTGAGATGTAGTGAAAATGATCTAGTATAGAATACAATATTTTAATCTAAACATTGATAATAGTCCCCATCTGCATTTCTCCTTTTTTCTAGATAATGACCTACATGTCAATGCATCCATCCTCTCTCATCTCTCTACCGATTCCTAACCTTTTCCATCATGACTGTGCGAAGCTCCAATGACACCATCACCCGTCCCGGAGCTGCTCACCCGGAGGCGTCGAGCCCCTTGCTATAGCAGTAGTTTGCTGCCGTGGGAGGGAGGGAAGAAAAGGGGGCAGGGGAACTCGATTTGGTGGGAAGTGACAACAGGCAGCGCATCGATCCCCTAGGAGGTGGATGTGGATCCTTGCGGTGTCGAGGACAGCGGAGGTGGCCTTGGGGGCGGAGTTCCTTGCACGTGACCAACGATTACAAGCTAGATGGGGTTCCTAGCAGCATCGAGGGCTGCGGAGGTCGCTTGCGACCGCAATGACCCTAGCTCACTGGCCCTACCGGCCTGTCCATTGGTGTCGAACGCCCCATTGCCTCAGCACTTTGCGCGCGCCACCATCAACTTTGTCGCTGGTGGATAGGATCTCAGGAAAGGCTGGAGCGAAGCTTTAGGAGAATACAAGGGAGCTCGAGGGCGGCCTAAGGGAAGCTCATGGGCATGTACCTAGTAGCACAGTGCATATCCCATAGAGACGAGGTTGGAGGGAATGTATCTAGTGGAAACCATCTACCCCGTGCAACCTTGAAAATTATGAATCAAGATCACGAGATGTTAATCTAATGGATAGGGTTAGAGGTGGGATTATTTTGCGCTTAAGCTTCCCCACCCGCTTGCCACTTTTTCTAATACCCCCTGCGGCCAGGCGTCAAGAGGAGTTGAAAGTGGCCAGGCGGGTGGGGGGAGGGCTTAAGCGCAAAATAATCCCACCTTTAACCCTATCCATTGGATTAACATCTTGTGGTCTTAATTCATAGTTTCCAAGATTACACGGACTGGGTAGATGATTTCCACTAAATACGTTCCCAAGGTTGGAGAGGAAGGTGAGATTGATATTGAGAAGCAGGCCAGCCGAGCGTGCCGATAAAACCAATGGGCGGCTCAGCGGCAGCCACGGTGGATGGATAGGGAAAGAAATGGACAAGTGGGTCCCGGATGACATGGTGGAGTGAGAAAGAAACGGACAAGTGGGTCCCAAATGACATGGTGGAGCGAGACTTTCTGACATTTGGATCCCACTAATGTCAACTAAAATCACATTCAAAGCCACTTTTAAAATGGTGCATGGGTTAAGTTGACCTGTTTTGATAGATGAGAGGTGTATGATTCCTTGAGGGTGGCTTTCGGGTTCACCAGGTGAAATGGACTTTGCTTTATTTTATTTAATGGTACCAGCATGATTCATACTCGAGATCTCTAAAACCCTAATATAAGTTGTAAGCATTGGCCCTGATACCACATTAAGTTGTAAGCATTGGTGAATAGTTTAACCCAAAAATTTAAGGGAACAGTGCGCAATTCACTTATATTAACACATCGTGGGATTCGAACCCACAACCTCCAGCCTCGCGCGTAGCTTCCTTACCATCCCACCTACACACCATATCTGACTATGTAGGGGATGCTATCCTTTTGTATTAACTCGTGGGGGATAAAAGACCCCCTTTTATCAATACCAACCGGGATAAAAGGGTTCGACAGATTTAGTCCTGTTCCAGTGACCTCGTTGGGGACCATTTTATCCCGGTTTGAAACACCAACCGGGATAAATGACCCCCTTTTATCCCGGTTGGTATTACAAACCGGGATAAAAAGCTCTCGACCCTTTTATCTCGGTTGGTGTTTTATCCCGGTTGGTAACACCAACCGGGATAAAGGGGGGGGTCTTTTATCTCGGTTGGTGTTTCAAACCGGGATAAAATGTCTCTCAGGATCTTTTTTTCACACTAGCCTTTGCAACCGGGATAAAAGGTCCCGGTTGGTGAGCCCTCCACCAGTGACCGAGCTTTAGTCCCGGTTGGTGAACCTTTTGTCCCGGACCAACTTTAAACTGGGACAAAAGGGGGCACATCGAAAGCCAATTCTCTACTAGTGTGTGGATGTGGGGAGACAAAGCATGGAGGGACAAATGTGATCTAGAAGTGGTAGTCAAGTGGAAATTGTTGGTGTAAGAAAGGTAGCAACTTAGTGAAGCCTAGGAGGAGAGATTTGTCAACGTGTCATTGGTGGGTGACATATCTACGGTAGAAACTACTGGGTGCAAGCATATCGGAGAGTGAGTTTGGATTCGATCATAGGGAAAGAGAAATTGGAAGTGCATTATTGATCATTTTCACCAAAATATAGTGAAAGCCTCTAACCGATCGATTAATTAACTCAATCACCAACGAAGTTCAATTGAAGAGCATTGGAACCGTTGGGACGGTTGTGTTGATCGAGAATATTGATCGTGCCCAGCGAAATGGAGTGACAATTCAAGATCGAGTAAGTAACACATGTTAAATATTGAGTTGTTATTTGCTTATGGAATGTTGATTCCTTATTTTCTAATTAATTGTTCAATTTGATAGATCAACACTCGGGAGCTCTATGTACAAGCAGAGGGATTCGAATCCAACTTAATGCACTATTGTTTGTTGCTCCAAGCCTCCTGCACAATGAGAGTGGATAAATAGAAATAGTTATGGCCATCCACTTAAAAAAGGCCAAGGATGTCACCAAGTTTATAATTAGGAAGATCTCATTGTCGTACATACATCTATGGGCCCACCAGAAGGTTTGGACAATCCTAAATATGGGGCTGGACATCAAGACGTAGGTGCAGTACAGTGTAGTCTACATGGCAAGATAGGAACTAGTCGAGGATTAGGAAAAGTACTCGTGGCAATAAGAGTAGAACTCGTCTAGTCGAATCCGACTGGTATTTTTGTAACCAACCGACCTGTAACCCTACCCATGGCAATATAAGGCGAGGCAGGTACCCCCTCCAAAGCAATTCAATCCAACCAACACACAGGACGTAGGGTATTACGCTATTCAGCGACCCGAACTTGTCTAAATCATGTGTCTACATTTACCTTCGAGTTCCTAATCTTGACGAGCCCTATTAACCAAAATACTACCTCAGGCACCCCCCTCGGTAGGTTGCCGGGTCTAAACACCGACACTCATTGAGGACTATGATGATGAGAGTCGCACTCCAAGCTTGGAGGCACCCAATGAAAGAAGACCTCTGGGAAGGAAACAAAAGAAGGAGAGTATTAAGAAGGGAGAATGATGGTCTTGTATTCTTGTTTGCGGTGCAAGAGATGATCATAACAAAGAAGGAGATGTAGGCCATGAGGAAGAATGAAAAGGAATCAAGGTGGATGAAGGTCAAGTCACTGGAGAAGTGAAGGTGGCATATGGGGAGCATAATTTGGTGATTGAAGAGAAGTTGAGAGTCCTTGGACAAGAGGTGCAAGCAAAGAAGATGAAAGCAAAAATCAAGATCATGTTTATGGAAACTAGTGGGATTGGAGGTAATGCACACGCAAATTCTAGCGTCATGGTTGAGTGGGACTTAGAAGGGAATATAAATTAGAGTGTGTGATGATCGACATGTGATTTATGCATTTCGACCATATAAGTTATGTTCGAATTTGAAATGGTGTTGAATTTATGTGCTATAGAAAACTAAATATTTGAGTTATTTCGATGTGAAAGTAGAGTTATCATTATGTTTATATGCAAGTGTAGAGAGAAATAAAGAGAAAGGATTATTAGGATGAGTTTATCGGGAATTGCAAAGCACCTCTCTTAATAATCCTAAAAGTGATATAGGAGCAGGCCGATAATAAGGTTCTGTTTGTTTCCCTCCTAGATTATACAAACTAAAGTATGATCTATGGATAGTAGGGTAAAATACCATTCTAGAACCACTCTAGGATCATAATAATCTGAAATAAGCTTGGGAGACCACAAATTATTTGTAGTCCCATAGTAGCTTTTATCATAAAATGCATGACCATAATCCAACTTATTTATAATCTAGAGGGATTATAATCTGAAACAAACAGGCTCTAACTTAGGTTTTGTTAGGTTAATCCTTTCCAAGGGGATTGCTTCCCTAAATCTATTAGGCAATTAATCCCCCCTCAATCCCTGCACTCTTTCTCAATCCGATATTAAAAGGTCACTTTATTGAGCATGGATGGGAGACTATTAGATTGGAGACTATTAGAGTTGCTGTAAGCTACTATCTTTGTACACATGATGTACCCTTGAACATACTTTTTAGTGCACGCATGTCATTTTGTGATTCGTTCTGAATTTTCAAGTGATAAACATTTTCTAACGCAGTCACTGACTACTGGCAGCTAGATACCGATGCATTATTAGGATTTAATCATCTTTACTGATACTTCTTGCTGCAATTGGCCTCTGCAGGATGAGACAAGCACCGTGGGGAACGAACAGGGTGGCACAGCAGAGGGCGAGAGAGACATCCAGCTCGGCGCAGTGGTGGCCATCCTCTCCTTCACCGTGATGCTCCCCGGTCTCTCCTTCAGTTCAGCGGTGGCAAAGGGCCCGGAGAACTGGCGCCTCGACATCCTCATGCTCTTCGCATTCGCTTCTTGCATCTGTGGTTTATCGTTCATGCTCCTGAGCATGCAGCTGCTGGGGGCTCCGGAGACCCGTGCCTCCTTGCACCGGATCATCTCTCGCTGCCTCTTCTATGCCTGCATCGCCTTGCCAGCGCTGACAATACTCAGCCTGCTGCTGGTCATGCCGTTCAAGCTTTTCCTCTACGTTGGTCTCGCTGTCCCTCCGTTGGTGGTAGTGACGGTTGCCGGCGTCCACTGGTACGTCAAGAGCAGGAGCGAGGGAACAACAAAGCCGGACATCACGGCCGAGTTGAAGGAGCAGGAGAAGGAGATGGAATCCAACTCTAAGATCACCGGGGCCTTGATGGCCTCGTCGTTCGGGGGCCTCGTCGGCACGCTCGCAGCCTTGGATAAACAATCGGGAGACACCGGCGGCGACACCCTCCGCGGCACCCACGTCGCCATCATGTTCATGTTCAGCACAGCCGTGACGAGCGTTCTCCTGATGGTTCTTTCGATGGTGGCGCTGAAGATTGAAAGCAGAGTGCACAGGCGGTCCATCGTCGGAGCAATCAGGCATGCAAACGTCATCCTGCTCGGCTTGATCGCCGTCGCCGCATTCTCGGCGGCATTTGTGGTCCTCAGATTCTACATACTCACCGCGTTCGTCTCCGTGGCCCTCGCCGCCATGGTCCAGTTCATCATCGAGCATTGCACAACTGCCAAAGTCGATGCTGATGAACCGGTTGAAGGCCGGCAAGATGACAGCAACGACGTGCATCCAGACCCGGACCCGATCCAGGAGACGCAGCTCGGGTGGATGGCTGACATAGGCAAACAGGTGACTGCGTGGTCGCTGGGAGGAGTCATGGTAATCTTTGGACGCTTCATTGGAGATTCTGACAAAAATCACGACAAGGCCGCGGCAAACAAGACCTGCATGTTCCTGCTGACCTCGGCGTTTGCATCCGGGCTCGGGCTCATGTTTCTGATGAACTTCGGGTCCGGAGGTCGTCCAGCCAGAGTTGTCATCAACGCGGCCACCAACATACTGGCTTGCTCGGCCCTGGGGATGATTGCAGCAGCCGCACTTGCTATCTACGGCGTGGTAGTCATAAAGTCGTAGCAACGAAGAATCTCACATCCTCACTGAACATTTTTGGGCCACCATGCACCACGGCAACGACGGATGACTAAGTATAGCTCACTGCATTCTGTATTGTTTTATTCTATATGATATTCTGATGTTCTGAGCGGTAGATCATGGAACAAACAAATTATGCACGCCTAATGCGTGCCCATAGGCCATAGGGTCCAGGTAGTTATGGTACTAGTATGAGAAGTGCCTGGCGCGTTTAGCGGCAATTTGTCCATTGATTTTACAAGCAATAACTACTGATTGACATCTTTCATGACCCTGAAACCGCGGCTTTGCTGTTGTAATTCTGTTCCTTTCTTGTTCCATTCTCCTCTCGTGTTTGCTGGTCAACTCTGTTCACTACTGCTGCAGCAGGTAGGGTGTGCTCTTACCCCCTTGTGAGTGCAAAGGTCCTCACAAGTCGTATGGAAGGAAAGGAGATGCAAAGACCAACAAATATTTTAGCGCGCAACTGCACATCGATTAATTGGGGCGTGGATTGGGGCATGGAGCTACGACATGGCGGAATAGAAAACTGCCATCTCCGGCAGCGTGGTGTGTCCGTCATTAATGTTTTTTTTTTGAACAGGAGGGGCTAAGACCCTACTGGTTATATATTAAAACAAAAGAGTTACAGAAGTAATTACAAGCAGAAAAAAGGGAAGGGGGGAGGGATTACAACAGATGTTCGTGCCATTCTAAGGTGTTAAAGTTTAACATGGTGTGTTAAACTTTAACACATATGGAGTGTTTGGATGGGCTGTTAAATTTAACACCAAAGGTTGGAATTGACACCAATACCCCTCGATTAATGCTCTTAATGGCTTCCTAATACTCCTGTGTGCTTCCTGTTTCCTATGGCGCCAAGTCCTGGCGTTGAGTTTTGGTGCATGCTGGGTATGGCTGCTGTTGCTGCTCATACGTTTTGGTTTTTTTTCTCATTCAACCAAATCAAAGAACTAAAGGAGAAAAAACCTTCAAGTTATTTGCATTGTCCTATAAACACGATACAACACAAAGAGTGCACAAAGGTTGTCAATATCATTACAACACAACCATACAAATAATCTACGATTTGTTGTACAAACCATTAGCTAATTCATCACGAAATGCATTCATATTACAGTCTTCGTCCCCTGCTTCGGTATTCATCGCATGTCCTTCATACTTTGACACTTCGGCCATGGGAATGAAATTTTCATCCCGATCGAACATACAAAAGGCCCTATCGGTCATATCATTCTCTCGAATGAAATTGTGAATTGCCATGCATGCTACTATTATTTTGCTTTGTTTGTGCATTGGAAAACTTGGTATACCCAACAAAATCCTCCACTTCATCTTCAACACTCCAAAGGACCTCTCGATAACATTTCTAAGGGAAGAATGTGCGTAATTAAAGATCTCTTTCATACCTCTATGCATTGGGCCACTCCGAAACTCCGGTAGATGATATTTCGTACCCTTGTACAGTGCAAGGTAACCCGAACGGTTTGGATATCCCGAGTCAACTAGGTAAAATTTGCCTACAAATGAAGACAATTTTATAAGGTTAATGAAGTTGGCACGATTTATTGTACAAATGAAAACAATACAAGTATAGAAAGAAGTGTACCTGTAGGAGGATGTGGAAACTTGTCATCATATTTGGTTACGACATCACTAAAGACTCTCATATCATGAACCGATCCAGGCCATCCACTGACAACAAATGTGAACCTCATGTTGAAATCACAAATAGCCAGCACATTCTGTGTGGTATATCCATATCTCCCGGTGTGCTGAACCACCTTTTCATTTGGTACCACAACTAGTACATGCGTCCCATCTATAGCTCCTATACAATTGTTGAAGTATGGGGCAAACCGAGGGTTTTTCAATCTTTGGTGCACGGTCTTAAATTCTGGGTCCTTTGGCTTAATAATATCCACTGCTAGCTTAAGAACACTACACAAAACACTATTGAATATATGTCTTATTGTTTCTAAGGACCTTACAAACCAGTCCTCAACTTTTCTAAGTGATTAGGGTGCACCAATTATCCAAAGGAACATTCCTACCTCCATCGTTGACATTCCTCTAGTTCCTGCGGGCGGGGATGGTGGCGGGAGGAAGAAAGGGGGCGAGGGGAAGGTGATGGGAGGGAAAGAACGGGGAGAGGGGATGGTGGGAGGGGATGACCTGTGGGCGGGATGGATGGCCGGCGGGAGGAGATGGCGGCGGGTGGGGAGGAAGCGATGCGGGAGGGGAGGATGCGCAGGCGGCGGGTAGGAGAGAGAGGAGGAGAAAGAGGGGGGGGCAACTAGGGAAAGATGGAAGAGGGGGACCACTTTTAACACCTTTAGCAAGTTTTAACACCCCCTCCATGTGTTTATGAAAAATGGGGTGTTAAACTTTAACACAACTGTTTGGCAGCTAATGTGTTAAAAAGGTGTTGAAAGTGGGATGTTAAACTTTAACACCCCCTATCCAAACAGGGTCTAAAATTGAAGGGAAATATTTCTTCTTTGCCCTACGAATAACCAAGGCAGATTCATGCTTAAAGCACCTTATGGCCGCTTCCACTGAGAAAGGCTGTTGGTTGAAAATGAAGCTGTTTCTTGTCGTCTAGATGCTCCACGCTACAAGGATGATGATCTCCGTGAAGAAAGGCTTTGCAATCTGTCTCTTTAAATCTTCGATTATCTGGTTCGGGGATAAGTTATCCTGCACATTTAGGGAGATTTCCTGCCAACATAGGTTTGCAAAGGGGCAATGGAGGAAAAGGTGCTCCACTGTTTCATCACTGTTGTCAGCGCAGAAGATACATGAATAGTCATCCAGGCCCATGTTCTTTCTCCTTAATCTGTCCTGCATTAGGAGCCAGAAATAGATCTTATGCCTGAGTTGACAAGTGCTTTTCCATAGCCATTTGTATGAGATGTGAATATCTCTATGACCCTTCATGACTGCATACGCTTTCTGAGAACTATGTATAGTGGGGAGCCCTAAAGATATACCCATGTGTTGTTGCTGTTACCTAAGTTGCAGTTTAGGATATTTGCTGATAGTAGATGAAATTAGTCAAAAGCTTCAGCTGACATTGGTAGGTGAAAGAGGTTGTGTAGATGTTCTTCTGCTGCTGCCTTATAGAGGGAGATGTTTTTGGATTTTGTGAAGGAGTAGAGCTTAGGGTAGTAATTGAGTTTTGGCACCATTCCATTCCAGAGATCATCCCCCACAAGTATTGTTTTGCCATTTCTAGGGATGGAAGAGGCAAATCCTTTGTATTGGGTGATTAGTTTCAAGATGTCTCTCCACAAGATGCCAAGCAAACGAAGTCTCCATTGGTTGGCACAGCTAGCAGCTGCCTGGGGTTCGTCATTAATGTTTCCCAGAAAGTAGTGGAAATCACCGACCGACGCCTCCCAAGCTCTTCATTGGTGGCAATCGGGCTCGCCCAGGCCTGCTGCAACTGCAAGCTGTGGTCTGTGCGGGGCTCCTACATGGTTTCCGCAAACTGGTCAGGTCCTGTAACTTTAAAACCTATTGGACACTTCATACGAATACTATTTACCATTTTCTTACACTTAATTTAACAATCAATTAACTTATATCAACATTTCAAATAGACTACTTAACATTGTTCGGAGATGTGATATTATTTTTGTGTTGCTCACCCCTACCTTACCCAGATTTTGATGCATACTTCAAAATTTTCTTACAACTAATTCAAATCCTGATTAAACATTTTGAAGCGACTAATTCAATATTTCAGGGGTCAGATATTATTTTTGGTTGGCTTGAGGGATAAAGTATTTATTATGGTTAAATTGGTCCCTCCACCTTATCTTAACCATCTATCTACTATAGCACAGTCTCAAATACTATTGGAAAACTATGCATTCGTCCAATGCGTTAGTACCGGACGCGTTTTCGTCAAGTACTAACACGCGGCGTTAGTACCAGTCGTCACACACAATGCCACTGGAGCCCCTGTAGTACCGGTTTGGAGTCTAAGCCAGTACTGAATGACGTCATGTGGACCGTGTGGCCGACAGCTAGATTCCCTAGGAAGTTATTTAGTACCGGCTGGTGCCTTCAGCCAGTACTAAATGGTGAGGATGCCATTTAGTATTGGCTAGTAGCTGCAACCGGTACTAAATGGTACTAAATGAAACCATTTTACTGGTTGAAACTACCGGCCGGTACTAATATCAACCGTTTTCTCTCTATATAAATGAGTTGCTTCCTTAGCTTCCTCCCCGAGCAAGCTCACCATTTGCTCAGACTTCGTTTTTCTTCACTCAACTAGCTTCTTCACTAGACCGGTTAGCAACTTCATTCTCCCTCCTCTGGTCATAGTATTCTAGTTTTTTTTAATGAGATAGTTTTATGTTACAAATGGAGTATTTGTTGCTTGATTAGAGTGAGGAGAATGGAGAGTTTTTTAGAATAAGTTTTATGTTACAAATGGAATACTTGTTAATCTTTTAGAATGAGAAGAATGGAGAGTTTTTTAGAGTGAGGTGAATGAGGAGTTTTTTAAAATGAGTTTTATGTTACAAATGGAGTACTAGCTTGTTGATCTTTTAGAATGAGAAGAATGGAGAGTTTTTTAGAGTGAGGAGAATGGAGAGTTTTTTAGAATGAGTTTTATGTTACAAATGGAGTACTTGTTGATCTTTTAGAATGAGAAGAATGGAGAGTTTTTTAGAGTGAGGACTAAATATTATAAACACATTTACTCTATATTTCCCCTACCTAATACTGATGAAGTTTTTTATCTAATACGAAGCTCTATGTCCATTTTTCAATTACGATGCAGATGGACCGGCAATAGATGTAACACCTCCGCTCCTCCAATACTAGAGAATAGAAGAACTTCGAGTACACAAACTCTAGCTGAACATCATAAAAGAATCTTGAAATAATTTTTGCCAAACACCTTTTGGAGCCAGATTTTCATAATAGAAGTATGGTGGCCAATAGTCGGTTTAGGCAAAGATTTGTCCACTGACCTTGACCCATCGGCTTATAGTTAGTTTTGGATTGCCAAAATGAGTCATGCTCAGTGAACAGATCTTTTGCCTGGACAGGCTATTGGGCCATCATACTTCTATTATCAAAATGAGGCACTTGCTCCAAAAGATATTTGGACAATTATTTTAAGATTCCTTTATGATATTCAGCTAGAGTAGGTGGACTCGTAGATCTCATGTTGTACTATTATTTTAGGATTGGTGTATCTTTTTGTCTCCCAAATTAACTGTCGTGATGTCGACGATCTTATATTCTAAATATCTCATTGATGTAAGACTTAATATATGCACTAGATTATGTAGATAGGTTATTAGGAATCAACATTATCGATATAAGTCGTAGTTTGTATGTTGCGATGATTAACGGTCACATGTGCACGATCCTAGGTTCTAAGTATCTTATGTAAGATTTAATATGTACGATGAATTTGATATGTAATGTATTCTAGTTAATATTCCATATATACACATATATACATGTGACAACCTTGTCGTAATGATTGAAACATTTTATTAGAATTAAGATAGTGTGCACAGGAAAGAAAACTGCTGGGGGCGGACAGTTTCAGCTCCCGCCAATTTCGCAACTTTAGTACCGATTGGAAGCATGCCCGGTACTAAATGGAGGAATTTAGTATCGAGCAAAGGCTGGAACCGGTACTAAATGCCCCTAATTTGAGATCCCACTATTTAACAACTTTAGTACCGGTTGGGAGTCCTGCCCGGTACTAAACGGAGGAATTCAGTACCGGGCAAAGGCTAGCACCGGTTCTAAACTGTCCCACCTACAAATATTTCGTCTTCTCCAAACACTTAGCAGTTTCCAAAAATTAGCAGTTCCTCCCTCTGCGCCGCGCCGGACCCGTCCCCGTCGCCCTCGACCACCGCCGCCACCCCGTCGCCGTCGTCCATGACTGCCGCGCTGGTCCTATCCCCATCGCCATCGCCGTCGCCATCGCCGTCACCCACGACCGCCACGCCAGTCCTATCCCCGTCTCCATCACCATCGCCGTCGTCCCATCCCCGGCTCCGTCACCATCGCCCGTCGCCCCATCCCCGTCGACGTTGCCCATTGCCCCATCCCTGACCACCGCCACCCCATCCCCAGTGGCCATCCCCATCGCTACTCCTCTCCCTTCCCCGCCTCCCCCGCGGGCCGCCGCCACGCCTCTCCCTCCCTCGCCTCTCCCGCGTGCCGCCGCGCCTTCCCCGGTTAGGTTTTCTTTTTTTTTGATATTTTTAATTTTGATGCATTAAAATGATTTTGCTACCCGTATTGGATTAAAATGGCTATGATTTTGTTTGAATTGGATACCAATTTGTATTGGATGCTAAGTAATTTTTTTTGTGATTCAATTATGGCATAAAACTATATCTCTTAGAGGATATGTAGATATTCATGTGTAGCATTATGATAGAATTGTGGATGGCTATGAAACGATGGTCTAGATTTATTTCATTGTATATGATGTGCATATATGACAATGTATTATTGGTGGCAAAGTTGACTAGTTAAGAAAAATGGTGGCAAATTATCTTATCACAATTTTATTTGGATAGTTTGGGCTAACTATGGTAAGTGGAAGTTCTTCTCGCCATGGTGGCAGCGGCTGTGGAGGTGGCCGCTGTGGTGGTGGTGGCCGTGGACACTACATTTTCGAGGAGCCACCGTTGACTCATCCCCCAGGAATTCACTTCCCTAATCGCGTTATTGACTTGCTAAAAGGCGATCAAAATAGAGGAACAATTCCCAACATAGTAATATTCTTTCCTTCTTGTAATTAGTTTTTTACTCCACATGAATAATTTCTAAATTTACTTACATACAATGTAGCTTATTGACAATATTAGATGGTTGAAAGATGTTGTCGAAGCTCTAGGTGCTACTTCTCCTTTAGTGCAATCAGAGATAGTTGGTCCATGGAATTTTAAAAGAGTAAAAATCTCTTTTCATGTACCTATTCGAGAAACACATGCCAACCGAATGGGAGTACCAGGACAGCCCATCCTGATGGTTTCAATTGCTACATAGGGTCAATTAGTACCAAGTAGGGTAACTTTTTAAAGGACCGCCGTGGAGGCCTGCCTACAACAGCTTAAGGATCATGGGTACTTTGTGCCAGACTTCTCAGATTTTCGAATAAAGACGCTCGAGGAGGGAGAAAGCAATGTGACTAGGAATATTGAGAGACTTTGTCAGCTGAATCAACATGACATGGTATGGAGCACATATCTAGTCATGTAATTATGTTACATCTTTTAAATTTCATCATGTTATTCTATTCTTTTAGGATGTCTTTGGTAAAACCTTAGCGGCAATGAACTTTCACCTAGCTCAAGTCTTGGATATGTTGAATTATAGTTACACCGATAGAAACCTAATATGCATCAGAGATTTCAAGCTCCAGGCTCATCTCACATTCTACAGGCCATTTCAGTTGTGGTCATCTCCATTGTTCGAGATTTATGGTAGTGCATGTGACTGTCCTTATGGAGTGCTAGAGAGTGCACTAATTCATGCTCTAGCTTATATTGATGAAGTTCTAGTTTTTACGATTGGAGACTTAAGCTATGTGGCATATCTACATAAGCGAAGCATGGATGAACTCCTACTGTACCCTTTTCTTATGGATTTGAACTTGCTCTCTCTAAGATCTTAAGTATTGATGTACGAACTATTGAGTGTTAATGATTTAAATGGGTTGATACTGGTGATACTTGGATTTGAATGGGTTGATATATTAACGTAATATTATTAGTAAAAGCTCTATCGGATAAGAATACGAATTAAAACAAAAGGGTAAAAAAAGAATAAACTTTAGTACCGATTAGTAAAACTAACCGGTACTAAACCGCCGTTTGCAATAGTGCGACGTGGCTCGGAGTTTAGTACCGGTCGGTGTTACCGACCGGTACTAGGAGTCAATCCTTCGTAGTCAAATATTAGAAGCTATGTAATAAAAAATTGTAAAAGTTATATATATATATATATATATATATATATATATATATATATATATATAGACACACACACACACCACCATGGGGACGAAAGGATGCCGTGGAAAACTTACAGAATCGGCCGGAGATCGTGTCGATGCAGCCCTGCCAACCCGTACGAACTCGTGAAAGAAGAAAAGTATTTGCGAAGTCGCCGATTTGAAAGTACAGTACGAGGAAATAGTAGATTGTTGTATTGATTTGATGTTGTTTTTACAGATCTCTAAAGACAGCTATTTATAGCCTGTTACAACCAACCTCTTAACCGACTAGGATTCTATCTCTAATTTTAAACAAAAACGAATATTTACAAGTACAACTCGTATCGGAGTTGGTCGTTGCGCTCCTGTGGGCCGATCCCCCTTTATCTTCTCTTCGCAATTCACTTTAAGCCCATATTGGCCCAATTGCCCCAGCCTCTTAATCAGCCGATTTCTACCAACTCCATCCACCAAAACACTGCAGCGCCAATTGGCCGATCTTCAACTGTAGCACCAATCGGCCGACTCCCAGTCATGACCTTTTTGACTCATCGCATCGGCTAATCCTTTCCCTTTTTGATGCCGATTCCATACATGTCAAAATCTGGCGTCAACACATGCCCCCCAATTTCGGAGTAAAACATAATCTTTACTTCGAAATTCCTTTCAACTTCCCTTCCGAAACAAACGCATTAAAAATATCTTTCTGTTTCACGGTCTTCTGCCTGATGATTGCAATCTTTTCAAAATGGGCGCCTGAGACAACCACTCCCCACGAAAAATCACATCGACGGCATGGTAAAAATCTGCTTTTACCCCTTCTCAGACCGTCCTTAAATATCAGCACGTCCCGCACTTCTTTTTCACAAGCCCACGTCTTTGTTCTTTGGCGCACTGGTTTCCTTCTTCCTCCGGCGCCTCTTTAGCTTCCCATCTCCTCCTCCGGCGACCCTTTTCATCCGCATTCCACTCCACTTCCCCAATGGCAACACCTTCAGAAACATCACCAACACCCTAGGTCCCGGCGGCAGCTCCAGCGGCAGTGGTAGCAACTCCATCGGCAGGAGTGAGAGCTTCATTGGCGACAGAGGCCCCACCGACGGCTTCAGCGTCCGTAGCTCCGCCAGCAATCCCGCCAACCACGATGAGCTTCATCCCGGAGGTACTTACTTGAAACTTTCTTTTTACTTTTCACCGCCAAGGCATCCATTTTAGATCTGTTCTCATTTCTTTCCTTTTTACCTTTTTTAGGCGGTCTTATCTATCTTGGTCCTATGGGAAACCCAGATCCAACTGATCTAATCAACTTGGAAACCCATAGAATTCCATTTAAGCAGTCGACCAAACATAATCTTTACTTCGAAATTCCTTTCAACTTCCCTTCCGAAACAAACGCATTAAAAATATCTTTCTGTTTCACGGTCTTCTGCCTGATGATTGCAATCTTTTCAAAATGGGCGCCTGAGACAACCACTCCCCCCGAAAAATCACATCGACGGCACGGTAAAAATCTGCTTTTACCCCTTCTCAGACCGTCCTTAAATATCAGCACGTCCCGCACTTCTTTTTCACAAGCCCACGTCTTTGTTCTTTGGCGCACTGGTTTCCTTCTTCCTCCGGCGCCTCTTTAGCTTCCCATCTCCTCCTCCGGCGACCCTTTTCATCCGCATTCCACTCCACTTCCCCAATGGCAACACCTTCAGAAACATCACCAACACCCTAGGTCCCGGCGGCAGCTCCAGCGGCAGTGGTAGCAACTCCATCGGCAGGAGTGAGAGCTTCATTGGCGACAGAGGCCCCACCGACGGCTTCAGCGTCCGTAGCTCCGCCAGCAATCCCGCCAACCACGATGAGCTTCATCCCGGAGGTACTTACTTGAAACTTTCTTTTTACTTTTCACCGCCAAGGCATCCATTTTAGATCTGTTCTCATTTCTTTCCTTTTTACCTTTTTTAGGCGGTCTTATCTATCTTGGTCCTATGGGAAACCCAGATCCAACTGATCTAATCAACTTGGAAACCCATAGAATTCCATTTAAGCAGTCGACCATGGACTTAGATCACTGGTCAGGCACCTTCAGATCATGGCCGAACGAAACCCCCTGGTTGGAAAGAATGGTATCAAAGGATAGCCACCTCTAAAAGGGTTCAATGGGACGAGCGAAAAATCGGCCAGTGTATCGACTTGTCCTTATCCTAGATGGAAAGGAACGAGCCCTTAGTGATAGCAGCTTCCTATTTTTGGTCCGACGCTCTCAACACGTTTCTCTTCGGACATGGGCCTATGACTCCCACTTTGGCCGATGTAGTAATGTTGACCGGCCTTGACATCTCCTCTCCTGACACCCCTTTCCGCTACTTAGTCAAGCCGACCCATCGGCTAGAAACAAAAGGAATCGGCGGGTGGAAAGGGTTCATTAAGAGCAACAAGAGGACCGGGACAGTCGCAGAGAGGGAGCATGCGGCCTTCTTGATGATGTGGCTGGAGAAACACCTCTTGTGTGGGAGAGCAGCTGGTCCTTCTTCCAATACACAGGCTCTGGCCGAGGCATTATTTATAGGAGCTTCTGTTCCTCTCGGAAAACATCTACTAGGATCGGCTTATCATATGCTACATCAGATCGGCGTCAAGTTATCCAAGGGAGAGCCAATTGGAAATCTAGGTGGACCCTGGTGGTTCATCAACCTATGGCTCAATCTGTACATGAGCAAGATCTCACATTAGCGAGTGGAGCACATGACTTTTCCCAACATCGAATCGGCAGAAAATCCCACCGTACAGCGTCTTTGTACTTCCTTCGGCGAAGCAGCATCGGCTTTCTCTGGTTGCCAGTACTCTGCCACCAAGGTAGCCGAATATTTTAGATGCTTCTACAATGGCTTCAGCGAAGAAACAACTAGCTGGTTCCCATATCAGAGATCGGAACCACTCTTTGAGCTCCCCTCTTGCTTCGACTCAACGACCAACACATTTGATGATGACCTCACAGATGAGCTGATCAAGCCAGGGATCCTGCCGATGAATTTCTTCTCAGGGAAGGACGCCCCTACTTATGAATTTTATAATCCATCTGTCGTAGCACGACAATTCGGCTTGGGTCAACTGCCGATTTATGCATACTTTGCCGGCCGTGCAAAGTTCCGAGACGAGCTCACCAAAGGTCTCGATTACAGTCGGCTGTATGACCGGGTCCCAGATTCCAGCACCATAGACTTGACCAATTGGATAGTGGCCCCTTTTGCTGTCCAACAATTCAAGCTATGGTGGGCAGAATGGAAACAACATCTCTTCTGCGCCTCCCCGGCGATATACTGCAACATCCTGGACCCCAAAAATATTGATCCAAACGCAGAGGTATCACTCCTTCCTCAGCTGATTCTGATCCCTTTTTCTCTTTTTGTACCACTAACTCTTGTTTTTCTTTCAGTCTAAGAGTCAGGTCCCCCCGAGACGCAGCCGGAGCGGTCGGCCGATAGAGGATCGTTATCCGTACACGGAGTTCCCCCTTATTGGCTATCATGCCCCCTCCGTTGACGACATCACTGGCCGATTGAAGCAGGTGCTGAGGAAAATCATAAAGAAAACAAGCCGCCGAGTGCGCGCCCGCACGAAATCGGCCGATCCATCCGCGGCTGCATCGGCGGAGTCTTTGGTTGTGCCGACTCTCTTGGTTGTCGAGGAAGTTGACCCCCAAGCTGCTATAGAAGCCGGAGCGGCCGCCGCGTTGCTGTTGCTAGAAGCCATTCAGGTAAACTTGCTTTTAATTCCTCCCAATTATTCTTCCAACACTGACTCCTCCCTTATATCAGGCCGCGCAAATCGCCCCGGAGGCTCCACAGCAATCGGCAATGCCCCAGGCAGAAACTGGAGCACCAGTGCTTCCTCCCACTGGGGTACAAGGTCTCTTAACTTAATCTTTGACGTAGGTTATCGGCACGCTAACTATACCTTCCGAACAGCCGTTGACTAGAAAAGTTCCTCAAGAGGCCGGCTCGAGCAGGACACCGATAATCGTCGAATCCTCCTCCTCCGATGAGCCAATCGCACTAGCTCCTGAACCGAGGGTAACACTCCCGTAGGCGCAACTAGAGGAAATCTGCTTCAAAGAAGTAAGGAGTTCTATTACCCCAACTTGCCGATTCGCTATCACCGTCGGCTAACTTATTTTTCCTTACATTTATTCTTTTGCAGGAATAGGACACTCCTAATAATAGCCTCTTCTCATTTGCGGTTGCACTCTCTGATGATGAAGAAGTCGCCTCTTGTCAAGTTACCTTGAGCTCCGTCCCTGATAATGTCCGCGCCAAGCTCGAGAGCATACGAACCCTTCTTTAAGAAGACATCGGCCGATTGGTCGAGAATGCCTCACCAATTCGACAGCTCTTTGGTGACGTCAACGGCCGAGTCCCAAAAGAGGCGGAAGAAGCCTTGGCACCCGCAGCATACATAGAATCGATGCGGATCCCAGTGTTCAGGGCTCTACACCACATGGCCGATCGTGCCAAGCTGGCCAAAACTCGTGAGGAGGAAGATTCGTACAAGCACCGGGCCCAAGAGGTACACCATCGGATCCACTTCCGCGAGAACTCCCGCTCCGGAATCGTCAGTACCATAGATCGCCTCAAGCGCCGAAGGGCGGAACTCGCCAAGGAAATGGAGCAGGTAGTCAAGGAGATAGCCATCATAGAGTAGAAACTTCAAGATCTCCCCTCCGTCATCGCCGATCTGAAGCAGGAGAGGCAGCACTTAGCCCACGAGGCCCTCAGACTTCATCGCCACATGCCAGAGGTTCCGGGATCGACGGAGGACGACCAGCGGGTTTTAGACTCGGCCGATCAAATTAGGCGATGAGTGATTGTGGCCATTAATGCTCTTTTGGGATGAACTGTAAAAGTACTGGACATCTTGTAAGAACACTAATGCCCTTTGACCGTTTGATGCCCGAACTCAATCTTGACCCGTCCTTCGTGGCGCTCCTTTATTTATTACCTTTTTTACTCTGATGGGACATGTCTTACCAAACCCTCGCCCTTTTTCTTCCTATAAGTACCATCCTTGGTATTGCTTTCAAGGGTACTCGCCCCGCTCAATCTTTTCTCCCTCCGATTGCTTTTTCCATCGGAATACTTGCAGAGATGTCTTCTTCATCCTCTTCCTTTTCCTCTTCTTCCGTCAACCAGGTATGAGATCTGTCTTTGTTTTTCCCCCTCCAGTTTGATCTTTTAACCAATCTGACTTTAGGCGATTCTGTGTTAATTTTTTCAGCCAAGATGCCTTAGCCCCAAACTCGAATGGGCGGTCGAACTCATGCACTCTGACAAACCATTGTCGCAGGAAGACAAGGACTTGATCAGGGCACACCGTGAAGAACTCAGAGATCACATCCCTGCCGACGTTCAACGGATCTGAGATCACATCAACGGAAACTATTACAGGCGGCCGCCAGTCAACAAGAGCCACCCACTCCCTCACCCGGTCACCCTTGAAGATGCAGCGGTAGGAACATCTTGCCCGGTATGGATCGGAGCCATCCTCTTCCTTGCCAGGTTGAGGTGGAGGCCGCGATGAAAGATGTGGAAGAAAGAAGCACCCGCCTCCTGATAGAATTAGGTCGGATTGAGAGGGAACTCAAGAAGAAGCATGGTTGAGTATTTTTTGTTCTAAGGGCGACTTGTACCGTGTCGGCCGTGTACCTTATCGTCCGTACAGAATGATAAATCGGCCAACCTGAACGATTACTTTTCTCCTCTAGGCGATTTCTTTTTCTGCATCGGCTATATGATTATCCAGGAAGTAACCGTTCTATCCTGCCATGCCCCACAACAATTCTTATGCATCGACCCATATACTAGGGTAATATCTTTTCAGGTACCTCCCATTCAAGGCCCTAGTAAATTCCTGATCGGTTGTGATATTCTGAGGGATGCCGAAGCGGTAGACAATGTGGTCTCTTACGAAATCGACCATAGCGGCCGATGTTACGGCCTTTAATGGAATTGCCTCTACCCATTTGGTGAAATAATCTGTGGCTACTAAAATGAATTTATGCCCCTTACTTGATGGAGGATAAATTTGTCTGATGAGGTCTATTCCCTAACCTCTGAATAGCCATGGCTTGATTATTGGATTCATGACCGATGCGAGTGCACGCTGCACGTTTCCATATTTCTGATAGTCTTGACATCCTTTATAATATTTGAAACAATCTTTAAGGATCGTCGGCCAATAATATCCATTATTCCTAATCATCCACTTCATTTTATGAGCTGATTGGTGAGCTCCGCATACGCCTTCGTGGATTTCTCCCATCAGGATTTTTGCCTCCTCCGTCCCCAGGCACTTGAGCAGAACCCCATCAATTGTTTGGTAGAACAAATCGTGTTCGAGTAATACATACTTCGTGGCTTGAAAACGCACTCGCCGATCCACTTTCTTGGATGGATCTTTTAAATAATCGGCAATCTCTTTTCGCCAATCGTCGGCCGCGAGTTCCAGAGTCATGGCGCCTTGAATCGGCTGATACCCGGATGTGTGCTGGGCAAGCCTGTTGGCCTCCTCATTATAGTTCCTGGGAATATGCTCAATAACCGCGAACTTGAATTCTCTCAAAAGTTGGAGGCAATCCTCGTAATAAATTCTCAAAACATCATCTTTGCACTCAGATCTTCCTGTCAATTGGTCCACGATGAGCATGGAATCCCCAAAAATTTCCACAGCGTCGGCCTTAATCTCTCTTAACAATTGTATCCCTTTTAGGGCAGCCCGGTATTCCGCCTGGTTACTAGTAGCGGATGTTTCTATCGGCAGAGAGAAATCATAAATTGCCCCCCGAGGCGATATGAGGACGATGCCGATTCCTGATCCGGCCCCACATGACGAACCATCAAAATATAGAGTACACGGAACTGGTTCCACGACAGCAACTTCTGGTCCGCAGTGCTGGGCAACGAAATCGGCCATGACTTGACCTTTGACGGCTTTTGCCGACTCGTATCTTAGATCAAACTCTGATAAAGCCAAGATCCACTTTCCAATCCGCCCTTTCAAAATCGGCAACGACAGCATGTACTTTACTACGTCATCTTTGCATACGACTACGCACTCTGCCGATAACAGGTAGTGTCTGAGTTTGGTGCATGAGAAGTGAAGCCACAAGCACAATCGCTCTACCGAGGAGTATCTCGTTTTGGCGTCCAAAAGTCTTCTGCTAACATAATATATCACCCGTTCCTTTCCTTCGAACTCCTATACCAGCGCCGATCCGATAGCTCGTTCATCGGCCGACAAGTATAGCTTGAATGGCTTATCAGCCTGTGGTGGGACCAATACGGGTGGAGAGACTAGGTATCGTTTGATGTCTTCCAGTGCCTTGCATTGTTCTTCTACCCATACGAATTCTTGGTCGGGTAACGGTGTGAAAGCTTGGATGCGTCCGGACAGCTTCGATATGAATCTTCTGATGAAACTAACTTTGCCGATTAAGGACTGCAGCTCGGTTTTATTTTGTGGAGCCACGACTTTATTAATAGCCGCTATGATTTTCCGGTTGATCTCTATCCCACGCTCATGAACCATGAATCCTAAAAATTGTCCGGTGGATATGCCGAAGGCGCACTTGTTCGGGTTCATTTTTAACCCATGCTTTCTCGTGCATTCCAATACTTGCCGCAAATCGGCCAAGTGTTCCTGGTGTCCCTTCGACTTGACCACGATGTTGTCGATGTAAATCTCTACCAGTACGCCGATGAGTTTGTGAAATATGTAATTCATGGCTCGTTGATACGTAGCGCCGGCGTTCTTCAACCCAAAAGTCATTACTACCCACTCGAACAAACCGAGGTGGCCTAGGCATCTGAAAGCCGTTTTTGAAATATCTTCTTCGGCCATTAATATTTGGTTGTACCCGGCGTTTCCGTCCATAAAACTAATGAATTTATGACCCGCGGTAGCATCTATTAACACATTGGCTGTCGGCATTGGATATCCGTCCATCGGCGTAGCCTGATTAAGGTTCCTGAAGTCAATGCACACGCGCAGCTTCCCGTTCTTCTTGTATACGGGCACAATGTTGGAGATCCACTCGGTATAACGGCATTGCCGAATAAATTTTGCTTCAATCAGCCTTGTGATCTCGGCCTTTATATCAGGTAGAATTTTAGGATTACACCGCCGTGCGGGTTGCTGATACGGCCAATATCCCAGCTTTATGGGCAGCCGGTGTTCAACAATGGACCGGTCTAGACCAGGCATCTCATGATATTCCCAAGCAAAGCAATCTTTAAACTCTTTCAATAAATTTGTCAATTTACATTTGTAATATGGATCCAAATTAGCGCTAATGTACGTCGGCCTTGGCTTGGTGCCATCACTTAAATCTATCATCTCCAATGAATCGGCCGACGTAAATCCGTGCCCCAGCTTCCCGTCTTCTCAAACGAATTGATCCATTTAATCTGAATCTTCAGAGCCGACTGCTCGGATCGGCTGTAGGCCAAAATCGGACACTTTCAGGAAATCGGTGTCCCAAGTCCTCCCGGATATGCACTTGACGTGCTCGCAACTCCATTGCTGCGCGTCGGCCGCAGCAACGCTGTAGGCAGAATCGGCGGTGACTATTTTGATGTTGTCTCTGTCCCATTGTACGAGGCATTGATGCATTGTAGACGGGATGCAGCAATTTGCGTGTATCCAGTCGCGACCAAGTAACATATTGTAGGACCCTTTGCCATTAATAATAAAGAAAGTGGTAGGAAGAGTCTTACTGGCGATGGTGAGGTCGACGCAAAGCACGCCGCGGGCGGGAGACACGTTGCCTTCGAAGTCCTTGAGCATCATGTCCATCTTGGTCAAATCATCGTCGCTTTTTCCGAACCTTCGGAACATGGCATACGGCATGATGTTGACTGCAGCGCCTCCAACCCATGCTTTCTCGTGCATTCCAATACTTGCCGCAAATCGGCCAAGTGTTCCTGGTGTCCCTTCGACTTGACCACGATGTTGTCGATGTAAATCTCTACCAGTACGCCGATGAGTTTGTGAAATATGTAATTCATGGCTCGTTGATACGTAGCGCTGGCGTTCTTCAACCCAAAAGTCATTACTACCCACTCGAACAAACCGAGGTGGCCTAGGCATCTAAAAGCCGTTTTTGAAATATCTTCTTCGGCCATTAATATTTGGTTGTACCCGGCGTTTCCGTCCATAAAACTAATGAATTTATGACCCGCGGTAGCATCTATTAACACATTGGCTGTCGGCATTGGATATCCGTCCATCGGCGTAGCCTGATTAAGGTTCCTGAAGTCAATGCACACGCGCAGCTTCCCGTTCTTCTTGTATACGGGCACAATGTTGGAGATCCACTCGGTATAACGGCATTGCCGAATAAATTTTGCTTCAATCAGCCTTGTGATCTCGGCCTTTATATCAGGTAGAATTTTAGGATTACACCGCCGTGCGGGTTGCTGATACGGCCAATATCCCAGCTTTATGGGCAGCCGGTGTTCAACAATGGACCGGTCTAGACCAGGCATCTCATGATATTCCCAAGCAAAGCAATCTTTAAACTCTTTCAATAAATTTGTCAATTTACATTTGTAATATGGATCCAAATTAGCGCTAATGTACGTCGGCCTTGGCTTGGTGCCATCACTTAAATCTATCATCTCCAATGAATCGGCCGACGTAAATCCGTGCCCCAGCTTCCCGTCTTCTCAAACGAATTGATCCATTTAATCTGAATCTTCAGAGCCGACTGCTCGGATCGGCTGTAGGCCAAAATCGGACACTTTCAGGAAATCGGTGTCCCAAGTCCTCCCGGATATGCACTTGACGTGCTCGCAACTCCATTGCTGCGCGTCGGCCGCAGCAACGCTGTAGGCAGAATCGGCGGTGACTATTTTGATGTTGTCTCTGTCCCATTGTACGAGGCATTGATGCATTGTAGACGGGATGCAGCAATTTGCGTGTATCCAGTCGCGACCAAGTAACATATTGTAGGACCCTTTGCCATTAATAATAAAGAAAGTGGTAGGAAGAGTCTTACTGGCGATGGTGAGGTCGACGCAAAGCACGCCGCGGGCGGGAGACACGTTGCCTTCGAAGTCCTTGAGCATCATGTCCATCTTGGTCAAATCATCGTCGCTTTTTCCCAACCTTCGGAACATGGCATACGGCATGATGTTGACTGCAGCGCCTCCAACCCATGCTTTCTCGTGCATTCCAATACTTGCCGCAAATCGGCCAAGTGTTCCTGGTGTCCCTTCGACTTGACCACGATGTTGTCGATGTAAATCTCTACCAGTACGCCGATGAGTTTGTGAAATATGTAATTCATGGCTCGTTGATACGTAGCGCCGGCGTTCTTCAACCCAAAAGTCATTACTACCCACTCGAACAAACCGAGGTGGCCTAGGCATCTGAAAGCCGTTTTTGAAATATCTTCTTCGGCCATTAATATTTGGTTGTACCCGGCGTTTCCGTCCATAAAACTAATGAATTTATGACCCGCGGTAGCATCTATTAACACATTGGCTGTCGGCATTGGATATCCGTCCATCGGCGTAGCCTGATTAAGGTTCCTGAAGTCAATGCACACGCGCAGCTTCCCGTTCTTCTTGTATACGGGCACAATGTTGGAGATCCACTCGGTATAACGGCATTGCCGAATAAATTTTGCTTCAATCAGCCTTGTGATCTCGGCCTTTATATCAGGTAGAATTTTAGGATTACACCGCCGTGCGGGTTGCTGATACGGCCAATATCCCAGCTTTATGGGCAGCCGGTGTTCAACAATGGACCGGTCTAGACCAGGCATCTCATGATATTCCCAAGCAAAGCAATCTTTAAACTCTTTCAATAAATTTGTCAATTTACATTTGTAATATGGATCCAAATTAGCGCTAATGTACGTCGGCCTTGGCTTGGTGCCATCACTTAAATCTATCATCTCCAATGAATCGGCCGACGTAAATCCGTGCCCCAGCTTCCCGTCTTCTCAAACGAATTGATCCATTTAATCTGAATCTTCAGAGCCGACTGCTCGGATCGGCTGTAGGCCAAAATCGGACACTTTCAGGAAATCGGTGTCCCAAGTCCTCCCGGATATGCACTTGACGTGCTCGCAACTCCATTGCTGCGCGTCGGCCGCAGCAACGCTGTAGGCAGAATCGGCGGTGACTATTTTGATGTTGTCTCTGTCCCATTGTACGAGGCATTGATGCATTGTAGACGGGATGCAGAAATTTGCGTGTATCCAGTCGCGACCAAGTAACATATTGTAGGACCCTTTGCCATTAATAATAAAGAAAGTGGTAGGAAGAGTCTTACTGGCGATGGTGAGGTCGACGCAAAGCACGCCGCGGGCGGGAGACACGTTGCCTTCGAAGTCCTTGAGCATCATGTCCATCTTGGTCAAATCATCGTCGCTTTTTCCCAACCTTCGGAACATGGCATACGGCATGATGTTGACTGCAGCGCCTCCAACCCATGCTTTCTCGTGCATTCCAATACTTGCCGCAAATCGGCCAAGTGTTCCTGGTGTCCCTTCGACTTGACCACGATGTTGTCGATGTAAATCTCTACCAGTACGCCGATGAGTTTGTGAAATATGTAATTCATGGCTCGTTGATACGTAGCGCCGGCGTTCTTCAACCCAAAAGTCATTACTACCCACTCGAACAAACCGAGGTGGCCTAGGCATCTGAAAGCCGTTTTTGAAATATCTTCTTCGGCCATTAATATTTGGTTGTACCCGGCGTTTCCGTCCATAAAACTAATGAATTTATGACCCGCGGTAGCATCTATTAACACATTGGCTGTCGGCATTGGATATCCGTCCATCGGCGTAGCCTGATTAAGGTTCCTGAAGTCAATGCACACGCGCAGCTTCCCGTTCTTCTTGTATACGGGCACAATGTTGGAGATCCACTCGGTATAACGGCATTGCCGAATAAATTTTGCTTCAATCAGCCTTGTGATCTCGGCCTTTATATCAGGTAGAATTTTAGGATTACACCGCCGTGCGGGTTGCTGATACGGCCAATATCCCAGCTTTATGGGCAGCCGGTGTTCAACAATGGACCGGTCTAGACCAGGCATCTCATGATATTCCCAAGCAAAGCAATCTTTAAACTCTTTCAATAAATTTGTCAATTTACATTTGTAATATGGATCCAAATTAGCGCTAATGTACGTCGGCCTTGGCTTGGTGCCATCACTTAAATCTATCATCTCCAATGAATCGGCCGACGTAAATCCGTGCCCCAGCTTCCCGTCTTCTCAAACGAATTGATCCATTTAATCTGAATCTTCAGAGCCGACTGCTCGGATCGGCTGTAGGCCAAAATCGGACACTTTCAGGAAATCGGTGTCCCAAGTCCTCCCGGATATGCACTTGACGTGCTCGCAACTCCATTGCTGCGCGTCGGCCGCAGCAACGCTGTAGGCAGAATCGGCGGTGACTATTTTGATGTTGTCTCTGTCCCATTGTACGAGGCATTGATGCATTGTAGACGGGATGCAGAAATTTGCGTGTATCCAGTCGCGACCAAGTAACATATTGTAGGACCCTTTGCCATTAATAATAAAGAAAGTGGTAGGAAGAGTCTTACTGGCGATGGTGAGGTCGACGCAAAGCACGCCGCGGGCGGGAGACACGTTGCCTTCGAAGTCCTTGAGCATCATGTCCATCTTGGTCAAATCATCGTCGCTTTTTCCCAACCTTCGGAACATGGCATACGGCATGATGTTGACTGCAGCACCTCCAACCCATGCTTTCTCGTGCATTCCAATACTTGCCGCAAATCGGCCAAGTGTTCCTGGTGTCCCTTCGACTTGACCACGATGTTGTCGATGTAAATCTCTACCAGTACGCCGATGAGTTTGTGAAATATGTAATTCATGGCTCGTTGATACGTAGCGCCGGCGTTCTTCAACCCAAAAGTCATTACTACCCACTCGAACAAACCGAGGTGGCCTAGGCATCTGAAAGCCGTTTTTGAAATATCTTCTTCGGCCATTAATATTTGGTTGTACCCGGCGTTTCCGTCCATAAAACTAATGAATTTATGACCCGCGGTAGCATCTATTAACACATTGGCTGTCGGCATTGGATATCCGTCCATCGGCGTAGCCTGATTAAGGTTCCTGAAGTCAATGCACACGCGCAGCTTCCCGTTCTTCTTGTATACGGGCACAATGTTGGAGATCCACTCGGTATAACGGCATTGCCGAATAAATTTTGCTTCAATCAGCCTTGTGATCTCGGCCTTTATATCAGGTAGAATTTTAGGATTACACCGCCGTGCGGGTTGCTGATACGGCCAATATCCCAGCTTTATGGGCAGCCGGTGTTCAACAATGGACCGGTCTAGACCAGGCATCTCATGATATTCCCAAGCAAAGCAATCTTTAAACTCTTTCAATAAATTTGTCAATTTACATTTGTAATATGGATCCAAATTAGCGCTAATGTACGTCGGCCTTGGCTTGGTGCCATCACTTAAATCTATCATCTCCAATGAATCGGCCGACGTAAATCCGTGCCCCAGCTTCCCGTCTTCTCAAACGAATTGATCCATTTAATCTGAATCTTCAGAGCCGACTGCTCGGATCGGCTGTAGGCCAAAATCGGACACTTTCAGGAAATCGGTGTCCCAAGTCCTCCCGGATATGCACTTGACGTGCTCGCAACTCCATTGCTGCGCGTCGGCCGCAGCAACGCTGTAGGCAGAATCGGCGGTGACTATTTTGATGTTGTCTCTGTCCCATTGTACGAGGCATTGATGCATTGTAGACGGGATGCAGCAATTTGCGTGTATCCAGTCGCGACCAAGTAACATATTGTAGGACCCTTTGCCATTAATAATAAAGAAAGTGGTAGGAAGAGTCTTACTGGCGATGGTGAGGTCGACGCAAAGCACGCCGCGGGCGGGAGACACGTTGCCTTCGAAGTCCTTGAGCATCATGTCCATCTTGGTCAAATCATCGTCGCTTTTTCCCAACCTTCAGAACATGGCATACGGCATGATGTTGACTGCAGCGCCTCCGTCTACTAGTAGTTTTGTGACAGGTCGGCCGTTGACATGTCCTTTGAGGAACAGTGCCTTGAGGTGCTGCCGTTTTTCGTCTTCGGGTTTCTCAAAAGTGGTCATCATTGGCTCCAAAGCCAATTGTGCCATTTGTTCCTCCATATCTGACGTGTCATATCGGTCAGCGGGAGCCATGAACTCCATCGGCAAGATGAAAACCATGTTGACGTCAGCTGCCAATTCCTGGTTGTCGTCGCCTTCCCTATCATGTCTTTTGGGGCGCCAAACCCGAGACCTGTCGTTCTTCTTGTCTATCATCTGTCGTTGCTCTTCCTCCTGTTGTTCCCATTGGCGCAGACGTTGGAGCCTTCATTTTTGGGATTTGGTTAATCCATCAGGGCACCACCTAGGGTTCATTGGTTTAGCCGACGGTTTGGCGCGCTTCCATTCTGGCTCGCGCCCCAAGGGATTTTCATCTGATACCCGAGCATCGGCCATCTCTTCTAGCCGATCGTGTGTGCTAACTCTGTCTTCTGATCGGTCGTGCCGATCAGTTCTGCCCCCCGGCCTATCGTATCGCTCGCGTCTGTCCCTTGGCCGATCATATCGGTCGCTTCTGCCCCCCAGCCGATTACGCACTAAACGGCGCCGATCTTCTTGCTCGTGCCAGTTTCTGCCGATTAGCTCTGGCCTTCCATCTCTGGAGCGAGACCTTCTGAATGGGCGATTGTTGCGATATGGACCGCTGCATTCTGGGCAATTATCGGCCGATGGCAACCTAAGGTTATTTTCCCAGCAATGGATGAAGAACGGGCATCGCCAATGATCTTCGTGTCGTCGCATCATCTCTTCACGAAACCTTGAACTTTCTTGTTGCCGCTGGTACTTGTTGAGCAAAAATTGAAAAGTGATGGGTCTGCGTGGTTCTCCCGATCCCTCGCCTTCATCATCCATCCGCCTCTTCCCTTTGACATCTTCAGGCGCAGCTTGATTCCTGGGGTCCACGACGCCGCTCTTTTTAGCCGATTCTGACGTCAGCACCTTGGTCTGAAGTGCGTTCCTTCCTGTATCAACCATGTTGGTGGGAAAAGGATGCTGATCGATCTTCATCGGCTTTGCTGGCTTTGTCAGGACCTCGAATTTGAGCATGCCTTGCTCAATGGCCGATTGTATTTGCTGACGAAAGATTTTGCACTCATTTGTGTCATGGGACGTGGCATTATGCCATTTGCAATACTTCATCTTTTTCAACTGTTCGGTCGATGGGATCGTATGGTAGGGTGAGAGCTTGATCTGTCCTTCTTGGAGGAGTAGGTCGAAAATTTTGTCAGCCTTTGACATGTCGAAACCGAATGCCTCTGGTTCCTTTTTCCCGAAAGGACACGATATCGGCTTTTTCCCCTTAACCCACTCTGCCAGGCCGATTTCTATCTCCTCTTCAGAGTCAGATCCTTCTAAGTATGCCACCTTCTTCTGAAAATTCCTCTGTTGATCAAAGGGGCGTACTTCCTGACCAGACAGTCGGTGTACGATTTGACTCAGGCTTTCAAATTCTTGTGAAGCATATTTCTCTTTGATGTGCGGCAGGAGACCCTGGAAGGCTATATCGGCCAACTGTGCATCGGTCAGGACTAGGGTGTAGCACTTGTTTCTGACTTCTCTGAACCTCTGCACATATGTGGACACTGGCTCGTCACTCCTTTGCCTGAGGCTGGTCAGATCTGAGAGTTTCATCTCATGCACTCCCACGTAGAAGTACTTGTGGAACTGCTTCTCCAAGTCGGCCCAAGTAACTATGGAGTCGGGTGGTAGCGTAGTGAACCATTGGAAGGCCGATCCGGACAGAGATGATGAGAAGAGACGCACACATAGGGCATCCTGTGTAGCCACCTCCCCACATTGGATGATGAATCTATTCACGTGCTCCACAGTTGAGGTATCATCAAGCCCCGAAAACATGGTGAAATCGGGAACTTTGTACCGATGGGGAAACGGCAGTAGATCGTAGGTTGGCGGGTACGACGTTCTGTATGTGTAAGTTTGTACCTTCAGCTATAAACCGAATTGATCTTGAATTACCTCTGCTATCCGTGTCGTCCAGTCTGCTTGCTGTTGATGAACTACTGGCTAGGGAGCCGGCACATGTTGGTAGGTCGGCGGAGGGATGACTGGGTGATGAACGAAAGCGTGCGGCGGGTTCTGTGGTGACATGGTCGGCTGTGTGGTCGGCATCTGGTGTCTCAGCGGACCAGCCGTTTCATCATATAGTACAATCGGCGCAACGCCTCGGAGCGGTTCAGCAGTCTCTGCCCCCCTGCCAATTTTCGACGTGGCCGGTTGAAACTGTGGAATTGTCGGCTGAACGACCGATTGGAAGGGTGCCTGGGTTGGAGAGCCTCCATAGCCGGCCCATTGATCTTGGACGGCCGTCGCCGATGGTGCCCCCAAAGGCACTGAATTTAATGGTAACGATTGCGTGGAGGAAATCTAAATGGATTGAGGTGGCACCTGTGACTGGAGGTATGGTATGCCATTGTATCCCGGATGCATTGATGGCGAAGGAGCGCTGGGTCCTCCATGTTGAGCTTGGATTGGCTGAGGAGCCGAGTGGGATATGCTTGGAAAACTCCTGACCGGGGCTGTGATAGGTGGGGCGTATGCCGGCCCCTGGTATCCTTGAGACACGCCATTGGCTAGGGAACTAATGACGGCATTGAATACCGTGTTGGTTATCACCGGGGATTGATCGATGAAAGCCTGATAGACAGATTGCTGAACCATCTCGGACATCTTGCCCGAGTCCTCGACGATTGTAATCTGGCGGGGAGTTGGAAAAGGAGCTTTCTTGACAGTCTCCCCGCTCCTGGTACGACTAAAGGATTGCAGGCATGTCTTCCGATATTGTGCTATTTGCCTTTCTAGCTCTTCCTTCTGGTCATCCTTGAGGTCTGCTTCTGTCACTTCGATGACGTTATCTTCGGAGATTTCGGCAGCCTTTGACATGGTAGAGGTTGGATTGGTCCCACTGGGCGTGCCAAAACTATGTTGGCGCTAAAAATCAACCAATTGAATCTCAGCGTCGGACACACGATCCGGGAGAATCTGCTTAACTCTTGTTCGGGTAGTTGCCCTGGTGCGGTTCGCGCGGCGTGCCAGCCAATCTGACCTGTTGATTGGCAAGGAAGGAAACGTGTTAGATCCCAGAGGCTGCGATCGGCTAAGATTCCGATCTCGAGGAAGCTTATCAGCGAATCGGCCGATTTGCTATAACAAGGAAATCGGCTATGGTACAGCCGACAACTAGGTAACGTTTGTAAAGAAAACTGCCAAAGTAAAATAGACAACGCTACAGAAACAACACTAAAAACAGATCTAATCGGCTATGCGAAAGTGATAGATAAGCGATAAAGATAAATAAGCCGAAAGCTCTAATTCCAAGCTGGATAATTGGCGATAAAACTAGAACAACAGGTAAAACATAGAATTCTAGTAAATATCGATAATAGGTGAATAAATCTAAACGAAACAACATTGATGTGCCGGAAGTTAAAGCTTAGATATTACTCGATAAACGGAACTTACAGAATCGGCTGGAGATCGTGTCGATGCAGCCCTGCCAACCCGTACGAACTCGTGAAAGAAGAAAAGTATTTGCGAAGTCGTCGATTTGAAAGTACAGTACGAGGAAATAGTAGATTGTTGTATTGATTGGATGTTGTTTTTACAGATCTCTAAAGACGGCTATTTATAGCCTGTTACAACCAACCTCTTAACTGACTAGGATTCTATCTCTAATTTTAAACAAAAACGAATATTTACAAGTACAACTCGTATCGGAGTTGGTCGTTGCGCTCCTGTGGGCCGATCCCCCTTTATCTTCTCTTCGCAATTCACTTTAAGCCCATATTGTCCCAATTGCCCCAGCCTCTTAATCGGCCGATTTCTACCAACTCCATCCGCCAAAACACTGCAGCGCCAATCGGCCGATCTTCAACTGTAGCACCAATCGGCCGACTCCCAGTCATGACCTTTTTGACTCATCGCATCGGCTAATCCTTTCCCTTTTTTATGCCGATTCCATACATGTCAAAATCTGGCGTCAACACATGCCCCCCAATTTCGGAGTAAAACATAATCTTTACTTCGAAATTCCTTTCAACTTCCCTTCCGAAACAAACGCATTAAAAATATCTTTCTGTTTCACGGTCTTCTGCCTGATGATTGGAATCTTTTCAAAACGGGCGCCTGAGACAACCACTCCCCTCGAAAAATCGCATCGACGGCGCGGTAAAAATCTGCTTTTACCCCTTCTCAGACCGTCCTTAAATATCAGCACGTCCCGCACTTCTTTTTCACAAGCCCACGTCTTTGTTCTTTGGCGCACTGGTTTCCTTCTTCCTCCGGTGCCTCTTTAGCTTCCAATCTCCTCCTCCGGCGACCCTTTTCATCCGCATTCCACTCCACTTCCCTAATGGCTACACCTTCAGAAACTTCACCAACACCCGAGGTCCCGGCGGCAGCTCCACCAGCGGCGGCTCCAGCAGCAGTGGTAGCAACTCCATCGGCGGGAGCGGGAGCTTCATCGGCAACAGAGGCCCCACCGACGGCTTCAACGTCCGTAGCTCCACCAGCAATCCCGCCAACCACGATGAGCTTCATCCCGGAGGTACTTACTTGAAACTTTCTTTTTACTTTTCACCACCAAGGCATCAATTTTAGATCTGTTCTCATTTCTTTCCTTTTTACCTTTTTTAGGCGGTTAGGCACCAGATTACCATTCGCCTTACCGAAACCCCCAGTCTTAGGTGGTTAGGCCCAATTGCCCCAGCCTCTTAATTGGCCGATTTCTACCAACTCCATCCACCAAAACACTGCAACACCAATCGGCCGATCTTCAACTGTAGCACCAATCGGTCGACTCCCAGTCGTAACCTTTTCGACTCATCGCATTGGCTAATCCTTTCCCTTTTTGACGCTGATTCCATACGTGTCAAAATCTGGCATCAACACTTACAAACAGCGGGATGAGCTCCAACAGCCTCCCTTTATTCTAGTAATACAGAGGTGGTGGAGTGATACAATGGTAGGGGGTGTTGCTACTAATGGAGGGAATCCCTCGGAGCACTTCCGAGGTGGTGGATGTCTTCATGGAGTATTTTGTGAGTAGAGTGTGGGTGGAGGTCTTCTGCTTCTTCGTGGTGCCTTCGCTTCTTCGAACTCTGATGCTAGAATGCTTCGCCCAACTTCTTGTTTTATAGCCGCAGCAGAGGCTTTGAGAGATTCCTCAATTATGCACCTCTTCTGTTGCCTGGACAGCTGGACGGCACTCCGCTCCTCAATAATTGTCCTAGCTACAGTATAGTCACTATTTATTCCTTTTGCTCTGTCCTTTATTGCGCACTGTCTTCTCGTGACATTCTGGATGCTGCTTGGTATGGTCTTCCACGCCCGAATGATTGACGTCGCAGACTTCAATCACAAAATTATGGCATGTAGTATTATTCTTCCCCCAGCCGAATTGTTGTTAACACTTTAACAACAGAGGAAATTTTATTCTTATGTGAAGCAAAATATTATTTTTATGCCAGTTATATATTTATTCTCTTTCTTCAATATCAGGTTCTTCTGGTTGCCACAATTCATACCATGACAACAATTCACGACATTCCTTTCTTGGTTCTTATTCTTGGCTATCACCATGGATATCCATCATATCATCATCAGATATTGGTATATCCATTTTCAATTGATATTCTTTTTGCATATTTTTTTGAATTTTTCATCTATTTCAAGCCTTATTTCTTTCATCATTTCTTCTTTTAAATTATTCTTCCATTGGGGAAATATTGATTTAATTTTTTCCTTTAACTTCTTCTCAATATATTCTTCATTTGATGAGTCTGTTTCTTTGTTCAGAACTTCTTTATATGTTGGAGTCCTGGATGGTCCTTCTTCTCTTATATTTATTCCAGATGAGCTTGACTTAATTTCCTTTGTTTTTTTATATTTTTGAATATATTCCTTGGCTGCACGTTCTAAAAAATAATTTACTCCCAAAATATTTCTAGAATATGAAAGTGCTTGATCAATATCAATGTATTTCTTCCACAATATTCCTCCATCTTTATCTTTCTCTATCTTTTGAGCTATTACTTGCTCAATTGATACATAAATTCCTAGAATCTTCCCTTTATATATGGATTATATAGCTTTTTTTCTCTATATTTCTAGGTGACTCTTTTGGTTGTATTAACCCATTAATTGTATGAAAATATTTACCTAGGCTATTTAGAATAGCTAGCATATAGCCTTTATCTTCTCTTGTGTTATTATATTGGTACCAGAAATTGTCTAGTATGCATTCTTGTACTTCATCAAGTACAATATGATCCCTTGGTTTAAATTTATATGTGTTTGGAGGGAATATTCTTAACTTATTTTCTGCTCCAAAACAAAAACAGTCAACTCCTGTTGGGCTTACTCCTTCCTTCATTTCTGCAAAATAGATGACCGAGAAAATATATCAGGAAGGGTGTTATCCTTTCCTTTTATATGCTCAAATATTACTATATATCCATTTCCTGTAATAATATCTTCAAATAAACCCATCTTCTTGTGGAACTTTTTCTTACTATTAATTTTATTATAGTATCTACATATAGCTTCACAATCTGTCCTTACTATGAACTCTTTAAATCCTAGGTATAATCTAAAAGTATTTATAGCATTAATTACAGCTAATTTTTCCCTATCAGTATTATTTATTGCCTTTAGTTTGTATTTCCCTAAAGCGTACCTACATATTTTTTCTTCTATCTTTGAAGAGTTTGTATTTATATTTTTTCTTCTGTCTTCTAGTTTTGCTAAGTTTTCTATATAATTTCTAGCATAATTTACTATTCCTAAAAATTGCTGCAAGGTTTTCTTATCATTCATGACATCCGGAAATTACAAAATTTTCTTTGCGATATGATCTTGTAAATAAATTTTTCCTTCACCTATTTCATGGCCTAGAAAATTTATCTTTTATTTGCATATTTCCATTTTCTTTTTAGAAAGTATTAACCCATCCTGTTCTACCTTTCTAAAGAATGTTTCCAAATGAGCTATATGTTCTATATATGATTTTGAAAAAACCAATAAATCATCTATATAAACTAATATGAAGTCCTGATTTTCATTTAAAATATTTTGCAATCTTCTTTGGAATAAAGCAGGGGCATTTTTTTTAAACCTAATGGCATCACCAACCATTAAAAATGACCTTGAGCGACCAATTCATCCGACGTTTCATCTGATGGTACCTTCGGATCATCTAGTGCTGAAGAGCTTCTGGCCATAACCTCTCTGGAACTTGGAAAAGAAAATATGCTTCGTCCAATACACCTCTTAGCCCACCATCGGATCATCTGGTGCTATAGAGTTTTCTTTGTCTTCAATTTTTTCACCCTAGAATTCATCCGACGCTACTAGAAATCCTACCATTAGAACATCTAATGGTCTTGACTCAGGTAGCTACTGCACATTGTACCAATTGATCCGATGGTTGCTCCGAAGCTTATTATGTGGACCATCGGAACATCTGATGGTTCCTTTTTCTCTTCAACTTGTCCAATGCAAGCACCAAACATACCGTCACTTGGATGCTCTAGATTTTCTCCATCATTTGGATGCTTGAATACCATTGAATAATCCTAGATACCATAGCTTGTTCACTTGAATATCATAGCTTGGACACTTGGATACCATGATTTGGATATCAAGAACACAATATAGCTTAGATACTTGAATACCATGATTTAGACCTTACCATGGTTTGGTTGGCATTCTTGGGACCTAGAAAACCTAAAAGGTACATATGCTAGACAAAGCATTAGTCTCAATGACTGTTGTCACTCAATCACCAAAATCACAAACTATGGCCTAATGGGTCATGTTCGCTACATAGTCAAATGATTATATGATATAACCCACCATTAGATGACATTAAACCATTGTTATACGTGAGGGTGGTAAATGCACCGATTTAGTTAGTTTGCAGCAAATGAAATATGATGGATGAATGTCACACTTTTGCAATAATTGAGGATGAAAAATACACCTTTTCTTTCATGTAGTTAATTAGTTGGGCCCCACAAAAAGGACATCATGTCACGCTTTCCTTGTGTGACACCGACCCAATTTGGTTAGCCTAGTATGGCCCATGAGCGCAGGTACGCATGTTTAGTACCACCTTACTAGTTGAGCAAGGGTGGAACCAACTTATAAGCCTTTGTCAACCAGCCATCGCACCTTCGGGTTAACATTTTTAGATGAACCGCGGACGAAAGTATAACCAGGGTGCTATGTGTACGTGTGCCCGCACCTCAGAAGGACTGAACGGTGCGATTTTGGAGGATAGGGTGTTAGGGCCTGTTTGGTTCATGGGACTAAAGTTTAGTCCCTGTCATATCGAATGTTTAGATACTAATTAGGAGTATTAAATATAGGTTAATTACAAAATTAATTGCATAAATGAATGCTAATTCGCAAGATGAATATATTAAGTCTAATTAGTCCATGATTTGACTAGGTGATGCTACAGTAAATATGTGCTAACCATGGATTAATTAGGACTAGCAAAATGCCCGTGCGTTGCTACGGTGAAATGATATCGTATTTTTAAAACTCGTGTTTTTTTTCTATTTCTATCACTATATTTATTGTATTTCTGTTAACATATATCCTTATACTGAAATAATTATTCATTTTTCGAACACAATAAACCAAAATATTTATTGTTTGATGCTCTCTTGGTATACGTGTTTGGTTAATTATTTGTTTTCAAGGATATATATAGTGTCTAGTTGTTGTTCACGAGAAATAGTGTTTGAGTATTTTAAATGGAGCTCTAAGTTTGAATGGTGGGTTGTTTAGACTGTTAGAAGTGCTGGAAATTTCTGAAACTGAAACTGGAATGTTCAATTCCTGGTCGAAAGTCAGAAAGTCATAGCTCTCAATTTTCCAAACCAAAGATCTTTTGAGCAAAGTTCCTATCTAGAACTTGCAGCCCTATAGTACCTCTACAAGTTTGGTTAAAGACGTTTGGAGAGTTTGTTATTGGATTTGGATGATCTATGCTCGAGAAAAGGTGGCCTTTCGGTGCTTTGGAGATAACTGACGGGAGCAAATTCTAAAGGTAGGCGTCTTTCCCAAAGTTCAGAGACTTGTATCTTTCGATTCTTTGATCATATAAACCAAAACCCTATAAAACCCTATCTAGCACATGTAACTCGTTGATCTAGAAAGTTTTTTGGTGCAAGTTTATTTGTCCTTTTGTATTGGCTACTGTTTTCCTTGATAAACATCAGATATAGGGCACTCTTTGGGTGTCTTTCTAGGGCACCCGATGCTATCTGCGTATCTCTTTTGGCATAAACTATGTTTTAATTTCGCATCGTCTTGTCCTACCACTACGGAAAACAAGAAAATTGCCGAGTGTATTTATTTTGCTGAGTGTTTTTTTCAGGCACTCAGCAAACAAGCTCTTCGCCGAGTGCCAAAAACACTCGGCAAAGAGGGTAGTTTGCCGAGTATCAAAAAAAACACTCGGCAAAGAGGGGGGTTTGCCGAGTGTTTTTTTTTGACACTCGGCAAAAAAATATTTTTTTTCTCTTTTCATCATGAAATTTTTTCTACTCCCCACATACAACATGTGGTACTCCATGTTAAAATTTGGTATATTTTTGGATTTATTTGCTATATTTATTTAATTAATTGCATTTCAAGTAAATTTTTGGTATAAGTCAAATTTGAACTGCAAGTGATTCAAATTATGGAACAAAATGAGTAGAAAAATGATATTCATGTTATTTGGCCCATTTTGAGACCTGACCCATGAAATGAAAAGAAATTTCGAACATCTTGTTCAGGAAACACGACCATGAACATGTGGCAGTAGTATTTTTAAATTGTAAAAAAAACAAGCAAAGTCTGAAAATCATGAGATTTGTCATGATGTGATGATATAGTACGTGGAGGCTGTGGAAAAAAATTGAGAAGGTTTTGCACATTTCATCATGTACAATGATTACAAACCGAAGCATCTCGGAAGAAGAATATTAACTTTGAGAGGATTCCATAAAATTTAGAGTCGAAGTGACGGTTAAGTTTGGTTTAACTACCAAACTTTTTGTATAGTCAATAGAGAACATATATTGGTTCGTGTGAAAATTTGGTATTTTTTTGAAACTGTTAGATATTTTTTAATTTTTTTTCAAAAAAACTTTGCCGAGTGTCCTACGTTGGACACTCGGCAAAGAAATCATTTACCGAGTGTCCACGTAGGACACTCAGCGACCAGCTGGCCCCCCCTCAAAAAACACCCAGTCGCAACCCCACCCCCCGGCCCCCTCATCTTCACGCCGCACCCCCGGCCGACGCCCCCCTCCCCCACCTTCCTCTCCCGCCGCCGCCGCCACCCCTTCCCTCCCTCCCTCCCTCTCCCTCTCCCTCTCCTACTGGCGCCCCTCCCCCTCCTCTCCCCTCCTCCCTCCCTCGCGTGGCCGCCCCGCCCCTCTCCCCAGATCTGGCCAGATCCGGCGGGGAATCCGCCCCTCCTCCCCGGATCCGGCGGGGACTCGCGTCGGGGGCCCCGGATCCGGCGGGCGTGGATGGTGGCGGCGGGCGTGGATGGTGGCCGGCGGCGGCGGCGGCGGCGTGGATGGTGGCGGCGGCGGCGGCGGCGACGTGGATGGTGGTGACGTGCTGGTGGTGCGGCCGCCGCCTCCCCCGGTTCCGGCGCCGCCACCTCCCTCCTCCAGATCCGTCGGCGCGGGCGGCGCCCCTCCCCTCCCTCTCCTCCGGCCCTTCCCCTCCCGGCTGGCGATGGTGGTGCTGCTGGCGGCTGGTGGCTGGCGGTGGTGGCTGGCGGCAGCGGCCGGTGGCGGTGATGGTGGTGGTGGCTGGCGGTGGTGGCCGGTGGTGCTGGCGGTGGTGGCCGGTAGTGGCTGGTGGTGCTGGCGGTGGTGGCGGCAGCGGCGGAACAGGTTTTTTTTATTTTTTTCAACAATTGTATGCTGAGTGTTTTCTGGCCACTCGGCAAAGACTTTGCCGAGTGCGCGACAGAAAACACTCGGCAAATCCTTGTTTGCCGTCACAAAGTTTGCCGTGTGCCGTTTGCCGTCACAAAGTTTGCCGTGTGCCGTTTGCCGAGTGTAACACTCGGCAAACGGCTCGCCGAGTGTATTTCGTTATTCGTCGAGTGCCCCTGGCACTCGGCAATTTTCTTGTTTCCCGTAGTGTACATCATGAGTTCAAAATTTGAAGCTGTATAGATTCGTACGATAATGGCTTGTTTTCTCCTCAATTCGAGGGGTTCTGTTTTATTTGGTAGGCCGTGGTGCCACTGCGTAAATTCCGCTTGTTAGTAACAAGGCAGCTTGAGTTAACTAATCGATCACACATGATCCACGGAGCATCACATGAGCCTCTGTTTTATGCCGCAGCTAACTCTTTGCGCAAAATATTAGTAATTCAACTGCAACAACACTCTTGTTTCGCTTCGTGTTTGCCGATCGCTGAGGAACGGGACTTAAACCTGCTGAGGGGGTGTTTGTTTCTTTAGTCATTTCTAAAATTTCTGTCAGATCAAATATTTAGATACTAATTAGGAGTGTTAAACATAGACTAATTACAAAACTAATTGTACATATGGAGACTAATTTGCGAGACGAATCTATTAAGCCTAATTAGCCTAATTAGGCTTAATAGATTCGTCTCGTGAATTAGCCTCTATCTGTGTAATTAGTTTTATATAGTTCATGTTTAGTCCTCCTAATTAGCCTTCAAATATTCGATGGGATATAAATTTTAGTCTGGACTGAAGATCCAAAAGCCTCCTGACTCTACTATGCCAAGTCTCCAGTCGCATTCATGTGTTTGGTATTTTCAGGCTTTCAGCACCAACGAATCTTCCAACACCGTACTCCAGCTATCATTAATAGATCATCTAAGCTGAATGCAGCCATGATAATCATTAAGCTCAACCTGAGCACAGAAATGAAGTAAACTAACAGTAATATCTCCTGAATAATCACACAAAATAGATGCCCCGAATAGATACATTAAGACCATGAAGTTCCAATTTTAAGCAACAGACAAAAGCATAGATAACACTCTTTGAGCCAAAGCAAGTGAAAGAAAGCCGACCACCCACCTATTAGCATCTACCAAATGTTAAAATAACTAATCAGTTATAGAACTACACAAGTAGCAGTTGAAGTCACTATCATCCACACATTTGAATAAAATTTAAGATTAACCTGTCTGAAGTAAAGATTTTGTGCTCATGATCATCAGTAATTTGGACATAAATTAAGTCATGTGAATTCACATGCTCAAGAACACACCCTGATTTCAACATGGTGGCAATAATGCTAGAGCAACCATCTGACCATGACATCAACACCAACATAGATTCACAAATCACAGTGCAGATAACACCAAAACCATTACATTGGTGGTGTTAAGACCATTTACCAAGGGCTTGTTTAGTTCCCTCCAAAATCCCAACTTTGTCACTATGCAAAAAGAAGATTCCCCATCACATCAAACTTACAGTACATGCATGGAGTACTAAAAAATCAAAAACTAATTGCACAATTTTGTTGTACTTTACGAGACGAATCTTTTGAGCCTAATTAGTCAATGTTTGGACAAAAATTCACAAATACAAACGAAATGCTACAGTTGCGCATTTATGGCAAAATCCCAACTTTGACACTCCCAAATTGGGAAGGCCAAACAAATGGACCATCAACACATTTCAGAACTACATATCAGCTAGTGAAACACTGAAACTCAGTATAACCATTAATTCGCAGAGAATCATAGACCAACCAATGCAAATGATCCTGAAATGGCCAACCAAACATGCCATAGTGGGAAGACCAGTAATTAAAAAGTCTTGAATCGGGACACAAATCCATCGAATATAAACAGCAATGACTGTGCTATCGAAGCTGGGCCACAATACATGAGAATGAGAGCAGAACATAGAACATTTTTTTTCCGAAGAACATTTCACAATGTGGCATAACATTGATTGATAAGTTCATCAGAAACAAGCACAATTCATAGCTTAAGCGGCTTCAGGAGCGTATTCACATGGAGGGCAAATCCCCTAGCACTTCCAACCACACATCACATACAGATATTACGAATCAGTGAACACAAAATCATATGGTCATAGACCATCCCAATGCACGAATTTTCCCTCCCTCCCTGTAGCACCACAAGCCCCCTAGTTCTTACCGCCGTCGTGAACCTCGAGCTCCTGAATGATGACGTAACCGACCTTCTTAGGGCTCTCGGTATCGGAAGCCTCGTCCTCCTTGTCGTACAGCTCGTCGTACGGGGAGGCCGCGGCGGCGTCGGCGACCATGGGACCAGATGAGGTACGCGGAGGCGGCGGTGAGCGCGCCGCAGGCGATGCCGAAGAGGAGCCCGACGACGACCACGAGGATGTCCCTGGCGCGCTTGTGAGGCCCGGCGGCCGCCGCATGGGCGGGGTGCGGGTACGCCTCCGCAGTTTCCTGCAGCGCCGCCACGGCCGAGGACTGGAACCGCAGGTCCGTCTTGAAGTCCTGCACGATCTCGCGGACGAGGCGCTGGAAGGGGAGCTTGCAGATCAGCAGCTCCGTGCTCTTCTGGTACTTGCGTATCGCCCGACCGACCTCGCCGCCGAGGCCGCGCACAGGGTTTTACATGGGCTGCTGGTGGGCTTTTTTATTTTGGGCCGGATATTTTTCACCCATGGGTTAACGGGTATGTGGCTGCTGAAACATACCCATACCCGCGTATCTTGAGCCTTGCCGACGACAGAGCCATTTAAGGTCCCCGCGTTCTAGATGCGCATTGCCGTGGCGCAGCAATAAGTAGAAAGGTACGTCCCTCCTTTCAACCTTTTCTTGGTTCAGCTGGTGGTTCGTAGGAAAAAGAAGAAGCAGTATGGTTTTTTTTTTCGATTTTTATGGTTCTCCAATCCATTCGAGCAAGCTCTTCGTAGTCTGTCGATGTTCTTCCATGGATTATCGATCACTGAGCTTTGTTCCAGAAAGGCAATCGATTCCTCATTCCTGATAATGGCTCCCTTCTGCTTCTTCGATGCATCCTAGGTACGAAGACGCTGGCTAATTCGGAGTAGAAGCGCTCATCTCCCCGGCGACAACTAGCCATAGTGATGGCCGATTTCTCCTGGCTGACGGCGCTTGGCTTCCTCTTCTTGACGTTCAACTCCGGCATGGCCGTGTACCGCTCCAACGGCGACACTGGCTCAATCATCTTCGTTGTGGTCTCCTACCTCGACCTCGTCGCCCTGTTCGCCTGCCTGCGCTACTACGAGCGCCTGGACCGCCACTCCCCTAAGCGAGAGACGGTCAAGGCAGCCGTATGGGGGCTCACGACTCTGCTCACCGTCATGTTTAGCTACAAGGTTGCAGAAATCATGCCCCTCGCCGTCAAACTCGTCGTTTGGGCCATGGCGGCGGCAACCTCCTGTGGGGGCTTCTACGCTTTCTTCATCCACGAGGAGAAGCCAGCGCTGCCGGCGGCGGGTGTCCCCGCCGCCGCGCACAAAGAGAGCGCCGCCAACTAACTTAACCTGCTGCCACAAGGCTCATACCTCCAGGCATAGCGCAGCGCCGCACGTTAGATCTCAGGGCCAGCTAGGTTATTCTTTCATTGCTTATTTCTTGGCTTCTTTAATTCACCCTTTTGCTGTCACATCGGCTGTTTTACCTTGCCGGGGTGCTCAGATCGGTAGATCTGGAGTTCAGCATGACCAGATCTGTTACCGCTGCGACCGAAGTTCCAGATTTGCTCTGCTGTTGGTCACAGGAAAGATGATGACGACAACTAATCTTGGGTTGCCGTTAATTGGATTTCCTGGTGTTCATACTGTGCGTGTGCTCTCCACGAGAAAGAGGAATTTGCGACCTTATCCGGTAAGTTTACTGGACCGTCCTCCTGCTCTTGAGTTATTTGTGTCCGGAGAAGTGGGTGGCACGGGAAGATGGTGCAGAGAACTGATGAAACAGAGGGTCTATGTGTACATGGAATATGTGAAAGTTACATGTGTGTTGCTCGGAGTTGTGTTTGTGTCTTCGATCAGGGAATCATGGCGCTTCAGAGTGGAACAGTATGATGCTGGGAGCGCCAACGAAAAAGATGAAGACAGGAGGAAGACTGAAGAACTGAAGAACCGAAGGATTACTGCGATTGATGAGTGGAAGAAGGAAAGAAGCAACAGAGAAGGGCAGGTGATACTGGTACTCTTTGTAAAGTAAGATGTAAACTTGCAAATATGTCTATCCATTGGCAGCTGTGGTATGTCAATCTGAACTCCATAGCAGCATGCTACTGAATTTCCAAGAAATTACAGTCTCTATCTTTTTAGACATATATGCTCAAATCTCTGGTCGAGGCCGCAGCTCAAGCATGAGTCCTATCAAGGTCCTCGGATCCAAGAACTTGCTTATTAATCTAGAAGATTTCAACCTCCGGTTCTAATGCCCTATTCATAAAGATCATCCGGGTTCTCTGCCTGGATGCAAAACAAGGTTCATGAAATACAAGACGGATTTATTTGGTGGATATGCAGGCTTCTGTCCGAGCATGCCATGAATTGGAGGGTATGCATGAACAGTAAAAGAGAATAGAAATATGCACCAAGGGGAAGGACGGAAAAAAAAAGCAAGTTTACTGCAGATAAGTTCTCAGTGGGACGGGTATGTGAAGGATAATGCGATTGAAAAATGCATCATGGCCGCTCCATTGCCAACGACGTGGTGGTAGTGGGAGGTTTCGTGGAACATGGAAGCACCATAAGTCTATAGTGCAGGGCACGACAGAAGGGAGCAATAAAAGAAGAGCCACATGCACGCCAGCGAGTATTCGAGGCGGGCACGACAAGAATGATGCTATCGACGTTGCCAGAAGGGAAATAAAAGAAGAGCCACTTGCACGCCAGCGGGCACGACAAGAATGATGCTATCGACGTTAACTCTAGGTTAAATTACTCGGCAATCTGACAGCAAAGGTGAAAGCTTCTCCTTCTATATTTTAATAAGTGGTAGAGATAAAGTCTGAACCCAAACAAAGCCAAGATATTTTAACCTCTAGTTGGCCCTGATAAGATCATCTAACACGTCGTAGCTGAACCGCTGAAGCCTGTGAGGTATGCGCTGAGTGGGCAGCAGGTGCCCTATTACATATGATTCGAATAATTCCACGTGAGCCTAGTATTTCTGTACATCTATAAACCCTACGTTGTATGTGTGAGTGCGTTTGTCATCGTTCATGTTTCTTTACTGTTTTCGAGCTCATCTCCACGATCAGGTACATCACTCAACTATAACAAACTCTAATATGATGTTGATGATGTTGTCGTTGTAACATTTTAATATCAATCTGTGTGTAATTTGTTACTGTACTCTCTTTTTACACATTTTTTTCCCTTTCTGTATACTGCCCTCCAAAAGCTGTCTTCTTTCGTTGTGCCGTTATTGTATTTTTTTTTGATAAAAACGCCGTTATTGTTATTTGCTCTGCCGTTGTGGTACTATACGGCTCTGATATCATCAGGCTATACTTTGGGTATCCCTGTCCACACAGCCGGCTGCTATCAGCGTCCCACCAGCAGCAGCAGTGACCACAGGGACCGGGCATAGGCATAGGATGCCTTGTCGTCCAGTGTATACAAAGGAAGTCTACAGAAAAACTTTATTTTTCGTCGAGCACTTATTCGACGACTTGACATTTCATGTATATCGCTTTCTTCAGTACCGTGGAATCGCGACATCGCGTAATGGCGTACGCCTGCCATTGACAAAGACTTGAAAGGTAAAGCAGACGTTTCCTCTTGTTAGTTGTGAATAAAGCTACTACTTTTCTCTGTACAGCAGGTTGCATTGCTTGAGCTCCACAAATATGGTCTTGTTTGGATCCATACATCTAAAATTTAACTGGCTATTTAGTGTCTCTTTTTTAGCTAGCTAAAAATCACCTAGCTAAATTTTAGTTAAATTTTAGTTAAAGGTGTTTGGATCCACCAGCTAAATGAGATATTTATCTATCCTACCCCTCATCCCTCTTCCCTCTCCTTAATCCTTATCTTCCTTTTGCACCTCGCCGCCCCATGGACGCCACCCGAGCCCCCGCTCGAGTCCTCATCCCTCCCCGTCTTCCCGGACACCCCTTGGTCACCGCCCTAGATCTGGCCAGCCTCGTTCCGCGCTGCGGCCTTGTCCCACCGTGGCCGTCCGCCACCTCCTCGAGCGCCACCATCCCCACCTTCCCCAGCACAGCCGGTCCCTGAAGTACTACTACTCCGGCGCCACGAGCGGGGTCCTCTAGTAGCCGGCCGCCGGGGGTGGGTGGAGGAAGCAAACGGGATCTGGTGGAACCGAAGGCGCCGTCGGAGCCAGCAGCTGCAAGCAGTAGTGGAGCCGCGAGCCGGCGGTGTCCACAACCACGGCGAAGAGCTCGTGTAGGTAGGCGGCAGCTTCCTAGCCCCGCCTCCGCCGCTCGCCAGCTGCTTCAGCGGCTTCCTAGACCCAGACAAGTTCCAGCGTAGCCGCGGTGTCGGCCCCGAGCTCCGACGAGCGACGGCCCCCAGGAAGCAACACAGTGAGCATGAGAGCGGCGGCATGTGTGGTTGGCGGCGCACGGGGAGCAGCGGGCAGGGCGGACCGACAGCAAGCGGAGACCGGACCCAGGAGAAGAGCGGCGCGGGAGGGGAATGAGGGGATTTCCCGATACGATAGGTGGAGGGGCACGATAGTCTTTTACCAGATTTAGCTGGTTTAGCTGGGTTCAACCAGTTGCAGCTAAAGTTTAGCAGTCTCCTGTTTGGATCTAAAGAAGTCAAATTTAGCGGCTAAACTTTATATGATGACCTATGTCATCTAGAATCAGTCCATCCGGAAAAGTAAGTTCTTTCTTTTCTGCACAAATCGTCCGGCTCTGTTTACAAACCTACTATATCTATAAATATAGAATCTGAAACGTTATTTCCTACTAGATTCAAAGTGACCTAATCAAGTTAGAGTATTGACCTTTTGCGCCTAACTTGTATAGCTGGTATCTACTTTTCTTGTCATATTGTTTTTAACTTTACGCAATTTCCAACACAAGACTTCCACTTGCCGCCACCGCCACATGATTTGAATGGTATTTGAACGCGCCAAGCGGCCAACCGTTTGGCGAATTAGTTGGCCATTATTTTTGTCCTACTGATATTAAATGTAAGGTGGACCAGCGCGCATTGAAACAGTTGAACTAGACCACCCAGTCATCTCTTCCATCACCTACCGGAAAGGTACACGAACCCGTTCACCAAACAATCAAGTAGAGGTTGTATTCATCAATTTGAATCGCGGTTTGAGCTATTACAAAATTGCGACTGTCCTTGGTGCGTCAACTCTACGCAAGTCAGCCACATTTGTCCTCACTTATGACCAGTTTTTTTATTTTAACTTTTTTAATCTAATTTTTTTAAAAAGCTAATTCCAAACCAATAGTCATTTTTATCGCTCAAATAATGTAGTGCGATCGGCCTTTCACACTAGCGTAGCACGCACGGGAGGACGACCTCGACGCTGATGTGGCCAGGCTGAGTCACGCCACATGCTTTCAGTCACGTCAGGGCTTGTGGCGCGATTCAGCCTTATACAGGCATGCATCGGGGCTCCTTTCTTTCTTCCTTCTCACTTCCTTCCTTCCCTTTCTAACCCTAGCCTGAGCTCATCTTTCCTCTATGGCGCGGCCCCTCCTTGTCCTCTAGATCCACTTGGTTCCTCACCCGATTTGAAGGGGAAACAAATGAAAATTGCTCCGGAAGGTAACTCGTCCACTATAACCACTTAGATTTCTTCGATTTCATCATTTTAGTTGGATCTGAGGTGCTTAGATTTAGTGTATGATATGGCTTGGAATGGTAGATAGAGTACGAATTGGCTACTATTAGGTTTGTTGTATCATGCAATTGATCGTTAGTGATCCATTCCTATCGTGTAGTTTGTCTTGCATGGTAAGATTCCAATGTGTTTTTGGTGGGTATTTTTGCATAATGTATTTGTAATTTGTGTTTGAAAATTAATCAATAATGCTTACATGTAAAATTTTTTGTATACTTTTTGGTAATCTAGATATAGTAAGCAATAGGTAAAGGTCCACGTAATCAATTGAATTTGGTGGTTGTGTGTAAATGATCATTTAATTCATTTTTTCTTCGGTGGCACTGTTCATGATAATGGAGATGTTTGCAAGAATGAGGCAACAAGTAGCAAGATTTGGTAGTACTCCAACATTTTGTTACATAATAGGCTGAGTAAATTCACTGTTCAAAGTTGGAAATAAGGAAGGAGAGATAAGAATTAGTGGAAGGTTTGATGTCGGTGACAAAAGATCTCACTATGTGTTGATGCCACTTGTATGTGATGATGATTGGTTATTTTACAAAGAGTTGGTGAAAAATTCTCAAGTTGCTTGAGCTGATGTATGTCTCCACATAGAGATGATCCCATAGAACACTTAACTCAAGAAAATTTGTGTAACATCCCTAAATTCAAAAGCATTTAAAAATAAGGACCTTTTAAATTTTTTCTAAAAAAACTTAATCTTCTTTCCTCCTTAATATTCACAATTATTTCACATATATGTACAATTATGCAGAAATACCACATGACTGTGCATTTGAGTGCTCTAGAGTTTAGAAGAATCCAAAGCTCTCAAACCTTGCCAAATTTGAACCCCATTCAAATTTGAATTCAAACCACACTAAGAATTCTTTTGAATAAATGCCAAACATCACTATTCATCAAATGGGCCACCTTTCCCTTTCCTTAGCCCGCAACCAGCTCGGCCTGACAGCCTGGCCTGCCTCCCTCCCGCATGGCCTAGCAGGATCACAATTCCTCTAGAAGTACTGCATCTCCTAGGAAGAGGGACGGAAGCTGCTTCAGGAGATCTACTCGGGGATCTGCGGGAACCATGCTAGCGCTAGGACCATCGATGGCAAGGCTTCATATTAGGTTTCTACTGGCCCACGATGGTAGCTGACTCAGAGAACCTAGTTAGCACGTGTGAAGGCTACCAGCTCTTCACAAAGCAGATCCACGCATCAGCTCAGGAGTTACAGACCATCCCCATGTCATGGCCTATCCCCTACCGGGGACTCGACATGATTGGGCCCTTCAAAACGGCATATGGAGGTTACGACCATATACTGGTTGTCATGGATAAGTTCACGAAATGGATAGAGGTGAAGCCCATAAAAAGTCTCATGGTCTCTAAAGCTGCCGAGTTCATAGCGGAAACCACTCAGAGCTTCAGGGTCCCTAACCGGATTATCACCGATTAAGGAACGAAATTTACCACCCAGGAATTCCAAGACTTCTACGGTGAAAGAGGGATCAAAGCCTGTCATGCCTCCGTCGCTCACCTAGAGCTAACAGCTAGGTCAAACGGGCCAACGGAACTTTCCTACTATTAGCGCTCATTACTGCCACTTTTTAGTGCTATTTAAGTGGGTTTTTGAACTAAATCTTATACTAACCTGCCACTTGGCACCTAAAATAACCCATATTTGCATATGTATTGTGTTTTGGACCATATTCCAAATTATAGGAAATACGACATAAATAAAGGGTTTTTGTACATGATTGGATTTGGGCCTGGACTTTGGATATTGGAAGAAAAAATCAGGAACATTGGACTGCAGGCCCGCAGGAGCAGCTGTGTACTTGCACGGGCCTTATCTTCCTCATTCAAACTCCGATTGAGATAAATTTACACTGAAAATTGCATGCCTTGAAAAGATCTACAACTTTTGTATAAAGCGCTCGAGCATTTGAGCCCTGTAGGGGTAGGCCGATCGGCCTAGGAGGCCCAGCCCCAGTCAGTTCATCATGCCCTTTGCCCCACGGCACCTCAAGACTATAAATATCGCCTTTCTCCAACGGCACGTGCATCTATCCACCAAAACTCGACGAAACCTAGGGCATTCACCAGAAGGAGCTGAGGGCCGCCACAAGTCTTCGGAGTTGTCTAGGAGATGGCTTAGGCCAAACCCTAGCCGCCATGGCCTCACTACGCGGTTGTGCCATGGTGGAGTTCAGGAGCTAGTAGTGGATCATCGATGGTATGTACTCAGAGGTGATGATCTAAATACATCTATTATGTGAGCAATTCTTCTTGTCATCAGACCTATTCGCGACTCAATGCCTTATTTTATGCTTTCTATCTATCTTGAATATGCTTGTTCCTTAGTCTAATCCTAGGTTAGACTACATAATATGCTTTACGTAATTATGGTGATTAAATCTAGTATGTTGATCCATCTTGATAGCATGACATGTTCACCTGTGTTCGACTGCCTGCGCCGATAGGGGGATCGTGATGAGGTCTCCTTCCATATAAGGTGGGGGTTTTCGGGAGGTTGACCAGAGGTAGTAGTTTAAAGATTGCTTTAGATCAGATGCATGATTGTTAACGCTCATTATTAACACACTTTTAGTGCTATTTAACTAATATTTTCATGCATATTCTTATGTTAACCCACCACTTGGCACATGAAATAACCCCAGATTCGCATATGTGTTGTGTTTTAGACCATATTGCAAAATCACAGGAAATACGACATAAATGAAGGGTTTTTCTACAAGTCGAACTTGGGTCCGGGCTTTGGATATTGGAAGGTCCAAACACGAACATTGAACTGCAGGCCCGCAGGAGGAGCTGAAACTTGCATGGGCCATATCTTTCTCATCTAAACTCTGATTGGAGCAAATTTATAGGGAAAATTGCAAGGCTTGACGAGATCTACAACTTTTGTATGAAGTGCTCGGGCATTGGAGGTCAAAACGTACAGGGCAGGCCGATCAGCCCATAAGGGTCCATGCCGATTGGTCTGGCCCATTTTTAGCCCTGTTCCATGTCCCCTTTCACCAGGAGGAAGCCAACTTTATCAAGAAGGGCCAAACTCTAGATTTTGATGAGTGGCCAAAGTTAAGGGACCATTGGAACTCATTTGTGGAATACAAGATGAGCGAAGGTAGTGGAAATAAGGTTCGCGTCAATGTTGCCAATGCTAGCAAGAAGGAGTACCATCATCATCTAGGGCAAGATAGTTACATGAGTGCAATTCCCAAATGGAAAAAGATGGAACAAGACCTATTCGATCAAGGTATCATACAAGCAACTATTGACTGGCCTGATCGTTCAAAGAATTGGTATTACGCTCATGGAGGCAACCTAAGCTACGAGGATGGGACACTTATGTTCAATGAAACAATACGTCAGAAGGCCAAAAAGCTTATCCAAAACATTGAAGATGCTGAAGCGGTGAAGTTGAAGGTTGATAGAGAGAACGATGAGCTCACTTTGGTGCTCGGAAATCCCAAACACCCAGGATGTTGCCGAGGCTACGGGGTCGTTCCGTGGAAGTTCACTTTCCGTAGGGACATCAACTCATACAGAAGCCGCAAGCAAAGAAAGGAATAGCAAGAGGAGAGCTGGCGGCGCATGTTAGAAGCCAAAGTGCATTCACAAGAATTAAGAATGCATGAAGAAATTAATCGTTGAGTGGCCCTGGCAATTACTGAGATGATCCAATCTAGAGCATTGCCGGATCCCAACGTCGTCAGCCCTTCTCAATGCCGAAGCAGTTGTGCTTCCATAGGGGTCCCCGATGAGCACATGCCAAGATTACCCATGGACAACCAATGGTACCCTATGGATGACATCACTCAGCGCACCTCATGTGAGCTGTGTAGACTATTCGACAACATCACTATTAAGGTATACATATATATAATTTATGCAATCTTCTCAATTGATCCACACCTCGGGAGTTTAATAACTTCTTTATTCCTCCTCTATGTACAGGTGGCATACGGGAGTGCTTTACCAATCCTGCTAGGACAGACAAGCCATAGCATGGAGATTCCACTTGGCTACTCCAACATTGGCCTAGAACAGATTTGTGATAGTTAATATGAAGGCCTAGAGCTCGACCTCCCAGGAGGTGACAGGGAAAGGACACTAGGAGATGCACTTCACGGGATCATTCTATGGCGCAAACACTACATCATCATCCCCGACAAGGAGACATCATTACTCCCCGTAGATCCCCCATAGCGACCATCTTCTCAGAACTCAAGACTATCATCTCCAGCACATTCACCTCCAGGATCGTCATCACCACCGGGACCGTCGCATCCTGCTCAATCATCATCTCCATCTCCATCGAATCCTAGTGGTGCGAGCGATGACGACCACAACACCCCTCCCCGATCACCATCGTCGGGACTAAGACCCACAGCGACCAACGAACCTGTAGCACCTTTGAAGAAGCTGCGACCACCACCTTCCAAGCCAAGGCAGCATAAGAAAACAAAGAAGTCTGAACCCATTCAGAAGCTACCAGCCGATATGACTACTGAGGAATTGTGGGATGTATCACAAGCAACAGTGAAGAAGTTCTTCAAAACATGCGTTGAACAAAGAAAAGCAAAAGAGATAGAGCCAAAGCAAGTAGATCCAACAAAAAAAAATTTATTGGCATGTCAAAAAGAGTAAAGAGGACTGTACTATCGAACTATGAGCGTTTGTTAGTTAAGTCTGATCAGAAGAAAAAATGGCGAGGAGCGTTGTCCAGTCGTATTGTCCCCCAGCTCGGGGATCTACCAGATAAAGACGCTCAAACTATAGCAACAATGCCCTTAGAACAACAAATCAGAGTCATTAGATTCATGCAAGATAGAGGTATGTCGCTTGCTGAAGTTCTAGGGCAAGTTGAACCGCTAGCTCCAGAGCCAATTGTACCTAAATGGCCCTTTGAGATAGGCAAGCCTCTAGTAAGGCCTGAATTGGTACGAAAGCTCTCCGCGAAGATGTACGAATTCCATAAATGGTTCATGGAGCAGTCTGCCAACGATAGGCTCATGTTCGCTCTTCGGGTTAAACCGATTGATTTTTTCGGCGAAGGTGAGAAACTCCTGTGGATGGAATTCAAGGATATATATGAAGTGTACCATCAGGATGCCCTTGACGTCTCTCTCATTAGCACTTGGGTTCTGTAAGTGTCTGTTTATCAATATGTAATTTTGGCTCAGATCAATATTTTTTGTGTGTGTGTCGTCCTACTAACTTCACCTTCCATTTTATGTAGGATGCTAATTTAGAGGTGCCGCAGAGAATCGTACTTCAATGTTGGCTTCATGGATCCATCCCTCGTTAACCAAAAGCAAATACGGGATCAGCCAAAGAAAACATTGGAGGCAATATACAATTTCTTGGAAAAACAAAATTACAAGGAATATATACTACTGCCATACAACTTTAAACAAGTGTGGGTACCATCTATTTTCATTTTTTTTCTTACCTAGTTAATATTAGTTAGCTCCAATATGAACATTTATGTACGCAGCTTCCACTGGATTCTCCTAATAATTATGATTGATAAAAGCCACGTTATTATGTTCGATTCATTGAGGAAACCACCGGCGGAGTACCAAGACATTCAAGACATGCTAAACTCATAATAATTCTTGACCTTTACCTCTATGCAAAAGTTTGTTTCCTAAATTTTCACCCAACACTGTATCATTATTTATTTTTATCTGCAGCGTATGGTAACGATTCCTTAAGACTCACCGTGGGGACTTCAAAGAAAAACTTACATTCAATACAAAGTCCTGGTACGTATGAACTTTGCACATTTTGTACATTCTATAACATGAATATTTCATAACTTATTTTTTCCCACTAAAGTGCTTGAGACAGGAACAAGACAATAATCTATATGGATACTACGTCTGTGAGCACATGAACAATTTTATGCATGACAAGGTACTGTCATCGCATGATCTAGATGTACGTAAAATAAAATTATTAATAATTAATTATTTTCCAGCTCCTTATATTTAATTGTTCGTGTAACATTCACATATTTTCAAATTACAGATATGAAATATTCAAGAAAGACTCTTGGAGGAGAGAATTTTGGTAATATGTGAAGGTCTCATAGGAATTCTGGTGGATGAGGTAATAAATCCCGCGGGAGAATTTTATTACGACGGACATTCAATAGCTACACCAAGAAACACCACGACGAGATGATCCTAAGAATAAAGAGGATAAATTATTGTATATATAGTAATTGTATAAATACTAGTTTGATGTGTATAACATACTAAGAATTATATATATATATATATATATATATATATATATATATTACGATCATGAAATATATATACGAATTGCATACAATATTAATATGGAAAATATTTTAAAAAAAGTCTTAAGTACTAAAGGGGTACGTGCATGCGCCACACAGGCACGCATGCAGGCGCATGCACGTACCCCTTTAGTCTCGGTTGGTTTTTACCAACTGGGACTAAAGGGGTTTTTACCAATCGGGACTAAAGTGGGTCTTTAGTTCCGGGTGAATGACCTGGGAAAACCAACCGGGACTAAAGGGGATCTTTAGTTTCGGGTGAATGACTCGGGACTAAAGAATCCCTTTTGTCTCGAAAACTTAGTCCCGATTGGATTTTCGAGATATATGACCTGATCCAACCGGACTAAAGTCGCGTTTTCCATAGTGCTACCACCTTGGCGCGCTGAACTAGCGATGACGGTAGCTGGCATGAAAAATCGCAATAACTCATGAGATGACCCTTCATATCCGATAACATGAGGTGACCAACTAGGGTGTACGTGAGGGTACGTGTGAGCGTGTGCCTGCATGTGATTAAGGCCCCATTTGGTGGGGCTCCGGAAGCGGCTCCTCAAGCGGCTTCTCCCGAAGCCTTGCCAAAGGGCGCGCTCCGGGCGAAAGGGCTCCGGCTCCAGCTCCGGAGCCCCACGAATCCCGCTAAGAGGAGCTGTTTTGGGGAGGCAAAGCCAGAAAAACCGGCTCCCGCGGCTCCTCCTCGGTCATTTCCTACCGTGCCCTCGGGGGAGGGCCCGTAGGCAGCGGAGTCGACAACAGGTAGATCGAGAGGCGGCGATCGGCGGGAGGCTGCCGGCGGCAGGAAGGTGGGGGCGGGCGGAGACGGCAACGGGCGGGAGGCAGCCGGCGGCGGGGAGGTGTTGGTGGGCGGAGACGGTGTCGGCAACGGCTGGGAAGCAGGGGCGGAGGTGTCCGACGGCGACGGCGGGAGGTGGGGGCCGGCCGTGGGTGGCGGGGGCGGGCCGGTGGCGGGAGACAGGAGCTAGGCGATGGGGCCTGGGAGCGGATAGGGAAGAGAAGGAGCGGATAGGGAGCTGATAGTGGAAGGTGCAAGAAATAGGAAGGGAAAATAGGAAAGTAAATAGAAAAAAAGAAAACAAAAAAGGAAAAGAAAATGAAAAGATATTATGGGTATTTCATGTTATTTAATCATTTTAAATTACACAAAATAGGTGTTTTATCAAATGGTTTCAAAAGAGTTTCAACTCCACTAGAGAAATCACATCACCATACATCACCAGAGGAGCCAGAACCGTTCTCAGATGAGCTGGATCCTGCCAAACTAAAAAAAACTGGAAGAGCCGCGACATTTCTTGCCGCCGTACTCATCGGCGTGGGCCGCGTGCCCGTGAATGACGTGTTTTGTCTGGTCACGGACCTGATCCGCATGTGATGTTGCGCAGCAATGGTCGTCAGTGTTGTCGACGTCGGACAGGATCACATGATAACCGTTGACTGGGAGCAGTTGAGACATGAGATATGTTTTGTTTTTAAATTCGGTGGTTAACAGTGCTGTGCAACATAAATGTTCTTCATTAATCTGGAACGTGTTCGTCGCAAACCTGGTAAAGCGTCGTCTGTGATGAGTAGAGGACTCTGGTTCAGTGAATATACATGATATTCGGATTGTTAGAGGCTGTATAGATTGGAACTTGGAGATATGACGGATTGACGGGAGAAGAGTTTAGGATTTGAGACTGTACAGGTAGGGCAGGTCATAGTTGAGGCAGGATTCGGTCTACCATTTTCCTAAAGAAAAAAAAAACGAAGGGGCCCGTAAAACGGGTTTCCGGTCAAAAAACCAGCCAAAATTTTCGAACTTTTGAGAAATGGTTTAATAAGATCTGAAATTTTGGACAATTTCATCTGAATATAAATAAAACTACACGCGACGGTAGAACTGAGAATTGATGATTTTCAGTGAATTTCCGCTTAAATTCTGAACTTTGGTGTGAAGCAATATTTCAGTCCGTGATGGTGTGAACGAAAATATTAATTTTTGATGATATATTTTGGTGCCCAGGCTAGTTTGACGAATTTTCCTTATCTTTTAATAAAAAACAGAAAATAAAAACTCTAACAGCCCACTGCATTCCGTACATCCGCTCTTGGGCTCTGTGGGGTCTCAAAGAGCAACACGAAGTGCAGGCGTTGCATTTCGGAGATACGGGCCGCCAGCCCAAGATTAACACAAAAGAGAACAAAGACTACCTCAACAGGCAGGCCCGATACCATAGTGTCCAAACAGAGTTAGCCAAGCAGCTGTCAAAGTAAAAAAAAAAAGTATAGCAGGCTGGCCCATAAAGAGATGTGCTCGTAGTACGCCAATCCTATACGGCCTTCCGGTGTTTGAGATTCGTGCGAGTATCCTAATGCCCATCTCCCTCAACCCTAGTAGGCCCGTCGTGCCGCCGTCGCCTCTATCTCCCACCTGCGCCGCCGAGCATCCTCACCATCCCCATCGCCAGACCTCCTTGCCTCCCCGCGTCGCCGAGCCTCGCGCGCCGAACCTCCTGGCCTCCCGTGCCACCGGGACCCGCCGCCAGACCTCCTCCGCCGCGCCTCCTCGCTTCCCCACATTGCCAAACCCGCCGCCGGACCTCCTTTGCCGCGTCTCCTCGCCTCCCCGCGCCGCCAGACCTCCTCCGCGGCGCGTCCTCGTCTCCCCGCGCCGCCAGGCCCCGCCACCGACCCTCGCGGTCGACCTCCACCACCGGTCCTCACGGCCATGCGCTCCGGCCGCGGCCGACCTCCGACGCTGGCTGTGTGCTCCGGTCGCGTGCGCTGCCGCTCCAGGTAGCCCTGCGGCTCGGGTGCTCCACCGGTGCCGTGCCAGCCGCCGCGGATCGCACTCGCCGCCGACCCCCACCGCGCCGTCCGCTGCGGGCCGCCCTTGCTGCCGCCGTAGGAGAAGAAGGCTTACTTTTTTTTTTTCAAAATGTTGAGGTAGGTTCTAGGAGATGTTGAAATATTTCTCTCAGAATGTTGAGACAGCTCATACCAAATATTGAAGTTAGTATTTTTTAAAATGTTGACGTGTTTCTAAAAAAAATGTTGAATCCACACTCGTAAATGTTTGGATCTATATTCTGAAATGTTAAATTTATTTATTTATAAGTTGGATCTAATGGAATTTTTTTATTTTTAACCTATTTTTAAATAAAATTTTAAAAATAACCTGTCCGAAAGATTATTTGCGCGGGTGATCCTTTTGCCCGCGCTAGACCGCCTGACGCGACGGATGCCGCCACGTTTACTCGGCGCGGCACGCGGGCCAGCTAGGCGCTGACGGGAGTTTCATTCGGCTAAGATCTAAAAGTGCCCGACCATTGATCCAAATTCATAGATGATTGCTTGAACGGGATTCTATGAGTTTCTAAATTGATCATATCGGTTGGGTCTGGGTTTCCCATAGGACCTAAGCAGATAAGGCCAAGAGCTTCGGAAAGGCGGATGGTGATTTGGTGTTTGATCGTCTAAAAAAGGTAAAAAGGGAAGAACTAAGAATAGATCTAAAAGATGCATGGACGGTAAAAGGTAAAAGGAGAAGTTTCGGATGTTTACCTCTGGGATGAAGCTCATCGTTGCCGATGGGACTGCTGATGGAACTGCCGCCACTGATGGAGCTGCCGGTGGAGCCTCCGTTGCTGGTGGATTTGCCGATGGCGCTGCCATTGAGGGGATGAAGCGGAATGCAGACGAGAGAAAAAGATCGCCGGAGAATGCGATTGGAAGCTAAAAGGGCGCCGGGGAAAGATGGAAGGTGATTCACCAAGAAGGAGGTTACTGAGCTCGTGGAGAAGAAGCGGCGGGGCATGCCAGTATTTAAAGATGGTCCGAGAGAAGGGGTAAAGGCGGGATTTTTACCGCGCCGTCTACACGAATTTTGGGGAAGCGGTTGTTTCAGGCGGCCGGTTCGAAAAGATTGCAATCATCAGGCAGAAGACCGCGAAACAGAAGCAGATTTTTACCGCGTTTGTTTCGGAGGGGAGGTTAAAAAAGAATTTCGAAGTAAAAGTCATGCTTTACTCCGAAACTTGGGGAGGAAAGGATTGGCCGATGCGGCGGATTTAAAAGGTTACGGTTGGGAATCGGCCGATTGGTGCTACAGTTGGGAATAGGCCGATTGGCGCTACAGTGTTCTGGCAGACGGAGTTGGTGGAGATCGGCCGATTGGAAGGCTAGAGTGATTGGGCCAATATGGGCTTAAAGTGGTTTAGAGAAACAAGATAGAGAGAGTTTGGCCCGTGGGAGTATAATAACCAACTCCGATACGAGTTGCGTTTGTAAATATTCGTTTTCGTTTAAAATTAGAGATAGATCCTAGTCGGTTAGGAAATCAGTTGTAACAGGCTATAAATAGCCATCTTTAGAGATTTGTAAAACAACACATCAATCAATACAAACAATCTACTTTTTCCTTGTACTTTACTTTCAAGTCGGCGACTTCGCCAATACTTCTTTTTCTTTCACGAGTTCGTACGGGTTGGTAGGGCTGCATCGACACGATGTCCAGCCGATTCTGTAAGTTCCGTTTATCGAATAATATCTAAGCTTTAACTTCGGACGCATCGATGTTGTTTCGTTTAGGTTTATTGACCAGTTAGCGATATTTACTAGAATTATAGGTTTTATCTATTGTTCTAGTTTTATCACCAGTTGTCCAGCTTGAGATTTGAACTGTCGGCTTCATCACTGTTATTGTTATTTATCATCATACAGCCGATTAGATCTATTTCAAGTGTTACTTCGTATCGTTGTCTAGTCTGCTCTAGTAGTTTCTTTACAATCGCTGCGTGATTATCGGCTGTTCTATAGCCGGTCATCTTCATAGCAAGTCGGCCGATTCGCTGATACGCTTTTCGAGACAGATCGGAATTCTAGCCGATCGAAACCCCTGGAAGTTAATACGTTTCTCTCCTTATCAATCAACAGGTCAGATTGACTGGCACGCCGCGCGAACCGCACCAGGTCGATCACCCGAACAGGAGCTAAGCAGATTCTCCCGAGTCGTGTGTCCGACACTGAGGGTCATCGGCCGACTTTTAGCGCCAACAGCTACACTTTGCCAATTATTTCTGGGGCATGTTGACCGACAACCATGGGCTTGGTACACTGAATTATGGAGGCCATCGTCACGGGTTTGGTGCACTAAGTTCTGGAAGCTCCGCCACACGTTTGGTACACCGAATTAGGAGGCTCTGCCACAAAGTTTGGTGCACTGAGCGCTGGAGGCTCACAACGGCTACACCCTAAGGAGGCACAAATCCTATGCGCGGCAACACGCGCTCTCCTCATCAAAAGGCAGACAAGTCTCAACAACTACTTTAAGCGCAATCACACTGTCTTTTTGTCGCAATGTCGACTACTTATTTTTACCGTCTTTTCTTAGTGGTCACTAATTTACTCGAGTAGAACACACCTTAATTCGTGATATCCTCGGATCTTCTATCATGCCTAAATGCTAGGACGCGAGACAAAGATCTCCATAGCAGCACTGCCAGTACGCATACACGAGACAAAGATCTCACATGCAGTGTCAATGGCTAAACATGGACTGAGAGCCTAAACGTAATAGGCTAACTACTCGGGAAAAATATGGTCAAAACAAGAGCATGACACACAACATTTATATTATATTCATCACTAAATAAATTTCATCAGTTCCAAAATTCTACAATATGCTACATAATATATGCATCTGTTTTTTCAGGTCAAGCTTCGGTGACAACTCTCCAGGATGCTTAGCGTACGTCCAATGGCTTCGCTAACTCCCAGGCTCGGGGGCTAAGCACCAATTACTACTCGGAATATCTCCAGTGGCTCGGCTAGCTTCCAAGCTTGGGGGCTAAGCGCCAATAACTACTCAACGTGGCTCCTACAGCTCACTTGGCGCATAAGCTTGGGGGCTGGATGTCGCAAAACTATTCAGATGATGACTAGCATGAAGATTAAGCTCGCTAGTCCCTCAGATTGATCATTTAATCATTCCAAGGCTCAGTGGCTGATAAGTTATACCCAACAGATGAAAGAAGAAGGTTCAAGATTTTATTGACTCTCAGCTTGATTCTTCGATTCAACCTAAGGCTTGGGGCTACTCCATATGGAGTGCGATTTTCGCCGCCCTCCATATCACATTCCAAATAAGAATATTATAAAATCAAGATGATCAAGGGCTTGAGCACATCATAGCCTCGTGGCATCCTTGAAGCACTTTGAAGATTCAGCTAGATAAAATACTCGAAGAGCACCAGAACTACTTGGTGAGGATATGAAAAGTACTCAAGGATTGCTGCACTTGACTATGAAGCTCTTGGGGGCTTGTCGGGGATAGATCCCCAGTACTCGCAAGGAAGGAAGAAGATGGACTCCTACTAGAATTCCTCTGTAATCCTACTAGGACTCATACCATGTAATCCTACTAGAACTTCTCCTTGTAACCAACTAGTAATCCCGCACCCTGGAGTATATAAAGGAGGGCAGGGGTCCCTAAATCGGTAGGCCAAGACCTCATAGAACCACAACAGAAGACCATATCCTAAACACCAAACAACACCCAAGCGCAGGGCGCAATATACAACACCCCAAACAGGATGTAGGGTATCACGCTATTCTGGTGGTCCGAACCTGTATAAATCCGTGTCTTGTGTCCTCGATTTTACCTTCAAATTTCAGATCCGACGATCTTCCACCAACCAATCTACTACCTCGGGATACCCTCGGTAGGTTGCCGGGTATAAAACACCGACAGTGAAGGTGAGGAGGACGTTGACAGTGCGCGGCCTCGTCTGGGACGCGAACATGTTGTCGATGATCGTCCACGCCTGGGCCGCCGTCTTCGTGGAGGCCACTTGCAGCATGATGTCCCTTGAGACGGACGAGAACAGGAAGCCTAGAACTTGCTGGTCTAGGGCAAACCATATTTCCTACACTGGGTTGTACACCTTCACCATCTTCTCTCCTTGCTTCTTGTCGGGCTCGGCGTTGAGGACAACGGTCTTGCCGTTGATATGCCCCTCAAGGCGCGCACCGCGTATAGCGGCGATGATTTGCGCCACCCACATGGCATGGTTCTGCCTAGTGAGCTTCTCCGTCACATGTGTGCCAGAGAGAGGATTGGAGGTGGAGGAACTAGAGGCCATCGATGCAATCTAGTTCTTGATGGGTCTGAGTACCATGTAAAATATCAGAGGCGCTAATGGATGGTGGAAGCGCTGTACCCTATCTTGGGTTGACAGCGTATGCGTGTTGATTATGATGGCTAGAAAAGCCCTGGCCGTTGCTTACATTTATAGGAGACAACACCTTGGAAAGCAAGGCCAAAGGATTCAGTTACAACATGTTTAAACCAATCTATCTCTATCTACAACAAGAGAATCACCGGTGGAAAAACGACCTTCCATTCCCAACAAAAATTTTGGTTGTTTTTGACCCGGGACTATCCGTGGAGACACCTTTAGTCCCGGTTGGTGTTACCAACCAGGACTAAAGGTGATCCTTTAGTCTCGATTAGTGTTACAAACCTGGACTAAACCTCCGAGGGCTTTAATCCCGATTGGTAACATCAACCAGGACTAAAGGGTCCTCACGAGGTACTACAAAAGGATTACATCCCCTACTTAATCAGATGTGCTATGTATGTGAGATGGTAAGGAAGCTACGCGCGAAGCTTGACGTCGTGGGTTCGAATCCCACGCACCGCGCACGCGCATATGCGATGAGCGCATATGTGGGAGCCTTCGGGAATTTCTAATATTTTTGGTGCAAAACCCTTTAGTCCCGATTGGTATTACCAACCAGGAGTAAAGGTACATTCTCGCCAACGCCGCGACTAAAGATTGATCATTAGTCCGAATGATTAGTTCCGGTTGGAAAAATCAAGATATATATCGGGACTGCCGCTCGTTCCTCTACCAGCGAATCCTCCGGGCTTGTATAAGTCCAGGTTGTTACACAAGGTTTGTTACAAGTACACTCATGCATATCTATAATCTCTAACACATGGCAGACACGTATCATCCACTTCCACTTGCAGACGCCGCGGGACCGATCGATCTACTCGATGCCGTAGAACTTCTTGAGCATGGTGATGAACTCATCCACCTTCTCCGGCGAGTGGAGGCTCTTGGCGACGCTCTCCCTCTCGCCGCACCTCCTCGCCCACGCCGCGAGCCTCGGCGCCGTCTCCTTCACGGTGAACCCCCCGTACCTCTCGTAGCTGGGTAGCCACGGCATGAACGTCACGACCGCGACGTCCACGAACGCGAACTCCCCGCCGCCGAAGAACTCCTTGTCCCCGAGCTCGCCGTCCAGGTTCCGGAGCACCTGCACGAGCTCGTCCCGCGCCTGCGCCCGCTCCTCCTCGCCCCTGAGCTTCCACAGCTTGGTGCCGAGCTCGTAGACCTTGTCGGAGTAGGCGGCCCAGAAGCGGGCCCGCGCGCGGGCGTACGGGTCGGAGGGGAGGAGGCTGCGGGCGGCGGAGGGGAAGGCCTCGTCGAGGTAGTTGAGGATGACGAGGGACTCGCAGACGGGGCGGCCGGCGTGGAGGAGGACGGGGATCTTCTTGTGGACGGGGTTGGATCGGAGGAGGAGGTCGCTCTTGGTGCCCAGGAGCTCCTGCTCCGAGTACTCGTAGGGGATGCCCTTCTCCGCCAGCGCGATCCGGCAGCGCTGCCCGAACGGGCTCACCCAGAAGTCCAGCAGCACCAGGTCCTTGTTGTCATCCGCCGCCATTGCTGCCAGCGGCTCAGGTGCTCAGCTCCCTCTCGCTGTCGTCGGTTTCTCGGCGTGCGTGTGCGGTGACGATGGAGTGAGTGGATGATGGATGGATGGTGTGGAGAGGCGTGAGGAAGCGGGCTCTGCTTTATAGGGGAGGAGAGGGATCGGTCATCGGTGAGGTCGCTGATTCGATCAGAGCGTCGTCGTAACCGGGACAGCGTGGCGTGTGGATTAAACGAGTTGGGATGTGACGGAGGGGTTGACGAAGCGCGCAGGGCTCGATAGATCGCCGTCTTCGTCGGTTGCTGCAGGCGAGCGAGGACGCAAGGTGATCGCCCAGGAGATCGTGGCACGTGGTGGGCGTACGCGCGAGCTGCTCCATCTGCAGTTGGAGTATCTCGCGCGGCGTCGTGTGATAGCAGATGGGTGGCAACCTGGCGTCCATGCACGTACGCAAGCGACACGGCACCGAGCAACGACAGAGGAGGACCGCGAGAGCAGGCCACAGATATCATCGGGGGGCCTCTCTGATCCGCGGATGGGCACCGGCGACCTGCTGCTAGCCAGTGACCGATCGAGCGTGTGGTGACCGCTGGTCTCCTCGTTAACCTGATTCGGCACCTTGTTCAACAGTGCCTGCGTCCAGCAGAGACTCCTCTCAAGAAGACTCCGGTTCGATCGAGCAACCAACGTTCGTGCCACGCCGGGACCGTGTTTCCTAGTGCTGGATTACAACGAATGATTCAGCAGGTTTTCGCGCTTCCATCCACCGCGGGAAATCACATGCCCTCATGCGCTGCGTCTGGTGAGGTCATCTACTCATCTCTTGTGTTTTCTGGTTCTTGCACATATGTGTGCAGATGCTTTGGACCTTAGACAACACACTACTAGCAGGCAGGAACTGGATCTACTAATACAATACTAGCACATGATTGCTCAGCCAAATAATGGCGCCACCGCACCAATGAAAAGCATCTTCGTTCACCTGATGAGTCTTAGAAAACATCCCGCGTGCAGTGTAACCGCTGCGAATCAAGATAATGATACTATTACCTGTCGACATCGAGGTATATATTCGTCGATAACCCTTGAGATCCACGAGCAATGATACTATTACCTGTCGACATCGAGGTATATATTCGTCGATGACCTTGAGATCCACGAGCAATGATACTATAACCTGTCGACATCGAGATATATATTCGTCGATGACCTTGACATCCACGAGCTACGGGGCTCAGCTAGACCTAACAGGCTAACATGAATAAATTAAACCCAACGATTAATTATGGTGCAATGACCAATGAGTAATTGACGGCGCCTGAAATGATTTTAAGCTTTCCCCCAGTGGAAAAAATGATAATGTTTTGATTAGGCTGCTACCATTTTTTACAGACTTTTTTTAGTATTTTCGTTAAGGAAGAAGGTCAATTTTTTACCGTTCAAATTAGTTTCGACAGTTAAACTTCAAAACTAGAAATCTTTAACCACCCAACTATTAAAACCGTTTATATTTTGACCATTAGACTATTTTGATGTGTGGTTAGTATATTAATATACAAAAATGGACTGTTTTGATGTGTGGTTTTGCTGACGTGGACATCACGTGACGATAGGACCCACATGTTAACATATCTTCTCTCTTCTTTCATCTCTCTCCACCTTGCTGATATTTAGGTCCCACACGTCATCCCCGCCGGGCATGGATTCAACAACCCCTAGCATAGATCCGTTGCCGCATCGAGCCAAGCCAAGGAGCTTCTATGCCGGCCCAGCGCTGCCGCTTGCCAGCCACCTGCTCCACTGCCGTGGCCCCTGCGCCGCCGCATGCTGGCTACATACTCCGTGCCGGTGGGCCCACGTTGACCGAGCGCCAGGGCCTCTATGCCGTCACGAGCCGGCCGCCTACATCTCTGCCGAGCCCTCCTCTCACGGCTGCGTCCCTCGTCGGAATGCTCTGAGCTCCTGCACTGCCGGGCCGCGCTTGGTCGGTTGTCGCAGCCAACGCCGGTGAGCAGTGCCACTCGTCCATGGGCCTCACCTACGCCTGTGGCCTCGCGCGCCACTAGCGTGGCCCTCAGTCGGCGCCACCCACCTGTCCCGTTCGTCAGAGCTCAATAGTGGCTAGTATGAGAAGATAGAGAATAGAGGGGACGAGGGTAAGGGAGAGGAGGGAAGGAAGAGGGAACCACCACGTGACGTCCACGGTAGCAAAACCACTTATTAATAGTTGAGTGGTTAAAGATTTCTAGTTTTGAAGTTTAATAGTTGAAACCAAATTCAGGCAATAGTTCGATTGTAAAAAAGGATCTAGAAGTAATGGTTCTTTTTTAATCAAAATATCTCCTTGGTGCCGCCTATGTGATGGTTATGTTATAGCAAATCTTAAAAAATTTCGAATGACTGTGTTACTCTCACTAGGATTTTGGGAGCAAAGGTTTTTTTTGAATGAACTACTGCAGAGTTTTTATTGATATAGCCGAAAAAATACAAGATTACAGCCCTTGGAGGCCATAGACAGGAAAAAAAAGAAAAGGAAAAAATAACTCGACTTGCCCGGTTGGATTGGGACATTAACACGGGTAAACACTCAACTCAAAACCGCTAAACCTGACCGGTTGGATTGGGACATTAACGCGGTCACACCACTCCACTCAATCGGCGGCCGCAGAGCCCACTACACCACTCAACTCGCAGCATCGCAGAGCCGAAGCCTTTAACGAGGCACCCCCGACAGTCTCACAATCATGTAGTCACCGAACCTCCAGGCGTGACTCCGCGTTGACAAGGAACTGGGAGAAACAAACTGCACCGCACCGAGAAGGCCACTACCATGCGGGACCCATCGCTGTAGTGCCATTGCAACACCACACTCCACCCGATAGAGTGATACCATCATATCCGGACCTCTCGCAAGCTACCTCGCAGTCGCCACCATGAAAACACAACGCATGGGGCCTCACCACATCCGCCGTTGGACTCCACCTCTCTCGTCACCTCGAAGAGACACCACGCGCGCTGCTTCGCCACGTCTGCTACAATACTCCATGTCACGGATTTGTTTCTTAAGTCGCCGTCGGAATGGTGAGCAATATTGCCCCGCTTCCCAAGGTCTCCATCAAATAGCCAAGCTACTGCTGCAGGTCGACTTCACCTCATTACGCAACCCATGCACATAGCCTCTGGTACCGTGCTGTTGGTATTTCTTAACGTTCACGAATAAATCCGCAAGCACGGATATTGTAGCACTTCACCCAGAGAGTATTCATGGTATCGCATTTTCTTAGGGAACGGGAGTGTAAAGGCCTTCAGGCTAGTTTAACCCAAAGACAACAAGAGGTAGAATGGCCTGGCTAGCGAGGTTGTCTAAAGATAGAGATTCTAGGTAGGGTAAGCTTGGCTACTAAACACTTGCTTCGGGGCACCGGTTCACACCTTGTCTGCCAAGTGCCTCTGGCCTTTAGCTCTACTCCATACCCGAACGGGGAGGACTGCAAAGGACGGACAGGGCTGGCAGGTGACTGCCGCCTACCTTATTTCAAACCGTGGAGCACGGAGCAAACAAATGTAACCTCTAGCCTAGACACCACATCTACGCTATCAATTACTACACTAGCATCGATCAGGATTATCCGTCTTTATTAGGAGTCCTCTACTAGAGCATTCTCTACAATAACGAACAATGAACCCGTAAACGAATAATAACAAGAGCTTAGCCTTACCAAGGAACTCACTACCATAGACGAACTTGGATACTTGCTCAAGTGGGTCGTATCCAATGAGATACAAGCCGAGGTCGCTGACAAACCCGACACTCTGTTGACACTCATTATCTACACACTTTTAGTATCATTTAAGTGGTGTTTTCAGACATATTTTATACTAACCCGCCACTTGGCACTTGAAATAACCCTATTTTCGCATATGTATTGTATTTTGAAGGATATTCTATTTTCACAGGAAATTAGACTATATTGGAGCATAATTGGACAAGGCCCTGGACAAGCAACAATCTAGAGAAAGACGGAGGCCAATGGGCCCAAAAAGAGCCTAGGCCGATCGGCCTATAGAGGCCCAGGCCAATCGGCCTAGGGTCCTCAGGGCCCCAATCATGCTCATTCTTGGCGAGCACTCCTCCAAGAAGACTTAGGGGCTAAGTTTCACAAGATATGGCAAGTTCACTTCAGGATCAAAGATGGAAGCATGCATGACTTTGGAAAGATATCAAGATCCAACCTTATCCCGGGCTATCAATGAGCTAGGCCACCTGCATACAAAAATAAGGTTCCTAAACATCAGGGGAGACTTGGTGACAAAGGAGGGCGCGAGACGACAAAAGGAAGGCCTAGGACGATCGACCTGGACCCCTCCCCTAGGCTGATTAGCCTGGGGTGTTCCTTCACCCGATTACCTTCCAATTTCTGACACACGCTCTCCAGACTATAAATACCCTAAAAATTCACCGAGCCCCAGCATCCATCCACCAGGACTCTACGAAACCAAAGGCATTCACCAAAGGAAGCTGAGGGCCGCTGCAAGTCTTCGAAGTTGTCTAGGAGATGGCTTAGGCCAACCCTAGCCGCCATGGCCTCCCTGCGCGGTTGTGCCATGGTGGAGTTCAGGAGAGCCAGTAGTAGATCATCGATGGTATGTACTCGGAGGTGATGATCTAAATAGATCTATTGTATGAGCAATGTTCTTCATGTCATCCAATCTATTAGCAACTTGTTGTCTCCTTCTATGCTTTCTACCTATCATGAATATGCTTGTACCTTAGTCTAATGCTAGTTTATACTACATAGCATGCTTTATGTAATCATGGTGATTAGATGTAGTATGTCGATCCTTCATGATAGCTAGACATGTTCAGCTGTGTTTGTGCCCTTAAATTGCTTGCGCCGATGGGATGATCGTGATGGGGTCTGCTTCCGTGTAGGTGGGGGTTTTTGGGAGGTTGACCAGAGGTAGTAGTAGTTTAAATATTGCTTTGGATGAGATACATGATGTGCTTGCTCGTTGGCTAGAACTACAACTAGAAGGCTTAGGCTGACCCTAGCTGCCATGGCCTCCCTCCTCAGTTGTGCCATGGTGGAGTTCAGGAGAGCCAATAGTAGATCGTTGATGGTATGTACTCAGAGGTGATGATCTAAATATATCTATTATATGAGCAATGTTCTTCATGTCATCTGCGACTTGTTGTCTCCATCTATGCTTTTCTACCTATCATGAATATACTTGTCCCTTAGTCTAATGCTAGTTTAGACTACATAGCATGCTTTATGTAATCATGGTGATTAGATCTAGTATGTCGATCCTTCATGAAAGCTAGACATGTTCACCTATGTTTGTGCCCTTAAACTGCCTGCACCGACAGGGAGGATCATGACGGGGTCTGGTTCTGTGTAGGGTGGGGGTTTTTGGGAGGTTGATCGGAAGTAGTTGTAGTTTAAAGATTGCTTTGGATGAGATGCATGATGTGCTTGCTCATTGGCTAGAACTACAACTAGAAGATGATAGGCTCTTGCTACCCTTGGTGGTGTTATATCATATATATCTGTGGATGTAATCTACACTTATTCATGTCATTGATCTTTACAACAAGTTTGCCTTCATATGCAATCAATGCTTCATGTTAGGACTAATCCATTAGATTAGATGGAAATTCCTAGTCAGTTCCCTACCGATCCATGGATTGATAAACCTTGGATGGAATACTCTAAGTTAAAAGCTACGATGATCCATGTGCTTGCGGTTCAGTACTTGGCATGTTAACTACCGTCAACACACTCCTCCTCGGGACAACATCCTCACTCACTCCCTATCCTATGCTACTAAAGTAGCTGTAGTGTGGAGTCCCTCTCTTCTTTTGTGTGCCTTGGTGTAGCTTGGTGTCACATATTTGTGTGGTGGTAGTGTGTTTAAAGGGGGTCTCTCCTCCTCCTTATATAGCTGCTGGAGGGTGGTTCCCGGGTGGCATATTCAGAGAATCTTCGCCAACTGCCTTGAGGAATGAACGAGGGAGTGCCACGTGGAAGCTGGGCCCGAGGTGAAATCGTCCAGGTTCGGCCGAACCAGGGGTTCAGCCGACCCCTGGTTGCCGCCTTTCGCAACTGGCTTCCTTTGGTGGGCCTCTAGGTGGATCCTGATGTTGGGCCTTATGGTCCCCCTCCAAATTGGGCTGATCTGGTATGTCTTGTGGACCCTTGATCCTTGTGCTCTCTTAGGATAGCCTTGTAGTGGTGTTTCTTGTTTGTTTTAGCACACTTTATCCCCTTATGCAGACATGATCTCCTGCAAACAATGATTCATCAAAGCTTGTGGAAATGGTTAGAATTAAACCCCTATCTCTAGTTTGGTGTTTGTTATTTCACTATGTTTTACAGGAGGTGACGATCACATTTGGTTTTAAGGACCATCAACAACACCCCCACACTTAGCCCTTTGCTCCTCCTCGAGTAAAGGTTGAAGGACTTAGGTGGAACATCTCCTCGTTTGGTATGATGCATGCATATAAGTTATACCAAGCCTCACCTGTATTTGAGAATTTTGAAATGTCTACCATGCCATCTTGATTGGTTGAGGAATGGAATGTATTAGAATGAAGTCGCCCTTACTTCTCCTGCTCAAATAACTTGGGTTTTTGAAAGTTTTTCAAATCAAAACCTACCCTTGCTCCTTGAATGATTCTCTCAGATCGCTCAATGTGTATGGTTCCTTACCAAGGCGTTGGTTTGCCTCTTTTCTTCCTACTTCTAATAAGGCTTTTTGTGGAGCTCATGGTAGGGGATGAAAAGGAAGCACACTTGTATTACATATATTACAAAGTTAAAAAATCAGATCCGAGGAGAGGCAAATCATACAATCTGATCAAAATGTGCAAGTGTGTGGAAATTTGTGGACTTTTTGTTTGAACTCCTTTTTGCATGACTCTCTCTTTGCTTTTATATCTTTTTGAATATGGGTTATCTTTCTTTTCTTTTTCTTTTGCTTGGACCTTCATATGTCCAACTCTTTCTTTTATTTTTTCTTTTCAACTCATGCTTTTTGATCATGTACTTATTTTTTTCTTTTATTTTCTTCTTTTTGCATAGCCTATATCTTTTGATGGATGGATGGATGTCATGTTTTGCGCAACTTCTAGTGTAGAAGTCGGCATATGAAGGTGTAGTGTACGTGATCTTGATCATGAAAATATAAAAAGTTTCTCACACAGGTCACAACAGTTTGACAAAGCTCAATGCAAAAACAAGTAGCATATGTATAAGGTTTTCAATGAGATCAACATATGACCTTGGTAGGAATTTGTCATATCCTTGAGGATCCAAGCTATTTATTTATTTATTTGCAAGATAAAATTCCTAAGTACTTAGATGACATGCTTTCCCGATGATAAATTGTTCACAAGTGATAGGAATATAAGCGAGAAATAAAGAATATGCAAGCCAACCATATGAAAGGAATGTTCACCATGAGGAGATAGCAAGGTTCATTGAGTTTATTTTATAAAGCAAGACATGATTTGTTTAAAATCAAGAACTTTAGGGAGTTTGAGGGTTGTGTTGCACAAACCATCGTTTAGGATGAAGAGGGAGACGAGGGGAGTCAGAGCTGACTCGGCTGATCCAGAGGTTCGACCGAACTTCTCTGGACTCCATCTATCTTATTCTTTAGTTTGCTGGACCATCCGATGTTTATGAAATATGTTGGTGGGAGATCTCGAATAAGTGTGCGCTTGGTAAGCTTGAGAGCTCCCCACACTTATTCTTGTACCTATTTTTATTCAACAAAAAGAACAAAGGTGGAAACAAACAAGGACTCTGCCGGTTTTAAATACCGGGGTGTCTAAATCTTATTGAATTAACTCAAGGTGCATGAAGTGTTTGAAGCGCCTTAATTTCCTTTTTGTTATTATTGTCCTTATTTTATTTATTTTTATATTTTTTCTTTTTATCATGGAAAATTGGGCATAATGGGCCACTTAGCAGGGTGGAAACATGGGGAAACGATGCATGAGGTTTGGGATACTTACTTGACAGACCTTCCCAAGCTCAGAACAAACTGCAAGAGTTAAATGCAACAAAAGCTTTGCATTTGTTTTGCTTGGTCCCTCGAGCACCTTTCTCCTTGTTGGACCAAGGAGCATTTGCAGAAGTGATGGAGTTATTGTGTATTGCTCCTTGGTTGTCATTTTATTCCTTGCAAGATGTTAGTGGACAACAAATACGTGAGGGACACTAAAGAGTTTTGAAAGGATTTCATTGTTGGCCCCCAAAGTTAGTTGTTCACATCCATGCTTAAGAGAGATCAGATTCAGAATTCAAGTAGCATGGATCCCAAAATGCTTGCCATTACCTTATTTCATCATTTTTTTCAAGGGACTTTTTTTCAAAATGTTTTTTTTTCTTTTTGAAATTTTATTATTCACCAAATTTTAATCTTTTTAGCATAACTCAAACAAGGCTGAGATAAAATTGCATGACCATAACAAAGGGGCATTTGGCACTATACTCGCAATGCACCTTGAAAGGTGATCGGTGCCTCCTCTGTATGTTGTGCAGTTTTTGTTGAAGTGTGTCCCGAGCCTTGATTTATCTCCAGTGTGAATTGAATTTGAGGACTTACCCATTTATTTGAAATCTTCCCTACAGGGGTTAGTCCACAAAAGATATACATCCAAAGTCTATGATAGTATTAACCCAACGGTTCATTAATCAAACTTGGCACCATATCTTATTTGATTAAAGAAGGCTATTTTAACCTAAGCACCATGCTTAATTTAAAAAGCCTATGGATGTACCTATATAGAGAACACCCAAACCAGAGCATATGAAAATAGATAAGGGAGGCTTGAATTTGTATGATCAAGCTATACTCACATGGAGATAATAATGAGAGAATGATTGTTGAACATTGGGTTACCTTGCACATACCTGAGTGAGCTTAATAGCAGCATGTGAGGATGGATGCCTTGGAATTGTTGCAGTAGTGTCATGGTCTCTCATGGTTGTTGATGACTCTTCCATTGAAGGAAGGCACTTGACCATGCTAGCTTGGGTAGGACAAATGGCTAGGTCTCACATGAGCCTAGTGTGCAGGAACTATGGGCCTTGGTGGCATGATCCATTGGCACGGTGCTGCAAGATTAGAGGCACAAAGTACGTCTCCTCTCATGCATGTGAGAAAGTACCAAATGGAGTGGAGCAGCAAAAGGCTAGGAAAGGAAAATGAGCATTCTCTTGCTCGTATGCACGTAGGAGCTGCTAGAGCAGAGTTATGCAGAGCCAGGGCTGGATGGAGACTAAGCCAAGGCTCGCACGCACACGTGAGAGCAAGGATATGTGGAGCCAAGCGGCAAAATGATATTTATCAAGGTGCAATGCCACTGCTTGAAGGCATGCTCATAATGTAGCCTTTGGTCCATGTGGAGCTCGTCGGCTTTCTCTTGCTCTCTTCTTCTCCTTTATTTTTCTTTTTTTCTTTTTTTGTCTCTCTTCTTTTCTTTTCTTTTGTTTTCTATTATTTTTCATCCTTTCTTCTTTTTTTCATCTGTTCTTTTTCTCTTTCCTTTTTTTCACTCTTTTTTTCTTATTCTTTCTCTCTTCTTTTTTGGCAAGACAGAACTTACACCATCTTTGGTACGGATGGATCCTGTTGAGAGGTGCTCACCAATCTTCCCTCACACTTGGAATTTTGTGTCTCATGACATCAAAAATCAAGCGTGTTGGAGTGTCCTTCAGAGTGTGTTCCATCACCAAAGGGTACCAAGTCTATTATTGATCCAGCTCCCACATTTTTGGGCATGGCATGACCCTCGTTCTTTTGAATCTCAACCTAAAATGGTTAGCAACCAAAAATACCCGAAGGTACATACTATCCTAACAACATGTTCTTGCTTTTATCATTTATAAGAAAGGATAATCTGGGCCATCTCCCGGTAGTGCTTTGTTTTTGGTAACAAGCTTGACCACGGGGAATCTTCACAATGCCGCTACAAATGGTGGTGTAGTTCCCAGTTTCACCACCATTTATTGATTTATCATCGAAGTTCAAGCTTCAAGGTTAGTGCCATAGTGCAACCATGAGATTTGCAAAATAATGATAAGGTAGAAGCATAAACAACCATATATTCTTGCTTCTATAAAAGAATGCAAAAGGATGGTTGTACAACTCGTAGTGCCTTGGCACAACGGATGACGAATCTTGGAGAGGATGAGCATGATTGTTGTGATGACCGGGATAAGCGTTCATGCTCACGGAGTGGATAACATGACCCGGAGGTAAGCATAACTCAAGAATGTCCATGACCCCTAGTGGTGTGAGAGAGAAACTCTGTGGGCCAAACGGAATCATCCGAGCGAGAGTCACGAGGGACATGAGTTTCTTTCAACTCATCCCCTCCTTTGGTGGAAGGCCTTGCGTTCATCGAAGATGAGTGTGGGGGCAAAGAGATCTAACCCTTGCTTCCAATAGTAGTTCATTTAATTAGGATTGTGAACATAACTTATATTGGGCATTGATCAATAATCAAGGATGAAGATGTGAGATTGAATCACTTGATTTGATCGGTATAGCCCCTATGATCCCTTCAAAAACAATGAATGGCTATGGAAGGTGAGCTAATCTGAATTACTTCGGAAGAGTGTCTCACTTCCTTTGACCATTCCTCCTAAGTCGACATAGCAGGAATGTCCATGGAACAAAGGTTCTCCTTCTCAAGAGATTCATCGTGAAATATTGGGGTTGTTTTCTCAACCGCTATCAAGAACAATGTTTTGAGGGCTAGAGGGACACGGCTAAGGCTCGATCAAGGCTGATGAAGGTCGCTTGGTTCCACAAATGGGTGAACAGAGATACAAACATCACCTCCTCGAATGGATTATGGTTGGGACAAGGCCTCACTGTAGGATTTTCTAAGCGAGAGATAATAGTGGAGGAAGCGGTTTTCCTAAGCTTTTCATCAAGACTCCCTTGAGATGAACTTTCTGAAGAGGGGAGCCTATGAGCTGATTGAAATCGAGGATAAAAGTGGAAAAACTTTGGGTATCCTTCGATTTGATCGGTATGGCCCTTGTGATCCCATGACCAAAAAAGAATTTAGCCTCAAAGAACTTTTGGTTTTTGTTGGTCGGCATCAAATGCTTAACGTCTACAACGGTTATGATAGCAGCCTTGATGGTGGGGGTATGAAGGCCTTCTATGGCAAATCTCTGAAAGAAAGGGTAGTGAAATGTGGATGAAAAGAATTGTTTTTTTTGGAAGAACATCCCACCTTTCTCAATTATCTCTCCTTCATGGCCTTCTTGAGGGATTTTTCTTTGAAAAGAAGGAAGGAGAGGGAGCACCGTAGGTTTAAGGAAAGGTTCTATCCAGGATTCTTCAGAATGAGGGTTATGGACAAAAGAGGGTTCCTTCCCTAAATGGACATCGAGCTTTCCTAGAGTCGGAGCATCTAAGAGAAAGTTCTTGGACTTCGAAGACATGAAAGTCTAGGGTAGCATCAACATCTTTGTGTCCTATAGACACGCTCTGCAAGACCCCAAATTCTTCTAGGAGACATCCTGAGGAGCTTAGGAAAGTTTTGTCGGTTGGTGCCAATGGCTCAGCTCCCAAAAAGGTCAATGCAAAAGAGTTGGAAGTGATGTTGGCACTGACAGTGGGTTTAGAGAGCATCCACCTCCGTCTCGCGTATGATGCATTGAAAGATTAAGGAAGAGGAGCTGATCTGGAGAACTTCTAACGATAACACCAGCTCCCTTAACCGCTCTTTGCTCATAATGCTCACTGACTCAAATGCAATTTTCCTAAGAAAATGGGCTCTAAAGGATATAGAGTAGCAGCAGAGATCGGTGGTTTCTTTTTGGCTGTAACGCTAGGGCGGGGTTCATAGCCAAAAGCTGTGATGCGCTTTGGAAGAGGTGGTGGCTCAAAGAACTCACCCTTTGGAGTATATAGTTTTCGAATTGATGTTGACTCCATGGTAAAAAGGATAAAATAAAAAGAAAGATAAAATAAAAGGATACACGGGTGAACTAGGTTCAAAGACAAATACAACTACCATTCCCCGGCAACGGTGCCAGAAATGCTTGTTGGTATTTCTTAATGTTAACGAATAAATCTGCAAGCGCACAGATATACCGTTATAGCACTTCACCCAAAGAGTATTCAAGGTATCGTATTTTCTCTAGGAACGGGAGAGTAAAGGCCTTCTAGCTAGTTTAATGAGGTACAAGCCGAGGAAGGTCGCCGACAAACTCGACACTCCTCCTCCGAACTACATCCTCACTCCCTATCCTATGCTACTGTTGACAGCTCTTAAGAACCAAATCTAGGTCGTCAACTCCTGCATAAAAACCTAAAAGATGAGCATCATCAGTAGTGGTAGGAGTTATTACTAATGAATTCCACAAGTGTTGGTTAATATTTGTATACAGGTTCATTAAGAGAGAAAACACGCCTCAAGAGCAACGAAACACACCTTCAACCAATCAGGAGCAAGCACGCGGCTCCATGGGCCCACAACTAGTAGGAAACCGACTACATTCACCGCTAAGCACCCTTTTACCCACTTGAGGACCCATAGGATGATGAGGACATCACCTGCTCGGATAAAATCACACTAGCAACTTTTGATTCAAAGGTGAAACAATTATTTGTCATGATTATATTTGATACATTTGATGAATTGATGCTGCACCATGATGTGTGTTCATTGTCATTTTCAGAAATACATACGTGGATCAAAAAGAGTGTTAAACACACATGGAAGGCATGGAGGACTAAAGAAGTTGATTGGGGGATAATTCCAAGTATTCCCAACATCCTCCACCAGGCCACCATGTCACTTTTGGCCAAGGAAAGAAAAAGATCAAATCCAACACGTTTTAGGGTTGGATTCGGACTGCAGCACTGTGCCAACTTGCGATGGCCGCCACGACCTCATCCGGACTCTGTTTTGGGCGTTCAAGTACTCTTTAGAATCCTGATGAAGTCTATTTTCATATGGTTCCAAACTCATGTCAGTATCTTTTCTGAGGCGGCTGAAATGATCAAATTACTACCAAGAGGTTATTCTGTCAAAGGTACTGTGTCGCCTTATTTTGGCCCGATGGGCCTTGTATCAACTCGGGTCCAATAAGAACATATCCTAGGGTTGGAGAACGACTCCAGAACCCCTCTTTTCATCCTCCTAGGTATTAATAAGGATTAGAGCCACCAGAAACCGATTGGGTTTTGTTTTTTTTGAATGTTTAGCCATTGTTATTTCCTTGTAGATGCGTGTGTCGACTAGACCATCCGTTCTACTCCATTTAGAACCCCAACTTGGTAATTTCAGATTGGTTTTCAACTCCATATTTTTAATTGAGTTTCTTGTTCTACTTATTTTTGCTTGTTCCTCGATTGCTTGCAGGAATTACCCTAGTGGTTTGGTTGATCGTGCTCCACAAGATCGAAACGACCATTGGAGGTGGTGTATCGATTGCTAAGGTGCAGCATCCTTGGATGGTTATAGTCAGGCTGTGAACGTCATCTCCATCCCCAAATCAAGATATCCCCCATCTCTCATTGAAAGATTGGGAAACAACCCTAGCGGGTTCTTATCAGTTGGTAATCAGAGCAAGGTTGATTGGTGAGAGACTTCTAGTTCTTTGCTGTTTTTAATTTCCTATAGTCCAGAAAAGCCCAAAAAATTAGTAGATTAGTTTCCCTTATTCCTAAAGACCCTTTGAGCCTTTTACTAGTGCTGCTTAGTTAGGGCTTGTTGATTCTTCGGTTGCATCGGTTGTGTCGATTTGCTGGTTTTAGGGTCTAGTCTTTTAGAGTTTTGAGTTCTTATCACGTTTTGGTCGCTTCCACCGTTGCCGCTGCTATTTGTTGATTTCATATCTATGAAGATTTCAATTTGGTTCAGTTTGTCGTGAATTCCAAGCTAGTTGCTGCTGCTACAATTGTGTAAAAAAAGAAAGAAAAAAAGGAAGAAAAAAAGAAAGAAAGAAAAAATAGGAAAGGAAAAGGAAAAACAACAGAAACAAAGAAAAAAAACAGGGCTGTTCCTTTTGTTCCTCTTTACTTTTGGTGGTGCTTTGTGACTTCTTTTGTGTCCAGGCTCGCGTCTCTAGCAAGATCTAGCCTAGGACCAGCATAGTACCGCCGTTGAACGATTACTAAGCTTGCTTTTGTGACTAACGTGGTGCTAGTATTTTCCCTTGCTTAAGCCCACCTACAGCTCCACATATTCGACTACAGCTTGAGAGGTTTTTGTTGTTGCGGCTCCAATACACTTCGCTCCACAGTTGCAGACTTGTTGGTTGCCGTCACCTCCTATTTGGCTTGGTAAGAACTTGTAAGGGCTTGTTTTGAACAAGTTAAGTTTGAGATAATTACAACCGACACATTCTAGTAGTTGATAGGAGGATACATATTATTTTTGTATTTCTTGTGTTCTACTAATCATGGCAGGTGATACAGAAATTTTTGAGCTGTGGAAACTAGATCCTCATATTCAGGATGTCATTCAACACTTGCCGTTATATGATGGTAAGTTTGATCCTAAAGCTTACATTGATTGGGAGCTAAAAGTAGATAATGAATTTGACGAGCATGACCTATTCGAGAAACAAAAGATTTATATTATCTCTAATGTTTTGACTGAATATGCTTTGCTAGAATGGAAACACATTTGTAGGCACAACAATTCCAGAATCTTGCGAAGACTTGAAATTTTCTTTTTAGAGATGCATTCATTCCTGCATATTATGCTGATTATTTGCTTGCAAAATTAGACAACTTAAAGCAACGTAGTACGACTGTGAAAGAATACTTCCATGATTTTAAAATTTGTATCATGTATGGTGTATTAGATAAATACATGGAAGATTTTATGAGTAGGTTCATGAGAGGGCTCAATTCTAAAATTCAAACCTTGTTAATTAGCAAATCATACATACATATTGGTCAAATATTTTGTCTTGCTCTTAATGCTGAAAAGAAGATTCGATTATCTGCGAATACTTGCAAGAATGATGTGGCCATAATCTCCAAAACTTGTCCACTTTGCATGCTAATCAAGAGCAAAAAAATAGCAGAAACCACTGCTGATTTACCTTTATCACAAGATGAATTACTTACTGTTCCTTGTGATAAAGAGGACTTTTGTGCTGATGATTCTTTTACTCCTATGCCACAAGCAGTGAATAAGTGTGATACTTTTGTTTTAGAACCATACAAATGTGCTGAAGATAAGTTTTTCATCCTATTACTTGTGCACAAGATGAACTGAATTTGTTGTCCTCTTTAAATACTTTGGGTTATATTGAATTTGATATTTTGTGTAATCTAAATTGTCTAAAAGAGAAATTTAAATTTTATTCTAGTTTGCCAAGTTTTAATCATTGTTTGCTTCATGCAATTGGCAAATATGACATCAAAGGATAATATTTGGTGCATAAAGTTTATATTTTCTCTCATAGGAAATATCCTTTTGGGATACAATACTATGATCAAATAGGGGGATGCACTAACACTAATAATGTCTTGCAAAGTTTTCCTTATTTTTCCCTTAACAGGTCAGTCTAAAGAAGGGAAGCACTACTGGTTGTGGCCGTGCAACATAGCCATCGCTCCATGTTCTAACATCAACGCAAGCACCTTTGAATGCCATTAGAGCAAGTCAAGGATGACCTGCAGCCAAGAAGGCAAGAATGATGAGGACATCACCTTCTCGGATACAACCACACTAGCAACTTTTGATTCAAAGGTGAAATAATTCATTTTTATGATTGTATTTGATACATTTGATGAATTGATGCTGCACCATGATGTGTGTTCATTGTCATTTTCAGAAATACATACAAGGATCAAAAAGAGTGTTACACACACATGGAAGGTATGGAGGACCAAAGAAGTTGATTGGGGGCCAATCCTAAGTATTCCCAACATCCTCTACCAAGCCACCATGTCACTTTTGGCCCAAGGAAACAAAAAGATCAAATCCAACATGTTTTAGGGCTTGATTCGGACTGCAGCAGTGCGCGAACTTGCAACGGCCCCCACAACATCATCCAGACTCCGTTTTGGGCATTCATATAGTCTTTGGAATCTTTATGAAGTCTATTTTCATATGGATTTAGACTCATGTCCATATCTTTCCTGAGGCGGCCGAAATGATCAAATTACTACCAAGAGGTTATTCTGTCAAATATGCTGTGTCGCCTTATTTTGGCCCGATGGGTCTTGTATCAACTCGGGTCTAATAAGGACGTCTCCTAGGGTTGAAACATGACACCAGGACCTCCTGGTCATCCTCCTAGGTATTAATAAGGATTAGAGTCATCACAAACAGATTGAGTTTTGTTTAGATTAAGTTTATCTTTTGCTACTTGCTTGTAAGCACGCGTGCTGGATCAGCCGCCCGTCTTCTTATCTTCGGAACCCCATCATTATTGAGATTGAGTTTGAAACCTTCATCTTCATCTAGTTAATTTAGTACTTGTTATACTTGTTCTTGCTATCTTCGATTGCTTGCAAGACAAGTGCCCTAGTGGCCGGGTGACGCGCACCACAAGATTGCAGCAGCCGTTGGAGGTGGTGTATCGGTTGCTAAGACACAGCGCCCTTGGAAGGCTGTAGTTGGGCCGTGAACATCATATCCATCCACCAATCAAGTTATCCCACACCCTGTCATCAAAAGATCGGGAATCAATCCTAGCGGGTTCATATCACAGGGCAGCAACCGAGAGCAAAGGCTGTGCAAGAGGCGGTTATAGCGGGTCGGCTGAACCTCTAGTTCGGCCGAAACACCCCTGCCTCCTCTCATCTCTAGCTGATGCATGGTGGTGATTGACAGTGTTCTAAAGGCAGTTGTTAAAGATTCCCTGAATATTCCTGCCCAAAACTGACCCCAAGAGCCTATAAATATGAGGGGAGGGGTCTCATTTCAAGACACAACAATCACGCACACCTCAATACAATCACTTCAACGTCACACTTGAAGTTTAGAGCTCCACTCCATGGTAAAGCCCTACTTAGGCTAGTGCTTAGTATAGGGGGATAGAGAGAGAGAGCTGAGTCCCTCAACACTCCACTCTGATCATGTACCTCTATGGATGCTGGCTTACTTCTGAGTAAAGTAAGTGAGTATTCGTGATTCCTTATCTAGTTTAGTACTTATATCTAAGTGAGATCAATTCTCTCTGATTGCGGGTTCGTCACTTTGTATTTATACAGAGTGCCATAGTTTGCTACAGGTCAACAGATGTAGTTAGATTGTGGTAGTAATCAATAGCGTAGACGTGGTGTCTAGGGTAGGGGTTATCCTTTGTTTGCCTTATATCCCACGGATTGCTAGGGGTAGGTGGATGGTGGTGATAGCCATGTCCGTCCTTCGTAATCCCCCATGTTCGGATATAGCATAGAGCTGTTAGCCTAAGTCGCCTGGCAGACCATGCGTAAGCCGGTGCACGAAGCAAGTATCTTTTAACCAAGAGATCGACCTTTAACTTTCCTCAAGTACTAATCTTAGGAATCCTCTCTACTTTTCGCCTACTGTGTCATGGTTGTCCTTGGATACTAGAGTTGTAGGTATACACGCACGTTCCCTTGGATTCGATACCCTTAGAATTCTCTGAGGTTAAAGCTACAACGGTATCTGTGCGCTTGCGGATTCATTTACGCATCACTAAAATATCCAACAAGCTTTCTGATGCTGCTGTCAGGGGAACAATTGTTGTTTATCTACAAACCTAGTGATCCTCGTATCTTTTTGCTTTTCTTTTTTTCTACCTCTACCCCTGCTATCCATGGAAGGTTATCCTCGTACACACCTTTCGACCCTCCGGGGTGAGTCTTTAGAGCCAACCATTTTGGAACCCAATTCCTCATCCAGCTACAAGATTCGTCCCTCACTCATAGAGCTAGTTCAGGAAAATTCGTTCTCGGGGTTGAGCTATGAGAATCCCTACCATCACCTGTGAGACTTTGAGCATATGTGTTCTTGCTAGAGAATATCCAGCTTGACACAAGATGCTTTTAAGAGGAAGTTTTTCCCGTTTTCCCTCTCAGGAAGAGTGAGAAAGTTGTACCTTCGCTTAGAGGAGAGTGTGATCCATAATTGGGAAGAGCTAAGGGCTAGATTTTGCTCCTCCCTCTTTCCTCTATCCCACATCGCTTCTTTGCGAGTTAAGGTCCTCTTCTTCAAACAGCAAGAGGAGGAATAACTAGGCCCGACATGGGCTCGTTTCTCTGCTCTTACTGAGATTTGCCAAGTCCTATCCATACCCAACCACGTGTTGCTTGAACACTTCCAGTTATGATTATCGGAGGATGCTAGCCTGCAACTTGATCCCTCTCCGAATGCTCGTTCTTGCTTAAGGATCTGACGGAAGGGAAGGAAATCTTGGAGCATATTTGAGAAACTACTCCCCCGACTGATCTATATAACGATGCCCCATCAAGAGGAGAGTACATTGAGAAACCGAGGACTATCGCCAGCAGAGTTCGAGCTTTCATCTCGACTATATCTAAAATTCTACTGAAGATACCTCTCCTGAACAGCAAGAATCTTGGGAAAAGAGCACCTCGTGTGAATCCTACCCCCGGATTTCCTTATGGTATTTTCTTCTGAATTTTCCTCAAGACTACATCTCGAGGGAGGTTGAGGAAGGAGTGGTTAAAAGAAGAGGATCATTCTTAATGACTCGTCTGTTTGAACCACGACTTCCCGGAAGAGGTACCATAAGAAAGCCCGTTGCATTCCCATGTCAAAGTAACATCCAAGGTGTTTCGTATACACTAAGGAATATGCTCTGACATTGACCACTGTATCATAGTCCTTAGGACTCATCCTTTTTGGTCAAGGAATCATAGGGGCCATCCCTTGAATCGAGTGGACCAAACTCATTTTCTTATCCTCGATTACCGATCAATGCCAATCAAATCAAGTGATTCCAAAATTCACATCTCATTCCTTGATTTTGATTGATGCCCAATAGAGATTATGTTCACCCTTCATATCAAATGAACTTCTATTGGAAGCTTAGGCTAGATTGCTTTGCCACCGCAGTCACCTTTGATGAAACATGAAGCTCTCTACCTAAGGAGGGGATGAGTTGAAGGAAATTCATTTCCCTCACGTCACGAACTCAGATCATTCTTTTGGCCCACAGAGTTGCACATTCTCTTACATTGTGGGGCTATGAACGTTTGTGAGTTGTTCTATCTGGAGATCAAGCCACTCAATCTATGAACATGAAGATTCGTCCTGATTTATCTTTAGGATCATGCTCATCCTAGATATGTCCGAGATCTATCAGCCATTGTGCCAAGGCACTAGGAGTCGTACAATCATCTCAGGGTTTCCCATCATAGACACCCTTCAGATGGTTGTTATGGTTCTCCTTTATCACAATATCTATGTAGGGCTTGTAGTTGTATTTGTGCACTAACCTTGCAGCTAAGACTTTACTGATCCATTCCAAATGGCAAAACAAGGTGGACGTACATGTGGTCAAGCATGGGAACACCATGAGATGCCCAAGATCATGAGTTTCGTTGAATTTTAATGATTTAACCTTATAAGGAAAGTGTATCCTTCGGGTATTCTCAGGACACTAACCTTACAGGTTACGAGAGGCTATATCAAGGACGGAGAGAAGCACGGGAGGAAATGCATCAGAAGACGACATCACCATTGCAAGCACAATGCACATCATCAATGCACCATCATCACATAGGGCAATCATACCCTGAGATGGCTAAGGTATGTCGTTAAGGTAAATCCACCACTACGATCTTTATATAAATATACGTCAACTTAGATAAAAGCAAAATTAAGCGAAGGTCAATGTCATTGACCCTAGCACTATCTTAGCCTTTACCAAGGTCCTGACACATATAGTGGTTGGGCCCACTCTCTCTGCCTTCCCCTCTGCTACACGCACGCACACGCGCAACAGGAGGCCCAACGCCCTGGTTCGGCCGAACCAGTCTAAGTGCCGCCGCCTCCCAGTCTTCACTCAGACACTCCTCCAACTTTCCTTGACCCGTCCCTTGACGTCCCATTGGGTTTGAGCATCACAAGAGAGGAGATCCTTCTTTAACATCCCATCTTCCTCCTCTCCTCATCCACCTCACTCTTATCCCCATCAAACTCACCAAGATCCACGCCAGAAATCTCTTCCTCACCACCATGGCTGGCAAAGGCCTCGTTCCCTTGACCAACTCAGGCTCAACCTTTGATCTCAACGGGGAAATCTCTCCGGCGAATGTCATTGTACCCGTCGACAATCTATCGATGGAAGAGATACATGCATTGGAGGTCGAACCCTTGGCCGTCATACCACCCGAGGGGGAAGTAGGGGCATGAGAGGCACCGCTAAGGGTTCGGTCGAACCCCTAGTTCGATCGATCCAGGCCGGCGCCACATCGGCCTCCAGCTTGACCACGAGATCGCCCTCACCAAGGAAGACACAAGGGGCGTACTCTCGTGCATGTGTAGTACCTTAGCATCATGAAGATATCTAGGTCCCTCGATTCAAGATGTGTTCTACCAAAGTACTTTATGCGTTTTTAGGGTCGGAGAAGATGAGCATTTATGCAAGAAACAAATTGTGAAAATGAAATTGCACAGCCCCCAAGTTTCAAGCTTGGTAAAAAGGGAACAAAATTTGGGGTGAATATTGGGGTCAAAATATATTGACTGGCAATTGATAGGAACTTTATTCATTATCTGATTAAAACAAAAATAGAAGATACATAGCTTATTATGAGAAGAAGTGTCGTAGATGCTTGATGTTTGACGAATTTGGCACATCTGTGCTGTGTTCCCTCATCAACTGATAGGAGCCCGGCCGAGTGATTTCCTTAACGATGAATGGCCCCTCCCATGGAGCTGCCAGTTTATGCATGTCTTTTTTGCTCTGGATGCGCTGGAGCACCAGCTCTCCAACGAAAAATCCTCTCGCCTGGATGTTCTTTTCACGGTAGCGATGCAGGTCTTGAGCGTACCTTGCAGCCTGGATGCACCCCGCCACCCATCCCTCCTTGATGTTGTCGATGTCCTCAATGTGCGCCTTCTTAGCTTCGTCTTCTTTGTACATCTCGACTTGAGGCACACTAAACATGAGATCAGTCGGCAGTACCATCTCTAACCCATACACTAGGAAGAATGGGGTTTGGCCCATGGCTCTGCTTGGCTGCGTATGTAGCCCCCAGATTACCGCATGCAGCTCTCACAACCATTTGGTCGCATACTTTTTCAACCGATCGAAGATCCTAGACTTGATTCCCTGCAACACCGCACCGTTGGCCCGCTCGACTTGGCCATTGGCCCTTGGGTGGGTGATGGAGGCGTTGTAGACCTTGATGTTCCATTCGTCACAGAAGTCCTGAAACTCCCAACCGGTGAAGTTTGTACCCAGGTTCGTTATGATCCTGTTGGGGACCCCAAACCGGTGGGTTATCTTCGCTATGAACTTAGCAGCTTTAGCGGTTGTTAGCGTCTTGATTGGCTTCACTTCTATCCACTTGGTGAACTTGTCAATGGTGACCAGTATGTCATCATATCCTCTGGATGCCTTTTTGAAGGGGCCGATCATGTTGGGTCCCCAGCACGCGAAGGGCCATGACATTGGGATAGTTTGCAGCTCTTGTGCGGGCACGTGGATCTGCTTGGTGAAGAATTGACATCCCTCACACCGGTAAACTAGGTTCTCTGCATCCGCTACCGCCATGGGCCAGTAAAAACCAGATAGGAATAGTTTGCCGATGATGGTTCTAGCGCCAGTGTTGTTTCTATAGATGCTCACGTGGATCGCGTGGAGCAACTGTCATCCTTCTTCCTAGGAGATGCACTTATGGAGGACGCGTGATCGTGCCCCTCGGTGGTAAAGGTTGTCTCCTATGAGGACGTAGCTCTTGCTTCGTCAAGTGATCCACTCATGGAGCGCTCATGTTTCTCGATTCGAATTGGATTTGAGCTATGGAAGCACACCATCTTTAATGGAGTTCCTGGTTTCTGTTATCCAGTCGAGCTCAAGCTCGATCATCAGGATGTCGTTGAGGCCGTCTTGTGGGGCAGCCGAAGTTGATGCCATGGCTTCCTATTCCCCCTGGGGGTTCTTTATCGAAGGTTTTATAAGGTACTAGATGAACACCCCAAGTGGCACTACTAACCTGGTGGACCCCATCTTGGCCAGAGTGTTAGCTGCCATGTTGTTGTCGCGGATGACATGGTTGAATTCTAGTCCATAGAACTTTCCTTCCAGCTTCCGTATTTCCACGCAATAGGCATCCATCTTCTCATTGGTTCTTGACCAGTTTTTGTTCACTTGGTTGATCAGAAGTGCCGAGTCGCCTCTAACAAGAAGGCACTTGATCCCGACTGAAATTGCGATGCGTAACCCATAAAGGGCTGCTTCATACTCTGCAACATTGTTCGATACTAGGAACATTATCTGCAGGATGTACTTGACCACATCCCCTTTAGAGGAGATGAACAAGATTCCAGTACCAACTCCTTCAATGTTGAGGGATCCGTCGAAATACATGGACCAGTATTTGATTTCCTCCTTTGGAAAGGGCGTTAGGATCTCGGTCCACTCAGCCACGAAGTCGAATAGAATCTGCGACTTGATGGAGGTCCGAGGGACAAAGGTGATGTCGTGTGCAACCAGCTCTATGGACCACTTCACAATTCGTCCCATGATGTCTCTGTTATGTAAGATATCGCCTATGGGGTAGCCAGACACTACAACGACCTTGTGTGCCTCAAAGTAGTGCTTCAGCTTTCTGGCAGTGACCAAGAGTGCGTATAGCAGCTTCTGCAACTGATTGTAGTGGACCTTGGACTCTATCAGGACTTCACGGATGAAGTATATGGGTCGCTGGACGTCGTATGCATGTCCTTCTTCTGATTGATCAACCACCAGTACTGTGCTGACTACATGGATAGTAGGAGAGATGTAGAGGTAGAGAGTTTCCTTTCCTGCCAGCGCTGTGAAGATTGGAGGCTTCTGAAGGTAGGCCTCGAGCTCCTCAAATGACGTCCGAGCTTCCCGATCCCAGGTAAAGTTGTCCTGGTGTTTCAGGAGCTTGAAGAAGGCCAGTCAACATACACCGAGCCTAGAGATAAATTGGGCGAGCTTTTGGATGTCCTTCTGGCTTTGGGGAGGCTTCATCCGAGTGATTGCATTGACCTTCTCTGGGTTAGCCTCGATGTCGTGGTGGCTAACAATGAAGCCAAGTAGTTTCCTAGATGGGACGCCAAAAATGCATTTTTCTAGGTTTAGTTTCCACCGGAACCTCCTAAGGTTGTTGAATGTCTCGGTCAGGTCGCTAATTAGCAAATCAGCCTCTCTGGTCTTGATGACCACATCATCCACGTAAGCCTCAAAGTTTTTATAGATCTGCGAGTCTAGGCATGCTTGGATAGCTCGCTGGTATGTTGCACCAGTGTTCTTGAGACCGAAAGACATAGTCGTTTAGCAGTACGTGCTGAAGGGCGTAATAAACAACGTCTTGATTTGATCTTCTTCCTTCAGGCTTATCTGGTGATAGACGGAGTGCCAATCAAGAAAATAGAACAGGACGCATCCTACCATGGAATCTATGACTTGATCTATTCGCGGGAGAGTGAAGAGGGCTTTAGGGCAGTGTTTGTTGAGATTAGTATAATCAACACACATTCTCCATTCCTTATTCTTTTTCTTTACAAGAACTAGATTAGCTAAGAAGTCGGGGTGATACACCTCTTTGATAAAACCGGCCACTAACAGCTTTGTAATCTCTACCCTAATCGCCTCCTTGCGGTCCTGCGTGAAACGACAAAGCTTTTGCTTGATTGGTTTAGCCTTCACGTCAGCCTTTAAGGAGTGCTCGGCAAATTCCTTCGGAACCCCTGGTATATCCGCTGGTTTCCATGCAAAAATATCCCAGTTGGCCTGGAGGAACTCGACGAGCGTGCTTTCCTATTTAGGGTCCATGTTGGCCCTTATGGTCACCGTCTTAGACGCGTCTTCGAGGCCGAGCAACACCTTTTTTGTATCCTGCAGCTTCACCTTGATCGCCTCCATCGCCGGCTTCTTGGTCAGGATCTCCAGCTCCTCTGGCGCCACCTTCTTAGAGGTGTTGAGGACTTCCTCCATGCGCACTAAAAGCTCCAGGGTGGCTGCGATTTGAAGGTTTTCCCTCTCGCAGTCGTACGCTGTGCACACGTTGCCCAAGACCGTGATGACTCTGTTTGAAGCAGGCATCTTCATGATCATGTAGACATAGTGCGGAAAATCCATGAACTTTGGCAGAGTTGGTCTACCAAGTATGCCGTCATAGGTAGTGTCGATGTGAGCAACAATGAAGCGGAGGTACTCGGTCCGGTAGTTTTCGATTGTACCGAAGGTAACCGGCAACATTATCTATCCCAGGGGGACCGCTGGGCCACCCGAGACGATGCTAAAGAAAGGCATCTACGTTGGATTCAGATCCATGGCATAGAGATCAATTTCCTTAAGGGTGTTGTCAAAGAGGATGTTTAATCCGCTGTCGCCGTCAATGAGGACCTTTCCAAGGCGCACGTTCTGGATCGTGAGGTTGATCACCAGGGGATATCTTCCTAGCTTGGCCACCACGCCTGGATGGTCGGCTCTGCTGAAGGTGTTGGGAACCTCAGACCACCGCAGGTATTCTGGAGTGGCTAGTTCGGTAGCGTAGACAATCTGCCTCTGGGTGACCTTATGCTTCCTCTTGGACTCGAACTACTTCGGCCCACCATACATCATGTTGGCGGTCCTGTCAGTCGTCTGGAAGTCTTCATCGGTGGGATGGTCCTTGCGCGGCTCTTTGTCTTTGTCGTCCTTGCGGGGTGGTTTCCCATAACCCTTTCCCGAGAAGGCCCTCTTGAGGCCGAAGCATTCTCGAGCCGTGTTCTTGTGGTTCTTGTGGTACAGGCATTGCATATCTAGCATCTTCTGGAATTCCTCGGGACTGATGCGTCCTTGCCCTTGCTGCACCGCGGTGATGACTTCAGTCGTCTTCCGCTTCCAGCTGCGTTGTTCTCCCCTGTGGGAAGATTCAAGACAATCAACGCGTATTTCTATGTCGCGAGCCCTTGGGTGAGAATGGCTCTCCTCCTCCCATCGAGCCTTGAACTCATTGAGTTGCTCTTTCTCCTCCTCTTCTATGTCCATCATGCTATTGTTGATGGCGAACATTTTGTTGATGTTCTTCGGCGGCTACCTGGTCCACTTGTTGATCAACATGCCATTGGCGAGGCCATTCTGGAAGGCGCTCATCACCTCATGGTCCTCAATGAAGGGGACCAAGTTCTTCTTCTTGGAGAACTAACAGATATAGCCTCGCAGCATCTCCTTCTTCCGCTGGCGGATCTGACCTCGGAGCCTTTTGCTTCCAGGCCTTTCCCTGGTGCCGATATAGTTACCAGTGAATAGCAACAAAGTTGTTCCCAGTTGTCGATGGTGTCACGTGGGAGCCCTACCAACCAGTTGCGGTAGGCTTTGGTGAGCACGATGGGTAAGTCGTTATCCATCATGTCGGTGTTACCCCCTGCCGCTTTGACAACGGTGGAGTATATCTGGAGCCATTAGGCGGGGTTAGCCTTCCCGTCATATTTGTCGATGTTAGAAAGCTTGAAATCGTGCGGCCATGTAACTTGGCAAAGTCTCTTGGTGAGGGAGAGGAATCCATCGTATGATGAAGCCCTTCCCCCGACCTTTACCGGAATGGCCGACTGGTCTTTCTACGGAGATGTAGCCATTACTTGCGGAGTCGGAGTAGTCCGAGTAGTCGGATTCCTCATAGCTGCTCTCCAACTTAGGTTCATGCATCTTGCCATGACGTCCGCCCCACTGGGAAGGTCCATGCTTCGGTTGTACTCCTCCCTGTCCCGGATCTCCTCATCCTCTCCGTGGGAGACGCGGCGATTGATCGTGTGCCTTGCATCACATCCTCGGTTAATCCAATCGCGGAGGTCTTTGTCTCGCCGTGAGACAAAGCATTGCATCTTGGAAGTTCTGCCCCGCTTCTATCGAACCGACAGAGATGGGTGCATGCGGTTGATCAGGGTTGCGACGGTCTGGACCATCGCTTGCGCTAGAGCCAATTCTAGAGTGTCGGGAAGAAGTTTGGCGAGTTCTTCATTGGAGGTGACAAGGTTCTCCTTCGAAGTCAAGCAAACCTTGTGACCACCATACTCCAAGGTGAACTCCTGCTCGAGGTTACGAGGGTGAAGGGTGCGTTGTGTGCTGCCTCGCAACCTCCTCCTCCTATCTCGGTGGGACTCAGCATGGTCTCCGTTGCTGTTGGTGTTCTTAGCAGCGTTGAGGATTTGTTGTCGCCTAGCAGCTTGGTTGGCATTCTTTTGAACATGTTGTGCCTTGGCCTGCTCCATTTCCCCCTCCACAGTTCGTTCATCATTAGAGACCGGTGCCGCTGGAGCGACAGCGTAAAGAAAACCCAGGGGCGAGTTGCTTTCATAGTCATCAGTGGATTCGATGGAAGTTTCTATCTGGTCTTCATCTTCTGCCTCCAGCTCCAGATCCATTGTGGATTGTGTCCAGGAGCACCCCGCCGACAGCTAATCTAGGTCAGTGGTGCAGTCCGCCTCCAGGCCTTTCTCTAGGATTGGAAACAGGGAGTCACCGGCTGGTGGATGGCTGTTGATAATAGCCACAATCTATGGCTTGTCCTCATCCGGCTGGTCATTGACCGAGTCGAAGAAGTTTGATCTCATCATAGCTTTCCTCGTCGCCTCTTGGAAGGTGGCAGCGGCGTTCCTCAGTCCGTAAGGGATACGGATCCGAGGGGTCGAACCGGTCGGCACCCCTCTAAGAGTAGAGTCGTAGAGGGTTATGCACTTAGCCAAATGAGATCCATGGCATGGACAAGATCGTTAGTGGAGAGAGCCATGGGGGCTCTGATCCTTTTCTGCTGTAGGGTACAACAGATCGTCGACTAGAACTTGTGGGTTCCTAGTCTGCAGCGGCCTTCCGAGGATTATTCGGTTAGCCTAGGCCTGGTTGCCAATAAGATTGCATCTGTTAGCCAGATCCGAGTCACCCGCGACCAGTGTCGTAGCCCGATCGGAGGTTTCGATCTTCTCGACCGAGGGACTGGGGATGATGTAAGGAACCTCCCCGATGAGAAGATGGCCCTCGAGAGGGACCGAGTGGTTGGCCGCATGATCGCCAGTGGCGGAGACAACGTGATGTCCTCGGAATGGAATTGTAGGTCCCATTGCGGCGAAGATGATGCGGCTCTTTGGGATCTTGACAGCATCCATCAAGCTCGCCAACTGACACGGTGGACCCCTACCTGGCGCGCTAACTGTCGGGGGAATAGTCCAGCAATCCACCATGGGGTAGACCAAGGTGGTAGATTGTGTGGAGGGGTTCGCCGCACCTAGAGCTAGATGGATAAACACAAGGACACAAGGGACTTTACCAGGTTCGGGCCACCAGATTGGTGTAATACCCTACATCCTGTGCTCAGGGTTGTATTATTAGCATATAGTGTATCGAATATGGTTTGGATTTTTGAGGGGGTCCCTGCCGCCCTTATATAGTCCGAGGGCCAGGGTTACAAATCCGATTCGATCTAATCCTAGTCGGTTACAAGAAAATCTACCACCTTTCGGTACAAGTCATCTCTTTACATATTTAAAAATCCATATCTGTAACTATATCTCTTGATACCGATCCTTAATCTTGATCCGTACGTCTATCCTGAGTGTCAGGCATACACCCCAGGCCCACGAGTAGGCTTTGGATGGCCCACTAAGGGACGTACTCGGACAAGATCAGAACAAGGATGGACACATCCTACTCGGACTAGTCAAGTATGTTTATGGAAAACTACTTGGGTCTTTACTGAGTAGAACACTATAATAGTACCCGAGTAGGACTCCGGCTTGTAACCCTACCCTCCCGTGTATATAAGGGCGGGCAGGGGCCCCTCTCAGCAACAACTCCAGTTCACCAAATACAAACCAACACACAGGACGTAGGGTATTACACGATCTAGCGGCCCGAACCTGTCTAAATCGTGTTCCTTGTGTCACCATTGATTCCTTGATTCTCGACGATCCTTACCGCATAAAAGACCACCTAGGGTACCCCCTAGGCGGGTTGCCGGTCTAAAACACCGACAGCTGGCGCGCCAGGTAGGAGGACTCGTCAAGTTTCTCAGCGCGAACTCAATGGCAAAGATCATCATCAGGCCCATTTTCTTCATCGAAGTCGGCGCCACCTTCGTTTTCGGATCTTGGTTTTGCGTCGCCGACGGCTCGGGTTCGTTCCGGCGCCAGATCGTCGATGCTCAGGAGAAGAAACCAGAAAATCTGATCAGAAAAAATCAAGATTTCAAAATCGACGAATTCGAGTTTGACTCACGTCGGACTCAACTTCGCCTCAGACTACTCCAACCCTCTGCTCAAGGGTCAGGCACACCCGACCCCAAGGCTCAGGGTCGGGCAAGGCGGAGTTCACCCCCCCCCCCCAAAGGGTCGGGCTCAACCGACCCCGAAACTTGGAGTCGGGCTCGCATCGAATTAGTCGATTCCAGCCAGTGCCCGAGTCGGTTTCGACTTCAGAGCGGTTCCCGCACGGACTCCGCAACACAACCAAAGTTCACCAAGGCTTTCTTACTCGAACCCGATTCGAACTCGGGCATGATGAAGACGTCGACTCCGACTCGTCCTATTCGCTAGAGACACCATTATCTGGTCCAGCCCAAGGATTGGTAATAACTTCAACATCACATGGCAGAGTCGTCCACTGGCCGGGATTGCGACCGTCTTTCCTTGACCGTGGCTATGACTCGCGCCTTGTTGCCCATATAGACAACCTCCCATATCAAGAAGGCGTTCCACTCACTTCCAACCGCGAGGAAAGTTCCACAGAAATCGCAACATCAAGCTCCGGGAGCTACTACCCGGACAGGGAGATACTTGTTATTACTCAGAATAACAACCCAGGTACTAGCCAGAACAGAACCCTCAGGCGATTAGCACAAATCGACAACATCTCCGAAGATGAGTCTATAGCTAACGCCCCTCACGATGAAACCTCCGAGCAGCGCAACCAAAGAAGGACGCGCAACGCTACTCGAGCCGAGCGACGACAGTCGATGGCTACAAATATTCCCATTACAAATCTTGAAAGGGCTTTCAACGCAGTCCAGGCTCAGGAGCACAATACTCCACTCGCAGCTATCGCCTCAATCAACCTTTTAACAACATTGATACCTCAGGATAAGGATAACGCAGCCACAGCTCAACTTGTACAGCGCGGCAACGGACTGATCGCACAACTCGCGGAGCAAGCTTACAAGTTACTCGACAAAGAATCGCCAATCCCATCTGTTCCTCGCATCACAGCTCATCAAGAAGGTAGCAGGGGAGCTGCAAACAATAACACCGCCCCAAAAAACAACAACGTAGTCAACCAACCTCGACAACACCGACACTGAGTCCCCCTCGTATGGGCTGTGGCACCCCCTTTGGAGGGCGCCTAGGCCTATCCCAGTGGTACCGGGGTTTATATCCCCCCACAGGCACGACGGACAGCAATGAGCAAGCAAGGTGGCAATATATTATTTCTGCACCAACTGTTCTTGAATTACCCACATGTACATGTGTTATACATGGACTTATTTTTGTGGGGAGAACTCCTATATATGATACGTTTATATATGTTTGGAATTTTACCAAAACTCTAATGTACTAATTCATGTTACATATTTTTAGAAAATAGAAATTCCGACCTCTACAACCGCACAAAATCAAGCTTTTACCGTTAGATTTAGTCCCATATCGAAAATTAATGGTGGGGAGCACAACATATAAGATGAGCAACCCTTACCCCATCAAGCTAGTATTTTGGGTTGAGTTAGGTCCTAGGCCTTGTTGTTGTGGGTTCTGGTGAACTTGTGTTTGATGAGGCACTGCCTTGTGGGTGTGAGTCGGGTTGGAATCGGTTGCGCACTCTAGAATTTACAATGATCTTTTAGCTATTCTGTTGAGCAAAAAAAGAGGAATGGTGAGGCACAAGATGAAGGAAAGAAATAATCATCATCACAGTCTCTTTGCTTCTCCATTTGTTCTTTGCAGAGATGTACACTCACGTGCTAAGGGCAAGATGGTGACTGCGGATTGCAAAATGGTGGACATTCGTCGCCTGCAAATAAAAAAGATCATGCCGTGGTAAAAAGAGAGAGATCGTAAGAGAGAAATAAAGATAATCGTATGATATATATAAGTAGTAACGGTCAAAAACATGTTTTTCTTTAGATAAATCTTTTATTTTCTAGGTGGTACTGGATAAGGAAATTATACAACATGAAATGTTTTCTAAAAATAAATCCTTCTTTTCCCTCGGCATCACACAGGATTGGTGCCGAGTTTAGAAAAAAGTAAATTTCACCAGCGGTCCTTCAACTTATCCCGAGTTCTCATCCCAGTCCTGGTACTCTCAAAATGTCCATGATGGTCCTTAAACTTGTCATGAGGTCTTATCCCGGTCCGTGAACTTGTCCAGAGCTCTCATCCCAATCTCGGGACTCTCAAAATACACATAACAGTCCATAAACTTATCCTAAGTTCTTATCTAGGTCCATAAACTTTTCCTGAGTTCTCATCCACTGAAACTTTGAATGGGATTTGAACATGGTTTAAAATCCTCATAATTTTTTTAGTTTTGAATGGGATTCAAACTTGTTTTCCAATACTCATGAACTTTGGATCAATTTGAGGGGGATTCAAATCCTAAAAGTTCAAATCTCACTCAAATTCGATCCGAAGTTCATAAGGAATTGAAGCCAAGTTCAAATCCCATTCAAAATTGATAAAAAAAATTCATGAGGATTCGAAATTGGTTTCAAATCCAACTCAAATTTTTAGTGGATGAGAGCTAGGCACAAGTTTATAGGCCTAGATAAGAGCTCGGAACAAGTTTATGGACCTGAATGAGAGCTCGGGATAAGTTGTGCATTTCGAGAGTACCGGACCTAAGATGAGAGCTCGGGACAAGTTTATGAACTATAATGTGTATTTTAAGAGTACCAGGATCGGGATGAGAACTCCAGACAAATTTAAGAACCATCGGTGAAATTTACTCTTTAGAAAATACCTTTTGTTTTCAGTACTTACCAGGAGGGCAAGGTGGGCGGAAGCCAGCTGCGACAAGGACCAATAAACTGATTACAAAAATGAGGAGACGAATCCGGCAAGGGCAGATGTTTGACGGCATTTTTGCTGTTCAGCAGTGTGCTCGGCGAGTTGAAGAGAGCAAAAGTTAGCAACCAAATAAAGGCAGCGGTTGGCATGCCAGATTCGGCGTGCTAATATATAGACTACAAAGAGGAGCTTCGGACAAACTGTGAACTGGGCTTTTACTGGGATGCGAAGGAAGTTGCCTGCGGGCATTCAGCTCGCCGTGTCCTTGCACAGTTGCACGGGTCACTTCTGAGTCATTTCCACTAAAGCAACGCTCGTCACAGCAAAGAACAGTTCAAACTTCAAAGTAACTTCAAAGTAATGCCTCTCGCTGGTCAGCTCGCCGTGTTTTGCACGGGTCACGCACTCGCACGATGACACGACCCACGGGCATTTCAAACATGTGCCAGAGAAATAAACACCATTCACTTCTGAGTTATTTCCAACTATGTCCGTAAGATTGTCACTGACTGATTGTGTAAGGACGGTTCAAAGTAACGCGAGGTCCGCGTGACGATGAATGACTTTGAAATTTGGGATCCCTTGAATTTTTTTACGGCCGGCATCAAGGCAATAGCGGTTACCAGTCAAAGTATGATAGCTCTTGTCACTGGTTCTTCAATTGCACAATCAATTTACTTCCAAAAAAATTGCTTAATTGTTTCACCCACTACTAGAAAAAAACGAGCATTCGTCCAACTCATTAGCACTGGTTGGATTTGAATCCGGTACTAATGGTACTATTAGTATGGGACCCAAATTTGGGGTCCCCGGAAACCTTTTAGCTTTTAGTATCGGATCATAACAACGCCTGTAGCCACAGAGACTCATAACATGACTCAGTATTCAAAGGTACCCTTTAGTACCGGGTAGTGTTACGACCTGTTACTAGGTCTAAACGGTTATTTAAAAAAGAAAGCATCTCTTTATCCATCACATGTGTAGGTGGTAAAAAAGGCTCGCGCAAGGCTTGAGGTTCTGGGTTCGGCTCCCATGCGCACACACCTAAAGGCCCCACTTTTAGTAGCGATATAGCGGTAACGGTTTCGCAAATCGCAACCGGTACTAAAGGGTCACTTCTCCAGCATTACGATTGTTTTCTTTGTTTGCTTGGTAGCTGTTTGGACTCAGGCAATTCATGCATGCTTTAGAAAAGCATTCCATTCACGTCGTTCTGGCTATCTTGACACGTTAGGCATGACGGACAGCAACGAGCAAGCAAGGCGGCACTATATTTTTCCACACCAACTGTTCTTGAATTTCTCTGAAGACGTCAACATGAACAATTAATTACAGTTTCATATTCTTAACTTGCTATTGCTAAGATGGCTCACTACGGTCCAACACTCCAACTGTCCTGTTTGATATTAGTCTACATCACCTTAGCATGTGTTTGGTTTTGGAACGACGTGGGTTGGATCGGAGCCGACCCCCTTTTCTGAATTGGGTTCGACCCATCTCGTGTTTGGATGAGAGGGATGGGTTGGACCTAGTTTTTTATTTGATTGGAGGGCTTGAGAAGGTTGGGATGGATGCTATTTTAACACCGTTAGCAACGGGTCCCACATGTCAGCTGTGGGGCCCACATGTCATCCTTACCCACCTTATCTTCTTCCTCTGGCCACCCTCCCTCTCCACGCGCCGCCGCTCCCTCTGCCCTCGCGCTCTCCCCCCGCACCGCCGCCCTTCTACACGTGCGGCCGCCGCTCCTCCCTCCCTCGCACCACTACTCCCTCGCCGCCGCTCCTCCCTCTCCCCCACGCCGGCCGCCGCCCCTCCCGCTCCCTCCCCACGCCGACCTCCGCCAACCACCCCCAACCGACGGAGTGAGACGGCGTGACGGGGGAGCGATGCGGGCGGCGTGGTTCGTTTGTTTTGGGCGGACCATTCCAACCCGCATCTACGGGGAATATTCCCTATGGTGGAGGAACCCAACCCACTATATTTCCAACTAAACAAGGGTTGATAGGGGTCGAACCCGTTCCAACCCACATCAACCCTAAAACCAAACACACCCTTACCCGGCGAGTTAGACTGGTAACCGCTATTGCCTTGATGCCGGCTGGAAAAAAGATCAAGGGATCCCAAAATTCAAAGTCATTCATAGTCACGCGGACCTCGCGTCACTTTGAACCGTCCTTACACAGTGAGTAAGTGACAATCTGACGGACATAGTTGGAAATAACTCAGAAGTGAATGGTGTTTATGTCTCTGGCACATGTTTGAAAAGCCCGTGGGTCGTGTCATCATGTTTGCTAGATACAAGTAAGGAACTTCATTCCAGTACTTCACGGATCCAAATGAGTCATGATTCACTTAATAAGGATTATATGATCATTGGTGTATTAGGCCTCTTGCAGATCAACTCTTCGTGTACCTAAGCCTACTAAGTGGTTCACCAAAGGTCCAGAACCCATGGTAAACTCTTCGGTTGCCGACACGGGAGCTAACAAGACATGATATGCTAATTAAGATGGACTCTAAGAAGACATAAGCTGGAGATAGAATGCGGAAGACGATAATGTTATGTGATGATCTGTTGGTCCAACTGGACTTTTGCTTATTGTTATTGGCATGTGAGGTTTAGCAGTATATGTATGATGGGATACAAAAAATAAGGTGATGTAGACAGATTAATATCAAACAGGACAGTTGGAGTGTTGGACCGCAGTGAGCCGTCTTAGCAATAGCAAGTTAAGAATATGAAACTGTAATTAATTGTTCATGTTGACGTCTTTAGAGAAATTCAAGAACAGTTGGTGTAGAAAAATATAGTGCCGCCTTGCTTGCTCGTCGCTGTCCGTCATGCCCAACGTGTCAAGATAGCCAGAACGACGTGAATGGAATGCTTTTCTAAAGCATGCATATGAATTGCCTGAGTCCAAACAGCTAACATGCAAACAAAGAAAACAATCATATTACTGGAGAAGTGACTTTTAGTATCGGTTATGGACCATTTAGTACCGGTTACGATTTGCGAAACCAGTACCGCTATGTCGGTACTAAGTGGGACCTTTAGGTGCGTGTCCATGTGATTCAAACTTAGGACCTCAAGCCTCATGCGAGCCCTTTTTTACCACCTACACATGTGATGGACAAAGAGATGCTTTCTTTTTTACATAACCGTGGAGGACCTTTTAGTACCGGGTCGTAACACCACCCGGTACTAAAGAGTACCTTTTAGTACTGGGTCGTGTTATGAGTCTCTATGGCTACCGGACGTTATTATGACCCGATACTAAAAGTAAAAGGTTTTGGATCCCATATTAATATTATCATTAGTACAGATTCAAATCCAACCAGTACTAACAAGTTGGACGAATGATAGTTTTTCTAGTAGTGGGTGAAACAATTGTGCAATTTTTTTTGGAAGTAAATTGACTGCAATTGAAGAACCAGTGACAAGAGCTATCATACTTATTAGACTGGTAACCGCTATTGCCTTGATGCCGGCCGTAAAAAGATCAAGGGATCCCAAAATTCAAAGTCATTCATAGTCACGCGGACCTCGCGTCACTTTGAACCGTCCTTACACAGTAAGTGACAATCTGACGGACATAGTTGGAAATAACTCAGAAGTGAATGGTGTTTATGTCTCTGGCACATGTTTGAAATGCCCGTGGGTCGTGTCATCATGTGAGTGCGTGACCCGTGCAAAACAGAGGCATTACTTTGAAGTTACTTTGAAGTTTGAACTGTTCTTTGCTGTGACGAGCGTTGCTTTAGTGGAAATGACTCAGAAGTGACCCGTGCAACTATGCAAGGACACGGCGAGCTGAATGCCCGCAGGCACCTTCCTTCGCATCCCAGTAAAAGCCCAGTTCACACTTTGTCCGAAGCTCCTCTTTGTAGTCTATATATTAGCACGCCGAGTCTGGCATGCCAACTGCTGCCTTTATTTGGTCCCTAACTTCTGCCCTCTTCAACTCGCGGAGCACACTGCTGAACAGCAACAATGCCGCCAAACATCTGCCCTTGCCGGATTCGTCTCCTCATTTTTGTCCTCAGTTTATTGGTCATTGTCGCAGCTGGATACGGCGTCCGCACACCTAATTGCCGGAAATTTGGTAAGTACTGAAAACAAAAGGTATTTTCTAAAGAATAAATTTCACCGGCAGTTCATAAATTTTTTTTATCCCGAGTACTTATACCAGTCCCGGTACTCTCAAAATGCACATTATAGTCCATAAACTTATCTCCATTTGTAGTTGTAGATTACCCTACAAAGGATCTAACCAACTGAGCTTTTTATCTTGGTTCACATTTTTGTCCACAAAGGCATGTCCCCACATGAAGAGTTGATCTGCAAGAGGTCTAATACAGGAGAGGCTTGGCCCCTCCCGTGTAGGCGAACAGGAATTTGAGGTCATTACAACGAACTTGGAATGTAGTCGGCTGAAACTGTGATGGCGTCATGGTGATGGAGAGGCTGTGCAGTGCTCAAAAAAGAAGAAGAAAATCCGAACGAACATGGAGCCAAACGCGCAGAGCGAAGTCGAGTGTTGAGTTGATGGATGTCGGGCATCCAACAAGTTGAAGCGAAGGATATGGAGGGCGTCGCAAGACGCACTCCATAGGAGTAGCTCCCGAGCATTGAAGCGATTAGTATAATCGGTCCAATGGTTCAGAAAGGAAAAGTTGAGCCCAATAGCAAGCCCAAGTGACTGAACACAAGGAAGGGCAGAGCCACAAAGGCATGCCGACCTGAAACTAGCGCTCAGCCCCCGAGGATGAGGACTGGCGGAGCTGCGGAGGCACGCTGTGTCGCATCCCGCCCCGAGCCAGAGAGGTCGGCCGGGTGACGGGAGACACGTCGAGTCGTCTGCGGCGCCCAGCCCCCGAGCTAGGAGCCGGACGAGTCGTGGAAGCGCGTCGAGTCGCCTCCCACCCCGAGCTAGAGAGGTCGGCCGAGCGACAGGAGGCACGCCGAGTTGTCTACAGCACCCAGCCCCCGAGCCTGGGAGCCGGCCGACCCACAGAAGCACACCAAGTCGCCTCCCATCCCGAGCAAAAAGGTCGGCCAGGCGACGGGAGGCACGCCGAGTCGTCTGCGGCACTCAACCCCCGAGCCTAGGAGGTGGTCAAGCCACAGAAGCATGCCAAGTTGCCTCCCGCCTCGAGCTAAAAGGGTTGGTTGGGCGACGGGAGGCACGGCAAGTCATCTGCGGCACCCAACCCCAAGCCTGGGAGCCAGCCGTGCCACAGAAGCACGCCAAGTCGCCTCCCGCTCCGAGCCAAAAAGGTCGGTCGGACGACAGGAGGCACGCCGAATAGTTTGTGAGCTGTAAAAGGATAATACAAACATTACGTAGCATAGTGCAGATCATTTAATAATTGAACAACTCGGAAGTTTAATTCTCTGTAGAAAGTAAATTGTTGCACGTCCTGCTCTTATAGGTCGTGTAATTTCCCCGTGTAGTTAGCTTGTTACGTTTAAGCACCTAGCCTTGCTTACCACTGCTCACGGAGAGGACGGCTTATCTCAGGCTATAGCGCTGGGGTTGACCTGATGCTCGCATATAGGAGACGCACAGGATGAGTCAAGGTTTCACAGATTAAGGCGTGTACTACCCGGGTACTTTAGCAACCGTTAAGAGGGATGAACAAGCCACAAAGCAGTCGGAACTGTGCGGAAAAGCAAAAGCGTGCGCTGGGCACTTGTAGGGCGTAGCCCCGACTGCTCGTTTAGTGGGTGGACCAAGCTCTATAAGCAGTCAGGACGCGACCAAGGTGGTCGGCAAAAGTCACAGAGACATAGAGGAGCCGAGATGGTCAGCGAAAGTCACGGAGACATGGAGGAGCTGAGGCAGTCGGCAAAAGTCACAGAGACATGAAGGAGCCAAGGTGTATGTAGGTGTATGAGGATGTACAGTTGTCGATGAAGCGAACTAGTTGGCATTGCTGAGCAACTCTTGGTCGGGTCCAAGTGGTCGGTAGGCCGTCGGCGATGCTAGATGCTAGCTGGCTGCCGTAGTATACTCAGATCTTGCGCAAGCCAAGGATTGGATGCATCACTTGCCGAAACCACGTAGGATAGTCCTCACGTATTAAGGAAAATAATATAGAAAAAGATTTGTTACCTGCCGTGGGAGATTGGATGGAATATATTAAATAATAAAAGGAAAGGAAATTCTTCCCTATTGTTCGTCGTGGCGATTCCCTGCCGCGGCCTGATCATACTTTTTCCTCTGCCACCGAGTGCTGCATCGCCGATCTTCGTCGAGGTCGGCACACCCCGTGCTCTGCGGAATTGGTCGAGAGTCGGCACACCCCGTGCTCTGCAGAATTGGTGCGTCCGCCTCCATGCGTTGTGGCCAACGGAGTGGAACGCAGATGCTAACCCCGCGATTAGATCGGAGGGTGTGGGTGGGTGAGTTTTTCAAGAAAATTCTTCATGCTCACGGGGAAGATGACGCCGGGGCGAGATGCCATCGAACTCGCTGGGAAGGATCTCACAATCCCCCCTACCTAGCGCACAAACTGTCGAATTTATAAGCCCGGCAGTCCACTAGAGGGTTACCCAAGTGGATGATTTGTAAGTGAGGGCGATTGTGAAACCAAGAACTCGAAGGTGATCGCAAGAACACAAGGGGACACAAGGGTTTTAGACAGGTTCAGATCTCCGGAGAGTAATATACCCTACGTCCTATATGCTTGGTGACTTATATTGCTTGAGAGTTGAGATGCCCTCGGGAGGCTCCCTTGGCTGCCTTAGGGGGTGTTTGGTTCCACGGACTAAAGTTTAGTCCGTGTCACATCGAATATTCGGATGCTAATTAGGAGGACTAAACATGAACTAATTATAAAACTAATTACATAGATGAAGGCTAATTCACGAGACGAATCTATTAAACCTAATTAATCCATCATTAGCACATATTTATTGTAACATCACATAGTCAAATCGTGGACTAATTAGGCTTAATAGATTTGTCTCGCGAATTAGCCTCCATCTGTGCAATTAGTTTTGTAATTAGTCAATGTTTAATACTCCTAACTAGTATCTAAAAATTCGATATGATAGGAATTTTAGTTTGGACTAAAGATCCAAACACCCCCTTATATAAGCTGGCGACCTAGGGTTACAAGTACTTGGTAGTTACATGGACTGGAATGAAGTGAATCATATAATCCTTATTAAGTGAATCATGACTCATTTGGATCCGTGAAGTACTGGAATGAAGTTCCTTACTTGTATCTAGCAAGCTGGCAAAACATAAAGCAAGATATAATGTGAAACTATGAAATGGATTGACACATGTCCTCAAATGAAAGGGATAAACCCCATATGTGCATTTTAGCACAAATGACACTATGATGTCTCACAACATGATTTAAGATGTATTCTGTTTCTGCAAAAACCAATAACATATTGCATGAATATAACGAAAGTTATACCCTCACACTATTGAATTATCTTCTACAGAATGGTATAGAAAAAAGAGTTATAATGCATTACAACTTTATACCATGTAGTCATCAAGGAGGAAAATATAACACTTGCATTGCGTAAGATCAAAACATGGTATAATAATGGTATAAATGAGAATTAAGTGTCACTTATAGATCCAATCTACTTGCAATTTCCAAAAAGCAGAAAGACTCTTGTGGAATGTCACAAGATCATTTTCTCGTAAGTTTATAGATCCAACGTACTCACAATGTCCTTTTGTGATGTACAGGCACTAATAGAAGGTTTAATGATCTTTTTTATGTTTGTAAATGCAATAGAATCTTCTATATATGGACTTGGTAGGGAGAACTCTTGGCGTATTTATAGCCAGTTATGTTTGCACGTCATGTGGTCCGACAAACCGTTGGACCAGAAACCAAGCCTAACTGATCAATTATTGGATTGCATAGCCATGCAATCATTTAAAGTCAAAAGAACCTGCTCCCTTCATTCCAAATTATGTGCCACTTTTAATTTACTCTAACTCAAATTTCACTAACTTAATTTGACCAAGTTTATAAAAAGAACATCAACATTTACAACATCAAATTAGTATAATTGAATCCACTGTGTAATACAACTTGATAGTGCATTTATTTAATACTACATATGTTAATATATTTTTCTATAAACTTGTCAAAAATTGAAAACTTTAACTTAAAACAAAACTAACATGAATCATAATTTTAATTGAAAAAGTAGTATTTTTATTTATTCAGACCATCCATTGGAAAAAATGTCGGACGACATTGTCAGGAGCGAAAAAGATCGGATGGACTAATCCGTCAAATCAATGGCGCCCGTACATTTACATAAGTATGAAATTTGACCTTAAGTCCTTGACATACTAATTCCTATTACAAGAAACATAGCCTGCTTGATTTATTCAAGTTTATGGCCTGGACATACACTCTCGTTCAAATATGACAGATCAAAGGAAACCAGATAATCTTCTCAAATTTTGTGAATTGTGTAGATCAGAATAAGCTCCCCCTCCTCTCCGTGCTAATGACAAGAAGGTGCGAATGAACTGCACGATGGTGCACAAGGGTTGTTCGGATCTGTAGTGAAGGTAAAAATACGCCGCGGACAAAAAAGAGAGAGTGTCAGATAAATCAAGATATTACTATGACATGGTATTGATGCGATTGAAGCAATAGAAACATGGTTCTCTTTAAATAAATCTTTTATTTGCTGCAGCAAATTTTTTGAAATCTCAGATAGTGTTACAGGAGAGCTGGATAAAAGACCAGGGAATTTTACAATATCAATTTTTTTCAATAAAAATTATGAACCAAGCAATAGCTTAGTTTAGATCCTTTGTAGTGGATTTGGGTGCTCGCATTTTCTAATTTGTTCCATGAATTATGTGTTTCGCAAAAAAATTCTAAAAATAATAAATCGTTTTTTCCGTCAAGGTAACACAGGACCAGAGAGAGAGAGAGTACACTTTATGTCCTAAAATATATAGTATCTAAGAATTGAAAATTCGAACTCAAATATAAAATATTCTAGGTCTATTTGGTAGCGGATCATTTAATTCTCCACTAAAATTTCCCTTTCTACCGAGATAATGATACGAAAAGGTATATTTGTATACCTAGGTGTATACAAACTCTAACCACTGCCTTTAATAGTTGCTTGGAGTTAATGGCATACAGTATACTCCCTCCATCTTGGTCCCTTTAGTTCTATCCTAAGACAAACCATCTTATATTTAACCAAATTTATATAAAAATATATCAATGCTTTTGATGTCTAGACAGTTTCATTACATTCTTTATGAAATATATTTTCATAGCATACCTATTTAGTGTTATAAGCATTGATACTCTTCATTGTAAACTTGGTTAAACTTGAAATAGTTTGACTTAGGACAAACCTAAAAGGACACTCCTTGCGGGACGGCGGAGTACCTTTTAAACCAAGTGTCATCCAATCTCAGATAGTGTTACATTCATGGTGGATAAGAGATTAAGGAAGTTACACTGTCAAAATTTTCTATTAGAAAAATGTGAACCAAGATAAAAAGCTCAATTGGTTAGATCCTTTGTAGGGTAATCTACAACTACAAATGGTGACAAGTTTATGGACTATAATGTGCATTTTGAGACAATAGGGATCAAGATGAGAACTCAGAACAAATTTAAAAACTGTCGGTGAAATGTACTCTTTAGAAAATACCTGTTGAACCGCAAGAAGGTGTGCGGACGCCGTAGCCAGCTGCGAAAAGGACCAATAAACTGAGGACAAAAATGAGGAGACGAATCCGGCAAGGGCAGATGTTTGACGGCATTTTTGCTGTTCAGCAGTGTGCTCCGCGAGTTGAAGAGGGCAGAAGTAAGCAACCAAATAAACGCAGCAGTTGGCATGCCAGACTCGGCGTGCTAATATATAGACTACAAAGAGGAGCTTCGGACAAAGTCTGAACTGGGCTTTTACTGGGATGCGAAGGAAGGTGCCTACGGGCATTCAGCCCGCCGTGTCCTTGCACAGTTGCACGGGTCACTTCTGAGTCATTTCCCCTAAAGCAACGCTCGTCACAGCAAAGAACAGTTCAAACTTCAAAGTAACTTCAAAGTAATGCCTCTGGCTGGTCAGCTCGCCGTGTTTTGCACGGGTCACGCACTCACACGATGATACGACCCACGGGCATTTCAAACATGTGCCAGAGAAATAAACACCATTCGCTTCTGAGTTATTTCCAACTATGTCCGTCAGATTGTCACTGACTCACTTTGTAAGGACGGTTCAAAGTGACGCGAGGTCCGCGTGACTATGAATGACTTTGAATTTTGGGATCCCTTGAATTTTTTTACGGCCGGCATCAAGGCAATAGCGGTTGAGAGAGAGAGAGGGAACACCCCGCTAGGAGGCGCTCCTCCTCGCCGGTGACCACCATGGTCCTGGCGACCACCATAACCGGCAAGGGCCACTCCGGCCTTGTCGGACAATCCACCGCTCCCTCCTCCTTCTGTCCCTCAAGGTGCTCTCTGCGGTCTAATCTCAAGTAAGGTCCGATGGCCTCCCTCCACTTTGTGCAGAGCCATGGGATTGCCTTCACGGCCAAAGTCCGCGATTTACTAAACTCTCAAGTCACACCCTCGTCGACGCGAGCGCCTGGTTTCTCTATGCTTGCTGCTTTTAGCAGGAATACCTTCAGGCTGGACTCAAGTTCAGTCGCATCTTGCCTTCAAAATGTCTTGGGTGCTGCTGCATCTGGTTTTCGGGTTTCACAAATCTCTCAACAAGTCTTCAAGTTTGTTATTGCTTCAAAACATGTGGGTTTCTTGTGTGAGGACCTCAGGGATTTTACTTGTGATGCGTTCAACCTGGGTTTCTTCTTCTCTAACGCTTCAGGACTTTCCAAGGCCTCTCTATTTTCTCGGAAACTCTCTGGACCTGCTTATCACTGGGAGCTTCCTCGTCCCAGACATGGAAAAGCAGTATCACATATCAAAAGCTCTCTTTTGGATCATCCTCTGAGCTTCAAGGTTTCAAATTTTCAGGAGAAATCCAAAAAGTCTTATGGTATCTACTCTTCTCGGAGTGGTTATCATTCAGATAAGCCCCGATCTTTTACTGATGTGGTTAGAACTAGCTCTGGATCACCACAACGACTGACAGGGGCCAACACCGTCCCAATAGGACAAAATTTGGCTTTTACCAATAATCATCAGTTTGTTGGCATTCTGGGTTCTTCTTCTTCCTCTCCACAGAGCAGGAGATCGGTTTTTGATCGGATTTCTTTCAAATCTGCTTCACAACAGACGGGATCTTTGGCCAGCAAGAATTTGATTTCTAGTGGACCCTCTCTCGAGAAGATCAATGACCAGAATAAACGCATGAGCAGGAGCTTCTTATGTTCCCGATGTCTGTCATCAAGTCACAAGAGATCTGCTTACAGAAACAGGATATCCTGCTGGCACTGTAGACGGGCGGGACACACGCTTAATGACTGCAAGCCTTTTCACAGTCTCCAAGCTTTCATCATGCGCTGCGGCTCTACTTTCGGCTGTGTTTTTTCCCCAGGCATCAAGACTTCGGACTGGCCTCTAGATTGCTACTCCACATGGTTCAAGGCCGGCCCACCTGATGGAAGTAATACAGGTACAAGCGGCCCAAGGATTTTCTCCAATCTCGAGGATCTGGCTCTATCCCTTCATGGCAGGGTAACCAGAAGCGCAACCAGCAACCCAACCGTCGGGCTGCCTGCCTCTTCGTCTCCGCCCTTCTTCCCCCTTTTGCAACAGTATTTTCCACCGGACAAGAACTCCCCGCACTGCCGATCACCCAAAATCAACCAAGCCCAAACAATTGCCTTCCTCAACATCGACCCCCAGCCCCTCATGCTCGCCGGCTTTCACCGAGTGATGGTCCAAGGACGGCAGCAATTCACAAGGGTGGTCGTTCCAAGAGCGCTACCAAGAAATGAAGACCTGGCAATCGTCACATTAGGGAATCTTCCCCCTGGTGAGATCCCTTTTGGTCCCTTGAGGAATGCGGTCTTCAACTTCCTAGTCCACGATTTGGGTCTTGAAGTTAGAGAAGTACAAAGATGCCCGTTTGGTAGAGGTGAAGCTTTTGTTAGAATGGGTAGACCCTCGGACAGAGATGCTCTCATTGCTAGAAGCCCTCTTTTCCATAATGGTCTTAGCTTCACCTTTGTACAACACAACCGTGCACCCAATGCCCGTCGGGTCAACTTCAACAGAGAATGTTGGCTTATGCTTATTGGTTTTCCTATTGACAGCCGCTCCTCTCATGAAATCGAGGATTCCATCAGATCTTTTGGCAGGATGATTCTTTGGCAGAAAGATGATGTTCTGACTAGGGTCATTTTGAAAGCAAGGGTCACGGATCTTGTGGATATCCCACATTATCTCATTCTGTCAGAAGGGGATGATTTTGAGGGAGTTTCATATACTGTCCAGTGTGAAATTTTACAACAGAACATGCTGGGGGCCCAATTGCAGGATGAGGACATACCACCAGGAGGGCCAGATGGGGAATTCATCTTCCCAGGTTTTCAGTTAAATGATCAGCTGCAACAGGATCAACCCCATCAACACAATATGGACCTTGATGGTCAGGGGGGCCAGCTCCCTGATTTGAATGGTAACCCGGCTCAGGATAACATTGCTAATGAACAAGAGGAGGAAGAGGAGGGAATGAATGAGGAAGACTTCCTGGACATGCTTATTGAGGAGGCCCAGGCACTCCATGAGGAAGAAGAGGAACCCCAGGTCATTTTGGACCTAGACCTTAATTTATCGCCACCCCCACGTTCCTCGAGCTCTTCTGAACTGGACAATGACCCACTTCCAATAATTGTTTACACGGAGGGGATTCCTCAGGCTATTGCTTTTAATCAAGAGGATCAACATCCTGAGCAGGTACCGGTCCCCCCAATGGGTCAGCATATGGATATTCATGCACAACAGGCTGCCTTGCAGGATGGACCCTTGATCCACCCTAAGATTGTTCTTGGGCTGCCTGCCAATAATCAGGAGGCTCAGATTGTGGCTGCCAACCAGATACCAAATGACCAGCCTATGGGGCATATCAATGTTAATCTCGCGCTATTGCTAGATATCCAGTGGCATAGGGACCCAATGTTTGCTCAAAAGTCTAACAAATATGTGGTTCTCCCGGAGACACTTTTCTCCCCTTCGGAGTCAAACCCAAAGACATCTGGTGCTCCTCAGAATCCCAACATTTTCAGACTTTGGGCCCAGCACTTCTCTCCAGCAGGCTGCCCTGAACAAGTAACATACATTCCATCTGATTGGGCCTCCTTCTTCATCAATATGCTGCTCTCACCTCAGCACTTTGACTGGGCCAAAAAATTTCTTGCCTCTGCTGCTTGGAACTTCATGCTCAACTGTGCGGACAACCCGTCGATGATGGCCTTTAGCATTCCCCCAGTTTGTCCCAGAACCAGCCCCTTACCTTGCATCAGTCAAGAGGAAGAGGGTGGCATCTCTTCAACTTCCTCTGCTGAAAAGGTTACCAAGACACCCACTCTAAAGAAAGCAAGGGCAAGACTTGGTAGTACGGTGGCTCCGGAGTGTGAATCCAGTGTTAGGCGGAGTAGCAGAATCAAGGCACGAAATGAAGGCTTTCGTGCTGCTACCTGTCAAGACAGCTGTTGCTTGGCCTGCCACTCAAAAGCCCCCACCCTATCTTCAGCACACATTCAGGGGTTGGGAGAAAAGGTATGCAGCATTGATTCTTCAAAAATCTCCTCTGCTAGTTTGTCAGCAAAGACCAACTCCATGAAGGCGATAGGTATCAAAGGAAATTCATCTTCCCAGGAGACGCCGAAGAAGACCATGAAGACCAAGCCCCAAGGACCGAACTCCGGAAGCTGAATAATTCCAGGATGCTGATTCTAGTCCTTGTCTATCGACAAAGCTGTCTTGTTGCAAGTTTTCTTTATGGCAGTCACAAACTATATTTTGTTATTGACTAGGTGGATCTTTTGCTGGAACTTTGGTATCTTTTTAAGGAATTCTCTTTTGTTGTCTCAATTCTTGGGCTTAGCTTATCGGTTGTCTTGGATATGCTCTTTACGGTTTTCGAAGGGCTTTTCGGTCTGGTTCTCTATCCCCTATGGAATAAGGGGATCTTGGAAACGAAGTCTTTTCTTTATTGATTATGAGTCGTAAACGTATTTGGAACATCCTATCCTGGAATGTGAGGGGAATTAATTCCTCGGTCAGATGGAATGCGGTAAGAAGTAAAATAGTGGAATCCAATGCGGATATCATATGTTTGCAAGAAACCAAAAGGGAAATATTCACAGACACATACCTCAGAAACTTCTGTCCCCCTGCCTTCACCCTTTTTGATTTCATCCCGTCTATCGGAAATTCAGGAGGAGCCATTATGATATGGAATGCTAATAAGTTTCAGGGACAGCCCATTTTCCAAAATAGATTTGCACACTCTGTGGAGCTACAGTGTAAGATGTCAGGGAAACATGGATCCTAACCAACATTTATGCCCCATGCACCCCAGAAGGTAAAATAGAATTCCTGGATTGGTTCAAGCGAATTAGGATGCCGGATGATGAAAAATGGCTAGTTGTAGGGGATTTTAACCTGATAAGACGACCATCAGATAGGAACAGACCTGGAGGTCATCCCCAAGAAATGGTGTTGTTTAATGAAGCAATCAGCAGGTTAGGATTAACAGAGATTCAACTCAAAGGAGGAAAATACACTTGGACAAATAAACAGAACAACCCGCTCCTAGAGAGGTTGGATTGGTTTTTCTCATCTCCTGCCTGGATTTCAGTCTATCCAAACACATGGGCAACAACTCTGTCAAGAGACTCTTCTGATCACAATCCATGTATCATCTCCATATCAAATCTAATGCCTTCTTCTCAAGTATTCAGATTTGAAAATTATTGGATGCATCATGAACAATTCAATGACATTCTGCATAATGTCTGGACTTCTCCAGTTTCCTCCACTGATAGAGCTAAAATCATTGGTGCAAAATTCAAAAACTTGAGAAGAGAACTCAGAATCTGGAAAGCAGGGTTACCAAGTCTGGCAAAAACTATCCAAAGCACAAAGGAGGTCATCCTTTTCCTAGATATTCTGGAAGAATCTAGAGATCTATCACTGCAAGAATGGAATTTAAGAGATATTATCATTGATCATCTCAAAAACCTTTTACAGCAACAGAAAACCTACTGGCAGCAAAGGAGTTCTATCAACTGAGCTAAAATGGGAGATGAGAGTACAAGGTTCTTTCATGCAAAGGCTTCCATAAGAAACAAGATTAACCACATTTCGACGCTGCAAGATCAGAATGGACAGAATGTCAAAAGTCATGAAGATAAGGCAAACCTCATTTGGGCGGACTACAAAAATAGAATGGGCAGGTCAGACTTTCATCACATGTATATCAATCTAAGCGCTATTCTATCTCCATCAGAGGGTCTACAGGATTTGGAGGAGCCATTCTCCAAAGAAGAAATTGATGGTATCATCAAAGATCTACCTACAAATAAATCTCCAGGTCCTGATGGTTTTAATGGAGAATTCCTTAAAAGATGCTGGCATGAGTTAGCTGAAGATTTTTATGCCTTATGTGAAGGTTTCCATAATGGGGAAGTATGTGTGCGCAGCATCAACTCTTCTTTCATTACTCTCATCCCAAAAAAAGCTGGCCCTTTGCACGTGAGCGATTACAGGCCAATCTCCCTTCTAAACTCATCAATAAAGCTCATTACAAAAACTATAGCGTTGAGACTACAAAAGGTCATCCCTAAACTCATACATCAGAACCAATATGGATTTATCAAATCCAGGACCATTCAGGACTGCTTGGCTTGGGCTCTAGAATTTCTGCATTGTTGCAAAACTTCAAAGAAGGACCTCATCATACTCAAATTGGATTTTGAAAAGGCTTTTGATCATATTGAGCATAAGGCAATCTTAGAGATCCTAATACATAAAGGCTTTAGGGAGAAATGGATAGGATGGATTAAGATCATTCTTGGATCAGGCACGTCGTCAGTGCTTCTGAATGGTGTTCCAGGTAAAACTTTTCATTGCAAAAGAGGGGTCCGGCAGGGGGACCTACTATCACCTCTTCTTTTTGTGCTTGCTGCTGACTTGCTCCAATCCATAATTAACAAGTCTAAGGATGAAGGACACCTTTCCCTCCCAATTGTTCAGTATGCAGATGACACTTTACTTTTCATGGAAGCAGACCAGAACCAGCTAATACACCTAAAGAGCCTTCTGGATACATTTGCAGAGTCTACTGGATTAAAAGTTAATTACAACAAATCTATGATGGTCCCCATAAACACTCAGCAGGACAAGCTTGACCTCTTGGCTGGTATTCTAAACTGTCAAACAGGTGCATTCCCTTTCACCTATCTAGGATTACCTCTGGGGTTACGTAAACCTAACATGCAAGACTTCCTCCCTTTGATCAAGAGAATAGAAGGAAAATTAGGCGGAATCTCATCTATGCTCTCACAAGGAGGAAAGTTACAATTGGTAAATTCAGTGTTAACCTCATCAGCTATGTTTCAGATGGCCACATTGAAACTACCCAAAGGGGTAATCCACCAGATTGATAAATTCAGAAAACATTGCCTCTGGAGAGGCTTAGATTTAACATCTGCCAAACCATCCAAAGCAGCTTGGCCTTTAGTATGCTTGCCCAAAAGTCAAGGGGGATTGGGGGTGCTCAACATAAATACACAGAATGAGGCTCTTTTATTAAAGTTCTTACACAAATTTTTCTCCAAGGTTGATCTGCCTTGGGTACACTTGATATGGGATAAGTTGTACAGCAATGGTACCCTTCCGGGTGTCCAGAACAAGGGTTCCTTCTGGTGGAAGGATATCGTCAAGTTGTTACATAAATACAAAGGAATTGCATCTGCTCAGATTGCGGATGGAAGCACTGTTCTGCTATGGCAAGACTCATGGAATGATCACTTCCTGCCATCTGAGCTCTCCCACCTCTTTTCTTTCGCCCGGAACAAAAACATCACGTATTACAAAGCGGTAAACACGGCAGATCTCAATTTGTTGTTCCATTTGCCTTTATCCACAGAAGTCCATTCGGAACTCCTTATGCTCCAGGAGTTAACGCATAATATAGTCTCTCAGAATGATATTGATCTTTGGACTTATATTTGGGGATCCTCAACCTTCTCGGTCAGTAAAGCATACAAGGCTTTAACAGGACAAAGGGAAACACACCCAATCCATCGCTGGCTATGGAAATCGAAATGTCAGAAAAAGCACAAAGTATTCTTCTGGCTTCTGATAATAGACAAACTAAACACAAAAGATGTTCTACAGAGAAGGGGGATGCATCTGGAATCCAACGTCTGTGAAATGTGCATCCGCCAAAAAAGGGAGACGGCCACACATCTCTTCCTAAGATGCAATTTTGCAAAAGCTTGTTGGAATTCGATTGGGATTTCCTTTATATCCACAAGATCGTCAGTTCATATCTTCAATCAGATTAGAAGACATCTGAACGCCTCCTTCTTCATGGAAATCATCATCCTCATGTCTTGGAGTATCTGGACTACAAGGAATGACTGGACATTTAACAATGTGGATCCGTCGATTTCAGGAACTCGATACAAATTTCTATCTGAATTTTCGTTGGTAGCCTCGCACAGGATGAACTCTGTTTTAGGCCAGGAATGTTTAGATTGGATTCGCTCCCTCTAATTTTCCTCCTTGTTGTTTGTTTATTTTATTTCCCTTGTATCTTTTTTGGTGTTGTTCGCCTTGTAACCTTTTCAGACCTTCTTTTTAATATATTTCAGTAGGGCTAGCCCCTCCTGTTTCATTCAAAAAAAAAGGCAATAGCGGTTAATTACTAGTCAAAGTATGATAGCTCTTGTCACTGGTTCTTCAATTGCACAATCAATTTAGTTCAAAAGAGTTGCACAATTGTTTCATCCAATACTAGAAAAACGATCATTCATCCAACTTGTTAGCACTAGTCGGATTTGAATCTGGTACTAATGGTAATATTAGTATGGGATCCAAATTTGAGGTCCCGGAAACATTTTACTCTTTTATTATCGGGTCATAACATCGTCCGGTAGCCACAGAGACTCATAACATGACCCAGAACTAAAAGGTACCCTTTAGTACCGGGTGATGTTATGACCCGGTACTAAAAGGTCCTCCACGGTTATTTCAAAAAGAAAGCATCTCTTTGTCCATCACATGTGTAGGTGGTAAAAAAAGGCTCGCGCGAGGCTTGAGGTCCTGAGTTCAAATCCCATACGCACGCACCTAAAGGCCCCACATTTAGTGCTGACGTAGCCGTACCGGTTTTCCAAATCGCAACTGGTACTGAAGGGGTCTATAATCGTACTAAAAGTCACTTTTCCGGTAGTACGATTGTTTTCTTTTGTTTGCTTGTTAGCTGTTTGGACTCAGGCAATTCATGCATGCTTTAGAAAAGCATTCCATTCACGTCGTTCTGGCTATCTTGACACGTTGGGCATGACGGACAGCAACGAGCAAGCAAGGCGGCACTATATTTTTCTACACCAGCTGTTCTTGAATTTCTCTGAAGACATCAACATGAACAATTAATTACTGTTTCATATTCTTAACTTGCTATTGCTAAGATGGCTCACCGATCCAACACTCCAACTGTCCTGTTTGATATTAATCTGTCTACATCACCTTATTTTTTTTTATCTCATCATACATATACTGCTAAGCCTCATATGCGAATAACAATAAGCAAAAGTCCAGGTGTCCATGTAGTTACCAGTGAACAGCAGACAGAGTTGTTTCCAGTTGTCGATGGCATCATGTGGGAGCCCTGCCAACCAGTTGCGGTAGTCTTTGGTGAGCATGATGGGTAAGTAGTTATCCATCACGTCGTTGTTACCCCCTGCCTCTTTGATAGCAATGGGGTATATCTTGATCCATTGGGCGGGGTCAGACTTCCCGTCGTATTTATCGACGTCGGAAAGCTTGAAACCGCACGACCATGTAACTTGGCAAAGTCTCTTGGTGAGGGAGAGGAATCCATCGTATGACGGAGCCCTTCCCCAACCTTTACGGGAATAGCGGATTGATCTTTCTCTGGAGGTGTAGCCATCGCTTGCGGAGTCTGAGTAGTCCGAGTAGTCGGATTCCTCATAGCCACTCTCCGACTCAGGTTCAGGCGTATTGCCATGACGTTCGCCCTGCCAGGGAGGTTCGTGCTCTCGGTCATACTCCTTCCTGTGCCAGATCTCATCATCCTCTCAATGGGAGACGCGGCGGTTGATCATGTGCCTCGCGTCGTGTCCTCGTTTGATCCAATCGCGGACGTCTTTGTCTCGCTGTGAGCTAGAGTGTTGCATCTTGGAAGATCCACCCCGCTTCTATCGAACCAGCAGATACGGGTCCGTGCGGTTGATCAGGGTTGCAGTGGTTTGGACCATCGCTTGCGCTCAAGCCAATCCTGAAGTGTTGGAAAGAACTTTGGTGATTTCTTCATTGGCGGCGACAAGGTTCTCCTTGGAGTCATGTAAAACTTATGACCACTGTACTCCATGGTGAACTCCTGCTCAATGTTACGACAGTGAAGGGTGCAATGCCTGCTACCTTGCGACCTCCTTGAGAGACTAAGTTGAGATGTACTTTGGTATATTTGTGATGAGTGATTGACTAGATGATTTGAGGCTTTATCGGTTGAGTTCATATTTCATATGTGCATGATTATGCTAATGGCTAACCGGATGTGTTGTGTTGTGTGTTTTGTGTTGTGGTGTTTGTGTAAGGCATATGTTGTGTGTTGTATCTCTTGGCTTGTGATGTGTAGGTATAGGATGCGACATGGCGGTCCATCACATGAGGTGAAGGTCAAGTGAAAGGTTCATGCCAATGTACTAGGGCTGTGAATGGTGGACATGAGTAGGCTTGGACTTAGAGACCCGAGGAGTCCGAGAGGAGTCGTGGGTGATCCACATGGTGCACGGAAGAGCAAGAGTACACTGACGGTGATGGAGACGGCGTCGGTCGAGTCAAGCGGGATGGAGGCGAGTTGAGTAGGCAGCCCGGGAGCGGGAGCGAAAGACTTGGAGGTGTCAAACGCTTGGCGGAGGCCGGACACGCGTCGACATTGGTGAGTCACGTCTTGCGGGGCATGCAAGAGGGTTTGACCGGTTTGGCCTCAAAATCGGGGATGAGTCACGCCTGCGGGGTGCGCAGGAGGGTTTGACCAATTTGGCCTCAAAATCGGGGGACGACTTCGGTGCGGCTGGACGACGTCAAGTCGGAGGATGCATGGCACCATCGCGAAGCTTGCGTCGAGGCAAAGCGAAGTTGTGAAGGCGCCAGGTCCGTCCGATGTATGAGGAAAAAGTTGGATGATTTTACCCCTGGAGGGTATTTGAGTTGTGTACTTCATGTAAGGATATTCTGGACATTTTCGGGATGCCTATATATATGAAAGATGGCTAGTTGGGGTAGCCATCCCTTTGGTTGATTTGGTGGGGGTTTTCTCATTTTGTTTGTGAGAGCCTTTGGTAGAGGGAGAGAGGAGGGATCTTTGTGTTGATCTTGTTGCCAACCTAGCTTGGATTGTGCTTAGCAGTGGCTTGTAACCGGACATGGTGAAGTAATCCAAGAATCAATTTCGTGCTCAATTGCTTCTCCTTCTCAAGATCTGAAATTTATCTTTTTTCCTATTTTCGGAGAATTTTTTGTTAAATTTTTGGATCTCACGATTGGCAGAGTTTTGGGGTGTTTTTCTTGGGCCAAATCGACGCTAGGATATGTGCAAGAACATCTAGGATGATTCTCTAGCAAATCCATGCACGAGCACCTTGGATTTTGAGATTTTCCGAAATCACCTTCTTGTGCCCTTCTCCAAATTCATGAAATCTTGTGAGGAATTCGTAAGCTTTCTAACTTGAAACTTTTGGAACACCTTTGGAATGTTATTGTGAGGATATGGTTCAAATTTCGCGATTTTTGGAAGTCATTTGATGAAGTTTTGGATTTTTCCACCCTCCTCATGAAGGCTGATTTTTGGAATTCCAGAATATTCCTAAAATTTCCGGAGCTCCGGAAGTTTTCGAAGGTTTTTTCAAAAATTTGCGAAAGTTCAGAATTTTCCGAATGGTTTTCTGAAATTTTCTAAACTTAGGTGTTGGTTTTCAAATTTCTTCTTCCGACACTTGGTTGGGCTCCTTCTTGCTTCCGCTGGTATCAAATTGGGTTCCTAGCATCATTCCTAGGTCCATTAGCTCGTGCATAGCTAAGTGGACTTGATTTTGCTAGAAGAGAGGTTTTGGGGTTAGGTTTGGGACTTTTGCCGAAGTTCTTTGAGAAAATTTGAATCGGCTCCTATTCACCCCCCCCCCTCTGATTGCCTTTCCAGTCCTTCAATTGGTATCAGAGCTTGGTTAAGGATCACACAATCTTAATCGGCTTTGTGATCCACAGGGCGACAAGGTAAAGAGCGCTTTTGCTTGCGCATTTGGTTTTCGCGATTTGAGCTTGTTTTTTTGCTAATCCTAACCGGTTCTTTGAGCTATGGCACCAAGCTCTTGTTCTGTTGGTTCTTTGTCCCTAGGTGGTGTGGTCACATCCAAGGACGACCACAAGTGGAGAAAGAAGCGGGATGAGCTAAACAAGGATGATGAAGCGATGGCATTGATGCGTCTTTTGATGAATGAGATGCCTCGAGAAGATGATCTCCGATGCAAGCTTCACAAGATGAGTAGACATAAACTCTCCCAAGGTATAATTGGTTTGTTTACTCGCCTTTGTGCTTATGGTGAGACGATCGCTGAGCTTAAGAAAAATTTGGACATATCTAGACTTGATAATGTGAATGCTTCAACTTCATGAAAGTCTAGCTTACCTCTACCATTCAAATCTTGTGATGTTTTGCACATTAAAAATAAGAAACTAAAAAGAGATGTTTATCTTGGTTACAAGCAACCTGAATCTCGTAGAAGATTACTTGATGAGCTCTCAATTGATGAGCTCTCAATTGATTATGTTGAAATCTAATGGCTCTCTACCATGTAATTCATGTGTTGCTTTAAATAATGATCTTGATAAATCTAGAAATGAAATCTCTTTGTTGAAGTCGAATGCTTCCTTACCATGTGTTTCATGTGAGTCTTTGCCTGCTGAAATTAATGAATTAAAATTGACTCACACCACATGTGTTGAACAACTTGAGCATGGTAGGGCTAAAATTTGTGAAATAAAGTCTATGCCCTGTAGCATGTGCTCTTTGATTCTTGATGATGATGCTTGCCTTACTTCTTGTGATAATCATGATGCTTTACTTGATGTGAATGATGATGTTTCTTCATGCGGTCTTATTTGCACATCATGCATTGAATTGGAAAGTGAAGTTTTGGCTTTGAAGCAAATGCACGATGATATGAGCGCCCAGTTCGTTGAGCACAATGAGATGAGTGCTAACCTTGAGAAAGAAAATGAACTCTTGCACTGAAAAGGAGATCGATAATTTAAGAAATACTCCATGTGGTACTTGTGATCGCCTCAAACATGAAAATGAGGTTTTGACCACAAGATGCAAGAGTCTTTGTGCTAAGTCTTTTGGTTCTCGCAATTCTTGTCACTCCGATGTTGGTATTTCCAAAATTGCTTCTTCTCAACCAGAGTTGGTTTCTTCTATTGAGCTTGAGTCTTTGGACAATAATACTTGTGCTAGTGCTTTGGATAGCTCTTTTATAACTACTCCTAAGCTTGTTTCTTCTTCCGGTAGTGCCCAAGACAATTCAAGTGGCAAGGGTGCTTCTCATGACATGAACACTTGTGAGCCTAGTAAGAAGCCACATTTCATTGATGGGTTTTATGACTCCTTTTCTAGTGAGCTAGGCCATGCTCATGCACATGCTTCTAGTTCTTCTTATGTTGGTCTGCGACATGGTTCTCATGGTACTTGTGTTGGTTCTTCTCTTAAGACCTCGGGGGATCATTGCCTTTTTGCTAATGGTATCACTCGTTCTTCTTCTCGAGTTGCTTCTTTGAGGTATGGTTCCAAGGGTGTTTCAAAACCTTCTCATTTGAACCGGCATTTGCATCATACTAACCCACATGATAAGTTGAGTGCATCTTTTACCCATGTGACTAAGTTTTGGATTCCCAAGTATATGCTTGCTAACCTTTTGGGATCCAAGACTCGATCTTCTTTGTCCCCTCATGTGTAGGTACGGCGATGTGGGTGGAGAACATGAGCTCGAAGGGACTTGATCTTTTGCTTGAGGTGATCAAGACTTGATGGTTCTCCACACCATTTGGATGGCCCTTAAGAGGTCTTTGTATACTTGTATAGTGAGCTTTCCCTTCCACACTTTTTTACTCACTTGTATACTATTTGCATGTTTTATCCTTGTATCCTATTGTGAATATATCATGGTAGGCTAGCCACCTTTTCATGTTAGCATGTGTGATCTTCATGTATATCTTGTCATACTAGCTTTGTAATTTATCTTGGTGGATGATCCACATAAACATCGCGCCATGCTTTAGCTTAGTCTTCATATTGGGTATGGCATGTTGTTCATTTGGTATCATTTTAGCTTAGTATCTTTGTATGATCATTTGCACCTTATTGACATATTTGCTTGCCCAATCTTTTATTCATAAATGTAGAATCATGTTGCAATGCTTTAATTCCTCTCATTGGTATCATCATTGCATTGTGTGACATGAATTGAGCTTTATCTTGCTTTTGGGCTTTCCTTGTCTTTGGGTTGCATTTTCTCTTCTTTTTGATTGGAGTTGGAGCTTTTCTTTTGCCTCCCTTCTTTTTATAGCTTTTCTTTTGCTAATGCGTCTTTGATTGAGGGGGAGTTCGGCTTCATTCGAGGGGGAGTTTGGTCCAAGGATATGCTTTGGTTTTTGGTATCCGTTTTTGATCTTTTAATTGGTATTACATTTGATCTTTCAGTTGAATTTCATTTTCTTCAAGTGATATCAATTTTTGATCCTTCAATTGATATCTTTTCTATGGTACTCAATTGGGATCCTTGGCGGTTCTTCTTTTGCCATAGAGCTTTACCTAGATTGGTTTGACCCCTCATGAGCTTTCTTGATTTCAGTCGAACCCATCTCTTTTAGCATCGCATTGCATTTGTACCATATTGCACCTTATACACTTTGCACTAGATGAGATTCTTCTATATATCCTTAGCATTTCCTTATGCTATTTCTGAGCTAGTGCATTGGTTGGTGATTATGTAGCAATGTGCAGCATATGCTCTTGATGATATTGCCATATAACCATGTTGAGCTAAATGCTTTTGTGAATCAAATGTTAATCTTGAATAATGAATTCTGAAATGCTTATCACCCATGACTAGTTACCTATTTATGCATTGCTCTTGCTTGAATGCTAGTTCCATGTTTAACTTTTGCTTGGAATTTATATTCTTTTCAATTGGATCAAAGATCTAGGTAACATTGCAAATGTTTAGCCCATGATGCATTCCTTGGGGAAGCATGGCTTCTTTGTGTCGCAAAGTCACTTCATGTAACTTGTTTAATATGAATGATGATAAAAAAATTTAGTAATTGATCAAGTTACTGTGCTTAATGTTGATATCCTTGCTTGCTTAGTTGTTACATGCTGTCCACCAAAAGAAGTAGGCACATGGTTTCAACAAGCCTTCACATGACTTGTGATGCATATGTGGGTGTTTGCAATGATCTCTTGTTGAGAATGTATCTTCCTTGTACGAGCTTTGATGGCCTAGTTTAATTCTTGCTTGAGTGATTTATGACTAGATGCTTGCTCATATGGTGATACTTTTATAAACTGCAAAGCTTGTCAACTTGCTTCGTCTTTTGCTTATATCATAATATCCTCTTGATGGCGATGTAATTGCTCTTTATGATCTACTTGCTTGTGCATTATCTCACTTGTAGCCTTTGCAAGTGCTTTGTGATATATTTGAGAAGCTTGGTAGGTTGTACACCCATGTCATGCATTTTGTGCTCCCATGTGTATCTTATGTTTACATTTAAGGGGGAGTCTTGCATTTAATGGGGAGTTTTGCATTTGAGGGGGAGCATGCATTCTTTTACTCTTGTGCATGCATTTCATGGTAGCATGTTTTTAGGGGGAGTGCATGTGTTCAGGGGGAGCTTGTGAGTTTTGTTCTCTCATTTGCTCTTTTGCCAATTGTGTTGAGTTGTTACCTCTTCTTCAGGAACCAGCATTTGGTTTGAGCTTTCGATCATCACATGATTGGTGTTAAGCCCTATCTGCCTCTTCTCGAGGGATCATGTGTTTACAATCTTCACAGGATTGGTGTTGAACCCTTTCTGCCTCTTCTTGAGAGATCATGTGCTATTTTGTCTCAATTGTGTCAAGCTGTTGCCCATGTCTTTGGGGACCAAGACTTTTCCAAGTTGATTTGGCTTTTGTGATGCTTCTCATGTCGAGTGACTTTAATCATAGTTTTTACTTGACTTTTGATCACTTGGATGAGATTTTTGGTTTTTCCCTCTCAAACCATTTCTTTATGCCAGAATGTTGTCAACACACTCATCAAGGGGGAGATTGAGAAAATAAAGTTGATATGAAACTTGATTTGATTGTGATGAGCGTTTGACAAATGTTGAAATGGCTTTGACGGCATTTGGGGATTCATCAAGATTTTGTGTCTCTTGATTGACTCTTTGGTTGTGTTTAGCCTTTGCTCTTTCTTTAAGAACCAAGTGTTTTTTATTTGGGACTTGCATGATCTTCTCTCATATCAAGTGGCCTTGTGTTTGCTTTTACTTTTGGGCACTCTCTTTTGCTTTCAAATCACCTTTTGTCAATGCACTTATCAAGGGGGAGATTGAGAGACCAAGTTGAGATGTACCTTGATCTATTTGTGATGGGTGATTGACTAGATGATTTGAGGCTTTACCGGTTGAGTTCATATTTCATATGTGCATGATTATGCTAACGGCTAACTGGATGTGTTCTGTTGTGTGCATTGTGTTGTGGTGTTTGTGTAAACCATATGTTGTGTGTTGTGTCTCTTGGCTTGTAATGTGTAGGTGTAGGATGCGACATGATGGTCGACGGTATGAGGTGAAGGTCAAGCGAAGGGATCATGTCAATGTACTAGGGCTGTGAAGGGTGGACACGAGTAGGATTGGACTGAGAGACCCGAGGAGTCCGAGAGGAGTCATGGGCGATCCACATGGTGCACGGAAGATTAAGAGTACACTGATGGTGATGGAGACGACGTCGGTCGAGTCAAGCGGGACGGAGGCAACTCGAGTAGGCGGCTCGGGAGCGGGAGCGAAAGACTTGGAGGCATCAAACGCTTGGCGGAGGCTAGACACGCGTCGACAACGGTGAGTCACCTCTTGTGGGGCGTGCAAGAGTGTTTGACCGGTTTGACCTCAAAACTGGGGATGAGTCACGCCTACGGGGTGTGCATGAGGGTTTGACCGATTTGGCCTCAAAATCAGGGGACGAGTTCGGTGCGGCTGGATGGCATCGAGTCAGAGGATGCGTGGCACCATCGCGAAGCTTGTGTCGAGGCAAAGTGATGTCGTGAAGGCGTCGAGTCCGTTCGATGTACGAGGAAAAAGTTTGATGATTTTACCCCTAGAGGGTATTTGAGTTGTGTGCTTCATGTAAGGGCATTCTAAATATTTTAGGGATGCCTATATATATGAGAGATGGCTAGTTGGGGTAGCCATCCCTTTGGTTGATTTGGTGGGGGTTTTCTCATTTTGTTTGTGAGAGCCTTTGGTAGAGGGAGAGAGGGAGAGAGGAGGGATCTTTGTGTTGATCTTGTTGCCATCCTAGCTTGGATTGTGCTTAGGAGTGGCTTGTAACCGGATATGATGAAGTAATCCAAGAATCAATTTCGTACTCAATTGTTTCTCCTTCTCAAGATCTGAAATTTATGTTTTTTCCTGCTTTCGGAGCATTTTTTGTTGAATTTTTGGATCTCATGATTGGCAACGTTTGGGGTATTTTTCTTGGGGGCAAATCAGTGCTAAGACATGTGCAAGAACATCTAGGATGATCCCCTAGCAAATCCATGCACGAGCACCTTGGATTTTGAAATTTCCCGAAAATAACCTTCTTGTGCCTTTCTCGACCAAGGGACTAGGGATGATGCAAGGCACCTCCCCGATGAGAATTGGCCCCCGAGAGGGACCGAGTGGTTGGCCGCATGATCGCCGGTGGCGGAGGCAGTGTGATGTCCCCATAAGGGAATTGCCACTCCCATTGCGGCGAAGATGATGTAGCTCTTTGGTATCTTAACAACGTCCATCAAGCTCGCCAACTGACACAGCGAACCCCTACCTGGCGTGCCAACTGTTGGGGGAATAGTCCAGCAGTCCACCACGGGGTAGACAAGGTGGTGGAGGGGTTCGCCGCACCTAGAGCTAGATGGATGAACACAAGGACACAAAATACTTTACCAGGATCAGGCCACCAAATTGGTGTAATACCCTACGTCTTGTGCTCGGGGTTGTATTCTCAGCGTAAACATATCGAATATGGCTTGGATTTTTTAGGGGTTCCTGCCGCCCTCATATAGTCTGAGGGGCAGGGTTACAGATCCGATTTGATCTAATACTAGTCGGTTACAAGGAAATCTACTACCTTTCGGTACAAGACATCTCTTTACATATTTAAACATTCCTATTTGTAACTATATCTCTTGATACCGATCTTTAATCTTGATCCGTACGCCTATCCTGAGTCCCCCTCGTATGGGCCGTGGCACCCCCTTTGGAGGGTGCCTAGGCTCATCCCACATGTACAGGTGTTGTACATGGACTTATTTTTGTGGGGAGAACTCCTATATATGATACGTTTATATATGTTTGGAATTTGACCAAAACTCTAATGTACTAACTCATGTTACATATTTTTAGAAAATAGAAATTCCGACATCTACAACAACATAAAATCAAGCTTTTACTGGTAGGTTTAGTCCCATATCGGAAATTGATGGTGGGAAGCACAACATATAAGATGAGCAACCCTTACCCCATCAGGCTAGTATTTTAGGTTGAGTTAGGCCCTAGGTCTTGTTATTGTGGGTTCTGGTGGACCTGTGCCTGATGGGGCACCGCCTCGTGGGTGCGAGTCGGGTTGGAATCCATTGCGCACTCTAGAATTTACGATGATCTTTTAGCTATTCTGTTGAGCAAAAATAGAGGAAGGTGAGGCACAAGATGAAGGAAAAAATAATCATCATCACAGTGTCTGTGCTTCTCCATTTGTTCTTCGCAAAGATGTACACTCACGTGCTAAGGGCAAGACGGTGACTGCGGATTGCAAATTGGTGGACATAGGTCGCCTGCAAATAAAAAAGATCATGCCGTGATAAAAAGAGAAAGATTGTAAGAGAAAAATAAAGATAATCGTATGATATATATAAGTAGTAACGGTCAAAAACATGTTTTTCTTTAAATAAATCTTTTATTTTCTAGGTAGTACTGGATTAGGAAATATACCATGTGAAATATTTTCTAAAAATAAATCCTTCTTTTCCCTCGGCGTCACACAGGATTAGTGCTGAGTTTAGAAAAGAGTAAATTTCACCAGCGACCCTTCAACTTATCCCGAGTTCTCGTCCTGGTCCTGGTACTCTTAAAATGCTCATGGCGATCCTTAAACTTGTCACGAGCTCTCATCCTGGTCCTTAAACTTGTCCTGAGCTCTGATCCCGATCCCGGTACTCTCAAAATACACATAACAGTCCATAAACTTGTCCCAAGTTCTCATCTAGGTCCATAAACTTGTCCTGAGTTCTCATCCACTGAAACTTTGAGTGGGATTTGAACATGGTTTAAAATCCTCATAATTTTTTTAGTTTTGAATAGGATTCAAACTTGTTTTCCAATGCTCATGAACTTTGGATCAATTTCAGGGGGATTCAAATCCTAAAAGTTCAAATCTCACTCAAATTCGATCCGAAGTTCATAAGGAATTGAAGCCAAGTTCAAATCCCATTCAAAATTGATAAAAAATTCGTGAGGATTTGAAATTGGTTTCAAATCCAACTCAAAGTTTTAGTGGATGAGAGCTCGGCACAAGTTTATAGGTCTAGATGAGAGCTCGGAATAAGTTTGTGGATATGAACGAAAGCTCAGGATAAGTTGTGCATTTCGAGAGTACCGGGCCTAAGATGAGAGCTCGGGATAAGTTTATGACTATAATGTGCATTTCGAGAGTATCGGAACGGGCATGAGAACCTGGCATAAATTTAAAAACCGCCGGTGAAATTTACTCTTTAGAAAATACCTTTTGTTTTATTGAGATGCGAAGGTGCCTGCAGGCATTCAGCTCGCCGTGTCCTTGCACAGTTGCACGGGTTACTTCTGAGTCATTTCCACTAAAGCAACGCTCGTCACAGCAAAGAACAGTTCAAACAAAGTAACTTCAAAGTAATGCCTCTGGCTGGTCAGCTCGTCGTGTTTTGCACGGGTCACGCACTCAGACGATGACACGACCCATGGGCATTTCAAACATGTGCCACAGAAATAAACACCATTCGCTTCTGAGTTATTTTTATTGATAGGAGTTGTTCGGTTCCTTTTGCTTATTTTTAGCACGTGTCACATCGAATATTTAGATACTAAGAGAAGTATTAAACATAGACTATTTACAAAATCCATTACATAAGTGGAGGCTAAACGACGAGACGAATCTATTAAGCCTAATTAATCCATCATTAGCAAATGTTTACTGTAGCAACACATTGTCAAATCATGGAATAATTAGGCTTAATAGATTTGTCTCGCCGTTTAGCCTCCACTTGTGTAATGGGTTTTGTAAATAGTCTACGTTTAATACTCCTAATTAGTATCTAAACATTCGATGTGACGGGTGCTAAAAATAAGCAAAGAGTAACCAAACCAGGCCATGTGTCGTGCAAGGACGGTTCAAAGTGACGCGAGGTCCGCGTGACTATGAATGACTTTGAAATTTGGGATCCCTTGAATTTATTTACTGCCGGCATCAAGCCAATAGCGGTTACCTGTCAAAGTATGATAGCTCTTGTCACTGGTTCTTCAAATTGCAACAATCAATTTACTTTAAAAAAATTGCACAATTGTTTCATCCGCTACTAGAAAAACAAGCATTCATCCAACTCGTTAGCATTAGTCGGATTTGAATCCGGTACTGATGGTAATATGGTAATATTAGTATGGGATCCAAATTTGAGGTCCCCGAAAACTTTTTATCATAGTTATTAGGACTGGACCGGACATCGAAATGATTCATTGGTTCGATCGTAAAGGTAACAATTATGAAGAATTTCTCTCGTTCACTGATGAGAAGTATTTACTACAGTAATACTAACTTCTCACAAATGCATTCTTTACGAAAGCAAGGTGGATACGGCGTCAAGGTGACCGAAAGAGAGGGAGTGGTGAGCCTTGCCTTATTGGCAAACTTCTCATCCGGCTTGGCACAAACCTTTGTGGTGAGTCCACGACGTTGATCGGGAGAGACTTGGTGACCGGAAGCATATCCGGGTGGCATTTGCCTACCGATACTACGGGATAAATCGTCATGCTGAGCCATTTACGTTTCCGCATTTCATACTTACAACTTGTGTGCTTTACTTTCTAGAGTAGTATTTTTCTAAGATTAGCTATAGGTTGCAAAACTTATTTTGGGTGGGAAGAATCACTTGTAAATAGTATGATCTAATTTATGTTTTGAAGCAAATAGTGGAAATTATAGGTTGCGAGCACCGATTCGTTACCCGTACTTCCTCCAGCCTTCTATATATGCAACATATGCCCAACCACGAGAAATCACAACTCAGTCTCCACACATCTACGTACCAGAAAAATGAAGCGTTCCTGACGGCTTGCTCTAGGATATGTCTCATGCACGAACTCTGAGTTCGTCAGTGCTCCTTGCCACTACCCTGTCCTTGAGCTTCCTTGTTGTTGCCTTATCACTTGATACAGCACCACCTAGTAATGATCTCCAGACCCTCCTTTGCCTGAAGGTCCATCTCTGTGACTCTGCCGGGCAGCTAGCCTCGTGGAAGAATGACTCTCTTCAGTTTTGCAGTTGGGATGGTGTTAGATGCAGCAAGAGGCACACATCTCGCGTTGTTGCTCTGGACCTCGAGTCGTTTGAGCTCAATGGCCAAATACCTACTTGTATTGCCAATCTCACTTTCCTCACAAGAATCCACTTCCCAAATAACCAACTTACTGGTCCAATTCCTCCTGAGCTTGGCCAACTAAATAGGCTGCAGTACCTTAATCTCAGTTCGAACAAACTCAGTGGTGTGATTCCTGACACACTGTCTTCCTGTTCTCGCCTCCAAATCATCGATCTTGGGGGTAATTCCCTGCAAGGAGTGATTCCTCCAAACCTGAGCCAATGCTTAAATCTTGAGAACCTCGTCTTGCAGCATAACAGCCTCAGTGGAGATATCCCAGAAGGCCTGGGGATGCTCCATAATCTTTCAATTTTGCGTCTTGCTGGAAATAGTCTGACGGGAAAAGTTCCTCTTTCACTTGGATGCAAATCTTCTCTTAGCGTTGTTGTGCTTACAAACAATAGCCTCACCGGACCAATCCCATCTTGCCTACATAACAGTTCATCGCTTCAAGTGCTGGACTTAATAAACAATCATCTTGATGGAGAGATTCCATATGCTCTGCTAAATAGCAGATCACTCAAAAAATTAGGCCTTGGGGTGAACAAATTTGTGGGGTCAATACCTGCTCTCTCGCACACTGGCTCTCCCTTGGAGCATCTCATTTTGACATCAAATGATCTTTCAGGTGCCATACCTTCTTCATTGGGGAATTTATCTTCCCTTATCAGGCTTATGCTTGCATACAACAATTTTCAAGGAAGCATCCCGGCGAGTATAGGTAAAATTCCGAACCTACAAGCACTGGACCTGACTTACAACTATTTGTCAGGAACTGTCCCAACCTCCCTTTACAATATGTCAGCTCTGACATACCTTGGCATCGGCGCAAATAACCTTCAGGGGGGAATTCCACATAACATTGGCTTCACCCTTCCAAGCATCAAAAAGATGATTTTTCTAGAGAACCGATTCCATGGTAAAATCCCTGTTTCACTAGCGAATGCAACTAACCTTATGGTGATTGACCTACGGTATAATTCATTCCATGGAATTATTCCTTCTTTGGGTTCGCTTCCCAACTTAGTAGAATTAAATCTAGGCATGAATCAGCTTGAAGCTGGAGATTGGTCTTTCCTTTCCTCACTAGCCAATTGCACACAGTTGGTCAAATTATCTTTATCAGGAAACAAAATCCAAGGAGCATTGCCAGGTTCCATTGGTGGTCTTGCAAACAGCTTAAAGGTTTTGCTGTTGGCAGGAAATAATATATCTGGGAAAATACCACCCGAGATAGGATACCTTACAAACGTTACGGTTCTTTACCTGGATAAAAATCAGTTCACCGGAAGCCTCCCAGACACACTCGGAAATCTTTCTAGGTTAGTTGGACTAAGCTTATCGCAGAACAAACTTTCTGGGCGAATTCCAGTCTCAATCGGTACTCTAAGTCAATTAAACGAGCTCTATTTACAGGAAAACAATTTTAGTGGCCCGATCCCAGAAGCTATAGGATACTGCAAAAATTTAGAAATGATGAACCTCTCGTGCAACAGCCTTGATGGTCAGATACCAAAGATGCTTCTTACTCTTTCCTCCCTTGCTAGAGGCATGGATTTGTCCCACAACCAACTCTCTGGACAAATACCACTTGAGATTGGTGGCTTGATCAATCTCGGACTGCTCAACATCTCCAATAACCTGTTGTCTGGACAAATTCCCTCCACCCTAGGCCAGTGTGTCCACTTGGAGTCCCTTCACATGGAAGGGAACCATCTTGAAGGAAAAATCCCAGAGTCTTTCACGGAACTGAGAGGCATTATCGAGCTAGATCTGTCTCGAAATAATCTGTCTGGAGCAATACCTGAATGGTTTGAGACCTTCAGCTCGTTGAAGCTTCTCAATTTGTCCTTCAACAACCTCGAAGGTTCATTACCCACTGGTGGGATATTTCATAATAAAAGCACGGTGTACATTCAGGGGAACAAGAAGTTATGTGGGAGCACTCCATTGCTAAAATTGCCACTTTGTGATGCAAATGCCTCCAGAGGAAATCATACTTCCAAAATTCTGAAGGTACTAGGATTGAGTGTTCTTTCTTTGCTCCTATTATCATGCTTAGCGGTCATACTATTGATGAAGAAGAAGAAAGTCAAACAAGTAGCTCACTCATCCTGCAAGGAATTCAAAAGGGTCTCATATGCTGATTTAGTCAAAGCAACAAATGGTTTCTCCCCATCCAACTTGGTTGGTTCAGGAAAATCTGGATCAGTGTACAGAGCTAGATTTGAGTTTGAAGAACGTACAGTTGCTATCAAGGTTTTCAAACTTGATCAACTTGGCGCACCAAAGAGCTTCCTTGCTGAGTGTGAGGCATTAAGGAGCACTCGTCATCGGAACCTTGTAAAGGTGATTACTACATGCTCAACATTTGATCCATCAGGAAATGAGTTCAAAGCTCTTATTCTTGAATATATGCCTAATGGTAGCCTAGAAAGCTGGCTCTATCCTGAGCTGAACAAGTACGGATTTAAAAGCTCACTGAGTTTGGACTTAAGAATAACAATAGCAATGGATATAGCTTCTGCTTTGGATTATCTACACAACCATTGCATGCCCACTGTGGCCCATTGTGATTTGAAGCCCAGCAATGTCCTTCTTGATGATGCCATGGGTGCACATCTTGCTGACTTCGGGTTAGCTAAGTTTCTTCACAGTTTCAGTCATCCGTGCCATCAAAGTTCTACAAGCTTACTAGGACCAAGAGGATCAATCGGATACATTGCACCGGGTGAGAATTTTTTGTTAAAATACTAGAAATTTTAAATATTATGACAGTTCCTGTCTACATTCATGTTTTACTTTTCCACTATTTAATACTATATTCTATGGTTTTTTCCAGTATTAAGAGATAAAATTATTTGATCAATTACACATAATATTACAGAGTACGGATTCGGCAGCAAACTCTCAACTGAAGGTGATGTCTACAGCTACGGAATTATCATCTTAGAAATGCTCACAGGGAAACGCCCAACGGATGAGATCTTTACTGATGGTTTGAACCTTCACAAATTTGTGGAAAATGCATTTCCTCAAAAGATTACTGAAGTTCTAGATCCTTGCATCGTTCCAAGTTCTGAAGATGGCGATGTGTACTACAATTTGGATCATGGAAATAATGCAACAGATGGCGTGGAGAGCTGCATTGTGCATCTTGTTAAACTCGGGCTCTCGTGCTCTTCGCAGGTACCAAAAGATCGACCAACAATGCAGGATGTTTATGCTGAAGTCATCACCATCAAAGAAGCATTTGCAGTGCTACATGGTTGAGCAAAAGTTCTGCGGTTAACGTAGGTCAACAAGACAACAAGATTGTAGTAGCTAAGGCTATCAACATCACTGCTTATGAGTTCTGCAACAAGAAGCAACAAACAACAGTTTTTACTCAACCATGTAGCGCTGATTATTTTCTTTAGGACTAATTAACAAATACGGTTTCATTAGATCCTGGACAATTCAGGACACTCAATAATTTTTGGAATATTACCATTTTTTTTGTAAATTCATGTAATTTCAAAATTATGAGCTTAAGTTCATATATATGTTTTCCAAGGTGGCATGTACACAATTTGCTCCCGACAGCTACTTGACATGTCACTATGTCAGTCCAAATTGTTTGCCACCTTTGGCCTATCATGCAATTGTCTATGTACCATATTCCTCTACATGGCCATACATGTACTCTTGAAGACTACAAGTCACAAAGCACGCACCTTCATCTAACACGAACATAATGACACAAACTACATGGATTATGAAACTATATCATTGTTTTCAAATTACGACACAAACTATAAGGTCATCATGTAAGTTTAAAAATTGAAACAAAGTATATCATTGTTTTTGAATTATGAAACTTAAATTGTCACAAACTATTTTCTTTTTTATATTATCATAAATTATAAACTTTTTAGATGGTGTTACATGCAATAATATAGTTCTCTGTTTATTTCGCCCGTACTAGGCCGAATTGGAGAAACGGCCCAGCCCAACAACACCTCGTGCCTCTACGTACCCTACTCATTCCGCCCACTCGCCCCGCATCGTGCCGCCCCCGATCCATTCTGGATCGCGCCGCCCCCTCGCCCCGCATCGTGCCGCCCCCGACCCGACCAACTAGCCGCCGACGCCGGCGCGGCGGCGGCGGCCACGGAGACCACGCCGCTGCAGCTGCACCCGTCCTTCAAGCGCGCCGCTACAAGAAGCTCCCGTGCGCCGCTACAAGAAGCTCCCGCGTGCCGCTACAAGAAGCTCCCACGCGCCGGCCACGGAGACTCACGGCGCCCCCCGGACCGCGCGCCACTACAAGAAGCTCGCGCGCGCCGGCCACGGAGACTCATCCGCCGCGCATGCTGCTGCTCCTGCACCGCCGTCCTCCTCCTGCTCCTCCTCGCCGCCGCCTTCGCCGGCGCCGTCTACCTCATCTTCCACCCCTGCGCGCCCACCTTCTCCGTCGCCTCCCGCATCGCGCCGCCCCCTCGCCCCGCATCGCTCGCCTGGGAGCCCGACCCCAAGCAGCAGTAGTAGGTCTGCCGCCAGCGCCAACCAGGCAGACGACTTCAGCCGGCTCCGCGCCAGCGTCCAGGACTCCACGGGCAAGGACCCTTCCCAGCTCGCCCCCCTCCTGTGTGTTATCCCCTCCCGACAAGGTCAGGATGCTTAATGTGTGTTTCGTGAATTCTTTGTTTGCAGACTTGTTAAATAGGGCTATCTATACAGTAGGTCAAATAGGATCAAGTTTTGCCAATTCCGAATTCAAGTACGAAAACTAAGAAATTGGCACTTTTAACACAAGGAAAAGGGAGCCCACATATAAAATCGAAAGCGAGTTGGTGCTTGGGAAAGATACTGGTACCTTTAGACTAGGGTCAATAATTCATTAACATTTCGATATTTTCCTGGCTTAAGGCTTTCAACGCAATATTGTCTTATGCTTTAGCCAAGTATAACTCTAAAATCTGTTTGCGATAATGAGCATGTAACACACTGAATAGCAGTACACTTAAATTGTAGGAACTAAAACTGAAGATAACTTTTTAAATTGTAAGAGTCGAACTAGATCTCAGGGGATCCCTTCATAGTCTGCTCCTCATTGAAGACCGAGTTCACCAGTATAGCTGCAAGCTTAGATCTGAACTCATGAATAAGGTTCTGTGTGAATCCTTTTTGTAGTCTGTAACCATTCCAGTGCTCCATGTACTTGAGCATGAATAGGCCGGATGATGTCCTGTCATCCTGTTGTGGTAATCCACCGAGCATGTCGATGTCCCAGGTCTTGACATTAAAATCCTTCCACCGATAGTAGTCCTCCTTCTCGTCGTTTTGAATGATCTCCAAATAACAGTGCAAGCCTTCAACCTATTTCATATAATGTTATTTCATAATGTGCAATCAAAATTGAACAGTACAAAGCATACTTAAACCTCACCATATTCCTGACTTGTTGCACTATTTTTGCAACGAATTGTTTGTCGGAGTTCAATACTTGTACAGTTCGCAAATAAGCGTTCACTACCACCAAGAACCAGTGTGTCTGCACACGCATTGGGAGAAATACCTACAAATGTTGTAGTCAGTATTGAACGCATGAAAGTATTGACTAGCAGTTAAGTAAATATGTCCTACCATTTCATGACTGACGTATTTAAATGCAACTGCGCGCCTGTGCATTGTTTCTTCTTCACATAGCTCAGCCTCATGTCTCTGTGTGTACTGGAACCTTGCAGGCATGTGCGTGTTCTCCAGGTAAACATTGGTGAACATCCGTTTGTCGTCCGGGATCTTCCCCCGCATGTCATGTATGCGTGCATCTACTATCTGCATGAACAACAAGGTACTTAAATGACACTCCACTTCACATCTTAATGTTGGTATCTTAAACAACAAGTAAATGAACAATGTTTAAGGACAGACCTTGTCATCTAAACATTTGTTGAAAGAGTCGTAGTCATACTTTATAGTCAAAGTGTGAATCTCCTTTCTTGTTAATACAATACCCTTTATTTTGATAATGATATCATCATCGTTGCCTCTGTTTATATTCATAACTTGAAGAAATTCATCCATGAAACAGCTGAACTCTGCAATCACATCATCACATAGTATCAGTTATCGATATGAATTAATGTCAAATGTTAGATTGGAAACACTTCATATTACCTTTCTTTACATCAGGTTTATCCGACTCACCTCGCCTCCTTTTTGTACAATCATAGGGACCTAGTTTAGTATCATGATCATAGAACTTACTTACTTTTTCATCAATTGGCCTAGGTGCCTCTCCAGCTGTGCTTGAAATCAGTCATCCTTGTGCTACGTTCTGTTGTGCCAATCCAAATTCGTTGATCTACTCTTCAGGCTACAAGGTTGTGAGTAGGCAAGTCAAACTCACATGTAGGATTCAAAATTCATCAGTACGTACCTGGTTGTAGCACTTAATGTCAATCAGCGAACGTTGAATTGTGTGAAAGGCGCTAGTAATTTCTTTTACTTGCTGACAGATTGAATCTTGTGCAGTTTTTAGGTAGTTGTAGTCTCTGTATTCCCTGGTATCCATGGCGTGTAATTTGGCCATTATGTCACCATAAGCCTTTGACACCTATAAAATTGTGATTAATTATATCATAACGGCTTAAAATATGATGACGGCAACAAAAAGAGCAGAAAAAAATTGTACTGGCTTCCTTCCTATCTTGGGTGGATAGGTGAATGGGTCCTCAGTAAAGCTAACGATAGGGTCTTCATAATCTGATTCGTCATCAGTGTTATTCTCCAAGTGACCATTATAGATGGTCTGTACCCTATTGTTTCCCTGGGATGAATGGATCTGATTAAAAAATTAGGACTCTACAATTTTTCCATGTCATGTTGTATTGATAAACTGATCATAAACTGTATTGTTGCAGGCAGGATTGAACTTACTGGATGGCGCAGGTGTAATTGGATCAAGTCGCGCAGGTGGGGCATGCTCCTTGTGTTGTGCGTCAGGTGTATGTTTCTGCTCCATGTTGAGGAGACGGAGGCGTGAGACAAATTGTGGCGTGAGACAAATTCCCAGATGGGGGTTATTTATTTATATAGGAATTTGTACTGTATGGATATCCGGATATCTCCTACCAATTTGAATATGTTATCTTTACGTGTCAATTCTGTCTTGGAGATTATGGATAGAGTTAGTTTTCAAATTGAATATTGTATTGCACGTATGAATTCTCTATCTGTTAAGGTTGGTGGTGAGATTAGGATTACGAGCAGCTTCCAGAAGGATGGTCCAAATCGGTAGGCTTTTTGCATTTCGCAGGTACTAGTGACGGCACTGACACCAAATTCGTTAAATTCGTTATATATAAAAATATGAAATAATTCAATAGTATGAAATGAACTCACCATTTAACTTGAATACATATGCTTTGCAAAAACAAATTGCGCTTACATGAGGAGGCCGGGCTTTACATTACTCCTCTCTTTCTATTCTGAAAGTACAAGCAGCAATCATACAAGGAAAGGTAGGAAGGAGGCAGGAAAACAAGGCAAAGGTGGTGAAGCAGATGCAGGAGGACAACAACATCTCCACTAAAATAATTTACAACAGACCGGCTCATGCATGTATCTATGTCAGCATCCAGTAATCCCCTGAACCAAACAAAAGCTCAATCATTGCTCGAGATACCAATCTGTAGACCTCCCATTGACGCTCTGATGCTGACTGTCTCCCAATTTCAGCCTGAAATGAACAAGAGGACAGTGGACATTTAATTTTCATCCATCACATTCCCGGATGTGAGGACAGTGGAGGTTGATCCCAGAGCATTAACACTAGCCTGAAGTCCACTTGTGGAAATTGTGAGGCTAACAGCATCTGATCCAAAGTTTACAACCTGCACAGCACAGGAGCTTTCCGAGATTATTTACGACATTTTGCTCCTCCAGATAGTAGCTACTAGCTAGGATGGATGTGATAGATTTTACTTGCCTTTACTCTTAGGAAGCTGTTCTCTGAATCCTGCCAAGTAATTGCAGATGCTGCGAGCGAACCAGAGTAGCTGGAACTGACTGTAATTGGATGAATCATAGCACCGCTGGACTCACGGAACAGCGTCTACATCCAGTAACTAGGAGTTCCATAATGTTGCCACGAGTTGAAGACGATAGCATCTGGGTTCCATCTGACAGTTTTATTCAAACGCAATTTACCTCAGTGTTAGATGAAAGGACAACAGAAGCAAATAAAGCATCAAACCATGGATACTAACGTTCTGTCGTTGTCATTTACAAACAGTGGAGCGTAACTTGCCATATGAACAATGTCACTGCAAAGAACCAACAAAAGGTCAAATAACTCACAGTGAAAGCTTTCTTAGTAGTGAAGCTAGAGCAGATGGAAGTCCATCAGGTCATGGTGACTAAAGTAAAAGGACAAATCTAAAATTTATCCATGGCAACTCAGGTCTGGTCATCATGGAACTAACAATTTCAGTAATGGAAAAAGCACCTGTTCATCTCCAGCCCGGTAAGGAAAGCAGCTTCTGCCAATGAAGCAAGAAGACTTCCTCTACCTGCATCACTTCTCCAAACAGCGTACTCACTCACAAAAGCCTGCATTTGAATCATATTAAGAAATATGTTTGCTGTCTGAACAGGACATGGCGATGCCAATAGGCATGAAGGATGAAGTCAATGAAGTTCTTGAACATGAAAATAACATCCACACATGGCAGTACTCAGGACTATGGCTCCACATATATATTTCTGTTGGAGGTATGCCCTAGAGGCAATCATAGAGATGATGATATTCCATTTGTATCCATGATTTGTATATTGTGTTCATTAAATATCCATTAAAGGCTACTTGAATTGATTTGCAATTATGTGAATTGTATGTGAAACTCTTTACTTGTATGGTTATTCTAAAGTTGTCCCTAGTCGGAGTTCATGTGAGGACACACATGAATATTAGACTAGCACATGTATTAGTTGATGACTATCACTGGTAGAGAATTGGCCTTTAGTCCCGGTTGGTAGGGTGCATATCTCTCGGATATCCAACCGGGATAAACCAACCGGGACAAAAGGGGGGGTCTTTAGTCCCGGGTCTTTTAACCGGGAGTAAAGGACCCTCTTTAGTCCCGGTTGGTGAAACTTCACCAACCGGGACTAAAGGGGTCCCCTTTAGTCCCGGCTCGATTCCAACCGGGATTAAATGGCGCTTGCATGGCACTGCCGTGACGCCTGAATTTTTCATGCATGCATCACGTATACGTAGTACCGCGGCCCTTTTAATTTGTTAACCTTGTAGTTGAGATTTTTTTAGAACGAAATCAACTAGTATTTAAACGAATGGGATTTGTAATTATACAATTACTATATATATACACAATCCTTATACACAATTCATATACACAATTCAACTAGCTTAGTACAAATCGATCATAATTAGCGCGTATTATATATACAAATAAATCAAAGTATCTTCCTACGATCTTCCCGTCGTGGTGTTGCTGATCGAGTGTCTAATTGTCGTCCATCGTAATAAAATTCTCCTCTTGGATTTACCACCTCGTCCATTATGAATCCAATGAGACCTTCACATATTGCCGCTACTCTTTCTTCCTTCAAGAGTCCTTGTTGAATATTTAACATCTATAATTTGGAAATTTGTGAATGTTACATGAACAAATACATATAAGGAGCTAGAAAATAATTAACTAGTAATATATTTATTCTACGTACTTTAAAGTTGTGCGGCGTCATCTTCGGTCCCTTGGGTCCCAAAAAACTGTGCATGTGCTCACAGATGTAGTAGCCACATAGATTATTCCCGGGTTCCTGTCTTAAGCACTTCAGTGCGGAAAAAAATAAGTTATGAAATATTCGTGTTATACAATGTAATAAATGTGCAGACTGCATACGTACCGGGAAGTCTGTGTTCCATGTAAGATTTTCTTTGAATGGACCTTTGTGTGTCCTTATGAATTGTTTCCATGCGCTGCGGATTAGAATAATGAATGACATAGTGTAACAGGGATAACATTTAGGAAATAAATTTTTGCATAGAGATAAAGGTCCAGAATTATTACAAGCCTAGCATGTCTTGCAATTCTTGGTAGTCCACCGGATCTTTCCTTAACGAATCAAAGACAGTGACGTGGCTTCTTTCAGGCTCAATTATAATAAGGATCCAGTGGAAGCTGCGTTTGTAAAATGTTCATGCATATTAGAGCTAACTAACATGTAGAGATAAGGAAAAAGACATCGAAAGTAGACGGTATACACACACTTACTTGAAGTTGTATGGAAGTAGTATGAAATCCTTGAATGTTTGTTTGTGTAGGAAATTGTATATTTCCGCAAAGGTTTTTTCCGGCGCTAATTGTATCTGTTGTTGGTTAACTACAGATGGATCCATGAAGCCTACATGTAGGTACGCCTCTCGGCGGCATGTCTGAATTAGCATCCTACATGAAATGGAAGATGAAGTTAGTACGGTGACGCACGCTAAAATTTACATGTAGAGATAATAAACGGACACTTACAGAATCCAAGCGCTGATCAGAGAGACGTCCAGGGCATCATGATGGTACACTTCGTATATATCCTTGAAGTCTAGCCACAGCACTTTCTCCCCTTCACCGTGAAAATCTATCGGTTTTACCTTCATGCCGATCATCTCCCTCGAGTTGGCGGATGCCATCATGTACCATTGATGGAATTCGTACATCTTTGTTGATAGCTTCCGTACCATTGAAGGCTTTACTAGAGGTTTGCCTAGCTCATAAGTCCACTTCGGCTCAGGGGGCGGTGCAGTTGGCATCTCAACTTGCCCTATGCATTCATCAAGTCCCAGACCTGTTTCTTCCATGAACTTCAATATATTTTCTTGTTGATCCAAGGGCATTGCTTTTACCCGTTGAGCATCTTTTTTTGATAAATGGTTGAGGTCGGGGACTGGACCGCTGGAGGATGATTTTCCTTTCCTTTTATCCTTTTCATCAGCCTTTACTAGAGCCCGTTCATAGTTTGACAAGAGTGGTATCCTTTTCTTGGCTCCTTCTTCCATCCTGATAAAAAAGTTTAAATCTCGCCGACTTACTGGCGGTGGCTCCATCTCCCTTGCCTTTTTTAATTCGGCTTGTTTCCTGAACCACTCACTGGCCTCTCGTTGGATTTCTGCCCATTGTTCTTCATGAGACATTACCTCCCAGCGTTCCTAACGAGCCACTTCAGGGTCCTTTGTTTTCTTCTTTCTCTATCTTTGCTTGGGAGGCGGTGCTCGTGACTTCTTTAGTGGTGCTGCAGGTTCCTTCAAGGGGGCCGCTCTTGGTGCCGGCGACGGTGATTGGGGAGGGGTTTTGTTATTGTCGTCGTCGCTCCCAGCACCAGGATGTGGTGGAGATGGAGACCTTGATATAGATGGAAGGGACGGTCCTGGAGCAGGAGATGCCGGTCTTGAGGTATGAGGAGAAGGTCACTGCTGGGGATCTACGGGGAGCGGTCTTGAGGTCTGAGGAGATGGCTCCGTGCCGGGAATAATGATGTAGCGTTTCTTCCATAGAATGATCCCATGAAGCGCATCTGCCAATGTCTTTTCCCCGTCACCTCCCGGGAAGTCGAGCTCTAGACCTTCATACTGGGGATCAACTATTTGCTCGACGCAGACGCTGGCGTAGCCTGTTGGAATGTCCATGCCATGACTGCTCTGCCCTACCAGGGTTGCTAACGCACTCCCGTACGCTACCTGTACATATAGCAGAAGTAAACAAGTTGAACTCCGATCTCGAGGCCTGGATCAATTGACAAGATTGCATAAATATTATGTATAAGTATACCTTAATAGTGAGGTTGCCGAACGGTGCATGCAGCTCACATGAGGTCCGTTGCGTGATGGCATCCACGGGGAACCGTTGCTCCTCCACGGGTAACCTGGGCGTCTGCGCATCGGGGACCCCTGTAGAAGCACAACTGCTCCCGAGGCGTTGAGAAGGGCTGGCGGTGTTAGGATTAGGCATTGCTCCAGATTGGGCCAACTCGGCAACTGCGTCGGCCACCCGCCGATTGATTTCATCCATCATTCTTTGTTCTAGCATCTGCCGCCAGCTCTCCTCGATCTGTTCCTTTCTTCGCTTCCGGCTTCTGTAAGAGGCGCTGTCACCTCGGAAAGCGAACTTCCACGGAACCACCCCGAACCCCCGGCAACATCCTGGGTGCTCTGGATTACCGAGGGCCAATGTGAGCTCATCATTTTCTCGGTCCACCCTCAACCTCCCAGCCTTGGAATCTTCAATGTTCTTCATGAGATGTTCGGCCTTCTCACGTATTGTGTCATTGAAAATCAATGTCCCATCCTCTTGGCTTAGGGAGCCTCCATGAGCGTAGTACCAGTTCTTTGATCGTTCGGGCCATTCAATAGTTGCAGGTACGATTCCCCGTTCGATCAGATCTTGTTCCATCTTCCTCCACTTGGGAATTGCTGAGCCATACCCACCTCGCCCCAAATGATGGTGGTAGCCCTTCTGACTAGCATTTGCTGTGTTGGTCGTGATCTTTTTCACACCTTCTTCACTCCTCTTGTATTCAACAAATGCATCCCAGTGGTCCCTCAACTTTGGCCACGCGTTGAAGTCTGGAGTTTTGCCCTTCTTGATGTAGTGGGTATCCAGCATCTTCTTGAATGTCTGGAATTGAGTAGCCATCTTCTTAAGCGTCCACACTTTGACATCCTTCTCACTATATCCTTCGGGGAATGTGAAATGTCTCTTCACGCCTTCCCACAGCATATTCTTTTCTGTCTCTGGAAGGGCGTACGGATTATCGCTTCTGCCCTTCCATTCTCTGATGCTGATAGGCACGTTGTCCCGGACGATTGCCCCGATTTGACTCACGTACTTCTTTGCTACTTTCTCGGGAGCAACCGGCCTGCCCTCATCTGTAACTTCGGTGATGACAAGCCTCCCTTCCATCACCTTTGTACGACCTCGGGTCTTCTGCCCTTGTGTCGATCCGGAGGGCTAACAGTTCAAGATTCGTTAATTAGTACGTAGTAGTAGCGGTGGCATGAAACAATACAAGAATGGTTGTATATACCTCGCCGGAACCTTCCGCCACGGCAAGTTGTTGCTGCGGCTGTTGCTCTTCATTCCCATCGGCACTACCATCACCAGCGATTATCTTCATCCGTGATATACCTTGCGGTCTCATCGTCTGCCATTTCAACTATTGATGGAAACATACATGGAATCATACATGACAGTCATAGAAATCGTCTTACTACAAATTTGTACAAAGTCCTACAAAGTCCAGAATCATACATGTATATAATGAAATCATAAAATAACATGAATCGTACAAAGTCCGGAATATTGATACAAATTTCTATGAATTTTGACGAATTTCTACAAATTTCTATGAATTTCTACAAATTTCTACGAATTTCTACAAATTTCTACGAATTTCTATGAATTTCTACGAATTTCTATGAATTTCTACGAATTTCTATGAATTTGTATGAATTTCTATGAATTTCTACAAATTTCTACGAATTTCTATGAATTTCTACAAATTTCTACGAATTTCTACGAATTTTGACGAATTTCTACGAATTTGTATGAATTTCTACGAATTTCTATGAATTTCTACAAATTTCTACGAATTTCTATGAATTTCTACAAATTTCTACGAATTTCTATGAATTTTGACGAATTTCTACGAATTTCTACGAATTTTGACGAATTTCTACGAATTTGTAACAATACCCACGTGCGGTGCCTAGGTTGTGACGGCGGCGATCAGGGCGGCGGAGGCGGGACGGCGGCGGTCAGGGCGGCGGTACGGCAGAGGCAGGGACGGTTCACCGGAACCACGGGCGGTGCCTACTAGGTTGTGATGGGCGGCGGGACGGCGGCGATCACGGCGGCTACTCGGCGGCGATCACGGCGGCTACTCGGCGGGACGGCGGCGATCACGGTGGCTACTCGGCGATCTCTGTATCAACTCTAACTTAACAAACTAACTAGAAATCTAACTTAACAAATTAACTAGAAATCTAAAAATCTAAGTTAACAAAATTAGAAATCTAAAAATCTAACTTAACAAAATTAGAAATCTATCTAAAAATAAAACTCAATTTTCTAACTTAAAAAGAAAACCCTCTCGGCGCTGCCGGCCGACGCGGCAGCGGACCTCTCGCGCGCGGGGCGGCGGCCGGGGCGGCGGGACGGCGGCGGCCGGGTCGGTGGGACGGCGGCGGCCGGGCGGCGCGCAGGACGGTGGCGGCCGGGGCGGCGAGGACGGCAGCTGCCGAGGCGACGAGGACGACGGCGGCCGAGGCGACGACGACGACGGCGGCGTAGGCGGGACGGCGACGAGGGGCGACGAGGGGCGACGAGGATGGAGCCGGCGACGAGGATGTGGGGCCGGTGGCCGGAGGCGACGAGGCGGCCGGGGCCCGGGCGCATGGACGGACGAGGAGGGGATCAAGGCGGGCCGGCCGGGGGACGTCGACGGCGCAATGGGGGACGTCGACGGCGCAATGGGGGACGACGACGGCGGCGGCCGGCGAGGGAGGCGGACGGGCGGCGACGGCGGAGAACGCGCGGGACTTGCGAAATTTTGGCTAAGTGTGTAACTGGCGGGGGGTAGATGGGAGTACAGTGCCTTTTAACCCCCCCTTTTATCCCGGTTCGTAATGGGACCCGGGACAAAAGAGTCTTTTATCCTGGGTCCCGTCACCAACCGGGATAAAAGGGGGGGGCCCTTTTATCCCGGTTGGTAACGGGACCTGGGATAAAAGGGTGCCCCGCCAGGTGGGGCTGGGAGCGCACCCTTTTATCCCGGGTCCCGTCACCAACCGGGATAAAAGGCCCCCCCCCCCTTTTATCCCGGTTGGTGACGGGACCCGGGATAAAAGGGTGCCCCCGCCAGGTGGGGCTGGGAGCGTACCCTTTTATCCTGGCTCCCGTCACCAACCGAGATAAAAGGGGGGACCTTTTATCCCGGTTGCAGTTGGCAACCGGGATAAAAGGGTACGTTCGGGCGGGAGACGAAACGTACCCTTTTATCCCGGTTGCCAACTGCAACCGGGATAAAAGGGGGGCCTTTTGTCCCGGTTGCTGTTAGCACCCGCGACAAAAGGTCTTTTTTCCTATTTTTCTTCTCCCGCCTGTTTTTTGGAAATGGATTTTATTTTACCTTTTCACTGCATTTCAGGATGAAAAACAAAACCTTCACAGATTTTGTACATGCAAAAATATATTTAATTAACGAGTAAATTGACAATAACTATGAAGTAATCATTAATTCTATACCAACTCATTTAGCCTGTAAAATATTTATTTTACTGCATTGCTGTGATCAAGAAATTATTCAATTAAATTATTTGAATGCGCAGAAAAATCCATGTTAGTATGTGGGTAATAATGTTCATGTTTATCTAAAAAATCTTCACCTAACAAATTTAATAACACATGAAATCATACATAGGCCGGGTAAATTACAAATTGTATCAATTAATACACAAAGGTCATGTACATTTAACGCATTACAATACAACGTTGTAAAATTTCTTCTTCACGAAAGTTCCTTGATCATGATCGCGGCGTAAGTACGGAGCCTCTTCTTTGGATAGCAGGATGCTTGGATCAATTTCAACGGCGAATGGAGGCATGCCATCAAACTGATCATAATCATCTGATTGGTCTGTTTTATCCTCGACTCCCACGATTTTTCTTTTACCTGGAAGAACTATGTGGCACTTTGGCTCCCATGTCTCTTCTGGATTCCTCTTGGGTTTGCTGCACATGTCCTTCACATAGAACACCTGATGCACATCATTGGCAAGTACGAATGGGTCATCACTGTATCCAGTCTTGCTCAGATCTACTATTGTCATTCCGTACTGATCTTTGGTGACGGCAGTTAGCTTCACCCAATTGCAAATAAATAGAGGGATGTACAGCGGTCCGTATTCGAGTTCCCATATCTCCTGTATGAAACCATAATACGACTCCTTGCTATTATTTCTGTCCATGGCATCTATGCGGACACCACTATTCTGGTTCGTGCTTTTCTGGTCCTGGGCTCTCGTGTAAAATGTGTAACCATTTATCTCATAGCCTTGGAATTTGACGATTGTGGTAGCAGGTCCCCTGGCTAACCAGGCAAGCTGTGGGTGAATCTCAGAGTTACCCATAAGTTGTTGGCGCAACCAGGAGGGAAAAGTTTCCATGTGATGATGGGTAAGCCAAGCATCGGATTTGGTCGGGTTTTGGAAGCTATCATCTGCCTGTGCTGCTCGATATACGGAGACACAAAGGATGACTGTTGTAGAACAGTGTAGTGTGCCTTGTCGAACAAATCAGTATCATTGCTCAAACTTGATTTCCTTCCAAGGGTGCCCATTCCTCGGAGCCTCCCCTCGTGGCGTGAAGTTGGAACCCCAATCGAGTCAATTGAATCAATAAAATCAACACAAAACTCGATCACCTCCTTTGTTCCATATCCCTTGGCGATGCTTCCTTCTGGACGGGCACGATTAAGAACATAATTTTTTAGGACTGTCATGAACCTCTCGAAAGGCCACATATTGTGCAGGTATACAGGTCTGAGAATACCAATCTCTTTTACAAGGTGAACCAGTAAGTGCGTCATAATATTGAAGAAGGATGGTGGAAATAACAACTCAAAACTGACAAGACATTGCACCACATCGTTCTGTAGCTTTGATAGCTTGGATGAATCGATTGCCTTCTGCGAAATCGCATTGAGAAACGCGCATAGCTTTACGAGCGGCAACCGGACATTTTCTGGTAGAACACCCCTCAGTGCAACCGGAAACAACTGGGTCATCAACATGTGGTAGTCATGAGCCTTGAGATTTGTAAACTTCTTTTGTTTCATATTTATTATTCCCTTTATATTCGAGGAGTACCCAGACGGGACCTTCATACTATTCAAGCATTCAAACATGCTATCCTTCTCTTCCTTGCTGAGAGTGTAACTGGCAGGACATAAGTAGTGCTGTCCATTATCTCTCTTTTCCGGATGTAGGTCATCTAGTTGCCCCATGGCTTTCAGGTCCTGTCGTGCTTCCAATGTATCTTTTGAGGTTCCATAAACACCCATGAAGCCTAGCACGTTCACGCAAAGATTCTTCGTCAGGTGCATCACGTCTATTGCGTTGCGAACCTCTAGGATTTCCCAATAAGGTAGCTCCCAAAATATTGACTTTTTCTTCCACATGGGTGCATGTCCGTTATCGTCGTTCGGAATAGGTTGGCTACCAAGTCCCTTTCCGAAGACTACATATACATCCTTCATCATCTCGAACACACGCTTTCCATTACGGTGTGCAGGTTTTTTACGATGGTCTGGCGTCCCTTTGAAATGCATCCCGCTCTTTCTCAGCTAGTGGTGAGCAAGGAGAAATCGACGATTACCCATATAGACGACCTTCTTACAATGCTTCAAGTACATGCTGTCTATGTCGTCTAAACAGTGGGTGCATGCCCGATATCCCTTATTTGTCTGTTCTGAAAGGTTACTCAATGCAGGCCAATCGTTGATGGTTACGAACAACAGTGCTCGTAGATTAAAGATCTCTTGTCTATCCTCATCCCACACACGTACACCTTCTTCCTTCCAGAGCTGTAAATGGTCATCAACCAACGGCCTTAGGTACACGTCAATGTCGTTGCCGGGTTGTTTTGGGCCTTGGATAAGCGCCGGCATCATAATGAACTTCCGCTTCATGCACAGCCAAGGAGGAAGGTTGAACATACAAAGGGTCACAGGCCAAGTACTATGACCACTACTCAACTCACCGAATAGATTGAATCCATCAGTGCTTAAACCAAACCTTATGTTCCTTGCTTCACTTTCAAAGTCTGGGAATGTTCTATCAATTGATCTCCACTGTGCCCCATCTGCGGGGTGTCTCAGCATCTCATCTTCCTTACGGTCTTCTTTGTGCCATCGCATCAACTTAGCATTCGCCTTGTTCCTGAACAAGTGCTTCAAGCGTGGTATTATAGGGAGACTGCCCCTCGACATCACCAGGATCATCTCGCCTGATCTTATACCGCACGGCTTCGCAGACGGGACAAGCATCCAATTTCTCGTATTCATCACCACGATAGAGGATACAGTCATTAGGGCATGCGTGTATCTTCTGAACATCCAATCCGAGAGGGCAAATAATCTGTTTAGCTTCATATGTTGTGGACGGTAATTCATTATTCTCAGGGAGAATCTTCTTGACAATGTTCAACATCCCCTGAAATGCCTTATCGGATACACCATTTTTTGCCTTCCATTGCACAAATTCTAGTGTCGTACCTAGTTTTTTATGGCCCTGCTGGCAACCTGGGTACAACAATTTTTGGTGATCATCTATCATGCGCTGCAACTTTGTTGCTTCCTTCTCAGTTTCGCAATCTCTGTATGCATCTCGTATCACCTGACCAAGGTCATCAGTAGGGTCATTTTCTGCAAACTCATCTTCATCAGCCTCGCCCATTGTAGTACCTGCAAAAGCTTGGCCTGCAACCCAGTCCGGAATGGTGTCATCTTCCTCCTCCTCCTCGCCATCTTCCATTACAACCCCTAGTTCACCGTGCTTGGTCCAAACCAAATAGTTAGGCATGAAACCGTATTTAAACAAGTGGCTGTGAATAGTCCCCCAGAAATCCTTTGAATACTCCTTCCTGTTATTGCATTGGAAGCATGGACAACATACGAACCCATTCTCTGGCTTGTTCGCTTTTGCCACTTCGAGAAAATAATGCAAGCCATCAATAAACGCCTTGCTCCGCCTGTCTGCATTATACATCCATTACCGGTCCATCTGCATCGTATTACGCATGAAAATGGATTACACTTGACAATGGATTACGCGTGAAAATCGATTAAAGATCCAAACAACATGGTACAATACAACAACATGAAGATCCAAATACACATATTTAAATTAAAGTCCCAAACAACATTATACAATACAACAAGCCATCCACTGGTTATTATCACGGAGGACTTCTTCATGATGTTGCTGCAAATAACGAAGCATTGCTTTTTCCAGCGCGCTCTTTTTCTTCGGCTTATGCTGAGGGCCAACTATGATTGGAACCTTGCCATAATAGGAACCACGATCGCCCCCACCATCGCCACTTCCTCCAGTAGCAGAAGCCATCTATGTACAAAAATTATTATCTTAACACTGCATAAGTTGTTCAACTTGAAGACCGTGATCATCTCGCGAGGATGTCCTCAACTGGGCGGCACCGCACTTCGTCATTAAAGAGGTTAGATGCTACGGAAAAGGGGACACGGTCACGATGTCCGTATCCACTCTTTCTTGTAGAATCGAACCTCCTTCTTGACATACGTTGCTGCTCGGCGGAGAACATCCTCGGCGAGATGAACACGGTATGCAAGTTCAACAAGTAGCAGAAGTTATCTATGTACAAAAATTCTTTCCTTACCACTACAGAAGTTGTTGAACTTGAAGACCGTGTTCATTTCGCGAGGATGTCCTCAGTTGGGCGGCACCGCACTTCGTCATGAAAGAGGTTAGATGCTACGGAAAAGGGGACACGGTCACGATGTCTGTATCCACTCTTTCTCGTAGAATCGAACCTCCTTCTTGACATACGTTGCTACTCGGCGGAGAACATCGTAGCAGAAATGAACACGGTATGCAAGTTCAACAAGTATATGGATTTAAAAAACCATATTGAATTTGATAAGATAAACCGTCTAGACAAGGTAGCATCATTTTTAAACCACTGAAATAATGCATACTATATATGACACATCAATCTCCCTCACATTCTAGCTCAAAATACCTCTCCATTTTTCTACTTCATCATCACATTGTAGCAAATAATCTTTCCATCTCCAAAGCATAAATCAAAGCATAACACGAGGATGAAGTAGCAAACCTTCGCAACACTTGTGTTGGCTGAGTCAAATTCCCACGAAAATGAGGGAAAAAACTTCGGGCAGCACCTCCCTTGCTTTGGCACCACCGGAGAGTAGGTGAAGCTCAGCTCTCTATCAATGTGCTGGACTGGCTCGGGCTGGAGGAAGAAGAAAGTCTCTGTCTCGGGATATAGTGGGGGATGAGTTTTTATCCCGGTTAAAAACTCCAACCGAGACAAAAGGAAACACCTTTTGTCCCGGTTGGAAGTTTATCCCGGTTGGATCCTCCAACCGGGATAAAAGGATGGATCCAACCGGGATAAAAGGGTCCCGCCACCGACGCCCCCCAGCTAGCCGTTGCAACCGGGACTAAAGGGGGGCCTTTAGTCCCGGTTGCAATTACCAACCGGGAGTAATGCTCCCCTCCAATTTTCCCCACCCCGGCGCACCCCCTTTTGTCCCGGGCCAACTTTAAACCGGGACAAAAGGGGTCGGATCGAAAGCCAATTCTCTACTAGTGTATGTTTCACAAGTCATGGGCATGGAGATGTTGAACTAATAATGTGGACACATGTGGAGACATGTGCTAGGACTGACCCAATACGAGAAGTAGTTCTCTCTTTAAACAACATATACGCTTTGTCCTTAGACCTGAGATTGTCGCATGTATTCAAGATGTGGATCAACCTACTTAGGGGATATCAAACGCTACGCCGTAACAGGGTAGTTATAAAGGTAGCTTTCGGGTTTGTCAAGAAGCATGCTATGAGACATGGTCAATCAAGATGGGATTTGCTCCTCTCTGATTGAGAGTGATATCTCTGGGCCCCTCGAGTGATCGGATCCGAAAATGCATGGCCATGCTACGTACGGTTAAGAGTTAACCTACAAAGGGATTCCGAATCACAGGATCGAGAAAGAGCGGTCGGCTTGAAGCTAGACAAAATATCGTGAGGCAAAGGGAATAGCATGTATATTATGTTGTGATGGTTCGTCTGATATGATCTTTGTGTGCGTATAGGAGTTGGCAAGTCTTGCTAGAGGCCGCTACCGACTATTGGGCCGAGTAGGAGTACTCGGGCCATGTCTATACGTATCCGAACCCATAGGGTCACACACTTAGGGGGCTGGAAGCCCAATTCGGATCTGATTCGAGTTGGATTAGGTTTAGAAGTACTAATGGGCCTCGGACCCAGAGGCCCATTAGGAACCTCTATAAATAGAGGGGTAGGGGCACCCTAGGGTTTACACCTTTTGGCGAAACACATCTGCCGCGCCTCCCACGCCCTCGCCTGTTGCAACTCACGGATCTAGCAGTCCGGCTTGCGACGCTTCCTCCCTGCACGTGTGGATACCTTGGAGGTGTTGCGCCTGCAGCACTTGGACGAGCCGCCGACGAGCCACGACGAGCCGACGACGAGCCGCGGCACGAGGGCGATCTTGCTGCACGTGGACGAGCTGCTGAGGAGCTGCTGGACGTTGACGTGATCGACTACGTACGACTACGTTGATCGTCTTCACTGCATCGACGCAAATCTACATCTTCCGCACTAGTAGTGCGTCGAGTGGTAATCCCGTGATCGTTATACGGCAGTTCTTCCTAATTTTACGCGGTAGAATTTTGATTTACGCTAGTGTAGCCTACCTCGTATCCCAACAGTGGTATCAGAGCCGTAGCTGTTTAGTTTTGGATTCGGGATGTGTGCATATGGAGATATTCGAGTTTTCAGTTTGATCTATGTCCTGGTTTCGTGCTCTTGCTGCAATGGTAGTGTAACGACATACTCCTACCGGTCGGTTTCCGCCATCGGAGTTAAGTGATACACGTAAATCCAGTTGCAGTGAGCGAAGATCAATATGATTGGTCGAATCGAAATCCAGGGTCATACGCCAGGCGCATTAGATGTGCAAAAGTAGATGGGATCTACTACCGGGGTCGGGATTTTTGCCGTATGCGTATGCTTCGGTAAATCAGCTGTAACTTTTCGGTACGATCTCGGATCGGGGCGAATTTTATATGAAAATTGATCTACAGAAAAAGTTACACATGAAATTCAACCTCTTTGCCGTTTTCGGCGAAATTAGATTTCCCAAATTCGGCTTGGAAGATGGAGTTTCGGGCATCCGAAGTTTGGAACGTTAGGATGCTTAACTCTGTTTTGCAGGATGTATGTATCTTGTGATCAGTATGGCCCTTTGTGTATGTGATGCATTTGTGTAACTCATTCGTGACATGCATGTCGCGCGTACGGCAACACGGCAGGAGCCACATGTGTTGTCACTTTATTGTATTTAATGGTCTGCGTACCAATCTGTGATGATCCAAGCAACTATGTAATCTTCATTACTAGCTTCTTTACTAGCTATTAGGCGTAATAGCATGTTCTAGTTCTTGGAGGACTCATCACCAGGAGGATGGCGCACATGGAACATGGAGATGGAGATCACCATGGTGAACAGGTTCTATGGAGATGGAGATCACCATATGAAAACGGGCCATACTGTGTCACAACTGTGTGAATGCTATTCTGTTTATGTTTTACTTTCTGCATGTTGTGATGTTAGAAGTAGAACGATCCCTCACAAAGTTTAAGTTAGTATGCCCTCCCAACTAAAACTTGCACCGTCTCATGTCTTGTACAATTAGTGGTGGGTCTATGAAATTAGGGTGCCACTAGTTTTCCTTGACTAGACGAGTTTGTGTTGGACACTTACACGCATAAGGGTTGGTTTGCTTAACAAGGTTATCTTAACGGTTAAGGACCTTGGGGCATAAAGGTTGGGCGCCGAGACATAGAGATGTCACCCAACAACAGGAGTCATATGTGATATGATTAGCAAGAGTTGCTTACCGATCTACCTTGTTTGCTAGCGGTGATGCTAAAGCTCACTAGTAGACTTGTTAGTTGTGGATCCTGAATCACTAAGTTTCAATAGAGGGATATTGATTTTAGTGGGAGTAGATTATGTTAAAATAGTTTAATGTGATTTGCTCTATCATGGATACGTTTGTCTTAGTGTATTTTGCATTACTTTTGTTGTAGATTAAATGGCACCTAGCAGCACTACGCCGTTTGCTTTGCGTTCGGTCCTTGCGAAGGACAAGTTGAATGGAACAAATTACTCGGATTGGATCCGTAACCTGAGAATTGTTCTCAGAGCTGAGAAAAAGGAAGATATTCTAGACAACCCACTACCAGAAGAACCTGCTGATGATGCACCCGCTGCTGCTAAGAATGCTTACAAGAAAGCATGTGATGCTAACCTCGAAGTAAGCTGCCTTATGCTTGCTTGCATGGAACCCAAGCTGCAGATGCAGTTTGAAACAAACCATGAGGCGCACGATATGATCGTGGCGCTTAGAGACATGTTCCAAACACAGGCCAGGACTGAAAGGTTCAATGTGTCTAAGGCATTTGTGGAGAGCAAGCTAGTAGAAGGCGCAACAGTAGGACCACACGTAATCAAGATGGTTGGTTACACTCAACGGTTGGAGAAGCTGGGCTTCCCACTGGGCCAAGAGTTGGCCACTGATTTCATTCTTTCGTCTCTTCCGCCTAGCTATGGGAACTTCATCTCGAACTACCATATGCATGGGACGGAGAAGGGTCTGAATGAGCTGTGTGGCATGCTTAAAACAGTAGAGACTGACATCAAGAAAAGCGCTAGTACCAGCCATGTGATGGCTATACAGAACAAGCCTAGCTTTAAGAAGAAGGGCAATTCTTGGAAGAAGAAGGGCAAGGCTGGAACGTCCAAGCCAAACCCAGCGCCCAAGGTTAAAGCTGGACCTGGACCTGCTCCAGACAAAGAGTGCTTTTACTATCATGAACTTGGTCACTGGAAGAGAAACTGCAAGCAGTACCTAGCTTCGTTGAAGAATGGCGGAAGTAAGAGTACTTCTACCTCAGGTACGCTTGTTGTTAATGTTATAGACAATATTTTTCTCGCTGATACAATTATTAATTCTTGGGTATTTGATACCGGATCGGTTGCTCATATTTGCAATTCGATGCAAGGAATGATAAGAAGCAGAAGCGTGGAAAGAGGAGAAGTTGATTTCTGCGTGGGCAATAATGCAAGAGTTGCTGCGTTGACCGTCGGGACGATGCAACTCCACCTCCCGTCAGGATTTATTATGGAGTTAAATAATTATTATTTCGTTCCTAGTTTAAGTCGAAACATTTTGTCTCCTTCATGCTTGATGAAGGATGGTTATTCATTTGCGAGTGAAAACAATGGTTGTGTGATCTCTAAGAATGATATGTTTATGGCTTTTGCACCCATTGTGAATGGATTATTTGTTTTAAATCTTGATGGTTCACCTGTTTGTAACGTAAGTGCTAAAAGGCCTCGGCCTAATGATTTGAGTCCTACCTACTTGTGGCATTGTCGTTTGGATCATATAAGTGAGAAACGCATGAAGAAGCTCCATACTGATGGACTTTTAACTTCGTTTGATTTTGAATCATATGAGACATGTGAGGCTTGCTTGCTAGGCAAGATGACCAAGACGCCTTTCACAGGATTTCCTGAGAGAGCAGTAGACTTGTTGGAACTTGTACATAGTGATGTATGCGGACCAATGAGCACGACGGCTAGTGGAGGATTCCAATACTTCATAACTTTCACTGATGATTTTAGTAGATATGGCTATGTCTACTTGATGAGGCACAAGTTTGAAACCTTTGAAAAGTTCAAGGAATTTCAGAATGAAGTTGAAAATTAGCGTGGCAAGAAAATTAAGGCCTTACGATCTGATCGTGGAGGCGAGTATTTGAGCCACGAGTTTAGCAATCATCTAAAGAGTTGCGGAATTGTTCCACAACTGACGCCACCTGGAACACCTCAGAGAAACGGTGTATCCGAGCGACGTAATCGAACTTTGTTAGACATGGTTCGATCAATAATGAGCCAGTCGGACCTACCGTTGTCATTTTGGGGATACGCTCTAGAAACAGCAGCTTTCACACTTAATAGGGTACCATCTAAATCCGTAGTTAAGACACCATATGGATATGGACTGGAAAGGTTCCTAGTTTGTCTTTTCTAAAGATTTGGGGATGTGAAGTGTTTGTCAAGCGACTTCAGTCGGACAAGATCACACCCAAGTTGGATAAGTGCATTTTCGTGGGATATCCAAAGGAAACTTTGGGATATTATTTCTACAACCGATCAGAAGGCAAAGTGTTTGTCGCTCGGAACGGGGTTTTCCTAGAGAAAGAGTTTCTCAAAGGAGAAAAGAGTGGAAAGACAGTGCATCTTGAAGAAGTTCGAGATGAGCCGATCGGGCAAGAATCAATGAGTGATGCTAACGTAGCAGAACAAGTTGAGATACCCATGGCAAGAGAAGCACCGCCACAACCACGAAGGTTGGCAAGGCTCCACGAAATGCGGGAGATATTATTGTTGGACAATGATGAGCCTGCGACATATGCAGAAGCAATGATGGACCCAGACTTCGAAAAATGGCAGAGTGCCATGCAATCCGAAATAGAGTCCATAGGAGACAATCAAGTTTGGAACTTGGTTGACCCGCCTGATGGTGTTAAAGCCATAGAGTGCAAGTGGATCTATAAGAAGAAAAAGGACATGGATGGAAATGTTCACATCTATAAAGCACGACTTGTCGCAAAAGGTTTTCGACAAGTTCAAGGAGTTGACTATGACGAGACCTTCTCGCCCGTAGTGATGCTTAAGTCCATTCAGATTATTCTAGCTATAGCTGCATATTTCGATTATGAGATATGGCAGATGGATGTCAAGACAGCTTTCCTGAATGGAAACCTAGCTGAGGACGTGTATATGATACAGCCCGAGGGTTTTGTCGATCCAAAAAATGCTGGAAAGGTATGCAAGCTTCAGAGATCCATTTATGGATTGAAGCAAGCATCTAGGAGTTGGAACATTCCTTTTGATGAAGTGGTCAAAGGGTTTGACTTCACCAAGAACGAAGAAGAATCTTGTGTTTACAAGAAGGTTAGTGGGAGCTCTGTAGTATTTCTAATCTTATATGTGGATGACATATTACTGATTGAAAATAACATTTCTATGCTTGAGTCCGTAAAGACTTCACTGAAAAATAGTTTTTCGATGAAGAACTTAGGGGAAGCGGCATATATTCTGGGCATTAAGATCTATAGAGATAGATCGAGAAGGCTTATAGGTTTAAGTCAAGACACTTACATTGACAAAGTGTTCAAGCGGTTCAGCATGGAAGAGACAAAGAAAGGGTTCTTGCCTATGTCACATGTCATACATCTCAGCAAGACTCAGTGTCCTTCGACTGCTGATGAGCGGGATCGCATGAGTAGAGTGCCATATGCCTCGGCTATTGGATCTATCATGTATGCAATGATAAGTACTTGCCCAGATGTTTCATATGCGCTAAGTATGACAAGCAGACACCAATCTGATCCAGGTGAGAGTCACTAGACAGCGGTGAAAAACATTCTTAAGTACTTGAGAAGGACTAAAGATATGTTCCTCGTCTATGGACGTGAGGAGGAGCTCGTTGTAACAGGTTACACCGATGCTAGTTTCCAAACCGACAGAGATGATTCAAAGTCACAATCAGGATTTGTGTTCACGCTAAATGGTGGTGCTGTTAGTTGGAAGAGTTCCAAATAGGAGACGGTGGCCGATTCTACGATAGAAGCCGAGTACATCGTAGCTTCGGAAGCCGCGAAGGAAGGTGTTTGGATAAGAAATTTCCTCATTGAGCTTGGTGTGTTCCCAAATGCGTCCAGCCCATTGAATCTCTACTGTGATAATAATAGGGCAATTGCGCAAGCAAAGGAGCCAAGGAACCACCAGAAGAACAAACACGTAATGCGGCGATTTCATCTCATTCGAGACTTCGTTAACCGGGGTGAGATCAAGATATGCAAAATACACACGGATTTGAACATTTCTGATCCGTTGACAAAACCACTCCCGCAGGCTAAGCATGATGCGCATGTAAGAGCTATGGGTATTAGGTACCTTCTAGATTGACTCTAGTGCAAGTGGGAGACTGTTGGAGATATGCCCTAGAGGCAATCATAGAGATGATGATATTCCATTTGTATCCATGATTTGTATATTGTGTTCATTGAATATCCATTAAAGGCTACTTGAATTGATTTGCAATTATGTGAATTGTATGTGAAACTCTTTACTTGTATGGTTATTCTAAAGTTGTCCCTAGTCGGAGTTCATGTGAGGACACACATGAATATTAGACTAGCACATGTATTAGTTGATGACTATGTTTCATAAGTCATGGGCATGGAGATGTTGAACTAATAATGTGGACACATGTGGAGACATGTGCTAGGACTGACCCAACACGAGAAGTAGTTCTCTCTTTAAACAACATATACGCTTTGTCCTTAGACCTGAGATTGTCGCATGTATTCAAGATGTGGATCGACCTACTTAGGGGCTATCAAACGCTACGCCGTAACAGGGTAGTTATAAAGGTAGCTTTCGGGTTTTTCAAGAAGCATGCTATGAGACATGGTCAATCAAGATGGGATTTGCCCCTCTCTGATTGAGAGTGATATCTCTGGGCCCCTCGAGTGATCGGATCCAAAAATGCATGACCATGCTACGTACGGTTAAGAGTTAACCTACAAAGGGATTCCGAATCACAGGATCGAGAAAGAGAGGTCGGCTTGAAGCTAGACCAAATATCGTGAGGCAAAGGGAATAGCATGTATATTATGTTGTGATGGTTCGTCTGATATGATCTTCGTGTGCGTATAGGAGTTGGCAAGTCTTGCTAGAGGCCGCTACCGACTATTGGGCCGAGTAGGAGTACTCGGGCCATGTCTATACGTATCCGAACCCATAGGGTCACACACTTAAGGGGCTGGAAGCCCAATTCGGATCTGATTCGAGTTGGATTAGGTTTAGAAGTACTAATGGGCCTCGGACCCAGAGGCCCGTTAGGAACCTCTATAAATAGAGGGGTGGGGGCGCCCTAGGGTTTACACCTTTTGGCGAAACACATCTGCCGCGCCTCCCACGCCCTCGCCTGTTGCAACTCGCGGATCTAGCAGTCCGGCTTGCGACGCTTCCTCCCTGCACGTGTGGATACCTTGGAGGTGTTGCGCCTGCAGCACTTGGACGAGCCGCCGACGAGCCACGACGAGCCGCCGACGAACCACGACGAGCCAACGATGAGCCGCGGCACGAGGGCGATCTTGCTGCACGTGGACGAGCTGCTGAGGAGCTGCTGGACGTTGACGTGATCGACTACGTACGACTACGTTGATCGACTACGTACGACTACGTTGATCGTCTTCACTGCATCAACGCAAATCTACATCTTCCGCACCAGTAGTGCATCGAGTGGTAATCCGGTGATCCTTATACGGCAGTTCTTCCTGGTTTTACGCGGTAGAATTTTGATTTACGCTAGTGTAGCCTACCTCGTATCCCAACATTTCTTATAGTCCTTTAGAATTAGAATGCACCTAAGAATTTGCAACCTTGTTAGGATGTCCTGAATCAATGTAAATGACAGGTCATGAAAGAGTTATTTCACAAAAATCTACCTTGTAAAAATTGAGACTTACCTTCGGTCCACTACGAGATGTTCTGTCAAAGGTGTTCCTCATGTTAAACAAAGTTTTAGAATCGGTATAGACCTAGAAAAAGAAGCGATATTGAAATTTAAGAGAAGTAAAATTGACCTTGACAATGAATTATTTAACAGAACACAGGAATCAAGACACAGGAGAAAAAAGAGATAAATAGACTTGGCAACAGGAACTTTACATGGAAGTCGTATAAATCAGCAGGATGATCAAGTGGTCTAGATGAACCATTACAGTTTGAAATCATTTGAATATCTAGATAGGCCTGCCTTATAGCATTGTAGAACTTGAGGTAATTACCTGTTCAACAGAAATAGAGAATATCATGACATGCTAAAAGTATGTTTCATCAATAAAAAAGATTGTAGGTGAAGTATTTCCCTTGTCAACTACCACTGGGAATCATGTTCAACTTTTTCTGTGCTAGTAAAAGGACATTGGGATTCAGGAAGCCCTTGTGCACAAGACCATTTTGACTTAAACTCCACAAAGGATGCAACATATATGTAGTTGATAAATTTACCGCGGTAAATTTTTTTCCCACAATCTTGATTTCCAATTGCAACATATTTCACTGGGAATGGTTCAGGGTGCCCCATTGCAGCACGAACAGAGCCCCATATTGAATGTGCACTCCCCCTTGCAAATTCTAGACTGTCCAATACATCCTGTAGAAAAAAAAGACATTTCCATATCAATTAAGCTACAATCATGAGTATTAAAACTACCTAAGTTTATAGGAGATATAAGGTATCTTATTGAGCTAGCCACTATTCATGTAAAACGAAGAAGTTAATGCATAGACAATCTTGGTAAATGCGAATATACAACTCAAGCCAAGCATCGTATCTGCATGTGAACTGCCTGAATAAAACGTAAAGGATGAAGCCCATCACAATGTCCTTTTCAGCATTCAAGAATAAGTGAATAACTTTAGATTATCCAAACTGATCATATGCAATTATTCTCATTGTGATCTGAGCAATAAATTTTTCATTTTGAGCAATAAAGAAAAACAAGATTGTCCAAGATTTTAGGCGAACAACACAAAAAGTAAGAGGACTTCTTCCCAAACACCTGCGTGCCTGATCGCATAAATAAAAAATTTAACTATCTAACCTGCATATTTTCAAACAGTTCCCCAGAATTCATGGCTTGCCTTCCACCTCTTGTTGGATCGCGGAGCACCTTTCGAAACAATCTTCACCGGATCAAGTACTTTGGTGCCACCTGGCTGGTTGGCTGCTAAGAAATGAGCCGGCAAAGGCCCAAATGTCGTTTCCTCTTCCATCCCTTGCTCCTGCGTGTCTTCGTTCAAAATATCATCAAGTAACTTCATTACCCTCTCCGTCTCACCTTGGCTCCTAGAAACTTTGAATAAAGCACGATTGCCCTTTGAGCGAAGGGAATGGTAACGATCCATTTGTTCAGTCCAAACATGCGTGTTGGTACGCATCTCCGTTGGGAAAGCACTCTTCGCATTCATAGTCCACCTCACGAAAACACAACAAGAAGGGATGCTCTCTATACGAGAATACTTCATGACACAGAAAGTATGCGCACATGGAATTCCTTCCCGCTCCAGCTTCCGGCAATGGCATCTAGCATCAACCAACGATGACCCAAAGGTACAAGTCACATGAAACCAACGCTTGTTGTTGCCTTGCAATGAAACCTCATACCTCAAACACCCATTCTGCAATGTCACCTCCGTCACCGACCAATTACTTGATTTTCTTATCTGGAAGCTCACTTTCTGGAAAATAGTTGGTGTGAAGATCTGCGCAGCACTTTTCTTAAGAACATCAGCAGAAATCTTAGTGAATGGGATAGAACATAGAGCCTTCGCATCAAGCTCAATCTCATTCCGATGAATGTGTGATAGGCAAAACTCGTAATGCTCCATTAAATCAACCAAGGACATATTTCGGTCTAAATGGTTGTGAAGCCTTGAGTTCAGACTCTCGCTCCTCTGATTGCTTTGCATGCCCAAGAAATGTCTCCCTCTTGTGAACGTGGCAGCCCACTTCCTTCTAAGTTCGTACATCCTATTTACCCATAGGTTATCTTCTTTGATATTATGGGTACCCATAAACTCTCTCCAAAGCCTATCAAATTCACCCTCCTCCATTGCATGGTATATGAACTTTCTGAAATCCTTGAGCTTCGAACCACGGAACCGTTTCAGCATGTTCTGCTCTATGTGCCAACTGCACAATCTATGATCTGCATCAGGCATGACAATCTCAATAGCTCTCATCATCGCTGCGTCCCTATCAGTGATTAAGGATTTTGGATGCTTCTGGTGCATCGCCTCCAGTAAAGCCTCGAGGAGCCACACATATGACAAGATAGTTTCATCCGATAAAATACCGCAGCCAAAGATAACTGTGCTTCGATGATGGTTAACTCCTATAAAAGGGACAAACGGAAGATTGTACCGGTTCACTCGGTAAGTGCTGTCGAATACAACGACGTCTCCGAAAACACCATAGTCTATCTGCGACTGTGCATCCGACCAAAATAGGTTCTTCAACCTACCTTGTGCATCCACACTAAATGTGAAAAAGAACTCCGGATCTTTCTCTTGCATCTGACGCATATGATTCAACACAAATTCTACATCGCTTCCTTCAACCTTTCCCTTCTTGTACCTTGAAAAGAAATTGTACAAGTCCTGCGAAAGAAATCCAGTCTCCCCTGGACCACCGTGGTTGGCCTCCATTACGTCCATAATCTGAAATGGACGCAGCCCACCTAGTCCCAGCTCTACTGCCTCCGCTTTCTGAGGATCATTAAGCCCTCGATGAGACCGCAAAACAAAAACATGCTCTGGTTTTGCAAGGGCATGTGTATGGACATCCACAAAGTCCTTCACATACCAGATGCCAATACTTTCACTCCACTCCACATCAAGCCTAGCTGTGCATCCACAACGGGTGAGGGCACGCGGCTGTCTTTTTTGATCCATCCTTTTAAAGTACTTAACAGATCTATATCCTTCACAGGAGCACATGAGTCTTCTCCATATCACCTCTTGGGTGCCTGTCTTGTACCTAACTCTGCCCTTTCTGATACTGAACCCTTTATGGTATGCATAATCATTGTAAAACTCATAGAAATCTTCCTCCCTCGTGAAAGTCTGATCTACAATACACTTATATTCTTTAGTTTCCTCCAGGCTAACGTACCCTCCTGCCTCCATTACGGTAACCTGCAACAAAAAAAATTACAGGTATTACAACCATTTCAAAGAATACCTTCGTATCAACATAGGACGGAACTGAAGTTCTTCATCCCAACCTAACTAACAAAGCTTACCACATCTGCAATTGCAGGTTAATATTAAAATAATCAGCACCAATTAGCTAAGCAATACACCGTCTGACCTAACCATTGCTGGAAATGATGGCCTTTGTGGTGGTAACCCTCAACTGAAATTGCCACACTGCTCTAACCACTCCAGGAATAAGCCATTGCAAAAACTTGCCATAATAGTTGCCATGCAGTGGTTGTGTTTTTGTTGCATTTTAGAATTTGCACTGTCTTCATTATACAGAAAGAATAAAAAAATAAAAGCAAACCAACAGAGCTCAGTCATTGGTGAACAACACATGAGGGTATCTTATGCTGAATTGGCCCACGCAACTAATGGTTTTTCATCTGATAACCTCGTTGGGGCTGGGAGCTTTAGTCCAGTTGTGGTTCCATTTCCTACAGCTCTCTAATCTCTTCTAATAAAAGTTTGCAGTGCTAGGTTTTATGTAAGTTAAAGCTTTGTTGCTATTTCTCTCGCTTAAATAAGTACAAGTTCGATGAAACTCAGTTTTCTAGAGTAGGCCAGTAAATAGCTGAAACTTGTAAATTCCTAATAAGGGAAAAAGAAATAAGCTATTTCACACTTATTTGTAAATAAATATAACAAAGAATTTCATAGTTGCATAAATGAATACTGCAAGAAACATGTTATTACATACCCAAATTCTTAGAAAGGTCGCTTTCTTACAAAATAAGATCTCCTGGAATTGTTACTGGAGATGTGGGACGTGGGGGGGTGGCGGCGTGTGGGGAGAAGGACGTGGAAGCGTGCGGGCGGTGCCGGCGAGGCGGCGGTGGCGATGGCCGAGCGGTGACGGCGCGGGGCGGCGTGAAGGCGTGGCGGCGCGAGGGCGTGGCGGCGCGACCGGCGGGGCGATGTGCGGGAGGTGGCGGCGCTGCGTGCGGGAGGGGGCGGGGCGGCGTCTGGGAGGGGTTGGGGTGGCGTGACGGCGGGCGGCGCGGCGTGCGGGTGGGGCCGGAGCGGTGTGCCCGCGATGGGAGACCGGCGGCGCGGCGTGCGGGCGAGGGCGGAGCGCCGTGCCCACGACGGGAGACCGGCGGCGCATGGGAAATGGATCGCGGGGGACTGGCGTGCGGGGAAAATGACCTTCGGAAAAACATATTCTCCAAATAATATATACCGTGCTAATTACAATTTTACCCATACTAAAAAAGGACATATACTCTATACTACCAACCGGTAGTATTGTCCACCGTAAAGAGCTCTTTGAGTATATCCATCAGTGCCACCAATCAAAAAGGGAAATCATCATTCTCAAATTAGACTTTGCAAAAGCTTTTGACACCGTGGAACACTCTGCAATGATTGAGGTTGAGACATATGGGCTTCCCCACAAAATGGATTCAGTGGATAGAACTGCTATTTGCATCAGGACATTCGGCTGTACTTCTGAATGGTGTGCCAGGTAAAAAGTTTAAATGTCGAAGAGGTATTAGACAGGTAGATCCATTATCTCCATTACTCTTTGTGCTAGCAGCAGAGCTCCTACAGTACATAGTCAACAAAGCTTTCAACTTGGGTCTATTGCATGCACCTCTCCCTCAAGCTCATGATGATTTCCCAATTATCCAGTAGGCAGACGACACTGCTAATCATGCAGGCTGATGCCAACCAACTGCTATGCCTCAAAGCTTTACTTCATACTTTTGCATAGTCAACTGGCCTACAAGTGAATTATAATAAATCACAGCTTAAATCAATCAACTTGTCAGCAGAAAAATCACAGACATTAGCAAGCACCTTCGGATGTCAGATAGGCTCTATGCCTTTCACATATCTAGGACTCCCAATGGGAACCACCAAACCAAGAATTGAGGACTTTGTTCCACTGATAGATAAGATAGAGCGCCGGCTTAGTGTGTGTTCCTCTCTGCTGTCCTATTCAGGCAGGCTTGAAACGGTGAACTCCGTTATCACCCCTTCTACTACATATGCCATGTGCACCTTGAAAATCCACAAAGGAGTCATTGACAATATAGATAGAGCCAGAAAGCAATGTCTATGGAGAGGGAATGATCTATCAAAGAAGTCTGGGAATTTAGCAGCATGGTCAATGATTCAAATGCCAAAGGACAAAGCATGTCTGGGTGTTCTCAACCTCAGGCTACAGAATGACGCCCTACTGCTAGAACATCTTCATAAATTCTATACAAAGCAAGAAATCCCATGGGTCAAACTAACATGGTCATCTTATTATCAGAATAGAGTTCCTCATGCTGGCAATGCAGTAGAGTCCTTCTGGTGGAAGGATGTGCTTCGTTTAAATGTTCTCTACAGAGGGGTTGCTTCTTGTAAATTGGGGGATGGGTCCACGGTTCTTTTCTGGGGAGATCAATGGGCCCAAATGGTTCTGGCACAAGACTTCCCTCATCTATACTCCCATGCAGTGAACACCCAAACCTCAGTGAAAGATGTCATGGAATCAGTTGATCTAGCAAGTATTCTTAACCTCCCCCTTTCCCAGGAAGCCTATGTGGAACTTCTACAACTCCAGACAATACTGCCTGAAATCTCATATGACAACACGGCAAAGGATCAGTGGATATTCATCTGGGGCAATGGAGCTTATACTTCAAACCGGCTGTACAAACTGGCGTTCTCTGGTTTGAACACTCCCTCTACATTTAGATGGATTTGGAGATCAAAGTGCACCCCAAGAATCAAATTCTTTGCCTGGTTACTAATGGTGGACAGATTGAATACCAAAAACATTCTCAGAAGAAGGCATTTCAACACTCAATCGGGAGTTAACTGTGTGCTGTGCAACAACAACACTGACGAAGATAGGGATCACCTCTTTTTTGAGTGCCCCTTTGCTGTAAGGTGCTGGAGCACTTTGCATATAACCTGGAGTACTCAAGTTGATATACATGATCGTGTCAGGTCGCAAGAGACGCTTCTCATCTGCCATTCTTTATGGAAATCTTCTTAATTTCCGCTTGGGAAATCTGGAAGATGAGGAATGCAGTCGTCTTTGAAGGGGAAACAGCATCAGCACGTCTGTGGGTCGTGAGATTCAAAGAGCAAGTTGTCCTTCAGCTGCACCGAGTCAGGGAGGACCGTAGATGAATAGTTTTACAATGGCTAGGTAAGATTACATAGTTTAATCACCCCCCCCCCCCCCACCCCATCCCTGCTTTCTTGTATATTTCTCTCTCCCGTCTGTAAGTATACCCCCTGTACTCTCTTTTGCATCCCTTTTATATGAAATGAAAATGAAGTGCTGTGGGGAACTCCCCCACAGTTTACCCTTCAAAAAAAAATTTAACAAATATGTTAGTATTGACCTATGTTAATCTTGTCAGCATGTTAGATCATTTTTAAGCCAAGTTTTGCAATAGGCTGCAAGTACAATTAAGTACTAACATTGATGCTGGTAATCGTTTTTGCTTTGAGATTTGCAAATGGCAAATTTAACTATGCTTGATCGATTCTAACAAATGGACATCAGATTAACTGAACCACCTCTTGTTGATTTACTTGTGGATGAACCAATCAACCAAATTCATGGCAGCCTCATAACCACCACCAATATAATCCCCACATCCTGCAGAAATTAACCTAGTACTTCTTTTTTTTACTCCCTCCTTGCCACCAATATAAACAGTTACACCCAGCTGTTCTCTTCTCACTACCATGGCGATCCGATCAACGGCAATGCCTATTTGACAATGGCATTACCCTTTGATGACTCCAGCGTTTCTGTACTTGTACCTGATGGCCCAGAACAAGAAGACGAGGTAGTTGAGGGTGCTGAGCACGCACATGACCCAGTAGAACCGCTCCAGGTGGTAGTGGTTCAGGCTGGCACCCTGCAGCCACGGCCGGTGCCCGCCGTGCGCCGTCGCGCTGTTCACGATGGACACCAGCACGGAGCTGAGGTAGTATCCCAGCGCCAGCGACGCCCACGACAGCGACGTCGCCATCGAGCGCATCCGCGACGGCGCCTCGCTGAAGAAGAACTCGAGCAGCCCCGCCAGCGTGAACAGGTCCGCCGACCCCAGGAACAAGTACTGGAACGCGATCCAGAAGAAGCTGATGGGCAGGGGCTTGGCCGAGTCCAGCATCCCGTTGTCGGCGGCAACGTTCTTGCGCTTCACCTCGACGACGGCGGCCACCGCCATGGCGACGATGGAGAGGACGAGCCCGGTGCCGATGCGCTGGAGGTGGCTGATGCCCATCTCGGTCCCCGTCACGCGGCGCGCGAAGGGGATGATGACGTGGTCGTAGACGGGCGCGAGGAGGATGATGAAGGTGACCGGGAACACGGGGAGCGACGCTGGCGGCACGGTGAGCTTGCCCACCCGCGTGTCCATGGTGGCCGCCTGCTCGACCGAGAACGTGGACAGCTGCGCCAGGCAGCAGTTGAGCATGATGGTGGAGAAGAAGATGGGCAGAACCATGAGCACGATCTTGACGTCCTCCACCTCCTGCACCGTGCACGCGAGCAGCCCGTTCGGCGGCGCCTGGCACTGCGCGGCGCGGTTCAGGAACGCGAGCTCCCGCGACGGCTCGGCCGGCTCATCACCGGCGGCCGCGGCGGCGTCGGAGATGACCCCCATCTCGCCGGTCTTGCAGTACTCCTTCATGTCGGTGCTCCCCGTGGGGCTGGGCGCCCGGTCGATGACGGCGCCGTTGCTGGCGCTCTGCGCTCCGCCGCGCCGCGCGAGAGCCGCCGCGAGGAGGACCTTGGCGATGGTGGTGAGCGGGCTCCCCGTGGGCACCTTGTTCCGGTACATCCCGTATCCCGCGGCGAAGACCGGGATGGAGAGGAGGATGGCTATGGTGGAGATGCCGAACCCCCATTGCCACCCCTTGTTGTCCTCGACCCAGACGGCGAAGGTGACGGCGATGAGCGCGCCGACGGAGAGGCAGAAGACGAAGTAGTTGAAGAAGGTGGAGCGGCCCTTGCGGCCCCGCGGCGCGTGCTCGTCGAACTGCTCCGCGCCGTGGGAGGGCAGCGAGCCCTTGATCCCGCCGATGCCCAGCGCCGTGACGTACAGCCCCGCGAACAGCATCGCCTTCTTGGCGCCCGACACGGGCTCGCACGGCGCCTTGGCGCACTGCGGCGGCATCAGCGACGGCGTCCGCGCCTGCACCAACAGGATCACCAGCCCCTGCGCGCCATCAAACATTTACTTGCAGTTAGCACACACATTTTAATGGAAGAAACAGTCAGACATTGCACAGCCCATGTGTGGCCCATTGTATCTGGACCGAGCCCAAATTCTACATGCATTGCTTTTTTTTCCTTTTTTGTCATGATTTGGTGCGCGAGTTCTTTGCAGGATTTTTACTTCAGAGAAGATACATCATCATGTCAAGTGACGAGACGTGAGTCTATCACGTCGAATGATTGGGTAAATATCAGGCGACGGCGACAAAAAGCAAGCGCACGGACGCGCGGCAAGGAGGGCAAGTGGCGGCGGCGGGCGAGCTACTTGCTCCGGCTCTCGGCCCGTGCGCGAGCGTCGCTTTGCGCCCGTGATCCGGGGCGCCAAAGCAGGGGAGGAGACCGACCCCCGGTGGCCGCCGTCCCATCCCATGCAGTTAGCGCTTTGACCAGCCATATATGGGTCCGGCCGGGGTTCAGACAAAAACCATGGAAATGGCGGGCGATTCGACCGGGAGGCCGCGCCCAGTTCTGTGCACTATATTTTGTCAGCGCTGGCTAAAACTTCCAGGAGTGGGCAGTCGACGTGCCCATCAATAATGAGGTGTCAGTAATGATTTTATCAATTTCGACAGCGAGGTGCTAAGGATAGAGTTTCCTACTTGTGTTTGTAGAGGTCGAGTGTGCATGCGTGTATGTGAGTGTCTGAGTGTGTACTGTGTAATTTGAAAAAAAAAGGAAAGATGATTCCACGTAGTTTTCCCTGGCACGAAAAGAAAATGTGTGTTAAAAAAAATACAGTCTGGTCTGTCGTGCTATGGACTATGGTGTCCAGCACTAGCAGATCGAATCAGGCTCGCTCAGGTTCGCCCGAATCCCAGGCGCCGAGCAACCGAGTAAACGAGAACCGACGCGAGGCGCGTCCGGGAGACGGGAACCTGACGCGCCCTCGTCCCGTCGCTGTCCCCCAACCCTCCGGCTCCGGGCTCCGGCCCCGCGCAATCGTTTCCTCCCTCTTCCCGTTCCCGGCTGCGCAGGGCCCCCCGAAGCTTCCCGACGAGGCTGGAGATACGCGCGGGCCCGCGGCGGCTCGCGTCCGGCCGAAACAGCAAAAATCCGTCCTCACGCGCAGGCAGCCCCTGAAGCAGCGGTTTCGGCTGCCGCTGCTCCGCAGCTCCGGCACAGTGCCCAGCAACAGCAACGAGACGCGAGCCTATTGGCTTTTTGCCCCGCGTCGCGACGTGGCATGGCAAGCTGACCATAGCGCCGTACACGGACGAAACCCCAGGCGTCCGGATCAGGATCAATCATGCCGTTCCGATGTAAAGTGCCCAGATCACAAATATTCTAAGTTTTACGTGTCTGGTGGGGATGGCCAGGGGTGGTTCGGTACGGACCACGGCAAAAAGCCTCCAGAACGTTCGGCCGTAGTCTCACCCGGTTTGTTTGCTCCAGCCCAGCGGCCCAGGATCATTACCTACCAGCTGTCCCTGTCGCCGATCCTTCCTCGACCCGTTCGTGGATCGTCGTCGTGGTTCCATCTCAAAGCATCACGTCCCTACCATCTACCAGTCATCAATCGAAGGATTATCAGACGACCCGACCGCACGATCTTGGCTTCTCCGATGCAAAAACAGAGCAGAAAGACGAGCCGGGACGCGTCGCGCGGGCAGGTCGGTCACCTCACACTCACAGCGTGCGCGCGCGACATGGCGGTGGAGATTCCCTCTCCCCGTGCCGACCCCGCCGCAGGGATTGGCCTCTCGTGCGGAGTGGGGGACGGGATGAGATCGCCGTGTCACAAGCACACATAAACTTTGCTAAATTTAAGGTGCTAAATTTTAATCAGGGCTGTTTGGATTAATGGGTTAAATAACATTTAATGAGGTGTAGAAAGATCTATCTGCTCTTATTTAATGCGATTGCGAGGGGGGAGAGAGAGGGTCCAGACAAACAATAATAAAGGGCAAAGGGTGTCCAGCCCCAAGTTTAGCTGGTTGCTAAAGAGCTAAAGTTTAGCACCCATAGTATAGCAAAGTTTAGTAAGGGTGTTTGGCAAATTTGTTGCTAAAGTTTAGCATAAGTATCCAAACACTCCTAGGACCTCGGCGTCCCAGATGCTGACGGCTTGTCGGCGTTCCAAAAGCGAACCTGGCGGCACCCCGGCCCAAACAAAAGCTCTTAGGTTGATGACATGCATTGCATTGTCACATTGACAACAACTTGTGTGTTTTCGGGGCACTGGTGTCCGAATTGATATTTAGAGGGAATATAGTATTCTTTTTGTCTGTGTAGTGACAAAAATTATTAACATCCATCGCCTTCAGCCGTTGCCATTGCCCTACATCTTACGGTTGTTGATGCAAATGACTGTTTTTTGTCTTTTTTTTTTGCAAGTACAATTATGCTGCTCAACTTGCTAGGAAGTACCCACGTGATCCACAAAGAAATGTCACTTTACTCGCTACAAATCAACATCCATCCTACTCATCCAATGTCTAACATATATTTAGGGGATATTTGTAGGCTTCAGAGCCAAGGTGAAAAAACACCCCAAAATTAAAAAAAAGGAAACAAATACATGAATAGTATGTCATTCCCTAACACGCAGGAAAAGAAAACATGCCACACAGAAATTAGCACACGCAGGAGGGTAGGGTACGTAGTACGCCCATCCTTTGCGATCGGTAACGGGTTTCACATGGATGTTCTTGCGCCGCCGGTTCTTTTCTAAAAGCGACAGGAGGGAGGTCCACTGATTTCCCGAACAAGGCCCCTACGCACGGCACGGTTAAGCCCATGCCCTACACGGCTACACTGCCCATAGCCACATAGGGTGGTGCTGTACGTGACAGCACAATGTATGAACAAGATGTGTGATTAGCTTCCCTTTGACCCAGGGTACCGAGTCAAATCGGCCCCCATATCGTCTTGTTGTCGAATAAAGTGATGGCTACCAATCATCATTGGCCCTAATACAATCCGCGCTCTCAGCTGCTTAACCCAAATCGCAGGGAATTGTGCATGAGCTTGGCAGGCTCTAATTTGGCCACTGCGAGATGGACGGCTACCTGAGTGTGCGAGTGCGGGCACTAGGCAATTTGTGATGCATGGACGTGGCGCACGCAGGACGCTACGTTCTCTGATCACATTGAGATTGGTGATGAAAGTGACTCTCTAGCTCGGTCTCTCACAGGACTTTGAGTGTCAGCTGAACCAGAGGCCACGTGTTTGCCTCGTCAGCTTAATTAGCTGTTTGGCCGGCTTCGATGCATGAGAGGCAGCTGCGATGTTCTACTTGACCCACAGCCATGCATCCCGTCAGCAGAAAACAGATCATGAGTGCAACGTGGGAGGTCAAGCACACAGCTGGGCTGCAAATCATATCGGCTAGTATATTCCTCCCACGCCAGCGTGGAGATACGGCGAGGACCATGGAGCTATGTTTTCCTATCCGATCCGGAAGCATCTGCTACCAACTAACTCACATATTTTTTGGTCGATCGTCGCGTGATGTCAGTCAGAGGTAGAAGACGATGGAAGAACTTGCATGTGCAGTGTGCTCGTACTATTTTGCATTGTATTGCAATAGCACTATAGCAGGCAACAAGATCAAAGATGGCATAGACGACATACCGTGAACTCGATGAAGGCGCTGACGATGTAGATGGTGTAGGTGGTGAAGAAGGCGTCGGAGAGGAAGCCGCCGAGGAGCGCGAGCAGGAACGCCGTGCCCATGAAGTTGGTCACCGCCGTCGCCGACTGCGACGGCGAGTAGTGCATGAACCGCATCAGGTAGGTCACCAGGTTGCTCGCGTTCGCCAGGAACGCCAGGTTCTCAAGCACCTCCACCACTGCAGTAAGTTACCATGAGCATAATTTTGACCAACAAATACCATTAGGTTATCAGGTTATTACTCCCTTCGTTTTAAATTATAGGTTGTTTTGATTTTTCTAAATTTATAGATATTATTATGTATATAGACATAGTATCTATGAACTTAGAAAAATTAAAACGATACAATTTGAAATAGAAGGGGTACAAAACGATACAATTTGAAATAGAAGGGGTACTAAGCAAGCCATTTGGAACATGAATTTTTTTTGCAAGTGATTAATTTAGGCGGAAATTACAAATTATATAATCCTGTAAAGTAGCCTAACTTTTCCCCCATTTTTTTAAAAAGCAAATTCGACGAATTGGTTGAATAAAAAAAATTACGTAAGCAAAGCAAAACCATGTGCGGCGTAACTGACTAACGCCCTGATGTGCGGCTGGGTGGCGTTCCCGATGCGTACCGGCCGGCCGGCCAAATTTACTCCGCGACCCCATCGTGCCTTGCGATTCGTGCCGCGTTTTAATGCGGGCTTTTTGGGACGATTCAGGCCGGCGGCAGTCCGGGTCATTTTTTTTTTGTCTGTCTGATGAACCACAACGGTTGAAGTGTTGAAACCATTACCAATCCAACCGCGCGCGTCAGAGAAGAAAAAACAGAGGGGCCTCTGCCTCTCTCATACACGAACACACACACCAGGATCCTGAATTCATGACGATGACAACACGAACTAGTTTCCCCTTCACACATGCAACCGAGCTTGTCTGCAGCCAGAGCCTTCCAGATCACAGCAACATGAAGCCTTCCTTGGAACGAGGGCAGCCGCAGCCACGAGCTCTCACGATCAGTTTGGTGAGCCGGTGGTCTGAAGAAGATGGATCAACAATGGACGCGAGCGAGCAGTGCTCCTCCGCTGCTCATGGAACCCCCCAGAAAAAAAACGAACCCGTCCACCAATTGCACGCACGGGTCATGCAGAGGCAGTAGCGCATGCAAGTTGCGCTTGCTTTTTCTTTGGGGGTTCGTGGTGCAATTGGGCGCTAAAGGTGCCGAATTCCCGGGCAAGTTGAGAGAGAGAGAGCACCCGGCCGGAGCCAACGGAAACTGTATGTGAAAGGGAGCGAAAGGATGGAGGGAAATGGAGCCCAACGGACACCAGTGGGGGAGGGAGAAAGAGGCAAGGCGAGGAAGAAAGGGTCTCGGGCACCCACTTGTCCAAAAAGCAGCTGGAACCCGATCAGGAAAAGGAGGGATGGGGAGGAAGAAGAAACCAGAGGGAAATGGAAGCCGTGGCGTGGGTCTCAGGGTTGCAGAGGACTTCTTCTGCTGCCAGAGCAGAGGCCAGAGCGCCAGAGGAGAGGAGGGTCCGTGCATGGAGGCCGGTATCCTATTCGATCCGTCGTGCAGGCCTTTCCCCCCCAATCAGGTCCCCTACCGCCGGGGCCCGGGCGCAATCGGCGGTAGAGGGGGACGCACGGACGGAGCTCTAGAAGAATCTGGAATCAAAAGCGGCGGGTGGCGAGTGCGTCGCCGATCGATCGCTTACCGAGCACGAAGGAGGCCGCGAGCATGCCGCCGTGCCGGCCCCTCGTCGCCGGTCGGTTCCGCCAGTCCACGTACCCCTCCCACCGCTCCGCGTCCCGCGCGCCGCCCTCCTGTCACGAGCACGACCACCATGGCAAAGAAATCAGCCTTCAGCCATAGCCAAGGATCAGCGGCAACGATGGAGCAAATAAAGAAATGCCCAAGCAGGATTAGCCGGAGGAGCATCTCAATCAACAAGCGCCAGGACACTCACCATGGTGCTCGCGGCCGTTGCAGGCGGCAGCCTCGCTCGGGGCTCTGGAGTGCGAGCGGGAGGAGGAAGACGAGGAGGGAGGAGGCCAGATCAGGGGATCGCGTTTGAGTTCAGTGCTTGAGGGGAGAAGGGAGGGGTGTGGTGTATTTAAAAGTGTAGAGGGGAGAGAGACGGGGGGAGGAGGGCCCCGTCCTTGGGGCAGCGCCAGGGGGTGTAAAAGGGCGCCAGGGAGGGGCACCACATCGCACACCCACACCACCGGCCCGGCACACAGGGCTGCTGATGAGAGGGACGCGACCACAACAACGGCTGCTCTGGGTCGGGGATGTCAACCTCAAGATGCCCCGTAGAACCAGCAAAAGGGATGGGACGTGTGCATATATGATGTACGTATGTAAAATATGCATGGCGTTGTGATATAATTCGATTTTCATCTAAGTTTTTCTTTGTGGAAGTCTAAAAGCATATCTATCTCATTCGCCAGACATTAGCTTAACTGAGAGCTTAACTGTAAGGCTTAGTTTGGCAGTGGAAGCAAACTAACCCTAGGGAAGAAAGCGAATTTCCATGGACAACAGAATCCCGCTGAAAAAGATACCCCTAAAAAATGCCCCTCTGCTATTTGGAAGCCCCGCTAGTGTTTGCTTAGCATATGGGGATTTCTGTTGGCTGGTGTTAATTTGCCTAGATTTTTCTGTTGGGTGGCATGTGGCAATAGAGAAATTGTAAACAGTATTTGTACTAATATATATAAGCAACATTTAATCAGGAGATAAATAGAGCAACAATATAACCCAGTTGCCTTTAGAATACAAGGATATACTGTCTGTAAGATTAATGGACACAGAGTGTCAGATGTTATACTAGTCCATATAAGCTTAATGTATATATTATCAAGATATTATCCAAAGTAGCAGAATATTACTCCATGGTCCTCGGGGGTAACAGGCACATGCTATTACATATAAGCTTAACCCTTCTCGACGAGCACCAACATACTCAAAATGAAAAGACGGTTAAAATGATTCACACTATGCAACTCATATGTTACACAACATACTCAAAAATTTTCAGAACTGCTATCATGGCACAATACCACGCACTTCAGCATATAAAGAACACACGTGCAAGCATCAAGGACTAGTAAATGGCATGCCAATTCAGCACAAGTTGCTTCATTTTTCTTAGATCATGTATTGCTTCCACCAAGGACTCTGCATGTAAACAAAAAAGAGTCAACATTGTGAAATAATTCAGCCATGTCAGCAGTAGAAGGTGGCAGACTGGCAGCACACAAAGCAAGAGTTTCGTACTAGACAAGACAAGATCAAAATATGGCTTCAGCTTAAGCTCGAAAATAAAACCAAACAAATTAGCTTAGCTCACAATAATTTTGCTATGACAATGCAAACAAAATCTTGCAACAAATGTACTTGTTCAGAATTACTTACACAAGGGTTCACAACAATCTATCACAAAAACACAGTCAAAAGAAAATCTATCACAAGATCTTTTAGGAAGCTTATGTAACAAGATCCTCATTGTCAGGAAGCAAGCAAACTCGGGGTATAACTTTTCTTATATGCATTGTGACTAAATTTCAGGAAGCTTAGGTAACTGAACTAGCAATCCAATCTGTCCCTATTAAAAATGTCACAAGTAACTAGAAATCTGCATGCACAGTCACTTAAATATTCAAGTTTCGGTCTTTTAGATACTCATTATTTAGTGATCTTGACAATCCACAGGATGCTAGGATCATGTAGTGCTTACACTAAGGGCACTGCAGTTAACAAAAGAATAATTTTTTTTAAATAATTCAGCCATGTCAGTAGCAGAAGATTCACACAAAGCAAGAGTGTAATATCTAGCACAAGTTGATTAATAGTAACTTGTTGTACCAACCAATGATCAATGGAACAAATCAAGAATTAGCAAATAAGTTGGTCTATGAAAAGTTCAGAAAAAATGAACTAATCATTTCAGTAAACATGGAGCAAACTGTAGCAAAACTGACATGACGGAAAAGCTATGATACTTAGCATGAAAGAAACAACACATAAGTTACCTTTGGGATCTTGGCAACTGACTCTCGGATCATGTAGTGCTTCCCATAAGGGCTCTGCAATTAACCAAAAAAAGTGAAATAATTTAGCCATGTCAGCAGCAGAAGGTTCACACAAAGCAAAATTTTACATGGTTAAACATGATGAGACAAGTAAGTTTTTCATTAACCATACACTGAGCATATTCAAAGAGACATACCTGATTTTTTGCTTTAGCCACAGTAATCGAACATTAGGATTCTTGGTTGTAATGAATGTCTTCCTGAGTGTCTCAAATCAAAAAGATCTAAAGCATATGACTTCTCCTCATTGGTTAATTCAACCATAGCATCCACTTGATCAACACATTTCTCAACTGAAAATTCTTCTTCACGCCTTTTGTTTTCTTCAAGAGCTTCCAAAGTTGTGCTGGTTTGGCTATTTTTGTACTCCACATATCCCTCAAGAGCAGATCCAATGTGACTTTTCTTATGCTTTTTTCCACCTTCTTCCTACCTTGAATCTTGATTTGATGAGGCAGATTGAGCTTCATTATTTTCATTACATGCACTCGAGGTCTCTTGGATATCAAAACTGGAGGCAAAGGGATTTGTACCATAGAGATTGAGATCATCATGAAGGCTTTGTTCAAATTTACTTCTTTTAATAGGAACTGGAGGAGGGAGAGCAGGAGCTGGAGGAGGGAGATCAAGAGTAGGTGCAGGAGTAGGAGTAGAAGGTGCAGGTGCAGATGATGTAAAGTTTAGATTTCCTATAGCAACACTTCCAGTTCACGAAGACAATTGGAACTCAGATTAGATGAGTTTCAAAGTAACAAATTAAGATATGCAAGTGAGGGAACTTCACCTTCATATAGTGATTCCAATTGGTAAAAGAGGGAAAATGGCTTTTTGCGAAACTTTGCTACTCTTGGGTGATTCTATTGAATGTAACAGAAAAGGATAATTAGTTAACAACAATAACTTAGCTACTTCTTAGCATATTTTATATAGAGTCCAAATGGCTTACCGCAATTAGCTTCTCCCATACTTTTGGTTCCGTTAGTATCATACATAAAGATTCATTTCAACCATTATCATTGTCTCTTTTAGCATCTCTTAGTGCCTTGTAATTAGCTTTGAGCTCCTTCTCCTTCTCCTGCACCTGCTTCTTTGTGAAATGAGCTACGGGAAACTTCTCATTGAACTTGATGGTGATAATCTTCGAGCCCTTTCAACCATTTTGACCTTTATATTTGGGGTTATCTTTGTAGTCATGTAATATTTCAACAAGACCTTTCTCATAAGCGGAGTTCCAAGCAGCCCTATCAGCTTCTCCTGCCATGGCTGCATTTCCCAAAACATGTTAAGATGAAGTACAAAGAAACATAAGCAAGATCTAGGTGTCTCAAAAAAAAGAAATTCAAGTACAAAGATAACAATTGCATTAAGAAAGGCACTAATTACAATAATGTTTGTAGTAGAAAGTTCCAAAAATTACATAAGCAAATCATACACAAACTAGAGGAACCATACTTCTCTAAAAAGATATTATTCTAAACTAGTTATTATTATTATAAGCATCCCACATTTGGTGTGCGATTTGATCTCTTAGAGTACTGCCATCGTTTGACTCTGCCTCACTTGGATAGTTGTCGGCCCCCTTCTGGCACGTCAACATATTGATCTGTTGGGATATACTCTGGTTGGTCATCCAGCCACCCCTCTTGACCATTTGCCCTCTAATTATATTGTGAAATGCAACTGCTACAGCTGCAATCTTGATTTGATTTTCTATGGGATGGAAAGTGCCTACTTTCAGAATCGGAAACCTCTTCTTTAGAACACCAATGGCCCTCTCTATATGGTTGCGAAGCAATGGCAATGGTTAAATAGTTCTTTGTAGTTTGCATAACCATTTTGAGATGAACAACGCCTTCTAAACTTACTGAGATGGTACCGAACTCCTCGATATGGGGTAATAAAGGATGATGTATTGTACCCACCATTTAAAAGATAGAACTTTCCCTCTGGTACAATAAATCCTTTGCTAACAACAGATCTAAGAACTCTTGCATCTGATGTTGACCATTCCTATCCACATGAAATGAATGTGAAGTTAAGGTCAAAGTTGCAGGCTAACATAACATTATGTGATAGGATTCCTTTCCTATTTTTGTAGGGAGGGGCCTTGTCCTCTGCAATGGTGATTGGTATATGAGTGCCATCGATTGCACCAATGCAATTCTGCACAGAAGGAAAGAAATTAAGTACTTGGCATGCAAGGAAAGAAAAGATTGGGGAAAGGATTATGCAGACCTGAAAGAAAGACATAAAATGAGGATCCGTCGTGATTCTGATGTGAGTTTGAAATAAACTTGGAAGTCTCACAAATCGATGAGTTAAGGTAGGAATTATTCTGTAATTTTTTGATGGATCGTCTCGCCGCTGTGTTGAAAATCTTTCTGTAGCCTTTGGTTGCTAGCATTATGTGAGAGCATAAACATGAACATCCCAAGCTGCTCCTCAACAGCAACACCTCGTGTGTCACGAAGCAAATTCTCTCTTCTAAGAAAGTCTGTTGTGGCTTTAAATATTTCAGGATCCATTCGGAACTCAACTTTACACCAACTCGGGTACCCTTCAAGGATTTCCTTAACCTTTTTGGTACCAGGAAGAGAAGATGTATGCACTGGCATTTTCTCTTCTTGTAGGTACGAAATTATGGCAGGAACAAGTACAAAAAATAGCTCATCATCCTCTTCCTCCTCCTCCAACAAGAACTGCCTAACTTGCTCCTGCCAAGATCCCATTATCTAGTGTATGTACATATAAATCATATTCTTAATTAGCACAATGATCTAAACATTTATCATATACTTAGTAATAAAAAATAGGAAATGAATGCACCTAGCATATATCAGATTTAAGGCAGTCTTTTGCTTGTGTTCTTTCCTATTTCTATTCTAATTGAAATATGCACCAATCACAGTACCATCCACAATCATATAGTTCTATCCATCCATAGAAATTTGAGAGATACAAATTGAAAGAGATGGTATTATTTTGACCATATCTTTTTTTAGAAAAGAACACATCCAATGATAGGAAAACGAACACACCATCGTAGGTCCTCATAGAAAATAGGGTCCTCATATGATATATCATTGTGAAGTGCCAACATACTTGGGAGAGCATGTTTTCTGTTTTCTAGCAATTGATAAATTTGATGCTAGGATTCAAATCATTTTTTCTAATGTCCTAAACTTCTGAGACACAACTGTTTTGTGGAGAGACTAGGCTAGATCTAGCAAAAATGTTCAGCGGAATTAAACCTGCAATACTCTGAAGTTAATAGTTAAATGTTACTGGAATCCTAATGCAGAAGAACATTGTGGGGACTGAAATTTGTAAAGATGCACAAAACACTTCACAACTAGGTGAAAACATCATTTGCTGAGATCTAATATGTGCTGCAGAAATTTAGCTGAAGCACAACATATCCTGTCACCTACTCAGCTTTTGCACAACAATTTCAGAAGCTACCTTTTCCCCCACATTTTGCAAAATTGAACCCAAATTGAATGCGTCCATAGGTTATTAGAACAAGAAACGGCAAGAATATGAAACAGAGCACGCCGCAGCTAGTAGAAAGGATCTACTACTACCAACACGGACAAGATCGACGCAGATGAAAATTCAAGCCGAGCTCCTATCAGAAACCAACAGGGGTAGTGTAACTATTATCCTACTCCCAAAGAACAAGAAACCGAAGCGAGGCTAAAAATTCGACAGAGACTCGAAAAGGGAGAGGAGAGGAGCCTAGGAGGAATTGGACGCAGATTGAATGCGTAGCAAGTAGGGGGCAAGGAGAGGCTGGTGGAGGAGGACTTACCTGATGCGGAGGTGGTGGAGGAGACCACAGTGAGGGGCGCGCAATGGAGGAGGACAGAGCAAAACAGCCACGCACGGTGACTGTGGCAGCGGCGATCTGTCAAGCGATAGGGGAGTCGAGTCGAGGGCATGACGGGAAAAAATACCAGGCCTCAGTAGGTCGGGTGCATTTCCGCGCAGATAGTTGGGCTTGCTCGGGCTGGAGAACTCCCCGCAGCAGGCTTCCAAATGGGTTGGAAAGATAATGCGTGGAAGGTTTCTACGTGGGTGTGGCGGATCCACCTCGGATTAGCTAAATCAAGGCACGGTTAAGTCGCCTAACATGCGACACTCGGCCTTAATCGGGCTAACTCGAGATGCCGTCGGATTTCCTCCGATTTAACCACTTTGACAGGACTGAGTTTAGCAAAACCCACACGAAGGTGAGTGGTTCCAGAGAATACAACAAGTCCACTGAGTTAAACAAATTTGGCCATTTTAGTTTGACAATAAAACAAACATCAGAGTTTTACAAGTTCAAAAGCAGCGGAAAATAAAACAGCAGAGCTAGCGCCGGGGTCGGACGTCACTGGTGAGGCCAGCCAAGACGTCAGTGATCCCTCTCCTCACCGTCTGAGGAGGGATCCCACTCGACCGTCCAACCCGGAGGGAGTTGGGGCGGCCAAGTGCCAACGGAAGAATGCTCGGGAGCAGCAACTTCACCTGAAAAAGAAAGCCACAACAAGGCTGAGCTACTAAGCTCAACAAGACTTAACCGACAAGAGTAAAGCTACTCCACCTTTCTAGACATGCAAGGCTCTTTGGCTGAGGGGTTTATTTGCCAAAAGCACTATGTAGATACCTATTTTCAAGTTTTAGCTCAGGTTCTAAGTTCATTATCCGGTCTAAGTTAGCAACTTACTCTAAGCAAACATAGAACCAACCAAAAGGTATATATATAACATCATCAAAACCATGTCATCATCATATTTCTTTCTTACTCAGGGTAGCATAGCAATCAAGCAGTCTCAAACTGTGAGAGGTAGACGAATTGATTCGAGTTCTTTAACCATGCATGGTGAACCTAACCTCACGACATCCACGCACCACCGAGGGTCGCTTCCTGTGTCGGCCTTCCCCATCAATCCTCTAACCCGTGTCGGGCCCATTTCCTTTGGTGCAATGTTCCACAGACCCGGCCTCTGCCGTCCTGTGACCACACTTGCCACCACGTGCGGCCACAGGGGAACTCCGTTCCAAGGACAATGGGGCGACCGCTCACGTCTAGGTTCAATCCGGTACTCGGCTTCCTCATCCCATAATAAGTATGAGGTTAGTACTTTCAAACACTTGATCACGAACACCACCACTGTCGGGCCTTAACAAGTTTCATAGATAGACGGGGCGATCAGCCAACCACCAAAGAGTTAACCAAAACCCTACCCCGTCCATCGTCCTTATAGTTGTGACAGAAGGAAAATAATCAACTCCTACAACTTGCGAGTGATAGGGGATCACTCAACTTTTACCGCTTCCTATTTAAGCATGGCAACTACTCGGTCCAACAACTAGTGTTCAGATCAGGGAACTAAGTCATGCATCTACAGTTGCAAACAACTCCTATATGTAAATGCACAAACAAGAAGCAGAAGGCATGCGCAAGTTTGGGAAACTGGGGTTCATGCTCCGGGGCTTGCCTTCAAGCGAGGAGGAAGGGAAGGGGTCTTCTGCTGGGGCGGCTTCGGCTTCGGGAAGCGGAAGCTCGGCTACAGCTTCGTCTTCTGGCACCGGGTGCAACTCGTAGAAGCTGTCAGCGAGACGCAGCTCTACGCGAATGCAATGTAAGAGTTAGCATTTAGACGGTTATTTCAGCAGCAACACTTGCGAGTTCTAGCCCAGAAACTTTGTAGCATGGCTACGGAAAAAGGTGGGGAAGTTCGCTTGAGTTGGTGGAGATCAAGATATAAGGGTCGGATGGGAGGGAACTTATGATCGGACCCTTGGACTAGAGGAATAGATGTGCTGGGGGTCCTCAGACTTAACGCAGAGTAGTCCCCGATTTTTACACATATACCCTCGGGTCAGGGAAAAGGATACAGCCGAGCCCTCGGGCGAGGCGGACGAAGGGTCGGCGAAACAGACAGGGTCGGACGAGACGGAACAGGGGTCGGACGAACAGAAGGGGTCGGACAAGGCGGAGATGGGTCGGCAGCTTACCTTCGTCTTACAGGTGGAGCTTGGGGTCGGGAAGGAGCGGACTTGGGCGGAAGAACTGGAGCACTAAGACTCGGCAGGCGATGCCCGGTGGTGCTCCGGCAGCGGCGGCGGCGTTTCTTGTGGAAACAAGCAAGCTCTTGCGCAGCGCGGAGGAGCAAGCGGCTGGACGGATTGGAAGGATGGGCGTGGAGTGGAGAGGAGAGTTCCTCAGGGATTTAGGCTGTAGCGCTTTGAGCACAAAGCAAAGGAACGGCAGCAAGGCAGCGATGGCGAAGGGGACTCCAGCGGAGCTCTGGTATTCCCTTTTATAGCTGCGCGGAAGAGAGAAGGTTGGAGCGGCGCGAAGACTGGGAAGAATGATGGAGTGCGCTGCCGGGGCGGCGATTAAGCAGCAGTGCGGCGGAGTAGGACTTCGGGGAAAACACCGTTGGCCATTGGGCACCAGAGACAGGGCGGCGCAGGAGCGGTTTTGCCGGTGGTTGAGATTTGGCGGAGGCGGGCATCGTCGTGCGGCGGATCTGATGGACGTGATCGAGGGAACGGAGCTAGAAGCGAGGGCGCACAGGTGAGAAGACAGGCGGGCTGCGGTCGCGCGGACGAGCGTGAAGCAACAGACTGTCGGGCGCAGCTCTGATAAGGTGGGAAAGGGACTGTCGCGGCCGGGGTCGGGGTTGGCGGAGGAGGAATCGTCGCGTAGCACGGACCGGGGCGGCGCGACTGTGGAGGGGCGGCGGAAAAGCCGGGAGGCATCGAGCCTTGCAGCCGGGGGTCCGACGGGGTGATGATGGGCGCGAGCGGTGAGGCGCTGCAGAAAGGGTTGAAGGGGGCTTCCGCTGCGATTGGGGAAGGGGGCGCGAGAATCCATCCGGTCGTGACCGGCGACGGGGCGGAGCGGCGGGTGTCGCAGAAGTTGAGCCACGTGGCGGAGGAACTCTGAAGCGGGCATGCTACTCGAGTGCGTCTGTCACGGGAGATCTGGGGAAAAGATTTTTGTGGGTCCACCAGTCAGTCTCGGTTGGTCCACTGCTCAGATTGAGGGGAGGTGTTGTGGGAAGACTTAGAAGGATCCGACGGGTGAGTTGGGGTCGGCGGGGTCGGGACTGGGGGCTAGCGGAGAGGGGTCGGATCTCAGGGGTCGGGACCAGAACTGAGAGTGAGCACTCAACTCGGGGAAACTGAGATAGGGAGATCAGGGACTCGGATTAAGATTAACTTGAAAGATTTGGGGTCGGTCGTCACAGTGGGCTTCCTCCGCGGGGAAAAGGCTGATAATCCTGCAGGAAAGTGGGCTGCCAAACTAGCCCTAAATTACACTGAGAGCTTAACTGTAAGACCAATATGTAGTATACAGTGTACTCCATCCATACCGACCAGCCCTGTAAATATATGGCTAGAAAGGATCTGTATAGACGACGGGCCCTAAAAATACGTCCATTTCTAGGCACGGGCTACATTTGGAACCGGTCCTAAAAATTGACTCGTTTCCATGATTTGTTAGCTTATACGGCTCCACCATGGAAATGCTTTTCCAGTACCATTCTGTATTTCTGTTAAATGAGCCTCGCCAAAAGTGTGACTATTTCGAGGGCCGGTGCCAAAAGTGTGACTAGCCTCGGAATTGACCGGCATTTCCACAGATGCTTTTACGGCGTAATGAGTCACCAAGTTTTTTCCTGCATATTGAAACTAAAAGAAAAAAATCCAAATTACTCCCTTGAAGTGTAACCAAAGTTTGGATAACCCCAGAAGTATTTCTTGGTTCAGTTTACCCCTAAACTATAACATCTGGTTCAATTTACCCTTAACATAATTTATCTTTTTTTTTCTCCACGCACAAGTGGAGTATTAAGTTCAAATTTTGCGAGATGATAGCAGACATCATAAAACATGTTAGAAAAATATATCATAAATTTTTTATGATTATTTTGATAGGGTAGAATATTTAATAATTAAAGTTATCCTTGAGATAACAAATTATTAAAAAATAATGATGAAAAATTCATAAATATTTTTTAATATAGTGTCGGATTTAGTGACCGGCAGTCCACCAGGGGGTTACCCAGGTGGTAGATTTGTAGGTGGGAGAGATCGCAAGACTAAGAACTCGAATGGTAACACAGAGACGCAAGATTTAGACAGGTTCGGGCCTCCGGAGAGTAATACCCTACATCCTGTGTTCTGGTGGATTGTATTGTTGATTGCTGGTGCAAAGAGTTAACGTGCCCTTGGGGGCGCCCTTTGCCACCTTATATAGGCTGACGACCTAGGGTTACAGTCAGATAGGATTTAATCCTAGTCGGTTGTTACATGGAAAGCAATCTGAGTCGGACTACAACGTGTTTCCCGCAATATTCGGGCAGAATCCATTCGCCTAGCCTTCGAGCTTGTGCACCACATGTATTCATGCCTTGGCCCACACGCCACGGGCAGGTAGGGCCCACTTGTCAGGCCGACTAGTATCCTAGTCGGTGGGGCCTGTGAGTACCCGTATCCTTCAAGCCCCTGAGCAATGTGGAGTCGAACAGGAACTTGACGGATGTGTAGCAAGGTCTTCAATGTATCCGGATGATGGTGCAGTTTTGTCATGATGACAGAGAGGCTGCGCAGTGCTAAAAAAGAAGAAAGAATTGTATTTTGAGCAAGTGTTGACCAAATGCGCGTGACGCAAGCAACTGCCAAGCTTCAAAATGTTGGGCATCCTGCAGGTCGAAGAGAAGCACATGGAGGGCGTCACAAGACGCACTCCATATGGAGTAGCCCCCGAGCCTTGAAATGATTAAAGTAATCGGTCCAAGGGTCTAGAATCTTGTAATTCGTATAGTTGGTATAGCGCTTAAGATCGGTCCAAGGAGGTACGCCGACCTGAAATAGGCGCCCAGCCCCCGAGCGCGAGGACTAGCGGAGCCAAGGAAGCATGCTGACCTGCCCAGCCCCAAGCACGAGGATTGGCGGAGCCAAGGAGGTACACCGACCAAAGTAAGGCGGCCAGCCTATGAGCGCAAGGACTGGTGCAGCCACGGAGGCATGCCAATCTCAATGTGGTGCCTAGCCCCCGAGCGTGAGGACTAGCAGAGCCAAGGAGGGACGCCGACCAAAGTAAGGCACCCAGCCCCCGAGCCTGGGAGCCGGCCGAGTTGTGGAAGTACGCCAGATCATCTCCTGCCTCGAGCAAGAGAGGTCGGTCGGCCAATGGGAGGCACACCGAGTCATCTATGGCGCCTAGCCCTTGAGTTTGGGAGCTGATCGAACCATGGAAGCATGCGAGTCGTCTGTGGCGCCCATCCCCCGAGCTTGGGAGCCAGGTGAGCAACGGAAGCACGCCAAGTCGCCTCCCGCCCCAAGCTAGAGAGGTCGTCCGGGCAACGGGAGGCATGCCGAGTCTTCTGTGGTACCTAGCCCTCGAGCCTGGGAGTCGGCTGAGCCACGAAAGCACGCTGAGTCGCCTCCCGTCCCAAGCCAAAGAGGTTGGTCGGGCAACGGGAGGGCACACCGAGTAGTTTCAGAGCTGTAAAAGAATAATACAAAGATTATGTAGCATAATGTAGAGTATTTAATAATTAAATAACTCAGAGTTTTATTCAGCGTAGAAGTAAATTCTTGTGCGTGCTGCTCTTGTGGGCTATGTAATTTCTTCGGGTAGTTAGCTTGTTACATTTAAGCACCTAGCCTTGCTTAGCCAGCAGTCTACTGAGAGTGTATCTTGAGCTTGTAGATGGGGCATCACAAGATGAGTCGAGGTTTCACGGATTAAAGCATGTGCTATCCGAGTACTTTAGCAACTATTAAGAGAGACGGACAAGCCGCAAAGTAGTCAGAACTGTGTGAAAAAGCGGAAGCGTGCGCTGGGCACTTGTAGGGCGCAACCCCAAATGCCTTCCGAAATTGACTGACCAGTATCAACAAGTCGCAGAGGAGGTAGTCAAAGAGTTGAACCTGTAATGAAAAAACTATGATGTGTATCAATCTGTATTGTGAGACAAGTAAGCTAGGCAATTAACTTGTGCAAATGGAAAGCATCCATCCCTCCTTTTGTGTATACGACAGGACATTGTGTAGATTGGGCCTGTACCCGCTAAGCGCCCATCGTTGCCTGGCCAGCACTCTGCTGAGAGCGGATCTCGAGCTTGTAGAGGGGTGGATGCAAAGTTGTCTATGTTTCGTGAGCTAAGCTAGGACACCATCCACACAAGTTAGTCATATTTGCCATGAGAGGGGTAGGAGAATGGGTCAGACCCGAAGGTCAGCGCATAATGGGGGAAGCCCCCGAGCATAACGGCGAGGGCATAGTCTGTCGATTAGATCCAACAGCCCCCCGAGCGTGAGTAAGGGCTCAGGTAAGAAAGCAAGAAGGTAGTAGATACACAAAGAACCTCTGAGGTTTTATTTATTCAATGCAAAATGTAAAAAGAGTACATAACTTTTAAGGTTCGTCTGCGGAGACAGCGAAGACTTCCCGATCTAGTGATGTAGAGCTTCCGTCGTCGCCCTCGCCATAAGGGTTTGGGGTTATAGCGAAGCGAGGGACCTGAAACTCGCCGCAGTTCGGAAACTGGGTGGGTGCGGGTTGGTCGTTAGATTGGATCTGGAAAGACTGTACAAGTTTTTAGAAAAACACGGTAGCCGAGTTCTTAATGCCAAAAGGGTTGTGGGGAGAGCCCTGCGCCTACCTTCCGGGGCGTAGTGCCGCCCCGGAGAGGTTGATGCACTCAGCAATGGTGTTGCTGATGCAATCTAGCCCCACGATTAGATCGGAGGGTGTGGGTGGGCGGGTTGCCGCGAGGATGCGCGGGATCCTCTCTGAGAGAGAGAGAGAGAGAGATCGCTGACCTGCTGGGCAAGAAGCGTGATGATCCTTGGGTGAAGACCTTGCTTCGTCAATGTAGGTTCGACGAATGCCGAGCTGGCGGTGGACACCGAGTTGGTGATGGAGACGACGGAGTAGGAGTCCACCGGCATCCTCCCAAAGCGGAGCTGGATCAGATTGTTGAGAAAGTCCTTCATGCTCTTGCGGAAGATGACACCGGGGTGGGATGCCATCGAGCTTGCTGGGAGGATCTCACGATCACTCCTACCTGGTGCGCCAACTGTCAGATTTAGTGACCGGCAATCCACCAGGGGTTACCCAGGTGGTAGATTTGTAGGTGGGGAAAGATCGCAAGATCAAGAACTCGAATGATAACACAGAAGACGCAAGGTTTAGATAGGTTATGGCCTCCGGAGAGTAATACCCTATGTCCTGTGTTCTGGTGGATTACATTGCTAAGCGCAGGTGCAAAGAGTTAACATCTATTGGGTTGAGTTGAGGTCCCCCTCAGGGGCGTCCCTGGCTGTGTTATATAGTCTGATGACCTAGGTTTACAATCAGATAGGATCTAATCCTAGTCGGTTGTTACATGGAAAGCAATATGAGTCGGACTACAACGTGTATCCCGCAATATCTGGGTAGAATCCGTTTGCTTAGCCTCCGAGCTTGTACTCCACGTGTCTTCATGCGTTGCCCCCGCAGCCACGGGCGGGCGGGGCCCACTTGTTAGGCTGACCAGTATCCTGGTCGGTGGGGACCAGTGGGTACCCGTATCCCTCATATAGATTATGATATCCACTACCACCCTGCAAAGTCTCAAATTGAAAATCAACTTGTACAAACAAAAATGACAAATTGCATTATGGGATAAGTTGAACCAAATACAATAATTTAGGGGGTAAATTGAACCAAAATATAGTTTAGGGGACATTCATTATACTAAAAAGGTCCAACTACTAATTATTATAGGTAGAGCAAGGGAACACATAGAACAAGGTATTTTTTTTCTCTTATCACAGGCACAAGGTCATTACGACGCCGTCATAGACTTCAATATAACTACCCATTTAAAAAAACAAAAATATCATCTTAAACAGAAAAAAAAAGTTACATATCACCATGACAAAATTTTCCAATGAATATATAATACCACCAATCTTGTGTCTGTGAGTTTATATGGAATTTAATATACTGATGGCTAAAGCTAAAAAAACGTTGATCAGCAACCATCCTAAATTGACATATATTTACGATTGCGAAGGTAGTACACATAGTAGGTCGGAACAAACTAGCAGCTAGACATGCTTGCTTGGTCGAGCGGACGACACACATCCAACCAGACACATGACAGCAGAAACATTTTTTGCGATAGGAACCATTTGGGCATCGGATTTGGTCGTCTCATAAGAGGGAACACTTCCCTTAACTGACCATGCAGAGACTCTTGGCTCAAAAGACAACACTTGTGCTCTTCTTGCCCCGGTGTGCTCTCTTCTAGTCTTCTTACAGCCAACCACTTCTCATGAGGTTATAAGCAAACAAGCCAAGAACCTTTCGGATGCGTACGCCGTTTGGTGACTGACCCATGACACATGAGATGCAAGCAACAGGTGCTGGACATTTGGTGGCTCGCTCACACCAAATGACACATGAGATGCATCGATCACTAGCTGGTGGCCGTTTAATTACTAGTTTAATTTACTGCAACTGCGTGTTGTGTGGTCATGCATGTTGCACACTGCAAATGGGTAGGGGATAAATGCAAAGAGTGGAACGAATGAGGTTATTCTGGATGGGTCTTCCTTTCTGGTTAGTGGCTTGCATTCACTCCGCCCACCCCCTCACTATCAGAATCTGGGGTGTGTTTTTAGTGTGCCGGAAGCACAAGGGAAAGGCCTGAAAATGCTTCGAAAAAACACTTTCCTCGTGTATCAACATGTTGTGTTTTTTAAAAAAGGAACTTGGATTTGTCTCAAGAGATCCTGTTGGGTTTTCAGGAGTGTCCTTATCATTGTCTATTGGAAACACGATGGTTTTTTTTTTCAATAAGAACGGCATATCAATCTTACTTGTCCTACACACCGTCACTCTTTTTTAAATTAATTACACTCGTCAAATTGGTATCTTATTGACTTTGAAAATTCAGAGGAACCATGTGTGGCAAAGAAACGAAGAAGGATTGTAGCGAAATGAATGTATACTTAATTCTTTCACGACACAACTATATCCCTTTCCAAATGAGACCAATGCAGCCAGTTGAGTTAAATTTGCAAGTTACACGACACCTCCAAAAAACTGAATTCTTTTCATGTGTGACACAAAAAAAATCTAAAAAGAATGACCTCCGATGTGCATTAGAAAAATGTTGATGGCTTCCGTTTGGTAAGCTCTGCCCTGGTCAGTGGTGTCTTTGCTCCGAAATCTTTGTCACTTGAGTTGTTTCCCAGACCACTACAAAGAGTATTTTTTTCCTAACAGCTTCATCTTACAATGGCCAGTGGGGTTTAGTATATTTGGTTAACTAATTAACCATAAAAATGTGGGCAATGACGTTCTGGAAGATTATGTTGTTAATTGGCATTTTACCAAAATTGCAGGTAAAACTGTTAGCCTTTTTTAAAAAACACTAATGGATACTGACATTTGTAATAAAATATAAAACAAAAATAGAACCCTGGCATTGACATTAACTGATGAACAGCCAGGAGGCCCCCACACACGCGAATTTCACACGTAATATGTGCGTGCGCGGTCCGTGGGATTCGAACCCATGACCTCAAGCCTCGCACGAACCTTCCTTATCATCTCACCTACATAGCACATGTGATGAAGTTAGATATGCTTTCCTTTCGAAGTAACTCGTGGAGAGCCATTTAGTACTGGGTCATAACACCACCCACTTTAGTACCGGGTCACAATACCACCTGGTACTAAAAGCTACCTTTTAGTACAGGGTGGTGTTGTGATCCGGTACTTAAAAAGCCTTTGGGGACTGAAAATTTGGATATGGTACTAATTTCACGCGTTAGTACCGAACCAAAAATCTTCTGGTACTAGCTCATGGATGAAGGGTCAACTTTCTAGTAGTGAGTATAGTACACGACCATACAAATGTCAGGAATCATCTTACCAACCGGCGAAGTGCATCAGACGGTTCCAGATGAGATCTATGTGGCCGTACATATTTTACGTTGTGGAAGAAGAAACGAAAGAACTGTGCTCTCGTTAAACTCCACTGTAGACGCATAGTCATGATTCGTGAGAAATTAACATCGATCAGCTTTTTGTCGCCTCAACAAACACCAAATATGCTTCACATGCACGACGACGGATGCAAATCTTTATCTCTTGTCTGTGCCTAGTGCTACAGGAAAACAAAAGATGCAGAAAAGGAGTGGCCATGATACATGGAGATGCCTATCTCGCGAGATGTCATGGGCGAATCCTGCTTGTGTCCTCAGCGATTATTGGCTAGGTCACATCCAAGATAATGGAATGGGTATGCAATAATCGAAGTTTTCACTCATCTTTTTTTCAGCAAAACGGAACTCCAAATCATCATAAATGTAAGGTGTTGGTAGTTTCGTGTGTTGAAAATGCATGCATGGCGTGCGTGTTCTATTCACACTGAGACGATTATACCACTGCTTGATCGATCAGATCATCTTGTTGTTGCTTGCTTGGATTCAGTGTGTGGTCATGCTCAAGCATGTGCTCAACACAGTAACAGTAGTGTTATTGGATGGTGCAAAATTTGCCCCTGCAGCTAGGTAATCCGTTGCCTAGCAATGAAAACACCGTACCTATATTTTTGCAGCGCCTGGCACGCACCATGCTTTTAAGTACGTGTGTTTCGTGCAGGCATCATATCCGACCCATCTGTCCCCAACCCCGACCGAAAGCTAAACGTGTTAGGCGAGTAGCAGATTAGGAGACTTGCAGTTGGTCTCCAGTCATGTTTCCACACCTAATGTGTCAACTGAGGTAAGATTAAACTAATAAACACAAGACCGCGCGCTTTATCCCGGGAGAAACCTGCTAGCTAATAATAAACTAAGTTGAACCGTGGTCTTCCATGAATATACTTTTTCTTTCCTAGCATGCATACATACATAAAATTTATATAGCGTCGACATGATCAATCAAATAATAATACTGCAGTATATATGTTACTAAATATATATATGCACATGAAACATTCTGGTAGCCCACAGGATTGCGTGTTTACTTTCTTGTACAATGTAAATCAAGTGAATTTTATGATGTGTGTGGGGGCCAAGCAGGACCCAATGTCTATATCTAATAAGCCACACTCATCAGAGGTATGCATATGCATGGGCGAGATGCCAGCAACTTTAGCTCAGGAATAAGGTTCTCGCAGCTAGCTAGCTGTGCAGTTTGTCACTGCTTTCTTCTCCCCAACGTGCCAGTACGTCTCTGCCTCCAGCTTCATTGGCCCTTCGCCATATATCTTTGGCAAAAAAAATTTTTGAAAACAAACCAAATAATGAGAGAGCTGCCGATCGATTAGAAGAAGAGCATATTTTCTGTGCTATGAAAGAAAGAAAGAAAAGTACCGCCAACACTACTGAAAAATTGAGCATTGGTCCTAACCCTTAGTACTAGTTAGTTTTTGACTCGGTACTAATGTAAGCACTAGTACCAGGTCTAACCGCTAGTTCCCCAGAAGCCCTCCATGACCCCATTTAGTACCGGTTGAAGCCCCCCAACTGGTACTAACTTTTCTCCTATAAATCAAGCGTCTTCTTCCTCCTGCCCGAGGCATTTCCTCCAACTCGAGCTTCATCCATTCATGGCGAAATAGGGGAGGTACGGTGCTGCCTTATTTTTGACCATTTCGTGGGGATTTCACTTATTCAAGTGTTCTAAAGGTTAGAAACTTCATCCTCGCTTGATACATGGTTAGTATACTAAGTTTTATACTTTAGAGTTAGAGTAATTTGTGATTTTTAGAATAAGGTACAATGGAGAAATTTCTCATTTATATGCATATGTTATTTAGAGCTCATATTTGTGATTTTTAGAATAAGCTACAATTTTTTAGATGCTATGTTTTATATTAGTCAAAGAAATTGATATGAGGTTAGAGGAATATTTTCATAGTTTAGTCCTTTACAAATATGAGCTAAATAAATTATAGGGAAAAATATAATTTGTTCATATTTTAGTCATTTGCAAATATGAGTGAGATAAATTGTGGTACATAGAGATAATAAGATGAAATAGAGGTACGTAATTAGTCAGTTTTAGAATAAGCTACAACGGAGAAACTTTTCTTTTATATGTTATGTTTGAGCTAAATAAATTGTGGGAAAAAATATAATTTGTTCATAGTTTAGTCATTTGCAAATATGAGCTAAATAAATTGTCGTACATAGAGATGGCTACTGCTGCTGGAGGTAGTGGTGATGGTGGGGGCGATCATCATTCCTCTCGCGGTAAGGGGAAAACCATAGTTGGCCCTCATGATAAGCCGAAGAAAATGAGCACGTGGGAGAGAGCAATGCTTCGTTATTTCCAAAGATGTCATGAAGATGCTATTGCGGCGGGTCAAGAATCTCCTTTTGGTGGTTGTTATGCTCCACTGCCAGTCCCAATCCTCCTAGATAGTACTCAGTGGATGGTTTGTCATAGTGTATCATGTTGTTTGGGTCTGAAATTTAAATTTGTGTATTCTATCTAAACTTTCAGCAAGATTTGAGTTTGTTGTAGTGTATCATGTTGTTTGGATCTGAAATTTAAATTTATGTATTTCTATCTAAACTTTCAGCAATATTTGCATTTAATGGTATTTGTATCATGTTTGTTATGTTTCATGTATAATTCTATGGATGATCAGAATATCTTTGGTTCGGTAATACTTTGTAGATGGATCGGCAATGGATGTACAACGCGGACAAATGCTCCATGGAGTATATTAATAGCTTGCGTGGTTTTCTCGATCTAGCAGAGTCCAACAAGCCGCAGCCTGGTTTCATTTGTTGTCCATACTGAATTTGCAAAAATGAGAAGGATTACTCATCCAGAAAGACTATTCATGCCCACATATACAGTTCAGGATTCATGCCTAACTATTTTATTTTTTATTTGGACCAAGCACGGGGAAAGAGAAGTTATGATGGAAGATGTTGATGATGAAGAAGATGGTAACTACATTCCTAACAGGACTCAAGGAGGTGCCTTTGCAGATGCTGCAATAGGCGAGGCATCAAGGACCTCAAGGACTTCCCAATAAGGTACCTCCTAAAATATAGACTTCTTCCAAATAAGGCCCTTAGGGCCATTAGTACCGGGTGGAGGCTCCACCCGGTACTAATGGGTGACCTTTAGTACCAGTTGGAGACCAACCGGTACTAAAGGGAGTCACGGGGGCTCTTGGGGAATTAGCCGTTAGACCCGGTATTAATGCTCACATTAGTACTACATTAGTACTGATGCTCACATTAGTACCGGGTCAAAAACCAATCGGTACTAAGGGCTAGGACCACTCAGTTTTCCAATAGTGATAGCAGCCAGAGGCCAAAGACAACATTTGACTTGGCATGCGTCACTACTAGAGAACTCAACTTCCATCCAAACCTTTTTATCCCGATTGACTTTAGACCCGGGACTAAAGTGCCTTTAGTCCTGAGTCAAAAATGAGCCACCGAAGGCCACCTCTGATGGGCTCTTTAGTCCCACTTGGTAATATCAACTGGGACTAAAGAGTCCCCTTTAGTCCCGGTTGTAATGGAGGGAATCTGGTGAGGCATTTAGTCCCGGTTGAAACTACTAACCGGGACTAAAGACCCCCTTATTCCTAGTTGGAACTACCAACCGGGACTAAAGGGGGGGCCTTTAGTCCCCGTTGGTAACACTAATCGGGACTAAACGCCCAACCGGGACCTTTCCACGTGCCCCCCTCCACCTTTTCTTCTTTATCTCCTCTTTCTTATCTCCCGCAGGCTGGCAGCGTGCTCCTCTCCCTCCTCTTCCTCTCCCTCCTCCTCCTCCTCCTCTTCCAGGTGGGCGGGCGGGCGCCTGGCAGCTAGGGCGGGCCTGGGTGGTGGTGGCCGGCGGGTGGCCCGGGCGGGCGCGGGCGGCAGCGGCCGACGGGTGGCCCATTTCTTTAGTCCCGGACGAATGACCCGAGATTAAAGGATCCCTTTTTGTCTCAAAAATTTAGTCCAGGTTGGATTTTCAGGATCTATGGCCCTATCCAACCGGAACTAAAGTAGGTTTTCCAGTAATGCGTGCAACCTCCAGCCTCTAGGCATATGTTTATTACAACTATCGTGATGGAAGAAGGGCACAGAAAACCCTATAGGTTTTTATGAACAACTATACTTGTATTACTATATTTATATAAGTGCCTGTCAGCCAGTGTCAGTCGTCAGCTACAAGATGCCAGTCTCGGTTAACAGTCACTTCCGTGCACATGGTGATATCCCTGCAGACCAAGACAAGCTTCGTTTTCAACGGGGAGATGGAAGAACCAACAAGTTACTCCGTAAAAGATAGGAGAGAGTACTACTGTACACATTCATTTGCATGTGGTTCGTCGAAGAGTCGCTTTGGCCGTTTGCTTCGGTTTCCTTGGAGTTACTATGACAGCAACAGCACTTTTTCTTTGGAGGGCTATGTATTTTGTCTGGGCTAACGCTCCCTGGTAGCTAGTAGAACTAGGACTAGGTAATTAATCAGCACGCTTTGAAATTACATGGTGAAAGGTAAAACATATTTATCAATCATCAGTTTGTCAAAAGAAGCTAGCTTATGGACGGATGAAAGCAACACTTATCTTGCCAAAAAATGAGGATATTCATTTGTTTGAGGAGTGTTTATTTGGGAAAACCATTAAACTAAACTTCTCAAGAGCCGGCCCTGCTTGCGATGCACGTTCTGGGGCGGCTAAGCAGGTTAAAGAAAAGAATTTTATTTTCTGTATATAATATACATGCAAGCTAGTTGTCATCTGAACTCCAGTGTTTTGGGGAGCACCTTTGACTTTCAGGCTGGATTTGTCATTAGTATTTGCAATGGCTAAGATCGCACACAACAGATCATATCAGACAAAGTTCCTTGAAAATTAAATGGAACCGTGCAGTGCAAAGGTGGCAAAGTCATCTTTGTACTAGTGCTACAGCAGACGAGATTTGTTTTCTGATTATGTTTCTTTTAACTATGTTTGCCTGATGTATGCTTTTTTTGAGTTTTTCATTTCTTTCTGGATTGAACTTGTTACGTACACAGATAAGTCAGAGATAGCCAGCCACGTACATAGAGATACGTCATGATGACAGGTAGCGAGCTGACCAGCTGGTAGAGATTAGGGAACGGACAACGTACAATATGTGGGATGTCGTTGCATGGTTTCCCTTTGCTCCTAGCTCACTGGTCGCTTGTGCTTCCACGTACGATAATGTAATTTCTTTCGTCAGTATAATGCAAGATGTGCTGTCACAGTCCGCTGAAACGGAAAAAAGAAAGAGTACGTCTGGGTACGAATGGCTCCAATTTCACCTGACGTGCCTAGTCCGAGCCAATCCTCTGCGTTGACTACACTGGCTAATCCGTATATATACTCCTAGGTTGCAATGCAATATTCGTTTTGCAAGTTGAGGCCCTAGTAGCACGCAAAAGATGATGATGGTCAGCCTGCTGCCAGGGTACAGTACGTACATTCACCTCTGCCACGGTACAGTACGTACATTCACCTCCTAGCTACCATGCATACCTATGTTTTATGTCAAAAAAAGATGGGGACCGCTACTACGGAGAACATTTGCAGTGTCGGGCGAAACGGCATTGGCAGGATCGCGCGGCACTCACCCTACTTTTTCAGCTAAAAATGGCTGTTTCCAGGGCGGGCGTCGACCCAGTCCTGCACGTACCGTCTTCAGGTCAGGCCACGGCCTCACCCACTCACCCACCCTAGAAACCGATTTTAAAAAAAGCAAAATAAAAAAGAAAAGAAAGGAAAATCCGGCCACCATGCTGGCTCCCCGCCGCCGGTCCTGCACCCTGCGCAACCTCGCTGGTGCCGCGACCCCTGGCTGCTGCGGGGCAAGGCCGTGGCCTTGCCGGGCCAGCCCCCGCCGAGCCATCGCCGCCCTCCACCCATGGCCCCTGCCACCAAGCTTCTCCACCTGCAGCCCACACACGAGCAGTGGCGGGCGCAAGATCTAGACTATGGGTATTCAAAATTGGAGATGGCAAGAAAAAAAAATTAATAGAATAAATTATAGTTTTATAACACCGAATTAAGTGGTAGCATCATTGATTAATAAAATTGATCACAAATTAAAATTGTTCAGCTACTAATGATCAACATATCAAAGTGGCAACATGTGAAATAAATAGAGGCTAAAACAGCAAAATGGTAACAAAGATTACAATTTACAAGCTATAGGATAACTTTCCGTTCTGCAATGCTTTGAAAATGAGCGATGATGTCCTTATCCTTAGCTTGCATGAAGAATTCCCTTTCAATCAATGTGACCAAGCAACCATTCAAATATTTCTACCCCATCTTACTTCTTCTCTTGTTCTTTATCAAATTCATTATAGAAAAGACCCTCTCAACACTAACAGTTGCAACAGGGAGAACAAGCACCAATTTGAGAAGTTTATAAACAATTTCGTACCGAGAAATCTTTCCTTGTTTAACTAGCATCATAGACAACTCAGCTAGACTTCTTAAATTTTTGAAGTTTTCATCATTTTTGACATCATTGATATAGTGGTGCAACTGAAAATAAAGCTGGTTTATTTCTTGAAATTCAAAGTCATGTGGATAGAACCCAGCAAGCTTAACCAAGTTCTCAACATTAAAAGCAGAAAAGGAATTGGCTGGTCTGAATGATGCCATGCATCTAAGTAGCTCTATGTTTACCTCATCAAACCTATTATTGAGCTCTTGAACTTGTCTATCAATGACACCCAAAAACATATCAGCATGAAACCGGTGATAATTAATGGCACCTCTGTAGAACTGCCTTGATCTTTGCATAGGAATATACTTCCCATTCATGTCAACAACTTTAACATTGTGCTTCTCACAAAAAGAAGTGACCTTGGTAAGAAATTCTTGCCATCCAGAATCTTGCCTCAAAACATCCAGTTCTACCTTTGTGAACTCCAGAAGATCCATTCCATTTACGATATCTTGCTCCCTCTTTTGCAAAGCATTGCACAAGTCATTTGTGTATCCAAATATTTCATTCATCAAGTGTAGCAGGAAAACAAACTCAAAGGACTTAAATACTGTGAGCATAGTTTGAGCTCCATTAGCCTCAGCCCCTTTACTTTCATTCCCAATCCTAAAGAGAACTTTCTTGATTGAAGGATACAAGAACATAACATGCATTACAGTTTTGTAGTGAGATCCCCATCGTGTATCACCTGGCCTTGTTAAGTCCATCTCTTGATTCAATCCTTGCCCGGTTTCAATTTCACCCAATTTCAATGCTTCAATCATGTATTCAGCTTGAGCAATGCGAAGCGTGCGGATCTTTTTACAAGACATCCCTAGAACATTCAACTAATAAGCAAGTTGCCCAAAGAACCAATCACAATCAGTATTCTCCTTAGCAACTGCTACAAGTGTTAGTTGAAGTTGATGGGCGAAGCAATGAATATAATAAGTAGAAGGGGACTCATCCATAATTAGTTTCTTCAAACCATTAACATGACCCTTCATATTACTAGCTCCATCATGCCCTTGACCACGTACCTTGGATAGGGGCAATTGATATTTGATAAGCAAGGATTGAATTACTTCTTTAAGAGTCAATGATGTAGTATCTTCAACTTGGACAAGACCTAGAAACTGCTCAACTGGTTCTCCTTTTTTAGTGACAAAAAGCAAACAAAGAGCCAATTGTTCTAGTAGGTATGCATCACTTGACTCGTCAGCAAGAATTGCAAAACACTCATCACCAAGTTCCGTCAATGATAAATTTAGTTGTTTCATGAGCACAAGCATCAATGAGTCGTTTCTGGATCTTGTGATCTATCATCTGACAGTTTTATGGTGCATTCTCTAGTACCACCAAATTAACCTCTTCAAAGTTTCCTGCTAGCCATGCTAAAAGTTCCCAAAAATTCCCCTTGTTGAGTGAATCATTTGTTTCATCATGACCCCTAAAAGCCAACCCTTGACGCAACAGAAATCTTATGCACTTAAGTGACCATGTTAAGCGAGCTAGATACTTAGCCTTGAACTGTGTAGTGTTTGATGCAACAGATTCACGGATTGATGCCTTAGGTCTCATAAACAATCTATATTTCTTTTTCAGCTTCACTATGAGCACTATCGATAGCACCAACATGCCTATGAATTCTCCTTTTCATATTCCAATTTCTAAACCCTTCAACAACAAAAGCATCTCTACCAGGAAATTTGCAGTTATCTTTGAACAAATAGCAAACAAAGCAAAATGCAGTATATTTATCCACACTGTACTCAATCCACTTAAATTCAGCAAACCACTTATGTTGGAAGCGGCGCATACCTCCACAATCATGTTGCGGAAAAGCATCCCTCTTCATCTTTGGTTGATATGGCCCCAATGTAATGTATGCCCTTCTAACTGAATCTTGGTCATTGACATCATAACTTGAGATCGGAGCCCTCAATCCAGGATCATGCTCAATACCATAATCATTCTTGTCTTCATCACTAGAATCATTTTCTTCCACAGGTATGGATTCACCATCTTCTGTTGTACCGTTCTCTGGAGGCTGGTTAGATCTCACTGGTTCATGTGGTACCGTGCTTGTTTCACTACCACTCTGCCCTTGGAATAATACTAGTTGCATTTGGCTTTCATTGCAAGATTGATTAACATTCTCCGGTTCAGGTTGTCTCTTCTTTGCAGCAGCCCTTGCCATGAAAATCCTCAAATCAGTAGCGGCACTACCCTTCCTCTTCATGGTTCAAACCTAAAAGTTACACAATTTCAAGTTATCAGATATTTACAATTTCACATTGAACTAAATTCATGAGCATCCACATTTTGCAAGTTGATGTGCTATCCCAATTTGACAAACAATTGAAAATGCTCACCTCAATTTCACAAACAATCAGGAATAGCAGTTCACAAAATCCTCAAATCAGTAGACAGTAGGGGCCTTGGGGGCTTGGGGCCGGCTGTCGCCGCGTGCCCGCGTCGGCCGACTGGACTCGCCGCTCACAGAGGGCGGAGCCGGCGAGCCGCAACGCCGAACGGACGAAGCGTGGTGCGCCCAGCCACCCACGGTGGCCAGTAGCGCCCTGCGCGCCCACCCCCGCTGGCCCGTCGGCCGCCGCAGCGCGGCTGGCTCGGCTCCAGGCGCCAGCCGCCTCCGCCCTCCTAGCCTGCCAGCCGCCGCTTACCGCCGGGCGCCGCCACCGCCGGTCCGCCGCCGCCGCCGGAAGCCGCCTAGGGTTCGCGGTCGCGCGTCTGGACCCTGGAGCCGTGGACCGTGGTGCGTGAATCTGTGCTCACGCGTGGGGGTGGGACGGTGGGGGGGCAATCAAGTTGGCAGATGCAGGCCAGATGGGCCAGTTGGGCCAGTCGAGGGAGAGCAAAGTTGCCCTCCGGTGGGCCTTTTTGAGTGAAATGTCTATGCTAGCTTCTGTATTTTTATTTTTTTCATACATATACCTAAAATACACTATATATATGAAATTTTTTTGCAAAAATAATGGGTATTCAATTGAATATCATTGAATCTAAGTGGGCCCACCACTGCACAGGAGCCGCTGCTGCACCACCCGCTGCACCACCTCATTGCGCCACCCGCCGCCTAGCCACGCCGCTCGCCAGTCGGTCGAGGAAAAGGTCGCCGACGCACCAGCCTTCTCCGCCGGGGCCCCGAGCTCCGCGCCAGCCTTCAACGCCGGGTGGCTCGAGCTCCGCGCCGCACCTAGCGGCCGTGCCCCGGCCTCCGTGCGTCGTGCCACCCTAGAGTGCCCACAGCCCGGCCTCCACACACCTGCCTGCCCAGCAGAGAGGAGAGACGTGAGAAGAAGGAGATAAGGGAGACAGAGGAGAGAGGGAGAGAAGAGAGGAGGAGATAAGGTTGCTGTAGCACTAGTGGAGTCGTGGTGATAGGGAGACAATGTTAGGACGCGAGCCCCACGCACCGAGGCTTTGGAAATTTTGCAAATCGCGCGTGGGAAGCAGCTTCATGGCGGGTGACCTTCCGGTCCGCTCCTGCAAAAATATTTACAGGAACGAGCCACCTCCGGAAATAAGGTCATCTTTAGGGACGGCTAATGCCGTCCCCTGCTTCAGGAAATGATTTTTTCAAAGCCGGGCTGATAGGGTCGGCCGCCTCCGGAGATGACCACTATTTCCCGGGGTCCTGGTAATGCATTTCCCGGGCGGGCGCTTGCTGCAGTGCGTGCCCTTTTTCAACAAGGGCGGGTGACATTTTTTTCCGTCCTTGAAAAAAGAAAAAAGGTCGCCCCTGATCATATTATAATTAAAGCAAGAAATGCGTGGATTGCATTTACAGCTCAGTGCTCTTATCTTGCTGCAGCGCACAGTACGTAACTATAGATCATCGCATCCTGTAACTGTGCATGGTAACTAAAACACTCCACTAGTTAATTGTGCATCCACATGTATTGTCTGGCACTCTGGCTGGCGTACGTTCATTCACCAAACAAATCGCCTGGAAGATTATTGGCTGGTTATATGTAGTTTCGTTTCGCGGTGAGAGCTAGCTAGAGCTGTCGGTCTGACGGTCTCCACTCTCTCCACCAGTTAAATTATCTCCGTCGATGTCCATGGAAAGTCGTCTGTCCTCACGAGCCATGCTCTCGCGTCCACAAACTACCTATCACCAAGTAGTGCCGGATAGTAGACCAACTTGTGTGTTTGTTTGACTCAACAGTACACAGTGCCAAATTTTATCTACTGCGCTGGTGATACGGATGAACACGAAATAGAAATATTTACACGTCGGCGTCGTAAACCCTGGCCCCGTAGGAAGCAACTAATATAAACACGAGGTAAAGGGCATGAACATGCATGGATCACCACGAGCGAGAGACGTGCGAGGCTAGAACAAAGCGTCGTCGTCATGCATACACGCCACTGCTGCACAGATAAAGTCAAAGACGAGCGAGGCTCCAGGGCAGTAGATTGGACCACAGCCGTGACTACACACATGTTTTTTTTTCTTGCTTTCCTTCCCGCCGTTCTTTTTTCCCCTGAGGTCGATCGGTAGCAGGAGTAGGTTCTTTTTATCCCCGACTTGATACAATACACCTCGCTCAGATAGAATGCTTACGGCCAGCAGCCACCTATAGTTGTCCATTCGTGCCGCCCGGCCGGGTCCGGCATGGGCCGGCAAGGCACAGCCATTTTCGTGCCGGGCTAGGCTCGGCACTACACCACCAGCGTGCCGTGCCGTGCCCGTTCACGGGCTGAACCGACGGCCCAAGCATGGGCACGATAGGTCATCGGGCTGGCCCAAGGCACGCAGGCTACCAGGCTGCCCGAGGCACGACGCGGCCCGCACGGCCTGCATCGTGCCCTCGCTTGGCTCCTCTCCTCGTCGCGCTTATGCGCCACCACTTGCCTCTCCATCGCGCCCCCTGCGCCATGGCTCCGCCTGCTGCCGTACATATATCCATTGACTTACCAGAAGATTTGGACAGTCTTGAGTACAGGGCTGGACACCGAGACGTATCTGACATGAAGGCTATGGCGCAAGACGGTGTAGTGTACATGGCAAGATAGAAATTAGTCGAGGATTATGTCACACCTGGTTTTAAAGGCAAAACCAGATGCATGAACTACATGTGCGCTAGCATCAAGTTACACACAGGCAACGACTTCAGTAAATACCATAGATGATGCATTAACGTAAAGAGAGTATTATATTTATTACATGACCAATAGTCTTTAAATCGAATAGCAAAAAGAATCTTTATTATAGCAGTGGAACTCCAACGAAGACGACGACTCCACAGGTAGTTGACTGAGGGCACATGTACGCCTAGAACTCCTCGAAGTCTTGAAGAACCTCCTCAAAGTTGACTTGTTCTGAGCAGCGGTTTTAGCAAGGGTGAGTACACTTATGGTTGGTACTCAGCAAGCATGAGGAATATGTAGTGTAAGGCCATTCAAGGATAGGCTATGGTTTAATAGTAATTCAGCATTTTAATTGGTTGGTCAAGTTTTATTAGCAATTACTAAAAGTATAGGTTTATACCACCCACATTAAATATGAACATAAATCAACATAATAGCAATAAATAACAATAATTTAATTAACTTCCGATAAATTAATCATGTGAGGATCCAGGCCGCTCTTGACCGTGAGCACTGCTGATCGATCAATTTTACGCTCTGCACCTCCACACAATCTATCACCTTGGTCTACTCCGTGGTGGACTGCCGGACTATTCCCCCGACATGGCATGAGTGGGTAAAGATGAATATTAGGGGTTACTTTAGTAAATTTTATATAATGACATATGTGAGTAATTTAGGTATAGATTTAGAGGGTTACTTTAGACTATTATTAGATCCACTGACTATGATGACTTGAGTTTACAGATTGATGGCAAGATGTTTTGTTTTCTTGTAAGAATTTTTAAGATTTCTCTCTTTTTCTAGAGTGTCCATGTAGGAATCCTAGGTGGTTCTGGAGGTTTCAAGATGAGCCTCTTACTAGGTGGTTAATAAGTATTTCTTAGGGAAACCTCCCACATTACATCCTTCGAGTCCTCCAAGCATGTTTTCCCAATTTCCCTTGATTCGATCCTCAGACATACACATAACACAAGTCCTAAAGCAAAAGCATAATTTCGTCGCATACACGCTCATCTAGAGCATACACATGCGTGCCTCTATAAAGATTTTTTTTAGAGCCTAGAGCCCTAGCTAGACACCTTTTCAAATTTTCTAGTTCGATCAACTCCTAGATGACATGCTCTTGTCGTGATACCGATCGATCGATGGCATCGGCCGAGATCCTGCTCCGTTCCTCTACCGGCCGGCCGGCTGCTGGCCGGGTATCGATTCCCTCCGACCGTGGACTATCACGTCAATACGGTGTCCATGTACCAGTACGCCTCATTCACTTCATGATGAGTACTCCATTTTAATTTCTATACGGGTGTACAAGTTAATTATGTACTAGAGCTAGATAGGTGGTCAATAAGTATTGCTTAAACGGAAACCTCCCGCGTTAATCTACTGGCTAGTGACTCTGACTCCAAGACCCTGCTTTAATTAGCTCCTTCCAGTACTCCATGCATGAATGTTTTTCTCTGATTCGATCCTCGCACATACACATAATACAGGTCCAAAAGCGAAGCATAATTTCGTCTCATACACTCATCTACTGGCCCTAGACCCCTTTTGAATTTTTTTAGTTCAACTCCTAGAATAGACATGCATGCTCTTGTCGTGATACAAATCGATGGCATCGGCCGATCGACCTTGCTCCGTTTCTCCACCGGCAGGCCGGCTGCTGGCCGGGTACGGTATCGATTCTCCTCCGACCGTGGACTATCGATTCTCCTCCGACCGGGGACGGTGGCGCTCATCAACCCAGACAATAATTAACCGTAGCTGATGCGTTCGTACCGCTGGTCCAAAAGGTATAAAGCGCACCCGGTCGTGAGTCTCCGATACTTGCAGAGAGCATTTGGTTCCTGGCTTCCTGCATGCATGTTACATACACGCTACACGTATGTCCGATCTTTGGACAAGATAACCCTATATATACCCGGGGGTTGGTACCTATGCAGTTTTTTCTATATATACAATAAAGTAATTAACTACGGTCTCAGATCTCTTTGAATAGTTTAGTACTACCTGTTGCTATTTTGTACAGCATCCATCACTAATTAAGGCTTCCAAATGCATCCTTATAATGCGGTGTTTTTCTAATATATTAGAGAATTTGCAAAAGAATATCTAGTGTGTGGATATGGATTGCACGTGTGCAATTAAGGCTTTTATGAATACTATATTTTTACCATTTTCAAGGAAGTATTTCACACATTTTAGGTTGAGAAAAACAATAATAATACAATTTACAAAAAAAATACCAGATATGGTAGCCAGGTGGCCAATTAGTATTATTACACATTGTTCTAAAGCTTATTCGTCTTTAGGTGATGTAGCTAGGTTTAGTTCCTTCAATATATATATATATAGTATGTTCTAGAAGTCCACCAGATCGATTCCATTATCTAGGAACCCTAGCTGCCTGATAAACTAAGCCACAACGTAACTCTACATGTGCCACAAAAAATATTGCTTGGTCCTCTTAGTGTGGGCATACTTTCCTTTGGTCCCCCATGTTTTGCTAACGGTTGTAGTCGATTAGAGTTAGAACAGTGGAGAAACCATGGATCTTGTTCCCCCCTTGTCCATACATGTAGGAGGAATATAATCTACTTTCCGCGGAGCTGTAAACGGAATGAATAAGAGCGCACGGTCCTATTCCCACGCACTCCTTTAAGGATTACCATCCAAATATAGAAGTGGCTAGCTAGCCTGCGATCGAGGCTGAGGCCTCTCCGGATAGACTTTATTTTTGCATGTGTCATATCCCTGCGCAACAAATATTCTTGGTAGGGTGGTATATATGAATAACAGCACACGGTTCTATTCCCACGCACTCCTTTAAGGATTACCATCCACATATAGAAGTGGCTAGCTAGCCTGCTGGGGCCTCTCCGGACAGACTTTATTTTTACGTGTGTCATATCCCTGCGCAACAATATTCTTGGTAGGGTGTATATGAATGGTATTGTAAGCCAACCTGAATACCCAGCAGGTCTTCCGTGTAATTGATATCGTTATCTACTGTTCATGTGCAGGGCGGATCCAGCGCGTGGGGGCGGGGGGCCATGAAGTCCACGGAGTCCCCCTACAAATTTTAGACATAGATGAAGAGGAGGAAGAAAGAAAAGAGAGGAAGGAGGAGGAAGAAGAGGGAAGGGAGCACCCCTAGACATGGATCTTGGATCCGCCGCTGTTCATGTGTCTTATCTTAGCCATTTGATCACGTATGTCACCTGAAATGATGATCTTGTAAAACTTTGAATACATCTTCCAAACACGTTTTTTTATTTTGTACGAATACAAACAATAATTCTCATTTTCTTTGTGAGTGCTCTTTTTGAAACAGATAATACTATCGCACGAATTGTGTGATTACATGGATACATCACAAATTGAGAATTTTTTATTCAAACAAATAAAACCTTTTAGCTCCTTGTCAAAACATAAATAAAGGTGATAAATTAAGAAGTAAAAAGGATCTCTTTTAATTGCTATGAAAGAATATTGATAGTGCATATGGGATCTAATCTATGTTATTGACAGGAATCTTATGTGCTGTTCTTCTTTCTGTAACTATGTTCGGATCACCTCTCTCTCTTTTCAGTCCATAGGTGTAATCCTTCATAAGTTATGAGAATATATGGTGAATGCTTTCCCCTCCACTCATCGAGTCACTTTATCATTGACATCCCTTTTGATTTAGGTAACTGTCTTGTAATAGAAAAGTCTTCTAACTGCAAGCAAAAGAGCCATGAAAGTCTCTTTTTGTACTATTCCTGATTAAGTTCATTTGCATCAGGGTTGGCACCATCAGGTGTTGCGTTGTTGCAACAAATCATTTGGGTCACTAGTCGAGATCGCACAGATTAGTTGATCATTGCATCCGTGGCTGGTCCTTCTTACCCTTAATTTGCAAGTAGCCATCATAATGCAACAACAATAGATGAAGTAGAGTTACTAACTTGGTAGTACAGGACACAGCAAGGACGTACCAGTGATAGCTTTGCCCTACATGTAAACAGCAAGTTCGTTCCCTTTGTAATAAACAAACATAAAGGCTATTCTTGGGAGAGGCAGCTAACCAAGCTATGATTGTTAGTGGCATCCAATGCACACACAACAAGATGATCTCCTGGAATTGCTTTCATGAGCATTAGAAGAGTGGAGAAGGACTTGTAGCTTTTTGTGCTATGGACTACTAGAGCTTAAGGGTTAAGTTTCAGAAGTTCGATAAGAGTGCTTTCGACCTTTCTTTTTCTTGTGAAAGCAATGTAACAATGGTCGGATGGTCGAGTTAGTTAGAGGAAAAACAAATAATTGCAGTACGGATGTGTAAGGAGCGGTGGCCCAAGAAGAAGGTTGAATTGGAACTTTTTTTTTAATTTCTAGAACGAGAAAAACAAACCTTAACCTAGATAACTAGTGATGCCCAACTACAAGGTTCAAACCAATGAACTAAACACACTATCAAGGATAAAATTTAGCGTAGGCAAGACGTGAGCAAAACAAACACAACAAGAACAAGAGCAAAACAACAAGTAAATTGCAGGAAGTAAATGTTCAAACGAAGTGCTGAAATATAAAGAGAGAGGACTCAAGACAACCGGATTTTTTCCCATGGTATCGAGGAGTTCACGCTCCCCCCTAATCTACGTTGGAGCCCCCACTAAAGGTTTTGCTCCCCCTGAAGCCACCAAAACTTGAGTGCTCACTAAGAATGTCCCTTCTTCATCTCTAGAACGGCGGACTTCAAACCATGTACAAGATCTTCCTCTTGGGGCTCCCACAATCTCCAAGAGCTCACCAAGAACCTCCAAATCACCAAGACCGTCTAGGTGACGTCAACCACCAAGAGTAATAAGCCTCAATGCTTCGCTTGACCAGCACTAAGCTCAGCCACGAACTAGATGCACACTTATCACTCTCAAGTACTAAGAGAAGTCCTTAATCTTGCAAATTACAAATCACTTTTGGCTCTAGCACACTTTCACTTGCTCATGAGCTGCTTGAAGTCTTTAGGGTGTCAAGAGCAGCTTAAATGACCTGGCGAATGGGTATAAATAGGCTAGGCAACACTATCTAGCCATTGGAAAAGTGTACACAAAAAAGCACACCATCGGATGATCCGATGGTTTCCATCCCCAGGACATCGGAACATCCGGCCACACACAAGTCTAGATTGTGACCGTTAGAAAAGTATATCCGATAATTGCTCCGTCGGTCTTGAGCTGAGCATCGGATCATCCGGTGCTGAAGAGTTTGGCCAAAACCTCTCTGTAAACCTCTCTGTAAGTTTCAATTGAAAATATGCTTGCTCCGACGCATTCATCCAATAGTCATACGCAAGGCGTCAGATCAATCGGTGCTGAAGGTCCAAAACCAAAAACCTCTCTGGAAGTTGGAATTGTAAATATGATTTTTCCAATGGTCTCTACCAATTTATCCGATGGTAGCATCGGAACAAGTGATGCCTCCCTCCAGAGATTTCAGTCTTGAAAAATTCATCCGATGCAACTAAAAAATAGGGCATCGGAACATCCGACGGTCCCCTTATCTTTATAACTCATCCAATTCAAATTCCTTTTATTTTTTGTCAATTTCTTCGCTTCTTGAGTACTTCCATGAGTTATTTGAGCTACCAAGTGCCAGAGTATACTGAGTGTGCATCATTTTCATGGCTAGCCTTGTATGGTCAAGATACTATCATTGAAACCCCTCTTAATAGTACGGTCCAAGAGTTAGAAAAATAACAAACCCTATACTACACCAAGTATCCTTCATCTCCTTGTGACACTTGGTTCTAGAAGAGTCCTTAGCCTTTGTCGCATTAGACTTTTAGTCTGCTTGATAATTCAATTGAGGGTCCGCTTTAATTCAATTGAGGGTCCACTTCAAAACACACGGGTCAGTCACAAGTATAAGATTATCATTTATCATCAAAACACACCCTTACCAAAGTACCAAAGGTGGGAGAGGGACCTAGGTGCTTCAGGATGCCGTTATCATAATCTAATATAGAAGTAAGCAACTGAAGAGAGACCAGTTTTTTATTATGTGCATTGTCTAAGCGATTCTCTTCCGGGCTCTCCCAATTCATAGTTAGAAATTAGCATTATATATGAAAAATAGTTGTGGTCAAACAAGGACTTGAGAAACAAAAGACTCGGTAGGTTATTATTATATGTCAATCCAATCATAAATTAAGTCGATCTTAAAATTCTTTTTGTTGTCAATTTTGTTTATAATGGCTGGCCATGTCCAAGACATGGTATAGGTGCCACTTCGTCATCCTTAAGAAATGATTAAGCAAGTGAAGACAGCACACTGGTACCGAGTTGAGAGAGACATAACTTACTTGGTCCTACTTATGTGTTGATCCAATCGTAACTTTGAAATCACATCTTGTACTTTGTTTGTAGTGATAGGCCATGTTCTCAGGTCGGCTTCAGCAATTCAGATTGTCTGTACCAATGGTTGCATCATGAAGAAAACTGTGTGGAAATTAAAAGGCGGTATGGTGATTATTATAGCATCTATTGACATCTCAAGTGGTTGACTTAGGATTATTGAATAATTTTGCATTATTGCTTAGTGAAGTTGGTTTACAATATCGATGCGAACAATACTGGGAATTGCTAAAGTACTCCCAAATGAACGTGGACCGTCCATTTAACAGATCAGTATATAATTATCATATTTGTTTTTATATTCTTATTTTGGAAAAATAGAATAAATAGGGAAAATCTACCTATTAGATCTAACTAACTTAACGGGATCTAATCATCTAACGTGTGCGACAACTTGCAAAAAAAAGTGACTACTTTTCCCTAGTAATCCAACGTCAACATGTTAGCATGACAAAAAAAATTACGTGACATGTTAGCCTGGCGGTACACTAGGGAAGCAGTCACTTTTTCGTGAAAGCAAAATAATGTAATTTGAACTTTTTAAATAAATCACTCCCTCCGTTCCAAACTGTAGGTCGTTTTGACGGTTCATAGGTATTATTATGCATCTAAACATACATTATATCTAAATAATAATATCTATGGACCTAGAAAAATCAAAACGACCTATAGTTTGGAATGGAGGGAGTACACGTAATAGTACGTATGCAATGCTTTTTGAAATATGTACGTGACACTTTGCTGAATTGCACCATGGTGAACTATATAACGTGTATGATTCATAATTTAATTAACCTGGACGCTTAACCTGTGATGCATTCGGAGCAGCGTCATGATTCATAAACACTGCATGCACCACACACGCACACAATCATGCAACACTGTAGATGAAAATCAAATCTAATTCCTAGTTACAAATGTGTGGGCGGAGACGCATCAGTCGTGTTTTTTTTTTCTTTAGTTTCAATCTCCCGTGGATACCGTATCCACGATTCGGGGAGGTTAACCACAACAGCATTTTTAAATCTTTTCTAATCTTTAATCACCATTTATAAAAAAAATAAGGGTCCAGATTTGTTTCAGATCCCTTACCTCTTAGAAGGTAAAAGATGTACCGTAGCATGGCAAGAGCAACTCCAAGAGTACTTCAAAAAATTCTTCCCCAAAACTATGTACTGAGGTTCTTCAAAAAAATTTCCCCCAAAAACATATCAATCCACAGCAGATCGCTAACAAATAGCCCCCAATATTTTAAAACAGGCCACGTCATCGTATTGGGCCCATCGGAAGCAACGCGCGAGCGTGCAGGAATCAGGATTGGGGGAGGAATGCCAACGATAAAATATACGCGGTGGTAGGCTGTTTTTTAGTTGGAGAAGGTTTGGGTGGACTGTTGGAGTTCGTTTTTTCTATTTTTTTCCCTTAAAAAAAGTATTGGGGTTAAGATTAGCAGCCTCTTGGAATTGCTCTTAGAGCAACTCCAAGAGTATCCTAAAAAATTCTTCCCCAAAACTATGTATTGGGGGTTCTCCTAAAAAAATTTCCCCCAAAAACATATTAGTCCACAACAGATCGCTAATAAATAGCCCCCAATATTTCAAACACAGGCCACGTCATCGTATTGGGCCCATCGGAAGGGACGCGCGGGCGTGCGGGAATCAGGATTGGGGGAGGAACGCCAACGCTAAAATATACGCGGTGGCAGGCTGTTTTTTAGCGTCGCTAAAAAATTGGGGAAGGTTTAGGTGGATTGTTGGAGTTCATTTTTTCTCTCTTTTTTCCTAAAAAATGTATTGGGGTAAGATTAGCAGCCTCTTGGAGTTGATCTTAGAAACCTTCTTGAATCATGAGAAAAGAACTTGGTTGGCAAATGACTAACAGACCGCCCATAGCTGTTTCAGAGAGACGAGACTCAATTAGTCGTATTGATCCCACCATAGCTTCAAAGTTACTATTTATAATGTTTGCTCATGTTCAGTCTCACTACATATATCACTACATGATTCTAAGGATATACTAATTAAGCAACAGAAGACAGCACAGCTTACCTATTAATGGCTAAAGCTATATCACTACTGGGGAAAGGGCCATCGGTACCGGTTAGTAACCCCCTTTAGTACCAGTTTCATAACAGGTATTGTTAGTTCGATACTAAGGGGGTGCCTTTAGTACCGGGTGCAATAACCGGTACTAAAGGGTATTAAAAAATAAAAAAAAGGAAATCACCCTGCCCGAGCCTGAGCCTCGTCGGCCCAAGCCCAGGCCCTGCCCGCTGCCCTCCTGTCGCCCCTCCCACCTCCCTTCGGCCACCGACGCGTGCAGATGAGAGAGGGAGGGAGGGAGTGAGAGAGGAGGGAGACCGGCCCGGCCGCCGCCCCTCCCACCCGACCCCGGCCATGGCTCCTTGCCCACCGCCCTCCTGCCGCCGCCGCCAGCCCGGCCCCACCACCCTTCGGCCACCGGCGTGCACAGATGGGAGAGGGAGGGAGGGAGGGAGGGAAGAGGGAGACTGGCACCGGGCCAAGAGTGAGAAGGAGGGAGGGAGGAGGAGCGGATAAGGAGAGAGGGGAGCAGGTATGGGCCGGGGGAGTGGATGGATAAGGTGGATGGAGCTCTTTAGTACCGTTGGTAACTCCAACCGATACTAATGGGTGACATTTAGTACCAGGTGGAGCTCCCATCCGGTACTAGGGGGTCACAAGGGGTTCCGTGTTAGACTCGGTACTAATGTGAGCATTAGTACCAGGTCAAAAACCAATCGGTACTAAGGTGCTAGATGACCTTTCCCAGTAGTGTACAGAGCATATACATGCTTCCACCATCCCATCCATTTATTTTTTTAAAAAAAATAGCATTTTTACTTCCGAAATACTCCCTCGTTTCAAATTATAAGTTATTCTAACTTTCTTGGAGAGTCAAAGCATCTCAAGTTTGACCAAATGTATACAATAAAGTACTAATATTCATAATACCAAATAAGTATCATTAGTTTCTTTCATTAAATAAAATTTTATAGTATATCTATTTGGTGCCATAAATCTTTATCATTCTTTCTATAATTTTGGTCAAATATAAAATAGTTTGATTCTTAAAAGAATTGGAATAATTTGGAACGGAAAGTAGGTATGGTCAGTCAACGAGCTGAGAAAGACAACTCATTTGGTCCCACTCAACTCAATATATCTGGATCCAAATACTACTTGTACTCAACTTTGTTTATAGTGATAGGTCGTGTTCAGGTCGGCTCCAGCAATTAAGGATTGTTGAACTAACGGTTGCATCGTGAAGGAAACTGCATGAAAAATAAAATACGTCGGTTAGAGCATCAACAGACACGTCAAGTGATTGACCTAGGATCAATGGACAAGATTAGATTGTCTCTTAGAGGAGTTGGTTTACAAGATCGATGCTAGTAATACAGAAAACTCCTTGGATCATGAGAAGAAAATAAACCTTCTTCGCCTGCTGGCTCATTCTGATTCCTCCTGCTAGTGGTTTCATTTTAAAATACTATGTTCAGTCGAGTAGTTGAGAGAGACAACTCAATTTGGTCTTACTTATATGCCAATCCAATCGTAAGTTAAAAGATTAATGCCTGCATTGAACTTGTTTATAACGCTAGGCCATGTTCAGGTCGGCAGCAGACAATCCAGGTGGTCCTGAACTACCGGCAGCAAGCAGCATCGTTAAGCAAATTATATGGGAAACCACATAGATTAGAGCATCTATGGACAGGGGAAGAAGTTGACTTTGGACTAACCAACAGGTTTATGCTGTTGCTAAGCGAAATCTAATTTACAAGATCGATGCTGACAGTACTGAAAGCTTGCTTTGGATAGTAGGAAGACAGTGTGCTTCGCTTGCTGGCCCACTCCGATTCCTCCAGCTGGCTGTGTTGATCTCATGATCCAACTGCATTTTATCCTTCTTTTTATACCCGCGAGGCTGCGAGATGCCACCTCTAATGTTCGTTTAGGGTAGGAATAAGTTATAGTCTATCATTTGACTTGTACACACAGAAAAACCTTAAATTGGCAAAGATCTCCAACTCTTGGTAGGAAATGTCACTCTCCATTTCTAATGCGAAGTTGAATGGAAACACTTCAACTGAAGAAACCTGCATGGGTTTTCTGAATTGCTGGCTTCACTGTTCACTGTAGCCATGGATCATCGGTCGATCGGCGCATCGAACAAACAGAGCATCATCCTTTCAGATTTCAGAGTGACCTCAGAAGTCAGAACTGAAGCCGCGATGTTTCGTTCGGGTTCATATGTACTGACGTCTGAACTCTGAAGAAGATTGTAGAAGGAAGCCAGGAATGCTCCTGCTCGCGGAAACACGGCTATCCAGTATCGTAGCCGACTCTAGCCACAGCCCACAGGATAGAGCGATCATGGCCGCCGCATACTGATCCGGGTGTCGTCGATGCCTCGATCGGTATCCATCCAGACGAAAATGGCCTGCAATCCTTATCTTTTTCCTAGCACCAGATTAGGATCGTATCCCCCGCCGCCTTCACCGGCCGTGCACTGATGCTTGCCGGCTGTCTGGTCTGGTGTCATCGCCGCCGACCGCATGGAAGCATCGGGATGCTGCCCTCTCCTTGAGTTCAACGACGAGCAATTGAAAGCAGAAGAGATTCAGAGAACGTGCGGGAAAACGTATTGGGTGCTGCGGGGACGAGGACGATCGAGCGATCCGATCGAGGGCGTAAATACTTGGCAGAGGCTGCTAAGATTGTGTTAGGATACCGGATCTAGAAGGGAATTTGGGGAAGAAGCAGAGAGCAGAGAGGGAGAACAGGGAGGTGGACGAGGTCAGCTTCTTCAGTTCAGAGTTGATTAGATTACAAGATGCCCTCTCTCTGTGTTCTCTCCTGCCTTTATGGCTTACAGATCGATAACTCACACACGCACCCATGTCACAAAAAAAAAAAAGATAACTCACACACGCCACCTCCGTGCACGCACACAACAGCTTCAGGCCCATTCTGTTCCTGCAACCCGCGAGTTGGGCCGGCGTGACCTGGTGCCCTGACGCGGCCCACGAGCTTGATCTTTTGAATCGGCATCGTCTTCGACAGCGTCAGAACCCGGACTGCTAACAGATTGGGCCGGATGCCCGGATGGATACCTGACCATGCTCTACTGCTGCAGCAGCAACGTCGTTTTGCTAGTGATTGCTGCCGACGTGTTGCGCATATGGCACCGCGGCCTCCAGCTCCCAGGGCCAGATTAACTCTGACAGTAATACAGCTCATCAGTTAAAAATGTCCACATCAGATACTTTCCCTTTTGTTTTCGAGGATCACATCAGATTCTTCATATGACAGACTGAGACAGAAAATAACGCCAAATTCTTGCTTATCTGACAGAGAAAACACTTGGAGTGAAAACTGACTGTTTCTTGCTCTTGTCACAATACGAGGAATTAGGGGTAATAAACATTTAGGTAAATTTAGTACCAACATTCTGAAGTGTTATCACACTACACTACAGCTACTACAGGCACACATATAAAAAACAACAACAAAGATAAATAAATAGAGCACACGGAAGCAACTTAAATCATCATGTAGATAGAACATCTTACAAATTGGATCCAAATATGATACTATAAGCAAAGCAAAGACTTCATGACCAAATATTTTTTATTACAACGTGTCTAAAATATATATATAAAGAAGTGTGTGCACACGTGCTGCTACTCCCATCCAACCAAGCACCCTCCAAACTTAAGAACCTGTGGAGGGGAAAAGCGTATGAGATTTATGGAAAACCTCAACAAGTAAACTGCTTCTAAACCATTTAAATCATAATATATTAAGCCACAATTTAAAAGTCAATATAATAAAAAGAAGCGTTACATAACTTCGAGTATTCACAACAATAATTATAAATATGCAAATGGTGCAATGCAATGCATGACTTCACTTCTACCCACACATCCCCAAGGAAGAAGGTGAGGGCTCCAACCACATTACTATATCTCAACGTGTGTTGCTGTACCTGTACTTACCCTATCAATCCGGCTACGATTTTCTTCATGTGCATAAATAACATGAGAATGCAAATGCAAGATTGCAATGCATGAACTTCATATACCTCAAAATTCCTAACTTCAAAAGTAAAGCATCAAGTGGAACAAGATACTCCAATATAAAGATAAAATTCAGATTCATCTTGCTAGTGTGAGGTACTGAAATTAAATGGAGGCAATTCAAACAACATTATTAAAGCATGTCGACCATATCGCTACGTTTACTTGCCTTCACCGAAAACCAAGAACGTGAGCTAAGCACGATCCGAAAGTGAACCACTTGTTCACAAACATAACTCAGCACCAACACAACACACACAAGCATAGACAACATAATTCAAAGCGTTCCTATGCCCGAACCTGACATTCTAAAGAAGACACGCAAATCTAGACATGACAGCAACGCTTTTGTTTTTTTTATCTTTTAATCCTGATGGCTAAAAATTCTCATCTTATGCCATATGGATAACTTCAGAACTTACAACTTATAGTGATCTATAAATAGAGAAAAAATCATCAACATAGGCGAATCTTGAGATGAACCTCAAACATAAAATCTGACAACAACTGCAGAACAGTCCTAGTAAAACAAGTATATCTAGAGCTTCAAAATTCATACGAAGATAAACTTAACCAATCTGGAAAGCTTATGAAATTTCCTACAACTTCCTTCCTCATCCACAGATCCAATTATGTGATTTGGGTTGCCTAAACTTTAGGTGAACAGATTCTGCTTAAAATTACGACTCTGAAAAACTGATAGAATCAAACTTCAATATCTCTCAGCTCTTAAATCTGATTGTGGTGTTCTTTACAGCTATGGAAAGCTCTGCAAAACCTTCTACAACTCATATATATAGATTTTATATTTTTTAAGCTATTAAGATGATGTAAAACAATTATTGTTGAAAATTACGCAGATTGACTACGTGCTGAAAACAATGAGGAGGGCAAAACTTTGACCTAGCCCTTATCGATGTCGAATGCCGCTAAAAGCACGTGCCAGGACATCTGAAACCTTAGGGAAAACAGGGATTATAGCGGGGCATGCCTCACCTAGGGTTTCTCCTTGAAAACAGCAAGGGCAACGATGACAGCGGTGATCCCAACGATGACTTCCGATCGTTTACCTCTCCTTGGCGATGAGCATTATGGCAACCCTATCGATTGCACCTAAATTGCAACCCACATGGTAGCACCACCATAAACAGCAAGGAAAGAAAAATCAATTGGGGGAAATGGATAGAGTTAAGGAAGTCCAACCAATTTTTGAAGAGGAACGGTGACGACGGATCTCGGTCAGAAGGAGGGTGGCGGCGCAGGGTAGGAGACTTAGGGGGTGCAGGGTTTAGAAAAAGATTCGGGATGAGATTGGGAAAAGAAAAGGGAAAAAAAGATATGGGACTCACGGCAACAGGTGGGTGGGCTCAGCTACAGTAAGTCACGCTTAAAATAGCAATGTCCGTAACTTCATGATCTGAACTCCAAACAAAATATATGAGTGATCAAATAGAATGGATTCGACGAGCTCTACATAATCGTGGTCTCCATTCGTCCATCCAAGTGACGGATCTAAAAGTCAACTTTTAACCCTCAACTTTACGTATTCCAATATACAATGCATATTTTATCCTTTGAGCATTCTGGGTGTTACATTACTTTTAGGAAAAAGAAAATTCAAATGATACAACAATAAAAGAGGTACATCATACTAATATCTCAGATGATTGTCCACTAACGTTTCGAAAGGGATTTATTAAATTGCATGTGAATAGAAACAGAAAACGGAGGCCTATGTAGGAGCTCCTATCTATCTTGTGGAAGATAGATAGGAGTTGAAACTTCCAGCCCACTCCGGCCCATTAACCTCCTCCCTTCCTTCTTCCCCAGCGACCCCACCACCGCTGCCGCCTCCTCCACCACCCCGGCCGGCGGCTGCCGCGCCACCCGCCCACCGACCATCGCCCCCGTCGACCCCGCCCTTCCTAATCCCACCGCTCGTTGCCCTGTGCCGCCTCGCCTCTGCCGTCAGCCAACCCGCCACCACCGCCCCCACCCCTCCTCTTCTATAGCCGCCGACCATTGGAGTCCCCACCACAACCCCAAACCCTAACCCTAACCTAGCCTCCCCACCACAATCCCGAACCCTAACCCTACCCTAACCTCGCCGCCGCCGCCACCACCACCACCATCCTCGCCGGCGGCGACCTCACCACCGGCCGCTCCCCCACCTCCCACCCCTCCCCTACCATCTCACCGGCGTGCACGAGCAGCGGCGGCTATGGTCGAGCGACGGAGGGCCGAGCGAGTGGAGGAAGGAAGAAGGAGATCGTGTGGTCCACGGGGGCCGCACAAATCTCAAACACCGGGAGGTTAAACACCTTCCTACCTTCGGAAGATGGACAGGTTTTCCGGGCCTATGCAGCCCGTTTCTTTCGTGGGCCTCTAGTACCCAGTCCCTTGAACTAGGCCCAGTTTCCTTTTCTTTTCGGCAAGACGCCCAGTTTTCTTTGGACCTACCAAATGGGCCATGGCGTCATTTCCTTGTCCCGCCGGGCGAAACCCGTTTTCTTCTCACACACACACACACACACACACACACACACACACACACACACGTGTCGATCCCCCGCCGTCATCGCGGGGCTCCGCCCGTCGCCGCCGGCGACTCGGCTCTCGCAAGAAGCCTACTCCTAACCGCAACCTCGGTGCCCTCCACGACTTCCAAGTCGCGAGATGCGGCGGCGGCGCCTCCCGCGGCCTACGTGGCCGCGTCCCCACCTCCGCTTCCGCCGCGCCGACGTGTCAGCGTCCCATCCACTCCGCGTTCCTCCTATTACTTGTCTCCGCCGGCAACTGTTCGCCCCCCACTAAATCCGCGGGCTGTTTCCTCTCGAGGGGTGATCATGGCGGCGCAGGGATCCCTAGTCGCGTGGAGGGTGGTGTTCGCGGCGCTGGGATTGCTGATGGTGGGCACGCTGGTGTACACCTGCGCCACCGACGGCTCGCCTTTCCGCCCCGAGCTGCTTACGCCGTAAGTACTGATTTTCTTTTTCCTCGCCAACTTCCGTGGGATTTGATGCTTTTGTGGGGGATTTGATAGTGATTACTGCGGCGAGCTTTGGCAAAGTCGTTAGTTTCTTACGTCAGTTATGTGCTTGCTTGCGGATTGTTAGGAGAAGCTAATGCGATTTTGTTGAATTGGATGTTTGTGTGTTCAAGTAGCCATTGTGAGGGTTGTGGGTTGTGTATGGCAACTTTCTTGGCTGCTGATTAGCAAAAGTAATGGGTCAATCGCATGCTCCCTGCTGGTTGGTTGCAAATTTTTGGTGGATATATCATTGTGAAATTGTCAGGAGACGTTATGAACTGTTGATGTAGCACTTGCAAAGCCATATGTGTTCTGTTGTGAAGTGAAGTTTGTTAACTGAACCTTATTACCATAGTTGATTATAAATTTGTGTAAGACAATTTTTTATAAGCACATAAGTGTAGAATGTTTCTTGTGTTTGCGTTTTCCTTGATAAGTAAGGTGGAATTGGTGTGTTATCAATATCTTATCATGAAAACTTAGGCTTGCTTGACAGTGCTGCAAATAGTAGTCTTGAGAGATGTTACTTTTAGAGTTGGTTTGGAATCATGCTATATACAGTGAAGTTTGTTCTTGAGAGAATTGGCACATTTTTTGACAAGTGAACTGTGTGTTACATCAGAGAGTAGTCATACCATCACTCTTTCACATGCTTACATGTACACAAAATCCATACATTCACTTCAAATTGTATTTCTTTATTGTGTGTAGGTGGATGAATGCAACACTGATTGATTTCTATGTGAATGTAATTGCAATTGCGGTAATGCCTTGATTTTTCTGACTTCAATTCCTAAGCAGTCACTTTTTTTATCATGGTTTTTTTTACCCAAAACCTGTGATGCTTACCACTTATGAGGAAACGTTTGCTGGAAGAACCTTTTTTACCATCCTTTGGAGGTAACAAGAAACACTGTCAAGTTATAACCTGGGGAAGTACCAAAATACTTCAAATATTTTGTTACCTCTGAAGGTATAGTTTAATAGTATCTCTTGCTACCTCCCATGGATGGTAAAGGGGCTGCTTATGGAGAGGTCAAATTTAATTTCTGACTGAAGTTAGAGATGCTTCTTGCATGGTGTTTCAGGCGTGGGTTATCTACAAGGAAGCAAACTGGATTAGTTCTGCCGTGTGGGTGGTTCTGTTGTTTTGCTTTGGCAGGTATTTGATTCCTTCTCTCTAATATTTTGTAAAACTTTTAGTTTTATGGCTTCTTTGTAGGCTTCTATGCTTTTGTTTGAATGGATGAATCCTATCAACTTGATGGTATCCACCTTTTTGCTTTTCTTTTTTTTTAAATCTTTCAGTGCTGCTACTTGTGCTTATATTGTTACAAAGCTTTTTGAAGTGACACCTGGAGGGCCATCTCACGATCCACTTGATCTTCTGTTTATCAGGTAGAGTACCAAATTATACACAATTAACCATTTAATATGCCATGCCTTCAGCTAATTAACTAAAATACTGAAAGTTCAGGATTAGTTGCATCCTAGATGTTGAGTAACATATTGACAAAGCAAACTGTGTTCTACTACATTCCCTGCTGCCACACTCCTATGACCACACAAGCTGATCTTGCTGATGTATTGAGATGTCCAAGGAATGTTATTTCGCATAAAGTGGCTGTTAGTTGCATCTTTGTTTACATCGATGCTAACTTGTCTCGACATGTATTCTCAAAACATTTCCAGGCAGGGTAATCTGTCCCAAAGAAAGTGCTCTTATGTCATAATTGGAAGGATTATGTTCAGCATTTTGGGTATATTCATGGCTGCCGTTGTCACATATACTGTCATCACTGATGGACTTCCTTTTAGGAAGGAATTATTGACACCGTAAGTGAATACTTCATAATTCATACTTTATTGCCTTGCTAGTTTCTGAGGCCCATTGAGCTCAATGTAATGGATACAAGTGTAAAAAGAGTAATTAGATGCAAGATTGCAGCAGCTTAGGAGAAATAACTCGCAGCCCTTGTGATTTCAACTTTCCAAATATATAGAGCAAGCTTGAAATGCGGGGATCCTGCTAGAAGCCTGTACACTGAAGTTACAGTCAAGATTTAATTCCTAAACTTTTGTGTTGAGTAAATTCCATGAAGCAATAGGTGTTTTGTCAAAATTACATGTCTAAGTTAAGTTTGGCAAACATTTAGTTAAATCTATCTCCATCTCCTTGCCAAAAAGATAAAAAAAAAATCCATCTCTGTTGAATCCTGTTAGATGCTTTGTAATCTGACTAGTAGGGACCATATATCTATGTCCCCTGCACCGATTTGATAGCCTCAGTCTCCCCTACAATCACCAGTCACCACTCACCACCACTTCAACCTTGGCCACAGTTGCCCCTCCCCGCCATCTCCTGCTGCAGCGATTGCAGGTCATGGCAAAGGGTGGTCGTGACATATTATATTTCTGCTTGTCAAGTTGTGATGAGTTGAATCAATTACATGTAGCTTTGGAAAATTCAACAAGTTAGCAACTGCCTGTGCAATTTAATCCCTTGTCAAAAGAGAGCTATTATTTTAAGTATCCATCTGTTAACATTGTTGACATTTGTGAAAAATGTTGTGTAAATATTTAATTCATTTGACAATTTAGATTGTCAACTAAATATATTTTGTTCATCATGTGAACTAAAACTGAAAGTTTCCTTTATCAAATAGAAATCTAAAGTTCACTGTTTCTACTGTGCACTTAGGTGGATGGCGGCAACCTTAATTGATTTCTACATAAATGTCTTTGCAATATCGGTAAGATATCTTGAACTTGGGCATGTATTTAGTACAAACCATGTAATAGATGCAATCATGCAAACTTTTTGGAGCCGAGCACCTAATCATCATTAATGAAAAAACCTTGCAAGTGCAGTTGTTAATCGGAACATATCTCCACTCAAAATGTCAACTTCCCAATTAATGTGTGTCAGGAGAAACACAAAGAGAAATCCCTGAGGAATTATAAATAGAAAGAAATTATAAAATAAAACAAATAATATTACTATAAATGTTCAGATTTTATCTTGAACTTCTAAAGCTAAAGGTGTTAGAGTCCAACATTCTGTAGAGTTTCTTATTGAAATGACACGCAGCTCTCCTGCGTAGTTCGAGGAAAAAACATTCTTTAGAGTCTAAAGGTTTTTTCGGTGTTGATTCAGTGCTTAGACCTACGTAGTTTGCTTTATTGCAACTAGTTCATGCTTTGCACTAAATATGCCCTCCTTCATCTTTTAGTATTTGTTTAAACTAATTATCTAAAAGACATTAGTTTGTTTATATGAACATAATGTGAAAATTTACTGTTATTATTAGTTTGTCCAAAGAATGGAGATCCCTTTTCTGTAACTAGTTCCTGAACTTTCTGTTTGAAATTTTCTGAGCTTTGATCATGCCAAGATGTTATAATTTTATCTCAAACATTTGGAGCATGCCATTTCAGTGGAAACATAATCAATTTAGTTTCCTCATAATATTTCCAGTGGATACCCTGATCTGCACATTACTTCTACCTCTTTTAGACCCTTGTATAAAATGTGCAGCAACAATTGTTTTTAGTACTTCGATGGTTATTATATTTGACTTGCCTACTAATTTCCGAAGTCTTACTTGGTGAAGATGGTTACTTAATCGTGATAATAAGCCTGCAGGTTTGGGTTGCTCACAAGGAATCGTCTTGGATATCAACTACCATTTGGATTGTCCTGTTGATATGCTTTGGAAGGTATATGAATCTTTTTCAAACATCAGCATCTTACCACTATTTTTACACAAAATCCATTTGTTGTGTGCTGATTTTACTGCAATACTTAGCCAAGTAGCCAAGTCATGCGTGAACAATAAATACTAGTAATTGTTGTGCAACTGCTTCTTTTGGGTCTCATGCCTGCATCAGGGGATTGTGGAATACTTCTGCTTGTAAATCTTAACATAAGGTGTACCTAGGAATCTATATCACCTAATACTGTAATTAACTTGCTATATACCTATATGTGTACATTTCATACTTAAGTATTGGAATATCTAATGCTTCTCCCCAGTAGTAGCTGACCTTGGGACTATGCGTGATTCATATGGGGGTGGTGTTTTCCTACTTGAAAGAATATATACCGCCATAAGTTACATGATCTACAATATGTAAAGTTGTTGTAACCCCATCGTGTGAAGTTTATGAAGGAAGACTTGTGTATTTGGGATACATATAGATGTATTTCCTTTTACAGTTATGGTGCATTCTTATGAGTATATTGACATCCAAAGTTGTGATTCATATTGATGATTTTATTTACGTAATTTATGAACCCTTATCCTTTTTATCCTTCTGTGCTATAGCATCACAACATGCGGCTACATTGCTCTCCAACTTTTCCAAGTATCATATCAAGATCCAATGTACCACGTGCTATTGAACTCTCACAGCAAGTATGGAACTGCGACTTCCTTGTAATCCTTCATCTTCTATGAGCCTGGTTAGCTTACAGCTGTCTAAACTTCTGCTTGACATTTGGTCATTGATCAGCCATTCATAATTCACATCTGTTTTAAATGTAGGAAGATTTGAAAATTTATTGAAGTGATATGTTCAGACTGGCTCATGATAATACAAATGTTCCCTACTATCTACATGTAAAGTTACTTCTGCAAAATGAACTGAAAGCTGAAGCTCTTTTATTGTACTTCTGATCCAATTGCATGGACAATGATCCTTTTTTTTTTGTCACCCTTGTGATAATCCTGAACTGTTTGATGCAAACAATTTCCGAAATCAAGCGATCTTATTTGTAGGGGTGCAATGGGCACTTCATGTTCCAAACATTGATCTGGTTGGCAATTAAGTTGCGTAAGCAGCTGCTTGCTCTTTGGCACATATCGCTACTGAATGCATGAAGGAGCCTCAATTTTAAATGGAGAAAAGCTCGAAACACAAGATGATCTCCATGTTCCTTCAGTTAATAGGTGATTACTGTACATGTCTCTTATTCCCTGTAGCTCTATTGCTTCTAGCTTATTTGTACCAAGTGACTACAAATCCTGGTCTGAGGTTAATTCGTGGCATATGGGTACCGCTCCAGAAAACAAATTGTGGTCTTCCAGTTACTTGCAAGTGTTCAAAGATTACCAGGAAAGTGATTGTCATCTACTACCAGGAGACCCTGGAGCATGGGGAACTTGTTAGCCCGGTCAACAATGGGAAGAAGCCTGCTGAGATTGTTGAACTGTAGGGCAGATATGGTTTGGCAGAGACAAGATGATGTACAGTGATGAAGCTATAAACCCCTCAAGTTGATTGAAGTTTCAAGTTTGCGTATAGGTCAATGGGAGCATGGAGCCTACTAGTTCTTCCGGGAATCAGCCTGTGATGTAGTTTTTTTCTTGGCAGAAAGAACACTGAGGAAGATTAGGATGGAAAATTGCCTGTTAACCAGCTCATGTAGATCCAAGACTCAATCAAGACTGCTAGGGATGAGAGGTTCCCAAGGGAAGCAGGAACTGGGCTTTCAAAAAGTTGTAGAGGCTTGTCGCCAAGGTACAGCCTGCGACTCTGCCAGGTTACTCAGGATGACTATTATCTGCTGGGATCTCACCTGTGGTCATCGCTGGCCCAGCACAGATAGCCTCTGTAGGGATGGTGCCAGTGAGGTAAGCTGCCGATGGGTGCGCCTGTATCGCACCTTACCTCCAAGGTCGAAGATCTCCTCGCCGATGAAGTTGCTACTGAGGTTAAGATGCTTGAGGTCCAGCATTGCTCCATTCTGGACATACTTGATAATCAAAATATAATCCCTGCTGCACACGATATAATTCATCGGCTAACTTGAACTTGAACACCGGTAAGTGCAGAATACGCCGGACGGCCGGAGTACAAGAATAGTAAAAGAATGAGCCAATCGCGTATCCACGGGTTCAAAGAGGTGAGTCAGAGCAAATTACCTAATCGCGGAAGTGAAGTGATGCCGTCAGTTTTCATTTCTGAGATGCTGTTTGATGTGGATGGTCTTTCCCCCGCCTATCCTCTGTTTCTGTCAATGCGTGCCTCTGAAGGTTGAGCTCCTGCATATAATCACATTCAAGGTGGCCTCTTTTGAGTGAACATCTCCTGTTAAGGCCCATGTTTGTATAATAGTGGCTTGAAGCGGAATTAATTTTTAGGCAGAAAATGCAAGAGTGACGAGGATGTGAAATTAACGTCAAGTTATATAACTGGCGTTTCCTTTGTAATGCCTTATGTAAAGCATTTCTGGACATTGTTTGTCTCAAGAGAAACAGATACAGATGAGCACTGCTACTGAAACTTTTGAATTGCAACGCACATTCATTAGAATAATGAGCTCAAATCAAATCCTACACTGGGCAGTGGCAGCGTCGCAGCTGCGTGTGACTGAGAATGCAGCGACCAGGAAGGTGAGCAAGAGGAAGCTCATGGTCACTGTCAATGCAGATAATAACTTGTAAAAAAAATGCAGACAGATACATTGAAATAAATACAAACTTTAATGTCAGAAGTCAATTCGACCTTGGTGCACGCTAAAGCCCATAGAAGGCCCTTCAATGCCCATTTATTCCCTAGGGCCGAAAAACATCACCACCACTCAAAAACTCCTCCGCACATCGCCGGCCCACAACGGCTGCAACGCCAACGAGCCAGCGAGCCAGCGGCGAGCGGCGAGCGGCGGCGCAGGCCGTCGGGCGGAGGACGGAGGTGCAGCAGCTGTCGTTGGACCCTTGGCGGAGCGTCCTACATTGCTACCCCTCCGCCTTGGGTCCCTGGTTCTGGGAGCCAACGACCTGCGGAACGAAGGCACGAAGTTGATAAACCAGATGAGGATTTTTGAGGAACCTCGTGCACACGATTAGCACCGGCCGCCGGGCTGGGTGCCATGTGGCCAGTAAGTCACCTCCCTTCTTGCAGTTCACGAGCCCTCTCCCTGTGGAATTTTGCATTCTTCAATTCCGCGGCTTATCGATTGTTTGGGCCTATTACTCTTATCTGAATAATTAGTACAGTTGGTAATTTGGTCTATGGTTTTATGTTGGACACTTGAACTGAGAATCAGACCTTTGCCCGTTGATTGAAGCAAGAGGTACGTCTAGCAGGCCCTCTTGACCCTATTTTGTATAAACTGTCACGATTAAAAAAAAAATATTTTCCTCGTTATTACAAAGTATAGAGACCCAATTATCCTCCCATTTTTTTTACCGAGGAGAAATCCATATTTCATCAAAAATATTTATCGGAGACATTTCTACTGCCTGACTCTCAATTCCAATAATTTGGCCTTGCACGATTCTGACTAGTTTCTACATTGTTGCGCTCAACTGGGTGTCAAAGTAGTAGAATGCTATTACGGAACTTGCATCAATTAGACAATGTAACAAAAATAAAGGTAATGTAGTTCCTGTGGCGAACTTTATTTCATTACTTGGTTAATAGTTCTGATACATGACAAACACAAACACAGTAGCGAAATGGAAGACCTGACCCACAACCACAAAGTAAATGATTCTTAAGCCCATTATGCTCTACTAGTATGTGAACAACAGAAATAACAGTACTTTTTGCTCAACCATGTAGCACTGCAAATGCTTCTTTGATTGTAATTGCTTCAGCATAAACATCCTGCATTGTTGGTCGATCATTTGGTGTCTCCATAGAGCACAAAAGACCGAGTTTAACGAGATGCAAGATGCAGATATCCACCCCATCTGTTGCATTATTTCCATGGTCCAAAATGTTGTCCGCATCACCATCTTCAGAACTTGGGACAATACAAGGATCTAGAACTTCAGCAATCTTTTGAGGGAATGCCTTTTCCACATACTTGTGAAGGTTCAAACCATCAGTAAACATCTCATCTGTTGGACGCTTCCCTGTGAGAATTTCTAAGATGATAATTCCATAGCTGTAGACATCGCCTTCAGTTGAGAGTTTGCTCCCGAAGCCGTACTCTGTAATATATGTGTAATTGGTCAAACAATTTTTTATCTCTTAATACCGACAAAAAAAAAAGAACATTGTCAAATAGTGGAAATGTAAAACATGAATAATCAAAAATAGACAAAACGGTTGTGATATTTAAAATCTCCAGTTTTTGTAGGAAACGTTTTCACCTGGTGCAATGTATCCAATTGATCCTCTTGGTCCCAATAAGCTTGTAGAACTATGATGGCATGAATGACTGAAGCTAAGAATAAACTTAGCTAACCCGAAGTCAGCAAGACGTGCACCCATGACATCATCAAGAAGGATATTGCTGGGCTTTAAATCACAATGGACCACAGGGGGCACACAATGATTGTGCAGATAATCCAAAGCAGAAGCTATGTCCGTGACTATTGTTATTCTGGAGCCCAAACTCAATGTTCTTTTCAATCCATACTTGTCCAGATTAGGATAGAGCCAGCCCTCTAGGCTACCATTAGGCATATATTCAAGAATGAGAGCTTTGAACTCATTTCCTATTGTATCAAATGTTGAGCATGCAGTTATCACCCTTAGAAGATTACGATGGCAAGTGTTCCTCAATGTCTCACACTCAGCAATGAAGCTCTTTGGTATGCCAAGTTGATCAAGTTTGAAAACCTTGATTGCAACTGTATGTTTTTCAAACTCAAATCTACCTTTGTAGACTGATCCAGATTTTCCTGAGCCAACCAAGTTGGCTAAGGAGAAACCATTTGTAGCTTTGACTAAATCAGCGTATGAGCACTGCATCAACTCCTTGCAGGATGGATGAGATGATTGTGTAACTTTCTTTCTCTTCTTCAAAAGAACAACGGCAAACCATGATAGCAAGACCAAAGCAAGAGCAGTAAATCCTACTATCTTCAGAATAGCAGAGGCTCGCCATTTTTTGGATGCCTCTGTATTGCATTGTGGCAGCTGTAGCAAAGGGATGCTGGCGCATAGCAACTTATTACCTTGAATAAACACCACTCCTGTGTTCTGAAATATCCCACCTGTTGGTACTGGTCCCTCAAGGTTGTTGAATGACAAATTCAGAAGCTTCATAGATGTGAAGGACTCAAAGAATTCAGGGATTTCACCAGACAGATTATTGAGAGAAAGATCCATCTCACTGACGCCTCTTAAGTTAGTGAAAGATTCAGGGATTGTCCCATGTAGAAGGTTCCCTTCCATGTGGATGGACTCCAAGTGCATGCAATGTCCCAGAGTGGAGGGGATTATTCCACTCAACTGGTTATAGGAAATATTCAGGGACTCGAGGTTTACCAAGCCGGCAATCTCCAGTGGTATTTCTCCAGACAGTTTGTTGTGAGACAAATCAAAACCTTCCGCAAGCGAGGAAAGAGTAAAGAGCTCCTTCGGTATGCTACCACTGAAGCTATTATGGGAGAGGTTCAGTGCTTCCAAATGTTTGCAGTATCCTAAAGCTTTTGGGATTGAACCACTGAAATTATTTTCTTGTAAGTTAAGCTCACTGAGTTGACTGAGATTACCAATGGACAGAGGTACTTGTCCAGAAAGTTTGTTCTGGTATAAGCTAAGGACAAACAAGTTTGGAAGGTTTCCAATTGAGTCTGGTAGATTTCCAGCAAGTAAATTATGTTCCATGTAAAGAAGTGTAAGGTTTTTGAGTTGCTCAATCTCCTGTGGTATGGCTCCAGATATTTTATTTGCTGTTAACAATAATACTTGTAAACTCCTTGGAAGGTCCCCAATGGAACTTGGTAGTGTTCCTTTAAGGATGTTCCTGTCTAGGCATAGGTAAACCAACTGGTCGCAATTTCTCAATGAGGATAAGAAAGACCAATCTCCGGCTTCGAGTTGATTTATCCCTAGATTCAGTTCAGTCAGGTAGGGAAGGTTCCTAAAGGAGGGAACAATTCCACTGAATGCATTGTCACGGAGATTTATCACTTGAATATTTGCTGCGAGGGCTAGGGATGCGGGGATTTGACCTCTAAGTTTATTTCCTTGCAAAATCAGTGTTTGAATATTTGGTAGGGTATGTCCTATGTTATTTGGAATTTCCCCAGTGAGGCTATTCATGCCCATGTTAAGGTATGTTAGCGTTGTTATGTTGTAAAGAGAAGCTGGAACAGTCCCCGACAGGTTGTTGAAACTCAGGTCTAATTGTTCTATTGTAGGAATAATGCTTAAACTCGATGGAATGGCTCCTTTGATGCTGTTCTGCGAAAGCAAAAGCCATGTCAGAGAGGAAAAGTTTCCTAGAGAGGTAGGTATGCTACCTGAGAGATTGTTTTCTGATAGGATTAGAATCTCTAGTGGTGACGAGGTATGCACAAGTGGCGGGATAGATCCAACGAAGTTATTAACCCCAAGGGCTAATATTACAATTGATGAGCTATTAAAAAGAGCAGAAGGAATCTCCCCAATGAGATGATTGTTTGTTAGATCTAGCAATTGAAGTGATGAACTGTTTGCAAGGAGAGGTGGGATGCCTCCGGTTAGCGTGTTGTTTGTGAGAATGACAGTCCTGATAAATGAATTGCTCCCGAGTGAAAGAGGAATACCGCCAGTTAGATCGTTGTTGGCGAGAAATAAAACTGATAGGTTGGAGAGTGTACCTAACCCGTCAGGGATGATTCCAGATAATTTGTTATTGAACAGATAGATCTTCTGAAGTTCTGAACATTCGCTGAGACTTTTGGGGATCTCACCATCAAGGAAATTGTTTGCAAGATTAATGATATGAAGGCGGGAGCAGGAAGACAGAGTATTTGGTATCATGCCTGTGAGGCTGTTGTTGCTGAGGTTCAAATAGGTGAGGTGATTCAGGTGCCCAAGTTCAGGTGGAATTTTCCCATTCAATTTATTATTCTGAAGGTGAATAGACCTAAGAAAACTGAGATTGCCAATACAAGGAGGTATCTGACCATGGAGGCCAGCTGAATCGAGAGCCAGGGAGACTACACGAGATGCGTGCCTCTTGCTGCAGGTGACACCAGGCCAGCTGCAGTACTGCACTGAATCATTTTTCCATGAAGCCATGGCTCCGGTGCTGTCAGAGAGGTGGAGCTTGAGGCAAAGCAGGGCCTGGAGATCAGTGTCAGATGTATTGTGAAGTGGTGCAGTGGGAGCTGAAGAAGATGCAATTGAGAGGAAGCAGGATAGACATGCGAGCAAGATGGCCACAAGCATAGGGGAACCAGGGGCGCTAGCATACTCAGATGCCATCTATTCGCCAGGGTGGATTACAGAGCTGGTGCTGTTTTCTCGTACTTCAATTGCAAACTTGAGTTGTGGTGCTTATGAGGCTATGGTACATGAATTTATAGAGCTGGCTCACCGTCCCCCAAGCAGGAAAATTCAGAAGAGAATAGGTTGTGCTTATTTCTGCAAATCAAATGGGTAAGTCCGCGAATCCGCAAATTACAGGTCGTTTTAAGCATTTCATGGACCAATGTGTGGGTTTTGCATTCGAACCCACTCCTATGCCTATCCCTGTGACACAGTAGTCAAACATCGGCGTATGGTCCATACACGGCAATATATACTCTCTGTGTTCAAAATAAAAAATCGTTTTGGCTTTACTGGTACATAGTTTTTACTTATGTATCTAGCCATATGTAAATGTTTAAATATATGATAAAAATTATACATGTAGAAAGGTTAAAATTACTTAAAATTTGTAACGAACGGGGTGTATATGGGCATGGTCCAAAATACATTCTTGAACGTTGTTTTGAAACTTTATGGCTACGGTGATGCCACTGTAAGTGTAATGGATACCCTGCAGTTATAGCGATGCAAATCCTGATTGGTGTGGCCTTCAGTATCTTCATTTTTTTAGATGGACTCATTTCTGTTGTGCTTATGTTGCACTCTGTGTACATAGATTCTGTGATGCTAAAAGATTAATTTTTGAATTTGCATACATAGAATTCCATACATATGCTAAAGTCTGAAAGCAGTATGTTTACGAACTCGAGATATGTCCAAGTAGACTCGTTATTAGTCAAAAGTTCGATGAGCTTCGAAAATATCGTTGCCCCAGTTCACTATTTCAAAGTATGACCTCTTTTTGCACGATAATGGAATGGTGGCGTGACTTCTTTTTGCACTATGGTGTGGGTGGGGTAGTCTTCAGGAAAGCTCTCTCTACTAGTTATCACGACAGCCATTGTGAAACAAAACTATATATTATTATGAATTTGAACAATATTGTTTAGTTAGATGCAATACTACTTATAGAAAAGAAATGATAGTATATTTACAATATCAAATGAGTATAATTAGATTTGTTTTGAAATATATTTTCATAGTGTGACTTAATTAGGACAAACTAAGGTTCCAAATTTCCAATTTTATAGCTAGCTGAGGGGTATTGTTTGATAGGCCTTTGGAATAGAGCTACTGCTAATAACTAATTACAAACACAATAAAGAATAATGCATCGATGTGTCAATATGATTCCGGTCAAGAAGCGGCATGCCATAGTGGAACATAGCACATCGATCAAGATTCCACCACTACGGAGTGATTCTTGGCCCGCGGTGCGCGTAGGGAGGCCTAGTTGCAGCACCAAAACAATGTCTCATCATATCTAATTCACTCTGTAATAACGTCGTAGCTTACTTTTAAAAATTTCTACACGCAGTGTTGACTTAGCCACGCTCGTGTGGGGTGGGAGATTTTTCCACATGCTGTAGTTTTCATTATGGTATGAGCTAATGTTAGCCTTTTTCAGACGTTTACATACACGCATGCATTCATCCCTATAAATAGGGTAGCAGCTCTACATCCAAGCACCTTCGAGAGACATCGTGGCAATCCATCGTTACCCTTATCATGCTCCACTTGTTCCATCTTTTTTCCGCGCGTGGTGGCAAGGAGTGGACTCGCACAAGACCTGGCGGACCTAATGGGAATATGTGATCATCTTGCGAGACAGTCAAAGTCGTCCACACTCCACCTTGGTGCGGGTATGCATAAGAGCCGAGCAAGGCTGGTAGCAAATCGTGCCCTTGTCTATCGCAACCATATATCTCCCTCATTCGCAAACCATAAGTCGATTCGCCCCGCGCGCCCATCCATGTCGCCAAGCATTTGGCAAGTTTGGATGACGAGGTCGCTCGTGGCCTGTATCATTTTCTGGCACTTTGTGATCTGCATTGGCGACGGCAGTGGTGGCATCTCCTACGGCTACGGATCTCTTGAACGTGACAAGCCTGCGGGCCCTTCTCGTGGCGAACCCTATACTGGTGGCGAACACTATAGTTAAGTGCCCACTACCCCGGCCTGATTTCTTTTCACAAACCCTTTTTCTTTTGCTACTTGCATTAACTATTTTTTTCGAGGAAACTAGCATTAGTAAATTGATTATTGCAACTGTCATTAAAAAAGCTGGACAACATAACTTCCCACATATAATTTAAGGGTATACGTGTCTTTTGCTACTCCCACTAATATGTCCTACAATCTCTAGGATGCCTTATATTTCATGACGGAGGGAGTACATGCATGTACAAAATTCTCACACTACGTCAGAAACGATTTGTGCTGGCACGTCGAAAATAGCATGCTGACAAGTGAAATTAGCACCCGCCAAGCTAGTACCTATCAGCACAAATAGCTTTGTACTGACGGACTAACTAAGCGCTCCCCGTTACAAATAGGATACATCTGTGCTGGTGGGTACGTTAGTCGCCAGCGCAAATACCACCTACATCTCCCTTATCTTTATCTCTCCAGCGTACCTATCCCTTATCCACCAATAGACATCCTCATCCTCGCTTCTTCTCCATCCGTCCGCCCCCAAGTCTCCAAGCGGCGGGCGGCGGGGCGCGGCGTCGGCGAGCGGCCGGTGGGCGTGGGCGCCGGCGGGAGCAGCGGCCGGTGGGGCGGGCCCGGGCGCCGGAGCGGCGGGCGACGGGTGAGCGGCGACCGGGCGCGGCCTCGGCGAGCGGCGGGCGATGGGGCGCGGCATCGGCGAGCGGCCGGTGGGCGCGGGCGCCGGCGGGAGCGGCGGCCGGTGGGGCGAGCTCCCGCGGCCGGTGGGGCTGTTTTTTTATTATCCCAAAAATAAATATCTGTACTGGTGGGCTGCCGAGCACCGACCAGCGTTAATTGGAACGGTTGGACATCCGCAAATAGGGCTGACAGTGAGTTGCTGGTGGGTTTCCTCACATCATTTGTGCTGATAATGAGGTGCTAGCGGATTCCATCGATTTTAACTGCCAGTGAAAATTGTTTTTAACGTAGTGTCACAGTTATACATGTACGGTGTACGGAGTCTCGTGGGTGTAACTTAATTAGAGTGCACGTTAACAAATTAACAAACACAGTATATGTAGAGCTTTATCAATAGAAAAACCATAATCATATGTGTGTTCGTAACACCTAGAAAAGAATCTTATCAACATACGGTTTATGCACAAAATTAATCGGTTGCGTTCATGTTGCGCCATTTCTTTCTTCTTGTTTAAGCAGTTGGACGAGCTGCAGCGTGTTCGAACGGCTGCCGCTGCACGCTGCCTCCTGCAGCAGCGCCGCTGCTCTCACCCGAGCAGCAGCAGCCAGCTGCAAAGGAGGGCTCCAGACACGCTACTCGACATCCGTCAGGAACTGGTCCTCCGAGGCCTCATGAGCCGTACTTGCGGTACCCACAGCGACCGAGGACTCATGATGCGCGCTTTCCGTACCCACAGCGGTGAAGCTTAAGCAAATTGAAGGAGGGTATAAGAGTATAGTTACGAAGGATGTATATATGGTGAAAATTTATGCTAACCATTATTTTTTAACTTTTTACGATGCATTAGCACCCTCTAATCACACCGTACCTTCGCCCCAGCGTACACATAAACATCCCAGTGGAGAAATCAACGGATCATGTTAATGTAAGCAGCAGGGGATGTGTCACGGGTTTTCTTTGGGAGCCCTTCGGGATTTGACGACGCGCGACACGTGAAGAGCAGATACTCAATTATGTAGACCCGTACAAGTCAAAGTTATTAGGTTACATATTAGTTGAGTTCATAGTTAGTACTTCCTCCGTCCCAATTATTATTCATTTTAATTTTTGTAGATACGTAGCAAAAGTTATGTATCTAAAAAAGTCAAAACAAGTAGTAATTTAGGACGGCATAAATATATTTCTGATATCACTCAACGCGGAAACATCTGCATGACATACAAGAAATACGTTATCTCCTTCATTCTGAAATAAAATGGATAGCTGTTTATTGGTAAACGATGAAGTTATTCATAGGGAATGGAATAATTCACTGACATAAGTTTTGGTAGTTGCTTTGCAGCGAACTTCATGTTTGTTGAAGTGGAGCAGTAATATGCCATGGCTACTCCCAGACCCAGTAGATAGTGTTGTAACATTAATCGGATGCCACCTGCTCCTTCCGTCTCAAATTAATATATATCTACATGCATAGCAAAAATTATGTACCTAAAAAGGTTAAAATGAATAGTAATTTGGGACGGAAGGAGTAGAATATTTTGAGCACAAAAACCAACTTTTAATTTGACGCCTCTCTCAATAAGATTGCAAGTTGTAGAATCATAACAGAATCGTAAAATCATACAGTATTCTACCTGCTAAAAAATTAGTCCAATCAAACTAGTACATCTTCAAGTCGTAAAATTGTAGTTCTGAATCAAAACTTTGACAATCATATGTTCCATCACCAGTCCCTCTGCCCTCCTGTTGCGTTCTCCGTTCAGTGGATGGGACCTGCACCTTCCCATACGAAAATCCAAAGGCAGCATACAGAAGAAAGAAATTACCACATCATCAATATCGCAGCAAGCCACAACTTCATCTGATGCAATCGAGGGCAAAATAAGACAAGCTGTGACCCGCGGCCCATCAGTAAACTAGCATTTGTTAAATAATAGTTTTCTAATTAATAGGCTACCACAAGCTCCATACACAAGGGATGAGAAGAGAAGACAACTCCAACCAACAGACCTTTCGCCTAGCTACAACAGATTACAAAGTCACATACTCACATGTGCCAAAAGTACCATCTACGTCAAAAACACTGCTTATTTGGGCCACACCATATTTCATGACGACATCAATTCCTTTGCAGCAGCTTGGGGTTAAGGATAAGGTTTCCATGACGAAACAAAACTATCATTTGCAGATGTTAGAAACTCAAATGTAATAATCAAAATATCATGGGTTCAGATGCATAATCTGTTCCAATTGCATTTGTTTCAGCTCCCTGCTAAAGCTTTTCAACTGTCACGGCTTGTCTACGGTCAACGAACATGAAAAAAAGAATCTACAGGCTACAGATGCAATTGCATCAGGTACTAAGTTAAGGTGCCCGATTATGGCTTCTGTTGCATCGTTGGTTGGTCCTGCAATTTGTTTGAGCTCTCTGTTTCAACTTTCTGAGCACCTGGTTCGTCTACGGCCATTGGACTTGCATCATTAGGCTGCAAACAATAATAACCAGAGAAACGCTTTGGTTAGTGACTAGTGTACAAGACAGCACTATATACAGAGGAGAAACGGCAGCTGTGCTTAGGGACTTTCAGTACAGAATCTGTAAGTACGCTGAGCAAGTCCCCTGGAACTCTTGATTAGTTGGTAGATTGGATGTTCAACTAGACAAAAGAACACTTGCCAGGGTTTGTTTTGAGGAACCAACTCCATCAGCAACAGGTCCATTTCCTCTTGAATGTTCTGCAGCTACACTATTAACATCCTACATGTCACAAAAAAAAACAAGAGCGTCAGTAGCGGAAAATGATATGTAACTGAAGGAAATAAAAGCTGACACATGCATCATGTTCTTGAAAAAAATCCTAATATTGTTTCAACAAAAAGTCCTCACAGTAAAATGGACAGTACAGAATCTTGACAAGCTTCCCCAGAAAAAAATTATGGAAACATGGGAATTACTAAAGCACATGGAGAGAAAAAGATACTCCCCTCCATTTGACATTGTAGGGCATATTTCATTTCATTAGGAAAAGGCTTTGTCCAAGATTTACTCTATTAATATTTCATTTGTGATACAAAAGTATACTCATAAGAAAGCATTTTATTAAGAGTAATAGAGTAATTGTTGGTCCAATGCATCTTGGTTCTCTCAAGCCAGGATTATTATCAAACCACATCACATGAACACATTGCACATTGGGTCATATTCAAGGTAGCTGATTCCAACTGTCCAACAGGTAATAAGAACTACTGTACCATGTGCACTTGCATATGTTACATCAGCACATAACCTAGCAGAAGTGCTTATATTTCTTCCAATTTACACATTCCATAACAAAAAAAGTGGAAATTCACGCCCATAGATCATTTAAATTAACACAAATACAAAATGAAAAATACCAGGTCAGTTGCCTCTGTCTCAGCAGGTTCTTTCTTCATTCTTACACCTTGTATGTTGCTCCTCCTATGATAGAAAAGACACATGTTATAGCACATGATATAACCACCTGAAGCAGTTGCTGCTATAATTCACATTAATGTTGAAGAAACAAGTATAAATACCTTCCAGAGTCCTCCAAAGGCTTGGCATCATTCATTTCCACATCAGAATCAGCATCACGTCTTTCATCAGGGTTCTCTTTATCTTCATCTTGCTACATGAAACAGGAACACAAATTAGCCATAATATGGTGTAATCGTTTATTTCTGGCATGCAGAACCCTCCTAGGTCACATCTCCCACCATAGTGGCAGCCAGATGGGATGAAGCTTTTGTGAAATTCTACATCTGTAACACCATGGAATTGCATCTCTTGTTGAGCTGCATTTTTTGTGTTTATTGGGTTGCATTATTCAACTTTTGGGTGTTGAGCTTTTGTGATTTCACTTCATGACAGGTTGGATTTGTGTTGCAGTATTGCGTTTTTTATGTTTAAGGCTTGTTGTTTTCTTCCTTTTTATTTCTGAGCATTGCCATTTTCTCATTGCAAGGTGTTTGTAGTTTATCCATACGGTTGTCTCTCTGCCACAGGGGCTGCAACTTCAAGGGTGGTACTGGACTACTTCAGAACCTCCTCTGTATGTTGTGGGTAAGATTCACTGAGCCCACATTCTTTACACAGTTCTTTTTCTCGTTTTTCCAGCTTTTGCAGTTCAACTAGTAGTTCAGTCTGGTTTCTAAACCAACCTAACGTACCAACAGAACTATACGACAAAAAGGAAAGCAAATAGCAGAAAAGGCAAGGAAAGCCTGCTACACCCGCATGAGCAGAACAGGATTACATGAACAGGGTGTTTTTGTCATTTATATATATCAAAACAAGTAGCAAGCAATGTCACTCCCCAATAATTAAACATTGTGGAGCCATATAAGCCACAACTTTCCATGGTTATTTTCCATCACCAGTTAATAGGGAGCTGCGGCCCCAGTTATCCCAAAAAGACAATCTGAAATTCAGGGTGGTCGTGTTCACAGAAAGTCTATTAAAGATGGTCTTATCTTTGAACCTGACTTATTTTAAAGTATAAAACAACATAATGCAACTATTTTATTGCTTGTAACGGAATTCTCACCTCTGGTAACTCGGCCTCTGGAGGTCGTTCTTGAAATTGGACACTAGGAGCATGTCGGAGTTTTGATAGATTATCAAGAAGTTTTGATCTTATATCATCCAATTGATGCCGTGTGTTTTTGTTCTCCATATTACTTGGAGCAACATGTAGAGTGTAATCTGGACCAAAATACTCATAATACTCATTAGGGGGCATCTTGTCAGTGAGCTCATGACCAAGCGCAACTCCTGTCTGCTCAAAAAAAATGTGGAAAAGTAAGGAAAGATGTATCAACAATAAATACAGGTAACTAAGCATATTTAGCAAACAGCATTAGCCCCAATCAATCAACAGTATATTGGATAGTTTAATCCGGTTTCATTGATGAGAGCACAATTGATTATCCATTGGCTGAATGAATTGGAACTTGGAATAGCTAATCTTTGAAGAAAAAGGGGGGAACATTATTCGGTACAGACATAAGTTATTCACGTATAATTAAACCTACAAGTTATTAAACAGTAAATAGTGAAAATCAAATTCCTGTGGCATCTTAGTAGACTCAACTCAAAACATGTGAACTACAGGAAAACGAAGGTCAGCATTCAGCAAGTAAAAACTGGATAATGATATGCACAATCTTTTTAAAGCAAGATGCTTCATGGCAATGCAAACAAAAAAGTTTGTAGAAACTATCTTTGCAGATTAGTTCACAAAAACTTTCTGATAATTCAAATATTGCTCCGAAATGTCTTAATAAATCAAAGCAAAGTTATACAGAACTAGGAACACGGGCAGAAATTAAAAAAAATGTGTTTTACTTTTGCACAAAGGTAGATTGTGAAGCCAAGGGCTTTACTGGGTCTACAGAAAAGTTGATGTCAGAGCCCAAGGGGAGTACATGGAAACTGAAAATTGCTGGTAGTGTTTTGAAAAGGAAAAAAAAGGAAATATTAGCAAGTTAGTTAGATACATAGTCAGATAGCGACAACATATAAGTGCTTGAAGAAAACATTATAGGTAAAGTTGGAGAATATGTTATTTATTTAACGCCTATGTAACCTGATTTAGAAGACTATCTGTGCGTGTTTGAAATAAATAGAAAATACAGATGTAAATGAAATTCCATATAACATATTACTTTTACGTGAGTATTCAACCAGCATACCAGTCCTACCACACATTTTAGGCAGATTTTCATGCTACACAGTACAATGCAATAACTTTTTATTATTTCACATAATTAATTCGACAATACTACTGGAATAAGTACAATAACGAACAACTGAACAAATCAAAAGGCATTACAAAATGCGTTTTCCTCCATGAAGGAAACTCTCCTGTTACATACCTCGTAGCACCAACAGCGTGCAACATTTCTTATGGTGTACCCACCACCACCAAGCAACAACAGTGGGACATTGAAGGACCTCATGAATCTCACGCACTCCGCGTGCCCCTTAATAGATAGGTTGAAACAGCCCAACCTGTCTCCCGACAAGGAATCCGCACCACACTGAAGCACAACCGCACCAGGGTTGAAAACCTCCATCACCTTGCCCATAATCGGCTTGAATAATGACTGGTAGCTCTCGTCATCAATACCATCATCCAATGGGACATTGAGGGAGTAATACTTCCCCTTCGAGTGCCCAACATCACGAATGTCCCCCGTCCCAGGGAAATAATCCCCAAATTTGTGGAACGATACTGTCATCACCCGGTCCGTGGTGTAAAATGCCTCCTCCACGCCATCCCCGTGGTGGATATCAATATCGACGTACAGAACGCGCTACAAAGCAATTACAGGATATGGGGTAATTCCATCCGTCATACTGTTGATTTTTGAAAGAAAAAAAACCAAAAATCCGAGAGGATTTGGCATACCTGATGATACTTGAGGAGCTCGAGGATGGCGAGGACGATGTCATTGACATAGCAGAACCCGGAGGCCTCGCACTTCTTGGCGTGGTGGAGGCCGCCGGCCCAGTTGATGGCGATGTCGTGGCCGTGGTTGAGCTTGACAGCGCCGCCGACGGATCCCCCCGCGTAGGTCTGGCAGAAGCTGTAGAGCCCGTCGAAGACGGGGCAGTCCTCGCCGACGTTGAAGCGCTTGAGCGCGCGGATCTGGTCCTGCTGCGTCTCGGGGGTGACGGAGCGGAGGAAGGCGACGTAGTCGTCGGCGTGGAAGCGGCAGAGGTCGCGGTCGCGGGCGGGGTGGGGGCGGAGCACCTGCATCTGGTCGAGGAGGCCGTAGCGGCCGAGCAGCGCGTGGGTCATGCGGATGCGGTGCGGCTTCATCGGGTGCCCCTGCCCGTAGTAGTAGTTGCCCACCTCCGCGTCGTAGAAGTAGCAGACGCGGCGCTTCGAGCCGTCCGCGCCGGTGGTCGGCAGGGAGTTCCCGCCGCCGCCGGCCGACGCGTCCATCGCCGGATTCGCGGGCGGTGCTCTCGCTTCCCTTTCCTGACGGAGCTTTTGGGTTGGGTCTCGTCGGGGCGCTCGGCGCTTGGCGGCGGCGTTTGAGTTGGGGGCTTGGCAGCTGTATGGACCGGGTGGGGTGAGAATTTGGAGAGGTGTAGGCGACGGCGAGTGATACTGTTTCTTTTGTAGATAGACGAGCTTTAAGATCCGTGCCTTTTTCACCTTTAGCTGGATTCTACCGTTCGTGCTCCTTTGAGTATGATCTAGGGTTACCGAGTTCTTTATGAATTCTAACATAGAAATTAGTATGCTCCATCCTAATGCCACCGGCAGTAAAACAAATGCTCCATCCTAATTACCAAGTAGCTTGTAGGAGATAATAGATAATTATGGACATTACATATATTACATGGTAGGAATGAGATAAATCAAGAATTCTATATGCCACGTGAACATATGTAGGTGCCACTTGTCGTCTACCTCTAGCCATCACCGTTTCCGGTTGTGTTTTACGTCCGCAACCCCTTACCACCTGCTAGAGCGCATTGTCTCTCCAACCATCCAGCCACGTCCTATTCTTCCCCAATTAGCAACTCATGTTTCTTTACTTTCACTCTGCCTCTTTTGTCCTGACATTACACCGCTCCGACTTCCACCCACCCTATCGTGAGCCTATTCTTCCCTTCACCCCACCAGTACCGATCTCAATTTTAGTTTGTATCTCTCTCGGTCTCGATGAAATATTAGAACTTTTCTTTATGATCATTGGAACTTTTCTGATTCATTCAAGATTACGAAATGCACCTAGTTGACTAGAAAATCTAAAACAAAGTTACACTTAATTTTGGGCCATTGCTTTGTAAATTTCAATGGGGCCAAAATAGGCCCATTTCCAGTGGAGCAGAGAGCTGAAGACGAGCTCCGCCGAAATGGGCCTACTTTAAACTAAAAAATTCAGAATTTGATCCAATGGCACTAACAGCACAAATTATGTGCTGGTCTATTAAGCCATTTTGCTCCTAATAATAGGGCTACCATTCGTCGTTGAGTAACTACTATAAACAGTTTACTCCTGTTTCCAATATACATGTAGACCCTTACGTATTTTAAAATGTGATATAGTTGATTTATTGGACATATTATCTTACACTTCGTTAGGTGACACTCTCATTCTCCCTCCGTCTCAAAATATAACTATGTTTAGGTTTATCCTAAATCAAAATTGACTAGTAACATCTCTAAAATAATTTATTTCAAATATAAAAAGTTACATGTTATGATAAACCGGTTTCATGACGAAACTGCCTAGCATCGTTTTTATGATATAAATCTTTGTGATCTTTTTACTAGTCATATTCAAAGTTAAAATACTTTGACTTAAGACAAACTTAAGCGTAGCATATTCTTGGATGGAGGGAGTAGATAAAAGAGGAATCTTCTTTGGCTTAGATCACTTGTTGTACCAAGCCCACCATAGCTCAGTCATATCTTCATGCAAACATTCCTTGAAGCTTGGCATCCAATAAATCCATCTTGAACCCTAACTATATTCCAAAACCAAACATATGCTAAACCTCCTTCCATAACCTCATCATCCCATTCTTCTTTTGTTGTCATGCTTGCCGTTCGCACCATCTTACCTTACTATTGCTAATTGGACGGTAATCTTCATTAGATGTGTCAGAAAAATAGATAAATCCTATAAATTCTCAATAAAAACAAACACATCCGGTCATCGGTTATAATCATCATTGACAATAATGACAATTGGTTACAATTTGTTCCAAAATTACCCATATATACCATTACTAAAAAAAACTAAGTAAACCTTGAATATGTATCTTAATTACCACCCTATCATTATAAAAGGTAATGTAAACTAACATTTGTATCTAAATTACCTACCTCTATCATTAATATAAGAAAGTAGCCCCTAAATTTGCATATAAATTATCACCTAAGCTATTATTAAAGTTAAGCTAAAATAACCCCTTAAACCTACATCTAAATTAGTCACATACATTATTATTAAAAGTACGATAAGGTACCCATATATATGCTTCTGAATTACAGACTTCTATATCTATTAATATATAAAAAGTTAGCTTAAAGTAAAACATGCATGATGTGTTCCATTGTGCAGACCAAGTATATACAATGTACAAATGGCCGATAAGTATATATTTTCATGTTTAGAAATTATGAAAAATATTTCCTTAACGTATACAATACCAATGACACTAACAATGCATATATGCTTCCAAATTACAAACTTCTACCTCTAGTAAGATATAAAAAGCTGATTTAAAGTAAACATACATGATGTGCGCCACCATGTAGACCAAGTATACACATGTATGCATGGACGTATAAGCATATGTCAATGACAATTACAATAAATTCTATTAGTTGCTACATTTATACAATTTAACTAACACATTGCGACATATATGCATTAACTGTTTAATTGTAAGTATCTTTTTATAAAAAAGTATAGCAATACAGTTATAACTTTTCAACGGTGGAATTTTAATATTTGAAGTATTGTTGTGTGGACTGAAAATGCGATAATCTAGCTAGGATCTAGAATGTTTTAACAAAATATCAAAAATATTTTAAATTAAAGGTACAATACTTAAGCACAAGAGTTTGAACTTAACATGCAAAGCTTACAACAACTAAAATGATGAAAATCAGAAATCTAAAATCCAGATTTATGGGAGCAGCGATACATGGATTGGCAAGAATTAGCGTAATTAAGGGGGTGTTTGGACCCTGGAGCTAAAGTTTAGTCCGTGTCACATCGGATATTCGGATGCTAATTAGAAGGACTAAACATGAACTAATTACAAATCTAATTTCAGAACCCCTAGGCTAAATCGCGAGACAAATTTATTAAGCCTAATTAATCCATCATTAGCGAATGTTTACTGTAGCACCATATTGTCAAATCATGGACTAATTAGGCTTAATAGATTCGTGTCGCGATTTAGCCTAGGGGTTGTGAAATTGGTTTTGTAATTAGCCTATGTTTAATACTCCTAATTAGTGTCAAACATTCGATGTGACAGGAGCTAAAGTTTAGCTCGGGCATCCAAACACCCTATAAAGCTAAATGTTTCAAGTTTCAACTAACACACATATTAAAGACACATAATGATATATGATGCGAAGGATATAAAATTAAGCTATGAATATGGTGGAAAAATCATACAGAGAGCGAGGGGAGGGCAAAGATAAGAAACTTTAATTAGATTCTCGTCCATGCAGGACGTGGGTTGATAGAGTAGTGGACTGAATCATTCTGAAATTTCAGTCGCCCAATACACATGCATAAATCGGGAACTAGTTCATCCATCACAAACCTTCTGCACCGCGACCAATAATAGCAATTTAACAGGACCGACACATAAGCTTACCTCGCTCATTCCTCAGAGCTAAATTAAGTTCGTGCGGCTCGCCTCCCTCCTCGCATCACCGCTCCCTAATTTTACCACCACCTGGATCGATCCCCATGGTAGCAGTGGCCCTGTTATATAATCCTCCCCGTTCCTCGACGTTTCGACCGAGCAATGGCGCTCACCGTCCTACCTTCATATACCTAGCAGTTCTCTGCATAGAAAGATAAAGGTAGGAGGAGGCGCAGTGGTGGGTCGTGTTGATTATTGGGGAGGGAGGAGATCTTTGGAGTTATTATTATTAGTTGATAGATCACCATGGAGGAGGGCTTCCGATGGAGCAGACCGGGCTCCTTCGTCCTGTACGCCGTCGTCTTGTTGCTGTCGGCGGCCGTGTCGGAGGCCAACATCGGCGAGTTCGACGACTACTGGCGGCAGCGCAAGCTCATGGCGGACGCCGCCGCGGAGGCCACCTACCAGCACGACCCCATTGAGGTTGCCAACCAACTCAACCGCGCCGTCCACAGGCAAGCCCGTCGATCATTCGTTCATTCTTGGACCATCATGAGAATTAGAGTTGTTGATCGAAGCTGAATGTGCATGGCGCGTGGTGATGCAGATCGATTAAGAAGGAGGATATCAGCACGAGGAGGGAGATGCTCGGGCAGAAGAAGGGCAAGATGAACGGGCCGTGCAAGGCGACGAACCCGATCGACCGTTGCTGGCGGTGCCGGAAGGACTGGGCGACGGACCGGAAGCGCCTGGCTCGGTGCGCGCAGGGGTTCGGCCGGAACACCACCGGCGGGCTCGCCGGCAAGTTCTACGTGGTCACCGACGGCACCGACGACGACGTGGTGAACCCCCGTCCCGGCACGCTCCGGTGGGCCGTGATCCAGATCGAGCCGCTGTGGATCACCTTCGCCAAGACGATGATCATCACGCTCAAGGAGGAGCTCATCATCCGCGGCGACAAGACCATCGACGGGCGCGGCGTGCAGGTGCGCATCGCCAACGGCGCGCAGCTGACGGTGCAGTTCGCCAACAACGTCATCATCCACAACATCCACATCAACGACATCATCTCCTCCAACAAGAACGGCGGCAACATCCGGGACTCGCCGGACCACTTCGGCTGGCGCACCGTCTCCGACGGCGACGGCATCACCGTCTTCGGCTCCACCAACGTGTGGCTCGACCACCTCTCCCTCTCCAACTGCCAGGACGGCCTCATCGACGTCATAGCCAAGTCCACCGGCGTCACCATCTCCAACTGCCACATGACCAACCACAATGACGTCATGCTCTTCAGCTCCAGCGACAAGCACCCCGAGGACCAGATCATGCAGATCACCGTCGCATTCAACCACTTCGGCAGAGGACTCGTGCAGAGGATGCCCAGGTTTGTGTTGTGCCTACGGTGGCCTCTCTGCAACAATTTCTCTTCTCCATCTCATCATCCATAAGACCATGATGACCATGAATGGGTACTGATGCAAATCGTTGCAGGTGCCGGTGGGGATTCTTCCACGTGGTGAACAACGACTACACGCACTGGCTCATGTACGCCATCGGCGGCAGCAAGGCGCCGACCATCATCAGCCAGGGCAACCGCTACATCGCGCCGCCCAACCTCGCCGCGAAGCAGGTCACCAAGCAGCACGACGCGCCGGAGTCGGAGTGGAAGAACTGGGTGTGGCACTCGGAGGACGACCTCTTCATGGAGGGCGCCTACTTCACCGTCACCGGCGGCCAGATCAACAGGCAGTTCAACAAGAAGGACCTCATCAAGCCCAAGCCCGGCTCCTACGTCACCAGGCTCACGCGCTTTGCAGGCTCCCTCGACTGCAAGCCCGGCAAGCCCTGCTAGAGCGACGAGATCATCAAAGGTGGTGGCCGACACATTTCTAGCAGTTTTGTAACCTTTAATTTCGTCATGCAAATTAATTGAAGTAATTCGTAATGTACTAGAACAGTCTCAACAAATCTGTGGGGTTAATTCAGAGGACCCTATAGGTTGTTCATGCACTCGCCGCTCGCCATGTAACAAAGAGGGGAGGTGAAAGTGGGCGTGTTGCAAGTTAACAGGACAATGGAAGACCATGTTTGTATGTAACTCTGCCTATCGTTGCTGGAGATCATGACTGAGAAAATGCATATATGCCAAGGGCCTTGTGACATCCCGCTTTTTGAAGCATTTAAAAATATGAATTTTTTAAAAAAATTTCTTTAAACTAAACATATTCTCTCTTTCCCAAACATTAAAACTTTTTTTTACAAATAAACCCTGCATAAGTATGAACATATGTGTTGCATTTGAATGCTCTAGCTATCTCTATTTCTCTAACTTATTTCCCAAATCCAGGAAATAATATTCCATAGATTCCCTCTTCCGAAAATCTAAGAATCAATATTCAAATTTAATTTGAACACCAACCGCAAGCCACTACTCCAAACTCTAATCTCTCTAGATCTCAAACTCCCTTCGAAAATCTCCGCTTCCATGTCCTATCCAAACTCTCAATTCAAACCTCCTTTAGAGTTAAACTTCAATTCAAAATCTAAACCAAAAACCTTCCAAAGTAAATAACCGAACCATTTCCATGGCTAACGGGCCGTCTCCCTCCCTTTCTCTTCCACCCTGGCCCAGCCGACCTCTTTCCCCTCTTTCTCTCATTTTCACAACAGTCCATGCGACCCGCTTCCTGTCCGGCCCAGCTCCGCCTTGGCCCAACTTGCATGCAAGCTGCCCCACGTGGCCGTCTCCTCTCGGTCAGTGCCGCTGCCAGACTCCCTCACTGCTCTGGCCACCCTCCGCCAGGTTCAGCTCTCCCTCACTTACTTCGCCTCCAGGCCACCCGACCATGACACACACCCGCACATGCACACATGTGCGCTGCCGCCAGCACCTAGCGCCGTCGCGCCCACCACCATGCCGCCGCGCCATGACACCACCAAATTCCTCCCCCCTTGCTCTCTTCACGCCTAAGCAACCTCTCCCTTATCCTCCACCGCCACCTCACCACGCTGCCACACTGCCACCCCGCCTGACACCACTACCGCCAGCTGCCATCTGCCATTAATGGTGTGGTAGAGCAGCTCCCCTTCCCTTCCTTCGCCGCCACGGCACCACCGTCCGTCCTCATCCACCAGCTACAACGTGGCCGTCGCTCCACGCTCCGCTCGGCCTATAAAAGGCGCCCTCGAACCCTTCCCGGAGCACACACCCAGGCCGGCTGCACCCAAGATTACTCCCTCTGTGGCCGTGCCCTCCTCCTTCCTCTCCCAGCCCCAAAGCTCCACCATCCGATTTGCCTAGCCTCCCTCTTTCTCTCGGGCTAGTTCGTAAGCCCGGCGGCGACCGGGAGCACCTTCCCGGCATGCTCCCGGTGAGCCCTGCAGTGGTGCCGCCCGGCTGCTGGCGCAAAGGGGGACACCATCACCCCCACCATCTCCCCCATCCTTCCTCTCTCCCCCTGCCATGTGGGGCCGCCGGCTAACGTCGTCGACTCCGTCAGCCTTCCCACCTCCCCTTGCGCCTGCACCCGATCTAGTGGACTGTAGGCACGAGCCGCCTGGTCCACAGGGACCCATAGTGCGTGTATCACACCACAGTGCGCAAGCAGTCCCCCTCTTCTAAATTGCTAGGTACACCCAATGAGTGTACCCCAATTTCTACTTAGAGCTCTTCCTCTTCTCCAAAAATTCCCAAAATTTCTCCAAAAACACTACAAAATATTCTAAGCCTATCCATGCACTCCTTTCCTTTTTTCATCCCATTCAAGCCGTTTTCCAAAATATCATTCTCTCATGTAATAGAAAAGCCCTATTATGTGTACACCAAATGTCGCCTTTCTATATTAAGCTCCGCACCGCCTCCACCTGCCACCGTGCCCTAACCCCTAAGTGCTAGGCTGGGTCGAAGTTGAGCACATCGTGCAGCCTTTAGTCACTTTACCCGCAATGTAACAGCACCCAACCGGTTGTTCCTCGCTGCCCTATCATCGCCGCTAATCCCTATCGCTGTCGCGCATCTGCCTGATCCTGTACCGACCCCTCTGTCGCCATGTGTGCTATCCCCTAGCATCAGGACAAAGTGGTGTCCGTCGTACAAGCTCTCTGGTTTCTATCCCACTTGATCTTGCCCGACTGCGTCTATCACCATGTGTACTATCCCCTAGTACCGGGATAGACCAACTGTCGCACAAGCTCTCAAGTATCATCCCACAATTCCCTAGTGACCCTTGTGCTCTCAAGTATCATCCCACAATTCCCTAGTGACTCCAACCCCTTAAGAATCTACTCAAACTTTCGGTTCGTTCCACCACATAGCCGTTATGCCGCCCAACCAGAAACCCAATCCTCAACCAAGTAAAGCCGTTATGCCGCCCAATTGAAATCCCCAAATATCATCCCAACCTAGCCATTATAATGCCCAACCAAAAACCTAATCCTCAACCCCATCTAGCCATAGTCCCACCCATCCAAAATATCAAATTATCATCCAAACCCAGCCGTTATGCCGCCTATCTAAAACCCTAGGAAATCCGCTCATAAATTTCTTAGTATACTTTTGAAAATCCAACCATTCTATCCATTAATTATTTAGAAAAAACTTATTTCTAAATAATTAATAAACCATTCATCCTATATCCGGGAATTCACCCTTAAATGTAGGTAATTCCCAAAACATCCATCCTCCTCCTCCCCATTACTTAGATTGATGTATTGTTAGATTTATTATTATTTTATATGTCTTTATAGCTGGTAGACAACCAGACTCCACCCCGAAGCCGAGGATCCAGAAGGACATGAAGTTGAAGGTCTAGTCGCCCTAGGAAGCGTTAAAGAGCGTCAATGAAGGCAAGTCCTAGCACCAACCTCCTTGATCATATTTTATCCTATATTTTTATAAATAATAAAATTTACCAGATAATAACTTGACCTGCATATTTTGTAAGATTATAGGAGGAACCCACCTCTGTTCTCTCTCTCGCCTTGACTTGAAGTAGTTTCTAGCCAGAAATCCTATTAATGATCCCGATCATGACTTGATCAATGACCAAGCATCATTTAGAAATAGAATTATTTAGGAATAACACAATCATTATGTTTTTATGGAAAATCCTAGAAAGTGAGAGTTTAGTAATAAAATCAACCAACTAAAGAGGTAGAACCCATTAAGGACGGGACAAGGAAGCAAGGGGGCAACTTTGGTAGAGGATCCTGTCCCAAAAGCTTACTTCGATCGCATGAGGGCCGGCTCACGAGAAAGTCTTTCTAGTGAAATATGCAACCATACGTGCCAAAAAGGTACAACCTTCGGGAGTGCCTATTTATGTGAGGCCTTGGTTCAGACCTCGCTAGCTGAACCTAGAAATCCACCCCAAGGGGCCATAGTGGGCAATGGAGATGCTGGAGCAGGACCTTCGCATAGTCCCATGTTTGGTCGGTACGAGTTGACTGAGAGGGCCGGAGACCCTGAGGGTAGATGCCTTGCTTACTTTGTGCACATTTTTCCCAGGTTGATATCCGCGTAGTGGATGATAGTCGCCCCTGTTTAGACCCCAGCATATCCATGGATGCACCTAGGGAATGCTGCCTAAAGATAGGCATGGGCGGGTATGGATCTCGTAGGTCAGTACCGCCTTTCGCAAAGGTATGGGCTGACCGGATGTATGGGTAAAGTGTACACCTCTGCGTAGAGTATAGTCTATGTGGATAGCCAAGGCTCACGATTACGAGCCCAAATAGTCAAAGCTCCCATCAATTAGCAATCATAACTTAGGGATGGTGAAAAAGGGCTGAGGCCCAACAAGAGTAAATTCAAATGAGGGGAGAGCCAGCCTAGAAGGACCCTGACGGCCTCTGGTGCTCTTTAAAACTTGGGAACTGGTAGGGGAGGTAAGATTCCCTCTCCAGGGCCAACAACATAATAAAAATATCTTCTTCCTCTTCTTTTTTTCAAAATTCCACCTCACCTTGCATTAAATAGGTTTATTATCAAACCTCATACCCTTCCCTTGATCTCCCCGGTATTCAATATAATTTCAACGTTAGGATTTGCTGAGTACTATCCATAAGTGTACTCAGCCTTGCTTTCGTTTGTACAGGTTTAGGGTTCCTGGTGATGCGTCCTCTTTTGCCTGTGGAATGGGTGGCTACGCCACACTCCACTGCTTAAAGGTGAAAACCTCTAAATATACCTTTTTATGCATCTTTTATTGTTCTTCATACTAATATGTGATGAGTACTGCATCAGCTACTGATCCAGGGGCTGATGCAGGTAATCAGCGTGACATTCAGAGTAAGGCCCCATAGGGATGGTGTTAGAGCAATAAATAGATTTAGAAGACCATATAAGCTACCCATTAAACCCCGGTAAACCTGAAACCATCTATTCTGCTCATATTTTTCGAATTTTTTTGAAAAATACCCCTCTCGTCTCCTCATATTTCCCACACCTTATGCTTAACTCCTATTACATTACTCTAGCAGGTATAGATCATGAGAATGAAGTTTGGTAGATGATCCACAATATGGAAAACTTTGAGGAGAAAGTTCAGCTAAAAAGCTGAAATTATTTGTGAATTCTTGATTTTCTTGGTGTGTAACTTCTTTTAGCGATTCATTCTATTTTTTATGTGCATATTAAGTTAATTCAAAGCTATCTTCCTTACAAAAAAGGAAAAACTTAAATCGAAAGTCATCAATAGTAGTATTAACTACCTTTTGCTATCTAGTAATAAAGAAATCACTATCAACACATACAACTTATTATCCAGCCAGAAATAAGGCTACTCCAAGATCAATCCCCAAATGTAGGTCATGGGCCTAGATTCTCTGTATGAGCTAAGCCATTGCAACGTTTGATCAAGAGGAACTGATCGTGGTTTCAAAAGTATATTGAACTACTGTGTGTCGAAATTCATAATAATAATTCTCTGTTACCTCTATACATTTTCCTTGATCTTCCCATGCTTGCTACTACTATATGATTGGAGCTATCCAACTTCACAGCTTCCTTGGGTCTTTGTGAATTTACTCTTCACAACTCAAAAGAATTCAACCACCGTGTTGATAGTGTAGTTAATTTATAGAAGTTAGTAAGGGTAAGATTTCTACTATGAGATCCAATAAAAATTCTATAAAATACTACAAAAATGCGCTCTAAACTTTTCGATTGTACTTTATAAACACATCCTATTTGCTACTTACCAACGTGTTCTCTTGAATTTTCTTGGATAATGGCAGGTGAGTACTATTGCTGAATTTGTGAGCAAGATATGTAGAGAAGGCTTTTTAATTCAAAGTCATCAAACTGAAAAGGAAAAAGTTAAACTGAAAGTCATCAACAGTATTATCTACTTTTGCCATGCAGTAATAAAGAAATCAATATCAATACATACAAACTAATTATCCAACAAAAAATAAGACTACTCCAAGATCGATCCCCAAACATAAGCTAAGCCATTACAACATTTGATCCCTATAAGTAAAATGGCCATATGCCATAATGATTTTGGTGATTAATAACAACATAGTCATTGGGACTAATGTGTTTGCAAGATGTATCTTTGTAGGTGTTTTATAGGTAGGATGAATTCCAAAACCATCACAATGAGAAGGAAAAGAAAAACTTAGAAGAATTCTATGGCATCCAAATGGTAGTAAAAAAATGATGGTATTGAAGTCGGGACAAAGACACATGAAGAATTGAAACGAATCCCGCTTGAAGATAATGCACTGACACAATCACCGATTCATATGGTGATGAATGGGGGAGTCACTGAATCGATCGGTAACCTCATTACTCTTAATTTAGTTAAAATGTTTCAGAACTATTTAGACTTACCAAAGTATGTGTTTACAACATTAATTATATTATCTTAATACTATACTATTTCAAATGGATTTAAGGGGTAGAAGATAAGGCAAAACAAAACTTTAAAAATAGCATGAAGCTTTCCCATCAGCATAATTCAAAAAGCTTACATGGCATTATTTGGTTTGAGGTGCACTTAGGCTATCAAATATAAATTTATCTTAAAAATGTGACAAATTACATAATTTTTTGCTTATTAGAATTTCTGAAAATACATCATTTCTGCATGTCTATCTTTGATATAATTATAAATTATTGTATGCTAGAGTTTTTATGAATTAGAAAATTCTTATTTACTAAATTTCGTAAAAACATGTGCGTGTTGCACCTGCATTCTACTGGTCCTCATTAAGGGGAAACCTTTTATCCTTGTAGTTACTCCACCTCAAGTCAAAGGAGGATTTTAGGCCATTGTTTATTTCTCAATCCAATGAGGGCTCACGACAGTGGAATCAAATAATTTCTTAACATTTATTACTACTTCTAACGTTATTTGAGTGTTGTGTGTTGACTATTTTTGAGTTCAGAAGAGTTGAAATCGGTTGAATTTTGATTAACTTGAAAATTTTCACTCCACGAGAGCCATGGAAAATGAGGAAATAACTATGCCCTTTGTTAGAGAATGAATGGAGTAGCGGAGAAGATGAATGTGTGGATGTAAAATGGAGGCTGCGCACCATCATACATATGTAGTAGTGTTGAGGGGTGTGCTTTGGTAGGAATTACTAATCATGCAACAAATATACCGTCAACAAAGTAAGTGTATCCACAGTAATAATTGAAATGAAGTTGGCTTTAGCTGCATTTTTATTCATGAGGCTAACATGTACAAACCCATTTTGCTTCTGTTAGATGAGCTTCGATCCCCATTCTACATACAAAAATATCTTTGGTAAAAGTGAGTTCTAGAAATTTTAAAACTATTTGTACAAACAAATTGAAACAAAATATTTGCTCCGTCGACAAAAAAAGCCATTATTCATTTCACTTCCACAAAATACCATTTGAATGAATATGATTATATGAGCCGTCAACCATGTCCCTTTTTGAGAGACGGTGTCTCATGTTGCCATGATTCATCTCTCTCTTACATACACACAATAATTTGCCATGTTTTTTTTTGCGTTGTACGAGGTTTAATTGAACAATAATTATGGTGAGCTAGATGGTAGCGTGCTCCCTATAGGAGCATCTTGTTACTCATTGGGCCAGTCTTAATGGAAAATTTTACGAGCATTATAATATATGTCATATCAGCAAATTTGCTGACTTGACAGGGTCATTATGAGCAGAAAGGAGGGGTAGTTTCATCAGATGAGAAAGGGGTTTCATCCCCATGAAACCCATCAAGCTCAATTACAAAGTACCCAATCTTGGTAACTGCAATGAAACTATGCATTGGAACTGACCTACTCTCAACGGGAGTTTCATTCTCATTAAATAGGGTGACATGTCAACATTTTTTATGATGTGGCAAAGAGTTAACGAAGAAAGAGATGAAATGAGTTTTACGGAGATGAAACCCTGTATATACTATTTCTAAGGTAGCTTGTGCCTTGCATGTAGCCTATGAAACAACAAAGAATGAAACATGTATTGTATTAATCTATTTTAACCATGAATTAAATGTTCTTTTGCCTATGTGACATTTTGAAAATATAAATATTAAACACAGCCATTGTCGGATGCATTGATAGTACGCAAGAATTCCTTTCGTGATAGCATGATCACTCTTCCTCGCTTTTCGAATTTATCCATTTTTTAATTTGAGGATATTTCGATCTAAATCAACTATTAGAGTGTGTTTGGTTCCAGGGATGAAGTGGTACGGGACGGGACGATCCCACTTCACCCTGCATTTGGTGCAGAGACATATGGGATGGGGACATCCCTGGGAGGGAATATACCCTCTGAATGCTGGATGCCTCCGTCCCACAAAAAGTGGCGGACCTGTTCACACGGTTCACGCCGTCTCCGCGCGGGCAAAGGAGGATAGCCGGCCAGCGCAAAGGAGGAGGACGAGTTCCCACCGGTGGGCGGGCACTGGAGCTGCTCTGGCAGGCATCCACATGAATTCGGAGCCAGCGTCGAGCTTCGCAGGTGGGGGCAACCTTCGTTGGGCGGCACGATCGGGGTCCGAGGCTGATGGTGGCGAGCTTGAGCGCCCGCTGGCACGGAGGAGGAGGACGGGCGCCCGTCGGCATGGAGGGGCGCGGAGGAGGTCCCGCTGGCAAGGAGGGGCGCGGACGAGCTCGCTCCGGTGCGGAGGGCTACCTTGGGCGGGTGGGCGCGGGAGCTCCGCCGGGCACGAAGGGGCGCGGAGGAGCTCCCCCGGCGCGGCGCGGCCGTAGCCTTGGAGTGGCGGGTCGAGCTCCCTGTTAGCGCGGCCGTGGCCTAGGGGAGGCGGGGTGGAGCAGGGGCGGTGGTGGCCGTGGCCGTGGCCTAGGGGCGGCGTGGTCGGAAGAAGGATAAGGCCAAGGAAAAAAGAAAAATATTGAACAGACAATGACAAATGGGGTCCTCTATTTAGACGACAGGTAGGGTCCATTTACTATGGGCCTGTTTGGAGTCGCTTATTTCCCGCTTATTGGTGAAAATAAGTGATAAACCCACCCAAACGCCTTGCTTATTCCCCGCTTGTCACGTAAGCCGCTTAGTGGAAAATCTGGAATAGAACTAGCACTGAGCTTATCTCGTACGCGGGTCTGGAGACGCTTCTCCCGCAAGCGGAGCTTTTTCCCCCGGTACCCTCGAGCAACGAGGCCTCCAGGCGACCGCCGCCGCTCCTCCCACAACCGCCGCCGCTCCAGATCCCGCCGCCGCCACTTGGGTCGCCCGGCCCGCCTCCCTACCTTCACCGGACTTAGTCCCCACCACGCCTCCCGCAACCGCCGTGACCTGTTCTGCAGATCCCGGTGCTGACCCCCTGCAGATCCCGACGCCGCCCCTAGGGTCGGCCGGCCCGCCTCCCTACCTCTGCTGGCCGCCCCTGCCAGGCCCCCGCCGCGGGCCGCCCCGCCGCCGGATGCCCCCGCCGCCGGCCGCCTGGGCGCCGCCCCCGCTGCCCCCGCCACGGGCCGCCTGGGCGCCGACCCCGCCGCCGGACGTCCCCGCCTGGGCGCCGCCTCCGCCGCTCCGCCGCCTAGGATCCGGCCCCGCCGCCGGACTGTCCTGCCGCCTGGGCGCCGCCCCGCCGCCAGACTCCCCTGCTGCCTGGGTGCCACCCCGCCGCCGGACGCCGCTGCCGCCTGGGCGCCGCCCCCGCCGCCGGACGCCAGAGCCGCCTGGGTTTGGACCATCCGCCCCCGCCGCCGGACGCCAGAGCATTTCGGGTTGCAGTAGCTGGGGAAGTTGGCAAGTTTGGGTAAGCCAAAGTTTCTATTTAGCAAAACTTTCTGTTAACTCTAGCTAATCTGACCAGATGAATAGCATACGGTAGCTGCTGTTTTCCCATATGTAGCTGCTGTAGTTTTCCCATATCTAGAGCATAGCAAGCAGCATTGTGATGTTGATGATTCGTAAAAATAGAGACGGATTTTGGAAGTCATACGATTACGTAGCACTGATACTTGATGCTCGCATATATCTTATGCCATGACAGCAGCTATATTTTAAGACACAGGTTTAGTGCTAGTCAAAGAAACCAATTGGACGATCCAAGTCACCGCTGCACATGCTCACGGGAGTATATCATAGCAAATCAGTGTTAAAATAACATAGTAGGCGTTAATCAATACGACGAGCTATAGCTTTAACTGTTTTACGAGGAGCGGAGCTTGCCGTGCAGTGGACTGGACCCTCCCTTGCCGCAGCTCCGCTGTTTAGCAAAACTTTCTGTCCGCTGCGATCAAGGCAAATTTTGCGCATCCAAATAAATAAACAAGGGTCGAATTTTGTCACAACTAAATTTGCCCAAACCTGTCCATTAATTCAATTAACTACATCTCTTTTTCATGACTTATGCGTAACCTTTCTACTTGGTGGTTTAAATAAGGTCATTAATTCTTTTTTCATTTTGCATTGGAGTCTCTTTGGAGCTATATGATGATGGAGTAGCTGATAACAATTTTATGCATGCGTGCAGTTGTTGCGAAGGATCTGAACAGCTGTAGCTATTACGACTGCAAGGCCGCCAACAAATAGCAAGGTAAAATTTGTGTCACTTCTTGATGGATTGCTAAAATGACAGATTGTGGGTTGTATGATCAGTGAACAAACTCGTAGATTTGTATTTAATTCTACAATACTGTGATCAAATTTTAGATGGAAAAGTCGTCAAAGATTGTGGCAAAATGGGATTCATTTGCCGCGAAAGCTTTCAATGACATTTGTGTGGAAGAAGTACTTGCTTTCAATCGGCCGCAGCAATGTTTGAATGCGGTGGGATATGCAAACCTTCTTAGAAAGTTTTATGAGCGTACCAAGAGGCCATACGGTGAGAGTCAAATGAAGAATAGGTGGGATATATTGAAAAAAATGTATACCCAATGGAAGACTTTGAACTTGAGATCAACCGAATTGGGAAGAGATCCTGTTACTGGTTGTATTGTGGCTGACGATGAATGGTGGGAAGAACAAAATAAGGTGAGCCCACTAACAATCATACTAGAGATATAGTTCGTATACACGTTGTTTATTTTTTTTTGAATTGGAGTATAATAGCAAGCTGTTTTGATGATATTTTACAGGCTATGCCAGGTTGTATCCAGTTCAGAACAGCTCCGCTTGAATATGAGGATCAGATGCGAATCATGTTTGAATCGGTCATTGTTACAAATGAAACTTCATATGTTCCAAGTGGTGATGGAAACGTTGATGTTGATGAACATGATGTTGTTGATGTTGAGGGCAACAATGATAGGGAGGCACATAAGGCCCCATCCAGTTCTGAGCTGAGGGCTTCAAAAAGGTCAGCTCCTAGTTCCCCTAAAGGAAAGAAGAAGAAGACTTTTAGAGACCAGTGCATGAAGCGGTTGGTCGATGCATATGAGTTGAAAGCTCAAAGTAGTAAACATTCAGCTACTTCACAAGTTGTTGATCATGTTAGAGATGAGATTGGAAGTATGTTGGAGCAAGTCATTAAGGATGGGGTTGAGGAGGGGAGTGATGAACACTTCTATGCCACACAACTTCTTCAAAAAAAGGAAAACCATGATGTGTTCATTACATTGAAGACACCAAATGGGAGGTTGAATTGGCTGAGGAGGGCTTGGGAGATAAGGAAAAAGCATTAGGGTGTTGCATTAGTGTGCCATTTCTCTTTCATTTCTCTTATGTTGTGTGAGACATAATTTCACTATTCTAAGTATGCTGTGTGAGACTATGAACCTTTTATTAGTTGTGTTGTAACAATAAAAATTCATCTGATGACTTGGTTAGTGCTTTTTGACGGGCTTGCATTTGTTTTGATGAGTACCTCTAGTGCAACTAGTGAATGTGAAGGCAACAGTGATTCTATTCATACCATGGATGTTGATGAATCTGATGACACTGATGATGATTACATCGTAGCAATGCTTGGTCTGGACTACATGGCATCATCTGGTATGAACAAGAAGAAGATTACTACTACGATAGCAAGGATGACTGGAACACAATGGGTTGAGTTGCAACTATAAGATCCAGTGGAGTGCTTTAACATGTTCAGAATGAGGAGGTCAGTTTTCTTAAGCCTTCATGACACTTTGGTGCAAGATTATGGATTGAGATCAAGTAGACAATTTTGTAGCAAGGAAGCACTAGGAATGTTTCTATGGGCTTGTGGTGCACCTCAATCTTTTAGGCAATGCAAGAATAATTTCCATCGCTCATTAGAAACTGTGAGTAGAAAATTTGAAGAGGTTCTTGAATCTATCATGAGATTAGCTGTTGACATTGTGAGGCCTAAGGATCCACAATTTTCAACTATTCATCCTAAACTACAAGAACCAAGGTTTTGGCCTCATTTCAAAGATTGCATAGGAGCAATAGATGGTACCCATATACCCGTAACTGTGCCATTAGCTGATCAACCGAAATACATTGGTCGGCATGGGTATCCTTCACAAAATGTCATGGCGGTATGTGACTTTGATATGCGGTTCACATTTGCTGTCACTGGTTGGCCTGGTTCTGTCCATGATACTCGTGTATTATTGGACACGCTTCTCACATACAAGGATCAATTTCCACATCCTCCCGATGGTAAGGACGAGTTATGTTGCAATTTATTTTCAGGAAATATTTGCTCATTGTGATATAACATATAAATATAACATGCAAACAAGTACTATCTTGTTGACTCTGGATATCCTAATAGAAAAGGATTTCTTGCACCCTACAAGGGACAGAGGTATCATGTTTCTGAATGGCAGCATGGTCAGCATCCGGTAGGATTGAAAGAAGTGTTTAATCATGCACATTCATCCCTTAGAAATGTGATTGAGCGATCATTTGGAGTTCTAAAGATGAAGTGGCGCATTCTCTTGAATTTGCCCAGTTATCCGGTTAACAAGCAGTCGAAAATTATAGTTGCTTGTATGGCCCTTCACAATTTCATCAGAGATAGTGCCGTACATGACGTGCATTTTGAAGAGGATTTTGCAGAAGATGATGGTAATCCAACCCAACCTAGCACGGATGGTGGTGGTGGTGCTTTAGGAGATGATATTGATATGGGTGCATTGCGTGATGCTATTGCTGTCGCTATGGTTTCATGATTCATTGTTGTACCCATGATGGATGTTTCCATACTAGACCGATCTATCATATGAATTTCATATTATTGTAATGTAATTTCTATTTAACATACTCCAAAGGCATTAGAATTATTGTCTTCTTCTCAGATTCACAATAAAAATGAGCTACTATCAGCCTTAGGGGCATTCAGGTCAATTTACCAACCTGGACAGACAATCGACACAAAATAATCAGGATTGCCAAACACCCTGCTTATTCAGACAGCAGCTTATCCAGGCAGCAGGCTTATCAGATAAGCTTGCTTGTCAGATAAGTGAGTTCCAAAAAAGCGTATACAAACAGGGCCTATGACTAACGGTATTAAAATCGTCATTCATTCCATTCTCTCGATCCCCGTACCAAACAAAGAATTGGGACGGATTCATCCCTGTCAACCAAACATAAAATAGGATCGTCCCATCCTAAAATACGGGGATGGAATGATCCCGTCCCACCTTGTCTCGGAGCCTAACACACCCTTAAGGTGAGCTCTTAGCTTGGATCATGTTCCACGTGGTTTGCATGGCTTCCAAGTTCCAAGTAGACATGAGTATTTGTTGGGCTGGGTCGGGATGTAAAAAAACCCGGTTTATTTCAGGTTAAAAGTTTGTGATCACGGTTATCCCATAAGCATTGTCAAGCTCTGGGCTCGTACTTCCGTTCCTTTTTAAGTAGAAAAATAAATAATAAATTGTATGGGCAGGCTTGAGCCGATCCGATTTTTTTGAGCTTGATTTTTCCTCTGCCCTACAGCAACCGTAGACGGGCCAAAATCTAGCGGGCTCGGGCCGGACCTGAAATGCTCATTTGCCAAACTAGTCCCACAGTTATGGAGTCACACGCTACGCTCCATAGATCCCAACCGCAGAAGATCCTGATCGCAGACCGCTGCATTTCATCAGTCTCCTCTCCCATCTCAGATCGATCTGAACGCTGAAACCCCCGGACGGACTGAACCTACTCTCCTCTCCGCCCGGCCGGCCGGTAACCATGGCTCGCCCCCCGCCCCCACCCCAAACCCTACCCCTCCTCCTACTCCTCTCCCTCCTCGCCTCGCTCGCCCCCGCAGCCACCGCGGCCGCGTTCTCGGGCCTCGACGCCTTCCTCGCGTCGGCGGCCGCGCGCGACCCGTCCGCCGGCAACGACACCTTCGCCGCCCTCCCCGCCGGCCTCCGCCGCGCGCTCGCCGCCCCGACCCCGCTCCTCCCCTCCCGCCTCCTCTCCCTCACCGCCGCCGTCCCCGTCCACGTCCGCCTCGCGGGGGCCTCCTTCCCGGCCTCCTCCGGTCGGTCCCTCCCCTCCCTCGTCAACGCTGCCGTCTCCTCGGCAAGCTTCCTCTCCAGCCGCCCCCCGCACCGCCTCGCGGTCTCCCACACTCTCCACCTCGACGTCACCGGCCCTGTCGCGGCGTCCAAGCTCGCCAACAGCGCCGGCAACGCCGTCCGCGCGCACCTCGACAAATCCGCCGCGCCCTTCCACTCCAACGCGCTCTCCGGCGTTCCCTACTCGCTCGTCGACGAACTCGTCGCCGAGGACTACCGCGCGCTCGCCGGCTCCGGCCCCGCTGAGGCCGTCTACATCTACTTGCTCGACCTAGGCTCTCAGCCGCGCCCGTACGGCTACACTGCGGCCGCCTCCGGCACCGACGCCTCTTCTCCCGGGTATTCCCGCTGCCTCGGTCCCATGTGGGCAGGCAAGGATCGGTACATTTGGATCGACCTTGGTGCCGGCCCGGTGAACTATGGCCCGGCGCTGTCTGGTGATGGTGTGCTCCCTCGTGGTGAGTTCCACCCTCTTGCCACCCTCCACGGTCGGCCCAAGGCGGAGAAAGCTCTCCTCGCTGATCTGGCTTCTCTTGTACTCGGTGCTTACAAGTCTTTGCTAGTGCCGTCGCTCAGAATTCCAGTGTATTATGAGAACTCGTTGCTTATTCGGTTTGTTCACATCTATGGGGACCGGAAGGAACCAGAGGGGCTTGATTTCCATGTAATTGAGCAGTCGATTCGAGATGGGGATCTACCTTATAGTGGCCAGAGCTTGAAGTTTGATTTGCACACGGTCAGGTACTCCGAATGCCCAATTTGCTCATTTGCAATTGCCAGGTCGACAAACTCATTTACATCGAGGTTCCTGTTTGCGAATTACACACTGATAGTGAATGAGTACTTGGACTCCAAGCGTTTGAGGCAGGTGCTTTCAGACTCATCGGATGAGATACATCGTCTGGCTGGGGTTCATGACAATGATGAACATGACAAAGTGGTGCCAGTTTTTGTGTTTGATTTGGATTATGATAAACTTTTGCCACTGGATAGGTACCACCAGGCAGTGGCATTTGGTGATATGGTGGTTGCTGTGAGGACAAGGAGCTCACAAACAGTAAGTGACTACACCTGTAATGGTCGACACGTGCTTACAATGACTAGAAACCTTGAGCGGCCAATCATTGGCTCAGTTCTGCAGAGCATGTGGGGTGTTTCACCCACGCATCAGTCATGGAGCCCTGACCATAACGCTACAGTTGTTGATTACACTTGGAGCACTGGGCATACACCATTTGGTCCTTTTTCAGAGACCAAATCACTGTCTTTTGTGCAGAAAGATGCAGCTCGTAGGAATGTTCTTCTTACCACCTTGAACTTCACAATCACTAGCACAATTAATGTTTTGGAGTCAATGGCAGCACATGGTGGGGAGAACATACTTCTTAGAAAGAAAAGGCATGTTGAATTCATTCAGAGGTGGAATCTGCTCACATATAAATTGGAGAAGGTGGTTTCAGCCATGTCACGCTTGGACTACGAGAAGGCAATGTACCTTTTGAGATCTTCAGACCATGATCTGTATGAAATTCACTCATTGGTGTATCAGGCATCCCAGGAGCTTGAGGCTACACTGGTTTGCTTCAAAGATCCACCATTCCCTTGGGTCTCAGTTTCCATGTCTGGAGTGTTTGTTTTTGGTTTCTTTTATGTGTACTCGAAAAGGGATAAATTATTTAGGAGCAAAAGGAAACAGTTTTGAGTTCTGACAGCATTTTAGTTCATGGATACTGTCTGAATGTTTGAGCTTGATAATACCATAGTTAGACAGCACTCAGGATGTTGCATCCCAACACATTACATGGAACTGTAACAGGACATGGGTTGCATCTTGTTTCAAGCACATGAGTTTAATTGTATGAGATATACTGGATTTTCTTGAGGGAAGTAATACTTCCACTTGTCTTGTAAGTTCCATGTGCCTGAATTTGTCCTTGATACATACCGTTGATCTAGATTTTTTTTCAGAATTTATTTTGTATTGTGGATTGTGTTGTTTCCTTTCTTATTTATCAGATGGACAACCTTGATAGATGTTATGCTCATGTCAGTTTCAGAGTGTTTGCCACTATAATAGATGCTAGAGTGTTGGTACGTTCGACATTGTTTATTGTTCTGATATTTTGTCTGACATCTGTTTGCTAGTGATATGATGTTTTGAACTAGGAGAGAGTATGTCTTAAGATAATTATTGGCTAGTGCCTTCATAGGTTGTGTAATAGTGAATCCATGAAGTGATTGTTTTAGCTAACACCTTCATATGATTTAATTAAGATGGTGATCAGTGATAATCATGTAGAGAATTTAATTTCAGCCCAGTTCTTAACTTTTGCAGTTTTGCATGTTTGCTAACCCTCCACTGTTGCTACTTGAAATGGCATATTAGCCACTGAATATGCTGGTTCATCCCATTCACAGAAATTTTCTGCTTATTTTTTCTTCTATATGGGCTTCGGCTATCTTTTTTTCCCCCTTGAACATACAGGAGAGCTGCGTATCATTATATTAAGAAGAAAACGAGGGGGTTTGAGCCCTGTACCACACCGCACACACCCTTCACATCATACAAAGAACACTCCCTCGCCTTTTTAAAACAGAAAGACCTTGACCACTAACAAAACTTACTCAATGGGTGGCACTAGAGTGAGGAGATGAGAGATTCCTTGAGCTCCTAATACTCCAAAGGTGCAGCTCCTCCCTAACGGATACCAGGACTCCGTTTAGGCTAGGCTGAATCCCTTCGAACACACATCTGTTGTGATGGTTCCGAACTGACCAATTTACACATTCTTTCTTAAAGAAACCAGAAAAAAAGAGGAGGGGAGCCTTTTAATGAAAATATGTTTGTTAAAGGAAAAAACATGCAGCTTTACAAACCTGAACCTCTTCACTAAAAGGTGTTTAATCAAAGGGTCTCGTAGGCACTTAAGATCTGAGGATTATATTCTTAGTTTGATGAGGATGCTTAATTGGAGTCAATTTTTGAGTAAAGGAGGTTGAAGCTTCGTAACTTTTAATATCCAGTGGAAATGACCGTGATGGTAAAGCTGAGATCACTGCCAACTCAGTTTCTCCAACTACTTTGCTTCCCATTTGGAATACCTCAAGACCATTTCCACCGTTTTGCAAATAGAAGCTTGAATTATTTTGGCGTAGTGTCTGAAATTCACCTGTGCAATTTGTAGTAAGTTGCTGTCAGAAAGTCTCTAGTTAGTAGTAGTTGATTCCCTGTATTGGAGCAGGCAGTATAGGAGCCATACCAGAAATTGCAGCTTTCCTAATAAATGAGATATAATATATGAGATTTATCGAAAAAGAAAAAGGCAGTGATCTCAGTTGCCTAATTAGCATTGCCGCCCTCACTGGATAAAAAGGGTATCGAAGATGAAGTATGCAGACAATCTGTGCTACGGGATTGTGATAATAAACCAGCCAATTATAGCTTGACAACACATGGTAAATGAAGGCCAACTTATTCTGGGTAAAGTTTTCTCCAAATGCTCTCCTACCTGAATAGAAAATTTTTATGGCTACAACTGCTCCAAAAAAATATTCTTTCCGTGAAACATACTAGCAATGACTAGGAGCAATGTACATCCAATTATTCAATCATCTACCGAGCCTGCATTCTTGGTGCTACGAAGTCAGCCTTGCTACGAAGATTCAAAGTGAGATTGAGATGGTGAGAACGAGATGCCAGCAACCCCTGGATAGTGAATACGTTGCGTTTACCCGGCCTGCAGCAAAGAAGCGATTCTTCAAGTCGTCGGGGGCAGACCGGCAGGTACCTCATTCGTGACTCGTGAGACACAGATACCACTGGCATCTCATAGCTTAAATACCCTTGCAATCAGACTGAGTCTATCTCCTTCACCTCTGTCCGCTGAGAGCAAATGGCGCTTGCTAACAGCGGCTCCACTGCCGTTCCACCAGGAGAACCTGCGGTCCCTCCAGCCATTCTGGGTAGCGATCCTCCGGCCGTGAAGCCTCCAGCTGCTCCAGGTAGCGATTCTCCGGCAGCTCCGGGTGGCGATGCCCCAACAGCAGCACCTGTTAAGCCTCCGGCAGGTAGGGATGCAATTAGTCTGTGCTGTACTGCTGTTTGCGTTCAAATGGTCTTATACTATGTTGAATCGGGCAGGGGCTATTTTGATAATTTTAATATAATCAAGTACAGACATATGAGTTTGAGTAGTACAGGCAATTTTTATACCAATTTTTTAAGATGGAGATTGGTCCGGGAGCTGAGAGTTTAGTTCAAACTAAAATTTTTCTAACTGAATTTTAATTAAATTATGAGGTTTTTGGATCCCAAGCAAACGTACCGTTTCAAACAGGCACAGCCAATTGCAACACATGATGCTATATGTTCTACATTTCACCCTTCTTTGCTGACTTAGTTTGGCTAATACCTTGCTCTTGGTGTTGCAGTTCAGCCGGGTCCCGAGAACAGCCCATTTCCGCCGCCAATACATGATATAAAATGACATCGACAGAATTACCAGCATTAGTTGGGATCCAGTCGTATACATGGTCCTGCAAATGACTTTGGTTCAGTTTACATCCAAAAATTTGATTTCAGACGAACAATGTTGAGTGTTAAATTTTAGATTAAGATTTCATTTCGCCATTGGAGGCAGACATCATGCAGTAGTTGTGCTTGAGTGTATGGAGCTCTCTCTTCTACTACTTCGCCATAAACTTGTCCCATGTTGTAGTTGTGCTTGAGTGTATGATGCAGAAGCAGCTCATGTGTTGTCGTCACCGATCTCCTGATGTTCACAGTCTCCTTGAGGAATTCATGTGATAGGGTCGATGAAATGCACAAAGAAACTGCACCCAATTTTCCTATACCTCTCGTCTTTCCTTGTTCAAACGTACTGAAGAATTGCTATTTCTCTACTCTCTAGACGCCCAATCATGGCTTGACTCTTCATTGTTTTAGTTTCATCTCTGTTTCCCCCTTGTTTTCTTGTAAACACACTCTCTCTTAATCTATAAAAAGACTTGTGCTTGCGGAGCTCCCCACATTTTTCAGTCATTTCTTCTGACGACTCAAATTAATTGCTCACCCGCTACTGAATTTCAAGAAGCCTATCCATAAAGCACCAGGGGTTGTTTTATAAAGATATGTCTCCTCATCAGGTAATTTTGGCTGGAGTTTGTGTAAGTCAATATTTGGACCGTTGAATAGGTTTAACCGACGAGATAGAGCTACCGTTTTTATAACTCTAATCTCCATGCACCACTCACTCTCAAAATTTCTTCTGCTACCCAAGCCTTACCTCTACAAAATTGGCCCTAACCCCCTAACTTTAGCCATTTTCATTTTACCATATCAAAATCCCTTCTTCCATGTGACACTTGCTATAAAATTATGTTTAGCTTTTTTTTTTCCTTTACACATGATATCACCTGATAGTGGCGGAGGAAAGGGTAGGGCCACTAAGGCCATGGTTCTAGGCGTGGGCCGTTATTTCATACCGGAGACACTGTAGCACAAGGGTCTAGGTCTAACCGGCCCAATACTTCTACTGAGTGGCCCTAGGCATCAGTGTAGCCTAGCTCCGCTCCTGAGAGGGCTGGACGAAAAGCTCATGGCTCGTTAGCTCGCTCGGCTCGCAGCTAGCTCGGCTCGGCTTGTTGTATTTCTCTGACAAGCCGAGCAGGTGTTTTAGCTCGTTACGATAACGAGCGAGTTCGAGCCGGCTCGCGAGCAGCTCACGAGCCTAACGGCCATGAAGAAGGACAAGCTAACGGGCAGCAGCGCAGCGCTCAGCAGGCGAACAAGCGGCCCAAGAAGCCCAATCGATCGACTCGGTCACTCCCCCACAGTCAAATCGAACCCTCGCTCATCAGCTCCGTCTTCCCTTCCGCTGCAAGTCTCGCGCCACCACGAGCCCAAGACAGGCGTCCGCAGAGGTGGCAAGGCCGCAGCGGCACCGCCGTGCCTCCCTCTCGTCGTCTGCCTGTGCTCACTGCCAGCTTGTCTTGTTTCCTCTCCCATCAATCAGTCAACGCTGGTGCTATGAGGATGAAAAAAGAGCAAATAGGCACATGAGCACGAGGAGAAGGATGATAGAGCCATGCGCAGCAGCGTCTCTGTGGTTCGTTTGGTGATTCTGCGTTATTCTCTAGCTTGTTTTCTCCTATCTTTATCTTCATTTTTCTAGGTTATAGATCTTGAGGATTTTTTGTGATGTATGTACACATGATTTTCTTTCCAATCCAATTGAATATCTCAAAAGCGGATGGATTCTTGCTCCAAACTTTTTATCTATCGCTGCTGAGTTCTGTTCTATTGTTTTGGGATACGACGGCTCGTGAGCTAAACGAGCTTGCTCGAGCTGCTGCCGAGCTGAGCCGAGCTGCCTCTTCTGCTCGTTTAGATAACGAACCGAACCGAGCCGAGCCGAGCGCCAAGCCGAGCTGAGGACTTTGGTATCATCAGCCGGACAAAACTGACTGGTTAGCCACCCCACATGCGTTCACATGCCGCGTAATGAGCCTAAACAGACAATATCCTGATCATATGTTTTCACCCTAGAAATTCTTCGAACTCCACCGACCACTATCATGGCCATTTGCTCTGACGTTGCCGGCTACGCAGCTTTCCATGTGTACATTCGAAATAAGGCAAACTATTTGCATTGCCACCTACTCAGTAAATATTGCACACCTTGCTCGAATCATTTGGAGCTAGTGCCTGAATTCCCACTTGTGCAAAATATGGAGTAGCAATTCATTGTTAGAAGGTGTCTTATTTTTGACTCAGCACTAAAACTGAAAAGTTGCACTGACCACAGGGCAAGTTGTGCACGTACATCCGACCATCTGACTCAAGTGGACAATTTTGTTAGCAAAATGCTCGTAGTTTTAGTTGGTAGGACTGGAACACTAATTGAGTGCTACGTAAGTTCCTTACGTTAGCGCTCTTGTGCTAAATTTAGGATTAGTTTGACAAATATAATCTCATTAGATATAGTTATGTCTATAGATTCATGTAATTGTCATGTCCAGAGATAGCAAAATTAAAGTGCTTATTACTAAAAGCTTACACCAATGCAAACAATCCTTCAATTTTATATTCTAGGGTTTCTTTGAACATCGCAACTGCCTCTTCCACAAAGGCACACATTGCCTAATGCCTACAATTACTAAGCATGCATGCAACGCTAAACATTTCTATGGGTACCTCTTCAAATTGCACCGCACGACTGCTCTTATATTCTTCTGCATGCCGCCCTTTTCATTTCTGATCGTTATGGGTATAATTATTTGCTGCAGCTCGTCCGAAACTGAAAAACACGCATTGCATGACGCTACTCTGCCACTTCGTGATCCATGAATCACTAGTAGAATTGGCTTTCGATGCGCTCCCTTTTGCCCCGGTTTAAAGTTGGCTCGGGACAAAAGGGGGTGCACCACGGTAGGCAAAAATGGAGGGGAGAGTTAGTCCCGCTTGGTAATTGCAACCGGGACTAAAGGCCCCCTTTTAGTCCCGGTTGCAACGGCTAGTTGCGGGGCGTCGGTGGCGGCACCCTTTTGTCCCGGTTGGAGGCAAAAAGTTTAGCCCCGGTTGGAACCTCCAACCGGGACTAAACTTTCAACCGGGACAAAAGGTGTTCCTTTTTTGTCTCGGTTGGAGTTTTTAACCGGGATAAAAACTCATCCCCATTATAAAGAGAGAAAATGGGGATCAGAAAGAGCTAGAGCATCGCCAACAAGATGATACAGTCAGGAGGTGAAATAGATGTCAAGTTTTAGCAATGTATAAAATGATCACCACATGAGCAAGCACTTAGTTAAGAATCACCCAAGAAAGAACAAACTAGTCCATCAAGATCTCATACAGGGAAGACACGTTCTCAACAAGAGATCATTGCAAACACCCATATATGCATCACAAGTCATGTGAAGCTTGTTGAAACCAAGTGCCTATTTCTTTTGGTAGACAACTTGTAACAACTAAGCAAGCAAGAATATGAATAGTTAAGCATAGAGACTTGGTGAATTGATGAAATTTTCTTTTCATTATTCACACACAGCAAAATACATGAAATGCCTTTGCGGTACAAAGAAGCCATGCTTTCCCAAGGGGTGCATCATGGGCTAAACATTTGCAATGATACCTAGATCTTTGACCCAATTGAATAAAAAATATGAATTCCAACTATAAGCTAAATATGGAACCAGCATTCAAACAAGGGCAAAAAATAACTAAGCATCTACTCATGGGTGATAAGCAAGTTAATAGAGTAGGATTTAGCATTGGATTTCAAAAATAGTTATCTCAATATGTGTACAGTATCATCAAGAGCATAACTGCACATTGCATCAACCATAACCAACCAAGGCATTAGCTCACAAGCAGCATAAGATAGTAGTTAGAGCATATAAGAGAAGCTCAACTAGTGCAATATGATACAAATGCAACATGATACAGATGTAGTATGATACATATGAAAACCAAACTAGCATACTACAAAGATGCTAATAAGCAAAAAGACTATACAGATATCATACAAGAGAAGCACCAAAACCCAACTCAGAAAGGAAAGCAAACACTCAACTCCCCCAGCAAACGAGCAAATGTGGCTTGATCCAGGGGTTTAGTGAAGATATCAGCGAGCTAGTTTTGGGTAGCAACATAGCCAAGGTCGATGTCTCCTCTCTCAACATGATCTCTCAGAAAGTGATATCTCACATCAATGTGTTTGGTTTTTGAGTGGAGAACAGAATTCTTGGCTACACTAATGGCACTCGTGCTGTCACAAAGAAGGGGTACACGAGTAAAATCCAAACCAAAGTCTCTCAAAGTGAAAATCATCCGAAGCAGCTAAGAACAACAACTAGCAGCAGCAACATACTCGGCTTCGGTGGTAGACTGAGCAACACTAGACTGTTTGCGAGAAGACCAAGAGACCAAAGATGAACTAAGAAACTGGCAAGTGCCCGAGGTAGACTTGCGATCCAAGCGACACCCAGCAAAGTCCACATTGGAGTATCCGTGGAGCGTGAGTGTCGAGGAGGCAGAATACCACAAACCAAATTCAGGGGTGAAGTGGAGGTACCTCATGATTCTCTTCACTGCTTGATGGTGAGAAGTCCTCGTTGACACCTGGAAACGAGCGCACAGACACACTGCGAAGTGTATGTCTGATCTCTTCGCCGTCAAGTAGAGGAGGGAGCCGATCATGCTCCGGTACTCCTTCTGGTCCACCGGTTCGCCGTCTTCATCTGCATCTAGTGTTGTCATCGTCGCCATGGGTGTGGACAGTGGCTTGCACTACTAGATTTTTAGCCTATGGCAACGGAGGAAAAAAATGGCAATATGGCCAAAATAGTTGCAATAGGTAGCATTTGCAACCAAGTCAAGTTGGTTTGCAGCCGTGGCAAGTACCTGCATTGCAATAGCACATTGCAATGTTTTTTTTGGTCTGTTGCAATATTATGGTAATTACCACACACTCGTTCGTTGCATTATAGAGTATTGCAATGTTTGATGCCGTGGCATTAGCATGTATTGCCACGCAAGTATGCATTGCTATAGTACGTAGTTGCAACGGACAGACACTGTGGCAATATGGTATTTGGCCACAACAAACATGGTGGCAATAGAATATATTGCCATGCATATTTTACGTTGTGATATATTCTATGGCAACACAATTTCTTTCATGGAAATAAACTATATTACCATGGAAACATGTTTGGTGTATTCTCAAGCATATTCTCAAGGACATGGTGCGATCCCTCACGTCCTCGCTAAGGTCCCGGAGAGTGTCCACCATGGACTTGAAGCGTTGGCAGTAATCTGCAATGGAAGGTCACCTTGCTCGAAAGTCCGGAACTCGGCATCGAGGTAGAGGGCATGCGTCTCGCGATTGCCGAGAAACTGAGTTTCAACAGCAAGCCAGGCGTCACGCGCCATCACGCGGGTGGACATGACCATCTCGACGAGGTCGTTGGAGATGGAGCCGTAGATCCAAGACTTGACCATGCAGTCCATGCGGGTCCAGTCCGAGAGGCCAGTGTTCCTTGAGGGAGAACTAGACAAATTTTTCGTCAAGACAACAAACTTGTTGTGTCCTTCAGGGTCGTAGGAGATTTTTCACACGGAGACTACTATTCTGTCAAATTCTGTGCCGTTGGCCTGTTGCCTGTTGGGCGTGTGCGTGGAACGCGTGCAGAGGCTCGTGGCATTTTACCATCTCAATTCAAACACTCAAGTTTGTCAAATTTCTCGGCACCAATACACAGGTTCGGCATAATGAAACTGACATTTGCTTGTCGTTCATCCAAAGTCTTTGCTAGTTGGTCGTCTCATGTAAACATAGTTTTGCAAAAGTTTTGGCGATACAGATTCTCTACAGCCTCTTCAATTTGCCTGGTATGTGATCGAAAAAAAAGGAAATGAAAATTGCCTAGTGGGAATTCTGTCAGCTCATCAGGCCATTCCAGCTGCCGCGTACTTGATATTTGTGGGAGACTACTTATTGGCCAAACGCGCAGAGTCCGGCAACCTTAATGCAACTGTTCGACCAACAAACTGATGAAAGGGGTACAATTTGATTTCTGATAACAATTGCCTCATCCATATCTCAAGTAAATTTGAGATAATGCCACATCTAAATCTAACTAATTCTTTTAAGTTGTAAATTGTGAACTGAGCTTGGTTAGGTCTCTTACCATGGAACATGTCGGGCTAGACACTAGATTAAGTCTCCAACTCAGCATAAGTGTTCACATTTACAGCTACTTATTATTTTGATAGGTGACATGCCCATTAACAACGAGCTACCTATGATGGCTTCTTCAATTCTCAAAATCTGCCGGCCCGGACATTTATAGTTGTAAGGTGTGCGTGTTCATAGTGATATGAGTGTGTGAGAGATTTTAATACTTGGTCTACAATAGAAGATGTTGGAGTATGTATGTGTGTATTATGGCCCAATAAGGCCCATCTATGACTACTATATAGCTACCCTCTAGGGTTAGCCCAATAGACATGTAATTACCTCCAATATGGTATCAGCCTAGGTTTTCTAGGGTTAGCTGCTGCCCGGGCGCCGCCGCCGCCGCCGGCAGCCGTGGGCGCCATGGCCGGCAGCCCTCTTCCCCCTCCTCCCTCCTCCTCCCCCTCCCTTCCTTCCACATGGGCCCAGGTTGCCTCGGGACGGCCTCCCGCGGGCGCGGCCGTCGCTCCTACGGCGTTGGCCGCCGTCGCCGGGCCCCCTGGCGCGGGCCACGCCGCTGACGCGGGCCACGACGGGGCCCCGGACAGCACGGACCACGCCGCCGCCGCCGCCGCCGCCGCCGCTGCGGGTCTCCGCGCGGGCGCAGGCGGGCGCGCGGGCGTGGATCCCGCCGACGCCGACGCCGCCGCCGCCGCGGCTGCGGCCCTCCACCAGGCAGCGGGCGGCCCTGCAGGTGCAGGTGCGGGCGCCGCTACTGCTGCTACTGGCGTTTCAGCGGGCGCAGGGGGGGCACGCTCGCCTTCCTTTCCCCGCACCGCCCCCTCTGCCACCTCTGTCCCTACACGCAGCAGGACCTCCCAAGGTGACTCTCGCTGCGGCCCTCGTCGCCGCCCGGGCTGCTGCTGCCGAGGGTCAGGCACGCCTGCGCGCAGTAGCCCTAACCTGGGAGCGCGAGCATGATGCGGCCGACGTCTTGGCCTGTCAGATCGCTGAGGCGGAGCAGCTCCTCGCCCACCCGGTGTCCCATGACAGCACTGCCACCTCCTCCGGCTCCGGTGCTCCCTGTCCGCCTGTGGTGGTCTGGACCGACCTGGCCGATCCACTCGTCGCGCAGCTACATTACCAGGCCGGGGGCGTTCAGAACATCAAGAGCTTGGTCCCAGTCGTCCTAGACCCTGAGTCGCCCTCCTACGCCCGTTGGCGGGACATGGTGCTGCTCATTCTCCGCCACTACGCCCTCGACGACCATGTCCTCACCGACACCTTCCCTGCGGCCCGGATAGCTGCGTGGTTTCGCCTCGACAGCATCGTCCTGTCGTGGATCCTGGGGACCATCTCCCTCGACCTCCACGACCTCGTCCGCGGCACCCCCGACACCACCGCCCGCCGGGCCTGGCTGGCGCTCGAGGGCCAGTTCCTGGGCAACGCCGAAGCCCGGGCCCTTCGTCTTGACGCGAGCTTCCGCACCTTCATCCAGGGCGACCTCTCCGTTGGCGAGTTCTGCCGGAAGATGAAGACCATGGCGGACTCCCTCGGTGATCTTGGCTGGGCCGTGGAGGACCGGATCTTGGTTCTCAACGTTCTTCGCGGCCTCAACGAGCGCTACGCCCACCTCCGCACCTGATTCACCCGACAGCGGCCCTTCCCCACTTTCCTGCAGGTCCGTGATGACCTTGTCATGGAGGAGCTTACTCAGGGCATCCAGCCTGGGTCCCTTCCCGCGCCTGGCTCCTCATCTTCCTCGACCGCTCTTGCCGTGACTCCTACGCCACGTCCCTCCGCTTCGCCACCGTCGTCCCTTCTTGGTCCTCCTCCTCCTGGCCGAGCGGGGGTGGGGGGGGGGGGGGCGTGGCGGCCGCTGTCGCCGCGGTGGGGGGCGTGGTGCAGGCACTGGTCGTGGGGGCACACCGGCGCCTCCACGGGGCTCTCCCTGGCCGTCCTTTGCCAACCCATGGTCAGGGCGCATCTCCATGTGGCCCTTCCAGGCCACCGGCGGCGAGCCTCGTCCACCGGCCGCCATGCTCGCTGGCGCTGTACCGGTTGCTCCGTTTTCGTCGCCGTGGGATCCACCTCCCGGGGCCTCGCCTGGGCCTGTCGGGTGGGACCCGACAGCCTTGGCCCGCTCTTTCGGCACCATGACCCTGACTCCTCCAGTCGGCCAGGACTGGATCGCCGACTCGGGTGCCACTTTTCATACTACACCCGACCCTGGTATACTCTCTTCTGTTCACCCTCCTTCTTCCTCCCACCCTTCATCCATCATGGTCGCAAATGGCTCTTGTCTTCCTGTCACTTTCGTGGGCACCGCTCACACTCCCGGTTCTTTTCGGATTCCTGATGTTCTTGTTGCTCCCTCCATGGTTCACAACCTTCTTTCTATTCGCCGTTTTACAACTGACAATTCTTGTTCTGTTGAATTTGACTCCTCTGGTCTTACTGTGAAGGATTTGGCTACCCGGCGACCTCTTCTCCGATGTGACAGCACCGGGCCCCTTTACTCCCTTCGGTTTCCTGCGTCCACTTCTTCCTCTTCGCCCTCCGCTTCTTCAACTGCTTTTGCCGCCACAACTTCTTCCACTACATGGCACCGGCGTCTTGGTCATCCTGGCCGTGATGTCCTGACACAGCTTAGTCGTAGTTCCGACATACCATGTACTCGGGCTCATGATGAGCACCTGTGTCAGGCGTGCCAACTGGGCCGTCATGTTCGCCTTCCATTTCCTACCTCCTCTTCACATGCGACCCATATGTTTGATCTTGTACATTGCGACCTATGGACATCGCCTGTTTTGAGCATTTCTGGCTATAAGTATTATCTTGTTGTGGTTGACGATTTCTCTCATTATTCTTGGACTTTTCCCTTGCGTGCCAAGTTTGATGCTTTTCCCACGCTTCTCCACTTCTTCGCCTGGGTGTCCACTCAGTTCGGCCTCACCATCAAGGCCGTCCAATGTGACAACGGCCGCGAGTTTGATAACACCACCTCCCGTGCCTTCTTCCTCTCTCACGGTGTGCACCTACGCATGTCATGTCCCTATACCTCCTCCCAGAACGGTAAGGCTGAACGCATGATTCGTACCACGAACGACACCATGCGCTCTCTTCTGTTCCAGTCTTCTCTCCCTGCCCCCTTCTGGGCTGAGAGTCTTCATACCTCCACCTATCTCCTTAACCGCCTACCTTCCGTTGCCTGCCCCGCTCCCACTCCACACAACGCTCTTTTCGGTACCCCCCCGCTACGATCACCTTCGTGTCTTCGGGTGTGCGTGTTATCCTAACACCACTGCCACTGCTCCTCATAAGCTGGCTCCCCGTTCGACTCAGTGCGTCTTCCTCGGGTACTCCCCGGATCACAAGGGGTACCGTTGCTTTGACCTCTCCTCTCGGCGGGTCCTCATCTCTCGCCACGTGGTGTTTGACGAGTCCGTCTTCCCTTACTCCACCACCTCCCCACCCCCTTCCACCTCCGACCCTGATCTCTCCTCCCTGTTTCCCACTGACCCGGTGGACCAGCCACCGCTGACGTTGTGTCCTGCAGGTACTGCTCCATCGTGGTTTTCACCGGGCTCGACGCCCACCGGTGCTGCCCCAGGCTCGACGTCCACCGGTGCTGCCCCTGACCCTACGCCCAGCGAGGGTCTGACGGCGCCAGACTCTGGTGCTGCCCCTACCCCTTCGCCCTGCGTGGGGCCGGAGGCACCGCCCTCAGCTCCTGCTGCCTGGTTCGCGCAGCCCGTGCGCGTCTACCAGCGCCGGGCGCGGCCGGCTCCACTACACCTGGAGCCGGCCCCGCCACCGCCGTCGCTGCCTCGGTCACCGCCTGTGGACTCTTCTCCACCGGCGACGCCTACACCACCACCTCCGCCGGCCCCGACTGCCCGTGTTGCGCCGTCGGTGTACCATCCGCCTCTCCTACACCGGCACCCGCGTCATGTTCACCCTATGGTGACGCGACATGCGGCTGGTACCCTGCAGCCCCGGGCTCTTACAACGATGCCCGACGAGTCGCAGGTCTCTCCTGTACCCTCCTCTGTCCGCGGCACCCTGTCGGACCCTCACTGGCGCCGCGCGATGGAAGAGGAGTACGCGGCGCTCCTCGCCAACCAGACTTGGGATCTGGTGCCCCGTCCGCCTGGCTCCAACGTCGTCATCGGCAAGTGGATCTGGACACACAAGCGGCGGGCTGATGGTACCCTTGATCGGTACAAGGCCCGCTGGGTTCTCCGGGGTTTCACTCAGCGCCCTGGTGTCGACTACGATGAGACGTTCAGTCCGGTGGTCAAGCCAGCTACCGTCTGGACTGTTCTCTCACTGGCTCTCTCCCGCTCCTGGCCCGTGCATCAGCTCGACGTCAAGAACGCCTTCCTGCACGGTACTCTGACTGAGACAGTTTACTGCAGCCAGCCAGCGGGTTTTGTTGATTCTTCTCGGCCTGATATGGTCTGCCGGCTCAACAAGTCCCTCTATGGCCTCAAGCAGGCCCCTCGAGCTTGGTATTCGCGGTTTGCTGCCTACCTACTGACACTGGGTTTTGTGGAGGCCAAGTCTGATACTTCTCTGTTTATCTATCATCATGGTGCTGAGACTGCTTATCTGCTGCTCTATGTTGATGACATTGTCCTCACTGCCTCGAGTCCGTCCCTCCTACGGCGGATCATCACCTCACTTCAGCAGGAGTTCGCTATGAAGGATCTGGGTGTGCTCCATCACTTTCTCGGGGTCACCGTTGAGCCTCGTCAGGCCGGCCTCTTTCTTCACCAGCGGCAGTATACTCTTGATATCCTGGAGCGAGCTGGGATGACTGACTGCAAGCCCTGCTCCACTCCAGTTGACACTCAGGCCAAGTTGTCAGAGGCCGACGGCACTCCGGTGACAGATGCTACTGCGTACCGGAGTCTGGCTGGGGCTCTTCAGTACCTCACCTTCACCAGACCGGATATCACTTATGCAGTTCAGCAGATTTGCCTCCACATGCATGATCCCAGGGAGCCCCATCTCACTGCTCTCAAGCGCCTACTCCGGTACCTCCGGGGCACTGTGGACTACAGCCTCCTCCTTCACAGGTCTCCCTCCACTGAGCTTGTTGTCTACACCGACGCTGACTGGGCCGGGTGTCCGGACACTCGGCGCTCTACCTCCGGCTACGCCGTCTTTCTGGGCGGCAACCTGGTGTCCTGGTCGTCCAAGCGTCAACCGGTGGTCTCCCGCTCCAGTGCCGAGGCGGAGTACCGCGCTGTCGCTAACGGCGTGGCAGAGGCATCGTGGCTTCGGCAGCTCCTTGCCGAGCTCCACACTCCTCTCTCCCGGAGCACTCTTGTCTACTGCGACAACGTCAGTGCGGTGTACCTCTCCACCAACCCTATTCAGCACCAGCGGACCAAACATGTGGAGATCGACCTTCACTTCGTCCGGGATCGGGTCGCCCTCGGTGATGTTCGGGTCCTCCACGTCCCGACTACCTCTCAGTTTGCCGACATCTTCACCAAGGGCCTCCCGTCACCCGCCTTCACTAAGTTTCGCTCCAGCCTCAACATCACCTGTGGCTAGTTGTGTCTGTGGGGGGGGGGGGGCTCGTGTGTGTGTCCTTCTTCTTTTCATGTCCAGTCTACAACTCCGCTGCGTCGGTAATTCAGACTGCGGGGGAGTGTTGGAGTATGTATGTGTGTATTATGGCCCAATAAGGCCCATGTATGACTACTATATAGCTACCCTCTAGGGTTAGCCCAATAGACATGTAATTACCTCCAATAGAAGAGAATTGATTTTTTTATACTTATGTCTTCGTAAATTATTAGCCCGTGTGAGAGCATGATCGATGGACAACAGATGCAAATCAATCATTTTGAGCCACACCAAAATTATCCAAGATCATAAACAAAACCACTACAAGCAATTCCAACTTCACTGATAGGAAAAGTCATATAAACACTCGAACTTCAGAAGAAGACAATCATAAGAGCGTATATTTGCTGATTTTCACATGCTCATACAGTCATATATACAACTTGTACAAAGTTACCAAGGATTAAAAAAGCATACGTGAGTGAAGATGAAAACGAACTCAATAAACAAAGCACAACAGAAACGGATATGTTGTTTCCGGGAATTTTCTTTCGTATTTTTAGGTCACTTTGATCGTTCGAATTTTATGGAGGCCCACCAGTATTTACCTCTTTTTTGTAATAATATATTTTCTTGAAATATCTTATTAGAATGCTAGAAAGAAATATTAGAGTTAGGGTACTTCTATTGGAATCATATCCTCTACCGTAATATGTTAAATGCACCAACACAAGTATACAGCCAATGTTAGCCATTTAATCTAAATTGCTCGGGCTAGAAAATTTAAGAGCACTACATTTATTGTGAAGCATTAAGAAATTATATGGTTCCTTGTGATTCAAACATGTCCTTAATAAAACTGATAAATACGACATGTCTTTTGACAAATTACTATCACTAGGAAATAGCCGACACCATGTTGAATAATAGCATAATAATTGTACAACACTTGATTAATTTGCCAGTACAAGCTAAAATGGTGATCGATATCTAGGCTAACACTAACAGTCGTTACATATTAACCAACTATGCTAACATCCGGACCAGGCGGTTTATTCACGAAGAATAACATCGGGATTATCGGATCCAAGCTACTTCCAGTGACTTCTGTTCACAGCATCATACATCACGAAGTGGTAATCTTGGGTCGTGAAGGGGCTTCCTTTCATGATCAACCGACGAAACTGTGATGCCACAGAGCAACTATTAGATGAATCGACTAACCAAAAAAAGAAAATATTGCGGCCATGAGGCAAGTGGCTACCTTTTGGCGCATGTGAACGGCCTTGCCCTTGAGTTTTGGCTACCGGAGGCTTAACGCCTGGAGCAGCTGGAGCATCGCAGCCATGAGCGGCCGGAGCATCATGGCTTACCGGTCGTCACTGCCGGAGGATCGCGGGCAGAAGTGGCCATCGGAACGGTTGGGGTGGTGGAGCAGCTGTTAACAAGTGCCATTTTGAAGGTGCGCAAAGCCCCACCGTTGTTGAATTTCCTTAAGAGAACAAGAGCCATTTTGCACCACGCAAGCTGTGTTTCGACTGCCTTCGGCCCAGACCGGTTGCCTGCAAGGGGCCGCATTTATGCATTTGAATGCCAGTATCACATGACTCATGAGTCATGACCGGGTCGTCGGCGCAGTCGTAGAGGCCGGGATATTATAATGTTCTAAAAATTTTACCGGGCCGTCGGCAAGCTAGCAGGCTACCTGCTCCCGAGACAAAGAACTTTCGCTGAGAGGAATGCATGCATTCATACCAATTAACCAATCTCATGTGGAGAGTAATTTCGGTCAATTCATATTGCAGTTTCTGTCTGAAATTCCAAACCCTCTAAGTATCAGGAACCCCAAATCCTTTGAAACAACTTGCAGGTTCAGAATAACAAACAGCACTTCGCTATTGTATAGTAGTATTGTTTCTTGTTGGTTTGTGAAAGTTTTTGCGCTTAGATGAAGGTGAGTCGAAGATAGTATTGCATTTCAGATAGTATTGTCTGTCTCGGGTGAGTCGAAGAACTCAGATGATCGGTGCGCGTTCACATCAATCGTCATTCCTAGAGGGATGACTGACCAGTCAAGTAGCGCGTGCTGCTGGCCGCGTCCATGCAACATGTTCAATCTAAACATCTGAACCTCGAAGTGCTAAATATCTTAGCACCAACATGCAGGTTGACTAATGGAAGTGCAACCAAAACTCAGCTCCCGTTTGTCCCACAGAGTTCAAAAAAATTAGGAGTCTTTGAATCCCTTTGTTTTTAACTACTAGTGGCTAAAAATTAGTTGAGGTTCCGTTTAGATCCATAGCTCATAGACCAGTTAGTATTCTTACCAACCACCCAGCTAACAACGAGCGGTTCAGCTAATAGTTAAAAGGAATCCAAACAAGGCCTTAGTCTATAATTGGACACATGCATGCTATTATTCTTAATTAATTGGTCACATGCATGCTATTGTTCATAATAAACCACCAAATTCTTTTTTGAAGAAACAAAAATTGCTTGAACTAAGTAGGATAGGATCAGATGAAAATTTTGTACGCGATATAACAATAATGTTGGCATCAAACTAAGAGTCCCGTTTAGGACGGATTGGTCTGGTCAATATTGGATCGCGTGGTCATAAAAATGAAATTAACATCAAGAGTTTGATAACATTGATAAGAGTTCTAGCTTGTTGTAATTTTTTAGTGTAGAAGTAACACATCAGCTGAGTTTCTAAGAAAAAATGGCAAATCATTGAATTTAAACTTCTCATGTTAGTTGAAAATAGATTGAACGTATATTTGTCTACTTCTAGTGAGCAATAAATCAAACTGTAATATAATTAAGCAAAGCTATTCAATTAAAACAAACAAAACAAAAACTACTGGACGATCGACCTCTAGTACCGGACGCCTGACCGGTATCGCTTGTTCGGTACTAAATGCCACACTATTTAGTACCGGCCAAAATGCCTGGTACTAAATGTGCCATTTAGTACCGATCGGCAATACCAATCGGTACTAAACTGCGAGCCACGTCGTGCTGTTGTAGATGGCAGTTTAGTACCGGTTGGTGGTACTAAATGGTTATTCTTTTTTTCCTTTCATTTTAATTCGTCGGTTAGTTAGTATTCGTATAGTATCCATTTGCATATAGTAGTAATATTACGCTAATATATATTGATCTAGCATATAGTAAAGCTTACCTATATTATATTTATATAATTTATATACACTTCAAATATTACAAGTATTCCAGATATGCACTATGCGATCATCCGAGTCCCTGCTTGGATGAAGTTGACCCACACGTGTTCCATTGTAATAAAATTCTCCCTTTGGATTTACAACCTCCTCCAAAAGGAATCCACATAGTTGTTCTTAATTGCCCTGAGTTATTCTGGGCGATGAGATCTTCTCTCATTTCAGAAATTTGTCACGTGCAAATTAACATCATCATTTTAAACCAATATATGTGCAGAGTGAAAAATACTAAATTGTTATGAATTGTGTTTACGTACTTAGTTTTCACGATCCGTTATTTGCTTGAGACCTACAAAGCTATGGATAAACTCACAACAGTAGTATCCACATAAGTTGTTTCCATCCTCCTGCTTCAAACACTAAATATGGAAAACAGAGTTATGAAATATTCAAGCAGTCGTGGTTTTTCAAGAAATGTCCAAATTGAATTCATACAGGAAAGTTATCCTTGATATGAAGTTGTTCCTTAAATGATCCTGGGTGTTTTATTATGAAGTGAGCTCATATCATGTTAAGCGTGTCTATGAGGCTTTGGTACTCTGCTTTTGGTTTCCTCTTCGGGTCCAGCACTGTGACGTGGCTTCAATCAATCTCGATAACAAGCAGTATCCAGTGGAAACTGTTCATATACATACACACACAGTATTAGATATACTTATTATTAACTTGAACAGATGAAAAAAGGGATGAATGACTCACTTAAAGTTGTACGGCAAAAGTATGAATTGCATGTGATGCAGTTTATCCAAGAAGTTGAAAATAGTCTACATGGTTCGATTCATGAGCAAAAAGAATGAATCACTTAAAGCCTGCTTAATGAAATGGCTTTAAATATGGTTCAATTCATTATTTTTGCTTTAAATATGCTTCGTCTGGTTTTAATGAAATTGACACACTTTTACCCCTGTTTATCTTCAATAATGACATGAATTTAATACCTAAACTGTTGATCACACATAATAAACCGGTCATTTTCACATGTGCAACATATTTTGGAGGATGTTCCGTTTTTGCAAGGAATTGGACCTAGAAGCATATTTTTGGATAAAGCACTCAACGAGCATAAAACCAGACGAAGACGAAGGCCAACGGGCCTAGGAAGGGCCTAGGCCGATCGGCCCAGAGGAGTCTAGGCCAATCAGCCTAGGGTCTTTTGGAGCCCTTCGATGCCCATCTTTGGCAAGTAACCCTCCGAGATGACTTAAGGGCTAAGTTTGTGAAGATATGGCAAGGATGACTTTAGTATCAAGGAGGAATCAAAGAAGATCAAGCAGAGATTTGGAGGGTTATTGAAGACCAATCTCATCCCAAAGCTACCGACGTGCCAGGCCCACATGCAAGTAAAAATAAGACTCCTGAGCATCTAAAAAGACTTGGAGACAAAGCAAGACATAAGAGGCCAAAAGGAAGGCCCAGGTTGATCGGCCTGGACCCTCCTAGGCCGATCGGCTTGGGGGTTCCTTCGCCCCCTCGCCTTCCAATTTTTTCTACACGCTCTCTGGACTATAAATACCCGAAAAAACTACCGAGCCCCATATCCAAGATGATGTTCTTGACGTAAAGCAGCAGAGAAGCAGAAGGAGCTTGAGGGACACCTCTCCGGAGAGCCGAGGGCCATGCTGTTGTTGGGGGTTAGCGTAGGCGAACCTCTGCTAGCATGATTGCCCTGCATGAATATCACACTGGAGTTCTAGAGCTAGGAGTCATCAAGATCAAGGTAGGATCTCAGTGGTGATCTTGTGATATACAATCATTCATGGTGAAGTAATAGATGTGTTCATATTCTTAGCGATCTAAGTGTCTCCTTTGATGGTTTTATGCTTTATTGGGTTTGCTTGCTTCTCAATCTATGAATCAATGATAGGTTACCTAGGATGTTTATGTGGTCGTGGTGACCGGATTTGCATGCATGATCTACCCATGAGTATGACATGTTTAACCTGCTTGTGCTGATAGAGGTGACCGTGACAAGATCTTTCTTGTGTAAAGTGGGGGGGTTTCGGGATCCGGACCAGAGGTGTAGATTTAAAGATGCTTTTTACTAGGATCATATTTCTGCTGCTTTGCTATCTGTGCTTGGAATTACAACATATGCATAGTCTAGGTTGCTCTAGATTGGTTATCTCTGCTCTATCTATTATCTGTCTGTACATGCTTAGTAGATTGAATCTGAATCACCATCAACACTAAGTCCATACTAACAATACTAGTTAAAATAGATCTTGTGTTATAAGTTCCACAAATTGATAAACCTTGGGGAACACTCTGAGGGAAGAGATACAACTGATCCATACGCTTGCGGTTCACAACTTGGTGTGCTAACAGCCATCAACACGCGAGCACGAGAGCAAGGCGCGGCGGCAGGGCACGAAGAGCAAGGGGGGCTGACCAGGGCGGGACGGTAGCCGGCATCGGGGAGCACGGAATCTTGCGAGGAGGATGCGTGTCGTGGTGCCGGGGGAGCGCCGGGGGTGGCCGGACGTCGAGGAAGTCGAGGAGGAGCTGGGGCTGCGGCCGGCGAGGAAGAGGGCTGGTTGGTCGGGGCGTCGGGTGGTGCGGACGTTAAGGAGGAGTGTGGATTGCGGTGGGGCAGAGTGCACTACGATGCTGGAGAGTGCCGGGTGCGGCCAGACGTCGAGGAAGGGAGGTGGTTGCTTGGGGTGGTGGGTGGCACGGATGTCGAGGAGGAGCGTGGATTGCGATGGCGCGGAGTGCGCCGTGATGCCGGGGAGCGCTGGTCATGGCCAGACGTCGAGGAGGAGCTGGGGCGTGTAACATCCCAATTTTCCGATGCATTTAAAATATGGACCCCAAAAATTTTTCTAAAATTTATATAGCAATTGAAGCCTTAGAGCCTTGCATCTGAAATATTGCATCAAAATATAATTTTCTTGAACACATATGCATATGTTTGAGCCAACTACCTAACCCTACCCCCAAATATTACATCCTAATATTCCATTCAAGCAACTGCAACAAAACCCACTCAAATTTGAAATTGCATTTCAAATTTGAACTCAAACCTATAGTCAAATAAATGAGAGACAACCAAAAACTGAGGCAGGCTGACGTCTCCCTTTTCGGCCCAACTCTACTCCCAGCCCAGCCTGCCTCGCCCCTTCTGCCTCTCTCTCACACACACAAGGCCTAGCAGCCGGGCAAGCCAGTGGCCCAGCCCTCAACCCCGTCATCCCCTACCTCTGGTTCCTCCCCCCTTCCCTTCCCCCTGACCGCACGTGACGTCACGCCAGCCATGCACCATACCCGGACCTCTGGACACCTCCAGTGCTCGCTCTTGAGCGCGCCGCAGTCGCCCACGCCTCCACCACCCTCTGCACAGGCCAGAGGCTCCCCTTCTGCCCGAAACCTGGCCATCCCAATCCACTTGCCCGCGCACCAAAGCACGCCACCGGCGATATGTAGGGATACGAGGTAGGCTACACTAGCGCAAATCAAAATTTCTACCGCGTATAACCAGGAAGAACTGCCGTATAAGGATCACGGGATTACCACTCGACGCACTACTGGTGCGGAAGATGTAGATATGCGTCGATGCAGTGAAGACGATCACGTAGTCATACGTAGTCGATCAACGTCACGTCCAGCAGCTCCTCCACGTGCAGCAAGATCGCTTCCGGTGCCGCGGCTCGTCGTCGGCTCGTCGTGGCTCGTCGGCGGCTCGTCGATGGCTCGTCCAAGTGCTGCAGGCGCAACACCTCCAAGGTATCCACACGTGCAGGGAGGAAGCGTCGCAAGTCGGACTGCTAGATCCGCGAGTTGCAACAGGCGAGGGCGTGGGAGGCGCGGCAGATGTGTTTCGCCAAAGAGGTGTAAACCCTAGGACGCCCCCACCCCTCTATTTATAGAGGTTCCTGACGGGCCTCTGGATCCGAGGCCCATTAGTACTTCTAAACCTAATCCAACTCGGATCAGATCCGAATTGGGCTTTCAGCCCCTTAAGTGTGTGACCCTATGGGTTCGGTTACGCATAGACATGGCCCGAGTACTACTCGGCCCAATAGTCGGTAGCGGCCTCTAGCAAGACGTGCCAACTCCTATACGCACACGAAGATCATATCAGACGAACCATCACAACATAATATACATGCTATTCCCTTTGCCTCACGATATTTGGTCTAGCTTCAAGCCGACCGCTCTTTCTCGATCCTGTGCTTCGGAATCCCTTTGTAGGTTAACTCTTAACCGTACGTAGCATGGCCATGCATTTTCGGATCCGATCACTCGAGGGGCCCAGAGATATCACTCTCAATCAGAGACGGGCAAATCCCATCTTGACTGACCATGTCTCATAGCATGCTTCTTGACAAACCCGAAAGCTACCTTTATAACTACCCTGTTACGGCGTAGCGTTTGATAGCCCCTAAGTAGGTCGATCCACATCTAGAATACATGCGACAGCCTCAGGTCTAAGGACAAAGCGTATATGTTGTTTAAAGAGAGAACTACTTCTCGTGTTGGGTCAGTCCTAGCACATGTCTCCACATGTGTCCACATTATTAGTTCAACATCTCCATGTCCATGACTTGTGAAACATAGTCATCAACTAATACATGTGCTAGTCTAATATTCATGTGTGTCCTCACATGAACTCCGACTAGGGACAACTTTAGAATAACCATACAAGTAAAGAGTTTCACATACAATTCACATAATTGCAAATCAATTCAAGTAGCCTTCAATGGATATTCAATGAACACAACATACAAATCATGGATACAAATGGAATATCATCATCTCTATGATTGCCTCTAGGGCATACCTCCAACAGTCTCCCACTTGCACTAGAGTCAATCTAGAAGGTACCTAATACCCATAGCTCTTACATGCGCATCATGCTTAGCCTGCGGGAGTGGTTTTGTCAACGGATCAGAAATGTTCAGATCCATGTGTATTTTGCATATCTTGATCTCACCCCGGTTAACGAAGTCTCGAATGAGATGAAATCGCCGCATTACGTGTTTGTTCTTCTGGTGGTTCCTTGGCTCCTTTGCTTGCGCAATTGCCCCAGTGTTATCATAGTAGAGATTCAATGGGTTGGACGCATTCGGGAACACACCAAGCTCAATGAGGAAATTCCTTATCCAAACACCTTCCTTCGCGGCTTCCGAAGCCGCGATGTACTCGGCTTCTGTCGTAGAATCGGCCACCGTCTCCTGCTTGGAACTCTTCCAACTAACAGCACCACCATTCAGCGTGAACACAAATCCTGATTGTGACTTTGAATCATCTCTGTCGGTTTGGAAACTAGCATCGGTGTAACTTGTTACAACGAGCTCCTCCTCACCTCCATAGACGAGGAACATATCTTTAGTCCTTCTCAAGTACTTAAGAATGTTTTTCACCGCTGTCCAGTGACTCTCACCTGGATCAGATTGGTGTCTGCTTGTCATACTTAGCGCATATGAAACATCTGGGCGAGTACTTATCATTGCATACATGATAGATCCAATAGCCAAGGCATATGACACTCTACTCATGCGATCCCGCTCATCAGCAGTCGAAGGACACTGAGTCTTGCTGAGATGTATGCCATGTGACATAGGCAAGAACCCTTTCTTTGCCTCTTCCATGCTGAACCGCTTCAACACTTTGTCAATGTAAGTATCTTGGCTTAAACCTATAAGCCTTCTCGATCTATCTCTATAGATCTTAATGCCCAGAATATATGCCGCTTCCCCTAAGTCCTTCATCGAAAAACTATTTTTCAGTGAAGTCTTTACGGACTCAAGCATAGGAATGTTATTTCCAATCAGTAATATATCATCCACATATAAGATTAGAAATACTACAGAGCTCCCACTAACCTTCTTGTAAACACAAGACTCTTCTTCGTTCTTGGTGAAGTCAAACCCTTTGACCACTTCATCAAAACGAATGTTCCAACTCCTAGATGCTTGCTTCAATCCATAAATGGATCTCTGAAGCTTGCATACCTTTCCAGCATTTTTCGGATCGACAAAACCCTTGGGCTGTATCATATACACGTCCTCAGCTAGGTTTCCATTCAGGAAAGCTGTCTTGACATCCATCTGCCATATCTCATAATCGAAATATGCAGCTATAGCTAGAATAATCCGAATGGACTTAAGCATCACTACGGGCGAGAAGGTCTCGTCGTAGTCAACTTCTTGAACTTGTCGAAAACCTTTTGCGACAAGTTGTGCTTTATAGATGTGAACATTTCCATCCATGTCCTTTTTCTTCTTATAGATCCACTTGCACTCTATGGCTTTAACACCATCAGGCGGGTCAACCAAGTTCCAAACTTGATTGTCTCCCATGGACTCTATTTCGGATTGCATGGCACTCTGCCATTTTTCGGAGTCTGGGTCCATCATTGCTTCTGCATATGTCGCAGGCTCATCATTGTCCAACAATAATATTTCTCGCATTTCGCGGAGCCTTGCTGACCTTCGTGGTTGTGGCGGTGCTTCTCTTGCCATGGGTATCTCAACTTGTTCTGCTACGTTAGCATCACTCATTGATTCTTGCCCGATTGGCTCATCTTGATCTTCTTCAAGATGCACTGTCTTTCCACTCTTTTCTCCTTTGAGAAACTCTTTCTCTAGGAAAACCCCGTTCCGAGCGACAAACACTTTGCCTTCTGATCGGTTGTAGAAATAATATCCCAAAGTTTCCTTTGGATATCCCACGAAAATGCACTTATCCGACTTGGGTGTGATCTTGTCCGACTGAAGTCGCTTGACAAACACTTCACATCCCCAAATCTTTAGAAAAGACAAACTAGGAACCTTTCCAGTCCACATCTCATATGGTGTCTTAACTACGGATTTAGATGGTACAATATTAAGTGTGAAAGCTGCTGTTTCTAGAGCGTATCCCCAAAATGACAACGGTAGGTCCGACTGGCTCATCATTGATCGAACCATGTCTAACAAAGTTCGATTACGTCGCTCAGACACACCGTTTCTCTGAGGTGTTCCAGGCGGCGTAAGTTGTGGAACAATTCCGCAACTCTTTAGATGATTGCTAAACTCGTGGCTCAAATACTCGCCTCCACGATCAGATCGTAAGGCCTTAATTTTCTTGCCACGCTGATTTTCAACTTCATTCTGAAATTCCTTGAACTTTTCAAAGGTTTCAGACTTGTGCCTCATCAAGTAGACATAGCCATATCTACTAAAATCATCAGTGAAAGTTATGAAGTATTGGAATCCTCCTCTAGCCGTCGTGCTCATTGGTCCGCATACATCACTATGTACGAGTTCCAACAAGTCTACTGCTCTCTCAGGAAATCCTGTGAAAGGCGTCTTGGTCATCTTGCCTAGCAAGCAAGCCTCACATGTCTCGTATGATTCAAAATCAAATGAAGTTAGAAGTCCATCAGAATGGAGCTTCTTCATGCGCTTTTCACTTATATGACCCAAACGACAATGCCACAAGTAGGTAGGACTCAAATCATTAGGCCGAGGCCTTTTAGCACTTACATTACAGACAGGTGAACCATCAAGATTTAAAACAAACAATCCATTCACAATGGGTGCAAAAGCCATAAACATATTATTCTTAGAGATCACACAACCATTGTTTTCACTCGCAAATGAATAACCATCCTTCATCAAGCATGAAGGAGACAAAATGTTTCGACTTAAACTAGGAATAAAATAACAATTATTCAACTCCATAATAAATCCTGACGGGAGGTGGAGTTGCATCGTCCCGACGGTCAAAGCAGCAACTCTTGCATTATTGCCCACGCGGAAATCAACTTCTCCTCTTTCCACGCTTCTACTTCTTATCATTCCCTGCATCGAATTGCAAATATGAGCAACCGATCCGGTATCAAATACCCAAGAATTAATAATTGTATCAGCGAGAAATATGTTGTCTATAACATTAACAACAAGCGTACCTGAGGTAGAAGTACTCTTACTTCCGCCGTTCTTCAACGAAGCTAGGTACTGCTTGCAGTTTCTCTTCCAGTGACCAAGTTCATGACAGTAAAAGCACTCTTTGTCTGGAGCAGGTCCAGGTCCAGCTTTAACCTTGGGCGGTGGGTTTGGCTTGGACGTTCCAGCCTTGCCCTTCTTCTTCCAAGAATTGCCCTTCTTCTTAAAGCTAGGCTTGTTCTGTATCGCCATCACATGGCTGGTACTAGCGCTTTTCTTGATGTCAGCCTATGCTGTTTTAAGCATGCCACACAGCTCATTCAGACCCTTCTCTGTCCCATGCATATGGTAGTTCGAGATGAAGTTCCCATAGCTAGGCGGAAGAGACGAAAGAATGAAATCAGTGGCCAACTCTTGGCCCAGTGGGAAGCCTAGCTTCTCCAACCATTGAGTGTAACCAACCATCTTGATTACGTGTGGTCCTACTGCTGCGCCTTCTGCTAGCTTGCTCTCAACAAAGGCCTTAGACACATTGAACCTTTCAGTCCTGGCCTGTGTTTGGAATATGTCTCTAAGCGCCACGATCATATCGTGCGCCTCATGGTTTGTTTCGAACTGCATTTGCAGCTCGGGTTCCATGCAAGCAAGCATAAGGCAGCTTACTTCGAGGTTAGCATCACATGCTTTCTTGTAAGCATTCTTAGCAGCAGCGGGTGCATCATCAGCAGGTTCTTCTGGTAGTGGGTTGTCTAGAACATCTTCCTTTTTCTCAGCCCTGAGAACAATTCTCAGGTTGCGGATCCAATCCGAGTAATTTGTTCCATTCAACTTGTCCTTCTCAAGGACCGAACGCAAAGCAAACGGTGTAGTGCTGCTAGGTGCCATTTAATCTACAACAAAGTAATGCAAAATACACTAAGACAAACGTATCCATGATAGAGCAAATCATATTAAACTATTTTAACAGAATCTACTCCCACTAAAATCAATATCCCTCTATTGAAACTTAGTGATTCAGGATCCACAACTAACAAGTCCACTAGTGAGCTTTAGCATCACCGCTAGCAAACAAGGTAGATCGGTAAGCAACTTTTGCTAATCATATCACATATGACTCCTGTTGTTGGGTGACATCCCCATGTCTCGGCGCCCAACCGTTATGCCCCAAGGTCCTTAACCGTTAAGATGACCTCGTTAAGCAAACCAACCCTTATGCGTGTAAGTGTCCGACACAAACCCGTCTAGTCAAGGAAAACTAGTGGTACCCTAATTTCATAGACCCACCACTAATTGTACAAGACATGGGACGGTGCAAGTTTTAGTTGGGAGGGCATACTAACTTAAAATTTGCGAGGGATCGTTCTACTTCTAACATCATAGCATGCAGAAAGTAAAACATAAACAGAATAGCATTCACACAGTTGTGACACAGTATGGCCCATTTTCATATGGTGATCTCCATCTCCATAGAACCTATTCACCATGGTGATCTCCATCTCCATGTTCCATGTGCGCCATCCTCCTGGTGATGAGTCCTCCAAGAACTAGAGCATGCTATTACGCCTAATAGCTAGTAAAGAATCTAGTAATGAAGATTACATAGTTGCTTGGATCATCACATATTGGTACGCAGACCATTAAATACAATAAAGTGACAACACATATGGCTCCTGCCGTGTTGCCGTACGCGCGACACGCAGGTCACGAATGAGTTACACACATGCATCACATACACAAGGGGGCCATACTGATCACAAGATACATACATACATCCTGCAAAACAGAGTTAGGCGTCCTAACATTCCAAACTTGGGAGGCCCGAAACTCCATCTTCCAAGCCGAATTTGGGAAATCTAATTTCGCCGAAAACGGCAAAGCGGTTGAAATTCATGAGTAACTTTTTCTGTAGATCAATTTTCATATAAAAATCGCCCCGATCCGAGATCGTACCGAAAAGTTACGGCTGATTTACCGAAGCATACGCATACGGCAAAATCCCGACCCCGGCAGTAGATCCCATCTACTATTGCACATCTAATGCGCCTGGCGTATGACCCTGGATCTCGATTCGACCAATCATATTGATCTTCGCTCACTGCAACTGGATTTACGTGTATCACTTAACTCCGATGGCGGAAACCGACCGGTAGGAGTATGTCGTTACACTACCATTGCAGCAAGGGCACGAAACCAGGACATAGATCAAACAGAAAACTCGCATATCTCCATATGCACACATCCCGAATCCAAAACTAAGCAGCTACGGCTCTGATACCATTGTAGGGATACGAGGTAGGCTACACTAGCGCAAATCAAAATTTCTACCGCGTATAACCAGGAAGAACTGCCGTATAAGGATCACGGGATTACCACTCGACGCACTACTGGTGCGGAAGATGTAGATATGCGTCGATGCAGTGAAGACGATCACGTAGTCGTACGTAGTCGATCAACGTCACGTCCAGCAGCTCCACGTGCAGCAAGATCGCTTCCGGTGCCGCGGCTCGTCGTCGGCTCGTCGTGGCTCGTCGGCGGCTCGTCGATGGCTCGTCCAAGTGCTGCAGGCGCAACACCTCCAAGGTATCCACACGTGCAGGGAGGAAGCGTCGCAAGTCGGACTGCTAGATCCGCGAGTTGCAACAGGCGAGGGCGTGGGAGGCGCGGCAGGTGTGTTTCGCCAAAGAGGTGTAAACCCTAGGGCGCCCCCACCCCTCTATTTATAGAGGTTCCTGACGGGCCTCTGGATCCGAGGCCCATTAGTACTTCTAAACCTAATCCAACTCGGATCAGATCCGAATTGGGCTTCCAGCCCCTTAAGTGTGTGACCCTATGGGTTCGGTTACGCATAGACATGGCCCGAGTACTCCTACTCGGCCCAATAGTCGGTAGCGGCCTCTAGCAAGACGTGCCAACTCCTATACGCACACGAAGATCATATCAGATGAACCATCACAACATAATATACATGCTATTCCCTTTGCCTCACGATATTTGGTCTAGCTTCAAGCCGACCGCTCTTTCTCGATCCTGTGCTTCGGAATCCCTTTGTAGGTTAACTCTTAACCGTACGTAGCATGGCCATGCATTTTCGGATCCGATCACTCGAGGGGCCCAGAGATATCACTCTCAATCAGAGATGGGCAAATCCCATCTTGACTGACCATGTCTCATAGCATGCTTCTTGACAAACCCGAAAGCTACCTTTATAACTACCCTGTTACGGCGTAGCGTTTGATAGCCCCTAAGTAGGTCGATCCACATCTAGAATACATGCGACAGCCTCAGGTCTAAGGACAAAGCGTATATGTTGTTTAAAGAGAGAACTACTTCTCGTGTTGGGTCAGTCCTAGCACATGTCTCCACATGTGTCCACATTATTAGTTCAACATCTCCATGTCCATGACTTGTGAAACATAGTCATCAACTAATACATGTGCTAGTCTAATATTCATGTGTGTCCTCACATGAACTCCGACTAGGGACAACTTTAGAATAACCATACAAGTAAAGAGTTTCACATACAATTCACATAATTGCAAATCAATTCAAGTAGCCTTCAATGGATATTCAATGAACACAACATACAAATCATGGATACAAATGGAATATCATCATCTCTATGATTGCCTCTAGGGCATACCTCCAACACGATATGCCCACCCCGATCTCCTTCACCCCCACCGGATTCACCTCCCCACCGAGCGCGCCGTACCCAGCTACAGTAGGTGCATTTATTGTGACCCTTATCTTCACCAGAGCAGGTCCCCTCTGCTCCTGCCACCACCGCCACACGCCGCCACACCATTGATCGCTGGCCGGCCAGGACAAGCTCGGCCAAGGACACCCGAGCACCTAAGCCCCCCCTGCTAGGCTATAAATAGCCCTCCACTCCCCTCCTCCCCTCCTTGCCCCTCCCCTCTCCACCTCACTAGCACTCGTCGGAAAATAGGACACCACCACACCTCTTCCACCCACCGCCGCACTCTATAACCTAGAGCCAGGCTGGGTTGAAGTCAAGGAGTTCCGCACGGTAATAGCCACTCCTCCCTATGTCGAAGCACCGTTCCAACCAGCTGCTCTTCGCCAGCCCCACCACCGCTGACAAACCTCACCACAGCCCGTTGTCGGCCAACTCCGGCCGCCTAGCTACCTGCAGAATCAGCACAGGTAGGGCTATCATGGTGTCCATGCCGCTACCTACCCTCCTCACCCATCTGGCCATCTCCCCACCTGGCCGTCATGCTGCCAAAATCCCGACGAGCCACCGGCGCCGCCTCGGCCAGCCACCGCCCTACCCAACCAATCTATTGAGTGCGCTTTGCACTCACCAACACGCTCACACCCGAAGCCCAGCTCCAGACCCCTTCTAGCGCCCGTTTCTCCCACGGCCGCGCCATCGTGGCTACTCTGGCGAGCCGCCCGCTCTCCACAAGCCATTCCCCGACATCCACACCACCCCCCTTGAGTCTGCCATAGCCCCTTCTAGCCCTTCGACTATCTCTTGCTCTGAACAGTGACGCCTGTCAGCCGGCGTAGCCCGCTCCAATGAACTGCCTTGCCTCGCGCGGTGGTCCGACATCCTAAGCCGGGCGGCGCCGCCCCTCTACTCCCCTCCCGACACCGTGTCCGCATGGACCGCATGCCCACGGCCCCGTTCAGTCCACGCGCACGAGTCCACGGGCGCAACGGCACAGTCACGGTGTGGCCCCACACCGGTCCCGCGCCTTCCTCTTTCCCCCGTGCACTGTGTCCACATGCACTGTACACACACACTCCTCCCCGGTGCACCACGTGGCCCGCGTGTGCACCACGTGTCCTGCCACGCGGACCACGCCAGCTCCCCACATCGTGTAACCCCCCTGGCCCGCCTGTCATCCTCTCCCATCTCCTTCCTTTGCTCTGCTACGACCACACACATTATTGCACACACAACTTTGCAAACCTTAGCTAGATATTCCTAAAAATTACCAAAAATTCACCAAAAATACTAGAACTCAGTTAAACCCAAACCTCCCTTGTTTACCCAAAACCCATATCTATAATTCCCAAATCAAATCTCCATCCCATTTCTGAAAAGAAAAACCCTATATCTCATGTGACCATGAATAGGAACCATTTCCAAAAATCCCTAGAAAAATCCTTGAAAATTCTAGGCAATTACCCAAGGCTTGTAAACCCTAATTCTATCCGTTTAACCCATGTTTGATGTGTTGCTTTGATTGATTGATTGCTTACGTATAACTATGATAATGTAGAAAATGATGACACTAGAAATGCGTTTGAGGATCCGGACTACAAAGAAGAAGTTTTGAATGACCCAGACTTCGAGGAAGGCAAGTCCCACAAATCATCATCATATTTTGATTCCAAGATTTACTAATAAAATAAACCAAGATAATAACTTGTTTATAAGCTTTGCATATTTTCCTTTACTCCCTTGCTTAGCTCGTCCTAATAATTTGGAGCCCTCCTTGACATCATGAACCCCATATACACTAGGTCATATCATGACTCATGAATTCAAAGGAAGAGTGAGAGTGTTTTTAAAATGGCATAAAAATAACCCAAGTGAGTTTGGCAATCAATTAAGGTTGGACCCGCGAGTAAGAAGGTAGCCTCGACAGAGGTTCCTATCCTAAAAAGCTTACTCTGTTCATATGAGGACCGGCTCATGAGAAAATCTTTCTAGTGAATCTTACATCCGCACGTGCCAAAAAGGTACAGGCTTCGGGAGTGCCTAAACATGTGAGGCCTTGATTCACACCCACTACAGAATCTAGTAAACCATCCCAAAGGACCATGGTAGGCAACGGATAGACTGGAGCAGGACCTTCGTAGAATCACAGGTCCGGCCGGCATGGGTCATCGGTTGAGGTCCGTAGGGCCTGGTGGCATTGTATGCCACGTTATGATGCATCTATTTTCCTGGGTTAGTGTCCCTGAGTGGACTTGGAATGTCCCCTACTTAGGCCCTAGGGTTATTCGTAGATGGAGCTAGAGGATGTCATCCAGAGATGGACGCCGATGGGTACAGGTCTCATAGGTCAGTACCGCCTATGATCAAGGAATGGGCTGAATGAACATGCGGGTAAATTATACGCCTCTTTGCAGAGTTAGAAAATTATTCGAATAGCCAAGGCTAACAGTCAAGAGCTCACATAGCTAAAGCTCTCATTTGATTAGTCATAACCTCTTTTATAAAAAGAATGAGATTCAAGCTTGTCCTAAGATGTGTCTAGAAATAAGGCAACGGCCGGCTCGGTTAATCCCTGACAGATCCTAATGCTCTTAAAGTTTAGGACTGTTAGGAGGTACTTCTCCTCCAGGACCAACAACTTATAAATATCTGCATTCCATTTTCTTCAACTTATAACCATATACACTATGCATACAACTAGCTTTCAGGCAAACTAGCAGCTATCCGTTGAAATCCTGCATGAAATAATACAACAACTGTTGGATTTGCTGAGTACCCATTGTATGGTGCTCACCCTTGCTTCCCCTTCCTTTCTTTCTTCAGAAGAGGAAGTTGCTGGTGAGGAAGACGAGGATCTTGAGGATCTGCCTTAGGAGCCAAGCCTCCTGTAGGCTTGGGACTGCTACGTAGGATTTCAGTGTATAATTAAGGTTGAGGCTATAGCCCCTCTTGTATTATTAGTAGTATTCTTTCTTTTTTTCAACCTTACGTAAATAATCAATAAAAGTTGTATGAAGTACGGATGTGATACTTCTTGTGTGAAATGCCCGTATCATCTACTAATCCGGGAATGATACGAATGGCATTCGGGGTCCCTTTTTAGGGGCATCCCCCACAGGGCGGCAGGTGACGGTGGACGATGACGTCGGGGGCCGCGTAGTGGTGGCGAGATCTGGAGAGGGAATGACTGCACGGCTAAGTGTTAGAGAAGAAGAGCAGTGGGGTTTTTGTAGGTTTGAGCAGATTAGTACCGGGCGGATGCCTTGCCCGGTACAAATTGGCCTTTAGTACCGGTGCTAGCTACTGCCCGGTATTAAATGGTGTCATTTAGTACCGGGCAGTGCCTTCGCACGGTACTGGCCAAAAAGGCGGGAGGCAAAACTGGGAGAATTTAGTACCGGGCAAGGCCCCCGTCCGGTACTAATCTACCTCCAGTGTTTCATTTCCCGCACGCACTCTATTTTCTTTTCTTATTTCTAAAATTGCTGCTATATTTTTTATGCTTAATAAATGGATTAAACTTAGCAAAAAATTGAAAAAAGTTTGATACCTTACTCTCGACTATCTGTACACCATACAACAATTTATTCGGATAGTAAAATTTGAAATTTATAATTACTAATAGGATGTGAATTGTTTCCATACTTCTCCTAATCAAAAAAAGGAAAATTACTATTTTAAAAATGCAAAAATATTCAGAAATATTAGCTATAATAAATTTGGCAATTATGCAATCATTATACAATGTACTTGTATAATTGCTTCTAATTTAATGTTTCCATACTTTTGATGAATTTTGACCATGCAAAAATAATTTATGAATTTGTGTTTGTTTTATTTACTCCAGATTGTACGAACAGTATCGTTAATCGAGACAAATACCACATAATTGTTCAAATTGTACAAAATACATTACATAGTTCATCACATAACCACATAATACCACATAATATTAAATTTCTAAACCTACTCATCATTTTTCAATGGAACATTGATAATCTTCTTCTTGATGAACGTCCCTTAGTCATGATCGCGGCTTAAGTATGGAGCGCTCTCTTTGGATAATAGGATGCTGGGGTCAACCTCAACTGAGAATGGAGGAAGGTCATCAAATTGATCAAAATCTTCTGAGTTGTCCGAAATGTCCTCAACTCCAATGATTCTTTTCCCTCGCAGAACTATGTGACATTTTGGCCCGTCTTCTGACTTTTTACCGGCCTTCATCTTGGGTTTGCTTGACATGTCCTTCACATAGAAAATGTGACTCACATCCTTGGCTAGGACGAATGGTTCATCTCTATATCCAATCTAGTTGAGATCCACTATTATCATCCCATAACGGTCTTTCATTACGCCTCCTCCAGCCACCCATTGGCAGCGAAACAGAGGGACTTCAAAGGCCCATAATCAAGTTCTCATATCTCCTCTATGACACCATAGTAGCTATCCTTATTCCCATTATTGTCTATTGCAACTATACGGACACCACTATTTTGGTTGGTACTCTTTTTATCTTGGGCTCTCGTATAAAATGTATACCCATTTATCTCGTACACTTGGTATTGTAATATCGAGATAGATGGTCCCCTAGCCTACCATTAAATTTGTTCATCAATTGTCTCGTTACCCATGAGGTGTTGTCGGATCCATGTTGCGAAAGTATCTATGTGATGCCGTGTAATCCAGGCCTCAGACTTCCCTGGGTTTTCAGATCGTACAATATCCTTGTGCTCCTCCATATATGGAGCCACCAAGGATGAATTTTGCAGAACTATGAAGTTTACTTTGAGGATTCCAGTCTTATGTATGTTCATATTAGCTTTCTTCCCGAGTGTGCCCTTTCTCTTCACGTGGCCCTCATGGCGTGACACGGGGACCCCTATCGGACTAAGTTCATCAATAAAGTCAATACAAAACTCAATGACCTTCTCTCTTCCATATCCCTTGGTGATGCTTCCTTTTGGACGGGCACGATTGCGAATGTACTTCTTTAGGACCGACATGAACCTCTCGAAAGGCCACATATTGTGCAGGTATACTGGACCCAAAATGGTTATCTCTTTAACAAGGTGAACCAAGAGATGAGTCATAATATTAAAGAAGGAAGGTGGAAAGACCATCTCAAAGCTAACAAGGCATTGGACCACGTCATTCTTTAGCTTTATTAGATTGTTTGGATCGATTGCCTTCTGCGAAATTTCATTAAGGAACGCACATAGCTTTACAATTGCCAATCTCACATTCTCTGGTAGAATACCCTTCAGTGCAACTGGAAGCAACTGTGTCATCAGGATGTGGCAGTCATGTGACTTTAGATTTGTGAATTTCTTCTCTTTCACATTTATTATTCCCTGTATATTAGAGGAGTACGCGGACAGGACCTTCATACTATTCAAGCAAACAAACATGCTTTCTTTCTCCTCTTTGCTGAGAGTGTAGCTGATAGGACATAAGTAGTGATGTCTGTTCTCTCTCTTTTCTGGATGTAGGTCCTCTCATTGTTCCGTACATTTCAAGTTCTGCCTTGCTTCCAATGTATCCTTTGGTGCCCTATAAATACTAAGGAATCCTAGTAGGTTTATGCACAGATTCTTCATCAGGTGCATCACGTCAATTGTGTTGCAGACCTCTAGAACTTCCCAATAAGGTAGCTCTCAGAATATAGACTTCTTCTTCCATATGGTTGCACATCCGTTATCGTCGTTCGGAATAGGTTGGCTACCGGAACCCTTACCAAAGACTACATTCACATCCTTTATCACAGAAAATACATGCTTTCTGTTACGGTGCAAAGGCTTAACATGAGTGTCAGGCTCCCCTTTAAAATGCTTTCCTTTCTTTCTTAAAAGGTGATTCACAGCAAGAAATCGATGATTGCCCATATACACCACCTTCCGACAGTGTTTCAAATATATGCTCTCGGTTTCATCTAGACAGTGAGTGCACACCCGATATCCCTTATTCATCTATCCTGATAGGTTACTAAGTGCAGGCTAATTATTGATGGTTACAAAAAGCAATGCTCTGAGAATGAAAGTCTCCTGTTTGTTCTCATCCCACACAGGTACACCTTCTTCCTTCCAGAGTAGTAAGTTCATCAACCAACGGTCTTAGATACACGTGAATGTCATTGCTAGGTTGTTTTGGGCCTTGGCTAAGGACTGGCATCATGATAAACTTCCGCTTCATACACAACCAAGAAGGAAGGTTGAAGATACATAAGGTCACAGGTCATGTACTATGAGCACTACCGAACTCACCAAATGGATTCATTCCATCAGTTCTTCAAGCAAACCTTATGTTCCTTGCGTCCTTCTCGAAGTCTAGAAATTCTCTACCAATGTTTCTCCACAAGGAACCACCTGCAGGGTGTCTCAGCTTCTCATCTTGCTTATGTTCTTCTCTGTGCCATCGCATCAACTTAGCATGTGCCTTATTTCTAAATAAGCGCTTCAAATATGGTATTACAGGGAAATACGACATCACCTTTGCTGGAAGTCTCTTCTTGACAGGCTACCCCTCAATATCACCAGGGTCATCTCACCTGATCTTATACCACAATACGTCGCAAACAAGACAAGCATCCAATTTCTCATATTCCTCACCGCGATAAAGGATACAATCATTAGGACATGCGTGTATCTTCTGTACATCCAATTCTAGATGGCAAACAACCTTTCTTGCTTCATATGTGGTTGAGGGCAGTTCGTTACCCTCGGGAAGCATGTTTTTTATGATTCTCAATAGCTGTCCAAATCCCTTATCGGTAACACCATTTTCTACCTTCCACTGCATCAATTCCAATATGCTACCCAACTTTTTGTGGCCCTGTTTGCAATCGGGGTACAACAACATTTTGTGATCCTCCAACATCTTCTCAAACTTCTTTGTCTGCTTGGCATTTTCGGAGTCTTTTTCTTTGCATCTAGCAAAACCTAACCTAGTTCATCAGGTGGTTCATCTTCTGCAAAATCTTCTTCAGCCTCACCCATTTCGAAATCTACAAAGGCACCACCTTCAGCCCAGTCAACTGGAATGTTGTTATCATCATCATCTTTTTCACCGTCTTCCATTACAAGTCCTCTTTCGCCGTGCTTGGTCCAAAGAATATAGTTTCCATGGAACCCCAACGAAATTTGTGGTCGTGTAGAGTATTTCTTTCAGAGTAATCCTTGTTATTTTTGCACATTCTGCATGGACAACACATGAAACCCTTCGGAGACTTGTTGGCCTCTACTGCTTCGGGAAAAGTCTTTAGGCCATGAATGAACGACATGGATCATCGGTCGCCGTACATCCATTGCCGATCCATCTGCAAAAAGTTTTTAATTTACTTCTCCATTTGTAAAGCAACAAATATAAAAAAATCTTTCTGAAAAATATTGTCGACCTTTTACGGACCACTTTCAATGAGCAAATTAAATCCCTACTGTGGCAGAACCACCCACATTAACCTGGCTAAAGTGTACTCAACTTCACCTCACATGTGAACCGACACTTTAATCAAGTCAAACTGGTAGTCTGTCAGGTAATACCCAACAAACCACTTGTCTCTAATCGAAATAAAGCATACTCACATAAAGGTGAGTCCAGAGATTACAACAATCCAGTAGATTAAAACATAGGTCCCACTATAATTAATACATCACAATAGTTCAAAAGTGCATAAAGTAACTTGTTTAGAGTTTAAGCAGCGGAAATAAAGCGACAATCTAGATGTCGAAGCAGAGATGCCATGGTGAAGCCTAGCATGTTATTAGTTACTGTGATCCTCGCCAATCGAGGATGGGTCCCACTCGACTGTCCAACTCGAAGGGAGCTGGGTCGGCCAAGTCAAGCTAGCAGCATACTCATCGACATCTACCATATTACTTGAAAAACAAGCCACAAGTAAGGCTGAGTATACTAATACTCAGCAAGACATAACCTTTGGGTGATAACTACTCCACCAACTTCTAGGCATGCAAGGCTTTTGGTTGAGGGGTTTGTTTTGCCAAAAACAGCTAAGATAAGTCCTTACTTTCAAGTTTTAGCATCAGGTTCTAGTTGATTAACCATTCTAGGTAATCACCTGTTCTAAGCAAGCATGTTGTTCAAACATTTTATTCCAAGCATCATCATTAAAATAAACATTCTCTGTTCCACTTATTACTTAGTGCAGCACAGTGATCAAGCAGTCTCAAACTGTGAGAGGTAGATAATTCGAATCGAGTTTTTAAACCTTGCAAGGTAAACCTAACCCCACGACATTGTGTACCATGATGGTCCACACATGTCAGCCTTCCCTATCAATCCCCAGGCATGTGGTCGGGCCCACTTCCCTTGGATACAATGCCCCATGGTCCCGGAATGTCGCTGTACCATCACTGCACTTATACCCACATGATGCACCAGGGGAACTAGGTTCTAGAGAGAGTGGGGACATACGCCCACGTCCCGGTTCAATTAGGTACTTGGCTTCCCTATCCCATACTAGGTATGAGATTAGTACTTTCAAACACTTGACCATGAACACCGACACATTTCAGCCTTAGCACATTTATCACTAGACAGACGAGGCAATCCATCGATTTAGACCAAATGCCCAGCCCCACCCGTCATCCTTATGGTTGTAGCATAAGTAAGCAAGCAGCTCCTCTAACTCGCGAGTGACAAGAAATCACTCAACTTTTACCAAGTTCTATTTAGCATTGTAGCTACTCGACCTATCATACTAGTGTTCAAACATAGGTACCTGAGATCATGCAACTAAGTTTTCAATCAACTCTTATGAACTTAAATGCACAAACATAAGGAGCATAGATATTGCATGAACTTTAAATTAGGGTTATGCTCCGGGGCTTGCCTTCCTAATCTAGGTTAGTTTGCAAGTCGTTGGAAGCTTGGCTGGGGTCTTGTTCGGCCTCGATCTGATGCAGCTCCGCATAGTGTTCCTCTTCAGCTGCTGACAGTAGCTCGTACATTCCATCAGCAAGGTTCGCTTCTACACGAGATGCATATGCAACAGTTCAAGATTTCACGATTTCATATGCAGGATGCATTTCATGAATTATTGCAGAAATGTATCATGCATTGTGGCCATACTCACCTAGACAAGGATTTAAACTTGATTTCTTCGTAAAGTAAGGTGTGTTGTGATTTAAAACCTGGGTTGATTTTGATGGTGATTGTGTACACATATAAGGTTTTAACATCTAGGCTTCACAAAGAAAGGTGGGGGTTATTCTAGGGTTGCTCAAAGTTCATTTGGAAAGTTATCCTGTTTCTGAATTTTTAAACAACTTAATGTAACATTTACCATGTTTTAAGTGTATTAATTCACATGCATTTAATTAAGCAAGTTAAAACATGTAGCAACCAAAAGCTAGTATTTTTCCTAGTTAAACAGAGGCATCAAGACTTAACAAAAGTGATCTTGCATTTCCTATTTCCTTCTATTTATAGAGCAGATAACAAGATCACACCAAGCATTCAAGCATTTAACTCAACTTAGTGAGTTTCACAACTAAACTAGTGTTGCAAAATTTCTATTCAGAACAAGCATGCCAAGAGTAAAACAACTGAGGTGGATTCATATTTTTCTCATTTTTCCATGATTTATAAAGCATTTATTGGCTTAAACACAAAAATAAAATCCTAAGGGAAAAACACAACAGTAACATGTCCAAAACCATTTTTTCGTAAAAATACTCATCACCAGGAGTCTAACAATGTTGGATTTGTATTTTTAGTATTTTTCTACATTTTCCTATGCATTTTCAAAGTTTTAGCCTTTTTAAAACAAAAGTAAAATAGAAAAGATAAAATGTTTCACACTCAGGCCCCTGGAAAGATTTGGGGACTTGCAATGCAGTCCCTGGGCTCGACCAGCGGCGCTCCGGTGAAATTCCGGTGGGCTCCGGTGAGGAAAGGGTTGGGAAAGGGCAGGGATGTGATGAGGGGCTCACCATGAGGGGTTGTGCTGAAGGGAGCTCGAGCAGAGGGGGCTTGACGGTGGCGTTCCACAGAGAGGCGGCTACGGTGGCGGGGAGGCCTCTGGTCCAGCACCAGCGGTGGCGCTAGTAGCCGAGAGGTAGCTCGAGAGGCTGCGTGGGTGTATATGTGGCCCACCGGAGGGGTTAGGAGGCAGCAGGGGTGGTTGGAGAGCAGGGCTCCATGGAGGGGCGCAGTGGCGGGGCTCTGGTGCTCTAGCGGAGGTGTGGGTCGCACGTGCGTCAGTGAGCTCAGGGTGTGACGGGGTTTTATAGCTAGCCGAGGGTGAGGAGGTGAAGATAAGGATGCCTTGGTGCTCGACGGCGACTGGGGGAGGGAAAGAGGGCGGCGGACGACTGGCGCAAGCGCTGCAAGCGCGGCGGTTGGCCGCCAGTGGCGTGGGCGTGTGTAGGTGAGCGGCGGAGGATTGGCAAGGTGAAATTTGGCATGAGAGAGCTAGGTTGCCATGCGCGGCTACTGGGCGAGGGGGAGTGAGCGACTTGTCCCGTCAGCGGCGGTGAGTGGCCGGCGGTGAAGCCCAGTGGAGCGCGGCGACGTGGCGGCCATGGCGGCGAGCCACGGAGAGGTGTGCTCAGGCCATAGGCCAGTGAGGATGCGGCGTGGAGGGGTGGAGATCGCGTGAGAGCGGGTTGGGCGAGCAGCCGAACTGTCTGGTCGCAGCGCCGGCGGCGCTACATGAACGGTGAGGTGCCACGTGGCGCGGCGCGACACGCCGGGTGCGATGACTGCACACGGTTTCGAGTGCAAGAACGCGATGGCGCGTGAGGGCAGCAGTTTTGAAGCAAAAAGGCACACGATTTTGAAACAAAACTTGAAAATTTTCAAATACCAAACTTGTTGTTCAAACCTCAGAGTACAAACTCTACAAAAGCTTCAGGTGCAGATCTTGGCTAGATTGGAAGATAAAAGAGAGTGAACTTCGGAAGAACGCCGGTTTTAAGAAGATAGTTTGAAATTGAGTTAAGTTTGAATTTTAATTGATCTTTGACCCAAAATTTGAATATCTTCCACTCCAAATCAGTGAAAGCTCAAATAATAAAAATTTGTTCGATTTGAAAAGTTCTACAACTTTTATATTGGTAAAAAGTTGAGTTGTTATATAAAATTTGAATTTAACAACTACCCCCAAAACGAGCTTTTTAACGTATTTTTGGACACTAGTGAAATTGAAATGTTTCCAAAAGTTGGGAGTTGGACTTTTAAATGTTTTTCAACTTCCCAAACCTAGATTGCTGGTTTTACACACTTAGTTTCTTATTTGACTTAGTTTGACTTTGTTTTGCCCCTTTTTGTGAGATTTCAAGTGTTAAGTGCCTTTGAAATTTCAAACATGGCAAGATCTTAGAGCTTAAGTGTGGTTTTAACTCTTAATTACTCTAATTAGCCTTTTGAAAGTCTCACTAAAACTAAGGATATTAAACGTACAAATTTTGTGGGGAAATTCGGCAGCATTCCCCTTTGTCCCGAATTGCCGTTAGCTTGAGCTCATCTATTTACTTATGTAAAGCAACAAAATTAGTTGATTATTTTTATTTCAACATGGTACTAAAAGTTATTAACACAACACATGTTTGTCAACATCCAATGCGATTTTCTCAATATCGAATAGAGTTTTATAAGTAAAAAAATCTACATTCTTCATGCATGTATAAATGAAAAAACTCTCCATTCATCCTCACTCTAAAAAAGCACAAATTTCTCTAGCTACAGAGCATAGAACATAGAATACTAACCATGAGGGAGGAAGGATGAAACTGCTAACCTTTAGAACAGTTTCAAGAGTGAAATCCCACAAATCGTGGAAAAAATAGGCAGTACCTCCCCTAGGTCGCTCATGGAGTGAAGAAGCCCGAGCTCTTGGTCAAATGGTTGAGCTCGGGCTCGCGTAGGAAGAAGAGCTTATTTTATTGGGTGTACATTAGTACTATTGGTGGCTCTAGCCAGTACTAAATTGTGACATTTAGTACCGATTGTAGCTACCAGCTGGTACACACGTGCGTAAACATCATTTAGTACCGGTTGAAGCTAACAATCGGTACTAAATGGCTTCAAGGAGAATCTAGCCATTGGTCACCTGGTCCCCATGTCATCATTTAGTACCGGCTGAGACTCCAAACCGGACTATAGGGGCTCTGGTGGCACTGTGCGTGACAACCGGATGAAAAGCCATCCGGTACTAACGTGTTGACGAATGCTCAGTTTTCCAGTAGTGAAATTGGACAACCTATAGAACAAATATGCTAGCTAGTAATGAACTAAGGCAGCTCAGTTGATAGGTTTATTTTGGTGTAATTTGCCTATTTGGGTTTGATTCCTCAACTCAGCATTGATGCTCATATTTTTCTAGATTTAATCTAAAAATTAATGGAACTATCATTTTATTGGTAGCGTGATGTACCCGTTGATTGCGATTGCGAAGTGCTTGTAGTGACTTTATCAATCTCATGATTTGCTAGTCCAGTCTCTCGGAGGTGCTCCCGTATGGGTAGAGTGTACGTGCATGTATTTATAGGGTAAATATACGTACGTGTATGTGAGTGTACTGTGCTTTGTAAAAAGACATCGGTAATACAACAAAAATAATGGCCCACACCCTTTGTTATAGGGAAACTTCGTACAACATATCAAATTAAATTGATTACAGCTGCAAAAATACATTTACAATCTGTAGGTTCACAATGACAGGACATACGTACAAGACTATGATAACTACTTTGACACGACTAGTGCAATAACACAACCTTTAAATCCCAAACTTGCAAGTTTGGGTAGTTGACTACAGAAGGAACCTGTATGAAACACAACAGTATGATATGAAAACTTTTATTTGAAACTCTATGCCCCATGTGGATGGGAAAACCTTCATGAATTAATCGGGATTACTGGATTCCAACTGCCAACAGAATTGTCTCTGCTATGCTCACAACATCATGGATCACGCATCGGCGGACTAAGAATGGGATCAATGGGGCTGGGCTTGTGCTCTATTACATTAATCCGCCGAGCTGCAAGGACATTGAGCAACTAATAATTAGTTGAATATGTTAAAAGAAACATAATAGCATTGGTGGGTGTGGTTTGAAGACACCGCCAAAAATTCGTTCATATTTGACCATCTTTCATTGTTGCAAAAGAACTGTGTCAAAGGCTAAAGTTGAAAACAATTTAAGATGGAACCTCGCAGCAAGAACCGTCAATGTCTCATGGTACCACATAAGAATCATGGCAGTAATTGTATTATCTTTCATGGTTCCAAACAAAAACCTTGACGGACAACATCGTTCTAAACTAATATCTTAGACTATTCAAAATAAGAACTATAGGATATAATTTTTATATTTAATTGATTTCAATACATTTTAAAATGGACAATTTCCAAGTAAATTATTTTCACAACTAAATTATCTATTATTGTTGTTCAAACAAACTAAATATCATTGATCATAATGAGATATACAGATCAAACTCTAATTGTCATAAGAATTAAAAAATGATGATCTATGAAGTAGTTTAGTAGGATGTGACTCTAACTATATATAGTGAGAACATAATGAAATGATTTTTACGAAGTGGTCAATTAGTTATTACTAAGTGACACTGTAATACTATAATAATATTATGGTATATGAAGTGGTCAAATAGTCTCAACTCTAAAAGGAGTAATAAATGATGAAATTACAATATAAGCAATGATTAAGGTGTCCTAACAAGTGGTTTATCTAGTGGGATACAAATAAAAATTTATAAAATATCCGAACTTAGTTATATGAAGAAACTTTCTATACATGAAAATTATAGATCATGACAAGATCTATAACCTTGTAGTAGATAATTTTTTATCTAAAGTACTTTACATGCCCAAATATTCATCAAAGTTTCAGACAGCGAAAAATTATCATCATCATTTTACTCCTTTTGACCTTCATCTACCGAGATAATTAGATATTTGACTCAACAAAATGAAGGTGTGCGTTCATGTCAATCGTCATGCAGAGGACGACTGATCAGCAGTCAAGTAGCAAACTAGCAATGCTACTAGCCGCGTCAATGCAGCACGGGGGTACAAAGGGAAGTGGGAGGGGGCCTCTTACTGTCTCTATCTCTTTCCAAAAGTCTGAAACTCGAATGTATATCGAGTATCTTAGCACCAAGATGGCAAGATGCCTTGCCAATTCGAAGAACCACGTGCGTTCATACTGTGGGAATTAGTCAGTTTGAGAAAAAAAAGTTCCTAGTTTCAGCAATATAGATTCTTATGCAGATGTGAAATCTGAAAAAAAAATATCAAAATATAGCGAAGTCATTTTACATGGTTCTACAGGTTGATATTTGAACTTTTCATGGCTGAAGTAAAAATACGAAACCATTTTTTTTATAAATTTGCCTTTTATCCTATCTATTTCTTATGCTAAGTTCTTGTGGACTCGATTGTTGGAAAATGTTGGTTTTATTATCCAAGATGAAAAATATTTATAGCCGTTGGATGATTATAAAATTTATAGCCGTTGACTAAGAGAGACTTCATCCATCGCACAAGCCGTGAGTCCATGGCGTATTCAAAACAAGAACCCTATTAGATAAATTTTTAAATATGGAAAGATTTGCCAGTTTGCCACTAATAGACAATGAATAACAAAATTGAAGGGAGGCTCTCGCTTAAAACTAGAAATATGACATAACTTCTACTCCACATATATTGCATTCTAGATGTTCCAAAAAAGTTTATAAGGAAAAGATCCAAATTATTTCCTCAAGTATCGCTAAAGCCTGTATAACCCATAAATTTTCTATTTAATTTCCTTCCCATAACTATGTCAAATTATCCAAGCCACCTTCTTTTTTTGTTTCTCGATGCATTATAGGAGTTTTAGGTTAAACTTTTGTAAAAGTTATATTATAAAATTTTCATCGTACTTTTTGTATAGTTATATATCCCAAGGATTAATTTAGTATTAGATGTCCTAGCCTATCAAAATAATCACAAAAAAATCATAACATATTTTCCCAACATATGGTATGGAAGCTTTGTTACAATGATTGTAAGGTACAGGTATTTTCATGTACTTTTTTATTAAATTTTTGTTTGTTGTTGATAATTAAAAAAATTGCATACTGGTCCCACTACTATTTTTGTACTTAGTCTTACCTATTTGGTGCATATTGCCACTTTTCTCTAGGTAACCTCCTATATTTCTACCATACAATTATTCCTCTTGATGGATGGCTCTCATTTTTTCCCAATCATTATAAAAATCCTGATGTCACTATCATTCTAAAACATTTTAACTTAAAAATCCTACTTGTGCGTGAAAAAAATAAATCTTATTGAGGGGTTAACTGGACCAATTGACATAGTTGTGATTGTAAATTTAAGCAAAAAAATACTTTTGGGGGTTTTCTGGGTACTTGAGAGAAGTAATTTTGACTTTTTCTATTTTAAATAACTATTCTCCTATTCAGTTGTTCATATAATTTTCCACAGCCTATGAGGTTGATCGACAAGGATCATTAGCGTGACATCGACTGATGACATATGGTAACATATTCAACACTCCTTTTATCTATCCACGACAATCCTTTACAAACTTGGCATTGGTTTGTCGGGGTTGTTTTCCTGACAATTGATGAACTGATGTGACCGAATTGTAAATTCTCTATGGCAATGCTCCGGGTCCAACGCTAGTTTTCAATACGAAACGGAAAAAGGGTCAATGGCATGCATTAGTCATTTTTGAGACAGACAAGCAAACGCTTTATCTAATAAATTGAGAACAGGAACACAATAAATGCACACCTTAATAATGGGTCCAATAACATTTTTTTTACAATGATAGCTCTGAAACAGCGTACTAACAGTGTTTACATATTAGCATATGCCAGTATGATCTCTTATTCGAAATTTGGTACACTTTGGAACAGGGAACTTGTCAAATACTAGTGTTATCGTGGTTGATGGACCCCAAGACTGGTATTGATTTTAGCTCAGTTCACAACATCATGGATCACGAAGAAATGCTTTAGGGTCATGGCGATTCTCACTATCTGGATCAGCTGGATCTGGAACTGCAACATTGTTAATCAACTAATTAGGTATGTTATAACTCAACAACAAAAAAGGAAAGAACAGATGAGCAGCATGTTGAAGGAGTGAAGGAGCTAGATAAGGAGTGCAATTTGAAGAACTGTTCATATGTCTGAACCCTTGCCTCTTCATAAAAAGGGAAAAATGCTTCAGCTTTGAAGATTATCATGAGATTTACATGCACTTGACAATTGCATTCCTCCTAACTATATATATACCTTGATGTAAGATGTAATTGTGAATGTGTCATGTTCAGTATTTATATTTCATAATCTTTGGATTTATCAAGTACTGTAATTAGCAACGATTCTCGTAAACAACTATTGTTTTTATCAAACTAGTCACTAGTAATTCAGACTAGTATGATCATGATGACTGATGAGCCTTTACCTGCCGGAGGTGTGACAGGTTGAACTGCCGGAGGATCACCTCCTGCTCCAGGAGTAGACGGGGGATTGCTGCTGCCTGGAGGGGCTGGAGGTGTAATGGCCGGTGTGGCTGGAGAATTGCTAACTGAAGGGGCCCGCTGAACGGGGGAGTTCTTATCAGGTTCCATCAGCTATAGGGAGAACGCAGCTGGAGGGTGATGGCTGCCTTCAGAGAGGTTCCTTGTACGGGTATATATGCAACTGAATGTCAGAAAAAACAAAGCATCCTTTGACCCACCTACCTGGTCAGGGAACCCAAGAATTTCGTGCTTTCATAGCTTCATTTAGAAGGCGGGCATGCGTTCACATCATGCCAGTATCATAGTCATGGGAGAATTTTACAGAAGCATATATTCTCTTCGGTCAAAGTTTTCGGCAGCTGGTGAACTGGTCAATGGCAGTGTGCAGAGGTTTATGGCACAGTGGCATCCAAGTTTGCTGTCTGAAGATTGAAATGTTAAAATTTCTTAGCACAAATTGCAGGTTTAGGAGAATGAATTAAAGAAACACTTAGTAGTGGTTCGTCAGGGTTGCTGTTTGTCGTATTCTTTTTATGAAATCAATTTAGGTGTAAGCTTTCGAAATGAAAAGTTTTGACCTTTTCAGATACGGTGCCATTTTGTGAAAATAAAATTATAGCTAAAGTTGGTTTTAGTATTTAGAACAAAATACTATCCTGGTTATTCTTTTTGTGAACTGATAATTAAAGTTTTGTTTCCTGACTATGTCCTGTACTCCTTTACTAACTGAACGAGAGCCTAGCTGATAGAGGCATACCTGGAAGTAACTCTTTTACTTACCAATGAGATGGTTCACAGTCCAGCTCCAATGATGTCGACCTTCCAAGCAACTCAATTGCCACTTTGCCAGACACCTTCCTGAAAACAACTTGCATTTTTGTATGGCACCGGTAGGGTCAACACTTCAACAACTACACCAGAATTCAGAAACCAACAAACAATTTGGATAAAAATCAAGCTGAATACCGAAAGCATGCATTCATGCATCATCCTCGTTCCCACCAAATGTTGGACTAGAAGACCGTGCGATTTACAGAGCAGCAAGGCACTACCGCACTACAAGGCCCATATATAAGTATCCTCCAGTACAAGACAATTTGGATAAACAGCAATGGCCTTTTGGGGCATCATGCCACAGTTTCTTGTCTCGCTTCTTTGTCTCGTCACCTTGTTTGGCAGCCTACCAGAGGCCACCTGTGATGAAAGAGAAAATGACCAGCAAGCACTCATCTGCTTCAAGTCCCAGATATCTGGTCCAGCTGATGTTTTTGCCTCATGGAGCAATGCATCCTTGGAGTTCTGCAGCTGGCATGGGGTCACTTGCAGCAAACAGCCACCTCGCCGTGTTATTGCACTGGATCTCGCATCAGAAGGAATCACAGGTACCATATCACCTTGCATTGCCAATCTCACCTCTCTTACAAGGCTGCAACTGTCAAACAATAGCTTGCATGGGAGCATACCATCAGAGCTTGGACTACTCAGCCAACTCAGCAGTCTGAACTTAAGCATGAACTCTCTAGACGGTAACATCCCTTCTGAACTTTCTTCATGTTCCCAACTTCAAATCCTTGGATTGTGGAACAATTCCCTTCATGGGGAAATACCATCTGTCCTTAGTCAATGCATCCACCTTCAGGAGATTAATCTTAGCAACAACAATCTAGAAGGAAGCATACCCTCTCCTTTTGGGACTCTTCCAGAGCTGCAAATACTAATTCTCGCTAAGAACAAGCTTAGTGGTGCCATACCTCCCTCTTTGGGTAGCAGTGTTTCTCTCAAACACGTTGATCTTGGGAGAAATGCTATCACAGGAGGGATTCCAGAGTCCTTGGCTAGCAGTTCATCTCTCCGAGTACTTAGGCTCATGAGAAACAGTCTTAGTGGAGAACTCCCAGAGGCTCTCTTCAACTCCTCATCACTTATTGCCATTTGCCTCCAAGAAAACAAATTTTTTGGTTCTATACCACCTGTTACTGCAACCTCTCCCCCAGTAAAACATCTTCATTTGGGAGGGAACTCTCTCTCAGGAATAATACCAGCCTCATTAGGGAATTTTTCTTCCCTACTTGACCTTCGCCTTACACGGAACAAGTTAGCTGGGAGCATTCCAGAGAGCATAGGCTATTTGCCAACATTAAGTTTACTGAACTTGAATTTAAACAACTTGTCTGGGCCAGTACCACCGTCTCTCTTCAACATGTCCTCCCTAACAGCTCTTGCTATGGGAAACAATTCACTCAGCGGAAGATTGCCCTCCCACATCGGCTATACGCTACCCAAAATTCAAATACTAATCCTCACATCAAACAAGTTTGATGGTCCAGTTCCAGCTTCCCTTGTCAATGCCTTCAACATGAAGTGGCTTTCCCTAGGACAAAACAGGCTAACTGGGCCTGTGCCATTCTTTGGATCATTGCCAAATTTGGAAGAACTTGATGTGTCATATAACATGCTAGATGCAGGAGACTGGGGTTTTCTCTCCTCACTATCAAATTGCTCCAGATTGACTAAACTGTATCTGGCTGGGAACAATTTCCAAGGGGAATTGCCAAGTTCTATCGGCAATCTTTCTGGTAGTCTCGAAGTACTGTGGCTAAGAGACAACAAAATTTCTGGGCCCATACCACCAGAGATGGGAAATCTGAAAAACCTCAATACATTGTACATGGATTACAATCGCTTCACTGGTAGTATACCACCAACAATTGGGAGTATGAAAAATTTGGTAGTTCTAGCTGTTGCACAAAATAGACTCTCAGGCACAATTCCTGATGCTATTGGCAACCTAGTTCAGCTGACGGATCTGAAATTGGATGCCAACAACTTAAGTGGCAGGATACCTGAAAGTATAGGACGTTGTACTCAACTCCAAATACTCAATCTTGCTCACAATGCACTAAATGGGAGTATACCAAGATCAATCCTCAAAATTTCGTCTCTTTCTCAAGAATTTGACTTGTCATACAACTACTTGGCCGGAGAAATACCTGAGGAAATTGGCAATCTCATCAATTTGAATAAACTTAGCATCTCAAACAACATGTTGTCCGGCCGCATCCCGCCCAGTCTTGGCCAGTGTGTGCTTCTGGAATGTCTTAAGATGCAAAACAACTTCTTTGCAGGAAGCATTCCACAATCATTTGCAGAACTGGTAGGAATCAAAGAGTTGGATATTTCTCGGAACAATTTGTCTGGAAAAATCCCAGAGTTTTTCACGTCCTTGAGCTATCTCCATTACCTCAATTTATCCTTCAACAATTTTGATGGAGAGGTTCCAAGAGGTGGTATTTTTGGCAATTCTAGTGCAGTGTCAATAGAAGGAAATGATCAGTTGTGCACTAGTGTTCTAACAGCAGGTATCCCTCTTTGTTCAGCAAGGAGTGATGACAGTAAAAGCAAGCACAAGGATTTGGTTCTAGTTGCAAAGATAGTTATACCAATTGTCATAATCACTCTGCTTTGTATTGCCACATTTTTCTGGAGGAAGAGAATGCAGGCTCAGGCACATTTTCAACAATTCAACAAGCACATGAAGAACATTACATATGATGACATCGTTAAGGCAACAGATATGTTCTCTCCTACCAACTTAATTGGCTCAGGTTCATTTGGAAGGGTTTATAAGGGTAGCATGAAGCTTCACAAAGATCAAGTGGCCATCAAGATTTTTAACCTCAGCATAAATGGAGCACATAGGAGCTTCCTTGCAGAATGTGAAGCCCTCAGAAATGCCCGACATCGAAATATTGTAAAAATCATTACTTTATGCTCTTCAGTGGATCCTACTGGGGCTGACTTCAAGGCCATAGTATTCCCAAATATGCTGAATGGGAACCTAGATATGTGGCTAAATCAGAAGGCCCATAGTCCACGAAAGATTCTGACTTTAAGTCAAAGAATCAATATAGCATTGGATTTAGCATATGCTATGGATTATCTTCATAACCAATGTGCGTCTCCATTAATACACTGCGACCTGAAGCCAAGCAATATTCTTTTGGACCATGACATGGTGGCATATGTCAGTGACTTTGGCCTAGCAAGGTTCCAATGTACTAAATCAAGTGCACATCAAGATAGTTCAGCAAGTTTGGCTGGCCTAAAAGGGTCCATCGGATATATCCCACCAGGTGAGTTGACATTAAATTTAAGTTCTCGTTTCTGTTTCTTCTTTACAGAATTGTACAAAAGTGCACTTCGTGAATTTAATGAAAACTGCAAATATATATACATGCAGAGTATGGCATGAGCCAAGACATATCAACCAAGGGTGATGTTTATAGTTTCGGGGTGCTCCTGCTGGAAATGATGACAGGTTGTCGTCCCACTGATGAAAAATTCAGTAATGGTACAAGCCTGCATGAGTTTGTAGACAAAGCATTTCCAAAGAACGTCGAGGAGGTTGTTGATCCTACCATGCTACAAGATGACATCAGCGCAACAGAAGTGCTGCAGAATTGCATAATCCCCTTGGTCAAAATAGGACTTTCATGTTCCAAGACATCCCCCAAAGAGCGGCCAGGAATGGACAAAGTTTCTACTGAGATCCTTACAATCAAGAATATGTTCTCAAGCATACATGAACATGATCAATCGAAATAGGACAGATAGTACCTAGGTCTAGTGATTTAACTGTGCATTACTAATATAGTGATGCGTGCTTTGTTATCCCTTTTTCGCTTTCTGTATAGTTAATTAAATTTGCATTCATCTACAGAAGTTTACCCGTTGTTTCAAAGTAACCGTTCATGTCTCTTTTTTTCTTTTGATTTAATGTTTGTGAGTTCGTAGAATCTCATCTGAATCAGACACTGTATGCAACCTAGAACTCTGGGGAGCAACTCCAACACTTCAACTGCAGTTAGACCGCCCAGAGCTGCGTGCTGTTTAAGCACACCAAAACTCTCTGCCGCGCACCGCCAACCGTGACAACCACCGCCGTTGCAGCTATCTTAGGCCACCAAGGCTGCCCCCGTGTAGCGTCGACTCGTGCAAGCGGCGGCGGCGCGACGCCGGGTATTTGGAAGCAGCGAAATAAGGGGATCGTAACCTTTTACATGAACCGGCGGAGTTACAGAGTCATGATGATGATTGATGAGTTAACAACTTATAATCTGCTGAACATGGAACAAAAACAAACGGACGTTGTGCAGAAGAAGCATAGCTAGCATTGGTGTAATTCAATTTGAAGGGTTGCTCCCAACGCTTGAGCCTAGCGATGAAACTTAAGAGCACTGATATTTTGTCATTTTTTTATAAATCAAATTAGGAATCTGTAAAGATTCCCATTTATTTACTAACTAAACAAATAAACTCTAAGGTTCATGTTAATATTAGGAGTTATATGTGTATTGTCATTAATACCACATGAGAAGTTGGGAGGAATCGTAACAAAAAACTGTTATTGTTGATGCTCGTAGGAAGTAACACTCGCAAACTCTAGCCTTCCACCTACGAAGGCATAATGGGTGGGTATGCTGGAGGATAGGAAAGCCAGAGAAGTTGCAAGAACATTATCCAGAGCTGAGGGAGGCTCAATGGACATTGGACAATATAGAAGGGTAATTACCAGTCATAACGTCAGCGGAACATGGGGCATTTCGAATATTTTCTCAATAACAATTTATATTTATTATTTTCAATCCATTTATTTGTGGTGTGTGTATTAGCGATTGCAATCTCTTGTACGTGATTATTGTAAAATGCTTAGAACGGTACATGGAGGCAGGTACTCTGAATTGCCTTTGGCTTTTCTTTTTAGGCGCTCCAAATAATGCCGGCACAAAGCACATTGAGAAGTGTTTTCGAGGCCGTCGCCGACGACCGACTCGCCTGCCGCTGAGCAATTTTGATTCGGGCGCACGTACGAGCAATCGCTGCATGCATTTGTTATTGGCATGGCCCGCCGTGCGGTCCAAGCTCACACCGGGTTCCTCGGCACTAATGATGGCGGCATGGGTGTAGTTAGGAATCGAATACCCATGAAATCGAATTCAGATGTCAAGTCACTATTTACCATATTTTTATTTGAATTCGATACAAATACGAATATTATATTAAAAAAACAAATAGTTCGAATTCGGATTCGCGTTCGGATACTTGCTTGACTTGGAGCATAGTCATAATGAGTATCAATTTGCTTTATTGATGGTTTTATAGTTGATAAAAAATCATGTTAGTAGGAAGTAAATTATGAGTATAGTACATACTATATCACTAGTAATATTATATTAACATAATTATTTATCTGTCATATAGATATTTTTTAATAGTTTAAATGGTGTACAATATTAAAATTAACATTATTTGTAATTAATTATTAGTCATAAAAATTAGTTTTAGATGGTTTTATAAGGTACTTTATTCTTCACGTTTACGGATAGTGTCGAATATTCCACGTTTTTTCGAATATGAATCTGGAATCGGATAGAGAAAAATACTCGAAATAGAATTCGGGTACAACGATTTGACATCCATATTAAAAAAAATACGGATATGGATATCTATATTAGAATTTTTGGCGGATATGAATATGGATAATTCGCATTTCCAGACATCCATATCCATCCCTAGGCGTAGACAAGGGTATGCGCCTGTATTCATTTGAATACCAAAAATTTTTGTAAGGAAATCAAGTATATATGTAGTGCATGTATATGTATCAATACCTTATAAACCGGGATATACCTTTCAAAATAAATTCATTTGGAAGCTGAAGATCCCGCTAAAAATAAAGATTTTCATTTGGTACCTCTAGTCGGTTGTTATTTTAACTAAGGATAATTTAGAGAAACAAAACTAGTTTGGGAGTCAAAATTGTTGTTTTTGTGATTGCAATGACATGATTAAACACTTATTTTTTATTATCAGCATGCTAAGACTATCTAGAGGATAGTTCATATAGCTACTGGGTTAACCCCACCTATATCTATATCTCACATGCTTGAAGGGATGGCAATTCTGCCTGCGAGCACGGGTACCTGCGAGTTTCCTTCCTGATGGGCGATGGGTGAGGGTATGGTGACAGGATCTTGTGATGCCTAGAGGGGGAGTGAATAGGCTCACTTCAAATTTTTCCTGAAAAACTTCGCAGCAGTATTAGATGTGCAGGAACTTCCAATGCTGTGCAGGAATTTCCAATGGATCGGAACTTCCGGCAGAATAAAGTGAACTAAACGAAATTCAAAATGCAACCTGAAACTGCCAATTCTATTTAAATCAAAAGACGGTAAATGAAGCATAGAGACTACTCCAGGTGATGTATAAGCAAGGAACCACACAAATAGATAGATCAAGTAAATTCAAACTTCTAGGTCAATATGAAATCGAAGAACACAACAAGCACACGAGATAAGGATTTGTTACCGGAGTTCACTCTCACAGAGAAAGCTACGTCTCCGTTGAGGAGCTCACAAAGAGTCGGCTCCTCACTATCCCTTTACCTCCCTCAATCAACCACAAAGGAGGATTGAGTCACTTATTATGAATCCAGGAAGGATGTGTTGGAGGTATGCCCTAGAGGCAATCATAGAGATGATGATATTCCATTTGTATCCATGATTTGTATGTTGTGTTCATTGAATATCCATTGAAGGCTACTTGAATTGATTTGCAATTATGTGAATTGTATGTGAAACTCTTTACTTGTATGGTTATTCTAGAGTTGTCCCTAGTCGGAGTTCATGTGAGGACACACATGAATATTAAACTAGCACATGTATTAGTTGATGACTATGTTTGACAAGTCATGGACATGGAGATGTTGAACTAATAATGTGGACACATGTGGGGACATGTGCTATGACTGACCCAACACGAGAAGTAGTTCTCTCCTTAAACAACATATACGCTTTGTCCTTAGACCTGAGATTGTCGTATGTATTCTAGATGTGGATCGACCTATTTAGGGGCTATCAAACGCTACGCCATAACAGGGTAGTTATAAAGGTAGCTTTCGGGTTTGTCAAGAAGCATGCTATGAGACATGGTCAATCAAGATGGGATTTGCCCCTCTCTGATTGAGAGTGATATCTCTGGGCCCCTCGAGTGATCGGATCCGAAAATGCATGGTCATGCTACGTACGGTTAAGAGTTAACCTACAAAGGGATTCCGGATCACAGGATCGAGAAAGAGCGGTCGGCTTGTAGCTAGACCAAATATCGTGAGGCAAAGGGAATAGCATGTATATTATGTTGTGATGATTCGTCTGATATAATCTTCGTGTGCGTATAGGAGTTGGCACGTCTTGCTAGAGGCCGCTACCGACTATTGGACCGAGTAGGAGTACTCGGGCCATGTCTATACGTATCCGAACCCATAGGGTCACACACTTAAGGGGCTGGAAGCCCAATTCGGATCTGATCCGAGTTGGATTAGGTTTAGAAGTGCTAATGGGCCTCGGATCCAGAGGCCCGTCAGGAACCTCTATAAATAGAGGGGTGGGGGCGCCCTAGGGTTTACACCTTTTTGGCGAAACACACCTGCCGTGCCTCCCACGCCCTCGCCTGTTGCAACTCGTGGATCTAGCAGTCCGGCTTGCGACGCTTCCTTCCTGCACGTGTGGATACCTTGGAGGTGTTGCGCCTGCAGCACTTGGACGAGCCATCGACGAGCCGCCGACAAGCCACGACGAGCCGACGACGAGCCGCGGCACCGGAGGCGATCTTGCTGCACGTGGACGATCTGCTGAGGAGCTGCTGGACGTGACGTTGATCGACTGCGTACGACTACGTGATCGTCTTCATCGACGCATATCTACATCTTCCGCACCAGTAGTGCGTCAAGTGGTAATCCCATGATTCTTATACGGCAGTTCTTCCTGGTTATACGTGGTAGAAATTTTGATTTGCGCTAGTGTAGCCTACCTCGTATCCCAACAGGATGGGTAATACAAACGTTCCCGGGCGCACCACACGAAGAGGGCGCTCAAACGGGCGACGCCTAGCCGTCTAAAAGATGGCTTCAAGAGTAACAAATGCGAATCGAAGGCAAAGATGCTTGAGGTGCTCTTGAGATGGACTTGTTGAACTTCTCACTCAAAACCTCAAGTCAAACACCCTCAATCTTGCTCTCAACCCAATCCCTAGCTCAAGAACTCAAGGATTTAGCTCAAAGAAGTAAGGAAAGGGAGTATTCAAAGCTCTAGAGGTGTTTTGGCTCGAGTTAGGTCAGCAGCAATGAATGGGGGCTGAGAGGGGTATTTATACCCGAGCCCCAAAAACTAGCTGTTACTGTGCGTTTTATGTACCTGTCAGAACTTCCGCCACAGGGTCGATACTTCCGATGAAGTTAGAACAAACGTGCAGAGGACTCCTGTCGGGAGTTTCAAGAAACACCCAACACTTACCGGAACTTCCGATAGTGCATCAGAACTTCCGATACTCCCAAGTTAAATGTACAAAGAGCCCCTGCCGGGAGTTACTGGATACTTCCGATAGGTGTCGGAACTTCCAACACTCCGTCAGAACTTCCGACACACACAGAAAACCTGAGATAAAGGATGTGTAAGTGTGTGAACCGTGTCTCTCAATGAATGGTTAGCATCTCAAATGAGCATAATTAGCATCTTCAAGATATCCATCCGCATCCCCCTTTATAGTACGACGTTCCTAAACTCAAATCCAAAATTAGAAATTATAAACGAGTCTTCTTTCGAGCTCAACGCTGTTCTTTCTTTGAACTTAGGGGTTTTTGCAATTCCTTTCATACACCTTTGCACTTTAGAATTAGAACATGTTAATCACTTGATACACGAATTAGTCCCCTAACTATGCGAGTCATCAACACCAAAACAGACTTAGGGGGCCAAATGCACTTTCATGTGGGCACGAATTCTAACCCGCGGGTAAGGGTATAGGCATCAATTCTTGCCCATGGGCAGAGCGCGGGCTTGGAATCTCGCCCACAGGTACCTATCGGGTTACCCGCAATACCAGGAATCCATTTAATTACAACTTACCAAAGTCCAACATCCTAGATTTGGCCCAAGCCCAAACAAACCCTACGAACCCCAACTCATGTCCCAGTTGCACAGACCTTATCCACCTCACCGCCCACTGTCCCTCCCTCAATTTCCTCCCGCAGGTGGCAGCCACCAGCGGTGCTGCCCCGACCCCTCCGATTCCATCCACTGCGCCTCGCCCCTCGGCCGACCCTTGCCGCTAGCTGCCTCAGACCCGAACTGTCGACGCCGACGCTCCCCACAGCCGGTGTATCGCCCCCTCGGCCGGCCTCGCCCCTGACTGCCTCGGGCCCGAGCTGCCGACGCCGCCACTCCATGCGGTTGGCGCCTTGCCTCTTCAGCCGGCCTCGCTACTGCCTGCGTCAAGCCTAAGCTGCCACCTGCCGGCGCCGCCACTCACCGCAGTCAGCCTCACCGTTGAAACCGGTCACCTCGCTGCCTCACCCGATCACCTCCTTCACCGTGACGCCTCCAGCCTTCTCCTTTGTCCTCGCGAGCTGCCTGATGCCCGACGGGTGCCCAATGGGCACGGGCATAGGCAAACAAGTTTGTCCGAGATGCTTAGCGGGCACAGGCAAACTGCAGGTTGTCGAGCATGCTGTCGGGCGAGCAAATGGCTTACCCGGTGCTTGCCCGACCCGCTGCCATCCCTACATGCTTGGAAATTGGTTAACAGGCATAAGACAAAAAGATACACTTTTGATTTTCGTGAGGTTGCCACTCTTATGTGGGCTATTTGGTGTACACATAATGATTTGGTTTTTAGGAAAAACAGATTACCTCTTTTATGCAAGCTATCCTGCGCGAGGAGGGTGAGCCTGCCGGGGTCTGTGTGCGAGACGACACCCACGGTGCGCTTGGGCTCGGGGCACACCAAGTAGTAGTGGCAGACCATGACCCTACCCTCGAGGCAGGAAGCCGCCTCCAGCCTCGTCGACCCGAGCCTAAGCCCCTCGGAGAGGAGCCCCAGAAGGGCGCAACCTTCGGCAGTGGCGTGCGCGTCCCACTCGAGGAGCTTGAGGAAAAACCTGCTGCCATGTCACCTGAACCACTGAAAATGGTTTCAGGGCTCAAAATCGAACGGTATTAATAGTTGAGGTGCTAGATTTAGACAGTGTTGGAGTTGATGGTCAAACTTATTTAAATGGAAGAGTTGAGGTGGCAAAATGGGCTTATTCCAAAAAGTAATAGCTAGTGGCATCACAGCAATCATCAATTCATTATATTCTGAACTTAGAAGTCAGAAATGGTAGATAAGCATGTCAAGCAGCATTTAGAGAATAATCTTTATTTACTATTATCTTCTAATTTTGAAGTCTCACTCTTGCAATTTTCTACAATCTACACTCTAGGCACTTAGTGCCAAAATCAAGTGACATGGACAAAAGTAGATATGGATTTGCAACAAGATTATTTAATGACCATTCAAACAGCTTACCTGTAGAGAACCAAAAGGCGACCTAACAAAAGAGGTTGTTGAAGGAGAAATGCTGTGGAAGTGATGCAAGGGTTGCCCAGGAGTGCCCTGGTTGGAACCAGCATCTGAGTCGCCAGTAAGATCGCCGAAATTGACATCAACAGTCATTCTGGGCTCAGCTTGGAAACAAAACTTCCATCTTTTGCCTTTTTTGATGGCTGATGCATGGCAACGCGCAATGAGGCCTGCATGCTACGCCTTTGGATTTCTTCTTCAGCATTTAAAACCTGTTCAAACAGATAAATCAATGTCATTCCAATTCCATACTGACCACCAAGTTCAGTCAGAAAAGAGCAGCTAACCAGCAATATTGCATATCCATTCATTCAAACTAATGGACCAAGCGACAAGTATAGCATTTATCTAGAGATAGGAGATAGATATCAAAACTATTGCTAATGACATCTAAAGATCCCAAGAACCTTCTTATCCACAGACTAAACGAATTCAATGACCTTTGTGAAGTTAAAGTGCAACTGTCCAATGTGAAGCATCCGGATGCACTGGCAATATGGCATGTGCAATAGAATGTTTAGGAATTGACAAAAGGGTTAAATTATTAAAGCATATTCGATAAAGAATGATGACCGAGAATGAGTTTCACATTTTTCAATGAGTAGACATGCAACTCCCATTAGTTTTCAGAAGTTTTCCCATATATCATTAAAAGCAAAGCTTCGGAACAACACAGCAACAACAATGTCTCGAGCAACACGAACTGAGCTATATACTTCAATCGGTGTCAACTGAAATATGAGCTTGGATTGTTACTATTCCATCGACACCATATTCCCGTGGGTATATCAACTTAACTGTTTTCCTGGATTGGAAAATTGTTCAATGGGGAAAATATAATCCAGATCTACATCTTACCAAATTGGTTGTCAGAAATCATAAACTTGTGTACCATCTGAGATCACTTGGTACATAACCAACGAACATGCAGGTACTATTCAACCAACGAACATGCAGGTACATATTCAACCAAAAAACAAGGATAGCGCAAATAATACCTGCTTCAACATCCCCACGGCCGGGATGCGCGCTGGGTCAAGCCGCTGGGGCCCGAACGGTGTTGCGCTAGCTCGCGGCGGAGGTCCGGAACAGATCGACGTCGGAGAAGTACGGGATCCCGCCGGCCATGGAGTGGCCGTAGCTCGGCGGCCGGGAGCTCATTGAAGGCGCCCACGGCGGCGAGCGCCTGCGCGGGGTAGTCCTCTGGGACGGCGAGGGCCTGTTGGTGGCTGACGAGGTGGAAGAAGCCCCAGCTGCGGGCGGCTTCGGCGGTGGCGGTGGCGGCGGCGACGGGCGCGGGGAGGGAGAGGTCGACGACAGGGATGGAGACGCCCGGGGACAAGAGGAAGGAACAGCCCGGGGGACGGTGGATGCGGCGCCAGGGGACCAGCGCGGCGGTCCACATCGGCCGGCTGTTCGGTCTTGGTGGCTCTAGCCGCCGGCGGGATGGATCACATGAGACGACGCCGGAGCCCGTCGGCTCCTCCGCATCGCGCCTGGATGAAGCCCTCCACAGTGACTGCCACCAGGATCTCCACGCCCATGCCGAGTCCGGAGCACGCAACCCTCGTCGATTCACGTGATCGGATCGGAAAAGGGGAGGACCGGAGGAGAAAGGGGATCAGGAGATTACCTGGGGGCGAGGTACTCGAGGATGGCGGCAGTGGAGGCGGCGCGAGCACCAACCCGCATCCGCGATGCTCGCCCGAGCCTGCGCCCCAGCCTCGCCGGCCGCCGGGCGCGGAGAGGACGGGGGACGGCGGCGGCGCGGTATGGCGATGAAGGACGGGCGGCGGCGGCGGATCGAACGAGTCGTGAGGAGCGGGGCGGGGGCGGGTGAGCGGCCACGGAAGAATGGACGGCAGAGGGGCGTCGAGGGAATTCGGGGAAGGGGGACGCCGATCGGAGGGCTGAAATTGGCCCGAGAGAGGGTTATGGGCGGGGTAATACGACGGACCGTAAAAAAAAATCCCCTTTTTACTTTTTTATAAGTAGAGATAAAGCACCGAGACGGCGATTTTTTTAATGAGGCCCTCGATGTACAAACTTAAAAATCCTCTTCTTTCATCATGCATGCCCGCCAAACCGGCTCGTCACGGAGTCTTGTTTAGAATCCTCCTCGATGTACAAGGACGTTGAGGAGGACGACCTGGAGCTCGAGGTGGTCCCGGATTTCCGTGACTGTAGTCATCGGCATCGTCCAACACATGGGCCATATTGCCTGCCTCAGTCAAATTTAGAATGAGTTAGAACCAAAGAAAGTAGAAGTAGCCCAAAGTACTGTTTAATTCTTTCTACTATAACTCTTGAACACTTTTCCTTACATTCTAAGATGCGGTGCGTCATTATTTGGTGCTTTTCAAAATTCAAAGTATCTTTTGTGGTTAAAATCATGTTCCAACTTTTGATGAGTTTATGTTGAAGACATATACGAAATTGTTCACCAAATTTGGTCATGAGTTGTACAGCTTGATGTTTAAACTAAGAATCTTGTGAAGGCTCTCTCACCTAGTAATCAAAACCATATTTTTCTCAATACACATTTCAGGAGCAACTAATCTAAAACATTTTCTTTTGCCGGCTGGCCCACTCTCATCTCAGACGCAGAAACGATAGTTGGACCATGTTCTCAGCAGCGGATGCACTCACCGGTGTCTGGTCGTGTTTCCGGAGCTTAGCGATCGTTGACGCAAAATCTTATCAACCCATAAAAGCACTAGACCGTGCGGGTGGATCAAATGACAATGATGTTGTTTCCTAAGATTTAGTCCAAATTGATCGTTTCAAGAGGATAACTACTACACTTACGTGATGGAGGAGGGCTAGGTTTATAAGCAGACCAGCAAAAGGATAACCGATGCACTTACGTGGTAAAGAATGACTAGTTCACGAGTAAACTAGCAAAGGTCATCAAAGCTCTCGCACGGGAAGGACCCCGTCAAGGTATGGACATCACCAGCGTACCCTAGGGCTGACCAACAAGCTTAGCACACCATCTATGGGTGTGGAGATCAGTAGATGAACAGGCACGAGAGGTTGGAGAAGGAGTTTAGAGTTATTTAGAAGTAGATGCATAATGAATGGTTCAATAAGTTGCCCTGAATCGGCTGTGACTCTTCATGAATATAGGGTGGGGAGGTCCTACTCCAGTAGGAGTCGAAAGTTATATAAATCTCGTATCAAAATACAACTCCTAACTCGAATTAAGCTTGATCAAACCGGTCTGACCGTGTATCCAAACCGGTCTGACATAACTCCCTCATACGTACTCTAAATTGGACATTCTATATATATATTTCAATCATCTCGACGAGATCTAGGCAATGGTGAAGTCCAATTAGTGTTTTGACACTGTATGAAACCAGCTTGACCGGTTTGTCGACGGTCTGCCCAGACTAGCCAGCAAACTTCTATGGTACCAATTTTGATCGTCAACGGTGATGGTCGCCATGGGCAGAAGCCGGAGGGTTATTGCCACCAGAGTTGCTGCCCGGAGAGGTCGGCGTAAGGCCTGTCTTGCGAGCGCTGCTGGCTAGCGCCAGGTAGATCAACACAAGCATGAGGATGGCCAGGAAGAGGGAGCCAGAACGGGTAGCCCTAGCCGCCATGGTGGTGAGCTTTTAATTTGCTCGACAGTAGTGGAGTAGCAGTCTTCAGGTTCAGGACAACGAAATGCCACTATTCTTAAAAGTAGTTCCACTCACTGTCATCGGTCAAGGTCAGCGTAGAGGTCTTTTCGGATCCTTGCAACTTCTGTTCATCTGATCTTTTCGGTCAAGGTTTGCTGCCACTTAGTCACAATTTTTTTTGGTATTAGTCAAAAGTTTTGGTGTTACTAGTCAAAGGCTACGCGCGGTACCCAAATCGCCAGGAAATTGCGTACTCGCATCAAATTAGACAACTTAAAATGTAGCATTTTACATGTGTACATGTTCACATCCTAATGAAATGCTTAATTTCTTTTAGGATGACATCAGCGAGGTGTCCTGCTTAGCTGCATGTTTTCTTTTGTTGAAGAAACAGGAGCAACAAGCCTATGATGAATAATATATTCAAATAAGAAAGAGCTAAAGTAAAGTCAAAGGGTCTGTTTGTTTGTTTGAGCCGTATTTTTTGAGCTTTTTGAAAAACTGTTGCTGGCTTTTTGCTTCTGAAAAGACAACACTAACTTTTAGAAGATGTGTTTAGCTTTTTGAGCTCAAAAAGCTACGAAAAGCTTCTAAAATTGAGTTTTCCAGCTTTCCATATAAACTCAGCTTTCCTGGACATCCAGTTTTTGAGAAGCTACACGAGAAAATCGTTGTTTGTTTGAGCTTTTAACTTTTCACGTTAAGAAGCTGCTAGTAAGCTCAAATAAATAGGACCGAAACCACAAGAAAAAGAAAAAAAAGAAACGCACGTTGCCACGGGATGCTACTAGCTTATTTGTGGTAGCAAAATCGCGAGCCAGTGATACTAAAATATGTGTTTGTGCAACATACTCAAAAATATAATTAGCTTCATGCCAACTTGGCGCCCGAATGAACTATAGGCACAATTAATAGGCGTGCGAGTGGAGTTAGTTAAATTAGATCCATTTAGGAGAAGCTAAGCGATTTTTCATTAAGAACAAGAAATAGATATCCAAATTCGAGTTAGAGGGGACTCTACCCACTTGAGCTAGCCAGCTCACTTCTTGCGAGTGGGGTTAGTTCATCTGAACTAGGTGTTGTTTGGTTTAGAAACTGTAACGTAAATGTAAATGGAAATGGATTGCAACGTGAATCGTTACAAATAAACGATCCCCTATTTTGTTTGGTCCGAGTAGATAAAAAACTCTGTAACCAAAGCTGGGCGAGGAGCTCATCACCATCGCGCATAGCCGGCGACGCGGGGCAACTCGCATGAATTGTCACCTCCTATCCGTACCCTGGCCTTATCCTTCTTGCTCTGTGCTCTCTATCGATTCCATTGCTGTTGATCACCAGGCACTGGCGGCGGTGCTTGCACATGCCATTGGCGAGCCCCGTAGTCCGTACTCCATATGTACCATGACCAGACCATGCCGCTCATTGTCGATCGCCTCCCCGCTCCTTTCTACTCCGGGAGAGATGCTATGCCAGCTTTGCTCTCGCGCAGTTGCCATCGGTGTTGGCCTAGCTCCGATAGTGACAGCCTCGGTGCGGTCCAGAGTCGCGAGCTCGAGCTCTGCTTCTCCTTCGTGCTCGACAGGCTGCCAGCGGCTATGGCGGATGGAGCTCGAACGTGCCCAGGCGTACATTCGGCGGGGCGGGGGGTGCTCCAAGGCGGCGCAGCAGCCGCTCCTGGGCCTGCGCATTGAGCTGGGGCATCATGCGCGAGGCCTCCTTCTCATCCGCCAATTACAATCGAATCGTTACACAGCATGCGATACGCCGGATTTTGAGCGGTATTGGCTTTGTATAGCGCCGTTATCGGATTCTACGGCACCTGATTACGGAGCGCGCAATCCAAACACCAACGAAACCAAACGTTTTTTAAGATTTGAGATCCACGGTGGAGCTGTACCAAACGCTTTTAATTCTGATGCATGGATATAAATTGCCAGTGAGACAAAGATAAGAGTACGTGGAGCTGTACCAAACGTTTTTTGAGATTTCAGATCCACGATGGAGCAGCTCTATGGTGAAGCTAGCTGGATCTATGGATCTGGAGCTAGAGCTGGAGCTCTGCCAAACACCTAATACAATCAGTTTGCAATGTAAACGGATCACGCCGTAAAACGGCCGAACCAAACACCGTACCTAATAGGGCTTAGCCGACCCTCTACGGCGTCCAAAGTCTGTCTATTGCATAGACGTGCTCGTTTCCCTGGTGGTTGAGATAGAACACAGGAACAATGGAGAGGAGGGCTCGGCCGAGCGTGTGCTAGGGTCGGCCGACCCATGCCATCCTGATCAAGTTTGTCTCCCGCACGCTGCTGCCCTTATCCTGATCATAGAAACTAGGGTAACTCATCTGGACACCACGAAGAACCAAACACTTTCATTTTTCTTCCATAACTAAATTTTATGTTGTCGAATGAGCTGCAGACGAGCGAAGGGACGATGGTGTTTGGTTGGCTCAAATGTAACATAATCTGATTACTGAAGGTAACAAATTCCATTACATATGTTTGGTTGCGGCGATTTGTAATCAATTGACGCTGTAATCGAATCCCTTAGCTAAATAATATATATACAAGCCTCCCCCACCGTAATCAGATATAGCACCCATACCGTAATCTGATTACGTTACCAGAGTGCAACCAAACAAAAAGGGTAATCACCCGTTCCGCCGCTATATACACTGTAATATGATTTCCTTTACATTTACGTTACCTTAGCAAAAACCCAACACTATCTAAGGGCAAAACCATCTTGTACCCCTCCATGTAGCAGCCGTTTGAACCGTAATTGCGATAGCGGTGGAGCGGAGAGAACAAAAACGATTGCGATGGCACGTATGTCACATGAAAATTTCTAGTGGCACAGATAGATTTTTAGTAACATTCAGTGGCATATAGAGATAGAATTGTAAATAAATTACAACATTCGGCACCATAAAAGCTCTGATTACTTGAGCTGTGACCGCAGGCGTGTGATGATCAGCTTTGAGTCATCATCTTGCCAAGAAGAACAATAATCAAGAGTAAACACAATATAGATGGAGTGATGGACACAATATATAACGAATATAGGGAAAGTGGCATCTTTGTTTTGTTATTGAATAAATTTTTCTGTTCTTCTTTCATCATGCCATGCTGTCAAACTGCTCCTCAATGGCCACAACATCGAGGAGGATGAGGAATTCCATGACGGTAGTCCCCGAACACGGCCACATAGCCTGCCTCAGTCAAAATTACCAAGCATGAGTTCTTTCAACCAAAGAAGATAGAAATAGGCCAAAAAATACATTTTGAATACTTTCTTATACTCCCTTAGTTTCAAAATATAAGGGACGGTTTCATCTTTGCACGGTCACTAAAAAGACAATGATTTTCCTCCGACCAAGAAATCACAACTGTAAGATAGTACTATCATCATGCTAAGAGCAAGTACATTGCTACACGTCAGCGGTCTCATATGTCGTCTCATGCAGTGCCACGTAGGATTTTTGATGATGTGGAGGAGAAAGAGCGAGGAGAGAGAAAGAGGTCGTTGCTTCGCGAAACAACCACCTCATGAGCTAAATTGTAGGACTACGAGACAACTTAACAACCATTGTACGAGTTATTGTTGCCATGCAACTCATAATATTTTATTTTTCTTATGCACAAATTAAGGAATTATATACCACTACCAGACAACTTATAGGACAACCTATTGTACAGGTTGCCTATTAAATCATCTCAAGATTACGTGTCAATGCATGAGACTGCCTATTAGACGACACCAATGTACTTGCCCTAACAAGGCTTTTGCCCAGCGCTCCCCACCTGACATCAAAAGAGGGGAAGCGAGACACAACGAGACCACGGACAGAGCAGGCGCCGCAGCACCGTACCCCGGCCACAAGCCGACACGCGCACCCACCATCTTCGCTCACATAGCGGTCATAGTTGCCGCAAAGTCATAGTCGCCCACCATCCTCGGATCCGTCGTTGCACGAGACCTACGACAACATCCCCGCACTCCTATGGGACCCACAGCTACACAGATCGCGCCACCGGTGTCCACGGAGGCTGCGCCCGCATGGGCCACCAAGCAACAGCGCTGCGTGGAGACAGATGCCGTCGCCACGCCTAAGCGGCCTCCTGAAAGTTTCATGACCACCAATATAGATGGCCAGATGGGCCAGGTCCACTGGGCGGCCCGAGGCCCAGCACTAAAAAGCCCAGCATCAGCACAGCCCGGCACGAGACGAATAGTGCCCAGCCCTGTCGGGCCAGGCCTAGGCTGCCTCCCTGGCACACTAGGCCAGCACGAGCCCAACATGATTTTTGGGCTGGCCCGATACGGCCCGACGGCTGACTATCAACCCACAAGTCCGTACGGAAAATCCCTAACTCTTTACCCTCCTCTCCTCGCCAACACCCAGTAGCCGCGCGACCCTCCCTCCTCCCTCTCGATCTCTCCCGCGACGCCTCCACCACCGCCCCTCCTTCCCGTGAGCGCGCCTACCGCCAGGGGCACCGCGGGGGGGGGGGGGGGCTGCCTGGAGCCGCCCACTGCTGGTAGTGCTTGGCCCGACACTAGCACAGTAATGCCAGCCGTGCTAGCGGGCCGGCCCGGCACGATAAAAAGTCCATCGTGTCGGGCCTGGGCCAGTAGTTTGGCACGCAATGCTGGTCCAGTCCCGCACAAAAAAGTCATCGGGCCTAATAGTGTCGAGCCTATTTGGGCTGGGTCAAATCGGGCTAGTACCGAGCGGCCCATCTGGCCATCTATAGCCACCAAGTACTGCCGCACGCCACCAACGCCGTGGCCAAATCTGACAGGAGGCCACCAGATCCAGCAATGGAGCTGCCGGACCTGACAAACCCCAAGGCCGCTGTCTCGACCGTCACGACCTCCGATGAAGGAGCGCTGCCAGCAGGAAGGGAGGGGTGGAGGAAAAGAGAGCACGATAGTGGAGAGGAGGGCCCCACCGCCACCGTCTCTCCTCCTACATCAACACTATTTTTTTCATGCTCTACTGCCCATGCAACAACAGGGGGATCAATGGGTATATGACAAGTGTGACTGTGAGAGTAATTTAGATGTCAATTTAGTGTTATTTTATATTATTTAATATATTGATGATTTAGATAAATATTAGAGAGTTACTTTAGATTATTTTTAATGCAGGTTACTTTAAATTATAGGTAATTTTTTAAATATAATATATCTAATTTCTATGATGACGAGAGTCTACGTATTGATGGCCGCATGTCTCTAAATTTTGTGAAAAAATTATATTTATCTATTTTTCAAGGGTGTCTTACTATCTCGTGAGGATGAATGTAAAACCTCCAATTAGTAATAGTAATAAGATAAGAAAAAAAAATCCTCACTTCCTCTATCATGCAAGAAAGCCTATAGCATGGTTCTCACAGCAGACAGCAGATGCACTCACCGGTGTTGAGTGGGGTTTCTGGAGCTTGGGGATGGCCGCCATGCGGAAAAGCCGGAGGGTTTTTGCGGCCAACGTGGCTGCCCGGGGCAGCCGGCATAAGGCCGATCTTGCGAGCGCTGCTGACCAGCACCAAGTAGAGCAACACAAGCATGAGCATGGCCAGAACGAGGGAGCGAGAACGGGCAGCAGCCCCCATAGCTAGTGAAAGTTGCCTTTGCCCAAAATTGTGCTGAAGGGATAGCTGTCTTCAGGACCATGATGAGATACCACGCATAGCGATGTCGATCACTTGTTCTTAAAAGGAGCGCAACTCGCTGCCGGCGAATTAGCTGTTAAACGGTAATATCGAAATATTAGCTGTTACCACTGGCTTTTTATGCTTCTACCACTCACAGGTTTTGTTGTTTACGCTTTGCAAATTTTTTTTTATTTACGCCGCATCCAAAACTACGAGGAAATTGTTCTCTTGGTACTCCTCTGTTCTAAAATATAAGACATGATTTTTTTCAAACATATTATAAACTTATAAACGCAGACACTTATATACGTGCAAAGTTCACACATCCCTATAAATACATGAACACAACCCTACCTCTATGAGCATCTCCGAAAGATTGAGCCGGTAGATCTCGAGATTGACGAAGTTATCAATGGACATCTCGCTATCAACATGCACGTCACCTACCAGGCTACCAGTAAAATAAATGTAGAAAAATACAAGCACTCGTATCGATTCGAGAACTCGATTCAGAGCCACGTGATTTAACTTGGCATGCATGATCTACAAGATCATACTTTGACCACCAATTTATCTTAAAATATATTGCTTGTAAGGGTTTAATCATTTAAAAGTATGATATATTTTGAAATATAAATCTAATATAGCAATTTCTTGTAACACAATCTTTTCATTCCCGTAAAAAAAAGAGGCAATATTTTCATCTTAAGATTGGTAAAAAATTAGGAAGTTTGAATCTTAAAATAAGTATAACTCTTATATTCTGGAATGCAAGGAACAATTAATAATACCACAGTGCGTCGAGAGTTCAACGTCATGGTCAACTGTACCGGTCGTAGTCTATTAGATGCCACGTTGTCGCGCGCTCACACTTGGTTCTAATCTTGATGTGAATTCTGAAAGGAATCGGTGCTCGTAGCCTAAGAGGGGAAGGGGTGAATTAGGCAACTTAAAAGCTAAATCAATGGCTTCCACTAGTTGCATCAAAATATAAACTAGATCATGATATCTAGATGTGCAATTTACAGTTGATCTAGTGTGAAATCCTCATTTCAAAACAAGTTTTGCAACCTATAGCCAATCCTATCAAGATACTACTCTAGGAAAGTAAAGGCACACAAGTTGCAAGTATGAAATGTAGAAACGTAAGGAGGGGATGAGGGAAAGGAAACTCTTGACACAAGGATTTATCTCGTGGTATCGGTAGGCACTAAGCCACCACTAGTCCACGTTGTTGAAGCACTCACATAAGAGTATTATTTTTCGGTCACCAAGTCTCTCCCAAGGTGCCCCTTAACTTGCCACAAAAGCTCGGCCACTAAGGCTCACGCCAAGTCCCTCAGTCACCTTGATGCCGTCTCCACTAAGGAGCTTCTCCACGAAGGAAGGGGGCCTCCACGTCCCCCGCACAAGGTCATCGACGCCACTCCACACCAAGCTGGAGGGTTGAAGACTTGCTGGCGAGCCACCAAGGGTCCAAGGCGCTGGCACACCTTTTTGTACAATGGTGGTTCATTCTAGAACCTGATCACAAGGTCAGCACACCTTGCACTCACTCCTCTCTATGCCTATCCTAGCACTAATCACTCTCCTAAGCTTGTGCTAAGCCTTTGATGGATCAATTAAGTACTTTTGGTGGTATGGATGTGTTCTTGATGAGTCTTGGTCTTCAATGCATCCCTGGACACTTCAGCAACTCCAAATGGGCGAGTGGTAGGAGTATAAATAGCCCCAAGTGCTCAAAGAGCCATTGCTCCAACGGCTAGTGAGAAAGGATACCATCGGATGTTCCGATGGTCTATTTTTAGCCTATCGGAACATCTGGTGCAACTAGCCGTTGTTCCGAAAATATACTCCTCAAAGAAAATATACTTTGTCCGACACCTTCTTTGACCTATCATCGGAACATCCGATGATCAAGGGTTTCTCCCTTCACTTCTGGCAATTGCTCCGACGCTACTAGAAAAGAGACCATCGGAACATCCGATAGTATGACTTTGACTTAACTTGTACGCAGCGTACCAATTGCTCCGATGGTTGCTCCTACGCTTCTCAAGTGGGGCATCGGAACATCCGACGGTACTGATTTTTTTGTGTTGAATGCCATGACTTCCACACCGATGATACCGTTTGGATGCTTCAATACCATAGAATAATCATAGATATCATAGCTTGGTCACTTAAATATCATAGTTTGGATACTCGAATACCATGACTTGGATACTCGAATACCATGATTTGGATGTCAAGAATACCATGATGGACCTTGCCAAGATTTGGTTTGCATTCTTTGGAACCTAGAAAACCTTGTGCATTCTTTGGGACCTAGAAAACCTATAAGGTATATGCTAGACAAAACATTAGTCCCAATGACTATGTTGTCACTCAATCACCAAAATCACAAATTATGGCTTAATGGAGCCATGTTCGCTACAAATCCTAGCTTGACTTTGGTGAGGAGTCCTGCACCGTGCCATAGCTTTGGACGTATATAAGGGTATCGTGGTAAAAGAACATAAATAGCATCACTATAATTTTATTTTTGACACTAGCATAAAGTTTAAAATACCATTCCATATGAAGTATCACTTTTTATAACATATGAATTACTAAATTATCCGTAATAATGAATAGTTCGATATATATCACTAAGTAGTAGTATTATGTACCGCAAAAGAGCTCTACTATTATGCAAAATCTATTAATATAGAAAAGCCAATGATAGCTGCACGGAGGTACGACTAGGAACGTGTGAAGTGGATTGCTCGATCGGCAGTAACTGCATATGAGACTGGGTCCTCAGCTTCTTGTTGCTGGTGCCAAACTGACTTCTCCCCCCACCTGCAGTCTTTGAATAAGGAAAGGATTAATTTGGGATTAGAACTCAGGGAAGGAAAATATGGAGAAACAGTGAGCATTCGTGAAGAACTGTTATGTGAGCTGTGGAAGCAGAGCATACAGGGTTACACTTCGGTGAATTTGAGGAAACTGATTGTTTATTTTAGTCTAGTAACGAAAGTGATCACATATTCAAAAGGAAAATGGGACAAATGCATGTGCTAAGCCGCCTCTTGCAATCAATGCGATGCGATAGACAACGGCTTATGCACTTTGACAAGAAACAGTAGAGATATTGGACTTGACAAATTCAAAGTGTGGCACAGAAGGTCAACCGCTACCAGGGAATAAGACAGAAATACTACAATAAGTTAGTTGCGACAGCTGCAAACCTGGAATCGCTGTGAGTCTGTGACTGACTATATGTTGACAGGTTCCACATGTTGACTATGTGACTGCGACAAGAGCGGCAATCGAGATTTCATCAGGTTTGTGTATGAACAAAGCACAAGGCCAAACAGAAGGATAATCCAGATTTTCTTGTCCCAATCATGCTCTAGCCAATGGTCAGCTATCCTCTACCATGCAACGGTTGTTCTCTCTATAGTCTGTCTGTCACAGCGAAACCATCATCTTTGCCAGCCTGAAAGAAGTACATACCTCTGTTATAATATCTCTCTCAGAGCTACATATAATGTACAGAGCAAAGAGGCAGTTCTGCATATCCTTCTAGTGAAGCAAAGCTGCCAGAAGCCCAGAACACAAAACTTGCAAGCAGCAGCATGGCTCATCTTCAGCTCCATGCCTCCGTCCTCCTCACATGTCTCCTTGCTCTTGCAACATCAAGATACTCTGCAGAAGCAGTTTCCACTGAAGGCATAGGCACCACGATTCGGCTACTTGCTCAGGCCGATGATGATCGCCTTGCCCTCCTGTGCTTCAAGTCCCAGCTCTCTGACCCCACTGGCGCTTTGGCGTCATGGAGGAGCAACACATCCGTTGACATCTGCAGCTGGCATGGTGTCACCTGCAACAACACGAGGCAGCCATCTCGTGTCACCGAGCTGGACCTTGAGAGCTCGCAGCTCACAGGTACAATTTCTCCTTGCATTGCAAACCTGACCTTTCTTGAGAGCATACACCTTCCAAACAACCGCCTCTCTGGACATATTCCAGCTGAGCTGGGTGATCTACAGATGCTCCGTTACCTCAATCTCAGCTCCAATTCTCTCAAAGGAGATGTACCGAGTTCATTAGGTAGTATTCTATCCATTGTGTACGTTGATCTATCCAGCAATGGCCTCACAGGTCAGCTTCCGGAATCTTTGGCTAGAAGTTCATCACTGCAAGTGCTTAAACTTGGGAAAAACAACTTTGATGGGGAAATCCCACCTGTTCTTTTCAATTCCTCATCACTAGTCCGTATAGATCTTCGACAAAACAATTTTACTGGACCCATACCACCAGTCCCAAAGATTATGTTGACGGTTCAGTATCTCAATTTCATGTCAAATGGTCTCTCAGGGAGTATACCACCTTCTCTAGGAAACATTTCTTCCCTACTATACCTATACCTTGAAGGGAACAACTTGATCGGGGGCATCCCAGAGAGCTTAGGCCATATACCAGGCTTAAGAGCATTAACCTTGACGATAAACAGGCTGTCAGGGCAAGTACCACTGTCCCTTTATAACATTTCAACCCTGATTTATCTTGATGTTCGCCGTAACTTACTCGTTGGGAGATTGCCAGATAATATTGGCCACTTGCTTCCAAACATTCAGACATTGATCTTGGAAGATAACAAATTCGAAGGGAAGATTCCAGCTTCACTTGCTAATTGCACCAGACTAGAAGTTCTAGATCTTGCCAACAACTCATACTCCGGAGCAGTACCACCTTTGGGGTCCTTGCAGAATGTGATGTACTTGGATTTCAGCCTTAACCACCTTGAAGATCCAGATTGGTCCTTCTTATCCTCCGTGAGTAATTGCACCCAACTGACAAACTTACACCTTATGTCAAATAACATCAGCGGGAACTTGCCAAGCTCAATAGGTAGCCTGCCTTCTAAACTTGACACACTCTGGCTAAGCTTGAACAGGATATCTGGAACCATACCACAAGAGATAGGGAACCTAAAAAGCCTCACAGTTCTTATGATGCATGATAACCAGTTTGTTGGAAGCATACCTTCAGCTATTGGAACAATTGGGAATTTGTCAGTCTTAAGTTTATCAGGAAACAGACTCTCTGGCCCAATCCCAGATTCACTAGGAAACCTTGAACAGCTGACTGAGTTGTATATGCGAGAGAATGAGCTGAATGGAAGCATACCTAAAAGTCTAGGAAATTGCAAGAATTTACAGCTGTTAAACTTTTCCCACAACTCACTGGATGGAAGTATACCAGCTGAGCTATTTAAAATCCCTTCACTTTCTCAAGGTTTGGACTTGTCACACAACAAACTCAGCGGGGTCATACCGCAAGAAATTGGTGGACTAATCAATCTTGGTGTTCTTAATATCTCCAATAACCGCCTCTCTGGCAAAATTCCTTCCACAGTTGGTCAATGTATTGTGTTGGAGTCCCTCCGTATGGAGGGCAATCTTCTTGAAGGAAGCATTCCACAATCTTTTATGAACTTGAAAGGCATTAGAGAGATGGATCTTTCTCAAAACAACCTTTCTGGGGAAATACCACAGATACTGACATCACTCAGTGTTTTACAGTATTTAAACTTATCCTTCAATGATTTTAGCGGAGCAGTACCATCAACCGGTGTCTTTGCAAATGCCAGTAAAGTGTCTGTCCAAGGAAACAAAAGGTTATGTGGTGGGGCACCTATGCTACGTCTGCCTCTTTGCTATGGTAACTCCAAAAAAACATCCAAGTCATTACTACTGAAGATGCTGATCCCACTATGTGCTGTCTCTGCAATATTGCTGTCTTGTTTCATTGTTATCCTTTTAAAGAGAAGAAGATCAAAATCAGCTCCACAGAATTTCAGAGAAAAGGAAAAGGTATCATATGAAGACATTGTTAAAGCCACAAACTGGTTCTCTGCTACCAATTTGGTTGGCTCAGGATCATTCGGGACAGTATATAAGGGCACAATGGCATTCGATACGAACCCAATTGCCATCAAGGTGTTTAACTTAAATTTCCATGGAGCATCTAGAAGTTTTTCTGCAGAGTGCGAAGCTCTAAGAAGCATTCGTCATAGAAATCTTGTCAAAATCATTACTTCATGCTCTACCATAAATCCTTCTGGGGCAGAGTTCAAAGCACTCATATTTCAATATATGCCGAATGGGAGCCTAGACATGTGGCTGCATCCAAAGGTACATGGATACAGCAATATTAAAGTTTTGACATTGGCTCAAAGGATAAACATCGCTCAGGATGTAGCATTTGCTCTTGATTACCTTCACAATCAATGCATGTGTCCATTGGTTCACTGTGACCTGAAGCCACAAAATGTCCTATTGGACTATGACATGACTGCTCATGTCAGTGACTTTGGGCTGGCAAGATTTTTGTGCATTGATCCCTCTTGTGCAACTAATAGTTCTACCAGCTTGTCCGGACTTAAAGGATCCATCGGATATATTGCACCAGGTGCTTAAAATCTTTTTGATTATTTTATCTTCTTTAAAGATTGTTAAGAAACCAGTTAACTTTTTACTGTGAAAATGCAAAAGTACTCATGTTCAAACAATAAATACATCTGCAGAGTACGGCATGGGTGGCGAGATCTCTACTGAGGGAGACATCTACAGTTTTGGAGTGCTTCTGTTAGAAATGTTCACAGGGAAGCAACCTATTGATGAGGCATTCAATAATGGCACGAACCTCCACAGCTTTGTGAACTCATCATTTCCAGATAGGATTGGGGAGATCTTGGATCCCAATATAATGCATGACATAGCTGAAAATAAAAATCAAGGGATCCTTATAATGCATAACTGCATCATCCCTCTGATGAAGCTAGGCCTTTTGTGCTCCATGGAATTTCCAAAAGACAGACCTGGAATGCGGCACGTGACAGATGAAATTCACGTCATCCGTACCACCTTTTCAAACATAAATGTTTAGAGATGAAAGAGAGCTTGGGTTTTTAGTGATTTACTATAAGTGGTACCCTTCTTCTTCGAAGAATTAAGACTGATGGAATTGATAACCAACATGAAGATAACCGGGTCAAAATTGTTCCCTACCTCCCCCAAGTACAACAGTCCAAGTAGATCTAGTTGTGTTTCCTTTTTGTAATAAGCATATCACACTTGGTGGTGCTAACTGCTAATACTTGGAAATCGATTCACTGTACCATAATGACAAACTGTCGAATGCTTTATTGGAATATGAACTATGTGCAAGCACTGAAGTGAACAATTGCATGGTCACTTGCAGAGTTGCCAAAATGTTAACTGCAATGCAATAAAATGGGTACTCACATTGTTGAATCAACTCTGCCTGACGACAACAAAATCCTTCGGTTGCAGACTCAATTGGTGGGTAGGTGCCAACATCCACCCATTCAGGATACATTCTGGAATCAATTTGCTGCGATAAACTAATGCTAAAAGGTACACCACATGGTGAAGCTATGCTACATTGGAGCAGAAACGATATGTTGACGAAATTAGATTGTTGGAGATAAAATATTGCAATGCGAGCAGCAGAAACAATCTGCTGACGATGTTGCAAATTGCAACCAATTGGGAAGAAGCAACCTTTACCTAAGCAGAAGGCGCCTTCTCGTTGCAGACCATTCTCGAGCAAAATTCCCAATTGAATCCCTGATTCCCCATAGCTTTTCAATTCACCAGGGAACACTGAATACAAGCAAACCCTTTCAACAAGTACGACCAAAATCCTATTCCTACTAATTAACAGCAACGACTCTGCAAATGGCGTGGAGCAATATCTACCTGACCCTGACTGCCGCCGCGTGCAGCTGCTCGTAGCCATAGCCCATTAGCCCCCGCCAGCCGACCATCTCCCTTCAACCTCCAGCGGCGGCCACAGTGACCTCGACAGCCGCATCCCGGATTCCCGGTTCCCTGAGCTGCCGCGCGCGCAGCACAGCCACCTGCCACCGCCAGCCGCCGTCGCCTAGTGCTTGTGCCGTCGTGCAGCACTCGGCGACTACGCGCCGCGCTCCGCCATTCTGGATCGACCCAAATGCATTGGGGGTGCGGCAACCAAAACGGTCGACCACGGGCCCACGGCGGCAGATCGGGCCGGCTAAAGGGGCGCGCGACGGGATCACGTGAGCATTCCCGGCCCAGGTGAGGCTTGGTTGAGCCAGGCCCACGCCCATTTGGGCCTCGGAGTCCAGTTTATAATATATAAACTGAAAATAGATAATTTATTAGATTTAATAACATGGCCCGTGGACTATTATAACCTTATTATAATGCATGGCATATTTGTTTCAGCTTACATATTATATTATAAAAAGAAAAATCTAATATACGACGCGGTCGCGCAGGAGGTTTAGTGCGCAACACGCGCGGAGCGACGGCCTGCCCAGCTGCGGCCTGTGCTACTTGTCATGGGTTGACCGAAGTTTTGTACACACGTGGGCCTAGTGATACGCTGATCTGATCACACATGTAAACTATGTATGTAGCAACTTATATTAAATGAGTAACAGCTATTTATAAATTATGTGTGTAGCAACTTATGTGCAAGTCTACCAACAAATTATTTGTATAAATTGCTACAATAATATTTTTCAACTGATCTAAGGTATCTTCATAAGTTGCTATATTGTCCCTAAAAAAATTGTTATACCGCATGTGCACAAGTTGGTACACAGTTTTTTCTATAAGTTGATACATTTCTCTTCTCCATATAAATTTTCTACTAGATAAATAAACATATAATATAAGTTGCTACACTAAATATTAGCACATTTAATCTATTTAAAGTTATTAAACTGTATCTATAGAAAAATATCTTTTAGTCTATCCATACATAAATTGCTATACACTTACACATAACTTACTGCTATACATACAACATAAGTTGATACTTATATAAAACGGTTTCAAAACATATACAACATGGATCTTGTTTTGTAGATTTTGTCATGAGGATCTCAATGGTGCAATCGAATTTGAAAATGAATGATTGATGAGAAAGTAATGATCAATTTAAGTAATAGCCTCATTTTTCTTCGATGACATTAGTGATTGCATCGTCCGTGAAAGTGACATCTTCATCTACCTGCACGATAACAGTTGCACCCACCCATACCTCCACAGACTATGCAACGAGTGTGGTGTCCAAGAACTATGCAACAATAATTATGTCAGCACAATAAAGGATCGCGCAACATTGTATTAGTACAAGATCGGGGTCGTGCGACTGTGTGCGTGCAACAGGTTGCGTGATAATGTGATCCATTATAAATTGGATTATATTACATATTATAAATCCGGGGAGGAAAACAAACAGTATCTTAATGCTAAAAATAACGGATTATATTTCTTGTCCACCTTTCACACGAAATCTCCTTTTTACACGGTTTTTTAGATATGTGATGTTGTTTCCTGTCATCTTTTTTTCTTCCTTTTCTTGTCATTTCTTTATAGGCTAAATCATACGTAGTACTAGCACTACTGGGGAAAACGTCTTCAGTACCAGGTCTAAACCCTCATTTAGTACTGGTTGTGTAACCGGTATTGCTAAGTCGGTATTAAAGAGGGTTCTTTAGTACGTGTTCAAATAACCGGTACTAAAGGGGTAGTACCAGTTAGTCTCAATTGGCTGCCACATCACACGTGGTCGAGGTCAACCGGTATTAAATTCTTTTTTTTTTCTATTTCTTTTCTCATTTTTAACTATTCGAAAAATAAAAGAGATGGCCAAAGCTGTACCGGTTGGCTGAAGTTGTACATATATGCATAGTGAAAAACTATTTAGTATTATTTTTAACTGCCAGTTCAAAAAATAAAAAAAGATGGGAAACATGCTCACTTGAAGTTGAACGGCAGAAGTATGCACTTCTTGTAATGTTACTTGTTCAAGAAATTATATATATTTTTCAAGATCCAATTTGGTTTATCTCTTACAGTTGCCTCGTTTATGAAGCATCCTCACTTAAGCGGAGACTAAATGTGATACAAATATCAATCCCAGGAGACTGATAACACATTCATTCATCAGATGGTTCATAAACCGTACAACTCCCGAGGGAGCGAGTGCGAAAACCACGCTGAGAAGATAAGTAAAACAGCAATGGTAACAACCCAAGCTACTGTCCAGATGAACCTTAGACAACACTCAGGACTACACACCAGCGGAAGCATCCTGCAAAGGCTCAAAGCCACATGTAACGTCAGGTGCGGAAACAACCACCTACTCGTAGTCCTCACCGGTGACGAAGTCCGGGTCTTCCTCTGAAGCAACAAAATAAGGGTGAGTACAAAAGTACTCAATAAGTCCAACCACACCCACAGAGGGGGTATAACAAGAATATGCACAAGTCATAACAAGGATAAGGCTAAGGTTCATTTGCCATAAAGCTGGGTTTTTAACACATGCAAGGCTTCACTTTAAAAAGGTTTTCACAAATCATTCATTTAGTAACCGAATAATTGAGTGGGGTTGATCCTACACAAAGAATCCAAATTTTAATGCTACCGGACTTCCCGTCCGCGGTAGCTCACAGCACAACTGCCAGACATTTCCAAAATCCAACGCACGCCATGAAAATCATCCATCTCCCAAAAGCTAGTTATGTGCCCAAACTGTAACTTGTCCAATTCCGTGGACACGACTATTTGAATAGGTTTTAACTCTGCAGAGGTGTACACTTTACCCACAAGTAGGGTACCGCAGCACGATCACCTTAGTGCTAGTGCGGATCCTATCAAAGCCATTACCCACCTTAGCTAAGACCTGAATAGCCAGCATGGAAGCAACTAAGGGGTTGATGACCTAACACCAAGGTCTCAACCGGGACCTAAGCCACACCTGCTTACTCCTTCTCCATAGTCTTCCGCTGCTCACCAGCTCTCCTGATGGCTAACAGACTAGCTAGTGGGATTTATGCTAAGCCTTGCCACATACAAAGGTCGAGTGGTTGCATGATAAATTAGGTTAGGTAAGATGACACATCAACTCGGTTCTTAACCAAGACAAGATGGATATCTCCCAACCTGCTCAACCACTAAGGTATAGGCCCAACTTGGCGTTTCACACAAGAAACACCCATCCGTCTCATCTAAACATCCTCTTTTATCTTTCACCAAAACCCCATTTATTTTCATCAAAACACACACGCATTTATCTTTGGCAAAATATTGCATTCATGATTGAGTTGTATCAAAGAAAGTAACCAATTCCTAAGCATTCTAGCAAAAATTATCTTCTAAATAGAGCATATCGTATTTAGAGATAATTCTAGATCATCAAGGAATAATCATAGCAATCAAGGTGTGGCTATCTAACCAGGTTTTAAGCAGTAAAACAATATGCAAGTTATAAAAACACCCAATAGATTGTGTCTGTAAAACAGGGATAAATATGCATCAAAGGGTGAGATTGGACTTGCCGTCCTCAAAGCCTTCCGGGAGTTCCTACTCGTGATATGGGTCCTCGAGCTCCGGCTTGCGGTACTGGCCTCTTAGCCCCTCTTTCTTGGGAACTCCGTTAACTACAACACACATAAGCAAATCACAAAAATAAATAAAAAGAAAGAGGTTTTCCCCGTTGAGCTCAGAGAGAGGGAGAGAAAGATATATAGACAGAGGGAAAGCTTTATTTGGAAGAAAAAGTCAGGTAACTTAGTGGAAATGTATTTAGGAATGTTGTGGTTGAATTTGGGCTATACAGTAGGTGTTTAGGCGCATAAAATGTCAACACAAGGATAATTAGTGGAGGTTAAGGATAGAATTAAAGATCCAGGACCTTTTTGAGATAAAACGTGAAAGAAGGAGGGGTGTTGGTGTATAAAGGGGGAAACCCAAGGACTAAATTAAAACGGGGCCAAATTCCCCTTTCTTTCCTCCAGAACAGAGGAGAAGGGTTGAAGTAAGGTGGTGGCTGGTGGCGGCCAGCTGGCGGCGGCTTGCCAGCGGCGGGGCCAAGCAGCGGGGGAGGGAGAGGAGACCGCGGGGATCCTTTTTTACCCTTCTCCCTTGGGCAGCGGCGATGGGAGATGGGGTGGCACCGGCAGTGGGGGAACTAGGCGGCGGCGGGCGGCGTTCTGGTGGCGAGGAAGTAGGGAGGCGGCGACGGAGAAAGAGGCAGGGGTTGCGAGCTCGGGGAGGGAGTGGGTCAGCTTTTATAGGCAAGCTCAGGGCTAGCGATGGTAGGGGCCGGGCTCGGCCGACGAGCGGCGTGCGCGTGCGGGCGGTAGGGGCCAAGCAGTAGACGGCGCGACGAGCGGTGCTGGCGCGAGCGGTAGCCTGCGCGCGGGCGGTAGGGGTCAGGTAACACGGCGCGGGGGCGGCGTGCAGCGCGGCTAGGGGCACGAACGGGGCTGGACTGGCGCGCGGGTGTGGGGCACGTAGTAGGGGCGCGTGGTGGCATGCATGTGTGGCCAGGGTGCGAGGTGGGATCGGGGCCGGCGCGGGCGGCAAGGTTCTAGCACGCACGTGGAGAAGAAGGATGGGAGGAAAAATAAAAGGAGGAAGGAAAAGAATAAGGGAAGAGAGAGATGGGGTTAAAATGGTAAAGGAGATTCGGGGGGATTGATGTGATGGTGCATAGGGTACGGTAAAAGTTGCACAGAGATGGAATAAAAAGAGACAGCGGGAACGACGGAAGTGGTAGGGCTGGCAACGTGGCGCAACGCACAGAATGGAAAAGAAAACGAATGGACGGTGTTGGCTTTGGTGCCGAGACGACGGAATCACCGGGAAGATGGGATTTGGGAGCTGAAGCGGTGAAAAGATTTTAAAAATGATTTTTAGTGAGTGATTTAATTTGGTGAATTTTAGGGATGTTACAGTTTATAACATTCGGGTCCATGAGGCCGACGTCATAGAATCCTTTCCTCCGGCAAGATTAAATCTCCATCCTGCATGATACAAAATAGAATAGGAGATAAGACATTGCACAATTCCTAGAGCCAAGATTTTCAAGTTAGATCAAATTAAACACTTACAAAACTCAGGAATTGATGAGTGATTTGTCAAGTGCATCTTAATTATAAAAGAAATAAAATTCCTCGAGCGGCACATTTATAATGGCACCACCACGAAAATAATGTTTATCTCTAATCGGAACTTCTAGCATGAGTAAACTGGTGGCCGAAGCCTCCATGTACCATTGGTGTAATTTGTACATCTTCATTGGAAGACGGTCCACCAACTGCGGCCACACAAGCTCTTTCCCTAACTCAAATTTCCATTTACTAGCCCCAGCATGCTTTGGGATGTGATCCTCCCATCGAAGTTGAGTTGCGGTGAGATTTGTTTCTTTGGCGAATAGAAGCAGGTTCTTATTAAACTCCGAAAGCACCTGGAGCAGGGCAATGCGGGGCAATCGATTGGTTGGATTGAGTTCCAAGCTGTGGAATACTTGATCCACTTTTCTTCTTTTTCTAAAAAGTCTTTGTTATTGTGCGGTTGTAGTCAGATAGCGGTGATTTCTCTAGCTTTTTCTTTTTCTCCAACTCCATGCCTCTAATGAAAGCCCGAAATTTAACCTTATCAAATGGGAGGCTTTGATGCGAAGTGAGCTTTAACCTCAGTATCCACTACTGCATCGATTTTCGCATCAGTCTTCTCGTAAGCCATTCTGATGATCCATAGAATTATATATGAAGCATAACAAACATGATACAAATTTCATTAAACTCAAATGTTGCTGATAGAAATACATAAATTTAAATTTTAGACCCAAACAACATGATACATTATGACAAACCATCCACTGAGTACTATCTAGGAGGACTTTAAGCATCCTTGGGCAACGAAGATGAATATTTAGCTGACCCAGCATCATCCTGTAGTTTATTTGTTCCTCCTGCAATGGTACTACTCAGTAGAACTGAAACCCCCGGGACTGGCGGTGCAGCATAACAACCACCAAAAAGAGATTCCTGACCTGCCGCAACAGCATCTTCATGATATCTTTCCAAATAATGAAGCATTTCTCTCTCCCACATGCTCATTTTCTTCGGCTTATCATGAGGGCCAACTATGGTTTTCCCCTTGCCGCGAGAGGAACGACAATCTCCCCCACCATCGCCACTACCTCCATCAGCAGTAGCCATCTCTATGTACCATAAATTATTTAGCTCATATTTGCAAATGACTAAACTATGAACAAATTATATTTTCCTCACAATTTATTTAGCTCAAACATAACATATAAATGAAAAATTTCTCCATTGTAGCTTATTTTAAAAAAATGACTAATTACATACCTCTATTTCATCTTATTACCTCTATGTATCACAATTTATCTCGCTAATTGCAAATGACTAAAATATGAACAAATTATATTTTTTTCCCACAATTTCTTTAGCTCATATTTGTAAAGGACTAAATTATGGGGCTGTTCGCTTCAGCTTATAAGCCGGCTAAAAAGCTGAAACGACTGATTTGTTGTGAGAGCAAAACACTGTTCGGTGGCTGATAAGCCGGCTCAATAAGCTGAAGCGAACAGGCCCATGAAATTATTCCTCTAACCTCATATCTATTTTTTTGACTAATACGAAACATAGCATCCAAAAAATTATAGCTTATTCTAAAAATCACAGATATGAGATCTAAATAACACATGCATGTAAATAAAAAATTTCTCCATTGTACCTTATTCTAAAAATCACAAATTACTCTAACTCTAAAGCATAAAATTTAGTATACTAACCATGTATCAAGGGAGGATAAAGTTTCTAACTTTTAGAACACTTGAATGAGTGAAATCCCCACTAAATGGTGCAAAATATGGCAGCACCTTCCCTATTTTACCATGAATGGATGAAGCCCGAGCTGGAGGAAATGGCTCGGGTAGGAAGAAGAAGACATTTGATTTATAGGAGGGAAGTTAATACCGGTGGGGGGTTTCAACCGATACTAAAGGGTGTCACGGGGGACTCCTGGGGAACTAGCCGTTAGACCCGGTACTAATGCTCATATTAGTACCGGGTCAAAAAACAATCGGTACTAAGCCTCGGGATGAATGTCGAGTTTTCCAATAGCGTAGGGCTGTCAGAAAGAACTAGAGACCCGTGAATCGATCACGTTCCGCTCGTCCTAGGCTTAGAGATTAGCTCGATTTCTAAACAAGCCAAGCTCAAACATAAATCAAAACTTATGAGTTTTTTTAGCTTGAGTAAGTTCGTGCACTAATTGGTCATGACTCTATGAGGTGTATACACATATACTCCCTCCGTCCTAAATTGTAGATTGTTTTAATATTTCTAGACTCATAGTAAAATCTATGTATCTAGACATAAGTATATATCTAGGTCTATAGCAAAATCTATGAATCTAGAAATACCAAAACGATCTCTAATTTTCTTTCCTAATTGTACCGTGTAATCTCAATATCTATAAGTAATGCAATGACTCTAGCCCAGTTACTATATAGATTTTTCTGAACTATATTTATGAATGATATAAATCTCAAGGCTCGTGAACTACTCGTGGTTGACTCACTATAAGTTCGACTCGAATCATAAATGAGACAAGCTTGAGCCGAACTCTAAGCTCAGATGGTTTACAGCCCTACGTAGTACGCACCAGCTAGCGGAGCACCATCTATCAGGTTGCAATGGACCGACAGTAGGCAGGGTAAGAGTTGGGGTTGCAGCTCACGAGGGAGGGAAAACTAGGCGGGATTTGCACAGGCTGCCTACTGCCGAGCCTTAGCGCGAGATCGGCTCATTGAAGCTCGCGAGCTTCAAGTTAGGCTCAGACTCGGCTCGATTAGGAGACGAGACGATCTCGAACCAAGTTTTTAGCGAGCCGAGTTTTGAGTAGCTCGAGAGCCTCAAGCTTTTTTGACAACCTAGGTTGCACAACGAAAGCAGGCAAGGTCGTGTTAGCAAGCATCAATAAAGACGAATGAGCTGGCTGGTGGGGCGAGGGAGGAGATCACCACACGTTCGGGAAGAAAAGAGAGGACATGTGTTAGGCTGCACTCCCTCCATCCTAGAAATAATGCAATCTATACATAGAGATCATAGATTGAGAACATACAGTTAAAGTTACTAGATATATCATGAAAAAAAACTTTTGTAGTGTATACTCCCTCTACTAAAAAATATTCATTTTGGCTCCACACCCTCAAAGTTAAACTTCACCATTGTTTTCCCAAAAATTTATATCATTTATAGCTACCAAACCAATATAATGTGAAGATAATATAGCCAGCAAGAATTGGCTTTAAGTTGTCAGGTCAAAGTACTCTAGAGTCATCTCTTAAGTGTTGCTGATGTGTATGGTGGCTCCTGCCTTCTAATCTGCTAGTTGCTCTTTTAAATATTTTTCTTGAAAGATTGCTAGGCACTCTTTGGTTGGAAATGGACCTCTTCTTTCGATAGAGAATGATTATTGCAGCATCTACTTCATATCATATAAATCACTTCAGTCTAAACCCTCGACTATTCGATCTATTTGTTGTGCAAATTCACAACGAGTTTATTGAAGTAAGCAGGAATAGTTACATGCAGTCCTTTAGGAGTGCAATTCACACATGTACATACATAGGACACACCAAACTGGTATTTGGCTGCCCACATGTGAAAAATCCATGTTCCATACTCCACACATAAATGAGCTCTTTATTTTGGATTTTAATTTCTCCTTTTCATATAATAACTTGAGCACACATTTAAGTCCCCCAGCTCGAAACACAATCTATCTCTCAGAAGCAGCACGCCCTTGACCCTCTCTCAGAAGCAGCAAGCCCTTGGACCGGGTCTAGTGGATCATTGATTGGGCGAAATCGAGGATCATGCAGAGGACTATAATGTTGAGATGCACCAGTAATTCTAGTTTTGATGAGATTCCAAAGCCAGTGAAAACAGTTCCCATCACTTGTACTAGTTGTCATATCTGCAACTGCCAGAAACAAGTAGCAGCATGTCAATGGAAAGTGGAACTAATAGAAAAGAGGAAAACGATTTCTTAAAGCTTGTGTAGCAACTGCCAGAAATGTTTCCAAACAGATGAATTCTTCATGCAGAATTAATTAAGCTCGGTAGCCGGGAGGCAAGCAAGGCCTACCTTCTTCTGGGGTTACCTGCTGATCATCCCTAGGCTGTGGATTGGCTGCCGGTTTAGCCAGACGATCACCACCTGAGCTGTTGTCAGGTACCATTTTGCTCCAGGTTGAGCACTAGCTTATGAACAAGCTCAATGGTGATGAGTGATGACTGATGTCTGCCTCCACACCGTTTGATTTGCAAGGGTATTTATATCGCGTTGCCTGCTGAAATAAAAGAATCACACGAGATGAAGGCAATACGGAGGTTGGTGGAATCTCACTATCTCTGTAGTCGGTCAGTCTCAGTCTCAGTCTCAGTCTTAGTTGTGCATGTGTTCAGAATGGTTAAGTGGACATTCATTTGACTACACGGAGGAGGTCATCAGATCAACATGGATGATACTCAGACACTGTGGTATTGTTACTTTCTCGCGAACAAAGGAGAAGGAACATTGTTGGGAACTCTGCTGCTGGAGATATGATCATCTTTGCATGCCAGAGATGATCTAAGGAAAATAGCCCTAGGCCATAATAATTTTGTGATTAATCACAATATAATCATTGTGACTAATGTTTTTACAAAATGTATCTTTGTAGGTGTTTTATAGGTCCCAAGAATGAAGAAAAAGAAAGACTTAGTTTTATTTTAAGGCTTACGGCAATTAAACCGGGATAAAGACACACGAAGATTTGAAGCGAATCCTGTTGGAAATGTCACCGACTCATACGGTGATCGTCAGCTCGGCTCAGCATCGGCTTAAAATCGGTTCTGGAACTTTGGAAGATAATTTGAGGCCTCACCGATTCATACGGTGGGCACAGTATCCAGGGCATCGATTAAGTCGGTGATGGAAGTTAGTCGGTGATGGAAGTTAAAGGAAGGCAACGGCTCAGGGAAGTCACCGATCCATTCGGTCACGTCGTTCAAGACGTGTCACCGAATCAGTTAGTGATGCATGGTATCACGAGTCTAAGTTACAAACCCTAGGTCTCCGGCTTCCACTGCCATCGTGCCGCCCCCGGGGAGATCAATCTCCGCTAAGGGCAGCGCCCTCGTAGGATGCGCGGCCGATCCCTCAGATCCGCTGTGCCGATCATGGTCAAGCAGCAAGTAGATCTAGACCACAGCGGCCCCCGGCGGCGGCCGGTGCGCCTCCAGGCTGCGCCCCCGCGGCAGCCCTCGCAGCGACGGGTGCCTCTCCAGGCTGCAGCGGCACCCGGTGGCGGCGGGTGCCCCTCCAGGCTGCAGTGGCACCTGGCAGCGGCGGGCACCCTCCGACGAGCGCCCGACCGCGTGGGCGAGTGCCCCGACCAGTGCATCCAGCTGCCCCGACCGCTCCCGATCGCTCCGTCGGCACCTCTGACCGGCGCATCCGATCGCTCCGACCAGCGCAGTCCCCGACCGCCCCCGACCACCCCGGCGGCGGCGGGCGCCCTCCGACGAGCGCCCGACCGCGCGGCCGAGCGCTCCGACCATGACGGCGAGCGCCCGACCGCAATGGCGAGCACCCCAACCGGTGCATCCAGCTGCCCCGACCACTCCTAACCGCTCCATCGGCACCTCCGACCGGCGCATCTGACCGCTCCGACCAGCGCGGTCGGAGGTCAGACTGGTTCTCCATGGGCCTCTTCCTGCTGCTGTTGTTTTTCTTTTTCCCGATCAAAGATCGGGTTGCGTTGCCCTGCCATCCCGTCGTCGCTTCATCGTCGACACTCCCAACGACGAGGTTTTCATTGCTCGTGATCAAGCCATCCTCGTCGGTGACGCCGCCTTTTTAAGGTGGCGGCGCCACCCATGCTTCTGATCCTCATCACGCTGGCTCTCGGTTTGAGTCCGTACCTATTGCCGCACGCTCGCGAACACCGCCGCCGACGCTGCTGAAGGAAGATGCAATTGCGCTCTTTAACTGCACCATCTACCATCACGCTCGGCTCATCGTCCTACTGACCCTGTCGACAAGAAGCTGCTGCTTTTGTGTATTCAAGCGCCTTCGCTGACGCTTCGGACCCGCGCCCTCCTCCACGGCTTCGATCACGTCCACCTCGACCTCAGCTACTTCAGCACTAAGGGGCTACCATTTGCTTGACAAGCCTTTTCAGCTCCCATTCCAGCCACAACATCTGCGACGCATCAACGGTTGCGACTGCGGGGAAAGTCATCTCTTCGGTTTATTCTCCAGTCTCATCGTCTGTGCGCTTCCGTTGTGACTGCGGGGGGATGTTAGAGTATATTAGGCAACTCCGGATATGGTTAGTTTAGGATTGAGCAACTCCGGATATGGTTAGTTTAGGATTGATTCTAATCCCGGGATAACCTTACTTATCTCTAAGAGAGGCTATTTTCCCTCCAAGCCATGTACTCCTATATAATCAGCCCAAGGGGCTCAAGCAATATATCCCACGCATTATTCACATGGGACCCGAACGTCAGCGGCTCAACGGCTAGCTGAAGTTGTAACACCGATTCATATGGTGGTGCACACTGAGGTGCACCGAATCAGTCGGTGACTGCGGTTTTGGTGACCATTGGAGCAACGGCTAGTTTTTTTTAGGTTGGCTCTATATATACCCCATTGCCTAGCCATTTGAAGGGTGTTAGAGCTTGGAGAAGCTATAGGTTGTTCTCACATACGCACAAGTGCTCTAGTCACCAAAGTGCTCAAGAGAAGTTAGCATAAGGCTTAGATCTTGATTAGTGCTAATTTAGGCCTATTAGCACATTGCTTTAGGGTTTAGCCTGGAGTTAGGCGAGGTTTGCACACCTCCTTTGTATCGGTGCTTGCGCGTACCAAGAGGTGTAAATGTGGGGCTTGTAAGTCTTGCGAGACCCTCCAATCGTGTTTGTGGAGTGGCCGTCGGTGCTTGTGATAGGGAAGAGAGGCCCTAGGCGTTTTGCTGAAACTCTACCAAGTGAAGAGCGGCAAGGAGCATCCGGGAGAGGCTAGGCAAAGACCCACTTGTGCGTGGGGGAAGGCCCATCGGCTATCCTACGGAATTACTTGACCGGGGAGTTCATGCCCTTGTGTGGGCATTCTCTTTGAGAGGGGCTCCAACAATAAGGACTAGTGGAAAGCTTTGCTTTTCGATACCTCAGTCGTGTCAGAAATTTGTCTTCTCTACCTCATTTACTTTCCGCATTTCTTATTGCACTTACATTCCACGTTTACTTAGAATTGCCATGTGTAGTTTATAGGATTGGAATTTAGGATGTAAAACTCTTTTGCGGCAGAGATAGCAATTCACCTCCCAATTCACCTCCCCCTCGTAGGGTTTGTCACGGTCCCTTTCAATCACACTTAGGCATCACTCCCAAGTCCAGGGGCGGAGCCAAGCCTGTTTATTGTGTCAGCTGACACCAATGATTTTTTTTTTGCGAAATCAGTAGAAAATTACTGTTAGGCATTGTTTACCTATATATGCAGCTGACACTGGTGTACAATTGAGCTGACACAGGTTATGGCGCGTTACATCTGTTGCGAAGAGTAAGGTGTCCGTTCATATTACGCAGAGAATGACCTCAGTCAAATGCAACGTATGCAGAGGATGTTGAGAAACGTTCCACTATCTGAGTCAACTCCCAGTCTTAGCCTGAATCACGACGTATATTACTCAGCCGCGATGAGCCCCAAACTTATGTTCGGAACAATAAAGAAACGTGGATAGAGATCGCTCGTGGTAGTTGAGCCTGCGAAAACAATTCATTTGAAACTTGTAGCGACGCAAATTCTAACTTAATTCCGATAGGATCGAATTCCTTGTTATCGTCTTGCCCTTTCGCCGCAAATTCAATCTGTATCGCCCTAAAATTACTGCATCGTAAACTCCAGACAAGCTTTTGCGATTGGCAGGTTGTGTCTTATTTAACCAAAACAAGGTGGACAAAATGCATCAGGAGTTTAGAGCCTCTGCGGATGTTCTTAGCGTGTGTAGTGGACGCGTCGTGTAGGGTTAGTGTGCGTCCTTGTTTTCTACTAAAGAAAGAAAAACGACTTCTAGTCGTTGCTAATTTTCTACAAAAGTTTTATGCTATGCTGTGGCAGCCGAGCGAGTGCATGGTTGGTGGCATCTCATCTCACTGTCAGAGTCCACTGTCAGTCCAAGTCTGGACTGCTTTCTTGGAGTATTCAGTGTCCTTTGTTTGCCGACAACTAACGAGGCTGCTCTTCTTTATGCTGATGAAGCTTTTGTCAAGTGGATCAGGCCGGATTCTAGGAACGAAGCACACAAATATTTTCCCTTCCTGTTTTGCCTTAACAATAATTTTAAATAGCTTCTGGTTCTCCCTTTCCATATAGTCTAGGTGATCAGAGAAAAGGCAGAGTATCACTGATCCTTGATAGGGGCTTTTGCCTCGCCTCTCCATGTGTACCATTTCTCCCTTTTTCTGTCTCAACCGAAGCAGCTGTAGAACGCTTAGAGCACCCAGTCTTCCCAACTATTTGATAACATACTCGATATTTTACAATTAGAGTTCGGCTGATTCTAAATAATTCAAGCAGAAGAAAACTTAGTGAGCAGGTACCAAATGTTTTAATTGACTGCGGGCTAGCGAAGCTGCACTTGCACAGCAAAGTCTGCGCATCATGTCATGGAGCGAAGCTAACCTTACGTCGCAAGGCATCACAGCCTGCCAACAAACTCAATAGCACCTCACCATCCTTACAAATTGGTATTTCATCATATTTTACAAGTAGACTACAACTACTTCTGAACAATTCCAAGACTAGCTACATCAACTACTTCAGAACAATTCAAACAGCAGTAAACAAAATTTAGCGAGCAGGTAGCATACGTTTCGATTGACTGACTTTGAAGCTAAATCCCAAAAGCATCCATTCAGGCATCTCATTAGTTCCCGGTGTATGCTTGAGTGACTACAAAACTGAGTGCCCTCTGGAGTAGTATGGTGTAAGTAACACATCGCCTTGCTAGGCAAAAGGATACTTTGCATCTAGCTCTATCAAATAACAATGGCGTACCTAGGTGTCTTCGCTCTTGTTTGGCTACTTTCTATCTCCACCACCTTTTGCAATTTGTTAGCCACCTCCAACGAAACTGAAAATGATCGACAAGCTCTCCTTTGCTTCAAGTCCCAGATCAACAGTCCAGCGCATGTTTTCGTCTCATGGAGCATTGCATCATTGGAATTCTGCAACTGGCATGGAGTCACTTGCAGTGCACTGTCTCCCCGTCGTGTCATTGAGCTAAACCTTCCATCAGAAGGTATCACAGGCCTCATTCCACCTTGCATCACCAACCTCACCTCTCTTGAAAAGCTCCAACTATCAAACAATAGCTTCCAAGGAAGCATACCGTCCGAGTTCCGCCTCCTGAGCCAACTCAGCTACCTCAACCTCAGCATGAATTCCTTGGAAGGTAATATCCCAGCTGACCTCTCTTCATGCTCCCGGCTTCGAATCCTAGGTTTGTGGAACAATTCCCTCCAAGGTCAGATCCCGCCTGCCCTAAGCCAATGCAGGCATCTTCAAGAGATTAATCTTAGCAACAACAAGCTCCAAGGGAACATCCCATATTCTTTTGGGAATCTTCATGAGCTGCAAATGCTAGATCTTTCCAGAAATAATCTTAGAGGCAACATACCACCGGCACTGGGCAGCAGCCTTTCGCTCACTTATGTTGATCTAGGTAGCAATGCTCTCACTGGGGGCATCCCAGAGTCCATAGCAAACAGTTCATCTCTCCAAATACTCAAGCTCATGAAAAATAATCTTGTTGGAGAAGTCCCGAAGGCTCTCTTCAACACCTCGTCACTTATAGTTATATCCTTACAGCAGAACCAACTTGTTGGTTCTATACCACCTGTTACTGCATTCTCCTCCCCTGTTAAACATCTTCATTTAGAAGAGAATCATCTCTCAGGATCAATACCTTCCTCGATAGGGAACCTTTCCTCCCTAGTTTCTATTTATCTTAATCAAAATAAACTAGTTGGGAGCATACCAGAGTGCTTAGGTAATATTTCAACACTAGAAATATTGGACTTCAATGAAAACAACTTGTCAGGGCCAGTTCCAAAATCTCTCTTCAACATGTCCTCCCTGACATATATCGCTTTGGCTGAGAACTATCTTACTGGACGGTTGCCTTTGGACATTGGCTTCATGCTTCCAAGTATTCAGGGCTTAATCCTCACCGGAAACAAATTTGAGGGCCCGATCCCAACTTCTCTTCTCAATGCATCCAACCTCCACCTGCTTGAGCTAGGTAACAACAGCTTAAGTGGGTCCATTCCGTTCTTTGGGTCATTGCCAAATTTAAAGGTACTTGGTCTGGGCAACAACATGCTAGACGCAGGCGACTGGGCCTTTATGTCTTCGCTCTCAAATTGTTCCAAACTGAAGACTCTTTTATTGGATGGAAACAATCTCAGAGGGAAATTGCCAAGTTCTTTTGGTAATCTTTCGATAAGCATTGAGATGCTGTGGCTGAGAAATAACAGCATTTCTGGGCCTATACCACCAGAGACAGGTAATCTCAGAAACCTTAATCAGCTGCTCATGGATTGCAATCATTTCATTGGTAAAATACCACAAACAATTGGAAATTTGCGCAACTTGGGCACTTTTAATTTGGCACACAACAAGCTCTCAGGCCAAATCCCTGATGCTATTGGCAACCTTGCTCAGCTGACTGAACTGAAACTGGAGGGGAACAACTTGAGTGGAAGGATACCTGCAACTATAGGACACTGCACTCAACTCCAAAAATTGAACCTTGCTCACAACTCACTAGATGGGAGTATACCAAGTAATATATTCAAAACTACTACAGTCGAGTTTGACTTGTCACACAATTACTTCTCCGGGCCAATACCAGATGAAGTTGGCAACCTCATCAACCTTAACAAATTTAGCATCTCAAATAACTTGTTGTCTGGCAATATCCCATCCAACCTCGACAGGTGTGTGGTTCTGGAGGAACTTGAGATGCAAAACAACTACTTTGCTGGAAGCATTCCAAAATCTTTGAAGAACTTGGTAAGCATCAAGGATATGGATATTTCTGTAAACAATTTGTCTGGAGATATCCCAGAGTTCCTCACATCCTTGAGTTCTCTGCAACATCTCAATCTGTCCTTCAACAATTTCGGCGGAGCAGTTCCGAGAGGTGGAATTTTTGACATAGCTGGAGCAGTGTCCATTGAAGGGAACAAGCATTTGTGTACAAGTGTTCTAACAGGTGGATGCCCCTTTGTTCAGCATTCACCGATAGGAGAAAGAAACACAAGATCATGGCACTGGTAGTGGGGATAGTAATATCAGTTTTTGCTGGTGTTGTAATGATTCTTTCCTGTCTAACTGCAGTTCATTGGAGGAAGAGGATGCAAGTAAAGTCAAATTTGCCAAAACTCAGTAAGCACGTTAAAAGGATTACATATAGAGATATAGTAAATGCAACAGAAAGGTTCTCTTCTTCTAATTTAATTGGCACAGGATCATTTGGAGAGGTTTATAAGGGTAATCTAAATCATCTTGAAGATCAAGTTGCCATCAAGATTTTTAAACTTGACATATATGGGGCGGAGAGGAGCTTCATTGCAGAATGTGAAGCCCTAAGAATTCTCCGCCATCGAAATCTAGTAAAAATAATTACTTCATGCTCTTCCGTGGATTATACCGGGTCAGCCTTTAAGGCCCTAGTGTTCCAATACATGCCAAATGGGAACCTGGATTTGTGGCTACATCCAATGGCCCATGATCGCAGTCAAAGAGATATTCTGACTCTAAGTCAAAGAATCAATATATCTTTGGATATAGCATCTGCTCTGGATTATCTTCATAACCAATGTGCAACTCGATTGATACACTGTGACTTGAAGCCAAGCAATGTTCTTTTGGACTTGAACTCGACTGCATATGTCAGTGACTTTGGCCTAGCAAGATTTCTATACACCAAAAATGCACAACAAGAATGTACGTCAACTTTGGCTTGCCTCAAAGGATCCATTGGGTACATCCCACCAGGTCAGATAAGCTTATGTATAAATAGTTAGCCTTGTTTCTGTTTTCTGCTTACAAAATTGAAAGGTTTCGTTTTGTATCTGTAAATGGTGCAGAGTACGGCATGAACAAAGAGATATCAACTAAGGGCGATGTTTATAGCTTTGGAGTGCTTCTGCTAGAAATAATAACAGGGAGTCGTCCGACCGATGAAAGATTCAGTGATGGTACAAACCTGCATGGCTTTGTGGAAAGAGCGTTTCCAGAGAAGATCCATGAGATTGTCGATCCGGTGATGCTACAACACGAAGTCAATGCAACTGAAACCATGAAGACCTGTATCACTCCATTGGTGAGAATAGGACTCTGTTGCTCCATGATATCACCCAGAGAGCGACCTGGAATGGGACAAGTCTGCACTGAGATCCTTAAAATCAAGCAGGCATTATCAAACTTGCACGGTGAATCAAACAAATTGGTGGAACAGCAGCTACCTACAGATGCTGCAGCATGTAGATACTAATGTTCAACTGATACTTCATGATTTGCTTGTACCCCTTTTGCATTATGTATCCTTACATATTACCTTAATTTGCAAAAAGACAGCAGGTAGACAGGTAGTTATGGTAACTACAGCATAAATCACTGTTGCTCATAGCCTAAAAAGATCCATGTACAAGGATTTCAGCCAGCACTGTCGGAATCTGATTTAAAACATGTTTCTGGAAGCCGATTTTGGGTAAGGATTCGTAAACAGGATGCGTATGCACAAAAGTTCGCACTAACCCACACGGAGAAACGCCCACCTCCAATGTCACCCACTAAAATCTCAGGCGTACGTGCGCGTACCTGGTATTCACAGAACCCTAGCTTCAGCTCTTCCTCCCTCCCTGCTTGGACCGCGCCGCGGATCTCTAACTACGCGCGTGCCCCAAGGCCGTTATTGCTAGCCGCCATTCCGTGCCGCGGCGGCATGGGAAGACAGCAGCGCCGCCGCCGTTGCTCGCCGCGCCATTGGAATAGGGATCCGGCGAAAGGCGCAGCGAGTTCAGTCCATCCGATCATGATCCGACGGTTGTTCCGTGCTCGGGCAGCTTGGGGCGTGCGAGCTTTGAACTGGCCAACCGGGTCGTCCGTCGTCCAATCGAAGGGTTTGATCCGTGCCGTCGACCATGGCACCATCCAAATGTCAAAAGGGTCCTAATTTCGCCATCATTTGGTATTCAGTTTTGCTTTAACATTCAGTTTTGTTTTTTAGTCTAATTCCGTAGTTAAAGATATAAGAAATTTCGCCATTTCACATTCAGTTGGTTTTTTAAGTAGAATTTCGTCGTTAGTAACATATATCTTGACCGTCCAACTATCAAAACATGCAGAACCTTGCAACTGCAAATCACCTGTGCTGCAAATTCTTTAACATCCAGACTAACAGAGACTGTACAGATTAACATCCAGACGGCACTACAGGTTTAACCGAGCACACATGTATATTACAGAGTACATATAAGTTATTGATTGGGCCAGTGTAACAGGGAACAGGAGGGAAAGCATGTATCAACAGGTTTGCGCAGCCAGAAAAGATCAGACATCTAGAAATGCAGCTGCTTGCAATGAGATGCGACAGCCTCCGAGGGGCAGTAGGGGCACTTGAACGGCCTGGAGCTGCTCTTCGACAGCTTCATGATAGACTGCTTTGAGACAACGTGCCCACAGGGCATCCGCATCGGAGGGTTCTCATCGCTGGACTGCTCCCTGAGTACTGGGCACACGAAAACAGAGTGGTACTGGAACTCTGGCCCGATGTCTATGGGAACTGGCAGCTGCTTCATCACTTGCCATTCCTGCTTCTTTGCAGCCATGACTTGCGTCAGCTTCAGCAGAGTTGGTAGTCCCTGAAAACCAGCTGATACTGCAACACTCAATGGGCTCTCCCTAGACTGGCCCAAAAGGCTGCAGAATTGATGGGTAAGCTCCTCAGCTAGCTTATCCCAATGCGCTGATGACATTAACTCAGAATATGGGGATTGATCCAGCCGGCCAACCCAGAGAAGGCAAGCCATTAGCTTCTGGAATTCTTCCTTGTGCACAGATGCAAAGGGAACCAAGTGAGTCCTGGCATATTGAATAGCCTCATCCTTGGACCCATCCCTACTTCCTTTAGATAGTATCTCAACAAACTGAAGCTGATAAAGCTTGAACTCAAGCATAGAGCCATTCTGCAGCAGCTGGTCATGGTTATTGGCAGCCCAACTGAGGGCAGGCTCAAGGTTTCTCGCTTTCATTGCTTCAAGGATACTATACATCTCCTGAAATGGTAACTTCAAGGATGCTCCACCTGATTCCCCACACTCACGGACGAACATGTCACCAAGATCAAAGAGGCCTTGGCGGTAGAAATGATTCGCTATGATGTTGTTTACTGTATGAACCTCAAAATCCACATTTCTGTATGCCTTCGATATATCTGGATTGAAAGACTTCTCAAGGAGCTTGAGATATTTGCTCAGGGCAATATTAAGCTCCTTTTGGCTGCCTTCAAGTTGGTTTATTGGTGCCATTTCATTCAGCTTAGCTTTCAGTTCTGCAAGGATGGCTGTATGGTCAACGTTCCCAGTAGAATCTGTATTCATCATCTGCAGCTTGACAATTGCCTGCTCAACTTCATTCACTATATGATCAACAGCTTCCAGAGCTTTAGCAGAAGATGACGCACGTTTCTCAGCAACTCGGTCAAATCCTTCTCTTAGGCTGTCGATCTCCATAGTAGCACATCCAACTTAACACAGCTTTTCAAACTAGCCTGCACATGTGATCCACAAATCATATAACCAATTAATTCATTATAAAGAAAACCACTAGCAAGAAAAACATTAGAAAGATGCATCACATTAAGTCAAACTGCTAACAGATCACTATGCTGTTGAAGCGAACATTATAGCATAGATTCAACCACTGAGAATTACAGATAATACTTGAAAAGATTAAATACATGGAAGCCGGCCCAAAGCCTGACTGAACTACAGTCTATCTATACATGTCTAGGATATAGGCATATAGATATTTGTGCCTGCAATTAAACAGGGGATAAGTTTACAAATTACATTAACCCAAGAACTAATATGTGTTCATGAAAAAGAGTGAAGAGTTACTACTTACTAGTAGACAGCTAATAAAGCAATAAAGACTAATTGTCTTCAGGTTGGCAAGACAAGGCATAGTAACCCAACCCCTTCACAATGCCTGTGTGACGACACGCACATCATAAGAAACAGCAAAGCAGAAGCAGGGAGGAGGAAGGAAAAAGGAAAATGGAAAAGAGAAAGAGAAAAAGGCTTGCTGGGGACAAAAAGGTATTGTTGTATATTGATATAAAAAGAAAAAAGGGGAAAAGGAGAAGAGAGGGGCGGCCCAGCCTCCTTCCCCAACAGTAGGTGTGCTCTAGGTTTCCCTTGATGCTAGTGCAGTCCCCCAATGCAATGCAGCACCGCCACTGCCGCCACTCTATCCCACCTTAAACCAGCAGGCCGGCACCTATTCTCCCTGTCGCCCCCCTGTGCTGGGCTGCCAGGTGCCGGCCCCTCAGATCAACTATAGCCGCCACCCCATTCCAGGAGGCCACCACTACTTGAGCAAGTGTTGTGCATCCCACCGGCGCTGGCAAGGATGGATGCGGTTGGTTGGCCTTCCTTCCTTGATTTCGTCCCATTCTTCTGTTATTCAGTGCGCCCCACCACCCAAAAAAAATCAATCCACAGACAGACACAACCCATCACTGCTTTTGGCAAGGCACCGACCATGCCCAGGAGGCCAAAACTTTGGGAGAGCCTTATCACCTAGTCAACACCTTTAATAACAGTGATAAATACCAGCTGATCCTAAGATGGCCAAATGGACAGGTTGTAATGGAAATGAATTCCAGATAAATCTACGATTAGCGATATAAGCACTCAGATAGCAGTACACAGTAAGATGAAACTAGATTCTCTTTACAATACAGGGTCTACTCCGTGCAAAACCTTCCAAAACAGAATCATTATTGGTTCAAATTTGGAAGTTCTAGTAATTCTGCCGCAACTTAAATTTTTCCCATAATTGCAAATACTTCAAGCTTAACTAGCGCATTGAATAATGCAAAATAAAAAGGCTGACGACAACATAGCAACCGAAAGAACGCTGCATCTCGCGTCCCATGAGACGCCACATGTCATGGGCGCATGACGACAAACAGTTCCCATATATGAGCATTTGGTATCCTCCGAATGAACCATACAGAGGTAAACCCTAAACACGATCGCAATACCTCCGTGCATAAGTCAAGGATGCACACACTCCATGAAACATCAAGCATGCGGTTCGATGAGCTACCTTCCTAGAAAAACCCAATGCATAGCTTCACCCAACCAAGTGCAAGGTTTATCGCCTCGTGGATCCGCACTCCCAAGTAAAGCTCGGAGGTGGTGCCGCTCACCTAACATCCCAACATCAAGGACTCGCCTAGGTTCCCTTCTTCAGCTATACCCTACCTCCAAATAAAGCACGCAAGGAACCCACAGACGGGCAGACTGGTAGCCAGGCCGCAAAAAATTAGCAGTCGACGCGCCGTCCAACCCAAAACCTGCAGACGCCGCATCGCGCCGGCGAGGGCACCGCCCGACGCTTGCCGCCGGGGGCGACAGGGACCAAGACCGAACCCTAGAGCGCAGCGCACTCACAGCTACCAGCGCATCAGCGAGGCGATCTGGCCGGCACAAGGCGACTCCTACCCTACCTGCGCATCCGCGCGTTCGGCATCCGGATCGAGCAGCCTACCCACCTAGATCGCGAACCGGATTGGGAAAAGGAGCAGCGGGTCGGGACGTACCAATCGGACGAACAAGCAGAAGCGGCGCGGATCTCCGATCGTGCTGCGGCTCAGCGGCGGACGGGGACGGCCGCCGCGGAAGCGTGACGAGGAGGCGTGGTCGGGGAGCCGAGGAGGTAGTTGGGTGAGGAGGCGAGACGGAGAGAGGAGGCCGGGCGACGCAGGGGTTGGGTGATTGGGAAATTTTTGGGATGGGGTGAGTTCAGCGAACAAGAGCGGAGTACCGGCACGGAACCGTGACGCGTGCACCCCATGGGCCTATGCGAGCGAGGCCCGGACCTCTCGTCTTCTCGGGCCACAGAGACTCCTAGGTGGACCTAGCTGGAGGCCCGCTCGGTAATTTAAATGGGCCAAGTTGCATTTTGCCGCCAAATGCTCGGAGATGAGATCAGAGATGCCCTGTGCCCGTCTAATCAAATTTTTAGGAGGCCAGCAAGAGCTTCAGTTCAAATGCGGGTGTGCAACCATAGGAGCAATTGAACTGAATCCAAAGATTCCTCGTGTAGCACCAAGGTTTTGGTTAGCACCCGAAGGGAATAAAAAGATCAAAGCCAAGGCGGAGATGACAAAGGGAGGTTGCTCGCGTTGAGAAAGGAGCCGGCAGTAGGCCAGTGGAGAAGAAAAAGTGAGGCAATGGCTATGATCATACGCATCGAGATACGTATTAGGGTGTATCTAAAGCATATCATAAAGACCATAGAGGACAAAGAACAGGAGGCTTGGGAGAGTTCCGGATAGGATAGAATGCATGCATGGACCACTAAACTCATAGTTATATATAGTAGCCTAGTTACTCTTTCTAATGTTTCCTCATTTTCTTTATGTATGCCATTTAATAAAGTTAAACTTTGTAAGTTTTGACTAACAATCAGCCATTTATTTGTCTATGTCAATAATGTCTCACCGACATCCAGAGGATCGGTAGTACAGTGGCATGTTAGAGCATCTCCAACAGCTTATGTAGAATAAATTGCTATCACTAAAAATTGCTAGTATACCTAAAAATAGCCAAAAAAACTGCTCCAACAGCTTTGCTATATGGATTGCTATCCCTAAATTTTTAGGCTATGACCTAAATTTCTCTTTCCTATATGCAAATATACCAACCCAACTCCTGGATTGCTAAATCCTCCTTCCACTGGCGGGAGAGCCAACCACCCTGCACTGAAGCTTCAGCGCCGCCTCCATTGCTTCCGCCCCCACGCTGCTGACGACCTTCCCGCCTCCGACCACCTGCGCCACCATGGAAGGTGCTGGAGCTCCACCAGCTCAACTTCGGTGCGGCCCCTTGCGCGGGTCCCCATTGAACCGCCAATCGCTGTGCTACTTGCTCATCCACACGCCAGCGCGTCGAAGGACCTTGCCGTCATCTTCCCTCACCTCTCCGCCCCACACAGGGCTGCCCATCGCACGCGGCCGCCGTGCTGCTCATCCGCATGCTGGCGTGCCTCCGTCCATCGCACGGCCACGCGTCGAGCCGCCGGCCGTGGCCTCACACGGCGCTACCCAGCACCCAATATGGCCCGTGCTCGCTGCCCGCTGCAGCTCGCGCCACCGGCCACAGCCCACACAGCACCACCCCACGCACCGTCCCAGTGCAGCGCCGTCGGCGGAGGAGGAGGAGCCACGGTGTAGAGGGCGGCGGAGGGCCAGGAGGAGAGGGCGGCAGAGGGCCAAGAGGAGAGGGCGGCGGGGGAGGAGCAGATGGTTGCGGGAAATTTGTAGAGGTGACGGGGAAGAACATAAGGAGAGCATAAAGCAATTTTGCAAATTAGCCCATGAGATTGCACTTGCGGATTAGTCCCTAGAAGAATTATAGGTATCCGGTTTTACCAAAGCTGTTGGAGAAGAGCACAAGAGATATCTAAAAATCTTCTCTCTCCTATACCTAAAACGAAATTTAGATCACCAGTTTTACCAAAGCTGTTGGAGATGCTCTTTATTGTTCAGTTGCATAGATGAATTATTCATCTTTGGTAGGTAACTCTGGTAGATGTCATTTTCTTTTAAAACCGAAGATAATAGAAAAGCAGGAGAAATTATGCCAGAAAGAAGAGACATTTATGAAGTACCACATAGATAAAATCAAATGACATTCCAATGCTATTTTTCGTTGCAAATTCTCCCATTCTCGGGATACTTTAGGCGTTGTCAATCACACTTTTTTACTGTGCAAAACTTATGCAAGCAAACTATAATTTCTTTAGGAAAATGAAGCATAACTTCTAACTAGACTTGAGCATTTTTGGCTTGCGTCGCCCATGGCCCGAAGCCCAACCAACACCTGTTTTTAAAAGCCCCAAATCATAGACCCGAGCTGGCTTATAACTTGCCAGCATTTTGGACCCCGAAAAACATAAACACCTTTTGTCTTGTCATACAACACATTTTAGCTTGGTCCCAAAGCCCAAGTTATTTTTGAAGGGATGCTGCATTAGTTGTATGACAACATCAAAAGTGCTTATAGTTGTTGACCTAGGTAAGATAGTCTTGAGTGAAAAACCGAGCTGGTATGACCGGTTTGTAATCTTCTCCGGCGAACAGCTAGTTTAATTGAAAAAATCGACCTGATCAATTTGGAACTGATCTGATCCATTCTGTTGATCTCTAACGGCCAGTTTCTGGATGTATCAGATATTTGTACCCCTCCAGCTCCTCCTTGGTGGGCTGCTTGTTCTGTAAGTATTTGTGGTATTTCAATGACGGGTGAAGCTTTCTGCAACCTCTCTTTATAAGATTTTGTGTGATTTGAGTGAAAATCTTTGAGTTGGTTGGAGAGATTGTTTATGTTGAGCACTAGGTAGTAATCCATAACTTGAGCTCTTGTGGTTGACATCAAGACAGCTCATCAAGCATTTGTTATTGTTGGAGGTGAAGACTCCTAGGCTAGGCGTTGCCGGCTAACTCTCAAGGTTGTGGTGGGCCGTAGTAGGTGCGGGCCTAGGAATTTAAGAGTGTGTATTTAAAAGTTCAAAATGTACACAAATTTAACTATTTCAACCTATTCTTTTTTACTTGTAGTTGATTATACCCTTGAATACAATGGATTAGCAAAAATAATGGGTATCCAATGAATACCATTGAATACCCCCCGGGCCCGCCCCTGGGCCGTAGCGAGTTTGTGATGATTGTGATCTTACCTCCACAAGGAAAAAGATCATCTAGTGTTAATGAGGAAGTGGTTGGAAGAACCCGATTTATTGGAAGGGAGTTGAAAAAGACTCGTATCCAAAAAAGTACCTTAAAGAAGATATAGAATTCACTTTGGTGAATCTGAACTTCGGGTAAACAAATCATCGAGACTCTATTTCAGCTTGCCTCACTTATTCATTTCTAGTTGTTCTTCCATTTTGACCTATTTGGATGTGCTTGTTCTGTGCGCAGGGTCCCTGCAAATCTTATATAGAAGCAACACTCCAGTTTGGTTTGTGTTAAAACTTGTAGAGGTGCTTAAACTATGTTATTGCGCTTCTGTGCTCAAAATCGGTCCGAGCAGTTTCATAGCTAGGTTTAAGTTTGTAATTTGCAGAAATTGACTATTCACCCTCCCCTTCCTCAGGCAACTACATCTCGATCTTTTCACATCCATCCTCTTCTTGAAGCTCCCCACGGCCAGTCAGCCATGATGAACTCATCCTCGATCCTTGCTTCCTGCTTTAGCAGCTCGTGTTTCTGCGTTTCAGGAGTTTCAGCTTCCAAAATGAACTTATGTGCGGAGGAAATGCACTGCTTCATTAAATACTGATACACGGAGCTTATTGAAAATTGTTCACGGTTATTATAGGTCCCAGGTGAATTTAGCTGAATATTGGCAAATTTTCACTATTAAGGGGGTGTTTGGCAGCACTCCACCTCAGAAAAAATAGCTCCACTCCATCAACTCCACAGAACTGCACCTCTACTCCACCAACTCCAGGGAAACATGGAGTTGTTGTACGTGTTTTGCTGATTGCAGTACTCCAGCTCCAGAAATATGAGGACTTGTTATGAATAGTCTATTTTACCCTTTGTGAATAAGCCCACATGTCAGTTTCTTTTTTTTCCCTCTTCCTCTCTCTCCTCTCTTTTATCCCCTTCTCTTCCTGATATCAGCTCGAGGAAGCAAAGCAACTACGACCATCGAATTGGAACAGCAAACGATCGGAAGAGAAGTGGTGCAGGTGGCAGGGGGCAGGGGCGGCACGGCCCGGTGTCGCCGCAACCTGCAGGGGATAGGGGCGCGCGGGTCCTGGTGCCACAGGTGGCAGAGGGCTGCGCCGCCGCAGGGGGCAAGGGTGGCTCAATGGGCGGAGTCAATTTTGGGGGTGGTGGCCCGGCAAGGTCCTCCGACACCATCCATGGCTGACGGCGGCGCCCTTCCGGCAGTTGGTTCGGCCCATAGCTTTTTTCTCCGTGCGACGTGATGAGGAAGAGGAGATCGGAGAGGGGCCAGCTGTAGCGGCGCAGCTTGCCGCCTGCGAGGCCCCGCGGCGGGAAGGAGCAGTGCGGCATGGGGCGCGGAGGCGGCACCCGCAGCCATTTTCGCCAGAGATTGGGGCCGGCGACGCTCAATCCACAGGTGGCGGCGCTAGTTTGAGGAGGGGGCGACGGGAGAACAACGTTGTTTTGTTTTGTTTCGTGAAGCGGTACGTGTGTAATTAGTGGCATGGTGGGTAATTACCCCACAGCTCCATGAGGAGATCTGAAAACTGGAGTTTTTGGAGCACCCCTTGAGTTACTTCGTACTCCACCAAAAATGTGGATCTAACCCTAGCTCCACCTTTTTTCTGGAACTGGAGTTGGTGGAGCTAGACGTGTTTGGCTACGAGTTTTTTTGGAGTTGGTGGAGTGGAGCTAATTTTAGGCCCTGTTTGGCATGGCTCCAACTCCGGGTGGAGCTGCTCCACTCCTGAACTCCACATGGAGCCAGCTCCGCTCCAAAACTCCAGAACAAAAATAGGGTGTTTGGCTAGATGGGTGCTCTCAGCTCCAAAAAAGATCGATTTCAGTGTGGATTGCCATTGTTGCCCCCTAATTAAGGCCCCACTTGTCATCCTCTCTATCCCATCTTCTTCTTCCCCTTTTTTCACTGCACTGTGCTGCACATGGGAGACCCTCCACGGGCGGTGGGGTGGGTGGCGGGCTGGGCGGCGACGGGCGGCGGGGTGGGCGGCAGGCTCGACGGCGGGCGGCGGGGTGGGCGACGACGGGCGGCGGGCGGCGGGTGCGGCGACGGGCGATGACGGGCGGCGGGCGACGACGGGCGGTGACAGGCGGCGGGCGGCGACGGGAGGCGGCGGCGGCGGGCGGCGACGGGCGACGGGTGCGGCGACGGGAGGTGGCAGGCGGCGGCGAGCGGCGATGGGCTGCGGGCTGGGCGGCGGGGTGGGCGGCGACGGGGGCGGAGCTGGGCGACGACGGGCGGCGGGCGGCGATGGGCGACGACGTGCGACGACAGGCGGCGACGGGCGACGACGTGCGACGACAGGCGGCGACGGGCGACGGGCGCGGCGACGGGCGCGGCGACGGGCGACGACAAGCGGCGGGCAGCGACGGGCGGCGACGGGTAGCGGGTAGCGGGTGGCGGGTGGCGACGGGCGACGGGGGCGGCGGCGGGCTGCGGCGGGCGGCGACGGGCGGGGCTCTGGCGGCGAGTGGGGCTCGAGAGAATAGAAGGGAGAATAGAATGAAACGTTTTTTTGTGTAACCAATTGCATTGGTGGGTAATTACCCACCAACTCCACGAGGAGGTTCAAAAGAGAGGTTTCTGGAGCAGCAAAAGAGGTGCTCCAAAACTCCACCTCCATTTGCACTACAGCTCCATGGAGTTGGCAACTCCATGGAGTTTTGGAGTTGGGGTGTTTGGCTGAATTTTTTGATGGAGTTGCTGGAGTTTAGGAGTGGAGCCGTGCCAAACAGGACCTTACTAGAGTGGAGTACTGCCAAACATCCCGCGTCAACATCAGTCAAACCCCGCGTCAACATCAGTCAACTTGTCCCAGCTACAGCTTTCCATAAAGAGTACTGATAAATGGTAATGAAACGATGATGTTTCAGGGGTTGACGTAGAACATTCAAAGTCTCCGGGTTCAGATTAAATTGAGAAGCATATGACGTCTACGCACAGATAGTTGCACATATGAGGTACATACAGCTTCCCAAATCCCAAAACAGAGCGGTTCATTTCTGAACATAGTACATAGCAAGCTAAAAAAACCAAGGATTTGAGGCTCCGAGGTGCCTGGTGCAGCAGGTGTTCTAGTAGTAAGCATGGCTGGAGGAGGAGAAGTAGAGCCGGCTTTTAAGAAGGTGATTATACTTTATCCTGATGGGATATACATCTGTCCTCTCACTCTCTCAGTGCTAATTTTCATCCATGATATTTGATTAACTAAACGTTAACAAAGCAATTCATAGTATTTGATTGCTCATCGTGAACATGAAGTCAATTGTGCTTTTATCGCTGTAGGGAATTGGATATCTGAACAAGCGCATCCAATCTTCCACGCCGATCGTTATTCTTCTCGCGGCCGGCATCGTCGTGCCCATGACCGTCGAGCACTCGAACAAGAAGGAGGCCATGCACCCGCCCACCATGTTCTGCTCGTACGTCACCTTCCTCTCCGGCGTCGCGCTCCGCAGCCTGGTCGCCGAATGTCTCGACCCAGAACCATGCCCGTGCCGTTACGTCGCCATCAAGGCGCTCGTCCACGCCTGCGCCTTCTTCCTCGTCTCCCTCTCCTTCTCCCTCTCGCTCATGACGCGCATGAACGCCGTCGGGACGTCCATCACCCTCGCCGCCGCCGCGGCGTACGTCGCGCACCGGCTGTGGCGGTGCGCGGCGACGAAGCTTCACGAGGACGTGAGGGCCTACGCGGGCTGCGAGGAGAACCTCCAGCAGCTGCTCGAGCTGTCCACCAACGTCACGTCCATGCTCTTCGGCGGCTGGTTCGGCATGGCCTTCTTCTACTTCCAGAACAACCCGGAGGAGGCCCGCGACGCGCGGTTCCTCCCCTCCGAGTACATCACCTTCTCCACCTCCGTCGCGGCGTCGCTCCTGTTCGTCAAGGCCGTCCCGCGGAGGCTCGCGCCGTGCCCGCGGCCCGTGAGGGAGCTCATGGCGCTGACGGGCGCGCTCGTCTGCGGCGTCGTTGCGACGGCGCTCGTCATCGCGGCGTCCAAGGTGCGCGGCTACGCGGCGCTGGCGCTCGTCCCCGAGGCCGCCGCCCTCGGCGCGTGGTGCGTGCAGCGGGCGAGGGACCAGTGGCAGCTGCCGGTCGCGCTGCCGGCGTCTCTCGGCGGCGGGGCCCAGGGCGAGCCGCCGTCGCACAGCTTCGTGAGCGTGTCGCTGACGCTGCTGCTGGCGGTGCTCACGTACCGCGCCAAGGACGTTGACCGGGCCCTTTCCACCCTGTACGACGAGGCGTTCGTTCTCGTCACCACCGCCGCCGTGGTGGCAGCGCTGGCGTGGAGGCTGCTCACCCAGCCGCCGATCCCCACGGATAAGCCGGATGTTCAGGCAGCGTCGAGGATCCTGGCGTTCTCCACTTTCTGCCTGCTGGTCCTGAGCGTGCTGTCGTTCCTTGGTGTCATGTTCGGTTGGTAGCTAGTATCAGGAGCCATCCCAAGGCGTTTTGGCGCATTGATGTTTTTATGCACTTAAATATAATGTATGTTTAGATGCATATAAATATTTGAAAAAGTTAAAACGATCTATAATTTGAGATAGTAGGAGTACTAATTTACTTTGATCGGGCACACATATGTATGTGTATTTGTAATTGTAATTTGATCGATAGATCATGTAATGAGCCCATCTGAGAAGTTCACAGTAGTACTCCTGGTTGAGTTGACTGGTTGAGTGCTATCTCCGTGATTGTGTTACATCCCTGCCCCCAAATTTGTGTTGCACCATTTTCATAGAAAACATTCCTATTGCTAACGACTCGTCCGGTGCGCTTACTGTTTTTTTTATTTTTTATTTAACGGTCCAGTGCCCTTACTGTTGACATCGTATGATCCCGTGATTTGCTCCGACACTGCCAGACTTTAAAACCGGTCCAGTTCAATTCCTAGTGGGGTTATTGGGCGGGACCATTGATTGTAGGCTCGTACTATTCAGTTGGACCCGCATATTGTTTGGTGGGATTCACGGTGCCATATTTTATTAAAAAAAATTATTCATGACGGTTTTTCCATTATTTATAGTTATATTGTATGGAAAGTATAAACTATATTTAATTATTTTCTATGTATAAAAGTAATAACTAAACTTTGTATACTATGTTCATGTGGTAGCTCTACTACTTTTTGAATTTTGCTTTCACTTCGTAAACTCGCAAAATATGATTGAATTCTTCATTTATTGCTAAATTTATCTTTTACCCCTATTAAAATCAAGACTAAATTTTCGTACGTCATTTCTTCCGTGATCCCATCGTTCCACGCTATATTCAATTTCCTCCGTCCGTTGCTCATGCGCTAATTTGCACCCTTCGTCCTGATCTATTCCGCGAACCTATAGTTGGCCATTTGGCCCGTGGCTCATGGGCTGGCCCACAGCACGACATTTTGGCCCGGTCCAAACCCGGCTCAGCAGCCTTGCAGGCCAGGCCAGCCCGGTCTACACCACGGGCCGGGCCTAGGCTGTTGCCTAAGCCCGTGGGCTGGCCCGGCACGGCTTGGCCCATCTGACCCGTGGGACAACAAATGAGCGGCACGGCCTGTTTAGGCCTAACAGGCCTATTTTGGCCCGGCTAAGAGGCCAGCCCATTATAACCTAGCCATCTGCCCATCTATGCGGCTATGCCTTCCCGGTCGAAACCCTTCCTCTTCCCAGCCGCCTCCGGCTTATCCCCCTCCCCCATTCATCTCGCTGACGGCCGCCTCCCTCGCTCTCCCACTCATCCTGCCGACGGCCGCCTCCCTCGCTCCCCCACCCTCCGTCGCCTCCCCCTGCCCCCGGTGGCCCGTCCAGCCGGCCCCTCGCTCGTTGCGGCTTCCGCCGCTTCCCCCTGCCCCTGGCCGGCCAGCTCCTCGCTCGCGGGCTCGCAGCACCCTCCGCCGCCTCCCCTTACCCCTAGCCGCCCGGCTCCTCTCTCGCGGCATCCTCCGCCGCCTCCCCCTGCCCCCGGCGGCCCGGCCGGCCGCTTCCCCCGCGCGGTTGCGCCCCTCCGACGCCTCCCTGCGCCCCTTCACAGCCTCCTCCCACGGCCCTCCGCCGTCGCGGCACTGCCTCCTCGGCCAGGAAGGAGGAGCCGGAGCCGTGCCGCGGGCTGGGCACGGGCACAGCGGCCTCGCCGGGCCACCCGGCACGGCCTGCCTAAGAAGGCAGCAGGCCGGACCTGGGCTGCTCCTTCAGCACGTGGACCGGCACGATTACTGTGCGGGCCTAAACAGGCCGAGCCTAATCGGGCTCGTGCCAGGCCGGGCTGGGTTGCCCGTTTGGCCATCTAGCGAACCCCGCCAGCCCCTGAGTCCTATTGCCTCCTTCCTTCCGCCGCCACCCCGCGAGAGCCTCCTGCCTCCTCCCTTCAGCCGCCACCCCGCGAGAGCCTCGGGCCGCACCGCCGCCGCCACAAGAGCTGCACCGCCACCGCGGCACCCGTCTCCTTCACCGCCCCTTCCGCGTCGCTCGAGGATCCTACGCACCGCCCGAGGATCCTGTGCGCCGCCGCCGCACCACCACACGCCACCTACCCTCCGCGCGGAGGAGGCAGTGGCGGCGGATCTGTCCCGCTCCCACCCATCCCAGAAACAGATCATCCCGCGCGGCCCTCGCCCTCGACCTCCCAGGCCACTGCCTCCCCGCACTGCGTGCCCTCGCCCAGGTGCTCCTGGATGAGGAGGAGGACGGCTACCGTGGGGACCCGGCTCCGCCACCGCCGCCGCTTCCTCAGCCGCTGCTGCCGGCCCTGTTGCCGCAGGAGGCCTCGCCGATGGACGCGGACGGACCCATGGAGGAGAAGGATTGCTTCATCCTTAGCCAGGATTTCTTTGGGTCGGTTCCGATTCGAGCTCTATGTTGGTCTTCTGACAGTATGGTTTTGGTCTACATCACGCCGGAGATGACGCAGGTGGCCAACGAATTCGATGACGATAAGATTGGGTAAGATGAGATTTTTCTCTTATTGAGTGTGTGTTAGTGCAATAACATTGTGCTGACTGCTCATCTGCATTCATCGCTAACAGTTTTACTGGTTTTGTGCAGGAGAACATCCCTTTTCTTTCAGCTGCGTTCGTGAGGAAGGTTGTAACTTGTAACATCGGTGTCATGTGTTTCCAGGTTCTCGTGAGAACATAGTTCGATACTTCACATCTTGTTTTGAGAACGAGCAACTTTGTATTCAAATGGAACTATGTGATCGTTGTCTATCTGTGAATCTAAACCAGCCCCTGAAGCATTGGGAAGCCTTGAACTTCTGTATCAGGTTTGAGACTTTTAGTTACGAAGCCGTCGTTTACCAATTTTATTTCTTCTTGATCACTTATCAAATGAATACATTCATCTTTACTTCCTTCATATCTAATCTAAGCCACCTACCTATTTAATATTTGACTGTAAAAAGATTACTTTATTGTAGTATGAATTTGGATACTGCATTGACCTCCGTTAGAAAGGATTGGTGTACTTGTTTCACCAAATATGGGTTGTAATTGGCCACCCACAATTTCTGAAAGAACAAGTCAATAAAAAAAAACTTACCAAAATAGGAGGAGCGATCATTTCAAGAACCATGATCTTTAGTACTTTATGTTAAAGTTTATTATTTAGTTCTACCTTTATTGATGATACGGTACTTGGTTAATTCTTTTGTCTGAAGTCTGAACTGCCTGACTTGTCCTACTTTTATAAATATAAGTGGGGCATAATGCTATTGCTGCCTTGTCGGTATCTTTTGCCTATGCAAGGAATGTGAGAGCAAGGTGAGCTTCTACCCTCTCTGTAAGATACTTCCCATGGAGATATATATGTAGGATATAATTTATATAGAATTTATATACAAATATGAGTATCTTACTGGGTATTTCTATGTTAACACATTAATCTATAATTGTAGAACCTATGTCAAATTACAAGTCTGCATTGAGTTATAAGCTGCTCTCTTCTAGCCCATTTACTTTTAAACCTTTGAGAATTGGACAATGTTTCGGATTGCCACACATTTTTTAACATCACGAAGTGTAATTGAAATTATCTACAAAGTTAGCTTCTTCCGATAAGATAAAATGTTGTGGTATTGGCTATACGCATCTTTACTAAATAACTTGCGATTCATTGGTTTTCTTTGCAGTATTTAAGGCTTGGAAACTATTTTTTTTTTGCAAAACTGAAGCATAAAAGCAAGCACATTTGGCAGGAAAAAATAATCAAGAAAGATTTCTTTTGTACAAATTCAGTTTTAATATTATGTCTAAGTAGATAATTTCCTCCTGAAACGGAATCCTTTAGGTCCTGCTCCGGTGCATCCATCAAAATTACCAGTGTCCATCTTACCTATTAGAGAATGCTTGCAGATGAACTGATTTTTGGTACTTGATTCATCTACACTTTATTTCTTTTCCATGTTAATAGCATCTGAAATATTTTCCTTTCATTGGCAAACTATACTACTTTTCTAAAAGCATACCTTGCTCATTGAAATAACATGGATCAACTTATTGCAGATCTATTGAGGGGGATTTGGAGATGTTGTCTCAAGCAGAAAAGAAGGAAGTGAGAAGTTGCTTGGACAAATTGTGCCTACATTTTATTTGCTTTCAGGTTTAAATTTCTGATCCATAGTAATGGTGGTAACATGTAGATCATTACCATGTAGATGTAGTTAACTCTGCATCAGGAGCTTACACCTAAAGTTGTTTGTAATTATTAGATGTAGTTAACTCTGCATCTCCACATCATTGTTTCCACCTGAAGTTTACAAGGAAGCTTGCCACCTAAACCATCATTTCTACGTCGAGTTGCCGGCTGTCATGAGATTTCCGTTGCATGTATCCTTCTAAACCAATCAGGACCATGGTCATTTGTATGAGGTCCTCTCCTTGATGTAAATTGCAAAATCCTTTAGTTTGTTCAGTTTCTATTCTTCCATTCAAGGTTGTTGCCTCATCTATCTCCTTTGAGGACACAAGGCCTGCAAGTAATATTTTCCAAAGTTTTTATTATTTATGATTGCCAATAACCTTATTTCTCTACAGTATATTCTAACTAGCTAGGCACATGCATAAGGATGAGTCATTTGTTAAAATTATTGCTTTCATTGATGCATAATTGGGATCTACAAAATATTGGTATTTGTTCATAAATCACTTTGTATCACTCAAATTATTTGGTTGCCCTTAGTTCATGAACCATCCTCATTGGCCACTGCACGGTTAGGCCCTTACATTCATGCAACTGCATAAAGCTTTCATGGTAACATTCTGGATATAATCTGATTGCATAAGTTCTACTTATATCTGACTTTCTTCTATAATCTTGCAGATTAATGTCAGTTTTCAAGTTTTCATATGTTGTCAAGAAAGAAAGAATTTTCTTACATTCACAAGGCCATACCTAAATGGCTTGGTTCAGTATGTTGGTTTCATATATTGTATTAACTATAGCATGTCAATAGTGGTGCTCCCAATTATGAGCTGCCTAGCCAAATGTCAATGGAGGGTGGGGTACAGAGAGAGCCACAGAGAGCATTGCAAGAATCATGAAACTATTGATTCAAGAAAAATTATAATATTTTGTGTGACTTATGTATACTTTTCTCTCTTCGGAACTGAGTTCAAAAGACTATTATGCCTTTCTATTCCTACTTCTTAAATCATGCTAATTGTAGTTGACATTACATTTTAAATGATCTCGCACCAAGTAAGCTCATTCTTCTAAGTCTATTAACTTGACATTGTATGATTTAGATCCTTTTGCATGATATGATTAAATTTGATAGTTGTTTTGCCCGTATATCTATCAATTTAAAATATAAAAAAGAAAAAAGATTTGTTACTCGTAAAATAGTAATTATCTTGTATGCATTCATGCATGCAGATCTACAAATCATGCATGATTCTGGAGGTATATATCATTTATCTATGGTCGACATGAACCATCTATTTTCTGGTAGTGTGTATATGTATCATTTTTTTATCAATGAAATCATCGTGTGATCATCTATTTCTCCCATGCTTTAAAGATTGACAAGAAATTAGCAGAACCTGTGCAGTTGAATGTCATGATATTGATCAATTTACCAATATTCACGAAATTATAAATCGACATGAATTCCCTTCATGCATCATGTTACGATTACATTCAAAAAAAAATTTGTAAGTAGTCACACCTTCATGTTACACGATTACATTCAATGTTTTATGTAAAAAAAGAACGTGGCAGAGGGAATTTTTTTTTGAAGCGGACAGTTGGGCTCATAATCACGTACAGATGGAAAAAATGTAGAGCCGTTCTTCTCTCTGTTGTCTTTTTTTTTTTACCGGTTTGTTCATAATCAGGGGGGACAACACAGCAGCTGTCATGTTCTCTGCAAAATGGCAAAATGGTCATTATCACGTCAGGAGGGGGGGGGGGGGGGGGGGGGGGCAAAAAGATCTAATCGGTAATTGCATGGCAGTTAGATGCAGATATTTTTCCTATTTTTAGAGCCGTTCTTCTCTCTGTTGTCGTTTTTTTTACCGGTTGGTTCATAATCAGGGGGGCAACACAACAGCTGTCATTTTCTCTAGAAAATGGCAAAATGGTCATTATCACGTCAGGAGGGGGTGCAAAAAGATCTAATCGGTAATTGCATGGCTGTTAGATGCAGATATTTTTCCTATTTTCGGATTTAAAAATACATATAATAAATATCAAACCTATTACTCCTTACAGGTAATATGTCATTAGATCGACAGACCGCGCTCATTTGGGAGTACCTTAGCAAAACCCTTTCATATTTCCTTGAGTTTTATTCGAGTAGTATTATTTTGTTGCTGCCTTTATTATGCAAAAAATCATGACCATTTCGCTTGATGTGAGTTGTGACATATAATTCACTCAGAAGTCACGATAATAAAATCCAGATTAGCAAAAAAAACTCACTAGAAAAAAAAATAGTGGACAAGTGGACCACTGCTGCTCAGCACCTAGTGTGGAGCTCTGAATCAGGCATTATTGGGCGGCAAGATGATCTTGGCGCGGCGGCGGCCTTCGGCCAAACAGAACTCCAAAGGAACGGCTGCTGTGCGGCGAAACAACCCCAGCGGAGGCTGACCTCTAAAATCAGGCACGCACCATGACACGAACGTGGGCGAACGTCAAAGCTTCCTCCGGCCGGTCACGCACGGGGCAACGAGAGAGGAGGAATTCAAACGATGGTGTGCCTGAAAATTCAAAGGAAAGTTCGTATTGGAGGAAAACAAAAATCCACTCCAACCTCATGGTGGCCGGCTCGTATTCCCGCCGGCTCGCCGCCACCGTTGCTCCGTACCAAGTTCGCCATGGTCGTCCGCTTATCGATGATGCTCTGCCACAGCCACGTCCCTCGCAGGCTGCTTGATGCTACAAAGATCCAGAGCAGGTAGAAGCAAGCGAATGAAAACGGTTAGGACAGTCACGATGCGTTAAAAAATGATCTTTATGCAAGAAATACACTACGAGGACTAGCTATATACACTGAACAAGATGTCTTTATAGCAATGTTAATTGCTTAAGTAGTCCATAACTCCATAGGCATGTGGAATGTACATAAGAGAAGATCAATACATGCCAGACAGTTGCGTGTTAAAAAAACAAAGAATAAAATACACTACTTTTTGTGCTCACTATTTATAAAATGAACATAAACACAAAATCCTATGGGACCCACCTTAACTCCTACCGGTTCCATTACCATTAATATGATAATTACTACTCCTATTATTATGGGAGCCTCGGTCCTTATACATTACCCTTACCCTTACCAAGGAGAAGAGAAGAAAGGAAAGAAGCACAGGGAAGGAGATAAGAGCAGGCTCACTGACATGTGGAGCATTTATTAAGTGGACCAACATTTAGCAGTTTATAAGTTAAAATTAGGAAAACATTGTGCTCAGGAACTTTAGACATTACTGGATTTTTTGAAAAGAGAAGGTTGACCTTTAACCGGAGGGTGATCTTGCAGAAGGCATCGACCTTTAACCGGAGGGTCTGAGGGTGAGGCTACATCATTTGGACCGCCCAGGACGACCTGAGGGATGAGGCAGCACAGCCCATACGTGCTCACGCACCCCGGCATCATCATCACCTTCCCCGCTGGGTTGACCTGTCGAGATCAAAGCCAGACTGCCACACCAGGCCTAGTACGGGCCCGCAGGCAAGGCGGGACCCTAGGTGTCATGGTGTTGAGCAGCTGTGAGCACATTGGAGAGGTCGGGGAAAGCCAGGAGAAGTGGCACGCCTCGTCGAGGCCACTGACCAAGGCTCACCTACTCATCCTAGGTACGGACGTCAACAATAGTGTCTGTCCCGAGGTTGGCAAACGGGACAGAGGCACGCCGTGGAGCAGGCCTGATCGTGCGTAGGCAGCCCACGCCGCACATGAGCCGCCGTACAAGGCACGTGAAGCCCACGACTGACGAAGCGGATAGGGCAAGGAGGCCCCACAACGTCAAGGGAGGACAGACAACCCCGACCGCACCACGACCCCCAACCTCCTAGGTCGGGGAACTCCCTCCTTTCTCCAAAAACGTGTCTCCCGATCCCTTTATCGGGCCTTCTCTCTCGCTCTCTCGAATCCAACGCACTTACACATGCATCGCATGAACACTTACTTGTAAGCACCCCGTTGTAAGCCCAACGCACTCGATCCAAGGAAAACGACTCCTGCAGAAACTAGACGTAGGGATCTTCCCGAACCAGTATAATTCCTCTCTCTTGTGTGCAAGCCATCGGAAGTGAGAAGAGCGCGGCATACAATCACTAGTCAGTGGTACGAAACACTGACACCATCCTATTTATTCTTCTCTTCTCCACCACCTCCGGCCACACCCTCCTCATCACCTCTGACGACACCCTCTACTCATCTCCGCCTTCTGCTCTGCTTCCTGCTGCGCTACTGCCCTCTACCTTCCTCCTCTTCCTTCTCCCGCTTGGCTTCTCCCGGTGGGCGAGATCCGCGGTGGCCCCGCCACCGCCGGCTGTGCAGGCAAGGTCCTTCGCGCGGGGTCGCCACCAACCGTGCGGGCGAGCTCCACCGTGCAAGGGCGCTGCCCACCGTGCTGGCAAGCTCTGGTCATGCGGGCGAGCTCCTCCACGTGGGTATGCCGCTGATCGTGCGGGCAAGCTCCTCTCCTCCATGCAGGTGACGGGTGGAGAGAAGAGAACGTGGGGGAATAGAAGATTGGGAGGTGAGTCAACTCGAGGGGTGCCTGCGCGGAGCCTAGATCCATGGAAATGCCGGGCCTAGCGTTCCCAGCAAGCCTGTCTAAGACCCCCTCCTTGTATTAGGATAGCCTGCTAAGAAGCTTAAACAAGCAACCAAATATGAGCTGGCTAGCTACGGGGAACCTGGCTAGGAGTTAGCCAGGCAACCAAACGGAATGTTGACACACGTGATGATGCAAATTTATAATGTAACGATCAATATACACACACGTCACCTACCTAGCAAAAGACGAATGAACAAAAACATACAACTTGACCCTAAGAATCCTTGCTGACAAAAGCGAGGAAAACAAACTACCAGCTAGAAGAAAGTATGAATTATGTACAGCAAAACATCACCAAGCAGGCTGCAGGCCTTTACCCTCGCAGTCTTGCAGACTACGAGAGTTCTTCGCTGCGCTGCGCCCCTTTGGCGACCTTCACGAACACGTCCTCCATGGTGGTGTCGGCGAGGCCCCAGGCCTGGACATCCACCCTCTTCTTGAAGCTCTCCACGGCCATGAACACATCAGCGATCCTCGCTTCCTGCTTCAACAGTTCGTACTTCTGCGTCCCTGATAGATTGTAAACCTTTCTGGCGCTTGGTGAGAGCTTGCGCACCAGATTTTCGACCTCTTGTTCGAACTCGGGCGGTGTCGTCATCGTCAGCACATAGTACCCTCCATATCTAGCTATGAGCTGCCACATGATCGATTCTTTGTGTTAACCTTCGTTTCAACAAAGCCGTCGCATTCGATCATCAGATAGTCTTGTGGTGTGGAAAAAAATACCTCTTTGGGCGTGCCTATGCACTGCAGACTTCCATCGACCATGATACATAGTCTGTCACAAAGAGTTTCAGCTTCTTCCATGGAATGTGCTACGAAGATGCACAAAAGTAAGAGCAAAAATCAGAGATTAATACTACAACAGGAGAGGAATTTATGGCCAAGCGCAAGCTAGCTAATGATCAAAGTTTTCAAGTCTGAACATTTACTTGTGAGAATGATTGCTCTATCCTGCTTTGCTTGCTTCACTGCACTCCAGAGACTCTTCCTTGAAGCTGGGTCTAATCCAGTGCTGGGCTCATCCATGTACACGACCTGAGGCGCAATTGCAAAGTGTCAGCGGTAACTACTTGTGGACCTGTGGAAATGTTAGATTCTGTAGAAAGCAATACTTTAGCATCTCCAATCAGCGAGATGGCAACACTAAGGCGCCTCCTCATGCCACCGCTGTACTTCTTGACTTGCTTATCTGGAGCACCCCCATGAAACAAATTTACACTCCTTAAAGACTCATCAACGGCCTGCAAGCATTGTCATTGTGGTAAGTTTTGTTCTCAAGGCTGAAGGTCCAAAAAAGAAGTGCATGGCTGTTTTCTACAATCTAATAGGCTAATTTAAATAACAAATGATTTAAAGACATCCAAAAGACCAGATCAGTTTCATGTGAAAGGTTATGCTATTGCATTATTTTATCGAACACAATGCTATTGCATTATGAAATTATGCAGTAAGCAACCGGAAATACATGTGAACATGTGACCACATACGAGATCCAAAGATGAACCACTAAGGCCCTTCAGTCGGCCATAAAACTGGAGATGTTCCCTGCCAGTTAGCGTCTCCCAAAGCATACTGCATTCCAAATAAAGGTAGCAGTGTTTAAGTTGATTTTTTTTTTGTCCCGGACAAAAATATTACTCAGCACATATCAAGAATAAAGAGATGCATATCATACTCATTCTGTGGGCAAACCCCCATGCTGTTGTATATCTTTTCCATGTCACTCTGTATGCTGAAATCCCGTACAAATGCATTTCCTGATGTTGGCTTTACAAACCCAATCAGCTGTCAGGCACAAGAAGGATGGATCAGTACCACGATATGGTTTGGGGAAAAAAACGAAACAAGACATTTGATAGCCTACACCATGAAATATGAAAATGGAGTTTTTAGTTCAATAAAGCATGGTTAAATTTCCCAGCAATGTGTAACTCCAAGAAAATATAGGAGAAGATAGCAAGGAAAAATAGTGGTAGTATGAAGAAAATCGTAACTAACATGTTTCAAACAAAAATAAAGGGCTGGATAGAAAGGACTATAAATTAATCTCTATTTACGCATGATTAGCTTGGGCACACTTAGGGGCAAGTGTGTGTGCGCTGTATGGCTATCTTAATGCAATGATATGCAGTTCTTCTGCATATTCGAGTTTTTTTTATGTAGAGGGATCTGATGACAAACCATGCTAATAAAAGAGCTTTTGCCAGCTCCATTAGGACCAAGAATACCAAGACACTCTCCGTAAGGCAAAGCAAGTGATACACCCCGAACTGCAAACTTATCAGGGTTACCATCTTTTCCATGATATACTTTTTTGAGGTCATCACAGACGACAGCATAGCCACTAGTTTGTTGCTGTAGCACTTGATCAACAGTCTCCCTCTGCAGTGAAACCATATCATGGTAATTTGTCAGCACAATAATGCAGTCAGTGACATCTGAGATGCAAAATTTGTTCACATATAAAATGAATGAAGTTGCAGTACAGACTAATTTTTTTCCAAAAAAATATAGGAAAAGGTCCAAATTACTCCCCCCAACTATCACCAAAGTCCACATAACCCCCTACTTAACCCCCTGGCTTTCTAAAACCAGATTATTTTTCACCTTTGCTACGCAACTAAAACTGGTTTTGATCATGTGTGCAGTGGTTTCGCTATTTTCGATCACTGGGATGGCCACGTCATGAACATTTGCCCGCGCTTACCATGCGCTGATGAATGGGTGGGTGTATTTCACTCCCTCAACTACTCCGGCTCTGTAATGATTTGATGCGTCCCAGTCAAGGTGTAGGCGCAAAAGGGGTCGAGGAACAAATTATTTTTTGTCAGTGTCACGCTCGAGCCAGGAGGCCATGGCCTCTAAACCGGCAGCTGCAGCTGCGTCTCCACTCTCTCCAAGCAGCAATCAACTAGTGAACCAGAGCCACCACCGCCACTCACTCTCCCTTTCTATTTCCTATCTGTGCTCCCTCCTTGCTCGAGCAGTCGAGCAGAACATCGGCACCACAACCAGCAAATCCTATGGTTCCTTTCCTCCATCTCCATCTCTGTGAAATCGGCAAGCACCAGAGCCTCTTCCACATAACAAGCGCCACTAGCTTTGAGCTCCGCCCAGGACCAGCTGCTTCTCCACGCCTTTGAACTGCCTTGACTTGGAGCTGCGTGGCATGGTAGCAGTGACCTTGCCGACCACGGCATGGGTGCTGCCCCTGCAACGGCGCTATTGGGCCATCATGGAGAGCTGCGCTGCAACCTCCTTGTCCTAATCTCCGTCAAGTGACAACGCCAGGAGCATCTCCGCTCAGGCATGCATCGCGATGGTCGCAGACAAAGAAATGCGCCTCCAGGCTCCAGCAGCGATGTGGGGCTGACGAGCATTATATCGGTAGCAGTGTTGAAGGCACAAGAGCAACGACACGGGAGGTGTAACACGAGGAAGATGCCTCCTAGGTGCAGACGTGGACAATGGTTGATGATGTGGCCACCATAGTCATAAAAACAAGTCCACATGACCAATACTGGTTTTAGTTTGGTACAAAAGGTGGAAAATGAGCTGGTTTTAGAATGTTAAGGGGTTAAATAAACAGTTTTGTAGTTTAGGGGGTTATGTGGACTTTGGTGATAGTTGGGGGGAGTAATTTGAACTTTTTTCAATAATATATGTAATTATTTTGTGTAGCAGTAGCGATAAAAAGAATTCATTACAGGTAAATCTAAATTTTAAAGTAAACTTAAACAATGCTGAGAGGTGGGAAATAGATTGAGTGCAAGAAAAAGGGAAACAAACAACTACAAAATAAGAAACTTACTTCTGTGATAATGTCTAGCTTCTCCATTTCTATTTGAACCTCCTTATCAGCTATTTCATTAACAGTTATCCTTCTCGAAGCGTGGCCCTTCTTGAGGAGACGTTTGATTATAGAAAGAGGACTAGATGTGTGTCCAACTGAAGCAGCATGGTCGAAATAATATGCAATAGGAAGCAAAACCAACCATTCTAAAATAATAATAATTAAAACATCTCTCATTCCGTTCGTGTGGTCATTCAGATCACTCCATTGCATGCCATGGCTTCCTGTTTCTGAAGCGGTAGTAGCATATTGTCCAAGCTCATATAGTCCTCGATATAAAGAAAATGCAGGTATTATCTCCAGAACTGTAATCCAGTGTCCTGTAATAGCACAGGGGAAATATTATGCTATAACTTAAAAATGGTTTATTGAAGAACTACGCCTAGGAAAATAAGGATGATCAGGAGCAGGAAAGATAGCCCCTATTTTTCTTATATGCATGATTATGACAACAATACAGCCATGTGAATTGCTAAACTTACTTGGGAATTTTCCACCTTCAATAAAATTGCGAATAAGATTTCCTGCGATCAACCCTGACCCAAATATGTACAGGTACGCAATTGCTGGTAGAAGCAAGATAGCAGAAACATCATATATCTTTCCGAACTGAAGAAATTTTTATGAGCATGGAAACAAATTTGTTGCAGTTCTGTTTACCCTGAGCGGTGTTGACTTTCGAAAAGAATGATGAAGCTAGGAAGGCCAATACAATTTGCAGATTAATGAAGCTGAAAAAGAAAACAAACTGGATACTGTAACTGTTTATCTTGAAAAAGTTCACACCTGCAAAGTAATAAGTGAATTAGATAAACAACCTCAAACAAAGTACTATTTTGTTAAGATGATCATTATTGGATATCCTACCTATGACGGATCCAAAAATGACAAATATGATCATATACACTGTGGAGAAAATAAGGAAGTATGTATAGTATATAATCCAGTAAGGGCCATCCCCAAGCCCATGCATTTTCATCATTGTTCGGAGTTTGTGTTGCTTCTCGTATACAAGGTATGTCAGCATAACCTAAATTACAGTTTAAGAGTTTCAATATTTCCATCATGCATAAGCATAATATTGTATGTCACCAGCAAAAAAATAGAACTCCAATAACATCATACCGGAAAAAGCAAGACAACAACCCATTCGAAAAACAGTGGACCGACAACAGCAGAAAAATCAAATGTGACGCGAGTGGCTTGCTTAGGCATTTCTTTGGTGAAGTCGAGTAACATTTTAACCCCTGAACCTTGTACAAGTTGGAGATAGGCATTTGAGACCTGAACAGATGTCAAGATAATATGTTATTTGAGGGGAAACGAGTGTATAGATTCAAATGAGTAATATTGCCAAGTAAGAGCAATAATGTATCTTTTAGAATAAAAGGTGAAACTAATTTAGCAATAATGAGATCGGTTTCATCATCCTAAAATAAAAAAAGAAAGTTATAGATAAATCAGACACAAAATATTAAAAAGATATGTAGCTATGCATGCTCATCAGTTCATCCTTTGAATAACTATTTATGGTATTGCAACTGTTCTAGACTTATGGTTGCCTTTTCTTCATGGATCATGCTGTGAAATGGTTAGCAGTTTACAGAGTAGCACAGAAAAGCAACCTTTTTCAGCGGGTTTGATAGGCAAGTAAATGAGAAAAGTCTATATCAGTGAAGTAAATGACACCCACCGCATTCAATGAGCGTGGAATGCGCAGAAGTCCAAATGGCGTTGGAATAAAAGAGACGTTCTGATAAGTTGAGTTATATAAAGCAAGCACGTTAAACTGCTTCTCATGTGAGTCTTGGAAATCATAGGCTGCAATACCGGTAGTTGTTAGAATTACTCGTTCTTTTTAATGCCAACATTTCATAAACAGTTGCACTATCAGCATAGGTAAGGGAGGTGACATACCCATTGCAATTTCATTTATCCCTTGTACGGTTTTCCCTTTCCGGTAGCCCAGGAATGTTTCATCGTTAATTGTTCTTGAACTGTTACGCCACAAGGGTAAACCTTGGACACATTTTATCTCTGCTAAACAAAAGTATGAGATTCAAATTGAAATGTTTTTCAACCAAACACCCCCAACAAGATAAGAAACACATAAGGATGGCAATACATAAGAGGATGGAGACACTGTGGGAATGCAGAAATTCAATGATTTATGATGGTAAGACAAATTCTGGAAAAATGTGTTGTTGGCAGGATAATTAATAATATGATTCCTCAGACTCTGCCAACCAGGAAGGCAAACAAATCATTGAATTTCTGCAAACAAATAATATTGGCAGAGTCTGAGGAATCATATTGGCTGGCTGATTTGTTTGCCTTTTCTTTATATATAGGAAAACGATAACAACCAGCCAATATGATTCCTCAGACTCTGCCAACCAGGAAGGCCCATGTTAAGGACGTGATGTTCGCCAACTTTTTTCTCAAGGGACCACTATTTTCTACTAAAAAGCAAGGAAGGAGTACAATACCTCTCTGAGCGTTAACGGAACCAACAGTAATTGGGACTGTAACCGAATCACTGGACTTGCATTGCTGTTCAAGAACATATATGGGTCGATCTGAGACAAAAGCAGGTTCAACGAGACCCGTAGTAAATCCTGGTAAATCTGTACCCTGGAATTTATTTATATGTCAAAAAGAAAGTTTTCCTCTGTTTCTTTCTTGAAAAAGAATAGTCATAGAAAATCATAATAAAACATTCATAGAAACTCGTAAAAGAAACATCCATAGAAGTACTAGTGCAGCGATTTTAACTTACAAGCAGAAGACTGGATATGCTTGTGTAATCAGAAAGATTTGAAAGCGGTGAGCCTGTGAACAAGTTCTGCATGATACCTGTCAAACAAAGGGGTAAAGTTGACTGTTTGAGGAACATGGTTAATAAACTAAACCTTAAAAAGGGTCTTCAAATAAGTGACACAACGCTTACTTCCTTAGTTACTTGAAACAAAGCATCTTCCAAAAAAAAAGGTACTTCTTACTAATGACCCAACATTAATTGTGGGGAATAAAAAGCAAATGGTACAAATTACTTACTATTAGATAGAGTTCTGTTTGCTCCAGTGAACGGTATACTGGCTGGGCAGGATTGAATCTTTCTACATGATGCATCAGGGAGGCCTGTGAACAAACTGGAGGAGTCCTGCACGGCACGATACTCTGGGAGGGGTACTTGCACGAGAGCAGGCCATTTTGGAGGATTTGGTATGGGGCAGCTGCGTGCCTGTTGCGGTGTAGAGTACTGAATTCCACACACATTTTGGCAAGGGCCTGTCCCATTGACATCAACACACTGGCAACCGCACCTGAACTTCGGCTTATCCAGCAAATTGTTGATGACTCTTTGAAGAACGCTGATTATGAGACAGAGGTATATGGGAACTATGATTAACCGAATGGTTTCCTTCCTATTACGTTTCTGCAAGGTGACGAAACATGGACCACCACCTGTTAGCTTAAAACTCATACAACCGGTATATAATTAGGGAACTATAGCAAATGCAACTTCAACATTCTACTTTACCATTAATAAACCTGGAAGCATCACTTGGCATGTTATTAGCTTATAGACGCAAAGCAAAAACCATCAGCAGAGTAGAAAATACATCACAGGTGGCATTTACAGCAACTCTTGACGTTTAGCATGTAGACGAACACAGCGTCACAGTGCCAATCCCCAAATTCCACCCATTTGAACTTATAACGAGTCCTAATCAACAGAGAGGTATGCTTTGGTTTGGCACGAAATAGACCAAATTCCTCCAAATTTGAACGGAAATCAGTTCATTCTCTACTATCATGAAGTGATTGGACCTAATCCCCGTCATCCCAACCCAACCAATCCCTCAGCCGGCCAAAAGGATGATTGACCAACTGATTCCCAGATTCCAACAAGCGCAAAAGATATAAATCGTATTTGTGAAGCTTGGGGAATAATTGTTTGTGCCCCTGATAACCTTAAACCTTCCATTTATAGAGGTTCAACCGCATAAAAGTTTTTTTTTCGCCATTTATAGAGGAAGAATAACAAATACTACTTCCTGGGAAGGGGAATAAGAGGTAACTTTGAACCCACGACTTTCTGCAAGACCCCAATTTAGGCAAAACAAAATATGGTATCCATAGAGCAGATGGTGGCAACATGACTAGAAGAACATTCCCTAATAACTGCAATCCATCAAAGTCTTCCTCAGCAGCAAGAAAACAGAAATCGAAAACGCTGTGTCCATTTTGCAGTTGCACAAGAAATGTTCCCTATGAGGCTATGAAGCAACCTCAAAGGAAAACGAACAGGGAAGGAGAATGCCAGAACAGTTGGGGATCGGACCTGGAAGATGAGGTTCTTGCGCAGGAGGGCATTTGTCTGCGACGCGAAGCTCGGCGGCCTCGGCCCGGCCGCCGCGGCCGAGGGCGGTTCCATGGCGCGGCGGCAGTTCTTGGTTTTCCGCTGCTGTTTCTTTCTCTCTCCGTGGACTTCAATGGAGAAGGAGGAAAAGGAAGCAACTATGATTGGCCGTTAAGATCGGAAGAGGGGAATTTATAGAGGCAATTGGCACCTGCAACTCTGCAAGTCAGAGGAGATGCTGCTTCCCGCCACAGAGGAAAATATTTTTAGAATTGTTTTCGTCAACCCGTTTGGTCTTCTACTACCTTGCTCGGGTGTAGAACTATTGGTTGGGCAAAAGAATTTGCCAACTACTAGTATAAGATGAGATCGCACGGAAAATTCCTGCATTTCAAACGAGTCTTAGGCGTTGCCTTTTCTTTTTCGAGTAGCCAAAAATTTCGTGTTTGGATTTTGCATCGAGATTCATATTCGGTGACAATGGCAATAGAAGTATTTGCAGCATCCTCTTGTCTTTTGTCACAATTGGCTAATACAATAGGTCCAAGTGAGTTGGTCAGGTACTAGATTTAAGGTTTCGGAACTTGGGGTGAAGGGGTGTGGGGTTTTCAAGCCGAACCTATTGAAACTTTTTAAGTTGTATGCTGAATATTCCTCGTTGACAGTCGAACCCTTCTTCGGCTTAATTCCTCATTTTTCAAAAATCTTTTATTCGGGGTCCAAATTTCATTAGTTGTTTATATATTTTAAAATGATTTAGTCAGACTTGAAAGCTAGTCGAAGATCCTCACGCGCTCCCCAACAGTGAAACGTCATCACGCGCAACGATTTGGTATCACAACGTCATTACGTCCTGACCACAGGAACTAGCACGTTCTTACGGCCGTGCTTAACCGGAAACTCGCAGTTACTTTCGCTGTACGCGCGGGGTTCGTTGATGACCACAGAAACGCTCGTTGTTGGAGCGGTTAAACTTGTTTACGAGTTGCTAGCGACGACCCCGGCCGGACCAGGCCAGACCAGTCAAGCTGGTGATCGGTGATTACCAATTGATTATTGCTTACGAGCGCTGACGATCGAGACTGCTCTTTGGAGCGAAGCAACCGGTCGAGGCGATGACCGCATGATCCCGCGGAATGGGAACGGGATTTGGTTTTTGCGTCGCTCTGTAAAAGTCAAGGCGATGACCGCATGATTCCGCGGCTCAGGTTTGCCCGCTCTGACTCGCAAGATATACAACAAGAATACAACGCTGCAGGGTTTATCCTTTTGACCTGAGCAGCTGGAAGTTTCATATGGAGTTAACGTGCGCACAGCTTATTCGAACAGCGAGCAGCGTTAGAGCGCATGTCGCGCCACGCTGCCTGTAATACGGAGCAAATCTCCTCACGTGGTGTGGGAGAATCAAGTATCGGAACACGGGAAACTCGTAGGATTCCTTCCGGGGTGGGGAGAATTCGATCGACCGACGTTTCCTGCGAGTTACAGGGTTCCCAATGTAATCAGTGAAATACGTAGACGTTAAATTTACAAAGAGCGTCAGTTTTTGACTATGGTATAAGCAAATAGAGTTCTTGTGATTGGGCTAAAAGAACTTCAAATTCACAGCTAAACGCAATATATGATCCGCATACTAAACGGACACAAGGCAACCAAAATTGGTCATTTAGCACAAGTAATACGCTGGTTTGCTCTTTCTTCCTTATCCTCCTTCCTCATTTTCTTGTTCCTTTTTCTCTCTTCTCCTACTCTTCTTCCTTTGATTCAATAGAGTTCTTGGGCAATAGGGGGGCTAGAACCCCTAGCACCCCTTTAGATCCGCCCCTGTTTCCATCCCTTCATTTCACATGAATGGCCTTATACTTTACCTATTGACTTTTGAGACAGTTGTATTTATAAAGTTTTATTTAGTGGTAAGTAGCAGTACTACTCCTTTTGTTCCAAATTATAAGTTCATTCTAACTTTCTTGAAGAGTTAAACCATTTTATATTTAACCAAAATTATAGAGAGGATCACGCATATTTATGGCATCGAATAGATATACTATGAAAATATATTTAATGAAGAAACTAATGGTATGGATATTAGTATTTTATTGCATTAATTTGGTCAAACTTGAGATGTTTTGACTCTTCAAGAAAGTTGAAATGATTTCTAATTTGAAACAGGGGGAGTATATGTTATAATTGTGGAGCGTGGACCGATTCCCCCTAGATTGAAGCTGGAAGATTACTCCATTATATAAAAGAAAGGGTGCAACACAATACCTTTCATTGTCACTTCTCACATAGTGCTAGCTAGGACAATTTAAGTGGTTTTTGTCTTTTCAATAGTTTGATAGTAATCTTAAAATTTCTTAGTTTGTGTATGAAGCGGATGAATCTTTGAACATTATATCAATTGCATGTCAATAAACAACTTACCCGATGGTTCAGAAGAAGTCTGATAGCCCTAAATTCCAATTACGAAAGCGATACAACGACGTTATTTTCTCCCTTCACTCAATTTCTTGGCTCCATCTAAAATTTTAGATGGCATTGCATAAGATAGTTCTGTAGTACGACTATAGCCTGAACTTAGGCTTCACTAGTACATTGAAAATTCTTAACGCCACAGAGAAAAAGGTCAAGCATACCATGGGCTCATGGCCCATTATAAATATTCTGTTGGTCCAAACCTGTTACCGTACATAGTTCACGGAGGAGCGTGGGCGGGGCGCAACCTGATGACACCTGGTGTCGAGATCAGTTAATGAAAATGGGCCCACGGCCCTTAAACCCTCGTGTCCTGGCCTAAAATCTCCCTGCGGCTTGGTGACGGGCGACATATAGCCGTCTGTCGCCCGAAGACGCTACATGGGCTGGTTGGTAATTTGGCCCAACTCAGCCTCTTTTATTTTCAGCCCAAGTTAGCTATCCGCCTCCTATTGTTTTGTTGTTCGGCATAAGTTAGCTATCCACGTGAAGGGAGAGCCGGGGAGGTGCCTCTAATTTCTTTTTGTTCGTGTTTTTTTTTCTTTTTTCCGTTTTGTTTCGTTCTCTTCCGTATGTTTTCTTTCATTCATTTTTTCTTTTCTGTTATTTATTTATCTTCTCCTATTAACATATTTTTTTCCATCCTTTTTTCTTACGAAGACTTTTCTTTTTTTACTCCTTTTCTATTACTTTTTTGTTAATTTATTTCGCGAGCTCGTACAATTCTATTATGACTATTTTTCCTCTTTCCTTTCTTTTTACTTTCATTTCTTTTTAAATTCATTTCACTTTTCTTTTATTTTTCTACTTCTTTTCTTCTATACTCCTCAAATATGTTATTTGTACTGCTATGTATTATTATTCATACATTTCTATCTATTTCATGTAGAATTATGATCTTTCTATTTTTTCTATTTTCATGTTTTAGAAATTGTATGCATATTTTTCTATTTATTTATTTTTCTATTTATTTATGTTCTACTTCCTTCAATCTACCATTTCACTTGGTCGTTCTTTTCCCATCTAATACTTGTTTTGTGAGTTCGTGCAATATTTTTTCTAATGCATACAATTGTTTTGTTCTGTAATTTAATACAATTTATTTCAAGTTTATAATTTTTTCTCTTGAATTTTTATAATTTATTATTGTATGTTTTTTCTATATAAGTTGTATAATTTATTCGATGTGTACAATTGTTCCATGAGTTCATATAATTTGTTCGGAAATGTGTACGTATTTGTTCATCATATTCAGTTGCTACTGCTTTGTACTGTATAATAAATTGTTCGTGCCTTGAATTTTTTTTGTTCGGAGTGTATTGTTATTTTGTTCATGATGTTTAATTATTTATTCACAGAAAATAGTTATTTTTTCCATTAATTCGTATAATTTGTTCGATTAGTTTATGTAACTATTCAATAAGTACAATTATTTTGTTCTTTGAGTTTGTATAATTTGTTTAATGCGTATGTATCTGAAAATCTTCCAACTTGATGTTTATATTCTAGTATTTAAATTTTTAATATTTTGTTATAATATAATATTATTTGTATGTCTTTTTTATTGGGATCATATAACTCATAATTCTTGATGTTCAATATTTTATTAAAATTTTATAATTATTTGTTCGTCATGTTATTTGTTTTGTTCCTATGAAATAATAATTTGTTCAAGTTATTTAAGTATTTGTTCCCTGTAATTAAAATTAACATTTTTGACTTAAAAAATATTTTTTAAAAAAATCATCTAAATATAATCAAGTGTGGTCTTGTTTTGAAGATGTTCTTATCAGAAAGACTGTGGTGTAACTGGAATTTAATTTTGACATTCAGCTTAATATTTTATGGCTTTTTTAAACTTCCAATTCGCATGCATGTGGGTGATATCATCACTTTTTTTCTTTTGTGCATGCATACTCCATTCTATCTTTTTTAGAGCAATCGGGTACTGGGTGGATACTATACATCGTATATTCTGTGAGATATATACACGTGGAACAAATTATACAAGCATGTGGAACAAAATAATCATACGTATTAAACAAAATATATGAACTCAAAAAACATGTTGAATTTTTTGTTCGCAGAAAATAGTTATTTGTTCGTGGTGTTGAAGCATTTGTTCGTAATATTCATAACTAATTAATTCGTATCTAAAAATTATTTTTTAAAAATATTCTTCAAACTTAGTCAAGTGGGGTCTTGTTTAGAAGATCTTGTTATAAAAAAATTAATAATACAATTGAAATTTAATTTGAAGGTCCGGTTCAAGAGTTATGACTTTTTTATTTTTCGAACCCTTTTGCATATGGATGACATCACCAACTCTATTGAGTTGTTACTCCGCTCGATTCTTTCACCCGTATAGGCCAATGATCATCACACGGTCCACCAATCATGCTGCAGGCCAGCCATAGAAGGTGACAACGGCTGATCTGTCGCCTTCTGCAATGCATAACCGCACACCTGCGGCCCACCCCTCTCATGATAAATGCCATATTTATGGGATGTTTGGCAGCAGTCCACTCCAGAAAAATTAGTTTCACTCCACCAATTTTAAAAAACTCGCAGCCAAACACGTTTAGCTCCACCAACTCCAACTCCGAAAAAAGGAGGAGTTAGGGGTCCATGTTTTTGGTGGAGTACCTCAAATGGTGCTCCAAAAACTCCAGTTTCAGACCTCCTCATAGAGTTGGTGGGTATTTACCCACCATTGCTACTCATTACCCAAACATACCAGTTCGAGAAAAGAAAAAAGCTCGACCTCCCGTCGCCCCCTCCCCTTCTCCCGTCCTTCTTTCCCATCGTTCCCCATGGCCCGCGCCACCGCTGCCAACCCTCCGTCACGCCGCTATGCCCCCCGTGACTGCCACAGTCCCTCCGTCTCTACACGAGGACCTGTACTGCCGCCACCACCTCCCTCTCCCCCTCTCCCGCCGACAACCGAGCACCGCCTGCACTGCCGCGCGCGGGAGGTCAGCTCCCGGTACCTCTCCATGCCCGTCCCCTCCATCCCACGCCTCTCCAACGCATCCGCCACCTCCTCCACACGGTTGCGCTCCCCGACCCCATCCCCGCGCGGCCAGCAGCGGGTGGCCACGCCCTTCGCCAACGAGAACCACTCGCCGTCGCCGCCGCTGCCACCCCCCATGGGCACCGCCATCGCCACCATCCTCAACGCCGACGGCGCTCACCACGCCAGGCTCCGCGCCTGCATCATCGAGGCCGTGAACCGGCCCAGCTCGCTGTGGAGCATCGCGCGCGCCGTCCAGCCACGCGTGGCCTCGGCGCTGTGGGCATGGGCGCGCAGGAGCACCGTCACCGCCGCCGTCAAGACCAAGAAAGTGAGCAGACGATCTGATCACCATCTCTGATGAATTTCTTTTCAATTATTATCTCGGTGCATCGCCTGTTCACTATTTGGTGATAGGTCACGTTCGAGAATATCTGCAAGATGTTCGTGGGCATGGATCCGTCGCCGTTGACAGAGGAGATGGATGCGTGGTTCGTCGGCTTGCTGGGCGGCCTTAGGGCGTTCCCGCTCAACCTCCCTAGAACTGCATTTCGTTGAGCTCTCCGAGTACTCCTACAGTCTTGTTAATCGAGAGATCGATCAATCTGTCAGGTACTTCTAGCTATAAGCCAGTACTTAGTTTCTGAATTCTGACATGGAATGGTGTGGCTGCAGTGCCACCACAAGCTGAGCGCGGTCGCCCGCCACCGCCAGCCCACCCCCGAACAGAGGAAGGGATGGGAGAGAGGAAGAGGAGGAGGAGAGAAAAGAAAAGAGACTGATATGTGGACTATTCATAAAGGATAAAAAGATACTATTCACAACATATTCTTATGGATCTGGAGCACTGCAATTAGCAACTCTATATTTTTATGAAGTTGGTGGAGTGGAACTGTAAAAAGATGAAGTTAATAAAGTGAAGTTATTTTATAGGGTGGAGTGCTGTAAACACCCTTGTACCGAGGCAATTCGAATTTCCAAACTCCGCCGACGCGTCGCCCTCGACAACGGCCGGCCCTCCCCTCTTTTCCCGCCCCGCGCCTCGCGATTCAAACGGCGCCGCGGGATGGTGGGCGGGCCCCGTACCCCCCGCTCCCCCGTCCCACTCGAACGGCAGCCAACGGAACTCGTGCGACCTCCGCTCACTGACAGGCGGATGCACAAACCGACGGGGCCCGCACGCCGGCGTGACAGCTAACTCTCTGGGCCCCGCGGGTACGCCTCCGTGCCGTGCGGGGTTGCGGGCGCCGTTATTTATACGCCTCCCTCTTCCGCCGACGACGAAATACCGAAAGGAAATCCTCGAACCCCGGAGCCCAAACCTCTGTCTCGAAGGTTCCATCTCGCGTCGCCGGTTTCCTCGTCTCCCGTGGTGGTCGAGGCCCAGCGAGCGGCGGGGTTCCAGCGCGATGGCCACTTCCGGCGATCAATCGGCTGGCGGAGGTACGGCGGATTCGTGTTTTTGTAATTGGTTTCGGTCATTCGATTGATTTTTTAGGCGAAATGCGTGCGTGTCGATCGATGGTGATTTCGTTTCATCTTCTGTGCAGGGTCTGCGGCAAGGGCGTCGAAGCTGCGCTACCCGCTGCGGTCGGCGAGCAGGGGGAAGGCGGCCGCGTCCCCAGCGGCGGATGCGCCTCCCACCATCTCCGCTCCGCGAAGGTGCCTTTTCACCTTACTGCTTTTTATTCCCCCCGTGGCAGACAAATTATTTCATCCGTGGATCCATGATTGTTATGTGCGGTCTGAATCTGGTGGTGTAGTTTCGAACTAGTAGTAATTCTGCTCTGTAGGATTAGTACATGCATATATTTCGAGACGCCACTTTGCTGCGTGCAACGGTTACTGAGATGTGACTATTTGGATGACACTATTTAAATTCAATTCTAGTCATGACTGGAAATAATAGCTAAAAATATCGGTATGGTATATTTTACACTTCAAAACTTGTGCCCACAAACCATCTGTTCACTAGTGCTCGAGTAATAGCTGAAAGCTCTGCAAATGGTTTTGCCACACCTAATTAATTTTCAAAAGCAACTGAGGATCATTTTAGCCAGTATGAGACTATATATAGTGGTAATGATGCATTCGTTGACATGTGAAAAGTTGTAGGCGTGATTCCTGTTAAGGAATGTTATGGAGAAAGTTCAACTTTGGTGACATATCTTTTTTTAGCTAAAAAACAAGCCTGGTCCCTATGGCTAGTTAGTTAAAAGAACTAAAAACAGTTAAAAAAGAGACAGGTCTATTCCTGTAGTTTTGGCGGCCTAATCGAGATTGGCCAAATGCCATCTTGCAGTCCCACTTGCCGTACTGTAGTTTTGCCTATTTGTGAGCTCAATGCTCTGCGCGAATAGTGAATGTCTAGGAGCTGATTTGGAACAGAAATACTGTGCTATTTCTTTGTGGGTCTTCTTTTTATGTAGTACAACTTAAGGTATTGTATGTCCTAGTAGTCACACACTGATTGGTTCAGGAACATTTACTACGCTGAGCTATCAATATTTGAAACAGTTTCTGGGAAGACCATCGGTCAGCCTTCAAGAGAGTAGATGTTCAGGACATCGCTTCAAAACTAAGTGTCTGATTGTTTGGTGTTATGACAATCTACCTACAATTGTCTAGAATTTTTGCTGGGCACCTCTTAGCTTCCAACTTAACATTTATATGTACTAGGATTGCTCTAACAAAGCATTTTTCATCTGATTCCTTATATAGGGCAAAACCATCTTCAGATGTCAGCAAGAGCATGTGCCTTGACCTTTCTGTGAAGGATAAATCAGCCAAACCTCCACGGAGGCACTCAATACAAACTAAGCCAGGAGCTAGCCCAAGGCCAACTCCTTCTGGAACTGTTACTCCGCTGTCTGGGATTCGGTCTAAGAGATCAGACAGCCAGGGAAGGTTTGATACTCCAACATCAGAAGTGTCCATGTCCACTGCAAGGCGCAAGTTCAGCACGCTCTCCTCAATCTCGTACTGGATGACACAGATCAGGCTGGCAGAGGCTGCTTCCAAGCACTCAGTTTCCTTAGGCTTCTTTAAGCTTGCTCTTGAATCAGAATGTGAGGTGAGCATCTCTTCTTTACTTAATTTTTTTTATCAGTTAACTTTGTTACGTGGATGATATTAGAATGGTGCATACTTTTTTACAGCCTCTGGACCGGATGAGGGAAGAACTCAAGTCCTATGTTGCCCGGCATGGTCTAGCAACAGAATTGGAGGACCCAGTAAAGGACATTCTTCAAGTTTATGATATTGTGGAGGATTTTGAGAAGCTGAAGATCTCTGCAGAGCCCTCACAGCAACCTAAAAAGTCTGACAAGGCTGCTCGCACTACCACCAATGTGTCACCCAATGGAAACCTGAAGCCAAGGTCACTGAACTCTGAGGCAACTGAAAGTAAGGAAGCAGGAAAGAAAGAGAACATTCAGAAGGCGAAGCCTGATGCAAGGGTCAGAGGCTCCTACAACAGGAATCCAGCCAGAAACACCACTGCAAAGGAAGTAGTTGCCAAGACTGCTGGTAAGAAAACCAAGAAACAGGCCAAGGGTCAACAGGAAGTTAGCAATGGAGATAGTGAGGCTTTGGCTGTCAGTCCAGATCAAGATACTGGTAAATGTCTTTGTGTGATGTAACTATGTAAGTGCGACGTATGTGCATTTTACTGCGTTTGCTAACTGTCTGTTTGCTTTGCAGCCGATGTGGTGATGGAGATTACACAGGAGGATAAAGAGAACATGGTAAATATGGCTACACGACTGAGATAATCTTTTTAGGAGAGCAGCAGGCTGTTTTTCCCCATTGCTAATTGATTTCTTTTGGTTGTAGGGGGATGCTGAAATGCCCAGGGATGCTGGAATTCCACAAGAAGCCTAGAACAGCCCTGAGCCCCCGACCGACTTCAGATTCAATCCCTTTTTATCGCTGAAGATGAAGTATTAGTGTGTGGTTGCTTGTTTTGGTTTCGATTGTTAATATGTTACCGGAGCTTTCTCTCTGTGATTGCTGAACCGTGTCTTGGAGAGAGCGTTATGCTTTGATGGTTGGTTGATTGCTTGTATTCCTTCAATCCTTCATTAAGTTTGCTTCTTTGTATGTACTAGTCGTGCATCTGAATATAGCTGAGTTTATTTGTTTGCGTGATTATTTCTGACAGAAAATTGCCCATGATGTTTGTGACTTTGTGTCCTGTTTATACTGCTCGTTCAGGGTATATGATTGATAATTGCTTCCTTGATTCCATGCTTGAATTCTACGCACGTGTGTTCACGTTTCATGCTGTATGGGGCAGTACGAGCTTGTACTGTGTGATCATGTGGGTTCCTTGGATCGTCCACAGAATCCAGAGCAGGGCACGCAAGATGTTGGTTCTGGTTACGTTAATGAGACGCATTTTGCCATGTGCACTGAGGGCTCATTGCCCCTATTTGAATCCTCTATATCGATCCTACTCCGTAACTATTAACGCTTCATCTAGCATTTGTTCTCGTCTGCATGCCTTGAAAAATTCTTAGGTGCAATCCCTGATGTTTGAATTGGTCTCCATGGCTGGAAGATGCTGACTCGACTGAGGTGTGCCAACAGGACGAGACGCTGGAAATGGTGACCTGTGGCCATCACCTCACCTCATGCGAGGCCAAACTTGCACATCGTGATTAGCTGCGACGTCACGATCCAGATGCGAGAGGGGTGTACACCTACCGGAGAATAGACCAGTGAAACTGACAGGGCGGCATGTTGTATGCATCGGGGGGAATTGCCCCTGCTGCATTTCAAGTATACTAGTCTCCCTTTCCATCCCCTTCCATCCATCCAGCTTGGACAAAAGAATATAACAAAATTCACCACATAGCAGATTGCACCACTTTATCTTACACATAGGGTTGCACCTTATACTTTTATAATCAAGTTTGGCATTCAGGTATCTCAAGGAGGAATGCTTGTTCCATGGCACACCTCCGAAGTCCCGTTGCAGCTTGGTGGGCCAGGGAAGCAGCGGTCAGGTTTGGGCTTGGGACGATGCGGTCGGCCCGGTGAACGCATAATCTGGCCGTAAACTGTTGGCCCACGAACTGAACACACTCAAACTTGGTGGATCGGTACGGTTCGCCGGCGATAATTTGCGGGTAGCGTCGTAATTTGATCTCCTGTTGAAAGGACAGAAAGCGACTTCCCATTCAACGATGACTAGCGGACTAGGACGAGACGACGGAGAGTTGACGATAAGCGTGCGCGTCAGCGCGTATGGCTAATCTTATGCATAAACGTATCTATTTTTTTAACAACCGGCAAGAGAGCTGCTAATTGTATTAAAAAAAGAAGGTCCAAAACGAGGTAAAGAGGAAAAGAAACCTCTATGCACGTATGACAAACATGAAAAAACTCCTATGAATGTACATTAAACTCGTGCCAGGAGCTTGGATAGATGCTTTGCTTTCGCCATCATCCACCCCTGTGCTTCGTCCTTTATCCATGTGAACAACGCAGCGACCGTGGCTTCCTTTCTCTTGAAGATTCTCACGTTACGCTCCTTTCAAACTGTTCAGGAGGTTAGCATGACCATGGATTGCAGTCCCTTTCTCGAGGTGCACGTCGATGCCGCGGCGTTAGTCTACCAACCATGCACAGTCCGTGTGGGGTCATTCTCTTGGGTGAACCGCTATGGTTGTCGTCAAGTCACAATATTCTCCCAAATCTACTTAGTGAACCTGCATCCTGCAAAGAGGTGTAGCGCCGTCTCTAACTCTGAGCGGCAGAGTGGGCAGTGGGTTTGTGAGGACCAATGGTGGTCACCCTTGGATGATGAATGATTGACAACGTTGTGTTGGTTTGATGTTTGTTGACGCCAGATTTCGGCACAAGTAAAATCGGCGTCAGGAAAAGAAGAAATGGGAAGATACAGCAGGATACACGAAATTGGCCGAGTGGCGCTACAGTTAAAGATCGGTTGGTTGATGCTACAGTCCAGGATCGGCCAACACTACAGTCCAAGATCGGCCAATGGATCTTTAGAATTCCGCCTCGCTTGACCCCTGGGGTTTGGGATCGGCCGCGCCCGGTTCCCGATTGGTTGCTCCTTGCCGATGAGGAAATCGGCCGATTAGGAGGTTGGAATAGTTGGGCCGGTATGGGCTTAAGGACTATAAAGATGAAGAGGGAATCAGCCCATGGAGCGCGTAATAATCAACCTAGTACGAATCGTACTTGTAAATATTCGTTTTCCGTTTGAATTAGGGATAGAGTTCTAGTCAGATAAGGGGTCGTCTGTACGGGGCTATAAATAGCCACTTTTGTAGATCTGTAATCATCAACAATTCAATACAACAAACTACTATTTCCTCGTACTTACTTTCAAGCAGACGACTTCGCCAATACTTTTCCCCTTTTTCACGAGTTCATACGGGTTGGCAGGACTGCATCAACTTAACCTCCGGCTGATCTTGTAAGTTCCGCTTATCGAGTAAATTCTAAGCTTTAACTTCGGGCGCATCGCTGTCGTTTCGTTTAGATTTATTCACCAGTTATCGATATTTACTAGAATTATAGGTTTTACCTTTTGTTCTAGTTTTATCATCAGTTATCCAGCTAGGAATTGGCAATATCGGCTTTTCTCGTATTTAGTCATTTAACCTGCTTATTTTACACATAGCCGATTAGATCTATTCCTAGTGTTGTTACTGTAGCGTTGTGTTGATTACTCCAGTAGTTCTCATTCGCGCTGCCTGGTAATCGGCTGCTTCATAGCCGATTTCTTTATCACGGTAAATCGGCCGATTCACTGATAAGCTTTCTCGAGATCGGAAATTTAGCCGATCGCAACCTTTGGGATCTGACACGTATTCTTCCTTGCCAATCAACAGGTCAGATTGGCTGGCACGCCGCGCGAACTGCACCAGGGCGATCACCCGAACAGGAGTTAAGCAGATTCTCCCGGGTCATGTGTGAGACGCTGGGGATTCGGTTGACCGATTTCTAGCGCCAACAATGTTGCTTTTGGCTTGTGATGTGCAGGTGTAGAAAGCGACGTGGCGGTCGACGGCGTGCGGTGAAGGTCAAGCGAAAGGTTCATGCCGATGGACCAAGGGCGGTGAAGGATGGACACGAGTAGGCTTGGACCGATGGACCCGAGGAGTCCGGGCGAAGTCACGGACGGTCCACATGGTGCACGGAATGGCGAGAGGGCATGACAGGATGGAGACGGCATCGGTCGAGTCAAGCGGGAGGCTTGGCGGAGGCCGGACACGCGTCAATGGACGGTTTGGGTGGTTTGGGCCTCAAAACCACCGCGCAGGCAGGTTTCCCGGTTTGGGCCTCAAAACCGGGGGGCGAGCCCGGTGCGGCCGGAGCTTCAAGAAGGAGGGCACGTGGCGTCATCGCGAAGCTTGCGTCGAGGCGAAGCAAAGTCGTGAAGGTGGCGTGTCCATCCGATGCGCGGATAAAAACTTGGACCAAAATGCCCCTGCGTGGGTAGTTATCTTAGTTGTAGCTGTAGGGGTAGTATAGTCTTTCGTCCTGGACTATAAATAGGGATGGGGGGCTGGTTATTTCAGCACCTCTTGGCTTAGCAACTCATTATCTATTTGCTTAGAGGCTAGTCATGTGCTTAAAGTGGAGGAGAGAGGGAGATTAGAGAGTGATTACTCTTTTCTCTTGATTTCTTCATCTTTAGTGGGTGGATGAAGGGAGGAGGCTAGTCCTCATCTTGTATAGGAGATGTTCTCATGATTTAGCTTTGTTTGTTATCTCAAATCGTGCTAAATCTTTGTTTCCCGAGCATTTTTCTTTTTCCCTATTTTCGGAGTTATTTTTGGGGAATTTTCGTTCATCATGTTTGAGCCCCAATCTCGTGAGATTGGTTGAAGGGAATTGTTGCTAGGATCTTAGGGAGCATCTTTGATATGATCCCCCTCCAAATCTCTCACGAATCCGGCTTGAATTTTGAGTTTTCCCAAATCGTGTTCCTCGAGTAGGGTTTCCGTTTTTCTCCAAATCCACGATGAAAACTTGAGCTTTTTGTGATCTTTTCCATGGATCTATTAGCCTTAGGGCTGCGCATCTGTGGCTCAAGTTTCGTCTCGATTCGTGGAGTTTTGAGTGAGGATTTTAGAGTTGAAGTTTCAAGTTCTTCCTTTGTTCTTCCTGTTCCTTGTCTCTGTTCATCCGCAGGCTTCAGGGCGTCGGGGTAAACAGGCTGCAGGCGCAGCGCACGCGAGGAGCAAGCAGCTGACCAGGCGCGAGTGTAGCAGCCCAGCTAGCTGCCGAGAAGCCCAGCAGGCGTGCGGCCCAGCAACGTTGGCTTGGCTCACGCACCAGTACCCAGGTGGGCCTGCAGGAAGCAGCAGGAGCACGCAGCCCAATAGAGCAAGTCCAGGTGAGTAGCAGGTCATGTGTACAAGCAGTGAGGTTGTTTTCTTTTTCTCCATTATTTATAGTAGTTTACTTTTTAATCCTTGCAGTTAGTTAGCTAATTAGTGATTAATTGTGTTAGCTTCTTTTTTATTTCTCTTTGCTAATCATGCTTAGCACTTAAAGTAGTCTGTTTCCTTTGAATGCTTACGTGAGAAATTTGTCAGTAGTAACCTTGCTTAATCTCGTTTGTGCAAATTTGTTGGAATCACTTTATGTTCTGCTTCCGCCATGTCATGCACGCTTTCGGATCACTTTGAGCTTTTCTTTCGATACGTGAATCGTTCCTAGGGTGAGCTTGTCATGAGTTGACTTGTGTCATCTTGACGATATAACGCGCAGTGTGCTTTGGGGTTGTATTTGGGACATAGGCCTTGTTCTCGTTGAGAATTTTTATAGGCTCCCATTCACCCCCCTCTGGTCGCCCTTTCGGTCCTTCAATTGGTATCAGAGCCGGTTAAGGTTTCTCCATACCCTAATCGGTTTCGAAACCTATTATGGCAACCTCTGAGCGTTCTTCCTCGACCGTTGCACCCTACTTTGATGGATCTGATTATCGATATTGGAAAGCTCGCATGAGAGCCCATCTAAATAGTAGGGGAGCAGGGGTTTGGGAAATCACTCAGGATGTGACTTATGTGATTCCTGCTACTCGTGTGACTCAAGATGAAAGGGATAAGTATCACGCCAACAGCAAGGCGATTGATATTCTATTTGCGAGTCTGAGTCGTGCTGAGTTCGATCGAGTCGAAGATCTCTCTCTTGCTCATGAGATTTGGTCTCGACTTTAGAGTTTCCACGAGGGAAACAGTCAGGTGAAGGCTAGACTCTTTGAGACTTATAGGCGTGAGTATGAGAACTTTGTTCATTTGCCTGGTGAGTCTGCCGATGCTTTGTTTCAGCGTTTCTTGGCTATTGTGAACAAGATGAAAGCAAATATCACCGTCTTACCCTACACTGATCATGATAGAGATTTAAAGCTCTTGCATGCCTTGGATCACGAAGTGTGGGGTACGAAGGTTGATGCTATCATCGAGTCACCGAATTATGAAACACTTTCCACTGATGAACTCTTTGCCAAGTTGAAATCCACGGGGGTTGACAAGAGGCTCCGAGCAAAACAAGGAGGCCTTACTGATCCAAATAGTATGGCTCTCATGTCAGGCTCTGGATAGCCTAAGTCTTTGAGTAACTCTTCTTCTATGTCGTTTGCCTTGTCTTCTTTGGTTTCTGTTTCAGAGGAGCAGCTGGAGGTTCTTGATGATGATGAGCTCGCCTTGATCACGAGGCGATTCATGCGCTTCAACGACAACCGCAAGAACAGGCGAAGGAACAACAACAACTATTTCGATTGTGGCAAGCCAGGCCACTTCGCCGCCGACTGCCCCGACAAGAACAAAACCAAGAGCAAGTACGACTACAACAAGCACAAGAACAAGGATAGCACCAAGAAGAAGAAGAAGTACACCGACTGCGAGAAGAAGGAGTATCGCAAGAAGGCCAAAGCACGTGCCTTCATCGCCTCCCTCAGCGACGTCGACTCCGACACCGACGACCACACCGACTCAAGCTCAAGCGAGGAGGACGACGACCGCAAGGCAAAGAAGAAGGACGACAAGAACTTCAATGGCCTCTGCTTCTACTCCGACAAGAACCGCGACGGGTACTGTGTCATTGCTCTCAACTCCAAGAAGGATGACAAGGAAAGTGACTCTGACACAGAAACTGAGGTAAAGCCTACTCCTGAACAACTTGCTCTAGAAGTAGAAGAACTTAATGATTGCCTAATTAATCAAGATAAATTGCTTAAGAAGGCTGCTAAAGAGCGAGTTGAGCTTAAGGCTAAGTTAGAAAGTGCCTTGATTGAGATAGATATGCTTAAATCTGCTTCTACTGTTTCTGATGTTGTTGAGTGTGATGAATGTGGTGTTCATATGGCTAGTCTTGCATCTTTACAATCTAAGCATGCTTTGTTGGTAGATGAATTGGATTTGACTAGGGCTGCTTTAGATGAGGTCAAGACTAGGCCTATTTTGCTTGGTGCATGTAAGTCTTGCCCTGCTTTGCAAGTTCAGTTGGATGATGCATGTGCCAAGCTTAGTGCTTTAGAGAAGTATGAGTTTATTGCTAGATCTAAACTTCCTGAATGCACTGTTTGTCCTGAACTCAAGCTTAATTTGCAACATGTTGAGGATGAAAACTCCTACTTGCACACTGTTCTTAGTTGGGTGTCAAGTAGGGAACCTCAGCTAGGCATGATGATTCAGGAGTTCAAAAGGGCTGATGATTTTGGGCTTGGGTCGGTTATGAAGGGATATCTTTTTAATGGGTTTTTCAAAAACAAACAAGGTAAGGATGGGTTGATTGTGAGAAACAAAGCGAGGTTGGTTGCCCAAGGTTTTAGCCAAAAAGAGGGGATAGATTATGAGGAAACCTTTGCCCCTGTTGCCCGTTTGGAAGCAATTAGAATCCTTCTAGCCTTCTCTGTGGCTAAAGGTTTCAAGCTCTTCCAAACGGATGTGAAAAGTGCCTTCCTAAATGGTTTCATAGAGGAGGAAGTGTATGTAAAACAACCCCCTGGTTTTGAGAGTCCTAAATATCCTGATCGTGTTTTCAAACTCCAGAAAACTCTCTATGGCCTAAAACAAGCACCCCGAGCGTGGTATGCTAGATTGAAATCCTTTTTGATTGGGAATGGGTTTGAAATGGGATCAGTTGATAAAACACTCTTTCTCCTCAGGCAAGACAATGGCTTATTGATTGTTCAAATATACGTGGATGATATTATCTTTGGTGGGTCTTCTCATGCTTTGGTTGCCAAGTTTGCAGATGACATGAGCAGGGAGTTCGAGATGTCGATGATGGGTGAGTTGACCTTCTTCCTCGGGCTACAGATCAAGCAAAGCAAGGAAGGAACCTTCGTGCACCAAGGGAAGTACACGAAGGACGTGTTGAGGAAGTTTGACATGGCTGATGCTAAGCCACTCTCCACACCCATGGGTACGACGACGGCACTAGATGCGGATGAAGATGGCGAACCGGTGGACCAGAAGGAGTACAGAAGCATGATCGGCTCCCTCTTGTACCTAACGGCAACGAGGCCGGACATACACTTTGCCGTGTGTCTGTGCGCTCGTTTTCAGGCTTCACCGAGGACATCTCACCGTCAAGCAGTGAAGAGGATCATGAGGTATCTCCGCTTTACCCTTGAGTTCGGTTTGTGGTATTCTGCCTCCTCGACACTCACGCTCCGGGGATACTCCGATGCGGACTTTGCTGGGTGTCGATTGGATCGCAAGTCTACCTCGGGTACTTGCCAGTTTCTCGGTTCGTCTTTGGTCTCTTGGTCTTCTCGCAAACAATCTAGTGTTGCTCAGTCTACCACTGAAGCTGAGTATGTTGCTGCTGCTAGCTGTTGTTCTCAGCTGCTTTGGATGATTTCCCCTTTGAGAGACTTTAGTTTGGATTTTACTCGTGTACCTCTTCTTTGTGACAGCATGAGTGCCATTAGTGTAGCCAAGAACCCCATTCTCCACTCAAAAACTAAACACATTGATGTGAGATATCATTTTCTGAGAGATCATGTTGAGAAAGGGGATATTGACCTTGGCTATGTTGCTACCCAAAACCAACTCGCGGATATTTTCACCAAACCCCTGGATCAAGCCAATTTTGCTCGTTTGCGGGGGGAGTTGGGTGTTTGCTTTCCTTTCTGAGTTGGGTTTTTGGAGCTTCTCTTGTATTATACTTGTATCATTTTTTACAAAACATGGTAGGATAGTCACTTGTTCATGATAGCTTTGAGTTCTTCATGTATATCTTATCATGCTATCTTTTGCGATATATTGTGGTGGATGATACATATGAACATCATGTCATGCTTTACCTTAGTTCACATTTGGGTATGGCATGTTGTTCATCTGTATCATTTTAGCTTAGTTTCCATGCATTTTGTATCATATTGCATTTTGTATCATGTTGCACTAGATGAGCTTCTCCTATATATCTTGTGTACTCCCTTATGCTACTTGTGAGGTAGTGCTGTGGTTGGTGATTTTGATGCAATGTGCAGTTATGCTCTTGATGATATTGTATACTTGTTGAGATAACTGTTTTTGAAATTCAATGCTAAATTCTACTCTTTTAACTTGCTTATCACCCATGAGTAGATGCTTGGTTATGGTTTGTCCTTGGTTGAATACCGGTTCCATATCTAGCTTATGTTTGGAATTCATGTTCTTTTCAATTGGGTCAAAGATCTAGGTACCATTGCAAATGTTTAGCCCATGATGCACCCCTTGGGGAAGCATGGCTTCTTTGTGCCGCAAAGGCACTTCATGTATTTTGCTTTATGTGAATACTGAAAAGAAATATGCTGAAAACTTCATAAATTCACCAAGTTTTTGTGCTTAATGTGATATTATTGCTTGCTTAGTTGTTACAAGATGTCTACCAAAAGAAGTAGACACTTGGTTTCAACAAGCTTTAAACATGACTTGTGATGCATATGTGGGTGTTTGCAATGATCTCTTATTGAGAATGGATTTTCCAAGTATGAGCTCTTGATGGACTAGTCTATTCTTGCTTGGGTGATTCTTAACTAGGTGAATGCTCATGTGGTGATCTTTTTATACATTGCTAAAACTTGATACTTGCTTCACCTCCACTGTTGTAACTTGATATCATCTTGTTGGCGATGCTATTGTTTCTTATGATCTATCAAGCTTTATCTCCCTAGTAGCCTTTGAGAGTGCATTGTGATATATTTGAGAAGCTTGTTAGGTTCTGCATTTCCATGGCATGCATTTTGTGATTTCATCCTTTTCTTGATGGTTGCATTGTCAACAAGGGGGAGAGAAATCTACACAAATTCTTTCATCTGTCAAGAGGGAGACTTTGCATGTATGCATGTTTTCAGGGGGAGTGCATATATTCAGGGGGAGTATTTGTGAGTTGTTGATGTGCTCTTGTTATGCTCTTATGCTCTTGTACCGGTCGCGTTGAGCTGTTTACCTCTTCTTGAGGAGCCGGTTTTTTGATTTGAGTTTGGATTTTCATGTGATTGGTGTTGAGCCCGTTTTTTTGCCTCTTCTTGGGGGATCACATGATTTTGTCTCAGTTGTGTAGAGTCGTTGCCCTTATCTTAGAGGACTGAGATTTTTCTATTTTGAGTTTCTTGTTTTTCTGTTTCAATACCATGAATTTGTGGGGTGTTGTCAATGCACTCATCAAGGGGGAGATTCAGGACCAATGGTGGTCACCCTTGAATGATGAGTGATTGACAACGTTGTGTTGGTTTGATGTTGCTCTTGGCTTGTGATGTGCAGGTGTAGGATGCGACGTGGCGGTCGACGGCGTGCGGTGAAGGTCAAGCGAAAGGTTCATGCCGATGGACCAAGGGCGGTGAAGGATGGACGCGAGTAGGCTTGGACCGATGGACCCGAGGAGTCCGGGCGAAGTCACGGGCGGTCCACATGGTGCACGGAATGGCGAGAGGGCATGACAGGATGGAGACGGCGTCGGTCGAGTCAAGCGGGAGGCTTGGCGGAGGCCGGACACGCATCAATGGACGGTTTGGGTGGTTTGGGCCTCAAAACCACCGCGCAGGCAGGTTTCCCGGTTTGGGCCTCAAAACCGGGGGCGAGCCCGGTGCGGTCGGAGCTTCGAGAAGGAGGGAACGTGGCGTCATCGCGAAGCTTGCGTCGAGGCGAAGCAAAGTCATGAAGGCGGCGTGTCTGTCCGATGCACGGATAAAAACGTGGACCAAAATGCCCCTGCGTGGGTAGTTATCTTAGTTGTAGCTGTACGGGTAGTATAGTCTTTCGTCCTGGACTATAAATAGGGATGGGGGGCTGGTTATTTCAGCACCTCTTGACTTAGGAACTCATTATCTATTTGCTTAGAGGCTAGTCATGTGCTTAAAGTGAGAGGAGAGAGGGAGATTAGAGAGTGATTACTCTTTTCTCTTGATTTCTTCATCTTTAGTGGGTGGATGAAGGGAGGAGGCTAGTCCTCATCTTGTATAGGAGATGTTCTCGTGATTTAGCTTTGTTTGTTATCTCAAATCGTGCTAAATCTTTGTTTCCCGAGCATTTTTCTTTTTCCCTATTTTCGGAGTTATTTTTGGGGAATTTTCGTTCATCATGTTTGAGCCCGAATCTTGTGAGATTGGTTGAAGGGAATTGTTGCTAGGATCTTAGGGAGCATCTTTGATATGATCCCCCTCCAAATCTCTCACGAATCCGGCTTGAATTTTGAGTTTTCCCAAATCGTGTTCCTCGAGTAGGGTTTCCGTTTTTCTCCAAATCCACGATGAAAGCTTGAGCTTTTTGTGATCTTTTCCATGGATCTATTAGCCTTTAGGGCTGCACATCTGTGGCTCAAGTTTCGTCTCGATTCGTGGAGTTTTGAGTGAGGATTTTAGAGTTGAAGTTTCAAGTTCTTCCTTTGTTCTTCCTGTTCCTTGTCTCTGTTCATCCGCAGGCTTCAGGGCGTCGGGGTGAGCAGGCTGCAGGCGCAGCGCACGCGAGGAGCAAGCAGCTGACCAGGCGCGAGTGTAGCGGCCCAGCTAGCTGCCGAGAAGCCCAGCAGGCGTGCGGCCCAGCAGTGTTGGCTTGGCTCACGCACCAGTACCCAGGTGGGCCTGCAGGAAGCAGCAGGAGCATGCAGCCCAATAGAGCAAGTCCAGGTAAGTAGCAGGTCGTGTGTACAAGCAGTGAGGTTGTTTTCTTTTTCTCCATTATTTATAGTAGTTTACTTTTTAATCCTTGCAGTTAGTTAGCTAATTAGTGATTAATTGTGTTAGCTTCTTTTTTATTTCTCTTTGCTAATCATGCTTAGCACTTAAAGTAATCTGTTTCCTTTGAATGCTTACGTGAGAAATTTGTTAGTAGTAACCTTGCTTAATCTCGTTTGTGCAAATTTGTTGGAATCACTTTATGTTCTGCTTCCGCCATGTCATGGACGCTTTCAGATCACTTTGAGCTTTTCTTTCGATACGTGAATCGTTCCTAAGGTGAGCTTGTCACGAGTTGACTTGTGTCATCTTGACGATACAACGCGCAGTGTGTTTTGAGGTTGCATTTGGGACATAGGCCTAGTTCTCGTTGAGAATTTTTATAGGCTCCCATTCACCCCCCTCTGGTCGCCCTTTCGGTCCTTCAGTTTGATTAGGCCATCCTCTACGTTGTAGCCGGTCTGTCGTCCAAAGCCGGTTCTGGACAGCTAACCACAAGAAAAGCTTACAGCTCTGCGATGCCCAAAGCCGCCAAATTAATGTTTCGAAGTTTGTTATGGATGATCCTATGAATTGCGCATTGTAAGGCGACCGAGCTGAGTAGATCCCATTTCCAATAAGTTTCCACGTGATGTCATCTTGTATCCCAGGCGTGAGGACTATGTCCTGCGAAGCACGCCATAGCACAATGAATTCCTGGAGGTGACTCATGGAGAAGCTGTCATGCTGTAGGTCAATGTCTTTGATCCATTGCCTATTTTGCATGGCATCACGTAGCACTACTTTTCGCTTTGATATTCTGAAGATGTTTGGAGCCAAGTCTTTCGGCCTTTGGCCGTGAATCCAGGCGCTGTGCCAGAAGGAGGCCTTACTGCCGTCTCCAATGAGGATTGTGGTGGCTGCCACGAAAAGAAGCTTATCTTTGTTATTACATGGCGTTTCTGAGCCGATCCACGGTTTATCAGTAGCCATCTCAGCCTTAATCCTCTTCTGCATAAACGTTTCACCTGGACGTTGGATGCTCCCGGTTCGGTGGGGCATCCACATCACGACATGTGCGGAGCAGAGCAGCATCGGCCAACAGACTCCGAGAGGGCGCGCGCACCTGACAACCACTCGACGGAGCATCCCAGGAACTGCATGCACTCATCTGCATTGCCACGGCGGCAGACGCATACATCTCGCAATTATTGGATCGCAATTGTCGCCAATCGTCCTCAGGCCGAGCGGGAGGAGTGGCACTCAAACTCCGCCACCTCAGATTGCTGCGCGGACAGGTCCATTTCACTCTAATTCATCGATATACCAGTGACCTTCCGTGTCTGAGAACGTGTGCTGGCTCCGCTGGCTGATGGGGCACCTCCAGGACCATCCTACTGGCTAACACAAACAAAAAGGAACATCATCCATTCACTCCTACTTGGCACCACTGCACATATTCACCTGCAAAAGTAGGTATAGTAGATGTCAATAGGCCGCAGAGGGTTCTGTCACTGGAATTTTGCAGAAGTCATTTAGTAAACACTATTCCTTTTTTGAAACTTGCCCAACTCCACTAGTCAACACAACTTTTTTCCCAAAATGAATAAATAAATAAAAAGGGGTCTTAGTGGAATATTAAAGCAAACCTCAACCATTGTGGCATCTTCATGAAAGGATAGCCCTGGAATCACACAATCTAAACCATAGATTGGATTTTAAGATAATTCCGAATTGGTATGGAAAATCACAGCCACTCCACAGCTTTGATTGCTCAAGACTGACCTCTCGCAGAAATGTGCTTCACGAGGATGATACATACCTGGTGGTGCAAGCATCAAATGCATCGATTACACCTTGGACTAGTGTTGCCACCATCAGCACCATAATTATCTGAGGTGGATACATTTACCATGCTCTGAACCTAGCCAATCACTTGGGACTCTCCAGTCTCTACCAAGAACAAATTTCTGGTGAGAATGTTGCCCCGCGCTACAGATTAAGCTCCATAGTATGCTCGCATCAGGCAACACTGGCAAGAGAGAAATCATGAACCCTGCATAAAACCACCAGAACACATTCCAGTTGCCAGCTCCAACACCATCAACTGGAAGCCCACAAACCCTCAACAATGCCTCCAACAAGTTCAATTGTACATACTCTGCAACGTGTCAAATCATATTTGGCCACAAACCTCTCATCATCAAATTTGGAGGCGGCAAGGATCCTTGAGGAGAAATTTCAGAAGCTCCTTGGATTTCTGTCCATGAAGCTTGCTACCCTGTCCAGATGTCTGACCCAGTTCATCACGCATTCTTTCTGGCGTTTGGTTTTCCAAAGCAATCCTTTTGTAGTTCAACTCATTTACTTCATGGCAATCTCATTTGCTGGTTTTGTTGCTCTGAAGAACCTCAACCCGGACGGGAAGCCAGTTCCAAGTGATTTTGACCTGATGTTCACCTCTGTGTCCACAGCAACCGTCTCAAGCATGTCGGCAATTGAGATGGAGGATTTATCTGAGCAGCAGCTCTGGGTTCTGATCCTTCTGATGCTATTGGGAGGGGAGGTGTTCACTTCAATGCTAGGGCTCCATTTTAACAATGCCAAGGCCAACAAAGAAGAGCTTTCTCGGAGAGGTTTGAGTTCGATCAGCAGGGAAATCGAGGTCAGCATTTCTGCCAACAGCATACAGCAGATTGACATGGAATGTGGCCAACCAGAACCAGTTATATCACACAACCAGGTACAGCAAACCAAAAGCACAAGACATAGTTCTCGCGCTATCTTGGCCCACATAGTGACAGGTTACCTTTTAGCTAGTGTTATGTGCAGTTCTGTAGTCATTATTAGTTACTTTTGGCTTAATTCAGATGCAAGGCAAGTCCTACAAAGTAAAGAGATCAAAGTATGCACCTTTGCCATCTTCACAGCAGTGTCCTCATTTGCAAATTGTGGCTTCACTCCACTAAACAGTAATATGCAAGCTTTCACAAAGAACTCCGTTCTTTTGCTTCTAGTAATCCCGCAAATTCTAGCAGGCAATACTTTATTTTCACCACTCCTAAGGTTAAGCGTGTGGGCCTTGGGAAAAATCAGTGGAAAACAAGAGTGCACTCACATCCTTCTGTATCCTGAGGAGACTGGATATAAGCATTTGCCCACACAAAGGAATTGTGTTTACATCTTTCTGACAGTAACAGGGCTGATTTTGTTGCAAGTTACATGTGTTTGCGCTTTTGGAGTGGGGTTCAAAGGCCTTTGAAAGAATGAACTGGTTTCAGAAATTGGTAGGCTCATTGTTTCAGAGTGTCAATACAAGACAAGCCGGTGAAGCCGTTGTTGATATCTCAACCTTCTCATCACCACTTTGTTGCTATTTGCAATTGTCATGTTAGTATCCCCTCCAACCCCTATTTTAGCATGAATCTTATTAAGCTAACCTGCATATTTAGATCGGTCCTTATCTGTATCATATTGCCAGGATCACTTTCAGAAACTTTGCACAGGTAGAATACTTTCAGCACCAAAAACTTGACTGAATTGAGACCGTATGTTCCCAGTTCAGACCAATACAAGAGAATAGATCATTAAAATGCACTCCAAAAATGAAAGGAGGCACTATAGAGGCTAAGCGCTAATACTTGTGAAAGAATGAGAAACTGGTGATCCTAACTTGCAGGATACCATCCTTATGTTTTCCTATGAATTTGAATGAAGTTCTAGATAGCATACTTTGTCACCTGCTACCTAGAAGATCATTGTTCAGTAAAAAACTCAAAACTGCTCCCATAAAAAAGAAGTATATATAGATCAAAATCAGAAGAAATATAGATACCCTTTGCACAAGTGCTCTTAATGCTTCTTTAATAACAGGCTGTTACTTATCTTCAGGTACCTTCCTTCCAATACATCATTTCTCCCAATCAACAGTGAGAAACAGCCCTTGGCAGATAAAAATCCGAGTCGCAGAGCAATGTGGAAGAATTTCAGCATTACCAGCCTTGCATGTATCGCATTATTCACATTTTTTGCCTGTATAACTGAAAGGAAGTCAATGTTTGCAGATCCACTAAATTTCAATGTCTTCAGCATTTTATTTGAAGTGATCAGGCAAGTTCATATCATTGCACAATCAAAGGCATGCTCATTCCAGAAACAGTGTCTAGACATGAATTCAATCGACAAGAGAAAAAAAATGATGAGCTGAATTTCCAAGCATGTACCAGGCTGTTTATGTTTGTTGCTTCTAACTTCTAAGCAGTAACAAACATTTCTTGTTTCACAGCGCGTTCGGCAATGTGGGGTACTCACTAGGCTACAGTCGCGAGAAGTTGATGAAACCTGATGCCAGTTGCAAAGCTGCTTCATATGGGTTTGTCGGCTGGTGGACTAATGAAGGTAAGCTGATAATTATCTTGGTGATGTTCATCGGGAGGCTCAAGAAGTTCATCATCAAAGAGGAAAAAGTCGACTGTGCACACACAACACCACATCAGAGGGTGGAAGTTGCACTATTACAAGAATCATGAAGTAGTGAATCAGCTAAAGCCAGAGCCTTACCATCTTGTGCATGACACGGGAAAAGATTGCCTGAAGGATGATTTCAGCTGTACAAAATGCAAGAGATTCATGATTGAATGAATGAATGAAGAAATCACGACTGTCAGTGTGGGCGTCTGGTAACTTATATTCTTCCGAATTCTGACTAGTAGATATATAGAGCGGGGAAAGATCAGGAGCGTTCATAGGCTGAGAGGTCCTTTTAGGCCTGTCGGTTTCTCATTTGCCAGGACAGACAAAAAAACACTGACGAACTAGGGAGGACTAGAAACTCTGGGCGCGCGGCAATATGGAGTTAGTCCGGTGATTGATCACGTTATGAACAAAAATAATATTGCTTCATATACACAGTTCACAGACGACATCTTACTGTCATCATACATTCATACATGCATCTTGACTACGTAGCTTGCTGTGTTTAACAGAGAACTAGGGTAGTGTATCTGGAAACATTGTGGTGTTTTGGCCGCGTCCTACTGGTTGGGGCAGTTGTAGTTTGGTGTTGCTCTAGTGATCTTGAGCTTGGAGTTTCGACAAAACAGCAGTACTTGCAGCTTCCTGTAAAAAACACTTGCTATAGCAATGGATAATAAAATTTTGAAACTCTATATTAGTATGTAATATTTGAGCACTATATCTGTTGCTAAATTTCCAAATCACTTACTAAATAAACAATGTGAAGATTCCATACAGCAGGCATAAGAATTTTAAAAAGGAAACCAATGATAGGCAAATCAACCTGGTTTCAGACTCATGATAGAAAGAAGAAATGGACAATGCCAAGAGAGACGACTTCTTCAACATCGGTTTGCATACCTTGCCTTCATCTGCGTCTCAGTGCCTTTGAGGAAACATAACATTACAACTTGACTACTGTATTACTGCTGTATGCCGCTGATGATGGATCAGATTTGCACTGTAGCATTGATTTCGTTATTGGAAGATGAGGAGCATGGTTTCTTTCCACCTAAGCCAACCTTATCCGATTGACAGCAGCAATCATCAGAATCAGAATTGTTTTTCTTATTCCCAGGAGAGCTAGATTTATTCAATTCTTTAGTATCACTCTCTGAAGAACGACATCTTGCGGGGTATGTTATGAGGAGAAGTATAGAAAAGACATACAAATCAACACCCATTTAAATTTGGCACTTGAAAAGATAAATGACAGTAAAGAAAATTATCTTAACAAAGATAGGTATTTGCTTCGGTACATCTCTTTTATAAATATTTATTTACATCATGCACACCCACTATGTTTTTATAAAAAGAAATCAGATAATATTATCCACCACCTAATATTCAAATCTAACCATAAATTTAACTTACTTTATGTGAGTGTTGTTTGGTGCAATGACAGCACGTATAAGATTATTTTGGGTTTTCTGAATGTCTTGTAAATGAAATTTTGATTAGTTCTAAGAGTTAGTTGAGTACCTAGAGCATTCTGAAACTATTTGGTTAAATAGATGAGATCTTGACATTCAGACCCATACTCAAATTGCTGTATATTATTATGAACTTTTATTCAGATAATATCTGTAGAGCATAACCCAAACTTGTTGATTCATACATTAAACAGGTTTTAGAGAAGAGTATGCAGTGTTTAGAAATAATAAATAGAGTTGTAAATTCGGGTCACTGATCTAGCAGTATATAGGATTAGAGGTTCACCTAAGAAGTATAGCTACCAATCTAACCGTGGCCTTTTCGCATGCTTTAGCCATCTGCACTTCTTCACAGGAAATTCGTGGAGCACATGGCGTGCATCTTCTGTTACACAATGGCAGGTGATATTAGCAGAGGAGGGATGTTTTTCTCTTCTGTTACACAAGAGGATGCAGAAGGACTAACCATGGGGGCAAAGACCAGCAACATGGAGGTGGCTTGGTCTGCTGTTGTAGTGGTGGTGAGGAGCAGATTAGAGCCATGGATCCTGCTCGGTCTCGCCTCGCTAGAGATATGGAGCTTGGCGGAGACGGGCAGACGGCGGTGCGGGCAGGTGGGCAGGCTTTGGGCTGTGAAATGACGGCCTAGCTGACACAATCTGGGCCTTTGGCCCGCATACAACTCCTGGGCCACACGCTCCCCAGATGAGAAAACTAGCCCATTCGAGGCATGGCCCGCTACATACAAACTGTTGGCCCACGAAGCGAACACCCTCAAACTTAGGACGACGACGACGAAGAGTTGATGATAAGCGTGCACGTTAATTAGGGCGTATGGCTAAGCTTCAGCGTATTTGATTCCTCAATCCATGCTTGAATTCTACTATGCACGTGTGCCACGTTCCATGCTGTATGGGGGCAGTACGAGCTTGTACTGTGTGATCATGTGGGTTTCCTTGGATCTTCCACAGAATCCCCAGACCAGGGCACACAAGATGTTGGTTCTGGTTACGTCAATGAGACCCATTTTGCCATGTGCACTAAGGGCTCATTGCCCCCATTTGAATCCTCATTCCTTATGGATTCATCTTCCTTTAGATAATACAAGATATATTTCCGACTTCAGACACCCTTTCCTTAGGATATATTAGACCACAATTATTATAAGATGGACCTACCGCTATAATTTAGGCGCATATCCTAAGAAATATGGGGTCAAGACATCAGAAAATTGTAATGTACACCAAACAACAATCAAAATGAGAAGAAGAAATTCAAAACCTCCAGCTTGCACCTTAACTAATCTTCTTTTTATGCATTGGCTGGAAGACGATGACGTGAATCCTGATTGAGGTGTGTCAACCGCGCATGCGATGGTAGTGGCCGTCACCTCACCTCATGCGAGGCCAAACGTGTAAACCGTGATCAGGTGCAACGTCACGACCCAGCTGCCGTGATCAGAGAATGGACTGGTGAAACTGAAAGGGGTATCCATGAGGGTACGCACAGGGAACTACAAAAATCCAAGGCGGTACAGGAGGTGCCAACGAGAACAGGTGCCCTGCCGCCGCGCAAGATGACGTTTTGGGTAAACAGTGGGGGCGCATGGGGACAGACGCGGCACCACGCGATGCCGCGGAAGCCAACAAGGGAAGTTAGGTGGAGAGCAGAGCAGGCTGAACTCCAAAGAATATCAGCCCAAGCAGTGGAACAGGCCATGAGATAATGCTTGGAGCTTGCCTAGGTTGTCTCTATTGCACCTCCCTAACTTCCGTTAAAATAGAAAAAGGTTGTTTTCCATTGCTCATGTATTCTTAGGCAGTACATTGCTACATCTCAGTCTTAGGACAAGTAAATTGCTATATCTCAATGAATTTTTAATGATACGGAGGAGAGAGAAAGAAATCTTTGTTTCGCGAAACAACCGCCTCATGAGCTAAATTTTAGAACTAGGGACAAATCAATACTCATGTACGAGTTGTTGTTGCATTGAATTAATAATATTTCTTTTTTCATATGCACAAGTTAAGAAATTATATAGCTCTACAAGACATTTTATAAGACAACCTATTGTATGAGTTGTCTGTTGAGTCGTCTCAAGATTACATATCAATGCACGAGGTCGCCTATTATACGAGCTCAATGTACTTGCTCTTCATGCAGTGTCACATAGAATTTTTGTTGTTATAGCATTCTACTATTTACTTACTTGAATTTGAAATTCGAGATTAATAGAGCTTATAATCAGGTCAGATATTCCATGTGCTCCTAGAAATAAGGTAAGGCGAGAAAAAGAGTTCATTGTTTCACGAAACAACCGTCTCATATGCTAAATTTTTGGACTGCGAGATGACTACTCCGTTATCGTTGACGTACAATTCATAATATTTATTTTTTCTATGCACAAATTAAGAAAATCAATTAAAATCACTACGAGACAACTTAAAATGACAATCCATTGTATATATTTTTTAAGTCATTTCAAGATTATATATCAACGCATAAAACCGTTTATTATATTAATGTACTTGCCTTAGACCGGAAACTAAGCACTTACTTTATTGGTTGAGGAAATTTTGATTTTCTTTTTTTGGGAAACGTCAGCAAAAGCATCGCTAGAGTGTATTGTTAGAAGAAGAGAAGTACCCCAGGTTGTAAGAGAAAATCGGGTCAAAAAAACCGAACAACTATGCATATTAACACCACATTCTACATCCACGCACGGATGAACGACAGCAGCCGGCAATGATTGATTGCAGAGAGGCATCGGTCTCATTAAGTAAATGCAGGCCAATCTATCGATCGATCTGATGAATGATTTGGCACAAGGGGGGGCGAGATTTGGAGCCGCTCGTTTGCTGGAGCGACGAGTGAGGTGGTGGGGAACCGAATTATGAGCTCGGACGCGGACGAGAGGAACGGGCCATGCAGATAAGCCCAGGCGCCGTGCCAACTAAAGCAAAGCCAGCCATGGGGTGCATCATGCGACGCGCAGCAGCGAGATCTCCTCTCCCTGTGCACGCGAGGTCTGGAGCCTGATATGTTCACCGTGCAAGTGGAAGAGTAAGAACAAGAGATCCACTATCGGACGGCTTTGTTTTTCCTGCCAAGACATCGGTTTTTCTTCTGAAAACAAAAGAATTTCATTAGTGGCCCTTTGAAGCCCGGAAAAATGATAGTTTCAAGTGGGCACAAGAAGTGCTAGTTGAGCAACATGATCTCCACGTAAGAACATGGCAATCTACCTTTTTGCGCATCAATTAGACTTGTTCGTACTTTTTAACAACATGGTGAACATTGAAAAAAAAAAGGTAGGATTATTAAATTTATATCTCTTTGGGAGATCCAATGTGTACAATATACACCCTAAGTATATAAGTATGAAAGGCAAGGGCCTGAGAGAAAAAGCTTGTTTAAGCTAGGTGGGTGGCTCGTTTCAAAATTACTTTGATTAAATCGTTCTTTTTCGGAAATCGAAATTAGTTGATTTAGAACAATAACTGATTTCATTCAGTCTCGACTCGTTAGACTCGGTTCAAAGTTTGGTATCAAGGACTATGATGATTAATAAAAAAAATGAAGCAATTTTAAACAAAACTTTATTTTTTTAAAAAAAAAGCAATTCCAGCTTGTTATCCAATCCCAAGAAGGCAAGAATCATCGAGCTATGGCCCTGCTGCCATGCCCTAGTAAATTACTACTCGGCCGCAGTAGCGCAAACGTCCTTCAACGCGACCACATACTCTGAAAAACCTCAGAGCAGCTGCATGGCGTTGTCTATAATCTTGTAATCGTCCCTGGGGCAGATTCAGAATCTGTTTGCCATTGTTTAGAGCAGGCACGCTCGCAGAGATTCTCCAGGCAAGCAAATGCTGGCCGACCATGCGCGCAAGGCGCTAGTAGTAAATTACGAGCACACATAAGCTAGCGATGGGTTGACTTGTGATTGATTTCCCATTTGCGTTGCAGAGAAGATCACCATTGTGCAACGGCGAATTTTTAAGTAAGCATGTAATCTAACACTTACTCCCACCGTCCCAAAATAAACGCACATCTCGTTTCTCGGGGAATCAAACATTTTTTTAAGTTTGACTAAGAATATAGAAAATAATATCAACATTTGTATCTCTAAATAAATGTATTAAGAAAGTGTATTCAATGCTCAATTTAATGATACTTATTATACATTATAAATAGCAGTACATTTTTTTTATACTTAGAAAGTTTGACTTTTCGAGAAGTGAGATGTACGTTTATTTTAGGATGGAGGGAGTAGTAGGGGCGGTTTACAGGCATCTCTCTCGTGGCCGTTTCTTCCCGGCCCATCAACCGCCGGTTACAACTGCCTACGTGCTGGCCGTCGCCGAGCCGAGCCGAGCCGGGCGGTTGCTGCCAAATCATATCGCTCGATCGAGCGCGTTTACTGGACCAAGGAATCAAAAGGTGAAGCAACGTGCCAGGCCGGCCAGAGTTTGACCCCAGCGCAGCATAGCACTCCGGTGCATGCGCTGCACTGCTGCTGCAGCAGCCTTGACCTTTGGGCAAAGGTGCCAGGAAAAAGAGGAGCAATGGCCATCCATCCATCCAAAGCAGCAGGAGCAGAGCGGCAGTGCCCAGCACTCGATCGATTTTGACCCGTCGCGTGGAAGCTACACGCTGTGCCACGCTGCACGGCACCGGTTCCACGTCCGAAGGTCAAGTCGAGGAGAGTGCAGGAGTGGAGAGGACTGATCGATCGTGGACGAGTCGTGGTCGTGGGGCGGGCCGTGCCGATGCCAGTGCGATGTGGCAACCTGGCAGAGGCACGGTGGCCGAGGTCGACAGCGCGCGCGGCCACGCCGTCGGTCTATGACTTTCGGTCGAAGTATTAAATATAGGTTACAGGTTAATGTTAATAATAAAAATAGTTGCATAAACGAGGTTAAATCGACGAAATGAATTTAGTTCATGATCATCACGTGTGATAATACAGTAAATATGTGCTAATTATGAATTAATTAGTTTTATTAGATTCATCATAGAATTAATCCTCGTTATGTAATTATTTTTTTCATTAACCTATATTTAATATTTCTAATTAGCATCCACGTGGCTCGAGTTAACTTTAACCAAGGATACTCCTGTTTGGATACCTTATGTTAAAAATTAACAAGTGTTAAAGTTTTAACACTAGTGCTAAAGTTTAACACATTGGGGTGTTTGGATGATGTGTTAAACTTTAACATCTTTGGTGGAAAATGACTCCATTGCCCCCTCATTTATGACCGGCGGAGAGAGAGGGAGGAGAGAGAAGGGGTAACCTGGGAAACAGTGGAGAGGGGAACCACTTTTAACACCTTTAGCAAGTTTTAACACCCCTTCCATATCTTTATAAAAAATGGGGTGTTAATTTAGCACCTCCTTTCCAAAGACCTTAGCATCGGACGGCATGTACCAGGGCGTACACGTGACATTGTAGCCTGAAATTAGCATGGACAGGCCGCCCCCGATACGCGGCTTCGGGCTTCCTCCTCCGGCGGTCCGGCCTTGTGCTCCGCACCGTCCTTGGCGACCACGCATCGGCACCAGCTGCAGGCCTACAGCTACCCAGCGTCGCTACGAACGAACGCTCTCCCCCGTTTTCCAGCCAAATTTTTATCTTGGGCCAACTATGCATTCAGTGGCGGGTCCGGGTCATATGCTAATCGACAAAAATCGGGGGAGTCAGTAGTTTTAAAGTAGTGTGCTGTAGCATTTGCATCAGGCATTCAGATTCAGGCCAGTTTTAACTCCGTGTCCATTAAACACAACTGCCACCTGGCCCCAACCTGTGGGCCAGGATTACGAACTGGGTCCCGCAGCCCAGTGACACAGCCCCACCCCCCAGACCGACACCCCCACACCACTTCATTCGCTTCCATTGTCAGGCCAGCCACACGGGATCTGCGCCGCCGTACCATACCACGCAGCCACCCCCGCCGCCACGTGTTCCCTGGGCCCGGCCCACCGGCAGCCTCACTGCCACCCACGCAGGGACCCACTCGTCAGCGAGACGTGGCCCCACGCGAGGGGACACAGACAAACCACAGTGTGCAAGGCTGCTGCCCGCGGTAGTGCGAGTGTCCCCACCGCGAGTTCGGCTGGAAAGCACTCCCATTCCCTCCCGCTGGTCGTCCATGGCCACCTCCACCACCTGCTTCCCACCACGCCTTCCTCCTCCCCCCACTGACACCCCTCTCTCTCCGTCTCCCTCTCTCTAGCTTCGCCATTGCCGGCCGCCCCCGTCCACAGCCGTGACAACTGTCACACGACACTATGGCGCCCTCCCCTTCCTCGCCGAAGCCCACCGTCCTGCTGCTGCTCCTCCTCCACCTCTGCGCGAGCATTGCCACCCTCGCGTCCGCGCAGGCTCAGCCTCTGGCGTCGTCGCAGGCAAAGGCGCTCCTCCGCGTCCGCAAGCTGCTGGGGTACCCGCCGGCGCTCGAGCCGCTGCGGGGTGCACCGGACCCCTGCGCGCTGCCGCCGACGCCGTCGCTCGCCGTCGCCTGCGACGGCGGCCAGGTCACGGCGCTCTCGGTCCGGGGCGACCGGGACCCGGACGCGGCCTGGCGCGCTGCGCTCCCGGCCTCCTTCTCCTCCGAGGCGCTCTTCACCACGCTCGCCCGCCTCCCCGCGCTTGCGCGCCTCTCGCTCGTCGGGCTCGGCGCCTGGGGCCCGCTCCCCGGCGACAAGCTCCGCCGCCTCCAGGCGCTGCAGCAGCTCAACCTCAGCTCCAACTACTTCTACGGCGGCGTCCCCGGCGACCTCGCGCGGCTCTACTCGCTGCAGAGCCTCGTGCTGTCGCGGAACTGGCTCAACGGCTCCGTGCCGTCCCTCGCCGGCCTCCAGTTCCTCGAGGAGCTGGACGTGTCGCACAACCGGCTCGGCCCGGCGTTCCCGGAGGTGGGGAAGGCGGTGGTGCGGCTGGTCCTGGCCGGCAACAACTTCACCGGGAAGATTCCGGCGGGGGTGAGCTCGCTGGGCCAGCTCCAGTACCTCGACGTGTCCGGGAACCGGCTGCAGGGGTGGATCCCCTCCTCCATCTTCGCGCTCCCGGCGCTGCGCTACATCAACCTCTCCCGAAACCGGTTCGCCGGCCAGCTCCCGGCAACGACGGCGTGCGCGGAGGCGCTGGTGTTCGTGGACGTCTCGGCGAACCTGCTCACCGGGGCGCGCCCGGCGTGCATGCGGGGCAACTCCTCGGCGCGCACGGTGCTCGTCGCCGGCAACTGCTTCGCCGACGCTAAGCAGCAGCGGGCCAGCACGTACTGCAGCCCCGGCGCGCTGGCCGCCGTGCTGCCGCCGCCGCAAGGGAGCGGAGGCGGAGGGCAGGGGAGGGGGAAGGGCGGCGAGATCGGGATGATCCTCGCGATTGCCGGCGCCGTCGTCGGTGGCGCATTACTGATTGCGCTGGTCATGGTCGTGGTGCTGAGGAGGGCGAGGACGCGGCACCCGGAGGTGAGCGTACTGCCTAAGTCGCCGGCGGCGGCACCGGCCAAGAAGGCGGATGGATGGAAGGCTCCGGCTAGGGCGACCCAGAAGATTATTACTCCTGCTGATAAGAGTAAGTGTAGAAATTCATGTGCATAGTTGAACTGATCGCATCGTTTCGTTTTCTGTCGTGCTCTTCAATAATTAGCTAATAGTACATATAAATTTAAAATAAAAAGGGAGCACAAGATTATGGGCAAGTAACACCAAAATGCATGAGTGATCTATGATTAGTGGTACAAAGGAACAATATAGAATTGAACCACTAGTAACTTTGAACATCTAGTTGCTTTCTATCATTTTTCCCCGCATTTGTTTCTTTAGCTGTGAATAAAGTCTACTCGCTTTAGTCAATGAATTGGGAAACTTTGCTTGATGTAGTATGTGGATCTAACTTAGACTCTGAGCTTTTGAAACATGGTGTGGGTCTTTATTCCTTACTTCATAGTAGACTTTGAGAAAGTAATTGGCTTCAAAGTCAATCAACCCATAAAGGCAAAGAAAAACAATGAACTATGCCTTGCTGACAAAGTAAATTAAACTCACCAATACTAATAATTTTAGAGTTTTTATTTCACATTCTAATTTGGTATCCATTTTGACAGGACATGCATCACAAGCTGCTAGGGTGAATACATTGGAAGTGCCAGCGTACCGTGTGTATACATTGGAGGAGCTCCAGGAAGCAACCAACAACTTCAGTTCCTCCAACATGATCAAGACTAGTCCTCTCGCACAGGTATGCAGTAATGGATTCTTGCGGCATGGAAGGCAATGAATACACAAATAAATGTTCCACTGTTCACTACTTACTCCACAGAATGTTTATTTCAGAAGTGCGGTCGACAGGTCATGTGAATTTATATTTATCTAACTCATTTTCACCTAATGCGTTTTTTTTAAAACAATGTTTAGTTCTCCTAGGGTACTAGGCTACAAACTGTTCAAATCGTCCACTGTAGTATCTCCACTCATGGCAGAGTACAACAGTGTACTGCCAATTATTGTCCTGTTATGTTTGTTGCATTTTGGCCGTATTTGGCATTTGATAAACATAGGCTTTGGGGTGGTTATTAAACAGTACCTTTCTTCAATACATTTTGCAAGCTTGCATTTGGAGATTTTTTTTCAACTTTTAATTAACAGTACGAACCAAATATTCAAATGAGAGCAAACTGGATGTTTTCCTATATTTACTATTATTTATTAGTGTCTTAACTGAACGGAGGCTCAAATTCAACTTCAAGATGGTTTAACATAGCCTGTTCTAGTATATCCAGGCTCCAGCCCTAGGGATTTATTGCTGTTTTTCCATTTTTTCTGGGTATTATGCATATTTGATATTTTCCATCAGCAATTAATGTTGGCTTCACTTCACACCCCTACCATCAGTAGTACAGCTTTATGCTACAAATACAGTATTGTAAAGACTAACTTTTGTTCTTTTATGTGTCTTGCTTTCATAGCATTATAATGGTCAGCTTCAAGATGGTTCAAGAGTCTTGGTTAGATGTCTGAGGCTGAAGCCAAAGTACTCTCCCCAGAGCCTTGCCCCGTACATGGAGATTATTTCTAAACTTCGGCACCGTCATTTGGTCAGCATCATTGGTCACTGCATTGTCGGTGATCAGGAAAATCCTAATATTGCTAGCTCAGTATACCTCATTTCTGAATGTGTGACGAATGGATCTCTAAGAAGTCATCTTACCGGTAATTACAGTGAATGATGCCATGCATGCAGTTATGAACTGAATATCTGCATGACTCCCAACTTACAGTTTGACTGCTTTTACAGAGTGGAGAAGACGCGAAATGCTGAAATGGCCACAACGGGTTTCTGCTGTCACTGGTGTTGCGAGAGGGATCCAGTTTTTGCACAATATGACTGCTCCAGGCATCGTAAAGAATGATCTCAACATAGAAAATATTCTGCTGGACAAGACCCTCACATCGAAAATCAATGACTTCAACCTTCCAATTATATCAACTAGCAAGAATGGCAAGGTGAGTTCAAATGATTGGTGAAGTTCCTCATTTGCCTGCCTGATGGCTAAGTTGTAACTGTTCTTATCTTGCAGATCTTCTCAGAGATCCCATTTGCTGTCCATGAAGATAATGATATTGGCAGGTACGTTGTCCTTGTTACCTTGTGGAGAGAAAGGGACATCTCCAAACTATATGCATTAGTTATCGGTAATCTGAATAAATAGGACCCCAGTGATTGCAGTTGTTAGGTTGCCAATCAGTTTTTCTGAACGAATGAAGATTTGATTAGTAGTACAATTTTCTTGAATTGAATCAACCAACATGATTCTCTCTGCTCCCCAGTGCTCATAATATGGAACAAGGGGACAAGCAAGACATCTACCAGTTCGGCCTAATTCTCCTCGAAGTGATCACAGGCAAACCGACAGATTCTCAAAGCGAACTGGAGTCCCTGAAAGCTCAGGTTAGGCGCAAGCTCCATTTTCTCATCACAACGATGAGTCTGTACTTCTCAACAAAATGTTGCTTTTTTGTGATTATCCTCAGCTAAGCGAGGCCCTGACTGAAGACCCAGATAGACTGAAAGACATGGCAGACCCGGCCATCCAAGGTACTTTCGCAGTGGACTCCCTGTGCACGGTCGCTGAGATAGCCCTCAACTGCACGGCCGGTGAACCGAGCGACCGGCCTTCCATCGATGACGTCATCTGGAATCTGCAGTACTCCATGCAAGTGCAGGATGGGTGGGCGAGCAGCGAGAGCTTAGGCTTGAGCGTCAAATCGCAGGGCTGAAGAGCAGAGAAATAGAAAAGGGTGGTATGCTTTTGTTTCGATCCAATCATAGCAATGAAGTTATATGCGCCATCAATCTGCCTCTGGTTTTTGTTGTGCAAGAGAGATCCTTGGTGTTCTTTATGTACAGAAGTGGAATTTTTTTCTTAGATATGTTCTTCAGTTAGACGTAAAATTTGCTCTATTGGCAATCGATGCTATGAGAGTATGTGTTCATAGTAGATTAGGAATTGGTAAACGAAAATCTTAAAACATGGACCGAGCGTTCGGTTGGTAAAGGGTGCCGATGAGCATTATGTCCGTTCACCTCTATCTTAAGTGAATGCTAGAACTGTAACAGTATTTCATTTCCTCAAACTGAATACCTTGAAACAGACGCCTTAATTCCAACTTTCACGGTTAAGCATCCGGAGGAACACCCAACAATTGAAAAAATAAAAGCAGCACACCAAACTTCAGCCATTTTGATTGGCCGGGGCGCTGCGTAAATCGGAAGTATGGAGTATCAGCAGTCAATTTATACATTAAAAATAGAACATTTGGAGAAAATGAATTGCAAGTTAATTTGACATTGAAATAAGAAGCCAAACCGGAGTAACCTAAAATAAATAAACACCAAGACACAGAATGCTGAGGTTCAGTAAAAACATTAACGCATCCCAACCATCAAACAAATCAGCAAACGGTAGATAACAATGCACAGTTGCGCACTGCATGGACAAGTACTGAATAATTTCCTGAAATCCTAGGCAAATGCTTCTTTATTGTTAAGCGAGTTCATCAATTGCTCATGCATCCATAGTTGGCGCCGCAACTGCACCCGCAGGATCGGCAGAGCCTCTGGCTTCAGATCGCTGCAGAACCACAACGGCTTCACGGAGTTTGGCCCTGAGAGCCTCCGGAGACTCCAGGAGGTGTAGGATCTCCAACTTGTCCATCTCGAGCAGCATCCCTGTCACCTTGCCGGTTTGGACAGGCTCGATCTGTTCCACCAACGGGTACAGCTTGTTGCCCAACATCTACACACAAAAAAAAAACAGAGAGGAAAGATCAAATCTAAGATCTTGAGTCGCTGCGAGATAAACGCAACTCAAATATGCTCGCCGTCGACAACTCAATTCAGAAACTTTAATCATCACGTTCATTACCACAATACCACTTGAAGGTTTGTGAATGAGTTGAAGAAAGAACAGTGAAGGGATTCATCAATAATGGATTCATGGTTACCTGCTGTTGCACTTCCGGACTAGCAGAAGCTAGAACACTAGTAAGGCTGCTGCCATCCGCCTGTTGCGGAGATGGCATGGCGCTTGGGAAGCCCTGAGGCAGCATTGCAGGGTAAGCCGCGTTCCTGGCATTGGGCATGTACCTGATGCCCTGACTAGCATTTGGATGGATCATCCTCTGCGCACAAGATGCCAGCACCATTAGCACAAGGAACGTATGAAATGCCAAACGTGATTTTGATGCAGGGTGCAATGGCAAGTTATGAGGATTGAAACACATAAAAGGCTGATGAATGGATGACTCAAAGGATACTACCTGCTGTTGTAGACACATGTGTGGTGACGTTGCTCCATGACGAGCACCCATCCTTTGGCCATGACGCATTGAACTCTGCGTATTCTGTGGCATTATGACTTGAGTGATAGGCCCCATTCTAGGGACCAAGTGTTGTGGAAATCCAAAGACAGTAGCTTGCAGTGTTATTTGACCAGGAGCTGGGTGGCCAAAATAAACCGGCTGGAGTGTAGCGTACGAAACAGCTGCCATTGCTAGGCTACGTTGAGCAAAATGTGCCTAGCAAAAATAAGTTCAACATCATTGCGGCCTTGTTTAGTTGCCCAACTTTGGACAACCAAAAATACTGTAGCGCAACTGAGCGTTTTGTTTGTATTTGTGAATTATTGTCCAAATATTGACTAATTAGGCTCAAAAGATTCGTCTCGCAAAGTACAACAAAACTGTGCAATTAGTTTTTGATTTCGTCTACATTCAGTACTCCATGCATGTACCGCAAGTTTGATGTGATGGGGAATCTTCTTTTTGCATAGTGTCAAAGTTGGAATTTGAGGATGAACTAAACATGGTCTGCATTCCAATGGTAACATTAAATTAATAGCATTAAAGAAAAATGAGCAATGACATAGGAATATATCCATAGATTCAATAGTGTGATAAAAAAACAAGTAAGAATAGTGTCATTATTAATCAATATTATCATTTGAATACATAATTAGTTTTTTGGTATTAGGATTCTCTAGCATTTATAACAGAAAGATACAGGCAATAGAGAGAATCCTAATATTGTTAACAAAGGAGCAAGTTAAGAAATAAAGACACGTAAAACCATGCTAGAGAAGTGAATATAGGAGGAAGATAAATCACCGATCTTACACATGTAAAAAAGTCACTTGCAAAAAAGAAAATACCAGCCCATAGTCACTTACAGTTAACATCGCTTTTCTTTGGTCTTTAGGTTGATGTAAACCAATATAGAGTGGTTTCTTTCCAACTATCTTACTGTTCATTCCATTAATCTAGCATGTTATTTCATTAGTTAGAATTTGATATTAGAAACATCAAACATTGGAAACTATTATGACAAATATTTAAAGAAGAATAATCAATTCTAAACTTATAGCATTATGGCCAGCTTCAGCAATGGTAAACGACACAAAACCTGAACCCTTGCTCCTTCCTCTAGAATCAACCATGACCTAAAGAATTGTCAAAACACAAATATGATAAATAGTAGTAGCATTAGCTATTGAACGTGTGGTATTTTATCCCTTCGATAAAAAAAAGAAAACCAACAAAACCAAATATAAAATTACCTTGCATGATGTTATCTCACCAAATTCTTCGAACAACTTCTTGAGCTTCTCATCATTGATACTATCATCAAGATTCTTCAAGTACAAATTAGTCCCTTGAGGTTTCTCAACCTTACTGTCTCTTTCTTGCTGAAATTTTGCTCTCAACTCAGCTTGTCTTTCTGCTTTTTTCTGAGCCCTTCCAACATACAAGACCTTATCATCTATAGACTTGTCATTCAACTTTTGGAGTGCTTCGGTAACATATTCTGATTTCTAAAAATTTACAAAACCAAAACATCTGGAGGAACCATCAGAATGTCTCATGATCACAACACTAGTAATTTCACCAAATGGTGCAAACTCTTGCCCGCAGATCATCATCGGTGAATTCAGCAGGCAAGTTCTTTATATATAGATTTGTGAACTTGACTTCTCTGTTCTGACGGCGCATGTGTAGGCCCACAAAGATTTTTCTCCCATCTACTAGCATGCCATTAAGCTTATTAATTGCATCTTGAGTGGACTCCTCACTCTCATACTGCACAAAACCGTATCCTTTCGACTGGCCAGTGGATGGATCAGTGGCAACTTTGCATGATAGTATAGTGCCAAAAGATGAAAACATGTCATGCAAACTCTTGCTGTCAATGCTAGGTTCAAGATTCTTAACAAACACATTAGCACGTCCACTTTTCCGCATACTTGGATCCCTATTGGAGAACATAAGCCTAATGTTTTTTCCATTCAAAGGAGCAAAATTCAAAGCTTCAAGTGCACGAACAACTGAAAAGGCATCAAATACCAAGTTATGAAAATACACTATATAACTGAGGCTCAAACTCCGACAGATATATTGATCAATCTTGTTATGTACTTAACATTGAAATTAAATAAATAGTCCAACATATTAATCAATACAGATATTCCCAATGACTGAATTGATACTAGATGGTCACATACAATTAGCCTACCCGTGAACATGTTGCATGCTTGAACATATGCAGAAAACTTATAATAATCATATGTGTAAACAGCAAGAAGTTTCAACTAGCACTACACAATTTGCATGTAAGCGTAAGCAATACGCATAAGTCAGAGATTGGAATTTGTCTAATCAAAACCTCAACCTGTAAAACCCGAGTAATCAATTTAATTGGTGAGAATACGTTAAGTCGAAACCAAACACGTACTGCAACGTACGGGTGATTAACATCACAAAGAAAACCCCAAACTATGATTAAGAACATACAGTGTTAAAAGTCCCCATATATAATAATTAATACATTACATAGAACACTAGCTAAGAACTAGACAATCAAAGGCTACCGCGGGCGATAGATGGATACACTTACCGTCATGACGCGAGTGGAAATTGACGTAGCCGTAGCCGAGCGAGGCGCCGCTAACGCTGTCCCGGCAGACACGCACGGTCGCCACGGGCGCATCCTGGCTGAAGACCTCGATGAGCACCGGCTCCTCGACACTATCAGCTAGATCGCCGACGTACAAAGACGCGATTGATGCAGGTGTTGCCGCCGGTGCCCCCTCGGCCGCGGGGACCGCTTCTGCCGCGATCGTAGCCGGAGGCGGCGTCGCCATTGTCTCCTCGATCGTTCTCCCTTCGCAGCCTCTACGGATTATTCTTATTTTTCTTTTTGGTTTTGGCTTTTCCTTAGGGTGTGTGTTTAGATGGAGGGACGGAGGGGATGGCAATCATCTTTTTTTTTTTTATGAGATGATTCCACTTTATGTTTGGTTGAAGGGATGGGGACGTCTCTCATTTAGTGTTTGGTTGGAGGAACGGCTGAGGGACGAGATGAATGGCGTTTTCGTGCCGTTAACTGTGAGTCACAATTGTCATTCACTCAAAAATTACAGGACTCACTGTCAACTGCTCAAAAACTGTTGCCTCGACCTGATCCTCCGCCGTCCTCCGCGCCCCGCCGTCCTTCGTCGTCGACCTGGTCCCTCCTCCGCCCTCCTCCACGGTGCGCCGACGCTCGCCCCCGACTTGCTCCGCCACCTGCTACCTCGACCTTGTCCTCCACCATCGGGGCCCGCCGCCACCCGCCGCGCCGCTCTCGTCCCCGCTCGCTACTCCCACTGCTCCCACACCCCCCGCCACCCTCCGCAACCCGCCGCTGCCGTCCCACGAGCCCGCCGTCGTGGCCCACTGCCGCCATCCATGAGGAGGAGGAGATGGGGTGGCGCGAGGAAGAGGAGACGGGATGGCGCGAGAAGTAGGCAGGAGGGAGACGTCATCCGCGAGGGACGGATCGATCCGACCGATTTGGAGGGACCATCCCATCCCTCTTTTTAAGGAATATTCCATTTTGATGCCATTCTCATCCCACCTGATCTTCAACTAAACACATGTAAAACACATGTAAAAGTAGGATGATCCCGTCCCGTCCTCGATACCAATACTCTATTGTTATACCCAGGCGGCGGCGCGGTGGGTGATCGGATCAGGGAAGTCGGCGCAAGTTCGACTTGGACTCTATTGCAGTAGTGCTGGGCTGTGCAATAGGGAGCAATTGGCCTGGTTGACGATAAAATGATGGCCCATAAAACGACTCGGACTCTATCACAGTATATGGCCCAACAAAGATATCCGCAACCCATAAAACGATCTTAGGCCCAGATACATCCTGCACGGGCAGCACGGCGAGTCTCTTTCGGGCATCCCTATATAACTTCCATAAGCTAGATAAGCTATTTAACTATAAAGCCCACTAACAGCCCACCTTGTATGCCTCACGCGCGTAAATTTTTGTTTCGTTCCGAGCGCAACAGCATCCATCCATCCGCTGCCTTTGACTTTTTTTCCTTGCAGGTAGCTAGCATCAATTCGCTTGCATTGACTTTTTTCGGGGCACGTGGTTAGAAGGGGGCTAACAATGGGTGGGAACTTGCAAACTAAGATTTGAAGTTCATAAACTGAATACAAAGTTTAGAAACCGAATTGTAAGTGGAAAAATATCCATATATACTAATAATTACATCAAAGGTATCATCCAACCGAATACAAAGTTCTAAATTTCTCAAAGTAGCGCTAAAGCATCACTTGAATATCTCCTCATGAAGCCTTACCAAAAACTGTTGAGCATAAACATAAAATTGTAGTCAAAAGTATGAAAGGATACAAAAAGTATATATAAATTAGAAGGAAATTGATAAAATTGTAATTTCATAATTTAGAATGTTGATTGTGGTACTTTAATTTATTATTACAAGGATGTTACTCAACAGTGTTGAGGTACATTTACAAAAATGTTGAAATACAGCAATCAGAAAAGTTGAACTTGTTATGCAGTAGTGTTGAGGTAGACTTATAGAAATGTTGAACTGCAACAATCATCAAGGTTGAACTTATTATTCAATAGTATTTATTATTTAATGTTGAAGTAGCTTTACAGAAATGTTGAAATACAACAATCAGGAAAGTTGAACATGTTATGCGGTAGTGTTGAGGTAGATTTACAGAAATGTTCAAATACAACAATCAGAAAACTTAAACTTAACTTGTAATTCAGTAGCGTCGAAGTAGCTTTACTGAAATACAACAATCAGGAAAGTTGAAATATTTAGTAATAGTAAGTAAATAAGGAGAAATAACTTTATTGTATTGTAGAAAAATCATAGAAAATATTAAACAGGATGAACTTAATTGTTGAGCTAGATGATTAGAAATGTATAAATAGTTATTTAAAATGCATTTTCAAAAATGTTGAATATGTTATTCACAAATGTTGAAACAGGTTTAGCAAAATGTTGAATATAGTACTTAGGATTGTTGAAATATGGATCATATGAGAATATGGCATCTTTATATTCATTATTGTAGTCTAAAAAAATGTTGAATTAGGTAAACTTAAATGTTGAAATATGCATTTACCAATGTTGAATATAGTACTTCAAAAATGTTGACAGGCTGGACTTCACCATATTTATGAATATCTGAACTTCACCTATGTCAATTATCGCAATAATTGTGTCTTCTACATAATTGCTCCACTACAGAAGTTCACTAGGCTGTTGGTAATTCAGTCCTAGGAAATCCCAGGTATGGACTAGGAATAGCAACGGTTGACTTGTTTGCAGCATGAAGCAGCACTGATTTATTTAGAATTAGTAGGATAAGCAACGGAATTTGACTAAGTCACCAGTGAAGCAGCAATCCAAACTCAGGTAGTGTTCCAAAGGCAATGAAGGCGTGAGGCGCAAGTTGCAGTGCGTTTCTGCATAGATTGTGATGTTATATATAGTATCAAAGAAGGGTGAAGGGACCGTGACACCCTAAGAGGGGGTGAATTGGGTGTTCTAAAAACTAAGTCTCCAAGCACATATAAAAACCTATATCAATTTCTATCTAGATGTGTACTAGTTTTTTCTATGTGTTGCTATCTCTACCGCAAAGAGTTTTGCACTCTAGGTTCCAATCCTATAAACTACACATGGCAATTCTAGGAAAGGTAAATGCGGAATGTAAGTGCAATAAGAAATGCAGAAGGTAAATGAGGTAGAGAAGGCAAACTCCCGGCGTGGCGACACGACGATTTTTACCGAGGTATTGGAAAGTAAAACTTTCCACTGGTCCTCGTTGTTGGAGCCCCTTTCAAAGGAAATGCCCGCGCAAGGGCATAAACTTCCCGGTCAAGTAACTCCGTAGGATAGCCGACGGGTCTTCCCCATGCGCAAGTGGGTCTCCGCCTAGCCTCTTCCGGATGCTCATTGCCGCTCTTCACTTGGTAGAGCTTCGGTAAAACACCTAGGGCCTCTCTTCCCTATCACAAGCACCGACGGCCACTCCACAAACGCGGTTGGAGGGTCTCGCAAGACTTACATGTCCCAGATTTACAACTCTTAGTGCGCGCAAGCACCGATACAAAGGAGGTGTGCAAACCTCGCCTAACTCTAGGCTAAACCCTAAAGCAATGCGCTAATAGGCCTAAATTAGCACTAATCAAAACCTAAGCCTTATGCTAATTGCCTTAATCTTCTCTTTAGCACTTTGGTGGCTAGAGCACTTGTGTGTATGTGGAATACAAGCCAACAGTTTCTTCAAGCTCTAACACCCTTCAAATGGCTGGGCATTGGGGTATAAATAGAGCCAACCTCAAAAACTAGCCGTTGGAGCAACGATCACAGAAACTATGGTCATCAATTGATTCGGTGCCCCCTGCTGTGCACCACCGAATGAGTCGGTGGTCTCCCTCAAGGTAGCCGTTGAGCCGCTGACGCCTGAGCCCTTTGTCACCGATTGATTCGGTGTCATTCCTTGGCCATCACCGTATGAATTGGTGAAGCCCCTGAGCCGCTGCTTCCCACTTCATCGACTGATTCGCCGCTCCGCTCCAGTACCCACCGTATGAATCGGTGTTAGCTAAAATAACTTCAAGAAGTTTCAGAGCCGAATCTGAGCCGATCATGAGCCGAGCCGACAGCACTGATTGATTCGATGCGATCTTACTGTGCTCACCGAATGTGTCGGTGCACATGGTACACATCCTTGGCCCTCTGCAGTCCATTTTGTCACCGACTGATTCGGTGACCATACTTGATCACCACCGAATGAATCGGTGGATTATGTCGATGCACAATCTTCAACAGGATTCGCTTCAAGACTCCACGTGTCTTTGTCCCAGCTTCATTACCATCATTTGAGAGCCTTAGAATTCTTCTAAGTCTTTCTTTTTCTTATCATTTGATGATTTTGTATTTCATCCTTGGAACCTATAAAACACCTACAAAGGTACATCTTGCAAACACATTAGTCCCAATGACTATGTTGTCATTAATCACTGAAATCATTATGGCCTAGGGCCATTTTTCTTACAAAGGGCAAATGAAGTACAGTTATTTTTCTGTTTATTCTGTGACTTGCATTTTGCACGCCATAAAAAGATCCTATTGGAGGTTAAGAAGTTGTTCAATGGAACAGAGGCTAGGACTTGTAGAGAGAAGACTGACCATATTGGTCATGTTCATGTTTGTCCAGCTTTAATGAATCTGCACAGGTTTTGATTTTTTTCCCCCCACATTTTATACTGTTTATCTATTATACCTCCAAAAAGTAACAGGGGTAGTTATGAAAAAAAAAAATAAAGTGACCCTGCTACTTCCTTGCATCTGCTGAACTCTATTTCCACCATGAAGAACACTCGCTACATGGTGCCCAGTTGCATCATAAGCATGGTTCTTGCAGGCTATAATTTCTAAAAGCAAATGCTTTGGCTACAAATATGTGTATGCACTAGTACATGCTACTATTTCTTTGCAAGAACTGCTTGTCATGGAGTAATCATAAGTCAACCACAATTGTTTGCTGATAGCTGTGAGAGTAATAATTGAATTAGTTGTAGAACCGAAAGCATGTTAGTCCAAACAGAATAGCATAAAGCTCTGTAAATATTAGCTGGTGCAGTTTGGTACCTGCGATCCCTTTTAAAATCAAGCAGTGCGCTAATACTAATTACTATAATTACTAGTGGTCAACAACTCAACATTATTCAGTAAGAACTGAGATAACATGAGATCAAGTGCAGTAAAAACTATCAATTGTGGAAAACGGCAGGCATAAGAAAGAAGGACGCGCCGTAGAGCACGAGGCGGCGACAGCAGGGGGCTGCGGCCGAGGAGCACCAGGAGGCTGGCGACAGCAGCATGCGGTGGTCGACGGCAGCGTGCGAGCGGCAGCGACCGTCGCAGCCGACGATGGCGCGCTGCCTGCGGCGGCGCGGGGCCGCGGCGGCGAAGCACCAGGCAGGCCGTGGCAGCTCACGGGAGCACCAAGCGGCGGCGACGGCCGCCGCAGGGAACGACGGTGCGTCGGCTACGGCGAGGGCGCAGGGGGCGGCGGCGTCGATTCAAGCAGGAATGGATATGAAGAGGTTGAGGGTTCAGAGAGATGAAAAGGCATCCGACGGACCAGGCTGTGCGCACGAATCTCCAACATTGGAAGCCTGACGGCGACCGTCGCTGGGAGTTTCTCGCTAACAGAAGAAAAGCAAAGGAGAAATAGAACCCCAAGCTTCTTTGATTGGCCCCCGATGGAGAGAAGGACACAATAGTTGAGGAGGATCTATTTCAAGGAAGCGCGGCAGGAAATAAAGACGATATATTAAGCAATTTTAACAGATTGAGAAAACTCTATTCCCATATTCCCATATACTAGCTAAAGGGGATCGAGAAAATACGTTTTGAACATACATGAGATCAGTGTTGCAGTAGATTCCCTTTCTCTAATCCCCTTTCCCTTACAACCCCCCGTCTGTGGGCAATCCATTTTATCCTTTCCCACTCCTCTTTCGCATCTCACATGAAGGGTCAGGTAGGGCTGCATTCGGCGAGCTACAATGTGGTCGGACAGGACAGCAGACAACGAGATGGAGTGGCGGTGCAGCAGACCGAACATACGGGGCCGCGCCACGCAGTCCAGTGCGATGGAGCAGTGTTGTGGATGGACGAGACGACGTCCATAGCGCATAGCGGTGGTGCAGCAGGGCGATGACACGTCATGCTAGCACGGTGGGGCGACGCCATGGATGGATGGGATGACGGTCGGCATGGCAGGCCGGGGTGGCGGCTGCAGCCAGAGGGGACGGCGGTCAGGGCAGTGTGGCGGTCAACGCAGCAGGCCGGGGCAACGGGGGTAAGAGTGGTCGCCGGCAGGGGATCGTGCGAGAGAGGGAGAAAGAGGGAAGGTGAAATATTTTCTCCATATGTTTGAGGGGTATTTTTACCTCTCATTCCCTTTAACCAAGAATAAACAGGAAGCAAGCAATTGAATATGTAGCTCCACCCGTACAACACAAATGATCAAAATGGAAAACCTTGCGCCAATCAAAGACACAAAATCATCTTATTGCAATACAAATCAGCAAAATGTGTTGTCCTCAACACAAGTGAAATTCTACAAACTGCTAAATGTTGATCAGGCGTTCCAGGTGCTATCCCGACGAAAGGGACAGCGGACCGGCGGGCGAGGGAGCAACGAGGCGGGCAGACAGACGGTGGGCCGGGGAAGACATGTTGTTGGTTGCTACGACGCACATCATGTCGGAAGAACACCGTGAAGTTAGTGGCCCCACCTGGCCCACAGCCCATACTTCCGATGTGGCCCATGACGTCCCGTTCCATCACCTGAGGAATGCCATGTGAAGCAACGCGTTCACCTATACGCCTATAGGCTCAGTAGTACTTGTACTTCTGGCAAGTCTCATCTGCACGTTCAGAAACGACAAAGATTTTGATCGAGCCGGGCTTTCTCAATAATGATGATTCATGCACGAAATTGAAATCACATGTGTATGTTTTTGAATTGACTGATCAAAGTGCATTGTACATTTGTACATGAAGTCTCTGCATATCAATGCTGTTGGTAAGGCTTGAGTTTCAAATGGTGAGTTCACAGGTGGTACTGGTAGCAAAAAGCTTCTCATGCTCTTCACTGCGGTGAAATCTGGGATTCAATAAGCCCCTGAACAGCTACTACTCACGGTGGCAGCATTGTGCACGTAGCCAAAAAAAAAAACGAACACACAGATGATGTATTGCGAGAGCATCAGACAACCCAGAAAATTTCCCATTCCAAGTCACCGCAAACCGGGCTGCGACACCATTTCGAACGAGCTGTACAAGAATCGCCTAACCAAAGCTAAGCTAGCCCTGAATTATCAAAAACCTACTCCATTCCCCTTCTGTCTCCTCTCCACTTCTTCTACGGTTCTACCTGCAATCTGCATGTATACCACTGAACCTCAGCTACAACGAATGCTAGTTCTTCATCGTCTCCATCGATGTTTCGAAACCATCCAAAAGAGAATCCACCCTCCGATCTGCACCGGCGGGTCTGTCACCCCTGCTGGCTGCCGGGCTTGATGAGCGGCTGCTGCGACGTCTTGGCCCACTCCTCGGGCGGGCTCTTCACCTCCTTGAGCAGTGCCACCACCTCCTTCATCGTCGGCCGCTCCGCGGGCGCCGCGTTCACGCAGAAGATGGCCACGCCCAGTGTCTGCAGCATCTCCTGCACCAGCTGGTCGGGCATGCCCCGCAGCTTCGGGTCCAGGATGTTCACCGCCGGCTCGTAGCTGCCCATTTTCTTCTTCGCCCACTCCACGATGTGCAGGCTGGCCTCGCCCACCACCGGCTCGATCGCGCTCCGACCGCTCAGGATCTCCAGCAGCACCACGCCGTAGCTGTACACGTCGCTCTTCTCCGTGATGTTGCTCGTGTACGCATACTCTGAAATATATGCAAGACAAATGTTAATAATCAAGAACTTGTTTAGCATTATCAAGTCAACATATCCCGATTGGCAACGATGATTGTGATGCGAGGAACTGGTAGTATGTACAACCTCGGCATGGACAACTTCATTTAGTGTTTAGTCAGAGTGATCACTGCTACCAGCTTAAGCCACAAGCAATTGAGTCATGGTCATGGATGCAGAACAAGGCTAAGATTGCTAGAAGCAACTAAAGGTCAAAGATTCTTGCTTAACCGCAGCATTTCCCAAAGAAGCACTGAGCTGTGGCATTAATTGGTGTTGCTGCTATTCTACACTATAGTCTCAACACTAACGAAGCGAGAACAGAGAAATGTAGATTAGTACATAGTAGCTGTGAAAGAATTACTTGCCTGGAGCAATGTAGCCGTAGGAACCTGCAATGCGTGACATGGCATGATGATAATTGGGGGAGTTCATCAGCTTGGCCAGTCCAAAATCAGCCAAGTAGGCCTCATACTTTGAATCGAGCAGTATGTTGTTGCACTTGACGTCCCGGTGGAGAATGGCCGGGACGCAGTCATGGTGCAGGTAGGCCAGCCCCTGCGCTGTCCCAACGGCGATCTTGTACCGGGTGTCCCAGTCCAGACTCCTGTTCTCCTTCAGGAGCTGCTGCAAGTTGCCGTTGGGTATGTAGTTGTAGAGCAGGAGCTTGACGGACCTGTTGGAGCAGTACCCCAGCAGCTTCACGATGTTCCGGTGCCTGATGTGGCCCAGAATCTGAATCTCAGCGGCAAAGGCATCGATCGGCTCATCCTTACCCGCTTTCCAGAGCTTCTTCACAGCGATGATCTCTCCATTGGGCATCTCGGCTCTGTACACCACTCCAGAGCAACCTTTGCCGATCACATTCTCGTCCCTAAGGCAGGCCAAGATGTTGTCGATGCTGAAGTTGAGCTTCTGGAACGGTGTAAACGTCCAGGGGTTGGAGAAATCATCACCGCCCGCACCCGACAAGCTCATCGCCTTCTCGCCGGCAAGCTTCCTGTTTCTGTTGATCAGAATCCAAACCACGACAAGTAGAAGCGTGACTGACCCCAGAACGGCGCAGACGAGGATCACAGTCTTGACCGTCTTCAGGGCCGACCTACGAACCATATCCGACGCACAGGTGTGGCCGTCGTAGGACTCGCAGAGGTTGGCATTGCCAATGTAGGAGTTTGACGACAATGTCTTGAAGAATGGTGTCACCGGGATCGCGCCGGAGAAGTTGTTGTACGAGATGTTGAGGGATGTCAGGCTGGTGAGGGCGCCCAGGACCGAGATGCTGCCGTAGAGCCCGTTGCTCGCGAGGTTGAGTGACTGGAGCTGCGTCAAGCCGGACATCTCTTCAGGCAGCTCGCCGACAAACCTGTTGGAGCTCAGGTCCAGGCTGATTCCTAGGCTTGACAGCTCACCAATCTCTGGCGGTATCGGGCCGGAGAAGCTGTTGTTGCTGAGGTCCAGCATGGTCAGCTTCTGCAGGTTCCGAATCGACTTGGGCAACGGCCCCGACAGATTGTTGCCGCTCAGGATGAGCTTGTTGAGGTAGCTGAAGTTGCCGAAGCTGGCCGGTATCTCGCCGGTGAGGTTGTTCATGCTCAGGTCGAGCTGTTCCAGGTTCATGAGCTCCCCGAACTGCGGCGGTATGCTGCCGGTGAAGCTGTTGTTGTGCACGTCGAGGAGCTCCAACACCGTGACGTTGGCGAGCTCGGCAGGCAGCGTTCCCGTAAACCTGTTGGAGTACAGGTCCAGGAACACCAGGTTCTGTAGCTTGCCGATCTCTCTGGGTATGTCGCCGGCGAGCTTGTTCTCGCCGAGCCGGAGGCGCACCAACGACACGCAGTTGGCAACGGTCGGCGGGAGCGGGCCGGAGAGCGCGTTGCCGAGCAGCAGCAGCTTGCTGAGCTTCTGCAGCGCGAACACCTCGTCGGGTATCCCGCCGGAGAGCCGGTTCTTGGACAGGTCCAGCGCGTACAGCTCGGTGCAGTTGCCCAGCGACGGCGGGATCGTGCCGGAGAGCGCGTTGCCCCAGAGGAACAGCACCTGCAGCGACTTGAGCTCCCCGAGCTGTGGCGGGATCGCGCCGGAGAAGCCGTTCTTGTCGAGCTGCAGCGCGGTGAGGCTGCTCAGGTTGCTGAGCTCCGGCGGGATGCGCCCGGTGAGTTGGTTGTCGGAGAGGTGCAGCTGCTCGAGCGCGCCGAGCCGCCCGAGCGCCGCGGGCACCTCGCCGGCGAGCCGGTTGCCCGACAGGTCGAGCACCACCAGCGCGGAGCAGTTGGAGAGCTCCGGCGGAATCTTCCCGGAGAGGGCGTTGCCCCAGAGGAGCAGGCTGGTGAGCTTCTGCAGCCGCCCGAGCTCCGGCGGTATCGGGCCGGTGAGCTTGTTCATGTGGAGATAGAGGTTGCGCAGCTCGACGCAGCCGCCGAGCGCGGCGGGGATGGAGCCGGACACGGCGGTGTCGTACAGCGCCAGCGTCTGCAGATTGACGAGGTTGCCGAGCTCCTCCGGGATGGGGCCCGACAGCGCGGTGGCGGCGGCGCCGAAGACGGTGAGGTTGGAGAGCGCGCCGAGAGAGGGCGGGATGGGGCCCGACAGCGCCGGGTTGCCGCCGACGCGGAACTGCTGGAGCGCGGCGAGCGCGCCGAGCGACGCCGGTATGGTGCCGTTGAGGAGGTTGTCCTGGACGCAGAGCACCTGGAGCGCAGAGAGGTTGGCGAGCGACCGCGGGATGCCGCCGGTGAGGCGGTTGGAGTTGAGGAGCAGGAACTGGAGCTCCGACAGCGCGCCGAGCTCGTCGGGGATGTCGCCCGTGAGCGCGTTCGAGGAGAGGTCCAGCACGCGCAGCGCGGAGAGCGACGCGTACGACGGCGGGATTGTCCCGGAGATGTTGCAGGTGGAGAGGTTGAGCAGCTGCAGCGACGAGAGAGCGGCGAGCGGCGGCGGCAGCGACGAGAGGTTGAGGAAGGTGTTGGGCAGCGAGAGCGATACCACCCGGCTCTGCGGCGAGCACGTGACGCCCTGCCACGAGCACGGCGTCGCCGCCTTGGGGTCCCACGACGGCAGTACGGGCGACGGCGCCGCGCCCGGCAGCAGCGAAAGCAGCGCCTTGCCGTCCGGCGACAGCGCCGCGGCCGGCCCCACCGACAGCGCCACGAGCGCGGCGGCGAGGACGGCCACCACGGGGAGCAGCCGGGCCCGCCGGTGGCACGCCATTATTGCCGTCTCTTATTATCAGCAGCCGCCTCGATCAAGAACCCGCCGCGGGAACCGGAAAAGGCGACGACTTTTTTGTTCCCTTCCAACCGAGAGAGCGAGCGGCCGGCGGGCACGGCGAGCTCACGGCATGCGCGCGCCCGGCCGATCGCTTGCGAGTGGGAAGAGAGGCGGCGACCGGCGAGTCAGGGAGAAGGACGAGGTGGTCGCCGAGGCATGTGGGGGTTGGGATCGCGGGGCGTGAGGAGGAGGCGAGTGGCGAGGTGGAGGTCGCTGGCTCGCTTTCAGGTGCCGTTGCTTGTGCCGCACCCAACTAGCATATGGAAGCCGTGACTGCCGTCTCTCTCCCCTCTTCTTCCTCGCTTCAGTTATGTGTGCTCGCTGCTCAGCAAGGAGATAAGAGTTTGGAGTAGAGGAGAACTAGTAGTAATTGTTGGGTTGCCTTGCTTAAACCCTTGATTTGGGGTGGGTTAAACCCCGGTCGTTTTGGTCTTATCTGGGGTTCTTGGGAGCCGGAGCAGTATTTAATGGGGGCTACCAAAGAAGTGTCACTGTTGATGAGTGAGTTTACTTGTCTAGTTTGAGGCTTTGGCCACTTGCTGCTTGGCTCCATTTGTGCCTCCTTTTCACCCTAATCTCCTGATGATTGATGCCTGCGTAGGCAATTTTTTTGTGTCCTTCTCGTGAGCACACAAAGCAGAGTGATTTTTGCATCTTCTTGCGGCGTTGTAAAGCCTCTTTTTTTGGGTAACCGAAAAAACGCTGGCAGCTGGATTGTTGCAGCGCCTTGTGCGTCCGTTTCACGACGAAACCGCATGGAAATGCAACTTGGTAAACCTCTACTGCTCTACATCTGCACCAGCAAAAGAAAATAAGGGTAGGGATAGTTCTCTCTCTACCAGGGATTACGGAGGGAGGGAGTGTGAAGATCACCGGGACAAACACGTGGAAACCGCACTAGTGACAAGGCCAAACCGGAGGCCTGTGGGATCGTGTCCGGGATGATATCCAGCTCGAGCATACCAAGGCTGCTCCGGGTTCCACAGAGGCAGGGCCCACCTGCCAGCCTCTCCAGAGAATGGCCCTGTTCCGGTCTTTTTAGGCCGGAGAGTGAGAAGCTTTGGCCTTGAACAAGGGCACTTTTCCATGGGAGCTAATCACCAGCGCAGTTCACGAGTTGTTATTGGTGGCTAACGTTAGATCGCATCGAAACATGGAGCACTACTACCACTACTGCTTTTAGTAGTGGAGACTTTATAATTGATTCATAACATTTCTTGTGTTTATTTTGAACTCTTTTGATGTGGTAGGATAGTAGCACAAAGTTGCGGCTCGTCCGGGAAATAGGGGTCGTATCTGTTAAGCAGCACACAAGAGGTATTTGATGCTTGTCAGTGCAAGTGTGCTAGTGCAAAAGGAGGCACTTATTAGAAGCCAGATATTTTGACCAAAGGACCATGGCATTTGATGCTTGGTTTTTGTATAATCTTTAGCATGCAGGACCCATGATAACCAAAAGGGAGCTCTGATTAGCAGGAAACCAGTGGCTACAGAGAAAAAGGGCATTTGCTCATTCAGTCCACATGACAGTACGATGACGATGTGAAAATAAGGTCGGAAAAAAGGTTTTATGATTTCTCCGCGCTTGCATTAAAAAATTCCCAAAATTAGGCGTTTGGGCGGGATGGGCTTCTGGCTAAACGGGCCCAACAGCCGCGCCAAAGCCCATATAGGGATCGCGGCGACACGCAGCCCATGCCGTCCGACCAATAATAATAAAGCCGCTCGCTCTCGCTTATCCCCGTCGCTAATCCCCAACCGTGCAAATCCCAAAACGCCGCTGCCTCTCAGCACCCGTTTCTACCCTCAAAACCCTAGGCCACACCCCACAGACCCCCTCCCAGAACTCCAGGGGCATTTCAGCCAATTTGCCCCAGCCTCGGGTCAGAATCCTTGGGAAGCCCGAGCATTTGATGATATTGGGAGCTAGGCAAGCGAGCAGCCTGCAAGCTTGCTCCTCATCGCATGGGGCAGCGTGTTTAAAGTAAAAGCGCTTAATGAGAGAGGGAGGGAGGGGGGGCAGTGCAAATGCAAGCAGCTAAGCAAGCGCCCGTTTCCAAGTTTTGGGATTCTTAACGGGGATTAAAATTTTAACCCCCGTCTCTCTCATGGCCCCCCGTTGGGTTCCGGTCTAAAGGCAGAGAGGGTGGTGTGGCGTGGTGGATGCCTTTGGTTGTATTTACTGCACCTTTGGTTAATTTTTTTTTAACCTCTGCGAGACTGTGTGTGTTCTTTTCTTGCTGTGGAGTGTGGACTGTGGGCGCCTTTGGTTGGATTTTTTTTTTTTACCGTGCTGTGAACAGGGTGAAAAGATGGGAGGGTGATAATTGTGGGGGTGGGGTTTCCAAGGGGTTGGAGGTGGGTGGGTTTGGGGAATTGGGTTAAACAAAGGGGGAAATTGCAGCCGTTTGTACTAACATGTTGCTGCTCTCTGCTGAAATGTTTCGGCTTTGTGTGAGAACGAGTCGTAAGCTCTAATCACCGTGAAAACTTCTTCTGCAAGGTTATTCTCGGTGTAAGATTTCATATTTATGTTTCCAAAAATGCCACATAAGCAAAAGAGCATTTAGTTTATAGATAAAATAGTTTCATGTTTTTATTATTTCTAAGACTACATGCAAGACATAAATAATGTGCCATGTCATCAAAATTGACTACATGATAGCTTATTTATTGCTCATGAAACCTCCACTAAGGGCCCGTTTGGATCCAAGGGCTAAATTTTAGCTCTACACTTTTAGCCCAAAATTTAGCTCTTGGGATCCAAACAGGTGGACTAAAAGTGTAGAATAGCTAAACTTTAGCTCCTAAATTTTAGCCCCCAAAGAGACCCTAAAAGGGGCTAAAAGTGCTCCTCCCCCCAATTTCCACACCCTGCCCCTCCTTCCCTCTCCTCCGCCTCCCATGCCCGCCTCCTCCGCCCGGCCCCGCCGCCTCCGCCCGCCGCCGCCGCCGCCTCGCTAGCCCGCCGCCGCCTTGCTAGCCCGCCGCCGCCAGCCTCGATGCCGCAGGCCGCCTGATCTGGGGGCCGCGGCCGCCGGCAGGAGGGAGGACGGGAAGTTCGCCCGCGCCACCGCTGTCTCCGCCTCGCCTCGCCGGCCGCCGCCGCTGTCCCCGCCATCTCTGCCTCGCGCGGCGCGGCGCTCGTCGGTGAGCGCGGCGCGGGCGCGGCCGGCCTCGGTGTCCCGCGCCCGGAGCTCGGCCTCCAGCTTGCGCGCCGTGATCTTGTAGGTCCGGAGCAGGTGTCGCTGCTCGTCGCCGTGCGCCGCGAGGGTGGCGGCACTCCTGGCCGCGCCGGCCGGGTCCTGGCGTACCGCTGCTTGAGGTCCCTGGCGAGTTGGTGGAGGGAGAGGGGAGAGGAGAGAGAGAGGAAGGAAAGGAGGAGGAGGGAGTCATTAATAAGGGCAAATCAGTCATTGTTTGATGAGGACTAAAATTTAGCCCATGGATCCAAACACCTCAGCAAACTAAATTTTAGGGGCTAAATTTTAGGAGCTAAATTTTAATCCATGAACTTTGGATCCAAACACCACCTAAGAATGGGCCTAAGGAGTGCTTGACCTGAATCATTTTTACCGCTAAAACTTCATCGGCAAAGAGTGCTTAACGTAACGTAAAATGTCTCCTAAAAGTTAAAGCACGCCTGAGGAAACAATGGCTAAGCGAATCTACTCCCTAGTATAGTTTTTTGTTAAAGAAAAAAGTTAGCTCATTCATTCATTCATTCATTGGAACAACGGTTCAGAGTTTACAATGACATGAACACAAAGATGGATACATTGTCGATAGATAGAACAATCAGCAAGCTGCCTATTATAGTTGATTATATTGGACGTTTTAAGTTTTTATGTACATATTTGAAGTGCTCTTGTAGAAAGATGTCATCAACAGTGTGGCTACGGCGAACTCCCGAGATCATTGCACACACTGTAGCATCAGCATGAGTTAACAAAGTTCACCTCTGTTTTGAAAAAAAAATTAAAGTGCAGGCTAGGGGGTAGCAGCTCTACAACGACTTCACTTGAATTATTCTGCATTTTTCAATTAAATAGTCGTTTTTTTCTGCATTCGAAATTGGTCATCAAGATCAAACTACTAGAATAGCATACGAAGTAGGTCCTTTATTAATATCGAATAAGACACTGCAATCATATGGGACTACCAGGAATGGTAGTATAATTATGTTTCAACAATCATATTAGCGTGCTGAAGGTGTGGGCAAGTACGTTCAGAAAAGGGCATGATGAAAAATCCTGGGCCAAATAACACTGAAAAAACAAGTAATGTGACAGGGGCAGGCTCGTAGGCCGGTCTGTGAAGCATCTGACAGAAAATATTTTAGTTTGAAATGACTTTATTTAAGGTTGTTCTTATCCTTTTTTGACTGTGCCCGCACGAGACATTATCTTGGGACATGGGACCAACACTGGGACTGTCAGATAGTGGGCCGGGTTGTGCTCACATATTGTCTCCATGAGATCCGACCCATTTACTAGCTATACAAAAGTTTATCGGTGGCGACTCCAAAACATGGTTTGTAAGTGTAAAAATGAAATGCTGAAATCGGATGATTTTCTAGCCTTTATGTTTGTTTAAGAAAATTTTGAGCTTGCAATTTGCTTGATGTGTCGATGGTTCATTTTCTTCTGGTTGATGCAGCGGCGATCGTAACCAAACCTAGGGTTGTTTGCTGGTCGATGCAGCGGCGGTCGTAACCAAATTTAGGGTTGTTTACTGGTCGGCAAGGACCAATCACTAAGGACAACAAGAACAACAAACACAATAATAGAAGACAACAATTGATGATAGTAATAACTACCATAGTCATAAGGGTAACAACAATGTGATAGGACCAAGCCGTTAGTAGAGATGAGAGATAAGATGGTGCTCAATGTGGCGGGGTGATGGGGCAAGGCAGAGAGTGCAACATGAGAGTCGTCCGATGAAATAGGATGACAATGGATGTAGAACCGATTATGTATACCATAATATGGATGAATGGATATAGGACCGGCGAAATAAGTGTGATATATATATTATCTCTATCTATAAATATATGACATCTAGAATAATTCGTTCAAAAATTGAACATAAATTATGTATGAAGTATTTGATGATGTAAGAGTATTAAATTGTCGCATCAAGATGACAACGAAGTGTCAAACGATTGGAGAGGCTTATGAGACACTCCAAAACAGCTCGATGGCCCCTGTCCAACTTGAAGACCCGAACCCGACCGGATGCGGATGTGGATGTGGGCGTGTGGGTGATACTTGGACCAGGCAGAGGCTGTCGGTGATCATCGTCGCCTCGCCCCCAACCGTCCCGGCCCTACCGTCCGTGAGGTGAGAGCTTGGCATAAGCATCTGCGCGCGGTCGTACGGCGAAATCCTTGGGAAATCCGGAGGCGCACGTGAGGCCCGCGTGTCGTGTGCCGGTCGTCGGCATACGCACTCGGCCGTAGCAGTCGGCACGCCGCGGGTCTTGGATGGGTCGCAGACTCGCAGTAAAAGTCAGTGACCGCGCCATCCTCTCCCTCCCTCACCTTCAGGTCTTCACTGCCACCTCTCGTGGCTCCTGCCCAGGGAAAGAGCGAGGAGCAGCGGCGCCTCGCCTCCACCATCCCGCGCCGGCACGGGTGGAGCAGTGGTGGCTCGAGCTCGATCGGCGTCGCCGGCACGAGGTTTCATGCTGGGTTTTTACCACGGCGGCGTGGCCACTGTCCCCCCGACTATCTCGCGCGTTCGGCGTGGGTCGAGCTGTTCACTTGTTGGTGCACAGCCGGTCAGCAAAGCCAAGTCGTTAGTAGCCACCCGTGGTGCAGCTGTAGTAGGCCTGTAGGCAAGCGTTAACGGTCGATGGTAACGGTGGTTTGTTTGATGGACTGGCAATTTGCATGGTACTCCGAGCAAATTAACGTCCCGTTGTAACAACAGTGTACTAGTAGTAGTAAACGGTCGTCTTTCGTGTGCACGCAGTTCTTCGTAGTACGCCTGCACTTTCTTAACTTCATATATACTACACTGATTCCAAATATAGATCCTAACAAAATTTCTGGATTTCACCATCAAGATCGAAATACTCGTAGACCGGGTAATCCTTCCAACGACGAATACAAATTTGACTTATTCTTTTACTAGTACCTTTTTGGTATATTACAGCAAAAGTATGCCTTCATGAAACTATATTTCAAGAAAAATCTGCTCCTATGGTTTTTCAAATATTCAAATTCAAAACATAAAACGTACGTAATACACAACTAAAGTTTGAGATGACTGACTTAAGATGACTTCAAAATTTCACTAATTCATGACAAGAGGGAGTAACATAAAATTTGATGTTAATAGAATCATCATAAAATATATTTTGATTATCTGTAACTCTTTGTTTTGAAATATCATGTCTAAAAAAAACCAGACGTAGCAGGAGTTTATGAAGGACTAGAGGAACCAGCTTCGAGAGCTGGGCCTAGATTGGTAACCCTAGCCCAAGCCAAGATAAATGTTGTTCCTATTTACCCTCTCTATTTGTTAATAAAAATGTATTTTCGTAGGAAAAACCTTTCAAAGTGCTAGAATTTGACTATTAATCACTTGTCCTATATTTTTTACATGTCACATTTACTTTTTTGTAAGTCAAATTTATCCAACTTTGATCAAGTTTATAGAAAAATATAACATATACAATACCAATTTTGCTTCATTGGATCCACTATGGAATATATTTTGATAGTGCATATGTTTGATAGGATAGTCGTTGTTATATTTTTCTACAAATTTGACTTAGGACAAAACAAATATGGCATGTAAAAAAAATAGGAGGAGTACTCTTATAATATTTTATCATCAATTGCTATAGAATCAACTTCATTTTATTAGAGGCACATTGAATATGAAGACATTAGCGTAAATTTTGTACCAAAAGAATTTGTAACTTCATATAATTTGCCAACTATTGGCAACCAAACCTTGCAAAGTTTAACCTTTCTCTAAAAATGATATGGAAACACACGAGGATTGTGTGCGTGCGTACCAAAAGAATTCATAGGCTTCTAATTTTTTGAGTTTCTAGGTACGCAACTCGATCTAACATGTCGTTTTCATATATATCTAGCATGAACCCGGATGCTCCACAAAGACCACAATCGATCGAGTAAGAGCTCATGATTCAAGAACACACACGGGGCAGCTAGTCGGCATCCCGACACACAACCAAATTAGCAGTCGTGTTGGTACCTCATCCTTTGCATACCCAACAACACAAGCAGTGTCCATGGCTATATGACGCTGGTAAAGCCTCTCGATCACTGTTTTCCTACGTCTGGTTGGTATGGTAGTAGCTACCTTACGGCACAAGAGATTCCCCCCACCAAGTCAGCACCGAGCCGTACGTCCCCGCGCCCGGTGACAGGGCTAGCCGCTAGCGCAACGCCGCACAGGCATGGAGCGCAGGGCCGGCCGGGGCAGCCGCGCGGCTCGAACGGCGCTAACAATAATTAACCGGGGCCCTAATCGCAGACCCCCTTCCCGATGCCAGCCAGCCAGCAGTACCGCATCGCCGTGGCGGCTAATTTTCTTTTAAGGAACCGATGATGACCGCCAATTATCTGCCCACCCACCCAAACAGCAGGATAGAGAAAGTGTCGGCGAGGGTGCACTTGAGGCATCATTTGGAGCAGACCGAGGACGAGAGCGCCTACAGCTGCTGCAGGAGCAGGATGACGATGAGAGCAGCAGTGTGTGACTTGTGAGTGAGCTCGTAGCCATAGGTATTCTCCCTAACTGAGGCGAGGGGTTAAGCGGTTAAGCTTTGCATGGGGCTCTGTGATCAGCTGGGCATCGAGCAAGCATCTGTATCTACTTGGCTTTTTGTGCACCCAGGCGGTGAGAAATGGCCAAACGGGCTCGTTCATTTGCAGGCTACTAGTACTGCTAGCAGTTATGGGTGGGCATCTTCGTCCGGCCGGCCGGGCATGGAGCCCCAAACCCTACTGTTGCCGCTCTGCCTCTGATCGTACCGTCAGCTTGGGATACCAATGCCAGCATTGCGTGAGATGCGTTTTTGTTTTGATGAAGTGTAGGCGCATCCAAGTCACAGAACACATCGCTGGATTGGATTGGGAGAAGTGATCCGCCCGGGCATCCGGCATCCACGATGCAACAGCAAGACAACCAGCGGGGGAGCCAACAACTAGTCAAAGGTGTGTGAATGTGAATGCTTCCTGTAGTTCGTACTGCCGGAGTACTACCTAAGCATCGGTAGCCCTACTCTTGCATCTTGATTGACGGTCAGAGTACGTGATTATGGGCTGCTAATTGTCCTGAAAGGGACAAAATCGACGTGGCAACAAACAGCCCAATCGGACCAATCTGCCGTGCACATAGACAGAGGCCCAAAATGTTGCTGCGGAGAATTCCAAGCGCCAACACGCCTCAAACGGGCCCACACTCAAGTTTCCTTAAGCTCGTCGGCCCGCACTACTCCGCCAGTTTCGTTGGCCCAATGATAGGCAACCCAGCTTGGCCCAACCAAACGTCAGCCTCATCGACTGTCTGCAGTCAGCTCATCTACACGGTCCGCAGCGATCCAACCGCGCGAGCAGCTCCCACGCGCTGGGCCCTCAGCCCAATAAAAAGTACGTCCGCGAACTTGCACGAACCCAGGCAGCGAAGGAGTGTAAAGATGCGGCCCATAAAGTTTCTGGGAGCAACGGCAGCCCAAAGGACGTGGCGCGCGCTTCCGTTACCTGACATCTCACCCGGAAGCGACGGCCTGGTTCTGCAATCTCTCGCGGCGCAGGATCGGCCACCGAGGCGGGTTCTTGACCCCACTGCGTCCTCGCTTCGAGAAGGCTCCCAGATTCCAGAACGAAGGAAGCTGTGGAGTGCTACAAAGAACAGGCGCTTGGCCTGGCCCCGTGGACAAGGCAACGTTTCTTGTGCGGAAGAAGAGAGGGCTGACGGGAGCAAGAGCGAGAGGGGGAAGACGAAGATGTTCATCCAGAAGGTGATTATTGTGCCTCCAATCTTTGTTAATCGTACACATAATGCGGGAGCAGGCATAGATTTTGCTCTGGTTGCTCGTATGCGTGGGTGATTTGCGTGGATTATGTTTTCGGGGGTGTAGGCATGGAGGACGGCGGCGTTTGGGCTCTACGGCTTCACCCAGTTCACCAAATCCGGTTTCCTGTAAGCCTGATTCCGCCCCTCAATCGCCTCCAAGCATCCTCCTCTCTTTCCTGCAGCATGCCCAATTTTTGTGCGACTGCATTTGTTGATGTGGAATGCTAGTTCCTTGCAAATTCCGCCTTTTGTCGGAATCGATTGATCCTCAAATTTAATTTAGCACAGGGGGGCTAAGCTGAGCTTCCCTTGGGGCCAAGCTTCTCTATAGCTTTGGCCGTTTAGTTTCATTTTATCAGCAGTGAAACCCCATTTTTTTTTCCAAATTGTAATTGAAAGGGTTGAGGAGGGTCAGAAAATTTTGCTCCTAAAAAATGTGGCCAAATGCTCCTCAATTCCGGCCTTGTCAGAGTCGGTATTCCTTAAATTGTATTTAGCACAGGAGGGCTAAACTGAGCAAATCAGCCCTTGGGGTTCCAAATTTCTGCATATCACTGCCTGTTTAGTTTAATTTTGTCAGCAGAGAAACACCAATTTTCAAACTGTTATTTAAGGGGTTGTGAGGAGCAGATAGGGTCAGAAAATTTGCTCCTAAAAAATGAGGGTAATTGCTGTCTGCACCTGTAAACAATTTTGCACTTGTAAACAATTAAATTTCCTAACGTCTGACAGCACTACACATTTCTTTCTTTGTCGCGATCAGACTGACATGCCTTTTATGTCACAGGGAACATGCCAAGAAATTCAGAGAGGAAGATATGCTAATCCGGTTGGATGGGAAAAACTGCCTGGTGACGGGAGCAAATTCTGGCATAGGTTTTGCTACAGCTGAGGGTTTGGCTTCACAGTATGGATCTATTCCTTGTTCTAATGTGATGGTTTGTGCTGAATGCAAGGGGTAAAATTTGCTGATTTCAATATGTGGTGTCTTCTAAAACATTGATTTGTTCTTCTAGTGGTGCTACTGTCTATATGCTATGTCGAAACAAGGAGAGAGGAGAGGCTGCTCTCAATCAAATAAGATCCAAAACTGGCAATGAAAATGTTCATCTGGAGGTATGATACTCTTACTGACTCTCCTACATGTTGGAAGATTCAACTCTTCATGATGTTGTGCACTAGTTATGAGAAATAACTCTTGAAACTATTATCATGTGACAGATATGTGACCTTTCATCTATCAATGAAGTCAAATCATTTGCAACAAAGTTCACTTCAATGGATAAACCACTCCATGTCCTTGTGAGTAGTGCTGTTTCAACCAAACTATAGCTTTTGCTTCTTTCCCTACCACTTTAAGTTTTCATGTTAATTCTGTAAAAAGTTTATCTAAATTGGATTAACCAAATGATGGAATAAAACTATAACTAGATAATTTTTCATCTAGGTAAACAATGCTGGCTTACTAGAGCACAAGCGTGAGACTACAGCAGAAGGGTAGGTGATATCATGCTCCATTGTTGTTTCCCTTGGCTATGTGCAACCAGCCTATACATTTATATATCCTATGAATTACTTAGACTGATAATTTGTCATTGAAAATCTACGCTGTTCTTCTTTTTCCTTTTTGGAACAGGTTGGAGCTCAATTTTGCTGTCAATGTGGCAGCAACATATACTTTAACAGAGCTAGTGATGCCATTATTGGAAAAGGCAGCACCAGATGCTCGTGTCATCACAGTTGCATCAGGAGGCATGTACACTGAGCCACTGAACAAGGACTTACAGGCAAGTCATTTATCTCTAAATGCCTTCTTTGCGTAGAAGCGGATTATGGAAAAGCTACTTCAAAGAGGAAATTTAAACCTGTACCCTGGAGAGACGAAACTATAGATTGTTAACGTGAGGAAGAAAGTCCTTTTTCTTTTTTTAAAAAAAGAAATTATTTGGTCTAGGAGAAATCTAGCTGTGCGATGAAACTTGTCAAGAGGGTTCATTTGAGGTGAAGCTGGTCAACTCAGGAAATAGTGGTGAATAGCAAGGCATCATTTAATTTGAAGTTGTACAATCTACTATTTGGATTAGCTGCCAGATTCTGGACTGTCATATACTTTTATCACTGAAAGTGAACTAGCTCTATAAGTTGTGAACAGCTTAGTAAAAAGCCACTTTTTTCCATCTGCAAGGGCAGAAATTGTGGAATATGTAGGTTTTTGTTTGTAGAAAATGAACTAGCATTTAAAAGAACTCTTTTTAATTCCTGTAATGTGATAATATAATGTCAGTCATCATCCTTCTTATTTGTTAAAATCTTCAGTTCAGCGAAGAAAACTTTGACGGGACACGACAATATGCTCGAAACAAAAGAGTTCAGGTTTGTCCAAATTGAATCATGCATTCTATCATGCCATATCTTTTGTGAAATCAAGTAACTAATATGCTCATGTAACTTCTCTCAGGTCGCACTCACTGAGTGGTGGGCTGAGAAATACAACAGCAAGGGAGTTGGTTTCTACTCCATGCACCCTGGATGGGCTGACACACCAGGAGTCTCCAAGAGCTTGCCGGGATTATCAGAGAAGTAGGATTTCCTCTCCTGGTTGACTTTGAACGGTTCATGCTTTGTGAGATCAATCTGCCGATATTGCAATAATATAATTCTTGGTGCAAAATATCATTTCAGGTTATCTGGAAACCTGAGATCAAATGACGAAGGAGCTGATACAGTGCTTTGGTTGGCATTGCAACCTAAGGAGAAGTTATCCTCAGGAGCTTTCTACTTCGACCGAGCTGAAGCGCCAAAACACTTGAAGTTTGCTGGGACTGCACCATCACACTCGCAGATAAACTCCATTGTTGATAGCATTAGGTCCATCTGTGGCCTACCTGCATTGGGATGAGCTGTTTGGTGTAGCAACAAGGGTAGCTGATAGTGATAGGTGTTGAACGTGATTCATGTCATTGTGACAGAAATTAAAAAAAAAGCTGCACCAGCCGGGAATCGAACCCGGGTCTGTACCGTGGCAGGGTACTATTCTACCACTAGACCACTGGTGCCTTTGATGGCAACCTTTTGATGGTTGTTCTAATGATTATAATGTAATCGTAGATCAGCACCAGTAAACATACAGTTTTGTATAGGAGCAGTCAAACGTGGATATTTCTCATATTTCAAAAAAACATTCTATTTGCCCTGAAAGCTTATACATTGCTGTTAAAAAATACCAGATTTATGGATGCTTAGGTTAGGTATAAGGTCCATTTGAATCCAATAAGATAGTATATAAATTTCTTAGTTATTTACAAATAACAGTAGAACGTAGCACTTCCTCCTAAATTGGTATGAAAATTCACATTCCAAATATCTCTATATAACACGAAAGCTGATAATCCACACCTATTGGCTTCGATTTCAAATTACCGAAACTGTTACAATCACCGTAATTCACAGCTTCACACGCCCCATGCATGCATGCCATCTCAAATTCTCAATCAAGTAGTGCATGCTTCTGAAAATCAACTGCTACTTCTACTACCAAGAGAAAAAAACAAACCGAATGGTACAGACCTGACGAAACCAAACAAAAAACGGACATCCTTGGTGAAACGAAGTACGCATAATAAAGAGACAAGACCGAGAAGAAGAGAATCTCATCCGACGACGCACTGCGGATCGATCGTCAGATGAATAATCATCGTCTGGTGGGGAGCGTCAGGATGCGAAGGTTGACGAGCACGGGCAGGATGAGGACGGCGATGAGGAGGATGCCGGCGAGGACGGCGAAGCACATCCACTTGCGGCTGCTCTTCTGGTACTCGCGCGCGGTCTCCAGCTCGACGGTGCCCCTGCGCACGAAGGAGCTGGCGTGCGCGACGTGGCTCTCGATGTCGTTGAGCTGGTGGCCCTGCGCCTCGACGAGCGCGGCCATGTCGAGGAACACCTGGTGCAGGTCCATGAGGCTCCGCTCGATGTCCTTGACGGCGTCGTGCCGCTCCTGGATCTCCGAGATGGTGTCCATCACCTGCCCGCGCCCTTGCTCCTGGATCGCCTTCTGCATGAACGACTCGCTCTCCCCCGACGAGATGAGCGCCTCGATCGTGCTGTCCTCCGCTTTCTCCCCCGTCACAGTGAAGTAACGCCGTGCCACCGTCTCCTTGTACTCCGCCGCCATCCTCGCCCTCAACCCCTGCACCATTTTCTATGTCAGCATCCTGTACTCCCCTGGTCGGACGATGACGGAGGATGCGTGCATGAACAGATAAATTTTACCTGGAAGTCGTCCATGAGGTCCTTGAGCTTCTTGCCGAGGCCGGCGACGACGGAGGAGCGGGTGCGGTCGGTGGAGGAGCCGGGCCCGCAGCCCGGGACCTTGCGGGAGGTGGCGTTGGAGCGGTCGAGCTCCTCGAGCTTGCTCTTGACGGCCTTGGCGCGGCGGAGCACCTGCTCGACGTCCTTGTCCATGCGGGCGCGGAGGGACTTGACGGTGCGGGCGTCGTGGGCCGTCTTGGTCTCCTCGTTGGTGGACTGGAGGCCCTTGTACATGCCCTCCAGGCCGCGCATGTCCTCCTTCACCGCCTCCACGTCCTCGAAGAACTTGTCCAGGTTCACCACGCTCTCACCGCCGGCCTCCATGTCGCCGCCCGACGGCGCCGGGCTCGCGTCCGCATACTTCTTGAACGAGCTCGACGAGAACAGGTCGTTCATCGTGGGGACGACGCAACGAGCAGCAAATAAGCGGGGCAGGACCTGATCGCCGGGCAACAGGGTTGATTGGTGCCGAGCTGGTTGAACGAGATGAACAATCTACTACGGCGCGCGAGTTTGAAAGAATGGCAATGGCTTGCCGCCCTAGATGGATATATGCATGGCGTCGAGGAAATTAGCAGTCGGCAGGAAGTGGAAGAAAGGAAGGCCTCCCTCCCCTCTAGGAGACTCTCTCCCTAATTGTGGCAATACGGCATGCATGCCTTCTCATGGCCATGGTCTCGCTAGTGTCTTGCTCCGGTCCTTTCAACGGCAAGGTGGTGAGAGAGCAATAATTATTTTTCTCACGTGTAAGTAGCAGCTTCCGTTGCACTATCATGAGTCGCACGGGAAAAGCTATATCACACTCTTGTATTTAGCTCTACTAGCTAGCCACATCTGTTTTCTTTTTTTTGCATATTCTTGTTTTAATGCTCCCGACATTTGATAGAAAGTATTCAAAATATTTTTCTAAAAGAGTTAAATGCATCACAAACTTGGTGGAAGAGTGCACTTAGGTACAGCATCTGTCTAATTGATTATTTGAAAATAACAACTTGAAAGATGGATGCATATGGATCACTAAGGTGACACAAGAAAAAAAATGCTATGTTAATTGGCGGCTGATGCGCTAGGCAGATGATTTTTTAAGAAAGTCCATGCTCATCTTATAATTTAATTGATTTAAAGAAGGCTTGTTTTTTGGGTTTTGTTTCCATGTTTCTTTTACAAGAAAATGTTGTAAAATGTTTTAAAAAATATATTTTATGGAAAAAAAATTATTTGGAGAGATTTGGACTATAATAAGAATAGAACAAAGTATATATTTCTCGTTGACCTTGAGCATTGTATATATAGCACAACAAAATAGACACTTTGATCCATAGCTCAAATGGACAACGGAAGATCGTGGCTATGTACTCATTTGTAGTTTAGACTGCTCATTTGTAGTATAGGGCCTCAGACCGTGGAGTTACTCTCATGTACATAGTTTGAATGGTAGAGATATTTCAAAAAGAAAAAAAAGCACCTTTATCCTCTCCTTGTGCCTCTCCCCTTTCACATAGCAAGGGGATGGATTCCATCACCTCTCCCTATTCTTGTCTATTTATCTGTATAGCACACATCCTTCTCGTGATCCGCTTCGTATGCCGGCCCTAAACCAGTCTAACCTTTTTTTTATCATCAATGCTAAGAGAAATCCATAAAAAAGCACAAAACAAATAGCAGAGAAATACGAGAATTGATAAAACTCACCGTAGCCTGGAGCTAGGTTGCCAGGTTTCCTCCACCTTGGTACTACCATCACGCGGTGAAAGATCACTTAGTGGCTTTGCGTGGTTGCCACAGCCACCCATTCTTATCTGTTATGAAGGTCCAAAACCCTTTGTATCAAAGTGAGTCCGTTATAATCTGATATCACTCGTCATGCATAGCAGCCCCCCGATCTTGAAAGACTATTGCGAGTATGACAGGAGCTTACACTGTATAAAGAACAATGTACATGGATCTTATAGAAAACTCTAGATGACGGCGTTGAAGCAACCATGATATAATAGAACAAGATTTTGACAAGCCCGACCCTAAATTCTTTAAGCACAACTCTAAAAGAGTACAAGTGATTGTGGCTTGCTCGTAACTTTACTTGACCCTTTAGGACCCTATGATCCTTGCTCTATACAAGAATATAGTGTTATAAAACTATCAAGACTATCCCTCTTGAGTGCTCCTAATTACCCCCTCACAAGTTTTGGTCTTAGATAAGACCTTTGGGTTTACCCTTGGCTTAACTGATTCCTAGAGCCTCACCCCTTGTTTATATAATCTTCTTCAAGATCCTCTACACTCCTAGGATTCAACACTGCGGTGTGGAGATTGCGTTGTCCTATGTGTCTCAAATTGTCAGAGTTAATTGGTTGTTAATACTACTTAGTTTTCAATCATAAAAAGTTTCTACTAGAATTTTTATACCCTTGCTTCATCATTTATCTAGAAAGAGAGCATATTGTTATGTACAAATAGATTCTAGAAAGGGAATAAAGTATATAAAATCTTTTTTAAGTTCATTTTCCTTTTTTGGTATTCATCAAATATATAACTCTCATCTTGGAATCAAATATGTAAAAGTATATGTGTAACAGGGTACAGACTAGAGTACTAGACATGTATTATTCTCTCATGTAATCGTCCCCCATTAGGAGGTCTCTCTGTAGCTTGTTACAGCTGGAAGCTCCCAGTCTATATATAAAAACACCACCGGCTCCCTATGAGGTAAGCCGTTCCTTTATATCTTACATGATATTAGAGTCACTTCCTCCAAAATATCATACAGTTGAGTTCTACAATTATTCTTCGATGACATCCCTGCTTTGGAGAAACTTACTTCAGACAATTTCCTTGTGTGGAGAGCGCAAGTCCTCCCTGCAGTTCATGGATCGCGCCTGGTTGGCATCCTAGATGGATCGATATGATGGTCCAGCAAGCTGTGGCAATTCGGGTTGAAAAATTTGACAAATTCGTTGAAGAAGTTGAAAATTCATCCTACGTGACCTGGATTACTCAAGATCAGCAAGTTCTTTCTTATTTGTTGTCTACCATGACCAGGAAATCCTGGTACAAGTGTCTTTCCATGAACATGCTGCTCAAGTGTAGATGGTGATCACTAATATATTTTCATTGCAATATGTGCCCAAAATTCTGCAGCTCTGTTCTCAGCTTTATTCCCCGGGAAAAGAAAGCGGCTAACCTGTATTTGCATATATTATAGCAAGATGAAAGGGCCTGCCGATGAAATTGCGGCAGTTGGCAAGAAGATTGAAGATGATGATCTCATCAGTTACATCTTAAATGGACTGGACTCTGACAATAATCCATTTGTCTCAGTATTGATCAAGGATTCCTTATCGTTGAGTGATCTGTACTCCACCTTCTCTCTTATATGAGGCACGGTTGGCCCAGCAGCGCAATGATGAAGGCCAGTTTGGCATCTAATGGTCGTGTTCATGACTTTCCTTGAGGACGGGGTCGAGGTTCTTCCTTGGGTGGTTGTGGTACTGGTTCTGATGGCCCCGGTGCATCTACTGGTCACAGCTCACCTGATTCTGATAGACTTGTTTACCAGCTATGTGAGGGTATAGGGCACATCATGCATGACTCTCGGTATAGGTTCAACAATAAGTACACCGTTCCTCGCGTTGGTGGAACTAAACCGATGACACCTAGAGTATAGAAATATACTTCCTCTGCAGTACCTTCTTATGTCATTGATATAAACTGGTATATTGTTTCTAGATCTACTGATCATATTACCAATATAATGCATTACATAACTTTATCACAAGAGAGAGATACCATGGCTAGGATCCATGCTGCTAATGCAAAAGTATGAGCTTCAGTCATGTTGGTAATACTATTTTTTTTTGTGATTTTTTCCTTTAAGAAAATTCTACATGTCTCTACTACAAACAAGAACTTAACCACTATGCATCAATTTACATATGATAATTATGTCTTCCTTGAGTTCCATCCTTCTTTCTTTTGTGTTAACGGTTTGGGCACGAATAAGCCTCTACTTGAAGGTAATGTCAATATGGCTCTATCCTATGTCCCATACTTCTCAAGTTCATCATGTCAAGAGAGCTTCCACTTTTAGGCGTGGCATCATCGTTTAGGGCATACTTTGTCTATTATCATCCATCATGTTCTTAGTGAAAATAATTTGTCCTTTAGTAGTGATTTTACTGATTCTATTTGTGATGCTTGCCAAAAGGCTAAAGGTCATCCAATTCCTTATCCTAGATCTGGTAGTGTTCCTTCTTTTCCTTCACACTTGATGTTTTCAAACGTCTTACCAATATTATGTAAGCTTTATTGACGAACATATCTTGGGCCCTTGGAAGAATGTCCAAAATGAGGCTGGCGGTGTCATCGCTCTTGATCCTGGTGCTCGACTACATTTGCCACGAGCACCATTTGCTGGTTTCCGTTGAAGATGCGGTTGATCTCGACGACGTCCATGCCCTGCACCATCGAGGCATTGATGTGTCTGCTTGACTCATCATCTCTATGTTCATGTCTCTTTCCTCAATCGCCTTTGCTTTTGCCTCTACGCTCTCGATCGATCCCTCTTGCCTCTGTTGGTGATCTCGATCAAATGCAAGATGGGGCATACATATACATAGATACTTGGTGTTTCAACTTTTTTGTTGCACACAGTTTAATTAGCAAGTGCGCTTGGGATTCTTGATTCCACGTCTTGACCATGATGACGCGCACTTGTGCTTCACCTTCTTGTGTGTGAAACACTAACCCGTGATGGTGCATTCTAAAGCCGGTATAACACTTATACTTGTGACCATTCATTAAGTGCCGCCACAAAAACTATGCATGTTGGTGTTGACTGCATCGACTATCAGGTTGGGGTTGGCGCAGATGGAACATTAGTACCGGGTCTACCGGCACGAATAAGCTGGCACGAAGGAGCTGCTTCGCAATAGTGATTTAATTTTGTATCCGAATTATCCACCTCCATCATTATTTTAAATAACATAAATGGACTATATTCTATATCTAAATTACCTACATCATTTATTAAAAAATTATCTCAAACTACCTACACATTGTTTAAATGCATTATGTGTGCAAGTCAATGTCGCCAATCTTAAACCGATGCTGAGTTTTAAAACGCTGCCAGAAAATCGGAGTAGCGCTAACATGGCTCGCATTCCATCATAAGTATCACATCAACAGGTGTGTATACGTAGAGTCTTTCAGCGTACACAAACGGAATTCTAAGTCACCAACACCTCTCTACACGAACAACATCACAGCCACGGCCAGGAGCGCCGCCGCCCATCCGAGCCCCGGCACCGCCCGGCCTCCGGCGCTGAGGACCTGGATCGGGAACAGGCAGCCGCGCGTGGAGGCGTTCTTGTCGGAGATCTTGGCGAGCCCGTCGAAGTCGCAGGCGCGCACGTCCTGGTCCTGCATCTGGAAGTACATGTTGAAGGCGTAGGAGATGTTGCTCTTCTCGTCCAGCCCGTTGCAGGAGCAGCCGTAGCCGAGCGCCGTGCAGTCGCCGCTGGCGCACGCGTACTGGATGTTCCCCGGCAGCTTCGACTTGTCCTTGGCCCCGTCGTCGAACACGCACCACTGGTGCGGGAGGTACTCCACGTCGGGCACCGGCGACAGGAGCTTGTCGTGGCCCTGCCCCGTCAGGTCGATCGGGAACTTGGGCTTACCGTCGTAGGTGAAGATGCCCCAGTGGCGCTCGAAGTTCCCCGGCGCGATGCTCTTCATGTCCTCGTCGAAGAGGCCGAACAGGTAGACCTCCATCTTCCCCGGCCGCACCGGGGTGCCCTCGTTCTTGGACAGCTTCTCCAGCAGGCCGTCGTAGAACCGCCGCGCCAGCTTGAGGTTGGCGTTCTTGTTGCCGTCGGTGGGCCAGCCGGCCTCGCCGACGATGACCTTCAGGTTGGGAACGCCGGCCTTCTCCAGCGCGTTCACGAGCGTGTCGTAGTTGGCGTCGAACACGTTGGAGTAGCTGATGCCGCCCTTGTCCTGGATGTTCCGGCCGCCGTCGAAGAAGGCGAACTCGAAGGGGAAGTCGTCGCTCTGGTACAGGCTGAGGAAGGGGTAGATGTTGACGACGAAGGGCGCGCCGTTGTCGTGCAGGAACTTGACCATGTCGGTCATGAGGTCGTTGATGTCTGGCCGGAACGAGCCGGAGGAAGGCTTGTCGTCGGGGGAGACGTAGACGTCGGCGTTGAGCGGGACCACCGCCTTCACTTTGTCGCCGACGCCGGCCTCGTTAAGTGCCTTCTGGATGTTCTTGAGAGCCGGGAATGTAGTCTTCATGAATGATCCGTTGTAGGCCTTGAGGAACGGCTCATTTCCCACTGCCACATACCTGTTCGATCAAACAATGCTCGATTCGTCATTGGAAACTAATTCGAGGCGGCCATGCACGAATGGCTTTGCAAGAGGTTTTGATGATCATGCGATCCGAGAGGCAAATGTACTTGAGCTTGAGCTTGTCGCCGTAGGCGGTGACGTTCTCGCTGACCCAATCTTTTGCGTTGCCGTAGCTGTTCATCATCTCGAGCATGTCGTTGGGGATGCCGAGCATGACCTCGATGCCGGAGTCCAGGAGCGCGCCGACGGGCCACGGGTCGGCGTCGAACAGCTTGACCCTGGAGATGCCGTTCGCCTTGAGCATCTTCACGACCGACGTCGGCAGCAGCGGGTGTGAGAGCTGCGAGCCCCAGTTGACGCCGACTTCCACGTGGTCGCCGGCCATGGCCGGGGACGCCGCGAGCAGCAGCGCGGCCGCGCCGGCCAGCAGCCGCAGGAGCGGAGCCATGCGGCGTCGTCGCCTGATTTTCCTTGGCTTGGGTTGATCGCAGCTTTGGGAGGTCAGGATTCGGTGGCGTTCGTGAGCTGCATCTCTCCTCTCCGGTGGATGAAGGGAGAGGAGAGGAAAATGGCGGGAAACACGGTTGGAATGCGAGCAACAGAGCAGACATGTGGAAGCCTCGGCCTCAGAAAAAGGAGGAAACATGACTCGAGAGAATTTGGTTGACAGTTGAAGGCGTCTAAATTTGGGAAAATGTCAAGTCACGTGTTCTTCAATTGGTATTCTTCAGTCACCTAAATATCAAAAAACTTTCGGTTTATGCCGTCACCGTGGATGATTCTTCTGTGCTCCATGGCTCTTCAGCTCTAGTGACCGTGAGGTTGCATCCTAGCTCGTTTTGATAGCATGCATGTGTTATCCCTTTTGAGTGAAGGAAGCCTCCTTGATCTATGTCGGCCATACCAAAGACACCTAATGTTTTCTTAATTAAAAATTAACGTGATTAACGAGGGGCACTACCACACTGGTGTCATTTCTATTTTTTTCGAAATAAGTAACGCATACTCAACCCTACGAATACGATACACACGCAACCTAACAGATCTTAAGATTGGCAAAGTCACCACTAGCGCTTTGCTACGTCGATGGGAAAATAACGATATCGTTAAATCCTTTAATAAATCCATAAAAATACGAGCACTCGTGCAGGACTCCAATCCAAATAGGTAGATTTCATCATAAGGAACCTTACCGGTACTCTGATTTAATGGTCTCTATTCATGTGATTTTCTGTTAGATGGTTTTTTAATTGTCCAACGATGAGTACCAAGATAGTTGGATATTGTTATGAGCGCTTTAACAGACCCACCCGGCCACCCGTACCCGCTCCCTCCCGCGTCGCTAATTGAGGGGGAGCTGGTGTGCTCCGGTACCGGTCTCCGAGATTTCATTTTTACGAATGACGTTCTATTGGCTATGTGTGTCAGGGTCAGCAAAAATAATTAGGGTCCAGCTCCTTAAGTTCCATGGCTCTTCCCGAGAAGGGGCATCGGCTGTGGGTCCCACTGAGTAAATAGAAAAACAAAATTAATATAGCTTCATCTTCCACCAAGCGCATGGCAGAGGGCAGACGGAACCTTCTCTTCCCCCCCTCTTCTTCATGCCGCACCCCTCAGATCCATCGCGAGCGGGAGTGGATCGCGCCGTCGACCACACAAAATCGAAGCCCCTCGCCACCCCCATGCTATTATTCCAAGTTTTTCCTTCGATTAAGCATCTTCGTTCTCATCTACGGGCGGCATGGTGGGCGGCGCCCAGACCTCCCGGAGTTGCTGCTCGGCGCTCGTGTTCCTCGTCTCTTCCTACGGCCACCTCCCGCCTATCCTCGAGGCTCGACCTTCCTGATGCTGCTGGTCACCCTTGGTCCCTGCTCCAGCGCGGCATGACATTCTGCACCCACGAAGTGAGCAGTCGGTGGAAACAGCAGCAAGCGCGGCGGCGATGCCCAGCCGGCGGCGGACGTGAAGTCCCCGTCCATCCCTTCACTCGCGGAATCGCGGTGGTTCGGAGGTGCCAGTGCTGAATAAACACGCCCCCAGCTTGGCGTAGTACTAGTCCCTCGGCTGAATAAACAAGCTTAAAACAACCAATGCCCACAGCCAATCAGCATGCATGCATGACCAACGAATTGTTTATTATATTATTTTGGTATAAATCGTGTACATCCTGCTACCACGTGTATTATGACTTAGGCTTTCAAGCAATTTTAAATAACGTAAAATAATGAGTTGCAACTAGTTTGAGCATATGTAATATTTTTTTATAGGTCCAACATAGTTTTTTTTTATAGTTCGGCTCGGTTTATAGCTAGATTATTGTTCTCATTGCAACTAGGTTACGGTTCTAATTGCAATTGGAAGATCCGAACAGTTGCAATTGCTCCAGTTGTAACTAGATTAGCACCCAGTCACATTGTGCTTTCGTGTGCATGGCTTTCTAGTGTAGTTATAACTGAGTTATTATTTTTCTAGTTGTAATTGGAGGACCCGAACAGTTGCAATTGCTCTAGTTGTAACTAGATTAGCGCCCCAGTTGCAATTGTGGTGTCTTGTGCATGGCTTCCTAGTGTAGTTGTAACTGGATTATTATCCTAGTTGTAACCGGAGGACCCGACTAGTTGCAATTGCTCCAGTTGTAATTAGATTAGCGCCCCAGCTGCAATTGTGGTGTCATACGCATGTGTTGACGCCAGATTTCGACATATTTTGGATCGGCGTCAAGAGAGGAAAGGATTGGCCGATGCGGCAGATTAAAAGGTTACGATGGGGAATCAGCCGATTGGCGCTACAGTTGGGAATCGGCCGATTGGCGCTACGGTGTTTCGAGCGATTGGCAGACGGAGTTGGTGGGGATCGGCCGATTGGAAGGTTGGTGCGATTGGGCCAATATGGGCTTAAGGTGGGCCAGAAAAAGAAGATAGAGAAAGGTTGGCCCGTGGGAGTATGATGACCAACTCCGGTACGAGTTGCGTTTAAATATTCGTTTTCGTTTAAAATTAGAGATAGATCCTAGTCGGTTAGGAAATCTGTAACAGGCTGTAAATAGCCATCTCTAGAGATTTGTAAGGCAACACATCAATCAATATAAACAATCTACTTTTTCATCGTACTTTACTTTCAGGTCGGCGACTTCGCCAATATATCTTTTTCTTTCACGAGTTCGTACGGGTTGGCAGGGCTGCATCGACACGATCTCCGGCCGATTCTGTAAGTTCCGTTTATCGAGTAATATCTAAGCTTTAACTTCGGGCGCATCGCTGTCGTTTCGTTTAGATTTATTCACAAGTTATCGATATTAACTAGAACTATAGGTTTTATCTATTGTTTTAGTTTTGTCACCAGTTATCCAGCTTGAGATTTGAACTGTCAGCTTTATTATTGTTATTTTTATTTATCATTATACAGCCGATTAGATCTATCCCACGTGTTGTTTTCCTAGCGTTGTTTAGGTTTCTCAGCAGCTTTTCTTCACAATCGCTATGCGGTATCGGCTGTTTTATAGCTGGTTACCTCTATAGTGAATGAGCCGATTCGCCGACACGCTTTTGAAGACAGATCGGAACTCTAACCGATCGCAACTCTTGGAATTTAATACTTTTATTTCCTTGTCAATCAACAGGTCAGATTGATTGGCACGCCGCGCGAACCGCATCAGGGCGATAACCCGAAAAGGAGTTAAGCAGATTCTCCCAAGTCGTATGTCCGATGCTGAAGATCATCGGCCGATTTTTAGCGCCAACAGCATGCCTTCCTAGTATAGTTGTAACTGGGTTATTATCCTAATTGTAATTAGAGGATCTGACCAGTCGCAATTGTTCCGGTTGTTACTAGATTAGCGCCTCAGTTAGCCTCAGTTACAATTCTGGTGTCACGGGGCATACCCTTCCTAGTGTAGTTGTAACTATGTTACTGTTCTAGTTGCAATTTGCTCTAAGTAACTGATTAGTACCCTAGTTGCAATTTGTGATGTTGTGTGCATGGCTTCCTAGTGTACCTATAACTCGGTTATAGTCCTAGTTGCAATTGGAGGATCCAACCAGTTGCAACTGCTTTATTTGTAACTAGATTAGTGCCCTAGTTGCAATTGTGGTGGCATGTACATGGTTCACTAGTATAGTTGTAATAGGTTATTGTCCTAGTTGTAATTAGAGGACCAACGCGTTGTAATTGCTCCGGTTGTAACTAGATTATTGCTCTGGTTGCAATTGTAGTGGGTCTACCTGATTTTCTAGTTTAGTTGTCTTAATAGCAACTGAATTATTTTCCTAAGGTGCATTTGAACTATTGCTCCGGTTGTAACTAACTCAGCATAACTCAATACATGGTGAGTAAGAACGAGTTTCGAGCATAACTTTTTTTAGACAGCATAGTTTGTAATCTCGTAGTTTTTAACATGATTATTTTTAATTGCAACTGTACGGGAGAACTAACTGTGCTGTATGTAACTATGATGGGATGAATTTTGTTTTTTATTTTTCAATTTGCATCATAATTAGTTTCAACCAAGAGTTGTAATTGGGGTCGTTGGCTCGTTGCTATGGTTGATATTAGCGGAATAATCTTATATTCACACTCGAACTGCTTCTGTCGTGAAATACGAAATTAGAAAATCACAAATCTCTCACATGGCACACCATCGCTGCCAGCCTGCCTCGCTGGCAACACATCCCCCGTGCTCACGTGGCCGCACCACCATCCCAACGTCTGCATCAGAAGCGATTCCCTTGGCCCGTTGGCTGCGCGCCTGTGCCTTCCAAGGTGAAGCTCCAGCAGTGGTACGCGCGGCGAGTCGCGCTTCTCCGTCAGCTCCCAATTCTCCAAGCGCCTCCAGTCAGGCAAGCCGGCGGTGGCACGGGGGAACGGCGCCGCCCAGGCGCCAGCGCGCGGCTTCTGGCAGCGCGGCAGCATGCCGCCCAGGGCCGCCGCCTCCGCGGTGGCCGCGCCGCGCTGCGAGGCTGTGGAGGCCGAGTAGATGCTCCTTGTCTGGCGAGCTTGCCTGTTGGCTTCACTCGTAAGCCGACTAGAAAGCTAAAACGATTTTTTACGAGAGAAAAGTACTGTTTGATAGCTGAATAAGCTGTAACGAATATAGGGTCAGATAACGCGCATGCAGGAGCGTGCATGGCTCGTCCTGGAGCCGCAACGGAGTATGGATTGCTAGCTGATCTGTCAGCGCAAAAAAGGCCGCGCGTGCTACTGGGCGTCGCTGCGACGGAGACGAGTTGCAGGCCCGAGGCCCGGAACACAAGGAAACAATATGACGTCCACAAAAAAAAAGGAGATATATTCCGTGCTCCAAATGGGGCTGAACTTTGTCAATGTAGTGACTGGTTGATGCTTAGAGTGTTTGGTGCTAAATTTTAGTAGTGGTATATCGGATATTCGAATGCTAATTAGGAGGACTAAATATGAGCTAATTATAAAACTAATTGCAGAACTCTGTGCTAATTCGCGAGATGAATCTATTAAGCCTAATTAATCCATCATTAGCAAATGGTTACTGTAGCACCATATTGTCAAATCATGGACTAATTAGGCTTAATAGATTTGTCTCGCGAATTAGACTCCATGTGCAATTAGTTTTATAATTAGCCTATGTTTAATACTTCTAATTAGCATCCAAATATCTGATGTGACAGGTACTAAATTTTAGTGGGGTGTACAAACACCCTATACACCAAGCAACTGAAAACAACAGTTTTTTCCCCTGAAAACAAAACAATCTTTTTTAAAAAAATATTCCCAACAAGAACTGAGTAATAGAACAGAACAGAGGTACCAGTGATGAGGCCCTGCAGGCAGGGATCCAGGACAAATTAATTAGCTGCAGGGAAGTACGTACTATAGCTAACTGCCCGGGGTAATCTTCTCTGCCTTGCACGTTCTGCACCGCATGGAGGACAGAGCGACAGACATCAGGTGCGCCTCTCGTTCGTGGCCAGAGTCACAGGTGAGGAGGAGTACTAACTGACGAGATGGAGCTGGTGTATTACGCCCACGAGGCCAAGAGGATTGATGAGGTCACAGCCATGGATGGAAATTTGATTCTAAAGTGGCGACGACACAGCACTAATCAACGATCATCGATCAATAACCAAGCGTTCAATACGGCTGCATTAGCAGTGCTGGCCAGGAGTACCATACCATGCAGTGCTAAGTTAAAAGCTAATAGCATGGACCATCGAGAGTGATGATATCCACTGGACACTGACCAGTTCAACTGCGTTTGTTGCAGCGCAGCCAGATGCCTGCTCTTGCTCGGAACCGATGGACGACGAGGTAGAGTAGTACAGTAGAAATAAAACATTGGTCGGGCATGCCACGCATGTCTGCGATGAGATGAGACCATCTCTGCTCGACCTGCGCCTCCGGCGATGGTGGCAGTCAGCGGCGCTCAGCAGACAGCATGGACTGCACTTCATTTACTCGCGTGAGCCCATGGCCATGCATGAACCGACGACTACGCGAACTGTTCGCTTCAACTTATTCAGCCGGCTTATCAGCCACCCAACAGTATTTTCCTCTCATAACAAATCAGCCGTTTCAGCTTTTCAACCGGCTTATAAGCTGAAGCGAACAGGACCTACGCCTACGTGCAGACCCACCTGACATTCTGGCTAGCTGCACCAGCCCTGCATCGTCAGCTATATAGGCCACCCATATCACATTTTATGGCCTCGTTTGATTCTTTAGTCTCTCCTAAAGTTCTTATCACATCGAATGTGTAGATACTAATTTGGAGTATTAAACATAGACTAATTATAAAATCAATTGCACGGATGGAGACTAATTTGCGAGACGAATCTATTAAACGCAATTAATCCATGATTTGACAATGTGATGCTACAGTAAATATGTGCTAACGATGGATTAATTAGGTTTAATAAATTTGTCTCGCGAATTAGCCTCCATCTGTGTAATTAATTTTATAATTAGCTTATGTTTAGTCCTTCTAATTAGCCTCCGAATATTCGATGTGTTGAAAAAGAAGTACCAACAGTCCTGCATCATCAGTAAAAGCCTAATTAGCCTCCGAATATTCAATGTGTTGAAAAAGAAGTACCAACAGTCCTACATCATCAGTAAAAGATAGAAGGGGCAATAAGTCTGCAAGTTTATTACAACAAATCATGTTTGAGCTTTCTATCAGTTTCTCAGTATGAAAAGTTAGAAATTCAAACAAACAATGAAATTTCTATTGCATCTTTTGAAAAGATGGAAGCCCAGAGTTTACATAGAAAGCTGAAATATTCGGAGCTTTTTTAGCTTTTTGAGCCTAGAAAGATAAACGCATCTTCTAAAAATTATTATTAGCTTTTCAGAATAAAAAAAGCTAGCAGTAGCGTTTCAGAAAGCTCCAACGTTTCAGAAAGCTCCAAAAATTACAGTTCAAACACACAGACCCTTAATCTAGAATGCACTTGAAGACGTATAGATGCAGCTTTTAATCTCTCCATTATTCAACTGTAAAAAAACACTCCATATTATTTTATTTATAAAAGCTCGTGTTGCTTTTGTCCGTGGGGTTGGAGTCGTTGGTTGAGTAGCTTGGTGTTAGCCTGTCGTCGTCGTCGTCGTTATTATTTTTCTCATTAGATATATGGTTTGATCTAAGCTTTTATTTTTTAATTATTTTTTTATAATCGGTTTATTTTTTAAAGAAAATTGTGCCATGATGCTTTAGTCGAGCTTGCACATACGTCGCGGCCATGAGCTAACCCTAGCATGCACCTCACTATCTTCGCAGTGTAGGTGCTAACTAAAGCCGTCGTCGACGATCTCCGGGTGGGTCTCGGGGCCCGCCTGTCTGCTCGGATTTCGTCTCCGTCCCAAGATACTCCTATGCGGCTGCCACCGGAAATACGTACACGTAGACGGTAGACCTTTGTCAGCGTGTCGCGTAGCGTGTGCACGTATACGTACGCCTGGTAGACGTAGAGGAACGCCATGGTAGAGCCGTGAATACGAGCATGGTGGCAGGGGCAAGATGGTCATCTTGATATGTCTCTGGAGTCCATGTCGGGGCGGCGGGCGACAGCCGCGGCCCTACGGAGCGTGACTCGCCTCGTGCCCGGCGGTCGCTCCCACGTCTCGTCACCGCCGCGCCCGCCGCGCTCGCGTATTCAAAGCAAAGCAGCCGTGCGTCCTCTTGATTGGCTGCCATTGCCCCTTGGGCATGGGCAGCGACAGGGACAGCTTCAGGGCGTGTGCGCAGCGGTGAACCTTACGCCTGTTTAGTTTGGCCAGCCAAATTTTAGGGACTACTTATTTTAAAAAAATTAAATTTTAATCCTGCTTGTTTGGTTTTATAGGCTAACAGCATTTAATGAGTTGAACAATAATCTATTTACTCCTAATAATTGGTACCCTCCCTTTTCACCCTCCTTCCTTATGCTTCCCTCCCGCCAGAAACTGCAGGCGCCAAAGCTTGCTGGCTGTTCCCTCCCGCCAGAAATTGCAGGCGCCAAAGCTTCCTAGCGCCAACTATTCCTGGCGCCAATTCCTCCTGCAGGGGCTAGTTCGGTAAGACAATGGCGCTTATTCATTTTGGCCTGCCACGGTGCTGGTAGGTCTTTGTTTTATTCCATTCAAACCAAATAATGTTTAAGAATTCACAAAATAATAGAGCTACGACATATTGAACAATCCATCAGCTATCCAATCCCGAAACTGGTTCATGTTGCGATCTTCGTCCTGTGTTAGGTAGTACCTGCATTTGTTTGAGATGACGATGTTTCTGAAGGTGCGACATAGTTTTCATTATGATCCGCCCTCTCAAAGTCCACATCACCAATAGCACTCTCTCTAATAAAATTATGAATTGCCATGCAAGCGATTATAATTCAGCTGTACTTTGCCATTAGATAAGCCGGTAAATCACGCAAAATACGCCATTTATTTTTCAAAACTCCAAAAGACCTCTCGATGACATTTCTTAATGATGAATGTGCATAACTGAAGAGCTCCTTTTTACCTCTTGGAAGTGGTCCTTGTCGAAACTCTGGGAGATGATATTTTGTACCCTTGTATGGTGAAAGATAACCTGATCGGTTTGGGTACCCAAAGTCCACAAGATAAAACTTTCCTGCACATCCATATTACTCGTGTTACATTCATGCAAAGGATTGGTAGTTTGTGAAGGAGTGGATCATAGAACAGGGAAGTACTTGAGGAGGATGTGGAAACTTGTCGCCATACTTGGTCAATGCATCTTTGAAGACTCTCATGTCATGGACCGACCCAAGCCATCCCGCAACAACAAAAGTAAATCTCATATCGAAGTCATATATGGCTAACACATTCTGGCTGGTGTACCCATGTCGTCCCGTATGTTGGACAACCTTGTCTGTTGGCACAACAACAGACACATGTGTTCCATCTATTGCTCCAATGCAATTATCGAAGTACGGAGAGAACCGTGAAGATTGCAACCTCTAATGCACAATACTAAATGTAGGGTCTACTGGTCTAATGATATCCCCGGCAAGCTTGCAAACACTGCACAGTACTTTGTCAAACTTCCTACTACATGTCTCAATTGACCTAACAAAATGATCTTCAGCTTGCCTCATATTTTGAGGGGCACCACAAATCCACACAAACATAGCTAAAGACTCTACTGATGTCATTCTTCTCGTTGACTTTAATCCATAATATTGGACAAGGAGATTGTGAAGCCTATCAAACACATCCCTATTCATCCTGAACATGTTGTAGCAAGATGTCCTATTTTCTAGTGTTTTAATAACCCATTCATAACCAGTTTCTGAAGCAACCCTATATTCTGCTTTGTTTAGGTATGTGTCATAATAGTACATACCGAGCACGGCACCAACGGTAGCAAGTTGTCTCCTCCTTCTTTTCCTTCTGATTAGCCACTCATCATCAGAATCTGATGATGATGAAGAATGAGCCATCAGAATCTATACAAACATAACAAAATTGATCAGACTTCATGTAAATAGTGAAATGGTTCACACATGACATCAAATATTTCAAACATGAAATCGTTCACACATGACACCAAATATTTCAAACATGAAATGGTTCATATAGGACATCAAATAGTTGAAACATGAAATGGTTCATACAAGACATCAAATAGTTCAAAAATTAAATGGTTCATACAAAACATCAAACATTAATTTGGGCCGAGGCAACCACTTGTAACTTCATTTGTTTATGATCAGGTACAGTAGCTTCATTTGTTCCTGACACACTTAATTTGTAGCCATTTGAACCTAGCTTCATTTGTCTTTATGTTGGCAAAAACAGTTTGGTTATATCTTGTGGCAAACAACTCGATAGCCATGAAAAATTCTTCTGACTATTCTATTGCTCCACATTCCTGTACCAACATAAGGCTTTGTTGTATCTCATAATCCTCTCTTTCCTGAATCTTCCATCTTTCTTCCATCTCCATTTCCTTTTCCTTCCTCCTATATTCTATCTCCATTTCCTTTTGCTTCCTCTTTTCTTCCATCTCCATTTCCTTTTGCTTCCTCTTTTCTTCCATCTCCATTTCCCTTTGCTTCCTCTTTTGTTCTATCTCCATTTCCTTTTGTTTCACCTTTAACTCCATCTTAACCCTCATGGTGTTGGTATCTTTGGAGCAACCAGCTTGCATGGTGTCTATGAGGCCCTTGAACATGTTTAAAAATGGACTTCTACTCTTCTTTGATGGGCTTGCATGCTGTATCATTTGTGCTGCAACTCCTCTTTCGATTGCTATTACTAATCGGGCTTGCATCTATATCATTTCCCTCTTCCTCAGCATACTCCTCATCCTCATTAACACCACCAGCTATGGTGGACGATGTTCCATCAACAATCACATTGTGGAACAACTCATGCAAGAGATCAATATAGTGTGGTATGAATTTAGAAAATTTCTTGCACTCTGGACTCTGCAATGCATAGAAAATAGGAAAATCAGACACTATGCACTTCACAAAAAATGGGAAAATAGCAATGCACTTAGAAAAAATAGTACCTTACTGTTCTGTTTCCACCAATCCTAAAAAGCTGAAATTGCTCCATTAGGTTTTCTACCTAATCCTGATTGTGACATGGCCAATTTGTTGAAAGCATATAGTTTCTTGCATTGTGTCCATCTGTTTCTGAATTGTTTGAGTTCATGGTTAAGGTTAGTCTTTTTTTTGAATTTTTGTGCTATTTCCTTGTAACATTTGGTACTCGTCGTCCCACTTGGGCAATTCCCTAGCCGCAATTGCTCGACAGCTAGTTCACAAAAAATACTAGTGTTTTTTTCGCTCCAACTTGCCTTGTCAAACTTGTTCTAACACAGAAAATGGGAAGATAAATAGTCCACCATCAAACATCTTGCACATCTAGTCTAACATCAAGCCTAACAAACAATTCTAACATCTTGTAGCAATAACTTGAACATTAGCATGGAAAGATAAGTATCATAGGATGCTTACAGAAGGATTGGAGTCCTCAGCTTCATCGTCTAGCTCTTCATCATCCCCGTGTTCGTGAACGATGGAAAGGTGGCAGCACCAGCAGAGATGCACCACATCCCATGCCACTGCCAAGAGAGTATTGCAGCACTAGCAGAGAAAGTATTAACAACATTATAATGCAGGTTTCAACAACATTATAAGGCATTCTTGAGAAATGCCGGAGAGGACTTCAACCTGCAGGTGGCGAATGTGAAGCGGTCACACTTTTTCCACGGCCACGGTGAGGACCACGTGCAGCGACACTCCTTCCCCGGCCAATGTAAACACCACCAACGCTCGGTTAGGGAGGTTGAAACGAGCTGAGTCTACCGCCATCGCCACGTCCTCTTCCATGCTCCAGTAATCCTGAGTACTCGTTGAGGAAGGGGAATGCCTCATCCTGGGAGTTGAGATCAAGGTTCTCCATGGAACCCTCCCAACCGAGAGACTTGGTGCCGCCGGTGCGTGCGACGGGACTTGGGACAATAGCTCTAACTTGTCGAGGTCAGGGACGACAGCGGGATGAGGGAAGAACAGAGCCACCGAGAATGAAGCCCCCTACGAAAACCAATCATGGTAGCCATCCATGGACACGGGGTGCTGCTGGTGGGTTTGGGGCCGGATCCGGGGACGGCGCCGGTGGATGGAGTATGGGTGGGCGGATCAGGGGAGGCGGTGATGGGGAATGAATAGGGGGTGGCGGATCAGTTGTGGCGACGATGGGGATTGAACAGGGGGTGGCGGATCCGGGAGGGGGGTGTGCGGCGGCGCGGATCTGTGTGTGGGGGGGGGGGGTCCGGCGGCGGGGATGCGCAGGGGGCGGGGGCGGGGATGGGGGTACGAGCGGCGTGCGAATGGGGGAAGGAGCAGCCTGCGGCGGCGGGGATGGCGTCGACGACGAGTGGGTTGGACGGATGGGTGTTGGAGCTGCGTGCGGCGGCGGGAATGGCGCAGGGGCGCCGGCGGCGGGGAAGGCGCACGGGCTATGCGAGGAAGGAGGATGCGGGGCGTGCGGATGGGTGGGTGCGACTGGGGGGAAGAAAGAGAGGGGCAATCAGATAGGCATTGAATGAGGGAAGGGGATGTAAAGTGCACCTTTTAGCCCCCATAAGCAACCCTTTGGTAGCTTATGGGCTAAACTTTAGGGGCTAAAGTTTAGCTCAAATAAGAAAGGGTGTTTGGCATTTTAGGGGCTAAAAGGGACTAAAGTTTAGCAAGAGGTATCCAAACACCCACTAACGCGTGCGCAGTACGTGTTCGCCCGGCAATTAAGGGCCCGTTTGTTTGCTAAGGGCTAAACTTTAACCTTGTCACATCGAATGTTCGGATATTAGGAGTATTAAATATAGGCTAATTATAAAACTAATTGCACAGATGGGGCTAATTCGCGATACGAATCTATTAAGCCTAATTAATCCATAATTTGACCATTTGCTAATGATGGATTAATTAGGCTTAATAGATTCATCTCGCGAATTAGCCCAGGACTTCTACAATTAGTTTTATAATTAGCTCATATTTAGTCCTCCTAATTAGTATCCGAACATTCAATATGACGAGAGCTACACTTTAGCCCAGCGATCCAAACACGCCCTAATAATCAGCGCGGGGGGTGGGCGTGGGCGCGCGGGAGTTGCCAGCGTGGGCGTGCAGGAGTCGTCAGTGGGGCACGTGTGAGGGAAAGCGCCCGCGTGGCAGGAAGGTCTGTGCACTTGGTAATATAAAATGCACGTCCTAATTGTAAATGTTTTTGCAACGATATAGTAAGCTTATTGATGTTGCCATATTTTTAATGGGCATACAAATATTTAAATGGTTTTTGTCGAGGAGGACCTGACTAGTTGCAACTATCTTATTACCTTAGTTGTAATTGTGCTATTGTCCTAATTGTAAATGGTTTTTCAACGGCATAGTAACTAGCTTATTACCTTAGTTGTAATTCGACTAACCGTTGCAATTACTCCAGTTGTAACTAGATCAGTGCTCCAGCTGCAATTTGTGATGGTGTGTGCATGTGTTCCTCGTGTAGTTGTTACTAGGTTATTGTCCCAAATGTAATTCGAGGTTCCAAGCAGTTGCAACTTGAGCAAATTTGGTCTGACCCAGCCCAAGCTCACCGTGAGCTAAGCCCAGCTTGTGACCTTTATTTTTTTAATTGTTTTTGAACTAAAAAAGAGCAGGTGGCCCAGCCCGGCCCGAGCCCAGTCGGAAAAAAGCCTGAAATGACAGGCTCGAAAGCTATTCGTGGGCGGGCTTGGTCATGTTTTTTTTGGCCCGAACCATTCCGGGCTTTTTGCCGGCCCAGCCTACATTTTGCTCAGGTCTAGTTGGAACTTGATTAGTCCTCTAGTTGGATTGTGGTTGCGTGTGCACGGCTTCCTAGTGTAGTAATAATTAGGTTATCGTCCTAGTTGTAACTGGGCTACTGTCCTTGTTGCAATTGGAGGACCCGATTAATTACAATTGCTCTAGTTGTAACTAGATTAGTGCCCCAGTTGTAATTTGTGATGACATGTGTAACTAGCTTATTATCTTAGTTGTAACTGAGATATTGATCTAGTTGCAATTGTGGAGATCTTGACCAGTTGCAATTGCTCTAGTTGTTAGTTGTAACTGAATTAGCGCTCTGGTTGCAATTGTGATGCGTATGCATCGCTTCCTAGTTTAGTTGTAACTGGATTATTATGCTAGATGCAATTAGATTATTGTCCTAGTTATAGTTGAAGGAACTGACCAGTTGTAATTGCTCTTTGTTGTATCTATCATCTTGGTTGCAACGACCTTTGTATATTTTCAGTTGCAATTATCTACGTTTCAATAGTTGTAATTGGACATTGATTATAACAACAAATTATTTACACAGTACTTAAAAACTTCAGCAAAATATAGCTTTCATAGTCTCACCTTGTTAAGCGTATTTATTCCAATAAAATGCTCAGACGGATCGAATATGGGGCTTATGGTTTAGAAGATATTGCATTTTAAAGATTGAAATCAGTGAAAAGATTTTGTGCATGCACATTCTCCAGTGGCTAGTGGGATTAACTTGCTTTTTAATTCCTTCCTGGAGTAGAATAGTGAAATGAACTGGATTTTTCGTGAGGAGAATCCGACTCCCTGTATCCTTGTGATAGTCCCTGGATTAGTAGCTATCACATACAGAACTCATTTCAGCATAATATCACATCCATACAATGATAACAGTTTAATTTTATTTATTACATCCCAGAATGTGAGAGTACGATCTGATACATGCTCCTTGGGCTAATCGACAAGAATAAAACCAATGCAGCGGTAGCTAGCTTTTGGAAGCATCTCCATCATCACGATCATCTCCACAGGCATTCTTGAGCGTAGCACCTCAACCCTCAGTCATACCAACCATCGTGGTTGTTGTCGAAGCGGACTCGTAACCTACAAACTCACGAGCCGTCCCCAAGGATTGGGACAGGTTCACGTCACCACCTGTATGCAAGCTTTAAGTGGCCTATTACTAGTGGTCATAAATATATAGTCAAGGAATAGGCTCGGGTTTCCTATGCAGCAATAAGCATAAAGAATAAAACTCCATATCCACCATCCCAATCTCCCAGCACGTCGGGTACACCTGCCTCGACAAGGTCCCTATCACCAATATCCTAACTCCATACTAGGAGCGAGGCAAAGACTCCCTCACTTCGCCTCTCAACAACTACAGCCGGATCCTAAAGGGAAAGGGAGCAGCTTCCCCTCTTCCCGACTACAATTGCGGCTCGCAACACTCAAGTAGCTACAAGGGGGAGGTAGAGATTTCCCAAAAACAATGGAGAGTCATCGCGACACAGGGTTGTCCATGACCGAGGACGTGGCTATACGTATAGCTTTAACTCTGCAGAGTGTGTATACCTGGACGCATCTCGGAGTGAGACAACCGGGGATCAGCCGATTGAACATCACCCTACCAAGCGAAGAACCTGAGAGTTACGATACCATCCTGCATCCGGGCTCAGATGCGATCCCCCACAGAGGACCACCTCGGAACTATGAAGCACTCCCACCGGGACCAATCGAGGGCAAAAGCAAATCAGGGGGGCAAAAAGGTCAGCACCACTCCCTCCTACACTGATACTCTATCCTACGGCAGGTATGGTACTGCACTTGCCAGTCTCGACCCGGGCCTAGATCCATAATTCAGCGAGTGGCGTGCATGTTTAACATATTCCCATGAAGCATGGAGACCCACTCGGTTTCAGACCATGAAGCGTCCCCACATAAGTAGAGACTAAATGTGATACAAATATCAGTCCCAGGAGGCTGATAGCACATTTATTCGACAGATAATTCAGTTACCGTACAACTCCCGAGGGAGTGGGCGTGAGAGCCACGCAGCGATAAGAAGTAAATAAACAACAGCGGCTAACCAAGCTACTGCCAAAAGGCAGCACTCGGGATTACACGGCAGCGGCAGCATCTTGGAAAGGCCAACACCACAGGCAGCGTTGGGTGCGGACACAACCTCTACTCAAGGTCTTCGGCGATGAAGTCCGGGTCTTCCTCTGTAGCAACGAAGCAAGGGTGAGTACGAGCGTACTCAACAAGTCCAACCCCATCCCCGGAGGGGGATACAAACAAGTATATGCACAGGATATAACAAGGATAGGCTAAGGTTCATTTGCAATAAAGCCAGATTTTTCACACATGCACAGGTTTGTTTTCAAACAAGTTTTCAGTAAAGCTTTTCCTTTAGTAACTGAAATATTGACTGGGTTGATCCTACCCAAAGCATCCAAATTTTATTGCTATCGGACTCCCCGTCCGTCATAGCTCACGGCACAACTGCCGGACACTTCCGAAAATCCAACACACACGCACGCACACACACATGTGACCATCCATGCCCGAGTGCTAGTTATGTGACCAAGCCGTAATTCGTCCAATGCCATGGACACGGCTACCCGGATAGGTTTTAACTCTGCAGAGGTTGTACACTTTTCCCACAAGTAGGGTACCGCAGCTCGATCACCTTAGTGTCGGTGCGGATCCTAACAAAGCCATTACCCACCTTAGCTAAGACTGGCTAGTCCTCACGGAAGCACCCAAGGGGTTCACGGCTCGTCCACGAGACCGTAACCGGGACCTAAGTCACCAAGACCTTACTCCTTTTCCATGGGCTCCCGTTGCTCACCAGCACCCCTGAGGACTAACAATTTCAGCTAGTGAGATTTATGCTAAGCCGTTGCCCATACAACGGTCGAGTGGTTGCACGATGTTTGAATTAGGCAAGATGACACATCAACTCGGTCCTTAATCAAGACGAGATGGATATCTCCCAACTTTACTCAACCACTAAGGTACGAGCACAACATTCTGGCATTTCACACAAGAAACGCCCATCCATCCCATCTACACATTTCTTTCCTTTGAACCCGGAAAACCATTTTCCCAATTGAACACACACACACACACACATAGTTATTCTCCAAGTAAACCATCGTAATAATGATTGGAGTTGTGTAATAAATTCCTAAGCGTTCTAGCAGTGGTTATCATCTAAACAGAGCAAGTCATATTTAGAGATAAACATAGGACAACAAGGAACGTTCATAACAATCAAGGGGTGGCTATCCAACCATTTCTTGCAATAAAACAATATGCATTTTATAAAATAGGCCAATAGGTTGTGTTTGAAAAACTAGGTATTAAGTATGCATCAAAGGGTGAGATTGGACTTGCCGTCTTCCAAGCCTTCCGGGAGCTCCGGCTCGTGCTGCTGGTCCTCGGGCTCGGGCTCGCGGTCAAACTCCTCCTCGGGCTCCTCCTCGGGCAATCCGTGATCTACGACACACACAAACGGACACACAAATAAATGAAAGAAAGATTGGTTTTTAACCGTGAGCTCCGAACAGAAAACGTGAACGGAAAATAGGTAGAAAGATTATTTTTGGGAAATTTGGATATAGATCGGCGGAAGTATTCTGGAGGATGTCGTGGTAAAATTTAGGATTAATTGGAGGAAGTTTGGCGCATGAAATGACGGGTTAAACATGAATTAGGGGCTTAAACAGGAGGTTTAGGACTGATTTGTAATAAACCAGGGACCTATTTTAAATACTTTCGGAGGTGGAGGGGTCGATCTGTGAAATAGCCTGAGAGAGAGGTGGAAGGGTCTATGTGTAATTTGGGGAAAGTTGGGGGTGAGATCGGAAAGGAGGGCTTCTTCTTCCTTTCTATCTACCCGGACCAGAGGAAGCGGAGGGGAGGGGCGGCCGGCCCGGGGCGGCGGCCGGGGCTTCGCCAGCGATGAGGGGAAGCGGCGGGGGAGGGTAGAGGAGGTCGTGGTGGCCCCATTTTGCTCCTTACTCTGGGGATTCGGGAAAGGAGGGAGGTGTGGCCAGCGGAGGCTTCGGGCGGCGGCGCACGGATGGGTGCGGCGCACGGGTGGCGGCGGCGGCAGCAGTCGGTGCAGGTGGCGGGGAGAGGGGGTGCGGCGGGTTGTGGCGGTGGTGGCCGGGGCATCGCCCCCTTTTTATAGGCCGGCGAGGGGCGGCCGGTGTCGCGGTGGGGCCGGCGATGGCGTGCGGCGAGCGACGGGCGGCGTACGGCGGAGGTAGGGGCCGAGCAGGCCGGGCCGGTGGCGTGGGTGCTGCGAGGAGTCGTCGCGGTGGTCGGCACGGCAAGGGGTGGGTCCGGTGGCGTGCGGGAGGTGGGGGTCCGGTGGTGGCGCGCCGGGCGGAGTGGCTGGCGGGCCAGACTGGCCGGGGAGCCGGCGCCGGGCGGCGGCACGTGGCCCAGGTGCGGGCCCAAGGCGGCCGGGCGGCGTGGCGCCAGGGGCGTACCGGCGGGGCCAGGAGGGGCCGAGCGCGGGGCGCCTGCGGGACGGCGTGCGGCCCGATGGCGCCGGCGTGGCCGGCGGGGCCAAGGCGGGCGGCGCGGGCCCGGGCGTGCAAGGGGCCGGCGATGGAGGAGTATGGCGCTAGGAAGGGGGGCGCCGGAGTAATGGCGCTGGGGCCGGTGGTTCGGGCGCCAGGAAGAAGAAAAAGAAGGAGAGAGAAGGAGGAAGGAGGAAGAAGAAGGAAGAAGGAGGAAGAAAGGAAGAAGGAAAAGAAAAAGAAAGGGGAGGGAAAAAGAGAAAGAAAAAGGGAGGGGGAACAAGCGGCGATTGCGGCACGCGGTCGGAGCACGCGCGCGGCGTCTAGCGACGGCACGCGATGGAAAGTACGGGCACGGATAAAAAGGTAGGGGTCGGCATGGGTGCCGGGACGGCGAAATCGCCGGGGGAATTCTCGATTTCCGGGAGCTCAGCGGTAAAAAGATTTTAAAGACGATTCTTTAACGGATGATTTTGGTTGGTGATTTCTGCAGATGTTACAGACTAGGACGAGCTCCTAACTCCCAAAGCGTCTCCAGAACGTGGTCCACAACTGCACCCATAACAGGTATCACCACCAACTCCTATGCTCCTCAACTGTGTACTTGCAACAAGTACCAAACAGGAAATGCCTGAGAGTGGACCCCAAGCCCCCAGTCCAAAGATTGGGTTGTGTGAAGCTCACCCCCATCAAGTATCACAAAAACACTTTCTCCTGCCGGTTTTAACCCACTCACACCAAGAATCCTAATCACAATATCCCATACACATGCAAGCATCACACATCGCATATATAAGTAGTATAGTAGTAGGTCAAACAAGGATATAAGGAAAAATGAAGGCTATGCAAGGTTCATCATCATCATGCGAGGAATAAAGCACTAGCATACTAATTTAGCAATGCCTAATAGGTATTCAAATCGAATGGGCATGAACCTGAGTAGTCTTCCTCCTCGTAGTAGTCCTCAAACGGCTCCAGCTCCGGGTTCATCTTCGAGTCTCCGGCAGCTCCTAATTACGCATTTAACATAATTACCAGGAGTTTAGTTGCGAAGTAAACCCAAAAGAGATCCAAAGAAGAACCAAACAAGAACAAAGCCTAGTCTAACGCGTGCTGCATGATTTTAGAAAATTTATGAAACTGGTTTCATATTTTTTGAAATTAGAATGAATTAGTTATGAATTTTTGAAGTTGAAAACATTTTTTGAAATTTCGATAGGATAGGCGAAAATAGGAAATAAAAGGAGTTAGCTGTTAACTGGCCGTAGGTCAACTACAGTCTGGATGCAAACTGCCACAAGGCTTTACAGGTAGCTTTGGAGGTTTATAGGTCGGTGGCTAAGCTGTCCTGGGAGGTTTCTAGTTTCTAGAGACGAAAACTGGAAGCTCCGACTTTGAAGAACCGGAAGTTCTAGTTTGGGACTGGATGTTCCGGTTTGAAATTGGAAGTTCTAGTTTAGGCTAATCGGAATGTTCCGGTTCTAGCTCTCTTAGGGAGGTCTTCCGGGAAAGACTCTGGACGGTTCAGGGTAATTGATCAAAATCGGAACTTCCGATTTGGAAACCGGTAGCTCCGGTTTTCCACGAGTTTGACCGCAGTGAGGTTTGCGCGCGCGCGATTGCGCGGCTCTGGCCACGGCTGTGACACTGCCATGTCGTGTGCGCGGGCACCTGGGCTTCCCAGGGTCGTGGCCCGCACAACTGCGGGAATCGCGATGAGATGGCTCGAAGGCCGGCGGTCATCTAAGCGAGCGAGGCCGTGTAGCTCACCTGGGGGACTTGCTGGCGGGAGGATGGTGGTGCGGTGGCGAGGTGGTGCCGTGCAGGGAGCGCAATAGTGCTGGCGTAGTCGTACGGGCGCGGGCTTGGCGGCGTTCCGGTGGGGCAGCAACAGTCTCCTCCTTCGGCGTCCTCCCCCCTCCTGCGCCCCCTCCTCCCTTCTCCTCTTCTCCAATTGGCGGTGGGTGAAGGGGAAAACCCCAATTGCGGAGGAGACCAAGAGTGGTTGGTGTGCGGGCTCTAATAAACTGCGGCTAGGGTTTCTGGGCGGCTATGGATGGCTGGGCGGCGTGGCGAGCATCCACGGGCACCAGCGCAAAAAGGGGCCGGGCATGGCCGGCATTGTGCGCGGCGCACACGTCACTGTCACGCCCATGCCGCGCGCGTGAGTGCCACGTTGAAGAAAGGAAAACAGTGGCGCGGGCGGCTAACATGCGGGGCCAGGCGGTCAGCGACTGCACCGTGGAGGCGGTTTGGCTAGAAAACCGAAAGTTACGAGATGTGAAAACTGGAAGTTCTGAGATTGGAAAACCGGAAGTTCCGATTTTTACATCTACCTTAGCTCGGGTAGTTAGTTAGGTGGACTGGTGAGATTAGCTAGGTTTGTTTGGGTCCAGGTTAGGTTTAGTTAGTTTTCTATTTTGATTTGTATTTGAATTCCAATTCAAATACAATTTCCACTCAAACAAATCCAAATAAATTCCAAATGAACTCAAATATCCACACTAGCACATAGTACACCTTAGGAATTCAATTTAGTTTATAAATTAATTGTAGAAATTTTAGGAAAGATCAAATGAAGACATTCTTATAGTTTGGAAAATTCACTCTACAAATATAAAATTTTTGAAATTCATATTTTTGCAAATTTAAACATCTCGTAGAAATATAGGACGTTACAAGCAGAGGGTGAGCACGTTGCATGCGCGCCTTACGTCCAGACGCGCTCTGCGCTCCCCTCGGGATGCTTCTTTTTTTTGTTTTTCTTTTTCCCTGAGAGCAGCACAGACGGTCTCGAACTTTTCTCAGCCTCTCGTCGTGTCGCCTCCTCGCAATACCGCCGCTGCCATCCACCTGCGGCACGCGACGCGTGAGCCGCGAACGCTGCCTCCGTTTGCCCACACTGCGCGAGAGCTGCCTCCTCCTCCTGCATGCGTGGGCGTGGCGCCGATTGCCGTCCGTGGCTTCATTAATCTTTGTTTTTTTACTGCCAGACTGGTGCATGCACCATGCATGGCAGCGGGCACGCGAGCAAAGCTGCGGCCTGCAGGGCGTGCGAGCGGCGTCGGCTTCCGGGCGCGCTGGGCTGGCCTAGTGTGTGGGGGCTGCCGGGTGCGTGGAGGGGCGCGCGGGCTGCTAGGTGGTCTGGAGTCGATCTGGCGCGTGGGCTCGCGTGAACCGGCGGGTGTCTGCTTTTCTTACGTAAAATGCACGGATCCATTTTAACCTCGTCAATATATATATATATATATATATTTGAAGTCCTTCCACCACCTCATAATACTTTGGTCAACTAAGGCACAAATTTGTTCTCTACCTCTATTACATTTCTTCACTACTGATAGTGATGCGTAGTACCAGGTCTTATCCTCATGGATAAAAGTTCTTTGCCTACTTGATGAGTACCAAGAGTTTATGCAAAATGATGTTTGACAAAGGTAGCCTTGAAGGTCTTTTCCAAGTCTACTTCAAGCGCACCCCGGTCAAACACTTTGTAGATGAAATGTTTTTCATATATGCTAATCAACTTGATCAATTGAGGCATGAATTTGCTCTAGCTATTTTTGTTTCTTTTCTTTTCCACTTATGCCAATTTGAATAATTTGGTTGTAGTATGCTGTTGTATGCTCTTTTGTGTTGGTAAATGATGACCACAACATGCATTTCTAGTTTCACTATTACTTGCAGTAAATGAGTGATAGAAAATGCAATCATCTTCAAATGAGTGCAATGTGTTTTTCCCATTTACGTAGAACAAGTATTTGAAATATTGATCCCAACTACTTTATATTTGATCATATGTGAATATTATATTATTGTAGCTGTTATGTAGATGAACTTGGGAGGAAATTGTAATTTGCATATGAATCGTACTGTCAATTGTGATTTTTTTTCCTAACAGCACGAGCAAGGCTATAATTAGCACCAGTACAGAAATTCTAGTATCCCTATCAGCCTGCAATCAGCACCGGTAGCGTATAACTGGGTGTGGGCAGCGATAATCAATACCCGTGTCGGTTTTGGCACCTGCATGGATACTGTCATATATGTCGCCTCCATAGTATATTAGTGTTGGTTCGATAACTGGCAGGATGAGCTGAGGATGGGAGCCGGTTAGGATAAAGATTTCTGCGATAGCATCTGGATTAGCATGAACTGGATAGCCATGCCTTTGTCACATTTCCTATTCCCATTGACATCTCTGGCAGCATTCATCTTCGATCGCTGCTTTCAATAATCCTTCTTGACTTGGCACCTGAAAGAACAGAAAAATATAGGTGGCGTTGTGCATTTTCTACATCTACATGCAAAAATGCTATATGTCAAATACCTCGTTCTGACCCTTAATTGAGGCCCCATAGCCGGAAGGGGCCGATGAGATGGGCCACGGGTCATGCCACATGCCTAGATGCCGAAGCATGATCGCAAGAGAGAGAAAGAGAGCTCAAACCTCCTCAGGTTGTAGGGCTTTTTCCTTCCGGGGGACTCGAACCTGGAAAAAAACCCCTTTACGTGTGATCTAGTCTTTGAAAGCAACTCTCACGCTCCGAATCCCTGTCATCAAATCTAAGTCTAGTCACTAGGTGTGCCGACAAGAAATCGACAACATTATATAAATATTCCCTCGGGCATATTATAAATTTAGAAAGTAAAGCTTCATGTTTTTCTTTATCAACATCTAGTTAAATTTTGCATGCTTAGTGTATAAAACTTGGTATGATAAAGTTTTTTTTTAATATGACACTGATTTTGTAGCAATCATGATATATTGTGAGAGAAACTGATATCTTTAAAGACCTTTTGAAATCATAGTACGCCTAATAAAACGAATGGCCCCAAAGAAAATCGTAATAATGGAAAGCCTGCTTCTCTAACTAACTTATGGATTAGGATCTAATTTATCGGGCTAACTAGACTTTGCTCAACCAGCCTTTCTACTTGGTAGCCCCTGGCCCCTGGCCTCTCTTTAGTAAGATTCTCAAAGAATTTGTTCAATCTTTTATTGCCCAAATGCGGATAGCTTTAGTTTTTATTCTTAGAGAACTGTTTTGTAGTGGTCCGCCTCTCTTTTGTAAGATTCCTAGAGAATTCGTTCAATTATTATTTTATTCGTCAAATGGGGATAGCTTAATTTTTTTATTCTTAGAGAGTTCAATTGTTTCAGAAAAAAGAAGTTATCCCAAAGGAGCACTTATTGTCCTTCGATCATCTCTGGTATCAGGCAAAAAAAAAAATCTAAGATTCTAGAATGACATACACTAAGAATATTTTTTAGAAACTGAAACAAACATAGATACACAAGATCTGAAACAATTAATTGATTTGAGGTTACTAAGAAAACATAACACAATGATACTATGCCCTGTGTTACCTGTTGTCATTTTACAATGTATTGGGACACTTAGGCATCGCCAGCAGCATCTCGATCTCGATCGATCGGTAAAGATATGCCACCTTGTATCTTACCATATGACCTTCACCTTTGCTTTGGAGAGTGATTGCTTAGCTTTATACTGGCACCTGCAGCTAAACGATGCAAAGCATATAGGAACACGTTACTATACGTTAACATCACTGCCAACACACGTTGAAAAAAAAAGGGAGGAAAGGTAGACGGAAGCCGGCAAAGTGCCAAGCAACCATGTATGTCAGCATTGATTTGTCAAGAACTCTCAAGATCAAGACAACTTGGGGTCAAACGCACAGAAAATCCAACTGAAGTGTAACAAACATGTCATGTAGTGTATATCGTCTGTTTCGTGCCAACAACCCAACATGTTTACATCATTTCTTCATCCGGATGTGACGGCGATCCGGGCGAAATTTATGTGCAGATAACCTTGGAAAAATGAATAAATTGGACATAGCCACAAGCTGTCAGGCAGACTGCAAAAGATAGAGACAAGAAGTCATCAAGTTTGTATGCAGTATAAAAATTACCCCAGCAAGACTTCAACTCTGCCGCACCCAACCACTGCAAGTCAGCAACGCCTCAGCTTGCCATGGCCACCACCAACGGCGGCGGCGCAGCAGCGAACCATGCCGCGAACGTCGCTGGCCGTGACCACGTCGTCATCTTCCCCTTCATGGCGAAAGGCCACACGCTCCCGCTGCTCGACTTCGCCACGGCCCTCTCCACCCACCACACGAGCCTCCGCGTCACCCTGCTCACCACCCCGGCCAACCGCGCGTTCGCCGCCGGCCGCCTGCCCCCGTCGGTGGCGCTGGTCGAGCTCCCGTTCCCGTCCCTGCCGCCGCTACCCGCGGGGATCGAGTCCACCGACGCGCTCCCGTGCCCGTCCCTCTACCCGGCGTTCCTGCGCGCCACGGCGCTCCTCCGGGGACCCTTCGCCGAGTTCCTGGCGTCGCTCCCGGAACCACCGCTCGTGCTCGTCTCAGACTTCTTCCTCGGGTTCACGCACCGCGCCGCGGCCGACGCCGGCGTCCGACGCGTCGTGTTCCACGGCATGTCCTGCTTCTCCATGGCCATCTGCAAGGCGCTCATCGTGAACCCGGCTGCGGCGGCGGCCAGCGGCGAGCCTGCCGGCGCTCCGTTCCACGTGCCAGGCATGCCGGAACACGTGGCGATCACGGCGGACGAGGTCCCCGACACGGTGGTGAAGTTTGGCAACCCCGAGGACCCCGTGGTCCGGTTCCTCATCGACGACGTCGGCTTCTCCGACGTGCTGAGCTGGGGCGTCCTGGTCAACAGCATCGCCGCGCTAGACGACGACTACGTGGCGCCACTCGAGTCGTTCTACCAGTCCGGCGCCCGCGCCTGGCTCGTAGGCCCGCTGTTCCTCGCCGCCGGCGACACGTCGGAGCTCGAGGAGGAGGAGCAAGATCCCGACGGCTGTCTTGCCTGGCTCGACGAGAGGGCGGCGCAGCCGGGATCGGTGGCCTACGTGTCGTTCGGCACGCAGGCCCACATCTCCGATGCGCAGCTCGATGAGGTAGCGCACGGGCTGGTGCAGTCCGGCCACCGCTTCCTCTGGGTCGTCAGGTCGGACACGTGGTCGCCGCCGGCGGACGTGGGCCCCAACGGCCGGATCGTCCGCGGGTGGGTCCCGCAGAGGAGCGTCCTGGCCCACAGGGCAGTGGGAGGGTTCGTGAGCCACTGCGGGTGGAACTCGGTGATGGAGAGCCTCGCGGCCGGGAAGCCCATCCTGGCGTGGCCGATGATCGCCGAGCAGCACCTCAACGCGAGGCACGTCGCGGACATCGTCGGCGCCGGCGTCAGGATCCACACGAAGGCCGGCGGCATGGCGGCGGTCGACGTCGTCGTCGGGAGGGTGGAGGTCGAGGAGAAGGTCCGGACGCTGATGGACGCCGACGGCGAGGCCGGGAAGAAGATGCGGGCGAGGGCGGCGTGGGCGCGGCGAGCGGCGAAGTCAGCGGTCGGCGAAGGAGGAACTTCACGTGTCGCGTTGGGAAAGCTAGTGGACGAGCTTCAGAGGACCTACGGTGACGTCGTCGATGAAGGGAAAATGTAGTTGCTCATTTGTTGAAGTCTGAAGTGACAGAAGTGTCAAACTACTACAGTACTGCACTTCCTTTAAAGTTTTCTATTTTGTCCTGTATTCCTCTATGTACCTCAGCCCTTGAATATGATCGTGCAGGTATCCTAACGAATAATGCTGAGATTTGAAAGTCAGAGGATTGAAGTTACAAGTTTGAGAGTATTATAGTCATCAGATGCACTACATTTTAAGGTGTCGATTCTACACTTGTGTTCAATTTTTTCAGATTATCCATTTGGGTGCTCGTGCAGAGGTGCAGAAAAACAATGTAAAATGTCAAAAGAATGGTGCGATGAGTTTGCCATCATATCTATCTATTATCTTAATACAACAGTGTTAAAAGAAGTCACCGCGTTCGTCGAGAGAGTTTAGAAATTACCACGTTAATCAAGAAAAGAGAAGAGTATACACTGTTGGATTTTATAAAAATCTAAGGGTTCATACTACCTCAAAGAGTCAATGTCCAATACGATGAAATTTATATTAAAAGAAAGAATGTTCAGTACGATGAAAGATTTATATTACGTTCGTCTCCTCTCCAGGTAATAAAAGAATAGCAGGCCAAATTTCCTTCCAAAATAACTGCCCAATTTTATGGGTGCAGTAGGAAAGTAAAATATGTGAATAAAAAAGGAAATCACTGCCCCCTTGATACATACACCGCTGGCCTACATCGCTAAACGGCTCTACATCAAGTATGCAGTAGGAGGTTGGTTCGCTACAACTTTGTAGGGCGTGCAGCATCTCCAAGGCACAAATACTGCGGGGAAGCTCGCAAGCTAATAACATTGCCAATAACATGTATTCCCGTTATCATGTGCATAGAAAAAAAAGGCATGCCATTTTCACTGTGCCTGCAAACATGTTGCCGAGTATCACGACGACGTCCATCGACCTCTCGCAAAGGCCATTGTCTTAATGAATGGATGGAGAGCGTGTGCAACCTCGCGCCACTACCTCATATGCCGCTAGATCCCAATACAAGATTATGTACTGAATCATAAGACTAGATTCCAATTTAAGATTACAAATGTTTGCTTTCTTTTTTCCCGAAAGTCCTTGGTCATTGCCGGCTTGAATTAGTAAGGAGAAAGTAAGGTGTACGCGTTCTATGGTAGGCCTGCTAATGGGTTGAAACCCGCCCCAATCCACCCCAACCCGCAATAAATTAACTCATTCACCCACTCCACCCCGCTCCATAATTCTATTGTGTAAATCCAACCCAACCCGCCCCACAAATTGATATAACCCGTGGGTTTGGTACATGAACCTATAAATTTATACAAACCTCATGTTCACACCTTAAAAGTTTAGAGAAATTGTCTAAAATTTGTTGCAGATATATTATTTGACAGTCCGTTACTTTGTGCAAAACAGTACGGTTAGACTTATATGTGGGCCCGCGTCAAGAGTCAGACCCTAAAACTAAAACCTCGCATTCACACTTTAAAATTTTGGAAAAATTGACCGAGATTTGTTGCAGATGAATTAGTTTGACAGTCCGCTACTTTGTGCAAAGCAGTGCGGCTGGACTTATATGTGGGCCCCGCGTCAAGAGTCGAACCCTAAAATTAAAACCTCGCGTTCACACCTTGAAATTTTGAGAAATTGACCGAAATTTGTTGCAAATAAATTAGTTTGACAGTCCGCTACTTTGTGCAAAGCAGTGCGGCTGGACTTATATGTGGGCCCCGCGTCAAGAGTCGGACCCTAAAATTAAAACCTCGCGTTCACACCTTGAAATTTTTGAGAAATTGACCGAAATTTGTTGCAAATAAATTAGTTTGACAGTCCGCTACTTTGTGCAAAGCAGTGCGGCTGGACTTATATGTGGGCCCCGCGTCAAGAGTCGGACCCTAAAATTAAAACCTCACGTTCACACCTTAAAATTTTGGAGAAATTGACCGAAATTTATTGCAAATAAATTAGTTTGACAGTCCGCTACTTTATGCAAAGCAGTGCAGCTGGACTTATATGTGGGCCCCGCGTCAAGAGTCTGACCTTAAAACTAAAACCTCCTGTTCACACCTTAAAATTTTTAAAAAATTATCAAAATTTATTGCAGTTGAATTAGTTTAATAGTCCGCTACTTTGTGCAAAGTAGTGCGGCTGGACTTATATCATGGCCTCACGTCAAGAGCTGAAACTTGAAAGTTAAACCTATGAGTTAAACCCATACAAATTCAAACAAAAAACCACATTCAACCCGCCCGAACCCGCATTTCTGATATACCCAACCCGTCCCAACCCATTAGATACTAAAACCCATTTTAACCCATTCAAACACACCCCGCGTCACAACCCGCCCCATAAAACCCATTTCAACCCGCCCCACTACCAGGCCTATTCTATGGTAGAGTAAATCCTAATACAACAGTGTTAATTAAATTAAAAGAGGGTCAGAAATTACCATGTCAATCAGAAAAGGGAAAGAACATGCACCATTGGATTTTAGGAAGATCTAATAGTCTAAGCTAATCTAAAAGGATCATATCGACTACGACTAATAAATATTTAAATGAAATTAGAACAGGAAAGTTACCTACCAGATATGGTACGGGAATGACTCTACAATCCTATATTGATAGGATATGGTAGGGATGGAAATAAAGACGCGTTTGGAAATAAATCTTTTCTCAATTAAAAAGTGAGCGCATGGAGAAATCAAACACATTTTAAAATATTTTTAATTAGTTTTTGTGTAGCAAAACACTTCTCTTTTCCAGCAAAATTACAACAAAAATGCACCGGCACAAATGATTTTCATTTTCGCCATTTTATCATGCATTATTCTTCAATATAATCAATTAATATCATAGTATCATTATTAAAATGCCACCACATTCGTCGAGAGGGCATACAAGTGTGGATGTCGGACAATGGGAGTGTGTAAATCATTACCGATAGCTTGCACCTTGAACTCGTGCCAACTTCGTGCAACACTAAGGGCCAAAAGATGCATAGCCGCTTGCAGGTGACTACAAAGCTATGGTGTAGGTGAATGATTGGTAGGAGAGAGAAAAAATTGACAGATCCTATAGACAAAATCACCCTGAAGGGCCCTGTTGGCACTGGCAATCGGGAGGTAGCCGCATGACCATATATAAGGGCAGGTGAGAAGGAGAACACTCGGGACACTTCAATCAAGTCTAACGAGAAACATGGTGACTGTCCAATGATGAGGCCACCGTGCTTAGCTTCACGCGATCTCGTTCATGACAACTATCATCATTGGAACCAACTCTATTGACAAGCGCCTAAACTGAAACACACCGGCACCGTGACCATCACGAAAACCACACTGCCCTAGATATAACTTAGGGCCGGTTTGGCTCCAGCTTGTTAAAATTTAACACCCGTCACAACGGATGTTTGGATACTATTTAGAAGTAATAAACATAGACTAATTACAAAACTAATTGCACAAATAAAGTGTAATTCGCGAGACGAATCTATTAAGCCTAATTAGTCCATGATTTGACAATGTGGTGCTACAGTAACCATTTGCTAATGATGGATTAATTAGGCTTAATAGATTCGTCTCGCGAATTAGCACAGGATTCTGCAATTAGTTTTATAATTAGCTCATGTTTAGTTCTCTAATTAGCATCCGAACATCCGATGTGACACTGTTAAAGTTTAGCACCTCATATCCAAACAGCCCCTTAATGTCATAAGTGCCCTGCAAGAGATTTAGTAGAGAGAGAGAGAGACGCGTATTCAATCAGGCATTGTTGTCTGTTGCTGACCTACGCTGCCACAAGAGAGTAGGGCTTATAGTAAGGGGATGTTTGGGAGGAGGAGGCTAAATTTTAGCTCCCGTCACATCGAATGTTTGGACACCAATTAGGAGTATTAAACCTAGACTAATTACAAAACTAATTACACAACCCCTAGGCTAAATCGCGAGACGAATCTATTAAGCCTAATTAGTTCATGATTTGACAATGTGGTGCTACAGTAACCATTCACTAATGATGGATTAATTAGGCTTAATAGATTCGTCTCGCGATTTAACCTAGGGGTTCTGCAATTAATTTTGTAATTAGCTTATGTTTAGTCCTCCTAATTAGTATCCGAACATCCGATGTGATAGGGTTAAAGTTTAATCCCCTCCTCCCAAACACCCCCTAAGAGACAAACCAATGGGAGGAAAGGACAACAATGAGAGATATAGAGGGCAATTGGAAAGACTAGCAGTTGGATCCAGCAGTAGAGCAATCAATCCAATGGTAGAGCAACTTTAGGGTAGGAGCAGCAGCCACAAGATGGTGATTCAAAGGTAGAGAGGAACGTGGAGGGCAGCGGGAGCGAGAAGACCAATGTCTGTGATGTCTGTGAGGGCTTAGGAAGCATCGTCATGTACATGCGGGCTGGGATGTGGCAGTCGATGGTGTCGTGTTAATTGTGGCCTAGATTAAGTAGCATGATTAGATCGGTGATAATGGCGTCAATGAAAATGTGGTTTTTGAGTACGCGTATGACAACATATAATCAATTATAGATGATGGATTAAGCAGAATGATTAGATCAGTGACAGGGACTATGTAGTTTGCAAGAGCTACGTTGATGCCAACTGAGCAACCAACAAGTCTACAAGATTCATGTAATACATGTGTAAATTTAGTTTATATACTTATTTCAACAATATAGAGCATCAAAAGGAAATTGGTTTTGATTAAAAATATAAAGATACGTGGTTGTATGTATAGAATAATCTAAAGCAATTGTTTTTAGGGCATCTAAAATTATTGTTTGGAAGAGATGAAAGAGTCTATTATAAGAAGAATGGGTTTTGAATTTAACCGCACTATATGTACTTTGTATATATTACTATTATACTCGTATATATCATATATGTACTTTGTCGCTTCTTCCATGCTTGTTCAAGCTTGTAGTGTTTTAAATGCCGTAGCAAGTAAACTGGGCCATCGAGGAACGCGAGTCGAGGTCGCATGGCATGCAACGACTTTGAGCTCGTATAGTTGATGTATTTCCTCGCCTGCCCCTGCCGTCCATGGAAGTTCATTAGCCTGGTCTCTCACAAGAAATGGTATTTGCATGTGACCTAGCGTGCATAGGCCTAGGCCGGCCGGCCTACTTGGCTTGTCCGTCTCCAGAGCACAAGCCACCAGCCACCGCCGTCCCAGCAGCAGCCGCGCGGCCACAGCTGAGCAGGAGGACCAGGGAGGAGCCGGCAGAACTCCGACGTCTTCTTTATTATTGTACACGTTGGATTGTCCGGTGCTACTATATTTTCTTCATCTTATCATGCAAACCCTCTTAAGTAAATAAGCTTAATCCGATGGTACTGAGCTAGGGCGTCGGATCATTTGGTACCTTTTTCTTTTTCTTGCCTTCAACACTTAGTTGTCCTACGCTTACAAAAACGACACCGTCGTATTATTTGGTGGCCTTGTATATGTACAGCCGCCTCCTGTAAACATGAAAGAAGTCCTCCAATGGCTTCAATGCAATTGAGGGCTTCTACTACTACAATGGTTTTGCCTTGTTTCGCAGCAAGAGACGCTGCTCGAGCACCACCCACAACTCTGCACCTCCTCCACAAGTTCCAAAGCAAGAAGGAAGATGAGAAACCGTCCAAAGATGCTTCTCCTCCAGGTCAGGCTAAAGTTGATGGTACCAGCTACTAACAATGGGGCTGCAGGTCATTATGATGTTACGTACTAGCTGTGATGTGAAAACGACGTTATCGCAGGCATCGACGATGGAAGCAGCGATGAAAACTACAACCAAGGTTCCTATGGCCACAACAATGTCAACATGAAGTGAAAGAAGGATCCATGGAAAGACTGGAGGAAGCCAGTGAAGGTGCGGTAAGTCATTGCAGCAAGCAAACGTAAATTGCTTACACATCAGGGGCAGAAGAGAAGTTTGCTTCGCTCTTTTCTTGCTCCATAGCTTTCTTTTCTTTTTCCCGGTATTGTTGTTGACTTAGCTTGGCGTATAATAAGCATAGCTTTGTTGTTTCCAGTAGTAAGGCTACTACAATACCAATAGCAGAAGCCTCTTTTGTGTGGATGTGTTTACCATCAGTTTAAGGATCAATAATATGCTTATTCTTTTTTATTATATTTGTGAGTGAATGTTTGAATGTTGATGGAACTTCTTTGAGCGTAGAATTCCACACGAGCAAAGCAAATGTGTGTTTTGTTGAAAAACATACACCAGTTGGGCTATTATAATTATTGCTGGATCTAATTAGGCAGATTGCTAGTTATGGGTCACTTGCACATTACAAGGAAGTTGATTATATTATTCAGTGAAGAGTTTTGGTGCCACGCAGGTTTTTCACCAAATTGAATCATCATGGCTAGTGTGTTAACAAGAGGGGAATCAGCAGCGTGCAACGGTTGCATGTCTAAATGATGCAGTTCTGTTCATGAGCCACGAAGACCGAGAGTACAAACCAGTTAGTTAATTCATCAGCTTTCTTTGGATTTCGATTGTTGATGATGACCTTGTGTTCTCCTCAATCATGCAGCAAATCAGCAATGAATGATAGTGTACATCGGCTAGAAAAATTCAGGATACTAGCTAAACTTTGTACTGGATTTGATTATCGTTTCATTTAAATAAATTTTGCGCAGATGATTCCATTTTTTAGGGGAAGATCAATCCGTTTTTCATTCAAGTTGCATCCATGTTTGCTGAGTTCCTAATGCCGCATTCAAACAAGACTTGCAAGTGCCAACCATACAAAAAGTGAACGGTATCCGGAATCTTAAAAAAAAATACTCAGCATATATTGCAATAGTTAAGTATTAATGTTATAATTATTATTTCTGCATATTTCACAAGGAATGTTGCATGAAAAATATAGTTCATGTTGCGGTGGGAATTTTCTATCCCAAAGTCGAACAACGTGGTTATTTTTACACATTATTTTTCATGTTGCAAACATTGATCGCTGATATTGTACTAGATAATTTTTAATATTTTATCGGAACATCCGATGAAAAATTTTCCATCGGACGATCCAAGCGCTAATAGCGCTGAAAAGTGAAAGAGCTTGCGGGGCCAAACGTCGGATGAGATTTCTATGTGCAGAGGGACTCCTACTGGCACATGGGCCACTTCCCCAAATGTCACAATAATATACGGCGACTCTGACGTTAGAGGATCCCATCACCAAATGGAGCAGGTCCAAGCATAAAAATGAATGCAATACATTATAATGGAAATAAGTGATAATTTCCAATAGAATTACAAAGTCATATGTATCTACATATGAAATCACCAATCTATCATCCATCAATGGGTAATATTAAGGGCATCTTGTGTATAAAATTTCATTGTAGCATATGGTGACATAGATAGTGAGCCTTCTTCAATAGGATCATATATGCAAAATATTTTGTTTTTTGAAACAAACTGGCAGGAGAGCTACCAATTATATTAAAAAGAAGGGTATCCCACATGGGTCTTGGCTAGATCAAAAAAGGAGGAAAAAGAGAAAACCGTGGCGCAAGACTAGCTAAGTCCGGCCGGCAAGGGTGGTGAGGTGTTTAGCCCCCCGCCATCGTCCAACTATCTAATTCATCTCTAGCTCTAAAGAAAACTCTGTCGCTTGTGGATTCTTTTTGATAAAAAATCCTCATGTTCCTCTCCTTCTAGATTACCTAGAAGGTAGATTAAGCAGCAGAGGCCTTTTCGCGAGCTTGTAGCTGATCTTGCTCTACTCGTCCACCACATATGGAGATCACCGTCATGTTGCGTCTATTCCCTCGGGTGCAATGCTGGGATTGCTAGCCACTCCATGATGGATGCCCATATCTTCTTAGTGAATCTGCAGTCAACAAAAAGATGATATGCAGAATATTTTGGTTTGTCAACAAAACGAGATTCTCACAAATGTGAGACTGTGGTTGATAAAATGTCAAGCAGAATCTGTAAACAATTGAGCCCTAAAGTAGCTAGCTAAAGGCAGCATGCTCCATGCTGCCAAATGAATTTAGTTGCCACACCAAAATTTGCTACTTATAACATGGAACCTGAGAAGGAAAAAGAGAAGTGCGAAGGAACATAAACTTGTTAGTTGTTACAGCATAGAACCAGGAAAAAAAGGAACTTGCTACTTGTTATTAGTTGACCCACATAAAATGTTTAAAAATGTTATGCAGCTACAAGAAAAAAAGATTTAAATAGTATTACAAAGCAGTACTGACATGGTTCTGCTTGATACCAAGAGCAAAGGAAGCTTATGGGACATAAAAGCGAAAAAACACAAAGATAAACTACTGGAAAACAATATAAAATCAGTCAATAAGAGCTGCAAGTACTATTAAAAAAGGTTCTACGCGAAGGATTTCAATCCCAAGATTTTCAGTGAGGATGAAACACAGATATAGCGAACCAAAAGGCAAGGAATCTAGATTGGAAGCTTTATAATTGATCAGACTTTACTATTCTAAGGAAAACTTAATGATAAATGATGTAGGATATATAGTCAAATTTTAGTAGCTCCTACCATGGATGACCATGATTTTGGTCTAAGGGATAACCAATTACTACTCTTTACTGCTTATTAAAACAGGTGGTGGATGGTTCTATACTCAAGGATCATTTGTGCATTGATCTATGTATGCTTATATGTGTGCAGGGATGATCTTCTGTGCCGAGTTGTACTCTTGTGGTTTCCTTGTGCCTTAATAATCGACTATATGTAAGTTTTAGATTTAGGAACAATAACTTACAAAACTTTAATTATCTCAACAGAAAGAATCTAGAAATTCTTTTTTCATTAAAGTTGTTGCAACGGACGAACACCATAACTAGTTAACAAAAAACAAGGAGCAGCAAATTTTTATCAAATGCCGACTTAATAATAAGAATTTGCCTACCATAGAACCATCCACCACCTGGCAAACTATTTGAGACTCGCAAATATTTGTTTGCGCTAGGAGCCTAAGACTACACAAACCTAGCTAGTTGGACAGTCAGCCATAGTTCTGCTTATAGTTGTCACCTTATATATATGAAATAGAGTTAAAGAAAAATATATTTGATTCCGGCAAGGTGCATAGGAAAATTTGATACAAGTTGTAATAGAATAAAGGTGGTACTACTTTAAAGTTGGATTCTTATATTAATTGAAGGCAGCAGGCATGTACTAATATAAATATTCTAATAAAGAAGAAAATAAGATAAAAATACAACTCAATGTTGCATTTAGATTCCTTTTGTCTTCAAAAGCTACTTCCTTTATGCAACGAAACATCTAAATATGTTGCATTAGATGCTCCGTCCTTTTACGATAGATATTTTTGGATTTTGCAAGTGCTGCAGAGGTATGCATTTTGTGGGGTTGCATGATCGATTTTTGGGTTGTTTAACTATTGCAATATCTGGTTTTGATGTTTCGATCATCTATTATTTTTTCTATATTGCAATGATTTTTTAGTGTTTCACTGACTCCGCACCAGTTGCGGCAATCCGAGAAAATCCGCTTCCATAACAGCATTCGTGTAATATTCGCTCCGCTCCGCATCCGACAAAAAAGAATGGGCGAGGATGTGGAAAAATTATTATCCGCTCCGATCCAATCCGCTTTCATCCCTAACGACGACTAACCGAAGATTTTCACCCGTGGAAGACGAGGATGTGGTCATCGAGAAGAAACAAGGCTCTGGCTCTATGGCGCACTGGGAACTCAACCTGCTGCCTTCCCTTGCATTCCTCTTTCCTATAAATACGGCCTCCAAAGATCACAATGCTACATCAAGATTCAAGCGGCAGCGTAACTCCAACTCACAGGGACTGACCTAGGGACAAGCATCTAGCTAGCGGCCGGCCAGCAAAAGTGCGATGGCGTCCTCCACCAAGACCGCCCGTCTCCTCGCGCTCCTGCAGATCGCGCTGCTCGTAGTGGCCATGGCCAGCTCCGTTTGCCACGGAGCCCGCGACGCTGGTTGGCCCATCGTCCATGCTGCTACTTCCTTCATACGAGTATATGTTTGCTAATAAGTACAGTAATAACCATGGGTGCTCCCAACAGCGTGTATTTCAGGGATAGATCGCCCCGGCTGTTTGAAACCTACCTATCCCTGCGTGCACCGTCCCGGCACTCTGTGGCCCCGTTATGGGCCTGGTATCCCCTGCGGCCATCGTGTTCCACCGTATCCTCATCATACACCCGCTGCGGCTCCACCACCGAATGGAGAGATCCCATGGCCTTGATGGCTGCCTTGAGCCCTTGATCACGTTTCAATGGTGTGTACGTAAGGTAAAAGAAAAGGTTGACAATGCCAACAGTAGCCTAAACGGATAGTACTCCAGAAATGAACACCGTACGGTACTGAGCTACGCGGGTTGTAACACCGTCTCTCATGTACTTATGTTTATCGCTATGGACTGAATAAAACTGGAGTGAAATAATGAACAAACTTATTAAGTGAAGATGGTCCGCGCTAAGTTAAGTTAAGTGAAGAATACTCCCGTATTTAAAGTAACGCTTCCTGCTCATTTCCTATTTGTAAACTACGGAAAACATTCAGGCAAGAAAACAAACTTATTACTTGTGCTGTGCAAATGAAATCAGGAGAACTCATGAAGTCAAAGAAAAGGGCCGGGTGCAAAAACAACATTGAACGGACAAGATGCAGATTGTTTACATGTTTCTGAAATTGTTAAGCAGGTCGTTTTGTAATTCCCAGTGAATTTCGTCCATATCAACAGAATTCGAAAAGTTATCACTGAAGTAGGCTACCTCTAAAATGATTTGCAGACAGGTTAAGCAGGAGTGATTTATATTCTCAAATTTAAATGTGCTGGAGCTTGCTTACAATCTGTCGGTGAACCGAACGTGCGGTAGCGGGGGCTCCACAAGCTTAGTGCAGTCCCAACCCAGCCATAGTTTCCACAAGCTTCACATCATCAATAAACTAGTACTGGACACTATTCTTCCAATGCAAATACCACTATTCCATACTTGAATTTAATACTACTCATCTCTCATTATGTCTTGGATGGTGTGTAGAAACTAGATCTCATGCAAGACCTGGTTTCCTTCTCTTTCTTCATTTACTCTCTTGCCACATCATCTTTTATCCTAGGTGGCAATTTATTTAATTCTATGGACACCATCCTAGTCATTTGGTTAGGACTACCCTTAGGTGCTGTGAGTTCCAAAACACGCCTACGGATCGTTAACGGTCACTACCTAGGTGTTTTGTCCTCGTGGTAGAATCTACCTACTTGAGTTTGAGTCCTACACTATGCATGAATGCTCGTATTATCTTGTATTCTACTATTGCTAATTGGAGGTTTCTTTTGAAGCCTCCAGGTGGAGCCACCTAGAATCTTAGATGGACACTTAAAAAAAAGAAATCTTAGAAATTATCAAAAAAAGCAAACACATCTAGCCATCAATCGGTAGATTAAAATCATCATAACCATTTGATCTATTATATTTTTTTAAATTACCCACCTATGCCATTATGAAAATAGCCTAAAATAACCACCTAAATCTATATCTAAATTATCGACATCTGCCATTATATAAAATAAACTAAATTAACCCCATAATCTTCATGTAAATAACCCACTTATGCCATTATAAAAAAATTAAAATAATCCTTAAATTTGCAACTAAATTTTCCACCCCTAATTATTAAGAACTAACTTAAAGTAACATCTTAAATTTAGATACGCATGATGTGTGTCATCATCTAAAAATAACCCCCTAAAATTGCAACTAAATTGCTAATCACTCATACTTAAAAAATAACTTGAAACAACTCCTTAAATTTGCCCACCACTAATACTTAAAATAACTTAAAGTAACCCTTAAATTTATATATTCATGATGTGATGGAGAATATAGATTTCTGTGTTAAAATTATAGCTTAAACTTAGGGTTCATTAAACAAATTTCAAGCGCAAAACTGTGATGCAAAGTGAAAAGTTAAATATTATAAATATGGATAGAAATGTTATAGATTAATTACTAACTAAAATATATGATAACCAGATGAAGATAATAAGTATACATCTACATAAGTATTGTGTTAGATTTAATAAATGAGAGGTAGCTCAAGCTCAAGGTAACAGTTTTATAGCAATATGGCCTTATTTTTTTAATTGGAGACTCTACATTAATTATGATGAGACATTCTACAAAAGAAAAATATAAATTCCAGAAATTCTTACAAAAATTAGAAATATCGAACATCAATCATGTACATTCAAATAATCATAGTCATTGTTCTATTATATTTTGTAAAAGTTACCCACCGCTATCTTATAAAAATATTCTAAAGTAAACTCCAAAACCTATATCTAAATTACTCAGCTCTGCTATTATAAAAAATAATCTAAAGTAACTCCAGAATCTTAATCTAACTTACCCATGCATATCATTATAAAACATAACCTAAAATACCATTCTAAATATTTGTATCTAAGTTAAGATATATATATCATTATTAAAAATATCTTAAAGTAAACACCTAAATATTTATATAATTATGTTTTTGATCTCCAAAATTAAACCAATATATAATTCTAAAATTACCTATTTTATCATTGTTAATATAGAAATATTAAGTTAAGGTATATACACATGATGTGTGTCATCGTGTAGATCATTTATACATGTATGTGAGGAAGCGATGAAAAAATACTAATTTTTTTGTGCTAAACATAATGTATGAAGGTGCGACACAAAATGAAAAAGTGTGAATGTACAGAGTAATTACTAATTAAAAAATCACAACTGGATAAAGATAAATACATATCTACATGAGTATTGTCTCAGAGTATTAAATGAATGAGAGAGTAGTAAGTTAAATATGTTTTATTGTTAGCTAGGAGTCTAATTTCTAGATAATTTTTAAATACAATAACTTTTAAAAATATTTGCCGTACCGGAGCACGGGTTGATGAACTAGTTCTTCTAATTAATGGTGTCTTTTTAAGTAGTAGGTGATGTAGTCATTGACAACAAGTAGTTATGATCAATCCTTAAGATCCGGCACCCATTATGTGTTCCGGGAAAACTAAAGATGGCATTGGAAAATTGGAGCCTGCGTTGCGTTGCACCCAAAAGAACGTCACATAACGCACGAAAGGCCACGCTGCTTTTTATATGAGCGCGTGTCCAGGAACAATAGCACTTCTACATAAATTAATCTTCAACAAGAGGTGATTCCTTTTCAGCACCCGGTAGTAGTACCCGATGCGGATAAAACAAAATGATTCCAATAGACTTAAATCTCGTATCTCGGGTCCATTCTCCACTCTCGTCCTCTACCAGGCCACTCCCTCATGCCACTTCTGTCTCCCTGTGCTAAGCCACTTCCTCTCCCTCACACCGCCCACCTCTCTCTCCCTCCCCCTCCCTCCACTTCTCTCTCTCTAGGTCGGCAGATCCGCCACCTCCCTCTACCTCTCCTCCCCCCTCTATTTGCCCCTCGCTAGCAGCGGTGCAGGGCAGTAAGGAGTGTTGGGGCAAGATTTGGAGCTATGGTGGTGGGTACGGTGGGGCCACGGAGGCTTGACAGCTGGGGAGTCTGGATCCGGCAAGGCGGAGCCCTGACGGCATGGGTTGCGCGCGGCACGGTGCAAGGCTCTAGCAGCGTCCGCATGTGCGGTGCAAGGAGCGGCAACGACAGGCAAGGAGCGGCGGTGCGGCAAGGCAAGGAGAAGCAGCAATGGGGTTGAGGTGATGGCGACGGGCATGGCGTGAGGGGTCTGAGATGATGGCGGTGGCGCGGCATGAGGAATGGCAGTGACAGGGCCGAGGAGACGGCGGCAGGCAGGCCGAGGTGTGATGACGGTGGGGGCACTAGGTATTTATTTTTATTTTACTAGAAAATGCCCGTACTTTGCTACGGGTCTTTACACGCCCTCATGTTATTATTCTCTTATTTCATGTATGCTCGCTTAGCTTCTATATTGATGTTGTCACCTCCATGCAACCACTCGTGCTTTAGCCAAAGCCTACACGGATAGCGGTCTATGATGGTGAAGAGCCGCATGAGAAGCTAGAATTTCACGATTTTCTTAGAGTTTCTATTTTCCTAGGAAGATTTGGAGCACCCCAGAGAGAGATATATTAAAATAAAAGACCTCATGATGTTTGAAAGTTTAAAAACTTGATATTGAATACAAAGGTAACTAAATAGAAGCTATAACGTGAAAATGTTAAATCACGGAGCATTGCACAACGAAGGTCGTCATAACTGGTAAGTAACTCTCAAATAATATACAGAGATACTAAATGACATTCACGTGTACCAGCCTAACTGACTAATGCAGCTCAAACCGGCCCACCACACCTAACCGGCCAACTCCTTGAATTCCACTGCCTTGGTATCCCTCACCTCTTTTTTTCGATATCCCTCTCGGCTCGTGCCGTCACTAGCTCCTCCCGTTTGTTCCCGTCACCGCTCCCCTCCATCCCCCACTACGACTACGTGAGGAGGCCGTAGCCTTGGTGAGGAGCTCATCCAACGCCACGATATCCCTCTGCCCAGCCCGTCTCCTCCCAACACTTCTCCATCCTCAAAGCGTCAGCTCCTCCTCTATCCGCCGCATCCTCACCCCCGACAGCACCCTGCACTACTTCTTTGCTGAGGATGAGGTCGATGAGGAAGGGAATGCAGTGGACAAACTCGAGGGATCCTCTGCTCTCCACTCGACTGGTCCTCCCTTACAGTGCTCAAGGGCACGACGGCTGCTGCAGGTGTGGTGGCTTCTATTCTTACGACTTTGTTTTCTTCTGATTTGTTGATTCGTGAGTGCAGAAAAAAATCAATTAGAATATAAATATGCTATGCCGCAAATGGAGCTTTGTGATTTCTCTGGTTTTGGATTCTTGGCCATTTAAATTGCTTGATCCATAGCTGATTTGTCTTATTTGTGTGAGCCACGTTGTTGACGAACCCTCCCGCCCCGTGCTCCTCCAGCTCCACTGCAAACGGATTGAGTCCAAGCAACGGTGAGGGCGTGCAGCCCGTGAGAGCGGCAGTAGCGCGTGCTCCAATTTTGCGGGTCACGGCGCATCCATGCGTCGTTCTCCGGTGTGTCCGTGAGTGCCATCCCTCTGACAAGTGGGACCTAAAGTTTAGATACTTGTACCTTTTGATCCTTTGATCTACGAAACCAAAGCCCTATCTAGCACACGTAGCTTGCGTAGAGATTTGGAAGGTGCACCGATTACACCGAACTTAGCTCCAGCTAGGTCTGCAGCCATTTTGGCCCATAGTGGCCCAACACCGTAGCAACAAATAATAACCAGGCCGAACCACAACCCAGTAACTCACCCACCACCGCACATCACGAGCTCAGGCACCCTCATCCGAAGACCAAACCTAACCCTAGCACTCCACGGCGGCGGCGGCGGCGGCGGCGGCGCTTGGCGAGTGCATCTGGAGGCGCAGGTGCAAGCTCGGCAAGCGGGCGAGATGCATTCGCAGCTTCGCGTGGTGTCTGGAAGTGGAACAAGTGCGGCCAACGGAGCAAGAAGTGCGTGCCGGCGTGCGCATGGCGAACGAGCGGGTAGAATGGTAGATAGTTTAATCGATTTGATTTCCCGCAAGCTTATCCTGTTCCCGCCGAAGCTCTCCACGTCGGCGCGCCGGCACCGCGCGGCGACGGTAGCCCCGCCGCAGCGGAGCCGCGCGTCCCGGCACCGCTCAACGGCGACCTTCCCGGCACGCTCCACCTCCGCGGCGCGGCACCGGGTCACTGACACCTCCCGTGCCCCCTCCGCGCGCGCCGCGCCGCAGCGGTCGAACCACGCCGCCCCGACGCCCTCGGCGGCCGCGTCGGCGCAGAGCGTGAACCGCGCGGTGGTCCCAGCCCCGCCGCCGCGGACGAGAACGCTCCGGAGGCCGACCTCGCCGCCGAGGCCGCGCGCAGGGGCAGCGGCGGGGCGCCCCGCTCCGGCTGCCGCCCGCGCCCAATCCCGGAAGGGGAGGTGGACGGGCGAAGGAGAAGACGTGCGTTGCAGAAAATAGATTAATAAATATGGATCCACATGTACTAATTACGAGATTAAGTTGGACAAACAAAAATAATGGGCAGAAACATTTCTCACTTTGGGCCAGTTTGGCAGGGCTCCGGCTCCAGCTCCGTGCGCTTACCGAAGCACGGAGGAGCCGGAGCCGCACCAAACGGCATTGACCGTGGAGCCATTTTTTGGCACATTTGGAGGAGCCGGAGCCGTTTTAGACCTGCATGGAGGAGCCCAAAAAAGTAACTCCGCGGCTCCGGCTCCGGCTCCGCACGAGGAGCCCCTCGCGAGGAGCCCTGCCAAACTCGCCCTTTATATAGATCTGGTGGTAACCAAACTTACCACAGACTTTGGATTGGACCCCAGACTAGCGGTGATGTAGGGTTCGGAACCGGCAGTGTGTATAGCAGCAGTGTTGAGCCGGCCAGGGCCTCTGGCAGGTCGTTCTCCAGAGCGAGACAGCCAAAGCCGCGAGTGGATGGCGCTCGCACATGCCCAGTGCCGCCAGTCAGCAGTCAGTCACCGCCAACCTAGCGCGGCGTCACGGCGAGCCTCCGACAACACGGCGTCAAAGCCGGCAAGCGCAAGCCCCACGGCAGACGGCGGCACTGGTCCGGGCGTTGCAGCAACGGCATACGAGCTAGGCAGCAACTTGCGCCGCGGTCCGTGGGCTATACGATCCTACGATACGAAGGTAGCGGTGCTATTTTGATCCGCCGTGCCAGGAGGAGCAAGGTCGCTGTTGCTCATCGTGCCGCAGCCGCACTCTGAAGTGCGACGACAATGTTCCATAGCTCTACGTCGTCGCTTGGTCGACTCCACCCATGCTGGTTTCCTTTGCTGGTCTCTCACGGTGGCGATAAGGCGAATCTTGACTAACCGGAGACCTTCTGGACACGCGTGCATGGACATCCTTCCGGAGTAAAAAGTTACAACGCACTGGCATAGTGCGTGGCGTGCTCGCTGTACATGTGTGTCACCTTGCACTGAAATTACCGGCTCCGCTCGCTGGATCATCATAGAAATATTTTGCCTTTCTTTTCTATCTGGCCGGCCGTGTGATAAGATTGATGCCTATAAATACGGCCTCCATGTTCATAGTGCTCCAGCAAGCAACAGCAGCTAGCATAGCTCCCATTCACAGGAAATAAACCCAACCAGGGGCAAACAGCTCGCTGCGAGCCAAAGCACGCGCGATGGCGTCCTCCACCAAAACCGCCCGTTTCCTCGTGCTCGCACTGCTCGTCGTCTCCGCGGTGATCATGCCCAGCTCCGTCTGCCATGGAATCCGTGGCGTTGGTTAGCTACTACTCTAAACTGCTCGTTTAATTTCCTCATCATCCCGTGGCATCTTTCAATATAGATTATTGGACCATATAGGTTCATAGACAGATAGACCTGACTACCAAGGAAATTACTTGAATACTGTATACACGTACTCCTGATTAATTTCCAGGGCTAGGTTCCGGCGGAGCTTTGGACCCCAACCATCCTGCGTGCATCGGACCGTGCCCAGGTCGTGGTCAACCCTACACGCCCCGTCCCGGCGGCGGGCCTGGTGTCTACTACCCTAGCACACCCGCTGCACAATCCAACGGAGAGAACCTACATCCTTGATGGCTGCCTCGCGGATCACGTTCTCTGCTCGTATGGTGTAGTAACGAAAAAAAAACTTGGCGCAACTACGTACTGTGACCAGTGACCTACATGATACTAGTACAATACAACTCCACTATTTTGATCGACGCACCGTGCACGACTGCATGTTAGCTACTCCACAACCTAAGAGGATATATAACACCGTCTCATGTACACGTACGTGTGTGTTAAGTATCAATAAAACTGGGTCGAATTTGCTTCTACCAGATGACATGAATATGATAAATGGCATGTGAATGACTTTCAGTTAGAATAAAGATCAACGCACAAGCAGTATGAGAGACCGGGAAAAACAGATAAGAAAAGGGAGAGGACAACAATTAAAAAAAACGGGGGCCAGCATGAGGAGTCCATCAGCATCGTGTGACAGCCCATGAACTCCCGCTGCTCGGGAATCTACCTTAAGTAACTGGATGGGAACCCCTTAGCACGGTAACAATAATAAAAGAGGACCTTTAATACCGGTTATTTATACCAACCGGTACTAAATTGGCTACCACGTTCTTTTTTTTTTCTATTTCTTTTCTTATTTTATTTTCTATTTTCTTATTCTATATTAGTATTTCGTGCTTGTTTCCTTTAGTATTTATTTACGTATACTAGTTCTAATATGCTAATATATATAGAGTTATATTTGATTTTTAATATTACATTTGAGATAATATTATACATAGACATATTGTGCATACACATATATGAATAATATTACATTACATTGCATCAACTTTCCAAGTTCAACATATTTGATCCATCATTATGGAACTCTCCTGCTGGATTTACTACCTCATCTAGAAGAAATCTACTGAGTTGTTCTTGAATTGCCCTAATTTTTTCCGTCTCAAGGAGTGCTTCCTTCATATCTCTCATCTGTGTCATTGGCAAAGGTTATCATATGAGATCAATGGACATGGAGGATTAGAACTAATATATTGTTAAGAATTTTGTCTACGTACTCTTAGTTTATGGTCGGTCACACGCTTTGGACCTACAAAGCCATGGATGAACTCACATGCGTAGTATCTACATAAATTATTCCCCGGATCTTATCTCAAACACTATATAAGTTATGAAATATTTGTTGTATTCAAGGAAGTGACACAAGATGTGAAAATTCTACATACCGGGAATTTAGGCTTGATATCAAGTTCCTCCTTGAATTCATTCGAGTGATGTTAATGGAAGCGAGCCCATGCTTTGTTAAGCATGTCTATGAGGTTGGTGTATTGATTTCTTGGTCTCCTCAAAGAGTCCAGGATATAGACCGTGCTTCGATCAACCACGATAACAAGAAGTATCCAGTGAAAGCTATACATATAGCATAGTCAAAAGCTAGCTAGTCTTATTTCTAACTACTAGTTCAAAGAAGAAAAGAGATGGGAAACACGCTCACTTGAAGTTGTACGGCAAAAGTATGTATTCTTGTAATGTTGCTTGTCCAAGAAATTATATTATTCTTCAAGGTCCGATTTGGTTTATCTCTTATAGTTGCCTCATTTATAACATCTGGGTCCATGAAGCCGATGTCATAGTATCCTTTCCTCCGACAAGTTTGAATCTCCATCCTGCCTGATACAATATAGAATAGGAGATAAGATGTCGCATGATGACTAGAGCGAGGAGTTTGAAGTTAGAGCAAATTAAACACTTACAAAACCTATGAACTGATGAGTGATTTGTCAAGTGTGTCTTGATTGTAAAGGAAATAAAGTTCCTCGAGCGGCACATTTATAATGGCATCCCCATAGAAATAATATTGATCTCCAATCCGAACTTCAAGCATGAGTAAACCGGTGGCTGAAGCCTCCATGTACCATTGGTGCAATTTGTACATCTTTGTTGGAAGATGGTCCACCAACTGCGGCCACACAAGCTCTTTCCCTAACTTAAATTTCCATTTACCAGCCCCAGCTTGCTTTGGGATGTGATCCACCCTTCGAAGTTGAGCTGTGGTGAGATTTGTATCCTTGGCGAATAGAAGTACGTCCTTATAAAACTCTAAAAGCGCCTGGAGGTTGGATTGGGTTCCGAGTTGTAGAATACTTGACCCCCTTTTCTTCATTTGATAAGACTTTGTTATTGAGCGGTCGTAGTCAGATAGCAGTGGTTTCTCTAACTTTTTCTCCATATTTCTAATGAAAACCCAAAATTTAACCTTATCAAGTGGTGGATCTTTCTTCATGGTAGGCTTTGGTGCGAAGTAAGCTTTAACCATAAGGATGCACGCCACAGTCTCCTAGTCTGCATAGTCGTCAAGAAAGAGCTCGGTGCTCTGATGGAGTACAAGCAACCTCGCCGCAATAACTACCGCAGGGACGATAATTGTCACGACAACCACCGCTGTGATGACCATGACGCCCCTTCATCATCAACAAGGTTATCCAGCTAGGCACCTATCAGCAGGCAGATGGCTTAGGCGTCCCCAAACAAAGGAACATCAAGCACCTGCGACGTTTCTACCTTTAAGACTTAAAATCTATGTATTCTTTTTTCCTTTCTAAATAAAACCTCCAAGGCTCTTTGCATACCTACTGCCTTATTGTTCCTTTACCCGAGCTGTCCCTGACGCTCGGGGGCTGTCCGACCTGTTCAACAAACCACTCGCTTCCAAGCTCGGGGGCTTCCCTAAGTCGTCGACCTCTGGGTCTCTCGACCTCCTCCTTCCCATCTCAAGGCAATATGACTGTGTGGTCGGCGTCCTAGCTAGCGAAACCTAGACAACCTTTTATTCACCCCTCCTACAAGCTCAAGATCCGATCTCAACAGGACGCTGTTCAGGCAAGGCTAGGAACTTATTGGCTCAGCTACATGTTGCCATGACGCATACACCAAGGGAGGGATTGAGCCTCTTTTTCTCCACATACGATTAATTTCATTACATCAAATGTTTCATCATACAGATTGATACACAAACAAGTTTACTTTTCAAGCCCAAGTCATTAATAATGTTCTCCGCTACATCATGGTACTGGTCTGCCAGCTCGGGAAGCAAGTCAGCATTGAAGTCGGCTGCGACTCTTGTAGCAGCATGCTCCAATTGGAGCCGCAGAAAGTGTGTCGCCAACAATGCAAAGATGTTCTTGACGCACTCGACCGCGGTATCCTTTAGCAGAACCTTCAGCCGACCAGGTGCGGCTTTGAAATGATCGAGCAGCGGCGTTGGCGTGGTTGGGTCGACCTCTGGTTGGACCATCTCCATTGCATAGCCAGCTACCTTGCGAAGGTCCTCCAGCTCCACTTCCAACCCTGCAATCACATGTTGTTCATGCTAAAGATTACATACAACAACCTCTAAGCAGCGCTCAATTTCCCTGCGCGCGTTGGCTTCATAGGTCAGCTTTTACGATACGGCATACTCACAATGAACCGCCATATCATGCTCTTACTGAAGGCGCGCATTAGAATCCTCACACTCCTTGAGGTGCCGCTTGAGCCTTTGCTCCTTCACTGTGCCATCTACTCATTCAACTAAATTTATGTTAGTGCCAAGACTTTAAGGACAAAATCAATTCAACAAGTCAATACAATGTACCTCTCAAGTGTGCGGCAAGCACTTCTTTTTCCAAGGCATGGTCCAGGTCCTTCTGCAGGACTTGGTCGGCATGCTTTGCGGCATCCTCTCTGGCCTTCTTGAGGTCGGCCTCGAGCCGCTCCGCCTTTAGGCGGTAGAGCTCAGCTTGGTGAATCGTGTCCACCCTCCGTTGTGCACGCTCAGCCAAACCCTACATACATCTTAACAGTTAGAGCTCGGCAAAGAAACTGGATTTCAGAGGCAAGCCCTCTGGGGAGGTTGGCATACTTACAGTTAACATCTTAGAAATCTCTAACAACCACTACCGCAGCTTAGCCAGATCTATCTTGTCCTGTATTGCATCCCTAACAAGGTTGGACCTAGAAATGTTCAAGGATTCAGGATCCTCTTCACCTTGTACACCAATGTCAGCGCGCCCGCTAGATCCTTCCGGCAGCAGGTCATCCCCGAGCAACTCCTCCTGTTGAGGCTCAGCTCTGGCCCCCTCATCAGCAACTTGCTTGACCTTGGGGTCGACCATAGCAACGTCCACAGCCCCAGAGCTAACTTCACCTTTTTGCGACACCAGGGTTGGCACCGCTCCTCTGGCGCAATCTTCTTTCTCAACTCCGATCACCTGTTCCCTTGGTCTAGGTCGAGCAACTAGTGACCTCCACACCAGCCTCATCGTTCAGCATGGCGGTCCTACATTGCCAATGCGACAAGCAATTCAAACAAAATAGGCGGCAACAACAACCACAAGATAGATAGCATAAGCATATTGCACATACATGGTACTCTTCTTCTTCACCTGAAACTTGGGGCGCAATGGTGGTGGTGGCGCTGACGCATCTCCACTAGACCCCCCATGGATCTTCGCCTTCAATGCCTCCTCGACATGCTCCGGGTCAACCACAGTCATCTCAAGGAGCTCAGACTTACTCTTCTTCGCGGGTGGGCTCGGCGTGTCGGACTCCTCGTTCGCCTCGCTAGTCGACCTAGCCACGGAGGCTGCACTTGGGGCAGCTTTCTCCCTCTTCTTGCCACCCATCTTCTTCCTCTTTCCGCTGGGCTGCAGCGACTTGGAGGCAGGCTGCTTGTGCATGGCTTGTTGTGTTCAATGTCCAACCGGTCCAGCATCTGTGGCCTGGCCAACCTCTTCTGGCAAATTTTCGTCTGACCCGATGGAGGAGTCAGACTCTCACTGGAGGCTGGCAGGTGGCTCGTTTGGCTCGTTGGTCGGGTGGATCTTGGGCCACTGCTCAGCCCCTCCAGGAAGCGACGTCGGGCAAAAGAATGCAAATTCATCGTCCTAGTCAATTCACAAGCACATTCAGAAACAACTCACAAGCACATATAGTGCGCCAAATCAATGTCGTTGGTTGGATGGTGTCCTCTTCAACAAATAAGCCTTGGGGTAGCTCTTATTTCTGATGACGCCCCCAAAGAACTCGGACACCAAGTTGACAATTTCATCCTTGGGCACTTTTCGCTGGACCTCCCGGGTCAAGTCCTGCGGCCCTGTGTACTCATACGTCGGGTGCACTCGGTGTTTGATTGGCTGTGTCAATCTTTGGCAGAAGTTGATGATCACCACTCTAGCTGTCAGCCCACGTGCCTTTAAGTCAGCGATCTTCACCAACAACTGATTCACCTAGACTTGTTCCTCTGAGTTTGGCTGGTTCGACCACTCGGGCATGACCAGTGACTCGTATCTAGTGCGTGGCGGGAGGTCGGGCTGTTGATTGGCGATGGTGAACCACTCTTTGTGCCATCCCTTGTTGGAATCCTTCAACTGGAGGTCGAAATACTCCTGGACTTTCTTCGGCTGCAGAGAAAAACCACAACCCCGATGACTTGTTATTGTTTCCCCTTGGTTGCAACAATTTTTAATTGGTTCAAATACCTCCACAAATCGAAATGTGGAGGGATGCCTAGATATACCTCGCACAGATGGATAAACACCGCAATATCTAAAATCGAGTTGGGGTTCAGATGTACCATCTTGATCTTGTAGTAGTGCAGAAGACCCTAGAAGAAGTCTCCGCATAAAACGCCAAACCCACGCTCAAAGAATGATGCGAAGACCACTGTCTCCGTCTTGTCCTCCATTGGGAAATCTTGGCCGGCGATTGGCTTCCAATCCAACAGCGCCTGAGGCCTGAGAAGACTCCGATCGACGAGCACCTGGATGTGCTCCTAGGTCATCACAGACTTCACACAGATCATGGATGGATCCGGAATGTTCACTTCCACCATCTCTTCGGTCTCCAAGCCTTGCGATTTGGATCTGATGGACGCTAGAGTTTTGATGCGCATACGGTGGCGCGGCGGCTCGGGTCGCGGCAGCACAGTGACTCAGGTGGTGGCGGCACGGTGGCTCGGGCAGCGGTGGCAGAATGCGCGCGAGCAGATTGGGATTTGCGGCGGCGCGGCCTAGGGTTCGTGGGTGCAGTGGCGATGCGCTCAGTGGACTTTGGTGGCGGAGCTACGACTGTTACAGATGGAAATGAAACAGCTCTATCCCTCTTGCGCTTTTTGAGGGGCGTGTCGGCGTAACTTATGGACGGAATTTGCGGGCTTCCTGTTATTGTGGCACACATGCTAGACGAAATCTGCAGGTTTTCCATTACCGCGGCACGTGCGGGATGGAGTCCGGGGGTTTCCATTGCACTTTTAACGGCGCGTGGCTGCGCCTATCCTTGTTCTCAGGCACTAGGACCTGCTTCTGGGCTCAAATTTTTCTTTTTGACCATTGGACCGATTATATTAATCCCTTCAATGCTCGGGGGCTACTCCTATGGAGTGCGTCTTGTGATGCCCTCCATTTCCTTCTATGCCCGATATCCATCAACTCGGCACTCGACTTCGCTCTACGCGATAGCTCTTTGTTCGCTCAGATTTTCTTTTTTCAGCACTGCGCAGCCTCTCCGTCACTATGACGCCATCACAACTTCAGCCGATCACATTCCAAGCTTCACTGTGATGACCTCACGTTCCTGTTCGCCTACACATCGCTCAGGGGCTTGAGAGATATGGATACCCCATGGGTCCTTACCGACCAGACTTGACAAGTGGGCCCGCCCGACTAGGGCGTGCGGGCTAAGGATATGAAGATACTTGAAGTACAAGACAAGGCAACCAGACAATTCAAAACTGCCCGGATATTGTGGGACACATATTGTAGTCCGACTCAGATTACCTTCCATGTAACTACTGAGTAGATTAGATTCAAACCCTAGGTCATCAGCCTATATAAGGCGGCCAAGGGCGCCTCCCGAGGGCATCCAATCTCTACCAGCAATACAATCCACGCATACACAACGTATGGTATTACTCTCCGGAGGCTTGAACCTGTCTAAAACCCTTGTGTCCCTTGTGTTCTCGCGATCACCTTCGAGTTCTTAGTTTCGTAACCACCTCCACCAACAAATCAACCACTTGGGTAACCTCCTAGTGGACTACCAGGCTTATAAATCCGACAAGTGGCGACTGATTATTTCACCAAGTGGACCGAAGCAACCCTCAATATTATGACGCATCGAGAGGTGATTGAGTTTGTTAGAGAACATATTGTGCATAGGTTTGGCATTCCACAAACTTGAACTATGGATCAAGGGACTTCATTCGTATCCAAAGAGGTGCATGAGTTTGTTGAATCCTATGGTATTAAATTGTTCAATCCATCTCCATATCATGCTCAAGCTAATGGTCAAGCCGAGTCTAGAAACAAGATTTTGATTAAGCTCATCAAGAAAAAGATAGAAGAGAATCCTAGAAGGTGGCATGAGATATTATATGAAGCTTTGTGGGCTCATCGTATTTCTAGACATGGTGCGACTGAAGTTACTCCTTTTGAGCTTGTCTATGGTCAAGAAGCCGTTTTACCCGTTGAGGTGAATCTAGACGCATATAGGTTGGCTAAGCAAATAATCATGATGTTGATACTTATCATGCCTTGATGATGGACAATGTTGATGAGGTGACCGATAAGAGATTGGAGGCTTTGAAGGAGATTGAAAAGGACAAAATTCGAGTTGCTAGAGCATATAACAAGAAGGTAAAAGCTAAACATTTTCAGGTTAATGATCTGGTTTGGAAGAGGATTCTACCTATTGGGACCAATAGTAACAAGTTTGGCAAGTGGTTCCAAGTTGGGAGGGGCCATACAAGATTGTGAAGGTGCTTTTTGGGAATTCCTATATGGTGGAAACTTTGCAAGGATAGCAGTTGCCTAGAGCTCTCAATGGTGGGTACTTGAAGAAGTATTATCCAAGTGTTTGGCAAGATGGTTAATGTAACATGGCCGGTATCTTCAAATATCGCCCTTAGAATGAATGGCCGGTGGATTCTGCAAGGAACATCGCCGTTAGGCTTATTTTTATTTTCTAGTACGCAATGCTTTACCAAAAAATAGGGGGGCATGTGTTGAAGCCCAAAATTGGTAGCAAACCAATCATGCTGGGACCAACCAGTTCCTCCAGGCGGTCTGACCGGTCCTGGATCTTGTAGCCAGTTTAGCAAGGCCAACTGGTCTGATCGATGGGTACGACCAGTCTAACCAATCCAACCCTACTCCAAATAGAATTGAGGAGTCCTAGTAGGTTAAAATTTGTAATAGGATTTCCTTATGGGCAAGATCTTCCGACCCTATAAATTTATCTTTACTTTTATCTCCAAACCTTAATCTTTTCCAACCCCTTTGCTTTCCTGCTCCATCTCGACGGCGGTTGAGGACAGTTTGAGTGGCCTGCCGATCTCAGAACAACTCTAGGCACACCATCCCTGACGGGATCCCTCCCGGGATGGTGAACGTAGGTTTTTCACGTTGCCCCTGTGCAAACTAGTCTGACCGGCCGGCTTCCCTGACCAGTCTGACCGGCTAGAAGCAGGAGCCTCGTGAGATGAAGTTCCACCGCGTACGAGAAAAAGCGTCAACAACATGGTGAGTGGTGACCAGATGACCGTTGCATTCCAGAGGTCAAGGTCGTGGTCGCTCGTGGCGCACTTTTTAGTGCAACAATAAGCACTGGCTTGCTGCCTGCCAACAAGAAAATGCCTAGTCCAGTGATAAACCAAATAAACGCACGCTTATAAATGTTGCCTCCAAGGTCACAAATTTCAGCGAGCCCCAGCACCAAAGTGCGATGGTGTCGTCCGCCAGCGCCCATCTCCTCGTGCTCCTGCAGATCACACCGTTATCACCGCGGTGACCACGAACCACACCACTGTGACGATGAACTGTGTGATCTGCAGGAGTATGAATGCCCGCGACGTTGGTTCGTTTCTACATCTTGTGGCATTACAGCAGTCAGAAATGAACTGATCGGCCAGAACAGAGTATGAATGCCAAGGAACTTACATGAATTTATACATTTTGTAGGGTTGATGCCCGACGTTTCGGGCCATAGGCCTCTTGTGTGCCGTGTGCATCGACGAGAAGAAGTTCCCAACACCTCCTGGCTATATATCCCTACGCGTCCCCTCCACGTACCATGGCTCGTCCGGTCGTCCCCACTACAAGCCACGTTCCCGCTACTTTTGCCCGGTACCCCTACGGCCGTGAACTGAGCAGCAGGAGTGGGAACAGAAGGAGGGTCGATATTCCACCGTGCAGGTCCGATTCATGTTGATAACACCCCAGTCATATAACTGTGTTTAGTACTTCCTTCATCCTAAATTGTGGATCGTTTTGATATTTCTATATGCATAATTTTTACTATGCACCTAGATTAATCTATGTCTAAATGTATAATAATGTTTTTGAATCTAGAAAAGATAAAACAACCTACCATTTGGAATGGGAGGAGTATGAATAAAGCTGAAGTCAAATGGCCGACTGCAGCTAGCGTTGCTGCTGCTAGCTAGGTGGCATCAAAATGACTGGTTGTGAATGTACAGCTTTGAGCTCAGAAAGTAGCATGCCGCAGGGATTGATCGGTTGAAAATGTTTTGTAGGAAAAAAACATTTCCAAACATAGGAAAACACATGTTCTACCGTATCACCATTCAACACCTCTTCACCGGTGGGGTGGGGATGATGCCACCTTTTCAGTTCCTTGCTTCCCATCGTGTATTCGTGTATGCCTTGCCCTCACATGGTACCTCGTCCCTTGCACATCCCGGTCGGGGGGCCTTACTAAGCGAGCGTTCCCTGCCATCGGCAAGCAACGAACGAGCACTGCAACATGCTAGCTACGCACGTGCATAGGAAGTAGCTAGCAGCGCACCATGCCATACAATTTCACCAACACATGCATATAAAACAAATATCACACTTACACCTTAATTTCAGATTATATTGAGAGGGAAGACCTGACCACCAGGTTTAAGTCAGCCGTTCAAATTTTCTCCCTCCCCTCAGTTTTTCCCTGTACGTGAAAAGCCATGAAAACCTCTACTGCCATTGCAATTTACATCTCCTTTAATTGTCCAGCCCAATGCGCCTATTGGATTCTTCAGTGAGGCAAATGCGGCGGTTGCCCTGCTCCTTTTGGAAACAAGTATTTTGATCCTCACGTGTGTTGTTCTCGAAGCATCTGAAAGAGGAAACATTGTAGGAGAGGAGAGCCATGATTTAATTGCACAAATTGTTCATGGCAGAATAATCACCTTAAAAGGCGTCTTCGTCTGTATTGTCATCTTCGATGTAGACCAAGAATGCACAATACAAAAGTTGGATCAGTACAGAAAGTATATAGCCATGTCTAGTTTGTGTTGATATATTTGTACCCTAAAATCAAGGATGGATCTCGTATGCCGGAAGGGAACAAAATCATCACCGTGGAGGCTGTTGGAGCACACGTCAGCCTGGTGAGTGGTGAATGAAGACGAGCTGTTTTTGGTAGGGGAGCCCTGTGGTGCGCACTGGGTGCACGAGCCGCACTTGGCCCAGATGAGGTGTCAGCAAGGGCCTGCCGCTGCAGCAGCTGGTGGTCGTTGCTAGCACCAGAGGCGGCAGCGACCTCATCTGGGCCGATCAAGAAAATTGCATGCGTGGAATTTCCCCGGTCGCAGTAGGGGCGCTCGAATTTTGGAACAGAAGCACGCCCCTCGTGCTCTCTCTTCTTTCTCTTTTCCAACGATCGTTACCTTTCCTTTGACTCATCTTCCTCCATCGCACAAAGCCGCTGCTGGCCTCCCCAACCACGCCCTCCCCATGTCAGTGTCACGCCGGCAAGGACCACCCTAATCTCTTCCCTCCCCCCTTCCACTCAACCCCATCTCCTTTGGTCCAAGCTCCCCTACCTCCTCCGTCATCCCTCCCCGCTCCGTCGGCGGCGCCACCACAAAAACCACCGCCGACCCTCCCCAACTGGAATCCTCCACCACCCTGGCGGGTAGCGCCGCTAGTGCCCACCATTCCGCTCACACCCCACTACCACCGCCTGTCTGGCAGCCACCCCGACCATTGCTTTGGGTCCAGCGGGCATAGAGTCCCTCCCCAACCCAAAACCCCCAAACCCTAACCAAGTCAAAGCTCGCCGGAGTTGGAGGCCTCCTCGGGATTAACCAATATGAACTATCCTCGCTAGACTTCCCTTTCTTAGAAGCTGAAATTAAAAGAACCATTGATAATATGCCGAGTGATAGAGCACCAGGACCAGACGGATATACGGGATTGTTTCTCAAATCGTGTTGGGATATTATCAAGCATGATGTAATGGCAGCGGCAAATACTTTCTACTCTCTTCGCTGCAATAGCCTCCAACTAATCAACTCAACCAATATTATCCTATTACCAAAGAAAGAGGGAGAGGATATTGTACAAGACTTCAGGCCCATAGGCCTAATTCATTCTTTCATTAAAATCATCACTAAAGCGTTGGCAATAAGACTACAACCGCACATAAACTTAATTGTCTCCAAATGCCAGAGTGCATTCATAAGGAAGTGGAGTATCTATGGCAACTTCATGACGATGCGTAGTACGGCTAGATGATATCATCGAAACAAAGTATCAGCCGTTTTCCTCAAATTGGATATTGTGAAGGCTTTCGACTCCATTAGGTGGGATTAATATGCTCTCTCTCCTACGACGACTGGGTTTCCCGACACGTTGGCACAACTGGATCGCGGTGCTACTATCCGCTTCCTCCTCCCGCATTCTTCTAAATGGGGTCCCAAATCAGCCGCTGAAACATGACATCAGTCGGGCGACTAACACTTGTCAAATCGGTCCTAACCTCACAACCCATCCATCTACTTACAGCCCTAAACACATCTAAAGAAATCATAAAGCTCATTGATGCTAAGAGGAAACAGTTCCTATGGACCGGAACCGATAATATCGCAGGCAGGAAGTACAAGGTGAACTAGTCGGCCATGCCTAGGAAATGGGGTGGCATCGGAGTTCTACACCTTGGAAAATTCTCCAGAGTACTCCGTATTTGCTAGTTATGGCAAGAATGAATGAACGATGGTCCCCATTGGGAGGGATGCGATATCCCTTACTCACAAGATGATCGCAAGCTATTTGTGGCAGCCACCACGATTACAATTAGAGATGGTAAGAAAACGTTATTCCAGGATAGTGGTTGGATCAGTGGACAAAGGCCGAGGAATATGGCGCCAAACCTGTTTAACATCTAAGAATATATCGTTGCATGATGATGTGACTAATGACGCCTGGATACGGGACTCGAACATTCTACATCACAATTTCTCTGTGTCACGCTTTATTGAGTACCACCGCATATGGGTTGAAGTGAGCCGGGTGCAGCTCAGATTGGGAGTCCCGGACACCATTGTGTGGAAGCTCACGAAAGACGAGCAATACAGTTCACAGTCGGCCTACCGAGCGCAATTTTTAGTATCCACGATGACTAATTTCGAGACCATCATTCGGAAAGCTTGGGCGCCAGCCAAGTGCAAGTTCTTCAGCTGGCTGGCTATGCAGGATAGAGTCTGGACAGTGGATCGGCTGGTGCGACGGGGATGGCCCAGTAATTCATGTTGTGCTCTTTGTAATGCAACACAAGAGATCAAAATTCACCTATTTACCGGCTGTAACTTTGCAAAGAGAATTTGGACAGAGATGAGTGCATGGACACGGTGTGCAAACATTAACCCGAGTCATTGGGATCTATGTGCCTCCCTACACAATTGGTGGACAGCTTTAGCGGGTGCTCAGGTGGTTGGCAGAAAAGGGTTGCGAAGCCTAATTATCCTTGTGCTGTGGGAAATTTGGATGGAGCAAAATTCTCGAATATTTCAACGTAAGGAGCAAACAATCGATCGCTTAGTGAACAAGATAAAAGATCAAGCGGCTACATGGATTGCGGCAGGAGCTAAACATTTAGAGTTTTTTATTGATGCTACCCGGCGGCATTAGTTGCCCCTAGCAGAGTCTTTTTTTCCATTTTTTTTCCAGAGTGATGGGATAAGATCGTACAGAACTTTACTTTGTTTTCTGCCTGTCGGGCTTTCCTCTATTTTAATATAGCAGCAGCCTTCTTATTGGCTCGTTTCAAAAAAAACAGAGAAGACAAAGGTGCTCGCTGGAGAAGGTCGTGTGGAGATGCTTCAATTTGTTACGTTATTCTCGATTTGTTAATTACTTCTCATTATTTCTTTCTTTTTTGCCGTCCCATTTTCCTCTTACATTTGAATAAGGAGGGCGGCTCTCCCAAAGTATCGAGAGCCCTCTCGATTTATATTTTGCGATCTAGGAAACTCACTCTCGCACACGCCGTGGCCAAGTAGATCGAATCGGACCTCAACTCTCAAGAGCAGTGGCGGCCGGTTTTCTTGGGATAAAGAACCGAACACGGTTTGCCATGAACAAACGGACTAGATTATTGCCAACACGCAATTGTACACGTTACGATTGCCATTGACCGGACCAGACCAGACTTTCCGAAGCCGGCGCAACGGCCATGGGCGCCTGGCTGAGCAAGGCTTCTCCGGCGAGCTCGCCGGGCTGGTCTTCCCTCCCGCCGGAGCTCGCGGACCTCGTCCTCCGCCGCCTGTCTTCCCTCGCCGACCGCGTGCGCTTCGCCTCCGTCTGCCGCCACTGGCTCCACGTCGCGATCAGGTACTCGTCGCCCAGCTTGCCTCGGGCGCTCCCGTGGCTCAGCTTCCCCGACGGCACCTTCCGGAGCCTCCCCGACGGCGAGCGGCACTCCTTCCGCTTCAGGAAGAACGACCTGTGCGCCGGCTCTTTCGGCTGCTGGATGCTGTTCGAGCAAGCAGGGCGCAGGCCAAGCCGCCGCCACTTCCTCGAGAACCCGGTGCTCGGAACCACCAAGCGGCTCCCCGGCCATTGCAGGGAGCCCGTCGATCTCAACCCAGATGGCTCAGGCAACACACGTTCCGGCTCCAGGTCCACCAGGTTCTTCATCAGCAAGGTCATCGTGTGCTCGAGCGACCTCATCGTCGCCATGGTTAACTACAAGGACCGCCACCCATGCGTGGTAGTATGCTGCCGGCCGGGCATGTCTTCGTGGTCGACAGGCCTGTGCAACGACCATTGGTACCATGACATGGCCTTCTACAAGGGGAAGCTCTTCACCGTCACCCAAGAAGGGAACCTCTTTGTTCACGAGGTTACCGAGGACAGTGACAATGGTGAGCTGAGGGTTTCTCGAGTCGAACAAGTGATTCAGGCGCCACCCCCGTGGAAGTATACGCTGGATGGATCTTATGCAACTCTGATCTGCGTCAGGACATGCTACCTTGTTATCTCTCGTGCTGAGAAGTTGCTGATGGTACGGTGGATCGTTCCTCTGGATTATTACAGTTCTAAGGACTCCACAAAACAGATGACACTGAAGGTGTTTGAGGCAGATTTTGAGATGTCTCAATGGCTAGAAGTGAAAAGCTTGGATGATCAGGTGCTCTTCGTCAGCTCAAACTCCTCCAAGGCCATCAGCGCATCTAGTCACCGTCACTGCGACTATCTGCGAGGGAACAAGATATATTTCACCGATGAAGACGGTTTTAATATTTCGCGCGTTTGGCCATCTAACAAGCCACGTACCTGTGGCGTGTATGATATGAGCAGCAACACTATCCATTCTATTTCACTGGGTGACTTGCACATCAGTGATCAATCAAAGGCCTCATGGTTCTTCCCATGATTAGAAGGATTTGCGTCCTATAGATAAATGCATAAATATAATGTACAATCAGTTTCATTACACTTTTGTTCAATCAGTAAATCTAAAATCAGTCCTTTTTAGTAGATACATTGGTCCATGGTGCAAGTGGTAGGTAGGCGACATTAGCCGACGTCAGCTCTAGGTATTGATTCTCTAACTGGATGACGAATTTAAACTATTTTTGTCTTTTCAATGAAGCACTTGATCTATGGACCATGACACATTTAAGCATTCTGTATAACTATATCTTGTCATGATATATTCAAAAGAAGACCTATGTTTTCGTGTTTTTTACCTCAAAAACATGGGCCTTCTTTTGAAGATATCATGACAAGATATCCTCAAAAGATCTATATATCTTGCTTGCATTTAACTTTGGGTTGATGATTAGTAATTGTTTATTGGATCATTATGATTGTCCATTCAACTTGTTTCATAGTTCGACCATTTTACTTCACTAGCATTCTTTTATTGTTGGTAGAAAAGCTTGTAATAAGTCATCTCTTTGTGTTTTACTTCTCTACTTGCTATTACCTATCGAACAGTTTTTTTATGGAACATGAGGAGCAGCGCCCCTACTGGTTATACATGTAAAATGTTAAAATAGAGTTCACAAAAGGGAAAGAGAAAGCAAAAGGTAAAATTACAAAAGAGAAACTAACCATTCTAAGATTTGTGGGAACTATATATATTTCTTGTTTATCCGATGGATAACCATGGCAAATTCATGCTTAGAAGTTGATTTGCACAAGTCAACTGTGGATGTAGTGTGTTCGAAGATTACTCCATTTCTCGTGACCCAAATGCTCCAGGCATGAGGATTATATGATACTTTCCATGTAGAACGGAGTGGCTGTTTGATGCTCGAAGCATTTTGTGTGTTCAGGGTGATTTGCTTGGCAATAAGGTACAGACTCAACTAGGGATATTGAGTACACCTAAACGAGTGGAAAGCTAAATTATACCAAACCGGAGATGCAGCCATAGTGGTTAGAAGCTTTGACCGCTTCTAGGAATAGTGGCTAAATATTTTGGAGAAAATAGTCGTGTGTTAAAAAGAGGAAAGACTGTGCAACATAGGAAGAGTAAGGGCTTGTTTAGCAAAATTGTAGGTGTTTAGCAGAACTGCACACAATTTGTGTCAGCTCCTCCCACATAATCATAAGCCTATGAGAAGCAGACGTTCTAGAGGTCAACTATAAACCCATCCATCCCAAACTTTGTCAACGATGGCTCCTTTCTCATTCACAATGACATAAAGAGGCCAATACTACTAATTCTACTACCATCCCAAACTTTCCAATGATAACCCATCCTAGCTACCTGAGTGACCCATGGAACTCATTTCCAAAAGGGAGAACCAATCTCAGGGCAGCAAAACAAGTTAGGTTGGTTGATTTATATTCATAGTTCAAACTTTGGACCCAACTGGCATCATCTTCTTGATGACATCTACGGATCCAGGAGGCCACAACAAGCAGATATTTAAATTTCTCAAATCATTAATGCACAAGGCACCAAACTCTTTCTTCTGTGCAACCAACTTCCAATTAGCTAGATTATATTGATGCCTATCCTCAGTGTTGTTCCAGGAAAAAAATTGAGCAATCTGAGAATTTATCAGGTCAATGGCCCATTTTGGGAATTTACTAATAATGGACAGCAAGTATGTAGGTATACTGGCCAAAAGGTAAGCCTTCATCCATACGAGAGCACAGTGAACACAGATTACTTCTTGTCGTTGTCGAGATTTGCGGATCAAGACTTTAGACTAGTAAATTTCTTTTATGCGCGTAAGGCTTCGGATGGTGGCGTGGGAGACACGGGGTTAGACTGTGTTGACGCCAGATTTCGTCACTAGTAGAATCGGCGCCAAGAAGAGAGGGAATCGGAGAAGCACAGTTGGGAATCGGTCGAATGGTGCTACAATATGAGATCGGCCGGTGACTTCTGTCTCGCTTCGGGTCGAACGTACCAATCGGTAGCCTTTTGCCGATAAGGAATCGGCCGATTAGGAGGATGGGTTGATTGGGCCTGTATGGGCTTGAAAAGGAATATAAGGATGAGGAGGAGATCAGCCCACGAAGTGTGGAGTAACCAATCTAGCACGAATCGTGCTTGTAGATATTCGTTTTCTGTTTGAATTAGGGATAGAATTCTAGTCGGTTAAGAAGATATCTGTACGGGGCTATAAATAGCTACCTTTGTAAATCTGTAATCATCAACCAATCAATACAACATACTACTTTTTCCTCGTACTTACTTTCGAGCAGGCAATTTCGCCAACACCTTTCTCTTTTTCACGAGTTCGTGCGGATTGGCAGGGCTGCATCAGCTTGATCTCCGGCCGATTCTGTAAGTTCCGCTTATCGAGTAATATCTAAGCTTTAACTTCGGGCGCATCGCTGTTGTTTCGTTTAGATTTATTCACTAGTTATCGATATTTGCTAGATTCATAGGTTTTACCTGTTTTTCTAGTCTTTATCACCAGTTATCCAGCTAGGAATCGGTGGTTTCGGCTTCATTTATCTTCTGTTATTAAATTCATCTATCGCCGATTAGACCTGTTCCTAGTGTTGTTATCATAGCTTTGTATCGGTTACTTTAGTAATTCCCTGTCTACAAGGCTACAGAGATCAGGCTGCCTTATAGCCGATTTCTTTATTATCGTAAATCGGCCGATTCGCTGATAAGCTCTCTCAAGATCGGAAACTTAGCCGATCGTGATTTCTGGACCTGACACGTATTCTTCCTTGCCAATCAACAGGTCAGATTGGCTGGCACGCCGCGTGAACCGCACCAGGGCATTCACCCGAATAGGAGCTAAGCAGATTCTCCCGGGTCGTGTGTCGGATGCTGGGATTCGGTTGACCGATTTCTAGCGCCAACACACTTTTGGCACGCTCGGTGGGACAAATACAACCGCCATCATGTCGAAAGCTGCTGAAGTCTCCGAAGATAACGTCATCGAGGTGACGGAAGCAGATCTGAAGGACGACCAGAAGGAAGAACTGGACAAGTATACGGCACAGTTCCGGAAAGCTTGCCTAAAGTCTTTCAGTCGCTCCAGAAGCGGGGAGACTATCAAGAAGACTCCATTCCCTCCTCCCCGCCAGATCACAATTTCTGAGGATTCGGACAAAATGTCCGATATGATTCAACAGTCTATTTATCACGCCTTCATTGATCAGTCCCCGGTACTTTCAAATATGGTGCACAATGCTGTTGTCAACTCCTTCGCCGGGGGGATACCTCAAGGATACAGGGGACCGGCATATTTTCAGCCGATTCCACCAAACCAGAATTATTCGAATTCGGCTTCGCAGCCGATCCAATTTTCTGTCGGGAGTTCAGGTGCTTCCTCATCATCAACTCCAATGGGATATGGCTCCATCCAACTGTCCTCTGCGCCATTCCCTCCAGTTAGCCCATCACCCTGGGGGGCACCTTCAGCCACGGCCGGTCAGAATCAATCGGCCAGTCAAGGGAACCCTCCATTCCAGGCATCCTTCCAGGCGACCATTCGGCCAACCGTACCGCCATACCAGCCTGTTGCTCCGGAGGTCAACAAGACAGCAGAGATCATGCTGTATGATGAAACGAGTGGCTCATTCAAGCAGCCGACCTTTACTACACAGCCGGCTTTCACTCAAGTACCACCTGCTTCCAATCAGCCTCCGTTTATTCCACCTCCGGTTTACCAGCACGTGCCAATACCTCAGCCAACGATTCACCAGCAACAGCCAGATTGGTCGGCACGTATTGCGGAGGTAATGCAAGAACAATTCGGCTTGAAGCCGAAAGTACAAACTTATACCTACAGAACACCATACCCATCTACATATGACCTATTGCCGTTCCCCCATCGGTATAAAGTTCCCGATTTCACTAAATTTTCGGGGATGGATGATACTTCGACTGTAGAGCACGTGAACAGATTCATCATCCAAGAAGTAGAAAGGATAAGCCAAGTACAAAATAACATAAGGAGAGGGTCCCAGGGCCGCCGCTCTCGCTCCGGCCTCCGGTCCCTGTCAGCGCGTCCGTCGAGGGAGGGTGATTTCTTCCCGATCTTGACGATGATCTCCCTGGTCGCCGTCGCCGTCGAGCATGATGATGAGCCTCAGCCTCGGCATTTGTGCCCACCGGGGAGGAGGGCCGATTTTGTTGCCCTGCTGATTACCGTAAGACCCGGGCATCGCATCCCTGTCATTGGGAGCGCGGGGCGCGAGAGCAGGCGATGTGCCCTCCTGTGCCGTTCGGCGCGGGTCATGAGTACTCTGCGGCAAATCAGAGGGAGCCGCAGCCACTGCAGCTTGCGCTGCACGGCCGCGCATAGGTATTCAAGATCGGTTACGTTGGGGACGCCGCTCCCTTTCGGCTTGACAGGGCCGCGGCGCATTTATGACGAGGTCGATAGGGGGACCCACGAGATCGGCGCCTGATCCTCCAGTCCGCGCCCGAGGCGGATATTTGTCTGGTGGACCCGAGCGAGTCCGACCCCCGCGTTGAAGCGTCCCCACATAAGTAGAGACTAAATGTGATCCAAATTATCAGTCCCAGGAGGCTGATAACACATTTATTCAACAGATAGTTCAGAAACCGTACAACTCCCGAAGGAGCGGGCGGGCAAGCCACACCCAAAGCAAGACTAAAGCGATAACCACACAAATCCATGTTGCAGTCCAGTCGGACTCCGGGCTGCAGTCGGAGCTAAGCGTCAGCGGAAGCATCCTGCAAAAGGGCCAACACCACAGGCAGCGTTGGGTGCAGACGCAACCTCCTACTCGAAGTCCTCGGCGACGAAAACCGGATCCTCCTCTGAAGTAACAACACAAGGGTGAGTACAAAAGTACTCAGCAAGTCCAACCCCATCCACGGAGGGGGATATAACAGAGTATGCACAAGAATAATCAAGGAATACGCTATGGTTCATTTGCAGTAAAGCTGGATTTTAGACACATGCAGGGTTCCATTTCAAAGAAGTTTCATAAAAATATTTTAGTAAACAATATATCAAGTGGGGTTGATCCTACACAAAGGATCCAAGTTTTATCGCTACCGGACTCCCCGTCCGCCGTAGCGCACGGCACATCTGCCGGACACTTCCAAAATTCCACGCACCCACACACGCAGTACAAAACCAGTCATCCTCAAAAGCTAGTTGTGTGACCGAGCCGTAACTCGTCCAATGCCGTGGACACGGCTACCCGGATAGGTTTTAACTCTGCAGAGGTTGTACACTTTCCCCACAAGTAGGGTACCGTATCGCGATCACCTTAGTGTCGGTACGGATCCTAACAAAGCCATTACCCACCTTAGCCAACACTGACTAGTCCCCACAAGAGCGCTCAAGGGGTTAGCAACCCATCCACGGGGCCGTAACCGGGACCTAAGTCACCAAGAGCTTAGTCCTTTTCCAAGGCCCCCCCGTTGCTCACCAGCACACCTGAAGCCTAGCAGTTTAGCTAGTGGGGTTTATGCTAAGCCGTTGCCCATACAACGGTCGAGTGGTTGTACGATGATGGAATTAGGCAGGATGACACATCAACTGGGTCCTTAGTCATGACAAGATGGATATCTCCACACTGCTCAACCACTGAGGTACGAGCCTGACAATCCGGAGTTCCACACAAGAAACACCCATCCATCTCATCCACCACCTCATTTAACACCCGAAAACCCAACTCCTCAGTTAAACATACTCACACATTAATTTCCGAGTAAACAGGTGTAGTCAAGTATGAATTTGGATAATGAGTTCCTAAGCATTCTAGCAGTATTTACCATCTAAACAGAGCAACTCATATTTAGAGATAAATATGGGACAACAAGGAATAGTCATAACAATCAAGGGGTGGCTAACCAACCATGTCTTGCGGTAAAATAATTATGCATTTTATAAAGCAGGCCAATAGGTTGTGTCTGAAAAACTGGGTATTAAAATATGCATCAAAGGGTGAGATTGGACTTGCCGTTCTCAAAGCCTTCTGGGAGCTCCTGCTCGCGGTACTGGTCCTCGGGCTCGGGCTCGCGGTCGAACTCCTCCTCGCGCTCTCCTCGGGTACTCCGCGATCTACGGCACACACAAACGAGCACACAATAAATAAAAGGAAAAAGGGTTTTACCCGATGAGCTCCGAACAGGAAACATGAACGGAAAATAGGTAGGAAGGGTATTTTCGTGGGATTTTGATATGCCTCGGCGGAAATATATGAGAGGAGGCCGTGGTCGAGTTTGGGGTTAATCGGAGGAGGTTTGGCGCATGAAATGACGGGTTAAAGGAGTATTAGGGGCTTTACAACGGGGTTTAGGACTGAACCGTGAGGGTAGGGGCCTATCTGTAATTATTTTTGGAATGGTGGAAGGACTGGTTCGCGAATCAGGGAAATTTGTGGGTTGGGTCGTGAGGAGAGGGATTTACCCCTTCTTCTTCCTGGGGACAATCAGGAGCTTGAGAGGAGAAATGGCCGTCGGAGTTCTGGTGGTGGGAGTGGAGGAAGGCAAGGTGCTCGTGGTGAGGGTGTGGAGGTGAAGGCTCGGCTCCCTCCTTTTATAGGCGGCGCGCGGGCGGGCAAGGGCCGAGGTAATGATGGCGGCCGGACTCTTGGCCGGTGGCGTGCCGGAGTGGTGAAGCTCGTGGACGGCGTGGCGGCGTGGTCGACGAGGCCACAGGGGCGGCGACCGGTGACCGGCGACACGACGCGACGCACCGAGCCAAGCGCTAAACGCCAAGGCGCGAGCGGGCGCGGTACGGGCGACGTGACGCGGTGCGGGCGCGGCGGCGCGGCGGGCGCGGGCGCGGGGCGGGGCGGGGCGGCGCGACGCGGGCGGCGGGCGCGCGCGGCGCGGGCGCGGGCGGCGCAGCGGCGGCGGGCGCGCGGGCGCGCGGCCCGAGGCGGCGCGCGGCCCAGCGCGCGCGTGCGCGGCCCGGCGCCTCGGCGCCCGTGCCAGGCAGGGGGGGCCGGTGCAAGTGGGTGGGGGTGCCAGGAAGTAAAAGAGGAGAGAGAAAGGGGAGGAAGAAGGAGAAGGAAAAAGGAGAAGGAAAAGAAGGAGGAAAAAAAAAGAAAGAAGGAAGAGAAAGAGAGGGAAGGGAGGGGAAAAGATGGCGAAATTTTCGGAATTCGTCTGCGCGCGGTGACGGATTGACGGGCACGCGGCGAAAATTACGGGGAGTGGAAAAATGGAGAATTGACGGGCCGGGGCCAGGACGGCGGGTCCGACGGAAGGGAAAAGATTTGACGGAGCTCGGCGGTCGGAAAAATTTTGGAAAGTGTTTTTAACGGGTGATTTAACCGGGTGTATTTTACGGGCGTTACAAACCTACCCCACTTAAATTGAATCTCGTCCTCGAGATTCGGCCGAGTCCTGAACAGATGGGGGAATTCCTTCTTCAACGCATCCTCGCGTTCCCAAGTGGCTTCTTCCTCACCATGCCTACTCCACTGAACTCTGCAAATCCGTACTGCTGAATTCCTTGTCCTTCTGGTGACTGTGTCCAGAATCTTAACGGGTACCTCCTGATATCGCAGATCTTTCTGCAAATCTATGGTCTCCACCGGTATTTGCTCTTCTGGTACTCTCAGGCATTTTCTCAGCTGGGATACATGGAACACCGGGTGAATATCCGACATTTCTTCGGGCAACTGGATACGGTAGGCTACCGCTCCAATTCTCTTTAGCACCTTGTATGGTCCGATATACCGAGGGGCCAGCTTTCCTTGCACTTGAAACCTTCGGGTACCTCGGATCGGAGAGACCCTAAGGTACACGAAGTCCCCCTCACTGAAACTCAACTCTCGCCTCCTCTTATCTGAGTAGCTCTTTTGTCTAGACTGTGCTGCTTTCAACTTCTCTCGTATTTCAGCTACTCGCTCTTCTGCTTCCTTAATAAAGGCAGGTCCTACCAGGGTGCGCTCTCCCACTTCTGACCACATCAACGGGGTCCTGCACTTCCTTCCATAGAGAGCCTCAAACGGTGACATGCCTAAGCTGGCTTGGTAACTGTTGTTGTATGAGAACTCTGCATATGGTAGGCTCTGCTCCCAATCCTTGCCATAAGTAAGGGCACATGCCCTCAACATGTCTTCCATGATCTGATTTACTCTCTCTGTTTGGCCATCGGTCTGGGGGTGATAAGCTGAACTAAAGTCTAGTTTGGTGCCCATAGCCTTATGGAGACTCTTCCAGAACCTAGAGGTGAATTGGGTCCCTCTATCTGAAACAATTCTGCTAGGTACACCATGCAACTTCACTACGTTGTCCACATAGAGCCTTGCTAGCTTCTCTCCACCATAGGTGGTCCGTACGGGCAAGTAGTGGGCAACCTTAGTGAGTCGGTCCACTATCACCCATATGGAGTCATTCCCTTTCTGAGTCCTGGGCAATCCTACTACAAAATCCATGCCAATCTCGTCCCACTTCCAAACTGGAATGGGTAATGGTTGTAGTAACCCGGCTGGCTTCTGATGTTCGGCCTTAACTCTTTGGCAAATATCGCAATGAGCGACGAACTGGGCTATGTCCGCCTTCATCCCGTTCCACCAGTACTTCTGCTTTAAGTCCATGTACATCTTGGTGGATCCCGGGTGGATGGAATATGCTGAGTTATGGGCCTCATCCATGATGGTTTGCCGGAATTCACCTTCCTTGGGTACACAAATCCTATCCTTGTACCACAAGGTTCCCTTTTCATCCACTCTGAAGTCTGGAGCTTTGTTTTCTCCGGTTTGCCCGCGAATCTTCACCAGGTCCGGGTCCGAGCCTTGGGCCTCTCGGATTATTTCTTCTAGGGTGGGCTGAACACTTAGCTTGTGGCTGGTATTCTGAGGGATGATATGTACATTTAATCGAGCCATTTCCTCTTGTAAGTGGGGGTCCTTAGGTCCGATCTGCCCATGGGGTTTCCTGCTTAATGCATCCGCTACCACATTGGCCTTACCGGGGTGGTAGTGAATTTCCAAATTATAGTCCTTGACCAATTCTAACCATCTTCTTTGCCTTAGATTCAGATCTGGTTGGGTGAAGATGTATTTTAGGCTCTTGTGGTCAGTGTAAATCTCACACTTATTCCCGATCAAGTAATGTCTCCAGATCTTGAGGGCATGCACTACGGCTGCAAATTCCAAGTCATGGGTGGGGTAATTTTGTTCATGGGGCTTAAGTTGACGGGAGGCATAAGCCACTACCTTCCCATCCTGCATCAGGACACACCCTAACCCTTGGCGAGAAGCGTCACAATAAATGACGAAGTCCCGCTGGATATCCGGTAGGGTTAACACTGGGGCGGTCGTTAATCTTCTCTTCAGTTCCTGAAAACCCTTCTCACATGCCTCGGTCCAATTGAATTTCTTGTCCTTCCTGAGTAGCTCTGTCATAGGTCGGGCTATCTTGGAGAATCCCTCAATGAACCTCCGATAATACCCAGCTAAACCAAGAAAACTCCTGATTTCACTAACATTGTTGGGTTGCTGCCAGTTGGAGACGGCTTCCACCTTCTCGGGGTCGACTGCTACTCCTTCTGCAGTCAAGATGTGTCCAAGAAATGCCACTTTCTCTAGCCAAAATTCACATTTACTGAATTTAGCATAAAGTCGGTGGGCTCTCAATCTCTCCAGCACTACTCGCAGATGTTGCTCATGCTCTTGGACACTCTTGGAGTAAATAAGTATGTCGTCGATAAAGACCACGACAAACTTGTCTAACTCTTCCATAAACACCTTGTTCATGAGATTCATGAAATAAGCAGGGGCATTGGTCAGTCCAAAGGACATCACTGTGAATTCAAACTGGCCATACCGGGTAACAAAAGCTGTCTTCGGGATATCACTTTCCTTAATCTTGAGCTGGTGGTACCCTGATCTCAAATCTATTTTGGAGAAATACTTGGCCCCCTTTAACTGGTCAAATAGGTCATCTATTCTGGGAAGGGGGTATTTATTCTTGATAGTGACCTCATTTAGTGCGCGATAATCCACGCACATCCTCATGCTTCCATCCTTCTTCTTGACAAAGAGCACTGGGGCTCCCCACGGGGATGAGCTGGGTCTGATAAAGCCACTCTGCTGCAGTTCACCTAGTTGTTTCTTCAGCTCTGCTAACTCCGATGCTGCCATTCTATAGGGCCTCTTGGCTATAGGGGAGGTTCCAGGGATAAGGTCGATCACAAACTCTATATCCCTATCCGGGGGCATTCCAGGTAGTTCCTCAGGAAAAACATCCGGGTATTCACTCACTACCGGAACTCCTTCTATGGCTTTGGCTTCCATGTTAAAAACCATTGGGTCAGGCCCACTTCCCCGGGTGTGGCAGGTTACTTGTACGCCATCCTGATTAATTAGGCGCACTACCTTATCCGCACATCCTATGTGTCCATCATGTAGGCTTAACCAATCCATTCCAAGGATCACATCTATTCCTTTAGACTTAAGTACTACTAGATCTGCTAGGAATTCTACCCCACTTAAATTGATCCTTACCCGGGAACAACCTAGTCGACACTGGATGTCGGCTCCAGGCGTCCGGGTTACTAGGGGTACCTTTAGTAGTACTGTAGGTATGTGGTGCTTATCCACAAAGCTTGATGATATAAATGAATGTGATGCTCCAGAATCGAAGAGTACTGTTGCCAATACTGAGCTGACTAGAAACTCACCGAGTACAACGCCCTGAGCTTCCTGAGCCTCTTGCGCGCTGATGTGGTTGATGCGGGCTCGTCCAAACGACTGCTGGGGCTGCCTCATCTGCTGGCTGTTGTTGTTGTTGTTGTTGTGGCCGGGGTTGTTGCTGCGGACGGGAACACGGTTGGCTCCTGACACTGCTGCCCTTGGCCCAGTCACTGCATTGGAGAAGGCTGAGGCAGCTGGCTTGTTGGCGTAGGGGCAGTTGGCAATGAAGTGCCCTGGCTCACGGCAGTTGAAGCATGCCCTGCCGTTGTTGGTGACCTGACTGGCGCTGTTCTGTGGGGCCTTGACAGGGTTCTGGCTTCTGAATGGGGCATTGGTCTGATAGGAACCGGAGGCTTGAGACTGGGTCCTGTACTGCATGGGAGCTTGGGACCTGGGCATGGGGTAACCGAAGCTTCTTGGTTTCTGGAACCTGTCCTGCTGGTGGGTCTTGCTGTCCAGGAACCGGCGCTTGTTATCTCTCCTTTCATCTGCCTTGGCTCTCTCAGTCAGAATGGCCATGTTCATCAGGGTGTTGAAGTCGGGGTAAATCTTAGGGGTAAGCAGGGTCCTCAGTTCTGCGTTCAAGCCCTTCTTGAACATGTCTTGCTTCTTCTCATCCTTGTCTACCTCTTCTGGAGCATAGCGGGCCAACTCCATGAACTGATAGGTGTACTCTTCCACAGACTTGTTGCCCTGGCGCAGTTCACGGAATTCATCCGCCTTGCGCTTCATGGTAGCTGCAGGAATGTGATAGCGGCGGAACTCTGTCACAAACTCATCCCAGGTGATAGTGGAGGCATCCTGGGCGGCCGTGCAGTAGTTCTCCCACCAAGCTAAAGCAGTTCCAGTGAGCTGGTGTGCAGCCAGGAGAACCTTGTCCCTGCTCTCACAGCCGAATGGCTCTAGCTTCCTCTTAATGACCCGCAGCCAATCATCAGCGTCCAGGGGGTTGATGGACCCGCCAAAAGTGGGTGGCTTGGTGCGGAGGAAGTCTGTCAGCTTCTCATTCATACCCTGTCCGCGGGGCCTCTGGCGAGTGATGGCATTGGCCAAGGCTTCCAGCAGAAGGGTCTGGTTGTTCATGACTTGTACCAGGTCAATGACCGGTGGGGGCGGTGGCTCCTGTGCTCCCACTTGACTCTCTCCCCTGCCCTCGGGCTGATTCACCTCCTGCTCCTCATGGTGCACTATTGGTGGGGGCCCCTGCCTTTCCCGTTGCCTTTCTGCACTAGGAGTGGCACGTGCTTGACTCGGGGAGGTCCTGGTGGCACGCTTGGGAGGCATCTGCAGATTGAGCGAACTTTCATGAGACTTGGATTTGGATATTAAGATGATGTTTAGTTAATTATTTCGAATTTTCGAAGAGACAGAATCCACCTCCTGTCGACAAACACACAGACTAACAAACAACAAGCACAAATGATTTTATTATTTTGCCGGGGCGGTTACAACACTTGGGGTAGGGTCAAAACACGTGCTACACGACCGGTACAACAACACAACTAGGGGGGTACAACTCTAGACTCGGGACAGCTTCAGGAGTACAACTTGGACCACGGACCATGACGACTCCACTCCCTCGGGCAAACTCTGGGTTGGGCACTCTACTCGCGGGACGAATCTGCACACTGCGCGGAGTGGTCTTCTGGCGGAATCAGGAGGGCCAGCACCTCATCTCTCAGGGTCCCACCCGCGGGAGGGAGCTCATTGGCCACCTCAGAGTCCCTTTCCGAAGGCGGTGGTGCTGGTGTGGCATCGGGGCTCTTCCGCTTCCCGGACCCCTGGGCAACAGGGACTCCATCCAATACTGGGGCCTCATCATCCTCCACGATCCGCATCTTCCTCCGTGTGCGGTCCGAGCGGTGGGCTTCCTTCAGGGCCTGCGCGTGTCGGTCCTCAGCCTCTTTGAGGGCCTCGATGGCGAGGGCCTCATTGCTTTGGGCGGCCGCGGCTCGGGCCTCAGCTGCTGCCAATCTCACCTGGAGCCTCCTCACCATAATCTCGGCGTCCTCGGCTCTGCGGATCTGCTGCTTCAAATGAGCGGCCTGCTCATCGCAGAGTTCATCCAAAGTGAGGAGGTAGGCAGCCATATGGAGCACGGTGGGGTCATCCTCGCGCTGTCCACGTCCTTCCAAAGTCCTTACCCGGGCCAGCCAAACCGGGCGGTTCTTCTTGACAGGCGGGTAGAACCTCATCGGTGTGCGTCCGATGTGCCGCTCATAGATCTGGCACAGGTAGCGCAGGGCTTTCCGAGCTGCCGCCTGGTAAGTGTCTTTCCGCCGGAACCCAGTGGCAGACACATTCCAAGGCTGAATGTCGGGGAAGCGGCTGCTCCTGCCCACAAAGATGGTCATCTCGCACCGGAGAGTCCCACGGTCCTCATACTCCCTGCTGGAGTACTCCGGGCGCTCGTAAATTCCGAGGCGGTCCATGCAGGCGAACAGCAACCTGGGAAAACCGGGCTCCTCCAGGCAGTGGCTGTTGGTCCATCCTTCTTCGGCCATCTGGAAAGAATCGGGGTGTAAATCAGTTTTGCAATTGAGCAGAGGTAGCAAGAAATTTTGTAAATTATTTAATTTGGTCAAAAAGGCTTTTCTGGTCCTAATGGTTACATCCTACGGCCAACGACGGCTCTGATACCACCTGAAGCGTCCCCACATAAGTAGAGACTAAATGTGATCCAAATTATCAGTCCCAGGAGGCTGATAACACATTTATTCAACAGATAGTTCAGAAACCGTACAACTCCCGAAGGAGCGGGCGGGCAAGCCACACCCAAAGCAAGACTAAAGCGATAACCACACAAATCCATGTTGCAGTCCAGTCGGACTCCGGGCTGCAGTCGGAGCTAAGCGTCAGCGGAAGCATCCTGCAAAAGGGCCAACACCACAGGCAGCGTTGGGTGCAGACGCAACCTCCTACTCGAAGTCCTCGGCGACGAAAACCGGATCCTCCTCTGAAGTAACAACACAAGGGTGAGTACAAAAGTACTCAGCAAGTCCAACCCCATCCACGGAGGGGGATATAACAGAGTATGCACAAGAATAATCAAGGAATACGCTATGGTTCATTTGCAGTAAAGCTGGATTTTAGACACATGCAGGGTTCCATTTCAAAGAAGTTTCATAAAAATATTTTAGTAAACAATATATCAAGTGGGGTTGATCCTACACAAAGGATCCAAGTTTTATCGCTACCGGACTCCCCGTCCGCCGTAGCGCACGGCACATCTGCCGGACACTTCCAAAATTCCACGCACCCACACACGCAGTACAAAACCAGTCATCCTCAAAAGCTAGTTGTGTGACCGAGCCGTAACTCGTCCAATGCCGTGGACACGGCTACCCGGATAGGTTTTAACTCTGCAGAGGTTGTACACTTTCCCCACAAGTAGGGTACCGTATCGCGATCACCTTAGTGTCGGTACGGATCCTAACAAAGCCATTACCCACCTTAGCCAACACTGACTAGTCCCCACAAGAGCGCTCAAGGGGTTAGCAACCCATCCACGGGGCCGTAACCGGGACCTAAGTCACCAAGAGCTTAGTCCTTTTCCAAGGCCCCCCCGTTGCTCACCAGCACACCTGAAGCCTAGCAGTTTAGCTAGTGGGGTTTATGCTAAGCCGTTGCCCATACAACGGTCGAGTGGTTGTACGATGATGGAATTAGGCAGGATGACACATCAACTGGGTCCTTAGTCATGACAAGATGGATATCTCCACACTGCTCAACCACTGAGGTACGAGCCTGACAATCCGGAGTTCCACACAAGAAACACCCATCCATCTCATCCACCACCTCATTTAACACCCGAAAACCCAACTCCTCAGTTAAACATACTCACACATTAATTTCCGAGTAAACAGGTGTAGTCAAGTATGAATTTGGATAATGAGTTCCTAAGCATTCTAGCAGTATTTACCATCTAAACAGAGCAACTCATATTTAGAGATAAATATGGGACAACAAGGAATAGTCATAACAATCAAGGGGTGGCTAACCAACCATGTCTTGCGGTAAAATAATTATGCATTTTATAAAGCAGGCCAATAGGTTGTGTCTGAAAAACTGGGTATTAAAATATGCATCAAAGGGTGAGATTGGACTTGCCGTTCTCAAAGCCTTCTGGGAGCTCCTGCTCGCGGTACTGGTCCTCGGGCTCGGGCTCGCGGTCGAACTCCTCCTCGCGCTCCTCCTCGGGTACTCCGCGATCTACGGCACACACAAACGAGCACACAATAAATAAAAGGAAAAAGGGTTTTACCCGATGAGCTCCGAACAGGAAACATGAACGGAAAATAGGTAGGAAGGGTATTTTCGTGGGATTTTGATATGCCTCGGCGGAAATATATGAGAGGAGGCCGTGGTCGAGTTTGGGGTTAATCGGAGGAGGTTTGGCGCATGAAATGACGGGTTAAAGGAGTATTAGGGGCTTTACAACGGGGTTTAGGACTGAACCGTGAGGGTAGGGGCCTATCTGTAATTATTTTTGGAATGGTGGAAGGACTGGTTCGCGAATCAGGGAAATTTGTGGGTTGGGTCGTGAGGAGAGGGATTTACCCCTTCTTCTTCCTGGGGACAATCAGGAGCTTGAGAGGAGAAATGGCCGTCGGAGTTCTGGTGGTGGGAGTGGAGGAAGGCAAGGTGCTCGTGGTGAGGGTGTGGAGGTGAAGGCTCGGCTCCCTCCTTTTATAGGCGGCGCGCGGGCGGGCAAGGGCCGAGGTAATGATGGCGGCCGGACTCTTGGCCGGTGGCGTGCCGGAGTGGTGAAGCTCGTGGACGGCGTGGCGGCGTGGTCGACGAGGCCACAGGGGCGGCGACCGGTGACCGGCGACACGACGCGACGCACCGAGCCAAGCGCTAAACGCCAAGGCGCGAGCGGGCGCGGTACGGGCGACGTGACGCGGTGCGGGCGCGGCGCGGCACGGGCTCGGCGCGGCGCGGGCGCGGCGTGGGCGCGGCGGCGGCGCGGCGGCGCGGCGGGCGCGGGCGCGGGGCGGGGCGGGACGGCGCGGGCGCGGGGCGGGGCGGCGCGGCGCGGCGCGGCGCGGGCGCGCGCGGCGCAGCGGCGGCGGGCGCGCGGGCGCGTGGCCCGAGGCGGCGCGCGGCCCAGCGCGCGCGTGCGCGGCCCGGCGCCTCGGCGCCCGTGCCAGGCAGGGGGGGGGCGGTGCAAGTGGGTGGGGTGCCAGGAAGTAAAAGAGGAGAGAGAAAGGGGAGGAAGAAGGAGAAGGAAAAAGGAGAAGGAAAAGAAGGAGGAAAAAAAAAGAAAGAAGGAAGAGAAAGAGAGGGAAGGGAGGGGAAAAGATGGCGAAATTTTCGGAATTCGTCTGCGCGCGGTGACGGATTGATGGGCACGCGGCGAAAATTACGGGGAGTGGAAAAATGGAGAATTGACGGGCCGGGGCCAGGACGGCGGGTCCGACGGAAGGGAAAAGATTTGACGGAGCTCGGCGGTCGGAAAAATTTTGGAAAGTGTTTTTAACGGGTGATTTAACCGGGTGTATTTTACGGGCGTTACACGCGCCCAGGGTTGGGCGAGGCAGAGTTTTTGCGGTGGGGGTCGGGCACTCCCGACCCCAGCCCTCTTGGTCGGGCGAGGTGGAGTTTAGTTTTTAAGGGGTCGGGAGCGTCCGACCCCGGGACTCCGGGTCGGGCGAGGCGGAGTTTAGTGTTCAAGGGGTCGGGAGCGTCCGACCCCGGGACTTTAGGTCGGACGAGGCGGAACGTGGCCTCTCCCTCTCATATTGGGCAAACGGCAATTTTGCTACCTTAGATGGGCCTAGGCCTTTAAGTTCTGTTGATTTCATGGGCTAGGGGATATCATTGATATTTCCCCCCAACAGTAGCCCCCGAGCCTGTGGTGGAGCTGGAACGCTCCCCCAGAGGCTGCAGTGGTTGCCAGTATGGGATCCTCTTCGTTTGATCCGGGGCAGAGGAGCTGTTCGGATGGTGTTGACCGGAGGGATTGATTGGATGATTCATCCTGTGCGCTACTCGGCGTGGGTGGACTTCTGGTCGTTCCCTTCCGTCCACGAGCCTTAGGTTAAGACCACCCGCGTGGCCTTAGGTTGCGAGGCCAGCCCCCGAGCCCTCGCGTGTCGTAGGGGACCGGTTGGAGGTTGGGTCGACTTTTGTTCGTTCACCCTCAAGCGTCCGTTCGCTAGGACGGAGGGGGCGAGCCGTGCCACGCTATCCTCATCGGACGAACTGTGGTGCTCTTGGAGCTACTAACGGGTTGATTCGAGTGGGATCCCGGTCCCCGTTCGGGGGGTCCGGCTAGGGCCAGGCTGGTGGCGTACCCAGGCTCCAGCGGACTAGTTCATATAGTTCCCGAGTCCGTTCGGTCGGATCCGGGGGCTCGTTGCCTTTCTTCGGGGAAAAACCATGAACTTTGATGCTGGTCTAGACTCGAATGTGAGCTTGAGATGCCCGGGGCCGTCGAACGCCCAGGTTACGGTCGCTAGCGGACTCGTCCCTTCTCACCCCTCGCTCGTGGGCATCCTGAGGCGGCTGTCGAACCCGCAGCGGGCCAGCCTTCGAACCTCTGGATCGTAATGGGCTGTAGGGGCATTTTCAGCCCTGTATCCCTCATTACCTTTCGGTGGGCCTTGGGCTGAATCGTGGCGGGTGTTGCGTCTTGGGCCAAATGTGGGGGACGTCGTGCGCGCGTCTTCCGGGAGACGGAGTTACGGAGGGCGCCGACCCGCGAATCAAGGAGGAGAGGATGTTTCTGCGGCAGATCATGCGCGCGGTTTCCGAAAAGAGAGCGGGCGTGATGGGGGCGTACCTGGCGCCGCATTTATGGCGACAAGGGCGTCAGTTCCGCTTCCTTTGCCCCTTCCCTATAAAACGAAGGCTCCACCTCGCTGGTTCTGCCCACCTTCTGCTTTCGAGTCTTTTCACCTTCCTAGCTCACCCTCAGCTCACTCGCGCCCGCTTCGTCTTCCTTCGCTCAACGCTACGCCCTTTCTCCCCATCCCCGTTGAGTTCCTTCCTCCTCCGGCGATGGGATCCTGGACGATTTCCCACTTCAACTCCTCGCGCGCCGAAGGCCTAGTGAGGAAGGGCCTCCTCTGCGAGAGGATGGAGGTGGGCGAGTGGGAGCTCCCGAGGTCGGAGCAGGTGCCGACGCCGCCCGCCGGCTACATCGTCTCCTTCGCCCACTTCCACAAGCGGGGGTTCGCGACTCCGCCGAGCCGCTTCTTCCGCGGGCTCCTCCATTACTACGGGCTTGAGCTGCAGCACCTCAACCCCGACGGGATTCAGCATATCACGGTGTTCGTCGCGCTGTGCGAGGGGTTCCTGGGCATCGAGCCCAACTTCTCGCTGTGGAAGTACTTTTTTACGGTCAGCCTGTACCAGAAGACGGAGAAGAGGGGGAACCAGCAGCGGTCGCCCCCAGTGCCGATAGGGTGCGCCGGGATCCACCTCTACCATACTCGCTCCAAGGAGTACATGGCGATGAAGACTGCGGCGTCCCACAAGGGGTGGCACAATCAGTGGTTCTACGTGAAGAACTACTCAAACTCCCCCTGCCGGAGTTCACCGACCACACTATCGAGGTGGCGCCGGAGATGTGGGCGTACGAACCGGTCGAAAAGGAGAAGAAGCGATTCCATGGCCTGCTGCAGGCCATCAAGCAGTTGAAGAGGAGGAGGTTGACTGGAGCCGAGGTCATCAGGGCGTACCACGCCCGGCGGGTGGCGCCGCTGATGCTCCGGGTTCATTCGCTCGCCGACATGACTCCGGGCGCATCGACCGAGGGTACCATCCTGGCGATGGGTGCGCTCGCCGCCTCCGAGATCCGACAGCGGATTCGAGAGGCGTTGGAGGACAAGGACGCCGACTACCCAGTGCCCGGGCACCCTCCGATGCGCCCGGACGAGGGCTTCATCGACCTGGTAAGGAATTTGTGCACCGACCTTCTTTTTTCGTGTTTCTTGGTCGTCGCTCTGACGTGGGGCCTTTCTGTGTTTGTAGGGCATGCTGACCCGGGTTGTGGACTCGCACCCGCCGGTGCCGGAGGACGCCGATTGACGGCTGCAAAACCGTCTCCTTGCTAAGGAGCAGAAGCGCCGCAAGGACAAGGAGACGGTGAAAAAGAGGAAGAAGGCCGCCAAGGAGTTCCAACGGCGGCGGCGAGGGCAGGTCGTGTCGGACGACGATGATGATGACGATGACGATGATGAGGAGAAAGATGAGGAGGATGACGAGGAGGAGGAAGAGCTTGTCCTATCTCCTCGGTCGGGCGCGCTCGTTATTCGGGAGGCGCGCCCGCAAACGGCCGCGGAGGACCGTTCGCCCGCCCACCCGGGGCTTGGTTCCGCAAGGCTCCGGGGCCATGCCCCAGGGGTCGGCGCGGAGCACCTCCCAGGGGTCAGCGTGGGGCGTCCCCCAGGAGCCGGTGCGGGGCGCCCCCCAGGAGTTAGCACGGAGCGCTCCTCAGCAGTCGGCGTGGAGCGCTCCCCGGAGGTCTATAGAGCCCGCCCCTGCCGTCGCGCCTGCGGCCCAAGAGCAGAGGAGCGGCGGTAAGCGGCCGCTGTCGGACACCCCGGGGTCGGCGTCCGGCTCGGAGGCGAAGCGCGTGCGCCGTCCTTGCTCTGGAGGAACGTGAGTTGGATTTCCTTGTGAACCTCACTCCTTTCCCCACCTTGCGTTTGTTTCCGCTGACATTTGTTGATTGTTTTGCAGCGCCGCCCCCCGTGGCCTCGTTCTGCAGCTGGCGCCCAAGAAGGTGCTACGGGTGCTGTCCGCCTCCGCGGAGCGGACCGCAGCCCCACCCACAGCGGGCGGCGGGGTTCCCGGTGAGGTCGCGGGTCCCCTCGCGGAAGTGGCCCCCGTGACGGCGACCGGTGGAGTGGTGGTGCCATCGGGCGCGAGAGAAGGCCTGGACCCCGCTCTACCTTCCGCTTCCTCGACCGACCCTTCGGTGCAGAGTGTCATTCCCCGGGGCCCTCAGGCCGGGGAGGTGATCGACCTCGACGCCGACGAGGCGGAGGGAACAGCGGCGACGGGAACAGGGACGGGTGTCCCTGCAGCCGCGACGGGGATGGCGGCGGCGACAGAGGAGGGAGAGCCTGCCTCCGCGGCCACGGCGAGTACGGCGACGGTGGGGGAGGTTAGGACGCCCGCCTCGACGGCTGCGGCGGAGGAGGCAGCGGTGACGAAGGCGGGGACTTCCGCCCGGGAGGTCCCGGCGGAGGTGGCACCGGCGGTGGAGGCGGAGGTGCCCGCTCGAGAGGCTCCGGCAGGGGTGGAAGAGCCTGCCTCAGCGGTTGCGGCGGAGGGTGAGGTGGCCGCGGGGATACTTGTTCCGCCGCCTGCGTCAGAGGCAGTGGCGCCGTCGGGCGGGCCCGCGGCAGCCCCGACGGCGACAGGTGCGCAGGCGCCGGGACCGTCGGCGAGCCCGGCGGCTTCCGGGATGATGGAGCCCGTTTCGACGGCGGCATCAGGATCGGCTCCTGCCTCAGCCTTGGCCGCTTCCGTTCCCAGGGCGTGGAGAGGGTCTGTCCTGCGTTGGACGTCCCGTGAGGACCCGCCGAGGCACCTCTTCACCTTGGATGACGTCGCGGAGTGGCGCAAGTGGCAGGCGGTGTAGGGCAGCCTCGCCAACGCCCGTGCGACTCTATCCTCGGTGTTGGCGGAGCTGAACAGCGTCGTCCTCCCTGGTAGCCAGGTACGATACTTTTTCCATTGGTGGTTGTCTCTTTCCTGTTGCCTTACCTCTGATGGCGTATTGCTTTACAGGCTCTCCAAGAATACAGTCGGGGGAAATCTGATTTCCTCCGGCTGGAGCCGGGGCTGTGGGAGCGCTTCAACTTGGAGAGGGAGCGGACCAGGGAGCTGTCCATGCAGGTTGCTGCCGCCTAGCAGGTCATCATCGATCTGCAAAGGCGCGAGCAAGCGGCGCAGGAGGACGTACGGCGGTCAGAGGACAAATTCCAAGCCGTCGTCGATAAGGCCCACCTCGACCGCGAGGAGCTCCAGGCCGCTGCTGCCGAGAAGGCCCGCCTTGATGCCGAGAAGCTCGCGCAGCTGAGGGGAGATCTTGATGCCCTTCAGAAGACTGTCGAGCGTATCCGGCGCGAGCGGCAAAAGGCCTAGCAGGAGCGGGATTCCGAGGCGGCCCGGAAAGGCGAGGCCGAGAAGATGGCAGCCGAGCTTGGCGCGGAGGTCGGTCAGCTCCGGGCGCAAGTGCAGGGGCTCCAGACCGCTGTGTCCCAGGGGGGCCGACCGGGAGCGTGAGCTGAAGGCCCGGTCCGACGGTGAGACTTCTCTTTGTTTCTGTGTCTCCGTGGTGTTGCGGTGATTTCTAACTTGGTGGGTCTTTCCGGGTGGTTCTTGCAGACGAAATTGCCCGGTTGAGGGAGCTCCTTGACGCGGAGCGCAGTGAGCACGGCACCCTGCGGGATGCGATCCGCGTCATCTGCGACGGACTCGGCATGGTCCAGGGGGAGGGGATGAGCTTGCTGACGGCTCGTGTCCTCGAGATGTACTGCCGGGCCCGGGAGATCGCCGTGGATGCGCTCCACACCGGCGTGCGGCGAGCCTTCAGGGTCTTTGGCTCCCATTACTCCGGCATCAACTTCGCCGGGATGAGCGGAGGATACGCTAGCAGCTACTCCGAGGCTGAGCTGGATGAGATCAACGCGTCGGTGTTCAACCCGGCGGAGGCCTTGGCGAAGCTCCTGGAGGATGAAGCCGTCCCTCTCAAAGATCCCCCGACGAGCTAACTGTATCGGGCTGGCGCCCAAGTTGTAAATACGTTAGTTTCAAGCTTATTTTGTGATGGCCACGGAGGTCGTAAAAAAGTTTCCGATCCTCTTTCTTGTTTCTGGACTTGGAAAGTTTAAAGCGCATCGTCGGGCGTGTCAGTAAGCGTTGATGGGTGAAGGTACCGTAGCCGCTGGGGCATAGGTTTTTCGCAGTCTGATCAGTCTTGCCTGAACACCGTTCGTGCGCTCTCTCCTTTTCGTGTCCGAAAGTTCAGAGGGAGGGTCGGCTCGGAAGGAGAAAACATTTTTGAGATGGTGCCAAGTGGCTTAAGCTGGAGCCCCTGATAGCCCCCGAGGGATATGCGACCCTAGAGCGAAGCCAGGGTCGGATATCCCTGAGCTCGGCGAGAAAACTTGAATGGAACCAGCTCAAAATTCTTTTTTCCGTAAAAATCTTTGGATTTACAGAAAAGTTTATGTACAGAACATGGAAATGAAAACTAGGGATAGAAACGCCTTAGCTGTTCTATGTTCCAAGCATTGCTGAAGATCTGTCCGTCGGGGGTCGCTAGCTTGTAGGTGCCTGGCCGCAGTACCTGCGCGACGATGAAGGGACCTTCCCACGGAGGAGTCAGCTTGTGCCAACCCCTGTTATCCTGGACGAGGCGGAGCACCAGGTCGCCAACGTTGAAGGCTCGGCCTTGCACCTTGCGGCTGTGGTAACGTCGTAGGGCCTGCTGGTACTTGGCCGAGTGCAGCAGGGCCACATCGCGTGCCTCATCGAGCTGATCTTGTGCGTCTTCGAGCGATGCCTGGTTCCCTTGTTCATCGTACGCCTTGACCCTCGGCGATCCGTATTCCAGGTCGGTGGGCAAGATGGCCTCGGACCCGTAGACCATGAAGAACGGGGTGAAGCCGGTCGCCCGACTGGGGGTTGTCCTCAGGCTCCAAAGGACTACGGGAAGCTCGGCGACCCACCGTCCGCCAAACTTTCTGAGGCGGTCGAAGATCCGTGGCTTGAGACCCTGGAGTATCATGCCATTGGCTCGTTCGACCTGCCCGTTCGTGCGGGGGTGTGCCACGCCCGACCAATCTACTCGGATGTGGTGGTCGTCGCAGAACTGGAGAAATTTCTTCCCGGTGAACTGCGTGCCGTTGTCGGTGATGATGGAGTTGGGGATTCCGAAGCGGTGGATGATGTCGGTGAAGAACTGTACCGCCTGCTCGGACTTGATTTGCGTGACCGGTCTTGCTTCAATCCACTTGGAGAACTTGTCGACGGCGACAAGCAGGTGGGTGAAGCCCCCGGGTGCTTTCTTGAAGGGCCCGACGAGATCCAGCCCCCAGACCGCGAAGGGCCACGTGATGGGGATGGTCTGGAACGCCTCCGCGGGCAGATGGGTTTGGCGCACAAAGAACTGGCACCCCTCACAGGTGCGGACTACTTGGGTGGCGTCGGCGACCGCCGTCGGCCAGTAGAAACCTTGCCAGAAGGCGTTGCCAACGAGTGTTCTTGGCGCAGCGTGGTGGCCGCAGGCTCCGGCGTGGATGTCCTGGATCAGTGCTTTTCCCTGTTCGATCGGGATGCAACGCTGGAGGATGCCAGTGTGGCTTCTCCTGTAGAGCTCTTGATCGATAATGGCGAAGGATTTGGCGCGACGCGCAATCCTACGGGCCTCCGTTTTGTTCGCCGGGAGCGTGTCGCGGACGAGGTGGTCGAGGTATGGGACTCTCCAGTCGGTTGGGGGGTCGGCCCCCACCACGGGGTCTGCCGTGATTTCCATGACCATGGGGCTGGAGGGGTCGGCTTCCGGGACCGAGTCAGGCGAAGCGGTGCCGACCCTGTCAGGGCTGGCGCCCGGGCCTGGGACAGGTGGCGCGCTGCCAACCTCCCCTAGGTCGGGGTCCGAGCCTGGAGCTGGTGGCGCTTCACCGACCCTCGCCAGTTCTTGGTAACGGATTGAAGGCTTGAACTGGTCGCTGACGAAGACGCCGTTGGGGATGGGCATTCGGCCGGATGCTGCATTCGCCAGCTCGTCGGCTGCCTTGTTGAAGCGCCTTGCGACGTGGTTGAGCTCCAGCCCGTCGAACTTGTCTTCAAGCTTGCGAACCTCATTGCAGTAGGCTGCCATCTTGGGGTTGTGGCAGCTCCACTCCTTCATGACTTGTTCGACGACTAGTTGGGAGTCACCCCGGATGTCTAGCCGACGAATGCCCAGCTCGATGGCGATGCGAAGCCCGTTGAGGAGGGCCTCGTACTCAGCGACATTGTTGGACGCAGGAAAGTGGAGGCGGATCATGTACCTGATGCGCACACCTAGAGGAGAGACGAAGATGAGGCCCACTCCGGCACGGGCCCTCATCAACGACCCATCGAAGTACATTGTCCAGTACTCCTGCTTCTCCGGCGCCGATGGCGTTTGGATCTCCGTCCACTCTGCTACGAAATCGGCGAGTACCTGGGACTTGATTGCGATGCAGGGGGCGTAGGTGATGCCCTGGTCCATGAGCTCGAGCGCCCACTTCGTGATCCGTCCCGTGGCGTCCTGGTTCCGGATCACTTCGCCTAGTGGGAACGACGAAACAACCTTTACCGGGTGGGAGCTGAAGTAGTGGCGCAGCTTTCTCTTCGTGATGAGGACGGCGTAGATGAACTTCTGGATCTGCGGGTAGCGTGCCTTGGACTCGGACAAGACTTCGCTGATGAAATACACCGGGCGTTGCACCTTGAGAGCGTGTCCCTCCTCTTCTCGTTCCACCACTAGGGTCGCGCTAACCACCTGGGTGGTCGCCGCGATGTAGAGCAGGAGGGGCTCGCCGTCGGTCGGCGGGACCAGGATCGGGGCCTTCATCAGGAGGTCCTTGAGTCGGTCAAGTGCCTCCTGGGCCTCGTCGGTCCATTCGAAGCGGTCAGTCTTCTTTAGGAGTCGATAGAGAGGAAGCCCCCGTTCGCCAAGGCGTGAGATGAAGCGGCTCAGAGCCGCTAAGCATCCCATGACGCGCTGGACTCCCTTTATATTTCGGATTGGCCCCATGTCGCTGATGGCCGCTATCTTCTCCGGATTGGCTTCGATGCCGCGCACGGAGACAATGAAGCCTAGCAGCATGCCCCTCGGAACCTCGAAAACGCATTTTTCGGGATTGAGCTTAATACGCTTATCCCTCAGCCTTTCGAAGGCTAGTTCGAGGTTAGAGAGGAGCTGGTCGCCCTTCTTGGATTTGACTACGATATCGTTAACGTAAGCCTCAACGGTCCGCCCGATGAGGTCCCCGAAACATTTCAGCATGCATCGCTGGAATGTAGCCCCCGCGTTTTTGAGGCCGAATGGCATCTTAACGTAATATTAGGGGCCGAAGGGGGTGATGAAAGAGGTAGTGAGCTGGTCGGATTCTCTCATCACGATCTGATGGTAGCTGGAATACGCATCAAGGAAGCTAAGGGTTTCGCACCCGGCGGTCGAGTCGACTATCTGATCTATGTGTGGCAAAGGAAACGGATCCTTTGGGCACGCCTTGTTGAGACCGGTATAATCACCACACATCCTCCATTTCCCATTCTTTTTTCATACAAGAACAGGATTAGCTAGCCACTCAGGGTGGTACACTTCCTTGATAAATCCGGCCGCCAAAAGCTTCTGGAGCTCCTCGTCGATGGCCTTGCGCCTCTCCTCACCTCTCCTTGCTTCACTGGCTTGGAGCCGGCCTTGATGTTCAAGGAGTGCTCGGCGACTTCTCTCGGAATGCCGGGCATGTCCGAGGGCTTCCACGCGAAGACGTCGTTGTTCGTGCGGAGGAAGTCGACGAGCGCGCTTTCCTATTTGGGAGATAGGGTAGCGCCGATCCGCACAGTCCTGCCGTCGGAGCTGCTGAGGTCAAGGAGGACCTCCTTGACGCCTTCGGTGGCTTCGAAGGAGGTGGCCGACTGCTTGGAGTCGGGCTGGTCCTCGGTGCCCTCCACGAGCTGGACCGCCAAATCCCCTGTGAAGGTGATGGCTGCGGCGTATTCGCAGCATTCCACATCGCACTCGTACGCCTTTTGGAAAGACGTGCCAACAGTGATGACCCCGTTGGGCCCCGGCAGCTTGAGCTTGAGGTAGGTGTAGTTGGAGATGGCCATGAACTTCGCGTAGCACGGTCGCCCTAAGATGGCGTGGTAGGTTCCACGGAACCCTACCACCTCAAAGGTGAGGACCTCCTTCATGTAGTTGGAAGGGGTCCCGAAAGTGACGGGCAAGTCGATTTGCCCGAGAGGCATTGCCTATTTTTCTAGCACGACACCGTGGAACGGTGCCTTGCTGGGGTGGAGGCGGGAGCGGTCAATCCCCATAGCGTCGAGGGTCTCAGCGTAGAGGATGTTGAGGCCGCTGCCTCCATCCATGAGCACCTTGGTGAGGCGCGTCATGCCGACAATGGGGTCGACGACGAGGGAGTAGCGTCTCGGATGCCGGACGTGTCCCGGGTGGTCGGACCGATCGAAGGTGATGGCCGATCCCGACCAGTCGAGGAAGACCGGCGTCGCAAGCTCGGCAGCGTAGACCTCGCAGCACTCCAACTTCTAACGGCGTTTGGAGTCGTACGCCGCCGGGCCGCCGAAGATCATGAAGCAGCCGTCCACCTTGGGGAAGCCGTCTTCCTTCTCTTCGTTGCCCTTCTTCCCCTCATCGGGCTTCCGCTTCCGGTCGCCTTTCACTGGGTTGCCTACAAAGTACCTCTTCATGAGGTTGCAGTCCTTCTAGGCATGTTTCGCAGGGAACTCGTGGTTCGGGCGCGGTCCCTCGAGCAGTTTTTCGAAGAAGCCAGGAGTGTCCTCCGGGGGCGGCTGTCCTCGCTTGCGCTCGACAGCAGCCACGAGGGGAGCCTCGCGCCGCTGCTTGCCTTTCTTCTTCTGCTGGCGGTTGGAGGTGCCCTTGTCAGCATCCTCCTCCCGCTTTGCCTTGCCCTTAGAGCGGTCGAAGATCGCTCCAACGGCCTCTTCGCCCGAGGCGTAGCTAGTGGCAATATTGAGGAGCTCCTCCGTGGTTCACGGGTCTCGACGCCCCAGCTCGTGGATGAGGGGTTGGCAGGAGGTTCCCGCCAAGAAGGTCCCTATCACGTTGGCGTCCACGACGTTGGAGAGCTCAGTGCGCTTCCTGGAGAAGCGTCGGATGTAATCCCGGAGGGACTCGTCCGATCCCTGGCGACAGCTCCGGAGATCCCAGGAGTTGCCGGGGCGCGTGTACGTGCCCTGGAAGTTTCCTATGAATATCTCCTTCAGGTCATTCCAGCAGCGGATCCGTCCTGAAGGGATATGTTCCAGCCAGGCTCACGCTGAGTCGGCCAGAAAGAGTGGTAGGTTGCGGATGATGAACAGGTCATCGTCCGTCCCGCCAGCTTGACCTGCAAGCCAGTAGTCGCTGAGCCATACCCCGGGGTTTGTCTCCCCCGAGTACTTGGCCACATTCGTCGGTTGCCTGAAGCGCGACGGAAACGGCGTGTTCAGGATGCGCGCGGAGAAGGCCCGGGGCCCCGCCGGGTCGGGGCTCGGGCTGCGGTCTTCTTCGCTGTCGTAGCGCCCGCCGCGGTGGACGTGGTAGCCGCGATCTACCCCGTCCTCCCTATCCGTGCGGGAGTGCCTCCACGCGTCCAAGGTGTCGCGGGCGTCGCGGACGGGGCCGACACGTCGATGAACGGATCGAGCCCCTCCTCCTGCGGGCGGTGGTGTCCGCCGGGCGGACGCGGCCTGGTTTGCCCTAGGAGGAGGCTGGTGGACAAACTCCTCCCGTCTCTCTGGGGGCGCGTCGGGCGCCGCTCTGCTGGCGTTCTGCCCGCGTCACCGGGATGCGGAGCTTTCCGCTTGCTGGACGGCGGCACTCGAGCAAGTCGTGCACCTCTCGGTGCGCCCGTCGCTCCTCAGGCGTCGCTGGCTCGGGGAGTCGCCGGAGTAGGGCCGCCGCGGCAGTGATGTTCTGGCTGGCGCGAGCGAAGAGCTGAGGGTGTTTTTCGTCCGCGCAGATGCGCTGCTGGACGTCGCGCGCCCGCTGTCATGCTCTGCCTTCGCGGCGGGGGCGCTCGACCTCTTGGCGGGATGCCGCGCGCGCCTCCGGCTGCAGAGGGCGCTCCGGGGCCATGCCAAGGGCCCCGGTCGTAGCCGCGGCGCGCGGAGGGGGAGTCCTCTGTCTCCCTCCAGCGCCGTCATCGTTGGATCCCTCGGAGTGCACGTCGGCCATGAAACACTCACGCGAGGGGTGGTGGCTCCTGTTGTCGGAGCCGGCGTCGGAGATCGTCCTCGCCACACCGGCGAGCTTGTTGCTCGCGGGCGACACGGTCATGGACCGCGTCAGGAGGCGGTCGTAAGTCACCGCGGCATTGCGCAGCCCGAAGAGCCGACTCCCTGGGAAGGACCCTCCGGTGCGCTCCTGGCCGCTCGCCGCTGTCCCGGCGGCGGAGCCGGGATGGTGGGACGAGCGGGCAAGACGTGGAGAGGGATCAACTCGATCCCCTCCCCGTTGGCGAGAAAGTCGAGACTCCCGAAGCGGATCAGGGAGCTCGGAGCGAAGCTGGCGTCATGGCTGGCCATCTGAAGTCGGAGATGTACGCGCAAAGGTCCCCTACCTGGCGCGCCAACTCTCGTTGTTGCGATTTGCGGATCAAGACTTTAGACTAGTAAATTTCTTTTATGCGCGTAAGGCTTCGGATGGTGGCGTGGGAGACACGGGGTTAGACTGGTTCGGACGAAAGAAGGCCCTACGTCCAGTATCGAGGCTGCTCGTGTTACCCACGCGGGGTTCTGTAGTAGGGGTTACAGGTGGGTGAGAGAGGGAACTGATTCCAGGTCTCTTGAGTGTGCTCATGCTCTAAGTCAGTGTGGGAGTATTCTATTTGCTTGAGAGAGAGTCCCCCCGTCTCAGGACCCCCGGTCCTCCTTTTATAGCGCAAGAGGGAGCTCGGGGTTACAGTTGAGCCAGGCCTCAGGAGAAGAAGTAGAAAGGATAAGCCAAGTACAAAATAACATAAGGAGAGGGTCCCAGGGCCGCCGCTCTCGCTCCGGCCTCCAGTCCCTGTCAGTGCGTCTGTCGAGGGAGGGCGATCTCTTTCCAATCTTTTCGATGATCTCCCTGGTCGCCGTCGCCATCGAGCATGATGATGAGCCTCAGCCTCGGCATTTGTGCCCGTCGGGGAGGAGGGCCGATTCTGTTGCCCTGCTGATTACCGTAAGACCCGGACGTCGCATCCCTATCATTGGGAGCGCGGGGCGCGAGAGCAAGCGATGAGCCCTCCTGTGCCGTTCGGCGCGGGTCATGAGTACTCTGCGGCAAATCAGAGGGAGCCGCGGCCACTGCAGCTTGCGCTGCACGGCCGCGCATAGGTATTCAAGTCCGGTTACGTTGGGGACGTCGCTCCCTTTCGGCTTGACAGGGCCGCGGCGCATTTATGGCGATGTCAATAGGGGGACCCACGAGATCGGCGCCCTGATCCTCCAGTCCGCGCCCGAGGCGGATATTCGTCTGGTGGACCCGAGCGAGTCCGACCCCCGCGCCCAAGGTCGGGCGAGGCAGAGTTTTTGCGGTGGGGGTCGGGCACTCCCGACCCAGGCCCTCTGGGTTGGGCGAGGCGGAGTTTAGTCTTCAAGGGGTCGGGAGCGTCCAACCCCGGGACTCCGGGTCGGGCGAGGCGGAACGTGGCCTCTCCCTCTCATATTGGGCTGACGGCAATTTTGCTACCTTAGATGGGCTTGGGCCTTTAAGTTCTGTTGATTTCGTGGGCTAGGGGATATCGTTGATATTCCCCCCCAACACTTCTCCTTAATGTTAACTACTTTGTTTAAGACCATAAACATTTTTAGTTACGATCTGAAGGAAGCAACAAGAACACCCTTTAAAGTTAAGATCTGCTGAATAAAGGTCTGGACTCTGGAGAGCAAGTCTTTTATCTAATTACCATTTTTACATGAAGAGCACAGTGAACACAATGAGCACGATGCAGTGTCAAATTGCCTGTACCATAGAAATTCCATGCACCATAGCAAGGTAAAGGAAACTGTAAACCATCTAAGCAACCAATAAGCACAGACACAGCTACTATTTTGCCACTGCAGTACCTAGGCTCAAACAAGCATATCATGATCCATTCAGATAATCCATATCAAGCTCAAACAAGGAAATCGCTTTCCTTGGATCATATGTTCTTACCTTAGATCGATGAGGTCGACATCCACAGATGCAGGAGCAGGAGCTGTCCTAGCCGCCGGTGGTGGCCTAGGTGCGCGAGTACCTCGCCGACGAGTTGAGGAGCCCTGAACCAGACCAAAGCTAGCTCGAATCGGCAACCGCTCGTCACCCCGTTCGTTGCCTCCAACCTCCTGTGAAGCTGTCTCGTTGGTGGTTGGCGCCAGTGATCCACTAACGACACCGGAAGGGCTAGGAGGCACAGAACCAATCCGGTCCTAGAGCCGTCGCCGCTGCTCCAGCCCACCACTCCGGCCATCCTCCAGGCATGCCTATGCCTGTGGCCATGGCGGCATTGGGCCATGCGCTAGAGGCTAGGCCCGTCGCCGCTGGGCCCATGCTGCCGGAGGCTAGCGACGTTGATGCGCTCGCGCCGGGGACACCGGGCCACGTGTCGGTGACCAGGACCACCGCAACTGGAACGCCACCCCATGACACGGCAGTATGGCCGGTCTGGGCGGCACCATCCACCCCCGCAGTTTCTACGCCTCCAGGCGCACCGGGGAGTCCGGGCCATGCGCCCGCCACCACACCGGGAGGCACTCCTGCGGTAGCCAGGAGGACGCCTAAGAGACCCGTCGGTGGGCCTCCCAGTCACACAAATAGGGCGCCGCCAGCCCCTCCACCAGACACGAACGACGCGCCACTAGCCCCTCCGCTGGCCGCATCCTGGAGCCCACCACCGCATCTGCCCCTCTCAACCGCCGGAGCCCATTTTCTAGCACGCGCAGCCGCATCCCCCTCATCCATTCTAGCCGCCACCACCAGACCGTGAGACCATGAGAACGAGAGAGGAGTTGAGTAGTTCGGGAAGGAGTCGGTGGCAATTTAGCTATAATTTTCGCGAAGTCCAGGGGTAGTTTCGTAACATAGGGGCGTGGATGGAGGGGAAGCCGCGGGGAGTTGATTTTTTCGGCTTCTCCTCCCCAGTACAAATTGGAAAATAGCTTCACAGGTGCTTCACGAGAGAAGCCAATTTTTGGAAGGGTGTTTGGTACGGCTTCTCCGGAAGCCCTACCAAAGAACCCTAAGGGCTCGTTCGTTTCAGCCGGATTGGATTCCGGCTAGGATTACTTCCAGGTCTGGTTTGAGTGATTCCACTTGTGTCACTCAATCCGATCGGATTTAATCCTGCCAATCCACTCAAAACGAACATGTCATAACAAACTGGTCATGAAAGATTTGATATCAAGTCAATTCTCAGGAGGGTTAATACTGAGGCGTCACTGCTGGCGACATGGTTCCTTGGGGGGAAATTGGAGCCCAAGTCGGATCCACGAGGCGCAGCTGCCCACAGGACACTGCTGCAAACGTTTTCGAGTCGCTCACCACCACCTACCACCCAACTAGCCACTGCCAAAACACAAGCGAAGAAGAACATGAGCTCTCATTAGCATCAGATATGAAAAATTGCATGTTGGGAAGCAGCCATTGTATCTGTACCCGATTGTATCTAACTGGGACAAGAGTATCATACAATTTTATACTTTGTCTTCTTGGTTTGGTCCTCGCTGCCCAGCACTTGCTACCCCATCTCGTGCTTCTCAAAGATGCCTGCATGATCAACAGGCACAAGCAGTAAGTAAATAGCCAATAGCACTCTGACTCTGAAATCAGACTCACGCATCACTCCAGATGTACTGATCCTACTGTTTCTCTAGTTACTTGTAGCATAGATTAATCTGACCACCAACAAGAATATCAGAACCAATAGGAACGCCATGTGTGTCCAATACAGAAACCAAGAATTTGCACGAACGAAAGAAATGAAGCAACAGAGAAAGAAACGGCACGGACCTTGGAGCAAGAAGGGGGACTAGCTACCGGGCAAGGGGCGGCACTGGTCAGAGCGGCGGAGCACCTCGTGGTCGTGTATGGATAGCACGAAGCACGATAGCGCCTCGAGGTAGAGCGTCGCCTGGTAACCCCCGGCGGCGGCGACGAGCTCCGAAAGAACGCCCCGACGGAGGCGGTTGGCCTCGAGCGCGACGTCCTTGAGCTCATCCAAGAACGCCTCCATGTCAGCGGTGCCGGCCACCTCGGCGGCCACGAGGGCCTCTCGGGCCCGGCGGAAGCGGTCGGAGACGGCGGGAACGGCGACGCGGATCCGGCGGGGACGGGAGGCTGAACGAGAGAGAGGATCGAGAGTAGACCGAGTCGAGCGAGTGGTCAGGATCCGTTCTGGAGGGGAGGAGGTGCGGAACGATTCCGGATCGTGAGTAGAGGGGGAAAACCGAACCGGGCCTGTTTCCATTCCGGACCAAATCTAACCGAACAGCGAATGCAAACCATGCCTGACTCCATTCCGGGCCGTTTCAATCCACCCGGATTGGGCCTCATTCTGGACCAATCCGGTGAAAACGAACGGGCCCTAAGTGGGCACAGAAATAAGCTAAACATGACCGGCCCAAGAACATGGTGCGGCCCACTGGCCCAGCTCGCTAACGCGAGGCTATCAGCCGCTCGCTTGTAATTGAACGCCCAGGATTGATCCAGGAGCAACCCTACCGACCCCATCTCTCCCGCTCCGCCGAGGTCTTGCCGCGCCTTCCCGGCGGCGCCCCACCTTTCCGACCGACGGCATGCCCACCGCCACCCTCCTCCGCCCGCAGTCCCTAACCATGTGAGGTTTCGTCGAGGCAACGGTGGATCCAGCTATGGGGAGCCGCCGAGCGCCGCGCCAAGGGCCGAGTTGTGTGGATTTTCGTGGCGGTGACCTCGTTCTGGCTCGATTGTTTGAGAGCCACAAGCCCACCAAAAATCCAAGAACCGCTGATCTGGTGAGATAGTCTCCTTCTCGCTTACCTATATTCTCCTTTAAATATGGAAAATGGCTGCTGCTACTTATCTGCTTAGATGTATGCAGCTACTAGTCACATGTTAAAAAGGACGCAAATTTGTACTACGTGATGCGATGGTTTGCTCTACTGAATGGTATCCACGTTATATTCTAATGCTAGAGCTTTTCTCTTGCCATTCACTGATTTCCCATCATGTCTTACTATGTGTGTGCCTTTTCTTTTTTCTTTGACACGGCTTAAGTCACTCATGTAGCTTTAACATAAGAAGCCTTCTTCTCGTTGTCGATGTTAATTAGATTACTTTTTGAAGGACCAAATCCGCAGGTGTCACTTTGCAGATGTTGTTTCCAGTTGTTCCACGAACACCCCCTCCCCTCCCTCATGCCCGTTCATCCACGCGCAAACGGCCATTTGACAGTACAACACTGTAACAATTAGCATGGTTTACTTGCCTGGCAATGTGTTAAAGAACCAGCCGGATTGAGTATTTGAGTGTGCTGCGGTAAAAAGTGCATAGTTATTTGTTCAAGGGTAATGTCTCTATCAATACCAAGGATTACCGCATATATTTGGGGTGGGCATATTTCAATCCTGTGCCATCCATGACGGCTTTGTTTGGTTTTGCTTCTGGTAGAATCCATATATTGTTATGCTTGTTTTAGTGAATATAGTTCGAGTGTAGTGAATCCTATCTGTCTTACTATATTTCGTTTTGCTTTATCGCTTTCGCATTGGGATTAAATTGGTGCAAAGTCGGAAACCTTTGAACTAGCCCCATGTAGCTTTGTTTATTTTGCTTCCGTTTAGTCTAGTTGTTTGCTCAGTCGGAAACCTTTGAACTAGCCCCATGTAGCTTTGTTTATTTTGCTTCCGTTTAGTCTAGATGTTTGCTCCTTTCCATGTAAGTTTGCTTCAGTTCATCTCTATTTTTTTTTCTATATATTGTTCGTGCAGATTAATGCCAATTGGGACTAGATTCGAATACTTTATCCATTTAGACTGTCCAGTGGTAGCTTTATCCACACTAAGATAAGAGATTCTGTTTTCCATTCTTTCATTATTCCTTTTGTACTGATTTGCTTTCTGCCATCTGCATTTGGAGATGAAACTTGCTGTAATCCGTATAAGGAGATGAAGCCTACTGTAATCTGAATATGGAGGATAAAAAGAGGTCATTCTTTTTCTTTGAATGTTGTATGTTATCCCCAGAATCCAGATGTTGCCCGTGATGTTTGTCACAGCTAAAGAGAGCTCTTATTTTCACTCTTACTCAAATCATGTTGTACAGATACTTACTGCAGTTATTCATGGTCACACACACTTTTTGCATATACATGAGCATCTTTGTCTGATTTTTGGATGGTAGGTGTTGGATGATTTTCTTATCTTGCAGAGCCTTGCAAAAATAATACTTCAAATGATGGGCATGCTTAACATGGTGTAGAATCTTTTATATCGTGCACTATGCATTTCTTTAGGATGGCTAAATTCATGATAAATTGCTAATTGAACTAGTGTAGCTTGTAGTTGGGATTTTTGAAGCTTCAGTTTTGATGCATTCTTTGATTTTTCTTAGTGATAAATATGAAGCTGGGAAAAGAGACTTAGTGCAACATGAGGCCTCAGTTCAAGATATGCTTGAGACCTTTGGTGTGTCAATGATCAAAGTGTCTAATTAAATAACTAAATGAATAGGATGAAGAGCAATAGCTATTCTGAGAAGTTTAGTATGATGCAACTTAAGATGTTAAGATAGTTTATCTTTGCACATTTCTAAAATAGGATAGCATATGAATATGAAATTTTCTGGTAGAAAACAAATAGATTGAAACACACACAACTTGAGAACAAATTGACAGTATTTAAAGAGCATTTTAGCCTAAAAACCATGTCATAGCTAAATATTAGTCAAATGTGCACAGCATCTGTTTTTTTTATCTTGGTTACTTGGTTGGTCTATATATTTTTTACCAGATTCAGATAATGTGAATCATAATACTTTGAACGTACAATTATATTTCAGTCTACGGTCATTACCATTGTTCTATGCTTATTATATGTGTTGTCATACTATATAATGTTACTCATACAGCCTTTTTCTTTATGTGTAGTTATAACATACTAAACAAAGTAAGGCAAGGATGATTGTGTAGCCTTTGCGTGTCCTGAGTTTTATTGTTTACTACTTTTGTTTTTTTGAACAGACTGAACGATGGCACAGACGGATGACGGATGTGCAAGGAAGTATTCCCTTTCTTGCTTGAAGTTTTTAGGTAGACTATTACATATTGTTTAGGGTCTCCCCTCTGCTTTGTGTCAAATAAGACCAAAAAATTTGATGTGTCCTCCAGTAATATCGAATTACGTAAGCAAATTGTAAGGATCCAAATGGTTGACTTTGTATAGAGTAGGTGGTAGATGGTATTTGTTAACATTTACTATTTTGTTCGTGCTTTCATGTGATGTTTGACAAGTGGTTACCCTCTGCAAAGAATGCAGATTTGACCTGGTGAATATTTTTGCATAGCCACACTAATGGAGGGAAATCACAGGCCAATGCAACACGTTTTAATATCTGGAAATCGACAAGGTATGTACCATGTACTGATGAAATTACTTATGTTAGTTCATGGAGCTTTCTAAGTGAAATATATCTTGAGGCTTATCTGCCAGATGGTTGGTTAACAGTTAAAAAGGTTCTTGAGTTAGTCCTGACATTATGGAAAGATATCTGGCTGAGGAACAAATGGAAAGATATCTGACATTATGGAAAGATACAGGTCCCTTTGGCCTTTGCTACAAACATGTCTACCTTCTGCAATTGTCATAGCTGCCTACCTCACTTTTCTTTCATATCAATGTCTACAATTTTATTTTCAGGAGATGGGAAAAGCACGCAAAGATGAGTTCAGACTGGACCTCACACCATTTCATGCACCATAAGAGGCTCACTCAAAGAATTCTCCCCTTGGTGGTTATTCTCTTGAGGTCGACTTGGCCATCTACACCATGTCTTCATTTTGTTGACCATGTCCTGTAGATGGTAGCAAAGAAAGTTACACAAATTGTACTGTTTAGTAAAATACACTATTGTTAAGAATATTCTAATAGCTAAGAATATGAGTTTGATTACATTACCTGAAATTTTGGTAAACTTGGGAGCTGCCATGTTGTTTCCTTAACAAACACTCTCCAAACTTGAGTAATACAGTAGGCCATGATAGTGAAATGCAACCCGAAGAGCACTTTATAGAGCATGTCCTGTGGCATGGTCTTGGAGAGCATGTAGTCCATGAAGGCTATGATAGAGATCATAGTCATGTATGTGAGAATTCCGACTAATTTCACGCAGTTCTTGCCCCTTCCAAGACTTGCTAGGACGTATGCCATAATCCATATGCTTAGAAATATCACAAAGAGTGACATCACTACCCTCTTCTCAATGCTAGGATCTTCAGGGTTCAGCATTTCAAGCAAACTTAGATGAGGCTTGAGTTGCTGCTTGTAACCTTTGGCTTGTTCATTTCCTTCAGCCTTTCTGGGGAAGAACAGAAGAACACTAGGAACAGCAAACCATACGAAGTCGCCGAGCAGACTCCTAAATTTCACCAAGTTTTTGCTACAGATCTTCCCCAGTCTTCCTTTCTTAATCCACCTTTTCTTTCCAACTGAATTCCTAATCTGAAATTATCAATAATGAATCAATTCATAATCTGAAATTACCAAAAATGGAATCAATTCCTAATCCTAAATTGCCAATAATGAAATCAAATCCTAATATGAAATTGCCAAAAATGAATCAGTTCCCAATTGAAATTACCAATAATGAATCAATTCATAACCTGAAATTACCAATAATGAAATTAATTCATGATATGAAATAACCAACAGTGAAATCAATTCCTAATCTGAAATTTGCCAGTACTGAAATCAAACCCTAATATTTAATTCCCAAAATGAATCAACTACTAATTGAAATTACCAATAATGAAATCAATTCTGAATCTTAAATTACCAATAACGAATCAATTCCTATTCTGAAATTATCTGAGTTCAAGCTTCACAATTGCAACTTCTCTATTAGCTTTCTTAATCTAACTTATGCACTAACAGTAACACCAAAGAAACAAAGAGCTGCAAACTCGACTGACAGCGAACTAACCTTGAGAACAAATTTTCTGGTAGCACCCCGTGCTACCGAAGAAGGCGGCGGAGCGACTACAGCTCGCCGCAAGGAGGTAGATGGCGTCGCCGTCGACGATGCCAGGCCGTCGCCGGGGCCGCGTGCATTGCGGGGGAACGTGAGGAGGCCACGGCCCGACACGTGTTCGAAGCGGTGGTCTCCAGCGGCGGCGGTGTAGAGGCCGCGGCGGAGTACCTCCACTTGGAACACGACTTGCGCACTGCGGTCGCCGCTGGCACCGCTTGAGACCGCAAACGCGGCAAGCAGGGAGCGCCCAAAGCACTGGTCTCCTGTAGCGGAGATGAAGGGGCCATGGGAGCCGTCATCGGCGGTGATGAAGACCCGTACGACCACAGAGTCGGCGAGGAGCTCATCGTGGCGGCCTCGGTCAGTGGCGGTGGAGCGGCCGCAGCGGAGCTTCTCCACTTCGAAGACGACAACCGGAGTGTTCTGGTCGCCGCGGGCACCAATTGATACCACAAGGGCGGCCAGCAAGGGGCGCCCGAGGCCCTGGTCCTCCGTGGCGGCGATTTGGGGGCCATGGCTGCGATCGTTGTCGGCGGCGAAGACGCGCACCACCACCCAGTCCTCGGCTTCAGGAGTTGGGAGTAGGGCGGCGGTGGCGCCTGGCTCCGTGACGAGCCCGTCGAGGAAGAGGGTCGAGGCGGGGAGGAGGCCGCGGCCGTGATGTCCGCCGGGCCCGCTCGCCGCAGGGAGGAGGGCGAAGCCGACTTGGTGGACCCCTCGTGTCGCGAGACTCCCGACGATGAGGAGGCCGTCGCGGGCGAGGAGCGCGCCGCGGAGTTGATCGTCGGTGATGAGGAAGCCGCGAGGCGCCCCGGCTCCCGTGTCGAAGAGGAGCGCGCCGCGGAGTTGATCGTCGGTGATGAGGAAGCCGCGAGGCGCCCCGGCTCCCGTGTCGAAGAGGAGCGCACGGTGGACGTGCTCGGCGTCCGCCGCGAGCAGGGCGGCGTCTCCGCCGTGGCGCCCGGCGTGCTCTGCGAGGGGGTCGAAGAGGCGAGCGGCGATGAGCTCGCCGGTGGCCCCGTCGACGCGGAGCATGAGAACGGCGCCGCCCCCGGCCGGGCCGGCGACCGCGAGGACAACGTCCCCGTCGGCCATGGCGGTGGGATTTGGGTGGGTTTGGTGTTGCGGGGATTTGGTGCTTCTCCAAGTTTTTTCGTGAGGATTCGGAATGGAAGCGGTTCGGTGGGGAATGCGGCGTTTATAAATACCCTTGCTCCCCTTTCTGAAACAGGAATTTTCTCTTCCGGGTCCTTTTCTCGGCGTGGAAACTTGTTTGAGCAAACTTCAGCCTGACAGCCTGAATCTCCCTTATCAGTTATTCTCTGAACGCTAGCGTTGTTCGGTCGTTTGGTTCCTTCGAGCTGAGGTTCAGTCTGTGTCACATCAAATATTCAGAGGTTAATTAGAAGGATTAAATATAAGTTAATTATAAAACTAATTGTACAGATGGAGGCTAAACGGCAACACGAATCTATTAAACCTAATTAATCCATCATTAGCAAATGTTTACTATAGCAGCACATTATCAAATCATGGACTAATTAAGCTAATAGATTCTTCTCACCATTTAGCCTACATCTATGTAATGGGTTTTCTAAATAGTCTACGTTTAATACTTCTAATTAGTATCTAAACATTCGATGTGACAGGTGCTAAAAATAAGCAGCTGGAACCAAACACCCTGCATTGTTGTAACTCATGAACCTAACTCAGGCTCATAGAGACATACGTCGATACGAGGTTCCCCCTCCACTCGATCAATCCAAACAGCAGTCTGCCCCGTTTTCCCAACATGGCAGCCCCACTGGATATTATCACTTTCTCCTTCCATTTCTTCATTTTCATTCTCTCTCATACTCCTTATCCCCAACATGGCTGGAGGCCGCGACATCGTTCTCCGGCTGTGGGAGTAGATTGGAGCGCGGCGGCACGGAGATGCACTAAGGGCCGAACTCCAGCTACCTTGGGCGGCACGGAGATGCATTCAAGTCTTTGTTTCCAAAATTTGTCTCCAATTCTTTTTCCTCAAAGATCCTCCCTTTTTTGCCCAATTTTTCGTTTCAAATATTCCAAGGAATTTTTTTGTACAATTTTTTCTTTCAGTTTTTGTCACATATTGTTTTTTCGTGCTCTCTTTTTCATATTTTTGTTTGTTTAATGTTTGCTCATATAATTCACGTTCATATCTTTTCCTGCACATATTTTTTTTATATTATATAGTTATATTCATAAAATTTATTCATATAACCTCTTTGTCTATAACTTTGTTCATATAAAATTTGTGTAATATGAACTTTTTTATAGATTTTTTAAATATCAATTTGACATATATAAATTCACATATACACTCTAATCTTATATAACTATGAGTAACAGTGGCTTTATTCTATCCTCCCACCCATTTTCCCATTTTTCGCAGCCCGAAAATGCAATCATGTCTTTATGCACGGAGCAAGTGGTGTTGTGGATTGTGGGAGATGCGAGGAATAATTTCTAACTTCTAGTTAGAGGTGCAAGTGCGTAGGGAAGATAGGACTCGCAACATTCCACCTTTCTTTATGCATTTAAAATTTACTAAAATTTGGTCATTTTTAAATTTTTCTACAAATCTATTTTATTCTCTTTAATTTATTAGCTAGTGAATATTTAGAACTATTTTATAATTAAACCCTGCTTAAAATTATATCACATGTTGCATTTGCTTGTTCCCTCTTCTTTAAATCCTAAGGTCTATAAAATATCTCTCAATTTTAATTTGAATCTTTGTTCAAAATAATACTCAAACCTAAGCTTCCAAAAATCTTTCAAAACTCTTTTCCCAAATTCCAATTACACCCTAATATCCAAATTCATTCAAATTTAAAAATATTTAAATTTGAATATATCCAAATCCCTATCCTCTATTCAGCCCAGCCCATCTCCGAGTCCCTTTTCTTTTTCCTCTTTTATGTTCCTTAGTTGGGCCTTTTTCCCTACCCAGCCCTTCCATCTTCTCTCTCACCTTATCGAGCCCAACACTGCTTGGCCCATCAGCACCCTCCCCCTTGCGCGGTTCCCTCACCGAGCCCCATCTCTAATAAAAAGTTTAAATGTTTGCAAACTCGTAGGTATAAATTATAATGAATACTTAATATACATATACCATAGTGGCAACTATACTACACTAATTAAGATGTCATGATGGTATACATTCCATTCACGCTATCCTAAAATGTACACAAACATTTATGAATTATACTATTGATGAGGATGGACATGCTGCTGCCAAACTCAAAATTTGAAAGGTAAAAGGGATAAGTTAATGTATATTATGAATAGACAACGGATTTTTTAGAAATTCATCTTAAATGGCAATATTTCTGATGGGATTTTTTGAAACCTGACTACAGTGACTAGAAACATTTCAAATGGTTTTTATAGGTGAAATTGTCTGTGATGTATAACATACGATATTTAAAAACACCAACTATAATATTGGGTTACCACTTACGGTTTTTTTTCAAATACTGTCCTTAATACCAAGATACATTTCATATTTTTTGCTGTATAACAAACTGCTTTTTAAAAGAATACCGTCTAAAATATTGAGTTAGCGGGGGTATATTTCTTACCATGGAGTTTAGTTTAGACGACGTCAGCGATATGTATATTCAAGATAGATTTTTGAGAACCATTTGCAACATCTTATTAGTGTCGACCCCTTTCTATTGTAGTGGTGATCGAGGCTTCCTAGCGTGCAATGGTCCTTCCTCCTGACTTTACAACTTTTCTCCCCCGGAACTTTTTTCATTGGAAACTTTTTATTAACGCTTAATGACATTAGTTTTTTCTTATAAGGGGAACTTCTTTACATAAGTTTTTGAGATATTTTTTCCCATAAGTATCATGAAAATTTCTTCAAATAATTTAGAGAAAATACTGAAATAAGTTCTCTATAAAATTCCATCAGATTAACTTTCTCAATCATATATCCCACCATGTTAAAAAGGAAACCAGGAGCTTAACAAAAATTTCCTTGCACAAAGCAAACCCCGGAGTCTTTCAGAAGTCTAGGGGCTTCGTGGCCCAATTCTGTAGCGCGGAAATGCGCCATCGGTGGGTTCACATTTTCCGCAAAGACGAAGACCTGATTTCGTCGCTCAGTTGACTCTGTTTCCTTTGCCGGTCTCGCAGGGTTCGTCTACAGCCGACCATCAGACTAACGGGAGACCAATCGACCTACGGTACGCATGAACGTGATTACGTGAGTCAGGGGCTCAGGTGTGGTCACCTCTTGGGAAGAAAAATGCTCTCCAACGCACTAGCCGAGACTGGTTGCCAACTTGCTGCTATAGTCACGACGTCTTCATCAGTTCATCTATGAGTCTACGCCGCACTGTGCCCACTGGAACTACTTAGTGCCCATAATCCCCATTGTTTTCAAGATAAAATTTGGTAAAACAGAGAGACAATAGTGCGTCCCCATTTTACTCCTCCTGTAATGCCTATAAATACGGCATCCAAGATCACAAAGTTTCAGCAAGCACCAAGCAGCTAGCAGCAAGCACAACTCGAACTCACAGGGACCGAGAGGGAGAATTAGCAGCTCGCTTCCAGCCAAGGCGCGATGGCGTCCGCCACCAAGACCGCCCGGCCCGTCTCCTCCTGCCTCGACCACGTTCTCGTAAGGTATGGCCGTATAGGTAAAGAAAACGTTGGCAGCAACGAACAGCGCAACGTAAATGGGGACACCGTCTCGTGTACTCTAGTGTTTAGTATGAATAAAACTGAAGTCGCTCAGGTGGCCGACAGTGCTGCGGCTAGGCAGCATAAATGTTGGTTTGAGTTTTGTGAATGTACTACTACTTCTGTTCAGAATAAAATCGACAGACGACAGCGATCACTATGAAGCATGCATGTCCTGCCGTCATCAGCTTGTAAATTGCTCTCCTTATCTATTGTGATAGCTGCCTTCTTCTTCTCTCTCTCTCTCTCTCTCTCTCTCTCTCTCTTACATTGCTAAGAGCACCACCAAACAGACTAGATTCTGCATAAAGGAATTGATGATTCTTCCCAAATACGTGCTATCATTTCAGCTAGCCCAAAATCCATTGCTTGACACGACAAAATAATTGGCCTGCATTGCTGAACTGGTCACTTCCTTGCGATCTTCGATTTAACTAGGATGTCTCTGGTAAGAACCACTCCTTTATCAAGATAGCATATGAAATCTGAATTGAATGTTCGAACTGACGTATTATATAATGAAATAACATTATTTTGTAATGTGTATGACTCTTTGAAATGCCAATGACAAATATATGGAAGCAGTTTTACATGCCAATGACATTGCCATCTGATGCTAAATTTGATTGAGTTCTGACCGTATTGTTCCGTCTAACTTAAAACTTAATGTTGCAAGAGTCTTCCTTTTTTTGAAATGAAATTCTACAAGTCCACGGCTGAAGTCACTCAAAATCCATAGAACAAATATGATAACCTTACCACCGATTGGAACAAGGTAACCATCTTTCCCCCTTTTTTTTCTTTCCTTTAATTTCTTGAAGCAGGGTAACCATATCCTTCCTTCAAACAGAGTCAACCAGGCACAGTCACACCACACAATCTGGCAAACCAAACAAACTGGACCTGCATGCACTGATCGATCCTCCTGGTTGGGGGATCCGCACCAGGCCCATGGCTTACAGTCAAACCCGTCGGCAGCTTGGGGCGGCGCATGAGCCGCGTGCATCCCAGATAAGCGGCGGGTCTGCTACACCTGGTTGTTCACGCAGAAGATAGATGACGCAGGAAATAGGGAGATTCGATCAAAGCCGGTAAGTTCGCAACCCAGCCAAGAATACAGATGATGACACGATGTGATCTAACAGACACAACAGATCCATATGACCCTCTCAAAACAAAAACAAAACAGATACGAAGATGAAGAGCCAGACTTGATAAATACTCTCCGTACGATATCTATCCAACTACCTTAAGTCAGAGTCATCTAGTACTACGCAAACGGCGACATGGACAACGCCGCCGCCGCCAACGGCGTCCCTACCGTGGCCGACGCCGCGACTTCCACCAACGGCGCCCCTGTCATGGCCAACGCCACTACCGCCACCAATGGCGTCCCTGCCATGGCCAATGGCACCGCCACCACCGCGGCCAGCCATGGCACAAACAACGGCGGCAACGACGTGGCCGTGTCAGGTTCAGGCCGCGACCACGTCGTCATCTTCCCCTTCATGGCGAAGGGCCACATGCTCCCGCTGCTTCACTTCGCCACGGCCCTCTCGGCGCACCACGCCGGCCTCCGCGTGACCCTGGTCACCACGCCGGGCAACGTGTCCTTCGCCCGGAGCCGCCTGCCGGCGTCGGTGGCGCTCGTCGCGCTCCCGTTCCCGTCGCTCCCGCCGCTGCCGCCGGGCGTCGAGTCCACCGACGCCCTCCCGAGCCCGTCGCTGCACCTGGCGTTCCTACACGCCACGGCGCTCCTCCGGGCGCCCTTCGCCGAGTACCTGGCGTCGCTCCCGTCCCCGCCGCTCGCCGTCGTCTCCGACTTCTTCCTCGGGTTCACGCGCCGCGCCGCGGCGGTCGCCGGCGCCCGCCGCGTCGTGTTCAACGGCATGTCCTGCTTCGCCTCCGCGATCTGCAAGGCGCTCGCCGCGACCCCGCCGGCCAGCTTCGAGCCCGGCGCCCGGCTCCGCGTGCCCGCCATGCCGGAGCACGTGGTGGTCAGCGCGGAGGAGGTCCCGGAAGGGGTGACGAAGAGGGCCGATCCCGACGACCCGTTCGCGCGGTTCTTCGCGCAGGAGATCGGCGACTCGGACGTGCACAGCTGGGGCGTCCTCGTCAACAGCTTCGCCGCGCTGGACGAGGACTACGTGCCGGGCTTGGAGTCGTTCTACGAGCCAGGATCCCGCGCCTGGCTTGTGGGCCCGCTGTTCCTCGCCGCCGGCGACGACATGCCGCCGGAGGGCGAGAAGGAGCAAGACCCCGAGGGCTGCCTCTCGTGGCTCGACGAGAGGGCAGCGCAGCCGGGGTCCGTGGTCTACGTTTCGTTCGGCACGCAGGCACACGTCACGGACGCACAGCTCGACGAGCTGGCGCACGGGCTGGCGCAGTCCGGCCACCCCTTCCTCTGGGCCGTCCGATCCGACGCATGGTCGCCGCCGATGGACGTGGGGCCCAACGGCCGGATCGTCCGCGGGTGGGTCCCGCAAAGAGGCGTTCTGGCTCACGAGGCGGTCGGTGGGTTTGTGAGCCACTGCGGGTGGAACTCCGTGATGGAGAGCCTCGCCGCCGGGAAACCGCTGCTGGCGTGGCCGATGATCGCCGAGCAGCACCTCAACGCGAGGCACGTCGCGAACATCTTGGGCGTCGGCGTCAGGATAGCCGTGAAGGCTGGCGCGGACGTCGTCGGGCGGGCGCACGTGGAGGAGAAGGTGCGGGAGCTGATGGACGCCAACAGCAAGGCGGCGAGGGGAATGCGCGAGAGGGCTGCGTGGGCGCAGCAAGCGGCGAAGTCGGCGGTGAGCCTCGGTGGAACTTCAGCCATGTCGTTGCGGAATCTGGTGGAAGAGCTACAACGGACCTACGGTGATGACGTCGTAGGCAAAGGTGAAAATGGTATTCAGAAGATCAGAGAACACGGGGTGAGGGGGACAAAATAATCTTGGTCTCTAAACTTTCTCCAGGTTAAGGTTCATGCAGGTGGGTTTTAGATCGGGTCAAAAAACTTGATCCATACTCAACCCATGTTTTAGATCGGGTCGTAAATATTGGCCCGCTCGCCGAACACATTAACCGGGTCAGGTTAGGTTAGATTTTTTGATGAGTCAGGTCGGGTTTGTCAGGTTGGGTGGGCTCATGATCTGCTATAAGCAAGGCTAGGTTCATTCATGAGTTTGGCATGGTTATTCATAGGTGCTACTTCCAAGAAATAAAAAGGTGGCTGGAAAGTCTTCTATACGATTCTTTTGTATTTTGGTCTTCTGATTTTTTTTCTTATTGGATATTAAATTCTTTTGTAACATATTCTTCTTTCTTAATATACATTATTAGAAGGGTCCACCTCTTCTGTTCAGTTGGTTTGGTTTCTTTGTGGTTTTATCTTTACGAAATTGATGTACGATTTATGGTGTGCTTGTTCCTAGCAATGTCGCGCCACGCCTCACATGCGGCGATGCAAAAAAACAGAGGTTGTGCTTGGTTGGTGTCTAACCTACGGCTGCCACAGCTTTTCCAGTTGATTTTGCTGTTGGCGCCGATTTTTGCTACCGAACCTTTGGCGCCGCCACAAATGAGTGTGGCCAATTATGGCTGGCTACCAAACACGCTCTTACTCCCTCCGTTCGAAAATGTAGATCATTTTAACTTTTCTAAATATATAGATTTTGCTATGTATTTAGCGTCTAAATACATAACAAAAATCTATGAGCTCCTTTGGCAAGGCTCCAGCTCCGGCTTCTCCTACGATTTATGCTGGAGCCCTACCAAATAGGATGCCAAAAACGGCTCCACGCCGAAACACTAGAGGAGCCGGAACAAAAAAAAAAGTAGCTCCTCCAGCTCCTTCCTATTTTTCTATTTTAGAAGGAGCTGGAGCCTTCACAAAAGAACCTATATATTTAGAAAAGTCAAAATGACCTATATTTTGAAATGGGGGAGTAAGCTTCCTTTTTCTTATACGAGACAACTTGTAAGGTAAAGGTAAAGTGGCAATGGGACTGGGACAGTGGTGAGTGTGACGATGCCGATGCACGGTGGTGAGTGTGACGATGCCGATGCAGCGTGCGCCGATTTTTTCCAATGGGGGCAATGGGAGGGAGACCTGACTTGTGTAGTCGTCGCTGGACACTGACTAGCTGGATGCATCCGTTTCTTGTATCTTTTTTTGTCCTTTTGTTTTTAAGGCAAGGAGTTGCCACTATGGTCTACCCTAACCGGAGAAAATGAGCAGCCATATACACACTGCTCATGAACACTATCGAGGCGTGGTCAGGTTGAGGAGGAAAGGGGCAACTGGCTGCCAACGCAAACCGGCTACTAGTCATCACGCCTAAAAGTAGGGGAAAATCCATATTGAAAATATATAAAAATTCAGATGAACCAAGGGACCAGCCCGAACTCTAATTTGCCCTTTTATGTGAGGGTAAGGCCTATAAATACGGTCTTCAAGATACAGAGTTCCACCAAGCAGAGCGGCTTCGTCTATCGACAGATGGCTTCCTCCGCTGGAGCCGCTCGCCTCCTGATGCTGCTGCAGGTGGCGCTGCTCGTCGTCTCCGCGGTGCTGTTGAGCGGCTCCGCCTGCCACGGAGCCCGGGACGTCGGTGAGTTCTCTTCCATCTCCCAAGAGACCCAGACTGCTCCTTTGATCCTCTTACTTCTCCCTCCGCCATATGAAAAATGCAATCTTAAGGTTTTAAAAAAAAATCTCCTAAAATAAGGCGATCCTACAAACTGGACCCCAACTATCTTCCCAATTAAATAGTAAATCTGCATGCCAAAGTTAACTCCAGGTAGCAAATAAATGAGGGTACGAAAATCTTTTCGCACCCCCGCTAATTCGTCTGGAAAAAAAATACTATGATTACATTGTTCATGTAGCGACGAAAGTACCAATTGAGTAGTTGACTACCCGACTATGCGTTTGCAGGATTAAGCAGCCCCATGTTGACCGCCTTCCAGCCCATGGACAGGAGTCCCCATGGACAGGATGGCCCACCGGTGGTGGACTTAGGGGCTGTTTGGCTCCGACCACAGCCAGCCACGCGCTGGTATGGCGTGCCACAGAAAATCCGACTGCTGTTTGGTTCCCGAGTAAACAGTCCCCGCCACAATGAATCGCATGCAAGATAGCAGGAAACTTGCCACACTCCGTGGCGTAGATTTTCCACACCACCACTTGAGGCGCCGCTGCACATGGCGTGGCGGTTGGTGGCCTGCAACCAAGCAACACTCCGTGACGTCAATTTTCCACGCCACCACCTGTGGCTCCGCCGCACATGGCGTGGCGGTTGGTGGCATGCAAGCAAGCAAGCTCTTAAGCCTAGCGTGGTGTTCCGGAGCCTCCACCAGCACCGGGTGGGGAGACCCCTCCGCCCTGATGGTTGCCTTCGTCACATTCTCAGGTCCGAGGTGCACTAGCACAACTCCAGTACCAATATAAAATATAAAACGGATAACACCATCCCATGTACTTGTGTTTAGCGCGAACCGTGAACAAAAATCCTGGTGATGCCAGTGTCAATGGCCGACGACACCGTGGGTGCCCACGACATCTATACCTTTCGGTTCAGGATAAAGATCATCAGGGAGCAATAAGTCTCTCATTCAGCTTACTCTGCAAGTGCCCCTTGCGGATTGCGCTATCTCGAGCTCGCTCTGCAAGTTTCCCTTGTGGATTGTGAATTTGTGATAGCTCTTTCCTTTTTTATGCAACGCTAGTAACACTGGAGTGATGAAATATGCTGCCGTTTAAGCGAAATAGAATTTGCAAAAGAGACATCCTCACATGTAGCATTATGAAGATAACTCTCAAGCACAAGAGACAAAGCAGAGTAAACACATACTGGAATGAGCTAAAATTATCAATTCTGAGTGCTCTCTGATCAAGAGTGGCTATAAAGCCTACAAAGAGTCAGCGCAACTGTTTCTTTGAATGTGGAAGTGGTTCGAACTCTGTTGCGTATGGGATTCTATAATGGCGCGGTGGGCAAAGGCTTGCATCATTCGTTATTCAGATGGTTACTAGCTCCATGGCTAGAATAGAGTTACTCAGCTGGTTTGCTTGCTGCATGTTTGCAGGCTACTCCTTGGCTATGTTGCCTTGTCATCTCATTGCCAGCGACGAGGAAGTAAGCGGTGTGCCTGGAGGAAGAAAAACAAATGATTGGGTCTCAGGGAAATCACTGTTTAATTATGAGATAAACGTCAGCGATAATGTAGTCGTTACGCAGACCTGAAAAAGTTCATCATTTTGGTTTTTGAGTCAGCATCTATGCTTTCAGTTGTATCCAAAGCTTGCTGCATGTGGTGCAGCCACCGCTCTGCAGCTCGGTGGGTTACCAGGAATGGCCGGTGTCGTCCTATAAGGGCAGGATGTCCTGCAAGAGAAATCAGACAGAGAGGTCTTAACAAGTCTAAATTCCCTCCAGGAGACTGAGTACAAAAAACAAGTACAAGAGCATTGACACTAGATCACTAAAGAATGTTAGTGACACCAAATAGGAACCGAAACAAGGACACAGCATGGAGGCATTCATTTGTTCGGTCATTTCGTGCAGGGACTGTAGAATACAAAATCAATCGGGATGGGGAATTAAACTCATGCGGTATTAATGAAATAGGTCCGTCTGGTCAAGGTCACTTGGATCAAATGATGAACGGACAGGTCAGCAGACCAACAGTTTACGAATGAGAACAAAGATCATTCTTGGGTGCTAGCAGGCTGCCTGACATGAAGCACTCAAACAAATATTGCTGATAAATATATGGTAAAAGAATTGAATCACTTGAAGGAATACATATTATACTACTGTAACAGTGGTATGCTGCTGGTTAAATGAAAGAAGTATCGACAGAACACAGAAGGTTCCTCTCAAAAAAAAGAAATATCGGCAGAAGGTCAGACTGAAAACGCTAATGAGAATGTAAATAGGGCTGAATTACAGGCACTCATTTCTCACAAAAAAAGTGAGGATTTTTAAGTAATTGTTCCCCATCAAGTTGGTTGTTTTCATATGCTGACCAAATTCATCTTATTTCATACTATAAAGCATTGAGTGATTCCACAATTTCATAAGACTCATAAACATCATCGTCGATGGGAAGTGCATAATCTGCAGAAAGAATAGCATATCCGACCATGTACTTTGCAAGTTTCAGAAACACGATTGGCTGCACAAGGAGACCAAAGCAACGATTACTCCACACTAAGGCGAAACTAAACAGCTCGCCCCCTAAATCCAACAAAATTCAGAAAAGACGAATCATCCCTGACTTCCTCCTTGACCAAATTCAGTAAGTGGCTGATGAGCTCAATCGTCACATTCACCTCCTCACCAGTCTTCAGACGAGGAGTGGCAAGCTAGTAGGAAATAGTTAGTTACCTCTCCTCTGGGAGAACAGTGGCGGGCCGCCCATGCGCTGGATCAGGAACTCGTACTGGTTCTGGATGGCGTCCTCCTTCTTGGACCCCGCGAAAATCTCCCGGAACCACTCCTCCTCATCCTCGTAAACCCTATTCGGCCACGAAATCATCAGGGGCAGAAGTGAAGAGAAAAATCTAGATTGGATTTGGACCAAAGCAGAGGGGGCGGCGGAGCCGAGGAGCAGGGGGGCCGAGGGCGGACCTGGTGTAGAAGTTGGTGGAGAGGTCGACGAAGGGCTGCGGGGTGCCGCCGAGGGACTCGAAGATGTTGCCGTCGTCGATGGCGAATGCGTCGGCGGCGGCCACGCCGCTCCACTCCGACGCCTTGTCCTGCAGCGACTGCATCCTGTCCGGTCTGACCCGTGTGTCCCGCGAGGCCTGACCCCGCAGCGGCGCTTGTTGGCTGAGTTGACTTGACTTGCTGCCAGAGGCCGGAGGAAGAGGAATGTGTGCGCGTGTAGCTCACGCGACGCGCCTCCCCGCTTTATACCGGCGACGATCCGCCGGCCAATCGGGTGGCGAGCACGCGCGGCGTGGGTTTGGCGGGGGCCCAGGTGTCGGTGAGCGAGGCGAGGCCTGCGTGGTGGACGGGCATGTGTCGACATATGTTGTCACGGAACACGGATGGTGGTATTTAGCGGCGGTATCATGCGATGGCTGCACACGGGATTACAAAGACAACAGTTACGATTTTTTTAACAGCTGGTTTTCTCCCATTGTTTAGATTGCTTTCAATTAGATGGTGGACTAGCTCGACCTATCAAGAAAATCCTTACACGTGCAGGCGAGCCAAATCACCTCTCATGTGAATGGTGAATGGTAAGGCTCTTCTTGCTTGCACCGTTCCCTTGTCATGAAGCAATGGATTTTAAGTGCTGGAACAATGAAGTAAAAATTTGTTAACACCCAAATATAGGAAATACATAAAAAACCATAAAAATATATGAAAAAAAAGAGAATGAGAAATGGTTTAAGGGGGTCACATGGGGATTTTCCTTGTAGATAAATACGTAAAATGGTAATGCTGCAGAATGCAGAATGGACGTCTGGAATCTTAAAAAAAAATCGGACGCTCGAAATATGTTGCAATAGTTAAGCATCAATGTTGCAACTATTGTTTCTACATGTTTCACAATGAATATTGCATGAAACATAGTATTCATATTACGGCGGAATTTTCTATCTCAGAGTCGAACGACGTAGTTATTTTTAATTAGGTAGTTTTTAATGTTTTGTCGAAGTGTTCGATGAAAATTTTTCATTAAACATCCGAGCGCCAGTCGCGCCGTACATAAAAACATAAAGTTAAATAAGAAAGTTAAATAAGAAACCCTAAGATATGGGCCGCAAACCCGCCCTCGTAAACCTTCCGCAAACAAACCTTTGCTCAGTAAGAAAGGCCCAATTAAGTTTCCACGATGGGCGACAACCAATCCAGCCCAATTAACAGTAGATGCTAGCCAGTTTTTTTAACGTGCAACAGCATGCACGGTGCACAAGAGGTTCCGCTTTCTTTCTATTTTTTACTCCCTTCGTTTTTTTACTCCCTTCATTTCAAATTGTAACAATGCATGTCAAAAATTATGTACCTGAAAAAATTAAAACAGCAATTCAGATAGCCAATAATATATGAAGATGGGCGCTGCACTTTAAAAAAAATTAGTATTAAATGCTAGTGACGGACTAGCCGCTGAGGCAGGACGGTATGGAATCAACGACATTATTATTGGAGATTTGCTAGATAAATACTAATTTTCCTTGTAGATAAATACATAAAACGGTAATGCTGTAGAATAGACGTCCGGAGTCTTAAAAAAATCGGACGCTCGAAATATGTTGCAATAGTTAAGCATCAATGTTGCAACTATTGTTTCTGTATGTTTTACAGTGAATGTTGCATGAAACATAGTGTTCATATTGCGACGGAAATTTTCTATCTTAGAGTCGAACGACATAGTTATTTTTATATATTATTTGTATTAGATAATTTTTAATGTTTCGTCAGAGCATTCGATGAAAATTTTCCATCGGACGTCAAGCACTAAGATAAATGGGCCCCAAACCCACCTTTGTAGACCTTCCGCAAACAAACCTCCTTACTTAGTAAGAAAGGCCCAATTAAGTTTCCACGATGGGCGACAACTAATCCAGCCCAATTAACAGTAGATGCTAGCCAGTTTTTTTAACGTGCAACAGCATGCACGGTGCACAGGAGGTTCCGTTTTCTTTCTATTTTTTACTCCCTCCATTTCAGCACGTCAAAAACTATATACCTAGAAAAATTAAAATAACAATTTAGATAGCCAATAATATATGAAGATGGGCGCTGCACTTTAAACAAAATTAGTATTAAATGCTAGTGACGGACTAGTCACTGAGGCAAGACGGTATGGAATCAACAACATTATTATTGGAGAATTGCTAGACCTCAAAAGCTTAATTTTTGAGTTTGTCTCAATCACTTTTGAGAATTGAGGATGGGATTCGGGGTTAGGGTTTTGGGATTTCGGGGTTGGGTGGTTACCTCCATGTCCAGCAGTAGAGGAAGCTCCGAGGCGGCTTGCTGGTCGGCGATGGAGGCGGAAGAGACGGCGGTGGTGCGGAGGTGGTGAGGGCGCCACCGGAGCCGGGTGGTGGGGGACCCCTGGTGGGTGGTGGAGATGGCGGGGGCGTCGAGCTCCAAGAGATTAGCATCAATGGCGGTTCGTCGACGGTGGCGGAGGCGACAAAGGCCGCCGGAGCCGGCGGGAGGTGGGAATGGCGGGGGAGCTTGGCAAAGGGAGGAAGAAAACGTACGTTGAGCCGAAGGCCACCGGAACGGGGAGATGGGAGCGGTTCGTGGGTGGCGGCGGAGCGCGGCGGTGCCGGAAGGGAGGCAGGGGGTGGCGGGGGAGCTCGAGGGAGACGGAGGAAAGAGGCGGCGTCGTGGGGAGACGGAGGATATAGCAGTTAGGGAAGAAGATAGGGGGGAGAAACGGATCTGAGCCATTGATTTACAATCGGACGGAAAAAAAAGGTGATTAAGAGGTAGCTCAATCTCAAACGTTTGAGATTCGCTAGACCTCAAATGGCTGCAGCAGCATCGGTCCCATTTGGCCGTACGTGCCGCACGGTTTTGAAATTAGGCTAGTCTCAGTGCATAGTTTTATCGTACTGTTACCATGACATGTCATTTTTTCAATGAGATGAAACTATCAGTCTTAGTACATAGTTTCATGGCACAGATTCATAGACAGCTTATGTCATTTAATTTTTGCGTGGAGTTATGGTCAAATGTGTCTTGCGATAAAACTATAAGGGCACGTACAACAGTTTAGACAGCTGCCGTGATAAAAGACAGCTTGGACAGTGAGTCGTCTATGTCCGCAAGCTATTTAATCCATTCATAGAGTTGATAATCAAGTATACATTTGATCTTTGTAGCCATTTTGGTGCTTGAATGAGAGAATGCATGGTATATTCAAATAAGTTGCATGAGTCTTTTAGAGAAGCATAAATATATTATATATTTATATCAATAGATACTCCGAATACTTAAAATCCATCCTTGCCTTCCTTTGCATTTGTACAATGAAAAGGACAGAAAACCACAACTCCACAACCTAGCAGGTCACACTTGAGCAATCATATATTGAAATGGACTGATATCAAACTGCATGATTTCAATTTCTGACTTCATAATAGTCCAATACAACAAAGAATTCATCAGTATGACATCTAAACCTATCAGCTGATCAGAACAACAAGATAAAATTAGAATTGCCAGGGCCAAGACATTTTGTTTTTGTTTGAAACAGACACATGTGCAATTGAGAATGAGTGGAGAATGTCATCAGCATCGCCCTCCTCAGCCTTTCCACCTGGCAATGCAACTTCCCCTGAAAATTCCCAGATGGAGAAAATAAAAATCATGAATCAATGGAAAAAAGTGGTCATCTATAATATTCATATCCTGTCTGCACTGAATGTGCTTGCAAATTTGTCTGCAGCAGCCCTGAACAGTTCCAGGTCCCCCACCTTGACAGCCTAGAGGCAACAATAGAACTTGCTGAAGAAAGAACTCATATTAAATCACCTGCAATTGAGAACAAAATACATACAATCAGATAAATTAGCAAAACTCGACAGCATAACAACAGGTTAGCAGGGACCAGAAAATCAGAATTACCTGGCCAAGCTCGTCACGGTGCAAAGTTGCCATCCTGTGTAATGCGAGCAGATTCCTGAAAGAATAAGTAAAAAGCAAATGTAAGAGAGATAGTGTTAGGTTAAGTGGAAACTGAAGAAACCAGGAACTACTAAGGTTGGTACTGACAGGGAACAATAAGCATGAGTGAAACATTTGACTTACCCACGGATTTCAGGGAGACCATGCTTGATTGAAATCTGTGTTGCTGGAGCCGCAGCATCAACATCCATCTCAGTATCATCTACCCGAAGGACATTACATATGCACATTAGGAGTCTTGAACATGACAAAAGAAAGAAAAGAGCTCTTTTACGATGCACAATACTACTCTATACTACTGTTTGAAAAGGACTCGTATGCAAGAATCCGACGGTTGAGATTAATTGTATACTACTAAAACCTTAAGTAGTATGCATGAGTAGTATGGGTAGTATAGGGGTATGATTGGAAAGATGTAAAATGGCATTGTTAAAATAGATCAAATCTTTCTTAATTATAATCTTATTTCTTTTTTTTATTCCTCTTCTCATTTCCAATCGGTCGCAGGTTGCACTGGGGCTCCTCATTTCCAATCGGCAGCTAGGGTTGCAATGGGGCGGCGGCGACTCCGGCGGTCGGCGACGACTACGCGGCGGGTGGGGGCGACTCCGCGGTGGAGGAGATGCACGCAAAGCAGCAGCGCAGGCTTCAGCGCCCGGAGGTCGGACGGCGCTGTGGCGAAGCACGCGGCTCGGCCCGAGGAGGCCGCCAGCGCGGAGGCGCGCACTGTGTGCCTCACTGGTGGCACGTCCTTCATCGGGTTCACCGTCGTCGACCCGCTGCTCCACCACGGGTACAACGTCCGCCTCGTGCTCGAGATGCAAGGTTAGTCAGCTGTCATGGTTACTCGAGAAATTGGGGGGCTTCAGGGATGGGCGTCGGGTGCGTTGCGTTTCTCCTCGCATTTCGCGGTGGGACGTCTGCGGAGTTGGTTGCCCGCCCTCTGTTTCTGGAAATCGTTTTCACTGATTGGGATTGGGAATGTGAACTGCTCCTTCCTGCCTGCAATGTTGTCGTTTTACTTTCTCGTACTCTCTCCATCCCAAATTGTAAGTCATTCCAAAAATCTTGGAGAGTCAAACTATCTCAAGTTTGACCAAATTTATATGATAATATAATAATATTTATGATGTCAACTAAGTATCATTAGATTCTTCATCAATTATATTTTCATAGTATACCTATTTGATATCATAAATCTTTATAATTTTCTCTATAATTTTGGTCAAACTTGAGATGCTTTGACTCTCCAAGATTCTTGGAATGACTTACAATTTGGGATGGAGGAAGTATCGTTTTGTAGATACGCCAAATTTTACTAGGAGTCCCTTCCCCGCCACGAGATGTTCATTGATTCAGTTAAATTTCTTAATGCGGAAGTTTTTGTCTTGTGTCGCGGTAAGAAAAATTAGGTTCAAGAGTAAAGGTTAGTAGTTTAGAATGTGGTCGTGTTTGACTTCCGTTTGTCCCGTCCTAATCCTAGGTTTACAAAAAAAATGGCTCTTATATTTGTTGTGGCTGGGCGACCGTCGTCTGTGTTATTCAATTCCTATTTTCTATCCGTGTGCTTCGGTGTATGCTGTGCGTTGCCTGGTGGGTTGGTGGAAAATCCCCCATTCGAGGTGTCTGTCTACATGCTTGAGAGACCTTTCAGTGATTCCATTCCCATAATTTTCTACCTGGTAATAAAGAGGGTTTGCACTTTGCACGAATGGAACTTAGTGCCTCCAACGTTTGGTGATAGGAAACCATATCTTCACACAACATATGCTCATTTTCGTTCCAATTAGGTCACCAGCAGTGATGTGTCTAAATGCTGACCTCTACGCATATGGTTTTCTGCTGCAAACCTGCAATTATGCAGTTTTAGTTGAACGTTGCATCATGGTTGGTCCACGCGATATGACCACATCACTTGTAGTAGTTGATAACTTGATATTTCACCAACGAAGCTTTCCTGGACCACAGGAAATCTGCATAGCCCTTACGAAGTTACGATCAAACTAAACCTGTCACTCTTTTTGCACGTCAGGAGCTATTGGTGTTAGTTCCGTAGGGCGCAGCCAATGGAGGAAATTATTCAGGGAAAACAAAAGTTCAACTAGCCATCAGGAATATGATATTGCCACTGAGTTCCTATTAACATCTAAATAAGTGATCTCGACATAGAAATGAAAAGAACATGATTGGATTGGAATATTCGATCATCATAGATAATGAAGTAAACACGGAAAAAATGAAATGTAATCTATTTTTTATTGTCTTCAGGGTGTAGGTCTCCTCGGCATCTTTAGCCTTGTATCCCAGACTTTCTTTCACTTTGTTCCACGCATAGTTAACCGATGTGACAGCTAGCTTGAGCCTGAAATTAGTCATATCCTTCTGCGCATAACAAATACAAATGCTTGTTAGCTGTAATATAAGATGGGGCATAGATTGGGTTGCTAAATTTGTATTGTTCAACTTACCGGTGTGAATAAGAAAGATAATTTGTTTCCAGTCCAAAGCTCCATGAATTTCACCGTAAATAGTCCACACGATGCACTCTATATCCTTTCTTATTGCTGTGTAAATTCCAATATCAACCAAAACTTTATCGTGTGACGTTGAATTGATGTAATGGACAGGGGACATCTCATCTGCATTGACCAAATACTCTGCAGATAATAATTAGATGACTAATGTTATATATGGAATGGTAAAGAAACTTGCGGAGTAGTACCATTTGACGTGCAATCAGTTGATAGTGGTTCATAAGGCATCGCAACATCTGGGATCTCTTCTTTTTCCTTGTTCTTGTTGGGTCGATGACATTTTGTGCCAATATTGTACTCATATTCGACGTTTGTTTGTTGGGTGGGTTTTTTTTGTCGTTTCGATGGATTCCTCGCCGTAGCTTGCTGCTTTGGTTGTGCCTTATCCTCCTTTTTGTTGATTTCAGGCTTGCCTATATGTGTGTTCGTCGTCTCGAGCACGACATTTGTAGGTTGTACCACTCCCCTTGATTCCTGCAAGGTTGGAAGGGCTGCAAATGATGGTAAGCATGGAAATGAATGAACAGACTTACACGTTGTTCTTGTATTACATCATCGAACCACTTGTTAAGTGCATTGAACCTGTCATCAATTTGATTTGATAGTAACCTGTATTGATTGGTAATGAACACTTGAAGTTCCTGCATAATTTTGGAATTGCTATCGCTTGTCCCTTGTCCGATTGTTCTGTTATTTTGTGGCATTAGGGGATAGATGAATGGGTCCTCAGTAAAGCTAATGATAGGGTCCTCAAAATCTGATTCGTCATCAGTGTTACCCTCCAAGGGACCATTAAAGTTGCATGTCATGTTGTATTGATAAACTGATCAGAAACTCTATTGTATGTCATGTTGTATTGATAAACTGATCAGAAACTCTATTGTTGCAGGCAAGATTGAACTTACTGGATAGAATGGCGTAGGTGTAATTGGATCAATTTCCGCAGGTGGTGCATGCACCTTCTGTTGCGCAGGTGGTGTATGGTCCTTCTGCTGCACTCAAGAATTAGCTCCGTCCACGTCCATGTCGAGGAGAGGGAGGCGTGAGAATAGGGAGATTGATTAGCTCCGTCCACGTCCTTCTGTTGCACCGAAGAGGGAGGAGGCGTGGTGTATGGTCGTTCCGTTGGATGGGGACTATTTATTTATATAGGGATGTGGTTGGACTCTTGGACTGGTTGGATTCCTTTCATGTTCACGTTGGAGATATTGTTCTGTTCAGAGTTTTGATTCACGTTGGAGATAATGTTCTGTTCAGACTTTTGATTCACGTTACGTTGGAGATATTGTTCTGTTCAGACTTTTAACTCATGTTGGAGATATTCCTTTTCCAGTTCTGTTTTCTCCCTATCTGAAGTCCGATCCTTTCCACGCCTTCGCATGATCTGCCGCTGCTAGCAACAGCGCCGTTGTCTCCAAAAATTTGCAGAGCGCGCATACGTAGAAAGCCGCGCCTTTCAAGATAGAAGCAGGAAACCTTTCATGTGGCAGCTTTGCTCAGCATGACTTCTGCTATCTTATTTTGCTACCTTATTTTGCTAACCTATCACTCCCTTATTTTGCTACCTCATGCTTCGTCACAGAATGCACTTCAGATGTGCAGGATTCAGATAACCATAGCATACAGGATTAAGCATCTCCAGGATTCAGAGATGAGGACAACAAAGTGCGTTGATTCAAGTGGCTTTCAAGCAAAAATCTCCACTGGAACGTACCCAGACATCAGCATTAAGACTATTGTACGAGGAAACAGATTGTACCGATTACACTCCATGCGGTGGCAATGCAAAAACCCTGTCTAACTTAAATACGGAAAAAAGAAAGAGAACAACAATGTCTAAGAGCATGGATCTCACTGATAAATTAGTAGGACTGCTCTTCCATCAGTTCCATCTCGTGGGGTTTCACCGAAGAGAACAACAATGTCCTCCGCTGCAAATGCATTGTCAAGAAGTATTGATCTTGCTGATAAAATTGACCGCTTGGTCTCTTCGTCAGTGTCATCACGAGGGGGTTCACCAAGAAGATCACCTGCTTCTAGTGGTGCAAATGATGTGCCTAAAAGCATCGGTGTTGGTAAAGATCTCAAACCTGCATCCCTTGGGAATTTCATTAAGAAGGGCATCACCAATAAGAAAAGCTGCATCAGATGGCACTAGGAACCTATCAGAGAGCATGGATCTTACTGAAAATGATAACAGTACACTCTCCTCATCAGTTTCATCACCCAGCATTTCACCAAGTGCATCGGTGTCAAGTGTGTCTAATGCTGCATCACAGACTACCACAAAATCATCTGAGAGACTAATGGACCCGTTTCCAACCTGTCTTCATCAAGAGGACTTTCACCTAGAAGAACTACTTCTGGTGGCATTGGTACTTTATCAAAAAGTGTTGATTTCCCTGAAAAAGATAGGAGGCCAGCTTCATCAAGAGGGGTTTCACCAAGAAGGCGACTCCCCTCTGATGGTGTTAATGATATTGCGAGAAATATGGATTTTGCTGAAAAGGACAACAGAGTAGTCAGCTCGTCAATTCCATCTTGAGGGGTTTCTCCAAGGAGAAGACTTGCTTCTGATGGTGCCGAGTGCTGGCTGTGGCGGCGCGACGGGCGAGGCGGCGTGCGGGCGGTGCCAACGAGGCGGCGGTGGCGGCGCAACAGGTGGGGCGGTGCGAGGGCGTGGCGGCGCGACCGGCGGGGCTGCGTGCGGGCGGTGGAGGCGCGGCACGACGGGCGCGCGGCGTGCGGGTGGGGGCGGGGCGGCCGTGCGCAGGGGATCGGCGGCGCGCGGGGAAAATGGATCGCGTGGGGAAAATGGCTCGCGAAAAAAAATTCCCCAAATAATATATGTCGTGCTAATTACAATTGTACCTATGCCAAAAAAGAACCTATACTCTATACTACCACCTGGTAGTATTGTGCACCGTAAAAGAGCTCAAGAAAAAAACCTCAGTCTCTTTCTTCTTTTACTCTATTATCATATAAAACGGAGCAGGCTCTAACTATAAACTATAAAACAAGCAGCAGACACAGCAGAATCTATTACAGGATATGAAGAGCTTTCAGTTATGCACATACAGGTATGAAGAGCTGCTAATATTACATGAATGATTTTTAACTCGTCCTAAACTAAGTGTGAGCATCTAGGTATTGATATACAATGAACATAATTGCAAACACATGATACTGAGAACATGGCACTTTTGAAGTTCGAAGCACAAGATGAGAAAAATCCAAATGATTTGTAACAGATACATTCTGCTTGGCCACAGCGAGCCTAAGAACCTACCAGTCCAACATAATTAGCTTGTTCAGGAGAAAAACTAATAGCATGAAGAAAATATTTATGCCTTCCATGAGCTGTAGAGTAGAATAGCCAATTGTGCGGTGAAAATCTAATATCCGCAGAGAGCATCATTGATACTACAGATGACTATGGAGCATCACTCGAGCTTGCAAAATTGTGGCGGAGCAATATCTTAGCAGCTACATCAACTCGTTTCATGACGGCAATGGCAGCGCTACTCGTGAGCTCCAAAGTCCAGTTTGGTCTAGTTTACGCAGCAGTGATGCTAGAGACGACAGATAGCAGGAGCAGGGGAAAAAATCGGTTCTTTTACCTTGGGCACCAGGGCGGTGAGGCGAGCGTAGGCTTCAGAGGACGCGGGGAGCGCGAAGGCGAGGAAGGCGGAGACGTTCGTACGGGGAGGGGGCCGCGCGGTGGAGCCTCAGGCGGCGGACGAGCGCCTCCATGTCCGCGCCGGGGTCCTCCTCCCCCTCCATGGCTTCGGGAGCCCCGGGATCGGAGGACCGGGAGCTGTTGCCTGGGTGGGGGTGGTGTCGGCGGTGTCGGCGTAGAGTTCCGCATCGGCGCCGCCGCAGCTCCCCCGGTGGAGGCATCGGGGATTCGGGGCGCCGCTGGGAGATTTTGCAGGAGGATCCGGGTGGCCGGAGGGAGATTCTGCTGGCGGATGGCGGTGGGCTGGGGAACGCGCGAATCCTTGGCGGGACGACTAGCGCGCGGCAGCGGGAAGCCAAAAATCGTGCGCGCGCATCCGATCCGCGCTCGCCGTCGACGACCGGAAGCTGGTCCTGCAGCGCGCTTCGGAGCCGTCGCCTCGCGTCGGAGCACCCGCTCGTGCCGTAGATGAACGAGGCCACGGGCAAGCCCCCTTTTCCTTCATTTAATGATTAATGATGTACACGTAGACCTCCTCAACTGAGCGCCGTTTGCGAGCCGTACGTACCCTAACATCCTCATTGCAAGTTTCATCCGACTTCATAAAATTTGGTACATGTACCAGGTAAGTTTCATCCCTCTCTCTTCTCTCTCCTTATAATTAAATTGCAAGTCAGTAAAATTGCTGATGTGGTATAGGATTTATACCTATGAAATCTTCCATAATACTTCACTGAGACTGGCCTTACACCACGTGTGCCGCGTGTGTGATCTCAGCATAAATGAACAAGATTGACAGCCGGGCCGCAGGGCTCCTCCTCTTTAAATCACAGGAGCCCAGCCCCTTCCCTTCAAACAAGAGCCTCGTGCGACCCAGAGCAAGCGCATAGGGAGAAGCAGAGAGCGCGCGGCGCGGCGGCGATGGGGAGCGAGGGGAATGGCGGCGTTACGGACCGGCCGGCGGCGGAGGAGAAGAATGTCGGGGCGCCGCCGTTCGAGATGCCGGAGATCAGGTTCACCAAGCTCTTCATCAACGGCTGCTTCGTCGACGCCGGCTCAGGTACCCGCACCCAACACCCATCTCGCTTGTGTTCCTCTGTTGTGCTTGTGCAGTCTAATCTCCGGAGTGGTTCCTTACCTGCAAAGTGGAGATCGATCTTAGTAGTATCTGAGCCAATACTATTTCCTTTTTTTTGCCTGAAATATCCAACAGCTATGCAAGTCGGTTACCATTCCCCAGGGGCCAGGGCCCAGGCCAGCTAGAGATTGATAACAGCCTCTTTGTGACACACTACCAAACCACGTCCGGTTTACTGTTAACTAATAAGACATCTTAAGATCTTAACACCTCTAAGCTAGCGAATTATTGGCCGGATACACGAGGTTACGAGATGCGAGGTCACGCTCACTGGGTTTCAGCGGCATGGATGTTCACGTGGTGCGGTTGCTCGGGGACATGACATGTTCGCCGGCCAGAGCTAGCTAACGTCCCTAGCTAGCCAAATCATCATGTCGATTTCCTGCACAAAACACGCGGTCCTCGCCGTCGTCCTCCAGTGTCCACAAGCCAACCCTCGTTGATACGCTGGACGAAATTCAGGGGATCTGCCACGTTCGAAAATGGCAAAGAGATAACGGGGGAACAAGGGGGAATCTCCTTACCGAGCATGGCAGGGGAAACCTGCAGGAGAGGAGACCTGTGCCGGCCGGGCTCGACGTCCTTGCTTTGCTCGCCCTGTTGCCCACGGCACGTCCTGGCCACCACAGCCGTGCTGTCCCACGCCATGGCCGACACACACGTCCACCATCGCGCACTCCATGAGGCGGCCGTGTTGTTCTCTCGCCCGGCGCCGGCTGCTCCACCACTCCCGCGGTTGTGTCCCCGCATCAGCTCACAGGTGCTGCAAAAAAGCCTTCCTCCTTTCGTTCTAGCTAGCGCCACTACCAGAAGGAGCGTTGTGAAGTTGACAAGTGGGGCCCACTGTGAAGGTAGAAGAAGACGCGCTCAATCATACATGCCAAGGGCACAAAATTATTTTATTCATCGTAGTGTGCTACAGAGCAAAATTGGCGAGTTCAATGTGCGGGGACCAAACCACACATTTTGAGCGCCAAACCAACCGTCGAGATTTCATTTTCCTAAATTTTAATTTAAACCATGCTATGCCATAGCTTTTTGGCAAAGATCTTATTTTCTGTCCGTAAGTTAGACAAGAACCGACATAATTTAATTGTGAGTATGACAGGTACGTACCTCCCACGACCTACAATTGATAGCGGAGGGAGTAATTTGCTGCGCCAAGCCGTAACGATAATTACGCGTGTGACGAAAACAATTTAAATTGTCTATTGGCCCACGTTTCTATTCTTGCATTAATTTACCGAACATCAATGCAAGATCATCGAGCCACAAGTTTCTTCTCTTGTTCATCAGGCCGGACATTTGAGACCAGGGATCCGCGCACAGGGGACGTCATTGCGAGCGTCGCTGAAGGTGACAAGGAGGACGTCGACCTGGCAGTGAAGGCGGCAAGGGACGCCTTCGATCACGGCGAATGGCCACGCATGTCCGGATCCGTACGTACCGGTTCTTGAATTCACACCGTGACACTTTCGTTCATCACCCTCGTGTAGACGTGTACAGATCGAAGAATCAAGATTGAGTGAAAAGATTTACAGATCTTGTGAACACATGGCAGGAACGCGGACGGATCATGATGAGGTTCGCCGACCTGGTGGAGCAGCATGCGGGCGAGCTGGCGGCGCTGGAGAGCCTGGACGCCGGCAAGCACCCGGCAGTCACCATGGCGGTGGACATCGGCAACGCCGCCGGCAGCCTGCGATACTTCGCCGGCGCGGCCGACAAGATCCACGGCGAGACGCTCAAGATGCGGGGCCAGTTCCAGGGGTACACCCTGCGTGAGCCGCTCGGCGTCGCCGGGCTCATCATCCCCTGGAACTTCCCGACCACCATGTTCGGCATCAAGGTGGCCCCGGCGCTGGCCGCCGGCTGCACCGTCGTCGTCAAGCCCGCCGAACAGACGCCGCTTAGCGCCCTGTACCTCGCCGACCTAGCAAAACAGGTACCACGCCATGCTAGTTGATGGGATTATTATTGTTTCCACCATTTTCTTGTCACTTGCAGCAGTGCGTTTGCGTTTCTGAATGATAGGAGCTGTTTTCTGCAGGCAGGAATCCCGGACGGGGTGATCAATGTCGTGCCAGGCTTCGGTCCAACAGCAGGAGCTGCGATAGCGTCCCACATGAACGTTGACATTGTACTCAAACTGAAATCAACACAGCCAGCCATCTCGTTCCCTGTTGCACTACTACAGAGCAGGAGTTTGATGGCGCTCCTATGCATGTTTTCAGGTCAGTTTCACTGGATCCACGGAGGTGGGGCGCCTCATAATGGAGGCCTCGGCGAAGAGCAACCTGAAACCCGTGTCCCTGGAGCTCGGCGGCAAGTCCCCGCTCATCATCTTCGACGACGCCGACCTCGACATGGCCGTCGAGCTCGCCATCAGCGCAAACTTCTTCAACAAGGTGAATATCCATGCATTTCATTTCTAGTAGTGCTCCAGTACAGCCATACATGGCCTGTGATGAGCTCGAGCAACTGATCAGACGCGCTCACATCATCCACGCTGCCGAGAGTTGGCAGGGAGAAGCCTGCGTTGCCGCGAGCCGCGTCTACGTGCAGGACAGCATCTACGACCGCTTCGAGAAGAAACTGGCGGAGAGGATGAAGAGCTGGGTCGTGGGAGACCCTCTGAATGACCCTCGGGTCGACCAGGGACCTCAGGTTAATGACCCTATAATCGCAACACTCAGACATCATCAGACCTTGCCTGATTGCCAAGCGCCATTGTTGCTGTTTTCCAGGCCAAAATTTATGCAGTGTACATGTTTTGTAAGTCAGAGACAAGGTTGTTCTTCGTGTGTGCAGGTGGACAAGGCTCAGTATGAGAGGGTGCTCAGCTTCATTGACCGTGGCAAGAGAGAAGGGGCCACACTTCTGACAGGAGGAAAACCCTGTGGCAAGAAAGGGTACTACATCGAGCCCACAATTTTCACCAACATCAAGGTGCAAACTAAACTACAAGTCTACAACAATTTCACATCAGAAAATACAGAAATGCCATGTTTCACCGTCTGAGTGTCTGACATGGGAGGGATCTTGTTCTTTTTTCCCACCCACAGGAGGACATGGTCATAGCAAAGGAGGAGATCTTCGGACCCGTCATGTGCCTAATGAAGTTCAAGTGCGTAATAAACTCTCCCAAAAAAAAATGCATTGTGTGATGACGGGAAACTTGCGGTGTTCATACATGGTACATTTCTTGCAGGACGGTGGAGGAGGCGATCGCGAGGGCGAACGGGACTCCGTACGGGCTGGGCGCCGGGGTGGTGACGCGGGACCTGGACGTGGCGAACCGGGTGGTGCGGTCGGTGCGCGCGGGGTTGGTGTGGGTGAACTGCTACTTCGCCGTCAGCAGCGACTGCCCCTTCGGGGGCCGCAAGATGAGCGGGTTCGGCAAGGACGAGGGCATGCACGCGCTCGACAAGTTCCTCGCCGTCAAGTCCGTCGTCACCCCGCTCCGCGGCTCGCCCTGGCTGTGATGTGCGAATGTGATCGATCAGGCCTCTGCCCCATGGTGTGCCTCGCGTCGTGCTGTGTTGTGTTGTAACAAAATGATAATAACTTGCGTGATGCACTGCCGGAGGAATCCGGCTTTAGTACCGGTCCCAAACCTGCTTTTAGTATCGGTTGGTAACTGGCGTCGTAAGGCATAAGCGTAATACGCGTGTGCGTGGTTCATAAGATTCGAACCTACAACCTCCAACCTTACGCAAGTCTTGCTTGCTACCTCACCACCACAACATATGTGATGAAGTTAAATATGATTTCTTTTTGAAGTAATCCGTGGAAAGATTCTCAGTACCGAGTCGTAACACCACCCGGTACTAAGATCCTTATGCTGACCCTCAAATTTGGCACCGCAAAGCTGAATTTGCAATCGCCCGAAACCTTAGACTGCTCTTTCAACGCCCGCCCTTTCAGCTTTGGTTACCTTCTACACTGCTCGCAGAGTAGCAGTCGCAGCCTCTCCGCACTCGGCTCATCCATTCCCCACGGTTGAGCGGAGGCAGCAGACGAAGGCTCTGTGCGAAGGCTCTGTGCAGCGGTGCGGAGCCCGCATGTTGCAACAGCCGACCGCACACGCCACTCACTTGGCCGTCGGCCTAACGGAGTAATGGCCTATGTGGCTATGCCCCAGCAGGAACGGAAGAGCACAACAGCAGCCACCGATGATCGTCGGCGCCGCTTGGATCTTGGCATAGAGAGAGAAAGAGAAGAGTTGTGCGGTCAAGGAACCTGGACAACTATAATCGAATGGGGCCACCGGTGTCGGTTCTACCGTCCTGAGCCCACGCTGCCCTTTGAAGCAGCTGGTAGTCGTGGCTCCATGCCCCATAGCATAACGGTGGTCTTCTGGTTACTCCCTCCGTTCCAAATTATAAGTCATTTCAACTTTTTTGGAGGATCAAAGAATCTTAAGCTTGATCAAATTTATACAATAAAGTACTAACATTCATAATATCAAATAAGTACCATTAGTTTCTTCATTAAATATATTTTTATAAATATGTGCCATAAACTTTTATGATCATTTCTATAATTTTGATCAAACATAAAATGATTTGACTCTCAAGAAAGTTGGAATGACTTATAATTTGGAACGGAGGGAGTACTTATCTCACACACACAGCGGTCCACATGAGTTGCCAAGTCACTCTCCAATTCTTTATAGCTTTGGCTAAGAGAAGAGAGAGAACAATGTGAGAGGTACGGCATGGCGATGATCGGATGAGAAAATGAAGAGATAAGCGTGGTACTTGCTAAACAGGTAAAAGGACAATAAAGTGTAGAAGAGAGATTTTTTATAACGAATGTTGAAGTTTCAATCATTCTTCTAGCTATCAATTTATATAATTTTAATTTTACATATTTTCCATTAACATTTGAGACGGGTGCTGCGTAGGGAGCCGATTCCAATAAGTGTACTACTTATATTAAAGCTATATAAGAATCGGCGACCTCTCAAAGTCCGCTGCAACATTCTTCATACAGGTATCTTGATAGGTATTTGATTTTTCCGGTTCTATTTTCATTTTTAATTCTATTTTAAGATATCAATGTAATACTATCTTTAGTGACTATGTAATTTACATTATTATTTTGAATTAATATTTTTATAAGCGCGCATCGCGTCAATCTAGCTAGTTACTAGACTAATGATGTTGTTTTTAGCAAAAACAATCTTCTCAAGCTTTTATTTGGACTTATCAAATATAAAAAGATTAAGATAAAGTGTCTATATAGACTTGAACGTGAGGTTGGGCCACGTGCCCCCTATCCTCCTAGATTAAAAAGTAACAAAAATGATGAACGCTACGTTCATGACCAAATAAAAAACCTTACCTCATTTTTAGTTTGTGCCCATCCAGCCTTATCAAATTTTGGTCATGACCAAATTATGAGTATTGCCAAATTATTGGCACTGCTGCATTTGGATTGTATCCTTATTAAATTTTGCCAACCCAATTTAACTTCTTAATATGACATGTGGGACCTATGTGTTCTTATTTTTTTATACTCAAAATCTAGTCAAGTAACATCTTGTCTCGTAGATTTAATTGTTAGGAATATTAATACTCAAACTGATTCAAGATTGAATGAGTTATTTTGAAGATATTAGCACATGAACCTAACTCATCTAGCATCCTTAGGGGGTGTTTGTTTCTTTAGTCCCTCCTAAAATTTCTGTCACATCGAATATTTAGATACTAATTAGGAGTATTAAATATAGACTAATTACAAAACTAATTGCACAAATGGAGACTAATTTGCGAGACGAATCTATTAAGCCTAATTAGTTCATGATTTGACAATGTGATGCTACAGTAAACATGTGCTAATGATGGATTAATTAGGCTTAATAGTTTCATCTCGTGAATTAGCCTCCATCTATGTAATTAGTTTTATAATTAGCTCATATTTAGTCCTCCTAATTAGCCTCCAAATATACGATGTGACATAAATTTTAGGAGGCCCTAAAAATCCAAACATCCTCTTAGTTGCCGTGCAACCTCTAGTCACATACCACGTATCTCTTCCTTCTAGCCGTCGGCCGCCAATTCAAGGGACGACGGCTGCCAATTCAAAGGGTGAACGTTTTGCCCGTCCAAAATCCACCCGTGATAATCAATTTCGATTGTCATGTAATAGTCAGTTTCATTTCTTCTCTTTTAGGATATCTTTCTTTCTGGACGGTTACTGGTGTGGCTCATCTGTTATTACTTATTAACGTTCAAAACTCTGTAATTTTGTTACTTTTATCTGTAATTTTGTTGCTTTTATAGTAATGAAATTCGAGCATGGTCGTTCGTGGAAAAAGAATCCGCCCGTGTTGCAGATGGACTAAACTTTATCTTAGAAATATATGCAGAAGAATAATCTGATCGCCCAATATTGCCTAGTGTCACCAAGAATCTCGCCGCTCAAAAGAGCTAAAATAGAAATCCACCCATAAAATTTATGACGGACCATGTTATTGGATCTTGCTATTTAGTGAATAATACTAAAAAAATTATATTTTGTTTCCTAATTATAAACTTAAGTAGTTGATTTTTTTATACTCAAATAGTTGATTCACCAAATCTATAAACAAATTGAGCCAGCAAACCAACAAGTCTTAGATATAAAGGTCAATAATAAAAAAAAATGGGTGGGCAAGGAGAAAATGTTGAATCATGAAATTTGAAAGAGAAGTATAGGACGTGTGAAGGAACATTGGAAAACACGTCAACAATAGCAATATAGCCTCAAAAGAAATGAGGTGGGAGAAAATTAACCAAGGTTAAAAATTGGCCTCTACTTGACTAAAAATTTAGCATGCCAGAACTTGTTGAAAGTTTCTGGGTATGTCGCCCCTTGAACTCACTCGTTCCTTACGGTGAGGTAACAGTCTGCAAGATAGCAGCCCTCACTGTTATCTGTTACAGAAACAACTGATCTACAGTAAGCAATTCAATTTATCAGATCTCAACTGCTCTGACCACGGAAATCACTTGTCCTCGTTCAGCTGAAGCAGCGAAACAGAGGGAACAGAGTAATTCATCAGATTTCCACACATAATTGAAAAAACCAAGGGTACCAAACTGAATCCACCAGCCAATTGTCATTTAGCATCAATCAAGCATTGCTACAACGTCACCCGAAATTTCTTGCGAATGCGTTACTACTGATTTACATCCCCCAATCTTCCAAGCCGATCAACACGAACACAAAACTACACAACCGATTCACATCCTCCACGAGCCAACAGAGATTGAGCTACCAACGTTTCCATCTGCACCGGACCGTCACATCACTTGCCGCCGCCGGCCGCCAGGGGCGCGCCGACGCCCTTGCCGCGGAGCTTGACCTCGAGCGCGCGCTCCATCTTGGCGAGCACGGCCTGCGCGGGCGCTGCCTTGCCGCTCTCGTACTCCTGCACCACCTGCGCTCGCTCGCTGATGCGCTTCGCCAGCTCCGCCTGGCTCCACCCCTTGGCGACGCGCGCCTTCTGGATCGCGGCGCGCACCTCCGCGGCCACCCGCTCCACGGCCGCCGGCTCCGTCGTCTCGTCCAGCTTCCGCGCGGGCGCCGCCGGCGCCGAGTGCTTGTTCGTCCCCGCCGCCGACTTGCGCACCGTCTCCACGGCGGCGCCCGACCGCAGCGCCTGGTTCACCGCCTTCGCAGACTTGAGGTCGGCCGCCTTCGGCTTCGTCCGGCGCAGCACCACCGGCTCCCAGTCCTGGGTGATGTTGCCGCTCAGCCTACCCGTCGGCATTGTTGCTTCGCTCCCTCTCCTCTCTCTTCCTCTCTCCTTGCGCTCACGATTCTCGAACACGGATGACGAATGAATAGATGATGGGAGTGGACGGAGACGTGGAGGAATATATAGAGGGGCAGATGGTGGCAATGGCGGTCCGGAAGGTTCCTGAAGGCTGAAGCAGCCAAGCAGGGGAACCTCGTGTGTTCTGGAAAGTTCAGGGAGAGAATTTGGTTGCATCTGAACCGTTGATCTGAACGGATAGCGAACCAGACGGCTGTAGATAGGTTACAGAGACTTGGCTGCCAAGGAAAGCGGGAAGTCAAAGAATTGGCGCCCACAGAAAGTCCCGGCCCACGGAAAGTCTTTTGGGCCCCGGCCAAGAATACTCGAAAGACGACTACTTCAACAATCGGCCTAGGATACTCGCCCTCCTGGATTTTACTGTGACCAGAAATGCTCGTAATCTCTCCATTCTAAATCGCTTTACTATTTCTAGATGCATAATAGGTTGATTTTAATTTTAAAAGTTAAAATAACCTATAATTTGGAACGGAGGGAGTAGGAAGAAAATACATGATAATAGGTTTTAAAGGAACGAAAATCAGAACTAAAATCCTGTTTTGAGACGCGTTCCCCCCAAAGCCGATTAATTTCTAGGAAATTGGTGTTTTAAAAATGGCTCACGGGAGAAAGGTTCAGTTGGTACCATGCTATTAACATGCGGTAGCACCTGTCAGCGTGTAAAAGAAATTCATCGAAAGATATAAATAGATAGAGCACACAGGCATTTATATTCAAATAAGTTTAGTATTTAACAAAAAAATGTTAAGTCGAAAAAATACAACAAATTAGTGTGTGCATAGTTGTGGGTGCATCTACTCATGTTTGAAGCCGTAACACACGACAATTGACAGGTTGATTTCCCTTTTCTATTCCTCTTTAAACATATTTTTTCAATCTCAAATTTTCCATATACGTACATGTGCTTGCATGCTCTATCTATCTCAAATTTTCCATATACGTACATGATTGGTAACTTGGTAGAATCCTAGGGAGGTGGGGTAGCACCTGAACCTTCCTCGGATTTTTATGATTTATTTTTGTTCCTTCGAAAATTGTGGAGCACGCAGAAACTCTAAAAAGTTGCATTGGAATAAAATGGCAAAAATATAATAAGTTCATAAGCCATGAGCATAATTGGAATATTATAAAATGTATGATAATGGCAAGAATGCAAAAATAGTACGTTACTAACAATATCACTCACCATTGTCCCTCAAAAGAAAGCACTATCATAGACATATTAAATTCTAATTTATATATCCATTCCCTCCAATAAACAAAAATGGAGGGAGCAACACGGTAGACAAACAACACATTTACTCCATTCGTTCCAATCCAAATTATAAGTCATTCCAACTTTCTTGGAGAGTCAAAACATCTCTTGACCAAATTTATACAATAAAGTACTAATATTCATGATTCAAATAAGTACCATTAGCTTGTTCATTAAATATATTTTCATAGTATATCTATTCGGTGCTATAAACCTTTATGACCCTCTTTATAATTTTGGTCAAATATAAAATAGTTTAACTTTCCGAGAAAGTTGGAATGACTTATAATTTGAAATGGGAGGGAGTATGCAAGATTAAACAGACAACACTTTTACTAGTATTCATGCAAGATTATGGCATTTTGAATACTCTCCTCAAATAAGGTCCAAGTCCGCGAACCCTATCGACTATGTTTTGGGTTTAATTACTTCCATGACTATGCCATTTGGTCTAACTACCACTTTACAATAGTTAAAAAGATCTTATAAATTTTAACATAAGTTATGCTATCATCATGCACAATTTAAATTAAAACTCCACTTCTTCATGAAAAAACATCTTTATTTAAAGCTAAACTGTACTAAGTATCAATTGATATAGTCACGGGAGTAAATTGAAAAAATCTATTAGTTGGCAATATTCAACGTGAGTAATTTGGATCTTTTCTTAATTAACTAATTGCTAAGCTGTCAAGTCCAACCACAACTATTTGGGAGTTTTGTTACAAGTTTTTTTTGGTGCAAGTACGGTTATTCGAGTAATTTATATATTTCAGTTTAGTGTGAATGTAACTTCATTTCCCAAAAAAAATTTACCGTACTTTCAGTTCGCCATTTCTACACGGTACGGTAGCTTAGCTACCAGGTCATTGAAAGTCAAACGTGGACCCTCGACCTCGACCGAACTCGCGCCCCCTCCTCGGCTCCTCCTTCCCGAATCCCGAGACCCGTTTACCGCTCTTAAACAAAACAGACCCGCTTACCCGCAAGTTCGTTCGTTACCTTCCGCACTCGCACTGTCTTCTCCTTCCCCCGCCTCCTCCCTCCCATCCCGCTCGCGATCTCGCGTCCTCCTACCGTCCCGCCCTCCGCCTCTCCGACGAGCGAGAGGCCGGACGGCCGCGCGTCCAGGCCCGCTCCTCGTCCCCACTCCCGAGCCGTTGCCACCGGCCTCGCGGCAGCCCCGACGTCGCAATGGTAAGACTCCTCGCCCTCGCCCTCGCCGCCACCAGCCACCGCGCTCTCCTGCTCTGCTGCTCGCTTCGGCGCAAAATGCTAGATCCCGATGCGATTCTGTCCCCTTGCAGCTCCACTGGATCGCAGTGACGCTCGCCGAGCCGAGATCCGCGTCCGAACCATTGGGTTCGTTCGTGGATCTGGGGCTCGGGCGTGTTACGTGCTTGTGCTTATACTGATTCGTCTCGTCCCGTGTGTGTTTGTTTTTGTCGGTTGTTGGTGGCGGGGATGATGTGGCAGCCGCTCCGGTTAGAGATTAAGGTAATTTCGGGATTGCCCTGCTGGATCCGGTTAATTTTGCAGTGCCTTTTGTTGTTGTTTCTCTGATGGTGGTTTCGTGTTTGGCTGGATCAGAGGAAGCTCGCGCAGAGGTCGGAGAGGGTCAAGTCCGTGGACTTGCATCCCACCGAACCATGGTAAGTGTGCTACTGTTTGTTGTCTTAGCTGTATGCTGCTAGGTTAATGTATCGTGCAATCTTCTGAATAGTGGATTTCTGTGCAATGCAGGATCATGTCAAGCCTTTATTCTGGGAGTGTCTGCATCTGGAACTACCAGACGCAGGTAGGTCACTTTTAATTTTAACTTAATTCTTATGAGCAATAATCAGTTGTTCATCTGATCTGGGTAGTTTGATAAATCTCTAAGCTCTTGACCACGTAGTTAATGTGATACTCTGTAACGTGTCTATAATAATGATTTGTCAGATTGGGAATTCTAGATGGCATAAAACTGGACTTATTCTTTTTTTTAAAAAAAACTTTTTACTTGCCGCAAACTGTGCAATTAGGAAGGCTACCCTTGTATCTGTTGGCCTAGAGACTCTAGTAATTCTAGCTTCAAGATGATAACTACTTCCATGCAAGGAATTTTTGAGAAAGTTATAGAGAAGGAAAGGTCTAAGAATTCATGGACAGAAACATAAGCATAGAGTCCATTGCATATTTGGTTCTTTAGCAACTTATCAGCTATCATGGAATGGGCAAATGCATGCAAAACAAACTCAGCTGGATTAGGTGAATCCAGTTAAGTTGTTTGGTTTGGGTGTATGTATTAGTACTTTAATGGGTGCTAAATGAACTGATAGTGTTTACCTAGTGTTGCCATTGGATACAACTTGGCACGTCCACAATAAGATTAGGGGAATTTTGAGAAGGTTCATCTGGCAAAGCTGGCAAACTTGGTGATGTCCACTGGTCTCTATCAGTGAGTGATAATATTTACCGGTGACTAAAAAAAACTCGACTGGTGGGGCCGTGGGGGAAAGACCGCCCCTGTGGTACTACAACTGAGTGGAAGCCTTGCTTGGCTGAGAAAACCCCTGAACCCTAGCTTTGCCTACATGGCCACACCCCTGGGCCGACCATGATCCAGTGGGTGACGACCACATCAACTACTTCCCCCTGGTAGGGCTCAAACCAACCACTGGTGCCACATGCTGCTATGTTTTGGGTTGCCAGCGAGGGGATTTTTCTGGTGCCACCAGGATTTGAACCTTAGCAGCCCCCGGAACGATGGATCGGAAACCACTGGTGCCACATGCTGCTATGGTGTAATTTGAGTGTTTTCTCACAGCTGTCAAGCTGCAAGATTTATATAGTTTTGTACAGATGATGTAAAATTTGAACTGATTAAGCTTTGTTATTTTATTACCAGACAATGGTGAAATCTTTTGAAGTCAGCGAGTTACCAGGTTGCTTTCTCACTTTACTGTTTACATTTCCATGTATGCTGTTGTGCCATTATGCTCATCTAACCATGTCCATTGCAGTTCGTTCGGCTAAATTTATTCCACGGAAGCAATGGGTTGTGGCTGGTGCCGACGACATGTTCATCCGTGTGTATAACTATAATACTATGGATAAGGTCAAGATGTTTGAAGCTCACACTGATTACATTAGGTGTGTGGCTGTTCACCCGACCCTGCCTTATGTGTTGTCATCGTCAGATGACATGCTCATAAAGCTTTGGGACTGGGATAAGGGCTGGGTGTGTACTCAAATCTTTGAGGGCCACTCTCATTATGTCATGCAAGTCACATTTAACCCCAAGGACACAAATACTTTCGCCAGTGCTTCCCTTGATCGCACTGTAAAGGTATATGCATTTCTGTTTGATTTTGGTAAGAGAAAAATGTGCTAACGTCTGACTTTCATCTTTCCTAGCCTTAACAAGCAGTTTTCTGCACTTGAATTTTTCAGATCTGGAGTCTTGGTTCTCCTGATCCTAACTTCACATTGGATGGCCATTCGAAAGGTGTAAACTGTGTTGATTACTTCACTGGTGGTGACCGGCCATATCTAATTACAGGCTCTGATGACCAAACTGCAAAGGTATGGCATGTTCATTTAGCGATGCACATGAGCCTTTTTTACATTGTTATTGATGAGTTAATTTCAAATTAGGTTTGGGATTATCAAACAAAGAGTTGTGTTCAAACACTTGAAGGACATGCCCATAATGTCTCTGCTGTATGTTTCCATCCCGAGGTTCCAATAATAATGACAGGTTCAGAGGATGGAACTGTTCGCCTATGGCACTCGACTACCTACAGGTTCTTCTTCCATTTCTGTTCTAGTTTGTGGCCTTGTGACACTCTGTCTTTGCGTTTACTTCTTGACATGCATGGTGCTCTTTCATACATACTTCTATGCAGAAGTTGTGCTAAATTGATTATAGCAATCAAAATTTCTCATGATCAGACCCAGGGTAGTGCTATCATTAAATAAACTGGCCAGCACAATGGTACATGTGATTTGGGGGAAAACCATACTTTCACTTGACAAGGGTGGGATGCAGTTAAAATTTCTCCGCTGAATTGAAAGCTGCTACTGATTGGTTGAAAATGGAGTGGACTTCTGTATTTAAAATGAAATGTTGACCTGTAGTTATAGGCTACATGTTTTGGGTTTGCAAATTCCCAGATATTCACAGGTTATATTAAGTGGTATATCGATGACTGGCCATTTATGCGTTATTCTTTTGTCTAAATTGTACCTCAGACAGCTTACCTCGCCAGCACACTTCCCGGACCACAAATAGCAAAAAAAAAAAAAAAACTCGGTACATATTTATGACATTTGAAGGAGGGGGGGGGGGGGGGGGGTGTTCTTATCTGGATATCTGGACGGGAGTTTCCAGTCCGTATCAGTTTTCTTTCCCTGGTTGCAAGTCTACTCGGCATTTCATGATTTCCTATGTACTTTAAGGATGCTTTTGTTGTCACATGAATAATCATAGTTTATGGTGACATTTTGTGATCTTTGAGCTCCTGTTATGATTTTCTATGCTATTTGACGTTAGACTCAATATTAGCAAATTATTATTGGTTGATTGTTTTGCTTAGCCTATAAGGTTCCATCACAAAAAGTGTTTTACTCATTAATAGCATAATCTTCTATTTGTGACAGACCTTGAAGCTTTTACCCTTTCTAGGTTATAAATTTAACTTTTCTGTTAATGGAAACTTGGTAGTAACATTGTTGCTGTTGTTCTTGCAGGCTTGAGAATACACTTAACTACGGTCTTGAACGAGTTTGGGCATTAGGATGCATGAAGGGCTCTCGAAGGTATTGAAGAAACATACTTTTCTTGTTTTCTCCAAATTTGCAAACCTTTTCTTGAATATATTCAATTCACGCAGAGTTGTGATTGGATATGACGAAGGAACAATAATGATAAAGATTGGCCGTGAAGAACCTGTTGCTAGCATGGATAACAGTGGTAAAATCATATGGGCCAAGCATAATGAAATTCAAACTGTTAATATCAAGACAGTTGGTGCGGACGCTGAGGTTGTCCTTGAAATCTGTGCCATCCTGTTGATAATGGTTGATTCCAGATTCTGATTCTAATGCTTTTAATTTGTTTCATTTGTCAGATCGCAGATGGAGAACGTCTACCATTGGCTGTAAAGGAGCTAGGAAGTTGTGATCTTTACCCACAAGTAGGTTTCTGTCTGATATTACGTGAATGCTTTTGTTTAATAGCTTTCTTTTGCTCCATGTCACAGTAGACAAATAAAGAAGCTTCGTATATTTCCATTGCACTATGTGTGCTAATAATGCAGTAAAGTGTGTAAATGTCTCAGTGACATCGAACAGTATCTTACTATTTTCTCTGTCTAGGGGGTACCTGTTGCTTACTGCTGTTTTTTTAACTATCTCAATTAATTAATGATGGAAGCCAGAGCCCATTGGCTACTTTTGAAATTTGGTTGATGGAGCTAAGAATTGTTTGCATGACATGCTTCTAAAAAATATTGGATATCCATGCCCATTGACACTTTCTCTTTTGTGGAAGCAAGAAAGCACCAACTTTCCACAGCTTCGTTCTTACTTTTGTTAAGAAAGTTAAAAAAATATTAATTAATCTATCCTGTTCTTCAGAGTTTACGGCACAATCCAAATGGGAGGTTTGTTGTTGTATGTGGAGATGGAGAGTACATTATCTACACAGCGCTAGCATGGAGAAATAGATCTTTTGGGTCTGCTCTTGAAATTGTCTGGTCAACTGAGGGAGAGTATGCTGTAAGGGAAAGCCCATCAAAAATAAAGATCTACAGTAAAAACTTTCAGGTTTGCTCTCTATGTAACATAATTTGTGACTGGTGATTTTCATTCTTTATGTTGCTAGTCAATATTCATCCGTACTTGAAATTTATAATGCTTAATCTCACTTCAGATACAACGAGAGTTCTTGCTATTACAGTGTCTTGGGACCATTGAGCCTTATATGCTTTCATTTTTATTATGCCTCAAGGGACTAGATACCATAGTCTGTATTGCCACATGCTTGAAGAACAACAATTTAGGTGCTGTTATTTTTATACTAATGTCCAAAGTTTAAATTAGGAAAGTTTGTCAGTAAAACTGAATGAAGAAGCCAGTTGCTTGCTTTTTTTTTTATGAAAACTATGCAAGCAAAGAAGAGGCTACAGCTATTTTAATTGACTGCAGCAATAGTTGACTTTCAGTTTGGAATATCTTATGGTGCTTATTAATGTCATATGTGTAAACATGCTTCATTATTATTTCTCAAACATATGCTGATAAGAGCAGCTGTAATTTCAGGAGAGAAAAAGTATAAGACCAGCATTCTCTGCAGAACGTATATATGGCGGAGTATTGCTTGCTATGTGTACGAATGACTTCATTTGTTTCTATGACTGGGCAGAGTGCAGGTTGATACGTCGAATTGATGTGAATGTAAAAGTGAGTTGTTACTTTGCTTCGAAAATGGATATCCATAATGTGCTTTTATCCTTTTTTGGTCTTACACTACTGGAATTTATTACTTGTCCTGCTGCAGAATGTATATTGGGCTGACAGTGGTGATTTGGTAACAATAGCAAGCGATTCGTCATTCTACATTTTGAAGTACAACGTGAGTTAATTTCATAGCATGCAGTAGATACTATATACAGCACTATTTTGTGGTGGTCAAGCACATCTTGTATTCTCTGACTGACAATGATATCCTTATTTATAATTTACTAACACAACTGTGACTTGATAACATATAGAGGGATCTAGTTTCTTCTCATATAGATGGAGGGGCTTCAGTTGACGAGGAAGGTGTGGAAGATGCCTTTGAATTGCTTCATGAGATAAATGAGCGTGTCCGTACTGGGTTATGGGTCGGAGATTGTTTTATATACAATAATTCTTCATGGCGGCTAAATTACTGCGTTGGAGGAGAGGTAGTATCTTGTATGCATATCCTTTTTTTTTTTGAGAGAGAGTGTTTGGTTTTGGATGCTGTCTATTTACCATTTCATGTGTTACAGGTTACCACAATGTTTCACTTGGATCGGCCTATGTATTTATTAGGATATCTCGCTAACCAAAGCCGTGTATATCTAATCGACAAGGAGTTCAAGTAAGCAACAATGCGACGTACTTATTTACTTTTAATCCTTCTTCATGATACACTTTTGTGTTAACAAGTTTGGTTATCGCAGTGTGGTGGGTTATACTTTACTACTCAGTTTGATTGAGTACAAAACACTTGTGATGCGTGGGGATTTGGAACGTGCAAATTCCGTTTTACCATCCATACCAAAGGAACAACACAACAGGTGCCATCCTGTTCAAAAAATTATTGTAGTGGGTGTTACTTTAAACTTTAGTTTACGTGGCCCATTGTTTATATGATTTAATCTTGGCTTGCAGTGTGGCACATTTCCTTGAATCACGTGGCATGTTGGAGGAAGCCCTTGATATAGCAACTGACCCTAATTACAGATTTGACCTGGCTGTACAGCTTGGCAGCCTGGAAGTTGCAAAGGCATGGTGCAATTATCCTGTCAATCTTGTAACTGTTTAGGGTACATCGGTCCAAGAAATTCTCTTTCCCTTGAAGTGCACCCTAATATCTAGTCGCTTTGCAGGAAATTGCTGTTGAGGCACGAAGTGAATCAAAGTGGAAGCAGCTTGGGGAACTTGCTATGTCCACTGGAAAGGTATTTATGTCAATTTTCTTCCGTGCGTTTCAGTAGTTGTTGTGTACATAGCATGGTGATCGTTGGCTTGCAGCCTTAATAATGTTTCTCAATTATATAAATCTTCACTCTTGTACCATAATTTATCATTAGATTGAGCTTGTTGCTTCCTCCTTGCCATATATATTTTTTAATGCCTTTTCTCTATAGTGCAAACATTTGGATTTAAACAGCTTTTACATTGCATGTACAATAACTGCAGCTCGAGATGGCAGAAGATTGTCTCCTTCAAGCTACAGACCTTAGTGGGTTATTGCTTCTATATTCATCACTTGGAGATGCTGAAGGGATAACAAAACTGGCATCCAAGGCTAAAGAGCTAGGAAAGAACAATGTTGCTTTCCTTTGCTTGTTTATGCTAGGCAAATTGGAAGATTGCCTTCAATTGTTGGTTGATAGGTAGACTTCTGCAATGCACATTGCCCATTCAGTAAAATCTTTTTCTGGACAATATATGTTGACAATTCGGTCATTGGATGTACAGCAACCGTATTCCAGAAGCAGCATTGATGGCACGATCATATCTTCCAAGCAAAGTTTCCGATATTGTTTCAATATGGAAAAATGATCTTCAAAAGGTATCTTTCTAATAAATTCTTTTTTGCGCTCCTTCCAATCAGATTTCACATTTTCCCATAAAAGTGAAGACTTAATATGCTCTGCTTCCAATTCTCTTAAGAATAAAATGTTAAATCAGTTTGCAAGAACGTACCTCTGCATGTTACTTGCTGTTATGCATTAGCTTGGTTTAGTTTGTTCTATGGGCTTCTGACTGCTGCTATAGTCATTTCCTTTCTTCTGTTTACAACTGTAAAACTGTCAGAAATAGGAGTATCTGCTAATTAAACCCACGGGTGGAATGTCTTAACTGTCAATGGATGATTTCTGACTAATGTTTACCTTATTTAAGATGGTAACTTGTTGCATTGGGATTGTCGAGAATGTAAACTTGATTGTTAAGATAAATCTATACTGTTAAGTTGTAAAAGAATAAATGTTGCACTTTATATACTCATATGCATGATATCACCAATTACCAATATTATAGATATCAAAGGAAAATCAAGTTTGAGCTCAAGAACTGGATTGCATTGTTATGGAATGCTCAGAATGCATGATTCTAACTAATCCGACCAGTATCAGGTCATCAAATCTGATAATTGAAACCCACAAAATTCATTATGGTTGATGAATTGTCTGTACCATCTGTGATCACACAAAATTGCGATGTTTTTCCATAGTTTATTTATTGTGTGCATGTGTACACTCTGTTGTTATTCAAGGTATTAGCAAGTGCTGATTCATTGGTTTTTTTATCTGTGCCTTTTAAGGTGAACTCCAAAGCTGCAGAATCTCTGGCAGATCCTGCTGAGTACCCGAACTTGTTTGAGGACTGGCAGATTGCTCTCAATGTAGAAGCTACCGTTGCTTCCAAGAGGTACTTGTTTGCCATCATGTGTTATAGAGCTTAAATCAATGTATCGAACTTTTGTTATCCTTCCATGATGTAACTAGACAATCCATTAATAATGTGCAGTATCAACAGAAACTTAGTATCCTGGCAATCTATGAGCAATGCTTTCCTATACTATTCTGATATTTGTTTTCATATGGATCTGTGCTTTCTTTGCTGGAGAAGTTAGGTAATTTATTAGCGTAAAAATCTTCCTTTAGTGATTATTCTAATGCGGAATTGCAGTTTTTGAAATAAAGATTTACACTGTTAACAAACCAATCTTAGTAGGACCATCTGAATCTTTCTGTAAAAAATGTTACATTGGAGAAATAAATTCAATGTACTATCTTCTATGTTGGAAGAGTGCATTGAATTCATTGCATCACATTGCATCAAACCGTTACACTAGATGGGGAAGGCCGGAAGGGTACTCCCACCTGACCTGTGACCTCTATCCCATCTTCCTCCATGCTTGTACCCGGTGGCTTCAGTGTGGCCGCATCATCTTAGCCACTTACCCAGGGGCCAGGCCGCCAGGGTGGTTGTCAGGGTGACGTGGACCGTAAGAGCGCCACGAAGGTGATACACCGACAGTAGCACCAGTTAACCAAGCTGGGCAGGGGAGTAATGAGAGATTATTTTTCTTAGAATGATAAACTGAGTGCAACCATCTGGCATCTCAGTTAAAGCCAAGATCAGCCATTTTATGTCATGCATGCACTCACCTAACAAATATTGCTGTGTTGCAATTTTCTCCAATATAGCAAGGATTATGGGACCGTTTGGATAAAATGCGTTATGGGACATTTAGTTTTAAAGAAATACTCTTCTTTTTAACTTATATCCTGACAATATCTTGTTTTGAATAGGGGTGTCTATCCACCTGCTGAGGAGTACATGACTTATGCGGACAGGTCCAATGAGAGCCTTGTGGAAGCTTTCAAAAGTATGAATGTGGAAGAAGAGATACCAAGTGAGAATGGAGATCCTACTCATGAGGTATTACACTTTGTTATAATGCTGGATTCTTTATAGTAGCATAGTTTGTGATAGTGTTGGATTGGTTCCTACCTTTTGGTATCCCTTGAAACTCATAGGAGAACAGCAGGCACCAACTCAGAAACTATGCATATATTTTCTGTTGCCTTGTTGTTATTTTTATCAATATCTGTTGCTTCTACTGCTCCTCTACTGAAACTGCTGCATGATGCTGACACCAAATGAATTTCTACAGGTCATCGAGGATGATGGAGTCGAGGAAAGTCAGGAGGATGCTGTTGAAGTTGAACCTGATGATTCAGTAGATGGCGGTGTCCTTGTGAATGGGAATGATGGTGAGGAACACTGGGGTATGAACAATAAGGAACTCCATCAGCATGAAAACAGTAGTTGTGGAAGCCTACAGTCCGATAGTCTTTAGTCATCTCTTTTCATCCTAAACTCAACAAATAATATTTAGGTTAAACTATCCATTGAATGGGTGCAAGTGTCTCTATTATGCACACAGTAGTATCCTGAGTCCCTTGTCCTCACCCGTTATCACTAATTCACTAAAATGCTTGCAATGTATGTCTTATCTGTTTTGTCACCTAAAATACTAATTAACCTCACAACATGTGCATGGATAACCCAATCACACAACCTTGTCTTATTGTTCTTTCTTTTTTCTCTCCTTTTCAGTGCTAACTCCTGACCAATAGTAGAGACATTACGACAGCATTCTGCACCAGCATTTTGGTTGTTTTTGTGTAAAGGTAAGCATGAAAATATATAAGCACAAATCAATGCAAAATTAAATGGTTCATTTTATTCTCATATCCTTGAGCAAATCAAAGTTGTATGTAATATTTTTCTTGTATATTCTTTTGGTATGCCTTTTTGACACACAAAGCAAAATATCTATCTGAATGGCAGGGTAGACATTATCAGCTTTCCTAGCATAGTTCGTGGGTTTAAACTTGTCTTCTCACTACTGTAGGTTGCCACATGTTCAGAGTTGATAGCCATGTAAAAGAGGTTCCTCTCCATTTGTACAAGGCATTGGGCGTGGTCTTGTATTGAGGGATACAGCCATACAGGAACAGTCCCAGACAATTAAGTAGCACTTTGGTCTAGATAACAAATTTTGCAATTCGATTCTTTTTGGGTAGGGTTTTGGAAGCTTTATGGCTTTGTAGATTCGGGTATGTTATAGGTTGCCCTACCCTTTATATATTCACCATATGTCAAGATACTGTCATTCTTTGAGGTTGGAATTTGTTCACCGGCAGAGGTCCTGCACCCTTGTATTTTGGTCCAAATAAGCAGTCTTCAATTTGTTTTCCCGGTTGCTGATCACCTGATCCTTGGTGTCTGTTCTGTACAATTGTTATGGTCTTCACTCTTCAACTATAGCAAATATAGAAATTTAAAGTTCCAATTACCTTTCTGACTTCTATCTGTATTTGAGTTGTTATTTGGCTGTATAGCCTATGGTTTTGTATTCCCAAGCTGCCAAAGCATTGTTGCAAAACAGTGCCCTGTGGTGTTTACCTGTTTTGTATTCCCAGCGGATGTATCATGTATGTGCTCGTTCAGCTTCGATGGTGCCACCGCTGTTCGACACAAACCACTCTTGTTGCGCTCGCTTGGAGTATTCTTCTTAAATCTGATTTAGCTCCCTCGCCGCCACCGACTTCCTGTTTGGCTTTCGGCGGCGCTCCACCGCCAGTACTGCTGCTGCACGAGACTCTGTTCACTTGTCAATGCCATTCTCTACCACCGTTGCGGTCGCAATGCCAGCTCGCCATCATCGTCGGGGCAACAAGCTCCCCGACGATTCCTCTAAGCCTGGCGGCCTCATGTAAATCCCTCAAACCTGAACACTCAATCGTCGCTGGAGAAGCAGCAGCAGCCAAGCGCATGTGTTCATCAATTCGTCAAAAAAAAGCAGTGAGACAGAAAAACGCTCGAATGTGATTTAGAATTCTCTAAATGTATAAACATGCTCTATTCTCGTGATTCGAATTCAAGCAAAGCTGTTTAAAAACGAAAGGGTGTCCTCGATAGATTACAGGGGTGGGGCATCTCATCTTATCCGCTGCTACGTTCTTTTGTTGGTGATCTCTCACAGTCACCGAGCGTGTCGTTCTGGAACTTTGATCCCAAATTCCGCCATGAGCTCTCAGGTGCGCGTTCTCAACATCAGCCATGTCCGTCCCGTCCAAACGGTCGGCCTGTCGCCGCCGAGCCAAGGCGAGCACAAGCTGTCCTTCCTGGACCTGCTGCAGATCTCCAAGACAATCCAGCGCCTGTTCTTCTTCGACGGCCCGGACCTTCCGCCGTTCCCGTCGGTCGTGAGCGCGCTGCGGTCCTCCCTCGCCGCCACGCTCGCGGTCTTCCTCCCCCTAGCCGGCGAGCTGGCATTCCGCCCCGACTCCGGCGACGTCGTCATCGACTTCTCCCCTGTCGCCATCTCCTCCTCCACGGGCGTCAAGTTCGTCGAGGCCGAGTTCGCCGGCGGCGCCGACGGCATGCGCCGTCTGGCCAGGGACGACGCGCACGACGCGGAGGCGTTCGCGCGGCTCGTTCCGGAGCTCGAGGCCGGGAGCCTGCCCGCCCCGGTGCTCGCCGTGCAGGTCACGAGGCCCGCGGACGGGGGCGCCGCCGTGGCAGTTGGGGTGTCGATCCGGCACGCAGTGGCGGACGGCCACGCGGTGTGGCAGTTCCTGAGGGCGTGGTCGGCGGCGTCGCGGGAGGGCCACGGCTCCCTCGCCGCGCCTGGCTTCGTGCAGCCGACGTTTGACCGGGCGGGCATCTGGCACCCCAAGTCCGCCGAGATTGCTCGCTCCGTACTGAGCAAGGTCGCGCCGGCGCTGCCCCTGGTAATTCTCGTTCTCCTGATGAATAACGTCAAGCAATTCTTGAACACCATTTCGTCTGCTCTAAACAATTGATTTGATCGAACAGCTCAGGTCAACGTCATCCAAACCGGAGATCATGAAGCAGAGCAGAAGAACCTTCCTGCTCCGCGCCGACGAGATCCGGTCCCTGAAGCAGCACATCCTCGAACAGAGCAGAGCAATCAACCGCGGCGAGCCGTGCAAGCCGCCGAGCACCTACGTCGCCGTGTCGTCCCTGGCTTGGGCATCCATCGCCCGGGCGAACCTCACCATGCTCGACGCCGACGACGCCCACCTCATGGTCAGCGCGGACTGCCGCAACCGCCTGCGCCCGCCGCTCGGCGACGGCTTCTTCGGGACCTGCGTCAAGGCGTGCTTCGCGCGGGTCCGCGCGGGGGACCTGCGCGGCGAGGCCGGCGTGGCGCGCGCAGCCGCGGCCATCCGGGACGCGATCCGCGTGTACCTTGAGGAGCTCGAGGGCGGCCCGCTGGCGGACGCCGAGGGCTGGGTGGCGGCGTACGGCGCCGTCCCGAAGGAGAGGCTCGTGACGGTGGGGTCGTCGAACCGGTTCGCGGCGTACGAGACGGACTTCGGGTGGGGCGGGCCGAGCCGCGTCGAGCTGGTGTCCCTGTTCGCGACGCAGATGGTGACGCTGCTCGGCGCGAGGGACGGCGGCGTGCAGGTGTCGGTGTCGCTCGACGCGGCGGCGATGGATGCCTTCGCGGCCAACTTCGTCGTCCCGGCTCCCGTTTCTGCGGCTGATACGGTGATAAGAATGGCTAAGGACATAAGGTGATTGGGACTTGGGAGGATTGGGAGTAAATCCCAAACCACCTTCATGAAAAGGGAGGAATATCATGGATGGAATCACATTCTTACATGAAAATCCTACATTTATTTTATAAGTTTCGTGTTTGTTGATCGTATGATTTTAGATAAGCTCGAGGTGGTTGATCACCAACAATTTAGCCGGTGGTCACCACCTTCCTACTCGCCTTTCTTTGGAGGCGTTCGTCACTCTACCTCTTATTTTCCTTCCTCCGCACCACCCAACTCTCCTTTCATCTACGTCGCGCCACCTGCATTCACCAACCACCTTCGCGCGGTCGTTGCCCCTCCAACCCTCCTTAAATCCTACTCCTACCTTTCCTCGCCCCCACCATGATGCCCACGCTCCGTTCCGGCCACTAATGGCTAGTGGTGCGCCGCCTCGCCATCCCGCTCGCCACCGGACTTCTCTTCCGCCTGGGGTTCCAGGACCTAGGGAGAGAGTATCCTGGTAACTCGAACCACTGTCTCATTGGATCAATGCCGATGTGCCATGAGCATATCTGTTTTCTTTCTTTTTTTTCTTTTTCCATTTTCTTTTTGCAAAACTAGATATAAAGTGGGATTGATAACTTGATGTTGATACAGTGGTTAACCATTTAATCAATCCATTAATTTTTACATATTTACTCCTTTTCAAACGTTTTGATTTAATTTTTTGTTATCATCGATCACCCAAACTTTATACGAGAACTTGAATTGGGGATGGGGATTCAGGGTTAGGATTTTGAGGTTGGGTGGTTACCTCCATGTCCGTCTGCAGAGGATGATGGAGGCGGAAGAGACGACAGTGGAGCGGAGGTAGTGAGGGTACTGCAGAAGCTGATCCTGGTGGGCAATGGAGGCGACTTGGGTGTTGAGCTCAAAGAGGTTAGTGTTGGTGGCGAAGGCCGCTAGAGCCGGGAGGTGGGAGTAGTGGGGGAAGCTTGGGTGAGGGAGGAAGACGAAGGACGCATGGGGGGAGTTAGAGGCTGGCAAGTTAGCGTTGGCAGCGGCAGAACCGTTGGAGTTGGAAAGGAGGCATGAGGTGGTGTCGGGGATAGATCCCCAGTACTCGCAAGGAAGGAAGAAGACGGACTCCTACTAGGATTCCCCTTAATCCTACTAGGACTCATACCATGTAATCCTACTAGGACTCCACCTTGTAACCGACTAGTTATCCCGCCCCCTGGAGTATATAAAGGAGGGCAAGGGTATCTAGATCGGTGAACTCAGAACAAAGGACAAAACCCTCATACCACAATATCCAAGCGCAGGGTGTAATATACAACACCCCAAACAGGACGTAGGGTATTATGCTACTCTGGTGGTCCGAACTTGTATAAATCCGTGTCTTGTGTCCTCATTTTTACCTTCATGTTCCAGGTCCGGTGATTCCCCACCTACCAATCTACTACCTTGGGTACCCCCTTGGTAGGTTGCCGGGTATTAAACACCGATATCTGGCGCGCTAGCCTAAGGGAGAGGAAGGCGGCGACATCGGGTTCAAGAAAGCGATGTTGGAATGGGCTTCGTGTAAAGAGGAGGAAGAAGATGAGGGCGATCAGGCAGACGGAAGGAGTGTTTGATGGAAAAAAAAAGTGAATTGATTGACAGCAAAGATAGATCCTTTTTATGCTCACTTTAGTTTATTTGGCAATTGGCACGTGTCCCATTATTCAGTCAGTGGCTTTAAGACTACAATCGGCGCCATTATATTGCTTTGTGTTCTTGTCTAAGAATAGGGGGTTTCAGCCATCAGCGAGGTCTCCAAACTTACAAGGTATGCTTAGGGTGGCCCGTAAGGTTCATAGCTTCAGCATGTTCACTGAAACAAAGAGCGAAACACATGCAACGAACTTGACACGGACAACCCTATCGTGCTGAGGATACAGCTCCAGCATCCACCGTATCAACCGCGGAAATGGGAGACGAGACGACGAAGTTAGCCGCGAAGGCATCCATCATCGCCGCGTCGAGCGCCACCGACACCTGCACGCCGCCGTCCCCCGCGCCGAGGAGCGTCACCATCTGCCCCACGAACAGGGACACCAGCTCGACGCGGCTCGGCCCGCCCCACCCGAAGTCCGGCTCGTACGCCATGAACCGGTTCGACGACCCCACCGCCACGATCCTCTCCGGCGGGGTGGAGCCGTAGGTCGCCACCCAGCTCTCGGTGTCCGACAGCGGGTCGCCCTCGAGCTCCTCCAGGTGCACTCGTATCGCGTCCTGGATGGCCGCGGCGGCGCGCGCCACGCCGGCGCGCAGGTCGCCCGCGCTGGCCCAAGCAACGCAGGGCTTGATTGAGTTCCCGAAGAAGCCGTCGCCGAGCGGCGGGCGCAGGCGGTTGCGGCAGTCCGCTATGACGATGGGGCGGGCGTCGTCGGTGTGGAGCATGGTGAGCTTTGCCCGGGCGATGGACACCCACGCCAGCGACGAGATAGCGACGTAGGTGCTCGGCGGTCTGGACGGTTCGCCGCGGTTGAATCTTCTGCTCCGTTCGAGAATGTGCTGCTTCAGGTACCAGATCTCGTCGGCGCGGAGCAGGAAGGTTCTTGCGCTCTGCTGCATGATCTCCGGTTTGGACGACGTTGACCTGAGCTGTTCAATGTTCGATCCACCAGAAGATATTTCAGAATTCAGATCAGACGAGAACGAGATGATGGTGATCCAGGATGAGAAGTGGAGAACTACCAGGGGCAGCGCCGGCGCGGGCGCGGCCTTGCTCAGTAAGGTGCAGGCTATCTCGGCAGACTTGGGGTGCCGGATGCCCGCCCGGGCAAACGTCGGCTGCACGAAGCCAGGCGCGGTGAGGGAGCCGGGGCCCTCCCGCGACGCCGTCGACCACGCCCTCAGGAACTGCCACACGGCGTGGCCGACCGCCACCGCGAGCCGGATCGATACCCGAGTCACCCGACCGCTGGTAGAAAACAGTCCCCGAAGCGGCGCCAACAAGTTTCACCAAGAAAGATAAAGAACTGAGAAGAGTTTAAGGGATCTCCCCCTCCGTCCGAACCTATCCGTTTGCATTCACCACGGTTCCATTTTATTGGACCGTAATTTTCAGATTTTACAACTCGACTTCTTACTTTACTTGTTTTACTTATTATGCGAAACATATTTAAGAGTATTAAAGTAACATTACATTACTTTTGTCATACCTCTTTACAGTTCATCACTTTGTTAGCTTGAGTGGGCCAGCACGCCGAAGCCATCTTCTTCGCTTCGCTCTCCAAGTGCTACCCTGCGCCGTTGCCTCTGGAACCACTTCGCTTCTTGCAATCCGCCTGTGCTTGCGCTGTCTTTTCTATGCCCGAAGTCTTCTCGCCATCCCAACCGGAGACCAACTCGATGTGAGCGCCCTGACTTCGTGGCGCTTAATCTCTGCACCCACGAAGTCACCTCTTCGCGTCGGTTTTCCATTCCTGTAAATGAGAAATCCAAAGACTTCACCTCCAATTCGCTCTTCGCGTCGGTTTTCCATTCCTATAAATGAGAAATCCAAAAACTTCGCCTCCAATTCGTTAAGTCGATTAATCGTAAAATCTCGAAATGAGAGAGGGAGCACCACGCGAAATCCTTTTCCCCAACGACCGCCACGGCGGCGCCCCCGTCCGCGGGACTCGTGACCTGCACGGCGAGAACCGGGGTGGGCAGACTCTCGGCGTCGAGCGACGGAACGAGACGCGCGAACGCCTCCGTATCATGAGCGTCGCCCCTGGCCAGGTGACGCATGCCGTCGGCGCCACCGGCGAACTCGGCCTCGACGAATTTGACGCCCGGGGAGGAGGAGATGGCGGCGGGGGAGAAGTAGATGACAACGTCGCCAGAGTCGGGGCGGAATGTCAGCTCGCCGTCGAGGGGGAGGAAGACCGTGAGCGTGGCGGCGAGGGAGGACCGCAGCACGCTCACGACCGACAGGAACGGCGGGAGGTCGGGACCGTCGAAGAAGAACAGGCGCTGGATTTTCTTGTGGGGACCTGCACCAGGTCCATGAAGGACAGCTTCTGCTCGCCTTGGCGCGGCGGCCGTTTGCACGGGGCGGACATGGCTGATGTTGAGAAAGCGCACCTGAGAGCTCATGGTGGAAACTGGATCAAGGTTGAACGACACGCTTGGTGACTGGGCTCACCAACTAAAATTATAGTACTAGCAGATGCCCCCCTTTTTTCTATTTACATTAAAAAATCACAACCGTTAAGATCGTGCTTCTGGATGGTTTGAATAATCTAGGACGCCCGTTTTTTAATAGGTGGCTTGAATTCGAATCACGAGAACAGGGCATGTTTATAGCTCTAGCTTTAAAAGATCTCTTTTCTTTTTGAGAGAAACATTTAAAAAAACGCATACAACCCACGCACTCTACGGTCTATACTCACACCAACCAAACAATCCAAAGGCAATAGGTACACCGATAAGTAGGAATATTTGGATAAATTGTTTTGTTAACGTTTTAGAGTAAATATAAAATTTTGAACTCAAGCAGCTGGGAACCAGAGCTTGGATATCCGAGCGAATGGCATCAACCGGAGAGATTTTTTTATTTTAACCTTTTTTAACTAATATTTTAAAAATAACCCACCCGAACAAATATTTGCTGACCATTTTGGTCGTGCTGGTCCACATAGCGTGACAAGAACACTTTGTCGCGCTACATGCAATAGCGTAACAAGATGTGCCACATCGGAGCGCACGGAAGGGGTAGCTTATCACGCCACTCCCACCCGCGTGACAACACAATCTTGTCACGCCACTTGGCGTGACAAGCTCCGACTTTAGAAAAATCATAACTTTTTCATACGAAGTCAGATAAAAATGAGTTTTATATGAAAATTGTAGCACTCAACGAGATTTACAACTTGGTAGTTTTTTTTCATTTAAAGTCGTTAAGATGCATTAATAATTTACTAAACTTTAGACAGCATATTAAGGGCCTATCCTATTTCCGGTAGTCTCCAACTTAGCTTTGTTCATCATGGTTCCACCAAAGAAGTTGTATACAATATCTTATCTATGAAATTATAGGAAATAGATAAGACTAATATGTCATAAGCTACTACAATAAGAATGAGATATATATAATCATCACTGGGATCGTGCTCGTGCGTTGCTATGGGCGTCAACATATTTATAGTGCAACACATAAATCATTCAACAAGACTATATAGTGTGATAGTAAGAACAACCATATAAAATATGAAATTCATCTAGAAACAACATTAGTTGCTGACTTCAAACATGCTCATTCATCAATGCCTCCAGGACTTAATCACTTTCCAACTATAGCTAGAAACAACATAAGTTGCTGACTTATGCATGATATTTGACATCTTTAAGCTCTAATTTATGAACTTCTTTTTCTTCCATGCTAAAGTACATAGATTGTACTTATATTTTTGTGTCATTTCTACATGTTTAAGAAAAAGATAAATATTCGAGCTTCTGAATATAACCACGTGACAACTTTGCCGGTACTTCAAAAAATTTAGCTAAGTATTTGGGGACTCTTTATTCCATCTTTGACCATCAAACTTAAAAGATTTTTGCTCAAATTTAAACCTTGGCTTTCCATCATATCGATCACATAAAATTTCAAATTTCACCCAAACTGACTTCTTTTCAAATTTCAAATTTAAAATACATTTAAACATGACCCCTTGCCCTGATGATTTGCTACATTTGTTTAATCTACACCAACATCATCATAGCCAACTTCAAAGATCTTAATACTTCGTCGGAGTACCTTAATTAGCTCAACTGCTCAAGTGTGCTATTAGAACCTAGTGTTACAGTGATATTAGAAAATTTCTAAGTCTGAAAACAGTATCAAGTGACCAACTTTGAAATGGAATTCAGAGAGATTTTGTATATAAACTTTGGAAGTTTTTGGACCACAAATAAACCTGGATACCTAGTGATTAGTTTGGGATAGTTGTTGACCAGAGAAATCCAGGATTTCATATTCAAATGAAAGCTCAAAGTTTCCAAGGTTGAACTATTTTGAATCATTTCTGACGAAACTGAGTCGGCAGCCATTTAACACTGAATGATAGCCGAAAAGTTGAAGGGACTGCTGAAGAAACTAACATTGAAGTAGCTCAAACTTCATTATCATGTGTCCAAATTATTGGTTATTTCTCTACCCGTGCATTTGGTATAGGAGTTGATTGAAACTTACTTTTATGCACAATCCAACCTTGATTAGTTAGGACATCTTTACCATCTATTTAAATAACTAGTAATATCCTATACTTAGCACTGCCTAGTTATGCAACCTTTTGTACCCAAATTTCATTATTTATGTTCCATATTTGATAATTAACTAACTTTTTATTTTAGTTGTAGTAGTTTTTGATATATTAGCCTTATCTATTTCCTATAATTTCATAGATAAGATATTGTATAGAACCTTTTTTTTGGAACCATATCATGACGAACAAAGCTCGATATGGTTCCATGATGAACAAAGCTAATAAGGTTCATCGTAGAACTTTTTTCATCACGATATGGTTCCATAAGTATATAAGAGAACGATGGTCATGGCATCTAGAGAAGTAGATCATAATTAGATAGGTCCTTGGGTTTGTTTAGTTAAAGAGCAGGATGTCTGTGTTCCATCAATTTTCAAAGAACACTTTTGTTCATCATTTAGGGGAATATTTTTCTGTAAAATATCACATGACTAAACAAACATTTCATCTTATATATTGATTTAACATTATTGATGCTTTTTCTGGTCAACACACCGAATTGCCCTAGATCGCGCGCGGTGGAACTTCACCTCATGAGACTCCCGCCTCCAAGCCAGTCGGAGCAGCCGGTTAGACCAGTTAGCACAGGGGCAACGCGAAAACCTACGTTCACCACCCTGGGAGGGACCCCGTTAGGGATGGTGCACCTAGGGTTGTTTTGAGATCGGCAGGCCACTCAGAACCTCCTCAACCGCCGTGGAGACGAAGGAGGAAAGCAAGGAGGTTGAAAAAGATTTGGTTTGAGAATAAAAAGGTAAATTGTATTGTTCGATTGGGTGTTAGCCTCAATCGTCCGCGGCCCTTAGGGTAGGGAGGTCGTTGTGGCGGAACCGCCCTAATTAACTTAGCGAAAGCACAATAAAGTCGCCTGACACGCGATCATGTGCTTTAATCAAGTTAACTTGGCAGTCCGTCGGATTTCATCCGATAAACCACTACACAGGATCGAGAAAAAGCAGAGCTCACACGAAGGTGAGTGGTTCCAGAGAATACAATAGATCACCCACATTAAACAAGTGTATTAATTTATTACAACATCAGATTCGAAATTCAAATATAGTTTGCATAGTTCTTGGGCAGCGGAAATAAACAAACGAAAGCTAGCACCGAGGTCGGACGTCACGACGAGGCCGATCATGACATCACTGGTCCTTGTCCTCACTGTCCGAGGAGGGATCCCACTCGACCGTCAACCCAGGAGGAAGCCGAGGAGGCCAAGTGCCACTAGAAGCAAACTCGGGGGCGACAACAACACCTAAAAAGATATGCCACAACAAGGCTAAGCGACTACGCTCAACAAGACTTAACCGATAGGTGGTAACTACTCCACCAACTTCTAGACATGCAAGGCTCTTTGGCTCAAGGGTTTGTTTTGCCAAAAACGACTAGTATAGGTCCTTACTTTCAATATTTTAGCCACAAGTTCTACGTTCAATTACCAATCTAAGTCAGCAGCTATACTAAACAAGCATAGTTTTCCAAGCAATTAGTACAGATAACCATGTTAGATCATCATCATCTTTCATTCTTACTCAGTGTAGCATAGCGATCAAGCAGTCCCAAACGGTGAGAGGCAGACGAATCGATTCGAATTTCTTAACCATGCATGGCGAACCTAATCTCATGACATCTGTGCACCACGAAGGGTCCCTTCCTTTGTCAGCCGTCCACATCAATCCCCAGACCCATGTCGGGCCCACTTCCCTTAGTACAAGGCTCCACAGACCCGGCCTCTGCCATTCTATGGCCGCACTTGTCACCACATGATGCACCATGGGAAAACTCAGTTTTCAGAGATAGTGGAATGAACCGCTCACGTCCCAGTTCAATCAAGTACTAGGCTTCCCCATCCCATACTAGGTATGAGATTAGTACTTTCAAACATTTGATCACGAACACCATCACTTTTCGACCTGAAACCAATTTCATGTAGACAGACGGGGCAATCCACCGACCACCAAAATAGTTAACAGAGCCTTGCCCTGTCCATCGTCCTTATAGTTGTTGCAAAAAGAAAGCAAGCAACTCCTATAACTCGCGAGTGACAGGAAATCACTCGACTTTTACCGAGTCCTGTTTAAGCATTGCAACTACTCGACCTGTCATACTAGTGTTCAGATCAAAGGGAAACTAAGTCATACATCTACGGTTTCAATCAATTCCTGGAACGAAATGCACACACATAACAACAGAAGGCATGTACAAGTTTAGAAAAACTGGGTTATGCTCCGGGGCTTGCCTGTGACGACCGGCCCCTAATCTTTCCGGGTTAATCTTAATCCAAGCCCCGATCACCTGTCTAGTTTTCTCCCCCCCTAAGTGTTCAGTCCAACCTCCGAACGATCCCGACCCTCCCCGCTTTGCTTCGGTTCCGACCCCGCCAAACCCAGCTCACCGTCGGATCCTTCTAAGTCTTCCTCAAACGTCCGTTCTATCCGACCGGTGGACCCGCGAGACCTTTTTCCCCCAGATCTTCCGCGACAGGCGCACTCGAGTTGCATGCCCGCTTCAGAGTCTCCCCGCCGCGTGGCTCATCTTCTCCGACGCCCGCCGCTCAGTTTTGTCTCTGGCTCGCGACCGAATGGATTCTCGCGCCCCCTTCTCCATTGGCAGCGGAAGCCCCTCTGCAACCTTTCTGCCGTGCCTCGCCTCCGCGCCCATCATCATACCGCCAGATCCCGGCCGCAGAGCCCGATGTCGCCCGTCATTTCCGTCACTTCGAGCACAGTAGTGCCGCCTGGTCTCCGCTACACGACGATTCCTCCATCGCCAACCCCGACCACGACAGCGACAGCTCCTTTCCCCGCCTTGTCAGAAGCCGCCCGACAATCTGTTGCTCCGCGCTCGCTCACGCGCCCGCGGCTGCCTGTCTTCTCACCTGTGCGCCCTCGATTAGCGCCGTTAAACCGGTCGCTTCTATCAAATCTCCCGCACGACGACGCCCGCCTCCGCCAAATCTCAACCTCCGGCATACTTGATCCTACGCCGCCCTGACGCCAGAGTCCAGTGACCGCTGGCGTCATCCCCGAAGTCCTGCACCACCGCCCTCGTCGCTCAATCGCCGCCCCGGCAGAGCACTCCATTGCTTTTCCCCGTCCTTCGCGTCGCTCCCCTTCTCACTCCTACGCCGCTTCCCTTCCCCATCCTAGTAGCTATAAAAGGGAATGCGCAAGCCCGCCGGAGTTCCCTCCGCCATTGCTGTCTTCAGCCATTTCTCTTGCTCCCTGTTCAAGCTCCTAGCGCCACCCGCTAAGTTCTTGAGGAACTCTCCTCTCCGCTCCCCTCCGTTTTCCCCAAGCCACCCAGTCGCTTGCTCCTCCGTGCTGCGTAAAAGCTCTCTTGTGATCTGCAAGAAGCACCGCCGCCGCCGGAGCACTGCCGGCCTTAGCCGTGGTTCAAAGCCTCAGTCCCTCCGCCCCAGTCTGCTTCTTCCCGACCCCAAGCTTTCCCTGTAGGAAGAAGGTAAGCTGCCGACCCCAGTCCGCTTCGCCCGACCCCTCTTATCCGCCCGACCCCGGTTCTGTCTCGCCCGACCCTATCTGTTCCGCCGACCCCTATCCGCCTCGCCGAGGGCTCGGCTGTGATCTTTTTCTTCAACCCCAGGGTGTATGTGTAAAACTTGGGTTTCGGCACTTGAGTCTGAGGATCCCTAGCATACCAAACCCTCTAGTTGAAGGACCAGATCATAAGTTCCTTTCCAGCCCTTACCTTTTGGATCCCCACCAGCTCCTTGAACCTCTCCCCCCCTCCTGCTCTTTGTCGCGAGTTTCAGGGCTCAGGTGTGCAAGTGTTGCTGTTAAAATAACCGTCTATGCTAACTCTTGCATTGCATTCGTGTAGAGCTACGCCTCGCCGACGGCTTCTACGAGTTGCACCCGGCGCCAGAAGACGACGGTGTAGCTGAGCTCCTGCCCCCAGACGCCGAAGTCGCCCCCGAAGTCGAGCAGTTCTCTTCCTCCTTGCTTGAAGGCAAGCCCCGGTTACAGGAAAACCCTGCGTTGTTTTCCAAACTTGCGCATGCCTTCCTTAAAACATGCTTGTGCATTTACGTATAGGAGTTGTTTGGAACCATAGATGCATAACTTAGCTCCCCATGTTTTGAACACTAGCTGTTGGACCGAGTAGCTGCTTTGCTAACTAGGAGACGGTAAAAGTTGAGTGATTCCCTGTCACTCGCGAGTTGTAGGAGTTGGATGTCTGCCTTTCTGTTACAACTATAAGGACGATGGACGGGGCAGGGTTTTGGGTAACTCTTTGGTGGTTGGATGATCGCCCCGTCTGTCTATGAAAACTTGCTAAGGCCCGACAGTGGTGGTGTTCGTGATCAAGTGTTTGAAAGTACTAACCTCATACTTAGTATGGGATGAGGAAGCCTAGTACCGGATTGAACCTAGACGTGAGCGGTCGCCCCATTGTTCTTGGAACGGAGTTTCCCCTGCTGGTTGTCGCACGTGGTGGCATGCGTGGTCACAGAACGGCAGAGGCCGGGTCTGTGGAACCTTGCACCAAAGGAAATGGGCCCGACACAGGTTAGGGCGAAAGATGGGGAAGGCCGACACAGGAAGCGACCTCCGGGTGCGCGGATGTCGTGAGGTTAGGTTCACCATGCATGGTTAAAGAACTCGAATCGATTCGTCTGCCTCTCACAGTTTGAGACTGCTTGATCGCTATGTCACCCTGAGTAAATGAGGAATCTGATGATGACATGGAATTGTTGATATATATATATATATATATATATATATATATATATATATATATATATATATATATATATACCTTGTTTTGGTTCTATGATTGCTTAGAATAGGTTGCAAAACCTAGATCGGTTAATGAACCCAGAACAAAAGCTAAAACTTGAAAATAGGGTTTTACTTAGTGCTTTTGGCAAACAAACCCCTCAGCCAAAAAGCCCTGCATGTCTAGAAGTGTGGAGCAGTTCTCCTGTCGGTTAAGTCTTGTTGAGCTTAGTAGCTCAGCCTTGTTGTGGCTCCTGTTTTTCAGGTGAAGTTGCTGCTTCCGACCCTTCTTCTGTTGGCACTTGGCCGCCCCAGCTCCCTCGGGGTTGGACGGTCGAGTGGGATCCCTCCTTGGACGGCGAGGAGAGGGATCAGTGATGTCCCGGCTGGCCTCACCAGGATGTCCGACCCCGACGATTGCTTCCGCTAGTGTTTTATCTTCTGTGTTTTCTCTGAAATCTTGTAAAACGCTGATGATTTCATGACCAAACTAAATGGTTAAGTTGTTAACTCGGTGGACTTGTTGTACTCTCTGGAACCGCTCACCTTCGTGTGAGTCTGCTAAATCGGTCCTGTTCAAGTGGTTAAATCGGAGGAAAATCCGACGGCATTTCGTGTTTACTTGACTAAGGCATGAGCGTCGCGTATCAGGCGGCTTAACCATGTTTAATCAAGTAGATCCGAAGTGGATCTGCCACAGCTGGTACCAGAGCGGTTTTAGCAGTACAGAGAATACAACAAGCCCTAACACTTCTTTAAAGAGATAAAAATTGCAAGAAACTTTTTGAAAAATCTCGTACGATCGTTAAGGAACTTTAGTGCGAGAGGCCCTAGGGGATTTTGGGGTTGTTTTAGGTGACTAATATTTTATTTGGTTATCTTGCTAACTCTTCCAGCACTTCGCCACGTTTGTCATACGTGTGCCGAGTCCCGCATCACGAGCATGCGACGGTTGATAGGGAGTTCTATTCAAAGGACCCTATCATCGTGGTTGTTTTCGCGCACGTCTATCATACGTGCGCAGGTTCTGTATGTAATCCATACGAAGGTTGGTACGGTTCGATTCCAACGAACCTATCAGCACGGTTGGTTCGCCACGTCTATCATACGTGTGCTGATTCCGCATCACGAGTATGCGAAGGGTTATACGGCTCCATTCAAAAGGAACCTATTTCCACGGTTGAGTGCTGTCCATGCAGCCTTAAACGCATGGGTGCCGTTCCTATAGTGAGCGGTAATGTTTGGGAACGCTTTCGTGGGTGCTGGCACGAAAGGTTCGTGTGTTGGTGTTTTCTGCAGGTACACTAACCGCGTTCGTTAGGAGATGTTGTTAGAATCGACTAGCTATTATAGGGAGAGACGTAATTGTTTCCTTGTCACCGGCACTGACCGCGTAAGACCTAAGTTTCGGGCAATTGTTTTTGGTTAAGAGTAAGGTAGGCCGTGCATGCGTCATAATTAGAAGTCTGTAAAGTTCCCCTCTCAAAAGCAACCTTGTTCGGAAGAGCTCTTTTTCGGTTCTAAGGATTTCTAGTTTCTTCCAAGTTGCTCTCGGTTAAAACCGGATGCTTCTCTGTCCGACCCCTGACCCTTGGAGCCTATCTCACGTGGTTTTGGTTTCTTGGTTCCAGATGGCTGTCCCCGGGCATGTTTTATTTGGAACGGATGGTACTTTCCAGTTGACATGTCTGCATTTCGAGGGTTTCCCTGCGATTCTGTGGGACACGTTGAAGTGGTTTGGGTACAAGTCCCCACCCTTGTACGCCGGACAGCTGTATCTGGAGCAGGGCATCCAGACGTGCCAGGTGCAGGCGGTGGTACCTCCTCCCCCTGTGCGGCATATCAGCCTATGGCCTTGCTCCGGAGGACACTTGGGAGTCTGCCGCCCTCCAGCTTCTCACCCAGTTCTGCCAGCTGCATCCCCTGGAGATCGCGCTAGACCCGATCGGCCTGTTCCCCGCCAGGAATCGGCTGGACCCGGCATGGCTTGACCGCGTCGGGAATATTGAGCTGCTAGCCACCACGTACGCCATGGTCACAATCTCCACCAATGTCAGGTGCATGGCAGCCCTTTATCGGCTGGTCGAGCTTCAAGGGAGAGCTATGACCCTCTTTGCCCGAACCGCAGCAGATACTCACGGGTACCTTCAGTCCGCCAGGAGGGATATGGTAGGCCAAACCTACCAGCTTATCCAACGGGGTATCCAGATCCACGACATGCAAGACCGGATCTCCGAGCTCGAGGGAGAAGTCGCCGACCTAGTGGACGGCATGATAGAGCTGTCGGAGGAGAAGATGGAGATAGAGATGGAGCTGGCCGTTGCCAATGCTCACTTAGAGGAGCATCAAGCTGAGCTCGACGATATGCATGCCCTCAACATGCAGCTCGAAGCTCAAGAGGACCCCAAGGAGGATGAAGGAGCGTCCAGCATGGACATCGAAGAAGATGGCGCCCCTTCTCCTACTCATAGTGTCCAATTGTAGATTACGAGTTCTCAGGGACTCATTCTTTTGTTGTACTCCTCGGCAGCCTAAATTTTGGAAAGATTGTAATAGGTTAGCCTTGAGTCGAGTACTCCCTGTGTTGGAACACCGCTGTATATAAAGTCAATTCTGGTGCCTGGCCTTTAACCCTTGCAAAGTGTTGGAATGCTAAGCTAAGTGAGTGGTGCCGCGACCACACATGCTGTTTTCTGGGAGTCTGTTCAAGTTGGCCGACCCTTTTTAATAAGGATCGTTGCCGACCCTTTTTCTCGGGAGGATCGCCTAGCCCAACCCCGTGGCTTAAGTTGGGGTATAGAAGTCTGGGTAGGATATGATTCGCCCGAAGTTGAGTACAAGGCTAAGATAAACGCTAACAAATATGAGGATGAGAAAAGTGTATCTCTCCTATGAGGACGTGCGTTGCATTGTCGGCAAGAGTTGCAATGGAGGATTTAGCTCATACGTTCCATTTGTTGGAGTACTTCTAAGATTATGAATTTAATGGAACGTTAACTCTTGCAGATGGCGCATCGCACCAGGTCTGGTTCTGTGCCCGGCAGTAGCGAGCAGCGACCGGATCTTCCCCCACCCCCGCCCTCATCTCCACTAGAGGCAATCCTGGCAACTCAAACTGAGCTGCTAAGGCATCTGGTACAAGGGCAACAGCAGCAGCCCCATGGTGGAAGGGCTCAGCCACAGCCGCATGTGGCTCGCTATGAAGACTTTTTGGGGACACAACCCCCTTTGTTTCAGAAGACCCAAGAACCGCTTGACGCTGACGCCTGGGTTCGTACGATCGAATCCAAGTTCGAGCTTCTCACCGCCCCATGCCCCGATCATAACAAGGCTCGATTCGCAGCTCAACAGTTGCGTGGCTCTGCACGGCTTTGGTGGGACCACTACCATGGCATGCTGCCGGCTGGCCATGTGGTCAGCTGGAATGAGTTCAAGACGGCGTTCAAAGCGCATCACATCCCGAAAGGTCTCTTGGAGCACAAGCTCAATGAGTTGCTGGCCCTTACCCAGGGAACACGAGATGTGTTGCACTACGCTCAAGCCTTCAACGACCTGTGCCGTTATGCCGGCTACCACGCGGACACAGATGAAAAGAAGCGGGACAGATTCCGCCGAGGACTGAGCTTAGAGCTCCGGGAAAGGTTGAACCCCATCAAGGTGGACACCTACAACGAGTTGGTCAATCTGGCCATCTCTCAAGAGGATTGTATGCAAGCTCTCAAGGCCGATCAGAAGAGGAAAGCCTCCATGGCATTTCCGAGCCAGCCAACCCGAAAGTTTCGGATGGTTTCTCCGCAAGCCCCCGGCTGACCCCAGCAGTCAGGAAGGTGGATTGCCCGACCCCCACCAGCAGCAACGCCCCGTCTCCCCAGCTTCCAACCACAGGTGCCCCGGCTGACCCCACCAGCACCACCCCGCCCTGCAGCTAGCAGCCGTTGTTTTACCTGCGGCAACGAAGGGCATTTTGCTAAGGACTGCCCCAGGAACAAGCATCAACAGCAAAGCCAGAACCCCATGGCAAACAGAGGAAGAAGGCCCAAGGTGCAAGTCCGACAAGGCCGACTCAACTACACCAGCTTGACCGAGCTCCCCGAAGGTGCGCCAGTAATGACGGGTACTTTCCTTGTCTTAAATCAAGCTGTTATTGTGTTGTTTGATTCGGGAGCCTCTCATAGCTCTATCGGGAGTAAGGCTAGAAAAGGATGTGAGCTGGATGTCGGTCACACTAAGGAACCTTATGTGATCACCACTCCAGGAGGGAAGATAGCATCGGATCAGATCGTTACTCTTGTACCTCTCCAGCTAGGCCCAACCCTTTTCAAGGAAAACCTTATCATCCTTGACCTAGAAGGCATAGATGTCATCCTTGGGATGGATTGGATGGCCAGACATCATGTGGTTCTAGATACAGCAGCCCGATCTCTCTGCATCAGCTCACCCTTCCATGGCAGTTCTACCTTATCCTTGAAACATCCTAAGTCTGCACTTCCTTGTGCATACCCTCTACCGGGAGCCCGTCTAGAAAGCCTCCCTGTTGTCTGTGAGTACCCTGATGTGTTCCCCGAAGACTTGCCTGGTATGCCACCTGATAGAGAGGTGGAGTTTTCCATAGAGTTGATCCCTGGCACCGCACCGATATCTAAGAGACCCTATCGGATGCCACCTGCTGAGTTGGCCGAGTTGAAGACCCAGTTGCACGATCTGTTGGAAAAAGGCTTCATCCGACCCAGCACATCATCTTGGGGTTGCCCCGCCCTGTTTGTGAAGAAGAAGGATGGCAGTCTACGCATGTGTGTGGACTACCGACCCCTCAATGCTGTGACCGTCAAGAACAAGTACCCCCTGCCACGCATTGATGTCTTGTTTGATCAGTTAGCCGGAGCAAAAGTGTTCTCCAAGCTTGATCTTCGTTCTGGTTATCACCAAATCAAGATCTGACCCTGCGACATACCCAAGACAGCCTTCTCCACGAGGTATGGACTATATGAGTACCTGGTCATGTCCTTTGGACTCACCAATGCACCCGCCTATTTCATGTACCTCATGAACTCGGTGTTCATGCCCGAGCTGGACAAGTTTGTAGTGGTGTTCATTGATGATATCCTAGTGTACTCGAAGAGCGAAGAAGAACATGCCAATCATCTTCATGTAGTTCTCCAACGGCTGAGAGATCACTAACTCTATGCCAAGTTCTCCAAGTGTGAGTTTTGGTTAGATAGTGTCAAGTTTTTGGGACACACTATCTCCAAGGATGGTATAGCCGTCGACCCCAGTAAGGTACAGGAAGTTATGGAATGGAAGCCTCCTGCCTCAGTGCACCAGATCAGAAGTTTTCTTGGACTAGCAGGCTACTATCGGCGCTTCATACCGGATTTCTCTAAGATAGCTAAGCCGATGACAGAGTTGTTGAAGAAAGAGGTCAAATTCATGTGGAACGACAAGTGTGAAGAAGCCTTCAAAACCCTGAAGCACCTGCTGACCACAGCCCCAGTTTTGGCTCAGCCTGACCCGTCTAGGCCGTTTGATGTGTACTGTGACGCCTCTGGCACTGGACTTGGGTGTGTTCTTATGCAAGACAACCGAGTCATTGCCTATGCCTCACAAGCATTACGACCTCATGAGCTGAGCTACCCAACCCACGACCTTGAGCTAGCAGCAGTGATACATGCCTTAAAGATATGGAGACACTATCTGATGGGCACCCATTGTAACATCTATACCGACCACAAGAGCCTCAAGTACATCTTCACTCAAGCCGACCTCAACATGCGCCAAAGAAGATGGTTGGAGTTGATAAAAGACTATGACTTGGAAGTTCACTATCATCCAGGCAAAGCCAATGTGGTGGCCGATGCTCTGAGTCGCAAGCACCGTTGCAACTGCTAGTTGGTAACCTCTCTCACCAAGACTCTGTGTCATGAGATGGGAAAACTCAGTTTGGAGATTATTCCCCATGGAACCCTCAGCCACATCACCCTTGACTCAGTTTTGGAAAACCAAATACGGTTAGCACAAGTAAAGGATGAAGAAATAAAGCGGATCATCAGGAAGATCTCAGTAAAGGATGAAGGATATAAGCAATTCCGACAGGATGAAACTGGAGGTGTATATTTTGGAAACCGACTAGTTGTACCAGCCGACCCCGAGCTGAGGAAGCAAATCCTAGACGAAGCTCATCTCTCCAAATTCTCAATCCATCCTGGCAGCAATAAGATGTACCATGACCTCAGTCAAACCTTTTGGTGGAGTGGAATGAAACCGAAAATTGCCCGGTATGTTTTAGAATGTGACACCTGTCAACGTGTCAAAGCCAGCCATCTAAAGGTAGCAGGTACCCTGCAGCCGCTACCTATTCCCTCTTGGAAATGGGAAGACATCAGCATGGATTTCCTAGTTGGACTGCCCCTTACATCACAGAGATCTGATTCCATATGGGTCATAGTGGACCGTCTGACCAAGACCGCCCACTTCCTTCCTGTCCGCACCACACACACCGTCAAGCAGTATGCAGAGTTGTACCTCGACCGCATAGTTTCCCTACATGGTGTACCCAAGACCATCGTCTCTGATCGAGGAGTTCAGTTTATGGCACGCTTCTGGGAACAGCTACAAGCATCCCTGGGCACCAAGCTCATCCGTAGCTCAACATATCATCCCCAAACCGATGGCCAAACCGAGAGAGTCAACCAGATCCTCGAAGACATGTTGAGAGCTTGTGTTATCCACTATGACAAGAATTGGGACAAGTGCCTGCCCTTGGCAGAATTCTCCTACAATAATAGCTACCAGGCCAGTTTGAAGATGGCACCGTTTGAAGCCCTGTATGGCCGGAGATGTCGGACACCCTTGAACTGGTCCCAAGCAGGAGAAAGACAGGTATATGGCCCTGACCTAGTGGCAGAAGCCGAAGAGCAAGTAAGGGTAATTCAAGCCAATCTCAAGGCTGCCCAATCTCGACAAAAGAGTTATTCCGACAGGCGGAGAAGACCCCTACAGTTTGACCTTGGTGATTATGTGTATCTTCGAGTCTCCCCGACCAAAGGAGTACAACGGTTTGGAGTAAAAGGCAAGTTGGCTCCCCGTTACATTGGCCCTTATGAGATTGTGGAGATCTGTGGACCCGTTTCTTACCGGATCCAACTCCCAGAACAGCTATCGGCCATACACGATGTTTTCCATGTGTCTCAACTGAAGAAATGTGTCCAAGTTCCAGCAGAGACCTTAGAGCAAGAGCAGTTTCAGATAGAGCCCGACCTGACCTACGCCGAGTACCCAGACCGAGTTCTTGACCAGAAAGAAAGGCATACCCGGCGCCAAGTGGTAAAGATGTACAAGATCCTCTGGAGACACCACACAGAAGATGAAGCAACATGGGAAATGGACGAATATCTGAACAAGAGCTTCCCAGGTTTTCTATCTCATCAAGGAGGTAAGAACAGCATACCCCTTTTGATACCTGAATCTCGGGACGAGATTCTTTTTAAGAGGGGTAGGCTGTGACGACCGGCCCTAATCTTTCCGGGTTAATCTTAATCCAAGCCCCGATCACCTGTCTAGTTTTCTCCCTCCCCCTAAGTGTTCAGTCCAACCTCCAAACGATCCCGACCCCTGAGACCCAACCCTCCCCGCTTTGCTTCGGTTCCGACCCCGCCAAACCCAGCTCACCGTCGGATCCTTCTAAGTCTTCCTCAAACGTCCGTTCTATCCGACCGGTGGACCCGCGAGATCTTTTTCCCCCAGATCTTCTGCGACAGGCGCACTCGAGTTGCATGCCCGCTTTAGAGTCTCCCCGCCACGTGGCTCATCTTCTCCGACGCCCGTCGCTCAGTTTTGTCTCTGGCTCGCGACCGAATGGATTCTCGCGCCCCTTCTCCAATGGCAGCGGAAGCCCCTCTGCAACCTTTCTGCCGCGCCTCGTCTCCCGCGCCCATCATCACACCGCCAGATCCCGGCCGCAGAGCCCGATGTCGCCCGTCTTTTCCGTCACTTCGAGCACAGTAGTGCCGTCTGGTCTCCGCTACACGACGATTCCTCCATCGCCAACCCCGACCACAGCAGCGACAACTCCTTTCCCCGCCTTATCAGAAGCCGCCCGACAATCTGTTGCTCCGCGCTCGCCCGCGCGCCCGCGGCTGCCTGTCTTCTCACCTGTGCGCCCTCGATTCTAGCGCCGTTAAACCGGTCGCTTCTATCAAATCTCCCGCACGGGGACGCCTGCCTCCGCCAAATCTCAACCACCGGCATACCCGCTCCTGCGCCGCCCTGACGCCAGAGTCCAGTGACCGCTGGCGTCATCCCCGAAGTCCTGCACCACCGCCCTCGTTGCTCAATCGCCGCCCCGGCAAAGCACTCCATTGCTTTTCCCCGGCCTTCGCGCTGCTCCCCTTCTCGCTCCTACGCCGCTTCCCTTCCCCGTCCCAGTAGCTATAAAAGGGAATGCGCAAGCCCGCTGGAGTTCCCTCCGCCATTGCTGTCTTCAGCCATTTCTCTTGCTCCCTGTTCAAGCTCCTAGCGCCACCCGCTAAGTTCTTGAGGAACTCTCCTCTCCGCTCCCCTTCGTTTTCCCCAAGCCACCCAACCGCTTGCTCCTCCGTGCTGCGTAAAAGCTCTCTTGTGATCTGCAAGAAGCACCGCCGCCGCCGGAGCACTGCCGGCCTTAGCCGTTGTTCAAAGCCTCAGTCCCTCCACCCCAGTCTGCTTCTTCCCGACCCCAAGCTTTCCCTGTAGGAAGAAGGTAAGCTGCCGACCCCAGTCCGCTTTGCCCGACCCCTCTTATCCGCCCGACCCCGGTTCCGTCTCGCGCGACCCTATCTGTTCCGCCGACCCCTATCCGCCTCGCCCGAGGGCTCGGCTGTGATCTTTTTCTTCAACCCTAGGGTGTATGTGTAAAACTTGGGAACCCTTTTGGCACTTGAGTCTGAGGATCCCTAGCATACCAAACCCTCTAGTTGAAGGACCAGATCATAAGTTCCTTTCCAGCCCTTACCTTTTGGATCCCCACCAGCTCCTTGAACCTCTCCCCCCCTCCTGCTCTTTGTCACGAGTTTCTGGGCTCAGGTGTGCAAGTGTTGCTGTTAAAATAACCGTCTATGCTAACTCTTGCATTGCATTCGTGTAGAGCTACGCCTCGCCGACAGCTTCTACGAGTTGCACCCGGCGCCAGAAGACGACGGTGTAGCTGAGCTCCTGCCCCCAGACGCCGAAGTCGCCCCCGAAGTCGAGCAGTTCTCTTCCTCCTTGCTTGAAGGCAAGCCCCGGTTACAGGAAAACCCTGCGTTGTTTTCCAAACTTGCGCATGCCTTCCTTAAAACATGCTTGTGCATTTACGTATAGGAGTTGTTTGGAACCATAGATGCATAACTTAGCTCCCCATGTTTTGAACACTAGCTGTTGGACCGAGTAGCTGCTTTGCTAACTAGGAGACGGTAAAAGTTGAGTGATTCCCTGTCACTCGCGAGTTGTAGGAGTTGGATGTCTGCCTTTCTGTTACAACTATAAGGACGATGGACGGGGCAGGGTTTTGGGTAACTCTTTGGTGGTTGGATGATCGCCCCGTCTGTCTATGAAAACTTGCTAAGGCCCGACAGTGGTGGTGTTCGTGATCAAGTGTTTGAAAGTACTAACCTCATACTTAGTATGGGATGAGGAAGCCTAGTACCGGATTGAACCTAGACGTGAGCGGTCGCCCCATTGTTCTTGGAACGGAGTTTCCCCTGCTGGTTGTCGCACGTGGTGGCATGCGTGGTCACAGAACGGCAGAGGCCGGGTCTGTGGAACCTTGCACCAAAGGAAATGGGCCCGACACGGGTTAGGGAAAAGATGGGGAAGGCCGACACAGGAAGCGACCTCCGGGTGCGCGGATGTCGTGAGGTTAGGTTCACCATTCATGGTTAAAGAACTCGAATCGATTCGTCTGCCTCTCACAGTTTGAGACTGCTTGATCGCTATGTCACCCTGAGTAAATGAGGAATCTGATGATGACATGGAATTGTTGATATATATATATATATACCTTGTTTTGGTTCTATGATTGCTTAGAATAGGTTGCAAAACCTAGATCGGTTAATGAACCCAGAACAAAAGCTAAAACTTGAAAATAGGGTTTTACTTAGTGCTTTTGGCAAACAAACCCCTCAGCCAAAAAGCCCTGCATGTCTAGAAGTGTGGAGCAGTTCTCCTGTCGGTTAAGTCTTGTTGAGCTTAGTAGCTCAGCCTTGTTGTGGCTCCTGTTTTTCAGGTGAAGTTGCTGCTTCCGACCCTTCTTCTATTGGCACTTGGCCGCCCCAGCTCCCTCCGGGTTGGACGGTCGAGTGGGATCCCTCCTCGGACGGCGAGGAGAGGGATCAGTGATGTCCTGGCTGGCCTCACCAGGACGTCCGACCCCGACGATTGCTTCCGCTAGTGTTTTATCTTCTGTGTTTTCTCTGAAATCTTGTAAAACTCTGATGATTTCATGACCAAACTAAATGGTTAAGTTGTTAACTCGGTGGACTTGTTGTACTCTCTGGAACCGTTCACCTTCGTGTGAGTCTGCTAAATCGGTCCTGTTCAAGTGGTTAAATCGGAGGAAAATCCGACGGCATTTCGTGTTTACTTGACTAAGGCATGAGCGTCGCGTATCAGGCGGCTTAACCATGTTTAATCAAGTAGATCCGAAGTGGATCCGCCACGTTGCCTTCAAGCGGGGTGGTAGCGAACTGGTCCTCGGCGTGCACGGGTTCGACTCCTGCAGGCGGCGGCTCAGCTACGGCTCCTTCTTCGGGCACCGGGTGCAGCTCGTACATGCTGTCCGTGAGGTTTAGCTCTACAGAAAATGCAATGCAAGGATAAGCCACTTAGACGGTGATTTCAACAGTATTTGTAAGGATTTAAACCCAAAACTATAGCAAAACTACAGGAAAAGGTGCGAAACCTACTTTTATTGGATTCTACTTAGCATGAGGATTCCAACCAAAGTGATTTCAAATTTTTCTGATTTTTTCTTGATTTAAGATGTAATTTCTAACTTTCTGTCGATTTCATTCAAGTTAAAAGAGTCGGATCGGGGAAAACTTACGATCTGACCCTTAGACTTAAGGAATAACTGCACCGGGATCCTCAGATTTAACACAAAGAAGTCCTCAAAATTTTACACAGATACCCTCGGATAAAAGAAAAAGACACAACCGAGCCCTCGGGCGAGGCGGACAGCACTCGGGCGAGTCGGGCGAGGCGGACAGCCCTCGGGCGAGGTGGACAGCACTCGGGCAAGGCGGACAGCACTCGAGCGAGTCGGGCGAGGCGGACAGCACTCGGGCGAGTCAGACAGGGTCCGGTCGCTTCCATGGATGATTCAGGGTTGGGAAGAGCTAGAAAGGGGTCGGCAGCTCACCTCCGGTCCTACTGACGAGGTCTCGGGGTCGGGAAGAAACAAGTCGAGGTGGAACGGGGAACGACGGTGGCTCAGGTCGGCATTGCGGGATCTGGCGGCATTTTGGCGGGGGTGGTGCTTCTTGTGGAGAACAAGCAAGCTCTAGAGCTACGCGAAAGGATGGCGAAGTGGTTGGTGGGGTCGGCAAGGCGCGGGGTTGGGCGGAAAGGGGGAGCTCCATAGAGAGCTCAAGCGGCAACGCTTGAGCGCGAAGCAGAGGAGTGTGCGGCGGCGGAACTTGAGCGAGTGGTGGCGAAGGGAACTCCGGTAGGAGGCTTCGGTACCTTTTTGTAGATGCGTGGAAGTGTTCAGAGGAAGGAAATGAGCTTGAGCGGGCGAGAGGGTAAGATCAAGGGAGAAGAAGTGCTCTGTCGCGACGGTGATTGGCCGGCGCCTCCATTGGCGAGCTCGGACGCGATCTTGCCCTGGTTGGGTAGCAAGGATTTGAGGCTGGAGGCAAAGCAGGTTTGCTGGGCACGCGGATCTGCTAGGTCGGCATGTGTGTGTGGTCGCAGCCATCAATGGTGACGGCACCATTGGCGGACAGGAGGGAGGGAAGGGCACTGCAGGTGAGGACGCTGCAGGCGAGGTGACAGGGCGAGCGGTGTGACGCGAGCATGCCCGGGACTAGCGGCTCTGCCGAGGCACGCTATTGGCGGGGCGGCAGAGGAGCTGTCACTGTCTGCGTGGTGGTTGGCGGAGGCGGCAGCGTCGCGGGGCGCGCACGTGGGCAGCACGGCTGGGGTGTGATGGGAGGGCCGGAAGGCGTTGGAGCGCGTGGCCGAGAATCTGGGTGGGGCAGATGTGCGCGGGAGGTGAGGCGGCACCGGTGCGACAGCGGCCGGTCTTCAGTCGCAGAGTGGTCGGGGCGACGGCAGAGCTGCGGGCAGTGCGCCTGGCGCGGCCGGCGAGGCCTCGGGCGGGACAAGATGGGATAGAGCGGAGGATTGCGGGTCGTCGTCGCGCGCGACTGGGGAGCAAGGCGCGTCGACCCATCTTGTCATAGCCGACGACTGGATGAGGCGGCGCTCGCCAGCGAGGTCACACCACCTGGTGGCGGCGCTCTAGAGTGCGGCGCACGCGCACTCTGGCGCTGTCTGACCGATGGATCCACGAGATCCTTTGATGGGCCCATCTTCAGGCCTCTTGATCTCCCGATTTTCAAACTGCATCACATTGACTCCCTTTACAAGAGTTATAGAATACAGACCAAGGTCCAACTTTTGTAATTTGACTGAGTTCAAAAACGCAGTAGATTTGGATATTCAAAGCTCCAAAGTTTGGAGGAACGCCTGTTTTCAGAACTTAGAGAAAAAGCAGCAGCTTGGCTGGTTTTTAGGGTTCGGGGCTGATTTGAGCTGCAGATTTAGGAAGCTTCGGAGGTGAATTAGACCAAGGTCCAATTACAAAGTTGTTGTAGGAACCTAGTTCTCCAACTCTTAGTTGGATAGATCTTTAAGTTCTCAAGCAGAAACTCGAGTTATGGTTTTTGGGCAGTGTTCTAAGCTTGTGAGGGAAAAAGGGTACTTTCACTTGCCTTAATGTTGCCCAAGCTCTTCTTTAAGCACTAAAGAACTTGTTAAGATTAAAACACCGTTTAAGCACCCAGGTTGTTACAGTCATGCTCCATAAGGAAATCTTTTTACAAATCTTAATCTACAAGGATTCCTCAAATCTACTTGGACTAGGGTTGGACCGGTCAGACTGCCCGTACGCACTAGTCAGACTTGTTGATTTTGCTAGATCGGTTACAGGGCCCTGGACCAGTCAAACCACTTGGAGAAACTAGTCTAAGTGGTCGGCCTAGCCTGATTTGGCTTGCTGCCAATTTCGGGCTCCAACACATGCCCCCCTATTTTTTGGTAAATCATTGCGTACTAGAAAACAAAAATAACCCTAAGAGCAATGCTCTTTTCAGAATTTACTGGCCATCATCCTAAGGGTGATATTTGAAGATATGAGCCATGTTACATCAAGCATCTTGCCATACACTTGGATAGTACTTCTTCAAGTACCCTCCATTGAGAGCTCTAGTCAACTGCTGTCCCTGCAAAGTCTCTACCATATAGGAATTCCCAAAAAGCACCTTCACAATCTTGTATGGCCCTTCCCAACTTGGAGACCACTTGCCAAACTTGTTGCTTTTGGTCCCTATAGGTAGAATTGTCTTCCAAACTAGATCATTAACTTGAAAAGATTAAGCTTTTACCTTCTTGTTGTATGCTCTAGCAACTTGAATCTTGTCCTTCTCAATCTCTTTCAAAGCCTTCAATTGCTTGTTGGTCACCTCATCAATATTATCCATCACCAAAGTATGATAAACATCAACATCAAGACCATTTTGCTTTGCTAGCCTATATGCGCCTAGATTCACCTCAATGGGCAAAACGGCTTCTTGACCATAGACAAGCTCAAAAGGAATAACTTTAGTAGCACCATATCTAGAAATACGATGAGCCCATAAAGCTTAAGATAATACCTCATGCCATCTTCTAGGATTCTCTTCTATCCTTTTTTTGAGAGCTTAATCAAAATCTTGTTGCTAGACTCGGCTTGACCATTAGCTTAAGCATAATATGGAGATGAATTGGGCAATTTAGGGCCTGTTTGGGAGCACTCCACTCCAGAAAAACTAGCTCCACTCCACTAGCTCCACACTTTCCTAGCTCCACTCCACCAACTCTAAAAAAACATGGAGCTGCTGCACGTGTTTGGCTGATGGCAGTGCTCCAGCTCCAAAAATATGAGCACTTGTTGTGAATGGTCTATTTTACCCTTTGTGAACGGACCCACATGTCATACTCTTCTATTCTCTCCTCTCTTCTTCCTCTCTCTCCTCTCCTTCTCTTCTCAGTTTCCAGAGGGATCTCGAACACATTCATCGCGACAGCAGGGATCTCCAGCTTCCAGAGCGAGCGGCGGGCAGGCGGGCGGGGCGGCGGGCGGGCGGGCGGCGAGCGGCTGGCGGGCGGGCGGGCGGGCGGCGGGCGGGCGGCGAGCGTGAGCGGCGCGCGGGTGGGACGGGGCGATGGGATGACTATTTTTGTTTCGTTTCGCGAACCGGTACTGTGTAACAAGTGGCAATAGTGGGTAAATACCCACCAACTCCACGAGGAGGTCTGTACAGGGGTTTTTTGGAGCACCTCTTGAGGTACTCCACAAAAAACGTGGATCTACCCCCTGCTCCACCTTTTTCCTGGAGCCGGAGTCGGTGGAGCTAGACGCGTTTGGCTGCGAAATTTTCGAAGTTGGTGGAGTGGAGAAATTTTTTGTGGAGTGGAGTGCTCCCAAACAACCCCTTAATACCATAGGATTCAACAAATTCACGCACCTCTTTAGATACGAATGAGATTCCTTGGTCCGTAGTTGAAGATTGTGGAATGCCTAATCTATGCACAATATGTTCTCTAACAAACTCAATTACTTCCCGATGTGTCATATTCTTGAGGGGAATTACTTCGGTCCACTTGGTGAAATAATCAGTAGCCACAATCACAAAACAACGTCCTTTGATGAAGAAGGATGAATTTTGCCAACAAAGTCCAATCCCCATCCTCTAAAAGGCCATGGCTTAATAATAGAATGCATCAACGCAGCAGGCACCATTTGGACATCCCCAAACTTTTGACACTCTTCACATCCTTTGTAGTAGCGAAAACAATCGGCTATCATATTAGGCTAATAAAAGCAAGCTCGCCTAAGAAGCCACTTCATTTTAGGAGTTGACTGATGTGTACCATAAATTCCTTCACGAACCTCTCCTATAGCCACTCTAGCTTGATTGGAATCCAAACACTTCAAAAGCAAATCCTCAACGATCCAATGATACAATTCACCATCAATCAAAGTAAACTTGAAAGCCCATCATCGGACTTTCTATCAACTGTGCACCTGGGATTTTGTAATTAATCAATAAGAGGTTTCCTCCAATCATCCACTTCATCATTAATAGCTTTAGAGCATTCAATGGCCGAAGTAGGATTTTTAGCAGACAGACCGGTCAGACAGGCTGTCTGGGCGGTTAGACCAGCTGCACCGATCAGACTGGGTGGAGCGAGCGGTTGGATCGGCTCCTCCAGAACATAACCCTCAGCTTTGTAAAATGTCAGCCTTCTTTCACAAAAATTTCTTTTCTAAACGCTATAGCTAGACACTTGTTGTACCACATTAGCTCTCGGATTCTCTTCTCTTGGTACATTATAAATAACAAATTCATCCAAGCAAGATATGATATCTAGGCATTTATCAAGATAAGCATTTAGAAACCCATCTAACCATTTGCATACCTTGGAAACTTGCTGTACTACCAGAAGAGAATCACCATAAGCTTCTACATGCTTCACTCCCATGTCATGCAAAATTTCCAACCCAAACAAAAGTGCTTCATATTCGGTTTGGTTATTGGTACACTCATAATCCAACCGATTAAGAGCTTCAAAAATAACACCGTTTGGTGATATAAGAATAACACCAATACCACAACCATTTTTGTAAACCGATCCATCAAAGTGTAATTTTTATGGGATAAAAGTAATATAACCGACATTTAAATCAAGTTGCTCATTAATCCTATGCTAACCAATAAAATCAACTACAATTTGGTCTTTCATGGATTTTAAAGGTTCACATACCAAATCATATTCAATAAGAGCATAAGCCCATTTACCAATTCTACCACTTAAAATTGGCCTATGCAACATGTATTTAATTATGTCGGTTTGGCATGCTACTACGTAAGTATCTGACAACAAATAATGCCTCAACTTGGTACAAGCATAATATAATGATAAGCACAACTTCTCAAAAAACATGTACTTTATCTCGGCGTCCAATAATCTTTTACTCACATATGTAATAATATGCTCCTTGCCTTCGGCTTCTTGAGTCAAAACAGCCCTAATAATACCTTCTTCAGCTGCCACATATAATCTGAAAGGTACCCCACTCTTTTATGCTTGAAGAACGGGTGGCGAAGACAAATAATGCTCGATCTCCTCGAAGGCCTCTTGCTATTTTGCCCCCCAAGTGAATTCAGCTTCATTTTTCAACCAAAGAATAGGAGTAAAAGCATTCACCTTCCTGGACAAGTTACAAATGAATATTCTCAAATAATTCACCTTGCCCAAGAACTTCTGCAACTCTCTCTTGCAGGTAGGAGCTTGTACTTTTCTAATGGACTCAATTTTCTTAGGATCTATCTCCTCGCCATTCTCATGCACAATAAAGCCCCAAAACTTCCTAGCCGATACACCAAAAGCACAGTTGAGTGGATTCATCTTTAAGCCATATCGACGCATTTTCTCAAATGCAAGTCTTAAATAAGCTAAATGGGATGCTAAACTAGCCGATTTGACAACAATATCATCGATATAAACTTCTAAAATTACACCAAGCAATTCATGAAAGATTAAATTCATAGCTCTTAGATAAGTAGCACCAGCATTCTTTAAACCAAAAGTCATGACTACCCACTCAAATAAACCAATAAATCCTGGACATACAAATGCCGTTTTGGAAATATCCTCTTCAGCCATAAAGATTTGATTATATCCAGCAGTACCATCAATGAAGCTAATAATTATATGTCCAGAAGTAGCATTAATAAGTATATCGGCTATAGGCATAGGATATTCATCTTTAGGAGTAGCCCTATTACGATCTCTAAAATCAATGCAAACTTTGAGCTTACCCGTACCCTTCTTCTCAACAGGCCAATATTGGAAATCCAATCAGCATATCGACAAGGCCTAATAAACTTAGCACCTAGCAACCAATTAGTTTCTTCTTTAACTCGGTCATATATGATAGGATTAAATCACCTAGCAGGTTGTTTATGAGTCCTAAAAGTAAGTTTGATTGGCAGCCGATGCTCAACTAACTTGCGGCTTAAATCAGGCATCTCATGATAATTCCATATAAAACAGTTGACATACTCTTTCAATAACTTAATTAAATCAGCCTTAAATGGAGGTTCAAGATTCTTGTTTACAAATGTCGGCATCACCAATATCTACTTCATCCAAAGAATCAGCCGATGTAAATCCTTGTCCCAATTTACTCATATCATCAAAGTCTTCAATGGCTTCACACATATCATTCTTATTTGCCTAATAGTGTTCAAGTCTCTGCTGCAACCACTCTAGATTTTTATCCATTAAATCACATGAGGTGGTTTAGCCAATTTTCGACCAGCTTTAGGACAGTAGGGACAAAGCCATCTTTAGTACAACTGATGAGCTCATAATTAGAAAGATCTAAACTAGATAAACATTTAACATTATCATGTATGCCTATGGTGGAACTATCAGCTACAACAACACAAGTCAACGTATTACCATGCACAACCTCTACTTCATTGCCTACCCATTGAATTAAAAATTGATGCAAGGTAGAAGGAATGCACTGATTCGCATGTATCCAATCACGACCCAAAATTAAGCTAAAGTTACCTTGTGTTTCAAGGACGAAGAAAGCGGTAGCCAACATCTTGCTCTCAACGGTGAGCTCCATAGAGACAACGCATTTAGTTCCCATAGGCTTGCCTCCTCCCATACCACTGTTAGTCATGTGGTCTTGATCAGCTCCTCATCTAAACCACCCAACTTCTTGAACAAAGAGTAGGGCATCAAGTTGACAATCGCCCCACCATCAACTAGCATCCGAGAAGTTGGCTTCCCAGTGATGTGACCCTTCATATACAATGACTTCTGATAATTATCAGTAGCTTTAGGCTTCTAGAATATACCTTCCTTAGGCCCGAAATCAAGATAAGCCAAATCTTCCTCCAGAATAACATAGCCATTTGAAGACATGTGCACCACATTAATATCAAGGCTCATGTGCTCAGGTGAAGAACCGTAATCAACAAGTTGCTCATCATCTTCTATTTCAGGAACCGATGCCAACTCACCATCTCTAGCTCGACCAGTTGGACCGGTTCGTCAACTGGTCTGATTGGCTCGACTGCTGGCGTCAGCGTCTCGACTAGTGTGACCGGTTCCCTAGCCGGTCTAACTGGTGCAGGTGCTGGTTGAGCATCCACCTTGGCCTTCCACTCTTTCTTCTGCGGGACCATAGGTCTATACTTGTTAAAGATCTCATCCCTTTGTTTCTCTAGCTCTTGCTTCTTTTCTTGGAAGTGTAATCTTTGAAGCTTTCTCCTTTGAGTGCAAGTCAAACCGGCAGGGCACTACCTTGGCAAGAAGTACTTGGAGCTAGAGTTGGTACTGCTAGCTTCATGATCATTAGTAGCAGGGATCTTCTAGACAGATGTCTCAGCCTTATTATCTATGACAATCAGCCTTTTGCCATTATCCTCAAAGGGGACCTTCATGCACCCAATCTGGATTATATCCTTGCTTGTAGTCCTCTCTAAGTCAATGTCCATCTTCTGCACCACCTCCTCTTTTTTCTTGGGATGATACACTTGCCTTGAAGGAGATGACCTAGGTGCCTGGGTAGGCTAGTCAGACCGGTTGGGATAGACCGGTCTGACCCGTTGAGCCTGTTGGCTCCAACCTGATCGGTGAGGTGTCAAACGGTCATGCATGGGGCGTGATACCCTTTCCAGAGCTGGTCTCCTTGATTCTCTCCATCCAGGATGAAAAGGCTGCTGCTGCACCAACTGATAAGGTACCCACATCATGCCATTATCATCCCACATCGGGCATGGTGGATTCGACATTGGAGGAGCCCACGATGTGGTAGGGTACTGCTTCTGTTGGGAATATTCACCCCTCTGCCTTGTAGCTACTCTTGGAGGTAAAACCGGCCCCTCTTGGCGCATGGGGGACCTCATTCTTTTTTTTAATGGTCGATCACTTGTAATAACCTTTTGGTTGGAATACTTGGCCAAAAGCTTGTCAAATGTGATTTTCATTGCATCACTCCCCTAATCTTTTGCCAAGTTAAGTTTTCAGGTTCCAATCTCCGGACACTTCAATTTTAGCATTCAGGGGCGGCCCTAAGCCAGATCGGTCTGACCGGTCGCCTGAACTGGTCGGACCGGTTTGTCCTATCAGCAGGCTCAAACAGTCTTTGACTAGTCTGCAAGGTCCACCCTTGCACCCCGTGTCCAGAAGCTCTCACGGTGATCTTGAATGACTCTCTGCCATCGGGAGTCTATTCATATGCCACTTCCCATGTCAACTCTTTGCCTCTCAAATTGGGCTTCTCCTCACCAACCACCACATTCTTGCCTTTGGTTGCTTCAGCTTGATGCGGCTGAACCAGTACCTTGGGCTACTGCAGATCCATGGTGTTGACAGGGAAAGGTGTCTTATCTACTTGCATCTCATGAAAAGCCAATCTTCCTTCATTTATGGCCGATTGAACCTGCAGACGGAACACATTGCAATCATTAGTAGCATGTGAGAAAGAATTATGAAATTTACAATATGCACGTCGTTTTAATTGTTCAAGTGGAGGTATGACATGAGATATCTTAATGTTCCCAATTTTAAGCAATTCATCAAATATGCAGTCACTTTTGGAAACATCAAAAGTAAACTTTACTTCCTCTTACCGACCCTTATGAGCTGGCTTAAGAGATGAATAAGAATAAGTTTTAGCCTTAGAAGGCCACACAAAATTAGCAACATAGACGTCATTATCTTCATCGTTCGAACTATTATAATCATACTCAATAGCATGCATATTAGAATGATGAGACTTAAAACTTTCTTTCTCTTTCTTCATTTTATTTTCTTGCACCATAGCCCTTACATGTACTTGTCCAAGCGAAAGAAAGTCATAACCATCTATCCTATCTCTAATAGATGATCTCAAGCCCTTGAAAGCAATATCAGCAAGATCCGTATCAGAAATTGACAAATTAAAGCAACGGTTCTTAGTTTCCCTAAATCATCTTATATAATCATAAACCGGTTCATCTCGACCTTGCTTAACCGATTTTCTATCAACTTTAATTGAAAACTCCCACTATAAAAATGATCATGAAACTTTTGTTCTGATTGATCCCAAGAGTCAATAGAACTGGGAGCTAAAGATGAAAACCAAGCAAAAGCAGTTCCAGTTAAGGATAAAGAGAATAAGTGCACTTTCAAAGCATTAATGGAACTCACTTCTCCTAGTTGAGCAGTAAATTGACTAATATATTCCCAAGTAGTGCGGTTGTCTTCACCATTGAATTTAACAAAATCAAGCACGCGCCAACTAGTGGGAAGGGAAGCATAATCAAACTCAGCACGATAAGGTTTTTGATACAACATAGGATTACCAAAATCAATGCCAAGCTTGCTTTTTTATCATGATAGCCAAATCTTCCTTAAACTTAGTAAATTCATTAGAACTATTTGGCTGTTGTGGCATTGCAGCTACAATATTCACATCGCTCACGTGGGGCGTAGTGTTATTTTGAGTACGATGAAGAGCATCATACATATCATTGGGTATGCCATTGGATGACACGTTAGTATGAGGAATATGTGTCGATGTGTATGCTATTGTGTTGAATGAAGGTGCTGCATTCCCAAGCTCACTAGTACGGCTAGGAGCAGCTGAACTAGGAACAGCAGCAAGCGGCTTAGGTTGTTTAGGTATGACCGCCAGCTGGCTGGTCTGACCAGTGGAACCGGTCTAACCGCTTGCCTGGACCAAGCTGATTGCTCCAGCCGTGTTCGGCTTTGGCGGCTGCACCGGCGGCGGCGTCTGACCTGAGAAAAAGTTGGTCGCCATGCCATATTGAGGATTTTCAGTACTAAACCCTGATGAAGCCGATGAACTAGGATATACTACCCCACGTTGATCAATTTGAGGAAAATCATTATTAGAAGTATTACTAGTAGATCCAACAAATTTTCCTTTTTCTACTTTCTCTAAATGAGCAACAAAAGACGACAAGAGATCCTCTGTACCCTTAATGGAAGTTTTAACTTGATCGTTAATCAAACATTGGTTGGGGGGAAGTTCGCTTACATTGCTTATTACCTCAACCTCGTTGTCGCTCATCTTGATCGCGGGCATCTCGAAGTCTTGTACCCTTGATGTCTTGCCTTGGCGATCCTTCTTGATGCTCCCCAAGAACTGCATCTGGATGTACTCTTGCAACACCAAGTACTTCTGGCACTCCTCTTCGCTCAGATCTTCAATGGAAGTCATGATGATGTTGCCTTTGTCGAGTTCTGTCGTAGATCCCATCTTTCTAGGGTTTGATAGAACGATTGTTATTAACCAGATCTTTCTTCCTCAGCGGAGTCGCAAAAAATGTGTTGACGCTTTTTCTAGTCAACACACCGAATTGCGCTAGATCGCGCGCGGTGGAACTTCACCTTACGAGGCTTCCACCTCCAAGCCGGTTAGACCGATCGGAGCAGCTGGTCAGATCGGTCAGCACGGGGAAACGTGAAAACCTACGTTCACCACCCCGGGAGGGACCCCGTCGGGATGGTGCGCCTAGGGTTGTTCTGAGATCGGCAGACCACTCAGAACCTCCTCAACCACCGTGGAGATGAAGGAGGAGAGCAAGGAGGTTGGAAAAGATTAGGATTTGAGAATAAAAAGGTAAATTGTATTGTTCGATTGGGTGTTAGCTTCAATCGACCGTATCCCTTTATATTTACAGGGTGGGGAGTTCTTGCCCCGCAAGGAAATCCTTTTACAAATCTTAATCTACAAGGATTCCTCAGATCTATTCGGACTAGGGTGAGACCGGTTAGACTGCCCGTACCCACCGGTCAGACCGGTTGATTTTGCCAGATCAGCTACAAAGCCCCGGATCGGTCAGATCGCCTAGAGGAACCAGTCTGACCGGTCGGCCAATTTCGAACTCCAACAAACATTTTACGCAGATCAGGTATATATGTACGTATGGTTGGCTTAGGGAATCAAGTACGTATATCCTCCACCTCATGTTAGCTGTCCTTATAGTATAGATTTCATACCCTAGAAAAACAATCTTTTGAAGATAGATAGGATTCCCGGGATGCCATCCTCCAAGATCCTAAATTCCAATTGTTTAACTCAGGCGCAGCTCAAGATTTTCTCAAGACTTCAATTTGCTATAAAACGGTCAACCACACTTGCCAATTCCGAAGCCCTTGTTTACTTGAGGAATTTGGGAGGTGCCAAATTACTGTAGCAACACTGTAGCGTTTCGTTTGTATTTGTGAATTATTGTCCAAACATTGACTAATTAGGCTCAAAAGATTCGTCTCGCAAAGTACAACAAAACTGTGCAATTAGTTTTTAATTTCATCTACATTTAGTACTCCATACATGTACCGCAAGTTTGATGTGATGGGGAATCTTCTTTTTGCATAGTGCCAAAGTTGGGAGTTGGGAGTAAAGTGAACAAGGGGGAAGTCTCGGATACAAATCGGGGTCCAGCCCAGTCCAAAGCAGCCCAACGACACGCACGCTCGGGCCGTCACCTTCCTGCCTTCCACGCCATCCAGCCAATGAGGCGTCCGTCCTGGCACGCTTCCCCCAATCGCTCCGCGCCACGTCACTCCTCTGACGCGCGCCTCCCTCCCTCCCCACGGTTGCGCCTGCGCCCCCATGTCCCCACTCCTATAACACGCGCTCCCGCTTTCTCTTCCCGGCGACCATCGCGCATCGAACGGGATTCGCTGCGATTCTACTGATCCCTTGCCGTCACCGGACCGGCGAACCGACACCATGGCCTCCGCGCGCAGGGGCCGCGGCGGCGGCGGTGCCAACGGCGTCATCCGCCCCCGGCCCCGCGACCGTGGCGACGCCGCCGCCGGCGGCGGGAGCATGGCGGGGCGCGTGGCCGTCCTCGCCTTCTGCGTCGCCGGGATCTGGTCCGCCTACATCTACCAGGGCGTCCTCCAGGAGACTCTGTAAGCATCCCCTCCCGAATGCTGTCTACTGAACTCCGATACAGTGAGAACCTGGGATCAATTTGGTGGGCTTTGTTCGGCGGCGGTTCAGGTCGACGAAGCGGTTCGGGCCGGAGGCGCGGCGGTTCGAGCACCTCGCGTTCCTCAACTTCGCGCAGAACGTCATGTGCTTCGTCTGGTCCTTCATAAGTGAGCACCCTCTCCCTCCCTCCCTTCCCCACGCGGCGTGGTTGTGTTCTGTAGTTGCATTTCGCGCCACGTCGTGGTAATTGATTGAGCTGATTTGGACGTCGATCGCGCTCTAATTGTTAATGAATTTTGTTGTTTAAATGCAGTGATCAAGCTGTGGTCGGGTGGGAGTAGCTCCACCGGCCGTGCGCCGCTGTGGAAGTACTGGGGCGTCAGCGTCACCAACACCATCGGACCGACCATGGGGATCGAGGCGCTCAAGTACATCAGCTACCCGGCTCAGGTATGGTTCCGGCTGCCTTTTCTGTCTCAGCTTCCTTTCTTGATTTCGGAACTGTCAATGATGCTTTGTTACGATTATCAGTAATGCTGTTCATGGCGTTACTGGATTGAAATGTTGCTATAATGGAACTAAATAAAAACTTTGAAGAAAAGGGGAATGGAATACCACAGGCAGCTGCGTTGTAGTTTTTGCCTTACCGGATTTTGCAGGAAGCGTTTATGACATGTTACGGAATGTTCTGCATGCTGCCATGCCATCATGTCTGATTTTGTGAAATTGTAGGTTCAGATTCTACAATTTTGGAATTATAGTGCAGGCTGGGAGTTTAGGGTTAATTCTAACGTACACCATCAACAAAATGATCTGCTCTCATTTTAATGTGGATCAGCCACAGATCAAGTTAGATGACTCTTTAAGAATTCTCAGCATATTAATATTGAAGGATGTGTATTGTGAAATTCTAAATTCATGATAAAAAGATTAAAAATGGCTAGTGGCACTCATGTGTATGATGCACTAGGAGGGTGGTACTAAACAGTGCACCTCATATATGGTACCGGTGATGGAATTTTCTGTATTGTCAGTGACTCTCTCCTTTCAACTTTGCACCCAATATGGTAGGGCACTGAATTGCATAAAGTTCACATCATTGTTAGTTTTTTTTTCTTCTACTCAAGACTTATTATAACAACTGGGACAAGCCTATCTCACCCTATTGAGTCAATATTCTTTCATGTCTCCCCTCTTTGAGAAATTAAATCTTCTAATTGAATTGAATAGCTAGAGCAATACTTATGACGAACAATCACCAAGTAGTTCCATTTCATGAGATCATGTCAACAAATTCTTGAAGATCAAGATACATCGTTACTAATTTAATCTTGATATTAACAGGTGTTGGCCAAATCTTCTAAGATGATTCCAGGTAACTTTACATTTACTTGTGCAGACTGCTGAGTGATCTCTACATAAAAATATTTGTGATGCACATTGCATATCAGGGTTGCTTATTCTTCCTTTGATAGACAGTCTGATTTAATTTATCTCTATTAGTAACAAAAAAATGGAATAAAATTACAAGCAAAGATAATAAACCTATTGTTTAGACTATACCCTGCTCTACAATTTGACTTGAGAAATAGATGAGGGTAGCTTATGCATGAGCAATGAGGATAGATCAGTTTATCCAATTACTACATATTAGTACTGGAGAGGTGAATAATGAACTTGTTTGTATGTGTTGCCATTTGTTTGGAATTAGTAATTGTGGTGTTTTAAGTGCTTTGTCTTATAAGCTTTCTTCATCAACTTTTGCAGCTATGCTTCATAGCTTCAGTACAATTGTTTCTGACTGGTGATTCAATTTGTACAGTAATGTTAATGGGGACTCTACTCTATGGTGTGAAGTACACATTTCCAGAGTATCTTTGCACCTTTCTTGTTGCTGGTGGTGTATCATCCTTCGCATTGTTGAAGGTAAGATGATCTTTAATATATTCATTAACAACCATATCGATTAACTGGACTGCTAAAATCTGTTTTCCGCTACTGTATCAGACAAGCTCCAAGACAATTAAGAAGCTTGCCAACCCTAATGCACCCCTTGGCTATGCATTGTGCTTCCTCAACTTAGCTTTTGATGGGTATACAAACTCAACCCAGGATTTGATAAAATCAAGGTAATTATATCCTCTCAATCTCATATCAAACCATTATGGAATATTTTTATCATTATTCTAAATGAAAGTTTTTTTACCGTAGATTTCCAAAGACTAATCCATGGGATATAATGCTTGGCATGAACCTATGGGGAACCATATACAACGCTGTAATTATGTTTGTGGCGCCATTGCTGTTTAGTAATTGGCCATATGCAAACGGTTTTGAGGCAGTGAAATTTTGCCAGGAAAACCCAGAGGTGGCCTGGGACATTTTCTTGTTCTGCCTATGTGGTGCTGTGGGGCAGAATTTCATCTTCCTAACCATCAGCCGATTTGGCTCTCTTACTAACACAACAATCACTACCACCCGCAAATTCATGAGCATCGTGGTTTCATCCGTCATCAGCGGCAACCCACTATCTCTGAAGCAATGGGGTAGTGTTGTGATGGTCTTCTCTGGCCTCTCTATCCAAATATTTCTCAAATGGAAGAAAAAGAAGGGCAGAGAGCACAAGGAGTAAGCTCGATTCTTGAACCCATTCCAATTTGTAACTTTGATTGGACAAATCTGTTGTCAGGTTTGATCGGGACACAGTCAATGTAGCCCATTGGAATTAGTAAAGTTTTAGATGGATTATTATGAGAATACTTATGGTAAATTGCTTAGCGTGAGCAATTTGTAACGGCTGGTAGTTTCTGTTCTACAGGGAGGAGATGCAACAAATTGTGTTGCATTGAGAGCAAAGTTGTACGATGACCATTGTATTTTTGTTCTACTCTCTCAAAAGAAATCTGTAGAATTAAATGGCAATGTCTAGATTTTTGTTCTTGTTGTTCATTTACCTCAACGGGGAGCAGTAATGTCTAGGATTTTCTGAGATTTAACTTAAATTTGAACTAAATCACATGAGTTATTTGGATGAGGAGAATTGGTCTGGGAATGTTTATGATAAGGATTTGGGTCAGAATCTTCCAATCCTAGCAATTTTTTGTCACCAGGAGATGTTATGAGAACATTACTCATGTTTACTCGTTTACAATGTGTAATGCACTCATATTGGTCGATTCCTTCTAAGTCAACGTTTGTGGCAATTGGATTTATATAGAGATTAATGTTTTGTTCATTTGGAAGTTGATCTTGTGGACAAACATGGGAAAAATTTGTTCTGTATCACTAAAAGATTGCGTCTTTTGGAAAACATCACCGAAACAAGCATGCTCTGTAAAATACGATGCTGACACACCCATAGCTGCCGGCGAGCAGCCGTCGACGTGAGCAAGCACAAGAGGAACGGATTCAGTCGGGGAGGGCAGAGAACCCTAAACCCCAGAGTTTGATTTCGCCCTCTGGGCTCACATGATAGACTAACAAAGTTAATCTCCTTAACAGACTTGATAGCCTATTTGTAAATCTCCGTCTTCAGTATGTCGATGCCGTCAGGGACATGACATCTTCCCCCCCCCCCCCCCCCCCCCCCCCCCCCCCCCACACACACACACACACACACACACCTCAAAGGTTGCTGGTCCTCCAACAAGGCATCCTAGGAACCTGCCCCGAAGAACATACCAGTCTTTCCAAGTAGCAGCTTCATCAGGTCGACCCGTCCACTTAATTAGCGCTTGTGGTACAACTTTCCCTCCCTTCTTGACCAGCCTTCTGTTCAATACAGCTTCTGGAAGAATGTCAGTCTTGTCTAGCTTTGCAACCTTAGGTAACTCAGAGAAGACATGTGTATAGTTAGGTAAGAAAGGTTTTAGTTGCGAAGACTGGGTGGATCAGTGCATCATCGGGCAACTCCAACTTATAAGCTGCCTTCCCAATCTTCTCCAACACTATGTAAGTCCCAAAGTATTTGAATGCCAATTTTGGAAAGCGCCCGTTCACCAGAGAAGATTGTGCATATGGCTGAAGTTTCAGTAGCACCCTCTCTCCCACTTGATATTCCTGATGGCATCTCTGTCTATTTGCAGTAGTTTTTATCTTGTTCTGAGCATTGGCCAAGTGCTCTTTCAGAACTGCCGCCTGTGCTTTGAGTTCAATAATCATTTCAGCCACTAAAGAAGTAGTTGTAGTGGTGATTTCTAGCAGAATTCTTACATTTGGATCATGACCATATAGGGCACGAAATGGGGAGCAACCCAATGATGTATGGTGAGAGGAGTTGTACCAAAACTCTACTTGTGATAACCAAGACCTCTACTATTTAGGATCATGATAGACTACACACCTCAAATACATCTCAAGGCACTGGTTGACTTGTTCTATTTTTCCATCTGTTTGGGGACGATAAGCCGAATTAAGAACAAGTTGAGTACCAACCATGCTGAATAACTCTTTCTGAAAAGTGCTGGTGAGCACTTTATCCCTATCTGACACAATTGTCTTGGGTAAACCATGCAACTTGACCACATTGTCAAACACTAACTTGGCAATAGTTCTGACTTTGAAGGGATGCTTAATTGGGACGAAATTGACATACTTGGTGAATCTGTCAACAATGACCAGAATCACATTGAACCCTCATATTTTGGTAGGCCTTCTATGAAATCCATGGATATGTCTTGCCATGCACCTTCTGGAATAGGTAATGGCTGCATGAGTCCAACTGATAAGGCATTGGAGTGTTTTGCTTGTTGACAGACAGCACATTGCTTAACAAAATCCTCCACATCTTGCTTAAGACCCTCCAATGAAATAGTCTCTTCATTCTGTAATATGTAGAATTGACCCCTGAATGGCCCCCAGTGGCACTAGAGTGAAGTGCAGTAATCAAATTTGTCTGCAAAGCTGAATTCTAGGCCACCCATAATTTATCTTTATATCTGATCAGACCTTTGTCCAAAGAGAACCCTTGTTCATTAGGGCTAGTGATAGCAAGTTGAGTCAGAAGTTGCTGGGCTTTTGGATCAGTAGCATAAGAATTTAAGAGTTCCTAAATCCACACTGGCTGTACTGAAGAAACAACTTGAAGTGCAAACAAATGGTGCATTCTTGACAGGGCATCAGCAGCTACATTCTCTTTCCCTTTCTTGTAAACCACCTTGAATTGCATCCCCATCAATCTGTCATAGCTTTCTTTTGCATGTCAGAGTGTAGATTCTATCTAGTCAGATAGGCTAAACTCTTGTGATCAGTTCTGATAATAAACTTTTGATTCTGCAAATATTGTCTCCACTTGTACACTGCTATGATCAGTGCTAAAAATTCCTTCTCATAAATTGAGAGATGCTTATGTTGTGTTGACAAAGCTTTACTGAGAAATGCCACTGCTTGATCTTTTTGCATAAGAATTGCTCCAATACCCACATCACAAGCATCAGTTTTGATGAACTACTATGTGAAATCAGGTAGAGCAAGAACAGGAGTACTGGACATAGCTTGTTTGAGAGCCTCAAAGGCCTGTTGTGCTTGTTCATTCCACACAAACTGATTCTTTCTCAGCAATTGTGTCAGATGTTTTGCTATCAAGCCATAATGTTTCACAAACTTTCTGTAGTATCTACTTAACCCCAAGAATCCTCTAAGCTCAGTAACATTAGTTGGAGTTGGCCATGTTTCACAAACTTCCTGATCAATCAAGTCAACGACGAGTGGGAGAACATGGATGCGTATTGCCTAGAAGTACGCAAGCTAGAGAAAAAATTCTCTAGTTTGGAGTTCCACCATGTAGTTCACAACAACAATGTTGCCGCGAACGTCCTATCCAAGCTTGGATCTACTCGTCCTATCCAAGTTTGGATCTACTCGTGCTCAAGTTCCAGCAGTGGTTTTCATCCATGAGCTACACAAGCCATCTATAACGGAGCCGGCACCATCAACAACCACTAATCGGGGTCCTACCACGCTAGATCGGGAGGTTATGATAATCGACGTAGACTGGAGAGTTCCCTATATCGACTACATCAAAGAGCACAAGTTACCTTCAGACAAGACAGAGGCAGAACAAGTCTCACGGCGCAGCAAGAACTATGTTCTAGTCGGAGACAAGCTTTACAGAAGAAGCTTTACAGAAGAGGCGGCACGGGGGGCATCTGTGTGCTCGACGGCGCGGGGCTACTGCGGCAGCAGGGGATGCACGAGGACATGTGGTGGAGGGCAACTCGGTCATTTCCCGTGCCTGATACACGGTGGATGGAGGATGTGGCGCGACACGTTAGCAAAAGTGGCAAATTTGTAGCGTCATTTGTTTCGCGATGGCAAATATGTAGGAACCAACGTAAAACTGGCAAAGGAGTGCCATCCATAAAAGTGGCAAATAGTTAAATGTCCTAATTCCTAATTGAGGGGACGACCTTCCTCTAAAAAAGAATAAGAGGTGACAACGTTGGCGTAGATTTCCTCTCAGAAAGAAAAAAAAGGTTTGACGCATTTCGCAAGGATATTGTTTTTTCTTCGAAACACAGTAAAGCTCACATTCACCCCAATAAAAAGGGAAGGTTAATTCCTAAAATAAATCTAAAAAGACCTACGAATATTGCATGTTAATTCTTAGAATAAATAAAAAAAGCCTATGAATAGTGATGGAAGCGAGTTAAGTACTTGAGGTTGGGTTCCACCGCAAGAAATTCCCTTGTTACTCATTTTGAGAGTATAGTTGAAAGTATCGAAGGCGAATGGAATGGAGTGATTAGCAAAAAAATCAAACCGGATACTTTCAACATCAATTTCCATGCACTTTTATCACACAATAACAAAAATATTTGATATTACTTTCATATCTATAAGAAAGAAGCCTCCCTTGCTGAGTTAGGTAATGAGACATCTTTAAAAATGCATACCTTAGCGATTAGCACAAACCGAAAGAATGCCTCCCTGCACAAGATTACCATGACAAAACCAGGGCAATCTGAGTCAAAATGGCAACTAGATTATCAAGATGCTGACTACAATGATTTTGAAAAACTTCCCAACTAGGCCAGAATGCCTCATTTTAACTAGTCCCTACCCTACAGCATCGTCAGGTCAACAGCAACAATGGATATAAAATTGATAGTGCTAAATTTACATTAGAGGATTTGAGACTTAACATGATCCTGGAGCTCATAATGAATTACGCGGATTTGTTTTGCAGCTCGTAATAGAGAGGCCAGCTGCCCTCGCCTGCATGCAACTCTACCAAAGACCGATTACAGTTTCAAATGCATCAACATTAGACAATAATTTTACGCTCAGCTGGGAATAGAACTGATGACCCACTGCATGCGACGAGGCCTAGAACTGGAACATATAGCAAGGTTTCGCCCAAATCACAGTTGCCTGGCGCATGAACGTCCAGAAACATTTACAGTAGAACTGATCGCCCACTTCAGTTAAAGGGAAGTAATTAGTCTTTGTTTCTTCAGAGCAGCCGAATTGAGCTTCTGCAAGTCAGTGGGTACCCCTAGAGAGGAAAGGATCAGGAATAGATGCAGGATCCAGCTCATAGAAGCCACATAGCTTGCCACCCTTTTCTTTTGTCAGACGGAAAGAAGGTATCTGGTGAGAAAACTTCAAGTCATCTTTTGCAGGCACATCAAGGATACTCCTCTCGTTGTCTGGCTTGAATACAGTCATGTAGCCATTGACCTGAGTGAGAAATAAGACTTTGGTGCTAGCTTCAGAGCGCTCAGTAATCTCAACAATGGCATATTCACAAGCATCCTTGCTGGAAGGAACCCAGCCAGGTGACCAATTGTAGTAGATCGCCCAAATCTCCCCTACTTGTGGGTGAATTTCAAAGTGCCGTTTTGAACCAACTTGGGTTTCTACTACATGAGAGAATGCATCATTTGTGTCATACTTGATCCTCCAGTTGCGGATTTTAAATGTCCCACAGCTCACAGGTAGCTCATGCTCTAACCACAAATTCTCCTGTTCTGATTGTGGGCTAGCTTCCAGCCAAGTCAGATGGACTCTGAATGGATCTAGATCAACTTTGGTAACCCAACCATAGTACTTGGGAAGTTTATCAAAATCACTGTAAAGAGCCCATATCTGGCCTCGCTCAAACTTATTATATGACCGGCCTTCTTCAAAGTTGTAGAATACTGTTTCTGGATACGTGTACATAGTGGGGGAGGGACAGCCTTCCTGAACAGGAGTTTCAAGGGAATGATTTTTCCGCTTTCCTCCATTTCTCTGATTTCCCTTTTGAGCACTTTGTTCATTTCCAGGGTCAGGTGTAGCATCGCCAGTCAAATCAACAAACCCACTGTTCATTGTACTGTCGATAGGCACACAAGAATCAAGAGTAACCGGTGGAAATGCTGCATCCAGGTTACTAGGAAGTGACACAGCATCTAGTTCAAGAAATCCACATGGGACACCAACCTTCTCATTTCCCTTTGTTCTGAAAAATGGAATGCTGTGGGAAAATCGAAGTAGTTCGCTTGATGGTATAACAAATGACGACTTGTCCTTTGCTTTTGCAAAAAGACTCACAAAACCTTCAACCTTGACCAAAGGGATAACAGTGGCACCAGCTTCCATCGTGAAGTTTGAAAGGACCTCCACAACCTCGTACTCATAGGATCTATGGTTATCTGCATCTGAGGTCCACTGCATACTCCAGCCCTTATAAAGAGCCCATACCTCACCCTTACTTGGATGTATAACATAAGAACCCCTTTTTCGGCCTTTCGACCATGATGAAACAATGTGAGAAAACATGAGGGGATCTTCTGACACCTCTGTGTTTCCTAGGGTAAAGTTCCCACAAGCCACAGGCAGTTTATTGTCAGTCCATTTGTCTTCCTCATCATTCGCTGCATCATGCTCCAGCCAAGTGAACCGAACTCTGAAGTTGTTAGTATCAAGATGTCTTATTCTAGCATAATATCTCGGCATGGCATCATGGTCATCATAAAGTGCCCATATCTGATCAACTGCAAACAGATTGGCATCCCTGAACTTATCAAAGTTACAAAATTCTGGATCAGGGTATGTGAAGCTCCCAGCATTGCAAGGCTTCTCAGCATTTGTATCATGAGCTTCTTTGTTCATTTGATTGCCTTCATTGACAGTACAACCTTTCTCTTGGTTATTTGTTTTGCTGGAGACAGGAGGTTCACTAGCCTGCCCATCAGCATGAGTAGCTTTATCATCAAACACTTTATTAGAACTGGAAGCAGCATTTGAGAACCAATCTTTGAGTGTCCGACTCTTTTTCTTTGGAGAATTCAGGATGTTATTGGCATCAGCACATGACTTTCTCCTAGAAGATCTCCGTGGACTAGGGATCCCAGCAGCACCTCGCTCTGCTGATGTATCCACCCCACTACCTAGGCTTTGCCCATCACCAAAATCTGGCACAGTAGTGTCAGATGCAATCCTTCCATCTGCCATACCATTTCCATTTGGTGCAGATGCTTCGGATGGATTCCTTGCAGAAAATTCAACTCCGCCTTTTCCACTTGTTTCCTTATGATTAACCATACCCTCACCACTTGGTTCTGAACCACTCTTCATTTGTTCACCATATTGTGCTCCATTCGTCCAAGGCGTTGCCTGTTTGTTCTCTCTAGAAGGGAAATTTGTAGAACAGCCTTGTTGAGTGGGAACACAGCCCTGTTGCCCAGCACCATTGGCTGCTTTTGATGAGAATACAGGAGGCACATCCTCTTTACTTATGTTGAATGCAAAGAATTTTTGCCTGCAGTTCTGACAGCGGATCTGACGATTCAGTATGTCAGCATAGTACTTATATTTTGTTTTACAGTGGGTGCACACAGTCCAGAATGTCCACTCATCGGTGGGTGGTGAACCTGATGGTCCATATCCTGCCACGCTACTTCTATTTGCATCATTTTTGTTAATCGGCTCTGTAGTCTTCATTGGTTCTGTAGCCTGCTTTGGTTTATTGCTCTGCTTTGTTTCTGTAGCCTGCATTGGCTGTGTAGCCTGTTTTGGTTCCTCAGCCAGATTAGGTTGTGTAGCCTGCTTTTGTTTCGCAGCCTGTTTTGGTTTTACAGCCTGCTTGGGTTTTGCAGCCTGTTTTGTTTGTGTAGACTGATTCGGTCGCGTAGCCCGTGTTGGTTCTGCAGCTTGTGTCCGTTGTGTAGCCTGCTTTGGTGCAGCTTTAGAAGCAACCCTCCATTTGATGTCATATGCATATCGTTTTGCTCGATCAGACAATGTTGTGTATGCTTCTGCAACAAACTTAAAGGCAGATTCTGCACCAGCATAACTGTTTTTATCAGGATGAAGTGAGAGGACAAGCTTACGATATTGCTTCTTTATGGTCATCTCATCCGCTGTTACTTCCACTTGGAGAATTCCATAAAAGTCCAACATTCCATTTATATTTGCTTCTGCTGCACACTGTACTTCACAGACAGTTAACAGCTGGGGTATGTTCTCGATCTCTGGAAAAATTCTCTGTGCTTTAAGGGCAATCCTTTTAGCACCAGCAAAATCTTTGCTTTCCAGCTTCTTAATAGCAATTTCCCTGGCCTTCAAGGCCTCTTCTCTGTTGCACTCCATTGCACTGATTACCAAATCAGTTCCCAAAATCAATAGCCTTAACACAAAATGTTTATCCTCACAAGGCTTCCAGGCCCTTTCTTAAACCATCCCAAAAGTATATGAACACCTTGAATCGGTTCACTTCTCTCAGGTGCAAACAGAGCCTATGGCAATGTGAGGTCCTGCAAGTTATTGAAGAAAAAAAATGCATGTTATCACCAAACAAATTGCATGGTTATGGACTCTGGTCTAATGATTCGAATGACATTTCATGATTTAACAACAATTTCATAAAAATCAAAAAGACAAAACCGTGCAAGAAGCACCTCCAATCAACAGCAATCATTGTGAAATACCCATTTCCCATAAAATGGAAATGTTGTAAACAGGGAGCAGATTACAACATAAATATTTGGTCCTATCTTGTATCACAAAATGCACTAACTGATATATGTTATATTAAACTATTCTACATTGTTGTAGACAGAAGGTCCCGAACCACATTTTAGCCTCTATTACCAGGAATAGTCAGAATTAGTATTGTAAACCGGATTTCCATCTAGCATAGTCGGATCACAATAGAATAGTGAAGCCCACAACATTTCGTTCTGACTTGCCTATCCTAAGTACCTAGGCACAACACTTTTGGCTTTTGCGCCTTCGACTGAATTCACCTACAAATCTATAATTGGATTGTAAATTGGGTTTGTGTTCTTTTTCATTGTTCCCAAATGTATGATCGAGCAAGGAATGTTCTACTCGCAATCTAGACAATAAACAGAGAGTAATTTCAAAAATCTACAACTATTTTGGCAGATGTTCCACAAAACTACAATTTCCAGTGACAATTGCAAAAACTAACTATTTTGACACATTGTTGCAAAAAACTACAACTTTCTTACCATGGACCCAACCATCAGCTTCTATATTGCATGGATTAGGTAGGCCAAAGATTTCAGCCTTAGGTCTAGTGAGAAAATCGTAGTTTTCTGCAACAAGTGTCAAAATAGTTGTAGGTTTTTGCAATATGCATTGTAGTTCTCTGCAACAGGTCTCAAAATAGTTATATGTTTTTCAATTTTACTCAAGCAAATGAGACTGCCGACCAAATGCAATGCAAGTACTTTTAGGTCCTCATGGTCTAACAGCTCAGCACATAAACAATGTCATTAGCATCCAAAGGGGAACTGCATCGACAGCCAGACCTTCCTGTAGTACATATAAGTTGTCAAAACAAACCAAAGGCTCAACATGCATGAACCTATTTGCAGTGAGTTTGTTTAACATGGATACATTAACATATTATGAGCTTGGCAAGGCATATCGAGTGCTGAAGGGAATTGCTTCGCGCAAAACTTCAAATTGGTACCATGCTCTTATAAGCCTAGCATTTCCAACAAAGAGTATGCATTCTATTGTGCACAGAAGATCATATCTAGATCTGAAAAACATGGATACTGTAGATATTATTTTTACTGGGAAATGATAGCAAGAACCACATTCGGCACTAACATGTTCAAAATGCTAACATGGGATCTGTTCGGCTCATGAACAAACTTTGCCACAATAAAGCTAGGCATGCTTGATTATCTAGGCCATGCCACGGGTTCTTAGCATGATCACACATGATTTACAGAAGGCTTTGCCATGAATTGCCCAAGTGGTGCCCAATGAACAAAAAAATAACCTACAGAACTACTCTTTCCAGTTATAACCTACAGAACTACTCTTTCTAGTCAATTTTTAAAAACTTTTGAGTATCAGTGACTTCTAAGTTTTAAAATAAGAAATATAAAGCAAAATAGCTCACACATGTAGATTTGTCTTAAAAAAAGCTATACACTACAACATTGTCGAAAACATCAAGTATTTGTAACTGGAGGGAGTATCCTGGCAACACGTATACAGAGAGTTTGCTTAAGTATTCAGGAACTCCCTTGCCATATCAACATGATCTTTACCAACCAAGTTCATCTGATTGTAACCAACCATGTATAACTTGGAAATAAATGAAGTTCAACATAAGATTCCTATTTAACCGATGACATTACACAGTGTATAGCATACAAAGTTGTAATGACATGCTGTTTGCCACACAATTTGACAAATACCAAATCCATTGACAAAAATGTCCCACAGCGAAGGGTGCTATGAGAAAGCAGAATCACAAGACAATAAGACAAACATAAACATTACTACTGCATGTATATCATTACAAAGAATGGACCGAATGCCAGTGTGAAAAGAACTTACAGAAGCAGATATCACCATGTAGGTGATTAGTGCAGACCATGCATGTCCAGCCGATTCATCTCGATGAAGCACCCTGAGAGGACAAATTGTAGAACTATAAAAATACTCAACCAGGAAAATAACAAAAAGGTGAAAAACACTTTGTGTTTACTAAAACAGTTAATTTGTTTGCATGCACCCTCAACCAACAGCTAGCTCCTACAAATCAAGAATATAATGATGTTCTGCAGCTTAATAGTTAGGATCTATCTCGTTGTCAGTCAATTGAGAATTTGTTTTTCTGTTAATCACTGCTCTCCACCATCCAATAAAAAATCAACAGACCGGATCCGTCCTATCTCTCCTCCTTATCTTCTTCCTCCTGTGCACCAGATGCTACTCTGCTCCCGACGCCGCCTCCTTCCTCTCCCGAGCTCCCTTGCCCCGCCCGCCTCCCTCCCTGCTCCGGCAGCCTCGCCCACCGCCCACAAGTCGCCGCCAACAGTAACTCACTAGCACCAACATCCCAACACCTCCTTCTCCTTCCTAATTTCTTTCTTAGCACCTCTGCCTCCCTTCCGACTCCAGCGGCCTTCACTACCTCTACCGCTGCCCACGAATCGCCACCAACACTAACCTCTTCGAGCTCTCCGCCTCCACCGTCCACTGGCAATCTCCCACCACCCTACTACGGTGGCAACAATGCTCCACCACTGTCTCTTCCTCCTCCACCGCCAGCCGGCGAGCTACCCCAGACCTCCCTCTACAGCCAGGCACTAGCATGAGAACTTCTGGGTGCAAATGCAAGGTGTGGATCTGAACACTGCAACATACCACTACTGCAAGATTAGACGTAAATGCCTGAACCAATGCGACTTGCCACCTTGCTGCATTTTCTGACAGATAGTCAAGCTATGAAAGAAATGGTAATAAACAATTAGGAGCCAAGTAAATATACCCTTTTCACAAAACTAATTACTTGTATCTAGATTTGATGAAGACCAAAAATCGCAGAAAAGCACAAGCATAACAGATGACTACATGACAGTTCCAGCATTGTCCCAAAAAGATTTGGTCACAAGAACCAACTACTATTATTACTGTAACTCTCAACCTAAACCAGTTTCAGAAAGCCAGTATCACCATTATAAGGGCATTTTCAAATTGCATAGTACCCACATACAACTTCAGGCCTGTTTGGATGCAGTGTGCTAAAGTTTAGCACCCGTCACATCGGATGTTTGGATACTAATTAGGAGTATTAAATATAGACTAATTATAAAACTAATTGCACAGATGGAGTCTAATTCGCGAGATGAATCTATTAAGCCTAATTAGTCCATGATTTGACAATGTGGTGCTACAGTAACCATTTGCTAATGATGAATTATTTAGGCTTAATAGATTCGTCTCGCGAATTAGACTCCATCTGTGCAATTAGTTTTATAATTAGCTCATGTTTAGTCCTTATAATTAGCATCCGAACATCTGATGTGACACTGGTAAAGTTTAGCACGCAGTATCCAAACATTCTGATTGACGCATCTACTTATGATACTTGCAGCTCAGGTGCTTATGCATCCTTCTCGCTCATTGACACTTGTGTTCCCCAGGATAAAAGCAAGAAATAAGAGCAGCACGGACATACCTTGACGGATAGTGCAGTTGAGGTCCTCCAGTAGCTTGCCGACGCACAACTTATCACAAAGATCTGCAAGATCTAGGAATCAGGAGAGAGGAGTACAAACCCTAGGCGTTGTAGGAGAGGAGAAAGGGGAAGAACTCACATGTAGGGGCGGCGGCGCCGGACGGGAAGGCCAACGGACGGCGTCACTTGGACGGAGAGAGGAGAAAGGGGAAGAACTCACATGTAGGGGCGGCGCCGCCGGACGGGAAGGCCAACGGACGGCGTCACTTGGACGGAGCGGCGGGGGCGTGGCGCTAGCTCCCTCGCGTCGCTTCAGTCGCGACGGCAATTGGGGAAGCGCCGCCCGGACCCACGAGGTGGGGAGGGCTCGCCCCGGTGAAAACTCGCGGATCGAGTCAGGAGCCCGTGCCCTTGCTGCCGCGGCGGCGACGACGAGTCACGGGGCCTCCGGTGGCGGAGGTTGAGGAACAGGGAGAGTGCGGGGGCCCACAACGGAAGGAGGTGGGAGGAGGAGTGGGTTTCCCTTTAGAGGATGGTCGCGGCAAAATATGCCACCGCGCCAATTCAAAATTTCAACTTTGCCATAACGTTTGCCCCTGGTTTTGCTAATATTTACTAGATTGCCATCAAGTTTGCCCTTCGCTCCCCCGCACCCCCCCTCCGTGACTGCCATTAGATCTAGGCTTTTGTGCCTTGTAGAGATGAAATGACATATTTACCCATACAAGAGTATAGTGATTCTACCCTTTAATGCCTTCTTTGGAACGATATAGAAATAGGAAATATGTAGGAATGAAATTTCATTGTACCTTGAATCATGTGGAATGGAAAATACATGAAAAGTGCAGCAACAATCGTTTGGATGGTGCACAGGAAAAAATACAATAATTGGATGATGAGAGAAAGTGAGACAAAGAAAATTATCCATGAGGCCTAAGAGCAACTACATTGGTGTAGTCTAATAGACGGTCTCATGCATTAACACGTAATTTTGAGATGACTTAACAAATGATTCATACAATGGATTGTCTTTTTAAGTTATCTCATAGTAATTCTATTTTCTTAATTTGTGCATAGAAAAAAATTATGAGTTGCATGTCAACCACAACTCGTACAATGGTAGAGTAGTCGTCTTATAGTTCTAAAATCTAGCATATGAGACGATTGTTTTGCGAAACAACAACATATTTCTCTTTCCTCAGTCTCTCCTCTCTACATCAACAAAAATAATACGTGGCACTGCATGAGACTGTTGAAGTGTAGCAATGTACTTGCTCCAATCTCTTGGTAGAATTCCTCCAAAATTGTTATGGAATAAGCCATTCTATAGGGATTTCGTAGGATTGGTAGGGATTCAATCCTTTGTTCCAAAGGGCCAAGGGCTTCAAAGGAAAATTTTCTATAGGATCCAAATTCTCTAAAATTCCTACTTTGCCATTGTTCCAAAGGCGTGTATTTTAAATACCAGAGTTATAGTAACCCTGGAGCGGTTGTATTAGGAAGTATATGTGTATATTAGGATGTATTTATCCTTTCCTTGTACACTTGATGTATTTCTTATACTCCAAGCCATATTGACCATATATATAGAGGTCACCCCCCTCATTAGGGCGTGTAGTGTTTTCCCATCTAGTTCTCTACATGGTATCACGAGATTAGATCGTGGGTCTCCTCTCCCTGCATCTTCCCCCTACTCCGCGCAACCCTAGGCGGCGCCCCATCTGCTACGCCGCCACCACCCACCCTCCGTGGCACCTCCCCGACCGGCTTCCCTCCCACCACCGGCTCCTCGACCGGCTCGCCCCTCCCCCATCCCCCCCTCCCGCGGTCATGGCCATGTCTTTCGCCATCTCCTCTGTGTCTGGCGACACCACCGCTTCTGCTGCTAATCCTGGACCGCCCCCTGCTGCCAATGGTGGTGCATCTGTGCCGCCACCGGCATTGGCGGCTCCTCTGACGGTGTGCCTCAAGCTCCTCTTGCCGACGATGCACCCGGCAACGAGGGTGGTGGCTTCATCATGTACCCGACGTCACCGCCCGTCATCCACCCCTACGCCACCATCTTCATCAAGTCCCATGTCCCCGTGATGCTGATGATAAAGTCCAACAAGTACTTCAGATGAGCGTCCTTCTTCAAGTTCATGTATGGCAAGTTCGGCCTCAAGTCGCACATTGATGGCATGGTGGCGTCCCGTCCCCAGGACCCCGATTGGGATCAAGCGGATTATTGCGTCCGCTCCTGGTTTTTCGGCTCCATCGACGACTCCGTTCTCGACCTCCCCATGACCGACGACGATCAGACCGCCTGGGATCTTTGGCTTGCCATCAAGGGCCTCTTTCGCGCCAACAAGCAGTCTCGAGTGATCTTCCTCAGTCATGACTTCCACTCTATGACACAGGATGACTCCTCCATCGCCGAGTACTCCAGCCACATGAAGACCCTCGCCGACGCCCTCCGCGATGTTGGCCATCCCGTTCAGGACTCCCGGCTTGTCCTAAACCTCCTCCGCGGCCTCAACCCGCGCTTCTCCAACACTACCCACGACATCGCTAACTCCATCACCGGCTTCCCATCCTTTGCCTAAACGTGGGACATGCTCGCCCTGAAGGAACTTCGCCTCGCCAACAAGGAGAACATCTCCAACTCCACCGCCCTCCTCACCGGGACCTCCTCATCGTCTTTGTCCTCCGGCTGTACGGGCGGATGTCGCCCACCGTCTGGTTCTGTCCAGACTGGCGGCGGTGGCAAGAAGAAGTGGCAGAAGAAGGGCAACGGCGGCTTCTAGGCGTCCCCTGGCGGCAGCAGCTCCCAAGGTGGCAAGCCCCCACGACCCACTGGCTCGTGGTTCTGTTTCAGTCCAGGGGCCGGCTCCTACGACGCCACGGGCTTGCAGCCGACTAGCGGTCAGCATCCGTCGGGCGGTGAGGGTTGTCGCGCCAGCGCCCCTGGTCTCCTCGACCCCCCTCCGTAGGCCCACGCCGCCTACGCCCTTGTTCAGGCGCCTACTCAAGCGTCAACCTGGGACCAGACGGGTCTGGTTGCTGCCCTGAACCAAATGGCGCTACAGAATGGCGGTTGGGTGGTTGACTCAGGTGCATCCGGCCACATGACGTCCTCGAATGCTATTCTTCTCTCCCGACTCCCTCCCTCTCACTCCTCTATTACTGTCGGTAACGATCACACCCTTCCTGTCACGTGCCGTGGTAACTCCACCCTTACCACCCCCACCTCTCACTTTCATCTTAACAATATCCTTGTTGTTCCTTCTCTGATTCGTAATCTGCTTTCTGTTCGTCTGTTTACTAAGGACAATAACTGCACCATAGGGTTTGACGCTTTTGGTTTTTCTGTCAAGGATTTTCCGACCAAACGCGTGATTCTTCACTGCAATAGCACCGGCGATCTTTACACCATGCCTCCTGCAGCCAACTTTGCAGCGCCCCACACCGACCTCGCCATCTCCTCCAGTTTGTGGCATCTCCATCTCGGTCATCCTGGTCCTACCGCCATCGCCACACTTTGACAAACTTCCTCCATTACTTGTAATAAAGATAGTCATACTCTATGCCATTCATGTTAGCTAGGGAAATATGTGCGGTTACCTTTCTCACATTCTAGCTCTCGCAGTTCTGCTCCTTTTAAGTTAGTTCACTGTGATGTTTGGACTTCTCCCGTAGCTAGCATCTTTGGTTATCGCTACTACCTAGTCATTTTGGATGACTTCTCGCATTTTTGTTGGATGTTTCCTCTAGTTCACAAGTTTGAAATCGTCTCCCACATCACTGATTTTTGCGCCTACGCTCACACGCAGTTTAGTCTTCCTGTTCGAAGCATCCAAGCTGACAACGGGATCGAGTTTGTCAATAAGACTCTCATATCATTTTTGACTTCTCGAGGTAACCACTTGCACCTCTCGTGTCCCTACACTTCTTCCAAAATGGAAAAGCCGAGCGTGTCCTACGCACCCTTAATAATGTGACTCGCACATTGCTCATTCACACCTCCATGGCCACCCCATACTGGGCCGAGGTGCTCACCACCGCCACCTATCTTCTGAATCGACGCCCATGTTCTGCCGTTCAGAATGACATCCCCTACCGCCTCCTCTACTCCCAGCCTCCCGAGTACTCTCACTTGTGTGCTTTTGGTTGTCTTTGCTACCCCAACCTCTTAGCCACGGCACGCCACAAGCTTGCTCCTCGCTCCGTAGCCTGTGTCTTCCTCGACTATCTCTCCTCTCACAAGGGGTACCGCTGCCTTGACTTGTCCACCCATCGAGTCATCATCTCTCGCCATAATGTCTTCGACGAGTCTATCTTTCCCTTCTCCTCCAATCCTACTCACCCATCACAACTCGACTTCCTTTTGTCGAGCCCCTCCGATTTTCCTACTTCCACCTCGGTCGCTCCGTCGTTAGACGTTGAGCAGCCACAGCCTTCTCCAGTTGTTTTGCAGGACCTCACCAATGACGACCCCGCCATCCTATTCCACGGGCCGGCCGTGTACCCCGCTCTGTCTGCGGATGCATCACCGCTCTCCACTGCGCTCCCGACTGCTCCGACTGCGACTGCAGCACTTCCGACCGCGACCGCGGCGCGCGCGGGTGCGGCCCCAATCGTGACCGCAGTGCTCCCGACTACTCCAACAGCGACCACGTCACGCGTAGATGCGGCGCCGATCGCACTGTCCGCACTGACACATGCTCCGATCGGTCGCGCGAGCGTCCCGACCACACCGGTGAACGCCCCGACCGCATCGGTGAGCGCTCCGATCGGTCGGGAGAGCGCCCCGACCACACCAGCAAGCGGTCCGATCAGTCGGGCATGTGCTCTGACTGCACTGGAGAACACCTCGACCGCATCGGGGAGCACTCCGATGGATCGGGCGCACGCCCCAACCGCACCAGCGCACACTCCAATTGGTCGGGCGAGCGGCCCGACCACATCGGCGAACGCCCCGACCGCACCGGCAAGCGCTCCGATCGGTCGGGCGTGCACTCCGACCGCACCGGTGTGCGCTCTGACCGATCGAGCCAGTGCCCACGGTCCTCCCTTCTGCGCCCTCCTCATCGCCACCTGCCCCTCTGCGCCATGTCACTCAGTCTATGACTGGGGCAATCCAACAGTGCCATTACTATTGTATGACAGCCTTAACTTCTTCTCCGTCCTCTCCGATTCTGCCGAACTATCGCAGTGCTCTAGCTGACACCAACTGGCGTGCCGCCATGGTGGACGAGTTCTAGGCCCTCATCAACAACGACACTTGGCGCCTCGTCTCGCAGCCGCCCGGTGCTAATGTCGTGTCGGGCAAGTGGATCTTCCGACATAAGTTCCATGTCGATGGGTCCCTTGCCCGACACAAGACGCACTGAGTGGTTCGTGGCTTCTCCCAGTGTCACGGCATTGACTACAATGAGACATTCAGTCCGGTCGTCAAACCGACGATGATACGGACCGTCCTCAGCATCGCCACTTCTCGCGCTTGGCCGATCCACCAGTTGTATGTGAAGAATGCATTTCTTCATGGACACCTCACGGAGACTGTCTACTACTAGTAGCCTCCTAGCTTCGTCGACCCCGCTGCCCCCGATCACATCTGTCTCCTACAGAAGTCCTTGTATGGACTGAAGCAGGCCCCGAGGATGTGGTACCAGCGGTTCGCCTCCTTCCTTCGCTAGCTCGGCTTCATCGCCTCTACCTCCGAAGCGGGCCCACTTAGATTCAATGGTATTCAATTGAATACCCATTATTTTTGTAAAAAAATTCATATATATAGTGTATTTTAGGTATATGTATGAAAAAAAACAAAAATATAGAAGTAGCACACATATTTCACTCAAAAAGGCCCACCGGAGGCCAACTTCGCTCTCTGGCCCAACTGGCCAACTGGCCCATCCGGCCCATCCGCCCCACTCGAGTGCCCCCTCCCGCCCCCCCCCCCACGCCTGAGCAGAGCATGCACACACCAGTCACCAGGCAGCCGCCGGCGCCGCTAGGGTTCATGGTGCGCGACCCTAGGCCTAGCCTGCGGCGGCGGCAGTCCAGCGGTGGCGGCCAAGCGGCGGCGCGGCGGCTGGAGGGGAGGGGCGGAGGCGCGGCGGCCGGCGGGTCGCGGGCGGCCGGCGCAATGCGCGCGGCGCACAGGCGCACAGAGCCGGAGCGGCGGGCCGGCGGCTCCGCGGCGGCTGGCGAGCGGCGAGCCGGAGGCGGCTGGGGGGGCGGAGGCGCGTCGGCGGCGGGCCGCGGGCGGGCGAGCGGCCGGCGCAGCGGCGCGGTGCGCCTGGCGCCTGCACGCACAGTCGGCCAGTCGCGCACGGCGCACGGAGGGACCCCGGAGCGGCGGGCCGGCGGCCGGCGAGCAGGCGGCGGCGTAGGCTGCCGTCCGACCCGGCGAGCACGCAGCGACCTACTGGGCGACCCGACGAGCATGCGGTGACAGTACTGCCGGAGTGCCGGTCTGCCCCCAAACTGCTGATTGTTGGTGAAATTGAGGTAATCATTTTCAATTGTTTGTAAGATTGGAATAGCACATCAACTTGCAAAATGTGGATGCTCACGAATTTAGTTCAATGTGAAATTGTAAATATCTGATAACTTGAAATTGTGTAACTTTTAGGTTTGAACCATGAAGAGGAAGGGTAGTGCCGCTACTGATTTGAGGATTTTCATGGCAAGGGCTGCTGCAAAGAAGAGACAACCTGAACCGGAGAATGTTAATCAATCTTGCAATGAAAGTCAAATGCAAGTAGTGTTATTCCAAGGACAAAGCGGTAGTGAAACAAGCACGGTACCACCTGAACCTGTGAGATCTAATCAGCCACCAAATCACGGTACAACAGAAATTGGTGAATCCATACCCGTGGAAGAAAATGATTCTAGTGATGAAGACAAGAATGATTATGGCATTGAGCATGATCCTGGATTGAGGGCTCCGATCTCAAGCTATGATGTCAATGACCAAGATTCAGTTAGAAGGGCATACATTGCATTGGGGCCATGTCAACCAAAGATGAAGAGGGATGCTTTTCCGCAACATGATTGTGGAGGTATGCGCCGCTTCCAACATAAGTGGTTTGCTGAATTTAAGTGGATTGAGTACAGTGTGGATAAAGATGCTGCATTTTGCTTTGTTTGCTATTTGTTCAAAGATAGCTGCAAATTTCCTGGTGGAGATGCTTTTGTTGTTGAAGGGTTTAGAAATTGGAATATGAAAAGAAGAATTCATAGGCATGTTGGTGGTATCGATAGTGCTCATAGTGAAGCTGAAGAGAAATATAGATTGTTCACGAGACCTAAGGCATCAATCCGTGAATCTGTTGCATCAAACACTGCACAATTCAAGGCTAAGTATCTAGCTCGCTTGACATGGTCACTTAAGTGCATAAGATTTCTGTTGCGTCAAGGGTTGGCTTTTAGGGGTCATGATGAAACAAAGGATTCACTCAACAAGGGGAATTTTCGGGAACTTTTAGCATGGCTAGCAGGAAACTTTGAAGAGGTTAATCTGGTGGTACTAGAGAATGCACCACAAAACTGTCAGATGATAGATCACAAGATCCAGAAACAACTCATTGATGCTTGTGCTCATGAAACAACCAAATTTATCATAGACGAACTTGGTGATGAGTGTTTTGCAATTCTTGCTGATGAGTCAAGTGATGCATACCTATTGGAACAATTGGCTCTTTGTTTGCGTTTTGTCAATAAAAAAGGAGAACCAGTTGAGCAGTTTCTAGGTCTTGTCCAAGTTGAAGATACTACATCATTGACTCTTAAAGAAGCAATTCAGTCCTTGCTTATGAAATATCAATTGCCCCTATCCAAGGTACGTGGTCAAGGGTATGATGGAGCTAGTAATATGAAGGGTCATGTTAATGGTTTGAAGAAACTAATTATGGATGAGTCCCCTTCTGCTTATTATGTTCATTGCTTCGCCCATCAACTTCAACTAACACTTGTAGCAGTTGCTAAGGAGAATACTGATTGTGATTGGTTCTTTGGGCAACTTGCTTATTTATTGAATGTTCTAGGGATGTCTTGTAAAAAGATCCGTATGCTTCGCATTGCTCAAGCTGAATACATGATTGAAGCATTAAAATTGGGTGAAATTGAAACCGGGCAAGGATTGAATCAAGAGATGGGCTTAGCAAGGCCAGGTGATACACGATGGGGATCTCACTACAGAACTGTAATGCATGTTATGTTCTTGTATCCTTCAATCAAGAAAGTTCTCTTTAGGATTGGGAATGAAAGTAAAGGGGCTGAGGCTAATGGGGCTCAAACTATGCTCACAGTATTTAAGTCCTTTGAGTTTGTTTTCCTGCTACACTTGATGAATGAAATATTTGGATACACCAATGACTTGTGCAATGCTTTGCAAAAGAGGGAGCAAGATATCGTAAATGCAATGGATCTTCTGGAGTTCACAAAGGTAGAACTGGATGTTTTGAGACAAGATTCTGGATGGCAAGAATTTCTTACCAAGGTCACTTCTTTTTGTGAGAAGCACAATGTTAAAGTTGTTGACATGAATGGGAAGTATATTCCTATGCAAAGATCAAGGCAGTTCTACAGAGGTGCCATTAATTATCACCGGTTTCATGCTGATATGTTTTTGGGTGTCATTGATAGACAAGTTCAAGAGCTCAATAATAGGTTTGATGAGGTAAACACAGAGCTACTTAGATGCATGGCATCATTCAGTCCAGCTAATTCCTTTTTTGCTTTTAATGTTGAGAACTTGGTTAAGCTTGCTGGGTTCTATCCACATGACTTTGAATTTCAAGAAATAAACCAGCTTCATTTTCAGTTGCACCACTATATCAATGATGTCAGAAATGATGAAAACTTCAAAAATTTGAGAAGTCTAGCAGAGTTGTCTATGATGCTAGTTAAAGAAGGAAAGGTTTCTCGGTATGACATTGTTTATAAACTTCTCAACTTGGTGCTTGTTCTCCCTGTTGCAACTGCTGGTGTTGAGAGGGTCTTTTCTATAATGAATTTGATAAATAACAAGAGAAGAAGTAAGATGGGGCAGAAATATTTGAATGGTTGCTTGGTCACATTGATTGAAAGGGAATTCTTCATGCAAGCTAAGGCTAAGGACATCATCGCTCATTTTCAAATCATTGCAGAACGGAAAGTTGTCCTATAGCTTGTAAGTTGTAATCTTTGTTACCATTTTACTGTTTTAGCCTCTATTTATTTCACATGTTGCCACTTTGATATGTTGATCATTAGTAGCTGCACAATTTCAATTTCTGATAAATTTTATATTAATCAATGATGCTGCTACCACTTAATTATTATGTGTTATAAAACTATAATTTAGTCTGTCATTTTTTTCCTACCATCTTCAATTTTGAATACCCATAGTCAAAATCCTGCGCCCGCCACTGCCTCCGATACCTCTCTCTTTGTACAAAGAGGGGTCGAGCATTACCTACCTGCTGCTCTACGTCGACGACATCGTCCTCACTGCCTCATCGTCGACTCTTCTTTGGCACATCATGGGGCATCTTCACTCCGAGTTCGCCATGATGGATCTTGGCGACCTACACCACTTCCTCGGCATCTCCATCACGCGTTTCTCCCAGGGCATGTTCCTGTATCAGCGACAGTACACCCTGGATCTACTTTAGCATGCTGGCATGACTGAGTGTCACTCTACAGCAACTCCCGTTAACACTCATGCCAAGCTTTCGGCACACGATGACGCTAAGATTTAGGACGGCTCTGAGTATCGGAGTCTTACTAGGGCTTTTCAGTACCTCACTCTGACTCGACCTGACCTGGCATATGCAGTTCAGTAGGTGTGCCTCTTCATGCATGACCTGCACGAGCTCCACATGGCCCTGATCAAGCGCATCATACGCTATGTCAAGGGCACGCTCTCCTTCGAGCTTCACATCGGCACCGGTCCTGTTCAGTCTTTAACTGCCTACTCCGACGCCGACAGGGCTGGCTGCCCGAACTCTAGACGCTCCACCTCCGGCTTCTGCATCTATTTCGGTGACAATATGGTGTCTTGGTCCTCCAAGAGCCAGATCACGGTGTCTCGTTCCAGTGCTGAGGTGGAGTACCGTGCTGTGGCTCATGCTGTGGCAGAATGTTGCTGGCTCCGTCCACTTTTTCAGGAGCTTCATATCCCGCTTGCTTCGGCCACTATTGTCTACTGTGACAATGTGAGTGCTGTCTACATGATAGCAAACTCGGTGCATCATCGGCGTACGAAGCACATCGAGATTGATATTCACTTTGTTCGTGAGAAAGTGGCCTTAGGTGAGGTCCGGATCCTCCATGTGTTGTCCTCTCACCAGTTCGCGGATATCATGACGAAGGGCCTGCCAACTCCTTTGTTTACTGAGTTTAGGTCTAGTCTGTGCGTCTGTGATCCTCCCGCTTCGACTGCGAGCGGGTATTAGGAAGTATATGTGTATATTAGGATGTATTTATCCTTTCCTTGTATACTTGATGTATTCTTTGTACTCCAAGCCATATTGGCCCCATATATAGAGGTCACCCCCCCTCATTAGGGTGTGTGGTGTTTTCCCATCTACTTCTCTGCAGATTGTCACCACAACAATGTTGTACTAAATAATGGGCTATCACAGCTAAACAAAATTCTCCGCTAAATGTTATATCCTGCTATTTAAAACAATATTTTTAGAAGATCATGTTGTTATCTATTTTACCACTTGAACTTGTACCTAGTAAAAAACACCCCCAAATTAACTCGAAAATTAGAAATCATGCACCTTACAACTATCAAAATATTCAAACTATCCTTAGTTTGGTTTTGAGTTACTCTTTTTGCCATGTCATGTACATGGACCCTACTTGTGAACCTTATTTCTCTTTCCCCCTCTCTACCTCCAACATCCCAATACACTCCTATCACATTGCTCCCATCCTTCGACCTTGGTGACGCCACCTCTCATATGCCCTACCAGCAACATTCATCGGCCCCCACACCCCAACGCCATGAACTCCACAAGGACAGGCACAAACTTCACCCACCGTGATGAGCCTATGGCTCCTCGGATTATATCACCTAAGGATACAAACCGAGTTGTTGTACTAATCAGAACGGTAAATGATAAACATGTGCAACGCGAGGGAATAATGCGCAAAGGAAGCCGTGCAAATTAATCTCATTGGTGGAGGAGAAAATCTGATAAATCATGGGAGTATGGAATAGTTTATAATATTGATCAGGAAACCAAAGTTGATCCAACTCAGGCTACGTTTGGATACAAGGGGCTAAACTTTAGCCCAGTGCTAAAGTTTAGCCCCCTCAAATGGAGGGCTAAAGTTTAGCCCCCTTGGGCTCTTTGGGTACCGTGCTAAACTTTAGCACCTTGGTTTATAAAAGACATGTTTACCCCTACTTCATTCCTTCCTCCTCTCTCTTCTTCCAGCTCCAGATGCATAGAGGCGAGGGGGCGCTGTCCGGAAATTCCCCAATCTGCCTGCCTCTCCACTTCTCTCCCTCCAGGCTCCAGTTCCACTGCGCCGCCCGGCATGCTCGCCTCGCGGGAGGGACATGTCAGCCTCTGCGTCATCGCCAACCACTAAGGAGAAGCAGGAGGCGGTGCCCGTGACACACTACAAGGTCCGGGGAAGATGGTCATCCTCCGCGAGGTCCAGGAAAGCTCTAGCACCTGTCGACAATGAGCCCGACACGCTACCTCCGGGGAGGAGGAGACCGAGCCTAGGCGAAGAAGAAGCGGGAGGAGGACTTCGGGCGGAGGCGGCTTGGCCGGCGGAGGCGGCGGCGCCGGGCGGAGGGTGCATTGCGGAGGAGAAAGAGGGAGTGCGGGAGGGCAACTGGGGAAAAGATGGCGTTGGGACCACTTTTATCCCACATTAGCATAGTTTAGCACCCCTTGGAGAGGCTAAAGGAAGGGGGGCTAAAGTTTAGCACCCCACCTTTAGCACACTTGTTTGGCAACACAAGTACTAAAATAGGGCTAAAAGAGGGGGGGCTAAAATTTAGCACCCTTCCAAATAGGGCCTCAGTATATCAAGAAAATGAAGGTTATAAATGATCTTGGATTCGTCTCATCATTGCTGCTGGATAGACCTAGAGTAATTTGGCCATATCTTATTGGACCAAGCTCGCACATCTTATTGGACCACATCATCTGACTTTGTAGATCGTTCAATCTCAGCTTACTCTTTCTCGGTCGTCGATCTCGGACTTGCACTGCTTGCGTTATTGTAGCGAACATGGCCTCATTAAGCTATAGTTTGTGATTTTGGTGATTGAGTAACAACATAGTCACTGGGACTAATGCTTTATCTAGCATGTACCTTCTAGTTTTCTAGGTCCCAAGAATGCAAACCAAATCAGGGCAATGTCCAAATGATGGTATTTTTGACATCCAAATCATGGTATTCGAGTATCCAAGTCATGGTATTCGAGTATCCAAGCTATGATATCTAAGTGACCAAGCCATGATATCTAGGATTATTCTATGATGTTGAAGCATCCAAATGATAGAGAAAATCCAGAGAATAATTCTAGACCATCTAAGTATGGTATTGTCGTTGTCAAGATTTGCGGATCAAGACTCTAGACTAGTAAATTTCTTTTATGCGCGTAAGACTTCGGATGGTGGCGTGGGAGACACGGGGTTAGACTGGTTCGGGCAAAGGAAGGTCCTACGTCCAGTATCGGGAGATGCTTGTGTTACCCACGCGGGGTTCTGTAGTAGGGGTTACAGTAGTGCGAGAGAGGGAACCGATCCCAGGTCTCTTGAGAGTGCGCTCGTGCTCTAAGTGGGTGCGGGTGTGTTCTATTTGCCTGGAAGCCCCCCTGTCTCAGGTCCCCGATTCTGCTTTTATAGCGTAACGAGACCACCGGGGTTACAGGCGAGACCGAGTGTGGGGAGGAGTAAAAAAGATAAACAATAGCTAAGTAAAATACAACATAAGGAGAGGATCCAAGTTCCAGGACCGCCGCCCCTCGCTCTGGTCTCCGGCTCCTGTCAGCGCGTCCGCCGAAAGAGGGCGGCTGCCTCCAGGTCCTGTCGACGATCTCCCTGATGGCCGCTGACGCCAGGCATGATGATGATGTTCAATCGCGGCGTCCGTGCACGTCGGGGAGGACGGCTGGTCCTGTTATCTCGCTGGTGACCCGTGGGACGCGGACGTCGCGTCCCTGTCGCCGGAAGCGCGAGGCGCGAGAACGGGCGGAACGGCCTCCTGTGCCGAGCGGCGCAGGCCATGAGTACCCTATAGCGAATCGGAGGGAGCCGTGGCCGCTGTAGCTCGCGTCGCACGGTCGTGCATGGATACTTGTGTCGGGTCGTGTTGGGAGCGCCAACTCCTTTCTGCATGCCAGAGCCGCGGCACATTTATGGCGAGGTCAATAGGGGGACCCACGAGATCGTCATCCTGATCCTCCAGTGCGCGCCCGAGGCGAATATTCGTCTTGTGGACCCGAGCGAGTCCGACCCCCGCGCCCAGGGTCGGGCGAGGCGGAGTTTCTGTGGTGGGGGTCGGGCGCTCCTGACCCCGGTCCCCAGGGTCGGGCGAGGCGGAGCTTAGTCTTCTAGGGGTCGGGAGCGTCTGACCCTGGGACTCCGGGTCGGGTGAGGCGGAGTTTAGTCTTCTAGGGGTCGGGAGCGTCCGACCCCGGGACTCCGGGTCGGGCGAGGCGGAGTCCCGCCATCGAGGGGTCGGGATTGTCCGACCCCGGGGCCCCGGGTCAGGCGAGACGGAGTGGGATGTTCTCTGCCTCTACTGGGTCGGCGGTAATCGTAATTACCGCAGGTGGGCCCGGGCCTTCATGATTGTTGCTTTAAGCGGCATTAGGAGGTCGTTAATATTTCCCCCCAACAGGTATCTTTGGTGCTTGCATTGGATGAATTTGAATGAAAAATGCACCATCAGATGCTCCGATGCCCCTCCAGAAAAGCGTTGGAGTAATTGGTACGCTGCGAAGAAGACCAGGCAAAGTCAACCATTGGATGATTCGATGGTCACTTTTCTAGTATCATCGGACGAATTCTAAGGGATAGGATTGGAAGACGAAAAAAATCTAATAGCATCGGATGATCCGACGGTACGCGCAAGAGGAGCGTCAGACAAAGCATATTTCTTTGATCCCTTCCAGAAGGTTTTGGCCAGAATGCTTTCAGCACTGGATGATCTGACGGTACCATTGGATAAAGCGTCAGATGAATTCCTGAGGAATTTGGTCGTGGGTAGTCCTACAGCTAGTTGAACCGGATGTTTCGATGCAGGCCAAAAATAGACCATCAGAACATCCAATGGTATACTTTTTCACTAGCTGTTAGAGCAATGACTCTTTGAGCCCTTCGGGCTATTTATACCCCACCACTCGCTCATTTGGAGTGGTTGTAGTGTCTAGGGATGCATTGAACAAGACTCATCAAGAACACATCCAAGCCACCAAAAGTTCTGAAGTGATCCATCAAAAGCTTACTACAAGCTTAGGAGAGTGATTAGTGCTAGGATAGGCCTAGAGAGGAGTGAGTGCAAGGTGTGCCAACCTTGTGATGAGGTTCTAGAGTGAACCACCGCTGTACAAGAGAGTGTGCCAGTGCCTTGGAGCCTTGGTGGCTCGCCGGCAAGTCTTCGACCCTCCGGCTTGGTGTGGAGCGGCATCGACGACCTTGTGCGGGGGACATGGAGACCCCTCCCTTCGTGGAGAAGCTCCTTAGTGGAGACGGCATCAAGGTGACCGAGGAACTTGGCGTGAGCCTTAGTGGCCGAGCCTTTGTGGCAAGTTAAGAGGCACCTTGGGAGAGACTTGGTGATCGGGAAGCAATACTCTTGTGTGAGTGCTTCAACAACGTGGACTAGTGGTGTCTTAGTGCCTACCGATACTATGGGATAAATCATCGTGTCAAGAGTTTACTTCCCCTCATCGTAACCACTTATGTTTCCACATTTCATACTTGCAACTTGTGTGCCTTTACTTTCCTAGAATAGTATCTTGATAGGATTGGCTATAGAATGCACTTCTAGGATAAGGGTTGCACACTAGATCAACCATAGAATGCACTTCTAGGATAGAAAGATCTAGTTTAGTTACATGCAAAGTAGCGGAAGCCATATGTTAAGTTTTAAGTTGCCTAGTTCACCCCCTCCCCCTCTTATGCTACGAGCACCGATTCCTTATAGTTATGATACCCTTCGCACAACCTTCATGTCGTTTCATCCCTGAGTAGTGCCTCGCCCACCCCTACCCCCGCATCATCAGCCATTCCACCTCCTTCGACAATCGTGGCGCCCGTGCGCCTCGCAGCCGCCAACCCATCAATAGCACCAGTAGTCGCCGTCGTTGCCACATTTCATGTAATTGGCAGGCCCAGCGTTATCACCTACTGGTAGTCATGCCTGCATACCCAGTGACATGTGGCTCTGGTTTTACCATCTAGAGTAGGACCACCATGCAACGCCTGTGCTCTATGATGCCATGCCACCGCTCCCACATTCCACCACATGACTAGCCATGCCATGCCACAGGCCTACTATCCGCTAATGTTTCGAGCGTGGGTTAGTTGATGCGCAACTAGCGCCGGTGACAATGGTTTTCTCCTCGGTTGGCGTCAAGTATATACCACCACACGCCTCATCCGGAAACACTAATTAGGACCCAGTTGCAGCCCTTTGTCACCCATCACACTATAGCTAATCCGTCATGGTGCTTCTGTCAGTGTGTTGGCGGCTGTTACAACGCCAATTTGTGAACCACAAGCGCACGTAGCTCTTCCCTCAGAGTACTTCCCCAAGGTTTATCAATCCATGGAACTTATAGTACAAGATCTATTTCGACTAGTATTAACTTGGTGTTTATGTGAGACTCAGATCCAATCTACTAAGTATGTACAGACAGATAACAGATAGAGCAGATGTAACCAATCTAGAGCAACCTAGACTATGCATAAGTTTTAATTTCGAGCATGGATATCAAAGCAACATAGATATGATCTTAGCAGAAAGCATCTTTAAATCTAAACCTCCGGCCCAGCTATCGAAACCTCTATCTTACACAAGAAAGATCCCATCATGATCCCCTCTATCAGCATAGGTAGACTAAGAGCACAATCAAAAGAACATGTTATACTCATCGGTAGTTCAGGCATGCAAATCCGGTCACCACGACCACAAGAACATCCTAAGCAATCTATCATCGATCATAGATTGAAAAGCAAGCAAACCTAAGAGAGCATAAAACCATAGAAGGAGATAGCTAAATCACTAAGAACAAAAACACATCTGTTACTTTACCATGAATAGTTGTACATCACAAGATCACCACCAGGATCCTACCATGATCTTGATGACTCCTAGACCTAGAAATCCAGTGTGATCATTCCGCAGGGTGATCATGCCGGCAGAGATTCAGCTACGCTAACCCCTAACAACTACACGGCCCTCGGCTCTCCGAACTGGTGTCCCTCAAGCTCCTTCTACTTCTCTGTTGCTTCACGTCGAGTACGTCATCTTGGATCTAAGGCTCGGTAGTTTTTTGGGGTATTTATAGTCTGGAGAGCGTGTGGCAAAATTGGAAGGTGAGGGGACGAAGGGAAGCCCCAAGCTGATCGGCCTAGGAGGGTCCAGGCCAATTGCCCTGGGCCTTCCTTTTGGCCCCTTACGTCCTGCTTCGTTCTCAAGTCTCCTTAGATGCTCAGGAGTCTTATTTTCACTTGCATGTGGACCTAACACGTCGATAGCTTCAGGATGAGATTCATCTTCAATAACTTTTCAAATCTCAGCTTTATCCTCTTTGATTCTTCTTTGATCCCAAAGTGATCCTTGCTATATCTTTACAAACTTAGCCCTTAAGTAATCTTAGAGAAGTGCTTGCCAGAAATGAGCAATGGAGAGGCCAGAAAACCCCTGGCTGATCGGCTTGAGCTTCACCAGGCAAATTAGCCTGGGCTCTTTCTGAGCCTACTAGCCTTCATCTTTGACATGTTCATTGCTTGTTTGAGGCTTTATCCAAAAATACACTTTTAGGTCCAATTTCCTGAAAAATAGAATATCCTCTAAAATATGTTGCACATGTGAAAATGACCAGTTTATTAGGTGAGATCAATAGTTTATGTATTAAATTAATATCATTATTGGAGATAAACAAGCGTAAAAGTATGTCAATAACGATCATCAACACACTGCTAGCTGAGACGCTATTTACGTGTTTGATAAAATGCTCACTCCCTGTTCACCATGTTGTTTTTCTTTTGCTGCAATCTAAAACCCGACAAAAGTGACCATAATGTGGCTTCCGAGTGCCTAAGTTAGCAACTACATATTTTCCATCAAGCATAGGTGAGTGTAGACATCAATTCTATTAACATAGGGATCACATAAATTGCAAATTATAAGTATTTCGAGTATGTCATTTTAAATTGGCACCTCATAGATACTACTGACTATAAGTTAACCTATCCAAAACAATTACATCGATCATTTATTGCATACTGGCAATCTAAATTCACAAAATCAGGGTTGACCTAGAGAAGAAAACACAATAAGTCATATGCAAGAAAAAAAAATGAAATAATGTCTTTGCAGCTTTTCATGCTAGTATTTTGTGCATGTTACAATTATCTAAAACAAATATGAAAATGGAGTTTATAGTTCATACAAATGGATGCAAATGCCATTTCGAAAAAAATTAGTGTCATACATACATCTATGGGCCCACCAGAAGGTTTGAACAATCCTAAATTAATATAGGGTTGGACACCGAGACACATCTAACATGGAGACCATGGCGCAGGATGGCGTAGTCTACATAGAAAGACAAGAACTAGTTTGAGGATTAGGAAAACTACTTGTTGTAATAAGAGTAGAACTCTTCTAGTCGTATCCGACTAGTATTCTTGTAACCAACCAACCTGTAACTTTGCCCCCGGCAATATAAGGTGAGGCAGGGACCCCCTCCAAAGCAATTTAATCCAACCAACACATGACGTAGGGTATTACTCAATCTAGCGACCCGAACCTGTCTGAATCGTGTGTCTGCGTTTACCTTTAAGTTCCTGATTTCGACGAGCCCCACTAACCAAAACATTACCTCGAGCACCCTCTTGGTAGATTGCTGGGTCTAAACACCAATAATTAGTAAAATAATCAATATCATAATCTTTTTAGAAACTATAAGATGCGATTACAATTACACATCCAGATGGAAAGTTGCATAATACAAGGCAGAGAGTGGCTGGTACCCATACTTAGCAATCTAAATCTACTGAGATAGAAACATAAGTGTGCAAGTTCATTTGATATGAGGTTATGCATTTTGCTTTTTTGAGAACTACAAATCTAATACTGACAAGAGAATGGCAGACATGTAGGAGTCCCATGTCAGGTACCAGTGCAAATTTGGACATGCACAAGAAAATCAAAAGTCCACAAATACTTCAATTTAAAATAATGGCCCTATCCAAAATGCTAAAAACTACCTCTATAACATGATAACGCTGGCCAAATTTCAAGAAGGCGCGCCAAAGCCTCGTGTAGTTTCTAGTGACTATTTATTGTAAGAGAGGGTGTATGCAAGGAGACACACTCTACACATTGCTCTTTGTTCTTGCCGCAAATTTCCTTTAGACTTTGCTTAACAAAGCCAAAAAAGACAACATGCTACGGTTGATAGTGCTTGTCTAATATAGTCAAGATTTTCACATTCTTCAATATGCTGATGATACTCTATTTATCATGGGGGGATGTCCATTCTAGCTGCTCTTTGTAAAAGACCTTCACAACTTTGTAGGATCCAAAGGTTTAAGAGTAAACTATTCCTATACATGATGGTTCAAATAAATGTGGATACCAAAAAGATGAACTCTCTAGCACCGTTTTTTGGCTGCTATATTGGTTCTCCGCCCTTTGCTTATCTTGGCCTCCCGGTAGGCCTCATTAAACCCAAAGTTAAAGACTTTATTCCCTTGGACACTAGGTATGAAAGAAGGCTGGTCAGCACCTCAACTTTTCTATCTCAGGCAGTAGGCCTCAACTGACCAATTTAGTCTTTAGCTCTTATCCAACATTCTCTATGTGCACTTTTTTTATGATAAAATAGTGGTTATTACAAGATTCATACCTAAAGCATCTTGGGAAATGGTATGCTTGCCAAAAATAAAAAGGGGTGGGGGGGTCCATGTGTCTTGAAGCTTAAAACATAGAATGAAGCCTTACTTATGAGAAATCTACACAAATACTTTAATAAAGTTGATGTCCCTTGGGTTCCCTTAGTTTGGGACCGACACTATAGCAATGCAAACGTGTCTAGTCATGTCAAGAAAAGGTCTTTTTAGTGCAGGGATATTATGAAACTACTAGATTCATATAAAGGAATTGATACTACTGTAGCATGTCTTGTTTTGGAAAGATCTTTGGGGTGGTAAAGTTCCTTGCCAAGCATTTCCAAATATCTTCTCATTTGCTAAGAACACAAATATTATGCTGCAAAAGGACAAGCAAGTTTCAGCGATCAATCAGCACTTCAGTCTCCCGACTTTTCTGGCTTAGCATATAATCAGCTGGTAGTCTGGCCTCTAGTCTAGAAAGTGTGCCTCAGAGGGTGTTTGGTTCTTTAGAACCTCATAAAATTTCTATCACATTGAATGTTTCGATACTAATTAGGAGTATTAAACATAGATTAATTACAAAACCAATTGCACAGATGGAGGCTAATTTGCGAGATGAATCTATTAAGCCTAATTACTCCATGATGATTTGACAATGTGATGCTACAGTAAATATGTGTTAATGATGGATTAATTAGGCTTAATAGATTCGTCTCACGAATTAGCCTCCATCTGTGTAATTAGTTTTATAATTTGCTCATGTTTAGTCTTCCTAATTAGTCTCCGAATATTCGATGTGATATGAATTTTAGTCTGAACTAAAAATGATTGCTGGACATGTATATCTAGAGTTCCCCTATCTTTTCATCCTTAAAAGTTTACAAGCACATTATTGGGCACACGATAGATTTTTAACCTTTTTAAAGAATATTTTAAAAATAATTATGTAATGAACACTTGTTAGATAAACCTAGGTTATATATCCCAACCCTCTCGATCTCTTGGTTGGCATACGATGTTACATTTTGCTAGTCACTTTGCCAATAGAATCTTAATTGATAAAATTATAATTTTATAGATGCCTCTAGGTAAGAAAAAACTTTGCTACAATGTTTTAAATTTTTTGAAAAAACTATAATTCTAAAGTGAGCATCCAAATAAAATTCCCATTGTACCAATGTATCTTTTAAACTAGGGTTCCATATTGAGAATATTTAAATATAGGAGCTCTAAATTAGTATTTCCTCCATCCTAAATTGTAAGTCGTTCTGATCTTTCTTTTTCTCAAAGTCAGCAGGGAAGCCCCAACTTATTTTTTAAATAATTTTTTTAATCCAGACTTGTTTAATTCGCCCGGGAGTTGAACTCAAGTCTATTGGATGCTACTCAGATGCCTTTCTAAATACATAACTTTTGCTATACATCTAGATATACGACATGCCTAAATACATAGTAAAAACTATGTATTGAGAAAAAACAAAATAAATTATAATTTAGAAAGGCGGGAGTAAATTGAAATGGTATTTCACTGAGTGGAACAATGTTCCAAGTTTGTGAGAAAAACATTCTTTATTTAGCATAAAATTGTTGTAGCTAAAAGTGAATTGTTCTGCAAGAAAAATACTATAGCTTCAACAAAATAAAAAGATTTTTCGATTGGAAAATGATGTTTAGGTGGACCAAAAAATATATACGTAGAACAAATGTTCTAAATCATATAAACTCGCGAAAAATACTATAGCAATCAGATTGAATTATATTGATTCTGCACTATAAACATTGTCTTGATGTTCCGACGAACAACAAAGGCGCATGTCACTCTTCACTCAAGTGCTGCTCCTTGCACCGTCTACGAATGCCACGAGACTACAATACGACGATCCTCCATTGCGCATAGCCTCTGCAACCACCAGCTTCCACTCCTCTGCCTTGCGCCGCACCTCTGCCGCGTCCGTCCCGTCCCCCATCACCTCCTCGACGCACCTCCTCAGCTCCGCGGCGCGCAGCACGCCGCCGCCGTCCACCTCCGCGCGCACGCCGACGCGCCACTCGTGCTCGATGAGCCGCGCGTTCATGCTCTGCTCCGAAACCTTGGGCACGCCCACCATGGGCACGCCGCTCGCCACGCTCTCGGCCACTGAGTTCCACCCGCAGTGCGTCACGAAGCACCCCACCGCCGCGTGCGACAGCACCCGCGCCTGGTCGCACCACTCCACCGCGATGCCGTTCTTGAGACGTTCGCCCATCTCCGCCTCGGCTCCGGCGAGCATCGCCTTGTTGTCCTTCCGAACCACCAAGAGGTACGGCCTCCCGCTCTCCTCGAGGCCATGGAGCAGCTCGTCGAGCTGCTCCCTCGCCATCGTCGCCAGGCTTCCGAAGGACACGTACACCACGGAGCTCGCCGGCTTGGTGTCGAGCCACTCCATGTACTTGGCGTCGTCCGGCTTCAAGATGCTGGCCTCTTCGCCGGTCGGGAGCACCGGACCAATGGGGAGCACGTCGTGCGGCCCTACGGCGGCGAGTGCGCCCACCTCGAGCTCTTGGCACGAGTTGACGAGGATGGTAGCCTTGCAAGTCTCCTTGTCGAGGGTGTCGAACAGGTCGCGGAACGTGAGGAAGACGGCGTGGAAGTAGTGTGCGGGGTCGGTGGACTCGGTGAGGAACGTCGGCAGATCCCTGACCGCCAGAGGTGCCAGGCCCGGGAGCTCCACGGCTAACGAGGGGTCGCCGCGGCGGTGGTGCTCGGCGATGACGCCGGCGTAGCCGTGGAAGTAGTGGTGGTAGACAGCGAACACGACGGCCGGCTGGATCCAGTAGAGCGCGGACGGGACGCCGCGCCCGCGCGCGACGTCGGCCGCCCACGGGAGCATGAGCGTGTACACGACGCGGGAGACGGGGCGGCCCCGCGCCGCCAGCGCGTCGACGATATCCCCGACGCTGCGCGGGCCCGCGGCGTGGAAGGACGCCATGTAGGCGTTGAACTCCTCGACGCCGCCGCCGCCAGCGTACCCGCACTCGGTGCCGTCGGAGAACGGGAGGAACTCGAGGCGGCCGCCGTCGCCGCCGTTGGGGCCTCCCTCCGGCTTGGCCGCGAACAAGCGCCCGTGCGCGGACTCGGTGGTGGAGAATGTGACGAGCACGTCGGGCGCGACGGCGAGCAGGCGCCTGGCGAGGCGGAACGCCGGGGCGATGTGGCCCTGGAGCGGGTAGGTGAGGACGAGGAAGTGCGGCGGCGGCGGCGGCGACATCTCAGAGCCTCTCGCCTGTGTGCGGCTAAGCTTTCCCTGTCTCCTACCTCGATCGAACTGACGACGAGTGAGAGTGTGAAGAGTTTTATGTTCAGCGGTTTGGGGTCATGTATGTGGTCAAGGTTGCGTGCGGATGATCAAGGCCATTCAATTTCCAGACTGCCGACGTTGCCTGTCCACGGCCACAAGAACCAACTCATTGCGTCCACCAAACTTCAGGATATATGCGACAGTAGTTTGACTTGACGTCACTACTGAGCTACGAGCATACCATGTATATGTGTGGTAGACAGGAGAATGCGAAACCGACTTTATTTCAACCGTTTATTTTTCTCACTACTTACCTACTTCTCATATTAAAAATAAAGTGATTGGCATGTGCTCACCTACCCACAATCCATATTAAAAATAAAGTGATTGGCATGTGCTCACCTACCCATAATCCATATTAAAAATAAAGTGATTGGCATGTGAAAAATCCATGTTCTGGCAGACAGCGACGACAGGGTCTTACACCCGGTGAGCTGGAGAAAGGATGTTATGGTGGGGGATCATTCGTCGCACGCCTGCACTCTTCATATGTGGGTTTTGGTCCCTATCGCCAGGACGAAATGCTAAGAAGACATGGGCGAGCACGCTGGGAGCCAGAGTAGCAGGGAGGTACATTGCTTCCTTGATTGAGGACCTCCTGTGCCTAGAAACAAAGGCGGAATTGATAGCGCCGAGAACACGGAGTGCCTGGATGCCCCAGATGCGGCGTGGGTCAAGGTGAATTCGGATGCTGCTTTTGATGGAGTCGAAGGTTATGGAGCGGTTGTTCGAGACAAGGATGGTCGCTTGCTGGCGGCGGCTGGATCCCTGGTACAATCATATGCCTGATGTCCTGACGGCTGGATCCTGGTACAATCATATTATCGATTCCTAAAAACCTATTGATATAATCTAAGTAAAAAAACTACGATTGCACAGACGAAAATCACGTGACTTAAATTTCGGATACTAATTTCGAGTTACTATTCACTGCACTATTAAAATTCTCTTGTTACTATTCAAATTGAGCGGCACTATTCAAATTTAGCACACTATTCAAATTAGAAAAATGAACAGCGCTTGGGTACTCACCGCGAGTGGGTGGAGCACCTCATGATGAGCAAAATATGGCAGCACTATTTTGGGCACTATTGAGCACTATTGAGCAGCTATTTGGGGTTGCTTTCAGCAACTATTCTACAGGTATGGTACGCACGGGTGCGTGATTAGGTTTGTATCTTGATTATATTGATTCTCAGGATCTTTGCGGGTTGGCGAGACCAAGGATTTAGCCGGTCGTGCTGCTATGCTTTGTGTCACTCCTACTCGGTACTCATCGCATGCGTCTCTGGCTCGCGTCTTCACCCTCACCGTCCCCAGCCACGAGCACACAGGACTTAGGCTCTATCGTCTCCCCAGACAGTTCCACCCGAAGGTAACACAGGGTTCTCCTCAAACGCCGCTACCAGGGTAACACAAGAACGACAAACACAGAGGTTTCTCCTCTAGGGTCCCTAGCGTAGAGACATCACCCCATACGGACGAGCTTAAGGGAAGGCAGGGATACTACCAGGACAGCTTAATCCATTTCCACGGGACAAGCTTACATGCGGCTTTCCCTTTTGGGAAACCCCAAGCACTTAGCACAAACTTTGATTACCTTACAAACAGCGGGACGAGCTCTAATGGCCTCCCTTTATTCTAGTAATACAAAGGTGGTGGAGTGATACAACGGTAGTGAGGTGTTACTATTAATGGTAGGAATCCCTCAGAGCAATTCTGAGGTGGTGGATGTCTTCATGGAGTATTTTGTGAGTGGAGTGTGGGTGGAGGTCTTCTGCTTCTTGGTGGTGTCTTTGGTGGTGTGTTGATTGATGCTAAATGCTTCACTCGGCAGCTCCTTTTATAGCCGCAACAGAGGCTTCGAGAGACTCCTCAATTATGCACTTCTTCTTTTGCCTGGACAGCTGGACGGCGCTCCGCTCCTCAATGATTGTCCTAGCTACAGTAGAGTCACTGTTTATTCCTTTGGCCCTGTCCTCTATCATGCACTGTCTTCTCGTGACATTCTGGATGCTGCTTGGTATGGTCTTCCATGCCTGAATGATTGACGTCGCAGACTTCAATCACAAAATCATGGCATGTAGTATAATACTTCCCCCAACCGAATTGTTGTTAACACTTTAACAACGACGGAAATTTGTTCTCATGTGAGACAAAATATTCTTTATATATTTATTCTCTTTCTTCAATATCTGGTTCTTCTGGTTGCCACAGTTCATACCATGACAACAATTCACAATATTCTTTTCTTTATTCCTTGCTATCACCTCGGATATCCATCATATCATCAACAGATATTGGTATATCCATTTTCAATTCATATTCTTTTTGCATATTTTTGAATTTTTCATCTATTTCAAGCCCTATTTCTTTCATTATTTCTTCTTTTAAATTATTCTTCCATTGGGGAAATATTGATTCAAATTTTTCCTTTAACTTCTTCTCAATATATTCTTTATTTGATGAGTCTGTTTCTTTCTTCAGAACTTCTTTATATGTTGGAGCCTTGGATGGTCCTTCTTCTTTTATATTTATTCTAGATGAGCTTGACTTAATTTCCCTTGTTTTTTTATATTTCTAAATATATTCCTTGGCTGCAGGTTCTAAAAAATAATTGACTCCCAAAATATTTCTAGCATATGAAAGTGCTTGATCAATATTAGTGTATTTCTTCCATAATATTCCTCCATCTTTATCTTTCTCTATCTTTTGAGCTATTACTTACTCAAATGATACATAAATTCCTGGAATCTTCCCTTTATATATGACATATATAGCTTTTTTCTCTATATTTTTGGGTGACTCTTTTGGTTGTATTAACGCATTAATTGTATGAAAATATTGAGCTAGACTATTTAGAATAGCTAGCATATAGCCCTTATCTTCTCTTTTTGTTATTATATTGGTACCAGAAATTATCTAATATGCATTCTTGTACTTCATCAAGTACAATATGATCCCTTGGTTTAAATTTATATGTGTTTGGAGGGAATATTCTTAACTTATTCTCTGCTCCAAAACAAAAATAGTCAACCCCTGTTGGGCTTACTCCTTTCTTCATTCCTGCAAAATAGATGACAAAGAAAATATATCAGGAAGGAAATTATCTTTCCCCTTTATACGCTCAAATATTACTTTATATCCATTTCCTGTAATAATATCTTCAAATAAAACTCATCTTCTAGTTGAACTTTTCTTACTGTTAATTTTATTGTAGTATCTACATATAGCTTCACAATCTGTTCTTATGGTGAACTCTTTAAATCCTAGGTATAATCTAAAAGCACTTATAGCATTAATTACGGTTAATATTTCCCTTTTAGTATTATTTATTGCCTTTAGTTTATATTTCCATGAAGTGTACCTACATATTTTTTCTTTTATCTTTGGAGACTATTTATGTTTTAATATAGCACCTCATCCTTTTCAGATGCATCTGTCTCTATAATAAAATAATAATCATCTAAAGGTAAATCTAGGGGTTTTAATTCTTTTACTTATCTTTTATGATTCTCTTACTAGCTTTATATCTTCGGAATTGAAATGTTTTTGCTCATTTTTTCTTAACTTTGCATATAATGGCCCAGCTAGTTTTGCTAAGTTTTCTATATAATTTCTAGCATAATTTACTATTTCTAAAAATTGCTGCAAGGTTTTCTTACCATTCATAGCATCAGCAAATTGCAAAATTTTCTTTGCAATATGATCTTGTAAATAAATTTTTCCCTCATCTATTTCATGGCCAAGAAAATTTATCTTTTCTTTGCATATTTCCATTTTGTTTTTTGAAAGTATTAACCCATGCTGTTCTACCTTTCTAAAGAATGTTTCCAGATGAGCTATATGTTCTTTATATGATTTTGAAAAAACTAATAAATTATCTATATAAACCAATATGAAGTCCTGATTTTCATTAAAAATATTTTGCATTTTTCTTTGGAATAAAGCAGGGTCATTTTTTAAACCTAATGGCATTACCAACCATTCAAAATGACCTTGAGGACATGTGAATGCAGTCCAACCTATTGATTCTTCTGCCATTTTTACTTGCCAAAATCCAGCTTTTAAATCAAATTTGAGAAATATTTGCTTCCTTGTATTCTATTTATCCATTCTTGCTTATTTGGGATATTATATCCATCATCTATAGTATTATCATTTAATCTTTTATAATGAATAACCATTCTTGATTTTCCTCTGGCTATTTCAGCATGATTTCTAACTATAAAAACAGTTGACCTATGGGGACTCCTACTTTCTCTTATAGCTCCTAGCTTTAGTAATTCTTCAATATGCATCTTCAATTCTTCTATATCTATAGGTGTTGCTTCTATAGGACTTATCTTAATTACATAATTAGGATTTATTATTTTAAGTTTACATACTATACCATTCTTATCCCAATATTTCATTGGTATTTCTCCAATTATTTGGATTTCTTCTAACCTTTGTACTATTTTATCTATATCTTTCTTTGATTTTATATCTCTATACCAGTTTGGTGATAGTGATTGCAGACTGATACATTCTATGCATTAATTTGCTATATGGAATTCTTCTATGCTTTCACCTAATTCTTTATCTATATAATTCTCACCAGACATATTATCATCAGATTCTTGAGTTTCTAGTTTAGATTTTCCTTCATTAGAACTTATAGTTTTTTGTACTTCTGTTATGTATGGAATATTATCTTGATAAGGGATGAATGTAATCCCTTGGTCATGTATAATTGTTGTTTGTAAGGAAAACTGTAAAAATCTTAATCCCAATATCATATCATCATTTATCATGGATAGGTCTCTTATTGTGATCTCATCCATTATATATTTTGTATTATTTATTTGTATCTCAATGTTATAAGCTAACTGATTATGAAGCTTCTTTAATCCTGACATATCAATAGATATTTCTGCTTTATCTTGAGCTATTGTATGCACTATCTCTGGACATCTTGCACAATATTTATCATGTATAATATTCTTTGTACAACCAGTATCTACTAATGCTAATATTTTGTAAGTGATGGTAGGTGTTAATTATACCTTTACCGGTATTCTTATTCCTACAATTTTTTTAAATGATAACCTAACTATATATTTACAGTCAAAATTAATTATGGCATCTTTTAATTGCATTGCTTTTTCATTATTTTTATCAACTATAGCTTGATCTTTAAACTCAATGTTGCCACTAACATTTCCTTCAATCTTATTATTGAATTCTATTTTACTTCATAGATCTTCTAACTCAGCTTCTAAAATATTTATCCTATTTTCTAAATTTCTGACTGTGCTTACTAATATTTTATCTTCTGCTACTATTTCTATTTCTTGTCTCTATTTCTGATTAGTATTCTTTAAACATGAAGCACATGCTTGTTTTAAACATACACTACATGTAAATCTATTATCTTGACTAGGGTAATATATGCAGAAAGCACATTTGATATTATAATCACCTCTTCCTTTTATCCAATCATGTTCACAATCTTCTTGATCCATTAATTCAGTTCTAGCTTCTTTTGAATCACTTGTTTCTTCATCTTTTATTTCTAGTGCATCCATAGCATTTTCTAAATTATGTATTTCATCATCACCTAGAGAGTTCATAAAATCTTTGTGATTTTGCGCATTATTTTCTTCTTCTTCTCCATAGCTTTCTAAAAGATACTTTTCCTTATGTTTCTTTTGGGCTTCTTTATTTATAATAGTATCTTTCCTGTTATTAGTTTGTGGAACTTCTTCTGCTTTATTGCTTTCAAGGTCCACTGGTTTCAACTCAGCTTTTTGCTCCTTTATTACTTGAGTTTTGATTTTTTTTGTCATATAGATATCTATCCTTTTTTAACTTATATAACATCCTAATAAAATAAACTTCTTCCTCTCTGATAGCAGGCCATTCACACAACATAGAGGTATTATATTCATGAGGTATTTTATTTAGCTTTTGTTCATAGTAATGAATCTTGCTTTCTAAACTTTCCATTAAAAGTAAAAGTACTTACTTGAGGTTGTAAATACCAATTCTAATATCTTTACTAAGTATAGTAAATCCCTCAAATTCACAATTTTAATAACCACGGCTCTGATACTAGAACGGGAAAAAACTACGATTGCACGGACAAAAATCAAGCGACTTAAATTTCGGGTTACTAATTTCGAGTACTATTCACTGCACTATTCAAATTCTCTTGTTACTATTCAAATTGAGCGGCACTATTCAAATTCAGCACACTATTCAAGTTAGGAAAATGAACAGCGCTCGGGCACTCACCGCGAGTGGGTGGAGCACCTTAGGATGAGCAAAATATGGCGGCACTATTCTAGGCACTATTGAGCACTATTGAGCAGCTATTCGGGGTCGCTTTCACCAACTATTCTGCAGGTATGGCACGCGCGGGTGCGTGATTAGGTTTGTATCTTGATTATATTGATTCTCAGGATCTTTGCGCGTTAGCGAGACCGAGGATTCAGCCAGTCGTGCTGCTATGCTTTGTGTCACTCCTACTCGGTACTCACTGCATGCGTCGCTGGCTCGCTTCAGAACCAGGCCAGCCAGGTCTTCATCCTCATCGTCCCCAGCCACGAGCACACAGGACTCAGTCTCTACCGTCTCCCCAAGCAGTTCCACCCAAAGGGAACACTTCTCTGCGCACACAGGGTTCTCCTCAAATGCCGCTACCAGGGCTAACACGAGAACGACACACGCAGAGGTTTCTCCTCTAGGGTCCCTAGCGTAGAGACACCGCCCCGTAAGGACGAGCTTAAGGGAAGGTAGGGATACTACCAGGACAGCTTAATCCATTTCCACGGGACAAGCTTACACGCGGCTTTCCCTTTCGGGAAACCCCAAGTACTTAGCAAAAACCTTTGTTACTTTACAAACGGCGAGACGAGCTCCAACGGCCTCCCTTTATTCTAGTAATATAGAGGTGGTGGAGTGATACAACGGTAGTGGGGTGTTACTATTAATGGTGGGAATCCCTCAGAGCAATTCCAAGGTGGTGGATGTCTTCATGGAGTATTTTGTGAGTGGAGTGTGGGTGGAGGTCTTCTGCTTCTTGATCGTGCCTTCGTGGTGTGTTTATTGATGCTGAATGCTTCATCCGGCAGCTCCTTTTATAGCCGCAGCAGAGGCTTCGGGAGACTCCTCAATTATGCACTTCTTCTGTTGCCTGGACAACTGGACGGCGCTCTGCTCCTTAATAATTGTCTTGGCTACAGTAGAGTCACTGTTTATTCCTTTTGCCCTGTCCTCTATCGCGCACTATCTTCTCCTGACATTCTGGATGCTGCTGGGTATGGTCTTCGACTTCAAATATATATATATATATCTGTGTGTGTGTGTGCGCGCGCGCGCGCACTATCCCTAGTCTTGTAGGGCATGTGGAATGTCTCTCAAAATATTCTCATCAAAGTCGTGGATGATGATAAGGTAATGTCAGCTTGCCAACCACCACGTACTCGACCCGGGTCAGCTCTTGTGAATGTCTAGCCAATGTTCCCCAGTACCTAACGTAGGAGTTCTTTTAGACCTTGGTCGGCGTGCATGAAACTATTATATAGTGCATCCTTGAGTCAAATGGCAATGAACAAAAGTGTTAATATACATATTAGCAAATCATTACAAAACAAAATTAAAAAATAATGACTAACTATAAGTTACATATGATGGGCGATTGATATGCTGGTGGTATCTATTTAGGCATTTGTGTGATGGCTCATCGTATTCGACTGCTTTAATATTGAAGTAACTGTAGTCTGAAAATATGTGATTTGTCAGACGTTCTATTTACATCAGTGCCTGCCTCACAGCACTACATGCGGCAACATGTGGCTGTTGTGCAGCAATAGAATTGACATGGATAATAATTGTTTGACCAAGTCTTTGCTCTCGCATGCAACTAATGGACAGAAAAACCACATATCTTCCTTCTGTCAGACTCATTTGTTCATGTAACACCATAGGAGCTTGTTGAGTCACGTTAGTTATTACATGTCGTAACCACTCGATTGGTAAAACAAGTTTCAATACAAATTATAAAAAAATCATCAGTATGATATAATGAGTAATAAAATCGGTATTAGAATACAAAGGGCATAAGTACCATGCTTTGGTGTAAGTGCAGTTGCATGACCGACAGGGAAGGAAGCGCCAGTAGGCTGCGCTAGTGGATCTGGGGGAAACGTAAGTGCGCTCGGGTTTGGGTGATGTATCGGCATTTTGTACCACAAAATTATACCAAATACATAACAAAATTATTAGAGCATCGCATACAGTTTTTGGGAGACATATATGGATATGGATATAGAATTATTATTAAATTAGAGTGACATGAAAATTATACCAATCAACCTTCATATCATTCACTAGTAAGAAAAATATAGTTCACTAGTAAGAAAAATGCTACATTCTGGAACTAGACAATAAGAATACTTAGACTACAGACGCTCCATATAGTGGACTTCACGGAGTCAAGAATCAAAACCACCAATAATTCTAATTTATGACTCAATCTTCTCCAAAGTCATTGTTTGCACATCTCTAATCTCAACGAGTGTGCCCGTTTGCGTCGGATCCCACCAGCTCTTTAGAATGTTCCTGTTCACCTCAGATTTCTCGACTGAAATCACATTGTTCATGCGAATTCCAAGTCTATGGAGAACCACCTCTGCTCCTCCAATACCAAAGAATAGTATAAACACATTCATGCCATGTGCAGATACTTTTCTCTGGTATTGGAGGAGCGGAGGTGGTACATCCATTGTCGGTTCATCTGCATCGTATTATGTGAAAATTGAACATAGGGCTCCATATTAGATAAAGAACCTGATCAATATTAGGTAGGAAAAAATAGAGTAAATGTGTTTATAAATAAATTATTGGTCAAAGAAATAGAATTATTGTTAAATTCGAGTTACATGAAAATTACACCAAAAATCCTAAAATCAACATTTTTTGCCATCTATTGCATGTCGTTAGCACACTAGAAATGCTGCAATAAAACTCTCCATTATCCTCATTCTAAAATACTCTCCATCCTCCTCATTTTAAAAAATTAACAAGTATTCCATTTGTAATATAAAACTCATTCTAAAAAATGCTCCATTCTCCTCATTCTAAATACTCTCCTCATTATAAAAAGTTAACAAATACTCTATCTGTAATATAAAACTCATTTAAAAAAATCTCCATTCTCCTCATTCTAAAATACTCACTGTTCTCCTCATTCTAAAAAATTAACAAGCTAAGTACTCCATTTGTAACATAAAACTCATTCTAAAAACTCTCTATTCTCCTCATTTTAGCTAACATACTCTCCATTCTAGCTACAAAACATAAAGCATATAATACTAACCATGAGAGAAGGGAGTTGCTAACCTTTACCTCCCCTGGGTTGAGTGAAGAAGATGTCCGAGCTCTCGGTCAAATGGTTGAGCTCAGGCTTGGGGAGGAAGAAGCAGCTCATTTTATAGAGTTGCCTTTAGTACGGGCTGGTGGGTCGAGGCGGTACTAAATGGTTGCATGTTAGTACCGATTGAAGATACCAACTAGTACTAACATGCATGAACACCATTTAGTACCGGCTCCACCCACCAGCTGGTACTAAATGGCTTCCTGGGGAATCTAGTTGTTGGCCATGCGGTCCACGTACCACCATTTAGTACTGGTTGAGACTCCAAACCGATACTACAGGTGCTCCGGTGTCTATGCGTGATGACCGGTACTGGACGAAAAGGAGCCTGATACCAACGCGTTAGACGAATGCTCAATTTTTTAGTAGTGACAGTTTTGCTAGCGTCATCACTGAGCTGGGTGGAGAGATAAACGAGAGGTTTTAGCGTCATCACTCAGCTGGGTTTACATATCAACGAGAGGTTTAGTGTAACGACACAGCCTTGAAAAGGGGGCATGTCCAATTTGCACGCTGAGTGGACCACACCTACACTGCAACCTGCTTACGCTTTTGTCCTCACTTCACGTAAAAGGGTTAACTTAAGGTTGCAATGCTTCCTAGAGCTAGCTATTTAAGGTAGCTCAATCCACTCTCCACTTCCTATTTGAGACTATTGCTAGAGCTATCATACCTCATGCATGGTTTGGGCCAATTGGCCCGTGAGCTGTTACATTTAGTTCCGGGGGAAAGTCCTTTGAGCAATGCCCTTGCGCCGAATGTTTCGTCTCCACTGCCATATCTTGCTACCGCAGATGGCACAAATAGCAGGGTTTTTTTTTCTCGTTGACTGAAATTTTACTCTCCCATCAAAGAAAGTAAGAGTCATTATCAACTTTTAGATAACACAGTTCCTACATGTTCGATGACTGATTTCTTCGTATTTTAGTCGGCCGGTCTCGACCATCAAATGAACATCCAACCACTATTACATTGCATCCTTCCTCTCATCGATCAGTTCTGCTCTATCTTCTTTTTCACGTAACATCTTGTCTCACGGTGTCTCGACAGAGGGAAGCGATCACGAATGAGGCGGCGGTGAAGATGGGTGGTTTATTACATAAGAACAGTTTACAAATGCATGACTTTGGAACTCAAAATTATATACATTCGAACTCTAGTAAGTAATTAAACAACTCTAGTCTTATTATTATTCTTGCCTTCCACTCTTCAGGATCAACAACAACAGGATGAATTGAACTTTCAGTTCACAACATCTAAGTCATCTAACTCAGGATTATAAGTATTATATAAATCTAATGATTCATCCACAAGTATTTTATTCCAAATTCAGCCCTGAAGGAACATGCTGGTAAAAACAAGTAAAGGAAACAGACATGTATGTTCAACAGCCCTAATCTGTGATAGATAGCTTTAGTTGGACCTTTTGTTTGTTGGCCTTGCATGGCCAGTTTTTTCCACAAATGAGGACAAACGGTGGGCTCTTTGGAATGTGGATTTGCAAAATGTATGAGTGGGCAAGGAAAAAAAAAGGTAAAATTGGAGTTGCATGACATTTGGACTGAATGGAATTTAAAAAACAAAGTAATATGGACGTCAGCAAAACATGGCTTTGAACTTTCGAACCATAAATCCTATCACTATAACATATTCAATGTTTCGCAAGTGGCCGAAGGTTGCTGCTGATTTATTCTCAAGTAATCGAGTATTTAGTAACATAATATGGATAATTCTTGCGGGGGTAAACAAATTAGTAACCAAGAATCCACGATCAATGTTCCCTAGGAAAACCATTGGCCACTTAGTAAATTACTCTTAGGAAATATTTAAATTACACTAAACAAACTGATTGATTGAGAAAATTTAAACTAAAGCCCTCCACTGATCGATTGAGAAAATTTGAAGGAAAACTAATAGCCGTCGGTCATTCACGGTAAGCACTCGATAATTATTGAAAACTTGGTAGTATATGTTCAAAATGAGTTCCATACGTAATTTATTGATTCTCTCTTGATCGCCTATGAGAATCTTATAGCACAAAACACAGGTGCTAAGTAGGTAAGGTGCCTTACTATTACTAATTGGAGGCTCTTTTTGAAGTCTTCAGGTGAAGCCAGCTAGGATTCCTAAGTGAACACTCTAGAAATAGAGAGAAAGCTTAGAAATTCTCATAAAAAAGCAAAACATCTGGCCATCAATCGGTAGACTCAAATCATCATAGCCATTGGATCTATTACGTTTTTAAAAAATTAACCACATATATCATTATAAAAATAGCCTAAAGTAACCCATAAATCTATATCTAAATTACCCACCTCTGCAATTATATAAAATTAACTAAAGTAACCCCCTAACCTTCATCAAAATTACCCATTCATACCATTATAAACAATATTTAAAATAATCCCCTCAATTTGCAACTAAATTGCCCACCACTAATACTTAAAAAAACTTAAAGTAACCCCTTAAATTTGTATCTATATTACACACACATGCCATTATTAAAAATAACATGAGGTAACCCTACATTTGAATCCAATCACCTTAATTAAAAATATACAGCAATATATGAGTCTAAATCGTCTATTTCTTGCATTATTGGTATATGATATAATAACTAAGGTATATACGCATGATGTGCGTCACCATTTGTAAAGATATAGAGCAAGTGATGAGAATACATGTTTTTATGTTAAAATTATAGCTCAAACTTAGGGTCCATTAAACAAATTCAAGCACATATCTGCGATGCAAAGTGAAAAGTTAAAGATTATAAATGTGGATGAAAATATTATAGAGTACTTATTAACTAAAGTCTATCACAATCGGATGAAAATAATAAGTATGTATCTATATAAGTATTGTGTTCGAATATTTAACAAAAGAGATGTAGCTCATGCTAACAGTTTTGTAGCAATATGCTCTCATTTTTTTCATTGGAGACTCCGCATTAGTTCCCACGAGACATGCTAGAAAAAAATATAAATCCTATAAATTCTCAAAAAAAAAGGAAAAAAATCAAACACCAATCCTGTAAACTCCAATAATCATAGATCTATTATATTTTCTAAAAATCTACCCACCACTATCATTATGAAAATATTAAAAATAAACTCTAATCCTATATCTAAATTACTAAGGTCGACCATTATAAAAAATAATCTAAAATAACCTAATAATCTTCATCCAATTTACTGGTACATATAATTATAAAGCATAATTTAAAATATCATTCTAAATTTGTATCTAAGTTACCCACATATGTCATTATTAAAAATAACATAAAATAAATAACTAAATCTTAATCTAATTATCTTCTTGTGCATCCTATAGAAATGTCCAAAATTAAACTAATATATGATTCTTATGTCATTGTTAATATAGAAATACTAAGTTAAAGTATATACACATGATGAGTGTCACCATTTAGACCATTTATACATGTATGTGAGAAATTGATTAAATTATTGATTTTAATGCTAAACATAATGTATGTAGGTGCGATACAAAATAAAAAAAGTGTAAATGTGGATCAAAAAGTTTATAGAGTAATTACTAATTAAAAATCAATCACAACTGAATAAAAATAAGTACATATCTATATGAGTATATTATGTTGAAGTATTGAAAAATGAGAGAGTCGTTGGTAACAATTTTAATTATTAGTAAGGAGTTTAATTTTTAAATAATTTTCAGATTCAATAGCTTTTAAAAACATTAGCCCGTGTAGGAGCACGATTGAATGGACTACTGTTTCCCAAATATCATACCCAAGGACTTACAAGCAGTGTGGACTGAGAAGGAAAATTCAAACAACTCTTGATTCAACACATTATGTCCAGTGGATCAACTTCGGCGTGTTGTTTTACTTAACTGCAGCTATCATGATCAGTGACTTGTGTAGAGTTTCTACATCGGAATTACCTAGCTGCTGGAACTAATCAGCGTGCTGAAAGATGAGGGTGAAAAGGACAGACCGTACTGCTACTCGTTGTCCATTTGTAATTGGCATTGCCATCGAAGATGCGCAGAGAAGTCCTTGTGATGAATGTCACATTCAATCCTCAATGATATAAATACATCGGAAAGAGTGTAGTGTAGTTTCACCTATGTAGAAAATTTGGATCAGGACCGTAATTAAATACTTTTGAGCATTTCCAATGGATAGTTGCTCTGAGTTATATAGAATCATAGAATACATAGTATCAATGCATAATATTCACCAATGAATTTTTTGGTTGAAGGAATAGTGTGACCCATCACCTTCTCACTCCTCACATTGTGTTTGTGTTTGGTTCAAGAATGGAATAGATTAGGAATATCTAGGAATCAAATTGCTCATGAACTTGCTCAATGAGTCGTGTTACAAGGAGAGAGTGTAGTAATTGTGCTCCTTGCCCCATCCACGAAAGCCATGAGATTACGATCTGACGACCCTCCTTTCGCCGTGGCCTCGGCGGCTATCCTCTTCCACTTCCCCGCCATTCGCCTCACCTCCGCCGCTGCTTCCAAATTCCCCATCAACTCATCGATGCACCGCCGCACCTCCGCCGCTCGCAGCACGCCACCATCGTCCACCTGCGCACGCACGCCGACGCGCCACTCGCGCACGACGAGCTGCGCGTTCATGTGCTGGTCCGACAGCCGGGGCACGCACACCATGGGCACCCCGCTCGCCACGCTCTCCAGCACCGAGTTCCAGCCGCAGTGCGTCACAAAGCAACCCACCGCCGTGTGGGACAGCACCCTCACCTGGTCGCACCACTCCACCGCGATGCCGTTCTTGAGACGCCCCATCATCTCCGCCTCCACCTCCGCGAGTGCCACCTTGACGTCCTTCCGTATGACGAAGAGGTAGGGCCTCCCGCTCTCCTCAAGGCCTCGGAGGAGCTCGTCGAGCTGCTCCCTCGCCATCGAAGCCAGGCTCCCGAAGGAGACGTAGACCACGGAATTCGCCGGCTTGGCGTCGAGCCACTCCATGTACTCGGCGTCGTCCTGCTTGATGATGCCGGACTCGTCGCCGGACGGGAGCACCGGGCCGACGGGAAGCACGTCGTGCGCTCCCACGGCGGCGAGGGAGGCCAGCTCGAACTCTTGGCACGTGTTGGCGAGGACGGTGGCCTTGGGGCTTTCCTTGTCAAGCGTTTCGATCAGGTCGCGGATCCCGGTGAAGACGCTGTGGAACATATTGGAAGGGTCGGTGGATTCGGTCAGGAAGGACGGCAGATCGCCGATGGTCTGAGGCGCGAGGCCCGGGAGCTCCACGACGAAGGAGGGGTCGTGACGGTGCTCGGTGATGACGCCGTCTTGGCCGTGGAAGTAGTGGTAGTAGATGGCGAACACGGCGACCGGCTGGATCCAGTAGAGCGCGGACGGGACGCCGCGCTCCCGCGCGACGTCGGCCGCCCACGGGAGTAAGAGCGTGTACACGACGCGGGAGACCGGGCGGCCCCGCGCCGCGAACGCGTCCACGATCCCCGCGACGCTGCGCGCCCCCGCGGCGTGGAAGCGCGCCATGTAGGCGTTGAACGCGCCCGGGTCGCCGGTCCGGACGTACCCGGCCACCGTGCCGTCGGAGAACGGGAGGAACTCGAGGCGGCCGCCGACTTCGTCGTCATCGGGGACCTCGGCGCCGCCGTCGTCGGGCTTGGCCGGGAACATGCGGCTGTGCGCGGCCTCGGTGGTGGAGAAGGTGACGAGCGCGTCGGGCGCCGCGGCCAGCAGGCGCCTGGCGAGGCGGAGCGCTGGGGCGATGTGGCCCTGGAACGGGAAGGTGAGGACGAGGAAGTGCGGCCGCGGCGACATCTCTGGGGCTCTGGGCCTCGCGCGCGCGGGCGCGTGTCTGTGTGTCTCACCCTCGCTTACTCCCGACTGGCCACAAGCAAGCGGCGCGGCATGGGAGCTTTATGTAGCCGTAGGTGTCAGGTAGTCGAGTGCCGTTAGGCTTGCCCCTCCAGAACGCAAGACGATTTCTCATAAGGGAACAATCGGAAAAAGGCCGAGAGTGACAGCAAGGTTGCTCGTCACGTCCATCAGCCGTGTCCACGAAAACGTCAGGGTGGGCGTCAGTTCGACAATATATCGTGCCTCGTCAGTCGTCATTCGGCGTGGTGGGGACGTTTTCTTGGAGGAAGGCTGGTGGTCGCCGTGCCCATGTGCCAATTGTTCCGTGGCCTCGTGCAGTGGCAGATCTAAAAATGTGAAGAAAAGGGGAGTTTATTTTCCTTTCTTCCTTCCTCTTTTCTTTCTCTTCTTCTTCCGTCTTTTCTTCCTCCTCTTCATCCATGCCTTTCTAGGGGTTGCCTGGGCTGCACGGGGTAGGGGATCCACCCCCACGCTGGATCCACCCCAGCCTGAATGAGGAAGTTGGATTGAGCGAGGATTGAAACTAAGTTTCCTTCCTTTTTGTAACACGTGTTGGTTTTAATTATATTAGATTTATTTTAATTCAATTAAAATTATAAAACATTCGCTGAATGCTAGAGAGTTAAAAAGAAATGGTAAGTTGAGAAGTTTTCCAACCGATTTAATATGTGGATTTTGAATGCCTGTGAAATTGGAAAAGAAAATTCGGCGTGGCGTCGCATGCTAACCATTACCTCTAGGCTGAGTCATGACATCCATATTCACCCTCTCCTCTCTCCCCCTGTGCAACTACATGTATATGAGGTGGCGAGGTGCCTCCTCCACAACCACACCTGTTGTTGCTGCACTATTGCGTTTCCATCTTGGTATTCTGCATGCACGAACTGCTGGGAAAGCTGGTCTCCGAAACTAGTCCACTATTGAGATCCTGCTCAGGACTTGGCAGAAGATTATGTTTTTTAAGCAAACTTTGTTCATGTTTATACTTAGTTATACAGTAAACCTTAGCATCACACTCACTGGATCACTCATACTCCACATAATATTGGTTAATCTATGTTCCATTCATTAACTATTTCCATTTCATATAAAGTGAAGGCAAACATAAAATTCCTATGTACATCTTTTATTCATTCATGAAAAAAAAACATTATGCAAAACGTTTTTCAAAATGGCTTTAGCTCCACTAGAGAAGTTGCTTCACTATAAAAGACAGCTAGAGCCATTTTAACAGGTGCCTGATACCCACAAACATACATTTAACTTTCCTTCGGTTCTTCTTTTTGGCCTGTACCATAGGTGGTAAGTTCAATGTACCTTTTGAAGAATCAATTTAAGTTCAAAGCTAGGATTATTCACACTATGACATCCTCTTCTCCTATAGCAAAACCAAAGGAGGAAGAGTGGAGCAACTCCAACAGTATGGTCATCTCCCTCTTCAAGCTAAAATTTGATAAGTCTATTAGAAAATCACGGTCCAACAGAGTTGCTATGGCCAATCTATCCGGCTTGGCCAATGTTCCTTCACACTCTCCAATGGTTTGCTGTGCTCTCCAACCCATTTTGGAGAGTGCTAGGGAACATTTGGCAAGTCGGATGGGTTGGCCATTAATCTATACTATAAAGAGCGAGCAAATTGATGTCAATTCCCACCAAGAGTTATACCCACGTACCCCTCATGGAGGCTCACTCTTCAGGTGTTCCCATACACAAGATTACGACGAAGGGGGGAGATTCATTTCGTCGTAATGCCACCGTTCTAAATCCCATCCGCACCCTTTTTTTGACACCACGCCCTTTTTTTTTGTTTTTCTACCCGCCAGGAACCGCGTGGTGGTGTTGTATGGAAACTAATATTCGGCATAATTACTATCGTTGATCAATCAATCAATTGTTTCCTTTAAGAGCCCCTGAATCACGGACTTTTTAATTTCCCATTTCCTTTTTGGCGCTGTGCATCCAATTTGGCACGATCAATGCAAGTTTTCTTTTTTTTTATCATCGTTGTAGCTATATAAATCTATACTGAGATGGCCAACGTATTGTTTTGGCTCTACGGCTTCTTGGCGGCACTACAGGTCATTAGGTCTAACCTAGGTGAGTATGTGAAATATGGTTTGTCTAACCCACGCATGCTTCACATGGTTTCTCTAACCCGCGTCCTTATTGTAGATTTGTTACAATGAGCGAACGAATTCCGTTCTAGGACGTTACGAACACCACATCTCGTCGTGCACCTCACAGTAGTAAGAGGCGATTTGACAATTCCAACAATAATGGTATTAAGATGGATCTTGTTTTGCGTTTCTCTTTACGTTTCTATGGTTGACCTTGTTTGTTTTCTTTAAGATGGAGGCAGGGATACCTAGATCTGCAGGCTCCTGATCTAGGTTGTGTGCCAACTCCTGATCCAGGTTGTGTATTTTCAAGACTTTTTATGGATGTGATACATTGTTTTTTGTATTAATTCCAATCTTCTTTGTAAATAGGTTGTCTATCTGTAGTCGGAATGTCTACTGGAACACCTTTCGCCGGGTTTTTTTTTATGTCTTTTTTTCGTGCAAACACATGGGTGCATGGAGCAAATAGAATATTGTATCCTCCTTGGATCACACGTCGGATCCAGCTTGGATCACGTGCTTGAACCGGGGATGTGATTTTGTGTGCACTTACCCTGACATCAATGTTTGTTCATCATACCTCCAGGACTGTCACAGGAGTTTGGCTCGGGTAGTGGTGAACAAGTGGTTACAATGAAGATTTATAAAATCGCCGCACCAAATTCTGGTTAGTTAAATTTGTTTCACTAATTATTTTAATTGTTTGTACATAATTTATATCTTTTAGTTTGTTTTATTTTATGTCAGTTATTTTGGTTGAAGGTAACGATGGTGATGAGGACGATCAAGACGAGTGGCTCCATCGGAATGATACATATGCATACAAGAGAAGTGCAACCGTAGATCATGGGTGTGATGAATCGACTTTTTCGGAAATACCATTGTCACGAACAGATAAACACGACGATTATTATCGGTGCCTTGGTTTGTAGTGGATTATAGTGTATTTTATGAAATATTTCATGTTTATTATCAAGCGCTTTAGGTGCAATGTCGTATGAGGATCGTCAGAAGGAGAAGGATAGGCAAAAAATGAAGAGGAAATATGGATGGTTATCACCTGAAGAAAGAAATGTAAAATGGGCAAATCAGAGGGAAAATCATCGCCTTAAGATCGATCGGCGTGCCAAAATTATCTTTCATACTCATGGTACATCTGTGTGCAAATATTGTGGTCAAGTTGCTGTAGTCGCATGTTCTTTATTCCTATGGGCCTCATACAGCTGCATGCATGAAACAAATAGAGAGCGAAGCATCAACCTTGATCCCCAGCTTATTCCTATGGGCCTCATACAGTTGCATGCATGAAACTTCCACATGCCTTACTATGCATGCGGAAGTTTCAGCATGTTTGCATTGACAAACATTCTAGAATGATAGCTATAATTGATCCTTCTCTAGTTCATTACAATCATGCGTATAATCATCCATCCTACTACTATCTTTCTAGAATACAAAAGATTGCTAGAACGTATGATCGTGCCATGGATGAAATAGATCCCTCTTGGAATGACTTGTCGGGGTTAGATCCCTAGTACCTGCAAGGAAGGAAGAAGACGAACTCCTACTAGGACTCATACCATGTAATCCTACTAGGACTCCTCCTTGTAACCAACCAGTAATCCCGCCCCTTGAGTATATAAAAGAGGGTAAGGGTACCTAGATCGGCAGGATCAGAACCATCATCAATAGCCAACAACTAGGCTACACAACACCCAAGCGCAGGGCGCAATATACAACACCCAAAACAGGACGTACGGTATTACGCTACTCTGGTGGCCCGAACCTGTATAAATCTGTGTCTTGTGTCCTCGCTTTACCTTCGAGTTACAGGTCCGGTGATCCCCCACCAACCAATCTACTACCTCAGGATATCCCTCGGTAGGTTGCTAGGTATAAAACACTGATAATGACGACATTTACGATTGGAACCATATATATACGTGCCTTGTTCCCAAGACATTTGATAGGTAACAATACAACTTTACCTCTCATGAGATGAATAAATCTTTTTTAGAGAAGTTTACATGTTTCTCTTAACTTGCCAAGGTGCCTGATTGGGTTTTTAGTAATTGAGCTCATGAACATGTGGGATGGTGAACGGTTTCATCGTTTGCTCAATGTGGTTGGTGACGGTTATAGATACCTAGGTACCCTCATGGAGAGTCCAACCGACTACTAATGGGTTGGTCCGACTTGATGAAGAAGGCAGAAGATAGAGTCTAGTTAGGGCTCCCCACATGTTGTAATCCGACTAGATCCCATCTATAGTAACCGACTAGGGAACTTGCCATGTAACCCTACCCCTCGAAGTATATAAGTGGAGGTAGGGGTACCCCTACGAGGATATCCAATCCCTCAACACAATAACCAACACCCGAGCGCAGAGCGCAATACAATCCTCCAAATAGGACGTAGGGTATTACGCTACACTGGCAGCTCAAACCTGTATGAATCTCTGTGTTTTGTGCCTTGTGTTACCATCAAGTTTATGGTCTTGCGATCCTCCCTACCTACAAATCAACCATCTGGGTACCCCTAGGTGGACTGCCGGGCTACTAAATCTGACAGTTGGTGCACCAGGTAGGGGTGATCATGAGATCCTCTTAGCGAGCTTGATGGTAGTCATCAACGACATCTACTAAAAGATCGGGTGAGTCGTTCCTAATCTCGCAGTTACATCCATCGGGTGAGCCGTTCCTAATCTTGCACTTACATCGATCTGTTATTCTGATTTCTTAGATCGCATCTTGATGTCCCCTCCCCTCCTCTCTTTCTTTCGCTTCTCCTTCCTCCCTTTCTTCCTCTTCTCTCCTGGATGCTCCCTCCCTTCCTCTTCTCTCCCGATCGCTCCCTTGGCTCCCTCCTCTCTCAGTTCTAGACGTCAAGAAATAGGTGTGCGTGCACCCGGGGCGGCCGCTCTGCGGCTTTTAAAGAGGCGGGATAGCTATCGCCGAATCAGGCGATGGTAACAATCCCGTTCCTACCGTTTGAATCGGCGGGGCCCGTTACCGCCACCTGATCCGGCGGAAAACCGGATATCGCCGGATGGAATGGTGGAAACAGCCTCGTCCCACGCGCCGCTGCAACCCGTGTGCCGCTCACCGGATCAGAGGGCAGTAAGCGGATTTGGCTGCTGACGTGGCGGACACGGGAAGCTACCGCAGTTTCACCCGACGGTATCTTTTCTTACCGCCGATTGAGACGGCGATAGACGTTTATCGTCGTTTGATCCAGCAGCAGAGGCCTATTTCTGCAAATTTTTGGATCACCTATTTATTTCTGCAAATTCATAAAATAAAAAAATAAAAAAAATTCAAATGTAAACATTGCTCACTTTGAAATGTATGCAAAGTTTGTTGATAAAATTATTTAAATCTGTCCAAAATTTGTCCCAAATACCATCCGAATTACACTCCACTCAGAAAACTAGGGGGAAATCCATATGGGCAAATTTGTCTTTTTATTGTTGTTTTCACACCGTTAATTGTTGTTGACAGAATAGGGGCAAACTATATCTTCATTTCAAAAAATCAGGGGCAAAATCACAATTTTGAAAAAACGGGGACAAAATCACCGTTAGCATTTAAAGTAGGGGCACAAATTTGCTCCGCGGAAAACACTTTACAGCTGTGCATGCAATTTGTTGTTTAAATTCTTCCGTTCCAAATTCCTAACAAAGCGGAGAACAAGCTTATCCATAAATCTTCACGGGAGCATTGCTGAGCCAAAACAATACAGTAATCAGCTCACCAATTCCCAAAAGGTTCCAGCCTCGCGTTGCTATCGCCCATCAGTGATTCAGTGCATCTCTCACGTCACTATGCGAGCTCTCCTGTCCCGCATCCACCCGCCCGCGGCCATCTCCACCACATCCTTCCTCTCCACCTCCCTCGCGGCCTCCAGAACCCTACCCCCGAGCCCCACCCTCGTCCCGCTCCGCCTCGTCCGCCGCTTCGCCACCATGGCCGCCAGCGCCGCGGAGGAGTTTGTGAAGGGCCGCCTCTTCCCGAACGGCGTCGCTGTCATCACGCTCGACCGCCCCAAGGCCCTCAACGCCATGAACTTCGGTGAGGATCGCTCTGCGCCCCCCCCCCCCCCCCCTCTCCTTTGATCTGATCGGGTGCGGGAATGGGAATAGCTAGTTTAGATTGGGCGGATATTTCGGCAAATTGGGTTCGCGGGTTCTGCTTTGTGCCATCTATGCCAGTTTGGTGAGTTGCGGAGCAGTTGGTGAGAACCCTTGGTGTGCGGTTGGTGAATAAATGTTTGAATCTCGTATTGAGCTGGTGTAGTGCACGAGGTTTTACCTCAGTTTGTACACCCGAAGGACTAATGGTTAGTGACCAGACAGCAGTTTATTATTATTTTTTTTCTCTATAAATAGTAGAGAACTAAGTGAAATTTTAGGCGCGTGGCTCATTTGTCAAATTTTTCATCCAGTTGTGTTCCTTGGTTTGGTTGTATTTATGTCATGGAGAATATGGTCTGGTAAGACAGGGATCGTGTGATCACAGTAATGCTAACATATGTTGATCTGAAAATTTTGAAAATTAATACTTGATGTCAAACTTGAGACTGTCAAGTTCTCCCTGTTTTGATTGTTGAATTTTGTTAACTTCTGCAAAACACTTGTATCTCAAATAGCCATAAATTGTGTGTTCAAGGTGCATTGTGCAGCTTGTGCCAGGCAATTATTGAATTATACATATCCGCTCAAAAACAATTATTGAATTATACATAGGTGTAATATTCTTAATCATAGAAAACAGATTGCTTATTCATATAAAAATAGAAGAAAACATGATTTTAAATTTTTAACTAACATCCCTAGTTTCTTAGTTCACCATGTTCTTTTGGTTTCTTTGTTTCATTAAGTAAACTTAACCCTGGTGAGCAAGTTTGTGCAACTAAAGCATTAACCCCCTTGACATGTATAAGATACAAAGTGATGTCTTGTATTACTATGATAGTCTGAAATGGTATCTAAGTGTTTATCTGGAACGTAAAATGTGTTGGTTCTACTGATCATAATACTGACATAAAAATCTTTGTTTGGTTAACTCCTTTCTGGACATGCTCCACGGTACAGAGTTATAGGGTGGGGTGGTTCCATTGTCAAATTTGTCATCCTGTTGTGTTCTCAAGTTTATGCTATAGAGAATTTGGTCTGATAAGAAAGGGGTTGTGTGATCACCGTTAGTGCTAATAAAGTAACTTGAAATTTTGAAAATTGACATTCAACATCAAAATTTCTCTTCTTAATATATTGATACGCAGCTCTCTTGCGTGTTTGAGAAAAAAACATTCAACATCAAAATTGAGGCTGTCATGAACAGTAAGCCTGTTGAGTTTTGCTATGTTCTGCAAAATTATTGCATTTTGAGCAGCCTTAAAATGTGTGTTCAAGGTGCATTGTGCTATATAGTTATATGTAGTTCTAATAAGGCTTAATCGCCAAAAAAACATAATGCATAAAAAAATGGTTTTATGTTTGTATATTGAAGTGGCATCTAATTGTCTATCCGGAACTGAAATTGTTGGTTTGACTGGTCAGAATGCTGACATGAAAAATCTCTGTTATTAACTCCTTTCGCGACATGCTCTAGAGTACAAAGCTAACAAAATGGACAATCAGCTATTTGATATTCAATGAAATAGGACCTGAAAACTCTGTGGTCATCAAAACATTGTCTCGAGGCTGCAACCGCTCTGATTTAGAATTCCTGTTCTGGACAGGTTAACGGGTTATACTTTGTAGATATGAAGGTATAGGTTGAACAGATGATTTAGCATCCGCTGAGAGTTACACTCAAAGCTACAACCATATTACTTGTTGATAATACAAATTCTGATGGTGTGTCTTGTTAGGCTGTTACTCCTGTAGATGTCATTTTACATCCTTCTCTTGTCATTTTACATCCTTCTCTTAGAACATTTGTTTATTAGCCTTCTGGGCTCCAGTAACACATTTGTATCTCACATGATTACAGAAATGGATGTTAGATACAAGGCACTTCTTGATGAATGGGAAACAAATCCAAGCGTCAAGTGTATTCTTGTGGAAAGCAGCTCTCCCCGTGCCTTCTCAGCTGGTGATTAGTTTTAATTTTCTTTTTATTTTTATGAGTATGTTAGGCAATGGATGTTGAACACGGTGATCTGCCTTTTCATTTCCGGAGCATTGGAGATGTTTTCAAATATGATTCATGCCAATGCAGGGATGGATATTAAGGGTGTTGCCGCGGAAATACAAAAGGACAAAAGCACACCACTTGTGCAAAAGGTCTTTACTGTTGTCTTGCGTAGTTCTAGTCTATTTTATTTCCATGGCTGATTTATCTCTTCTTTCAGTTCAATAGTTTATGCCCACTGTTTTCTGTTTTTTATCGTAGCTTTGCTCTTACTTGCACACATAGTGACTAGTTCTTAGTGTAAACTGCAGGTGGGGATGTGAAGAGACTTGCTAATGAGTGCACAATTCCAGAGATATTAGAGGTCTAACTGTAACATGATAATGCCTTCCCGGACACAGCTTGCCTTTGCTAAATTTAAAATGCATTGGTGATTGGGCCCTTTTTGCTACCATCTCAAAATTTATAAGGCCCTTTCTCTATCTGAGAAGTTGACTTTTACAAAATAAAAAAATTGATATGCCTGCAGTTTTGTGGATGTCCAAATTTTGAACTGAGTTTCAATCTATAATTGAATTTCAACAATTAATTGTGCCATATACAAACATGTGAATTCAAGCTCCTATCAAGATGAATTAGTTAGGAGAAAAAATATTAGAGTTTGAAACAAAATTTCAATTCCAACAGCTACCTAGACCTTAAACTCTGGCATTGATGGCTGAAATTAGTTTACAGTCACTAAGTAGTACTCTGATCACTTTTCAGGTCTTCACAGCAGAATACTCTTTGATTTGCAAGATACATGAGTATGCAAAACCTTATATATGCTTGATGGATGGAGTGACGATGGGATTTGGAATTGGTCTATCAGGACATGGTCGCTACCGCATTATTACTGAGGCAATTTTTTATAACTCGAATTTGTTTGTTCTAATGAATTTCATTTTCAGTATGTAAATTCTGATGACTCCTTTCTTGGTGATAATTATTACAGAAGACGCTCCTAGCCATGCCTGAAAATGGTATTGGCCTGTTCCCAGATGTTGGCTTTGCTTACATTGGTGCAAAAGCCCCAGGAGCGGGCGCAGTTGGTATGTTCCTTTATTTTTCCCTGTTGCATCAATTCATAAAGTAATGGCTACTGCTCTACTTATTTCCTCATCAGCGTATTCTTCTCCATATGATAGCACAAAACACATTTAGCCTTCAATATCCCCCCTTTCTTCCTTATGCATTCCATGTAAATTTTGTTCGAGTCTGGGTCCGGCACACACATGCATTCCATGCATATGTTCTTATCTTCTCACCACTTTGGCTTGTTTGCTCTCAGCAGTCTTTGTTATTGCTCTAAAATTGGCTTACAATACTTGGCTATTCTTTGTCATCCTAATATGTAAAACCGTTAATTATAGTGTTTTTTCGGTTTAATCGTCCTACCAATCATATGAGTAACGGCATTGTTATGGCCTTCCCTACTATAAAAAATATGGGAAAAGCCAGCTGTTCCCAAACGGGTACACCTGTTTCACTGTTTGTATCTGATACTGAACCAGTGGCGGACGCAGGAATTTAAGATTGGGTGTACATAGATGTTAGCGAACCGAACAATCATACAAAGGGTGCCTAGTACAGTACAAAATAGTCCATTAATTTGTCATATTTTACAAAACAATATCAATTGCAACATGAACTAGAACAAGTAAATTAATAAGCAATTTTCTTTTCGCACAAACTATTGGATCAATTGCAACGAACACTAACTAGACATAATTAGTTAATAGCCAATTTGCATTTTGCACGAACCATTGGTGCCGCAGGGTCACAGCCACTGAACAAACTATGGCCGTAGCTGCTACGTGCGGCATCAACATGGCCTGCTCATCCTCGATGATGTGTCGATGCCTGCTGTAATCTCTGCCTCCTCATTTGTGCCCGCGGGGTGGCAGCGATACCCCCGGCGCTTCTGCAGAACCTGCGTTCGGCATTGTCGTGACCTGTTCTGCGTCTTCCATGGCCGACTGTGCAGCTGCAGCAAGCATGGCGCTGCAGCCGGCGCCAACAGGACCTCTGTCAGATCAGCAGCCGGCAAGCCAGCACGAACCTTGATTCCTCCGCTCTTGCGCTCCTCTGTCAGGTGCCGGCGGGCAGCGCAAGCGGATGAGAAAGTTGAGAGACGAAAGAAACAGGCGTTGGAGTCGAGGTCACATGAACTGATGCCGATTAGTTGAAAGGCGGAAGGGGGGATTGGGGCCGGTTGAGGCAGCAGGCTGAGCAAGCAGGCTGGCTTCCAGAGTCCCAGATACTTGCAAATACAGTCTGACTCAGTTAGTTACGTAACTATATATGTATATACATACTAGCTGAAAGAGTTCTGTCCAAATTATTGGGTGTACATCTGTTCACCCATGTACCTCTACTGTGTCCGCCCCTGTACTGAACACTTCTATTTTCCTTCTCATCATAGATCACTTTTGCTTCTTTCAGGAGCTTACCTTGGAATTACGGGGAAAAGAATATCATCACCTGCTGATGCTCTGTTCATAGGCCTTGGTACTCACTATGTACCTTCTGGAAATTTGGGCTCACTGAAGGAATCCCTCTTGAGTGCTAACTTGTATGTTCGTTAACTTTACTTGGTAAAAATGTACTAAATAATGTCAAAACCATGCCCTTTTTTCGTTTCCTTGTCCATGTATCTTATAGCTCATGATGCAATAAGTGCTTGTTTGTGCATCATTATCTTTTGATGTTGATATCCAATGTTCTTCTTTTGTAGTACAAATGATCCGCATAGAGACGTTGAGTCAATCCTGACAGGATACAAGAAAGAACCAGAATCTGAGCCACAACTAGAAAAGCTTTTACCACAGATCATTTCTTCTTTTGGTCCTGATAAGTCAGTTGCTGAATCTGTGGAAGAGCTAAAGAAGTGTAGTCAAAGTGATGATGCTGCAGGTAACCTTTTATGAAGCATTCCCTTTTAGTGCACCAAGGCAGTAAATATTTAGCACACAAATGCCAGCTGCTTTTATGTGTGCTATGTAAGAATTTGATTCCATGCTGGCTACAGAAGGATATCTGTATTTATGTGCCTACTTGTTCCTTTGGTGGCTGCAGTGGCAGAATGGGCCAATGAAGCTTTAGCAGGAATAAAGAAAGGTGCTCCATTTTCCCTTTGTTTAACACAGAGGCATTTCTCTCAAGTTGCATCTGCGTACGGGAACAGTGAACACTATTTATCTAAGGTATGAATCTAGTATTCTGTATGACTGAACGTTTTCATTTGTTCATGAACTATTTATCTACGCATTGATATTTCCGATGTTTGACATGTTTCAGCTGGCTGGTGTTATGAAATTGGAATACCGCATTGCCTTGAGGTCATCGGTTAGAAATGATTTTGTTGAAGGTGTACGTGCTGTTTTAGTTGACAAGGATCAGGCAAGTTATCCATATGACTTCGCTTTTCGTAAATTGTTTTGTCCAGAAGGATATATTTTGACTACAGACCGCTGGGAAACTAGGCACGTATTGTCCACAAATTAAGCACTGCCTTCCATTGGTGGGCCTCATAAGTCGTATCTACTGATCTAGGGACTGAACTTAGATAATGTTCAACCAGCTAGAACACACTGCTGTCCACTACAGCTGGTGGCATCATAAATGCTACCTAATCCAGAAATTTACATATACAATAACTGTATTGCAACAGGGTCGACAGTAAGCCATCAAGGTCCCTTGCCTTGAAGGAGAAGATGATTCTGTTTTAGAGGGCTGTTAGTGGGTTAGGGTGGAAGTTCGTTAAAGTTGATTCTGTTTTAGAGGGCTGTTAGTGGGTTAGGGTGGAAGTTTGTTATAAGCTTAAACTTCCCAGATGAACCCTATTACCATAGCTAAGCATCGGTGGTGCTTCAGTTTTTGAGAAGCCAGCATATTCACTTATCCCCATTATAAGCTAGACTTTTCAAACTGGGCATTGAGCTTAGTAGCGTCGTTATCCTCATCATGGACTAAGTTGAACTATAGAAACTAGTAGAGATAACCTGCCCCACAAATTCATTGCATTGCCTCGTGCATATATAGCTGTACACGAGTACCCGATAAAGATAGGGTATGGTCAATGTGCGAGTGTATCAGTGGGGTTGGTGTCTGCATTATCGGACTTGGTCTAAAACTAAGGTAGATGACACACTAAAATTTTTCAATTGTTGATCATGTAAATCACGGTATTTTGAGAAATGAAGGCTCAGGGCTGATCTTGAAAGTAGAAAGACTTCCCTCAACACATAGATAAAAGTCAATAAATTTTTTGTGGAACAGTTTGTACTATTAAGCAAGCTTTGCTTGAATTTTGGCATTTTAGCTGTTAATTAGGAGAACTAAAGCAATAGGTCCCTCTATTTACTCATGACTTGCAAGGTTGGTGTGATTGCTGGCAAAACGGATAATCACGTTAAACTGAATGCTAGCTGGATTGATGTTGGTTTGTTTTGTAACATGAGGTAGCTTCATTTCAAAATGGCAAGTAGAATAGATGGCAGACGCTAAATATATTATGCCCTTTTCAATAGTGATAATATATTCGTCTATACGAGGCGGTATTTCATAGAATACCCATGCTGGGGAATATTATGCAAACCTAACATGATGGGGAATATTAACTAGAAGATGATATGGAAAAGGAATCTAAATTTCTCACTGAATTTTCTTGTTACTTTGCAGAATCCTAAGTGGAATCCAGCCACTCTGGAAGAAGTAAACATGGGTGAGGTTGAATCAGTTTTTGAGCCATTAGGTGCTGAGGCTGAGTTGAGTGTGTAAACTTTCCATGGCAGCATGTAGGACTATCGCTACATGAACTTCGGTTCTCTTATTCATGGTGCAATAAGAAACTATAAACAGAGATACCTGCCTATACTGAACCCATAAATACTGTTTCTTCAGAAAATAATTGAAGTGGTACCGTTTCATCAAAATGGTACATGAGAATCCAGGTCTGTAGCTTACCCTTCTGTTCCAATATGTTCCCCCAATCCCCCTGTTTGCCACTTCGATGGATATTCCAGCCATTGTACCAGAATGATGATGACCTGGCAATTCTAGAAGAGCTTGCCCATTGGGCAGCTATCTACAAATCCATGTAATATGGCAAACTGGGGTACAGAAACCATTGGTTTGGCCAGCAGATTCCAAAGGCATGTCTAGAACAGGCGCTCAACTGACGTGCGCAGGTATTATATGAATATGGCAATATGGCATCAGAAACACTTCTGGAAGGCCTAGCAATGCGAGGCAGTCAGGCAGGTGCTGACCGAAGCATAGCCGTCTGTCCCGTGTTCCTGACGCAGGGCCGGCCGGGCTTTCGCTTTCAGATCTTAAATTAGTTGCTGCCGTTTTGCAAGACAACATGCCCTGCCCATCCTTTGGATATGATAATCAGATGGCCGCTGGCTTTATCTGTTTCGCTTGATGATGAATGCGAAACATGGAGCGAGTTGATGTTTTCCATGAACGGGCCGTGTCCCGCGTTTTGGCACTCGTATACGTTTGCTTAGCCGTCAAATGGTGATATAAGCAGATCTTTTTTTGCTGTAAGTGAGATGCGGCGTTTATTTCGTTGGAGACTTGAGGACCGGAGTACATTACGTGTAGAGTACATGTGTTGTCATGGACTAGTGGTAGGGGGCTAGGGGCATTTGATGAATTTTAATATTAAAACCGTAAAGATAAATGGGTGTCTTAATGTAAGATATATTTATTTTGTCATTCAGTAGAAAAATTCTCCTGATTTTTGGAGCTTGCATGACTTAAATGACGGACGGAAGTTAGGAGTAATGCCATATAAGGAAAAAAAAGTTTTTTCAAAGTTAAGAAAAGAATTGAGCCATCTTCTGTGAAATAAGAAATTTTCTCTAAATTTTTTAAAAATTTAGGATGCATGCGAGAAGAGGGATAGGAGGATGAGACTTCCTATATGTGGGGAGCAGGGTAGGACAAATGAGAGACTCTTCGTTCGGAAAACGAGGGATAGTGAGTGTAGGGCGAACAGAGGACTAGTTGGAGCTTCTTACACTAAAACTAATCTTCCAAGTTTATCCACACTGGATATAGCGTCAATAAATTAGAAAGCAGCCATCATCGCATCCGCGTCAAGGCCGGGGGCAGAATCCCGTCGCCCCGGTCCCCGCGGCCACCGCACGGCCGATCCTGCGATCCACTGGCCACTTCCGCCTGATCCATCAACTTGCCGCCGCATCCGGAGCCCGGAGCGGCTGCCCACTTGCTTGGCCGCCCGCAGCCCGCCCGCCAGTGCCAAATGCGCCACCCACGACAGCGACGGCGTAGATTTTCCGTCTCCGCGCGGCCCTGCGCCGCTGCTGTGATCAGGGGAAACGGGGGAGTGATTTCTGATTTGGACGGGAGGCGACGCGAGACTGGCGGGGCCGGCGGCGCGAGATGATAGGATCGCGGGTTACCGCTTGCTTGCCCTCCACACACCACAATGATCGCTGCGGTATTATCCCATCCGCGGACCGGACCAGGCGGTCTTATTTTTTTTCCCCGTTCGTCCCTATCCGCTCGTTTTTAGGTGGATACCCGCCGCTAAAATTTGGCACGTGTCACATCAAATATTTGATGCTAATTAGAAATATTAAATATAAGCTAATTATAAAACTAATTGCACAGATGAAGTCTAATTCGCGAGACAAATCTATTAAGCCTAATTAGTCCATAATTTGATAATGTGGTGCTACAGTAACTATTTACTAATGATGGATTAATTAGGCTTAATAGATTCGTCTCGTGAATTAGCACAGGGGTTCTGCAATTAGTTTTATAATTAGCTTATGTTTAGTCCTCCTAATTAGCATCCGAACATCCGATGTGACACTACTAAAGTTTAGCACGTAGTATCCAAACACCCCCTTAATCTCGCCAGGTTTCTGTGGTCGCCGGATACGTTGCGGTGTCGGTGTGGTACAGTGGCAGATGGCTCTGACTTTTCATCATCTAGTCACGTTGTTCTGTCATGGCCGGTTCCTTAACAAGTTACCTTACAATTGTCACGCGTCGAGGAACGGAGAATCACGTCAGTTAAGAGTGGTCGGACTGCAGCGAAACGGTGATCCCTTAGCTTCAGGTGTGTTGGGTTGTTCCATCGTACTTTTTTTTAAATGTTAGGTTCAACCCATCCCATGTTGGGTTGAGAGGGATGGCTCCATTCCGGTTATTGTTTTTAAAGATTGTGAGAGATAAGATAGATATCGTTTTCACAGCGTTAGTGACAATTCTCCTTGGATGCACATGTCTACTTTTTTTCATTTGCCTTATCTCTTTCCTCAGTCTTGGCTCTCCAGCCCTATGCCCCACCACCCCCAGTGATGCACCGACTGCTAACCAAGGGTCGCGCATCCAGTCGCCCGCCTCCACGAGAGCTCGTAGCGCCGGTTGTTGTCTTCCTCCACCTGGCTACTTCAATCCCCTCCACCGAATATTGGATTTACTCCAGCTAGCATCAAAATTCGCTCGTCAAACTTCGATTACTTCCTTGTCGGAGAAATTTGTTGTCCGTAGTTAGTCCTAACTCAATCCCTCAGAGTCAAAGCTTCCTTGCTTCAAGACGAACTCATTTGAGCACCCATCTTCGTGAATCGATGTCAAGGATGGCCATAATCGAAGTTTTTCCAATCCATGGCACAATAAGAGCTCGAGCTCGCCCCGGCAGTCCTGTGCGCCCACCCTAAGAGCCGCTCCTCCCTCTTCCCGCGTCGGCCGCCGCTCCTCCCTCCCTCCCCCGCGGTGGTCTCCTCCTCTGTGCCAGCTGCTGCCCCTCTACGTCAGTCGTCCCTTCTACGCCAGCCTCCTCGTCACGCTCCTCTGCGCCACCCTCTCTCACTCGTCTGCACACACACGTGAAACGGCCTAGGAACGGCGTCCATCTGGGTTGAGTGCGTCCGCTCATTTTGGGCGGATGCACTCGACCCCCATTGTTTGGTTTTGGGACGAAGTGGGTTGGGTCGGCTCCAACCTATTTTTGGATTGAGTTCAACCCATCTCATATTTGGTTGATGAGTATGGGTCCAACCCAATTTTTTATTTGGTTGGAAAGGTTATTGGAATGGGATGGATGCTACCTTAACACCGTTAGCTATAGTAAATTGTGGAGCCTGCGTGTCAATAGTGGGACCCACTTGTCATTCTCTTGTATTATTTATTTCTTCTACGTTCTTCCTCATCCTCATCCTCCCCCGTCAGCCCCGCCTCTCCTCCCTCAAGCCAAACCTCATCCTCCCCCGACAGCCCCGCCTCTGCTCCCTCGAGCCCTACCTCATCCTCCCCCGCCAGCCCCACCTCTGCTTCTCGCCAGCGGCGCCGTCTGCCCCCGCCGGGATCTCCACGCCGCCACCCCTACCGTCCCGGCGGCGGAGCTCCCCTGGGCGGAGCCCACGCTTACCTGGCCGGTGGCAAAGCTTTCCTGGGTGGAGCTCGAGCTCACCTGGCCGCCCTTCCTCTTCCCCGGCGTCAACCTCCCCTGCGCCAGCCTCCGGCCCGTCGGCCTCCCTGGCGTCGGCCTTCCCCGCACCGGCCTCCGCCGCGTGGCCTTCCCCGGCACTGGCCTTCCCCGCATCGGCCTCCGGTGCGTCGGCCTCCCCGTAGCGCCGCCCTTCTCCTCCACCAACGGAGTGAGACGGCATGCGTGGGAGCCAACTGAGTCGGACCATCCCAACCCGCACATGCAGGGTATATTCTCTATCAGGGATGAACACAACACACTATATTTTGAACCGAAACACCGTGCTAATTGGGTTCGACCCAACCCAACCCACTCTAACCCTCAAACCAAACACACTCGAATATTCCCTCCTGAGTCCGATCCAACCCATATACTTTTTCAATAAACACGGGGATCGAACCCGTTCTGACTCAATTTGACCTCAGAACCAAACACACTCTAGGATCAGGCTGGTGCCGGCAGGGAGCACATGGCCTCTGACGTGCGGCGCGCCGTTCAGAAGATTCGTGGGGAAATGGCGGGCGTGACGGCCGGCCGGCCGATCCGAGAACTACGCAGGCTGCGACGCGTGTGCTTTGCGGGAGCTCTCAATGAGTCGTGAACTCATGATGCCCCCGAGTGGCAGAATAACGGTATCACTCGAAAACCGTGCATCGCCGGACATGTGGCGAGGGCCGATGTTGCGTAACGCCAGGTTCCAATCGAACCGCGACATCTGTCCTGTGAGTTCAATCCCTTGGCGTCGAGCGGAGCCTCGCACAGTCACACGTGCACGAGGCATGTGGCTGCTACAGCGCTGGTACACAAACAACTCTGCTTTCGGGAGCTTCGACCTCCAAATTGGTCTCATCTTGAATCCCGGAGGCAACGGCCCGGTCCTTGCGAAACCGCTAGAAGATCCGGGCATCCGGGTCCGGGGTCCCCGTGATATCAGCTGCAGGCAGGGATTCAGGGATGGCGGCGCGCGGGGAGCGTCGCAGCGTGAGCCGCTGCTGATTCGGACGCGGAATCCACCCGCTCGGATGAGGACAAGGGATGGGAGTACGGGACCGGGAGCGCTGATCTGTGGTCTCGACGGGCCACGCGGGGCCTCCGCATTGGGTTCCCGGCGCCACGGCGCGCCCGCGGAGAGGTCTTCCGTGTCGGTCTCCCGCTGCGCCCGTGGTCCCTGGCCTTTCGCCGCGCCTCTTCTTCCGATCCAGTGGTCAACTAGCTGAGTGTACTGTACTTTACAGCAGTTCCTTGTTCAGTCCCAATTTTGCTTCTCATTTCGTTAACTGTTTACTGAATGTCGTCGGAAGGCGAAGCCTGCGATCCTCAGTTCTCATCGCTGACGTGGCACGCTTACCTCTAGCGAAGCCTATCGACATGCCATTTGTGCCTATCGACAACGCATCCTGACAAACGAAGTGACATGTGGTTTATCACAAACGGATTAAAATCCAGGAGAAGCCATCCCCACACGTAAATCATTGAACAAAAAAGCTCTGGAAGCAACTGGACCCACACAGTCCTCAAAATATCGCGCGCTTGCTATTGCTCTGTCTGCCCCAGCCTCCATCTCCATATAAATACCCCAATCTGCTCCCGCTACTCGCCTCACACAAAAAACCATCAAACACGCACAGAGCTCAGAGAACAGCCTCTCGTTTCTTGCACGAATCCAGCTTCGATCCATCGATCGGAACATCGCTTACGGCCAGACGCAGCTGATCAAGGCATTATCTGCAATGGGCGAGCTGATCCCCGGGTTGCCGGAGGAGGTGGCGAGGGAGTGCCTCGTCCGGGTGGGCTTCGACCAGCTGCCGGTGGTCCGCCGCATCTCGCGCCAGTGGAAGTCGGAGGTGGAGTCGCCGGACTACCACCGCCTGCGCCGGGCGGAGGGGCTGGCGCGGCCGGTGCTCGCGCTTGCCCAGGCGCAGCCAGCGGCGCCGGCCGACGACGCGGCTCCGGCGGCGCACAAGCACTCGTCGACCGCGGCCTCGGGGGGGCCCGCGAACTCGTACCGGATGGTGCTGCTGGACCCGGTGGAGGGGCGGTGGGCGCCGCTGCCGGCGCTGCCCGGGCCGACGGAGAGCCTGCCCCTGTTCTGCCAGGTGGCCGCCTTGGACGGCGGGCAGGGGAGGAAGCGGCTGGTGGTCGTCGGCGGCTGGGACCCGGAGACATGGGCGCCGATGGACGCGGTGTTCGTGTACGACTTCCTCACCGGTGCGTGGCGGCGCGGCGCGCCCATGCCCGGGCCGCGGCGGTCCTTCTTCGCCTGCGCGGCCGTCGGCGGCGCCGTGTACGTGGCCGGCGGCCACGACGAGGAGAAGAACGCGCTGCGGTCCGCGCTGGCGTACGACCCGGACGCCGACGCGTGGGCGTGGCTCCCGGACATGGCGGCGGAGCGCGACGAGCCGCGCGGCCTCTGCGTCGCCGGCAGGTTCCTCGTCGTCGGCGGGTACCCGACGCAGGCGCAGGGCCGCTTCGTCGGCTCCGCGGAGGCCTTCGACCCGGCGACGTCGGCCTGGGCGCCCGTCCAGGACGGCCTGATCGAGGACGGCGCGTGCCCGAGGACCTGCTGCGCGGCGCCGGGGGCGTCGGAGCGGATGTACATGCTCCGCGACGGCCACCTCGTGGCGCGCGATGGCCTTGCCGCGTCGTGGCTCCCGGTGGCGCAGGTGCCGGAGGACGCGCTCACCGCGGCGACCGTCTCCGCCATCCCCGACGGGCGCGTCGTGGTGATCGGCGCCGGATGCCACGGCGGGGACCAGACCGTGTACGTGCTCCGCGAGGAGGCCGGGAAGGGCGCGTCCTGGGCGCGCGCGCCGGCGCCGCCCGAATTCTCCGGCCACGTGCAGGCCGCCTGCTCCCTTCAAATCTGATCAAGTGTACATAGAAGAATGCAGAACAAATCTGCCTATACGCATGTACATAGCTAGCTACGCGCCTCTGCAACTATACGTCTCACGGTTGTATATAGCATTAGACTACGTCAAGCAAAGCAGAGGAAGGGAAGAAAGTTTAAGGGTGGATCCTCGGGCTTAAGTTTAACTCTTATCCTATCGAATGTTCGGATGAATGTTCGGATGCTAATTAGAAGTACTAAACATGAGTTAATTATAAAACTAATTGCATAAGTTCTAGGCTAATTCGCAAGATGAATCTATTAAGCCTAATTAATCCATCATTAGCAAATGGTTACGGTAGCACCACATTGTCAAATCATGAACTTAATTAGGCTTAATAGATTCGTATCGTGAATTAGCCTCCATTTGTGCAATTAGTTTTGTAATTAGCTTATATTTATACTCTTAATTAGTATCAACATCCGATGTGATGGGGTTAAAGTTTACCTCATGCTATCCAAACGTTTGAAAAAGAGCGAAGGATGGCAGGTTCGGAATATTTTGTTTCATCAAAATTTGTTCCGTCGAAGTCTCTTCGCAGCATGTTCAGTTCAGTCAAGTTCTAGCTAGTGTTCTGAAGTTCTAGAACCTTTCGTTGGAATTGGAACTGTTAGCCGGACAAGAAAGTCTCTGTTTTGGGGACCTGTCCGTTTGGAATCTTCTGCAACCGTGGAGATTACGTGACAATGAAGTCCGTCGTCTCTATCCCGAGCCATGTCGTCGTCTCGCTGCATTTACATCGTCGTTTCCCAGCGTCCATATCTTCCACTGACGTCACGCACGTTCCGAGAGAAGTTCGGCAGCACCGTTTCAGGGAGAAACCAGAGCTGCATCTCCGCTCTGCAACTCTGGCCTCTAGCTCGTTCAGAATCAGTGCCTTTGCACGAAGAAGGAATAGTCTGAACCAGCTCGATCGACGATCGGTTACCACTTACTGCCGCTGATCCGGAGTTTGTGACGCTCGCACGGTCCGGCGTCAGCGTCGGTCGCCAACGCTAAACAGGAGCCAAGTGGACTAATGGAGACTCAGTCAGATTCAGGCACCAAAGTGTCTCCCTCCCTCGCGTGTTCATTGCAGACAGTCCCATCGCGGATTCACGGCAGAAACCCGAGCGCCGGAAGTGGCAAGGGAAACCGAGCGCCGCGAGCAGACGACGACGCCCGCGCGCTGGGAGTCGGAGCAGAACCGGCGTGTCGGCGGGGAGGAGGTTTTGAGCCCGGAAAGCAACCGGTTGCCGCACGTCGAGCGGCGGAGAACGAACGGGCGCGAGGCAGACGTCCCCGGCGGCACGGCCTGCCCATGCGGTCACGGCGCCACCGACGGGCACCCGCACTTACTCGTGTGCCATGCCGCGGTTTCGACGATATTTTCCTGGAGCGCGCGGCTCCTATGCACGTATCACGTATGGACGGCAGCGGGCGGCCTCTTGGCTTCTCTCTCACCGTGTGGGCATGAATGCATCATTGATTTGCAAGAGCCGCTAATTGATGAGTAGAGTGAGTTATCGAGTGAGTCGGCTTTGAACTTGAACTTTCAGGTTTGTTGGGGGTTCGATAGGGTTGAGTGGTTGACGTCGCTTTTGGGTCCTTCTCCGCCGCCGGAATGGATTGGGCTGGCGTTGCTCGTCGGATAAGGTGGTGCTGGCGCGGATCGGTTTGATGGTGTCCGCACTTCGAGTCGTCTCCATCGGTCAATGGGGATTTAAAGATGCGTCTAGTCTGGATCCCGGGGATGGATCGGAGTATTGTCTTATTGATGAGTGAGAGGGATTCTTGCCGGCCGCCAGGGCAATGCCATCAAGGAAGTTGCTATCATTTGGTATTATTCGGCTGAGAATACTTACGCCGGCCCGACGCAAAGATGATCGTGGTAAACTCGATCGGTTACTGCGTGTATTGCCCGGAAGGCGGAATGTAGGAGTAGTGCACGGAGATCAGAGATGCCATGTTTATTCCTCCGAAGCTCCTACATATGAGATGCCTGAGAATTGCGAAATTTCAGGCTATGGCTCAAGAACACCGGCACTGACAAGTGGCCGTGCTCTGTGCTGAGTTGTAACCTTTCGAGCGGTGATTTTTATTGCGGCTCCAATGCAATGTATTCAGGCGGGGAATTCTTTTGGCGTTCGATGCCCCTTTCAAAAAAAAGGAAAATGACGAGTGGGTGCCACGCGCAGGTGTGCGACCCTGCGAGCACCAAAACGCGACCGAACGAACGAACGAACGATGACGGGTGCCAAAATCGACGACCCAGTTAAAGCAGCCCGCATCAGAGATCCAACCAACATTCATTGGCCCATTTGTTGCTCTCTGTTCTTTGCTAGACCATATCCACCATCACACTAGCTCCCATACAAACAAAACACCAACGCAGCAGAGAGTGGGCCTTCTTTACACAAGGTTCACAGGCCGGACCATCACAGCCCACCGCCCACCCATACAGCAAGATGCACCGCTGCAGCTTCAGGCCCGTGCCCCGCACCAGCCGCGTATTTGTTTTAAAGATATTTTGATTTTTAAAACGATTTTTAAAATTGAACAGCTCTGGGTGGCTGGGTCCACGCCAACCTTGATCGCGCTGATGTTTAACATCACCACGCCAGGTTTTATTGTGCTATATACATGGGTGACATGGTCACATGGACTGTGCATCACCAAGTCTTAAGGACATCTTCTGCGGTCCCTCCAAAAGCTAATCATGGTTTGATGTGGAGGAGATGAATTGATTCATCGGGTCTGTTCGCTTCAGCTTATAAGCCGGCTGAAAAGCTGAAATGACTGATTTGTTGTGAGAGAAAAACACTGTTTGGTGGTTAATAAGCCGGTTGAATAATCTGGAGGTAGTGAGAAAGAATCGACTCATATTCTTGCATGGATTCATAGTGAACAGAGGAAGCTGAAAAAACAGAACGCATCATGCATCTTGTAGGAAGACCGGAAGAGCACGTCCGAGGAAAACGGCCGGCCGGCAAAGCGCATTAGCGTTACTCACACCATGTGAAAAATTCATCGAGAAGAGGAGAACGAGCGACGAAATCGGGATCGTTTAGGCTTCCAGTGTCACGCGCCACTCATCCTACCTCTTCGATCGCAGCCTCGCAGCTTAGTTGCGGATCACGTTGAAGGAGCACTCGCTGACGGCAGCTTTACGCGTTGCAAATACTCTATATCGATGACGACGCAAGCATGGCCATATCGGCCAGCAAGTCGACTCCAACGACCTTTTTTTTTTGGGTATCCACCAAATTTTACTTGTTCTCGTTTCTACCTGCTGACTTCATGAGAAGGACGTAGACCAAACCAAGATGTGTCTTTCCAAGACGTCAAGCACTATGCAAAACCGTAGATTAATATTAGTTCCAGAGCCAAGACAAAAAGACCATCTCGTGCAATCTAAACTACTGCCGAGTCCTTTAGCAACCAAACCTCTTACGCTTTCATTCAGTAGAGAAGAGACCTTCCACTCAACATTTTTAATTCGGGTTGTTTTTATCCAGGACTAAAGGGCATTTAGTCCCGGGTCAAATTCCCACCATCGAGGGCCACCTCCGACGGGCCCTTTAATCCCAGTTAGTAATATCAACCAGGACTAAAGACCCCCTTTAGTCCCGGTTGTAATGGAGGGAATCTGGTGGGACGTTTAATCTCAGCCGGTGCCTCCAATCGAGACTAAAAGACCCCCTTTCCACGCGGCTCCCCCCTCTCTCCACCTTATCTTCTCCTCCTCTCCCTTTCTTATCTCGTGCACGCAGGCAGCGCTCTTCTTCCTCGTCGTCCTCTCCCTTTCTTCCAGGCGGGCAGCTCCGGCGCGGGCGGGGGAGCCGGGGCGGGCAGGCGGCCAGCACGGGCCAGTGCGAGCAGGCTGGCGTGGGCAACCGCCCGAGCGGCGGGGCGAGGGTGGGGCACGTGGCGGCCAGGACCGCCTCCCGCGGTCGGCCTGCTAGGGGTGGCGGGGCACTGGCAGCCGTGGCCAAGGCCATGGAACGGCGCACGACCTGTGGTAGGAGCGCAGCGGTGGGGGCACGAGCAGCTAGGGTCGCGCGGCCCACTTTTTTTTTTATTTTTTTGGAACTTTTTAGTCTCGGTGAAATACCCGGAACTAAAGATGGAACTTTTAGTCCCGAATGATTAGTCCCAGTTAGATTTTTGAGACCTATGTGTCCCTCCAACCGGGACTAAAACCTAATTTTTCACCAGCGTTTTTATGCGCAACAGCCAACAGGAAATAAAATACCTCGAGCAACAACATGGACCACGTGCTTATTAATCAGTTGACTCTCCACTGCTACTGCTACCTAAGCACCTATCCACATCTATCGATTCCTGTCGGCCCATGTCTCGGAGTAAACAAAAACTGCTCGTGTAGATCAAGGAGAGATGAAACACGATCACACTTCGCTGGTCAAAAGAAAGAAACACGACCTTACTTTGCGCACTAGATACTGGGTCAACCTGTCGGTGTAAATACAATACTAGGACCTCCTATATATCACAAAATATAAGTCTATCTCAAGTCAAACATTTTAGCCTTGACACTTGACGGCTTAATCATCAATATAAAAGAACAAATTATATATACCGACAAATTAAAATTCAACCTTTATCAAGAAATCTACTTTCACAACTAGCAGGAAGGCAATCATATTTTTCAACTTAAGGCAATCATATACACTTCTTCTTATCTTAATGCTCCTCACATATGATAGAAAATGATTATGATATATTATTTCTTTAAAAGTATTACCTTAACATAGCATATCCATTGTCACCTGTAAAACATTTTTTTAACTCACAAATTAAAGAAAACTTCTAGAATGTTATTGAAATGAAATATACAGTATTCCTGCAAGGTAATATAAACATCATACAAAGCTCGGTGCTTTTAAAGATGTCTCTAGATAAAAGATGTTATATACAAAAGGCATTAACATTGATACATAAAAATGATAACGTCTATTTTAAATATGATCATATGAAAACACTAGTTATTTTTATGTTTTGAATAGAAGAACTACATCATGATTAATTACTATTTATCAGATATCTATGAGCCAACTGACCAAGTAATTTTCTCATCACTGAAGTCTGGAGGTGGCACGACGTTTACTGAGATATACCCTGACCCATGTGGAGAGTGGAATCATGAAGCCCCTAAATTCGCACGACTTGCAAAGCATAAGAAGCTTGTACTTTATGATGCATAGACAACATGCCCTTAAAGTTCGTTCGTTGTTTTCTAGTTCAACAGATTCTTCACTTGCTTGGAAAAATCATATAATAGAATGGCAAATATTTAGGAACAAAACATGAGTATTATTGTGTACACTTATTTGTGGAGTTCTCCACACACCACTAACTTCCACTGATATAACCTTCCTTCTAAAGCCACTAGAGGGTGAACATATAGGGTCTATTGGTTTCTTGCAATAGTGTAGCCTGGCTCACACCAATGAGACAAGTTCCCTTGGGTCAGGCTAAGGCCATGCAAGTACCTTCTGATTGGTTGCCTGGAGGTATGCAGAATGGCCACGCGGCACACTTGACTGGTTGTCCAGATGAAGCACGCGTCCAGCAGATTTTAGTCTGCGCGCATGCACCGCTTGCACCCCGCCAGCCAACCTCTGCAGAAGCGTTGAAATTTTTCGTATCCAGCGAGCCTGGCTCCAGTGGCGCTTTTGCATCTCCAAAGCCAGGTCCAGCAGCTTGTCTAGGCAATCATCAAGACGAAGTTGCATCCCGTCAGCTGATCAGACCGGATTCAGCCATCCATTCACCCCCATAACAATCCCGAACCCGAAAAACCGAACTCGAACGATATCGTAGTACAACATCGGTGATGGAATAGTGTTTTTATGAAGGAGCACATGGGAGCGATTAGTGACGGTAGCGCTAGGGTTCCAAGGACATGAGGAAGAATGATGTGACAAGGAATGCTCAAAGAGTTTGTCCATTCTTTTACATATTCACAATTTAGAATTAGTAGAAAAAAATGTATATTCCCTTTAATCTCCAAACGATCAGAAGAGGGGAATTCCACAAGAATACAAGTCACACCTCAAAAACATATGTCTGATCACAAACTCAATCATAATACCTAAAAAGCATAGATATAATTTTCAATACGAAGTAGCAGATGATATTGCTATATAAAGTTCTAGAGGCGATGCTCGATAGGAGATAATACCAATGATGAAACAACTGTGATTACAAAGTGAGCATCGTCTAAGCCGACCCACATGTCCAAATAGGATTTAACTCAACAAGTCAGGTTGGACTTCTAGATCTGACTCACTCAAACTACATGCTAACCAACTAAAAGAATAGAATTTCCACATGATATTCTTAATCATGCATTTATCTTGTAGTACATATTTGTTTCCTTCTCATCTCTTCATCAAAGCACAACATATATATTATTTCTTCTACATATCTTTTATAATATGATTGGTTTGTGGGCATCACATAAGTTGCACATCGTTTCTTGTTTAATTTATTACGCTTATATAGTAAAAATCGAACGATCAATATATATAATTCATAAAAAAATTATTTTATAGAAAGAGTAATGCACAATCATATGAAACCTACAAATTGAACTTATTTTTTAAAAATCAAACACACGACACATACATACATTTATATGTACGCGCACACACTCAACCCTATTGGATCGATACATAAGTACTTTTTCTTTATTCTCGATAGGACCTGAGTATCACCGTGGTGAGAAACTGATCATTTGATTGCAGCCACAATTTTGGTCATTCGAAACATAGATATCAAACATGTTTAGCATTCATCTTGATAATACTTTATCACGCATATGGGTTACATATGAGTACACGCCCAAACTGAATTGTGTGATGTGGTATATGGATATTGTTAGACTTCACATCCACTTAGATATGGAGTGTGTTTCTCTCGACGTGGACACTAGTGAGTGACGCTTCCTCGTCAGTCACCGCTCAACAACTCCATGAAATTTTGTCTGCACACACTGCACTTTGTACATCAAGTGCCATGTACGTAGTAATCTTCTAGACAGGAATACAATACCATTTCATATAGCTCTCCCAACGTAGCTCTCATAGATCAGACGTAGTTATACGGCGGCCTAGTTCCTCACGTACGCATGCACCACGTCAGACGAGATCCTCCCGCATCCTGCGGGCGAAGTCGTCAGCGTGCTCCTTGGTGACGCAGCTGGCCAGCAGCCGCGTTCCGGCGAGCGGCGCGGGCGCCCTCATGACGATGACCGACGCGATGAGGTCGCAGTTCACCAGCGGGCCGGCGGACATGGGCGCGCCGTACCCGTAGTCCACGTCGTTGAACCCGAGCTTGCTCCAGTCCGACACGTACACGGACTCGTAGTTGAAGGTCATCTGGAACGGGTCGCGCCCTCCGGTGCGGTCCTCCGCCCAGCTCAGGCACTCCTCGGCCATCCGCCGCTTCGCGTCCCGCACCATGCCGACGAGCTCGATCACCGACGATCCCGCCACCTTCTCCGCCGGCGCCGACACCTTCACGGGGAAGATGGCGTTGCCGTAGTAGCCCGGCTCCAGCTTCAGCACGTGGCGGACGCTGGCGAAGAAGCAGAGCCTGACGTCGGCGCCGGCGTCGATGGCCCGCGTCCGGCACTGCCAGAGCTTGGCGATGACGATGTCGAAGGCCGAGCAGATCTTGCCGCCCGTGGACGCCGCGTACTGCGACTTGAGCTTTCCGATGTAGGCGGCGGGGAAGTCGAAGGCGATGTATTCGAGGGCCAGCACCGGCAGCTCCGGGAGCGGGCCGGGCTTGATGTCCGGGTCGGGGAAGCGGTCCCGGGCCCAGACGGGCTTCACGCGGGGCTCCGGCAGCCCGCGGGCGAGGTCGCCGACAGCGTTCAGGAACTGCGCCGCGCCCGTGCCGTCCGCCACCGCGTGGTTGGTGCGCAGGCCGACCACGAAGCCACCGCAGGTGAAGGTCGTGACCTGATTGAAGGTAGATCACGACATAAAAATTTCATTCACGTTGTATATGTATATGACCATCACCAATCTAGGTAGTATAAGTAGTTACCAATAATATTCTAATAGTACTAGCAATTCAGAGTTCAGATTGATGGAGATTGAAAAAAGAGAGAAGTATTTCACTTGCACCAGTGAATCCAACCGTTGACTTCTAACGAACACAGACAGGTTTAGCTCTGTTCAAAGCTATGCTAATACGCACATGCCTAAAATATGGTCGTGGAAAAGATAACAAACAAATAAAGACCCCGATCTATGCCAATTATGTTTGGTCGGGGTGCCAAATCGATCACTTGAAGAAGGAAAACTTGTACGTGCGGTGCAAAACGGACAAGCAAGTAGATCCAACCGCACCTGTATCATGGCGAGGGTGTTGTGCGGCTCGACGGGCCAGAGCTCCGGCGTGGGGCACGGCACGAGCTGGTCCTTGGCGAGCAGAAGCGGGCGCTCCAGGAAGTTGACGTCGGCGAGGGCGCAGTTGGCGGCGGCCTCCACGAAGTAGACGCCCTCGCCGGAGCACAGCACGGCGGGGCGCCCCGGGACGTCCTCCACGATCCGCCCCGCGAACGGGTAGTAGTGCACCAGCGCGTCCGCCAGCGCGCCGCGCACCACCGCCGCCGGGGACTTCTTATTCGTCCTGTTGTTGTTGGTCGCCGCCTGCAGCAGGGCGGCGTCGGCCACGGCGTCACGATCAGCCTCTCCCACCGCCGCCGGCGCCGGCGCCGGCAGCAGCGTGTCCGCGACGTTGCGGTAGATGTGCGCGGACTCGACGAGGCCGCGGTGCGTCGGGTACCGGTCGACCCAGGCCATGGGCAGCGTCTCCGACGGCGTGGCGGCGGACGGCCGCACGGGGCCCTCGGACAGCTTGGTCACCGTGAACATGCCCATGGCGGCTCTCTGGTTTTCTCTGCTAGGCTAGCTAGCTAGCTCTCGGCTGAGTCGCAGGGTTGGCCTCGGCCCTTTGCCCCTTGGCGCGTTCGTGTAGGGCGCGGGAGAAATCAGAAATGGAGAGGGAGATGGCTCGGTGAGTTATGGGGTTGCATAGCGAAACGGCGCGGGGCTTTTATAGGAGCCCAGCGGTAGTTGGGCGCCAACTTACTGCTAACACTTTTTGTGCTTCAGATCATTTGTTGACTAATTAAAAAGGCAAGGAGATGTTGCGCCTACCACTCAAGGAGGTTTTAGCTGCACTGCAATGTGTAGTACACAGTTCACGGCCTCCATTAATCTCACTCGTCGTGTAGCGTCGTCCTGCCACCACAATTGCACCGAACGGAATTTAGTCAGGCATCGATGCATAGATCCCATTAGGGGAAGGGCAATGTGAATGTGTGGTATGGCAATAAGGGTGGGACCTACTGTAGGTGGCTACAATGGTTAAGGCTCCCAAGGAAAAAAGGTGGGTCCGGCTGGAGTAAGAAAAAGAAATCACCTTCCACGTGAATCGGCAAAAGTATTGTATTCTATTGTCTTGTTGTTACACCTAGGTTCATTTTGACCGGATGGTACTTGTGGTGTGTTCCTACAATGATAAAAGTCAATGACTATAGCCGCATTGAATGCTTAATGCTACCTTTTTATCACAGTGTGGCTGCCCTTGTAGCATAGCAGGAGAGTAATAAACGTGGTTGATTTTTCAAATTACAGCAAAGGAGAACTATGCTAGGTTTCACTTTGAATTCACGAGTAGGCCAAATGAAGCCTACAAGTGATGCTCCCGTCATATTAAAACTTTGGTGGGCTAGTTAGTGCATCTCTAAGCACGATATCAAAGTGGGTTTCTATCTTTATTTACATCCGGTTAGAGCATCTCCAACAGTCTCCCTTCCCCCAATCCAACTACCGTATTAGGAGAGTTGATAAGAAAATAGTACTCCAACAGTCTCCCTTTACCTTTCTCTTTTTCTAATAATTATTGGGACAACCCAATAATTCACTCCAACTCTCTCTAAATAAAGGAGGAGTTGTGACTCTCCCAATACGGTAGTTGGATTGTGATGAGATTATTGAGAGATTGCAAAAGTAACTCTCCCAATAATAGTGAAAGTGATATTAAGATATCCATATTAACTAGTTATTGGAAAATATTTATGAGAAAAAGAGCTGAGAGCCACGCTCTCCAGAAGCTGAGAGCGACACCCTTGGGAGAGGGTAACCGAGCTTCGTACACCCTTGGGAGATGCTTTCTAACTAGATCCACTAACCATCATCTTTTAAGTCATATATATTTGGTGCCGTATTTTTATTACTAAAAGCGAAAAGAAACAAAATAAAAAGAGAGGAACTAAAACGACTTCGTGCAATAACGCACAATACAACTGATGCCGGGCACAGCTAGCCGAGACTGAGAGAAAAAAAAAGGAGGAGAAAAAACAAACCAACTTGGAAAAAAAATAGTCTCAAAACTAGCGGGAGAACATTAAGCCTGGTTTCTGTTTTTCCTGGCTTTCCTGGATCATTACATCCACCATTGAAGCATGTTATACATGCTTTCCTTAATTAATGTTAATAGTTAGCTTTTGGGTATATTGGTTGTTACATTTGACTCCATCTTGAACTTTTTTGGTGACTCTGGATGCATCAACTCAACAATTTCGAATACCCTTTTGGCTTAAACAATTTGCCACCTAACTTGATTTCAAAATTGAGCACGAGACCTTACACGGGTTATTTGCCTTGCATGCTTTCAAGTGGCATTATCCTATACACTTCAAAAAAGCCATACGTGACCATCGTGCAGAAAAAGAAAAAAAGTGAAGTCCCTAGCAAAGTACGGGCGAAGTTGAAACACTGTGAGCAGCTAGAGCGTTGTTTATATATATCGGAATCAGCAGCTAGCGGTGGTTGTGTGCCAACTTAGCTACACTTTCTTTTTCATTTCACCACACAAATAACTGAAGAAAAGGTAGGGAAGATTGTGCTTAGAACTGCAGATTTTTGCCTCTCTAGCTGTGCCATGGTGCATAGGTCAACAGCTTCCTTTAGTTTTCTTGTTGTGTCACTGTTTCATCCTTCCGTACGCCACGATCGCACCAACTGGATTAGATTTACGAAGCTGACGATTCGGTCTGTTTTGTAACTTCTTTTTTTCTAAAAAAAAAGGTGGCACTTTCACATTCACGGACTACCATGATTTCACAATTGAACACGTACACTGGCCATCCATGGACTATTTACTGTAGTTATTACACTGGCCTGGGTTAGAAAAGTTGACTGTTGAGTGCAAATGTGTGATCCATGGTTTGCAATGGAATGGACCTGCTGCACACATGTGAGGCCTAGGATGCCATCCAGAATGCATACAAATTTGTAGCATTTTTCTAGGTGTAAGCTAGAAACATGCATGTGTTATATTTTCACACATGTGATGACTTTGTTATGTTTTCCCATCAGGATTTTGAGGTGATGACAACCCCCCTCGACAACGATGTGTTGGCTAGCCTTCATGAAAATATTGCCTCATTCATCATCAACTAGGTGATCTCGGCGAAAGGAGAATTTCACTGCAGCAACCTAGGGATTGACATTTAATTGCTTAGGTCTGTGAACATGTTTCTGTGATCTGTGGACATGTGTTAAGTTGTTACCTATGAAACTTGTTAAGTTGTAATGACTATGAATCTGTTACTGTGATGAGTATGTTGATGAATCTGTTCTGCCTATGATACTATGAATGTTACCTTCTGTTGATGTGCTGGATGGAACCTGTATTTGAAACCCATAACATTGTAATTGGAGATACGTGTGATGTAAACACGTGTCTCCTCTAAGAGTACCATAGGTCCTACATCACTTTCAAAGGAGACGCGTGTTCTTTACCAAAGGAGATGCTGGTTAAAGGATTTCAGAGACGCTAGTTAACAACACGCGTCTCCTATACTACTACCAAAGGAGACGTGCATTAACAACACGTGTCTCCTATGTTAACGACATAGGAGACGCTGGTTAGGAACTCGCGTCTCCTTGGTTACTCACAGGAGACGCTGGTTGAAGGACTTCGGAGACGCAGGTTTTCCACGTCTCTGATGGCATGTCATCAGAGATGAAAATTTAGAGACATGAAAAAACCACATCTCCTTTTACTCTTAACCCGCATCTCCTGTAGAGTAAAACCCGCGTCTCCTGTAAAGATGCAGTGAAAGTGGCACTAATCTACAAATGAATTCACCGACTGATGTAACATTATTTCATAATGGAACACTGTTCTCATACAAGGTAGCTATAGATGGAACATGTTTTATTTTATATAAAAAAATAGAAGTATGGACCCATATGCTGGTGTCGTATATATGCAAGCATGGCAATATGTCAAGAAGCACGATAATCTATGGATCGATGTAAATGCAGAGATATATTGTGGTTGGAAATTAGAAAGCCAGACTTTTGCTTTACTGCACTACGGTGAACAGGCCATATCATTCTTTAGCTTCACCTGTCACTGTTTTACCTGTTTCTCCTCGTCGTTCCATCGAAATTCCACCAGTTAATTCGACTTAACAAACTGACTGGTAGAAGGTTACTGCAGATTCCATCTGATTTTCACGATAGAAACACTACAAGCAAAAGAGAAGGTATTTTCTTTTCAGCATTTCAAGAAGCTATGTAGTACTTTTCAACAGCTTATCACGCTATCTGCCTAGCTATCTCGCTCTGTTGCTCAGGACAAAATTTTACAGGTGCAGTTTCCTCTCAGGTTTCCAGAACTTGATGCAATCTCTCGATCAACTATTCAGATCGCCACATCTCAGCAATCAGATCAATAACTATCCACATCAAGAAGGAATCATCTATTTATTTGTTTTGCGTCAAACTTCGAGCACCTCCGTATGTAGTGTGTGTGAATATTACTAGTACTGAGCAAAAGAAGAATGGCTAGATTCTTCTCGCGACGAGTTCTTACCAGGGATTGGGATTTCGAACTTAGAATTTTTGCTGCCCCCATAGAAAACACCAAATTTCACGAATTTTAGCTCAAAAATGGACTAAAAGTGTATCTCAGTGTTTTAAATAACGGCCTAAGAGCGAGGTAGCGGCGAGACTCTAAAACAGCTAATAGCGTAGCTAAATGAGGCTATAGTGGGTTATAACGACTAAATTGTACATGAGAACAAATAGCGGTATCCTATCTCAAATAAGCATAACAGGCTATAGTGGAAGCTATAGCAAGAGATTTAAAACCTTATTCTTTTGATGAAAAGAGTAAAATTTTGGACAAACAATAATTTCAGTCATCACTGAAAAGACCGAAATTTCATGAAATTCACAAAATTTCGGTCGAAATTTTGAACAACGGTTCTCACAGGTTACAGTGAAATCCGGCACCCTTGTTGGATTCTATCCGATCCTTGCAAAACCCTGTAATTTAATTGCTGCACCTCAATTTCTTTGCAGAACACAGGAACACAGGAAGTGCAGGTGACGAACAAATCAGAAATGTAACTGGTCTCGTGGGTGATAATGTAGTAAATTTGTGTACAATGGATGACACCCGTGTGTACAATGGATGACACCCGTGCTATGGCAAGTCAATTACTCATGCCAAGTCAATGTATTCAAGGAGTAGTCGATGCTCATGGAACAAATCCTTACTAAAATGTATTGCAGACTACTGTAGCTAACATCACGACGCCACCGTACTAGCCCTCAAGAAAAGGATGCTACCGTACCTAAATACAAGAGTCTAAGTTGGTTTCAAAGTTGTCCCTCTTGACCGAATCAATTGAGGTAGATCTATTGGTTGAATTCTTTATGAGAAGATGATCGGTCCACTTAGGCAAACATCTGACTTAGCATGGGTACTCGCATGAGATATATTGGTCCGATCTATTGAAGAAGTTGATAGAGGTGAGTGTACATGGTATTTACATATGGAGTGTTTAAAAAACGTTTCACATGGCCCTCCATAGATTGAAAATTTTATGTTGTTTGCTATATATACATAACATTCACATCTTTTATGTTTATGTTTGAATTAGTGTCTTTATTTGCATTGCACAAGGGTCGAGATAACTTGTATGGGTAAGATAATGCAAGTATCACTTTTCTATTGGACGGTACTACTGGTGCTTTAATTAATGATAATTTAGATAGTGATAAAATTTACAACCATATTTTGGGTTAGGTTGGTTGTCCCCTATTTCTCTAATATAACACATACTGGCATTCCATAAAAAAACGTGAGTTGCTCTTTCATTTTCAGATCCACCACCAGCCACGTGGCAAACCCTAGTGCCCTCAAAAGCGTGGTTTTTGTATTTTGCCAGTTTAAATTGGTAAACCCTTAAAATCTTTCTATATGGCATGGGTTCGCATATTCTTACCACTTATTTACTGTGATATGAAGTATAAGCATATTATGTCATCAACACACCGTCTTCAACATAACACTCTTACTAGAAATATATAAAAACATATAATCTTAAATAGAAGAGCTACTTTTAAGGATATATCCATAACAGAAGTATTTTTCACTATCAATCTAATGTCAATGATGTGTTTCAATCTATATGACTCTAAAGTAAAAAGGACAACTTAGATGAACTTATATTTATAATGGAGATAGTAGTTGGCAAGTGGACCAAATCCGACCTAAAATTGAGGTGAAATGATGGTTTGTCATTCGGTTGAAGTTGCTGGTTGTTTCACATTACTGGGTTGCATATGCATGCTAGCTAGTTCATAAATCAAGATCAATGACGAATGACTGACAATTGACAGTTTAGAAATATTTCAACATTTTGGGTGGGTGTCCTAATCCTTCCAAATATATTCCATGAGGAAGGCCATAAAACCTTTTTTTTACTAATACTCCTCTAAAAACAAAGAGGTGCAAACTGGTGTATATAAGTTCCAGTTGTTTCATTCCAATCATTCACATTAGCACGGATGTTTTCTAACCAACCACTACCTTACACATATGAGCACCAACCTGTTTTTGCATAACATTGTTAATTTCACAGACAATAAATTGGACGGCCATGCTCTGTCCCACCCATATCACCCGTGGTGGCAGCCCACACTCCGCCCTGCCATCTATCACCTCCCCGTCTCGAAACCGCGTGGGTGGGGCTTGCTCACGTGGAACCGCGTGCTAGCAGCTCTCCTCACATCTATCAACGAACCCCCCCCCCCACAAGGGTGACGTGAAGAGCACCTACTAACCCGTTGGGGGTACCCTTAATTAGGCAGCAATAGAGTCTTCACCTATAGGGCATTTCCGTTCCAATTCCAACTACTTCGATCCTTGTATAGGTTGATCTTGTATGAATAGTGCCATTGTTTGCGCTGTTGAATTTTCACCTGTAGCATTTGTACCATTCAATGTGCAGAGACTAGCAGGAACCATGCATATATATAACATAGTGCCCATACACTAATGTTCTCTATTCTCTAACTCCCACATGGTACAACAAACGACCTAACTGTTCTGTACAAAACCCTTGTCTGTTTATGTCACCAGCTGCGCTTCCTGTTCGGCTACGATGCTCAGATTACGACTAGTACTATAAAATATAAATTCGTTTGACGCGCAGCAAATGAACATGGTACAGAAAACTAGGGCAAACAACCACCATGTACTCTGTCGTTGACATGGTAACCCAATGAGCTATCGGGCATATGCATGCGGCATGCCCTAACAACCTCACAGCGACTTGTGAAGAAAACAAGCAAGAGGCCATTCAGATCATATCGAGGTCATGGAAGGCAATGAAGATGGCAAGCCGAGCAGTTGACACTAAAGCCACTACCTGCTCAAGGACGGTAACGGTACGGAACTGCGGATCCGGTTGGTTAGCCTGTCCACATCAACACAAAAGTACTTTCCCTTTTGTAGGAGTACCTTTGTTTCTGGTTAGGTCATCGATTTGTACCTTGCTGCTGACTAAAAGTGCGTTCGATTTTTGTGTGCTCAAGCTAGCTGCAGAGGGATCTAGAAATTACTTGGTTACAAAGTTTGGGATTATAGGAATTTTGCAAGGTACGGTACAGTTCCGTTCGTAATACTATGTTTCAAAATGTAAGCATTTTAAACTTGATATTAGGTTGAGTGTTCACATTCCTAGAAGTTTTCTTGATGTTTTGAGATGGAAGTTTAGAGTTTTCAAGTTGAAAATTAATAATTGTGTTGTTTGAAACTTGAATCATGCGTGCTAACATTTATATATTGGAACTAATACCCTACCCAACCCTCTGAATCACTTCATTTCAAACAAAAGTGTCGTTTGTTTTGGCATAGTTTCCAAAAAATTCTTTTTGGACATTGGTTCACATACTACGTTGCATGCGGCAAGAAATTGCAGTAACATGAAAGTACTTTAAATCTGAATACAAGGGTATTGATTTTTACCACAAAAATCGACATAAATGTAAAGATTGTCAAGCCAATTGTGTTTTTTAATGAAATTCTTATTTCATTATGCAAGACGCATAGCTACATCACTATTCTCTTGGATCGACACGCCAATTGTCACGAAATCATGAGAATCACTCTTCAGCGCTGCCTCATGACTTGACGAATCGCATTTTAGGATTACATTGCCTATTCTCAAGTTATATGTAAGATTTTAAAAGAACTTTACTTTCATCTCTTATTCTAAAATGAAAAAACAATTTACTCAAAACATTCTTCTTTAGTGAGATACAATATTTTTAGAAAAAGTTCTTCCAAAACACTCCTTTTCCAGCATTTTCAAATTATTGCAAATATCAATAATTAACTAAGAGTTTGGATTCTTTGAGTTATCTATCTCGATTCTACATACAAGAATTTTTCTTTATGAAAGAGTTTCATTTGCTTCTCTTCTGTGGAAATTTCGTTTTGCAAAAACATTTTTGGCCTATGTCTCCACTTAACCATCAATTCAACCTCCGATATTAAAAATATGGAGCCTGGTTCTATTTCATATCTTCAACAAATAAGTAATAAACCTAAGGGCCCTCTTGTTCAGATGGAGAGGACGACCAAGAATTGATCCTTTTGGACAATTATTCGGATGCTGGAGTGAAGTAGGCATAGCCTTTTGGGACATTGTTATTTTGTCCGTCGTTTGACATCACAGGGTGCAGTTGATTAATCTCCCAACAAGTTGGTGAACGTTCACATCGCAATAATCTTTCACCCTACATTATTCCACAAGAACGGCCGTTGCACAAGCAATTCCTACTTAAAGTTTCAGCTGACTTAGCTCTACAGTGATCACTCACATGAAGCGACGGCCCCTTTTGATGCAGCGAGCGAATCAGCACAGTGCTCGGCTTAATTGCAACCTGTTCACAGGACACTACGGCTCCCGTGAGGGAACACCGTGCCCTTTCAGAATGAAAGCAGAAAAGAAAAAAAACAATTGTTTGGAGTGAGCTTGCATATGAGCCCGACAGCGGAAGAAACGAGGAATACAATGGTTGTTGCGCCGCAGCAAGCGAAGTCAGTGGCGCACCGGCAGGCCGCCGTGCTTCCGGAACTACCGCCGATCGCAAATGATGATGCGATGGGATCGATGTGGACTGATCGACTGGGAAATCAGGTTCTGTTGGGCGATGTGGATGAATCGGCCAGCCTGACGTAGTCGCTGGTGCCGTGGCCACCGATCGCTCGGGCATCATGCCGTGTCACCACACGTGGACGCGAAAGAGAGGCCGGCCGGGCCGGACGATCAGGTAGCTGTTGAGTGTTGATGGAGCATGGTATATTATGATGCATGGCTGCAGGGGACCGGGGTTAGGTTTTTAGGGTTCCACCAAACGCCTTGTTTATTTTCGCTTATTCTCGCTGATGTGGTAAGTCACTTCAAAAGATTTGAACTATAAGAAGCGAGAAAAAATATTCACTTAGATTATAATCCAAGCATGGCTGAGAAGCGGAAACAAATAGAACCTTAGTGTGCCCGGGTATTTGGACTCTCGTATGTGGAATCCGGAAGGGTTTCAATCAATTGGTGAGCGTTGAGAAGTGAAGAAAGAATAATTTGGTTTGGTAACAAGAAAGGCGTCGTCGTCTCTATTTATTTCACTCTTTGTTATTACTCAAAGATACTAATATAATCTGCTTAGTTTAGCTAATAAGGTTTCTTATGGTGAACCTGTCCACCGGGTTTGAGTACTCGACTCGACAGGGATGCTCGTATTTTCATAGATTTATTCCAAGATTTAATCGACGTTATTTTTTCAGTAGACGTTGCGTGCCAATCGACAACGAGACACCAATAGTGACTTATGAATCTTGAGATGAACCGGCTCGATCTCTCGAAAGTGCTCATATGTGAGTGTGCATGTGTATAAGTGAGCGTCTGCATTTATACTATATTTTGCAAAAAAAAAGTTATAGTTTAACTCTATCTTTATACTAAGCCCCATTAAGTTTGATCAAGTTTATTTATAAGAAAAAACACCAAAATTGATGGCATCCAATCAGTTCATTAAATCCATATGAAATATATTTTTATAGTGCATCTATTTACTAAGTATAGATGTTAATGTATCTTTTAAACTTGATCGAAGTTAGTGTAGTTTGACTTATACAAAGTTAAAGTGAGCTATTTGCAACGAAGAAAGAGGTGGATGGTTATTGCCTTTTCAATCGGATACAAAAGGTGATGTACCAAACTACTTCAACCATGCAATATGACAATATGAGTTATCGGGCACCTCCTGACGTTCATCTTGCTGCGAAAACCTTGCGAATAATTGAACAAAGCCGGGGCTGTTGGTTGGTTAGGTAATGATGATAGTAGGAGTATGACTCGATCGAGCAGGACTAGCTATGTATATAGACATACGGTCACGATACCCCGAGTTAATTATTAGCTAGCCTCAACGACATGGATGGACCTCCTTTCCCTTCGAAGGAAACGGCATGGTTTTTGTTGGTCAGTCTTTGGTGTACGGTGCCCGTCCTGCCGCTTCGATAGGGGACTTGTCACCCGACGGCAGTTTTATCGATCTGATTACTGTCAAGTGCTAGCTCTGCACCGTCCAAGCATCTACTGCAGCGATCACCCGGCGCCACTCTGAAACCGATTCCTAGACCATCATTCATGCACACGCTTTAATATGTTGTTTGTTTGTACTGAAACTCAAGGGCGGATTATATAGAATACAGGGTTTAGGACAAAAAAGATTCTCCTAACTTCATAAGATAAAGCAAGTAACATGGTTTACGACCAGATCTAGAAATATGAAAATATACTATATCGTCATCCACTCGCTTTCTCTAGTAATTAGTTGCGCAAAGTGTAGTTCATTGGCAAAGTAATGTGCTACTCACTTGACTTTTAAGCACTATCTTATTAAAAAAACTACGTGCATCATTTTCTTTGTTTTTCTTGTTTATTTTATCATTAAGAAGATATATACATTATGTATGACTTATATTTTTCTATATTTAGATAAAATCTTTGAATAAGATGAATGGTTAAATGTGGTGATAACGAAATAAGTGGTGGCAAATATTTAGGAACGGAGAGAGTACTTATTAGTTGCAGTATTTGATGGGAATTAGGGTGCCCAATCATTCATCAGGTGAGGATAAATCTCGATTTGATGGAGAAACAACACTCACGATCCGACTTCCGATTAGCAAGATCCGAACCCCGCAATCGCAGCACCACTTCTCCTCTCGTTATCAACCGTGTGCAGCCCGATTGACCTCGCCACAAAGGCTAATCCCTGCTTGCGAATTGAAGAACACAAGCAAGAACAAGGTAGATGCAATATTAATATTACTAATAATATGAAGCGCACAAGTTGAGGTCTCACAAATTGATAAACAATGAAACTGTTTAAAAAAGATTAATCTAAACAAAACTCGAGCGTGTAGGGCGGTGGCTATTCAGTTTATATAGTCAAGAGGTGGTGGCCAAGATAGGGATGACCTAGGGCACGTTCTCCTCCTGGTGGGAGCACACAACAAAATGGCCTAGGTTCCAAGCAAAATTACACGGCCCGAGGCTCAATAAAATGTGACTCGGTTCCCAGGAAGATTCTATATGTCCACTTATTTTGATGATTCCCATTGACTCAAAAGAAATTTGGACATGAAACCAGTGACATTGGAAAGTGTGTATTTTGTGCTTTCCATGCATATGTAAAACATCGAAAACGGAGTCCATTTGAGATTTGGACGACGAATTTAGCACGAGCTGCTCCTGAATTCTGAGGTGGAGGTGGACTCGAACTTAATATGTATTGAGCCTCCAACTTGACTTGGACGACTTTTGCTGGTCCTCTCCACCTCCATACCTCTGTTACTTTATGATCCTCTTCCTAATTCCTAATTATAACAATATCTTTAGGTGGTAATGTATTCTCAAAATAACTAAATAATACATAGGAACGAGCTCATCTTATAAGCTGATGGTTGTGTCTAAGTATGTCATGTCCTCGTTAGTATTGATGAGGCATATTATTGAAATCATGCATGTCAGTTACTATACAGCCGCCGGAGGCCGGACATAACCCCCACCAGCAAGCGTCTAGCCGTCGTTTTGGTGGAGCTTACGCAAGGCGGCGGAGGTGAAGCGTTGGGAGTTGGGAGAATGCCGAAACCTGCTGGTAGGTAGCTGATGGATAGACCCTCTTGGTTGAAGATAAGTTCGTGACATATTCTGATAGGAAGCGAGTAACATACAACGACCAGCATGATGTACAAGATTCAGACACGAGAGGAAACGGTGCAAGATGGGAAGATACGGCTGATGGGATATACAGAATACAATCGTAGGAGAAAAACTCATCGGTTCAACGCGCAATCTAGCACGTCGAGAAAAACTCCAAGGATGGCAAGGAATGTGACATGCTGTGGTGTTTGCCGGCTTAGATAGAGCGGTGGAGGTGGTGCGTCCTGTTCCAGGATCGGGACGACGCCGGACACGGCCAGGACCAACAGCAGCTCAGGAACGTTTGGGGGGCATGATCTTACTATCTTCGTGCTCGCCCTTGTGAACCGTTGACGTTGCTAGAGCCGGCAGCTATTTGCTACTCGTTGTGGCTACGTAGGAAAGATTTTGTCTTGAAAAGAAACATCAATTTTCTCTTTGTAGGTTATCTGGTTAAGCTTAACTTCACAAGATTTGATTGCAGCAGCATCTCGATAGTTGGCACGGGTGATAAGGATTGTTTTTCCGACACATAGATAGCAGTCTAGCCTTCGGATTATATAGTGACCAGGAGTGTTTCAATAACTTTGTATCATTTAGGACAATGATCTCAAAATTAATAAAGCTTTTTTTTATCAAAATGTGCTAGCTTTTGTGTGGCAGTCGAGCAGTGTGGTTGAAGTGGTGGGAACTGGGAAGATATGCGCATATATGTTGTCAACGGCGGAGTTCGTGTGTACGAATTAAGAAGCTCGGATGATGTTTTTGAACCAAATGTGCGTCTATACTTTCTTGTAGAGAATTTGTCAAATAAAAGAGCTTAACCCCTATCGGACGACAGGATTCTGCAGCACACAACTGGAAACAGGATTCCGGTTTCCAGTAGCAGCAGTTCATGCGGAAGCACAAGCTGAGCTAAAATTTATCTGAAAATGAAGTGCAGAAGCTAGCTAGTAGTATTGAGTATTGACGCTAGCCTCTCTCAGAATCTAGGTTGTGGCCAAGCAGAAGCTACATAAATACGTCAAGAGCTTGCTTGCACTAGTAAGACTTGATCCCATAGAAACTATTGGACATGTAGTTGAACTTGCAGTCTTTCACTCACCACAAGCGGCGTTAATTTCCAGTTGCACGGTAAAGTAATAATCGTGCAGACGATGGAACCCTCTTAACCAAAGAAAGTGATCGTGCAGATGCAACAGTGGCAATGGAGAAACAGCGATCCGAAAATCACGCACTGTAACCACTGCCAGAGCTAGTGTGCAACTGAGAACTGAGGATCCATTGGCTTTTGGTTCGCTTTGCTTGTATTGAGCCGGTGACGATAGATGCACCTGTTGTGCTCCACTGCTCCTCCATAGATGTACGACTGTGATATTGAATTGGGCTCAGCCAAGACATACGAATTGGGCCTTGGAGTCCAGCGATGACTGGGCCGTGCTGCAGGCTGCGGCGGATTGTCACAGCCCCTCTGCTGATTTGTGGCAGAGCCCTTGCGGACTGGTCCAATTAACAATCGGGCCTTGTTTCTCAACTCGGCCCAGCTGATTGAGATGTTACGAAACCGCTGAAAATGCAGAATTTTTTTATTTTTTTATTTTATATTTTAGTATTTGCAAAAATATATGTCCTAACAAAAAAATTGCAAATCTATACCTATATGCACTGTAGCAATCTACCGCCAGTTGAACCGGCGGTAGGTTCCCTCCTCGGCAATACACTTTCAAAAAATTATAACTAATTCATATGAACTCAGACGAAGATAAACTTTATATGAAAATTGTAGATCTCACGAGATCTACAACTTTGTAGTTCAAACTTTTTCATTTGGTAGTACTCAAATAATTGACACAAGTTTCATATCTAAAATTTAATTTTAGATCTGAAATTTGTATCGATTATTTGAGCACAAAGACGGCACCAAATGAAAACAGTTTGAACTACAAAGTTGTACTCATCGAAAGCTACAATTTTTATATAAAACTTATCTCTATCCGAGTTTATATGAATTAGTTATGATTTTTTGAACGTGTGCTGCCCAGTTTCAGATCTAAAATTTGAATTTTAGATCTGAAACTTGTGTCGATTATTTAAGCACCAAGATGACACTAAATGAAAAAAGTTTGAACTACAAATCTCGTCGAGATCTACAATTTTCATATAAAGTTTATCTCATCCGAGTTCATATGAATTAGTTATAATTTTTTGAAAGTATACTAACCATGGCGGTAAGTTGCTACAGTGCACCTTCCGCTGTTTCAAACGACTATATAGTTATAGATTTGCAATTTTTTTAGGATATATATTTTTACAAAATACTAAAATAAAAAATTTTGAAAATGCAATTATGCAACCGGTCCATGCCACTCTGGTCCTGTTTGAAACCGTGGCCGGGAGAAGCGCTTCTCAGATAAGCTGTATAAATATTAAAATAGCGCTTACTTAAGAAGCAAGTCTGAACTAGCTTCTGCGTTTTAGTACAAATGGAGGTAGCGGAAAGAAGCGCGATCAAAAAAGCTGCAAAAAAGTATACTGTTTGGGCTTCTAGTTTCAGCTTATTTTGATTGTAAGCTTGATTTAAGCTGTTTCAAATAGGACCAGTGCTCACAAATAAAAATCAAGGGTCTCGTCGGCTGATGGTGCGCTCACTTTGTGCTAGAAGAGAGGAATGGCTAAGATAAGGTTAGAAAATCAAAAATAACTATATTTTTTTGAAGATGTGGAATGCTCGTATACACGCATGCACATTCATTCCTATAAATACATGCACACAGCACACAAACATACACTTCTGAGTAATTTCAAGAAACTAAGCTGATATAATTCGAAATTGACGAAGTTACCATAAGCAGCTCACTATCAACGGGTACGTCGCTTATCGCTGAAAGAATAGTATCATTTAAATCCTGAAATAAATTCAGCAAATTGCGAGCATGCACGTCAAGTTGAGGACTCGAAACTATTTGAGTAGGTTTCACCACAATAATCCGATGAGCATAGCTCAGTTTGCAACCATATACATACGTGCTACCACTTGATTAGAGAGAATCGATGAATGGTTTACTGGTCTGAATTTCAAACTTAAAATGCATCTCTCTCAAACTTAGTTTCCTTTTAAATTCATTTCAACCACCGTATTGTTTAGAATAAATGAAATAAAATAAGATTCAATATAGATATATTTTTTCTTTTTAAGAAATCAACATTTGTAGTCCTGGAGTTCGTACATTTTAACGAATCATTAAAAGCCATTGCCCACGTACCGCACACAACAAACTCAAAGATTCAAACGGAGAGAGGTTCTTACGTTACCGATCGGGAGACATTTGCAGGAATTCCGACTGCGTGGGTTCTTTCCGGGCCTGATCTGTAGCCAACCTTGGCCTGGTCCAGTTTACAATCGGTCCTGGTGTCCATCCAGTGGCCCAGCCTGATCCAATTAAATCACACGACACGAATTCAGTTCGGGCTCTATCCCACAAACAAATAGAAGCTGGGCTCTATCAAACCATTTTCCGGCTAGTTTACATAGGTTCAGCCGGCTGGAGTGGCCAGTGATTTCCCAGCTGATTTATATTGGAAAAAAAAACGATTAACTGCAAAAGACCAAAGCAATGCGGAGCTTAGAATTTTGCAAGATTAGGATAGGTTGCCCAGTTATCACCGACAAAGCCAGTTAACAACGGTGTCGACCGTCAGGACTTAACTCGAAACCTTATGGATAATACGCACAACTAACGAATTCAGAAATCAATGCAATTTCGTGCGCAAACAAATCACTCGTGATCCACGAGCGGTGACGAGGCTGCGAGTCGGATTGCAGGCCGACCGCCGACGAGGCAAGGTCCAGCGTTGTGCTGCCCCACTATCCAGACAGACGCCTCCGATCGCCGGTCAGCTAGCGTGCCGGCTACGAGCTAGGACTCAGGATAACGATCGATTCCAGGATCTCTCAGCCAAGAGAGAACAACAGGGATAATAGCTAGTTGTAAACAAACAACGACGGAAAACTGCTCGAGTTCATGGCCCTACTTATCACACCTGCTCGTGCAACCTGCTGAATAGAGTTGTGTACGTACCTTACTGGCCTGCGCGATCTTTGTTGAAAAATCCCGTGCCCACGTCAGTGTCTCTCCAGTTTCTTTTTTTGAAGGTAAAGTGTCTCTCCAGTTTCCATGGCGAAGCTTTAGAGGAAGGTGAGGTGCGGTGACCGGCCGCTTTCCTCCAACTAAACCATGACGCCATGGCTGCCTTTGATCAGTTCACGAGAAGGAAACAGGAAACGGAAACGAAATGTCATCGAGGGGATGTTTAGATCCTCGAGCTAAACTTTAGTTCCTGTCACATCAAATGTTTGGACACTAATGAGGAGTATTAAACATAGGCTAATTACAAAATCAATTTCACAATCCCTAAGCTAAATCGCGAGACGAATCCATTAAACCTAATTAGTTCATGATTTGACAATATGGTGCTACAGTAAACATTCGCTAATGATGGATAAATTAGGCTTAATAGATTCGTCTCGCAATTTAGCCTATAAGTTTCTGCAATTAGTTTTGTAATTAGCTCATGTTTAATCATCCTAACTAGTATCCGAATATCCGATGCGGATTAAATTTTATCAAACACCCGCTTAGCCGAGAAGACATCAGAAAATGGGAACCAAAAGGCACAAGGATTTCCACTTTTCCAGGCCTGTGCATCGAGCTCTGGTCCGGAGCGTATTACGTCACCTTCGATGTGATGCCGTCCACTACTTCGCCGGGAGAAATTGTTATTTGCCGCGATGAGCTAGCCAGCTGCAGCAGGTCAGCCGACGCCAGCTTTGCTTCCAGAACACACACGCACGGGCATTGACACACGCTACGTACGTGCCCGCGGCGTAGACAAATCACCTAACAGGGGTGTCGCACACGGTTTTACCGGTTCAAACGTACGAAAAGATCAATGCACGCGCTTGGCGCGTATGGGAGCAGAAAAAATGCTTGAACTGGACCAGTTCTAAGCAACCGTACCAGTAAGGAGGCAAACACTACTAGCCGATCGCAGATTTTTATTTTTTTTGAAAAAAAGATTTGCAACGTTTTGGTCTTTTGAGGAAAAATGATCTAGCAGTGAAATAAAATGTCCTAGATAGAGACATAAAATGTTCTGGCGAAAACATGTCATATTTGCAATGTTCCGGTCTAAGAACAAAATATTCCGACAGTAAAAAGTGACATGTTTCTAAGTAAATAGATAAAACATTAAAGAAAATCAGATACAATTGGTCCTACTTTTCCTACCAGGGAAGGGTAAATCTGAACTTTCAGTCCAGTGTACAGAAATGTGAGAGATTATATTGCTGGTAATATGTCAACAGATAAGTCCATTTACTAAAAAGAAAACATCGATGCAGCCCAAAATTGCATATTCAGAGTCATAACTTTGTTGCTATATACTATGAATTTAATTGCTGATTTTAGTTATTTATTTTGAAGTGAATGGTTTGCTTATTTTTATGGCTGGGTAATGAAATACGGACAATTTCATACTTCAAAGTTAAATTTTAGTGTATGATTTTGCATTTAAAATAGTAATGTATACTTACCAGGCTTCTGTAGCTTTGGATGACAAAATTAGCTACTACTCCCTCCATTCTCAAATATACGTTTGAACTAGATAGTTTATCCTAAATCTTATATATTCATAGGCGGAGGTAGTACATTTTTAATTGGCAAACTGACAAGACGGGGTTTAGGGGCATAAAGGTTTCACAAGGTCGTTGGATACTTGGATTTAGATAGAAGCCAGACGGCAAGCGAGGCGGTAAGATGGCGTGGGCGCCATCGATCAATAATGCAAAGAACCGCTGATGGGCCGGAGTGATGGGTGGTGTTAGGGGGTGTTTGGCACACAGGGGCTAAAATTTAGTCCTGTTTGATATTAATTAGAAGTATTAAACATTGATTAATTACAAAATTAATTGCACAACTCTTAGGTTAAATCGCGAGACGAATCTATTAAGCCTAATTAGTCTACGATTTGACAATGTGGTGCTATAGTAACCATTCGCTAATGATGGATTAATCAGGCTTAATAGATTCGTCTCGCGATTTAGCCTAGGAGTTCTGCTATTAGTTTTGTAATTAGCTCATATATATAGTCGTTCTAATTAGCATCCGAACATCCGATGTGACAGGGCTAAAGTTTAGCCCCTATCTCCCAAACACCAAATAGATCGAGTAGGGCTGTAGGGGTAGTACTACGGCAGCAAATAAGACACCTGAGATGCAGGAAGCAGACGAGCATGGGAGCGTGTGATGTGAAGGGAAGGAAAAAAAATCGTGCATATTAGACCCTATTTGGATAGGGGGTGTTAAAGTTTAATACCCCACTTTTAACACTTTTTTATCACATTGCCTCCCAAACACATGTGTTAAAAAGGATGTGTTAAAGTTTAATACCTAAATTTCATGAACACCTCAAGGGGTGTTAAAAGTTGTTAAACTTGTTAAAAGTGGTCCCCCTCTCCACTTTTTCCCACCATTGCCCCTTCTCTCTCCTCCCTCTCTCTCCGCTGGCTATAAATGAGGGGGCAATGCAGTCATTTCTCACCAAAGGTGTTAAAGTTTAACATACCATCCAAACACTCCAATGTGTTAAACTTTAGCACTCCATTTGAGAGTGTTAAAACTTTAACACGGGGTATCCAAACGACCCTTAGAATACTGTTGTGAGGAAGAAAATTGCTAGGAGGAAGAAAAAGTTGGGAAGAACTGTTCAATTGCAATCCAACTGATAGCATTCATCCGGGAAAAGATAAGAACATTACACATACTTTTTATTTCAATGCTCTCTGCTGTCACAACCTAGAACTTAGAAAAGCCCACCAACTTTAACTAGCGTTGCACGACATGTGTAAGCATGTTTCACTATGGAAGTGGCTCGTGATGGCTCCTCGATGGCTGAATCCAGTTGCTCCACCCTTCGCATCGTGCGGTGGGCAATCCTTTTCAAAAAAAGAAAAATCCACTCATGGCCGACGCACAAAAAACTAGTCTTAGCGGCCACACCACGGTTTTACCAGAAGCCGCATGATTTTATAAAACCCGAGACCGGTCGTACCTTGCTTCCCAGGTGAGCCACCGCCAGCCAGTGCGCGCACCCCACCACCACCGGTCCACCACCCAGATCCCCCGCCGGCCGCGCGCAGCCACCATGCGGACCGCGGCGGCGGCCACGGTGACGCGCGTGGTGCAGCGGGTGGTGGCCCCGTCGGCGCCCACGCCCCGCGGCGAGCTCCCGCTCTCCTGGCTCGACCGCTACCCGACGCAGCGCGCGCTCATCGAGTCCCTCCACGTCTTCAAGGGCCGCGCCGGCGCCGACGCCGAGGCGCCCGCCAGGGCCATCGAGCGCGCGCTGGCCGCCGCGCTCGTGAGCTACTACCCCATCGCCGGCCGGCTCGCGGTCTCGGACGACGGGGACCTGGTGGTCGACTGCACGGGCGAGGGCGTCTGGTTCGTCGAGGCCACGGCGAGCTGCACCCTCGAGGACGTGGACTACCTCGAGTACCCGCTCATGGTGCCCAAGGACGAGCTCCTCCCCCACCCCACCTACCCGGCCTCCGACCCCCTCCCCGAGGACTCGCTCATCCTCCTCGTCCAGGTGAAGAACAATCAAAGATTGAATCTTTCTTCTGGCAAAATCGATTGAGGTCAACGGCTCGGCAATGGCGTCTGATTCGATTCCTCCAAACCCGCAATATAATGCAGGTGACGCGGTTCGCATGCGGCGGCTTCGTGGTGGGGTTCCGGTTCAGCCACGCCGTCGCCGACGGCCCCGGCGCGGCGCAGTTCATGACGGCCGTGGGCGACATCGCGCGCGGGCACGCGGCGCCGCTGGTGTCCCCCTCCTGGGGCCGCGAGGCGATCCCGAGCCCCGGCCCCGGCGCGGCGGTGGGCCCGCTCCCGGTCCCGACGGAGCTCCGGCTCCAGTACCTCGCCATGGACATCTCAACGGAGTACATCGAGCATTTCAAGGCCCGGTTCCTGGAGCAGACGGGCCACCGGTGCAGCGCCTTCGAGGTGCTCATCGCCAAGGCGTGGCAGTCCCGCACCCGCGCCGCCGGGTTCGCGCCGGGCTCCCCCGTGCACGTCTGCTTCGCCATGAACGCGCGTCCCGCGGTGGCGGCGATGCGCGGGAGGCCGCTCCCAGACGGGTTCTACGGCAACTGCTACTACATCATGCGCGTGTCGGCGGCGGCGGAGGCCGTGGCGGACGCGTCGGTGTACGACGTGGTGCGGCTGATCCGCGAGGGCAAGAAGCGGCTGCCGTCGGAGTTCGCGCGGTGGATGGGCGGGGGCGGCGGAGGGGACCCGTACCGGATCACGTCGGACTACCGGACGCTGCTGGTGTCGGACTGGTCGCGGCTGGGGTTCGAGGAGGTGGACTACGGGTGGGGGTGCCCCGTGCACGTGGTCCCGCTCACCAATCTCGACTACATCGCGACGTGCATCCTGGTCCGGCCGTCGGCGCACAAGCCGGGGGCGCGCCTCATCACGCAGTGCGTCGCCGCCGACGGCGTCGACGACTTCCACAAGGGCATGATGCGCCTCGACTGATGATGGATGGATGATGATTCGTTCATTCCCCGACGACCTGTTAATCCAGTCCAGCTGCGTAAATTTAATTTAATTCGTTCGTTCGTTGCTGTATCCTATGATTGGGTAGTTGAGTGGGAACTCATTATTATATATACAAAAAATAGAAGAAGAAGAAGAAGAAATAGAAGAAGAAGAAGAAGAAGAAGAAGAAGAAGAATACGATCGAGCATCACCAACCAATGGAGAGGATACATGCGTGCCTGTAATGCGAAGCGTTGTTTATTCTTTCTTCTACCTCACTGACCTCATTATTATTCTTTGCTTGGGAATTGTGATCGTGGAGTACACAAATGAGCAACGAGTTGGTGGGGAGCCACTGTCCGCTGTCCCCTCTCGGTTAAGCAAAGAACAAACGGTACTGTACCTGTACCAGAAAGTGTCCCAAGTGACACGCATCGGCCATTTGTCACTGCTTTCATCTAGTAGCAGCAGGGATACGTTGCGACGTTCCTGTCTAGGCGTCGCGATCCCGGTTCGTTGAGCTCCTGCCTCCTTAGGTCAGTGAGGTGTGAGTCGTTGGCCTAGAAAGCGTGCTCGCAAAGGTTACGAGTCACACGGGGCTCGCGAAGGAAGGAAAAAGGGCAAAAGGTTGATGTGGTGCCGGATCGTTGCTTGCTTCACTTTGGCATCCCCCCGCATCCGACCAGTCGTCATCAGTGCGTGCGCTCGCTGTATAAGCTGCCGAAAGATCCATCCCGACAGAAGAAACCTCAGACATGTTGCAGAACAGTCTCGTTCGTGGCTCGATTCAGTCAGTGCTCCCGGCCGGTCCTCGCGTGCAATCAATCGCTCGGCGATAGCGCAGGATGGCAAGCATAGCCACCTTGCCGATGCCGTGGCCCGTGGGGACGCGTGCGCTATCGCCTCCTGTGTCATTTCTACGCGGGTGCGGTGCGGTGGTGCCCGACCGCTGCTGCCTGCGCCGTCAGGTCGGATTGGCATCGACGAGGGGGACACGCGGGCGGCTCGGAGCTTGACGAGCCGCGGCGTGTCACCGTCGGGTTCCCGGGGGGTCGATCTCGATCTGGAAGTGCCGAAGTGGCGCTGGAACGACGGACGACCTGGAGTCCTGGTCTGCTGGAGGAGGTTCTGGGGAGCGTCAACGGCTCAACGCTCGACTAGTAGTTTGCTGTTGATGCATCTCGGCTCTCAAATAACCGATCTCAGTAACCAGACACATCTATTTTGAAAACCAAAATCAGCTGCTCAAAATGACTGAACCGGAGCAGTAGCCAGGGCAGTTTTCTTCCGCCATTGAGACCAGACATAAAACATCATTTCCAGACACGCAAACTTACAGCCGTTTCAGCGCGCGAAGTTCGAACGGTACGGAAGCCGGCTTCGTTTCAAGTCACGTCAGATCACAGGACACTGGATCCTGCGTCGACATCCTTGCCGCTGAAAAAGTTAGTTACAGCACCATTTGCGTCCAGCAATCCTAAGCCCAAGCATAAACTAAGACTGTAAGTAACAGGCACAGCTGATAGCCTACTTCTGGCATATACTACATACTAGTAACATGACCCATACAGACATCCTTCCATTCAGACTTCGGTGCAAGATCGGACCAGAGACGCTCGGCTACCTGCTAGTATGGACTCCAGCGTCCATGCCATGGCTCCCTCGCTCCTCCCAGCCAAGTCGGCTCCCCACCAAACCAGGTCTCCTGCTCAGGGTCCTGCCACTGCCAGCCAGGCCGTCGAGATTGAGCTTCAGCAGGGTGGAACATGTGCTGGTGATTCCAGGGCTGCTGCATGGCCATGGCATGTTGTTCATGGAGATCAGGGTCCTGCCACTGCCAGCCAGGCCGCCAAGATTGAGCTTCAGCGGGGTGGAACATGTGCTGGTGATCCCTGGGCTGATGCATGGCCATGGCGTGGTGCTCATGCACATCGTAAACATGGGGTACGGGGCTTGACAGCTGCGGAGATACCATTACATGCTGCCGCTGCTGCATTGCGTTGTACCAGTGACCATTTTGGCTTGGATGCCACTCTGGTAAGTCGCCATAACTTTCCCAGGGCTGCGCTGAAGCATACATGCTGCCATACTTGCGAACTAGTCGCCTGACCAGGTCCGCCGGGGGAGGAAAAGGGTGCCCGTGCTGCTGCCTCCGGTAGCGATGTGGTGTTGCAACATTGGGGGATCCGTCTAAGACGCTAGCAAAATCATATTCAGGAAGGTCATTTTCATCCTCGATGACACCGTAGCCAAAGCCCAGAGGAACGTTCCCAGTTGCATCATCCTCAAGGCAAGGGTGCTCGTTGGAGTAGCCAAAATGAGAGGCAGGAGGTCTGGTAAGCTGGGAAGGCATCGGCACTGAACTTGGAAGCACAGCCTGCTGCTTCCTTGAGATTGACATAGGCTGCCTCCTGGAACCGTCACACCTTGTGGGTGTTTCAGTAGGAATGCGGGGCCTATGCCACACAAAGACACCAATAACAGATACTCCGGTCATGGTTTGAATGCCCGAGTGCTCCTTTGGCAGGTATTCAGTGAGTATCTGAGCTGCCTTCCCTTGAGAAGGGCAGAGGTAGAGCTCCGCCCCTTCAGCGAGCTTTACTAGTCCTACTCTCTCATCTGCAATATATGAGTTGATTGTCTGCAGGAGAAGATATTCTTAGCAATTCAGGAGTTCTGTAATAGTGTTAAACTAAACCCGTATAAAGTGGTAACAGATGATAATAATTGGGGAGCGGGACCTGCAAGAATTGCTTCCTGCCACTCTCAAGACAAACCTCCTTCCAACGCAACTCAGTTACCTGCAGAAACAAGTTACAGTAAAAGGAAAGAACATATTCTGAGGAGCTAGACTAACGGAAAGGCTACAAGACAATTTTGGTCACCACATTAGCATATCTATTTATATAAGCAGCAAGTGAAACATAACCTCCAGAATTTTATTCAAGATGTAGCTGAAAGATTTAAATTGTAGTCGCTGCCATTAAACATGAAAAATAATTACACAAATCAACATTGAAGTGTAAAAGGTAGGAGGTTCAAGTCTCACTAGAAAATTCTGATATTTTGTTAACAGTAAATGTGAAAAATCCCCATGTACGAACAAAAAAAAAGAATCAAATTCAAGTCAATACAGATGCAACACGTAATATCACATAGTACCATGACAGTTCAACACTGAGACTAAAGTTCATTTTCTTACCAGTGCTTTCCCTTTCCTTTTCTATTTCATATATTAATTTTAAAATTAGCTTTGCATTAGCAAATTTAAGGGCAAAAAAATCATAAAAGTATACACTGCAAGTTCAGTATCTAATAACCTTTATTCTCAGCTTCATTTTCAAAAGAATCAGTTTTACAAAAAAAAAAGAATTGTAGTTTGAGAAATGCCAGGGCCACAGCTTAATACTCTCACGACATTAAAGTTACTAAATGTTACTACAATCGGTATTAAACTATCACGACACTATATTTACCAAATGTTACTATAATCTGTATTAAACTAACTCTAACTAAGGCCAACCAGGTCTAGCAGACATATATTTACTCTTTTTTGGAAGCATGCCTGTTGAAGCTTTGGTCTTCCTATGATTTTCTTTTGTTGCTCCTGAGTCCAACAAGCAAATTTGAAAGTGCACATTTATCTGTGCAATTGGAGCATGGTTGTTTGGTGGTTCTTTCTTTCTAGATTCAAATTTTGGGAATTGATTACAATTTACAACCATAATTACCAATTAAACATAGAGTCCACTAGTAGAAGAAGATGATCCTGAATTAGTAATTGGCTAGTAAATTATATCTGCAACACAAAACAATGCTTATTCTAATTGCAGAATGTAGTAGTAGATGATCCAGTTTATTGTTTAGTTGTTACGGCTTTTGGTTACAGTTTACTGTTGGTTTTTTAGTGTTCTTGCCCCTGGTTTGAAGTGCAATTGTGTTTTACCCTCATTTTTTTAACTTTGTGATTTTGCCCTTAACTATTCACAAGTCAATGCAATTTTGCCCTTGGTCTTTGTGTATTTACCGCTGTTTTGACCGTTGATTAGGGGTAAAATCGCATTGACTTGCGAATAGTAAAGGGTAAAATCACAATTACACTTCAAAGTATGGGCAAGAACACAAATGCCCTTTTTTTTATAGCTTATATATGCACTGTTCTGGCCAGTAATTGCTGTGTGTTGTAAGGTTGAGTAAACTATTTCCATCTTAATGGAAGACATGTTAAGCACGTTCTAGGAAAGGAAAAGGCAAAATAATGTAACAAATACAGGACAGCTAGAAAACAACACCTGCATTGACATGTACTCAGTGTGAAGACTCAAAGAAAAGGTATTCCCACATGCAATACATGTCAATTTCACATGGATAAAGTATGGTAATATCCAATAATCTAGTTTATAGATTCACAGGCTGAGAACGGACTCACTTGTTTTAATAAAAATACACTTGAGCCTAACCACTAATTGACAGGCAGATGAATATGCATGCATTCAATGGCATCTTACAATCATTCATTAGAGGTGTCAGAACAACACTTCAATGCAACCACTACAAGAAAGAATATATTTCAAAATCAACAAGGATGTGGGCCAATCGATAAACACTTTTAAAATCCATTTGACATATACTCCCTCCGTTTTATCTTTATAAGGCGTAATATGACTTGACACAGTCTCCCAAATTACACTTTGACCATTCATTTATCTTATATTATATTGTTTATGGTTATAAACTTATGTTCATTGGAGAGTACATTTGATTACAAATCTAACCATTTCAAATTTATATTACAAAAATAAAAAAATGGTGGCTAAGTTATTGATCAAAGAATGTAAAGTTTGAATCTTGATATGCGTGTCCGCCTTACAAATAAAAACGGAGGGAGTATGAAACTACGTACAGAAACAAATTACCGTTATAGTACGGCTCCTGGATTTAGGCAGCTGTTCAAGAAAGTCTTGAAAATCAGGAAGCCTCACTCTTCCCTTGATCTCAACAAAGTGGCGCCACCCATTTGTTGATGGCTTTTCACCACTGGAAAATAGAAATATTAATAGGAGTTAGGATACGATAACAGAATGCTAAGATGTGTGTTAGGACTTACAACAAGCATTTCTTTAAAATGGAATACAGCATACAGGTTTATATATAAAAAGGGGCGAGTACCTGTGTATAAATCCTAATGTTCTTTTGTTTTCTAGAACGCAGGAGAGCTGCGTGTCATTTCATTAAGATAGAAGAGAACAATACAACGAGCCTGGATATAACCAGGTTGAGGTTAACACCACATACACACTAGTTCTTTTGTTTGAATAAAACTATGAAAGTTATCAAAGATACCGCTTTTAATAGTTAATCGCATGCATTAAGTAGAGTCTAGAAGTGACGTAGGTGAAACAAACCTTTTGAAGATAGCAGCAACTTTTATAAGTGAAGATAAAGTTAACTGAATTGTTCCCTCCCATAAACTGTCATTTGTCAATGCGGCATCAGAAATTGCGTTTAACTGCACAGTAGATCCAGGAATTGAGGCACTACCAGTATCTAGTTTTTCAGCATCCATCTTTTCAGGGGAAGATTTGATTAACAAACAGACATTAGGTTGTTTAGCTGGACTCAAGTCATGAATTGATCCATTTTCGGTTGACTTTATAGTGGCCTGACAATTATCTTCTTGTGATGGTGCGTCACATGTGAATTCAAGCACTGATGGATCAGCATTATCCTCCCCTATAAGACTTTTCTCTGGCTTTAACATAAGGTAAGCTTTGTCAGTAAAACTAGGATCATCTTGTGCAGTCTCAGTGGAGTTGCATTCCAAAGGTATATCAGAATCAGGGGCATCCACGAACTCGCCCCACGACATAATTTCTGGAAGATTTTCTGTATACTTCAAATCATGCACCACTCTTTCCTGAATGACATCAGTCTTCCCATTTGCTAGACACTCTAAATTACTCAAGAGATTACTGTTGCCAATCCCAGAGAATCCATCTTGCACAGCGTTGTCTGATTCACTGTCTCCCCTGTGTACACTTACACTATCGTCAGATTTGATTTGACCTTCATTAGATTTTGATGGGACATGAGAAAGCACATCACTCCCGAGCTCAACCCCAACTGAAATGCTATCAGTCTCTTCCACTTCAACATGAAATTCACCTTTATGTGTTTTCCTGATCAATCGTCTAACATTCACTTCTCTATTAGGAAGAACAACCATCTTTGCAAGCTCTTCAGCTTTAGCCAGCCGCCAAGCTGAAAGCTCCTTCGAAGTGAGTTCATCTGTAGTCATTGAACATAGATATTTGGGTGTGATCTCTCCGGATAAGACCCATTCCCTCAGCACAGGATTACTTTTATCTTTCAAATTAAACAAGAGCGATCTACCTTTCTCTTTATATTTCTTATTGACTCCCCCAAACAGTTTGAACAGCTCCTCTTCGATTCCAAGTGCTAAAGATTGCCCCTTTTGAATTATATCCTTCTCTTCCCCTGTTGCCCCATCTGAAGTCTTTGTTCTTTTAAACTCAGGCTCATTGAGAGATACAGTCACTCCAGCATCACTATCAGAAGTTGTGGCTCTCTTTGAATTAAGCTGCGAAAAGGATTCAGAAGCTCCAACAACAATGCCAGCAGCAGAGAAGGGCCCATGGCCTTGCAAAACATCTGAAACAACAGTGCTCTCACCCAATCCATCATTTTCCAAATGAGCTTTACTTTCACCGTGGGATATGCATGTATTTGGTCTTTGCAATGTACCATCCTCTTCATGTTTGTGCTCACCAGAAGATCCAATAGGCGAAATATTTGAAGCAGATTGCTGCAGACTCTGCTGATCAGAATCCACGCACAAGGCAGCAGCTAGAGTCTCCCTGAACTTTGATCTCACGGTCTCAGACAACTCTGGATATGCCATCAGTATAGGTTCCTTCTGCACAGAACGCTTGCTACTGGCAGATACCTGCGATGGCACAGGCTTCGGCATCTGAACCTTCGGCGATAAAGCCGTCTTCTTTCCCACAGCAGATGGTGATGGCTGTGGTGGAAGAATTCCGGGCGAAGCAGGGTAGACACTCAGCACCTGCTGCGGCGGCCTCAAGGACACCCTACTCACAGTCACGGGCCTCGCCCCAGGAAGGTTCGGCGCGTTGGGACTGGACGCACCAACCTGCGCTGGCTGCCCACCCATGGGCACGATCAGGTACGAGCTGGTTGGCGCCTTCGGCCCCCAGTAGCCAGGCCCAATCATGCCGTGGCTCGCGGGCTGCGGGGAATGGGGGGCCGCTGAGGGAAACGATCGCCACGCCGCCCCGCTGCCCGGCGCCGCCGCCGCCGCCGGCTGCGCCCGCGCCTGCTTCGAGAGCTCCATCGCGCCGCAGCAACGCCTTCCCCGTACTGTATATTTTACGGCAAGAGATTGTTTTGTTAGCCAGGGTTTTTATCAGCATTTCCCACGAAACAATTTACTGCGTAGAAGATGGGGGCGCAACCAGAGGGAAATGCGGGTTCCGGCGGCGGCGGGGGCGGGGGACGCGGGGCTTACCTCGAGGCGATCACGGAGTGGCGAAGGGCGGGGGGCGCTGCGACGGTGGCGGGTGCGCCCGGTGCAGGACGACGGCGGCGGACGGGGAGGTAGGGTTTGGGGAGTAGGGGTTTCGAGAAGCTCCTTCCCCGCTTCTATCGGGCGCGGAAGAGAAGGGAGGAGGAAACGGCGGCGACCGCGACGCCGAACGCGTGAGAAGAGTGCGTGACTGCCGAGGCCAAGTGAGTGCCGAGTGAGGAGTGCGGTTGGGCCTAGATGGGCTACAAGTGCTATGGGCCGCCCATGGTTTCGAGTCCGAGACTAGTAGTATCTATCTATTGGGCTGGTTTGCGTGGTTTCTTTTTATAAAAAAAACGAGTTTGCGTGGGGCCTGGAATTTTCGATCCAAGAAGAAGGCCGGTCCAGCTCGATGCGCTCTTCTTGGACCGGAGGAAATAGGCAGCTCTCTTCTTTCTTCTTGAAGGGCCGTCATCTCCACAAAATCCTATTGAGACACCCAAAAGAAAAGGTCCAACTAGGTAACCCAAATAAAAAAAAATCCTATCGAGAATTTGTGCTTCGACAGCAACCAGCTGAAAAGAACCAGCGAAGGAAAGCTCTTTGCTTCTTCGACACGCTAAAAGATTCAATTGACTGGTTCAACTTAACTAATTCCAACTAGCTAGCTAATGAAATAGCTGCATGTATCTAAACGGGACTAACAATTCCCCGTTATCCAAATCATATCCCTCGTATTGCTTTTGCTTCTTGTTATGATAGAGTAGTAGTGTGACTCTCTTTTCATAACCACCATACAACCAGTTCCATACAACACTGGATGGTCCAATAAAAAGCAAAACATGCGAATAGTTACACAAAGTTGTCAATTTTATGCATATACGGTAATATGGACACCGCGTAAATGTATTTTGCCAACATGGCACGATAGTTTTATGCATATGACTCCTATCTTTGTCCCATTTTGCATCTAAGTCCTAACCATGTGTGCAACTCTTATTTCAATGATAAATAAGAAGATTGAATAGCTTTGATGATAGGTGACCAAGTGTACGGGTTTTTAATCAAAATTTGATGACAAGATTACTCCATGTCTAATATATACTTCGTCAGCTCTTATATAGGAAGCGAAAAGATTAGAAAAAACTTTGCACGCAGTTCTTTTTTTAACTTTGATGATTAAAAGACAATACCATCAGCATTAGAAAAAGATAAAAAAATAGTAAGTACTATTAATATACTATACTAGCTTTGATCTTGTTGCAATATATAGTTAATCATTCAAAGTGAGAGGAATTATAAAAATTACATGAGGCTTCGTATGCACCCATAATTTACTATATCAAAGTTGGATTAACACGTGACTTATTAGAAAAAACGTACACTTGGTCTCTCAAAGTTTCTTTAATCTTTTCACATATATCAATGAAATAATAGGTTGTGCACATAATTAAAACTTGATGAGAAGGAAGATCATAGATAAAAGAATTACGTGCATAAGCCGTCGACGTCACATGCCACAGTGGCAAAATACATCTACGAAGTGTGCCACGGTGGCAAAATACATCTACGAAGTGTACATGTGACCGTGTATATGCACACATTTTGTGTACCTATTTACACGTTTTGCTACTTGTTGGACTAAAGTGATATAACCATGTATATAATTTATATTTTAAAAAAGTAGTGTAACTCTCTTTCTATGGCCTATGCTAGCGAAACAACATTTTACCGAGTCCACGTTCTAGAACAACTCGCTGAATTGATTTTGCTCGAATCCACGAACCACAAAACCATCTCCCTCCCAGCCCCCAGGACTTGGCAGTAGTAGTGAAGTGTGAACCAAAAGCCCCAACTTTTGCATACCGTCGGAAGGCAGACGCGCGCCGCCCGCCGCCACATAGCACTGCCGCGCGCGGGGCCTCGCTGGCACGGCACGGATTTGACGGGCCGGCGGTCAACCAGCAGCCACGCCCCAACGCCCACCTGGCAGACGGGCAGGATGAGGAGGCCAAGACAACTTCTTTGGGCCCATGCTGGCCTAGCCTGGTGGCTCGTGCCGGGCGTGGGATGCCACCCCGGCACGACGGGCGGCCCGGTCCGGTACGATTGTAGGGTGCTGGTCCGAAATGACCCATTAACTACTCAACCTTATCCACACCAATACACCATCTCACCCACGGTCCGCTCCCTGCCATCCTCCCCTTCCGCTCAAACACCCCGTCCGCTCCCCTTCCTCTCCGGCCTCCGCCGGCCGCCTCCCTAGCCTCGTCACCCCCCTACCCCCACCGCTTGTCGCCATGCCCTTCTCCTCCATGACGGCGTGGGGTTGGCCGCGGGGAGCAGCGGCGGCAGAGTGGAGAGCAGCCGCGGAGGCAGCGCGGGTGGCCGGCTCCGGGGAGCGGCGGCGGCGACGGCGAGGGGGCTGCTGCGGGAAGGGGCGGCGACGGCGCGCAAGAGGAGACGGCAGCTCAACTGCAGCTTGCAGTGACGCACCCGCCGTGCCTCACGGTGGCCTGAAGTTGGCCGTGCTTTACAGGCCGGCCCAGCACGAAAAAGGCCTTGCGGGCTCGTGCTTGGGCCGCCGATGCGGACCGTGCCGCACGGCACGGCACAACGTGGCCGTCGTGACGGGCTAGGCCCGGCATGAAAAATAACACCCGCGCCAGATCAGATCGGGCAGCCCGAGTGGACAACTATAGTCTCGGGGGGTTCGATTAGGTGGGGTTGGTTGGCTGATACCCGTCTGCCTCGGCGCATATTGGCCATCACGGTAAAGTGAAGGCCTAGAAGTTTCGTGAGAGCTGCGATCTACACGGGCAGCGGCGACTTGGGAGACTGGCTGACGTCGACGAAGAAATGCCTGCGCCCGCTGACCAGTCGATCGGCTTTTATAGCGTACGGATCGTCGCGGGGAGGATGGGCAATGCAATAAGGCGCGTGTCACCTGGATTCTGGAAGGAAAATAAAAACATGTGCTCAATGTGTCACGTGGCCAGATCAGATTCCTCTCCTTCCTGTGTATTGGCCTGATCTGGGCATGGCCAATCGCTGTAGTGGCGCGAGTGCAGCCACGCATGCCGTGCACGCCGCCGCACGCGTGTGATCTGCAACGGAGAGGAGGTCGCGAGCCTGGCCGCCCATTTTTCTCTGCTGCTACTGTGTGCCGGTCCACTCGACCCAGCGCCCACAGTGCTTTCAGCTGGTGTTGGCCAAATGGGCGGATTAGATCAGGAAGCTGTGGCAGTTAATGCCGCAGCTTGCCGCGTGCATGCAAGCGGACGCTCGGTTCCTCGAGCTAAAGTTTAATCTGTGTCACATCGAATATTCCGAGGCTAATTAGGAGACTAAATATGAATTAATTATAAAACTAATTGCACAATGGAGGTCAAATGGCGAGACAAATCTATTAAACCTAATTAATCCATCACTAGCAAATGTTTACTGTAGCAGCACATTGTCAAATCATGAACTAATTAAGCTTAATAAATTCGTCTCGCCATTTAGCCTCCATATGTGTAATGGATTTTGTAAATAGTCTTATATTTAATACTCCTAATTAGTATCTAAACATTCGATATGACATGTGCTAAAAATAAGCAACGGTAACCAAACAGGTCTTAAGAGTGTACAAACACAAACCATGTTGCCGAAGTTTTTTGGTAAAGATTTTGACCATTTCTCGCACATGCGCACAAGCATTGAAATCTGCCTCGCGGGAGTATTCTCTGCAGCTGCAGTACTACCTTCGATCTCTGCAGCAGTGCAGATGCAGCTTCACGTTATTAACCCTTCAGGCTGGAGACAGCTAGCACACAGCAGAGGTTAACCAGTGCTGATTTCTTCTTCTTCTGCTGGAACCAGAAAAACAATAGAAATGTACTCTTCTTTTGTTGCTTTCAGATAGCACACCAACTGGCGGTGCATCCGATCCCCCGGCTATCGCGATCACACACGCGCGGCGCGCTCCCGAATGGACGCTCGAAGCCTCGAATCATTCGCCTCGTCCCCTCGCTCTCGTCCCTGCCACTGTCCACTGGATCATATCGGATCACATCAGCTCAGCTAGCTGCAGCTCGCAACCACTCGCGCACAAATACGGCAAACGTGCACCGCGATCGCCCGCCCGAACACGACGCGCCCGATCCATCTCGCAGCTTCCCATGCATGGCCTGGCGCCACACGTCACGTCTCCCCCAGGCTCCGGCTCCGGCTGCTGCTTGCGTCCACGCATCCACGTCGGCGGGAGACGAGGAGCGAGCGGGCAAGCAGTGCGCGCCTCTGTTTCCGCGACAACGACGCGCGCACCGGGGTTCCGCGTCTTAAACCGCCGCGGGCGAGGAGAAGGAGATGGCACCAACCCGATCGCCGGCCGATCGGAGAGCCGTCGTCATCGCCGCTCAGCGAGCACGCTACCCGCTCCGATCTCTTCACGCACCGGGCTCCGTGTTCCCGTCACCAGCCCACGCACAGACTAGCAAGACAGCCTCCTCCTCCCCGTACGGCGCGGCACTCTGACGCTGATGATCTATCCATGGGCTGCCAAAACATACAGGAAAACGAGCATCCATTTCCCGCTCCTACGGTCCTACCGCACTGCATGGATGTCCGGTCGGCAGGGACGCGACGACGCGGCCGGAAAACGATGGTTCGTCGTCAGGTTCTCGGGGAAGGGCCGGCCGCGCGCGGACCCTCGTCGAGGGGGCCGACGTATCATCCACCCGGAACAGGATCGTGATGTGCGAGAGGTCTGCGAGAGCCGGCAGGAGTTAGCAAGGGGTTGGGCTGCTGACCCCGCGCCGCTTAATAATTGGGCGGCCCTGAACGCCGCGCCGGTACCCGTGCTTTTCAGCGTAACTGCGCGCTCGTCGACGACGGCCGCCCGATCGCGGAAGCGGATCGGCCAAGCGTCCAAGGCTCCAACTAAGTGGCCGTGCCGCGTGCTGCACAGTGCCCGGTCGTTGGCACAAGACTGTTGCGTGATGCGCGATGCGATGCTCTGCGCGCGCCCCTGAATTGGATGGAGGTTGGGGCGGTGATCGGCTGGTTGCCAGTACTGAGGTCCTCTTTAGCACGGCTTATTTCGACTTTAGCTTCATCTATTTCACGCAAATCGAGACACTGTAGCGTGAAGTCATTTTGTAAGTCGGGACTAAAATGAACTAGAAGCCAGGTGAAGTTAATTTTTTTGGCTTCACCGGTTTTGGCTTCACCGGTGAAGCCATTTTGGAATGAGCTGTGCCAAAGGGGCCTGACTTGGCCTTGGCTTCTCTCACGCTGCCACATCTCTTCTGTTCTGCACTGCGCGCTTGAGACTGGTTGTTTCAGAACTGATGCGGAATTTGATAATAACCTCTGCGCAGTGCGGCCAGCCAAACCTGCTGGGAACTTTCGCAGCCACAATCCACACAAAGGTCAGAGAGACTGCCGGGCCGGCAACTAATTGCACCCTCTCCTGAAGCCGACGTAGCGGCGTCTTCCGTCGATCGCATTGTCAGGTTGTGGAGTAGTAGGAGACTGTTGCTGTCGCACAAGTTGGAATACTGACCTGTCAGTGCTAGCTGCGAAGCCTACTGGTGTTTGATACTAGGTGCTGAATTTTAGTAGTGTCACATCGGATGTTCGGATGCTTAATTAGGAGGACTAAACATGAGCTAATTATAGAACTAATTGCAGAAGCTCTGTGCTAATTCACAACACGAATCTATTAAGTCTAATTAATCCATCATTAGTAAATGTTTAATAAGCACCACATTGTCAAATCATGAACTAATTAGGCTTGAATTAGACTCCATCTGTGCAATTAGTTTTGTAATTAACCTATATTTAATACTCTAATTACATCTAACCATCCAATGTGATAGGTGCTAAACTTTAGTAGGGTATCCAAACGGGGCCTTAAAGAGGCCTGCGTAACTGTCTCACTGATTATTACTACCTTTTTCTATCCAACCGCTTTTAGATGCCTGGGTTACTGATATTCATATTCATAGGACAACGCCATGGCCGGCCATCAGTACCTTCAAACCTTTTGACCAGAGGCTGCGAGTTTAAGCGACCCGAAGAAAATCTGGAATGCATTTCTGCACTAGCTGTAATCTTCCCAACTGGAAACTTCTGCGCACGCTTGGAGACCTACTTGATTAGCAGGTCACAGCCGCAGAAACTCCCTAGTAAAGATGGGCGTGGTTGCTCCATGGAGCGAACCGCAACCGACCCACCGACCCATTCAACTAGTAACGGAGCACCGGTCTACCCAATTTGTTCCTAAGCTACCCGTCGGTGCACCAATGGTTAGTGTGGGTCGAACCATTTGATGCAGCAGCCTGCATGCGGCAGAGGGCCGCAGCGCTGCTCAGGCTGTTTGCAGCCTGCGCCTGTTGTATTTTCACAGGATCGAACTAATATAATGATTATCCTAAGAAGCAAAATACATCTATGATAAGTAATGAATAGGACCAGCTCGTAAGTGCTCCTCCACAGACTCTGCAGCCTTCAATGTTCCTGCAGCCATGGCACTTGCAGTTGTACAAACAAAAGTAGTGTGCTTTGATAATCCAACATGGAGAGGTTGTGTGCAAAGCACTGCACTGCAACAAGCAAACTGATCAACAACTAATTGGTGTATGATGATTAGTCACAAAATAAAACAGGAGTGTGACCTAGCTACAGAAATGTAAAGTCAAGCACCATCAACAAAGCAGAAATACTGGCAGTGTAGTTAGTAAAGTGCTGTCATAATCGAAAATTAACAGAAATGTGAACTCGAAAATCCATAAGCGAGTAAAAAATAACTAATACTGGAGGTTTAGTACATAAGGAAGTGGATTATAATCAATAATACTGTGAAACTATAACTTCAGAACTTCAAACCGAAACAATCTAGAACAAATAATTAATATAAGAGTGCACAATTAAAAAATATAGCCTTTTTTCAGAATTTGGTTTGTAATGTGAGATATAAACTAAGTGACTCCCCTGTATGGGCGGACTTACTGATCTATCTGAAAGGAAGGAGCATGGCTGTAAAAAAAAAATGAAAAATGCACTTCCTTTTGGAAAGATGTGCGGCTAACTGATAAACCTTTACGCATGATATATCATGAGCTCTTTATCTCTGCAAAAAAGAAAGAGGTGTATGTGTACCAATTCTTAACCCTCAATGGACAACTGACCTTTAGCCTAGCATGCGAAATTGAGATATGCCTACCAAAGCAACAGTTTCTAGTTTAAATATTAAAATCGAATCTGAAAATGTTTTGCTAGTGCTAATCATACAAATTTGGGATCTGCACCTTCAACAAGATGGATCGGAAATGCACTTTTCCTTCCCCCCAGCCTCTGGTCTGCTATTCCAAATATATGATTGGATGACCACCCAAATAGAAGTTCTCTTCTGCATTCTAGCGCTGCTTGGCTGCACTCCAATATATGATTGGATTACCACCCAAATATATTTCAAACAAAACTGATGACTCAGCTGTACTGCAGACATTTCAAAATTCGATCTGTTTAGTTAGATAAATAACACTCATCTTGGCAATCGTAGACTAAATTTAGCAGGCCCTCATTATGAGGACAAAGGTAGCTACAGGCAAGCAAACAAAGATACTGAAGATTTCACCCACATTTGATTCATCAGGGAAGCGTATGCGATGCACTAGTCGTCTTTTGATAAACCAAAGCATACACATATTGAGAAAGCAACTTTGATTTAGACCCGTAGTAAGGAAGACAGGAACTTGTTCATCAGAAAAGGGGAAACATACCACGCGATTCAGGAAGGAGCACGGAGGAGAGAGGCTTGCCGAGGATATCTCGCAGACGATGGAAAGGAGCCTTCACCGCCGCATCCTGAGAGCTGGAGGAAGGGAGGAGGGAACCGCCGCCGCCGGACCTTCCCGATCTGCTCAGCCCTCACTGCGCCGGAACGCCGCCGTGTCGAAGGGGTGGGTCGAACCCATTGGTTCGCTAGTTTCTGATCCTTGGAACCTAAGCGTTTTTGCGGGTCGGAGGAGGACCCCGGTTGGATCTTTTATGCGGGTCGGTTCGACGAACCGCTGGTTCGACCCGCACCACCCCCATCTTTACTCCCTAGCTATTCCTATCCAAACATTCTGAAAACTTCTCTTCTTTTCTTTTTGTAAAGAAAACCATTCACAGGGTTACAGTAAAACGTTGGAGAAGAAAGTTCTTCAGAGCTCTGCCGCCGCCGGGAGACACGAATGAGTGATTGAATCGGGACAGAGATGTGCAACTGAACCACTTCAATTCCCTCATCTAGATCGCCGTCAGCTTCTCTGCGTGGATGAGGGTTACATTTACTGATACGACAGGGCACCGGAGTCCGGACAGACAGCCACTGGTGCAGCTTGAAGTCCTGCTCTGCTTTTGGCCTCCATGGCCGGCACCTCCTCCAAGCTTCATGGACGTGCAAAGGACGGCTGGCTCGCCGGCACGTGCTGACGTGCGACGGCAAAGGCAGAACGAGGGCATTGGTTGACGACGTGATTTGCTTCTATGCAAAGAAAACAGTGCATTCACGTTCGTAATCATACAATTCTGACGAGTGATACAATTGAGTGATTGAAATGCAGAGCTCTACAACAAAGAAGAGAAAACAAGCCCGTACTTCTTCTATAGTAGAGAAAAAGACGAAAGAAAAAAATGTGTTTAATCTCCCTTCCTTTTAAAGTGTCTTCTATGCTCCAGGCATGCCCTGAGTTCATATTAGCTTACCGGTCACCAGGCACCACACTCCCATGTGAACCGCTGGAGCTTCTTTTATCGGATGGGTCCATTTCTAGTATATTTTAAGAATAACATAATATAAAATAATGTTTCTTGCAACATTATTTATTTTTTCTCGCGCAGATCTGCTCAGCTCAGCGACAGGAAGCATCGCATGCATGGGCCGTGGGAGCATGGCCTGGCGCCGCTATGGCCCACGTTTCCCGTTCCGTGCCAATCACTAACCGATCCGTCCGTTTCTTCCTCATCTAGCGGGCAGCGAGCAGGGGGCAGAAGCGTCATTCGCCGGACGCCCAGGTTTTAAAAAGTCGCGGTGGCCAACGCCGGGGTGCCAGCGGAGAAAGGGAGGTCGACCGGCCCCGCCCCCACCACGCCCCCGCGCCACCGAAGCCGCCAAAGCACACCATCGCATCCGCCAGAAGCCTCTCAATCCCTCGCCCGTACCGGCGCCAATGGCCGCGTGGTGAGGCGCACCGAAGCGAGCGGAGTCAGCCGAGCCCTCTCCCCTTTCTTTCCCCTCGCCGCCGCCACCGACGACGACTGCGGAAGGTTCGTTGCCTAGCGCCGCCACCCCTCGTCCGCATTCCGTGCCTGTTGTTTGTTGTGGTGGGTGAGTCGATTCCTGGTCGGATTGCCGGGGCGCGGGCGCATGTGGCGATTCCGCCGGATAAGCTACAGCTATTTCTGGGCGCTTCGCTGTTCGGCGGGCTAGGCGTGCGGGGCGTGCGTGACAGTTGGGGGGAATCGCGGGAATTCAGGATCCTTGCGCTTGTTGGATCTCGAGTTCAGGAGACCTCGCGCCCTGTTTTCTCCTCGTTTTCGCCGCGAGATTTGGGCTCCTGCCGCTTCTTTTCTTGGCCTTGCTCTCTATCTATCTCGTCCTTGTAGTCCTGGTGAGTTTTTTTCCTGTTTCTTCCGTCTCCCGTTTGCCGTATTTGGGCGGGTTGGTTTGACCGTCGTTTTGCTCCCGAGTTTCTTCCTCGCAAGCTCCGGGCATTTGTTGTTGTTCCCGTGATGCGCCTGTACTGTGCAGCAAATCTTTCTTTGTTTTGGTTGCTTAAATTGGGTAAAGGAGTTGTTTTTATTTCTTTCGTTTGATTTCCTGGTGGTTGTTGATGCTAACGCTGTTCTCGTGCTGATTCAGGTTGGGATCCCGTATTCAGGCAGGCACCATTCGATTTGATTTGGAGGGGAAGTTTCTAGTCCATACCTCCCCATGGCCGCCTCCATCGCGGCCTCAGCCTTCTTCCCGGGGTCGCCGGCACCGGCGCCGGCCGCGCCCAAGAACGGCCTCGGGGAGCGCCCGGAGAGCCTGGACGTCCGCGGAGTCGCCGCGAAGCCGGGATCCTCGTCGAATGCCGTGAGGGCAGGCAAGACGCGCACACATGCAGCCGTCCCCAAGGTGAACGGCGGGGGCAAGTCTGCAGTGGCGGATGGGGAGCACGAGACCGTGCCCTCCTCTGTGCCGAGGACATTCTACAACCAGCTCCCGGACTGGAGCATGCTCCTTGCGGCCATCACGACCATCTTCTTGGCTGCCGAGAAGCAGTGGACGCTGCTTGACTGGAAGCCCAAGCGACCTGACATGCTCATTGATACGTTTGGCTTTGGCCGGATCATACATGATGGGCTCATGTTCAGGCAGAACTTCTCCATTAGGTCCTATGAGATTGGGGCGGATAGGACGGCATCTATAGAGACGCTGATGAACCATTTGCAGGTGAGAATTTGTTACTTTTCAGGCGTGATTGTTGTGAATTAGTATCGGGCAATGAAACAGTCTGGATTTGATGCAGGAAACTGCACTTAATCATGTGAAGACTGCTGGGCTGCTAGGTGATGGATTCGGCTCCACACCAGAGATGAGTAAACGAAACTTGTTCTGGGTGGTTAGCCAAATGCAGGCCATTGTTGAGCGTTATCCATGCTGGTATGATTCGTAGAATTGCATGTTGTTATTTCAGTTTTCTAATTGTCATTTGAGCTTGAATTAAGATGTACCCCCTAGCTTTTGACATCATGTGGCTACTCTCGAGACATGCCAACAGTGTGGGGGCACAGAATGATTTTGATTACAGCTTGTTTCCTTGGTGCTGGGTATTGAGTAATCAGTTGAATGGAGTTTTCAAGTTGTTTGACAATAAATGTGAAAGGAAAGGTCCCTGGTCTTTTGTGCTGTTTGACAATAACTTTTTGGAGGAGCGTGGTTATATGTCACTTCAGGCAGTTTGCAGACTTTAATAATTGATACGGATACCCTCATTGAACCTCTTAATATATTTTCTCATGTTTCCTAAAAGATATTATAAGTTTGTGTTTTGTGAGCTTAAGGCGGCCCCTTCCATCTGGATTCTACTGATACGTGTTCTGAGTTTGCTCGTCTATTCTGCTGCAGGGGTGATACTGTTGAAGTAGATACATGGGTTAGTGCTAATGGTAAAAATGGAATGCGTCGGGATTGGCATATACGTGATTCTATAACAGGCAACACGATACTGAAGGCAACAAGGTTCAAATCTCAGCCACTCTGATATATTTATACCATTAATCACAAAACTACATTACCAGTTTATGTCACCCAATCGACATGTTACAATTGGCCTACAATTGCTGCACTAACAAATTTTTCTGCTCAAAATTATTGTGCAACTTGCATCAGACTGACATTCTGTTGCAACTTGTTCTTATGTCTGTATCTGCAGTAAATGGGTTATGATGAACAAGCTCACTAGGAAGCTTGCAAGAATTCCAGATGAAGTGCGGACTGAAATAGAACCCTACTTTTTTGAGCGATCCGCTATTGCCGATGAAGACAACCGCAAACTTCCAAAACTGCCAGAGGATAAAAGCGCTACTGCAGCCAAATATGTCCGTACAGGCCTGACTGTAAGTTAATTGAATTAATATTTAGATTGCAAGTCTATTCATAACATTTGTTTTTTCGTTTGCTGTTTTATATATTTTGCTTCTGTTTAATGCAGCCTCGGTGGGCTGATCTTGATATAAATCAGCATGTCAATAATGTTAAATACATTGCATGGATTCTTGAGGTAATTTTATTTCCGATGATACGCCCTTACTCAACTTGTTGATATTTCTTGTTTAGAGACTTGAATAGATACCCTAGCACATTATTTTAGTACTTGTTCTGTATTTGAACTATTTTGTTTCGTACTTGAGGATCCTTAACAAGAATAATCTTTCAATTTATCTTCTGTACCTCTGAACATTGCATTGAGGTCGCCTGATGTGTTTCCTGGCGTTTTGTTTTGGGGCATTTGGCAATCGTGTGGCAAACAAATCATTTACTTATGCCCAATCCTGTATGTTCTGTTGCCAGAACTTCAGTAGCCAGCTGTTTGCAGAAGTTAATGAACATTGGAATGTTAGGTGCTTGAGGGGCCTCAGACTGGATATGATTAGGTGTCCACTTGACTATTCATCGAACAATCCAATCTCTCACAATATATTATTTAGGTGATATATTATTTTGGTTAACTTATTTATGACAAGGAATGCACAAGTTGGACACCGAATGCTTCTCCTGAAACATTTAACTATATTTGGTTGGTCACCTAGGTACCTAACAATGTCCCTGACCTGTGTTGCTTACTTGCAAGAGCAGCCTGTGTACAAGTCAGTGTATCTAAACTATAAAAAATATGAGTAGAGATAATTCTTATTTGCTTGATTGGTGATATGCTATATATTCTTGGCTGGTCTCATGCACTTATTGGTGGGCACAAATTTTTATGACACTTATCATTCGGATTTCCTTCCTGCTTAGTTCGCAGCCTTCTTGTATGTATTAAGGGGGAAAATAAAGTTGATATGGAACTGATAGGATTGTAAAGAAACCAAAAATAGAAGACAGTTTAGTATACAAGTCCCTAGCACACAAATGTTTTCACATACACCAGTTAACCTTACATTCACCTTTATCAGAGTGCACCGATCTCCATTCTTGAGAACCATGAACTGGCGAGCATTGTGCTGGATTACAAAAGGGAGTGTGGCCGGGATAGTGTGCTGCAGTCACACACTACCGTGCACACTGATTGCAACAGCGAGTCTGGAGAAACAACCTTGCACTGTGAGCATCTGCTGAGCCTTGAATCAGGTCCGACCATGGTGAAAGCCCGGACCATGTGGAGGCCGAAGGGAACCAAGGCCCAAGAAACTGTGATTCCATCTTCATTGTGAACTGTGTGATGTTCCAAATGGTGATTTTGGCAGGAAAAAATGGTAAAAATCATTGTGGCTATCAGCATCCTCTATTGGAAGCAAAGCACACAAGGCATACGTGATGCTTTGTTATAATCTCATAGCAACGTGAGACCTAAGCTAATTTAAACATAAAGTGTCTGAAGATAGAGGAGATATAAGGGGGCCAACAATGGTGGCGGCGAGAAGTGGAGATCGAAGAGGAAAGAAGCCTCCCGTGCATGGTTTGTTGTTTCTATTTTTCCTTTGATTTCTTCTTCCTATGACAAAATCTTGGGTTGCACAAATGGGTCTTGTAAGTATTGATTTGTAGCTACTTCTGTATGACGGGGAGCAGCCATATTTGTGCAGAGAATTAAGCTCGTATATTGTATTTATTGATATTTAATTTGATATTCTTCTCCTGGCTGATAAAGCATGTTGAAACTTGGTATCTGGGTCCAAAGCCGACCAATTCTTGGAGGAATTTTGCAGCTTTTTTTTTTTGGCTCGCATATAGTTTTTTTGACTCGCATACAGCTTGGCGTGACCGATGAGAGGTTGTGACATCCTATCATGTTTTCTGTAGAAGTTGACTGTTCATCAAGGAGAACAAATTATAGACCATAAAGGAGAACAAGTTGTAGTTGACTGACCATAAAGGAGAGCAAATTGTAGTTGACTGACCATAAAGGAGAACAAATTGTATTTTGCACCGTAATTCCCTTAAATCTTTCACGAATGAAATGGCTCTAGGAATTCTAGCCGTGGAAGCTACTCGAAAAGGTCGAGTCAAATGCAAAATATTCTAAAAGCGTCTTTGATATAATGTTGTTGTGGGTGGTTCAAGTTAGGTTACCTAAGTTAATCAGGGGAGCATTGCGAAACGATTGAGCTGGATAGTGTTGTTTGATTGGCCTATTGATGCGCCATTCGTTTTGTATACGATTTCTTTCCCACTAAGATCACAATATGTTACTCAATAGTCAATCTGTCAACAAAGCATGACATCACTATATCTTCCTGCTGTTGAGTACAGCAACATCCACGTTAGCAGAACAACGGTTCAAGTTGGATTTTCAATCGCAAAATTTTTCAGTTCTAGAATTGTCATATCATAAAACTTTTATTTTGAATCCTGAATAGACAATACTAAATTTAAGAAAAACATTTTTTAAAATTTAAATCAAGTTCATGTTAGATGTGGCATTCATAGCTGCATATCATCTATTTTAAATGAATTAAAACTGTTTTTAAAATACGATTAGGTTTTCATCGGGTCTAAATCCAGTTTTTTAAAAATTCTAAATCAATTCCTGAACCATTGTCGTGGGTTGCATTCAAGGCCGAGCAAAGCCCATTTCCAATCAGCCCAATAACATGTGCACGTACCTTTTCATCTCCGTGCCGCACCACTTGTCTTCCACGCGTGCCGTTCCTCTGCCGCACGCCATGGCCGGCCCTTGAGAGCTCGCATCAGTGCACAATATAACTCCACTGGCGCCCACCAACCATCAAAACTGGTCGCCCACTTGCTCCTCCATCAGTTTCCACCATCACAGATGTGAACAGTCACCATAGTGGCATTAACGCAAAGCTCCACCTCCATTGCTCCATCGACGCCAGCCAAACCATACACCTCCATCTTGTCCTCTCCTCTCAAAACGGAATGCCCGATCCTTGCTGATCCCTTTTTTTTTCTACTTCGCTTTCCTCTTCCTTGTTCTTCAGCACCACCACGGGATCAATATGAACAATATCCATGAAGGTTGAAGGAACCATGCATGGTCGCCACTGCCTTCTGACGCACGAGAGGTGGCCTCATTCGGCTCGCATTTCCTGCTTGCATTACACTCTTGGTTTTGTTTCTCTCTCTCAACAAAACCTCCTCTCACCCATCTCGTGTGATACTATTATTGTTCTCCTGGCTGCTAAATCAAGATCTTGTAGGAGTATGAGGGGTAGAGGCGGTGACGCTCTGGTGATGACCATCTTGTTCCCTGCGCTCTTTGCATGGCCAGCACAATGTGAGTATACTCAACCCCCTTCTCTTACCGAACTAGCTCGCCATTAAAATTTGTGTCACACATGTACATATATTATCTCCCTGATGAATGTGATTCGATTACAATTTTACAGGCCGTCCTCATCAGCAACTGAAGGCCGGAGGTGCGAGGAGCTACTCAGATAGTCTCGCCAACGCAAGTTCTAATGCTACTGTGGCCAAATTACCCTCTTTAGATGGGAGCAAGTTGAAGCTGATATTTTGCGTTGTGCGGCCACATCTCTGTATGCCGCCTAGCACCTGTTACTACTGCGTGATGACCGACAAGTATTACAGAGCGGATGAGGAATGCAAAGCAAACTGCGGCCCCTCCTGCAACCCCCAGGCCACTGCTCGCCTCAAGTATCTCTGAATAGGTCATCATCCCTTGATGCGACAGTGAACACGACCTTAAAGAGGTTTGCATTGCATGTGCAAATCTTGAAATCGTTGAGATTGATTGAATAACATTGGTGCCAGGAGGCTTGGGCCACTTTGGCATCGGAGAACATCAGAACAAACTGTATCTTACATCCGGGCTCTCTCCTGAAATCATATGTACGTCATGATGAATGACAGAATTTGAGCCATGCATGGAGGCTATGAGAAGTCTTGAGTCAAATGCCACGTTTGGATTCTAAAACCGCCTTTGTCAAAGGTGAGGGGGTTAAATTACTGGTTTCATAGGTTGGAGGGTGAAGTAGTCTATTAGGGGGTTATGTAGATTTTTTTCTTCGATAAAATGTCGTTCTTAGTTCAAGTTAGGTTGCCAAGTTAATCAGTGACAGTGGTGCATTTCGAATGAGTGAGCTGATTAGTAATATTCTTTGCTTGGCTGATTGGTATGCCACACTATCCATTTTGATTTCTTTGCCACTAGATATCATGATTAGGATGTTCAGAATTACCACTTATGTTCATGGAGAAGGATCTGGAGAGAGAAAATGTACTGTTTTTGACACACAAGTGCAATGTTCACAATTACTCTACCCAGTTATGTTCATCGAGAAGGATCTGGACAGACTAAATATCTAATTTTGGCACACAAGTTTCAAATCCCAATAGTTTGCACCTAGTAAAAAATATTTTGAATGCCGGTCGAATTATCCTTTTGTTCTTCAAACATGTACTTACTTTTTCTAATAATGGAGGTAATCTCCGTCCTCTAGATTCGGTACCAGCCAAGAATGATATTTTATCTTTCCATTTCAATCCGTGCTGCATGATTTGAGTTAAACGATCAGAAATGTCAATTTGTTAATTAGTTGCCACATCTCCCTTACCGTAACTACTCTCTTCGTGCTATAACAACGCAATCCTGATATTTAAAAGAAATCCCACAAAAGAGTGCAATATTTCTAGTGGCATCTTGCCTCTACAGACTTGGACAGACTTGAATCTATAAATGGCTACATCATTACATATCTTATTGCGCTTTATGGATTACAGCAATATAATCTAGATCTGAAGGCATAAGCATAACAAGGCAGAATCTAAACCCATGTTCTCAATGTCTGGTGTGCATGTGAGCCAATACATATATAGCTGATAACTCATGCATATCTCTCGACCTCTTTCTCTGAAGCAGAATCCCACAACCGTTTCTTGGATGCTGTACAGGACCTCTGAACACATGGATGGCAGCTCTAGCTTCTAGGTTGTTGACTGAAAACAGAATTGTTTCCTCTCGTCAGTTTCTTAGATTAAAGAGAACAAGACTCAATAAGTACCCTATCATTGCTCTAGAGAACATATATAATCACCCTCCTTAATCTGTCTGAAAAGTCTAAAGTTGACCATATAATCAAGATGGAGAGAGTAAAATATTTTCAAATATGGAAGCACTTCATAATGCTGCAAAAAGTAGATGTAGATGAAAAAAAATTAGAGGATCTCTATGCAAATTGGTTGGTTAGGTTGTTAACAGCTTTGCAACATATCCATCTCTATGCAGGATTAGGACACTGCTGCACAGAACCTCATCCATGCCGGTCCATCCTACCGGCCATGCGATACTAAAGGAGACCATCCATGCAATACTGCTGAGGGAAGCGCCTTTAGTACCGGATCCAAATCCCCCTTAGTACTGGTTGTGCAACCGATATTGCTAAGTTGGGGAGATCAACCGGTACTAAATTGGCTGCCACATCTCCCCAACCGGTACTAAATTCTTTTTTCTTTTCTGTTTCTTTTCTCATTTTCTTTTCTGTTTCTTTATTCTATATTAGCATTTCGTATTTGTTTCCTTTATGTATACTAGTTCTAATACACAATATATATAAAGTTGCATTTGATCTATATTCTATAATATTACATTTGAGATAATATTATACATAGACATATTGTGCATGCACATATATGAATAATATTACATTGCATCAACTTTCCAAGTTCAACATTTTGGATCAACTATTCTGAACCCGAGTTCTGACGGTGATGCAGATTTGATCCATCATTATGGAACTCCCCCGCTGGATTTACTACCTCGTCCAGAAGAAATCCATTGAGTTGTTCTTGAATTGCCCTGATTTTTTTTTGTCTCGAGGAGTTCTTCCTTCATGTGCATAATCTATGTCATTAGCAAAGGTTATTATATTAGATCAATGGATCTGTACAATTAGAACTAATTTATTGTTAAGAAATTTGTATACGTACTCTGAATTCATGGTCGGTTATACTCTTGGGACCTACAAAGTCATGGATGAACTCACATACGTAGTATCTGCATAAGTTATTCCCCGGATTCTATCTCAAACACTATATATATATATGGCAAAAAAATTTATAAAATATTTGTTGTGTTTAAGGAAGTGACACGAGATGTGAAAATTCAATACATACCAGAAATTCAGAGTGGATATAAAGTTGCTCCTTGAATTCACCTTAGTGATGTTGACGGAAGCGAGCTTATGCTCTGTTAAGCATGTCTATGGGTCGGTGTATTGATTTTTTTGGTCTCCTCAGAGAGTCCAGGATATAGACCATGCTTCGATCAACCACGATAACAAGGAGTATCCAATGGAAGTTGTACATATATGCATAGTGAAAAGCTATTTAGTCTTATTTTTAATTGCTAGTTCGAAAAATAAAAGATACGGGAAACACGCTCACTTGAAGTTGTACGACAGAAGTATGTACTTCTTGTAATGTTGCTTGTCCAAGAAATTGTATATATTCTTCAAGGTCCGATTTGGTTTATCTCTTACAGTTGCCTCATTTATAACATCCGGGTCCATGAAGCCGACGTCATAAAATCCTTCCCTCCGGCAAGCTTGAATCTCCATCCTGCATGATACAAAATAGAATAGGAGAAAGACATCGCACAATGATTAGAGCGGGAATTTTGAAGTTAGAGCAAATTAAACACTTACAGAACCAAGGAACTGATGAGTGATTTGTCAAGTGCGTCTTGATTGTAAAGGAAATAAAGTTCCTCAAGCGGCACATTTACAATGGCATCACCACGGAAATAAAGTTGATCTCCAATCCGAACTTCTAGCATGAGTAAACCGGTAGCTCAAGCCTCCGTGTACCATTGGTGCAATTTGTACATCTTCGTTGGAAGACGGTCCACCAACTACGGCTACACAAGCTCTTTCCCTAACTCAAATTTCCATTTACCAGCCCCAGCGTGCTTTGGGATGTGATCCTCCCCTCGAAGTTGAGCTGCGGTGAGATTTGTATCTTTAGAGAATGGAAGCAGGTTCTTATCAAACTCCAAAAGCACCTGGAGCGGGGCAATCAATTGATTGGATTGGGTTCCTAGTTGTGGAATACTTGACCCACTTTTCTTCTTCTTCTAAAAAGCCTTTGTTATTGTGCGGTCGTAGTCAGATAGCGGTGGTTTCTCTAGCTTTTTCTTTTTCTCCAACTTTATGCCTCTAATGAAAGCCCAAAATGTAACCTTATCAAGTGGTGGATCTTTCTTCATGGGAGGCTTTTGTGCAAAGTGAGCTTTAACCTCAACATCCACTACTGCGTCGATTTTTGCATCAGTCTTCTCATAAGCTTTCTTGGGATTTGGTTGCTTCTCCTTCGGCTTCTTCTGCTTCTTCTTTGTAGCCGCAGTAGACGGAACTGAAGGCGTCTTTCGCCGTGTAGCCTTGCTCATAACGGGGGATGTGGACTCATGCTAGGATCCCTATCAGCTGGTGGAGAGTGTGGACTCATGCTAGAATCCCTGTCAGCTAGTGGACTCATGCTAGGATCCCTATCAGCTAGTGGAGAGGATGCCCTGGTAGATGGCGTAACTGATCTTGCCCTTGAGCCCTGAGGAGATGATCCCGAGGTTAGGGGATTCGGTTGCGGAATCCTTGTGTAGCGCTTGGGCCATAGAATCCAACCGTGGATGGCTTCTTCTAGATTCTTTTCCCCATCAGCTCCAGGTATCTCCAGTTCGAGGTCATCCCAACCGTCGACCACTCGGTCCACCCCAACTTTGGTGTAACCACGAGCTGGAATCTCCACGCCATGAATTGTTTGGTCTTGTGTCGGTTGTTTAGCCACACCATAAGTCAGCATGATGAGCTTGTTTTTCATGGGAGTAACAAGCTCACAAGGGCCCCTCCTAGTGATGTTGTCCACGGGGTGGTGTTGGTTGTCCTCAACCATGTCAGAAGATCCTCCAGCTGGGGCTTCCGTGGAAGCGACACTACTTCAACGCTGAGAGGGGCTTACGTCGATATTAGCCCCTGATGATGCAGCTACTTGTTCACTGGCTTGTTTGCTAAGAGCTAGAGCCACATGCCGGTCGATTGCTTCCTCCATTCTTGCCTCTGTCAAAGCTACGTGTTCTTGCAACTCTCGCAGCTGTTGTGCGTGTTCGGCCTTACTTCTTTGGCGACTTCTGTAGGAATCAATGTGCTCACGAAAGGCAAACTTCCATGGAATTACTCCTTTGCCTCAGCAATGTCTAGGGTGTTCTGGATAACCTAGTGCCATAGTCAGCTCATCCTTCTCTCGATCAGGCACAAAAGATCCTTTGGTCGTAGCCTTTATTAACTCAACAAGCCGTCGTAGCCGATTCTCTTAATTCTTTGCCAAACACAAATGATCCATCTTTGGGATTGAGCATGCTGCCATGAGTATAATACCAATGCTTTGCTCGTTCTGGCCATTCTAGAGTCGCCGGTACTATCCCCGTAGCAATTATGTCATCTTCCATCCTCTTCCATTTGGTGACCCCCTTGTTGTAACCTCCTGGTCTAAGACGATGAAAGTATTTCTTCTAATGAGCATTGTCAGTGTTGGTTTTAGTTGCCTTAGCACTCTTTTGCGACTGCTTGAACTGCACAAACGAATCCCAGTGATCTCTTAACTTTGGGTGCTTCATGAAATCTCGTGTAAGACTCTTCTTTATATAGTCTTTGTTCGGGTTCTTCTTGTATGTCTGAAAAGCAATTGCACCCTTCCGAAAGCCCCAATCTTTAACTTTTTCTTCATCTACACCTTCGAACATGAAGTTTCTTTTATCTGCTCCCATATCATTTCCTTCTCTCACTCGGGGACCACGCTTATGGGGACCGTGCTTGTGGGGACCACGCTCTCATCAATTTCAAGGCTTTTCCAATTCTGAAAGCTTATGGGGATGTTATACCTAACAAGAATTGATTCACCAATTTGGTCTTAGCATTGTTTGGAGCAGTTAGTTCACCCTCTTCATTAAGTTCCGTGATGATGATACAACCCTGTAACTTCTTCTTCGGGCCTCATTTCCGTTTAGGCCTGCTTAATCTAGATGGCTGAAAATGAAATAACTATTAATTCCAATAATCTTGATAAGTAGAGAATTCAAATCATGTTTGTGTATAATAATTTCTATACCTCACCTTGTTGCCTATCATTGCCTCCCTCGGCAATTGATTGCTCCTCATTGCCATCACCAGACATGTTGAGGTAGATGTCAGTCTGGCTGTGATCGACCTCTTCATTTGGTTGATCGTTTGTGCGACCTTGAGCAATAAAGTCGATTAAGTATTCCTCGTCCCATCGGGCCTGCTCGTCCTCTGATCGTGCCATTGTAACTAATACCATATAAAAAGAATTACTCTAAGAAATAGTAGGCCGCAACAATTAAAGAATAACACAATAAAGAATTCAACACTTGTACAAATTGTTACGGTGAATTCCTCATCATCAACAATTTTCTAATATTTTATGCACAATTACTGTAAAAAGAATGACTATAACTTATACATATAATTACAAAAATGTCCATAAAAAGTAGTTAGATCAATAAATAACAGGTTATTCCAAGAAGTAGTAGGAATTTAAAGAATTATTCTAAGAAGTAGTAGGAATAACACTTGTTACGATGAATGACTAAAAACAGAATTATTCTAAGAACTAGTAGGAATTTTACAATTTTCTAGCACTATTCCACTAATTTTACAATTTTCTAGCACTATTTATACATTTCCTAACACTACATATATAGATCAAATTTATAATTTTTTAGAATTTTCTATAAATTACCATGGCACAATCAATGTTGTACATATATAGCTAAAAATTACAATTAATAGGTTTTTCCAACAATTTATAACTATTTTCTCTATATTCTAAGATTTTTCCTATTAGTTCTTGCTATTTTAAACTTTTTTACCATATTCCAGAAATAAAATGCTATTTTAACAAATTCCAGAAATAAAAAAAACTGACGTCATCCGACCATGGACTTACGTTAGCACATACGAGGCCCGTGGCCGGCGTGGTGCGGTGTTGGGGGACGGGGGGTGGGGAGGCGTTGGCTGGGAGGGGACCGGGCGGCGCCGGTGTTGAGGAAGTCATGGGAGGCGTGCAGCGGCGCATGGACACGGGGACGGCACCGGTGTACATCGACGAGGAGGGGGGCGGGGCGGCGCCGGTGTCGGGGAGTGGCGGTGCCGGTGTAAGGGAGGAAGCTGCGGGAGGTGGCGGTGCGTGGACACGGGGGCAGCGTCGGTACGGTGTACATCGATGGGGAGGGGGGCGGCGTGGCACCGGTGTCGGGGAGGGGCGGCGCCGATGTCGGGGAGGAAGTCAGGAGGCGGCGCTGACGATGAGGGCATGTGGCGGTGGCGGCGCACAATGGGCTTGCGCATGGCCGGGGGTGCGCGGCGACGGCGGCGTGTGTCGACGGGGGCGACGGTAGCGAGGGAGGACGTCGATCGAGGCGGCGGCAGCGGAGGATTTGGAGAGGAAGCAGGGGACATCACGGCTAAGTGTTGGGGGAGGAAGGGGATAGGGTTTTTATCTCCCCTTTAGTACCGGGTCTCATCCCCACCTGGTACTAATACCCTTTAGTACCGGGTGGTGGTGAGCACCGGTACTAAAGGCCACCCCTTTAGTACCGGGTGTAGCTACCACCAAAGAGGTGGGCAACGTGCGAAACGAAAATGCACCCCCTTTAGTACCTGTGTAGCTACCACCTGGTACTAAAGGATTTTTAACCCACTATTTCAGTTCACGCCAAGACAAATATTTCATTTCCTTTCCGTCAAAATTGCTATTATATTCATTTATTGCATAGTAATTGAAATAACGTTTATAAAATTGCAAAAAAAGTTTGTTATCTTAATGTTGATTAGATCTACACAATAAAAATACTAGATGCTGTTAAATATCAAACATAGTGAAATTAGTAATAATAAGTTAGTAATAGGTTATAAATGGACTTATACTTATGTTAACTTAAAAATTAGAAAAAATGAATATTTTGACCATGCAAAAATCTATAAAAATAGTGCTTGTAGTGTTATTAACATGTTTACCATGACTTAGTCATGTACTTGTTTAATTGTATCTAAATTTATTATTTAATATTGAATGATGCTACAAAAAATCAAAATAATTAATATTTTAACCATGCAAAAATAGTTTTTTTAATAAACCCATAGAATACATGACATATCATTACAATGCGTTATTACATTACTTTGTCACTTAACCACAAAACACACGATAATGGTTCTAATACATTACACATCATCATCTAATGTGTAACACCTGCCATTTTAGTCACCAAAGTAACTTTGAAGAATTGGAAGCAATTCGAGAAGAAAAGACAAAGAAATTGGCCGAAAATCAAATTCGGGCCAAATTTGACCGAAATTTGAATTTTGAATTTGAAATTCAGAAAAATTCGGCAAAAATATGGGATAAAGGTGTAAAGGTGATTAGAACTTGAGGATCAAGAAATTGGAACAGAATTGGTCCTAGATATCTCAAAAGAATCAAAGAAAGAAAATAAAACCGAAATGCACTATTCACCATCCGATGATAGGAATTCAGAAAAGAACAGCAGCAGAGTCTGATTTCAAAATTGATTTCTGATGAATTTTTCAAATAAGTGAATCAGAACAACTACACCATATTAAAGAGTGGACTCTGGACTACTAGATTTGGGTGTTGTTGGTCAAGAATAGCAGAGGAAGCTATTTCAAATGGAGGCCTAAAGTCAGCATCTTGTCACTGTAATTGCATCACTGAAATTAGCTAAGTCTGAAAACAGCAGTACATGGCTGACTTTGGAGTTGATTTCAGAGAAATGTAGATAAAAAGGTGTAGGTGTTTTTGGGCAAAATGGAAACCTTGAAGATAGTAGAACACAATTGGGTAGAAGTTGGATTACAAGGAAAGGATTTGGATCACTGAACTCAATCACAAAGTGAGGTGGATAGCACTGGTAGTTAACTGACGAACTGAACTTTGAGTTCAGCGAAATTCAGTTGAAGCAGAGAAAGAAATTCAAATTACACTGTGCTCGGATGTTTATCTCGGGTTAGAGCCAAAATAAAAGTTGAAGGATCCAAGTTTATCTACAACTTTGTTTAAGCGACTTGGGGACCGTCGGTTTTGGAATCGGCCGTGGTGAAGCTCTGAAGTTTCGGCGTCAGAAGAAAAAGGGGGGGGGAGCGATGACAGAGCAGGCAGGACGTGTCGCCGCCGCCGTCGTCGGTCGCTCGCCAGCGCAATAGCTACGCCACCTCCTCACCACGCAAGCCTACGAGTAGGCCACGGTGTCGCCCATGCGTGCGGTAAACCGTTCGTATATTTACCGCTCCCGCGCCGCCGCTTCTACCACCGTCCTTTTTACCGCCGCCGTCTTCTCTGTCAAACATCGCCGCCGAGCAAAATACTCCCACCACACCGCCGCTCCCGTCGATTCCCTCCATCCACACCTCCACCCACACCCCACCAGCAACCCTAGCAGCTTGTTGTCCGGCCTCTCCGCCAGCACGCCCTAAACCGCCGCCGTTTCTGTCCGCCGACGCCGCACCTCCCGCTCACGGTGAGCACCCCCTTGCGCTTGTTCTCTTCTTTCTTGGGTAGTCTTAGGCAGGTCCTTAGGATGCTAGGATGGTGTAGCAGTAGTCGTTGGGGTAGTTTGCGCCGTTGTCGTGCGTAGCCGCGACCGGCCGTGGGTGCCGCTGCCCGCCGCCGTGGAGGGAATGGCTCCGGCCATCTCTCGAGGAGCTGTTGCCACGTGCGGGTGCGTGAAGGCACGGAGGTGCTGTCCTGGCCCAGTCTCGCCGCCGGTAGGGCACCGGCCGGCGAGCAGCACCGCCCCCTATCTTGCGCGCGGGATTTGGCGGGAGGAAGAAGAAGGCGCTGGAGCCTTGGGCCCGCGCATCAGTAGGGAAGAGAGGGAGAAGGAGTCGGCCGGCCGGACGCGGAGGCCAGTTGGGCCGTGGCCTTAAAGGCCCAAGAGCGCGCACGGTTAACCAAAGAGAGAAAAAGGGCCGGAGGCCCAGGGAGAAAGACAGGCCGCGCCCGCGGGGGAAAAGAAAAAGAAAGAGGGCCGCTGGGCCGTCGCGGGTGTAAGAAAGGAGAAGGAAAAAGAGAAATCGGCCCAGTCAGGCCCGGCCGGGAAGGAAGGAGGCCGGCGGGTAGGAGGAATAGGAGAAGGAGTGGGTCCGCGCCGCGGGCCCAGCGCAAGTGAGAGAGGGTAGGGTCGAGCCGCGTGAGAAAAGTTTTCCGGGGGTGTTTTTCGGAAAAATTAGATTTCCTTTATAGAATAATTAGTTTAAATCCGAATTTCACCATTTAAATCACAGAAATTTCTAGGAGTGTCCAAAATTAGTGAAACCAATTTTGTTAGGCTTGTTTTATTTTCCTTTATGCATTAAAATTTTTACACCATAGAAAAATAATAAAAATTTGGGTATTTATTTAATGCCTTTCTTTTAAGGTAATTAATAAATACTTAATCTTTATAAAATGCATAAAATATGAAGTAACATTTTCATAATTACAAATTATTCTCAACTCATAGGAAATTAGGTTTTCAAGTTAGAAAATAATTATAACCTTTGTAAAAATAAAAGAAAGGCCTTAAGTAGGGTTAAGTAGGAAAATAAAATTTGTGGGCTAATCTTTTCGGGTTATTGTGTGTTGGCTTGCAATTTTATCATGATAAATTGTATAGTCCTTGTTGGCTTGCAACTTTATCATGAAGGAAAGTTGTATAGTTTTTTATTCAAAATTTGCATTCCTAACCCCTGCATGTGTTGTGCTATAGACCCCGAAGTACCAGAAGGAGATTACTTGGAATTTTCAGAAGGATCTTCGGAGTTTGAAGAGGTCTTTGAATTAGTCCCCTGCGAGGCCAACCCGTCAGACAGTGCTAACTTTTTAAGCGAACAAGGCAAGCCCCGGTGCATTACACCTATTATTTTGAAGTCAATATTTCATGTGTCCTTTATTCAGCTAATTGCTATATGTATGCACTAAGTCTAGGAGTTGCTTGAAACCTATTCTTGTGCATGATCATACCTTGTTTTAAGGACATCTTTGCTACTTGTTCAAACCTTAGTAGATATCCCAAGTCTAGAAATGCTTAGTTGCTTACATGCTTGGTTACCAACCTTAGGAAAAACTTTGAGTCATACATGTTATTTATGGGAAGATGACTTGGAAAGTGAGAAGCGGACAGAAGCTAGGGATGTAGTTCTGTCTGCTAGATTAATTTGGTTAAGGCCCGATTCGTTGTCTTAACCTTTGATCAAGTGATAGTCATCTGATCACTTACTGGGTATGGGACCAGTAAAGCCCACTAGGTTAGTAAACTCTCTGATCGGGAATACTTCGTACCCGCGCTTGATGTGCTGGAGATTGGCAGGGGCGTAGCCTGAAACTCACATGGTGATCGGGCCAGACGTGGGGTCCCATGTGGGTGTGCGTCCCTGGGTCCGGGTAGTCTTATTCCCAATCATTGATTTTGCTAATCGAAAGGTCGTTGTATACGACCTGGACAGTCGTATATAACTGGTGATCGGGGTACTCTCCTGCAGGATGTAAATTGATCCGGATCGCCGCAATTCTCGGTTATGAATGCACTTGATCACTGTTGAGCATCGTAGTATAAATTCATGAATGACATATCTTTCTGATAAGGTTTGATGTATGGCTTAATACCTTATTGTTGCGTTTACTTTCTTCTCATCATCTAGAATGGTTAGGTAATGACTTAACCCAAATAAAAGATAAAACTAAGGCATCACTTGTAGTAAGCTTTTCGGCAAAATGTATCAGCCAAGTACACCAAAAAGCTATCATGTACTTCCAAGAAAAAGCTATTATATTGGTTAGTCGGGTAAGACTTGCTGAGTACCCCGTACTCAGGGTTATCCCTTGTGGTTATCTTTCAGAAGCACCGCAGGAGTCTACCGAGGAGGAAGCCCCGAAGTCCTAGGGTATTGTTATGAGTCTCACAATACCCTTGTTAAGAATTTTTAAATGCTCATCTCCACCTGAACCGTTTTTATGTTTTAAGTCTTAGAACTCTGTCTAACACTGCACTATTAAGTTTGCTTCAAACTAAGTCTTGTAATAACTCGTACCTATCGTATGTATGTAAAAATGTAATATTTGTTGATGCTATCCCATCGCGGATACTATCCTGATGTATGGCTATGAGACACGACGTGGATCTTTCGAGGAGTCCTAGGGACACTCGACGGACGACCGAACTTATACTGTTTTAAGTGCGTTTCGGATAATTGCTGCGTCGGCAGCAATTAGGCGCATTTAAACCAGTTTAAGTTGGACGGTTCCGCCACATAATGGAACGCTAATAACCTTTCTCTTGAGGAACGTCCCTTGGTTGTGATCGCGGCGTAAATATGAAGCGCCCTCTTTGGCTAACAGGATGCACTGGTCAACCTCGACTGAAAATGGCGAAAGATCATCGAACTGATCATAATCTTCTGAAATGTCAATCTTGTCCTCAACTGCAATGATTTTTCTTTTTCTTGGAAGAACTATGTGGCGCTTTGACTGGTCACCTGACTTATTAGCACCCTTCCTTATTGGTTTGCTTGACATGTCCTTTACGTAGAAAACTTGAGTCACATCATTAGCTAGGATGAATGGTTCGTCTCTATATCCAATCTTGTTGAGGTCCACTATTGTCATCCCATAGTTGTCTGTAGTTACACGTCCTCTAGTAAGTTTCACCCATTGGTACCGAAATAGAGGATTTTCAAAGGTCCATAGTCTAGTTCTCATATCTCCTCAATGACACCACAATATCTGTCTTTTTTCTATTGTTGTCTATTGCATATATACGGATACCACTATTTTGGTTTGTGCTCTTTTGGTTTTGGGCTCTCGTGTAAAATGTGTACCCATTTATCTTGTATCCTTGGAATGTCGATATTGAGATAGATGGATTCCTAGCCAACAATGCTAGTTATTCTTCAATCGTTTCATCACCCATCAGTCATCACCGCAACTAAGAGGCGAAAGTGTCAATGTGACGACGTGTAATCCAGGGCTCAGTCTTCCCTTGGTTTGAGGTCCGTACAATAACCTTGTGCTCCTCTATATATGGAGAGATCAGGGATGATTTTTGTAGGACCGTGAAGTGTTCTTTACAAAATGTATCCTCATCGAAGTCCATCGGAGCTTTCCTCCCTAGTGTGCTCTATTCCTTTGAGTCTCCCCTCATGGCGTGATACATGGACTCCAATCGAACTCAGATCGTTAATAAAGTCAACACAAAACTCAATGACCTCCTTTGTTCCATATCTCTTTGCGATGCTTCCTTCTGGACGGGCATGATTATGAACATACTTCTTCAAAACTGCCATAAACTCTCGAAAGGGAACATATTGTGTAGAAATACAAGACCGAGAACAAAACTATCTTCAACAAGGTGGACTAGAAGGTAGGTCATGCTATTAAAGAAGGAAGGTGAAAAGACCATCTCAAAGCTAACAAGGCATTGCACCACATCATTCTGCAGATTTAGTAGATTGTTTGGATGGATTGCCTTTTGAGAAATCATGTTGAGGAATGCACATAGCTTCACGATTGGCATTCTCATTCTTTGGTAGAATACCCCTCAGTGCAATAGGCAGCAATTGTGTCATCAGGATGTAACAGTCATGGGCCTTTAGATTTATGAATTTCTTCTCTTTAATATTTATTATTCCCTGTATATTCGAGGAGTAACCCGATGGAACCTTCATACTATTCAAGCACTCAAACATGCTTTTTCCTTTTCTTCCTTGCTGAGAGTGTAACTGACAGGATACAAGTAATGTCCATCATCTTTGTTTTCCGGATGTAGGCTATCACGTTGTTTCATACGTTTCAGGTCTTGACGTGTTTCAATTGTATCCTTTGCCTTTCCATATGTACCTAGGAAGTCGAGCACGTTCATGCAAAGATTTTTCATCAGGTGCATCACATCAATTGCATTACAGATCTCAAGGATTTCCTAATAAGGTAGCTTCCAAAATATAGACTTCTTCTTCTACATGGGCGCATGTCCGTCCTCATCGTTCGGAACAGGTTGGCTACAGAACCCATGCCAAAGACTACCTCACATCCTTTATCATAGAAAATACACGTTTACCATTACGGTGAACGGGCTTAGTACATTTTTCTTCCTCCCCTTCAAAATGCTTCCCTTTCTTTCTTAACGGGTGCTTAGCAGGAAGAAATCAATGATGGCATGTATACACAACCTTCCGGCAGTGTTTCAAATACATGTTGCAAGTATCATCTAAACAGTGCGTGCCGGCTCGATATCCCTTACTTGTCTGCCTTGACAGATTACCAAGAGCAGGCCAATTATTGATGGTTGAACAGAAATACTCCTAGATTAAAATTCTCCTTTCTGTCCTCATCCCACACACGTACACCTTCTTCTTTCCATAACATTAAAATTTTATCAGCCAATGGTTTTAGGTAAACATCAATGTCATTGCCAAGTTATTTTGGGCCTTGGATAATTACCGGCATCATAATGAACTTCTGCTTCATGCACATCCAGAGTGAAAGGTTGAACATACATAAGGTCACAGGCCAAGTGCTATGACTACTATTGAACTCACCGAATGGATTGAATCCATCCATACTTACACCAAACCTTAATGTTTCTTGCATCCTTTTCAAACTCGGGAAATTCTCTATCAACTGTTCTCCACTGGGACCCATCAGCGGGGTGTCCAATCATTTCATCAAGCTTACATTCTTCTTTGTGCCAACGCATCAACTTTGCATGTGCCTTGTTTCTGAACAAACGCTTTAAGCATGGAACTACAGGGAAATACCATATTACCTTCGCAGGACCTTTCTTCTTGCTGACCTGACCCTCAACATCACCGGGGTCATCTCGCCTGATCTTGTAGCACAGCGCTTCGCACACAGGACAAGCCTCCAAATTCTCGTATTCCTCATCGTAATAGAGGATACAGTCATTAGGACATGCATGTATTTTTTGTACCTCCAAACCTAGAGGGCAAACAACCTTTTTAGCTTCGTAAGTTGAGGACGGCAATTTGTTCTCCTCTAGAAGCATGTTCTTTGTGATTTTCATTAACTCATCAAAACCCTTGTAAGAAACTCCATTTTTTGCCTTCCATTGCAGCATTTCTAGTGTGGTACCCAACTTTTTGTGCCCCTGTTTATAATTTAGGTACACTAATTTCTTATGATCATCTAACATATGCTCAAACTTCTTTGACTCCTTCACATTCTCGCAATCTTCCTTTGCATCTCGCAATACCTGATCTAGATCATCGGTAGGACCTTCTTCTGCAACCATCTCTTCTTTAACCCCGCGCATTGCAGCATCTGCAAAGGCACCTCCTTGACTGGACTCAGGAATGCAGTTATCATCTTCTTCATCATCATCATCTTCCATCATAACTCCTCTTTCCCTGTGCTTGGTCCAAATGAAATAGTTAGGCATGCATCCCAAACTGTATATGTGGGCATGAGTAGTCTTTCTGGATGAGTAATCCTTCTCATTTTTGCAAATTCGGCATGGACAATAAATGAAACCAGACTGTGGCTTGTTGGACTCTACCAGATTGAGAAAACCATGCAAGCCATTAATATACTCCATTGAGCGTTTGTCCAGCTGTACATCCATTACCGATCCATCTATAAAGTATTACCGAACCAAAGATATTTTGATCATCCATAGAATTATATATGAAGCATAGCAAACATGATACAACCATTAAACTCAAATGTTGCTGAAAGTTTAAATAGAAATACACAAATTTAAATTTCAGACCCAAATAACATGATACACTATGACAAACTCAAATGTTGCTGAAAGTTTAGATAGAAATACACAAATTTAAATTTCAGACCCAAACAACATGATACACTACGACAAACCATCCACTAAGTACTATCTAGGAGGACTTTAAGCATCCTTGGACGGTGAAGATGAAGGTTTAGCTGATCCAGCCTCATCCTGTAATTTATTTGTGCCTCCTGCAATGGTAGTACTCAGTGGACCTGAAACCCCAGGACTGGCGGTGGAGCATAACGACCACCAAAAGGAGATTCCTGACCCGCCACAACATCTCTCCAAATAATGAAGCATTGCTCTCTCCCATCTCTCCACAACATCGGCTTATCATGAGGGCCAACTATGGTTTCCCCCTTGCCGCGAGAGGAACAACGATCGCCCTCACCATCGCCACTACCTCCATCATCAGTAGCAATCTCTATGTACCATAATTTATTTAGCTCATATTTGCAAATGACTAAACTATGAACAAATTATATTTTTTCTCCACAATTTATTTAGCTCAAACATAACATATAAATAAAATTTTTCTCTATTGTAGCTTATTCTAAAAATGACTAATTACATACCTCTATTTCATCTTACTATCTCTATGTACCACAATTTATCTCGCTCATATTTGCAAATGACTAAAATATGAACAAATTATATTTTTCCCCACAATTTATTTAGCTCATATTTGTAAAGGACTAAACTATGAAATTATTTCTCTGACCTCATATCTATTTCTTTAACTAATACGAAAAATAGCATCCAAAAAATTGTAGCTTATTCTAAAAATCACAAACATGAGCTCTAAATAACACATGCATATAAATGAAAATTTTCTCCATTGTACCTTATTCTAAAAATCACAAATTACTCTAGCTCTAAAACATGAAACTTAGTATACTAACCATGTATCAAGGGAGGATAAAGTTTCTAACCTTTAGAACACTTGAATGAGTGAAATCCCCACGAAATGGTCAAAAATCCGGCAGCACCTCCCCTATTTCACCATGAATAGATGAAGCCCGAGCTGGAGGAAATGACTCGAGCAGGAGGAAGAAGACGCTTGATTTATAGGAGGGAAGCTCAGGCACAGTAGTACTGGGTGGAGGCTTCACCCGGTACTAATGGGTGACCTTTAGTACCGGTTGGGGGGTTGGAGCCCCCAACCGGTACTAAAGCGAGCCATGGGGAGCTCCTTGGGAACTAGCCGTTAGATCCGGTACTAATGCTCACATTAGTACGGGTCAAAAACCAACTGGTACTAAGCCTTGGGGCGAATGCCGAGTTTTCCGGTAGTGCATGATATCCACTTCCTGCTTGGATGGGGCATGGATACTAGTCCTCATGCGTGTCACCTCCATAGCGCCGTTTCCATAATCAGCAAGGATGAAGTTTTATTTGCAGTAGTAAGTAAACACACAAACACTATTTATACACCAGAATATGGTTCTTCCCAATCCATGAGTGGTGGCAACAAGATTGATACTATAGACCTCACATCATATATAGGTTATACATTACTAAATGTTAATAGTGTCTTGCCCTAAATACTCGCTAGTGACATTTTTGGTGTTCAAGCTTTAACTTTGACCAACAATTAATCGAATTATGTGCATGCTTAGTGTATAAAAGTAATATCAGTAGATTCATATTTGAATATCTTTTAATGCACAATTGATTTTATAGCAATTAATGCTAATATATTTTAAGGGCACCATTGATTTTGTAGTAATTGGTGATACATTGTATGAGAAATTGGTGGTTAAAGTATGCCTCAAAATATTTTTTTCCAAATCCTATTTGATACGTCTATTAAAGAAAAACATAGAGAGTATTATGAAGTTATCATATCTAACAAGTGGTTATAAATTTTAATACAAATATATACATGAGAAAATTCCAAATTGTTGGACTAGGAAAAAAACCATATTGATGCAACTATAAAAATGTTGAGTTGTCAGTTGTCACACAACGTGAGTCAACATTTACAAAAAGTGTCCAAATATTGGATGCTCAATATTTCTAAGAAAAATACTGAACAGAACACTTAAAAAATAAAGTTAAAGTAGGGTTTTATTCCAAAACTGTTTTTTCACTGAAGTCAGCAAGGGAAGCCCTACCTATTTTTATATTTTTTTTATTCCAGACCCGTTTAATTCGCTCCCATGGAGAGTCGAATCCGAGCTTGCTGGGTGCTATTCAGGTGCTCTAACCACTAAGCTAGAGGCCATTTCGCTTTATTCCAAAACGGTTGAATAAACATTTGGTAGAAAAGTTGACTCAAGAAAAAAAATATTGGATTGCACTTAAAAAATATTGACTTGGTAAGTGTAGGTTTTTTGTTGAGTCAAAAGAGAAACTGAAAAACCAGAGTTGACAAGTCTAGTAAAACAATGCAGAATCAATAAAGATTATTGTTCTGAAAATGAGATACTTAATAGTAATAAGAACATTGTTGAGCACTTCGAAAAATGTTGAATCAATGAATTAATAAGTCTGTGAAAGGGCCTCTAGCCTAATGGTTAGAGCACCGAATAGCATCCAACAAGTCTGGGTTCGACTCCCATGGGAGCAAATTAAACGGGTCTAGAATAAAAAAAATATTAAAAAAGGTTGGGGCTTCCCCTCCTGACTTCAGTAAAAAAATTAATTAATAAGTTTTAGCAATAAAGCAAGAAAATACAGCAAGTTCAAAAAAAGAAAATTTTAGAACAAAAAAAATAATTTCCATGCTATTTAATATATAAAAGAAGGAAAATGAATAGAAGAAGATAAGAGGTGAGGATTATGAATCAATGAAAAATATTATATTAACATAGTGAGTAACTTTCGCAAAATATTTGAATTAACCCATACAGAAAGTGTGACGTTAAAAAGGAAGTTACGCCAGAATAAGGAACGTTTTTGCTATCATAAATCTCATGCACTTTCACTAGATACATGGAAAAATTGTTTCCCCAGGAATAAAGAGGAAAGTTTGTATAAATAAACAAATTTGAAACTAAGGGAAGGTAAAAAAAATCACTAGCTAAAATATGGCCGTTGATGCGTGCAAAAGGGGAAATTAAAGTATCAGAGAAGAAAATTGGCTATGCTGCTGCATGCAAATAAGAGGAAAAAACCTACTTAGGGCATCGAAGCATCGATCGCCATTTTTTCAAATCCTGTAGAAGCATTGATCCACTAGTCAAAGAGGTGAGCCACCATAGCGACTAATCGAACAAGCACACATGTAGACCAGTGAGACTAGTCCTAAATGAGTAAAATGAACCCATGGCGACTGGTGGGAAAAGGATGGAAATGCACTGCTCCTTCAACTTTTCTTAGATTTTGAACTAGGCATATAAACTTTTAAAAATTTGAAGTGGTTCATTCCAAGTAAAGTGAACCACTAAAAATTTAAAAAGTTGAAGGACCTAGATTCTAACATTAAGCATTTATGGGCCTAGGTGGGAATCTAGAAAAGGTTTAAGGACTTATGGTACATTTTTCTCCAATTAAAAATAAATATAGAATTTTTAAGATTGGAATTGAGCATCACTAGGTGTGGTTAGCCAATCAGAGTAGGTTTTGTCAGATCTGTAGGTTCACTATAGCTCTTGGTAGTTGGTGTGTCAATCATGGGATGTGGTTGGTTGTCTTTTGATGTGGCAACTTCAATCTCTTCTCTCAGTTTGTTATGTGGCAAGATCTGATTTCTCCTACCATGTGTGCTAGTGTTGAAGGATTTCAAGCATGGATTAGTGGATTCTAGATCTTGTTGCTAGTGACGAGTGGTTATTGCAGTCTTCAAAGCCTTGTGTGGCGAGGACATTTGCATGTGTCCATTTCCCTTACTGCCTTTCAGTTCATTTTTCAAGCTTTGGTAGGCTAAGAACAATCGAAGGAATAATGCAATCAAAAATATATTCGGTGTAGTTTTATTTTGTGGATATCTTTTTATGGTAAGTTATGATTCTCTTGTACCGGATATTGTTTATATATAAAAATATCAAATATGAGGTTCTTTTGGGTGTCTTTCTAAGAATGAAGTTTGTTAGATCTCCCTTGTTCTAACTAATTCTCGCGCAGCATATATCTTGCCTCCATTTATATATTTCGACGAATCTGTAGATGGCTACTGCATGCAAAGTATGTATTATAGTGTGGCATATGAATTATGATATACGTAGATCAGAAGGGAGATCCACAATAATAGAAATATTATCCCTGTTTATTTGTCTGGTGTGCTTGTGATGGAGTCGATAATAGAGGCATATTTTTCTTGAATTCTGATTCAGAATTTCCCAACCGTTTCTCGGATGGTATACAAAACTCTTATCGAATACATGGATGGCAGCTCAAGCTTCTGAGTTGTTGAGTGAAAACAGAATTGTTCCCTCCCGTTAGCTTCTGGTAGACCGGTACCTTTTTCTTTTGGCAAATATGGTAGACTGGTACTACAAAAGAAAAGAAAAACAAGCAGCCGTATCATTGCCCTACAGAAACCGATAGAAGATTTTAAAATATCAAAGTAGTTCATAATGTCGCAGAAATGAGACATAGATTAACAAGAAGAGTATCTCTCTGTTAATTGGTTTGGTTAGGTCGTTAGCTTGCAACCGATGTCAATCTCTCCGCCGATCTAAGTATATACTATGGCACACATACTGATTCAGTGATCGTGCACGTCGCATTAGCTGATGATACGCCGAAATATTGATTCTTCCCCAAAAGCGCGGCTGCTACGAGATAGATCTCATGTGAGAAACCTCACACCCGATCGGCACGATACAGTTATAACGCGTGGCAGCCGGTTAGTTTGCAACGTTTGTTGATTGATTGGTTGCAGAGACGAGAAGAGCCCTGCTCATGCAACAGATAACTTCTTGCGACAGATCGAATAATGAATCCTTGCACAGTGCGCTCATAGATTCGCTTGTCATAATATATATGTCAGTCACTTAATAATTAACTCATCAAGGAATAGGTAGAGTACAAATTAAACTACATACAAACTCGCCTACTACATGTAATAATTTGTGGACTGATTCCTGTTCCATAAGGGGGTTGAAGCTGGATAATATTTTCATTATCTAAACACAAACTACAGACAAACTGTGGCTGTTATTATTGTCTGAATTCTCCAGTTTTAGAGCTTATAAAAATGAGATCTCATCAGCAAACCTCAGGATTGAGCAATCTAGAAGATAAGAAAATCACAAATCAGCAGGGATGAAACCGTGCATTCTAAGTATAAGCAGAACCGAACATCACTGTCGACATCTCGTGGTTTCACCCGACAGACTTATCTCACAAATGGATACTCGTAGTAATTTTGGTATCTCCATATTGATTTTATCCGGTACATTTCCAAACAAATTACCAATTTACTATATCAAGGCCTCTTTGCTTACAACCATTTCACTCTTATACACTTCAATTTTGATCGAGAAAGAGGCAAACTAGAAGCCAAAATGAGAGGTAGCTAGTACGGTGATGGTTGTCTGATCCACATGGCAATCTTTTTCATTGTGCTCTATGGATGATGCCTTGTTTTGCAAACATAATGTAAGTGTGTATTTTTTTTGTTTTACTTGTGATCGTTAGCTTGTCATTGAAATTATAAGGATCATAGGGGTATGTTGTTTGAGTTTTATGTTTGGCACAACGTTTTCGCATCTAAAGGTCACTCTAGCTGTTTAGGGTATAGAATATAGATGTGTGTGGTCAAATATGAAGAGCTTGGACCCCGAATATGTGTCACCTGAAAATGGTGTTAGCATTATATATTTTCCATGAAAATTAATTTCGAACTGATTATATATTTTAATAACTTTCAACAAAAATTTTTTTGGAAATGGTACACCGCGTGCCACACCCATCGAATCAAAACTTTAGATTCCATACCACAGCAAATGTTTTGGGGACATGAGTTCTTTTAGGGTACTCAACAATCCTCAATCTTATACCTCTCTAGTGAACCGGTTTAAGAAAGAGACCTAAGCGGCTTTTAGATCAGAATGTGTGTGTGTGTGGGTGGGTGGGGGGGGGGGGGGGGGGGGGGGGAAGTCTTGTTCCTACTACAATAATGAACCTATGAACCTATTTATTAGCCGAGAGTATTTTTTGGAGACAGCGGTGTGCTAACAGAGTTAGGCTCTAGTACAAAAAGACCTTCTTAGGTCTTTTGTCCACGCAGCTAAAACATATGATGTTTATGACATGCTAATTAATTTAAACACGAAGGGAGTATAGAGTTGGCAAAAGATTTATAAAATGGCTTCAGAGTTTACAAAAATGCCGTAGTTCATTAGCCACGTTGTTGTCGTCAACGGATCGAGTACTACCAATTCCTAACTTTTGAGAAGGCTATAGCTGCTGCTCGACATGGTGCATTCGGAACGTATACCCCTAAACATTGGAAAGGGTGATAGATGGCGGAGCTGTAATGTAGCACGCAAAAGGTGGGTGAACACATCCATGTCCAACGATGTAGCATCGCACCAGCGGACCATGCCCTCCTATTGGCCAATTCAGCCAAGTCAGTCCTCAAATGGTTGGAATGGGATACACATGACTACATGAGTGGATCTTGATTTATTTTAACATCTCTCAATTTGTTCTTTATTTAGGAATGGTGGGTACAAGGTAAGAAAAATGAATGTGTTTTAAGGCGTCCTAATAACAGCTGATTTTTTTTTGTTGTACCTTAGTTATATTTTTTTTAATGATGATGTAAAAAAAGAGAGTGTCGGAACCTCAAATAACACATTTATCTTTTGTTAGTAAAATGGTATATCTAATGTGACCCGTAGATTCCAGAATTGGTGCATTAAGCACGCATATAACCGAAAATAGGAAGCTCTTGAAAATAATACATATGCAAGAAGAGATAATCACAAGAACATATGGATTTTCTACTTTCTACTATCAATCTTGCTACCTAGTTATCTAAAGGAATTTTAACCTATTTTGTACAATGTAATTCTGCAAATCCGTGGAGTCAAAAACATTTTGAGTGCTGATCTTTCGTTCTCTTAAGGAGTGGTCCTACATTGGAGATAAACAATGATGGACAGTCAGGTTGCTGGTTGCCCTCTTGCTCCGAGCGGCATCTTGCCCTAACTATTTTCGTGCAGCATCTTGCCTCGATAGATTTGGACTGCAGCATGTGTAGAGAAGAATAACCTACAAAACGGCTACTGCATGCACAGTAGTGTATTATTATAGTTAAAGATGATATACTTAGATCAGAAGGCAGATCCCTAACAATACAAATCTGATCCCATGTTCGATGTCAGGTTTGCCGTGTTCATGTGAGGGAGAAGAGATCCATGATTAGGACGGAGTCGATCGATAACAGAGGCAAAATTTCCTCTGAATAATTCTGATTTAGAATCCCACAACCGTTTCTTGGATGCGCTATACAGAACCCTGACCGAATACATGCATGCTCTGCTAGCTTCTGATGAGTTGTTGACTGAAAACAGAATTGTCCCCTCTCTCATTAGCATCTGGTGGGAGTGGTACTAAAGAACTGGCAAGTTGACCCGCGCTAATAGCGCGGCTAGATTTTCTACAATATATACTTTTAATATAAATGCTCTGTTAGCACATTATTTGCTTCTTCGTCCTTGAAAACTTTGCCCTACCAGTTTGTCTACTTGACTAGCACAAATACACATTTAAAATACATATACGCTATTTTCTCTATTTCACTATACGTTTGCATTGACCAAGAAAGTATTGAGTTTTATAAAAATAGATGTGACTTGGTATACATATCTCTATTAAATATCATGGTATAACTAACTTTCTTCTGTCAAAGTATTTAATTAGGGGTATACAGTGGATTTGTCATCCAACAACATATTATTTATGTTTAGTGGACCAAAACTTATGAGATACATAGCTGTTTTGGCACAGCTTCCCATCCATGAAAAGCTCTGCTAGACAGTCTTTTGCATTGAAGTATTTCTCTGAAAGACTGGAATTTGAAAAAAAAATAACTTATCATAATTAACTTCCCATTCATAATCACTTTATACTTAAATTTAACCTAGAGAACCATAGATAATTTAACTTAGAGAATCACTTCTCGACACAGAATCACTTCACATTGAATCAGAAATAGTAGGATCTCTATCAAACATACCTATAGATTCTCTAAAGGTCAACAATATATAGCGAAACGGAGCAACTACAATCCATCAAGAGCATATATTCATATGTGAGCTCAAAGAATCAAAACATACCTCGTAAGTTGTGTCTTATCAAGCGATGTTAGTCGTAAATTATTTTGAGATACAAAGAAAGATAAAATTGACTTGTGCTTCCGGTCGGCACTTTGGCCATGCTCGACTCCCCTTGTAGCATCCTCTAACGCGTTCTGATTCCTCGTGCTCACCGTCTCACCGATGCATGCCTATATGTCCAATAGTTGTGGCCTCTCATGTGCTTCTTCCTTACCTGCCTTACCTCACTTCTCAATCAAAGCAGATCAAGTGTGTGGGGGCGTCCGTTAGTCTGTCATCAAACTCAACCAAGCAAGAGTGTCCAGGTGAAACCACCTACACGCTAGAGCCCGGAGGCAAAGCTCGTACATCTGCTTGCATTTTTCAACATGGCTTGCTTGTCACCAACCCTGTTAAGAGCCGCATCTTGGTTTCCACCCATCTCCATATGTCCATGGTGCTGCTCCACTCTTGTGCATAGCGCTCACCAAGCTTTGTCATCATGAACAGGCTTAATTGAGATAACTTCATTTGTTGATTTGCGAGCCCTCTTTGTTTTGGACATATCCGACCCTGTGACCATGCATCTTGAAGTTCTAGCTTCATTGCTTAGAGCTTGGAGAGAATCGAGAGAACTTATTTGTTCTGTAGATTTTTTGGAAACTCAAAATCAACTCCGTTTATCTTTCCTCTTCTAGCGTCCGTTGCAGGTTGCTGCTCCCAACAGCTCTAATATCTCATGTCTCTTCTTCTCTCCTTGCTCGCAGGTCGGCCATTGTTCTTCTCTCCTCCCAACCATTGTCATCACTCTGTATATTATCTCCCAAGATCGGGTCTTATTGCCACTTCACCATGGTCTTGCACCGTGCCACTGCTCTTCTCTCCTCACCAACTCCATGATTGCGATGTTGCTCTTCTGCAACGCGGTCGCGGTTGCTGCTTTGCCCTGGCAGCACCATCACATATCATGATTCATGTTCGCGCCGCTGCTTCGGTCTCTAGGCCGTTGTCATGATTTCGTTTGTGCGTCGTTGTTGATTTGAGCATGGAGATTCAACGGGAAGCAAACACCAAATGCTTTTTAAGGGATCTATGACTCGAGTCAATTATATATAGAAATTCAGTAAACATTCTTTTGCGAGTAAAATTGCAGTAAACATTATTTATAAAGGGACAAAAGAAGTAGATGTTGCCCCGAACCTACATGACATTTTTGTTTGAACTGAAAGGGTCCAAAGAGTAATATGTTATATCGTATATATCTATAAATATAATTTAGGCTTACCTTATCGTCTAGAATCAATTTTTTTAAAAAAAATGTGAATTAGTTATTGATTAAGTGTATTAGATATGCCTGGAGGGTGCCGATTTTTTTTTATTGTTCGTTGTCCCAAAAATCTCAAATTGGTTTCTTAAATCCAAATACTAATACACATAGTTGTCATCATTGGTACATCCCCTAATGCTAACGCGAGAATGCGAGATGTCTTGACTTAGCGCATGTATGTTCCATGTAGTTCCATATCTATTTTTTAGTTCCGAAATTATAGCTATTTATTAGCCGTATTTGATATGGACTCTTTAGGTTAGTTTAAATCGTTAGATCTTTATAAAATCCAATGATGTATATCTTTTTTTAATTAACATGGGAATTTTTAGATGCCTGGGCAAACGTGATGTCTTTTTTAATAGATGGTATAACACTATACTGATTTGGCGAAGTCTTAAAATGAAAGTGTTTGCGACTGTATATAGATAGCATTGTGGCACATGGTAATTGCGTGTGGACATGACCTACACCGGCACAACAGCATGCTTGGTAGGCTCTTGAGTACCACGTGCTTGCCAAATTAGGTCTTCGAGATATATGGTTAACTAATAGCTGAATATAGATGGCATATATCAGTGATTTGGATCTCATCCGTATAGGCATCATGTTTTATTTTTTGAATTCCGAATTTAGGCATATTTATTGTTTTATTTGGTATGGATTCTTTGAGCTAGTCTAGGCCGTTAGATCTTCATAAAATCCAACGGTGTATACTCTTCTCTTTTTTGGATTATCGTGATAATTTCTAAACTCTCTCGATGAACGTAGTGGCTTCTTTTAACTCTATTATATTAAGATAATAATAGATGGAAACTGATAAAAGTTTTTAAAATGCGCAAGTAGTTCATAATGTCGCAACAATAATGAGAGATTGATTAACGAGAAGAGGATCTCTCTGCCAATAGGTTGGTTAGGCCGTTAGCTTGCAACATGTTCATCTCTCTGCCGGGTTTTAGTACTCCAGCACACGCATATACTCGTGCACGTCGTCGCATCAGCTGATGATGATGCGCTGAAATATGATTCTTTGCCCAAGCGGCTGCCACGAGATCGCTCATGAGACCTCACATGGTACACCTACACCGAGCGGCATGATACAGTTATAACGGCAGCTGGTTAGTTGCGTCTTTGCTAATTGACTGGTTGTTGAGAGAAGAGCGCCCGCGACGCACATATTACTTCTCGCAACAGATCGAATAAATCTTGCACAATGCGCCGCAGATTCGATTGCCATGATATGATGATGGCCACTGCACAATTATACATGCTCGAGCGGTTGCATCAAATTAAGCAAACTGAGAGGGCTAATCAAACACCTTCTCGACATTAAGGAATAGGGGAGGAGATTGAGCTCGACATTGTGATGTACTCCTTTCGTCCCTTTTTATCTGTTGTTATCACTTCCCGAGAATTCAAATATAATCAACTTTGACCAAACATATATAAAAAAATATTAATATTTATGATACATAATTAGTATCATTAGATACACTAGTAGAGAACTCACCTTCCATCCACCCCTTTAGTCCCGGTTTAAATTTGGCCCGTGACTAAAAGTGGCGCGCCACCGTAGGTCAGATTGTGGGGGAGCTTTAGTCCCGGTTGTAAATACCAACCGGGACTAAAGCCCCCCTTTAGTCCTGGTTGTAACAGCTAGATTTTTCACACCGATGGCGCCCCCCTTTTGTCCTGGTTGGAAACTCCAACCGGGAAAAAAGCCTCACCCTTTTGTCCCGGTTGGGGTTACCAACCGGTACAAAAGGTTTACTTCCGGTTGGAAATTCCAACCGGGACATATTGTCGCGGTTGGAATTTCCAACCGGGAGTAAACTACCAACCGGGACAAAAGGGGTTTGGTTTTGTCCCGGTTGGAATTTCCAACCGGGACAAAATCTTCTCCCCTATAAAATCGCAAGACAAAGACCTCTTCTTCCTCCTCTAACCCGAGCCACTCCACTCCACTAGAGAGCTTCATCCTCCTCTCCATGGCGAGGAAACAACCTAGGGGAGGTGTTGCCCGAATTTTTTTCCTCATTTTCGTGGGGATTTTACTCGTCCAAAGTGTTGTGAAGTTTAGCCATTTCATCCTCCTTTCATTTATTGTCATTATCCTTTGTTTTATGCTTTAGAGAGGGAGAAAAAATTAGTTTTTTGGAATGAGGGAGAATGGAGAGGATTCTTATTTATACATGTTTTTCAGCTAGAATATGATGGATAGTTAGCTTGTTATATACGATTCATATTAGTTAAAACAACTTGATGTGTGGGAGAATGTGAGGGAGAATGGAGAGGATTTTAAGCTAGAATGTGAGGAAGAATGGAGAGTAAATGTGAGCGGAGAATAGAGAGGATTTCTATATTATATATGAGAAAAAATTAGAGTAAATGTGTTTGTAATATTTAGTCATTGCAATAAAATTAAGGTAAATAAATTGTAGGTGTAAGAAAATAGAATTTGGTCATTGCTACATTTTTTCATGTCACTATAATTTAACAATTAACAATTGTATTTATTTGACCAATAATTTATTTATCTCATGTTTAATGCAAGAACTAAATATTATAAACAATAATCCTATACGAAACCCTATGTTCATTTTCCACGTAATATGATACAGATATACCGGCAATGGATGTATAATGCAGACAGACAGACCAAGGAGTTTGTTGATGGTTTGCATTATTTTCTCAAAGTGGCCAAAACGAACAAGCTAGAGAACGGGTTCATATGTTGTACATGCTTCCAATGGAGTAATAAGAAGGACTACTCTTCCTGGGGCACTGTTCATAGCCACTTGCTTAGATACGGTTACATGCCTAACTATTTGGTTTGAACCAAGCACGTTGAAAGAGGGGTTGTAATGAAAGACGACAAAGAAGAGGAGGATGATAACAACATTCCGGACTGAGCTGCAGGCCAAGCTTTTGCAGATACTACAATGGGCGAGGCTGATGAAGATGAGTTTGCAGAAGATGGACCTACTGATGATCTTGGTTAGGTGCTACGGAATGCACACAGAGATTGCAAAATTGAGAAGGAATCAGAAAAGTTGCAGCGCATGATAAATGATCACAAAAAATTGTTGTACCCAGATTGCAAGTAGAATTTATGCAATGGAAGGTCAAAAATGGTGTGCCCGATAAGGTATTTCAGGGGATGTTGAAAATTGTCAAGAAGATTCTTTCCGAGAATAATGAATTGCCGTCCACAACATATGAAGCTAAACAGATTATTTGCCCTCTGGGATTGGAGGTTCAGAAGATACACACATACCCTAATGACTGTATCCTCTATCATGGTGATGAATACGAGAAATTGGATGCTTGTCCTATGTGTGGAGCGCTGCGGCATAAGATCAGGTGAGATGATCCTGGTTATGTCGAGGGGCAGCCTCCCAAGAAGAGAGTTCCCGTGCAGGTGATGTGGTATTTCCCTATGATACCATGTTTGAAGCGTTTGTTCAGAAACAAGGCGAATGCTAAGTTGATGCGATGGTGAAAAGAAAAACGTAAGCAAGATGAGATACTGAGACACCCCACGGATGGGGCCCAGTGGAGATCAATTGATAGAGCATTCCCGAACTTTGAAAGTGATGCAAGGAACATAAGGTTTGGTTTAAGTACTGATGGATTCAATCCATTCGGTGAGTTGAGTAGTGGTCATAGTACTTGGCCTGTGACCCTATGCATGTTCAACCTTCCTCCTTGGTTGTGCATGAAGCGGAAGTTCATTTTGATGCCAGAGCTTATCCAAGGTCCAAAACAACCCGACAACGACATTGACGTGTATCTAAGACCGTTGGTTGATGAACTTTTACTGCTCTAAAAGGAAAAAGGTATACGTGTGTGGGATGAGGATAAACAAAGAGCTTTGACCTATGAGCATTGTTATTCGTAACCATCAATGATTGACCTGTGTTGAGTAACCTTTCGGGACAGACAAAGAAGGGATATCGGGCCTGCACCCACTGTTTAGACGACACAGACAGCATGTATTTGAAGCATTGTAAGAAGGTCGTATATATGGGCCATCATCGATTTCTCCCTGCTAACCGTCCGTTGAGAAAGAGAGGGATGCATTTCAAAGGGGCACCGGACCATCGTAAAAAATGTGCACACCGTAATGGAAAGCGTGTCTTTGAGATGATAAAGGATGTAAGGGTAGTCTTTAGAAAGGGTCTTGGTAGTGAACCTGTTTTGAATGATGATAACAGATGTGCACCCATGTGAAAGAAGAAGTCAATATTTTGGGAGCTACCTTATTAGGAAATCCTAGAGATCCACAACTCAATAGACATGATGCACCTGACGAAGAATCTTTGCGTGAACGTGCTAGGCTTCATGGTGTTTATGGGAACTCAAAAGATACATTGGAAGCACGACAGGACCTGAAACGTATGAAGCAACAAGATGACCTACATCCGGAAAAGAGAGATAATGGACAGCACTACTTATGTCCTGCCAGTTACACTCTCAGCAAGAGAAGGATAGCATGTTTGAATGCATGAATAGTATCAAGGTTCCGTCTGGGTACTCCTCGAATATAAAGGGAATAATAAATATGAAAGAAAAGAAATTCACAAATCTCAAGGCCCAAGATTGCCACCTGTTGATGACCCAGTTGCTTCTAGTTGCACTGAGGGGTATTCTACTAGAGAATGTCTGATTGGCGCTTGTAAAGCTATGCGCGTTTGTCAATGCAATTTCGCAGAAGACAATCGATCCAACCAAGCTAGTAGAGCTACAGAACGATATGGTGCAATGTCTTATCAGCTTTGAGTTGGTATTTCCACCATCCTTCTTCAATATTATGACGCACCTTCTGGTTCACCTAGTCAAAGAGATTACTATTCTCGGTCCAGTATTTCTGCACAATATGTGGCCTTTCGAGAGGTTCATGTTAGTCCTAAAAAACTATATTCTTAATCGTGCACATCCAGAAGGAAGCATCACCAAGGGATATGGAACAGAGGAGGTTATTGAGTTTTGTGTTGATTTTATTGACTCAATTAATTCAATTGGGGTTCCAACTTCACGCCACGAGAGGAGGCTGTGGGGAACGGGCACCCTTGGAAGGAAATCAAGTTTGAGAAATGATACTAATTTGTTCCACAAGACACACTTCACTGTTTTGCAACAATCATCCTTCGTGGCTCCGTATATCAAGCAACACAAGCAGATTCTATTTTCCCAACACCCGATGCAATCCAATGCCTGGATTATAGATCATCACATGGATACTTTTCCCTCTTGGTTGCGTCAACACCGCATGGGTAACTCTGAGATTCACCCACAACTCTCTTGGTTAGCCAGGGGACCTTCTAGCACAATTGTGAAATTCCAAGGCTACGAGATAAATGGTTATACATTTTTCACGAGAACCCAAGATCAGAAAAGCACGAACAAGAATAGTGGTGTCCGCATAGATGCCATAGACAGCAACAGGAGCAAGGACTCGTATTATGGTTTCATAGAGGAGATATGGGAACTGGACTACGGACTACTGAACATCCCTCTGTTTCGTTGCCAATGGGTGAAGCTAACTGGAGGTGGCGTAACAAAAGATCAGTATGGAATGACAATAGTGGACCTAACCAAGACTGGATACAATGATGAACCATTCGTCCTTGCCAATAATGTGCATCAGGTTTTCTATGTGAAGGACATGTCTAGCAAACCCAAGAAAAAGTCAGAAGAGCCATGGGAGCCAAAGCGCCACATAATTCTTCCAGGTAAAAGAAAAATCGTGGGAGTCGAGGACAAAACAGACCAATCAGATGATTATAATCAGTTTGATGGCATGCCTCCATTCGCTGTTGAAGTTGACCCAACCATCATGCTAGCTAAAGAAGAGGTTTCGTACTTACACCGCGATCATGACCAAGGAACTTTTGTGAAGAAGAAGTTTTTTAACCAAGGAACTTTTGTGAAGAAGAAGTTTTTTAACGTTACATTGTAATGCACTAAATATGCTTAACCTTTATGTAAAGTTACATTGTAAAGTTCTATGATTTCATGTACTACTTGATACAATTTTTAATTTAACATATCTATGATTTCATGTGTGTTTCAATTAGTTGAGGTGAAGATTTATTCGATCAATATGAACAATAATGTTAACCACATATATCAATTGAATTTTTTGCACATTGAAATTATTTAATTGCATAGTTTCTTGATGATAGTAATGCATTAAAATAATTATTTTAGAAACTAAAATAACTAAGTATAGAATTAATGACTGATTCAATCTTATTTTAAATATACTTGCTAATTTAATATATTTTTGCATGTTCGAAATATGTAAAGTTTTTTTCTATAACAAAACCAATTGAAAACATATATAAATTTGTGTGTTTAAATTAGTTGAGGTGAAGATTTATTCAATCAATATGAACAATGTTAACCACATACATCAATGGAATTTTTCGCGCGTTGAAATTATTTAATTGAATAGTTTCTTAATGATAGTGATGCAGTAAAATAATTATTTTACAAACTAAAAGAACTAGTATAGAATTAATGACTCATTCAAACTTATTGTAAATATATTTGCTAATTTAATATATTTTTGCATGTTCAAAATATGTAAAGTTCTTATTTTTTCCTTTCTAAAATCCAGTGAAAACATACATAAAATCTATTTGCAAAAAACAGGCTGGAGATGAAAATTGGAATTTTTCGCTCATGGAAGCAACCTGAGCCAAGAGGATGGGACACTGGTCTTCAATGAGACAATACGTCTGAAGGCCAAAAGGCTTATCAAGAACATTGAAGATGCTAAAGCTAGGAGGTTGAAGGTGGATCGAGAGAATGATGAGCTCACATTGGCCCTCGGGAATCCCAAGCACCCAGGACGTTGCCGAGGGTACGGGGTTGTTCCGTGGTAGTACGTTTTCCGAGGGGACATCGACGCGTACAGAAGTCGCAAACGAAGAAAGGAACCGTAAGAGGAGAACTGGCGGTGCATGTTAGAATCCAAAGTGCATTCACAAGAAGTAAGAATGCAGGAGGAAATCAATCGTCGAGTGGCCCTAGCAGTTGCCGAGTTGGCCCAATCTTGAGCACTGCCGGATTCAAACGTCATCAGCCCTTCTCAATGCCTCGAGAGCAGTTGTGCTTCCACAGGGGTCCCCGAGGAGCAGACGCCAAGATTACCCGTGGACGAGCAACGGTACCCTGTGGATGTCATCACGCAACGCACCTCATGTGAGCTGCATAGACCATTCGGCAACATCACCATTAAGGTATACTTATACATAATATTTATGCAATCTTCTCAATCCATCCATGCCTCAGGAGTTTAATAACTTCTTTATTTCTGCTATATGTACAGGTGGCATGCAGGAGTGCCTTACCAATCCTGCCAGGGCAGACAAGCCATGGTATGGAGATTCCACTGGCTACGCCAGCGTCAGCCTAGAGCAGCTTGTTGATAGCCAATATGAAGGCCTAGAGCTCGACCTCCCGGGAGGCGATGGGGAAAGGACACTAGGAGATGCGTTTCATGGAATCATTCTATGACGCAAATGCTACATCATCATCCCCGGCACGGAGGCATCACTGCTCCCCGTAGATCCCCCGCAGCGACCATCTCCTCAAAGCTCAAGACCGTCATCTCCACCACGGCCTGCTCCAGGACCGTCATCTTCAACACAACTTGCTCCAGGACCGTCGTCACCATCGGGACCGTCGTTTCCTGCTCGATCACGGTCTCTATCTCCAGCACATCCTGGTGGTGCGAGCAACGACGACAACAACACCCCTCCCCGATTACCGTCGCGGGGACTAAGAGCCGCATCGAGCAAGGAACCTGCAGCACCACTTAAGAAGTCGCGACCACCGCCTTCCAAGCTAAGATAGCAAAAGAAGAAAACAAAGGAGATGGAGCCACCGCCAGTAGATCGAAGACAATTAAATTTTTTTAAAGAAAATGTCAGAAGCAGCCAAGAAGATGATGCCACAACTATCGAACTACGACCGGGCATTAGTCAAGGCTGATGTGAGGCAAAAAAAGGAAAGTCATGTTCAAGTGGAACTGTCCCCCACCTTGGGCATCTACCAGAAAAAGACGGTAAAAATATAGCAGCAATGCCCTTGGATCAACAAGCACATATCGTGAAATTCATGCAAGAAACAGGTATGTCCCATGCTGAATGTCTAGGGCAAGTTGATCTGCTAGCTGCACAACCAGTTGTACCAAAATGGACCTTTGAGCTAGGCAAGTCTCTAGTAAGTCCTGAATTGGTATGAAAGCTATCCACGAAGATGTACGAATTTCATGAATGGTACATGAAGCAGTCTGCCGACGAGAGGGAAATGTTCAGTCTTAAGGTAAAACTAATAGATTTTTTCGGCGAAGGCGAGAAAGTCTTGTGGCTGCAATTCAAGGATATATATACGAAGTGTACCATCAGGATGCCTTTGACATCTCTCTCATCAACGCTTGGGCTCTATAAGTGTCTATTTATCTATATGTAAATTTTGGCTCATATCATTATTTTTTGTGCGTGCGCCGCCCTACTAAATTCGTCTTCTATTTTATGTAGGATGCTAATTCAGACGTACCGTAGAGAAGCGTACTTCCATGTTGGCTTCATGGATCCATCCCTAGTTAACCAAAACCAGATATGGGATCAGCTAGAGAAAACGTTGGAGGAGGTATACAATATCCTGGACAAACAATATTACAAGAGTTACATACTACTGCCATACAACTTTGAGTAAGTGTGGGTACCGTCTATTTTCGTTTTCTTTTTCTTACCTGATAATGTTAGTTAGCTCTAATATGAACATTTATGTACGCAGTTTTCACTATATCCTCCTAGTAATTGAGCCTAATAGAAGTCACGTCATTGTGCTTGATTCATTGAGGAACCCACCGAAGGACTACGAAGACATTCAAGACATGCTAAACTTGTAATAATTCTAAATCTTTATCTCTATCCAAAAGTTTGTTTCCTAAATTTTCACCTAACACTGTATCATTCATCATTTTAATCCGCAGCGCATGGAAATATCTCCTCAAGAAACAAAAAGGTCCATTTAAAGAAAAACTTACATCCAAAACAGACTTCCCGGTATGTATGAAGTTTGCACATTTTGTACATTCTATAGCACGAATATTCATAACTTATTTTTTTCCCACTGAAGTGCTTAAGACAGGAACCCGGGAATAATCTATGTGGCTACTATGTCTGTGAGCACATGTACATTTTTGTGGGACCCCGCCGCATGAGATGAAAGTACGTAAAATAAAACTATTAATAGTTAATTATTTTCTAGCTCCTGATATTTAATTGTTCGTGTAACATTCACATATTTCCCAATTACAGATGTATAATATTCAACTAAAACTCTTAGAGATGGAAAGAATAGGGACAATATGTGAAGGTCTCGTGGGATTCCTGGTGAACGAGGTGGTAAATCCACAAGAAGAATTTCATTACAATGGATGAAAATTAGACGCACCGAGCAACACCTCGACAGGAAGAACCTAGGATGACCGGGACAAATTTTTGTATATTTATACTAATTGTATAAATACTAGTTTGATTTGTATAATATGCTAAGATTTGTATAGTATGCTAAGAATTGTATAGTATACTAAGAATTGTATAGATAGTAATTGTATAAATAATAGTTTGATTTGTATAAATACTAGTTTGATTTCATTACTAAAAAACTCTTAAGTACTCAAGGGTAATTAAAGGGGTACGTGATGCATGAAATTACAGGCACCATGCAGGCAGGCGCCTATAACTTCATGCATGCCCTTTAGTCCCAGTTGGATGACCCAGGACTAAAGACCCCCTTTCGTCTCGAAAATTTTATCCGGGATAGTTTTTAGAGAGATTTGAGGTCTACCAACCGGGATTAAAACCGAGTTTTCTACCAGTGATAGATCGTTAAATCTATTTTCATAATAAATTTATTTAAAAATATAAATGTTGCTAATATTTTTCACGGCGACATATATTAAGGATAAACCAACTGCAGTCGTTATCGCTGTCTAAATCCTTCACCTTTAGAATACATCTCAGCGCAAAAGCACATGATTGAGCAGCAGTCTAGCAGAGAAGAAATTAAACCACAAATCAGAAGAGATGCTGAGACCGTGCATTCCAAGTATAGCACTCAACGTCACCGTCGACGACGTCGTCGCGGTTTCACCCGACAGGCATATCCACAAGTATCCGCTTAATCTATTTCGTAATGGCGTTTAGGGGAGCAGGCAGGACGATGCCGAGCTACGCTTTCGGCCCAAACCCCTGCGCTTTGGCCTAGTTTAATCAAGTTAGTGGTGGTCAAATCGGGGCATGATCCCCCTAAACCCCTCCCTCGATCTCCCATCTCGCCCGGCTCAATTATCTATCCGTCCCCCTTGGCTTTTCTTAGGGTTTCGAGCGAACGATTCGTGCGTGGGAGGCGCGCGCGGCGGAACATCTCCTCGTGCCCGGCCACTACCTAGGGCTCATTCCCACCTGCCGTTTCTTTGCCAGTAATGCCCTCCGTCAGGTTTGCCAAAGCTTTCAAAGGCGAGGAATGGTGCGGCCTCTAGGCCTGTATTGTATTGGTGTAGGGCTTGATTTCCTGGGATGATTCCAACAGAAAGGTGCATCATGGATATCTCCTCAGATATGGCTTTGTGAGTGATCTGAGGCCTATCATCGGCAGATAATAGCTAGCACTGCTGCATTGCCTGTAACTGCAAGACACATCGGGGTGCGGTTGGTAGCGTCGTCAGCTTTGTAGTAGTGCCTTCAATTGTTGAACCGAAGTATACCGAACAGATGCTCGATCAGTTCCTAATAAAACTAGCATTGTTGGGAATTCGGGAGCTTTTCTGCGCATGACCGGTGTGATCAGGTCAACTAGAGTAGTTTTGAGGAGGTAAATCAACGGTTCTTTACGAGCACGATCGTGTGTTCCAGTCTTCCAGACATCGGAAATTCGAATGCCGTGCAGAAAGATCAGTTGACGGCAATGTTTATTTCACCAAAAGTCAGTCAGGGGTCAAACCGTGGATGAAAATCCTAGTCTTACTGCATCACATCTTGAGCGCAGCTAGCAGCTAACGTATCTAATACTCTCCTAGCCACTAGTTAGGTGGCAGAAGCATCCAAAGGAAACTGATCAGCACCTAGCAGACATGAAAGTACCAAGTGGCCGGAGAGACATGCCGATCGAGTGAAGCGTAAAGGAGACGGCCGCCGGTGGGAAAGTCAGTCAGCAAGCGGGCACCCGATGCTGCCGAGCAGAAACGGAGGAAGCCGCGCCCGAGCACGCGCCGGTCAAGCTTTTCTCGGTCGGACGACGGGAAAGAGCACGGCAGGATCCCAACCCCAACCGCGGAGACGGGCAGGGGCTCCTCGCCTCGTCGGCTGGGGGTTGGAGCCGGGTGCTCGGTGCTCCTGCCGCGCACAACACGTCACCAACCCACTGAACCTGAACCGGGGCCGGGCGCGGAAGAAGGCATCGGGTTCGGCTGTCGTCAAAAGGCGAGCAGGGGACAGCGCGCCGACATGCCAACTGCCCCCCGGCCCTCCCTTCCCTTCTTCCTTCCCCCACTGCGCGCGACGACGGCGACCTGGCATCGGGCGTGGTCCCGGATCCTGACCAGTGGGTCTCACGTGCCTCCGCGCCACCTGTCAGCCGGATCGGGCGAGGCGCCCGGGGACCGGGACTGCCGGAGTGGGAGAGATCTCCATCGCCTTGTCCGCGCCCTTTTGTCTTCTCTTGCATTGCACTGCAAGGTTGTCTGTTCCTTGCTCGTGTCCCAAACGAGAGTTACTGTGCTGCTGCTAGAAAAGGTTCTTTCTTCGGCTTCCAGATGGTAGAATCAACCAACGTTTAATCCTGACAAAATCGAACTCTTGTTCGGTTAACTTGTAGTTCCGGTTCTTGCACCGAGCCTGGATCGAGTTTTACGCGACCCGCGAGGCCGCGAGTGCTGCGAGCCTGCTGTGAACGTGCGCGACACGCTCGTGGTCACTCACAGTCACAGCAACCGGCACCTGACAAGTGGCCAGCAGCGGCCGTAAAACTTCGGGGCCCTCCGGAACCCCAGAAGGTGCTGCCGCCGAACGCGCCCCTCCCACACGCGCGCGCGCGGCGGGGCCCGCGCCGACCGCGCGCATCTTTATAGGCAGCGGCATCGGCGCGGCCACCCCACGAATCGCGCACCATTCCTCGCTCACCACCATCGCACCGCACGCCCTCGCCTCCGACAGCGACCGCGCAACCGCGTCGTCCCCCGGTTCCTCTCCTCCGCAGCCGGCAGCCGCCAAGACAGCCGGGAAGACCCACCAGAGCAAAGCTAGCGCTCCACGGAGGCGACGATGACGACGAGCTCAGCCAACTCCGCGGCGTCCCCGGCCGTGTCCGGCCTCGACTACGACGACACTGCGCTCACCCTCGCCCTCCCGGGCTCCTCCTCCGACCCCGCCGCCGCCGCCGACCGCAAGCGCGCCCACGCCGACCACGACAAGCCGTCCTCCCCAAAGTAAGCACCGCCTCCAGTCCCCTCTCCCCCTTCTCCTCTCCCGCCGCGCGCACCGATCGGGGCGCCCGTGGATGATGGATCCTGGCTTTGTTGACTGACCTGGAGGCGACGATGTGCAGGGCGCGGGCGGTGGGGTGGCCACCGGTGCGCGCGTACCGGCGCAACGCGCTGCGCGACGAGGCCAAGCTCGTCAAGGTGGCCGTCGACGGCGCGCCGTACCTGCGCAAGGTGGACCTGGCGGCGCACGACGGGTACGCGGGCCTGCTCCGCGCGCTGCACGGCATGTTCGCCTCATGCCTCGGCGCCAATGGGGCCGGGAGGCTCGTGGACGCCGCTACCGGTGCCGAGTACGTGCCCACCTACGAGGACAAGGACGGCGACTGGATGCTCGTCGGAGACGTCCCCTTCAAGTAATTAGCTTGCCTCTTCTTCTCGCTAATCCACTTGGATTGTCAAGCGTGCTAATCAGTTTCTTCCACATGAACGCAGGATGTTCGTGGACTCGTGCAAGCGGATCCGTCTCATGAAGAGCTCCGAGGCTGTCAACCTATGTAAGAACCAAATCCATGTCCTATAGCTACAAGATCCACATACTTAGCTGATCATCGCACAAGTGCTAACGTTCCTTCTTTGCTTGATGCAGCTCCAAGGACATCATCCCAATGATTGTTGTCGTCGACGCATATGCGCTACGCTGCGGCGGTTAATTTGTCTGAATTTGTTCACAACAACGCGCGCAATGGAAGAGGCTTGGCTGCTCAGGTCCTCCATGCGCCTTATACACCGTAGGATCAGAGTTCAGTCTGTTGCTGTGTTCTGTACAGGCCACACACCACCCATGGGAACTTCTCTCAGTTCCAAGTGCCCCTTCTCTCGGCCGGACGGTTTGGTTTTTGGACGCCGGCGAGAAGTGCCACTTTGTCAGCTAGATTATTAGGCCGGCTTTTTCAGTTTCTTTCAGACTTGGTTTTCCATGTCAGTCTTTGTTTGCCCTCAGTCATCTTGTCTCGAGGGGTGTTGATGTATACAAGAATATGGTACATGCTGCGTGCTGTTTCCATTGTAAGGTCAAAGAATACAACTGTCACTGTTCTTGCAACTTCGGTAGCCTGATCTACTAACCCATCGTTTCCTGATATGTGGTGGTGTTTTATTCCATTGTTTGGAAATTCTGAGCTTGGCTTTGTGGATGGCGATTGCTGTGGAAAATTGGGGAGCAATGGTAGTGGAAAGCTGTGTGCTGGGATTGCGGCAGCTTGGATAACTTAACCCACTGAAGAAAATGGCGCAGGGACTGAACCCAAAGTGGAATGTTGAAAGGTCCAGCTGCCTAAATCTGCTGTTCACTTGACCTGGGTCATCCAAGGAACTGATCTTGTAGTTCACAACTTCACATAGCCGTGGATGAGACTGCACTCCAACTAGCCCTACCGTTTCGTCGTAAACATCATGATCCGAGAATTTCCAAATTTGTTCAGAAATTCAGTTGTCAGAAACACAATCATGATAACAGAGGTGCTGCTTAAGGTCTATCAGCTCAGAAGCACAAACGCCACATGTTTCCCTCTGAACCTAGCATGTAGCATTTCAGAACTTCCTGTTGCAGAAGACTCTTTCATTTCAGCCAGTCGTTTTGCTCCACCAGCTCTGATTCGGCCCATGGTTTTTAGCGCGGGGTGATGCAGGACCAGTCCCTACTGCAGTGTCTGCAGTTTCGTTCAGATGACGATGCCCACAGGATTCGCGTTTGGATGATGTATCTATACTAGCAGTTGCGCAATGATGTCTGTCGCTGAAAGCAACATCTTGCGGTTGCGGCTGCAATAATATTGTGCCAGTATTTTCCCAATAGAAATGACTGAAATAATATCTTGCCCAACTTTGTGTAATCAACTTATCATGTGAACCTGCCGCTGTAATCTGCCAGCTCTAATGTTGCACGACGTTGTAAATTGTTTCTAGCTATTAATGAAAAGATGTACTGGTATCTTGCGTATTCGAGAAAAAAAAGAAATGACTGTTTTGAAAAATGAAACTAAGTTTGCAATGTTGCTTGTAAACAGTTTGATACAAGGGTGGGAAATGTTTCAAAATGTTTTGAAAAACGAAAGTGAACTTGCAATGTTGCCTGTAAACAGTTTGATAAAGGGTAGGAAATGTTTCAAAATGCTTGTATATAATTAGAAGCTTCTTTCCTGCACTATAACTCACGGGCCAACCCAAGCCTATGTGCTTATTGCCAGAGGCTTGTATTAGTTTGCATGGACTAGCTAAGCTTGTGTTGCTATGGTTTTATTTGGTTACATAGTTTACCTTGAATACAATCATCTCTTTGTTGTTGAGGTAAATTTATATCAAAAAAGTTTAAAATACCATCTTCATGCATTGGATAACTCTCCGATTCTCTACCATCCAAACAAGATAATTGTCAAAGGAAATCAAATCAAACCATACAAATACTCCAAAAATTGAGGCAAAATCTAGAAGAAGCAAATGTAAAATAGAAAGTAATTCCAAAATGAAATATGATGAAATTTCAATCGTTTTGAGCTGAAGCACATTCCAAAGGACGGTCGTGGATAGAAGAGACAAGTTTGCCCATGCGAATTTGCTTCTACTTTTCTGACACCAAATATTTGAAAAGATTTGGAAAGATTTGAAAAAAAAATAGCAACCAAAGTCAATCACATTAGCATACTTTTCAGAGCTAAGCAAATGATTGGCAAATTTGACCAACTGTTGACTACATCATAGCACAACTTTTATACATTTAAGTCCATACCACATGCAAATCTAGATCATGTCCCATCATATAAGTGCAGCAAAAGCAACAATACACCACCATATCACATTCACATCCCAACAAAAGCACCAACTGGGTATAGAGATACTAATGTCCAGTGAAAATACATCACATTTTTGCGTCTATTCCTAACAATGCAGCCAAGCTCCTTGATCTCCCTCCACTTCCACTTCCTCCTCCTCTACCTTCTCCGGCACCTACCGTTCTTGTTCATGTTTCACTTGCACTTGCACTTGCACTTCCTCTTACCATCCTCTTCCACTTGCATTTGCAATACATATGAAAGGACAAAAAAATGGATCAATGAACAAGTTGACTAAATAAGAAAAAAAATGCAAATGAGCTTTAATACATATCTCAATTGATGTTTGTGAAGATGAGAACTTCCTCTCTTTTGACTAGCAATCGGACCTTCTTAGCAATGTTTGGCATTATGGTCTAGCTCGTGACATTTAGAGCAAGATCACTTTATCTTACTAGTGCCAGCCTCATCATATATGACTTGATTCTAGAGTGTTATACTTGGATGTTATTGGATTGAAAGTACGTGCATATGACTTTTTGAACCTATCAAATTCATGGACAAAGTCATCCATCCATATACCTTCCTACCAAGGTTAGCAATGAAAACTAAAGTATGCGTGCATGGCTTTCTAGTCACTTCCCAAGCCTTATAACCATATGTTTTTGGCTCCAATTTGATTGCATGCCTGAATCTGTTCACAATTACTTCAGCTGTCCCAGCCCCATATATTAATGGTTGATGGTATTGGCTTTAGCATTTAGAGCATTTTTGATATTTGGGGTGATTATTTCAAACATGTTACTAGCATTCTTGGCTCTCAAAACAAATTTCTCAATGATCATCTATAATATCTTGTCATGTATGTTCACAATTTGATAACCATTGGTTTCTTATACCCAACTACTAAAGCATTCAGAGAGGTTGTTATTGATGTAATCTAAGTGTCACCACAGCATGTATCATATTAATATTAATGATTTTTTCTTGATTTTAGAGGTTCATGAGCAATGGAGCAAGTCCTGACATAACTCCTGAGGTTTGCATAACTTTACATTGTTTTCTTTTTGTCAAATAATGTTTATTGACATTGTGTTCGTACATAAACTTATGAGTTGTTTTACAATGCAGAAATGCATCAAGCTTATTAAGTAGTTAAATTTAATTGATCAAGGTCTTCGGAGCCAAATAAAAATGCTCGACAACATAATCATCTTAATGTTCACGCTAACTGGAGGAGCTCTTATTGCAGTGTCAGCTGAAAATTGTATTAATAAAAAGAAGAATGCACAAAGGGCTTTGCAGCTAACAAAGTCACAAGAAAATTTGGACAGAGGTATGGATCATTGTTGGAGGTATGCCCTAGAGGCAATCATAGAGATGATGATATTCCATTTGTATCCATGATTTATATTGTGTTCCTTGAATATCCATTAAAGGCTACTTGAATTGATTTGCAATTATGTGAATTGTGTGTGAAACTCCTTACTTGTATGGTTATTCTAAAGTTTTCCCTAGTCGGAGTTCATGTGAGGACACACATGAATATTAGACTAGCACATGTATTAGTTGATGACTATGTTTCACAAGTCATGGACATGGAGATGTTGGACTAATAATGTGGGCACATGTGGAGACATGTGCTAGGAATGACCCAACACGAGAAGTAGTTCTCTCTTTAAACAACATATACGCTTTGTCCTTAGACCTGAGATTGTCGCATGTATTCAAGATGTGGATCGACCTACTTATGGGCTATCAAACGCTACGCCGTAATAGGGTAGTTATAAAGGTAGCTTTCGGGTTTCTCAAGAAGCATGCTATGAGACATGGTCAATCAAGATGGGATTTGCCCCTCTCTGATTGAGAGTGATATCTCTGGGCCCCTCGAGTGATCGGATCCGAAAATGCATGGACATGCTACATACGGTTAAGAGTTAACCTACAAAGGGATTCCGAATCACAGGATCAAGAAAGAGCGGTCGGCTTGAAGCTAGACCAAATATCGTGAGGCAAAGGGAATAGCATGTATATTATGTTGTGATGGTTCGTCTGATATGATCTTCGTGTGCGTATAGGAGTTGGCACATCTTGCTAGAGGCCGCTACCGATTATTGGGCCGAGTAGGAGTACTCGGGCCATGTCTATACGTATCCGAACCTATAGGGTCACACATTTAAGGGGCTGGAAGCCCAATTCGGATGTGATCCGAGTTGGATTAGGTTTAGAAGTACTAATGGGCCTCGGACCCAGAGGCCCATTGGGAACCTCTATAAATAGAGGGGTGGGGCGCCCTAGGGTTTACACCTTTTTGGCGAAACACATCTGTCGCGCCTCCCACGCCCTCGCCTGTTGCAACTCGCGGATCTAGCAGTCCGGATTGCGACGCTTCCTCCCTGCACGTGTGGATACCTTGGAGGTGTTACGCCTGCAGCACTTGGACGAGCCGCCGACGAGCCACGACGAGCCGACGACGAGCCGCGGTACGAGGGAGATCTTGCTGCACGTGGACGAGCTGCTGAGGAGCTGCTGGACGTCGACGTGATCGACTACGTACGACTACGCTGATCCACTTCGCTGCATTGACGCAAATCTACATCTTCCGCACTAGTAGTGCGTCGAGTGGTAATCCCGTGATCCTTATACGGCAGTTTTCCTGGTTTACGCGGTAGAAAGTTTTGTTTTGCGCTAGTGTAGCCTACCTCGTATCCCAACAGTGGTATCAGAGCCGTAGCTGCTTTGTTTTGGATTCGGGATGTGTGCATATGGAGATATGCGAGTTTTTAGTTTGATCTATGTTCTGGTTTCGTGTTCTTGCTGCAATGGTAGTGTAACAACATACTCCTACTGGTCGGTTTCCGCTATCGGAGTTAAGTGATACACGTAATTCCAGTTGCAGTGAGTAAAGATCAATGTGATTGGTCGAATCGAAATCCAGGTTCATACGTCAGGCGCATGAGATGTGCAATAGTAGATGGGATCTACTACCGGGATCGAGATTTTTACCGTGTGTGTATGCTTCGGTAAATCAGCCGTAACTTTTCGGTACGATCTTGGATTGGGGCGAATTTTATATGAAAATTGATCTACAGAAAAAGTTACACATGAAATTCAACGGCTTTGCCATTTTCGGCGAAATTAGATTTCCCAAATTCAGCTTGGAAGATGGAGTTTCGGGCATCCGAAGTTTGGAACGTTAGGACGCTTAACTCTGTTTTGCAGGATGTATGTATGTATCTTGTGATCAGTATGGCCCCTTTGTGTATGTGATGCATGTGTGTAACTCATTCGTGACCTGTGTGTCGCGCGTACGGCAACACGCAGGAGCCATATGTGTTGTCACCTTAATGTATTTAATGGTCTGCGTACCAATCTGTGATGATCCAAGCAACTATGTAATCTTCATTACTAGCTTCCTTACTAGCTATTAGGCGTAATAGCATGTTCTAGTTCTTGGAGGACTCATCACCAGGAGGATGGCGCACATGGAATATGGAGATGGAGATCACCATGATGAACAGGTTCTATGGAGATGGAGATCACCATATGAAAACGGACCATACTGTGTCACAACTGTGTGAATGCTATTCTGTTTATGTTTTACTTTCTGCATGCTGTGATGTTAGAAGTAGAACGATCCCTCACAAAGTTTAAGTTAGTATGCCCTCCCAACTAAAACTTGCACCGTCCCATGTCTTGTACAATTAGTGGTGGGTCTATGAAAATAGGGTGCCACTAGTTTTCCTTGATTAGACGGGTTTGTGTCGGACACTTACACGCATAAGGGTTGGTTTGCTTAACAATGTTAACTTAACGGTTAAGGACCTTGGGGCATAAAGGTTGGGCGTCGAGACATGGATATGTCACCCAACAACAGGAGTCATATGTGATATGATTAGCAAAAGTTGCTTACCGATCTACCTTGTTTTGCTAGCGGTGATGCTAAAGCTTACTAGTACACTTGTTAGTTGTGGATACTGAATCACTAAGTATCAATAGAGGGATATTGATTTTAGTGGGAGTAGATTCTGTTAAAATAGTTTAATATGATTTGCTCCATCATGGATACGTTTGTCTTAGTGTATTTTGCATTACTTTTGTTGTAGATTAAATGGCACCTAGCAACACCACATCGTTTGCTTTGCGTTCGGTCCTTGAGAAGGACAAGTTGAATGGAACAAACTACTCAGATTGGATCCGTAACCTGAGAATTCTTCTCAGGGCCGATAAAAAGGAAGATGTTCTAGACACCCCACTACCACTAGTACCTGCTGATGATGCATTTGCTGCCGTTAAGGTTGCTTACAAGAAGGCATTTGATGCTAATCTTGAGGTAAGCTGCCTTATGCTTGCTTGCATGGAACCCGAGCTGCAGATGCAGTTCGAAACAAATCATAAGGCACACGATATGATCGTGGCGCTCAAGGACATGTTCCAGACACAGGCTAGGACTGAAAGGTTCAATGTGTCCAAAGCCTTTCTGGAGTGCAAGTTAGCAGAAGGCGCAACAGTAGGACCACATGTAATCAAGATGGTTGGTTACACTCAGCGATTGGAGAAGCTGGGCTTCCCAATGGGCAAAGAGTTGGCCACTGACTTCATTCTTTCATCTCTTCCGCCTAGCTATGGAAACTTCATCTCGAACTACCATATGCATGGGATGGAGAAGGGTCTGAATGAACTGTGTGGTATGCTCAAGACAGCAGAGGTAGACATTAAGAAAAGCGCTAGTACCAGCCATGTGATGGCTGTACAGAACAAGCCTACCTTCAAGAAGAAGGACAATTCTTGGAAGAAGAAGGGTAAGGCTGGAGTGTCCAAGCCAAACCCAGCGCCCAAGGCTAAAGCTGGACTTGCTCCAGATAAAGAGTGCTTTTATTGTCACGAACCTAGTCACTGGAAGAGAAACTGCAAGCAGTACCTAGCTTCGTTGAAGAATGGCAGAAGTAAGAGTACTTGTACCTTAGGTACGCTTGTTGTTAATGTTATAGACAACATTTTTCTCGCTGATACAATTATTAATTCTTGGGTATTTGATACCGGATCGGTTGCTCATATTTGCAATTCGATGCAGGGAATGATAAGAAGTAGAAGCGTGGAAAGAGGAGAAGTTGATTTCCGCGTGGGCAATAATGCAACAGTTGCTTCGTTGACCGTCGGGACGATGCAACTCCACCTCCCGTCAGGATTTATTATGGAGTTGAATAATTGTTATTTCGTTCCTAGTTTAAGTCGAAACATTTTGTCTCCTTCATGCTTGATGAAGGATGATTATTCATTTGCGAGTGAAAACAATGGTTGTGTGATCTCTAAGAATGATATGTTTATGGCTTTTGCACCCATTGTGAATGGATTATTTGTTTTAAATCTTGATGGTTCACCTGTCTGTAACGTAAGTGCTAAAAGGCCTCGGCCTAATGATTTGAGTCCTACCTACTTGTGGCATTATCGTTTGGGTCATATAAGTGAAAAGTGCATGAAGAAGCTCCATTCTGATGGACTTCTAACTTCGTTTGATTTTGAATCATACGAGACATGTGAGGCTTGCTTGCTAGGCAAGATGACCAAAACGCCTTTCACAGGATTTCCTGAGAGAGCAGTAGACTTGTTGGAACTCGTACATAGTGATGTATGCGGACCAATGAGCACGACGGCTAGAGGAGGATTCCAATACTTCATAATTTTCACTGATGATTTTAGTAGATATGGCTATGTCTACTTGATGAGGCACAAGTCTAAAACCTTTGAAAAGTTCAAGGAATTTCAGAATGAAGTTGAAAATCAGCGTGGCAAGAAAATTAAGGCCTTACGATCTGATCGTGGAGGCGAGTATTTGAGCCACGAGTTTAGCAATCATTTAAAGAGTTGCGGAATTGTTCCACAACTTACGCCACCTGGAACACCTCAGAGAAACGGTGTATCCGAGCGATGTAATCGAACTTTGTTAGACATGGTTCGATCAATGATGAGCCAGTCGGACCTACCGTTGTCATTTTGGGGATACGCTCTAGAAACAGCAGCTTTCACACTTAATAGGGTACCATCTAAATCCGTAGTTAAGACACCATATGAGATGTGGACTGGAAAGGTTCCCAGTTTGTCTTTTCTAAATATTTGGGGATGTGAAGTGTTTGTCAAGCGACTTCAGTTGGACAAGATCACACCCAAGTCGGATAAGTGCATTTTCGTGGGATATCCAAAGGAAACTTTGGGATATTATTTCTACAACCGGTCAGAGGGCAAAGTGTTTGTTGCTCGGAACGGGGTTTTCCTAGAGAAAGAGTTTCTCAAAGGAGAAAAGAGTGGAAAGACAGTGCATTTTGAAGAAGTTCAAGATGAGCCGATCGGGCAAGAATCAATGAGTGATGTTAACGTAGCAGAACAAGTTGAGATACCCATGGCAAGAGAAGCACCGCCACAACCACGAAGGTCGGCAAGGCTCCGCGAAATGCGGGAAATATTATTGTTGGACAATGATGAGCCTGCGACATATGCAGAAGCAATGATGGACCCAGACTTCGAAAAATGGCAGAGTGCCATGCAATCCGAAATAGAGTCCATGGGAGACAATCAAGTTTGGAACTTGGTTGACCCGCCTGATGGTGTTAAAGCCATAGAGTGCAAGTGGATCTATAAGAAGAAAAAGGACATGGATGGAAATGTTCACATCTATAAAGCACGAGTTGTTGCAAAAGGTTTTCGACAAGTTCAAGGAGTTGACTACGACGAGACTTTCTCGCCCGTAGTGATGCTTAAGTCCATTCAGATTATTCTAGCTATAGCTGCATATTTCGATTATGAGATATGGCAGATGGATGTCAAGACAGCTTTCCTGAATGGAAACCTAGCTGAGGACGTGTATATGATACAGCCTGAGGGTTTTGTCGATCTGAAAAATGCTGGAAAGGTATGCAAGCTTCAAAGATCCATTTATGGATTGAAGCAAGCATCTAGGAGTTGGAACATTCGTTTTGATGAAGTGGTCAAAGGGTTTGACTTCACCAAGAACGAAGAAGAGTCTTATGTTTACAAGAAGGTTACTGGGAGCTCTATAGTATTTTTAATCTTATATGTGGATGACATATTGCTGATTGGAAATAACATTCCTATGTTTGAGTCCGTAAAGACTTCACTGAAAAATAGTTTTTCGATGAATGACTTAGGGGAAGCGGCATACATTCTGGGCATTAAGATCTATAGAGATAGATCGAGAAGGCTTATAGGATTAAACCAAGATACTTACATTGACAAAGTGTTGAAGCGGTTCAGCATGGAAGAGGCAAAGAAAGGGTTCTTGCCTATGTCACATGGCATTCATCTCAGTAAGACTCAGTGTCCTTCAACTGCTGATGAGCAGGATCGCATGAGTAGAGTGCCATATGCCTCGGCTATTGGATCTATCATGTATGCAATGATAAGTACTCACCCAGATGTTTCATATGCGCTAAGTATGACAAGCAGACACCAGTCTGATCCAGGTGAGAGTCACTGGACAGCGGTGAAAAATATTCTTAAGTACTTGAGAAGGACTAAAGATATGTTCCTCGTCTATGGAGGTGAGGAGGAGCTCGTTGTAACAGGTTACACCGATGCTAGTTTCCAAACCGACAGAGATGATTCAAAGTCACAATCAGGATTTGTGTTCACGCTAAATGGTGGTGCTGTTAGTTGGAAGAGTTCCAAGCAGGAGACGGTGGCCGATTCTACGACAGAAGCTGAGTACATTGCGGCTTCGGAAGCCGCGAAGGAGGGTGTTTGGATAAGGAATTTCCTCATTGAGCTTGGTGTGTTCCCGAATGCGTCCAGCCCATTGAATCTCTACTGTGATAACAATGGGACAATTGCGCAAGCAAAGGAGCCAAGGAACCACCAGAAGAACAAACACGTAATGCGGCGATTTCATCTTATTCGAGACTTCGTTAACCGGGGTGAGATCAAGATATGCAAAATACACACGGATCTGAACATTTCGGATCCGTTGACAAAACCACTCCCGCAGGCTAAGCATGATGCGCATGTAAGAGCTATGGGTATTAGGTACCTTCTAGATTGACTCTAGTGCAAGTGGGAGACTGTTGGAGGTATGCCCTAGAGGCAATCATAGAGATGATGATATTCCATTTGTATCCATGATTTAAATTGTGTTCCTTGAATATCCATTAAAGGCTACTTGAATTGATTTGTAATTATGTGAATTGTGTGTGAAACTCTTTACTTGTATGGTTATTCTAAAGTTTTCCCTAGTCGGAGTTCATGTGAGGACACACATGAATATTAAACTAGCACATGTATTAGTTGATGACTATGTTTCACAAGTCATGGACATGGAGATGTTGAACTAATAATGTGGGCACATGTGGAGACATGTGCTAGGACTGACCCAACACGACAAGTAGTTCTCTCTTTAAATAACATATACGCTTTGTCCTTAGACCTGAGATTGTCGCATGTATTCAAGATGTGGATCGACCTACTTAGGGGCTATCAAACGCTACGCCGTAACAGGGTAGTTATAAAGGTAGCTTTCGGGTTTGTCAAGAAGCATGCTATGAGACATGGTCAATCAAGATGGGATTTGCCCCTCTCTGATTGAGAGTGATATCTCTGGGGCCCTCGAGTGATCGGATCCAAAAATGCATGGCCATGCTACGTACGGTTAAGAGTTAACCTGCAAAGGGATTCCGAATCACAGGATCGAGAAAGAGCGGTCGGCTTGAAACTAGACCAAATATCGTGAGGCAAAGGGAATAGCATGTATATTATGTTGTGATGGTTCGTCTGATATGATCTTCGTGTGCGTATAGGAGTTGGCACATCTTGCTAGAGGTCGCTACTGATTATTGGGCCGAGTCGGAGTACTCGGGCCATGTCTATATGTATCTGAACCCATAGGGTCACACACTTAAGGGGCTGGAAGCCCAATTCGGATGTGATCCGAGTTGGATTAGGTTTAGAAGTACTAATGGGCCTCGGACCCAGAGGCCCATTAGGAACCTCTATAAATAGAGGGGTGGGGGCGCCCTAGGCTTTACACCTTTTTGGCGAAACACATCTGCCGCGCCTCCCACTCCCTCGCCTGTTGCAACTCGCGGATCTAGCAGTCCGGATTGCGATGCTTCCTCCCTGCATGTGTGGATACCTTGGAGGTGTTGCGCCTGCAGCACTTGGACGAGCCGTCGACGAGCCACGACGAGCCGACGATGAGCTGCGGCACGAGGGAGATCTTGCTGCACGTGGACGAGCTGTTGAGGAGCTGCTGGACGTCGACGTGATCGACTACGTACGACTACGCTGATCCACTTCACTGCATCGACGCGAATCTACATCTTCCGCACGAGTAGTGCGTCGAGTGGTAATCCCGTGATCGTTATACGGCAGTTTTCCTGGTTTACGCGGTAGAAAGTTTTTTTTTTTTGCGCTAGTGTAGCCTACCTCGTATCCCAACAATCATCTCACATGAACTAAGATAGCCATCACCAAGTTGAAGGTAACTTTTTACTCACTTGATGTTCCTAGTTAACTTAGTTTTCGTTACTCCTTATTGAGTTATGTAATGAAAACTGATTTTGATGTGTGTGTTATTGTCAAAAGCCGGTGTGTTCTTGTGAAGCTAAAATTAAAGCAGTACACCAACTAAGGGCTCCTCAATGGATGACTTCACTCAAGACCTACCATTATTTGCGTCATTCCAAGGTGATGTTATTTTGGTTGAAACTAAGTCAAGATCCAACGGCTCCTTTGCATTGTTGATGCTATTTCAAACAACCCCTATCTTTCTTTTTTATGATGGATAAGCAAATATTATTGTCATTGATCTACCTTTGTTTCTAAATTGCAAGTATCTTTGCTTTATGGTAGACAAGTGAATAACATTGTTCTAAAGTACCATCTAACTTTTTTTTGCAAATTATGACCGGAATTATTGCAATAGTACCATGATTCTAGCTATTGAGCCCTACCAACAAAAGTCTAGCAAGGCGTGCAGTATCTGCAATATCTTAGTATAACTGTTGTAGCATTTCTTCATGCAATCTGCATGCAATCTATTTTAAAAAGAGAACAAAGATGGTTCTAATGACAACACAATTTTTCATCACTTCACTATAATATTACCATACGGTCTATATTGTATCTACAATAGTCAGCATGGAATAGCAACAAAAAATACAATTATGAGACTGGAAGTACAATCCAGTTTGAAAATAGAAGGCTCGTTGTTGGGGATTTGACTTCTCTGAACATAGAAGAGAGAGTAGGGTGGACAATAGAAATGAGAGGATGATGGAAGAAAAAAGAGAGTAAGTGAGGAGTGCTCAAGTGAGTCCCCTCCTCGTGACCCATTGGGTACTTTATACAAAGGAGTGAGGGAGGTGACAATTTGCCCCCAAGCCCCTGGTGGGTACACCATTTATAGGTAAGCCCTTGGTCCTTTACATCACTACTAGATTTTTACCCTATTACCACAGAACAAATTGCAACAACATAAAAATTGTTGCAATTGATAGGTGTTATTGCCACCATTTTGATAAATGCTTGCAGTATGACAATAATATTATGACGAATATCTTCCGTTGCAATAATCTTGAATTTCCTTGCAAAAGGTAGCAATTATTGCCACCATTTACAAAATGGTTGCAATTGCTTAATAATATTGCTATGAATTTCTTGAGTTGTAATAATCTTGACTTTCATTGCAAAATCTTGGTCTATATTGCAACGAAAAACTAAATGGTTGCCATGAGGGAAGTACTGTTGTGATGCATGTACACTATTGTAATGTTTTCCATCTATTACCACGTATTTTTGTGCATTATCATTCCGAAGAGAGGGGATAAAACATGATATTTAGCAAAATCTACAGCAAAAGTTATTCTAGTGTAGTGGTAACTGAATATGTATCTAGTTATCTAGGAGGTCCTGGTTTCGATTCCATCACAAAACAACTGAATGTTAATTATTTTGATTCCTAATTTATTTTTGCCACAAAATCTATGATTGTGAAAACTTTTTATTGCAATAGTTTAATTGCATGGTAATTACTAGGTATTGTAACATGACAAAAAAATCGTTGCAATGCACCTATTACAACAAAGGTAATTGCAACGGCTCACAACACAACCCCCGTTGTGGCAATTTGTACCTATTGCCACTATATTAGCCCTATTACCACTTTTTTCCAAACGTTGCCATAGGCCAAGGCCCATTTACTACATGAGCTAGGCCATTCCCACAACACCTGCTTTCTGCAACTAGCAGTTTTTTTGGTAAAATGTGAAGTGCTCACAATCCAACATCATTGAAATTGTTGTTTTTTTACAGAGAAATATGAAGTTGTTTGCAATCCAAGTCATTGAATTTGTTGTCTCAATGCACAAAAGAAAATCATACCTCCAAGTCCCCATCCATGTCAAAAGATCTCATCCAAAAAAACATCTCAAAAAAGGGTGATTGGCTTAGCCCCATGCGATCATGTGGGGGAACAGAAACACATCTCGAGTGAGGCTGGAAACGGCATATCAACTCCATTCACCACCACCAGTCAAGACACTTCCTTGGCTTTGGGATCACTTGAATCCTCAAACCTTTTGCCTTGCAATATTTTAATAATTTGCTTCTACTCCACACATATGAGATGATTATCATCCAACAAGAAAGTGCATTAAGATCCTTGTCCCCCATCTTCTTCCCCATGAAGTAGTTGAACTTATCAATTGTGAAGCTCTTGGTAGATAACCATATATCATCATCAACAACAACAACAACTACTACTACTACTACTACTACTACTACTACTACTACTTTGCCATCAGGATCAAACTCTGAGTCAGGCGATCATCATCAAACTCGAATGGTGCATCCCTTGATCACTATAATAGCTACTATCACTTGGCACCACAAGCAAATCAATGTCAAAATATATGCTCTCGTCATCAACTCCTACACCCTCATCACCATGTGCACCTTTCCCTTTGGATTTGATGGCTCTCTTTTTTGTGGATATGGCTCTATCATTTGTGGCTCACATTTGTGGGTGATCTATCCCTTGCTGAAGGGTGACACCTACATTCAGTTGATGAAAACCGCGGTGGGCCCTTAAAACCATTTATCTAGGCATTGATGTGGGCTACTTCTTTCTATAGATCGAGTTAGTATGCCGCAACGGGTTCGTACAAACGATTAAAATTGAAGTTAGCTTACGGTTTTCATGGAGTCTACATCTATATGTCAGGGGTATCTTTCAAGCTGCGAATGGTACAAAGAAACTATCAATCTCTAGTCTGACAGAAGCCAGTTTAATGGCGTCCGTGCAGCAACAAATATCTATAAGTTTATAATTTATACGATTATTCTTTAAAAATAGCTGCTTTATTGTTGTAGATTGTCGGTGACTTTTGTAAAAGATCCATCACTTCTTATTGATAATGAATGACATTTCAATTTTTTTACTAAAATGGATGTTTGATGTAGAAGTCTGAATTTTCCAACTAATACAAACATGTTTCTCGCACCCGTATGGTATCCATTCATTTTGTTTTCTTATCGATTTTGCATATAACCATATTTATTTATCCAAAAAAAAAGTTTATTACTGCTTTCATGGCTGCCCCCGGAGATTCGGCAACCATGTGCTATATAGCTATATTGAATTAATCCACATTTCGCACCAGATGGGAACATGCAAACGTTCAAATAGAAAAACACAAATTATATCAAATTAATAATTTTAATGCATAGAAGAAAATAAAAAAATCCTAAGTAAATTAGTTTCACTATGTTTGGATATTTCTACAAATTATAAAGAATTAAAAATGAAAATAGAATTTAAATCTAATTTATAAAACTCAAAAACCATTTATTCCAAAAAATACCATGGAAAACCTAAACCTACACACCCCTATCCCAACCCCTCTCACTGACGTGCGGGCTCGATCAACGAACAAAACCCCTGGTGAGACCGTGGGTACGTGCGTGGCGATATCTCGCCTCCGGCAAGGTCTCCGATGAAAAGATCACTGCAGCTCGTCTCGCCTCACTCATGAGCACTGATTGGTGGTGTTGTTGGCCTGGTTTGGACACTGAACATTGGAGAACGGCGATAGCATGGCAGAGCAGAGCAGCACTAGGGTTCGCAATGACGGTCAGCAAAACGACATTGACTTGATGCAAACAAGCTTCACCTAAACTCAGAATGCAAGGCATGCTTCGGAACCAGGGCTCTCCACAGCCAAAGCAAAGATCTCGACTATGGCAGCCATGGTGGAGGCGCACATGCCGCAGCACTGGCACACCAGCCAACCAAACCACACTCCAGGCCAACAAGCTACTCCTACAGCTTCTATGACTCATGCACGACACAATAACACCCTCAAACGACGCTTACAACTACTGCAAGGTAGTGCTCACCGGTGGCGGCTCGACAAAAATAGGGACGATGGACAGAGATGGGGAAGACGATGGTGAAACGGTTCTATCATGGACGGGGCTGGACAATAGCTATCAGAGGTGTAGGGGACTTCAAGGTGAAGGTTTCGGTAGAGGGAATCGGCGAGTGGCGGTTGGACGACGGAAAGCTTCACCGGAGACCTCAGGCGGTGAAAATGGTGTGGCAGGAGGAGAAGGGATAAATCCAGCCGGAAGGGTCGGTATTTATTAAAATTATTACCATCCTTGACCGTGCCACCTCCTGCTTGCATGCATGAGGTTGTCCTCGGGGCGCACTGGCAAAACTAACGTTCTCATCGGTGGCAAGCAGCTATGTGGCAGCATCGTGCTCCTCTGCTCTTCTCCTCCTTTTTGAAATCTGCCCGATTTGGCTCCAAATTTTCTCCCAAATTCAAATCCAAACTCAATAAACTCCTTTAACAGAGCTTGTAGCTGAATCATAGGGCTTCAACTTACAGATTGGCACTTTGGTCTGAAAATCAAATCTTTGGTTGAATTTGAACTCCAAAGATTGAACCCGACACTGTCCTTTAATGCTTAGGGAGTGTTTGGCAGAGCTCCCAGAGCTGATTCTCTGCTGATTTTAGCAGGAGCTTTACTAAATAGTTTTTCAGAGAGAAATGATTCTCTGCTAATTCTATGAATTGATTCTCTAAAATGAACTAAGAGACTGGGAGCGAAAAAAATAGCTTCTCCTAATTCTGTGAAGTGATTCTCCATCCTAATTTTAAGAGTTTATGCTAGAGAATCAAAGAGAATCACTTTCAGTCATAGAATTACTTCTTCTAAAGAATCAGCTCCCATAGAGAATCAGAATCAGATGAAGCTCTACCAAACACACCCTTAATGACTGTCTAATTTAGTTTCTTCAGTCAAGGTTCAAAATAGTTTGAACTTGCAAACTTTGAGCTCTGATTTGAATAGGAAATTCTTACTTTCTCTGAGCAACAACTAACCCAAATTACACACTGGATATCCAAGTTTACTTGTTGTCCAAAAATATCCAAAGTCAAGAAGTTAAATCTCTCAGAAATTCAACTCAAAGTTGTTCACTCAGTTCAGTTTTTAGACTTAGGATTTTTTTTCAAGGTTTGAATAGGGTTCACCTTGCGTAACATCTTTGACCTTGAATTTGAGATCCTTCTGATCTAATTTTTGGTCCAAACTTGATTCCATCATGTTCCATGCACTTTCAACTTTTTATTCCAGTTTTTTCCAATTTTTTCAAATATATTTTTATTTAAAGTTTGACTAAATTGACCATATCTTGACCATGACCCCAAATGATGTCTTTTTAGCCAACATTTCTCATTAACTTCCTTGATGACCTTCTTTATTTTTGCTTAACACAGGGTGTCATAGGTTGTGGGGTTGGTGGGAAGACATCGGTCTTGAGTTGGTGAAATAGTGAGAAGACCGCATGCCATTGCCTCTACACACGCCACTAGAGAGGTGAGGAGTGGATTCATCTTGTCCCAGGGGGGGGAGAGACAGAGAGAGAGAGAGAGAGAGAGAGAGAGAGAGAGAGAGAGCAGTCATATCCATTATATAGTAGGTAGGGATAGTAAGGGTGCGTTTGGCAAAGCTCCCAGAGATGATTTTCTTCTGAATCCAGCAGGAGCTCTGCCAAATAGTTCTTCAGAGAGAAGTGATTCTCTGCTGATTCTGTGAAGTAATTCCCTGAAATGAACTAAAAGGCTAGGAGCTAAAAAAAGTAGATTCTCCTGATTCTGTGGAGTGATTCTCCATCCTAATTTTAAAAGTTTATGCTAGAGAATCAAAGAAAATCACTTTCAGCTACAGAATCACTTCTCTCAAAAAATCAGCTCCCATAGAGAATCAGAATCAGATGGAGCTCTACCAAACATGCCCTAACCTAGCCGGCCCAAAATTGTTGCTAAGGCCCATGCGAGCTCTTGCCTGTGTCCCCTTGCTCTTGCTTTTCACGTACCCACCAGAGCCAAGCACCGTAAGGAATTATACCTTTTTCCATTCCTTGACACTCAGTCCTCATGCCCATTTTTGAATACCCCCTCCCCGTCCAAGACTCTCTTCAGGCTACCAGCCCAACACGACTACTTGCAACTCACCAGCTTAGCTAGAGCCTGGTCCAACCTACCAAACACAACCAATGAGTGCGGGACGATGTCTTTCTTCATTTTAGAAAAATAGTGATCTTCCTAAAAAAAAGTTACCCAATAAAAGTGTTTTAAAATCTTTACAATAAACATTTATTCTAACAAGTTTTTTCTAAAATTTTTATGTTATTTTTTATAAACAAATAGAAACTTGTCATACTTGGTTAAGAATTGGTTGACCACTAAATAGCAAGGTGGAAGTAGGACTCTTTCAACTTGCTTTCTATATAGTATAACAAAAATTAAAAACAAATCCGAGGTGGAAATTTCTAAAATTCTACACCACGACGATTGGTATGAATACAATTTTTGTGACATACAAAGTTCTTGAGAGCCGCTTATAGGAAGCACAAACATATAGGGCCTACTCAGATGTTGATGTGTATATTATCACGTCTAGAATTTAAATCATGCTATTGTAGGCGGTTGTGCAAGGATATATGTCGCCGAAAGCACATCTTGCATTTTTCACAAAACGGAATTAAACTTGGCAATTTGCAATGCTGTTCATCAATAGTTTTTGCTTCAATGATAGAAAAAGATTTTTTTTCAATAAAGTGTCAAATCGAAACATGTGTCTAATGTGCATAAACAGTACCAAGTAGTAAAGATGACATGAAGATCTTGTGTAGTTAATCCAAGAGGATGCATCAAGTTCGTATCATTATGTGCGGAGATGGACACATGGCGATCCACCCACGTACTGTATATGTTGATACGATTGTGCTGGATTTGTTCGCCCCGTACATGCATGAAATTTTGTCGTGTGCCAGTTTAGTTTACAGATGTAATAGAAGTAAGGGCCATATGGGCTAATTAAAAGCTAGCTAAAAATTATCCCTACCTCATCCAAACATGAGGGACTAATAATAGCTAGGCTGAATGTTAGCAAATGCTCCAGCGACTATTAGCCCATTAGCTGGTTGGAGGGATCTTTGTTTTTTTTTTTTTTTTTTTTTTGCTAAAAGGAGCTAACAGTTGCCAAAAGATTCTTTGCCAAAAGAGAGAAGGAAAAGTGGGATAAGGCAAAATAGACTTTTCACCGTATAGAAATCCAAACACGCAAGGACTAATTTTCAGTTGCAGCTAACAATTAGTTTTAGCATATCCAAGCATACCTTTAGTAGCATTATACTAAGTAAAAGTGAACCAATCCGGCGGTTTTTGGTCTCTTTTTACTAGTTCCTTCTCGTAACGGCAACTAGTTATGTTGTTCTTTTGGTTTTTATATATCTAACTCTCGTGTCGAAAAAAAAATCATCGGAGAGTTTCACAAGAAAAAGAGAATTGGTTGGTGTGTATTCTTAGTCATAACAGTAGTCTCGCTGCAAATGGGTCAATTTGTATACTTGTGAGTAGTCTTTGGTACGGTCTTGGTTTCTTACTGTTTGGTGTCTAGAGTTGGTGGTTTTAAGGTCTTTGGTTGGTACCTACTCCTCGTAATGTATCTAGTATTAGGTTTGACTTTGAGTAGTTATAATAGTAATTTAAGACATTTAACTTGGCATATTTTGTCGCCTTCTAAAGGTTTCCAAATTTTTGTCCACAAGTTTGGCATCCGTGACATGAAAAAAAAAGGTAGTCGCACTTTTTAGCAAAACTTGAGTAAGAAATGAATCTTTGATGTATTGGCCATGATAATGGAATAAGGTTGGCATGCCAAATCTATATAGTAGGTACCAACCACACACAGAAACACTTACCAAACTTTACTATAACGTGTTAGATTTTTAGTGTAGCGTGCCGTGATACCAATCAAACATGTCCTAAGTACTAGGAGGAAATATAGGAACAGAGCCATTCTGTTCTTCTGCAGTCCGAGGATCTTTGGCGCAGTATGTTTTGAGTTTTGCCCCATCTCCAGGCTATTAACCCTACGTAGCATTTGTAGTTCGTTGTACTTTCCTTTTGGCTCCATTTGGACGTAGATATTGGAGGCTTTGGCATTGAATAGGGTTCAATACCAAATCAGTCTAGATATTGAAATGGTTCAATGCCAAAGCGATTGTTTAGATGTAGATGGAATTCAAATTGAGGGCAGATGTAGCAATTCATGTTTGGATTTACATAACATTGACTTAGAAATTCGCTGCTCCTCAACTGGATGTCTCATCTTCTTCGCTCGGAGCCAGACCAGAGGAAAAGGCCACGACGGAGTGGTGCTCGTCTCTACGTGGATGGGAGCAAGGGAAATGCTCGGCTTGGCGCAGATGAGAGTAGGAGAGCAGCGCGTGGCTCGGCGTAGGAGGGGGAGAACAGCGGCGCGGCGGCGGAGGGAATAGGAGGGGGCACCGGCCACAATGAAGAAGAAGAGGGGATTCCGGCTGCGAGGAAGAACAAGAGGGGACCGCAACCGCAAGGAAAAGGAGGAGGAGGCCGCGGTCGCGAAGAGGAGGAGGGATGTGGCCACGAGGAAGAGGTCAAGGGGACACCGGCCATGAGGAAGAAGGGGATGGGGTGCCGGCGCGAGGAAGAAGAGGAGGAGACCATGACAACGAGGAAAAGGAGTACGAGGCTGCATCGCGAGGAAGAGGTGGCGGGGAGGACGCCAGCCATGAGGAAGAAGGAGATGGGGCGCCGACTGCAAGGAAGAGGAGGAGGAGGCCACATCCGCGAGCAAAAGGAGGGGGTCGTGGACGCAAGGATCTCTAACCTTGGTGCCGGATGATTGAGAAGATCGACAGGGAATCTCCGGTGGTGGCAACCGGCGGTGGAGTTCCGACGATGGAGGTCTGGGGCGGAGTTTCGACGATAATGCTGATCTGCGGTGAAGGAGAAGAGCTAGCCAATTCATCCCAATATGGAGGGGTAAGGCTTGGTTTTGAGAAAGCGTTGTTTTAAATTGTTGGATTCCATGGTATGGTTTCCCAACATCAATTCTCAATTCTGCGGATATCTAAACAGCAATATTCATCGTTAAATCCAATTCCAATTCTCAATTCCGAGCTCTAAAGCTAATATCCAAAGAGGTGTTTAAGTTTTTATGTATACCAAATCATAAGAAGCAAAGTAAATTGTACAGTACTCCCTCCGTTCCCTCCGTCCCATAATGATTGTTCGTTTAGCCTTCAAAATTTATCCCACAAAGAGTGTTCATATAACTTTCAGATAATCCAACAAAGGCCCTCATAATACCTATGGTCCAGTTAACGAATCGATGCCTGAGCAAGGCTCGCTAAATAAGGAAAGCTAGTAGGTCCGACAATTACTGCTAGCGTGCATGCATAATTAATTCTACTCAGTAATCCATCCGATTAAGAAGAGTTAGAGGGTGTTTGGTTCCAGGGACTATCGAATGTTTAGGTACTAATTAGGAATATTAAATATAGGTTAATTATAAAACTAATTGCACAAATGAAGACTAATTAGTGAGATGAATTTATTAAGCCTAATTAGTCCATGATTTGACCATGTGATGCTACGGTAAATATGTGCTAATCATGAATTAATTAGACTTAATAGATTCGTATCGCGAATTAGCCACGGGTTATGCAATTAGTTTTATAATTAGTTCACGTTTAGTCCTTGTAAGTGTATCAAACATCCGATATGATCCGAACTAAAAATTAGTCCATGGATCTAAACACCCCTATTAGAAATACTTTGAACTTTTAGCATTTAGCATTGCTACTATATTATCTAAAATTTTCTAAACGCAGTGTGTTGATAGAGGAGCATATGATATGATGGGTTATAGCCGTCACATGTGAGTATGTGACTGGTCCCGTGCACGCTCCGGCGCCCCATCCGCTCGACACGTCCCCGCCTCCGCACGTGCCCTTTATCCAGCCGCCCCACCAATGGCAGCGCGAGCCCCGCCCACCGGATCTCGCATCCCCACGGAGCTAACCAGCGGCTAACCGCCGCTGCTACTCGCCGTGATTAGCTTAACCACCCCCAGAATTTACCAAAACACCCCTGCTCTGCCCCCCTCCTTTTCCCTTCTTTTTCCGGGCCGTGCCCCGGCTTTCCTGCTACTGTTCACACTCCACAGTACGGAAGGCTACTGCAGGCAAGCAGCTCCGGCGCCGAATCCGAACCCTAACCCTAGCCGATTCGGTTCCGGGCCACGGCGCGCGCGGACTCCGAGGGGAGCGGCGGCGATGGAGGAGCAGGTGCCTCGAGGCGGCGGGGGGAGGCCCCCGATCCCGGCGGGGGGGAGGAGGCCGGCGCTCGCGAGGCACGCCTCCTTTGTAAGTCTTGCTTCCCTCCGGATCTCTCCGCGATCTCGCTTCCTTCGGCCTGGCTAGCACGGTAGCTTGCGTGATCTGCGCGAAAGGTGGGGGCTTTGTGTGGCGGTCGGCTTGATTCGTGCTTAATCTGTGCTGTCACGTGTGGCTGCTGCCTCCTCCGATGCGAGGTGGGAGCTGATTGTGCCAACTGCCAAGGAGCTAGGGTTAGCACCGGTGTTATGGGATGGTAGGTGTTGTCCCGGATTTGGGCGGGGAGAAGAGACAGGGGGATAAGGAATCTTGGGTTCTGAAGCTGCTCGTACATCCTCGTTGTACTAGAGTACTGGTAGTGACTAGTAAGTTGGGGGCAAGATGCTTGGATCCGTGCGGTTTATCTGGATGCAGGCTATTGAGAGTCTAGAAAGCTGTCATAATTACTTGTGATCCGTTGGCTCAGATTATATGAAATGAATCAATCATATATTCTAGTATCTAACGGATCAAGTACTGGGTGCAGGGGACATTCCAGAATGTTTGTGGGAAGTAATTACAGTCTTAGTATCTTTGTCGTGTGTATTTATTGAAGACAGGTACTTGGTAATGGACATGAATACATGATGATCTAATTTTCCTCCTGATATGCGTTTTATTCCGGCAAAGGTTGGTTTATGATGGCCTCTGGTGAAAAAGGCTGGGTGGGGGTTTGAGTACATTGCAAAAGAGCATGATTGCACAGTTACTCTGGTACTTATATGTCTTGAAAAGTCTGATACCCCCACTTCCTGTTCTGACCTATTGGCCCCAGAACATTATTCAAAGTTCTGTCTTGTGTCTGCTACTCTGCTTTATATATTGATTGATTCCATAAATTATCCACCCCACAGTTGGGAAATCCCTAACCTATTTTTATATTCCCCCATCAAATGATCTCATAGATCTCTAGATACCTGGTTTATGTTTAGAAATTTTGGGACCACTTGTATCAAATTTTTCAGGATTTACTTGATAGAACGATTAATAAGGTGATACGCACATGTTTGTCTTTTACGTTCTCATTATAGTGAAAAAGGATTTGAAACAAAAAAATTCACATCAGTTTAAAAGTTGTATATTTGATTAGTTTTTATAAATGGATCTGGTTTTGAAGGTGAGGAGTCCTGCAAACAGTACAAGGCCTGAAACTGAGAGAACTTTTGAAAGCATGGACACTGAATTTATTCCAGTTATACGGTCTGGAGGCTGGGCTGATATTGGGTCAAGGCACTCAATGGAGGATGTGATCATTTTCTCTGATAATTTCATGCAAGATTTTGGATTTGAAAGTTATGAAGAAGGCCCCAGTGCCTTTTATGGGGTGCGTTCTTTATGAAATTCGGCAGTGTACAATTTCCTTTCTCAACATTGCAATAAATCCTAGCAGATTGTGGTCATTTCATGTCTAGAGAAACAGTATTTACTTCCTACTTGGAAAGTAGTTTAGTCCATGTGGCAAGCTTTCCTGCATGTTTAACCTTATTTCAATTTCATTGTTTTAGGTTTTTGATGGACATGGTGGAAAGCATGCCGCTGATTTTGTGTGCAGCAATTTGCCAAGGTTTATTGTTGAGGATGAGGGATTCCCAAGGGAGATAGCAAAAGCAGTGTCCTCTGCATTCTTGCAGACTGATGCTGCTTTTGCAGACGCTTGTTCTCTGAACTGCGAACTTGATTCTGGCACAACTGCGCTTGCAGCACTTGTGGTTGGGAGGTAAACTTCTGTGGTTGTAGCCTTACCAAGTTATTATAACTACTATTTGAATTTTGTTACTACATATGTGCATTCAGAGCCCTTTTTTTGTTTTTTATCCAAGTTGTCAAAATCAATTGTAACATGTACACGCATGCACACGGTGTATGACACATGATAACTACCATCTGAAGCATATCATTACTTATGTACAATGAAAACTTTCTTATTTGCTATTATGGTATCATGTGCCCTTTTGTGGCATTTGCACTCATGCACATAATAGCAAATGTGCAGACCAGTTGCACATGCCTTCAATTTTTTTCCTTACAAAAATCTGTATCATGTGTCCTTTGGTGACTGCAATTTTGCAAATTTTCATGTGCATACATATGTTTTTTACATGTTCAGGTGTGTTTTTCTCATTAAGACAGGTTACTGAAAAGAACTACTATTGACTGCAATTTGTGAATTACTAAATTTGTTAGTGCTGCTGTCTCAAATTTACACACTACTAGCTTTTCACTTAATCCTCAACTGCTGGTATATTTATGTTCTGGGTGCTCGACAGGTCACTTCTGGTTGCAAATGCTGGTGATTGTCGAGCTGTACTTTGTCGTCGTGGAAAGGCAATTGAGATGTCTAGGGACCACAAGCCATCTTGCAACTTAGAGAAGATGCGTATTGAGGCATTGGGTGGATATGTTGATGATGGCTACCTGAATGGGCAGCTCAATGTTGCACGAGCAATCGGGGACTGGCACATGGAAGGCATGAAGGTGTGTGGTGGTCTAGGCCCTCTTAGTGCCGAGCCTGAGGTAATGACAATGGATCTTACTGAGGAGGATGAATTCCTGATCATGGGTTGCGATGGGATCTGGGATGTATTCCGCAGCCAAAATGCGGTAGATTTTGCCCGCCGGAAGCTCCAAGAGCATAATGACCCAGCTGCTTGCTGTAAAGAACTAGTTGATGAGGCCATCAAGAGGAAGAGCGGCGATAACCTTTCTGTGGTTGTCGTCTGCTTCAACTCTAGGCCACCTCCTGTCCTAACAGCTCCGAGGCCTCGTGTACAGCGGAGCATATCTGCGGAAGGACTGAGGGAGCTGCAAAGCTTCCTTGATAGCCTGGCCGATTGACATGGGGCTCTAGGAGCCCCAGTATACTGTAAGTTTTGACCTTTTCCATAGCTTAGCTTGGAAAATAGGTTTAGCATGAGCTGTCTTATAATTTCGCTGAGATGGCTGTTGTTGAGTAATCCGGAGTTGTAACATATGCTGCGGCTAATTGTCTCTGCAGTTGAGAGTATTTATTGGTTTCTGGGACATGTTAACTTTGTAAGTCTCAAATGATCAGAGTCGACATTTCTTAGATCTCGATGAATTAGTGCTGGTTTTGGTAAAAGGAGATTAATGTTCTTGAACATTTTCCTGTGTTATTCGTTTTGGATAAGTCATTTAACTGAAAAACAGCAGTTTTGGCTTAAAAGTGCATGAACTTTCTAAGGAAGGTAGGCATGGTTGTATGTTGCTACACTACAGTGAACAGTTTTTCTTTTCTTCCATGGGTGGCCCAAAATGTATATCCAGGGTGTTGGGCCAGGCCAGCGTGTGCTGTTGCTTCTTGTTTGGATGCTTCTTTTGTTGTTGCTGCAATCTTCGTTGAGAAAAGTAACCTGGAAAACCAGGCGACTGTCACTATCAGGTCCTGGCTAACTGTAGTGGCACTTGTGATTGAACCGGCTTTGGCACCTGATTCAAGGGGTGTTTGGTTCAAACTGCTTATTTTTAGCACATGTCACATCGAATGTTTTAAATTATTTACAAAACCTATTATACAGATGAAGGCTAAACGGCAAAATGAATCTATTGAGCCTAATTAGTTCATGATTTGACAATGTGCTGCTACAGTAAATATTTGCTAATGGTGGATTAATTAGACTTAATAGATTCATCTCGCCGTTTAGTCTCCATCTGTACAATTAGTTTTATAATTAACTCATATTTAATCCTCCTAATTAACTTTTGAATATTCGATGTAACCAATGTAACATGTACTAAACTTTAGCTTAACGCCCCCTCAACTACAGCTCCATGCAGCCGTTAGAGAAGTTCATCAGTGACATCTTTTTACCATAGATCACAGGCGCAGCGCTGCTGCACTGCCTTTCACCATCACCTCATGGAGCAGATCACGTCAGAAAAGTAACCGCAGGTCAACTCATCAGTTCCCATGAAGTGTGATGCTTCCTAGCTAAGGATGTCGATGAGGGCCCAACAAGCCACCGAGTGAGCAAATCCCTGACGATGAAACCTCTCATCTTTTTCACCTTTCAACCTATCAGTGCTGGCTTTCACCGTCACACCGAATGATTTGGCTATCTCAGTCATGTCGCCTCCTGCACATCTCAGTCGTGTTGCCTCCTGCAATGATGAGATCCAGGTGTTGCTTCTAAATTACCAAGGAAGATAGGAACGCCTGACCAATGAATCAATCATTCATGTGCGCTCTGATGGAAAGTCAGATTGCTGGGAAACCAAATTGCTAGCTTGTTTGGAGCGTGGAAATTACACGAGTCTCGCATGAATCAGTACAAGCTGTGCAGAAAAGTAAAGGATTCTCGGGAAGCATGTTTCCAGGGTTGCTGCAGCTTTCGGGGGATGGCCCGTAAGGCCGCAACCATCAGGAAGAAGGCCCATGAAGCCATGACGCAACGCACGGAAAACAAGCAAAACTATTTGGTCCTGATCAAACAAAATAGGAACACCGAACACGCATAGCACCTCCTAAAATTCATATCACATCGAATATTTGATGTTAATTAGGAGGATTAAATATAAGTTAATTATAAAACTAATTACACAAATGGAGCCTAATTCACGAGACGAATCTATTAAGTCTAATTAATCCATCATTAGCACATATTTACTGTAACACCATATTGTCAAATCATGGACTAATTAGGCTTAATAGATTCATCTCGCAAATTAGTCTCCATCTGTGCAATTAGTTTTATAATTAGTCTATGTTTAATACTCCTAATTAGTATCTAAACATTTGATGTGATAGAAATTTTAGGAGGTCCTAAAGAAACAAACACCCCCAAGCCTAGAAGACTCGTATGGGGCTGGATGTAAACTATTATATATAAACTCCAACCCGTTTTTCTCAAAAAATTTGGTCCTCAAACGATCAATACTACTCGCCCTTCATGCCATTTATGTGTAAGTCAACTTTCGTCTTCCATTATACTGGTAGTACAATCATGAATCATCTAAGCAAAATTGAAGTCTGAATGAGAGAAGGTCGGTCGTATAACAAACTGTAATCTTAAAATTGCAGTTGCCAAGATAACAACGTTCTTTCTCGGTTCTCATTCTTTGAATTGATATGCAAAGTGCATCGCTTAGTAAGAGAATAGCAAAAACTCGGGATTGGAATGTTATGGTACATGCGAACTGAGCGTTCTTTGAAACATACCCATTAGGATTCGAGTCCTCGACTCAATGCAGGTGTTCGAATTTTTGTATATTTATTCTAAGATTTGATCGGAGCTTCTCTTTGAGTGGTAAGTGATCATGACATGTCGTCGATAGCGAGGTGCATGTGGTAACTTCGTGAATCTCGAAATCCGATGACTCAGTCTCTCGAAGATATTCATAGACGTAGGGTTACGTGCGTGTATTTATAAGGATAAATTTATGTACGTCTGTGTATTGTGTTGAGAAAAAAAGAATGTTCTGGTACATTGAATCCTATGCTTCGAAAATTATAAAAAGAAAACTACAGGAATGATTGTTGGATGGGGCGTAGGATAACATAGAAATTACGAAGGAAATTTTCAATAGATTGGACCTCATGCTAGAAGAAATTACTGATTCCTATGGTATGAAGGCATTCAATAAGACCCTTCTAGGGAAAAAAATATTGAGTGCTAAACCTCGAAAATTCTTTAAGAATCCGACGACCCAGAGGTATAACTATGTCATACAAATGGTGAGTCGATGCTTACTGGGCTACATATATAGGAACTTAGTCCTTTCTTAATCGTTGGACGTCTATCCTACAATTGATGCTTGGCCAAAATGAATTATTCAACCTCTTCCCATCGTACTCATGGCTCGTGTTATCTGCTTATAGGTTACTTATGCAAATAATTCTTCCTTTTTAGAAAAGAAATAAAATTTGATTCAAAATCTAATGATTAGAAATCTCATATATGAACTTGGTTTTTGCCACTTGTCCAACACATGATTAGGGGAGGAGAGGGGTATATGCCCTACGACCAGAGGTCAGATTAGACACTCAATTGGAGGCTTAGGGTATGTTTGGATATTGTCCTGCACCTGTCCTGCCAAATCAGATTGGCCGGCCAAATTCTGGCGACGAAATCAGCCGCCGCGATTTGGTTGAGCATGACCTAAAAAGTGAATAGTCCGTGAGCTGACAGTGGCCTGCCAAATCACGACAGCCTTCCAAACACCACCTACGGCCATAGTCAACAGCCAAATATTGCCTTGGCTCGCGTTGGCCTCAATCCAAACGCGCTTACTTCCTCGGAGATCTCACACCACATTTTCCATGTACCTTACCATGAAGTAATCCTAAGTTTTCTATGTGCCAAATTGCCAATCCTCTCATCAAAAATATTTCTTTCATTTTTTATTTTTATTTCTTTTTTTGCAATCATGTAACCCTTGTATCTGTAAAAAAATGTTGTATTTTCTGTCCTATGTGTTTTAGACTTTCTGTCGTTTCTATGTTCCAAAGTCCTGAGTGTTTAAGCATTGACATTACTTTTAGATATCATAGATCGCTATTGGGGGAGAGAGGGAGGGAGGGAGAGGGAAGGGGGAGGGAGGGAGGGAGAGATCGACCGAGCATGGCCAGGATGTGTGCAGGTAGATAGGCTTGATTGGTTTGCATGTATTGCTGGGGCAGACTACATGTGATGCTGAATGTTTTCCTTGGTTACGGCTCTGTCGCATAGGTGGGTGCTGGGTTCATTGCTGCTCATCTGTACGAGTTGTAGTGTAGTGTGAAATGGAATTTGTTCTCGTTTCCGCCGAGCCAGGCCCAGAGCCCCGCATTGCACCTATTCAGCCGGGCTCAACTCTCTCTCCTCTCAGGCAACCAATCATCCGAATGGTGCATCCTGCGGATCTACAAAGCATAGTATTAATGCTAATACTCGATACATAAAAGCAAATTTCGCGATTCTATTTTAGAAATAAAAGTAAAACGAAAGGTAATTAAGCAATAAAATAGAAATAGAAGTATTGCAACAAAAAAAAGTAGAAATAGAAGTAGCTAGACCAAAGATGGTGTTATGAGATAACTAGCCTCATCAGGACCCAAAAACTAATCAACGGGCAACAAATGTACATACTCCTTTCAGCTGGAACGGTAGTTTTTTTCCCCCTTCGATGATTGATATTGATCTACACTAGACTACGCACCATTTGCCAGCACACACGTTGTTGAGTGAAGATCACGTTTGACACTACCAGCGTCCACTTTATAGGATTCCATGCCACCAGCATCAGCGCACCTAATAACAGAAGGAAACATCTGGCCATCAGCCATGGACGTCGCATCGCATTCACATCGGTGGCCGTTACCTGCATGATTGCCTGCATGATGGCCATCTCTCACTGGAGGCCACTCAATCAATCACGACCAGATCAGTCCACTCTGAGCCACCCAAGATTTTATCTGCCCTCTGAAAATTTTCAGGAGTGGAGCTGCACTGCACGCATCGCAATTGCGAAACGACACACAGCAGCAGCAGCGGCAGTCCAGCGCCCAGCAGAGCACTGATGAACTGAACCGATGATGGCGCCATGGACGAAAAGGACCGCGCTGCGCAGGCAACCGAGACATGCTCCCCATTAGCGGCCGTAGTGGGGGGTGATGGCCCAGCAAAAGCCCCATCTTGGATGCAACCAGATGGTTCACACTTCACCACCGTGAAATCGTTTGGGAACAGTCACTGAAGATACACAAGACACTGCTGCGAGTCACTGACATTGGGAGCCTACTGATAGCTTATGGTAGAACTTAGGAACCTGCATGTGAATTTTGCGTGACCTTTAATTCAAACAATATAGAGATTCTCATAAATGATCATTTGAAATTTCCATGTTCCAAGCATGGCCCCAGGTTCATGTGTCGCGGTTGTTGGCAGCTGTTTCAGTGACAACGGCTTGGCAGCTGTTTCAGTGACAACGGGGGGCAGTTCATGTGTGCAATTGCGCCCAGGACTGGGGGCAAGCAATGTCTTTATCACGATCGCCAAGCCGTCCTTGCATTCAGCAATGGAGACATGAGGCCACACAGGCATATAAAAATGGGTTCCCTCCATCTTTCACCATCAGGCAGGCAATGGTGGCAAGTGGCCATGACTCCAGCAGTGCAGCTGCAGCAGCGGCTCGTTCGATCGATGAAAAAGGCTCGAGAGCATCTCTGCTTTAGTGTGGTGACGCGTTCAGAGAGGGATGACATGAGGCGGCGGCAGTGACAAGTGAAGGAGGGCCTCCTCTCCTTTGGTCCATGCGTCCATGTCGCCGCCCGTAGGTACCATGTGTAGACTCTGCGATGATTTATAAATGGCAGTGACCATCACTGCATTACGAGTCCATGCAGGCATCTCATGGTCATGGCTCTCACAAGTCACAACGAAAGGGAGAATCTTGTGTTTGTAAGGTTTCATGTCTAGACTTATCCATACGCAATTTTTTTCAAAAGTTCGATTTACACCATCCAACTATATCAAAAGTCTGATTTTTAATCCTCAGTTACAAAAGGAGACATAGAGGGCCATCAAAACCGAGAAAATTTCATCCTTTGGGTGGTTTCAAAGGTGTTTTTTATTTATGAAAATTTAAAAAAGAATGGTTTCACTTCAAAAAAAATATAACTAATTCATTTTAAATTATAAAAATATGAACCGATACCAACATTTTTCTAACAATGTAACCTATGTAACGGTGCACTATTTCGATATTATTTCTTAATGTTCCTAGTGCTTTATTGCTTTTTTCTAAAAACACTAGGAATAGGAACAAATAACATGCAAATAACTTCAAATACAACACTAAAATATATGTTGCCCTTTTTGAAAAAAAAATGGTACCGATTTCATATTTTTATTTAAAATGAATTAGTTAGGAAATTTTTAGATTAAACCTTTTTTAAAAAATCCCATAAGGTGGAAAACCACCTTTGAAACCACTCAAATGGTCAAATTTGTGAGATTTCAACAATTGAATGACCCTCGATGTCCGGTTTGTAATTGATAGTTGAAAAAACAGACTTTTTTGTTAGTTGCAAAGTGAAAATTGAACTTTCCCCAAAAAACATTTGCACGCCTAAACAAATCTACTGCCATTGGACACATGTTTGCACGCGTAAACAAAATTTAGCACAAATTGGATTCCAACCACCAAGTATCATCAAAATTTTGAATACCAAAAGTATTATCACATGGCAAAATTAAGTTCAACGGTAACTTTTTCAAGCTGCGATGCACATAAGTGAGCGTTAATTTGATAGGAAAATTGTGATTGAAACCTAAACTCACACCCACAGTCCGCAAATGTAACATGCCACCATGGCAACACCACCGCCACACGGGCGGAGGATAGAGTGATGTCCAAGGTAGGCCTTTCCCCTCTGCATTTATAGCTCCGCTTTCAGTAACACTGATTAGTAGCGGTTAATTGTGCCTTTATGTTACTATTCTAGTTGATTACATGCGCTAGCTAGCCACCTCTGAATTTCGGCGCCACTGCCGCCCCCCAACCTTCTCCACAGAATCGAATCCTAGAACTACACATTTTATCACAAGCACTTGTGTAATATTTGGCATGCTAAAACCCCATGCAGAACGCATAAGAATTACAGAAACTTCTCATGGAACAGCTCAAATCCCTCGAGAATTTTTCAGGGATTCTGAGTCCAGGAAAGCCTAACAGTGGATGACTCAACTGCACTGCTACTGACCCAAACATTGCGTGATGCCGTGATGGGAGTACACGGTTTGAGATATCCATGACTTCCACTCCAAGATCCCATGCTGACCACCAGACGCAATCTCTTCACCTGGCACACTCCAAACGTGGCAGACGCATTGGCAGGTGAGAGCAATGACCAAACCGTCCTCTGCCCAAACACATACAACACTGTTGCATACGTATGCGTCGCCGCAGCCCCCGGCCCCACATGTCAGCACGTCGGTAGGCACATTGTAAAGCCCTATCTGGTACGGTAATCATGGGTCATGGCCCATCATGACCCCATAAACCTAATTGGGGTACTTTAGCCTCCGGTCGCAATGATGAGCGCGATCTGGATCTCGCGAGAATAATCTTAAAATCCCTCCTGCCATGGCATTCAAGCTCTGCTTGTGGCGTTGCATGCAGCCATGCGTGCCCGATCTGCACAGTGGCTGGTGGTACTTGGTGGGGGCCATGGCTGCACGAGCAAGGACACGGCCGCCATTGATGCACCACCGGAAAAGAGGCCTGGGCTTTTGTGATCTTATGTGATTAAACAACACTTCCCCCTGGGAAAGAGATCAAAGATCCGCTTTTGGCAAACGGATCTGCTAGCAGAATCCGGGAAATCAAACTAGGTGTTGAGTACTGCTGGTAGTGCTTATATTACGATCCAATGTGCGGTTGGAGGAATATCAGGTCCGTATCAGAACTCTATTTTTGCTTGGAAATGGCAAAAGCTCAGTCAACAATTCGAGACATGCGCCCTCTTCATCCATCATCACCCTTTGCCGACAGTCACCACCGGGCGACGGGGTTCGCCAGAAGGGCCAGGGCCACCAAAATGTTCAGTGTGTAAACTCGATCGGGCAAACTTTAGAGTAAGCTTTGAGCCAACTCCCTCCGTTATCTTTTCACCGGGACTATTTCATTTCGCTAGGTAAAGGTTTTGATGGTCAATTTGCTCTTCTAATGCCTGATTTACTTGATACAGAATTATAACCACAACTAAATATTTTTAATATAAATAAACAGCATTACTTTTGTGTAAAAAAAATATGTATTCATAGTGTAATTGTTGATCAAATGTCTGTCCTAACAAAACTAAATAAGCTTTGTAATTCAAAGTACTATTGGGTTTTGGACGCCTTTAATACTGTACAGAAAACAACTTCAATATCTGAAATCGAATCCGGCAATGTGCAGCGACATTTTAATATAATATATTTCTGATTTGCTTCGATAACACTTTTATTTGTTGATCTAATACATTAAAAATGCTTATATATTTTTAAAAATGTAACATAAATCAGTATATGTCCCTTTTCATCACTTCTTGTGAACATCAAGGCATGGTTCTAGCATTTTACATATTTAAACGAAAACTTGATTTGAAAGATGAATGCTTTTGAACCTTGAATAATACTTGAAACTGCAGCCTCTTTTCCTCTGAAAAACAAAAGTTCACTGCTTTTTGTGAGAGAACTATGAAATCAAGAGTTTCTTTGTGCTGTGAAAATTATTGTTTAACTCTATTTCCAAACCATAGAATTAACATTATAGCACAAAATTTGCAATGGAGAAAAGAATGAGATAGAAAAAAAATGCTTCGCCGCATTTCCATGGGAGACTGCTTTCTCTTTTTCTGCAAATTAAAGGTTGTCAAGCTTGGCCATGAGCTTCTGTTTCCATCACTACTGATTTTTCCGTACGTGTAGGGGGCTTTCTCTCGACTCTGCGACCGGTTACCCGGATCGAGGTCCAATTTTCCAAACCCGCACCAAGAAATGGAGTACTACTCATGTTCACTGCACGCATCAAAGTTTGCACACTCACCATGTAACGAAAGGTACGAGTTGGTGTAAAATTTTGAATCAGTCCCGGCAAAAAAAAAAAAGAGAAGAGGCTTTGCTTTATTCCTTGGGTTCAACCAAAGGTTGATGAGGTTTGGACCAAAACTCTGGGAACAGCTCCAACACAAGGGAGATGAGATGAGAAAAACAAAAGCTCGCTTTACCTTTTTATCGCCGAGAACGCTTTAGATGGACGACAGGCCATGTTCGGCGTGCACGCAGGAGATCGAGCTCGTCGACTCGCGCCACCAAGCCAAGCCAAAGCGCTCGAACGTTGGCGTGCATGGTGTGGGCCGGTTCCACCATCAAAAGACCCCGGTCAACCGTGCCAAGCTATATCGACCGGCCGACTTTTTCCTCGTGTACCAGAGCCGGCTGGGCCCCTGTAACAGCGACACCTCCGGACCTCGCGCTCCACTGTGGCTTTGCGCGCTCCCATCTCCGATCCCATCACGTACGCCGCAGGGCCGAAACAAGCAGATGCGGCTTTCCTTGTTTTCCCAGCTCGGCAGGGCACCGCACGTACAGGTCCTATTTCTCAACAGTTTGCGCTCAGAGTGATATAAAACGAAGGGAAATGGACATCGAGCTGAAGCGAGCAAAACCCCACTTGCTGCACGTACCGCGTGTCCTGCCGCTGCTTTCGTCGACGGCGCGGCGCGGCTCGGCCGGACCACCGACCGGAACCAGAACGGAACACAGAGCCGGCCACGCCAGCTGCCCAAAGGATACTCGGTGACCACGCCCCCGGCCGGCCCGCGTACGTACGTACGTACAACGCCCCACAAAACTGCTTTCTGTTCAGCTACCCGTATGGCCGTATCCTATTCCTATTACTCCCCTCCTCCCAAAATAAATGCACTTCTAAAGTTTGGATGAAAAGATCAATGTTATTGAGAAATTACATACATACCTTTTAAAATAAATGCACTTCTAAAATTTGGGTAAAGAGATCAATGTTAGTGAGAAATTACATACTTACTCTTGTACAAGATATAATCATTCAACTTTGAGGGGAGAGAAAAGTAGAAAAAAAATAGTGATCCTATTTCTAAATGTGCATTTATTTTAGGATAAATTTTGAAGTCGGAGGGAGTACTCGCCTAGCCTAAACGGCGCTTGCATGCATGTTGCATGCCCATATCACCATGCCAATGCCATGCAACTGCAAGCGAGTGAAGCGCTCTGTTCTGGCGACTAGCGACGCCGCCTTCGGTCGGCTCGGTCCGGCCGCCCTCGCCGCCGCGCCGGCCGGCACTGCACGTCTGCGGCGGCGCCCAACAGCACTACAGCAGCAGCAGATCTCGAGGATCGAAACGAGCAGTAGACAGTATCCGACTCGCCATCCGTTGGACTGTTCCTCCGTGGCCGTCGGCCTCGGTCCGTCCACGGAACAGCGGCAAGTTCGCGTCAAAAAAGACATTCCTCGGCCGCGCGGCCCCCTCCTCCCTCGGCCCCCGCGCCGCGCCGGGCCGCGGCCGTCTTTCTTTCTCGAGTTTTTACGGCGCGGCCGGTCGGCACGGTAATTCCTGCCACGTCGACATGGGAAAAAGAAGGGGGACGGCGAGGGAGGGACTGTGAGAAAAGAAGCACGTAAAAAGACGGCCGACTCGTTCGCCTTTTCCCCTTCCGGCTTTATATAAGCTTAGCCCCCGTGCCGTCGCGTGCCACTCTGGATGGCATCCTAGCTCCGTTGCCCAACGGTGGAACGTAGAAGCTTTGCTAGGGGGAGTGTGTGCAGGTGCTCTACGCCTCTATACCACTACCATCTTGGCCGCTTGGGAGTTCCGAGCAGCGCTGCTAGTTCATTTTGGAGGTGCCGTTTTGTCATCTCTCTCGTCAGGCCTTCCAGGTACGCTTTCTTGTGTTTGTGCAAGCTAGCTAGCTGCATCTTCATCTAGAGCTTGTGTTTTATGTGTGCCTTGTGAGTGAGTGAGGATACCTTAATACGTACTACAATCCTATTTGCTAGATTTTCAAAAAAAAAAGGAGTTGACACTAGAACAGCTGATTCGTGCCGCCTTTGCTGCCATGCGCATTTGTTGTGGCGCTGTTGGTGGGAGTGGGAGCAAAGGATAGCTAAGCGCAGGAGTAGGACTGCACCAGTGCCGGTCCTGCTGTTGCACGCGGCGCTGCCGTCGCATTTATGGGCGCGCATTTTGCAGGCTCGCATGGTTCAGGGACGCTCGTCGAGTTTTCCTTCTCTTTTCTCCCTCATCTCTTTCGAGACCGGCCGCCCGGCCGTTGCTTCTTTCTTGCTGTTGCTGTGGCCTGTGGCTCGGGTCGGCGCTTTTGAGGCGCAAGCAGCTGAGCGCCTGAGCCTGAGCGGCTGAGCTTGAGCCTGCCAGCGCGCTGCCGAAGCGACGGGCTAGCGAGCTAGCAAACCGGCTTTATTCCGCCCGGGAGCAGCCTGAGCCTGGCATGAAGCCAGTGACCTCATGCCCCGGATTCTCTCTCTACCCCTCCCTCCCTGTTCCCTCTCTCTCTACACTGTCGAGATCCTAGTCACGCATCAGCTCCATGTGTGCAGTGCGTACGCGCACGTCGCCTCTGCTCTGCACGCCGGCCGGCCGGCCGGCCAGCCAGGCAGGCCCAGGTCATCGGGTGTTTATACTAAGTGCTAAATTTTAAGAGCGTTACATCGGACGTCTGATACTAATTAGGTGGATTAAATATGAGATAATTATAAAACTAATTGCAGAACTCCTTGCTAATTCCCGAGACGAATCTATTAAACCTAATTATCCATCATTAGCAAATGGTTACTGTAGCACCACATTGTCAAATCATGGACTAATTAGGCTTAATAGATTCATCTCACGAATTGACTCCATCCGTGCAAATTAGTTTTATAATTAATCTATATTTAATACTCTTAATTAGCATCTAAATATCCTATGCGACGGGTGCTAAACTTGTTAGGGGTATACAAACACCTCCTAATGCGCGCCGACGTTCTTTTCTTAAGATCTCACTCTCACCTACAAGCTCATGATTGCCCGCCTTGTTGCCTTGCCGCTCGTCGTCTTCCTCCGTCCTTCGCCGTCGCCGCGCAAGGGGTACGCTGCTCGAACTGATCCCTGGTCCTTTCCTCACCCTGTCGCCACCCTTACTGTTCGTTGTTCGCGTACCAGCACCACGCCCTGTCCTGTCATTGCGAAACACAAGCAGCTACTACGGCTTTAGCGGGAAGGAAAAACATTTCAGACCCTGAGAAAATATTGAAATAAAAGGTTGATCAAAGAACTCGTATAGTCGTATGTGAGGAAGAGGCCTTGTGCATTTACGGTTTTTATAATAAAATACTGTATTAGGAAATTCAAGCTTTTTTCAACAAAAAAAGGTAAGATGAATCAATACACATGAACAGCCTTTGTAGATCATGGTGAGATTCCCAGCATCTCTTCTCTGCATGTAAAAGGAAACAAAGGCCAAAGGGGAATTCTGAGTCGGGAAAAAAAAGGAAAGTGCACACGAAAGCACGCCGCTTTTGTCCATGGCACAGCGGTTAAACAAACCCTCGGTTCATGGGTCCGGGCCAAAAGCTTCTTTTCTCGCAGCGCAGGCCATCTCTTTTCTGGCTTTTCCTCTCTTGATCGACTAGCTAGAGGCAGAGAGGCAGAGAGAGGGGTAAAGCTTCCGGCTACAGCATGCGTAGTGACTGACCTGACCCTATCCTACTACTGTGCCACTCACTGGTAATGGTGCCTGCCGCCGGTCACCCATCCCATCCATCCGTCGATCAGAGGTGAGGAGCCCTCTGCCCTCATTGCCTTTCGCATCAGGCCCTGCGCTGGCGGAATGGGCATCGCCCGTCGCATCAAGCGCCCGGCATGATAAGCTCCGGTGACGATGCTGGCCTGCTGGGTGCCTCCGTGCCTGGGCGAGAGGCACGACGCGCGCCTTGCAGCCATACCCGGTGCCCGACTGTCCGTGCCCGCCTCCCTCCCGGCCCGGCCGCGCACCGCGCGCCGGCCGACCGACGTGACGGCTGGATTCTGCCCGCCCCCGACGGCCGTTGCTGCGGTCACGGATCGCCCGCTCGACGACCCCGACGTGGCTGCCTGTACGGCCGCGGCATGGCGCGCGTCGTGGCCCGCGCACGCATCGGGTGGCACGGCTTTGATGCCCTGATGCACCTCTTGCGCACTAGTACTCCGTACTGTAGTAGCTAATTCCATCTGAAGAAATTTTCTGCGGTACTTTCCATAATGCAAAGATCATAGTGCAGTGTAGCTGAATCAACCAAAGCTAGAAAAAGGGTGGTAACCTAAACCTAGCCGTAGGATAATTCCGGGCCATGGTGGAGAGCATCCGATTCGTAACCACGCCTTCACAGCACTGCCGTAACATCAGCGAAAGGCTAAAAGGGCCGAGGGTTCCCAAAAAGGAACGCACCCGTGCTCCACAAAGCGGGGCAAAAAGGCCCCCTCCTCCCTCCCCACTCCCCCCATCCCGCGTGGCGTGCAGCGTGCTCCGTCCGTCCGTCCGTCCGCCGGGGCAGCGGGGCCGGGACCAGCGCCACCACCAGCCGCTCGTACGACGTACTCCGTAGCACCTAGCCCGCCGGTTAGCGTGGGGCTCTCCGGCTCGGCGTGCGCGCGTGGAACGGCCACGCGCGGTGTGGGCGAGCGAGCGATCTCGGCTAGTGGGTGGGGGGCGGCGCGGGATGTTGCATGCCGACTCCTCGGAGCCCCAGAGCAGATCGCGCGCGTGCACGCGTGATCTCGCTGCCGTTCCCACCGTGCCCGGCGGCGTTGCCGTGCGCCCGTGCCATGCCCTGCCCTGCCTGCCTTTTCGGCCCTCGGCGTGCTCCGCTGTCTTGGTGCGGCCTGCACGTTGCGTCGCTGTCCCGCGCGCTGCCACCACTTACGGAAAAGGCGCGGGAGAATGGGTGCGTGGGGAGAAAATGGATGGATGGTTGATGGATGGGGTGGCGCGAGTGCGACGCCGACGCTGGCTTGGCTGGCCGAATGCGTTGGCCATTACGCACGTGGACGTGCCCTCTCCCTTTCGGATATACTCCTACACCATAGAAGAAACGAGCCAGCCACTCTCGTCTGATCCAGGCCACACCCGCACGAGTAAAAATTAAAAATCCCCTACCGAACTGTATGGCCACATTTGTAAATTCTCCAAGTGTTGGCATGGTTCGTTTGCCCCCCGGATCTTTTCAATCTGGCCTGCAGAGGAGGATCGGAGCGCATGCATGCACGGCGGGTACGGCGCGCGCGCACGCACGCACGAGCTCTGCTCGCCATCATGGGCGCCGTGGCGCTTTTCCTGTTTCAACGGGGGTCATGATTGCGCTCAGCCACTGCAGATACCGAATCCCAACCCAACCCCCCCCCCCCCCCACACCTGCTGATAGATACAGTACCAAAGCTTCACTGTCAGTTAATTATGGCCTTCTACCTCCTCCCTGCCCCGTCGGTCAACCGCCGCTTCGAGTGCGTCCTCCCTCGCGTTCCCGGGCGTTCCGGGCCGCGCCCAGCCATCGACGGCGAGGCGCGCCTGCCCACTCGACGGGTGCAGCGCCGTCGGCAGGCAGCGCCTAGACGCCGGCGTCTGTCCGTTCCGCGGCGTCGTGGCGCGGCGTGGTCCTGCCGCTGGCGCCGCGCGCGCGCCAGGCTCGGACTCGGGGGTCATGAGATCAATCGTGGGCGCGTCCGCACGGCGACGACGTATTCCGTCTCCTCCAGTCCTCATCCTCTGTGGCTTTCCGCGCGCTACAGCTTTATTGACCGCCCCGAATACGGCCGTGCGCGTGCGGCACAGCACTTCAGCCTTTTCACAGGGCACGTACTCGATCGGGCACCAAATTCCGTGTGCCGGACTGCCGGTACACAGAAAAGATGCACGCCCCACGCGTCGAAGTACTCCCTGGTTTGGTGATGGGAAATTTCCTTGGTCCAAACCAGCCACCTTGCTGCCTGGACGTACGTACGTATCACTGTACGTACAAGATCGGTCTGAGTCTGACCATCGGCTTGTAGCCTTGCACGGCGCCAGCAAGAGCGACGCTGCGAAGCGCCAAAGCCAATTGCTTTGCTTTGGTTGCCGTTGCCTCGGCATCTGTGCCTAATCCACCGTTGTCCCCGGCCTATTCCGTACGAAGCCACCTCCAACTGCGCTAGCCGCTAAGTACTCTGGCGGTGTTCGGCCGGCCCATATCATCGTCTTGTACGAGTCTGACTCACCCCGCCACCACGTCCGGAGCCAAGCGGCAGGCAGGCTCAGACCAGTCAGTGCCAGCCGGTGGCCGCCTCTGCTCGTCCTGTCCCGCGGCGGCCCCCGGCGGGGTGCCATGATGGCGCCTTTTGAGCAGGCAGGCCCGGCACCGGCAGGGTGGCATGCCTACCAGTCCAACCTACCAACAACGCCGCGCAGGTGGCCGGGCCGGCCCCCCAGCAGCAGGCAGCGGCAGCGGCGAACAATGCACGCCCCGCCGCTGCGACGCGCACAGGCCGAGCGAGGCATGCCACCACATGCGCGGCCGCGGGGCCTCCAGCCTCCAGCCCTCCTTCATCCAGCTAGCGAGCCAGTGGTTGGCGCAGGACGACGGGCTCGGACTGACTAGCTGGTGGCTTGCTGGGTTCGGTGCCGTGGCGCGCTTGTCTTGGCCGCTGGTCCCCCGGCCGTGGCACCGGAAGCAGGGGCCCCCCGCGCGGGCGGCAGCGACGCTGCTCCCGCCTGCGCGCTGCACGCCGTGTAGGCCTGCCCCTCCGGCCCCGCTTGCCCGAACGCTCCGCTTTGTCCCTCGGCGCCCCCGTCCCACTCCGCGCGGCCTCGGCACGCGCGCCTGTGCTGCTCTGGGCTGTGGCCGTGCCGTGCCGTGCCCTGCCGCCCCTCCCCCGGCGGGCGTGCGGCTACGTGATCCGTGGCTGCGATTCCGCGGCCCCGTCTCAGACAGGCCCCTCCCCTCCCAGCCGCGCACGCCGGCGCTGAGAGCATGCCGCCCGCGACGGCACGATCTGTACGCCACGACGCATGCGTTGCCTGCTCTGCTCGTCGTAATAGGCGTGTATACGGCTGCTGCTGCGCGGCTACGAGGAGGACTAGGGCCTGTCGGCTCTGGCCTCTGGCTCGCTGGCTGGCGGCCATCCAGCCGCGGGCCGCGGCCACGGGATAGAGCGCGCGTGGTGGCGCGATTAAAAAACGGGTTTCGCCCATGAGGGAGGAGGGGTCGAGGCCGCCAGGCCGGGGGTAGGGCCGTAGGGGGCGTTCTGCTGCGATTCTATTCTGCAATAGTGGAGCGCCTTCCTGTCGGGGGCACGCTTCCAAAGCGCGGAGCACGGCCGCCGAGGCGGCTGGCGCAGCGGCCCTGCTGCCGGCGTGCCTTTGGTAGCGCTAGCGTTTAGCAGCGGTGCTGCTGGCCTGCTTGAAGCTTCGCCTTCGCATGGGTTTTCTATAATCCACGGACCATGCCGGCAGATTAAAAATAGCACTACTACTAGCAGTAGAAGATGAATAAACTAGACAATGTGAAGAGACAAGAGAAGTTTCACCGCTTCATCTTTGGGCTTGGAACACTGCATTTCTGTGTCTCGTTACTAATCAAAGAATGGACCAGCTGTTTTGTCCCCACGCCCCACCTCCCTACAAAACGTGCATCCGAGCAAGCTGGGCCCTGCGACAGTTTTTGCAAAAACGAAACGACTGGAAACCCGTGGATTATTCAAACAAAGAGTCTCCTGTTGTCACGATCCGCGCCTTAATAACGTTCCTAACACCACGGAGCGGCGATCGAGTCGGGTGGAGTGGAGTGCGAGCCGCTGCCGCACACTATCCGCCAACCACACGAACATGCGCTGCACTTTTCAATAAAAATCCCCATCCGTCCGTTCCATCCATGCGCTTGGGGAACACCACCATCCGAAGCCCTCGCCCCCACCGCGCCCACTGTCTCGTGCGGTGCCCCCAGCAGCTCGTTTTCCACGGCTTTTTTACGGCCCGCGCCATCACCACCGCGCCGCTGCTGCCGCTGCCACTGCCACCGGGACGGCGCCGTCGCCCGTCGTAGCGCACTAGCGGAGTACTCGTACCAGCACAATCCCCGTTTCTCCGACGCCTGCCACCTTTGGTAAAAGCAGGAGGATTCAATTCAATGGCTGCCGCCGCTTCCGCGCTGTGTGTGTGTGTTCACTTTCACCGGCTCTGAGAGCTGGTATTAATCACCCCCCCGGCCCCGACCCCGTCCCTGCGACGACGCCCAGTCCCCAGCAGGTCAAACCTGCCTGCCTCGGCGCAGCTCAGCTCAGCTCAGCTGCTGCCCATCAGTGCCGTGCCGGTGGAGAGAGGTTCTAATGCCTTTCTGTCCCGCGCCGCATTAATTTCGCGAGGAGAGGGGAGGAGGGGGACGAGGGGGGTTGGTTATTTTTACCGCGGCGGCCTCGCTTCGCTTTCACAGTGCGGCGGCTCTTCTTGGTCCGTTTCTTGTTGCGTTGCGCTCTCACCTTCTGCTGCTGCGTTCCGCGTTCGCCTTGCCGCTTCCTTGCTAACACGCTGATCACGTTATAAGGCTTCGCGCAGGCGTGCTGCTGCCGCGGCTGTCGGGTAACAAACTCGCTCGCCGCCCCGCGCCCGCCCCAGTGGTCCCATGCTCGAGGTCCTGGACATGGCGCCGCCACCGCCGCCGCCGCAGGCGCGGCACCAGCAGGGGCCCGCCGGCAAGGGGAGGAAGCAGCCGCTGCAGAGCAGCGTGGCGCAGCCCAAGGCGGAGCCGGCGGCGCCTGCTGCGGTCGTGCCGCCGGAGGGAGGCAAGAGGTGTGGCGGCGGAGGAGGAGGAGGAGGGAGGCGCCGCGGCGGGCGCGGCCGGGCCAAGGCTGCTGTGGCGGCTGCGGAGCCGAGGGCGCTCCAGGCGCCCGCCCACGCGCCTCCGCCGCGCACGGTCATTGGGCCGCCCGTGCCCAGCAGCAAGGGGCTGTCGTTCTGCCGGCGGCCAGGCTTCGGGACCATCGGCGCGCGCTGCGTCGTCAAGGCCAACCACTTCCTCGCCGAGCTCCCCGACAAGGACCTCACCCAGTACGACGTAAGCGCTCTCTCGCTCTCTCGCCATTCGCTAACCCACCTTCGGCGCTCAAGCGCAATTGAGATCAAAAGGTGAGGCCTTTTTCTCCGTGCGGGTGGTTTCGCAGGTCAAGATCACGCCGGAGGTGAGCTCGCGGGCCGTGAACCGGGCCATCATTGCGGAGCTGGTCCGCCTCTACCGCGCGTCCGACCTCGGAATGCGCCTCCCGGCCTACGACGGCCGCAAGAACCTCTACACCGCCGGGACCCTCCCGTTCGACGCGCGCGAGTTCGTCGTGCGCCTCACCGACGAGGACGACGGCACCGGCGTCCCACCTCGGTACGGGCCTGCATTTCTTTTTCCAGCACCACTTGCGCCGCCCGCCGCCTCGTGCGTCTTTCTTAATGGCAGTGTCGTACTGACTCGCGAGATTGCGTCCCTGCAGGGAGAGGGAGTTCAGGGTTGCCATCAAGTTCGCCGCGCGCGCCGACCTCCACCACCTCCGGCAGTTCATCGCCGGGCGGCAGGCGGACGCCCCGCAGGAGGCCCTGCAGGTCCTCGACATCGTGCTCCGGGAGCTCGCCAACCAGAAGTAATTACTCCAACGGCGCCTGCATTGATTGCAACGCCACGCATTGCCCGATGGCGTTCTTGGATTTGAGGAAGCTAATGCTAATGGCGCTTCTTCCCCGTTCTTAGGTACGTCTCCATAGGGCGGTCCTTCTACTCGCCGGATATCAGGAAGCCGCAGCGACTCGGAGATGGCCTCCAGTCCTGGTGTGGGTTCTACCAGAGCATCCGGCCGACCCAGATGGGATTGTCGCTTAACATCGGTGAGTTGTGCTCCGGCTGGTGGGGAATATTTGTTGCCCTCATGCATGTGATTTCTTGTTTGTCCTGTGGCTGCTGCTTACATGGCGACGTTGACGCTAGACATGTCGTCCACGGCGTTTATCGAGCCGCTTCCGGTGATCGAGTTCGTGGCCCAGATATTAGGGAAGGATGTCATATCGAGGCCATTGTCCGATGCTAACCGAATCAAGGTAATCTTACTGTGGGGAGGGAGGAATCTAGCATAGAGCTCCAGTGACATGTAACAGCTGCTTTTTGGTGGCTATTGCCTATGGGCTATTAGCTGGTTATGTCCTTCGAGTTTTCTGCTTTCTCTGATGAAGTGATTTATATTTTATCTGTGTAATTTTGTGATTATGCCAAACAGATCAAGAAGGCACTGCGAGGCGTAAAAGTTGAGGTCACTCACCGAGGAAATGTAAGGCGGAAGTATCGCATTTCTGGGCTAACAACGCAACCAACTCACGAACTGATGTATGTTTTGATTCTTAACGATTTTTACTAGCTCCTGAAGATCTCTTGTTCTCATCTGTTTTGACTTTTGGTACATGATCTAACCTGATTCAATGAACATATAAGAATGGTATAACCTGTTGATACGAAAGGGCCCAATATCATGTAACCTCAAAAGTCAATTTGGGTTTATGTTGACTTACCTAATCCACCTTATCGGTGAAATAGATTTGACCTAATAAAATACATGTTGAAATGCCCTGTTCTAAATCATGGAATTGATTTTTCTACTTTTTTGACAGTTTCCCAATTGATGATCAAATGAATATGAAATCCGTAGTGGAGTACTTCAAGGAAATGTATGGGTTCACTATTCAGCATCGTCACCTTCCCTGCCTTCAGGTTGGAAACCAAAAGAAGGCAAACTATCTTCCGATGGAGGTCAGTGTACTAATCAATTCACAAACTTATGTTTACTCGGTCAATTATGTTTATGTTTCTAGCAAGTGTCTACTGGTGGCATTGTAATTTTGATGTTGAGACCTTTCATACTAGGCCTGCAAGATTGTTGAGGGTCAGAGATACACGAAGAGGCTGAATGAAAAACAGATCACATCATTGCTGAAGGTTACGTGCCAAAGGCCTAGAGAACAAGAGATGGATATTCTACAGGTGGAGTTTGTTTTTCCAATAACCCTAACACACACATGCTATTATGCTAGGGTTTAGCTGAATGTTTTCTGTTGAACAGATCTTACATAATACATATTATATGTATCGCTAGATGTGCTAGCCTTCTAGGGTTTTGTTATTTTCATTGAACTAATCTGAACATATCAAGCCATGCATTTTGCCTGTTCATTGTCCTATCCTATAGTGTCACTGCTTTTATTTTCCTGTGGTCCAAACTTTCCATGCAGTGGACCTTGAATTGAGAGCCATTAATACTGCTAAGGGTTCCTCTTTTCATAAGTGATGGAATTTATTAATCAACACTTTTGTTAAAATGGCTCAAAAGACTCAAAAGGATTATTTGTTTTCAGACAGTTCAGCAAAATGGATATGAGCAAGATCCATATGCAAAGGAATTTGGCATCAACATAAGCGAGAAGCTAACCTCCGTTGAAGCTCGAGTCCTTCCTGCACCTTGGGTAGGAATAATCTTATGCCACTGTTATTCTTTTTTTTTTAGAGTACCTTAAATGTTATTGAACACAAACTTTTGTGGATTCAGCTGAAATATCATGATACTGGAAAAGAGAAAGAGTGCTTGCCACAGGTTGGTCAATGGAACATGGTAAACAAGGTAAGATTCCAGTTTGTTTAAACATCTTATGTTTGGCGGTTATGGTGTTCGATCCCACTACTTTTGCACCTAAAAGAAACTCATTTTGGCAGAAAGTGATCAATGGATGCAAGGTGAGCCACTGGGCTTGTATAAACTTTTCAAGGAGTGTTCCAGAAGCTACTGCTCGGGGATTTTGCCAGGAATTGTCACAAATGTGCCAGATTTCGGGCATGGTACTATACCTCTCATTTCTGCTCATATTTATGCACAAGGCAATACCTGTGTAAACTGAAACTATGTGCATCTTTTCATTTGGCCTGAATGTTACAGGAATTTAACAGTGAGCCTGTGATACCAATATATTCAGCTAGACCGGATCAAGTGGTAAAGGCACTTAAACATGTGTATAATATTGCATTGAACAAACTCAAGGGTAAAGAACTTGAGCTTCTTTTGGTGATCCTTCCTGACAACAATGGTCCATTGTATGGTAAGTGTCATCTGCTAATTGCCTTGCATGTATAGCTCCTCCTTGAACCCTTTTTCAGATATAACTTTATATTTTCAGGTGACATCAAACGTATTTGTGAAACTGATTTGGGATTGATATCGCAATGTTGCTTAACGAAGCATGTTTTTAAGATCAGCAAGCAGTACTTGGCAAATGTCTCCCTGAAAATTAATGTTAAGGTACTTACCAACTTGTTTATACATCAAATATGATGCAGAACAGTGTATCGATAAGACAACTCACTGTATTATTGACTAATGGTGCCACTAAATTCAGATGGGAGGAAGAAACACTGTGCTCTTGGATGCGATAAGTTGGAGGATTCCTTTGGTCAGTGACATACCAACAATTATATTTGGTGCAGATGTAACACATCCAGAAACTGGGGAGGACTCAAGTCCATCAATTGCTGCAGTAAGGCTCATTATTACTCTGCCTCTGGATCAATATGCTCAATATTTTCACCAGAATATACAATATCCTTGTCCTGGTTTCAAAAAATACGAGTCCTCATCTCTTTTCCTAATATGCTGCTTGCAGGTTGTTGCATCTCAAGACTGGCCAGAAGTTACAAAGTATGCTGGATTGGTTTGTGCTCAGGCACATCGGCAAGAGCTTATTCAAGACCTTTACAAGACATGGCATGATCCTCAGAGAGGCACCGTAACAGGCGGCATGATCAGGTCTTCATCTAGGAACAATGTGACATTCTGAAGTGGAAAATATAATTAGATGCAGTAGTATCTATTAAAATAATTAAAAAGTCCAATTGGTTAATTTGCACTTATTTTTTGTGATATTTGTTTTTGCAGGGAGCTCTTAATATCATTCAGGAAAGCCACTGGGCAGAAACCATTGAGAATAATTTTCTACAGGTATGTTTGTGCAAATGTCGCGTCTTTCTAGCTGGAGTTTGCTTTGCTTTTGTAGTTGTCAGGATCTGCTTGTGGCCCTACCGTACTATACTCTGTAATTTCATTGCTTGATGGTAATGAAATTTGGGCGAGGCCCTTAGTGGAATGTTTGTGCAAATGTTGGCAGCCACCTCTAGCTTGTAGATTTGAACAGTCAAATATTGCTGATGACTAATATTTCCATCATTCCATGTGAATATTCTTTAATTACATTAGAGTGCAGGTTAGCGATTGTAGCTATTGTTAGGGCGACCACAATGTGTGGAGAAAGTAGTCCATAGCGATTATAATATTCCATCCAGTAACATTGTGCAAGTAGTCCATAGGAAGGAGATCGCAAAAATCACCCATAGCACTAGGGGCAGGCATAGCCATTTAAAAATTATTTCTGTACAGATTCAGCCAACTAGAAGCGGAGATAGATGATATTTTTCTACTGTGATGGGACTCTTCTCTTTCACACCATTGTGGCTCTTTCCATAACTAAAGACTAACTGCTATGGACCCCACTCCTATGGACTGGTTTGCCAAATACATTGGAGTTGCCCTTAGTGCTCCTTTATGTTTCAACTAAATTATCCATTTCCTTGCAGAAACTAAATTATGCATATGTTAAGTCCATTAAATTTCTCTTTCAGGGATGGCGTTAGTGAAGGTCAGTTCTATCAAGTTCTCCTTTACGAGTTAGATGCTATCCGTAAGGTTGGATACACTTTATGTTTTCTTACATTGGTCTTCTACACGCTTTCTTAGAGTTGATTAACAAGTGCATTTTTTCAGGCGTGTGCATCCCTAGAACCAAATTACCAGCCTCCTGTAACATTCGTGGTCGTTCAAAAACGTCACCATACAAGACTATTTGCAAACAATCACAAAGACAGAAGCAGCATGGACAAGAGTGGAAATATTTTGCCTGGTAATCAGTCATTCATGCCTCTAAATCTTTAAGATGTGTATCTATCACATACACTTTCAACTGACATTCCAAAATTTATTAGAACTTGAACTAAAAGCTTACGTTTTGAAGCAAAAAAAAATGTTTCGAATATTTTAGCTTGTCTAATTTTAAGATATTGAAGAATCTGGCCACTCTTATGAGATATAGTCAGATTTGTTTTTGGTTTAAATTGCATTATGTTGAAGTTATTCCCTTGTTTCAATGACTGCTCACTTGTTGCTTGAAAACAGGGACTGTCGTTGATTCTAAGATATGCCATCCAACAGAGTTTGATTTCTACCTCTGTAGTCATGCTGGAATTCAGGTAAGAATATCTGATTGTCCCTTGGAATCCTGACATATCATTTCAGTTGGAATATTCTACCGTACTGAAGTTGTCATTTGTGATGAAATAGTATCGAAAAGACCTGTCATATGCTCTATTCCACAGGCTATCACTACACCTAGCTACCTAGTGAAGGCCACATGCTAAAAGAATAACAAACTGATCCTATGGTCAACTTTTTAACCATGTGATTGTACAACTATGATACTTCGTACTTGGATCAGTAGCATGGGAATATATAGTCAGGATTCTCCACACGGTACTGAAACGACTGATGTGTGAGTTTTCAGGGAACAAGTAGGCCTGCTCACTACCATGTCCTCTGGGATGAGAATAATTTCACAGCAGACGAAATGCAGACATTGACAAACAACCTTTGCTACACGTAAGGCACTTGTGCTATATGCTATTTTTGACCCATGCACTATGAAACTTTGTCTTTTGAGATTTTTCTTAGCTTAATGTGCGTATTGATGCAGTTACGCAAGGTGCACACGCTCTGTTTCTGTAGGTATGTTCTTCTGTGCTTTACAAACTTTTTCCAGTTCCTCAATTTTAAATATTGACTCTTTGGCATGCTCAAGCCTGTTCAGAAAACAAATCTGACTGGTGTTCTATCTTTTGCTTCTTAACAGTCCCGCCTGCATACTACGCCCACCTGGCAGCATTCCGGGCTCGTTTCTACATGGAACCAGAGATGTCAGAGAACCAGACGTCAAAGAGCTCCAACGGCATGAATGGAGCCTCGGTGAAGCCCCTGCCCGCCGTGAAGGAGAAGGTGAAGAGGGTGATGTTCTACTGCTGACAAAGAAACCACTTAACCACTCACATGCTGTAGCTAACTTGGTAGAGTTTAGTAGAGTTTAGATTAGATTAGCTTTCTCCGGGAATGGAAGAGAAGAGCATTTGGATCCTGAACAACCAATCTGTTGACTGCTTCTGTAAAGTACTCTGAACGCCTGTATAATAGTTCTTGGATCAGATGGCATCCAATCTGATGAAGTACACTAAGAATCTAAGATGGTGTACATACCTGCTGATATTTATCTAGTCAGATTTCTTTGGCAGCAGACAGCACTGCTTAAGATCCGTGTATATGATCTCCCACCAATGGGTCAGGGTTTTGAAGAAACACTGTCATGTATGATCTCCTTTTGTGACCTTGGGATATAACAAACATGCATAACAAACTTTAAAATACAGTAACTTTGGCAAGCGATTTGTACGCCCACTCTGTAAATAACTAAGGATTAAAGTCTGAAACAGATTGAACTGGAGTGGGAAGCTGTCTATGGTTTTGGTCAATTCTAGCAATATGAACTTCAGTTGGACTAAATTTTCCTAAACCAAACTGCAAGAGTTCCCTACTGTTATGGAGTAGATGAATTATAATGTTTCCCAGTGAACCACGACCAGCTAGTAGCAAGTATCTGCCTCGCATCTTGCTTGCTAATCCTGGGAGTTGCCTGAAACAAACACAGGAGACGTATACTCCCTATAGATGTCCATTCGGGCCGCCCGGCCCGGTCCGGCCTGGGCCCAACAAGACCTGTTAAATTTTGTGCCGGGCCTGGCCCGTCATGATGACTTCATCGTGCCGGGCCTGGCCCGTCATGATGACTTCATCGTGCCGGGCCGTGCCCGCCCACGGGCCTCACCGGCGACCCAAGCACGGGCTCGAAAGGCCTTTTTCGTGCCGGGCCGACCCGTAGAGCACGGCCGAAATCGGGCCCAACAAGGCACACGGGCCCCCACGCTGCTGCCGCTCCCCGCAGCCGCAGGCCGCAGTCGGACCCCTCGCCGCCGTCGTCGCCGCTCCTTGCAGCCGGCCCCCTGCACCACCGCCGGACCTCCCCGACGCCGGCCCCCTGCGTCGCCGCTTCTTCCGCTGCCCGCGCCGCGGCCGGCCCTCTCGTCGTTGTCGTCGCCGCCGCACCCCGCAGCCAGCCCCCTCGTCGTTGTCGTCGCCGCCGCACCCCGCAGCCGCCCCGCGACACCGTCGGACCTCCACACCGCCGCTCCCACTCCCCGCGCCACCGCGGCGGTGGAGGAGGCCGAGAGGGAGGAGGCGGCGCCGACGGCGGTGGAGGTCATAAGGGAGGGAGGCGGCGCTGGAGGAGGCCGTGAGGGAGGGAGGGAGGGAGGGAGCGTCGCCCGCCGGAGATGGCAATAGAGAGGGAGGCGGCAGTCGGAGCAGGTGGAGGGGAGGTCGGAGGGGAGCCGGGGAGGCGATAGGGACTAGGGAGATGGCGGCGGCGTGGTGGACTACTGGGAGGCGATAGAGATCGGGAGTCGGGAGATTGGGAGATAGGGTTGGCCGGCTTGACAGGGCGGCAACGGGCCGAATGCTCGATTTCGTGCCGGGCCGTGCTGCCCGTCGGGCCGAGGCAGCAGCCCATGCCCGACACGAGCTAGCGGGCTGGGCCAGCACGAGCCCGAAGGGTGATGGGCCGGGCCGGGCTATGTGCGGGTCAAAAAAAGGGCTTCGTGCCGGGCTATCGGGCTACGGGCTGCATGTACATCTATGTACTCCCTCCGTTTCAAATTGTACGTCATTTTGACTTTTCTAGGTTCATAGATATTATTATGCATCCAAATTGTACATACTATATTTAGATGCATAATAATATCTATGAATCTAGAAAATCTAAAACGATCAACAATTTGGAACGGAGGGAGTAGCATCGAACTTGACATGTCATCTTGAGATTTGAAATTAATTAGGACTGCTAAGCTAGGAGTCGAGAATTTGACATGTTGTTGAGAATGTGGTGTCTATAGACGGTACATTCATTAGTACTTATGGCTTGGGGGACTAACCTCCCTCTGAAGAAATGCATGCCATTTTCTAGCAGATGTGCGATGTTTAATTTGCACCTTTCTGAAAATGCCATAAACTTTGCGAAGATGAACTGCTTCAAGGAAAAGGAAGAAATTGGGCAGAAGAGGATTCAATGACTCTGTCAACATACACCACGCTTTGCTGTCGACTATGCTGCAATCGATACAGTTATGTCGGCTGATGTTCCTTCAGTTAACTAATTGCAGAAGGCCTTAAAATGCTCATAAACTGCTCTCTCTGCTTCGACTTAATTCTCGCTCTCCTCTGTTTCTAGTAGGCTAAGCCTGATCCTACTTTGTGAGTCCATCCGGTCTACTACTCTTTTATTTTTCATTCGAGAGAACTCTGGGCACTTCAATATCTTCAGTGTTATGGTCATTTTGGTTTAATATCTTTAGGAGTTGATAAACCAGGCTGGCTACTAAATTGATTAGAATTGTTACTAAATTGAATTTTGTTTGACTATATGATCAAGCATTCTTTTGGTCAACATGGCGATTAATTGAATTCGATGAATGCTTAACCATTCCGATTCTGAAACATTAGATGTATCTCAGTATTGGCTCCGCTGTTAGTATCCTTTAACCTCAATCGAGCTGCACCCTGCAGTCTTCTTGACACTGGGGTGCGCCATCTTGCTCCTTACTCTTACAGCTTCCTCCCATCGACATGCTGTTGCATACACATTAGACATGAGGACATTGACACCAGGATTTGGGGAATCTTGCTCGGCAATTCGTTTGGTCAGCCGGTCGCTCATCTCAACATTGCCATGAGCCTTGCAAGCAGTGAGGAGTGCACCAAACAGTGGCATAGTGTCCTTGTTGACAGGCACGCCATTGATCAACCTCTCAGCTTCATCAAGTGCACCGGCACGCCCTAGAAGATTGACAAAGCAACTATAATGTTCGATTCTAGGTTCAATCCGATAGACCTCCTTCATGGCTTGGAAATGCCTCCGTCCTTCATCAACCAAGCCACCATGGCAGCAGGCACTCAGTACCCCAATGAACGTAATACCATCAGGCTTCACTTTGCTTATCTGCATCTCCTCAAACAATTCAAGAGCTCTACTGGCCTGACCATGTGTGGCCAGGCTGCAGATGATGGCAGTCCAGGCTGCGGCGTCTCTGCCCTGCATTCGCTCAAAGACATCCAGTGCCTTGTCAACATGCCCACACTTTGAGTACATCTCAATCAACGCTGTGCCAAGAACTGCATCAATCTTCATCTTCCTACCCTCAGCATACTGATGGATCCATTCACCTTGATCAAGAGTGCCGATATTGGCACAGCATGTCAGAAGAGTGACAACAGTGAACCTGTCTGGTTCCACCCGTTGCAACTGCATGTCTCGGAACAGCGACAATGCCTCCTCAAAGCTTCCATCTTGCACACAGGCGTTGATCATTGCAGTCCACAGAATTAGATCCTTCTCTGTGCATTGATAGAAGAGAGCTCTCGCCTTGTCCAGCTGTCCAGCAAGGGCATATCCCGACACGAGTATGGTCCAAGAAATGATGTTCCTCTCCGGCATTTGCTCGAACATCTTCACCGCCTCTTCCAAGCAACCATTCTTCGTGTACATGTCCAGAAGTGCATTTGCAACTGGGAGGTTGAATCCAAAGACTGCATCCATGTATGAGTGAATCCTCCTTCCCAAGCTCAGGTCCCCTGCTCTGGAGCAAGCGGTCACGGCAGTCACCAACGTTACCCTGTCAGGTGTGGCACCGCTCCTCTCCATCTCCTCAGCCAACGCAACTGCTGCTGTGAAGCGGCCGCACCTGACATAGCACCTGATCATCATATTCCACAGCACCAGGAACCTCCGCGGCATTTCGTCGAACACCTTCCGCGCCAGATCCGCGCGGCCCAGCATCGCGTACATGTCCATCAGCGAGCTCGCGGTGTACGCGTCCCATCGGAACCCGGTCTTCACGGCGGCCGCGTGCGCCTTGCGGCCCTCGACGGACAGCTTCATCACGCCGATCGCCCTGAGCACGAACGGGTAGGTGAAGCTGTCGGCGACGAGGCCGCGCGCGCGGAGGTCGTAGTACACAGCCATGACGCGCTGGAAGCTGCCGCGCCTGGCCAGGGTCCTGATCAGCACGTTGCAGTCGCGCAGCGGCATGGCGTGGTGGCACCCCGTCGCCATCGGAGGACGCGTGGGTAGGAGGCGCCACGCCAAGGCGGGGAATCTTCTGGTGGGTGCCGTATAGAAACGGGGAGAGCGACACGGATGGCTGGGGCCAGCTGTTGGCGAGATGGGCAAGCGGGTGGCCGTGGTGGTGGGAGGGAGCGTGGCGGGGCTGGCGGGCGCGCACGCCGTGGCGGGCGCGGGATGGGACGTGGTGGTTCTCGAGAAGGCGGCGGCGCCGGCAGCCGGGGGCGGCACGGGCGCCGGGCTGGGGCTCGACCCCCAGTCTATGGAGACGCTCGCCCGCTGGATCCCCGGGTGGGGCCTCGATGCGGCCACGCTGCCGCTCGCCGTCGACCTGGTAAGCCCCGCCGCCCTCTCCGAATCGCCTGGCGCTCGCAGTGAGGTGGAGATCTATTGGGAGCGGCGAACTGCTAACCGTTTATGGCTGCAGAACAGAGCAACGGACAGCGAGACGAAGGCGGCGCGGACGCTGGTTAGAGACGAGGACTTCAACTTCCGCGCGGCGCACTGGGGCGACCTGCACCGGCGGCTGCACGAGGCACTGCCGGCCTCGGCGACCGTGCTCTGGGGCCACAAGTTCCTGTCGTTCGAGGCGCCAGACGACACGCGCGGTGGGGTCATCGCGACGGCCCGCGTGCTGCGGACGGGGAAGACGGTTGATGTCGCCGGCGACATTCTCGTCGCGGCGGATGGATCCACGTCGTCCATCCGCCGCCGCTTCCTCCCCGACCTCAAGCTCAGGTTAGCTGCCCCTACCAAGGCTACGAATCCGTGGCGCTCTCGCGCGTTTGTCTCGATCGGCTCCGAAGGATGATCCATTTCTCACTCGCCATGGCTGGTGCAGGTACTCCGGGTACTGTGCGTGGCGAGGCGTGTTCGATTTCGCCGGGAAGGAGAGCTCGGACACCATGATCGGCATCCGAAGAGCCTACCCGGAGCTCGGCAACTGCCTCTACTTCGATCTTGCTTACAAGACGCACGCCGTGCTCTACGAGCTGCCCAGGAGCCGGCTCAACTGGCTCTGGTACATCAATGGCCCAGAACCGGAGCTCACGGTAACAATGGCCGTCCCCTCGTTGCGTCATTGACGCTATATGCTAGTGTCCTTCCCTCTCGTTGTTCGTTGATTCCGACACGACTCGCTTGAGCAGGGGAGCTCGGTGACCATGGAGGCGACCGACGCCATGGTGGCGCGGATGCGGGGCGAGGCCGGGCGCGTTTGGTGCCCCGAGCTGGCGCGGCTGGTCCGGGAGACCGCGTCGCCGTTCGTGAACGTGATCTACGACGCGGACCCGCTGCCGCGGCTGTCGTGGGCGGGCGGCCGCGTGGTGCTCGTCGGCGACGCGGCGCACCCGACCACGCCGCACGGCCTGCGAAGCACCAACATGTCCGTCATGGACGCGCGCGCGCTCGGGCGGTGCCTGGCGAGGTGGGCCACGGAGCCGGCGGCGCCCGCGCGCGCGCTGGCGGAGTACGAGGCGGCGCGGCTGCCCGTCGTGGCCGCGCAGGTGCTGCACGCGCGCCGGCTCGGGCGGGTCAAGCAGGGCCTGCCGGTGGACGGCGAGGCGGAGGGGTTCGACGTGAGGATGGCGACCGAGGACGCGCTGCAGCTGCGGCAGAGGTCCATGCCGTTCTTTGGAGGCGCGCCAACAGCAGATGATGGCGCTGGCGGTTCGGATTTTTGTTAGAATCAGAAAGTGTTGTATTTTGATTTTTTTTTAGGTTTGCCACCTCCATTTATCAAGAAGTTTGTTGGTAAAAACTACTATGATTCTTTAAAGTTTAGATGAATTATATAAGCATATTAATGACTTTAACTGGAAAAACTCAAAATTAGAATGTTGTAGATCCCATGTTTCATATAAAAAATCATCTTCATCCGAATTTGTATGAAAAAAGATATAATTGTTTTAAGATAAGAACTAGCCTGTCACGATGTCGTGACAAACTTGCTACGTGGAATATGTATTGGTAGACCTCTCCGCATATTCCATCATGATGCACCTTATCACACCAATACAATCCGCACACACAGTTTTTATCATGCCAATGTAAAATAGCAGGATAGAGTATTTTTGTCACGCCACACGGACGTGTGCGACCAAAATAAAAAAGTTTATTTGGATGGATTATTTTTAAAATATTAATTAGAAAAGTTAAAAATAAAAAATATTCTACCTAGTGGTGGCCATGTTATTTTCTCTCTCTTTTGATTGAAGGAAATATTTGCCCTTGTTACCTATTTTTTCCGCTCATCACACTACAATCCATAACTTCCACGGTCTTTCTCGCACTTTAGGTGGATAAGACTATTTTCGATGGAGTTTAATAAGGGTTTATTTTTATTAAATTATGTGACACTCTAGCAAATTTGATAACATGGCAAAATAAATGGAGAGAGAGAGGAGAGGGAGTTTCGTCGGAGTGAAATTAGGTGTGCGATGTTCTCAAGATTATAAAACCTATAGAAACTCCAATTAGATAGTTTCATTTTATCCAATTGCGTCCAACCCCGTGCATTGCAATTAAATTGTACGGCTAGCCTAACAACCCGTGAAATAAAACTAAGTATTGGAGGTTTTTTTAATCCATCAACTCAAATATCTTAAGATGACATGGCACTCTCCACGGGAATGCTCTAACAGACACTAAAGGCCCGCTTCAGTAGAGTTTATGGGTTTGGTTTCTCGCTAGAAACAAAACAAATATTACAACACACAAATAACTTCTGTAGATAAAAGAAATCCTGCCAAACAGTTCAGGGTTTTAGAGGACAAACCAAAAATATTTCTGCGTCTCTACTATAACCTCCAAATTGGAAAAACTTATTTCACACATTATACCTCTAAGACTTACAACCTAACTTTATTTCATGCAAGAAATTATCTTTAGCAGTTTTTTACACGAATTTTTTCTAGAATTTTAGTGTCCCTACTTGCAAAGCTATTCTAAATGGCGAAAAGATGCTATTAATCCTCTTTTGGCACTTCAGTACGCATGGTCTAACTAAGGGGTTGAAATGAGTCCACGTGCACAAGTAGCGAATTCACCATCTTTTCATCATGTGGTTCTCTTTCTCGATCAGTCTCAAAATTCCTACTTTCTTCCCCACTATCTTCTCTTATCGCGCTCCATCACCTGCCTCTTGTCGCCGGAGACAGGGATACGATGAGCCATACCTCCATCCACTGAGTCTTTTCTCATCAAGGGTGGTTTCTACCCTACTCTCCCTGTCCTTTTATACTCATGCTCAGCGCAAAGAGAGGAAATTTATCTGAGCTCGAGCTAATTTCTTCTTTAGCTGGTAATCATCCTATCTTTCATGGATGGGTTGCTTCAAGAATTCCTCTTGCTGGTGTGAATATTTGGGTGTAACTAAACCCCAATTCCTCCAATATTACCTCGACCTTATTTTATTAATATCAAGTAATTGTTTTCACTATATTTAGTTTCTCTTATAACACAATCCACACAGTAACTCCCTCCGTTCCAAATTGATTCAAAACGACCTACAACGGATGGAGTATCTTAGGTACCTTCCGAGATTGCAAACACATCGTATTCATATATGAATCGAATTGCAAGATCACATCAATCAAAAATCAATTTTCAACTTCACACAAGCTTCTCTCTCTCTTCGCACAGTACGCCTGGGTCGGGCTTCTCTTCATCCCCGAGCTCCTCCTCCCTCCCCAACCTCCCCTCTCTTCCCAAAATCTCAAGTCCCAACCTCCCTCCCTCCGCAGTCCAAGCTCCCTCGTCTGGGACGGCGCGGACGGCCACACTTGGGCGACGCGAACCGAGGAGCCGTGGGCTGCGTGGAGTTGCGGGCCAGCCGCGTGGGGGGCGGCGCGGGGTGCCGAGGACCGCGGGCGCGGGTGGGGCGGTGCCGAGCTGCGCTGCCGCCGCGTGGGAAGCAGGCATACTTTTCTCGGAGAAGTCCGATGCGGCGCGGGAGAGCTCGGCAGTTGCGGCCGGCGACGGACGAGGACTCCCGCTCGCTTTGAGGTGAGCGACGCTGGATGAGAGGTCTCCCATAGTTAGGAACTGGATGAGGGGCTCGTTGGAGCTGATTTTTGCATCTCTCTCGGGTAGGGGGTGGGATGAGAGTTTGGTTGGAGTTGCTCTCAGTCGATGTGTCTGCAGTTGGGTAGTATGTGGTTATCTGGATTGTGCAATTGAACTGCCTGAAGATTGAGCCGTATGAATGATGATGCTTAGAGCAATTTGAAATTAGTCATGCTACTAGCGGATTTATTGAAGTTTGTGATATGGGTGCTCTTGGCTGCTGATAGGAATGGTGAAATTTAAGCCTGTTCGGACGGTGGATGCTGCTGCTGCCCGCTGCCTGCTGCTGCTGCCGCTGCAGCTGCGCCGCTCTCTGCCGAGCAGCAGCAGGCAGCTGCAAAGCAGCGCTCCGAACAGGCTGTAAGTTGTCATTCACTTTAGTTGAGGATACATGTTCTTCTATCAGTGTTCAGGTGTCAAATTTGTGCTGTATCCATGATGTTTTGCTATCTTTTCCAATTGCCTCTCTGTGTGTTTGCCCCCTCTGAAATTCAAGTCAAAATGTCTAATGTCTTATCCTTGTCTGGCCATTCGTCTGGCTATCTAATTATTGCAGTGATTTATCGCACTCGGAGGCATGCATTTCCCTTGAAAATTGGAAATTTTGGAGATTTTGAACTGTTGAATGGAGTATTCATCAAGTGAAGATGAGGAATTGGTTGAAGAGTTCATCGATGTTGAGGATGATACGGGTACTGCGAATATTGACCAACGAACTGGTGTGATGGCTTCCCAGATTCATGGTATTGATCCCTCTGATGGATCCATGGCACCAACCGGAAATGAGCTGCTGATGGCAGCTGATGTGGTGGCAAAAAATGATGAACCACGCATGGGCATGGAGTTTGAATCTGATGCAGCTGCCCGGGCATTCTACAACGCATATGCATTACGTTTTGGGTTTGGGATCCGTGTTGCACGATCCCGTAGTGAGCGGAGAAAGGGTGTTGAAGTGCTCGTTATGAAGCGTTTTGTGTGCTTGAAAGAGGGACATCACAAGAAGAAGCCTGTGGACCCTAGCAACAAGAAAAAGAGAAAGCGCCTCTCTATACGGGATGGGTGCCCAGCGATGATGGAGGTGGTGCGTAGGGGCCCAGATAAGTGGGTTATCACGAAGTTGGTGCTGGACCACACCCATGTTATCATTAGTGCAGACCGGGCACGGGAGGTCCAACTCCGCCGCCTCTCTGGGAAGTTTCAGGAGCATGAGAACCAATTGCAGGAGTTGCGAAGGAATGTGTTTGGAGATACAGATGCTCAGGGGCTTTTTGATTACTTCAAGAGAATGCAGTCAGAGAACTCTGGTTTTTTCTGTTCTATACAAGTGGACAGTAAGAATTGTGTAAGCAATGCAGTTTGGGTTGATGCAAGAGCTAGAATGGCCTACACATACTTTGGGGATGCTGTTTACTTCGACACTACTTATAGTCAAAATGAGAATATGCTGCCCTTTGCAGCTTTCACAGGCGTGAATCACCATGGTGACACTGTTGTTTTTGGCTGTGCCTTAATTTTGGACAGGACAGAATCTTCATATGCTTGGATTTTTGAGACATGGTTGACAGCGATGGATAAACGGTTGCCATTTTCCTTTACTACCGATGAAGGAAAGGGAATGGCAGCTGCAGTTGCGAAAGTATTTCCTCAATGTTTTCATCGTCTTTGCAGATGGCGAATCTTGTCTAGATGCAAGAAGAAATTGACTGATGTATACACAAGATTTCCTGGGTTCCATGACGAACTAAAGAGATGTATTAATGAGTGTGATACTGTGCCTGTTTTTGATATGTTCTGGGGCTCCATTCTTGACAAGTATGGCCTGAGAGATGATACTTGGCTTCAATCACTGTATGAGATAAGGCACAAATGGGTTCCTGCGTACCTAACCAGCTCCTTCTTCGCTGAGTTGTCATTAACACATAGAGTAGAAACAGTCAGCAGGTTTCATAGGAACAACTTCAGTGCAAGAGTTTCTCTGAGTAATTTTATCACTAGATTTGATCAGTACATGGACAGTTTGTATGTGAGTGAAGCCCGGAAAGACATCATTTCACTTCCTCCTGAACAGCTTCTGAAAACTAACACAGTCTTGGAAAAACAAGCGGCAAGCATCTACACCAGAGCTGCATTTGAAACATTCCAGGTGGAATTGATTGAAGCATTGCAGCATTTTGCTGTCAAAGTTCAGGACGGACCATACATGAAGTACTATGTCGAAAGAGGTGGCAATCCTCCTACCAGGCATACTGTTTTCTACAACGTCACTGAGAAGAAGGCCTGGTGTGATTGCTGCCGGTTTGCCTTCTCAGCGATACTTTGCAGGCATGTGCTTGGAGTGTTTGTCATGGCTGGTGTTATCATGCTTCCGGAGCCTTGCATCACGAAGCGATGGACAAAGAAAGCCAAGATGGGGCCAGAACTGATCGGGCTTAATGTGGGCAATGAAAGCGGCAGTGCAGATTCTGTGGCTTCGAGGTATAATGATCTCGTTCGTGACGCAATGAAGTGTGCGGAGAAGGGAGCTGTATCAGCCGGAACCTTCAGAGTTGCGAAGGAAGTGCTGTGCAAAGCGTTCATGGAGATCAAGGCTCTCAGGGAGAAACTGAACAAGGATGCTCTGCACTCTGCAGTGAGTAGATAGCAGATAGCAGCGGTTTGATGTCTTGAGAGGGCATTTGAGAGATTGATTTGGGCATATTTTGTGAAGAATTTGTTGCACCAGAGGATGAGCTTTCGGTTTGCTTGCAGCAATGACCTATCGACATGTCAGGTGCTGTCAAGAAAATCCAATCATGCTGATCGAGTTGTATATGTCAATAGCATAGTGCATCCTTCCATCTCTACCTGACTTTTGTGGCAACCAGATAGTAGGTTCTGGCCTCCTGCCTGAGTGCCTGAATGCTGGGCTGGTGATCATGACGTCACAAATCACAGCTGCTGATATACTTGAATGGTCGTGTCTGCAGGATCTTCCCTTGTACTCCCTCTGTTCTAAATTATAGGTGGTTTTGCCTTTTTTAAATTTATAAATTTTCTAGGCGCATAGTAAAAACTAAAGTTTGAACTTTAGGATGCCAAAAAACAACTTATAATTTGGGACAGAGGGAATACAGTTTATCTAATTTTTTGAAAAAAATATGACGGTTTGCTTGTTCTTGTACAGTCTAGGCTTGTTTGTTCAGCTGTTCCCTTTTTAAGGGGAATTTGTTCAGCTGGTTATGCGTTGCAAACTGTGTGGACTGGAGTGAAGAGCTTCACTAGTTCGCTCCGGGCCTGTGGCTAGGAATTGAGCAAGACCAGTGATCTCCTGGCCCAAATTTTAACACGCGCGCAAAAAGATGAAGCGAGGAAATTGCAAAAGAAAAAAAAATTAAGAAAAAGTAAAGCGAGAAGCTCCAACACAAACGAAATCAAACGGCAGCAATGGCCACCACCACATCTCTCCGCTCCCGCCTCCTCATCCTCCCACCGCCGCCGGCGTCCCCCACCGCCGTCTCCCTCCGTCTCCGCCCACACGCCGCCGTACTGCCCTCATGTTCCCGGAGGAGGAACCTCCACCTCACGGCACGGGCGGCGCCGCCCGGCGGCGCGGTGGCCCCCGCGTCGTCGTCGTCGGCCCCGGCGGAGGAGAAAGAGAAGGATGAGAAGGGCGGGGGTGTGGGGCTGTCGGCGACCGATGCGGAGATGCTGTGCGAGTTCCTTCGCGCCGACCTGCCGCACCTGTTCGACGACGTGGGCATCGACCGGTCCGCGTACGACGACCGCGTGCGGTTCCGCGACCCCATCACCCGCCACGACACCATCGACGGCTACCTCTTCAACATCCGCCTCCTCAAGCTACTCTTCCGCCCCGACTTCTACCTCCACGCCGTCAAGCAGGTTCGGCGCGCTCGGCTCTGGCGAGGACGCGAGCGTGCGCAGCGAAATTTTGCAGCTACGGCAGATATTGACTGTGCTGAATTTTGTTTCTAGACAGGGCCGTACGAGCTCACCACGAGGTGGACCATGGTGATGAAGTTTATGCTCCTGCCGTGGAAGCCGGAGCTGATCTTCACCGGGCTGTCGATCATGGGCGTCAATCCACAGAATCTCAAGTTCAACAGCCATGTGGTAAGCACTATTGCTTATCCAGGGACATTGATGATTCCAGAAGAACTAGTGGTGCCGGTCTACACAGTCCTTAGTATAGTAGTATTTGCACTATTCAGTACCTCGAGAGTTAAGATGTTATATATGTGCATGAGTGGTAGACCAATATCAGGACTATGGGTTAGTTGTTGGGTCAACTAGTTAGCACACCACAAAAATTATCAGAGATTTCTCTGACGAGGTGCCTGCCTGTTTTCACATATTTAATATCACACCATGATGTGTTTCCATTTTTTAGTCGGTAGTTATGCCATACAATACAAAGGCATTTTTATCACAATGTTCATGGTACAGCGTTCCCCCTACAATACAGTGCTTCTTCCCCGCCCTCCCTATATGGGCTACAGTATTTTTTACCTGGCCAATCTCCTTCATTTAGATTGTAATGATCAGCAATGTAGTCGTTTTCATTAAATGGTGCTATGGTTTTCTGATATGCTGAACTGCAGGATCTTTGGGATTCAATACAAAACAATGAGTACTTCTCGTTTGAAGGATTACGGGATGTTTTCAAGCAGGTAATCTTCCATCAGCCTATTATTTTCCTTTTTCACACGCCAACATGTATTTACAGACTCTGGTTTTTGGCTTTTTGCACAGCTACGGATTTACAAGACGCCAGACATAGAAACACCAAATTACCTTATTCTAAAGAGGACTGCACATTATGAGGTATTAATGCATCACCCATACTGATTTTCAATGTGATTTATGCTTGATTTACAATTTTTGTGTACACAGTCACCCAGGGCAATCTAATGCATCTTCTATACTGATTTACTTCGTGCTTGATCTACAGTTTTTGTGTACCTAGAGTAATCTAATGCAACAGCTATACTGATTTACTATGTTCTTGATCTGCAATTTTGAGTATTCAGAGCAATTTAATGCATCATCTATACTGATTGAAGATTTGCTTTATCTACAACTTTTGTATACTCAGAGCAATATAAGCCTTAGATTGTTGACATCTAATGGCCCATATTCATTTGGCTCTTATCAGTAATTGTTACATTCGTCAAATATATTTCAGATACCACTAATACCTCATCCGCTAATTATTACGTCTAATCAAATCACTTCCATTTATTTCAACGATGAATAACAAATATTATTCTTATTTCTAAAACTTGGATTCCACTTACATGTTGATATATAAATACAGCAAGTGTTGGCATGCCCTCATAATCCACCTATATGATCTTTTACTTGCAGAGTAATAATCTGTAAAAAGGTTAATAATAAATTTTAGTTCTTCAGAGATTTTATGCAAGAGGTGAAACTTATGAGCATAACTATTTTCAGGTTAGAAGTTATGAGCCATTCTTAATAGTTGAAGCAAAAGGAGATAAACTGACAGGATCATCAGGCTTCAATAATGTAACTGGGTGAGTTTTTCTATACGTTACAGTTGTCCATAAATATGTCAAACAGATTCTTGAAACTCCATGCGTCGCAATACTGAATGTACTTATACATGTAGGTATATATTTGGCAAGAATGCTTCATCTGAAAAGATTCCAATGACTACACCTGTCTTCACTCAAGCTTCTGATGACACACTTTCAGATGTATCCATCCAGATAGTTCTGCCGATGAACAAAGACTTGAACAGGTATATCCAGGGATTCAGATCTCAGCTCCAGGCTTCCTGCCATTTCTTGTTATATTTTTTCCCTTGGTGTTTTGCCAGTTTCCACTTTTCTCTTCTTTTTCTTCTGATTTTTTTAGGCTATGATTTTATATCTGTACGATAAGTTAAATGAAGGAAATGTTTTCAATAATTTTCATGGTTTTACTTATGTGGCTAATGGTATTTTCTATATCAGTTTACCAGCTCCAAATACAGAAGCAGTTACTCTGCGGAAGGTAGAAGGAGGCATTGTTGCAGTAAAAAAATTCAGTGGACGACCAAAAGAAGAAATTGTGCTCCAGAAGGAAAAGGATCTACGCTCCCAGTTACTCAAAGATGGATTGAAGCCTCAACAAGGCTGTTTGCTCGCGCGTTACAATGATCCCAGGACAAAGAGCTTCTTAATGGTATATTTCCTTGTATATCTTCCATTTAATTTAAATATTAATTACTTTATGTGCCTTCCATGTTGTTGTATGAAATTCAAGATGAATTATCTCTCATAATTCTAGGAAATCTACATGAATTTCCTTCAGAAAACTAGATAGTTCATATTCTTGGATATTGAATGTAGAATGTTGCCTTACCCATCTCTGCCCATGGTTCCAAAAGGCCACTTTGATCTTTTATTCTCCATTGTTTTTTTAACTGAAAATCTGCTCTTTCTGATCCAAAGAGGAACGAGGTGCTGATACGGCTAAATGACTTTACATTGGAGTTGTAATCATCACTGTCAGCAACAGATTTATGTAACACTACGTGTTGGGTTTGGAGATTTCAGTGCACCATTGGAAAGGTAAATCTGATATTTATTTGTGAACATTATCTGCACTGAAGTCATTCATAGGTGCTTATCATTTTTATTTGAAACAATTTTTACATGTTAGATTATGAATACTGCATCATTCTTGCTGCTGCATTTTAAGTCTGTCTGAGCCTGAGCTGCATTTGATTTTGGTTCCTGTGCAGGACAAATCATGTAGATGGGCGGATGTGCTTTATGTAAATGTAAATTCTGAAAGGTAATAAGCTACAAGATAAAGCAATAGATCATCCTATTTTGTTTATACACCAAATTTTGAATTGACAGAAAAAATAAGTATTAGAACGAAAGTAGATGAGAAATGCTCTTAACCTGGGCCTTAACCTCTCGTGCTTCTACAATTGGATTGGGTTGTCAGTTGTCACATCCTGGGTGCAATGATCTGTTTTGGGCCAACTTTGCCCTGTACAATATAACGCTGAACTAGGACTCGCAGAACTGACTGTGCTCAAGTCTTAATAGAATTCAGTGCTTGTCCTTAGGTTTCAGGTGATGACAATAATTATACACTTGCCATGCACAGTCGGAAAGCATACACAATAAATAGGCCATTTCGGTGGAGGCCTGAATCTGCATAATCTGGCAAGGAGGATGTACAGGCTGTCTAATTATGAAATGCAGTTGCCTCCATGGAGTTCTGACTGACCACCAAACTCATGATCCAAATCAGTTTTCAGCACTACCTTAACTATGTCCTCGTCAGATAGCGATTGTTGCATTGCATGTTTTCTAGCCCCACGCGTGCATGCAAATCCAGTCTGTGCCCATAGATGCTGAAGGTTAATATGTCTGTATCCTTGTCAAGCTGTCCTGCCCCTCCAGGCATGCAGCCCGTACTCCTAGTAGTAGGTGAGAACTGCCGATGCCTCTAGAATCATTCATCCCCTTCTCGTTTGCAACGTAGGTAACCGAAGAGGTTTAAGAAACCCTGGAAGGTAAGAGGTAACACTTCGAATGTAACACTCCCGAAGAGTCGTCAATGAGGATGATAATGCTAGCTACTTTGCATACTTAATCGAAGTAAAGCTGCAATAGAGGATTTCAAGAGGATGTGACAAGATGGTTGAGGAAACTAAATTTGATTGAAACATAACTGCATTGTTTCACAAAATAAGTCATTCTAGGATTCTTATAGTACTTTGAGGTATCTCTGTGTTTATTTGCAAAAAAAAAACAAAAACCGTAAGATAAAAGGGTGCAAAACAAAGGGAGGAAATAATCAGTCTTGATAACTATATATGTAACTGATAACTAACTTAGATCATATGATTTGTGCGTGTGTTCTCATCCATCTTTCTCCCTTGCGTTAAGCCAACGGACAGGCCTTCACGCATGACGGCATGGTGTTGAGTGAGCCATTGTTTCATGGGGCGTGAGTAGCATGAATACAACTGGCTAGGCCTGCACTTTTAGTGTACTGCTACAATGAATGTTTTTGTGTGTGAGGCATTTTCCTTGTGGGACTAGACTCTTTCAAAAACTTAGAAAAGTCTGAAGCCCTCAAAGTGATGTTTAAATTTCAGCACCTCTGTCCTCTCCCATGTTCTGAATATTGTCTTAAAGTGTCCTTGTATCTTGTGTTACACAAAGAAAAGGAACTGCACATATGGAGAACTAGCACAGTCTGGCTTGAATATCAAGAAACTTATCTGAAAGAAACTTGCAAGAAATTGCACATGGTGCATGGTGAATACAAAAATAAACAAAGTCGTCTGACTTCATGTAATCTGGTGCAATTCTAAGCTAAAATATGTCAAATCTCAGCTATCTGGTATTGCTCCGTGAATGGCTGAATGATCACATGAAAGCTACTGCTTATCAGGTAAGAGTGAGATCACTACTTGGAAACCAAAGCCAGGATTATTATTCAAAAAAAAAAAACAAAGCCAGGAACATGACATCAGAAATACAGATTCCTTCCATCACAAGTACTCCAACTTACAACTTGACTGCTTTTCATAGATAACACCAAAATTATGCATGGGAGTTCTTTGCATGCTTAGTCAATGGTTACAGTGGATAAAATTTGGCACGCATTATTATATTACACATGTGATTTTGTCATGCTGCTTTTGTCAAAACTCAGAACTATGAAAATCAAGTCAAGTCTGTTGCTTGGTTGGTTTAATCTGTGCATTTTCCGGGAAGGTTGCTAGCTTGAAGTCTAGGTGTTGAAACATGAAAACGTATCCACTTTACAGTGCCAACTACACAACACAAAAGGTTAAAATGGTGCAGGGTTTACATTGCAAACAAACAGATAAGTCAATACTGAAACTCTGAAAGCTGACTACCATATCTTTCTTCTGATATAAAAATGTCCATCCTTAATTCTTAAAAGTTTTTGTCGGCCTAACAATCCAAGAAGTTGTTGTGTCAAGACTGAAAATACACATTCATTGTATTAATTACAACCTGTGATGTGCTAACTATGCAAGCAGTACGGAGGTTGTGAGTTGTTTTCGGCAGCAATGTAATGAAGTCAAGGTATGAACAGTTGATGATGACGTGGCGGTGGTTCTGCGCCATAAGTGTGAAAGCAGCTCTTCGATACATAGGTTTTAAATCCTGCCGGGGCACGCGGCACGCATGTACAATGATCTACATCAGCTACCAAACGCTTAGTTTCTTTTTTCCTTGAAAGGAGCTACCAAAATCAAAATACACAAGAAACCGTTGATGATCTTATTTGGACCTTGTCCTGGCGCCCAAATTCAACCTTCTCGGTTGAACACTAATCAAAGCACCTCAGCGCAAAGATAAATCCAATCCGTATTAGAGAACAATAACGCTACAGAACTGAAATCTTAAAAAATCGGACACTCAACGTATATTGCAATAGTTAAGCATAAATGTTGTAACTATTGTTTCTTCGTGTTTCACAGTGAATGTTGCACGAAACATAGTGTTCATGTTGCGGCGGAAATTTTCTATTCCAGAATCGAACGACGTACTCATTTTATACATTACTTTTCATGTTGCACATGATTGCTAATGTTGCATTTCGAAATTTTTAATGTTTCATCGGAGCGTCTGATGGAACGGACGATCCGAGCGCTAGCAGCCACGATCAGAGAATTTCTCCTATAACAACAGTACAACCACACTGTTTTGTGTGATTTATCATGAAATTCCTTGTGTATTCACAATACAGTGTATTGGTGGGAACCACCTCATAGTGTGCTCATCCTTGTATAATGAAAAAAAAGGTGAAGTAGCTCGGTATGCTACATAGAATATGGTAGAGCGTGCGTGGGTAGTAATTCCTGTGGTTGGGCTGGGCACCACCTTGCCTGCCTGGTACTGTAGCGAGACATGCCCAGCTGCACAGTGGTTTAAAATTTGATGTCCAACAGAAGGGACCAACTTATGTCTTTTACGCACGGCATGCGTATTTATGGACCCTCCAAGTATTGACCACAGGCCGGATCTCAAAAGAAAATTATTGAGCACAGAGTGTGGTCATGGCTCAATTCAAGATGGGCCTCTCTCCTCCCTGGAGGCGAAGGCAATGGCATTCCAATCCCTGCCGTCTGACCTGAGTGGTCCGGTCCGGGCTGAATGAAAAGAATACTACAAACAGTGCACAGCACATGCAATGCAGGCAGTGGATTTCCTCTTGGCAGCCCTACTGTACTACCTTCCCTTTTGCCCTCAAGGAGATGACCACTGCATTAGATTATGATCAGATCTTGCCCATTGGTTGTCTCTCTGTCTTTCTTTCTGTATTTACATTCTTTATATTACTAAATGCTTTTCAGCTGCACTACCTTTACTTATGGCCATGGACCAAATTAAAGAATTGTAATTATCAATGGGTGAATACAACCCACCAAGGCATTTCCTTTAGGCTACATTTGGATGTAGACATTGAGCTGCTGGAATTGAATTAGGTACCAATACCAAAATGGATTGGTCTTGGAAATGTGTTACAATACCAAATCTGTTGTTTGGATGTATATAATATTGATAGATGGAATTCAATGAGCAGGCAAATACCAATTCACGATTGGATCCAGCATGTCTTGAAATTGAGAATTGGCTACCTTCTTCTCCCCTCCACCCAGCCATGGCAGCCATTGGCCACCCGCGCCCCCACCTCGTCGGAGAAGGCCGAGCCGCGCCGCCCGCGCCTGGAGCAGAGCCGCCCCAACCCCCCCCCCCCCCCCCCCCCCCCACACACACACACACACATACCCCGCACCTCACCTCGTCGGAGACGGCCGAGCCACGCCAGCCGCTTCTGGGGCGGAGGTCACCCGCGTGCCACGCCCCCACCTCGTCGGAGAAGGCCGAGCCGCACCGCCCTTGCCTGGGCGGAGCTCACCAGTGTCACCCTTGACTCGCCAGAGAAGGTCGTGCACGCCGTCCTTGACTAGCCGAGAAGGATGTGCCTCAGCTCGCCTCGCGTGCCCCGTCCTCCTTCGCACTGTTGGGACCTTGCGGCCTGACAGATTTCTGACTCTTTTCTGTTCATCATTTTTTTTGTTCGCTCGCGGAGAGGTGTAATGTCTTTGCAGGAATGGATTGCTGGCGCGGGGTGGTGACTTCGCGTGCGGCGACACGGGGATTGCGAAGCTCGGGAGTGAAGACTAAAGTCAGATCCGTAGAATCCATGGTTGTTTTTTTTGGGGCGCTTTCGGTGGGACGACGCGAGTTCGCCACGAGCTTGGCTGTAAAGTGATGAGTTATAAAGTATGTGATAAAAATAGTGTTTTGAGGGGGGGGCGCTTTCGGTGGGACGACGCGAATTCGCTACGGGAGGCCACTTCGAGCTTGGCTGTAAAGTGATGAGTTATAAAGTATATGATAAAAGTGGTGTAATGTTACCGTAACGATCCGAATGTGCTTCGATAAAGTTGTAAGGGGGCATTGTGTTGGGCACGTCGTGAATGGAAAAGGACATGTTCTGGATGGAGGGGGAGTTCACTTTAGCTCACCCGAAGTTTTTTCATTTGGAACTGTTCAGCCCCTAACTTCGGGGGACAGTATTTTACCCCAACACGCACCATCCACTGGAGCACCAACTCCGTCCGCTCCGACCCAAGCGGAGCCCTTCGCTAGAGCTCCACACCGAAGGTCGGTGGAGAGATGAAGGGGGGAGAGAGACAGATACAAGATACGGAGAAGGGGAGAGATGGGAGATGGAGAGAGATGTAGGAGAAGGGGGAGGTCGACATTGCCAAAGGGAGTGCGGCAGTACACTGAATGCCGCTTGGTATTGGAGTGAGATTCCGATCAGCAATTCCAAAACCATCCGAACAGCAAAATTCGGATGCACCCGCACCAATGCCAATTTCGAATTTCAAACTTCAATATCTATATATAAACGGTACCTTAGAGATCGAGAAAAAGGAACTGAAGGCCGGATCGTGTGAAGGATCAGAACACGTTGAAAACAAAGTATCTTAACAAGTCTCCCTTTTCTTTTGTGAGAACCAGGATTTCAGCTCTGGTTGGTGTAGCACCACATTTGATGACTCACCACACGTACGCGTTCTCATGGTCATGGTCTCATGGACCAGAGACTAGGGTTGAAGTTACACCTGCCGTAGCCCATAGGTGACCATATCTCGGTTGTTCACCTTGAAGAGCGGCCGAGCTAGGAACGAAGATGAGGAGAAGATGAAGCCAGAGCAAGGGACTGCTGATGCCGGGGCCAGGCAGGGTCACATCACATGGGCTGCTGCGTCACGTGCCAGCCAGTTCATGCTTGCCCGCGGTGGCTCGTGGCCGGAGCGCGTGCGCATTTACATGACCTACCGCCGGCATCCGGTGCCGATGCACAAGGGAGGAGAACAAACCACCAACCAACCCCACGGTAGATTGATCATCCTTGGAAGAACAACGGTTTCATACTTTCGTCCCATTCCAGAAGTGGGAGATAGCATGTATATGCATTAGCAGTACCTAACCTAACTAAGAAAGGAGCTTTTTTAACTATAAGAAAGAAGTACCGTGGCATCATATGTTTACCGGGGTTCGGTTGGAGAGAAAAAGGCATCCACGACATGGTACATGGCATTCAAGCCGCACCAGCCAATTGTGTGTGATTCACCGCAAGGACATGGCTCGAAAAAAAACCGACACCTCCGTGCCTTCCGGGGCCAGGTAAATGTCGAGGCCGTGTGCAAGGACAGGTAGTGTTGCAGGCCACAGTAGGAACCACGGATCCGACGTGGCATGATCAATCGACGAATTTTGTACTATACGCGTGTACACACCTTCAGGTTCACAGGCTCATCAACACCTGCGTCCCTGCGTGCTGAGACGTGGCGCGAGAGCACGTATTGCTCTCGTCTCCGATCCGTTCAAAGTCTCTCTCTCGATCCGGACGCAACTGCCACCCTCGTCGTTGAAGGCGAGTCAAGGTCCTCCTCTCGAGCTGGTTTCAAATTTCAATGGCTTGTGATGAGAGGAAACGGCGATGGGTGTATACTTGTCGAGCTCCATCGGCACGGAAGCAACCGCAGCCGCGTCCACTTGTACTTGGGTTCCATCGTCACTGCTCGATGTGTCCTTTCGTGCGGTTGACCGGAAGTGTTTGACGGGAGAACGCATCACCTAACGCAAATAAATTAGTAATCAACTCGTTTATTGATTCGGAAAATTGTGTTCATAGCCGGTGGTAGAATGCAAATTTCCACACTCGATTCACATCTTCTTTTTACATATGGTTGCTTAGCACACTCGGACCAAATGTGCTCGTGAAAGACGCTGAGTTTGGCCACCCATAATTCCACACCTCACCCCTCTTGTATAATTTGAAATAAGAGATCACATGTAGTAGAATTTAACACATCATGTCAATTAGCACCCTGTACATGCATAAATAATACTGCTTCTATCAAAAAATAAGTGCTCTTTTAGAGTTGAAATATAATTTTACCCCATAAATGGTGCATTTGTAGGTTACAAGTGGGGCTTGCACACCAATGTCGGCTCCCCTCACGAGTCACAAGGTTATTAGGGCAGTCCCAATCCAAGACACTAGCCATAGTTTTCATAAACTCCACATCATCAAGAAACTAGTATTAGGCACTACTCTTCCAATATAAACATCACTATTTCATACTTACACTTAATACTACTCATATGTCATTATGGCTTGGATGGTGTGTAGAAACTAGGTCTCATGAAAGACCTGGTTTCCTTCTCTTTCTTCGTTTACTCCCTTGCTGCATCATCTTTTATTCTAGATGACAGCTCATTTAATTTTATATACACTAACCTAGTCATTGGGTTAGGACTGCCCTTACATACCGAACAAGCCTTCCACTCTCTTAGGCTAGTCTCAATGGAGGTTTCATTAGGAGTTTCATGGTCATTAAATAATACGCCATATCAACAAAATTGTTGATATGGAAAGGTTATTATGAGGAGAGAGGAGATGGAGTTTCATCATATCTGAGAGGAGTTTTATCACCATGAAACCCAGCAGGCACAGTTACCAAGTTCTCAGCCTTGGTAACTGTACCATGAAACTGTGCACTGAGACTGGCCTTAGGGACACTGAGTTAATCACATATATGCATAATTAAATGGCTATATGAATTCATAAGACATCTCGGTTATCGAAGCCAACTAAATAATTTTATTTGGGGTATGTAGGGCATTTTACATCCTTCTTAATTTTGTCTGCAAATTTGTAAAAAGGCTTATTTTGAGACGAAGCGAGTATATTAGTAATGTTTCATATATTTTAAAACTGTGAATGTATGAATATATGTGTGAGTACATGTGAATGTGTTTAGTGGATGTATTTTTTTAAATACAAACTTTTTCATGTCATCTTAGATGAATACAAACTTTATACAAAAATTGTAGAGCTCAATGAGACATTAAACTTTGTAATTGACAACTTTTGCATTTGAGATCATTTAATAGCTCAAAAATACATTATAGAAGAAAAAAAATAGAGAAATGATTTTCACGTGCGGGTGACAGCGTCACCTGCCCCTGCTAATGCCACCCTATATATGGTGGCGCCCGTGCGGACTTAGCCAAATTTTTGGATAAGCCCGCGGAACGCCGTCAGGCTGCCAAAATTTCCCCAGCCCCTCCCTCCGCTCCCGCTCCGGTGCCCCTCCCCTCCCTCGCGGGCTCCACCGCTGCAGCGCTGCGCCTCCTCCCCTCCTCTCGCGGTGCCTCCTTCCGCGTGTGGGCAGCCGTCGCGGCACCCTCCTCCCACGGCGCCTCTTTCCGCGGTGCCCTCCTCCCGCGCGGGCACGGCTGCCACCACCACGATGCCAAGCTTCCACCGCCGCCGCTGCAGCCATGCCGCCACAGCTTCCGCCACTGACCACCGCCGCTGCACGCGGCCACAGCTTTCGCCGCTGCAGAGGAGGACAAGGGAGGCAAGGCAAGCTGTTGACCTTCTCGTCGTCTTATAGCTCCTCGACATCCTTCGAGAACAAGCAAGTGAAGGTCATGTCGAGTACCTACCCATCGTCGGTGCCAAGTCGCAACCAGTTCGTGCCACTCCCCCTCGTCGACTGCTATAAGTGTGGAATTAGGGTGATTTGGCTCAAGAGCAATGGAGGCTACATGTTCTAAAAGTTCCTCAACAACATTAATGTAAGATTGCAACCCTGACATCATGGAATCGACCATGTTGGAACCATAGGGTTGACTTGCATTTATGTTGTTGATGTAGGGAGATCCTAGAACATGTGACCAATACTGGTTTGAGCCTCAGTACTTGAACCATTTGAAGGAAAAAATTTCCCATTTGGTGCCTCCAAACTATCAATTGGCGGGTAATGCTCCAGGAACAGCAGTAGCTCAGTCAAGTGTTGGATTTCGGCCTCCTCAGCCATCGGCAAGCACTGGTTTGTTGAATGAGATAAGTCAGATAAAGCTGGCAAATTGTGATATGAAGATGGAGATGTTTGAATTGAAGATCCAGTGTGGAGAAATGAAAGGGCATATTAATGAACTAAAGTTGGAAGTGGGAGAGTTGAAGCATCTTCTGGGGAAGAAAAACAAGGCTGTTATGGCCAAAAAAACAAGGCTACTGGGGGTGGATGCAACGTGGATGCCATTACTATTGTTGTGACCTTGATTGTAGGTGTCATGCTTGGGATACTTGCCTCAGGAGTAGCTAATGTTAAGTGAAGAAATGGATAGTGCAGTAGTGCTATTTGTCAAAGAATCTTGGTTCTGTTTCTGTTGTGTGAAATTTGTCGTTTGGTTATGTTGAGTTGTGATCTATGAACTTCATATGCAATGTGACATGTCTTATCTGTTGTGTGGGATCTATCATTTGGTTATAGTTATATTGAGTTGTGACATGTCTTATCTGCTGGTTTATATATGACACTTATTTTTGTGAGCTACAATTTATATTTTTGTGAGTTTATTTTCTGACATAGACACATTTAGGAAGGTAGTGAGGCACTATGCAATCAAGATTGGCTTTGAGTTTGCAAAAGGCATAAAAACAGATAAAATAAGATTCATCAAGTGTTCCGCTGAGGATGTCCATGGCGCATTCATGCATCAATGATTTTATAGCGTACCCATTTCTAGGGGCGGGCCACGTCATCACCCCTAGAAATAATTTTCGGGAGCGGGTGATGCCATCACCCACCCTTGGAAATGGGGGCTATTTCCAGGGGTGGGTGATGGGGTGACCTGCCCCAGAAAATTGTGATTTCCTGGGGTGGGTCACCCATCACCCGCCCCTAAAAATCGCCCCCATTTCCAAGAGTGGGCAATCCTGTGACCCGCCCCTGCAAATGGTTTTATAGGGGCAGGCCGTATGCTACAGTAACTGACCCAATTTTGTAGGTGCGGGTGGCAATTTCGCCCGCCTCTATAAAAAAAGAGGCGCCCCTACAAATTATTTTTTAGTAGTGGTGCATGGTCAGTTCTTAAACTTATTTGTCTGTATTCTCAAAATGCAAATTTGGCTCCCTAAACTTAGACTCGAATGTCATTTAGGTCCCTATACTTTTAAAATGCAGATTTAGCCCTCGAACCTTATCTTCAGGTGTCATCTAGATCCATATACTCTTTAAAACTTTGCCATCCTAATTAAATTGATAAAAACTAATTTTTATATAGATAATAGTTTCATTATAATTAAGTAAAGTGAATTCAGCTCAATGTGTGTTGAGAATATTGGTGTGCTGAATCTATAAATCGTGATAATCTTTTCCTTTGAAGGCAATATCTTACCTTGCTATAGCATGACAGCCATACTATATTATTCTTGAAAGATTCCTCGAATTTGAATAACTTGTCGTTGTACTTACCGGATGAATATTGGGAGAATCTAAAGGGGTAATAAAATAAGTTAGGAAATATGCTAATAAATAATAATGGCTTGCTTGGAAGCACAAAATTTAATTATCATGTTCTATAGGTGGGATGACACCGTATTTAAGAGTTTAGGGATATAAATGACACCTGAAACCAAATTTAAGGGGCAAATGTGCATTTTGAGAATATAAGAACCTAAATGACAATCGAGCCCAAATTTAGGAAGCCAGATCTGCATTTTGAAAGTATGAGAACCTAAGGGTGTGTTTGGATGGAGGGACGGGATGGGACGGGTCTATCCCAATTTTGCATATGTTTGGTTGAAGTAATAGGTGGGACGGGATAGCATCAAAGAGGAATATTCCTTGAAAAGAGGGACGGCTCGGCCCCTCCATAACTAGCGGACGGATCCATCCCCCGTGCACGACGTCTCCCTCCGTCTCCTTGCGCCTACCCATCTCCTCGTGCTGTCCGCCCCTCCAGCTCCTCCTTGCGTGCGCCAACCCGGCCCCGGCTCTCCTACTCCTCCGGCCAGGCCCGTCGCCGGCGTCTTCTCCCGCTCCTCCGGCCATGCCTGTCACTGGTGTCTTCTCCCGCCGCTCCTGGCTTCCCGCCCCTTGCCGACGTTTCCTCCCGCCACTCTAGGCCTCCCGTCCCTCGCCCATTGCCAGAGTCTCCTCCCGCTGCTCGTGGCCTCCAACCCCTCGTCAGCGTCTCCTCCCATCCTAGCGTCGTCGAAATCAGGCCGGAGCTAGCCGAGACTGAGTAGGCAGCGGAGTATATCGGGCCGGAGCTGCACTAGCCGGAGCAAGTGGGCGGCGACAAAGCAGCCCGGGGATGGCGCGCAGCCGGCTGATGAGCTGGCTGGGGCATAACAGGCAGGATGGTGCGCACCGACAGCGAGGCAGGAGGCGGGCACGCACGGACGGCACGGAGGTCCTCTATTTTTTGTGACTGACACGCGGGTCCCGTAGCCTTCTACGGCTGACATTTGGGACCTGCTACTTGCAAACGCCATCAATAATGGGTCATCCTCATCAACCAAATAATGAATTGGGACGTCATCGTCCCTCCAACCAAACACTAGGTGGGATCATCTCATCCCTAAAAAGAGGGATGACTCTGTCCCGTCCCCTTCGTTCCTCCAACCAAACACACCCTAAGTGACACATATAATCAATACAATCAAGTTAAGAACCAACCATGCATTTTACTCATTAAAAACTGTCGCCATTGATTTTTGTACTTTATTTGGTGAGGTACGTGTCCTTGAAAAATTAGATGTCTATATGATAAACTTTGACTTAACTTGAACTGAATTGGTGAGAAATTTCCATGTTGAAAGTACCCAGAGTGACCTTCCCAGAAATAATGTTGTGAAAAGTCGGATGACACTCCTCTCTTCCTCAGCAGCTAGTCCAGCCAGAGAGGGCCCACCCGTTCCGTGGGCCCAGTTGTCCAGTACCTCTGTTTCCACTGGCAAAACCACATGGGGCCCACATGCACGTGAGAATGAAAAGGCTACGGGTATCTGGAAAAGGGTGGATGGGCACTATTGGAAGGTACTCGCGCAACGTTGGTGCCTGTTACCGGTCTGGGCCCGATCCAGCCGTCCGTATCAACCCGCGCTGCCCTGGCAGCCGTTGATCCTTGTACGCGCAGAATTTCTTCCGTCTTTTCGCCAAAGAACGCGCAGAATTTGAGCATATAAACAGTTGCGTAAAGGTTTATTGCTTCGCACTTTAGCCCCCCACTTTTGCACGAAAATTATGGTACAGTACTAAATAAGGAAAAGCAACGCTTTAATGGAACTTTTGCTAAATCATGGGAATCTATATGTGTCAATACCCATGCATTTAAGCTTCAAAAATATTTTTTAAACCAAAGAAACCCCTACCTATTTTTTATATTTTTTTCTTCAAACCAGTTTAATTTGCTCCCACAAAAAGTCGAACTCAGACCTACTATGCTATTCGAGTGCTCTAACCACTAGGCTAAAGATTTTTTCGCAACTTCCAAAATATTATAAGTGAAACAACAAACTACCCTCTACTTCAAAGTCGAGGCTCACAAAATGAAAAGTTTATGGTGTACTTGCCCTGAGCAATTGATCCCAGACTAGACTACAGGGCAATTGATTGCTAAATCTCTTGTGTTTGTATAATATATTTGATAGCTAAATTTCTTTTTTTTAAAAAAATATATATATACACACACAGGAAAAGGAATCTCTCTTACTTTGTATGTCAAGCACTTAAAAGACCTTGAATTCTGGTTCCAGACTTTTGCAATCAAGGCGCTTTACCAAAACGAACAAGATTCCTTTCAAGGAAATGAATTAGATTTGGTCTATTATTGCCGTGAATATGAAGTGCTTGCCTCCTATACCAAGCTATTTTTAATATTTTCACATACTATACATTTACCAAAGTAGAAAAAGATTACTTAACCGAACACGCCTTGGTAAAATAAGGTGGTAAATGTGAAAGGGCCTCTAACCTATGAAACATCCGTCCGTCAAAATTCGCTACCCGTGGGAGCGAATCAAGGTCTGAAAAAAAAAATATATATATATATAGAAAAATAAGTTCGAGCTTCTCTAACTTCCATCAAACAAAAAAAATAAGGTGGTAAATATTTTCAGGTGCCAACTCAGAAAACAGCTTGCAAAGAAATGCTGTTTGATCCTTTTGGATCGAGATGAGAATAGAGGAATTAGTAGAGGGGGCGACGAAAACTTTTCCTCTTCCCCGGCCTTGTCTTCCCCGTTTGTTCATTTCGCGTGGCCTCCTTTGGCCCCCTATTAAACCACCGCGCTGGGCGCCTCCCCGTGGCGCTCGCGGCCGCATTAGCGCGGAGATCGAGAGACAAGAGAGGGAAGGGCGGCGGCTTGCCGGTTGAAGCCTTCTCCTCTTCCCCCTCCGTCGCCTCCTCCCTCTGCTCCTCTTCGGGAAACCAATCCTCCTCCTGGTACGCGTGGAAACCTCCCTCTTTCTCCTGATTAGCCGCCCGCGTCAGATTTGGATTCTCCGGGCGTTCCAATCTGAAACCTCGGTTCGGAGATCCAGGAGTTCTTGCCTGAGATCCTGGCATTTGGGATTTTTCTGACGGGCATCTTTATTTTTCAGTAAAAGTATGGGGACATCGGCGGCGGAGCCCAATGCTGCCCCCGCGCCGCCGGCGCCGGAGCCGGCTCGGCCGCGGCAGCGGCTGCCGGACTTCCAGCAGTCGGTGCGGCTCAAGTACGTGAAGCTGGGATACCACTACCTCATCTCCCACGGGATGTACCTGCTGCTGTCGCCGCTCATGGCGCTTGTCGCCGTGCAGCTCTCCACCGTCTCCCCGCGCGACCTCGCCGACCTGTGGGAGCAGCTCCGCTTCAACCTCCTCTCCGTGGTGGCCTGCTCCACCCTGCTCGTCTTCCTCTCCACCGTCTACTTCCTCACCCGCCCGCGCCCCGTGTACCTGCTCGACTTCGCCTGCTACAAGCCGGAGCCGGAGCGCAAGTGCACGCGCGAGACCTTCATGCACTGCTCCAAGCTCACCGGCTCCTTCACCGACGAGAACCTCGAGTTCCAGCGCAAGATCCTCGAGCGCTCCGGCCTCGGCGAGGACACCTACCTGCCCCCCGCCGTGCTCCGGGTGCCCCCCAACCCGTGCATGGACGAGGCGCGCAATGAGGCGCGCGCCGTCATGTTCGGCGCCATCGACCAGCTGCTCGAGAAGACTGGGGTCAGGCCCAAGGACATTGGCGTTCTCGTGGTCAACTGCAGCTTGTTCAACCCGACGCCGTCGCTGTCAGCCATGGTGGTGAACCATTACAAGCTGAGGGGGAACATTGTTAGCTACAACCTCGGCGGGATGGGCTGCAGCGCCGGGCTGCTGTCCATTGACCTCGCCAAGGATCTGCTGCAGGTGCATCCCAACTCGTACGCGTTGGTGATCAGCATGGAGAACATCACCCTGAATTGGTATTTTGGGAACAACCGGTCCATGCTCGTGTCCAATTGCCTGTTCCGGATGGGTGGTGCTGCCATCTTGCTCTCGAACAAGAGGTCCGACAGGCGGAGGTCCAAGTACGAGCTGGTGCACACAGTGCGCACGCACAAGGGCGCCGATGACAAGTGCTTTGGCTGTGTGACGCAGGAGGAGGATGAGATTGGCAAGATCGGTGTGTCACTGTCCAAGGACCTCATGGCGGTCGCCGGTGATGCTCTCAAGACCAACATCACCACTTTGGGGCCGCTGGTGCTCCCGTTGTCAGAGCAGCTTCTCTTCATGGCCACATTGGTTGCCAAGAAGGTGCTCAAGATGAAGATCAAGCCGTACATCCCCGACTTCAAGCTGGCCTTCGAGCACTTCTGCATCCACGCCGGCGGCCGTGCCGTGCTTGATGAGCTGGAGAAGAACCTGGAACTTACTGACTGGCACATGGAGCCATCGAGGATGACCCTGTACAGGTTTGGCAATACGTCGAGCAGCTCGCTCTGGTATGAGCTGGCGTACAGTGAGGCCAAGGGGAGGATCAGGAAACGCGACAGGATCTGGCAGATCGCGTTCGGGTCCGGGTTCAAGTGCAACAGTGCCGTCTGGAAGGCACTCCGGACCGTGAACCCGACCAAGGAGAAGAGCCCCTGGATGGATGAGATCGACAACTTCCCGGTGGATGTCCCAAAGATCTCAAAGGTTGGCAACGCATGAAGATACTAGTTGTTCCCAGGTGGCAAGTGGAGTTGGGTCATTGTCAAGGGCTGGGCAGAGGTTTACGCTTCTGACCCCATCGTTCGCACCGTCAGTTCTTGTTTTCAGTTGTAGCATGGCATCCGTGAGGGAACTTGGAGTAGATGATGATTTGATTAGGTAGAAAGGGTGTGATTTCTTCACTAGGGCTGCCTGAATGGCTTAATGTCTGATATGTCCAATTTATTCAGATTGGCGGAATCAATTGGTTTTGTCGCATTCTTTGCTGCCTGACGTCTCAATTGCAGCCCAACTGAAACTTCAATTCCCCTATTCAATTGATCTGTTCTGTCCTAGTATCATCTAGATTGTCGTGTTTTGGATTGGTATAGGTTGTTATGGGGAGGTACTGATGTGTCTCAATTGAAGCCCAACTGAAACTTGAATTCCCCTATTCAATTGATCGTTTCCGTCCTAGTATCATCTAGATTATCAACATGGGGAGGTACTGAATGTGATGTGCCGGACGTGCGGTGCGGTGCGGTGCCCGTCTCTGGTTCTCCAAGTGACCTCCAGCAGCTGTCTCTGATGTGGATCTGAGCTTGCTTGGATGATTTGGGTGCAAGCGCCTGTCAATTATGCATTCATACTTGGAATCAATATCCAACCTGTCAATTATTGCTTTGATAGCAGCTGTAGCCTGTCTTAGCATTATTTTGAATTAAACCAGAGTTGACCACGTGATCTTGGCATCACTGTATTCATTAAAGAAAATTACGGATTATGCTACACTTTAAGTTTATATACAAGGTTTTTGTGCATTGCCAGAAGGCGATACATTTGCTAGTAGCACCTAAAAAATTCCGCAAGATGACTCTGGAATTTGGCAATTTGGCCATGGAACACGCACATCAATCCAGCCTGCAGCCAAGCGTGCACTGGAAGGGGTCCAGGGCCTCATGGGTGAGGTCCCCGTACTCTGCATCCGGCCAATTTGTAGCTGCCTGGCGCGCGCCTGCCTTCTGTGGCTGCAGAAGCGCAAGAGCTCAGCTCCAGTTGCAAAACCATATCCTGACATCCTGAAACGCGCCTGCTCTTCTCTCGGTATTTGAATTGATGAATTGAACGGCGTTCTCCGTTTCCTGTGGCAGGGGGGCGATGCAGAAGCCTACAACTTCCTGTGACACTGACACCACGTGAGGCCATTGCAATTTACAAGACGGAGCACTGATACGACAAGATCAGAATTGCATGACTGTCCGTTGCAGAAACGCATTTTTTTTCTCTTCAGAAACCATTTGCAGTGTGCGTGTACTTAGATACTCAGATCTGAAGTCCTGAACCATATGGGTCCATTACGACAGCAGTTTTAGGTAGTACAAAACTCCAGTTTCTTTGCCGGATGAAACGACGACTTGCAACAATAATAATAGTACCAGGCTTTGTACAACTAGCGTCAATCATGAGATGGCCATGAACAGCGATTCCACATGCACGCCGCGGCCGGGAACGGCACGGCACCATCAGATACACGCAGACGCAGCCATGGATCGGCTCACGTGGCGGGGCATGTGACGCGATTCCCTTTTGCGAACGCAGTGACGAGGAGGATGGAGTGCTTCCTGTCTAGCACAACATGCTGCCAGTCAGTGCCATATCCCAGATGACCCTGGAAAAAGTCTTTATGCAATGCCAGAACCAATTATGAGCTGTAGATGCGAGAACAATTACATGCGTGCAAACACCGTTTCAGGTTTAGCGGATCTGGTCACTGATCTGCAGTGCCGCACGTTCTTGGCAACCATGACAAGAGACTGTCACGTATGGAGCTCGAGTCATCCTAACAGGAGGAATCTGTCACTCGTTGGGCATGACGATCTTGAGCTACTTCAGGAGCAAGAGACATTCGCAACTTCAAAATCGGCATTCAAACTTCAAAAGCTACAAAACTTACAGGTCAGTGAAGCCCTCATGCATCGTACGGATTGGAAAACAGAGAAGCAAAAAACGGGTCAACACAATCACGGTTACCAGCGGCGATACAAAATACTCCACTTTCCTGAACGCAAACACGGTACCTAAACTACCCAACTCTTTTCTCAGGTTTATTTTCGACACTACAGTCACTATGTTGATACTGTTCTATCAAGCGAGGGCCCCATACAAAAACCCACCACCATTTGCTTACGAAGGGATATGGATTTTTCCCCAGTGCTGTGATGACTCAAGAAGCCAGGCTATACCCTTGCATAGCAAACAGGCGCTGATGATGGGAGAAATTGAATGACCACGGCAGCTCTGATGGCAATCTCCTCCCAATACGATCCAATCACCGCTAAGCATGCCAGAGATGCCATGCTGTCCTAACCCTCAGTCTGCCCCTCCTTTGGGATGTGGAAGCCTTCGATCTTGGTTGTAACCTCGTTCACCCCATCAGCCGGCTTGCCATTGGCCGCCTCATTGTCATCAGCATTAGGAGGGCTAAGCTGCCAGATACGGATGGTGCCATCTTCTGAACCTGATGCATATGATTCACCACCAGGTGCAAACCTGACGCAGTGGACTGGACCATGATGCCCTTTGTTACAAGCTGCATATTAGAAGAACAATCATCATTTCATCTGGAAAGTGTAATGGAATAGAACCATAAAAGGGCCTATCTCCCTTGAAAATACTGAACACAAGAAGCATTTCTAAAAGATTAAAACCTTAACCACAGCAAAAAGCTTTTCAACTTAAGAGAAATACAAAAACAGAGCATAAATGCCATCAAGATACTCCCTACAATTATTTATCAACTAACCAAAACTATAGCTAATTATCAGGTGAATACGGGTCAGAACTATTTGAAAAGATTTAAGTTATTCAGGGTGGCTGAAAACTCCTGCAACATCCAAAAAAATATTCCACTAGCAAACCCAATACTTCACATTTTTTTACAGGGGCTACGGCAGGCAAGAAGCCGGTCTGAACATTTGTATTAATAAGCGAAGTTGTTGCTTACATGATTTGGGAAAAAGTGTGGAAGAAAAAACAAAGAAAGGTAAGCTACGTTACAATTAGTCACCAGCAAACCCAATATTCCTTAATAACAGTCTTTTCTCATGAAAAATTCCCTCCACGCTATTTTAAAGACTATTTTGCCCTAGATACCTCAACATGAGGCAAAATAGCCTTTTGGAGCATACAAGGAAAAATCTAGAGAACCCAGGTATATAAGGAACACTTGGTTCAACAATGGCAATGGAAGTCCAGAGTTCATAGTTGCCAAAAAATATCCTTTTTCTGAGTTTATTATGACATTTGTACTCAAAAGGAAAGGAGTTTTGATTCCTTAAAGGTACACAATTTTTGCTAAAGTATTATCTGTACTATGGACTAGTGAGCTAGAAGCTAGGACTGGCGTTGAAGCTAGAATATCGGAATATAACTGATAATGTTACTATTTAACAGTGAAAACCAGAATAGCAGAACGCAACATTGAAAGCCAAACAAACATAATATGCTACGTAATATGCTAATCTTTCTATTTGTATAGGCAAAGGCTACACCAGGGGTTAGCTGCAGGATTTGTGAATGATTAAGAACTAAAACAGATAAACTTACTTATTTCTTCACCAGTAAAGAAATCAAATAAATGAACCCACAAATCTTCTCCTCCAGCAACAAATTTACTCCCGGACTTCGGTTCAAGTGAGGCTGACTCCACATTGCATGGCATATCATAGCTTTTAACAAGCCCGAAGCTGATGAAAAATACCCAAAAACTTGTTGGAAAGGTATCAATCAATTAAAGTTGTCAAGAAAAATGATGATACAAGAAGCTTACTGATTCGCGTCCCAAAATTTTACACTTGAGCCATCAGCTGTAGTGATGAACCTGCCATCCTGGCTTACTTCTGCACTAGTGACAGAAGCCTTGGTTTCAAGAGTTTGGACAATTTTTCCAGTTCTCACATCCCATAGCCTGCAAATTGCCACAAAAGTTAATCGAAGCTGTAGTTAAAATAAATGGCCAATCAGTATACTAGTTTATTATTAATTGAGGCATTTCTTTCGTGTCCTTACCTTACTCCACCCATATCAGTGCAGGAACTTAATATAGTTTGGTCACTATGAAGCCAAGCAGCAGTTCGGACAGAACCAGGTGATTTGTCAAGCTCTCTTGGTGCTGCATCAGGACGATTCATGTCATACACACGCAAAGTCTTCTCCATGCCTCCAGTGAGTAACAGGTGGGTATCCTGCAGTGTCATTGGCAATTGAAATCAGGTTGGAAGTGACCCATAAAGGACAGCACCAATTGTTCCACGAGCATGTAAAAAAGAGACATCAAAGGACAAGACATAAAGCAGTTGCCCCAAGTCCAAAACATATGCTTTCACGTACTGATTTTAGTTTGCAAAATGCAAATACATATCTGTTGGTTTTAAAGGAATTAACATTTATAGGTAGCGTCAGATACATGGAAACATAATTATAATTAAAAGAGGTAAGCTATGTTTTATTTCCATAAGCATGGAACTAAAAAGGCAACTATATTGGAGTCTTGGACCAGGAGTATAAAGTAAAGAAAATAAACAAATACTTGCTACTGATAAGTAAGATGCACCCATGGATATGAATCCACATTAACAATATGTTTTTCGGATAGCCAATAATTGCAGTAAGCATAAAATACTAGGACAGGCTTTAATGTAACTGACCAAGTATTTCACACTGCCTAACCACATTAAAGAAATTTTATAAAATAGTTATGCACTACATCATTTTAAGGTGGAACACAACACTCCAGAACTGACATCATTCATAGTAAGCAGCGTACATAATAGCGGGATATAGCAGCGCTAGTGTTTGAAGGAGGCTGGCGGCTGGCGCTATGCAAATTAACTTGAGTGGTTCCCTGTTGGGTTTACTCCAACTTGCTTGGACTGAAAGACTTTGATGTTGACGTTATCAAGTGTTTGGAGGAGGCTGGTGCTGTGCACATGAACTTCCTCCACTACTTCAGTTACGGGCGCCCTCGTGTCAATTAGCAGCGCTAATTGCTGTACTGGTGAAAGGGTTTTAGCGCCGTTATTCTATTCTGCTCGTCTGCACGGTGTGATATCAGCCAAGAGAAGCCATGCTTGTCCAGGCGCCCCCACCGCCCACTGCTGGTCCCACATGGACAATGCAATGTCGCAGTCAACCTCAGCCATAATCAAGACCTCCCATATGCATGGTCTCCAAGACACGCTCTGCCGCGAGGTTGAGGTTCACACCTCCGGCACACTCACGCTTGGAGAAAGGGGCCATGGACAAGCAGCTGATGTGGCAGGGCACAAGGTTGAGGTCTGGAGGAGGGAGAGGGTGAAGTTGTGAGGATCTTGGGCTGGGAGATGGGGAGGAACCAAGGCTTCATTTCACAAGAATTGGGGGCATCAAGCTATGGAGGCACCAAGAATTTCAAGAATTGGTTGAATTGGAGGGGTCGAGCAGGAAGCAGATAGCTTTTGAATGGGCAGCTGGGCCAGCAAGCTAAGCCAAGGAAATATGTTAAGCTGCTGCTGCTATTCTACCTAGAAAACTATTCGTTTATGATATTTTTGAAACCCCTTGCAGCGGCCATATCCCACTAAAGTGGTTGTGTAGTGCTGGTGCCTCCGCTAAATCATTTAGCCTGCGATTTTAAACACTGATCGTAAATGTGGTAAAGATAAGTACCTCAGAAAAAGCACAGGCCCGGACTATATGCTTGTGTTCAAATGAATGTAGCTCATCACCAGTTAGCGCATCCCATACTTTACTGGAAAAAGAAGGTATCCATGTTAGTTACTAACAGATAATTGAAATCAGGAATGAACATTAAAACACCTGCTGTAGTGGATATCTTAAAGAGTTAAGACCTGCCAACCGATACATTTTCATGCAAACTTCCCAATTAGGCAGTTATCGCTTTGCATACAATTGTATACTTCATTGAACTAAGAAAACCTACTTAAAAGCCATATTCACTAACCTGAATTCTGTAAGATCCACATTGATCCTAAATAGATTGTGGTAACAACAACAGTAGGCCACTTGCCTCCTGAATCTTAGGAAAAGATTACACCCAAAGTTTTATCACAGTACTATGTATGATAACCCTTTCAAAAATTCTTCAATCCCACATTTTCTTCGTTAGGTTTAAAGTTTTCTCGCCCAAGTGTAAAGAGTTCAAAACCTTATGTAGGTATTATACATTCCTGATCTATAGAATTCAAAACAAGAGCAATGTACGCATTCTAACTATGTTTACATAATAGTTATTAGGTAAAAAGGGTGTATGTTAAGGGCAGCAAATAAATGAACAATAACTTCTATCCTAACACATTTGAGTAAAAATATGCCCTGTATAAATATGATTGTGTTCCAAGTTGCTGGCAGATCAGAATAGCGAAATGAACCACACAGCTAAATTCATGTATAACATGTCTCAGGTAGCAAATGAAGAATGAATTAATAGAAATTATCCATCAAATAAACATAATTTGATGCATCAATTTACCTATAAAAGAATCAAATTAACACCAATACCAACTAGAACTTCAAAGGGCAAGAAAACCATACGCTGAGAAGTCAGCAGAAGCAGATGCGGCACGCAGAGCATTTTTGTCAAGACAACAGCACCAAACAGCTCCTTTATGACCTTGAAAAGTCCCAATCCAATCGCCAGTCTCACCATTACGAAGCATTGGATTTGTATCTGCAGGACAAAACAAATGACAGAAGAGGCATTCAATAGCTAGCAACATAACTAAACGCAAATATGCTTCTCCTACTGCAAATTTTCATATGCAACAATGTAAAATCATTCAAAGCTGGCTGGCATAGGACCACACATGTCCAACTTAACAAAAAGCACTTCAACAGTTCAACGTTTACCACCCCTTTAGTGGAGCATCATTTTTTTTGCAATGTCACCAGCTCCCTCACTCATGATAGGTAGGTCTGACTCATTTTGGAATGTCGCTTGGTTCCACTCCAACCTTGGTAAGAGCTACCCTAATGCCTACCCATTCTCTTCTCCAATGCATAATATCCAGTTGAGGCTCAAGTGCTACAATGCATAGTTGCTTAAAAAATTCAGCCAACTGTTCTTGCTTCATCAAAGATACATTTCAATGTATAACTCATAAATCCATTCCAATGCCTACTATAGAGAGTTAATGCAAGGAAGCTCAAATAGGTATTATAGAACATAAAGTGCAATTCTATCCTCACAAAATGGGGATGCATTTAGATTCCGAAGAAAAAGGCCCGTTTGTTTACCCCCAGCTTATATAATCCACCTTATAGGTGTGAAAGAATAAAGTTAAAATAAGCTGGAACAGGGCAGTTATAGGATTATATAAGCTACGTTATAAGCAAGATTATAAAGCTTAAATAAGCTGAATCTGGGGTGTAAACTATGATACAACATGGCAATATTTGAATACCCATAAGGCCATCCTTTTTTGAACGGGCCAGGATATTGTTTGGCAAAGGGTATGCGATCTATTTTTCTACTTGTATAGCATTTGGATATAAAAAACCACATATTACTTTCATCATGATTCATGAACCTATAAACTAAGTTGTTCTTTCGTAATCCGGCCATCCGGGTAACGTTATCCACGATGAAGATTCCCGCACATCTTTCTATGTATCAAATATCCGTTTCTGTACCAAGCTTAACATGGTGTCCATGAATATCCAACCGTTTATTTTTGTTTCCAACCTTTGTAACCATAACTCTGGCATTCAAAACATTAAGCTATAAAAAATACTGACTATATATAGTATTGATTTGACAATTCCAATTTTAACTGACATAAATTAACTCATGAAAATATAAAGTAATCCAGATAACACAGAAATATCAATGAAGTACAGCCTAATTTAAGTAACTGAGCAGCTAACCATCCAAACTGGGAAAGGCACGCTCTAAAAAGGAACCCATGCACTACAAAATGAAATATTGCTCTAACAAGATTACATTAAAAGTGGCCAGCAATAGAATTATAAGGACTAATAATGGCAAGATATTGTATAAACATGTTCGCAATTACTTATTCATCCTCCAAATGAGTCCGATATGGTAAACTTCAGATAAATTGCACCATTCCAACCACAAATAACTTCAGTGATAGTATCTGGTAACTAATACTATGCATCTAAAGCACATGAACATAATGTTTCCAATCGCGTATCAGTCACCAGTAACATAAATTATTCAATATCAGCACCCTTCATAGCCATAACCATTGGAGGCTACTTGAGCATATGAATGGAAGGAACAAGTGGAAGTTCGATCTACCAACATAAAAGTAGAGTATAGTGATATGGATGGAGCGAGAAAATCACAATGAAATAAATCAAGATATGAGTAATGGGTTTCTCTTGCTCAAAGAATTGAATCAGGGAGTGGGGCTGATAACAGTAACGATTACAATTTTGTTTTCTCCAGAAATCAACCAAGTAGCCAGCCCAGCTGTTATCACCCATCCCACCAAGTTCCTAATAAATGTCTTCTGCCTAAACGACAAAGTGGCCGCCAGGTAGGCAGTACGCGCCAACCTAATGCGTGCCTAGTGCTTTGAATCATGCCCAAAAGGGGGGAAAACGCTTGGACATTTCTAGATTGGCGAATCGGCTGTCAGTTTCACACCATGGATGCTTTCAGAAATAGGAAACTACAGTGTTGTCTCTTTTGACTCATTCCTTAAATGGTATATTCCTTAATAAATTGATATACCCGACAATTCCGTTATCTGACACGAAATGGGTGTGTAAGCATATTTAGTGGATCAGTTCAAAAGAACACTGTCCAATTTCTGCAGGTCTAGAAGGTACTTTAGAAAAATGCAGCCCATAAACAAACCAAAGTACGCAGTTAAATCATCAGGAAACTATCATTGCACAGACTGCACCACCAACCAACTGCTATCCAGCTAAAAAACTAGAGAGAAATCAGAACGCTTAAACGCATACAGCCTAGCCAATATATCGCATACACATGAACAACATGTCTCCAATTGCATATCAGTCACCAGCAACACAAATTATTCAATTTCAGCACCCTTCATAGCCATAACTATTGGAGACTACTTAGCATATGAAAGGAAGGAACAAGTGGAACTTGATCTACCAACATAATTTGAGTATAGGGTTATAGATGGAGCGAGAAAATTTCAATGAAATAAATCAAGAAATGAGTAAAGGTTTCCCTTGCTCAAAGGCAATCCGGGAGCAGGGATGATAACAATAACATCTAAAATTTTGTTTCCTCCAGAAATCAACCAAGTAGCCTGCCTAGCTGTTATGGCCCGTCCCGCCAAGTGCCTAATAAATGCCTTCTGCCTATACGACAAAGTGGGCCGCCAGGTTCAAATAATCAGCGATTAGGCACTACGCGCCAACCTGATGCCTGCCTAGTGCTTTTTTAAATCATGCCCAAACGGGAAAAAACGCTCGGGCATTTCTAGATTGGAGATCAGTTTCACCATTTGACTGTGGATACTTTCAGAAAAAGGAAACTACTGTGTTGTGTCCTTTGACTCATTCCTTAAATACCGTTATCTTACACGAAACAGGTGTGTAGGCATATTTAGTGGGCCAGTTCAAAAGAACACTGTCCAATTTCTGCAGGCCTAGAGGTAGTTTAGAAAAATTCAGCGCACAAACCAACCAAGTACACAGTTAAATCATCAGGAAACTATCATGGGACAAACTGCACTACCAACCAATTTCTATTCCAGCTAAAACTAAAGAGAAATCAGAACGCTCAAACAAGCCTAGCAACATCTCGCAACAGCATATAGCTAACAGCAGGACATCGCGTCACAATCAACAGCCTGATCCGAACCAATCACAAAACTAAAAATAAAAAGCATCGCCCAGAACCGGAGGGAATGCCGGGGGATTCGATTCACTTACCCTTGCTGGCGCTGATGAGGAAGTAGCCGTCGGGCGTGACGGGGCTGTAGAAGAGGTCCACCACGGGCCTCGAGTGGCCGTGGCACACCAGCGGGATCGTCACCTTCTTCTTCTGCTCCATCGCGCCTCGGCTCGCACCCCGTTCCCCCGGTGAGATAAACACCCTAGCCCCGGCGACGACGATGGCCCTGGAATGCGCCGCCCCTAGCGCCCCAAACCCTAGCACTCCGATCGGAGAAGAGAGAAAACCCGCAACAAAAATCCGGGGCAAAAAAAATCGGAGGAAATTGGAATCAAATCGCGCGGATCGGCGCGGGGCAGGGCGATCCGGATCCTTAGGGTTGGATCTGTACAGGCGCTTTATTGGGTGGATGGATCGGCGGGGGGCGGGCGGGAGTGGAGGGTGAGGCGAGGCCGGCCTCCTTGGGCGGAAGGGTGGGGAAGGGGGCAGGAAGCCGGACGCCGGGCTTATATAGGGACGGGAAGAGGCGAAGAGGCACGCGCTCGAGCGGTCGCAGCGGGAGGGGAGGGCGAGACTGCGCGAGTGGGAAGCTGTCGCCTTGTCGGGTTGGGGTCGTTGTGGGCCGCAGGATCGTCGACTGACGGTCTGGATTTTCCGTGAGCGTTTTGGAAGATTTGTCTGGGCCGAGACGAACTGCTGTTCTACGGGCCTTTTATTTACGGAGAGAAATGGTGGGCCGTGTAATCTCACTTCAGAGATCGTGCTATTGCTACGGTTTGCAAAGGGGTTAAGCGGCTGGGCCTTTTCCCTCTCTTCCTGCTCGATCTCATCAGAGATCATGCATGGTTCATTGGGGGTCGGGTTCTTTAGTCGCTCTTAAAATTCCTATCACATTAGATACTAAGTATTAAGTACAGATTAATTATAAAACTAATTGCACAGATGGAGACTAATTTACGAGATGAATCTATTAAGCCTAAATAGTCCATGATTTGACAATGTGATGCTACAGTAAACATGTGCTAATGATGAATTAATTAGACTTAATAGATTCGTATCGTGAATTAGCCTCCATCTGTGTAATTAGTTTTATAATTAACTCATGTTTAGCTCTCTTAATTAGTATCTAACATTCGATGGGACCCCACAGTTGGTAATACATATTAAAATTTAAAAAGCGCCCATTGGAGAAGTTAAAACGTGATGGTTTGAAAGAAATTGCAGAACGGTAGGTCGGTAGCACGCTAGCATGCGGTATGTAGGATGGATGACACAGCACACTGATGAACAGGGTTACAAGGCCACTGATGATCTGCCTCGTTGGACTTGGCGGCTCAAAGACCGCCAAGCAAGTAATTGCGCAGCCCCGTCGCGATACAAGCACCGGCGGCCGCGAGCCTTGGGAACCGCCGGGCAACGAGCGACAGCATCGCGAGCGCCGCGCCGAGCAGCCAGAGGATGAGGCCGATGACCAAGTGCTCGACGTTGCCGGACGAGGGCGCGCTCCTGCTCACTTGGTGCGTGAGGGTGATGGCGCCGAGCAGCAGCAGGACACGGGCGGAGTCGATGAGCTGCTGGTGGTGGCCGCCGATCGCGCGGGCGCGGCCGTCCATGGCAGCCATTGCCGCGAGACGTCGGAGGTACCGGGCGAGCGGTGCGACCATCGTCGTCTTCCGCTGTATCTGCGTGAAGTAGGAGGTGACGGCGAGTGTTGGTGAGTGCGCACACTCGCATGGTTTTTTATAGCCGGCTGGAATCCGGGGGAACAGGGTTCATCTTACATTCCATCCCTAGAAAGGCGTGGATTTCCTAGTGTGGGTCCAGGAATGGTCCACCTTGGACATTCGATCCAGAAGGGCGTGGATTTCGTAGTGTGGGTCCAGGAGAGGACGATGTTTACCAATTGGTGCGGTGATAGGCTGCGTTGCACAGCATGCGTACCGTGCAGCCTTGTACCAAACTCTAAAATGAGATCTAGCTCTGTAAAAAATAGGATTATAAATAAGATATATGATATATCAAAAACCGTACCTATTCGACTCTTGCTTTCATAATCTTTACATGAAGTGCTTCATTCTTTTAGTGTTCCTTGAAATGAAATCTTCAATGATATGCCCTTGACCAAGTGACTGATTATCGGTGGACACTTGTGACTCTTTTCTAACAAATTTATCCATAGCACCTTTTTGAGATTGAGTTAAATCCTCTATTCTTTGTTTTTTCTTACGCTTTTTGGTAACCAGATTTATACTTTCTAGACCGGTTTGCAAAAAACATGACTAGAATCTTGAATTGGAACACTAGATAATCCAGAACCAGAACAAAGATAACCGAACACCTAGATGGATCAATATTATATTAGTCATCACCCATCAACATTGATTAAAATATTGAAAATTAACTGGACCAGATTAGTATACTTGAAGCGATCGATCACAATTGACAAATCGATTAGCGAAAAGGAAGTCTTCTACGGTTGTACCGGTGCCGATTCCGATTCCCGACGTCGCGGATGCGTTGCGCACCGTCGGCACCGGCGATTGGCGAAAAGGAAGGGCATCAGGGCCACATGCCCACACGTAGCACACCGAAGTCCGGAGTCTACACGCGCTGCGACGGCTGCGCCACCAGCGACATGACTGCACACCAGGGCCGACGGGCGATGCGCGACGGATGGACTCCTATCTCCTAGCCTCCTGCGAACCTGCGCCCGCCATCTATACCCTATTGTCCCTATAGAACCTTGCTGGTTGGTGGGCCCATCCAATTTGGGGGCCTGTTCCATCGAACCGCTCGCACACCTTTCGGCTCGGCCCTGGTACCGTGGTGCCCCGGAGATGCCTCAGAGATGGAGATATTTAGGCAGGCTGCCCGCTGCCGAGCGGCTGGATGTAGCACAATTAAGAGTAGGCCCAAGACGCATTTGGATGGTCAAACTGAGTTTTCTCTAGCAAATTTCGATCAATTTCCCTCAATTTTAAGGTGTGAAAGTGAGGTTTTAGTTTTAGGTTCCGACTCTGATGCAGGATCCACATCTAAATCCAGTCGCACTACTTTGAGCAGACTATTAAACTGATTCATCTGCAACAAATTTCAGTCAATTTCTTTAAAATTTTAAGGTGTGAACGTGAGGTTTTAGTTTTAGGATCCGTCTCATGATGCGGTCCCATATAAGTCCAGCCACACTATCTTGCACAAAGTAATGCGCTGTCAACTGAGTTATCTCTAGCAAATTTCGATCTTTTTCTCTAAAATTTTAAGGTGTGAATGCAAGATTTCAGTTTTAAGGTTCGGCTCTTGACACAGGACCCACATATAAATCTAGCCGCACTACATTGCACAAAGTAACGGGGCTGTCATATTTAGTCATCTCCAACAAATTTCAATCATTTTCTTTAAAAATTTTCGTGAGCGTTTTGGACTTTGTCTGGGCCGAGAGACGAACTGCCATTCTACTACGGGCCTTCTGTAAGGAGATAGATGGTGGGCCGTGTAATCTCACTTCAGCTGGGTCGTTTCCCTGTTTTCCTCTGCTCGATTTCATCAGGGATCATGGTTCATTCATTCATCGGAGACAAAGTTCAATCATCGTTAAAAACAAAATTTAATACGTATTAAAATTTAAGGATCGCCCATTGGAGAAGTTGAAACATGATGGTTGGAAGAAATTGCAGAACGGTGGGTCGGTAGCACGCTAGCATGCGGTATGTAGGATGGATGGCACAGCACAATGATGAACATGGGTTTCAGGGCCACTGATGATCTGCCTCCTTGGACCCTGCGAATGGCCATGGCTACTCAAAGACCGCCAAGCAAGTAGTTGCGGAGCGCCGCCGCGACGTTAGCACCGGCAGCCGCGAGCCTTGGGAACCGCCGGGCAACGAGGCAACGAGCGACAGCATCGCGAGCGCCGCGCCGAGCAGCCAGAGGATGAGGCCGATCACCAGGTGCTCGGCGTTGCCGGACGAGGGCGCGCTCCGGCCCAGCTGGTGCGTGAGGGTGATGGCGCTGAGCAGCATCATGACACGACCGGAGTCAACGAGTAGCTGCTGGCGGCGGCGGCCGATCGCGGGGCTGCGACCGTCCATGGCACCCAGAGCCGTGAGACGCCGGAGGTAGCGGGCGAGCGGTGCTGCCATTTTGCCGGCTTGCCACTTTATCTGGAGTCCTCTTCCTTTGGCGGTGAACGTAGTCGGGATTGCGCCCACGCGCAGAGCTTTTATAAGTGGTGCAATGTGACCTGCAGTGTACACCGATAATGATTGTTATGGTTATGGTGACCTGCACTGATACGGTGTAAATGAGTCGGGGAAACAAAGTGCGTTGGACAGTTCTAAATATGAAGCTGAACACCGAGACTCATCTGACATGGAGATCATAACGCAGGATGGTGTAGTCTATATGGAAAGATAGGAAAACCAATCGAGAATTAGGAAAGTACTCGTTGCAATAAGAGTAGAACTTCTCTAGTCGTATCCGACTAGTATTCTTGTAACCAACCGGCCTGTAACCCTGTCCCCGGCAATATAAGGTGAGGCAGGGATTCCCTCCAAAGCAATTCAATCCAACCAACACACAGGATGTAGGGTATTACGCAATCTAGCGGCCCGAACCTGTCTAAATCGTGTGTTTGCATTTACCTTCGAGTTCCTGATCTCGACGAGCCCCTCTAACAAAAACACAACTTCAGGCACTCCCCTTGGTAGGTTGCCGAGTTTAAACACTGACAGCTGGTGCGCCAGGTAGGAACCTCGCCGAGAATCCACTAGCGAACTCGATGGCACAAGTCATCATCAAGCCAATCGTCACGTTCGAAGCAGACGTGACGTTTGTCTTTAGCTCCTAGGTTTGCATCGCAGACAGCGCTGGAAATTTCCACTGCTACATTGCGTCGGCCTTGGAGAAGGCAAACCATGAAGCTCCAGCGCCAAGCTCTTCAGGATTTCATCGAGAATTTCGGCGAATTTTTAATTTCTGACCTAGTTAGAGACTAGGGGATGAGTCCAAGTTCAACGCGACTTCTCCAGCCTATCGGATTGAATTTCACGAGTCGGCACATAAGCCATCGTGCGAGTCGGACTAGACCTTGAGACTGGTAATAGCTCCAAAACAGCTCTGATTGGCACAAGGCTGGATCCTAAATAGGAAAGCATGCTCGTCAGCTTACTTCGGGCCAACTAAGACATCTTCGCATGGAAACCAGCGGACATGCCAGGGATGCCTAGGAAGTTTATCGAGCACTCACTCAACGTGAATCCAAAAGCTACACCAAAAAGGCAACGCCTACGACGATTCGCCCAAGACAGAAGGGAAGCCATTAAGAAAGAGTTGGCTAAACTACTCGCGACAGGCTTCATAAAAGAAGTCTATCATCCAGAGTGGCTCGCCAATCCTGTCCTAGTGCAAAAGAAATACAACAATGAGTGAAGGATGTGTGTCGACTACACAGACCTCAACAAGCATTGTCCAAAGGATCCCTTTGGACTCCCTAGGATCGATCAAGTCATCGACTCCACAGCTGGATGCGCCCTCCTCTGTTTCCTCGATTGCTACTCGTGTCGGTGTTTTAGACCGGCAACCCACCTAGGGGGTACCCTAGGTGGTCTTTTATGCAGTAAGGGTCGTCGAGAATCAAGGAATCAATGGTGACGCAAGGAACACGATTTAGATAGGTTCGGGCCGCTAGATCGCGTAATACCATACGTCCTGTGTGTTGGTTTGTATTTGATGAACTGAAGTTGTTTCTTGAGAGGGGTCCCTGTCCGCCCTTATATACACGGGAGGGCAGGGTTACAAGTCTGAGTCCTAGTCGGGTACTATTACAGAGTTCTACTCGGTAAGGCTCGAGTAGTTTTCCATAAACATACTTGACTAGTCCGAGTAGGATACGCCCATCCTTGTTCTGATCATGTTCGAGTACGCCCCACGGTGGGCCGTCCAAGGTCTACTCGTGGGCCTGGGGTGTATGCCCATCAAGCCCCCGAGTACTTTGTAGTCGTGCACCACAGTCTTGGGCACTGCGGGCACTATCCGAGTAGCTAGTCGTAGAGGTTGCAGACTGAAGTGCTCGAGTACTGTCGCGTGACTGGAAGGTACTCTTTTTGTTCCTTCGAGTTGTTTCTGTTCTGAGATTTTATATGGTAGTGCGATGTCAATCGCACTCCATATGGAGTAGCCCCCGAGCCTTAGGTTGAGTCGAATAGTCAGGCTTAGGGTCAAAATCAGTCTTCTGTCTTTTTTTACCCTTGGCAGTCTTTGAAAAAAAAATCCGACCAACAGGTACGGTACCCGCAGCCCCCGAGCACTTAGGCGATCTCTGTCGTTGAAGTGGTCAGCAGTCCGTTGAAAAGAGTAGCCGTTGAGTGTTTAAGGCGATTAATCTGCAATTAATCTGTTAGAATCCATCCATTGCGTAACCGACGCGTGGAAACCGGAGTTGGCGGAGATAAAACTGGAAATCCCCCTTTCGGTTGGTTTTACGCCCATGGTAATCAGATCTGTTCTTCTGCCTCCCCTGTCCTCCTGCTCCACATTTGCGCCGCCGTCAGTGCCACCGCCGCCACTGCCGCCTCTTGAGGGAGATCCGAGGAAGGGTGCCGTTCTAGCTTGAGGTTGAGTCCATCGAATGCGCACCAAGAAGATGGGCAAGAAACCCGAGAAGATTCAGGGCAAGGCTCCGGTGATGGGCAAGGCAAAATCCAAGAAGGGGAAGGAGCTGGTGCTGCCAGCGCCGAAGGTGGGGCCGATGAACCAGACTGCGCCGCCGCCGCCGCCTGGAGCAACGTGGCAACATTCAGTGATGAAGGAGGAAGCCGTACAAGCACTAGTCGATGCAAAGCTTCTACAGCCGAAGGAGATTCTTGAGTGGCGCCCCACATTTCCAAATGCGTGGCAATTTGAGGAACATCCAGGCGAGACCGTGATGCTCGCGCACTTTGTGGAAAGGGGGTTGGCAGTGCCCACCTCCGACTTCTTCAGAGGTATTCTTGACTACTATCAGTTTCAACTTGTGCATTTGAACCCCAATGGTGTACTGCATATGTCAATATTTGTACACCTCTGCGAAGTGTATCTGGGAGTTCCTCCAAGTCTCGAGTTGTTTAGGAAACTGTTCCGTTGTAAGCCACAACCAAGTGTCCATAGAACCAAAGTCTTTGGAGGTGCCGGGTTCCAACTCAAGAACTCGGGCGCATACATTGAGTACAGCTTGACTGACTCACATGGGGAGTGGAAGAAAAGGTGGTTCTACATTGGGAACCATGATCCTTGCTTGCCTGTGGTGACTGGTCATGCGCCCAAGCACACGGAAAACTGGGTGAGCGAACCCGAAGACACTCCCAAGCTTGATCACTTGATGCAGCAGATTACCGAGTTGAAGGCACTCGGTCTAACTGGAATCAATGTGACGGCTAGCTTTCTGAAGAGAAGGGTCCAGCCGCTTCAACAACGTGCTCACTCGGGAAGTGAGTACGCAGGTCTTAAGGATCCGTCGCGTATGTCCGATGAGGATATATCCGATGATGACGTAGAGGCACTACTGGGCAAGTTCTTCAGGAACTATCAGGGAGTACCAGTAATCCCTGCGGCCCTTCGTCAGTATGACGCCTGGTATGAGCTAGAAGTGGTATGTCTTTGCACCTGACTTGTACTTTTTTGACTTGTGTGATATTTGTTGTTGATATCGACTTGTTTTTTTGTAGTCTCGAGTTCTGGCCGGCTACTTGGCGCAGTCGGAAGAAGAGTCAGAGGCTGTTGCTGAGGAGTCGGAGGACAAACCTTCTCCTCCTGTCAAGAAATGCAGAGTAGTCCGCAAGATGTCTACGGCTAAGTATTCTTCAACCCCTGAGAAGTCTCGGGGTACCAAGGTATGTAGTCGTGAACTTATCTTTAACTGATAAATTTGAACTTGCTATTGTTATGACCAATTCGTCTTTGTCATAAAAGCTATTGACACAGCGCTTGGTGGTGATGAGACTGCTTCTGGAGAAGTACGTAACCGACTCGGATGTCGGTGATGTGTCTGTTGATATGGTGCTAGAGAAGGTGCCATCAACAGAAGTTGGAGTAGCCCCCGAGTTATCCGCACCGGCTCCGTCAGCTGCCATGATGCCCGTCACTGACCAAGCGGTCCTGGGGCTGCCTGCCGGAGTAGCGGGTGTTGCCAAGGAGGTGTCACCAGTACTTGCTACTGGTACTTCGCTGTCTAATGTAATCGCCAGTGGTAGGCATTGTCCCTTCTAAATGTATTTGTTTGAGTTGTATTGTAGTCCTGACTTCTGCTTCGTAGGCTTTGGCGAGAAGACAGCGCCGGCAGCTGTTCCTGCGGCGCCCAGTACTCGGCCGTCGGTCGCCGAGAAGAAACGTGTGCGATTGCCGCCACGCTCAACCCGGTGAGTTTTCTTGTCTGTTGAATGTCGTTAAGTTGTCTTGAAATCATGTAGTGACGTATTTTGGTGCAGAGATGCAGAGGAAACTATCCCTGTAGAAACAGGGGTAGGGCCGAATCCCCCGACTACATTATCTTCTCCTTTCGAGGACTTAATTGTTGAGGAGGTACCCGGGGTTGACGCCGGTCGTCTTGGAGCTACCATGTCGATGCTTCAAGACGTCATCCGTTTGGCGGAAGTTCCCGCCACTGCATCGGATTCAGGAAGTGCTGCCTTATCAACATTTACTGGCGGATCGCTGGCCGTAGTGGGTGTTGAAAAAGCCAAAGAGACGACTGCTCCGGGTATGTTTCTGTAGTCTTGTTATTGTATTCATAGCAGGCAGTTGACTGATGATAAATGATGTAGGAGCCATTTTGGGTACAACTCCTCATCTTGCGGAAAGTACTCAAAGACCGGTGATCAGCCTGCCATCCAACTTGGAGTTCCAGAAGGCCATCGATGTTTTCCGGAGCTTCCAGGTAAATTTTTGTTTTTTGAGTTGTCACATGGACCGAGTAGTTGTGAGGCTTTTGACTCACCATAGTACCTTGCATACTTGGACCTTTTCAGGAACGAAGTCATCAACTGGAGCAGGAGTGTGCCCGTCTAACAGAAGCTCTGAGGGTTCAGGAGGTTGGGGCGAAGTCTTTTGCTGTGGAACGTACGGATCACGCAGTCCTGCAGCAAAAACTGGAGAGCCGCTACAAGTCGCTGAACAAGAAGTATCAAGGTAAGCACTTTGCATACTCCGAGTATGTCCGATTGTAGTCGGCTGTGGTTGAACTTGTTTTGGATTGTAGAGCTCAAGAAGCAAGAGATGGCTACAAGGAGCCAAGTTCTCAACTGGAGAAACACGCATGATCGAGTGGCGGATGAAGCTGAACATCTTCGGGCCGCGCTGGTGGAAGCACAGGCTGCTTGCGAGCATCAGCGGGACAGGAAGATGCAGAATGGCGTGATGCTTGCCATGGCCATGGTGGCATGCAGGGATCATACCCAGACCATGGGAAGACTTCGAGGCGAACTCCAGGAGCTGACTGTAGTGGCTGAAGACTTGGTGAACGCCATAGCCCCCGTTGAAGAAGGCGCAGGGCCACAATCACTAGTCGAGCGATTGAAGGCTGCCTCGAGTAAAGTGGCGGGACTCTACAAAACTGTTTGCAAACAGGTCCTTGCAGTCGTGAAGTCCTACTACCCGAGGGCAGACTTGACGGCAGCTGGTGATGGCGTGGCTCGCAACTGCTCAGAAGAGGCACATGTGCAGTACCTCGAGGAGGCGGAGCCTATTGCGTCGAAGATGTCGGAGTTTGTCTCACTAGAAGAGCCTTGAGCTTTGTATGCACTCTTGTATTTGTGTCGAGTAATCTGAACAATACTTTTGGACAAATGAATACTTGCCCATTGCTTGAGGTGATTGTCTTGCGAAGAGTGATTTTACTCCGTGCTGGCTGACCCGAAGCCCCAGGGTCGGCTGAGCCCGACCCTTTAGGGAAAACTCCGCTTCGCCCGACCCTTTGAGGGGGGCAAACTCCGCCTCGCCCGACCCTGAGTCTTGAGGTTAGGCGCGCCCGACCCCTGAGCGGAGGATTGGAGTAGTCCAAGCCCCCGAGATAATGGGGAGCGCGTAGGCCGTGCGTGTCTTGGAGTAGTTCCGAGTGTTGAGTAGTCATAATGCTGTCGAGTACTCTAGTTTTGAGGATCACGGGCGTACTGTACTCCTTTGTCCTTTGTGGATGCACGGGTGTACTGTGCTCTTTTGTCCTTTGTGGCATAAGTACCATCACATGGGCAGAGTCAGGGGTCGTCAGACTCATTGATCATGGGCGCATAGTAACTCTTGGGTAGGTGGTAGTTGCATCTTTCGGCTATAAATAGAGCCATCTGGAGAGCGAACCAAACCAAGTTTCTGAGTGACAATGGATTGCCTTCGGTTGCTTTTGTTTGAGTGTAGAGAGCCATCAAAGAGTGCACCGGCGCTAGAAGATTCCTCGTAGATTGAGGCCACCTTCCCTCCACAGACTCCTGCGCTCGTAGGGATAGCCGCGATGCTAGAAGAATCCTCGTAGGAGGTTTCGTCGCACGCCTCATCTTGCAGCTCGTGATCCAGTCGAGTACGCGCTGGAACTCACGAGTGATGGGTGATGAGTGCCGCGGTCTTTATCCCGCTCTCTGGGAGGTGGAGGTGCGGCCGTAGAGTAGATTGGCTCCGCAAGGCTAGCAAAAGAGCAGCCTTGGTTCCCTCTAGGCGCGTCGTGCCGGATTCATCGTTGCCGCTGTCAAGGCAGTGGCAATGCTGGAGTTCCTGGTATTGCCTTGGGTAGAGTACCTGGATATGGCTGCGTTTTGCGCAGCTTCCTTGCGTGTGGGCCCTTCCCCTTGTGGTCGGCAGACCTGAGTGGCCTTGTGATAGAGTAAAAGTCTGAGGCTTAAATGCAGTCCGCCAGTAGGCAGTTGCTTGTAGTCGTTGTGTATTCCGTGTACTTGTACTTGTACTTGTATGTAACCTGATGTATCATCTTCTTGGTAAAGAAACACTTTACGGAAAATTTGTACCAAGGCAGTAATCTTTGTTGAGTTGACAACTCTTGTTCAAAGCTGAGGTATCTTGAAATCGGTAGTCGGGCAGTTAGCCCGAGTAGTCATCATGAGTTATTACCTTAAAGCAGTTACTCGGATGCTGCTATGGGTAGTAGCGACAAAGATGTTCTATATTCCAGGAGTTTGGTACTTGTTCTCCTGAAAGCTCTTGGAGTCTGTAAGATCCAGGTCCCGTAACCTTTGATACGATGTAAGGACCTTCCCATGGTGAATTGAGTTTATGCAACCCTGACGTGTCTTGGATACGCTTAAGGACCATATCGCCCGAGTTGAAAGACCTTTCCTTGAGGTTGCGGTCGTGGTAACGCCTTAAACCGTCAAGGTATCTGGCAGATTGCACGAGGACTACGCATCTTGTTTCTTCTAGACTGTCTATATCTGTTCGCCTTGTTTCTGTTGCCAGTTCCTCGTCGTATTGTTCAACGAATGGTGATTGCCACATGATGCCAGTGGGTAGTATGGCTTCCAAGCCATATACCAGGAAATAGGGCGATAGCCCCGTAGTCTTGCATGGTTGGGTACGTTGGCCCCATAGAGCATTGGGTAACTCTTTGAGCTATTTGCCACCTTTGGTGTTGCCAACATCATGTAGTCTTTTCTTCAGGGCGTCAAGTATCATGCCATTAGCACGCTCGACTTGTCCATTGGCTCGCGGGTGAGCAACCGAGACATAGCAGACGTCGATACCGCTATTCTCGCAATATTCCCAAAAGTCGTGATTGTTGAAACTTGACCCTAGGTCTGTGATAATCCTGTTCGGAAAACCGTAGCGGTGTACAATTTCATCCAAGAAGTCGAGGACCCGGTCTGCCTTGGGGCAAGTGACTTGTTTGACCTTGATCCACTTGGTGAATTTGTCGATTGCCACGAGTACTCGGTTGAATCCTCCTGGCACAGTTGGTAATGATCCTATCCTGTCGAGCCCCCAGCAGGCAAACGGCCATGTTGGAGGTATTGTGACTAGCTTGTAGGCCGGTACATGTTGCTGTTTTGTGAAGAATTGACAACCTTTGCATTTCTGAACTAGTTGTTTAGCGTCGGCCAAAGCCATTGGCCAGTAGAAACGTGCTCTGAAAGCCTTGCCAAATAGTGTCCTTGAGGAGGCGTGATTACCACAGATTACTCTGTGAATTTCCTCTAGGATTTCTTGGCCATCTTCTCTGGTGACGCACTTCATGAGTACTTCAGATGATACACCTTTCCTGTAGAGCTTGTTTCCGACTAGAACGTAATTTTTTACTCGCTGGGAGATTTGCTTAGCTTTATTTTTGTCGGATGGTAGTTGGTGATCTTTGATGTAGTCGATGAAGGGTGTCCTCCAGTCGACTTCTATCATCATGACTTCACTAGAGACGTCAGTAGTCGGGATTGCTGGCGGTGTGACTTGGTCGGATATGGACGGCTTGCGCAGTTCCTGTACGAAAATTCCTACTGGAACCTCTGCACGAGTGGAGCCCATTTTAGATAAGACGTCGGCGGCAACGTTGTTGTCGCGAACGATGTGATGAAATTCCAAGCCTGAGAACTTATTTTCTAGTTTGCGGACTTCTTTGCAGTAAGCATCCATGTTGTCCTTGTTCCGGTCCCACTCGTCATTGACCTGGTTTATAACAACTAGAGAGTCGCCGTATACCAGTAGTCGTTTGATGCCGAGGGAGATTGCAAGGCGAAGGCCGTGTAGCAGTGCTTCGTACTTGGCTTCATTGTTAGATGCTTCCCAGAATATTTGCAGCACGTACTTGAGCTGGTCTCCCCTGGGGGAGATGAGCAATATGCCTGTGCCGACCCCTTCAAGTTTGAGGGTTCCGTCAAAGTACATTACCTAATGTTCTGGCTGTTCGACTGGTGTTGGCACTTGATTTTCAGTCCATTCAGCTATGAAGTTGACCAAAGCTTGAGATTTGATAGCTGTCCTTGGCTTGAAGTCGAAGGAGAGAGCTCCGAGTTCAATTGCCCATTTGGAGATTCTACCCGTGGCATCTCTGTTGTGGAGAATTTCGTCGAGCGGGAAATCGGAGATGACAGTGATGTTGTGCTCTTGGAAGTAATGGCGCAGTTTCCGGGAGGTGAGCAAAATTGCGTATAAAAGCTTTTGTATCGGTGAATACCGAGTTTTGGAGTCCGAGAGTACTTCGCTGACGAAGTAGACAGATCGTTGGACTTTGTAAGCGTGGCCCGGTTGAGACCGTTCGACTACTATTGCCGTACTGACAACATGAGTAGTAGCTGAAATGTATAGGAGTAAGTCTTCGTTCGGAGAAGGAGCAGTGAGTACAGGAGGCTTTGACAGGAAGTCTTTGAGTTGCGTTAGTGCCTCGTCTGGCTCTCCCGTCCATTTGAACTTGTCCTGGCGTTTGAGAAGCTTGAAGAAGGGTAGTCCCCGTTCTCCAAGTCTCGAGATAAACCGGTTGAGAGCGGCCATACAGCCTGTGAGTTTCTGCACATCCTTAATGCTGGCTGGTGCCTGCATGTTTGTGATGGCAGATATTTTCTCCGGGTTGGCCTCAATGCCGCGATGGCTAATGATGAACCCGAGTAACTTACCGGAAGGTACTCCAAAGGCGCACTTAGTAGGATTGAGTTTCCATTGGAAAGCGCGTAGACTAGAGAAAGTTTCCTCCAAGTCAGCAATGAGTTCCTCCCGGTTTCTTGTTTTGACGATGACGTCGTCGACATAAGCTTCGACATTGCGGTGAAGTTGCTTTTCGAAGCACATCTGTATGGCCCTTTGATAAGTTGCCCCTTTATTTTTTAGTCCGAAGGATATTGTTTTGTAGCAGAAAGCTCCGAAAGGCGTGATGAACGCTGTTTTGGCCTGATCTTCTTCTTTGAGGCTTATGTGGTGATAGCCGGAGTAGCAGTCGAGAAAGCATAGTAAAGCGCACCCAGCGCTGGAGTCGATCACTTGATCGATCCTGGGTAGCCCGAAAGGGTCTATTGGGCAGTGTTTGTTGAGGTCAGTATAGTCAACACACATTCTCCACTCGTTGTTTTTTTACGAACGAGCACAGGATTGGCGAGCCAGAGAGGATGAAAGACTTCTTTGATGAACCCTGTCGCGAGTAGCTTGGCTAACTCTTTTTTGATTACTTCTCATCTGTCTTGAGCGAATCGGCGTAGTCATTGCCGTTTTGGAGTAGCTTTGGGATCAACATTGAGGGAGTGCTCAATCAGCTCCTTGGGCACACCTGGCATGTCAGCCGGTTCCAAGCGAAGATATCGTGGTTAGCCCGAAGGAAGCTGACGAGCGCGAATTCCTATTTAGGATCTAGCCCTGTTCCGATCAGGGCTGTCTTGGAAGGGTCACCCGTCTGGAGGTCAACTGATTTGATGTCTTGCTCACTGGCGGGTTTCACCTTTGTGGACCCAACTTATTTTTCGGGATCTCTAGTTCGATTAGATGGAGCTTCTTTGAAGCTGTGAAGATTTGTTGCATGGGACTAGGTGATTGAGTAGTCGTAGCAATTCCCACGGCTTCGGTGTCGCATTCGTAGGATCTCCGTAGATCTCCTTGCAGCATGAGTTCTCCCTTGGGACCTGGCATTTGAGTACCAGGTAAACATAATGTGGTATGGCCATGAATTTGGTGAGCGCTGGCCTTCCGAGTATAGCATGGTAAAATGTCTCGAAGTCGGCGACCTCGAATCTGATGTACTCGGTACGGTAATGTTCCTTAGTTCCGAAGGTAACTGGAAGGACAACTTGCCCTAGTGGTATAGCCGCATTTCCAGGCACGATGTCGTAGAAGGGTGAATCTGTTGGAGTAAGCATTTCAGTAACGTTGAGGCACATCTTCCTCAATGTCTTGGTGAAAATAAAGTTGAGTCCGCTTCCGTCGCCGATGAGTACTTTGGTTAACTTTGAGCCTGCCACAACCGAATCCAGGACTAGTGGGAAACGGCCTGGTTCCGAGAACTTGGTCCATTGATCTTTTCTACTGAAAGAAATGGGAACTTCTGACCATTTTAACGGTATTGGATCCGTTGGTTCGATGGCCATGATCTCCCTAAGTATGAGTTTGTTGGCTCGCTTGGATGCGGTGCCTGGGATATTGCCGAAAATGATGTTGACGGTTTTTGAGGCGGTTTGGAAGTCGCCTTCTTCGTCTTCATCATTGCGGGCTTTGTTCTTGCCCTTATCTTTTTTCTTGGTGTACTCTTCAGGAGGTGGTGGTGCGGGTAAGTCTTGCATGACTCGGCGCATGCTGTAGCAGTCTATGGCCGAATGCTTGCTAGTCGGGTGCCATGGGCACTGCTTTTTGAGTAGTTCACTGAAGGTTGGCCCTTCATCATTTTTACGGGGTCCCTTTTTCCCGGAGTTGGTCATGGCAGCAACAGTGTTGTCGGGCTTCCTTTTGCGATTGTGATTACTCGAATAATTGTTTCGAGCGTCATTATGCCGAGTTCTATCTTGGTCGTTGTGGTTGTTGTCGCGTCCACGGTTACGGTGGGAGCCGAACCGTTCTCGCTCTTTGTCTTCTTCATCCGCCCACTGCTGCACCATGACTTTGAGTTCTTTGACATCAGTTGGTCGTCGGCGACCGAAGTCTTGCTATGTTCGTCGATCGTAGAGTCCATTCTGGAAGCAGTTGATGACGTCTGCTTCGGAGATGTCAACTATGGTAGCCTTCTTTTCGAAGAACCGTCGTAGAAAGTCGCGTAAGGTCTCGCCTTCTTTTTGCTTAATTTGACTTAAATCAATCTTGTTGCCTGGTCTAGCCATGGAGTTGGTGAAGTTGTTGGTGAAAACCTTTGTCAAGTCTGCCCAGGAGTCAATGGACTTGGGTTTGAGCAACTCAAGCTAGGTTAATGGTGCGGGTTCCATGCATATGGGAAAGTGAATAACTTTGGTATCGTTATTGCCCCCGGCTGCTTGGACGGCTAGCGAGTAGCATCGTAGCCATTGAATTGGGTCTTGTTTTCCATCATACTTGGTGATTCCGGTTGGCTTGAACTTCTTGGCCAATTTTGTTTTCATTACCCGGTTTGTGAAAGCAGGAAAGTGGTTATAGCTGTCGACTTCTCGCTCGCGTTGACTATTGAGAATTTCTCGCAGATCACTGAAGTTGGACACTTCGTGGTTCTTCCGAGTAGGGCGGATGCTTTTAGCCGAGTTGGTGCAGCTGACCTCGCCAGCATCCTTATGGCGAGCTGGGATTTGTGTTTGCTTAGACCTTGGCTATGCTGCCGGGGTTGGTTAACTTCATTGCCATTTTTTGGAGTGTTGTTCTTATCTGCAGCTCCCCTGCTGCCTTCTTGGTGAGCTGTGATGCGAGGAACAGATGGAATTGGTGATTCTTTGTCGAGTAACTTGTAAGCTTGCTCCGCGAGTTGTGCAATCAGTCCGTTACCGCGCTGCACGAGTTGAGCTGTAGCTTCGTTAGCCCTATCCTGAGGCATCAATGTTGTTAAAAGGTTGATTGAGGTGATAGCCGCGAGTGGAGTATTGTGCTCCTGAGCCTGAACTGCGTTGAAAGCCCTTTCAAGATTTGTAATGGGAATATTTGTAGCCATCGATTGTCGTCGCTCGGCTCGAGTAGCGTTGCACATCCTTCTTTGGTTACGTTGCTCGGAGGTTTCATCGTGAGGGGCGTCAGTTGTAGACTCATCTTCGGAGATGTTGTCGATTTGTGCTAGTCGTCTAGGGGTTCTGTTTTGGCTAGTACCCGGGTTGTTATTCTGAGTAATAACAAGTATTTCTCTGACCGGGTAGTAGCTTCCGGAGCTTGATGTTGCAATCTCTGTGGAGCTTTCCTCGCGGTTGGAAGTGAGTGGAATGCCTTCTTGATATGGGAGGTTGTCTATATGGGCGACAAGGCGCAAGTCGTAGTCGCGGTCAAGAAGTGATGGTCGCAATCCCGGCCAGTGGACGAATCTGCCTTGTGATGTTGAAGTTATTACCAGATAATGGTATCTCTGGCGAATAGGACGAGTCGAAGTCGACGTCTTCGTCATGCCCGAGTTCGAATCGGGTTTGAGTAAGAAAACCTTGGTGGACTTTGGTTGCATTGCGGAGTCCGTGCGGGAACCGCTTTGAAGTCGAAACCGACTTGGACACTGGCTGGGACCGACTAGTCCGAGGCGAGTCTGACCGTGAGTCCTGGGGTCGGCTAAGCCCGACCCTTTGGGGGAGTAGCTTCGCTTCGCCCGACCCCAAGGGGTGAAACTCTGCCTCGCCCGACCTTGAGTTCTGGGATCGGGTGCGCCCGACCCTTGAGCAGGGGGTTGGAGTAGTCCAAGGCGAAGTCGAATCCGACGCGTAGTCGAGCTCGAACTCGTTGATTTTGAAATCTTGGCTTTTTCTGATCAGATTTTCTGGTTTCTTCTCCTGAACGTCAATGATCTGACGCCAAAACGAACCCGAGCCTTCGGCGACGCAAAGCTAGGATCCAAAAACGAAGGTGGCGCCGGCTTCGATGAAGAAAACGGGCCTGATGATGACTTTTGCCATTGAGTTCGCGCTGAGAAACTCGATGAATTCCTCTACCTGGTGCGCCAGTTGTCGGTGTTTTAGACCGGCAACCCGCCTAGGGGGTACCCTAGGTGGTCTTTTATGCAGTAAGGGTCGTCGAGAATCGAGGAATCAATGGTGACGCAAGGAACACGATTTAGACAGGTTCAGGCCGCTATATCGCGTAATACCGTACGTCCTGTGTGTTGGTTTGTATTTGATGAACTGGAGTTGTTTTTTGAGAGGGGTCCCTGTCCGCCCTTATATACACGGGAGGGCAGGGTTACAAGTCTGAGTCCTAGTCGGGTACTATTACAGAGTTCTACTCGGTAAGGCCCGAGTAGTTTTCCATAAACATACCTGACTAGTCCGAGTAGGATACGCCCATCCTTGTTCTGATCATGTCTGAGTACGCCCCACGGTGGGCCGTCCAAGGTCTACTCGTGGGCCTGGGGTGTATGCCCGTCAACTCGGGGTATCACCAGATAGCTCTCAAGGAGGAAGACCAGATCAAGACCACGTTCATCACCCCATAAGGAGTTTTCTGCTACACAACAATGTCTTTTGGGTTGAAGAAAGCATGCGCTACTTGTCAACGGGTAATCCAGCAATGCTTCAAGAAGCAGCTACACCGCAACGTGGAGGCGTACGTGGATGATGTGGTCGTAAAGACCAGAAATCCTGATGACCTGATTGTGAATCTAGAAGAAACTTTCGCAAGTTTGCGAGAGTTCCGGTGGAAGCTCAACCCGACAAAGTGCGTCTTCGGCGTGCCCTCCAGGAAATTACTCAGGTTCATCATTAGTCATCGAGTCATTTAAGCTAACCCCGAGAAGATCTCTACCATCATCAACATGCATGCCCCATCAGGCATCAAGGACGTTCAGAAGCTGACTGACTGGATGCATGGCAGCGCTCAACAGATTCATCTCAAGGCTTAGAGAATAGGGCCTACCCTTCTTCAAATTACTCAAGCGGCAAGACAAGTTTTAATGGACCGAGGAGGCAGATCAAGACCTACAACAATTAAAGGACTTACTATCAAAGGCATCAGTCCTCACGGCACCAAACCCCGATGAAGACTTGCTGCTCTACATCACCGCAACAACTCACGTTGTTAGCGTGATGATTGTGGTTGAAAGACTGGTACCAGGCCATGTATTCAAAGTATAGAGGCCTGTCTACTTTGTAAGCAAGGTGCTGTCATATTCCAAGACCAGATATCCATCAGTCCAGAAGCTGCTGTACACGATACTGCTCACCTTGCGCAAGTTACAACATTACTTCCAGAAGCAGAAGATCTCTGTTGTTACCGACTTTCGCCTAGGAGAAATTCTCCACAATCGAGATACAACAGGAAGAATATCTAAGTGGATGGTAGAACTCGGAGCATTGTTCCTAGAATTCAAATGAAGGATTACAATCAAGTCCTAGGCCCTAGTCGATTTCATGGCAAAGTGGCGGAAGAATCAACTACCAACGCTAGCAGAGCGTCCAGAGCTAGATCGGGAGGTCATGATGATCAACGTAGACTCGAGAGTCCCTTTCATCGACTACATCAAAGATCACAAGTTAACGTTAGACAAGACAAGTAGAGAAAGCATTACGACGCAGCAAGAGCTATGGTCTATCAGAGACAAGCTTTACAGAAGAGGCGCATCATCAGGAGTACTCATGAAGTGCGTCTCACGACAAGATGACAAGGACATACTAGAGGAGATCCACAACGGCATTTGCGGCAACCACACGTCCTCACGAACAATCATGGGTAATGCTTTCAGATCAGAGTTCTATTAGCCTATAGCTCTCACTGACGTCGAGGAACTAGTCCGCTGATGCCAAGGGTACCAATTCTTCGCCAAGCAGCAGCACATTTGTGCCTACAAGCTGATCACCATACCACCCTCTTGGCCCTTCGCATGCTGGGGGTTAGACATGATTGACCCACTGTCCACCACGCCTGGAGGATTCCACTAAGTTCTGGTGGCCATTGACAAGTTTACCAAGTGGATCAAGGTGAATCCAGTTACCTACCCAAAAACAGATAGAGTACTCGACTTCCTCGATGAGCTTGTTCATCGCTACGGCTTCCCCAATCGCATAATCACAGACCTGGGTTCAAACTTCAACAACTATGGGTTCTAGGAATATTACGAGAACAGTGGGATCGACGTTCTGTATGTCTCTGTCGCTCATCCGCGGGCCAACGGCCAGGTTGAGCGTGCCAACGGGGTGGTGCTTGACACTCTTAAGAAAAGGCTACATGACATCTCCAACACCAAGGGAGGCAAGTGGCTCAAGGAGCTACCCAATGTACTCTAGGGGCTTCGTACCTAGCCATGCAAGCCTACAAGGCAATCACCCTACTTCCTGGTTTACAAATCCGAAGCTGTCCTACCTGCCGACGTCATGTGGAAATCTCCAACAGTCGAGGAAGCTGACGAGCACATTGGAAATGTCCAACAGTCGAGGAAGCGGATTGTCTACAAGGAAGGTGCAGTAGAAGAAATAAGACGTCAAGACATTGACAACCTCGAAGAAGCTCGCTGCGCTGCACTCATCTAGTTCGCAAGATACCTCGAAGGCCTTCGCCGCTACCATGATTGAAACGTCAAAGAACGATCGTTCAACATAGGTGCCATGGTCCTTCACCATATCCAGGACACCAAAGGGCTGCACAAGCTCAACTCATCATGGGAGGGGCCTTTTATCATCTCCAATGTCACTGGATCTGGATCATACGATTACAACACCCCTCAGGTGAAGACGTCGACAACTCGTAGAACATCGAGCAACTCTGTCAATTTTATCCCTAATTTAGATTTGCATATTTATGTAAATCGACCATCGGCCCTAGTTGTAGAATTACAACTCAATAAAGCAGTCGTATTTTCATCGTAATTTGACGAGTTATTTCTGCCTTATCGTGGCTTGCAGAAGCAAGTTCGCAGTAATCCTAATGAGCTATTCAGCTCCTAGGGCAAAATCCCCCAGGGAAACATCCTGATTCTGTGAAGTTAGTCCATTGATCCTTTCTGCTGAAGGTAATGGGTACCTCAGACCATTTGAGAGGTGTGAGGATGGCTGGTTCGATAGCCATGATTTCTCTTAGTACCAATTTGTTGATTCGCTTGGAGGCAGTGCTTGGAATTCCGTCAAAAATGACGTTGATAGTTTTAGATGCTGTCTGGAACTTGTCTTCACCATCTTCAGTTTCATCCATCTTGCCTTTACCTTTGTCCTTATTGTTGTTATTGCTATTGTTGTTGGCGGGAGGTTCTGGCAACTCTTGTATTACTCTGCGAAGGCTGTAGCAGTCTATTGCAGCGTGTTTGCTGTGCGGGTGCCATGGGCATTCATTCTTGAGTAGTTCGTTGAATGAAGGGTCATCATTTCGTTTGTTTGGTCCTTTCTTGCTTGAGTTTGACATTGATGCAACGGTATTGTCTGTTTTGCGCTTGCGATTCTGATTGCACGAGTAGTTGTTTCGGTGATCACCATTGTGGTTTCTGTCTTGTTCTTGGTTGTTACCGTGGTTGTTGTTGTCACGCCCGTGATTGCGGTGTGAGTCGAACCTTTCGTGTTCCTTATCTTCTTTGTCTGCCCATGACTGAGCCATAATTTTGAGTTCTTTGACATCCGTTGGACGGCGTCGGCCCTAGAGGCTGTTTTCAAAGCATTCTATCACGTCTACCTCTGAGATGTCGACATTTGTAGCCTTTTTGTCAAGAAAGCAGCATAGGTAGCTGCGTAGGGATTCATCCTTTTGCTGCTTAACCTGAGCCAAGTCAATTCTGTTGCCAGGGCGCTGCATAGCTCCCGCGTAGTTGCTTATAAAAGGTTTCTTTAGATCAGACCATAAGTCGATGGAGTTAGGCTTCAAAGATTCAATCCAGGTTAGTGGCGTGGGTTCCATGCATACGGGGAAGTGGATGACCTTTGTATCATCGCTTCCGCCCGTAGCTTGGACTGCTAGTGAGTAGTAGTGGAGCCACTGAACTGGGTCTTGTTTGCCATCATACTTACTGATGCCCAATGGTTTGAATTTCTCTGGTAGAGTAGTCTTCATGATTCGTCTTGTGAAAGCGGAAAAGTGGTCATTGTCATTACCCTTAGCTTCACGTTCACCGCGGCGATTGTTGATTATATCTCGAGCATCATGGTTGTGGTTTAGTCTTTTCCTAAGATCGCTGATGTGCGAGGGTTCGGTGACGTGAGCCTTCCGCGGAGGCTGTACGACTACCTTCGGCTGCATCTCTGTTTCGTCTTAGAGCTTCACGTGCGTCTCTACTTTGCCTTGGGCCTTGGAGTACGCCCCCATGTTGTCTTGGTTCTTCGTGTGGTTGGTTTGAATGTCTTGCATGGTCTCTGCTGCTGCCATGCTAACTTGGGTTGCGAGGCACGGATGGGATTGGTGTTTCCTTGTCGAGGAGTTTGTATGCGTGTTCTGCCAAGTATGACGGGAGATCGCTGTACTTGTCCGGAGGCATTGAACAGGCGATAAGGTTAATGGAGGCAATAGTGGTGAGTGGCGTGTTGTGTTCTCGTGTTTGTACTGCTTCGAGTGCTCTATCAAGGTTCACGATGGGAAGTCTTGCGGCTAGAAGTTGATGACGTTCCGCTCTCTGAGTGTTTCTTGCTCTTCTTTGAGTTCTTTGGCTGCTAGTTTTGCCCTCCAGGGCGTCAGCTGATAATTCATCTTGGGAGACTTCTTCGACTTGGCGTTCCCGACGAGGAGTTCTCTGATGTTGGTGTTGATCGCTGGTTCTTGTTCCATCAGCTGGCGAAACAACAACAAAGAGTTCTCTATCCGGAGAATAGCTTTTAGAGCTGGATGTTATGACCTCTGTGGAGCCATCTTCTTTGCGGATTGGTGAGAGTGGAGTACCCTCTTGGTATGGGAGGATGTCCAAGTGTGCGACGAGACGTGACTCGTTGTCCTGGGCAAGGAAGGATGGCTTCATGCCTGGCCAGTAGATGAATCTGCCTTGCGGTGTTGATGTGATTACCAGGCCCTGCTGCGGACCTGATAAGGAGAGTTCTTCAGGAGACTTCGAGTCGTACTCGTGGTCCTCAATTGACTCTAGTTCGGATTGAACTTTGGATAGAGCTTTTTGATGAACTATGATCGCGTTTCGGAGTCCGAGCGGGAATCGGCCTGGAGTTGTATCCGATCCACACGATGGCTAAATTGCCTGCTCATGCGAACTAGTCTGAGTTGTGGTTGAGTCCGAGTTGTGGTCGAACCCAGTGTTGTTCAGATCAAAAAATTCAAATTTCTTGATGAAATCTTCCGCCGAGATGCTTCTTCTCCAGTTCTTCGATAATGCAGCATTGGAAACCTCCAATGCTGTCATTGATGCAGAGCCAGGAGCCGAAAATAAATGTTACGCCCGCTTCAAACACGAACGCAGGCTTGATGATGATTGGAGCCATCGATCTCGCGCTGAGAATTTTGGTGACTTCCCCTACCTAGTGCGCCAGCTGTCGGTGTTTTAACCGGCAAGCTATCAAGGGAGTACCCGAGATAGTGCCTTGGTTGGTGGGTGTCTCTGAAATCATAGAGTCGATGGTGATGCAGGAACACAATTTAGACAGGTTCGGGCCACTAGATCGCGTAATACCCTACGTCCTGTGTGTTGTATGCTTGTATTCGATTGAACCTGTTTGGAGGGGATCCTTGCCCACCCTTATATATCAGGGGAGTAAGGTTACAGGCTAGTCTTTGATACAAGAGTACTAGTTGGATGCGACTAGAGAGTCCTACTCTAACTCGGCAGAGTAGTTCTATTATCTTCCGACTAGTTCTTCAGGAGTCCATGTAGTCTACGTTCCTTGTGTAGTAGTCTTCATGTCCTAATACGTGACCGAGTACGTCCTTTGTGTGAGTCCGTACAGAGCTCCTTGTGGGCCCGGGGATGTATGGCCGACACCCACTGGTGGGCCCGAATTGTCAGTGGGCCTGGCCCTCTTCTTCCTCTCTCTCTCTCGTAGTGGCGGCGGCGGACGGGCAGCGCCCGGAGGGGATGGCGAGAAGAGGCGCCGAAGGTGCTATTTATAGCCCCGGGGCTACTAGGGTTTGGGCGCGGGTAGGTTGTAGAAGCTCCTGGAGCGGCGGCGGCGCCCTAGGGGTTGGTGGCGAGCGGCGCCGGCGACGTGGGCGGCGAGCGGCGTTGAGCGCATCCGAGGCAGCCAGCGCAAAAGAGAAAAGGTGCGGCGGGTTGCAAGCACGCGCGCGAGGGCGGAAGTGCGCTCCAGCTCGGCGCGAGCGTGGCAGTGCGTACGGCGCGCGTGCACGTACGGGCGCGCCGGGGACGAAGCACAATGCGCGCGGCTGACGGACAGGCCTGATGCGGCAGCGAGAGGGCAGAGCGGTGCGGGCACGTGCGGCGGGTGCGCGAGAGCGGGGTGGCAGCGGCCTGCTGGGCCAGGGCGAGCACGAGCGCGGGCGAGCGACCGGCTACGCGGGTGCGAGGTGCGGGTGAGGCGGCGCGAGCTGGGCTGGCGAGCGCGGGCCAAGTTAGCGGGCTAGGTTAGATTGGGTTAGATTTTAGGTGTTGTTTTATTTGGTTTAAGAGTTTGATTTAAACTTAGTTTGAATTTTGAATTGAATTCAAAATTTAAACAACACTCAAACATGAATTCCAAATAAAATTCAAAAAGATCAAAATCATGCCACACATATTTTTGAAATGAAATTTAGGGTAAGAGAGAGAAATATATAGCTTTTCAAATGAGCACACAATCCAAACAAAAAGTTTTAAATTTTTGAAATTTTTCACTCATACAAATATTACAATTTTTGGAATATTATAGACATCATCTTTGTTGGCTGCTTGCTGCGAGTTGCGACGACGTTACAGTTGGAGTTGACCTCGGATGGCCCAAGTGTGTTGTACAGGTACGTGGGCTATGGGCCGCATAATCTAGAATTTTTGTTCACCTCAAATTTTGCATGAATACTTTGAGAATCGTCTACCAAATCAAATTTTTGCATTGATTTTGCCATGCGCATTTTGATGTTCTTTTTTTTGAAATATAGGAGCGTGTGATGGCACGAGAGCACTGGATATGTTCATCGGCGGACGGTTTGGATTTCCCGTGAGCGTTTTAGGTTGGAAAAAATTGGTTCGGGCCCAGAAGAAGTGAGTGAGGTCGGTGTGTTGGCTGGTCGCCTGGGCATTGCGCAAATTGGACTGGGTAGCAACAACAGCATCAGTTTGAAAGGGATGCATCTTGGTTTGTATAAATTGGTGTGTGCCTGCAGGCTTATGTGAATTTGGTTCAGCAGTAGCAACAGCAGCATTTTTTAGTTCTAAGTGAATTTGGTTTGTTACGCTACATCTTGGTTTGCTAACTCGAAATGTTTTTGAGGCAGAGAATGGGAGGAATATTGTCGAGGTGGAGATGACCTGATCAAGGCCATGAGCGAGGGGTAACTGTGGGAGAACAGGACTAGCTCCAAGTCCAAATTGAATCAACACCTTCTTGTTGTCATTAGAGTTTACGCTGGTTTTGGCTCTCATCTCAAGAGGAACGAATGTCTTCTGTGACTTCTGGATGTTAGAGAGGTTTGCTACTCTTGTCCTTTTGGTTTCTTCAGTTTTTAGTGATAGAAATATTATTTTCTAGTAGAGAGTATTTGAAGAAATTCATTGTGATAGAAAACTTCACTGATTTTAAGAGTTGAAGAGGCTACACAATGAGTTGATTGAATTTGCATGATAAACATGGAATAGAAAAAATCTACATTATGATGTCCACTACCACCCTGCAAAGTATCAAATTAAAATTCAACTTGTGTATGAAGAAACAAAAAAGATAAATCGCATTATGTGGTAAGTTGAACCAAATGGGTTCATGTTCAGTTTAATGCTCTTAAGAACTGTACAATTTTTAGTTTAGCTCTTTTCCCGGGTGTCGTAGTTCTTGAATGATCTTTTGATGAATGATTAATTGAATTAGTTAGTGTTCTGGTCACCTACTAGAAATGTAGGAGTATTTCACTGTAGATATAAAAAATCAGTCTATTTATTTTCAGGAACAAGAGAAGCAACAAGGATGCATCAAAATGAAAATCGAGGATGGCTTGTGTTTGGAGAAACCAGTCCAGTCGTAATCTTTGATGGCTGACAGACATGCCAACACCATTCATCTAGAGGTGAGGATACCAGATGCCTAGAAGTTGAACTGAAATACAAATTAAAATGGCTAGATTTAGTACATGTAAAGTACAATATTAAATATTTTTTCTCAATATGAAGCATGCTTGTACAGAATTTTGTTTCCATTATCCCATTGTGCGCATTCTATTTACTGAATGTTGTGCCCTGCCACAGTCATGCCATCTCCAATGTCTTTCTGAATAAATATTCAGTTTTCCAAAACTTGTTGGACAATGGAGAGTTCCTCACAGAATATCTCAAATGGCTCTCTGATTCTTTACATTTGTAGGCTTATGCTCTTTGTCACACACAAATACACAATTAGTGGAGCTCTTATTATTTGTGGATTTATTGGAAGATAGTGTTGAAAACGTGTCTACTTGTTGTAGAATTAATGGAGCTTTTGATCAATTTATCCAACCTATTTTCAAAATATTGAAGGGCAAATCCATATAAGTAATTAGTTCAGCACATGTACATTTTCTTTCTACAACAAATTTTCATATGCAACAATGGTCTATGCTGTGATTATGGATGGCAGGCAATGTTTTCTGAACATTCTTAACTACTAATTACTACAATTTTTTCTCTTAGCTTTGAAGATTTTTGTAGAGACTATAACTACAATTAAAGATGGAGCATTTTTTTTATCGAATCTTTGAACTTCAACATTGACCTTCCTATTTCTTCCACAACAAACAATGCTATTTGCTCACCTTTTGTGTATTTAGCATGGTTGTATATTCTTCTTTAAGAGTAGTTCAGTTTCACAACAATCCAAGAATTGTTCACAATTACTTTGATTTAGGATTGGGGTATGTTGTAATACCTCCAATGGCTCTCTAAATCAATATTCACTCACAGAAGTCCAACAATAAAGAGCTTCTGCCTGAATACCCCGAATTGCTCTCTAATTTTCATCTTGTCATGAAAATGGATATGAAACATCTCAAATAAATTCCATAAACTTGTTTCTTTCTCATCTGATCATTGTTGTAAGATATTCCTGAGAGGGCATGGTTAGATACTAATATGATTAATAATTTCCAATTTTTCAGTTGGCTAATTGGTAATGATTCCTTTGTATTCCCGCATGTATGTATGAAAATTATATTAATACACATTTTTCTACATATTTCAATGACATCTAAATCTTCATGCATTTTGTGGAGGTATTTCCTCCAATTTGTTGGTTCCAAGAATTGGGCTATGTTTGTCACTGCATCACACTCAGTAATCATAGTTTGTTTTCCTTTAAGATAAGAGGTATATATCTGATTAACAAAAATAAAAATATAGTATGACAATTAGAGTTATTACTAAATGCAGTTGTGCTGGATTAACAACGGTTTGTTTTTGTTGGCAACATGGAAATTTAATGCACTTTGTTACCAGTTTGAGATAGTTCCTTATACATCAATTGCAATCGCATAATGTACTTTGCTTATCCTTTGTGTTGTTAATATAACAATTCCTTTCATTTCTGCAGGCTCATACTTTTATGAGACATGTTCAGTTTTGTTGCATGCTTTACTCCTTAATTCATAGTATGAAGTATGACATTCCAAAAGCAAGGAAGATACTCTGACATATAGGGACCTGTCAGGTTTTATTCCATCTCAACGCCAAGTTCCTTTTCAAGAGGTTGTAGGTTAACATTTTAGTTCATAAGCTTCCTTGGATCCTCTTTTGTTTCTTTTTCTTGATGCCAGGCTCTACCCAATTCAACAACAATAAGAATGGCTAAAACATTATTATTTTTTATTTACTTATTAGGTGGTTGTCAGTGCTGTAATCATTAAAGGAGTGTTTTCTATGTAAGCTATTTTTGCATGTTCCAGTCTTGTTTTTTTGAACATGAGAAGAAGCTTGTGGCAGTGCAAACTTGACATTACGCAGCAGTATGACCTGTACGTGTTCTAGGAGAAAGCCAAGCTCCAATCGTTCAAAAAAGAACAGAAAAGAAAGCCAAGCTTCATGTTGGAGTTAGAGGCTCGCACCAAGCCACCTGCCCTATAACACCCCTTAGTGTTAAGTCCCATCGGGATGCTTGTTGCTTGCAGGAATTAGGATGTTGATTTGATCATATCACAATGTTAAAACTGAAGTATGATTCCGTTTCCAGTGTCCAATTTAGTTTAGTCATCCAAAGGCCTAAGGTAGCTCTCTAGATGCAGTTTCTTCTTGTATTATTTTTTTTGGCTTGAACACACAGGAGATAAGAAGGTTGCAATAGTTATTTTTTATCATTTTCACAATCAATAGTTCTATATCAATAATTCTATTGGTTGTTCAACTATGCAGTTAGAATTTGTTTTATTTGAGTTAAATTATAAACTTTGTCCACTTGTTATGCCTTTTTAAATCTAGATGGTGGTTTCATATTGTAGGTTTCTGCATGAAGCATGATGAGAAAGTACACTAGAACTTCAACGTGATGCATCATCTTTACCCTGGATTTTGTGGAATTTACTCTTCTTTTAAAATAGCATTCGTAAAATGATCAACTTTTCCTTAAGTGGAAAAGGTTCACATGCTTTATAAAACTCCTTTTATAAATAATATTTATAAATAAGAAGAGGTGTATTCACCTTTTCATTCTGGGGGTAGACGAAGAGAGGTGCTTGAGAGAGGAACATAAAAGTTTTCGACCAAGTAATATTTTGTTTCCTAATTACTTTGTGATATAATTTGTCATCTACATTTTCAAGGAACATTTGTGATATTGATGGAAAAGGTGGCGGACAAAGCACTAGGGAGTGGATATCAGAAAGTGCAGATTTTTTTAGCTTTATTCGAGTTAAGGATTCAACATTCTATGGATCATCGGCATCTCCATATCTGCAGTCTATTTTAGTATATGGTGGTTAGGATTTAGAGGTGTGGAACCTCTTGCGCTGACTTGGCTTTGCGAATGATATGGAAAGAGTAATTGTGTCAAAGTTTGGATATATGTATGTGTGCATTTAAACTTCTCTGCTATTTGAATCTTGTGTGTACATGGATATTGAAATTTGTATTGTTTTATTCTTATGCTATTCTGGTACATGCCTCTAATTTAAATGGAAATATTTTAGAGCTTGTTTGGTAGAGCTCCATCTGATTCTGATTCACTTCCCTCTGAAAAACTATTTGGCAGAGCTCCTGATGGATTCAATAGAGAATCAGCTCTGGGAGCTCTGCCAAATAGAGCATTATGATTTGCATGTGCTTAGAAATTCCGTTCAAAGTGTTATGAGAAAAATACTAGAATAGTAGGTAGTGCTGCCGAAATTTAGGATGTTCTTACTAGAATTTTAGAAATCACGTGCGAGGATCTGTATAAATCATAAGTTAAGTTTAAAAAAGATACTTGGTATGGATTAAGTTTTTTAATATTGTAGTTTCTTCAAGTTTTTTGAAAATATGTTCTCACCGTATGTATATCTTTGCTAAAGATATAAAATTATTGTTTACTTGATTTTTTATAAATATAAATTCTTGTTTAATGATTCCACTAGAGGTAGAGTTTCATTTTGAATTGTTATATGTTATAATTTTTAATAATATAGTAAACATTCAATAAATGGTTGGAACCAGGTCTGTATCGTGATGAGTCTTGTAATGGTTTAAGTGAAGTGAAAGGATGCAAATAAGTATCATAGTTAATTATGATTACGATGGAATGTTGACATATCAATAAATATGATGTCTTATAATTATATAAACATCTTATATGTAATTCTTTTTTATATCATGTGGGTGTGGCACATGCATTTCCACCGGTGGTTCTGTAGGTTTGAAGCCATTTAGAGGAGCACGGTTCGATCCCACAATGCTTCTACTTCCTTTTTGAGTCCCGGCCAAGGTGTGAGCAACAGCTGCTCCACCACTGCGCTATGTAACGATGTTGAAGCTTATAGAAGGCATATAAAGGTACAAAAATTCAAAATTTATGACAATTTTTTTATCAAAATTGACTTATTTCGTTTACCAGTGAAAACGAAGGAATTTCGTGAAATTTTCGTCGAAATTTGGCTGCCAAACTGCGCGAGTGGGAAGCTGTCGCCTTGTCAGATTTTGGTGGGACTTGGTCTGGGCCGAAATGCACTACCATTCTATGGGCCTTCTGTTGTTATGGAGAGAGCGATGATCACTACTTGTTGGATGAGGAGTTGCTAAGAGTCTAAGAGGACCTTTTTCCTATTTTCTTTCGTCGATTCTCTCTCTCCCCCCCCGGCGGATGGCCTCACGGCCCACTGCGCCCTCGACATAATAATAATAGAGTTAATTTTATCCAATATTTGGATGCGGAGCTTAATCATCATAATTGACGAAGCAACTTATTGTATACACGTAATTAAACGGCCGCCTAGTTGGAGAATTTTCAAAGGTAATAGTTGAACGAAAGTGGTGGTAGGACGATACAGCGATGAACGAGAGTACAAGACCCACCGGTGCTCTGCCTCGTTTCGTTTGGATCCTGTGAACTGGGCTCAGAGACCGCCAAGCAAGTAGTTGCGGAGCGCCCTCGCAATACAAACACCAGCAGCCGCATGCCTTGGGAACCGCCGGGCAACGAGCGACAGTGTCACGAGCGCCGCGCCGAGCAGCCAGATGACGAGTCCGAGGACCAGGTGCAGCTCCACGTTGCCGGACGAGGGCGCGCTCCGGGTCAGCTGGTGCGTGAGCGTGATGGAGCCGAGCAGCAGAAGGACACGGGCGGAGTCGACGAGCAGCTGCTGGTGGCCGCCGATCGCGCGGGCGCGGCCGTCCATGGCAGCCATCGCCGCGAGACGTCGGAGGTACCGGGCGAGCGGTGCTGCCATCGTCGTCTTCCGCTGTATCTGCGTGAAGTAGGACTCCTTTTTGGACGTGACGATGAGTGTTGAAGAGTGCGCACTCGCGCAGGGCTTTTATAGCGGTCGGACGTTCGTCGTTTTGGTCCCCTTTCGAGCAACTGTTTGTCCCACTCGCGCCCACCAACGTGCCAACAATCTGATCTGGTTCAAAGTCGTCGTTTTTACACAAGGGACAGAGATCCATTGTGGCTGTGAAATACCCAGAGTGTATACTATCTTGATGTGGAAATTGAAGCATAAAGTCTCGTCGGTAGGTATTTGACCCCTGCTGTCTTAAGCTCTACATGATGAGTAGCAGTTTTGCGTCCCATAAAAACCACGGACAGGCCAGTTGCGAAGACCTGTATTTAGAGATGTATATAGTCCGTTAGTTTGTTAGCGAACCCTCTATGTACAAACGCACTTGCATTGCATCCCTGCGTGCGTATTGCCCAAACACCATCACTTGGCTAGTGTCCACGATAGTCTCTTAACGTTGTTGTGTCACAACAGCTTACTCATGGTTACAAAGATGTGGGCACAAAGGATGGACCGTGAACAGGTGGAACGTCGCGTTCCCGGAAATGCAATGAATAAAAAAGTGGGCGATCTGCGCCAGTGCGCCGACGTGTGCTGTGGGTGGTCGTCCCGTCCAAAAGTATGCCGCACCTTACTTACTTTTCTCTCCGCTGGGTGGGATTGTTCTTCGTGCAGCTACGTGGGCTTCGGAATCACTGGTTTGTCGACGGCGTGGACGCCTCACGCGGGGGGATCCACTGCGTTCAGCAGGACAATAGGGAAGTGACATTCGAAAGAAACTGCAGGACGGTAACATGTGGTATTTGGGATATGACGCAATGATGAACTGGGCCCACCGGTGCTCCGTCTCCTTGCCGCGAGCCCGTGGGAACAGCCGGGCGACGAGCCGACGACCGAGCGCATCGGGACCCCATCAGGCAGCAGCAGCCAGAGGACGAAGGCGAGGAGCACATGCTCGGCGTTGCTGCCTGCTTTGCTGCTGCGTGTGATGGCTATGGCGCAGAGCAGCAGAGGACACGGCCGAAAATAGTTCAACCGAGGCAGTCGAAAAGTGTTGCAGCGAGGTAACTTTGTGGCAGGCACGATGGATCATGGATGTCGATGCAGCTGGAAAACAAGCGACGAACAAACTGCACCAGACGGAACTCTTGCCCGCGCTGGACACGTTGGACGATCACGGAGAGCCTCAGAGGCCGCCAAGGAAGTAGTCGCGGACCGCCCTTGCGAGAGCGGCGCCGGCGCCGGCGAGTCAGGGGAACTGCCGCGCGACGATGGAGAAGGCATAGCGAGCGCCGCGCCAAGCAGCCAGAGGGAGAAGGCGACGAACATGTCGGCGGCGCTACAGCCCGCCACCTGAGTCCTGAGACAGTGAGACATGAAGGCGAGCGCGCGGATCAGCATGAAAAGGCGGAGCCGGAGTCGAGGGGCAGCCGTGGCAAGCCACCGTGTACGCCGTGGTGGCGGCGGCCCATCCGCCACAAGCGCATTTCCGGCGGGGGCATCACGCCATCACAGCGTGTAGAGCGTACGTGTTGCTGGGGTTGATCAGTTGCTTCAGCAGAAGTGCAGAAGCAGAACACACTTCTATCTTGATGGAACAGAGCAGATATATAGAATATATAGTACTTCTGCACGACTGCATGGAGGTGAGGTGAGGTTATTGCCATGCCTTGGATGATGATTTGATCATGTGTTAATTCGGCTTTTCTTTCTTTCTTTAGAGAGAGTCAATTCACCTTTTTATGTTTCGCAAGAAACTGTACCTGAAGATAAACATTAACGGTGCTTTCCGGGAGAACACAAATGCCGGTGGATGGGGGATTCACCATTCGGGGATCAACATGGGGAGGCTCTAGCCGCCGGTGCTGGCAATCTGCGGCAAATGAGATATGGAACCAACAGCAACAACAATGTATCCCTCTCTGCCAACTTGTTGAGATTACAGAGCTAGGAGCCAAGAACATTGCAACGCATCATACACCACAGCAAGCTACTGGACTCTCCTACGCTTCAGAGAACGACGGCACAAAGCCAGGGAGCTCCGCTTCGGCAGCCGCAGGGGACATCGCCTCCGCATCCTCCTCCGCCGGTGCTTGAGCGCGTCCGCCGCGGTGAGCCTCTCCTCGGAGTGGAAGGCCAGAAGTCCAGCAAGGACCTCGCGCCCGGCAACCGACAGCTCCACCATCCCGTGGAACGCCTCCACCCCCATCGTGATCATGTCCTCCTCCGTGGTCGCCGTGAACAGGGGCTCGCCGCCGGTGAGGAGCTCGGCCATCACGCACCCCAGGGCCCAGATGTCCACCTCGGGCCCGTAGCACCCGCTGCTGCGTATCAGCTGCTCCGGCGAGCGGTCCCGTAATGTGCCCACGGGATCCTCCGGGCGCATCGTCTTCCCGACGCTCCTCACCGTCCACGCGCACCCGAAGCCGCGGATCTTGAGCGCGCCGTTGCCGTCGGGGCCGACGAGGATGCTGCCGGGGTTTGTGTCGCCGTGGACTGTCCCGGTGGCGTGCAGCTCATCCGCCGCCCGCAGGAGCTACCTCATGGAACCGCGCGTCTCGTCCTCGGAGAAGGGCCGCGTGAGCCGGCTGCAGAGGCTGGGACCGAAGGCGAGCTCCGTGACGATGTCCGCCAGATGGCCGGTCGTCTGGAACGTGGCGACGTTTTTGATCTGCACGACGGCGGGGTGCCCGCGGCGGGCACGCGGCAGCCTCGCCCGCGGCCGCGGGAAGGCTCGGAGTGGCGCCGCCGCCGCCGTCACCCTCGCCGCCGCGGATCCGCTTGACGGCGACCGTCTCCCCCCGTGCGGCGATCCCGCTCCTCGGCCACCACGCCGGACGTGCCCTCCCCGATCTCCTCGAGCGTCTCGTCGTCGGACTGGTAGCGCGCCCGCTTCTTGCCGGCCTTCAAGCTTCATCCGCCGCCGGACGCTTGTGTGCTGCGAACGCCGCCGCCATCATCGATCGAAAAGCTGAGCGGGATGGAGTCCTAGGGAAAGTGGAGAACGAGAGAGCACTGCAGATTGGGATGATTTGGGCGGCCTGCGCGCGTGTCCTCAAGACTTTATAGTTAGTGATCAGCCGTATGATCTAGCTTTGTCAGGCTCTTGACTCTTGTTACTAGTTTGTGATCCACTTTTCGCGAACTAATCTTCGCTAGTATGATTCATTCTAAAGGCAAAGCTGTGACAAAATGACAACAATATCACAATAATGCATCTCATATTGAAGTTCATTATTCAAAAGTAGCACTACTCAGAGAAGAATGGAGAACAGACTTGCATTCAGTACGTAGCTATTACTCCTTCCTTCGTTTACAAAATGTATGATGTTTTATTTTGTCTTAAGCCAAATTTATCAAATTTTGTTCAAGCTTATATAATGTATTTTTCTATAAATTTCCTCAAAGTAAAAAAAAACGCTTGAGTTAGCATAAAACTTATTACATTTTGGAACGGAGGGTACAATTTACAGGACGGCCACACAATGAGAAACGAGGTAGTCGGGATGTAGCTCACTAGCTGGGGAACCGCTGATGAACCACGGATGGAGTACTAGATAGCCTTCTTAGCAGCGACAACAACATTCAACACGTAAGGCAGGAGAAAATGGCACTACACCGCTATTCATGGAGGCTTAGACGTTAGATTAGACGCCACCAAACAAGCAGTAGACGCGGAGCGCCAGTGCGACGGCCGCGACGGCGGCCACGAGTCCGGGAAATCGCCGCGGGCGGCGAGCGTCAGCATGGCGACCGCCTCGCCGAGCAGCTGAGATGCACGAGAACGACGGCGCCGAGTAGCATCAGGACGCGCCCGGAGTCGATGAGCAGCGGCTGCTGGTGGCGACCAATCGCGGCCTCGCGGGGATGCGGCCGTCCAACCCGGCCTGACGGCCGGCGGGACGCCGGAGGTAGCGGATTACACGCGGGAAAGCCATTGCAGCAAGTGCCTCTCTGCGCGTGATTGGCGTGAACTAGGCGTTTCTAGCTAGGCTGGCTTAGGGTCCGTTCGGTTAGGAACCAATCCAGCTTATCAAGATTATACAAATTGAGTGCGAGCTGCTTTAGCACCATTGACCAGTAGACCTGAAAAGGGAATCACCAGGAGGCTAGGATCATACTGTTGGATCCAAAATAAAGAAGGGAGAACTTCTGAAGTGTCGTTTTTTGTCTGTTGACTCATACATGGAGCATTTTATCTTATTAATTTAGAGCAACTGACCTCTTGATTTTCTACTGAAAACCTGTAAAAGTGCCATGATGATTTTAACAGCTTCGGTCCATTTGCTTCCATCAATCTCCCCAGGTTCGTTTGCTTACTGTCAATCCTGCAACAACCAAAACGCTTATGCTACTAATTAATGCCGGTACAGCATACTCGGTAGAGGTACAACCAAGAGCATCTACAGCCTAGCTCTGTTAATCATTCTCTAGAGCCTGTCAATCTCACTGAATTGGTTAGGCACACAGCACTAAGAAATGATGCTATCAGCTGCTTGATACACGCTTGAAATTTGCAGTGCATGTTACATCACATAACAGTCAAGGCCGTTCAACCAAATCAACAATAGCATCAAGATTCACTTAGCCGGCTACCTGGGCTGCTGTAGGAGCTGTTGTATCCCTGTCCGTGGTGGCTTCGAATGGCCTTGAGGGGCCAAGCGCTGCCGCGTGGGAGTCCGCTGCTTCACGCCTCGAGCGCTAGCGCTGGTCGGCGTTGGACGGCGAACACCAACTTGCCATATCTAACCCCAGCCTCTCTCCCCCTGCCGAGTCGGCATCACCGCCGCCGGCTCCGGCCAGCTGCCATGCCTCCCGCCGTCGCCCCTCTCTGGCCGCCACTCCATGCCACCACGGCCTCCGCCCGCTCCCGATGCGTCCGCTCCCCCATCCTACGCTGCCACTTCCGCCGCCCGCGCTCATCCTGCTCCTCGGCCTCCTCGCTCCCGCATCGGGTGTCAATTAATTGGAGACATTACCTGTATCCGCATCCCGGATTTTAAGCCCATAATTAATTGGAGATATTACCTGTAACCGCATCCCGGGTTTTAAGCCCACGATTTTGGGTGTAAATTGGCGAGGTGGGATTATACCTGGTGGGCGGCTTGCAATCCCCGCCGCCTCCGAGCGCGCGACGCTCCGGCTGCCACTCCGTCACGCTGGAGGCCACGGAGTGCGCGCTGGAGCCGTTCCTGCCGCTGGTGTCCGCGGGAGAGACGCGGAAGCTGGAGGAGCGGCTCAGGGAGGCGGCCTTGGGCCGGGTGTTCCTCTTGCAGGGCGGCGACTACGCCAAGAGCTTCAAGGAGTTCAGCGCCAACAACATCCGCGACACGTTCCGGCTCATGCTGTAGATGGCCATCATGGCTCCGGCCGCCCGCAGCCCTACATGTACGGCGACCCTGCAAGGGAGCTCGGTCGGAGAAAATGGCTTCTGGGGTAGCGGCGCAGCACGGCCGCCCCGTCCATCGCGTGCCGCCGGAGCTCGCTTGACCTCGTCTTCGCAGTCCGCACCCGCGGTCGGACCGCCCTTCACACTCTCTCTCCTCCCCCTCTCCACGGCCGTGGCTGAGCCCAGGCCGCCGGCCGCCGCACCACCGACGCTGCCGACCGCCCGCGCCCAATCTCCCTCCGCCTCTCTGTTGTGAAGAAAGGAGAAGTCTTTTTCCCTTTAACCCCCTCCCTTCCCTTCTTTTCCACCCGAGCTCCCCTCTTTTCAGCATTTGGACTGCGGATTGATTACTAAAAAGTCAAGGGACTTTTTTGCAAAATGACCACGACGGACGAAAAAAAGCTGGCAGAGACGTTGCTTGCTTTAATAATAGGTATATAGATATATATTAAGAAAGTGGGTTTCACCCAACCATAGGGGTCTAATAATGAAAATATACACTAAGAGCATCTCCAGCGGAACCCCAGTCCCCAATTAAACTACCATATTAGGAGAGTCGTTGAAACAATAGTGCTGCAGCAGACTCTACTTTCCCTTTTGCCAATAATTATTGGGACAATCCAATAATTCACCCTAACTCTCCCTAAATAAAGGAGAAGTTGTGACTCTCCTAAAACGGTAGTTGGATTGGGATGAGATTATTGGGAGACTGCAAAAGTAACTCTCCCAGTAATAATAAAAGAGATATTGAGATATCCTCGTTAACTAGTTATTAAGAAATTTTATTGAAGAATTGCTGGAGATAATCAATGAATTGTAGCACTAAATACTAAGTTATGCAAGAGTTAAATGTAATCTAGCCTATGAAAACGAAATAGAAAAAAACTTGTTGCGGTTGAGACCTATGGTGGCATTCAGAACAACCTAGGCCCTGACAGCTTGAATCTCGAGCTCCTCCAAGAGACCAAGAGGCAAGGCAGCTTCGAGATTAATCCGATCCGTATTCAAATTCTATTTGAATCGAATCCGGTGGGCCCGAGACTTCAACTTCAGCCACAAGAAGATCGTGTGGGCATCCGAGGCGGCTCCTTCTTCAGTCCTATATATATTCCCGCACGGGCCCAGGCTCCAGAGCAGAATCGAAGCCCACCAGCCCACGAAAGCAGCAGAGCTCCTCGTCGAAACCGAACGCGAACAAACAAAATCCAGCCGCGGGGAGGGAAGCGGCGAAGCGAATCGCGCGATGGCGACGGTGGCGATGGACGTCTCGCAGCCGTCGGCGCTGCCGGCGGACGGAGACAAGGCGGCGGCGGCGAAGGGGAGTGGCGTGGGGAAGGGGCTGGAGCGGTACTACAAGCAGCAGATCCACGACGTGGACCTCGGGCTCCTGCAGAAGATCAAAGACCTCCGCCGCCAGGAGGCCCAGCGCAACGTCATCAACTCCCGAGGTATCAAAGCGCCGCCGGTTCCCCCAAACCCTAAACCCTGGTCTCGCAGTAGGCCGGACTCCTTGTTTGGTTTAATTCGGGCGTGTGGAGTGTACCCAAAAGACGATCCGCTGAGTTATGCTTTCGTTCTTTTTTAGGAAAAACATAGAATTGTGTTCGGAATTTTTCATATTTAATCCAAGGCCTCATCGGTTAGGTTTTAGATTCAGGTCTCGCTTGCCGCAGGGAATTTTCTGGTCCTGTTTTGTTCTTTGTGTTTCATGCTGGGGATTGATGAGTTTTGTTGTGCGTGTAGTCCTGAAGATGCTAGCATCTCTTTTCAGAATTGAAAGTTGCCTATTTTCTAGTACCCTGGTCTAATTAACTGCTGAAAATTTCTAACTTTAACAATTCGCTGCGGCTTCCATGGTTAAATTTCAATGTTACATTGTATCTAGACATTAGCATGTATTATGCATTCTGTGTAGGGCATCCATGGAGTCTGCTTTAGATGAGGTGCTGATGCTAGATGCTATTGTGTAGATAAATTGGCAATGGGTATTTTGGAATGAACTATGTTTGTTCTTACTATTGTTGATCACTCTTTTCTGTCTTGCGAAATTTTGCATTGCAGTCAAATTTTGCCGGGATGAGTTGCGTCTGCTTCAAGAACCGGCTTCACATGTTGGTGAGGTTGTGAAGGTGATGAGCAAATCAAAGGTTCTAGTGAAGGTACATCTCCTTTCTTTGCTTTGCTTTTCTAAAGTGCTGTACTTGATGGAGCATTACCTTTTCGTGGAGAGGAACAATTATGTCCTTTCTGCAACTTCCAAAAGTATGCTGTTAAAAAACTACATGCGAACTAATATATGTGGACTTCTATTTCTAATGCTATGCAAATATCTAGTAGTACTTGGTGATGAGTCTAAATTGGGAATAGAATAAAAACTGAAATGATGTTTTATCTATAGAATTCATCTTAGATTTCAGAGCCAGGCACTCCTCATTTGACACAGCATACTAATGATTTCTGTGGAAAAATATCCATAGTTTTAAAGATGATACATAGTTGCAGAATGCCAAGAGATTTTATTAAAATTATTTCTGTTTCGATTCTCCCTTTCTTTTCCTGTTATTTTTTCATAGGGTGGCTCAAAGTACGTATTGAAGCAGATGTATTTGTATTGGCATGTATGCTTTGAACGAGACTGAGTTTTCCATTCATCCTACTGTATTTAATTGGTTATCGCAATCTCTCAGGTGCATCCAGAAGGCAAATACATCGTAGATGTTGATAAAAGCATAGATATTGCAAAGCTCATGCCTTCCACAAGAGTTGCTCTTCGAAGCGGCAGCTATATGCTTCATGTTATCCTGCCCAGTAAAGTCGATCCATTGGTTAATCTTATGAAGGTTGAGAAGGTTCCTGATTCTACATACGATATGATTGGTGGTCTTGATCAGCAAATTAAAGAGATCAAAGAGGTGTGTAAGGAGTTTCATGGCACAGTACATTTTGTTGTTTCATACTACTGTTAGCACTCTGGCTTAAAAACTCAATCTTCAGGTGATCGAGCTTCCAATTAAGCATCCTGAGTTGTTTGAGAGTCTTGGAATTGCCCAACCAAAGGTTAGGATTTGTTTACTACCCCTTTATGCCATCAATCAAGTGGATGATATACTAATATTTACCTTTTCATCTTTCAGGGTGTCATTCTCTATGGCCCTCCAGGTACAGGAAAAACATTACTTGCACGTGCGGTTGCTCATCACACGGACTGCACCTTCATTAGGGTCTCAGGTTCTGAGCTGGTTCAGAAGTACATTGGAGAGGGCTCCCGGATGGTTCGCGAACTTTTTGTGATGGCTAGGTAAACACTCTCAGTTTATGTTGCAATCAAATCATCACTGTCAGTGTTACTTCAATGGGATTCTAAGATTTGAGATAAATGTGTGCATACTGTACGTAGTCTAAGGTATTAGTACCTCATTTTATTTTGACAGGGAACATGCACCATCCATTATATTTATGGACGAAATAGACTCCATAGGATCTGCTAGGATGGGGTCAGGAGGTGGTCGTGGTGACAGTGAGGTTCAGCGAACCATGCTTGAGCTTCTAAACCAACTTGATGGTTTTGAGGCAACACACAAGATTAAGGTTCTTATGGCAACAAACAGGATAGACATATTGGATCAAGCCCTCCTGAGGCCTGGCCGCATTGACAGGAAGATTGAATTTCCAAATCCGAATGAAACTGTAAGTGGTGCAGTACTAAGCACACTAGTTTTTTATCAATTATGTTCGTAGTACTGCCTAATTATCTGCTGCTAATTTTGACTTACCTTTAATCATTTTCTCTTGTAGTCTCGCTTTGATATTTTGAAGATCCACTCCAGAAGAATGAACTTGATGCGTGACATTGACCTGAAGAAGATCGCTGCGAAGATGAATGGAGCATCAGGAGCAGAGTTGAAGGTGTGTATTGGTTCCACTGATATGCCAACATTCTACTTTAGAAAATGTGTCTTAAGTAAGAATAAAAAAACATTCAGAATTGGACAGTGCACAGTGATCAGTGAACACAAAAACTACTTTAAGCAGTTCCAGGTTCAGTTATTAGCACCATTTTAGTCCATGTAGTTAAAATGTCATCTACGCAAGACTCAGCCCGGATAGCGAGTGCAAAAATTAGCAGTTGTCCTGATTCACCCTCACGATTTTAGCTGTACAATTAGGCAAAACTTTAGTTCCGTGTCCCCAGTATTGCTCTGTCATTTGTGTACTGGAAGTCTGACATCTACAGATACTGTAGTGTGTATACATGAATTTCCCAAGTTGATTCTGGGTTTTGCAGGCTATTTGCACAGAAGCGGGAATGTTTGCCCTTCGCGAGAGAAGAGTGCACGTCACCCAGGAGGATTTTGATATGGCAGTGGCAAAGGTGATGAAGAAGGATACGGAGAAGAACATGTCACTGCGGAAACTCTGGAAGTGAGGTGGTCACCTCTCGTGCCAGGGCCAATGCTTCCGTGCTGAGACAGCTGAAGGGCTGAAGCGAATGGCCGTGCGTTGTCGGATTAACTGTTGTGAGATTCTGAAAATGTTTGTCAAACCTGTCGATGACGTGTACTCGTGTAACAGCTTTATAAGTTAAATTTCGTTCATTGGTTCATCAAAGAGGTGTGGGGGATGAAAAATCAGTTTTTCAGATGCTTCTCGTGTTGTGCTTTATCGTGTCGCATAATCGCCCCCCCCTGTTTTGCCATCCTTCGCCCAAATATCATGCGGGTTTGGGAATCGCCAGTGTGCCATTGTCAAAATGAGTCGTGCTAAGAATGCCTTTTGAATACATTTAATCATTTTTTTTTTTGCCAAATATTACCATATGAATTGCCAAATTGCCGCTGAGGCTGGAATGAAGCCTGCGTTATCTGACTAGGCCTGAAAAAAAGCTGGAGCCGGACCTGGATCTCTTTTCCCCTTCAGAAGCTCTTTCTTTTTGGAGGAAATTGGTAGGGTGACCCTACCTATTTTCATCATCATGCAAAAAACAAAAAAAAAACAAACTATACATGCGCATACGAATGTTTCCTAGAAAAAGGTCCATATGAATGCAAGTATGCAACGTTACAAGTGTTTGATCAAAGGATTACATAGAAAAGAAGCAAAAATTGAACTAAGCACGTGAATCAATGTACACATGAATTTCAAGTCAGTCGGGCTCCGATTTCCCCTGCGTGAATCCTACGCGACGGCACCGCGTCGGAAGGAAGCTAGCTTTCCCGGGGACACGTGGACGGCAGAGTTGGTAACACGCTACCCCATCCGACGGCCTAGAAAGTCATCGGCGGCCACCGGCACCGGGCAACCGGGGCGCAGGCGGTCGCGTCGAACCCAAGCAGCCGACGCTCATATAAGGCGGTCGCCACCCAGCCACGGCCGCACCGCCGCATCCTCCCAACCCGAGCACCCCCCGTCGCCGGCGATCCGGTCCGATCCCCTCGCCCACCAGCCGTCTCCGAGACCTCGCTGCCTCGCGCCTCGAACCCCAGGCCCAAGGATTCGACGACCCCGATGGTGCGTTTCCGCTCTTGAACCTTTGCTGATTGTTTGTTCGTCTCGGTCTCCCTCGAGGGTTTCGGTTTATTTAGTGTGCAAGCGAGATCGACGTCGTTCTTGGATACCTGATGATCCGTTTCGCTCTTCGGAATCGTCGAGTTCGTCGCGACATCTTTCTCTCGTACGTGCTGATTAATTAGTTTGTCTTTGTGTACGGACGCAGGCGCTGCCGAACACCCAGCCCGTGGACTACCCCAGCTTCAAGCTCGTCCTCGTCGGCGACGGCGGCACCGGTGAGACGCTTGACCTTGTTGCGGGCCGCGTATCAATCACACCACAATGTTGCCTGTGTCTGAACTTTTGTTAATCTGTGCTTGTTTGTTCTTGCAGGGAAGACGACCTTCGTGAAGAGGCACATCAGTGGGGAGTTCGAGAAGCGATACGAACGTGAGCCGCAGAATTTTCCGCATTGTTCTCGTTTGCATAGTGATATTTCGGGTTCTTCATGAAGGGAATAGAAGAACCTGTTCCTTTTGCTGTTAAAGATGTGCGCCAGTTGTCTGATTGAGTTGGTCGTTCTTGATGTGCTTGACATTTTGCAGCAACCATTGGTGTGGAGGTGCGGCCGTTGGACTTCACCACGAGCCATGGCAAGCTGAGATTCTACTGCTGGGATACGGCCGGCCAGGAGAAGTTTGGTGGCCTCCGCGATGGATACTAGTAAGATCCTTGTAACCTTAGTTCTTGATTCAGATGTTGCTATCCTGATTTTTGTAGCTAGTACTTCCTCCGTCCCAAATTACTATTCGTTTTAGTTTTTCTAGATTCATTGCTTTTGCTATGCACCTAGATATATGCTATGTCTAGATACCTAGAAAAGCCATGTACATAAAAAAGCTAAAACGAATAGTAATTTCGGACGGAGGGAGTAACAAGTAATGCACCGGTATTTATAAGTAATTATCCAAATGACTGCATTAGAATCTTTTGGTTCACATTGTCTGGTCTTATCAACAACAAAAATCAATCATTCAGTAGCATCACTCATACTCAGAAAGGTCAACGTGGAGACCAGCTTGGATAGCTTCAAATGATCCAATGCTGGTAGACAATGCTGCACGAAGTGGTAGAAATCCCTGGAGGGACTTGTCATTAAGTGATTTTCTTGAATTCAAACCATACTGGCTGATGTAATTTGAAATTCAGTGGGTTGATCCCTGATTTTTCTTTCTAATAAGCTCAGAAAAAAAGGTGTTTAAACAAGCTAGTACAAGTAAAAATTGATGATATAAATTAATGTGTAGAGCAGCCTTGACAGCTGGAGTAGGTCCAAGTCCATTGTGGTAACCATAGAGTGACATTGTACTAGAGCTGGTAGAGATGTCTGCAAGAACTAAGACTAGATGATTTACTAAGGATTTGTCAGGCGTGTGTCAGTACAGATAGATGCCATCATCAAAGGTTTTTGCTTATATGTTTCAATTGTGCAGTATCAATGGCCAGTGTGCCATCATCATGTTCGATGTCACCTCAAGGCTCACTTACAAGAATGTTCCCACCTGGCACAGGGACATCAGCAGGTAAAAAATATGCTTTGAATTGCTCACCTGCCACTTGTTTCAGTGTCCTTAATTGGTCTGAATGCATCTTTTAATAATTGCTCCATTGGTTCATATTAGGGTCTGTGAGAACATCCCGGTTGTCCTGTGTGGCAACAAGGTGGACGTGAAGAACCGGCAGGTGAAGGCCAAGATGGTGACCTACCATAGGAAGAAGAACCTTCAGTACTATGAGATCTCCGCCAAGAGCAACTACAACTTCGAGAAGCCTTTCCTCTACCTTGCAAGGAAGCTCGCAGGGTGGGTATTGTCATCATTCTATACATGCCTGGCTTCCTCTTGATCGCAATGTTATACCGAGACCAAACGATTAACAATCCAATGCATGACTGATGGCTGTAAATGCAGGAACATGGACCTCAGGTTCGAGGCGGAGATCGCGCTCGTCCCTGCCGACGTGACCATTGACCTTGCTGCACAGAAGAAGTAAGTGAGCAATCGATCATTATGTTTATCCGACGCTGATAGTGACTCCCCTTGCTGAATATACAGTTTATATAATGCTGAGCGCCTTCTGAATCTGGAATGGTTTTCGTGGCATGCAGGATTGAGGAAGAGATTACAGCTGCAGCGTCGATGCCCCTGCCGGACGAGGACGAAGATATCATGGACTGAGCTGAGCTCAGCAAGATGCTGTCAGGCTGCCATAGTTTAGTTCTAGGTCTACTAGTTGGTGGTTTTAAGAGAGACATCTATCTCCGTTTCAGAATTTTAGTCGTAGCGTCAGGTGAAGCTGGTTTAATTCTGTACTAGCTAGCTATCGTCAGTTTCAGTGGTTGCCGATGTGAATTCCGTCTCAAGGATCTACTGTATTTGGATGGTCAAGCTATTTCTTGGTATATTCTGGAGAAATATATATATGTGGTAGTTCTACTTGGCACTCGGTTGAGGCCGTTCTTGCAAGCATGGCCACATGCGTTGTCTCGGCATGCCTTAGTGCTAAGTACCGAGTACCCTCTATTTCCTGAAGCACAGACAACCGGCGTCGATCAGTAGACAAGTGTAGGACCAACAAGTGCATAGTCCGCGTACTACCACCGCCTGAAGACTCTTCCGAAGAGCTTTTGAGCAGCTTGTTAGGCAGTCAGAAACTTAGCTGAGGACAAGACCTGAAGGGGAATGGTAAACACCAAGATAAATTTTTTGTTGAGTTTTCAGACACTACGAAATTATACTGTTAACTTTTGAATGCATTTTGTGCCTGTGTTGCTTCATTTATCCGAATGATCCACAAACAAAACAAGAAAAGAAACAAAAGCTCTACCTGTTTCATAATCAAGTCTTGAATGCGCCCCTCCAAAAGATTGAGGCAAAAGGTGTTTTTGTTCATCTATGAGCTACATATCCTCGCGGAGGCCCTTGTATCGCTATAAAAAACAAGTCATGTTGTTTCTTATTTGATCACGTCCCTCTATAAGTGAAGGTCACGTTTTGGGTTACCTGCATTCAATTCAAACAATCTAAACTTGTTTATCGTAAATTATCTTTTTATGCATTGAGTGTGAGCATTTGAAAATGACATTCCTAGTTTTTCTAATTGCAGTGAACTTTAGCATATTGCAGTCTGAAAGCTTTTGAGCATTTTTTGAAGTAAAAAAATGATTATCTTTAATAGAAATCCCTACGGTTAGACGCATCAATATCTTTTTATTTGCTTACCTGAAGAAATTATTAGAAGTCTTGCAAATAATAACTATGATAAAAAAATATCTTAGAGAATGAATGTATCTTCCAGTATTAATTGTGCTTTCTCGAAATTGATTTTACTGTATCTGATTGGCTGACCATGTCCGGAAGGTCCATAACATATGTTCCAGCCTTCTAGATTGTAATTCCTCTCCCCTCTCGTCCAAAGTTTCTTTTTTATTTGAAATACATATTTTTACAAAAAATATTTGGTAATACTATATGTGTTAAATGACCCAATTATGTTGGACCAGAGTAAGTACATACGAAAGCCTCATGTCATGCCATTATCTACCATATCATGCATGCATATTCTGCTACTAATGTGTAATCTCCACTTATCTCCATATATCTTACAAATCTATCACGTTTGACAATGTTTATAAGAATGTCAATCAACAGATCTTGCATACAATATTTTACTCCTCATATGTGACACAAGGTTATTTCTCCCATCCTATCTGATTCTTGGACATTTCCTCACTAATCGAGCAGTAAGAGGTAAATTAAGGTTCAATATAAAGGGTGTAGTTTGTGTGTTTAAATTTATGATAAATTTTTAAATGGATTATCACATCGGTAAACATGACAATAATAGGTCGTCCACAGCCGCTCAAAGCCGGAGGAGGCACAAGGAGGAGTTCTTCGGATAATCTTACCTACACAAGTAGTGATGATACCGCAATAAACTACTCATTAGATTAGAGAAAGTTAAAACTAGTATTTTGCAAAAGAGAATCGGGTGATTGTTTTCTCCATTGTTTGTGCTTAATTCTGCTGTCTGAAGCCTGAAAAATGTCCGGCATCGGAATCCGACTGCAAGCAAAACTTGCCTCGTTTGCGACCCTAAATGCCCACCCCAAACAGCTATGGAAAGTCAGCCATTACATCAATAATTGATGCAATGTATACTAAGAGGTTAGATGAATGATCTCAGGATCAAGCAATTTCGTTATTGTTATAACGTCTCCTCCTGCTCTATAAGATCCGTTCTTTGTTGCTAGTTTTGTTGCTCGATCAATTTGGTAAGGGGTAAAGTACATGATCGATCCTTAAACTTGTCTCGTTCTGTCACTTGGATCCCTGTATTCTCAAAATGCATATATGACTCCCTAAACTTAGACTCAGGTGTCATTTAGATCCATATATACTCTCAGAATGCAGATCTAGCCCCCTAAATTTGGCTTCGAGTGTCATCTAGATCCATATACTCTCTAGAAGCATTGTCGTCTCAATTAAATTGATAAAAACTTAATTTTACACAGATATAATTTAATTATAGTCAAATAATTAAAGTGAATTTCAGCTCAACGTATGTGGAGAATATTGATGTGGTAAACCTAGAAAGGTTGATGATCTTTTAGGTGCGCATTATACGCATACTCTGTTATTCTTGGAAGATTGTTCAAATTTAAATAACTTGTTGCACTTACTAAACTAAAATCAGGGTTTTATAAGATAAATTCCTGATCAAATATTGGGAGAAGCTAACGGGGCAAAAAAACAAGTCTAGAAATGTGCCAATGAAAGTAATGGCTTGCTTGAAAGTATAAATTTTTGGTTTTATCATGTTTTATTAGTAGGATGACACTACATTTTAAGAGTTTAGGGACCTATATGACACTCGAAGCCAAATTTAAGGAGTGAGATCTGCATTCTGAGCCTAAGTTTAGGGAGCCATATATACATTTTAAGAGTACGGGGATCTAAGTGATACAGCAAGATAAGTTTAAGGACCGGCCATGCACATGATGGCTGCCAACGGGGTGATCGTACGGTGTATATGTCCAAGTGCATGGTCACTTATAAGGCACGCGCAGCTTATACCGGTGCCTTAATGCAAAGCTCATTCCCTCTTATATTAAGGGAGTGTTTGGATACGAGGTGCTAAACTTTAACGGTGTCATATCGGATGTTCGGATGCTAATTAGGAGAACTAAACATGAGCTAATTATAAAACTAATTGCAGAACCCTGTGCTAATTCGCGAGACGAATCTATTAAGCCTAATTAATCCATCATTAGCAAATGGTTATTGTAGCACCACATTATCAAATCATGGACTAATTAAGCTTAATAGATTCATCTCGCGAATTACACTCCATCTGTGCAATTAGTTTTGTAATTAGCCTATGTTTAATACTTCTAATTAGCATTCAAACATCCGATGTGACGGATGTTAAACTTTAACACTAGTGAGCCAAATAGGCCCTGAAAAAGAGGGTAGAGAGTACGTTTCCTCAAAAGAAGAAGTAGCACATATTTAACCAGATTAGACCTTTTTCTATTGCAGTACATGCTTGAATGTTTTAACCAATTTTTTAAGTAAAAAAGGGTGTTTCCTATGATACCGAATCCATACTAGTAGATATGTAAGGCACATCCACATATTTTTATTTGTTTACATGGAGAAATTATATACTACCTCTGTTTCAAATTGCAGGTCGTTTTACCTTTTGTAGATACATGATTTATATATATTATATTTAGATACATAGAAAAATCTATGTATCTTTTTTTAATTAAGGAAAAACATCCAGTCTTGAACATTCACATGTGAATGTCTACGACCATAAAGAAACAAATCCGGCCACATGGCCAGAAGCTACACGAGTACTTAGACTCCAAACATCCAATTGAGGAACACAAAAGAAAAGAAAGAAAAAAAATTAAGAAAGAAAGTTTGAAAGACTAAGTTTCGAACTTCTTTTACGTGCTTCGGTCCCTGTAACAAACGTCTTACATCAGTTGTCTTCTTAGAAACTTTTGATATAAGGATCGTTGATGGTCATGTACTATCTGGTAATCCTTGTCATCTAGAAACCGCACAGAGTCGATCTCTACCACGCAAACAGATCGGGCACCACCATAGCTCCAAGCTGACTATGGTGTCGCCATTAAGGACTCCAAAACGACCTACAATTTGGAGGAGTAAATGTCTTAAATATAGTAACCATGCAAAAAAAAAGTCTTATACCCGCCATATATTGATTAAATTATCTAGCTCATTGGTCATGTTTGGATTGTCAGTAACATGTATTCTAATTCCCCTGTTTTCAAACTATGACGTTCAGGACTAGTTAATTAGGCTCGAGCTGCTTGAGACGACGAACCCGACTCGACCTGCCCCAAAAACAACCTAACCCAATACTTCGGGCTATGGTCAGCCTTAGTTGAAGAAACCTCGCCTGATGCATCCATGAGGCAGTGCCTAAATTTTTGGCCTCACGTCAGGACCGTGCCATATGTTTTTTCAACCTGACCGAAACCGGACAAACTATGTGTTTGATAAGGTCAAAATCTAATTAGTTTGAAATGATCTCATTATCTTATCATTAGTATTACATATATATTTAAAAACAAAGGGACTAGATTGTAAATGTTATGCCCGATTCCAAAGTTCAAGTCCTTGCTGCAATTTTGTTGGTCAAACATTTTAAGTTTTGGTCATTGTTATATAAATAATTATGACAGTTGGCAGCCTAAAATTGGCGGTGCTAGTCCATAAACTGGCTTTCATGACATATAAACATTTATTTGAAATATAATATTTTTTTACAAAAATTAATGGTCAAAGTGTCACCTGTATACAAATACAAAGTCACTACCTTAAATAGCTCATCTTATATTGGGCTATAAAAGGTACATATGAAAGCCTCATTTTGTGCAAAGCATATACTACTATTATTAGTGTGTAATCTCCAATTATCAACCAAATCCTACAAATATATCTCGTTTGATAATGTCCATAAACAAGTAAATCTCAAAAGATCTCACGTAGAAGATTTTACTCTCCTCTGCGTATGTTGTGGCACAAGGCCATTGCTCACATCTAGACACTAATCGAGTGAGAGGCTGGTACATTGCGATTCAATATGAGGAGTATAGGCAGTGGCAGTCTATCATGCAAGGTGACCGTCTTGTTCCTTGTGCTCTGTGGATGCCTCTCTTTGCCAACACAGTGTAAGTACCCACCACCATCTAGTCTCCTCGCAAACCTAGCTTGTCTCACTACCTTTACAATGAATTTTTTTACATGGATTGTCATACTGAAAAACTCAAAATGTTACAATTAACAGGTCGCCGACAGCTGCTCAAGGCCGGAGGTACAAGAAGTGATTCTCCTAGTAGTCTTGCCAATACAAGTACGAATGCTACTGCAGCCAACTCGACATTACATGAGAAAAAGTTCATAGTGGCCTTTTGCAGAAGACAACTGGGTGATTGTTTCCTCGAGTGCTACTGCTGTTTGAAGCCCGAAAGGTGTTGGCCAACACAATCAGATTGCCAACGAAACTGCCTCACCTGCGACCCTAAATGCCCCCCCTGACGAAACAGATGTGGAAGGGCGGGCGTTAAATCAATAATCATTGCTGTGTTTTACTAATAATCTCAGAATCAAGGGAAACAAATATTGGCAAATTGTATGCTGCTGTCGCTTTCTGCTATAATATCCGTGCTCTATTGCTGGTTTTGTTGCTCGATCAATTCGGTGAGATGCTACCGATCGGGGTGGTGGACTCTTGCATCTCTAGCAGTTCCCCCCAATATCCCATCCTCAATAAGTAGTTAGTGGGGCTGTCCCAATAACAGTTTTATGGTTATTAAGGGAGATACTTTTTTTAGTTCCTCAAAAATCCAATTCCCAAAAAAGTTCTGCACACACACTACCATATGGAGTGTCCTTACGTCAATTCTTCTCTCCTCTTTCTGTAGGGATCTCCCACCTCTCCCTCTCCCACGCTAGTGTCGCCGCTTGTGGGTATAGATGGTCAGATGGGCTGCCTGGTCCTAGCCCGGCTCTAGCACGAAATGGACCGGCCCTATCAGGCACGACGACTTATCCGTGCCGTGCCGTGCCGTGTTGGACTGTCGTGCCTAACTAAGCAGCCCAGGCCTGGCACTACGACCTCTTCTTCGTGCCGGGCTAGCACGGTGGCACGGCAGGCACTAACGTGCTTGTGCCGGATCAGGCACGAACAAGCAGCTAGACAAATAACATCTCATTCAACTCAGAAATACTTGTACATGCACAATATTTCAACAATTTCATTGAAAAGTTCAAAAGAACCGTAAATTTATCATTCAAAAGAACTCAGATAGATCACACATTCACACCAGAGTCAGAGACAAGAGAGAACACACATTTTCAAAAGTTTGAGCTAGTGCAATGACAGCCTCATTAAAAACATATGTAGGTAAAACTCACACCTCGTGAGAAACCCTAGATAGGAAAAAAGAGTGCAGCCCAACTCAATCAATTCAAATATGAAATAGTTCAAAGTTATTACAGTCCAAGTTCCAGTTACATCCAGTTACACAGTTGAATCAGAAGGAGCATCTAGATACAAATCAATAAAAGATTCTTCAAGTTCCTTGTCCTCCACCTATTGCTGAAGCCTTGCTTTTGCAGCCTCCCAGTCCTTGGTGTAGGTGAGCATCTCCACCATCTCCGGGCTCAATCGACGTGCCGCTCCTCGGTAATCCTTCCAGATGTACTAAAAGCAGACTTTGAGATATGGTAGAAGCAGGCACAGTCAAAACATCTCTAGCTAAGATTGAAAGTAATGGATAAGTAAGTTTGTGTTCATGCCACCAGTTGATGATGCTGAAGCTATTAGCAAATTGGGTGACAATATCACTGTCCAAGTAGGTAGAGAGTTCAGAACCAACACCCATAGAAGCTCCAGCAACTGCACTAGTGCTTGCTGCTTGCAGCAAGGCACTCGTAGATGTTCTTCTAGACAGAGGGAGAGGGGGGAGGGTGCAGAAAGAGTTACCAGGACTTGAGAAAATGTCAGATGTATCATCATCATCTCTTGCACTTGAAAAATTTCATCCCAAGCACTTTTTTCTTACCAGAACTGGGTGGTTCTGAAGGCCTTCGCAACTTAACTATACCAAACTTGTCATCATATTGCTTAAATATGGTAGAAAGTTGAGCTCTTACCTCAGTTAGGTAAGAAGAATAATCAGTACTAGTAAGCTTAGATAACAACCTAAGGATATTGTGAAAATCCTTTAATTTAGCTCTAGGATCCAAGATGAATGCAAAAAAGTAAATCATAGGAATGTCCCTCCAATACTTAAGATAGACATCTTGCATAGGAACAACCACATGCCTAAGCAATTTATCTTTCTCATAACACTTCAAGTGCTTACATATCAAAATGAGATGATGCAACATAAGTGGAGTACTAGGATAATAAACACCAAAAAGTGCAATAGTAGAATCATAAAACAGTTCAAGAAATGATAATACATTCTCTACAACAGTCCAGTGGTCATCTGTTAAAAGTAAAGGCTCATCCTCACCTCTGGGATTGTTAGCCTCAATGAACACATTAAATGTCTACTTGTAAGGGATCAGATGCTTAAGCATGAGGTATGTAGAGTTCCACCTCACATCCATATCCAAACCAAACTTTTTCGGATGAAAATTCACAGCAATGCAATACGTCTTAAATGCAGCAATGCGCTGGTTAGAGGAATTTATGAAAGAAATTGCAGTTCTAAATGCTTCAACATATGCCCTGATCACATTCAAAGTAGATTTAATCATAAGATTAATAATATGAGAAGCACAACACTGATGCAAGAACAGATTACCAACATAACCAGACAATTTAGGAGTCAATTTGGTAATGGCATTGGTATTAGAAAAAGTATTGTCCAAAGTGATAGAAAAAACCTTAGCCATTAAACCATACTCCTCTAGAACAGTAGTCACACGATCAGCAATGTTTTGACCATTATGAGATTCATCAATGAGCCTAAACCCAATGATCATCTTCTCTAGTTGGCAGTTAGGTAAGGTAATCCTCCTTAGCATTGCCAGACCATATATCAGAAGTAAGAGCAACAGAACAAACATCAGCCAAAGAATCAATAAGCTTAGCATGGCAAGCAGTAAAGTACTTGGTGAAATCTCAAGTTGTGGTTTGTCTAGAGACAGCAGAAAATCTAGGATTATGAGCGACCTTCATGTACTCTTCAAAAGCATCATATTCACCAAAATAAATAGGGAGATCTAGTCTAGCAATCAAACAACATAGCTGAGTACGACCTACATCGGCACTGTACTCCCAGTGATGTACACTACCATCAGCATTGAATTGAAGCAAAGATTGAGATTGGAGTTGGTTTGCCTTTCTCGCTCGGCGTACCTTGACATGCTGCTAGAGATGGCTAGTGCCAATAGCAGAACGAGGAGCGTAAACATGGTCGCAATGAAAGCATTTGGCACCGGTTTTTACCCTCTTACCATTGATGTCCTCGTAGAGCTTTTCAAAGTGGTTCCATGCTTCAGATGTAGTCGTTCGGCGCTTCTTGCCACCGGTGCTCACAGTGGCAGCATGATTGTCCTCGCCATCACTAACATCAATAGGATCGGCTGCGCTACCCAACAACACTTGCTGATCGGCTTCGATGTCACTCTCATCATCTCCACGCAGGCCGCACATCCGAAGGTCATCTCTCTTGCCTGCACATAGAGAGAAGTAGAGAGGTCAGAGGTGAGATGAGAATTAGAGACAAAGGACCAGAAACAAGAGGGAGATACAAAGAGCCAGAGAGGCTTACCTGCTACGAATCCAGAGCACCAAAGCGGCCGGCGAACGATGGATTCGACCCCGCTCATTCCTCAATGGCTTCACGATGGCCGACGACCTGCACAAGGTAGAAGAAGATGTGAGAAACAGAGAAGAACCAACAAGAGTGGCCGGTGATGTTGATGAACCACGGATCTAGTCTAGGGGATGACGAGATGACACCAGAGTGGCTGGTGAGGACCACGAACAAAGATCGAAGCCAGCGAGGATGATGAAGGAGAGGACAAGGAAGAGAGTCAGGGAGAGATGGAGTAGAGATCAAGAACCATGTCGTGCCATGCCGACCTGCGACGATGGAGCCACGGAGTGGCACTCGCCGTCGTCGGAGAGGGAGAAGATGAGAGTTGAGAGGGTGGCGAGATGAGAGTGAGCCTCAACTCGATCACTAGAGAGGTGAGATGATAGAGAGATGAGAGGGCGAGCGAATGGGGGCTAGGGTTTTGGGCAAGAGATGTGGGAGGCTAGCCGTGTCTTATATACGCCGCCTCCCAACGGGCGGATCCAATGGTTGCGAGGGGGCACATTCAACGGTCGGCAGAGGGGGGGGGGTCTGGCAGGCCAGGCTGCCTTCGTGCCGGCCCAAAATTCATGCCATGCCGGGGCCAGCACTATGGGCTGGAGTGGTGGTCTAGGCACATATGATGCCTTGGGCTAGGCTGGCCCGGGGTCGATCCACCTCGAGCCAAGCTTTGCTAGGGCTAGGCTTTTTTGGGCCAGGCCATGCCCCGGGCTACCCATCGTGCCTGGCCCATCTGGCCATCTATTCTCGTGGGGCAAATGCGCAGACAGATCCCACAATGCTCAGTGAATGGCTAGGCATAGGGCGGGTCTCACCAGTGGCCGAGTTCAAGAGAGGAACGTTTGGGGCAGAAGGGGATGAGGTCAACAAGGGGCTTCAGCTGGACAACATTTGTCGGGAACAGATTGCCGCTTGTTGGGAGGAATGGAGAGGGGCACAGACGTTTACGGTGGTTGAACTGCACACATAGGTGTCAATGTCGAACAACAAGGCAGTATGATGTCGCAGATGAAATTGACAACCCTGTCACTTATGCACTTGACCAAAGGTTTTCAATCCACTTGGTAAACTTGTCTTGAGACCAGAAACCTTGTCTAGTAGACTGGTCAGAGGGATTTCATTGAGGTCAGGAACTTGAGCATGATAGCGAGACACGGTTTAGACAGGTTTGGACCACTAGAATAGTGTAATACCCTACATCATGTTTGAAGTATTTCCTTGTCTTGGTATTGGATATGTTTTGGAGGGGAGCCTGCCTCACCTTATATATTTGGAGGCAGGATTTCATGTCATCTGTACATGAATCCCAGTCGGTTAAGACATAAAGAGTCAGTCTAGTTACAAACAAGTACTTTGTTATTATCTCATTAGTTCTCTCATGATTGGTCAGCTATGCCATCCTGCACCGTAGCTTCCATCCCCCCTAGGATGTTCTATCTGTTTTCCAAGTAGTCCATGCCATGTCAGCAGGCCATGGATCTTGATCCATCAGTCCTCCACATGGCAAATCTATGGAGCTTGAGCTTGGCACCTTCTTTGCATTCCAGTACTAGGAGGTTCATCTATTTTGCTGTCGACTTCGCCAAAATTCATATTTTTCGTGGTTGCTTGAACTCCATCATCTAGGGTTTTCTATGAGGTTCATGTACATAATTCTTGTTATGGTGCAAGGTCATATTGTACTCACCGTATTCTTTCTTGATCCAATGGTTGCTGCACATAATCAAGGGCATTAGATTCTAACTAGACTAAGATGACATATTTTGAGATTGATAGAGTAACTACATCCCTCTGCTATTGATAGGCATGTCTGCCGTATATACATCTATGGGCTCACCGGAAGGTTTGGACGGTCCCAGATATGGGGCTGGACACGGGACGCATCTGACATGGAGACCATAGCGTAGGGCGGCGTAGTCTACATGGAAAGATAGGAACTAGTCGAGTATTAGGAAAGTACTTGTTGTAATAGAGTAGAATTTGTCTAGTCGTATTCGACTAGTATTCCTGTAACCAACCGACCTATAACCCTGCCCCCGACTATATAAGGCGAGGTAGGGACCTCCTCCAAAGCAATTCAATCTAATCAACACACAGGATGTAGGGTATTGTACAATCTAACGGCCCAAACCTATCTAAATTGTTTGTCTGTGTTTACCTTCGACTTTCTGATCTCAATGAGCCCTACCAACCAAAACACTACCTCGGGCACCCCCTCGATAGGTTGCTGGGTCTAAATACCGACAGCTAGCACGTCAGGTAGGGGAACTCGCCGACAATCCACTAGTGAACTCGATGCCACAAGTCATCATCAAGTCAATCGTCGTGTTCAAAGCATCTTCAGCTCCTGGGTTTGCATCACAGACAGCGCTGGAAATTTCGAACACCACATTGCGCCGGCCCCTGAGGTAAAGCAGCAAACCATGAAGCTCTAGCGCCAAGCTCTGGAGGATCACGTCAAGAATTTTAGCGGATTTTAAATTTCTGACCTAGTCAAAGGCTGGGGGGACGAGTCTGAGTACAACTCGACTTCTCCACCAGTCGGATTGATTCGCATGAGCCAACGCATAAGCCATCGTGCGAGTCGGACTGCCCCTAGAGTCGATTCTCGTTCAGACTCCGCAACATGGCCACTGTCTACCAAGCGGTCTTGTCCAAATCACAATCCGATGCGGATGAGATCGAGGATCTCGACTACTACTCGGATCTGGATGAGGAGACTCCTTTACCAGGTCCGCAGTAGGGCCTGGTAATTACATCAACTCCGCAAGACAGATTCGTCTATTGGCCCAACTTGAAGCCACCAGCTCTCACCAAGGATGATGTCTCATGCCTTATCGCCTACCTTGAAACTTTCTTGTACCAAGAGGGAGCTCCTCTATCATCCATCTACGAAGAGGGAGGCACCATGGAAGTCATCACCTCCAGCTCAGGAAGTTTCTCACCAGAACGAAAACTCTTCACCGTCATTGTTAGCCAAGAATACGAAGAAGAAGAGCGATAGGATAGGAACCCACACCACGAACGTCACCCAGATGACGTCTCGCAAGATGAGTGAGCCGTTGATGTTGTCGGAGAAGAAACTGAAGCTCAAACAACTCGACGACGAGCAAGAAATGCCTCAAGAGTAGAGCGCCGTCACTACCTCGCAACAAATCTACCAATCCAGAATCTGGATAACGCCTTTGAAGCAGTTCAAATGCGTCACCATCATATTCCTCTGGCTACCGTTGCATCTATTGATCTCATCACATGAGCGATGCCCCAGAACAATTACACCCAACAATTGGCTGAGCTGGCAGAACTAAAGTACGAATAACTCGATCAGCAGAACTCGATACAGTCAGTCCAACATTCTGCATTGTAGCAAAGTCAACATGGCGGTAGCCATAGAGGCCCCCGCCCAGACCAAGCCAAGTCGGAGGTGCCAGACCAAGTCAACTCGGAGGCACCAGACCAAGCCAAGCTAGAGTTGAAGATAGTCGGGCAAGACCCTCGGGAGGCCGCAGCCACCATGGTGGCACCCCAGAGTCTGAACGCCTAGTAGGAGACCACCGCAGTAAGATCAATGCTAGCCATGACGCCCATACCATCATTGAAGGATGGCACCGCAAGCGCGAGCAAGAAGTCGAATACCCAGGGGATGATACTGATGGGTTCCCTACCTTCTCCACATGTGTGAGGAGGTACCCGAAAAGTTCAAACCCCCGGGCATCACCAAGTATGACGGCAAGCAAGACCCAGTGCCATGGCTCCGGTGCTATTTGCTGTCAGTACAATCAGCTAGCGGAAATGATGACACCAAAATTTTCTACTTCCCCATCTACATGGAGGTAGCACCACTCACATGGCTTGAATCATTGGACAAGAACTCCATCGACTCATGGAAGGACCTCAAGGTGTGTCGGGAATAGATCCCTAGTACCTGCAAGGAAGGAAGAAGATGGACTCCTACTAAGATTCCCCTGTAATCCTACTAGGACTCATACCCTATCATCCTACTAGAACTTCTTGTAACCGACTAGTAATCCCACTCCCTGAGTATATAAAGCAGAGCAAGGGTCCCTAGATTGGTAGGCGAAGACCTCATAAAACCACAACAGAGGACAAAATCTTCAACACCAAACAACACCCAAGCGCAGGGCGCAATACACAACACCCCAAACAGGACGTAGGGTATTACGCTACTCTGGAAGCCCAAACCTATATAAATCTGTGTCTTGTGTCCTTGCTTTTACCTTCAAGTTTCAGGTCCGACAATTTTCCACCAACCAATCTACTACCTCGGGATACCCCTCGGTAAGTTGCCAGGTATAAAACACCGACATCTGATGCGCTAGGTAGGGTGATCGTCGAGATCATCAGGCAAGCTTGAAGGACCTCATCATCGAGATCAAAATATTTGGCGCGGCGAGGTTGTTCTTTCCTATTCGGATCGGTCAACAACTCAACATGCATCAAGTACTCAAGTCCTAGCCGGATTGGATTCAATATTCTCATCTAATTCAGAGCCAATCCGAAGTCGTCGAGTTGAAGTCATCACCCTGTCTCCATGCGGATTTGCTGTGGTCAAATCCGAGTCAGCGAGTGTTGTTCATATCTACAAATAAAAAACAAAAGACCCTAGTCTATTGCACTAGGTCGTGGCACATGCGATGTTCAAAAGAAAAATTGATTGCTACACGCGCATCTAGAAGCGTACAAGCCAAGGCCAACACCGCTGATCCTTTGGGGAATTCAACGCAATTTTACTACACGCACAAGAAGGCTACTACAAGACTTCTAGTGCTTCACAGCAACACCAACAATTGGCAACGCCGATGACTACCTCGACTCCTCGTCTCGATTAGAAACTAGTCGAGAGTGGGCTTCACACCATCGACAACTAGTGGGAATCGACTCCGACTAGTCAGCTTCATCAACAATTGTCGCAACTTCATCAACGACCGCCACGGCTTCATTGACAATCATCCATGAATCAAGCTAAGTCACTTTTTTAATAATTATTTTTTCTCTGACTTGTTTTCAACATGATTGGCCAATGCGCTGACTATCACTTATTTGTGTACGCCTCTCAATGGGAATTACCCTTTAGAGCTACACTTCATCGACTGCTCCTAGGGTATGTTAACCTCCCGGTTGCATTTTGACCCGGTACTAATATGAGCATTAGTACCAGGCCTAATGGTTAGTCCCCGAGGAGCTCCCCATGAACCCCTTTAGTACCGGGTGGAGGCTTCACCCAGTACTAAAGGTCACCCATCAGTACCGGCTGAAGCCTCCAACCGGTACTAATGTGCCTAATGGCCTTTAGTACCGGGTGGAGGCATCACCTGGTACTAATGGGTGACCTTTAGTACCAAGTGAAGCATCCACCTGGTACTAAAGGGGTACCTCCCCTCATGTGTCAGCCCCCCTTATCTCTCTCACCCCACGCTCACCCCCCTCCCCGCACTTATCCGCTCGTCCCCCTCATCCGGCCTCTCACCCGCGTCTCTCTCTCTTCTTCTCCCCACCGAATCCCCTCTCTCTCCCCAGCTGAATCCCCTCCCTCTCTTCCCCACACATATCCCATCGCTGCCCCTCCCATCGCCGCCTCTCTCCTTCCCCCTCCGCTCGCCCCTCACCTCTTACATGTGGCGAGAAGTGGCAGTAGGGAAAGGAGCGGCGGAGGCAAGAAGGGAGGACGCAGCGAGGCAACGGAGCGTCAGTAGGGCGTGGTGGAGCAAGGAGCGGCGGAGCTCTGGCGGGAGGGCGCGGTGGCAGAGCGTCGGCAGGCGTGGCAGACCAAAAAGCGCGTGGATCTTGGAGTAGCGGCCATCTCTCCCTCAGATCCGACGACGGCAGCAATCAGCGGGCTGAGGAGCGGCGGTGGCGGCAACCGGCGGTGGTGGTTGAGCAGCGTAAGTACGCCGCCTCCCTCCCTCCCTCCCCTCCTCTCTCTCTCTGGTGTGGGGCTCAGGTGCTATGCCACCGGGCTCCGGCGCTCAGGCGGACGGCGGCGGGGTGCGGCCGGGGCTCTGGTGCTCGAGCAGACGATGGCGGGGTGCGGCCGGGGCTCCGGTCGGTGGATTTCTTTTTCTATTTTTTAATACCCCTTTAGTACCAGTTATTTGACTCGGTACTAAAGGGGGGACCTTTAGTAAAAAATAGCAATACTGGTTGCACAACCGGTACTAAAGGGGGGTTTGGACCCGGTACTAAAGGCGCATTCCCCAGCAGTGATGGTATGACTTACCTCCGTTTTTATTTATAGGCATGGTATGACTTGGCACAGTCTTCCAAATTATACTTTGACTATTCATTTATCTTATATTTATATTATTTGTGGTTATAAATTTAGGATCATTATAGAGTATATTTGATTACAAATGCAACCAAATACATCTAGATGCTTTTCTCCATTTCTTCTTCTTTCTTCGTTTCTTTCCGTGCATGGTCTTTAATCATCCTGCATGGTGTAGCAATTTTTGATGATGATCGGAAAAATCTAATCCCTGCCATTAAAGCCTCATATGTACTTTCATTACAATTCAACTAAGAGGGAACATATATCAAGAAAGTTAAAGTTTAAATTCAAATTATAATGTAAGTATCATTTGGAGCTTTCAGTTGTTGAAATTAGATGTAAGTATCATTTGGAGCTTTCAGTTGTTGAAATTAGATTTGCCCGTCTCTCAACCATCATTTGAGTCCGTACTTGATGCAATAGGAGAAAAGGCCTTATACGGTAAGGTGATGAAGCAAAGGTAGATAAGAACATCTGGATGGAACCAGCTGACGGTACGGTCTTCTAGAAAAGGTTGATTTCGGGTCCTCAAAGCACAATACCTGACTCGATCTTAGATCTGGTGTATGTACGATTTCGCACATCCTTTTTTAATTCGATATGTTACACGTACGTGCCTTCATTTTTTAAAAAGTTCAGTCCATGACTGATGTATCCTAGGCAGTAGATGCTGGATTACAGTTATCTAGCAGATCCAGGATGATAATGAGACATGAACCAATCTTTAGTGGCGAATTATCTAGGACACGATGAACTAGCAGCGAGACTGTCACTATTTAGGGGGCTTTTTAGGTTATAGGTGACGGAAAAAAGAAAGAAAAACACGCCATATGTATATTTTTTCCCATTCCAAATTATTCCGAACTTCATTAGCCAAGCATCCTGATCACACCGCCATGTGGGTCACCGCGTAGTAAACCACCTACGACACACGATCCACCCGCTGCAAAGCCTCATCAACTCCTCGCATCACCTCGCTGCAACACGAGCGATCAAATCTCAATCATGCATGCACTGAGCCGTAAAGTACCCATCTTCAGCTCGTGCCAAAGTACGAACCGAACTAACATGGCTTTGACATCGCACCTGTTGCTTAATTCAAACCCTCTAGCTGACCGCTTATTCAACAAGATCAAGGGAAAAAGTAGTGATCCACGAGGAGCACACACCTCTCTGCATGCATGGCCACCGGTTTCTGCATATGATCTAGGACACGCCTGTCGCGTCGCTGTCCCCTAAAGCCCCTGGCATTTTGTTGTCGCCGAGCTGCTAGTGTAACGCGCAGTGTTTTTCTGTCTGTCCTGGCTCAGCCACAGGCGAAGTTACGTCCAGGAGTAACGACGACGAGCTCCCTGCACGCATGCACTTTCGTTGGGAGTGTGCTAGCTAGCAGCTCTGGATCGTGACCCGCCCACCACAGCGACGCGTAGACGATGGATCGGCGTCGTCGTCGCCATTTGGAGACCGATCAGACGATGCACATGTAAATTTTTGGACCCTGTCGATCGATCGGCCAGGCTGTTCCTCTCGTCAGGTGGTTCCTTTGCAATGGTTCAGAAAACTTCAGGTCTCATGCACGCAGATCAATTCGAGCCATGAACGCTGCCATCATTCTGACGATTGTCCTTACATCAGCCTCGAAAAAGAAACTGTTTCCTGCTATGTCTGACGCAAAAAAAGGAAGAAGAAAAACACATACTGCATTGTTTCGCCTAGCTGGCATGCATCGGTCTATAGTTGTACTGTGCGCGTTACGGTTCCTTCAGCGTGTTGCCTTGTGACGATCTCCTTCAGTCTTCCGGCGGTGCATGACAAGACGACACAGTGGTTTGGTTGGGCGCACTCTTTACGGGAGTTTTTTAGTCTGAAAAGGCGTCGCATTTTGACTGATTTCAGGTGCTCCAAGAGCTTGCATCACGCAGGGGAGAAAAAAACCCAGCAAGCAACCCGCCAACCACCACCTCTCTTTTCGCTTTACACGAAGCTAGGGCGGTCTGCCGGCCGGCCCTGAAACTGAAAGCAGACGCGAAATCGCGTAGGCACACACACTTGCAGCTTGACCCAGCTGAGTGCCGTCCGGAGCCAGCAGAGATCCATCGCTTACTTTGTCAGTGTACTTTGCTTAGCTAATCCTCCAAGATGCACGATTAGTTGTTTTACCACAAGACTGGTTCCTACTCTGTATGTAACCGAAAGTTTGCGGCCTTTCTGAAAGTTGCTTGAGGAAATTGCTTGAAGAAACGCACTCGGATCGAAGCCATGCCTTGGATTTGTTGCACCTTATCTTTACTTTTACTATATCCTCACATGAAGCGTGTTAGGAAAAAAGAGGAGTGATACAAATTCCAACAGAAAATGGTAGATACGGCCATCGATTTGATGAACTCAGTCATCATTAAGGATTGTAAACACAGGTTCTAATTTGGTTATAAATTACACATATGCCATTATGAGAAAATTAACCAAAGTATACTTGATTTGCTTCAAAATTTTCCATGTTTACCATTACAAAAAAAATTGCTAGGTTGCGGAGGGCGCTAAGTTCAAATTTGAGATTTATCTTTAAAATTACAGGAAAAATCTATAACTTAAACATTTTGCTTCCAATTCGCTATAAATATATAATGGTAGTCCCTCTAATGGGATTTTTCTCTTTTTTTTCTTTTTTCACATACTCATTGAATTATAAGTTCAAATTTGGCGAGTTGCGGAGGACGCTATAAGTTATATTAAAAACACATCAAGAATTTTTATGAACACTTCGTGTGTTATGAACATTTAATACATATTAACCCTGGAGATACAAAGTTGCACAAATAGTAAAGATGGAAAAGCTTTAAAGTATTTTCTAGCATAGGCTATCATGCTTAGACAAAAGCTAGCTTAAAATTCAACTTGTAAATAAAAAGGGCAAATCCCATCAGGGGTTAGATTATCGAACCAAATTTTAAAATAGTTTGTGGACGGGTGGTTTAAGCCAAATTTTGTTCAGAGCTTTAGGCGGGTAAGTTGGATTGCTCAGTGTAGTTAAATTGACATTTCTTTTACTCAGTTCTGCAGGTTGTGGCCTTCCACTTTTCAATGGATAAAAAGAACTTAAAACGATGTTGAAGGCTCATTTCAGTTAAAGTGGTGAACTTTTACCTGAACCATTCGAAAGTAATAATTGTACCTGTCGATGATTCAACCCACCGTTCGAGGCGTCACCGGGACAGGTTCCTTGCCGTAGGAAGCAACATGGCCGCCGGGCGTGGCGGCGCGGTGAGCACGATGGCGGCCTCGTTGGCGACGAGATGCGTGTTCGGCTGGCCAAGGTTGTGGACGCGAGGCAACGTACATGATGTGTGCGCACGACACGGCCGAGATCGACTCCATTGTTAACAAGATGAATTCGATCGAGACCTCCCTGTCGCCGATGTTGAGAGCCGGATATGGTTAGCAATTCCCTGGCAGACACAGTGGCACACCGACCGATCGCGAAATACTCTCCAGTGATCCGCGGGGCCCCCAACATCGATCAACATGCATGAACCCTAGCTAAAAACACCTGTACTTAACTCCATCCAAGGCCGTGTACGTCCAGAAGCCCCATCGTCCTGCGTGCTAACGAACGAACAGAGGCCAGGAATGTTCCGCGCAGGCAGGCCAGCGGCAGCGGCAGCGGCAAGCAACCGTCACCGGGCTCCGCGCGCCGAGACCGGCCGAGGCCGCGGACCCCGAGCATCGTGCTCCGCCCGCGCCCGGCACCGTCCCGCGGCCCTCGCTGCCGTTTCCACGAGAACGAGAGCCGGCGACGACACAGGCGCGCCTGTCCCGGCCGGCCGGCCTGTCTTTCCGTGCGCCCACCTCGTTTCCCGCCGGGTTCGCGGCTGCTCCGTGCCGTGCATCACCGTGCAACGTGCATGCACTCAGCGTGGCCACGCGCCACGTCAGCTGGCTGGCAGGTGGTAGCAGCAGCACGCACGACGTGTCACGGGCCCACCTGCGTCCCCCCACGTACGTTGACTGCTCTGCGCGAGGCCATCACGCATCAGACACTTCAGAGCCCAAACAGAGACGACGCATCTTCATCATCATCAGTGATGCCTCCGATCCAATTTGTAGGCTAATCAAGCTTGGGGGAGTGGTGATACTGCACCAGTATACTACACTACTACACTAGCTTAGCAAGTGCAATGATCTACATTATGGATGGAACGTGATCCCGGCGGTTGGGCGCTGTGCCAACGCGGACTCCATGTGGCGCGGCAGCGGCACACCGGCCGGTCGCCATCTGCCGCCGCAACCGCCGTGCACCTGTCCGGCCGGCCCAACCGGAAAAACCTACCGTTCGGTTCTCCCTGTCGCAGTGTGTGTACTTGTTTTCCCTTAGATTTCGTACTTGGACCTGGACATGCCACCTCGGTTACGTAAGGCTTTGTCGCCTAATAAGAGAGTTTTCTCGCACGATCACAAAATCAAGCTTGGGAGATATTGTCATATGATTAGACCAACAAAACCTCGATTCATCATATATCCAGGAAAAAACGAACACATGCATGCCGAAATTTTGGTATCTCTTTTAGTAGTTCTATTTTAATTTTTTTAAAAAAATTATGTTGAAATTTCGCGTATTTGACAGTTGAGGAAATTTGGCTTACAACTACTACCAATAATGCCAAGTTGTAGCGTACAATTTTGAAACAAAATAAGTAGAGCGTACCACACGACAGCAGCGGCTCAAGATTAATTTCTCCCCGTTTCTGACCGCGAGAAAGCAAAAGGCCAACGTACTACGAGCTTAGCGTGACTTGGACGACATAACGAAGTGGAAATGTGTGGGCTCTCGCAGGGATTGCTTGTTGGTACTTCTGACTTTTGACAAAGATTTGTTCGTCTTTTACCCAAAAGTCGGCAATTGACATGTATATTCTAGCAGTACTTGGCTAGCCAGACAAAAGAGCTGCGAATATAACGATGCCTCTGCCCTTTGTCTTCAAGTTTACCACCTTTTTTCCTCGTAGTGGAACACTTGTACCACAGCAAAAAGGACGTACAAAAGGTTTCATCAGTATCAAGGACTTTCAGTGACAATTTAGAGGAAAAGGATACTACGACTTTCGGTGTTTTTTTTTTCCCTTCTTTGTTTTGTGAGGAACTACAAGGAAATTCGGTCTCTTGGGCATCTCTTGATTTAATGTATATATACACTAAAACACAAATCCTAGTTCAATGTAACAAATGCAAAAATAAATCATGTATTTACAAGCTTAATTAATGTATATTCCAGTTATTCTCAAATTAAAATCCACTTTTCTATATATTTCATCAAAATCATACTATAAAAATCATAGGCTAATCAGGGTCACGCTTTGGCTATATACAAACATAAATGACACGTTGTCATGTTTCTTTGTCAGATGTCGACCAACTGATGGACATGGCTCAGACGCAAACATCTGGACATTCTAAAAATCGGTTGCGTATCAGCGTCCAAGTACAACTAACCGGCTCTCTTGATTTCAACGAAATAAACGGTCAGGTCCGGGCGTTCCCAACCCACACACACTAATTCAGACCCCCTTTTATCATTAGCAGGTGATGACAATCATTAGTCGCCTTGACAAACCACGCCAAGATAGGTAGGTTAGGGCACCTGCAATGGTAAAGTAAGTCTAGTATAGATAGCACAATAGATTACCCATCCAACAATTTATCTTTTGACACGGTTTACCAAGTTTCATGGGACCCACATGAGCCAACGGGCCCTTCCGGCCCTCCGAGCGTCTTCCTCCCCAGGTGCGTCGTCCCTGCTCGCGCACCGTTGGGCCCGAGCCCGCCTCTGCGCTCGCTAACCGGCACTCGCCACCCGCCCTTCTCCAGGCTCACTGGCCGTCGGAGCCGGCACGGCTCCTCACCCCCGTGGCTGTCGTCAGCCCCGCCCCCACGTTGGTGACCCAGCCTTACGCTGCCTCGCCTCCACCCCTGCCCCATGCTCAAGGGTCTTCATGTTCCTCGCGGCCTCGCCTCCGCCCTTGTCGGTGGCCCTTCCAGGCCTCATCCTACACCGGCCTCGCCGGCTGCGCTTGCCCATCCTTCCTACACCAGCCTCGCGCACCTATTCTGCCCTTCACCGGGAGCCAAACCGCGTCGGAGGGCCACACCTTGCCTACCCACGCGGCGGCGGCCAAGCCGTCTCTACTTGTGCCAGCAGCTGCGCCTCGCCCCCCGCGCCCTCGAAGCTAGTGCTACTGCTTCTCCACAGCACCGGTGGCATCCAACGCTAGCCTGTGACGGCGCCTGCCCGCGTATCTATATAGAGGAGGGTGGGGCTCACGCCCGGCATGGCGAGGCAGGGCTGGGGTCTGCTCCGCCTGGGCCCGCGTCGACCGTCGTGAGCTCGCGTCCGCCCGCTCCAGCTACACGTCGACTGCTAGCGAGCTCAACTACGATGGATCCCACGAAGCCGAGCTCCGCCTCACCCGCTCCTCGCATCCCTCCGCTCAGCGCGGCAATCGGCTTCGGTGGGACCCTCTGGCTTAGTCAACGATTTTCTCTCTCTTCTCTTTCTCTCTCCAACGTGGATACCTTATAGTAAGGCTTACCGGCCCGTTGGACGTGCCCTTGGAGGCCCTTGGAGGAGGAAGACAACTTGTCCATGGCAGGTCATCACCACCTGCTTTGCACACAGCTTCGTCGTCTGGTCAGGCTAAATGCCACGTCACCAAGCTGACATGGTCAAGTGCATGCAGGAAGTGAGGAAGGTGCCCAGCAGGCTCAAACCCACATCGTTGACTCCTCTGTGTGGGGGAGAGCCTGGGGGCGGTGGGGCCCGCCGCCGCCGGCAGCTCTGCTATATAATGGCCTCCGCTTCCCGCCCTCCTCCTTGACTACTCATCTCATCTCGCTTCCGAACAAACCGCTTGCTCCAGTGGCCGGGGACACGCACCGGGAAAGCAGGCGCCGTGTTTCCTTCCGTCCGTCCCCATCGTCACCCACACCTCTCTGTTTTCCGGAAGCAGGGGAGTCGCGAGATCGATGATGGGGGTGGTGGCGGTGGAGGAGGCGGGTTCTTCGTGGTGGGCGTGGAGGGCGGCGGCGGCGGCGGCGTGCCTGCTCGTCCTCCTGCACGTGGCAGCGCGGGTGGCGGACGCGCTCTGGTGGCGCCCGCGGCGGCTGGAGGCGCACTTCGCGCGCCAGGGCGTGCGGGGCCCGCCGTACCGCTTCCTCCTCGGCTGCGTCACGGAGATGGTCGCGCTCATGGCGGACGCCGCCGCCAAGCCCATGTCGCCGCCGGACTCGCACGACGCGCTGCCCCGGGTGCTCGCCTTCTACCACTACTGGAGGAAGATCTACGGTACGCGCGCGTTCGCCGTGTTTCTTGTCCGAGGTCGCCGTTGATTCGCTTGTTGAACTCTCGCCGGAGTAGTGCTGATTAATGGCGGCGGTACGGTGCAGGGCCGATGTTTTTGATATGGTTCGGGCCGACGCCGCGGCTGACGGTGGCGGACCCGGAGCTGGTCCGCGAGATCCTCCTGACGAACGCCGACGCGTTCGACCGCTACGAGGCGCACCCCGTCGTCCGGCAGCTCGAGGGCGACGGCCTCGTCAGCCTCCACGACGGCAAGTGGGCGCTCCACCGCCGCGTCCTCACCCCGGCCTTCTTCCCCGACAACCTCAACGTACGCGCACGCCGCGCTGTCTCGCCCGCCTCTCGGCTGCTTTTAAGTTTTAATCCGATCGCTCTGTCGGCAATCCAATCAATGGGAGCGCGACACTGACACGTGCCGTGTCCTTCGTTCTCCGTTGCAGCGACTGGCGCCGCACGTCGGCAGGTCGGTGGCGGCGCTGGCGGAGCGGTGGCGCGCCATGGCCTCCGCCGCCGGCGGCGAGGTGGAGGTGGACGTGGCGGAGTGGTTCCAGGCGGTGGCCGAGGAGGCCATCACGCGCGCCACGTTCGGCCGCAGCTACGACTCCGGCCGCGTCGTCTTCCGCATGCAGGCTCGCCTCATGGCCTTCGCCTCTGAGGCCTTCCGCAAGGTCCTCGTCCCCGGGTACCGGTACGTCAACGCCACCAGCTGCAATCGGAATCAGAAGACGATTCTTCTCAATCTGTTTAGTTTGCGCTGGGATTTGATTTGAATCGATTCGCAGGTTCTTGCCGACCAAGAAGAACCGGCTGTCGTGGAGCCTGGACAGAGAGATCAGGCGGGGGCTCGTCACGCTCATCGGCCACCGCAGCGACGAGGCCGAGGAAGGCGGAGGCGCGGAGCTCAACGACAAGGGGAGCAACGGCTTCCGGGACCTGCTGGGGCTCATGATCAATGCCGGGGGCAAGAAGGCGCCGGCGATACCCGTGGCCGACATGCTGGAGGAATGCAAGACCTTCTTCTTCGCCGGCAAGCAGACGACCACCAACCTCCTCACCTGGGCCACCGTGCTCCTCGCCATGCACCCGGACTGGCAGGAGCGCGCACGGCGGGAGGTCCTCGCCGTGTGCGGCGCCGACGAGCTCCCGTCCAAGGACCACCTCCCCAAGCTCAAGACGGTACACCAACTCCCAGAACTCCTTCCCTTCCCCTCCACATTTTTTTTCCTCCCAAATCCAAACCACCAAACCAGACATCTGCAGTCCCTTTCCCATGGGCATTTCGGTAACTCCGCAACGACAAAAAGTCTCACTTTGTTTGTTCCTCCCTGTTCCTGTTCTCTCTCCCTGCAGCTGGGCATGATCCTGAACGAGACGCTCCGCCTGTACCCGCCGGCGGTGGCCACCATCCGCCGCGCGAGGCGCGACGTCACCCTCGGCGACGGCGGCGTATCCGTCCCGCGCGACACCGAGCTGCTCATCCCGATCATGGCGATGCACCACGACGCAGCGCTCTGGGGCCACGACGCCACGGAGTTCAACCCGGCCCGGTTCGCCGGCGGCGCGTCCAGGGCGGCGGCGCACCCGCTGGCGTTCATCCCCTTCGGCCTCGGCCCCCGGATGTGCATCGGGCAGAACCTGGCGCTCCTCGAGGCCAAAATCACGCTGGCGATCCTGCTCCAGCGGTTCGAGCTCGCGCGGTCGCCAAACTACGTGCACGCGCCGACGGTGCTGATGCTGCTGTACCCGCAGTACGGCGCGCCGGTGATCTTCCGGTCGGTCTCGTCATTCCCACCGTCCGACTGACCGGCGACGACGAAGATGGCGACAACGACGACCCTGATGTCCATACTGTAGTAGCAGTGGCTAGTGAATAGTGATAGAGCAATAGAACAGCCAAGGAAAACCACTAAGGCCAGTCCTGTCGTGGCGTCGCCTGGCCGGGGGCCGGTGTGGCCGGACCTCCCTGCTTTGTGGGCCGGCGCCGGTTTGTTGCCGGAAATGCCCCCCGTTGGTAGACTAGCTAGACCGGAGCAGAGAGTGGCAGCGCCTTTTGGACTTGACGATGGCGTGGAACAGCACCAACAAACCAACCCCACATCTGCTGTCGGGTCGGTTCCATTTGTTGGCTTCTCCTTCCACGGATTCTTCCTTTACCCCGTGCGTGACTGTGCGTGTATGCAAGACGTGTGTGTGTGTGTGTGTGTGTGTACAGGTTTATTTGTTCGTTTATTTATATATCTACAAAAAAGTTTTTGTAGTGTACAGATGGGGATTGATTGGAAGGGGAAAGTCCAAGAACCAGCGCAAAAGGAAATGGGGACGGGATCGATCGATGTGTGTTCGTGTTGCGTTGCACACGGTATTCCCATTCCGGCCAGCAGGCCTGTGCTCCTCTACTTTTTGCGTGTGGTCGGCCGTCTCGGCGGCGTTCCGGCGCGTGTCGGGTGTGGCTCTCCCGTGACAGTTCGATGGGGAATCTGCAGCGTGCCACAGCGGCACACGGCGCCCTGACCGCCCTTTGTGCATTCTCAGCCTCAGCTGCTGGGTTTTGCAGATACACGTTATTAGATTCTAACTGAACTCTCCTGTTGCGGCTAGTGTGTATCCGTATGCCACGGAGTCGGGTCCCTTGTCGCCGACATCATCGCTGACGCGGATAAGCACTCTCAGCAAAGTCTCATTCCTTCTGGCACGCTCTACCGTAGCTGGCTCTCGCTCCGATCGATCTTCTTCCCCATCTTCAACAGCTAACGCCATTGAATCCTTCACCGTCAACTACAAAAGAGTATTGCTAACGCGCCCTTCTGCGTTATTCCTTGCATCCACTTACCACCACTATCTCCAAGCAGTTTTATCGGCCGTAGGCTTGTTTAGCCGGCCCGACTCCGGTGAACCCTTTACCCCCGAATACTAATTTAGGTGGAGACTTCGCTAAGATAAGGAAGAAGAGCGGGTCTAACAAAAACATGGACCATGGAGCACGTCACGAGATAAAACACACGTCACACGAGTCAAAATTCTATTATTCATCTCCCCAACAAAGACCTTAATTTCTTTTAAAAAAGGGAAAGGTGACAACTTGGAGTCACCAAGACAGCTAAAATTTGAGAACCAACCTAACACATGTGCTCACATCTCTTTTCCACCAAGGATTGAACCCGATCACAAAATTAGCACACAGATGTACTAGTTTATGCACACATCTCCCCTATTTAGGAAACTCCGTATTATAGTGTGAAACAAATTTCCATTCCTTTCTCTTCACTTCATCTTTGGCAGTGACGAAAGTAGGATAGTTAGCTAGGGGGCTTATTTCTTCTTCCTCCAATCCTCATCATCTCTCTCTTATGGTCTCCATGGTGCATTGGTACCGCACGCTTTGGGATGCTTGGGGGGGGGGGGGGGGGGGTTGAGCCCCATCCCCACTACTAGATCCACCCTCAGTCATGGCCGATGCTCATCTTTATCTTGTTCGTCTCTCCTTTGCACAAACCTTAACATAGAGCAAAACCCAGAATGAGTGCTATAAGCAAGAAATTAAATGGTGAACCAGTTCCTTAGATTCCAGTATTATGCATGTTGTGCATGTTCCATTTTCTCTCCATTTGGGTGAGCTGCAGATCAGTTCCCCATATTTGCCTCTTGTGTTCCCACGCATTATTTGGTTGTCAGTTTGCAAGGTTACCCAAGATGTTACCGTGCTATCAAATATATGATGTGCTAGCAATTTTTTAACACAAGTTGGTTCTCTATCAACATGTTCTTAATAAGTGATTCTTTGTCACCAAATGTTCCGTTAGTTAGTCTTGTTACTATATCTTTTGGATTGGAGTGGCCAGATCAGCTATTGTGATAACGCACGCAAGTTTTGATGGCTTTTTTCACATTCTCCTAGTGCTCTTCTCTCTCCACATGGTCGATGCTCACTTTTGTTCCATCCATCTCTCTTTTACGCAAATCTTAACATAATGCAAAATTCAGAATGGACAAACGACTACGTCAAATGCTCTGATCTAGTTGCGTCTGTTTTTTTTCCTTTTGGTTCTTTGAGTTGTTGCCCTCCCTAGTCTCTCGTCTTAGCTGATCAGGCTTTTGTGCTGGCTTTAGTAGGTGGGGGAGAGGCCTAGTCGACTATTTCTCTCTTCTTTTTTCTTTTTGCCTTTGGTTTTGTGATTTTTTCCTTCTTCTAATAAAAATTACGACAAACGTTTAAAAAAACAAAGAGTGATGTAAGAAAACAGTACTCAAACTTGAGACGGTGCAATTCGTGCGTCACGAAATCCGTGCATTCGTGGAGCATCAAGGTATTGGGGTTTTGCGTGTTTAAATCTAGATTCGTGTTAGGCAAAAAAAAGATAATGAAAAGGAGTTTAAAATCTACGGGAACGCTAAATACACCTAAGCATTTCTCTCATCCTTTTGGCACCTGATGAGAACTTTTACGGATTTCCACGGCAGTTATGTGGTAGTACCTACGGAGTACGTCCGAAACGGATGTGCCAATGTGAAGATCCTGTTTGGAGATAGGGACTAAAGGTTAATCCTTATCATATTAAATATTTACATACTAATTAGGAGTATAAAATATAGGTTAATTACAAAATCAATTGCATAAATGAAGGCTAATTCGCGAGACAAATCTATTAAACCTAATTAATTCATGATTAACACATATTTACTATCGTAGACTAATTAAGCTTAATAGATTCGTCTCGCGAATTAACCACGACTTATGCAATTAGTTTTATACCAAATAGTCGATATGACCTGAACTAAAAATTAAAAATAGGGATCCAATCACTCCCGAAATATCCAAGTTTTATGCGAGCACAAGCAAAGAAACAAGCTCCGTTCCCGATCCGTCCCTTCATTCCCACCAGAAAAGGTCGAGAGATGGAGGCTGGCAGGCTGCAGCGCACGAAAAGGACGTCACGTACGGCGGGGCGCCAGATCGGTTCTGGAATCCCCCCGGATCGGACAGCCAGCCTGACACGCTGCCGTGACCGGTAAAATCCGCAGGCCGGCCGCGGTCACGGACCGGTGGCCGTCCTGCCCCGGCCATCCAAAAACCAGCCGGCCCCAGCTGCGCGCGCCAGCCTTTGGTCGATGGCGTAACGAGACGGCGGCTCCGACGGGACGGGACGCGACGGCGCGCGCTAGGAGCCAAGGCGAGGCGCGCGCGAGCAGACATGTGGGTGGCCTGGCCGACGCGCGGTTCGGCGGGCAGGCGGCAGCCGCGACGCGAGAAACCACAAAATCCGGCGGGGGCGCGGGCCGCTGGCTGGCCGGCGCTCCGGGGTGTGGCTGTGCCCGCGCGCGCGGTGCGGCAGAGTCCCGCGGTGGGCTCGGCACGGTGTGAGACACGCGCCGGGTTCCCCTCGCGTGCCCGGGAGGAGGAAGCCGGGAACGCGGGGGCATGTGTTCCGCATACGGCATGCGTGCGTGACCCGCCCTGACCCGGGAGTGGTGGCCTATACCGGCCTGCTGGTCTCGTCCCCAGTTGATCGCCGCGTACCCAACGGATGGCCCCGCCCCGTACTTGTCGCAGCCCGCGGCTGCTGGGCGCTGGCGGCTAGTGGCCGATCCCGATCTCGGGCGTCCGTGTGTGTGTGTGGGTGTGGGTGTGTGTGTGGGGGGGGGGGGGGGGGGGGGGGGGGGGGGGGGTGGGGGGGGGGGGGGGGCGTTCGCGCGGGTCGTCGCATGCATGCATCGCAGGCACGGGTGGCGCCGCACGGTGGTGTTCCTCTCCGCCGCGCGGGGCGTGCAGGTTTCTGGCTTCGGTAGAATGATAGTATGATTGAACGTGTACTTGTCGATGGTGACGACGATCGACTGACGACCGCTGATGATGAGACCTGCGATGATAGTGAACGAAGGGTCGCTGTCACTCGCTGGTCTGGTCGCCGCCGTGACTGATCGCTCGTCGGACTTTCCGAGGCTGTATTTCGATCTGAAGATCGGCATGCGGTGGTGCGCCGACGGTAGACGCCCGCGATATGGTGGAAAGTTGGGAGAAACGAATTATTCAAACGAACGAGAAGAACGTCCAGAAAACGAGCTGGAAGCCGACGCAAAAGCAGAAGTGGCTGACGCTCAGTGTTGACCCGCCAGTTAGTGCAGCAGCGAGCGACGACGCGGGAACGGCGCGTGATCGAGGGGGCCGGGATGGACCCGGCCGGCCGCTAATCCCGATGGGGGTGACGGCAGTGACATGACGCCAGTACTCCACGATTAGTCCGGGTTCGTTGCGACAGCCGTTGAAAAATTCTGTCGCTTCTGCAGTGTAGAGTGCAGACCGAGTTAGTTCTACCCCAAGTCGATGCTGATGAGAGAGAGTGGTCTCAGAAAAAGAAAGTCGATGCTGAACGCGACGGGTTGCGGCCTTTCGGTTTCTAGTTTCTGCTCGTACAAGTCAATGCTGGGGAGAAACTCTTGGCGCGCGTCACATTCCGCGACTGATCGATCGACGAATGAGTATTTACGTCGTTGATGCATGGAAAATAACAATCTGCAAAAATAGTTAACGACACACAACGATAAAATTAAAGAATGTACTGATATGATGATAAGGAGCGTCGTACGTCGTCACCTTCGTTTCTAGGTCTAGTAGTCACTTGTTACCCCAAAGAATTAATGTTTACTAGAGATGTTTTGTTTAGAAAAGAAGATAGAGTAGACTGCTAGCAAAGGGCTCTCTTGCATTCAAACAGCTACCTAACAACGTGTACCAGCCACTATAGGAGGAGATCGACGAAGTTTATTAGTTGTTTGCAAAAGCTACTCTTATCTTATACATCGATCCAGATCTCCGACTCGACTACTACAGGACGCTACGGCATTAGAACGCAGAGTAGGTTGCTAAAAGACGGACGGTCCCAAGACATACGAGCATGCATGCCGGCGCCAGCAAAACACCAAGCGTCCAAGCCTGACCCGCCGGAGTAGTAGTAGTAGAAGCTAGCAGCAGTGCACGGAAAAGGCGCACGTCCTCGATCGCATTGGCGCTGCGACTCGCCAGATCGATCACTGGTCCATCCATCCAGGCATCAATATGATTGACAGGCGGCAGGCTAGAGCACTGTGCCCGGCCACTGTACATGCAGTGCAAAGGAAGAGTACCGCAGCGTGGCGCCACTGGCACTGCAACAAAGGAACACTCATCAGCAACGAGGCTTTTATAACACGCGCTGGCCTTTTTTCACTGATCAAAAGCTCGCTCACCGCGTCAGTGCTCATCCGGCGCCCGTGCCGTGCATGCATCCCATGCAAATATGCAATTCAGCACGATGTGCAGGTGCAGCAATGCAGGAAGCACGACGAGATATAGGTGACTTTCGGATATATTTTTTTTCGAGCGACTCTCATATTAGCTGCCACTAGTACAGAAAATGTCTTCCGCGCCGGCAATATCACGCCGGTTAAGGTAAAGATTTCAGCGCCGCAATATCACCGCTGCAGAAGGATTTTCACCACCTGGTTGGAAGTGACCGAGCTCGGTGGCCACTGGAGAGGGCGGTGAAAACCGTTGTAAAAATAGTTTCCGCTGCTGGTTTGTAACATGAACCGCTGGTGATAATCGTCCGGCATTAAACGCCCTTCCCCTTTCTTCTCCAACCTAACGCCCACCACCACTCCTCCACCATTGTTGCCATTTTTCTCAATTTTGATCATGGAAACTTAAGAATTTTGAAGGATACACATCACCAACTTGTTTCAATTTTTTTTGAATGATTTGTTATTTTCTAACGATTAAATGAGTTTCTAGGTACTTATTCTCAGTAAGTCCAATTTGAACTACAGTATGTAAAATAATTCTTAAAAAATCCTATAGAAATAGTATGTAAGGACACGTGTCCTAGATAGGATCATATCCTAAAAAAATATGAAAGAGTCAAAGGTTTGCTATGGATAATCGTCACTTATATTTATAGATATACTGGTAATAATAATAATAATACCTAAAAGTGCTCGAAAATTCATGTAAATCTGCATGGAGTCATTTTTGTTTCAGCGTGCATGAACATCTTGTGTATTAATTGGCAAGGCATCGTTCAGTTGTTTGTTTCAGCGTGCATGAACATCTTGTGTATTAATTGGCAAGGCATTGTTCAGTTGTAATAACATGCAGCAAAGCTAGGCCTCTTATCAAAAAAAGCTAGGCCTCTCTCCTCTGGAGGTTATCCAATCATTCTATTCTACAACTGGTTTTAGCTTAGGTAGGTCACAAGATGGGCAGCGGTGTTTCCTCGGCATGTGTACTTCAATTGCTATGGTTCCAAAAGGACTTAGAGAGGCATGTGCTACTGTAGAAATAGGACAAGTTCTTTGTTTCGTCCTGGGCGTAGCATTCGCTGCAAGTCTCCGCAACAGTGCTTCCTATCCATAGAATAGGGAGGGAGCCCATGTGACTCAATTCTGTAATAATGCATTGCCAAGACTCAAGACTCACAACAATGTAGTATGCTCAGCAAATCTTACGCTACTGGAAAACTCAGTATTGGTCCTAACTCTTAGTACCGGTTGGTTTTTGACCCGGTACTAATATGAGCATTAGTACTAGGTCTAACGGTTAGTTCTTTAGGAGCCCCCGTGATCCCCTTTAGTACCGGTTGGGAGCTCCAATCGGTAACCCATTAGTACCGGGTGGAGCCTCCACCCTGTGCCTGAGGGCTTTTAGTACTGGGAGAAGGCTCCACCCAGTACTAATGGGTGACCTTTAGTACCGGTTGGAGCCCCCAACCGGTATTAACTTCCCTCCTATAAATTAGACGTCTTCTTCCTCCTACCTGAGCCATTTCCTCCAGCTCGGGCTCCATCCATTCATGGTGAAATAGGGGAGGTGCTGCCGGATTTTTGACCATTTTGCGGGGATTTCACTCATTCAAGTGTTCTAAAGGTTAGAAACTTCATCCTCCCTTGATACATGGTTAGTATACTAAGTTTTATGCTTTAGGGATAGAGTAATTTATGATTTTTAGAATAAGGTACAATGGAGAAATTTTTCATTTATATGCATGTGTTATTTAGAGCTCATATTTGTGATTTTTAGAATAAACTACAATTTTTTGGATGCTATGTTTTGTATTAGTCAAAGAAAAAATTGATATGAGGTTAGAGGAATATTTTCATAGTTTAGTCCTTTACAAATATGAGCTAAAGGCCCCCTTTAGTAGGGTGGGTGATAGGCCTTTAGTACCGGGTGAAGGCTACACCCTGTACTAGGGGGATAAAACCCCATCGTCTTCCTCCCTCATTCCCCAGACACTTAGCCACTCCTCATCCCCGCCGTCATCCCCGCGCCACGCCGCCGCACTGTTGTCCCTGCGCCGTCGTCCTCGTGCCACGCCGCCGTGCCGTCGTCCCCACGGACACACCTGCATCGCGCCGCCACCGTCCCCTCCCCCGGCCAAATCGTCCACCGCCGCCGCCCCGTCCTCCACGCCGCCATCATCCCCATTGTTGCGCGCCCCTACGCCGCATGCCCCGATGCCGCGGCGCACCCCACGACCCCCAACCCTGTTGGCCCGCCGCCTGCGCCAGGCGCCGCACTGTACGTCTATACATCCCCACCCCATCGCGCCTCCGCCTCCTTCTCCGACGCCCCGCACTCCCAACGCCAGCACCGATGATCCTGACGCCGCACGCCCCTACTCCACCGACGCGGCGTGCCCCCTCCTTTCCAAACCGGCTGCCGCTGCCTTCTTCGCCGTCCGGCGCCAACCCTCCACCGACGCCGCGCACCCCTCCTCCACCGGCCACCACCCCATCTCCACCGATGTCGGACGCCCTCCTCCAGCACCCACCACCCCTCACACACGGTCGCGGGCGACGACTCTGCTGACGTCAGCCCGCGGCCGCACTGACGTCATCCTTTTTTTAAAATTTCTTCAATTTTAGGATTTAGGTGTCACACCCTGAAAATTTTGGATTTCAGGATGTGATTAAAAAGAATAATTGAACATTGATTTTCTCACAATTTAAAAAAATCCTACATTTATTTTCTAACAGGAAATGTAGTATAGAAAAAATAATTGGTTGTTTTTCTAATTAAATAGTGTTGTTCTTTGTGTGTGCATTCATGCCGATGCATTCTGGTGTTTCATGAGTGCGAAAGTTTCAAAAATATGTTTAGACGATGATTAGGTTCTTCTAAGAATTTTCCAGATTTTCTGGGATTTATTCTCATTTTTTAGAGCTAAATCTAATTTTTGGAAGGTTCTAGAATTTATTTGAGAAGATCCAAACATTTTATTTGGACTCCTTCTGTCCCATTCTTTTCCTAGGAATTTTTCCTGGAACTTTTACGATTTTTGAGTATTTTTCGTGAATTAAATGAATTATCTGGATTTTTTTCTAGATTTATCTTTACACGCGGAATTATTTCTCAAAAAAGAAACCTATCCTATCCTTTTGGGCCGAGCCCGTGGGCTCAACCCACTCTGGCCGCCTCTCGATCCATACGGCCCGCCGCCTGAAAAAAAACCTATCTTATCCATCCGGCGGCGCCAAACCTTGGGCCTGCCATGGCCACCGCCGCCACCGGCCTTGGCATGCGTGCCAAGCCGTGGCCGCCCTGCGCCGCTATAAAGCCACTGCCCGAGCTTGCGCACGTCCCTGCTCGCCATCCATGCACCGCCACCTCGCCTCACGCCCTCGCCTCCGCAGCGCTGCCGCCTCCAAAGGCAGCCGGAGCCGAGCGCCGCCGCCGAGATTGGCTGCTCCATTTCACCGAAGCCGCTGCTTGTCGGAGCAAGTCGCCGGTGCCACGAGTTCTGCCAGAAAAGCTGCAGCTCCACCACATCTCGTTGTCCCCCATCCATGGCTTGAGCGCCGGTGTTGGCAATGAGATCAAGCTAGCCGCTGTCGACTGCCGCTAGCCAAATTCCGGCTGGAGCACCACATCCCGCCCATAGGTGAGCACCCCTACAAGCTCCCCTCTACCTCCTCTACCCTTTGCGCCACCTCGCTTGAGTCCCTAGCCGCCAGAGCACCAGCGAGCCAGCCAGTTAGAGCCGCCGCAAGCCATGGGAGGAAGATGGCCCAATGATTGCAGATAGGCCCCTGGCCAAGTCTGTAATTATTTATCTTTTTCTTTGTGTCTTGGTGTAGTTGCATATAAGCCCCTGAATATATTAGATCTTTTCAACCTAGCCCAAGCCATGATCTTTAACAGATCTAACCCTATCCTTCGGGCTTTTTGCGAGCACTATTAACTATATCTTGCATATCTTCTTTGGTAACGCTTCAGATCTATCGTTAATTCTGTTTAGGTCCTTTCAACCTTGTTTAGCTCATAGATTACATGTTCTAGCTCCGGTTTACCTCATTCTTATTGCGTTAGATTTATATCAACTTAAATTACACATTAGAAGCAATGTTGATCATATTCTTTATTTTGTAATTTGTTCAAAATATTAATATGATTAAGTACTTATATACTTGCTTTTCTAATTAAAATCTAATTAGAGTTCAACCCCTCGTTTTCATAACAAACGTAAATTTGGTTAATGTTTATTTAAAAAATTCTTCCAATTAAAAGCTAATTAGAGATATACCTCGATTTTTTATAAATTAAACTTAAATTGATTAATGCTTATTCAATTTGTTTTATAAATAAAAGCTACATAAGTTATATCTCGGGTTTTCATAATTAAATGTTAATTTAACTAATATGAATATAAATGTGTTTTTAAATTAAATTTGGTTAGTTAAACACGAAGCATAACGTATGCGCTTAGATGTTCCCACATATGATACCTTTTCCAAATTAAATGTTTAAAGTGGTATAAACTATACATGAACATTTGTAACTAAAATTTGACTAAGCTTTATTTCGTATTTTCAAAAATATAAATATAAATATAATATGAGTTAATTTGAACATGGGATATTTCTCCAAAATATCACCCACTTTTATTTCTACATTTAAAATGTATGAAGCACATAGTTTCTTTTCTTTTATGAACCCAAATTTTTTGATAGTGTATCTTCTCAACCGAAGTTTTGTTCTAGTCAGTTCTTGCTGTGTTAATCCTCTAATCATAAGCTATAGTTTAGCAACATTGTTTCACCATGTTTCGTGTTTTTGAAAATAAATAGGGTACTAATTTTGATTAATACTTATTTACTTAGTTTTTTCTAATTAAAAGCAAATTAGGTTTATACATCGATTTCTTTAAGCAAATGTTAAAATGATTAATATCAATGTGAATGAGTTTCTAATTATAATTTGTCTAGCTCGAGGCGACATATAAAGATATCAATTAGGTGCTATTACATAAAGTTTATTTTCCAAAGTTAAATATTTAAATGGGATAATTTATACATGAATATTTATTTATATAAATAAAAGTTGACTAGATTTTACATCGTCTTTTCATATACAAATATAATTTGAATTAACTCTAACTTAGGGTATTTTCTAAAAGTATCCTTTACATGTGTTTTCTAAATAAAAATAAATGCAGCATATAGCTCTTGTCTTTCCTTTACCACCAAAGTTTCTCCGATAGATGTATGTTTTCAACGATAGCATTATTCTTAGTGTTTCTCGCGCCTTCGTGATCCTAGAATCGATCCCTATCCTTTAGTACGTTCTTTTAAAGTTTTTCTTTTGTTTTGGTATATTGTTTTGCTTGTATGTTTGTGCCGGTGATTGCTTCAAGTAGAAGGATCGTTGTTCGAAAGATTTGAAGATTAAGAGTTTCAAGAGAGTAAGAGCTGAAGAGTAGTAAGAGTAACTTTTCTTTGGGAAAAGGAAAGTGTCCCTAACCATCCTTTTATCTATGCTCATTTTACAAGAATACCATGTATTAATTGGAATATGGAGCGACCACCCAGGAAAACAGTACAATCACAAGGACTATATGTCTCTAGTCTTGGCTAATTAATTAGAGACTCTAGTTTGAAGCGGTCTTACCGAAAGGGCAAGAGGGGTGGCGGCAGATGGGGTATAGCCCGACCCTCAGACTGATCTGCTCTATGATAGCTTCGTACTCTTGAGAGAGGTTTATGCTCTGCTACTAATCCGGAAACCTTAGCGGGCTACTTCTTATTATGGAATCTTTGTAAAGGCCTCGTAGTGTCTCTATATAGTCACACCTGGGTAGTGTGATAAGTTCCTGATCAGCATAGCATGGTTGGGTCCAAAGTTTTTCTGAACTTTTACGCGACTTGTAGGTAAATATGTACAACCTTTGCAGAGTGTAAAACTGATATATCAGCCATGCTCACGGTCAAGAGCGGCCTGAACCCTCACATGATTAATAAACTTGAAGATGGACTTAAATCGTTAATTTGGTTATTTATTGTGGCCTTGTTGAGTACCAACTATAAGTGTACTTACCCTTGCTTACTACTGCTTAGAAGAGGAGGGTGTGTGAAGTTTTCTGAAGATGATGCTGAGTTCTAGGCGTACACAGCCCCCAGTTGATTGTCAGGATTAAGTTGTATATCTCTGATAGACTCGTAAGTCATTATTTATATTCCTTTACGTGATACTGTTACTGTTATTCACTTATGATGTCACTATATGTATGAAACTTGATCCTGCCATATATATTGGTAGCACTTGGTTTTGTTTTAAAGTAGGGGGTGACATTAGGATAAATGGTGTTAAGAAAAATAGAAAAATTTATAAGTAGTGTTGGTGAATATAGAAATTGTGTTATGAAAATTAGAAAATTTATAAATAGTGCTAGGAAGCACTCCTCGAGATGGAAAAAATCAAGGTAATTCAAGAACAACTCAGGGGATTTTTCTGGACGAGGTAGTAAATTCAGCGGGGGAGTTCATATTGATGGATCAAATCTGCATCACCGTCAGGACTCGGGTTCAGAATAGTTGATCCAAAATGTTGAACTTGGAAAGTTGATGTAATGTAATATTATTCATAAATGTGAATGCAGAAGATATATATATATATATATATAATATTTAATATTATATCAAATGTAATATTATAGATAAATACAACTTTATATATATTAGCGTATTAGAACTAGTATGCGTAAAGGAAAAAATACGAAATACTAATATAGAATAAAGAAAATGAGAAAAGAAACAGAAAAGAAAAAAACCTTTGAGAAAAGAAATGGAAAAGAAAAAAACCTTTAGTACCGGTTGTTTATACCTACCGATACTAAATTGGCCTCGGCCACGCGCGACGTGGCGACCACTTTAGCACCGGTTGGTATAAATAACCCGTACTAAAGGGGGCCTTTAGTACAGGTTATTTGACCCGGTACTAAAGGCCCCCCTTAAGTACCGAAGTAGCAATACTGGTAGCACAACCAGTACTAAAAGGAGGTTAGGAACCGATATTAAAGGTGCTTCCCCAGCAGTGTTACGCGCAGGAGGTTTGAATTGCTTTCCTTTTGCATACTGATCTGAATGGCTTTCATTTCAATTTTCTAGGATGGTAGCCAGTAGCCACCACATTCCTTGTTTTTGAAGGACAAACAAGCCTATGACTAAAACATGGCGTGCTTACCTTTCTAGAGACATAGATGGCGTAAGCAGTGTAGAAGAACCAAATCTCGGCTGAAGTTGGTCAGACTTTTTTTCAGCAAAAGTCCTGGCCGACTAAAGTTGTTCAGACTTACTGCAGGAAATATGAGTTCTAGGACTAAAATTAGCCCTTCAATCAAGGAAGACATGTCAGGTAGGAAGCTAGCTAGAGATACCTTTTGGTGCCTCACAAGCAGCATCTTTTCCATCATGTTTAGAGCTCTCTCTTTTTTTTTTTCTGATGTCTCAAGCAATGCTTGCAATCACCATCCTAGCTAGAAGTCTACCCAGGAAACACCCCATGATCCTTTGAGAGTTTCAACAACTGTAAGATGGGATGTGATTGATGCTATCGTCGCATGATTTCATTCTAGTTCGCCAGTCACTGTTTCAATCCAAAGTTTTAGGTTTGCATTGGAACAATGGCACACATTGCAAAGCTGAACAGCATGATATAGAGTATTTGCCTGACTCTCATGATTAAAGAAAGAAATATTCAGAATGATGAGCTATCTTTCATGAAAGTGTATAACTCTGAAAACAAGGCTGAATGAAAAATCAAACACCTCTAGTAATTGTGCATTAATTCGCATGCCGCCATGGATTGAATTATGCAATGGATTAAGATGAGAACAAAATTGTACTACAAACAACTGCTCCTCACTTCTCATTTCTCAAGAAGCTGCCCCATTCAATTCCCTTCTGCATCAGGATCATCTCTGGCAGTCCCACAACGCTGTCGTGAAATTAAACTTGCGAGACGTGGCATATCATCATGTGCAATTAAGGGGCCGGTCGCCTTGCGCATCAGTTCCGAACTCTGAATTCCAATACACATGCAATCATCTGTGATTGTGAAAGAAACTCATGGTGCAATCATGAGGATGAATTAAGCAGATGCATTGGGAAGGAACAATGATGAGAAATATATGTTGCCGGGAGAGGCATGCTTCTTGATCACTAAGAAATACCACACCAAAATAAGGGCAACTTGGTACTAACTGACTATTCCCTATCAAACAGTTAAGATGCATAACTGACAAATTAAGGCGTTACTGGCCCTTGATCCAAAGGACAACTACTATTTATCTTGCCTGTTCTTACTTTAAGTTATCATCAGCACATGACAGCGAACAAAAACAGCTGTAGCCTTGTAGATATGACAAGTCCTGAAATAGTGACACTAATTACTCGAACACAGTGACACTAACTACTACCAATTGGTTAGAGCTGGATAGAGCTGGCATGGGTTAACCGACAGAATGGTACGGTGGTTGACCATAGTTTAACTTATTGCTAAATTGCAGTATCTAGATCATCATGACAGTGCTTGCTGTACTATATAAATCCAGTAATAGGGCACATGTACAATTAGCTAGTACAATACTCCTACAACTTCTGGTTCGTGGTCCGGTTGATTTGTTTACTGGTACTGATTCCATATAGCTTATGGTGGGCTAGCTGAGAGAGTACGTACCTTTGGGTTGCCCTCGATTCTTGCTAATCTTTCACCAAGGAACACATGCAGCGTTGACAAGAAATTAATCACACGGACTTACGGTATTATATATCTACTCAGGCTAAACACAATGTGCTATGAGTCTATGAGTTGGATTGGATGAATCATATATTCAATGTTATCACAAGAGCGTTGAGAAGTATCAAACCTTTGCTTACCTGCTTGTAACTTGTCTTTTTTCTTTTGAGAAACCATCAGTAAATTTAGCTGAGTACTACTCACCTGATCTGCATTCCCATCATATCTCCAGCAGGAAGCTCATTGCCGACACATGAGCTGACCTTAACTGCAATTCAGCTCCATTATTTCATTGCTAAATGAACATTCTTCCGTTATCTGTCAGCATCAGAGCTCCATCAGAACCACTGGAAATCTGCGGCTTCTGAATAAATGTCACTAGTACTAGCGTCATCACAGAAAGTTAGGAACATCACTCAACAAAGAGAGTCGTATAGCAGCTCATCTCTAGTGCACCCATGTGACATATAATCAACACTTCGAAAGCAATCAGCTGACCGGATTCGAAAAGGATCAGTTGGGCCAACAAGTGCCACGGCTTACGGCGATCCTCTAGCTCCTTTCCAATCAAGTGCCGAATCATACCAGCACAACAACCTTTCGAGCTCCATATATCTCCATGATGCCCATCATCACATGCCGGGCACATGGCAAGATAGGGACGGCCGGGCTCATCGATCAGAAAACATGAGTTGCTCCAAATGGACAGGTGAAGTGGAGCTTATCGTGGATATATGTGTGCTGGCTAGGAGCGAAAGCTACAGACACGGCAGGTCCACAGCAGCAGCACCTCGTAAGTTTCTTTGTTGCCATGCGCCGTACCTTGCCGCTGATCCAGCGGTACTGATACATGCATCCCCATGAATGCTGTTATTGGCTGCTTGTGTTCCAGCGGCTGAAGCAAGCAATCCCCAAAGGCTTAGTTCCTCACCTAGTAGAGGGAGGTATAACACATTTGCAATATGCTGACGACACAATCATCTTCATAGAGTTGGAGGACCAATCAATCATACACACAAAAATTTTGTTGTATTGCTTTGAGAATATGTCAGGACTGCGTATCAATTATCAGAAGAATGAGGTCCTGGTGCTAGGAGGTTCTGAACATGAACAAATTAGAGTGGCGGAGATGCTAAATTGCAAAGTGGGATCTCTCCCTATAAAATACTTGGGAATCATGGTTCATAGTAGACACATGTTTTCATCTGACCTTGCTTATGAACATCAAAAAGTGGAGAAAAGGCTGCCAACATGGCAAAGCTCAAGTCTGTCTTCAGGAGGGAAGATGATCTTAATTGAGTCGTGCCTAAGCTCAATTCCTAACTATACTATGGGGGTATATCTTTTGCCAGGAGAATCACATCACAAAATGGACACTGCTAGAGCTAACTTTTTCTGGCATGGACCTAATTTGAAGAGAAAATACCACATGGCTAGTTGGGAAATGATCGTTGTACCTAAGAGAGGGGGTGTGTTAGGTTTTACAAACACAAGAGTGATGAATAAATGTCTGCTGGCCAAATGGATATTCAAAATAGAGAGAGGAGATGATAATATATGCTGTAACCTGCTAAGGAAGAAGTACTTAGGACACAAGGGTTTTTATAGTTGCAGAAAATCTGGGGGGTCTCAATTCTGGAGAGGTCTGCAGGAAGTGCAGGAATGCTGTCAGAGAGGCCTCGTTTATATAGTTGGAGATGGGAATAAGACAAGATTTTGGCAAGATGTGTGGAAAGGTGCATGTCCTCTAAAAATTGCTTTCCCTGGGCTGTATGAAATCTGTAACCAGCAAAGTTGGACAGTGGCAGAAGTTCTTAGAGATGGTGAGATTCAGTTAACTTTTCATAGAAATTTTGGTGAGCGATAAACTCAAGAGTGGGAGGGATTGATGTCATTCATTGAAGATGTTGAGCTATCTAGTACTGATACTGTGAAATGGGCATTAGAAAAGTCTGGTAATTTCACAACTGCTTCTCTGTATAGAGAGTTGACATTCTCTGGAGTGGTAAACAGATGGATGATGGAAATTTGGCAAGCCAAGATTCCATTAAAAATCAAAGTCTTTATGCGGTAAGTCTGTCAGGACAAAATTCAATCTGCGGAACAGTCAGTCAAACGGAATTGGCTGGGAAATATTGTGTGTAAAATGTGTGGGATGCTGGAAAGCACAGATCACATTATATTTGATTGTGCCATTGCACAGTTTGTGTGGTGCTTCTGTAGACAAGTTTTTGCTTGGCAATATACAACAAAAACAGTTAGGGATTTTCAAGAGAGGGTGTTAGAGGGGATGAATAATCAAACTAGAGCTTTTACTGTGTTTCTTTTTAGCTGTATTGGCTGGAGCCTATGGCTTATAAGAAATGATTTTGTATTCAACAATATAGTGGTAACCTCTCCTGATGTAGGCATATATCGTTTAATTTCATTCATGCAGAGATGGGCGATATTGAGCAACGAGGAAGAGCGACGCCGGCTGGACGAGGGGATACAAAGTTTAAAGCTTCGGCTCTCATCGTTGCAATCTGAATGAAGGGTGCAGTCTGATCATATTAAACTTTAAGTGTGATCTAGTAATGATATGGTCGTTTGATCTAGCTTTTGGCTATCTGTAATAACAGTTTAGAGGGTGTTAGAGTGTGAGGTTCAGGAGTGTGATGCTACTATAGCTCCGAATTCTGTTCCTAAAATTTGTAAAACTGGTGAACCCAGTTGACTTACCTGCTTTCTAATAAAGCTGGGCCAAAAGGCCTTTTATCTAAAAAAAATGTGTGCCCTAGAAATCTAGAATGGTGGCACTCATCGGTGCAGCCAAGGCCGGGTAAACGGTTAACTGTAACTGTCAAAGGGCTCTGGATCAAGATTTTACCGTGATGAGATGGATGAAACCCTAGCTTGGCAAGTTATTGCGGCCCCTAGCTCGCAAACGGCCAGTTTTGGCAGCCACATTCTTGCAGAGTGCTGATGGAGTGTACTCCGCATGTGCAGAAGTGCAGAAGGATATTGCCGTTGCCATGGAGCCTTTACTATGCTTTTGCTGCATCAGCAGCCATCCCAGGCCCATCACGCACTGCGACCGCAATGCAAATGCGGCACGGGTCAGGACTCAGCACTGAGGAGTTCGTTAGGGTGGTGGCAGCACGGCGGCAGTCTGCTGTGTCTGCAGCAACGACACACCGATCATTATGGCTGACGACGTCGTTTGTCGTCGGCGCGGCAGCGGCAGCGGCGGCGGCAGAGTGCAGATGGGCACCACCGGGACCTGATCGGGATCGGAGCGGCAGCAGCCTGGTCCCCGCGCCGGTCGCGCCGCTGTCGCCTGATCCCGCGCCGGCGTGGCCCCGGCCTCTTCTCTGAACCTGCTGGGCAACGAGATATGCTTGTCAGCTTGTGGAAATGGCTTGGCTCATTGATCCCACATGCAGGCTGCAGAGTGCAGAGCCTTCTCCCAGAACAGGCCGTCCTTCCACTTGGTTCATTTACTGGACTTGCAAGAATGGAACACACCGGCATGCCTTCCATGGAAACTGCGGCGCCCATATGGGCTATGGCCATATCCGATTCTTGGTGTTGATGCTCTACTGCAGTGCTACCTGTATAGTGTATATCATGCAAAGCAGAAGCATCATCACATCAGTAGCGGAGCCAGGATTTAACGTTAGAGGGGCCAAGAAGAGTCATACGAATTGTACATAGTAAACCTCTATATAGAAAATCATTAACTCATATAATGTAAATTAATTCATTTAGCTAAAGTTCATCCATTTCATCTAAGCTAGTAATTTTTTTGCTAAAATCTAATACTACTCCGTAAGTTAATTGGAAAGTGCATAATTTAGTCAACAAATTATGCAAATCCCCTGCCAGCCTCCGTTGGCTCCGCCACTGCATCACATTAAACAGAGAGCATCACTTGATAAAGGAAAGGAAAATGCTTCGTTCCATGATTTTATTAGGTGAGTGCTGTCAGATGGATGGATGATGGTGCAGTGAAAAATTTCATACTTCCATGTGATCTTTCTAGTGGCTTCGTTTTGACATAACAATTTCAGGAAGGAATAATTTTCTCTCAACATATACATCCGGTTCGAGTCCTAAACTCAGTAAAGGTTTTCTACAACTAAAGAGCGCCTCATCCGTGCAGGCTCAAATACCTCATTCGTGTCTGTTATAGAATCGGCACCTGTCACCACGAAGCCAACGCAGATATATGACACATATTCGTGTTGGCAAGTCACAACTCATGTGTTTTCACGCGAAATATATGTGTGTGCCGCCTTTGAAGATCTAGATGTCTTTTGTCTCTCGGATATACTCGTAAGGGGGAGGGTGTTACGTGTATTTATAGGACAAGTATAAGTCCGTGTACGTGAGTGTTTGTTTGTGAGTGTCTGCGTCTATTTACCAAGTTTGGTACTCGAAGACCTGGTAGTTTAGATCTGTCCAGCTAGATAGGCCCACATATGAAGTTTGGACGAGCCAACTTTTAGATCTGGCTTAGCTAGGGCCATTAGACCTATGAAGTTTAAATAACTCCAGTCTTGTCGAAAAGGTAAGCCTATTAGGTCTATGAAATTTGGGCGAGCCCACACTTGATCTAGGTTGGCCCATTATGCCTACAAAGTTTGAATAATAACCATTCATGTCTGTTCAGGCACTAATATTATCCAAAAACATTGTAGTTGCAGCCGTTTTTTTTACCAGCAAAAGTTCAAAAAATGAGCTGCAATTAGTGATTCGCACAAAGGCGCCAAACACACCACACAGCATAAAAGTGCATGCGTGCATGCATATTTGGAGATGACAGAGTTGCAGTTTGTAACACATTTTAAATAAAGTGCTATAGGCAATGTAAAATTAATTACTTTTTATTTCTTTATGATATTACTGATTAACATATTCTAACCAATAGACGAATGGACTAAACCGAAAGCTTGCTATACTCTGGATAAGGCATAGAAGAAAAGCAGTATGCCGGTGACAAACTGCTTTAGATGTGGATGGTTTGATCTAGAAAAGGGTGTGAAATATGACAAAGCATTACTGATCAATCATAAATGAAGGCTAAGATATCTGACCAAGTGTTTTAGGCACCATATCCATCACCACCTCCTTAGCGGCAGAATTGCTTGTTGGTTGCCTTCAAGACAAATCCTATATGTTCTTTGCTCATTCCAACTGTGCCAGATGAAGTCGATGGTTCGCCTCCTCCAGTTTTTTAATACTATCAAGAAGGAAAGCAACTTGGTGCATTCACTGCCGATATTGCTGATGATCTTGCTGAAACAAGTATACTTCATGAAGCATCTTGCTAAAACAAGTTGTTGGGATCGCTCAAAAACCGAACGACCTTGAGCGGTATTCGTAGGCAGAAACTTGCTAACCTCGCAAGATCAGGGCCAGCAGATAAAACTCAATTAACCTCGCAGGTTCTGAACCAACGTATAACTCGGTTAACCTCGCAACTTCTTTGTTACTTTGACTTTGAAGCTAATAGTTATTAGCTGATGGCTAAGTTATAAATTAACTTACCCTCGAGTGTTCGAAGCTTTTCACTCTGCTTTTTACTCAGGATCGGAACTGAACTATACGCCACGAGGTTGGGCATCTATCTCAGGCTCGAGGTTGAAGGCACGAGGTTAAGAAGCTCTTTCAAGGCTAAGGGTGCGAAGCTGAAGGCTTAATCTGGCACAGAGAAGAAGTCCCGAGGTTAAGGATATGAAGGCATGAGAAGCGTGACTACATAAAGGCGTGAGAAACATGACTACATGAAGGTGTGAGAAGCGTGACTGCGTAGGAGAATTCAATTTGTACACGTTACCCCAATGACCCTTATGTATGGCATATTTTAGGAATGTAGTAGGTGAGGAAGGACATTTTCGGGATGTAAAATGGCTCACGGGTCACTATAAAAGGGGAGCCATACCCCACTGTAAAGGGAGATCAATGATTTTCAAGAGATTAAGTGTTCTGTTGTGTTGAGACCAACACAAGTATACTTTATGAAGCTAACATATTTGAAAGTTGGCCCAGAAGGCATGGACTTTTTAAACAGACCAAGTAATATCGACACGAGGATAGAGATATTGATCCTGATATGGGTAGTAATTATAGAAGCGAGGATGAGGGATCACTGTGATAGTGATGGCAATAATGAAAAAAAAAGTGATTCACACATGCAAATGTTTTACATTTTTGTATCTTTGTTTCAAGAATAGTTTTACTGTTCTTCAGTGCTCTGTTTAAAATTCCTGCTAGCTTGTGTGGCGGTGACATTTTAAATATATCTCACGTAGCTTGATGTTTTGCATTTGTTTACTCATCTGTATGTAGAATGTATCTTGTTACTACCAGGTGAACATCATGTCAGCGGGTGCCATGACACTATCCTAAAGAATACTTAATAAACGTGGTGGATGGGTCTGGGACAGGGGATACGGCTGTGTTAACTCCTCACAATAAAGAGTCTGTTACCATTGTTGATTGTGTGAACTCTATTTATCTTTTGACAAGTTTGATCATTTTAAGGATTTGAGGGCATAATGGCAAGGTACAAATATTCACTTCTTGCACGCAAAGTGACAGTAAGACAGGAAGGAATGTAAGATTCATAGATGCGTTTATTATGGAGAACATTTCTCTTTCTGAGTTTTAAATCTGTGCGGAAAAGTAGTCATCTGGAGGCGTACCTGGCAAAACACAGGACGCGTTTTCAGCTGTGGAGGCGCGTGCTCTAGTCTGGATGGATGGTACGTTTGACGGTAATGGGCATTGTTACTAATGTACATTATCCACAAAGATAGAACAAAGAGCAAAGATTAAACAAAAAAAGACATGTATATGAACACAGAAACGCTACGAACTTATTGTTAAACACGGAGCATAAATATCAGCTGAATTTCAAAGGGCAATGTTACGAGGTTCAAATGTAGGTACATGAGTTTCCAAACAAGCAAGAACAGTGTGGTTTCAAACTTTCAATGGGATATAATAATGAGATAAAAGGTGGGCCACGTAGAAATTCTTCTCTTGTACTTGTAACATAGACTAACTTCTGGCTACATCAGAACCACCAGGTGGGCCTACAATGTCACTTCTTTTTGTTTAATAATTTACCATGTCACTTCTGAAAAAAGGCGAATGTCAGCAATACACCATCCAAGTATATATATTATCTGTTACATCACCAATAGAAATTGAAGGACTAGGTGGGCTTCGAGTACAGCAGCTTCAAAGGCCTTGAGCACAAAAGTAAGGTTGCTAAGAATTCTCCAGCAAATCTTTCATGAACTACAATGTCTGGATTAGAAACATCCCAACAAAACACTAGAACAGATAAGCTTTTCCTTAATAATGCTACAAGTATGTATTCTCAACAGCCGTAACACTATACAGACCTACCTGCTAGTTTTCCTTAATAATGCAATAAGGCAACAAAATGTAATCTTGTGTACACAGAAATCAATTGCAAACCCTGAGCCCACATTTGTATAAGCTTTAAAGGACCTACTAATAAAATGATAGAGTATATTGATTGTCAGTGTCATTAACAAATCAGTTACCCCTGCAGAATAAAAACCTCCCCTACTTCCACAAATGCCAGCATACCAGATAAAAAATTGCATTGGAAAAAAACAATTTCTCCAAAAAAGATTAAACACAATATGGTTGTATGAGCATGCGCAATGAAACAAATATGTATGACCATGCAGATCAACACCAAATAGCCCACTTTTGGGACTTGTATGTTTGATTTTCACACCCTTCACCTAAACCACTTTCCTTTACATGATAATATCCCTTTGCAGAAGTGCAGGCAACATTGCACGTTGAAAGCTTATCAAAGCAGAAAATTGTTCAGGATTTCCCTTTGCAATAACCATGTAATGGATTAAAATCTTGTAAACAAATTGGCACTGCATCATAACACAATATCCTTACAGAGAATCTGTCTGAAATGGACCCCTTGATCATGGAAGCAATGATCTGACATAAGAGAATATGCATCAATTTATAATTACAATTATTGAGTTGAACCCTGCAATGCATTTTTCCCAGTAATCTAATAATACTCCATTTATGCATGGAGTATAAAAACAATTTTAGACAGTTTAAAACCGCCAAGTGTTGAACACAAAACCTGTTACTGACAGAGAACAAGCATATCATGGAATGCTAAGTAATTGTAAATGTTCGCTAAGATAGATCTTCAAATAGATTTCAAGCATACATGGGATATTACTATTCCAAGTAATGATAACCATTCATGGAACAGCACCTTATCCTATGCGTGAATGCATGATTTCTTAGGCAAACACTCATATATGGCCCTAATGATAGTATAGCACAATTCTGCTGGTTAAGGTAATAGCTTCTAGCTCTACTCCACATTTTACCATTTCTATATGATTTTTAACTTAAACAATCTGCATACTGTAACGTGTCTTGAAATAATGACTTCTTAACTTCAATAGAATGAATCTGTAAACTCTATGCAAGCAACCCATAACTGCCGACCTCAATAACTGTTACTTTTGAAGGGTGGGTATCAATTGCATTTTAACTTACTGATAATTTGAGCACTGTTTACCATAATGTGCATAAAACAGCTAAGACTGTTGGTTGCCTCATTAAGTGAAAGGAACAGTAATAAAAAATATATTTTAGTTTACCTTGTCACCATCATCTCTCAAAGTCTTCATCCTCAAAACAAGGATTTTAAAAAAAGTTCCAGTAGCACTTACCAAAGAGGGAGCATGCCAGTTTTGTGAAAAATCACGCAAACAGACAGATCACCTTTTTGTCTTTGGATCATAAACCAATCCAATTTGACCTTTTTTATCCAGCAACCGTCATTAGTTTGGAACCGCAATTCTGACCCTGCTTGACCTTAATTTCGAACAAAAAGATCATTATAAATCTTCAGGTACAAGTTTGAGGTAAGTACATACTAGTAGCCACACCGGACAGCTCTTTTGTGTTGCTATACTTATATTTTATAAGTAATCAAACTAAGTGCTCTTTAGGTCGTTGTTCTATTGTTTGTGAGCATAAGGTATGGAAGCTCACATGGAAACTACAGTTCATTAATGTTGTGATGAATTATCTTGGCACACTATCCTAAAACCAAAAAAATATTGAAAACGAATGAAGTACCAATGGAAGTTCGATGGAAATGTCGCCACATTTATCGCACTGCAAACCATGTGGCAGACTCCTCCATCTACATGACCCTATGGAAGGATGCTTTACAAGCCTCCAACCTCGGCCCTGGAAAGTTCATGAGAAGTATCAGATTTCCTTTTTTCCAGTTTTTGCTGTTGCAAAATTTGTCAAGAACAATCTGAAAGTGGAACTGTCCATTCACAACAGCTGCTACTGAATAACAGAAAAATGCATTAGGAAGTCAGCACACTAGACAAAACAATGTCAGGACTCAAAGAGTATATACAGATGTTTCACTCTCCATACTCACAAATTTTCATGACCTTCGGAGACAAATATAGCAAAACACGAGTAAGACCATTGACACCACAAAGACTACCATTTACACAACATCACTTCCTGAAGGAGACTTATATGTACCTTTGAGATAACAGTAGCTGTTTGCACATGCTTTGATCAAAATATTGTAATGTTCAGTCATAAGCACAATCAGGGATATTGGTAGTGTTAAACATAAAAAATAAGCTAATGCAAAGCTAAAAACACAAAGGCATTTCAGTATGAAGAACAGAAACAGATTGAGAGTGTCGCAAAATTTCAGAAATCTTGGCATATCTGTAGTACAAAATTTCCCCACTAACTCTTTTCACAAGTAATACTACATATAAAGTACTCCAACACCTCAAACCCTTAATGAGATTTCCCAACTTACAACAATTTCAAGATAGAAAGATATGAAAATGTCACCAAGAAAGTAACTACAATAGCTATCTGGAAGTAACAGCATGGGTAACCAAACTCCTCAATTCAGCTAGATGTTCATCAGTTGAGATGTTCAATGTTAACCTTAGGTTAGTCAACAAAGCCTCCTGCTCCCAGCTAATTGACCCACAAGCATACAAGGCTAACATTGTTGCACGATAAGCATGCAACTCCAGTAAATGGGTTTCTTCCCTTGATCCATGGTTATCATGTTCTGATGTTTCTCTTTCAGATGTAGAAGCCTCATCATCATCAGTTCTACTACAGATATCTCCAGTTTGGTAGACCAAATTATAATGCTGTGATTTATGGGGGCTACTGTTAGGACTACAGCTAGCAACAGAGGATGATATACTCTCAGTGTCACTAAAATCTTCAGCTGTTATAGTATGCCCTTTATAACTAGCATGCGTGTATTTCTCACCCAGCATAAAGCATGGGGAATCAACAGCATCTACCTTTTCAGCCAAACGGAGTGAACCTCTATCAACCAGCTTCGAGTGTCTTCCATCTCTATGCGGTGTCCGCAATTTCTTTGTGATTTCACTGCATTGAGGATGTGTTGTTATAGCAGACGACTTTCTCTTAATGCCTCTAGATGTAGCACCCTCAAAAGCATTCTGGTTTTCAAGTTGAATATGGCTGTCCATTACCAAGTTGCAGCCTAAGTTTCCATCTTTTGATCGACCTCTGAATGAACCATCCAAGCATTTTGCGGAATACTGCAAATGATTGGAAAGACAGCTCGTTAGGATCGGGTATTCCGATTTATAATACTTGAGATAAAATTGGAATGAAATTAACTGCATATGGGTGAACATCAAAGAACATCAGAATTATAGTAATTCATTGGACATACAACAGCAAGACCAGATGAACTGTTTGATTGATCTAATAGAAATAAGTAATGGAAATAATCTAATTTGAGAATTAAAGGAACAAAGCATTACCTTCTGAGTCACAATCCATTTGTCATCTAGCCACAGCTTCCTCAATCGAAGATCCGATGCATGTGCCCTCGACTCCAGGGAGGACCCAAGGAGCCGGACAAGATAATGCTTCTTGCCCAGCACTCTCACCACCTCCGCAACCTTCCACGAGTAGCTATCAAAGGCCTCAAGAATACTACCCACAGCCCAGCATACTGGATCATCCGCTGGAGGGCAAGGTCTCATCAACCTTCTTGGCACCCTTTCAACAGCCACGCCAAAGTCAACCGGACTTTCATCGTATCTCACCAAGTAGGTGTGTCCATTGCCAGAGACTATCTCACCAGGCCTCCAAGAACCAAAGGGCACCTCTGCCTCCTGCAATACCTCCACCTTGCTTCCCTTGAAGAATCTCATCGGATTGTTTTGCTTCAAGAACTCTGTTGCAAAGAATAAATCAAAGATATTATCAATAATCGAACAAATCAGATTAACATACGTCAGAACAAGAAGAATAAATTAGATCAACAGGAGCCAAACACGAAGATTTCAGGCTTCTACAAGAGCCCCCTGAAAGTTTTTGGTGAAAGAAATCGCATCCTTGACTGACGAACAGCGCAAAACTCACAGCAGATAAATCAAGTGGAGAAACCATTACAGCGCATGCATATCGGCGTAACGATCCGTTACAAGAACAGAAGAACAAAATCGAAGCGAATCGCTTGAGGCGTTCCAACAAAACATGAACCAGCGTATTCACCGGGGGCGGAGTTAGCCTTGGGCATGAGCGCTCGGTTGAACGCCATCTTTCGGCAAATTTGGACTTGATGATTGCTCATCTAAGCCGGAAAAGGGATCGATCTACACAACAAACTAGTCTAATCTAAGGAGAGAGAGGAAAAAACAGAGGAAAAATTCATCCAACCAAAGTTAGGGTTCCTTACCAACAAACGGAAGCAATGGATCGGCAAATCCAATGCCAATCGACGCGGCGCGGGGCGCGCGAGTGGCCGCTTGCCTGCCGTTCTCCGGTGGAACCGCCAGAGGCCGTCGGCTCCCGTTCTTCTTCCTCGGTCGACGGAGGAGCGCGGCCGGCGTCTGCGACGTGGCGGCCGTACCAGGCGGGGCGATTCGACGACTCGCCGCCGGAGAGAGGAGACCTCGGTGATTCGCCAGCACACGGCGAGGAGGATTTGACGAGCGGAGAAATTAGGGGGTGGGGCGATTTCAAGAGCCGGAAATAGGAAATTTAGTCATATAAAAAAATTCCCAATTAATCGAGAAGCGGGTGGAGGCGGTTTATATGCGTGGGATGGGCTGTGGGTTTGCGTGGTTGCGCTTCCGAGTCCGAGGCGACAAGTGTAGTCTCATCACGGCCGTCGGATCGAAACGGACCGGGACCATTGTTTGGGCCTCTGCCAGCCCATCGGTCTTGGGCCGTCTGATTGGGGTTTGACGGCTGAGATCGAGGATGGGGTTCTCGGTATGGATTGTCCGGATGTTTTTTAACCTAGTTTGTCCACGTGTAAAAAAATGTTTCTCCAATTAGTTTTTCCCCCTTTTCTTGGAAAAAATAGTACGGTTTAATTAACCTAGTTGAGGATGCATGATCTCGACAATATTATTTTGTGTGATGTGAATCTAATCGAACTCGTTTGGTTTCCAATAGAAAAAAAAAAGACTAGTCATCGACATCTGTAGCTCAGAATAATAATGAAAGTCGTACAAAGATGGTAGCATCTCAATTCAAAGGGAGATGAAAAAGGATGGTGAAAGTCTAATAAGTAACTTCAAAATATTTTTCACAAGAAAATTAAGAATGACACCCCTAGACCTGGCGAAACTAATTATCGGTGTCCATAGTATGGTCCTCATCTTGGCCACAAAAATAAGTCTAATGTGAGTATTGTATAATTCACATTTATATTATTGTATGTCCTCCTATGGCAGCATACTTACTACATTGGAGCTCCGGGTCGTATTCACAAAGATCCTTGTAATCAAGAAGACATTTGCTTTTTACAAGGGAGATTAGCTTGAGGTAGTTTACCATGTGACTGTAACAATTTCTTTTCCCTCAAGTTTTCGTGGCCATCAAGCTCTACCACGACCCAAGCCATGCTAGTCGTCTCCATCCGGTGAGCGCCGTGGTAATGCTTGGCCGTCACGTTTAGCAGCTGCTATACGGTTTTCCCCCCTTCTCTTGACATTAGCTGGTGTCAGTTTCGCTTTTGCTTCGTTACTTGGCTTTCATATTCCTTGCGTGCCGGAAAGATGACCCAACAAAAAAAAAATTACAAACACCCACACCACGCACAGAGCACAAAGATAACCTCTTTTCACAAACTACTTTCCCCCCAAAAAAATTGTTGTTTAATAATTATAATTGAAAAACAAAATTTGTGGTACCAGACTACCAGTAGCTTTCAGGTTATGGTTGGGTTGGGGGGCAACGAATGGCCGCCATTGGCCGTACCACACTGCGTTTCTTGGAGGCGGTTGCCCATCGAGCAAGAGAGGCCAAGTTTAGACGGAGACACCTCGATTTGCATCTGAGAACGATCGCATGCGTGGGTCCCGGGCTCACAAATTCTTCGTGGTCACGTGTCGAGGCATGCGGGAGATTTGCTTCACGCATGGAACAAGCCGGCTTATCCCATCGGGTGGATTATACCAAGCTTCGCTCTATCGGGAATTTGGGACGTGGTGACCTCGCAGAAGGGACATTGCCACGTAGGCGCACGGGCCCCACTTTCCTTTTTGTGTGTGCCAGGAGCGTCGGTTTACAGAATTGCAGGGGGCTTGCGATCGTGGGGGCAGACTGTTTGGACGCTATTCGGAGAGTGTTTTTTATTCCGACGTCGCTCTCTGTCAAAATGCAGAGAAAGTTGATGATGGAGCGTCCATTGTCCAGGCCACCTTGAGTGCATCGCCCAACCGAACCGCTGCAAATAGATGTCATTTCATAATTTTTGTCATGGTTACGCTGATGCTGTTTTTAAAGCCTGAACAAATTGGTTCTCGAACAGATGCCATTTAACCTCTTTTTTTTTATGATCACTTTCCACCAAGTCACCCAATTAACTGTTCAATGACAAGGAATGCGTATGTATCGTGTCAAAAAGTAAACGGCATGTAAGTGTACATCACCATGGTTTAGACTTGGGAGTACAGAAAATCATCACCAGGATTTAGACTTGGAATTGGAAGATCAAGATGGGTATGCCATTTAGTTCCACATCCGCAAGCGCCAAGTACAGAGTGGCAAGAGTGCCTTGTTCATAGGTGCAAGTAACACAGGCGCTAAGTTCAAGCTGGAGCTGGATTACTTACAGGACAAAGGTGCTTCTAATGAGAAGCTTCTTTGAGGCAAGCACAAGCAACGGCAATGTGGTTGTGTTATCAATTAAATATTATGCATTCACATGTATAGAATGTGCAAAGAATAACACAACTTGTACAAAAAGAATATTAGAGCATGTATTGTATGCTTAGTGTTGGGGAAGAATACACATGACATTTGTATACAATATGTAACACTGAGCCGAAACAGCTCAACTCAGTATGGCCTCAAAAGAATGTATCAGATTATCGGAAAACCTGCTAGCAGATCAACTTTCTTCCTAATTCTTCTATTATCGTGCCTGCATATTACCAGATCATGTCTGATCTAATTTACCTTTTTTGCTCTATCTTTTTGAACTCAGAACTCTACTTCACTTGTATTATAGAACCAGATTCTAGCTGTCAGCTCCACTAATGATTCCCACTAAATCTCAATCTGCATACATAGCAAATCATTGACATTAGAAAGTCTTCCAGTGGCGTAAAACACACACACAAGGAACATTTTTATGCTAAACTTTATTGCCAGTGGCAGGTGATCATCAACGCATTGAAGAACTTCAAAGACCATAACTGTCAAGGAAAGTGTGAGGGCATGGAGCAGATACCCAAATCAAATAAATGATTTTCCAAATACAATCCATTCACATTTCAAAAGCCACTTTGAGCTGGATACAGATACCCTAATGATATGGATGATTTTTTTTAAATTGGCTCCGACAGAGTGTAACCATATCCTTAGTGTAAACTTACACAACAATACTATTTCAGGAACATGTGGACTCAATTCCCTGTTATAGTGAAAGCATGTTCTGTACAGCTATTGTGCAACAAGCAAACATGCGAGACGGAAGAAACGATGCCCATAGCGGCAGAAGGAGCAAACGACTTGATATAGGAAGAAACATTGGAGGCTGGCTGCTGGAAACAGGACAATGGCCTGCATTTAACAAGGATGGCTGTCCACAAGACCACAAACCTGAACATGCTCGCCTATCATACCATACACTAGCCCATGTTCTGGATTCTCAGATTAGTAGTTAACTTGTGCTGGTCTGCTGGATCTTTCCTCCTTGGTGACAACTAACACTTAAGGTATGCCTTGACAACTTTTGGTGCATCCATTTGACAAAGCAAAAGGAACACTTTGTAAACTGTAATTAGAATAATTTAAGAGACTAAATGTTGTCCCTGTGTTTCCTGAACTTGGAAGACTGGAACAGACTAGGAGAGTCAGGGGCAGGCGGGCAGCTACATTCTTCATCTTCTTTTATTCACATTTTTAGGTTCAGATTTTTCTAGTTATGTTCGTTCTAGTTATTTTTGCATTGTTAGTATTAGAGGCATGAAATTGGTATGTTTGGCACATCGCACTCCAGCTGCAATGTTGCTCGCGCGCCCTAACTGATGCTGGGACAGAATCGGAGTCCTTTTTTTCCCCCGGCGGCCAAATGATCCCATTTCAGGAAAACCTCCCCCAACACATTGCAGTTCAGATCACTAACACCTTTAGGCAATCGCTAATCCATCATCGGCTCAGGCTCAAATTGGGGAGAAGAAAAAAGGCCCCTCCAGGGCGAGGGGGGCAGGAAGTCCGAACGGAAACCTTACTTACCGAGGTGGGTGTGGGAGGAGGCGGAGAGCCAGAGGAGGAAGGCGCAGACGAGCAGCACCACCGGGATGCAGTGCACGGCGCGCGCCAGCGCCCGCGTCCGCGCCGCCTCCCGCCGCCCCGCCGCCGACAGCGGGTCGTACGTCGGCAGCGCCGCCTCGCTCACGCTGACGCCGCCGCCATCAGCCACGCGCGCCCCGCTCGACGACCGCCTCATATCCCCGCGCCCGCCCGGCGACAAGAGACGCGGCCGGCGGCTCCGTAGCTCGGCGGCTGTGTGGACGGATAGGGCGCGGGGAACTCGACCCCTTGGGCAGCCGATCCGATTGGCCTGGCGGTGCGCACGACGGGTGTGCGGTGGTCGGTGAACGCCCGCCGCCGCCGCCGGTGCGCTGGGCGAGGGGTGGGTGAGGAGGAGGTGTGGTGGCGTGGCGTTGGAACGACCGCGCCGCGCCCGCGCTTTGACGACGCGACGCGGTGCTTTTGGTGCCGCGTCAGCGTTAGGCAGGCGAGCAGCTTCGCGCTGGCTCGGCCCGGGTGACTCGTGGAAGAACCAGTCCACCACCACCACAAATTCCTGTTGGGTTCTTCCCTCCGGCCTCCTCCGCGTCGGCAGTAGACTGAGGGCAAGATCAAAAAAAAAAAAGAAAGAAACGGAACAATAAAACGAGAGCAGCATGTCGCGTGGACTGGACAAGGCTGGACCGAGCAAAGATCACATGGGGTCAAGAAGCATATGTTCCCAGAAAAACATGCACGAGGGACGGAGGGAGACGGCAACGAACAACTCGTTACATTCTTGCAACCAGGAAAACAGGCCCCCAAGGCTCACAGCTCATAAGATTAGCTATCGCATTCCCACACCATCTCAAAACAAAGACTCCAAGCTCATCATCAATCATCCGGATATCACCACAATGTATGGTCAAAATTTGACATCACGTTGCCAATGATTATTATATTCAGATCCTAAAAACTATGGATTTGCGCTACGATCCTCAACATTCCTAACGATGGTCATCACCGAAGGACCAGAGTCATGTTCCATAGCTCCGGTCTCCAGCATCCCCAAGGCCCGGGACAATGAAACTGCAGTTCATTTGCAAGAATGAGTTAGCAGTGTGATAATCGTGGTTGTGCATATGCTAGTTAATTAACAGTACAAATGTTAAATTACCCTTTCTCGTTCACAGTTTGATCCATAGCTCCTGTATACACACAGATCCTGTAGAATGGGGGTAAGAAGATTATACCATCATCATCAAGGTAACCTTGACACAAAATGTTGCCAATGTATAGAACTACGAAATGTACCCTGGGAATCTTTGATTGAGCTTCTTGAGGGCAGGAGGAGCAGCAACAGCTGATATCTGCACAACAATGGATGCTTAGACAACACTACCCAGATCTTGTTTAACCAAACGGATCTGTTATTTTATTTCTTAGTAACTCACAATTCTTATCTGACTGATTTCAGCTCCACGCTCCTTGACCAGATCAACTGCTGCAGTGGCTGTTCCACCTGATGGAGAACACAAGGTAACAGAGAAAAACATTACGACACAGCGATGCCACTAAATCCTTTTTTTCAGACTTGCTTCCATATATTTGCTACCATCTGAGGCACATGCCGTCATGGATATAGGGGTGAAATCAATCAGATGAACACAAAAAGAGTAACAATCCAGTATAACAATTGGCTGTGATAAACAAGGAAAAGGAAATACCAGTTGCTAGCATAGGATCTACAAGGAGGATATGGCATCCTTTTGGGAATCTATCAGGTAGCCTGCACTCATAATTACACAGATCATCAATATACCAAATAACATTGGCAATTTCATATAACAGGCTATTATAGGTGCAACAACGGAACAATTTAAATAACTTGGATCAGAAGATCTTGCGATACATCAACTCAACTAAGTGTAAGATAAGATATAGGAAAACTAGAAAAGCAAGCTGCAGTTCATAACTTATCTTGTGCATTTTTTTTATCAAAAGTGCAAAAGAAAAGGAATAGCACTTACTTATTTAAGTAAACTGAGGGCAGTAGCGTTTTCTCATCCCTGGCCATACCTTCATTCAGTAGAGGGGAAAAAAGGGGAACACTAGCAGTAATCAATAAGCATTCTTAAAATAACTAAATAATATTGAAAAAATATATTAGACTGATTATGATGTGCAAAATTTGTCCAGGAAAGAGAAGTTGAAGCACACCCATGCGTTTCTGGACATATTTAATCAGCAGAAAGTGTTCAATCAAATATGATGCTATTTGTATGTCAAAAGATTAAAACATAATGCATTATGCATTACAAACATCAGCAAATATTCAATCTTCCAGCAAGAAATTGAATTTTCATGAACAACTCAAAAGTTTTTTTTTCTCACCTAAATGGAAAGTTCTGGTTGATGGCAAAATTGAAGTCGCAAGATCTGCAAGCGCAAGCCCTGCTCGAAGAATAGGTACAATCTGAAGGAATACCATACAATTCAGAATTCACCAATTAGAGTGTGCCAAATTTGTATAAAAGTTTCTGCAGAGGAACACTAACCATGATTGGCTCCTTCTCACTGATGGATTCCACAACAGCAGTTCCCACAGGTGACTCGATCTCCCGTGTTACTGTCGGCTACAAAAAAGAAAGTGGGGAACCAATATAATTCATCATTATTATATCCAATCTGAACAAAATAGATCTCAAGTTTCTTTTTCACATTGCATTGATCGTTTATTTCACATATACCATAAATTTATCTTAAATCAAACACTCGCATCAGCACCACCGAATGCCAGCATTCCCATCTACTTTAGTTATATGAACATACCAACCAATCCCTGGTCGCCTCATAGATTAGCAGTCTCCCTAGCTCTCCCAAGGCACTCCCTGCAATTAATTTTCACCAGCAAGCAAGATGCGGCAAAGGAGATGAATCAGAACTAGAAAGCACAGGCACCCAGGCTAAGGACCAGATTAGCAATCAAGAAGAGAACTCACTGAAGGCGTGGGAAGGGGTAGACCGATCGCGGAGCACGGAAACCCAGTGGCTGATCAGTGGGTGCGCAGGTACCACCACCTGCCAACGGCGCAAGAATCAACCGCCCCTATTATTGACCCCCGAGAGTAGTACGGTACCAATCACAAACGCAATATCCGAGAGGGCTGAGCGCATACCTTGAAACCGTCCATGGAGATGGCGGTCGTTTCATGGTTACAGTTCTCCATCGTCCGCAATGGGCCTGTGGGCTGTGGCGGATCGGCGGCTTCTAGGGTTTAAGGTGGCAGGAGGGAGGAGGTGTGTGTGCGCGGAGCCGCGGACGCTGCGAAGACGAGACCGACTGATGGAGACGACGACGAGCCGGTCAAGCAGTGCCGTAAGATTAGGGACGGGCCACCAAAGGCCCACGTAATTGTAAACGGGCCAGTGGTGTGGTGGGTTCAACTTCAAAGGCCAACGAGGAGGAAAGGAAAGTTGACGGACGATCCACTGAGGCCCACGCGCAGCGACACGGCCCATCTGAAGTTCGTAAAGGGCTAAAGGCAAAACCCACGTATGTAGAAGAGGAGGACTGCGAATTATCCGAAGAGCTCGCGGAAATGGCGACGGTGCTGCCGCTCGCCGTGCTCGCCGCCGCCTCGGCCCCCGCCGCGCCGAGGACTTGCATCTCCGTCGCCCCAGTCCCCACGCCCTTACTCGGAACTCGCGTGGGTCTCCTCCTCCGCAGCCCACCGCGGGGCGTCGCCTGCGCCCTCCGCCGGAGGCCCTCAAAGTACAAAGTAGCCAACCTCGTCTCGCGCACGCAGCTTAATTACGTTGTCTGTCCTCTTTGGTGTGTCTATGTTTATTTGTTGCTTGGATGAACCACGAGATGCCTTTGGATGCTAAGATTGGGGGGAGTAGTTGGGGTAGCGGGTAAGTTCCTAGGCAGTACTGATATAGTTGCTCATATATTTGTTTGAGATGTGAAGTGATTTTACCCCAGCACAGTTCTCTTCCGGCCTTATCCTCTACCTTAACATACTATCAACAGCTGTTTTGGATTTTTTTTTCCATGTTCCTGTATGTACTGCTATGAATTCAAAGTGGAGGGTTTGATGACAAAATTTCCTTGTTCCAGACTAAAATCCAGAGTGAGGAGGAGGTGGTGGCAACGGAAGATGCCATGGACAATGATGACGAGGATGGTGCGCTGGAAGCACTTTTCAAGCAGCTGGAAGAAGATCTTGCGAATGATGATTTATCTGTCGATGACGATGATGATGAGATATCAGAAGAAGATATGGCCAGATTTGAAAAGGAATTGGCAGAAGCAATTGAAGATGTCGGCGGTGTTGATGAATCAGCAGGGGATTCATTGCTGAGCTCTGGAGACTATGGTAATGATGAGCAAATAGACAGAAGCGAAGGACCAGAGCTGAAAACCTGGCAACTCCGGAGATTGGCTCATGCACTGAAAATAGGTCGGCGTAAAACTAGTGTAAGCACTAAGCAGCTATATATTCACTTGAGTTTCTTTTTTCTGTTAACTTTCCCTTTCAGAAATCAGCTTGATGTATGTTACACTTGAGCACTCTTTTGTAGGAATAGGAAAAGCTTTAAAACTCGAAGTATTGAAAAGTTTTCCATTCCTATTGCAGATAAAGAATCTTGCAGGGGAGCTAGGCTTAGATAGGGCTTTGGTCATTGAACTTCTCCGCAATCCACCTCCAAAACTTATACTCATGTCTGATTCTTTGCCTGATGAAGCCCCTTCTAAACCTGAAGTGAAGGAACTAGAACTCCCTGGTTCAACCACTATTGATGTTGATGAGGTTGGTACCACTGAAATCGAGCCACAGATGGAGCTTCCAGTTCATGTCATGAGCGCAGAATGGTCTGCACGGAGAAGACTAAAAAAGGTGCAACTTGAGACCTTAGAAAGAGTCTACTTGCGGAGCAAACGCCCCACGGTAACTAGCATTTCCATCAAGATCACCAATACCACTTTAGTAGCGGGGGTTTTTTGTATCTTCTTCTACAACGTAGAATCATTTACTTTATTGCATTTCATGCAGAATACAATGATCAGCAGCATAGTTCAAGTGACAAACCTTCCACGAAAGACCATTGTTAAGTGGTTTGAGGATAGAAGGGAACAAGATGGAGTCCCTGACCATCGTGTTGCATTCAAGAGATCTCTATCTGAGACTGTAGCTAGTTCGTAACTTCTTCAGATAAGCCTTTATTCTAGTGTTCACATGGAAACCCTTACGAGCCTGTAATTTGAACTTGTAAATTATGAAAAGTTTTGCAAGCCAAACATGGAGTATCTTTAGATTGTAGCAATACTATCAGATCAGCCAGTGTGACAGGTACAACTCCTAACTGGCACTTGCATTTAAATTGGCTTCACACTGGACCACCATTTTGACTATTGGCTTCAGTAAAAGTTACTTTGAGGTTTGTTGACCAGATCTTTGATTTGCTGGGTGATAAATGCTTGTAGATTCTTTCACATTGTTGGTTTAGAGCCTTTGCTCGTCATTTCACATGATCTTTGTCGTAGCCTGGTTTCTGTGGGGCATGTGCACAGTATTTTTATTTCTTATTTTTGTGCAAGTGATGTAAGATTTCCCACAGTATTAGTCTATTAGGTGAGCTAAAAGTGAAACTGTATGACAATCTATATCAGATGTTAGGAAGAGGCAGTGACAGCATAACTGACACCACGCCTAAGAAGCATGTAGTAGTGTTTATGGCCTAACCAACCAATTATGTGGTCCAACTGGGGACAGCACCTTTTGTTTGTATATGATCTACTGGACCTTTTTCATAACTGTGACTCGATGTTCAATTTTCCATGTCGTTGCTTGAATCTTGGGTTTTGGGTAGGTGAGTTATAATATGTACATCTGCCTCCACTGCCTGAAATCCATGCCACTCTAAACTTAACTTCAATGAAAATGTATTGTTATTTTCAATAAAATAGTTTGCTCTGATGAGTCTGCAATCTGGACTGGTCATCGCAGCCAACAGGTTCAGATGGTAGGCACTAATTTTCAGTGATAGATCATAGGTGTATCCAGAGAGATCTCTTGACACTTATTTAGGACAATATTGGTTCTACCTCTATCGTTGATCTTTATATAATTATGATGATGCCTTTACTATTCAGCACTGTACATATTCAGTGACTAGTGAGGATGGGAAGCAAGAAAATGCTTGTGGGGCTCTTGTGATTAGAATATACCAGGAGGGAGGCTGGGAGAGTCGGAGAGACATGGGAGCATGGAGATGCGAAAAAAAAAAGAAAGAAAATTGACAATAATAGTTGGTAATTTATATGTCAAATCATATGCTGCAACGGAAGTTTTAACTATTCTCTCTTAGAGTAAAATCATGTTTTAGTACATTGAACTTTCAATTTTTGTATACTGTATAAACAATCTGACTTCTTGGGGGTTGTATGCTGTACTTTATTATCTAGTAAATAGCAACGGTGCATATATGACACGTCTTTAAGGCCACAACCGTACAGCCTTTGTTTTCCTCTAACCTGTATAATGATGTTTGGCTGTCAACTGATAGTCTGATACTAACTAGAGTTGAGTACAATTGCCATTTGCCTTTGTTTCTTCCCCTGGGCCCTCTGGACTTTTTCTTCACTTGTACTAGTCTATCATTAATCAATTTCTGGTAGAGATGACCGATATCAAAGGTTTCTAACCAATATTTGTTAGATACATTTAGGGCATGTTTGTTTCGTTGGAATCTGCTAGAATTGGAATTAGTTTCCAAGGTCACCATGTTTGGCTCCCTCCGGAATTGGAAACAGTAATTCCTGATGATTCCACCTTGCCTTCCCCACATTCCGAGCAAAATATCAGGAAATAAATTCTTGCCCCCGACTCTCCTCCTCCCGACTCCTTCTCGCCCCTGTGCCGCCACCCTCGACTCCGACTCGCCACCTCCCGCGCCACGACCCTCTCCTCCACCACCCCCTCTTCCTCCTCTGTCGCCCCCTCCGCCACCGCCTCCTCCGCGAAGAGACGGTGACCGCCGGTCCTCCACTCACCGGAGAACTCCGGGAAGGGCTCGTCGCGGGCCGATGCCAGGGCACCGCCGCTAGGCCACTCAACGGCGGCGCGCTCACCCACAGGGGAGAGCGGGCGCCGGCGAGGAGGCCGGCGACAGTGCCGCCATCCCTCCGCCGCGGGCAAGCACCGCCACTCCTCACTCGCTCGGCTTGGCTTACTCCGCTGGCGGCGCTGAAGAAAGAAAGGAGGAGGAGAATGCGCTAGGGTTCTAGAACCAGCACGTGTGGGCGTTTTTGCTCGCGCGAAACGAATGGAGAACCGTCCATCATGATGAACGGCGCAGCTCAGCCGAGCCAAATGAGGCCCAGGTGGGACGGCACTTTGGCGGCCCAAGCTCAGGTTGTGGCTTCCATATTTAGTTATCCAAACAGAATATGGAATTTGATTCATGGAGAAGAATTCCATCAACACCCAAGCAAAAAAATTGAATTGAATCAAATTCTAAGTAATTTATTTCTGGTGGAATCCAATGTCTAGAATGTAATTCCTAAAATGGGTTTCAATTCTTGCGAAACAGACGGACCCTTAACGTTTTCATGCCAACACGCATCATACACCTTAAATCTAAATGATACTTTTTTCTATCAATTGTCATCATAACATTGTCAAACTTTACAGTGGAATGTAAAACTGTTGAAGAACGATACATATTTTCTGGTAGCTCTCAGGAAATTGTCTTCCGCCCGTAGTGGGTTTGGTGATTTGGTGATTGACATCTAGCTGCTTCTATGGACTTTGTCTTCTCTTCCTCCACATGCTCATGGTGGGAAAGTAAAACCTGTGGCATGTGCTCCAAAAATAGAAAATCATGTGCCTAATTTCTAAGCTGATGAGTTCTTGTGTACTGTTCTACATGCAGATAAAATAATCTCTGCAGAACCCAGTTAGTTACTGGAAAACAGCCCCCAGGCACCTTTCCATGTCACCGGCTGTTGACTGCTCTGCTGTCTGCACACTAATGGCTGTCTCTGTCCGTTTACATATATAACACAGCCGGGACCTGCAGAGGCGGGCAGCTCTGAAGTCTGAAGAACCACACCATCCAGTTCATCCTTACCCTTTTGTTCTCCATCCAAACTTGCAGATAAAGCTGGTTCCTCTCGCAGAGGAGGAAAGTGGGATAGGTGTCCGTTCATGGCTGGGTTGCAAAGGTCGGCGACGACGTTCAGAAGGTCCGGCTCCTCGGGCCTGGTCTGGGACGAGCGTTTCCTGACCGAGGCCGAGGCCGACGCCGAGGCGAAGGCCGGCGATGGCGCCGCGGAGGAGCCCCAGCCGGAGCTCCGGCACTCCCGGAGCGTGGGGAGCATCGGCATGCTACGCCGTGGCGGTGCCGGTGGCAACGGTGACAACAAGAAGGCGAAGGCGAAGGCGAAGGATCAGAAGAAGGGGCATAAGGAGGACGCGCGCAGCAACCAGCAGGTGTTCCGGACCAAGGACGTGGCCCCGGACGTCGACCCGCCCTCGCCGCGGGTGTCCGGCTGCATCCTCTGCTCCATCTTCGGCGGCAGCTCCGGCTCCGGCTCCGGCGCCGGCACAGCACGCCGCCGGTCCAAGCCCAGGAAGAAGTGACGGCATGCCGGTGTGGTGCAGCTGTTTCTTTCCCACTGTAAAGTTTGAGCCATCGATGTGAGTGCATATGTTTATACTCCTAGTCAGTCATATGAGCTTGCTACTCGACATACTACACCGTTTCGGTCAGTCAGGTTAGTAGTTCCTCTTTTCTTTTTTTTGGTCGGTTCCTTGAATCTTGATCCAGATCCATGCTTCGAGGCACGTTCAGATCTTACGACTGGTAGTACTCAGCAGCTATTGAGATCTGGGATTGTGATGTTCTTGGCTTGGTGCAACCTTTTTTCTTTTTGTGCTCCGGCGCTGGTCCTCCTTGATGAGCCTTTGAACCATCTTGATTGCTTCCATGTGGGTGTGTGTATGTGTGAGAGCCGGTGAGATGTCGTGTGCCTTTGCCGGCGAAGAGGGGGTGTCGCTGGGTCGCGTTGCGTGCATAAAGAATTGAGGTGGGCATATGGGCGCGCCGCATGCCCATGTGAAGCCTTGGGTTTTGTTGGGAACTGGGGGGGGGGGGGGGGGGGGGGGGGGGGGGGGGGGGGGGGAGGGGGTGAACCGATGATTTCCGGTCTGTTTGTTGGGGTTGCACATGATGGCCGCAGATGCCATGGTCGGCCTGGCCGGCTGCGCTTCGAGCGAGATCGTCCCAAGAGTCCTCTCCGCTTTCCGGAGCACCAAGCAGCAGGAATTTGGCAGGATCTCCACGTGAATTTGAAAGGAAATACTAGGTCCAACCCCGTGCTCCAAATAGGGCCGAAACATGCGTTTATTTGTGCAAGGCGACTGCGATGAACCCGCTGTTGGTGGATGAAGTTTTCTCTTTCTTTCTTTCTTTCTTTCTTTCTTTCTTTCTTTCTTTCTTTCTTTCTTTCTTTTTAGGTTGTTGTTGCAGTACAACAGTTAAGCGACGACGATAATTCGGTGTAACAAGTTGGTGGCGCGACATGATTGCGTCTTGGAGGTGATGGAGAGGGACGGCCATCCGCCCGCGGGCGGCAGCATCCACGTCGCCGTCGACGTGAATGTATATCTATCCCCGATGCAATTCAGTCCTGGATTCACACACGTCCGACGGCCCAACCCTCTCATCGCACCGCCGACGGCGATATTTCGGCGGCGTCACGTCTATGCGCGTATCGACTGGTGGGTGGTGCCCCCCGTCTCTTTCTCCATCCAGCACGTCCCCGTGCGTTGCCCCCCGTCACGTCTCCGTTGAACCTAAACGACTGGTCGATCGATCGGTAACACAGTCTCGAGTTGCGTAGTTTACTGGTGCAGTGGTTCTCCTACAGTGGACTATTCGCTAGTATTCCTTTGGCACCCATCCATTGTCGCGGTGAAAAGTAGTCTGCAGATGTAATGGTCTCGCGTCATATGTCGTTGACAACGGCCCACATCTTTACGGAACGGGATCCCCTGACGTGTAGGTACGTCACTACGGCGTCCTATCACTGACATGTCTGGCCGGCCCCACGTGTCATCGATACAAACGTTCCTAGGAAATGAGCAAACCGCCAACCTTGCAAAGCCATGGCCTGGTCCAAAACCGTGGCTCCATGCCTCCATGTTTCCAGGGGAAAACACACACACACGCACAGGAGGGAGAGGGACCTCCCAAAGCATCTTCCGAACCGAGCGATCTGTTGGTTCGCAATGCAAGGATCTGGTCCTCCGTCTCTTAACGCACGACGATGACATGATGATACGGAAATTCGTGATCTGGACGGTTCACCTAATTTGGGTTCCGCGGGGCCGCTACGCACCGAACCGGCCAACCTGACGCCGCTGTTCCTGCGTTTATGGGGTGTGCTGTGCTTTCGAGCTGTGTCGGAGTCATGGAGCTAACCGAGAAGAAAGAAGAGAAGTACTCCCTCCGTTCCAAATTATAGGTCGTTTTGACTTTTCTAGATACATAGATATTATTATGCATCTAGACATAGAGTATATCTAAGTGCATAATAAAGTCTATGAATCTAATAAAGTCAAAACGACCTATAATTTGGGACGGAGGGAGTATGTATGTATGTATAATATATAGGGAGGGTATACTTTATGGTCGGACATAGATCAACTCATCCAACGCATTACAATAACTTGAGGCTCCGTTTGGGTCCCTTCATTTTGAAGGAATTGGAATCTATTTAATGGAGTAGGCTAATTTATGTTGGAATGTGGCATTCCACAACTTTTCAAAGTTTAGATATAAGCCTATCTTAAATTCATGGGGTGGGAGATGGAAATTGATTCTATAGATTATGGTTATTAGAATGGAATTCAATTCTTATAGCACGCTCTTGGACTCGCTTCTCTATAGTAGAAGTGTAGCATATAAGTATCTCTCCCATATCACCAACTATAATATACAACTATATTCCACATACAATTATATTAGCTTAATTAATTTGTGTCTAAATTATGATTATTAGGATGGAATTCAATTCCAATGATCCAAACGGAGCCTGAATGATTTCAGATAACAATGTAGTCGACTTACTAGAATTGATATGTTCACTCTTATACGTCGTAATTTACCATAGATCGATCGTACCATAATTTTTTTAAAAAAGACGATATATATATACACACACCCCAGGAGAGAGTCCGTTACGCGTTAATTGTGATGGGTCGGTGGGAACGGGCCGCTAATCTCCCATGGGCTAGGCGTGGGTGATGCGTTTATGGGCCTCAGCGCAATGCCCCTGCACGGCGGTACCTTGACGGGCCATCCATCCCAAGCAACACAAGTCTTGAGTTCTTCACACATCGGCTGGGCTTGCTTCAATCCTTTCAGTGTTCTTGGCGATCATTTATTTCCCCGACTCGCTGCAACTCCTGCTCGGCAAAACGACTCGACTGGCACGGTTTGGCGGCGAGCTTTACTTCCCGAAAATCACCTCTGCGGGTGCGTACCCGGGAGGTGGTGTGCCGCTGCCGTTAGATCGAAGATCGACGGAGAAAGTTAAAGAGAGAGATGGAAGATTAGGAAACATATCATTATTTCCCTAATGACTCCCGTTTCCCTAATGGCCGGCTCAATTCCCCAACCGACACCTTATTTCCGTTTCTCTCCACCCACCCATGGCCACTCTCTCTCCTCCGGTGAAGGAGAGGCCGGCCTTCCCCGGTCCCACCATGGATGAGGGTCATGAGGCTGTTGGATCCGTGGAGTTGAAGCCCGCACACCGTCGTCCTCTGCCAGATCTGGTGGAGATGAGCTTCATGGTGGAGCTCGAGGTCCCGCGACCTGCCTGCGATGGGCACCGGTGAGAAGGTGACCCCGGATCCGGGGAGAGCGATCTCCTCCGCGTGGGTCTCGACACCGGCTGAAGCGGCGGGCGCCGCTGGATCTACGGAGCCGCCAGACCCGGGTCCTCCATGACCGGGTGACGTACTTCTTCCTCCTTTCTCTCATCCACCCTTGGATCTGCTGCGAAGGCAGCCATCCCCGACCTTCCTCGTCAGCGGCGGCAAGCTCCTCCATGTCTCCCATGGTGGCACATGGCTCGGCATCGGCAGGGAAGGCACGCGCAAGGAGGAGCAGCTCGAATCATGCAATGGCAAGTAACACAGCGAGATGCATCTCATCAGCATGTTCTGTGATTTTTTCCTGAGATTGGAAACTTGTGCATGCATTTTTCTACCATTTTCCTCTATGTCGAGCTTTAATAACGAGATTGCAATGCAATTTTCCTTTCCTTTGATTTTTTATTCAGTCTACATGAGATCTGTTCCCTTCCAAATTTTTTTTGTACGATCTGAAATTTCCCTTTTCATTCTTTTTATGTCATGTTTGCTAATGTTCTGTACAAATACAAGAAAGTATTGATTTTCACGTGCTTGTAATTTTTTTTTATTTTCATGTGCTTGTAAATTTGTTAGACGTAATGCTCCTTGGAACATTTGTGAAAAGAACGAAAGATAATAAATGGAAGATGATTCTGTACAATGGAATGTAATTTGTTGTTCATTTGATTTTTATGTTTTAAAACATTCTCCCAGAAAACTTGGGAAAGAGAGTGATGACTTTTATTTGTGAACAGTGCATGTCCTTGAATAAAATTAAAAAATCTAGTAGAATTTGTGATTACTTTTTGTCTAACCAAATAAAGCTTTTGTAAACTTAAAATGGACTCAGGTGCACCCGGTTCATTGGTCTTTGCGTAACTCCAGAACAATGTTCCATGGTCCTCATTGGGCTGATCAAAACAATAAACAGTAACTACCGCACTAACACATTTCTCCATTTCTCTCTCCACTACGCGTCAACGAGCAGAAGATGGCCGCCGGGGTAGACAAGCTCCGAATTGCCTCGTCCTTTACTTCCTCTACGCCATATCATTGCTCGATGGGCTGGCTGGCTCATCACTCGCGCGCCCATGGATGAATGGAAAGTGGTGTCAGTGCAAGGAAGCCACAGTGGAGAAGCCTTTATCCATGAGGTTTGAGTTGAACGACGTCAAATTACCTGGTAGACATGTTGACCATTTGTCACTACGTTTAATTAATTTAATGTGCGTATTCTCCTTTTTACCAGCAGGGTTAATATTGTTCTACGTGCTTCAAGGCTTGTTTGCATATGAGATACAGGATGTGTTTGTTTCGGATTTTCCAGCCGATTCTCGTGAAAATAATCGAGGAACCCCCAAATGGCGCGATTCTCCACCGATTCCTCGCGCAGCGATTCCTCCCACCGCAATGCACGAAACGATTCCTCCCGCCACAACGCACGAAACAATACGGCGTAAAATCGAGCCTCCCGTCGCTTTGGGGAAAATCCCACCGATTCTCCTCCCTTCCCCTCCGCAACCCGCCTCCCCTCCGCGCACGCCGCTCGGTCTCCACCGCTCTTCCGCCATCTCCGGCCGCCGCTTCGCCATCTTCGGCCGTCGCTCCGCCCCTGCGCTCCCCCATCTCCGGCCACTGCTCCGCCATTGTGGCGGATCCACCTCGGATTAGCTTGATTAAACATGATTAAGTCGTCTAATATGCGACACTCATGCCTTAGCCAAGTTAACACGAAGTGCCGTCGGATTTGATCCGATTTAACCACTTGAACAGGACCGAGTTAGCAAACTCACACGAAGGTGAGCGGTTCCAGAGAATACAACAAGTCCACCGAGTTAACCAACTTAACCAATTAGTTCGGCCATAAACAAACATCAGAGTTTTACAAGGTTCAAAGAAAACAATAGAAGGCAAAAACGAGCGGAAGCTACTTCGCCGGGGTCGGACATCCTGGTGAGGCCAGCCAGGACGTCAGTGATCCGTCTCCTCGCCGTCCGAGGAGGGATCCCACTCGACCGTCCAACCCGGAGGGAGCTGGGACGGCCAAGTGCCAACAGAAGAAGGCTCGGGAGCAGCAACTTCACCTGAAAAAGAAAAGCCACAACACGGCTGAGCTACTAAGCTCAATAAGACTTAACCGACAGGAGTAAAGCTACTCCACCTCTTCTAGACATGCAAGGCTCTATGGCTGAGGGGTTTGTTCGCCAAAAGCACTATGTAGATCCCTGTTTTCAAGTTTTAGCTCAGATTCTAGGTTCATTAACCGGTCTAAATTAGCACCTACTCTAAGCAAACATAGAACCATCCAAAAGGTATATATATCATCATCAAGACCATGTCATCATCAGATTCCTTTATTACTCAGGGTAGCATAGCGATCAAGCAGTCTCAAACTGTGAGAGGCAGACGAATCGATTCAAGTTCTTTAACCATGCATGGTGAACCTAATCTCACGACATCCGCGCACCACCTAGGGTCGCTTCCTGTGTCGGCCTTCCCCATCAATTCCCTAACCCGTGTCGGGCCCATTTCCTTTGGTGCAATGTTCCACAGACCCGGCCTCTGCCGTTCTGTGACCACACTTGCCACCACGTGCGGCCGCAGGGGAACTCCGTTCCAAGGACAATGGGGCGACCGCTCACGTTTAGGTTCAATCCGGTACTCGGCTTCCTCATCCCATAATAAGTATGAGGTTAGTACTTTCAAACACTTGATCACGAACACCACCACTGTCGGGCCTTAACAAGTTCCATAGACAGACGGGGCGATCAGCCGACCACCAAGGAGTTAACCAAAACCCTGCCCCGTCCATCGTCCTTATAGTTGCAACAGAAGAGGAACAACCAACTCCTACAAACTCGCGAGTGATAGGAAATCACTCGGCTTTTACCGCTTCCTATTTAAGCATGGCAACTACTCGGTCCAACAGCTAGTGTTCAGATCAGGGAACTAAGTCATGCATCTATGGTTTCAAGTAACTCCTATACGTAAATGCACAAACAAGATGAAGAAGACATGCGCAAGTTTGGGAAAAAGTGGGTTCATGCTCCGGGGCTTGCCTTCAAGCGAGGAGGAAGGGAAGGGGTCTTCTGCGGGGGCGAGTTCGGCTTCTGGAGGCGGGAGCTCTGTTGCAGCTTCGTCTTCTGGCGCCGGGTACAACTCGTAGAAGCCGTCGGCGAGACGCAGCTCTACACGAATGCAATGCAAGAGTTAGTATTTAGACGGTTATTTCAACAGCAACACTTGCAAGTTCTAGCTCAGAAACTTTGTAGCATAGCTACGGAAAAAAGGTGGGGAAGTTCGCTTGGGTTGGAGAAGAATAAGGAAAAAGGGTCGGATGGAAAGAGGCTTATGATCTGACCCTTAGACTAGAGGAATAGATGTGTTGGGGGTCCTCAGACTTAACGCTGGGAAGTCCCCACATCAATACACATATACCCTCGGGTCTAGGAAAAGGATACAGCCGAGCCCTCGGGCGAGGCGGAGAAAGGTCGGCGAAACAGATAGGGTCGGGCGAGACGGAACAGGGGTCGGATGAGGCAAAAAAAGGATCGGCAGCTTACCTTCGTCTTACAGGTGAAGCTTGGGGTCGGGAAGAAGCAGACTTGGGCGGAAGGACTAAGGCTTTGGACAGTGGCGAGGTCTGGCAGGGTTCCGGCGGCAGCGGTGCTTCTTGTGGACCACAAGCAAGCTCTTGCGCAGCACGGAGAAGCAAGCGGCTGGGTGGATTGGGGGAACGGCGGCGTGGAGTGGGGAGGAGAGTTCCTCAGGGACTTAGGCTATAGTGCTTGAGCACGAAACAGAGAGCAAGGCGGAAGGGCAGCAATGGTGAAGGGAACTCCGGCGGAGCTCTGGCATTCCCTTTTATAGCTGCGCGGAGGAGTGAGAAGGTTGGAGCGGCGCGAAGACCGGGAAGAAGCGATCGAGTGCTCTGCCGGGGCGGAGATTGAGCAGCGGTGCGGCGGAGCAAGGCTTCGGGGATGACACCGGTGGTGATTGGGCACCAGGGACGGGGCGGCGCAGGCGCGGTTTTGCCGGTGGTTGAGATTTGGCGGAGGTAGGCGTCGTCGTGCGGTGGATCTGATGGAAGTGACCGGGGAAACGACGCTAGAAGCGAGGGCGCACAGGTGAGAAGACAGGCGGCTGCGGTCGTGCGGGCGAGCGCGAAGCAACAGATTGTCGGGGGCGCGGCCCTGACAGGGTGGAAAAGGAGCTGTCGCGGCCGTGGTATGGGTTGACGGAGGAGGAATCATCGCGTAGCGCATCTGAGGCGGAGCGACGGTGGAGAAACGGCGGAAAGACGGGAGGCGTCGGGCTCTGCAGCCGGGGGTCCGGCGGGGTGATGATGGGCGCGGGCGGTGAGGTGCTGCAGAAAGGGTTGCAGAGGGCTTCCGCTGCGATTGGGGAAGGGGGTGCGGATATCCATCCGGTCGTGGCCGGCGACGAGGTGGGGCGGCGGGTGTCGGAGAAGTTGAGCCACGCGGCGGAGAAGCTCTGAGGCGGGCATGCTACTCGAGTGGTCTGTCACGGGAGATCTGGAAGAAAGATTTTGTGGGTCCACCGGTCAGCCTCAGTTGGTCTACTGCTCAGATTGAGAGAGAGATGTTGCGGGAAGACTTAGAAGGATCCGGCGGTTGAGTTGGGGTCGGCGGGGTCGGAACGGGGAACCAGCTGAGAAGGGTCGGGTCTCAGGGGTCGGGACCGGACTGGAGGTTGAGTACTTAAACTCGGTAAGGCTGAGATAGGGAAATAGAGACTCGGATTAAGATTAACTCATGAGATTTTGGGTCAGTCGTCACAGCCATCTCCCCCGCGGCTCTGCTCAAGCCTCCCGTGCTCCCCCTCCTCGTGCACCCTGGCGGACCTCATTGACCCGGTGGCCGCGATGAAGGGTGGGAGCAGGACAGGGTGGCCGCGTGGGGACGCTACGGGCGGCTAGGCTGCCGCGGGCAGCCTCTGTTAGGGGCGGCGCGCGGCTCCCCCTCCCTCCAATCTAGCACCGGGTGCCGGCGAGGGGCATGACGTGCGGGCCGCGGCCACCGGCGTGGGCGAGGCGGCGCAGGGCCGAAGTGGGAAGCCTGTGCTGCAGAGCGCGCCGGCGGCCCCATCTCTGGCGCTCCCCCGTATCCTCTGCGCGTGGCTCAGCAGCAGGCTTCTTGAAAAATCAAGAACGCCAAACACATTGCTTCTCCTGCTAGTGATTCCTGAGGCAGCGGATTCTCATGCCATCAAGTTTCTTAGAAAAGCGATTCACGGAGAACCTGAAACAAACACGCCCATAGATTATCGGAAGAGTAAAGTCCGCTGTTGGTCCTTAAACTTGTAGCGTTAAACTTGTAGCGTTGTGTCATCCCGATCCTCAAACTCGCAAAACGCATAATTAGTTCCCCAAACTTATTAATTGTACCACCGAAGTCCAAAATCTTCATAACTTGAGTTAAACTGCCCATGTGGCAGCTGATTGTATTATGACGTGGGCATAGCATGTGGAGCCCACGCGTCAGTTCCATCTCTCATCTCTCCAATCTCCTCACACCGACCGAGCTCCCACCTATGGCGGCTGCAGTTAGGTACCTCGAGCTATCGATGGTGGCCGACATGGTGCCCCCATCTCTCTCACGGAACCATCTTAACCAGGCTAGACAACAAGAATCGGCAGGTGATCTGCTTGCTTGTTGTTGCTGGCTTGCTTGCTGGTTCGCCAATTTGCTCGGATGGCTGGACCAACGGATGCCCAGTTACCCATAGCCATGAACTAGGGGACTGGTGCCCAGGGAGACGGGCACATGGCCCCTTATGACACAGGAGCTCGGGCATGACATATACTAGACGGTCCATCACCCGCCGCTCATGTCGCGTGGCTGCAACACGTCAGCATGTCCTGCCATGAACATCTCAACACTGGCCTGCACACCCTCTGCCTCGCGCTTGCGTCGCGCGTGACTGCTGGGATCTAGTGTAGCAGCGTCGCGCGAAGTGGTTGGCCTTGGCAAGGTTGGCGAGGAGTCGGCTACTTCTTCTTCCTCCGCAGCCGGCACTGGCGTCCGCCCGAAGGAGGGGTGGTGGACTTGTGCCTGATGCAGCGGTGGCAACAACCTTAGACGCGGTCGTGGCGTAGCGGAGAGGATGACGACATGGAGGAAGAGCACGAGGTCCTGAGTCTCGTCAGCGTGGATAGCCGGGGGCATCCACGGCAGGTGATGAGGCACGGCGCGGGGTGGAAGACAACCATGGATAGGATAGAGAGGAAAGATGGAGGTGATGTATGGGCCCCACGTATTATGTCCATGTCATAATACAATCAGCTGTCACATGGGCAGTTTAACTCAAGTTATGAAGATTTTGAACTCGGATAGTACAATTAGCGAGTTTGGAGCTCTAAATATACATTTTGCGAGTTTGAGGACCGGAATGACACAACGCTACAAAGTTTAAGGACTGGTGGTGGACTTTACTCTTATCAGAATATAGATAATAGTGTTATATACTTTATAAATAGTAACTTGTCTGGGTCCCTACGCTGGAGTGTGTGGATGGAGAATCGCTTGTATTTTATAATCTAATGGACAATGGGTTAAAAAAATTATCTGATTTTCATAATCCATAGACAGTAGGTAATGCAAGCACCCTCGCATCACCTCTCCACCTCGATCCAAGCCAGCGCGGTCGCCGCCGCCGCCGGTGGCCGTGGTGGTGGCGGCGGTGGTGCCAAGCGGCTACCCTTACGCGTCCTTTTCCTCTCCCATCCCCTTCCCTCCCCACAGCCTAGAAAAAACTGGATCCCTCTTCTTCGGCCAGATCCGAGAGTAGGGAGGCAAAATCCTCGTAAAGAGAGGTCAGATTCGTGCGTGTTGAGGCCGGTGGGCGCGGTTCCTGCTGTGTCCCGATGCCATGTGTTCGGCAAGATGAAGGTGCGCGGCGCCCATAGGGGACGCCGCGCCGGAAGCTCCAGCTCCGTCCGTGTGGTCTTTGTTGGAGGTATGCCCTAGAGGCAATCATAGAGATGATGATATTCCATTTGTATCCATGATTTGTATATTGTGTTCATTGAATATCCATTAAAGGCTACTTGAATTGATTTGCAATTATGTGAATTGTATGTGAAACTCTTTACTTGTATGGTTATTCTAAAGTTGTCCCTAGTTGGAGTTCATGTGAGGACACACATGAATATTAGACTAGCACATGTATTAGTTGATGACTATGTTTCACAAGTCATGGACATGGAGATGTTGAACTAATAATGTGGACACATGTGGAGACATGTGCTAGGACTGACCCAACACGAGAAGTAGTTCTCTCTTTAAACAACATATACGCTTTGTCCTTAGACCTGAGATTGTCGCATGTATTCTAGATGTGGATCGACCTACTTAGGGGCTATCAAACGCTACGCCGTAACAGGGTAGTTATAAAGGTAGCTTTCGGGTTTGTCAAGAAGCATGCTATGAGACATGGTCAATCAAGATGGGATTTGCCCCTCTCTGATTGAGAGTGATATCTCTGGGCCCCTCGAGTGATCGGATCCGAAAATGCATGGCCATGCTACGTACGGTTAAGAGTTAACCTACAAAGGGATTCCGAATCACAGGATCGAGAAAGAGCGGTCGGCTTGAAGATAGACCAAATATCGTGAGGCAAAGGGAATAGCATGTATATTATGTTGTGATGGTTCGTCTGATATGATCTTCGTGTGCGTATAGGAGTTGGCACATCTTGCTAGAGGCTGCTTCCGACTATTGGGCCAAGTAGGAGTACTCGGGCCATGTCTATACGTATCCGAACCCATAGGGTCACACACTTAAGGGGCTGGAAGCCCAATTCGGATCTGATCCGAGTTGGATTAGGTTTCGAAGTACTAATGGGCCTCGGACCCAGAGGCCCGTCAGGAACCTCTATAAATAGAGGGGTGGGGGCGCCCTAGGGTTTACACCTTTTTGGCTAAACACACCTGCCGCGCCTCCCACGGCCTCGCCTGTTGCAACTCACGGATCTACCAGTCCGGCTTGCGACGCTTCCTCCCTGCACGTGTGGATACCTTGGAGGTGTTGCGCCTGCAGCACTTGGACGAGCCGCCGACGAGCCTCGACGAGCCGACGACGAGCCGCGGCACCGGGGGCGATCTTGCTGCACGTGGACGAGCTGTTGAGGAGCTGCTGGACGTTGACGTGATCGACTACGTACGACTACGTTGATCGACTACGTACGACTACGTGATCGTCTTCACTGCATCGACGCATATCTACATCTTCCGCACCAGTAGTGCGTCGAGTGGTAATCCCGTGATCCTTATACGGCAGTTCTTCCTGGTTTTACGCGGTAGAAATTTTGATTTGCGCTAGTGTAGCCTACCTCGTATCCCTACAGTCTTTTCTGTCCGCTCATGTTCATGAGCTCCGAGGCTGATACCGCTACGCCACCGTCGCAGCAGCCGCCGTCGACTCTCGCCCGCCGAGTGCCTCCACTGATGCCAACGTCGTTAGTGTGGGAGCACGCGCGTCGTCGTTGTCCCTGGACCGACGCCACAACCTGAACGACCGCCATGAGGGTGCTCGCGCTGCAGCCCAGCTTGGCGAGACACCGCACGCAGCACCGCAGCAGCTGGCCCAATGACAATGGCGACAGCGCCTGCCAAGGTAAGCAGCATTGACGTGGCAACGTCTCCTCCCCTCTACAGGCTAGTGGTGGCCGGATTTGGCAAGGTCACTGATCTAGGCTAGGTGGTGATGCTGCAATCGATGGTACATGGGTGGTCGTGGTAGCTTTTGACTCCGTGTCCTACCTAGTGCAGTGTTCTTGTGGTGTGGTCCATGTGCTTGCAGACCATGTGCTTGGGTTCGGGGTGGTGAAATCGCCGGCGAAAGCCTTACTGGAAACTAGCCTGCCTTGATGACGATGACGCCCTCGGGCGCCGTTCCCGCCGTTCCCCCTTCTTGAAGGCGTCGTCATGGCGATTTCCTCCCTCTCTAGGCTCGTGGAAGTAGTGATGGTTCACACTTGCTGATTCTTGTTTGGCGATGGCAGATGTGTAGCGAAAGTATTAAGCCTGGCGCGCAAGGAGTTGCGCACCTCCGCACATCAAGTGTACTATTGCAGCTTCCCAACTCCAAGCTCCAAGTGCCCAAAGACTTCCAAAATAACTCCAGTAAGCTTATAATTCACTAAAACATCGATTAATGTTAGGCCCATCGCGACGAAGTCATTAACCACCAAGTCGCCGGTGAGGTTGTTCCTGTAAACTGCAAAGGATTGCAATTTCTTGAGGCTCCAAACCCATGGAGGTATGCTTCCGGTTAGCGTGTTGATGGACAGGTCCAGCACCTCCAACTCCGGCATGTCCACAACAAACCTCGAGAAGTCGCCGACGAGCTTGCACTGCGCTGCCCAGAGAGGCAGAGACTAGTCATTTGGTCAGGTTCTTAAATGAGGCCGGCAGCTCCTCTACGTTGAACGGGTTGTACGCCAACCATAGCGTCTGAAGCCTCGTCAGCTTGCCGAGCTCCGCTGGGACGGTGCCAATGAATTTGTTGTCGTCCGGCTTGAGATCCTGGAGATTCCGGAGGCTGGAGAGCGACGCCGGGATTGTACCGTTGAAGCTGTTTCTGCTGAGCACCAGTGTGGTCAGGTTCGCCCCCAGGCGAGAGCCGGTGTCCACGGGGAGCTCTCCGCCAAGATGGTTCCAGAACAGATCGAGGTACTGAAGCGCAGAGCAGCGGTAGAGCGCGCGGTGGGGAACACGCCGCTGATGTTGTTGCTAGAGACGTCGAGGCACGTGACGCCGGTGAGGCCAAGATCAGGGGGACGGACGATCGGTTTGGCAATCAAATGCGGAGGGAGAGGGAAATCCCCAGTTTTTCGTTTTTGTAGAAAACTGGCACGAGCCCATTCGATTCGCTGCGTGGGTTTTGGGCTTTTACGTTTTGCAGGTGCTCGCCGCGAAGCTTTCGAACTGCCTCTGATTCGTAGCTTTTCCTTCCTTTAAGAGTGTGATTCGGACGGAGTAGACCAGACTTTTGCTGGTGCTATGGAAGTCTGTGTTGTTCAAACTATCGATAAGTACACATGATTTGATGCCAGTTAGAGGAATCGTTTTTTCTTTTCTTGACTGCACCGCTGATCAACGAAATTCGGGTTCGGGGTCAGTTCGCTAATCCTTTCTTCTCACGTTCGCCGGAGACGGGTCACAGCACAGCACAACAGTGCCCCGTCAAACACGGCTATTAAAGTTCGTTGGTCTGAACGCATGAGACTCTGAGAGTAACTCGTTCGCATGATTTTTATTCCCTGAGCTAAAATCACATTTTTTTAACAAAAAAATGCAGCCTTAAAAAGTAGATGTTCGGACACACATATAAAAACACATATGGGAAATTAAATCATTTTTTAAAATTAACAAAGTCACCGTATGTGTGGGCGTCAATAATTAACTTGCACACTAGCTGCGGTTACATTACACACGAGCTTTTGGCTCGTATAGTCTCATTTTCCCTTTGTAGGAAAAAAAAGGCATGGTGTAGTCCACCTAACTGGCACACAGTTCCCATTCCTTTCCTCCTTCGTTCGTTAACGTTCCAAAATTAAAAACATATATATATGAAAAAACTTTTCAAAAACTTTTTTGTAGAATTTTTTAAATAACACTTCTAATTATGAAAATATTTTTTAGGTAAATTAGCTAAATAACCTTTTATGAAAAAGTTATCTAGATCCATTTTGAAAAAAATGAAAAAGGAGAAGAAAGACAAATGGAAAAAAGGGGCACACCGCGAAAGCCAGTGCGCATGTTGTGTTTTTGTGGTTGCCGCTAGTAAGGCCGATCCTAAGATTTTAGGGGCCAAGAGCAAAACTAAATAGAAGTCCTTGTAAGCAGTAGTAGCAGAAGTAGTCAAACACTTAAGGTGCATGAAAAACTATTAAACAAAACAATATAAAGACATTACCTTATAAGTTTAGCATCTAATCATTGATGATGGTATCAATATAAATCTCATTCAATAGAAGTTGCCAAACAATTAGCTTTCTGTCATGTATCATTTTCCGCCATTTATCTCTCCATTGCTCATCTTGCTAGATTAACTAGTACATCCCTCAACCCATACTCTCACGCGGCCTAGTAATTTTTAAAGAACATAAGTATTAGAAATGAATAAAAGATTAAGGTCCATATCTAATAACCAAATTTTCTTATCATGCTCTCTCTAATTTAAACTCTAACAAGGTTTTAATCCCTATCGTCCATAGAGCCTAGGGCAACTCGCCAGAGAGCTGGTTATTGTTTAGCTGCAGGCGGTGTAGACTGGTGCAGTTGGCCAGGGCTTCCGGGATGGATCCGTTCAAGTGGTTGCCCTCGGCAGTGAGCGTCGTGAACTGGCCTCTGGCACATAGTCCTTCTGGGATTGTGCCAATGAGCTCATTGTCGTCAGCCCCCAAACGAGTAAAGGTCGAGTGCTTCCCAAGTTCTGGCGGGAGAATACCAGTAAACCTATTACTAAAAAGCGTCAATACCGATAATGATGGCAGCCAGCCGATGCTGGCTGGTATCTCGCCGGAGAAGTTGTTCCTGAAGAGGGCCAATCTTGTGAGGTTCTCCAAGTGCCCAAAGACTTCCGGAATAACTCCAGTAAGTTTATAATTGTCTGAAACATCGATATTTGTTAAGCCCATCGCGGCGAAGTCATTAACCACCAAGTCGCCGGTGAGGTTGTTCTTGTAAGCTGTAAAGGATTGCAATTTCTTGAGGCTCCAAACCCACGGAGGTATGCTTCCGGTCAGCGTGTTGATGGATAGGTCCAGCACCTCCAACTCCGGCATGTCCGCAACAAACCTCGGGAAGTCGCCGATGAGCTTGCACTGTGTTGCCCAGAGACTAGTCATGCTGGTCAGGTTCTTAAATGAGGCCGGCAGCTCCCCCGCGTCGAACGGGTTGTACGCCAACCATAGCGTCTGAAGCCTCGTCAGCTTGCCGAGCTCCGCTGGGATGGTGCCAATAAATTTGTTTTGGTCCAGCTTGAGATTCTGGAGATTCTGGAGGCTGGAGAGCGACACCGGGATTGTGCCATTGAACCTGTTTCCGCTGAGCACCAGCGTGGTCAGGTTCGCCCCCAGGCGGGAGCCGGTGTCCGTGGGGAGCTCTCCGCTAAGATAGTTCCAGGACAGGTCGAGGTACTGAAGCGCAGAGCAGCGGTAGAGCGTGGTGGGGAACACGCCGGTGATGTTGTTGCTAGAGACGTCGAGGTACGTGAGGCCGATGAGGCCGCCGACGGCGTCCGGGAAGAGCCCCGCGACGTTGGCGCTGGCGAGTGTCAGGTTCACGACACGTCCGGCCGTGTCGCACGCCACGTACGGCCACGCGCAGTGCGCGCCCGCGGCCGAGGCGTTCCACCCGGCCAGCACGGGCGGATTGCCCCACGCGCGCTTGATCTCGAGCAGCAGCCGCGCGTCGTCCTGCGCGGCCGCGCGGGGAAGAAGGCAGCAGCTGGGAAGTAGCGCGAGCACGAGGCCGAGGAGATGCGGGGCGCGCCATGGTGCCTCCATGTCTCGGCAGGTGCTTGCCGCGAAGCTTTCGAACTGCCTCTGATTCGTAGCTTTTCCTTCCTTTAAGAGTGTGATTCGGACGGAGTAGACCAGACTTTTTCTGGTGCTATGGAAGTCTTTGTTGTTCAAACTATCGATAAGTACACATGATTTGATGCCAGTTAGAGGAATCGTTTTTCCTTTTCTTGACTGCACCGCTGATCAACGAAATTCGGGTTCGGGATCAGTTCGCTAATCTTTTCTTCTCACGTTCGCCGGAGATGGGTCACAGCACAGCACAAAAGTGCCCCGTCAAACACGGCTATTAAAGTTCGTGGGTCTAAACGCATGAGACTCTGAGAGTAACTCGTTCGCATGATTTTTATTCCCTGAGCTAAAATCACATTTTTTTAATAAAAAAATGCAGCCTAAAAAAGTAGATGTTCACATAACACACATATAAAAAACACATATGGGAAATTAAATCATTTTTTAAAATTAACAAAGTCATCATATGTGTGGGTGCTAATAATTATCCTGCACGCTAGCTGCGCTTATATTACACGCGAGCTTTTGGCTCATATGGTCTCCATTTGTAGGAATAAAGAGGCATGGTCTAGTCTACCCGGCTGACACACATTTCCCTTTCCTTTCCTCCTTCGTTCGTTAACGTTCCAAAATTAAAAATTTATATAACCAAAAAAAATTCTCTAGAATTTTTAAATAACACTTCTAATTATGAAAATATTTTTTTGGAAAAATTAGCCAAATAATCTTTTACGAAAAAGTTATCTAGATCCATTTTGAAAAAACTGAAAAAAGGAGAAGAAAGACAAATGGAAAAAAGAGGGGCACATATACTCTGAACATTAAATCACCAGTGCGCATGTTGCGTCTTTGCGCTTGCTGCTAGGAGTCCTTGGAAGTAGTAGTAGCAGTAGTAGCCGTACTAGCCTTGTAAGTATAGTTAATATTATGGGCAAACACTTAAGGTGCATGAAAAACTATTAAACAAAACAATATAAAGACATTACCTTATAAGTTTAGCATCTAATCATTGACGATGGTATCAATATCAGTCTCAGTAATTCCTTTTCGATGCATGAAGTTGCCAAACCATTAGCCTTCTGTCATGTATCATTTTCCGCCATGTATCTCTCCATTGCTCATCTTGCTAGATTAACTAGTACGTCCATCAACAACCCATACTCTCACACAGCCTAGTAATCTTTAAAGAACATAAGTATTACAAATGAACAAAAGATTAAGGTCCATATCTAATAACCAAATTTGCTTATCATGCTCTCTCTAATTTAAACTCTAACAAAATACTCATATGGATATGTCGATCATGATAAATTAGTTAGCAATTACTCCATACACATCGACACTTATAGTTTTCTCTAATTCGTATCACACCTTTATATATTCGTATCACACTTACAGTCTTCGGTGAGCTTGTTATTGTATAGGGACAAGGTTTTAATCGTTATCGTCCATAGAGCCTGGGGCAACTCGCCAGAGAGCTGGTTACTGTCTAGATGCAGGCACGTAGACTGGTGCAGTTGGCTAGGGCTTCCGGGATGGATCCGTTCAAGTAGTTGCCATTGGCAGTGAGCGCCATGAATTGGCCTCTTGCACGTAGCGTCAGCCTCCATATAAGTAAACGTCGAGTGCTTCCCAAGTTCCGGTGGGAGAATACGAGTAAGCCTGTTACTCAATACCGATAATGATAGCAGCCGGCCGATGCTGGCTGGTATCTCGCCGGAGAAGTTGTTCCTGAAGAGGCCAATCTTGTGAGGTTCCCCAAGTGCCCAAAGATTTCCGGAATAGCTTCCGGAATAACTCCAGTAAGCTTATAATTCTCTGAAACATTGATTAATATTAAGCCCATCGCGGCAAAGTCATTAACCACCAAGTCGCCCGTGAGGTTGTTCCTGTAAACTGCAAAGGATTGCAATTTCTTGAGGCTCCAAACCCACAGAGGTATGCTTCCGGTCAGGGTGTTGATGGACAGGTCCAGCACCTCCAACTCCGGCATGTCCGCGACAAACCTCGGGAAGTCACCGACGAGCTTGCACTGCGTTGCCTAGAGACTAGTCATGGTGGTCAGGTTCTTAAATGAGGCCGGCAGCTCCCCCACGTCGAACGGGTTGTACGCCAACCATAGCGTCTGAAGCCTCATCTGCTTGCCAAGCTCCGCTAGGACGGTGCCAATGAGTTTGTTGTCGTCCATCATGAGATTCTGGAGACTGCAGAGGCTGGAGAGCGACGCTAGGATTGTGCCGTTGAACCTGTTTCCGCTAAGCACCAGCGTGGAGAGCCGGTGTCCATGGGGAGCTCTCCGCCAAGATGGTTCCAGGACAGGTCGAGGTACTGAAGCGCAGAGCAGCGGTAGAGCGCGGTGGGGAACACGCTGGTGATGTTGTTGCTAGAGACGTCGAGGTACGTGAGGCTAGTGAGGCCGCCGCCGGCGTCCGGGAAGGGCCCCGCGACTTGGCGCTGGCGAGTGTCAGGTTCACGACTACGCAATAAATAAATATAATAGCAATTTTAAATGAAAGGAAATAAAACATTGTCTTGGCGGGAACTAAAACAGGAGGTTACAACCCTCTTTTGTACCGGATGATAATAACACCCAGTACTAAAGGAGGAGCGATTTCATTTGGCGTCCTAGGCACGCCCTTTAGTACCGGGTGGGGGATAGGCTCGGTACTAATAGTCCCCTTTAGTACCGGGTGAGGGCTACACCCGGTACTTGGGGGGGGGGGGATAAAACCCCATCGTCTTCCTCTCTCAGGGAATTTCCCTGGACACTTAGCCGCTCCTCATCGCCCTCGTCCCCACCGTCATCCACACGCCGCCGCGCCGTCGTCCTCGCGGATAGACCTCCGTCGTGCCTCCCTTCTCCCGGCCGAATCCTCCTTCGCCGCTGCAGCCCCGTCCTCCACGCCGCTGTCATCCCTGTCGTCGCGCACCCCTACGTCGCCCCGCCTTGACGCCGCGGTGACGACCCTCGGCCCTGCCGGTACCCCTTCTTCGCCCCTGGCGCCAGCCCTCTACCAACGCCGCCGCCCCTCCTCCAACGACCGTCGCCCCCTCCTCCACCGCCCGCCACCCCTCGCGCACGGCCGCGGGCGCTGTCTGTGCTGACATAAGCCCGCGGCCGTGCTGACGTCATCCTTTTTTTAAAATTTCTTTAATTTTAGGATTTAGGATAAATGTTGTTAGGAATAATAGAAAAATTTATAAGTAGTGTTGGTGAATATAGAAATTGTGTTATGAAAATTAGAAAATTTGTAAATAGTGCTAGGAAATTAATGTACATTATTGCCATGCATTGTTTTATTAGTGGAATACTAGAAATTGAAAACTGTTGACTACTTAGAATAATTCTTTTAATGCTACTTAGAATAATTTCTTTTATTGCTACTTAGATTAATTCTTTTATTGCTACTTAGAAATTGTAAATTGCTACTACTTAGAATACTAGTTATAGTATAGTTCAATAAATTATAGAAATTATAGAAAAACTGTGGTAATTATTATCTACAACATTGATTATTCATTTATTATAACAAATTGTATAATAATTGGTCATTCTTTTTTATTGTCATTTATTGTAAAAAATTGTATAAGTATTCTTTTTTATAGTCATTTTTTTGTAACAAATTGTATATTTATTTAGTCATTTTTTTGTTGTCATTTACTAGCAATTCATAGTAAATGTTTTTGCAGTCATTTATTGTAACAAATTGTATAAGTGTTTCATTATTTTTTAGTCATTTATTATTGTTACAAATTGTATAAGTGTTTAATTCTTTTTTAGTCATTCTTTTTATTGTTGATGCCTACTATTTCTTAGAATAATTCTATTAATGGTACTTAGAATAATTTCGTTTATTGCTACTTAGAAAAATTATTTTATTGCTCCATATAAATTGTAAAATGATACTACTTAGAATAATTCTTTTATTGCTACTAGCTATAGTATAGTTCAATAAATTATAGAAATGTGCATAAAATTGTTGAATTAGCAAGAGATTATAGAAAAATTGTGGTAATTATTATGTACAACATTGATTAGTCATTTGTTATAACAAAATTGTACAATTATTAGTCATACTTTTTTAATAGTCATTTATTATAAGAAACTGTATAAGTATTCTTTTTTATTGCTATTTATTGTCACAAATTGTATAATTATTTAGTCATTTTTTTTGTCATTTACTAGCAATTCACAGTAAATATTGTTGTAGTTATTTATTGTAACAAATTGTATAAATGTTTCATTCTTTTTTAGTCATTTATTATTGTTACAAATTGTATAAGTGTTTAATTCTTTTTTTAGTCATTCTTTTTACTGTTGATGCCTACTATTTTTAGAATGATTCTTTTTATATTTTGTTATTTACAAATTGTATGAGTGTTTAATTCTTTTTGTTGTCATTCTTTTTATTGTTGATGCCTACTGTTTCTTAGAATAATTTCTTTTATATTATATTAGTTACAATGGCACGATTAGAGGACGAGCAGGCCCGATTGGACGAGGAATACCTAATGGAATTGATTGCTCAAGGTCGCACGGACGATCCGCCAAACGAGGAGGTCAATCGCAGCCAGACTGACATCTACCTCAACATGTCGGTGATGGCAATGAGGAGCAACTAATTGCCAAGGGAGGCAATGATGGGCAGTAAGGCGAGATATAGCAATTATTATACGTAAATATGATTTGAATTCTCAACTTATCAAGATTATTGGGAATTAATAGTTCTTTCATTTTCAGCCATCTGAATCGAGCAGCAGGCCTAAACGGAAACGAGGCAAGAAGAAGTTAGAGGGCCGTATCATCATCACGGAAATTGTTGAAGATGGTGAACCAATTGCTCCACACAATGCTAAGACCAAATTGGTGAATCAAATTGGGTTTCTTGTTAGAGATAAAATACCAATAAGCTTTCAGAATTGGAAAATCCTTGAAATTGATGAGAGCATCGCTTCCACAAGCATGGTCCCCATAAACATGGTCCCTGAGCGAGAGAAGGAAATGATATGGGAACAGATAAAAGAAAATTTCACGTTCGAAAGTGTAGATGAAGCAAAAGTGAAAGATTGGAGCTTTCAGAAGGATGCAATTGCTTTTCAGACGTACAAGAAGAACCTGAATGAAGACTACATAAAGAAGGGCTTACACCAGATTTCACGAAGCACCCGAAGTTAAGAGGTCACTGGGATTCATTTGTGCAGTTCAAGCAGTCCCAAAAGAGCGCTAAGGCAACTAAAATTAAAACCGACAATGCTCAAAAGAAGAAATACTTTCATCTTCTTGGGCCAGGAGGTTACAAGAAGGGGATCTTAAAATGACAGAGGATGGAAGATGACATAATTGCTAAGGGAATAGTACCGTAGACTCTCAAATGGTCGGAGCGAACAAAGCATTGGTATTATGTTCATGGCGACACGCTCAATCTCGAAGATGGATCATTTGTGTTCGGCTAAGAATTAAGAGAAGCGGCTACAAGGCTTGTTGAATTAATAAAGGCAACGACCGAAGGATCTGTCGTGCCTGATCGAGAGAAGGACGAGCTGACTATGGCACTAGGTAATCCAGAACACCCTGGACGTTGCTGAGGCAAAGGAGTAATTCCATGGAAGGTTGCCTTTCGTGAGCACATTGATTGCTACATAAGTTGCCAAAGAAGTAAGGCCGAACACGCACGACAGCTGCGAGAGTTGCAAGAACACGTAGCTTTGACAGAGGCAAGAATGGAGGAAACAATCGACTGGTATGTAGCTCTAACTCTTAGCAAATAAGCCAGTGGATAAGCGGCTGCATCATTAGGGGGTAATTTCAACATAAGCCCCTCTCAGCATCAAAGCAGTATCACTTCCACGGAAGCCCCAGCTGGAGGATCTTCTGACATATTTGAGGACAACCAACACCACACCATGGATGACATCACTAGGAGAGCTCCTTGTGAGCTTGTTACTCCCGTGAAAAACAAGCTCATCGTGGTGGCTTATGGTGTGGCTAAACAACCAACACAAGGCCAAACAATTCATGTCGTGGATATTTCAGTTCGCAGTTACACCAAAGTTGGGGTGGACCGAATGGTCGATGGTTGGGATGACCTAGAACTGGAGATCCCTGGAGGTGACGGGGAAAAAAATCTAAGAGAAACCATCCATGGTTGGATTCTATGGCTCAAGCGCTACATAACGATTACGCAGCCGAATCCCCCAACCTTGAGATCGCCTCCTCAAGGCTCAAGGGCAAGATCACCTACACCATCTGCTAGGGCACCCTCTCCATTATCGGATAGGAATCCTAGCATGAGTCCACCAGTTGACAGGGATTCTAACATGACTCCTCCTCCCCCTGTTATGAGCAAGGCTACATGATGAAAGACACCTTTAGTTCCGCCTACTGCGGCTACGAAGAAGAAGTAGAATAAGCCGAAAGAGAAGCAACCCGAGCTCGAGAAACCTTATGATATGACTGATGCGGAACTGAAGGTAGTAGTGGGTGCTGAGGTTAAAGCTCACTTTGCACCAAAGCCTCCCATGAAGAAAGATCCACCACTTGATAAGGTTAAACTTCGGACTTTCATTAGAAGCATGGAGAAAAAGGCAGACAAACCACCACTATCTGACTACGACCGCTCAATAATAAAGATTTTTTAGAAGAAGAAGAAAAGTGGGTCAAGTATTCCACATCTCGGAACCCAATCCAACCAATCCATTGCCCCGCTCCGGGTGCTTTCAGAGTTTGATAAGAACCTGCTTCAAGGAGAGGATCACGTCCCAAAGCACCTTGGGACTGCTAGATGAAAATTTGAGTTAGGGAAACCGCTTGTGTGGCCGCAGTTGGTGGACCGTGTTCCAACGAAGATGTACAAATTGCACCAATGGTACATGGAGGCTTCAGCTAACGGTTTACTCATTCTCGAAGTTCGGATTGGAGATCAACATTATTTTCGTGGTGATGACATTATAAATGTGCCGCTAGAGGAACTCTATTTTCTTTACAATCAAGATGCACTTGACAAGTCACTCATCAGTTCCTGGGTTCTGTAAGTCTTTAATTTGTTCTAACTTCAAAATTCCCGCTCTAGTCATTGTGCGAAGTCTTAACTCCTATTCGATTTTGTATCTGCGGGATGGAGATTCAAACTTGCCGGAGGAAAGGATACTATGACATTGGCTTCATGGACCCGGATATTATAAACGAGTCAACTATAAGAGATAGACCAAATCAGACCTTGAAGAACATATATAAGTTCCTAGACAACCAACATTACAAGAAGTACATACTTCTACCGTACAACTTCAAGTGAGCGTGTTTCCCATCTCTTTTCTTTTTCGAACTAGCAGTTAAACATAAGACTAACTAGCATTAACTATGCATATATGTACAGCTTCCACTGGATATTCCTTGTTATCGCGATTGATCGAAGCGCGGTCTATATCATGGACTCTTTGAGGAACTCAAGAGATCAATACAAAAACCTCATAGACATTCTTAACAAAGCATAGGCTCGCTTCTGTCGACATCTCGCAGGTGAATTCAAGGAGGAACTTGATTTCAAGCCTGAATTTCCGGTATGTGTTGAATTTCCACATCTCGTGACACTTCCTTGAACATAACAAATATTTCATAACTTCTTTTGCCATATATATAGTGTTTGAGACAGAATCCGGGGAATAATTTAAGCGGATACTACGTATGTGAGTTCATCCATTACTTTGTAGGTCCCAAGCGTATAACCGACCATGAATTCAGATTACGTATACAAATTTCTTAATAATAAATTAGTTCTAATTGTGCAGACCCATTGATCTCCTATATAATAACCTTTGCCAATGACACAAATGAGAGACATGAAGGAAGCACTCCTCGAGACGGAAAAAATCAGAGCAATTCAAGAACAACTCAGTGGATTTCTTCTAGATGAGGTAGTAAATCCAGCGGGGGAGTTCCATAATGGTGAATCAAATCTGCATCACCGTAAGGACTTGAGTTCAGAATAGTTGATCCAAATGTTGAACTTCAAGTGTTGATGCAATGTAATATTATTCATAAATGGGAATGAAAAAGATGTCTATATATATATAATATTATATCAAATGTAATATTATAGATAAATACAACTTTTTATATATTAGCGTATTAGAACTAGTATACGTAAAAGAAATAAATATGAAATACTAATATAGAATAAAGAAACAGAAAAGAAAATGAGAAAAGAAACAGAAAAAAAAGACCTTTAGTACGGTACTAAATTGGCGTGAACCAATTTAGTACCGGTTGGTATAAACAACCGGTACTAAAGGCCCCCCTTTAGTACCGGTTATTTGACCCGGCACTAAAGGTCCCCCTTTAATATCGAGCTAGCAATACCGGTTATACAACCGGTACTAAAGGGGCGTTAAGAACCGGTACTGAAGGCGCTTTCCCCAGCATTGACATATCCACACTTATAGTTTTCTCTAATTCGTACCACACCTTTATATATTCGTATCACACTTATAGTCCTCCGATGAGCCTATTATTGTATAGGGACAAGGTTTTAATCCTTATCGTCCATAGAGCCTGGGGTAGCTTGTCAAAGAGCTGGTTACTGTCTAGCTGCAGGCCATGCAAACTACTGCAATTGGCCAGGGCTTCTGGGATGGATCCATTCAAGTGGTTGCCATTATCAGTGAGCGTCATGAACTGGCCTCTGGCACATAGCCCTTCTGGGATTGTGCCAATGAGCTCATTGTCGTCACCCTTCATATAAGTAAAGGTCGAGTGCTTCCCAAATTCTGGCGGGAGAATATCAGTAACCCTGTTACTATGAAGCCTCAATACTGATAAATGATGGCAGCCGGCTGATGCTGGCTGGTATCTCGCCGGAGAAGTTGTTCCTGAAGAGGGACAATCTTGTGAGGTTCTCCAAGTGCTCAAAGACTTCCGGGATAACTCTAGTAAGCTTATAATTCTCTTAAACATCAATTAATGTTAAGCCCATCACGGCGAAGTCATTAACCACCAAGTCGCTGGTGAGGTTATTCCTGTAAACTCCAAAGTATTGCAAATTCTTGAGGCTCCAAACCCACGGAGGTATGCCTCCAGTCAGCATGTTGATGGATAGGTCCAGCACCTCCAACTCCGGCATGTCTGCGACAAATCTCAGGAAGTCACCGATGAGCTTGCACTGCGCTGCCCAAAGTCATGTTGGTCAGGTTCTTAAATGAGGCCAGCAGCTCCCCCGCGGCGAACGGGTTGTACGCCAACCATAGCGTCTGAAGCCTCATCAGCTTGTTGAGCTTCGCTGGGACGATGCCAATGAGTTTGTTGTCGTCCATCTTGAGATTCTGGAGATTCTGGAGGCTGGAGAGCGACGCCGGGATTGTGCCCAGGATTGTGCCGTTGAACCTGTTTCCGCTGAGCGCCAGCGTGGTCAGGTTCACCCCCAGGCGGGAACCGGTGTACGCGGGGAGCTCTCTGCCAAGATGGTTCCAGGATAGGTCGAGGTACTGAAGCGCAGAGCAGCGGTAGAGCTCCATTTTGGAGGCAACAAGGGGAGCAATCATAGAGTGTGACACCGCTAAGGAGTACCTGACAAAGGTGGAGAGTTAGTTTACTGGCTCTTTAAAGGCATATGCAAGCACTCTTATTAGGAAGCTTGTCACTATGAAGTATACTGGTGGTGGAATAAGGAATCACATATTGAGAATGAGCAATATGACTTCCAAGCTTAAGTCTATGGATATGGAGCTCCCAAAAGAATTTATAATCCATCTGGTCTTTACCTTACTGCCCAAAGAATTTGAGACCTTTGCTGTGAATTACAACTCATAGTTAGAAAAGTGGGGTATTGAGAAGATGATTGCCATGTGTGTGCAAGAAGAAGAGAGGCTTAAAGGCTCATCTGATGATACTATCAATTACCTGAGCCAAAACAAGAAGAGAAATTATCAGAACAACAAATTCTAAGCCACAAGGGAAACCTCAGTGGAACGCCTCTTCTTCTAAGGCACATGGAAAGGTTCCGATGCATGATCACCATCAAAGATCAACCCATGAAGTGGTGGTGGACAAGAACACTTGCAAGTGGTGCAAAAATAAGGAACACTACCAAAAGGATTGTGTAGAATTCCTGAAGCATCTGTGCAGGAAAGGTGAGGATCTTATTACATTCGTAGATGAGTCCTTGTATTTAAGTTATGCAAAATCTACTTGGTGGATTGATTCAGGTGCAACTGTTGATGTTACAAATTCATTACAGGGATTCCATACGAGGAGGACCCTGCAAAGAGGAGAAAGAAGCATTAAGGTTGCAAATGGCGTCCAAGCTGAAGTCGATACTCCAACGATGTCTGATGCCTTGTGCCGAGGCATTGTTATCCGTGGTTAAGCCACAAAATTCATCCTTGTGCTATGATGCTCTGTTGTCATCCGTGTTTAGCTAGGTAGCTTGTTGTGGTTTTAGCTCGGTTTTCCTAAATTAACCGAGCCCGGTAGGGTTTTTGCCTTGTTTCCCTAAAAATAGAGATAATTTCCTATTTGACACTAGAAAAATTACTCGTTCCTTTCTTGACCCTTAAAAAATTTCCGTTCCCTATTTGACACCGAGTTCAACTTTCATTCCTTGTATGATACTCTGTTGGATTTTTCATCCGAGAATCGTTAAATGCCCGGCGAAAAGATGATTTTGCCCATGTGGACCCCACCACCCTTCTTCCTCCTCTCCTCTCCTCTCCTCTCCTCTCCTCCAATCTCTGTGCCTGCGGTCGTTGTCTGTGGCCGGGGCTCCGAACCAGGCGGGGCAATCTTTGGCCTCAGCATGCGGAGTGCAAATATGGCAAAGCCGAGCTGGAGCAGGAGGAACCCTATCTCCCACCCCTGCACTATGGGCTCCCACAGCCACCACCCGACACTGCCTCCCTTATGCAGCTTCCGCCGCCACTTATTCTCCCCCCTCTTCGATGATGGCTACGGCAGCGGCGGCACGGCCACGCTCGTGGTGCTAGTGCTGTCGCCCCCGGCTCCGCAGACGCGTCCTAGTCGCCATCTCCGACAAAGGAAGCCTCGCCATTCCTAGAGGCGGCGGTTTCATCGCCGTCGCGCTCGACGTTCGCGTGCGCCGCCGCCGGGCAGCGCCGCCCGCGGCGGCACGACAGATATCCGGATCGATAGGGCGCCTCTCTTAGCGGTGGCGGGTCGCCGGGAGAGGGGCCGGAGGAGCGAGCGGGACGGGGATGCGATTAGGAATGAGGCGAGGGTTTCCGCGGCGGCGGGCGCCATGTGGGGAGGAAGGCAGCCTTGTCCCAAACCGTAGGCTTGGGAGCGTGCGTGCTGAGGAAGAAGCACCACCAGGGAGCTCGTCCAGCTCCACCGTTGTTGCGCGTGTGACGTGGAGGAATCGGTGGGCGGGGGTCGGGGTGGGGAGACAAGGGGGGAGAGATGAGGAACAGAGGAAGGAAGAGGCTGAGATGAGACGAGACGGGAGATATGGAGGAACAGAGGGAGGAGAGGAGAGGAGGGAGAAGGGTGGTCGGGTCCACATGGGCAAAATCGTGTTTTCGCCGGGCATTTAATGGTTCTCAGACGGAAAATCCAATAGAGTGTCATATAAGGAATGGAAATTGAACTCGGTGTCAAATAGGCAACATAAATTTTTTTAATGGTTAAGAAAGGAACGAATAATTTTTCTAGTGTCAAATAGGAAATTACTTTAGACAGTTAATCTGTGATTTGCCACAGGTATATCAATACAATTCTGGTGGGACGCTCTCCCCGTGACATTAAAAAAACTTTTAATGACCGTCAAATTTTAGCCGTGATGACGTAGCTAACGAACCCGAGCAAGCTCGCTACCGGTCGGCACGCGGACTAGTCGTCTCGTTAACCCTGACGCCGACAGTACGCGAGGATCCGCCAAACAAAGCGCACAAATCCGCCGTGGGATGCAACAGCCCCCGCTCGCCGAGGTCTCCCCCGCCGTCCCGCGCTGTGGCCGACGACGAGCCACCGCCGCACCCCGCACGCCGTAAAGGCGCGCATTGAAAACAGGGGGCGCGCACAGTTGCAGCACGGGGCGGCGGGGCGCCCAGCCTGCCCGCCTCGTGCCGGCGGCGGGCTCCTCCTCGCGGCTGGTAGGTTGCGGGCGCTCACCCATCCGCTGAGGACGGGGCCCCCTCGCCGGCCGCGGCCCGCGCGTCGGCGACGGGCAATCGGGGTGGGGGGCGGCGAGCGCGGCCACGCAGCGCGCCTCGCCACCTTCCGCTGGCCGGCGCCAACGCGTGGCCTCGTGCGCCGAGACGTGGGCGGGGTGGCGGCCGTTTGATCCCGCGGAGGGTGGATGGCTGGGGGAGCCCCGCCCGGACCCCGCGATTGAACTGGACGCCCTGTCAGTGTCACGTCGGCAGAGCTGGATCCCCTGAAGCGAAAAACACCGCGCTTTTCGCTTCTAAACCTCTCATTTCTCGTCGAATTCTGTAGCCATCCACTCTACTTCTCTCTTGTCTAGAAGCTGGAACACGATAACACTAAGCTGTACAATATGACGAACGATTGGGGGCTGATTTGTGAAAGAGATTCTAGGCGTTTGCGACCAAGGAAAAAAGGTCGCCCATGATGAGCAGGATGGAATCGTCGAACGCTTTCCAAGTTCAGGCAAGGGAAGGAAAACAAGGGGCCAATAGAGGAGGGTCAGGAGGAGACACGGAAACGTGCGCACGATTAATAAGAAATCCATCGCCCCAGCTGCCTGCTGCCGACTGCCGTGTGCCGACGAGAGCTAGCGCTCGAGAGAGTAGAAGAATATGCAGCAGGATCAGACGACGAGCTCGCTGCCCTCCAGCAGCGAGCGTTCCTCCAGCTCGGCGCCGCAGACGGAGGAGGCCAGGGAAGGCACGCACACTGCCTACTTCCTTTGATCTTCTTTATCATCTTGTATATACAATTGAATTGCTTCCGTTTCGATCTACTGTAACCTTTCTTCGGTCCATTCCTTCGATCAAGCATGTCTGTTCTTAATCTCTGTTCTTGATTCTTCTAGTTTCTTATTAGCTTTTTCCTGTTTGAAACGGAAGTTTAGCTATTTGTTGTCTTGTAAATTTGATTGTAAGGGAAGAGAGTACTCCCTTTTACGTCGATCAGCATGCATGCATGATCGAGAGGGGGATTGATTTGGAAATCACTGGCCGCGCGCGGTGTGTGTAGGGATGGAGAGCGACGAGGAGATCAGACGGGTGCCGGAGGTCGGGCTGGAGCTGGCCACCGGCCCGTCGACGTCCGGCAGGGAGACCGCCGGCGCCGCTGCCGCTGCCGCTGCCGGAGCCGGGACGTCGTCCGATCGCGGCCAGTCGTCGTCGGCCGCGGCCCAGGCGGCCAGCTCCGCCCGCCGCAGCGGCCGCAGCCCCGCCGACAAGGAGCACCGGCGCCTCAAAAGGTGCGTTACGGCTCTCTCCCGTGCCTCGATCTCGATCGAGCGTGTAAATTGCCTTCTGCTAGCTGCCTGCTGCTGGTACGGTACGTGTATAGGATCGCAGAGGACGACGACTGCGAGGCTGTCGAGAGAAGCTTTGTGTCGGCGTAGAGTTGCTGCTCGGGCAAAGGCGTGTGGATTCACGTACGCAACTTAACGCCGTACAAAGGCCTTTAGGGCCAAGCCGCCAAGGACGACAGCAACTTGGTCGATAACATATACTGTACTAACATGTAAATAGGCGATGCATAAAAAGGTGAGAGAATGAATTGGAGATGCTAGCAGGGTGTCTTATGACTGCTTTTACCTAGCTAGTTTTCTTTCTCACGTAATAAAGTCATTTTTTTTTGGCACACAGCCATTGGTAGCTGTTTGTAAACACACACACACACACCCTCAGACCCTCACTTGATAATGCTCCAATTACTGATAAATACTCGTGAAACGGACATGTAACTAAACTTTCAAAAGTCCCACTATCATCGTAGAAGTAAATTTTACAGAACACAACTAAGTTGGCAAAGAATATACTCCCTCCATTTTAAATATAAGATGTTTATTATAAGAGAAATAGTTTAATTAGAAACAAACCAATAATTAGCTTGTCCGAAACGCCATACATTTTTAAAAAAGTTATATATGTCACAAAAATATAGGTTTCACTGCCTGATATCTCGTACTCTTGCAATGAGCTGATCAGACATGATGCCAATTTCACTACCTAACCTGTGGTTTTGAGATGCAACACGCAATAAGTTTGTATGTAGTGCACATTAAATTTCCATTTGTATGATACAATTTCCTGTCTCTGTCGTCGTTTCGTTGCGGATCTACTTTTTAAATAGTTTAGATTTAAAAAAATCTTAGAGAGAGCTCTATGCTTGTTATTATTAAGATCTTTTGCATATCACATGATGCTATGCGGGTTTCTTAGCTTTCCGCTTAATAGTTTTGCTCTAGCTGCTGCTAATATACAGGCTAAGGGTGAAAGGAAATGACAGATTTATAGCCCAAGTCACAAATGGGCCCAAATCACAGATGGGCCTGCCCGTAGTCGTAGCCTTATAAGGCCACCATCAAACTGTCCGAAATGGACACTTGGACAATGGACACTTGGACAGGATCGGATCATCAAGATGCTGACTCTCACTGCAATTCTAGGTTGCTTCGGAACCGGGTGTCGGCGCAACAGGCGCGGGAGAGGAAGAAGGCGTACCTGAGCGAGCTGGAGGTGAGGGTGAACGACCTGGAGAAGCGCAACTCGGAGCTGGAGGAGAGGCTCTCCACGCTGCAGAACGAGAACCAGATGCTCAGACAGGTACGCGCGCGCACGCCTCACCCGTCACAAAAGTTCTGCTAGCAATTTCGGAGGCGTGCTTGTCAACTGCACACTCGATCTGCCATCAACGTCTGAAACAGCGAGTTTATTTCTGTTATCATCAGTACTAAGTAGGATGCAAATGGCAGCTTAATTAATTCGATTTATTCCCCTGCATGCACGTGCCGGCGTGCCGCAGATCCTGAAGAACACCACTGTCAACAGAAGAGGGCCGGGGGGTGGTAGCAGTGCCGGCGGAGACAACCAATAGCTTGGCCTCTACATGCAAGACTGGAACCCGGTTGCATTTCGAAGAAAGCAGCAGCAGGAAATACCTCCTGAATCCTGATGGCTGAGTCTGAAACTCTGAATTGGCTGCTCGCTTAGCTAGGCCATTTATCTGATCGATTAAGTCTGTCGTTTAGATGAAAATCTTATATCCTGCAGGGACTGTGCTGCGTCTGCATGTGTTCAATATAGCCTCCTTGCTAGGTGTATGTAACAGTGTCCAATGTAGCCTCCTTGCCGGCCAAAATGTAATTTGCAATTCTGGCCGTACACGCGAAGATTGTTCGTGAGACGGCATGGGCCATGGACGCATTGCGTGGTGCAACTGTAATATAAGATTCAGGAACGGCCTCCGATTTATGAATTTGTGAGTCATCTGTGTAAAAATGGGACTATTTTTCAAAGTCTGTACCGTGTCGATGTGAAAAACCTTGAAGATTAATGAAAAAACTTCCGTTATCGAAGAAAAACACAGGTCATGTGAGTTTCGGATTAATTTGTTAGTTTGATCGTCGCGCAACACTTGTTGCTAATGCAGTTTTACTAATAATTTTTCAAGTGTCTGAGATTGGACGCTGGAACGTGCGACAATTGCAGGCTCGTGGGCTCGTGGCTTTTGGGCCGGCTAGACGGGGTCGTCACTCCATCCTTCGGGGCCATCATCGTTGACCAGGTCTTCGCTTAGGTTTACACAGACAGGCTAGTAGATGCTGCGGTCTCTGATTCCTCGGCCAATACCAGTTCGTCCACTGTCTGTTACCGCCACAGTCATGCCTGTTGCAGCTAGCACACAAAAAGTAACTTTGTCTTACCGTGTCGTTTCTTCCACTACGACCTCCTCGCAAACATCGCAGGAAGTACCCCCAAATCTTGTCCCTCCCAACCAGATGTGTGGAATGGGATTGTTTGGGGTTTCTGCGTCTGACTCGACGAAGACGAAGAAGGAATGGATGCCAGAGAACAAAACAGACTTATTCAGATCGAGATGTTTTTCGTTTTTACACATGGCTTCTTGTACATCAGTTCGTTTGCTGAGACAACCATGAGATGCGCACATTGCACTCTGAATTGTTCACCTATCAGTTAGGTTCAGGATGGACGAAGGGAGCCCAGAGATCGTGCCTGTCAACTCCCCGGCTTCCGACCTGGACCGAGAGCCTGAATCTTCAGAAAGGTGAGCACTGACGCTGACAATGGCGTGTTCACTGCAATCCTGCAAAAACCATCAGGTTTCATGTCGTGTAGAAGTGTACGCGAGCTCCTGGACCTTAGCGTATCTCGCCATGACTGAATTTGCAGCGGGGATGCCGGCGGCGATGGCCCTCCCGAGCCTCTCAGCGAGAAGCTGCCCGTCCCGCCCGCCGAGCTCGGTCTGTACCGCGCCGCCGTCGCGCTGCGCGTCCTCCTCCTCGCCGCCTTCTTCCGGTACCGCGTCACCCACCCGGTTCCCGACGCCCCCTGGCTGTGGCTTGCCGCGCTCGCCAGCGAGCTCAGCCTCGCCCTCGCGTGGCTCCTCGCCCAGCTCCCCAAGCTCTCCCCGACCCACCGCGCCACGCACCCCGACAGGCTCGCGTCGCGGTACGGGAGCGACGGCGTCGGCGAGGAGCGGCTGCCGGGCGTGGACGTGCTCGTGACCACGGCGGCGGCGGGCGCGGGGAGGGAGAGGGAGCCGCCGCTGGCGACGGCGAACACGGTGCTGTCGGTGCTCGCGGTGGACTACCCCGCGGGGAGGCTGGCGTGCTACGTCTCCGACGACGGCGCCGACATGCTGGCGTTCGAGGCGCTGTTCGCGGCCGCGGCGTTCGCGCGGCGGTGGGTGCCGTTCTGCCGGCGGCACGCCGTGGAGCCCAGGGCGCCCGAGCTCTACTTCGCCCGCGGCGTCGACTACCTCAGGGACCGAGCCGCGCCGTCCTTCGTCAAGGAACGCCGCGCCATGAAGGTGACCGATCGGTCGATCGCTCCTCCTCGGTTGAAAGGGTCGGGCGGTCGCTGATCGTGAATGGGTTGGGTTGCAGAGGGAGTACGAGGAGTTCAAGGTGAGGATCAACTACCTCGCTGCGAAGGCGCGGAAGGTGCCGGAGGACGGCTGGGTCATGTCGGACGGCACGCCGTGGCCGGGGAACAACCCGAGAGACCATCCCGCCATGACACAGGTCAGAACTCCTCGCCTCGCTCCACCCATCAGCAAGACATGGCTGGCAAATCCTATGTCTCTCCATTGGCCTGTAGCATTTGATGCCTTGATGGAGTTCGATTCCTGCACGGTCTCCAGGTTCTTCTGGGGCATCCCGGCGACCAGGACGCCGAGGGGAACGAGCTGCCCCGGCTGTTCTACGTGTCGCGAGAGAAGAAGCCGGGGTTCCCGCATCACGGGAAAGCCGGCGCCCTGAACGCCCTGGTACGTGCCTGATCTCGAGCAGTATGTTGTCGTTGACCTCTGTTCAGCTGTAAGCCTGTAACCTGCAATGTGTTTTCTGCGTTGTGTTATTGGCAGCTCCGGGTGTCTGCTCTGCTGACCAACGGCGCGTACGTGCTCAACCTGGACTACGACCACTGCATCACCAACAGCAGCGCCCTGAGGGAGGCGATGTGCTTCCTCGTGGACCCGGAGGCCGGGAACAGGACGTGCTTCGTCCAGTTCCCGCTGCGGATCGGCGTCGACGACGACGGTGGCGACCGGGACGCGACCCACGATTCTGTTTTCTTCGACGTAACAGATCAAGCTTACTTACTCACTGTCCAAAATTCCTCTGAGTTAGAGTAACTCTCACGATTTTGCGATGCTTCGGTTCAGATCGACATGAAGTGCTTGGACGGCATCCGGGGCCCGGTGTACGTCGGCTCCGGCTGCTGCTTCAACCGGAAAGCGTTGTACGGCTTCGATCCTGCGCTGGCCGAGGACGACGACGCCCATAGAAACTGGTGCTGCTTCGGGAACGGGAAGGAGCGCGCGTTGAGGAGGACCATGTCCTCGGTGCCCTTGCTTGACTCGGAGGACTCCGACGAGCAGGACGGAGAAGACAACGCGAGAACAAGGCGGAGGCTGCGCTCCTACCACGCCGCGCTGGAGCGACACTTCGGCCATTCGCCGGCGTTCATCGTGTCAGCGTTCGCGGCCCAACGGCGCGGCGGCGGCTCGGACTCCACGGTCGCAGCTGCTTGCTCTCTACTACGTGAGGCCATCCACGTCGTCAGCTGCGCGTACGAGGAGCGGACGAGGTGGGGCAAAGACGTTGGCTGGATGTACGGCTCCGGAGGCGGCGGCGGCATGGCCACGGCCACGGGGTTCAGGATGCACGCGCGCGGGTGGGCGTCGGCGTACTGCGCGCCGGCGCGGGCCGCGTTCCAGAGCTTCGCTCCGGCCAGCCCCTCGCACGTCCTCGCCGCGGCGTCGCGGCGGGCGGTGGCGGCCATGGGTGTCCTGCTGAGCCGCCACTGCCCCGTCTGGGCTGGCGCCGGCGGGCGCATGCGGCTCTTGCAGCGTCTGGGCTACGTGACCTGCGTCGCTTACCCTCTTGTCTCGCTACCGCTCACCTTATACTGCGCGCTCCCGGCGGTCTGCCTCCTCACCGGCAGGTCCATCTTCCCGGACGACGTGAGCTACTACGACGCGGTCCTGCTCATCCTGCTCCTGTCCTCGGCGGCGGCCACCGTCGCGTTGGAGCTCCGGTGGAGCCGCGTGGCGCCGCGCGCGTGGTGGCGGGACCAGAAGCTCTGGGTGGTCACCGGCACGTCGGCGTGCCTCGCCGCCGTGTTCCAGGGCGTCCTGCGCGCGTGCGCCGGGATCGACGTCGGTTTCTCATACACGGAGGAGACGGCGACCCGTTCGTCCTCGGATGACGATGGCAACGGCGGCGGCGAGGAGTCCTCGGGCGCGCGGAGGTCCATGCGGTGGTCGAACCTGCTGATCCCGCCCGCGAGCCTGCTGCTGGGCAACCTCGCCGGCGTGGTGGTGGCGGTGTCGTACGGGGTGGACCACGGGTACCGGTCGTGGGGCCCGGTCCTCGTGAAGCTGGCGCTCGCCGGGTGGGTGGTGGCGCACCTGCAGGGGTTCCTCAGGGGCCTCCTGGTGCGGCGGGACCGGGCGCCCACCATCGCCGTGCTCTGGTCGGTGCTCTTCGTCTCCGTGCTCTCGCTGCTATGGGTCAACGTCGACTCGTACTCGGGGCCTCCCGCGCGGTCCACCACGTCGCCGCAGCCGGTGTTGTGACTTGGGACAAAGAAGATTGAAGATGAGATTCCAAGCTGGGCCGTGCCGTTTTTGCGTGTTCTAGGGCCACGTCATGGTTATCAGGTCCATTCTGGCATTTTCATTCTCATCTTTAATTTCAAAAACCAAATGCTAATCCAAAGCTCTCTATCTTCTAAAAATCGAAACAAAAATACTCCTGGAAATAGTCTTGAGGTGTTTTCTCAAGGAAAAGGTCTAATATAGTCTTTTTCAACTTTGGTGTTGTAGGCCTGTAGCCACTTGAAGCCCAAAACTCAAAATCATGTATATAGTCATGTGTGCTTGCGAGCTGTTTGGTTCTCTACCCAACCTCGCCAATGCTGCAATGCTAATCAGAATTTTGAGGCGTTAACTAAAATTTGAAAGCACTTGGTTTGCTACCAAAGACGTCTACAAATTGGTGACCAAGTAATAGCACAATTTCAGGGTCGAAAATGCACAATCTCAGAGTTTCTTCAGGGGTTTGAACGTGAACAGCACTACCAAAGTTCAAATGTGGAATGCATTTACCAACTGGTATTTCCCTTGGCCCTTGGGCAGAAAATGGACTGCCCCCTGTCGGTCTCGGTTGGATTCTTTCCGTTCGTTCTCGTTCTTCATCAGGTCCCAACACAGCAGCACAAAAGGTCTGGGCCACCACTCCAAAAACGTCAATGGTCAAACACGCGCGCGGCTGGACGCCTCGGGCTAGTGGGCTACCGTGTTTGGTCTCTGTTCTCTGTTCTCTGGAGGTAGTAGTGCGTTAACCCTTTTGCCCGAAACGGATACGGCAGCAGGGCATGGGCGGCTCCACGTGCTTGCCAGCCCTATCACAATTTGGGCTACCTGCTTCTTGAAATAGAAACCGATAATTGAAGGTGTCGAGCAGTGCGCTCTTCTTCATTTATAGGCCACAATAATTCAGCACGGTTTCACACTTTCGCGTCGTCTCCTCGTCCGTCTAGCATCTGAGCTCCATGTTCAGAAACCAAAAGAAGGAAGGCGAGGTGCCATGACATGGCGTAACACCATGTGTTGAGTCGTTGGCCATGGTTATTCCAGCGAGGGGGGGGGGGGGGGGGGGGGGGTGTTCCTCATCAAAGTTCAATGTATGGTGGGGGGTTTTTTTAGCGGAAGTTGAAGCAACACTTGATGACTCCGTTGGCAGAATGTTTGGCCGAGAAGGAATCAAGGGAATTCAGTGTAATTGTTTTTAGAAGTCCCGTGCCATTTTGGAAACAAAATAAATATTATTATATGAAAACAGTGCCGCCTTCGTCTATTTTTTATATGATATGGTTTGACTTATTAAAAAAATATAACATGGTTTGGCTATCTAAGTTTACGCCTTTACTGACAATTGTAGTACTCCCCTCTTCCAATAGGGCATTTTAACTTTGCTGCAAGCCAAACTTCTCTAATTTTGACTAAGTTATGGTAAAATGCACCAACATCTACAATATTAAATTTATTTCGTTAAATCCACCAATACGTGTCTTGATAGTGCATCTATTTAATATCGTATATGTTAGTGTATTTTTCCTAAAAACTTGGCCAAATTTTAGAGAAGTTTGGCTTAGGATAAAGTTCAAATCACCTTTAATTTGGAAGGGATGGAGTACATGCATAAGGAATGTTCCACCAAATTGACACTATTGGATTCATATTTATATGCACTTGCTAGTGACTATGATCTTGTTATTCTTGAGAATATTATAGAAAAAAATAGGATCAAATATCAATTTTGTATAATCAAGCTACAATTTGTAAAAAGAAGGGATGGGGGACAGGGATAAAAATGGCTATATGCTAATGTGTTATTATCATGCACCAACAATTGTATTTAGATTTATAAACACAGGACTAAATAGATTATTCACATGTGTCATACGGATACACGTAACAAAATAGATTATTTACAAAACCATATGAATACAAGTATATACAAATATGTGTGCATTATCTCATCCACCACACGATGCCATGCACAAGTGCACACATATGAAAGAGAAAAGAACCTACAATTTCAAATATTAATATATGATAGTACTTAGCTAGGAATGTTCTTAGGTGCTCCCGATCTCCTCACATTCTCAACGTTGATTTTAGTGGAGAAGAAATTATGATTAAAAAGAGACTTTCATTCCATGTTAATTTCAAATCTAAAAACTGAAACGAGAATTCCAAACCATTTTGATACACTCGTTCTCAAGGTCGAGAAAAAAAAGAAACAGCTAGACTGCTCTGATGGCGAGTTGGCGACGTGCCGACGTGTGCAAGTGCTCAGAAGAAATAACTCACCGTGATGATTCAAAATGCCTGGTAGCAAGCATCCTCTGATCCTCTGGTAAAAAGAAGGAAAAAACCCCAAGCCTCCTTGGTTTCCAAGGAACCCAAAAGAAACCGGAGGGCGCGCATGCCACCCCATGCCGTACCCGCGCATATTCGCCTCCCCCCGTTGGGCGGGTAGGCAGCTCACAGGTAGGCATAGACGCCGCGCTCCAGGTGTCAGAACAGCAGAGCGGTGGGCTCCACACCCCCTCACGCCGGAAGCCCGAGCGCCACCGCCACCGCCACCGCCTCGGCATCAAGGGCCTGCGTTCCCCATCCGACGGCGGAGAGGTACTCAGGTTCGTAGACCACGCGCACCCACCCATGTTCTCTGCTTTTGGCACCCGGAGCCCGGACCGTCCGTCTGCCGCGGAACCCGAGATCCAACGGTGGATTTCTACGAGAGGTGCATGGACCGGGTGCAGCCAGACCTCCAACCACTCCCCGCACACGCATCCCACGATACCACCCCCGCCTTCTCTCTCTTCACACACACACGCCTACATATATATACACACACCGGCCGCTCCGCCTCCCTTCTCCTCTCTAAAGGCATTGGGGTTTTAGTGGTGGGTTGGTGGTAGCAGAGGAGGCGGCCACCAATGGCGTCGTACGGAGGCGACGGCGGCGGCGCGTGGAGCACGGTCCCGGTCCGCTCTCGCAGGACGGCGACGCCCGCACCTGCTCCTCGCGGCGGGGGCGACGACGACCGCGCGCCGGGGGCGGGCGGGCTCGCCGAGGCGGTGGAGGGGCTCGACATCGGCGGCGGCGGCGGGGAGCGGCGGCTCGACAAGTACGAGATCCCGGTGGAGGTGAGCGGGGAGGGCGCGCCGCCCCCCGCCGACGGGTTCGAGGCGGCCGGGCTGGCGGAGGCCGTGCTCCGGAACGTCGCGCGCTGCGGGTACGAGAGCCCCACCCCCGTGCAGCGCTACGCGATGCCCATCGCCATGGCCGGGAGGGACCTCATGGCGTGCGCGCAGACCGGGTCCGGGAAGACCGCCGCGTTCTGCCTCCCCGTCGTCAGCGGCCTCGTCGCGGCGGCGGCGGGAGGGTACGGGTGCCGGGACAGGGGGTCCTTCGAGCGCAGGGCGAAGCCGCGCGCGCTCGTCCTCGCGCCCACCAGGGAGCTTGCAGCCCAGGTAAACGCGTATTCGTCCTCGGTTCGCTCTCTTGCATTTTCGTCGCCGTTTTGTGTGGGATGCGGCGTGTTCTCACGCTGATTAGTGCGGCCGTGCGCCCTCGCGGTTCGTAGATTTTTTTCGTCCGTGTGTTCCTGCTTGTTCCAAGCTGGTGTAGATGTCACCGTGCTGTTGTTGTCCTTGTAGTCCTGGGGTCCTGTGGTGTGCATGCCCGCATTCGTAGCTGCGCATTGTGTATGCGGATGCTCGCGTACGTATGATGCGCAATCTAGTTGGTTATTCACGCCCCTCGGTGCGCGTGGTGTTTGGGCTTTGGAGAATGCGTGCCTATGTATCGGTGTAGATTAGTATGTGTGCGAGTTGGTAATTGGGGTTTTGCCTCTAGTCCTTGCTGAATTTTGTGCGATTTAGTTGGGGCATATATTATTGCGCCTGGCTAATGTAGATTGTGTAACGTTGCCTGTGATTGTGGTAGAGCTTGTTTGCATCTCTTAATTGCTTCTGCTAGCTGTACTTGTTGGGCGTTGATTTTGGTAGATTGTGTTCCTGTAGAAACTCTGACCCTTCCCACATTTTGGCCCCTTCTGTTTTTCTGTTCTTTTGTGTATAAGTTGTAGCAGCATTTTTTACGTTGTAATGTGGGTATCTTTTACATGTTCACCTTCTTTCATCTGTGCGCTTAGTGTTTCTCAAGAGCACCTGCTACTGTAATTGTCAGATTCATACTGCACAGTGAGCTCATTAGGAAATTGATCTTGATGGGTTTCATTTATATAAATGTTATGCTGATTGTTGGGTGGGCTTGAGTTCTATTGTTTGTGGATGAGATTTTGTATCCTTTAAGAACTTTCAAGTGCTTATCTGCCTTTTGTTTCAATACTTTGTTTTGAGCAGGTAGCTGCCCATGCTGCTTGTGGTTTCACTAGTTTGACTTTTGCACTTGATATGAATTGGTGAAATTCTTATCGGCACAGTAGATTTCAATGGAAAGATATAGTAGACTTTGCTGCAGATGTATAATTTTGGAGCAAGTTATCATCTGGCATGTTCTATTATCCATTCTAGCATGGTAGAAACTGCTATATGCACAATTAGTACATGGCAGCATTAGTATCTATTAGTTATAGTTGCATAGGATTAGAGTTTCCTGTCAAAATGTCATGCCCCTTGTCTGGACAGACAGTTTGCACTTTTCTGAACAAGTGAAGCCTGTTGTGTTAGGATTTGTTTTTATTTTCATATGCCGGTTCGAGGATTGTTGGCATTGTTTCATTGTGTGGATCAAAATTGTATTCACTACTTGCTAAATTGCTTTAATTGTGCATCATGCTGCTCTGAATGCTTCCACAAAACACTGGACATGTTTTGTAATGCAGGAAAGGCCTCATGCCATTTGACTATGTTTCTGACTCGAGTTGTTTTGCTTTCCATCATTTCTTGTGTGCAATATTTGGACTATTGATGTGTGAATTCGCACACGTCAGTGCATGCTCCTGTTCCCTAGGCTAAGGTCATTTTCTACAAGCACTTTGTGCATGTGTGGATTTCTTGTCGGGATGCTAGTTTCACTGGTCACTTTTTAATATATAGTTATATGAATCAGTATCTGCAATTCTATGTTTGCAATTCTATGTTTAAGGATGCGCCTGTTGGTATTTCAATTTGGCCTGTATTTCCTAAGGATGCGCCTGTTGGTATTTCAATTTGGCCTGTGTTTCCTAAGGATGCGCCTGTTGGTATTTCAATTTGGCCTGTGTTTCCTTACTTTTTGTATGTTTTCTTATTAATTTCCCTTTTTTAAGGGCATTAAGTGGTGATTATGAAGCAATCTTTGTTTGTTTCATATTTATATTGTTATGTGTGGTTGAACTTAGTGGTTTGTGGTTTCATGTTTCAGATTAATGAGGAGGCCAAGAAGTTTTCTTTCCAAACTGGACTCAGAGTTGTGGTAGCTTATGGGGGAACACCAATGAATGATCAGGTGATTGCTGCTTTCTTGCTTGGTTTGCTTTTTCGGAACAAGCCTTGTTGTTTCATTGTTGATTTGTGCAGACTAGTTTAATTGTCAAGTTCAGTTGTTCAGTAAGTGTAGAAGCAGAACAGAGTTCTGGAAAATTTGACTTCCAATATCTGGCAGAGGTCATTTTACCTGCAATTTCTTGATATGGCGCTCAACATAGGGCTTTTGTAAATGTTCATGTCATGTGTACTTTGTTTATCTTATTCCAATATTTATGTGACATATGTTTTTTCATGCCTGCTGTTTTTAGCTGCGTGAACTAGAGAGGGGTGTCGATCTTCTTGTTGCTACACCTGGACGCCTTGTGGACATGGTTGAACGATCAAAGATCTCTCTTGAGGCGATTAAGTACCTGGCAATGGATGAGGCTGACAGAATGCTGGATATGGGGTTTGAGCCTCAGATAAGAAAGATAGTTGATATGATGAATATGCCAAAAAAGTCTGTAAGACAAACTATGCTCTTCAGCGCAACCTTCCCACCCGAAATACAGGTAGAGGAAGATGTTTACTTACTGTCTGTTTTTTATGTGAAGTAGCATTAGCAGTGTTTTTACAGTTGGATAATTTTCTTGTTTCCTGTTGTAACATGCAAACTTTAGACTTTCTAGTTTCTATTGATGCATGGTTATAAAAACACTGGCAAGTAAATAGCACTTCTCTTTTTGAATAGAAGTAGATATCACTTAAATTTGGTATGGCACAAAGAATGCTTGTTTTGGATTTGTGCTGCTATAGTCTGTCTGTTTGTTGTTAAATTGATACATATTTAACTTGATGTTTTTTCTCTGCAGAGACTGGCTTCTGATTTCTTGCACAATTACATATTTATCACTGTTGGGAGGGTTGGGTCAAGCACTGACCTAATTGAGCAGAAAATTGAGTTTGTTAATGATAAGGAGAAAAGAGGCTTCCTGCTAGAACTCTTACACAAGCAATCTGTTGGTGGGGGTAATAGCAAGGTATATGATAGCTGTTCTCATTTTGGATTTAAGTTGATATGTTTGCCATTTCTTGCATTAAGACTCCTCATGTTAACGTGCATGTCTGTCTAGCTGCAGCAACCCCTAACATTGATCTTTGTGGAGACGAAGCGGGAAGCTGACACATTGCGGTATTGGCTATACTCAAAAGGTTTCCCTGCAACAGCGATCCATGGTGACAGAACACAGCAGGTGAATACATTTGTCACTCTAGTAATTGCCCTGCTGGTTCTTAACTATACATATAGACCCAAGATTGCGCGCACGATTGTAGTTTGAGATATCTGCCGTGCTGGTTTTATGTCTTCTGTGGCCTCACTGCTACAGCACTCAAGCTTATACTGGATCATCTGTTTTCATTTCAAGTACATTGAAGGGTTCAAACAGTATTTCTGTTTTATGAAGATGATGGATCCTTTTTTGCACCAACAATTTACTCTGCCTACTTCATGCACCTGTATTATCTTAGTATTCATCATTTGCTACTATTGCTTAATCTACCTCTAATGTCCAATTCATCAATTGTCTTGTTAAATGATTTTAGTGTTTGTATTTGTCATGTATCACTTGTGACTGAAAATTGCTGCTCTTACATGGCTTGACATTTTTGAATCCAACTGTCCATGATTCACATGTTACTTGTTACCATGATATAGTATAAGGTACATGGTGCTGTGTTGGTACTTCCAGCACAGCCATTTAATCAGTTGCTGCCAGTAGATGTTTTCTCATTTGCTATGTTATTTTTGCCATAGAATTATCCTGTTTGTGCATCCCGTTTTTAAGTAGAGGTCTAACTTTTTGAAGAATCCTTTTGGTCTGTATGATTTCATTTGTTTGTGCTTCCCATTTTGTAGGAGAGGGAGAGCGCTCTGAGATCCTTCAAGAGTGGCGCCACTCCAATCATGGTAGCTACTGATGTAGCCTCAAGGGGCCTGGACGTTCCGAATGTGGGTCATGTGATTAACTATGATCTCCCAAAGAGCATTGAGGACTACGTACACCGGATCGGAAGAACCGGGAGAGCTGGGAAGGCTGGAAAGGCTACCGCCTTCTTCACCGAGTCGAACCACCCCCTGGCGAAGGGCCTGCTGGAGCTGATGACTGAGGCGAAGCGTGACGTGCCCAAGTGGCTCGTGGAGTACGCTGACAGGCCGTGCTATGGAGGTTCAAGCTACGGTGGAAGAGGCCGAAGGGGTGGTGGTGGTGGGTTTGGCGGTAGAGACTACCGCCGCAGCAGTGACTATAGCTCTGGCGGTGGTGACTACAGCTATGGTGGTGGTGGCGGCGGCAACTCTGGTGGCGGTGGTGACTACGACAGTGGTGGCGGCTACTCAGGTGGTGGTGGTGGCGGCGGCTACTCTGGCGGCGGTGGTGGTGGCTACTCAGGTGGCGGTGGTGGTGGCAGCTACTCTTGCCGTGGTGGTGGCTACTCTCGTGGTGGTTGCGGCGGCTACTCTCGTGGTGGCGGCGGCAGCTCTCGTGGTGGCGATGGTGGCGGCGGCGGCTCCTTCAGATCAAGTGCTCCTCCTCCGCGGTACTACCCATCGTACCCCATGGGCACCACGGACATCAGCGCCTCTGGCTGGGACTAGCCTGCACGCGCGTATGCTCAGTGCACATACCGTACATATACATATATCCCTGGTAAAATACGTAGGCACTTCTGGAAGTAGCTCGGTCTTCGCTGGTCCTTTTGCCTTGCCGGTCCTCGTCTTGTCCTGTGGTACACATTGCCATGGTGGTGGGTGGTGGTGCACAGGGGCAATTGGCAGACGGTTCAAGTTGGGGGTTTTGGTTTTGCGTTGGTGTGGTGGCGGTATTGTCACAATGGGAACCCACTTGGTGATTCAACTTGAAGGTTATATGTATTCCTATGGTGTGGTCTGTAAGGGGGCAAGTGACACTGCTATTTTTGCTGTTCAATCAAAGGCGGACCCGTTCAGTTTCAGTGCCTGTTGGTCCTGTGAATTTTTTTTCTTTTCAAATGAACTCTTGGGTGTGCAGACCAGCTATTCTGATGCTGGCTCCCATGTAGTCTGAAATCGAATGCTCCGGGCTTGTTTGCTTCAAGTCCTGGAAAAGGTTGTCTGCTCCAGCAGCGGTCCCAGGCGTCCGATTTCGGAGGCTCAACTCGGCTGTGACCCTGCCCGAGCAAAGCTGCATGCGCCAGCATCGCAAGCAAACAAGCCCTGAGACTCGGAGTGCCTTTTGCAGGAGCTGCTTAGCTCTACAGACCAGACAACGTGGCATCGATGAATGCCCGTCAAGCACTGTCACTGCCAGCGAGCTCCTTTTGCTGAATCTGCACAAGCAACGTCAGCGAGCTCCTTTGCTGAAGGCCCCCAGCGAGCAGTGACCCTCGCTCAAACAGAAGGATATTATTACGCACTAATCGCGCGCCCAAATTTGAAGGAGCTAATGACGGTCCAGGACATGTTCGGATGGACTAAACCTGTACTCACTAAAATTTCTAAAATTTATATCTTGTTTGGAGCCGGAACTATTTTAAACTTATTTATTGGTAAAAGTCCACTATATCCTTAGGGGGTGGAGGAGAAAATATGATAAAAGTTTAGAAGAGGGTATTTTTAATCTTTTACCATTCATGTCTAAAATTACGCTTTATTAGCTTGGTTTGGAGGGCTAATGAATTAAAGTTTAGTTGGAAGGTGGACTAATAATTAGTCCACTTTTAATCCACTGTTTGGATCATCAGTGGCAGATTTTTAGTCGAAGTGTTTAGCCTCTGGATCCGAATGGGACCGCTCATTGTTCGCTCATCGCAGTATCATCGTCAACGTATCAAGCCGCTTCCAACCCAGCCTCATAGTGCCGAACCCGGAACGGCAGGCCCACGTCCACGCTTTGTGGGTGCGCGCACGCCTCCAAATCGTGATCCCCATTCCCAGCGGCCGGCTCCACCACAGTTCCATGGAAAGCGCACCGGCGTTCGTTGGCCCGTCCGACAGGAAGGAGACGACACGCTGATGGCTCTGCCGTGCCGGCACTGCCCGGGGGGCAGGGCAGATCTCCCGAGGGCCAGGCCAAGCTTCTGCATGACTGCATCTGCTTCCGCTTCCACCCACCCGCAGGCCGCAGGTACGATCCCCTGAGCTGCTGCAGCTTCGTCCCCTTCCTCTCTCGAGCCGAACCCATACATTCCCCCAGAGAACCCCAAAGCGCGCACTGACACCATGGTGAATGTTCATTTGGTCGCTAATCGTTGTTTGTTAATCGTCGTGCCTTGTTCATTTCTCGTCAATTTTCCCTGTTTGCTGGCGGAAGTGGAGAAATTACCCTTGAATCAATTGATCCCCACGGAGCAGTGTCAACCGTGCTGGCCTATGCTTGATCCTGTGGTGCTCATGGGAATTTTCAATTGAACCATGCCGTTCTCAATTTCACATGCCGTTCTTAATTTCACATGCCCTTGATTTCCTTCCCCTCCCCAGGGCGCTCACGGGATCAGGTAGCAGCAAAACGTCGTCACGTCCTCTGGCTCTCTCTCTCTGTTTTTATTTTTGAAAGAAGGCAGGAGCATTGCCCAATTCATTTAAGAAGATAGAAAGTACCGATCACAATAAGTTCGATATTACATAAATGGATTAACTCATAGTACACGAATAGCTTAACTAACATAAATAATTAAAGATAGTCCTCTGGCTCTTCACAATGGATATAAGAGTTCATACAAATGTGGGACTTTTGGCCTGGGTCCACAAGCACAAGTGCACAACACCGGAACACCTAACCTCTAGTGTATCTTTGGTCGTGTACTCGTGTTGTTTCATAAATGGAAGAAGTTTGGTCAAGTTATGCCAGCCTTCAGTGTTCAGTGACGTCGTTCTAAACCTAGCATCTTAGTATGTGGCTTTTCTGCAAACCAAAGCTCATTGAGTCATCCTAAGATCATACCCTGATACTAAGTACAATTACTTTCTGATGCAATCATATCCTGAACACACTGTTCATTGACACTGAAGTGTGAACTTCCTCGCATTGTATTACAATTACAACAGACAATAGCATATGTTTTGAGACTTACATAATAATAGGGCATATCCTATTTTTAAGTATGAAATTATGAACGGATAAAAAATAAACATAGGAGGAAAAGAAGTGATTTTATTGGCCGATGGCATAGATACCTTCTATGGGTCCAAAACGAAGCACGCACACCATATAATCATCAAGTAGCAAGCTCACTTAGTTGAGAGAATAGTGCTGCATGGTGCTATCAGCTTCTTCAACTGAAAGAAGCTTTTGCACCACATTTTCCATGGTGGGCCTTGTGTTTATGTCTTCCTGTACACATAAAACGGCCAACTTGATCATTGTTCTTGCCTGCAAGCCGTTGAAGTGACCATTCAATCTTGGGTCAATGAAGCTAGCAATCCATGCCTGTTCACTGTATGGCATCTTTGCGTTCTCTTCAAGCATTCTAACAATCCTTCCAATAGCAACTTCAACAGTCTCGTCCTCATTTGCTGCCCATTCTGAAACACGAGCTCCCTTGAGCAGTTCTAGAAGCACCACTCCAAAGCTGTAGACATCAACTTTCGCTGTTATCGGAAGTATAGAAACCCACTCAGGAGCTATGTAACCTCTTGTACCACATATCCGTGACATACTTTTATTGGACCCACCTCTATTCAGAAGTTTGGCAAGGCCAAAGTCAGTGATCTTCCAATCCATGTTCTCGTCCAACAACATGTTCTCTGGCTTCACGTTGCAGTGGATGACCCACTCTAAGCACTCATGGTGAAGATAGGCCAATCCTTTTGCCACCCCTAGAGCAATGTTAAATCTCTGCTTCCTCTCAAGCAAGATTAGCGAGCTCTCTGCACCGAACAAGGTTTTGTCCAATGAACCATTCTCCACGAATTCAGAGACTAGTATCCTGTGTGGACCATTAGAACAAAATCCTCAAATTCTCACTAGATTCATATGGTAAATCCTGCCAATCACGCTTAGTTCATGCTGGAATTCTGCTTCACCGTGGTGTATGTCTGACAGCTTTTTCACAGCTACTTTCCTCATCTCCCAATACGCCTTTATATACAATACCTGATGCACCCCTTCCAAGCTCATCTGTAAAATTTCTAGTAGCTCTCTGCAGTTCCTTGTAAGTATACATGCGAAAACGGTTGGTAATCATTTCATACCCAACCTCAGCTGGCCATACTCCTCTTAATTGCTTGCCATCCCTTCTCAAAATAAACCACCATCCTAAAAAAATAAATATTACCTCCACCAGGAACATTGCTGATAAGAACCCATACATATACCGGTATTTTGGTCCACCGTGGCTTCTGTCAGTCATGTCCAAGAAATCAGCTGTCACATTTGTGCTTACTTTGTTACATTCAGAACTGTATTTATGGCCAAAAGGTTGTGAGTGGAGAATAGAGGATTCTAGCAGTTGTACATCGTCAGGGAGCTTGATGTATGCAGAACCAGGTAACCTCTGGTGGGTTATTCCCCCCAAGAAGAGCAGACTTTGTATAGCAGGCACCCATTCCTTGCCAGTATGTGAAGCCCATGCAACTGCAGGTGCTCATGCATATGTTCTTACAAGAATGGAGAGAAACAAAGTGGCCTACATCTTGATCTTGCCCTAAGAATTCAGTGGTGGGTACCTGCACAAACCTCATCTTCTGTCTTCCATCACAACTGGTTCTGAAACGTGGCTTGCAGCCTTTTCTCCCATCACTTGGATTAATGGCCTCATAACCAGGTGCGCATGTGCAAATAGGCACAGGTGTATAAACACATATTCCATTCACTCCACACAAACCACGCCCATAACAGAGCTCAGAGAATGCCATCCATGTGATATACCATGTTCCGTCTTTGTTCAGGCTGTACAGCCTAAGGTTGCCATCATAATCTAGTTTTAGTCTCCTCTTGATCCCCGGACCCCAATCAGCAGCTGTAAAGCTCGCATTATCACTCTCATAGAAATGCCCCAAGCTATCAAGAGCACCGATTCTGATGCTATTAAACAATATTATTTGCTTTTCCCATATATTCGAATGTGGATTTGGCCAGTAGATGAAAGAAATTCCCTTCTCATCATCAAACAGTGCAAGTAAATGTTCATCATCAAAACGTAAGCTGTAGTGGCCAGGAACAAGTAATCTTTGAGTTGATACCAACTTTCTAGCTGCGGTAATGTTTTGATTTGGCAACAAAGAACCAAAGCTTTGCCACAGAATTGTCACCTTTTTACCTTGATGATGAGGTGTCCTGTATCCAGTAGCTGAGCTCGATCAGCATCCGAAGAGCTCACGTTGTTGGTCCATGCGATCTGGCCATTGTAATCTTTTACAACCATACTCTCATCGATTTCTAGCTGGACTCTGGATCCCCAGGTGTGCACATGGTGGAGATGGTTCGCACTCCAGACGATGGTCTTTTCAGCTGATTCAGAGAACCATATAGAGAAGACAGTGGCATTAGATGAAAAGTTGTAGAAGCCACAGGTAAATATGCCATCCGGAGATTGGAGCACGTCAGAGCTGTGCTCTACGCTGAGGGATGAACCTGGCAAGAGGAAGTCATGGGCTGAAACGTGCAGAAGGAGATGATTCAACGCGAGGAGGAACAGAGAGGTGCTAGGTATGTCCATAGTTTTAGGTAGTATTGTAGCAATGGAACTAGTCTGTGAAATGGCCATGAACGCACAATGTTATAGGATCCTACTATCGATACACTGTGCAGAGGGGAATAGCCTTCTCCGATAGACTTTGCAGGTGGGGGGCGGGGTGGGCGACGGTGAGCATGTGCTACATCCATAGTTCATCTGCATAGAATTTTCTCTTGTCCGGTCATGCAGATTGCCGCTTTATTGTTTGATCCAGGAAAGCTTCATGAAGCACGCAGTAAGTTTAAAAGTACCTGTTAATTGTTACAATTAGTGAGCTTTCCAAAGTGGGCCTCATGTTTGCACATGATGAATTGACGTTTTACAATTTTCTTAATTCTAATAGGGAAAGAAGTTGAAAAAGTTGTAAAGGCAGGTTAACATCCAACTGCAGATTGATAGGAAAGTTGTGCAAATATCTCAAGCTGAACATATTTCTGACTGGAATAACGAGCATGGACTGATGATCTGATGATTGCAAGTTGCAGATTCCAGTCTTGTCTGTTTAATTATCGAGCAAGATGAGCCGGAGATTATCTCAATTGTCAAGTCTTAATGAAACTTGAGGCTCACACCTCCTGCTTTGGAATCGCTCAAGCATGAAGCATGAAACAGAACAGACCATAGCCGCATTTAGGAATTTTCGAAATCTATTTTACAACTTTCAATTTCCTACAACCTTGATTCAATGAGATTTTTATTCTGTCGGGCAAATAAACTACTAGCTCTCTCTCTCTAATGTTCAATACCATATCAAATAACAACCACCACGGAGCTGCACAAGGAGCCCATCATGTAAGACTATGCCAAACAGTTTACAAGAACATTAAATGTTCTCTGAAGAAATAGTCCCAAAATAAAATTTATGGTTCATTCGACTTGGCACGAACTTTATTTCATTGCATGGACAAACTTGGCACGAACTTTATTTCATTGCATGGACAAGCTCATCAGGACCTGAAAAAAAGGAGAAAGTATGTCGTAAGCAATTTGTGTGCAGTGAACCCCTCAAATACTTAGTATTAGCTTATTAATATTTTAGCTTGACACCGTTTCTTATCTGATTATTTTATTCAAAAGTTCGAATATGAGATTATGGAACAAAAGAACTTACCAACTCTCAATTTACTAGCCAATCACTCTTGTCCATTCAAAAAAGGAAATCAGTGTCGTCATCCATTCTTGAATCCGGTTTGTTTTTATTACCCTTGGATCCTGCATATTACAACGGCAATCATATCATAGGGTTAATAAAGAGAATACAACAATGAGGTAGTAGCCTTTACCTTGAAAAATACAGAACGGGTTCAATAATGTACAACTAGTATATACTTAAAAATAAACAACAACGATTAATAGCATGGGTACTATGTTTTATACCAACAAAGAAAATATCTTATAGGAAATAAATCAGGATATGAAAAATCTAGGCATATTTCTTTAAAATAAAAATACAAGGAAAAAACTAGAGTTACCATTAGCAACGACCATCTTTAGCTCATCTGTCTTAGAGTCTAACTCTATGATATCATCAAAATCAATAGGGTGGCTGCTTGTCCCAATCTTGCGATCCTTGACCACCAATTTTGACTTGGAATGGGATCTTGTTCGAGTTGCCACTCCCCTGTTCTCGGCGTGTACTACATCTTTGAGAATGGACATCCCCTCAAACTTTCTTTTCTTTGGTAGGCTTGCATCTCCTGCCTTTGCATGAATCAAAGGCGGAGCATGTTTGTTCTTGCTCTACATCTTCAGATTTCTTGTTGTTTCTTTCTTCTCCATTGCGAACGAGACTACCCTCCACTATTGTTTGCACCTCGCCTATGGGCATCATATCACTTGATTTCCCTGACATACTTCTTGGTTGACAAATAATGCTTATGGCGGTGGACCGAACAAGGTGAGGGGTATGTTGGTTCAAAGGTGTATAGCGACAATAGAAATGCAGGAGAATATATAAAAACTAGAGAACGATTATGACCATTGGTGGCTTTGTGACCATTAGGATTACTTTTAGAAACTATTAACATTTACAGATATGTGATAAGTGGCACAAAATATGTATCTGTAAATTTTAATTGCCTAGAGAGTATATATAGTTACTAAATAACTAGATGGTGGATTTGAACTGATGGAAGAAATCCGTCGAATCAAAACGATCATATATCAAATCTTTTGCATTAACTATATGAACACAATAGTGACTGCCAAATCTTGTGACGCGTTTTTTAAAAAAATACTGGAAGTAAATGAACATCCAGCTCATTCCACTTAGAGATAGAATTATTTGCTCTGGGCAGCCTGTTTCTAGAAACATGTAGCGAAGTGTCATGTTTGCATTGCTATTCTACACTTATATGCTATAGTCCAAATAGATTTGAAAATGGGCATGTGGTTTAGAAGAAAAATTCATTTGAAATTTGAAACATGAGCAGCATCCCACCCAACTTCATCTAATTGTAATTTGTATACATGCACGCATCCAATCCATTCTATGCACCAGCCCTCTACAAGTTGGCTTGGCGCCAACGCTCCACATCATGGGCACGTGTATTCAATTGGATTGGTTTTCACGAATCTCAAAGCAGACGTAGGAGCTAATTTCTTCCCGACATGTTTTGAGTGGAAAATTGGAAACAAGAAAGGCCCGGCCCATCACGTCACTGGGAAAAGTCACGGCCCACGACGCTTGCAATCCGGACTCCCGATCCCAGTATTCGCTCCGTCCGCAGTCGCCCAATTCGCCGCCGCTTCTCCCCTCTTCTCCGGTCATGGAGGAACTTGTCATGGAGGAGCGGGTGAAGTCGATTCCGAAGGAGATCCAATCTCTGGAGAGGAGGATCAATTATCTGATGGGGAGGAAGGAGCATTTGATGACTATGATGAGAAATTCCGCGGACAAGCAACAGAAGATCGAGGAGAAGCTAGTGGATCATGAGGAGGAGCAGCAAACCTGGGAGAATTATTTGCCTCAGTTCTTGACGGACCCCTCGCTGCCGCCGCTCAAGAAGTTGAAGAAGCAGAAGGTTAAGGAGGGGAAGCTGGTGGTGGTGGAGGACGAGGGGGAGGAGCATTCGCCCGGAGAGGCTTCTCCTCCTGACTCTACCGTCACCGAGCTCGTGCTGCCGCCGCTCACTCCCCGCTACCCGCTGCATCCGTCACCGACCTCGCGCTGCCGCTGCTTACTCCCCGTTACCCGCTGCAACCCGAGGGGGGCGACATGGATGATTCCCAGGAGTGGGCGCAGGAGTACGACAGGGTCAAGGCGCTCAATAGTAATTCTTGTATCCTTGATCGTCTGTTTATTTTTTTAATAAGCATTTTTTTTCTGTTTTGTTCACAATAATTAATCATTGGAACGTCTCCTGTCCTGTTTAGCTCCTCTCGAGAGTCTTCCCACCCAGATCAAAAGTTGCAAGGACCCCGCTACCCGCGCCGCCGTGGTCGCCCCAGATGACAAGAGGATGCTCCTGCATGTGGCTGACTTTGTTGTTAGCATTTCTTATTCCTTTTTCGATCTTTATACTAGTAATGATCGCCCCAGTTCACCCGGTCTTGTGCTCTCCCCTCTAATCCCTTGCATTACTCGCTGATGTGTGTTTTCCCTACCTGCATTTGTAGACCAAGATGTGACTGAGTACTGCACTGGCTTCATCATCAGCTCCGACAAAGTCAATAAGAAGGCCAGGATCCTGACCTGTGATTATATTGTCTGCAGCGAAGCTGACACCAACCGCAAGGTACTAAGTACTAACCAATCAACCAACTGTTGTCCTACAAGTTGTATTTGTTTCCCCTGATTGCTCTAGTGGTGTTTAGACATGCTTTTTACAGAACTGGCCATCCCCAAATAGCTTGCCTGTTTGTTTCAATTTGGTTTTATGCATGGAAAGTTCTAGCCTTCTCTTCATTCTTTTGCATTCTGTTGTGATTGTCCTTGCACATCTCTCGAGTTTGGGCCATCTTTTTTTAATCTTGTTTAGGCTTCCTCTAGTGTTTACTTCTTTGGTTTATTACCTATTTTTTCTTATAACCCTTTCGTGCAGTTGAACTATATTTGATCGTATCTCATCATTGCAGTATCTCATCATTGCAGGTATACATTCACTGGCCATACATGCAAGATTCCCTCATTGAGGGAGAGTTGTTGTTCATCAGTAGGCACTATCATATTGCTTTGCTGGAGATCCCGGTGGATGTTGTCACGATCCAAATGTAACAACTCTGCCTTAATTAAGTGTACTTAAACTAAAACAAGTCATTAGTCACTAAGCAAAAGAAGTGAAATGTCCATTTTGACCCTAAAAAGCTCCTTTTGGAGTTAAATATAAAACTTGAGTTTTTATGTACAAACATGAAATTTTGCCCAAATAAGAGTTGTAAAACTTCTAATTTCTAACAACTTTTGTTAATAACACTTTGGCTAATTCGGAGTGGGAGAAGGTCAAAAACAAGAATCAAACCAGGAGTATAATAAAACCCTACAAACAACCGGAGTCCTGGAATTCAAGTTTTTCCTCAACTTTGCAACCTGTTATCTCACAATTTCATATCTAAACTCAAGTCAGGCCTTTAATAAAAGTTGTAGCCCCTTAAGTGTGTTCCAATTTTGTTACACTGACCCAGGTTCAAATCGAACCCGAACCTACTCAAAAACTTGATCAAAGTCGGGTAAAACAGTCAACTCAGCCCTCTGGGCATTCCAGCTCTAAGTCTGGAAACCGTCCAGAGTGCGCCTCTTGGCGAGTGTGTTCCTCCAAATTTTTGAGCTAAACTCGAGAAAAGACCTTAATAGAAGTTGAATTCCTAAGACTGAAGAGCAACTCCTTCAATAGCACCTTGGTCTAATTCAACTCAGAAGCTGCCCAAAAGTCGAGTCAAAGACAGCCAAACTCCTGAAATTTCACCAAATCGGCTAAAATGCCTAAGTCCGAAATCTCTAGTTTTTGGCAAACTTTGGCTTGAGTTATCTCCAAATCCTTTCAAAATCTTGACAAACACCTTTAGTAAAGTTTGAACTCCGATCATAGATCTACAAGTTTGCTAAAGGGATATTTGAACGTTTAGTTTAAAAATCTTGAATGGAGGGCCCCCAAAGTTGATCTTGTTTGCTGCCCGGCTTGCCTCGACGCCAACGCGCCCGGGGCATGTTCGCCCGCGCGCCACCCGCCACGTGGCCGCCGTCCACCGGCAGCTCGCCGACGCCCTATCCCTGGCGGGGAAGCGATAGGACGGGAGCCCCGACGCCCAACCAGCGCCGCGACAAGACCCGACAAAGCTTCCCACTACCCTATTGTCGGTCGAGCACATCCCTTGCCCCTGCCGCGCATCCACGCCCGCCAACCGGAGCTTTGCCCACTCGCCGGAAAAGCCGCCACGCCGCCGTCATCCCACGCCTCTACCCGCTCACCCAACCAGAGCCTTGGCACTCCGCCTTGCCCGCCCGACAAACCGGATGCCCACGCTACGTATCGCCCGTGGCCAACCACGATGAGATGCGCCCGGAGCTTCGCTTCCAGGGCCAATGGCGCCTCTGGCCAATGGCCGCCTCGCCCGCGCACCAGCTCTCCTCGGCCTTATCCTCCCGCGTCCGGAGCCCCGCCTCGACCCTCTACTCCACCTCTCCCCTATAAAAGGGCCAAGCACGCCGCCACAGCCACCCTTCGCCACCTCCCGTACGCTGCGCCCCTATTTTTCCACTGTGCTACCACTAAGGCTCCCGTGGAGCTCCCACCTCCGCGCCACCCCGCGCTCCGACAACCTCTCCGCCCGCTTCGCCACCCCTCCGCGCACGTCCCCGAGCCGCTCGTTGCCCTCCCGATGCCACCGATGTGCCGGAACACCACCCGCACCGCCACCCGCCAAGCCAAGTCGCCGCCGCCGCGTTCCGACCCTCGCCGGCCATCTCCGTCGCCCCAACTCCGCCAAGTCGAGCTCAGGTGAGCCCCTGCGCATCCCCGGCCACTTGTTGCCCGATCCCCGCCGGCGAATCGTCGGGGATTTCACTGCCACCGACGTGCGCACCCCCGGGGACGACATTGCGCCTTCCCCAATATTTCTAGGGGTCTAGGCGCAAAACCTCAGGACCTCTGTGCAAATAAACCATAGACGTGAGGGGTAGAATGCAAGTTTGCCTCGGCTTATGGTTTTAAATCGGCAGAAAAAGGTTTAAACTTTGTAAATGCCCAGTAAATCGTAGAAAAATCATAAAAATATCAAACCACTTTTGTTGGAATCCTTGTTCTGTCTAGTTTCTTACAAAAATAAGTTTGCCCATGTTACTGTTGTAAATAATATCCTATAGTTTTATTCCTTACTTAGGCCTTTTAAATCATAGTAAATAGAGGAAAAATGATAAAATCCAACTCTGTGGTGTATGATTCAGTGAATAGAAGCTCAGAAAAATACTTAGGGCCCTGGAGTAGAACTTAAAGTTACTGTTTTAACCTTATATTTGAATACTAGGGTTAAATCTTCCTTTTTGCATAAGTTTTAATCCAGAGCTAAGAAAAATATAAAATCACCTGGAGTAGCTCAGTTTTGAGGGGTAGTTTACAGGAAAAATATGGGTTGTGGTCAGAATCAGAAAGAAACCCACCTTCCTTGTAAAGCATGTTTGAATAGGAGATAAATAGGGGAAATAGTTATCCTTCTCAAAAAATCATGAAAAATTCAACAAAGCCTCTGTAACACACCTTCAACCTACGGGTAAAATTTCACCCTCAGAATCACTGTAAGTTTTGAGATAAAAATAGTTAAGTGCATGCTACCTTTGGTGATAATATGCGTTTAATTCTTTTTGTGGTAATCCAATGGCTCCCAAAATTTTACAGTAACTTATTAATGACTTAATTAAGGTGTTGTAATTTTCTCAGTGCCTTTTATTGCTGTTTGATTGAGAAACCACTTTTTGGCTAAGTAATCGGTTAAAAGGAATAAAAAGAAATATAAATCCTAATAAGCTAAATGAGTAATTTTGGAAGAGATACAAAAAAATATTCAGAAGGGAATAACTCTCCAAACGCACTTGAACAACCCCACCTTCTTTAAGCAACTCTAAGTTGTGAGAACCTATATATGTACACAATCGCCATCCATGTCAACCTCAAGCCTGAACCGACCCCCACCCTACTTTATGAAGTAATGGAAGTTAAAACCTTGTTTAGGTGAATGTGTCCTATATACAACTTTTCTTTCTACCAATAAGTCATGCCTTGCATCGTTTGTGTACACGCATGAATAAAACTAAACTCTTGCATGTGCATGTCGTGTAGAAGCTAATCTCGCCGACGGAACGTACGAGCTCCACCCTACGCCGGAAGAAGAACCTGCTACAGAGCTTCATCACTTGGAAGTTGAGCTCGAGCTAGATCAAGACCCCGAGGAACCGCTAACTTATCCTGAAGGCAAGCCCCGGTGCATGCTTTCTTGTTTTAAATTTACGCAATATGTTGATGCTATGATTGTGCATTTAAGTTACTAGGCGTTGTCTAAAACCTTATATGCATGAATTTAGTACCCTTTTGATCTGAACACTAGCATGATAAGTCGCGTAGATGCAATGCTAAATAGGACTCGATAAAAGTCGAGTGATTGCCTGTCACTCGCGAGTTATAGGAGTTGTTTGTTTACTTATGCTGCAACCATAAGGATGACGGACGGGATCGGAATTGTTCTGATATGGTGGTTTGCCCAGTCTGTCTAGTAATGAACTTGCTAAGGTCGAAATGTATCGGCGTTTGTGATCAAGTGCTTGAAAGTACTAATCTCATACCTAGTATGGGATGGGGAAGCCTAGTACCTGATTGAACTAGGGCGTGGCTTATACTCCTGCTGTCCCTGGAACGAGGTTCCCATGGTGCATCATGTGGGTGCAAATGTGGTCACAGTACGGCAAGAGGCTGGGACTGTGGAGCATTGCATGCCAAGGGAAGTTTGGCTCTGACACGAGCCTAGGGATCGATGGGGACGACTGACAAATGAAGCGACCCTTCGTGGTGCGCAGATGTCGTGAGATTAGGTTCGCCATGCATGGTTAATAAATTCGAATCGGTTCGTCTGCCTCTCACAGTTTGGGACTGCTTGATCACTATTCTGCACTGAGTAAAGATGGAACATGATGATATTAATCTCGATGCTTATTCTTTAATTGTTTGGAAACTATATTTGCTTAGTATAAGTTGCTAATCTAGACTGGTTAATGAACGTAGAACTTGAGCTAAAATATTGAAAGTAAGGACCGACTATAGACGCTTTTGGCAAAACAAACCCAAAGCCAGAAAGCCATGCATGTCTAGGAGTTGGTGAAAGTGTTTATCACCTGACGGGTCAGTCTTGCTGAGTATTAGTTGCTCAGCCTTGTTGTGGCTTAACTTTTCAGGTAATGTCGATAGTATGGTTGCTGGCACCACTTGACCTACCCAGCTCCCTCCGAGCTGGACAGTCGAGTGGGATCTCTCCTCGGACGGTGAGGGCAGGGATCACTGATGTCAGGATCGGCTTCATCATGATATCGTGTATCAACGTTTAGCTTCCGCTTGTTCTACTTCATCTTTGTTGAACCTTGCAAACTTGTTTGAATTTCGAAAAATCTGATGTAATAAATTGTTGAACTATGTTAATGCGATGGGAATGTTGTAATCTCTGTGCCACTCACCTTCGTGTGAGCAATGCTTCTCGATCCTGTGTAAGTGGTTTATCGGATGAAATCCGACGGATGACCAAGTTGACTTGCTTAAAGTGCATGATCGCGTGTCAGGCGACTTAAGTGCATTTTAGTCAGCTTAATTTGGGCGATTCCGCTACACCAAAGTTGCAAAACAAGTTTAACATGTTAACATGAGCATCATTTGTGCATAATTGAGCATCATGCCATGTATTTGTTTAAGTTCACATAATTGTTGTTTATTGTTGAAATTCAAGCTTGTGAAGCAACCGTGCCTCCTGTTATTTTATTTAAACATTAGATACAATTTGATGATTTTACAGTATTTTTACTTAATTTTTCAGTGATGTTTTCCCACGTTAAAAATTCATTTAAGTTTCAGTTTGGTTGTTTTTTATTGCCAATTATGTGAAAACCTGAGAAGTTCTTGAGGTGATTCTTATGACAATGTGTTCTTCGCAATTTTATCTTTCAAATGAGTATTTTTGAAAGATTTTTAGGTGCCTGTAGCTGGGTCGTTTGAGTAGGGAAATTTGAATGGTTTGAAAATTGGTCGGGCCCACGCGTCAGCGTCTCCTTCTCCCTCCTCCCGCTCCTCTCTCTGCCCCGGGTTGGGCGGGCAGAACTCGCCCACCACGTCATCGCCGTACACCGGCCGGCAAGGCCCCGGCCACGCAAAATGCTGCTCCTGCCCTCGCCCCGCTCCTCCTTTATAAGCCGTACCGGTGTCCCTTCCAAACCCTAGCCACCTCTTCCACCACTGCCGCTGCCACCAGTGGTGCCGCCACCTCCAAGCGCCGCCACCTTCGTCGAAATCCCACCGCCGACGGTGAGTCTCCGGTCGATTCCTGCCGCTAGAGCTCCCTCGCGACGTTGTGCTTTCGTTTTACCCCTCACCTCCGCTTCCCATGCCTCGTGCAGGTCTCCCGTTGGCGCCACTGTCCGCCGCCTGCCGCCTCCTCCTCCTTGCTGCTGTGCCGCTGCTGGTGAGCCTCGCCGTCTTGGGGCGCGGCCCCGCCGCTTTTCCCCACCGCGCTGCGTCGCGCCGTCTCCGTGGCCGCCGCCGGCTAGGGCCACAGCCGGCCTTGCCGTGCGCCGTGCCTCTGTGTCTGTGTGTGCGAGGATGTGTTGTGGGAAGAAGAAAGAAGGAGAGGGGGGTATGGGAAAGTTTTAGGGACCTAAGTGTGAGGGTTCAATAGATCTGAGGGTTGAATAGCAAGATGACCTCGGTTTTGTTTTATTTCCTGAATTTAAATAGCTGCAAAATTGGAAAATGCATATAAATTGTAGAAAAATGCTAAAAATGTGAAACTTATTTTGTTGTGTTCCTGATGATATATAGTCTATTTCAAAAATGATCTTCATGAACTTCTTGAAATTTCTCAAGACCAAGGTGAAGCGTCCCCACTTAAGTAGAGATTAAATGTGATACAAATATCAGTCCCAGGAGGCTGATAACACATTTATTCAACAGATGGTTCAAAAACTGTACAGCTCCCGAAGGAGCGGGCGGGTAAGCCACACCCAAAGAAGAACCAAAGCAATAATGATACAAATCCAAGTTGGAGTCCAGTCGGACTCCGGGCTGCAATCGGAACTAAGCGTCAGCGGAAGCATCCTGCAAAGGCCAACACCACAGGCAGCGTTGAGTGCGGACACGACCTCCTACTTGAGATCCTCGGCGACGTAATCCGGGTCTTCCTCTGAAGCAACAAAACAAGAGTGAGTACGAAGGTACTCAACAAGTCCAACCCCATCCACAGAGGGGGATATAAGCAAGAGTATGCACAGGATATAACAAGGATGAGGTTAAGGTTCATTTGCAATAAAGCTAGATTTTCAACACAAGTAAGGGTTCATTTTCAAAAGTGTTTTCGCAAAGCATTTCCTTTAGTAACCGAAACATTAAGTGGGGTTGATCCTACACAAAGGATCCAAATTTTATTGCTATCGGACTCCCCGTCCGCCATAGCTCATGGCACAATTGCCGGACACTTCCAAAATCCAACACACGCTACAAAACCATCCATTTCCAAGTGCTAGTTATGTGACCAAGCCGTAACTCATCCAATGCCGTGGACACTGCTACCCAGATATGTTTTAACTCTGCAGAGGTTGTACACTTTTCCCACAAGTAGGGTACCGCAGCACGATCACCTTAGTGCCGGTGCGGATCCTAACAAAGCCATTACCCACCTTAGCTAAACCTGACTAGTCCACACAGAAGCGACCAAGGGGTTAACGACCTACCAACGAGGTCGTAACCGAGACCTAAGTCACAAAGATCTTACTCCTTTTTCATGGGCTCCCGTTGCTCACCAGCTCACCTGAAGACTAACGGTTTAGCTAGTGGGATTTATGCTAAGCCGTTGCCGCATACAACGGTCAAGTGGTTGCACGAAGGTTGGGTTAGGTAAGATGACACATCAACTCGGTCTGTAACCATGACAAGATGGATATCTCCCAACCTTGCTCAACCACCAAGGTACGAGCCCATCATATTGGCATTTCACACATGAAACACCCATCCATCTCATCTAAGCATTTCTTTCCTTTACTTCCGAAAAACCCAACTTCCCTTTTTAAAACACTTACACATTTGTTCTTTAACAAAACACATTGTGATCATGTTTGAATTGAGTAATAAGGTCCTAAGCATTCTAGCAGTAATTATCATCCAAACAGAACAAGTCATATTTAGAGATAATTATAGGACAAGCAAGTAATAATCATAACAATCAAGGGGTGTCTATCCAACCATGTTTCAGCAGTAAAATAATATGCAATTTATAAAACAGGCCAATAGGTTGTGTTTGAAAAACTAGGATAAATATGCATCAAAGGGTGAGATTGGACTTGCTGTTCTCAAAGCCTTCCGGGAGTTCCTGCTCGCGGTACTGGTCCTTGGGCTCGGGCTCGCGGTCAAACTCCTCCTCGTGCTCCTCCTCGGGTACTCCGCGATCTACGGCACACACAATCGAGCACACAATGAATAAAAGAGAATTAAAATTTTTCCCGTTGAGCTACGAACAGAGAATGCGAACGAAAATTGAAGGAGTGGGTATTTTCATGAAATTTGGACATGCCTCGGCAGAAGTATATGAGAGGAGGCCGTGGTCGAATTTGGGATCAATTGGAGGAAGTTTGGCGCATGAAATGACGAGTTAAAGGAGTGTTAGGGGCTTAAAACAAGGTTTTGGACTAAACTGCGAGAACCAGGGACCTATTTGTAATTATTTCTGAAAGGTGGAAGGGCGTATCTGCGAGAATTCTTTGAGAGAGGTGGAAGGGCTGGTTTGCAAATAGGGGAAACTAGGGGGTTAGATCAAAATTGAAGGAAAATTTTCCCTTTCTCCTTCCTTGGTCCGGTACAGGAGGTGGGGAGGAAGGAACGGCCGGTGGCGGGCCGGCCGGCCTAGCTCGCCGCCGGCGAGGCCAAGCGGCGGGGGAGGTGGAGGAGGATGTGGGTAACCCATTTGAGGTCTCACCTCGGGCGAAGGGGAACCGAAGAAAGGGCGCCGGTGGCTGGCAAGGAGGCGGCTCGGGCGGGGGTTTGGGGTGGCGCGCAGGGGAGTAGGGAGGGGCGGTGAGCTTGTGGTGGGGGAGGAGGAGGAGGCCGGCCTCGGGCAGCTTTTATAGCTGGCGGGAGGGGAGTAGGAAGGGACTCGGTGGCTGGCGGCTTCAATGGAGGCCGGGAATCCTAGCCGGTGGCGTGCCGGAGCGGAGCTCCGCGTGAATGGCGTGATGGGGGCCGGCTCGGTCGACGAGGAGCATAGGGGCGACGACCGGTGGCCGGCGATGGGACGTGGGTGGCCGACGATGGGACGCGGGCGGACAGGCGAGCAGCTCGGCGCGGGCGGCGGCGCGCGGCGTGGCACGCACGGGGCCGGGTGCGAGGGTGGCCAGGCGCGGTGCGGGGCCGGGCGCAGGCGCGGGCGGCCGGGCGAGCGGCGCCATGAAGGGTGCGCCAGGAAGGAAAGGAAGGAGAGAAGGAAAAAGCAGGAAGAAGGAAGAGAGAAGAAAGAGAAGGAAGGAAGGGAGAAAAAGAAAAGAAAAAAAAGGGAAGGGAAAAAGGAAAAGGAAAAAGGGAGGGGAAAATCGGCGAAAGTTGCGGAATCGGTCGGGTACGCGTGATGGATTTGACGGGCACGCGGCGAAATTTGCGAGGAACGGAAAAAGATGACTGTCGACGTTTGGTGCCGGGACGGCGGGGTCGCTGGGGAGGAAAAGATTTTTCGGGAGCTCAACGGTCGGAAAATTTTGAAACAAATTTTTAGCGGGTGATTTGAGTTAGTAAATTTTACGGGCATTACACAAGGCAGTTTCTTTATCGGTGCTTCCTTCATCACTTGAGTCTTCTTTCTTTGCCTTGAGATTTTCGGGGCTTGACTCAACCATTATGCTTGAGTTCACATTGAGAGCAACACTCTTGTTTATCTTTAGACTAAGTGACTTAACCACATCTCTTTCAACCAACTCTTGATGTAAGATTTCACCAAAAAGTTAATTGGGTGTGTTTGTTTTGAAGCTTGGATCCCTTCTAATCATAGTGGCAAGAGTAGAGTTCCTTGGTTGAAAGACCAAAGATGCTTCAAATGCTCTTGAGATAAACTTGGTTGACCTCTCACTCAAAACTAGAGTCACACATCTCAAATCCTTCTCTCACCGAAGCTCTAACTAAAAACTCTTAAAGATTTAGCTCAAGGAGGAAGTGGGGAGGAGTATTGAATATTCTAGGAGGTGTTTGTCTCGGGTTAGGTCAACAACAAATGAAGGGGTGGCTGAGGGGGTATAAATACCCGAGCCCTAAAAACTAGCCATTGCAGTTCTGTTAAGTGATTATCGGAACTTCCAACACTGTTCAAATAAAATAGCTGAGCATCCCCTGCCGGAAGTTACTGGAAACTTCCGGCACCTATTATCAGAACTTCTGACATAGGGTCAGAACTTCTGACATAGGGTCAGAACTTCTGATACTGTTCAATTAAAACTCATTGAGCACCCCCTGTCGGAAGTTTTTGAAAACTTCCGATAGATGTTGGAACTTCCGACCCTATGTCGGAACTTTCAACACTCACGAAAACTGTGAGAAACTAAAAGTGCAAGTGTGTGAGTGGTGTCTCTCATAGGTGGTAGCATCTCAAATAAGTACTTGACATCTTCAAGCTATCCATCCGCGTCCCCCTTTATAGTATAGTGTTCCTATACTCAAATTCAAAATGAGAAAGTATAAAAAGATCTTATTTTATACTTCAACACCGTCCTTCAAACAAATTGGGGTCCTATCTTGAAATTTTTCATTTCTTAAGATTTAAACCTGTCAATTTCTTGATAAATTCATTAGTTCCTTAATTATGCATGTCATCAACACCAAAACCTATTTAGGGGACCAAATGCACTTTCAGCCATCATACCGATCTGACCGACTTGTGCAGAGCAGCAAGGAGCCCCTTCGCACAGCGCACATTCGAGTGCGTTCATGTGTTGGCCTGACTTTAGCGTCAATAGTTGTTTTGCAGGTTTCCTTATTTTGAGTGATGACCGCATTCATCCCGCTGGAGCTGGCAAAGTGGATGGATGGTGGATGTCGCTCTAAGCTTGTGCAGGTGGTGTCTATTGGGCAAGGACATCATTGTTGCACCTTATTACTTTATATCTCTTCGCTGCATTTTAACTCTTAATCTAATAAAAACATGATAGGATAGCCACTAGACCTAGGCTACATCTAAGTTGAATAAGAGCTCCCCTTTTAGTTGATGAAAACTCTCATGTTCTAGTTGCTGTGTGTTATAGTTATAATTCATGAATTTTTGTAAGATGATCAAGACTTGTAAACTAAAGTTAAAAATTTGCTCTCATACCTTTCCTTATGATGGTTGCCATGATGTAAAAACGGTATGCGGGTTGTTCCTAGACGATGCTCGAGGCCCTTACCGGGAATTACCGGAATTATTTCGATTAAGTCGGGTCGATCGATGGATGATAACTCAGTTTAGTTGAGGTAATTTGGGCGGTTCCTTACAGCTTGCGTCTTGGATTTGTGGAGAAGAACGAGTAGAGGTAGAGCTGTTGTTGTTTGCTTTGGTGGAGAAGGATGAGAGAGAGAGAGGAGATGGTGTGCTGAAGATCCAAGGTTGCCTGAGCTGCTCGGGGAAGAAGATAACACAGCTGTTGTTGCTTATTATGTGGCAAAATTATAAAACAAAAACAAATAACAAACTGGAGAGCATGTGGGCCCCACATGCTAGCATGCCACGTAGATGATTTAAGTTAAATTACCAAGATTTAGGACTCAAACGGCACAATTAGTAAGTTTGGGATCGTTTTGCGACATTGGGACCGGGATGACACCAGCTTACTCAGCTTTTTATGTCTTTTCTTGCGCATTGTTTTTATTCCACTCCTCTCGGGCATTCTACTAGTACGGAATAAGGAAAAATGTTTCACACGTTAATCAATAAGAATTTTAACGGTGAAATTCCAAGGAAAAGGGCTTTTGCTGTCGGAAAATACTGGGCCTTCATCATGGACCTACCTGACCCAACCAACCCACATCACACACCAGCCCTGGGCCTGGCCTGTGGCCTAATGGGCCAAGCAAGATGTGGTTAAGCAGGCCGGACAGGCCTGAACGCCAGCCCGTACGTGCCAGTGCCAAGCGGAAACGGCAACCGCGGCCGCGCCGGACTGGCACTAGAGTCGAAGTCGGACCCGTACTCGAGTCCCCTCCCTCCTCCTCCTCCGCCTCCCATATAACCCCGCCGCACGGGATAGGGCTTCCCCGTCTCGCCGCCGATTCGCTGTTGCCTCTCGTCTCCGCCGCCCGTGCGATTCCCGTGCCCGCGCCTCGTAGCCCCCGAGTCAGCAGCCTCTCGCCCTTATCGCGGGATTGGTGCCGAGTTAGGGTTAGGGTTTGTGCGGTCGCGGAGAGGAGGGTGTAGGAGAAGAAGAGGGGTCGGAGATGGAGGAGGTGACGGAGGGAGTGAACAACCTGGCGATTACGGAGCCGCACAAGAAGAACCGGATCCAGGTCTCCAACACCAAGAAGCCGCTGTTCTTCTACGTCAACCTCGCCAAGGTGAGGAATTTTTTCGCCCTTTTGTTTTTTTTTTCGGTCTTTAATTTTTGGGGGGCTTCTCCGACTTATTGAACGAGCAGCGCAGATGCGGCTTTGTAATTTTTTTTAGCAGTAGTTGGAACGTTTTTTATGGATTGGTGCGTGGATCCACGATGGGTGTTGGTCTTAAACCCTAGACAAAAAATATATGTAGCCAGGTTCAGTTTGCTTGTGGTTTTTTGTTTGGGTTGACCTGAGACTAATTTGTTGCGATGGTTGCAGAGGTACATGCAGCAGCACGAGGAGGTGGAGCTCTCGGCCCTTGGCATGGGTAATTGCTTTTTCCCCCCTTTATTACGATGCTATCTACTATTCCACTAGTGAACTGTTGTGTTGCTCTATCTGAAGCATTGTGCTCATGTTTTATTGCGTGGATTTCAAAAGTCAACTGTTTGTAGTGTAATGATTTAGTTTACTTGATTTTTAACCACAACTCCTCCCTGATTGCTCATAGTTTGAGTTTTGACTGTGAGGCCTTAGGGACTTTTGTAGTGTCTTGTTTGGTGAATTACTTAAGGTTATCTGTCAGCATTCATGTGAACTGCCTCACCTCACGAATGTGGTAATCGTTGTGTAAGTTGCTTTGAAAGGTCAGCAGAGGTTGCTAGTGTTATGAGTGATGACAATGTTATCTTATAACTGTAATCTAGGGTCATCAGATTTTCGGATATATGATGCTGTATTATGGTATTAGTGTGTTTATTATTCAAGTGAAAGACTTTTTGCATGATTATCACGGTGTCCTTTATTGCTTTTCTATTACAGCATCGCTATTCTGTTGGTCAAAGTTTCATACGTCAAACATCATAACGTTATTCATGACTTGGTTTTTCACTTCGTACATGCGATTCTGTTTTGCGGTTGTACTCTCTTAATGACTTGCTTTTTCACTTCATACCTTGTGATGATCTTAACCTGTTATGCTGGCCCTACTTTCTCAATTTGAATATACTGATGGACCTGCTCTTATCATTTCAGCCATTGCTACGGTGGTGACTGTTGCTGAAATTCTGAAAAATAATGGGCTTGCTGTTGAAAAGAGTAAGATTAATTATCCTATTCACTTGTGTTGTTAACCTTGGTATTCGTATCTAATCATTCCATCAAAATGGTTCGCAGAGATCATGACATCCACAGTTGATGTCAAGGATGATTCAAGGAGTCGCCCTATTCAGAAGGCCAAGGTAACATATCTTCCCTGTGTGGAATAGAATAGCATAGCTCCAGAGTTCGGCGCATTGTTTTTCTGATTGTGATATATTACTATGGCCAGATCGAAATAGTGCTGGGCAAGACAGAGAAATTTGATGAGCTGATGGCAGCAGCTGATGAGGAGAGGGAAGCTGCCAAGGCTGCTGAGGAGCAGAGCTAAACATCTATTTTAAATTTTGCTGTTGTAGTTTAATTAGTGTCATGCTAGCTGCTGCGTTTGAATCTCTTGACTAACAAGAGATATGCTTCTTTGTTATCAATCAAGAGCTCTGCTCATTGATTAGCTCGGATGTTAACTTGGTTGATCTATTGGTTGTTTGTTTCACTTTAAGTTGGGATCGTTTTGAATGGCAACTTGTTTGCTTAGCATATTTATTGGTGTATGCAAAATAGTCATGGTGGTGCCATTTGTGGTTGGCTATTGAATCACCACTCGTGAAATGGTGGCATTCTCTACAAGGACATATTGGCACATGCCTTCATAGCTATGCTGGTACCCATTTGTGTTTGGCTAATGAATCACCACGCGTGAGTTCCCTGAGATATATCAGTATAAGTAGCAGTCAAAACTGAAGGAATCAGACATGGCCGTGACAAAACTGCTTCCGCAATATCTAAACCCCAGCTGAGAATTGTTTATGGATTTCATACAAAGCTAGATTAAGCCAAATTGTGGAACGATAGTTTTATTTTGGAGAAACACTATGGGGCTGTACATGTAGAAAAAGTATGACGATCCTATGCTACAAGTTAATATTTGAAACAAGAAATGAATTAGAATTTTTGAATAAGAGATTCTTCAGTCTATCTAATGTCTTTTCAGAAGCCACAGCTACACCAATTAGTAGGTAATGAGGGTTTAGTGGCAGATCCTCAAGGGCAAATGTTTAATATACCTATTCAAAACAATTTACTTAAAAGAACTTGCTTCGACAGTATAAAATTTCCTGCACAGAGCCAAAATAAACATAACTTGAATGGAGCAGGACTATTGAGCAGGCAAAAAGTTGGACCACAGAAGTAGCAGCGAGAGTACTAAACATGGTCATGACAAAACTGCTTTCGCAACATGCACCGTCAACTGAGAATATTGTTTATGGATGGATCTCAACACAAAGCTAGCTTAAGCCAAAATGTGACCTAACAGATACTTCAAGTATCAGACCTAAATTTTCCATGAGTCGATAATCCAATTCTCAGTAGAAATAAAAATGATGGTATAATCCTCCGCCACCTTCTTCCAGGACTCTTCAGGGGCAAATGCTTCACTCGCTCTCCGCATCATCTTCGACCAGGATCTTCTTACAGGCCTCATAGCACATGAAGGAGATGCCCGCCGCAGGCATCAGCTTGATACAGCTGGGTCCAAGCCCCTTGTACAGGCCGCCAATCCCTTCCTTCTCCATTATGCAGTACAGGGCATGGAACACATTCTTGTAGATTTGCCTCCCACCAACTGCTCCAACCTGCATCTGCTTGCGGGCCACCTCGAGCGGGAAAGTGGCGGTGCTTGAGATGGCACCAGCAGCTGAGCCGATGAGGAGGGTTGCTATGTTGCTGATCTCCTCCTGCTTGAACGTCTTCCTGTAGAGCTTCTTCAGGGTGTCGTACGCGTAGTAGTTAGTCGCGGCATATGGCACCACTCCTATCAGACTCGGTGTCAGACCACGGTACAGCTCTGATGGGCCTTCCTCACGTAGAATCTTGACAAAAGCATGAAGGAAGTTGTTGTAGACATCTTTCTGCAGAACAAGAAGTGAGCTGAGGTGGACAAAGAAACATTGGTTATTCAAGCTGTTGAGAAAAGAGCTCTATTCACCTCTATCGTCAATCTGGTCTTAATCAATTCCAAAGGATACATGCACAACGTTGAGCTGACTCCAGCAAGTGCTCCAGCAACAAGAGATGGAGGGAGGAAGGTTTTAGGGGGCTCGTCAGCCTTTGGAGTCAAGAATTTTTTGACTGTATCAAAAGCAAACAGCTGCAGTTGGACAAAAAGTTGTCAGCTAGATAAAGGTATTGATCTGGTTGTGCACAAAAGGGGAACAGTATGCTTGATCTGGTTAAAAGAAAAATACGATTTGCATCCATCTTGGAATTCATCAGTAGGAAAAATGGTCATGCATCTCACAACCAAAGTCTGAATAATTTGAGTAGCTTTTCGCCAATCCACAACCAAATAAATTTCTTTAGCAGTAGAGGCCATAAATACTGAAAATTCAACGAGCAAACTAGTAATCATAAACTAGCAAAGCACAGGCTCCATGAGTAGCCTTAAATGTTATGAAGACCACTGGTCAAGCATCTATCTAATATGAAGGATGTAAGCACCAACTTCTGTAACTAGGTGAATTAAACCATTGAGTGAACCTACCTCCAGATATCTGTTTGCAAATGGTATGCTAATTAATAGCTGCCTGGGTGCTGCTGCTACATAAATTGACTTGAATAGCACTGTCTCAGTATTGGTACACCCTTTTTCAACATGAAATTTGTTCTTCCTAGCAAGCCATAAGCAAAATGGAACTGACTGTACAATAGTAGCCAACATTATTCATGGTTTCCAAATTTCTGCACCTAGAAAATTAGCACCCCACCATGTGTGGAAAAAAAGAGCATGATTTGTTCCAAATTTAACAAGGAGTTGACACACTAGTGAATTGGTTGATCAGCAAATAACATCTTCTAGCATCACTGATAGCAGCACACAATAGTGACACCACATTATAATTTCTAGCAACAAGACGTCCTGGACACTGAAATGGTAACAAAGAAACAAGCAACATGCCAACATCTCCTGGACATTGAAATGGTGACAAGGAAACAAACAAAAGGTAATAATTTACCTCAATTGCTTTGCTTGGCGCAACACGGATAACGTTGACAAGATTCCCACGGAACAGCCCAGTCCACCCCTCAGTGTTCATGATCGACTGGAACACCTCTGTCATCGAGTCCCCATTGCTCCCAACCATCAAGTGAGTCCTAATCGTCTCCAACGGCGCCACACAAGTCCTGGAGACAGCCCCCGCAACAGCACCACTAACCAGCCGCCTCAAATGTGGATTCCCAATCTTGATTTTGAGCTTCAGCCCGTGCTTCTTCGCCTTCTTCTTTGCCTTACCATCGACCACCTCCTCCTCGACCGGCTCAGCCTCTGTGCTAATAACTTGGTACCCAACTGCCTCGGAGACATACTTTATACAATGATCAGCGAAGGGAATCTTAATATCCTTCTCCCCCGGACTGGGAGCCACTGCTGGCGCACCCGCCGACACCTTAAGACCAACGCTGGCAAACAGCCCGCCATGAGCAGGCCCAGAGCCTTGCAGGCTTAGAGAGAAGCCCTTGTCTTCGTGCGAATCCCACGGGAACCGCAGCTCCGGGAGCTGAATAGACCAGCCCTGCTTCTTCTCCACGGCTAGCACACTGTTCTTGCTCTTCGCCGTCATCGCAACCATGGTCGCCGCCATCGCCTAGAAGATATAGTTTCTGCTCAACCTGCAGCACACAGTAGAGTTGAGGCTCTGAGGTGCACTGCATTGACGGTCGCAACAAGGAGTATATTCTCAGCCACCAATTCCGAAGGATTGACACCATTGGTTTATAAAAAGAAAAGCTTGCAAAGGTTAGGTGGTCAAAAAAAGTTTATATTCTGATGGGCCAGTACGACATCACCACATAACACTACGCGCACGGGGGATGCAATGAATCAGGCCCCGCCGACCTCAACCCGAATCCATCGTAAGCAAGATCACCAAATTCCACCCCCCCCCCCCCCCCCCCGCTCACCAAACTTCCCAAGACAGCACCCTAGGGCTTGGACACCAGCGGCGTTGCCGGCGAGGAGACGAAGCGAAAATACCTCGAGGTTGCAGCCGCTCCGGGAGCCGGATAGGGCGCCTCTCCCCTTTCCTTCGGCCCCGCGTGGAACGGAGGCGGGCTGGTGGAGGCCGGAGGAGGGGGGCGCGGCCGGCGGCGTCTTCCTCCCCCGCCTCGCGCTGCTCCTTGAACTCGACAGGAGAGGAGGTGCTGCCGCGGTGCCGCCTTTGCGTGAGGGAGGAGGGGGCGCCCAATCCCCTTCGCTTTTGGGGGTTGTTGGTCCCAGGGGACCAAGGGGTTTGGCCGGACCAACTTGAGGGTAGTCTCGGGAATTCGCAGAGGATTTTTAGGTTGCATCGACGCGCGCCACGGCCGCCCTGCTGCCTGCTGGCTGCTGGATTCCAGCGTGCCCTGGTCTTGTTGGGTTGGACCGTTGGATGCTGGTTCGAGACCCACGCGGGTATGGGCCGTCGGCCCACAGGCGACGATTTTACACTACTCCTATGCTAGGACTAGATTTTATCTTAGCATAAAGCTCACATGCATGCACACATGCTTGATGAAGTCAACACTCGCAGACACATTAGCATATCCTCTATAAAATTAGGATGATAAATGTTAAGACTGATGAAGTCAACACAAAGCGTACTCACCGCAATAAGATTGACTGACACGTCATCTAACGCTTAAGTGATAATTAGTCAAATCTGGCTAGCCAAGTTCTACGATGACTAGATAGCCAATTTTGTTGGTTCACAAGTAGATTTGGTTGGCAGTTTGGCACACAAGTAAAACGAGGTACGATTTTCAACCTCTGTCCACGTTCAAGGACAAGAGAGAGTGCTGTCGACGACCTGAGTAACAATGTGTCGAACCTTTAAAGTCTACGTCGTGCGTAACATGTTTTCTGACTTGCCATGGAACGCGGGACATGTTTTTATACCGTGGACCGTGTGGAGAAGGACACGACACGGACAGCATCTAATAGCCAGGACTTGGAGGTCTACTAGCATCTTAAGTGATGCCCCACTGAAACTGAACAGGGGATGGAACAAACCATCGACCCACTGATTAGGTATCTAGGTAGCAATTCAAGCCGAGAATAAAGCTCAGGCACAGATGCCGCTGCATGAGGTGGTTACATCAACTTCGAAGATGTGCATGGTCCCTGGAAAAATGTACCTGGTGCAACCAAGGGACGGCTAGCTGCTTTCAAGAATCCAGGATGGCAAAACAATGCCTGGATGCAAGCAAATTTACAGGCAGGCACCATATGCTACAGATGGTATACATTCTACCGCCGTGGCTCCACAGTCCAAACTAGCACAAAATTCTCGATATAATCAACTGTTGTTTGAGAAATAGTGAAACAGAACTGCAGCTACTGCAACAAGTACAACCTTGAATAGCAGCTTCTTTGATCCAGTCGATTCGGATAAAGACCCTGACTCCGTAGGATTGACCTTCTGCCCTCTTAGCTTAGCTAGCAACAGACGAATGAGCCCATGCCTTGTGGCTGTAATGGAATTAAGACTGGTCAGAAGCATGTTACTGTTTTCCAGGGGAAAAACTATCGACAGTATTTGTGTAGAAGAAATTCAGAAGGTTAATACTACATCACAATAAAGGTGAAATAAGAACATCAATATAAAATATGTTAATTAGGTTGCAGAAAAATATGACAAGGTTGGTTCACAAAATACAAGGGATTTCACACTGAAGTTAGTGGTGAGCGCTCCAGCTAAAAAAGGTCCCGCTCCTAATTTGGTCTAGATGATAAGAGTAGTTTGTGATGTCATCGAGGATGATTTAGGAGAGTTTGAGTCCATGTTTGGCAGGCCTAGAATAGGCTTAGTGAACTGTAAACCCGAAAATTGTGTTTCATTTCTTGAAGCAGGGAACCTCTTCTCTAAAAAGGTCCTGCTCCTACGATTGTTTTCTCTTCGCACATAGAAAGACGGCTCTTAGTAGCATACTGTTATAAAGATCAAACAGTATAATTTCTATCTTGAGACATGTCCTGAACCTGCTTTGAACAATACTAGGTATTGTCTACTTTGCCATTACATCTAATTTTCCAAGAACAATTCATCAACAATTTTCTATAACGGATGCTTGCTAAGAGCAGAGACTGAGCCAGGATTTGAAGAAGAGGGGGGGCGGACAAGTTATATCATCCAAGTTTCTTAGAAATCAGGGTCAAATGAAACAAATTTAACCAAATTTCAATGCAAACCAAATGAACAATAATGGAAAAAGTTTTGAGCATAGGGGGGCCATGGGCTGGCCCCTCCCTGGCTCCAACCCTGGCTAAAAGTCACCACATCTTCAGTATAACTACTGTAGCAGAAACATTGACCAGCTAAATCTAGAGCAAACAAACAGGCACATTGTGCTGAAGTAATCTGGTTAGGGTGTAATTCAAGGTAGGGCTAAAACTTGTAAGTAGAACTCACAAATAATTTTTATAACTATTCAATTCATTCAATATAATATCCAACGGACAAGGTGCATTTCATATTTTTCATCAAATTTTGAAGAAACAATTTCTTTTCTCTCTCGAAGAGCAGGTATGGATGACAGCGCAAGGAAAATAAAGTTTCTTCTTCGTTGAATGTAGCTGTTATACAAGTATGTTTCATTTATCTGCATATTAGAGCACAAGCTGTGTGGCACCATACACATCAACCTATACTAAATCATACAAATTTGACAATTTGATGACCTAGAAGAACACTAGTTTTAAAATTTAGATTCAAAAAGAAGAAATAATATCAACCATCCCCTGATGCCTACTTTAATATCATCCTGGAGCACTAAATTTACATTTCAGGTATAAAGGAAGAATACCATCAGCCAAATTATCAACTGAATTGATCATTATTCTGCAACATAAGGCATCAGAAAATAGAAACCAAACAACATAAATATTTATGCTTACCTGTTTTCGTCAACTCCCTCTCTTCCTCGCCGATCCTTCGTCTTAATGCATTCAATAATGAGCCAAAATAAAGAGCTAAAACAGTGCAGGTGAAGGTGATAACATTGTATGGCATGCTGAAATCAGGAGTCGTCAGGGGAACGAGCAATACTTCTGTATACGACTTCACAACAGTGTCTTCCTGCAGAACACAGAGATATTGCAATGATAATGAAGCAAAAAATATTTATATTCATGTATAACACGGAAATAACCTAGTACTAGGCCACTGATCCATTCATGGCATCTCTGAAGGATTTACCTGGAAATTTTCTAGTAAAGGAGACCCAAGTAATGGATCAATTTCAGGGTAATTTCTAGCAGAGTTGAACTCAGGAAAGCTAACCAAAGCTGATGGAATGTCAAATCCTTGATTAGCATCAGGAGGATATTCATCTATATGCAGGAATCCCTGAAATTTCATAAGGAAATGTTTAGTTATGAACATCTTATTAAGACTGCTAAAGGGACAAACAACAAATGAAGATTCAGGCAGAAGCACTAAGTAAGAAATATGCGAATTTCCTACCCAATGGGGGAGGCACACTCAAGTAATTTAAGCAGAACACACCTTGTCAAAATCCAATGTCAGAGTAGCCGACTGCATGCTGCAAGGGAATCTTAGTAGCATCTCCAGAGTACCAGGCAAAAGCTTGTCTTCTGAAGGAGTGACATGAATCTTGTCAACTACATCTGATACAGTTTTCCGGTTCCCATCTATAAAAATTTCTAGGCTGTGATAATAGACCTTAACATACCATGGAACCATCTGGAAAATAACTGCCTTTATTGAACAATCATTTGGGCTGCCAAATATCTTCTGAAGATTAGTGGACGTAAAGGACAGAGCAATTGACCCTCTTTCATTTCCACTACCCATAAGAAATCTGCTTGCATGAAAAGGTGAGGGGGTGCAAGACCATATCAGGGGAAGCTTCCAAGTTATGCCCACATCAAAAGGCTTTTCCTCACTGTAGTTACTAACATCATATTCATATATAAAAGAAGATTGAACTTCCAAGTTATTTAGGCCTTTGATCAACCTGTCCGGGCCATTGGACAACACAAAGAATTCATTATTCCAAGAAAGATCACTTCCAGATTTGTTAACTTTGTCAACAATGCCTTTATCAAACTCTATGAATATTCTGCTGTATTTAGAAACAAGACATTTCCCTGACAACTTTCTGTTGAAAAGATGTCTCATGGACCAGCTGGGCTGAAGTTGTCCTAGATTAGAATGCAGCTGTTTATCATTAATAGTATTTGGTTGCAGTACAACAGTCAGTGTTTGATCAAGAATAATACCAAGTGACTGGGATGATCTTAGTTTCAGTTTCTGGGAATGGTAGTATCCTTTGTAAATTGAAGGTCTATACAACAAAGAAGCTATCCCAGCTTTGTCACGACATGGAAGAAGTTTCAGCCAAGGTGTCAGATTCTCAGTGCATACTGCTTCACGAGGCAATGCACCATATCGCAAATTGCCTTCATTCCATTTAAATCCCCAACGAGGAGCAGAAAATGCAGTGGAAGACTCTAAAAAATTGATGGATGCACAAAACAGGCCAGATAGTGTATGGGTCAGGTTCTTCCATGTTGCATCAATCTCAGACGAAGGAAGATCAAAAACTGCCCACAGCTCAACACCAGGAGGTTTTGCATTACTTGTTGACATAGGATCAAATCCACCCCACTGCTCATAGTTCCATCTTCCCTGGGTGAAAGATAGCTCCAACTCACTAATGTGATATTTTTTGACCTGGTTGACAGAGCATAATGATGTTAATAGTGGATCCCAAACATTCTTAAAATGTGTTATAAAGTGTTGACATGATTTAAGAAATGGAGGTCCCTTCTGTGTTCTGTTGTGACTTAAAAGCCCAAATGAGTAACAGGCAACCAAAAAAAAAACATATACAGAGATTTTTAGGCTGGTTACTGAGAGATACTGAGTGCATGACGAAGAAAGCTTGCTAATCTAAACAGTAGCATGTCACAAGACAACGGCAGCAAGCACAAATCGATGCAGATTGTATGCTACACAGATCTCTCCATTGTTTCATATTACCTATGTACTGCTCCTCAAGGCTCTAGTTCACACTAAAGGCAATTGAAGGTTTGAGAATCTAAAGGTATATGCAACAGCATTGGCATTCGAATGCAACAATCCAGAAGATATTTGCCAAATTGTTAGCAAACAGAGGTTCTCTGCATATTATGTGACTTGTATCCACACACATACACACACACAATATTTGACAGGACCACTTAAATTATGGTAGCATAGCCGTAGCCCAAAGCATGATCAAGAAGTCCAAACAGCAGAACTAGCCTAGTCAAATGCAATCTCAACTATCAGACTTCACAGAGATTGCATAGCAGCTCAACTCAAATTTGCATAAAACAAAAAGGCACTTGGATTGCAACATTCAACTAATGCCTCGACAACTTGATACACATGATTCTGTGCAAAATGGAAATAAATGCAAAGTAAAGATTCACCGTATTATTGCAACTACGTAGAATATGTCAAGAGCATAATCTTTGCAGCAATTGCTAGTCTCACTGTCCTAGTGAAGTGCCCGCAAACAGATCGATCGTGTCAATTGATCTACCTATCTAGTTATATGATAGTCCAAGCTGATCCACCAATATGCACGCCAAATGGAAAACCATAGACAATTGGAACACAAACCCTAAGTCAGCAGCATCAGAGATCTGCTCCTGAGTGGAAGGGGGCGCACGGGGCACGCACCAGCTGGGAGATGGCCTTGGGGAAGAGGTGGTGGTGCCGGCCGACGGTGGCAGCTGGGGGCGCAGAGGAGCGGAAGTAGAAGTGGGCCAGCGCCTTGCGGTCAGGGAGCGGCCGCAGGAGCAGCTCCTCCGTGAACTCCTCCTCAGGCGCCGCTGCCGATGCCGCTGCGGCAGTCGAAAGGAGGAAGAGGAGGAGGAGGTACAGGAAGAGGACCGTCCCAGAAGGTGGAGGCGGCGGCGCCATCAGCGCCGGCGTGGGAAGGGCGGCGCTGTTGCCGGCGTGGGTGGCGTCGCGTGGACGGGTTTCCGGCACTGTCGGCCAGTAGCGTGACTAGACCTGGTAATGGGCCATAACAACTCAAGGGCCTCACGGGCCGGCCAGTACACACGGGCGGGCTGGGAAGGGCTCTTTACGGGCTCCCTAAAGAAATAAGCAGGATAAGATAGGATCTTTACGGGCTCTTTATAAACACATGCAATGCAAGAGCCTATTTGGTAGGATTCTACGTAATTCTGATTCTATATAGAAGTTGATTTTCTTAAAAAATGATTAAGTGGCTGAAAATAAATCTTAATGATTCTCCATAACAAATTTTATGGATAAATAATTTTCTGTGCGAAAAGTGAATCAGGAGAATCTATTTTTTTCCGCTCCCAACTCTTTGGTTCATTTCATGAAATTACTTCACAGAATCAGCACGAAATCCTTCTATGGAGGAAACTGTTTGGCAGAACCTAGAAGATACTCTGGTAAAACTCTGCCAGACACACCTTCTGGGTCGTTAAGATTGACGTCAACGATTGTCACGTCACTTTTGCATAAAATTGGTTAAACTCGGCTCAGAGCCTTGGCATCAAGGTTCTATTCCACTCCTACTCGAGCAGATTGATCTTCTTCCTTCTCCTTATCACTCTATGCAGGAATCCATTTTCAAAATTTCAGATGTTTAGGGGATGTGCTACCCTTTCTTCTCAGCTGAATGATTAAAAAACACTTTCTTCTTCCTCTCTACCCCTCTCTCTTCTCTCTCCATTCTCCTCCACCAGTGCTTGACTAGTGGCATCGGGCTAGGATAGTGGCGCCCTCCTACTGCACGGTCGCACATGCCCGGGATGACGCCCCGACAAGTTGAGCTCAGGGAGGAAAAGGGGATTGAGAAAAAAAAAGAGAGGGAAAGGAGAAAGGAAAGAGGATGTGATGAGGAGGATTTTCTCCCCAAATACCTTTTATGGCTGAAAAGATAACCACTTTCGCGTATCCATGAGTAGATTCGATTGGTACGCAAACCATTATAGATTGTGAACCTCCTGGTCGCGTTCAAGGATATGTATGAGTACTTTCGACGATAACGATGTGTAGAACCTTCAAAGTCTACGTCGTCGTCGTCGTCGAAGACTACACGTCGCCTGACTTGGCTTGGGATGGAGGACACGTTTTTATAGCGTGGCCTGTGGAGAAGGACGCGGCACCGAGACTCCGGAGGTCAAGCACCGTACGTGATAACCCCCCCATTGAAACTGAACGGATACGATATGCGCCAGCTGCGGTCAGAGATTGTGTCTCGTAGGTCGTGGTGCGGAGAGAACAAAGACCCACCCTGTCGTGTCGTCTCCTGGTCGGTGTGCTCAACTTTTTTTACACGAGGCCGCAGACTTTTGCTGCTGCTGAAGCCTGAAGGACGGGGGCACGGGGCAGGGTGTTGAACAAGAATACAAGGTGGATGCGTCTAGTTCAAGGATGGCCGCCCGGAAGCCATTCCTTGCGTGCAGTTACCGTTTACCCATTACCAGTACGAATAACCTGCAGTACTCTACAAAAGGTGTGTTAGACAAGATTGATTACATTTCAGCGGCGTTTTATCTATGGCTTGGCCTTCAAAAGCAGAAAAATCAAAGAAACACACCAAGGGAACGAATTGGAATCTGATGGATCGATGGCAACAAGAAACGCGACCAGTGGTTGCCCTGTTGCCGATTAATTAGCTAGCTTAGGCACCGCCAGGCCCGGACCCGGCCGTGCGTTGTTGCAAGCGACTGCATGCCATTGCCACCAAAACGAAAAGGTGCTGCGTCATTACTCATTAGCGCTCAAATATTAAATCCACGCGCCACGAGTGTACGGTGCACCGGACGTGTCGACACCGGCAGCGATTCTGAATCCGCAGGGAGAGCCTGCTGAAACGTGTATACTGGCCAGCCAGTCAGCGTGTTAGGGGGCGTTTTTTTTCTTATTTTTAGCACCTGTCACAATGTTTAGATGCTAATTAGGAGTATTAAACGTAGACTATTTACAAAACTTATTACATAGATGGAGGCTAAACGGCGAGACGAATCTATTAAGCCTAATTAATCCATCATTAGCAAATGATTACTATAGCAGCACATTGTTAAATCATGGACTAATTAGGTTTAATAGATTCATCTCACCGTTTAGTCTCCATCTGTGTAATGGATTTTATAAATAATCTACGTTTAATACTCCTAATTAGTATCTAAACATTTGATGTGACATGTGCTAAAAATAAGTAAAGGAAACCAAATATCTCCTCGACCCTGCTGCAGCAACAGATACCTCTTGATGGATTGATCTCTAGTGGATTCTAATTAACACGAGTGTTTCGTGAGAGTTTGATGCCAATTGGCAACCATGTAGCCCGGTAGGGACCTGGACTCGTGGATGCGTCTGCGTGCGATGTAGTACAGCTACACCACCTGATCCAGTTTGAAATTCGAATCCGGCAGAAGCTCAATGATGGACGTCGGACCCTCTCTGCACTCTACGCAGCACACCGTACAGAACATTACCGTGCGCCGCCGTCGTGTCAGTGGGGGCCACGCCTTCGTCCCGTCCCCGGCCCGGCACCGGCAGGATCGGACAAACCAAACTCCACCAGATACTAGGAGAGCAAGACACGATCAGGGGGGAGTAGGCGAGTAGCAGAGTACAAATCGTCGAGATGAATGCTGCTGATACAAGGGGGGAACGAGACGGAACGGATGTTTTACTCGCGCGTGTTGGGACAGATTCTATCGGAGCCGTTCGTTTCATATTGGAAATCGTGCGATCTTCGCGTTAGCGGACGTATACCGTTCGTATTTCTATTTTTCTTAAGTTTGCTTACACGAGAACGGAGTATGTGCAATGTCATGTCGTTTTGCTATAAAAATAATAATCCACATACTCATCCTGTCGCGTTGCCACCTCTTAGATCCCGCGGCGGGGCGCGACCTCTTAGATCCCGCTGCCCCCGCCGCGCCTCCACGCTCTCCCACCGCGGCGGCCTGTAGATTCGTGCCGCGCTAAAGATCCCGCTACTCCATGCGTCGTCGCCCGATGCAGCTCACCGCGCCGTCGCCCGCCACTCCGCATCTGCGCTCCCCCACCGCCGTGCTATCGCCTCACCTCACCTCACCGCTGCTCCTCATCAGCGTCGCAGTGAGCGGCGCATAGCAGGAAGAGGGAAGGAGAGGGGTGCGCCTAGAATGGGAGGAAGCAAAGCAACCGTGCACTGCTGGCCGCCGTGGGGGGAGAAGGGAGAGAGGAGAGCCGTTCGGGAGAGAGAGGGAAAGTCACAAGCAGATAAGACGGTGAGGAGCAGGCGCGTGCGGTGGACTTCAATCCAGTAAAGTCCAAATTTCGGATCCCCACCCACCAATTAGTACCGGTGGGTGGAGGCTTCACCCGGTACTGGGTGGGTGGAGGCTGCACCAGGTACCGGGTGGGTGGAGGCTTCGCCCGATACTAAAGGGGTTCACGGGGGCCTCGTTGAGTACTAGCCATTAGGCTCGGTACTAATGCTCACATTAGTACCAACCAAAATACAATCGGTACTAAGTCTCATGACGAATGTTCAGTTTTTCAGTAGTGTTGCTGTTGAGCACTATATTCCACTCCAGATGGCAGATGCTAAGCAACAACTCTTATCACGTGGAGGCTCGTATATACAAGAATGCTTCTTTCAAAAAATTATATATACAAGAAAATCTGCATGGATCTAATCCCTTTTACAATAATATTTAGAAGAATAAACTCACCTAACCTTCGTTGGCAGAAATATAATGAGCCATTGACCTGCCAAGCCACTCCATAGTCAGAGGTCTCACTGGTTGATATGTCATGGTTAGTGGAGGGGTCATTTCTTAAATAACCTGGAAAAAAGATTTGCGACATGTCAAATTGCAGTGTACTCTGGTTTTGAATTATAAGAAATTTTCTTGGTTTTTTCATGGATGCGCCACTGTTCATTTTGCATGGTTTTGTGTTATATTCGTTTGTTTTGCCTAAAAATAACATGGCACTGCAAAAGCTAAGCGAGAACAGCTGGTCACAATTGCTATTTTAAGAGATCCAAGTAGGCCATATGTGTATCACTGTTGGATGATACAGTGTAAAACTCAGACTTATGAAAGAGGACCTTAACTGTGTAAGTTGTAATCCACACAAATTGTTTCTCAAGCCCAAATCTCATAGTTGTTCATGGATGTTGTTAGGTGTAGCTGCAGGGTGTCATGGCACATGCTAATTCACACATCTATATTGGCTGAAAATTTCTCTATCTTATATTCAGAGCCCATCATTGCGAGCTCATTACTTTTCTTTCCCATCTTTACTAATCAACAACCGCACTGGAACCACACTAGTACGTATTAGCGGTCTAGAGTGGACAAACAGGTACCACATGGCAAGCAATCTCAAACGATCAGGGAGTCCCTGCATACGTTACTGCAAATGTCACAAGATTCTAGGAATAATTTTGTAAAGCTTGGAGTAAAGCGGAGACCACCATTTGTCAACTGTTAGGGGCAGGTTGAGAGCTCCGCTAAATCCAAGCTCTTTCGAAGCAGAAATACGCATACTGTCCGGTTGCACTGCTGAGGAGAATGTGCATTCAATACCGGGTCCAAACCTCTTAAAACTGGTTGTGCAACCGGTATTGATATGCCCATACTAAAGGGACCTTTAGTACCTGTTATATAAACAACCGGTACTAATTTAGGGACCCCACCCGATCGTCCTTCCTCCTCATCACCGTCGGCCGCTCTTCCTCCTCATCGGTCGAGCCTAGTCCCCGCCCTCATCCTTGCTGCCTCACCTCCCCCGCGACCCCCTGCCGCACCTCTCGCCCGGCTGGCTGCCCTTCCTCCTCGTCACCATCGGCCAACCTTCCTCCTTGTCGGCCGAGCCTGGTCCCGACCCTTGTCCCCGCTGCCTCGCCTCCCCGCGACCCCCTCGCTCGCCCAGCCACCCTCACGACGTGCTCCACTGCCCCCCTCGTACCGCTGGCCGCCCTCACCCAGAGAGAGAGAAAGAGAGAGAGAGAGAGGTGAGGCCACGCATCTCGTCCTGCCATGCCGCCGCCCCTTAGATCCCACTGCCCCTGCCGCACCTCCACGCTCTCCTACCGCGGTGGCCTGCAGATCCGCGCCGCGCTGTAGATCTCGATGCTCCACGTGTCGTCGCCCGCTGCAGCTCCCCACGCCGTCGACCGCCACTCCGCCTCTACGCTCCCCCACCGCCGTGCTATTGCCTCACCTCGCCCCGCCGCCGCTCCTCACTAGCGTCGCAGTGAGGGGCGCGTGGAAGGGAGAGGGGAGGGAAGGGGCGCGCCTGGAATGGGAGGAAGCAAAGCGACCAGGCACTGCTGGCCGCCGTGGGGGGAGAAGAGAGAGAGGAGGGCCGTTCGGGAGAGAGAGGGAGAGTCACGAGCGGATAAGACGGTGAGGAGCGGACGCATGCGGTGGATTTCAATCCAGTGAAGTTCAAATTTCGGATCCCCACCCACCAATTAGTACCGGGTGGGTGGAGGCTTCACCCGGTACTGATGGGCAACCTTTAGTATCGGGTGAAGCCTCCACCCAGTACTAAAGGGGTTCACGGGGCCTCGTCGGGGACTAGCCGTTAGGCCCGATACTAATGCTTACGTTAGTACCAGATCAAAATGCAACCAGTACTGAGCCTCGGGACAAATGCTTAGTTTTTCAGTAGTGTTGCTGTTGATCACTATATTCCACTCGAGATGGTAGATGTTAACAACTCTTATCATGTGCAGGCTCGTATATACAAGAATACTTCTTTCAAAAAATTATATATACAAGAAAAACTGCATGGATCTAATCCCTTTTACAATAATATTTAGAAGAATAAACTCACCTAACCTTCGTTGGCAGAAATATAATGAGCCATTGGCCTGCCAAGCCACTCCATAGTCAGAGGTCTCGCTGGTTGATGTGTCATGGTTAGTGGTGGGGTCATTTCTTAAATAACCTGGAAAAAAGATTTGCGACATGTCAAATTGCGTGTACTCTGGTTTTGAATTATAAGAAATTTTCTTAGTTTTTTCATGGATGCGCCACTATTCATTTTGTATGGTTTTGTGTTATATTCGTTTGTTTTGCCTAAAAATAACATGGCACTGCAAAAGCTAAGCGAGAACAGCTGGTCACAATTGCTATTTTAAGAGATCCAAGTAGGCCATATGTGTTGGTCTTAAGAATCCAAAAGAGGTTGCTCTTCACTGTTGGATGATACAGTGTAAAAACTCCGGTATACAAATATGTATTCTAATTGACCATAGAAATTTATAGTGTATAATATAGTAATACCTTTGAGGGAAAAAAAAAACTATACCCGCACTGCTCTCAAAATGTCCCATCCTGACACTGCAAAGTAAGCGATGACAGAACTTAAAAAATATCTAGCCTTGTCTGATCCCACCGACTAAAACTTTATTCATTACATTTTGTGAACATGTATATTACTCCCATTCTACCCCAAATTACTAATCATTTTAGTTTTCCTAAAAATATGACTTTTAATATACATCTAGATATGTATTATGCCTAAATATATAGCAAGGTCCATGTACGTAGAAAAATCAAAACGAATAGTATTTTGGGATGGATGGAGCAGTTAAAATGAACTATTAAGCCATCAAGAAAATAGTATCTAAAAAATATGAATATTTTATCATAATCTGCAACTGAACGCAGAAAGAGAAACAAGGAATTGTTCCGTCAGAAAACAAACAAAACAAGGGCCTGATTTTCAACGGGACTAGCAGTATTTTCAGGGACCTTTTGCGTAATGCAAAAGAATGGTAATAGTGCTACTAGATTATTCATAAAATACATTTTTCTGATGGCTGAAGATGCACTTTCGCACTCTTGGACACGTGTACCTCATCCATACCAGGGATGGCAATTTTTAGTGGCACTCAAGTAAAGTGAGATTTGAGTACAATAGCTTATAAAAAAGTTTTAAAAGTCACCGTGTTGGTGTCCAACACGTTGTGTTTCTGTATTTTTTCCCTTTTGTACAGGATAAATTTTCTACGCATTTCACTCTCCGTGTTTTTGCTCATTTTAGTCCCATGATGGCATCAAAACATTGTTGTTCCAAAAAAAAGACTTGTTGTTCTCATGGTGATAATGATTCATAGCCTCATAGCATTGTTGAATTAAGGATCATGGCGAGAAAGATTCTTGTGCAAAACATTACTTCCGGCACACATATAGCTTCAGCAAAATGCACATGCTCTTTCATGCAAGAAAACCCGCATCAACAATATGTATTTAGCAAAGAATAAACATTTTTGGAACTAGCAAAGGAAGAATAGTTAAATTGTTATAGCTTTAACATCTAAACCTGCAATAAACTTATAGTACGAATTGATGGTTATATGCTCTGACTCATGTTTCGAGAAACATGAAGAATATGTAGGTAGAGGCTCTACAACCAGCCAGAATAGTTCAATGATTTGTCAATCTCGTCACACAACACAAGACCGTGAGTTTTATGTGTTAAGATAGCTTGTTCGAGTCATAGTATTCTTGCTAAAGTATATTATTCCTTCGGTATGGGATTATTCTAAACAGCAATTTTGCTATTGCTAACCCAACTCACTTGACCAATCACTACGTCAAATTAGGTTGGTTGGGAATCACTAAATACAAGCTAAGCCGGCTAGCTAGGTAGCAGTTGGCTAACCTGTCATTCAAGTAGTTCGCTTAAAGAGAGAAAAACTGTTAAACTCAGTTTGATTCTAATCTTTGGCAAATCAAAGAAGCGATTTGAAATCCACGGGCAGCCAAAAATTAAAACCAACACCTCACTCTCGCCGATCCGCTCCATCTCCACGGCACCAGCCACACGTCCACACCCTTTCCCCGTCCGTGGCACGAGGCCACGGCTGCGCGCACGCCAACCCCAGCCCAACCCGACGCGACCGGCAGGCAGCGGCGCACCAACGCAAAGCGAAGGTTAACCCACCCACCCACTCACGAGCCCGCTCGCTCGCCCGCCGCGACGCGCTCCTGCCCGCGCCCCCACCTCCCTCCTCCACCTCCGCAGCGCCCGCGGTAACCTCACCACGCCACGCCGCATCGCGTGGTGCGAGCCCCAACCGTCGCCGGCCCGCCCCAAATTAAGCCGCCCCCGCGGAGCGATCCGGTGGCCACCGCCTGGTCCGCTGCCGCCCCGCCGGAGCCGAGGAGGAAGGGGGGAGCGCAGGGGGGGATGCTAGAGGCGAAGCCGCCGTCGCCGGGCTCCGGCGCGGCCGGGGCGGCGGCGCACATCCACGGCCACCGGCGGTGGGCGGCGCCGCTGCTCGCGTCGGTCCTGCTCTCCTCGCTCCTCATCTCCGCGTCGCTCTTCTTCTCCTCATCCCGCGCGCTGCTCCTCTCCTTCTCGCCGCTCCCCTCCGCGGCCTCCGCCGAGCCGCTCTTCGTCGAGGCCAAGCTCCGCCAGCAGATGCGGGCCGAGGACCGCCCGCCGCGGGGAGCCGTGCCCAGGATCGCCTACCTCGTCTCCGGCTCCACCGGGGACGGCGCCGCGCTGCGAAGGACGCTCAGGGCGCTCTACCACCCGGCCAACACCTACGTCGTGCACCTCGACCTAGAGGCCCCCGCCGCCGAGCGCGCCGAGCTCGCCGCAGCCATCCGGTCCGACCCCGTCTACGCCAGGTTCCGCAACGTCAAGGTCGTCACACGCGCGAACCTCGTCACCTACCGGGGCCCGACCATGGTGGCCAACACGCTGCACGCGGCGGCCATTTTGCTGCGGGAGGGGGGCGATTGGGACTGGTTCATCAACCTCTCCGCATCCGACTACCCGCTCGTCACCCAGGACGGTAAGCGCAGATGCGATCTGTCTCTCTCCGCCCCAGTTCCGCGATTGGATCGATCGATCGATCGCGCGAAGACGCGACCTTTGATCCGAATTTTCTGGTGCCCCCAAAGGCGCGATCTTTGCGTGCCGATTGGGCGAAATGGATTCCAAGTTGGGGGATCACTCACTGGAGAATACCTGTGGCTGTGGGAATGGGGATTTGAAAATCGGCTTTTCACCGTACAGTGCCTTCCTGCAAGTGTTTGGCAAAGATGCGATTTTATACGCTTCGGGTTGCCAGTTGGGGAATGGGGTGATGTTTCGATTAATTTATGACATGTTTTTTTTCCCAATTGGTCTGGGAATTTGGTAAGATTTGAATACTTTTGCCCCTTCCAGGTAGTATCTGGGGAAAGTCAAATCTTGGGGCGTATTTTTTCCTTAAATAGAGACCTTCTCTGCTCCGCCCCACTTGATTGTAGTCTTGTTTTGCCTCTACTATTTGATGTACTCGATTCAGGAGCGTCCTGGTTCATATGAAGCCTCTTTCTTCGTTTCACTGTACTGGCCCTGTTCATGGAATGTTGTTGTGAACTTGTGATCAACACGCGTCTTTGTTTATCTGATTTGTCTATCCTTTTGGCAGATCTGTTACATGTGCTCTCTGAGTTGCCAAGGCAGCTTAACTTCATCGAGCACACAAGTGACATCGGATGGAAGGAGTAAGCATGCAGTTTCTCTGAAAATTCTGTTATCTGTTTCAGCGAGCTGTGCTGTCGCTAAATTTGTCTGTATAGGTACCAGAGGGCAAAACCAGTGATCATCGACCCTGGGCTATACAGCCTGCAGAAGTCTGACGTTTTCTGGATTACAGAGAAAAGGAGTGTCCCAACTGCATTCAAGCTCTTTACTGGTAAATACACACTCTTTCCTGATGTTCTGAGATGAGCTGTCTCACCTTGAGTTCTCTCTTCTCTTGTTCCGCATCATCTCAGATGTTCACTATATTTCACTTGCTGACCGTGGTGTGTTAGTTTTTGTCGAGTATCACCTATGATGTTGGTACTTCTGTCAGCAGATAGTGTTTGCCTAGTTTGCCTGGCAGTGCTGACTTGGTGCCAGGTTGAAGAATTAGTAGAATCAGGTCATGGTCCATCAATTACTGTCACTTGATTGAAATTTATGGATTGCTGCACTACCAGAATTTCTTGTTTCGATAAAATGGTTGTTAGAAAATGGGTGATACATCATTTCCAGTACCATATCTCACAGAAAGGAAAGGAACTAAAAGCAGATTGTTAAGATGTCACTAGATATCTTCAGTTTAGCTCTCCATGGACAAAATGATTTAGTCACCAATTTGTATGAGACACTAAATTTGCTTTATAGCTACAAAGAGTATTGTTTTAACACTATGAAGCCCATAATCTTCTGTTATTTTTGGTTCTAGTTTTCTGAATGAAAGAAAAAAGATTAACTTTGATACAAATATGGCTCAGATGTAGCCTTTTCATTCTGTATTAGCAAGGACCGGCAACCAGCTACCACCTCCGTCCCTAAACGTTCGACGCTGGTTAGTTCAAAACATTTAGGGAAGAAGGTAGTATCTACTTAGGTTAAAATGGTTTTGTACTCTAGTATAGGGTTTGAGCCTTTGAGGTCTCTCGTATTATAGATGCTCCATTGGGGCTGTCAATATAACTGACCATTCTTCATCCTCTCCTTATTCTAAAAGTACCAAATTTCAGATCCTTTACTCTTATATTTTTTAATCAAATGATTATGCATATGTCTTTGTGAATAGAAGTTACACACCCTTGTCGTTCTGTTTGCTTTTATACGTTTAATATTGTCAAGGCAGTTATGCCTCCACCTAAGCTTAATTGTTTCCTCTAAAAGAGGTTGAATTCCGTTGAATTTTGGATGGCTGACTATCACAACCTTTTAATGGAGAGGGAGTGAGAGTCTCATTAATGTTTGAGAGAAAATCGTTTAGGTTATTGATGCATATTGGCATGTTAAGCACTGGCATCATGCAGAGGGAACATTGGATTGGCTGCTTATATATAGCATCCAGTTACCACCTCGGCAACCACCCATCTTGCATTGGTGAAAGTGACATTCTAGCTTTTCTTGTTTTCTTCATCTAAAATCATAATCTCCATCCCCTCCAATTTCATAATTTATTCAATACAAAGCAAATGACTCTATTTTATGCTTAGTGAAAGAAGTCAATCATCTTACATTGTGTTAGGCATTATATTGAAGAAGTTGCTCTGTATGAATGAACCATGTTATAGTATTTATTTCCATTGATGTTGGAAACATTCCTCTTTCTCATTTGGTTACCCTATAAGCAACCTAATTGGAAACCTCAGACATTAAGAACTTCATGCTCTCTAAAAACAAGAAAATAGCTACATGTTCGGTTACTTCTGAAATGTTCTTGGAAATGTACTATATGGTTTGGCATTTTGTTCATATCTTTGTTTCTTTACTTTGCACCTATGGAATATAAATGCTTGCTGTCTGCAATTTCAGGCTCAGCATGGATGATGCTTACTCATCAGTTTATTGAATACTGCATATGGGGATGGGACAATCTACCAAGGACAGTCCTGATGTATTATGCCAATTTTCTTTCTTCACCAGAGGGTTACTTCCACACAGTCATCTGCAACGTCCCGGAGTTCCGCAACACCACAGTCAACCATGATCTACATTTCATTTCTTGGGACAACCCACCAAAGCAACATCCTCATTATCTCACACTCGATGATTTTGATGGTATGGTTAACAGTAATGCTCCCTTTGCACGGAAGTTTGGAAGAGAAGATCCCGTGCTGGACAAGATTGATCAGGAACTATTGGGCCGCCAACCTGATGGATTTGTGCCTGGTGGATGGACAGATGTGTTGAATACAACTGAGAAAGGAGGACCCTTCACTGTTGAACATGTCCAAGATCTCCGCCCAGGGCCTGGTGTTGACAGATTAAAGAAACTCGTCACAGGCTTGCTCACCCAAGAAGGTTTTGATGACAAGCATTGCTTGTAAAACTCCCAGTAAGATGATTCCAGGGCAGTAGATTTACACGGTCAAGTTTGAGGGCATTGAGCCAATTGCTAGTAATGTCTACTAGCGAACAAGCAGCACATAACTCATGTCCGCGTGGATGCAACGATAAGATAGGTGCTCTTATAGACAACCGCTTGAGTTGAGTTACGGTACAGCAGGAGATCATGGATGTAGCAGGCGGAGAATATACAGAACTAGTAGCTTATTAGGTTATGGTAGAGGATTATATCAGACCCCAACCATCAATAATCTTGGAAATTTTGACATCTCTGCGCTGCGTGTTGTGCAAGGTGGTCCATTGCTTGTCCGGAAGCCATGGCACCGGGTATTTATCAACTGGTAGCGCGTGAGACTTTGTTGTATTGACCAGCAGATATTTCTGGGCAAACTGATACATTTGATTGCATACATGTATTCTTTTATTTCTTCTCCTTTTTGATGAGTATAGCAAATTGGTTGTGCTGTTGTCTTGCCTGCATTGGTAAGCGCGTGCGTCTCTGTTTATCCCTTGCGGTTTTGGTTGGGAGAGGATTAGAAATGCTGTTGAGATTTGATTACCTGTTTTTTGTATTGTTGTTTGGAGTTTGGATCGTTTAAACTGAGTTGCTGCTTTCAGTCAACAATGGTAGTAGCCATCAGGTGAGATTCTTTCTGCTCGGCTATGCATTCATGTGCGCCGATTTTTCCAGTGAGTACGTGTTAATTTGCATGTGCACTAAATGTGTGAGCTTCATTCAGTAGCAGCGACGCCACTTCACATACTTGTTTTAGTTTAGTATGCCTAGACGTCTTCTTTCTTTTCCACTTTGAACGCATGGTTTTTGGCTTTCGACTTCCTATTGCCAAAGGTACAATAAAAAATGCCTAGAAATATGAGCGGAGATCTTTTATTACTGGGTCATATTGCTAAAGGTACACTAAAAAATACCTAGAAATATGAGCGGAGATCTTTTTAGTACCGGGTCATAATACCTAAAAGGTACCTTTAGTATTGGGTGGTGTTATGATCCGGTATTAATAGGCCTTTTAGTACTAGAGGTTGCTTCTCCACGGGTTACTTCAAAAGAAAAGCATATCTACCTTCATCACATGTGTTGTGCAGGTGGGATGGTAAGAAAGGTTTACACGAAGTTTAGATCGGGGGTTCGAATTGCACGGACCGCACATATTACGCGTGAAAATTGCGCATATTACCTTTTAGTACCGACGTAGCGGTACCAATTGAACAATCGGGTACTAAAGAGGTTTGGGACCGGTAAGAAAGGATAATTATTCTCTTGACCAGCACAGTAAAGGGCATTTCCTTTGTGTTTATGTTTAGTAATTAAAACTAGTCGCAACGATGCCAGGATGCACTGCTGTTTATGTTTACTTTCCGTTTGCTGACCAAAACTGCACCACTTGTAACTCCCCGGTAAATTTCATGTACTGTAACTTTTCCGGATGCTGAATTACCGGCACTGGTAGCTGCCTCCCTCCCTGCTTCTAGTTTCTACAATTCTACGCCAGCTTCACGAGCTTCTTGCCGACGTTCTGGCCTTGGAACAGCGCGGCGAAGGCGGACGGGACGCTCTCGAGCCCGTCGGAGACGTCCTCGACAACCTGCACCTTCCCCTCCCGGATCCACTCGCCGATGACGGCGTTGAACTCGGCGAACCTGGGCAGGAAGTCCCAGGCCAAGAAGCCCCGGATGGTGATGCGCTTGTAGATCACCTCCATCAGGTCCGGCGCCGCGCGCCGCCCGGCGCCCGTGTACTCGGAGATGACGCCGGAGACGGCGACCCGGCCGTGCGTGTTCATGTTGGCCAGCGCCGCCTCCAGCATCTCCCCACCCACGTTCTCGAAGTAGATGTCGATGCCGTCGGGGAAGTACCTGCCAAAATGAAAATGTTCTGTCGGACTGAGCAGATTGTTCAGGTTCAGGTGAAGAGCACGAGATGCAGTAGCACTGACCTCTTGAGAGCTGCGTTCAGGTCGGGCTCTTCTTTGTAGTTGAAAGCGTCGTCGAATCCCAGCTTGTCTTTGAGCAGATCAACCTGGGAATCGATTCAGAGTTTCATGATAAATTGAACTACCGATTCATGAGAAATTTCAGCGTCTCATGAAAAACTGGACTACTGATTCGTGCTTCAGAAAATGGTCTTATATAAAATCTGGTCCATTTGCATGTCAGACTGGCCCAAATGTGTAGCAGAAGGCACCACAAAAACATAGCCGTTAAATTCATAGCTAACTGCCAGCACTTAGTCAGTCGATCAGCCGCTGTCACGAGTCACGACAAAGGGCCACTCGTGCGGGTAGCTGAAAGAGAACAAGAAGCGTGACGCGACGTGTCCATGCGCACCTTGGCTTTGGTCCCGGCGCAGCCGACGACGTAGCATCCGGCGAGCTTGGCGAACTGGCCGACGAGGCTGCCGACGGAGCCCGACGCCGCCGACACGAACACCTTGTCCCCCTTTGCCGGCCTGCACACCTCGAAGAGGCCGCCGTACGCCGTCATGCCGCTGGTGCCCAGCGCGCTGATGTGGTGGGACAGCGGGAAGCCGCCCGCGGCGGCGGAGGCGGAGGCGGAGGCGTCGACCTTGGACATGAGCACGGCGGGGGACGGCGTGAACAGCGTGTAGTCCTCCCACCCGAGCACGCCGGCGACCACGTCCCCCGCCGCGTACTCCGGGCTCGCCGACGCCACCACCTCGCCGGCAGCGTACGCCGCGATCCTCTTCGTTCAAACATTGGGCCGGGGAGATAGAGGAGCCTCTCTATCAGTCTCAGGTGATGGTGGTGCATGGTTGAGTAATGAGTAGAGCGGGCTGAGAGGGCCGGCTTACCTGGCCGGGGAGGATGCCGTCGACGGCGAGGTGGGAGGCGCTGCTCCGCTTCATGCGGTTGAGCTGGTAGGGGTCGATGGAGAGGTAGAGGTTCCTGACGAGCACCTCGCCGGAGTCCGGGGACCACCTCGCCGTCTCCTCCCTCACCTCGAAGTCGACCTCCGTCGGGGCGCCCTCGATGTGGCGCCGGATGGCCACGTACCTGTTCCTCACCTCCATAGACGGCGACGGCAATACTCGGCAAGACCGAAGAGCCAAGAACAAGCGGAACACGAGACGAGACGAGTTGGGTTTGGGTCCCCTAAAATACGGGGCCGTGCGTGCGTTGAATCCAATGAGAGCAGAGCAGGACAAGACGGACGCCGGCGAGCTTAGATGCCGAGGGATGGGGTCCGGCGGAGATGCGGCTCCCGCCAGTTTTGTCACGTCGTATACAGTCATGTTTAATATGATGATGCCTCGTTAGGTGTCAGGACGATAGCAAGAGCCAAACTAATGCGCGATGCCATACAGTACTTGGAGTTTTTCTGAACTTTCGATGATAGTATTTGGGAATTGGGATGGGAGCAAGTGCCACCTTTGTCTCGTACGGTACTGACCTGAAAGACTGAAACGGAGTACACTACATTTTTTGGTACTGAAGAACAAGGAGGTCTGTGGAAAATCAGCAAATCTCCTCTGAAGACGACGTCTGGGGTGTGCGCTACCGGTCCAGTGATCTCCTTTCTCCTGTGTAGCAAATTTGGACAGCGGCGCCCAAGGGTATCACTGTTCAGGAGGGTTTGCCCCGTGCTCAACGGGTACCTGGATTTTTGGCACTCTGCGCGACGATGTGGCGCTGCCGAGCGAGACGGGACGCGCCGTAGATCGTGACAATTTTATACCCCATGTCTCACAAGATGATGAGCGAGGTATGTTCCTCTGATGACGACCGAGTAAGCGCATGATCTACCAGAGTACCAGTGCGCCACTCGGCCTCAACATTGGTGTTCTAGCTTGCAGATTGTTAGATTATAACTTGCACGCTGTTACCATCCGCAAACCGAAACAAACAAGTTCCAAATTGTAATTGTATTAATTCACCAGGGCAGATTGCTTGTCACAATCCAACAAACAACCTGCAACAAAACAAATAGGAACTAACTCAAAAGCTTAGCCTTGCCACTGCTCTGAGCCCTCCAACGAACCACGCATAAATATGCCGAAGCAGTGCCCGTCCGAACGGGCTGGGCATTACATGCGCGGGCGGCACCGCAAGCGAATACACGACGCCGTTCCAGAATCCAAACAAACACTTTCTTGAGCATTGAGACATCGCACGCAGATTCCTTATCTCATCCCAGTCACCAGCCACCCAAATACCCAGTACACTTATCTCATGCCAGTGTTGAGCATTGCAGTTTGTACACATAGGGAGGGAGAATGGGGCCATGGTTTATTTAACAGTAACACTTGGCAACTTGACCTGAAGGTAAATCGTTCCTGGTGGAGGAGATGCCCCCTCCCCAGTAAAAACTAACAAGGTCTTGAAAGTCATTGATTATGTATTTACAGCGTTTGTGTTTAGACCAGAGGACAATGTCAGATCATGTGAATATGTGGCGGAGGAGCTGTCCGGAGTAAGTGAATGACTTCTCCGTCTCCTCCAGGCAGTGGTCCTTCTCCTCCCGGGACCAGCTCTGCAGAAGATGTATATGGAACCGAAATTACCATTTCGTTAAAAGTTATTTGATCAGCCTTGAGAGCAGAAGACAAAAGATGCAAAGTTTGGTTCCTAGGACTTACAGAAGCGACTTGGTTAAGCTTGTCACGGACGTTCTGCAGCAGCTGGGTGAGATTGCCCTCCCACTTGTAGAACTCCAGCTCCTTCTTGTTCAGAATCTTCTCCGAAACCTGATATGCCAGGAAGGCAGGAACACATGATACCCGGTTAAAATGATATACACACAAGCTAATGGCGTAAAAAGTAGATAACACTTCTTAAGCGCCCATAATAGCAAGAAAAAACACAACAATTCATATTCCTAAATTGACATGGTAGTATTGTCCAAACTAATACTCCAAATTTCATAATAAAACACAGAAAAATGCCTTGGGATTTTGACATCGGTCATAAGGAAAACATCCTAAATGTGCCAAAATATGATGTCAGGTATTGTCATTTTCTAAGATGAAGGGGGTCACCTTTTTGCCAATCATTCGGCCTCCAGCAGTATGAGCAAAGTACACATTATAGAAATGGCAGATAAATGCCTGGGGGTCCTTCTCAGATAACTCTTCCAGAAGGGAAGAGTATGTAGTGCCAGGATCCGATGGTTCTGGAATTGTGTGGCCCTGTTCCTTGAACCACTCCAGATCCTTCTTGAGTGCCTCTGATCTTTCCAACCCAGTATTCCGGAACTCCGCATCTGAAACACATACACCACTAGAATGTTATCAACCAGCATCTTGCAAATCTTGATGGAAGCAATAGCCTACTAAGTACTAAGTATGAGATTACAATAGTCGTGTTCAATAGGGGGAAAAAGTTTCTAGTCCCACTTTGTTTGTCAAAGTTGATTAAAGTGTTCATAGACTAATGCAATATTCGCATCAGTTAAAGGTGCATATCATTTGATTGCGCCCTTTACCTGTGCTTCTTTCAGTAAACATTGTTCTTTTATAAATGCAACAGCAATCAACAACAAAGAGATTTGCTGTTTGTCAAAGTCGTGTTTAGTAGGGGGAAAAAGGTTTCTAGTCCCACTTTGTTGGTCAAAGTTGATTAAAGTATTCATAGACTAATGCAATATTCGCATCAGTTAAAGGTGCATATAATTTGATTGCACCCTTTACCTGTGCTTCTTTCAGTAAAGATTGCTATTTTCTAAATACAACACCAATCAACAACAAAGAGATTTGCTGTGTCTGACAAGCCAATCTATAAGAAGAGCTAGCACAAGAACACAAGCAAATAGAACAGTCATATAGAAATGGGGGACATATCCAGTGAAAATGGCATACTTTTTTTAAAATGGTGGAAATTCATCCAAAAGTGCACTTTAATGTTCCAAAAAGAATTGAACCTGGGAACATCCATGGCTCATCTTGTGATGTACTTTGTCGCAGAAGTTGATCTTCAAATTCGTTCTAGATTAATTCATACAAAAATGACAAATTACTTATCATGTGCCAAATTTATTTTTTTTCTGAAAATACAAAGTATGGATATGGAAATTTTCACCGTTTAAAAAAAGTAGGCCATTTTCCACAGATATCCCCCATAGAAATTTTTACGTTTTCTGGATCTAACAAGGGAAGGTGGGTAGGGCAGTGTGAAATTGGACCAGAATACTTGTATCACACTACCATTATCTCTTACTTACTTTAAGATAAAACATATAAGAAGAAAGGAAGTTATAGGCACACCTCAGGCTAGAAATCGTTTTCCTATATGAGTTTCTAACCATGTTGATCCTATACATGAGCCCAATATCTGAGGCAATGTGTAACAGTATGCAACTAAATCATGAGTTGAATGCTAAGACAATAATATGAGGAAATGGTCTTTTCTGCATGCCCTGGGGAGAAGATATCTGCAGATGCCTGCCCTTGTGATTTGACATCAGACATTTCAATTTCAAGAGGTTATATTAAAACTTCAAGTTTCTATATACAAACAAGAAGGCTGTTGAAGTGACGATTTTTCAAAATGACTAACAGTTGCGCTGCTGATGTTACTGCAAAAGAGAAGGGATAGCTGTCCAGACATAACTATTATAACAATACTTATAACAATACTAAAAGCCATAAAAATAGGACAGATCTGACCATTATGCTTTTGAGTGATTTGATCTATAAATTGACCCAATTTGATGACTCAAAGAGCCACACAGGTTAGCAAGAATTACTAATGTTACAATGATAGTGTGAAATTTGTACTGAAGAGCTAACTGAAATTCAAGTGAAAAATTACAATTTCTGAGTAAGCTATATAAGAGCTAGTTTTTTTATGTGAAGCAACAAACTTCACAAAAATGGGAAAGTAACTTTTGGTAAAGTAGAAGGCTGAAAGTTCACTTGAAGCATAACTAACTTCTTACTTGCAAGAATACGCAACCTATAGTTGGACGGATGAACCAAACTCCTTTTATAAAACCTAAACTCACAGCCAAAAGGAGAAATAAACCCACGTAACGTATACAATCCAGCTCCATCCTCTCCTGAGTCAACCTTGGCCACTAGTACCCCACAAGACACTCAACCTTCAGTTCAATAAAATTCTAAAATTTCACCAATTATTCTAGACACTTCTGTGCACATCTACAAACCATTTCTAATTTTTTTACTTGATCCATTCATAGCAAATCTGATTTACTATGATATTAAAAGTACTAGAGACATATTTTTGTGGCCAGGAGCCAATCAGATTTCACCGATTCAATAGAGGCACACGAAGCGCAATGAACGCCATCCACATACCAGCATAGCATCGCACAGGAGCCGCACCTTTTTCACCGATCAAGACCAAAAAAGAAAAAACAGAGGAAGAGAAAGCAAAGCGGATCACTCACACCACGGGACGGTGGCGCGATCGACGATGTCCTCGAGCGTCTGGAAGACGAGCCTGCTGTCGACGAGGAACCGTAGGTAACCCTCGACGGACGGCTCCCACTTGGCGACGGGCGGCGCCTGGGGCTCCTTCTCCCCCTCCCGGGCCTGGTCCTTGGTGTGCAGCTTCATGGCGACCGCTCGCATCTCCTCGATGAAAGGCTTGCTCCCCTCCTCCCCGCTCGCCGCGGGCGCCATCTCCGTCGCCGCCGCCGCCGCAACCAGCCTCCTCTGCGCGGTCAACGCCGCGACGGACACCGCCACGGTCGCGGGCCGGGCACCGACGGAGACCGACAGGCTGCTCCACCTCCCGGAGGAGACTCTGGCGGGCGCGAGGAGGGGGGAGAGGGCGCGGGAAGCGGTGAGCGATGCCGGTGCGGGCGCCATGGCCGCGGCGGTGCCTTATAGGCTTATAGCGCGCGCGGAGAGCTGCTAGGGTTCCGTGCGGGGAAAGGAAAGGCGCCGATGACGAACGACAGCGACGGGGATGGTGGCGGTGGAGTGCGGTGTTGGTGTGGCGCGGCAGCGGGGGCCGGGGGTGTGGGAGCGTGAGCGCGACGATGGGAGGCGGCGAGGAGGCGGGGGGTGGGAATAGAATAACCCGGGGGAACGGATTGGAACGGCCGGCTGGGGAAGACGATGGCGGGGAGGGGGAGGCGACGGTTTCGTTGACATGTGGGACCGGGATGGAGGTGGGTCCGGATGTCAGTGGGTTAGAAGAGGGAAATGGGAGGGGTCTGACTTTGGGCCCCGTGGCCTATGGAGGGCCAATGGGTCTTCACGTGACGGCGACCGGGCTGGACAGCCGGGGGACAGTCTCGCTCGCACATCCATGCTACCCTACCCCACCCATATCCTTTGTTTAAGTTCAGCAGTATTTTATTTAGCTGGGCCCCTAGCCCATGACACAATAAACACAATTTTCTGGAGGCCCTCGCTTCTGTTTGGAAATACTTCCTCCATTCCCCATTATAAATCATTTCAAGAATTTTGAAGAGTCAAAAATCCATCCTAAATTATAAATCATTTTAAGAATTTTGAAAAGTAAAAATATTTCAAATTTGACTAAAATTATAAAGATTTATGACATCAAATAGGTGAAAATATAATTGATGAAGAATTTAATGATACTTAGATGACATCATAAATGTTATTATATTATCATATAAATTTGGTCAAACTTGAGATAATTTAATTTTTAAAAATTCTTGAAATAACTTACAATTTGGAATGGATGAGCACTGCTTTTACGAAGTTCAATTATTTCTCTCGAAAAATCCGGATAACTCTCCAAACTATGCATATACATCAACTCTCTCAGTCACACATGTCCGACTATATGCTTAGCACTCACGAGTGTAACTGTGTATCCATGAAAACTTGGTTTTGAACCTCGTAAATCATAGGTATCCCCGCGCACACCATTTTGTAAGTTGTAACTCGTTTTTGCTTTTTTATTCATAAATATATAGTATATATCTATATATATGATATATCTATAAACTTAAAAAATCAAACGACCTGTCGCTCCATCCCCGTATGGGTGGAGAACCCGTTGCTGTTGAGATTATACTTAAAATGGAGAAATACTTGGCTATCGAAACCTCTGTTGAGATTATTTGAGAAACCGAATCAATTTGATATGTACGTTCTTCCACAAGGAAACAAGGGAAAATTTTCCACTGTTCTCGCATGAGAGTGCTCCTCTAGGACGACCGGACAAACGTGTTCTCTAGTGCGATTTGATTTAGTTAGAGCAACTCCAAGAGACTGCTAATCTTACCCTCAATACTTTTTTTAGGAAAAAAGAGAGAAAAAATGAACTCCAACAATCCACCTAAACCTTCCTCAATTTTTTAGCGACGCTAAAAAACAGCCTGCCACCGTGTATATTTCAGCGTTGGCGTTCCTCCCCCAATCCTGATTCCCGCACGCCCTCGCGTCCCTTCCGATGGGCCCAATATGATGACGTGGCCTGTGTTTGAAATATTAGGGGCTATTTATTAGCGATCTGCTGTGGACTGATATGTTTTTAGGGGAATTTTTTTTAGAAGAATCCCCAATACATAGTTTTGGGAAAGAATTTTTTAGATACTCTTGGAGTTGCTCTTATCTCGTTTAGTCCATCCTCTGGAACCTTTTTTTTTTCCATTCCACTGGAGAAGGTTGGGTGAGGGGGTGAAGCTTTCGGTGCCGACACGCCCAGCGTCCCTGACCCGCGGTCAGTCCATCAGGCCGGTGGCCGGCGTACACGTTACAGCCATGTGCTTCACTAGTTGCTGCTGAATGAAGCGTGTACTTTGCAAATTGTTTGCGAGTAAATTTTGGAATTTAGAATGCTAAAATGATATATAATTTGTTTTTTTACTAATGCTACCTGATTTCCTTGACTACGCCATACGGAGACGACTCGATTATCCCAAAGTCTCGCCGATTCCTTCCAAGTATATTCGTGCTAATTTATTCGCGTAAGGGTACCTGCTGTAGCAGTTTTTATTCCCATAGCCAGTTTGAACAAAGCGACGTTTGGCAGTGGGATCACGGCACCGGCGAAAGAGTTTTTCTTTTCACGGTTGGCGTGCGTGCCGATTTGTTAAACTCACATCAGTTTGCTTCGATCATTGCGTGCAAATGCGAAAAATGTTCTGTAGAGATGATCGTGACGCGCATGGGGATGAGTTGGGGTCTTGGGGATAGGGGCGAAGGCAACTGTTTGCCCAATCTAGTGACCGGGGCATATAAAGGAGGATGCAGTTGCAGTGCGTGCTAACCTGATGAAACATTGTCGTCCTGATCCTCTTCGATCTATAGGAAAAGCGTTGTTGAAAAGGACTGCCCGTCCTCTCTCCCCGAAACGCTCTTCTTCGTTGCAAAGCTGCAGCAGCAGTGAGTGTGATAGAATCATAGAAAAGCTACGTCGTTGTCATGGCAACCAATGGTATCGCCGAGAGCGAGAGATTATGTAGGATACGATGTACTTATTCATAATGATATATTTAGTTTTATAGTTTAAACAGATTTTTTTCGCAAAAACAGGTTTAAACTGATTTTGTTCTTCGCGCTTTCGTATGAAGTGTGAACCAATACGCTCATGCACTTTCTTAATCCAAACAGGTCTTGACGGGTATGGAAGTGTCTTACCCTTACATAGGACAAAGCAGCGGAACTTCATTTTGATCGGTAGCATCTCACATTCTCATCGTATATTTTATAGCACAATATAAATGATACAATTATAGTTAGCCTGAATAAACATTGTGCGTTGGGAGCCAAAACGACGGCCGGCCTCATGATTGCAGGTTTACCATTTATTTTGGGACTAACTAATGCCACTTTCAAAATGTAAATAAACCATGGGTCTCTTGATTAGTGGATTAATTTCGTCAAATGTTTTCTCTAACTTCTATATATCTGGCATTTCCAAAATTTTTAGGTATTCCTTTTGATAAATTTGCAAAATGTTGAATGCACTTGTGGTGCTTTCACCAAATATGCAAGGGTTAATTATTAAGATATCCCTTGAATTAGGATTATGGGCTTATGCGAACATGTGTTGATGGCAGTTAGCATGTCAATTTGTGAACCGCAAACGCACGGATCAGTTGTAATTTTTCCCTTTGAGATTCCTTAAGGTTTATCAATCCACGGAACAAGGGATTTGGAATTTGTACGCTTAACTAAGTACTAATCAATGTAACTAAAAGCTCTTTGTATAAGATATGTTTATACTAACAAAAGAACTAGTAGTCGATATCAAGCAGATAGAGAATAGAGGGTGTAAACAAGATAGATTAAACGATTGTCCTAGGGATCTAGGATCACTTGTAGATGCAACCACCATGCATGAAAGAACTAGATCTAAGTGTTATCATGAGTGGATGTGAACTATATACTTTCCTTCCCGCAATATTGTCACTACACAGGGGTACTCAACTATCGGAACAAGAACACTGCATGATGATCGTTCTAGGTAAGCAACAAAGCAACCTAAAGTAGCGCTGGCTAGCCTTTGCATGAAAGAGCATCATCAAGATATGAATGATAATAAAATAGATCTTAAACAGAGGTTTAGCGATTACAAATCAAGATCTCCATCAACCCCGAGGACAAACAGAGGTATTACCCTATAATCATACACATGTTGACGTAAAAGGAGGTAAAGGATGCCTGTAGATCAACTAGACTGAAGACGACGATGAATGGGGACAGGAAAGCCCCAGGCTGATCGGCCTAGGCACCTCCAAGCCGATCGACTTGGGGAGTTTTTACCTCCCCTGGTGCTCCTCTTCGCGTGGCCGCCTGTAGATCCAATCTTCTCTCCATTTTTCCTTCTTGTGGCGGCGGTGGATGGTGTTCTTGTGGTGTTTTCTCTCTTTTCCAACTCTCCTTCCTTGATGTTCATGAGGGGATATTTATAGTCCTTCATAGGCGACGACTCTGTGTCGATGTCGGTGAAAAAACCCTAGACAACGTCATAGACTTCACGTTGAAGAAATGGGAAGTCGACCGGACCCAAGAATAGGCTAGGCCGATCGGCCCAGAGGGTCCCAAGCCGATCGGCCTGAGCCCTTTCTGACCCTTCCAGTCCTCTCCTTCCTCGTGCTGACTTCCCTCGACGACCTATGTCCAAATTTCCATTAAGCTCTTTATGCAAACCCCCTTGATTATGTCGTATTTCCTACCAAAATATAATATACTCCAAAATACAACACATATGCAATAATTGAGTTATTTTAAGTGCCTAGTGGCGGGTTAGTATAAGAATATGAATGAAAACACTAGTTAAATAACACTAAAAGTGTGTAAATAATGAGCATCAACAATCCCCCCACGCTTAGCTCTTGCTCGTCCTTGAGCAAGTCAGGCGACTATAAACTCCTCCAACGGGTTGAACAAAGATCTTGAACCAAACTTGAGCAAGCGAGTCAAACACTTAGCCTTTGAAACAAAAGATCAGCGGAGCAGCAAAGATAATGAAAGTGTGGGTGTTCGAAGACTTATTGTGGAGGAACACCTCGGATTAACTTAGCTAAAGCACAATTAAGTCGCCTAACACGCGAATCTCATGCTTTAATCAAGTTAACTCGACGATCCGTCGGATTTCATCCGATTAAACCACTTAAACAGGACCGAGTTAGCATAGCTCACACGAAGGTGAGTGGTTCCAGAGAATACAACAGAACAATACTTAGTCCAACGATTCATTACACACTGGTTCGAAAATCAGAGTTTTACAAGGTTCAAAGCAACGGAAGATAAAATATAGCGGAAGCTAGCGCCGGGGTCGGATGTCCGTGGTGAGGCCAACAGGACATCAGTGATCTCGCTCCTCGCCATCCGAGGAGGGATCCCACTCGACCGTCCACCCAGGAGGAAGGTGGGGCGGCCAAGTGCCAACAGCAGCACGCTCGGAAGTTTCAACTTCACCTAAAAAGAGATGCCACAAACAAGGCTGAGCTTCTAAGCTCAACAAGACTTATCCGACCGGTGGAAAAACTACTCCACCACTTCTAGACATGCAAGGCTCTTTGGCTGAGGGGTTTGTTTTGCCAAAAGAAACTACAGTAGGTCCTTACCTTCAAGTTTTAGCTCCAGTTCTAAGTTCATTAACTAGCCTACTTTTGTAACTTATGCTAAGCAAACACGGATCCAAACATAATGTGTATATAGCTCAATCATCTAGTTCACATCATCATCATGTTCCATCTTTACTCAGTGTAGCATAGCGATCAAGCAGTCTCAAACTGTGAGAGGCAGACGAATCGATTCGAGTTCCTTAACCATGCATGGCGAACCTAACCTCACGACATCCGCGCACCACCGAGGGTCGCTTCCTGTGTCGGCCGTCCCCATCAATTCCCTGACCCGTGTCGGCCCCACCTCTCTTGGTGCAAGGTTCCACAGACCCGGCCTCTGCCGTTCCGTGACCACACTTGCCACCACATGCGGCCGTAGGGGAACTCTGTTCCAGAGACAGTGGATCGAACCGCTCACATCCAGGTTCAATCAGGTACTAGGCTTCCCCATCCCATAATGGGTATGAGATTAGTACTTTCAAACACTTGATCATGAACACCACCACTGTCGGACCTTATATAGATTCAAGTAAACAGACGGGGCGATCAGCCGACCACTAAAAGAGTTCACCAAGCCCTGCCCCGTCCATCGTCCTTATAGTTGTAATCAGAAGGAGAACAACCAACTCCTATAACTCGCGAGTGACAGGAAATCACTCGACTTCTGCCGAGCCCTATTAAGCATTGCAACTACTCGGACTCAACAAACTAGTGTTCAGATCAAGGGAACTAAGTCATGCATCTATGGTTTCAAACAACTCCTATAACGTAAATGCACACACATATGAAGGAAGGCATGTGCAAGTTTAGAAGGTTGGGTTCATGCTCCGGGGCTTGCCTTCGAGCGGGGTGGAGGCAAACTGGTCCTCGACGGGTTCGGCTTCAGCTCTTGCGGTCGGCGGCTCAGCTATTGCTCCATCTTTTGGCGCCGGATGCAGTTCGTATGTGCCCTTGGCAAGATTTAGCTCTACACGGAAGTGCAATGCATGTTTAAATATTTAGACGGTTATTTCAACAACACTTGCACGTTTTAGCTCAGACACTTGTAGCAAAGCTACAGGAAAGGTGGAGGAGTCCAACTTCAGTTGGTGGAGAACAGGATAAAAGGGTTGGATTGGGAGAAACTTATGATCTGACCCTTAGATTTAAGGAATAACTGTACCGGGGTCCTCAGACTTAACACAGAGAAGTCCCCGAAATTTTACACAGATACCCTCAGGTCAAAGAAAAAGATACAGCTGAGCCCTCGGGCGAGGCGGATAAGGTCGGCGAAATAGACAGGGTCGAGCGAGACGGAAAAAGGGGTCGGGTGAACCGGGAAGGGGGTCAGCAGCTTACCTTCAGGTCTACTGGCGAAGTCTTGGGGTCGGGAAGGAACAGACTTAGGCGGAAGGACTAAGACGCTAAGGCTTGGATGGCGGCGAGGTTCGACGGTGCTCCGGCGGCGGCGGGGCTTCTTGTGGACAACAAGCAAGCTCTAGCATCATGCGGAGGAACAGACGGCTGGTGGGTTGGGGAGAAGCGGGTTGGAGCGGAGAGAGGAACTTTCTCAAGAGCTTAAGCGGCAGTGCTCAATTGCGAGCAGAGTATGGTGCGGCGAAGCAACGATGGCAAAGGAAACTCCAGTAGGGGCTCTGGTACTCCTTTTTATAGCTGCGCGAAAGAGAGAGAGAGAGAGAGAGAGAGAGAGAGAGAGAGAGAGAGTTTGAGCCGCGTGAAGATCGGGTCGAAAAGGATGGAGTGCTCTGCCTTGGCGGCGATTGGGCGGCGATGGGGCGGTCGAAGCGGAGCTTCGGAGACAGGGTCTTTGGTCATTGGGCACTGGAGACAAAGCCGGCGTAGGCGCGATTTTACCGGGATTAAGAGTTGGCGAAGGCGAGGAGGGTCTGGTCGCGTCAAGCGGCGGATTGTGGGCGGCGACTTGACTGGCGTGTGACAGGAAGGAAGGCACTGCAAGCGAGGTCGCAGCAGGCGAGGTGACAGGGCGAGCGGCGGTGCGAGCGAGTGCAGAACAGCGGCTTGCCGGGGCGGGTTATTGGCAAGGTGGAAAAAGGAGCTGTCCCTGCCGGAGCCGTTGTTGGCGAGGGTGGAATCGTCGTGGAGCGCGCGTGTGGGCGGTACGACTGTGGAGAGGCGGAAAAGCTGGAAGGCATTGGGGCGCGCGGCCGGGGATCCGGGCGAGGTGACGGGTGCGGGATGCGAGGCGGTCTGGCGCGGCAATGGCAAAACCTCTGCCACGGCGGCGACAGGGCGCCTTGGCGCGGCCGGCGAGGGTGTGAGCGAGACGAGGCGAGGTAGAAAGGGCTGCAGGGGCTTCCGTGCGCGATTGGGAGGGAGGCGTGCTGATCTATCTTGTCGCGGCTGGCGACTAGGTGAGGTGGCGCGCGTCGGGGAGGTCGAGCCACGCAGCGGGGAAGCTCTAAAGCGGGGCGCACGCTGGCTCTAGCACGTTTGACTCGAGATATCCGGGGGATCTGGTTGTGGGTCCTCCTTCCAGTCTCTGGCTCTCCCACAGCTATAAGATTTTGGAGGAACACTGTCTTTGGGACTTAGAGAAGAGCTGCCGTTAGCCGGTGGGTGCGATTTTGTGCGGTTTTAGGGGTCAGCTGATGGAGATGGCAGATTTGGGGTTAGTCTTGGGATTAACTCAGCGGATTAAACCAAGGTCGTTACACTTATCAAAACAAGAAGTACTCCACAGCTTTTATTAGAACTAAGTTACTTCAAGAGTTAATCATGCTTACTTTCTAGTTCGCCTTGGAGGGTTTTTCTTTGGTCATAAAGTATTATCCCTGCAACAAGAATTAAAACCAAGATTCTCTTCCAGGTACTATCATGTCGCTCAAATTAGATGTGGCTATCCTATTTAGTTTGCAAGCTCTCATCTCTCAAAAAATCACTCATTATGTGGTGGAGCTTGGACAAGGCTTAGCAAGAATTAACATTTATATTATCGAATTAAGAAAACTGTCTAACGGTTGCTTACCTTCTGAGCTAATGATCATAAGAATAACCATATAATGTAAGGTTTTCAAGGATGAGAAGATATAGAATAGTGGACATGTGCAAAGGCAAATAAAATAATGACTCTGAGGCCCAAGTAATATCCTTGTCGTCGGATTGCACATGGTTGGAATGAAAAATCCGTTCTGTAAATAAGGTCATTCTTCTTTGCACTTCTCTTGATCTTCATGACAGTAAAAACTCCTCCTTTATTTCTTTCTTTCCTGTCACTTCTCTTTTTCTCTTTCTTTCCTTCTTTCTTTCTACTTTTTTTATTTTTCTTCTTTTCTCCGAACTTCCTCTGAACAGCACACTACAAAAATTAGCTTTAGAATATTCCAAAGACCTTCTAGGAAATTTTCGCTCACGAACCGAGGTAGTGGGCCCCCACTCTCGCCTCTCCTCTTCCTCGTTTTTCTGGTGTGGCTTCCATATTCAGTATCTTCCATAATTTTTAAGATCCCATGAGTAGAAACGGAATAGATCTTCGAATAATGGGTTGTGTTCAAGGAATAGGTAATAAAATTGAAAAGTATTTGGTGCGGATTTAGAAATTTAGTAGAAAATATGATTTTTCCAATGAAAAACTCTCATTACTGAATATTGATGAGGCTAGCAAAAAGAGATAATAGAAAGATATGATCAATGCTCAAAATTAAAGCAATCCAAGAGAGAGCGATCCTAACTCAATTCAAAGGATCAACTTTGCGTATGGTGGTACGAATAAATATTTTTAGGCTTTGGATAGGATAAACAATAACTCTCAACCTGATTAGAGAACTTGATCAATCTTGTTTTTACAAAGGATTTTGATAATCAATAAAAATTTAAATCACCTCCAAATTAAACCTTACTCATAGAGCATAATCAAAGCCAAAGTACTAGATCATCATGAAGCATGGGTATTGCAAAGATAAATCAATTTCTAAACTCCACAACAAAGATTTCAAATTCAAGCTATGGCTCATGGTCCAAAGTTGTGAAGCTAAAGCAAAAGACAAGTAAGCCAAGGTAGACAATAAAAACACTCGCATGATCCTCGAATTTTATTCATGCTTCTTCTCACAAAGACGCTAAAGTAGCGATCTATGCCTAAGTCTTCCCAGAAGTTTAAGAAGACTACTACTTTATCTACTTTTGATTGAAATAAAAATACTAATTAAGACTCTCACACGACTAGACTCAGATTAAACTAGATCCAAAAACTCCATACGAGCGGCGATCGCACCCCTCCCCCCCTCCCCCCCCCCCCCCCCCCCCCCCGCTTGAAATTTACGACGTCCTCATTGTAACCACATGAAGTACAAAGAGGTGAGATGCTTGTAAATGCACTAGTGACGCTGCCCGCACTGGTTGCACATAGGGCGGCTGTTGCTCCTTCACCATGGGACTTATTCTTCCTCATGTTGCCGCACATTGCGAAGAGCTTCATCATGTTCCTCTGCAAGAATGTAAAGTCGTTCTCCTAGTGGTGATCGTTCTCCTCCACCTTGTGATCCAGCTCCTACATGGCTTGCATGATGTCATCGACGACGTTGAAGAGGTACCGAATGTTCTTACGGCAAGCGATGCAACAAGATTGTAGATGTTCTTTAAATTCCAGGCCATCGTCTTCTGGATCTTCTTCTTTGGCTTGTCTTAACGGTGGCCATCTTGCTCCTTGCTCTCCTACTTTTCTCCAGCCCAATCCTAGTACGTACCATCGTCTTCTCTGTCATCACGGCCTACAGCACCCCATGACCCTGGGCTCCTATCATCATCCCAATTGCTATCACCTCCATAGTCAGCTGGCGTGTACTTGGGTGTCTTCTCCATGTAGCTCTTGCGCTTGATCCCAAGAAGCCTTGCTGAACGCCTTGTGGGAGCGACGACGACCTCCTTCTTCTTCTTGGGTGCTTCATCTTCACTCAAGAGGATGATCACATAGCGATTCGCAAGCTTTCCAGATGGTGCCTTCCCTCCAACATTGATGCGAGCATTGCGAGAGGTTCTTGGTGGAGTTTTGGGATCAAAGTCGAACCTCTTGACCTCGACTCAAAGGGAAACGCCGGTGGCCACCAGTGGGGGCTGGGTCGATCTGCCTGGGGAGGTCAGGACGATCGGTGTGGCCTCTCCCTTGGCCGCCAGCACCCCCCTCTCGTCTCCCGAGCTCTTGGTCGCCTCCATTGCACTTTTTTTCTGGTTTTGGTGGATCCGAATGCTTGGGTAGATGTGAAATTCGACCTCCAATTGGCCTCCATTATATACTTTTGAAGTCTTGGCCAAGGATCCACATATTGCCAAAAACCTCTTCACCCCTTCCCACAAAATTCACTTCCATAAACTGTCATTACCAAAAATGGGGAAGGGGGAACCGAATCAGAGCCAAGAACACCCTAGGCCGATCGGCCTAGGGGTATCTAGGCTGATCGGCCTAGGGGGTTTCTAGCCCCTCTAAACTTCACTTTTTCGTGGCAGCGCGTACGTCCAAAAATAAATCTATTTTTTGAGTCCCACACAAAAATTCGAAAGAAAATAACATGATGAAATAAAGTATGTACAAGGTACCTGTTTTATCGTCGTCAGGCTTGACAAAGTCGTTCTTCCTCCCTGATGTAGACGTCAACATAATTGATAGGCACCACCCATTCACAACATATTGATCTCCTTTGACGTCCTTGCTTGTTACTGCTCCGGTAGGTGACACGGAATGAACTACATATGGTCCGTCCCATTTGCTCATCAATTTTCTTTTACCGAAAAGTTTAAATCTTGAATTGAATAATAGCACTTTGTCTCCTTTTTTGAATTCTTTCTTGTGAAGCCTCTTATCAAACCATCTCTTGATTCACTCCTTGTAAATGCTTGCACTATGGTAAGCTTTCAGCCTCATCTCTTCCGATTCACTTATTTGAATTCTTCTCTTTACTCTTGCGGCATCGACGTCAAGATTCATTTCTTTTATAGCCCAATAAGTTTTATGTTCTAGTTCGACGGGAAGATGACATATTTTTCCATAGATGAATTGATATGGAGTCATACATATAGGTATTTTATGAGCTGTTCTGTATGCCCACAGTGCTCCGTCTAGTTTGTTTGACCAATCCTTCCCTCCTTTGACTACCATCTTCTTCAACATATCCTTGAGTTGTTTATTTGAAGTTTCTACCTGGCTATTTGTTTGAGGATGATAAGCTGTAGACACTCTGTGGTCAATTCCCAATTTCTTAAAACATTTGCCAAAATCCTTCCCTGTGAAGTGCGATCCTCCGTCACCTATCAATATTCTGGGCACTCCATACCTAGGAAATATAATTGTCTTACCATATGTATTGATTCTTTTGTTGATGCCTTCCGACATGGGATAGTTTCTACCCATTTAGACACATAATCAACCATAACCAGGATATGTTCATAACCATATGAATTTAAGAATGGTCCCGTGAAATCTATACCCCAAACATCAAATAGATCCACTTGCAAATTATAGTTCAAAGACATAGAGTTTCTGGATGAAATATTTCCTGTTCTCTAGCATTCTAGGCAAGTAGCAATGAACCTTTTTGCGTCTTCATACATTTCTAGCCAATAAAATCTGCTTGCCCAAACTTTTGCTTGAGTTCTGAAGAGTTTATAATGTTCTCCATATTCTGATGAATGGCATTTTCTAAGCACCGCTTCTTTTTCTTCCCTTGGAATGCATCTTCTTAGTACCCCGTCTGCCCCATATCTATATAGAAAAGGTGTAGACCAAAAGTATTTCTTACTTTCAGCAATTAGTTTTCTTCTTTAATTCCTATCCAAGTGATGTAAAGTTGCTCTTTTTATTGCTCTGATAATATCATGCATCCAATCATCCTTCTCAAGTATTCTGTATAAATGGCCATATCTCATTCAATCTTCAATAGGCTCTTTTCCATCATCTTGTTGATACATACTTGACAAGTGGTTGGCTACCACATTTTCTTATCCCTTTTTATTTCTGATTTCCACATCAAACTCTTGTAATAGCAATATCCAGCAAATCAGTCATGGTTTAGCATCTTTCTTGACAAAAGATATTTAATTGAAGCATGGTCGGTGTACACAATCACTTTAAAATTCACAATATAGGATCTGAACTTTTCAAAAGTGAATCCTACGACAAACAATTCCTTCTCTGTAGTTGCATAATTTATTTGAGTCTCATTTAAAGTCTTGCTAGCATAGTAAATTGCATGTATCTTCCCTTCTTTTCTTTGTACAAGGATTGCTTGTCGACGTTTTATTAGGGAAGATTTGCCGCATGAATCCTTGAATGGGTTAGCTTACAAGACACAGGAGGTTTTATATTGGTTCAGGCAACTCGCCCTACGTCCAGTTTGTGATGCAGATTCTTTATTCCTATGCTCGGGAGCTCAAGTCTGAAGTAGGAGGTTACAAACAGTGTGTATGTGTGTGTATGCGTGTGTTCTACTTGGGTTAATCCCCTTCCCATTCCCCCATGCCCTTATATACACGGTTCATGGGGAGGGTTACATCGTCAATCGTTGCCGATCTACTACGCAGTCGGGCGCCTCCCCTTGGCTAGCCGTGGTGGGTCCTGTTGTACATACATCTACGGATCCACCAGAAGGTTTGGACAGTCTTAAATACAAGGTTGGACATCGAGATGTACATGGAGACTATAGCGCAGGATGGCATAGTCTACGTGGCAAAACTAGTCGAGGATTAGGAAAAGTACTCGTAGCAATAAGAGTAGAACTCGTCTAGTCGAATCCGACTAGTATTCTTATAAACAACTGACCTGTAACCCTACCCCAGCAATATAAGGTGAGGCAGGGACCCCCTCCAAAGAAATTCAATCTAACCAACACACAGGACGTAGGGTATTATGCTATTCAGCAGCCCGAACCTGTCTAAATCATGTGTCTGCATTTACCTTCAAATTCTTGATTTCGACGAGTCCCACTAACCAAAACACTACCTCAGACACCTCTCTCGGTAGGTTGCCGGGTCAAAACACCGATAGCTGACGCACTAGGTAGGGAAGCTTGCCAAGAATCCATTGGCGAACTCGATGGCATGACTCATCATCAAGCCAATCATCGTGTTTGAAGCAGGCACGATGTTCATCTTTGGCTCCTGGGTTTGCATCGCAGATGGCGCTGGAAATTTCCAACGCCACGTTGCGTTGACCCTCGAGAAGAAGCAACAAACCATGAAGCTCTAGCGCCAAGCTCTGGAGGATCTTGTCGAGAAATTCGGCAAATTCTCAATTTCGGACTTAATCAGGGGCTGAAGGACGAGTTCGAGTACAACTCGACTTCTCCCACTAGTTGGATTGACTTTCACGAGCTGGTGCATAAGCCATCGTGCGAGTCGGACTACCACCTGAGTAATTCCCGTTTGGACTCCGCAAAGCGGCCACTAATTATCAGGCTACCCTGTCCAGATCACAAACCGATATGGATACAATCGAGAACCACGACTACTACTTGGACTCGGACGAGGAGACTCCTTTATCATGTCCGCAGTAGGGCCTGGTAATCACATCAGCCCTCCAAAGCAGATTTGTCTACTGGCCCAACATGAAGCCACCTGCTTTCGCCAAGGACGACGATTCACGCCTCATCGTCTACCTCGACACCCTCCCAAACCAAGAGGAAACTCCTCTGTCGCTCACCTATGAAGAAGGTGGCACTGTGGAGGTCATCACTTCAAGCTCGGGAAGCTACTCTTCAGAGTGAGAACTCTTCACCCTCATTACTGGATAAGAGAACGAGGAAGAAGAGGAACAGGATAGAAACCCGTGACATGAGCGTCATCCTGATGACGTCTCGCAGGATGAGCTCACTGCCAACATTGTTGGAGAAGAAACTGAAACTCAAAGAATTCGACGACGAGCAAGAAACGCCGCAAGAGCCGCGCGTCGCTGCTGCCTTGCAGCAAACTTACCAATCCAGAACCTGGATAACGCCTTTGAAGCGATTCAAACGCATCATCATCATACTCCTCTAGCTATCGTCGCGTCTATTGATCTTATCACTCGCGCGATGCCTCAGAACAAGTACACAAGACAGTTGGCTCAACTGGCGGAACTCGCTTACGAACAACTCGATCAGCAGAATCCAATACAGTTAGTTTAACGTTCCCCATCCCACCGTAGTCAACATGGCAGTAGCCATAGAGGCCCTCCGTTCAGACCAAGCCAACTTGGAGGTGCCAGACCAAGCCAAGCTGGAGCAGAGGGTAGTCGGGCAGGGCCCTCGGGAGGCCGTGGCCACGGTGAGGCTAACCCAGAACCCGAGCACCCAGCAGAAGACCGCCGCAACAAGATCAACACCAGCCGCGAGGCCCGTACCATCATCGATGGATGGCACCACGAGCACGAACAAGAAGTCGAACACCCAAGAGATAATTCTGACGGGTTTCCCGCCTTCTCAAGACGTGTGAGAAGGACAATTCTACCCAAAAAAAATCCAAACCTCCGGGTATCACCAAGTACGATGGCAAGCAGGATCCAGTCCATTGGCTGCGATGCTACTCGCTGTCAGTACAAGCAGCTGGGGGACGACAACACCAATGTCATCTACTTCCCCATCTGCATGGAAGCAGCACCACTCATATGGATCGAATCATTGGATAAGAACTCCATCAACTTGTTGAAGGACCTCAAGGTAGCGTTCACCAACAACTACGCAGGGCAATGCAACATCCTAGCAACAGTATCGACTTATCCCAAGTTAAAAACAAGAAGGCGAGACCCTACGGAGCTACTTACATCGCTTCTTCAACAAGAAGGCCACAATCATGGAAATCACGAAGCGCAACATTATAGACTGCTTCCAGAACGGCCTCCACGACTGCCAGATGTTCCTAGACTTCGACAGAAGATACCCCGCTGATGTCAAATCTCTCAAGATTATAGTACAGGTGTGGGCAGATGAAGAAGATAGGGAGATCGAAAGGTTCGAGTCCAATCGCAACAAGGGCCAGAATAACAATAATCATAACAATGGCCAACGCAATGAGAAGAACCGCAACGATCGCCCTAACAATGACAACCAAAATAACTACTCGGGAGGCCACAACCAAAAGCGAAAGCCAGACAATACTGTCGCGACAATGTCATAGTCATCCACGAAAGGTGGCGGGAAGAATCAAGACAGGCCCTCGTTCAACGAGCTCCTGAAGAAACAGTGCCCTTGGCACCCATACCACAAACACTCTGCAATAGACTGTTTTAGTCAACGCAGAGTCATGAAGGACCTGCCAGAACCATCTGGCACCAAAAACAAGGGCAATACCAAGGAAGACGAAGATGATGGTGATAATGGCAAGTTCTAGAATCCATCCAACACCATCAATGTCATCTTCGGCGGAACACCAGTTATTGCTACTAAGCGGTCCTAGAAGCTCGCCCTTCGAGAGATAAAGTCCATTAAATCTGCGACGCCAACGTTCCTCAAATGGTCCGAGGTGCCAATTATCTTCTCCAAGAAGGACCAATGGACTAGTTTCTCAGACCCATGATGGTATCCCCTCGTCCTAGACCCAATTGCCATTGGCTCCAGACTTACTAAAGTACTCATCGACGGCGGTAGCGGTCTCAACGTACTATTCACCAAGACACTGAAAAAGATGTTCTCGACATCACCGATATGCTCACCCCAAACGAACATTCTGTTCTATGGGATCATCCCGAGCAACGCGGCTGTACCCCTCGGACGGGTGGTTTTGCCAGTTACCTTTGGGACCAAAGAACACTACTGGATAGAATACATCCGGTTCGAGGTAGCGGACTTCAAAACATCATACCATGCCATTTTCGGAAGACCAGCTTTGACCAAATTTATGGCCATCCCGCACTACGTGTACTTAGTACTCAAGATGCCGAGACCCAAGGGAGTACTCTCCCCGCGCGAAGACTTGAAGAGGTCGTATGACTGCGACACAAAAGTTGTGGAGCTAGTGGCAACTACACAAGTACCAAATTTGATGATGCAATTTTTCGCTGCATCCAATAAGTTGTCCCTGTTAGAACTTGAAATCCTAGAAAAGAAATCGGGGGCAACCAAGGTCAAGCCGGCAAGTGAAGTAGACGTCAAAGCCAGTGACCTTGAGACTGGTGATAAGTCGAAGACAACCCTGATTGGCACAGGGTTGGATCCTAAATAGGAAAGCACGCTCATCAACTTCCTTCGGGGCGACCAAGACATCTTCGCGTGGAAACCAGCAGACATGCCGGGGATGCCCAAAAAGTTGATCGAGCACTCACTCAACGTGAATCCAGAAGCTACACCAAAAAGACAACAAAGATATGCATGTGGCTACATGCGATGTTGTGGGAACAACACGAGAGCTGATGTAAGCTCAAACTAGGCATATAGAAATTACCCATCTAACGTTTTCCTTTGTTGGTACCTTTGTACCTTTTTCGCAAATTAAGTACCTTTTCGACTAGTACTTGTAACTATATGTGAAAGGTTTTGGATTGCTGCTAATGAAAGCCCACTATGGTAGTTTGCAAGCACTGTAAAACACATAACACATGTCCTATTCATGTCACTTCTATTACACATTGTGGGAAACACAATAACTAAATCTTTATTTTGTATATCACCCTAACAATATTGTTTATTCGTGAAATACCCAACAATAAGGGTTTAGCGGTCATTTGTTTATTTATAGACGGTCTTAGAACATATGGCGTCGGAGGTCTATTGAACAGGCGAACGCCTTCTCCATCTCGTCTAGGCAACGGTCCTTCTCCGCCCGAGACCAACCCTGCAGAGAAAGTGGTTCAAAGAGAATTGTCATTGTGTTAAGAACCTATGCATTTTCAGCAGCTGATGAACTGAAGAAGAAAGGCAGCACAAAGTCAGGTGTCAGGCAGGGCCTTACGGAAGCGACTTGATTAAGCTTGCCGCGGATATTCTGCTGCAGCTGCGACAGATCACCCTCCCACTCGTAGAACTCCAGCTCTTTCTGGAGATGAATCTTCTCAGCAACCTATCGACGACCAGAGCACATAGTTTCTTTGTTAAGAACATCAAATGCAGCAACCGAATTATTTCTGATTTACAAACTGCCCTGATTGTTAAAAGGGAAAAATGATTCAAATATTCCTATCTGGTATTCTGGCCACCTTTTTGCCAATGATTCGGCCCCCAGCGCTATGAGCAAAGTACACGTTGTAGAAATGGCAGACAAATGCATAGGGCTCCTTCACAGACAGCTCTTCCAGCAAGGAAGCATATGTAATGCCAGGAGCACATGGTTCAGGAATCTTGTGACCTTGTTGCCTGAACCATTCCAAATCCTTCTTCAGAGGCTCTGATCTCTCCAACCCGGTGCTCCGGAACTCGGCATCTGAAAGAATCAGACAATAACTACAGTGTCAGTGTCAACAAGCATCATGCAGGATCTTGCGATGATGTGTTAGTACTATTACTCTATTACTACGCAAAAAACCACAGAGGAAAAGAGTAACTCACACCAGGGGATGGCGGCGCTGTCGACGATGGCCTCGAGCGTCTCGAAGACGAGCTTGCTGTCGACGAGGAAGCGGAGGTACCCCTCGACGGTGGGCCGCCACTTGGCGACGGGCGGCTCCATGGGCGCCTCCTTCTCGCCATACTTCGACTGGTCCCTGCTGTGCAGCCGCATGGCCACCGCCCGCATCTCCTCGATGAACGTCCTCTCCCGCTCCTCCACGCTTGCGGCGGCGGCCGTGTTCGTGGCCGCGGCCACGGTGGCGACCAGCGGCCTCCTCAGCGCCGCGACGGAGACGGCGACGGTCCCTGGCCGCCGGAGCACGGCGGGAACCGCGCGGCGGGCAGGCTGGTCAGGGAGGAAGTGGATCGAGGGGGCGCGATCGAGGGAGAGGGCGCCATGGGGAACGGAGAGCCATGCGGGCGCCATAGGGAACGAATCGGACAGGCACAGGCTAGCTAGCTATTCACTTGTTCAGGCGCGGGCCGGGGGAGCAGAGAGCTGAGAGCTTTCGGGTGGCATGGGGTGGTGAGGGCTGGGTGTTCTTATAGCGATGGGCCTGGGGAGAGGAGGTGCCGGCCGGTGGGCGGTGTTCTTGGAGCGAGGTGATGGCGCGGCAGCTGCGCGGGAGATGAGGAGGCCGGGAGTCCGGGATGAGAAGATGGATGGGAACGGAGGCGCGGGAAACCGTGTTGGATCTAGGGCCGGAGGAAGGAGGGGAGCGACCGACGAGCGAGGAGGTGGAGGTGGTTACATTGACAGGGGCCCTCAACACTGATCAGCCCACAAATCAATTATGGTCATGTTTAGTTACCCCAAATTCCTAACTTTGGCACCATGCAAAAAGAAGATTCCCTATCACACATGGAATACTAAATGTAGACGAAATCAAAAACTAATTATACAGTTTTTTTGTACTTTGTGAGACGAATCTTTTGAGCCTAATTAATCAATGTTTGGACAATAATTCACAAATACAAACGAAATGCTACAGTTGCGCATTTATGGTAAAATGCCAATTTTGCCGCTCCTAAATTGGGAACTGAACCAGACCTAAAAAGGTGGGAACATGGGGATTATATCTAGCAGGTTTATAAACTTGTTAAACGTGTCTTAATTAAGATCCAAATAACATAATCAATAATAAGTATACATATACTCTATGCAGATCAGATGCCATGTTTATGGGTCAGATAGACTAAGGTCCTGATTGTATGAGCTGTAGTTGGCTTTTTTTTCTAGAAAATCAATACTAATTTTTAGAAAATTTGTTTAGTTTCGTAGACTCAAAAAATTACGAAAAGTTGAAAAAATTAAGCTTTTCAATTTTCCATATAAACTCAGCTTTTCTGAGTTTTTGAAAAGTCAAAAGGTGCATAAGAAATTTGTTGTTTGTTAGTTGTTTGTTTGACCTTCCGCTCAAACAAACAGGTCTAAGTTTGCACTGATTATATTATTGATTTGAACCTTAAGTTGTGTATTTAAAATTTGTGCATTTTAATATCGCAAGGACTAGATTAGCACTGCGAAATTAATTGAAGGCTGCAAATTATGAAGCCATGTTATACTTTTCGATCTACTCTTTTTTTTTCTATGCACAAGGAGTGTTATCAGCAGCGCACGAACCAAGGAGCCCAACAAAATAACTGCGACACCCTTGTGGTCGTGTAACGCATGCATAGCTTTAGAGCTGTGAGCTGTCTCAAACGCTCATCGGGCATTGTTGCACGAATACTTTTACTTTTCTTGGCACGTACAGCAAGTCATATTTGCATCAGGTCATCAGCATCATTGGATCAAATTACAGTCTGACTTAAACTACTAATAGGGCCACAGCTAGGAGCATAGCCGCATAAGTATGCTCACTTTGAATACTGGAATTACAGTCTGAGACAAGACCTTCAAAATTACACACGTGGACATAAAGACAGATCAGGGAGTACTCATCTACTATACATTTCTGATGTTCTAGCAAGCGGATACAAGACATTTGTAGCACATACTGATAGCATATAAACTTATTTTGTGGCAGATAAGAACTCTACGAGAATTACTCCATTCATGTTATATATCTTCTTTGATTCTTTCCTAAAGCTTCCTTTGAAGATCGTTCTACATGTAGTACAATATGTTGGACCCTCAATCTTTAGTTTGTTTGCCAGACTGGGATTCAAGCAACGTACGTGCGCGCTTATCTTGGAACTGATAAATCTTCTCAACTCCGTGTATATTTGAACTTAATTACTACAGCAAAATTCACAAAGCGCTACTTTTATGGCTTTTATAACACAAAACCCCATTTTTGTAATAGTCAAACATAGTAACAAAAAATCCTCATATTTCCATTTTGCTTGTTCGTTCAACGTGAGGCTCACATAAGCTGGTGACGAGATGATACTTGAGTGTTAGAGTGCACAGCAGATTTCGGCTCGGCATGCTATACCCACGAACTGACGCCTCACCAGGTTTAGGTCCACCGGAACCCACAACAATAAACTATTGGGCCTAACTCAACCCAAAAGACTAGCCTGATGGGTGACAGCTGCCCCCACTTATATGTTGTGCTCCTCCACCATCAGATTTCGATGTGGGACTAAACCTAACAATCTCCCCTATCACGTATGGGACCCAACTCTTCCATCACAAGCAACTTATGTAATCTCTCGGAAGATGTTATCCCAGGCCCCAAGTCCAACTCTCCAGCCACAACAATCACATGTGACCCTCCAGAGACGTTCACGGCCTCCCCTGTTACCATGAGACCTCCGGAGATGTTCAAGGTTTTCCGACCCTCAGCCTGATACCACTTATTAAAGTAAGCAGCAGAGTCCGGCCCAGCCTGCTATACCCATGAGCCGGTGCCCCAATAGGCCCAGGACCATCAGAGCCCACAATAATAAGGTCTTGGGTCTAACTCAACCCAAAAGACTAGCCTGATGGGTGAGAACTGCTCCCACCTATATGTTGCGCTCCCCCACCATCAATTTCTTATGTGGGACTAAACCAAACAATCTCCCCTGTCACAACATTGGGGACGAACAATCTCTCCTACCATCAATTGTTAGAAAATTAGCCCTCACGGTGACGAGCAGATCGCTAATATCCACCAGCGGAAGCGTCGATCAGATCTACCGAGATGAACTTGCACGATTACAGACGACAACGGAGACACAATCTTTGTTGACAAGGTTCAGCCGAAGCCTACATCCCCGGAGCATGACTACGGGCGCTCCTCCCAGTACCACAACACCGGTCACTCTAGGTCCCAGCATCGTGCCACCTCCCCCTGCGAGTCTGTCGCTATGTCGTCATAGTTACAACAGTAACCCCCCTCTCATATTTATGAGGAGGTCCGGTTTACAAATTATGACACGGACTCACTACTAAATACAACTCAAGTTCCCTCGTAACCGGACTCGTACAAATATTCAAAACAATACTTGCTGATATTTTTGACAGATGTATCAAATTGGGTGAACTTTTCAACTAGTTGACAGTATGCATTTGGATGTGTACTGAAAATTTTAACTTTAGGCCGGAGGCAGCAGGGGCATACAGAAAGTCAGAAACTGGGTTTCTTCCCACTCCATCGGATCTCCAGCGTGAGAACATAAGCTGCCGCTGCGGCGATGCCCTGGATTTAAAAAAACGTTAAATGTCAGCAGAGCCCTCTCTTCATTTTTCTATGGAAAACAAGATCTCGTCTCTCTTCCAGGAAGCTTTAGTAGAGTACTCGGTACGGACGGACATGAGCATCACGATTCAGCCCAACTAGAGCGTGTGACTGAGACGTCTTCTCTTAACCATTGGGTAATGGGTATGATTACGTATGTTCTTTTGTGTGTTACTATCAATGGAAACTAACGTAACTATGAATGACGCCAGCCCAAGTTCGAAATGTGCACCGGCATTTTCACTTCACTTAAATAGTGAGTTGATACGCGTGCAACAATCAGAAATGAACGCGTTCACTTATATCTACGAATGTCGACAAGAGCATCTCCAGCAGTCTTCGTTTCCCTAATCCAGCTACCATATTAGGAGAGTTAATAAGAAAATAGTGCTCCAGTAGTCTCCCTTTAACTTTCCTTTTGCCTAATAATTATTGGAACAACCCAATAATTCATCCCAACTCTTCCTAAATAAAGAAGGAGTTGTAACTCTTCCAATACGGTAGTTGGATTGGGATGGAATTATTGGAATATTGCAAAAGCAACTCTACTAATAACGATGAAAGTCACCCCTCTTTATCAATGAAATAGACACAATCTCGTGTCCTTTCGTTCAAAAAAAAATAACGATGAAAGTCATATTGGGATATATCATTGGAAAATATTTATTGGGAGACTGTTGGAGATGCTCTAACTAGTTATTGAAAAATATTTATTGGGAGACTGCTGGAGATGCTCTTAAAAACAGCAAAGTTACAACACATGTCTAATTGTTGATATAAATGTGGTCTAATAATACTTTTACAAGCACCTATATTGAGTCGAGAACTCAAAATTAGCTGAGCAGATTTTCAAAAAAAAACAACTAATTCACGCTCAATTAGCAACTAAGGATAACTTGATGTCTTGAGTGTTCACGCGAGTGGCTGCGAAGGCACATCCGCTTAGCAACGGCATCTGAGTATCTGACCATCGGTTCGCGCCAGCAGTCGCACAAAACACTGAAACATATGCGGCTGAAAACCACAGAACACAACTGTACGTCAGTTTTCTTTCAAGTGCTCTGTTAACTGCTTAAGTAAAATCCTTTGCGCGTCTCACGTACTAGTATCTACCAGTTTTTGTTCACTGGCCTTTGGTTGTTCACTCTATTTCGAGTATTCAGAGAGTTTGCTCTCTAATTGCCCGTCATCACTGTCACTGCCACGGAAGTGCAGCACCATTCACAGATGTATCTTTGTTATCTTCCTGCTTAGTAGGCCTTTATTTCCATATCTTTTCAACAACAATTCTTTTCCACTTGCTCCAATATGTATGGATAAATGGCAACGGCTGCTCTTCGTTCAAACAAATGCGCATGGAAGGATTCTGGTCAGCGGCAATACCATCACTGAACAATTCGTATTCAGATCTAACCTTACTGCAATCGTCAATCCAACTGAATTTGCTTTACATTATACAAACGTTCTCAAGTTTGATTCTTATACAACTGAACTAGTACACGACCTGATCCACTCACTTGCCGTCCTCCAAAAAGAAAAATCCAGCATATGCTCGTAGCAGCCTGCTGTTGCAAACTTGCAACTAATACCACGCCAGCGTAACGATTTAGTCTGAAACTCAAAGCAGTGGAGCTGTTGCAACATCATCAGGACGAAACACTCAAAGCAGTGGAGCTGTTGCTTATGGGCTTATCATTTACTGGTCATGGTCAGCTTTCTAGAAATAAAGATTAAGTAGTAACGGTCAGAAAGAGGCGCTGAAGCTATTAAAGAACAGTAAGAAACAGTCTTAGTTTTTGCCCTCCAAAGAAAAAAAGAAACAGTATTAGTTTGTAGCTACAATGTATCTGAATTATTTTGCCCTAAAAAATGTATCTGAATTATTTTACCTGTAGGTAGCCTTGACTCTTGATCACTTCCGAGCTTTGTAGCTACAATAGATGACTTTATGTCAGTTTCTTGTCATTTACGGAGGGTGTTAAAATTGCAAAAAGTCTTCATGATATAATCTGACCATTATTAGATTATATCTCAAAATATATTATTAATTGTTACCAAGTAAATCAATATCTTATTAAAAGATCTGTGAAACACAGATTATAACTTTTAACACTAAGCTTGCATATCATTAAGCTAATTGTTAATTAAAACTGACAGAACTTAACTACTTTTATGAAGGGATTAGTTACTTATGTGTGGCTTACAAGTTACAAGTTACAAGCATACCACAATGTGGCTCGCACCAATTCATCACAAGTCGACAATAGGGTCGCTTTGCAAAGCGGCGTGCCAAAATCACTACTATTCAGCTATTTTAGACAAAGTTGCACATGGATGTTCTTCCATGGCGAAAAGTCATTCCTAGAATCCTAAATTCTCCAAAGGATCACGAGTGAGACCGAGTTACAAACCAATCTCAACTAAGTAGGTTTCTTTTAGTGGAATCTATTCATCTCAGCTCAAGTATCTGATTTAGCATTTGTGCTCGTATTTTCAAGTAATTACTATCATTAGTAGTCGACGTAGGGGGTGTTTGGGAGGAGGGGGCTAACCCGTCACATCAAATGTTTGGACACTAATTAGGAGTATTAAACCTAGACTAATTACAAAACTAATTACACAACCTCTAGGCTAAATCACGAGACGAATCTATTAAGCCTAATTAGTCCATGATTTGACAATGTGGTGCTACAGTAACCATTCGCTAATGATGGATTAATTAGGCTTAATAAATTCATCTCGCGATTTAGCCTAGGGGTTCTGCAATTAGTTCTGTAATTAACCTATGTTTAGTCCTCCTAATTAGTATCCGAACATCCGATGTGACAGGGCTAAAGTCTGATATCCAAACGCCCCCGTAGTCATAGCATATATTGTGATTTTGTCAATCCCAAGATGAGCCAACATAATTAATCAGTCAATTTTAAAATAAATGCTCGATACAAAGTACAAAGCGATCAATGAGTATATGGTGTTACTAAAAATAAAAAATATGCAGGTGCAATTAGTACATGTATAAAATGAAATTGCACAGTGGACCTCTCTTTTTAGCTTTCATGCCCACGTAGCCATGCTCAAAACAGAGGATCAGAGCACGTGTTCGGATTGGTGGAGCATCTGTTTTCAACGTGAGACTATTTATAAAAATGATCAGTTGAGACTATTTATACCCAGCAGTTTGGATTTGAATCAGTTGAGGCCCCAAACGTACTAGCGGCGATCCTTTGAGACCAGCCCATTTCTCGCCAGGCCGATGGCGATCCAATTTCTGTGGGCCCTGGTTCTACCAACGTGACGACGACACTGTGGCCAAAAGAAATATCCATTTGGAATTAACTATTTATAAAAGATCGCCGGCTGAGATGGTTATTTATATATATAGCCTTTTGAGTTGGCTATTTTGTTTATATAGCCTGTTGAATTGGCGTGTGTGTGTGTATGTATGTATGTATGTATGTATGTATGTACGTACGTACGTACGTGCGTACGTACGTATGTACGTCTTACTAAGTCAAATGGCGTTATGTATGTACCTTCCAACTGGCGAGAGTAGCACATGTTCTCAATGGGGAATTTATTTTTCCAAAGAAAAAACAGAAACTACAAAACAAAAAGAAAACAAAAAAAACACTCTGGCAAAATCACAACAAACAACCCCAGACTAGCCCCGGCCCATCTGTACTCTCCTTCTGGACCTTGGTTCTAATGGGCCAACTTGGTGCGTGAAGTCTTCTTGCCGCTGTCCGTGTGATGGGCCCAGTAATTCACTGCTTGGGCTAAGCCTGACTAACTTGAGCCTTTTCGAATCCCCGGGCTGAAACTCGCGGGCCTTCTTCTGAGCGCACCTGAAGAGATAAGAGAATCTTGCAAATCATGCTTGTACTCTTGGCCCACCGTCACGTTGGGCTTGGTTCTCCCGGGGATCCTATGTAGCTTCCGGTAGCTACTTTGTTATTGGGCTTCCAGTATTTGAGATTCGTGCAGAAAATCTCATCCGTCGGATGCGCCCTCTCCCTCCAACCTAGCTTCTATCCGCCGCCGCCGCCCCCGTCGCGCCGTTCTCTTGGCCCGGCGCGCTTCCCTCACCGCCGCCGCGCCCTCGTCGCCCGCGCGCCGCAGTCCCGCGAGCCACCGGTCACCGCGAGGCGCCGCGACCCCGGGCGCCGTCGGCCCCCGCGGCCGCCGCCGCCTCCCGTCGCTGACAGCCCCGCGCCGCCGCCCCGTCGCGCCGTTCTCGTGGTTCCGCGCGCTTCCCTCACCCTCGTCGCCCGCGCGCCGCAGTCCCGCGAGCCACCGGCAACCACGAGGCGCCGCGGCCCGCTGACCACGGTCGGCCCCAGCGGCCGCGCCGCCTCCCGCTGCGACGAGCCTCCACGCTGCGACCCTGCGCGCTGTCGGCCCCGCGAGGCGCTCCTCAGCGCCGTGGCCCCGCACGCCGCCGGCCTCCAGGCGGCCCCGAGCCGCTGCTGCCGGCGTGCGCCATTGCCGGAGAAGACGAAGAAACACCCAGAAAATGCATTTTTGGAAATGTTGATTTTTGTTGATAAAATTGTTGAATTCATTATTTTCAAATGTTGAAAAAGAGTATGAAAAATGTTGAATGTAGTATCTCTTTTTACAAAATGTTGATCTGTGTTTTAGAAAGTATTGAATCGACTATTTCTAAATGTTGATACAACTTTCAACAAATGTTGAATCTAATACGTTGAAAATGTTGATTTAAACTTCTAATATGAGCCTAATGGACTTTAAAAAGTTATAAACTTCTAATATGAGCCTAATGGACTTTAAAGTTACCAAGCCTAATCAGCTTCCGCAAGCTACATAAGAGTCCCCTATTTCTCCTCCTCTTTTCTTTGGATGTAAATATTTTGTATCACAATTAATAAAATCCCAGCTAGAGAGAAGAACGGCTATTTGCCTACAAACCAAAACATATAGAGCCTAAGATTCCTATACATTTTTCGGCAGAAAATGCTTCTACATTTGCCGATGTGTTGAGATTTCTATGATCCATATGACGGCAGGCACGTATGACAGTTTTGATAGTTTTCGACAGTTTTCGAGGCCAGACCATGCGACATATCACTTTAATTTGCTTCGTCCAAAATATATATAGATAGGAGCGCCGGTAGCCATAAAGCCTCGCATTCTCTATCTCTGGTTAAAAAAAAAATCTGGCACTATCGTGACCCTATCCATGAACATTTGATTCCAAGCATAGATGACTTGCTAATGAATTGTCAACGAATACTCACATCAAATTTCACTGACGAATATCCATAGATGCATGCCGTAATAATAAAAGTCTTCAGGTTACGCTAATACTCACATCAAATTTCACTGACGAATATTACCGCATGATTGCATGAATGTTGAGTGGTGCATTTTTTTCCCCCTTTGTTCTTTTTCGCAAAGTCCAACGGTGACGAGGATCCAGCTGCGGGCTGCGGCAGCGGAGCTGTTCTCTCCGGTTAAGCAAAACGCCGTTGACCCGTGAAAAATAATACTAAGGAAAGATATCGAATGCTTCCGCATTCTATGTCCGATCTGTGTCGTCTCGCGTAATGTGCTGCGGGTCAACGTAATGCAATCCGTGTTCTGAAACTGAAAATTAAATACATATCGTCACAACTGGGCGGTGTTAGTTGCTAAGCAGGTGAGAGCTGTTCTGGCAGAAGTTGATTAAAAATTAAATAAGCGCAAAATAAAAAAAAAGTAAAGCTAAAAAATATGGGGCATTCCGAGAATTGAACTCGGGACCTCTCGCACCCTAAGCGAGAATCATACCACTAGACCAAATGCCCATTTGATGACGTGATATCATACATTCTACAGAAAGGTAAAGTGTGCGCTAATATGTACTCTCCCTCGCCTTTTCTAGTTACTTGTGCGTGCGTGACACGCACGACTCTAATGATGGTAAGATAGCATACAGAACGTACTAGGCGTGCGTGGATGTGGTGTGGCATGCCTAACATGTATATGTGCAAGCTGTGCTGGCCTGAGCGTGGCACTGCTGCCTCACCCCTCGTGTTGCTCTTGCAAAAACATTTATTTATTGTCTTGGCAGCTCATGAAATACGTTCATCCTCAGATCTACTCCAGACAAACATACATCGCAAGTTCTTGTGAATTCAAAATTTCTCTGACGTGCCCTAGCCTTTTCTTTTTGAGAGCTTAACTAAGAGAGCCTAATCGAAACTGCCAAATTAGTAAAGTTAGACCCTTGAGCGTTCCACCGGTGCAAATTTGCAATTCAAAGGGGAAAACCGGAGCTAGCAAAAAAAAAAAAAGATACTGCCTTTGAACGGGCAATAAGCCTGTAACGTAACTAGCTTTCATGGGCAATGTTTCAGCAGGTTTCGAATTTCAATTCTATACAGTTTCATATTAGGAACAGATACACGCTTACAGTTTGCAGCTCCTCAGTTCATACATACACGCACGATCCTCCTGATTTAAAAGACATTACCTGTATATCATCAGTTGCCAGCTCAGAGGCTATAGTGATGAAGAGAGATATGTCTCCTGCCATATAATTGCAAACTGGCCATCTCTCTTGGATCAGAAGTGGTGCCCGGCCATGATGATAGATGCATATTTCAGATAGATTATAGGAGTAAATTAAACAAAAGTTGCATCAAGGTATAGACACAAATCAGCTGCAGCAGGATATTCTCATGTAGTATTCCCCAATTCCATTAACCAACCAGCTGATGCAGCCAGCGGCGAAAGACTCCAATTTTTAACACCATAGATGAAGGAAGGAAGAGGTCAAGGTAGAAGAAGACTATTGGTAGCTTAGAATGTTCGGTTTCAGCCCCCTCTATCTCATATTTTTGATTTCGCGCCTGGCTGCAGCCGGCCCTTCACAGGATATCACTGCATACATTGTGCTAGCTACTCCCTCCGTTCCAAATTATAGGTTATTTTAACTTTTTTTAGTTCATAGATATAACTATGCATCTAGACATGGACTATATCTTGGTGCATAGTAAAAATTATACACCTAAAAATGCCAAAATGACCTACAGTTTGAAACGGAGGGAGTATCTAGCAAGCACTCAGCTGATTAACTTGCACGCCACTAAAACGAATCAATAAATAAATCAAATTCCATGAGTAGCGTACCAAATGGTACCATATATACATTATTAATTTACAACTAGCATTGCACCAAATTAAAATCAAAACAAGTCATCGTTGTATAAGAAAGCACACATCTATCATCACAAACTACTAACCGTGGCAAACAACAAACAGAACTCATCAAAGAACTCCATTAATTTACATATGATGTAGTAGTGTTACCCCCTTTTGTTCTCCTCCTCGATCATTGCTTCCAATTCTATCTTCAATCTTCATATCTGGATCGGACAAGTGCGGCAGCTTGAAATTCTTGTGTCTCTTGATCTTGTGAAGTGATAGGATGATTGGATCGAAGGGAAAACTGAAAAAACCTACACTATATACAGTTCCTGAACCAACCTAATAATCAAACGCTCGAGCAAGATTGGCCTCGAATAATCCTCGATCCTGTCAGTAGTGGGCATGCATCATGCAAGTACGGGTGCATGCCAGAAACCCTAGCGCATGCTGGCCATCTTGGCATCATGCATACCATGTCACCACTCACCGGTTGATCCGATCACTGCTGCTGCGACGAGGACAGCGGCCCGAAGATGTCGAGGAAGCCGGCGGACGGCGAGCCGAGCGCGGCGGCGGCGCCGGGGCTCAGGAAATGGTCGCCAACGTGGTGCAGCCATCCGGGGGACACCAGGGGGTGGTGCTCGCCCTTGAGCGCCGCGCCGCGGAGCGGGCTGAGGTCGTGGAACATGAGCCCCGCCGGCGACGCCGCTGCTGAGTGAGCGGCGGCGACGGCCTGCTGCCTCGTGGCCGTCACCGACACCGACACCGCCGGGCCGGCCGGCCGGTTCAGGGCGCGCGCCTTCACGCGCACCGGCGGCGCCGCCCTGCTCCTGCTGCGCTCGCCCTCCGGTTCCTGCCGCCTCGGGGATGCCGACCCAGCGCCGCCGCCGGACGTCGACGGCCTGCTCTTCTTGTCGCCTCGGCCGGCGTCGGGGCCGGTGAGCCGCTGCACGAGCGGCATGAACTCGTGCGCCTCGACGTGGATGACCTTGGGGGACACCATGTAGATGATGACCGGCTTCCGCTCCTGCTGCCCGTGCCCGGCGGCGCCCGGCTTGCCGATCTTGCGCGACGCGGCGTGCACGCCGAGGGGCCCGGTCCCCGCCGCCCCGCCGTGCCGCGGGACGTCGGCGTCGAAGCTCGCGGCGGCCATGGCGTGGGATCGAGGAGACGACGACGATCGGTGGTCGGGCGGATTGTTATTGGATGATGATGGAGGCAAGTAGAAGTGAACACGGAAGATTTGAAGGGGACAGGCTGACGGACAGGAAGAAGCTAAGGCTTTGTACGGGGGGCCATCGGTGAATATATAGCGAAGGACGGCGTCTTAGCTCTTGGCGTTATTAGGCTCTGGTCAACCCGGAAAAATCGAAGGTAACAACAGTGCAAATGGAGAGTGGCACGTGCCTCCTAGCCGATCCAATGTGCGGATTTGTCCGTAACCCCAAATGTGCGGCATTATTCTCTCCCCTGCACTCTCATCATCGACAATTCACTGGCTGATACATATAGAATTTGCTCCCTACACTATGTGCCTAGAAAAATTACGAAGTGTGAGGATATGTGTGTGAATCATCTTTATATAAGGCAAGTACATAGCTAGTTTTCTGGTTTTCTCGCATAAGGAATGGCATCTTCGCTAACGATTTCATTCAATGTCACGTAGGGATTTAGGCACAATATTTGCTCAGAGCCTGATAAAAATTACCAATTATTTAAGCAACTCATACAAGAAGTGTAATTTTGACATTTCTTTGCGGCGTTCTTTGGCCTAGGCCATTCTTTCGTAGTTTAACACTGTACTCTCCTCCTATATCAATTTAAGAGCAACAAGACTGCTGCCAATTCCAATTTCATAAGAAAGGCTAAATATTACGATACCAAAGACATTTTTTCTGGCATATACGCAAATGGGTACGTATCATTGCATCAAAGATGAGAAGTTATAAGAACACCTTTTTTTTCTCTTAATAATACACATGGTCATAGCCCTATGAATGGATGATACTCCCTCCGTCCGAAAAAGAAATGCAATTCTAGTTTTATGCTAAGCCAACAATCTTAAATTCGATCAAATTTACATATACCAAATAAGTATCACTAGATTCAGATTTTCATAAATTTGGTCAAATCTTGTGATAATTTGACTTAGTACAAAACTAGAATTGCATTCTTTTTGGTACACACAGAGTATTTCCCAATATTCATATTTTACCCATGGTAATGTTAGTTCTCGCAACTAGATACCTAGTACTACAAGTATAAGCACTGCAAGTCTGCAATTTACATTCTAATGTGCCATCTGAGAGCAGCCACAGTGGATCCTGCCACACTTACGCAACAACCACCCTTTTTGACACCAACCACATCGGCGCTTGGGGGCCCCACCCGCAGCTGCAGGTAAGAAAGAAGATCGGGCCGACTACGAACGAGAGCGAGACTCTGGCAAGAAAACCCCCGCCACAAACCCAGCTAGTAGCAGCAGTAGAATAATGGCAAATGGCCACCCATTCTCTCGCGCGCCTTTTGTATATGCTTCCTGTCAGCTTCGTGCTGAGGCGGGGGGAGGCCGCCACGGCCTAGCTCACCTCACGCCATTGGCCGCGGCCGCCGCGAAGTCAGTGCCCACGTGGCGGCGACTACGGCGGCCGAGAGCCCCCCGCGATGCGCTGCGCCGCGCTGGCTTATCGCATTGGCGCGAGGCGTCTTCAATTCGATCGCCGGCGATAGATCAACGCGCGCGCGTGCCGCCGCTCCGTTTTCTTAGGGCCACCTGTGACCTGCGCCGCCGGCGGGACCGACGACAGGACGAGCGATCAGAGCGGAAGTCGCGGCACGGGGGTTCGGGGTTCGTCGAGGACGGGCGCGTACGGCCGGCGGTCGTACTACGCGCGGGCCGACCACCACAACACTCCAATGGATTGTGCGCGCAGCACCCCGGCTTGAGCCTTGACGGGACCTGACCGAGTGACCAGATGAATTCACGGCGGGTGGGCTGCGCACGATTACGAGCTTGACCCCGAGTTTTTAGCACGTTTGTCACGCGCGCCGGAGGCCACATTTGACAACTTGGCGCTCGTGGACCTTTTTGAAACATGGTAATTTTCACATTAAGATTCTGTTTGGATAGCAAGTGTTAAACTTTAGCACCATTCAATGGAGTACTAAAGTTTAGCACTTAGAGCTGTTTGAATGGGTGCTAAACTTTAGCACATTTAGTACCAAAAGACAACTATAACCCTCCTTTCCTTTACCCCTCCTCAACTTCCCTTCCCCGTTCGATTCCAATGCCGGTGATGACTCGCTCGGTAGGTCCGCGTCCTTTCTCCCACCGTCGCCGTTGTCGGCGCTGCGAGCTACGGCCGCGCAGCCGGGCCTCGCGGGCGGGGGCGGGGGTCATGGAGATGGACAAGCGGCCGAACCCTAGTGCCCCACCCAGTACATCTCCATCCACATCTTCTCGGCGTCGAGCTTGCCCGACGACGAGTTGCTCGCCCGTGTGGCCCGCGTCGCTGCCTCGCCGCGGCCGTCCATCTCCAAGCCCCCGACGGCGAAGGCGTCCAGCTCCAGCGCCTCGAGCGCCCCGCGGCCTGCACCGGCGCCGCATTTGGCCTTGGCGGCGGGGTTCGCCGGCGGAGGAGGCATGGCCGGGCGTAGGAGGCGGAGCTGGGCGGAGGAGGTGGTGTGGCCGAGCGGAGGCGGTGGGGCTGGGCGGAGGAGAACGGCGGCAGGAGCGCTCAAGGCCTCGCTCCTCCCGTCGGGTGGTGGTGGCGGCGGCGGCCATGGCCGCCCACGCCAGCAGGGCCAGGCGGAGGAGGACGACGGCGGGCCGGGCGGACGGGGCCTGGCGGAGGAGGACGGTAGCGGGTGTTGTGGCGGGGAGAAGATGGGTGTGGCGGCGGGGAGGAGAGAGAGGGAGCAGAGAGGAGGGGCAATGGTGGAAAAATATAGGGAGGGGGATCACTTTTAGCAGATTAGCACCTTTAGCACCCCATTTTTAGCAAAGTGGGGTGCTAAACTTTAGCACACCACTTTTAGCACACATGTTTGGATACCAAAGTGCTAAAAGATGCTAAAAGTGGGGTGTTAAAGTTTAGCACCCTATATCCAAACAGGGCCTAATTCGACATGAAACATGTGGTGATTCCCACACAGTAGTCTCGGGGGATCCATCTCATCACAATTGATAAACGCCGTTCGTTCGCTGACGCATTAGGGGGTGTTTAGAGAGGGGGTGCTAAACTTTAGCACACCACTTTTAGCACACTTTTAGCACTTGAACTTTCAAACAGGAGTGCTAAAAGGTGAGTGCTAAAGTTTAGCACCCTTGTTTTCTTTAGCACACCCAAGGGGTGCTAAAAGGTGCTAATGGGTGCTAAAAGTGGTCCCCAAGCCCACTTTTCCCTAGTTGCCCCCTCTCTCTCCTCTCCACTTTTCCCCAAGCCAGTCATAAATGAGGGCAATGTAGTCATTTCTCACTCAAGGTGCTAAACTTTAGCACTGTATCCAAACAACCCCAAGTGCTAAACTTTAGCACTCTATTTCAGGATGCTAAACTTTAGCACTGTGCTAAAGTTTAGCACAAGGTTCCCAAATAGGGCCTTAATCTGCGAGTTGAGCATCAGCTCCCCAACCGCGAGCCCCTCCGACAACTCAGCTAATCAACAGTGCAGTTTTCGAATATGAATTGCCAAGGCAAAGCGGCAAAGCGCTGCTGCGTTGGGTTTGAAACGTAGCGTACGTTGCGTCATTACCGAGCAGAAAGGTTTTACTTTACCGCGATAAGCAACAAGTTATCAAAGCCGCTTTCCAGCAGGTTCCGGCCTGCTTCGATGTGTACGTACACGACGCCGCAGCACACAAAGCAGAAAAGGGCGCTGCCGCTAACCACCGGGACGGACTAGTCTCATTGCGAAACATCATTGTTGGCAGGTAAAAAAAGTACTCCCTCCATTTTTCTTTACATGACGTTTCTGACAGAAGTTTTAGCCTGCTTCTAGTTCACGAACAGAGGTAGTACTATAACACAGCACATCTTCCTCCCTCACGCACAGCCGCCGGCACATTTCTCTCATCATATACTACCACCACTACTGCAACTACTGATTAATCAACAGCAGCAGGTGGGATGGAAGATACCTCGTTCCCAGACGCCATCGCTTTCCTAATGGGTGACGACCTGATTCAGAGCACCACCGCTTCTTTTTCTTCCTCGGCAGTTGGATGGCCCCAGCCACATGGGCGGAGCTACCATGATTCCCGGGTATTCCCGGGAATACCCAACATTTTTTTCCGAACAAAAAATTGACTTAACCCTAGACCTACCCCAAAGGCATGCAGCATGGCTCCGACGGCCGACCATCGGCGAGCAAGCGACACTTGTGTGCCCAACTGCCATGCACGTCACGCCGGATCCGGATGTGAGCTCAAAGCTGGAGTGATCGAGTAGCAAGCCTAAACCCGCGCCTAGCCCCGAGAGCTAGTTTGTGACACCTTGTGTTGTGCAAAAATCCGATTCTAATTTCCTTGCACGAATCATGTTGTTATTTAGCATAATGTTATTTAGTACATACTCCGTATGCGTTTGTTCAATTTTTCTGTACATCATGGATCTTTGACTAAAGAAGCAGCGGCAAACGATTGATTGAAAGTCTTTAGGGAGAGCTGCAAAAGACACGAAATGTTGAGTCACTACGACTTGCTACTAATGAGAGTTTAAAGATGGCAGCACCTATGTTAGCAAGCTATGAACCCGATATAGCATAATTTTATTGAGACATCTTTAGTTTTAACGATCTGTACTTCAAAACGTGCTACTGTAGACTTTTATGCATTTTGGATCATTGGAGATTTTTTGGGAATACCCAACCCTCAAATCCTTGCCCAGCCACCCCCAGCACGCCGTAGAACCGTGCAGGAAAGCGCCGTGGTGCATCGCGAGAGGAAGGAGGGAGACCCGGTCGCTGCTGCTGGCGTTAGCGGGATCATGGTGTTAATTTACTCTAATCCACCTTGAAGGATTCAGAGAAGATACCAGCTCCCCTCTGGAGGGATTCAGACTTTTCCAAGGGGTGCCAACCTTTCCGGTTTCAGTTAAGCTCCAACGATCCGAAGAATCGGTCTTCAAAAAAGGCCGCAAGATCCTGCGCGTCGAGAGAGAAGTTAGCAAGACAATATTAAGAAATCACTACAAAGTTTTGAGTATTTAAATCACAAGTTTCAATCATCAGCTACAGGTGAAATCAAGCACGGAACTCGGTTGGAAGCTGAGCTAGGTTTCACCCACTACATTGCCAGCAATCGATAATAATGTGGAACTGCGAATAACTTTTCAAGACCCATGAAATTCCAGAGCTAATCTCAATGAATCAAGGTATAACCAAGATGGAAAGTGTTAGTTTCATCACTGAAAATGAAAACCTTTATAGTTTTTATCCTCATATAACTCTAGTGCTCAGAGTCCTCATTTATCATTTGTAGCAACAAAAGGATAAAGCAACCAAACACCTCAAATGAAAAATGGATGGCACAAATCACAAAACACAGATCCAGACCAACTCCCATGCCCTCAAAATAATTCTTTCACAGATGCAGAGTTGCAGATTGAGGGAGTCAATAGTTAATTTTAAAGGAGCTCATCTCGCTCACAAGTCCATAGTAGTTAATACCTGCCACACGATATTCAAACAGCACAAACCAAATATTGAAAAATCTAGTGAGATGAAGGCAACAGACAAAACAACCACACCTTGCATTTCATAAGAAATTGCTCATGTCACTATATGCATCATTAATATAACAATATAATTTGTTGACATCAATCCGAACATTACCTAAAGTCTAATCGTGTGAAAAACGCTAGTTATTTCCTTATGATTTACCCAAAAAAACAGCAAGAGTCAACAAATTATAAAAGCAGTTGATAAGGCTTATCACCGGGCACCAGCACACCTTTGTCTCTCTCAAATTGACTATAACATGATAGAAAAATATAATATAAAGGAAGGACAGACCGACTTTATAGTGCATAATTGCCTTAATATATTCAAAACATATATCTTTAGAGTTTGAGCTCAGCCAAGGGCCAAGGCTAACCTGAAGTCCCCATCACCCCCACCAAATAAAATATATAAGAGGAACGGTCATTTTCAGTTCCTTATGGCAGAGGAGATACGCAAAAGAAAGCATGGATCATAATTTACATTAGCTTTGATGTGAATGAAAATGCAGGTACCACTCTTTTGGGCTAGAAACCCATGGGGCTATCTTTTCTCAGAACACATGCACACATTAATCCAGGTTTTGCAAGGCATTTTATGTATCCAGCCCCCTCTTAGAAATGTTGTTCAGTTCTCCAAAGAGACCGTGAAACAGTGAAGGCTCATATAACAAATCACAAGGACAATAAATTGGAACAGGCACAGCTAGATTATGAAAACTAAGGTTGTTTGATTCCGGCATCCCATATTATCATTGGCACATTCCTGCATCCCATATTATCATTGGCACCAGATTGAGGTCCTTCAAAGCAAATAAAAGCCAAGTCAATTTCAGACCAACAAACACAAAGGAACTAAACTGAGATTACCAGCAGATTGGAACAGATGTGCAGGATATCATGTAGATTGTGTGCAAGGGCAATGGGCTATACCATATCTGACGACAGATACACACTAAAAGATCATCATAGCATAGTAAGTAACTCCGTTCCTTGTCAGTTGTGATTGTAGATAGAATTACTTCAAAGTGCTGCGCTGACACCAGTCACAGGCATACTTAAATTTGCATAATACATGTTAAAAAGCAATTTTTAGTGATTTGTGATGTGAAACGGAGTATTTCCATTTCTGATTATCTGTAACTGTAACTAATCGAAATGGTCAGAACATAGTACAGTCCAAACTACAGAAGCTCGCGTCTCAGCCATCCCTACAGGAACAACAAGATACAGGTATCAACTCAAAGTTATAGCCTGAAGATAAATATACCATTGCAATCATGCAGAAGCACATAAGACAGGAGGTGATAGACAGAACTAAAGTTCAAGTACAATACTGAGGAGATCAGACTATAAAACAGCTAAAACCCTGTAAGCACACAGAAACGGTCTCAAAAGTCAAGTATAATACAAATGAGGTAATGGAGCCATTCTACTCAGGAATCAATACCTTGGTCCCATATTATTGGCCAAAGCAAGAAACTTCACCTCCCCAGTCCATCCAAGCACTCCTGCTGTCACACTACAAACTCAAGCCTTCACATTACTAGCATAAATATCTACAGGACATACATAAGCACCTGACCAACCCAATTCCACAAATTTGGCACTAAACGACAGCAGCTTGATCATTTGGCAAAAAAAAATACAACCCAAAAGCCTGTCTAAAGCCAATCTAAGTGGTAAATCTAGGTGGGGTCCACCAACTACATTGTAGTGTTTAGAAAACTGATATATAGTATGCAGCCAACTGCTAACATATACGCAACACCTTGGTTACAGGAATAGCACATAACATGGGCATATATGAAACCTTATGAGTTGCAACAGATTAAATTTCAGTCAATTTTTATAGGATCAAACTAATTGATTGAGAAGCACGTTACACGCATAGTCGCATACTATATCCGAACGTTGTATGTTGCTTATCCTTGCAGTTATTAGGGGGTCTTCAACACTTAGCTCAATTAAATACTGTAATTTCAGTTAATTTAAGTTTTAAGGGTCATGGAAAGTTTAATAGAATGAAGGCACATCTAGTCATTAGAAAAGGGTGCATCTATATTGATCCTTTGGTTATCATACAGGGTGTGCATTCTCAACATATAACTTGAATATCATAGCATATATGAAAACCTTATGAGTTGTGACCGATTAAATTTCAGTCCAATTTTTCAGGATCAAACTAATCGATTGAGAAGCACGCATACTATATCCGAACATTGTTTTTGCTTATCCTTGCAGTTATTGGGGGGTCTTCAACACTTAATTAAATACTGCAATTTCAGTAAATTTAAGTTTAAGAGTCATAGAAAATTTAATAGAATGAAGGCACATCTAGTCGTTAAAAAAGGGTGCATCTATGCTGATCTTTTGGTTGTCATACAGGGACACTTTTGGTGTGCATTCTCAACCTATAACTTGAATATCATAGCTGAAATGCGTGCCCAAAGAATTTGGGTTTTCAAAATGGAACAGAGATCCAAACTTGATGCAACTAAATACATATCAAACACTACCAAGCTAAAAGGCCTAAGTAGATATAACTGTAGAATTGATTCTTGATATCAGCACCGAAATCTGATACTGGACACCGAAGCCACCAAAAGAATGGAACCGTGGCAATCCAATAACAGAGTGTGAACCAACATCCCCAATTGGACAATGAGAAACTGAATTCTCCAATGGACTCCACCGTGATGCAAAGCAGATGAGGGCTCACCGGTCACTGCCTAGAAGTCCATTTGCAGCCACTTCTTGAAGTAGACGCATGTGCTCGGCGAAATGACCCCATCCGGCGAGCACTCATCGATTCATGGGCAAACCCCGCACGGGATCCCCTCCATCATCCCTCCCTGAGCAGCCCCAGCCAAACGGTAGCATATCGTGCCGCTCCTGACGGCCGCGAAGTCCCCCTCGCCTGTGCTCTTGACCTCCTCGAGCACCTTGTCGAGCACCATGGTCTTCACGATATCCCTGACCTTGTCGATGGTGTACCCGGCCTTGGGGTCATCCCTCAAAATGCCGTGGTGGATCATCTGCACGGTTGCTGCGCCGAGCTTCTCGACCTGCGCTTGGCAACGGCGGCGCACGGCGGACACGGCGTCGGTGTCGAGCCGGCCGTCGTGGTACCAGGTGCCGCCGGTGATCTCGTCAGAGGGCTGGAAATCGGTGGCCATGAAGATCTTCCTGCTGCGGTGGCGCACGTCGCTGACCTCCTTGAGGAGCCCATGCCCCACGAGGGTGCGCACCACCTTGGTGGCGACGTTGGGGCTTATCGTCAGCTGCTTGCGCACGTCGAGCATCCACATGCCCTTGCTTCCCGCCTCGAAGATTAGGTGTACACCTGCCGCTCCATGTTCGGGAGTTTGGTGAGGACCGCCGCCGAGATGGTCGGCGTCGCGGAATCGGGGGCAGATTTGGTGGGTTCGGAGGGCTTGGCATCAGGTGCAGGCTTCGAGGAAGGACGGGGCTCTTCCGGCGGCGGCGCCGGGCGCTTACGCGGCGGCATGGCGCGGGGATGAGGATAGGCGGCGGCGCAGGGGGGTTCGGAAGGACGAGAACTTTGACGAGGAAGATGACGAGGGTTCTGGCCTATTGGGCATTGGGCTTTTGGTGTGGAGTTGATTGATCCAGTGAATAGTGATATCCTCCTTTTTTTTTCTAGTGATCTGCTCGTGTATGCTTCCTCCGTTCCAAATTACATGTCGTTTTTGCATTTTTTAGATTCATGGTTTTTACTATGTATCTAGACATAATATATATATAGGTGCATAATAAAAACTATGAACCTAGGAATGCTAAAACGACGTACAATTTGGGACGGATGAAGTATCTATTGGCAGAATAGTAAGGCATGTTTGGTTTGAGTTGCTTATGCATAAGCAACTTAAAATAAACAACTTATTTGCTTATGAAACCAATCACCCTTGCTTATTGGGTTGCTTATGGGGCTGCTTATTTTTAGCACATAAGCAACACAAGAGTTGCTTATGGGGACTAAAAGGTGCACTTTACACCTCCTGCCCTCATTCAATGCACTCTACTCCTCTCTCTCTCTCCCCTCCCCCGTCGTCGGATCCCCTTCCTCCGCGCCGGCCCGCCGCTCCTGCCCCGCCGCCGCCGCCGGCCTCCGCCCGCCGCTCCCGCCCCACCACCGCCCCAGTCACCTGCTGCTGCTCCCTACCCACCGCCGGCACCCGGGATCGGGCGTGTGCAGGAAAGAAGAAGCGTGGGGAGGCAAAGAGGGGTAGCAACACAAGGGGCAAATATGACAATGTCCACCTCATTCAATGCTCATAAGCAAGGGTATCCAAACAGCTAGACTAAAAATAAGCAACTCCAAATAAGCAAGTTTAAGTTGCTTATAATAAGCAACTCAAACCAAACATGCCCTAAGCTATACAGAAAGCATTTGCTAGTTTTTTTTATTTCAAAATCATCTAAAGATACACCTTTTCTGCAAAGTACATGTTGAAATATTTCTTGATAAAAAGATTTTAGTTGACAAGTCTCATGATTTTGCAGTTATTTAGCCAATCTAATTTTGTAAATTTTACTGTACCAAACACAAACCCAAGTTTCGAGTTCAGATTATATGTTGCATTGTCATTGGAGTTGGAAATCAGGTATGTCAATGAAGAATTGAATTTCGAATTTTTCTATACCAATGCATTTCAGTTTCAGTAAACGAGCAAAATGTCTCCTCCAGTTTCCATAACAAGCAGCTCAGGTGGAACACATAAAAGAGCCATAGTTTATGCCAACGTTCATTATAAGACAATGCCGAGTTCACCGGAACAGAATAAACTCTGCAATCCATAGATGTCAGTTGTAGATCTGCAAAAAAAGGAAACATAAAAGTGCAGGATTTCATCCATTGACAGTGAATAGAGTTGCCTCATTTTTGTCTGATGAATACGTAATTCTATGATTAGCATCGCATATTGAAGTTCTTCACTGTTTTACAGCTGTTAGGACTCTGAATTCGTACAAACTATACTGAATATACGGGATAAGAAAATGTCAAGATTTTTTTTTGGCAAAATGCAAATCAGTTGCACACGCGGGCCTGTGGCCGAGGAGCTACCTCCCCTGTTCTTCTTGTGCATTGTTGCCCTGAAGAAGTGAAAGTGGGCAGCAAAATGGTTCAGCATATCGGGGCTTCACAAGCTTGTACATGACGTCACTACGTCAGTGATGAAATTCTGCTCCAGCCTGCAGAACTTCCTGGATGGGCAACGGGTCAAGATTCTTGGTTCTCTTGCCATACTCTTCAGAGTTTTTAGCAAATCATGTAAAGGGCAAAGTAGGACAACTATACACAGTGTTGGAAAAAACTTTATTTTTTAAATACTACTGTTGGAAAAACTAGATACACGGCAGTAACAAGAAAAGGTCAAAAAATACCAGCACAAAAAAAAACTGTAAATACAGTATGATCAAGATCAACTACCAATCAATTAAATTGCTCCATTGAAGATTAGTATAAGTTGGCTCAGTTATGGTTTCAAGCTGAATCAGGCAACACAGTTACTGAAATATTGCATACTGTGATTGCTGATCATTGCAGCCATTGGTTTTTTCAACTGTACATTTAACCAGAAGAAACTCTTATATTTCACAGAATTTAGTTGCAGCAGCAAAGTTGAACAGAGTATATGGTTGTCAACCAGGGACACTTTTGTTGACTTATGATAGGATTCGTAGTGTTTGCCAAGAACCCAACAATTTGGAATCAATTAGTACGATGATCAAGCTATCCAAACTTTAAAACAAAATCGCAAATATGTACATAAAAATGCCAGCAAAATAAAAAAAAAAACCTACGTAACAATAACTATGCAATTCACTTTTTATGTAAGTACCAAAATCAGGTACACTAACCCTGCCCTATCATAAGATCGTGATATGGTAATGGAACTCTTGGCAATCCAATCGTGTATACCAACAGCCCCAAACTGTCAAACAGAATTTTCTGATCAACGGCACGAAACTGAATTTTCTGATCAACGGCATGAAACTTATTTTTCTTTTTCCCTATCAACACCATCGCAATGCACAATGCAGGAGAGCTCACAGGCTAGAAGTCCAGCTCCAGCCACTTCTGGTAGTAGACGCAGGTGCTCGGCGAGATGACCCCCCTCCGGCGAGCAATCATCGATCATGGGGCAAACTCCGCACGGGATCCCCTCCATCATCCCTCCCGGGTGCTGCTTCCCAGGCTCCCGGTAGCTCATCGCGCCCCTCCTGACGGCGGCAAACTCCCCTTCGCCGGTGCTGCTGACCTCCTCCAGCGTCTTGTCGAGCACCATGGTCCGGAGGATGTCCGCGATCTTCTCCACGGTGTACCCCGCCGGTCCCGGGATCGTCCCTCCTGACGCCCTCGTGGATCATGTCCGCGGTCGCGGCGCCGAGCCGCTTGACCTGGGCGAGGCACCGGCGCCGCGCGGCGGCGATGGCGCCGGCGTCGACCCTACCTTCGTGGTACCACGTCCCGCCGGACACCTCGTCGGAGGGCCTGAACTCGATGGCCATGTAGAGATTCCTCCTGCGGTTGCGCACGTCCTGGACCTCCTTAAGGACGCGCAGCTTCACGAGGGAGCGCGCCTGGTTGCGGCCGGTGTCGGTGCTCAGCCCCGTGGCGTCACGGAGGTCCTGCACCGACATGCCGCTGCTGCCGGCCGCGAAGCTGGTCCTGTAGACCTCGCGCTGCCTGGGCTGGAGGTGGGAGAGGATCTTGGCCGAGATGGTCGGCGGCGCGGGATTGGGGCCGCGGCCGGAGGAATAAGCTTCAGGGTCCGTAGTGAGGCCGGGATCGACGTCAGGTGGGGGTGGAGAGGCAGGTGACGGATTCGTCGGCGGCGGCATGACGCGGCGCGGGGTGGGCGAGCTCAGGAGGAGGAATAGAATAGGGGTTTGTGGCTGTGGGCCCTGGATTGGTGAAGGGCTTTCACTTTTCATTCTGCCCACAAAATAAAAAAAAAAGGTCGTGCGATCTCCGTTGCATAGTCCACGCCGTCGCCTTCTCTATTTGAGTTTCTCTTCTCCTCCCCTCCGCTAGCTCACTTCCTAGCCTCCCAAAGATGAAAAATATGGGCAAAACCAGAAGCGTAAGATGGAAGTTCAAATTTGGTATAGGAGGGAAGTTCAAATTTGGTACCCGAATGCTTTGAAGGAAGCATTTATACGTTCAGACTTGCCGTTTCAAATTTTAGCATGTCCAAACTTTGAGAGCCGAAGGCCTTATATCGTTTAAATTGTTGTTAAAAATTAGCAAACTAAAAATTGCTCTATTTGTCCATGAAAAATAATAAGAAGTCTTTTTTTTCTTTCTATTTTCCACTGACCACATACTTCACAAAGTTTTTGAAACAATCGTGTGGAATGCAGCATATATCAAGAATAACGGCAACCCATGAACATGGGTGACTTGGTGAGATTCAGTGAAGAGCAATGGGGTCGCCAGAACAAAATTAACAATGAGCAAACCATAAACAAAATATGTTGATCAGCAAAATTACCGGATCAATTCACAATAGTGAATAAAATCAGCTCAGTTCTGTCTGACGGTTATGCTGGGATTCTATGATTTAACATCATATAAACGACATCTCCACCATTTTACAGCCGTTAGGTATCCTGAACTCATACAGATTACTTAATATACGACAGGGAGGATCCCGGCCCTGTCTCCAGCAAATGTCAAGACTAAAGTTGTGATCAGTTGAGGCATAGACATCGCACATTCGCCATGTCATTTGGCGGCCTGTTCTATCACAGGTATCTTGTTCCACCTCTCCGGCTCTTCGGGCGCATTGTTGCCCTGAAGAGGTGGCAACGAGAACATGCTGACAGTCGAACTCTTGCTCCGGATCTCCTTCAGCGACCTAAGTGCTGCAACTGTGCTCTTCATGTACATGCCCTCCATGTACTCAAGCTCATCTAAATCCGGAATGCCACTGCCGTTGACCAAGGAAGTGGGCTTTGCTGGCTTTTCTTCGTCATTGCTATCTACTTTTCCATCTTCACGTGATACAGATGGCTTACTGGTCGGCAGGAGCTGCTCCAGCATGGTTTCGCACTGCTTCACAAGCTTGTACAGGAGGTCAGTGGTGAAGAAAGGCTGCTGCAGGACTTTCTGGATGAAGGGCAGACGGATCAGGGCTCCAGTTCTTTTGTCATACTTCTTGAGGATCTTAACCAGTCCTGTACAGGGCAACATGGGACATAAGAATTGTTGTGATGAATGTCTAGCTAGCTAAGATATCAAGGCGGTAATCCATAAACGATCCAGACAAGCTAAAAGGTTGCCGACAGAAAAAACCCAACACAATGATCACATATTCGAACAAAACAATGTAACAAGCATGTTTACTGTACTGAATCGATTGTAGTCAGTCTCTCCAAAAACATCAATCTAGGCAGAATTCTCACACAGCCATGCTTCAAATTTTAAATAAGATACTATTATCAGGTTTCTGCTTTCATGAAGCCAAAAAACTTATGGACCACAAAATCAGCAGACAACAAATTCTCCTAAACGCAAGTAAATTTATTTTTTATTGGCTGATACCTATAGAATATCGCATCGAAAATATTCCTATTGGCTGTTTGTCAGCCAAAAGGTGTATGGTCTTCGTATGGCTAGCAGGCTATGACTTCTGAACCAGCACAGCCATATGATGCCTAATGATGTACCCCACTAGCGAACCTTAATTCTCATCAGGAAATGGCTCGGAGACAAACATGATAACACTCTGTAAAGGATACCATTAAAGGCACCATTGGTCAACTCAAATGCAATAGACCAGTACTATATTGGGTTGATGCTCAAAAGTCTCAAACACTTGCAAATTCCTATTCGCAAAAGCATGTCAAATGGACCAAAACACAAGTAAAAGAAAAAGGCAACAGAAATGAGTCACACAATTACAGAACACAAATACTAAAGCACTCCAGTTCAGATATCCTACAATTAGAAAGGAACTGATAAGTATAAGGTTAAATTAAACAGCTTACAGGATTAAATAAACTAATTTACAACAATAAGAACTTCAAAAGTTGTTTGCTTTTAGTGTCATGTCTCAATGACTCAATCAGAAAGTCAATTAAACTTTATGAGTCACTCATAAAGAATAGAGTGACTAAATCCAACAATAGAGTGACTCAAGCAACTCTCTCTGGGTGCACGCTTGGACACTAGAACAATAGGAATGCAGTCAGAACGGACATTAAGATTCACAGTCTGTTTTTCCAGGTAATGGTTCCTTGCTACAGTGAAACAGCATGAACACTTACAGTGAAACAGCATGAACACTCCATTCAAGTAATCTTCAGTTAAACGGGCAAATGGAAAGGGACAAAATTTGCATGGAAGTGGGAAAGGAGGTTAGTGACACACTTTTTGGACATCATAGATCTATGCACCACTGTAAAGGCAACAGGAGCAGCCAAAAGCTCAAATGCTGATGTTATGGTGAGTGGCTGCACATCCACTGAAGCCATTATGCTCGAGAACATGATGACAGGAGCAACTATTCACTACCTTCAAGTTCATGACAGCTCGCAATATTTGACTTTGTGTGGGTACTGAGTAGCCTACCAGTATAGTACTAGCAAACCAATATTGCATTGCAGGTGATGTTACAGTAGCAATGCATCCCAGCCAAGCAGAAAGAATCTCATAAAGATGCAAATTGCCACATAACACCGATTCTAAGTGGCATAAAAAGTGTCGAGTGTATATTTGTACTGTTCAGGATGAACAAAAGGAGCATGACTTCACGAGTCCAAACAGAAAAGGAAAATTACGGCATGATCTTACTGTCTAAAACAAAACCCATTATGACTGACACCTGAGATGGTGCACAAAATTTTATCTTGAAGTAAATCACAAGCATTAATTCATTGTCAACTTACAGAAGGAAGGTTTTTCCTGAGATTAAATAGAGTTATTATACAGGCAGAGAGGACACCAGGGTACTTAACAATAAAGAAAAATAGCATTGGGCTACTTTGTGTCTTAGGGGGTGTTTGGTTCTCTAGGAACTCCTAAAATTCCTATCACATCGAATGTTTGGATACTAATTAGGAGTATTAAACATAGACTAATTATAAAACCAATTGCACAGATGGAGACTAATTTGTGAGACGAATCTATTGAGCCTAATTAGTCCATGATTTGATAATATGGTGCTACAGTAAGCATGTGCTAATGATGGCTTAATTAGCCTTAATAGATTCGTCTCATGAATTAGCCTCCATCTATATAATTAGTTTTATAATTAGGTCATGTTTAGTCCTCCTAATTAACGTCCGAATATTCGATGTGACATAAATTTTAGTACAGACTAAAGAACCAAACACCCCCTTACACATCGAACAAAAAATTGAGCAAGGCAAGCATCCATTAATTAATCCCAATCTGAGTGAAGAGCTCCACACATGTGAACTTAAAAACATGTCAGATGCGTGACGTATGGTGACTACCAAAAATAAAAGCTGATTTTCTTTGTTTTATTTTCTAACTATTTAGCATCAACTAACTGGATATTGTATCAACTACTATGCCACGACGTGCTCCAAGTCGAACATGTGTTTTTGTATGGTATAAAACATCTAGTTACAAAAATAAATAGTGTACTTGCACTCATGTAACCAGAGATAACTAATTTCTCGCGAGAAATCGATCCACTCATCCCAGCTCACAATTTCTCGCGGTAGCTCCTTTTCTTTAGCAAATACAGTTTCGTCAAATCGTCGCGTGCCGTTTCAACTGACTGGTATCCATACTAGACGACAGCAACATGATTGCCCCCTTGCTGACAAGCAAAACAACAAGTCATCTCTTTACTGACCCATGTTGACAAGAACTAGTAGCTAGCTTCACGAATCTAGGCTTCCTTCCTCCCCAATTCAGAGCTAAATTGCTTCATCAGGCTACTTACTACTCCTTACTACCACCCAAAATACACAGACAAGAAACTTTCCAAGAAGAGATAAACAACAACAGAGACAACAGATCATTGGAAATTCAATCAATTGTGCATCAGGACGACACGAAAGCAACACCTAACGCGACGCGGCGGGATGGGTGCGTGCGGCGGAGGACTCACCAGTGTAGTTGAGGGCGCTGTAGTTCTCGAGCAGCACCATCTCGCCGTGGAAGTCGACGATCTCCTTGCGCACCCGCATGAGCTCCTCCTTGGAGTCCTGCCCGGCCGCCCTGGCCACGCGGTCCTGCAGCTCCTGCTCCACCCAGCAGGGGCCAACGACAACCCAAACAACCCGATCAGATCAAGGAACACCAGAACCATTGGGGAAGGAAGGTAGGGGAGGACGGGGCCGGATAGTGCAGGCACCTTCTGGCGGATGATGTATTCCTCCTCCTTCTCGACGAAGAAAGAGTTGAACTTGTCGAGCTCGGCCTCCAGGAGCTGCATGAAGTCCGCCTCCTCGGGCGTCATCGCCGCCGCCGCCGCCGCCGGGGCGCCGGAGGACGCGTCGGCCTTCCCGCCGTCCTCGCGGCGGGCCCGCTTGGGCTGCCGCTCGGCCCCGCTCCCAGCGCCGGCGCCGATGAGTTTGAGGCGCTTCTTGAGGTCCTTGTAGGACAAGAACTTGTCGCGCCACTCCGGCAGCGTCTCCACGATCTGCCCGCTGAGGCTCTTGCCGAACTTCATCGCCGCCGCCTCCCAGTCGCCGGAAAGAAAGGAGATTTCCGGTGGGCAGAGTGGACGGATTGCACCCGGTGATCGTCGCGGGGGAGGGCGGATGCGGGTGGTGAAATAGAGGGAAGGGGAGGGAGGGGAAAGGGTGGAACGGGGGCGGGCGGAGGATATGCGGGGCGGGGAGGTGGGAAGCGGCGAATATTCGCGAGGAAGGATATTATTGTTGCGGTGCCGGTGCGTGCGCGACGCGAGTTTTTTATTCCTCCCTCTCGCCCTCGCTCGCCGCCGAAAAGGCCACCTCGAGGGTGGATGGGAGGGAAGACGCCGAGGTGAGGTGGCCGGGAGAAGACACGGGGTGACGGGGGTGGGAGGTGACGGTGGGGGCGTGCCGCCGTGGAGTTATGCGACGAAACAGAGGGCGGGGGTGTGGGCTAACACGGTGGACTCTGGCGGTCTCGTGGAAGAAGGGTTGCCGTATGGCAGTGTTAGTGTAGGTGGTTTGTGCTGAGTGTTGTGGTAACCCGCGAGTTTTCGCGTCTCAAGCCGTAACGGTTCCATGTTATTGGTGACAAGTCATCATCCTTATCTATCCGTGTTAGTCCGTATTACTAACACGGTGTTAGGCTGTCAGCAATTTACATTTTATGCTTTTGGTTTCGTGTTTATGCGGCGAGAAATTTAGTTTCGCCGGTGGACATACAAAGCAACTTGTTTAAAAGAGCGCACCTCTTGAACAATCACTTGCTTCTGAAATTTTGGAAAATTTTAGATGACGGGTCTTGACCCACCGCCAATGAGCTAATTTGGATTCGAGAACGGAAGTTACATTAGATTCGGAGGAGACGGTTAAACTGTATTTTGGAGGCTTCGAATGAAGGTTTTAGAAGGAGATTGGAGACCGGTAGCAAATAGACCTGGAGGGGGGGGGGTCGCGCTACCCACAGGTGGTAGAGGATGGCCAGTGACGACAAAGGCGACAAAAAATAAAGTGGTTACTGGCTGGCGTCAGGTGAACTGCCGGAGACTGGGTGCAAGCAGGCGGGACAAGGGAGCGTATCCACATGAGGCGGAGGATGGCCAGTGACGGAGGATGGCCAGTGACGACAAAGGTGACAAAAGTAAAGTGGTTACTATGATGGCTAGCACCAAGTGAGCTGCTGGAGATGGGGTGCAAACAGGAGGGACGAGGAAGCCTATTCATAGGTGGCAGAGGATGGCCGGTAGCGATAAAGCAATAAAAAAAGAGGTTACTACTATTGTTAGCGTGAGGTGAGCTGCTAGAGGTGGGGTGCAAATAGGAGGGATGAGGGAGCATGTCCAGGCTGGTCGGCGATGACAAAGACGACAAAAAATAAACTGGTTAAGGTATATGATGGTTAGCACTAGGTGAGTTGCTGGAGACAGGGTGCAAGCAGGTGGGACAAGGGAGTATATCCACAGGTGGTAGAGGATGGTCGGTGATGACAAAGGCGACAAAAATAAAGTGGTTACTATGATGTCTAGCACCAGGTGAGCTGCAGGAGATAGAGTGCAAGCAGGCGGGAAGTGGGAAGCGTGTCCATAGCTGGCCGAGGATGGCTGGTGGCGATAAAGACGACCAAAAATAAAGTGGTTATCGCAATTATTAGCGTGAGGTGAGCTACTAGAGCCAGGGTGCAAGCAGGTGGGATGAGGGAGCATGTCCACGTGTGGCGGAAGATGGCTGATGACTATAAAGGTGGCAAAAAATAAAATGGTTCGCCAAGTGAGCTACTGCAAATGGGGTACCAGCATGCGGGATGAGGGAGCGTGTCCATAGGTGGCAGAGGATGGCCGGTGGCGACAAAGTCGATAAGAAAAAGTTAGTACTATGATGGCTAGCATCAGGTTAGCTGTTGGGGATGGGTGCAAGCTGGCATTGGAATTGTTGGTGGTTAGGAAAGATCAACAGGTGTTGCTTTCGACTACCGTACGATGTCCAAGTGGCTTCTAGGGATTGAGCGGTTAGTTGGTTACTTTTCTGTGTCCGTAGGAATCGAGTAGCCTCATATTTATAGGCGTAGGGTTCAACTCCTTTCTGGGTTACCCTTTCCTAGTTCAAACAGAGATAGTGGGTTCGAAAGGCAATTTGATCTTTTTCTCCTGAGGACCCTCACACATCGTTGATACAGGTCATGTCCTCCATACTCTCCCTTCCCTTGCCTAGTCTCCCTTCCGGATACGGGCCAGAGGCTGGAAGGGAAAACTAGGGAAGGTGGCGGGTCTCGTCCAGTGGGGAGAGGGGGTGCTATCCACTGTCCCTTCCCCTTCCTCACACAAGATTCTTATCTTTCTCCCTGGAAGGGCTTCCGACGGCCAGGGGTCCTCTGGAGGGGGAGGGAGGGGGGGAGGGGGGCGACCCTGAGGGGAATCTGGCACTCGATGCTTGCACTTGTCCGGGATGGTAATCGCTTCCCCAACAAGGATACAAGTAGTCAATTGGTTCTGGACTATTAAATTGAAATTGGATGTCTAATATTGTTGGACCGATAAAAACATGTGTTAGCAATTTACTTGTATGTTTTTAAGAACAAATGTGTGTTTTGGTTTTGTGTTTATGTGGTGAGAAGTTTAGTTTTGCTTGTGGATATAAAAAAAACCCAACTTGTTTAAAAGAGTACACCTCCTGAATAATCACGTGCTTTTGAAATTTCGGAAAATTTTAGGTGACGAACCTTGATCGCTGCTAGCGAGCTGCTTTGGATTCAGGGAGGGAAAAGGAGACAGGTGGCGACCGTGGGCGACATAAAAATGATGATGGCCAATGACAAGTGAGCTGCCCAAGATGGGGTGCAATGCAATCGACAGTGGAGCATGTCATGCCATCACTTGGAGATCGAAACAGGCACCAGAGAAAAAGAGCAAGAAAGAAGATGAACAAAAGCAGCCGATTGGTTCTGGAGCATTATATTTTAGTTGGGTATCTGATGTTGATCAAACTGGTAAAAACAAAAGTTGCAAGCAGTTGACAAATACTAGCATCTACTATCTTAGAAGAGAGGAGAGAATAGATAATCGTTTCTTCCATGGCTCTTCCAACAAACAATTTCTATGCTTAGGAATGCAAGAATTGGTAGTTTCAAGGACCATTCATGATAATCTCCACGATTCAAATAATGTTCTGATATGCCCAAAGTCCACTCTTCCTATATCGAGAAGGTTATTAGCATCTATTGACATCTTGAAAATCCAACATTTATGTCGTCATTAGAATATCCTTTCTATGTTGGAATTAAAGTTTGAATAATTTGCCTGAATTATTTTTCCAAATAACACATGAAATAGTTGGTCATTTATATTATTTTTCTCAACATAAACACCTACTTTACTGAACTTTTAGTGTTTCTTAACAAACTACAGTTGCGTTATCCAATCTGACCATGAGGAGAGGGAGAGGGGGAGGAGGTGTAACACCCAGCTCCAAAATCTACTTACGGCCCAACTCCTCACGTGGAATGAGCCCGCATACGCATAGCACTTCTCTTACACTTTCGTCCTCACTTCGTGTAAAAGGATTAACCCAGAGGTGCTATGTTTGAAACGGCAATGATTATAAGCTGGGGAGAGGGATGGAGGGAGGGAGAGATGTCCTATCTAATTATTAAATGGTCGGACCATACCACCTGAATTCAACAAGATATATCAGTCTTATTTTTAGCAGAAGGATATATGAGTTGTGAGGTGAAAGATTATGAGAACAACTGCGGGCATCAATATTATTCAAATGATGTATGGTAAGATATCCATAGGAATATTCCTAGCAATAATAATCATGCCTCCTTGACACACCAAGCTCGTGATGTGTAATGATAAGACTGAGCTGTGCCCTGACTTATTTCTCCTTTTTTTCCCATCAAAGACCTAGTGGTTTTCAATTCTTTCTTGAATTGGTTTTGCAGTTTACCCATATAAATGTATTTTAGTAGCAATAATTAAAAACAATAATGCTGCCCTAAAAACATTTAAAACGAAGCGTAACATTAAATTGACAAAACAGATCTCTTTTCCTGAATTAATACAGTGCTCTTTTGCGGTCACCATCTTATCATTAGGCATATTTTGTTCCCATCTATTCCATTTTCACAAATGCTGCGATATTACTTTCTTCCAAAAGTATCCAAATGAGAAACAAAATTGTACAATTCTCAATGCCCATATATTCGACAACAGCAGTCCTATTCAGAATACCATGACGTTGATATCGATATACTCCTAAAATGCATCATTAAATATAACGTCACCTATTCTTTTTTTTAGAAGCGGCGGCTCGACGTTGTTGGCCGGACGAGCCAACGAGGAAAACAAAAAACCACCTGCTAGAAGCATATGCATAGCGGAACACAATCTACAGGGCGCAGAAGATCCAAGCAGCACTCCAAGTATTCTACTCCCGGCCTCTTCAAGAAAGTACACGCATGACCACCCTGCTGCGGCGATGGAAGGAAGATTCCTGGCATAATTCTTTGCCGGAAGTGGAATATCCAAGCGGATATGTCCCAGATCCTCTGCGCGTCCCTGTCCTCGCCTTAAAAGCCCTCGGTCCTTCTCTGTCAGCTTCTCTCTCTATCAACAGAAGCAGGACGGGAAAAAAAAACAGCAGCTTCCATGAGAAGATCCGGAGATTATCTCGTCTGATCACTCGATCTCCCGAGTGATTGTGCTGTCGTTTCGAAGTGGCAGATGGCACGCTCTGAGCCGAGAGATCTCTGGGTTTTGTTCTCACATTGACTTCTGTCTTTTTAACACAGGGTGTTCTTGCTTGTCGAAACAGTGATGTACCTGACGAGATATTGGGTTCCTCTTCTCGTGAACACGTGGTTCTCACGAGTTCTCGTGCGAGTGTGTGTGAGAAATTCCACGTGGCAGTGGGTGTGTGTTTGATTATTTTAAGGAAACTCGTGGAGCAGCCGTCTGGATTTTCAAGGGAGAGATCGAAGTTGGAATGGGGAAAGACCCAAGTGGCCACTGATGTTGGGGTTGGTAAGTGGGCAAGTCAAGTGAGATTGGTCAGTGAGAAAAGTACGTGTCGTGGTAGGTCCACAATGCGGTCCACGTAAGATGATCTTGGAATATACCACTGTCGTGTTAGCACGGTGGAAAGTACACATGACCATTCGTCAACTTTTGGATCCACATGAATAGATGGACATTCGGTGTGACTTTTCTTTTCTTCTGCTTTGAATTGTTAACTCAGTATAGGTCATATGGATATGTTATTCAAGTGTACCACGTAGGTTTTACATTTTGAAACACATACTTGTTGAAATAAGTAATTTTAGCCCATGCATGTCTCAAAAACCACATACAATTGCCACAAATTGCTATAGTTTTCCTGTCTTAACTAGAAAGTGTTCTGCTCTACTGAGATATACACATATTGTGATTTTATTTCCTGTACTATGGTTACACAGTTATACTTTTGCAACCAAAATGTGCATTAAACCCATAGTTTTTCCATAGGTTTTTGCATGCAAATCAAATAAATAATTGTAAATGCTAGAGAGCCTTTTTTCCGTGCACAAAGAATATACTATTTTTCAGTTTCAGTACAGAATATTGTTTAATAGAAGATAAAACAATTATTAGGCACTTTATTTGTTTCTCCACCTCTGCTTTACCGTTTTATTCTGATATTTTTTTCTCCCTCTTCACCAAATCCATCGGCATAGCACATAGATTATACAAAACCGTAACTAATCACCATGCTATTCCCAAGCATATCATGGTTGCAAACCAAGCTATTCGAAAAATTATCGTGTTACTACTGAAAAGAATGTCAAAGAGACAATAACTATCATCGAAGATACCTTTAGCACTTGGCATTTGGTGCTGCTCTAAAGCATGCTATTTCACTTTCGGCATGGAAATGAAGCTAGAACATGATAATAAACTCCTACAAATCGCCTCCGTCCGTTTGGCCATCGTCATCTCTTGCACAAAAGATCGTTCGAAAAACTAGAGCTACGATCTTTCTTGGTTTCTGACCCGGAAGAAGGCGATGGGTATTGGACAGGGAGCAGGGGCCTCTGATCGATACCGTACCCAGTCTGAAGCCTGAACCGTGGGAACAAAACAATAGCAGACAGCCTAAGCCTAGGAAGCCTAGGTTAAAAACCCCTTGGCCACTAGCACGGCTTCTCGGGAAAATGACCCGAATCTAGGAAGTACCTCTCTGCATATTCTCGTGGAGATGCTTTCGTCACTGTTCGCTGCAGACAAATTCCCCCCGTTTCTACTGGAATTTCGAAGCAAATGTGTGCCTGTAGAAAAGGACTATATTTGTAAATGTGCATGTGTATTGTTCGAAAAACTTGAGCAGCCGTGCTTGGTGAGGTTTGAAGAGGTGGAAGTACTCGTGAAAGGATAAAATGAGGATACCATTTTCTTCGAGAGAGTATGCAACTAATAACACCCTGATCGCCAAATGGCATCAAAAGGCATATCCATGGCAGCATTTTTAATCGCCTCCAAACTAACACGCCCGGATATGCTATGATGATTTGCTAGCTTTCTTATGCCCACTTCACTAATAAATTGAGCCATGAAAAGCTCCAAATCAATGGCAACAAGAGGGAAATTGGCTCTCAGTTCAAGAGAGGCTTGCTGGATGTAAGCAGTGTGTACCAAACTTGTAGAGTGATTTCTGTAAAAAGTGAGGGTGTGTCAGATCAAATTGTGGCCGTCTTTTATTTCTCTATGCCTACAAGATTAAGTTTTTTTGATAATTATACAAGATTAAGTTCGAACCCCTAGCTCAGACCAATGGAGTATTGTTAAGCTTCCAATAAAGTGGGGCCTTTGATCTAGAAAAAAAAAACTTTGATGAAATAATAAATGCTAGCTTATCTTGAACCATGAAACTGAGCGTGCCCCTACTGGATATATACTAGAAATAATGGTTTAAGTACAAGTGCAAAGAAAAGAAAAAGGATAAGGGAAGGCAACTAAAAGAACAACTACTACTTAACAAGAAGAAAGCAAGAAAAAGGAGGAGCAAATAGCATACGCAGCTGCGCAAGAATTAGAGTGATTGAATCTAATCAGTCATGGTAGGGATCAAGCTTGGTTTAGCTTTGTGCAACAACAAGGAGAATGGTATGAACTTCCTCTTGCAGGCTCCAATTGATGGGTCAACATTGTTGAAAAGCCAATCATTTCTTATCGTCCAAATGCACCATGACATCAAAATAATGATCTCCATGAAGAATGGACCTAGAGCGTCTTGTCTTTCCTCTCGCCCCTCGTTACTGACTATACTTGCCACGTACCATCTATGAAAAAGCTTGACAACCATTTTGTAGTTAGAATATTGTGATTCATTGAGGACTGCCTTTTCCAAAGCTATATTCCTACCACCACCACGTAGAAGTACACATGTAATAGGATTGGGTATGACTAGGACTTAGAGTCCTATACGTATAACTCTGTAACTCTTGTACTTTGTTCTACCTGAACATTGTTCCCGGAGCTATATAATGAAACCACCAACGCTCTCATTGGGTTAAGCCGTTCCATCATCTTTCACATGGTATAAGAGCCACTTCCTCCTAAATACATCTAGCTAGCAATTAGTGTTTTTTTCTTTCTCATCGACGATCTACATGGCTTCGACGAGTTCGGCTTCGGTAAATTTCAACATCCCAGTTTCCAAGAAACTCACCTGGGGAAATTTCATGGTGTGGCGAGCGCAGGTGATGCCCGTTGTGCGAGGTGCACGGCTTGTTGGAATTCTTGATGGTTCTTCTGTGCAACCTGCGCCTATGATTGATGTTAACAAAGCCGACAACATTGAAGAACAGGTGGATAATCCTGCCTATGTGCAATGGATTGCACAAGATCAACAAGTATTGTCCTACCTTCTATCGTCCATGACAAGAGATTCTAGTTCAAGTTTCTTCTCTCGAGCACGCGTTGGAAGTTTGGAAAGCTGTTACAGAGATGTTCTCGTCTCAAGCAAAGTCGCGCATTCTTCAAATCAAATCTCAACTCTCTAAGGAGAAGAAAAGAAGATCAATCTGCGTCGGCTTACTATACTAAGATGAAAGGGCTTGCAGATGAGATGGCTGCTGCAGGCAAGAAGCTTGATGATGACGATGTCATTGATTATATCCTGAACGGGTTAGATGCTGACTATAATCCGTTTGTATCCTCCATGTGCGTCAACGATAATGTCAGCTTGAGTGATCTCTATGGTCAAAATTGCTTTCCTATGAGGCTCGTCTGCTCCAGCAGAATCAAGATGGAGGGTGCATCTATTCCTCAGCCAACATTGCTTCTCGTGGTCGAGGTCATGGATGTGGCCGTGGTCGAGGCCCTAGTCGTGGAGCGTCTACCCCTGGTCGTGGCTTTGGTAATCGACAAGAACATCGTCAAGAATATCATCAAGAATCTGATAATAAAGATGAGGGACTCTAGTGTCAACTCTGTGAATGCTATGACCATACTATTCATCATTGCTGGTACACTTTCAATAAGAAGTTTGTTCCTCCAAGTGCTGGTTTTGGTGGTGCTAAACCACCGGGCTCTCAAAAATCTGCTTCCTCTGTTGTTCCGTCATATGGGGTCGACACAAATTAGTACTTCGATTCGGGTGCCATGGATAATATCACCAATGAATTAGAAAAGCTTTCTACACATGATCGGTATACTGGTAATGATCAGGTCCAAGCTGCTAATGGCAAAGGTACCCAAATAAGTCATATCGGTAATACTATTTTCATACCCCTAAACGTGATTTTTCTATAAGCAATGTCTTGCTCGTTCCTTCTGCAATAAAAATCTGCTTTCGGTTCACCAATTTACTTCCGCTAATGATGTGTTTCTTGAGTTTCATCCCACCTATTTTTGTGTCAAGGACTCGAGCACCAAGAATCCTCTCCTTCAAGGTAGATGTTAAGATAGGCTTTATCCTATGCTGGCTTTTCCTAAAGTTCACCACATCACCAAACCTTCAACTTCCAGATGGCATCATCGTTTGGGGCATCTTTCATCAGTCATTGTTAATCGTGTCCTTAGAGATCATAATTTGTCCTTTTCAAGTGAGTCTCATGAGTCCGTTTGTGATGCTTGTAAACAAGCAAAAATTCATCAATTACCCTAGGAACCTAGGTTCGAAAGTGTCTCCACTTTTCCTTTACAACTTGTTTTCTATGATGTATGGGTCCTGCACCTATGTCGATGGGTCCTTATCAATATTATGTAAGCTTTATTGATGATGAGGCTATATAATGAAACCACCGGCGTCCTCATTGGGTCAAGCCATTCCATCGTATGTCACACACCAAACATCACCGAAGTGGCCTTGCCGGCGAAGCCGCCGGTGAAGAGCGACATTGCTAGGGAAACGGCCGATCAGTGACTTCGTCGGGCGGAGAGGAGGAAGGAAAGGTTCCTTTGGACCGGTTCTGTCGGACTTGGGCCACTTCTTATTGTGTTACTGTATGTTATATTGGCCCATGTCAAAGTTACAAACGCGCGCCCAGCCCACCTATAAACCGTGGCCCAACTCGGCAGCAGCAAACCGCAAATCCCTCGCCTAGTCCTCCAGTACGACGAGGCTACTACGAGCCCGCCGCCCGCCGGGAAATTCGAGTCCTCGCGGGCGGCGTCGGCGCCGCTCGACTCGCTACCCCTACTGGCTACTCCGGCTGGGTGGCCTCTCTCGCTCTCCGGCGCTCCGCCATCCGCAAGGTACCCTCTCGAAACCCCGAAACCCAGCGGTTATTCATGGATTACTCCCCGAGTCTCCGTGCTGGGGATGGCCAAGCAACCAGTTGGCGACTGGTTAAGGTTGATTCGAATTTATCTCAGGACTAGTGTTGGATCCTCCGTTATCGGCGGTGCGGTTATGCGCTGACCTTTTGTCTGGAACTGTAATGGATTGCCTCGACCTCGAGGTGGTTCGAGGAAGCTGTTGGCTCGGGGAAATGCGAGCCCTGTGATCGTCATGCAAATTTGGGGCTGGTTTGACTTAGATTGCTTTGACGTGTCCGGAGTTGTATAGAACCTGTTGTTTCGAACAATTAGACAGGACTAGCTTGTTACATAATTGCATTGGCTCTGAACGGGGATGGATGCTGTGGCATTTGTTATGGGCGTGCTTGCTTGATTTTTTACATGATTGGACAGAAATGTATGGAATCTGTTATTTTAACCTCGTACTAGTGAAGACTAGTTAGTTAAATGAGATGGATGTGAGGTTGGTACTGGGGATGCTTGTTAATATACGGCACCTGAAGAGAGTTAGCTCTTAATTTGCAGGTCTTCAGTTTGGAGATAACAAAACACAACCCTCACCTGAACATTCTTCTCCCAGCTATTGGGAGGTGCAACCATTACCAATTCTTAATGTTGCAGAGCAATGTGCCTAGTGCAGGTTTTCTTCTAGGTGCATTTGGATCAGGGGCATCTGGCTCATATTTTGCTACTTCCTCCATTCTCGTTCCATGATATTATGAGCAGAGAGAAGCCATTCTGAAGGAGCCACCATCTCTCAGAATAATTATGGGGTTCAAGGGTATTTGTCTCTATGGCCTTGCTGCAGCAAAGACAATCTTCCCGTTGGTGATTGACTGATGGCTGATGAGATCTCCTGTACGACAGGCAACCTCTTTCCTAACTTATTCATTTCGCATGCTGGACAGATCATTTAATTAGTAAGGGTAATAACATGTTTCATCTTACAATCATAAACCTCCAGGATTTGCTTTGCCTACTCAGTGGAGATGCAAGCAAGTGAAGCATCAATATATGTTAGAGCCTTACGTGTTTCTATTAGTGCTTGATAACACTGTTTTTTTGGTGTTCTTAATGATCTCTAGTTTGAAAGTTTAGTTGTAGAGCCAAATGAATCAGTTAGGACCATCTGCTGTTTCTCTTGAATTTAGAAGAGCAAGTGATGCTGCTCATAGAGAATAGAATTCATCTGCAAATTCCTTGCTCGAAGAACTGTATACCTCTTACAGTCACTCAGCTGTAGGGGTGAGTGAAACTCTTTGAAGCACCCGTATATATTACTTCATCCATGTCTATGAAGTCATTTGGTCACTCATCTTTATGTTTGCTAGCTGCAGCATCAGCAATTTTGAAAGATGCCTCTTACTATAGATAGGATTGCTCTATATTGTCCTAGAAAGAAAAATGCACATATCTTGGTTCCTAGTGGTTCAGTGCAAATTAGGACCTTAAATCTTTTAATGTAGGGTGCTTGCAGTATATTCAACAAAGATAGAATTATCTCCCCTCTTTGCATTCTACATTGTTTTTTTTCTGTGTATGTGCTTAATTTTTTTTACAATTGTTTATTTTCTTCTATCCTAAAAGTCTCTGGGATTACGTTGTCTATCAAATTCTTATCAAATATAATTATTTGCAGGGGTCTATCAAAGTTGTACTCCTTTTCACTAAATTTTCTTTTGGCAAATAGTTAAGTTAGTTATCATACATTGGATTTACATTCAGGATATATCACAAAGCCCGGTCCAAACTCATTGCATACTGCTTCTTACCTGTGATCTTTGCCTTGATTAATTTGGCCTTTTGGTGTTAACAGTAGTTAAATTCACAAGAATTGTATTTTCGAAGGAGTCTGGAACGATTGTAATTTTTTCCTCTTCTTTATGACTGTGGCACTGCCAGATGGATAAGACATGACAACATAGCTTGACTTTGTATCCCATAAAAAAGAGCCATAGTGCATTGTCAAATTTACTATGTCTATTACAACAGCATCCTGTTTTCAAAATTGAGTCTGACTCCAGCATGTACCTTGGAATTTTTAACTTAAATAAGTAGCATTGCTAGCTTTATCAAATTACAGTGTTATGAGAGTTTTTCTTTTACTGTAGAAGTATACAGTTAGTTTGCTTACACATGCATACAGCGGCATACATCTGAACACTGTAGTGGGGTTCGCTAGGATATAGTTTTCGCTCGATCCATGCTTAAAATAGGAAAATTTGTATTTCAGATTTTTATTCCATGCATGGACCTGTATTTCAGAATTTGACATAGGAAGTGTATAATTAACCGTTTTGACTCGCTGTGCCTGTGTGGTAGTGTCAAACTGGAACAGCTATCCAGGACCACCAGCAATGGTACTAAACCCTCCTTGTAGGGTCATTACTCGATCATACACTTGCAGTCATACTTTCCAACGCCGTGTAATGGGTGGTTGGCTGGTCTGCAGCTAGTTGCTTGCAGAAATGCTGTGTCAGATCTGACACCTCATTTTAATGGAAGTATTGACGCGGATGAATCTGATCATCTAGATACTATATACATCGAGAGCCACACAGGGCATTCTGACCTTCACTGAGCTGGTCCATTTTTGTGCTACAGCTATTGCCAATTGCCGCTCTGCCATACTTCGGTAAGACTTGTAAGAAAATTCGAGACTGCAGGGTGCATTTGATAAGAAAATAGTTTGACTTTAAATTTGCTAGTCTGTCTTCTATTATTAGTGTTTACTTCAATGGTTTGACTGTTCACTTTTACAAGCTAAGAGTGTATGGTTTTCTTAAGCATGTTAGGAATAATTTCATCATTTCACTCATTGTCAAGGAGGCAGTGTCATTAAACCATTTATTGGCTTGTACATCTACTATCATTTCAGAGATTTTAGGTAGATCTGGCAGGTGATAGTGCCAACAATATCGCAGAGTAACTGATGCAGTATGCTTTACATTCTAATTAAGATGACATCATCATAATTTGAACAGGATTGAAGCAAAAGCACAGAGTTAGTGTCGAGGGACCAGTACAGCTATCCTACTAGACATATTCAATGCATGCTTTTGTAACATGGGAGGTCCTTAACCAGCTACCTTGGCACCACAAGGTGGCAAGGCAAAAACTGGTGTGACTTTTCCAAAATTTAAGAGCAGTAGTCTCCATCACTTCCCTGAATTTTATAGGCGAACCTTATATGTCTAATTTGATCTGTAGGGAATATTGTCTTCTTTCCCATATTCCTAGTTTCTCTCAAGTGTGTGGACTTTGTGGAACCTATGTGATAGGTTTGATAGATTGCGACACAAACTAAGGAGCTAACAAACATGCTAATGCTATTAATACATGAGGAAAAGACTAGCTGGAGTATGTTTATTTCAAGCATCCAAACTTAATAGCGAGTTCACTACATAGCCATCGCTGTTGGTAGCAGCTATCACTGGACTTCACTAAGGTCTTAATCAGACGCTAATATTATCTTGTTGTGTTCTATAAATGGTGATCTATTGTTGTTTTCATGATTTCATCAACATCCTAGACCTCAGTCTACTGTATGTGTCGATGGCAGCTAATACCCTCCTGCTGTTGTTGTTCCATTTATTTTTTTGGCTGGCCCGATCGTACTTTATGACTGACCAACTAACTGAATTGGCCCACCTGCATTGACTGCACGCTTTACCAACCTATAGAAGCAACTGTGGAGATGATTCGCGCTTCATTGCTCCTATTTGTGTGCTGTGAAATGAGGAAAGAGAAATAACATGGGGGACCATGTTCTTTGTCATCCACTTCAGCCCTCTTGCTTTCTAGCTACCATTTGATATTTACATATGATGTACTAGCTTTCAACTTTGTTTCCAAATTAAATGGAAGTGCTGAAGTTTTCTTTTGTGCTGATAGTGCTGGATTAACGTCACAGTTCAAAGACATGACAGCTGAAGCTGATATGAACTGATATCTGCTTTTACTGTGCACTCCTGCAGCCTGCTGTCTACTTTGTGGACTAACAATTGAAACAATCATATGCAGTCTGGTGCGCTGTCACAATTAAGTTGATGGTGGCTTCCTGTTAATTGTGTAGACATTGCATTTAATCATCAATTAAGCTACCAAACCTGCAATCAGTGTTTTTTTCCTGCAGACATTGGTTCAGCTGGTCATTATGGCTTGTGTGGTCGTATGCTAACTTGGCTGCTTATTATTAATTATCTTTGTATTAGGATGCTTATTGATGATTAGGGATGCATGCTACCGCACATTCGGTAATTTGCTGTAATCAAATGATGATCCAAGTATGGAATTCACATTTGCCACCATCTGTTCTATACAAAATTTGTGAACATTAATTTATACTTCATTCTCTGATTATGTCAACATACTCTCGATTGCTACATTTAGGTAACATCTAGGAATATAACCTTTATCTTTGTTCAGTGATGCAGCAGAATTATTGCCAGATTTATCGTTGACGCATGCACTCAGTAAACGTTTTCCTTTGAGCTGATTAATGTAGTCGTGCAATATGATACAGGAAACGTATGTGCTTGTTCTTTTTCATTATGTCTGCCTTGCCAAAAAGGTACATGGCATAAATGCTCAATGCCATTTTCTTTAGTCCTGTGTGGAACAGCTAGCTAGACTGATGCTCTAAGCTTTGAAAGGATTGTGTTGTTACCAATAATCTATGTCTTATTTTCCACAAATATCAACTTCATCATATTCCAGATGTCCCTTTGATGAAAACCCACAGCAGTATGATGATAGCGGAAGAAAGGCCGCAATTACAAGGTAGGTAATTATTATTTCCTTTTATTAGAAGGCGACACCGCTGATATTGATATATAGCCTGATATTATTGATACATAGGAAAGGGGTTTCACCGGTGACAGTGCGACTGACTATCATGACGGGGACTGCAAGGGTATACATACAAGTAAGTAAGCCTTTAATAAATACAGAGCTTGACACGGTTGTGACTAATCTTATATCTTACTATATATATTTTTGGTTTTGGTTTCCTATGATTAAGCTGGATCGATGTAGTAATAGAGGTACCTATGACATGATGCAATCTTCACTGCTTGTGCTGCACCAACCAACTCTCTACCAAAGACTTGATCTGATCTGGGACAGTGACTTGATCATGCTAGCTTGCTTGTTCTCAGCCATGCAAGCGATTTCCTCTCGCCTTCAGATGACGAGACTGCCTTCCCCGGCCTGCAGCATGCCATGTGGGTGCGAGACCGGGCTGCTCCTGCCCAGCAGCTCCTCGATCATCTGCAGTGCGATCCTCTCCTCGTCGTCGTCCATCATCACCGACGACGCCGGCGGCGAGCCAGCAGTCGTCACCGTTGATGTGGACGTGGAGGTGGGCGTGGTCGTCGCGCCGTCGCTGGGCGGGGGCTCATCGCCGGAGGACGCGGCGTCCTTGTTGAGCTGCACGGTCATGACCCAGCTGGAGTCGGCGCGGGCGCCGGCGCGCTTCTGCCAGACGCCAATGTGGGACTTCTCCGGGTCGAGGCGGAGGCAGGTGAGCGACGGGGACGGCGTCTTGCAGCACTTGCGGAGCTTGGCGCTGAGGATCTGCGACAGGCTGTTGCCACCGCCGGAGGCGGTGGAGGAGGACGAGCCGCCGCCGCCGTGACGGGCGTCCCGGGCGGGCGGCACGGGCGCGAGCTCCCCGGTGGCGGTCCTCGGGACGGGGAAGTTGGTCTTGGCGTTGCGGCCGCTCATGAGGACGGCGGCCTCGTCGTACGCCCGCGCCGCCTCCTCCGCCGTCTCGAAGGTTCCCAGCCACACCCTCCTCTTCCTGCATTGTATCCAATTTCAACGACTGAAAACAAACACATGACGAAAGAGAAAGAACGAAAGCAACAAACCACCACTAGGAAACGAATTAAAAACAAGCAAACGACCTAGCAAAATGTATCTTTCAAGACAGCGAGTGATCGAGAGAGAAGACGAGGAGCTAGTTCTTTCTTACAGCAGCGGGTGCCTGATCTCGGAGACCCAGGAGCCCCAGTGGCGCTGCCTGACTCCCCGGAACTTCTTTGATTGCACCATGCCGCTCCCTCCTCTCTGCCGGCCGGCCGGCAAGCACTGAAGATTCCCTGCCAGGGGAAGGAAGGACAGGGGCGGCAGGCGGTGGGAGCCGGGCGAGCTATGAGCTCTGAGCTCTGACACTGTGGGAGTGAGTGGCCCCGGACCAGGAGTGGAGTGGGGGTGGGTTTTGTTTTGTGGGGAGGAGTAGTGAGCCGGTGAATATAAGCTACCCTCGCCACTGTACTTGCCTGCCGCGTTCAATGTGGTTAGCTAGAACGCGGACACGGCTGGCCCCCAGCTGCGTTTGTGGCTTTGTGCGCGCGTGCGTGCGGAAGAAAGAAACAAGAGTAGATTTGGGGATGGCAGTAACTCCGGGGGGTACTTTTGCCTTGCGTTCCACGTATCTGCCGGTGGCCTGGCCTGGGCTGGCGTTGGATTTCTTGGCACACAGTGGCCTGCGATACTGCAGGGTAGTTGTACTCTGCCAGGACTTTCAGACAGTGGGGTTTCTGTTTAGCGTTTAGATGTCTGTGGCCTGGCCACCCCATAAACTACACTAGCTTGGAGTGTAACCCATGCATGGCGGCTAGCCTGGAGCAGCCGTGGGACCGGCGGCAGTAACACACAGGAGGTCAGAAGCTTGTAACAGATGATAGAACTGAAGTGCCTGCAATGCAGAGGAGGATAAGCTAGGGAGATGGAGAAGGGAGAGAGGAATCGTAGAAGAGGGAGCGAGGGGGCCCTGATGGGTTGGGGTTGGGGGTGTGGGGTGTGCTGTCGGTGAAGGGTGTGTGAGCGTAGCGGGTGGCATCGGCGTAACCACCCTCGCTGCTGCCAGTACGCCGGTAATAAACTCCCCCACCTACGCCCTTGGCGACCTCATTTATGGCGGCGCTGGATGGAGCTCGGCCGGCTCCGGCTCTCGCTGATCAAACCCTCCGGTGGTCGAGCTTAGCAGGTCATTAGCTGAGCTGATCCGATCTAGATGCACCTGTCTAATCCATCAACCCGTCCCCAGCTCTCATTGCTAACTAGTGCCAGTTTGTTAGCTGTCGTCGAAACTAACTGCATGGTGGAGATGCCAAATGCCATGCCCATGCTTGAACCAAATGAGCGCATAACTCTGCTTGCATTTCACCTGCATTTCATCGAGCACACTGAAATGGCACTGGAGTTCTGGATTCCCGTGCACTGGCCCAGAAAGAACTGGAGATGATGGTGTGATTGTAAAGGAAGCAGTTGAGCACAGGACCATGCAATGGTTAAAGGAGGCATTTACGCCGGCCGGAAGACGGACTCTTGATCCACAACTCCCGTCAGTACACACACAGATACAGACGAGAGACGACGCAGGCAGGACTGCAGGATTGCTTCACCCATGTCCACCAGACACGACGACGCCACTGCACACTAGCAGGTCACTAGCGCATCAGCTGAGCAGTTGGCCGGGCAGCAATAACTGCGGCAGCATCATCCGATCCATGGCATCCGCTGCCCACGAGGGCACCCAATCCATCCATCAATCAACCAAACCGATCCGCCAATCATCCCCCCATCCATGGCAACAGAAGCTCTCCGTAAAAAGGTGGAGCACAGCACAGGAGCAGGATCAATGGCCCTTGTTGCCTCCTGCCCAATTCAATGAGCGCGGGGTACAGGCTCTGCTTTTACGGTTGGGCTCCACACAGATTTGTGTGTCAGTGAGTTCCTCGCGTTGCGGTTGCAGGATGGATGATGGATGGAACCTTCCGATCGTGCTGGCTGTGGCTGCTGGGAGCTGCAGGCTCTGCAGCTGCTCACTCCATGGAAAAGTGCGGACGGGTAGAGGCAGGTTAGGGTGGTGGTTGGCTGTCCTAGACTGTCAGGACCTCAACATGGTTAAGAGGTGGTCGAGCAGTAATTGGCACACACTCGATCATCATCAGCCATGTCCCATGGTACCAAATCTGGTACCGACCGGCAACACTGCACTACCTCTCTTCCTTGTCAATCTAGCATCGTATGCCACTACTACGGCAGCAAACACCAAGCAATTTTTTGGCAAATTGCTATACACATACAGTAGTATGGTTTCTTACTTATCTGCACGCAAATGGCATCGTCGGCTCATCTTGTTTCCCCCGTGTGCGTGTGTTGTCATTTCGTTCCTTGCAGGGAACCGGGATGGAGAGGGTCCATCCGCGTCAGGGAAGTGAAGAAGTGAAGTCCCCGAAAGCTACGGTGCACGTCGCTGTTGCGACTTTGAAGAAGCACCCGGCCGGGATCGAGTGGTGGTTGTTGCCAACTTCCCCAAACTCACATCTACGAGAGTTAATGTGATCCCCCGGCTTATCTTGCTCCACCGCGATTAGAAGGCGGCCGATCCCGTCATCCCTTGCTGATCACTCAATCGATAGCCAAGTGAGGTCCGGTGCAGAGCAGTTTTTTGCCACGCTGGTACAGATGCTAAACGCTTAGCTCGATCGGTACGTTTCCACTGCATGTCAGTAGCTCTTCGATCATCCATGACTGATTGACTGTGTCTCTCTCTGTCTCCCTAAAAGCATAGAGGAGAGGAGGAGAGGACAGTGTCCTAGAGGGAGGGGCAGGTTGGGCGACAGTAGTGAGTATCAAACAAATTTTTGTTTGTGAACATTGTTTCTTTTTGTTGAATAGAAGCCCGTGTTTGTGAACGTTGTCGCTCTATGGGCTGACACTTAAAAATGACAGGACAGGTCTCCAAGCTGGCAGGCTTTTGTAGCAGTGGCGCCAGCAAGGTCGATCGTAGACTCGATCCACCCGTCAAGGTCATCGTTCCTGGATGCGACAAGGGTGAGATCATCGATGCAAACACGCCCACGGCCGGCCACCCCTACGTAGCCAGTTTATCGGAGGGCCGAGCTAAACTTTAGCCATGTCCCATGATGTTCGGATGCTAATTAGGATAATTAAATATGAATTAATTACAAAATTAATTTGTAGCGTTGCTCTCGCTCTAAGGTTTCTCACACGAATGATATGAGAGAGAGAGCAATTGCGACGATGGGGACCGACGGGCCTTGCCGTCGATGACGAGCAGCGGGAAGTCGGCCACCAGCCTAGTTTAGCCCTGTGCCCTGTCCATGGTTTTTATCTCGCGCGCGTCTCTGATCAGTGAACGCTAGCTTGCCGTGCCGCGCGCGCCCAAGACCGGCCGGCCGGAAGTCCAAGCGCCTACGCGACTGGCTCATCAACTCTCTCGTTGGGGAGGGGAAGAAGGTAGGGGGGACAACACTGAAACCATGGCGTGGGAGAAGGCTCCACGTCGTTGAGGGTTGGCTGGACCACAATAATGGTGGCTTGTCCGTTGTCCCGTGGTAGTTACGAGCAAGGCGCGCCTCGTAGTAGCCTCGTGTGGCCCTGTAGACTCTTGTAACGTTCGGGCTGGAGCCTTGCCTGTGGCGTGTATGCTGCTGCCCTCAAGCTGTAGTGTTCCGGTAGCGTGTGCTGCGCCGGCCGGCGACGGCAGCGAGCCTCTGTCTGCAGGCGTTACCGCGCCGATCGACACGGGAACGTGGCATGGTACACAGAAAGCTAGCTAGCGGTGATGTAATATAATAGGAAAAGGAAGGAAAGATGTGTGACCAGTGAGACTTGGACACGTCAGCTCTGTCTGTCCCTCCCGTCTCCTCCACAGAACATGGCAAACTTTTTCGGCGTGTGGACTTTTTGGGTTGTGCGCGCGATTCTGATTCTGGGTCGCCCGTGGTTAACGATAGGATGGGGGTCCTCCTCGTTGTCTGGGACTGACTCGTCACCGTGGATAGCGAACACGTTCCTTGCATTGGACTGTTCCTCTAATTACTGTATAAGCCGTGTCACGTCATGGACCAACTCATCGGAGCGGTACAATCATACGCCCAACGCACAGGGGTCTACCTCTCAATGTCAATTATAAAAGAGTAAAAGACCGTTACGTATGGTACGTCATGTACACATGTTTTGCACAATTCAAGACATCGTTTTGCAAACTAAGGTAAAAATGAAAGTGAATTCGGGTGAAACTAGTTGGTTCACTCACTACTTGGAAAATCCAACTTTAGCAAGGGACATAGATCCCGAAAAACCAACCGGGACTAACTATTCGGGATAAAAGGGGGCTCCTTTTAGTCCCGGGTCATTCACCCGGGACTCAAGACCCCTTTAGTCCCGATTGATAATACCAACCAGGATAAAAAGTTGCAAAAAAAATAGCCACCCACGCTGCCCACCGGCCACCGGCCGCCCGCAACCCGCTTGCCCACCGCTTGCTGCTCGCCTGCCTGCTGGAGGCCGGCCAGCACCGCTCCGCCTGGAAGAAAGGGCCTGCGCGAGATAAGGGAAGGGAGAGGAGGAGGAGAGAAGATAATGGAGGGGAGAGGAGGAGATAAGGTGGAGAGAGAGGGGGGAGACTAAAGGTCCTGAGGAGAGGTTTGATCTCGGTTGGTATTTTCAACCGGGATAAAAAGCTCCCTCGTCTCACTAGCCGTTACAATCGGGACTAAAGTGGGCTCTTTAGTCCCGGTTGATATTACCAACCAGGACTAAAAAGCCCCTATCGGTGGCCGTCGGTGGTGGATTTTAAACCCGGGACTAAAGGTCTTTAGTTCCGGATCCAAAGTAAACTGGAATAAAAAGGGTTGGATGGAAGGTAAGTTATCTAGTAGTGACTGGTTTTGATTTCGTCGGTGAAACTAAACCCTCCCAGACTGTCTTGAAGTCATTCTCAAATGTCAATGGCAAAAGACAGTTTACATATACTTCATATATACAAAGATAAAAATTAGCAATGTCATTCATTGGTTATGTTGTAGCGTTTTTTTTATCAGGGTTTAAATTTGGATTGGATCCTTCATCCCTTGATAACAAACATGGTCCTTTTTGTTAACTTCACCGGCAAAGCAGTTTCGAGAGAGAAGCCCTTCCATTTGGCTCCAAAATCGGTCTAAATGTCAACAGTAATAGACTGTTTACATATAAGTACTTCATGCGTAGCTAAAAGTTAGCAATGCTATCAATATATTTAGGTTGTGTTTTTGACCGGGGCTTAAACTCGGATTGGTTACTTCGTCGATTGGTAACAAATGTGTGAGGGCACAGGTAATGCTTTTATCCTTTGATCTAACATTGATTGTATTAGGATGAGCATAAAATCAATGCTATATACATGGGCCACTCACTGTCGCGGGCACCACCATTGGTATCGCTGTATAGGAAGGAAAATGGGAGCTCGTATTTAGGTAATGTACAACGTGAGGTGACGAGGACATGGGTCTCGATGTGATGCTCAGACACTACCACTGAGGCCGAGGGGGGCAGAGGCGCAAATGATCATGATCAAATGCGGATATCAGATCGAGAAAAATTACCGACAGCGTAAGCGTAATAATGCTATAAATATTACTCTCGAAACGAACTATATAGTTACTATGTTATTCGGCCCAGCTCATTTCTTGCTCGCCATTGGCTTTGGACCGTGCCGTGGACTCGCGGGTTCTTCGGAAATGGGCTTAAACGGGCCTGAAACACTTTCTCCGTCATACGTTGGGCCGCTTGTCTTTGTCACACTGCTGACCCATTTACTGCGAGCCGATCACCTGGGAGCAAATAACCAAATCCAAGTTTGTGAAGATTAAAGTGGAGGAGATCACTAGGCCACTGATTCGAATTTCCATCATAGTTCCATGAGATTGAGATTCTTCATCTGCTTTGCATCAGTGCTGCCGACCGATTTGGTTATAAAAAATCAAATACTCACCGTAAGAAATGTGTTGTCTATAATGAAAATTTTATCACATATTTATTCTCGCCATAGATCTATGACGTTTCTAGCTGAAAACGTCATAAAATTTCATATTTGAACAAATTTAGTGATAAAGTTACGGAACGTTATAAAAGTTGCCACTGTAGAAAAAAAAATCGCCACTCGCTGTTACACGGTGGTTTTGTGACGATATAAGGTCTACGAAAACGTCATAAACCAACGAGGGTCCCACGTGTAAGTTTAAGCTGATAAATAGAGTGGTAAAATAAAATGGAAATCATGCTCCTTCCGTGAGTCGAACCTATTACCAATCGAATGGGAAGTTTTTACCACAACCAGGTCCCATAAGGTAAGTTTCATGTGAGTGTGGTATTTGGCGGCAGAAAAGCCCACGCTACAGCTAAAAAATAGTTTACCCGCTGCCGCGCTCCCGAAAAAAGAAGAACACAAAGAAGGTGGCCAGGACAGAGCACTCCGGTGGAAATCTGCATCTTCCCGCGGCGGCTCAGTCCTACGACAGCACAAATCTGGTGCTTTTTGCTACGGCGCTTCAATCTGGTCAGTAAATTTGAGTTGAATTCGCCAAAATTTCTTTCGCACTAAGGTCTTTCAATCTGGTTAGTAATTTTGAGTTGAATTTGCCAAAATTTTCCCAAATGATAGACGTTGGATACGCGGTTATCGATTATTTACCCCCGAGCATGAGAAAGGGGTCAATGATTTCATGGAATTTGTTAAGAGTAGATACTCTGACGATGAACAAATACTATGCCCGTGTCATCAATGCCTGAATCAGTCTAGATGTACTGTGATGTAGTGAGCCTGCACTTACTTTTGAATGGGATGGCAAGCACCTACACTAGGTGGATCCATCATGAAGAAACATTCGAGGATAGGGTTAAGGAAAATGCAAATTTCCAGGATAATGTGGTTTAGAAAAATGCAATTCTGTAGGATGATGGGGTTGAGGAAACTGCAATTCTGTTGCATGAGGGGGTTGTGGATAATGCAGTTTTATAGGATGATGGTGATCAGGAAATGGTTTAGGAAAATGAACACATATCGGGTATGGAGGAGGATGAAGGCATTGAAGATGGACTTCCTAAAATGATAGCCGACATGTGCCACGCTAAAGAGCTTGGAGGGGAAATGTTAGAATGTATAAAGGAACATATAAATCGTAAGGTGTCACTGGGATCTAAATATACACAATTTACATTTGTTGTGAAGTTACTTCATATCAAGTCTTTCTATCAGATCAGCAATGTCGCGTTCACTGCGATTTGAGGGTGGTATCCCTTGCTTTCCCAGGAGAATGTGTTCCGACATCTTACGATGACACAATGAAGTACATACGTGCCATGAGACTCGGCTATGAATCTATCCATGTTTGCAAGAATAATTGTGTATTGTTTCACAAGGATCTAGCGAAACATGATGTGTGCCTTGTGTGTTGTGAAGCGGATTCAAGATGGAAAGATGCAGACAACAAGAAGCGTGTTTCTCAGAAGGTATTGAGGCATTTTTTTGCTGGTTTCAAGGCTGAAGAGGATGTTTATTTCGTCAAAAACTGCAAAGGATGCACAATGGCACGAGTTGAAGCAACAACCAGTGGACAATGAGTTTTGCCATCTAGCTGTTGGTGAGGCATGGAAAGACTTCGATAAAAATTAGCCAGAATTTGCAAAATATGCTAGGAACATTAGACTTAGCCTTGCAACTGATGGTTTCAATCCATTTGGCAACATGACCAACTCATATAGTATGTGGCTAGTATTTATTGTGCCATATAACATGCCACCATGGGTATGCATGGAAGAATCAAACTTTATGATGGCATTATTGATCCCTGGGCCAAGTTCTCCATCAAAGGATTTTGATGTTTTCTTGGAACCTCTCATAGATGTGCTGTTGGACCTATGGAAGGGTGTCGATGCATACGATGCTTGTAGTCAACAATCCTTTAAACTGCATGCTGCTGTTATTTGGTGCATACATGATTATTCAGCACTGAGCACATTAGCGGGGCAAGTCACGAAAGGTTATTATGCCTGTGTGCATTGTGATAAGGATTCTTGCTTAAAGAGATTGAAAAATAAGATATGTTATATTTGTCATCATCGTTTCCTTCCAATTGACCATCCATGGAGAAGAAAGAAAGCAGAGTTTGATGGTAATACTGAAAACTGAGAGAGGTTAGAGCAATTTACTACTGTGAAGCTTCAGCATCAACTGGAGAAGGTTAAAGACGTTAAACTAGGAAAGCCTCCTCAAGGTCAGAAAAGGAAGCGGGAACCCGGACAGTGTTGGAGCCGAAGGGTTTGTTTGTTTGACTTGCCGTATTAGACAACTCTGAATCTGCCACATAATCTTGATGTCATGCATGTTGAGAAAAACATATGTGAAAACCTTATTGTAACATTACTTAAATTGCTAGGAAGACAAAGGACACGATCAATGTTAGGATTGATTTGGAAGAGATGGGCATTAGACCACATCTACACATGCTGAATACTACAGAAGGGGAGTCATGCAAAATGCCAGAAGTTCCATATACAATGGGTAAAAAGAAACAGAAGGTGTTCTGTGATTTTATATGTCGGGTGAAGTTTCCAGATGGATATGCTTCTAACTTATCAAGATGTATTTTCGAAGATGGATGCAAACTTCAAAGATTGAAAATTCATGATTGTCATATCCTACTCTAAAGGATTTTGCCTGCTTCCCTTCGAGGTTTAATGGACAAAGAGATATACTCAGCTGTTTCGGATTTAGGAAACTTCTTTCGGCAACTATGTTGGAAAACTCTAAAGTTGGATATTTTGAACAAACTAAAAACAGATATCCCAATAATTTTGTGCAAGCTTGAGAAGATTTCCCTCCTTCATTCTTTGATGTTATAGTGCACTTGGCTGTCCATTTGCCTGATGAAGCAATCCTACGAGGTCCAGTACAATATGGATGGATGTATCCCGTCGAAAGAAGGCTATGCACATTGAAGCGTTCTGTGAGAAACTTTGCTAGGCCTGAAGGATCCATTGCAAAAGCATATGTTGCTAATGAGACCTTGACATTTTGCTCAAGGTACTCTGCGGATGATGATGTTGACACACGATTCAATCAGGAGGGCAGGAACAGAGAGAATGTTGTTACGAGAAGGCGATTTATCTTGTTTCCCGCACAATGTTGATGTACTTGGAGCAGCGAAGATTTCATTCCTTGATTCAGATTACGATAAGCTAGTTTGGTATGTGCTACACAATTGCGAAGAGGTTGAGCCATATATCAGGTATGTAATCCGTCATGCAATGATTGTACTGCAATTATTTTGGTCTAATTTTTAGATGGATGTGTTTTTGCAGGATATACAGGGATCAGTTAGAAGCGGAAGGTGTGTCGGACCAGGTTATTGATCATAGAATTCAGAAAGAATTTGCCCGATGGTGTAAATCGCATGTAAGTTTTCTGCCTTTTCAGAACAAACTTATATGAGCTGGCTAGGACCTATATATAAATATATATATATATATAATTATGGTTTTGTTGTACATATTGAAAAGATGCCTGAAGGAGAGGTCTCCGAGGACGTATATGCATCATCAGCTTTACCAGATAAGCGAGAAAGATAATATTTAGCATGTCTTGTTGGCGGTGTCCGCTACCACACACATGCCCAAGAGGAAAATTGGAAGACACAAAACAGTAGGATTATGGCTGCAGGCTTTCATAACAGTGAGCCATTTGAGTTTTATGGTTGTCTAAAAAAAATTATTGAGCTACGGTATAACTCATCAAGGCGTGGCATAAATTGAACTATTGTATTATTCCACTGTGATTGGTATAAACTAGGAGGGACGAAGAAGGAACCGAGAATTAGAAAGGATGGGTACTTCACAAGCATCAATACTAGAAGATACTGGTACAAAAGTGATCCCTAATTTTTTGCTAAACAAGCAACGAAGGTGTTTTACTTGCTAGACACCCTGCTACAAGACCCATGGAGAGTGGTGCCAAAATTTGAGCACAGACATTTTTGGAGCTTTAATGAAAATGAGCAGGACACAACGTCCAGTGGCATGGTACTTGCGTATCAAGATGATGCAATTGAAGAAACCTTGAATGATGGTATTGGTGATGGTTCGGAGGCTCCAATGCCTATTACTGATGAGGAGGAGGATGAGACTAGCGTTCCAGCGGCTCAAGTTACTTCCATTCACCAACAGGTTCTATCTGATGGGACGGATTCAATTATGATGATGAGAAGGAGGACAAGACTATCTAGCAATACCATGATGCAGATGAAAATCCTGCACCTGAGAGTGATGAGGACTAGGATGTGAAATCAATTAATATTTTAGTCAATTCAATTTAAACTCATTTGTTGTATAATATATGAATCGATATGTACATGTAGACCTTTTATCATAGTAGTTGTGGGATAATCCTTTTGACACATCTTGATATATTCAAAAGTATACTTAGCTGGCTATTGATCCGACTCGTTGTATTGTAAAACACCGGAACATATTGTGACGCCTTCCAAAATCTTCGAATGCCCATTTGGCTGGCTATTTATCCGGTTCGGTGTATTATGAAATACTGGAACATCCTGTGACATCTTCAAAATCTTTGAACACCCATTTGGCTGGATGTTTATTCGATTTGGTGTATTGTCAAACACCGAAACATCCTGTGATGACTTCGAAAATCTTCGAACACCCATTTGGCTGGCTGTTTATCTGATTCGGTGTATTATCAAACACTGGAACATCCTTATGCTAGAACAAGGTTGGGTAGGAAACTCCTACCCATCTTGTTATCTGGGTGCGCACTATACCTTTATGACTTTATATCCAACGCCGTGTCACTCTTGCTGACCCACGATTCCCCATTTACTGCAAGGTCACTTGCGGTGCTCGCCCTTGGTAGGGTTTAGCCGCCGCCGCCACCACTTGCTGCAGCCGCCCGTTGCCACGGCCGAGCTCCGCCACTACTGCAATCCGCCGCCGCTCCCCTCGATTTCACATGTATTCGTCATTTAAAGGGGGATTTGTTAAATTTTTAAGATCATTGCGGTACTTGATTCGAGAAAGATCTTGCGGATGGGCTGAGATGGTGGCAAGAGAAATGGAAAGGTGCTTGACCTGCCTCCGGCGAAGCGACAAATAAAAACACAGGCGAATTCTTCAGACACGTCTGGTGCTCAGACGCGGCAAAGGGGCAGGTCCATTGCACGGGAGTCTTCCCCTGCCCGTTCCCACTGTACACGGGGTGGGTCAACCTCGACGCCATCCTACCGGACACGGGGTGGGCCAACCTCGGCGCCTTCCTGCCGCACATGAGGTCGGTTGTTGATGGCTGCTAGCACGCCAATTTGTGAACCGCAAGCGTACGGATCAGTTGTAGCTCTTCCCTCAGTGTACTTCCCCAAGGTTTATCAATCCGTGGAACTTATAACACAAGATCTATTTCAACTAGCAATGTTATTATTAACTTGGTGTTTATGAGAGATTCAGATCCAATCTACTAAGCATGTATAGACAGATAACAGATAGAGCAAATGTGATCAATTTAGAGTAACCTAGACTATGTATATGTTGTAATTCTGAGCGTGGATAGCAAACCTTAGTAAAAGGCATCTTTAAATCTACACCTTCGGTCCGGATCCTGAAACCCCCCACCTTACACAAGAAAGATTCTGACACGATCACCTCTATCAACGCAAGCAGGTTAAGGACATGATCATAAGAACATGTCATACTTATCGATAGATCAGACATGCAAATCTGGTCACCACGACCACAAGAACATCTTAAGCAATCTATCATCGATTCATAGATTGAAAAGCAAGCAAACTCGATAAAGCATAAAACCATCAAAAGAGATCCTTAGATTGCTAAGAATATGAACACATCTATTACTTCATCATGAATGATTGTATATCACATGATCACCACCGGGATCCTACCTTGATTTTGATGACTCCTAGCTCCAGAACTCCAGGTTGATCTTCCTCGTAGGGTGATCACGCCGGCAGAGATTCGCCTACGCTAACCTCCGACAATTGCACAGCCCTCAGCTCTCTGGAGAGGTGTCCCTCAAGCTCCTTCTACTTCTTTGCTGCTTCATGTCGAGTACGTTATCTTGGATATGGGGCTCGGTGGATTTTTCGAGGTATTTATAGTCTAGAGAGCACGTGGCAAAAATTGGAAGGTGAGGGGGCGAAGGAAACCCCCAGGCTAATTGACCTGGGAGGGTTCAGGCTTATCGCCCTTTGCCTACCTTTTAGGCCCTCACGTTCTGCTTCGTCTCCAAGTCTCCTCAGGTACTCTGGAATCTTCTTTTCACTTGCATGTGGGCCTGCCACGTCGGTTCCTTCGGGATGAGATTGATCTTCAATGACTTTCCAAATCTCTGCTTGATCATCTCCATTCCACTTTGATCCCGAGCTGATCCTTACCATATCTTAATAAACTTAGCCCCTAAGCAATGTTGGAGGGTTGCTTGCTAAAGATGGGTGCCAGGGGGTGCCAAGCCGATCAGCCTAGGCTCCTCTAGGCCGATCAGCCTAGCCCTTTCCTGAGCCCTTTAACCTTCATCTTCTTCTGGTTCGATGCTCATTCAGTACTTTATCCAAAATAATATTTTTAAACCTAATTTTCTGCAAAAACACAACATCCTCCAAAATTGTTGCATATGTAAAAATAACCAGTTTATTAGATGTATTCAATAGTTTAGTTATTTAATTATGTCATTATTGAAGATAAAGTGGGTAAAAGTGTATCAATAGTGAGCGCCAACAATCCCTCGTGATTAAATCTTGCTCGTCCTCGAGTAAGTCTTCAACCCACCGTGGCATCTCCTTCCGGCCATGCGCCGTCCCTCCGGTGGCGTCCTGCCCCAGCCCCAGCGCTCTCCCCTCCTGCTGCTGTCCCAGGCCTCAAGGTTTGCAACATGCCGAGTCACGACGACGCCTGCCTCTGGTGTGGTGTGGGGACCCTCGTTCTCCGGCAGCAAATTGCAATGCGAAGCACACCATTCTTCAAGCACCGGTGACTGGTAATTACCTTCCTACATCATGGATTCCTTTATTAGTGATTGCTTGGCTGATTCGATGCATTCGTATATCGATTTGGAGGGCCTATAGTTCGGTTTGGTGAATCAGAATTTCATTTTGGTGGATTGCAGGGTGATTGAGTCAGCCTTTGTGCCTGAAATTACATTGTGATTTGTGATATACTAGCAATAAATTCAGTTATGTTCTCCGTCCATTTACCTGCACCTTTAGCTAGCTATTTTGTATATATTGATTAGTTAAAGAAAACAATGAGAGATGTACTGGTTTGTATCCATCTTATATGTGGGTCATTTTACTGCTGTGTCAAGTAGTGTTGCCTCTTGCTGAAAGTAAGCAGGAGCAGTGTAAGGAGCAGCTGACCCTCTCCCAGAATTGGTGGTACTACATACAACGACATGGTATTATTCTATAATCAGGGATTTTTGGACTTCAGTCACAATTTGTTGACATTCAACTGCACACAGGCTGCCACTCTGGATCCTTCAATATTGTGGTCTTCCCCTTGCTCAGGTTCAACTCTCACTGTGTTGGCTTTGTTTTTGGAAAGACAAAACTATCAGAACACATTACCTCTATTATCAAGGTTAATAATTCAATATACTGGCTGGCCATGTATCCTGCATGCATTACTTTCTTAAACAAAACCATCAAGGATGTTCAAACTCTGATTTATTTTCAGAATATGGCCAAGCATGACACATCATTCTAAACCAAGCTGTGTTCTAACTATAAATTTGGAACATCTTTTTTTTTCGTTGCAGTGATCTTCTATGTGGCAACCAGGACCATGTGTTCGATGGATCACACAAATCATCGCCATCAAGGTAAGGGTTCTTTTTTCAGGGATTTCCCCTACTTGCTGTGATTCGTATGCATTTGCTTTCCTATTCCATTGGTCTGGATGTTCAAATGGAATCTCGGGAATGAATTTTGCACTAGGCAGTAGTTTTGTTGAAGCATGTCGGTTTACTTCAATAGGCATCAAGGTGAGCGCTGATATGTAATTATATATAAAGCATATTTAGTATTTAGAATCATATCGCATAGTCTGCCAACATCAAAACCTTTTGTAGTGAGATACATATGCAATCCGTTTTTGAATATTGCATATGAACCATACAGGTTTTGTGCCCAGATAGTTCATTTGTGTACACTACTGGTGTGGAAGAGATTCATGTACTTTTCAGGTTCTCTTTATATACTTGGCGTTTGGACATGAAGTTTGATTATCTTATTTGGGATAAAAAACGGGTTCAACTTCATGAGATTCTCTCTCTCAGGTAACGCACCATAACTGAAGCAAGGTTGGATAAACAATACTATATCATGGTTTGTTAGTGTCCTTTCTCATGCATTCTCATCTTTCTTATTTATGATAAATTCATTGTGGTTAGAGGTTGACAATGTTCTTTCACTTTATAAAAAATGATATATTCTTCTATTGCCTCTGCAGATTATAAATTAATTCACTTCTAATTAGATTCTCAGCTTTCATTTGCTAGGACTAACAGAATTTGTGCTGTACAATGATACTATTTGAACCCATAATTGCTGAAAATAGTTTTTTTTAGCATTAATGTATTGTAAAACGTGACTGATTTTACCAGTTGTCCACCATTCTTAGACATGATCGGTATGTGGATTTATATAATCCTGTCTCCCTCCACCTGGCGTTCGTGGCATACCGTAACTGCTGTTTGCAAAGGTGTTTCATTTGTAATACTTTGTCAACGATGCTTTCAACACCCCTCCTCTCGTTTTCTCTTATCTCGGATTTTTTTAGTCAATGTGCACTACCCAGACCTTTACATTCTTCAATTTGATATTGTAAATTACAATAGAATTTCCTTAATTTTTATTAAGAAACAAACAATTTGCTGTCATGTAGGATATATGTGGTTCGCGATATGATGATCTAATGCTGGGTCTTGCCATAAAAAACTTCTCCAATTCTAGCTCTTGTCTTCCCCTTGCACTTGCAGTTTGTTGTTTTAAAGTCAATGGGCAGCAGAATGGACACTTTTCAGGTAAGTTCAGGCTTTGCTAATTTAACTGCTCTTCTACAAAGGTTCTTTGTAACTCACAAACATCTCATGTCCTCTTCAATAGTGCCATCAATTGTTCTGCAAATGTATTGTCCTGCTAAACGTATGAGGTTTTATTTTTCGGTTCCTTGTTTTCTCCTAAATTTGCTGCTGAATTCTAACAGTGTTCACAGCCATATAGTATGGGGCAACAGCTAGGAGCCGTGCTTTCTGCTTAGATATCAATGTGAATTTGGAGGTCACTCTAGGTATGCTAATTGCACTCAATACTCGGCACTACACTGGTCGTTTACCTATATGAGCAAATTCACGAGTCCTGACTCCTGTGCTATAAACTTTCCTCTGTTTCTCTTAAGCTTCCAAGAATAGCAAGTAAGGTCTGATCAGTTGATTACATTGGCAGGTCTACACTAAGCCATGCAATTGCAAACAGTGGAGAAACCAAGCAACATGCATGTACTCCTATACAATTTTCATATTTACAAATTTTCAGACAACAAGCTCTGAGAGAGAACACCAGTACTCAACTGAATGTCATTAAAAATTAGCTCTGAATATCCCCTTAGAGATGCATACTATCAATTTGAAAATTATGCCGGCTAGTGTTGTTGCGTACTGGATTAATTTCTACTTTATGAATGAAGCAAACGTGAATACGAAACTTCAACCTGTTGTCCTTGCCAACTTTGAATTTTATTTCTGAAGCTGCAATATTCACAAGACAAAAGTACCTTGAACATGACTTCTATGCTGGTTAATACATCTTGAAAGTTAAGAGAAAACAATTTATTTGCATATAAAAAAGGAAAATTCTTTGTAACCTTGTATAAATTACTTTGCCAGTAAGCTCAGCACGTGTTTGTGACATAACCTTGTATAACCTGATCTAATTATATTTCTTGCCATATAACCATGACTTCCTTGGCTAAGTCCAGCACCATGAGCCTTTGCTAAGTACAGTTCGTTACATCCTTGCAACTTGCAAATGTTGTCAACAGAGACCAACACTACGCCTCTTGCTCCCTCTCGTCACCTCAAATGCTTGTCATTCTTTTTTTTTTGTTTTCTTTTTGCAGCAACGGAACTTAACTTCTTGGCATTCGGGATTAATATAGTTGAGGCGTTGAGCTGTTCATTTTTCACATAGATATCATCGCATTGCTTTTCTCAATTCATTAACATACATCTCAAAAATTAAATAGACAAATCATACTACAGATATCTATAAATTTATGTGGTGGAAAGGTTACCAACACACACAACATGAAAGCACCAACAGCCCCCCCCCCCCCCCCCCCCCCCCCCCCCCCCCCCCCCCCCCCCCCGCGAAACACTGTGCATAGGGCGTGCTTGAAGAAAGAGTTGTCGAGCACCTAAAATGGAGAGAATCTTGTGTGTGTCTGCAGCTTGCTTGTCTGCAGTACTTGGTGTAGGCAAATCATGGATCCATGGTAGTAGCAGTCGGCTCATATATGTTGCAATCTTTCATGCTAGAAGTACCAGCATTGATAACACATCACAAAGTACCAGCCAAACACAAGTAGAAGAATAGGTTCACCCTAACAGGTGCACACAAGGTCCAATAATGTCACAAAATATTGGTCAACCAGACCAAATTACAGTTTTGGTCATCCAGACCTCAACATCTCCACATTACAAGTAACAAAAATATTAAGAATAGCCAAAAAGTTCATGGCACGTTAAGATTTCTCTTGCTTCTAGTTCCCATTGCAGGGCTAGAAGAGGAAGTGTGAACCTTGCTTCTTCCCATTGCAGGGCTAGAAGAGGAAGTGTGAACCTTGCTTCTTGTTCTCATAGCAGGACCACCAAGGGCATATGGAATTCCCACATTCTTATTCTTTTCAACCAGTTTCTTCTTTTGTCCTCCTCTCTTCTTCTCAGCTTCTTTCTTCTCAACTGATTCACCACTTTTGTCATCCCAAAGTGGTATGGCTGGTGATGAGGACATCACAAGTACATCTACACCAGCAGCACCTCAGGCGCCTCCAGTTGCTCCTCCACCTCAGGCGCCTACAGTTGATCATCCAGTTGGGCCAATCACTCGGGCCCGTGCGAGAGAATTAAACTTCATCATGGTGTTAAGGAACGAAGGCCCATCGGAATAAGAAGATGGCCCAACAAGGCAGCCCAGGTGGGGCGCCTAGGGTTGGGCGCGCGTGACCCCTTCAGACTCCAGGGGCTGCGCCCCCTTTATTTAGTCCGAGTCCTTTTTGTTTACGACTTGAGTTTTGTTTTACATCTAGCTTTAGCTACTCTTGAACACGCGCAAATACGCGCTGTCCTTGTTGATTCAGAACTCCACCTTCGAGTGATATTTAGATTGCTCACCTCTTTTTCTTGTTCGTTCTTCGATTGCGGACAGGAATCGATCTTCGTGATCAAGCTGATCTCGCACCGGCGAGGTTGGTAACCATCGGGAGTTGGTTCAGCGATTGCATTGGCGCTTCGGGTTCGCTCGTCGTAGTCGGATCGTGAGGGTCTACTTCCACCAAGTCGAATTTATCTCCACTCACCGAAAGATCGGGCACTCCGACTCTATCAGCTGGTGCTTCACAACTAGGAGGATGATAAGCAATGGACACAAAACAGGTCTTGCTACTGACATGCTTAGCAAACATGTCAACTAAGTCTTGGTTAGAATTGACTTGGATGTTGGACTTTGTGTCAGCACAATAGTAAAAAAAATTCACTACATCACCATAGCTACATGGGTACTCGTCCACAATTTTAGTAACTAGATCTTTGTAATTTGTCGTGGCAGAGTCAACAACTATGTCACCGCCATACCAGGAAAATATGGTATTGATTCCAATAATCCTTATTTCTAAATAGTAGCTTGTTTTTGGGTCCATCCTACATATGAACACAAAACTATTAAACCACATCCTACCAAATACAAAAACGTAACATCTACCACAACCTTGTGAAATGCTTGCCAATCGAGTAGGAGAAGGGAAAGGAAACACTTACCCATCTAGAAGCCACGCAGCTCGTCCGTCCAACCCCGCCATTGTGATTTTGCAAGCAAATCCGCCATCCGCCAATCCCTCAAACAATCAAGGCCACAAAGTCTGCGTGACCCAGATCGAGCAAATCCACTATTGTCTACCCTATTCTACGTCTCCCCTTTGGTTTGGATGGATTTCTGCGGTGATTTCTCGATTCCTTTGGTCGTCATCGTCGCCACTGCCGCCACCGCTTGAACTAGGGTTTCATGTGGGACTTGGAGAAAGCATGAGAGAGTGGGGAAAAGTGGGGAATGGGTTTGGTCAGCTTGGGTATGGTCAAGAAAGGTTAGCATTGGTAAGCTTTTCCATAGGGGCAAAATAGTTAATTCCATGGATTTCTGTTGCAGGTGGGTCCAAACAGCGGTTCAACCAAATGTACTTGACAGTGGCACTGAGGTGGAAAAATGACTCAATGGCCGAGTAGGCACCACATGTTTTCCCGTAGTAGATATGCATTTTTTTTTATCTTTGTAGTGGCTTGTGCAGAATTGCCTCAAACACTTCAAGAGTTGTCGATTGCCATTCCTTTTTATCAATATTGTCTTCAGTTAAAGTATATATCTGTATTTATTTATCATTATGTTTTAGATTCTTGGACAATATGGGTGCAAATTAGTTGAATGCACCCCGTGTGGTGTGAACAGGATTGGCTCATAAGGAGTGATCCGGCGGTCCATAGATCCCCAGTGATGGGGATCACCATATGTACAATTTAGGTAGATTTTGTTAAAGAGACGGCTACGCTATAATTCAAACCTAAATTCACAAGAGTTTCGCAGTGGCTAAGCATATCTATGATTAAAAGGTTATTATAACCTACCTGATAATCCAAGCCCAACGCGTTTAGCATTGATGCTCATTCTCTCTCTCGAATACTGTGCCATCTTGTAAAAGGTGGCCACTCCTTTCGGCATTTTTTTCTCATATAATGGGATAGACAGTGTTCACATTTTCCATCTAATAATCACCAAATTAATTCCTCCAATAACTTTATTCTAATATCTTCTCCATTGTTTCATCTCCAAATGTAACTGTTAATTAGTAAAGGCGACCTGTGCCATTTGTTATGCATGCTATCATTTCTAAGTGGTCTTTCGTTCCTCGTTAGCCCCTAGTAGTTTTTTTTTGTATTTAGTCCGTTTGAAAATACTTTCCATCTATAAGCCATAAGGAAACAATCTTTAAAGATGTGCATTGTCTTGTACTTTCAGTTGCTAAATACCACATCATCGTGATACCTGCCACGTATGAACCTGCAAGTTTCGAACAATGGCACCAATACACAGAAGGTATTGCCATATTGCCATCAAACAAATATCATATAATAATGCGATTGAAGACCATGACACCAATGTTACGATCCTCTATGCAAAAGGATTGATCTTTTTTTTACCGGAATACCCCTGTACATTCGGAAAAAGTGTGTGCCACAATTTGCTGTTTGAGATCCTCTGTGTTCATATTATCAGTTTTGGGGCACCCTCTGTGAAAAAAAAAATAGAAAAAAAAAACAAAAGAGGTGCGCCCTCTCCACCTTTGCCTCTGTTCTTTCGCTTTCCCTTGTTACCAGCAACTCTTGTTACGTGTTTGGCACTATAATTCAACTTTGCATTATTGTTTGATTGTGCTAATCCTTCATTTGAGTGCAGCCTTCCCAGAACTCCACATAGTTCTACGACGAGCATATTTTGTTTCTCCTAGCAATCGCTCCTCCAATCTTTCGCGAGTTCCACCGGTTGGTTGCAGTTCGCCCCTGTGTGCGTGGTAAGAACGGATAAGAATTTGATAACAGCACTAGTGTGAGCGCCTTGTGAGCCGTTACACCCCTGTTTTGTCGTCGCTTTTGTTCTTGTATTTGCGCTAACCATGGCAGATGATGTCGACGCGGGGGCTAACCAGATGCAGGGCATACGGGCGCAAGTTGAAGGGCTTGTCACCGACATTCAGACAATTCATGAACGGCTGGACTCGATGATCTCCTCGACGACCGAGCGGTGTGATCAGCTCGACCTTGCGCAGACGGCCGCTAAGGCCACACTCGACTCAGTTGTGGCACGACTCGATGCATTGCACACAACAGTCGCAGAGTTGCAGCAGGGTTATGGTGGTGACTCGGACCAGGACGATGGCGACCGCCGAGGCCGTGCCCACCGCGTGCCACGCCGTCCCGGTGGTAATGATTCCTTTTCCAAGATTAAATTTAAAATTCCACCTTTTAATGGCAAATATGATCCTGCTGCATATCTTGATTGGGAATTAGAAGTTGAACAGAAATTTTCATGCCATGATATTCTTGCTAATTCTCAAGTTAAAGCTGCTATTAGTGAATTTACTGATTTTGCTTTAATTTGGTGGCGTGAATATAAACACAAACATCCCAATACCATTCCAACCACTTGGGAGAAATTAAAAACTGCTATGCGCCACAGATTTGTGCCTTCTTATTATGCTCGCGATTTGCTTAATAAAATGCAACGTTTTCAGCAAGGTTCCAAATCTGTTGAGGAATATTTCCAGGAATTACAAATAGGCATGATTCGTTGTGGGTTATTGGAGGAAAACGACGCTGCTATGGCACGTTTTCGTGGTGGTTTGAACCGCGAAATTCAGGATATACTTGATTATAAGGACTACACAGATATGACAACATTATTTGAATATGCTTGCAAAGCTGAACGTGAAGTGCAGGGACGCCGCTCGAAGACATATTCTAACTCTTTTGCAGGAAGAAGCTCGACATCCAACTCCGCACCCGCTCTCCCTGCGCCACCCACGCCCACCACTACACCGCGCGAGCGAACGGCCAAACCTGCCAGCGCTGCCCCTTCCACAGGCGCCGCCCCTCCCACAGGCCGTACACGGGATATTCAGTGTCATCGTTGCAAAGGATTTGGCCATGTGATTCGGGACTGTCCGAACAAGCACACTTTGCTTCTTCGTGACGATGGTGAGTACTCTTCCGCTAGTGATTCTGAAGATACTCGACATGCGATGCTTGCCATTGACCATGCAGCTATGGAGGTACATGTCAACCCGGGCGACGCCGATAGGTATGAAAGTCTTGTTGTGCAGCGTGTTCTTAGTACACAGGTCGCCCCGTCCGAGAAGAATCAGCGACACACTCTTTTCCATACCAAGGGCGTTGTGCAGGAGCGGTCGATTCGCATCATCATCGACAGCGGCAGTTGCAACAATTTGGCGAGTACCACGCTGGTTGAAAAGTTGTCTTTACCCACTCGTAAGCATCCGCATCCATATCACATTCAATGTCTTAATGATGGTGGGAAAATTAGAATTACTCGATCAGTCCGTGTTCCTTTCTCCATGGGTGCTTATTCTGATTTTGTCGATTGTGATGTTATTCCCATGGAAGCATGCTCTCTGTTACTTGGGCGACCTTGGCAATATGATACTGATAGCTTGCATCATGGTCGTTCAAATCACTATTCTTTCATGTTTAAGGGTCAGAAAATAATTATACATCCAATGACACCTGAACAAATTCTTAAAGATGATCTTGCTAGAGCTGCTAAAACTGCTAAACAACTTGAACCATCGACATCTATTAATTCTGAAATCAAGTTGAATGCTCCTGTTTTGCTTGCCACATGTGCTGATTTTGATGAGTTACGCGATGCTCCTTTGCCATGCTATGCCCTTATATGCTCTAGTGTGCTCGTTTCACTTGATGATGCACCATCTTTGGATATTCCCCCTGTGGTTGCTAACATTTTGCAGGAGCACGCTGATGTCTTTCCAAAAGATTTGCCACCAGGACTCCCACCACTTCGTGGCATTGAGCACCAGATCGACCTCATTCCCGGCACACAGCTTCCGAACCGCGCACCGTACCGTACAAATCCAGATGAGACGAAGGAAATCCAGCGCCAGGTACAGGCGTTGCTTGACAAGGGTTATATTCGTGAGTCTCTTAGCCCTTGCTCCGTTCCCGTGTTACTTGTTCCAAAGAAAGATGGCTCATGGCATATGTGTGTAGACTGTCGTGCTATTAATAACATTACCATTCGCTACCGATACCCTATACCACGCCTTGATGATATGCTAGATGAGCTTAGTGGTGCCATTATTTTCACTAAGATTGATTTGCGTAGTGGCTACCATCAGATTCGCATGAAGTTAGGTGATGAATGGAAAACGGCTTTTAAAACGAAATTTGGGTTATATGAATGGTTGGTTATGCCGTTTGGTTTGACTAATGCGCCCAGCACATTTATGCATTTGATGAATGAAGTTCTGCGGCCCTTCATAGGATTGTTTGTAGTTGTCTATTTTGATGATATCCTCATTTACAGCAAGTCTATGGAAGAGCATTTAGAACATTTGCGTGCTGTTTTTGATGCGTTGCGTGCGGCCCATTTATTTGCTAACCTTGAAAAATGCATGTTTTGCACACAACGTGTCTCGTTTCTTGGCTATGTTGTTACTCCACAGGGCATTGAGGTGGATAGCAGCAAGATTGATGCCATTCGGGAGTGGCCTACACCGACGACGGTCACACAAATTCGAAGCTTTCTTGGCCTTGCAGGTTTCTACCGCCGGTTTGTTCGTGATTTTAGCTCCATTGCAGCGCCTCTACATGAGCTTACAAAGAAGGATGTTCCCTTTGCTTGGAGTGATTCGCAAGAGGTTGCGTTCAACACCTTGAAAGATAAGTTAACCAATGCTCCTCTCTTGCAGTTGCCTGATTTTACTAAAGTGTTTGAGCTTAAATGCGATGCTAGCGGTATTGGGCTTGGTGCTGTTTTGTTACAAGAAGGAAAACCTGTTGCTTACTTTAGCGAGAAATTAAGTGGTGCTAGCTTGAATTATTCTACTTATGATAAGGAGCTTTATGCTTTAGTGTGCACTTTGCATACTTGGCAGCACTACCTTTGGCATCGCGAGTTTATAATTCATTCTGATCATGAGGCTTTAAAACATATTCGTACCCAAACAAACCTGAACCGTCGTCATGCTAAATGGGTAGAATTCATTGAGTCTTTCCCTTACATTATTAAACACAAGAGCGGGAAGGAAAATGTCATTGCTGATGCTTTGTCTCGTCGCTATACCATGCTGTCACAGTTAGATTTTAAAATCTTTGGCTTGCAAACTGTGAAGGATCAATATGTGGATGATGCTGATTTTAAAGATGCTTTTGCCCACTGTATTCATGGCAGACCATGGGGCAAATTTCACATACAGGACGGGTTCCTGTTTCGCGCTAACAAGCTGTGTGTTCCAGCTAGCTCGGTTCGTCGTTTGTTGTTACAGGAAGCGCATGGCGGCGGTCTCATGGGGCACTTTGGCGTCTACAAGACGCATGAAGTGCTGGCTGCCCACTTCTTTTGGCCCCGGATGGGCACTGATGTTGAGCGCCTTGTTGCACGTTGCACTACTTGCCAGAAAGCTAAGTCACGATTGAACAACCATGGTTTGTACATACCTTTGCCTGTTCCTACTTCTCCCTGGCTTGATATTTCTATGGACTTTATTTTGGGATTGCCTAGAACTAAGAAGGGGAGGGACAGTATTTTTGTGGTTGTTGATCGTTTCTCTAAAATGGCTCATTTTATACCTTGTCATAAGACTGATGATGCTAGCAATGTTGCTGAATTGTTCTTTCGCGAGATTATTTGTTTGCATGGTATTCCAAATACAATAGTCTCTGATCGTGATGCTAAGTTTCTCAGTCATTTTTGGAGATCACTGTGGAATAAAATGGGAACTAAATTGCTGTTTAGCACCACTTGTCACCCTCAGACTGATGGACAAACTGAGGTGGTTAATCGAACCTTGTCCACGATGCTTAGGGCTGTTTTAGATAAACACTTGAAATGTTGGGAAGATTGCTTGCCTCATGTTGAGTTTGCTTATAATCATGCAACGCATTCTTCTACAAAGATGTGTCCTTTTCAAGTTGTTTATGGTTATATTCCTCGGGCGCCTATTGATTTGTTTGCACTTGATGCCGAGGACGCCCCACACATAGATGCCGCTGCACATGTTGATCAAATGATTAGCTTGCATGAGCAAACTCAACAAAACATTGCTGCTGCTAATGCTAAATATCAGGTTGCGGGTAGTAAAGGGAGAAAACATGTTACTTTTGCACCGGGTGATCTAGTTTGGTTGCATTTGAGAAAGGATCGTTTTCCTACCTTACGTCGTTCTAAATTGATGCCACGTGCTGCTGGTCCTTTTAAAGTGCTAACCAAGATTAATGATAATGCTTATATCCTTGACCTGCCTGCGGAGTTTGGTGTTTCCACGAGTTTTAATGTTGCAGATTTGAAACCGTATGTGGGCGAAGATGAGGAGTTGCCGTCGAGGACGACTTCAGTTCAAGAAGGGGAGGATGATGAGGACACCACAAGTACATCTACACCAGCAGCACCTCAGGCGCCTCCAGTTGCTCCTCCACCTCAGGCGCCTACAGTTGATCATCCAGTTGGGCCAATCACTCGGGCCCGTGCGAGAGAATTAAACTTCATCATGGTGTTAAGGAACGAAGGCCCATCGGAATAAGAAGATGGCCCAACAAGGCAGCCCAGGTGGGGCGCCTAGGGTTGGGCGCGCGTGACCCCTTCGGACTCCAGGGGCTGCGCCCCCTTTATTTAGTCCGAGTCCTTTTTGTTTACGACTTGAGTTTTGTTTTACATCTAGCTTTAGCTACTCTTGAACACGCGCAAATACGCGCTGTCCTTGTTGATTCAGAACTCCACCTTCGAGTGATATTTAGATTGCTCACCTCTTTTTCTTGTTCGTTCTTCGATTGCGGACAGGAATCGATCTTCGTGATCAGGCTGATCTCGCACCGGCGAGGTTGGTAACCATCGGGAGTTGGTTCAGCGATTGCATTGGCGCTTCGGGTTCGCTCGTCGTAGTCGGATCATGAGGGTCTACTTCCACCAAGTCGAATTTATCTCCACTCACCGAAAGATCGGGCACTCCGACTCTATCAGCTGGTGCTTCACAACTAGGAGGATGATAAGCAATGGACACAAAACAGGTCTTGCTACTGACATGCTTAGCAAACATGTCAACTAAGTCTTGGTTAGAATTGACTTGGATGTTGGACTTTGTGTCAGCACAATAGTAAAACAATTTCACTACATCACCATAGCTACATGGGTACTCGTCCACAATTTTAGTAACTAGATCTTTGTAATTTGTCGTGGCAGAGTCAACAACTATGTCACCGCCATACCAGGAAAATATGGTATTGATTCCAATAATCCTTATTTCTAAATAGTAGCTTGTTTTTGGGTCCATCCTACATATGAACACAAAACTATTAAACCACATCCTACCAAATACAAAAACGTAACATCTACCACAACCTTGTGAAATGCTTGCCAATCGAGTAGGAGAAGGGAAAGGAAACACTTACCCATCTAGAAGCCACGCAGCTCGTCCGTCCAACCCCGCCATTGTGATTTTGCAAGCAAATCCGCCATCCGCCAATCCCTCAAACAATCAAGGCCACAAAGTCTGCGTGACCCAGATCGAGCAAATCCACTATTGTCTACCCTATTCTACGTCTCCCCTTTGGTTTGGATGGATTTCTGCGGTGATTTCTTGATTCCTTTGGTCGTCATCGTCGCCACTGCCGCCACCGCTTGAACTAGGGTTTCATGTGGGACTTGGAGAAAGCATGAGAGAGTGGGGAAAAGTGGGGAATGGGTTTGGTCAGCTTGGGTATGGTCAAGAAAGGTTAGCATTGGTAAGCTTTTCCATAGGGGCAAAATAGTTAATTCCATGGATTTCTGTTTTGTGCATCTTCTTGATATTTAGGATTTTTAGACACATTTCTATTGCCTGTTGCTTGCGTGGCGATCACAAGGGGCCCAACACTAGGTCACCGGCCGCTGTCACCAAGTCACCAGCCGCGCCCACAGAAATTTGATAAAAAAAAGCGACGCGGAGAGGGTTCGAACCCGAGACACTGCGCCACCACTTCACTTGTGTCAAGTGCTTGCACTTGATTTTATATAAGCTATTAGATTCGGTCCATGTCCAGAGTGCGCCGATCCACGAGACCACGTGGCATCGCGCGAATGGCTCAACGGCGACGCCACAGATCGCCCTCGGTTGGCTCAGAGGAAGCTGACGTGCGCGCTTTCCTATTTAGGATCCAGCCCTGTGCCGATTAGGGTTGTTTTGGAGCTATCACCAGTTTCAAGGTCAATGGCTGTAACGTATACTTCACTTGCTGGCTTGACCTTGTTGCCCCCGACTTCTTTTCTGGAATTTCAAGTTCTGATAGGGATAGCTTCTTGGATGTGCCGAAGACTTGCATCATCGAGTTTGATACTTGGGTAGTTGCTGTTAGCTCAACGGCTTTTGTGTCGCAGTCGTACGACCTCTTCAAATCTCCGCGCAGGAAGAGTACTCCCTTGGATCCAGGCATCTTGAGTACCAAGTACACATAGTGTGGAATGGCCATGAATTTGGCTAATGCTGGTCTTCTGAGGATGGCATGGTACGATGTTTCGAAGTCCGCTACCTCAAACCGGATGTATTCTGTCCAGTAGTGTTCTTTGGTCTCAAAGGTAAGTGGCAAAACCACCTATCCGAGGGGTACAACCACGTTGCCTGGGACGATCCCATAGAATAGAGAGTTCATTGGGGTGAGCATATCGGTGATGTCGAGACCCATCTTGTTTAGTGTCTTGGCAAACAGTACGTTGAGACCGCTACTGCCATCGATGAGTACTTTAGTAAGTCTACAGCCAGCGATAACTGGGTCCAGGATGAGGGAATACCGTCCTGGGTCTGAGAAACTAGTCCATTGGTCCTTCCTGGAGAAGGTAATTGGACCTCGGACCATTTGAGGAACGTTGACATTGCAGATTCAATGGACATTATCTCTCGAAGGGCGAGCTTCTGGTCCGCTTAGTAGCAGTACTCGGTGTTCCGCCGAAGATGACGTTGATGGTGTTGGATGGGTTCTGGAACATGCCATTGTCACCATCGTCTTCATCTTCCTTGGCCTTGCCTTGTTTTTTATGCCAGATGGCTCTGGGAGGTCCTTCATGACTCTGCGTAGACTAAAACAGTCTATCGCAGAGTACTTGTGGTATGGATGCCATGGGCATTGTTTCTTCAGAAGCTCGTTGAACGAGGGCTTATCTTGATTCTTGCCTCCACCTTTGTTGGACGACTGTGACATTGTTGCGACAGTATTGTCTGGCTTTCGCTTGCGGTTGTGACTTCCCGAGTAGTTATTTCGGTTGCCATTGTTGGGGTAATCGTTGCGGTTCTTATCATTGCATTGGCCATTGTTTTGATTGTTGTTGTGATGGCCCTTGTTGTGATTGGACTCGAACCTTTCAATCTCCCTGTCTTCTTCATCTACCCACGCTTGTACCATGATCTTGAGATATTTGACATCAGCGGAGCGTCTTCTACTGAAGTCCTGGAACATGGAGGCCATTTTGGAAGTAGTCTATAACGTCGCGCTCCATGATGTCCACGATTGTGGCCTTCTAGTCAAAGAAGCAATGTAAGTAGCTCCGCAGGGTCTCGCCTTCTTGTTGTTTAACTTGAGACAAGTCGATCCTGTTGCCAGGATGTTGCATTGCCCCTGCGTAGTTGTTAGTGAACACTACCTTGAGGTTCTTCCACAAGTTGATGGAGTTTTTATCCAATGATTTGAGCCATGTGAGTGGCACTGCCTCCATGCAGATGGGGAAGTAGATGATTTTGGTGTCATCATTTCCCCCAGCTACTTGTACTGACAGCGAGTAGCATCATAGCCATTGGACTGGGTCCTGCTTGCTATCGTACTTGGTGATACCCGGAGGTTTGAATTTTTCAGGTAGAATTGTCCTCCTCACATGTATTGAGAAGGCGGGGAACCCGTCAGAATCATCTCTTGGGTGTTCAACTTATTGCTCACGCTCGTGGCGCCGTCTGTTGATAATGGTATGGGCGTCGCGACTGGCATTGATCTTGTTGCGGAGGTCTTCTGCTGGGTGTTTGGGTTCTAGGTTAGCCCCACGGTGGCCACAGCCTCCCGAGGGTCCTGTTCGACTACCTTCAGCTCCAGCTTGGCTTGGTCTGGATGGAGGGCCTCTATGGCTGCTGCCATGTTGGCTACGCTAGGATGGGGGGCGTTGAACTGACTATATCGGATTCTGTTGATCGAGTTGTTCGTATGGAGTTCCGCCAATTGGACCAACTATCTAGTGTACTTGTTCTGAGGCATCACGCGGGTGATGAGATCAATAGACGCGATGATGGCTAGAGGAGTACGATGATGACGCGTTTGAACTAATTCAAAAGCATTATCCAGGTTTTGGATTGGTAGGTTTGCTGCAAGGCGGCGGTGACGCTCTACTCTTGCGGTGTTTCTTGCTCGTTGTCGAGTTCTTTGAGCTTCAGTCTCTTCTCCGACAACGTTGGTGGTGAGCTCATCCTACTACAAAAGGAGCTTTATTCCTGGGTCCAAAAACCAGCTTCGACAGGGACTCTTTAGTCCCAATTAATAATATCAACCGGGACTAAAAAGCCTCTTTAGTCCCAGTTGTAATGGTTAGGAATAACGAGGAAATCTAGTGGGGCATTTAGTCCCGGTTGGTAACACTAACCGGGACTAAAGGCCACTCATTTAGTCCCGATTGGTGGTTTCTGGGACTAAATGGCAATCTTTAGTCCTGGTTGAAACCAACAACCGGGACTATATCCCTCTTTTATTTATTCCCCCGATGGACTCTCTCTTCGCACCGGCCTAGCGGCCTTTATCACCCCACCAGCCTTATCTCTCTCCCCACTACTTTATCCTTTACCCACCACCGGCCTCTCTCTCCCTCTACCGCTTCCTCTCCTCCCTCTCCTACTCTCTCCTCCCTCCACTGGCTGCTACCGGTGCGCGGGCCTTCCTAGCTGCCAACGCGCGGGGCCTCTATGGCCGGGCCCCAGGGCGCTGGCCGCCACCGGCGCATGGCCTACCGGCCCCACATAGGTGCACGAGCCCTCCCCGGCCAGCCCCTGGCCGCCGCCGGTGCGCGTGCGGGCGAGATGGCAAGCGGGGGAGCTTGTGGATACGAGAAGCCGGTGAATGTTTCCTTTGTGAGTGGTAGTGCATAATTTGTTTATGAATGATTCATTTGTGAATGTGTTGTGTTGCGAATCAAATTGAACTCATGTGTTGTGAATCAAAACCTTGTGCGAATTGATTGGTTGTGTGTTCTCAATTGTGTGATGTTCATGTAAGATGAGCATGTCTCTTGCTTCAATTTGTGAAGTGTTAATTGTTTTGATTACTTTTGTGGTGGAGTTAGAGCTCGGTGGTACGGTGGTCGAGGCGGAGCTGCAAGGGGGCCGTGGCGCGAGCAGGCGGACGGTGGTGGCCCACTTTTTTATTGTTTGGAACCTTTGGACTAAAGAGGGGGACCTTTACTCTCGAAAGATTAGTCCCGGTTGGATTTTCAAGACCTATGCGTCTCTCCAACCGAACCGGGACTAATGCTCACTTTCCCACCAATGTATATTATTCCATATGGGTTGGGTGTGGACAGCGATGGACTCAGGAAGGACCAATGGCTAAATTGTTATTAGGGTGGGCATTCAGGTAATTCGGGAAATTCGGGTCGGGTAGTTCGGGTATTTTAATATTCGGGTTTTCAAAATAGCTACCCGAACTTCACCCAAAATAAAAAATACCCAATTTTTCAGGTACCCAAAAAATCGGGTTCGGGTTCAGGTTTTCAAAATACCCAATAAATTACATTCACATGTCCTCAACCGCCACCATGCTATGCTATGGCCACAACTATAATAGTGCATGGGATGAAAGAAAAACACATTTTAACATATCACATACTAATGTACACATCAAACAGTGCATGGGATGAAAGAAAAACACATTTTAACATATCACATACTAATGTACACATCAAACAACAAGCAAATCGATAGATCAAACTAATAAATTTCGCTACATTTACAACCTACTAGTGCATAATATAATGGTTTTGGTATAGTTCGGGTAAATCGGGAATTCGGGTACTGGAGTTGAATACCCGAACTTCCCGAATTAAATTCGAGTTTCTCAACTTCGTACCCAAAATAGTGATCGGGAATATCGGGTTCGGGTATTTCAGGATCAGGTTCGGGTAATTTAGGTTCGGGGTTCGGGTTCGGGAAATTGTGCCCATCCCTAACTGTTATTAATAAAACAGGTCAACGGATTAGTAGTTTTGCTTTTAGATCCATGCATGTTCCATGGAAAGCCACCGGAGCAATTCTCACAAATTAATGATTAGAACACAGTTCATAATTTATTTGTGTGGAGTAAACAGTGGCCAAACATAAGAAAATAATAGAAAGGCATATTTATTGAATTTGCATCAAATAGATATATGCATTACAATGCTCGTATTTTGCAACAGCACTCCCCTTTATCATTGCAGTAGGCATCCTTTCTTGTTAAGTGAAAGGTTACGCAAACCTGTTTGCATTCTTCGGTACTACAGTCGCTTAAAATGTAGCACCTAAATGATGGCGACGGTGGCGGCGGTGAGCACTTGCCATGGCTGCACGCTACACATGCAACACAATAATATAAATCAAACAAATTGGTTTGTTTAAAAAGGGATGATCTTAAAAAAATCCTGCAAAATAAGTAAACGTAGGGTTGCTTACCGTTCCCGCCATTGCAGGATGGGAGAGTGGAGGGCGCAATCACGAGAACTAAGAAAACAATAGTGTTCAAGTTCACCATTCGGATAGTATTGCTATTGAGGAGCCCCAAGAGGAAGAGAAGATGCCCTTTCTTTTTTTTCCCCATTCTTCTTTCTAATGACGAGAGGATCTCATATGTCTTCTCTGTTTGAGTTTCCAGGTGTTTATATAGAACCACAACCTGGTATAAATATATTGTATAAGGAATGTTGTCCTGCTCTATCCTAACCTATCTTGTGCTAGAATTTTCATATCTCAAAACTAGGTGTTGATATCTTATTAGGCTAAAAAAATATGAGGATATCCGATTCAAGGCCATGTCCATTATTTGTTCTTTTGTTTTTGCCTTTAGTGCAGCATTATTTCCTTTTTTAATTTATTGAGCTAGTTAAATAAAATGACAAGATTCTACATCTTACTTATTGCTTTGTCTTTATTAAGGTATATAAAACATTAGTCGTCAGCCACCACATTGGCAAGGCCTAGCCTTATTTGTAAGTTATTTTGTGGTAGTATTGTTTAGCTAAGTTAGTCTGAACCGGTTGAAAAACTAAAATTGCATAAAAAGTAATACAATATTTATTTCTCTCGTTTAAAAGGCCTCATTGTATGCCTCTATCTCTTCTTTATTAACTTAATTGTAAGCAATTGTAACGCCCGTAAAAATCTACCAAATTAAATCACTCGTTAAAAATGCATTGCATTCCAAAATTTTCCGACCGCTGAGCTCCGTCAAATCTTTTCCCTTCCGTCGGACCAGTCGTTCCAGCCCCGACTCGTCAACCCTCTTTTTTCGCTCCCCGTAATTTTCACCGCGTGCCCGTCCAATCCATCACGCGAGCCGTCTAAATCCCGCAACTTTCGCCGAGCTGCCCCTCCCTTTTTCCTCCTCCTTTTTCCCCTCCTTTTCCCCCTTTTTCTTTTTCTCTTTCTTCTTCTTCTTCCTCCCTCCTCCTTCCTCTCTCTCCTTCCTTTTTCTCCTGCCGCCTTCTTCCTTGCCCCTGGCGCTTAGCGCCTGGCTTCTAGCGCGTGGCGCCAGACCCCAGGCTGCGCCGGCCGAGTCGGCCCCACCGGCGCGGGGGTCGCGCTGACCCGCGCGGACCCGGCCGCCCGCTCGCGCCCGTGCGCTTCCGCCCGCCCGCACGCGCGTGCATGCGCCCGGCTGCCTGCGCCCGGCCGACGCTCGCCGCACGCGCGCCTACGCTCGCGTCGCACCGAGCGCCCGGCCGCGCACGACCGCGCGCGCCCGGTCACCTCGCTCCGCACGCCGCGCGCACGGCCGCGCCCGGCCACCCAGCTCCGCTCGCCCGCACCCGCCAGGCGCTGCGCCGCCGGCCGCGCCGGACCGTGCGCCGGCCGGTCTCCACCCGTCCCCTCCCGGCGTACTTCCCCACGAGGTCGCCGCCCCCTGTGCTTCCTCGACGACCACGCCACCACGCCATCCACGAGCACACCCACCCTGGCACGCCACCGGCCGGAAAAGTCCCGGCCACCATCATCACCACCAGCCACCCCCTCGCCGGCCTATAAAAGGGGCAACGCCCGGCTCACCGCACCACCCACCGCCGCGAGTCCCACCGCCGCCCCTACCCTGCTCCCTCCCTAGCGCCCAACCGCCGCCTCCACCGTGCGCCGCCGCCTTCACCATTGCCGGCCGCCCCTTCTTCCACCCCCCAATCTCCAAGGTGAACGGCAAAATGGGACCTATACGCCTCCCCCTCCCTTTCCCCACCGTCGGGGCCCGCCGCCGGCAAGGCCCGGCCGCCCGGCCGGCCGCCGTCGACCACGCCCCCCCCCCCTTCTTCCCACTTCCTGTAACCGGCCCAAAGGAAGAAGAAGCTCCTTCAATTTCGATCTACCCCTTTATTCTCATCTATTTACAATCTGACCCTCCCACCTTTCAGAAATATTTACAAATAGGTCCTCGGTTTTCACAATCCAGTCCTAAGCCTTGTTTTAAAGCCTCTAACCTCCCTTTAACCCGTCATTTCATGCGCCAAATTTCCTCCAATCGATCCCAAATTTGACCACGGCCTCCTCTCATATATTTCCGCCGAGGCATATCCAAAGTTCATGAAAATACCCTTCCTACCTATTTTCCATTCATATTTCCTATTCGGAGCTCAACGGGAAAAATCTTTTTCCTTTTTATTTATTGTGTGCTCATTTGTGTGTGCCGTAGATCGCGGAGTACCCGAGGAGGAGCGCGAGGAGGAGTTCGACCGCGAGCCCGAGCCCGAGGACCAATACCACGAGCAGGAGCTCCCGGAAGGCTTTGAGAATGGCAAGTCCAATCTCACCCTTGATGCATATTTAATAACCAGTTTTTCAAACACAACCTATTGGCCTGTTTTATAAAATGCATGTTGTTTTATCGCAAGACATGGTTGGATAGCCACCCCTTGATTGTTAGGATTATTCCTTGTTGTCCCATATTTATCTCTAAATATGAGTTGCTCTATTTAGATGATAAATACTGCTAGAATGCTTAGGAACTCATTATCCAAATTCAATCATGACTACATCTGTTTATTCGGAAAATAAATGTGTGAGTGTGTTCAACTGATGAGTTGGGTTTTTCGGGTGTAAAGAGAGGTGGTGGATGAGATGGATGGGCGTTTCTTGTGTGGAATGCCGGATTGTTGAGCTCGTACCTTAGTGGTTGAGCAGAGTCGGGAGATATCCATCTTGTCATGGTTAAGGACCGAGTTGATGTGTCATCTTGCCTAATTCCATCACCGTGCAACCACTCGACCGTTGTATGAGCAACGGCTTAGCATAAACCCCACTAGCTAAACTGCTAGGCTTCAGGTGTGCTGGTGAGCAACGGGAGCCCTTGGAAAAGGACTAAGCTCTTGGTGACTTAGGTCCCGGTTTCGGCCCCGTGGATGGGTTGCTAACCCCTTGGGTGCTTCCGTGTTGACTAGTCAGTGTTGGCTAAGGTGGGTAATGGCTTTGTTAGGATCCGTACCATCACTAAGGTGATCGTGATGTGGTAGCCTACTTGTGGGAAAAGTGTACAACCTCTGCAGAGTTAAAACCTATCTGGGTAGCCGTGTCCACGGCATTGGACGAGTTACGGCTCGGTCACACTACTAGCTTTTGGGAGATGATTGGTTCTTACAGTGTGTGTGTTGGATTTTGGAAGTGTCCGGCAGTTGTGCCGTGCGCTACGACGGACGGGGAGTCCGGTAGGGATAAAACTTGGATCCTTTGTGTAGGATCAACCCCACTTGATATATCGTTTATTAAAGAAAATGCTTTATGAAAATCCTTTGAAATGAAACCCTGCATATGTCAAAAAAAATCTAGCTTTATTGCAAATAAACCTTAATCATATCCTTGTTGAATCCTATGCATATTCTTGTTGTATCCCCCTCCGTGGATGGGGTTGAACTTGTTGAGTACTTTTGTACTCACCCTTGTGTTGTTGCTTTAGAGGAGGATCCGGACTTCGTCGCCGAGGACTTCGAGTAGGAGGTTGCGTCTGCACCCAACGCTGCCTGCGGTGTTGGCCCTTTTGCAGGATGCTTCCGCTGACGCATAGTTCCGATTGCAGCCCGGAGTCCGACTGGACTGCAACTTGGATTTGTATTGTTATCGTCTTAGTTTTGCTTTGGGTGTGGCTTGCCCGCCCGCTCCTTCGGGAGTTGTACGGTTTCTGAACTATCTGTTGAATAAATGTGTTATCAGCCTCCTGTGACTGATAATTAGATCACATTTAGTCTCTACCCATGTGGGGACGCTTCAGCAATGGACACTAAGTTAAAAAGGCCTTGATATAAACAATTCCAAAGGCATCATTGTATATCTCTATCTCTTTTTATTAGCTTAATTGTAGGCATTGGGCACTAAATTAAAAATGGCCTTAATAAAAAACAATTTAAGTCCGCATTGCATATCTCTATCTCTATAACTATCAGTATCTCTATTCTCTATCTCTATCCCTTCTTTATTAGCTGAATTGTAAGCATTGGACACCAAGTTAAAAAATTGTGGTCTTAGAAGAATCAAAGTGTTCAATACACGTTAGAGCCACTGTCATGGCATTGGCCTGTGATAATTGGCCTGTGATAAAAGTGAAGGAGACAACACTTAGGACAAAAACAATATGCACAAATTTTAGACTTGACCCAACAACAAATGGGACTATCGGAACAAATTTTGGGTTATCGGAACAATATTGGCCTATTGGAACAAATTTTAGGCTCGACCCAACAACAAATGGGCCAAATTCATTTTATGACAAAATAATTTGTCACAATGGTCATGACACATCGAATGCCAAAGCAGATTCATGTCCATATCGTAGCAAAATCGTAGGAGGCAATTTATGACGTTTGTGTGGACATTTCGTAGGTGTCATAGATTTAGTGACCCACAAATATAAGAAACATCATTAATCATGGTTTACGATGCTGATTAGTGATGAACGGTGATTATCACACGAGTGTCATAAATCATGATTTACGACGCATTTCAGTTCGTAATAGATCGGAATATCCCTTGTAGTATGCTCCATCGTCCCCCTCCTGCGGCCTAGAGTCCAGGATCGGAAGCAGAGTAGGAACGGCTGCACGCGGAAGGATAGCTGGGAATGTCGTCGAAACTAATGAATCACCATCCTATTCTGGCTGGCTATAGTTTCCATAACTCCATCTACTAAAGTATGACATGTTTGATAAGAGAAAGCTTTGTTAATCATCCATGCTGAATCAGGTTTCGAGGAGAGATTATAATTAGCCCTGAAAGCAATGATATGATGCCGAATACCAGGAAGAGCACTCCACGTCCTTTCAACCTACACAACAATTGAACGACATAAAATTAGATGTTGGGCATTTGAATATTTACAGTTGTCACTGCAATGCATAGAAACTCATATTTGCGAGTAGATGAGATTACACTACTGCAGCGACCCTCGTACGTGCCGGCATGAAACCCTCATTCGTGCCGGTGTTGGGATCGCTACCATGATACGAATGGAGGTAGGTTATTCATGCCGGTGTCCAAACTGACACGAATAACTTGATAAATGTGTCGGCTTTTTCACCAGTTAGAATATGTCATTATCCTAATCTGACCGCTAGTACGATTGAGTGCCTAAATCTATCAATGCTTGTTAAGCGCCGATGCGTAGGGGGTACTAGTCCTAGCGGTGTTTAATTAGGCTGCCACGTTTGTTAACCTATAATTACCGGTAGATTAGCACCGTTTAGAATATTGTCATTAGCCATAAAAAAAACTTTTGTCCATCAGATCGTTCGATGAGTACAAGATGCGCATCGTTATGAACGAATTGCACACACAACAGATGCACATTCAACGGAATGCGAGCGTGTACGTGCTAGACGTTTATAACAACACATGTACTATGTCTCATAGCTTTGCATCATTTGGTGATCCATTTCAATTCACATGCTCACGCAAAGATATAAAGATAAATAGACTTATTAAAGCAGATCTTGCATTTCATCATCATCAACATAGATAAGTTTATCAACTAGCCATGCAGATCATCAATAATTAAACCATGACTAAGCAGTTAATTAGTAACATGGAGAACCATAAAGCCTAAAAAGAGTAAAATTGGTAATTGGTTTATAACAAAATCCTGGTGCTTACATCGCTGGATTACACCACAGCCACGGCACCAGCCGCTCCACCGCTGTCGCTACCACTACAATGGAGGTCATTGTCGAAGGGGAGGCAACGATGCGGCATGGTGAGCCCGCGGTTCAAGGCCGCGTGAGCACGGGCCTTCCATGAAGCCAAGGAGGCCGCTGCGGTTGCGGATCTGGCCAGTTAGATTATGAAATTACACGTGCTGGTGTAAAATAGCACCGACACAATTAAGTAAACACGACGGTGTGAAATAGCACCAGTATGTTCACTTCAATATTAGTATCGGTCGTTTTCCGCACTGATGCAAAAGGACTTAACACGCCGGTGCACTTTCGATCGGCACACATGAACCGATATGAATGACGTTCTCTGCAGTAGTGTTACTATAAGACCATGACACATTCAGATGAAAGGAGTGGTGTAAATGCATTTTCTTTCTCATTTATGATTTCTTATGTAACTTTGCAAAAGAAGAAACTTCTGCAAGATGATGTGATCATCAAATAACAATGAACATGTCACTTGTGTACAATGACCTTAGGAGTTGGTGAACCGGATAATTGCCAACAAGCACAATGACAGAGTTGCATAAAAGGTTGGAAAAATCGCTAGATTCGTATAATTGATCACATTACATCTCACAGAGACACAACACCTGCCGTTTCTCCATAAGTCATAGTAACAATTTGCCAAGAAGGTAAGCAATTATACTACAGAAAACATGAGTAGATCATCTGGACCGCGAGGCCCTGTGCAATCGGCGAATGAGTGTTGTGCTGTGCGGCCCCAAATGATGGTAGGTTGGCGGCGGGTCCATTTTGCCCGATTGGAAGCCGGCGGCGAGATCCTGCGCAGGCGGGCCGCGCAACAGAAGAGAAATTCTTCGATATGGTGCGGCAGCCGGCTAAGGAGTAAGGAATAACCGATGGCATGAGCAGAAGCTACCCTTACTCTTAAAATAATTATGACCGGAGGTTCCTCTCAAGCACCGTAACAAACCTCAAACTATAAGATATGCTGTTGGAGCATTTTTAGCCTTTTTTAGGTATTCTGATGGTTTTAAGGTATATCAATTCATTTTAGTAAGGATGCTCTTACGAATTGAACCCGTGTTGTCCCCCAATGATCAGAAACGAGCTTCTTTTATGAAAATGGTAATTTAACAAGGAGATTGAGGCTTAATAAAAGATACAGCCACATTTACTGGCGCAACTGTACCCCTCGTAGACAAACTCAAATGCAACACAAAAGAGGCACACAAGCGGCTAATGACAAACCCTGGAAACTAGTCAATCACTCTAAAGCACTTTTCTTCTTATCAATATCTTATTTAGCTTTAGATGTCACCAGTGGGACTGTTAAAGAATGGGTGATGCTATATTTTAGGTGCCTGACTTTTTTTTTTCAATTCTTTCAGGTGACGAGCTACAGCCATTGAATCTTCGAGGTTCATCGGATGGCTTTTTTTAATGTGTATGTGTGCGTACCATCGTCTCCAAGCAGATTGTCCATGTGGTCCGGTGTCTGTTCCTTGCTCTGAAGTGACCATGTGACTGAAGCGTCCTCTCTGTCTGAAATCTGTGCAGGAGCACTGCGATCTGGCGTGCTGCTATGTGATTGTAAATTAAAAGAGTGACCACTTTTGGACCGGCTAAGACGCCTTCGTTTCTTAGTGGCTAAGCATATATCTACGACTAGTAAGGTATTAAGGTCATGATAAGATCCTAACCTACCTGGTAATCGAAGCACAACGAGTTCAGCATTGAAGCTCATGTGATCTTTTTGTGTGTTCCTTGCTCTCATCTGAAGCGTGTCTGTCTCAAATTTCGGACACGAACATTGTGCCAACTGCCATCCAGTAAAAGGTGGCCAGTCTTCTCTGCATCTTTCATCATGTAGTGGGACAGACTGTGTGCACATTTCCCATCTACTAGTCACCAAATTACAGTTCCTCCTGTCACTTTATTCCAATGTCCTCTCCTTCTGTTCACTACTAGTAAAGCCCACTTGTGCCATTTGTGTATGTGCGCGATCATTTCCAAGTGACCTTTGTTTCCTAGGAACCTTTTTACATTTGGGCCCTTTGAAAATTACTTTTCACAGATAGGCAGCAAGGAAACAATTTTTGAAGATGTGCCCTCTTGCACAGCTCCCATTCAGTCTAGCGCGTTGCCATGATACTTGGTTGCCACGTATGATGAACCTGCAAGTTTGATCATGGCGCCAATAGCACAATGCAACAATGTCGCGTCGCCATGCAATTCAAACCCTTGGGCTAATATCACGGCACTCTGCAAAAGAATCTTTAGAAATTATCTCCTTATGGGGCTACGTTGATTTGTTAAAAGGACTAAAATGCAAAAGGTAACTCTGCCTCATGAGCTCACCATGTTTGCGGCCTATTCCTTGCTATGTTTTGAAGCAACTTTCTTTCGAATCTCGTACAAGAATGCCACGGCGATCTGCGTAGATGCCATGTGATGTGACATCGTGGCCATTTCAAATTCTCAGTAGTCCTCTCCTGGTCCTGGACTCCTCCCTCGCCAAGTTGCCATACCGCAGCACATACCATGAGCGCCTTTCATTCTTAAGCTGTCTCATAACCTCCACGTATAATCTTTAAAAAAACTTAATAGAATAAAATACGACAGTTTAATATATATAAGTTAAATAGAAAAATAATAAAAATTGGTCAACTAAATATCTTGAATATGCCCACAGCTCCGACTTTTAGAATTTCTGGAGCTAAAATCTTGGAATAACCCCCTCAAGATCTAGCCTACATATGAAATCATCAAAGCCCAAAGGTGTGTCAATGTGCATTCCTCTTTGCCCCACGAGTTGAAACGTATATTGATGCCCATGTGATCCTATGCCTATTCCTTGCTCTGAACTCTGTTCTGCAGTGACCATGTGCATGTGATTGCAGTGCGGGGACACTGCGATCTGCCGTGCTTCCATGTGATTTTTAAAAGGTGACCACTTCTGGATGTCCGGATCGCCTGCATCTTTCATCATCTAGTGGGAGCGGGGCAGAGTCGTCCACAATTGCAGATCACTCATCCAAATTCTTTCTTCCAAAAAAACTAATCGCCAATATAATTACTCCCATGGTTTATTTCAATGTCTTCTTTTTATGCCATCTCCTAATACTATAATTCTGTTCGATTCAGCTTATCAGCTGACTTATCAGCCACCGAACAGTATTTTTCTCTCATAACAAATCAGTCGTTTCAACTTTTCAGCTTGGGGCTTATATCTCTTTGTCAGTAATAGCTGGGGCTCGAATATCCATGACCCGTGAAAAAAAAAGGCAAAATCGATCGTCATACGTAAATCGTGCTCAAGTCAAGCTCAACGGTCATACCGTAGCTTTCTTGCAAGCCCACTGGTGCCATTTTTACAACGCTAGCAGGATCATTTGCATTTCCAGGTGGTCCTTTTTTATTTTTGGTTACGTCCTCTCTGCCCCACGAGCCGCGAGGTCAGCAACTTTGCGCTCGCATCTTTTGGCTGTTCCTTGCTCTGATTCCAAGCAACTTTATTATATGTACACTGGAATCTCGTACAAGAGCATTGCGCGATTTGCTCAGAAGTCAAATTCCGCGTGACCATTTCGATTTTCGAGTGGCCGTTTCTTTCTTTTTTCTTTTTTATTATTTTTTAAGACCGGACCCTCCTTTCTCTACGAGTCTAGTGGACTGTGGGTGTCCTTGGTAGGTGAGCAGGCACTGATGCACTCACATCCCCATTGGATTCTCTCCTCTGTTTTCTTCTTCATTCCATCCTCTCCAAATTAATTCCCCCTATATCTTCTTCCTATGTTCTATCCCGAAATAATCCCCCATCTTAATTTCTCCCCACATTATCCTGCTCTGATTCATATCCAAATCAGCCTGCTATTAATTTTTTGCCAAGTTTCCGCAATAATTTTCGTTGGCCAATATCTTCAAGTTTCAGCCTCGGATTGATCAGACAAATATCTTCAATTTAATGTGCCCACAACTCCAATTTTAAAAAGGTTCTGAAGCTAAATCTTGGAACAAACCCTCAAGATCTACCCTGTATGTACAATGATAATTCTTTTGCGAAACATCGTACGATGATAATTGAATCCCAAAGGTGTGGTAACATGTATGTGCGCGTACCTTCGTCTTCAAGTGGATCATGTATTCCTCTTTGAAAAGTAGATCCTCTGTAGTACATCTCTCTACAGTTGAGTCATTGATGTTTGGACCTAGATCCACACGTCGCAACTCCACTGCAGCAGAAGTACTGCAGAGAAGTCTCATTGCCTCACCTGAAGGGTCTCGTATCTCTTGAACCTGTATGGAAACACAACAATATGTCGTGCTACCATGTGATCGTAAAAAAGGTAACCACTTTTAGGCACAATTGCACGTCTCTCGGATATGCACCAATATGTTACTTTCCAATGAATTAATCACCAAATAATTTCCGCCTATGGATTTTTTCCCAATATCTTCTTTTCATTCATCTCCGGATTCTATCCTTAATTGCCCTGTACACCATTTATGTGTTTATTTACTCCATCCTAAATTACTATTTATTTGTTGTTTCGAGATATATAACATAGCATATGTGTAGCTATAGAAAAATTATATATTAAAAAAGTTAAAATGAATAGTAATTTGGAATTTTATTGGCAATGGTAGTCTGGAAGCCTGCAATATCCATGATCCGTGAAAAAGCCAAATCGATAGTCATACATAAATCGTGCTCAACGGTCACACCTTATAGCTGCCCATTGATGCCATTTGTTTAACGCTCGCGGGATCATTTCCAGTGGGCAGGCCCTTTTGTGTTCGCTTCCTCCTCTGCCCTGCCCCACGAGCCAATCAGTATTTTGCGCGCCTCATCCTTTTGTATCTTCCTTGGCTCTTATTCGAAGCAACTTTTGCTCAAATCTCGTACAAGAGCACCCTGCGATCTGCTCAAAAGTCAAATTCCATGTGACCGTTTCGATTTTCGATCTACTCATTTGTTTTGAAATAAAAATTTTCGATCTACTCATACACTGTCAAATTTCCGATTCTCGTCCTCTCTTGGCCGGACCCTTCTTTCTCTCCACATAAATCCGCCATCGCCTGCGGCACACTACGGCCGGCAGGAAGAGAGTGCAGTGGCCAGTGGGTGTCTTTGGTGAGCAGGCACTGGCGCGCTCACATTCCGGCCTGGTTTGGTTAGTTTGCTTATTTTTAAGCACCCGTCACATCGAATGTTTAGATACTAATTAGGAGTATTAAACGTAGACTATTTACAAAATCCATTACATAAGTGGAGGCTAAACGGCGAGACGAATCTATTAAGCCTAATTAGTTCATGATTTGACAATGTGTTGCTACAGTACACATTGGCTAATGATGGATTAATTAGGCTTAATAGGTTCGTCTCGCTGTTTAGCCTCCACTTATGTAATGGGTTTTGTAAATAGCCTACGTTTAATACTTCTAATTAGTATCTAAACATTGATGTGATACTTGCTTAAAAATAAGCAAAGGGAACCAAACGCCCCCTCCATTGGATTCCCACCTCTGCTCTGCCTCTGTTTCTTCTTCGTCCGACGTCTCGGGGGTGTTTGGATTTTAGCCCTTGTTTACTTCCCAAGTTGGGAGGTGCTAAATTGGCATTTTACCATAAATGCGACACTGTAGCGTTTCATTTGTATTTGTGAATTATTGTCCAAATATTGACTAATTAGGCTCAAAAGATTCGTCTCGCAAAGTACAACAAAACTGTGCAATTAGTTTTTGATTTCGTCTACATTTAGTACTCCATGCATGTACCGCAAGTTTGATGTGATGGGGAATCTTCTTTTTGCATAGTGTCAAAGTTGGGAGTTTGGAGGGAAGTAAACAAGGGGTTAGTCCGGAATAAAATTCATGTCACATCGAATATTCGAAGATTAATTAGGAGGATTAAATATGAGTTAATTATAAAACTAATTACACAGATGGAAGCTAATTCATGAGACGAATCTATTAAACCTAATTAATCCATCATTAACATATGTTTACTGTAGCATCACATTGTCAAATCATGAACTAATTAAGATTAATAGATTCGTCTCGCAAATTAGTCTCCATCTGTGCAATTAATTTTGTAATTAGTCTATATTTAATACTCCTAATTAATATCTAAACATTTGATGTGACAGGAGTTTTAGGAGTGACTAAACATACAAACACCCACTAATTTGTTCCTACCATATCTTCTTCCTATGTTCCGTCCCCAATAATAAATCCCCCCCGCTTTGAATCGTATCCAAATCAGCCCGCCTTTAATTTCTTGCCTCGCTTCGGGTGATATTTTTTAGTTGTCCCCTCCTCACATCAGCCGCCTCCTCACATCAGTGATATTTTTTGGACCAGAGCTGGTAGGTCGCTGTCTGTCTGTCACCTATTGGCGCACCGTGTCCTCCGTCCCGGAACCTGGAAGGCGAAGAAGTTCACAAGCGAGCTTGAGGAGTGAGGAGGAGGAGGAGGACGCGGAGGTGCAGCAGCCATGGCGCACCTGCTGCTGCACGGCACCCTCGACGCCACCATCCTCGAGGCCGACCACCTCACCAACCCCACCCGCGCCACCGGCGGCGCCCCCGGGATCTTCCGCAAGGTAAAAAAAATCAAATCCACCCCCAAACCCAATCTCTGCTTCGCTTGTCCTGCTGACGATGCTCGCCGCGCCTGCGCGCGCAGTTCGTGGAGGGGTTCGAGGACTCTCTGGGGCTCGGGCAGGGGGCGACGCGGCTGTACGCGACGGTGGACATCGGCCGGGCGCGCGTGGGCCGGACGCGGGTCATCGCCGGCGACCCCGTGAACCCGCGCTGGTACGAGGCGTTCCACATCTACTGCGCCCACTTCGCCTCCGACGTCGTCTTCTCCGTCAAGGCTGCGCAGCCCATCGGCGCCACGCTCATCGGCCGCGCCTACCTCCCCGTCCGGGACCTCCTCGGGGGGCACGAGATCGACCGCTGGCTCGATGTCCTCGACGCCGCCAGGAAGCGGCTCCCGCACGGGCCCAAGATACGGGTGCGCCTCCGGTTCCAGGACGTGGCCGCCGACCCGCGCGGGTGGGGCCGGGGCGTCGGCGGCGCGCGGTGCCCCGGCGTGCCATACACCTTCTTCTCGCAGCGGCCCGGGTGCAGGGTCACGCTGTACCAGGACGCGCACGTCCCCGACGCGTTCGCGCCCCGGATCCCGCTCGCCGGCGGCCGCCTCTACCAGCAGGGCCGGTGCTGGGAGGACGTGTTCGACGCCATCAGCAACGCGCGCCACCTCATCTACATCACGGGCTGGTCGGTGTACACAGAGATCACGCTGCTGCGGGACGGCGCGCGCCCGCACCGCCCCGGTGGGGACGCCACCCTCGGCGAGCTCCTCAAGCGCAAGGCCTCCGAGGGCGTGCGTGTGCTCATGCTGGTGTGGGACGACCGCACCTCCGTCGAGTCCCTCGGCATGACGTGGGGGTTCATGAGCACGCACGACGCCGAGACGGCCGAGTACTTCCGCGGCACCGACGTGCGCTGCGTCCTCTGCCCCCGCAACCCCGACGTCGGCAGCAGCGCCGTCAAGGGCGCGCAGATCGCCTACATGATCACCCACCACCAGAAGACCGTCGTCGTCGACCACGAGATGCCGGTGAGGCGCAGCGACCGCCGCCGCATCGTCAGCTTCGTCGGCGGCCTCGACCTCTGCGACGGCCGCTACGACACGCAGTTCCACTCCCTGTTCCGGACTCTGGACACGGCGCACCACAAGGATTTCCACCAGCCCAATCTCGCGGGCGCGTCCATTGACAATGGCGGGCCCAGGGAGCCATGGCATGACATCCATTCCAAGATCGAAGGCCCTGCCGCGTGGGACGTGCTCTACAACTTTGAGCAGCGGTGGAGGAAGCAAGGAGGTGGCAATGATCTCCTCGTCGACCTCAACGCTATGGCAGACCTGATCATACCGCCATCACCAGTGATGTACCCGGACGACCAGGAGACATGGAACGTGCAGCTCTTCCGTTCCATTGACGGTGGGGCGTGCTTTGGCTTCCCTAGCACCCCCGAGGCGGCAGCCCAATCTGGCCTTGTCAGTGGCAAGAACAATGTTCTTGACAGGAGCATCCAGGACGCCTACATCCACGCCATACGCCGTGCCAAGCACTTCATCTACATCGAGAACCAGTACTTCCTCGGCAGTTCATTCGGGTGGAAAGCCGACGGCATAAGGCCAGAGGAGATTGAAGCACTGCATCTGATCCCCAAAGAGCTTTCGCTGAAGATTGTGAGCAAGATTGAAGCTGGTGAGCATTTTGCGGTATATGTGGTGCTGCCAATGTGGCCAGAAGGCCCTCCTGCTGGTGGATCTGTGCAGGCAATACTGGACTGGCAGAGGAGGACGATGGAGATGATGTACTATGACATTTCTATTGCACTTGAGGCGAAGAGGATCGATGCAAACCCAAGGGATTACCTTACATTCTTCTGCTTGGGGAACAGGGAGGTGAAAATGAGTGGCGAGTATGAACCTGCAGGTCGTCCATTGGATGGGTCAGACTATGCTAGGGCGCAGAATGCACGGCGCTTCATGATCTATGTTCACTCCAAGATGATGATAGGTACGCCACAAACACACTGCATGATCAGACATTATTAATCTAGATCAGCAAATTTACTATTGGGTTGCTGCAAATTCATGCGGTTGCTTGAAATTGTTTGCACCTGTCAAGCATCTTCAGGCATTCTTTGAACATCTGCAGTACATTTCAGATTTTTTATGCTCCGTTCTTTGAAGTATCTTAGAAATGCCTGTGCAATTTAGAGCACCCTCGTGTCATGTTATGACAGGGCTTTTGCTGCAAAACCTCAAATTCAGATATATCTGCATTGTTCTGTTCTTGCTGTAGATATACCTGAGAAACATGACTGCTGATATTGTCACCTAGCCTTGTTTCAGTTCCTACACTGCCAAGACGTGTCATCTTTCATGTGGTTAAAGTTAAATCTGTCTAACATGTAACACCCTCCTTTAATGAAAGGGCTTGCATAGGACAGCTCAAATTTGAGCTTCAGGATTCGTTATAAGAAATTGAGGTTCAGAACAATACATATCTGCCGTGTTCCATTCAGTGGCAGATCCACACACCCCTTGACCAAGTTAATCCCATATAAAGTTAGCCTATAAAACTTTATGTTAGTACATGTTTACCTCACAAAAATATGAAGTTAGCACCACTACAAGAGGCCTAGCAACCCCCCGCAGCCAATTCTGGATCCACCCCTGGTTCCATTCTTGCTGTCAGAAACAAGACTGCTGATATTGTCACCTAGTCTTCGTTTCAGTTCCTACACTGTCAAGACATGTTTCATGTGGTTCAAGTTAAATACACCCTCCTGTAATGAAGGGCTTGCATAGGATAGCTCAAGTTTGAGCTTCAGGATTCATTAAAAGAAATTAGGTTCAGAGCTAAACATATCTGCGGTGTTCCATTCTTGCTGTCAGAAACATGACTGCTGAAATTGCCTATTGTCTTTATTTTAGTTCCCACACAGTGAATACATGTCTCATGTGGTTCAAGTTAATCTTGTCTAAGATATATTCTTCCTTGTTTGTTTCAGTCGACGACGAATACATCATTGTTGGATCAGCTAACATCAACCAGCGCTCAATGGATGGGGGCAGGGACTCTGAGATCGCCATGGGCGCATTCCAGCCATGCCACCTGAACACCAAAGGCCAGGTCGCCCGAGGGCAGGTCCACGGCTTCCGGATGTCGCTGTGGTACGAGCACCTTGGCATGCTGCACGACGACTTCCTGAACCCGGGCAACCTGGAGTGCGTTCAGAGGGTGAACAAGATGGCTGACAAGTACTGGGACCTCTACGCCAGCGACTACCTCGACGCCGACCTCCCTGGGCACCTGCTCAGGTACCCGATCAACGTCACAAAGGAAGGCACGGTGACAGAGCTCCCTGGAGCCAAATACTTCCCCGACACGCAGGCAACGGTGCTTGGGATGAAATCTAATAAGCTGCCTCCTATTCTTACCACATAGAGAAGTAATTTTGTTTCTTCTGGTGAGGTGCAAGTTTGCCATCTTCTGAATTGTTCACTGCTGCCTTCTGGGCATAGTTCCAGCAGTGCGAGCTACTCGGATTCTGTTGCCTTTGAGATTAGTTTATAGGCTGAATTGACTGTTTAGCTCATCAGAAGTCTGAACATTTCCGGTCCTCGCATGATGCATTCTAGATTGCTGAAGTTCTGAAGGATTAGGAATGCAACTTGAGTTGGCTGACGCATTAGCTGCACTGATTTCAGACTTGGTTGGCTAGCTTTTGAAATTTGACCTCATTCTGGTCCTTCTGGACATGTTTCGGAAGGTCTTGTCAGTTGTGCACCGGTCATCATTGCAATCGTGCATGAACCGGGCAGTTTGACCAAGACATGGTTGTTTAGCACTCTATTACTAGTCAGGCGCAAATATTCTTCCCATAGCTTTCCTAAGTTGTTGTCAGTTATTTTGCAAGACGCGAGAAAGTGTGGCAAGAACCCGGAAAATATTTTGTGAGCATGGGGTGGGCTTCTGCCCGTATGCCCATAAAATCCACTCTCTGAATCAAAGTAGGCCCCGAACGGGTTCCAATCTTTGAGCTGGAAATACATTCGGAAATAGCATGTAGTCTTCAGTCCTCTGTCACTACTCCGAAGTCTTCAGCCCTCTTTCACGGCTCTGAAAACTTCTGAATATTGCTGCTCTGTCCTAGGGAACTGGTATATGTCGCCGAATCGCTTGAGAACAAACATGTTATGTGCTAAATTTAGTACTGCAGTATTTTGTAAAGAACTGGCCCTATTAAAAGATATATATGCTACTAACATTGAGAGAACATCTGGAGATTATGAGAAGCATTTCCAAAGCTCTTTTTTGTTAGATAAAGGAAGCATTTCCAAAGCTAGATATCATGTTCCCAGGTCCAAACCGGAGGAATATTCGTGTCACGTCTGGGTGCCGTCCAATTTAGAGGCCTTTTGTGCTGGTCTGGTCTTAGTTGGAAATCTTCAGAGAATCAGAGGAAATGGGATCAGTGATCAGTGACCTTGTGTTGGACCAGTTGATGCTTTCAGCTTTCCTGCTCCTCCTCCTCTCCCTTTCTTCTGCATCAAGCCTGTTCCTGTCGAGTTTATTCCCCCGTTCTCCGTATCCGTCCATTTTTCCCAGCATTTTCGAGTCCCGTTTAGAAATAAGGAAAAGCAGAGGGATTCTGTAGGAACACGATCCTACGCATAATTTCTGCATTTTTCTTTTCAAACCATCAAGCCGGTCATTTCACGGTTCATATATCTGATGACTAACCATCACAACCAAATTCACGCGATTTTCATGCCCTGAGTTTTTTTTTTTGGTCTTCAAACTTTGCATGCCAGCATTTTCTTTTTTCTCGTTCGCACGAAAAGTTGGTTTCCTCGGCAAAAAAGAAGAGGGAGCGAGGGAGGGTAAACCTGCATGCGGAGGTGTTTGATATAAGATCCTAAATTTTAGGAGGGTCACATCAAATGTTCGGACGCTAATTAGGAGGACTAAATATGAGCTAATTATAAAACTAAGTGCAGAGTTCCTGTACTAATTCATGAGACAAATCTATTAAGCCTAATTAATCCATCATTAGCAAATGGTTACTGTAGCACTACATTGTCAAATTATGAACTATTTAGGTTTAAAAGATTCGTCTCACGAATTAGACTCCATATATGTAATTAATTTTGTAATTAGACTATATTTAATACTCCTAATTAGTATCAAACATCCGATGTGACAGGTACTAGGAGGGTGCCTCCAAACACTCTGTAAAGCTACGTGAACATGGACTGAGCATCTGTCCAGCCATATCAGTACAATGGATAAACCTGGACGGATACGATCACGGTCCTGTTGCCAGGCAGGGCTTCCCCGGGCACCAGCACCATACCATCACAGCTCATCTGGTCATCTCCAGGGGCACGGGGTGGTAGGTGGTTGGACAGGATACGTGGTCGGCGTTAAGCTGCCGTACGATTAAACGAGCAACAAGCCTCGTGGATCACACGCACCATTAGGGCGCCCGCGATCGCGATCACGCGCTGGATCACTGACCGGGCCCGCACCCCAATCAGTATCCGTAACACGAGTGGTGCTGTACTGGTGCCCAGCACCCAGCATTCATATCGTCACACCACGTCTCTGTCCAACTCACACCAAGTTGGAACGCGCGACAGAAAAAAACGTGTAGGGCCCAGGCAAAAAATATTCTGAACGAAATATGCGCATGCGCAAATTTTGTTGTTCATTCTTAGTTCGAGTCATCGAGAGATTTTTCAGTAATTTTGACAGCAAATCAATCGGCTCCGTTGAGCCGGTTTGGCTGGACTCCGATGGAAAAACTGAAACGGCTGATTTCTAAGTACGGGGTAGATGACCTCCCCACGTCGGGCATGGATAATTTCTAGACTTTGTTCGGTTTATCCCCGTCCCCATGGAATTGGTAGGGATTTTAACATGGAAGAATCTTCTTCCTTTTAACAAATTGACACGTGACCAAGATACCAAATGCACGCAAATACAAATTCCCGTATGAGGGCATTGAATACGGCAACTACCGGTATACGTCGCCGTAGGCCTCAGACACACACATCCACGCATATTCCCTTCCCTTCTTCCCCCTTCTCCTTTCCCTCCCCACTCCGCTTCATTCCATTCCCCGAAACCAACCCAAACCACCCCACCCCACCACCACCGCCTCCGCCTCGCCGCCGGCGCCATGACCGGCGCCGCGGCCCACGCGGTGGACCCCCGCGGCGGCGCCTCCCCACCCCATCCCCCCGCCGCAGCGACCGCGGCGGCGGCGGCGGCGGCGGCGAAGGGGGCGGGGGGAGGAGCGGGCGGGCGCGAGCCGGCGCGGAAGGCGGCGCCCGTGACCATGGAGCACGTGCTGCTCGCGCTCCACGAGACGGAGGCCGAGCGGGAGTCGCGGATCCGGGACATGTTCGCCTTCTTCGACGCCACGGGGCGCGGGCAGCTCGACTACGCGCAGATCGAGGCGGGCCTCGCCGCGCTGCAGGTGCCCGCCGAGTGCAAGTACGCCCGCGAGCTGCTCCGCGCCTGCGACCGCGACCGCGACGGCCGCGTCGGCTACGACGACTTCAGGCGCTACATGGACGACAAGGAGCTCGAGCTCTACCGCATCTTCCAGGCCATCGACGTCGAGCACAACGGCTGCATCCTCCCCGAGGAGCTCTGGGACGCGCTCATCAAGGCTGGTATGTGTTTCCCTGGCCAAACCTTGCCTTCTCGCCTCGCCCAGCCCCAGTACCTGTGCCGCGGCGCCGGTGATTTTGGGCGTCTCGGTGCCGTGTTGCCGCACGAGGCGCGCGCGGTGCCCGGATTCTGACGCCTTGTGCGAAATGTACCTGCTGTGGCATAGTAACTCGTTGGTTGTTGTTGGATGCTCGAGACGAATTAGTACTCAACTGTTGGAGTTTGTTAGTTTTATTTTGCCCTATTTGGTTTACTGGGCTAGTGTTAGATGGAAGTGAGCGTTGTCTGGTGTGGAGATGGAAAGTGTTCTCTGCATAGACTTAATAATTTTTTTAGATTAAGCATAGACTTAATATGGATAACGATACAGGACTTGCTGGTCCTGATGGGCATATACTGCAAGCATTCAGCAGTATCTGTGAGTAGCAGAGAGTTTCAGCTCTAAGCTATTTTCTGAATATGAAAAATTATTGTAAAATGATTATCTCATTGCTATCCTGGTTGGAACAGCTAATTGGCTGTCACATTATCTATTGTCTGTAGGACGTTAACTATTACTACTGCTACCAAATTGAGAATGCAGAATAAGTTAAGTTTCCCTGAAAATGATGAAAGCGACTAAGCTGTATGACTACCAATACCATGATTGCCTTTTGTGGTATAAAATGTTCATGTTGGATACACAATGAGTAACCATGCCTGAACATGCCATTGTTATTCCACGACTGCACAATGCATATACCTCAAAAAACAAGTGGAGAAAGGGGGAAAAGAACTAGCATTTCAACAAAGCATGGTCGTAGGATTTGGAGGTAGTTTTATATTTTTTATTCCTCTGTAGATTTCCAGATTGGTTAATCTGTATTGATTTATAAGTAGGCTAGCACTGCGAAGATTTACTATGCTACTTCTTCTCAATATGCTAGCAGGCAACTTTTATTTTTGCCTTCATAATGTTGGCATAAGTCAGCATGCACACTTGTCGTGTAGGTCCATAAATCATCTGCAACTGACATATCTAGTGCAAAATTAGAGCCAATCGTATAGTGCTATTAATATTGGTAGTAGTTTGTAGAGTCATATCCATAATTTAAGGGAACTTTTTTGAAACAAAGCTACACACTGCTCCACCATATTATTAGATGTCATCTTGTGCATAAATATTCCCAGAGTTCAAGTCATCTTTTAATATTTTAATAGCATATATAGCACTTGCTTGAAATTTAGCAATGGCAAGTGCTGGCCAAACCTACAATAGAGGCCCTGACTCTGGTGACTGGCAGAAATATATGGTCCAATCAAACACCCTTTGTGTGATTGAACAGTGTTGTATTCTGAATGTTTCCAGTGGCGTGTGTACCTTCCCTGGTTGTGTGTGTTCTAACACATCCAGAATACTTGAGGATTGAATCATTGCTTGGATGCTGTTCTCAGTGTGTTTCATGAAATCCAGTGTTGCGTTACAGAGACTGGGATGGAATGTAGTTATGAGAGGTTGGAGGGTGGGGTCCCAAACAATGCCCCACAGTGAAGTTGCTGTGGCATAGCTGAGGGAGGGATCCGTGCACCCAGGTGCTGTGTGGTAAGAGAGAGAGGGAGAGAAGGGCTGCAGGGGGACTTCTCCTATTTCCTCTTGTATCAACTGAATAAGCCTGGTCTCTATATATATGCTGATCCCTAACAGATCCGATATAATCTTTAGCTTAACATTCTAAAAGATAGCAATCTATCAAAAACAGATAACATGCTTGGCCCCTTAATCCACTGTTGTTGGTAGTGCACATGCTCTCATCCTCTGATAGTGAACACCCACCATGACATGTTTTGTTTGGTCATTCTACATTCACATATTTTCTAACTTCTAGTGTGATGCTTTGAGATTCAGAGTCATGGCTGATGTATCACACTGTGGAGAAACTAATTGTGGTAAAAAATGGGCATTTCATGTTAAAATGGCAACTGTAGTCTCTGGCCTTTGGTTTGGGAATGCTGTGGCTTTATACACTGAATATTTATTGAATCTGACTTTAGTTTCCAACAAGTCACGGATCAGCTAATTAGACCTTTTGTCTTTCATTAAGACTGCATGTTTGCTAAGTAGGGTACTAACTTCATTCTACCTACAGTTCTTATTTTATAGTCACATAAGTACAAGGTTTGATTTCCTACGGCATCTGGATATATGGAGATCACCTCGCATTGTTTACTAACCTACTACTACTAGTGCTTTTCATATACCCATATATGCTTGTACCAGGTTATTTGAAGCTTCAATCACATTTGTATCTGTAATCTATCTTACAATCAATGTCAGTTTGCTGTTTGCAGGTATAGAGATTAATGATGAGGAGCTTGCAAGATTTGTTGAGCATGTGGACAAAGACAATAATGGGATTATTACTTTTGAAGAATGGAGAGACTTTCTTTTGCTTTACCCTAATGAGGCAACCATCGAGAACATTTATCATCACTGGGAAAGAGTCTGCCTTGTTGATATAGGTGAACAGGCTGCTATACCAGAAGGCATAAGCAAGCATGTCAATGCAAGCAAATATCTGATTGCTGGAGGGATTGCTGGTGCAGCATCACGTACTGCAACTGCACCTCTGGATCGCCTTAAAGTGATCATGCAAGTACAAACAACACGAACTACAGTCATGCATGCAATTAAGGATATCTGGGCTAAGGGTGGTATGCTGGGATTTTTTAGAGGGAATGGATTGAATGTTGTAAAGGTTGCTCCAGAAAGTGCAATAAGATTTTATGCCTATGAAATGTTAAAAGAATATATTATGAAGAGCAAAGGAGAAAATAAGAGTGAAGTCGGTGCTTCTGAACGTCTCATTGCTGGTGGTTTAGCTGGCGCGGTGGCCCAAACAGCAATTTATCCAATAGATTTAGTAAAAACACGTCTACAGACTTACTCATGTGAGGGTGGTAAAGTTCCGAGAATTGGTGCACTATCAAGGGATATTTTGATGCATGAAGGTCCTCGAGCATTTTATAGAGGTCTTGTTCCATCGTTGCTTGGTATTGTACCTTATGCCGGTATTGATCTTGCTGTATATGAGACTTTGAAAGATATGTCAAAGACATATATACTGAAGGATAGTGGTAAACCCTCTCCCAGTATTTGTTTGTGTTTCCTACCTTTATTTCAACCGTGTGTTTCTTGATTCTTTAATGTTTTTTATGATATCTTGTAGATCCTGGTCCTCTAGTACAATTGGGCTGTGGAACTGTCTCTGGCGCTCTAGGAGCGACATGTGTTTACCCATTACAGGTCATCAGAACAAGGTAAGGAATTTGCAATTATACATTTTGAAAATCTAATCTCTGTCTGTGTCTCTCAACCTTATTTCTAAATATATGTAGACTACAAGCACAACAGGCAAATTCAGAAGCTGCCTATAGAGGAATGTCTGATGTCTTCTGGAGAACCCTACAGCATGAGGGTGTTTCTGGATTTTACAAAGGAATTATACCAAATCTCCTTAAAGTGGTTCCTGCAGCAAGTATTACCTATCTAGTGTATGAGGCGATGAAGAAAAATCTCTCTCTTGATTAAATTCAGGAGTTCTGCAAAAATCAGCCATCATATTGACATGGCTGGCTGTAGAGATAATGACGACACATGAATTTACTGGTTCAATAGTTCCTTCTTGAAGTCAAAGATGGTGCCTTTAGTATATAGAACTGGAAGCTATGGTGGCATTTTCCTCCTAATTTTGATTCAGCAGAGATGAAGTGATAATCTCGAGGCACCATGTCTAGCATACTGGTAAAAATCCTACTTGTCTAGTAGCTCATTTTTGCGTACATACTTATCATTTTGAACTTAGTGTGGGTTTCTTTCTTGCTACAAGAAACTTATATTGTAGCTGCTGCACCTATTTTGGATCCAGAACAACAACCTTAGATGATGTTTAGGTAGTACCTCATGTCTAGGAACTATGTGTGGGGTAATTGTAAGCTAACTATGAACATACATTAAGCTAGTATGCCGATGACTATCTGTCTTTCTACTTAGATTGTCTATGTATACCTCCTATTGTTGATATAGGTAGATGGCTGCTAAATTCTGCCATCATTTGGTCTGCAGTTTAATAATGCTCATACAGAATGCAATTGTCCGTGACATTTTACTTCTAGAAGCGGGACAACCCTGAATGTTAGGTATAGAGAACTAGATGGTGAGTGGACTCTTGTTCCTGACTATAAACTTAACTTAATAAAGATTTAGGAAATTGGATAAGAATGGCTGCAGCATACCACCAAAATCATGTGGTTTGCTCCCCAGGCCCCATGAGCCCATCTGTCCTAGGATTACTCAAACTTAATTACTAGTTTTAATTGTGTGGTAAAATGTGTATAGAGAGAAACAATTTTAAAACGATGAATATTATTATTAGAAAAATGTTATTTATCCTAATTATTCCCTTTTTTTTTGAAATACATAAGACCTGCAGGCTCACATACCCGCACGCACACTCAGATGTTGTTTAAGGATAAAATGATCCTTTCCCTGTATAATGAATGTAAGTTTAACAAAATTGCTCTTAATTCTACTGGAACGATCAAATAACTAGTTTTAAAGAACAACATTAGTTGCGCTAATTTAGAAAAAAAGCTACACTTGCACCACATATGACCTAAGTGACAGGCTGGCCGTTGGCCCACATGACAGGAAAACCTAGCTTTATGATAACTGTGGACGATGTGCACATAATGGTGCAGCACAATGATTGGAAGAAGATTGCAAGCCTAACTTGTTTCCTTCCTGATCCTGTCAACCCAACCATCATCCAAATGTACAACACAGCGCATTAATCCATGTCAGTGAAATGGTGGCCTGTTTCACCCATCTCGGGAGATTCAGGATCAGACAAATAGGGGACTGGACCTCTTGTAATTGGGCTAAATATGTCTTAACTTCAGGATTAATGGGCTAATTTTACATGGACTTCATTGGGCTGAAGTGATGGTGCAGTGCTACTTGTGGATTGCCACTGTTCAGTGTTCACTGTTAAGGGGCCATACCTGTCAAATTTTTTAAGCCCTAACAATTGTAGTATTCTTCATTTTGAGAACCAAAAGTGTGATTCAATGGAGCAGGTCATTAAGAGTGTATTTAATAGTTTACTAGGAATAAGTGTAGTTTTGTAATTTATCGTTTAGTGTTTGGTTTGAAGAAGAATAAGCTTTCTTGTCTTGCTACTTATTTCCTTGCACGTTTCACTTGATTTGGATGGATTAGTTTTCTATTTAACCCATGATTCACTTTCTTCACTTGTCACATTTCAGTTAAATGGCACTGTTGGCACCAAGTTAGCTGCTCATTGCGAATTCCCGAAGGCTTATTTTGACCCGTCTGGGGTGAGTTTTGTTAGAGGAACTGTAACACAGGGAAACTCTCTCCTAACTTAATTTGCAATTCCTTGTGCTCCTGAGCTTCACTGGAGCTGCGACCTTTACTGACCGTGAAATTGCCCTGCAGAAAGGGTGCTGATTATACATGTATGTATTTCCCACGGCGACCTGGCACAAAGTAAATGCCTATATGTAATAATCCTCCCTTATCGTCAGCATATAGCTTCCTTATGTTTCGCTCGGTTGGTAGAGCCTCACCCACCCGATATGGAACCTGGATAGTCATCGTAGGTGGTTTTGGTACCTCCTACAGGGTTCGGCACTCCACTGTCTTTAAGGAAAGCTAGGGTTAGGGTGGATGCTCTGTTCATGGAATTTTTTTTTAAAAAAAAATTGCTGTTTTCTCTGTTGCATTCATTTGAAGCTGGAGTCATGTAAAGATTGCAAAAGATACGCAAGCGGCATCAGTATGTAGATGTCCTAACCTAGTTCCGAGGTGTTCGCAATCGCAAGGTGCAAAAGCTTGTTGGAGGCTTGGTGGTCCATATGCAGCTGGTCGACGCACGATGCAACCGTAGTCTGTACAGGTACACCGAAGGGCAGCCAACATTTCCTGCAGAAAAAATGAAGGCATGCTGTCAGACGTGCCTGTTGCTACGACGAGGATATCGTTGCCAGGGATAGGAATACCGAAGTACTGTACCAGTTTGGTGCTCCCAAAAAGAGGCTTCTAGAAAAAGATAAACCAAGAGCTATTTCTCCTGAGGTGAAGAAAAACCAGGATTGCGGGAACCACTTGCTAGCGTTTGGTAGCCAGCCTCTTGTCTTGGTAGTCAACCTCTTGTTGCTTTGATCTTCTAGAACAGCTGAAAGCTACATCGCTCAGGAAAGCAGAGGATGAGAAGGAAAACCAAAAGGTGCAGAGGAGGAAGGCAGCCAGGAAACCGGAGAGAAGCTTCCTGTGATGGTAATGGCGCCGTCTGGTGCTGGCGTGCTGCCCTTACGCTCCGTCCACCAGTTTCCACCACTATCCACAAAGATTTTGGATTTAGGTGTCTTTGTTCATGGACTGTCTTTGGTCAATGTCCCATGATTAGTTTTCTCAGATAAGGCGATTGCAGACGTCTGATTGTGTCGTAAAAGTAGCTTGTAGCCCGATTCGATTCGGAGCCTGGTTTGTCTAATGAAGCTATGCAAGAAGATCCGCTAAATGCGTGACGTGTGGACTGTTCGCTCGTAGTTGGATTGGATTTGATCGCGTAAGCTCTTGACGTTTCTGGACCCGACAGATATTTCGTTTGCCTTTACGGCAATGGATAAATTCATAGAGGCTTAAGTTAATGAATGTAGAAGACCCTGCGGTTTTCAAAAAAATCACTATATTGGGACGGAAATAATTGTTTAGGAAGTTCTACCACTTCTCTAGAGTGAAGGTTCCCCGTTTATTCACCGAACATCAATTTTGAGTTCTCTATGTTCTAATCTGACTTAACAAAGCGCGCATGACTAGTCCTGTTAATGAGGTGCAAAGTGCACCATAGCCAAATTAAACTGTTTAATTAATGCACCCAAACCCCAAACCCCAAACAAGTCAGCCGCTTCTCTATCCAAAACCAATCCAAATCGAACCCCAAACTAAACTGACCCACTTCTTAAATTATGGTTGCAAATCGTTTAAAGTCCATTTTACCAATTACATTTCATGCCCAATGCAAACTTACAATATTATGATAACAACTCTAAGAGTAATAGAATATTTTGATGCATCCCCTTCTCCATTAGAGACCAAATCTGACATAAGATATTGATTTTGCAGTTGAGGATGTCGGTAGTAAAATAGTGATGGAAATAAAATTAAATCATAAATATGAAATATAAAATGAAAATAGAAATTCTTGCAAATTAGAGAAATAAATAGACAAATGTGGTCCTTCACTATATAGATAATATCATATGAAAACTATGATTACAACTATATTTTTAATACAAATAACGTATATCAAATCATAAATGCAGTAGGTAAAGATGGAACTGCCCTTGGGAACAACTATTAGACAGTCATTCGCTTGGGAGAAAAATTAGCATGAGAATGCAGGGGTAGTTCGCTTGGATCCGTTTCTCCTCCCTATACTCGGATTCAATCTTTTTTTATTCTCTTCGATTGCCATGTTTGAATTCTCTCCGATTGACGCATTTGAATTACTACTAGTTAAATAATCAATCTGAGACATGGTTGGGCAGTTTTTTTTTTCATTTTTTACAGATTCGTCATCTTGGAAACAACACAAACATGATGTCTAAAGTTTTTCTTTTTATGAACTGCTTGGATAGAATTTGACTTTTATTCAATTATGTCTCACTAGCTCTACTTCTAATGAGCATGACAGCATGGGAAACACATTTGCATCTTAAACATTTGAAGGTGACTCGAACCCATCCAAACCATTTTAATCTGCAAACAAAATGAAACCCAATAATTCTCAGATATCAGCACATTTGCACGAGAACTAAGCCAACACAGAACTAAAACCGAATTATAAAAACCGGTTTCAAGACAAACCATTACCATTTTTTTCACACATCAAAACATAGCTATATTGTACAAACATCAAATGGTGAACAAGAACTAAACTATCTTTTTTTGCTCTTCTGATGATTGTTGCGGATGGGTACAATAATCTACCTCTACAAGGTTTTACAAGAGTTTTAACATCCTTCACAAATGTTCCAAGTAACCTCACACTTATAATATTAGGATTCCTAGCTAGTGGACCTTCACAGTTGACCAACACCGTACCGCTTATATCATTTTAAACTAATATTTACAACAATTATATAATGTCTCTTGTAGTCTTGCCACTTATCCACCAACGGGGAAATAGGCTCAAAGTCAAAGCTTGATGTCATTTAAAAATTAATAAAATTTCTATTCAAATATGCCAAGCTGCACATCATTTGTACCACTTTATTTCTAGCACAAATCAAACAAGATAAATTGTAATCGTATTATAATTGATTGTTTTCAGCACAAAACAAAAGTTGAATCATTAGTATGACACATAAATCTTTTTTATTACAAATAAAAATTAATCTATTAACATGATTCATTCTGAAAGATGGTGCAAAACACATGTTCGTGGGATACAAGGAATGTGCAAATATATATCACGGAAGCATATACATAATCATTTATTTTATTATAACTTTTATACTTAGCCATAAACATATTAGTTGACTATTATAATTTACCATTAAACCGAAAAATCATACATTTATATATCTTTATATTCTCATTCCATAAATTATGGCATTGTTCTTCCTTGCAACTCTTCATTGTGTCATATTATTTGTGATGTAGCGTGCTATGGGTGAACTTCCACAATGGTTAGCACTCTGCACTCTTTTCCCTCTATTGACTATAGTCAAGAATTAATCCACATAGAGCCCTACTCTATGCTACTAGGTATAGGAAGTAGTCTTAATGTACTTATATCTCTATGATTGCTTTCTTTATTTATGTCCTGGTTTTGGGACAAATAGATCAAGCACATTGGCACGATAATGACTATATATGTAGACAACTAACCAATGATCAAACTTGATGTGGCAAATGACTTCTCCTATGGAAGATACAACATAGCCACCATGCATAATTCATCCCTTTGCATGTTTGGAAAGAGGATTCTGTAACTTAAAAGGGCCGTACATGAAGCCTAAGTTATAAGGATTACATGGGCAACATTAAAAAAGAGGACTAAAATGCATGAACAACTATATTGTAATTGTCAATGTGAATTAGTCTAGCTATCATACTCAGGAATGTGTAGATAGTAACCATTGAGCTTACCTAACAACCTACATGATTTAAGAACTTTCTATCTAAACACATCAAGTTGGTAAGGATATCGACTAATAGTAAGCCCACATATGTAGAGGGTATTAAACGTCAATATTAGTAACTCTTCTAAATTGTGTGGGTACAGTTATTCCTCACAGGTAGTGGTCATTTGATGAATTTTGTGATAAATGTATTGAACTGTTGCAGTAGAAATGTGCAAGTTAGACGATGTTGCTGAGAAATACAAAAGGAGGATGCCCCTTAAATCTTTTCAGAGTCTACAATAGCTAAGACGTGAATTAATCCCGTGAGAGCCGAGGCACCACACCATCGAGATCGTCAGATCGACGGAGCCACTGCGAGAAGAAGCGCAGAAACAGTGGCCACACGGCGCACCCTCCAGAGTCCAGACAGACCAGCCTCTCCGGTCGTTCGGCGTTCCGTCCCACCGCAACGTCGACAAGTGTCCCAACAGCGACGCCTCCCTTGGCACACCCGAGGGCGGCGTCTCGGTCTCGCTCGCCGCTCGCGTCAGCGCCAACGCCCGCACAGGGAGGTCGCGCATGACTTCACGAGGGCCCCGCCGCCGAGAAAGCGAGCACGAGGCGGCTGTCGGTTTGCTCGCGTCGCTTGGCGGCCGCCTGCGCCTGTCCCGGCGCTTTGCTTTGCTCAGCAGCCGCTGGCCTGCAGTGCTTCTGCGTGCGCTCGGCCTGTGTTCTGGTCGTCCCATCCTCTGGACACGACGGGTGCCGCGCCGGTCGGCCATGTTCTTCGTCCCTACCGGCCGCCAATAATCACGGCGCCGGACGCCCTTGCGGATCTCGGTTCCGAGTGGATAAGCACCAAAGGACGCACGTGCCTGCCGCTGAGCGCACCTCTCGTTCTAAGTACACCCCTACCGTCTGATGGTCGCCGGCACGGCTAGGACACCTGGTGACACAAGCACGCTTTTTTTTCTTGTTAGCGTTTCCATTTGCAACCAAGCACCAATGAGTGCGTACTATTGGATGAGATTATCCGGTCGACTCGGTTTATTGCCAGATTAAGATTTGCCTGCAGTGTCTCGAGTCACATGTTTTCCCAGCGTGGGACAGGCAGGACAAAGGGAAATCCTGCCCTCACCAAGCTTCTCGCTAGTTTACAGATAGCATATTCCAAAAGAGCATTCTAGCAACATCGAGAAAGTACGCCAAATTGGCCCATTTACTCTAAACAAGAGCGTGGCGAAAGCGCGGTTTGTTTGCACTAAAGATTGCGAATTTCCAGGGGCCTCCGCTCCAATTGGACGGGCGCGTCAGTCCGCAACTAATCGGAGCAGAGCTGTGCACATGACACATACAGCACTCGCTTTGTCACTGCTGCTCCGTTACGTGACGTCGTGACCACGATCGAGAATCTATAGGATATTCCAACCGGCCTAGTACTCGAAACGTGACGGAGCAAATCTTGCACAGTATACCTGTCATTCCAAATTTCTTTGAAAAGTTAACTATTTTAAGTTTGACTCAGAGATGATCACAAAGATTTATAGCACCGAATAGATATACTATGAAAATATATTGATGAAGAAACTAATGATACTTATTTGGTATCATGAATATTAGTACTTTATCATATAAATTTGGTCAAACTTGAGATGCTTTGACTCTCCGAAAAAGTTGGAATGACTAATAGTTTGAAATAGAGGGAGAAGTAATTATACGAATCAGGATCGAGGAGGCGACAGTACTGCCGGGATTAGCTCTTTTGGCATCCCTTTCAGGACGTGTCACCTTCGGATCGCAAGGCTTTGGCCGCCGCCATCCGGTCACCTGACTTGCGATTTAGCGCATTAGAGCATCTCCAATAGACTATCCATTTTTATTCTCCATTTGACTCTCTAGCCAGCTTGGTAAAAAGATTCCTCTCCATATTAAGTTGCTCGTTCCAACAGACTATCCATTTCCCACTTTCCAGATCCCAATATCTTATTTCCTCTCTAAAAATCTACACTCTCCATCCACTCCAACAGCCTCTCCATTTCGCACTACAACGACTCCTCATTTTGCACTCTCCATTTTACGATGGGACTCACATTTGGCAAGCTAATCTCACTCTCTAAGTTTGGAGAGTATAGGGAAGTATTTGGCAAGCCAGATAGGATGACCATTCAGATACCAATTTTATTGGGTCGTGATTTTTAACTAGACTTGTTAAATTTTGACTTAGAGAGGGAGATGGCAAGGCTGTTGGAGTAGCTCTTAGGTTGCAATCTGCTACTCGAGCAACATGGAATGGATAGTGGACGGAAAACCACACCGCCACCGGATTAACCGAAGCAGCGGTTTTGATTTCGATGCTACAGGAGCAAGAGGGGTCAAGACTCGGGAGCCCGGCGGATAAGATCACGGGTGACGTACGTCGAGCGGTGTTAGGTGTTAGGCCAAGGCCAGCCAGAATATGCAGCAGGATTCGGCAATCATATGCGATGCGAGGATCGGACGAGGCCGACCAAGGCCGGCGGGTCGACGAGGAAACGTGCGTGCGTAAGCGAGTGGTGAGGTGATTGAGGTCAGGTGGTCAGGGCCGGGGCGCTGATGATGGCGACGGTGTCCAACCACGACTGGCTTTGGCTTCGCAGTTTATTCAGGGTTGTTCGTGTGGATCAGCGTGATACGGGTCCGTGTTGCTTGCGGCCGCAGTGTACCGCGCCGGTGTCCGACCGATCATTGGTGGTGCTACTTGTGCTGCAGATGCTACCGATCCACATCATGCACCTAACGACGCTTTGGATAATAGTACTAGTTTAGCAAATGGCGACGGTACTGATGTTCAGTGTTAGTCATTAGCAGGAACAAGACAGAGGGTAGCTAGAGAGCTACTAGTAGGCATGCTCGGCGGGGATCGAAAAACGAAAAACATTATTTTAAACATCAACTGAGAAACAGTAAATCTGTCCCCTGGAACTGACAAGCCATCTCCTACAGATTCTCGATTTCTCTCTGCAGATGGATCGCGTTTGTTTCATAAGAAAAAAAATGGATCGCGTTTAGTAGGATTTCCTTGTGTTTATGGTAAGAAATCGGAATAAGAAACCCCGAGTCTCGGCTTAAAGCGGAGGTTTTGGTACTACCAAACAAGCCCTCAGTCTAAGTCCAAGCAAGACCGGCTTTTTTTTTATCCAACCTGAAATCCGAGTTTCCATGAGTGGAAGACCTTCGAGTAGAACGGGCCAAACGCAAGTCAAAAGTCAAACCAGTGTCTCCAGTACAGTACACTACTATCCTTGCAAACCAGTATCGCTTTCCTGTCGTTTTTCTGTCCTTTGCAGTAGTACCATTGAATTTTCTTTGAGAGCGAGGTGTGTGCTCAAATATTTTTTTTTGGGTTAAAACAGGTCTGAAAACTCAATAATGGTACCACTAGCCTTTCATCATTTTGCCTTGTACCACTAGCCTTTAAAACCGAACCATAGCTTTTAGGCAAAGGATTTTTATTTTTTGAAAAAAAACGAACCATGATAACAACATTAACTGAACTCTCAGCCCTAGAGCAGCGGTGTCGTGGCGGGTCCTGAAAGTGAAACGAGATTTCCCCTGCAGTACGTGATTTCCAATAAACCATTTCACAGCCATTCAAATTTTTGAAGGATGCTGTCGCAATGATGTCAATCCGCGCCACAGCTATTAAGCATCAATCAAATTCTGTCTTCTGGTTCGGAGAAGTGCCGATTTTCAAGAACGTGAATCTTTCCTTATTCGTAGATAAAGCGGATTCAGAATTATCTTTCCTTCCAAGGATAACTTGTATCCATGCGCTTCAGATTATTGGCCTGGAGTTCGCCACCAGCAGGAGATTCCGTGGGAAAAGTTTTGCTAAATTTCTCCCTTAAGTAAATAAATAAATGGAAGATCATAAATCTATGGTAAAACAAACTTGACCACGTAGACGCAACGGCAGTCGGCAGCAGGTGAGTCAGGGCGGTCGGACCCGGCCTGCTATAATACCGGAGCAGAGCAGCGTGCGCGGGCGCCTACAGGTACGAGCACAGGGTCCCCCCTCAACCACCCGCCCCAACGCCCCCCAACGACCTCACTCCCCCTCTCTCGTCGGCCGGACGCTGCTGCAAGCCAAGCCAAGGCCCCCACCCCGGATTGGATCTCGCCGGCGCGCGGTGATGGCGCCGTCCTCGTCCTCGGCCTCGGCGGGCTCCCACGCGGGCCTCGCCATCGCCGCCACCGCCATGGCGCTCTCCGGCACGCTCGTCCTCTTCTCCATCTGCCGCGCCAAGCAGCCGCCCCACCTGCAGGTCCCCTCCTCCTCCGCCGCCGGCGCAGGCGCTCCGTCTCCCCGCCTCCGTCCCTGCCTCTCCTCGTCCGGTATGTCTTGCGCCCTCCGCCTTCGGTTCTCGAGCCTCGACCGACCGACCCGACTGACTCGTTTCAATCCCGGGCGTCGCAGAGAAGCGTAAGAAGCGGGAGAAGGCGCGGCGCGGGGGCGAGAAGCGGGTTCGCTTCGCGGACGACGTCGTCGACAATGGCGCCGCCTCCGCGTCCTCCCCCCGCGCGGCGGCGGCGGCCATGCCAGCGAACCGGGAGGCGCTGTACCGCGGCATGCTCCGCGGCCGCTCCATGCTCAGGGTCTCCTGCTCCTACTAGCCAGCTTTAGCTAACTGCTCCATTAATCTACTAGACCTTCCTCCATCCTCCTCGCTTCTCTTTGTGTGTGCTGCCGGCTAATGCCCGGCGCTAGCTGCTAATCGCCTCCCGATTAATCGCTCCCTCGCGCATTGTTGGGAAGTTTTGTATTTAGTGGCCGTCCACTACGCCGCGAGGGAGCTAACGATCCCGTGTGTGTGTGTGTTGGTGCTCTGTGTACTACTACCTGCTTCCTTGTACATTACTCCTGGATTCTGAGTGATCAGTGAATGATTCTTCGCTGCTCCAAGCTCAAAGCTCCCATCTTTCACTTCTCTTCCATCTTCCTCCACTCCGCCACAGTTGCTTCTCTCTCTTTTTTTTGCATTTTTTTTCAATTTCTTGGCGATAGATCTTTTCCCCAGAATTGGGTTCACCGGCCGGCGTCTTATCGCCGGCTACCGTACGATCAGGCGTTGCTGTCGGGCACTGCTTTTCCTCGGTTTCTGTGGAGGCGAGGCGAGGGAGATACCGGGATTCCTGGCTGTGGGAGCTCGCTCGGCGGTGGCCGGTGGAAGGTGGATGGCGTCTGGCGTCTGGCTCGGGCGGCGACAAACGGATCGGAGCGGGGCGGACAGGGTCGGAGGCGTGCTCGCCTCGACCGGCTGGGGGGATGCTCACATGGCCCGCCCCGAGCGTGCGGCCGCCCGTGAGCGCCCCCTCCGTCGCCGTCGCCGTCGCCGTCCGTGTCCCGGAAGGCTCCGCCCAACAAGTGTCTCGATGTATGGGGGGCGCGACTGTTTGACAGGCAGCCTGCCTGCTCGTGTGCAACTGCAGAGGCAGGCAGGCAGGGACACCACCATATCCAGTTGGAGTTCAGAACACATGAATTCTTCTGCTTTCGTATAGTAGGTCCAACAGTTTCATGTGGGATTCAAGATCCGACGAAATTCGGAGAAAAACTGTTTGCATCTGAATCTCAACATGAAATTAGCTCATGATCACGACGGATTCCGAAACCTATCGCAACATTTGTGCCTGTTTTTTAACAGTGCCTAGTGAGTGCAAGAGCACGCTCCATGATTTCTATCCTGTCGGCTTTATCGTTCATCTTGTCTCGAGATCCGGTCCCCTCCCACGCTCGTGCGCGCATCGACGGCCCTGTATGCCAGCATCGCCATTGCATGGTCCCATGTCCGGGATGCTTTTGATCAACCACTCGCCACAATTTTTTTTCCCTACCAAGGGCCTCGCCCGAATTTCATTACCAACGAGCAACGAAGTTACAGAGTTTTAAACATACGTCACATGCTCAACACGGTGACTCTACACCTAATACGAACGCAAAGAGCTGACCCAGTTGGAGAAGAACATTCGCCAGGGACCTACTATGGATTACAAGAATTCCACCGGTAACTACTAGAAGAAAAGAGAAACAAAAGCAGCTCAACAGCTGGGGGGCTACTCTTCAGAAAGCAGTAGGCGCGAGCTACCATCCTTTTCTTTCAACGCAGCAGCACCACCCCTGAACCCGTGTCTTCCACTGTTCCTTCACGAGGATGGAAGTGCAGCGCCGCCTCCTTCAACGCTTCTGCTCCCGCCTTCATGTTCTGCTTATCATCCTGCTTCTGGAGACTTGCCTAGTATGATATAAAAGAAGAAGCTAAGCAGACAACCTTTGTAGGAGATTTAATCTGTTTTTTCTCAAAATAAACTGCATTCCTAGTTTTCCATATTGCCCAGCAGATTGTTGACAGGCCAGCAAAGTGAATATTTTTATTTTGCGGCATATATCTCCTAACCCATTCCCAAAACTGTGTGAGAGTTGATGGTCTACAGGGAGCACCAATCACCATTGCAATCAAGCTCCAAATGTATCTTGCTAGGGAACAATCAAAGAAAAGGTGTTCTATGGACTCATTTGTATTAAAAAACATCATCTTTTGCCCCCTGCTAGTTGCGTTTCAGGAGATTATCTTTGGTTAAGATGGTATTTTGATGTACTAACTACATAAAGATTTTGATCTTTAATCGGATTTTAGATTTTCATATCTTAATGTGAAGATTGCCTAGTTCGGTACTGCACATATGAGAGTACAATGATTTGACAGTAAGTGATCCAGATTTCCCCTAATTCATTTTGGTTTATCTTTGTCAATAGATAAAGCTAAAGCTAAGAGCATATCTCTCATTCGCCTTAGTTGATTTTAAGCTCTTTCGTCTAACCATCTACGGAAGGTTAATTTCCAACCTCTTGCAGTCATATTTGCTACACTCACTGTTTGATCGATACATATATTGTACAGATCCTAGAATTTGTCTCTTAGAGGGACCATTCCACACCAAGGGTTCCTCCAGAAGTCGGTATTTTGACCATTTCCAATTGTAATAACTCTACCCTTTAGGTAAATATCTTTGACCTTTAACAGATTATTCCAAATCAGAGAGTTGTTGGGCTTGGTTTTTAATTGAGCTATACCCCTTTCAATCTTTGTACTTTTTCCTCACTATTTCCTACCAAAGCCCTTCTTCATTTTCTAGTTTGTACCACCATCTACATAAGAGACTCAGGTTCATTTTCCTCAAATCCTTAATTCACAAACCACCTTTCTGTTTTGATCTAGTGATTTTCACCCATTTAACTAGATGATATTTTCTCTTAGTACCTCCCCCTTGCCAGAAGAACCTTTTCCTAGTTTTATCCATTCTTTTGACCATAGTTTTTGTAACATGTACATGGACATGCAGTAAGTTGGGATGGTGCTCAAACAGGAGTTGATCAGGGTGACTCTCCCTCCAATCGATAATGAACTACCTTTCCAACCGTCTAATCTTTTTAAAACCTTCTCATCTAGCAAAAGCCAATCAATAATATGCAATTTGGATCCAATTACAGGGACCCCCAAGTACTTAATGGGCCAGGTTCCTATAGCACAATTCATCATTTCAAATAGGAATCTATTTTCTGTTCGTCTTGTGAAATCATGAGGACTTCACTTTTATTGAAGTTTATCTTAAACCCTGACATTTTTTCATAGGTGTAGAGCAGAAGTTTCATATTTTGAGCCGTCTCCAACTCATCTTCCATATATAATATTGTGTCATCGGCATATTGGAGTACCACAATTCCATGGGTAACATATTCTGGCACAAGACCTTTGATTAAATCATTCTCTTGTGCTTTATGTATCATTTTTGTCAGATTGTCCGCAACTAAATTGAAGAGAAGGGGAGACAGAGGATCCCCTTGTCTTACACCTTTGCCACTTTTAAATTAACTCCCCACCATGTTATTAGCTTTCACACTCAATGTTCTGCTCGAAACTACCTCTTTAATCCATTTACACCATGTCTCACAAAAGCCTCTTTGTTCTAAGGTTTTAAAGAGGAAATCCCAGCTGATTTTCTCATAAGCTTTCTCAAAATCTAGTTTAAGGAACATACCATCTTTCTTTTTGATTTTGGCATCATGCAGGATTTCATGTAGAGTTAGAACTCTATCCATTATATTTCTTCCTTTTATAAAGGTTGTTTGACATCTATTCACTATTCTACTCATGGAATTCTCAAATCTGATCATGAGAATTTTGGTTATGATTTTATAGCTCACATTCAGTAAGCAAATTGGCTTGTAGTGTTGTATTTTGTTGGCTGCTTTTGTTTTTGGAATCAGTGTGATTATCCCATAGTTTAGCCTCCCAATGTCCAATTTGTGTTCTCTAAACTCCATCAGCATATCTAGCAAGTCTTTTTTGATAATGTCCCAACCAGACTAGTAAAACTCCACTAGCATATGATCAGGGCCTGGGGCTGTGTTTTTTTTTTCATAGAGAAAACTGTTGTTTTGAGTTCTTCTTCAGAGAAAGGTCTAGAGAGAAATTCATTTTCTTCATCATTCACTTTTTCATTTTGATCCCAACAATTTGGGTCTAGTTTGAAGTTTGGACTATCAGAGGGTCCAAAGAGCTCTTGTAGTAATTTGTGGCATGTTTCATGATATCTTCGTCTTTTTCTATATTTGTATCCTCATGTTCAAGATGGAAGTATGCATTTTTTCTCTTTTTCCCATTGGCTATTTTATGAAAATAGTCAGTATTGTTGTCTCTTTTTAACAACCAGTTTGAATTGGATCTTTTGTGCCAGTACATTTCCTCCTCCTCAAGTAATCTAAGCAAATCAGTTTGAATGAAAGTTTGTCTTTCCAGAAGGTTTGCAGGAAGCATGCCTTCTTCTTCTTTCTTTTCCAACTCAAGCAGTTTTGATTGTAGAATGTGTTTGTATCTTCTTGTTTGACCCTTCAAGTTAAGACCCCATCCTTTCAGAAACTTTTTAACTCTGTTAAGTTTGATATACCACCTTTCTACTGCATTCTTTGCTATAATTTTCTTTCCCCAAATTTTTTGCAGCTTGGAAGATATTCTTCATGTTTAACCCATGATGTTTCAATTCTGTTTTCTTAATCTTCTCATGGTCTGAATAAAATAGTAGAGGGTTATGATTAGACATATATCTGGGTATTTTCCTTAGATTTGACATAAGTCTATTTTCTAGTCAGGACTCATGAGAATTCTATCAAGCTTGTCAAGAGTTGGGTCTAGCATATTATTACTCCAAGTAAACATCCCTCCATTTAAAATCAGATCTCTTAATTTATAGGAATGAATGATCCAATTACACATGTCATTGAATCTATTTCCATTGAAAAATTTATTTTTCTCCTCACTAAATCTTAGAATGTTAAAGTCTCCTCCTATCAACATAGGAAGTTTCCTGTTTGCACATATACTGGATAGTTCGGTTAGGAATTGTTCCTTTCTATCATCATGTGCAAGACCATAGATAGTGACTAGAAGCAAATGTTTCTTCAATTTCTTATCATATATCTCAGCTAGGACTAAAAAGTTTTTCTCCTCAAATTTAGTTATATCAAATCTCTCCGTTTTCACTTCACATAGGATCCCACCAGATCTGCCCCTGGAGGGCAACTAGTGCCAGACATATAATTTGTCAGGATCAATCAGTCTAAAGAATGTCTGAATATTTTTTCTTCATGGTCTGAGACCATTGAAATCTGCTTTAAATTCAGAAGTCAAAGCCTTAATGCATGTCCCCATTCCCTTTTTGGACACTCCTCTACAATTCCATATTAAGCCTCTTATGGATCACTTTATTTTTGCAAATGCACCCTTTCTGAAATTATACCTAGAGCTAGATCTTGGTATAACTCCTTCAAGGGATGTAACCTCATCAGAAGGATGGGTCACTTTCCCCCTATCACATTTATTTTTGGGACTAGCTTTCATTCTTGTTGTTTTTCTATTTTTTACTAGTTACCTGCTGGAAAGCTTCATTATCAAAAGGATCAGAGGAATTTGATTTCCATTCTATATATTTCATCTCCTCCAAGGGGATATTTGCCAAACTTTCCATTTCTTGAGTGTCATTTAGACAGTTATTCCTCTCATTTAGGTTGGATCTAGCTTTTTCCATGTCTTTTAGTAGGTCAAAGTGTTCCAGATCTATTGTGTCAGTATTACCACCCATTTTACTAAATCTACAAATAAGTTCATTATTATCTAGAACTGCAAAGGAGTTCTTAAAATTAAGGCTGTTACCTTCCAAATTCTTCTTCTTGACTGCCACCTCCACTTTATCTGCGATTTTAACTCCCTCAAGCCCTTGCTTTTTTAATCTGTCACTTTGCCTTGAATGCTGAGCTTCTACATTCCCTGCTTCAGTTAAGTCTTCTGCCATTTCCTTTTGCTGATTGTTAGTGCCCCTAAGTGGCTTGTTGTTTGAATCTTTAACCACAGCCTCTGTCACATCTTCTTCAATTAAATCATTTGAATTTGGAGAAAGCTGTTGAGTGCTCTGTGCTTCAATTGAGTTTTTGTTGTTTGCAACCTGATTGTCAGCTATGTAATGCTCTTTTTGACTAGAAAGTTGCACCATTGGGGCGTCCTGAGTAGTCAATCCTGGGCTAGGAAAGCAGGTTGGGGTGATGTCAACTTTTTCCAATAGCTCAACATTCTTCTCCTGAGTCTTGTTTTCGTTGACATGCATCTTCCATAAATTCTTGATCTCCATCTCCTGAAAAGTTCCAAAATTCAGATGTTCTCCACCAGGGGAGACAATATCATCAAAATAGAGATCTTGATCTTTACTCTCTTTATCACTACTATCTTTCCATTTGTCTGTTAGACCACCAATTAAATCATTTTTAGTGATCTTGTCACTTTTTTCTTATCTTCAACTTGTTCATTACTCCCATTGCCTCCACTCAAGTCTAACTGTTTTCCTCCTTCCTTATTTGTAGAGTGCTGGCGACCCTGCTGCTGCCTTGATGGTCCTAACTCATAGTGTGGTTTACTACCATCATTATTTGAGAAATTCCCTCCTTCTCCCCTTTTTGGTTTTCTAGGGATGAATTATCCTCATTTTCTTTGTCAATTGTCCTTGTCCAAGTGTTCCATGCAGAATTAGACGGTTCTTCAGTAGGTACTTCCTCTGGAAGGTGACGTCATAAAAGTGCATATCTAACAGACCTTCTACTATGGCTAGAACTTTGGTGATATGTTTGCAAGCAATCTTGACCCTAACATACTCCCATCTCTTAAGATTAATCTTATCCACCTCTAGTGGTATCCTCACAAGAGAGCCAACATAGCAAGCTCTTTTTTCTGTCATTTTCTCTGAAGGAATTCCAAAGATTCTAAACCATGCGGTAGCAAGTTCAGCTTTGGCTCCATCACAATGATTCCATTGCTCAACTTTGAAGGATACCCCTGGCACCATTCCCATCTGCATTCCTATGAAAAATTATAATTCTTTCACCTTCTTTGTTGTTGGAAATTTTATTTGAAACTTGTTTTCTGCTACATTTTTTGCATACCACCTCCAAGTTGATGTCGGGCTAGCTTGAGCTTTAAACTCCCCTTCTACTTGTCTAGCTATCACCTCACCCTTTTTGATGGTTATGAGAGCATAGTTGGCCATATCTGTTATTGTATCACCATAATCATCATCCTGAATGATGTGAAAGCCAAGATCTAGAGCTGACAGCCCGCGGAAGGGGGCTATGCACTCCCTGAGCATAATTTCTGGGAAAGGTCTTGGGACATAGCCTTCCTTTTTTGCATCTAGGACAGACTAGTGGCTTATAACATTCTTCTGTTCTATAACCAACCTTTCCACACTTTTTGCAAATCCCTATAATGGACTTGATTTCTTTAGGCAACCTTTCCTCCTCTCTTTTCATGCTTTGATCTCTCTTCCTAGAGTTCTCAGGCATTTCTGTATCATGAATTCCTTTACTTGCTGGGATTTTGGTTCCCTCCTGATGTTGAAATTCTTTATCCCTGACATCCTCTTGTGTTTTAGTCGAGTGTTCCCTCTCCTTGCCCTGATTCAAGTTGTGTCTTAAGTCAATATGTTGTTCCCTGGTAGAGTATTAGTTCTGATTTCTCTCTGAATCTCTTTTATCTCCAGTGCTAATTTGAGTATCTTCCTCTCCTATCATTCGACTACCCATAATTGAAGCAGTTATCATGATTCTGAGCAAAGCTTCCTGAGCCTCTCCCAGATCTCCCACCTCCATGGGGAACTCTCTGCGCCCCATAGCTATTTCTCTCTTCCATCTGTTGGGGTTGTTGTGGATTGCTTTGCGGAACCTGAGAGAAAGATCTAGTGTCGCCTCTTAGGGTCGACCACATTAAATCCACACCTCGAAGGGGGGCGTTCGTGGAATCTCGACCAGTGGAGGCAAATCTAAGAGTGGGAACTTGCACTTCCTGGCACTTGCCGGCTGAACTACTTCTCCGCCACAGGTGCTCGAGGTTTCTGTCGAATCCTCCTAAATCGGCTCCCCAACCATAACTGATAGGTGGATTGGGAGCATTGGAAGTCTCCCCACCGATGAACACTGAGGGTTCACCGGATTAGGGTTTGGGGGTGGATGCAGTGGCGGATCTGTGAAGTTGGTGGCGGTCGGGCTGGTGGAGATGGCGACAGGTTGGGTGAGGCGGAAGAGAATGAGCACGGAGGCGAGCGAATATGCGAGATACCAGGGTCCCTCCACACCAGACGCGGCCATATCTCTGACCTCCATGGCCCAGCATCCAGGCGGGTGGGTGGGTTTAGGGTTGGGCATGTACCTGGGGACGATTCCCCTACACGCAGTCTATCATGTGTCTGGTCATCGCGGGGACCTCCTATCATGGACGATGCCGATCGCGGTGGCGCCGTCCCTCCGAGGCGGTGGTCTGGCGGTGGACTCACGTAGGGAGAGAAGCGGGCCATCCCAATGAAGCTCTATCTCGTGGTTTTCCGTCACAAAGCTCTATCCCTCCATACCGATCTTATGTAGCAGAAAATCGAGTCTTCGAGTCCACTCACCACAATTTTTGTGTTGTTGGATGATGGCCTATCATATTTTGAAGGAGGAGGAAAAGATTCTTTATCCGATCTTTAGTATAAAGCGAGGCAATGATCAGGCTTGCACTATCGTGGGTCGTCATGGCACGACGTGTGTGTGGATTAGGGGATGAATTTGCTTGCTTTTTCAGGAACCAGCGAGCATGTAACCAGATGCACTAGAGTCTAGACTAGCCTTAGGATCTGATTTTTTTTCTCTCCCAATGTTCCTTTTAAAAATGAACCATTCTTGTTTGCAAACTAGAAGCAGAACCCCCATGTTATTGTTTCATACTAGAAGAAAATTTCACTTAAAAAAGTATCACGTAGCTGTCGAATATCGCCTAGTTTTTACCTTCTTTCTTGATTTGCTGACTTGTGGTTCCCCCAACTGGATGAAGACGCTCCTGAATTTGCTAGTAGGAAATTGATCAGAAACCTTTATGAATGATATATTTTGAATTAGATTTTGAGCATAGACTGCAGAGGATCCCGGTCGAAGGTAGCAAGATCATGAAGTGCGTCACGCTTAGCGCATGATTTGGTCTATAAAGGTTGGAATTTGATTAGTTGGAGGAGCCAACCTTTACAGGTTGGGAGGGGCTTTTGGACACCGTACTATAGTGTTCTTTCTCTTTAATTTGTTTTTCCTTTTCTTTTTCTATAGTTGTTTTTCAGCCCAGCGCGGCAGCAGTGAAGCCGTAAAACACTAATGAACTGATCTTTTTTTAATAAAGAAACTAATGATTGATATTCCCTTCATCGCATGTCAGAATTTAGATGTCCATTTCCACCCCTATTTCAGCATTGTAGGAATTTTCACTATAGGAGACTGCATTGGTAATATTGTACTAACATGCATCACCTAAATTCTTAACCACCACCATTCCATTAGTGTTTGAGCAAATACTTATCAAATGTTGAATCAAACAAATGCAGTGTTAAAAGTTCCTCAAGATTATCTATCGAGCAAAGACTTCCATTTTTGTAGGTTGATCATATTTTACTCTATTGGAAACTCTGTAGAATCAAGACCATTTCCTCTGTATTCTTATTCTTGCTGTCGTCAGAACCTTTGCATCGTTCTTGTTCTTGCTGTCGTCAGAACCGTATGGGCCACACTTTCCAGATTAAATATGTTGTTCTTGCCGCCGTCAGAACCCTCTAGTTTCCCTGCTTTCCAGATTGTTTCATGCTGCTTTCTCCTCTGTTTTGTCTGTTTTGCTTTCTTCCCTGTTTTATCTGTTTTGCTTTCTCCCCAACCTCGTGATATCACCAAAAGCTTGGAACCTAGAGAGCTCCGGCACCTTCTTCTTAGCTTACGTCCTCATCACTAAGACAATGACAAGACGGAAACATGATGCAATAATTTTGTTTCATATTAGTTTTGAGGAGCACATAAACTTCAAGTCGTAAAGCAGGTCTAAACAAGACCACGATTGGGTTTAGTTGGTGATATGAACCCGCTAGGGTTGATTCCCGATCTTTCGATGAGAGGCATGGGATAACTCGATTGGTCGATGGAGACGACGTTCACGGCCCGACTACAGCCTTCCAAGCTGCGCCTTAGCAACCGATACACCACCTCCAATGGCTGCCGCGATCTTGTGGAGCGCGTCACCCGGCCACTAGGGCACTCGTCCTGCAAGCAATCGAAGAACTAGCAAGAACAAGTATAACAAGTATAACAAGTACTGAATTTACTAGATGAAGATGAAGGTTTCCAACTCAATCTCAATAAGGTGGGGTTCCGAAGACAGCAAGACGGGCGGCTGATCCAGCACGCGCGCTTACAAGCAAGTAGCGAGAGCTAAACTTGATCTAAACAAAACCCAATCTGTTTGTGGCGGCTCTAATCCTTATTAATACCTAGGAGGATGACCAGGGGGGTGTTGGGGTCGTGCTCCAACCCTAGGATATGTCCCTAATGGACCCAACTTAATACACGGCCCATTGGGCCAAAATAAGGCGACGCAGCACCTCTGGACAGAAAACCTCTCGGTAGTATTTCGATGATTGCAGCCGACTCAGAGAAGTTATGGATATGATTCCAGATCCATATGAAAATATACTTCATAAGGATTCCAAGGAGTACTTGAACACCTAAAACGGAGTCCGGATGAGGTCATGGCGGCCGTTGCAAGTTGGGCCAGAACTGTAGTCCGAATCCAGCACCAAAACGTGTTGGATTGGATCTCTTTCTTTCCTTGGGCCAAAAGTGACGTGGTGGCCTGGTGGAGGACGTTAGGAGTACTTGGACTTGGGCCCCAATCTACTTCTTTGGTCCTCCATGCCTTCCATGTGTGTTTAACACTATTTTTGGTCCATGTATGTATTTCTGAAATTGACAACGAATACACATCATGGTGCATCATCAATTCATCAAATGTATCACATATAATTATGATAAAGAATTGTTTCACCTCGGAATCAAAAGATGCCAATATGGTTGTATCCAAGCATGTGATGTCCTCATCATTCTCCCCTTCTTGGCTGCAAGTCGTCCTCGACTTGCTCCAATGGCATTCTAAGGTGCTTGTTTTGATGTTGGAGCATGGAGCGACGACCATGCTGCATGGCCACAACCAGTAATGCTCCCCTTCTTTGCCCTTACACTGTTGCATATGAGAAAAACTAGAAAAGCTTTGCAAGACATTATTAGTGTTAGTGCAGCCCTCTATTTGATCTTGGTATTGGTGCCCAAAAGGATATTTCATATTAGAGCAAAAATAAACTTTATGCACCAAATATTCTCCTTTGCTGTCGTATTTGCCAATTGGATGAAGCGAACAATGATTAAAGCTTGGCAAACCAGAATCAAATTTAAGTCTCTCTTTTAGACAACTTAGATTACACAGGACATCAAATTCAATATAACCCAAAGTATTTAAAGAGGATAGCAAATTTAGTTCATCTTGTGCACAACTAATAGGATGAAAAAGCTTTGCTTCAGCACATTTATATTTTTCCAAACGAAAAGTATCACACTTATTTGTTACTTGTGGCATAGGAGTAAAAGAATCATCATCACACAAGTCTTCTTTATCACAAGGAACAGCAAGTAATTCATTTTGTGACAAAGGAAAATCAACAGTGGGTTCCACTATTTGTTGCTCGTCATTAGCATGCAAGGTGGACAAATTTTGGACATTATGGGTCACATTATTATTGCAAGTATTCACAGATAATAGAATCTCCTTTTCAGCATTGAGAGCAAGACAATACAATTGAGCAATATGCATGCATGATTTGCTAATTAATAAAGTTCGAATTTTAGAATTGAGCCCTCTCATGAAAAGACCCATCACATCTTCCATGCATTCATCTAATACACCATACATGATACAAATTTTAAAATCATGGAAGTATTCTTTCATAGTCCTACTACCTTGCCTCAAGTTGTCTAATTTAGCAAGCAAATAATCAGCATAATATTCAGGAATGAATGCATCTCTAAAAAGAAATTTAAAGTCTTTCCAAGATTCTAGAACTTTCTTACGCCTACAAATGTATTTCCATTGTAGCAAGGCAAATTCAGTCAAAATATTAGAGGCAATATAAATCTTTTGTTTCTCGGACAGGTCATGCTCATCAAACTCATTATCTACTTTTATCTCCCAATCAATGTAAGCTTTAGGATCAAACTTACCATCATATAACGGCAAGTATTGAATGACATCTTGAATATGAGAGTCTAGTTTCAACAGCTCAAACATCTCCGTATCACCTGCCATGATTAGTAGAAAACAAGAAACACAAAAATAATATGTATCCTCCTGTCAACTACTAGGATGTGTCGGTTGTAATTCTCTCAAACTCAACTTGTAAAAACAAGCCCTTACAAGTTCTTACCAAGCCAAACAGGAGGTGACGGCAACCAACAAGTCTACAACCGTGGAGTGAAGTGTATCGGTGCCGCAGCAACAAAAAACCTGTCAAGCTGTAGTCGAATATGTGGAGCTGTAGGTGGGCTTAAGCAAGGAAATATACTAGCACCACGTTAGTCACAAAAGCAAGTTCAGTAATCATTCAACGGCGGTACTGTGCTGGTCCTAGGCTAAACCATGCTAGAGACGTGACCCTAGGCACAAAGGTAGTCACTGAAAAGAGCAACTAGCACAGCACAAAGAAAACAACAGATTCAGCCCCTTCTTTCTTCTCCTTGTCTTGTTTTTTTTTCTTCTTCTTCTTTTTTTTTCTTTCTTTTTTTTTGTTTCTTTTTTTTTGCAGAGGCCTAAATCTTTTATTTGGTACTATGACAACCCAAACAATAAGGCTATTGCACACAGCCCCTTCGAATTTTAAATTTAACAACTCTTGTTAATACAGTAGATACGGAAATCTCTAAGACGATTGTGGAGCGCTCAGACCGAATTTTGCTGCAAGGTCAGATCCGTTGGAAAGAAGACAACTTCAAGTTTCCAGATTGTATTTAAACTCCCAAATCGGACATCATATGAAACCGTGGTGGCAGAAATGAAGCAATGATGTATATGGTGATGGTGGGTCTCGTGGTGACCAAAACGTGATAGAACTCAAAACTCTAAAGGAATAGACACTAAGACCAGCAACTCGACACAACCGATGCAACCAAAAACTCAACAAGCCCTAACAAAGCAATGCTAGCAAAGGCTCAAAGGGTTTATAGGATTACAGGTAAACTAATCTACTATCTTTTTTGTGCTTTTCTGGACTCTAGGTAATTAAAAACAGCAAGGAACTGGAAGTATCTCACTGATAAACCTTGCTCTGATTACCAACTGATATGAACCCGCTAGGGTTGATTCCCGATCTTTCGATGAGAGGCGTGGGATAACTCGATTGGTCGATGGAGACGACGTTCACGGCCCGACTACAGCCTTCCAAGCTGCGCCTTAGCAACCGATACACCACCTCCAATGGCTGCCGCGATCTTGTGGAGCGCGTCACCCGGCCACTAGGGCACTCGTCCTGCAAGCAATCGAAGAACTAGCAAGAACAAGTATAACAAGTATAACAAGTACTGAATTTACTAGATGAAGATGAAGGTTTCCAACTCAATCTCAATAAGGTGGGGTTCCGAAGATAGCAAGACGGGCGGCTGATCCAGCACGCGCGCTTACAAGCAAGTAGCGAGAGCTAAACTTGATCTAAACAAAACCCAATCTATTTGTGGCGGCTCTAATCCTTATTAATACCTAGGAGAATGACCGGGGGGTGTTGGGGTCGTGCTCCAACCCTAGGATATGTCCCTAATGGACCCAACTTAATACACGGCCCATTGGGCCAAAATAAGGCGACGCAGCACCTCTGGACAGAAAACCTCTCGGTAGTATTTCGATGATTGCAGCCGACTCAGAGAAGTTATGGATATGATTCCAGATCCATATGAAAATATACTTCATAAGGATTCCAAGGAGTACTTGAACACCTAAAACGGAGTCCGGATGAGGTCGTGGCGGCCGTTGCAAGTTGGGCCAGAACTGTAGTCCGAATCCAGCACCAAAACGTGTTAGCCCAACAGGTCGAGGTTTTCACTTCCTGATACGGCCTAATAGGCCCACCAAGATTATTTATAATTCGTCGGGTCGAAAACACGGCCTAAAAGCCCATTTCATTATGATTTGTTGTAACAAATTTTTGGAACCTCCTAAAAAAACAAATTTTTAGAAAAAAAAGGTAAAAGCATAAACATGTCAGAAGTGGGATTTGAACCCACGCCCTCGTTAGAGGACCAGAACTTGAGTCTGGCGCCTTAGACCACTCGGCCATCCTGACTTTGATGAAACATATTCTGATAATAGTTTATAAATAACGTTCTTTCGTGGTCGTAAGCCAAGCAAGTTCAACATTAATACATTATTATCGAGCTTTAAAACTCGTTGACCTCCCACACCTTCACAAAACTATAAAAGGCGTGACTAAAGATTGATGGTCTGTGAAACTGTCAGCAACCTTTTTTATAATCCGTGCACGACTTTTATGAGGTTAAAATAAACAACATGAAAAGGCAAGCTTTACAGTAGCAGCCACAGGGTTTTAAACTTGCTGTTTGGCTGCAAGGTTCCATAATTTTATAGTCTAAAGGTGGTATTGTGGTTTTTAAATCATATAAACCAATAGTTACGTGACTCTCACTCTATTGCAGTGTCTTGTATCGCTGGCAATTTAATCCAATAAACATGATTCTCCTCATGTCCTCCATCGTATGCTAAGTCCACCAGCAAGCTATCTCTTATGTGTCAAGCAACTCTGCAAGGAGGAGATGCAACCCCCTAACAAACATCTAGCACAACCGCCAATGTGTTGCTATGGGCAAAAGCAAATGTACAATCCCATTCTATCATATATTGAATAGTCATTGGACCTGAGCATTCAACTGTGTAAAGCTTTAGTTCCGGTCAAATCCATATGTTGTATGACTTTGGTTTATTGTAGCACACCAATATCAGCGGCACAAGCTTAGCTTTTTTTTTTTCAAATAATACCCTCTCTAAAACTAATAAAAAAGTGGCGCCATACATCCAAAAAGATGAAGGAATGACAAATGAATGACATTTAGATAATATATTCTATATTTAGCCATAGGGTGGGACTAAGAAGAAATTTCAAGTAAGAAAAAGGATACAAATAATGTTTCAACATGTCAAACCCCGAGCACTGATGTTGACAAACTTTTTTTTTATAAGAAACACATATTGTGATTCGAAGTAAGCGAAACAAGCTTTTTCTCTTGCTTTGGGAAAGCTCAAAGGTGCATCTCTAGCTATACCCTCAGGATTGCTCTAACTTCCAAGGCTCTAACAAACAATTTGGTCGATGTCAATCAAAACAGAGGAATAACATCATATTTATCATTAAGGCGATGAAATTAATGCCACTGGTGAAACGTACTACAAATTATGATGAATAATTTATTACTGGAGTTCAGTCTAAAGATACATCAAGTTACTGTAAAGTGAGCAAATTATCTGATGTTGTGAAACAGTGGGCTTCACCTTGAAGGTGAGTAAGGTAATATTTCTTTTTAAAAAATGACCATGATAGAATAGATTATAGCGATACAAGGTTCTGATGTTTTATCTTTCCTTTTATTTTGCTCTTCAGTCATATATAGTGTATATGGAGCAAGCACAAATGACAACTTCAGTTATCTTTCCTGAAAACAATAAAAAAAATATTTCGACCATTTTCACAACTGACCCAATGACGTCCATTTTCCCAGGACATGAATCTGACACATGAACACACACAATAGCTATGACATCCACTTTACCAGCACATGGATCTGAAGATGAACACACACAATAGCTACAGTGAGCGCATTTCACCACCTTCTTGGAAGAGCTATCCAAGAACAAATCAGAAAGCTGGTGCGAAGCAAAGCAAAAAACAGCGTCAACCGCCAACCCATGAATTGCATATGTCCACTGCTCTATGTTCTATGTAAGCACACGCAAAGAAAGGGCGAGACATGTCACCGTTCTTATACACATTCCTCTAATGCCTTCCATTCTCAAAAATGTTCATTTCCTTTTTTATCTACTTTTGATAGTTCTCAATAATATCATTGCCCAGAATCACAAAGGGCGTAAAGAGTATGGGTACCAAAGGTCGAAATAGAAGAAAAACATATGGTGTCAGCTCCAGGCTAGAAGGGGCAGGAGTAGATCTAAAGGTGCAGCGGCCAAATATTACTCCGGGTAGACCAATACTGTATAATATATAGTGGGTGAAGAAATTGAGCACTGGCAACTATACAGCTGAAATTAGTAGACAATCATGGAACTCTGTACCCACATGAATTTTTCCCAGCTAACTGCAGGTGATAGATGAAGAAATGAAGTCCACCTTAAGCGGCCAAGCGGATACGAGTTGTGGGGAGGTATGGAAGTCTGTACAAACTGAATTCACGTTAACCCGAGTGAAGAACAAGCACCAATCAGACCACAAAGACTGATATGTGTTTGGCTGTTTGCAAGCATAACAGAAAGGACAAAGCACCACAGCACATGCTGATAACTCGCACTGGTTTTCAGACATTGCAGTACATCATAAACAATCAATGAGATCAAGAAAACGCAATTCACTCATAAAATAATGAATTTACAACTATGCCTGAGCAATCAGGAATATGCCAATTTTACTTGCAAAGGTACACATACAATGTGGTCATATGTCACCCTCATTCTAATTGATCTGGAGTCTGGGGAGCCGTATTCCTTAGAAAAAAATAAACAGAACACATGACGGAGCAGTCCAGTCCATTACATTTACTTGTGCAAGTACAACGACACGATAGAGCAAAGGGGAAGGCATTAGATTGGTGTAGAATTTATTTTGTAGCCTGAGCAATGATGTTACTTATGGAGCTGGCTTCCTCTTTGGCAGCCTCAACTAGCGAATCCTGCACAATTCAGATTTCAGGAAGAAGTTTGTTAGGATAAAAAGATCATGCGCTTCTAATAGCAGTTAATTCATAAAGTATAGCATTCTATCTGTGCCTAACCACAGTCCTGGATATGTGCGTGCCATAGGGAATGAAACAGGTTTTGTGACTAAATCCATGCACAAGTTTTACATCAATAAATGAAAACAGAAGGCTAGGGAACTCAGTTGGCACAGCAGAGGTCTTCGGATACTATTTAACATCTACTGAATCACAGGGTAAAAGAACTGAAGTGCAGTCAAGACAACAAACAAACAAAATCTCGTACCACAAATTGTACACTCCAAATTAATCATGACGAATAGTGGATTTTCAAGGAAATAGAAAATGATAAGTTGGCCAAATGTCAGGATGCAAACCTGTGCAGCAATAAGTCTTGCAACATTCTTCTTGCTAGATTCTTGAAGCTCACCAGCTATGAGAATTTCATCCAGTATGTAGTAGGCCTGCATAAATGGGAAATCTGCACTGATGAACATGACTACAAACCCATAAGCATGATAAGAAGCTAGCACGAAGTTGCCAACCACTAAGTTCAATCCCAGATCCTCAGTGTCAATAAGCATTAGAGATTACCTTGTGGAAGTTGAATATCAAATCCAGTTCACATACCTAAAGAAGTTAAAAGAGAAAACAGTCAAAAAATGACATGAAAACATGAATCCTTATTTATGTGAAAGAATACTGAAGCACTCACACTGCCAAAATAGCGGTCGAGTATCTCAACGAAATGGTGGATGATTTCAAGGACTTCGAGCTCATTGTCATCAGCATCAATGCACATGCAGAAATACAGGCTGGCATACCTGGCCACCATAGTTATAAAGCGACATCAATAGCTAGTAAGCATATATTGCAAAAGCAACATAACCTATGAAACAAAAGGTAGAACTCAATAGCATTGCTGAGCCATACCTCCTGTATACGACTTTGTAACCTCTCCACTCGACAAAGTTGCAGAGTTTGGGCCCTCGTGTAATAATGAGTCCACTGAGCTCACGAATAACCTTTAGAACATGACAAGCAAACTTAAGAAATAAGCATCCAGCAAAATGCGCCTCACTAACAAAATATATTTAATGGATACTGCTTATTCAGATAACTAAATGTAAGATAATACGACGAGGCAGAAAAACACCATGAATGAATACATGTTCAAGTTTACATAACAGGAACCATCCATCATAGCCTCCATGGAAACACAGATGCTGGATAAAAAATATAGCTTACAAGTTGACAACGCACATGCGTACCATAAGAACATCAAACTTTTCATTACAAAACGCCTAGCATATGATTTGTACAAACTAGTCATGGTTGCAAAATCTTAACACATACATTATACTAATTGGCATGCATAGTCTTAACGTTTGCAGAAATTAGCATCCACTGCTAGTAATGAACACAGAGCACAGCAACTGGAATTGAATTACACGAGTTATCACACAGAGAGTAACGTAGGACACTGACCTTGGTCCTCTCCTTCTGGGTGTATGGCGAATACCACTTGGTGAGCCTAACCTTGCCCTGGCGGCTGATCAGGAGCACGAAATTAATCTGAAAAAACGCAAAGGAATCGACATATTTAAGCTAGCTTCTACACAAACAAGATCCAGTGCTAGCTCATAACCGTCTACTACAGGACTACAGGAACCCGTACGAACACCGCGTCCGGCATAGACGCAAAGACACGGATCACAAAATTACAGGGGGAAAGGGGCGGATCTTACCATGGCGGATCGCAGGAGAGGTCGTAGCACGCTCTGGATCCTGCGCAGCCAGGGGGCGAATGGTCGAAATTAGTGGGTAACATGCGCACGTAATTGGGTCAGATCCGGATACAGGTTGCTTACAATAGGGTTTGGGGTGCTCGGTTTCGCGCAGCGGGGAGGGAAGCGAACGGAACGGAAGGGGGCGTACCTGGTGGATGCTCGTCGCCGGCGAAGGGCCTGACGAGGAGGGCGGCGCCGACAGGAATGAAGCCACGAGAGAGGGAGAGGGAGGGGCGGTGAACGGGAGATCTAGATCGGCGATCCCTGCAGCGGGGAAGCAAATGGCCTGCGGATACGAGCAGACTAGCCGGTGGCAGTTTTTTTTCCCTATTTTTTTCTTCTCTTTTCATTGTATAATCTTTGTAATTAATTTATTACATTTATTTAAACTTCAACATATTTTTTTAAAAAACTGTCTCATCGTATTTTATCTAGGTCAACAATTTTAATGGACACGTGAACTAAGCGTAGCTCAGCTGGTATACGCTCAGCTGGTACGGTTCGTGTTCAATAAAAGAATGTTCGAAGTTCCAAGTTTCAACTTTGAACAAAGAGTATTTCAGCTTAAAATATAAGATATTATAGAAATATAACCAACTATATAATAAAATATAAAGTTTTTTAAGAAAATATATAGCTTCGCATGAAAAATATTCAACATCTTCATGAAAAAATGTTCAGTTTAAGACTGAAAAAATTGGTTTTCTGGTAGAAACTGTTTTAGAAACGGTACACTTTAATACCATCCAAAGATTACACCTTTATAAATTTAGCACTCCATCACGTTTTCCGTCCACGCTGCCCCATCTTCATCGTCGTCCCATCCTCTTCGCCGAGTTACAGTCACTAACGCCTGAGCATGTCATCCTCATTTACATTTCCTTTGTTTCTTTCTCTTTTTTTTTCTCGTAAATAATGTACAAAATAGCGGGCTATGGAATTTAATGTAGAACTGTGCTCAACCATCATAGCTCCGCTATAGCACGCTAATTAGTATAACACTGTTGTAGTAGCAGTTAGCATCAACTGCTATCACCTCGCCGTAGCCCGCTGTTTCGTACGTTCGGTTCGGTGCAAATCTGCGGCAAGGCGGCGATTTCTTGCCGAGGCCTCCTCGTGCCGTCGTGCGCGACAGTCTCTTAGCCCCTGGGCTAGTGGCTACCTCCGATTGTCCCGACCACCAAAACTTGAATGCAAAGGCTAAGAACGATTCAATCAAATTTCTCCTCAGTCCTTTGGGATTCTTGATTCTTGCCTCCCTCCCCCTTTCCTTTTTCCTCTCTCCATCTGCACAAATCATAGCGAGAGATGCCTTAACTCCCGTGAGGTTCAGAGCTGCAAAGGCTTTCTCCAGAAACCTGTATATTGGTTTCATCAAAAAAAAAAAAGAAACCTGTATATTGGAATGCTCGATTTGGTGCATCGCGGTTCGGTTTTACTGATTGGGTGCTCGGATTGGTGGATTTGCAAATCGATTTTTGTGGCTGGTTGTTTGATTTGGTTATTGGAACGCTCGATTTTGACGGCATGTTCGCTCTTGGACGCCTGCCTGCTTGTCGCACGCGCGCTTGCTTCGGAGCTTGACTGAGACGACTCGGTCTCGGCGGCATGCGAGCTTACGAGGGGGGTGCTGGCGTGCTGTAGCAGTGAAGCGGAGGGGAAGACAGCAGCAGGCAGAACCGCAGAACGAAACGATGTGACGGGGAAGACGACGGAAATTTCTAAACGGAGAGATTTAAAGTGTGCCACTTCAGTTCCCTGGTATATCTCTAAAACTGCCTTCTTTCGATGTCATGGAACCAATTTTGCCTTAAAACTTTGACTAGTAATTTCTATAAACACAATATTTTAATAGAAAACATACTATGCAGTCATTTTCCATTATGAATCTAGCAGCATCAAGCTTATACTAACTCTTTATATAGTTATCAATGGTCAATGCTTAAGAAAATACTACTTGTATCTGTGCTCGAAGAACACAATTCGTTTTCTTATGTCGTGTTCTTACCTTCATCTCAAACCTCTGATTTCTTACGCATTACTGTATCAAAATCTGTTATTGCCGCCATTAGATCCCTTTTGGTTTGGTATGTTTTCCAAGTTATATCTACTGCTACTTTCTTCCACTAATACTATTAATCTCGTGAATAGGCGCTCTCAAAAGGCAGCAACAAACCAACAAGTAAGGTCATCCTTTTTTTCCTTCAAAGCTTCCAGTCATTTTTCTCTTTAACCGTGCATCTATTTTGCATCTATTTAAACATTTGTGTTTCTTAGGACTATATTTTATAGTATTTTCTAGGAGAACGTAAACTTTTGAGTCGTCATGGCTCAAACAAGGCCACAGTTTAGTAGAGAATTACATATGGAGAAAAGGTTAAGGAAAAAAGAAGAATACAAGAGAATTTTGGGAAGTGGCGAATTTGGCCCAATTTGTAAAACACGATACGGTCCAGCAGAACGAGGTTTGACCATTTACAATTTGGGCCCAAAACACGGCCTAACAAAGGCCATTTCATCATCATTTTAACGAAGTCTACGGAAAAAAAAAAGGGAGCTCAAAAAACATGTCCGAATGAAAAGTGGGATTTGAAGCCACACACCCTCGTTTGGTCTTTGGTGCCTAGAATTCTCATAAAATTATGAATAAACTGGGCCTATGTGTAGCAGAATGCTGACTTTCAGCAGTGTCTTCCACGTTCTGAGGCGCTCTTCCTTAATCCAAAAAAAATGTGCACCCGTACAAGTTCATCATTGTAATAGAGCTTTAAATTCATTAACCCACCCTTCTCTCTCACACAAAAAAAAGGAGAAAAGGGTGAATAAAGAAGGTGGGGTATTAGTGAGTTTTCACTAATGAGCTGGCTACCTTTTCATCATTCTTGCACAACTTTGAAAAAGGTTTAACAGCAGGAAAAAGCAGTGAAAGGAGCTTACAAGGACAATCATACATCATTGGCACTGATTACCCACTCCACCACACACAACCAAAATCATGTGTCACCAACATGATGGGTGGCGACATGGCAGGTAGGCCTTGGTCACCCAAAAAGAGGCCATTTTTTCCCTCCAAATCTTTAATTCCCTTACTGACACGCGTCAAATTCTCCTTTTATATCACTGTTAGAAAACTCAGCATTCATCCCGAGGCTCAGTACTGGTTGCGTTTTGACCTAGTAATAATGTGAGCATTATGACCTGGTACTAATGTGAGCATTAGTACCGGACCTAACGGCTAGCCCCCAAGGAACCCTTGTGACCCTAGTACTGGGTGGAGGCTTCAACCGGTACTAAAGGTCACCCATTAGTACCGGTTGAAGCCTCCAACCGGTACTAATGTGCCTAAGGGCCTTTAGTACCGGGTGGAGGCTTCACCCGGTACTAAATTGCAACCTCCCCTCACGCGTCAGCCCCCTTCTCTCTCTCACCCGTGTTCACCCCCCTCCCCACACTTATCCGCTCGTCCCCCTCATCCTCTCACCCGCGCCTCTCTCTCTTCTTCTTCCCGTCGAATCCTCTCTCTCTCCCCAGTTGAATCCCCTCCCTCTCTCCCACACACAGATCCCATCGCCGCCCCTCTCCTCCCCCTCCGCTCACCCCTCACCTTTTACATGTGGCGAGGAGCAGCGATGGGGCAAGGATCGGTGGAGGCAAGAAGGGAGGGCACGACGATACGGTGGAGCGTTGGCAGGGTGTGGCGGAGCAAGGAGCGGTGGCGGGGCAAGGAGCGGTGGAGCTCCGGTGGGAGGGCGCGGCAGCGGAGCGTTGGCGGGCGTGACGGAGCAAGGAACGTGTGGATCTTGGAGTAGCGGTCACCTCTCCCTCAGATCCAGCAGCAACAGCAACCGACGGGTTGAGGAGCGGCGGTGGCTGAGCAGCATAAGTACGCCGCCTCCCTCCCTCTCTTTCTCTCTCTTCGGTGCGGGGCTCAGGTGCGACCGGGGCTCCGATCGGCGGATTTTTTTTATTTTGTAATACACCTCTTTAGTATCGGTTATTTGACTCGGTACTAAAGGTCCTCTTAGAACCGAAATAGTAATACCGGTTGCACAATCGGTACTAAAGGGAACTCGGTACTGAAGGCGCATTCCCCAGCAGTATGCATAGAGGCACCTGCAAAGCTACTTCTTCTCTATCCTCGCTAATTGCGTAATTGTTGGTGAAAGTAAGTGTCCGGTAATCATCTCCAAAGCGAGAAAAAGAGAAGACCCAGCAAATTCCGTAGCAGCGGTAGGCTTTCAAAGTTCAATTCAAACTTGCTGTGTGGCTGCACGGTTCCACTACAGGTGAGGACTACATGTTTTATAGTCTACAGGTGAGGACTGCATGTTTTAAATCATACCACTAGCTACGTGACTGTCACTAGCTTGTTACGCTGGCAGTTTAGTCGGATATAAACTTGGTTATCCTCCATCGTCATACTGCTAAATGTACCAACAAGCTGTGTCGAACAACTCCACAAAATGAGAAGGAAATTCGACCACTCTCAGAAATTATCCTCCATCATCCTAATTCAAGCGATCGAGAATCTGACTAAACCTAGGATTTCTAGAAATTAATATCATATGCACTTTCTTCTTTTGTTCGGACTAAAGTGCGTGTTGATGCATATACATAAGGTTCGGCCTCATTCCCTCTTAGGACATTCTATTCTATGGCACTAAACATGCAAGGGTTTTCCTTATTTTTACTAGCCATTTTTTTTACTTTGACCATAAATACCTAAAAGGTTTTAGAGATTGGTAAAGATTGACGTTAGTAGATTATTATGGAAATTACTTTAACAATGCTTTTTCCTTTCAATTATATTCATAAAGAATGCTAGTCAAAGTTTCTCGACCATATTGATATCCAAAACAACTTTAATCATGATTGATGTTACTAGTATGAATGAATGTGTGTAAGGTTTAGGTAAGTTGGCGCAAAACAGTGCTTTCGAGTTCTCACTTGTATTTTTTTTTCTGTGGTTCACTTGGGATCTAGGTAGGCCTGTACAAATACGGTTTCCACGGGTTTTTAACCAAACCAAGCCATGCCGGTAGACAGCCAAGTCGAGCAGTTTGGAAACCGCGGTTTGCACGGGTTTCACCGGTTAGCCGCGCTGTGAATGAGTTGTCACCAGCCGCAGGCAGAGAAAGCGGGAGGAAGAGCTCGATGAGCTGGCTGGTATCCAGGTTCACGCTCCGCTCCAGGCTCCGGCTATGCTGCTTCGTATCACCGTCCTCTGCTTCTTGCCATCCTGGACTTGTGTATCCGTTGCCGAGTCCTTCTTGGCGCTACAGAGCTCGTCATTCTGCATGGCGGCAGCGATGTCGTTGTGCTGTCCGGCGGTGTTCGATTGTTGCGGTAGGGGATGTGAAGGGATGCCGGGTGCTCGACGATGTCGCGGAGTGAAACATTGTAGGCGGATTGGGAAAGCTGCGGACGAGGTCGAGCCTCTCTCACCCTCGGTAGCACCCGCACGATGGCGAGCTGCCCACCGAGGTCAGATACAGCTGGTGGTGCTCGGGCTAGTGGTATAGGCCGACGAGCCCCTTCCATCAGCAGACATCATGTTGCTAACTACGGGTTAGCTGGTTTAGAACTGGTCCTGCCTAACCTGTACGTACGCGCCTCAAGTGGTTTCCTTTGGTCCCGTTCCACGGTTTAGTTGGGTTTGAGACCGAACCCTGAACAGGGCTATGCCTACCCTTACAAAATTATTTTAAATTATGAGTACCTCCAGATCCCAAGCGAAGAGTCTCTGCTACAGTGGTACTACGCCAAGCCCATCTTTCTGCACTATCATCCTTATAAAATAAGAAAAATATACCAATGGTATAAAGCGGAGGAACGATGGAGTTTTAGGGCCAACCCAACGCGGGCTACCAGAGGTATTAGCCTCAAACAGAAATAAGAGGCCACATAGGTAGATAGATCCGAGGCTATTTAGGGGGTGTTTAGATACCCCATGCTAAAGTTTAGCACCTGTCACATCGGATGTCTGGACGCTAATTAGGAGTATTAAACATAGACTAATTATAAAACTAATTGCACAGATGGAGTCTAATTCACGAGACAAATCTATTAAGCCTAATTAGTTCATGATTTGACAATGTGGTGCTACAGTAACCATTTGCTAATGATGGATTAATTAGGCTTGATAGATTCGTTCTGCCAATTAGCACAGGGTTCTGCAATTAGTTTTATAATTAGCTCATGTTTAGTCCTCCTAATTAGCATCCGAACGTCCGATGTGACACTGCTAAAGTTTAGCACCTGCTATCAAACACCCCCTTATTTTCACAATGCAAGCTCTCTGTTGGCTCTGCCACAGCAAGAAAAAGAAGATGCGCGCGCGAGAGAGGTGGGTGGCCTCAACCTTTTGCCAGATGAAACCCTGGTTACCTCCTCTGACATGCTGCGAGGCAATTGACTGGTGTGATGTGGCTGCTGGGTGTAGCGTTGGGCCTGCTTGCTCTTATGGGGACGCGAAGCGAAAGGTGCGGAAATTTCGAAAACCCCCGTCCAAAAGCGTCGTCAAAGCGAGGTGGCTCGCCGTGTCCACTCCCCGCCCACCACCGCATCATGTGGCCTCCTCCTCAACTGAATCCCCCCGCCTAGATTCCTAATCCCCTCCCCCAATCCCGGCCCGACAACCACGCCCACGGCGGAATCCCATTCCGATTCCTCCCGCCCCTCGCCCTTCCGGGCCTTCCCCTCCCCCTCCCCGCCGTAGGTGGGGGGCTAGGGTTTGCGACACCGCCGGCCTCCTCCGACGCGGCAGCGGCCCCCCGGCGCCCGGATGCTATGCTGCTGAGCTGCAGGTCCCTCGCCACCTGGGTGCGCCGCCTCGTCGCTTGCATGGGGTGCGTGCGCCCCCCCGCTCCCTCCCTCGTGATTCTTCAGTACGTGTCGCCGTGTAGTCACCATCCCCGGATGCGATGCGAAGTTCTCTGCTCCGGTTCGGGGCACCCCCTGTATGCTTGTTGCCCCCCGATTCAGATTGTTGAGCTGGTGGCCTGGTGCTGTATTTATATTTGTCAGTCTTGCGTGATTCTGATTGGTAGGCTGGTCTGATTTTTTTCCATTTCTCACCTTTCCAGTCGAGCTCGCTGATTCCGTCGTATTAGCTGATGGTATCTTTGCTCTTGTTTAATCTGCCTGGCCTGTTTCCGTCATCAGAGATGCCCCTTCTAGTCTGACTTTGGAACTAGTCCTCTGGAAAAATATTCAGTCTTTGCCTGCTGAGTTCACAGAGTAATTTTTTGTAGCTCACTGCAAAATCGTGTATTGGGTCACAAATGGTCATGATTTTAGTCTTTTCCTCTTTTGTCATACAAGATACAGTCAGCGTAGCTTATCTTGGCTCTTGGATATCCGGTGCTAATCGTTTACTGGCCAATCCTGGTTTGCTACAGAGCAGAGGTTGCTTTGGTTGCTGTGCTAAGCCAACTCCTATAACTGCCGTCGACGAGCCTTCCAAGCGGTTGAGGATCCAGGGGCGCTCCGTGAGGAAGGCTAGCTTGTCGGAGGACTTTTGGAGCACGAGCGCTCATGAGGTGGAGAACAGCGGGATCCAATCGCAGAGGAGCATGTCTTCGATCAGCACGGTCGCGCAGTCCAGCGATCAGCATGGTGCAGGAAGTAGCAGCAATCCAAATGAGTTTGTAAATCAAGGTAAATTTATCATTGTATTTCTTGCTTGCCTTATACGTCCACCGTGTTAGTGTCATCTGTCAAAATGATGCGAGTCTCCAGTTTATTATTTGATTTTCATCTTTCATGTGAATGGAAATTGAGTTTCAACATCTAGTGAATATAAGGCTAATGGCTCTGAGTTCTCTGTAAAAGCTACAAATTACTACATCAATATCAAAATATTTGTCATCGGTTAGTTCAAAATGAACTATCAACATAAAAACATTTTGATATGGAGGTAGTATTGGAAAACAAAGTCTTTGTTTTATGTTTAGTTCTTTTATCAGTCTAAAAAGTTAGCATGAGATGATTCTGCAGATAGATTTGTGGAAAGCTGGTGATGTAAACTAGTGAAAGCCTCTATTTTGTTGAATTGCACTTTTCTGTAAATCCACAACTACAATGATCTGGCAAATACCTTTATAGCATTTCTCAGTTTGTTGTTCCTAAATGGTGAATGTTTTCCATTTAATATATTTTCATCTTATTTGAATCCTCTTGCTATGATATTTCAGGTCTCATGCTCTGGAACCAGACCAGACAACAGTGGGTTGGAAACAAAAAACGCCACTCTCGATCTCAACAGCTTCGAGAACCAAAATTAAGGTGGGCTATCTTGTGTCTTTCTGCTGTCACCTTAAATATCTTGTTTTCTTAGGTTCCATATCGTGAACTAAAAGACATCGTCACTGAATGCATTTTTATTGGAAGTGGATGCATAAATGTTCCTAGTACAAATTAGATTTCCTCAATTTCTATTTCTTTTTGCTGGTGGTACAGTTGGAACGCAACATGTGAGAGTCTGCTAGGGAGCAACAAGCCATTCTCCCAACCAATACCTCTTGGTGTAAGATCCCATTCTTTTACTGATTGCTTGTTTGCCTTCAGGACGTTCTTAAACTCAACTTACATTTGCAGGAAATGGTAGATTTGCTTGTGGACGCTTGGGAGCAAGAAGGCCTGTACGATTAGGCCAGTGAAGTTCATTGTTTGACTCAGATTAATCTCTTAATTGTATTCAGAACTTTAGATGCACAAAAAGCTCTAGGTTCTTGAACGCATTACATTTCCTGAGCTCGATAGTTTATCATGAAACAAGGCATCATCCTTATATTAATCAATTGTAATATATTATTCCCGTCAAGCGAATGAGATCATTTGATGATATTGTACGTGGTGCTTCAATTGAAAACATGTTGGGAGAGATAAACTTGACTCGTGTAACCTGGAGACTGAATAAAAACATGGAAATTGACATTTGTATGTGCAATGCAAGGTGAAAATACTGACGTAAGAGATACAAAATTCGTGGCCACTTTGTGAAGCCATTGCCTGCTACAACCTAGCAGGTTGATGAAGGCAGGCTAACGCATCTATTCGAAACCCAGCTGGGTGAGGCTAAAGACAGCAAGTAAAACACTCAGCATTAGTCTCAATAAAACCCTTTACATCAAAGAATGAAATAGGTCCTCCACACAATCAAACACTGTAGTTCTTGTACATAGTTCAAACATCACGTCACACCAAACCAAATGAATTTGAAGTTCAAGCACTCGAGGTCTTTACCGAACAAATTTAACAACCTAAGACAAATTTAACAACCTAAGACTCGTGTGACCTTCAAATAAACTGTAGCAGGACAAATCTCCATTTAATTGAACCCTGTAGGCAATCGTGGTTGTTGCAAAAGATCGTTCTTTGGTTCCTCTAATATGTGTTGGCCATAGCCCTGATTGCCCAATAGAGAACTGCTGATACCTGGAAAGTCAGGCATGTTACATGCACCTGGCATGCTTTTCCAGGCGAAAGAATCAAGCCATTGGCCTGCATCAGTTAACAGCTTAGGCTCTTGAGAAGAATCCGCATCAAAAAGTGAACTTGACAGGTAGGGATAGGACTGGTCCTTCGAGAGTGGATCATCATTTAAGAAACCTGCTTCTAATGATGTACCAGGCATCCTAGCATCAGAAAAACTAGCATCTGGATAACATTTGCCGTAAGCGAAAATAGCATCAGAACCTGCAGACAAGAAAAGTAAGCCTTGCATAATCAATTAACGATCTTACAATGACAGGAGAGGTTAAGCACACTTACCTGCCGAAGGTGAGTTTGAAGCTTGAATTTCATCGAAAAGACAGGCCTCAGGTTCACAGTCACCAATGACTGAAGAGGAAGGATGCCTCATAGGGTAAGCATTTGATTGTGAAACTATATTGTATCCAAGAGGAGGAAACACCATTTCAAACAATCTTTCAGACTTTGTACAGTCATCTAGTGCATCACCCTTGTTAACAATTTCACCCAGCAGACCAGTGTTTTGTGAAGACATGGACTCTGGAGATTGAATACAGGTGTCAAGCTGTTGTTCAATAAGAGAAGCCGTGGGGCATTGAAGCAACCAGCTATTACTAAATTCATAGCTGGAACATTGGAATGAAGGGAGCCCTGTCTTCTTGGACCTGTGTATGGTCCCAGAAGTAGAGGGATTGCCATCAAATATTGGATAGCCATTGGCAGTGGCACTACCAAGAGGCACCGACTGACTCTTTGTCAATACATAGTTCAAATCATTGGAATAAAAGTTCTCCACCTTGTCAAGAGATTGCACATATGACAGATCACCAGTAGACGCGTGGCGCTTCAAAGGGTTTGTTGGAACCACTGGATCCTTACCATAGTCAAGGTGCTGAAATACCATAAGATCACCCACAAGATCATCCATACCAACAACTTTTTCCTGCGTTAACTCGTTTGATCGTTTCTTGCCACGTGACTCATCAGGAATGTGACGGTTCATGTCTTGATCCAGAACCCGAGAACACAAATGTTCTGGATAGAGAGGCAAATTAGCTCGCTGATGCCTCTTCAATCTAGTATTCCAGTAATTTTTAATTTCGTTATCGGTGCGTCCAGGCAACTGAAAGAAACACAATACCAGTTCAGTGTCCAACAAGGCCAAATGGAATCAGTAAAAGAAAACACTTTTCAAATTTAAGGGATGTTCACTCTGTGTGAAGATGAAAAAAAGAATTTTAACAAGTGTATTTGCAAGAAAAACAACACAAGTGAAAGGTCTTGGAAGTTTATCAGAATTTGACAATGAACAGTCAAAAGTAACATGAATATCTATTTTGCACAACTAGTCATGATATAGTCACATAATGATATAAAGTGAATATTGTCCATGTTTAATTACAAAATTCAACATCCACTACCACATGCAACACCAACAATGCCACTTTCATATGCTCATCAACTAATGCATACTAGAATATTTACCCAACAGTGGCTCTTTGTTTGGCTTATGTCATGCCCTTAGAAGAACAAGAAAACCAATAGGTGTGTCCATGCATATCAAGTTATCTGCTGACAAGCATAAAAAAAAAAAACTGGACCTGCGGGGGGTAAGACAGCCCCCGGGAAAACCCCTGAACCCCTGCCCCACCCTTACATAGCGGCACCGTAGCCCGTGTGAGATGACCAACAACCTGGGCCAGGCCTTAGACCTATGCTTTGGCATGGGACAGACGAGGGGATTTTTTTAACCCCAGCCTGAAATTCGCTCCCACAGGGAATCGAACCTAGGACCTAAGGAGTGCTACTAGAGCCACCTAACCAACTCAGCTAGAGGCCCGTTCGCTGCTGACAAGCATAAGGAAACAACTACCAGAACTGCGCCATGATCAAAATTATTATAGGCTAGATGAACATCAGCAGCAAGTGTGGCATCCTGAATAAAGCAACTGCAGCCTCAATGACACTGACATCATAAAGTTTATGTAGGGTAATATCTGGAAAGAGATCAAAACAACCTGACAAGTACACAACCATTCTTGAAGTGTTAAAAGACATATTAACTACACATGCTTTCAAGCATATGAGAACATGGGAGCATTGAGAAGCCTACTAATGTTTAGTGCAGGAAAAGAAAAGGAACTTATAAATAGCAAGCAATGCATCATCGTATATGCAGAAATGCAAAGCTGGAGATAACGATTGCAGAGCAAATTTGGCAACAAGTGTCAGAAATAAAATACATACGAATTGATCAAGCCATCTAGGAGCAGCCAAGCAGCAGAAAAACACTCCTTCCAGTTAGAAAAACATGACACTACAGGCTAATTCAAAAGGTACATAAAAACGTAATGTTTTGGCAAAAAAGAGACAGGTACTTCCACTTTTGCCACTGCCTCCCCCCCCCCTTCTACCCGCACAAATCTCCATTGCCTATCAGGAATTAGGAGAATGCTAACCATCTCATCAAGCACAGCTACAAAAGTTAGCATCTTAGAGGCAGCTGAACTCCTGGAGCTCATTGGTGGACACTGGGCATGACAGTGGTGGAGCTCCTGGATCCCCACACGGCAGCAAGCTTCTGGATCCCAGTGTGGCAGCGTACCTCTTGGATCTCAGCACAAGCATGCAGCAACAGAGCTCCTGGATCTGGATGCAGCAGAAGAGCACCATGCGATGGCAGTGCCTGAATGGCGCCGGCTAGCGAAGCCAGAATTTGATGGGATTGTGGCCATAGAACACAGCGAGGGCGGCAGCAATGCATGGATAGAGGCACGTGGATGGCAGAGCCCGGAATTGATGGTGCTGTGGCGTGTGGCATAGAGAATGGAGGTGGTGGCAGGTGATATTCTGGTAGGGATGAGTGAGGATCAGTGGACAGGAAGAATGGACATTCCTTTATTTCTGCTACACTGTCAGAGACGATGTGTGTTTTTCCAACTTGAGGGAGTAATGGATACAACGAGATAACCTTTTATTCCAAGCAACTTGGGGGTAGGCAAGAGATGAAACCCAGCATTAACTATCAAAAGAATCATCGGTGCATGTATTAACATAACATGACTTCTATTGCTAGGGTTTGTGTGTGTGTGGTGGTGGTGGGGGAGGGAGCTGAGCTCAAAATGAAGGTAACGTAATAAGGTAACAGAGAAAATTATGTCATAGTGAAGCGAAAATTTGCTCATGACTATGTCATGAGGCATTGAAAAATGTTTTTGTCCATCTAGCTTCATTTCATTTGACAGCAGACAGCATCATAGCATAATAATGAAAGGATTCCATCTCACGAGCACAGGAATTAAAAAATGTTCCTGGCAGTTCTATATGGAGCAATACACTAATTAGATTATTATACTTCACTACAATCCAGGCCTTAATGCCACCATTTTATAATTAACAAATCAGTAATACTAATAAGTCGTCTTCCAAGCCCATTGAACTAAACGGCACAAATCACCTTCAGGATGCGAAAGAGAGAAGCATAAATGTTTACTACTGGCATATATATCCCTGAATATGTTATCATGTGGCAAATACATGCAGTATTTGGTGAAAACAGCATAAAACTTTCATCGTTACAAGTCCACTCAAGAATCTCATTCCCATCCTTTCTAGTATGAACCAATCTAATATTACTAGTATGAGACGAGCGAAAAAGCAAGGGCGCAGCACTTACATGGGACGCCATCTTAGCCCACTTGTTCCCCCACATCATGTGGAACTTGATGATCTTATCAACCTCTTCCGCGTCGAAGGGCCCCTTCTTGAGGTCGGGCCTGAGGTGGTTGGCCCAGCGGAGGCGGCAGCTCTTGCCGCAGCGGTTGAGCCCCGCGTTCCGCTGCACCTGGTTCCAGTTCCCCTCGCCGTGCGCCTCGACGTAGTCCTTGAGGCGCTTGTCCTCCTCGGGCGTCCAGGGCCCCTTCTTCAGCTGGGGCGCGCCGCCGCCGTTCCCCGCTCCGTCGTACCCCACGCTGTCGGTCTCGTCGTCCTCATCGTCGTCGTTCTCCTCCTCCTCCTTGCCGGACGACAGCGGCTGCGAGAACTCCGCCCCGGCCCCGGCCTCAGTGTTGGGCGGCAGCTCCAGCGCGGGGTCCTGCTCCACCTTCACCGTCATTTTGCGGCGCCGTGACGCGACGGCCGCAGGACGCCCCAGCAACTGATTCTCCACCGCAAGCGAGACCGGATTGCTGTATCTACTGCGAGGAATCGAGCAAGGAACAGAGCAAATCCATCAGCAGAGGAAAAGAAAAACCGGGAGCCCAACCCGATCTGCAGTAATTGCAATTCCAACCCAAGCAAACCCAATCTAATCTAATCTAATCTGGACAAGGGGGAGGAAGGATCACACTCGGGGCTGGAATGGTACCATGAAGAGCGGGCTGTCGTCGGAGCAGATCAGCCGCGGTGGGGTGGGGCGGCCGTGGCGGTGAGGCGCGCGGCGGAGGCCGCGGCGGAGAGGGTGAGAGCGAGAGCGAGCGATGAGTTTGGAAACTGGTTGGCAGCGGCGGCGGCGGCTGGGGTGCTGGACTAGTATAGCAGGTGCGCTGAGTGCTGACCAGGCAGTCCAATGTCCAACCCGGGCAAGGGCCGTTTTTGTGTGGGCGCTCCTGTTCGCTTTGGATGGGCCTGTTTCAAATTGGGCCCGTTTAACGGGATGTAGGCAAAAAGTTAGTGGGCTATGTTACGACTTACGAGTCGCATGTGGACCGGAAAACCTAACGGAAATCCTACACATCTTCCTGCTTCCAATATTTGGAGATTCGTGCAAACATTCACACCCGTTGGATCGCCACACCCAAACTCTAGCCTCACCTCCTTCCCCTGCGCCCTCCCCTACCTGCGTCGCTGCCCCCGCAGCCGGCCGGCGTGCCTCCCCGCACCGCCGCCGGCCGCCGGAGCGGGAAAAGAAGGCTGAAAAAATGTTGGATTCAACTTTTTCTAAAGAAATATTTGGCTCAACTTTTTTCGAATAAATGCTGATTCAACTTTTTCGAAGAAACGTTGGTTCAACTTTTTTTCCAAGAAATGTTGGTCTAACTTTTTTGAAAAATGTTGGTCCAATTTTTTTAAAAAATATTGACAACATTTTTATTAAATATTTTTGTTGTTAAATAGACTTTGGTGGGCTATGCTGCAGTGTGTTATAATGGCTGGGTGGGCTGGAAGTTTCAACCCCTATCTATCTTCCACAAGATAGATAGGAGCCCCCTTTGGGAAGCCTGGAAGCTAATTAGCTTCTGGTGTTGGAGATTTGTGTGGCCAACAGAGCCCGCACGATCTCCATCGTCGTCTCCCCCGCCTCTCTCTCGTTGCACGCCACCGCGTGGGTTGAAGCCGGGGCCTTGATGGAGGAAGCTGGGCAGCTCAGCAGCGAGGTTGCCGCCGGCCGCGGGCGGTGGTCGAGGCCGGCAGTGGTGGGCGGCGGGTGGCTGAGTTAGGGTTAGGGTTTAGGGTTTCCGGGGGCCTCCAATGGCCACCGGACTTAGAGAAGGTCGGGGCCGGCGACGGTGGCGCTACGGTCGGGCAGGGCAAGATCTCGGTTGGCGGTGGGGGTGATGAGATGTGCCGGTTTGGAAGGGGCGAGGTGGCAGGGACGGCGGCAGATGGTGGGCTGATGGCGCGGTGGTGCGGCAGCTGCCGGTCGAGGTGGTGGACGAAGGGGTGGAAGGTGGGAGTCACGGTCGGGGAAGAAGAAGGCTGGCGCTGGGCTGTTGTGGAAGAAGAGGAAGTGGTGGGGTGGGGAAGAAGAAGGAGGTGGTTGTGGGTTTAATGGGTCTCTAATCCATCCTCCCTATCTGGCTGGCATAGGGAAGCGAGGTAGGAGCCTCCCATGTGGACCGGTCATACCGGTCCACGATGGTCTATTCTACGGGGAAGTAGATGTAGTAGTCAGCCTGAGCAATAAAAGGTTCGGGGGCTATTATGAGTCGCATGTGGACCGGTCATGCGGCACACGGTTTAAGTGCAAGCAAGGAAAGCTATATTTCAAACCTACAAATTAGACTATATCATTACGCTTCTTACGTTAATATCTTCTGAACATGAAAACGCTTAAATATATTTGAGTAACTTTTGAGTTGGAACAATTTAGTCGTAAACTAGAAACGTTGGCGCGCTTGCCGTGCCAACTGTGGAGCTGACCAGCTTAGTTCAGGACGTATGCCTGTGATGCAAATGGATCGCCGGTCCAATATTGAATTCTTTATCTTATTTATGATTCACAACTATTGATAATAAATTTAGGTAAGGAGTAATGGTAATTCTTGGTTTATTGTATTCATCTTAACAATGTCAGGACACATTTCATTTTTTGAATACTTTGTGGTGCTACCTGTTTTGTGTTTCACAGGGAGAACCGCGCAAGCATCACAATACTGTTTGCTCCTTTGATGTGGCTTGTAGATTTAGAAACGATTTGATAATGAATGCTGTCTAAATTTTTTTATTACCCTGTAATCTATTTGCATCATTTGCTTGACGTGTCTTCCAAATTTGGTAACAAATCTGAAAACTGTGTATTAACCAATGCTCCCAATAATCTTCTCTAACCTTGTCAAACTATGTGAATGCTTTCCTTGGATGTGCCTTCCAATTCTGTAGTTGGCCGAAACTTCATAGCTCCTAGGCATGTTGCCCCGGATCCAATTTTATATGCACAATACAAAATCTAAAGAAGTAGCATGCCCTCAAGCAGGTAAACTGAAATTTTCTAAAAATTAGAATATATTTAGGCTGACAAAACATTCAGGTTTTTAATTTATCACAAGATAACTGATGAGCATGTGGATTTGGCAAGCAGGTGTATTAAATGGAACAGAAAATTCAAATCTAGAAAAGTAGCATGCCATCAAGCAGGAGTATACTTTTTTGAAAATTCTAGTGATGAGTAATAGAAGATTTCTAATCTATGATAAAGAAAAGAAAAATTCAGTCTGATTAGTGTTAATTTGTCTTCAATTCATACCACTTAAAAGCACAACAAAGCAATGGTATATGACATAGAGCTGCAGAAAAATCATATCCTAATTTGTAGTGCCAGGATGAATTCATGTAACCTCTATCATGATAATGGTAATACTCAAATCATCCAAGCATCGTTCTTCTTAGATTGTATTGATCAACTTGTTACTTTGTGCGCAGCACCTTGCTTTCAGCAACCAGCACTGAGCAAGCACGCTGAAGCTCAACTTGCAGTAAGTAGACTGAGGAAATGTTGACGGCAGTTATCACGCCAGTTTGAACCGCAAGCACACGGATCAGTTATAGTTTTTCCCTTAGATTATTCCCCCAAGGTTTATCAATCCGTGGAAACAAGGTCACATAATCTAGATTAACTAAGCATCATGAAACATGATTCGAGTTGCAAAGTGATTGTGAATAGGCATGAATAGACATGGATAGATAAGAAGCATGGACAGATATGAACAAGAGGTAACTCATCTAGAGCAAAGCCTAAACTATGCATATGTTGTAGTTCTAGCTAGATGGCAAGTAAACACATGGTTCTCATTCAAAGCATCTTTAAACCACCACCTCCAGTCCGACTCCCAAAAACTCCCACCTTACATAGCATTAGATCCTGTCACAATCCTGCCTATCAGCGCAAGCAATCTAAGGGCATGAACATAAACCACATGTCTAGCTGTTATGATAGATCAGGCATGCAATTGTAGTCACCATGACTACAAGATCATCCTATGCAATCTACTACGTAAAAGATTGGAATAAACAAACTCATAATAGGAGAAATCATAAAAGGAGACATATAGATCGCTATTGAATTGGAACCAATCTATTACTTTACTATGAATGATTGTTCATCTCAAGATCTCCACCAAGGCCATACCCGTGACTTGTGAATCCTAACTCCAGAACTTTAGCGTGGATTTTCCTCATAGGGTGATCACGCAGGCTAGAACCTAGCCTAAGCTAGCCTTCGGACAACTACATGACCCTCAACTCTATATAGATAGTTGTCCCTCAAGTTCCTTAGCTTCTTCTGCTTCAAATCTGAATTCCTCTCCCTTGGGGGTGCTTAGGGGGTCATATTTATACCCTTGGGAAGTCTTGAGGCGTGCTCCACCTTCCCTTGCACGAGCTATTTGCTTGAGAGTTAAGCAACCTAGATTTCCATAAAATCTGACTCGCCCAGAATTTCTTTTTACGCAGCCCTTCCTTCCAGACGTCATATCTCCCACGTCTGGACTCCAAATAGGGCAAATCCAGTACCTAAAATGCTAAAATGTGTAGTACGAAAAGATCTTCAACTTTGGTACTCATTAATTTCCCTGAAAATGAAGTTAAGGTTCCCAAAATAGCGTCGCAAGATAATCTATCTAATTTCGAACTTCTCTGCGCAATAGGTATTTCGGGGGCCATATCTCCTAGCTCCATAATCCAAATTATGCTTTCCATATGTTCAAATCGAAGCTCTCGACGATAGACACAACTTTGGTAGTCAAACTTTCTTAATTAGAGGCCGTTTAGGTCTCTGAATTTTCACCAAAAGACCATGCTATCTTGGGTTGTGCGAATAAGTTTATGGACTTGGATGAGATCGAGTTCGGGACAAGTTTACAGACTTGGGTGAGAGGTGGGGACAAGTTTAGGGATCGTTATGTGCATTTCGATAGTACCGGAATCGGGATGAGAGATTGGGACAAGTTTTTAAGGATCATTATGTTTATTTTGAAAGTATTGGGACCAGAATGAGAACTCGAGATATGTTTAAGGACCGCCGGTGAAATTTACTCTATTTAGAATGAGTGATCACGTGATAACACAAAATGTGCATTCATGTGTGTTGACGTCTTCATGTTTAAACCGCTATTTATCACGAACAAAAATAAATGTGCATGCATGTTGATGTGTTCATGTTTAAACTGCTATTTATCACTAACAAAAATAAGAACCAATGAAGGGTCCAAGCTGTTCAATGTAGTCGCCTTGCCTCACCACGCCACGGCCTCAGCAAGGCGAGGCGAGCGAGAACACGCGTGTGTGGCACATCCTTTTCCAACTTCACAAACGATGCACTCAAAGTCCACATATTAGGTTGGTTAGAATCTCCTCAACTTCCTATACGGAATTAACCACTTTTAACTTGTTGAATGTAAGTCTTGTAATTTTAATTGATTTAATTAAATTAAAATGGGTTTAGCTCAACTAAATACAACAATTACTTTGTGTGTTTTGCTATAACTGATTGTGTCGGTTCTACCATAACGGTCAAAATAATTCTTCACCCACACAGGATATTCCAGTTTTCATTAGTGGTGAACAGTAGCTGTATCGGTTAACAAATCATCAGGAAGCTGACTACTCTTCTAAGACAAAAGTGAAGGGACTTTGTCGATCTGCCTGACTTCCATTTTTTTCCAAAGCTGACCTAGCTAGCCAAGGGTGCGGTCGAGAATTGGTGCCCTAAATGGATCTCCAACGAACTATTAAGGGTATCCACCCCTAGAGTTAGCTTGGTTCAGGTTGCCATCGCTGCACTTGATCAGGTAAGCGGAATGCAAAGACATTTAGTGCAGACCGTAGCTCATTTCGAGGCAGACCGTAGCTCATTTCGAGGTCATCAGTACGTACACAGAGCACAAAGCTCACAGGAACTGATGAAAACGCATCAGCTTTCATTGTTTATTTGCTGCTGCCTCCGTTCGAAATTGTAGTTCGTTTTAGCTTTTTTTATAGGTGATGTATGTCTAGGTGCATAATAATATCTATAAATTTAGAAAAATTAAAACGCTCTATAATTTAGAACGGAGGACAAACAAGATCTCATCAGATGGTTCACCGGTCGTGTCGATATGTGTATATCCATGGGTTCAGCTCACTGGGGAAACCCATTTGGTCATACGCTCCAATAAGAAAGATGGAGACTAAACAATGGCCTGTCTTTCTGAGACAACTTGCAAGATGAGCTGATGAGCCTGAGAAACATCATGTATATATAACTAGCAAGATGGCCCATGCAAATAGCGTGGGTAGCTAGTTTTTTTGTTAATACTAATATTTAGATGTTTTATTTTAAAATAAATGGATATATAAAGTTGTGTTAGTCATGTCATTGCAGCAAACCAGTGTATTATCATATTTTTCTATTGTCATATTTTGTGGCATGTCTTTTTGAACATGAATTAAACAGGACAGAGATACGTTATATAGGAATATATTTTTTGTATTTACTGAAGCAACATAAAGTTTTCTACATTTTTCATAGGAACAATTTGTTTTTATATTTTTGATTGGCGATGTATATTTTTATTGTGAAATTTTTTTGTTATGATGATAAATTATCTTATATTATTATATATTTTTTTTGTATCGATTGGTTTAAATGGATTTGATTATTTGACCTCGCTGTATTTTTCGTGGATTCTTTATTTAGCTTTAGTACGTCCCAAACCATATAAAAATTAGCTTCTAATTTTATTTTTATAAATATTCCAAATTTATAAATATATTGATTAGTTGTATTCTATATGAACTCTTTGGATTACTCTAGACCATTATATCATCATAAAATCCGATGGTCTATATTCTTTTCTTATTTTCTAACTAACATGGGAATATTTTTAGACCCTCTTAAACGTGGTGGCTTCTTTTAACACAAATATAATAGGATAATGATGAATCCCTATCCAGCTTGTTTGAGTGATCTAGGCGAGAGAATATGGACTCTAGGAGCCATTTTACTATAGTGACTGATTGTGGTCTTGCACCGAGAGCGGGGTCTGATGGGACCACCTCTTTTGAGATTCGGCCATGGCAAGGATGGCGCACGCGAGTTAAGGGAGAGGGTTTTTGGTTCGGGCCGCAAAAGAGCGTATACCCTTTGTCCAGTGAGTTGTTACTTTCCTCTGGTGTTTCTTTCTAGGGTCCAAAGAGAGTTATGCTCCCCTCCTTTTGTACCGGGCGAGGCTGTTTATGGTTATAACCATCTTACTCTGAACACAACAAGTCGGTTGCCCCCACCCTAGAGTCCCAAGGCTGCATGCCTTGGGATTCGTGGTGCATGAATCCTTGATCTTTCCTTGTGTTGTCGTGTAACCCCCTGATGCACATTGACATCTCTTAGGAGGGCGACCCTCTCCTACCGTCGGCCATGTGGACATGCCTCAAATGTATTGCGTTGTGCCTGGCAGTTTGATAGGACAAGTGAGGGGGATCAGCTATCGTGGCCACACCGCTCCTTGCCTATCGTGTTGTCAGGTCGAGGGGCTAGGCGATCCTTCCCTTAGACCAGCCGATCCTTGTCTTCCCCATAATCTTGATGTCTTGCGTGGAAGGTGCGCCTGCTACACTTAGACCTGCCCATCTTGAGTCTAGCTGTCAATCCTATCACCCACGGCTCCACGAGCGCTTTTTCTTCAAGCTGAAGGCAATGCCCGCACCCTTACCCCACACACTACAATGTCGATCCCGGGGCGGCCGGGCTCCTGAGGTCGTTTCGAGAATGACATTTCGAGCCATCCGTGGGCTCCTCTTACCTTCAGGAGCTATGTGGCCCGGGACCCATGGGGCCTCTAGGTGCGAGGACCCGTGACAGTCGGTAGGTGGCTCTTTGTTGTGTCCTATGCTTCCACACGGTGTGGCAGTCTAAGTTTCTCCTTGAAATGTCTGCGCAGGGACCCTGGTTCCCTTGACGCTGACAACAGCCCTTGGCCTTACACCTAGCCAAGGATTCCGAAGTTCAGGTGTGGGGCCAACTACTTATCGAGGCGGACATCGCTTTGAACGCCATTCCGTTGTCATGTGATCATCTTAATCACACGGCAGTTTTGATCCCCCACGTCCTGCGGCACTACCGTGCTCTGTTCGTTGTGGGACCGTGATCATTTTTTCGGCGTGCGGTTTCGAAACCAAAGAGGCACATCGCCAGCTTATAATTCCAAATGGAGAAAGAATGTTGTATTTTTATTTAGTAAAATTTCATCCTCCGTGGGATATTTTTTATTACATTGTTTGTATCTATTAGTATAAATGAATTTGATTATTTATCTTTTTATACCAAAATATTTTTTATTTTGAAATTCAGATATTAATTAATTATATGCAAAACAGATTTTACTTAAGGATTCTGATTACCAATATGAAGGGCAATTGGAAAATCATTTGCTCATTGGTTTTTAACATAGATTTAGTTATTTATTATTTGTATTTTTACATGGACGCTTTCTATAGCTTTAATACTTCTCGGACCATATAGAAATAAGCTTCTAATGTTTCTTATTTTGAGATATTTCAAATTTATATATATTGGTTAGTTGCACTCAATATGAACTCTATGGATTACGTGGACCGTTATATCATCTCAAAATCCAACGATCTATATTCTTTTTTCTTTTTTAATTAAAATGGAAATTTGTAGACCAGCTAAACATGGTGGCTTTTTTAACACTATTGTAATAAGATAATGACGAATCCCTGAGCAAATACTTTTCTGTTGAAAAATTTGTGCAACCAAATTACTTGTATCGATTGCACTAATGTTCTATTTATATCAGAGTCAGCCATGACACCTGACCGGCCTAACATTATTTTGTTCAGAAACGACATGTCTTGATGACATGAACTTCCCCTTTGTGCATGACCAGAGACGGACGTGTTTTATGATGGCATCTTTTCTTTCTTTAGACTTTTTACACTTAACTGGAATCATGTTTATGGAAAGATGGAGTTCAATTCCGGTAGGAATTAGTAGTAGGCCTTTCTACGTTAAGAAAACAATGGAATCCAAGTTTGATAAGAAATACCAACTTTTTAATTTTTTATGGATTCTTTAGAATAATATAAATCGTTAGATTTACATAGAATCCAATGGTGCAAATCCTTCTCTTTTTTTTTGATTAATGTGAGAATTTCTAGACCTTCTCGTCGAATGTGGTAGCGTCTTTTAATACTATTGTACAAAGATAATAGATTCCTTGCTCACTACTGGGTCTATCTGTTGGCATGTCGTTGGTCATCATCATCATGGTATATATATTCAGAAAGAAATTGTCTTTCTAGGACAAAAGCTAACCCATTGATGCATGCAGCTCCCCAAAGGCCAGGTCCTTATCCAAGAAAGGAGGGGATGGACGACAGAGACTATGAGAAGGAGACCAAGTGGACGCATGGTCTCTAGGAAGAACAGTAGTGTCATCATCAGTTACAAGTTGTGCCAATGTTTGCAGAGCAAACAGAATCAGCTACAGGCGATCGATCCATTCCATGACGCATCTACACAGCGATTTTGGATGAATGATCGATGCATGCATCATTCATCTGCATGTCTCTCGCTCCTCTTTGCTGATCTGATCGAAGAATAGGCAATAATATTCCAAGTGGACGACGCCACTCTGGGAAGATATCAAATCGTCGGATTATGAGATAGGACGTCGTCGGCATGACTCCACGGTCCACACGGCCGGTTCTCTCCTCGATCGGTGCTGATCTCCGGGACTTGTTCAGTCTCGCACGCCCTGGTTAATTGGTCGTTGCTATTGCTCTTGTAGTGTGTAAGTACGCAGGCGATGAGAGACTACAATGAAGAATGAAATACAGTAGCAGTTCCTTCCTAAACTCGTTGATCTACAAACTTACCAAGCAGTTCACTTATTGTCCAAACTTTTGCATTCAGTGTTAATCTACCTAGCTACTTGGCATCTATGTGGCATCCACATCGTGGATTTTTTATTTTTCCAACTCGTTGTGTTTCAAGTAAAGAATAATCATGTGTTTCAAGGCCTTCCTGCCACCTGAATTCTTTTATACCAGTTTATTTATCTCAAAATTGGATGGATGGAGATTTAGATGTTGGGAGCCCCGGCCCTAAATTAGACTCAAAATGTTGCGTAGGCCATCTAAAAAGATGATATTTTAACGCATGATCTTTCAAATCCAATCAATTAATTTGACTTATCAAAAATATTAATTAATTTGGATAATACCCACAAGATTTTGATTAGGCCATCTGAAAATGAGATATCCATACCAATATGTGATCATTGAAATCTTCATCTTTGTTAATTTGTCTGATAATGTCACACAAAAGATTTTACCTATCTTTTTATATGGGCTGTGAGGATAATGCTTATACAAAAGATGTAGATTAAGATCCAACATATCATGAGGGACAGTGGCAGTTGCGTTCTGATATGCAAGATGGCCATATTATTTATCCAAATCCTTGGATTCCTCACATTGCTAGCACAATGTAAGTACACTTTTCTCTTCTTATCTGCTCATTAGTCACAGATCCGAAATTGGAGCATAGGGGGGACTCTTCTCCCTTCTTACTATTCCTTTAATTCTTCCTCTTCCTCACTCTTTTTCATCCTCCTCCATTGTTTGTGGGGACGTATAGTAGGGGGGCTTGAGCCCCATGCACCCTCGAACAGCTCTTGCTGATCATTAACCTATTATTATATTATTATTAATTAAGTTTATGTATGGCATATATACGTACATGTAGTAGTACCGTGCCAATGAATTCAAGCTTTTACAACTACAGGTCGCCCTCGACTAAGTGAGTCTAGGAGAAGCAACGACCCAAATAGTCTTGCAAAGACAAGTAGTAATACTACTGTGCTCAGCTCTCCTCACTTGGTGAGAGCAAATTAAACCTCACATTTTTAGTATTCTCAAAGAAAAAAAACCTCACACTTTGCATCCAACCAAAGTTTTGCGTGCACTCTTGCCCTCTAGTTTTACAAATGGTGCCCACTACTGCGCCGTCATCCGTGACGAAGGTGAGTCCACCGTATATACATCCACTCACAGTATGGTAACCTACACATACACATGCATGCACCTTAATTGCTTTCTCGTACGTATCCGGCACCGAAAAAGATCGACCTATACATGCACTTGATGCACGATCGAAGAAGCTGAGAAGGATCAAATAAAGCTCCAAATAATGAAGTGCCGCAGTCGACGTCAAAACTATATATGCACCAGATCAGACCTGCCGCTGATCGAGACGAAGAAAGAAACGCAGACGGCAGAAACCACCCGGAAGCCGCAGCCAAGACGACGCCAAGTTCATCGCTCTCCTGGCTGGATGCACCGTACCGGCCGCCTGCACGCGTGCGCCGAGCGAGAAATAGTGGCCAAGACGCGATTTCTCGGCTGCATGCTTCACTTCTTGTTGCCTCTTGCTGGCTGCAGCTTGGCATTGCATTGGGTTCGGAGTCCACCCAGAGAATTGGGCAAGGGCTCGAGAATTTGAGAGTGCAAACAAGCCGGCATGGTAGCAGCAGCAGGGGGGGAATTACAGGCCGGCACGGCGCCGGTAGAAGATGATGGAGCCGCCGGCCTTTCTGAGCAAGTTCTATGTTTTTTCTTTGGACAAGTTGCAGCTGGATTCATTGTTCGGGGACTGGATCATCATCAGGATTCAGGAGGCATGCATGTTGGTCATCCTCATGGTACTATTTTAGTACTGCAAATCCATGGAGTGGCGATTAAAAAAAAGGGTACGAATAAAAGCCAATTGGAAGCATGGGCGCGATCGAGTTAGGGGTGAGAAGGAACCAAGGAAGGAATTAGAACAAGATCGAAGACCAGCTACGCTGCTACGGCAAGTTGCGTGCCTCTGCAATGCTGCCACAGTACGTGCCGCTTTTAGATGGTTGATGTTTCCTCACGACGCTGAAGAGTAAAAAAAGTTGTCTTGCACATTCCCGGCATCGAGAACGACCTCTGTACAATACAACGACAGACAGAGTGCGCGCGCGAACGAGAAAAAGTCCAACCAAATGCAGTACGTTTCAAACTGTCCATAGCAGTCAACAATTAAGATGCATGAACTCAAGAACCACACACGGCCTGAAACTACCGCGTTCGTTCATCAGCCAAGTTCATTGCACTCTGGGACATCGGCACATCGCGAAAAGGCACGGCCCGGCCCCCAGACCGCGACACGTTGTTTCATACGTGTGAGAACGGGTCGATCGATTGAGTCGTCGTTCATGCGCTGCATGCCCCACCTAGTCCAGGATGGAGTTTTACGGCTGCCTTTTCGATCAGATCATTTGCCCTCTTCTTGGAATTGATCATCTCTTCAATGACATGTGTGTCGCAAAGCAACCGGGGAAGATAATATTTGAGTCTACAACATCATGCTAATGGCTTCATTAGATTGTTTTAAATTTAGAAGCAATAACCATTTGTTGATTGTTGATCGTTTGAGACTTGTCATCAAATGGTTCCTTGGTTGTTGTGCTAGAAAAAGGTACTACTCCTATATTTGGATCATGGGTTCAGCTCACCTGGACAGCCGATCGAGAAGTTAACGTGAGGAGACTGAATCTAGCTAGTAGCAAGCAATTTGCTCGAGAGTTACAATAATATTTCCGTGGTCAAGTTGCAGGGAGCTGCATGAGCTTGAGAAACGCCTCGATCGAAGTTCATATGGCTCATGACTGGATCAGGTTGGCATATATCATGCTGGCTGTCACGCGGTACAGTTGTTTCGGAGTCCCAACCATGGATGGATTCAGATCCCCAAGGCAGTCTGAATAAATAATGTACTGGCCCTCGCTCCAAAGGAGAGTATAGATCGAAGAAAAGGAAGAAATAAGAGGAACATCAAATGGACGCACGGATAAGGGTAAGCAGGAACATGTATCATATGATCGGTTATTGGAATTGCAAGTCGTGCCTTTGCAGCATCTACATTATCGGTGCTTTCCGATGATCCATTCATGTTTGTCACCTTTTCGCGCACCTTTAAAGGTTATGTGTGGATCTTATTATGTGTCCATCCATAGATCATAGTATGTGTAATATTGTGCACACCTCGGAGTTTTGTACGCGCACGGAGAGCGACGCGTCCACGGCAATTTACGCCTCAGGTAACGGACCCAACGAAGAGATGTTTGGGATCAGAGCGTCATGGGCCTGCCGCCTGGCGGGTGCGTGCATGTTCCTAAGGTACGGCAGGCAGATGCTGCGTGCATGGATGCACGAGGTTAGCGATCTCGCCAGTTCATCGTACGTCTCGGACACGTGCTGGGGTGCTGGGCCACGCAAATGCATGTAGCATTAGTCTTTTAGTCTTCAATTTTTGCATATACTCTAAATTACTATTCATTTTGGTTTCTCCACGAACATAACTTTTACTATATATCTAGACATAATATATATCTAGGTGCATGTCAAAGGCTATGTATTTAGAAAAGCCAAAACAAATAGTAATTTAGGACGGAGGGAGTAAAATATATGCCTAGCTTAAGTTTAAGAGTGACAGCACCCTTTGAGCAGATCCTGGCTCCGCCTCTCGGACAATCGAGACGATGAATTATCGGCGATTCCTTTTTGCCAGTGAGACCTAGGGGTATTTGGATACGAGGTGAAATTTTAGCAGGATCACATCGGATGATCGGATGCTAATTAGGAGGACTAAACATGAGCTAGTTACAAAACTAATTGCACAGATGGAGTCTAATTCAAGAGACGAATATATTAAGATTAATTAATCCATCATTAGCGAATGGTTGCTGTAGCACCACATTATCAAATCATGGACTAATTAGATTTAATAGATTCGTCTCGCGAATTAGACTCCATCTATGCAATTAGTTTCGTAATTAGACTATGACCCTGTTTGGCAACACACTCCTAAACTTTAGTACCTGTCACATCGGATGTTTGAATACTAATTAGGAGTATTAAATATAGTCTAATTACAAAACTAATTGCACAGATATAGTCTAATTCGCGAGACGAATCTATTAAGCCTAATTAGTCCATGATTTGACAATGTGGTGCTACAGTAACCATTTGCTAATGATGGATTAATTAGGTTTAATAGATTCGTCTCGTGAATTAGTATAGGAGTTCTGCAGTTAGTTTTATAATTAGCTCATGTTTAATCCTCCTAATTAGCGTCCGAACATCCGATGTGATCCTTCTAAAGTTTAGTACCTCGTATCCAAACACCCCTATGTTTAATACTTATAATTAATTAGTATCAAGCAAACACCCCTTAGCTATAACGTACACGCTGTCAGTGTACTTGTTATATAAAATGATGCTGCAAGTGACAGTCCGGCCGGAGTCTCAGCTGGCACGGGCGTTGGCCGCTCGATCATCCCCCGACACGTACGTGTACGTGCCTGCCGTAATGGTGAATGCTTCTCCCTGGCAGCGACTCCCTCCTCCGATACACCTCACCTCACCAGCAAAGCTGCTTGCATTGTCTCGTACGCATCCGGCGTCTCCCGATCGAAAGCGACCTATGCAATGAAACAGAGGCAACGAAGATGACAAGGTTGAAACTACTCTCTCTCTCTCTCTCCAGTCTCCACCGAAGACGCTGGTGAGCAAGTACAGCCGGACGCGTGCACGAACAAGCTCACGGCAAAAACCGCCAGGGAAGCAAAGCGTCCCCCCTACATGGCTACGTACGTTACATAGCGGCACTAAAAAAAATATTGTAATCCATGACGGTCAAATTTCATCACAAATCATCGAACACTACTAGAAAAATTACCTCTCGTCCACGACCTCAGTACTGGTTTAATTTGGACCCGGCACTAATGTTAGCATTAAGTATCGGGCTTAAAGGATAGTCCCCGAGGAGGTCCCCATGACCCCCTTTAGTACCGGGTGGGGACTCTACCTAGTACTAAACGGTGGCCTTTAGTACCGGGTAGAACCTCCACCCGGTACTAAAGGCCCTAAGGCACATTAGTACCAGGTGGAGGCTCCACCTGGGACTAAAGGGTCACCTTTAGTACCGGGTGAAACCTACACCCGGTACTAAAGGTTTCCCACCGCGCGGCCTTATCCATCAATCTGCACGTGTGGCCTTATCCTCTCCCCGGGCTCCCTTTCCCTCGACGCTCCCATCTCCATCTCCCTCTCCTCCCTCCACCGTCCTCCTCCCTCTCTCCCTCTTCCGCCAATGCATCCTCTCCCGCGCCCCTCCCCTCCCCCCTTCGCTCGCCCCACACTCGAGGCAGTGAGGAGTGGCAGCGGGGCGAGGAGCAGCGACAGCGCACGAGCTGGTGGGTGGCGGCAGTGCTGGTGGCTGCAGCGAGCGGCGACGACGCTGGTGGATGCGGCGGTGGGAGGATGCGGTCTCGGGCGGCGGCGGGGGGCTCAGGCAAAGGGGTGGTGGGGTCGGTGGGGGCCGGCGATGGGGGAAGGGGGGAGGGCTCGGGCGGAGGGGCCGAGCGGAGGCGGGCGGCGGGGGCCCACGACGGTGGAGGGTGGGGCCGGCAGGGGGATTTTATTTGTTTTTAATTTTAATACCCTTTTAGTACCGGTTATCTCAACCCCCTCTAGTACCGAATTATTAGTACCGGTTGCATAACCGGTACTAGAGAGGGGTTCCCAACCGGTAGTAGAGGCATTTTCTCTAGTAGTGAAAAAATCATCATAAAACAACATCCGTGATGATTTTTTGATAACGTCGTGTATTGATCATCATAGATTAACCTACGTGACGTTTCGGCGTAATGGTCACCGATTAACGTAATCCATGATGTTTTTAAACCGTCATAGAATGGTCTCAGGCCCGCGCAACCCAACCCAAGCCCATCATCTGTGACGAAAATAAACGTCACAGATTTGATTGCCACGTCACTCATAGCTGACATGGAGGGTAACATGGCTGCTGACGTGGGTGAGGACGTGGCTGATGATGTGGATATCAATGATGATGTGGCAGATGATGTGGCAATAAGGTGGAAGATGATGTGGCAATGATGATGTCACCACCATGTGCTATTTGTTAACAGGCCCAATTCATTAATTTCCAGCTCATTTAGCAATATATACACAACCCATATAAAATTCAGCCCAACAGGTTTGCCCCATTTTTCAGCCAATTTATCAAAGTAGCAAGAAAAGCCTAGAAATCACAAAGCAATTCCAGCCAAAAAATAGCATGACATGAATCATGTTTATATTCAACAGGACATCAAAACAACAGATCACATACATTTTTGTTCATCTAGCATCAACATCCACCATTTGCCACCAGAAACATCAAAACAACATATCCACCACTATAGCACTAGAAACATCAAAAGACATGTCCAGACAGAATAGATAAGTTGCTGCTGCAAAGTTTGGTTCCTGCAAAAGTTAAGTTCCACCAAAAGGTAACATACCACCATGTCACTTAGCTTGCTCGATTTTGACCTAGCAGAAGCTCAAGTTTCGCCTCCAACTCAGCTTGCTTCTTCTTATTCTCCTCTTGGTTTTTGATCCTTGCTTGTTCTGTTTCCTGCACTTGCTTTGACAAATCAGCCATTTGCTCGCGCTGTTTGTTGACAATCGATCGAAGTTCAGCATTTGCCCTCTTCTCCACTTCCAGTTCAGCTTCAACATTCTGTAGATCGAACATACGCTGCGCAGTCTGGATGCTCACATTTTGAAGGAACTGATTCTTCTTTGTGTTCTTATCAAGCACATCAGCTACAACTTTAGTTGCAGACTTGGGTGGTTCACCTTCTATTAGTGTAGACAGCTGGTTTTCCATTTCAGTCTAGCAAGCAAACAAGCAGCAAACATGGTTCAGGATCATAAGATAGTTGAAAATAAGCATATCTAAAGAGCACCATTAGAAAGATGTCTTACAATAGCTAATTGTACAGTTGGCATGTATCCTTTCTTTTCCTTGCTGTAGTGGCACATCTTGAACAAATCAAATGCATCATGTTCTTGAAAATAACATTTATATGGAGCAATATATCAAAAAATTGAAGAAACAACAAGTAGATATTTATATTGGTGCAGCAAGAACTGATATTGTACACAACTATGTAAGAACTGCTGTTGTACATAATTATGTGAACAAACTAACCTTAGCAACTTATGGAACTAGAAATATCATTTGCTAACACATGACTGAACAACATGCTGTTCAATTCAACAAAATGGATATGCAGTCAAAAACACTACTAGATATTGACATTTATTTCCAGGAAGTGAAAATATTTGTTATGAACCACATAGTATGACAAGTGAATTATGACAGTACAGGAAGAGAGTTGTAAGCTATATACGAGACAGTAGGATAACAAATGGACTGCATATCGACATGACAATCTTACCAAATTTTCTACAAGAACTGGGTAGCTGCTGCAACCAGTGGTTAATTTGATGGAACTTTACATTTCCTCGATGGTCTTTGTTCTTTTGACATGCCCCCTACATCAAGGACAATACATGTAAGCCACTTGCAAAATTAGCATGTACAAGGCTCGAGTTTGGTTTTTCGGAAAAGAAGTACCATCTTCTTGGGAGTCTTCCATGATTCCACAAGATCCATCCATTGTTCATTACTGTTGATTTGATACGAGAAGTTTTCCTAACCAAATGTAGAGGGAAAGGATCAAAGAATTCATGCTTCAGCCAGTATCTCTGTTGGCGAACTACATATTTCATCATCTCCATACAACCCTTTTTAACTATTGCATCACATGTGTTGATGTCAAACTTTGCCTATTGAGATGGAAAAACAAGTATAAGAAATTTATATATGAGAAAATGATAAGCTGGTTGTAACTGTTTTAGCAAGCCACATTATCTGGGAGTTTTTAAAGTTGCAAGAAAAATATACTAGTTCAGTATTGTGGCTTTTATCTAAAATGCAGTGACAAAAACAAACTATAGTTACTTTTATATTTGCCCAGATTCTAGTGAAAGCAACCATATAAGATGCTAGTAACATATGGCACATGGTTCCTGACAATAAAATTGTAGTACAGAATCCGTTCATGCTTATGATCTAAAACTCGCAAGAACTCTATAAATGGGGGAAAGGTACTTACACAAAGTCTTCCCAAAAATAGATTTAATAGCGCAGGTTGTTTCTTGTATTCCTTCTAGTGAGTGAGCACAGGAATATGATTCCTAACTGCAATGTTGCATTCAGTTGCATACTTTGCAGCAACCAGAGCCACCATGGGTCTTATATTCCCTTCAGTGATGACCACTGGCATTTTGGCACCCCAAGCTCGGGTCAACCTCTGGAGACCATATCCCATATTGACTCCTCGGTCCCATCGCTCCTCTCCTAAATATAAATGCACATTGAAGTTGCAATTAGTAAGTTGAAGCAAACATTGATGCAAGTTGATAGTTCAATCAAAGAAACCAGTTGCATTCAGCAACCAATCTGACGAGGCAATATGCAATATGGTAAATAAATGAACAAACTCTCACCTTTGGTGGTCATCTGGTTGTGGCCACCAGGATGAGTAATGCAATCAGGTCCATCACCCATGATGTTGTCATCATGCTAGGTAGAACCATCTAAAAATGGCACACAGTAAGAATGTATTCATCATGTGAACCAAAGCTAATAGAATGATAGTAAGAAACTATCACCTTCATTAGCCATATTGTTACACCCATCAGGCCGTGGAATGGCATCACCTCCATTGGTCATGTGGCTGTTGCCATCAAGCTGGGCAGGCCCGTCATCTAAAAAATGTAAACAAGTCAGCGTGTAGTCATCATGTAATCAAAGCAAGATTGACAATAAGAAACATGGTAGTAGAACTAGCCTTCCATGGCAGCTTGGGTGCCATCATGAGGCTGGGATGGAGGTGTCAGAATTGCATCAGGCTGGGCAATGCTTTTCTTTGCCCTTGTAGCTCTATTAGGTGGTTGTTCTGCATAAACCCTCTTACGAGACCGAAACCTGATCGCAGGAGGAGTGCTATTTGAACTTTGTTTGTTTGTTTTCTTGCAAGTCTTCTCCTTAGATCCCTGCTAGAATGGAATCATGGGTTTGTGAACACAGTGGGGACATAATTATATTGCATCACCAAGCAAACAACAAGTTAAGCCCTAGAAATATCACTACAAGAAGTGTGTTGATTTATGACGAAAATTTTATGACACATTTGTTCTTGTCATAGATCTATGATGTTTCTGGATGAAAACATCATAAAGTTTGACATCCGAGCAAATTTAGTGACAAAGTAATGGAATGTCATAAAATGTGCCACTGTAGCCAAAAAGAAATCGTCACTCCTTATGAAATGGTGGTTTTGTGACGATATAAGGTCCACAAAAATGTCATAAACCAACCAGGGTACCACATGTACGTTTAAGCTGATAAATAGGATGGTAAAATAAAAAGGAAAATGTGCTACTCCCGTGGGTCGAACCTGTTACCGATCGAATGGGAAGTCTTTACCGTAGCTGGGTCCCATATGTAAGTTTCAAGTGAGTTGGTGGTAGAATTTTGAAAAGTTATGTTAGTCTGAGATGAAAAAAGGAAAGGAAAATAAAAAGGAAATAGTGTTGATAGCAAGGCTCGAACCTTTGACCTCTTGAAAGTGTTGAGATAGCTTTACCACTGAGACATGAACTATGTATGTTTTTTTTGAAAGGACACAATTTATATATTTTGGTTCTAATAAGTGTGGTCCACATGCCAGTTGCAGGTCCAAGCATGGGGTATATTTCTCATTTCTTGACACGGTGTACACTACTGCAAGAGACTTGCCGGCATCATACTCCTATTGGTTGTGGCAAAGACTAGAGCTAGCGTTGGTTCGCAGATCTGCAATCGTCCATGATAGGAATGGCGAATCCTAGTGGGCCTAGCGATGAAGGGAGGACGAAGAGGAGCTCCGGTGAGGTCAGTCCCCTGTTTTGTGCCACTACTTTCCCCAATCGTCCTAGGGAAAGGGATTTCTGGATTTGGGGATCTGGGTTGAAGATACTAGATTCCAATTTCATCGTACCCTTAGATTTGCATTACGATTGGTGTTAGAAGTTGATAGGGTATAGTTTATGAAGTGATTCTCCATCCTGATTTTAAAAGTTTATGCTAGAGAATCAAAGATAATCACTTTCAGCCACAAAATCACTTCTCTCTAAGAATCCGCTCCCATAGGTGCATAGCAAAAAACATGTATCTAGTTTATAATTTGATAGGTTCATGTATTTTATTAGCTTCCACAGGTGCTTGGAGTCACTGATAGCTACAGATCGCCATTGCCTGATCGTGATGTTATCGTTATGGATCTTGAAAACAAGTGCAAGCACGGGTTGCCTTTCTATGTGAGGTATAATTGGACATCGGACCACCCTGGGTGCTGGTATGCATGCTACTGTGAGGTAATCGATAACTTGTTTCAATTATAATAAACCATGCTTCTACTTTTGATCTTATTAGTGTTGTAAATGGAGAATTGTATGAACTTAATCAATGTTTATAGAATGAAGTGATGAATGCGCGTTGTTTAGGTGGGTTGATCCTGAATGGGATCAAAGGACTAAAAAAGTTTAGTGAAGCTGATGAAGAGGAAGGAAAAAGCTGAAGAGGAAGCAAGGTCATGGGAAGAAGCATGGAGAATTGCTAAGAAGGAAGCCAATGACACAACCAATAAGCTGCACTTGATGAAGTGATACTTTGGGGAGGCAACCAATTCCCTGATGAACACGAGGAAGAAAATGAGAAATGATGCAGTGCTGAAGGAGCTAAAAATGGAAAACCCTTACAGCGATTACGATGCAAGGAAGTGGAAGGAAGAATACGTAAAGACTGGCATAGAGCTTGAAGAGACTGCCGCTGAGCTACAGAAGGTGAAGGGACACCTGGACCAGGCCACAATGTGGTGAAGAGGATCAAGCGATTGATGCTGGAGGCCCAATATAGAAGGAAACTCATCAAGGATGATTAAAGGTATAATGTCACTCATTAGGCCAAATTATGAAACTTGTTGGTGCTATGATGTTTGCTGCTTGTTGTTGCTGTAAACTTTGTAGTGATGAATGACTATAACATTCCATCTTATGAAACTTGTTGTTGTTGTGTTGTTTGCTACTTGTTGCTGCTGTGAACTTTGTAGTGATGAATGGCTATAACATGCCATCTGATTATGCCGTTTTGGTTTAATCTACTTTCAATTTGATTCTAGCATATTTACCATTCAGAATTCAGATACGCTGCATAATTGAGGAACACTAATAATATAGATATTGGTAGTATATATACAAATGCGTTACAAGTGTTACAAAATGAAAGATCACTGATCTACTAATAGCTAGGTAACATCCATGTTCCTCGTGACCAAATCCAGTTGCCAGGAACTTGCGTAATGCGGATCGCAGGATCGTTGTTGACGCCTGCCACATTTCTTAGTCCCTTCTGGTAGATCCAGTATTGCTCCTCTTCATCATACCGATAAGTTTCTAGGAAGCAAATGTGATTTCCCTTCAAGTTAGGCAAGCCACAAATGGCATGCTCTTGTACAACAATGCACTTGCCAGGTCCAAACAGGATGATATTATTCTAGAACTCTGGAGTTGTCTTTCAGGAAATAGGCTATCAAATGTCACCGATGAATGAATGCAGAGTAAATTTCACCACCTCAACATCTCTCTCGTTGTTGTGCATCCTCTCCTCCTGAACAACAAAGAACAATCGGTCTTGACTTTGGAGTAGAGAAGAGTCACTCATGTCAAGAACCCATGATAACCAACGGCTTGAGGAGGTGCTGGAAGATGAAGCCCCAAGTAGATCCGCATGTGTTCAGATCAACTACACCAAAAATCTTCCAAAGGTATGGTAGTCTAGTCAGATTGGCTTCCCAAATGCCAGATACAGACGGGCAATAACCCTAGCGATGGAGAAGATTTTAGGGGCAAAAAGTTAGTTATCACAAAAAATGACTCTGCACCAGTGGCTTCCCAAATGCCAGATACAAGCATGGAGAGCAGCCATATGGCACCATGTTGGAAGTCGAGGAAGGATAATGTGCTCTCGAGGAGACAAAGGATTTAGTAGGAGCGCGAAGGTCCCATCTATGTCATCTATGGCAACTAATCGTCCAGATCCACCGCAACCAATTAAACTAGTCCTTTTTCCAACAAATGTTGGAAAGGAGACCTCAAATAGCCGGTGATTTGCGACGGATGCGAATTTCACTGCTCCAGATTCACCGATATCTTTGGATTTTAGAACCAAAAGGTCAAACAGGAGTGCCTCACCTGAATGAGCGCAGTTCCAACTCTTACAGACTGCTTTGAATCTAATGAAATCTCTTGCATCACTGATCTTATGGGCGATGCTGACAACAAGATTTGGTGTAAGATTTGCCTAGGAAGGAACCATGATTGATGAGAGATTGACTGGACAGCCAAAGAAGAAGGTAGATGGATAACAATGGCGGACTCATAATAGATAGAGAAGGAGGAAGTTATGGACGAGGCAGAGGTTGCAGTTCCAAGAAAGACAAATGATGAGCGAGTGAAAGCGGTTGGCGAAGGTCCGGTGTATTGATGTTTTGCAGAAAGGACCTTCCTGAGTAGCAACTGCATCTATCTGTTCGTGTACACCGGATCATCTTGTTTAACTACTGTTTACCGGACTGGAATTTCCTATATAACGATGATATTTAGCTATTCATGGGCACATTTATCGCTTGTTTAAATGCTATGGCTTGTATGCCTTGGATACAAAAACCAATGAAACTTTGCATTGTGTGGAGTAGTTAGTTTCTATAAAATAAATGTTATCACGAAATTAAATTAATGTATTAGAAATACGAAAGGACCATTGATGTGTATTGGAAACTGTGAAATGAAATTAATTTATTGGAAATAGCACGATGATGTGGCACTCTTGGAGAGATTGGAGGACCACTTTATGATTTTACATTTCTTTGTAGGGCAACGGAGGGACGGCCTCATCCATGTTTATATTATTATGGTATTACCCTGTTCTCTTCGCTTGTCGAGTAAGCTACTTCTTCATTTCTGAAATCACAAAAAACCCCAGTCTGGTAGCATACCTCTTCCTCTGCCCATGGAGCCATCGTCTCCTACTACGACGGCGTATGACACATCCTCTAGTGAAGAGGAGAAAGCTCCAAGGCTGACGGTTCTGGAGCCAAGCGATTCATTGTCTCCTAGAGTGATGGCGGACACATCCTCTAATGATTCGGAGTATGTGTAACAAATGGAAATCGCCGATCGGGTGCCTCTCTGACGTCGCACCATCCATAAGTTAGCCAGAGGTGGTTGTGGTCAGGGGCACGGAAGCACCGCCACTCACTAGGGCACCACCGTCCCCTAGCGCGGGGCTTGAGGAGGCAGGAAGGGACCGCCATCATTCTCGTTAGTCGGCGGTAGTCCATCTCTACCATCCTCGTCGAGCGGCGGCCATGGACCTCCGTCATGGTCCTCGACCGGCAGCCATGGAGCGGTGCCAATGTCCACGAGCGGCGGTAATGGAGAGACAGCCTCATCCGTGAGCGGTGGCCAAGGAGGTCTGCCATCTTCCACGGGCAGCGGCAACGGAGGGACGGCCTCATCGGTGGGTAGCTGCATCAAGGCCCTGGATGCACCATCGACCAAGAAGTGGCGCCTTGATTAGTGGTACCTGGTACTTGTAGAAGAAGAAGTAGTAGAAGTAGTAGCAGCAACAACAACAATAGAAGAAGAAGTAGTAGTGGTGGTAGTAGTAACAATCTGTTATCATCTTGAATCTAGATCCCAAGTAGATCCTACTATGATGCGGTTTTATCTTCGATCTTGATCCCATTGTGATGCAGTTTTATTTTGCTAGTAGATGGCTTTAAATAAGTAGCATTATTATTGTTAATCTTACATCCGGTCAGTTCAAAAACAGAGCTACAGACTTTCCCCCTTCCTCAACTGTTGTTAGATCCACTGCTTACCAGCACCACATTCATAGGCCACAACATACATAGGCATAGATCCAACACTCAAAGAACATCGTATATGCAATGAAATATATATAACAAGTATCACAAGTTCCTACATCAATACTTAAGGTATTAGAGAGAACAAGTTCAAATCCATAGGAAAAGGGTAGGGGGTACATCCATGCTACATATTTCATATTCCTTTAAGCTTCCTTAGATATGCAACATAGTTTAAGTCTCCAATCCTAAAGCCTAGAACTTCATCAATATAAACTAGAGCATGAATTAGTGCACTCTTTATCGCTTCACATTGATGGTCACATGCACTTCCATAAATCTTGAACAACGTAGAGGTAAACTCATATGCCCTGTAGAAAGTGAGATGAGCCTGCAGCTTGAAATCTCTAGTGCGTATTGAATTTTATTGGTGTAACTATAATTCAACACATCCAAAGCTTGAGCCAGAATCGCATGAAAGCTCTTTGCCATAATGGTTTAACCAAAAATATCCTAAAAGAAACGTGATTAAAGTTAAAAATGTAACATAACTCATAAAAGAATGATTAGATATGTTCGATACCATGTGATGTAAATTGAGCTGACAAAGCCTCTCAGTAGTCATAGTCACATTGCTTTCTCCCTCCTTGAGCATCTTTATTCAAAAATATGAGAAGTCTGGCACAAAGTACCCATGATTCTTAAGCTATTATAGACAGGCCTCCACGACAGACTTTTCAAAAATGCTCCTAATTGATGCTTCTTTATCCCATGCGGCAATTGATACCATCGGGATGGCCTGTCCTAGTTGCATCGAGTTAGCCTGTCCTCCTTGAACATGTACTTGGAAAGATATTTTTACTCATAAAATTTATTGCACCAACAACCTCGGATTGCACTAAAGGAGATGTACCACCTAGAGCTTCGACAACATCTTTGAGCCATCTAATAGGTTTGATACACTACATTGTATGTAAGTATATTTAGGAATTATTCATGTGTAGCACCAAAAAAATAATTACAAGAGGGAAATAATATTACTATGTTGGGCATCGATCCTTGGTTTCGATCGCTGGTAGGCAAGTCAATGATGCGATTAGGGAAGTAAATTCTTGGAGGATGAGCCAACAGTGGCTCCTCGAGAATATAGCCTCCTGGCCACCACCACCATGGCCAAAAGAACGACCACTAGCCATAGTTAGCGACGCAGAGGCTCAGGGGGTGGAGGCGCGGCCGGTGGTGCAGTAGAGGCCGGAGAGGAGGGGCCAGGCGCCGGAGCCCGCAAGGGAAGAGGGCGCGGTCGGCACCGCGAACGCCCGACGGCAAGAGCCCATGGGGGAGGGGAGATGTCACGGCGGTGGAGCCTGCAGGGGAAGGAAGGGGGCGCGGTGCTGGATCCAGTCTATTCAAATGCCTAACAATGGACTTTCCCCCTTATCCAACTTTACACAGCTGTTGTGAGACCAAGAAGGCCTATTTCTATGGCTTTCATCTGGTTAGTTCAAAAATGTAGCAATGGATTTTCCCTCTTCCTCAGTAAAGATATCTTGGGCCATGTCAACGTACCAATCACAAACGCAACAATGTGTGTTACAACATAGATAAACAATGACTGTTTTTATTACCAGCACCACATTCATAGGCCACAACATACATAGGCATAGATCCACTGATGGTACAAGCGCAATGAACCCAACTCTAAAGGAATGAAGGATGCATAGGCATACATCCACTGTCGATACAATGACACACTCCAATGAATGAGGAGCATGACAAATATAGGCATATAAGTGGTGCACTGACATACTACTACCATCATGGCAACCTCGCGGCAGCATGGAATTCAGCAAAACGGCCATCCTGGCGGAGATACTTTTCTAAAGCATGATGCCTTGCCCTAGTATCCTACAGCCACGCAGGTGAAATGGCGATGGTAGGCGCATGGAACACAAGGTCACAAATGGTCCATTGCCTGTGACCAATCTGGCAAAAAAGGCAGACCCATATACCATGGAGATGAACACGGCTGAGCCCGGACTACTAAAGCCAAGCCAACACAGACCATTTTAGCTCATGCGATTCATCTAGCTCAATGAGGACTGGTCGTGGAGGTGGCATTTCAACGGGCAGCGGCAGAGGTGGAGGCCTGGGCTGTGGGTGAAAAGGTGGTGCCATGAGGTTCAGTGGATCCTGAGGTGCCATTGCCAGCAACTGAATCGGAGGTGCCATGTGGACAGGGTGCTGCTGAGGTGCTGTTGCTAGTGGTTGAAGCGCAGGTGCCATCAGAGCTAGCTGCTGATGAGGTGCCATGGGGGCAGACGGCTCCTGCTTCTCTAACTCCTCCAAGTTTCATGCTCCGTCTCTTCCATGTTCATCCATTATCCACTACATACACAAACGAAGAACAAAGACACCAAATGCTTACAATGCTGACCATATCAATACCATGCATATATAGTAAACGAGATAGACAATAAAATGAGCTCGCGTACCTCCAATCAAATAATGCAAGATGGTGAACCGATGAGTGTAGGCGTTGCCTTGGAAGAACGTTGTGCACATGCCTATTTATTGAGCACTACGACGGGCACGCGAGCTCGGTGTGGTAGGCCAAAGTTGCAATGAAAAATGTGAGATGCTCGGAATATATTCAGGCCTAAGCCTGCCATGAATCAATGTCAAAATCTTCAATGTTGCACATCGGTTACATGTGTGCATGACGGGTGTCATGGGACGAGCCTGCCGTGTGTCTTTGTACATTTTGCTGGATTGTTCGGCATACAACACAAGACATTCCTGCGAGACAAGTCATGCGAGATTATGAGTGATAGGTTCCCTTTTGACAATGAGTTTAATGTAAGAAAGATGTTGCCACTGTTCATTTGTGATAGTTATGGGCATCAACTGCATCTATTGTCATCTTGGATCTAGATCCCTTTGCGATGCGGTTTTCTTTTGCTAGTAATATGGGTTTAATTAAGTAGCATTATTATTAGTAACAATTTCACCCAGTCTATTCAAAAACTAAATAATGAACTTTTCCCTTTGTCGAACCTAGCAGAACTATTTTGAGACCAAGAAGGCCTATTTCTTGCACTTTCATCTGGTCAGCTCAAAAACAGAGCAACGGACTTTTCCACTTCCTCACAAAAGTTTTTTTTCCCTTGTGGATGCTTTACACAACTGTATGGCAATGACAACGTACCAATCACAAATGCAACAATTTGTGTTAGAACATAGATAAACATGGCCATTCTTGTTACCAGCACCAATTCATAGGCTGTAGCATACATAGGCATAGATCCATTGTCGGTAGAAGTTCAACGACACACTCTAACAAAGGAATCCACATAGAACAATGCAAGATAGTGAAATGATGAGTCAAGGCACTGCCTATTTATTGAGCACTACCGAGCTCGGTGTGGCAGGCCAAAGTTGCAATGAAAAACGTGAGATGCTCGGAATATATTCAGGCCTAAGACTACCATGAATGTAGGTAGCAATCTTCAGTTTTGCACAACTGTTACATGTGTGCACGACGGGTGTCACGGGATAAACCCGATGTGTGCATGTGTACATTCGTTGGACTGTCCGGCATACAACACAAGACAATCATGCGAAACAATTCATGCGAGATTATGAGTCATAGGTTCCCTTTTGAATGTGAGTTAAATGACAGAAAGATGTTGCCACCGTTCATCTGGAGAAAGAGAATAATTGTTGTCATGTTGCACGAATCGATAAGGTCGGATAGTCCATACATTGTCGGATGCACGGTGTAGGATGTCATGATTAGTCCAACTCATCTGTGGCGCATGGCTGAAAAGGTCTGCCAAGGGCATGGATTCGCACTAGATGATTCTCGTATGCCAGCGGAGCCTGAAAAATGTGAATGAGTCAATGCGACTAGACCTAGGCAAAATATGGCGGACCAAATATCACCAAAGGATGGGAATCAAGACTGGTAACGGACGTTCATGACTGTCACTGTAGGGACGTGTTGATTCAAAACTGGTAACGGGCGTTCATGATTGCCACTGTAGGGACGTCTCGATTCAAGACTGGTAACGGACGTTCACGAATGGCCCTTTCGGAATGACACACTCCCACCTATAACAGGCAGTGTATCCATGAGTCAATCATTGTCATTTGCAGTTATGGCATTACACACTACCATGTTCCCTGCGTCGCAAGTCGACTTCTCAGTCTGAAGTGCAGAAGCAAAAGTAGAAGGAACTATTGGGCAATACAAGGAATCCAGTACATTCATGATCAGAGGCTATCAATGGAGGATACATTGCTATCCTACGGGTATTCATGATCCGTGGTACCCACCAGCAGGACCAAAAGGAATTTTCGTCATCCTCATTCTGATGAACAACGCGCAAAAGGTAGGTGTCTTGTTGCTATGAATACACATGCTCACATATACACTCCAATTGTCAACCATATGAATGCTTGCATGTAAGTACGAGTCTTGTTCCGTGCTATGGCTGGAGACACAACAAATTATGATGATATGTTTCGAGTTCAACATTTAAAGGAACTTGAATTCAAGAATGGGAATCTAGAACATAGCTTTAACTGCCTCGAGGGGCATCATGAGATTGAGAGTGTGTGGGACCATTCTGGTTGCGTAAACATATTCTACATTATTACATTACTAGAGGACGACTGCTATGAAGTTCCACCTCCATCAGTTGGCAGAAGCATATGCATAACAATTGCAGCCCAAGCCCCTGTGGACGTTGTCTTCGATATAGGCGGTCGGGTGACTTGATCAAGATGGGACGATTTGGCGGCACTATCTCATATGATGGAGGCATTGCTCTATGGTAGCAGAGTGGAGTCAAAGTCAGAAACTATTTCAATTAAAGACACTAACCCTGCTGGTTCTCGCTGCTGATCAAATACGCCTGCGAAGGATCACTCCCAGATGAGGCTGATTTGTGGGACACCCCTGTCAATGCCTGGCCTGTGCTACTCTCACTCGCCGACATGTACTGCGTCGAACGGTTGGAGCTGCATTGTGCGTCAAAGATGTGGGACATGGCGTGTGAGAAAACTGTGACCACATTTCTACGATGGGCATTTGAGACTAACTGCACCTAATTACAGGAGAAGTGCCTGTCTCTCATAGCGCTAATCTCGCCGGACGGAATTCTCACAGAGAATTTTGTGTTCGTGTGTTACCACCATCCTGAAGTTATCAAGAGGACCTGCGTGCTTGCTTTAAAGAACGTCGAGTAGATATTAGGAGGCTGTCGCCAGGGTCCGCTGTAGTTTTAATGTATTATTTATGTGTATCTTATCATGTAAATAGTTGAAACTGTACATTAATTTGTCGCACTGAAGTACATTTGTAATGCAATAGTCGGATCATCCTACAGATTTGAATCTACCAATGAGGATAATCCGTGGAGTGCTCATCAAAACCATGATGCCACGAATTGTCCCAGACTCCCTTTTGGAACCGCTCATCTACGTATGGTCACCTACGCTTGGGTCCGAGTCCCAAGTGGTCCAACATGCCAGTGACCCAGGTCTCATGGCGGTTTCCAAAGAGTTTCGTCTCCCACTACTGAGCACAAAGGCCAGATCTGAAATTTTGAATTCCCCGCTCTTCCTCCGGGTCCTCCCCCGTTATATATAAATAAAAGAGGGGAGCCAAGCCTCCCACATCCCGCCTGGTAATTCCAAAATCAGTCCCCTCTCGTCTTCCCGCCGAATAATCCTAGTAGATCTGTAGCGGCGGCAACAAGTGCGACCTCGGCAGCACAATCAAGCTGGACTGGCGGTGGGCTACCTTGGCTACGAGCGGCGGGCTGCCTCAGCGACGGGCTTGAAGCTGCGAGATGGTTCGAGGCTATTGCTCCGTCGGCTTCCCCGAGGCTACCACCGGCAGTTGCCATGCTGGACTACGTGTGAAGAAGACCGAGGAAGCGGCGCATGCTCGGGCTGCTCCATCGAGGCAGCATTTGGCACCTCCTTCTCTTCATGTTTGTTAGGTTAGCGGTCTCCTTCCCGTATTGCTAAATTCAATTATCAGATTGTTTCCCCATGCTCTTTGGCTTTCAATATTGTAGTTGCATGCTTTGGTGAATGCGGATCTGTTGTACCATATTGCGAGAGTTGGTGAAAAATTACTGCTCCACCAGATCCCCTTTATCTTTCACCTTTTCCAGTAACTATTTTTGTGCCAAGTCAAATTATTTATGTGGTTTGTAGAACTTAATAGATGAAATTATTAGATTGCTTCCCCATGCTCTTTGGCTTTCACTATTGTAGTTAGATTGGGGAATGTGGATCTGTTGTACCCTATTGGTAGAGTTGGTGAAAAATTACTATTCCAACAGATCTTCTTTATCTTTCACCTTTTCCAATAATTATTTTTTTTGCCAAGTCAAATTGTTTATGTGGTTTGTAGAACTTAATAGATGAAATTGCTTTAGTTTGCGTATGATCTGAACCTTTGCCACATGTTCTTGTTCTTATCTATTTGTCCGCTCTTAATTGATACTTAAACAAAAGCATCCAGTGAAGTTTTTTTTGTAGAACTTAATTAATGAAATTGTTTCAGTTTGCAGATGATCTCAACTATTGCCACAATTTCTTATGCTTGGTTATTTGTCCGTTCTATATTTATACTTAAACAAATGCATCAATTGAAGTTTGACTATATCCTGTTTCAACTAGCCAAAGGGTCAACATCTGTAGTCACTCCTATTCAGTCCAGCTCCAGGGTAACAAACTAAACATATGATGATTATTGACGTATCACAATCTAATTTCGGATCCACTGTTGCTAGATGGAAGTTCTCAAATCAATGCTGCTTCTTGCTGGAAAAAAACTAATGAGGCAGCGGAGTACTCAAGAAGCTCTATCAAATCCTTATGCAGCAATGTTGATGGGGAGCAAGTTGACGCCGACAAACAAGATAGGGTACAACTTGAACAACGATTTGTTGCTCACCAGCAAGAGTTAGCTACCTTGAAGAAGAAGAAGACGGAAGAATCAGAATCAACTATAAAATTGCAATCAGCCGACATTGAGAACTTGAAGAAGATAACACAAGATAGTGAAGCACTCCTTCATCGACTGCTAACCTATACAAGAGGAAGAGGTTAAGAACAATGCTCTACTTTATCTCTTGAGATTATGACCTGGATGCAGCTTTGTTAATCTCTATTCTTTGTGGGACAGTTATCTTGTAATAGTTTTTTATATGTGATGAAAAATATGGTAGTGGTTGTCTCGATGGGGAACAATGATTTATTTTCTTGTATACAAAAATATGTATAAATATGTGTGTTCTGTTTATTATTTTGCCTACCGGATTGGAATTAAAATAAAATTAATTATTTGTCAGCCCCGATTGGTTAAATTTATGTTTGCCTTAAGTGGTCTTAGCCCACATATAATTGGGTCAAAACTCAATTTCATTCATAAATCGGGACTAAAAGGGTCGCAAACAATTTGTACAACTTTTGGCCTCGATCCAACAACAAATGGGTCTACCGGAATCAATTTTGGGCTATCTGGATAACATTGACCTGTGGGAATAAATTTGGGCTCGACCTAATAACAAATAAGCCTACCGGAATCAATTGTGGACTATCTGAATAACAATAGCATGTAGGAAGAATTTTGAGCTCGACCCAACAACAAATGAGTCAAATTCATTTTATGAAAATTTAGTAGCGTTATATTTTAACCCAAGCAATGCAATAATAATTTCAGTGTGTTGTTTATGACAATGTGCTAGCAATGACAATGTAAATTGCACAATATGTATCAACGTACCAAAAGGAACACATGAAACAAAAATTGTGATTAAAACGATATCTTGGAGACCATATTGACGCACTAGACGACACATCTTCTGGAAAGAGTAGAGGGACTGATCGAGATAGTGCTGTTTCGAGCAACTTGCAAGCCAGAAATAAACAGCTCCATTTTCATTAATGTTTAGGACCGGATCAAGTGGTTCCATGCATGGCCATCATTGTACATTGCAGGATTCAGCCCCCCTATGCAACAAGAATATACTAAAAAGATAATTACTAAATAAGCAAACTTTTACCGCGGGAGGTGAGCAAGCAAGCTGTTCCGTCTTGTTAGTTTTTATTTTATTTTTTATTTTTGTTTTGTGCTGTTTGGTTCATTGCTCGGGACTTAATCAGGTGGCATGCATGTTGGCCATCATGGTATAATATTATAATTGCCCTAATTAGTTTATTTTTTCTGCTGCTGGGTTCATTGCTCAGGACTTAATCAGGTCGCATGCATGTTGGCTATCATGGTTTAATATTATAATGCCCTAATTAGTTTTATTTTTTTATTTTCTGTGCGAGCACCTCCTGCGCACGCAGCTGTTGGAGTGGGGGAAGGAGCGCCGCCTGCAGTTCGCCGGCCACCACCACTGCACAGGCGTCGGGTGGGGGAGGAGCTGAGCCGCCGGCGGAGGGCGGAGTAGCACCACCAGCTGCTCTGCCCACGTGGCTTGCCCGTGATGAGAAAGATAAGAAAGAGAAGATTAGTGGGAGATGGAAGAGAGGGATAGGATTGACAAGTACCTTATTTAGCTTCTGGATCCAAACACAACTAACTAATTTTTAGCTCACTGCTAATTTCTAAATTTTAGTTCTAAACTTTAGCTGGCTAAATTTTAGTTGGGTAGATCCAAACAGGGTTAATAAACTCATGGGCTGGATCCGTCACTACCCCTACGAATACTGCATGTAATCCTACCTCTGTGATTACATCAAACAATTGAGCTAGCAAATTCTAAAAATTTGACGAATCTCCTGATTATCTAAAGTTCCTTGTTATCTGAAGTTACTGAATTCCTCTCGCTCTGCTGCCTCGCATGGGCTAGCTAGTTGGCTTATCCCCCAACACGTATGTACATGTGACCAGCAAAGCAAGAAACCCCTACCACTACTTGTACCAAACAATGACAGTTACTTCCTTCAATTGAAAGCGATAATCCCACAACTGGAAAACTCAGCATTCATCCCGAGACTTAGTACTGGTTGATTTTTGACCCGGTACTAATGTGAGCATTAGTACTGAGTCTAACAACTACTTCCCTAGGAGCCCTCGTGATCCCTTTAGTACCGGTTGGAGCCTCCAACCCAAGATTTTCTCCAGCTCGAGCTTCATCCATTCATGGAGAAATAGGGGAGAGGCTGCCAGATTTTTTACCATTTCGTCGGGATTTCACTCATTCAAGTGTTCTAAAGGTTAGTGTCGGTGCGTAATCCGGCCGACAAGTAAATATACGTAGTTTGTCGCGCATTAGATCGGGTATGACCTAGCACACAATGACTCAGAATTTATACTGGTTCGGGCAACGGGCCCTACGTTTAGTCGGGGGTCGATCGGACGATTGTATTCCTGAGCCCAGGTGCTCAAAGTTTGCAGTGGGGGTACAAACGAGCGAGGAGTGGAGAAGGGGGTGTTCGAGGTCCGGTCGTGCTCTGGTCCGAGTGGAGGAGAGTGACGGGGGCTCAAACGTGCACTAAGTGTTGGAGAGAGTCAGAGAGTCTTCGATAGATAGATCGAGAGAGAGAGAGAGCGTGCCCCCTTTATAGTTCAAGGGGACAGCCTTACAAGTCAGAGAGAGGGAGAGAAAAGGTGCACGGGCGTTGCCTAATCTTGTGAGTGCCCACGTCGTCTGGTACGGGATGGCCATCGCCCTTTATTCCTATTCATCTCGTCCGGTCACTCCGTCATGACGGGCAAGTAGCACAGTGTTCGCCTTACCTGGTAGGGCATCACTGTGCATTGCGTGCGCAGGGCATGGCGAGGTATAGTCGTCTGTATGGCGGTTGACCTGAACATCTTCTCTTATCCGCTTCACATGCTCCCCAGGCACATACCGAGCGGGCGTCCCTGGTCGGTCCTGACCATGTCGGTCAGGAGGGAGCGATGTGCGTCGGTCCGATCAGAGGCATATCCCCGGTCGGGGGAACTTGGTCGGAGTCAGACTGTGGTCCCGGCCCTAACCAGGCCTCCTGGTCGGGGCGCCGACTAGGCCTCCTGGTCAGAGGCGCCGGTCAGTGACTGGATCGTGGCCACAGCCTGGCGTCGCATATCTGGGCCGGCCTAGGCGTGCATTGTCGTTGTGCCGCTTGTTGGGCTGAGCGTTGTGGAAAAGCAGGCCCATTGGGGACCCCGGGTCTATGGACCCATCAATTAGAAACTTCATTCTTCCTTGATACATAGTTAGTATACTAAGTTTTATGCTTTAGAGCCAGAGCAATTTGTGATTTTTTAGAATAAGATACAATGGAGAAAATTTTCATTTATATGCATGTGTTATTTAGAGCTCATATTTGTGATTTTTAGAATAAGCTACACTTTTTTGGATGCTATGTTTCATATTAGTCAAATAAATTGATATCAGGTTAGAGGAATAATCTCATAGTTTAGTCCTTTACAAATATGAGCTAAATAAATTATGGGCAAAAATATATTTTGTTCATATTTTAGTCATTTGCAAATATGAGCGAGATAAATTATGGTACATAGAGATAATAAGATCAAATGGAGGTATGTAATTAGTCATTTTCAGAATAAGGTACAATGGAGAAATTTTTCATTTATATGTTATGTTTGAGCTAAATAAATTATGGGAAAATATAATTTATTCATAGTTTAATAATGCAAATATGAGTTAAATAAATTGTGATACATAGAGATGGATACTACTGCCGGAGGTAGTGGCGATAGTGGGGGTGATCGTCGTTCCTCTCGTAGCAAGAGTAAAACCATAGTTGGCCCTCATGATAAACCGAAGAAAATAACCACGTGGGAGAGAGCAATGCTTCGTTATTTGGAAATATGTCATGAAGACACTGTTGTGGCGGGTCAGGAACCTCCTATTGATGATCGTTATGCTCCACCGCTAGTCCCGGTGGTTTCAGGTCTACTGAGTACTACCGTTGCAGGAGGCACAAATAAACCACAAGATAAGGTTGGGTCACTGAAACTTTTGTCTTCGCCGCCCAAGGATGCTTAAAGTCCTCCTAGATAATACTCAATGGATGGTTTGTCGTAGTGTATCTTGTTGTTTGGGTCTAAAATTTAAGTTTGTGTATTTCTATCTAGACTTTCAGCAATATTTGAGTTTATCGTAGTGTATCATCTTGTTTAGGTTTGAACTTTAAATTTGTGTATTTCTATCTAAACATTTAGCAATATTTGAGTTTGTCGTAGTGTATCATGTTGTTTGGGTCTGAAATTTAAATTTGTGTATTTCTATCTAAAGTTTTAGCAACATTTGAGTTTAATGAAATTTGTATCATATTTGTTATGTTTCATGTATAATTCCATGGATGATCAGAATATCTTTGGTTCGGTAATACTTTGTAGATGGATCGGCAGTGGATGTACAGTGCGGACAAACGTTCCATGGAGTACATTAATGGCTTGCGTGGTTTTCTCGATTTGGTAGAGTCCAACAAGCCGCTGTCTGGTTTTATTTGTTATCAATGCTGAATTTGCAAAATAGAAAAGAATTACTCATCCAGAAAGACTATTCACTCCCACATATACAGTTCGGGATTCATGCCTAACTATTTTGTTTGGACCAAGCACGGGAAAAGAGGAGTTATGATGGAAGATGATAACTACATTCTTGACTGGACTCAAGGAGGTGCCTTTGCAGATGTTGCAATGGGCGAGGCTGAAGAAGAGATGGTTGCAGAAAAAAGTCCTACCGATGATCTAGATCAGGTGTTGCGAGATGCAAAGGAAGACTGCGAGAATGTAAAGGAATCAAAGAAGTTTGAGCATATGTTAGGTAATCATAAGAAATTGTTGTACCTAGATTGCAAACAAGGGTACAAAAAGTTGGGTACCACACTAGAAATGTTGCAATGGAAGGCAAAAAATGAAGTTTCTGACAAGGATTTTGATGAGTTAATGAAAATCATAAAGAACATGCTTCCCGAGGGGAACGAATTGCTGTCCTCAACGTACAAAGTGAAAAAGGTTGTTTGCCCTTTGGTTTTGGAGGTACAAAAGATACATGCATGTACTAATGACTATATCCTCTATCACGGTGAGGAATATGAGAAATTGGAGGCTTATCCTGTGTGCGAAGCACTGCGTTATAAGATCAGGCGAGATGACCCCGATGATGTTGAGGGGCAGGCAGCAAGAAGAAAGTTCCTGCGAAGGTAATGTGGTATTTCCCTGTAGTACCACACTTGAAGCGTTTGTTCAGAAACAAGGCACATGCAAAGTTGATGTGTTGGCACAAAGAAGAACGTAAGCAACATGAAATGATTAGACACCCCGCTAATGGGTCCCAGTGGAGAACAATTGACAGAGAATTTCCCGAGTTTGAAAGGGATGCAAGAAACATACGGTTTGGTTTAAGTACGGATAGATTCAATCCATTCAGTGAGTTCAGTAGTGGTCATAGCACTTGGCCTGTAACCTTATCTATGTTCAACCTTCCGCCCTGGATGTGCATGAAGCGGAAGTTCATTATGATGTTGGTAATTATCCAAGGCCCAAAACAACCTGGCAACAACATTGGTATTTACCTAAGACCGTAGGTTGATAAACTTTTATTGTTATGAAAGGAAGAAGGTGTACCTGTGTGGGATAAGAAAAAAAGGAGACTTTTAATCTACGAGCATTGTTATTCGTAACCATCAATGATTGGTCGGCGCTTGGTAATCTGTCCAGATAGACAAATAAGGGATATCGAGCTTGCACACACTGTTTAGCTGAAACTTGCATCATGTATTTGAAACACTGTAGGAAGGTCGTGTATACGGGCTATCATCAATTTCTTCCTGCTAAGCACCTGTTAAGAAAGAAAGGGAAGCATTTTGAAGGGGAGGAAGAAAAATGTACTAAGCTCATTCACCGTAATGGTAAACGTGTATTTTCTATGATAAAGGATGTGAGGGTAGTCTTTGGCAAGGGCTCTGGTAGCCAACCTGTTTCGAACGACGAGGATGGACATGCACCCATATGGAAGAAGAAGTCTATATTTTGGGAGCTACCTCATTGGGAAGCCCTTGAGGTCCTTAATGCAATCGATGTGATGCACCTGACGAAAAATCTTTGCGTGAATGTGCTTTGCTTCCTGGGTACATATAGAAAGGCAAATGATACAATTGAAGCACGTCGAGACCTGAAACATATGAAATAACAAGATGGCCTACATCCGAAAAGGAGAGATGATGGACATTACTTGCATCCTGCAAGTTATACTCTCAGAAAGAAAGAGAAGGAAAGCTTGTTTAAATGCTTGAATAGTTTCAAGGTCCCATCATGTACTCCTCGAATATACAGGGAATAATAAATATTAAAGAGAAGAAATTCATAAATCTAAAGGTCCATGACTGCCATGTCCTGATGACACAATTGCTGCCTGTTGCACTGAGGGGTATCCTACCAGAGAATAAGAGAATGGCAATCATGAAGCTATGTGCATTCCTTAACATGATTTCTCAGAAGGCAATCCATCCAAATAATCTACTAAACCCGCAGAATGATGTGGTGCAATGTCTTGTCAGCATTGAGATGGTCTTTCCACCTTCCTTCTTTAATATCATGACTCACCTTCTAGTCCACCTGGTGGAAGAAATTTTTCTTCTTGGTCCTATATTTCTACACAATATGTTCCCTTTAGAGAGTTTTATGGCAGTTCTGAAGAAATATGTTCATAATCGTCCCCGTCCAGAAGGAAGCATCACACGGGGATATGGAATAGAGGAGGTCATTGAGTTTTGTGTTGACTTTATTAATGAACTGAGTTCGATTGGAGTCCCTGTATCATTCCATGAGGGGAGACTCAAGGAAAAGGGCACACTAGGGAGGAAAGCTCGGATGGACATCGATGAGAGTACATTCTGTAAAGCACACTTCACGGTCCTGCAACAATCATCCCCGATGGCTCCATACTTGGAGGAGCACAAGACCATTGTACGGTCCTCAAACCAGGGAAAGACTGAGGCTTGGATTACACATCATCACATTGACACTTTCTCCTTTTGGTTGTGACGACGACTAATGGGTGATGACATGATTGAATAGCAACAAGCATGGTTGGCTAGGGGTCCATCTATCTCAGTATCGATATTCCAAGGATACGAAATAAATGGGTACACATTTTATATGACAGCCCAAGACCAAAAGAGCACAAACTAAAATAGTGGTGTCTGTATAGATGCAATAGACAACAATGGAAAAAAAGCCAGATACTATGGTGTCATTGAGGAGATATGGGAACTTGACTATGGACCTTTGAAAATCCCTCTGTTTCAATGCTAATGGGTGAAACTTACTGGAGGAGGCGTAACGACAGACAACTATGGGACGACAATAGTGGACCTTAACAAGATTGGATACAGAGACGAACCATTCATCCTAGCTAATGATGTGACTCAAGTTTTCTATGTGAAGGACATGTCAAACAAACTAAAATAGAAGGGTGCTAATAAGTCAGATGACCAGCCAAAGCACCACGTAGTTCTTCCAGGGAAAAGAAAAATCGTTGGAGTTGAGAACAAAATTGACATTTCAGAAAATTATGATCAGTTCGATGATCTTCCTCCATTCTCAGTCGAGGTTAACCCAACCATCCTGTTAGCCAAAGAGGGCAATCCATATTTACGCCGCGATCACAACAAAGGGACATTCGTCAAGAGGAAGGTTATTAACGTTCCATTAAATGATGATGTGTAATGTATTAGAACCATTATACTGTATTTTGTAGTCAAGTGATAAATTAATATAATAATGCAGTGTAATGATATATAATGTATTCTATGGGTTTATTAACAATACTATTTGTAAAAATCTCACCCTATTAAACAAGAACTAAATTTGCATGGTTAAAATATTAAATATTTCATTTTTTTTAGCACCATTAAATATTAAAAAAAATTAGATACAATTATACAAGTACATGTTATAGTCATGCTAAACATGTTAATAACACTACAGGTACTATTTTTCTAATTTTTTGCATGGTCAAAATATTTATTTTTTCCAATTTTTAAGTTAACAAAAGTATTATAACCATTTATGACCTATTACTAAGCTAAAATTACTAATTTCACTATATTTGATATTTAAGTACTTCTAATATTTTTATATTGTAGATCTAATCAACATCAAGCTAACAAACTTTTTTTGCAATTTTATGAACGTTAAATAAATATAATAGCAATTTTAAATAAAGGAAATAAACATTGTCTTGAAGGGAACTAAAAAAGGAGGGTAAAACCCTCTTTAGTACCGGGTGATAACAACACCCGGTACTAAAGAGGGGGCGATTTCGTTTCGCGCCCTGGGTACCCCTTTAGTACCGGGTGGGAGCTAAGCCCTGTACTAAAGGTGCCCCTTTAGTATCGGGTGAAGGCTACACCCGGTACTAGGGGGGTAAACTCCATCGTCTTCCTCCCTCTCATTCCCCCAGAATACTTAGCCACTCCTCGTCACCCTCGTCATCCCCGCCGTCGTCCACACGCCGCCACGCCGTTGTCCCCGTGCCACATCGTCGTCCCTGCACTGTTGTCCCATGCGCTGTCGTCCACGCGACGCCCCTCCCTGATGTACGACACACATCCGCCGCCATCCCCTCCCCCGACCGGATCGTCCACCTCTGCCGCCCCGACCTCCACGCCACCATTATCCCCGTCATCGCGTGCCCCTCCCCTGTGCGCCCCACGACTCCCGGCCCGGCCCGCTCGCTGCCAGCGCCAGGCGCCGCAATGTACGTCGACACGTCCCCACCCCATCGAGCCTCCGCCTCCTTCTCCGATGCCCCGCGCTCCCAACGCCAGCACCGACGACCCTGACGCCGCGCGTCCCTCCTCCACCAGCGCGGCGCGCCCCCTCCAACCGGCGGCCGCCGCTTTCTTCGCCCCCCCCCACCCCCCCAAGAGCCGGCCCTCCATCAACGCTGCCCCTCCTCCACCCACGTCGTGCGCCCTCCCCTATCGGCTACCACCCCCTCCTCCACCGCCCGCCGCCCCTCGCACATGGCCGCGGGCGCCATCTCTGCGTAACCCCACGGCCGCGTTGACGTTATATTTTTTAATTTATTTATTTGTAGGATTTACGATAAATGTTATTCTATTTAAAATATTGCTTGTAAAAGGGTAGAAATGATGTTAGGAAAAATAGAAAAAATTATAAGTAGTGTTGGTGAATATAGAAATTGTGTTGTGAAAATTAGAAAATTTATAAATAGTGCTAGAAAATTAATGTACATTGCCATGCATTGTTTTATTAGTGGAATACTAGAAATTGTAAACCGCCTACAACTTAGAATAGTTCTTTTAATGCTACTTAGAATAATTCTTTTAATGCTACTTAGAATAATTCTTTTATTGCTACTTAGAATAATTTCTTTTATTGCTACATAGAGCAATTCTTTTATTGCTACTTAGAAATTGTAAATTGCTACTACTTAGAATAATTCCTTTATTGCTACTAACTATAGTATAGTTCAATAAATTATAGAAATGTGCATAAAATTGTTGAATTAGCTAGAAGTTATAGAAAACTTGTAGTACATTGATTAGTCATTTATTATAACAAATTGTATAATTATTAGTCATTATTTTTTATTATCATTTATTGTAACAAATTGTATAAGTATTCTTTTTTATTGTCATTTATTGTAACAAATTGTATAATTATTTAGTCATTCTTTTTTTTGTTGTCATTTACTAGCAATTCACAGTAAATATTGTTGTAGTCATTTATTGTAACAAAATTGTATAAGTTATAGTCATTCTTAGAATAAATCCTACTATTTCTTAGAATAATTCTTTTTTATATTATATTAGTTACAATGGCACGATCAGAGGACGAGCAGGCCCAATTGGACAAGAAATTCCTAACGGACTTGATTGCTCAAGGTCGCACGAACAATACGCCAAACGAAGACGTCGATCACAGCCAGACTGACATCTACCTCAACATGTTTGGGGATGGCAATGAGGAGCAACCAATTGTCGAGGGAGGCAATGATGGGCAACAAGGCGAGGTATAGCAATTATTATATGTAAACATGATTTGAACTCTCTACTTATCAAGATTATTAGGAATTAATAGTTCTTTCATTTTTTAGCCATCTAGATTGAGCAGGCCTAAACGGAAATGAGGTATGAAGAAGAAGTTAGATGGCCCTATGATCATCATGGAACCTGATGAAGAGGGTGAACCAACTGCTCCTGACAATGCTAATACCAAATTGGTAAATCAAATTGGGTTTCTTGTTAGGGATAACATCCCAATAAGCTTTCAGAATTGGAAAAACCCTTAAATCGATAAGAGCATGGTCCCCACGAGCACGATCCCCATAACCGTGGTTCCTGAGCGAAAGAAGGAAATGATATGGGAGCAAATTAAAGAAAACTTCATGTTCGAAGGTGTAGATGAAGAAAAAGTGAAAGATTGAGGCTTTCAGAAGGGTCCAATTGCTTTTCAGACGTACAAGAAGAGTCTGAACAAAGACTACATAAAGAAGGGTCTTACACCAGATTTCACGAAGCACCCAAAGTTAAGAGATCATTGGGATTCATTTGTGCAGTTCAAGCAGTCGCAAAAGAGAGCTAAGGTAACTAAAACAACCATCGACAATGCTCATCAGAAGAAATACTTTCATCGTCTTAGGCTAGGAAGTTATAAGAAGGGGATCATCAAATGGCACAGGATGGAAGATGACATAATTGCTAAGGGAATAGTACCGGCGACTCTCGAATGGCCGGAGCGAGCAAAGCATTGGTATTATGCTCATGGTGGCACGCTCAATCCCGAAGATGGATCCTTTATGTTCAGCCAATAATTAAGAGAAGCGGCTAGGAGGCTTGTTGAGTTAATAAAGGCTACAGCCGAAGGATCTTTTGTGCCGGATCAAGAGAAGGACGAGCTGACTATGGCACTAGGTAATCCAGAACACTCTGGATGTTCCATGAAAATTTGCCTTTCGTGAGCACATTGCTTCCTACAGAAGTCACCAAAGAAGTAAGGCCGAACACGCACAACAGCTACGAGAGTTGCAAAAACACGTAGCTTTGACAGAGGCAAGAATGGAGGAAGCAATCGACCTGCGTGTGGCTCTAGCTCTTAGCAAACAAGCTAGTGAACAAGCAGCTGCATCATCAGGGGCTAATGTCGACGTAAGCCCCTCTTAGCATCGAAGCAGTGTCATTTCCACGAAAGCCCCAGCTGGAGGATCTTCTGACATGGTTGAGGACAACCAACGCCACCCCATGCACGACATCACTGGGAGGACCCCTTGTAAGCTCCTGTGAAAAACAAACTCATCATGGTGGCTTATGGTGTGGCTGAACAATCGACACAAGGCCAAACAATTCATGGTGTGGAGATTCCAGCTCGCGGTTACACCAAAGTTGGGGGTGGACCGAGTGGCCGATGGTTGGGATTAGATCAAACTAGAGGTACCTGGAGGTGACGGGGAAAAGAATCTAGGAGAAACCATCCATGGTTGGATTCTATGGCCCAAGTGCTACATAAGGATTCCGCAACCGAATCCCCCGACCTTGGGATCATCTCCTCAGGGCTCAAGGGTAAGATCACCTACACCATCTGCCAGGGCACCCTCTCCACTAGCTGACAGGGATCCTAGCATGAGTCTACTAACTGACAGGGATCCTAGCATGAGTCCACCAGCTGATAGGGATCCTAGCATGAGTCCACCTCCCCCTGTTATGAGCAAGGATACATGGCAAAAGACGCCCTCAGTTCCGCCTACAAAGAAGAAGCAGAAGAAGCCGAAAGAGAAGCAACCAGAGCCCAAGAAAGCTTACGAGCAGACTAATAAGGAGCTCCTCGCGACAATGGATGCCAAGGTTAAAACTCACTTCTCACCAAAAGTTCCTGTGAAGAAAGATCCACCACTTAACAAGGTTAAACTTTGGGCTTTCATTACAGGCATGAAGTTGGAGGAAAAGAAAAAGCCTGAGAAACCACCACTATCTGACTACGACCGCACAATAACAAAGGCTTTTCAGAAGAAGAGGAAAAGTAGGTCAAGTATTCCACAGCTCGGAACCCAATCCAACCAATCGATTACCCCGCTCCAAGTGCTTTCGGAGTTTGATAAGAACCTACTTCTATTCGTCAAAGATACAAATCTCACCGCAGCTCAACTTCGAGGGGAGGATCACATCCCAAAGAACACTGGGGCTAGTAAATGAAAATTTAAGTTAGGGAAAGAGCTTGTGTGGTCGCAGTTGGTGGACCATCTTCTAACGAAGATGTACAAATTGCACCAATGGTATATGGAGGCTTCAGCCACTAGTTTACTCATGCTAGAAGTTCGGATTGGAGATCAGCATTATTTCCATGGTGATGCCATTATAAATGTGCCGCTCAAGTAACTTTATTTCCTTTACAATCAAGACGCACTTGACAAATCACTAATCAGTTCTTGGGTTCTGTAAGTGTTTATTTGCTCTAACTTCAAAATCCCCACTCTAGTCATTGTGCGATGTCTTATCTCCTATTCTATTTTGTATCATGCAGGATGGAGATTCAAGCTTGCCGGAGGAAAGGATTGTATGACGTCAGCTTCATGGACCTGAATGTTATAAACGAGGCAACTATAAGAGATAAACCAAATCGGACCTTGAAGAATATATATAATTTCTTGGACAAGCAACATTACAAGAAGTACATACTTCTGCCGTACAACTTTAAGTGAGCGTGTTTCCCATCTCTTTTATTTTTCGAACTAGCAGTTAAAAATAAGACTAAATAGCTTTTCACTATCCATATATGTACAGCTTCCATTAGATACTCTTTGTTATCATGGTTGATCGAAGCATGGTCTATATCCTGGCTCTCTGAAGAGACCAAGAAATTAATACACCAACCTCATAGACATGCTTAACAGAGCATGGGCTTGCTTCCATCAACATCACTCAGGTGAATTCAAGGAGCAACTTCATATCCACTCTGAATTCCAGGTATGTATTGAATTTGCACATCTTGTGTCACTTCCTTGAACACAACAAATTTTTCATAACTTCTTTTGCCATATATATAGTGTTTGAGACAGAATCCGGGGACTAATTTATGCTGATACTACGCATGTGAGTTCATCCATGGCTTTGTAGGTCCCAAGCGTATAACCGGCCACGGATTCAGAGTACGTATACAAATTTCTTAACAATAAATTAGTTCTAATTGTGCAGATCCATTGATCTAATATAATAACCTTTGCTAATGACATAGATTATGCACATGAAGGAAGAACTCATCGAGATGGAAAAAATCAGGGCAATTCAAGAACAACTCAGTGGATTTCTTCTGGACGAGGTAGTAAATCTAGCGGGAGAGTTCCATAGTGATGGATCAAATCTACACCACCGTCAGGACTCGGGTTCAGAATAGTTAATCCAAAATGTTGAACTTGGAGAGTTGATGCAATGTAATATTATTCATATATGTATGTATAATATTATCTCAAATGTAATATTATAGATCAAATACAACTTTATATATATTGCATATTAGAACATAAAGGAAACAAATATGAAATACTAATATAGAATAAAGAAACAGAAAAGAAAATGAGAAAAGAAACAGAAAAGAAAAAAGAATTTAGTACGATTGGTCTCCCAAACGGTATTAAAGGACCCCTTTAGTACCGGCTTAGCAATACCAGTTGCACATCCGGTACGGGTTTGGACGACTCTTTTCTGTAAATACTACGTATTTGATTCCATTATCGTATGGTAATACTATATAAAGACGCTTTTGCCGGTAGTGTCCGTCGTCCTCTCTCTCGGACAAGCTAGTCGTCTTCCATTGGCTCACATCGCTGAAGAGTAAACTCGAGCCATGCATGTGAAGCACCTCACCCATGGTTTTGTCCCGTACGTATCCAGCACTGAAAACGACCTGGCCCTGTCGTCCATCGCAGTGTTCACCTTGAAATGTAGAATAATCTCCCCGCCGGAGGTGGACACGAGGAATAGATGCGTGCATGAACACAAGTACAAATATACAGGGAAAAAAACACAGTAGCCGCGCGCAGGTTCATTGCACCATCGTGACGCGTGTGTCCACGTACGTACGTACGCCGGTGTGTGGCTGTGGGTACGACGTGCGTCTTCCGAGGGCACCCAAAAAGTTCCCCTGGATTGCGACACGTACGCGGATGGATCGGATCGGTGTGGAGTCGTCGTCGTTGATGTACTCTCCCAACAGTCAAAACTCATGCACGGCATGCAGCTTCCGACGACCTATTACTCGATCCCGATTCAAAGCAAACCTAGTGCCAAGCAACAAGAAAGAGCCAAGCAACAAGAAAGAGTCCAACAACAAGAAAGAGCCAAGCAACAAGAAAGAGCAAGTACAATGGATCTTGGGCAATCTCCTGTCGTCAGGTTAAGTGTGTGGCTTGGCATGGTCGGCTAATTCAAAGCTTGCCGGTTGAAAATTAAACAAGATGAGTCTATGCCATGCAACTTTCAAAGGTTATATATACACGAAACATTCTTTTATCCATCTCTCCACTGATGTTATTTGTCATATTGATTCAGTCCAAAAAAAAAATTGGACGGTTGGTACTACGGATCTGGACGTGCATTACACAAGGCTAGGCCTGCAAGGGCCACTGAATAGTGCTCTGAATTTATTCAGGAGCCGTCTTGCATTGGCATTTCCGATCCCTTTCATGTATTTCTCTATCGGGAGAATGCAGTGAAAAGGGTTAGGAACCAGATGTGTCTTGGCGCAGTGATGGAGCCCTGGGTGCCTGGCTGCATCCACTAGCCATCAAATCCTGATGCTCACATATATTTGGATGTTTGTAAGTTGAATGGTTGTGCGAAAAAAATTATCTGAACTAAAATTTGTAATTATAAACAAGAATGATAAGCTAGAACCCCCTTTTAAAAACTTGGAAGAATTATCAGGATATTTAGCTTTTTGAAGGAGAGATTTATTGCTTTTAAAGGCCTCGGAAACTTGTCAATTTAATTCCTAGAAAAATCCAAAAAAGTGCAAACATATGTGGCGAGTCAAGAACTTGAACCCGCAAGAAACCTAACGATTAGTATTGAGCATATTTGCTCTCAGTTTGCCTACTGCCGTATCGTTTTCATGAAACATTCGAGTGCCCAATGAATTAAGTTCAGGAGCGAAGGTAGTCCGATTGGATGTTGCACTTTATTTTTCCTATTGGAAGTTGCAAGCCATATTATGTTGCTCAAAATAGTTGCAAGTTGGCACCGCAAGTAGGACTACTATTTCATATAATATATTAAAATTCACTGACCACGTCGCGTGAGCAGGCTAGAACCTACTCATGCATGCATCATGCATCGCACGCGGAACCGTCGCGTACACTGTACCAAACCCGGAAGCTCTCGCTAGCGGACAAACTTGATCAACTTGTCGGCCTAACAAATCACAGCTCGATATTCACCATGCTGACCGCCCGACCGGCCTGCAGCATTTCTTCAGCTCTTAGGCCATAGGCAAGCGTACCCTGCCCGGCCCCACATGTAAGTCCGTGTCGAGAAACCCAAAGGTTCGTGGCTCCTACCAGTGGCAAACCGCGTGGATTAGTATCATAATTCCATGTAGGACCCGGCAATGAACAAAGTATGATCCCTGGATTAGGAGGGAAGAAGCACGATCAAGCGCCACTACTGCTGCTGCTGGTAGTGGTTGATGAGATACCACGACAACCACGGGTACATGCGATGCACCTAGCCAATGCTAATACTTCCGGCTTTGATTTGTTTTCGTTGAGCGAACAAGAAGGGGGGGAAATGATAAAGAAAGGGACGGAAAAGTGAGTGGGGGCGCGTGGTGGGCCTGGGCCCCACGGGCCCGGGACGGGGGTCGTCCAAGTACGCTGCACATACACGCACACGGCTGGGCTGGTTGGGTTGCTGGGTGCGTGAACCGAGGCCCCCGATTCCGGTGGGTACGCGTCCCGTTCCTGTGGCTCATGTGCTCCTGCGCGGCTAAAACGGGATGAAATCTCCAGCTCGCGAATTCCAAATCAGGCTTGGGTTAGTTATTTCAGAACCCAACCGAATCTTGCTCCATTTGAGACCAAAAATTGCTCGGTGTTGCGAATTCGTGTAATGGCGTGGATGTGGATGTCGCGAAATTTGGAAAGCTCCGACCTTGCAAATTCCAAATTAGTTTCGTTTTTTCTCTAATTATTAAGAACATGTCTAGTTTTCAGTATTTGATCTCAATTCATACGCCTTTCAAAATTTAATTTTGACATCCAATTTGCATGTCCTCCAGAATTTGACACCGAGGATACACTGTTTTAGTTTGGATGTTTTTCATTTCTTTTCTTCTTTTCACAGATTTTCTCTTTTTTTTTACCTTTTTTCTGGCCAACGTGAGGTATCGATTTTGCCCTAGTGAGGTATCGATTTTGCCCCTAGTATCTCTTCGAATGTTAATATATTTTTTTTAAAAATAAAAAAATATATTAATTTGATTACAATAAAATTAAAATAAACTATAGCTCGAAAAGGATGCAGTATCGTCAACCCTCCAAGCCCAGTATTGCCAAACGTCACATTCTTTTTATCTTTCCTCTTAGGTATATCTCCTCGACTAAGATTTCATTTTTCTATGGGTCACCGTTGACAGCCGTTGGAACTACATCTAATGATCCAGATCAGCACCCTCCTTCTTATCTCTTTCTTTTTCTTCATCCACCACCGTCTTCGTTTTTCTTCGCAAGTCTCAAGCGGAGAGCCCAACACCCCTGACGCCACTCCCCCGCGTCCATTGCTCCGCCGCCGCCCACCACCTCCGACCCAACCCCTCGGTGACACATGCCCCCACCACCTCCACCACCTGGCTTCGGTGGCGCCCTCGCCGCCTCCGCTCCTCTGCTGTCTCTTCCACCACCAGTTGATGAGCCGCTCGGAACTCTCTCTAGGTCCGCAAGCCACAGGTAACCTCCAATCCCAAATCCCCAAACTCTAACCCTCGATTATTTTCCCGTTCAATTTTTAGTAGAATTCGGTGACCGATGGACAAAGAAGAGTAAGGGCCCGTTTGGTTACTTTTGCTTATTTTTAGCACGTGTCACACCGAATGTTTAGATACTAATTAGGAGTATTAAACGTAGACTATTTACAAAACTCATTACATAAGTGGAGGCTAAATGGCGAGACGAATCTATTAAGCCTAATTAAGCCTAATTAATCCATCATTAGCAAATATTTATTGTAGCAACACATTGTCAAATCATGGAGTAATTAGACTTAATAGATTCGTCTCGCCGTTTAGCCTCCACTTATGTAATGGGTTTTGTAAATAGTCTACATTTAATACTTCTAATTAGTATCTAAACACGGGTGCAGAAAAAAAACCAAACCTGGCCTAAGCAAAGTTTCAATTGATTGAGGGGGTGTTTGGAAGGCATGTGCTAAATTTTAGCACATGTCACATCGGATGTTTGGACACTAATTAGGAGTATTAAACATAGTCTAATTACAAAACTAATTGCACAACCCCTAGGCTAAATCGCGAGACGAATCTATTAAGCCTAATTAGTCCATGATTTGACAATGTGGTGCTACAGTAACCATTCGCTAATGATGGATTAATTAGGCTTAATAGATTCGTCTCGCCATTTAGCCTAGGGGTTGTGCAATTAGTTTTGTAATTAGACTATGTTTAATACTCCTAATTAGTGTCCAAACATCCGATGTGACAGGTGCTAAAATTTAGCACTGCTATCCAAACACCCCCTGAGATGGAGTAAATCTCTTCCTCTTAAGCCTCGTATTGCCAAACCTCACCCTCGAAATCCTTATTCCTAACTATTAACTAACGGGGAAAACTACTTTTGCCAGTAGAGAAGAGTAAAGGCTAGCCGGAGTTTAAAAGGCAGGCAAGCTACTGTTGAATGAAAAAATGGGGTGCCAGACGTGATTTTCAACATCCACCCCCGACTGGACTGAGCTAGAGAAGAGAGAGAGGGGGGGAGAGAGAGAAGAGATTCAATGAACCGGGCAGAATGGCGAGCAGATCCAGATGACAGGGGGAGAGGGGGTACGAACGGCGCCCAACTTGGACAAGTTGCCTTCCGGGTTCGCCACCACATAAAAAGCCAGCGCCACCGGGCACTCCTCCCCCATCGCACCACCCACCTCCCTCCTCCTTCCCCAACCCGTCCCCCTCCCACCTCCTCCTCCTCCTCCGCCATTTTTTCCCTGTCGCGGCAAGGCGATAGGGTTCGGCGTTTCTTCCCCCAACCCGCCCTCCGATCAACTGGTGCTGTTCCTTCTCTTCCTTCCAGTTCTTGCGCCGGCGTTCTTGGAGCAGGCTCCGGCTTCTTCCGCGGCGTTCTTGGCCTTTGGCGGCTCGACATGTCTCCGTTCCAGGGATACAGAGGTAAAGGTCCTTGCTTTTTGGTTGAAGGGTGATTTTATGAAGATATGTAGTTGCAGATGTGGGGATTGGGCTTCGTCTTGGCTTGTGTGCTTACCGATTTCTGCCTCGTTTCTTGGATCAGGTGATGGCGCTCTCGCCGGCGTCCGGTCGCGGAAGCGCGTGTTCGCGTCGGCGGCCGCTGAGCCCGCCGTGACGGCCGCGCCCAAGCGGCAGAAGCGGAGGGAGGAGCCGTCCCTGGACGCGCTCCCGGACGAGTGCCTCTTCGAGGTCCTCCGCCGCGTGCGGGGCGCCCGCGCGCGCTGCGCCTCGGCCTGCGTCTCCCGCCGCTGGCTCGCGCTCCTCGCAGGCATCCGCGCCTCCGAGGCCGTGCTCGCCCCGCCCGCCCCCGCCGTGCCGGACCTCAACCAGGAGTACCTCGGCGGCGAGGACGACGACGAGGCCGACCTCATGGACCACGACAGCGACGCCCGCGAGAGGACCCTCGAGGGCAAGGAGGCCACGGACGCGCGCCTCACGGCGGCGGCCGTCGCCGGCCGCCTTTCCGCCGTCTCCGTCCGCGGGAGCCACCCGGCGCGCGGCGTCACTGACGCCGGCGTCTCCGCGCTCGCCCGCGGCTGCCCGGCCCTCCGGTCCCTTTCCCTGTGGGATGTTCCACAGGTGACGGACGCCGGGCTCGCCGAGATCGCCGCCGAGTGCCACGCGCTGGAGCGGCTTGACATCACTGGTTGCCCGCTGGTCACGGACAAGGCCCTCATTGCCGTCGCTCAGGGGTGCCCGGAGTTGAAGTCGTTGACCATCGAGGCGTGCTCTGGTGTTGCCAACGAGGGTCTCAAGGCAATTGGCCGGAGCTGCACGAAGCTGCAGGCGGTGAACATCAAGAACTGCGCTCATGTTGATGATCAGGGTGTGTCTGGCCTCGTCTGCTCCGCAACCGCTTCATTGGCCAAGGTCCGGCTCCAGGGTCTGAGCATTACTGATGCTTCTCTCGCGGTGATTGGGTACTATGGGAAGGCAATCACAGACCTCACCCTCGCTCGCCTCCCAGCAGTTGGTGAGAGGGGATTTTGGGTGATGGCCAATGCCATGGGCCTTCAGAAGCTCAGATGTATGACTGTCACCTCCTGCCCGGGACTCACGGATCTTGCTCTTGCATCTGTTGCCAAGTTCAGCCCAAGTTTGAAGCTTGTTAACCTCAAGAAGTGCAGCAAGGTCTCAGATGGTTGCCTCAAGGAATTCGCCGAATCAGCAAGGGTTCTGGAGAACCTGCAGATTGAGGAATGCAACAAGGTTACTCTCATGGGCATTCTTGCTTTCCTCCTCAACTGCAGCCCGAAGTTTAAGGCTCTCTCTTTGGTCAAATGCATTGGGATCAAGGACATCTGCTCTGCACCTGCACAGCTTCCAGTATGCAAGTCGCTTCGCTCCCTGACCATCAAGGATTGCCCGGGTTTCACAGATGCCAGCTTGGCCATGGTGGGCATGATCTGCCCTCAGTTGGAGAATGTCAATTTGAGCGGCCTTGGTGCAGTCACCGACAATGGCTTCCTTCCATTGATCAAGAGTTCCGAGAGCGGGCTGGTCAATGTTGATTTGAATGGCTGTGAGAATCTCACAGATGCAGCTGTTTCTGCCTTGGTGAAGGCACATGGTGCTTCTCTTGCACACCTTAGCCTTGAGGGCTGCAGTAGGATTACTGATGCAAGCCTGTTTGCAATCTCTGAGAGCTGCAGCCAGCTTGCTGAGCTTGATCTTTCAAACTGCATGGTCAGCGACTATGGTGTTGCAGTCTTGGCGGCAGCAAAGCAGCTCAAGCTTCGCATCCTCTCACTTTCTGGTTGCATGAAGGTCACCCAGAAGAGTGTTCCTTTCTTAGGCAGCATGTCTTCATCCTTGGAAGGACTCAATCTCCAGTTCAACTTCATCGGCAACCACAACATCGCCTCACTGGAGAAGCAGCTCTGGCGGTGCGACATCCTTGCTTAGAGCAACAAGAAGGCGATTAGTTGCTGGAGATGCTGGGTCAACCTTCTCCAGATGCAAATATACAACCGTAGCGGTAGTACTTCAGTCCATGCTTCATAGTTGAGTCTGGTTTCCGGCTCGTGTTTGTGCCATGGTGGGTCTCCTGTTTGTCTTAGGGCCTGGTTGTTTTCCTGAGGGGGCATTTTTTGCCGAGGCTGTTTTTTTGCAGGTGTCCTCATGTGAGGATGTCTGTTCCTTGAGCCTTCGGCAGCCATTACCATGGTGCCCTGCCCCCTCCATCCCAACCTAAGCCCTTGTGATCAGAGTCACCTCACCATGCAGTTTCTCAAGTCGTGTTTGGAGCTCAAGTATTGTCAAGTGTGTCTTCTTTCCAGTACTACTCTGGTTATAGAGTTTGCAGACATCAACGCCTCTTTGAGTTTGTAGCCCCGGTATCTTCAATGTCTGGGTGTCTGCAACCTCGTCGAGTTCAGTTTGTTGGTCACGGATGGTTGCTGGTTCGCAGTGTCGGTAGGGTTTGCCTATGTGCTTGGGGATCTGGCCTTTGCAAGGCTCATTCTGTAGAGCCTTTGCCATGACAACCCTGTGCGGTTGTTTTTCTCCTCCAGATATGATTTTGCAGGCAGGTGATTGTTTGATACACTGTAACCTTTGCAACCTTCTGAAGATAAATAAAGCTTGTGTTCCCTTTCAAGTCATGTGCCCTGTGAACATATCATTAGTAGTTTAGTACCATGCTTGTGCTATTACATTATGTTAAGGCAATGATCCTGTTTATATGACTATGGCTAGGAAGTTTCTGTGAATTCCTTGTGGATTGTATCAGCGACCCTGGGATGATGAGCAGGGGCTGCTGCCTTGTTTAACTGAAACCAGCCAGGGCTGTTCATTCAGTCAGGCTTGGCTTGTAAAGCATGCCTTCCTAGAACTGAGCTGCCTGAAGAAATCATTGGTCAGTTGTTGCGCATCAGTGCTTAATCTTCTTGGCCAAGATCATGGTAACCGAGTTCTGAAAATGTTCGATCAAATACTGCTCTTCCGACCAAGTGAAATGATCATAAAAAAAGTCAGTCATTATATGTGCTTCTTGAGTCGAGCTGGTCGGGAGAGCTATGCACTCAAAAGACCATGCTGCCTCTAGAATACCAAAAATGAGTTTATATTCATTTCAAAAACTCCTTTAACTCAACTATCAAGATTTGTATCCAAAACCCCCTGTCAAAACTATGCACAGCTTCAAGGTCAGCCATGAACCCTGGAGCCCTGACCATGAGAAGTCACTGCGCGTTGCCGTTGGCCTGTCCTGTGCACTTGTTCGCCTCCCCGGCAGCTGCCAAGCAAGCGCCGGTTGACCCGGCCGCCACCACGTTCATCCTCCCTGGCCTCTGCCCCTCCTTTTTTCCTCGCTGCGTCCTGTGCCGCTCCCCTGTACCGGCTGGTTCTGTGGTTCATGCACTTGGCCCCCTTTTCCTTTCCTGATGCCCCGGACCTGCCTGCCTGCCTGCGTCACCGGCGTGACGCAGCGCAATAGGGACGGAGAAAAGGTAGCCGGCCAGCCGTGTCTTTGAATACACGCTTTCGCGTCTCATGAGGGCTTGCTTGACGTTTGGGCAGGGGAGGGACGGCCAGGTTCCGTTCATCTGAACTTGATAGGCTGAGAGGTTTGTGGCGAACTACATGGCACTGACAGCGAGGGTTGCACTGTCACTGTGCTAATGCTCGACTTGATGTTCTTGCGTCAGCGTTTGGCGCAGAGTTTGGCACGTTAGTGTCGATGAAACGGGCCTAAAGAAGATGCTTCGCGTCACTGTTCGCCTGCACGGCCGTGTCCCGTGTAGCTCGTTTAACCAACCTACGTAGAGTAGTGGCTAACCGGTGTTACTTTAACCACCCCTTTATCTCATTTAATGTCTGTTTAACCCATTTAACTGACCGTCTAGCCCGATTTAACAATGCTTCATATTAGTGCACTTCTTTGCTCTATTTATCACAATTCACAAATCTAAACTCATTGTGTACGAATTGTCAAAGACTGCACTCTTAGACGCACAACTTTGACTTTACCATCATCTGACTTGTAGGGTGGTTCGCTTGTCAGATGAGGGAGTGTGGCTGGCATGCAAGAGCACCCTGTCACATAGCACCGAAGTGACAGTGTAAAGCATGCGTACTCTTGTGATAAGGACTTCGTTTAAAGAAAAAACGTGATAAGGGCATAAGGGTGCACATAAGTGCTGTGGTAATTTGGCCCGTACGTGTAGTTTTCGGAATAGAAATTTCTTCCCAACAACCAATTTTAACGCCCACAAGCCATCCCAGCTCAGTCTGGAGAATCTTTTGATGCCCTTCAACAGATCAGATGATCTTTGGATCTTTCAAGCATGCATTTACAAGATTAGGCATGAGCACATGAGCCAGCTTATTTCCTGGATGCATACACAAGGAATTGATTCTAACGGGAATCCAGGTCCATATTACGTACAGGCTGCACAACTGGCACTATACAGACTATCTACACTAGCATCACTACAATACGAACATCCGGTGATGCAAGCTGCCTCGTCTGATCTACTAAAGACACAGCTATGGTACACATCTCGTGGTCGTCCTCAGCAGTGTGGATTTCGCAGAAACTTCGATTGGCCTCCAGATTATGCTGTCGAGTTTGCTGCATAAGTTCTTGTAGAACTGCGATGAGTTTGCGATGCAAGTTAGTAGCAGCCATTAGAAGACTCAAATCACAAGGCAGGCAAAATGGAGAAAAGAACATTTTAACTAGTACTTTGTTGATGGCCAACAGCCAACAATATGATTAGTATAAAGGATGAGATGCAAACAGAACAGACCCTGTGGTATTCCAGAGTTTCACCAGCAACCTTTCGAACATCAACCATGTACAGAGAAGGAGCAACTTCAAAAATCTGTGAGAATTCACTTCAAAGCATGAGAATGATGCATAACGTTGTGTACAGACCAGTTAAGAACTGAAGGGCTGCACGACCTCACCTCTAGAACAACAGCAAATTGGCCCATCCTGTTTGGTGATGTGCCTTCGAGCCGTAGCTGCAAAGTTAATAAATATGTATCAGCGCATGAAGATTAACAAAAGCTAAATGTTTATCCAGCAAGTGTTCGCTTCAAGTGGACCTTGTAATTCTGGGAATGGACCTTGAGACCCATAGACTCAGCAACAACTTCGATTGTAGCTACTATAGTCATAGCTGGTTTTCTCGAGACAAAACGGGTCTGGCGCTTCACAAACTCCTACAAATGGAAAATTCAAGTGATGCAAAAGGCATTTGACCAAATAAATGCCTGACATCCATAAGCATTGAGATGTGAATAAAGAAATGGCACGCACCCACATATTAAAGAGATGATGAAATAAAAGAAGCAAGCACAAAACAATCAATGCCTACATGTAGATAAAAATGAAATGTAGGTATGTCTTCTGCGACATGAATTAATCACAATTCCCATGTGATCAATTGCAGCGGGCAAATACTTCTCAACACTGAAGAAGTTGATTTAAATACGATAGTTGCTTAAATCTTGTTTGTAATAAGATGTTTAATTATTTGGTTTGGTTTTGCTACTGAACGAAGCCTAGTCATGCAAAACTGTTATTTGAATGGTGTTTAAATCTGATTTTGCCACTAAAATGTGTGAAAGCTCAGTGCACAAGTATTGTAGGATGGTATCCCAGTCTGTCACATACTCACATATTTTGTTTTCAACATAACTTCATAAGCATGGCCAAGGTTTCGTCCTTGGTCCATAATAGTTGCATAAATGTTAAATCAATATCAATCAATTAGGATAATTAAATAACTGATGGTACAAGAACAAACAGGAAGAGGAGAAAAAACAGGTCAGGTTACATCGTGTTTGTTAAATAGGAAATATGCTACTAGTTCATTTTTTTTCTCAAGAGTACTCTAGGGAATTGGGGGGAATAGTAGACAACAGCAGCAAAGTAGCAGGTAGCACAGAAGTGGTATAAAACATTAATGATGGGAAAAAGAGCTGACAGGTTAAATTCATATCTTCACACAAACATTTCAAACTTCACTGTGCTAATTAATAGCGCCATATTAACTGATCATGCGTGGTTACATTCACACTAACAGAAACCACATGGCACTGTTGATAGTGACCATAGGATATGCTTTGTTATTTATATTTAAGATTAGATTGAGTTATTTCTTTAATTCTAGGGATTACTTTTTTAAGGGTCAAGTCAATCCATCTACAAAAGGATGGGATTGTCCCTTTAGATTAAGAATTCTCCCTCTCCCAGCACTTAATCGGTTGCCGGACATTGGCATGTTGTACTACTTGGGTTCAGGGCCACTAAAGTATGAAAATGACAATTGTCCACTATGCTGGACTAAATGGAGCTACAAATTACCTGTTGCCTATCAAACAATGCTGAGAGATCCAAACCTTGAGATAGTGTAATCATCTCAAAGGCATTCATCATAAGAGGACCACCATCCTTGTGAGTTACCTCCTCAGATACATACTTGTCCTGAAAAAAGAAACATAGTATAAAATCAACTGCAGAAACAAATAAGAAAAACTTCGGCTTCAAATGGACAATAGAACAATAGGGATCTTTCTGGAGACTCTGAAAGGAGATAAATGTTTTTCCATAACATGCTTGGATCAACCAATTAATACTGTACCACAAACCTCAATATTGTCAAAAACTGCCTGAACATCATCCAGGCTGACATTTTCATCTTCACCACGCCTAATAGCTACATAGTTCTTCTTAAACCATGGGTCAGCCCTTATTTCTTCAATAGTGATACGCTGGAAAGAAACAGCTCGGAGGCATGAGAAATGGTACCATCAATTTATTTGTGAATACAGACAACTGAAATGGTACATGATAGGTAAAGATGCTTTGAAAGAAATGTATATAAGTTGTTGTGGCAAGTTCTTAAATTGAACTGGTATATGGGATTTCTCAAACGCATATCAGAACATCAATACAAACAAATATATGACAAAATACTTATAAAGGTAATTAACAGAGCAACTGTTGATCAAAATCTTCTGAAAGCTTAAAGTCACGCGATAAACTTTGTTTCAAATGCAAACACTGGAACGAAATAAGCTTGTGCTTTTACTTACAGTTTTTGGATTTGGATCAAGTATTCTCTGAATCAATGAGCTGGCTCCTGGAGAGAACCAATATGGACATGAATACTGAGCTGCAGTTATCTTGATACAAAGTAAGGGGAGAGAGGTTTCAGTGTTACATGAGCCAAGTAATTATGTGAATCAACAATTTTAGGAGACAATGATATATGCAGAATTGCACAATTGAAAAGAAGCTGATACCTTTTCATACAAGCTTGGAAGGTCATTTTCCTCAAAGGGAAGGTAACCAGCCATTAAAGCATAGAGAATAACACCACATGACCAAATATCTGCTGCTGATCCGTCATATCCATTGCTGCCTAGCACCTAAAATATTGATACAAGTTAAAGATACAGAACATATACGTACTGAGACACTCATAATTTTATGTGAAAATGGTGTGAAAGATAACGACGATGACAGGCACAAGCGAAATTAATGACGAACGTGCAACTAACTACAGCTTGGAATGAACATGGCAAACACAATACACAATTTTCCATTACAAAAGAACAGCATCCTCCACGATTCCTGAACCTAACCCTCAGTCCCTCACCTCCATGCTCAAGGAACCCTTAACTTATTATGCATAAATTTTGTACCAGATCTTCTTGAATCAATGGCAGAGCTCCCGCCGGTCAAAAGAAAATCTTAACAGATCATTTATGCGTATAATGTAGTGTACAGTGATTTTTGTTTGATCTTGTTTCAGTAGAGAGCATTTCACCCAGCACAAATGTTTAGACGACTTGGTAACTTTTAGCAATAGTTCGTACCTCAGGAGCAACATAATTTGGGGTTCCACATTTTGTGTGAAGAAGGCCTACTCCCTGGGGGAAGCTCCTTATCAGCACAATAATATAAGTCGGCAGCAGAAGAATAGAAATTACAAAACTTACATTCTGAGACAGTGTGCTAAGTCCAAAATCAGAAACTTTTAAGTTTCCACGTGCATCAAGAAGCAGATTCTCAGGCTACAACACAAAGCCCATATTGTCAGTGTGAGAAATGCAATAAATGAATGGCTAAAATGACACTTTCATCAATTATCGAGGAGAGACCTTCAAATCCCTATGATAAACTCCTTTACTGTGGCAATAATCAATGGCATCAATAAGCTGCTGGAAGTACTTCCCGGCTTCATTCTCACGAAGCTTCCCATGGTGGGCCTACAAATATTTGATCTTATCAGCTACCATAGATCAATATTCATAAAAAGGGTGTAGGAATAGGAATCAAGTGGGGTGCACCCATTCAAATTCTTCTCAAATTTGGGTGCCTATTTCTTCTAAATATCAAAGTCACCTAGTTCCTTCTAGATTCATCAAGTGTTTTAATTCAAAAAAGGGATTAATATCATCAAAAAGGATTCAAGGATATGTTAAAAAGTGACCTATGCTCCCCAAAAACACAGTTGCAGAAACCCTCAAGCATCTTTGGTCACCAATGGATTGACTTGAATTCTCATTTACTTGGAAACTTGTGATTTGTTTGTCTGAATCATATAAGAATTTTCCTCATAAAAGCTATAGGCAGGAATTGTTTATTGAATCATGGTTCATAGGTACTGGGCTTATCTGTTGGGTACAAGTTTCTTGTAGAATGGTTGATAACATGGTATCAAAGAATATTTCACATACAGAAACACAGTCCTAATAACAAAAAAAAAGGCATAGTTCTCGGTTTATTAAAAAATGGTATATTTCAAGTAGGCAGCAATTAGTGTTATTATAATTTAGGAGAAGGAACACTTAAAATCAACTACTGATACTTTAGCATAAAACTGAAGCTAGTTGTGACTAATTCTGATTACTGCACAAATCTGCTAGAAATATATGACGGTATAGGATGCAGCAATAGACAATTAAGCTACTTAATTGGGCATGTCAGAGAACACAAGATTCTTACAATTCTATCAAACAGTTCACCTCCAGTGATAAGTTCCAAGATTATGTATATCTTTGTCTTCCCAGCCAACACCTACAAAGTAATGAAAATGCTAGTAAAGAAGGCAAACTAGGTGATATAGAGTGTTAAAATTTGTACAAGTACAGTTTCAGTATAATACGATTAGATAGGTAAAATAGAGAAAATTATAAGCACCTTACAGCACACCACATACCTCATTAAGCCTAACTATGTTGGGATGTCTTACGATCTTCATTATTGATATTTCCCTTTTGATCTGGCAGCAAACAAGTAGTAAGCTCATTGGAGCAAGGAAATAAAAAACATCAATTTTTTAGCAAACTCACAAAAGATATCCATTTAAGTGGTACGAGTTAATCCACAATTCTTAAGAAAAGAAGATATTGTTTTGCGGGCTTGTAGTATTTTGATGGGTGCAAGACTTGACGCTTTGCTTTGCTAGTGGTTTACTGGTTTTACTTTGGCTATGTAGTAATAGTTGGTATGATAACATATCAAACCTGAAATGCAGCTCTCTGTTGCTGTCATTTACTATTGTGCACTTTACCATTTTGGCTTGATGACTTTTATTTGCTTAATAAAATTTAGGTCTATCCGCTGTGGGGAAAAAAAAGGCGATGGTGATCAGGCTGGACAAACTTCCCTTTCTAAGTTTCCAGTCATTTACAATTTATATAAGCAGCGAAAATAGCGAATGTCCACTCTCATGAAAACAGAACCTCTGAAAGCCAATGGCTGAATCAACCAGGTCCACGCTAATCTCACAAGGTATATTCAGTTTCCCAAAACAGAACCTCTGAAAGCCCAAAATTCCGCAATGATCCGGCCCCTGCTCCTAATGTTTCCCTCAAAAGGAACATCATAGTTGAAATTGAGTGCGAGGATAAGGTGGTAGTTTTTTTTCTGTTGAGAAAAGAAATAGACGAAAAAAGACAAGTGACGGTGCTTGGGGTAAAATTTAGCAGATGGGATTACTGTGTGGCTCGCGTTGCTCTCCAGGTATATTCGGCTCGGCCCCGCTCCGGAATTCCCCACACTTGTTCGACGGCAAATTCAATGATCCCGTCCCGTACTAGGCAGCTCGGTCGGGATCGAAAAGAAAGAGGCAGCATGAATCAAGCTCAAATGGCCTCCCCCTCACCCACCGCAAAACAAATAATAATAATAAAATTCGAGCTCAAACGGGGAGTAGCAATCCAATTTGACTTCGTGATGTTCTATCGCCAAGCCGAAAATGGGGGCAGGGAGCGGATGAGGACGGGGCGATGCGGAGCGGAGGTACCTGGTGGAGCATGCGGTGGGATAGGATGGTCTCCTTGTCGAGCACCTTCATGGCGACGGCGGCGCCGGTCTCGGCGTCGACGGCGAACTTGACCTTGGCGAAGGTGCCCTGCCCGATGGTGCGCCCCACCTCGTACCTCCCCACCCGCTTCTTCCGCGCCGCCGCGCTCGCCATTCCTCGGGCCTCTCCTGGCGTCTCCCCACGCGCCCGTCAGGTGTCCGGGGGCTCGGGTTCTTGCTGCCGTGCGTCTGCGCGCCAGCGCGGGCGATGCGGTGCGATGTGACGGCTCGAGGTGGGACTGGAAGGTGAGGCCGGGGACGGGGACGGGGACGGGGACGGGGGTTCGCGTCGCGTGCGGTGAGAACTGAGAGGGGCAGAGCGGCGCGGCGGGGTCGGCGGGGTGGGTCGCTGGCTGGCTGGCTCGACGCTGTATATAGAAACGACGAGCGGCGCCGTCGCGCCCGTCAGCAGCAGGGGCCTTCGGTGGGGGTAACAGGTCATTGCAGCTTTTAGCTTTGGGCTTTTTAAGGTGTGTGTGTGTGGCGTGCGTGACCCCTGTGAACTGAAAAGAAATGGTATTCTGAGGAAAAGAGGAAAGAAATGATAGCCAATTTTGATCTAAAATTACAAGCTATTGCTGGTACGTACATGATCCTTTATTTCAAGCCAAATTATTTTGTTTTGTTTTTTGTTAGTGATATACTCCCTCCATCCCAAATTATAAGTCGCTTTGACTTTTTTATACATTCACTTTGCTATGTATATAGATATAACAATATATCTAGATGCATAGCAAAGTGGATGTAAAAAAAACTCAAAGCGACTTATAATTTGGGATGGAGGGAGTATGTTGAGAAATTTTAGAATAGTTTAGCATGCACTCCCAAATACTCGACGCTTCACGTTTTGCCCCTATAAAAATACTATTGAAATGCTTTAGAAACACTTAAAAATAAATAGTTTTATGATGGTGTTTTAGTCATTTCGACCTAGATAGAAAAATTGGTCATCTTGGTTATGCATTGGTCAAAGTTGCCAAGTACTATAAGAAAACAGAGATTAGTACATTCAGTCGTGAATTATCACGCGCATGTATGTGAGCTCAGCATGTAGGTATTTAGAACTAAGATAATAATAATGAAATGTGCTAGCTCCGGCCGGAATTAATTGACGTTGCGAACAGCCAACAATTTGCGACACCTAACATATTGCCGTCGAAAACGTCAAATAATACTGACGGTAGGGAGGGAATATATGGTACGTACTATAATAAGCAGCATTAAAAGTCAACAACAATCATGAACTTGATTAAGAAGATGTCCCTACACGCAGCATTAAAAGTCAATAGCAATCATAAACTTCAGCAGTCTCCCATCGAATGTTCGGATGCTAATTAGGAGAACTAAACATGAGCTAATTATAAAACTAATTGCAGAACTCCTGGACTAATTCGCGAGGCAAATCTATTAAGCCTAATTAATCCATCATTAGCAAAAGTTACTGTAGCACCACATTGTCAAATCATGGACTAATTAGACTTAATAGATTCGTCTCGCGAAATTAGACTCCATCTGTGCAATTAGTTTTGTAATTAGCCTATATTTAATACTTCTAATTAGTATCAAACATATGATGTGATAGGTGCTAAACTTTAGTAAGTGGTATCCAAACACCGGTTCAGGGTAAAGATAGTCTTGATACTTGTCGTTGATATTCGTGTAGGCTTTTGTAGCAATGACGCAAGCTAGGTATGGGAAAAATCGCGACTAGTTACAAGCTATCGCTGGTACGTACATGATCCTTTATTTCAAGCCAAATTATTTTTTTATTTTTGTTAGTAATATATGTTAGCTCGTGCTTCCAAATATTCGACACTTCAGGTTTTCCGAAACATACTTTCATGTTTTGGCCCTGTACAAATACTCCATCCATTTATATTTACAAGGTATAATATGACTTGACACGATTTTCCAAATAACACTTTGACCAATCTATTTACGTAGTAGATTTCATAGGGTGTTCTTATAGTCATAGTGACTAGAATTGCATGCCTGATCTATCATAACAGCTAGACTTGTGCTATGTTAATGCCCTTAGACTTCTTGTGTTGATAGGTATGATCATGATATGGTTTAATACTGTGTAAGGTGGGGGTTCTCGGGAGTCGGACCGGAAGTGGTGGTTTAAAGATGCTTTGTATGAGAACCATGAGTTTGCTTGCCATCTAGCTAGAACTATAACATATGCATAGTCTAGGCTTTGCTCTGGATGAGTTACCTCTTGTTCATATCTGCTCTTGCTTCATGTCTATATTCATCCCTATTCACAATCATCTTGCAACTAGAATCATGTTTCCCAATGTTTAGCTAGATCATGTGACCTTATTTCCATGGATTGATAAATCTTGAGAGAATACTCTAAGAAAAAAGCTACAACTGATCCGTGCGCTTGCGGTTCAAACTGGCGCGCTAACAGCCATCAATAAGCTTTTCTGGAACCGTTGCCGGGAAACAAGTGATCAAGTTTTAGATTAACTTTTGCATCTGTAAATATTTTTCTTGTTCATAATGTTCATGTGAATATTTTTCTTGTATATTCTTGATCTTGTATAGTTCTTGTATATGTTTTTCTAACCCTATTCTAAGATGGACTTGTGCCTCTTAAAAAAATATTTTCTTTTCTTTTTATGCATGGGAAAAAATAAAAATTGCAGGAAAATTAAGGGAGCAACTGCAGCAGGAACATCAATAGTTAAGGACAAAGAACCACCACTCAGCACTCGATCAAACAGTTCAGCTGAACCTCAACAACGAGCAACAATGGGAGAACAGCCCGAACGCAAGCTTAGCGAGCTTTGAACACTGAACATCAATGACCTGCTAATCTTGAACATAGCTATAGTTTAGAGGGCCTTTCGAGATCAACACTTCAATCATTGAGATGGTGCAACACAATGCGTTCACTGGTAAGGAGGATGTCAATATCCATTTGCAGCCATCCTACAGATATGCAACACCTTCAATTTGGACGGCGTCGACGACAATCAGCTACGTGCAAGACTTTTCCAGTACTCACTGTTGGACAAGGCACTTCAATGGTTTACACTCTGCAAGCATCAACGGTCGAGAATTGGGAGAGCCTGGTGCAAGAATTTTTTGAGAATCGATAAACAAGGTATGCCACTATGTCAATTATTTTTTAGACTAATGTTCCTTGGAGATTTGTTTATTCAAGCAACAGGTGTTGGAAGCGACCATGTCAAGAAAAGATGGAAGATTGGAGAACCTTTCTGCATAGAAGGAGATGATCCGGAGGTCATAAGGACTGGATGCAACAAGATTAGAAGCTCCATGACACTATCAATCTTCTCCAGTGGGATGCTCAAGAGCTTCTAATTGAGTAATGCAACTAAGGAAGAAAATTGCTCAGATTGTCGACCCAAAGCGCAGTAGCCTCCCCTAATCCCAGCACCTTAGCTAAAGCAAGAATTATGGAGAAGATGCATCGTTGCCACCATGCTACTTACTGGTGCAGCAATGGTGATGACCTCAAAGCCAAAAGGTGCGCGAAATAATGCCTCGAAGACCACAAGATTAAGATCATCAACATCTCCAGACCAACACACAAGAAGCTACTGTTGTTATCAATATTTTGTGCTACCTCAGAAGAAAATAACAGAATATTTTTAAATATTCAGAAGCCCCATGAAGCCTACATTCCAACGGATCAAGTGGCAAGGCAATCGGATGTTCCTACAAGCGGTTATGGCCAAATCATCGAAGGTCGCGCGTCTTGAACAGTTATGGACAGCACATAGTGCTGAGATAAAATGGGCATAACTCTCTTATTTGAACTCCGTTTTAGATGAATGACCACTCATTAGAAAGGTAATTTTATAAAATTTTCAATAGAGCAATATTTTGGTATGTGTTCTATTCTACATGCGGAGGAAAATCCGTGAAGAAGAGGTTGCAGCAAAATGATGAGAACAAGACGAATGAGATGAAGATGACAACAATGAAAAGAAGCTTGGGAAATGCTTTTATTAAGCGTACATGATCAAATTCAGAAGCTTAGAATAGAAACAAAACCTCTGGAGTATTGGCAAATGAAGATGTTAGAAGCTTAGAATAGAAGCTTGGGAAATGCAAGGAGATGTTAGAAGCGAATCACGATGTATTACAAAAGATGACATCAAGCTGAATGATACTTTGGATTCTCACCAAGTACTACTCACCAGGGAAGATGCAGATTCTTCGCAATAGGATATTGAGTTGCGCCCAATACACTACAGAGACAACCTCTGAGGCATTCGAGCGCTTCAACGACTACCCTGTCCACATCATAAATATCCAAGAGGAGACCTAGTTGTGAAGTTCTACGGCGGGTTGACAGCACCTTCACGTGCAATAATCGATGCATCCGCCGGAGGTTCCATTGCTGACCTCACACACACTCAAGACTAATGCTTTATTCAAGAAGGTGCGTAATAATGATGTCTGGGCATCAACGGGAAATAGTTCATTCATTCAGAATGTGTGCAAGGCAAAAGGCATGCTAGAAGTGGAGCGGAGCATGTTGGATCATCAACATCACAGATTGAACGTTGTTGTTGCGATCAATTTTTGGTCCACAATTAGAGATGTACTATAGATGAAAAGTAACATATTAAGAAGTCCCATCAAGTCTTATTTCCAACGCATCAAGAATTGCCAAGTTTGGAGACCCGTAGAAAGAGTTACGATAAAATCTTTCAACGCTGCACGTTCTGAAATCAGTTCGGGACAGAATGCAGTGCCGGAGTAAAGAGGCGTAACTCCCTCGTCCAAAGTCCATTTCGGGTGAATGACCACTTGTTGGAAAGGGATTGATGCACTGTGCTGTGGAGCAAAAGTTTTGTACATGTTATATCTGGACGTAGAGGAATTGAATGAAGAAGAGGCAGCAATGAGGAACGGTAGCGCATAATGAAAACATGGAGGTCAAGATCGACATGTTGATGAGAACAATGAACAATCTAGAGATGAGAAGCTAGTTGCATAACTCAGAGGAGAATGCAAACCTGTAGAAAAAAATTAGAAAAAAGAAAATAAAATAAAGAGGAAGAAGACTACAGTACCACCACAGGATGCTGGGGAGAGTAGAAATCTGAAGGTCCAGCTATAGACGATAACCGAAGCGCTTTGCGGGAGGCAACCCGAATGTTGAGTCAGGTAATAAACTTTTGGGAGGACAACCCAATTTCTTTGAGTCATTTGAATTTTAGAGTTTTGCTACACTAGTCACTTCTTGATCTTGGATGTTTTTGTCGAACACTTTGATGCATGATTCTTTGCTTGGGCGTTAACATTTTGTTTCTTTTCAAACCTTTCAACCAAACATGTGACATAACCCATCCTATTTTTCTTCTTTTCATCACCCATGAAAAATCAGAACCAGAGGAGCTAAAAAACCCTCAGGACGATCAACCTGCTTCCACAAGATCCGATTGGCCTGGCCTATTTTTGTGCACAAAGAGCCCCATCTTTGAGTAGAGCCTATGTAATATTTTTCATGATCTATTTCTGTATAGGATACGCATGCTAGGCTCATGGAAAATTAGGATGAAAATCTCTTTTGATTTATTAATGAAAATCCAGTTTTTCTTGTTAGAGTTTTCTAAGCCATTTATTTTTGTTTCTTTCAAAATTCCCTCTCTTTTTTTAGCAAAAATTAGGAACCCAATCCCATAACCACGCATGGTAAAAATTAAAGATTATTTAGTCTGATTTGATAGATTAAGTATCTTTGACTTAACCTAAATTAATGTGGACAAGAATTCTTGATCTGCATTGGTTTATACAACGAACTTCACCTCTGATTTACATAATGGCTTGGTGATTGCATTGAGATCATTTTCAAAATCAGACATGAATTTTCATGTTGAGAACAATAAAACCACGACCAAGCATTGATCATTTTTTTTGAGCCATGGCTTTTGCGTTTCGCTTTGCTTTCTCACATCGGCAAGAAACCCCGACGTGCTCTCTGTTTGTGCTCTCCTTAGGAACCATGAAAAATAAAATATCGAGCAAAGAAAAGAGCATGTTAAAGAGCATGTCATGAAAGTCCTCAATCGAAGGATCAGTGCCGAATCATTCTTCAAGTTGACGCAAGGACATGATAAGGAAGAACAACAGTTAGGTAACGGACAAAATAACCATTGAAGAAGGGAGAAGCATCACAATCTTGGTTTGCATATCTTTCTCCCCTCCTTGTTTTCCATATGACAAGTTGTGGTGGTGTTAGCATGTTTTCAATGTTGTTTTTAGCGTGTGCGTCGAATGAAACATTCATCACTTTGAGCTTAATGTCATATGATTAATGTTGATGATATTGTTTATGCCTTATGAAAAATGATAGATGTTGCCACCTTGTTGATTGTTGTATTTAGTTATGCATAGCTCGATAGGTACTCCTTAAATATGACTTAAAACAATTGAATGCCAGCTAATTTTTTTTGAAAGTTAAATGACTTTTATTAAGACCCACATAATTCTTGTTGCTCTCTTGTTTAAATTTACTAAAGGCTTATTTTTATTTTTATGAAATAAATTCTTTATGCTAGTCACTTCAATAATAATTCTTGCAAGAGCTCTATCCTATCCGAAGCCATATTTGTACCTTCAGGATAAACCTTAGATTGCAAGTTTATATTTTAGATGAATTGTATTAGGATTGATTTTTGTGGTATGAGACTTAGAAGCTGATCATTCCTTTGTGTAACCATTTCTTGCTAGCCTTTTTATCCATGCATTGTGACTTTTCTGCACTAGAAATTTCGCAGGGCATCCAACCAAAAAGCCAAAACTTCTTTTTGTGATTACCCTCTTTGACCACAACCCAATATGAGTATGGAATAAATTCTTGATGTCATCTCAGAAGATCCATTGGCACCTTTTCATGATACTTGGAGGCAGCCAGCTATGTGCAGAACAAATATCGAAGGAAAACAAGGCAAGACAGGGTCAGCCCAATTGGTCTGGGTGGTTCCCTCCTTAGGAAGCTCTAATTTTTGGTGATGACCTCCCTGAAGAATCAAATAATTTTTTGCAGAAGACCAAAAGATTTTATACTTACATTAGCAGTCATTTTATTCTCTCTTACATGATCAAGGATGAGCATCATTCAAGCATGGGGGATAGAGTCATCGCATTATCTTTGACTACTACTGAGTAAGTATTATGTTGGAAAAAGTTCTGAGAAGGCAAAAAGAAAGAAAGAACAAAAAAAGAAAAAAAAAGAAAAAAATGAGATGAGGAAAAGAAGAAAAAGAGAAAAAATAAATAAAGAAAGATGAAAAAAGGAGAATAAAAATGCTCCTCGGTTCTTTGAGCTTCATAAAATTTCCAGTGCCCTAAATGTTCATTCATACTCATTTTTCAACCATGTACAATCCGATAACGAAAACTTCACTTGTGTCTTGTGATCACCACCTGCCCCTTGCACATGTCCACCATCTAAAAAGTGTGTGTTCTGTTCTCTCTCTCTCCCTTCGCAATTATATCTCCAAAATATTTTTGACAAGTCTCAGTAAACCCAATAGAAGTTTTTTCTGGTTTGATATAATTCTGAATATAATACTTTGCTAGGACTATTTTTTACCTACCAAGCTCCAGATAAAGCCTTGCACTTACTTATATGAGTAGAATAGGTTGACAATGTTCTAGAACATGCTTTGAGAGACTTGATGAGCTGATAGTTTCCATTGAGTAATTTTAAGAATTTTGTTTCTAATGTCACTAGCTCCTTTTTGAAAATTGTGCTCCATTGAAAGAAAAGTTCTGAAGTTCACTTAAATTTGAGAGCATTGTTCTAAATTCTTTGTAGCTTGTTCATCATTGAAAAATGTCTATCCTCCAGAATGATAAGCTGGCTACAACTTGAATATTAATTGAACATCTGAATGGAGCGTCATGTCGTGCTATGTATGATTAAGTGCATGTTAACACTGAAGGGCAATGCTGATTTCTATTGAAGATTTGCTCGAGGACGAGCAATGTTTAAGCATGGGGGGATTGTTGATGCTCGTTATTGATACCTTTTTACCTTATATTCAATATTGGCATACAAATGATATCATAACTATTAATCATACTCAATAATCGGGTTGTTTTCGCATATGCATTGTATTTTGAAGGACATTCTATTTTTGCAGACAATTGGGCTAAATTGGAGAATAATTGGATGAGGCTTGGTGTAACACCCAGTGTTAATAACAACTTAAGTATGACATCAAGAAGTAATCGTGAAGTTTGGATTAAAGGAAGGTAACTTGAGTCAAAGTCAAATTTGAGCCGAATTTAGCCAAAATTGCAATTTGGAGATTTAAAATCGAAAAAATTTACCAAAAATATGAAGTTGAGGCTTGAGTAAGTTTAAAACTTAAGGGAACGACATTGGACATTAAATCAAGTCCCAAACTCCTCAAGAAATGCAATTGAAAATCAAAATCAAGTAAGTACTATTCATTATCCGAAAACAGGAAAATTCAGAAAAACATGATGAGTATCCACATTGGAAATTGAATTCTGCCCAATTTTTCAAGTAAGTGGACAAAGGCAACTAAACAGCAGTGAAGTATGATCCTTGGACATGTTTAGTAGGGTGTTGTTGCTCAGGAATAGTGAAGGAATCAAATTCAAATTAAAGCTCAAAGTCATCACTCTGACCATTTCGGCCTAACTATTGAACTGCACTTTTCCTAAGTATGAAAACAGCAGCAAGTGACTATGTTTGGAGCAAGATTCAGAGAAATGTAGTGCGAGAGGTATATGTGTTTATGTGCAAAATGGAATCCCTATTAGTTGTAGAGCACGAATGGTTAGTGGTTGGACTATATGGAATAAGTTTGGGCTACTGAAATTGAGCCCAAAGAAGGATAAATGACCACACATTTTGACTGTCGAAACTGAATCATGGAGGTTCAGTTAACACGAGGTTCTGGCAGAAACTTTGAGCTCCAAAATCTTGGTCTTAGGGTGCTCATTTAGGTTAGAGGCCAATCTATAAAATGGAGTACTTGGACTACTCTACAAGTTTGCTTAAGGAACATTTGGACCTTGGGATTTGAAATTGGGCGATAGGGAGGTCTGAATTTCGGAGCGAAGAAGAAGAAGGAAGAGGGGGAAAACAAGCAGAGCAGGAACAGAGCCGTGCCACCACCAGCACCTCTGCCCGCCTGCCAGCGCGACAACCCCATCCACGCCACGCACGCCCGTGAGCCATCGAGGTGCCCTCCATGCACGCGGTGAACGCTTGAATATATACCGCTCCCGCGCTTGTCGTTTCACCGGCCGCTGTTCTTTTGCCGCGCAAGCACCAGCTCAAGCGAGCACCACCACCGTCGACCGAACCTACAGCTCCGCCGCCCTCCTCCGCAATTCCACCCGCCCGGAGCCCCGTCAGCTCTTCCTCCACGCCCCACGCCACTATGTTTTCCCAGCTCCCCGCCGGCAAGCTCAAATCGCCATCGTTCCTGTCCGCTCGGCCACTACCCCTCCTCCTCCGGTGAGCCCTCCGCGCCGCCCCTTCTCCACTCTTGTGCTTAGGTTTAGAGGCTCCTTAGGTCGCGTGGACCCCGTAGAACGCCTCCGCCGGCCGCTTGCGCCGCCGCCGGACCTAGAAGTCGGCCGGCCTCCGGCCATGGCCGCCGCCGCCCGTGGAGGGCCCAGCTCAGGCCGCCTCTGGGTAGGCTAGCGCCACCTGCAGGTGCACCGGGGCCTAGGGGTACTCCCCGGCCCGGCCCTGTCGCTGGCACGGCTGCCGCCGGCCTTGCCCGCCCCGGCGCCCTGTTTTGGCGTCGGGCAGGGGAGGTTTGGTCGGCTGGCCCACGCGCCAGTAAGGATAGGGGGGAGGCCGGTAGGAAACTAAAAAGGGGTAGTCCAGGGGGGTTTTCGGATAAGGTTTGAATTTTTTTATTTTAAAAATCGGTTTAATTACCTGATACACCTTTTAATTCACCAAAAATAATAGGAGCACCCAAAAATAGCGAAATAAATTTTAATAGATTTGTTTTTATCTCCTTTGCTCACTAAAATTATTAAACCTTAATTATTTATTGAAACATTTTAGGTATTTATTTAGTGCCTTTAATTAAAGGTATTAAATAAATACTTAATAATTCCAAAATACATAAATATGAAATAATGCTTTTCTAATTACAAATTAACCATAATCCATAGTAATTAGGAGTTTAAGGATAGAAATATTTTTGATGCTTTTCAAAAATAAAAGGAAAGGCTTACATTTTTAAATAAATAAAAGATAAAGACTAAGTGTTTATTTAATGCTTAAAATATTTAAGTAAATACTTAAGCTTTATGAATAAATAAAATTCTGAATAATGTTTTGATTAATTCCAAACAAATGTTAATCTATAGTTTTACAATTTCTTTCACATTAGAAATTAATTCAAAAGCTAAAAATAAAAAGAAAAGTCAAGGAGGGGTTTAGTAAGGGAGTTTAAATCGCGAGTTAGACGTTATGGGTAAAGTTTTGTTGGCTTGCAACTTTATCATGAAGTTAAGTTGTCTAAGTCATTGTTGGCTTGCAACTTTATCATGAAAGAAGTTGTAGAGTTCGTGCTTAAAAAAAGTTGCATCTCTAACTCATGCATACGCTTTATCGTAGGCACTGAAGCTCCCGAAGCGGAATTTCTAGAAACTTCTGAAGAACCTCCGGAGTTTGAGGAAATTATTGAGTTGATCCCTTGTGAAGCCGGACCGTCGAGCAACGCTAACATTTTTACAGATCAAGGCAAGCCCCGGTGCATCTATGCCTATCTATTTTGGAGTTATTATTTCATGTGTCCAACTATTGGTTATTTCTTTATGAATGCATTAAGTCTAGGAGTTGATTGAAACCTTACTTTTATGCACAATCCAACCTTGTTATTAAGGACATCTTTGCCACTTGTTCAATAATTAGTAAGTATCCCATGCTTAACTAAGCATAGTCGCGCTACCTTTACCATACCTGAGTACCTATGGTACTCAGCAACCTAAGGTAACATTGCCATACATATGTATATCAGAGAAATGACCTGTTTTGAAAGATAGTGGACGGAAGGTTGGATGGAATCAAGAAAGAAATCTTGAGTTCCGTAGTTCCATCTACTCGATTAATTTGATTAAGGACCGATCGTTGTTTTAACCCGTGATCAAGTGATATTACCTGGTTGCTTACTGCTATATGGGAACCAGCAAGCCCGGTAGGTTGGTTGGCTCTCTGATCGGAAATATTTCGTACCCGTGCTTGGCGTGCAGTGGAAGGGCAGGGCGTAGCCTAAAACTCACAGTGGAGATCGCCAGACGTGGGGTTCCATGTGGGGGTGCGGCCCTGGGTTCGAGTGGTCATATTTCCGATCGTTGGGTACAACTAATCGAAAGGTCGTTATGTGCAACCCGGACAATTGTACATGGCTGGTGGTCGGGTATCTCCTGCAGGATGTAAATCGGTCCGGATCGCCGCAATTCTCAGATATGAATGCACTTGATCATTGCTTAAGCATCGTAGTGTAACAAAGAGAAGCGAATCGTTGTTTTCGAATAAATATGTTGTATGACTTAGTTCCATCTAGTTGCTAAAATATTTTTCCTCATTTAGACTGATCAGGTAACAAACTCAATCTGAAATAAAAGATAAAACTAAGGTTTCACTTATAGTAAGCTCTTTCTGCAAAAGGTGAGTCAGCCAGTACACCATAAAGCTATCATACAGTGTGTCAAAAATATTTATATTGGTTAGACGGGTCAGACTTGCTGAGTACTTCGTACTCAGGGGATCCTTTGTTGTTGTTTTCAGAAGCCCAGTAGGGACTCACCGAGGAGGAAGCACCGAAGAACTAGGGTCTCTTATGAGTCTCATGATACCCTAGAATAAACTTAGATGTTTAATTACTTACACCGGACTGTTTTATATTTTGAACCTTAGCAATGGTTTAACTTGCACTGTTAAGTTTCTTCAATCTATGGTTTGTAATAAATCGTACCCCTGTTATGTATGTAAAAATGTAATATTTGTTGATGCTATCCCATCGTGGAAGCGATCCTGATGTATGGCTATGGAACACCCCGTGGAGGTTTTCAAGGAGTTCTGTGAACAGAACCCTTGACGGACTACCGGACTTACACTATTTTAAGTACGTTTTGGATAATTGTTGTTCTGACAGCAATTACGCGCACTTAAGCTAGTTTAAGTTGGGCGGTTCCGCCGCACTTGGGACAAGCAATGATCCAGAGAAATACGAAGGCCAGAGGCCCCAAAAAGGGCCTAGGCCGATCGACCTAGGGTCCCTTGGGACCCATTTATGCTTATCTTCGGCGAGGACTCTTCCAAGAAGACTTAGGGGCTAAGTTTCACAAGATATGGCAAGTTAACTTCGGAATCAAGATGAAAGCAAGCAGCACTTTGGAAAGATATCAAGATCCATCCTTATCCTATGACTATCATTGTTGACGCTCGTTATTGATACACTTTTAGTGCCATTTAAGTGGTATTTTCATATATATTCTTACACTAACCTGCCAGTTGGCACTTGAAATAACCCCATTATTACATACATGTTGTATTTTGGAGGACATTCTGTTTTCGTAGGAAATTGAACTAAATTGGAGCATAATTGGATAAGGCTCAGGAAAAGCAACAACCTAGAGAAAGACAAAGGCCAGAGGCCCCAAAAAGGACCTGGGCCGATCGGCTTATGGGGCCTAGGCTGATCGGACTAGGGTCCATTGGAGCCCATTCATGCTCATCTTCTACAAGGACTCCTCCAAGATTACTTAGGGGGTTAAGTTTCACAAGATCTGGCAAGTTCACTTAAGGATCAAGGATGGAAGCAAGCATGACTTTGGAAAGATATCAAGATCCATCCTTATCCTGAGGCTATCGACGTGCAAGTCCCGCATGCAAGTAAAAATAAGTTTCCAAAACATCAAAGAAGACTTGGTGACAAAGTTGGGCACAAGATGACAAAAGAAAGGCCTAGGCTGATCAGCATGGACCCCCCTAGGCCGATCGGCCTGGGGTGTTTCCTCGCCTTCCAATTTAAGCCATGACACCTCTGGACTATAAATACCCCAAAAATTCACTAAGACCCTAGGTATCAATCCACCAAAACTCGATGAAACTAAGGACATCCACTAGATGGAGCTGAGGGCCGCTGCAAGTCTTCATAGTTGTCTAGGATATGGCTTAATGGCTTAGGCTGACCCTAGCCACTATGGCCTCCTTGCGCAATTGTGCCATGGTGGAGTTCATGAGCTAGTTGTGATCATCAATGGTATATACTCGAAGGTGATGATCTAAATACATCTATTATATGAGCAATGTTCTTCATGTCATCCGATCTATTAGCGACTCGTTGTCTCCTTCTATGCTTTCTACCTATCATGAATATGTTTGTTCCTTAGTATAATGCTAGTTTAGACTACATAGCATGCTTTATGTAATCATGGTGATTAGATGTAGTATGTTGACCCTTCTTGATAGCTAGATACGTTCACTTGTGATCGTGCCCTTAAACTACTTGTGCTGATAGGGGGATTGTGACGTGTTCCGCTTCCATGTAAGGTGGGAGTTTTCAGGAGGTTGACCGAATGTATTAGTTTAAAGATTGCTTTGGATGAGATGCACGTTGTGCTTGTTTATTAGCTAAAACTATAACTAGAAGATGGTAGGCTCTTGATACCTTTGGTGGTGTTATCTTATATGTATCTGTGGATGTGATCTACCCTTGTCCAAACCATCAATCTTTACATCAAGTTGACCCCTCATATGCAATCAATGCTTCATGTTAGGATAGATCCATTAGATTAGATGGAAAACCCTAGTCAGTTCGCTGCTGATCCACGGATTGATAAACCTTGGATGAAATATTATAAGGGAAAAGTTACAATGATCAGTGCGCTTGCGGTTCATAATTTGGTGTGCTAACTGCCGTCAACAATCGTCAAGCCAGGCCCACATGCAAGTGAAAATAAGCTTCCAGAGCATCAGAGTAGACTTGGCGACGAAGTTGGGCATGAGGGGACAAAGACAAAAAGAAGGGCCAGGCCGATCAGCCTGGACTCACCCAGGCCGATTGGCCTAGGCCTTTCCTTTGCCCGTTCAGCTTCTCTTTTGTACCATGGCCTCTCCAGGATATAAATACCCCCTTTCTCCATCGGCACTGGGTGTGGAATTTAGGTTCGAAGCAGAAAGAGCAAAAGGACTCAAGGGACAACATCTATAGAGAGCTGAGGACGGTGCAATTATCCAGAGGCTAGCTTAGGCTAGGTTCTGGCCGGCATGATTACCCTGCGAGGAAGATCCACGCTGGAGTTATGGAGCTAGGATTTACAAGTCACGGGTATGGCATCGGTGGAGATCTTGTGATGAACAGTCATTCATGGTGAAGTAATAGATTAGTTCCGATTCAATAGCGATCATATGCCTCCTTTTATGAGTTCTCATGTTATGTGTTTGCTTATTCCAACCTATTTATGTAGTAGATTTTATAGAGTGTTCTTGTAGTTATGGTAACTAAATTGCATGTCTGATCTATCATAACAGCTAGACTTGTGCTTTATGTTCATGTCCTTAGACTTCCTGTGTTGATAGGTAGGATCGTGACATGGTTTAATACTGTGTAAGGCGGGGGTTTTCAGAAGTCGGACCGGAGGTGGTGGTTTAAAGATGCTTTGTATGAGAACCATGTGTTTGCTTGCCATCTAGCTAGAACTACAACATATGCATAGTCTAGGCTTTGCACTAGATGAGTAACCTCTTGTTCATATCTATATTCATCCCTATTCACAGTCATCTTGCAACTAGAATCATGTTTCCCGATGTTTAGTTAGTTTAGATCTCGTGACCTTGTTTCCACGGATTGATAAACCTTGGGGGAATACTCTAAGGGAAAAGCTACGACTGATCCGTGCGCTTGCGGTTCAAACTGGCGCACTAACAGCCGTCTACAGCCTTATAAATAAAAATGGAGGGAGTACTATTGAAATGTTTTAGAAACACTTTAAAATAGCTTTATAATAATGGTGTTTTAGTCATTTCATCCTAAAAAAGTTGGTCACCTTGGTTATTAGACGTGGGAATGGATTTAGAAAATCCAAATCCAATTGGACTTTTTCCTTTTGGACTTCGTTGGGCTAGATTAGTTTTGGATGTGGATGTCCGCATGCTAAAATAAACTGGATGTCCAAGCAGTATTGGACTACACAGCGGCGAGTTCATCGATTGTCATCCGCCCGCGATGGTCCTCAAGGAGGCAGCCGTGTGAGAGCTGCTTGCGTTGCTCCGGCCATGATTGGCGGCCGAACGGGCGGAGCTGCAGGCGGACTTGACATTCCACTACTCCGGCACGGCGGCACCCTCATGGCTTGAGCTTGATGCCGCCACCTTTGCCCACATGTTCACAACCGGCATCATGCTCATCCATGGAGGCGCTCGAGCTTGTCAGTGGTGAGAACACCGGCATGTGGGACACCGCCGCCAAGAAAGAGCATGCGCTGGAAGACATGCGCCGGGAGAACGAGACCCTCAGGACCAGCGAAGCTGAGGCACAAGAGCACGCCGAGGAGCTCGAAGCGCAGCTACTTGTGGCGGTGACATCAACTGACAGCAACGTCGCAGTCAGGAAGGCGGCGGCGGTGGAGATCCCGCTGGTGGAGAAGTGGAGGTGCGAGGCCGCACAGGGGAACGCGGCGGTGCATGCGAGTAGCTGCGCTTCGAGACGGCATTTCTAGACCCTCGCAACCTCGCGGAGCGCAAGTCGGCGGCAGCCGCAACGACGATGTTGTCTGAATAGTCAACGGACTCGTTTGGATAATATTTCTGGATATTGGACTTCGAGTGAGTGAATTGGATTGGATTGGACATGAACTTCAAAAATTTGAATATTCCTTGGATTTTTCTTAACCGGAGGTTTCATAGAGAGTTTCATGACCATTAAATATCATGCCACATCAGCAATTTTGATGACATGGCAAAGTTATTATGATAAAAGACGAGAGAGGGTTTCATCATATGTGGGAGGAGTTTCATCACTATGAAACCCAACAAGCACAGTTACCAAGTTTCCAGTCGTGATAATTGTGCCATGAAACTATGCACTGAGACGGATGTTATTTGGATATGGATGTTATCCATTCCCAGGTCTATTGGTTATGCATGCATTGGTCAAAGCTGCCAAGTACTATATTAGAAAACAGAGATTAGTACAATTCAGTCAGACATCTTATAAATGTGAATTACCACGCGCATGTGAGCTCGCATTTAGCTATTTATGAAGTAATAAGAGAATATAATAAAATGTACTAGCTGCGGCCAGAATTAATTGACGTTGCGACCAGCCAAACTGAATTGCAATTTGCGACACTCAACGTACTGCCGTCGAAACCGTCAAATCATACTGACGGGAGGGACGGAGTAGTACGTACAATAAGCAGCATAAAGAGTCAAAAGAACTATATATAGGTGGGTAATTTTCCTGCTCAAAAGAAAAGGAACTTTTGCCTATAGGTGGTAGGGCCACACCAGAGAGTTATCCTGTTTCTTAGGAAACCTAACCTAGCAGAACTATATATGTTTTTACATGAAGTTTAGTTTCGTTATGCAAAACTATTTATTACTGCGGATGTCCATATAAAACCTATACCATCAAACCTAACCTAGCTCCTTGACATCAATGTCATAACTCTCCCGGTATCAATTCTTGTAATTCTAGTGTTAACTCACACTTTTCTAATGCATGCTGGCTACATATATCGACTAGAGTTCTAATCTTTCCTGGTAGTTATTTTATGAGTGGCCAACAACTTTAGTATGTAGTGAATGGCCGATAGTTTTCTAAATGTTTTTTTTGTCTTTCCCAACAGTTTTGATAAATTGCCAACATCATTTTGAACAAATATATTTACCAACAATTATGACAGATAACTAACATATACTAGAAATAATTGTGACCATGTCAAAGTAGAAACTATTGGGAAAGATTATCACTCTTGTATGCATCAGAAAGATAAGAAGAAGAAAGAGAGGATCCCATATTGTATTTCTCTGTCATTATTTTATTCTCCTCCACATTCTTTAATACTAATTAATTCATAGTAGTCACAAGATAGTTATTATATATAACAAATTCAATTTCCTGTGCCCTCAATTCTTTTTTGTTATCTTGTGTCCTTTTTTCCAACAAAGAAATTCACATGCATCCGGATAGTTGATCGCAGTACAGTACCACATTATCCTGTGGAATATTCTCCAGTCATCCACTAGCTCATGTCTGGTAAATTGTCTGATGCAGGATTCCACAGGCTGGAGTTGAAATTTTGCCATACTTTACCAGTCAGTCGCGAGCTGACCAAATAATGCGTAACGATTTCCTATCAACCTTCTATAGCTTTATATATGAATTCTCAAAATATTGCTCCCGGTTTCATTTTCTAAAAAAAATATTGCTCCCGGTTACTGTTTGCCACGCACAAGATGTGCGTCACTGTCGCCTACTTGCCTATACGGTCTCTACTACGTGATGGCCTGTCCTCCAGCAGGAGAGAAAAAATGCTCTATGAACATGAGAAATGGGTACGACCATACGGCTTGCTTCAGATGATAAAGGACATAACGAGACATGGAAAAGCATAATAAAGGTTCCTAGAAAATGCATAATAAAGTATTGCATGCAGGTTTCAAATTCCACATGAACAATGCACACCACCACATTCTGCCCCATCTGACTCTTTTGTATGGGTGTGCTACAAGTACTACGACGCGAAGCTTCGCGTCCATGCATGACAAGATCACAATCACGAGGACAGCGAGAATATTTCGTCGAGGACACGGGGCACGACAGGCTGCAAAGATGTGAAAAGGGATCGTGATTTTCCTCGAGGAAACTGATGGTAGAGAGCTCTCGACCGTCCTTGCCCGTTCTTTAATATCTGCCTCCACATAAACCTGTTAATGTACGACGGATCGTGATGGATTAAGCAAATGCTATTAACTGTACACCATTTGTGTGAATTTTTCGTGACAGATTTGCAAATAGCCTATCCAAACTTAAATTCAAACTCGATTTCTGTGACGAACATCGGTAACGTCATACATTGAAAACGAAAATCACCATGTGTTTGATACCATGTGTTCTTTGGCAAAAAAAAACCAAAAGAATGTAAATTGCAAGATGATGGAACCATGGAGACTTTACACAACAACTTCAAGTGTTTTACCACTAGACTACACCTTAAGTAGTCATATTCTCTCATATTTACAAATCATTTTTGGCCCACTCCAACATTTTTGTGGGCTGAGTTGGGTTATATGGGCTTAAGCCTATTCTATAACGGTATTTAATGTCACAGATTGCGTCGATCTATGACGATTACGCAAAAACATCACGTAGGTTAATTTGTGACGTTCAATACATGACAGAATCTAAAATCGTCATGGACATTATTTTATGACGACGATTTTTCAATGAACTATGACAAAATTTATGACAAGATTTTTTATAGCGGAGTCTCGTCTCACGCGCACACAACCATTAATGTCTTGAGACTACAAGCCACAGCTAGCTTAGTTTTAGACATGGATAATGTTTCCATGCTCCACCTAGATACGGATTTGTATCATCGATCGACCTCAGAGCTAATCTTTGGTGTTTGCGCTGGCAGGAAGGAACGAATTAAACAACAAAGGTCGTGTGACATCATGGCCGGTTCCAACTCGTAAACGTGTATGGCTGAGCTCAAAGACACATCAGCGCCGCCGAGGCATATCATCTCCCCCTCTTTGTGATTTCGTGACCTCTTCCCCTCTAAAAATGCCAGCGTGGTCGTCATCTTCTCGCTGCTCTTCTAAGTAAAGCGACGCTACGATTTTGGAGCGTTAAGTAATAATGGATGGCCAAGTGACCACCTCTGCTTCCCGGCTAAAAATGACAGCTTAACAGTGTACACTAAGGAGTAAGGATGGCTCTATCTTCTGGCTTCAAGCGTGTGCTTGTCAATTTCGGATACTGTTCCGATTTCCTCTTTCACTACTGGAAAACTCAGCATTCGTTCCGAGACTCAGTTCTGGTTGCATTTTAGTTCAGTACTAATGTGAGCATTAGTAGCGGGTCTAACGGCTAGTCCCCGATGAGCTCCCCGTGCCTCCCTTTAGTATCGGGTGGAGGTTTCACCCGGTACTAAAGGTCACCTATAGTACCGGTTGAAGCCTCCAACCGGTACTAATGTGCCTAAGGACCTTTAGTAGGTACTATTGGGTGATCTTTAATACCGGGTGAAGCCTTCACCCACTACTAAAGGGTACCTTCCCTCACACGTCAGCCCCCCTTCTCTCTCTCACCCCACACTAACCCCCCCTCCCCACACATACTTTTCCGCTCGTCCCCCTCATCCAGCCTCTCACCCGCGCCTCTATCTCTTTTTCTCCCCGCTGAATCTCCTCTCTCTCCCCAGCTGAATCCCCTCCCTCTCCCCCCTACACAGATCGACCCCCTCGCCGTCCCTACTGTCGTCGCCACCCCTCTCCTCCCCCCTCCGCTCGTCCCTCACCTCTTACATGTGGCAAGGAGCGGTGGCAGGGCAAGGAGTGGCGGAACTCCGGTGGGACAGCGTGGCAGCAGAGCGTCGGTAGGCGTGGCGGAGCAAGGAGCGCGTGGATCTTGAAGTATAGCGGCCACCTCTCCCTCAGATCCGACGGCGGCAGCAACCGACGAGCTTAGGAGCGGTGGCTGCGGCAACTGGCGGCGGTGACTGAGCAGCGTTAGTACGCCGCCTTCCTCCCTTCCTCTCTCTCTGGTGTGGGTCTCAGGTGATGTATGGCCGGAGCTCTGGCACTCGGGCGGACGGCGGTGGGGTGCAGCTGGGGCTCCACAAAAAGAGGATGCCTGCAACTCTCTCGATTAGGTTTCCGCAAAACCTAACAAAAAAACTCTTTCGATGACGTGCAGGACAAGCTGTTTCGGTTACTTTGGGCGTGTTCAGTTCCTGAGTAAACTTTACCTCGCCTCGCGTACGCAGGGCTAGCCTTGCCTTGCCAGCGGAGGAGAGCGGAAATAGCTCTCATGCGGAAGCAAGAAAAATCTCGCCAGCGCAGATTTTGAGAAGTATTTGCCGAGAAGCTAAACATTAATTTCTTTGCCCAGCCAAGCAAGGCAAGAGGCGGCAACGGATCCAAGCACGCTCTTTATTTCTACATCTTGTCCAGAGAAAGAGAGTACATTTCTATATCTGGTGGGCTCCAAAACCTTTTTTTTCTGAAAAACAATGGGCTCCAAAACTGATATGCGCACAAAATGGCATAGCGTGGGCCGGGCTAAGTTTGAGCAGGGGTGGACCAGCCCCGCAAATGCTAAGCCCAAAACCTCGCCTGATTGGAAAGCTTTACTTGATCGTAAGCTGATGTTTTTTTTTTATACCGACATCCTTTATCTGTTGGTTTAACGAGAACAGGCATCCATTCCATGCTTTTCGGCTGGGGACATGTCACGCACCAAATGAAACAGCAAGCTGACGTCGCTGGTGTACGAGGTCGCCGACGTCGCTGCTGGAGGAGCATAGCAACCGAATTTCGGCACGAGGAGCACGGCCCCCCGGCAAAAGGGTACACGGAGAAACCAAAGATCTCTTGGACCATCGAGGACGAGTCGAACCTGCCTTGCACTGTTGCACATAGCACATGCCGTCTTGCCGTGCCAGGCAACCGCTGCATCGCCCGCACATGTGGCGGAGGAGCAGCGGCGCCTCTCGCGCGCGGAGATTTTTTCGCGCGCCTCCTCCTTCCAGGTCCTCGCGCGCAGCCGTGTGCACCGTGTGGTGGGCTGGTGGTCCTCCCGTGTCGCGGGCTCGCGCCGCTCGGGTGAGGTGAGGTCTCAGGTGAAGGCTTCACCGTGAAGCCGTGTGCCACGCGGGCACAGAAAAGTTGAGAGCCCCAGGCCGCTATTTCCTCTAATATCCTGTGCCCCGGGGGGGCCAGCGCGTGCGCGAAAAAGATCTCGTCGTCGTCAGCGTGTGCCGTCCGCGCCGCGCGCGTAGAGGGAGGTTCCTAGCGAGTGGGACGACGGCGGCGGAGATCTGGTTCAGACTTGAGACAAGGCGGCGAATGGCCGTGAAACGGTGAAAGTATTGCCTTCATGGTTCGGGGTTACGGTTGAAGAAGAGCTAGTGTAGGACTCACGCTGCTGAGCGTGACAAGGCATCTCCTAGAAAACAGTTCCTTCGTAGGGCGGAATACAAGTGCGCGCAAATGTCCTAGGGTGTTTGGGAGACGGGGCTAAATTTTAACCCCTGTCACATCTGATGTTTGAATACTAATTAGGAGTATTAAACATAGGCTAATTATAAAACTAATTGCACAACCCCTAGGCTAAATCGCGAGACGAATCTATGAAGCCTAATTAGTCCATAATTTGACAATGTGGTGCTACAGTAACCATTCGCTAATGATGGATTAATTAGGCTTAATAGATTCGTCTCACGATTTTGCCTAGGGGTTCTGCTATTAGTTTTGTAATTAGCTTATATTTAGTCATCCTAATTAGCATCCGAACATCCGATATGATAGGGCTAAAGTTTAGCCCCTCCCACAAGCCTTGTGTGGGTAGGTAGTACTATGTTGAACAAGAAGGAAGGAAGGGTTTGATTTCTCCTGCTTTTTGTGAGATCTTCCCGAGGGAAACAAAGGGTTTGGTCTTTTTACGTGTTCCTTCTTCTCGTGTCTCTGATCATTCTAACTGCTTTTAATTACTTCTTTGAAGAAAATAAAAGAACAGTTTCCCTTTCTTCGAAAGTTTAATTTTTATCCTTAAAAATTCAAGCGAGAAACTATGAGAGTTCAGTTTTTTGATATAAACCTCACACCGCGGTTTCAATAGCTTTGTGGCAACACAATAAGTCAATGTTCCTTATTCATGACGATACGAATCTAAACAAGTTGTACAACAACACTGTAGCGTCCACGATCTGCTATCAAGATCTCGCGCCCCATCTTTGAACTTGTCCTGCTTCCCGAGCATTCCATTCCCACACACAACTATGACCTATCATGTCGCGAGCTCCACATACAGAGCCCTCCTCTGCCACCGTACACACATTTCACCACCCCCCTGGTTGCTGTCCGGCCATGGCAGCCAAGCATGTAAAACCTAACGGCAGCCAGCCAATCAGCACTAGACAAAAGGCCACAAAATGGCGGCCTCGCCGCCGTCAAGCCCGTCTCTAACCGCCGTCGCACTCGCCTACCCCCGGCGGGCCCACGCCCACGCCCCTCCGTCTCGTAGCCCGCAGCTCATTTCGTCCGTCCGCGCTCGGGCCCACTGTCCACCCAAGGGGCCCCACCTCCCTGCTGCGACAACTACCCCGGTGGCCCATCGTGGACCCACCGGCCACCGGGCGTACCGGCCCACCCAATCACCGACGGCCACGGAGGACGCCGTCGCGTGCGCGGGCCGAGCGGGCGTATAAATATTCGCGGCCCCGCGGCGTCAGCGGCGGACACCCTCACACCCACACCGCGATATTTGCGAGGGGGCGAGAAGAGGGAGCGGACGAGGAGTGAGGTGAGTAGGTGACCGCGATGCTGCTGCGGAGCGCGTCCTCGCCGCTGCTCAACTGCGCGCGCGCGCCGGCGTCGGCGGCGGAGCACCACGCGGTGGTGTCGCCGTCGCTGGCGCCCGTGCCGGCGCCGAGGCACGGGGCGGTGCTGTGCCGCGCGATGTCCGAGGGGGACCTCGCGGCGCAGCTCCTCGCCGTCCCCGCGGTGAGGGTGAAGAAGGACCACGAGGGGTGCGGCCACGGGAGGGCGCCGAGGCTGTCGCTGTCGGCGTCCTCGTCCTCGTCCGCCTCCATCTCCCTCGAGGAGGAGGACGGCGAGGGCGAGGAGGAGGAGGCCGAGGTCGCGGTTGCCGTGGCCGGGGCCGGCGTGCCACTGCCGCTGCGGCGGCTGCTGACGAGCACGGGGCTGGACGTGTCCGCGGCCGCGGCGCGGGAGGCGGCGCTGGCGCTCGCGGAGCAGCAGGGTGCCGGGGGCGGCGGCGGGCGCGGAAACGCGTGCGGCTGTGGCCAGGGCGGGGACGCCGGCGGCGGCGGCGACAGCGGCCGCGCCGCCGCGGACGCGCACTACCGGCAGATGATCGAGGCGGACCCGGGCAACCCGCTGGTGCTGGTCAACTACGCCAGGTTCCTCAGGGAGGTGGAGGGGGACGCCTCCAGGGCGCAGGAGTACTGCGAGCGCGCCATCCTCGCCAGCCCCGGCGACGCCGAGGCGCTCTCCCTCTACGCCGGGCTCGTCTGGGAGACCACCCGCGACGCCGCCCGCGCCGATGACTACTACACCCGCGCCGTCCAGGCCGCGCCCGACGACTGGTGAGTGCCATCACCGTGTCACTGTCACCTCTTCCAGCTCGGTGCAGGCGTTCAGATCAGACTGACAAACAAAGTTGCTCTTGCTCCTGCTGCAGCTACGTCTTGGGCTCGTACGCCGGGTTCCTGTGGGACGCCGAGGAGGACGACGAGGAGAACGACAACGCCGAGTCCTTGCCGCCGCCGTTCCTGGGGGCAGCTCAGCATCCTTTCATCACGGCGGCCTCTTAGACGATGAACTCTGAGATCTAAATCCACCACCGGCTGTGAACTAGCTGGATCCGGGCTCCTTGAAGAGCAACATGCCAGAAATCAGAGCGGCCGCTCCGACGAGTCACCGGCCGGCTCGCTGCCGCTTGTGAACTGAATCTCCGGCCACATGTAAAACATGAATCTGGAAGAGCACAACGCGTCTTGGCTTGAATTGTAGGGCTATGTATAGTAGATCTCTAGCCTGAGACCCTGCAGAGCTTGTACATGCACAACGTTCTTGGTCACTTGTGCATCAGTAGTAGTACCGCTTGTGAAATAAAAGTCAGAATCGTTTGTTCCAACTAGTTCATCAGAAGCAGAAATCAAACATCCCACAGAATCAATGCGTGGAGTCACAGCATCAATCGTCAACAAGTTTCTGGGGGAAGAGAGGATGGCAAAGAAATCGATTTGGAGCGAGAGGTATATAGCCCTGGAAATAGGACAATCATATGAAATTATTGCCAACTACAAATACCGCGTATGTGAACAGAAACTAAGACAAACAATACGGGGGGGTCACTTGCCATTCTTCAAACTCCTGGGGATGAGACTAATTTTAGTACATAATACCAGCCAGCAGTTTACTGCAGAAATAGCAAAATGTGATAAAGGAAAAAGGCACAGCCCTCCCATTTCACTGGAGCCGACTTGGTAGGTTTCTTCTACACGTTGAGTCCAGGTTCTTCGGGAGTGACTTGAGCACGGATTGGCTCTCGAACGGGATCTGTCGATGGCTTGTTTTCTAGCTCTTCTGTAGATGAAAGAGAAGCTGCGACATCAACTTTAGCCTTTTGCTCTGATGGCAACTTAGGGAGAGATTTTCGTTGGGGTTTCTTCACTGCATTTGTGGCGGGTGCTTTCTTGATACCATTTTGGGAGACCCTTTCGTCGAGGCTCAGACGAGCTGAACGCACTGTAGGATTTGTATTTCCTTCTGTGCCTGTTGAGGTTGTGTTCTTGGAGCGGCCAAGCTTTGGTGATCTAGGTCTTGTTGTAGGGATCTAATATCAAAAGAGAATAGTATAGCATCCTCGAAGTTAGGAATAGCAACATTGCACCTAGTTACATCTGACTAGATAAAATTTTAGTTGGAAATCCAAAACCAGCCATCTAGTGAAAACAAGTCAAGAATAGGCTTTTGAAGCCTAATAATTGTTGCCTCATTTTTTTTCAAAAGGCTATTAAGTGCTTCACAAAGTATGGATTATGAACTTGCAATGAATTCACCAAGGAACTACATATTAGGGATTTAGGGTACAAACCTAATACAACAAATGGCCAAAGGAAGACATGAATGATATGATGCTCAAGATAATTATTCATTTTCTGCTAACCTGTAAAATAAGAATCTCTACTACAACTGTACAAGTTACAGAAATTTATATTCAGGTGTGCAAAGTGCATTCTAAGCCCTCAAGTTCTTAAGCAATGTAAAGGCAAGGATGTAATTGATATCTTGATATCTGAATAGAAGAATGGCATAGCTCTTTTGTTTGCTAATTGATAGAGTAGAATTCTATGGCAGCTGGCAACAACAAATACGAGGCTCCTTTGTTAATTGTTATCATGTTGATATTATACCAAGATTAGGTTTTCAGTTCACCATGATGGTAAAATATGGTAAACTGAATTCAAGAGTTGCAGAAAACTTAAGGATGATTATTTGATTAACAGAATGTTTTCAGACTGAATCTTTAATGATAAGAATGTTTTCCACGTTAGCAATAAACTGAAATATTTCATCATTTAGACTTAGCATATCTCTGGTGAAACAAGAAGAAAGTTAGCCATGGGTAGGGGAGAACAATTACCTTCTTTAACTCAACCTTGGGAGGAGGTGGTTCCTTGTAAAAGCTAGGCATTGGTGCTGCCTTGAAATTTAAACTCTTTCTAAGCATTTTGAGTTCAGCTTCTTCAGCTTCCTGCATGGTATTAACAAACGGATTAAGCCATTGTTGTATTCTATGTCGCATCGAGCAATGCCACCTCCATAGTCCCACAAAAATAGAATACAGATACAAACCTTTGATTTGGCCTGCAAGTTGCTTTTCTCCAGTTCCTGTGCATGAATCTTCTCCTCAAGCTTTGAGTAGAACTATATCATTGCAGAACTGCGTAAGCAAAAGGAATAATACCCATACGTTCTGAAACTAAAACCTGTCAAAGTTAACTAATAATGAGTTACCTCTCTTCTTTTTTCAGCTCTCTCATCACACTTAAAACTAAAGCCATAAGCAGGAGTGCTGCCAACCCTTTGAGGTTTTATACTTTCATTTGATTCTTCTTCAATATCCTTTTCGACAGAATGTTGGTTTGATGGCTTCTGAGTTTTCTTCTTCTCTCTGGATTGGAATGAAGTGCATGGTATTGTAAGAAACTCTTTAATATCTAAGTGTGCTAGGTAAAAAATAAATTTACAGAGGAAAAAAATGACATTTAAGGTATGTCTTGGTTTGAAACAGGCATCCATAGAGAGAGCTTGTGTAGAAACTAATGTTAACATTTGGCATTACAGAACTCAGTTTCAACTGTCGCAAGACGGAAGTCATAACGAACAGTGGTGTCCAAAATGGCACGTGCTAACGTATAAACAAATTAAAAATAATACATGTAGCTAAAACTGTTTGTGGAACAAACAACAAAAATTGTTCAAAGAAATAAGAGGATCCCTACAAAAAAAGATCCCCTTTGCATATTTGACAGAGCAAGTACTTCAAAAGATGCATTAAATCATCTACGCTGCAAAACATCTAGCAAATTTAACAGTACCAACAATACATAGCCTTGCTGTACTCAAGATAATCTGGGTAGTTAACAGGCTTGACTATTAATTGGATGCTCAGAGCAAAGATTTGAAGTCCATATTCAGAAAACAGACAGAGTGACGCAAAACAGAGCCACAAAGTGCACAAAGAAGAAACAAACAGCTTACTTTGAGTCCTCATGTGATGGGCTCTCCTTGGCAACTGGGCGGAAACTGCTCTTTTCGGCCTTCTGAAATGAAAAAAAATCACCAACAAATATGTATAAGATCAAACTGCAATGCACATTAACATTTCTAAGAGCAATATATGAGCAGTTATGCATATAGGCACTATAAAATATAGGTAGGCATATCATAATTCATACATAAGTCATAACAAAAAATGAACTTACTTTCTTACTGACACTAGCATCACCATTGCTTGAAGAGCTATCAACTAGATCTGGATCAGAAACTCTTGCAATGGGTGCCTTAGGATAAGAAGGACTAGGAGAGCTTCTCCTAGCTTGACTCTTGTCTCCGCCTCGAGGGCTCTGTCTCTGAGATTTAACGACTTTTGGTGAATGGTTTTGACTCCCCTGGAACACATGAAAATGCCAGAAAATACATGACTGTCACCAGATTATCGATTGACAACATCAGCACCGACAATGTGTAAACATGGCAAAGCCTCACCTCAGGAACACGGGGCTTTATGTCCTGTGATTGTGAGGTGGCTTCTCCTTCCACCTCTTCAGATGGGTTGATCACCTCACTTTCGCCCGAATGCGCTCCATCAGCCAGCGCACCGTGTTCTTCTCCATGCCCCTCTACATTGTCACAGGGCGGCAACTTCCCCTTTGCCGCATTTTCAATGCCCATTGCACCAATAGCATCAGCAACCTCCGCGCTCGCATCCATTTTACGCTATCACCTCAGGATTTCTCTAGAACAGTTTACAAAGGAAACTCCCAAGCCAGCAGCTTGCACGAGCTATCCGCACTCACCGCAGGATCATGCTCTGCCAGTCAGCAAATGAATCCGTGTCAAACTAGGAGAGAAAAGAAACATTTTGGACTTTGGCCCCGGTAGCAAAGACAACACGAGCAATCCGCCAAGCAAGCAAGGGAGTCCTCACCAGTGGGAGAAGGAAGCAACTCCTCAGGTTTCGGCAGATCAGATCTCCGGTCCACTGCGGCGGCGCCCAGGGGAGACGAAGACGACAAGGATGCCGACGGGGAAAGGCGGAGAGGCGCGGTCGCGGTCCAAGGACACCTGGATCTGGATCGAGCCGTGGCTCCTCAGCGCAAGAAAGGAAATGGCAAGGGAAAGGAAAGGTGGCGGCTTTACCTGGCCAGGCGAAAGCGACGGGGAGTGGGGCGGGTGAAGCGGCGGGCGGCCGCAGGAGAGCAGGGCGTGGCGAAGGCAGGAGAGCGGCGGCGGCGGTGGGAGACTCCGATGACGGCAGCGGCGGCGGCGGCGGCGGGCGAGGTGGTGGGACGGCGGGAGGGGGACAGCGGGGGCGTGCGTGGCTCGTGCTGTGTCTGGGTTTCCGGGTGGTGGTTTCGAATTTCTACTTGGGACCTTTCTGCGTTCCTCCAAAGCTAACTTTCTGCTTTCAGTTTTTTCCCTATATTTATTTGCCTTCGGTTTCATCTTGTGATATGATCTTTGTCTGTTCCTGCTGTTTATTGTTTTGTGATGTGCTGTTTATTTATTTGTTTGTTTTGTTAGGTGTGGTGTTTATTTGTTCTTTTGTTTTCAAAGATTCGATGATAGTGGATCTTAACCATGCTAAGAAAGTACTCCCTCTGTTCCTATTTATAAAGCGCACTATGATATGTACAGCTTTCCAAATTAAATTTTAACCATTCATTTATTTTATATTATATTTTTTATGTTACAAACTTATAATCATTGGAGAGTACATTTGATTACATATCCAACCATGTCAAATTTACATTAAAAAATAAAAAAATATTGACTAAATTATTGATCAAAGATTGTAAATTTTGAACCTTGATATGCATGTTCCTTCGTCCTGTAATATAAGGCATCAAGGGTTCAAAATTTATCCTCAAATATAAGGTATTGTTGGCACATTTGGATAATTATCATTTAATTCTTTCTATAATTAACAAGATAAGGGTGATTGATTGGTTCCTTGTTATATGCAACTACCATTAAATCAATGGTATATACATCTTTCGCTACTCTTGCTAATATATCCTCGTCTTATATTTCAGGATGGAGGGAGTAAGCGGACATTAAATTGTGCTCCAAATTTCAAGAGATAGTTCAAGTGCGAACTAAACTCTTAAGCATTTTGATATCAGCCTCCCAATTCAAGCACCCATAGTATAGTTCCTAGACTCTATTAATTTTCATTTTTATATGTTTTCTCTATTAATTTTGTAAAATGGATCCTCATAAAATGAAACCTTTAAATTCTAAATTTAGACTTTTTTATATCATAGAGTTGAATCAAAACGACATGTTACTATGTTTCCAAAATTAAGAATCAAAACCACACGCAGCTACCATTAGGGTCAGGACTTAGGTATGTATCAAATATATATTTATGGACCACCAGAAGAATCGGATAGTCCCAAATATAGGGTTAGACATCAATGCGTGTCTGGCATGGAGACTATGATACATGAAGGTGTAGTCTGCATGGAATAGCAGGAACTACACGAAGATTAGGAAACTCCTCATTGTAATAAGAGTATCCGACTAGTATTCTTGTAACCAACCGACCTGTAACCCTGCCCCCGGATACATAAGGAGAGGTAGGGACCCCCTCCAACACAATTCAATACAACTAACGCAATACAACACACAGAACATAGGGTATTACGCTATTCAATATCCCGAACTTGTCTAAATCGTGCGTTAGCGTTCACCTTCGAGTTCCTAATGTCGGCGAACCCTACCAACCAATCCACTACCTTAGGGATACCCTTGGTAGGTTGCTTGTTCTAAATACCGACAGCATGTGCTAAATTGCGGCATGTCTTATTCTCTTCCTACTTAGCTCACACTCATCCTTGCCTTGCCCATGGCTCTTAGCTACGGGTGGTAATGGATCATGACCCCATACCTCTTTCACAATTCAAATCAACCCTATCTATCTTGAGCTTTAAATCATAGAATATTTTAATTCGGTATTTATTGAGCTCGATCCTTAAATTTGCTAGGCTAAATTAGAGGGTCCTTTACCACTCTTAGTTGGTAACGTAAACATGGAAATGGGATGAGATGATGACGGCGGTCCGTCCTCCTCGTTTCCCACCCTTGCCCTCAAGGGAGGGCCCGGAGGCAGACGAAGGCAGCAGCCGGCAGCCAAGCAGCTAATCGCGGTTGGAGACGGGCGAAGGCAACCTGTAGCGGGGACCGAGGGTGAAAATGGCTGGCGACGGGAGCGAGGGGTGGAGACGGTCGACGGAGCAAGAGACGGGTGGCGCGAGGTGGCGCAGCGGTGATCGCGGGAGTTGTGGCAGTCGATGGGGACGGTGGGAGGTGGGGACAGATCGGCGGAGGTGGCAGGAGGCAGGGGCTGGCCGGTGGTGGGCGAGGTGGGGGCGATGGCGGCGCGACAGCGAGCGAGGTGGGGGGGGGACTCACGGAGAAGAAAACGGGGAGGGCTGGGAGGAGTGGATAAGGAAGACAGGAAATGAAGAGAGAAAAAGAATAGGAAGAGAAAAAAAGAAAATAAAAGGAAGAAAAGAAAAAATAAGGGTATTAGGAACATTTCACCTTTCTATCCATTTTAAACAATCGGAGAAGCCGTTTTACCAAACGTTTTTTCAACCAGACGGAGTAAAAAAAAAGCTGCTCTACCGAAGAAGCCATAGCCAGAATCGAAATAGCCACAATCACAATCCTACCAAACGAGCCCTTACTCATCGCAACTTTAGCTGAAATCTTTTTGGCAAAGTATATTGCAACGACCAACTTTATTTGGCCGTGAAACATCCGAACATGCCCGTAGTCTTCTTTTACCAACTATATTGGCGTTTTTGGGTTGGGAGTTCAAATTGCACGTCTACAATGATAAAAAAATTTCCACAAATATATAAATGGATAGCTCATGATGCAACAAAAAAGTGAAATCCGCGCTAGTTGCAACTATTCGTCACATATTTTTATCATATTAAACTCATAATAAAATCCAAAAAATAATACAAGAGTTATAATTACCATATTATATGCCATATTCCGCGATAATACGGTTTTGATTAGTGGCATTCCCTATTCCAAATTCAAAAAGGAAGAAGCAGCAGCAGCAGTCAGCAAGCACGAGCTCTGCCTGCCTGCTAGACTGTAGTGTGCCTTTGGGCCCTTTTGGGCCGTCGCCTCTCTTAACCCCAGCCGCGCCGCCGCCGCGCACCAGCGCAAAACCGGGCTAGAGCGAGGCCAAAGCGGGGAGCACGGAGCAGAGCCCCGGCGAAGCGGGAAGCGAGGATGATGGATTCACGCCGGTGGCAGTCTCCGGCCGCTGCTGCGGCGGCCGCCGAGGCCGCGGAGGAGGACACCAGCGGCGCCGGGGGCCCGTCGAGGCGGCCGGCGCGCCGCGGGATGCACCGCGCGTCGCCCTACGCGGGTGCCCCCCGCCGGTGGCTCCCCAGGCTCCCCGTGGCTTCGAGGATCTTCCCCACCATGCCTCGCGACCGCGCCCCCTCTGGTGATTCCCCTCCCTGCCCCCCACGTTGTTCCGCGCCTCTCTGCTGACGGCTGTTGCCCGTTTGCCGAAGTGGATCAAACCGGGGGGGGGGGGGGGGGGGGAATCTGTGCGACGTTTCTTTTACCTATTTTGCTAGCGAGTTTGTCGCCATTGGTGGAATGGGATCACCGTGGCTCGCGTTTGTTTCTGAGATTGGCGTTATTCTATCTAGGGTTTAGTGTAAGCGCTCATGCCACCTCCACGGTCGCCCTGTACCAATGCTCCAACCTAGGGTTCGATGTGGTGGGCTTGTACTGAAGGGTTATCAAATACCTGCTCTGCTGAATCTGCTAGTGGGCTCGTGATCAAGTGTGACAGAGGTCAACCAACTGATGCAACTTAATTGAGCTCTTCTGCTAGGCAGTTCCTGATTACTACTACTGCTTTGAGTTTCGGGTTGCTTAAGGTGGTTTGTGGTTGTATGGTTTATTAGTTTTGCTCTTTCGGAAGGGACATAATTGTTGATGTGTTCATTGGTTGTTCTTGGTATGCCATACTGATGTCCAATTGCTATTGGAGGGTCAATGGAGTAAGAAGTGTTTCAGTCGTCAAATATTATAATATTGAATTAATGTATGAACCCGTCCTATATTTAGTTTCTTTGCAGTACGTGATTAGTCTTCTTAGTAGCCCCCACTTGTATATCCCTGTTATAAAGTTTGATGTAGCTATGAAGTTGTCATCATGTGAGTTAGTGCAAAAAGGGTTCTGTCTATCCTGCATCTCAATGTTTCATGTGGATCCTTACTGGTGTTTCAAATGTTTGCAGACAATAATCAAGAGGTTCATCGTGAATCACTGGATGTAATTCCTGAAGTAAGCAGAGTTTCTTCTCTTGAGAATGATTTTTTCCTCTTGATTTGTAAAAGTATGTTTTTTCTATCTACGGAGTCTACTTTTTCAAATAAATTGTTACTACATTACCTCAAATACTGCTGTCACAGACCAATGTAACCATGCTAGATAACTTCTATTCGTGCATTTCATGGTCTATCATTATGCACTTAAAACTTGAAAATAGTTAGCACAACAAGAAGATACCCACTTAAGCTACCTCGTCTTAGATTGTAAAACTATATCATATTGCTTATATATATGTTGGCTCATTGCGTGAGAATGCGCACTTCAGATGCTGTTACAATGGTACCTAGGTTTGCTTCCCCAAATTCTGTACTTTTGGTTCCATCACTTCATGATTTAATCTTTTTCAAGTTTATATACTGTTGGAGCTAGAAGCAATAAGGATAATGATTGATGACCCTGTTCTCTTTTCCATTTTGTGCATTACTTGCAAACCACAAGATCAGTAGCCAGCTACCTACCTTGTTTGCCTATGTATTCTCCATTTCATTTCCAATCAAGATATATCTGTTAGTTTCTTATGGTGCAATGTGAACCGCAGAGACAATCCACGGAACCAAACACCAATGCTGCAGCTGTTGGGCCAACGATTCAAGTGAGAAATAAATTCAACCTGCTTCTGGAAGGTGACAGAAATCCAAGTCATGGAAATGGTCTTGCTGACATTGAAAATATAATTAACCAGAGACATTTTTCTAGGTAGGTTTTCTGCACCTTCGGAGCTTTGACCTTTGTGTAGTACTCCCTTTGTTTGTTTTTAGTAGGTATTTTAGGATTGTAAAAAGTCAAAGTTCATAATTTTTTACCAATAATTAAGTAAACTATATGCATGCTTAGGGAACATGAAAGCTTATAAGTTGGCTCAACCTATCTAAACTACTAAGGTGGAACTGATTCCACCCAGAACACATGTGGCTTAACAGAAATTAGAACAGTAAGGTGGTGTTTGGATAGTCGGAAATGTGGGATGGGAATGGGATATGAGCTTTGGGGGAAATCTACAGCCATGTTCAAATTTTGGGAAAGGGATAAGAGGGGATCTAGGGAAACTTATCCCATCGAGGGAGGTGGGTTTAGACAGGGAAATGGACACCAGGCCCACCTGCCCATACGCCTGACGTCCGGAGCACCAACGACGAGTTCCGCCACCCGCTCGACTCGCTGACCCATCCTCCGATCTGGCCACCAGGGCTCATCTCCACCACACCGTGCTCTCGCGCCACCTGCAATCCAAGCCTGCAGCCGCGTAATCTCTTCGCAAGTTTCCGCTGTAGGCAAGCACTGAGCATGCCGCCGCGCTTGCCTCCAGGCCCACCGCCCAATAAAGAATGGGCACAGCCGTGATTTGGCCATGGCGGAGCAGGGGAGGCGGACACCCTCCGCCAATGCTAGCTGCTTGGCTAGTATTCGTTTGGAGCTGCTGCATGCTTCTTTAGGAGTTGTATTGTTTTTCTTTTTTCCCTAGGTCTTTCCGTAGGCTGCAATTACTTTCTAGATCTACTGAGAGTCTGAGACAAGGGAAGCAACACGGAAGATCCTGCGATCAAATTCAAGGCACTGATGAATTCTTAAATGCTAAATATTGCTCCGTTTTGACTTGTTTATGCAAACAAGGAGAGCTCATGAATTTTTCATCTATTTTCAGCAGAGGGCTATTTTGGTCACTAAAATTATATCCCAATCCAAAACTTCATGCAAGCCAAACACAGGAAAGGGAATACAATCACATATCCTTTTCCCTAACCTACCTTGACATATCCCATACAATTTCCCTATACCAAACCCAACCTATATACAAACGCCACATAATGGGCTGGGGTATTACAATAATTCTTTTATTTGAAATAATGTAATTTATAGAAATCACCAGGTTTACCTTTTTTAGAAAAGGAAAACCCCTAGGGGAAAAGATGAGGTCACAGTGGGTTTTTAGGGATCTGAGTTGGGCGATTACCAACAAATACTTGATGCAGTTGTTGGCAAAGGATATTACAAGAAACTGAACAAAGTATTTTGTGTTACTTGTGAATGCCAATCATTTCCATTATCATTTCTTCTTTCCATTGACTTCCATAACCAGACTACTGGAGTGGTCACACATCATATGGAGAAATATTTATCCCGTAACAGACGATAGTTGGTGGTTGTCTGGTTTTTGTCTTGAGTTTATTGTTTATTTAAGCTAGGAATTTCAGATACCTGCACTCCCTTTTGGTGTTACAGGGATGAGACAGAGCGTCTAATAGAGATCATGCGGTCAAGGACCCCTGATCTTAGTGTTGAAGACCAGAGAGCTCCGGGCTCTACTGCAAAGGGTTTTGAAACCACTCCATTTTCAACACCCGCAAGACTAATTGATCCTCAGACACCTTGGGGTACTCCATCATCAAATGTAAGAATGTCACAACTTCGCCTTATGATTATTTATCTGTACAGAAGATGTTTGTAAGCACCTGGCAATCCTTTTGCCTTTTGTTAGTTCTATAGGATGTGAATTCTGTCTATATGCTTTTGAAGTTGAATTATGTTGGTAGCTGAGTAATAATTTGCTGAAGTATGCTGCAATTTCAAAAGACATTGTGATTCAAACATTTTTAATCTCTTCTTTTGCGTATTAACAGATTGCAAGAGTGTAATTTACGCACAGTGCTTAAGCAATACCATATTAATCCTTATTTTCCGCTTGATTTTGTTGTATCTGATCTTGTGCTTTTATTGGCATTCTAGGCGCATGGCATCGGTTCTTCACCAATTGAAATCGCCAAAGCTTTTATGGAAGCACAGACCTCAGCCTCTGTACATGAGTCTCAGAAGCGGAAATTCAGAGCTTTGAGTCATGGAGTCGAGGCTGATAATTCCACATCAAAAGTGTTCCCCAAAGTAGCTACTGATTCTTCAGTATGCTGGCCTGGTTCAGTTGTCCGAGGTTATCCCAATTATCTTACACCACAAAGCAATAAAGGAAGGGCTCTGCCTCAGCCTCTTTCTCGCACGCCTTATAGTGGCTCTGTATTTCAGAGATCTATTAAGGTTGTATATTGATCTATATTGCAATCGATTTCTATACTAAGCTCTGGCATGCCTCTTTTTGTCGTTAGCTATTTCTATCACTAAAAACGAGCATCCAAATATCACCTTTGGGAGCTATAACATTGATGCTCATTCTTCTGTAATTACAGAGCAGCAGGCATAGTGGTACCTACAATAACTCTTCTGGACAGCCACAACTTTCAACTCCCTTTTCTGTTGGAAGTAAGGTATCGGTTGATCAAGTTGTGTGTATTTTACTGTTACCATGATACACCGTTGTCTATTTTGCTTCATGAAAACAAGAAAGCTTGGGCAGATTGAAGCCCATGTAGCTGTATTATATGTTAGAATTGTTTGTGCAAGTTTGCAATTAGTAATCATTCTATCCTTGTATGGGATTGGGTGATATCGCTCTCTGCTTGGAAGGTTGTCAAACATGAGTATATTCAATACAAATAATTCCTGTAATTCTTGCTCTAGAAAACTTTGAATCGTGATTCACAACTGAAAACGAGTTATAACACTGTATGCTATGTTTAGAGCTTAATGTGCTATCACATGAGAACTTTTCCAATGTAAAGATGTTGTATGCCCACCTGTGCCTTTTGTTCTAATATTCTTATTTAATTTGTAGGCACTAGTAGAAGATAAATTGGCATCAACAAGCGGTAGTATGGTGCAACCATCATCATCTTCCAGAGGACAGATTGATGTTTTTGGGTCTAATACTTCCTTCTTTCCAAGAGATGGTTCTGCTGCTACAAAGAGTATTGCATTCAATCTGCAAGGGCCTGATGGGAAAAGCACCATAGAAAGCAGAGCAACTTCTGGACACACTTCTGCTGTAGACAACATTTCCAGAGGTGCTTCAGTATCTGTGCATCCTAAGTCAAGTGAAACAGCTTTCAAAATACTTCAGCATCTTGAGAGAACCATCCCTTCCCCTACATTGAAGCCACTAGATCTAAGACAGACTTTAGCAAAGAGAAATGCTTCTTCTGTTGCCACCAATAGCCAGATTAAAGGGCCTGATTACAGTATTGGCAATGGTCACAGGCAGAGTGGCACTAATGAGAGTGGTAGTGGTAATTTGGAGACTGCAGATGCAAAGAAGGTATATCCTGTTTGCTTTGTTTAGCATAATCAAATGTACCTATTGTTTCCTAAATGTATATGTTTAGTGCAACGAAAGATTTCTAGCTATCTACTCTGAATCTTTCTTAAACACAAAGTCAATTGGATATACTCCCTCCATCCCAAATTATTTTAGCCATTTTGGCTTTTCTACATCTCCTAAATTATTAGCCGTTTTGGCTTTTCTACATTCATAGATTTTGCTATGCACCTAGACATATATTATATCTAGATGCATAGCAAAATCTATGAACCTAGAAAAGCCAAAACGACTAATAATTTGGGGCGGAGGGAGTACACACTATTGAATCACTGAAAATGTTGTACGCAAAAATCATACAGAGCCACTTTTAATTGTGGCAGTGCAATGCAAAACAACGGTTCTCTTTTCTTTTATTTGCATTTTCTCTTGATCAATTATCTAAGTTTCTTCTCCACTGCTATCATACATCAGTTGTTCACTGCGGATTGGATTTGTTGAAGCAGATTTCTGGTTGCGTCAAATACTCCTCTAATCAGTTATGTTTTACCATGTGTGTTCAGGTACCTCCGAGCAGCCCCAGTGCAGAAGAGTCGAGTCAAAGAATTCAGAGCAGCAGAGCTAACACTGAAGTTCCTGAAACACGCACTTCTCAGCAACCTCTGAGATCAGGAGTGACATTCACCTCAGCTGCCGAGGTCTCGGATAAAAATACAAGCAAAGGTTTCAGCTTCACATTCCCTGTTCCCAAAGCCCAAAGTTCTCTCTTTGAACCGCCACCTACACCAACGCTGGCTTCACCGCCGAGGACCCTGCCAGTCACTACCGAAGATATTCCCAAGTTCAGCTTCGGCTCATCCAATGCGACCAACAAGCTGGTCTTCTCCTTCGACTTCTCGGGCAGCTCTCTTGGTGCAGATGGAACAGAGCCAACCTTCAAATTTGGGTCCGGAAGAAAGCGAGAGCTGTGTTACGATATAGCAAGCAAAGATACGGTTTGTTTCTGAATTTTGATAGATGCCATGTCAACGGATCCGAATTATATCACGATTTCTTTCTTGGTGTGCTGATGAAAGACATCTTCATCTCCCGAAAGTTGGAACGTTCGAGCTATATGCATCAGGACATCGGCCTCTCATTTATCAACGGACTCAAAACTCTTTTCCATATTCTTGGTGTCTGGCTGGATATTTTCGCAGTCGTGGTTGTGCCATAGTGCATCAGTCGATTCGGTCCCCCTCTCTCTATAAGATGCCCATACGTTGTTACGGTAAAATGACATCGTGACATTTTTACCGTGTTGTGTAACTTTTCTTACTCTAGTACTATTCACTAAGTAGAGAATTGGTTTTCGATGCGCCCCCTTTTGTCCCGGTTTAAAGTTGGCCCGGGACAAAAGGTTCACCAACCGGGACTAAAGCTCGATCAATGGTGGGGGGCTCACCAACCGGGACCTTTTATCCCGGTTGCAAAGGCTAGTGGGAAAAAGACCCTGAGAGGTATTTTATCCCGGTTTGAAACACCAACCGGGATAAAAGACCCCTCCAACACCAACCGGGATAAAAGGGTCGAGAGCCTTTTATCCTGGTTTGTAATACCAACCGGGATAAAAGGGGGTCATTTATCCCGGTTGGTGTTTCAAACCAGGATAAAAGAGTCCCTCACGAGTTAATACAAAAGGATAGTATCCCCTGTATAGTTAGATGTGCTGTGTATGTGGGATGGTAAGGAAGCTACGCGCGAGGCTGGAGGTTGTGGGTTCGAATCCCACGCAGCGTGCACGCGCATATTTCACGTGAAAAATCGCGTGACTTGTGAGTGACCCGGGATAAAAGACCCCCTCTTTTGTCCCGGTTGGTTTATCCCGGATGGATTTTCGGGAGATTTGCATCCTACCAATCGGGACTAAAAGCCAATTCTCTACTAGTGATTGGACAGGCCGCCCCTCAAATTCAAGCACTATTTTAGTGTAGCTAGATCGTCACTCAGTTTTTCAATTTTTTATTTTTTAGTTAGGTCTGTCCTGCATACATGTTTTGTTATTTTTTAAGCTAATAAATGATCCCTAACGTTTGGAAATTAAATATGCACCTAAAATTTTAAAAAATCTTAATATTACGTATGGATACATGTAATTTAATTTTGTGAAGTTCAATTCATTTGAATAACTCTCGCTCAATGCATCACAGGGTGAGAGCTACCTCACTCATCTACCATCCACTAATGCAATATATATATATATATATGCTTTAGAGGCTTTCGTATCTGAACGTGAACGGAAGTCCATAAAGCCTCAGCATCCTCTTTGGTCCTTTTGTTCCAAGTGTCACTGCTGATATAATCTGTGGAAAGGATGGTGCTTTCCTCGCAGAAGCCGCGTCTGATCCTGCGCATTTTGACGCACGCCTGCACCGGCCGGTCTGGACGTCTGGTAACCAAAGGGGAGCACGGAGGGTGACCTGGCTGGATGCCAAGGACAGGAGTCGAGTCCGAGTCATGAGGTGAGAACGACCGGTTCGATGCCGAAAGAAATAGCTGCCTGATTGCAGCACCGTCGACTCCTCGTCGTTGGGCCAGGACACACACAGGCTGGAGCCGCGTGGCCGGGCTGATGGAGACGGCGAGTCACCATCATCCAAGACGCCAAGACGGCGTCGGTTGCGTTGGAGCTGGAGACCTGAAGAGCGGGGGAAGAATCTCGGCCGTGCATTATTGGTGTCCGGTGTCCCTGCACTGCAGGTATCATTGTTGGAGTGAGGCGTCCAATCATACGATTAGGAGGTCTCACCGGCCTAACCACACGGCCACGGCGGGCCAAATCGTTGCCGTCCAGTACTCCAGTAGCAGTAGGCTAAAGGCTACTGCGACGGCACCTCACCTCACTGACACGAGTGGAACAAGACGGGATGGCCGGGTAATCCATTCACTAATGATGCGTTGTTATCGCGTAATGATTCCTGTTACTTTCTCGTACTTAACCACAATTCACAAGGGGGTCAGGGGCGATCCAGCGTCGCTTTCTCCGGCGGGGCCCGCGGGCTTGACGGATCGAAAATCCACCCATGCCAGCAGCTGATGACAGCGCGGGGCCCGCTCGGAATCCGTCGCCATCGCCGCAGGGCCGGGTGGGCCCTCCGCCGGAGAAAGCTCTCCTGCGATGAAGGCACGAAGCCATTCGGTGCACGGGTCGCATGGCTCTTTCGAGGACTTATCTGCAAAAAAGCTAGACTCTCCGATAGATTTTTTTAAAATTTTTCCAGTCAATGGCGAGGTCTTCGGATTCGAGCAGCAAAGCAGCATCTTGGAAAAGAGAGAGCTTTGTGGTGTGGTAGTGAGTGTCCGAGTGACGACCACTCCCAAAAGCACCACACCACATCACCGTGCCGTCGCAAGCTTTTGGTACCCAGCAAGCATTGCACTGAGACCGCCAAGAAAAACACGAAAGGAAAGGTGGTTGAGGATTAAGCACAACAGAAATTGGCTTTTAGTGCCACTAAACACGGTACGGAGGCTCACAAGCTCAAACCCAAAAAGGCCAGACGCGTGTGCGTTCCACTTTCTGATGGTGATGGGATGTGTTTTCTGACGGGCATCAACCACCTTTCGCTCCACCTACAAAAATCAGTAAACCACCGGTGCTAGTCGTGGATACCAGCGCAGAATTTGCTCGTTGTGTTGCAAATCCTTTTTTTGTTTTCCTTTGGGTAAGATAATGGGGGCTTTGGATGAGTGGTCAAGTCGTCGGGATGTACTGATGATTCGCGAAGGAGTAGAATTGGAGAAGAGAAGAAGAAGTTGTCGTGTAATGACACTTGCTTCGTACACGACGACTAAATAATAAGCTAGGCATGGAAAGTCATGAGATCTAGGTCACGAGGAGCATGCCTAATTATCTACAAATGATTCCTTATCTTTTGTTTTACGAGCTAACAATTTTCGTTCTATTGTTCTAAGCTTGCAAAGTTACAATATTTCTTAAATTGACGTTAACTTTCTTGCTCAATTCAAGCATTTTACATGTGAAAAGTTTTTCTTCTTAACAAACATTTAAAATCAACATGTCTACTTGAAAACATAAAATAGAGTTATATGTTATTCATTCCCACGGTCCGTGCATTTATAAGTGTTTTTAAAATAAATTACTTGAAATTTATTAGAACTAGGAAGCCTAAAAGAACATTGCAGATCGTTTTAAAGAGGTGGAATGCAAAACCACGGAAGAAAGCCAATCTCTCTGTCACTCGGTCATGCCACAAGCTCGCATAAGGATCTACAAGAATCCAACATGACCTTCATATGAAATACAAAATAGCATTCTTTATTTTCTCACTCATTTTTAGGTTGCAACTGGTTCAAAGTTAGTGAAGTCGATTGTGTTCTTCTTCCATACGTTCCTTACTCTTGAATTATCATGTCCCATTGTCTTAACAATGTCACTAATCCATCTATACCCAACCCAACTTCTTTTAGAAATCCTTGGAAACCATTAATCCTACAACAGACTATAGCCTATAAAAGCTCTATGATTAAGCTAACAAAACCTTTATCCGTAAGTAACTCACATACACCACAAAACCACAATGAATTCACACCACCATATACCTTTTCTCTAATAAGTTGTTACTTCTTTTTCACATATAGTATGACACACATAGCCTCCACCTGGAGATCCAACTTAGAAAACGCGTGCGCAGCCGACACACCTTTTATATTAACTCGTTTGCGTGTCGCTCCTTGACTCTTACAACATTCCTATTCTGCTCGACGTTCACTTAATTCTTGACATGCTCATATACCCCTACACCTCTGGTTTGGAATTTTGAAAAATAATGCCCATCAACACGGGAAAAAAAGGCAACCGCAAGCACAAAAGAAAGTCCTAGATACGTGTTTTAACAAATAAAATATTATAAAAAGTTTGCAGGGATGGCAACGCGAGACACCTTGGGACTTTGGAGGGGCAACTTGCAAAACGGCCACCCTCCTCCGTCCCCACCACCGCCGGTCCACGACACGCACGCACAGAGCACCACACCACCGCCACGCCGCCTCCTGCCCCTGCAGCACAACTGCTGCCTCCGCCTGCCCACCCCGGCTGCTTCCTCCCCTCGTCTCCGCGTTTTCAAAAATCAAACCCCGGCCGTAACGGCGAAAACCCCATCCTCCATCGGAGAGGGAGAGCCGGAGCAGTGGTTGCGGTTCCCCTCCCCGTCGCTCTCGCCACCCGCCGCCCGCGGCCGGCTCTGTGTCCGGGGCGGAAGGCGGTAGGCACCTCTGCTCCGCGCCCCTTCATCCCCCACCGGCGGCCCCCCTTCCTTCGTCAGGTCACCAATCCACTTCGTTCGCCCACCCTTTTCAGTTTGCCCCCCGGTCGATCTCCTTCTCGCTAAGCAAACCCTCTTCTTAACCCCCCCGCGGCCGTCGCCGGGAGAAAGCTCCCCGCTTTTCGTCCAGGCATCCTTCCACCACTTCGCTTTGCTAGTCCTGTGCTGCGCTACCTGTACAGTCCTGTGTTAGAGGACGGCGCGGGGGTCAAGATTCCTTCTTGCCGTGCCCTTGTTGGTGGTTGGTAATTGCGGCGGCCGTGGAGTCTCGGTGTGTGGGAAGTGAGGGATCCGTTGTTCTTTTCCGTTCTTGGCGATTCTCTTTCCCGTGCGACGGCTGAAGTGGCAGCGGCGGCGGGGGGAGAGCAGCCGCCGGTGCCCGGCCTTGGAGCGGCCCCAGTCCGTCTATGGAAGTTGCGGCCCCGGCGCCACGCTTCGGCTCGGAATTGAAGTGCGCAGCAAGGCGCTGCTTGCCTGCCCCTCTGACGCTGCTGGTGCCTGCCCCTCTGACGCTGCTGGTGCCTGCTGTGGCAGTCTCCTGCTTGGTTCTTGCTCCTCGCTGAGGGATTGCGGCACTGAGAGGATGGCGCCTACGACGTTGCTGCTCCTCTGCTGCTGCCTCCTGGCGTTCCCGCTACCAGGTACTGGCATTTTCTCTTATGCGACTTATTCAATTCAGTGGTTTATTGTTGTCGTGATCGATTAGTGAGCTGCGCTACATATGCATTCAAAGATGTTACTAGTATGTGACAAAAGAGGAAATTTTGTCGGGGGAAACTGAAATTTGATTGGTGGTGTTTGTCGTGACTAGGTTCGCTAGCGGTTGAAGATTTTGTCGGGGGTTATGGGATAAACTATGGGAGAATAGCGAACAACCTCCCTTCCCCGGATAAAGTGGTGGAGCTCCTGAGGAAGTCAAAGATAAGAAATGTCAAGATATATGACTCTGATCACAGCGTTCTCGATGCATTCAAAGGGTCCGGGCTCAACCTGGTCATTGCAATCCCCAACGGGCTTGTCAAGGATATGGCTGCAAACGAGAGCAAGTCGATGGACTGGCTAAATCAGAATGTGAAGCCTTATCTCCCTGAGACGCGCATTATTGGGATCACTGTGGGAAACGAGGTTCTGGGAGGCCAAGATCAGAGCTTGTACCAGCCACTTGTTGATGCTGTGAAGAATGTTTATAATGGACTTAAGAGGCTCCACTTGGAGAAACAGATTGAGATTTTCACACCTCATTCTGAAGCTGTTTTTGCTACTTCTTATCCGCCCTCTGCATGTGTCTTCAAGGAAGAACTCATGCCATACATGAAACCTCTCCTGGACTTATTTGCAACGACTCACTCATCTTTCTATGTCAACGCGTACCCCTTTTTGGCTTACACTTATGATCCAGAACATATTGATATCAATTATGCTCTCTTTAAACCCAACAATGGAATTGTTGATCCGAATAACAGCCTGCACTATGACAACATGTTTGATGCTCAGATAGATGCAGCTTATGCTGCTCTACATGCCGCAGGGTATGATGACATGGAGGTTCGGGTGGCAGAGACAGGCTGGGCTTCTAGTGGAGATCAAAGTGAAGCAGGAGCTTCATCTGAGAATGCAAGGACATATAATTTCAATCTCCGTAAGCGGCTCTTCCTGAGGAAGGGAACTCCTCTGAAGCCAAATAGACCAGTGAAAGCTTATATATTTGCCTTGTTTAATGAGAATGGGAAACCTGGAGCTGGCTCCGAGAAGCACTATGGGCTGTTCCTTCCTGATGGAAGGATTTCATATGACATCGGTGTCTCAGGTCTACTACCTTCATCTGCATCCTCATCCATGCTGTCCAAGAAGGTAAGCAATTGCTTCTTTCCCTTTTAGATTATGCTGCTGATTCTGCCATGAAGTCTTGGTATTATTGTTAGTTCTCATCAGGTGATTGTTGGATTGGATTTAAGTGTGAATGAGTCTGCCAGTTGTGGAGCCATGTTTCAATATTAGGAATTTGGGACTGTCGTATGATACCTTGCATGATGGTAGTTAATGAACAACAAATAGTTTTCTGGTATCTGTGATATTTTTGCAACTTTGGAAGCAACATGCTGCTGCACGCACTAGTATGCTGGGTCTTGTGTGTGAAAAATGTAATGCTGAGGACATCATGTGCTAGGTTTTTAGCCCATAAGTTTGATTTCATATTGTCAGCCAACTTGACAATCCATGTTTGAACATTTTGTGGCTCCTGAAATCCTCATTCGCTGCATAGTTCGGATGTGTGAATACCCACCCTTATTTTCATTGTTTTATAACAAAATAACATGCAGTGAGTGGTAAACACTGATGCTCAATAAAAAACACATGATGTTCACTGGTCAGAATTAGCTTGGCTAACTCTTTCCTATTTGAAAGCAAACAATTTTCTTTGCTTTCTGAAACCTCCTCTGTCCAGTTGGCCTGGGCCTATTATTGTCTTTTAACAAATTGATAGCAAAAGGTACAAATGACCTTTCACTGATGTTTTCTCAAGGGCATATTTTTACTTGTCACCAATCAATGCCAAATTATTAGAGGTGATCCTCCGATTTCATATCCTAAGTCCCCAGTCTTTTCCAGCAAAGCAAACCACTTAAGTGCGAAGAGACTGTGAATGAAGCTTAGTACAAAGAACTATGGGTGTCTAAAGTAGTACAAAAAATATGGGTGTCTTATACTCATTTATGTCTAACAAATAACAATTGCCTATGCTCTTCAAATGTAGGCATGATAAATACAGCACTAGAATTCAGAAATCAATTGCGGTATCAGAATATTTTCCTGATTTGTGTAGTCAGTTTGCTCCCTGAATTCTAGTGCTGTATTTATCATGCCTACATTTGATTTCTGATACCGCCTCATATTGAAAGGTAACCTGACTTGAGCACGTTATTTCTGTTTGCAGAAAATTCGAGCTGGGGGTTGGATTTTACACTATTTGGCTACAGTTCTTCTATCTATTTTCATTTTTTGGCCATAGTGGAATTGAGGACGGCATAGGCGCATAGCACATCTGTAGTACATGTACAATTGAGCAAGTTAGAATGTTGGGAATGGGAAGTTCACAATGAAAATTCAAATAATAGTACCATGCACATGAGTTCTGCTTCTTGCAATAACTATTATCCTCATGCTGATATGCTTTTTGATGAAAACCGTACTCAGTTTATTTAAAAAAGGATTCCTACTCTAAAACACTCGCTCCTCAGCTTTCACATTTCAGCAGTTGAAATGCCGTATCAAACTGTTAACCCTGTGAAATAAAATTATCTATTGTACCAACTTGTAGCCTCCTAGGGATTTGTTTTTCATTTTTAGCAATCAGGTTATAGCTCGAGCTTGGATACCTTTTAGGTGAATTTATTTTTATATGGGATGTGCATCAAGCGGCCAGGCTGACAAAAGATTAACAAATCATTGTTCTTTCTTCCCCTTCAAGCATTGTATCTTGACATATCAGTCACCATTTGACACTCAAAGATGCTGACCTTGCTGACCGAAAGATCAGCATTCTTTCTTGTGGGTATGATGAAGGATTGCACGTGCATCAATCCTGTGATCTGTTCTAAGAATGTCTTAAAAAGCAGTAGTTGCAGTACCTCGGAGAATATACATGAAGATATTAAACGGCATCGAAGGATATGATATGTGATGTTGCTGCCTCTTGTTAAGCTTTGCCGAGAGGCTCCATCCGTTGTCTGAAGCTCTACCTTATTGATATGATATTAAACTAAGTCTAGTGATGAAGCAATCATATCTTAACAATATCCCCATCATATCTTACTGATGGAGGCTTTACAGAGTGATACATATCCTTGCTAATAATCATGTATTACTTTCCGTTGCCATCTTTATAAAGAAAGGAGTTGGTGCAAAACTAGTATATATGGTCATTGTTTTACTGAATCACTCCGTCCTTATACAGGTGAGCAGGGCATCAGTTGCTGCTGAGGGATGAAGCAATCATATCTTAACAATATCCCCATCATCTTTTTTTTTTTTAAAAAAACAAGTCTGGTGATGTAGTGGTCACTCCTTTCATTTCCCCGGTGTCCTTTTTGCATTCCTCTTTTGATCTTTGCACAAAGAAAGAATATAGTATCAAGACAAAAGTAAAGGAAAACTTTTGGCATATCCTATCTTTTTAGCCCCTGCTTTAGACGAAAATTATTTCTTCCATGGAATCTTTGATGATCTCTCTTGCTCGTTAAGTACTGACGTACTGTGGTACGTGCTCAATCAGAGAGCAACTGAGCATTGGATGCCACTGCATTGACATGTGCTATGAGGTTAACGACGGATTAATTTACCCAGGGATTGTCCATTCAATTTGTACCGGTTATGCCATGCTGATGAATTGCCAGAAAAGTTTGGGGTAGTGCCACAAGGATATGGAGAAGCTCATAAATTGAATTAAAAAAAGAGAAAAAAGGGTAAAGGATGTCGGCAAGAGATGCCCAAGTACCATCGGTATTTGGTGTTGAATAAACAAGCAGGTGTGGCCGCCCTAGTATTATGCTGTGATTAAATATGGCGCCGTCCTTGGAATCTGTTTGGTCCACAGGAAGATGTGTCTTCTTCATCCGTGGCTCCGTGCCCATGACAGATGCCACGTCTTTTCTTCTTTAGTCCCTGAAAATTATCGAAAAAACTAGTAGTGATTAGAGATAATATAGGAAGTACTAAATATTGTTTCAGTAGCTAAGTGAAACTAGCAGAGCCATGTAGTGTTTTGTTCTAACTTTAGGCCCATACAGTTTCACCAAGTTTATGGGCCGATTGTACGGCCGCAAGTACAAAATGATTGATCTGTATGAGTGAGTGGCCATGGTTCAGGCCCAGAGTCCAAGTCATTGACACGGCCCACGGTGCCTCTGCCCAGAGTCTCCAAGTGTCGTGAGAGCTCGGCGTTCGTCCCGTCGGCCCTTCTCCCCGCAGCCGTCGTCGCATCCCCGGCGAGCTGCGGCCTGCCCGGCGTCCGTCCACGGCGAGTATTAGATGTTGCTCTTGCTCCACCGTTGCCGCCTCTTCCTCCACCTAACCCGCCGGCGCTATCGCCAGTTCGCCACTTCTCCGTGTGGGGCTCCGGTTCCCCGCCGTCACCGCTCTCCGTTCACGAGCGCAGGGAGAGGGCGAATGGAATGGAGCGACCGTGGGGTGAGCCTGCACGGCGGCCAGGTCGTCTCCTGGAGGAACGACAACGGCGAGGAGTTCTTCACCAGGAGCAAGATGACCCTTTTTCATCTTTCTTTCCCTTCCTCTTACTGTCCATTACATGTAATGTAATGCTTGGGAGCTACTGATAGTACTATACAGAGAAACCTGTCCTCAGAAAGACAGAAATTATATAGCAGTTTGACGAGATTCAATGCATAACCATTATTTCTTTGATGCAAGGGTTATGATTTATGAATAGTCAATGAGCAAAAAAGAATGCCTCCACGTTCTATAAATGAGTCTCAGAAAAGTAGGCACCATTCGTTTCAAAAAAGAAAAAGAAAAGTAGGCACCATAAACTGAGAACTGTTCTATCACTCATGCTAGTTATCGTGGGAGGCTGGAAGCGGACTAATTGTCTCCGCAGAAGAACTCAAAGAGAAGGTGTCCTACCTCTGTCATGAGAAACAGTGATCTCCTTCCAAGAAACAATAATTTGAACCGCATAGGAGATTGGGTTGTCAAGTCAGTTGTGAAGAAGAAACTGAAGTAAAGACAAATTGGTAAACAGCTTGCCCAATCAAACTAAATGAATCATGCACTCATTTTTTCTACCAATGATGTTGCCAAATGCCAGTTAATCAACCAAAGCTACTTCTTTTGTAAGCTGATCGCCTAATCTCCTTCCAAGGGACAATAATATGAAGTGGGTAGCCGTACTTGATTGTTCTGCTTGTTTTTTTCATCATATTACAGCCTTGCATCAAAATGCTTATGTTTGGACGATATGAAGTAAAATGGTGAGGTTCACCCAAATTTCATTCATCCTAATTTGAAGTTGTGTAATTATCCTTTATAGGAACCTGAAGAAAAAAACCAACTGCACCCCTAATGCTGCTCCTAAAACCATGGTATTCTACCATTCAAATTGCCTGGAGATCTGAACATTCTGTATTCCATGGAGAGGCAAACAGATAAGTAATTCTCTGCCTCCTGAAACTTTATTGTTATAATGAGAAAACTATTCTTGAAATATCAGAATCCTTTTTGAAGTACTACTATTATTGTTATAATTAGAAAATTATTCTCGAAATATTAGAATCCTCTGTTTTTTTTTCTCGAACACGCAGGAGAGCTGCGTATCATTATATCAAGTACTTAAAACATTTTATATTATCGTAGTAACTAGGTATCAAGTACTAGTATGCTAATGTTGAAGTATAAGTGATTTGTTCACCATTCTTTATCAGTTTTAGATTTTGGGTTGAACTGGTCGGTACATGCAGTGCATGAAACTCAATACGGCGGGTCCTCTATGTGAGTGGGAGTGTTAAATTATAAGTGAATTCCCCTCTTGTCCTCATCAGCGCTTAATCTTTTGGGTTGAACCAGTTGGTCAATGCAACTCAACATTGTATCATGACTAGAGACTTGTGTTCGAATCCTGGCTGACGTGAGGGGGAGTACGAATTGCCTGTCATTTTCTTTCAGTTTAGGCTCTTAGCCTGGACTGGTCGTTGCATGCAAGTCAATAGTTAGGTTGGAGCCTCCAATTAGACAGAATAACAAGCCACTGTTTTTCATCACATGTTTAGCATTTCTTATGGTAACAAACGTAATTATAGTAGCATAATGGGAGAAAAGACCAACAAGGGAAATGATTCCTAGGATGGAAAACTTTCTTAGCGGAAAACTAGGCATATGCCATCATGATCTAGTAATGTCTGAACGACATAAAGATTGTGCCTTTTGTCAACCACATAGTGCTGCAAATGCTTCTTTGATTGTGATGACTTCAGCATGAACTTCCTGCATTGTTGGTCGACCTTTTGGTGTCTCCAGAGAGCATGCAAGACCGAGTTTAAAAAGACGCATGATGCAGTCTTTTGCTTCAGCTGTTGTTTGATTTTTGTGGTCTAAATCGTTGGCCACTTCGCCATCATCAAAACCTGAAGCGATACAAGCATCTAAAACCTCGCCTGTCATTTGAGAAAATCGTTTTCCACATATTTGTGAAGGTCCAGACCATTAGTAAACATCTTATCTGTTGGAAGCCTCCCTGTCATCATTTCTAAGATGATAATTTTATAGCTGTAGACATCGCCTTCTGTTGAGGGTTTGCTCCCAAAGTCGTACTCTGTAATATTTTTTTTTGTAGTTGATCAAACACATGCATCTCTTATTATTGGGGAAAAAACATAAATAATCCGGACCAAAAGTGGAAAGTTGAAACAAGATCATATAGATAGAAATAATCATGATATTGATGTACATCTTTTTAAGGAAAAAATACTCGCCTGGTGCAATATATACGATTGATCCTCTTGGTCCTAGTAAGCTTGTAGAACTGTTATGGCATGAATTACCAAGACTGTGAAGGAACTTGGCTAACCCAAAGTCAGCAAGATGTGCCCCCATGTCATCATCAAGAAGGATATTGCTAGGTTTCAAGTCACAATGGACTATAGGAGGCATGCAGTGGTTGTGTTGATAATCCAAAGCAGAAGCTATGTCCATTGCTATTGTTATTCTGGAGCCCAAGGTCAATGGACTTTTCAATCCATTCTCCAGTTTAGGATAGAGCCAGCTCTCTATTCAAGAATAAGAGCTTTGAACTAAAGTCCTGACGGATCAAATGTTGAGCATGCAGAAATCACCCTTACAAGATTACAATGACGAGTATTCCTCAAGGCTTCACACTCTGCAAGGAAGCTCTTTGGTACGCCAAGTTGGTCAAGTTTGAAAACTTTGACAGCAACTGTATGTTCTTCAAGCTCAAATCTACCTTTGTACACTGATCCATATTTTCCTGAACCAATCAAGTTGGCTAAGGAAAAACCATCTGTTGCTTTCACTAAATCAGCATATGAGAACTTCTTCAATTCCTTGCAGGATGGATGAGCTGCTTGTTTAACATTCTTTCTCTTCTTTAAAATGACGACTGTGAAGCATGATAATAAGGCCAAACAAAGAGAAAGGAGGCCTAATATCTTCAAAATGTTCAATGTGTGTCGTTCTCTGGATTCCTTTGAGTTGCAAAGTGGCAACTGTAACAATGGGGATCTGGCACATAACTTCTTGTTACCTTGAATGAACACCTCACTTGCATTCTGAAATATCCCGCCTGTTGGTACCTGTCCCTCAAAATCGTTGAAGGACAAATTGAGGAGTTTCATGTCATTAAAGTTCTCAATGAACTTTGGGATTTTTCCAGACAAATTATTTTGAGAAAGATCCATCATGATGATGCCTCTCAAATTAGCAAAGGATTCAGGAATTGTTCCATCAAGAAGATTTGCCTCCATGTGCAGGGACTCCAAGTGGACACACTCACCTAAAGTCGATGGAATGCGTCCAGACAAATTGTTATCGGAAATAATCAAAGTGCCAAGATTGATCAAGCCACTAATCTCCAGTGGAATTTTTCCAGAGAGTTGGTTGTGAGACAAGTCTAGACCTTTAGAAAGGGAGGAAAGAGTAAAGATCTCGATAGGTATGCTGCCGTAAAAGCTATTATAGGAGAGGTTTAGTGTTTCCAAATTTTTGCAGAGTCCTAAAGCTCCTGGGATTGGGCCACTCAAATTATTTTCTTCTAAATAAAGTTCATTCAATTAGCTAAGATTACTGACTGAAAGTGGAATTTGTCCGGAAAGTTTGTTCTGGGATAGGCTTAGGAGGTACAAGTTCTGAAGATTCCCAAGTGAGCTAGGAAGGTTTCCAGTAAGTAAATTTTGTTCCATGCAAAGAAGCGTGAGGTTTGAGAGGTGCTCAATCTCTTGTGGTATAGTGCCAGATATTTTATTGGTTGCTAAGAATAATACCTCTAGGCTCTTTGAAAGTCCCACAACGGAACTTGGCAGGATCCCTTGAAGAATGTTTCCATCCAAGTACAATCTCACCAATTGCCTGCAATTCGCCAATGAGGATAGGAAAGACCAGTCCTCAGCTTCAAGCTGATTCATGCCTAGTTTCAGTTCGATCAAGTTGGACAAGGTACCAAAGGGAGGAATGATACCATGGAATGCATTATAGCGAATATTAAGCACTTGAAGATTGGTCGTGTTGGCTAGTGAAGTGGGGATTTGGCCTCGGAATTGATTTTCCTGCATAATCAAAGCACGGATGTTTGGAAGGGTATACCCGATGCTGTATGGAAGTTCCCCAGTGAGACTGTTCTTACCCATGCCAAGGTATGTAAGTGCTGACATGTTGTAAACAGATGCTGGAATGGTACCTGACAATCTGTTGTAAGTCATGTCTAGTAGTCGGAGGTCTGGAATTTCACCTATACTAGATGGGATGCTACCATGAAATTTGTTATGTCCAAGCAAGAGGTAACAAAGCAAAGAAAAATTTCCTAAAGTGGAAGGTATGGTTCCTGCAAGACCATTTGACTGCAAGATAAGATGTTACAAGGGTGAGCCAGTATTTGCAAAAGCAGGTATGGAACCGAAAAATTTGTTCAGCCCAAGTGCTAATATTTGAAGTGACGTGCTATTGAACTGGGCCATAGGAATCTCTCCAGTGAGGTGATTGTTTGTTAAAGACAACATTTGAAGCGATGAACTATTAGCTAGGAGTGGTGGGATAGGACCCGTGAGGCTATTGTGGGAGAGACCAATATAGACAAGAGAAGAGCTACTTCCAAGTGAAAGAGGAATATTGCCCATCGGAGCATTTCCATCAAGACATAAAACTGATAGGCTGCTGAGTGTCCCCAGCCCTTCTGGTGTACTTCCGCCAAGGGAATTACTAGCAAGATCAATGTTTTGAAGGCGAAAACAAGATGATAGAGTGTTTGGTATCATGCCACTAAGATTGTTGAAGCTGGGGTTAAGGTACTGCAGCCTTTTCAGTCGCCCAAGCTCAGCTGGGATTTGACCACTCAGTTGATTATTTGGCAAATGGATCCTTGCAAGGAGAGTGAGATTGGCTATGCAGGGAGGTGTTTGGCCATAGAGCTCAAGTGACTCAAGGTCCAGCGCAATAACACGGGATGAGTGCCTCTTGCTGCATGTGACACTGAACCAACTGCAGAATTGATTGGAATCATTCTTCCATGATGCTAGGAGTCCAGCAGGATTGGACATATGGAGCTTGAGTCAAAAGGAGGGCTTGTAAATCAGTTGTTGATTCATTATGGAGATGTCTAGTAGCACCTAATGAATATGCAGGGAGTGTCGAAAGAGAGGCGAGAACAATGACCAGGGCAAGCGAGGAACGGAAACCTACATGAAACATGGTGTTTCTTCCAACTCTACACACTTGCTGATGCTAAGGGTCTAAGCCTCTAAGGGAGACAGTGCTTGCCTGCTTGTGCTTTGAGTGTGTGATTTCTCGGACCAGTGGGTTCTGCATTTATAGAAGGCAGTTGTGCTCCCAGCTAGCTAATTTGTGTATTTGTGACCGTGCATGATTTAATAAAAACGAAAATGAGTATACGCAATTCATCTGTCATGTGATTGGATCACTTATGCTTGATGTTAGCAAAGCAAAACATGACGATGACTTGACCGGCCACTGCTCACTGCAATTGCTGTGATGTGAGACTTTCAACCTTGGAATCATATATGCCGACTGAATTTCTTCACATCCCACTTTAATTGACCATCAAGAACTCCATTTGGAACACAAAAGTTAGCATTGTCTCGTGGAAATTGGATTGTTCCATGTGAGCACTTGATCGTTCCTGCAATTTTTTTTAAGAGAAGCCAGCAGGTCTATGTTCTAAAAAAGCTGGACTATTATAGGTCCAGATTCTATCGGCAAAATGATGAGCACAAAAAGAAATACAGACTTGCCAAATGGTGTGTTTTATGTGCACCAAGGAGTGTGGGCGGGTTAGGTATCTTGAACCTTGATGTCCAGAACCAATGTATGTTGAGTAAGTGGCTGTTCAAATTATTGAATGAAGATGGTCTGTGGCAATAAATCCTCAGGAGAAAGTATCTTAAAGACAAGACTTTGTCACAAATGGTGAAAGGGCCGGGGGACTCACATTTTTGTCGGGACTCATGGATGTTAAAGATCAGTTTTTGTTAAAAGGGAGTTTTGTCATCCAAAGCGGAAACCAAACTAGATTTTTGGAAGATCTTTGGATAGGTAGAGAGCCGATAATAACTAGATACCCCTCATTATATAATATTGCTAGAAAGAAAAAATGCGACTGTAACTAAAGTGCTGGGATCAGTTCCTTTAAATGTCTCTTTTACACGAGCTCTTGTGGGAGATAATCTGAGGTTGTGGCTGGATTTAGTGGGAATAGTTTCCTCTATTTCTTTGAATGAACAGAGGGATGGTTTCCACTGGAACCTGTGTAAGAATGATCTTTCTCGGTGAATTCAATGTATAATGACATAATGAGACATGAAGGAGTTCTTATGGATTGTGCTTCATAGAAGATAAAAGTGCCTCTTAAGATCTAATTTTTTTGTGGTATCTGAAACAAGGAGTCATTTTAACAAAGCACAACCTTGTTAAAAGAAAATAGCAGGGGAGCATCAAGTGTTGTTTTTTAGCTCTAAGGAGTCTACCATCACTTACTTTTTGATTGTCATATGGCACGCCTCCTTTGGAACGTTATTTCTATTTCTTTTGGTTTTCGACCGCCTTCAAGTGCATCTGATCTGTTTGGTTCCTAGCTGAGGGGTTTTCCTCCAAAGCACATAAGCCAAATTTTAATTGGTGCTGTTTGTTGGGTTTGTTGGGCATATGGTTGAGTAAGAATGATGTGGTTTTCAAAAGAATTAGCACTAAAAATTCTTTGCAGGTACTGTTCAGAGCGACGTACTAGATCAGAGTCTCGTCACAGATGTCTACAGAGGAAGCGGGCAATGTCCTGAAGGCGGGCTGTCACCATATGGAGGTCACCGCCATGGAAGTCTTCAGAAGATTTGGATGGAGTTGCAGAAATAGAATTGCGACCTAGAGCCTGCCTATCGTAGCTGGTGCTATCTGTTTTGCTGTTTGAACGTTTCTGTTAGCAAAACCCTGTGTACTTGCCTTGTGGTATTGTTGTTATTCTAACAACTAAGTTAGTCTTTATAATCAGCGGTTGTAGATATTCACTCGTGAATGTTGAGACCGGATTTTTCCTTAATTTAAAAAAATTGACTGTCTATGTATTGATGAAGAAGATAAAAAATCAAAATAAAAAATTACAACCCACAACCACAACTAACTCAACCATCAACATCAACCCACACGACGACAAAGAAACAAATTCACCGACAACAAGACCGGTCACTGCAATTGCTGTCACATGAGACTTTGGAATCTTGGAAGCATATATGCTCACCGAATTTCCTCGAAGCTCACTTTTTCTACTACACTGTACGACGATTGATTTAAATCGTGCACGAATCAAACAGATCGCACAGATTCACGTAGGGTATTGCCGATGTTTTCGAAGCACATATCCGGCCAACTGTTCCAAGACAAATAAGTCTAGGGTGGACTGGGGGTGGTCGTCTCCACTGCTTCACGTTTCTCTGAAGACTTTATAAGAGGGTGTTTGGATCTTTAGTCCGGATTAAAATTCATGTTACATCAAATATTCGGAGGCCTAATTAGGAGGACTAAACATGAGCTAATTATAAAACTAATTACACAGATGGAGGCTAATTCCCGAGACGAATCTATTAAGCCTAATTAATCCATAATTAACATATGTTTACTATAGCACCACGTTGTCAAATAATCGAATAATTAGGCTTAATAGATTCGTCTTGCAAATTAGCCTCCATCTGTGTAATTAGTTTTATAATTAGTCTATGTTTAATACTCCTAATTAATATCTAAATATTCGATGTGACAGGAATTTTAGAAGCTCCTAAAGAAACAAACGGGGCCTAAGTCTCGAGCCGCTTTGGTTACTCCAACAGCAACCTAGTACTAATAAAGTCGATTTACTTTGCCCTCTCCTGAAGGGACCGTGACACCTTAGGAGGGGGTGATTTGGGTGTTCTAAAATCTAAGGCTTCAAGCACATATAAAAATCTATTTCAATTTATATCTAGATGTGCACTAGATTTTTCTACGTGTTGCTATCTCTACCGTAAAAGAGTTTTGCACCATAGGTTCCAATCCTATAAACTACACATGGCAATTCTAGGAAAATTAAATGTGGAAAGTAAGTTCAATAAGAAATGCGGAAGGTAAATAAGGTAGAGAAGATAAACTCTCGGCGTGGCGACACGACAATTTTTACCGAGGTATTGGAAAGCAAAACTTTCCACTAGTCCTCATTGTTGGAGCTCCTCTTAAAGGGAATGCTCGCGCGAGGGTATAAACTCATCAGTCAAGTAACTCGTAGGATAGCCGACGGGCCTTCCCCACGAGCAAGTGGGTCTTCACCTAGCCTCTCCCGAATGCTCCTTGCCGCTCTTCACTTGGTAGAGCTTCGGCAAAACGCCGAGGGCCTCTCCTCCCTTTCACAAGCACCGACGGCCACTCCACAAACGTGGTTGGTGGGTCTCGCAAAACTTACAAGCCTTAGATTTACAACTCTTGGTGCGTACAAGCACGTACAAGCACCGATACAAAGGAGGTGTGCAAACCTCACCTAACTCTAGGCTAAACCCTAAAGCAATACGCTAATGGACCTAAACTAGCACTAACCAAGACCTAAGCCTTATGCTAATTGCATTAATCTTCTCTTTAACACTTTGGTGGATAGAGCACTTGTGTGTATGTGAGAACCAAGCCTATAGCTTTTGCAAGCTCTATCACCCTTCAAATGGCCGGGCAATGGGGTATAAATAGCCCCAAGCCCAGAAACTAGCCATTACATATCCGTTGTAACTTTCCGCGTATCACCGACTCATATGCTGACCTAGTCACTATTACCACCGTATGAATCGGGGAGGCTCAAATTATACTCCACAACTTCCAGAGTCGATTTTGAGCCGATGCTGAGCTGAGCCGACGATCACCGAATGATTCGGTGATGGTCACTGTTCCCACTGTATGAGTCGACGGTAACAGTGCACGCGCCTACCCTGCCACTGTCTTGCAGTCACCGACTGAATTAGTGATGGTGCCTGTTCCCATAGAATGAGTTGGTGGTAACAGTGCATGCGGCTACCTTAACCTTGCCTATCGTCACCGACTGAATTGGTGATGGTTATTGTTCCCGTCAAATGAGTTGATGGAATGTGTCGGTACATTTTCCAGTAGGATTAGGTTCAATTCTTCACGTATCTTTGTCCCGGCTTCATTACCACTATTTGTAATCCTTAGAATAAGACTATCTCTGGATTTTTTGCTGTCATTTGGATGCCATAAGTCTTTCTTTTTCTTCTCATTTTGTAATTCATCATTGAGACCTATAAAACAGCTATAAAGATACATCTTACAAATACATTAGTCTCGATGACTATATTATCATTAATCATCAAAATCAATATGGCCTATTATCATTGTCCTTGCATCTCCGACACGAGAACACACTGACCCTGCGAATCAGCAGGGACAATAATGTCACCGAATGCTTGCCGTTTCCCTGTTATTTTGGTTGTTGTGCTCCTCGTTCTATCGGTTCTTGCCAGCGGAAGCTTTGTTCCACATCACATTCCCGTACGTGGGTCTGGTAAGTGCAGCAATATATTAGTTGTCGACTTTCCGGTGTTTTCTTATATTGTCTTTCAAAATGTAGATCATTTTGAATTTTACAAGCTAGATTTCGCTATGATCTAAATATAGGATTTTATCTAAATATGTAGCAAAATCTATGTATCTAGAAAAGTCAAAACGATCTATATTTTGAAACGGATGGAGTAGATGTTAGATGTACCACATTTCTGTCCGTGATGAAGTTCTCATGAACGTTTCAATTTGTTCATGAACTACCTAGTGTTTGTGAGAACGTGGCATGAGTATGCTTTGAACAAAAAGAAATGCAAAGGAGAGCATCAAAACATTGTTCTTTATAAGCTTTCATCCTATTTCTTATGTAAAATTGTGACAGAGGCACCATATTCTAATGATATAATTTGACCAAAATGTTGCGTTGCAATAGGGGCTTACTCATTTTATGTGTATCTATACCTATCTAATATATTGTCATCGGCCTCCTATCCATTTTTACAATTTTTGTACGAGACAAAGCCTGGAATCATGCAATAATACGCACGCATAGGCGCGCGCCAAACACTTGTATATATCATATGCTAATTGAACCCAAGCGACCAAGCCAAAGTAAAACATGAAATAAAAAAAAATCGGCTCGGGCAGTACCACCCGAGGCCTTTGTTAATTACGGGCCCAATGGGCCAGTGTAGGTTGCAACTACCGGACCGTACAAAAGCGCAAAGCCTGGTCCAATAAGCTTATTGAACCCAAGCGGCCCGGCAGGTAGAAGAGACGTATGCCTTGCTGGGCCGTGCGTGTTCGCCGTTTCATGGCTTCGTCGTCGGAGAAAAAAAGTAGCAAGAATTTCCCGTGTGGAAAAATGGATGATACCTTTGCTAGTTTGCTGGCCGGTGGTGCGCTACGGCGTGACACCACGGCCAACCGCGCTCTGTTTTGACCCTCGAAGAAATCGTGGAGGAAGAAAGTGGGCGGGAAAAAGTTGGACGGAGATGTGTGTAAAGGTAATGCCGCGGTGCCATGCATGTCACGGTGAGCCGGTCAACTGGGCCGGCACAGAACGCCGCTGCAGAGGAGTACAAGTGACGGCCGGCGGGCCGTGAGCCCGTGCCCGCCGAACAAGTCATCCGTGCATGGCCATGGCCATCCATTAGTCCACGCCCAGGCGAGACGATTATTCCCACTACACAACAGAGCACCAACAGTTTGTATCGTAACACTACCGTCTGTCCCAACCGTCGTTAGTGCTACCCCTCAGACGGCCAGAGACCAACGGCACCAAAACTGGATGTGAGCCTAACATGACCAGACTAAGCTTTGGATTTAAAAAAGACCTGTATGCCGAAAAACATGACAACACGTCAACAAATGAAGCAAACGGCAACGAGTGTCCAAGAGATGTTGACACGTCGGCACCGGACAGCTGGCCTACTCCTTGAGGCCGTTTATGAGTAGTTAACGGCCATCCTAGTTTATGATCTTCTTGATTACGTATTTGATGTCGGAACCTGTCAAATCGCGCCAGACACATGTGATTCGACCGCACCGGTAGTGAGAACAGAACAGAACAGGGCCGCCCGCAGTCGCAGCCAGCGCCTGCCGTCTCAGCTGGTCAATCACGTTCGGCAACTTTTCGTTCACGAGCGCACGCGCCTGTGGACGGAAGCAAAACAAACCCATGCCACATTTGCCACCCTGATTCCCTCGACTCCGGATGGAGCCAGGCGGTTCCCTTCGCGTCCGCCGCCGGGGATCGATGCCGCCACCCGTGGGCCTTTCCATCACGCTGCAGCTACTCCATGGTGGTGCCGTGTGTCGGTGTGTGTTGGAGACGGGTTGGGTGGATCGAGAGGGCCACGCCTTCCTCACGCCGCGTGGTTTCGTATGGGCGTCCATGTCGTGGCCGCTCCCGTTGTGTGAGCCCAAGCCTATACGCAAGGCAACGGTCGGTCGTAAAAGCAAGGCAAAGATGCACTTTGGCCTCTCCGTCCCAAGCCTATTGTATACTTCCTCAGTCCCGAAAAGTGTTCATCTAGCATTCAAATTTTTTCCCGCAAAAAAAATTATTTAGCTTCTAATAAAACTCATCTAATTAAAAGCAATACCCACACAAATAAAAACAAAGTGTACCGAGAAATAAAAACAAAGTGTATTGAGAAGTGCATCAATGGATATTTTTTCTCTAGTTTCAACGCACATACATTTATTAAGAATTCAGAACTGCACAATTTTCTAAACGAACACTTATTTGGGAGGTACGGAAGGAGTAATCATGACCAGAGGGAGTACTGCACATACTACAGTTCATGCACGGCCAAAAAAAAATTAACAAGGCCTGGTCTGGTCCGCCGACCAACAAAGATCATAGGGAGTAGTAGTATACTCGATCAATTTCTTCTTTTTATAAGATGCGGTGATACGCGTATTTTAAAGTTTCAACGTCTTCCCGCTCAAATAAAATTGTACCAATAATTAGACTCATAGCATACATGCTTTTTAACATTACTAGTGGTATAGTTACACCCGTATTCTAAAAAATGTACTCCCTCCGTATCGTAATAGTTAGACATTTCCGTACTGTAATAGTTGACGTTTCCGACCGGATCGACAAAATTAAGGAGCGTGTGACATTACAATTTTGCCCTTCCTAATTTCATCCCAACGCAGCGCCGCCGCTTCGCTCCGGCTGAATCTGCTTGCGTGCGCCACTCCTCTCAATGGCGCCACCGCCCCACCCAAACCCGCTGGTGCCACAATGCTTCGCCACCCAAGGATCCTGCTCTACCACCCCATCACAACTTCTCCCTGTTGCCGCTCCCTCCGCCGCGACCCTAGTGCCGTACCCAGGCAGCAATAGGTTGCCGTCGACGTGGGAGGACATCTCCCTAAGCTGGCTCTGCCATGGAAAATTGAACTGGAATGCAATGTAATGCAAGCTAGGAGTAGTTTCTAGGAGGAGAAGGATCCAATCCATGTCCAGATTGATCTCACTGCTGAACTCAGCTAGAGTGAAGTAGATGGAGACAGAGGAGCATCTCACTACAGGCAGAGGAGACAAGAAGTCCCCACCTACCACCATTGCTGGTGTCGAGGAGCCGCAGGGCGCCTGCCGTCGATGTTGGTGCTGTGAAGCCGCACTCGTCGAGGATGAGGGTCTCCAGCTCATGGGAGGAGAGGGCTTGTCACCACGCAATAGATGGGTTGAGGAGCTTAGCCTCATGGCAAGGAGATTGGGGATGGGTTTGGGAGGAGAGTCACTGTGCCTATGGCCTCCAAGCGGTGCACGGAAGGTAGGGATAGGGCAATGCGCGAGTGGCAGGAGCAACGAATGGCGGCAGCGGAGGCTGAGGGAAAAGCACGGACGGCAGCGGAGGAGGTCAAGTGCTGAACCAGGGGCAAAAAAGAGAAATTCATCTTCCGGAGACTATCAGTGACAAATATTTTGAGTCTATCTGATTTGTACCGGCGGCGATAATTACGACTGATGTTGTTGCTATAGATATTTGTAGTGTAAAACGGAACTCACAAGGCAAGGCAAAGTCGAATTCACCGCGCATTATGTTTTTGATTCATGAAACGAAAGTAGCATGCATAGGGGGTGTTTGTTTCTTTAACACCTCATAAAATTTCTGTCACAACGAATGTTTAGATACTAATTAGAATTATTAAATATAGGCTAATTATAAAACCAATTGCACAGATGGAGACTAATTTGCGAGACGAATCTATTCAGCCTAATTAGTCCATGATTTGACAATGTGATGCTACAGTAAACATGTGCTAATGATGGATTAATTAGGCTTAATAGATTCGTCTCGTGAATTAGCCTCCATCTATGTACTTAGTTTTATAATTAGCTTATATTTAGTCCTCCTAATTAGCCTTCGAATATTTGATGTGATATAAATTTTAATTTAAACTAAAGATCCAAAGAGCTGTAGTAGTGGTTTCGTGCGTCTAATCGCCACTAGACGTACTGCTCAAGGCCAACCTTAGATATTAGCCTAACTTGCCACCGCAACCAATTAAACCCGCTGGCACGATCACACGCGATCGAGGCCAAAAGTGACATCTCAGTACTCCATCTCAACGATTTGTTGCGCTGCTAGGGCGTGGTGGTGGCGTGTCTCATGCCCAGACCTGCAATTTCAGGCGGCTCTCATAAACCGCTCTAGGCGCAGCTCTGTCCGCTCATCATCAGAGCATTTAATCTCCCGCCGCGCCCCGTCCCGTCACCTGGCCTCCTCGTGATCTCCGCCCGTCCACCCACACCTCCAAAGAAACTCTATAAAAAAACTCCTAAAAACCTTCGTCCGCGCATCTCTCGGCACCCCCGCACGTGACCCGCCGACACGCCAAAGCTGCCGCCGACCCACGTTAGCCAAGCCACCCACCCCAACCGACGCGCCACCCCGCCCGCGCCGCGCATACATGCCGCCGCCCAGCCTCACCGCGGCGCGCGACCCGGCCGCCGCCGCAGCCACCACCACCACCACCACCAAGCGCCGCCGCCGCAGCAGCAGCAAGGAGGGCGCCGCGGCCAAGGTCCACCTGGCGCCCGCGAGCGGTGAGGGCGCGGCTTCCGAGAAGGGGGCGATGGGCGCGGCGGCGGCGGGCGGCGGGGAGGGGACGTGGGGGCGGTGCCCCGAGTGGTGCTCGGCGGCGGGCGTGGCGGGGGTCCTGCGGCGGCACCCGCTCCCGGCGCTCTTCGCGTGCGGCCTCCTGCTCTTCATGGCCGTCGAGTACACCATCCCCATGGTGAGGCCGGGGGCGCCGCCGCTGGACCTGGGATTCGTCGCCACCCAGGGCATGCACGACGCCGTCGCCGCGCGGCCGTGGCTCAACTCGCTCCTCGCCGCGCTCAACACGGTCAGTGCCCCCGGCCCCGCCCTTCCCTGCCTGCCTAACCGTCCGATTTTTCTCCGCCGTCGCCGCCTCGCCGAACTTGGTTCGATGCACCTGCTGGCTGCTGCTTTCCTGTCCTCTGATTTTCAATCCCCCTCCTCTTGCATTAGGTTCTTAATTATAGTATACTACATTTCTACTTCCCTTTTTGGCCTGCAATTGTTCCGACCACAAAACTTTGCCTGCTCAATTTCAACGGAGTAATTCTAGTGGCAAACGTACATCCTTAGCGAAATGTCTGCATCTACTGGAACCTTATGTCTCCTCCAAAAGCACCATTAGCATCTTACATGGAATTTCGATGTACTCCTCCAAAACCACCATTAGCATCTTACATAAACACTGTTTACACCTTCGGTACTGTTACAGTACTACATTGTTAGTAGAATGGTCCGGTTTTACACCCTTTCGTGCTGTTACACAGCAACACTAGTATCCCAATTCCCAAGTAGCAATTAGCATGTACTAGACAATTTCACTACCTGAATTATTAGTATACAAATTAGCAATAAGATTGCATAATTCAGCTTAATTTAGTTCTTGTGAACCTATGGAGCTTCCTCCGGGCGAGGACAGCAAAGCTGGCGCTATCAAAGCACCGTCAATGCAGCTTGTGGCTCGCACTCCCCCAGCCAATAATTAACAGCGTACGAGTAGTACTTTTCAAGCCAAGCCTGGCCTGAGCCACTCGTAGATTGGACTCCACCCTCACAGATTTGTGTGACCGGTAACTGCAATGCAACTTGGACGCTGGACCTGGGTCACGAGCAGAGAGCAACAATCCTGAGGCTCTGCTCGGCTGCTCCACCAGCACAGCGACCACAAAATCAAATGGAGCCCAAATTTCATCTTTTTTTCAGATAAGAACACCCGATATAGTAGTGGCTTCGCGCGTTCATGCACCAATTCCTTGATAAGATTCTGCGTCTTCATGGTCCCCATCGATAGATTTCCGCGGCTGGAATCCGAGCCGAGCGCGACGCGACCAATTCAGCGCTGACACTGACTGACAGAGCCCGTCTGCATGCGTGCGTGCAGGTGTTCGTCGCGATGCAGGCGGGGTACATCCTGTGGGCCATCCTCGTCGAGCAGCGTCCCCGGGCCGCTGTCGCCGCGCTCATGATGTTCACCAGCCGGGGCGTGCTCGGCTGCGCCACGCAGCTCCCGCTGCCGGCGGAGTTCCTGGGCTCTGGGATGGACTTCCCCGTGGGCAACGTCTCCTTCTTCCTCTTCTTCTCGGGCCACGTCGCCGGCGCGGTGATCGCGGCTGCTGACATGCGCCGCGAGGGGAGGGTCGCGCTGGCACGGCTCTACGACGCGCTCAACGTGCTCCAGGGGGTCAGGCTGCTCGCGTGCAGGGGACACTACACCATCGACCTCGCCGTTGGCGTCGGGGCCGGGATCCTCTTCGACACGATCGCCGGGTGGTACTTCGACGTCATGAACGGCGACGGCAAGAACGCGCACTGCCGCAGCTGCCAGTGCCACAAGGCTCTCCTCTCGCACTAGCTTATATTGCTGATATGAGTACATTTTGGTAGCGCTCCAAGTGCCAACCGTCGACGGCCAATTGAGGATTAGTTCATGTCAAATTCTTTTTGAGTTTTTCTTTTCTTTTTTCGGAATCATTTTGATGTAAGAGAACTTAAATGCTACTTACCGATATGTAATTGTACAAATTGGTCACCCCGTGTCAGCGGTTAACTTCTGTAATGCAAGCATCAGAAGTTTCAAGCATAGGACTGTACTGAATCAGCACAAGAGCTGAACTCTCAGCGGATGGCGAAGGTAAAACGCATCATTACATTCTGACTAAACACTACTCCCTCAGTCCCAAATTACTATTGCTTTTAGTTCCAAATTATTATTGCTTTTCTAGGCACATAACTTTTAATATGCATGTAGACATAATATATACATTGACATAATATATATTTAGGTTCTAGGCACATAACTTTTGATATGCATGTAGACATAATATATACATTGACATAATATATATTTAGGTGCATGTCAAATGCCATGTATCTAAAAAAGCTAAAACGAATATTAATTTCTAAAAAAGCTAAAACGAATATTAATTTGGGACGGAGGGAGTACACTCCAGCCCAAATTACTATTCATTAAATTACTATTTGTTTTGGATTTTCTAGTTACATAACTTTTGATATGCACCTAGATATATATTCATAAGTTATATGCACCTAGATATATATTCATAAGTTATATGCACCTAGATATATATTCATGTCTAGGTATATAACAAAAGTATTAGTGATGTATCTAGAAAAGTCAAAATGAATTGTAATCTGAGACGGAGGGAGTACCAGTAATTTGCTTGCCGTAAACATCAGACGAGGCAATACTATTTCTGAAGCTGATCTCAAAGTGCAGGTACTAGGATGATTTTATTGACTTCATCTTCGAAGTTCAGCATATATGTGAGAACACATTGCAGGTTTACAACAGGTGACAGGTGATTATGTCTATCTAGTAGTGGCATGCAGTATCAGTCCTCTTGCCTCAGTCCTGCATCATGGATGGAACCGCAAAAGATTTTGCTATATATCCCCTATATCACCCCCAGGAAACAGCCAGCAATGGCCAATGGGGGTGGCAAAGCAAAAATATAGGATCAGTTGGATCAGAAGTGGCCAGCGCCGTCTACGGAAATCAGGCTGGCCTTATTTAGGCAAGCACTGTTCTTTGTCAGACGCCAATGGCAGACCCGTTCTGCACACCGAGCTTGTGGAACTCGGCCTCAATGACCTCCACGATCTTGGCGTCCTCAGGGTCCTGGTCGGGGATATTCACGTGTAAGGAGCCTTGCTTGGTGAGCTCCATGTTCAGCGCTTGCTCCTGGATGAAGTTGTAGAGCTCTTGGTGGAAGGGGTGGTCGAGAGAGAAGCAGTCATCAGGGTCACTTGATGAACGTTTGGATGCACCCGAGCCCTCCCGTCGACAGAAGTGGGGAAGGGATGAGTAGTCCATGATCTGCATTGTTCCGGAATCAAAGGTGCTTATGGTATTGCAATCAGCAATGTTGAAAATGCTCAAGAGTTACTCTACTCAAGTTCTATCTTCAATTTCTGATTCTTTTATTTGACTTTGTTGAGAAACTATACTATTTGGAAAGAAAATGGTACTAACAGGCAATCTTACCTTTAGAAGCTCGTCTTTCCCACAACCACGCAAAACATGAACCTTCTTTCTTGTTCTCTCTTGCAACAAAGGCTTCACAACCTAGAATCAAACGAAATGTCAGTGTCTTTGCAACAAAAGTAACAGAGTAGTGAAATCTGAAACATCGTACCTTCCAACACGCAGAAAATATGTATGGAGCATTTACTATATAATAGGTCTCAGTCTTTTCAGGGTAATTCAAATCGTCAACGGTAGATATTGCAGTCACAATCTGTAATACATCAATAATTAGCCAGCAGTTGCGTGAAATATATGGATAGCATTTGTGTTGTGGAGTTTCATACAAAACATTGACTAATCTAAATAGAGCAATATATGTCCACAGTATATTGAGTTACTTAAATAGGCATATACCCATCGCTGTCACCCTCTGGACATTATGAAAAACAATTTACACACTTATAGTTTGTAAGCTGACCTTCATTTGGTTTAGTGCTGACAATTTCAGACCAGTCATATCAAGAACCTTTATACAGGTGGTAATATGCCTCCCATACTTCTTTGTCACCATAGGCTAGATGAAACAAAAGTGAGCAAATACATGTGTTAAGAAAGCTCTTAAAGATGTTCTAATCGTACATAGAGCATTAGTTGGCCACTCACCAAAATAAAACGATCACGGTACTCATTGATCTGAATATGAGATTGCACATAGTAGTTAACCTGAAAATGCAACATTTTATGACTTATTTCGATAAAGTAAGTCATAAATTCATGGGCTGGACAAGTATTACTTGATCTCAAATACATACAGATGCAATCTGACAAAAGGGTCAAAAACCATTAAATTCATAAGTAACTCCATTTATGTTGCGAGTTAGCAGTGCAAGAGTATTTACTTAAGTTTGATTGACATGGATGCAATCTTTAAAAAGCTACTAAAACTCTTGAGAAGTATCTGAGACAATTACCGAAGCTTTGTCATATGTGCTTAGTCCAACACCAACTGCAAATACAGGAATGCCCTGGAAAAGGAGAAGGAAAGAGGACTATTAAACAATTTTACTACAGACTGGATAGAAGACTTTTATGGCATAGAGACCCTAGAATTCATTGGTAAAGCACAAAAGTTGAAAATTTCTAAGCACAAAAGTCACAAACTTGCTCTGTATCTAATCTACTAGTGGGGTATTTCAGTTGGCAGAATCAAAAGATAAAGGTATTTCTCATATATCGTACAGTCTAAACGGGAATAGTAAGTTAATAAGCACAAAACACATCATAGGTGTACAGAAAAGGACCACATTTGTGCATACTAGTACCAAATAATACTACTGCATATTGTTGGTGTAAATCCTAGTCTGTCACCAGTAGTGTTAGGAGTGTCTGGTCTTTACTTTCAGTGTCAGTTGAGTCTTGTCGTTGTTGGCCTGGTCCTTTTAGCAGGTTAGTTGTTTGCTTAGCCGAGTCCTTATGTGGTTATACAGTTCAGTTAGAAAGTTAAGAGTCACAGGTGTGTGCCTGAAGTTCAGGGCCATTAGGGCCATGTCCACCTGCTGGTAAGGCCAATTTTTGTGTGTAATTTAATTATAAATAAAACCACAAAGTCAGAAAACGCAGCACAAAATCACTGAATTCATCTTTGAGTGAGTTGAGCATTGTCTCACACAAATTGCATACAATTTTTTCTTCCGAAAATGAATTAAGAGTCACTTTCCCTTTAGTGTACATCATATTACCAGTCAGAAGAAATGTTTCCATGTATACACACTTAATGCATATTGTGGTGCCAAAAGCCAGTAGTAAAATAAGATGAGAACAGCAAGCATGCAAGGCAAATTAATATAGCTTGCTTAAGACAGCTGTACCTCTTTGGAGTATCCTGATAATCCAACAAGCTGGGTATCACGTATTGATCTATACAAATCTACTGGGACAATAGGTTTCTGCAATAGTCCAGCACAAGCAGAATGAATAAGAAAGTGTAAATAAGTGTAGAACTGTCCTAAATCTATATTTGATAGCCAAGCTTTGTCTAGGATACCACTTACCTCCAGTATACTATCAATCTCATTTTGTATCCTCCAATTCAAAGAATCTACAAGCTAGCAAAATGATTTTTCCTCAGGTAAAGAAACATTTACTTTGTGATTCATCGTTATGAAAATTGAAAAGAAAAATTGCAGCGCTAGCAATTACCATCTTTTGAGCCTTATTCACATGCCACTCTCTAGCTTTAAGGAAGCGCACTAGTGTCTCTGTTGGGTAGCCCTGGTGCACATTCTAAAAAATAAAATAAAAACATGAGAGGTCAAAGGCAATCTCCTTAGGATAATAAGAAAGCTATTTTACAACATCTAAGAAATAACATATATACTTCAAAATTGAACAACTGCATACGAGCCAAGTAGGAGCCATGGTTCTTTTCCAAATGGTACCACCAAGATTAACTTCAAGATAGGTTGTTGTATTTCATAATATGTAGTGCAAGAATTCATTAGCATTTTTTTTTCAAAAAAAAAATCTTGCACTTATCCTTTGGTTGCCTCATGGTATTAAGGCAACAATTCTGTTGCAAGTGGCACGCTCATTTTGATTCTCACTCCACCAGCAAAGTGATTCTGCTGGGAATTATTTGGCATCTCCTATCATCACACAGTGCATGCTTAAAGCCTAACCTTTAGAGAGCATTTTTGACGAAAATATTCTCAAGCGAATTAGAATTAACTGGTAAAATGTTACCAGGACGTGTCTGCACACTGGGATCACAAGTGTCAGGTGCCATTATATTAACAAAGTAAAGAGGAAAAGGTGAAATCATTCTACAATAATTCGCAACAACCGAAAGATGGTTCCATTGACAAACAACCAAACACTAGGAAAACCACCAAGGAATACATTACTACCAACATAACAGGAGGTTCGAAGGGACCAAATATCTCACCGTCCACTAGTTGACATAGTGGACCTAAAATCAGAATATTCCTCGACACATCCATTGTGGAAAGCATCATTGCCACCTCTCACTCCCCGTCGTCAAACTACTCAAAATTACCCCAAGGATCTCAAATGTGTGGCTTAGATCAAAGAACAAAACTAAACCTTTGCATCCAATCAACAATCCGTCAACTTTCACCACTGTGAATTTATCCTTAGATCCGTACTCATACTAGTTCAACTGTATTAACTATAACAGACAAAAGCTGAGATATGAACAGGAACGCTCTGATCCAAATTGATCTTATTGTTATATAGTCTAGTACCCAACAATCCAAGAAATATCAAGCATCACTTGGCTCGCCAAAATCGGATTAATCATTGAAAATGCTAAACTGAACTAAGCAAAGGTTATGTCTGACCCAAATCCAAAATGCAGACACTTAAAATAGCACAAATGCCTAAGCTTTGACAGAAGAACCAAGATTTTCAGATATCAAGAAGAACAGAATCAAGATTACAAAAGAAAAGAAAAAGCACGCGCATAGATCCATACCTCAAATGTCTTCTTCAGCGGCGCGTCCACTGCAAGAATCCAGTCCAAAGAAAGAGCATTAGCACCAGACGAACCCCACACAAAACCCACCACCAACAGCTCGAAAGCTAAACCCCAAATCCGAGCAGGCCCGTCCCTCCGAAATCATGAAAGATTCAAACTTCACAGGCGATCCAGAGCGAAACTCTCACCTTGGTCCAGGAGGCCGGCGAGCTGCTCCACGGCGTCGTCGCAGGCGGCGTCTGCCATTGCCGCCGCGCGGTGGGGGATCCGGAGCTTGGCCTGCGAGCGGGGACTGGCGAGGCGGGAGCGGCCTCCGATTGGTTTGACGATTTGGCGCGGATTTAGGAGCGCGGTCAAGAGGAAAAAGATTCGCGACGTGCGGGGGCGGTGGGGACTCGAGAGTGGGGCGGAGCCGAGGAGGACTCGAGGACTAGGAGCGGAGGGGAGGTCGGTCTCCTTCGATCGACTTCGAGTCGTGTTGAGCTCCTGGTCGGTTGGTCGTTTGCTTCGCTGTGGGCGACCTCAACAGCATGGGCTATATACTACTGCAGCAGTGATGGAGTAGGGCTGCCTGTTGCTGCTGCAAAAAGCAAAGCAACTGCAAGTTTTTTATTTTTTTGAAAAAGAAAAGGAACTGCAAGTGACGGGTGCTTTCATGTGCTTCTCGTTTCATGTTTTTTCTTTTGATAAAGATTTACATCTTTTGAGCATCTCTTTATCAACTCTTTGTGCAATTTGGTTCTAATATGGGAAGTGTTGAGGGCTCACTTCGGAATACAAAGAATTTAATATTTTTGTTCTCAAAATATTTAGGAGATACCATATATCATCGAGGATAAGAGGTAAGTTTGTTGGGGCATGAGTAAAATATATGATAAGTATGTCTATGTCAAAGTTAGTATTGTATAAATTCAGTCTGATAAACCGAAAAGGAGGTCCTTTTATGTCTGGCCTTCCTTTGGTTGTATCTTTCTTTTTTTCTTTCTTTTTTTTTTTTGACAAGCTCGAAGCAGTCAAATAGTAAGCCCTTGTACTCCAAGAAGAAACACTTCCAAGTCCCAAAATGTTCAACTTGGCTAAACTCATGCCATTTTTTTTTAATTTGGTCAGGTAGTGGGAGCTAGCACAGTGTGAAGCTCATGTCATGGGTTAGGTGCGATGTGCCACCTTCCGAATTTTGAATTTAAGTAAGACTATTGGGTTCTTTCTGGTCGTGCTGGGCCAAGCCCAAGCAAGAAAGGCCATTCTACTTGAGTAAAGTTGGGCAAAAGGATATATTCCAGTCCATTTTTAAACATTGAGCAGAGATGCTCCTCAAATGAAAAGATGCCAGGTGACCAAATGACTTGTCCGGCTATTCTCCATGTGCTCCACACTGTTGACTATTCTCATCGTCGTAGGTCCACGCGCGAGAAGTCGAGAACGCATCCGCTGCACATGCTAAAGATCCTCCTCGATTTGGATCCTGCTTTGGAATATTCGGTGGCACCTCAAAATTTTTAGAAATTCTACTCAAATTGAAGTTAGCTTTTTGTTGCCTCATGTAGATTGTGTTTTTGTTGCCTGAAATGTTAGCTTTTTGCTGACAGGAGGGAGTACTAGGACTCGTAATGAACTTGTAGAGAATTAAACTTTGGGATTCCAAAGCAGACTGTCCTCAATGTGAAGCAAAGAGGACACGCACAAATCCGAAGCTGCAATGCTTCATGCATGTTACTAGTTCATTTTAAAACCTGACGGCTGTGCATAACGACAGACGCGCGCCTACCATGCGTCTTCAGTTTTGTCGAGGGTGCAGTGCAGGGAGGGAGTAGCACGGTGCAGTCCTGCCTTGTGCAAAGCAGCAAAGGCATGGAGCCCGTAACACTCTGCGGTTTATTCACCAACGAGAACCCCGTCGGCGAGTACGTTAATTTCGTGTGTGCCGTGGCACACATGCAGAAAGTGTCGCTCGCAACATGAACGTGTATGGGCTGGGCCTGCGTAATTAATGCTTTCCAGCCCAACTGTTAACTGAGCAAGTTTAAGGCCCGGCACCAGCAGTCAGCAAAGTTTTGCTTAAGAAAAGGAAGCTGCACCTTAATTCGATAAGGTTTCTGAGGTCTTATTTGAATTGTTAATTGCCAGCATCTCCAGTATGAAACCACCAAAATCATCTAAGCCGGACATCATCGTCTTTCAAGAACATGAACAACAGCAAGAATAACTGATCGATACACATTGCATTAATCTGCAGCCAATTTTCTCATTCATCGATTGTTAACAATCAGAAGAGTAGCATCAGAGCATGCACCTTGTTGCCAAATAAGATGCATTCAGAGAATGCATTTTTTTTTTACATTTTGTTTTAAGAACGGAATCTGCACCTTATAATTCAATAAGGTTTTGTTAATTGCTACCATTCACCATCTGTAGTATGAAACCACTACAATCATCCAAACCTGGCATCATCATCTTTCTAGAACAACATCAAGAATAACAGATACACATTGCATTGCTCTGCATCCATTTTTCTCATTCATCGATTGTTAACAATCAGAGCAACAACATCCACAGTGCACGGAATAATTGCAATGCCAGATTAAACTAGGAGCAGCCGGGTCATCACAAGGGCGTTCGGCTGATCCGCTTGAGGAGGCAGAAGTAGGCGAGGAGCCGGTACGCGAGCGCCATGGCGAGCAGGATCCAGACCTCTCGCATGCTGCCGTCGAGGTCGACGGTGTCGAACGACGGCGACGACTGGAGAGGCCGGCAGCCGCCGCGGCCGCCGCAGTCGTACGCCAGGTGGCCGTGGTACTGCGCCTTGAGCAGGAGGTTGAATCCGTAGTGCATGAAGGACACGTACTTGAGCCACCGGATGAAGGCCGGGATGTGCTGGACGTAGTAGCCGCCGGTGAGGAGGAAGAGCATGAGCACCAGCGACGCCATGACGCCCGCGCGCTTGACGCTCAGGATCGCGGCGCCGAGGAGCTCCCCGGTGCCCTGGCTGGTGAAGACGACGAGCAGCGTGGCGAGGAGCGTCAGGGAGAAGCACGCCGGCGTGCGCCGGAGCCCCGCCATGAAGTAGAGGACGGCGGTGAAGAGCACCGGGTAGACGACGTGGGGGACGGCGTCGCAGAGCGTGCTACTGGCGTAGTAGGCGCTGAGGCTGTACATACCCGCCTGCCGCTCCTTCACCAGGTAGAGCTTCTCGAAGGGGAAGACGTAGACGGAGCCGAAGAGCGACGAGGACGTCCAGAAGATGCAGATGTAGAAGATGAGGCCCACCTGGTCGCGGAGCTGGGCCTCGTCGCCGGCCTTGGACCGCCACCAGAGGAGGCCCAGGAGGAGCGCCACGCCGACGGCCTGCGCCAGACGCATCTTGTCCAGGTAGTCGGAGGCGCGCTCCCGGAAGGTGCGGCGGGACAGCACGGCGAACTGCTGGAGCCACCCGATGCCGCCGCCGCGGTGACCATTCCGCGCCCGCACCGCCAGCCGCAGCTGCTCGGAGGGCTCCCTCGTCCTGTTACTTCCGGCGGCGGCGGCGGCGGACTGCCTGTACTTGAGCTGGAGGTGGCGGATGACCTGGGAGCGGAAGAACTCCTGCTGGGGGTCCGGCGAGCCTTGCAGCGCCTCGGGGACGGTGATGTCGTCGAGGTTGCCGGTGGCGAGGTCGAGGAGGAACTCGGCGGGGTTCATGGGGATCTCCGGTGCGAAGCCCAGTGAGGCGAAGTGGGGCATGCAGTCCCGGGCCTTGCCGTGGTAGATGGCGTGGCCGTCGGAGATGAGCAGCAGCTTGTCGAACATGTGGAACATCCGGCTCGACGGCTGGTGGATCGTCGTGATGATCGCCCTGCGCGACCTGGCGAGGCGCTGGAGGACGAGAATGAGCTTGCTCGCCGACGTGGAGTCGAGGCCGGAGGTGGGCTCGTCGAGGAGGAGAAGCGACGGGTCCACCAGGATCTCGTACCCGATGCTCGTCCTCTTCCGCTCGCCGCCCGACACCCCCCGCACGAACGCCCCGCCGATCTTGGTGTGCCGGCACCTAGACCACATACATGTGAAAACTAAATTCCATGGCAATCAAATGAACAAATGCAGCACTGACCGAGCAACCTCTCTAGATTCAGCTCGGCGATGATGGCGTCGACCCTGTCGCGCTTCTGCTGCTTGGACATGCGCGCGGGTAGCCTCAAGAAGGCGGCGAACACGAGGGTCTCCTCCACCGTCAGCTGCGGGAAGAGGACGTCGTCCTGGGTCACAAATCCAATCCTGCGTGCAGCATAGGAAGATGAAAGATGAACATAGAAAAAGAAAAACAGATTTTTTTAGGGAAAAATAAGGTGCCAAAACCTTGTTTTATTTTACAGTTTTTACCTTCTTTTGAGTGAGGGGCTGTAGGGCGTGTCGTTGTAAGTAATCTGGCCCTTGATGCCGCCACTGAGCCTGCCTCCCAGGATCTTGAGCAAGGTGGTCTTGCCACTGCCAGATGGGCCCATCAGCGCCAGGATCTCACCAGGGTCCACACTCCCTGCAATGCCCTTGAGGATGTGCTTGCAGCTGCTGCCCTGATCCACCCTCGCCTGGGATGTAAACGCCACTCTTGCAGCTGTCAGGGGGTTCTTCAAAGTCATCTTCACCCTGTACTCCACATTCTCAAACTGCATTTTTTTTTTGCAAAGAAAAAAAGGGAGTTCAGTTTTTTCCATGTATGTTTTCTTACCAGCAAATATCGCAAGTTATCTGTACACATATCATTTTCTCATACAGCTAAAACAGCAGTGCGATGTACTAAGGCAATCCTTGATAGAACACCGATGTTGTTTTATTTTCTTTTTCTAGCTTACGCGTGCGGATGATATTTTTGTGAATCACTTCGAGTAGATACAACATGCTCTTTGCACATGCAGCACTAGTACACATATAGGCTAATTAACGTGATGTTTTTTTTTCGTTCTTGATTAAATCCAAACTGGCATAAGAATATGAGCTCACGTATTATGCTATATACCTTGAGGAAAATTGGAAGAGGGCCATCTTTCGTTGGCCACAGATGCTCCTCCTCCACGTCGGCCTCGACATCGGCATCTCCATTGCCATGTGAGGAAGGAGGGGGAAGACAGTGGCGCTCCGCGACGGACATCTCCATCCTCTGCTCATCGCTGATCTCCATTGTTCCCACTCCCACTGGAGAGAGAAAGTTGTTTCAGAGAGAAAGCCAGGCATATATGGCCTCCCTCTTCTTGGTATGAAGTAGAAGGAAATGAGATGTGTGAGCTTAGGCAACTACTAGTAACCAAGAGCACGCCTACTTTTGTTGTAATGTTGTTATATATTCATGGTTCAATACGGTTCTTTAATTTTACCTCTTGTTTGGTGACCCACAATCTTTCTAAGGGGCTTTGGGAGGAGAGAACCTTCCACTCCATTGGATGTAACAACTACCGGCATTACCTGTTGCATCTAGGACAACTGGATAAGGGGTGTTTGGATACATTATGCATGATTTGATTCAACTTCAAGCTATTGTGTATTTGGTTGCAGGGAAATTAATAACAAGGAATGTGGGTTTTAGAGGGACTAGTAGATCCAAACACTATTCCTTTTTTTTAAAAAAAAAGAGGGATTGGCAGATTGGTTCATTGAAAAAATGCACAACAAGAAATTTTCCGACCTATGACTGCAGGGAAATTAATAACAAGGAATGTGAGTTTTAGAGGGACCAGTAGATCCAAACACTATTCCTTTTTTTTAAAAAAAAGAGGGATTGGCAGATTGGTTCATTGAAAAAATGCACAACAAGAAATTTTCCGACCTATGACGAACAAAAAGTGTCATAAACATATTTTTTGCGTCATAAACCGTGATTTATGACGTTGGAGTGATGAAAACCTTTCGTCATTAGTCGAGCGTCATAAACCGTGACTAGTGATGTTCCTTATTTTGGTACGTCACTAAGATAATAACGAATGAAAATTCGTCCCACATGTCATCATAAACTGGCTCCTGCGTAGCATGCCACATCGGACCACAGTTTGATATGGCATGACAGATGTGACGAACTGTTTCATCATAGATTGAATTAGGTCCAGCTCTTGTTGAACCAAGCCCAATAATTGTTGTCGTTATAGATTGATTTAGGCCCAATTCTTTTTGTGCCGAGCTCAATAATTGCTGACGTCATAACTTGGTTTAGGCTCAATTCTTGTTGGATCAAGCGTAACATATGCTGATAACTTCGTTTAGACCTAATTCTTAATGGATTTAGCCGAACATTTGCTAGCGTCATAACTTTTTTTAAGCCCACAAAATTATGGCCGAGGGGGCGATCCTACAAAATTTTGGGTCCAGTTATTTCCGGGTGTAGCCCAGGTAGCGTTTAATTAAAATATAATCTAATTTAATATTACATACAAATCAATTCTGTAATTGACAGCACAATTAATCTGTACATACCACATATACAAATAATGTTTCTCATCACACTTCACACGTTATTATTCATAATCAAAGAACAAGCACAAGCATATTATCCATAAGAGATCACAAATCACTACAAATGATACCTCTCTGACTAAGAACAAAGCTGGCCGAGAAACACATTGAGCACAAACCACAATACTCACAAACCAGCACAAGCAGCTGGGAGGACATGAGCAAATGCCTGAGAAACACATTGATCTTACCCTCTGAAGTTTAGTAGTTGACGAAGGAGGTACTCAGTTTCTCTTACTGCTTTCTTCAAACTCTCAATCTCGTCAGACTGCATTTCATTGCTGCATCTGAAGCTTGTGCCTTCATCTTCAAGCCGCTCAACATTTGCTCCTGTTTGACAACTTGTTATCTTAGTTCTGCAGTTTCTTGTAGCCCTTCCAAAGAAACTTTGGATCTTGAGCTTGTAGCTGAAGCTGGCTGCATGGCCACATAATCAAGGAAGGGACTTGAACTGCAAATCAGGAGGACCAGAATTTGGTAATGCAACCCAAATGATTATTTTCAATATTTCAGCCTACAAATGAAAGGAGCAGAAGTCAAACTTCAATCTTAAACAAAGCAATTGAATAAATTAAATAATACAAGAGCAGGATAATCACTTGTTTAGTTACATACCACGATATGTGATTGAATTTCAGCAATGTAGGAAAGTGGTACTAGACCTTGCACAATAAGTATTTGGTCAGTTGTCTTAGATACAAGGAACAAAATGTACCATAACCATAGAAATGCAGATACCAGCCGTGCAGATAGATATAGAGCGGCCAAGGTAAGAGAAGGATCTCAAATCTAATACAATACATTGTTAAATTTACTATTCGCTAAAGAAATACTCCAGCAGAGGGGCCGTGGCCACATGTAGGCGTAACTAGGCTCCGCTCCAAACACAAATAAACTTGAGTAGTGAAGCAGATGTAGATTCAGAAAATTACTGTTATAATGGAAACCAACAGCCCTTTTCTTTTGAAAGGAAAGAGACATTACTAATTTTATATCTAATATAGTCTGAACTAGCAGTCTGGCAACTAGCTGTGTCCCGTGATTTTAGAAAGTATTACAGGTTGATTAATGGATAGAACTTGCTAATTGTGTTCCTGTTATAAATTAACTTGTAGTTCCAAATTGTCAGTCGTTTTAGTTTTTTAGCTTCATAGATATTATTATGCATCTAGATATAGTGTATGTCTAGGTGTATAAAATATCTATGAACCTAGAAAAGTTAAAACGACTTACAATTTGGAACGGAGGGAGTATTGTAGTACTTGGAAAATAAGGAGGCTATAAATTTAATCCCTAGCAGCTTGATACCTCTGCGAAAAATATGGTTAAAACAAACTCAAGCATCACACTAGTCGGTTTAACTTTGTATTTTATTCTGTCCATCTCAATTTAATCCAGAAAAAAAAGCTAAAGCTACAGACTAATATGCTCACATGCAGGCTACTGAATCTGAGGATGCGCTCTCAAGGGAGCATGATGGAGTTGGTCAAGATGTATCTAAACAGGTTAGTATTAACTGTGGAAACTATGTGTTCATGTAATAGCCAAGATTATTGTAAAGTTTGGAATACGAGCAATCTTGTCTGTGTGCTTACATATAATATCTTTTATAATTTTTCTAGGACCACACTGATGGAAGAGACTACACCGATCAGGAAGATGAGGAAAACGAAGAATACAACTATGATAATGAAGGATACAATGACATCGAAGATGATGGGAATTTTGACTACAATCGTCGACGGGACTTTGATGAGGATTATAACCTTTGGTGATGCCTTTTCATTTGGCTTACTGGATATCATATGTCACAGATGAAAACTGGTGCTGCACTTTGGAGTTGGATTAGATTATGGGCCTTAAGCCATATGATCAGTAGTATCTTAGTCAAGTATTTCCATTTGAACATTAGTACTTTGTTGAACTATGTCTCCTTTGCCACTTTCAGAATGTCTGGACCTTTCTTTTGTACTTGCTAAGTTGGATGAACAATGCAATGTTATCGAGCTAGTAATGAAATGCTACAGATTTTCATTGTTCAGCATTTTCAATTGATCACATATTAGTTCTATGTGGCTACGAAATAATCACAAGCTGAATGGACATCACAAAATGGTTGCATATTTGCATTGCCAATGGTCCAATGAACTGTAGCATTTTGTTGTAGCCAAGGGGCAAATAAAACCCTCGTATATATGTATGGCCAATAGTGTAAAAATTCCCGACTGCTAAAAGCATATCATCGGTAAATACATTTCGCGAGGGTAAAAAAATCGTCATGTAATATACTACTGTCAGCAAACAATGTTGGGCCCACCAGCGAAAATGAGCGACGGTCAACCGTCGGTAAGGTACTGTCGGTCACTGGTTTACCAACCACCCATTGGCAAAAGGGGGACTGCCCGACAAGGAGTGGCCGATGGGAGATGGCCGTCGGTATACTCTCGGCTATTCTCTTTTCCAACGGTACAAGTTAATGCCCGACAGTTAAATGTTGGCCATTCTTAGGATCCTAGTAGTGTACAGAGAAAATAAATGAGATTCTCACTTATGGAGCTCGAAGATGCAGTAGCGCATGGTTGGACGGGGCAGCCGGTGCTTGTGCGACATCCTCGCTCATCTACTTAGCTGCGCCAGCATGGGCGCAGCCGCTGCAAGGACGCTGAGATGTTCCTGCAAGAGTGTTGCTGACCATGCCGCACCTTGATGTCCGCCCCGTGGAGCTTGCCGACGCCGCTGAGGTACCCCATGGCTGCCGAGGTCAGCCGCTACTGCAGATCTAGTTGGACTTTACAACTAGCAGAGAGGAGGGTGCTAATTTTGGAAATACAACGTGGGAGTTTAGAGGGGCACTGCGGTAGCCATGTTTTTATTATTTGGGGGAGGCGAGGGAATACAAAATTTGAAGATCCTGCTTTCAAGTTGCTGGGCGCGAAATGAAAATTTGGTAAGCTGCACTTGCTGCGGGGTCACTGACAAGGTTGTGCGCTCTTATTGGACTCATTTGTCAGTGAAGCTGGGTGTGTTTCATCTTGCAAACAACATAGGTGGGAGACGAATATCTAGAAGAGACCCACATTTCAGTGAACTTGGGTGCGTTTCCAATCGCTGACTAGAAAGGGGAACAACTGTTTTCTCCAACTATAATGCCTATGCGTTTGTTTTTTAACTCATGTGGTTGTTAGGATTTTCCTTCTTTTTATCCTGACCAAAGCGCACTCGTGCACTCGTCGAATATTTTGCATGCCTACCCGTGAATGAAAGCCCGCATATTCCACCCTATACTTGTGGCAGGATTCCTGATCAGTGTAGGCCTGTGTATTCCAAGCATCCCACGTATTTTCATGGCTACTGTAATCCCGTGAGGCATGAGCTGTGAGAAGGTGCATTTCGTTTTTGATCGGTCATGGTGCTTCAATAAATTGGTGTGCCCCCAAGGCCTTTGCTCATCGGCTCCCCATCTTACACGCATTGATAGTGGTTGTGCTAGGTGACCTACTTGGTTCGGCGGCCTGTGAGAGGTGAGCTCATAGCTTTCGCATCTTGTTTATAGGTTACCATCATTGCTTGTGGTCATTGCTTTATCATTTTTAGTTCTGTTGGTAAATATCTGGAGGAGGATGGTTGGTCAAGCAAACGGAGCAGGCAACTTAGCAGCCAGGCTTCGTTGATCCATATGATCTGTACGACATGGAAGAAGGGAACGAGGATGAAACAGAGGAGGTGAAGAAATCTATGTTCACTTGGCTGTAGGACCATGGTCATACTCATGTGCACCACCATGGTCACTTTGTCTGCCCTTTCTGCCATCTTGGTCACCGAGTTTGGGGTATTTATGACATCGTGTAACATGCGTCTGGCATTGGTCGCTCGGGTCTTGTTACCATGGACTCGAGGGCTAGGCATCATGCATTGGAGGACTATCTCCGCAGCGACGCTCGATTTGCTGCATTCCGTGTTGCCGCAGGTATGCTGGAATAAGCTTATGCCATCTCCATCTCCATCTCCATGACCCTGTCCATTGTCTCCTCGTTGCCATGTCCATGTCCGATGCATTGCATCTACATGTTGTGACACCTTCGTGTAACAGAGATGACTTTATTTGTACCGTCTGGATTAGTGGTTTGAGCCTGTGGGTGCTTGGTGACAGTGCACCAGTTTAGTATTTAAAATTTGTATGGTTTCATTGTTGTGTGTGTGTGCCTGTGCCACTGTACAAGAGTGGATCTGTGGGGATGTATGATGTATGTGTACTTAAGAATGCGATCTAATAAGAACGGTCATGGTTTGTTCATTACTATTTCAGAACAGAGGAACTTACGTTGTGTATCTTTTTATATAAGTTGATAGTCCTCTATACTCTACTCCCTATTTAAGGCACAAAATAAATCCCCTATTGTTCGCTGCCTTTGCTCTCTTCTCCTCATCTTTCTAATCTCCATCACCGCTCGATGAGCTGCTCTTCCTCAATGTCCAAATCCATCAGCATGCTCAGAGCCAGACAAGCTTCTTAAAGCGCACCAACACACTCTTCTCTATGGCAAAAGACCTCTCCTAGGAGTTCGGCGCCGACGTCGTCGTCGTCGCTTTCTCCCCCACCGGCGAGCCCAAAGCCTACGGAGCACCCACTGCCGACTCCATCCTCTGCACCTACCTCCCCGAGATCCATAAATCGTCATCTCCAGCTTGTTCTGAAATGGCGTTCGAGGTGGACGAGCTGCCGTTGTTCTTCAGGGTGTTGGAGGTGCTAAGGACCGACTTCCAACGCCACCTCGACGTAAGGGAACCATCCTGGAAGGAGAAGATGCAGTCTTAATCCTTTTTTTAGTGCTCTCATTGCAAGATAAATCATGAAGATGTTACGTCAACTTTTATGCTACCTTAATCCTTTTGTAATCCATGCAAGAAAGATTTGTATGTTTTTCTTATGCATTATATTAGCATCAATCAGAAGTATGATCCGTTCTCTGAAAATTCAATATGTTGGACTAACATTTGCAATCCTTTATTGGGAAAAATATGCTTGGTCTGAATTTTGGCACAGTGAGTAAGGATTTCCTTACTTTTGAGAGAGAGCCAAATAGGATCACATTATTTTTTAATAATCGTCACATATTGATTTTCAACCTCTCAAAAAACGGATGCATTATTCCAACTACATTCTCATTAAATGAAACATAAAATTCGATCCATCTTCATTTCTCGAGGCATGCGAGTAGGAGAATGACCTATTGGGAAATAAATGAGGGAATAACATAAATTAGTTTCAAGTAACCATGCCTACACGAGAACCAAGGAAAACCGGCTGCATGGACATGGAGGATGTGACATTACATGGCGTTAGAACGTGGACGGTTGCCACGTTAATCCTTGGTACAAATTAGAATTCATTACAATTTTTGGGAAAAATATGTACAGACGTATGATCTTTTATAGGAAAAGTGAATAGGATGGACCAATATGTTCGACCTTTGTTGGAAAAATGGTTTGAATTTTGGGATGGTGAGCAAGGATTTCCTTGGTTTTGAGAGAGAGCCAGATCAGATTACATTATTTGTTATTATTCGTCCAATTTATCTTCAATCTCTAAAAAAACCAATGCACTATTCCAACTACAATCACATTAAATGAAACATAAAATTGAATCCATCTTGGCCTCTCAAGCTATGTGGGTAGGAGAACCACCCCTTGGGAAATAAATGAGGGAAGATCAGAAATTGGTTTCAAGTGCGAGTAACCATGTCTACATGGGAACCAAGGAAGAGAGAAAGGGTGAGGGAGAGCAAACAGAGCAAACAGAGCACGAAAATAGGGGATTGATCTTCCAACCAAAGGAAATAGTCCATTGATCTTACAAACAAAAGATAATAGTATAGTAAAGGATGGCTATGGTTCCAACAAAATCTAAAGTTACTAATTAACAACATAGCAAATATAAATGATCTAATAAATCTCCCTAGGAAAAGATTGGAACTCTTGGAAACAGCAAAATGAAATCATGCAATTCGATTGGCAAGTGATAATACATCATCAGCACAATGATCAGAAATAGCGATTCTTGGCGAGGTGCAGACGTATGATCCGTTGTCAGAGAAGTAAATAGGACGGGCTAAAATTTTCATCATATATTGATTTTCAACCTCTCAAAAAACCAGTGAGGGAAGATAGTCATTTGTTTCTAAATAGACAAGACAAGATAGCAGTTGTTGCTAGTACACAGTACAATAGAGTCCATTCATGAACATTCAACGAGAAACATTGACTTTTTCCCCTAATGCATGGCAGTGGGATAAGAATAAAAAAAATCACATGACAAGATATGGCATGGCAGGCTATAACGCATCATCATGACCAAGGAAAACCAAAGCACCAAGGAAGATGAATAGATTATTGCCGATGTCCCATCACAAAGCAAACAGAGCAAGAAAATAGGGGATTGATCTTTGGACTAGAAAACAGAGGATTTCCCTACTGGATTCATAGAGTAGGAAAACAGGGGATCGATCTTTTCATCCAAAAAAACAATCCATTGATCTTTCCATCCAAAAGAACACCTATGTACATGCAAAACAAAACCCCAAATTGAAGTAATCTACTATGACCTGTCCGAGGAGTTCCTCGATGACTCTGGGTTGGGACTAACAATGGCAGGAGCTGCGGGACTGACAATGGCGGGAGCTGCGGGACCGACATTGGAGGGACCACCATTGACATCGAAGTCCACCCGCCTCTTCTTCTTGGTCATCTCCGAGTCCCCTCCTCCTCCTCCTTTCTCTTCTTGGCAGCCCGCTTCTTGGCCGTCTCCTCCCTTCTCTTCTTGGCCCTCTCTTCCTCCCTTCTCTTCTTGGCAGCCCGCTTCTTGCCCCTCTCCTCCGCCACAACCTCCACCAACGCCGCTTCTGCCACCCGTGCCGCAGCCGCCTCTGCCCGCTTCCTTTTCTCGGCCTCCCATTCTAAGTGGTAGGCCGCTGCCATCGCTTCCTCCTCCGCCACCTCTGTTGCCACTTCCTCGTCCTCCTTGTTCGAGTTCTCCTCAATATAGGTCTCATCATAATTGTCCTCCTCCTCCTTCTCGTACTCGGTCTCCTCGTCATAGGAGTACCTGGGAGACTCAAGTACAATGGAGGGCTTGTAAGAAGGGTCAGAGTCGTCATACGGTGGGTCACGATCCTTGATAGGGCCACCATCATCGTCGTCGGAGTAGTTGGAAGGAAGATAAGAAGCAATCGGAGAAGAAGCATGGTAGTTTTTTGGACGAAGAGAGTAGAGGCAAGGCAATGGAGGGGCTGGTTAGCACAATAGGAGGGTACCGGTATATTAATGGCTCTCAGTTGCCAAGGGAAAGCCGAAGGGTCGCATCGGGAGCCGGGGGATGAAAAATGGCAAGAAGCGCGTCGATCTCTAATAATGTAACGGTCTTTTGCAAGTCTATAGTAACATTGAAATCTTAGTGTTTTCTAGTAGAGAAATAAAGAACAAAACTTAATTTACAAGTACTAGAACATGGAGAGATAAACGATCTACAACATTGCAAAGATAAACGATCTACATAATCTCCCTAGGGTTGCCCAGGGACTCCCAGTCGCCCTTGAAGATGTTGAAGTGACTGACACGGTAGAAGATGACAACCTCTTTCCACCACTACTAAGTGTAACCATGAAGGCGGTCAACATCCTAGGAGGATGGAAGCACAGCGAAGACAAGCTTGGAGGAGGTGTCATGCGCCATCCTGAAGTTGTGATGGCCCAGCGAAGCGCCGATGCAGACCGACGCGGTGAGCTAAGGAGCCTGGTGGTGCTACTCGATGACATAAGCCACCACCACCCGGTCGGCAACACCGTTCCAAACACCAAGGTGGAGCATCACGGCCTAGGTGACGGGGAGTTCTAATGACGGAGTTGGAGCATCCATGTCGACAATCCTGAAATGTACATATAAATTAGTTTGATCAAAGAGGGGGCAAGGTTGAATGCAAATCGAAATCGAGGAGACTAGAGAGAGAGAGCACTATACTTGAGCCGAGAGGAGGAGATGCAGAAGGGTTTTCTTGCGCCTAGAGGAGGTGATACAGAAGGGTTTTCCTGTGCTTGAGGCCAACTGAAGAAGAAGTGGAGGGCCATCACATTTATGACAAAACCACTGCTACTTCACCGGGCAAGTCTCCCAAAAAAACCATCGCTGGAATGTGGACGGTTGCCACGTTGACTTTGGGGTAAAAATAAGAATTCGTTAAGAAACCGAATTTTCTGCGAATATATTTTGTACAAGACCGGATTTTTTTGGTCACGTCGTAACCGGAGTAGCAGAGACACTTGCGTTTCTTGTCGAGGTGAGGACGTATTGTACGGTTTAGGAAAAGTGAATAGGCTGCACTAACATTTTAGATCCTTTGTTGGCAAAAAGATACTTGGTTTGAATTTGGGCAAGATGAGCAAGGATTTCATAGCTTTTGAGAGAGAGCCAAATAGAATCATATTATTTGTTAATAATCATCCCATATTGATTTTCAACCTCTCCAAAATCCGATGCACTATTCCAACTACAACCAGTGGCGAAGCTAGAGCAAATTGAAGGGAGTGCACCTTGGGAAATAAATGAGGGAATAGCATAAATTGGTTTGAAGTAATCATGCCTACACAAGAACTAAGGAAGACCGGCTGCATGGACGTGGAGGATGTGACATTACACGTCGCTAGAATGTGGACGGTTGCCATGTTAATCCTCGGGTACAAATTAGAATTCATTACAATTTTTTAGGAAAAATATATACAAACGTATGATCCATTATAGAAAAAGTGAATAGGACGGATCAATATGTTCGATCCTATGTGAGAAAAATGGTTTGAATTTTGGCAAGGTAAGCAAGGATTTCCTTGGTTTTGAGAGAGAGCCAAATAGGATTATATTATTTGTTAATATTCGTCCTATATTGATTGTTAACCTCTAAAAAAACTGATGCACTATTCCAACCAGTATCACATTAAATGAAAAATAAACAGAGCATGAAAATAGGGGATTGATCTTCCAACCAAGGAAACAATCCATTGATCTTACAAGCGAAAGATAACAGCATAGTAAAGATGGCTAGGGTTCCAACAAAATCTAAAGTTACTAATTAATAGCATAGCAAAGATGAACGATCTAATTAATCTCCTTAGGGTCGCCTAGGCCCTCCCAGAAACGGGTCTTGAAGAGGTAGAAGTGGCTCACGCGGTGGAAGATGACGACCTTGTTCCACTAGTGCCAGGTGTGACCGTGAAGGTGGTCAACACCCTCGGAGGATGGTAGCACGGCGAAGACAATTGGGGAGGTGTCGTCGTTCACCATTGAGAAGTTGTGGTGGCCAAGCAAAGCACCGATGCAGACCGACACGGTGTACCAAGGATCGTATTGGTGTTTCTCTCTGACACAAGCCGCCGTCACCCGGTCGACCTCATCCTCCCGGAGACCAAGATGTTGCAGCACGAGTAAGGAGACGGTGGTGACCAGCGGCGGAGGTGCAACAGCCATGTCCACGATCATGAAATGCACATAGAAATTAGTTTGATCAAAGAGGGGGCAAGGTCAAATGCACATACAAATCGATACAGGGACTAGGGAGAGAGCACTGTACTTGAGCCTAGAGGAGATACGGTAGGGTTTTCTTGCATTGAGAGGAGATGCCCAAGGGTTTTGTTGCACTTGAGGCCGGCTGAAGAAGAACAAGTGGAGGTGTGTCGCATTTATAACAAAATCACCGCTCCTTCGCAGGCAAGCCTCCCAAAATAACCAGTTGCGTGGACGTGGAACGTGGATGATGTGACATTACACGTTGTTGGAACGTGGACATTTGCCATGTTAATAATCGGGTAAAAGAAAGAATTTGATTCTTGGTGATGTGAAGATGTATGATCTGTTCTCAGAAAATTGAATAGGCCGAATTAACATTTGCGATCCTTTATTGGGAAAAAGATGCTTGGTCTCAATTTTGGCAAGGTGAGCAAGGATTTCCTTGATTTTGAGAGAGAGCCAAATAGGATCACATTATTTGTTAATAATCATCCTATACTGATTTTCAACCTCTCCAAAATCCGATGCATTATTCCAACTACAATTAGTGGCAAATTGTAGCATCCATAGGTTGCAACCGTTGTGGTACATGCTTTGCTAACAAAACATCCAATCCATATTTTAAAATACAATGTTACAAACATCAGATGTGCAAGACAGTTTTGTTTAGGACACATGGACAAAAACATAAGTTATTACTCAGAAATCATAAACGATTATGGAGGTGAAGATACTGCATGAGGAATGTTGCGGCTGGCCATCCAGTATGGCTCGTCGATTATCATGGGCGGCACCAGCCCATCGAGCAAGAAAGGGTCTAGTGCCTACCTCACTAGGTGAGAAAGTGCGCTTGGCACACTTTGCATTGCTGGCCGAGTGGTTGTAGTATGTAGCGACGCGCGGTGGGCCATGCTTCGCTCGCACTCCACTGACTGGACGCCACATTCCGGTGTCGACAGCGGCTGATTGGAGATGGTGGTCACGGTCTTCTACCGACAGCGTTGGGGCTTCCCCCACCGCTCCCCGGCGGCCTAGCGACGACCCCCGCCGGTGTTGCAGAGTGATTGGGGCCCTATCGGTCCTGTCCTCTACTGCGATGCCTCGATAGAGCTGCAATCACCGCACCTCGGCGCCGTCTCAGTGCCCGGAGGTAGCGGTGTGACGCGAGCGTCAAGGACCTCCCTCGCGACCCCTTGGCTCGGATGTGAGGGACGCAAAGAACAGCGGTGTCCATTGGAGGAGATGACGGCGAAGAGAACAAATAGGCACCGAGGCTGCATGACGGGTAATATGGAGTAGTGAGGTTGAGATGGCATTTTTTTGGCGAGGCAAGGACGTATTTTACAGTAGTATTTGTTAATAATCATCCCATATTAATTTCAACTGCTCAAAAAACTGATCCACTATTCCAACTACATTCTCATTAAATGAAATATAAAATTCGATCTAGCTTGGTTTCTCAGGGCATACGAGTAGAAGATCAACCCATTGGGAAATAAATGAGGGAAGACAAGAAATTGGTTTCAAGTAACCATGCCTACACGAGAACGAAGCAAGACCGGCTGCGTGGACGTGGAGGATGTGACATTACACAATGCTGGAACATGGATAGTTACCACATTAATCCTCAGGTACAAATTAGAATTCATTACAATTTTTGGGAAAAATATTTGCAGATGTATGATCCGTTATAGGAAAAGCGAATAGGATGAACCAATATGTTCAATCGAGAAAAATGGTTTGAATTTTGGCGAGGTGAGAAAGGATTTCCTTGGTTTTGAGAGAGAGCCAAATAGGATTACATCATTTGTTAATATTCATCCCATATTGATTTTCAACCTCTGAAAAACCGCTGCACCATTCCAACTACAATCACATTAAATGAAACATAAAATTCGATCCATCTTGACCTCTCGAGCTATGTGAGTAGGAGAACCACCCCTTGGGAAATAAATGAGGGAAGACTAGAAGTTTGTTTCGAGTGCGAGTAACCATGTTTACACGGGAACCAAGGAATAGGGAAAGGGTGAGGGAGAGGAATCAAAGCAAATGGAGCACGAAAACAGGGTATTCATCATCCAACCAAAGGAAGTAGTCCATTGATCTTACAAACAAAAGATAGCATAGCAAAGATGGCTAGGGTTCCAACAAAATCTAAAGTTACTAATTAACAGCATAACAAAGATAACTACATTGATCTTCCACCAGCACGGCTTGCTCACCCTGGCCACTCCTCGTTCCGAGCCACGTCGCGGTGGTGGCTCCATTTCTTCTTGTTCTTGACCCTCAGGGGCATGGACGTTGCCATCCCCATGACGTGGTCCTTGACCTCATTCAGGATCTTCCACCGGTGCCTCAAGCCAGGGAAGACAGGAGACGTGAAGGTGTTGTCAGCGTGGTGGAAGACTCGCAGAGCGTCACCGCGGGGGAGGGGCGTGTGGTAGTCACGGCAACGGTCATCAGACGAGTCTGTCTCTGTTTGGGACTCGGAGTCGAACACATCAGCTGGAAGGGTCACCTTCAACGTCAACTTCCGGGGCGGCAACGAGGGCGTGGGGGTGGAGGAAGGCGCCTCCACCACCGGAGGAGGCTGGGAACGCGCTAGGGATGTCGTCCATACTTCTATGGGTCCACCAGAAGATTTGGACAATCCTAGATACAGGGTTGTACACCGAGACGTGTCAGACATGAAGACTATGGTGCAGGACGGCATGGTCTACGTGGAGGACAAGAACTAGTCGAGGATTAGGAAACTACTCGTAGCTATTAGAGTAGGACTCACTAGTCGAATCTGACTAGTATTCTTGTAATCAACCAGTCTGTAATCCTACCCCCATCAATATAAGGCGAGGCAGGGACCCCCTCAAAACAAGTTATATCCAATACAATACAACCAACACACCGGACATAGGGTATTACACAATCTAGCGGTCCGAACCTGTCTAAATCGTGTGTTCGAGTTCACCTTCGAGTTAATGATCTCGGCAAGCCCCACGCACTAAACACTACCTTGGGCACCCCTCTCGGTAGGTTGCCGGGTCTAAACACCGACACCTGGTGCACCAGGTAGGGCCTCTCGCTGGGAATCCACTGGCGAGTTGGATGGCTCAAGTCATCATCAAGCCCACCATCGTGTTCGAAGCAAGTGCGACATTCGTCTTCGGCTCCTAGTTTTGCATTGCAAACGGTGCTTGAAACTTCCTCCGCCACATTGCGCCGACCCCGGAGAAGAAGCAACACGCCATCAACCTTCAGCGCCAAGCTCTGGAGGATCTCGTCAAGAAATTTGGGGAATTTTCGATTTCTGACCTAGTTAGAGGCCAGGGGGACGAGTCCGAATACAACTCGACTTCTCCTACTAGTCAGACTGGTTTTCATGAGCCGGTGCTTAAGCCATCGTGCGAATCAGTCTATGACCCAAGTCGATTCATGTTCGGACTTTGAAACACGGGTGTTGTCTACCAAACCACACTGTCCAAATCGCAGTTCAACTCGGATTTGATTGAGGACCTCGACTACTACTCGGATCTGGATGAGGAGACTCCATTATCAGGACCACAATAGGGCTTGGTAATCACATCGACTCCGTAAAGCGGATTCGTCTACTGGCCCAACATGAAGCCTCCTACTCTTGCCAAGGACGATGAGTCACGACTTGTCGCCTACCTTGATACCGTCCCATATCAGGAGGGTACTTCTCTGTCACCCATCTACGAAGAAGATGGCTCCACAGAGGTCATCACGTCGAGTTCGAGAAGCTATTCTCCGGAGCAGGAACTCCTCACCATTGTTGCTGTGCAAGATGGCGAAGATCAAGAGCAACCCGAAAGGAATCCACGACACAAGCGTCACCTAGATGACGTCTTGCAGGATGAGCTCACCGCCAACGTAGTTGGAGAAGAAACTGAAGCTCAAAAAGATCAACGGCGGGCAAGAAATGCTGCAAGAGCGAAGCGTCGCTGCTGCCTTGCAGCTGACCTGCCAATTATGAACTTGGATCACGTGTTTGAAGCAGTTTAATCGCGTCAACACCATACTCCTCTTTCCACTATCGCATCCATCGACTTGATTACCCAGGCAATGCCACAAACCAAGTACACCAGGCAACTGGCTCAGCTGGCGAAACCCTCGGGAGGCCGTGGCCACCATGGGCCCCATCTAGAGCCTGAGCGCCCAGTATGTGACCTCCATCAAAAGATCAACAACAGAAGCGATGTTCGTACAATTATTGAAGGGCGCCGTCGTGAGCACAAACAAGAAGTCGAGTACCAGGGAGAAGACTAACGGGTTCTCCACCTTCTCAAAATGAGTACGAAAGATGGTTCTACCCGACAAGTTCAAACCTCCGGGTATCACCAAGTACGACGGCAAGTAGGATCCAGTCCAATGGCTGCGGTGCTACTCATTATCAGTACAAGCGGTGTGAGAAAGCGACGACACCAAGGTCATCTACTTCCCTATTTGCTTGGAGGCAGGGCCACTCACATGGCTCGAGTCACTAGACAAGAACTCCATTGACACGTGGAAGGACCTCAAGGCGGCGTTCACAAACAACTTTGCAGGGACAATGCAGCATCCTGGCAACAAGATCGACTTGTCTCAAATCAACCTGCAACAAGGCGAGACCCTGCACAGCTATCTACGTTGATTTTTCGACAAAAAGGCTACTATCATGGACATCATGGAGCACGACGCCATATATTGCTTCCAAAACGGTCTCTATGACCATCGAATGTTCCAAGATTTTGGTAGGAGTCGCCCTGAAGATATCAGATCTCTCAAGATCATGATACAAGCCTGGGCAGATGAAGAAGATAAAGAGATCAAGAGGTTCGAGTCTAGTCGCAACAAGGGTCAGAACAACAACAATCAGAGTAATGACCAACGCAACGATAAGAACCGTAACGATCGCCCCAACAATGACAACCAAAATAACTATTCGGGAAGTCAGAATCGCAAGAGGAAGCCAGACAATACTATCACGGCAATATCTTAATCATGCAAGAAAGGTGGCAGGAATCAAGAAAGTACTCCGTTCAGCGAGCTTCTGAAGAAGTAGTGCCCATGGCACCCATATCATAAGCACTCTGTGATGGATTGCTACAGTCTGCACAGAGTCATGAAAGATCTGCCAGAACCTTCTGGAAACAAAGATAAGGGCAAGGCCAAAGAAGACAAAGATGATGGTGACTACAACAAATTTCAGAACTCGTCCAACACCATCAACGTCATCTTCGGTGACACACTGGGTACTGCTACCAAGAGGTCCCAGAAATTAGCCCTCCGAGAGATTATGTCCATCGAACTAGCAACACCTACATTCCTCAAGTGGTCTGAGGTACCAATCATCTTCTCCAGGAAGGATCAGTGGACTAGTTTCTTAGACCCAGGACGCTACCCTCTCGTCCTGGACCCAGTAGTCACAGGCTCCAAACTCACAAAAGTACTCATTGATGGTGGTAGCGGTCTCAACGTACTCTTCGCCAAGATATTGAGGAGGATTGGCCTTGACGTTACAGATATGCTCACCCTAACAAACTCATTGTTCTATGGGATTGTCCCAGGCAACGCGGCTGTACCTCTTGATTAGGTGGTTTTGCCAGTTACCTTCGGGACCAAAGAACACTACCGGATAGAGTACATCCAGTTCGAGGTGGCTGATTTCGAAACATCGTATCACGTTATCCTTGGAATATGTGCCTTGGCCAAATTCAAAGCCATCCCGCATTACGTGTACCTAGTACTCAAAATGTCAGGACCCAAGGGAGTACTCTCCTTGCGCGTAGACTTGAAAAGATTATACGACTGCGATACAGAAGCTGTGGAACTGGCAACGACTACTCAAGTACCAAATTTGACGATGCAAGTCTTTTCCGCTTCCAAGAAACTATCCACGTCAGAACTCAAGATTCCAGAGAAGAAGTCGGGGACAACCAAGGTTAAGCTAGCAAGTGAAGTTGATATCAAAGACATTTACCTTGAGATCGGTGATAGCTCCAAGATAACCCTGATTGGCTCAGGGCTGGATCCCAAATAGGAAGCCACGCGCGTCAGCTTCCTCCGGGCCAATCGAGACATCTTTGCATGGAAACCATCAGATATGCTGGGGGTGCCCAGGGAGTAGATCGAGCACTCACTGAATGTGAATCCCAAAGCTACGCCAAAACAACAATGACTACGTCAATTCGCCCAAGACTGAAGAGAAGCAATAAAAAAAGAGGCGGTTGGCTTCATAAAGGAAATCTATCATCTAGAGTGGCTGGCCAATCCCGTCTTAGTGCGGAAGAAAAACAACAACGAGTGGAGGATGTGTGTTGACTACACAGACCTCAACAAGCACTGTCCAAAGGACCCCTTTGGGCTCCATAGGATTGATCAAGTCATCGACTTGACAGCTGGATGTGCTCTACTCGGCTTTCTTAATTGCTACTTGGGGTATCACTAGATAGATCTTAAGGAAGAAGACCAAATTAAGAAAGCGTTCATCACCCCGAATGGAGCTTTCTGCTACACAACAATGTCATTCGAGTTGAAGAATGCATGCGCTACATATCAACGGGCAATCCGAGAGTGCTTAAAACAACAACTACACCGTAACGTAGAGACATACGTGGATGACGTGGTCATAAAGACCAGAAATCTCGACGACTTGATTGCGGATTTGGAAAAAAATTTCGCAAGCTTGCGAGAATTCTGGTGGAAGCTAAACCCAACAAAGTGTGTGTTCGGCGTACCCTCCGGAAAACTACTCGAGTTCATCATCAGCCACCGAGGAATTGAGGCTAATCCCGAGAAGATCTCCTCCATCACCAACTTGCGTGCTCGATCGTGCATCAAGGACGTCCACAAGCTGACTGGATGCATGTCATCCCTCAACAGATTCATCTCAAGACTTGGAGAACGGGGACTACCCTTCTTCAAACTACTCAAGTGGCAAGACAAATTCTAGTGGACCGAGGAGGTAGACCAAGCCCTGCAGCAATTTAAGGACTTCTGGTCAAAGCCACCGGTTCTCATGGCTCCAAATTCCAATAAAGACTTGCTGCTCTATATCGTCGTGACTAACAATGTCGTCAATATAGAGACTGTGGCCGAAAGACCAGAACCAGGCCATGTATACAAAGTACAGAGGCCCATCTAATTTGTCAGCGATGTGTTGTTAGACTCCAAATCCAGGTACCTGCCAGTCCAAAAGCTTCTATACGCCATACTACTCACCTCGCAGAAGCTACGACACTACTTACAGGAACACAATATCTCCGTTGTCACAGACTTCCCCTTGGGAGAAATTCTCCATAATCGAGATGCAACAAGAAGAATCTCCAAGTGTGCGGTATAACTCAGAGCACTGTCCCTAGATTTCAAGTTGAGGACTGCCATCAAATCACAGGCACTAGTCGATTTCATGGCAGAGTGGCAGAAAAATCATGAACCAATGCCAGCAGAACGCCCAGAGCATTGGGTCATGTACTTTGATGGATCACTCAAGCTTGAGGGCACTGGCATAGGAGTACTCTTAATCTCTCCCAAAGGCGAACAACTCAAATATATCTTGTAAATCTTCTGGGAGGTATCTAATAATGAGGTTGAATACGAAACGCTTCCGCATGGGCTTCTCCTGGCAGTCTCGCTGGGAATCAAGCGATTGTTGGTCTACGACGACTCACTGGTGGTCATCAATCAAGTCAACAATGAGTGAGATCATCACAAGGACAACATGGATGTGTACTACCTGAAGCATGCAAGCTAGAGAACAAGTTCTCTGGTCTGGAGTTCCACCACGTGGTTTGCAACAACAACGTAGCAGCAGACGTCTTATGCAAGCTTGGATCTACTCGTGCTCAAGGTCCAGCTGGGGTCTTCGTCCATGAGCTACACAAGCCATCCATTGCGGAACTGGCACCATCAAAAACCACCGATCGAGGTCATGATGCACCAGACTGGGAGGTTGTGATGATTGATGTAGGCTGGATAACCCCCTTCATCGACTACATAAAGGAGCACAAGTTACCTCTAGACAAGAGAGAAGCAGAGCAAGTCTCACGACGCGGCAGAAACTACGTTCTAGTCGGGGACAAGCTCTACAGAAGAGGCACATCATCAGGAGTGCTCATGAAATACGTCTCTTAACAAGACGATAAGGACATACTCGAGGAAATCCACAAAGGCATTTGCAGCAACCACGCATCCTCAAGAACGATCATGGGTAAGGCTTCCAGAGCAGGATTCTATTGGTCTACAGCCCTTGCTGATGCCAAAGAACTAGTGCGCCGATGCCAGGGGTGTCAATTCTTCTCCAAGCAACAACACGTCCCTGCCTACAAGTTGATCACCATACCACCATCTTGGCCCTTCGCATGCTGCGGATTAGACATGATTGGCCCACTGCCTGCGGTGTCTGGAGGCTTCAACCGAGTACTCGTGGCAATCGACAAGTTTACCAAGTGGATCGAGGTGAAGCCAGTGACCTGCCCCAAGGCAGACAGAGTACTCGACTTCCTCGATGAAATTGTCCATCGCTACGGCTTCCCTAATCGCATCATCATAGACCTAGGCTCTAACTTCAACAACCACGAATTCTGGGAGTACTGTGAGAATTCATCCATGGGCCAATGGCCAAGTTGAGCGTGCCAACGGGATGTTACTGGAATCTCTCAAGAAAAGACTACATGATATTGGAAACACCAAAGCGAGCAAGTGGCTTAAGGAGCTACCCAATGTCCTCTGGGGGCTTCGCACCCAGCCTTGCAAGCCTACAGGGTACTCACCCTACTTTCTGGTCTACAGATCAGAAGCCATCCTCCCTACCAACATCATGAGAAAATCTTCAGTAGTCGAGTAGTATGAGGAGGGCTTAGCAGAAGAAACAAGGCGTCTAGACTTGGACAGCCTCGAAGAAACTCGCTGTGCAACACTCATCCAGTCAGTAAGGTACCTTGAAGGAATTCACTACTATCATGATCGCAATGTCAAAGAACGTTGGTTCAACATAGGCGATATGGTTCTCAAGCGTATCCAAGACACCAAGGGACTGCACAACCTGAATTCGCCATGGGAGGGTCCTTTCATCATCTCCAAGGTCACTGGACTTGGGTCGTATAGGCTACAAACTCTCTCTGGTGAAGACGTCGACAACTCGTGGACAAGCACCTTTGTTGATTCTACCCTTAGTTTACAAATTCATGTAAATTGGCCATCAGCTTTAGTCGTATAATTACAATTTACTAAAGTAGAGTTCTTTTTTGTCATAAAATGACTACCTATCTCTACCTGATTAAGACTTGCAAAAGTAGGTCTGTAGAGCTATTCATCTCCCCAAGTACTATTGTCCAACACGCAGCTTGTAATAACAAGTCTGTGCTTAGCTATTTAGCTTCCTGGGGCAACATCCCCTACTTGCGGCTTGTAATCACAAGTCTGCACCAGTTATTTTTTGGGTTATTCAACTCATCGGGCAAACATGTCTAGACGTGGCTTGCAAAAGACAAGTCCACAGACAAATTCATGAGTTATTTAACTCTTTGGACAAGCCTATCCTTTTGATGGGCTTCAGAAAAGAAGTCATCAGTAATTTGGGAGTTATTTATACTACCCGAGTTCTTATCTAGACAAGTCTGTCTAGTCACAGGTTGTAATAATAAGTATGTAGTTCCAGGATTTTCGAGGAGCACAAGTATTTGAACAGCACAAAGAGGTTGTGAAGACAAGCTCTAGTTAAAGAAATCCCGAAGAGTCTACTTGTCTATAAAGTACGACCACCCGATGCCCTGAGTACTCGCACTCTGCTGAAAGGCGTTGCATCATAAACGTACTCTACAACGTGTATCTGAAGAGGCTGACAAGAGTAGCCTTGTGTGCAGACACTCTTGACTACCGTACGAGTAGTTATTGGGGTAGTTCGGGAGATGCACTAAACAAAAACATACTCAAGTCGACAACAATGAAATTTTCAACAAGACTTTAGATAATTTACATTTTCTTTCATATCATGTTTATATTACACTGATCTGATATCTACTTCTTTACATACAACTACTCAAGGTCTATTTGACTGGTTACTTCCTTGGCGACAGGAGCCATCTCTTGCAGGTACTGTTGAAACTGCTCATCAGAGCAGTCTTGTGCAATCCCCTCTGCAACAGGAGCCAGGTCAGCTTGCAGGTAGAAGAACTTCACCATTGCCAACAGCTACTTCGAGACCGACTCTGCCATCTTTTGGATGTAGCCGGTGATCTTGGCAGGTACTTCCTTGAGTACTTCCGCCAAAGGGCGGGGCTCCACACCTTCCGCTGGGGGCTCCACCATATCAGCAATGGGCTGAGCGCCTTCGGTCAGCTCCTTCAGAGCAAGCTTCATGGCTGCAAACTCAGCCTCGCACTCTCAGATGGACTTCATGGTGTTCACCAGATCGACTTCTTCATCAGCACGCATATTTCTCTCCTTCTCCAGGCAGTTCTCCAGGTTCTCGTACAGAGCGGATAACTTGTCATGTTGCTCCATCACTCTGCAGTACGAGTTCTGCCAGTCAGTGGCTCAGCCTTGGAGATCTTCTTTTACCTTCTCGAGCTCTGCAAGAAACAACACAAGGAACAATTCAGTATCGTCAAAATGCAATTGATACTTGAAGACCAACGAGAGATGACAGGTTACCTTTCAGCTGATGCTTCAACATCTTATTGCACTTCCGGAGGCAGTCCTTCTTGTTCGCGGCTTGTTGAACAAGATTGTGTTACTTGGCGGCTTGGTCGTCGTACTTCATTAGTAGCTGAGAGGAGTACTCCCGCTCCTTAGCAAGCTCTCGCTCAAGTGCTTGAGCTCACATTGGGGTGTCTCCGTAGCCCTGGAGCATCTTCGACTTCCGACAGGAGCGTTTGATTACATCCTGCAAAACAGAGCAGGTACGCATGTCAAGATATGAGTACTAATTTTCAGTTATGGATGAAGCAGAAGAAAGCTTACCACTGCATATTTACCTACATGGCAATACATCTCCATTATTGTGGCTTCCATCTCTACATCGAGGAGCGGGTCGTCGAGTAGTTGAATTTCTTCAAGAACAGCCTCCTCAGGTATCCATGGTTCCTCATGTTCATCGATAGCAGATGCACTGAGAGGAACCAAAGCACGGCTGATCGATGGACCCGCTTCAGAAGATGGGATGGAGGTCATGACGCGGCTGGTCGATGGACCCACCTCAGAAGGCGCGATGGACGCCAAAACTTGGAGGACTCCAGCAGCTTTAGCTTCTACTTCTAGCTCGAGGGCTGCAAGGGTAGCCACGGCTCTAGAACTAGTCGCCACTGTAGCTTTGGTGCCTACCTCTGGCTCAGGGGCTACAAAAGTAGCCACAACACTGGAAGTAGTCGTTGCGATGGGCTTGGCTACTGGCAGCTCGGGGGCTGGCACTAAAGTGATATTCAGTGATAAAATAACATCGTGCATAAACGCGAAAACAAGAGATACAACACTTGGAGCTATTTCTAGCGCAGGCTATTCCTCCGGCGGCGGGATTGTAGGCGCCAGGACGAGGTCTTGGGCCGAGCGGCTACTACCATCAGTTGCAGACTTTGGGCTTGAACCTCCAATTTCCACGCTAGCAGATTTCCTAAAAAAGACAAGTGTCAAGACACACTACAAGGCAATATGAACTCACAATCAGTACTCGAATGACATTCTAGTACTTACTTTGTGAACCTCTTTATCTTCAAAGAGGGCTTCCCTGCTAAGCACATGGGACTGATAGTGGGGCACGGCTTCTTCGGCGTGGCTTGTTGGATCACAGTCTGATCCTCACCAGCCTTGGGTTGTTTGTATCCACTTCTTGGGTTGTTTGTGTGCCAACGGGGTTGGCCCTAGTGATAGGACGCTCTTCAACATCCTCGATCTCGATGACCTCCTAGATCGCTGGCAGCTACTGTTGCATGACTTCTGTAGTCATTCTCTCCGCCTTTGTCTTCTCCCCGACTACCTACAATCCACCAATGTCGTATTGAGTAGAAATGGTGGTAAGGAATTTACTTACGAGTACTTGATCCTTAGGATCTTGTCCTTCTTCAAATGTGATTACCGGAGGATGGACATCCTCGGCAGTGGGAGACTTCTTCGCCACACGCTTAGCGGCGACGGTGCGCCTCTTCTTCAGCGGCGGCACCAAACCAGCTTCCAGGTCATCTTCAGCGTCACGATTGGATGTCCCGGAGGAAGACCCAACCTTGTTCGATGGCTGAGCCTTGATTACATACTCTTCAGCAGCCTCTGAGTCCGAGCTGCTGAAGGAAGAGAACCCCTCCGACTCTTCCTCCTCGACTACTCTCTGTACATCAGCAGTCGTATGTTCACGCGGAGCGACGTTGAAGCCATCCGATCCGATGGAGGAGGAGCGGAGCAGAACAAGTGAACTTCTTCCTGCATAAGAAGACAAGTCAGAACATCAACAAATATAAGAATTAGTACTCGGGGGCTGAGGCCACGCGTACTTACACTACTTGGTAGGTTGGCGGTGCAGTACTCCCGCATAATAGTCGGGATCGCGCTTGTGATCTTGAACAGGCGCCTCAAACGCGCCACGACTTCATCCACGGACAAGTCTTCAAAAGACATCCGGGATGGATAGTTGAGGCCGAAGTAGTCATATCCCCATGTGCATCGCAGCTGCAGGGGCTGAATACGCCTCTTCATAAAGCTAAATGCTACTCCTACTCCTATCAGCCCTTACTACTTGAGTATGGCAATCTTCTCCAGGAGGTCGAGTAGCTACAGACTATCTCCATGGGTAGGCTCGTCCAACCACTGGTTGTTCCAAATCGGGCGGTGGCCTGTCACCTTGGGTAGTCTAGGCTCATGGTTGCCGATATAGCACCATCTCTTCTTCCAGCCAGAATGTGAGTCAATTAACTCATAGTCCAGATACAAGCCCTTGGCTTTCTCCTGCATTTGAATCCCTACCCCACCTACTACTTCAATATGTTCCATCTTGGGCTGGGGTTTGACTCTGAAAATCTTGCGGAAAAGCTGAAAATGCGGTTGGATTCCAAGGAAGGCTTCGCAAAGATGCACAAAAATCATAATGTGCAGAATCGAGTTGGGGTTGAGGTGAACCAATTCTAACTTTTAATATGCCAAAAGGCCACGGAAGAAATCTGACATGGGCAAAGGCAAACCGCGCTCAATGAAGTGTGTGAAGATTACCGTTTCATGGGTGTAGTTCTCCATTGGCCGGCGTTACCGCAGGCCGCCCTGCAGTTGATGAAGTCTTGGCCTTGGAGAAGATTGGCTTCCACCAGCACCTGGATGTCCGCTTCTTTTAGCACGGATTTCTTCCAGGCGCACGTAGGAGTTGGCGGTGCCGACTGGTCAGTCTTGCGTACTTGGGAGCTGGTAGCTGGATCTCCTTCTTTTTCTCTGTCATCCTCTTCTTGCTCTCCGCCACCTTGCTGGATGTCGCTTTCTTCCCCATTCACGAGGGTCTTCTTGCGCATGCGCTCGGGGGCTAAGCAGTGGGGGCTGGCGGGGCTCGGGCTCAAGAATCAAGCAGCGGTGGCGCTAGGGCTACAGTCTGGATGATGAAAGAGAAGATGGCTCGGGTGAAATAGAAGGGATGATTTCCTCCGTTATTTATAACCACAACACAGTTAACACAGTGGCGAGATTAACGGGAATATTTTGTTTTTAAACGCCCGAGTTATCGCTTGACAGTTTTTAATTTTTTTGGAAAGAGATAAGCTTACTGTTGGCGAACGGTCACATTGACCAGTGGTTGACCTTTATACCCAAACTAGTCTTGTAATGGCTCGGGGGCTGTGTGCCACGTGCCCGTCGGCTAAAAAGTTTTTTCTTTAGGTCTTAAAGATAAATATGTAAAATTGCAGATTGACCCTCAGCCTGATTCTTCGATTCAACCTAAGGGTCGAGGGCTACTCCATATGGAGTGCAACTTTCGTTGCACTTCCATATAAAATTCAAGATTGAAGATTCAAGATCAAGTTAAATGAGACTTGATCACATTCTAGCCGCATGGCAGTACTAGAGTACATCTGAAGACTCAATCTAATAGAGTACTTAAAGAGCACTAAAAACTAGTCGGACACGACTAAAAAAGTACTTGGGACTGCTACATTTGACTAAAAAGTACTCAAGGGCTTATTGTCCATACATCTATGGGCCCACCAGAATGTTTGGATAGTCCTAGATATAGGGTTGTACACCGAGACGGGTCAGATATGGAGACTACGGTGCAGGACGGCGTGGTCTACGTGGAAGATAAGAACTAGTCGAGGATTAGGAAACTACTCGTAGCAATTAGAGTAGGACTCACTAGTTGAATCCAACTAGTATTCTTAATCAACCAACCTGTAACCCTGCCCCCGGCAATATAAGGCGAGGCAGGGACCCCCTCCAAACAAGTTCAATCCAATACAATAGAACCAACACACAGGACGTAGGGTATTACGCAATCTAGCGACCCGAACCTATCTAAATTGTGTGTTGGAGTTCACCTTCGAGTTCCTAATCTCGGCGAGCCCCACGCACTAAACACTACCTCGGGCACCTCCCTTGGTAGGTTGCTGGGTCTAAACACTAACAAGGGAGCCCCCAGTGGCTCCGCGGTGACCATCCGCGAGCGATGACGGGTTGAGGTCAGCAGCATCAGAGTGCGATCACAATGATGAGTGCGACGGCGGGTTGAGGTCCACGTCGACGTAGCGCTGCTGAGAAGTTGGTGCGGCCGGCGGCATAGCGAGAGCGCAACGAGAAACCGCCACGAGAGCACGACGACAAGGAGGAGGTGTTGGAGGATCGCTCGATGCGCGCGGGGGAGCCGGTGTGGGAGAGGCGGCGCAACAGGGAGCCGGAGGAGGCGGGGGCCGAGAGGGAGACGGATCACTTCATGGCGTCGGCCGAGCTGCAGAGGTGAGGCACGTGCATCGGGGATGAGATGGTAGTGGAACTGGCGATGACGCCAATGGTGGGGTAAATGGCGATTAAATAAGGAGTTCCTCGCCTTCCATGGGAAGTTGCGCCGGCTTTCCTAGGAAGCTAGGCAACCAGCACCTATTGAGGATGGCAACCGGCTCCTCGAAGAACGTGTAGGAATAGGAACCGGTACGGCAACTGCCGGAGACCGTGGCATCGAAGAGTCGATCTGAATCATCGATGTGCATATGAACAGCTACGAGGAGTAGGCAATGCCCACCTCAGTGGCATGTTTTCATTTCCATAAAAAACCCTAAAAGCCAGTTCCTACGCAAGCGTGCAGTTGGTCTGGTGGTATGGATTGCCTACCACAAACATGTGGTCTCGGGTTCGACTCCTAATGATTCATATTTTTTATCAATTTTTCACCAGAGTATTCCTACAGTAAAAACACTAACAACTTCACAAACAATTTTTTTTCAAGTGCCTCGGGACCATCACAAATTGACAAATTCAGACAAAATTCATATGGTTGACCATAGATAGGAACATCACAAATACAAACAAAGGAAACTACGTTAAGATTGTTCACCATATCTAAGAACTTCACCATCTACTTAATTAGCCTTGCCACCAAGCATCAATCCCGCGACAACAACAAATAAAGCAAGCAGCACGTGCGCTTTGACATTGTGCCTATAATTCCCAATGAACTTTAGCTCGGCAGTAGCCTTCCGAAGTTGTTGCCGCACCGTCTTGAGCTCATTCCTAATCTTTGTAAGCTTATTGTTAGCTTTTGCCTATTCTTCCTCCCGCTTCTTTGCATCCTCCTCAGTTTGCACCTTCTTCTTCATGAGCTTCACCAGAACACCAAAGGTCCTATCATCCCATTTTGAATTAACCCAGGTCATGTAACCACATTGCTTCTTTTCATCCTACAAATTAAACGCCCCTTTACAAATTGCCGTTGACAACAATAACATGAAACCATTGAACCAATATCTCTATGAAGCAGGTAGCCATTACCTTTGGGCAGCAAGCAAACCGACGACCAGGGTTGAGAAAGGTCAAGAATACTTCACCACTGCTCTCAACCTGTGATTGCACTTGCTTTCAGGATGCTAACGGGCAGTGTCGCAGGAAGATGATTCCGAGTAGTAGCTACCAACGGAAGAAGATGATGGAATACTCGGAATCTTCAAAAAAGTCATTGTAACTTGAAATCAAAGTTTAGTTTTGTACTTCATAAACTATAGCCTATCAACTTCTAACACCAATCGGATGCAAACCTAAGTGTAGGATGAAATCGGAATCTACTACCTTCAACCTAAATCCCCAATTCCAGAAAATCCCCTTCCCTCTAACGAAAGGGGAAAGTAGCGGCCAAAACAGGGGACTGACCTGACCGTAGCTCCTACTCCTTCTTTCACTGCTAGGATGCGCCATTCCCGCCACCCGTTGCAGATCTGCGCACTAACACCTCTAGGCTCAAGTCTTTGCCACAGCCAACAGGAGCGTGCCAGCAAGTCCCTTGTAGTGTACGCCATTGCAGATATACCCGTTACTCTGGTCTGCAACTGGAAAGTGGACCACACTTATTAGAACTGTAATATAAAGAAGCTGCCTTGTTCAAAAACCATAAACTGCATTATATCTCAGTGGTAGTGCTGACTCATCAGAATCAAGAGGTCACAGGTTCGACCCGTGCCCTGGACACTCTTACCCTTTTATTTTTCTCCCTTTTTTATCACAAATTGACTTGTGGGACCTTGCTAGATTTTATGAGGAATTGGAACGTTTTATTTCTCAACTCATGCTTACATGGGGGATCCCCTCGGTTTATGATGTTTTTGCACACCTTATTTTTCAACAAATGCTTACATATGGGACCCTGGTTGGTTTATGATATTTTCGCGGGCCTTATATCATCACAAAATCACCATGTAACAGCGAGTGACGATTTATTTTAGCTACAGTGGCAACTTTTATAACATTTCGTAACTTTATCACTAAATTTGCTCGGATGTGAAACTTTACGACGTTTTCAGCCAGAAACATCATAGATCTATGACGAGGACAAATGTGTCATAAAATTTTCATCATAGATCAACACATTTCTTGTAGTGATGGTATATAAATTAATTTCCATATTTGACTTATCGATTGTTATCGATCCATATAGTCATCATGTTGACGGTCTAAGAGCAACTCCAGTAGACCCTCTAAACAGCCCCCTACTTCAAGTTTAGAGGGCTTAGTAAAAAATAAAGCGCTCCAGGAGGCCCTGTACTTGGCTCACCATTTTGGGGAGATCTCCAAATTTCCCTCTCCACCCTCCATTCCGGGGGATCTCTAGGGAGTCCTTTGTCCATGAGGGCTATTGCTGGAGTTGGAAATATTTTTTTAACCCTAGAGAGAACCTTATTTGTTCTTTAGAGGCTTTGCTTTGAGAGTTATTGCTGGAGTTACTCTAAGAACCCTATCCATGACTAATTATTCCATGCATCTATCGTGATGATATTTGCTTGAGAATGATGACTTATGCATGCATCTACTGATAAAGTATCTAGCAGTATAGAGAAAAAAAGGATAAAGACTTGATTACTCGAAATCTATATGAGCAGTATTAGAGCCCGTGCATTCGCACGGCTAGAAAAATAACATTGTGTAATATTACTAAAAACTTATCACTAAAATATGATACTATGGTCCATACAGAGAGAAAGAAATGCATGTATTTTCGATGACCAAGAGAAGTCGACACAGAAGTTGTTTCAAGAGATCAAAGATGAATCTTCCCTGTGGTGTGCCATGGGAGCTAAGGACCTAGCTGCCTTAGTTGTTTTCATTTGATAGTGTGTAATAGCCTGTTTTTTTTCCTTTCTCTTCCCCTAGTTGTTTGGGAGTTTGGAGCTTCTTGCTATTCTGTTTTAACCTCTGCTTGAGCAGGTCTCCTTGGTGCATCTAGCACTTGTGTTGTTACACAGCAACAAGTAGTTACATATTTGAGGTTTTCTTTGGTGTCCTTTTTATGATAACTCGTACTTACATATTGTCAATGGCGTTGAGCTTAATGTGCTGTGTCTATGTGTGCCAACACGCAGGTGGACTCATAGGATTTAATTTTGATTTCTCTGGGCCTTTTAGCTTATAAACATGAATGGACACCGAATTAACATGCTTTCTTCTTTTACAGAAATGACTTGAGCTGGGCTCAAATTTTCCCATTGACGTTGTTTCATTGAAGCAGGAGTTTTACTAATTTACCATGGTCTCTTTTGTTTGCTGATTATTAATCAAATTGACAATTTCTGGCATTTTAGCTCCTATGCCTATGTGAGCAAAAATCTTCATCTTTACATTTTAGCTCCTAACATATATATACATTTTTGCGAGGAGCCTAACATATAGTATATTCGGCCCAGCGACACAATCATCATCACGCTTGGGAAAAGCAAGCCCACTGACACAACCTTGTGAGGCCTGCATGGCCCAATTAAGGCTTCCAGGAGCCCTCAAAACACCGGGCCGATTATTTGTTTCGTTGGGCTATCAAATTCAGATGTAGGCCGATTTGTACACCATTTGGGGGGGAAAGCAATTTCTTTCCGATTCAGCAAGCAATCAACCAAAAATCGGATTCGAATTCGAAAATAAAACCATGTTCACTTGAAAAAATATACTCTGAAGTACTCTTTTGCGCGGACCAAAACCCAAACGGCCAAACCCCATTGCTCTCGGCCCGACTCGCCTGCTCCGCGCGACCCGGGTTCGCCATCGCCTCCGCTCTTCTTCTTCTTCTTCTTGCGAGAGAAGCAAAGCCCCGCGCCGCCACAGCCGACGAGGGTAGATCGTCGGAGGGAGTGGGAGGAGGATGTCTGAGGGCGGGGAGGAGGCGCGCCGCCGCGCCGCGGTCGCCGAGTACCGCAAGAAGCTCCTCAGCTGCCGGGAGCTCGAGGCGCGGGCCAAAACAGGTAACAAGCCGCCGCCTCCTCCTCCTCCTCCGCCCGTCTCCCCGTGCGTGTACGTCCCGGTAGGTCTGCAGGGCTGGGTTCCGCTGCTCGCTAGTGGCGATCGCGATCTGGTTTCTGAGGTGCTAGGGCGGCGGGGTAGGGTTTTGGCCGGCTCGATTGGCGTTCAGGGGCGGTGTAGTGTTGCCTGATTTAGGACTTTGCTTCGGAAAGGTTGTGGCTTGCGGTTATGGGGGGCTAAATTGCTTGCCAAGTATGTGGGTAGAGGCACTAGTACGACGTTTGGGTGAAGTTTGGTGGTTTCCACAATTTGGGGGAATTTGGATGCAAGTGCTTGGTGATTCCTAGGTAGGTTTGCTCTTTTCGGTTAGCAGGTGATGTTACTGCCCAGAACAGTATGGGCTGAGTCTGCATTTTGTGTTTCGCTGCAATTCCCTGATCCGCTGAAGATATGTTTGTAGTCAATTGGAGGTTAATTTGGTGTGAAATGCTCTGGTAAGTGAGTTTGCAATCTGAAAGCAAGAGTAGTTAGTTGCAGTGATTAAGATTCTAGGTAGTCACTCTCCATTTCACGCTACAGTCCTAGCTCTGTTGTTTTACGCCAAGCAGCTCAGATTGGTTATTTGGTTCAATCGTGCTTTATCTGAGAGAAGCTCAATTGTACAATTTGGCTACTAAACTAGTTTTGGAGGATGCTTATGACTTATGGGCCCATGAAGTGTGTATCAAAATGGTACTATGTTTTATTGTGTGCAAAGATTTATGCCAGCCTTCTTCTAGTTTATTCTTTGCACCTTGAAGTGTGGTGCTGTTGAAGTGATTAAGTTGCGCTTGCCCCCCCCCCCCCCCCCCCCCCCGGTGTTTCTTGTGGTTTTACTCTTACACCTTTATGTTTTTTCATGTAATATGATAGTTCAATGTGACATGTTTTTGTTATGCTTATAATTGGAAGATGTGACAAAATACATTTTTTTACAGATAGCATAAAATTGTACTTTTGTTATCTTGATTTTTGTGATGAAATTGTGTTTCTCGATGCAGGGAGGGAGAACCAAAAAAATTCAAAGAAAAACTTGGAAAAAACTGAAGAGGATCTCAAAGCATTGCAAAGCGTGGGCCAAATTATTGGTGAGGTGCTTCGACCTTTGGACAAGGAACGATGTAAGTGGAAAAAGATCCTTATGTTTATTGATGTTCCAGCAGAATATTTTTGCAGGAATAATGAAACACTCTGGATCATGTACCTGACCTTCAACTATATTTCATTCCACATTCCTTTTCCTACAAGCTCACAACATTACTTTTTTTTTCACTCATGCTATAGACTTTTTTCTTGCTTCTCAACTGATTAATAATGTATTGAGTTTTATCAAAGCAACTGAAGCATGTCTTTCTTGTAGTTATTGTGAAGGCTAGCAGCGGACCGCGGTATGTTGTTGCCTGCCGAAGTAAAGTTGACAAAGAAAAGTTGATTGCTGGTACAAGAGTTGTTCTTGACATGACAACACTTACCATCATGCGCACTTTGCCACGTGAGGTATATATTTATATTGTTTGCTTCTTCGTCCATTGGCAATCAAATTTGCTACTGCCTAGTTTGTTGGCTGGGGGTGATGGATTTGTGGAGGGGTGGCACTGGGTTGCCTGGATGGACCATCGTCATAGCAGCCCATTTTGCCTTTCTTTCCCCCCTCTTTCTTTGCTAAGTTACCGTGTGGCATATTATAAGCTCATCGGCTAGGATTAATTTGGTCATGTAACATGTTTTGAATTAAGTTTTCCAAATAACACTACCCCTTTGACTCGCATTTTTGGAAACCTGCATCTCAAACACAACCCTGTCGACCTGTATTTCTGGTGGTTATGATTTGGACATTATTAATCCTTGATGCAATATCTTTCTTATTCCTGCTTCTCAGGTTGACCCTGTGGTTTACAACATGCTACATGAAGATCCTGGCAATGTTAGTTACTCAGCTGTAGGTGGCTTGTCGGATCAAATAAGGGAACTCAGAGAATCCATTGAGTTACCGCTTATGAATCCGGAATTGTTTCTCCGTGTAGGGATTAAGCCGCCAAAGGTAAATTCAAGAAATAAATATGATTTGAAATACAATATCATGCGGTTAGCTCAAATTGATATTGGTGCATTTTCATAATATTGGGTTATACTAAATTTTACTTTCCTCATTCAAGGGCGTGCTACTATATGGTCCACCTGGAACTGGGAAGACACTCCTAGCTAGAGCCATTGCTAGCAACATTGATGCTAACTTTTTGAAGGTCCGGAACTTCTTTTTTGGTACTAACGTATCACGCATATAATTTTTCACTGATGTGCACCTTTTAAACAGGTTGTTTCAAGTGCTATCATTGACAAGTATATTGGTGAAAGTGCACGCTTAATTCGTGAAATGTTCAACTATGCACAGGAGCATCAGGTAATCTTTGTTTAGTTTTGTTTATCTGTATACCTAGCCATCCTGATTATTTCACTTATTTTGGGAAAGATGTCAATAGCATAGCTTTCTTTCCTTTAATTCCATGACTATGGATTAACTGTGAACTATGAGATAGATTGGTCATTCAAAGGTTGACTTTGAAGAAATAAACTACAGTTTACAAAACGTCTCTAGCTCTAAAATGTACATTAGCGAAGAATAAACCGGGAAACGCCCTTTCGCACTTAAAAGAAAGAAATGTGCACACCTGTGGATTGTATATCTTTTCCAAATCAAGTACATAATCAGTCTAGATACCATTACCTCTAAAGCGTTTCTTTGGTTTAATCGTGTACCTAGCCATGCATCATTTTCATGGATGAAATCGATGCCATTGGTGGCCGAAGATTTAGCGAGGGCACAAGTGCTGATCGTGAGATTCAAAGGACATTGATGGAGCTTCTAAATCAGCTAGATGGATTTGATGAGCTTGGGAAGGTATTTATTTTTCTGAAGAAATCATATTTTAATTTTTTATGTCAATCGTCAGTTATTGTTTTGTGCTGATGTGTATTCATCTCTTTGTACCAGTCCGTTGTCACATAATTTTTTGTTAGATTCATTTATTGGAGAGCTGAATTTCAGTTAGTCTTGTTCCAAGTATATAGGGTTCCACACTACATTTTCATGGTTGACAGTTCACATTTTGTGATATTTTGCAATGAACATAGCTGCATGCCTGCACAGAACTCTTGGTATGTCGTCTTTGTTGCCTAGATAGCGAGCTTTTGTTGGGCAATTGATAACATATTAAACTCAGCTGCAGAGTTAGTTCAAGAGACTTTATCATGAATTTTATAATGACCCCCTTGGCAAGTTTGATATGATACTGGCTGTCCCTGATTGTTAATATTATGCTGTATGTGCGCAATGACTTCTCGCACTGTGTGACAAGAATGCTCTTGCTTAATGTAGGTGAAAGTGATCATGGCAACGAACAGGCCTGACGTCTTGGATCCTGCACTCCTTCGGCCTGGGCGGCTGGACAGGAAGATCGAGATCCCGCTGCCGAACGAGCAGGGGAGGATGGAGGTCCTCAAGATCCACGCTGCCGGAATCGCCAAGCACGGTGAAATCGACTACGAAGCTGTCGTGAAACTGGCCGAGGTGAGTTAATCTTACTGAGCCTTATCTTTCGCAACACCTCGACATGCTTGCCACCATCTCCCGGATCCTAACCCCCGCGGTCCGTTCCAGGGTTTCAACGGAGCTGACCTGCGCAACGTCTGCACGGAAGCCGGCATGGCCGCCATCCGGGCAGAGCGCGACTACGTCATTCACGAGGACTTCATGAAGGTGCGCTTACAAACCCATGTTCTCTCTCTCTCTCTCTCTACCTTACCACGATGGACTTGCTTGATGCTCACTGTGCCTCCCTCTCCTGTTGTGATGGTTTCAGGCGGTGCGGAAACTGAACGACGCCAAGAAGCTCGAGTCCAGCGCGCACTACAGCGCCGACTTCGGAAAGGAGTGAAGAGCGATGACCTGATCCGGAGATCGTCTGATCGTAGTGCAAGTCCTGTTACTGTTAGGCCATCATTTTCTCCTAACCTCGGGCGGAAGAGCTCTCATCCTGACGCTATCGGAGCAAACAAGTCACTAGTTTCGTCAGATAGATTCCAGGATGGATGTGGCTGCAAGCAGGTCGGCGTAATGTAAACTTGGAATTCACTCTGAAACTGATCACGTTGATGAGAATGAACCAGACAGTAGCTCATCTTACACGTGCATCGCTTGCTTCTCTGCCATGTTTGGTACTCAGATTTGGCTCCTTTAGATGCTCTTGGTTAAACGTGACCGAGTCATGACACGTGGGACCCACTTGCCAGTGGCGTAAGGCGTTTGATTGGAACCTGGTTCCTCGTCCATGTCTATATTTTTTTTTTCTGAAAGAATGTCCATGTCTATATTTGGGAAGCTGAACCTGAAGCAGCCCATGCGGCACGGAGCCCACTGCTCCCAGCGCTCCATCCCATCACGCCCATCCGACGGCCAGCGAGCCATACATCCTCACGCGCACGAATCTTGGCGCCATAGCAACGGCCCAGAACAAAACTGTCGAGCGCCCGGCCGCGGGGAAACTCCCTCCTCTCCCGCTCCCACCACCAATTTCCCAAGCCAGCCAGAAAACCACCGGCCGGAAAAAAAAAATCGCGTTCCTTGATCCGTTCCGCCTCCAAGGAAATCTCGTTTTCTCGCCTCGATTCCATCGGATTTTCTCGTGAAAGAAGAAATCTTCGCAAATCACATTGACAAACAAAAGGCGGAGTCCGCTTTGATGGTCGCCGCCGCCGCCGCCGTGATCTTGCCATGACGAAGCCGGCGAGGAGCGCGTCGACGTTGTCGGAGGCGGCGGCGGCGGAGAGCGCGCGGCGGGTGACGCCGATGAAGCTGCTGGTGCGCGTGGTGGAGGCGCGGGGCCTCCCCGCCGTGCACCTCAACGGCTCCAGCGACCCCTTCGTCAAGCTCAAGCTGGGCAAGCGCCGCGCCAAGACGGCCGTCGTCAAGCGCAGCCTCGCCCCCGCCTGGGACGAGGAGTTCAGCTTCCTCGTCGGCGACGTCGCCGAGGAGCTCGTCGTCTCCGTGCTCAACGAGGACAAGTACTTCAGCAACGACATGCTGGGCCTCGTCCGGGTCCCGCTCTCGCAGGTCATGGAGACCGACGACCTCTCCCTCGGCACCCAGTGGTACCAGCTCCAGCCCAAGAGCAAGAAGTCCAAGAAGAAAAACCGCGGTATCATCGCAGTTGCGCGGTTTCTCCAACCTGCTTCTTTTGCTCCTCCATTCATTTTTCACCGCACATGCAACACAACTTGATGTTTGTTACAAAAGAAAAGGAGAATGCGATTTTATGAATAGTTTTTCGGATGTCATTGAATTTTCTTGCAGAATGGTAACTGAATATATTTGTATGAGCAATAATCATGGGCATGATGCATGAAAAATTCCAGGAATGTAGTACACAAGAAACAATCGTAGCAATCTGTAAATGTTTTATGTAGAAATGCTTTTACACATTCTTGACATTGGATTATGCTTTTATAGAACTTTCACCGTCTCGATTTAGTATCAGTCTGTGATCATGTTTTTCTGTTCCATTGCAGGAGAGGTTTGCCTACACATATCATTGTCCACAAGAACCCACGTATCTGACGAATCGCAGTGTGTTCCTCATCCTGCTTCAGATGACTTAGCATCCAGCTCAGAAAGTCCCAGTGAGCACAAAGCTGCAACACTATCAACAACAAGTAGCTACATTGACCTATCAGCCGTTTCCAGCATCGACCGAGCATCTCATAGCAGTTTCGAACGATTGCCAGACAGCATACCGGAGCTACCAGCCCGGAGCAGCACGGAACAAGCAGCCCCTGAACCTGGACCAGCTGCGGATAATGATGCAACTGCAAACCCATCATCAGTGGTGGAGGTCTTGTCCCGCTATTTCTTTGGGAAACCTGTCGATGCTCCTGTGCATTCGACTACATCAGAAACTGACTCAGTCGATCAGTTCCAAGAGCCAAAGGTGAGCTCATCAGAAGATCATGAAAACCCTGAGAAGGGCACAGCATCCGAGTCAAGCCTTGATGAGCTACTGAAGATCATGGAGTCAAAAGATGAAGGCAGTGAAATGCCAGCAAACTTGCCTGGTGGTGTACTGGTTGACGAATCTTATGTCACTGCACCAACCAACTTGAATTCCCTCTTGTTTTCGCCAAATTCAGATTTCTGGCCAGCAGTAGCAGAGCTTCAAGGAACAAGTGGGTTTCATATCGAGCCATGGAAACTTGAGAGTAATGAGAGTTGCGTGCAAAGAACATTATCTTACACAAAAGCTGCAAGCAAGTTGGTGAAAGCATGTAAAGCCACAGAAGAGCAGAAGTACTTAAAGGCAGCCAGAAATTCTTTCGCAGTGTTCTCTGTTGTTAGCACTCCTGATGTTCCCTGCGGAAATTGTTTCAAGATAGAGATACTGTACTGTATTACACCAGGCCCCCAGCTATCTTCTGAAGAGCAAACATCACATCTGACTGTAAGCTGGAGGGTAAATTTTGTTCAGAGCACAATGATAAAAGGAATGATTGAGAGTGGTGCAAAACAAGGCATGACCGAAGGTTATGCGCAGTTTTCTGAAGTACTGTCCCAGAAGCTTAAGGTAGTTGAGCTTGATGATCCTAATTCAAACAAAGAAAAGATTTTGGCTTCATTACATGCACAAAAGGAAACAGGCTGGAGGTTGATTGTCCGCTTTCTCGGGAACTTTACATTCATATTCTCTGTTGTCATAGCACTATATGTTATAGCTCACCTTCATTTATCCAAGCCCGATGTGATGCATGGGCTTGAGTATTTTGGTCTTGACCTTCCAGATTCAATTGGGGAGGTTGTAGTTTGTGCAGTTTTGATTCTTCAGGGACAGAACATTGTCAGAGTAATACGGCGCTTCTTAAGTGCATGGAAACAAAGAGGTAACCATCTCAATTCAGTATCATTCCCTACTATGAAGTCCTTGTACACAAGAATCTTTATGAATAAGTTGATTAGCTATTTGTATTGAGACGGCGCGTTGTTGTGAAAAGAGCGAATACACTGTTCTGAAAAGGATGTTAAGCTTACGGTCCCCACATAGCCACTTCTGTTCTACATATTTGTTTCGAGCTTTTCTGTAGTTTCACTTGGGCTAACATATTGACTCTGTTTCCTGTATTAGGTAGTGATCATGGGGTCAAAGCTCATGGCGATGGCTGGTTGCTTACTGTTGCGCTTATTGAAGGCACTGGTATAACAGCTGCTGGTTCATCTGACCTATTTGATCTCTATGTTGTTTTTACATGCAATACAAAGAGGAAAACAAGCTCAATTAAATTTCAAACATCAGATCCAAAATGGAATGGTTAGTTACTTTCCCCTTCCCTTGTATTTCTTTGTTCTGTTCTGGATGGTGGATAGTTGGAATTCAATTTGTCTAGAACAGCAGCCGTACCTGAACCGATATTTTTCCGCCTACTGACTCATTTAATATTTACCTTTCTAGAGGTATTCGAATTTGACGCTATGGATGATCCTCCATCAAGGATGGATATCGCTATTTATGATTCAAGTGGACTGTGTATCATTGGTCACACAGAAGTGAACTTTCTGAAAAACAATTTATCAGATTTAACTGACATATGGCTTCCTCTCGATGGAAAGTGTGATCAAGCAAGTAGCCCTAAATTGCATTTGAGAATATTTTTGAACAATTCGAGGGGGACTGAAGTTGTCATGAATTACCTAGCGAAAATGGGGAAAGAAGTTGGTAAGAAGGTAAGGAATTGAGCAGTTTTTGTGTGAGATGGTCATTGGTCTATTCAGTTATTACAGTGACGTAGCACATATTATGCAGATAAATTTGCGGTCAGCCCAAACAAACGCAGCATTCCGGAAGCTATTTGCCCTCCCTCCAGAAGAGTTCCTTATCGACGATTTCACCTGCCATCTAAAACGGAAGATGCCACTTCAGGTTGTTATGGTTTTCTTGTTATTTGTATTTTATCTGAATGGAAGTAAGGAACCTCCAAGTTTCCCAACTCCCAAGTGGTTTCTTATGTGTAGAGTGTTTTATTGAATCTTGAGATAGACTGTACTATTGCGAATAAGTGCTATAGTTTTGAACTGGTTGATGCTTCATTGGATTTTTTTTCCAATTGCTATTTCCCATTTGTTGAGGCCAATATTTTTTTAAAAAAATAAAATGATATTTTTTCAGGGGCGCCTCTTTTTCTCTCCAAGAATAATTGGATTTTATTCAAACATATTTGGACACAAAACCAAGTTTTTCTTTTTGTGGGAAGACGTTGATGACATCCAGGTTATCCCTGCTACACTGTCAATTGGTAGTCCGTCATTGATGATGATCCTCCGAAAGGATAGAGGTTTAGAAGCAAAACATGGTGCCAAGGGAACAGATCATCATGGAAGACTCAAGTTCCATTTCCAATCCTTTGTTTCGTTCAATGATGCTTACAGGTAGCTTCCATTTGTTCTCTTTCTAAATTCTTCTACTATTCAATCTTGCCTAAAGATATACTCCCTCTGTATCCTTTGAATTGTCGCTGGCAGTTCAACAGAAAACAACTCAAAATATTTGATGTTGTAGTTCACGTCATACATGCCCTCCCATTTTTACCCCTGGCTCCACCACCTGCTCCCATGAGCCTCCGCTGCTAGCCTGCTACCGTCCCCTGCTCCGCTTAGCCTCTGCTGCCTGCTCCCATGCAGCACCCATCGGCAAAAGGGTAAACTCATTTCTTCCTTAATTTTCACAAACCTGTCGGAAGCAAAATATAAAACGATACGGAGGGAGTATTTTAAAAATGACAAGTTTATGTTCATGGATTACTGTTGAATGTTGAAACCTAACTACCTCGTATTCTAAATATTCTTTGTACTAATCATATAGGCTTTTAATCTGAATTACTGTTTCTCCACTAGCGTAGGCTCATAATCTGAATTACTGTTTTCCATAGCACACTTATCAAACTAGTCTGCTACTTCTCTAGTGAATAAATCACATCAATAAGCCTAAACCTCACAGAATAATTACGGCGATATGGAAAATGCGAGCACTTGGTCCAGAACAGAAGGGGGAGGTGATTGAAAAAGATGAACCGAAAGAACTCCAGCCTGAAGAAGGCGGATCCTTGTTCACCAATGCAGATGTCAAAATGTCTGAAATATTGTCGTCAGTTCTTTCTGTTGACGTGAGTGTAACTTTTACCTACAAATGGTGCTTAAAAACACACAATCTGGAGCTTTCCTGTAAACATCTGCATTTGCAGGTTGAGTCCTTGATGGAGATGTTTTCAGGAGGTCCCCTGGAACACAAAGTGATGCAAAAGGCCGGTTGTATAGACTACTCTGCAACAGAATGGGAACTTGTGGGCTGCAATATACGACAGCGGCAAACAAGCTACAAATTCGACAAAAATCTGTCTCGCTACGGTGGTGAAGCAACCACCACTCAGCAGAAGTATACCCTGGTGAACCGAGTTGGCTGGGCCGTTGAAGAGGTGATGACCCTCCAAGGTGTACTACTTGGAGACTACTTCAATGTAAGATTCTGCTTCTCCATGCATCATATATTATAGTTTCTTTAGGAGCTTTTCTTTCTTTCACTTAAAATATGATTTCTTTAGAGTTTCTGACTCTTCAAATTGAAAAATACCTTAGCTATCAGTATTAGTTTCCTCCCAATGTTTTCTTACTGAACTGGCACCTGAAATCATGGCGACTATGCAGCTCCAGCTGAAGTACCTTATGACGGATGTACCGTCGAAACCAAACACCTGCAGCGTGCAGGTTTTGTTGGGGATTGCATGGTTAAAGAGCACCAAGCAACAGAAGAAGGTCACGAAGAATATCATTTCCAATTCCTCAAATAGATTGAAGGAACTCTTTGCTGAAGTAGAGAAGGAGCTTACATCCAGAAACGGTAGCCTTCTTAATGCAGCAACTAGTCCCAGTACAGCTTAAATGCTATCAATAATATCAGATAAAAAATATTGCAAAATTCACATCAAAGCAAGTTCAGGGAGTATCCTAAATTTTAACTAAGACGCAGGAAAGCATTGATGTATGACGCAAACATAATCATATGATTACATTGCCTTGCAACTCAATTATTATTGGTAACAATGACTTGCCAGATAGAAACTAAATGAAAATGAACTTGGTTTAAACTCTGCACTAGTGTTAGAATAAATCAACCTTATTTTATTGATCTCTGAAATAATTATGTTCCTTTAATCTTTTGCATGAATAGTATTGATTTGTTCCTTTGGACAACAACTTTCAGGTGCAAGCTAACATCTGTACACACCATAAGTAGATTGAACATTCCATCAACCAAATATGTATGAAGAACCCAACAGAGTTGAGGGATCCTTGTGATCTCTTCCTGTTCACAGTGTCACCTGCTTCAGTGTTCTTCCATTACCTGTAGATTCTTACATAGATGGGTGCTGTAAGTGCTTCGATGTAAATAGATTGTTTCAGGAACGCTTCATAGAAAGTGGTGCAGAGTTGTAAGCCCAGCAGACATATACTACACGCATGGTATAGTTAAATGAAGCTAATTTTCATTATGGATGTCTCATATAAAACAGGAAAAGCAGGAAGCATGTAAAGATCATTTGGAGTATACTTTTCCCTTTCTTTCTGTTCAATTTCCCCGATTCCTTCCCTATGTTCCAGTTCACAGGAAATATGGGTTTTGGAGAAAAATGCATGAGTTTTGAATGAATATGTTGTCATGGACTTCATAAAGAAATTTGACACATGACATTTTTCAGCTCAGTTACGGTTTGAAGGGCTGCCATAGTTTCTTAGAAAAATATTTCACTAATGTAAGAATGTACCAAAACCAATCCACTTTTGTGACTCATAAGCCATAGCCTCTTTGGTTCTTGCTCTTGCTTCAGTAATTAATCAACAAAGCTTCTAGCATATTTTTTTTCAAAAATGGATCTAGTATTTAATTCAAGAAGTTAAAAAGTTATTTCATGAATTTTTATAGTATTTTTCAGTCCAAAAGTAATACTTGGGAATTTTCATATAAATTTGTCATAAAACACATAGTTCCAAGAAAGTATTTGAAATAGGAAGGGCCTATTTTTCTTGAAAGTGCCTCATGGACATGAAAAAGGCATTTATGTTTAAATTGCAGTTTTTTTTCAAAATAATGCATAAAATGTAGTTAGTTACTTGGTTTGAACTCTCCCATATAGTTCTTGCGAGTTCTCAACACTTACACAAGTGTTATAGGATGTGTTCCTTTTTGAGAACAAACTGTGGGGTATGTCACTTACTGAAGAACACACAAACACACTGTGCAGTGTAGTAACAGGCATGTGATTGCTAACGTTAATGCATAATTTTGCGTCAGCATTTACTCCATGTTGAAAACAACTGTGGAGTTTATTCGTGTTTTTTTGGATTCATCATGTCAATATAGTTGTCCATAAAGACAAATTTCTTCTTTTTTTTTGCATATTTCAAAGGTTTTCCTGTTAGGATACATCTATATGTGTACTACTAGCCGCTGGTGCAGAATGAAGAAGAAATTGTAGGTTATTATTCATCCTATTCCGATCCAAGAATTCAATGTGTTCCCATTTTTTTGGCTATGGTACAGCCAAACAACCTTGAAGACATTATCATTTGTTTCTAATTTCTATGTGATCCATGACCACTTTTGTTCTCTCATTCTTGTGTTCTCTGTTATTCTTCTCCAAATAGCGCATGGAAGGTTGCGATTTGCGAACTTCAAAATTGGCTTTACCACACCGCACCCTTTCGTTCTCGGCCAAATTATGAATTCAGCAAGTTGAAAATAAATCCAAGTCACACATTTTCCACAACACACTAATTTTTCGGTCTGAACATGTTAGCTGCTTTGCAGAGCCCAAATATAAACTGACCCCAAAATAGTGGCTCCAGTTCATCTTCAGCAGCTGGCCCTGGTCATGCACATGCATGGATATCTGATCCACAAGAATTGTGCACGATAAAAATAGTCGTTTTAACCTTTAAATAGTCTTATGCATTGATAAATCACTCTCTTTAATCCCCCTCGATCTCCATTTCGTTACTACTACAACAACCTATATCTCGTAGAGATAATTTAGTAGACCTAGTAGGTTAACTCCATACATAATTGCTTGATTGATTTCGACATATGCGGGTAAATTTTACGTGCCTCTTCTTTCTCTTATTTTCTTTTGCCTTCAATTTGCTTCGATGTAAACTGTTTGTTGTATTTTAGTTTGCACTTGTTCTTGGCTTTTTGATCGGATTTGTTTCCAAAGGAATCGGTCGATCAAGATCGTCGCCGCTCGCGTGTTGGATCGGCCATGGGGGATCATCACCTGCAGCTGCACAGGCCGGCGTCGATCGAGAAGATCCCGGTGCCGGACAAGAAGAAGTCCCTGCTCCACGTCGGCGCGCCGTCGCCGGGCGGGCACCAGCAGCACGGCGGCGGCGGCGCCTCCTGGCACGAGGCGCCCGCCGTGAGCGTCATCACCACGCCGCGGACGGCGGCCGCCGCGAAGCAGCAGCAGAACACCCTGCCGGGGACGGGGAGCCCCCGCGCGTGCCTCTGCTCGCCGACCGTGCACGCGGGCTCGTTCCGGTGCAGGCTCCACCGCGGCATCGGCGGCGGTGGCGGCTCCGTGGGCTCCGGCCTCCACGAGATGAGCAAGAAGCCCGGCGGCGTATGACGACGCGGGCGCGGGTGACGACGAGGTCGCGCCGCAAAAATTGCTAAGAAATTAAACCCGTCTTCAAGCATGGCCAGCTATTTTAGTTTGCCTCTTCATCCACATTTTTTTTTCCGTTGCATACAGGGGGAATGGGGAGACAAAAAAAAAATGCTTCTGTGCCCCTTTCCTTGTAACGACTTTGCGCGCGCACGTGTTAATTTCGTCAGCTTACTATACGTGTATGCTATGGGTATGTTTAAAAAAATTGAGTGCACCCGTGCATGCTCTTGGGGATTTCAGAACAAGTACTGCGAAAATTTGATCAAAACAGATTAATCTTTCTGTGTGGGTCAGCACTGTTGAAGAAATTAAGCCTAAATTACCACCCGTTGAAAAAGGGAGGAAAAAAAGAATCAACTGTTGAGAGTGGGATTTGAACCCACGCCCTTTCGGACCAGAACCTTAATCTGGCGCCTTAGACCAACTCGGCCATCTCAACCGTTGTGTTAAGGAAAGCTAGTGTTTTCTAAATAACGGAACATCTACTTTTCAGCTGGCGGCCAGTAGTTAGCGTTTCGGTTAACCGAAATATGGACGCAAAAGGTTACCAACTCCTTAGAGCTGCTTCAATTCAATGGGTCGATGACAGTTCCAATTGCCCGCAATTTTTCAACTGGCCAACCAACAATTCGCATTTCACTTCACCAAAAGTAGATACGCAAAGGAAACCATGTTTACAATAAATGTAGACAGGCTATCAACTCTTTAGTGCTGCTTCAATACAATGGCAATTACAAGGATTTGCAGTGACCAAAACCACTTGGTTAAAGGTGCCATTCCACCTGCAGCAACAAACCCACTCGTTGTTCATGAAGGTTTGTCAGATTCTAGCTATATTTACAGTCATACAGTGCTTGACACTTGCAGGTCAACAGAAGGGTTGATTTATGGATCCGAACAGCTATTAACAACGCACACTTACTTACGGAAAGCTGATGACGCTACTGTCTACACATCCGGATAATGTCTACTTTCCTACATGCTGTACTCCAGTGATCAGGTCAACCTGGCAAGGAATGAATCAGCCGAGATACCCTCCGGCACAGCCGTAGTATCACCGTGCGACCAGGTTGCAGGTTCCTTATAGAAGTCATGGTCTCGTCTATGCTTGCCTGTGCTAGTGTTGTCTGCCCTTCGCAAACCTTGATCGGCAGCTCAGATGGCTCAGAAGGGTAGACAGAGCTGTCCCAAATCAAACAAGGTTTAGCAATAAGTAGACAGCATAGCAATGTAGAAAGAAGGTTTAGTCATACTGGACGAACCGGTTCAAGTCTGTCATGTCGATGGTAAAAGCAAACTTCTTGCCGCTCTTGAAGCTCATGAAGCATGCACGGAGGCCAAGTTGACCTAACACATAAAACAGCGCAAACAATATAGTGGCTATTTAGTTCCTGGTTAGGATACATAGTGTACTGCAGCTACACAAAACTTGATCTACAATTGATGCCATATTTATGCTTCTTAGATAAACATCAGTGCACTTAATATAAAGCCAGCTTGGGTGTTGGAGCTCTCCTAAACTCACAATTTAAAGCACAGAACTATGTTTTACTAATATCGGTAATATGCCTTCTTCAATATTATCACTAAAACATGCTACATATTGCTATGAGTGATATACTAACAAACGAAAATTTATGCATTGCATCCCATTGTCACAGTTATGGATGTGAACCTAACATTCCATGAATGATATACTATGTTAACAAACAATTCAATATCACTGCTTTATGACAAAATCACACCAGTACTTGAAGATAAAAGGTAGAAGAGATAGAGAGCACACATGTCTGGGACTCCAACACAAAAGCAGCTGAAGTAAGATTTAGTAACTCCATTTTAGCTAACTTGATTTCTTCTAAAACATCAATAAGATTGCCCAGAAGCAAACTTGTTTCCTGCAAAAATAAATAAATAATGCATGTTAGTAAACAGGACCTTTATACGCCTTTGAACACAACAGCCATTTCAAAAAATTTAGTATAACTATGCTCAAACAGATACAGCTAATTACTGATGTGGCAAAACATGTGATAAAGGGGTGATGTCCGCATATGTTCACTTCATAGAAGGAAGGTGTAGGTAATGTCATTTGATAAGAATAAGCATTCTAAAAGTGAACAGCTAGAATTCCTGCACATAGAAATTCTAAATTCAAAGATAAACTCACCATCGTCATCTGCTGCAAGGATTGTAAATCATGAACTCTTTGGTTCTCCTCAGCTTTGAAAAGAAAATTGAATGCCATAGAGGCATCCAAATTTGGGAATATCTGACCAAGAGTAAAGTGTCATGAAATTGATTGCATACAGAAGAATGAAAACAGTTTGATCATCTCACCTGTCCTATTTTGGTTCCATTCAGTGAATTATTCACAAATATGCTAGACATATCACTCATGTTTAAGATGATCCTGTCAAAAGAATGGTAGGAAACAAAATAAGGCACTTCAAATGATGAAACAAAATATATTTATTTATTGCCATGCTACAATGATTTACAGAAGCTAAGACAATTGCAGCAGGCTTTACCAGCCAGGAGCGCAGTACCATAGTTTGACTTATAAATCAGGGGGAGAAAAAAGATAAAGAGACAGGAGAACAGGGACTTTATTTGGCTGCTAAAGAGTTTTGGCCCATAACAATCTTTTTTGCATATTATTGCATAGAGTATTCTTTCAAAAACAGTGGGCATAAATGGTTGCAACTTGTCAGGTCCAAGCAAGTTCACCAGAATCAAAGGGAATCACCTAGATTTATGTTGGAAAAGGTCCATTTTACTACTCCGAATAATCCACTTTATCCACTTGACCCCCTGAACAAAATTTCAGCTCAATTCTCCCCTAAACAATTATAACTGGTCCAATCTACCCATAAGATTATCTTTTTTCCTCTCCATGAATAAGTTGAGTTTAAGTTCAAGTTTTGTGGGACAATAGAGGACATGATATCCTTGATAGAAAAATACTTCAAGCATTTTTCATCATTATTTTCATGCAATTTTGGATCTCCAGGGTTAGGTTAGTATAAAATGCTCCAAAACTATGAATGTAACCATGAAAATCCTTTATTTTTTAAAACAAAAGGTATGATGTCCTCTATCATTTCACAAAATTAGAACCTAAAACATATGGAGAAACAAAAAAAAATACAGATTTCTATCAGAAACTTGCAACTGAGTCTGAGACAGTTTAAACCAAGAACCAATGACGTAGCAATAACAATGCTAAAGTACGCAGAATGATTACCTTTGGAACAATAAATTGTGATAGTTGAGGATGAGATCACGCTTATTGTCCCTTTTAACTATGCCAGTCAGCTCGCAGAGCTGAATAAACAAAACAAAAAATTGTAAGCGGGGGGTGGGGGTGCTGCAGATAGAGAAGTATGCACAGTAGATTTAACACTAAGTCATAAACCAGTACCCCTGCTTGCTGGTGGATGAAGTGACACTGATTTCTCATCTTCAACTGCTCCTCAGCACGCCTCATAACACTTTCACAACTAACGTCACCTTCAATATTGCGAAAACATTCAAGGGAATTCCTTAAGTTCTCCACCTTCTGTTGAATATTGTTGAGTTCAAGCCGCTTCTCAGTCAAAATAGCAAGCTCTTCCTGGGTAAACACAAGAAGTATAAATCACTGGGACAAAGAGAATTTTGTATGAGCGTGAACAAGTTTCTGCATAAATTTCACAACCATGCAGATTTCTCTACTTTAGTTTACCAGATGCAAGAATAGGTGACAGTATAAGCAACGTAATATTACCCAGGATAAAGGATAAAGACGAATGAGAGCAATGGAAAAGGATGGTTGTAACAACATACATAATAGAAGCTATCGAAGCAGTAGTAACCACAAGAAGAATGACTACTCAAAGTCCAGACTTAATAGATCAACACCATGGCACCCAAAAGTCATTTACATGATTGGGGTGCAGATCCATTGCTTAGTTGTCTGCACTCTTATAGTTGGCTTAGATACAGGCTTGACAGCTAAAACTAACAAGGCAATTAAATCATTAAATCATTACCTGTCCATCACTGGCATTGATAGAAGTTGCTGCAGGAAGACAAGCATCCTTCATTTGTGCAGCACCCAATATCTTAGATTTCAGAATGCAGCACTCTTGAATTCCATCTTGATATAGCTGAGCCTTATTCTGAACCAAAATGGAAAAAAAGGAGTAAGTTAGCATCTGACTGCAACTTACAGGCCATAAGGTCTTTAAAAAAGATGAAGAAATCCTACTCGGAGTTTAGCTAGCTTCATATTATTTATTTGTAGCTTTGCCTTTGCATAGAAAAGCTTCTCATGGAGAGATCTTGCCTCCTCTAATCTGGGGAAGCACGTAGAGTTATAAACTAGATTATATCTCCAAGCAGCCAGCAACAAATGAAATGCATATGTTAATCAATAGGTACCTCTTTTGCTTAGCACTACAGCAATCTTTGATCCTCTGGGTACAAAGAACAAACATGTCACCTAGATAAGTGGAAAAAATAATCCCAATAGGCAATAGGAAACATGTTGCTAAAATTAAAAGATAAAAGATGAGAGCATACCACAGCAGTAGAAAGCCTTTTATATTTTCTAGCCATATGAACCTCATCCAGCTTATCGCTTAGCGCATCAAGCTTCATTCAAAAGAAAAACAGACAGATAACAACATTAAGTATGACAACTGAATGTCATAAAAATTTAAACGGAACACCTTTTTTTCTCGAAAACGCTGAAGAGCTGCATTTCATTTCATTAAGAAGAGTAATAGAACACCTTGACTGCTAATTAGCTTGTCCTAGATGTCATATATTTAAAAACATAGGGAGTATATGTGATATGCCATATGAAAAATTAATTTTCTGGACAGAAATTCACTGAACAAATCTAGAGAACTAAAGATTCTGAATATCAGTTGGAACCTCTATCAATTGTTTCAGATAGGCTCAAAACATCAGACTAGTCTCCACGACCACAAGTGTGAAAGATTGCCAGTTGGAACCTCTATCAATTGTTTCAGATAGGCTCAAAACATCAGACTAGTCTCCACGACCACAAGTGTGAAAGATTGCCAGTATGTTTTAGGGTCAGAAATATGGAGCTTCAGGATAGATGTGTTTGGAAATAAATCGAACAATTTTCCAAGGGATAGAATCATCTAATTAAAGAAGAAACCATGATGTATTATTCACAAGATAATGCCACTTCGTGTATTGCCTAAAAGATTCCCAGATATCAAGTTTATGATTCACGTCGTTTACTATTACAAGCGTTTTACATCCTCGAGACAAGAAAAAAGAAAAGAAAAAAGGCAAGAAAACATTGGTGAAGTAGACATCATGAAAACAATGGTGAAGTAGACATCATGAATCCTCCAAGACACTAAAAATTGGTACAAAGATATTATTCTTTATATAGCAACAATTATGTAGTCTAAATCATCGAAAACTATGTTTTTTGGAGCATATTTGTCAAAGCTACATAACTTTTTGGAGCATATTTATAGCCAAACCACACTTTTTAGCTAACATGGTTAGTTATATGACAATTCGCATTTCAGTCATATGGTGCGGTTAGTTTGTGAGCTGCACCTGTCTTACATGTCAGCCCAGGATGTCAGTTCACGTCCAAAGTAATGCTGTTGGTTAGAAAGCACAGTTCACAGTAATATGGACACATTTGTGTGGTTTTGGATACAAGTTAAGCACAAAACTATTTTTATGATAATTCTGGGCACAGTTGTAGTTCACTGAAATTTACTCTTTATTAAGTTCATCTAGAAAACAAGTTTACAATTCAGCTGACACAATACGATGCTAGCTAGAGGCAATACAGCAGGTCAATGTATTGCAAACCCTTCAATAGGACAACTGTTGAAATACATTTTTCAAAATCAGCCATGCAGAGTAAAAGATTTTTTCTAACAAAAAATTTATGTTACTTTACTACAGTGAGGGGGAAAGTATACCTGTTGTAAATTAAGCTTACTTATTGATGCCAACAAAACTTGCTCTGTTGCATCAGAGATGGTACGTAGTATCTGTACAAAAGAGAAAAGTCCTGATTTTTTAAAGAATCTAATCACTTCAACAATCAAAAACTTTGTGTAGTACTTAAAGTTTGGATATATAAACTTGTCACTTTTACCTTGTTCCAATCAACATTAACTAACTGCCCTTTATCATGAGCATCATTCTGTTTTCCTTCAATTCTAGGAGAAGATTGAGATACACAAGAAAGCTCTTTTCTTGATTTTCTAGGGCTTCTTGCTGCCTCAGCTATTTCCTCAGGACACTCTTGCACGGCATGACCATTTTCTTTAACAGTTTTCTTTCTTCCAGCACCATCTAAATCGAGGAGGGGATTGCATTCATGACTAGGTTGGCTATCCAAAGTAAGGACACGACATGAAGTCTCCTGAACCTTAGTGGCTTCATTTAGCACCTGTGTTGGAGTGCCTAGGATAAAAGACTCACTAGTTTTCTTCAGTTGTCGTCGTGGAACAGAATTAGAAGAAACAGATAAGTTGGAATCATGATCTTCAGGATTTCTGAACATGTCATTTTCTTGATGACTAAGTTCATTCTTTTCGACCAATGGTAACCGGGAAGCTGCAGGTGATTCTTGAAGCCTGGTCTTCAATGCATTCTTCAGGGTAGAAATTCTATTGCCATGTTCAGCAAACTCGCTAACCAAAGAATAAGCCTCCTGGTTTGCCACTTTACCATTGGATAGAGGAGTAGCACTGAAGAGTTTCTGCCTTTTCAAGCGTAGGGAGGATATAGAGCCTTGTGGAACTTGCAATTGCTGATCTACAGTTCTCGGAGTATGTAGAATGGTTTCTCTATCCATCACTTCATTTTGCTGGTGCAGCTGCTCAGCATCCATCAGCAAAATGGCAAGAGCTGCACTTGATAATTGGGAAGCATCAGTAACGTTATTTGTTCCAGGTGATTGATCCAACAGATTGGGTTCTGAGTCAACATTACACATAGAGGAAGCACTTGCAGTGCAATTTGATCCAGATGGTTGATCTTTCAACAAGGATTGATCTAACAGATGGGATTGCATGTCAACGTTATTCACGAAGGATTTACATGCTGGAGAAAGCTTTGCAGGAGGTTCTACGGTATTATCAACACCAGGGTCAATAACCATGGGGTCATGGTTTCCGTTCTGCAAAATAGTTAAATTACAATACACAGATAAGCACCAAAGCAATGGATGCACATAAATCAAAATAACCAATGGTACTAAATCTATGGGAAACAAGAATAAGTAAAACACAGTCAGAGACATAAGCTGGCAAATTCAACAGTGAGTGAGACAACTGTGCTTGACTACAACTATGAAGGATATTAGTCTCTCCTATTCCAAATACGAGTTTCCCTAGTATCCATATGCCAGCCAAACTTTATGCTGGAACATCAATATATCAGAAAGTGTTTCGGTGCTCCAGTTACTTACAAGTTCTACTGTATAACTAAAAGGTATTAAAGAAGTTCAATACCAAATTTAAAGGATCAAATATCGAACCTGTGAATTCTCATGACCATCAGTTATCATTTCACTATCTTCTTGAATTTGATATGTGCTGTTTGAAACTGGATTACTCATGGAAATGTGCTCCGCGATAGTATTAACAGTGCCCAGCTCATCAGAAGATATAACATTGTCATTGCATAAGTTTTCTTCCCTATTTTCTTCCTCAGATGAAGGCAAGGTTAAAACAGAATCAGGAGTTACATCAGCAATGCCAGCTTTAGGAGACTCTGTTTGCTGGCCCACTTTTACCTTCTGTATCATACTGCTCAGTGTGGGTGATAGCTTGCCATAATTGTAACTTCTGGGGTTAACATTCAACAAACTCATGTCAGTCTGACCACTACTCAATGTTTTTCCAGGATCAGATACAGTCAGTTCCTTCAGGGGTCCCTTAGATTCAGTATTAGGTGTCATTAGACTGGCAGCTGAGTTGGCTGTACAGTCATCTGGTGGAGCAATATTGCGAAAATGCATAGAGAACGTCCTGGAATCCATAGTTATATCATGGTTATCATCCTCTGACATTCCAGAATCAGATGGTCTTCCTGTTTGAATAAAGCTTGTTGATACAGGTCCAAAGAAGTTATCATCTGTCCATAGGAATGGGCATAGTGAGATTACAAGAAGCTTTTCAACAAGTAATATGACATCTTGGTTAGCATAAAACTAAAAGAATGAAGGTTTGCACACCCACACTAGATGCATGGATACATAAAAGCAAGACACCCCATGTCATATAGTGATGTTTAACTTATAACTTCTAAATAGAGAAGCGAGTACCGGCATCTTCAATCCATTAACAATGCTTGGTTTTCGTGATCTTAATGAGCAAGCACTACAAGAATGTCTGCTGACCTAATATATTGTGCAATAAACACACTCATTTTTAGATCCCTATCTGCATCTATACTCGCAATTCAGCACTAAGCGCAGCAAATTTGCCAACATTAAGCAACAAGGTATGTCACATCTGACAGACTGACACTAAACATTTGAATCCGAAACTGAAAGATTAAGGAACCTCCAAGCAGCGAAGCTTAACATAATTGAATTGACAAATGCAGCAATCTGAGCATCAGAAGTTTCAAATAACGAACCTAATTGCCCATCAACTATGGAAGCCAACAATGTGGGGTACACGGTCATAAGTCGTAACAAAATCAAACGTGCCAGTTAACAGAGCTTTTCATTTCGAAACAAAGGAAGGAGGGTTTCACCATCAGCGGAGGCGATGGATCCGGCGGCGCTGCCGGGGGATGATGACTCCATGTCCGGCAGGAAGATGACCGGGAACTCCTCCGTGTCGTCCCCATCGCCCCGCTCCGCCGAGGACTTCCCAGGGGACGGGGACGCGGAGCCGGGCTCGCGCTCCTCGGGGGGCGTCTCGAAGTCCTCGTCGCGGTAGAACACGTGCACCGCGGTGGTGTCCGCGAAGCTCACGCGGCGGGAGCGCCTCCGCGCAAACTTGTCGTCCTCCGTCCCCGGCGACAAGATGATGCCGCTGCCACCCCCGCTTCCGCCGACGTCCATGGTGACGAGACTTGCGAATTGGGATTGAGAATGAGAGTTAGGGTTTGGCGTTCGAAAATTTTTGGGGAAGATGGCGAGCGACGAGTGACGAGTGACGCGGAGTTTTGGAGGGAATTTTTTTTCGGTCTTTTTATCTAAAGGGGCCGTTGGATGACACGGTGGGCCGGTTGTCTTTAAGTGGGCTGAGAAGTCGGGGGCCGTCCGCTGATTTAAATGGGCTGATATCTGAAGATTTTTATTTCCTTCACCTTTTAGGAGCTTGGAGCCCATGATGCGTCGATGACAACCATGAACAATCTTTACGCCTTTACGCAAGGACACATCATACACGAGTTACATACCTTCAGCCAGAAAAATACAGATAAAATACAAGATAATACTTTCAGACGTTTCCCTTGTACATTTGTAAAAACGGAGCAGGAAAAGAAACGAGGCAAGCCAGTAAAAATCTCACTTCAGCTCTACATCCCCAAAAATGCCATTGCTACAGTGAAATCTCGCAGTGTCGCGCTAGTTAGATGATGTAGATGCTACAGAAATCGTACATACAATGATCGGTAGATGGTACCCAATCCTATAATGATAATTCCCTACATGATATCCTGGAATCAGAATCTGCAATCCAGGGGGCAACAGGCCCGGGCAAATGACAGCATATGGTGGTGCGATTGGAACTTCCGAAGAGAGTAGGGTGGTTCTAGCTTCCCATCTGCAACTAGTGTAAGTAACAAAAAGCCAAGGACCCATTTGCGTCTTCTCAAGAGTGACAACTTTGTCAAGCAAGCACATCCCATCATGCTCTGGAACTACATCTGAATATGGAGATCGGCAGCCTGTTGAGCCAGCTCGTGCATCATGGCCTCATCAAAGAATTTGCTGATGCTCACATCCTCACTCATCCCCTAGAAATATGATGGAGCATACAGTTAAATGCCACGCTTAGTCTAACGCTAATTAGGATCTTACTGTATGATAAAAGCTGAGTAAGTTGTAAGTTCATCAAGACAGCTATATCCCTTACCTTCCTTCGCCTGGTCTTTACCATAAACTCACGGGCAAGGTGCTGTATAGGTGCTGGTTCCAGAGGGCGAAGGACAATACTCTTATCTAAAGGATCACCAGGAACAATAGCCCAGTGATCGAATACAGACACACAAAATGCTTGCCCCTGTGTGTGGTATCTGAGATCTGTCTCAAATCCAAAAGACTCTATAACAGGTAAAAATGCCTGTAAACCAAGAAACATACCATCAGTAAGAATCACACAGGTTTTCCAGAGGGCACATAAATGTTGAATGGAGATCATTGTGTCCCTTACCTTGACAATGTATATAGGAGTTCCTGGCTTGGGTACATCAGCTGTTACATGACCACGTCGCCTGGATAGCACCGTGTAAATAGCAGAGACACAGTCAATTGGTGTTTGGATCTGCCATGAGCACACATAAGATCGTCAGACATGGCAGCAAACTAAAATATAGTCAAGCAGCAAAAGAGAAACCAAACAGGATCAAAATTTGTGCACAGTGACTAACCTCAACATAATACACAGGTTCCATAAGGCGAGGATTAGCCATAAGGAATGCAGAATAGACAACACGACGTGCTGTGGGAATTATCTGACCACCACCACGGTGCAATGGTTCTGGAGCAATGTTTGCATGTAAGATCTTGAATTTCACATTCCTAATTGGTTCATCACACAAAGGACCTTCTCTAGCACCCCACTGGAACCTATGTGGTTGGTAAATTAACTGGTTAATATAGATAGTGGATATGATTCAGATTGGACTCCGAGTTAACTGAAGAGTGCAGAGCCCTACCCTTGAACAATAGAATCTTTGATCGCATTGAGCAAGTTCTTGTCCACCTCAACTGAAAGTGTGTCATCCAGAAGAATGTTAGGACCCTGCATGCCAAGTAAGATGTATTAAGTACATGGAAATAGAACTACTGCAAATACAGTGTTAATCAAATCAATGTCAACTGCAAATGAGCGCTAAGATTGCTTGTGGGTCAGCAGGGTGATGGGTTCATGAAACTCCAGAAACAGGTGAAAAGAATCAAGAAATCAAAGGTTGGAAGATAGCACCAGATCAGTCAGCATTTTATGGCAACTTACCTGCTTGTCAGGTCCAAAAGCCCATATCGACCTTGCTGCAAGTACATCCCACTGGTAGCGCTGGCGAAAAAAGTCAGTGATTTCTTTCTGTCTTGAATCAAGGTTAACAAGGCCATTCTCAATATCTTCTGCCAAGCCCTTCTCTAGTGGTTCAGCAACCTGAATTTCATGCCACAAAGACAAAAGGTTCAATAACATCCCTTGTGCTTACATTGTCAAATAAGGATCCACACAGGAATGTTAAAAGCAAATACAAAGAATCCATTCAAGAAAAGCTTACCATGGTAATTTTGTTCCTCTTGTTAGGTGTTTCAGCAAAACATTTCATTGAAGAAGTATCAACAACTGTTTCACAAAATGTAACAACAGGATCTGCTACCTGAATGCCAACAAGGCAACAAATCAAATCAATTTGGTCCACCCAAAACAATTAATTTGGTTCACCCACAAAAAAAGGAAAAATGTGCATCATACATACCTTCACTTCAACCTCCGAATAAAGCTCTCTGAGGTCCTTCATTATAGAATCCAGATATAGCTCACCAGTCCCCAGTATAGTGTGCTCTCCAGACTCTTCTACCTTAGTAATAGCAAGAGGATAGCTCTTGCTGATTTTACGAAGACCTTCCACCATCTTAGGAAGCTCACTTGGGTTAAGAGGCTCAGCAGCTATTTTTACAACAGGCAAGGTGTTGAAACGCAGAGGTCTAAATATGTACACATCTTCATCAATGTTCATGGGACATATTGTAGCAGTTTTCATGATTGATGTATCTACGCCTTCAATAAGAACCCAAGAACCAGCAGGTGCTTTACTAATTGCAACACGGTACCGTGCCTGATAAACCCACAATTTGGTCACCTCTTTGACAGTCATATCCTCTTCATCATCTGGAGAATAGCCTTCTCCAAGGACCCTCACTGTCTGTCCTGTCTGTATTGTGCCACTATAAACTCGTCCAAATGCATCAAAGACGCTGCAATCAGATTTAGGATATAATTTTGTTACATTAACCATAAGGTGTCCATTGGGATCACATTTTTTCATAGCATCAACAATAGACGAATCCTGTGGGCCAGTGTATATGTGGTCTATCTTCCTTGCAGCAGCATCCTTCACAGAGGGGATATGTTTCACTAACATATCGGTAAAACCAGTTGCGGTGCCAAAAATTGAGCGGCAAGCTAACCTCAGCAAAGGCCTAACATTCAGCTTGTAAGCTGCATTGCTCAGAGTGACGCCCAATTCAGCAAGCTTTGATTCAACATTCCCCTTTTGCTCACCGACAACCAGACTATAAATTTTGTACAGAGGCTCTAGGATAAACTCAACAAATGATCTATTAGCTCCTTCCTTTGGCGGCTTCTTTTTGAAGGTTCTTGAGTCAGGGTGAAAATACACGTCTCCCCATAGGCGAGATGCAAATTTCTCATGGTCAAATTGAATCCCATGAATCTTTAAATAAAGATGGGCAAAAGATTGTAAGGTAAAAGACCAGCCAGCAGCACCACTTGCAAAACATACGTTTCCAGCGGCAGGATCCACCAACTGAGTGCCACCTACTGTAGTAGAACACGACGAGATAAGATCATTAATTGCCTCCAGAGTATGTCGCAATTTGAAATATGCATCATTGGGGGGCAGCTTTAGCTCTGTTATCAATCTGTCAACCTGTAATAGCACACAGTAAGCATAAACTTCAATTTCAACTTGCTACTGGAGCATAATAGAAAAACGGGGCAGCAAAAACTTACCTTGTTAATCACAACAACAATGGGAAGCCTTTCTTGGATTGCATGACGAATTGCCCTCTCAGTATTAACCTAATCACCAATAGAGAGATAAATAAATAACATAATACTTTACATTTCCATATAAGTAAGAAAAGAAAATATACTCTAGCATGTATATAAAATGACAGTACACAAAATTTCATTCTAAAATGCTCTTACGTCTTTTAATTTCTAAAACAACCCCTTGTAATCACATCTCATGTCCTCAGCATAAACATGAGCAGTACAAGCTACTTACGTTACCAAAGTCACAAAACTTGCAATTTGCTTTACAATAAAATCATTGATTTGTGTTATCTGGGTACTTCAGATTTTCAGTGAACATTATGGACATGTAGCTACTCTACTTCTGCCAATGGCCGAAAACGTTTAAAGACTCATTTGCAATAGGTTAACACCATGCTCCTAGGTTGATCATTACAAATAAAGAACATGACCTTCAACATAATCCAAGAGATGTGAACATGTAATATGCATACATGCTCAGTGCATCAGAATCCTCAGATACACGTCATCCTACACCCAAACTAAACCCAACTTATCATATAGATCCCAATTTCACCTCTGCCTGAACTGAGTCCATATCAAATTATCAGTAGAGAACGCGTACATCTCACAGGTGAAGCTGTTTGTAAGCCTCATGAAGCATTACTACACTGTTACAAAGCACACAATACTCAGAGAAATTTGGCAAGCAAAGTATTAACATTACCAATCTGACTCAAAACCATAAACACAAACACTAAATTAGTATATTTGCCCGTAGCCAAGTCCCATATTTTAGTATTTTCAGCAGTGACACCCGGTTCTCATTTAGAATGCATGGGTGAGACATTTAGAATGATACACTTCACTCCCTTCCACTAGAAATGGAGGGTGGAGCACCTCAAATTGGACGGAGATACGGTTGGATGGTGAATGTAGTCTTGGCGAATTTTTGTTTCAAGGAATTAGGTTGACCAAATTGTATCCCATATACAGATTAAATGCATCTCCTCATGATCCTAACATTTTCTCTAAGTGTGACTAGCAATTTTCAGCATAATACATCACGATAGCAAAAACACAGCTACGAAGCAAAGGATCAGGACATTACCATTACTCCCTCAGCAGCATCAACAACAAGCACAGCCCCATCAGCAAGCCGCAGTGCCGCAGTCATCTCATCGGAGAAGTTGACATGCCCCGGAGTGTCCATGATATTGCACAGGTATGACTTGCCATTTCCCCCCTCGAGCACGAGAGACATGGGCACAGCCTTGATGGAGACCTGCCGCTCCTGCTCGTCCACCCTGGTATCGGTGAACCTCACGTGGCGCTCCCCCTCGGAGTCGAAGGTGTCCACTTCGTGCGTCTGCTCCACGAGCATGTCCATGAACACCGTCTTCCCGTGCTGGAGGTGTCCGACGAGGGCGACGTTGCGCACCAGCGCGGGGTTCCCCGCGAGCCCCAGGAGGAAGTCGGTGGACGCGTAGGTGGACGTGGCCGCGGCGCGGGTCCCGACCTCGAACTTCACGACGCGGGGCGGCGCGACGATGGGCTGCTCCAGCGGCTGCTCGTCCTCGTCCATGACGAGCGCCTCCACGCCCGGCCCGTACACCTCCTCGGCGGTGGGGTAGTACTTCTTGTCCTCGGCGAGCACCACGGCCTGCTGCGACGGGTCGCCGTCCTCGTCGTCGTCGACGTCCATGAGCGCGGCCGGGCGGGAGGGGGATCCCGAAGGGGAGCGCGCGGCGGGGGACGGCGAGCGGGACGCGGAGGGGGATGGGGATGCGCCGCCGGCGTCGGAGTCATCGTCGGCGTCGGAGTCGGCGAGCTCCGGGCCGATGTAGTTGCCGAACTCGTCGTAGAGGCTGTCGTCCATCGCGGCGGCGGCTAGGGTTTTGCTCGACGGCGGAGCGGGGCGAGAGGTTTGGGATTTGGGAGGGAAGTGCGGAGAGAACAGCAGGCTTTGAGAAAGTGAAATCACGAGTTATCGCGATATTTCGTGGGAATTTGATATTTTTTCCATTTGGATTTGATAACTGAGGGCGTCTTTGGCTCCAGGCTAAAGTTTGGTCCTGTCATATCGGATATTTAGATACTAATTAGAAGTATTAAATATAGTTTAATTATAAAACTAATTACATAGATGGAGTCTAATTCATGAGACGAATCTATTAAGCCTAATTAATCCATGATTTGATAATGTGATGCTACAGTAACCATTTGCTAATGATGAATTAATTAGGCTTAATAGATTCGTCTTGCGAATTAGCCTAGGGGTTCTACAATTAGTTTTATAATTAGTTCATGTTTAGTCCTCCTAATTAGCATCCGAACATCCGATGTGATAAGACTAAACTTTAGCCCCTAGTATCAAACACCTTCTGAATCTAATGCTGCCACAGAACAGGGGTGACGTGGCGAACTGAGCTAGTAGAAATTGAGTCTCGCATTTTCTTAATTTTAAGGGGTGTTAGCTTCTTTAGTCCGGACTAAAGTTCCTGTCACATCGAATGTTTAGATACTAATTAGGAGTATTAAATAAGACTAATTACAAAACTAATTACACAGATGGAAGCTAATTTGCGAGATGAATCTATTAAGCCTAATTAGTTCATGATTTGACAATGTGATGCTACAGTAACACGTGCTAATCATGAATTAATTAGGCTTAAAAAATTCGTCTCGCGAATTAGCCTCCATCCGTGTAATTAGTTTTATAATTAACTTATATTTAGTCCTCCTAATTAGCCTTCGAAGATTTGATGTGACATGGACTAGATTTTAGCTCAAGGATCCAAACGCACCTTATTCCAGAATTTAACCCACGTTATTTTTTTTATGGTAAGCGAGGTGCCATCGACAACTAGCAGTGACTTCGTCAATCGCGAGGATTTGCCGACTCAGTCTTTCTGAGATGCTTGTAGGGGTAGGGGTAGGGTTGCGTGCGTATGTTCGTAGGGACGATTGTGCGTACGTGTATGTGAACGTCTACGTTTATACTGTATAATTCGGAAAAAAAGACAGTGATGTGTAAACTTTTACACAGATACGGCCCAGTTCTTTCCTCCTCGCATAAAACATTCTTAATCGTATCTGGAAGCATAAAACCATTACTCCTCGCATTAAGGGCTTTCTCCTGGAGGCTTATTAGATGCTCTTTAGCGACTGGTCAAAGAGCGGCAACTTTCAGTACCAGAATTGACATGTCCTGCAAAGTTTGTGGTGCTGACGAAACATATTTCCATTATTTTTTGAATGTGACTTTGCTAGAGCAATATGGTTTGCTGCGCCCATCCCCTTGAGAACTGACATCCTTTTGCAGGAACTAGATGGCCTTCAAAGTACTTTGGAGGCGATCTTGTCCAAATAATTTCTCAGATGATATTTTGCAGGAAGACTTCACTAGTCTTTGGTATCTTTGGAAAGCTAGGAATGATTATAGATTCAATAACAAAAAATGGTCTGTACGTAGGCTAAATCATGAAGTGCAGGCGGACATTGCTACTTCCACTATGTTAGTCTCTCATGCAGGTTTAATCTCAAATTTGGCAACTGGGAGTTCTTCTGCAGCTAATCCCATTGTTCAATCCTTCCAGAATGGCTGGACTCGGAGTGCTAATTGATCTCAGAACAACAATTCACTCTTGTCGATTGCAGGTTCTTGGAATGGCCAGGTTGATTCAGTGCTCATGGCTGAGCTTGCTGCTATTCTTTTAGCGGCAAAGATTCTCTCTGTGTTACAGGTACAATCTGGAGGAATTGGAACCGACTGTCTTCTGGTAGTTAGAAACATTCAGAGTCTGTGCTTGAAGGCTCCATGGAAACTCCGTCCTTGGATTTCTCAAATCCAACAAGTTGGCCTACAGAAGGCTTTAGCTTCTTCTACAGTACCAATTTCTGTTTGTACAAATCCCAAACATGTTTCTACATGTGCTGTGCTCTCAGCACTGCATTCTGTACAACTGGGTCTTTTGACCCTCTCATGTACACTGCTTTTAAGTCTTCAATGAAGTTCTTTATTAAAAAAAAACAGAAAGGCCCGACCATAGAAAGTCTGTCTCGTGTGGGCTCGCTCAATGGCTTGGAAGGCCCATCTCAAACGTGAAGTCCAGAACCGGGCAAACAAATATTCTATCAACTACACTGGCCACAGAACAAATTATTGTTTTTCGCATAGAGGCAACTAGACAAGGGTGTGGCAGATTTTGTATTTTGTTCTATCAACCCCATATGCATGTATGAGTGCAAGGGTGTGGCAGAAGCGTCCCAGATTTTTGCCCCCCATTTTGCATTCTGACAGGTGCTTTCCTTGGCAGGGTGGCACACTTGCCGCCCTGCAATCCTCGACCGACGTGTTGATCTGTTGGCTGTTCACGATTTTCGGATCTATCCTACCCCATCAGTTTGGTGCAGCAGTGGAATGACAAAGCCATTGGAGCTTCTTCAGCAATACTTCTCTCAGTACTGCACGGACCTGCTTAAGGGTCGGTACCACAATTACCAGAGCCCTGTTAATCTTGCACGAGTGGGGCCACCACCACTGCTCGATTAGTAGCGGCGATTCTGAAGAAAAATCACTGGCGCCACGGAAAAAAAAGGGCGATGCCATTAATGTTGTGGCTCGCAGCGATCTCACTGAAGGAAGCTGACTCTGTCGACGTAGCCGAGACGGCCGAACGGCGGCCGCCGTCGCAGATGTGCGCCAGCTCTCTGTAGAAGTATACACCCCGTTCGGTGGGCTGCAGCTGGCTGCACTGGGTTTTTTCCGGCTAGGCTTTTCAGCCCAGTCGTTCGGTGCGCTGCTTGAAGCCGTTCGAGCGGCCGGAGGCACCGACGCTTCAACCTCATTTGGCCTGCTATCGCCTGCCGTCCTTATCCAGTCGCCTCCCTCTCGCCCGGTCGCTAGCTCTCGCCCCCGATCCGCCGCCGTCGCTCCCGCCGCTCGGCAGCGCCTGCGCTCTCGCCCGCTCTCTGCCGTCGTCGGTCCCAGATCTGGCCCGCTCGCCGACGCCGTCGCTCCCGTTGCTGTCCCGCTCCTGCGCTGTCGCCCGCTCTCCGCGGCCGGCGCTCCCAGATCTCGCCCGCTCCCCGCCGCCGTCGCTCCTGCCGCTCGCCCGCTCTCCGCCGCCGTCGCTCCCTCCACTCGCTGGCTCCCTCGCGCTCCCCCGCTCTCCGCCATCGTCGCTCCCAAATCTCCCCCGCTCCCGCGCCCTCGACCGCGCTCCGCCACCTTCGCTCCCAAATCTCGGCCGCTCTCCGCCGCCGGTGGTCCCTCGTGCTCCGCCCGCGGCGACCACCTCCCTGCATCGGGCAAGTGGCAGGAGGGCTACAATCACCGGAGTACGGGAGGACTCTTGTTCGCCGGCGGCGGGCTATTCCGCCCCACCGAAGTGCTGCCGCACCGGGGGTGAACGGCGCCGCCAGGGAGCAAGGTCGCTGGCCAGCACGGCAGCCGGGATCCGGGCTCTCCGCCGCCGCGTTACCGCCCCGTGCCCCCCACCCCCTGGCACTCCACCCCCCTCCGGCCCCCTACAACCTACAGGTGCAGGTGGTCACCCAGGTACGCCTAACGCTATTGATCAAGCGCCATTACCATTACAAATTGTTATGAACTGCCCTGTCGAACTGCCTGTGATTATTCTAATGCTTGCGTGTTTTGTGCATTAGCATTACAAATTTTTAGCTTGTTGTTGCTACTTGGGTGCAGATGCTCCATTTTTGTAATTTGATGTTGAAATACAACAAATTTGCCATACATGTATGACCTCATAGCTGTGTTACCATGACACACAGACATACATGACATGTTTGATCATACTAGAGACCATGAGCATGTAATCTATGTTTGCCTAGTTCTGTCCATGGTCCTGATGGTATCACTTGTGTGCATTGTGCTTCCAGCTTAAACTCCCAAACTTGTCTACAACACAGTGAACTAAATTGATGTGCCTATTTTTGGTTTTCTCACCTTTCTAGGCGACTGATACAAGCCTAGTAGCAGGCCAACCGCGAGGAAGTACCAAAGGTGCCCACACTGGCATCGTCATCCACTTTGTCGTGCTCCCCCCCCCTGGTCTGCCCGTACAATTTCCGCCACAAACGTGCCAAGACAACTGCTAAGGCAATTAACATATCCATTGATGCTGAGATTGTGTAGTTGTATGCCTCCTGGTTATCCGTACTTCGGTGCAATATAATTGCAGCTCCTGTGTACTCGAATGAATCATAACCGTGCCAACTGGGACAAGGGCACGATGAAAACTTTGCTGGACTTGTGCATTGATCAGAAGAACCAGTTCAATTGGAGCAACATATGCCTCAGTAAGTTGGGATGGAAGAACATGTACCACAGCTTCAACCAACAGACTGGGTTGCATTTGGGCAGCAAGCAGCTGCAGAACAAGCTCAACGCCCTGCGGAGAACATTCCTGAGCTGGAGGGCCTTGCAAAACCAATCTAGTTTAGGGCACGACACACAAACTGGTGGTGTTGCTGCTGATCCCACCTATTGAGAGGACGACGAAGCGGTACGTCCTATGACAGTCCCATAAGTTAGTCGTCATCTTATTTGTACATTTCTGTTTTTGGCCTTGAACATGTACTGTTCCTTGAACATTGCAGGACACTAGTGGTGGTGCTGCCCTGCCGAGATCCCAGCCGAGTTCTGTTAAGCCTCCACCTTTCCTCGAAGAATTGTATGAGTTGTATGGCCATGACCCCAAGACAGGGGCACCTTGCTGACGGCAGGAGGTATTCGTGAGTCGACACCTAGAGTGGGGACTGAGGGCAATGCAGCGGACTTGGACCAGGACCCCATGCCTACTAGTAGTGCTCGTAACTTCTCCAAACGGCCGGCCTGGGAATTCTCTGTTGACAGTCCTCGAAAAAAGAGAAGTGGCAGCTTGGAGCAGTACATCAGGGACCTTTCTGAAAGTGTGGCAAAAAGGAGCCAGAAACATGCTGACCGTGCCCAGGGGGAAATGTACCGTGCAATGCAGCTTATAAAAGAAGATGGTCTACAGGAGGGGTCTCCGCTTTACTGCCATGCTCTTTATTTATGTACTAAGAACCCGGATTATCGGAGGGCGTTCACGAAGATGAAAACGAAAGAGGGCCGACTGAATTGGATACAATTCAACTAGGACATGTTGAACAAGTAGAGTGATTGTGGCATGACTTTGTTTTATTCTAGTGATGTGTACTGATGGGTTTAAAAGATAATGTTTGCACTTGTGTCGGAACAGTAATGTTAGCTTATGTAACATGTCCTGTTCGTTGAATATTTCATTTTAGTGCTAGTTAAATTCCTTTCAAGTTTAATGTCATCCATGATCAGCAATTTCTTTCAAGTTAAATGTCGTGATCAGTGATTTCTGTGAAGTGAAATTTCGTCCAGGATCAGTACTTTTTTCTAGTTTAATGTCATCTACGATCAGTACTTTTTTTTAACTTGTGTCAGAACAGTTGGCTTTGAAGTGATTTGGAATTTTGATGTCTCTTGTCTTAACCATTTGGACAGGTAGTTGATTAGCTCATTGGAGGCCCTCAGCTCATCACTAGGAGGAGGATTGGTTTAATTCTGTGGCAGCTGAAGTAAGGTGGAGAGGCAACTTCACTGGCACTTGACAGGTTCGAAACAAATGCATATGTATAATATGGTGCAACTACAAATGTGTAAGGTGTGTTTGCTGATGCCCCTCCGATTGTGCATGCACAGGTTCAATCAAGTATGAGTAGTGCAGAGGAACCAAACAGTGACACCGACAGTGATAGCAGCTTTGTCATGTTCGATCTAAAGTGTTTAGCAGCAGCTGCAGCCGCATATGCAGAGGTGAACAAGAGGCAGCGTCCTGTGGTGAACCCGCAAGTTGACTTGCCACGCATGATCGAACGGCAATGGGTTGAGCTCAATCTGCGGGAAAGGTGGCGGTGCTTCGATAATTTTCGTATGTATCCCGACGCGTTCCTTCAGTTGCATGACATCTTGGTTACCAATCATGGATTGAAAATGTCGCAAGGGGTAGAATCTGTTGAGGCTTTAGGTATGTTCGTGTGGGCGTGTGCGACACAATAGGCTTGTCGTCAAATTAGAGATAGATTTGACCGGAGTTTGGACACAGTTAGTATAAAGATGGCGCATGTGGCAAATGTAATGTTTTCATTTGCCCAGACAGTAATCGGTCCAAAGGATGCTGCTTACTCTAAGGTGAATCATAAGCTGAACCAATATGCACCGTTCTTTGATGGGTGCATAGGTGCTCTAGACGGTACACACGTTCCCGTACAGGTCAAGCGTGAGTCCCGTTTGGATTTTATTAACAGAAAAGGGTGGACTAGCTTCAATGTATTAGCTATAGTGGATATGGACATGCGATTCATGTATGTAGGAGCGGGGAGGGCAGGATCCTGCCATGACATGTTGGTGTTGCAGGACTGTATGGCGGCACCGAACTACCCTCATCCACCTGCATGTATGGTACTTGACTAATTATGCACATGACGCTGCAATTGCAAAATTTGGTGCACTAATGGTGAATATTTTTGATTATCTGTAGGATGATATTATTTGGTCAACTCGAGCTACGCAGTTTGAGAAGGCTATCTGGGGCCGTATTGAAATACCAGGTAACATTTGGAGGAGTTTAGCAGAAGAAAGGCGGACACTTTGGAGGAGAAATTCAACTTCCACCATTCCAGTCTTCGCAATGTGGTCGAACGCGCATTTGGCGTGGTCAAATCCAGGTGGCACATTCTGCGGCAAGTTCCACTATATTCTCGAGAGTGGCAAACGAAGTTCGTTATTGCTTGCTTCACACTCCACAATTATTTGTTGGACCTTGCCGATGCAAGTACTGCAAATTTAAACATGGCGCGAACTCTGTACTATGGGGTGTCCGAATGGGTGGCAGCAAATGCTACTCCTGATATGGCCAGTGTACGAGATTGGTTTGCGGTGGGAATCTCTTTGATGTAAATGATGGGTGTATGCTGTGTATGTTAATGTTGTAATGTGTATGTAAGCAATTGTACTAGTTGTTGTGTACGTTCGTACCTTCCATTGTGTTGGTTAAGTTTGCGCGATAAAATTTGAATGTTGAACATCCTTTTACCGTTACAAATTTAAACTTGAAATGTAGCAGCGCATCAGTAGGGAAAACATGCCGAAAAATCCTAAGCAGCAGCTAGCGGCGCTGGGCAGCAGCTTCTCGTGCCGCTGATCAGCTGAAGCCACAAGCAGCAGCTAGCAGCTGCGCTGCAGCCACTTGCAGCAGAAGCCATCAGCGGCAGCCAGCTGCAGCACTGCCGAACGGGGTGATAGATCACCTTGGTTTCTCCATCCGCACGGCATGCGAATGGCGTTGCCTCAGCGCAAGGAGGGCTCCACGCCCTCGAGAAGCGCTCGCCATGGTTCTTTGGACTCCGTTTAGAGCTGAAACTTGGACCATGCTACTTGTGAGCCATTTGAAGCACAACATTTTGCACGGTCCAAAGCACGGGACTGCACGATAATTTTTGGGCCGTGCTAGTATGGCACAAATGCGAGGGTCGTACCGTGTTTAGGATCTCGGTGCGACGTGTGGCACCGCACGACACGTATCTTGGTCCGTGCTTGGGACGACACAGCACAAAAATGACCCATTAGCACATCTATAGGTTATATCATCCTAACATCTTTCGTTCTATGTGTCATATAGCCTAACATAAGTACTAACATGGAAGGAAACCACAAAATCTACCTTACAAGTATGGAATTGTGAAAATAGTCATTCATAATGTAATAATGTTGCGTTCTCGTATAGCCACATGTAATCATAACATTCGCCTATTTTTACATATGAGAGCAAAAGTATGCGCAAGCAAATGAGCATCAATAAAAGACAAACACATATTTTGCGAGAGCCATGCTTGAGCCGGCACCGCACGACGTGCTGGCGTTCCACAGACCGTGCTTGGGCCTAGTAAGAGACTTGTCATGGCATGCTGACATGGCACGACGTGCCTAGCCTGCCTAGAAGTCTAAGCACGATGTGGCACGAGGCACGAGAGGGCCGGATCGTGCTAGCATGGCACGGCCCACACTAGTAGAGAATTGACCTTCCATCCAACCCTTTTTATTCCGGTTAACATGAGGGGGGGGGGGCTTTAGGCTCCCTTTGGTTCACCTCCCGCGGGGCACTTTTGCTATCAAAAATCTGAAAGCTAACCAAAGGGGGAAACTCGCAGCAGCTTTGCCTGAACGCACCTGCTTTCGCGCAGTGTATTTTGCAAAGCACCAGCAACCCTGCTTCCACGGCTACGAAGTTTAACCTTTCAAGGAAATTACCCACGCTGCCATCAGTAAGTCGTACCCCTTCATTTCGTTTTGTTCTGCAACTCATCACCACTTCCCAATCGGAGCCTGACGCCTAGGTTTCCGTTGCTCTCCAGGTCTGGCATGCGGCGGCGCACCACGGGTGGCCGTCCTTCCCACCAGTGGCGCTCCTCTCCGGCCGCCTCCTCTCCGCTCGGGAGCAAGCAGAAGGACCTTGGGGCTCCGCGCACGCCCTCCGCCACCCCCGCTTTTCTCTGACCCAGCGCCCGTTGTAGAAGATCCTACCCTTCCCACCGGCAACCTCCCTCCCCACTGCCGCCCTCCCCACCAACGACGCCCCTCTCCAGCCGCCTCCTCTTTGCCCGGGAGCAAGCAGAAGGGGGAGTCACGCACGCCCTCTCTCTCCTGGGGCGGCCGCGGGAACCAAGATTCCTGGCAGTCGGTCGCCGAGGCTTGTCGAAGGTGGGTTAGAGGTGAAGGGGGGAGGTTGAGGAGGTGCGAGCGTGAGGGATTGGATGGGAAGCTGGGCGAGGTGTAGGGGATTTGGCCGACAACCTGTCTCTGCTTGGTGGACAAGAATGGGAAGGAAGGGAGACGGGGAGGAGGAGGAAGGGAGACGGGAGGAGGAGGAACGGGGCTAGGGTGCGCTCAAGCTCCGACGCGGTGTCGCGACCCCTCCACGCAGGCTCCGTCAGTCCTCGTACTCGGGGGCTAGGCACCTATTTCCGGTCGGCGTGCCTCCGTGGCTTCTCCTATCCTTGTGCTCGGGTACTAGGATCTTCTCCTGGGATCAATTTTTTCTTCCTTTTTAATCATTGGACCAATTATACTAATCACTTCAATGCTCGGGGGCTACTCCATATGGAGTGCATCTTGCGACGCCCTCCATGTCCTTCGCTTTGACTTACTGGATGTCCATCATCCATCAACTTGGCACTCGACTTCGTTCTGCGCGTATGGCTCTGCGCTCGCTAGGATTTTCTTCTTTTTGAGCACTGCGTAGCCTCTCCGTCACTATGACGCCATCGCAATTTCAACTGGCTTCATTCCAAGCTTCGCTGCGATGTCCTCATGTTCATGTTCGCCTACACATCGCTCGGGGGCTTGAGGGATATGGGTACCCCATGGGTCCCCACCGACCAGGATATTGGCTGGTCCTGATAAGTGGGCCCGCTCGACCAAAATGTGTGGGCCAAGGATGTGAAGATACTTGGAGCACAAGTCAAGGAGGTCGGATGATTCAAATCTGCCCACCTATTAGCAGTGAGGTCCACATGTCATCCTTGCTCACCTTATCTTCTTCCTCTGACCACCCTCCCTCTCCCCCGCACCGCTGCTCCTCCCTCCCCCGTGCTCTTCCCACGCCGACCGCCGCTCCTCCCTACCTCCCTCGAGCGGCCGCTGCTCCTCCCTCCCCCGCGCTGCCGCTACTTCCTCTCCCCCGCGCTGCCGCCCCTCCCTCCCCCCGCGCCGGCCGCCCCTCTACCCGCGCCGCTCCTCCCCTGCGCCGCCGCCCCTCTGCCCGCCCGCTTGTAGGTGTTTAGACCCGGCAACCTACCGAGGGGGTACCAGAGGTAGTGTTTTATGTGTGGGACTCGCCGAAGACCAGGAACTCGAAGGTGAAGTCGAACACATGATTTAGACAGGTTCGCGTCGCTTATGTCGCGTAATACCCTACGTTCTATGCGTTGGTTGATTGTATTGATTGATGAGATGTTTGGAGGGGGTCACTGCCTTGCCTTATATTGTTGGGGGTAGGGTTACAGGTCGGTTGTTGTACAAGAGTACTGTCGGATTCGACCAGAGAGTCCTACTCTAATTGTTACGAGTAGTTTGCTAATCCTTGACTAGTCTTTGTCCACCACATAGACCACGCCGTTCTGCACCGTAGTCTCCATGTCTGATACGTCTTGGCGTATAGCCCAGTATTGTATGACTGTCCAAGCCTCTCGGTGGGCCCATAGGTGTATGGCCGACAAGCCCCCGAGTACTTTTTAGTCAAATCCAGCAGTCTCGAGTACTTTTGTACACGTCTCCGACTACCTTGTTGTGCTCTTCTATGTACTCCATCGGATTGAATTTTCGAATGTGCTCGACTACTGCCATGCGGCTTGAAGGTGCTCAAGTCTCATTTAACATAGCCTTGAATCTTGATATGGAAGTGCAATTTCAAAAAATCGCACTCCATATGGAGTAGCCTCCGAGCCTTAGGTTGAATCGAAGAATCAAGCTGAGGGTCAATCTTGTAATTTCACACATGTTTTCCCTTAAAATTCGGAGAAAAAACTTTTGTCCAACGAGCACATGGCACACAGCCCCCGAACCGTTACATGACTAGTTTGGGTATAAGGGTCAACTACTGGACCAATGTGATCGTTCATCTTCAGGAAACTTATCTCTTCCGAAAAACTTGGTAACCGTTCCGACGATAACTAATGGCTTAAAAAATAGAATATTCCCTGTAATCTTTGCCGCTCAGTTACCTTGTGCCACGATTATAAATGATGGAGGAATCTTATCCCTTCCGTTTACCCGAGCTAGTGCGCCCGAGCCATTCATCCTCCCCACTGTCGCCCTAGCGCCGCCACTTGCACTCCCCGAGCACTGTACCCTAGTGCCACCGCTTGCCATCCCGGAGCGCCGCCACTCCCCACTGTATAGTGACCCAGCTGATGCACCAGAAGATCATCGAAGCAATGGCGCCCAAGAAGGCATCCTCGAGCAAGGTAGTAGAATCGAAGAAGCGTAAGGCCGCCAAGGAGAAGGAGGTCCAGCTGCCGGTGCCCATGTACGGGAAGATCGACCAGACGGTGCCCGAACCAAGCCATGGCTTGGAAGCCGTTCACTTTGAGGAAGACGGAGATCCAGGTACTGGTGCGTGCCAATCTGCTCTAGGAGAAAGAATTTGTAGATTGGAGGGAAGCAGTCAGAAATGCGTGGCCTTTCGAGAGCTACCTGGACGAGACAATAATCTTCGTGCACTTCATCGAGCACGGGCTGGCGCTGCCGTCATTCGAGTTCTTCAGGGGATTGCTGAGGTACTACCATATGGAACTAGTCCACCTCAACCCCAACTCGATCTTGCACATTGCCATCTTCGTGCACCTCTGCGAGGCCTTCTTGGGGATTCAGCCCCATTTCTAGTTCTTTAGGAAATTCTTTAGAGTAAAGCCCCACCCCTGAATGGATCATACGTTAGTAGTCGGAGGGGCAGGGATCCAACTTCGGGAGCAGTACAAGAGTCAGTATCTCAAATACGAGTTGATAGACTCCCATTCTGGATGGAAGCAATGGTGGTTCTATATTGCAAATCATGAGCCTCGTCTGCCCAAGGTCACCAGCCACCGTCCAGTGTGGAACAACCACTGGCTGGACAAGCTGAGTAGTTCTGACGGCTTTCAGCTGCCGGACTTGATCAAGAAAATCGCCCACCTCAAGAGTAAATGCCTGATTGGTGTCGGAGTGGCCTTCAGCTTCATGAGGAGGCGTATCCAACCCCTGCAGCTGCGTTGCACTACGGGGTACGACTACTCAGGTCCCAATCACCCGCCGAGGATGACGTTAGAGGAGCTATCCCCTGATGAAGTGATGGCGCGCCTGAAGCATTTCTTCAAGCGTGTCACGGGTATCCCCACAATCTTGCGAGAGCACTGCACCGGAAACCCGCCGAATCTTGTAAGTACCCATGGCCTACAACCCCTGAGTACTAATTTTGACATCTGACATTGTTACTGACTAGTCTCCTGTTGCTTGTAGCATGAGTTGAACTTGTATGTCTCCAACCCTCCTCTACCAGGCGCTGATGTCACGCCCCATATGCAGTCCCTTGAGGCTGTACAGAGGGCGCTCGAGGAGGAGGAGAAGGAGGAAGGAGAAAAGGAAGAGTCAGTAGACTGGTCCTCCCTTAGCAGCTCTAATTCAGAGTCTGCTAAGAAGTATGTTGTGAAGCCCTATCGTTTTGACAAGGTGGGGTCATCGTCGGGGACGTCGAAGCATGCGGCGAAGGATGTTCTAGAAGTTGATGTGGCGTCACCCCCCAAGAAGGCATGTACTATCACTGCCAAGAGGGTGGCCAAGAAGTCATCGGCCGATGAAGTCCCTCCTTAGGTAACAAGGTCCTGATGATCGAGTACTCATACGTTGTCTTGCTTTTATCACCAAAGTCCAATTTTGACATTGCTGATGTGCATGTAGTCGAGAAGGAGACAGAGGCGAAAAAACCGACTACTCTGATCTTGCGGCGGCAAAGGCTACCAACGATACAAGAAGTCCTGGTGCCGAGTACTCAACAAGAGGAGACAACGACTAAGGCTGGCTAGGATCCGTCTGTGATCCATCAAGCCACGCCAAAGAAGTCATCACCAACCATCAAGGCACTGCGCCTAGGAACCGGGCCCTCCTTAGGATAAGGAGGTCCACCCAGTAAGTATCCGTGTACTGATGTTGACTTAATGTTATCGAGTAGTGTCGCCAAGTAGTGTGCCATATTATTTATCTTGTTGTAGGAGATCGCCAGCGTTGACATTGAGGGCCCGAGTACGATGTCTGGCGCTGATGGCAATAGCCACTCAGCCTAGGAAGTCATCACGGGTTCTGGAGCTGATGGCGGTAGCCGCTCAGCCCTCGAGCCTGCCCTGGAGCCCGCTGTCCCGCCGCCGGAGGATCAACCCGTGCTTGAGGTTTCCCCAGGTGCAGTATCTCTTGTCCCATCTCTTATGTACAACTTGTTGGTGTCACTTCACGTTTCTGTAGTACCAGCCCCCCCCCCCCGAGCTGTCGGAGGCCGAACCCGTCGCGGAGAGTACTTCAGCAATAGTGATGGTGTTGGTGTTGATGATGCTTAATCCGAATGTTAAGCTGAAATCGGAGGCCTAGGTGGAGCCAGAAGCCAAGCTTGAAGTGGTGGCCGCCGATGAAGTCGAGGGTACACGTGTAGCCCTCGAGCTAGAAGCCGATGTGGAGGCTGCCGGGGCGCTGCAAGTGTTGCCTGTTGTCCCGCCGTCTCAGGCGAGGGCATCGACTAGCCGCGTTGTGACTACCTCGTTGTCGTCAGAGGCTGGTCCATCGACCAGCCGAACGATGATCCCTCTCGGTGCGCCAGTAGCCGGGGAACATGAAGATGCGCAACTCCCTCCTGTGGCAAATTAGGAGAGAGACTGGCTGATAGTTGACCCGCTGGCCACTGCGGGTTTCGAGACTGATCCTGATGGACATGTACCGCCAAGTAGGCCAGTACACACAGGTAAGCTTTTACATCTGTTGTCTTGATCTTTGTCTTGAAATTGGCGCTTGATGCTTATACGGGTACTTTGCTGTGTGTTGTAGACATTGATCCAGCGCTCCCACGAGAAATCTAGAGTTCTCGAAGTGATTGGAGACACCATCCAGCAGGCTGAGGCGCTGGAGCGGAAACTAGCCAAGGGGAGGCAGTATTCCTCCCGGTTATTGATGAAGTATGATGGCTAGGCCTTCGAGTACCGGAACCTCCTGCAAAAAGCTGATGAAGAAAAAGATCAGCTCCAGGTACTCAACCGAGACCTGAGGACCCGAAACTAAGGTAAGTTGTTTGTCCTCCGTTGCCTTTGAGTACTTGTTTGTCCTTGGTGGTACTAACTTGTGATGTGCCTTTGTGCTTGCAGAGCTCTCCAAGGAGAATAATGACCTCCAAGGTCATGCCGTTGACTAGCAGAACGTGTACTACCGGGATACTGATGAAGTTGACAAGGTGACCAAGAAGTACGAAACCCTGGAGCACAGATTTGATAAGGAGAAGCAGCTTTGTAAGGATGGGGAGGTCCAGCTTGTCGATCTAATGGAGAAACTCCAAGCGTAGCAGGCTAAGCTAGAGGCGAAGGATCTTGCTCTTAAAGAACTAACAGAAGCCGCCCAGCCAATCACTGATATGGTGGAGCCCGGGGAGGAAGGCGTGGAGTCCCGGTCCTTGGTAGAGAGACTCAAGGATGTACCCAAGAAGTTTATCGACTATGTCAAGAAGACTGCGGAGTTTGTCTCCAAGCAGCTACTGCCGATGGTGAAGTCATTCTACCCACAAGCCAACTTGGCGCCTGTGGCGGAAGGCATTGCCAAGGACTGCTCTGATGAGCAGTTCCAGTAGTACTTGGATGAGATGGCTCCCATAGCTCAGGAAGTAGCCGGTTAAATAGACCTTGAGTGAATCTGCAAAAATAATGGTCTGTGATGTAAACAATTTATGTTAATGCAAAATGTTTGAAGTCTTATCGCAATATACGTTTGCTTGTCGACTTGCTTGAATTCCTTCGGTTTAGTGCATCTCACGGATCTAGATGTGTGCTCATTTGGTAGTCGTGAGTGTCCGCGCACAAGGATGCTCCTGGGAGCCTCTTCTATGTAGAGTACCTTAGGATGCGACTCCTCTTTGTGGAGCTCCAGTACTCGTGTATCTGGATAGTCAAACCCTTTAGAAGAGTAGACTCTTCAGGATTTCATGGATTGGAGCTTGCCTTTGCAACATCTCAGGGTTGTTTAGGTGCTGTGCTCCGAAGAACCTCGAACTTGCAGACTTGTTATTTCAAGCCGCGGCTAGACAAACTTATCTAGATGAGGACTCGGGTAGTGTAGATAACTCCCAAGCTTTTTGATGACTTCTGTTTGCGAAAGTCATCAATGGATAGATTTGTCCGAGGAGCTGATTAGCTCGAGATTGTATGTGCAGGCTTGCTTTTGCGCAAGTTGCTACTATCCAACGAGTTGAATAACCAGAAAGATAAGTATGCAGACTTGTGGGTACAAGTTGCGAGTGGGTAGAGACTAGTCTTTTGCGACAAAAAATAACTCTGCTTTACTTAAATTGTAACTGTACAACTGTGGCCGATGGCCGGTTTGCATGAGTGTGTAGACTATGGGTAGAATCAACACAAGTGTTCAATGTTTCACAAGTTGTTGACTTCTTCGCCAGTGAGAGTTTGGAGCCTGCACGACCTAGGTCCAATGACCTTGGAGACGATATAAGACCCTTCCCAAGGCGAGTTTAGCTTGTGCAGCCCCTTGGTGTCTTGAATACACTTGAGGACCATGTCGCCTGTGTTAAACGAGTGTTCCTTGACGTTGCGATCATGATAGCGGTGAATTCCTTCAAGGTACTTTGCTGACTGGACGAGTGCTGCACAGCAAGCTTCTTCAAGGCTGTCTAAGTCTAGACGCCTTATTTCTTCAGCCACACCCTCCTCGTATTGCTCGACTACTGGAGATTTCCACATGACATCGGCGGGTAGGATGGCTCTGATCCATAAACCAGGAAGTAGGACGAGTGCCCCGTAGGCTTGCACGACTGTGTGCGAAGTCCCCAAAGGACATTAGGTAGCTCCTTGAGCACTTTGTTGGGTTCAGTTTCCACCGGTATACTCGCAGGCTTACAAAGGTTTCTTCCAGATCCGCGATGAAGTCGTCGGGATTTCTGGTCTTTATGACCACGTCGTCCACATACGCCTCTACGTTGCGATGCAGCTGGTTCTTGAAACCCTTCTGGATGGCTCGTTGATATGTGGCATCTGCGTTCTTCAACTCGAAGGACATCGTAGTGTAGCAGAAAGCTCCGTACGGGGTGATGAACGCGGTCTTGATCTGGTCTTCTTCCTTGAGTGCTATCTGGTGATACCCCGAGTAGCAGCTAAGGAAATAGAGTAGAGCGCACCCAGCCATCGAGATGATGACTTGATCAATCCTAGGAAGCCCGAAGGCATCCTTTGGACAGTGCTTTGTTGAGGTCTGTGTAGTCGGCACACATCCTCCACTTGTTGTTGTTCTTCTTGCGCACCAAGATAGGGTTAGCCAACCACTCTAGATGAAGGACTTTTTTTATGAAGCCAGCCGCAAGTAGTTTGGCCAACTCTTTTTTGATGGCTTCGTTTTTCTATCTTGGGTGAACCGGCATAGTCGTTGTCGCTTGAGCGTAGCTTTGGGATCCACATTGAGTGAATGCTGGATCAACTCTCTGGGCACCCCCGGCATATCAGATGATTTCCATGCGAAGATGTCTCGGTTGGCCCGGAAGAAGCTGACGAGCGCGTCTTCCTATTAGGCATCTAGCCTTGCGCCAATCAGGGCTGTCTTGGAGCTATCGCCGGTCTCGAGATTAATGGCTTTGAGATCAACCTCTCCTGCCGGCTTGACCTTGGTTGCCCCCCGACTTCTTCTCTGGGATTTCGAGTTCTGCCGGGCACAATTTCTTGGAGGCGGTGAAGAGTTGCATCATGGAGTTTGGCATCTGAGTAGTTGCTGCCAGCTCCACAGCTTTTGTGTCGCAGTCGTATGATCTCTTCAAGTCTCCGCGCAGGGAGAGTACTTCCTTGGGTCCCGGCATTTTGAGTACTAAGTACACGTAATGCAGGATGGTCATGAACTTGGCTAGTGATGGTCTTCCGAGGATGGCGTGGTACAAAGTCTCGAAGTCAGCCACCTCGAACTAGATGTACTTGGTCCGGTAATGATCCTTGTTCCCGAACGTAACTGGCAAAATCACCTGACCGAGGGGTACAACCGTGTTACTTGGAACAATCCCGTAGAATGGAGAGTTTGTCAGGGTAAGCATATCTGTCACATCAAGGCCCATCGTCCTCAAAGTCTTGGCGAAGAGCATGTTGAGGCCGCTGCAGCCCTCGATGAGTACTTTGTGAGGCGAGAGCCTGCGACGACTGGATCTAGGAGGAGAGGATAGTGTCCTGGGTCATAAAACTAGTCCACTGATCTTTTCTTGAGAAGGTGATTGGCACCTTGGACCACTTAAGGAAAGTGGACGTTGCTAGCTCAATGGACATGATTTCCCAGAGGGTTAATTTCGGGAACTGCTTGGTAGTAGTACCTGGAGTGCCGCCGAATATGATGTTGACAGCGTTAGATGGGTTCTGGAATTTCCCATTGTTGTCCTCATCTTAGTCTTCTTTGGCCTTTGCCTTGTCTTTAGCTCTAGAAGGTTCTGGCATATCTTTCATAACTCTACGAAGGCTTATGCAGTCCATCGCAGAGTGTTTGGAGTTTGGGTGCCATGGACATTGCTTCTTCAGCAGCTCCTTGAATAGAGTCCTCTCTTGATTTCTGCTGCTCTTCTTGGAGGGCTAAGACATTGCTGCGATAGTATTGTCTTCCTTTTACGATTCTGACCTCCTGAGTAGTTGCCTCAGTTATCGTTCGGGCGATCGTTGCGATTCTTGCCGTTACTTTGGCCGTTGCTCTGGTTGTTGTTATTCTGGCCTTTGTTACAATTAGATTCAAACCGCTCGATCTTTTTGTCTTCTTCATATGCCCAGGCTTGTATCATGATCTTGAGAGACTTGATATCTTCTGGGCGATTTCTACCAAAATCTGTGAACATCCGACGGTCGTAGAGACCGTTCTGGAAGCACTCTATGGTGTCCTTCTTCGTGATGTCCATGACAGTGGTCTTTTTGTCAAAAAATGGCGTAGATAACTAAGCAGAGTCTCGCCTTGTTGCTGTTTGAGTTGCGACAAGTCGATCCTATTGTCGGGGCGCTGCATTGCTCCGGCGAAGTTGTTCATGAACGCCGCCTTCAACTGCCTCCATGTATCAATGGAGTTCTTCCTCAAAGACTCGAGCCAAGTGAGTGGCCCTGCCTTGATGCAGATGGGGAAGTAGATGACTTTGGTGTCATCGTTTCCTCCCGCCACTTGGACCGCTAGCGAGTAGCACCGCAGCCATTAGATTGGGTTGTGCTTGCCGTTATATTTGCTGATACCCAGAAGTTTGAACTTGTCGGGTAGAGTTGTCTTGCGTACTCGGCTTGAAAAGGTGGGGAACTCGTCGGTGTCTTCTCCCGAGTAGTCGACTTCTTGATCGCGCTCACGGTGGCGCCCTTCAATGATGCCACGCATGTCGCGATTCTGGTTGATCTGCTAGCAGAGGTCGCGAGGTTGCTCAGGTTCCGGGTAGGGCCAGCGGTGGCCGAGGCCTCCCGAGGGTTCCGCCTGACTACCTTCCACCCTGTGTTGACTTGCCCTGGGTTGCTCAATCCTAGGAACCTCGTTTCTGATGGCTTCATGGCGACTTGGATGCCTGCCACTGCTGCCATGGTGGGGAGAGGTGCGTCAGACCGAGTGGATTGGGCTGTGTCGATCAAGTAATTCTTACACGTGCTCCGCCAGGAAAGATAGTTGCCTGGTATACTTGTCTTGTGCCATTGCCCGAGTGAGCGAGTCAATGGAGGCGACAGTGGCGAGAGGAGTGTTATGTTGATGCGCTAAAACTGCTTCGAACACTTGATCTAGGTTCATGATGGGTAGATCGTTTGCAAGGCAACGTTGATGTTCTGCTCGCCTCGCGTTTCTTGCTCGTCGGTGCGTCCTTTGATCTTCCGTCTCTTCTCCTTGAGCATTGGCAAAGAGTTTATCCGCCGACACGTCGTCTAGATGGCGCTCGCGTCGTGGAGTTCTTTCTGGTTGCTCTCCGCCGTCATCATTGGCTCTTTGAGGAGTGATAATGGTGAGTAGTTCTCGCTCTGGGGAGAAACTACTTGAGCTTGACGTGATGATCTCCGTAGGGTCATCTTCTTCATAGATAGGAGACAGAGGTGTTCCATCTTGGTATGGGAGGTTGTTGAGGTACGCGACAAGGCGTGACTCGTCGTCCTTGGCGAGGGTAGATGGTTTCATGCCGGGCCAATAGACGAATCTGCCTTGTAGAGTAGATGTCATTACCAGGCCCTGCTGCGGACCTAATAAGGGAATCTCCTTGTCTGGATCCGAGTAGTAGTCGAAGTCCTCGATCGAATCCGAGTTGGATTGGGATTTAGACAAGGAAGCTTGGTAGAGGAAGCCCGTGTTGCGGAGGTCGAACAGGAACTGACTTGTGTTGTTAACCGATTCGCACTATGGCTCGAGCGCCAGCTTGTGGGAACCAGTCCGACTGGTGGGAGAAGTCGAGTTGTACTCGGACTCGCCCCTGGGACCTTGGAAGAGGTCAAAAATTTCGTTGACTTTCTCACTGAAGTCCTCTAGAGCTTCGCGATGGAGGTTGATGTCGTAGTGCTTCTCCTCTGGGGTCGGTGCGATGTGGCGGGGGAAGTTCCCAGCGCCGTCCGCAACGTAGATCCATGAGTCAAAGACGAACGTCGCGCCTTCCTCGAATGCGACGGTGGGCTTGATGATGATTGGGGCCATCAAGTTCGCCAGTGGATCTTTAGCAAAATCCCTTACCTGGCGCGCCAGCTGTCAGTGTTTAGATCCGGCAACCTATCGAGGGGGTACCCGAGGTAGTGTTTGTGCATGGGGCTCGTCGAAGACGAGGAACTCCAAGGTGAATTCGAACACATGATTTAGACAAGTTTAGACCGCTTATGTCGCGTAATACCCTACGTCTTGTGTGTTGGTTGATTGTATTGATTGATGATATGTTTGGAGAGGGTCCCTGCCTCGCCTTATATTGCTAGGGGCAGAGTTACATGTCGATTGTTGTACAAGAGTACTGTTGGATTCGACCAGAGAGTCCTACTCTTATTGTTACGAGTAGTTTGCTAATCCTTGACTAGTCCTTGTCCGCCATGTAGACCACGCCATTCTGCACCGTAGTCTCCATGTCTGATACATATTGGTGTACAACCCCGGTATTGTAGGACTGTCCAAACCTCCCGTGGGCCCATAGATGTATGGCCGATAGAAAAAAGGTTAGGCATGAGATCCTTCTTCACCTCGTGGCATTCTAAGACCATTCTCAATGCAAGGTTTTATTTTTATGTTTCTAAGAGTGCCACATAAGCAAGGATACATTTAGTTCATAGATGAAAAATCTCACACAATGCATAATTTCATATTTTATTTTTTCAATACTACATGCAAGATACAAATATCTTGAAAACAGTGTACACATGGTTTCATCCCTATGAAACCATTTTTTTTCTCTCACTTCATGAATAGTGTGCCATGTCATTAAAATTGCCTACATGGCAGCCTATTAATTGTCCATGAAACTATCATTGAGAATGGCCTAAGTATAAAATGCGAGTTCAGCTAAGGTTTGATATTAATGCTATAACAAGGTGCGCGCGTCTTTAATTATTGATTTAGATAGATGGTTAATATGGAGTGGAGCATTAGCCAATCAAGATGGGGGAGCAGGGGAGCAGGTATGTATGTATATGATTATGTTGGTGGGTAAGAACACGGTATCAACATTTTTTAACATACTAGTTTAACATTTTGAATATACTACCTTAACATTTCAGTTATACTATTTCAACATTATTGCAAGAACTTGTTGAATTAGTCAGTAAAATGTTGAACTGAATTTGAAAAAAATGTGAATCTCTAGTCTCGCTCTCATTGTTTTATTAGTCCGTCTATTGCCTAGAGTTTGTTAAGCTAACATGGACCTTAAGGTTGCATAATAACTCAACCTAAGTTCCATAACATATATATAGCAATTCGGCGACGGCATAGCGCCTAGACATGGGCATTTTGTGGGCTAGACTACGCTCGAACCGAGCCGATAAACCGTCCGATTTTCTAAAATCGGTGCCTATGCCCGCCCAATAACTCCATTGGGCTGACAATTCCAGGCTCAAGTCGGGCGCGGACCGTCCAATATTTTTCAACGCGAAAATAATTGATTTAATGTTTCGGATCGGGCTCGGACTGACCTGATTTGTTTGGACCTGCAAAATCAGAGGCAAGCCCGGCCTGAATGAGCTTCGGCCCAAGCTTAGGCCGTTGCTCCGGGCCGTACCGGGCTTGTTTTGATGGTCTGGCTATACTTTTGATCCCATTTGATCCGGCTAGGCCCAACTTGTTCCGGCCCATTCGGTAGCCACCAGCCCGGACTCGGCCCTGCCCGCCAGTCGCGCCACTGCCACGCGCACACCATCCTGACTCCCTGACGGCCTGACTCCATCTTCCTTCTCCGGCCGGTAAAAGTACCAACACCGCGTCCCGCTACCCTTTTCCCCGCACCGCACGGCGGAGACCACGATCCCCCACCGGCCGACGAAGTAGAGATCGCGAGTTGCGACGAGGAAGGAGAGGGAGAGGAGGGCTCCTCGACCCCGCGGCAGGTATCTGTCTGCTCGATCACCCGGCAAATATCCGATCTAATACTTCTTTTCTTTGGTCCTTACCCCTTGTGTTTGGGTCTTCCGCAGATTCGTTCCGATCGGGGTCGCGGTGGTTTGATAGGAGGCTAGGCGAGCAGCGACCATGTCGGGCGTGTTCGGCAAGGTGTTTGGGAAGTCCAAGCAGCAGAGCCAGGCCACCGCGCTGGCCTCGCTCGACAAGCTAAACGAGGTGAATGAATCGATCGCTGATATCCTTGCTCGTGTTAGATTAGGTTGCTCGGCGGGGAATTTATGTGCTATTGCTTTATGTGGTGATTAAGCTTTAGAGGTTGATTGGTTGATTTGTCAATTTTATGCAAGTGGATGTGTATCGGATTAGCTGTAGCTTTTCTGTAATTGGAACCTGCAGTAGTAGTTCAATCTAAACCTGTTTTTGAGGAGTAATCCTACTGAACATTCCTACCTCTGTTCTAAGCAGTGACTAATGCTACGCGTAGGGGAAGCTAAATCTTTTGTGCCTGTAAGGGTTGCCGCTTGTTTTATTTTGTGGAAAGAGAATGTTCCTGCTGTTTCAGGGCTAGACAGATTCAATCTCTGAATCATTCAATGCATGCAAGGTTTAAATGCAAACAACAGATGATTTTGCAAGCCCAGTTCAACGCTGTACTCACGACTGAATTTCTCAACTATTTTGTGTTGCGTAGATGAAATTTGTAGGTTTTAGAGTGGCTCTCTCTTTCATAATAAAGAGTTTTTTTTTCTCGATAGAGCCTGTAGCTATGTAAGACTTAAGACTGTTGTTGTAGTTGGTCTCTGTAGAACTAACTTTCTTAATATGCTTCAGACACTCGAAATGTTGGAAAAGAAGGAAAATTTGCTAGTGAAAAAGGCAAATCTTGAGGTTGAGAAGGCCAAGAATTTCACCAAAGCCAAGAATAAGAGAGGTACAATATAACAATTCCAAGAATCTGGAGTTCTGGAGTTTTTGCTTTTCCAAATTACCATCTCGTTCATTTTTTTCTGCTATTGCAAAGATGTTGTCTAACCACTAATTTAATGATAGTATCATTGGTTCCTATGTTAATTTTAATTTGGCCCAATTCTGCCTTATTTATGAATTTTCAGCTGCTTGCATTCCTAGTTTGGCACTACTAGTGAGCTAGTGTGGTTTCGTACTTGGTGACCTCATGTCATACCACAGTTTGATTAATAGTTTATCATATGATGTTCAACAAACTCTTATAATAGGTTAGCTAGAACTTTTGGAGACATGCTTTTCTCCAGTGCTCTATGCCGTTTTGCTGAATATAAAGATATGCCAATTGTCACTGACACACCGAGTTTCATTTTCAGTTATTAGCTCCGCACATCTCTTGCACCTATATTGTTAATTGTTACTAATAACCTGTACCAGAGAACTCCATTCTTATAAATTCCAAATATGTGTCTATCGAATTCCATCCTACATTATGTTCCTGAATCAATCTCACAATTCCATGGTGCTCCTCCTTTCTTCTGTACTTGATTGAGTTTTAATGAGAATAATGACTGAACTATTACCTCTGAACTTTGCGTTGTAGCCGCAATACAATGCTTAAAGAGGAAGAGGTTGTATGAGCAACAAATTGAGCAGCTTGGAAATTTCCAGCTAAGGATACATGATCAGGTGAAGGCACAAATAATCATTTAGTTTGTTTTCCATCTGGGTCTTATTGTGATTATTAAGGTTTATTGTGTTACTTGCCTTACCTTTCCTTTCTATAGATGATTATGCTAGAAGCCGCAAAAGCTACAACAGAGACTGTGGATGCGTTGAGAACTGGAGCATCAGCAATGAAAGCTATGCACAAATCAACGTATGTAACATCATATGATACTACCATGTCTTTTAGAACCAATTATCATGCCTTTGAGTTTTTCAATGTATCTCTGCAAAAGCTTAGTCGTCACCAATATTAACTTGGACCAAGATCATCTTATTTTATAACTATTTCAGTGGTTTTCAACTATTGCACTGATTCTTAACTGAAATGATGCAACAAAGCATGTCTACTTAACTTACAGATGAAAATAGAAGCATGTCTACAGCAGAAGTCTTAGAAGAGTTAACTAGTTTAAATGAGAGTTTATGTCTACCTAAACCTTGTTGATTTTTTAGGTTGCACATCTGGAAATGTCATATAATATGGACAGTTTTTATTGTTCCTATGGTTATGCATTGGTAACAAACTTCAGTACAGCCGTGCAGTCGTGCTACATTTTAGTGTTTATGCTTGTGTACTTTGGTTTGTAGTATCACCTATGGTGGTAATCTAATAGATAACAGAAGCTATCACTTTTGCTGCTTCTTGGTTTATGGAAAATTGGAAATGCTGTATTTTTTTCCTCATTATTGAAAAAAAATCATATTTTCTTTTACAGAAATATTGATGATGTTGACAAAACCATGGACGAAATCAATGACAATATGGAGAACATGAGACAAATTCAGGATCTATTGTCAGCACCTATGGGAGCAGCGGCTGATTTTGATGAGGTACCTCTCTTGTGCACACGTTCACACACCCATGGGCATGCATGCATTGTGCTTTTGTGCCTGCCAAAAAGAGGGCGAATAAATTCTAACCTGTTCTGTTTTGAATAGGATGAACTGGAAGCTGAACTTGCGGATCTGGAGGGGGAGGAGTTGGAGGCAGAACTGCTTGCACCTACCACGACTGCTCCTACCACCGCTCCAGTGCGTGTGCCTACTGCACAGCAGTCCGCTCGTCCATCTGCACAGAGTAGTAAAGCCGAAGATGATGAACTGGCAGCTCTACAAGCAGAAATGGCTATGTAATTAGGTAATTCTCCATCTTTTGTTCCTAGTGAGGTCCATGGTGTTGTTTCACTCTTTAAGAATTAATAGCTGTGAATGAAACAACTCACAAGTAGCACAAGCCATAAAATCCCCAACATGACAGAGATTATTTTAGTATTTTACAGATTATTAAAGTTGAAGGGTTAGTTTTTTTCCTGGCAATAGACTGCATGCCTCATATCTGTTATTAATTAAAAGGCTTCTATTCTATACTTTGCAGTTTACAGGCATAGACATGGTCATGTTGGAGTCCAGATACTGCGAATATCTTGGAACTCTGGTATAGTCATGAAGATCTTCCTAGGAAGATGTCAGAACCTTCACAGAGACACAAGCTGCATGCCAGCCTGACAGCTTATGTATGATATGATGCTATGCTATTGTTTTGTAATCAAACACCTCAGATGAGCTAATAAACATATCTTCTACTATATAAATCTGGTTATTTCAGTATTGTGCATTTCAATTTCTGCAATATCCTTCTAGTGCTGATTCTGATTTGATGAAACTCTCGCTTCATTGCCTGCTTTTTCTTCATTGCGGAGTTGCTGCAGTGTTTGGATCTTGGGCGCATATTTGGTGCAAACATATCTTTCAGTGTGAAAATACGGACCTGCATATTCAGCTGTCTATTTAGTGCCGTATGTGAACCAGGATCGCTGGAGACAGACAATTGTCTCATTGTAAGTTCGGTGTAAGGCTTTTGTGTTTGTTTATGTAATTAAAGGTGGATCAGTCAAGGGATTGCCTTTTTTTTTTTTGAAAATCTAGTTGTGTTGTGCAGTTGTTCTACATTTGTGAAAATGTTGCACATGGCACTTTTGCTGTTTCACCAGCACAGTACTGAGAAATTTTGAGGACAGTTCGCAGAAATGCTACCTGATGTAAAGCGTCAAATACTTGTACCAGATTATTAACTGGAGGCTCCACTTACACACTTCTCTCTTCTCTTTACCAGATTCTATTATCATAATCGATCGCGTCTATGGTAGACCGTTTACTCTTAGTCAGCAGTAGCAATTTTTTTTTTATCAGTGTTGGAGCAGCGAGCATCAGTGCATGCCTAGCTAACACCTTGGGCTAATCAGCTACTCCCTTAGGCCATGAAGTAAGAAAGTGTGTTGTTTTTTAATCAGCATTGATTGCTGATTACGAATATGTAGGTAAAACAAAACTTGAACCTAACTATGCCATTTGCACAAATAAATTCAACAAAAGAAGATGTTGATTGTCAAATTATAAACATTGGACAGCAATAAGGCAAAATTCATAAAAAAAACAGGAACAAACATTAGTCTCCATGTCAGCATCGCCCCTTCTGTTTTACTGGAGGAAGTAATAAAAAACAGGATCCCAAACAAGAAACATCCTTCCGTGGGAATTAAGCTCTGTTGCCTCGCTCTTCTTTTTTTTGCAAAGGTTTTGTACTCTGGTAGCCTTGTAGGCGCTAGAGCCCGCATCTCCTTTCTCCCGTGCGCTTCTCTCCCTCCCTCTCCTCTCTGGCCGTGTGGGCCCGAGATGCAGTGGTTCTCCTCCGGCTCCGGGCCCTCCTCGGCGGCGTCCTCCTCCTCCTCCTCCCAGCCGTCGCTGCTCGCGGACTGGAACTCCTACGCCGCCGCCCGCTCCTCCGAGGACGCGGGCGATGGGTTCGGGATCGACATCGAGGCCGCCGTCCGCTCCGCCAACGACCGCGTCGCCGGCACCTTCGGCGTGTACGTGAACCCACGCCCTTCTTCCCACCTCCTTGTTCGTGCTGCTAGCGCCGCGCTCAGTATCATCCTAGTGCCTGCGCAATAGGATCATACCTAGCTTAGTTCTGCTAGCAATTTTACCGCACAGTCGAAGGAATTGTAGGCAGTCCCCGGCCCAGATCGTTTCTGCGCGGATTGTGATGAGGTTTCAGTTACTAAATCCATTAGGTTAAGCTTCAAGAGTGGAGGAACAATTTGCCGCTCCAGGGCCCCAGCTGTAGCATTGAGCAGGAACAATTTGCCCCTCCAGGGCTCCTGCAGCGCTCAGTATCCTCCTAGGGCCTGCGCAATAGGATCTTACCTAGCTTAGTTCTGCTTGCAATTTTACTAATTATGCGAAAGTATCGTAGGCAGTTCCCAGATCGTATCTGAGCAGAATGTAATGGATGGGGTTTCAGTTGGTAGGGCCATTAGGTTAAGCACGAGAGCAGGAATTCCTATGGTTGTCTCCAATTGCAAGTGGGGTTCTTTAACTAGGGAGAGCAAATTTATTAGGGCATGTGCCTTGTTGGTTTTAGCCAATGTCAGTGTAGGATTATTTTGTTTTGGCAAATATTTCATTAAGATTCATGTTGGTCTGTTTAAACATTGAATTCATATAAACTTAAAAAGGCATTCTGTTTACTTGTTTAGTTCCAAAAAAAGGCTGGGAAATGGAAAAAGACTAAACACTGGTAAAGGAAAGGAACACACTTGAAAAATTGACCTTGGCTCTTCTCTTGCTAGTTAATCACTTAATCTTCTCTACGTAAGCACGTTTGCTTTGAACTTTGATGTTTCTTTTTAACTAATAGAGTTCTACTATTCTTATCTGTCAGGGTCTCAAAAGGCGTTAAAGGGTTGCCTGGCAGCTTTAAGTCCACAACAAGCAGTGTTCCATCTGGCAGATCTCTCATGTATTTTGGTCTATTTCTTGCTAGTGGCGTATTCCTAGTTTTCATTGCATTCACAATATTCCTGCCAGTCATGGTGATAATGCCTCAAAAGTTTGCAATCTGTTTCACGGCGGGATGTGCCTTCATAATCGGATCATTCTTTGCGCTGAAAGGGCCTAAGAATCAGCTTTATCATATGATTTCCAAAGAGGTATTACATCTTTTGTCTTACAAACTTTTCCTTCTCGTAAGCTGCTTCTTCTCACTACAAATTAATGCGAAGTGCTGACTGCTGAGTCATGGCCTGTACTGTTTTTGTCCTGTAAACTTTTATTCCCAATGCCACTATTCTTATCATTCATTGAGATCATATGAAGAAAGGGCCAATTTCTTATATGCCACTGAATTTTCTTGTAAAAGTACCATGCTAACTCACTAACTTTGTATTACACCATATTCTTGAGGTATTGGTAATTTGATAAACTATCAAGTATGTGTCCAATTGTGACTGTTATGGTTGTGAACGGAAACACAAACCGCAGCCTCCTTGTAGACTCGCCCGATCTTCTTCTTGCTACCAATTATATGAAGTTTTATGTCACTCTTTTGTTTTGTAAACAAAATGCTTCCTCAATGAACTGGGCATATCATTATTCTTGTGATGCAATGTTTTTGTAATGAAGAAAAAGGGGCAGTGCCTTGTATGCCACTGAAATATCTTGTGAAGTACCATTGAGCTACCTTCCCAGAGATCATTGTATTGTAAAAAGGAAATCACATTACCAAATTTATTAGCATATTATATCCTTGAGGTACTGATAATTGGATAGGCTATCAAGTGCTGGTTCAATTGTGAAGCAGCTATGGTCGTTGACAGAAACAACGGCCCTAGCCTGTGGGTAGACTTACACAACCTTAACAGAAAACCAGCCTTGTAGATGCATTGGCATGATTGTATACCATACTGGAAGAGACATTTTCTGTACATGTTTGAATGTGCTTTGTTTTTTTAGGTTAAGTGATATTAACATGCATGATACTAAGTTTCTATTGTATTAACATGCAACCTTAGCTAATGTATTCTTGGCATTGACCTTGATGTGGTTTTGGATGACGATACACATTTATTGACTTTAGCATATAACTTGGTTCCAACAATTTACAAGATCATTTACTGATTCTTGGTGTACCATGTTTTCTGGATTCAATTTTATCTGATGACTTATATTATGATTTCTGATGCTCAAAGCGGAATCTTATCTCAAGAACTACACATTTGTGCTACATTTCCTGAAATTGGTTTTCCTTATGTCACAGAGATTACCTTTCACTGTGGGATTTGTCGGCAGCATGGTTGCCACCATTTATGTGTCAATGGTGCTTCATAGCTACATACTTTCTGTTTTCTTCTCCGTGCTTCAGGTGATAACATCCTTTGCACTCTGCAATTCTCTTCCACTATGTTACTAGACCTTCATATATGATAGGCACCTTCACTCCTTTCAGCATAAATAGGACCATCCTCTGTTCTTCCTGCTAGCTGATAGAAACAACTTTGAAGAGAATCATTTAATCTATGAATATGAATACTTGATTAGGCCATGTAGCTCTTGCACAGTTGCACTGCAGTCCGGGGCTTTGTTATTTTCGAGTGCCTGTGGAGTTGTGACCCTGATACCCTGTGATAATTTATAATGGCTTTTAGCTAACACACTTTTCCCTTGTATTTACCAGGTCCTTGCTCTAGCATATTATGCCATCTCATACTTCCCTGGTGGATCCGCTGGAATGAAGTTTCTATCATCTGCTCTTGTGTCCTCGGTGCTGAGATGCTTTGGGCGATGAGTTCACATGTTAGTTGCCATTGCCCATCAATTCCAACCTTTTACATTTTTCTTCTCACTGCTCCCTAGCTAGCTCCTTTTTGGCTTAGAGATTATACATACCAAAACGACTGTAGCGCGTCTGTCAAGATATTTGTAACCTGCCAACCATATTGCTTTTGTAAATGGTCATCCAAGATCAAAACCTTTGTTGCTTGTATAAACTTGAATGGCGGTGAAGTGAAAATTAACATCAAGTTTGGAATTTTGCTGTGAAAAGAGCCCAATGCTCAAACACAATAAGTTGTGGTCTAAGCCATCTGGCAGCTCTAGGCAGGATTCTTTTTGTATGCCATGGTTAATCCTGACAGTGATATATAATAAGTCCGACCAGATTTTCCTTTCCTATTCTTCCACCTGACTGTAATCTTTCTGCTTCTGCAGGACTGCTTCCCAGTGCTGATTGCATAACTGATGCTGAACGTTCTAGTGATGTGTATTATTTCGTCATTATAGCAAGGACAGCTTCATTACTCCCATAAGTTTGATGCTACATTGAAGCACTGAGCCCAGTTATATGATAACTTGATTTTGAAGAATGATGTTGCTGGGCCCAACCCTTGTAGGGTGAAAAAAAATGTAGAGCTCGGTTGCTGCATGTTGAGTTTGGTCGTGTTAGACTAAGATTTTTTCGAGAACAAATGTAGGCTAAGATTACATTGTACAAAATATCTCACTCAAAACTGGGCCACAACTTGCGCTCATATTCTCCTAAAGTTGGATATCTCCAAAGCCTTCGATTCAGTTTCTTGGTCCTTTCTTCTAGAGGTGATGCGGCAGTTGGGGGTTGGATAGCAGTGGTGGGACCTGTTATGCCTGATCCTATCTACCTCTTCTACACGATTGTTAGTAAATGGGGAGCCGGGGGAGACTATTTTTCATCATCACGGTCTTCGTCAGGGTGACCCCCTCCCCCATGCTTTTTATTCTCGTCTTGGATGTTCTGAATTCTTTGGTGGAGTATGCTTCTAGGGAAAACATGCTGCAACCGCTTGCTGTCCATGAGGTGAGACACAGGTCTCCTTTTATGCGGAAGATGCTGTAGTATTTTTAAGGCCACAAAGGCTGGATCTGCAAGTTTTCAAAATGATCCTTGATCTGTTCGGCCATGCTTTGGACCTTCATACTAATCTGACAAAGTTCTGTCTCTCCCATTCACTGCTCGGAGGAGATGCATCTTACTACCGATATCTTAGAATGTGATGTAAAGTAGTGATGAAAATGGATCGGATACAAACGGATATACACGGATACAAATAATAGTTATTTTTTCCCGGATCGAACTCAGATATGAATAGTGACAAGATGTGTCGAATATTGATATTCATCCTATTTGGATCTTAGAAATGCAACTTTCAGTATCCGGATTCGGATATGAACTTACCATTTGAGTGCCTGAACCCCTTCGGTCGGACAAACGAATAATATCCGTACCACTTTCATCCAGGGGAATTCCCATGCACCTATCTTGGCTTGCCACTTTCAATCCACAAACCCACTAAGGAAGTGCTCCTGCCCTTGATTGATAAAGTGGCTGATCACTTGCCTGGTTGGAAGGCTTCCCTGATGAACAAGGCTGGACGTTTGGTGATGGTAAGGGTGGTATTGACTGCTACTCCTATCTATTTCTTGATGGCAATGGACATGTCAAAGTCGGTACTGAAAGCTATTGATAAGAGAAGACGAGGCTTTATTTGGAAAGGCCATGAAAAGGCGAATGACGGCAACTGCCTGGTGTCTTGGGAAAAAGTTCAGAGGCCGTTGGAATATGGTGTCTTGGGGATTCACAATCTTGAAACACTTGGCTGGGCACTTTGTATCCGTTGGCTGTGGACTCAGAAAACTGACCCCAACCGGCCTTGGGCTGGTCTCCAAGTTCAAGTTCCCAAAAAAGCTCAAGCTATGTTCAACATGGCAGTGGATTGCATAGTAGGTAATGGTGAAACCATCTGCTTCTAGAAAGACAGATGGGTGAACAGCCACGCTATAGAGGAAGTGGCACCTAATATGTACAAGGCTATCCCCAAAAGAGCTATCAGAAGACGAACGGTGGCCCAGACGTTGTTTAACCGCAATTGGGTGGCAGATATCACATGCGCGCTTACTGTCCCCGTGCTTGTGGAATATCTTCAGATCTGAGATCATGTGGAAGGAGTGGTTCTACACCAAGATGTCGCTGATCAGTTCAAGTGAAAACTAACTCAGTCTGGACTTTATAGCAGCAAGTCAGCTGATGCCGCCTTTTTTCTTGGGACCATAAAATTTGCACCTTGGAGAATGATATGGGAAAACTAGGCACACTTCGCTGCAAGTTCTTCATCTGGTTAGCTATCAATAATCGTTATTGGATAGCAAACCGTCTTGCCAAACGTGGACCACCTCACCCGAAGGTCTGCCCCTTTTGTGATCAAGAAGAGGAAACTATTCAGCACCTTTTGGTTGGCTGTGTTTTTACAAGACAGATTTGGTCTCTGATCCTACAACCTTTGCAGCTGCTCCCCCTGGTGCCCTCAGCTACTGGCTCCCGTTTTTCCATTTGGTGGAGGAAAGCTTTACGTTCTACGGCGAAGGAGATGAAAAAAGACTTTAACTCTCTAGTTATTTTGGTCTCTTGGGAAGTCTGGATTATGGAAACATGGAAACTCCTCTTTTTTTAGTGTGTGGGGGTGTGGGTCTTTGACCCTTTGTACTCGGGTCTTGGTCCTTAACCGAACTCGTTGTACGCTCTTTTCTATTTTGTTCGGTTGACATGCAGCTCTCCTGCGTTGTTCGAGAAAAAAACAACTTATGCTCATGGCGGAGAAAATGAATACATGTATGCTTCACGTTCTCATGCCTTCCTTTCAACTCAGAAAACTAATACTATCCCTACATTCAACCTGCATGGATAAAGTCCACATCGCCACCACTTGTTTAGTTCTCTGTGTGGTTTCTTTCATCGTTTCTTTTGTAAGGAAAGGAAATTGTCAGTGTTTACTTTATTCCAGTGGAAAGCATTATTTGGTTTGGCCGCCAGAATTTGTATTTGGGTGGCTCAGTGCCGCCGCTCCCCTATCCAAAAACGGGTGATGGGGATTCCAAGGGTGCATGAGGCCATGAATCACGGATTCATAGTGGGTATTTGGTATACCTCTTCCTGTTGGTGGTTTATAAAGGGCAGCCACTGAAAACGCTCAGCTCTCCGGTCACACACGTTTGGCTTTTGCTCTCTTGATTCTCCTCACACGAAGCCTCTTCCATCCAACGGGGTCACCATGTCTGCCTTTGTGGGAAAATATACTGGTTCTTGTTGACATATATATATCTTAGTTTACTTTTCCATACCCTTGCAAAGCTGCAGAGTTGTTGATGTGCACGTTTGTGTAATTGTGCAGTATTTATTTTTTTTAAAAAAAATCAAAATCTTTGTGCAGTTCAGTAGTGCAATTGCAAAGTAATTTTAAATTTGCTGAGCACTAGTACCTCGATCTATGTTTATAAGTCATGATATGATTTGGCACGACCTTCCAAATAATACTTTGACCATTTATTTATAATATATTTATATTATTTATGGTTATAAACTTATAATCGTAATCATTGTAGAGTACGGACGCTTTGTAGCTCCGCTGCACGCAACGTGATTCCTCCCTGCTGGGCCTGCACAGGACACTCTGAACGAGATCTCTCACCAACCAAAAACTTTCGACAGATGATTACGCCCAGCAGCACACAGCACCGACAAACAATGCCATGCGGACGGAGGTTAGGGCGAGGAGGAGGCGCAATTAGCAGATGCCGTAAACCCCCACTGCAGGACGTGACGTCCCATTAACGATACGACACGACGCCACGACCTGCTCAATTGTGTTGCATTGGCAACATAATCAGCATGCAAGTGCAGCAGCTACCTAACAAAACGAAATCAATCGTGATGCTTTTGTAGGCAGCTGTTAGTAATCAGGTCGTTGGTTGCAAACTCTGGGACAGAGTAGTCTCTAGGAAAGAAACTAGAGCAGTAGCAACAGTGACAACTTCCAAAATGTCCTCATGTGACAATGGGTAATTGGGGATGAACCTTCTTGCACTTTTTTTGGGGGAGAAATATATGCTACAAAGACTTTCTAGTGTAGTAGTGTAATTGATAAAGGTTAATACCAGCATAGTGGTAAATAAATAAAATAATTATGCAGCTGCGACATCAACAGAATGATAAGCCACGGAAAAGAAAAACTAAGCATTTCAGTGTGCTGTTGAGCATTACATACCGAGATGGAGTTTCTACAAGAAAACAAAAATATAATGAGACAATATGGTAATTATATGCTCCAGTGTGGTGTCGAGCATTAATGATGAGCCGGAGTATAGTGCATTGGCTTTGGCTAGAAAACAAAATTTGACACATAAAGACAGCTTTATTGGAGCATGACACTACTGTCCTCAACTTGGGTTTAGTCGTAAGGCTGAAAATGAAAGATCAACCATGGAACAAGATGTGCCCATGCTGATGCATCACCACAAAATCTAGGAAAGGAATGGGACCAGATTAGGGAGATGGAGATTAGCTCCATATAGTCGATGAAAACTCTGCGACCAATCACAACCTAAATGCTGAATTCGGACATGATCATACATGCTGGAGCTAATGGACTACGTACGCATTCAACTTCGTCGCTCAAAAAATATATTTCAAACATGTGTTTCCTAAGAATTTCTGAGTTGCCTGGCACGGGCAGGTGAACCTGTCCATGGTAATCTCTTTTAGAGGACGATCTTGATAATCTGCATCAAAGCAAAAAAAAAAAACTACAAACGTAACCTTTTCGTTAACAGGTATCAATGTTGTCTGTTCAGATATCATGATCATATTTCGAATATAGAAACATGCCGTGCTCATTGAGTTATGACTACAGAACAGGGTAGTATTGCTGAAAAAGGCTAAGGTGCGGTTCTCGCTGTATGGCATTGCTTTCCAATCCAGTGTAAGAGTATCGCGCACACAGATGAAAGAGAACTAAATTGTTGCCTGAAATTGAGTACTGCACTTCAAAGATATAGCTAGTGCTGTAACAAGAAGATAGGATGTAATACCATCCGTGTAAGGGAGAAGCATAGCTACAAAATGGTAAAATTTTAAAAAATCAGGACGGGATCTAATCAAACTACATGATTCATGTGTAAATAAACAAAATTACCAGCAAAATGAGAAATACCTAAGAGATATGCCATCCATGTGCTTCATTAAGATTGGATCAACTATTGAGTATGGATATAGAAGAACGTTATCTCCAGAAATAAGAAATGCTCAATCGATTCACAGCACAAGCCAAATCAAGATTGGACCAAACACTGGAATTAGGAACACTTCCCCGAAAAGAAAGAAGATAAACATTATCGTCGCCAAAAATGTGAAATGCTCAAGAGATGCGCTGCACAGCACATGCCGTATCGAAACTCTATCCAATACTTTGGAAGCACAGTACCTTCATGCAACTCTGGATGGAAGTGTGAACAGTGAGCACAGTACTTTCATGTGCAGCTGGTGTGGGGTTCCGCCGTTCCGGGACGCCATGTTTGGAAACTGGCCTAGGACTAGGACCCAAAGACAGACAACGCCAGCACAGCAATTGACAACCGTGGGATCCCTCGGTTTGGCCGCACGTGCCAAGGCCAACAACTCCAACTCATCGCTCATCACCTGCATGCATATATCGAAGCAATTTGTCACTGTGGTTAGATCTAATCCATGTGTTCAGTTCTGCTCATGTTTCTCTAATGTGACTTTCCTTCCTGAAAGGTTCATGCGTCCATGATCTAGAAAATTAGACTCAAGATATGAAGGAATACCATTGTAAAAGATGCGAAGGATTGTTGTTCAAGAAAGGAAGGAACCTGAAATTAGGCTTGAGATATGAAGGAAATGATGAACAGGCAGATGAGAGTAGCAAAAGGCACGCTTGAAACACAAGCATTATGTTTAGAGAAGGGTATGGGACCATGTAAAGAAGTTTCCTTTTCATGATGATGGTATGATGTGTATTGTTTTTTCTATCATGTTCCTAGCCATGGCCCATGAGGCGATAACAGGTAGGCACAGATATTGTAAGTTTGATTTTAAAAGCATTTCCCTTCATGCAGACATTTCAATCATTTTTTTTAAAAAAAAAACAAGCTGGCATACGCTCATCTCTCACAAGAAATTTACAATAGCCAGAATACGCACTAGCTATCTCAACAGAAATTCTAGCACAGTTTTGGAACTGATCCCATAACTGATTGAGGTACAATATGTGCACCATTTCAAGAAAGGGAAAAAAAGAATCCAATATATGCTGCGCGTTGTAGACAAGCATCCATCAAACTGTTAATTCGGTTGGGTAGTTGATTGGATAAGATTTTGAGAGACATAACAACTTCTTTGGATTGACTAGTGAAGCGACAGATGCTGCTTGACAGCATGAGGTCATGTGTTAGGCAGAATAGGCAGCCAAAAGTCTGTTTCTTGCTTGATCAAGAAGCATCAATTCATGCCTAATACCACCACTCATCAACCTGCACGCTTGCGAGTCAAGCCTATAACCAATCATATACAGAAATTAGATTTTTTTTTCAAGAATACAAGGGTAATAATTACTGAAAATGCCAAGCAGAAGAACCTTAAGCATGTACTTCCATGCAAAATTTGAAGACAATCGTGCGTGATAATGTAATCAGAAATTACTGCCACTGCCAAAAACAAGGCCACATCTTCATATGCATATCACGAAAGCAAATAACGGCAGCACTGGTATAAATTGCATGGACAGGGAGCTTGGTGGCATTCAGAAAGAGAAAGTGCTGAAAGCAACCCCTCAACAGCACTATACCAACTCTCAATCTGTCTCCTTTTCTTTATTTATGTCAAGGCATATTGCTGTGCCAAATGCTAACTAACCTGGATGACCGTGGTCGAGTCTTGACAACAATTTCAATTCAATCATATCATCCCTTTGACCATATACTTTTTATCATCCTAATAAGTCAGTCATTGATCTTGGTAACTGGGAAATAACTCTGCAAACTTTTGACCTCGAACTGCATCAGAACATGAGCCTTCAAAAAACTCAACCAAATGACTGTTTAAGTTTACCTATCTGAGTAGCATTTGTAAAGTTTTCAAGCAACTAATCAACACAAAAGGAAAGTAAATGGAAAATAGGATATATTCCCTTCTTTACCCTGTTCATATCCACCAACTGCATGGTGTAAGGAGCCTGGATGCAATGTCTGATGGACAATCAAATAGACTGAAGAAAAGCAGAAAATGTCGAAGGGTACTGAATTTCAACCTTAACTGAAGAAGTAAAAGTTACAGCCAACAATAGACTAAGAGTAATAAACAAATAATAGAATCTGGGAAACATGGAAACTCCTCTTTCTTGTGAGTGTGTGGGTATGGGTCTTTGACTCTTTGTACTCGGGTTTTGGTCCTTAACCGAACTCGTTGTACGCTCTTTTCTATCTTGTTCTGTTGACACGCAGCTCTCTTGCGTTGTTCGAGAAAAAACAACTTGTGCTCATGGCGGAGAAAGCGAATACATGTATGCTTCACGTTCTCATACCTTCCTTTCATCTCAGAAAACTGATCCTATCCTTACATTCAGCCTGCAGGGATAAAGTCCACATCACCACCACTTGTCTGGTTTCTTTCATTGTTTCTTTTGTAAGAAAAGGAAATTGTGAGTGTTTACTTTATTTAAATGGAAAGCATTATTTGGTTTGGCCTTCAGAATTTGTATTTGGGTGGCTCAGTGCCGCTGCTCCCCTATCCGGAAACGGGTGATGGGGATTCCAAGGGTGCATGAGGCCATGAATCATGGATTCGTCGTGGGTATTTGGTATACCTCTCCCTGTTGGTGGTTTATAAAGGGCAGCCACTGAAAATGCTCGGCTCTCCGGCCACACGCGTTTGGCTTTTGCTCCTGCTCCCTTGATTCTCCTCACACGAAGCCTCTTCCATCCGACGGGGTCGCCATGTCTGCCTTTGTGGGAAAATATGCAGGTTCTTGTTGACCTATATCTCAGTCTACTTTTCCATACCCTTGCAAAGGTGCAAAGTTGTTGATGTGCACGTTTGTGTAATTGTGTAGTATTTATTTTTTTTTAAAAAAAATCTTTGTGCAGTTCCAGTAGTGCAATTGCAAAGTAATTTCAAATTTGCTCAACAGTACTCCATCCATCTATGTTTATAAGGCATGGTATGACTTAGCACGATCTTCCAAATACAATTCATTTATCATATATTATATTATTTATAGTTATCAATTTATAATCATTGTAGAGTATATTTGATTATGAATCCAACCATATAAAATTTACATTATAAAAATAAAAAATTGATGTCAAGTTATTGGTCAAAGGTTGCAAAGTTTGAATTTTGATATGCGCATGCACCTTAGGCCAATCTCAACGCATAGTTTTATTGCATAGTTACCAAGATTAAGAACTTAGTAACTGTGCTTGATGAGTGTCATAGGGATGAAATTCTTCTCACATCTGATCAAACTCTCCCTTCTCTCTCCTCATTATGGTCTTGCCAAGTAAGTAAAATTACTGATATGGCATACAATTTAATAATCATGAAACTTTCATAAAACTATGCATTGAGTTGAGACTGGCCTTATATAAATAAAAACTGAGGCAGCATGTACCATCCGGTGTAGTGGCGCTACGCTTCGTTTTTTAACACAAAAAATGAGCTATCTTTTTAACAAAAAATGAGCTATCTTTTAGAAAATTTACAAAAATACATGTTGAGTTGTTGTGTTTTAAACATAATTTTAAGTTGAAAGAAAAATTCAGTTCCATCTTTGATTAAAGAGACATTGATTTTGAAAAATAAATTATAGTAGATCGATCGAGTAATGGAGGAAATTAATGATAGTTTTGTAGTTAATTAGTGGTATACACAATAGCACAATACACACCGTTTTGTGCTTACGCCTACGTATTTGTAATTTTGTATTGCAGATGAGATGGTCAAGACCGCCAAGTACCTCGCGACGCCGGGCAAGGGCATCCTGGCCTCCGACGAGTCGACGGGCACCATCGGTAAGCGCCTCTCCAGCATCAACCTCGAGAACGTGGAGTCCAACCGGCAGGCGCTCCGGGAGTTGCTTTTTACGGCGCCCGGCGTGTTCGACTACCTCTCCGGGGTCATCCTCTTCGAGGAGACCCTGTACCAGAAGACCTCCGACGGGAAGCCGTTCGTGGACCTGCTCACCGCCGGCGGCGTGGTCCCGGGGATCAAGGTGGACAAGGGCACCGTCGAGATCGCCGGCACCAACGGCGAGACCACCACCCAGGGCCTCGACTCCCTCGGGGCCCGCTGCGCCAAGTACTACGAGGCCGGCGCGCGCTTCGCCAAGTGGCGCGCCGTGCTCAAGATCGGCGCCTCCGGCGAGCCGTCCGAGCTCGCGGTCAAGCAGAACGCCGAGGGCCTCGCCCGGTACGCGCTGATCTGCCAGGAGAACGGCCTCGTCCCCATCGTCGAGCCCGAGATCCTCACCGACGGCGGGCACGACATCAAGACCTGCGCCGCCGTCACCGAGCGCGTCCTCGCCGCCGTATTCAAGTCGCTCAACGACCACAAGGTCCTCCTCGAGGGCACGCTCCTCAAGTGCAACATGGTCACCCCTGGCTCCGACAGCCCCAAGGCACGTGCCGTTCTTGCAATTCATCTTTTTTTCTTCTTTTCCATGCATGCATCAATCCATGAAGAACCATGCAATAATCTGTAACACTACAGGTTGGAGCGGAGGTGATCGCGGAGTACACGGTGGCGGCGCTGCGGCGCACGGTGCCGCCGGCGGTGCCGGGGGTGGTGTTCCTGTCGGGCGGGCAGAGCGAGGAGGAGGCGACGCAGAACCTGGACGCCATGAACAAGCTGGAGGTGCTCAAGCCATGGACGCTCTCCTTCTCCTTCGGCCGCGCGCTGCAGCAGAGCACCCTCAAGAAGTGGCTCGGCAAGAAGGAGAACGTCGCCGCCGCGCAGGCCACCTTCCTCGTCCGGTGCAAGGCCAACTCCGAGGCCGCGCTCGGCAAGTACGCCGGCTCCGGCGCCGGCGACGCCGCGGCCTCCGAGAGCTTGTACGTCAAGGGGTACAAGTACTAAACAAATCACTGCCACGACGGTGGCCCCGGCCTGGGGTCCAATATCCTATTGGTCCACGTGGCAGCGTTCGGACCATGTCTAGATTTTTGCAGATATATGTGTCTCATTGTGTTGTGTATTAAATTGTCTCTTCCCTCCAACTCCTAGTTAACAAAAAAAAAAACGTGTCAAAATGTTGATCCCTTTGCAGTTTGCAATACACACTAATGCAAGTATTACAGAAGATATAAAGTGTAATACTAATATATGGATGTGACCATTTTACTGAATCTTTCATTCATGGGGTCTTTGAATACAGCATATTTCAGAGCTTAGAAATGGCAATATATTTGCATCACAATATTCATTATTCAATCCAGAAATTTTCAGCTGTTCAACTTATTTACTAAGGGACATAAAGGAAAAGAAAGGGTGGAAGCATGTACATTATTTTTGGTGCTATTTTTTCGACAGTAACTACTGTAGCTAAACTTCAGATTGTACTGGGACAGTGACATCACCACCATCTACACTGAGACTTCTTACGCAGTAAGACTAACACACCAATTACAAGCTGATGAAGCACGGTAGCATTAAAGCTGGTTCTGATGATTCTGCGCAAGAGTCTCTTCCAACATTTGCTATTCCATAGGCTTCAAATCAGTAGAGCCTGATCCTTGTGGTTATGGGCTGCTGGCATAGAGGGCAGCGCTCCAAATTCTTCCCACACTCATAGCAAGTCTGCAAACACATGTATGTTAGCGACCTATAATGCAGAACAGGAATTGTGTAATGAAAACACCAAGTATAGTAGGCTAAAGCCTAAAGGTTTTCAGCACCTGATGTCCACATCCAAATGCGAGGTCCTTTGATTTATACATGCAAATGGGGCACAACTGCAGATAAAAAGTATCAAAGCCTCTTAGTTTTCAGTGCAGGGAGAACAGAGGTTTCAGCACATATTTCATCAGTAGATAGAAACTCCACACCTGGAATACCCTTTGTTCCAGGACTTGAAAGTCATAGTATGGCCACGAGATGCAAATATGTGTCCAAGTACAACAGCAAGCATACGGCTATTATTGTTTTCAGATTTACTTTCAAAAAATATTGTTTTCAGATCAAATGGAACATAAGAAGGTAGAAGTGAACTGAGAAAGAGTCAAATTAGATTAGGTATTATGGTCTGCAAGGGAAGTTAAAGCAACAAAATGCAAGGGCCCAATATGAATAAGCCTAATAACATAAAATCAAATTTCCAGTGTTTCAGTTTAACTTTGGATTTGGGCATGAAATGGGTCGGAGATGGTGAGAACAAGAAAGATATACGTACAATTCTGTCCTCTAAAGCACTTTCTGCTGCATAAGTGTCAGGCCCAGGCCGCCTTGTGGCAGCAGGCTGCTGCTGTTTGAAGCTCTCGGAACGTTGCTGAAAGCCACTCGTTTGTTGGTCAAAGCTACTAGATCGTGAATAAACACCAGACTGCTGACTAAAGCTAGTTGACCGCGAATAAGCATTCCTTGTTGGTGGTGGCAGAGCAACTCGTGGAGTTATTCTTTGGCGGCGGCTGAAAGAGTAGAAGAAATATTAAGAAAGTGATCAAATTGGCACACTATTTCCCAAAGCTCAAGTTACAGTTCTAATTGACTCAGTACAATATTGGAAATCATAGTAGATACCCTAAGAGTTGAAGATCAAGTGTTGCTTTGTACTGTTCAGGAATTTCCATCAGGGCTGACAATGCAAATTCTGCCTCCTTTCTATCAGCAGCTATGCTCTTTGACATAATCTCCGTGAAATTCACAAACTGCAAAAATGAATATCCATACCTATGTTATTTTGAACCAGAATATTCAGTTGAATATTAGACAGAATCTGTAGGACAATCACCTGGAAATTGTCAAATGAGCGAGCAGGTATATTGTCATCAAACTGGTGCATCATGTCCCATGGCCCATCACCAACCCCGACAAGAACAATTGACAGGGGGAACTGGCTGGAATATTTTTTAAAAAAGAGAGATATTATTCTATGTTATTCTATGTTTACTTTACTGATTTGGCAGAACATGAAAGTAGTAATTGTTTTCTTTCGAAACCTCAGTCAGATAAAGTACCTTGCTCTTACTATAGCGTCAATGGTATCCCGCTCCTGTGGACTTAATTGTCCATATTGTGTATCAACACTTCGGGTAACCTATAATCAGAAGTTTTATCCAAGTGAAAAAAGGATACACAAACAAAAGCTCTACTAGAGATAGAGAAGAGCTTTGCTGATAACCATCTAATGACCAGAAAGAACAGGTTGCAAAAAAAGGCCAGAAATTGATAATACATTTGCCAACCTGTCCATCAGCAATTATCAGAAGAACATGGTATTGACCACCAGTGCTGTCAACAATTCCAATTGCTGTCTCAATTATCGGAGCGAAAGATGTGGGTCCTGTTAGGAAATAACCAATCATATTTTAGTACGCACTTCTTTCCTTGATAAACTACTAAAAATTGTAATTGCCATCCTTTAGTACTGTTAAAAAACAGTTAGATCGACCTAGGAAGAAATAGGTGGCTTTATTAAGAAAAAAATAAGCACCCAAATTCGTCTTGGCAAGGACTTGAACCTGGGTGGTGTGGGCATACATTCACACCATCATCAAACTGATCTAGGCTCAGTTCCTACTTTAGTACCATTTCATAAATAGCTAGTTATAACATGCTGTAAAATAGCAAATCTAGTTCTTTTTCTCTTTTATGAAAGAAAGAACAAGTTGATTCAGAACAAAAGAAAGTAAAAAAATGTCTACAAATCTTTACTAAACAAACCAGCTAATCGAAGAGTTGGAACAATTTCTCTGTATCTTTCTAGCGCCTCTTCAAATCCGTTGCATGGGCGGTTCTCTGGGTAAAAGCTGAATACCTCCTGATCATGAGTTGATGCTGCTCAGCAGAGAACAGAAACGCTAGATCAGCACTGTGATTTAAACATGTTATTGAAAATACATCAAATGCCAACAGAAAAAAGGGAACTAAATGATTACCATCACCAAATCCAAAGCAGGGGATCAAATTATCTTCATCAAAAGCTGAAAGTGTCCTTCCAATAATAGATATGGCTTGCTCATATGGGTTTGGAGTGCTTCCAATATCATGCAGGCAGCGGCGATTGAAGGACATTTTACCTAACATAAAAAACCTCCGCAAGTTAATGGAAGCTGAAAAATATTGTTATACAAAATGGAAAACATTTGCAAGTTCAATGAAAAATGAAAAGTATTATAGTCCAATAAAGGCCATGATTATCAGATAAAGCAGCATCGATTTTGGGAGGCACCCTTTCTACAGTACAGCTGTACTAATTGCTAGCTTATCCTTCTCTTTAGAGAAATTCCATTCCCTAACATGGTTTTCCGTCTAACAACAGAAGAGAAGTTAATATGTCACTGAGATTACTGGTGAGACAGGTTTCTTCAATAATAATAAACCACAAGCTTTGCAATATGGGCAACTAGATCTGAAAGGGAGGTTTGTCCTAAAACCAGGCAAATCAAGAAATAGTCTGGTAGCTCTCGCTGCAGAAAGGAAATAGTCTGGTAGCTTAGTGTGTAATGAGCATTAGTGCAGAACAGAGCAAATGTAAAGAAGCACAAGTATGCATCCAAAGTCAAAAAGGGGAAATATCATCTGCTAACCTGTCCATTCATTGCTCTTTGTAAAATCAATGCCTACAATAAGATTTGAAGATTCAAGGCCTGCTTGTGCCAAAGCATCGGTGACCTGTACAATTAACAGAACCATAACTTAAAGAGGAATAACGTGCATGACTCTAGTACATGCCCTATGTGACTATGCCAGTTTAGGAACTGTAGCAAATTATGTATTTGAGCACAGTGACAACTGGTAAGTATACAATCTGCACACTGTTTAATGACATTACGCTAGTGAAGAGAATGCAAAAATACAGCTCCTGTTGGAATCCTTTTGAGAAAACAATCCTATCAAAATAGTTTCTTCCAAATTTCACCAAGGATGATTGAACCAAAAGAAGAATAACACGATTCTACCGAGCTAGTGGAAAGTGGAAACCACGAATCACCAATAGCAATACAGGTCATGCCATCAAGACATACCTGGCTCAAAGAGCGGTAGTCATCACCAATCCTGGAATACTTCCTCTGCAACCTGGCGTGTGTTTCTGGCTGCACATTGTTCTCCGAAGAAGGGGTGTACCTCGTGTTATAACTGGATGATGTATTTCCAGCATACCTCGAGGTATATCCTGACGAAGTACTCCCGTAGTCATAAGAGTGGCCATATGAAGGCTTGGAGTCCTTTTGCCCCATTGCTCAGCCTTGTGCCTCTGGATGACTCCAACACCCAGATCAGCTTCCTGGTACAGGGAAGAAAAACATTATTACACTCACACACTAAAGATATACTAACTATAACTGGAATAAAGCATGTTGTTTTATGATGTCTCAAGAACTTATAATGGAACTTGACCCAGTCAAATTTTACATGGAAACCTTTTGAAGGATGCACAATTCATGGCTGGGATTCCCCATTGCCAATAATAGGCATATTTCCTACCCTACAACATCCACGGGATCGTTCCCCCTTATCCCCTTTCCATGTCCAATATTTTTCTTTTCCGGATTCTCCATGGCCAAAATCGACCAAACATGCGCCAGTTCCACTTGAAGCATCGACTATCTCGAAGGGCGCTGGATAAAACTAGATTTCGGCATAAAAAATCTTAGGAGCGAACACTGGACAAACTCACCTGACTCGATTTGATCCAAACACCAACCAAGAATTCGGCGTCCACACCAAGAATAGAGAGAACGGGATGACGCCGGAGGGGATAGGAGAAGTGGGGGAGGGGAATTGGGTAGATGAGATGAGATAGACTTGTTGGTGTGAGAAATCGAGGACCGGACCAAGAAAACCAGAGGAGCAACTCTACCACCGCACGGAATCAGCAACCCACGTGGGGCTCGGGCTCACTCACCTCCGCCCTTGTCCCGTTCCAAGAACGCGCAGCGCCTCCCGCCCCGCTCCGCTCCGCGACGAGGGCGGGCGAGGAGGAGGAAGACGACGACGGGAGTGAGGTGGGCCGCCCACCGGACGAAGCGCAGCGCGAGACAGCGTGGAGGAGCACGGACAGTCACGCCGGACCGCACTCGATTACAATAATAACCGGAGGGGAAACCCCCGCGGGTGGGAGGAAGTGCAGGCTGCGGTGGGCGAAGGAAGTCAAGTCAATTGCTCCACCCGGCGGCAAGGCAATGCGGCGGCAGCGGAGGCGGGGAGGTTTCTTGTCCGGCGGTGCCGCTGACCCCCGCGCCCTCGCCCCCGGCCTCGCCCGTCCGGGAAAACGACGGAGGAAGCTTCGGAGCGGGGGAGAGAGTGGGAAGACGATAGCTGTTGATTGGTAAAAGAACGCTACTTGTCGCGGTCATCGGCACGGGAGGGAAAGGCGTTCGCCGGTGAGGAGTGATTGTGTATGATTATCCACTCGAGAGAAAAAGTCAGTAGAGACTAGCGAGCGAGCGGATCAAATGTTACGTGCACGCACGTACTGCTGCAAGCCTACACTGGATCAAATGAGTGGATCCAGTGTGTTGCAGTGGCTGCCACCTGTTGGTATATCTGGGATACTTGGAATGAAACTCTTTTAACTCTAAAACCAATATGCGTCCTCGGGTGATAGTCAAGAAGATTCAAGCTTGTGTGGATATGATTGTGTTGCATTGTTTAAGGTGTGTAGTTCCAAAACAAGTTCAGAAATGGACTCCACCGTCGGTTGGCTTGGTTTGCCTCAATGTTGATGCAACAATCTTCTATTCTTCATCAAGTTCGTCTGTTGGTGTGGTGGTGCGGGACCATTTGGGCAGATGTCTGATGGGATGCCATCAGCCTTTTCATGGTATTACTACACTAGAAGTGAGTACTCTCCGATATGCTATGACTCTCGTTTGTTCATGTAAGCGTAGTGCTAATGAGGTGGCTTATATGCTTGCTAGAGCGAGTCAGTGTGTTGCTTTCTCGATCTTCAAACGGTGTATTCCTGGCTGTATCAAGATGTTGTAATTTCTGAATGTTTATGTTAAATGAGCCAGCTTGATTAAAAAAATCCTACACTGGACATCCGATGCATTTGCAATTTGTAATCTTGACACCATTTTCTTAAAAAAGTTAAACCATTCTTCAAAACTAAATTGTTAATTGCTGCATCTTTTTTAATGGCTGATTGGGTCTCCTTTGGCCATCAAGCATGGTTTCTATAGAACACCCTACCAATTTAGGATTTTTTATAGAAAAAATCATAGGCTAAAAAATGGGAGGACCAACCAAACACTAGAAGCCTACCGCTACCACAATGCTTACGTCAATGTTAACGTGTGTCCTGCGACGTCAAGCCGTGGGTGGTCATTTGACTTTTGCGCAATGACACTAGGTGCCAAGCAATGCTTGGGTGGTTGGGGAGTTTGCTTCTACTCTCTTTTTGAACAAATGTATCTTGATGTTGTTTAAGCTGACTTGTTATCTGCGTGCACGGTGCGCCTGGTTTCCAAGTCATGGTTTGGCTTGGCTTGCTTGGATCCGAGCATCTCTAGCAGCATGGTATACTACCTAAAAACACTTGAGGGTACAGGGGAGAGAAAAATTTAGGTATGTAAAGGAGGGTTTCTCTATTTTTTTCTACGTGACACTGAGGAGTGAAGTCCACAAGTCAGTGGATAGCCACTTCCTCTTCTCCCCTCCTCCCTTCTTTCCGTCCTCAGCCCGCCCGCCTCCACCCGCCAAAGCTTCGGCCGTGCCCCCCTCCGTAGGGATCCGTCCGCACCTGGCCTCCACAGGCGGCGCTGGGTCAAGCTACAGCGGCGGCGGCCCATGCACTCAGGCAGGACCAGTGGTGACCAAGGCTAAATTGAATCGATGGCGCATCAAATCAAGCTTGCGAGCATGGCCAGGCTCAAGCTCACCATCAGCCCCCATTGAATCGAGCTTCTTCATCAGCGTATTGAGATTCTTCTTTCTTGAATCGAAGCAGAGGCCGGCGAGGGCAGTCAGGGAGGTCGGGGCAATGTGGCGGCGCTCCGATGGCGGCTACTTCCTCGACGGTAGGGGGGGCGGGAAGGGCGAGACGACGCACGACGGGGCACCTGTTGGATGGCTTGGGCCGGCGGGGCAAAGCCGGCGGCGGCGCAAGGCGAGGTGGAGCAGGTGGTGGGGACGCACGGCGGGTGGAGCGTCGCACGACCGGGCAGCGCTTGGCCAGGAAGGTGTGCGGGCACTCGGAGGGTGGTTGGCTGCGGGAACGGCGGCGGCTGCGCGGGGTGGAGGCAGGGACGGCGGTGGCGGCGCTGGGGCGAAGGGAAGCAGGCGGCGCGGAAGTGTCCAGCGAGACGGTTGGCTTCTCCCGCGTGAGGAAAGAAGAAATAGCAATCCTGGGGTTGGATTGGTATAAGAGAAATTTAGGTTATTGCTAAAATTTAGCTATAGCAATCCATTTAGATCATCTGCTGGAGCTGATTTTTGGTGGTTTTAGATATTCTGACAGTTTTTAGTATAGCAATCCATTATACCAAATCTACTGGAAATGCCCTCTTGTTTTCACCGCGACACCTGCAGCCACGTGGCATGTTAAACTTTTTTTCTCTGTTTAGGCAATCGTGGCATAACCTTTTGTTGGAAAGCAAAACGGGACTTGGGGTGGGCTTGGCTGATTTTAAGATGTGCTTATTGCGGCATTTGGGCCCAAATGGGCTCTTGGCCCAGCTACAAGGCCGCGCGCCAACAGGGGACGACGACGAACGACAGCGCCAGAAAAAGAGTGGGAATGGACCTTGGGGTGTCGACGCGCCATGGTCCAAGAGGATAGCCATCGTCAACAGAGTGACAAAAAATCCGGTGACAAGTGAGAACAAGGGTACCAGGATGCCATAGAATAGGAAAAAAACTCAGCAGATTATGACAGCCAAAATGTTGCGATTACTCCATCCCATCCGTCACGCTGAGCCGGTCAACTCCTATATACATCTCCAAGAAAGCATGTCTATGGCAAGCAAAACGGGGAGCAGTGCAGTTTAAATCCCTCCTTTTCCAGTCGTCCTGACAAAGTTTCTCATGGCTGAGAACCACCGTTGATCATGTCCACCAGAGCTTCCTCCTCGGTGAGCACCCTCTCCTGCATCATCTCCTGACTCGGCCCCAGGTGGTCCTTGGCGCTGAAGAACTCCTTCACCTCAGCTTTTAGGGTCCCAGGATCATCTTCAGGGCCACATCCATGCCCGGTTCATCTTCCTCACCAGAGAGTCTCCTACTTGCCCCATCCGTTCCATCTTATTTTCCTCTCCATGATTCAGTGGATGCCACCAGCGGCCACCGCCCGTGGGCTGTCAGTACCCCGATCCAGCACCGGCACAGCCGGATCCAGCGCTCTCCGGTCTGCCGGGGGGTATCCCCTCGCGGATCCACTCGGGGGTGTCGTGGAGTCAAGCTAGGTTGCTATGTCTTCATTGAATGAATGCCGGAAGCTGTGACCCGCGAAGGTGCTCAGCAGTGCGGCCATGGGAGACGACCTCCGTCGATCTGCGGCACGGCGTGGTTGCTAGTGGGTGGCTCCGCCGCGAGCATATCCGGGGGTCCCACGGCTGGGTCTACAGCTTTAGCACGGGGAGCCATCTTATGGCCGTTCGGCGTTCACCGACGATGGCTGGCTGGCAGTAGCAGATCCATGGTGGTGGAAGGGTGCCATTCAACCAATGTGTCGGCAGTACGTGCAAGCGACAGGGACGCTACCAATAGAGCTGGTGCTGCTAGCTTGCCGAGTCCAACATGGGGTGATTGAGGTGGCTAAGCGAAAGCGAGTCCGATGATGAGCCGAGACGACAACGGTGACATTTGAGCATCACGTTCCTTCTTGGAGGCGTTATCGAGGTGCCACTGATCCTCGTAGCGAGATCTTCCAGGTGAAAACCTTGCCCGTGAGGCAGGCGACGGTAGTGCAGGTGGAGTCGCTTACCTTCATGGAGGCGTCATCTTGGAGATATCTCGTTCTTGAGCCACTCTTCCCGTCTTGGCGTCAAGAAGAGTCCTAGTGGTCAGGCAATGACCGCTAGGCAATGGCTGAGTGCGGTGAAGTTGCGACAGAGGTTTTTTTTTTGGTGTGATGATGATTAGCTTGAGGTTGTGGTAGAGATCCACTTGGTGCGGTTTCTACACAACATGGATCATCAGGCAGTGACAGGACAATTTTGACATCAATAGTTTCTAAGTAGACTAATAGTGTGTAAGATTGTGGCTGTATAAGGACAAGCAAGTTGAAGCAAGGACATAGAAGAAGGTTGAAACTTTGTCTTTCTAACTTTCTTTCTTCGCCTTGTAGTATTTTACCTTCATCTTTTTTTCCTCAGTTTTGACTGGATACAGACTCCAATCGATGCAGACGCATCGCCGCTTCCTCCGTCTTGTTCAGCAATATTTCCAGGGAGCTATCCGTCGTGGATTGCCAAGCCTCCAGGCCACTGATCTTATCCAAGGACTGCTGCATCATCAACTCGAAGCCCTCAAACTTCCTCACAAGGTCCTCAAGCGTGGCTGCTATTTGCGTCTAGATCTTCGTGGGCTTCCGAGGCGGCGCCAGGTCTCGCGACAGGGTTCTGTGAAAAGATTTCTGTGAAATTTGTGGTGAACTAGACTCTCGATACCAATTGTTATGGTATCAATTAGCTTGACCGCAATGGAAGAGGAGAATCAAGAGATTCAGGGGAAGAACGGGTGAAGAACAGGTTGAACCAGAGGTAGAAGAAGAACGACACAAGGGATGAGCGATAATTGCGTTCTGTTATTCCCCCTCCATCCCCCACTGAACGAGTCACGTTTATACGCGCATACAACGGCCTTCGGCCCACATGCTCTTAGCACATTTCCCGGCCCACACACACGCCGGCCTAACGATCAACCCAGCAAACGGCCCACGACCAGCCCGGCAAACGGCTCCCGGCGCTTTCACACACCTTGAGCCATCAGAGACATCACAGAACGCCTCTCCCTCCTCCCTGGCCGCGTCCATGGCGTGCTTCGATCTCTTCTTGCAGGCGCTGCGTCCTTGCGTCGCGAGACTCTGGGTCTCCTCGCATATATGTGGATGGACATGGACAACACCGAGACGAAGCCGCTATCGGGGTCCTTCTGTTACCCATCGTGCAGGAGAGATCGAGTCGAGTTAGTACACGTGCAACGTGTCCGACTCCAACCAAACGCGGGACGGCGGCGGCGTTCTCCCCGATTCCCACAGCCATGCAGCCGCAGCCACGATCGGGCCGTAACCGATGCCCGTCAGATCTTGTGAAACCGCCGTCGCGGAATGCTCGGTGGTGGGAGTGAGACGGAGTCCTCCTCTCCGATCGCACCCACCCACTCGCCCCACCTCTCCCTCGTCCTCCTCCTTTATAGCACAAGCCGGGGACTGACGGCCACTCCTCTTTGGACTCGGTGGCGCGCGCGAGCAACTGATCCATCTCCCTCGCTCGATCAGTCTTCTCGTCGTGCGGGCATGGACGCCAGCGGATCCACGCGTGCCGCCACCGCCGGCGCCTTCCTCCTCCTCGTCTTGCTCTGCGCGCTGCTGCCGATCGCGGCTACTAGCAGCGGCTCCGAGAAGGCGTCGTCGTACGTGGTGTACCTCGGCGGCCACCCGCGGCGCGACGGCGTGTCGCCGGAGGAGGCGTCCCGGAGGGCCGCCGCCTCGCACCACGACCTCCTCGCCGCCGTCCTAGGGGAGTAAGTGCCGTTCCATTGATCCATCCATACGTTTCTTGAGGTCGTCGGGGCCGGAGAACTGAAACTCACTGTCGATGCGTACGTGGACGCAATGCGCGATGCAGCATGGACAAGGCGCGCGAGGCCATCTTCTACTCGTACACCAAGCACATCAACGGCTTCGCCGCCACCCTCGAGCCCGGCGACGCCGCCGTGATCGCGAGTGAGTGGACCACCAACTGATCGTCCACGGCGACCTTCGTCTCAAATGTTTGGTTCTTGATTCGCGTGAACGTGTCTCGCATTTCAGAGTACCCCGGCGTGGTGTCGGTGTTCCCCAACAGGGGCCGGAAGCTGCAGACGACGAGGTCGTGGCAGTTCATGGGGCTCGAGAGGGGCGGCGACGTCCCGCCGTGGTCGGCATGGGAGACGGCCAGGTACGGTGAGGACACCATCATCGGGAACCTCGACTCAGGTATGCACTGTTCATCGCTTAACAGGTTTTCAAATTAGAACGGATTGCGATTGATCATTTGATCTTGTTTCCTGATCTTGATCGATGTGATGTGATGAAGGCGTGTGGCCGGAGTCTAAGAGCTTCGACGAGGGCGAAATGGGGCCGATCCCGGACGACTGGAAAGGCATCTGCCAGAACGAGCACGACACCAACTTCCATTGCAACAGGTCGGTTAATAACCTCACTAACGAAGAACGCCAGGTGGTTTTGGTCGTGTTGGCTGTTGATACAAACTAGTGTTCACCAGCAAGCTCATCGGCGCGCGCTACTTCAACAAGGGCTACGCGGCGGCCGCCGGCGGCGTTCCCCTCGACGACGGGCTCAAGACGCCGCGCGACGAGAACGGGCACGGCACACACACGCTGTCCACGGCGGGTGGCGCGGCGGTGCGCGGCGCGGCCGCGTTCGGGTACGGCGCCGGCACGGCGCGCGGCGGCTCCCCGCGCGCGCGCGTGGCGGCCTACCGCGTCTGCTTCCGCCCGATCAACGGCAGCGAGTGCTTCGACGCCGACGTCCTGGCGGGCTTCGAGGCCGCCATCGCCGACGGCGTGCACGTCATCTCGGCCTCCGTCGGCGGCGACGCCACTGACTACCTCGACGACGCCGTCGCCATCGGCTCCCTCCACGCCGTCAAGGCCGGCGTCACCGTCGTCTGCTCCGCCAGCAACTCCGGCCCGGACCCCGGCACCGTCACCAACGTCGCGCCCTGGATCCTCACCGTCGCCGCCAGCTCCATCGACAGGGAGTTCCCGGCCTTCGCCGTCTTCAACAAAACACGGATCCAGGTGCTGCACGGCACCATGCGCTCCTGAAAAAGAAAACTCGCAACTGTACGTTCGTGTCAAGTTCTTGATTTCTTCCATGGATCTCTTGTTCCAGGGCCGGAGTCTCTCTGAGAGGTGGCTTCACGGGAAAGGCTTCTACCTCATCATCAGCGGCGCAGAAGCCACAGCTCCTGGCAGCACGCAGAAAGACGCGTAAGAACAATCTTGCTGCCATTTGGAACGCAAGAATTTTACATGTTGCGATTTGTGTTAAACCTTAAACCCATGCATTCGTGCGTGCGCAGCCAGGCGTGCTTGCTGGGGTCGCTGGACCCGGAGAAGGCGAGGGGGAAGATCGTGGTGTGCGTGAGGGGGACCATCACGAGGGTGGAGAAGGGCGAGGCCGTCCGCCGCGCCGGCGGCGCCGCCATGATCCTCGTCAACGACGAGGTCTCCGGGAACGACCTCCACGCCGACCCGCACGTGCTCCCGGCCGTGCACATCTCGTACGCCGACGGGCTCACGCTTTCGGACTACATCAAGAACACCAAGTAAACCACTAGCTAGTCGGTCCTTCAAACTTGATGGATTTTTTTCTTTTCTGCAAAAAAATTGTTGTCGACCGGTGTGTTTGTGCAAGGATTCCGTCCGGCTTCGTCATCAAGGGGAAGACCATCCTCGAAACCAGGCCGGCGCCGGTCATGGCTGATTTCTCGTCTCAGGGGCCGAACACGGTCAACCCCGAGATCCTGAAGGTGATTTTGGATGCCGCATACAGCGTACTCATTCTTATTCATGATTGCACCATGAGCTTGATGTAACACTGGAATGACACGTTCGCAGCCGGACATCACGGCTCCGGGGGTGAGCGTGATCGCCGCATGGACCGGCGCGGCGGCGCCTACGGACCGGCCGTTCGACCGGCGCCGCGTGGCGTTCAACGTCCTGTCCGGCACGTCCATGTCGTGCCCGCACGTGTCAGGCATCGCCGGCCTGATCAAGACTCTGCACCCGGAGTGGAGCCCTGCCGCTATCAAGTCGGCGATCATGACGAGCGGTAAAGCAAAGCTCACGACGAACACCCGGGCGTCTCTAATGCTCTAGCCAACTAACTAGTCGAGCTGTTTGTTGTTCTCGCTGCAGCGACGGATCTTGACGCCGAACGGAAGCCGATCCTGAACTCGTCCCACGTGGCGGCGACGCCGTTCAGCTACGGCGCCGGGCACGTCTTCCCGAGCCGCGCGCTGGACCCGGGGCTCGTCTACGACATGACTATCGTCGACTACCTCGACTTCCTGTGCGCGCTCGGGTACAACGCGACGGCCATGGAGGTCTTCAACAAGGGTTCCTTCGTGTGCCCCAACGCCGCCATGAGCCTGCAGGACCTCAACTACCCGTCCATCACCGCGCACGGCCTCCACGCTGGCACCACCACGATGGTGCGGCGCAGGGTCAAGAACGTCGGGCTCCCGGGGACGTACACGGCCGCCGTCGTCAAGGAGCCGGAGGGGGTGCAGGTGTCGGTGACGCCGGCGATGCTGGTGTTCAGGGAAGCCGGCGAGGAGAAGGAGTTCGACGTGAGCTTCACGGTCAGGGACCCTGTCACGGTCACGGGCTACACGTTCGGCGCCATGGTCTGGTCTGATGGGAGCCATCAGGTGAGGAGTCCACTGGTAGTGAAGATCATGGGGGATGAATGACCTATAGACATCTTGTCTACTGATAGATTGAACTAGGAATCTAGCTAGTGGAGAGAAAGTAAAAGGTAGGTAGTGGCTTTGATCGTTAGGAGAGGATAAATGTAGCATGGATTTGAATTTAACCGTTGGTTAAATAACACAGCAAACAAATTGAAAATTCGGTTCAGTGTTTTGGATCCATCTTGTGTCAGTGGTTACGAATTCAGGTTCTTGGAATTTGTTTCGTGCGTTTTTCTCGCCTCGAATGGGCTACGGTAGGCGCTAGTTCATTCATCAATCTAGGAGTGGAGACCTTCATGACATTTTTCTAAATTTATGTCTTCGGTTATAAATACTAGCTTGAACATCTGGTTTGAAAAAATAAAAATCATGTGTGTATAAATTTATCTTGAAATACACTCATGAATCATTTTTTTCCCGAAGTCAGTAGCAGAAGCTCCAACCTATTTTTATATTTTTTTTATTCTGGTAGGGGAAAATAATAACACATTGATGGTGTCACGTCTAATTTAGCCATTAATTGCTCATATTTGTATTTTGACTATATTTTATTCCTTTTGGAATGGGACAAAATAGCGCGAGCATTGTTTCTATACTCTTCTCCTTTTTGTACTTGTTGTTTTATTTTCTCAAAAAGAAATTATACACAACATTATTTTAAGATCATTGAAAATGTTGGATAAAGGCTTCTCATCTAGTAGTTAAAATATTTCGGTCGTTGTAAATTCCTTAACACCTTACTTACTCCAAACCTAAGCCACCAACCAGACAACCATGAAACCAATCACCACCACAAAAACCATCCATTTTGGACTGGCACTAGGATCGTGCCCGTGTGTTGCTACGGGTAAAACAAAAATTGGATTACACTATGTCATACAAAATTGAGGAATATACAACTCATATTTCAACTTAAAAGTTCCAAATTATACAACTCATACATATAGGACTTTTTTACATTGCCCAGAAAGAGAAGGAAAAAAGAATGACGTCATTATATCACAACTTCACTTGCTTTACATTCAAATTCAAAGAAATAGAACTATAAGTGTTCACTTCGTAAACTCAAACCTGCAACATCACTTTGGAGCACAGCCTAGCTTCTATTGTTCCTATATATTGAGCCCACTTGTTCTCTTAGCCCATCTATGTTTAGAGAAATGCATAATCCATATATATTTCTTCAGACAGCTACATAAAGAAAATTGCATTCAAAGGATAAACCGAGTGGACCAGGTGGCTTATAGCATATAATTATCAGCAGATCAAAAGGCTGCGCAGAAAGAAAATTTAACGAGTATACTGGTGCTTCACTATGAATACGTGAAATACATTAGGAATTCATTGAAACAATGAAATACAGTGAAAATAAAATAGAAAAGCCCATGACATAATTTTGGCACTCAACATTATTAGACATTACTTTATCAGTGCAAATTCATAAATAAGTCAAATATGTATATATGACATTAATCATAGTTGCAGTGAAAAAAATGCAAATTAACATGAGAATCATTATCTAAGACATATCACCGTTGGGCAAAAGTGAATTAAAAAAACATACAACATTAATAACACATTTTTATAAATCGACTTTGGTAAGAATGTAAGCATGAGTTAATCATAATTCAACATTATTCTGGATATTTCTTGAGATTTTACTGGGGAGTCCAAAACCGTTCATTCAAGCCCATAAACAAAAGCGGCTCGAAACAGCCCATAAGCTCAACAGCCGACCCATTTCTCCGCATCGATCTGCGTCGTCCATCTGATCGGATGGTTGTCGTCCGCTCCGCCGGATCAAAACCCCCGAAGCCGGCCGCACCCCTAAGCCTAGGTCATTTTCCCCTCTGGGTTTCTCATGTGAGGGAGGGGGAGAGCCGGTGGCGGGCGATGGCACACGAACGCCGAGGGTTGCTGCGCCACTGCGAGCCCTCTCTCGGGACTTGAGTGCGGCTTTGGCCATGTGCAGCTTCGTCAAGGGGCTCCTCGGTGGCGCGCGCGTGAGTGGCGACAGCGCATGGCGCACCGGCAGTGCGCGCGGCTTGGCCGCGGCGGCTTTCGACAGAGTTGACGGCAAGATCCGCACAACGGCCGGTGACATTTCATTAGAAATACACGTAAGTGTCGCATCTTTCATCGATTTGGGATCTCGGGTTCGGAAGATGGATTTCACTATTCTAGGGTTTCGGTTTGGGGATTTCTTGGGATTTCCTTGAGGTTTCTTCAATTCTATTTCCCTCCATCTACATGCTGGCCGAAAGTTTATGCGCGTGATTCAATGACTTGAGATGGATTTTGCGTTGAGGTAGATTAACCCTAACAATGGCATAGGGTATCACTAAACATGAGTGATTGCATCAATTTAGACCTAACGATTCAAGAAACATCAACTTTGACATGAGATTGCATCTATCCGCGTCTAATTGACCATGTAAGCACCATGACAGAGAACAATTAGAGGTAAAACATGATTAATTTGCACTAATTTGACCCTAATATCGGTCAATTGCCATTAACAGAGGGTAATTAACACTAAATTATGATTAATTAGCACTAACAGAGATATAATCTAGGGTTCTAGGCATGATCTAGGGTGATTAGGCTGACTTGGTTTGCAGCTCGGAGGAGATGCTGGCGGCGGGTTTGCGTCGCCGGTGTGGGGTTGGAGGGGATGGCATCCCTGGCCTGGGTTTGGAGACGATGAACGCGCCGGGATGGGGTTGGAGGTGACGACGACCTAGGTCTGGGGTTGGATCGGAGGCGACGGCAGCGCCGGGGATGGATCGGAGTCGACAGCTGCCACGGTTTGGGGCAGAAGACGGCGGCAGCGTCGGGATGGGGTTGGAGATGGCGACATTCGTTGCAGTATACGGGCGGCATGGGTTCGATGAGATGGAGGGCAGCTCGGGTTGGAGGTGATGGCGGGACCAATGGCGGAGGTGAGGCGGTGGCTGGTGAGGAAAGGTGGCGGGATCATTGGGGAGATGTCTCGAGGTTTTGTTAGGCAAACAGGGAGGGCGTCATGCCCTGGGTTCTATCAGAGGGGCATGGATGGCGGTGGGATCAGATAAGGAGCTGAGGGACGGTTAGGGTTGATCCCAAGGATCAACGCCAAACCGCGATGCGTAGGGTGGGGTGATGGATGAGCGGACGGCTCCGCGTCGGCCCTCGGCGAACCGAAACCGACCGGAGAACCTGACGCACGACGTTTTGCCTCGGTTTTGCTTTTTTTAAGGAGTAGATGGTTGATACCATCATTCAGATTTCGAATATTTCGAATAGCATATCCAAAGTTGTGTTGCCATTGCTGTGGCAATAGTAGGCTAGTAGCAGTAATCAGAATATGGTCTTGTTTAATTGTTTATTTCTCGTCCATGCGTAGAGTGAAATCTACCGTATTATTAGAAAGTGAAACTTTTATTAATTGATCAAAAATGGTAAAACATTCAGCACCGCAATATATCAATTCCACATCAGCCTAATTGCCTAAACCCATTCCATTGTCGGCAGCGCATTAATACCGTCTCTGGTGGTCTATGGCTGAGCTCCCAGGTCCAAAGAGTAAATTATTCGCAAAAAAGGGTCCAAAGAGTAAATTCCGAAGACCAGTAGGCGACCAACAGAGGCCTCTGTGCTCTGCTCTGCTCTATTCATGGCAGACAATCGCCTGGGAAAACGCGGAGGAGAAATTCTGGAGATCTAAACCCCGGCACGCACCCAGGGGAGCCGGGAACTACAAGGTCACCATCAATTCCACTTCTTGCCGCTTCAGGAATTGGGGGAACTCTTCTTCAGCTGCATCTTGATTTCTTGGTCAGAGTCCTGTTCATTCTGCTCGAAGCGAGGTTCGTGGTTGCTTACTTGTTTCTAGATTCGTTTCTGCAGTTTCGAGTGACATTTGTGGAGTTGGAGGCCAGAGCTTGGCGGCGGCGACGGCGAAGATGAGCAGCAGAGACGGGGCTAACAGCGGGAGGGCTGCCTCAGGTGATGCAGAGCGCCATTGACTTTCACACCTGTCATTGGAATTGCACTGTCCTTCCTTGTTGCTCCTGAAAGCAATGTCTTGGTCTCTTTGATGAAGCAGAGTTGAACTGAGGAATATTCTCTTATTCAGTTATGCTTACCTTACCTGCGTGTGTGTGTGTGTGTGTGTGTTTACTGAACATCGACTGTTAACCAGGCACAAATACATACTATTTCTTAGCACTTGCTACTTATTCATGTTCAAACAATTCTGTTCAGATCCATAGTGGCGCCTTCCATTATGTTACGTCATAGGCTCATGTTTACTTTCCCCAATCCAGATAAAATGAGGAAGCTCAGAGAGTTGCTGCACACGAGTGACAACCGCATATGTGCTGACTGCAGTGCACCTGATCCCAAATGGGCGTAAGTACTCTTGACTTCAAATTTCAGTACATCCTGTCATGTGAATGCTCCATATGAAGTAGTACCAGCCTACCAGGAGTCCAGTACATATATATGAATATTTTTCCATTTTCTAAAAAATATATCTGAAAAATAGATTTTGTGTTTATTGTCTTTTTTTTTTGTAATTCTGCATTGCCCCAGTGTTATGTATAGTCATTGGTCAATCTTCTACCAACATCTTTGATTCATCGACTACCTGACTCCTTGCATGATAAATTTCTTTGTACGTGCAGGTCGGCAAATATTGGAGTATTCATATGCCTAAAATGCTCTGGTGTTCACAGAAGCCTTGGGACACATGTTTCGAAGGTCATCCATTGCAACTGGAATACTGTTAATTGTTACAGTCATAGTATGTTAGTGAGGTTTTCATATAGCAGTAAGTTTTACAACAGGCTTTATAATAGAAGCAGAACATTTTAAACAGCAAGATGATTTCTATGCATTTAAAATCACAACAGGAAATGCACAACAACTTTTTCATAACCGTGATGCATTGTAGCAGCATGAAGGAATGTGCTGACTGAAATAAACATCTACTTGTCACAGGTTCTGTCAGTCACTCTAGATCAATGGACTGATGATGAAATTAACTCAATGATAGAAGTCGGTGGAAACTCTTATGCCAATGCTATATATGAAGCATTTCTTCCAGAGGGCTATCACAAACCGCATCCAGATTCTAGCCAGGAAGAGAGAGCTGATTTTATCAGGTAAATGGCATATGATAAGCAAATATTTTGGGAAGTCTTATAAGATATGATTCTAGCAATGAATTACAAAGTTTAGTTTTTGACAGCATTACCTAGATATTCATTTTGAAATATGAGAAGCAATGTTCTTTGTCTCAACCACTATACCTGTCAACATTACCTAGTCATTCAGTTTGAATACAGAGTAGCTAATGTACACTTAACTTCATTTTAAAGATCTTGCTATTCAACGAAAGTATAAATTAGAGTGCTTACTATGCCATTAAAGCATTACATGTTATGGTAACTGCTGAACACTGTTAGTTTTTGCAACTCTCAGGTCAAAGTATGAATCGCAAGAATTTATGAAGCCAAGTCTAAGGATAGTTTCTAATAAGAGCTCTTTAGAGGCTATCGATTCTCGAAAACATATGGACAGCAATGCTTCACATTCTGCAAGTTTCAACAGTGAGGCAAGTCTGACTTGTTCTGGAATTACAAATTTAACTGTACAAGATTGCCATTTTTACCTTTAATCACATGCTTTTCTTTTTAGCATCCTTTGGTTTATATATTTTTCAGGCTGGTATGGTTGAGTTTATAGGAATACTAAAAGTTAAAGTAATAAGAGGGACCAAATTAGCTGTAAGGGACCTGATAAGTAGTGACCCCTATGTCGTACTCACCCTTGGACAACAGGTATTACGTTTCACAAAACTCCATAATCCTACAAGTCGATGGGTTCCTGATTGTTGACTCGTGTCTCATTCAGATGATGTTAATTGGCAATATCATTATTCTCTGCAGAAAGCAAAGACTTCCGTGATTAAACGTAATCTGAATCCCGTTTGGAATGAAGAGCTTAAGCTGTCAGTTCCCCAGAAATATGGACCTCTCAAGCTTGTAAGTCCACCTCCAACCTCCTTATCACCGACCTCTTAACCATAAACTTCAGGTTCAGAAGTACATTGACGGCATGTAAAAATCCCACTTTTCTCTTTCACAATCAGGAAGTGTTCGACCATGACTTGCTATCAAGGGACGACAAAATGGGTGAGGCCGAGATTGACCTGCAGCCAATGATCAGTGCGGCGACGGCTTTCGGCGACCCTGACCTTCTCGCGGACATGCAGATTGGCAAATGGCTCAAATCCCCGGACAACGCGCTGGCCAGGGACAGTGCTGTAAACGTCGTCGGTGGCAAGGTGAAGCAGGAGGTCTCGTTGAAGCTGCAGAACGTGGAGTCCGGGGAAGTGGACCTGGAGCTGGAGTGGATACCTCTAACTCAGTAAAGTTCACTTGTCAGGTCAGGGTAGCTCGCACCGGTGGCAAAATGATGACTTATGTATGTGTTTACATAACACATTCTGCATGTGAGTATGTGACAAGATGGCGAAGTGCTTTTAGGGGCTCCTAACTAAGGTGAACGTTTACTAAATAATTTCTAGCGAACAACCCCTCAACATTTCTTAAATTTGACATTGTTAACATATCTTCCGACATTGCTGAGCTAGGTTTGAGAATTATTTCTACGTTTTCAACTTTTTGGGAGGGACGATGAGCTCGCATTGCTCACAGCATTTTTGGCGCTTCGTGGTGTTGTCAGCCACTGTTGTTCAACCGTTAGGGCAGTGATATTTGAATACGGTTTTATCTCTGCAATGCACTGACATTTCGAGGATTCTCTCTACTGACATTCCGAGGATTCTCTGTCCACTAGAGCTATAAAACTCAGCCTCCTTTTTGCCATGCAACCGGTTTTTCTTTTTCTGTCAATAGAACAATTCAGTTTCCTGCATTAAGTTCTGTAAACAAGAGACTGACATAAGAGTTTTCTTTTTCTTTTACCTACTAGTACCTGTAAACTGTAATAAGGAACAGATAGCAACTGTACCATTGATATCGGTGCTCAGACATGCGAACCATCCTACTAGGAATATGATGAGACATTCTATTAACAATAACATGACCACCATGATCAACAAGCAACCAATGGACATCAACTACTTTTATCTGTCATTCATTTCCAGCCTCTTTAGGGCTGATCTGGTCCTAACACTTGACGAATTACCACCCTTTGCAATCCTCATTCATCGTCGTCCTCATTTTCATCAATCCCTACCCAGCGAGTGAATGCAAACAGAAATTCCTTGAAGGTCACCATGCCATTCTTGTCCCAATCCATTTCCTCTGAAGACATGTAAAAAGGGAAACATCAGGACTGGGAAACTAAAATGAGTTTCACAACAGCAACAGGAATTATGAAACTGTAAGTTTTATATTTTACATAAAATAAGTGACAAATTTAATATGAAGCTGTAACCTGCTGGTAACAGGTATTTTTTCGAGGCTTGTAAGAGCATTAAGCATCTCGTGGCACATATTCTGTATGCATCATTTTCGGAGTACAGTTTCAAATGACTGCAGGCATTGAACAAACATTAGGAAGCTTTTCATTTTCATGAGTAGGTGCCTTTCTTTGGAAAGAAGCATTTTGTTTAAAGAGTTTTTCCCCCTAGGTCTACCCCCTTTCCCTCTCAGCAAAAACTAGTAGGTAGCAGACACTGGTCCAAACTCCAAACCAGAAGAAAATGTGGTTGTTCACTTCACAAAAGGCAATTCAACAATGACTAGTAGGTCACAGTATCAAGCTACCAAGAAATGGAAAACTCACCAAATCTTTTCATGGCTATACGTCCAGATGAGCGCTCTCCTGTTGTGGTCTCAGTTATTGCTTGGATCATCTCATCCTTGCTCACGTACCCATCTTTGTTCTTATCCAGGAAGACAAATGCATCAACCAAGGTCTCAAAAGTTGCCTCAAGATTTCCTAGTCCCATCTTTATCTTCTGGGAAGTAGGTCAAGGGAACAGGAAAGCACCTCGCAGAAACAGCATAGGAGATCTAAAATAGAACCTGAATTCATGAATTTCTACAAGGTAATCCAATAAGACTAACATTGTGATGAAAATTTTATGAAAAACAGTTTCTCCATTGACACAGTGCAGTTGCATCTTAAAGTGTGCCAATAAGAGCCACATTTAATTCTATAAACGAACCACCAACTTAGCTGATGAACTTAAAAAAATTTATCAAACTAAAATCACATTAGCATGCCTCTGTAGCAACACTACACGATGATATGACAATAAAAGCTAATGAAACAATCAGGTTGCTACCATATGAAGTATATGAATTATGAAGGATACTGCTTCTGAGACAGCTGGTTCATTGAGAAGATAAACAAGGCACAGAAAGACAATGAACTCATTGAACTTCATGCCCATATCTTCATTTATATCACAAGCTTCAAAGAGGTCAGATATCTCCTCCTCTGTGAATGAGATTTCCAGCTTTTGAAAACAATGCTTCAGTTCTTCTTTATCTATTTCACCATTGGAATCTTCATCTGCAAAAGAAAAGGCAAACCACTTCTTGACACATGAGTGAGAATATGAAAAACAGATAAAGCCTAAAATAATTGTATCCATTAGCGTCAATCAATGAATACTCGTCAAAGCACGTCATTTTCTTCCACATAGCTCGTTTCGATTACTGTCCTGTCATACATGATTTATTTTGAAGTACAAGGTAGAGATGAGATGTCTCTAGGTCTCTAGTCTCTACCTTACAAGTTACAACCATTGTATTATATATTTAAATGCTTAGGAGTTATAACTACGATGACTTAAATGAAGAAATAGAAATAGAAGAATTCTATGTGAAACAGCATTTAATGGGTTACTCAAAACTGTCAGGTCTGGTTCTGGTCAGCTCCAGCTCTGGAATTCTATTGATGAGATATGCTCCATCACCATATCACAGGATTGCCCCATCCAAATTTCACCAACGTGCATGAAGGGATGTCTAGAGAGTGACTGGAGGTTCAGAGCATAGGTAAAGGTGTAAGGACTCACCAAATTGCTCGAAGATAGTCTTGCATTTTCTAAAACTCTCATCGATTCTGGGAAACTTCATGACAATACCATCGAACGATTTCAGTGAAGTTCCATGTGACGCTCTCTGCTGCATGGCATCCACCATCTTTGCCTCCAGCTTTGAACCATGGAAACTCCGCTTTTGGGTGTCCTGGCGTCCAAGTACAGCCCCCATGCTAGTAGTTCAGATAATGACCCCAAAAGAATTTTCAGTGAAAGAAGTCCCCAATCGGCTGCGCACGGAGCAGCTGAAATCTGAAAATGAATAGCAATCGAGTTAATAAGCATAATCGCTCAGGCATGGCTGCTGTTCCAGTTCCAGGTAGCACAACATTAAGCAACTAGTGGAAGCAATCAAAACACTGAGCAATAACAACAGGCTGTCTGAAACTCTGAACTCCAAACAAACTGGCCAAGTCACAAGAACAGGATTTCAGTTCACCACCGCGAAATCACACACCGTATGCAAGCATGAGATCAGATATTAACAGCAGAAACAGTAGCATATACTACATCCACAAGAAACAACAGAGTACCTTTAAAAAGGATGTCAGGATTTAAATATCCTTGTTCCGTGTGCCCGATTCCACCCTGAGAAAAAGGGGAATTCCAGCCAGTTCTTTATTTATCAGAGCACCAACTATTTATTCCATCGGAAGTTCAGAGCAAATCAAGAAACGAGAAGCAGCGTCCGCTCAAGAAGATCGATACGAGCTAGCGCGGAATCAGTCGGCGGTGAGAAGGGGAACAGATTGCAAGACGAGGAGCACTTGCCTGGACGAGCGGGATCAGCGATGTGGTTCCTGCGCGGAATCCAGCGGGCGTTCGGAATCGAGGGGAAAGGTGGGAGCTTTGCTCCTATGGAGGAGGGAAGGATTATTCGAGCCGGCCGGCCTGAGCGGCTGATGAGCTAAGCAGCAAGAGAAACGGAGAAAGAGAGGGGGAGAAGCTTTTGTGCTCTGGTCTCGTGCGGGGAGCAGCGCGCTGGCCCCTGGTGTTCCACTGACCATTCCACACGGGGCGGTGGGCCCACCGGTGCCTGCTCGTCGCCGACAGGTGGGGGCCACCGGTGCCTCCGCCTCACTGACATGTTGGGCCCGCCTGTGCCTTGGCGGTCCTCAACTACGCTGGCGGCACACCGGCGGACTTCGGACGGAATTGCGACGCCGACGATGGCGGAGGCGGCTTGGGAAGGAGAAAGAGTAACGGGTAGGATTAGGTTTAGTTGTTTGTTCATCGATACTTTTCCTGGTGTTCAGTCTCACCTACATAGTATGCCACTCGGGCTGAATGTTACACGGATCTTCTTTCCCTCGTGATGGCACGTAGGCTTATCTACCCTATTACAAGGCCCAGTGATCTATTGGGTCATCACATGCCCCCTCCTTAAGAAATAGCTTGTCCTTAAACTGTGAGAGATCTAGTAACGGAAATGACTCAAGCTGTGAAATATGGATACCTTTGTTGCAAGCAATGGAGACTCTCCCAGGTACTCCATGATGTTTCCAAGATACTCGAGCATAAGGTAATATTGTGTTTCCCACATTACGCATGCAAGTCTCCACTATCTTATCTGGAATTGGATTGATGGCATTAGATAAGCACTCCATGATGTTTCCAGGATACTCGAGCATAAAGTAATGTTGTGTTGCCCACTTTACGCATGCAAGTCTCCACGGAATTGGATTGATGGCATTAGATAAGCACTGAAGATCAACATTAGAGCTGTCCTAGATGGATGGAGGTAATGCCTTTTTCAACTGGGAAACATGCACCACTAGATGAATATGGCTTGATGTTGGTAACTGCAATTTGTATGCCACCAGACCCACTTTCTATAAGATGAGGTAAGGTCCAAAGAATTTGTAGCTTAGTTTCTGGTCGGATCGTCTTGCCACGGAGACTTGCGCATATGGTTGCAATTTCAAATATACCCAATCCCCATATTCAAATGATCTTTCTTGACGGTGTTTGCCTGCTTGTGTTTTCATTCTTGTCTGAGCTCGCAATAGATTTTGCTGAATCAAATTGCTCATGTCAGCTCTGTCTTGCAACCACTGCTCTAGATCAGGTACATTGTAAGCACCATCATTCCCAATGCAAAAATGTCTATGTGGATGGTCGTATAGTACTTCAAAAGGTGTCTTACCATGAGCTGAATCATAGTTTGTGTTATACCAGAACTCTGCTAGGCTCAGCCAAGAAGCCCATTTGGAAGGATAAGCATGTGTCATGCATCTCAGATATGTTTCCAAGCATTGGTTCAAGCGTTTTGTTTGGCCGTCAGTTTGTGGGTGGTAACTACAGCTCATGTTCAGAGTTGTTTCAATCAATTGGAAAAGTGCTTGCCACAGTGTACTGGTGAATATTCTGTCCCTATCAGCTATGATAACAGTTGGCAGTCCATGAAGTTTGTATACCTCATTGAAGAAAGCTTGAGCTACTATTTGGGCAGAATAAGGATGGGCTAAAGGCAAGAAATGAGCATACTTACTGAATTTATTAATGACCACTAGAATTGAGTCATAGTTCTTGGATTTCGGCAGGCCTTCTATAAATTCCATGCTTATGGTGTGCCATGCTTGTGTAGGAACTGGTAAGGGTTAAAGTAGGCCAGGTAACTTAGAATGCTCATTTTTGGCTTGTTGACAAACTGACAGTTAGACACATAGATTCTGACATCTTGTTTCATTCCATGCCATGAAAATAATGCCTTAACCTTGTGATATGTTGCAGTAATTCCACTGTGCCTTCCTAGGCCGCTGCAATGCAAAGCTTGCAGGACTGCAGTATGTGCCTTCACATGATTGCCTAGCTAGATTTTTCCCTTATGCCTGATTACTCCATCAGTTAGAGAAAACCCTTTATCATTGTTGTCGGTGTTTAGACCCGGCAACCTACCGAGGGGGTGCCCGAGGTAGTGTTTGGTTTGTGGGGCTTGCCGAGATCAGGAACTCGAAGGTGAACACAGACACACGATTTAGACAGGGTCAAGCCGCTAGATTGCGTAATACCCTACATCCTGTGTGTTGGTTGGATTGAATTGCTTTGAAGAGGGTTCCTGCCTCTCCTTATATTGTCGGGGGCAGGGTTACAGGTCGGTTGATTTACAACAATACTAGTCGGATTCAACTAGGCGAGTCCTACTCTAGTTGCTACAAATTGTTTTTCTAATCATGGACTAGTTCCTGTCCTACCACGTAGACTACGCTATCATGAGCCATAGCCTCCAGCTCAAGATACGTCTCGGTGTCTAGCCCTGTATTTAGGACTGTCCAAACCTTCTGATAGGCCCATAGATGTATGTATGATAATTGTGTCCTGTGAGGCTCAGCTTTATTACTCTTTAGTATGAGGATCTTGCTGATAGCCTTCTATAATCACTTCTAGCCACTTAGGTGTGGATGTTGACAAGGCTAGTGATTCCTTCTCAACAGGTAGTTGTTGTCTTGATATTGCATCAGCAGCTTTGTTTTCCTTGCCCTTTTTATACACAATCCTATATTGTAACCCCAACAGCTTGATGAATGCCTTCTGTTATAGACCTTGCTGCAGTTTTTGTTCTCCTAAGTGAACTAGGCTTCTCTGATCAGTAGCAATTGTGAATTCTTGATGTTGTAGGTATGACTTCCACTTAGTTACAACCATCAATAATGCCAGACACTCCTTTTCGTAAGCTGACATTGCTTGAGCCTTAGGACCTAATGCTTTGTTGAGATAGACTATTGGATGGTCATCCTGCATTAGTACAACACCTATGCCTTTGTCAGATGCATCAGTTTCTAGTACAAATGGTCTCTTGAAATTTGGCAGTGCCAATACTGGAACTTCAACTAGTGCTTGCTTCAGAGAGTTAAAACTGCATTGTAAGGTCGGTGTCCAGACAAAAGGAGTATTCTTCTTTAAGAGATCAGTGAGGGGCCTGCTAATTGCTAGGAATTGGCCAGTTTTGCACTGTCTGAATTTTTGTTGGGTCTGACTGTACTCCTTTTTCTCCAATAAGGTATCCCAAGTATTCTAGGTGTGGTTGAGCAAAAGTACACTTGGATTTCTTGATAAAGAGTTGATTGTCTCTGAGGATACTGAACACTTGATGCAGATATTGTTGGTGATCTTCTAATGTCTTGTTGTAGATTAGGATGTCATCTACAAAGACTAGAATAAATTTTCTCAACTTCACTGCAAATATTATGTTCATGAGTGCCTGAAAAGTTGCTGGAGCATTGGTCAGACCAAATGGCATCACTTTGAATTGCCAGTGACCACTATGAGTCTTGAAGGCTGTTTTGATCTCATATGTTGGTAGTATCCTAATTTGATGGTATCCTGACCTGAGATCCAACTTGGTGAGCCATTGTGCCCCACGTAGTTCATCCAATAGCTCATCTACCACTGGTAAGGGGTATTTGTTCTTCATCGTAATTGCATTTAAGTGCCTCTAATCCACACAAAATCTCCATGCACCATCCTTCTTCTTCACAAGTAGAACTGGGGAAGCAAATGGACTTGTGCTTGACTGAATAATTCAATGTTGGAGCATTTCTTTGATTTGCCTTTCTATCTCATCTTTTTGTGCTGGAGAATATCTATAAGGCCTAATGTTCACTGGTTTGACTCCTAGTAACAATGGTATGGAGTGATCAAAGGATCTTTGAGGTGGTAGTTGTTGGGGCTCTTGAAATAGATCCTCATTGCTATCCAACAATTGTTGTATTGGTTCAGGAACTGTTGGTCCATTACCCATTTTGGAGATAGCTGTACCACTTGAGATACTGCACATGTTCTCAACAGTCCCTTGAGTTTCTTGACTGTTAACTTCTTACAATGTGTAAGAAAATTCTTGACACCTTTTAATGTGATTCGTTTACCATGATGAGTGAATCGCAACCTCTTTCTCTTCCAGTGAACCCACATCGGACTATGTTCTTCCAACCAATCCATGCCTAGGATCATATCATAGGATCCCAATGGTAACACTCTAGCATTGGTCACAAAAGTTTGGCCTTGTATCCACCAACTCACTTCTGGTGCCATAGTGTCAGAAGATAATTTAGCCCCTCCTGCTATTGTGATTTGTACTGGATTCACTGTTTTTGTTGTTATCTTGAGTTTGTCAACTAGTTCAGTGTTGATGAAAGTTCCTGAACTTTTCGAGTCCACCAATATTAGGACTTCCTGATGATTGATCAGTCCTTGGAGTCTGATGGTCTTCTTGCCTTGGGTTCTATTGGTTGCCCACAAGGATAGTGTCAACAGTTCCTCATCACTATCTTGGCTGAGTTTATCACTAATATGATCACTATCATCTGCTTGATGTTGAAGTAACTCCATGAGTTCCTCGACCAAGTGTATGCCCACCTGTTTCGGACATCTGTGCTATGGGTTGTATGGTTCCCCACATTTCATGCATAAGCCATTAGCTCTTATTTTGGCCCTGAGAGCTTCGTAGTTGTTGTCTGCTCTTGGTCTTTGTTGTTGTTTACCCACCTGAACCTTTTCATTGCCAGGTACAGGCCCCGGCACTCCTACAGAAGATGTGCTGCCTGCATTGTTTGGGCCTGAATTCTTGACAACACTCCTGTTGTAATCTCGAGCTTGGTTGGAGAATCTCTTGCTAGAAGCCTCTAGTAATTCCTCCTGCGTGAGAGTCAATGATAAAGCGGCATCAATTGTTCTTGGTTTATGTAATGCTATTGAGTTGCTGATACTATACTTAAGGCCATCTATGAACTTCTGAACAAAAAATACTTCCCCAATCTCTCTATTATGGACCAACACCCTATGTTTAGCCTGTTCAAATCTCTCAGAGTATTCTAACACATCTCCAGTTTGCCTAATAGATAGAAGATCTCTCATATAGTTGTGGTAAAGGCCTCTCCCTAACTTTTGCTCTACAACAATGCACAATTCAGGCCAACTATCCACTATGTGTTGAGCTTCATAGGTTAGAAGCCAAAGAGCAGCATTGCCCTTGAAATTTATGGTGGCAAAAGAAACCCATAGATGAACAGGGACACCATACATAGTAAAATATTTCTCACACTTCTCTCTCCAAACTTTCGGATGCTCTCCCTCAAATATAGACAAATCTATTCTGGGTAGTTTAAATTCTCTCGGTGAATTTTGAATAGCATGAAATCCATACTTTCTATCACTAGGCTCAGGGAAATCAAAATTCAAGTTTATCGGTTTTGGGTTATGAAACGCACCCTTGACCAGGTGGGTGTTGGAGGTATGCCCTAGAGGCAATCATAGAGATGATGATATTCCATTTGTATCCATGATTTGTATATTGTGTTCATTGAATATCCATTAAAGGCTACTTGAATTGATTTGCAATTATGTGAATTGTATGTGAAACTCTTTACTTGTATGGTTATTCTAAAGTTGTCCCTAGTCGGAGTTCATGCGAGGACACACATGAATATTAGACTAGCACATGTATTAGTTGATGACTATGTTTCACAAGTCATGGACATGGAGATGTTGAACTAATAGTGTGGACACATGTGGAGACATGTGCTAGGACTGACCCAACACGAGAATTAGTTCTCTCTTTAAACAACATATACGCTTTTTCCTTAGACCTGAGATTGTCGCATGTATTCTAGATGTGGATCGACCTACTTAGGGGCTATCAAACGCTACGCCGTAACAGGGTAGTTATAAAGGTAGCTTTCGGGTTTGTCAAGAAGCATGCTATAAGACATGATCAATCAAGATGAGATTTGCCCCTCTCTGATTGAGAGAGATATCTCTGGGCCCCTCGAGTGATCGGATCCGAAAATGCATGGTCATGCTACGTACGGTTAAGAGTTAACCTACAAAGGGATTCCGAATCACAGGATCGAGAAAGAGCGGTCAGCTTGAAGCTAGACCAAATATCATGAGGCAAAGGGAATAGCATGTATATTATGTTGTGATGGTTCGTCTGATATGATCTTCGTGTGCGTATAGGAGTTGGCACGTCTTGCTAGAGGCCGCTACCGACTATTGGGCCGAGTAGGAGTACTCGGGCCATGTCTATACGTATCCGAACCCATAGGGTCACACACTTAAGGGGCTGGAAGCCCAATTCGGATCTGATCCGAGTTGGATTAGGTTTAGAAGTACTAATGGGCCTCGGACCCAGAGGCCCGTCAGGAACCTCTATAAATAGAGGGGTGGGGGCGCCCTAGGGTTTACACCTTTTGGCGAAACACATCTGCCGCGCCTCCCACGCCCTCGCCTATTGCAACTCACGGATCTAGCAGTCCGGCTTGCGATGCTTCCTCCCTGCACGTGTGGATACCTTGGAGGTGCTGCGCCTGCAGCACTTGGATGAGCCGCCGACGAGCCACGACGAGCCGACGACGAGCCAACGACGAGCCGCGGCACGAGGGCGATCTTGCTGCACGTGGACGAGCTGCTGAGGAGCTCCTGGACGTTGACGTGATCGACTACGTACGACTACGTTGATCGACTACGTACGACTACGTGATCGTCTTCACTGCATCGGCGCATATCTACATCTTCCGCACCAGTAGTGCGTCGAGTGGTAATCCCGTGATCCTTATACGGCAGCTCTTCCTGGTTTTACGCGGTAGAAATTTTGATTTGCGCTAGTGTAGCCTACCTCGTATCCCTACAGTGGGATCGGGTGCTGATGAACCCGGATCAGCACCCTGGGGAATCTTGTCAAAGCGATGGCCGCTGGCCCGCCCCCCTTCCTCACGTGTTGGGGCTGGTGGCAGAGGAGTAGATGTGGCTACCTCTAACTCCGCGATGTGCTATGTGAGACTCTTCATCATGTTGTTGAGCTCATCTGCGGTCTTCTCCGCGCTGATGCTCCAAGTGTTTATCGCGTCAACCTTGGTGAGGAGCTTCACCTAATCCAGCTGAAGGTTGTTCACCTCTATGACCAGGAGGTCTAGCTTTTCTTCAGCGGTTGTCATCCGATAGGTTAGTGTCGGTGCGCGGGGCTTCTTCGCTCGTAGTCGATTTTGTGGTGGCGGCAGTGGTGGTGGTGGTGGTGGTGGTGGTGGTGTGGTGGTGGCGGGCGAATTGGGTGGGGATCTGAGGGGTAGGTATCTAGGGGAGGCACCAAATCGACTTCTCTGATACCAAATGTGGCGGTCCTCAACTACGTTGGCGGCACACCGGCGAGCTTCGGACGGAATTGCGGCGCCGACGATGGCGGAGGCGGCTTAGGGAAGGAGAAAGAGGAACAGGGTAGGATTAGGTTACTTGTTTGTTCATCGATGCCTCTCCTGGTGTTCAGTCTCACCTACATAGCCTGCCACTCGGGCTGAATGTTACACGGACCTTCTCGCCCTCATGACAGCACGCAAGCCCATCTACCCTATTACAAGGCCCACTGTCCTATTGGGTCGTCACAGTACCGAGAGCAGTGGGGAAGCGGTCGCTTTGTCGACACGAGTGTCCGTGTCGCTTGGGCGTTAGGATGACCGATGACTTCACTTGCTAAGATAAACACGCTGCCGGCATGGAGAAGCTAAGGGGATGTTGACACCTCACCACCTGGAGACTTGAGCGGTCAAATCTTCCTCCGAGCCAATCCATCACCGCTGCTGTCTTTGCAGCCTCCAGCACGACGGCACGACATTCCAGCATGGAGAAGTCAAGAGCAGGAGCCAGCGGTAGAGATTATTTTTGAGCAACAACCGCGCTCCATGCCCAAAGCATTTCGTAGTGTTGCATACTACTCCCTCGATCCATAAAGATATAAATTAGTTAGTTTATTTAAACTAATTAGCTTGTCCTAAACATCATATAGTGTCATATATTTATGAAGGTGGTAGTAATTCATAAATTTTTGTCAAATGTGGCTGGATTGCTATAAGTAAAGACAACATTCCATCCTCTCAGCAAGTTGGAATGAAATCCAACACAAAAAGTTTCTCATCCTAGGAGGCATCGAACCCATCAAGTTGCGGTCCGATTTGGTCCTGTCCACGAATTCAGGTTCATGTTCACAACTTGCTACGCCACACGTAAGGTGTGTCGTATTTTTCTTAGACACTTGTTTGGTCCGTGCTATATTTATAACGTGTCAATTTTGTGAGAATGGATATAGCTCACGGCTTTGTGTTAATATAGCTAGGAACAGCATGGCATTTATAACTTGGAGTATGAGATACATCTCAACAAACTACTCATCCATCTCAAATTATAAGTCATTCCAAGAATCTTGGAGAGTCAAAGTATCTCAAGTTTGACCAAATTTATATGATAATATAATAACATTTATGATGTCCTCTAAGTATCATTAGATTCTTCATCAATTATATTTTCATAGTATACCTATTTGATGTCATAAATCTTTATAATTTTCTCTATAATTTTGGTCAAACTTGAGATGCTTTGACTCTCCAAGATTTTTAGAATAACTTATAATTTGGGATGGAGGGACTACAATACTTCCTATGCAAAACACATATGGGGTACAACAACCACACAGATGCTAGAACGTACTAAGACACGTAATCCAACAAAACTTGCTTACCTCATTTTATTGCCAATTACGATGTCTGATTTGTTAGTCACACTATTATGGCTGTCACATTTTATCTAAAGTTAGTTACGGTAATATGTAACTAGCAACAAAAAGACCCCATTTTCGAGAATGGCACCAAAGTGCACTTTGGTATCAAGCATGATGGGCATTTAGCGGAGCATGTCGCCGCCGTGCATCATAGGGGAATGGGATTTATATATGAACATGGCTGAGAGAAACAACACGTAACATCATGATTCTCACAGCTTATTATAGGATACTCCATCCATTTCAAAACAAAAACAAATTGTTTTAATTTTTGTGTTAAATTTTAAATTTGATCAAGTTTATAATAAAATTTATCAATACCTATGAAAAATGCGTATATCATGAAAATATATTTCATGATTAATCTAATAATACTAATTTTTATTATAAATATTGATGTTTCTTATATAAAATTATCAAATTTAAAAAAGATTGACTTAGGACAATAATAAAGTGATTTTTTTTTGATGGGATGGAGTACATTAGATAGAGGAGCTAGGTAGTTGGATAATTAAAGAGCTACTCCCTCCGTTTCAAAGTTTAGGACGTTTTAGATTTTCTAAGTATATAGATTTTGTATGTATCTAAATATAACCCTATATTTAGGTGCATATCAAAACCTATACATCTAGAAAATCCAAAACAACCTACATTTTGGAAAGGAGGGGGTAGATTATAAGTTGGACTGCTTAGATCAACTAGAGTTTTTTCTTACCAACTTTTTATTAGCTTTAGCTGATCTAAACATGGTCTTACACACGAACAATCCAAAAACAATACTCCCTGTGTCCCATAATACAGCTACCACTAATTAAGAGGATAATTACTACTTTCCTACTTAGCTTGCATGCATATCTGCACGCCACAATTATTTTTGCATGCAAGGAGTGACATTTTAGACCTCGCATAAAATTTTATTGGAAACTCAAAAGTAGATATATTAAGAGAAAAAATTTAAATGATAAAAGAGAACGGAAGGAGTACTGAATAACAGCGCTCATGTACCATGCTTTTTTAGAAAAGTGTAAAGTGCACCAGCTAGCCGTCCATGTTCACGGTGCCATCTAGCTCCCTAAATTGTTAAGTTGCATATTCACAAATTAAACCCCTGCTACTCATTCACAACTCACGAGCTGCCGGCCATAGCGAGATGGACTGGCAGCTGTCAATGCCAACAAGGATCTGGGATCAAAGGCGCTTGAGGCTGGTTCTGCCACTGCCAGAAGACATGCATGGATTTCACCATATGCTCCTCAGTAAAGCTAGACAATTAGCTGACGGCCCTCGTTTTTTTTCTCTTGTTATTTATATTTTTCAACGAGAATGGAACTGCAACTAGTAGCTTCCACTGAGCTTAATTATGTGTAACGGCAGCATGGATAATCGGCACGCCACACGACTGCCGGGAGACAGCGCGTCTGTACTGATCCCATTCCTCTCAAACTCCTCCGCCACTTCCTCCCATTTGGTGATGCTTTTGTTCTTGCTCACGCAGGCCCACATCAGTGCCTCGTTAGGTGGCCTCATTAGGTTGAAGCCCACCATGTGATTCCATCTGGCGACACAACAAGAAGGCCCCTTCAAGTTCCTCCCTCTTGCAATACAGGCGAATGAGGGCGTCGTACATCTCTGCCGTTGGGGCCAGTCCTGCTTCCACCAATGTTGCTTCTTAATTACTTAACCTACGGTGACTTTATGTAACAACATCGATCGCTTCCCTTCCTTCTTTTTAATCTAAATGATTTGTGAACTGAGCGTAGCTCAGCTGGTAAGATTCCTTATGATGGAACCTGGTCCCCATCCTCCCCCAACCTCTGGTTTGAGTCCTCAACTCAACATGGGTGCCCTTATTTTCCTGGATTTATTTCAGGATATAACCGGTGCTATTCTTTCAGTGGTAGGCGATGTGCTCATCGATAGCGAGGCGCCAGTGGTGACTTCATCAATCTCGAGGATTTGCCAGCTCAGTCTTTCGGAGGTGCTCATAGGGGGTAGGGTTGCATACGTATGTGCATAGATATGAGTATGTGTGTGTATGTGAGCGTCTACGTTTGTACTTTGTGATTCGAAAAAAATATAAACGATTTACTATGTAGGTTTTTTTGGACTCTTTGTGTTAGTCTCAACTGTTACACTATCATAAAATCTAACATTGTATATTCTTTTCTCTATTTTTCAATTAATATGTTACTCCCTCTAGGTTCTTTTTACATGTCACATTAATTTTATTCTAAGTCAAACATGTCCAACTTTGACTAAATTTATAGAAAAATACAACAACAACTATACTACCAAACATTGAAACATATGCACTATCAAAATATATTCCATTGTGGATTCAATTAAACAATTTTGGTATCGTAGATGTTGTTGGATTTTTCTATAAACTTGGTCAAAGTGGCACATGTTTGACTTAGGACAAACCTAATTGACATGTAAAAAAACCAGAGGGAGTAGTTTCTGGATCCTTTTTATGAAAGTGGTGGCATCCTTTAACACTATAGTACTAAGATTGTTTTTTTGGAGCGATTCCTTTTTTTCTCCTATCATAGTTTGAAATGGACAATAGATATTGTATATCTATGAACGTATTGGTCTTCACCGGTTGGTTTAAATAGATTTGATCAACGGTCTTCTTCTATCTCTAAGCCTCGAGAGTGAGGGAATGATTTCTTTTGACTACTTGACTGAATCAATATGGGTACCAAATAGTTTTATTAGTTTTATTTTTGAAATTTAGCTACTAACTAATTATACTCTATATGAGCTCCTTATTTAAGAAATTTGTATACAAATCAGCTGCTAATTCTCATGTTTAATTTTTTAATTCCAAATTTATATATTTAGTATTTGAAAAGGAAAAAGTCCATTTTACTCCCCTCACCTATCAGCTTTATCCACTTAACTCCCTGAACAAAATTTAAGCTCACTTTACTCCACTAAACTATTTCATTTGGTCCAATCTATCGCCTAATTAAATTTCTCTTTTTATTTCTCCGTGTATGGGCTGAATTTTGAGTTCAAATTTTGTGAGCAAATACAAAACATGATGTCTTGTGTTAAAAAATTATACTAAGAATCTTTCATGGTCATTTTCATAGGTTAGGAATATTTAATACGAAATTGATCTTAGATATATATAACTGTACAAAAAGTAATGATGAAAAATTACTAATGTATTTTTCTAACATAGAGCATCGTGTTATAATTCAATTGGCAAAATCTGAAATTAAAACTCAACTTGCATGTGAAGAAACAAAAAAGAGAAATCTAATTATGGGGTAGATTGGACCAAATGAAATAGTTCGGGGGAGTAAAGTGAGCCTAAATTTTGCTTAGGGGGTTAAGTGGACAAAATAAATAGGTGAGGGGAGTAAAATGGACTTTTTCCAATAATTTTGGGAGGCATTGAGTTTGATTTTGTTCATTCTTCCTCAATAGCCTATGGTGATTGGGATGCTCATCAACTGCGCTCTCTCAATCTCTCATTGTTCTTCCTCAATCTCTGTTGCCATCCATCAAGTCAGAAACTAAAATGTGTGGCTCCGCCCTCTCTTCGCTGGCCAGCCATCTCTGTGAGTTGTGACACGGAATTGCTGATCTACGCCTCAACTACCATATGTAATCCATGGTCATGCTTTGTGGTATGTCCTGCGTTTAGGGAGTCAGAGCAACCTCTCGATGGATATATAAATGATGTGCCATATTCGGTACTCGAGTCGCAAACGTGCTAAAAACAGCGTTGGAGCCAATGCTCATCAATGAATGCAGCCCCTTTTCCTCATCTCTCTCTAGTGATCTTGATCCTTGGTCTTATGCTGCCATCAACTTATGATCCTGCCTTAGAGCAACCACCGGTTGTTCGTGGCCGTGGCGAAGTCGAGTAATAGCATGCATTGTGCGTCAAAGAGAGCTATTTGCCGCCAAAACCACAAAACAGCCCAACGGCACGATCGTCGGTGGTGAGTGGTGATCCTCTCCACTGCGGTTCTGCTGCCCCTCGCACTCCTCCATGTTGATGGTGTGTGCACGCAGTGGCAATGCCGGAATATATACATGTAGATCTTATAGCTTGCGTGAAGATTGGGTGAGATCAAATTTTACTTTTGTTTTTTTCTCTTTTAACGTTTCAACCATGATTGGTTTGGGTTGTGCTATTCTTCCTTTTATTTGTTTGTTGCTGTGTTACGGATGGCAAATCAAGTTGTAACCGGAGCTACAAATGTACATAATATCTTTCTGTGCACCTTTTTTTATTGCTTTACATGTGTTGGATTCTTATTTTGGTTTTAATTCCATCTATTAGGATGGATCCAGGGCGTTAGTCTGTAGGCCCAGAAAATAAACGTGCCAAACTTATTTTTTTCCCAATCAATTAAGTAACATTGTGGCTTGTTTTAATTTATTAATATATTTGATATGGATTCTTTGGATTAATGTAGACCGTTAGATCATCATAAAATCCAACGGTGTATATTCTTCTCTTTTTTCTGATTAACGTGGTAATTTTTAGACCCTCTTTTAACACTATTGTATTAAGATAATAATAGATAGATGTGTTTTTTTATCAAAACATAAACATATATGCTCAAATTAAATTCTGCCCATTCCATCCCCTTTAAACGATACCAGTCCCCACGTTAGGTTGATCCAAAGGTACGAGCCCAAATTTGAACCAGGTGGCGGGTAGATTATGTGGAACCTTTCCTCTTTTTTACCTTAAATCGAGAGTTCTAGTCTCGAGAGAGCGTCACACAAAGAAATAATAATACTCCCTCCATCTATTTTTATAAGATATGGTATAACTTGGCACGGTCTTCCAAATAACACTTCGACCAATCATTTATCTTATTTCATATTGTTTATGGTTATAAACTTTTAATTATTATAGAGTAAGAGTGTATTTAATTACAAATCCAACGATACATTATAAAATAAAAAATTAACTTGTTGGTCAAAGATTACAAAGTTTAAATCTTGATATACACGTGCGTCTTATAAATAAAAACGGAGGGAGTATTTTTTAAGTGAAACATTCAAAGATATGAGCCTACAATCTAGCTCAACAACTTGTCACTTTTGACATAGAAGGCACATTAACAAAATCAGCCCTTGATATGTATGCCAACATTCAATATGCCAATAAGATTGTGGGTTGGAAATCAGGGAAAGGTCAGTTTATCTTCAGGACATGGCTGCCATGTTCAAACGCAAACTCGCACAAATAGGAGAATGGCTCAGTGCAGATAACTAGTACGGCATAGCGAAATAAGAGAAGTTAACGATCAACACAGAAATGAGAGAATCTGTCGATACAACTCAACCTTCAAACCCTACACAAAATCCAGAAAGCAATGCCCTGATGCCCCTTCCCCAATCACAAGTCACATGGAGCAATTCTACAGCCATGGAATTTACAGGATTAAATTAAAAATAATAATAACGAACGAATATGGAATGTTTGGTAGTTAAAACACATTGGGGCTGGGACAATCGATGACCTGACAGAAGATTCTAAGTAATGACCAACCAATGTACACAGCATGATTTGGCGCTGAATGTCAGAAACTCCAAATGGCGGTGCAGCTCTGTTGGTGAATCATCAGCGAGTTCCTAGCAGATTTGTCTGAGTTAAATGTGTATTCACAGTTGTCAAGATGATTTAGTTCTCTTATGTCGGGCCTGGCCTTGGAGACACAGCCGGAGACGCTGGGATAAGTTCTCCCCCATCTCTTGCCTCTCTTTCTTTAGCCTCTTCCATAGGGACCGATTCTTCTTCTCCTTCGGGATTGTGAGAGGCTTCCTTCGTATCCGTCTCAGTGGTGTCGCTAAAGCCCTTAGTGTCATGCTCTACAGTTTGGGAGAAGATGATGAGATTCAAGAACTTTGCTATTGGTTACTGGATCAGAGATCAAGTCAAAGGATGCCACTAGTTTGAAAATAGCCTATTAGTTGAAGTAGCAAATAAACACCAAGATTTCTTGCACTCAAATGGTACAAACTGAAGAAATATACCTCATGCTTATGATTGGGTATCCCAGTACGTTCGCCTGATGATGATCCATCACTAGCTGCACCCAAGGAAGAACATCTTCCCCAGCTCTCTCTGTTTGAGCTAGTGTATGAACAGCATTCCTCAGTTTGTCTGTTTGCTTTATCCTAACATGTAAAGAAAACTTCTTAACTTCCAGTAAGCAAATCACACAGGTAATTATTTTTCTTCCAAATAAACTAGGCAGGATCTGCTTTTACCTCTAAAGGACACTCAGCTGTGTTGCCGTCCATCTCAGTGAGGTTATGATTTTCATCCAAAAGGAAATCCTGCAATTAGAATGGAGGTATCTAAGTTAAGATCTCAATTACCGGAGGAAACGCAACCAATAATTGACTTACCAAGTCATTATCATTTTTAACCGATAGCTGATTTACCCTCTCTGTCAGCAACTCAACTACTGATTTTGTAGCTGAAACAATGAAAATGAAATCAGTAGGCAGAAAATGGCTACTAAGAAGATACAACCATTCAGGAAGAAGAGCCACACCATTTGTGAAATTAGTTGTAGCAGCGGATGAACTGCCAGCATCAGTGCCTGCTGCCCGTAGACCATTGATGATCTCATACAATAAGCTCTGAAAATTAAAGTGGATGTATAGGTAATCTACTAGGAGAGATTGTACAACACGAGGCAGAAGATTTCACGCAGGATTTCAAAGAAACAGAGAAAATATCACCTCATTTGTACCAGGACCACCCTTGAAAGCACCAAGGTTGTAATACTTGTCAAATTTATTGGAGCATGTTGAAGGAAATTGAGGTGGGTGAAGAACATTATAGAAGAATATTGAAACAGAATCATAATAAAATTGGGGCCTTGGGGAATTGTGATCACCCTCAAATTTGATTAAATTTTTATCCCCCTGCAGAGAAATACACTATGTCAAAAAATGTGCAGCAACACAAGGCCCTTCAGCAGGAGCAATAACCTTCTTAAAGCAAGCTAGAGACACACTTACCGCATATGCTTCGTGGATACGTTCAGTGTGATGTGGCTGAATAAACATATCATTCGATGCATGTCCGAATAATGCAGGAATAAACGTCTTCGGTGCAAACTGGTGAAGCAAAAAATAATATATATATGTTACCCAGAAAGAGAGGCTAATCAGATCCTACGGGTTTGACTGAAAAGTGAAATTGATTATGCAAGTATGTTGCCAAGTACAACTAAGAAAGATTGCACAGTACATGACAATTTTATGCTACAACCATTTTATACAAACAATGTGTATCAACTCTCAATAAATCTCATGTAGATGCTCTACTTGTCTAATGTTATTATTCACAGCCAAGGTAATTCTGAAGCTGGGCAAAAAAAAAAAAAGACACATACAATGAAACATTCTTTTTTTTTTGGCATTGCAGTCAAGTCGTCAAGTTGAGATCTAATCACTCACTATAGGCCAACCATAAACATTTTCTAACTATTCCTTACCATTAATTTTTAGGACATAGGTAATCCATAATTTTGCCCTTATCAACGACCGTAACTATAAAAATGGTAAGTTGGTAACAGACTGTTCCAATTCACTTCTTTTAAAATCTACCAGGCTCTTCAATGATTGAAATACTATTTTAGAAAGCAAACCTGGACAACATTAAGATCCATTATGTCAAATTTAGCTCTTCTCTGAATGACACGTCGCATGTACTGAACAGCCATCTTAACCTGAAATATATGTATCACCACAACCATCAGATGATGTAATTATAGGAACAGACAGTGAGCGTTTGGACATAACATGAAGCAGGAAAGACCATGCTGCGGATATTTACAAATTAACGGTAGTATTTTTCCTATCTGGTGTATCATTTTCACTCTACGACTAGCAAACATTATGTCATGGAACATCAGCAGCAGTAAACAGAAACCAGGTGGCAAATTCATAGTCTCAGAATTAGAGAAGTTGCTGAATAATCAACGCTAGGATCCCCAGAGATGCCTACGTTACAAAGAACTTACAGAGCTGCAGGACTTCCCAAAAAGGTTAAACAGTTATAATTTTCTTGTTACATCGACAAGCCTACTACAGACACTTGTTATACTACAGTACACATAAGTGCCTGTGATTATATCATAAAAAACACATAAAGTGCAACAGTAAAATTGTAGCTTTTTAATGAAAACAGAGAACCGAAACATTCTGCACAAGATAATCATACCGTGAACTTAGGAACTCGTATTTTGTATACTTCTACAAGCTCCATCATTAAGTCATATAAGTTGGAGAAAGCACTATCCAAAACCATGCCGGCGATTGAGGGATCTTCTGCTCCATACAGCAGGCTGCAGCAAATATATGGAGACAAATTTTGATGAATTGCCAAAATAGAACTATATCAGAAAAGCTAAATCTTAAAGATATTTTGTGGATTCAATGTATCAAGATGAAGGGGAAAACAATTTAATGGTCAGTACAAAGTCTTTAAGATGCACGATTTGTAAGAAAGATACTGTTCTATATTCGAACACCTTCTAAAAAGGTCAATTATCGGAGAAACAGAATGTTTAGTAATTCTACACAAAGTAGAGAACAAACACTGTAACTAAATACCTTGTAACAGCGCCCATTGAGCGCCCCCAAAGGCCTATACAAGAAACTTGCTTATTATTACGCAGAAAGGACACTGCACATTTGAGATCCTGCTTCTGGGAGTACCAGAGTAGTAACTTTTTCAGAACACAGCAATTAAAATATGATATGAATGTTGCTATAAATATTATAAGGACTATGCACCTCATGCCAACCAAGGCTCACATACTCTCCACTTGACAGCCCTGATCCCGCAAAGTCAAGAGTAAAAAGGGTGATGTTTGAGGGAAGAAGTATTACAGCGGCTTCATTTGCATCTGCTCTGCATCCACTGCATTAGATTAATGAAAAAAACTTGTTAAATAAGCCACATTGGCTATTGATGACGGTAAACAGCAAAAATGGAAATAGCATTCAACTGGCGCATAGGCTACAGCTTAAGAGTTAACTAGCGTAGAAAAAAAATCTTCAAAATCAATTTGATCAGAATGCTAAAGATGTCTGATCAACAAAGCAGTTTTTATGAATGAATCAAGTAATAGCGCAAGCCAAAGAAATGTAGGTACCTATTTCCATGACAGTAGATAACACATGGAAGGGGAGTGTCTTCTGGGATGACAGCAGGAACATAGTGGCTGCATTTTAAGGTCTGACTTCTTTCATTTGTGAGCTGCAACATACAAGTATAAGAATAAGGCCAGCATGCAATGATATTGATAGTCAGAACCAAGCCTTCTCAAATGAATGGTACAATAAAAAACGCAATAATTGTGTCCCTTACTTGCCTCCAAATCTAGTCTTTTGTACTTCCTCCCAGCAAGAGTAAACTCTGGCTCCCATAAATACTGATCTGGGTTGTACTCTGCACTGTAACCGCATTACCAGTTAATCACCACACAGCAGGAAATAGAGACAGAATAATTTGATATATACCAAAACCTGAAGGCTTTGAACCTCCATTATTCATTTTATCCTGAATCTTAAAGAAAAAGGCACAAAGTTGTTTTAGAAAGGTACAGTTTGTGTGAATGCACATCTTAACTAAATGCAAAAGGCCATTTTCGGTTACTAGCACAGACCAGTTTGGCTCTGCCACTGCAGCACATGTGATTATGATGAGCTGATTGCTCAACTAAAACCTGGTACAAAATTCGCAATAGCAAGGCACAGAAGGACAGACCTTTTGCTCCAATCCTATGTAACAAACATTTGAAGCACATTTGTAAGAAACTTTTTGCTCAACCAAAGCTCAGTGGTTCCAAATAATTCAACACAGGTTCAACTATTTCAAGCACACAATTTCCGCATACTTGCAGTTCGAGCATCACAAAGACTACAGTGAGAGGCAGATACATTGCACAAGCATTGTACAGATATCGTTCGAAAATCCATGCGGTTGCATCTAGAAACCGTCACTAACCATGACGTAACGGCTGCCAAAACTCCACCAACATGCCGTTGCATCTTGAAACGGACTAAATTCCGGCCACGCGACGCGAGGGGGGAAGGATAAAGTGATTACCGAGGCGGCCGGATGACGAAGTTGACGAACTGCTCGATCATCGCTTCCCAACGACGGCGGCGAGGCGGCGGCGGCGGCAGGAGCAGGGGCCTCGGGGCGCATGTACCACACGCGGCCACCCAGCAACCAAACCAGCTCTTCCTCCTTCCCCCCCAAATTCCTCCCTCCGCCTAAACTCGCCAAACCAACTCGACCCAACTCCAGCTCCAGCTGCCAACCATTCGCCCGAATTCCGCCACGGCAGCCCCAGATCCGCGCGGCCCCCGGAGACCCGGAGCTCGGAATGCTCGCCGCGAGCCGCGGGGCCGGGCCGGCGGGGAGCGCGGCGGGTGCTCGCGGAAGCCTCCCCCGAGGACGGCTGCGGCGGCGGCGGCAGCGGTGGGGCGAGGTGGGGGAACGGAGTCGGAGGAGCGAGGCGGCTGAGACGGGACGGGACGGCACTACGGGGGAGGGAGGGAGTAGGCGCAGAGTGGTGTACTGGCGTGGCGTGGGAAATGTGAACGTTAACGAGCAGGCGGGCGGGGTGGTGTGGCGTCTAGCGGAGGCCGGAGGAGGAGGAATAATAAAGGGAATTTTGTCCATAGGACACCCTGAAAGGGTTCTATTCGATTTAAGTCCATGGAACACTGCGATTTTATGCTTTTGTCTCCAGCACACCACAGCACATAAAAGGACCATTTTGCCCTCCAAGAACTGGGCCCACGTGTCAGCCCTCTCCCTCTCGTCCTTTACTTTTCCTCTTCTTTTTTTTGAAAAGGATAATTTTCCTCTTCGCTTCCGCCGTTTCGCCACCACAGGCCACATGCCGGCATCCCGCAGCCCAACCCCTCGTTCTTCGACTGCCTGCTCACTCGCGTCACATGGGAATGCCCGTGTGGCCCCGGAGGCGGTCGGCCGGCCGCGCTCGCTGGTGTCGCGTTACCGAGGATATCGGAAAGGGCATTCAATGCCATCTGAATTGCGCGTGGTGGACGCGGCGGTGTTCGCGCCCGCAGACGCTTGACGCTTCCGCGGCCGAGCTCAGGGCCACCCCTGGCCGGATCGTCGGCAGTCGGCAATGGCACCTACGGCGTCGCGTCGCTGTACAAGTTACAGAGCGAGAAGGGCGTCAACCAGGAGTCCTGGATGCTGTGACTGTGATCTGCTGGGAGGTAAAAGAAAAAAACAGAGACCAAGCATCATCTTTGCTCCGGCTGAGCATGGATGAATTCTTGAACTGCCTGCTCGGCGTGCTTCAGCGTGTGAGTGGTGCCCGCGCAGCCCCACAGACAGACGCGCCCGCCACCGCCGCGCATGGTGGGAGCGGCAGCACCCGCGCTGCGGATGCGCAACGCTTCGCAACCGAGCTCAAGACCACCCCGGCCCCGGCCGGATCGCTTCCTGCGTGCCCAAGCGAAGATGCGGCTGAGTTTGGCACGAGAGAGAGGAAGGAAAGGGAAAGAAGAAGACAGGAGAGGGAGATGGCTGACGGGTGGGCCCGACCTTATGAGGGTAAAAGGGTCCTTTTTCTGTGATGCAGTGGGGTAGAGACAAAAACATAAAATCGCAGTGTCCATCCATATAAATTGACGAATGGGTGTGCCCCCACACAAAACCACGGTTTCAGAGTGTCCTACGCACAAAAATCCCAATAATAAATGCGGGGGTTTAAAATGCATTTGTTCCTCTCCACTGGTATTTCCTTGGTTATTTGCTTTTGTAGTTTAGCCCCCCTGAAGTTTTGCTCGCAGCATGTGGCGCCATCTCGCATTCTCGCCGCACATGCGCGCGTGGTATGGGTGTCAGTGACCACCGGAAACCTATCGGCGCAGGGCATGGGCGCGCCGCAAAGGGACGAGGAGGATACCGCGCGCCGGCGCGCTTCTGTGGGAGACTGCTGGAGCTAGGTGGATCTTGCTCGTGTCGTGTTTAGAGTTTTAGGCTAATGGCGACGTCCATTTTCTGGCGCTGGCTGTCAGCTAAAATAGTTCATCTACATGTGGCTAGGAGATGAAGATTTGTCGAACAAGAAGATCGATTATGATAAGGATGGGTTCGAGACTATGATTACAAGAGTTGAAGATGACGTTTACCGCTGTGAAGTCGATATTTGAGTGATGGAGCCGGTAGAGATATCATTAGTATTAGTATGATGTAGCGATGGCATTAACTAATAGGTCATTCTCAATGGAGAGTTTCGCTACACTGTTTTCAACAGTGACACACCATTTCTAAAGATTTAAGTTGATGCATGAAACAATCCCTCACAATGCACAATTTCATTTCGCGATTTCATAAGCTACTCATAACATTTAATCATTGCATGATATTGAGATCAAATGTGCAATACTCCCTCCATCCCATAAAGACTGTTTGTTTAGCCTTCAAAAGTTATCCCCACAAAGAGTGTCCATATAACTTTCAGATAATCCAACAAAAACCCTCATTATACCTTCTGATCCGGTTAACGAATCGATCATTTACTCCCACCATCGATGCCCGAGCTAGACTTGTTAAATAAGGAAGGCTAATAGGTCTGATAATTACTGCAAGCGTGCATGCATAATTAATTTTACTTGGTAATCCATCCAATTAAAAAGAGTTATTATGGGTACTTTGGACTTTTAGCATTATTACTACCTTGTCTACAATCTTTGTGGGACGGAGGGAGTATGAATATGTAACCACTTGAATTATACCTAAATTAAGTACTAGCACGCTAGTCATGGCCACATGGGATCAACAAAATTTATGGAGATGAAACGAACTGCTCTCAATGGAGGTTTCATCCTAGTTTCACAGTCTAGGTAACTATATACACAAGGTTTCATCCGCATGAAACCCAACTCTTCTCTTTCCTCGTAAATTTCATGTCATGTCACTATTTTTACCTATGCGGCATGTCATTTAATGAGATTGAAACTCTCATGAAACTTGCATTGCGAAGGTATTGATTAGTGAGAAAATTGATTTATAAAACCGAATTTTATGGGACTTGGATAGCGATAAGTGGGTGATATTATGAGTGTCCTCAATGTGAGATTGGAGGAAGGAGAAATTGTGAGACGAAACAACAGCGGGACTCAGAAGAGTGATAAGGTCACCAAACCAAACTGTGCTACTCATTGTCATCTAGGAGTACCTCGAGCCTTGAGTGAGGCTAAGCTAGCTATTACACTACAAGGGTCAACGATTTTGTAATTATCACTTTCCGCACCTCTATATATCGTATAAGGTAGCAGTGAAGTCAACAAAAATCAACGTGTCCCACACACAAAAAAAAGAAGAAGAAGAGAACACCGTCAACATAATGCGCAACATTGGTAGAGGTGATAGATATCGACGTGTTATATGAACAACGTTGACGCCGCAAGGTGCGCACTTCTGTCTTGGCAATGGTGCTGTTCAAAATACAGTGAAGAGTGAACCTGCCATCCTGCCGAGGGCGTTGCAAGAAAATCCCTGAATCCCGAGGACCAAAAGGATGAGGTCGGTCCAGCGGCAGCAGCACTAGGGCAGGTCGACCTGCGCCTACAGCATTTTTTTTTTCTCGAGGCAGAAAAAATAAAGATGCTACGGTGTACGGTGTACGGATCGACGCGGTCATAAAGTCCCGGAACCGAACTCGCCGCCCGAATATTCATCTTCATCCGCCCGTGGGGCCCCGCCTTGAAAGCGAGAATGATTTTTGGCACCCGTGCTGGCGGCGGCAACTGCGCAGTCCACTTCACCGGGCAACCGTACTACCTACCGCGACTGCGAACCCGCGGCGGCGCGCCGGTACCAGATCGAATCGACCTGAAAGAAGCCGTGTCCCGTCGTGGTTGCGGTGCACGCAGGTCGGCAAGTGTGTGTGTGTGAGCTGTGAGGTAACGCAATGACTGCAATGCCCTCGGAGTGTTGGCTGCAGGCTGCAGCTAGGATACGATAGGACTTAGGAGGGGCAGTTTGGTCATTCCACCGTACACATGATGGCAGCTCGAGTTCCTTGTCCGGCATCCGGCTGCAAGAGCAAGCCCTGCGTCGCTGCGCTTCAGGACTTCCCCCGGTAGCCGGCATGTCCGACTCGTACAAGGGCATCCGGAGTGTTGGAAACAAGGGAGTCTTAAAGGTTCTTAGGGTCGATCTTATGCACAACGGAGGAGGTCTTAAAGCAGGCCTTAAGCCAAAAAGCTTAAGGACCGGCCTCAAGCTTGAGATCCTGTCTCAAGGAATAAAAAAATTGGAGTGAGGTTCAAGTATGAAGTGTGCCAGTCGAGCTGCCAAACCTAGGCGCTACTGGTGCCCCGTGCCTCTCCACCATCGGAGATCCCCTCCGCCCTTCTCCTTCCTATCGTTGCTCGCCCATGAGTCCCGCTCGCCGGTGACATTGGCACTAGAACGCGCAGGCGGACGACGGACGGCTCGTCGGGAAGGCCGTCGTCGGGACTCGGGATCTCCAACGTGGTGGAAAGGGATGGCTCGGCCGGCCGCATTGGAGAGAGTAGAAGAGGTGGCGTGGAGATGCGATCCAGGAGGCCAGGCAAGGAGGGGAGGAAGAGGCGGGGCTGCCGAGGTTCACGTGGCACCGCAAACTGGGGAGGAGGAGCCGGCTCTCGCGCGGTGGAGCCAGGACGGCGGCCACACCCGCGGCTCTCACCTTGCGTGGCGCTGGCGAACAGCGGCGGCGAGAGAAGATAGGATAGAGAGGAAAATGAGAGGGCTTGTTTTTTATTCCCTGGAGCAGGACCCACCCCAAAGGCCGATCTCTGCCTGATACATAGCAAGTCCGATCTTATCTCACTGTGGACCCTACGACCCGCTTCTCATGCACTCCTGATGCCAACATGCATACTTGCCGACTGCCAGTTGTTACTCCGATATACTTCTGATGTGAACTTGGGACGGGCTAGGTGGACCAACTCCTGCTCGATTTCATCTTAGCTTATCACGACTCGCGACAGGGATATGCTTGTGGTGTGGAGTACAACTTCAGGTCACATAGGTTAGAGCAGCACAACATATCAGCATACCATGAATTCCACAATGCTTGCTCTCGATGGGAAAAAACTATAAGTGCACAAAGAATCCGTTCCTAAGATCAGGAGGAATGGATCAATCCATGATCATTTTGGGCGAAAGTGTGCGTGGTTCTCACATAGTTTAAAACTTTGATGAAAAGCAAGCCCGGGTGGGGTGGGTGAGGCCGCGTAGTAGAAGCGGCAAACCTATTGGACCATGACCCATACAGCCATTCTGGTGGTGGGCTAGTTATACTTGTACCATCGTGTTAGGATTTCCTTTTAAGTTGTATCCTCACAAGAAGAAAAAGGAAACCCCCTCAAAAAACAAGAAGAAAATAAAATGGTACATAATTTTTTTATTTTACAAAAGAAATTATGTAAACAGACTGTCACAACATTCACCGTACATTGCTTTTGGACGGTGATGGTTTCAGTTACTGTGAAACATGGTTTATCTTAATGAGAATGAGATACCTGGTGTGAACACCCACGTTCAAAGTCGCCATTTTATGTGCAAACCTTTTTCTTTAGTATTTCTTGATTTTCTCCTCACTCGCTAACCTCCTCCGCCTTGTATTTCTGAACATAAAAGTCAAAATAAATTCACCACCGCCACTAGGTACTCCCTCCGGTCCCAGTATCATCACTTGCACTCAGCCCTCATTAATATTTTGAAGAAAATTCCTTATTTGCCATTGAAATATAAGTCACTTTCTTTTTTCTGAATCGAATATAAATCACTTTCTTATTTGTCACTAGAAAAGTTTGCCTTCTTTATTTGCCATCGACTCAAAATTGCATTTTTTATTTGCCATCATCAGAGTTAAGTCGGCTACGAAAGGCAATTTTACCCTCAGGATATATAGAGATACAATGTTGTAAAATTTGTGTTGCAACTGGTTTTGATTTCTCTATTGCAGCCTAATTTTTTAAAGGTTGGTTGATCCCATGCGTATGCAGCCAGACAAATTTTACGATCCTTATGTCCTAAGGGTAAACTATCTTCTCATGTCACCTTAACTTTGTTCAACTCTGCTGATGCAAATAGGGAATGCGATTTGAGCGCGTGGCAAATAAGAAAGCGAAGTAAACATGGTGAATAAAGGAATTTTCTTGATATTTTGTTGATTCTTGTGGCAATTATCGCCATTCACAACCTTGGTGATCATTACGAGGAGAATAGGGAGCCATGGAGGTGGGCACTGACGACGAGAGATTGAAGCACAAGCAGCCCGATGAACAAAGATGGCGATCTCTTGCTATGGATCGCTCGACTGAGGAGTGAACTTGACGGCCACGATTAATTAGGCGCGGAATTTGAAACCGGGCAGAAAATCATTCGACCACGTGCGATCCACTGGAGCAGCTTTCCGCACTGTCTCGGCATGGCCCACTGGCCAGTGACACGACCAAGAGCCGATGCTCTTCCTGGCTTCCTGAAATCCCCACGATCCAATCATTGAGCCACCCGACCACTGCAGAGGAGCGGTTCAAATTTTCCCGCTCGTTTTTCCCAGCAGCCGTGCCTGCACTCTCTGCCACCCCGCCCATCCATGTCGCGCGCCGCGGCGAGTTCCGCGAGGCGGGCGCCGGCGGAGCGCACGGTGCGTGCGCCTCCGTTCCAACGGAAGTAGCAGCACGGGGAGGAAGACGCGATTGGCCGATGGCGCGGCCTTGTTCGGTGGGTCACGGGCGGGGCGGCGGCGAGAGAAGCGAAGGCCAACGCGCGGCGTGGTCACGCTGCCGGTGCAACGACATCCAACCACCAGGGGATCCCGTGCGCCATGTGGCCCCCGTCATACGGCCGCCTCCTGTACATCATAGATGCCCAAGCTGTACGATCCCCATCCCATGATTACCATTCGGCCATCACGACTCGTAAACGCTGGCACACCATGCTCGTTCTGGTGGGCCAACCGTTACCTCGAATTTCAAACCGGGGCGTCTGACGGAGTAGTGCAGTTCAATGCGTGTGCCATGCCTGCTTTTGTCGAGCATCGTAAATTCCCCTCAAAACGCGGAGCAAGTTTAAAATTCGAATTCGCTCGATCGCACACCATCCTCCACCCGACTCCACGCACCAGCTGTGGCGTTTACCTCCTCCCTTCGTCTCCAGTGACAGGTGGGTCCGGACAGAGTCCACGCCACCGCGAGGCACGTGTCATGCGGGTTTGAGTTTTTTGTTTTTTTTGGAGAGAGGGTAAATGCGTTTGGAGTTGACAGACTGCGGCAGCATATGGAAAAGAATTCGTTCCAATTCTGCTCGGTGCACTCGAAGCTGTTTCCCGTCATCGCCATCTCCGTCTCTTATCTGAAAATACACCTTCCCCACGAGGAGGAGAGGGTAGCTGGGGAGGATTTGGATTTGGGTAGCTAGCGACTGCTCGGAACCCTAGCTAGCCCCGGCCGCCGGCGGGCGATGGCGGCGGCGGTGTTCCGGTCGGGGGCGAGGCGGGGGGACGCCTTCGCGGCCCTGGAGGACGCGGGCTCCGCCACGCGCGGGCGGCAGGCGGCCTCCGGAGGCAGTGGCGGCGGCGGGGGCAGCAGCGTCCGGCGGTCGAGGAGCCTGAGCCGGTTCCCGCCGCCGTCGCCGACGCCCGAGGACGCGGCGACGCCGTCCTCGAGGTTCGTCAACAAGGTGCGGGGCGGCGCGTTCCCGCCGGAGGTCAGCCTCGACGACCTCGCCGACGAGTTCTTCCGGGCCAGGGCGGAGTCCGAAGACGACGACGAGGAGGAAAGTGTTGGGCGCGGCCGGTCGAGGTTCCCGGCGCCCGCCGAGAAGGGCGGCGGCGGCGGTCGGCGGAGCTCCACCGCGCGGTACGCCAGGGAGACGGAGTCGTCGCTGCAGCGGGGGCGCTCCGTGTCGCGGCCGCCGGCCGAGCGACGAGGCGTGGCGCCCAGTGCGGCGAATGGCGGCCCTGCGGCGAGGAGGCAGCGGTATGCGTCGGTGGACCGGCGCGCTTCCATGGATCGGCATCGGTGGTGCGATTCTGATGTGAGTGCCTGTAGACTGCTGCTAGATTTTCTGCTCTATGTTATTTTTTAAATTTTGCTCTATGTTATTTTTTTCATAATGGCATTTAGTTCAGGGGTGGATTCAATTTTAGATTAAACTTGCTTGGGGATAATTGAATCCTGTTTTTGTGGGTGCCTGGGTGGTTTTGCATTGACCTGTTAGAAAAGTAGAAATACACATATCTTCTATACAGCAAAATAGGCAAGCGTTTTCGTTTCCATTTTGTGACAACTGTGAAGACAACAAGGCGCTTTATCCTGAATAACATTAATACCTGTTGTGCTGTACGACTGAAGTTCCAATGCCTTTTACTGTTTCTCCCTCAAAGTTCTGGTTATGATCATTCATGTTTACAGATAAAGTTTGGTTTAATTATATGCTTGTATTGTTGATATCCTGCAATCAGATTGGAAGAGTAGTGAAAGTGGGTAACTGGTGCATTTCAGACTTGATACCAAATCACAATATAGTATCTGATAATGCACCAACATGGCAACATATACCCAACACTATGTTTGCATTGTCTATTGTTGCTTCAGTTGTTTGGTTGATTATACTCTCTGTTTGATTGTTAGCTTCAGTATGCTGATGTTGTCTGTCAGTCTAGTATGAAATTATTTCCTTAAGTTTGAAAGTCACTGTGCGGTTATGATGCAGTTATGCTTACCAGTGTTCTTCTGAGGTCAATGGTACTTCCAGTGCCTCAAGTTATTTTTCTGTTATCAAATATTTTAGGTTACTTAACTCAAGTTTTTTATGCTTTGCTGTGATCGCGCACTACACCATTCCTGTTCAATTACCCAATGTTTATTCCTTTTGAAAACCCCACGATACTTATATTCTATGCTTGCTCCATTTCTGTGTTTGATGTATCACAGTTCTTATATGTACAATTTTATTATTTTTAATCTGGGTTTATGTTTTTGAATGCAGAATGATATGGAAGTTTCTCACCGGAATGTTTCTAGGGGGATACATACTAAAAGTAGTAGTGGCAATAGCCTGCAGAATTCATTCAATAAGCCATCTAAAGCAAATCAAGCTTTGAAGAGGTCTACAAGTCAAAAGGATTTCTTTTATTCACGAGATAGCAGCTCGGTGAGTACATTTTGTTTTCTTTATATTATTTGGGCTGAAATCAGATAAGATATCAAATAACTTCCTCTTTATAGAAAAAGGTTGTGCTACAGTATCCTAGTACCAGGTTGTACAATAAACTCTAGGGTTTCATTCATAGATGCATAAGCATAATAACATTAAATCTGTCCTTATCTGTTGTTTGCTGTATACTAAATTTTGGCTGTATGATGGGTTCTTGTAGCCTCAAGTTTTAACTATTGTTTTGTACGATTGGAATTTCTTAATGTGCATTATTATCTTGACTTCTGCAGAGCCATTCTTCGCTTACTGATGATGATTCTAGGAGTTCTCACTCTTTCCATATCAGGAATCAGAAGGCAGTATATAGTCTTGACAAGGTGATTTCATAATCTTCATTTTTTTAATCGAAACTAGATTATGCAAATAGCATGAGTTTATTGGTTATTCTTATTGCTTTCTATACTTTAATTTGATAGGACCACCAAATTGGTGATGAGGCTGGAAATGTATTGTATGATGTAATGCGTAAAGAAGTTAGGCAAGCTGTTGAAGAAATCAGGACTCAGCTTGAAAAGGTATCTTGTACACAGTGAAGCCCTTTATCGTTTCTTCGCCTTTGGTTACCTTACCTTTGCTTAGATGATTTCTCTAGCTTCTTATGCGCACAAAGCTTTGATTGATATGATGTCATGATGAGTATGGCAATGCAAGATTGCCGTCACTACTAGAAAAATAACCTCTCGTCCCGAGGGTTTGTACCGGTTAGCTTTAGACCTAGTACTAATGGTAGCACTAATACCGGATCTAAGTTTGGAAACTCCCAGAGGCCCTCTAGTACTGGGTGGGGGCTCCACCCGATACTAGAGGTCACCCTCTAGTACCGGTTGGAGCTTCCACCCGGTGCTAAAGGATTTAGTACCGGGTGGAGGCTCCAACCAGTACTTAGAGGGTGACCTCTAGTACCGGATGGAGCCCCCATCCGGTACTAGAGGGTCTCCACCGCAAACACTTAGATTTTTCGTGCGATTCCACGCACGCGCCGCCCGCCCCAGCCCCTCCTTATCTCCTCACAGCTCCCTCCGCTCCGCTCCCTCATCCTCATCTCCTCTGCTATCTTCTCTCCCTCTCTCCTGTTTGGCTTCCTCTCCCTTCCTCTTCCTCCTTGTGCTCTCACCTCACCGGCCGACCCCTTCATGTACCTCTCCTCCCCTCCCCCCTCCACTCGCCTCACCGGCGGTGAGGAGCGGCGGCGGTGCAGAAGGGGCGGGGTGGCGGGGCGGGCGGGCCGCGGGCGGAGGCGGAGGAGCGAGCGGGCCGAGGCAACGGCGGATGTGGAGGGGAGGCGAAGTGGAGGTGGCGGGGCGGAGCCGCGGCGGCGGAGGCGGATGGGGGGGGGAGGTGGAGGCGGCGGCAGCGGATGCGCAGGGGAGGCGGAGCGGAGTCGGAGGTGAGGTGGCGGGGCGGCGGGAGGGGGTAGGAAGAGGGAGGAGGCGAAGGAGGGAGTGGGGCGGCAGCGGCGGAGGGGGGTGGGGCCCGGTGGGGCTGGCGGTGGATTTTCATTTTTTTAAATTTTGAACACCCTTTAGTACTGGTTATTTCAACCGGTACTAAAGGGACCCCCCTCTAGTACCGGATGGCTAGTACCGGTTGCACAACCGGTACTAGAGGGGGGTTTCGGCCCGGTACTAGAGCTGTTTTTTCTAGTAGTGTGTGTCTCAACAGCAAATGCAAGGGACTTTTCTGGACGAGAAGTATTTCACTGGATGGGTATAGGTCTTCATTGGTCACGTACCCTGTTCCAAAAAGCTTACTTGGATAGTATGCTACAGTTTAAGTTTTTAGTCCTGGGGCCTCAGATTCGGTTTATATTTACAGGGAGATAGGATTTCACATGCCGAGACATGCTGGGGGCAGAGTTCTAAGCTAATGATTCCAGTTCCGATTTAGACAGTAGGCACCCCAGAAAAGTTTGCACTTTACTTTCGTTTCTTGTTTTATGCTGTCATGCTGATATGTTGAAATTAGTACTGATATATGCTTCTGTGTGGTATGGTCATGGACACAATATTACATGCTTTTATTTGGAGTGTTTACTTAATGGGTTCCATGCTATCATATAGTCTTTCTATTTATATGAAGAAGTATGGTCTTAATTTCTGGAGTGCTTATCCTAAAGCTGCAATTTCACATCATCACAGAAGGATATGCAGAATATTTCTTCTTAAATTGAAACAACATTGATTCCTAGATATGTAACGGTCAGGTTGAGTTTATGGTAGTAACTTGTTGGCATGGTGATGCAGCAGAAGCATATCTTTGATCAAAAATATTTTCTTACTAGGTGTGCTCTAGAGCTAAATTCTAAAATCTATATTGTGAACATCATGTCTTCTACTGAGAGCTCATATCAGCCCATCAGCTGCCAGTGTTCGCTAGAACTGTAAAGCTATTATCCAATAGCTCTGATTGTGTTCTCTTTTATCTGTGCATTCTCTAGGCCGTGACAAAATCAGAACCTCCAGAAAAGGCATTAAGTAGTGATGCACAACCAACTCAAGTTATTACTGAGCTCCGAAGGAGCTATACTAGTAAATTGGAAGAGGTATGCTTCTATGGAAACATATTTTTTTTTTAATCTGTGTTAATTCTGATTCTTTACTCAACATGCATTTTTGCATTTTCTGTGCATCTTTCAGTCAGAGAAGCGGAAACAGGAATTGTTAGCTCAATTGGCCGCAGAAGAACAACATGGTCATGAGCTCACAAAAATAGTTAGAGAACTGCTACCTACTCCTAAGAAGACTGCAAATCTACAAAGGCAGCCGCGGCACAGAAGGGTAAGCTTGCTTGGTTGCCGTTGTTTCCAGTTACTACCCACGGATTAAAAATTTGATGTGAATTTTCTTCCAGAGGAGCAATGATAGATCAAAGGTGTCAAAACGACTTACTGAAGAGGCCGAGCAATACTTTGAAGATTTCCTATCAAACGTTGAAGACACCGACTTTTCATCTTTTGATGGAGAAAGAAGTGACACAAGTTCAACAAGGAAAGATGTGTTACATCATGCTATGATGGAAACTCCAGTGGCTCTCCCGAAAGTTGCTTCACCTGCTGAGGCAGATGGTGTTGTCCTTCCTTGGCTGCAATGGGAAACTGCCAATGATCTTCAAACCTCCCCATGCAAAACCAAGGCTGAGGTAACGATGACACCATTTTCTATAGAAGTAGTAATATGTTTCTTATTCTTAAAATGTAGAATATTACACATTACTCTTAAATGGAAAGGATGTTTTGTGAAATGGCTGAGCTAATATTTTCAACATTAATGCCACCAACATGTTACCTTTTCTCTGATTGCATGGCGAATTGATCATTTTCAGGGAGAAAGCATGGCATGCAGCACTAGCAATCAGACTGTGAGCAGCCGTGGGAGCTGGAGCCCTGGAGACTACTCCACTTCAACTGCCTCTAAAGATAAACTGCTGGCCAGGTTTGAGGAGGTCGGGATTCGCCAAAGCAGCTGCCCTCATTTTGCTACCTCGTCATTTCACATTGACGACTATCTGCATCTGCGGCAGAGTGAGGACCTCCTCTTTGAGAAGTGGAGGCAGAAGCAAAGAATCGAGTCTGGCGGCCTGTTCCTGTGCAGTAGACCGACAATATTGTAGATTATGGCCAATTATTTATCGGCCTGGTCCTGGCAGGATGAGTGTAGTAGTGTACCTAATTTGGTAGGCAATGGGTTTGAGTTAGGCCAATAAATGTGCAGGTTTACATTTGGTTGCCATGTTAGTTCATAACTTCATACACTTCCATTTTTGTACGTCGGCGATGTTTAAACCAGAACAGATTATGTTTCCTTGGGACTGTAAATTTCTTCATCGCTCCATCCCTATGAACTTGCAAGAGATTCGTGTTAGCAACCAAAATTGCTCTGTCCTTCCCAAAAAGCATTGCCTCTGATCTTTTCCGATCAAGATCAGAAACCCTATATGTATTGTTCTTATGTTCTGCTGTGGGTCATTGGTTCTTGTCACCCTTAAACTGCTCTGTTTGGTACCCAGATAAATACAAATTCGGCTGGTGGGTAGAAAAACCGCCTACGAACACTGGTTTCACCTTATAAGACTACCGCACTGTTTCTAGCAGGCTTATTTTTCTATTCGTTTTTTTTATTCCAATGTATACATATTAATGTTTATCGAGCTATGATCTTATAAATTTGTACATGCTTCAATATTTTCTAAAAACTTGAATAACAATATGTAAAACCTAGGTTGATGTTTCAAATGAACTTATTTAACATTTTACGTTGAAACAGTACATCGCGAATGGCATATTATTTTGTTGCATTTATTCTAAACATCTTAAAATGGAATTTGAAAACGGACTCACAGTTTGAGAGAAGATACACTTCAAGTTTGAGATCCAAAATAATTTATCTCTCACCTATCACCTACAATCAAGTTGTTTATCAGTTTATGCCATGTATATGTATCGCTGGTGTGTTATTTCACCTCATTTTCGCTATGTTTCTACTACTATTGCGCTAATCTCAAATATTAGATGACATGTAAACTAAAATCTTTGGAAAGATTAATAGGATTCCCGCGGGTGCTGATATCTGTTTCTAAAAATGTTGAATCTAACTATTTGTAAATATTGATATATTTTTCAGAAATGTTGGATTTAGTCTTGTGAAATGTTGAACCGACATCTCTGATATGGATTTAATGGGCTTAAAGCTTCCACTAGCCGTGTGCATGGGCGAAAAAAATCTTGGCCAAGTGTTACTCCGTCGCGGCCACACGCCACAAGTCCTCAGGGCCCTCGCTCGCCCCTTATCCCATCGTACCCGCCACACGGCGCGCCACCAGTGGCGCCGCGGATGCGCCTCATCTCCCCGGCGGCCACCGCGCGCGGTTTAGATTTCCCTGGGCCCCCCTCGCGGTACCGTCACATATTTTTGGCGCCTCTTCTTCTGCGCCCCTCTCCTCCCGAACCGCAGATACCAGAGAGTCGGCAGCTGAACACAAGCAACAAGCAAGGGATCCATGGCGGCTCAGGCTCTCCTCTCCGGCCGGCAGCTGCTCGGCCGCCCCGTGCAAGCCGTCTCCCGGTCGTCCGCGAGGAAGGCGCCCTTCGTCGTCAGGGCCAGCTCCAGCCCTCCGGCCAAGGTCTGCGCGGACCTGCTCTCGCTGCACCTCTTACTTGCCGAGCTCATCGTCTAAAACGAGCTACTGATCATGGATGAATCTTCTTTCTTGCAGCAAGGCGCTGACAGGCAGCTGTGGTTCGCGTCCAAGCAATCCCTCTCCTACCTCGATGGCACGTACGTACTGCTAGCTCCATGCCTCCATGAATGTTCTTGCAGTTACTATATACTGATCCGATCTTGGACGATGCCGTCGTCGTCGCAGGCTGCCCGGCGACTACGGTTTCGACCCGCTGGGCCTCTCCGACCCGGAGGGCACCGGCGGCTTCATCGAGCCCAAGTGGCTGGCCTACGGAGAGGTGATCAACGGGCGCTTCGCCATGCTGGGCGCTGCGGGCGCCATCGCTCCGGAGGTCTTCGGCAAGCTGGGCCTCATCCCGCCGGAGACGGCGCTGCCGTGGTTCAAGACGGGGGTCATCCCGCCGGCGGGCACCTACAACTACTGGGCCGACTCCTACACGCTCTTCGTCTTCAACATGGCGCTCATGGGCTTCGCCGAGCACCGCCGCCTCCAGGACTGGTACAACCCGGGCTCCATGGGCAAGCAGTACTTCCTCGGCCTCGAGAAGTTCCTCGCCGGCTCCGGCGACCCGTCCTACCCCGGCGGCCCGCTCTTCAACCCGCTCGGGTTCGGAAAGACCGAGAAGGAGATGAAGGAGCTCAAGCTCAAGGAGATCAAGAACGGCAGGCTCGCCATGCTCGCCATCCTCGGGTACTTCATCCAGGGGCTCGTCACCGGCGTCGGCCCCTTCCAGAACCTGCTCGACCACCTCGCCGACCCCGTCAACAACAACGTCCTCACCAGCCTCAAGTTCCACTAGAGCATTGCTGCCTGTTGTGTTGTAGTGGAAGCGAGACGTGATGTGTGCATGATTCATGGCCTACTCGCTGCTTATAACAAATTAGTAATCGATCCTGTTAATTGAGACCAGAAATTGTATCACACATGGTAAATCATTGTACAATTCCGACCGACTCTAGTGTTATATATATGGTGAGCGAACGTGTTATTTCATCTTACCATGGGTACATTGTGTTTTAAGAACAAATTCTTTTGAGAGGAATTTTTTTTCTTCTCAAGATGCAGGAACAACCTACCTTAGTCTTCAATAGAAATCAAGAAAAAGAAAAATCTCAACGTAAAGGAAAGACATTCAGTTAAAATATGTATAGTTTTCTGAAGAATGACATTAACATGTGGTCTAGATTTTGAAGAGATACGTCCACCATGCATTTTGGTGCCCTTCTTCAAGATTCTTGCAAAATTCAGACACAGAAAAAAAGTTCAAGGATATTCATTCTCCCATATTGTTCCCCATCCCCATCCAGAATTCCAGAAACCACCCAAATCCCAACAACGACCATAGCGCTACCAACCTTACTCTACAGAAATAAATAAAATATTGTTATAACACGAGGAAATAGAGGAAATGGATCACTTTCTCATTCTTTTTTTTTACTCGCATGCAGTTTCTTTTCCTTTATATAGGGCAATAAATATTGAGCATTCATTTGTTAGTTGAAATGGATCACTTTCTCATTCTTTTTTACTCCCACAAAAAGGTTTTTGGGTACATATAAGCTAACCATGGGTAGGTGGCTTAGAAGCTAAGTAAATCATCTAAAAAAAATATCAAAATGGCATCTAAGTAGGTAAAGTGCACATAAGCAGATAGATAGATAAAATACACACCCACCACACACATGACTTAGGGGAAGAAAGTGATCCATTTGGGCTAACAATTGGTATTCAGAGCCCAACTTCTCACCCCACCAGCCCTCCTCTCTCTCTTTGCCCTGTGCTCCTCTCCACCCCGAGCTCAAACCCTAACCGGCGGGCCTACACCCTGGCGCCGCTCATCCCCGGCCAAGATCCGACCAGCCGGAAGCCTTCCCCACCCTCCCCGCACATGGATCTGGTGCGGGTGGTGGTGGATCGGACGCGGTGGTCGTGGATCGAGCACGGTAGGGAGGTGTTGACCCGAGCGGCGGGCAGCTTCTTCGAGCGAGCGGCGCGATTCCGGCGGCGGCGTGCAGCAGCAACGGGCGATGCGGCGAGCGGTAGCAGCAGGCGGCGCGGCTGCAGGCGGCCCGGGGTGGGGTGGGGGACGAGCGGCAGTAGCGGGTAGCGACGCGGCTGCAGAGGAGGTATAGGCGACGAGCAGGGGCCAGGTGAGCTTTCCCTTCCCTGACTTCTTCCTTGACATGGCAGGCTCCAGGCGGGCAGCAGGAGGCGTGGGTGGTGCTAGTCAGGCGGCCAACGCGGCTTCGGTGACCGGTGTAGTGCCCGCGGACGACGCGGGGCGTACGGCTGGTGCGGTGTGTGCGGCCGACGCACTACCAGTGTGCCCGGCTCGCTCCCCGGCTCGCTCGCGAGCCTCACGGGCCTCTTCCTCCCACCACTCGACCACAACTAGTGGGCGGCGTCGTAGGGCGGCGGCCGAGGAGGAGGCGGCGGTCGAGGAGCAGCAGCGGGAGGAGGACGTGGCGGCGCGTGCAGCCGAGGCAACCCGCCTAGCCATGGAGGAGGCACAGGCCGCAGCGGCGGCCACCACCCAGCAACGTCTGGAGGTGGACCGGCTGCGTGAGGTGGCAAAGGCGACGCGCGAGATGGCATGTCATGATGAGATGGAGTTGAGGTGCACGGTGTAGGGCGCCGGTGCCGAGGCGCACGGCGACCGTCCTGAGTTGGAGGAGGTGGACCGGCGGAACGCGGGGGTGGACCGGTGGGTTCGGGACCTGCGTCGAGGCGTGGACAGCGGGCGTCCTCGGAGCAGGAGGAGCTCTATCCACGAGTCCGACCTCGGCTACAACTACGACTCTGACCTTGACTCCAGGCACCAACCCCCAAGGGTCGTGAAGACCATCATCCAGGAGTCCGTCTGCAGCACGCAGTGGCCGATGTTGACGAAGACCAACTACATGGAGTGGTCCTCGGTGATGAAGGTGAAGCTCCACGTGGTCCGGTACGGCAACGTCGACAGCCAGGAGGACCAGTGAGCGCTCGAGGCGTTGCTTGCCACGGTCCCGATGGAGATGGCGGCGAACCTCTCAGGGAAGAAGGCTGCCAAGGCCGCTTGGGACGCTATCGCTGCGGCTCGAGTTGGTAGCAACCTCACCCACAAGTCCACTTTGCAGAAGCTTCGGTAGGAGTGGGATCGTTTGGGTTTCGAGCCGGGCGAGGACGTCGATGACTTCTCCCTCCGCCTCTCCAGCTTGATGCAGCGGCTGGAGCGGTACGGTGATGATAAGATCAATGAGGAGAAAGACGTGGTGAAGTTCCTGCGCGTCGTCCTGAAGTACTCACAGCTCACTATCTCCATCGAGATGCTGCTCGACCTCTCGATGTTGTCGATCGAGGAACTGACGGGGCAACTCAAGGCGTTCGATGACCGCGAGGAGATGCCATCTGGTAGGTCCATCACCATCGGTGGCAAGCTCCACCTCACTGAGGAGCAGTGGATCGCCCGCCAAAGGGAGCAGAAGAATGGGGAGCCTTCTTTCTCGACAGGCGACCGCAAGCGCGGCAAGCCGTACAAGGCGCCCAAGGCGCGAGGAGGTGCCCAGGGCGGTGCCGCCGGCGAGCACAAGCCGACACAAGATGACAAGTGCCACAACTGTGGTAGGACTAGCCACTGGGCCAGGGAGTGTCGTCAGCTAAGGCGTGGCTAAGCCCACGTCACACACAGGGTGCGGAGGAGGAGGAGCCGGCTCTGTTCCTGGCTCGCGGGAGCATCGAGCTACTTCCAACAGCATCGGCCGTGATGGCTCTCCTCCACCTTGACGAGCCGCGTGCGCACGTCTTCCTCAGCGATGGTACCGGCGATGACAAGATTGACGGCTGGTTCCTCGATAGTGGTGCCATGCATCACATGACTGGGCGCAGGGAGTACTTCTCCGACTTGAACGTTGATGTATGCGGCTCCATCAAGTTCGGCGACTCTTCAGCCGTGGACATCAAGGGCATCGGCTTCGTCGTTCTCGTCGTCAAGACTGGCGAGCACCGACTCCTCACTTGAGTCTTCTACATCCCCGCGCTGAGAAACTTGATCATCAGGCTTGGACAGCTGGATAAGAGTGGCTTGCGCGTGGAGATTGACGGTGGAGTGCTCTGGATCTGGAATCGACGGCAGTGCCTACTCGTCAAGGTGGAGAGAGGGAGCAACTGCCTCTACGTCCTCTACACAGAGGTGGCGCAACCCCTCTGCCTTGCTGCTTGCCACGACGACAAGGCTTGGCGGTGGCACAAGTGCTTTGGGCACCTCCACTTCAAGGCCCTGAAATGGCTCAGCACTGAGGAGATGGTGTGGGGCATGCCGTGCATCAACCACGTGGAGCAGCTCCGCGACACCTGCGTCGTGACAAAGCAGAGGCGACACCCCTTCCCTTGCCATGCGAGCTTTCAAGCCAAGGAGCAGCTCGAGCTCATGCACGGCGACCTCTGCGGGCCAGTGACACCAGCTACACCTAGAGGACAACGCTACTTCCTACTACTTGTCGACGACGTCTCCCGGTACATGTGGGTGGTCCTCCTCGACACCAAGGGAGCTACTACGGACGCCATTAAGCATGTTCAAGCTGCTATGGAGAATGAGTGTGGCCGCAAGCTGCGCGTGCTGCGCACCGACAATGGCGGCGAGTTCACGGCAACTGATTTCGCGTCGTAATACGCTGACGAGGGGATCCAGCGCCACTACTCTGCGCCATACACCCCGCAGCAGAACAGCGTCGTCGAGCGGTGCAACCAGACGGTGGAGGCCATGGCTCGAGCCCTCCTCAAGCAAAAGAGGATGCCAGTCATCTTCTGGGGAGAGGCAGTGCTGACAGCCGTCTACATCCTCAACCACTCACCCACCAAGGCTCTCAACAGCATGACACCATACGAGGCTTGGCATGGGTGCAAGCCAGTAGTCGCCCACCTCCGTGTCTTTGGTTGCCTCGCGTACGTCAAGGGTGGGCCACGTTGGCAAGCTTGACGACAGGAGCACCCCATGGGTGTGCATCGGCTACGCAGATGAGGGTGAAGGCCTACCGCATCCTCGACCCAGAGACAGCATGTGCGCACAGCGTGCGATGTTGTGTTCGACGAAGGGCGAGATTGGGCGTGGGGTAAGATGGTGGATGAAGGCTCGACTCCGATGTACGACGACTTCACCATCGACTACGTCCACTCCGAGGGAGCTGGGGGAGTGGGCAGCTCTTCTTCGTCGAGCGTGCCTACTCTAGTTCCCAGGTCTCCACCGACTCCGGTGAGTACCACTCCGGCTGCGACAAGCTCTCCACCGCCACCACCACAACCGGCCACGTCACATGCCCCTGCACCGGTAGCTACTTCTCCATGCATGCCTGCACCAGCACCGGCTCACGACGAGCACAACCCAGTGGAGTTCGCCACTCCGCTCTCTCACGACAAGGACTGCGTTGACGCGTACCACGATGGCGAGCCTTTGAGGTATCGTACCATGGAGGACATCATTGGCGACCAGCCAGTGCTGAGACTGGTGCCTCACAACATGGAGGCAGAGCTAAACCTCGCGTACGACGACGGCGAGCCTCGCTCCTTCGCTGAGGGTGAGGGACACGCGGCATGGCGCACCGCAATGAAGCTGGAGATGGAAGCTGTTGAGAGGAACCAAACTTGGGAGCTGGCTGATCTTCCTCCCGGTCACTGTGTGATCACCCTTAAGTGGGTGTACAATCTGAAGAAGGATGAAGTTGGTGCTATTGTCAAGCACAAGGCTCGCTTGGTGGCATGCAGGTTTGTGCAGTAGGAGGGAGTTGACTTCGACGACGCTTTCGTTCCTGTTGCACGGATGGAGTCCGTGCATCTGCTCCTCGCGCTGGCAGCCTAGGAGGGTTGGCTTGTCCACCACATGGACATCAAGTCGGCATTTCTTAACGGCGACTTAAAGGAGCAAGTCTACGTCCACCGGCCGCCGGGATTTGTCATCCCCGGCAAGGAGGACAAGGTGCTGCGCCTGCGCAAGGCCCTCTACGGCTTGCGGCAGGCACCTCGAGCTTCAAATGCCAAGCTGGATTCCACCCAGAAGACTATGGGCTTCGAGCAAAGCCCGCACGAGGTGGCCGTCTACTGTCGGGGCAACGGAGGCAATGCTCTGTTGGTGGGTGTCTACGTTGACGATCTGGTGATCACGGGCACCGAGGATGAGGAGGTGGAAGCGTTCAAGGAGGAGATGAAGGCCGCCTTCCAGATGAGTGACTTGGGGCCTCTCTCCTTCTACCTGGGGATCGAGGTGCACCAGGATGACTTCGGCATCACACTTCGACAGATCGCCTACGTCTAGCGCATCGTTGAGCTGGGTGGGCTCACCGACTGCAACCCAGCTCTCACTCCGATGGAAGATAGGCTGAAGCTGAGCCACGACAGCATGGCTAAGGAGGTGGATGCTACACAGTACCGACGGCTTGTGGGGAGCCTTCGCTACCTCGCCCACACACGGCTGGACTTGGCGTTCTCCATCAGCTACGTCAGTCAGTTCATGCAGCGACTGACGACGGAGCACCTGCAGGCTGTCAAGAGGATCCTCCGCTACGTTGCAGGGACTCTCGACTATGGCCTCCACTACCCGAAGTGTCCCGGGGTGGCACACTTCATCGGCTACGGTGACAGTGACCACGCCGGCGACATCGACACCAGCAAGAGCACGAGCAGGATGTTCTTCTTCCTTGGCAAGTGTCTCGTTAGCTGGCAGTCGGTCAAGCAGTAGGTGGTGGCCCTATCTAGCTGTGAGGCCGAGTACATTACTGCTTCTTCCGCTTCGACTCAGGCTCTCTAGCTTGCTCGGCTGCTCGGCGATCTCCTTGGCAAGGATGCTGAAGCAGTGGAGCTCAGGGTGGACACCAAGTCCGCTCTAGCTCTGGTGAAGAATCCCATCTTCCACGAGCGAAGCAAGCACATCAGAGTACCACTTCATCCGAGGTTGCTTGAAGGAAGGGAGTGTCAGGGCGAACTACATCAACACCAAGGATCAACTCGCCGACCTTCTTACCAAGTCCCTTGGAAGGATCAAGTTCCAAGAACTCTGCTCTAGGATTAGGATGGCTCAAGACACGCAAGACTTAAGGGAAGATTGATAGAATAAGTCATGTGTGTATTGGGCGTGTGTTTTTATCTACCTATGTGCCTATGTGCACTTTACCTACTTAGATGCTCTTTAGATGCTTTACTTAGCTTCTAAGCCACCTGCCTACGGTTGGCATATACGTACCCCAAAGACCCTTTCGTGGGAGTGGAATGCCTACGGTTGGCATATACGTACCCCAAAGACCCTTTCGTGGGAGTGGAATGAGAAAGTGATCCATTTGGGTAAAAAAAAAAGAATGAGAAAGTGATCCATTTGGATCAACAATATTTAGTCAAAATATGAATAGTTTCTGAAGAATGGCATTTAACATGTGGTCTAGATTTTGAAAAGATATGTCCACCATGCATTTTGGTGCCCTTCTTCAAGATTCTTGCAAACTTCAAATACCGACAAAGTTCAAGGATATTCATTCTCCCTTACTGTTCCCCCATTCCCACCAAATCCCAACAGCGACCATAGCGCAGCCAACGTGTCACCAGGACTCCAGGAGTGTGTGGTTCCAGATGAAGGGATCTGTGCAGCTATCCATCTGCTTAGAAAATCTCATCTTTATCCAACTTTGGATTGGTTCAAAAGCAACGTTTCAAAAGGCCGGCCTAGTGGCCAGGCGTTCCTAGGCAGTTGTACTTTTTTTCCGCATGACTGGATTGGAGTAATGCCTTGTTAAGCAGAAGAAATATGGCATATCAACACAAAAATGCCATTACCATAATTTATCTTCCTCTTGATGTGTCCATTTTGGCACATAGATCAAGTCCTAGATCACTCTAAATGGATAAATGCCTAGAAAAAAACGTCTAGGTACTTGGCAGTGCTGCCTTGCCTAGTGCATAGGCGCTGCCTTTTGAAACAAAAAATTTAAAGGTGGAACACATCAAAACAAGAAAATAAATTTAAGACCTAGATGATAAACAAGGAACTATGCCTAGAAAATAAAATAGTTAGTGGAATATACAGGGTTGATTTTAGCATAGCATTCTAATACGCTTAGGCCCCGTTTGGATCATTGGAATTGAATTCCATCCTAATAATCATAATTTAGACACAAATTAATTAAGCTAATATAATTGTATGTGGAATATAGTTGTATATTATAGTTGGTGATATGGGAGAGATACTTGTATGCTGCACTTCTACTATAGAGAAGCGAGTCTAAGAGCGTGCTATAAGAATTGAATTCCATCTAATAACCATAATCCATAGAATCAATTTCCATCTCCCACCCCATGAATTTAAGATAGGCTTATATCTAAACTTTGGAAAGTTGTGGAATGCCACATTCCAACATAAATTAACCTACTCCATTAAATAGATTCCAATTCCTTGGATCCAAACGGGGCCTTAGAGTATTTGGATTTAGTTAATTGGATTGGGATTAGTTGAATAGAGCATCACATTTGAGAAGTGTTTTTTTCTGTTTGGGTTATTTTAGTTCAACACATCGCAATTCTCTTCTAGATGGTCAATTTGCATGGTGAAATGGCTTCTCATCGAACCTAAATTTTGATAGTGAAGGTAGGGTACTAGTGGAACTACATGACTATCAAAGTCATGCACTGTGAACCTATCATTTATAAGATATGAACTAATTTCTCGGCGACAAGATTGGTAACTTATATGTAATATGGAGGAGAGTAAGGAGGCCAAAATTTGGCTCGACAATTTATCCCGTATACCGTAGCATTGATGGCAAAGGTCACCACTAGACCTGAGCATTCTGCGGGCCGGGTCGAAAAAAAGCCCGGTTCATTTTGAGCTAAAAAATTATACCCACGACCATCCCATGAGCGTTGTTGAGCTAGGCTCGGGCTTGGACCGCCCATTCTTTTTTTAAGTAGGAAAATCAATGAAATTAATTTTTTGGACGGGCTCTAGCTGGCCTGAAATTTTTTCGGGCTTGGTTTTCGCTATCACACCTGGCCTGACCCAGCAGCGAGCGCGGGTGGGCCAAAACCCATCAGGTTCGGGCCAGGCCCGCTGGTCGAGCTGGGCTGGCTTAAAATGCTCAGGTCTGGTCACCACTAATCTACGTTGAATTTCCACCATAGATACAGAATACGTCCATTAAGTCTCTACCATTCGAGATCTTGAAGAATAAAAGTTTGAAGGTAGCGAAAGGGTCTCTAGCCTAGTGGTAGAGTACCTGAGTAGCACCCAACAAGTCCGAGTTCGACTCCCTGTGGAAGCGAATTAAGTGGATTTGAAATAAAAAAAATTAAAAAATAGGTTGGAGTTTCCTGCTAACTTCGGTAAAAAATAAAGGTAGACGACAAGGATAATAAAGAAAGAGAACGCAATCAATAATATCGGGTTGCAACTATCCGTGTTTAACCTGCAACATGCTACTATTCACATTTTGATTTTTCTTTTTTTTTCTCGCGCAGCTTTTTTTCAAATTCAAATTTTATTTTCTTGCATGCTCTATCCATTAATACTTTTATGAAAAAATTTCCGTATAGTCAGGTGCTACAGTAATTAGTAGAACGGTAGCACATAACTTGTACGTGGCATTGGAACTTCTCTCCTGTTGCCTATGGGCTGCCCAAGGGCATCAACATTTCCGTGATAGGGGATAGCTTCATGCACTATAGTGCGCCATTTTGTAAGTTATACGTACGTTGGTCCCAAATGCTTTGCAGATCCCATTCGCCAAAAAAATACGGTTTTCACATAGCACACTAGATTTGACATTTTCTCTGTTTTTTACTTGATCAGTTTTGACATCTGGATGCATTGAAGTTTGAGAAATCACAAACATACCAAATTTTTGACTCAAAAAGTAAACAGATTTTGTCAAGCGGTTAATTGGGCTGTTAGCATGCCGTCCGGTTTGTTCGTATACGAGCCGGGCTCGGCCTACCTTTTTGGCCCAATAGGAGCCCAGACGGCAGGGTATGATATCCAATCCGCCAGGCAAGCCCGCCTAGTCTGCCACGAGCCCACGACGCGTAAGGTCGCCGCCTCCTCGTCGGAGACGATCGGCCGCTACCGCCATGGAAAAACCACTCGCGAGGACCCCGCGACGGCGGTGAACGGCTCGCTCGCCGCGGACGGCGAGGCCATGTGCCGGAGGCACGCGGATTTCATGGACCTCTACGAGCAGAACATGGAGCTGTACGCCTGGACGGGCGGAGCATGGAGCTGTACGAGCGGAACATGGCGATGGCCAACAGGCTGCTTGAGGAGAGTCGCGACTCCATCGCCAGCCTCGGACGGCAACGCCCTCAAGTAGAACCAGCTGCTAATAAGGCGGGGCCTGAGGCCACCGGCGCGGACGCCGCGGGCCCTTTTTCGTTCGAGGATGGCGACGGCGGCGAGTACGGACTTGCCGGGCTCCAACCAGACAGAAGAAGTTTGGCCAGCGGCGGAGGTAACCATCGTGGTCAGCGAACGAGTGAAAAAATTACTCTCATATGATGATAAGCTGCGCCAGACGTCATCTTTGTAGAAGGGGTTTCTCTTTTCAGATTGTGTAATCTCCCTCATAGAAACAAGGAAATAGTCCTCCAAATAAACTCATACTCAATTTCTATGGCAAAATGTTTCCTTCTTTTTTCTTTTACATCAGTTCAATTGTGCTACGTTGCAATGAATTGATTTGGGGGAACACCGGTTATAGGGACATGCATGAACTGCTTGGCCACGTGTACGCAAGAAGCAGCGCACGCCAAGGGACGACGTACGCCGAGATGTCGCCGGCCGGCCGTCTCCTCGCTAGTCCCCCGTCGCCCGTCGGCCGTGCGCCGGCGATGCGTAGTAGAAGGCGACGCTCCTGCCGTTCGCCTCCTGAAGCGGCCGCGCGTTCCTCCTCGCGCCCTGCACACGTACGCCGCACACTACATTACTGGAACTCTCTATGCAATAATGCAATTGCATCGGCGGCGGCCTGGATGCACGGCCCGCCGGCGAGGTGGACGATCGGTGCTTACGTCATTGACGGCGTTCCGCAGGAGCCGGATCTGGCGCCGCGTCACGCGCCGTACCTGCACGCAAAAGCAAGCGCGTGGCGCCCCGTCACACATCGGCGTTGACAACTCAGACCGCGCGCGTGCATGGACGACGGCATGGATTTTACTTTACCTGGTGGGCGACCACCCAGGTGACGCCCTCCGTGCACGGCGGCGTGGTGAAGGAGCCGGTGTACCTGTAGTACACGGTGCTCCGGCTCACCGGCCACCGCGGGTCCACCACCTCGTCGATGAGCTCCTCGTGGTTCTCCCTCCTCGCGATCCTCCTGATGTAGCGCTCAAGCCTGCGTATGGTCCGGTCGCGGCGGTTCCGGCTGACCTTGTAGAGCTGCGCGACGACGGCGTACCTGTTGCCGGCCTCGCTCTGGTGCAGCATGTGGAGCTCGAGGGCGTAGCGGCGGCCGTTGACGGCGTGCTCGCTGGGCGAGTGCCAGTGCATCTGCCGGAGCCGGTAGGCCACGCCGTCGATGACCACGCCGCCGGGGTTGCTGTTGAACCGCACCATGATGTCGTGGCCCCGGTTGACGAGGGACGCCGCGGCGGGGCGGTAGGACCGGCCCAGCCGACCCGGGCTGTCCACCAGCGCCGCCACCGTGTCCGAGAGCCCGATCGGCGACTGCAGCCGCCCCACCGAGCACGCCGCCCACTCCCGCCGCACCGCGCCCCACCGCGTCGGCCCGTTCCCGTCCTCGCGCCGGTAGCTGAAGTCCCCCTCCTCGTCTGCGAAACGTGTCACAGCAACTCACAAGAAGGAAGGGTCGAAGGCATGGTGTAACGGCTCGCCACCGGTCGCCCAGCTAATGGTAATGATTAGAGTTTTTTTTCTTCTGTCTGGTCACTCACGGTGGTGATGCAGGTGCTGTGTGCGTACGTGCGTGAACCGGAAACGCCTACCGAGCTCCTGCGCCGCCGCGCCGAAGGGGACGAGCAGCGGCAGCGAGAGGGAGACGACGAGGACGGCGACGGCGGCCGTCACCGTACGGTTCCTCCTGCCCAGGGCCGCCGCCGCGTACATGGCGGAGACCGCCATGCCACCTGCTTGAACAGCGTGGATCGATCGACGAGAGAGAGAGAGTCTGCCCACGCCAGGATCGTCGACGAGCCGGGCGGGTGTGAAGTAGCCGTGCGCGAGCGCGCGCGGCGGGGCCGGGACAAAGCGCGTGACCGGCGGCCGGTAAAGCCGGCCGTCACGCGTCGCGCGCGCGCGCGCGCAAGGGATCCAGGTGATTTGTGCGCGGCGGTGCAGGGGAACAATCAATAATCGATCGAGTGGTGGTTTCTTTTGGAACGGGGAAATTTTTTAAAATTTCGAACAAAAGAAAAGGGAATTAACTTTTTTTTTGAATTTTTAAAAGTGAAATGAACAAGAACATGCACTGAACTGAACTTTGGTCGGGCCGCGCCTGATGAAGAGGAAATGAACACAACCGATTGAAATGGAATAAACGATTATAAAAGAAAACAAACAATTCTGGGAGAAAATAACACGCACGTATCGTTCGGTCATCGATATCTCGATGATCAAAGGAAGACATGAACGCAAACAATAAACACGCGGCACGTATAGAAAAAGATCAAAACACAACAAATGTAAAAGACAACCCAGCCCAACAGACTGTAAAGCCCAGCCCAGCAGGTATCCTCCCAGGCCCAAGGGGAAAGAAACCCGTTCGTCTCCAAGGCCTCCCCCCAACCTGTCGGCCACCACGCCGCGCCGTCCTCGAAGCGCCGAGAAGCGTCGCCGCCGCCGCTGCCGGTTGCGAGTCGCGATCTGATGGCTGGGCAGGCATTGTTCCGGCGAGGCGCTGCAACAGGTGCAATCGAGGAGTTTTTACCCGCGGCGATGCCATTGGTACGGACCAACCACGCCCTCGAGAATTCATACATGTTGTATAGCAGTAGCTTTTTATGCTTTTGGGTCTTATTCTGAATTTCTGATCAAACTAATCAATCCGAAAGACAAAAAAGCCCCAGCTTCCACTTCAAATAACGAAGATTTACTTCCTGTGTTCATGAATGGTTACCAGTTATCTACTTCGTGTTGAAGAAAGGCAACCAGCTATCAAGACAAATGCTACGGATAGTCAGTTCTTCTCCATGTCTGAATTCAGTACTTCAGTAGTATTTTAACCTCTAACTGTTTGCAGGCATAATCTGAGCCATTCCTGGTTGCTTTCCAAATTATATCCTGTATGCTAAAACCTGTCAGCTCAGCCTGTTCGATCCTGTGCCAAACCTGTTCTATGTTGCCTGTCGCATTGTGCATGATCCTTTTCTGAAATTGGCACGATTCCATGGCAAGGCTGTAGCTAAAACGGGTTATGGCCTCACCGGGGAGTGAATGGCAGTTTCAAATATTGAACTAGAACAGTGCGTCACGTTGCCGCGCAGAAATAGCCCTCCATCTATTTAGTTTGGAATTTATATTTTTATAGTTAAATGGAGCACACAATATTTATACAATATCAATTGAAAAGTATCTTGTAAATAAATTCATGCACGTATTGAGATGTTGTATTTTGTTGTTTTTGGCTAGATTTTTTTTATTGGATACCTCTGGTTGTAACGAAGCCAACGAAAGCTAACTTATATTTTTATCATTTTTCTATGTTTCAAAGTGTCTGGGTGCATCATATAAGCCAAGGTGACATTTAATTTATCAGTTAACAAATTATCAATTTGTACCTCTATCATTTTTCTATGTTTTTGTTTCTATTTTGCAAAGTGGCAGTCAATTTATTAGTTAATAAATTATTTTTTTTACATCTTTATTTATATTACTTATGGGTTGGATGGCGAGGTGATTTCGTTAAAGGTAGAGGGTTTTCTTAGGAAATTGTGTGAGAGAGGTCTGTGGACTGCAGGTTGTATTCCGATAAAGTATGGGGTTTTTTTAAAATTTTTGTGTGAGAGGTCTTGGATGGCGGGTTCGATTCCGACAATGTTGGGGGGGGGGTTTGAAAGATTACCGGGGTTATCTGTACCTAGAGTGCATGTTGGATTTTGACAAAGTTCGGGGGTTTTTTGAAAAATTTTCTATGAGGCCTTTGGACTACTGGTTCGATTTCGACAAAGTTTGGGATGTTTTTTGAAAAATTGTCAAGCCTATGTTCGAGGTTGGATTTTGACAAAGTTCGGGGGTTTTTTTTTAAAAAATTCTAGGGCCTTTGGACTGCTGGATCGATTTCGACAAAGTTTGGGATGTTTTTTTGAAAAATCGCCATCCTCTGTTCGACGATCTGGGCCATACACGCTCGATCCGACGGCTGAAATCTTTTATGGCGACGTGACAGCCTCCTGGCCTTGAGTGCGACCAAGCTGGGGTGTTTGGATACGAGGTGCTAAACTTTAGCAGGATCACATCAGATGTTCAGATACTAATTAGAAGGACTAAACATGAGCTAATTATAAAACTAATTGCACAGATGGAGTCTAATTCGCGAGACGAATCTATTAAGGCTAATTAATTCATCATTAGCAAATGGTTACTGTAGCACCACATTGTCAAATCATGGACTAATTAGGCTTAATAGATTCGTCTCGTGAATTAGACTCCATCTGTGCAATTAGTTTTGTAATTAGACTATGTTTAACACTCCTAATTAGTATCCAAACATCCGATGTGGTAGGTGCTAAAGTTTAGCAAACACCCCTAAGTCATTAAAGATGCTCAGTGCGCGATTCCTTTCACTCGCATTGGTTGCGCCTGTGCATGGTTTTGGTTTCTTCCAACTGCAGTCAAAAGTGGCCCGCTAGACACTCTTTGGACCAAGTACTTCAGGAATATGGTCCAGCCGTCCAGGCATGGGTGAGTTTACTTTGGTATTGTTTCAAGGATTTATGTGATCCAATAGGGAAGTTAATTTAGAGAGATTGGCGTCTATACCTTTGGACTCTGGCTTCTGTAGATTACTCTGTTCTGCATCTGTGTAGTCAAAGGGGACCATGAACTTATTAGGGTCAAAGCAATCTTGCTTTAGTTTCCTTTCACCTTTTCTTTTTGGGGAAAAAGGTTCCTTGTATCCTAGCTGATGTTCCTTTGAGAAAGTGATAGCGGCTGGGACATGAACCTGAAAATGGACCGTGACATGTGCGCATGGAAATCCCATGCTGCTAACCTTTTGTTTCTTTCATAGGCATGCTGTTCAGGAAAAAAAGAACATTTACCATGTACCTAGTCATAAATTACACAAATTATTTGTAGATTTTGGGCAGAGAAACTGACTCTTGAAACCTATAGCATGTGCAGGAGGGTGGAGGCCATTTAAGAATCGAACAAAGACTATAAGAAGCTATTCAAGATAGAACTGTTGCTTAAAACTGGTAACGTTGTGGCGCTGTGCTTTCTTTTAGGTTAAAGTAGATGTGTATTACAATGTGGAGTTGATTACTGGGTTGGTGGGTGTTTTGTAGGAATCTTATCGCGCTTTACCATACAAAGATTTGTTCCCCTGATATATACCTTTGCTTTTTTATGTACAAACCAAACGTCTTCAAGTACATTTAGTAGGATCCATGGTACTGGCCGGAAGGGGGTTAGCATGCAACAAAATAAAAGTAGCTTGGACCGTTTTTGTTTCTTCCCACGCCTATACTAATTCAGGGTTATATCATACCAAAGAAAGATTTGTCAAGATCATAATAGGAGTAAAAGGTAAATTTCTCTGCTGATATTTAGCTTTTTATATTCACATTTTTTCAGTTAAAACCACATTTTTTTTGTGCATATCCGATAATATCAGAAATCTCAGTTACGAGTTTGCTTTCTGACCTACCGTCTCAGGATCTCCTGCCACCTTTTACTTTATGATGATTTTCTTTAGGTCTTGATTCTTAACTTTCCTAATGACAAATATTAAATTAGTTATAATCTCCAGAGCTTACGATCAAGTGGATGGTTCCTTTACGTTTCTAGTGACAATTAAAGCTTGCAAGCGTGAGGCATCTACCATGCACAGAGTCCACTAATTATTAGTAGTGGGTATTGAAAGATTTTGGTGCAAGACTTCATCATTCTCCTCATGGCATATCTAACCTTCCTGAAAATTCCTTCTGATCGATCACAAGACACATACTATTCACAATTTGGTCCAATCTTTCCTTTGACCAAACAACTCGATTTTGTGAGATATTCTTATATGGTACCGTAGTTTAGGTATCGTGCTGCCATTAAATTTATGAAAGTATCATTGCTAATGTTTGTGCCATCAGTTGACCAAAAACTGCCTTCGGTGAGTGCTTTTATTTGTTTACAGACAATCACAATATGCCTTGTAATATATCCATAGATGGTGGTCATGAGCACCCCAGCCTTCCGAGATGCCGCAAGTGCTGCTGGTTCAGCTCTCTACTTCTTCCACTAAGCATACAAAGCTAAATGTCACCATCAGTTTGATCCAGAGCATCTTGAGCATGATCATCCTTTGTTGGACCCTGCCTTGTTCCATTCAAATAATAGCCATTAAAAGTCCAAAACACTTTTTACGCAAATATATTCTCACAACTAGAGCATCAAGAAAGGCCAAAGAAGATTTAAGTATAGGAATGATCGTTGTCTCTACGATTAAGACTGAAAAGATTAACTAATCGATAAAAGTGGCCTGGGATAAGGGAATCTTTGTAGGTTGTCAATTAAAGATTGATTGCTAGGTTGAGCAAATTGGTTTTTTTGACTTTAGTCTATTCTTATCACATCAAAGTTCCATAGATCATGTGACTAGTGGTAGGGGAAAGATCATGTGAAGCGATAAAGCCTATTCAGGAAGTTCAATGTATGCACAGCCTGCACTTTAATTTGCCTGTGGGGTGTGGGGTTAGAGGGAGGATATGCCTCTAAGCTTGATGCTCCCATTGGTTCTGTTAATTGTCCTCTTGGGACCATGCATGTTCGGTATTGTTTATGATGTTACATATATATATATGTAGCTAGGTTAAGTCTAGATTTGAGGACTGATTTGACCATGCTCCCGCCCATTTCATCCATAATTTGCTTCTCCTCGTGCCTTCCGAATGGACTCCATTATATCTGTAGCATATCCTTCATAGGGTTGAGTGATTATATGGGGACCAAGACTGCAATTTGTTACAACTTGTATTTCTCTCGTTGGTGCTAAACCAAACTTTTAGTGCAGTACCTCCTACCTTGGGTTCCCTGCCTCACATTCATCCTTTTGTTACCTTTTGACGTTTCTATGAATCAATATTACCCCTTCTCATTAGCTTAGTCTATCCGTCCATGGTACGTTTCATTTATCAACTCTTCATTGGGCTAGATGCTCGCGTAGCATTTCTCCTCTGAAAGGGGATAATCTTTTCTCTGCACAAAAAGAAGAATAGAAAACTAGTAGAAAAAAATCAATTCTTTGTGAAAGAATCAGAGAACAATTTTGAATGCTTGTTTTTAGGCAAGGACAAATCTGAATGCTTGAACCACTTGTTCCAAGTTCCTGTCCCGTCCCACAGCTGGCCGTTGGGCCCACTAGCCACCACGCCTACATTGCATTTTAGGGCAGGTAAATAGCTAGCTAGCTAGCTTTTCTTTATATTTTGCGAAAAAGAATCTGGATCACATTTTTGCAGGGAAACTTTGGTTCTGAAGACTAGTTTATTTATTTGCAAAGAATTAACAATGTATGGCCACTTGGGAATATTCAAGTCTTAAACTAACCCTTGTCTTTGTTTTCCAGAAAATAGGCAGACAAGTTCAGGAGAAACTTACTCCTTGGAGGAATATGTTTATGATGAGAGAAACAAGATCTTGGGTTGCTTTGCGCCGTGCTTAAGTCTTGTCTTCAAAATCCAAAAGCTGGTTGACTTTATATTCATAGACAATGCAAGTGGACAGTGCAAGTGCAAGGTACCCATCAGGGATCTTCTGTGAAGCGTTACTCATAAACAGTAATGTGGTGCAAGCTATTGCTGACTACCTGCTATACTTCCAGCTGTGTTCAATTGCAATTTTTGACCACACAACTAATGAGTTAGGTTTCTCTAAAATATTATAATTCCTGGACGAGGCAAGTTTCTGTAGTAAGACTAGGACGTGGCTTAAATGCTGATACTATCAAATGGATGAAATGCATATATAGTTTTACAAATTTCACCGCTTGCTCGGTTGACTTTAAAAAAAATGGTTTTATACATGTCATGCATGGATGCCATCTGATTTTATTTATCTCTTATTCTTTTCAGTCCAGTTCTAATTCCTATAAACAAGTAAGTTGGGCCTTTGTTACAGCTTGCACGGACATGACGTGTCAACTCTATCGATTTTTTCCCCAAACACCGCAAAGACCAACGAGGAATGTTTCCTCTGGCTCCAAGAAATGATATTATTCCAATATAAAAGCAAATGAACTATTCAGCAGCTACGCCATGGTACTGTCGAAACAACTCAACTCTGACACCAATCGTTCCAATATGAAAACAAATGAACTAAATTGAACGAGTGCTAAAATGCCATAGGAATCCATTTTCTTTACCTGATATAGCTTCTCAAGCTAGGGGTCCCTGGCAATTTGAGCCAGCAGGGGAAATTGGGAAACATAGTTCTAGGCTCTAGTCACTCTAGCAGTAAGTGGTAGCAACGCCACATTACCTTTGCTTGTTTATCTCCTTGGTGGATCTTTCTTGGGTGCCTCTACACGGGCAGGGCACACAATGCAAGTTTCTAGCTCCTAAAAGCAAAACAACCGCAGGGGATCCTTCTCCTGCTGTTGTACGACGACAAGGGCAGGTTTTAATAATTACAGCAGGAGGGGACAACGATCAATCGGCTGTGAGGCTGGCTGTCCCCTCATCTCACCTGGCCACACCGTGCAAGTACTGGAGAGAGCGTGGGCTGAATGGCCATAGTATAAAATTTTCAGAAAGATTTGACATGACCCTGCACTTGGAGAATTTTTATATTAGCGCCCTACTACTGTTTCTCCCAGCTCACCACCCCCTTGGCCTTGGCCTGGGAGCCTGGCATAGGTTCCTGCTGGGCAGCTTCTGTTCCTTTTTTCCCATTTCCCTCTTGAGCTTGAGCAGGAGGCCCAGGCCAGGAGCTGCAGCAGCATATGACAGACAATTCTGTTCCGGCCGATTGGTCAGATCCATCGTAGTTTGGAGCTGTACCTTTGTACACCTACTGTCGTGTACATGAGTTGCTCGGTAGATGATGATGGTACATGCTGATAACCGATACTGACGGCCTCGTTGTTTGTGCTGCATGGAGCTACCTGTACTTGCACATTCAAGAGTTCTATGTCTGACTGTGTACATGCATGAGATAGGCTTGTAGCTAAGCTAGTGACCTAGTGTATGCAAGCTTGTACATGGAAAACATGAGCCCTGCATGTTGCATGCCTAGATGTGCTGCATGGAGTACCTTGGATGCCTTTGCCTATATCTAACAAGGTCATCGAAAAGATAGGCCGTGTCATGCACCACCAATATTTTATGCAAAAGAAACTATGTGAATGTATGAGCCGCATTATGTTCATCAGGTGAGCGTGGACCGTTGAGCAGCCGGCCAATGATATTTTTACTTCAGAAATAACAGCAGAGCATCTCTTTTTTACTTTATCAGTTATCCTGCGACTCATATTGAAAGTTAGTGGATATTCGCGCTGGTGATGATGGCTTGATCTCATGACCACGCTGCTTCGATGCTTCTACACTTCAAAGCAAGTACAGTACTCGATTGGGCATGTCTCCAAAAAGTCTAAATAAAAAGGAAGAAAAATAAACTACTGGTGCACAACATTTATCATGGAACAAAATTTTATTTGTGAACTGCACATCGAGTTTTAAAGGAAGTCTTTATTTAAGCTTATCTTCTGGTATATATTAACTTACTGTTAGCTAATCAATATTGTGGGGGTATTCATTAGAAGATTGTGTTTTGGGTGTTTCCTGCTAGTTTCTTGCCCCTTAAGTGAGGTTTCCTAGGTTGTTGTTAACTGGTCCTACTCTGAGTGTGATCGCATATCACCTCAGCCATCTAGTCTATATTATCTTGTTTCGTTGCATTTTCCTTTATTAGCTGATCATCTCCCATGTGTTTAAATTAAAGAGCATTCGTTGGACTCCAAAAATTGCATGCTTTTTTCTCTACTAAGCATGTCCTAAAGATTGTCCAGATTAGTAATTACCATGCATTACTAACCCCACGCTCTAGTGGATGAATGCTGCTAGCTAGCCGTATAGGTAATCACACTTTTGGACATATGCTTGAGGATGCTGTCTTCTACAAGAGCTAAATAACGTTCTTGTAAAGTAGAATATAATGTTCTTCGTGCCTTGAATTTTTAAATCTATCTTCGTTTTAGACTCTTGCAAAGTTCGCCTCTTTCATGCCATGTGCCTTGCATGGTATATCTCATCATATACACATACACTGCAACAAGACCTGGTCCTTCTCTCATGTGTTTCTGTGAGACTGTGACCCCCTGATGCGCACATTGGAGCATGCTCTGACCCTTGACTTTAGAGCCCTGGAGAAGATTCTGAAAGATGTTTGTTCGTTTGACTTTTGCCTCATTCATGTGTGGTGGTGTCTTGTTGGGAACTGAGCAAGGAGTTGTTGGGCGTGATCTGATGGGATTGAACTGGAGTGTGTTAGGTTTCACTGCATCTATATCTTGCAGAGAGCAGAAAGCTAGAATACCCCTCTCTCTCTCTCTCTCTCTCTCTCTCTCTCTCTCTCTGCGCAGAATATCAATAAACCAGACTTATATATTGATGCAAGGCTAGGCTATGCAGTTACCAATGGTTTCAAGTGTGTTGCAGGTGTTAAGAACCCCAATATACTTGGGAAACAATCCATCTGTCTGTTGCATTACATCAGATGTCAAGTCTCTGACAGGAACCACATGGTACAGTTTGCCCTCATAGCAAGTTCAACCATTGGCTGTCTACTGAGGATTAGGAGAGGGAGAGAGAGAGAGAGAATATAGAAAAGGCTATGCAAAAAGGTAACAGCCAAAAAACAATAAGTGGGGGCGATATACCTTTGTAGATTTCTTTGCGTTAACTATTGCCATGTCCTCTTTGGGCTAATATAATCCTTTGTTAATTTACCCTCTCCTTTTGGCATGCATGGACCTTTGGTCCCCATTTGTTCTTGAGTGTGCTCCCCCTCGTAGCCTGGCTTTCCCTTCCTTCAACTCCACTCAAGTGTGCTCCTAGAGCTACTTAATCTTGATCCCAAGCAACAAGACCTCTCCAAACCTCGATCAGCTTCCCCTTTCTCACTCACTCACTCACACAAAGGCATACTCCATATAGAGAGTTCTCAAAGAGACAGAGAGGGAGATGCTGTTCGAGGGGGTTAGATTTTGGAACATGTCAAATCACAGCATTTGATGCACCAGAAGGTAAAGTCACAAGTTTGTTTTCACTTTTTTTTTATTTCTGGTACTGGTTGAGAGGCGCATGAGAGAGAAAGTGAGCTAGCTGCTTCTGCTTGTTGCCTTGCTCGCTTTGGGCATTTCTCACTCACTTTCCTGCCCACAGTGGCCTCATGCCAAGTTTCCCCTTCTCTTGATGCTACTGCATGCCTTGCAGAGGGGGTATGTGATGAGAGCATGCCGCGGCAGGGAGGACGGAGGAGAGAGTAGATTCCTTTGCTGCACACAAGTTACACAAGGGAGCTCACAACACAATCCCAAGTTCCAGTGGTAGTCTAGGCCTTGCACACACACATGCAAAGATCTCTTCCCTCTTGCCACAAGGGATAAGATCTCTCCTCTCTCACCTTTGGTTTCTTTTGGCCTCTGTATCCTCTCTCTCTCTCCCTCCCTCCCTCCCTCCCTTTCTCTCTCTAGATATATGCATATATGCATATGCATGTATACATGCTGATGAGGGCGTATATCAAAAATTTTGTACAGAGCTGGAAGCAAGGGATCATATCTGCTGCTTGACACAGAGGCACATGTCCCTTTTGGTGGGTAATGATGGTGTGCAGGTGGATGTGATGATAGATTGCCTCATCTGGGGACTGAGATATTCCATCCAAGACCGCCCAGTGTCATGCTGCCTCACATTCACAGCTATCGCCCCCTGGCTGCGCTGCAATATTCCATTTGTTTGCTAATGTCTTGTGTCAAGATGCCTTGGATGTGAGTCCTCACTGCCCTCTCTCTCTTCTCTCTCCCTCCCTCTTTCTCTCTCATGCATCACCATAAATACACAGCATACACCCTGCACTGTTGCTTGGGCTAGGATTGCATGTGATCCTGCAACAACGTGTAGCCAATCGATCGGGGAGGAGTGTATAGCTGCAGGTCACTTGTGGTTACAACGCATGCGAGAGCATGTGTGTGCAATGTGCAGCACTGACACGGCGAGGGCCAGGTGACGGTGTGGTGTGCTCTTCTTCTCGCAAAGGAAGTTTTGATTGCCTACCTCAGGGCCGGGCCATCAATGGAGATCCTACCATGGGACAAAACATGATATGGTTGGAGAGTCGGCTCTGTCTAGTCTCTATTCACCCATTTAAAGCATTGCGTGTGTGTGCTCACACTCACATACACAGAGAGATGGTAGCCTAGCCGTCCAAATCGTCAGAAACTATAATATTGGTGTGCAAATCTTTTTGCAAAGGGTGTAATCTCCTGAGGCCTCCGTAATGATTAAAGAGTTCCAAATTGGCTATTACGACCCAGATCAGCAAGTGTTCTCACACTAAGCAAGGTAACTCTAATCAGAATTGCTGGTGTCAAAAGCCATGCATCATGCTTATACTACTGCTGCCAACTTAAAGCTAAACCTTTAGATGATAGCGTCGAGAACAATAAAAGCGTGGAAGATCAGTGTGATCATTAATTAGGTGAAAATAGATCGATAAAGCAAGCCTGCTTGGAGTAGTTTCTTAACTGTCTAGTAACAAAATATGCAAATGTGCCTTTTCTTTTTAGAATGTCAAACTGGATTATTTTAGCTAGGTACTCCCTCCGTTCCAAATTGTAAGTCATTTTGATTTTTTTAGTTCATAGATATTATTATGCATCTAGACATAGTGTATATCTAGGTGCATAGCAAAAACTATATACCTAGAAAAGTCAAAACGACCTATAATTTGGAATGGAGGGAGTATATTTTTAAATATGTACAGAACCAACAGGCTTGCAAAAATAATATTGTTCAGAAAATATGGTCAGCTGTCAAATTTAATTGGTCAAACAAAGGTGGTCAACACAAAGTGGTTGACACAAGCTACTTTGTGGTCACAGTATTGGTTCTTTTGCATTGTAGCAAACAGTAGTTTGATTAGAATAAATTGCACAGGCAGTCCTTCGAATTGTTTCACATGATTATGCATTGATCTTAATTTAAATGCACATATACTAGATCACAGGACCTGTTAATTGGTCACTTGAGGTTCAAATTATCCTAATCAGCAAGTAATTATCTTATTAGATATGCGGGACTCTTGCATGAAGCCTGAGATGTTACATACTCTACTGCATATTTGCTCATGGCTGTGCATATCAGGAGCCGTGTTTGTGCTATGGTGGTTTGGATCTCAAAGTGGCACACTTAACAAGTTTTGTGACTAGAAAGCATTTCAAGAGTTTAGACCTAGATGGAAAAAAAACACAAGTTTTAAGGACCATGTAATTTGTTCTTTTTGTTTATATGAATTACAACTGGTCAGCATGTTACACAAAGATCAGCTAGCTTCAACATCCGGAGCTACCCTTTTTCTCTCACCCATGTCCCCATCCACACTAATAGATAGTTTGTAATTTAACATAGTGATTTGGCTACTTGCAATAATATAAGCTTGTGTATTCTAAACATCTGTTGGGCATAAAGGTTCCTTTTTTAAGATTTACTTGATATCTATAGTTGGGAAAAAAATGTATATGTCACAATTCTTAAGAATCCATGAAGGCTAAGACGAGGTTGAATGCATAAATCAAATCGTAATATTCTTTAGATTTATATTTATAATTTGATTTTCCTCAGCATGCTTGTTTCCATTTAGTCATTTTTAATAAAGGAATAAGAATGTATAATCACTACAAAGTTACTTCCTCCGTCCCAAATTGTACACCGTTTTGAGTTTTCTAGATACGTAGCTATTAGTCGATATGCATCTAAATTTATATTATGTTTATATACATAGCAAAGATTATGTATCTCGAAAAGTTAAAACGACTTACAATTTGAAACGGAGGGAGTAATATATACAGAGTGGATATTTCAGGTTAATTTGTAGAATGACTTTTCCCACGTGGCCCGTTAATAGCCATAATATAACAGTTTATGCGTTTTTCGTGTACCCTGCTGACCCTTACTAGAGGCCATTGTGCTTGGGCGCCCAGGAAACAAATTATAACCACCTCATAGCACTTCGCACCTGTGTAGCCTACCAATATACACGAAACGTCGCATGAACTAATTTGTGTACACGCACAAGCACACGAGAGGGATGCCAATCATCATCGTTCGGTTCTCCTAGCTGGCTATGGCATTGGATCCAACGTACACGCACACAGATGTGCACTGCTCAGCAACCCATCCACCCGTCCATCTGGCTAGCTAGTACTAATCTTGGCACAGCATGCAACTAGTTTTTTTTCTTTTTTGAGAGAGACTTTGCTTTGCTTTGCTTATATGAATTTTTCTATAGAGAGAGAGAGAGAGACTAGAAGTATTAATGGCTTAATTAGCTCTTGATATATGAATCTTTGGTTGTTTAGGCCCACCTCACCAACACCAATCCTTGGAATGTTTTTGATTCCACTTAGCCTCCCCAAATGATACACGCCACAGTCCACCGGATAAAAGACAACTCCCAGCACACTCACTCGCCCTTGCTGCCACCTTTCCCCTCCCCCCTTCCATTCCTAGAGAGAGAAAGCACACCCCCACTCCTCCTGGCCTTCTCTCTCTACCAGCTCTCTCTCTCTCCCCCTCCCTCCCAAGAGTTTGCACAGTGCATCTAGTAGCTAGTAGCTACTACTAGCTTGCTAGGCTATGGCTGAGTAGGTAGTGGCAAGCTACTGTGTCTAGCTGAGCTGCTGCAGTCTCTCTCTCACTCGCAAGCACACCTCTGTATTTTTGGCAGATGAGGATGTCCTGTCACGGAAGCTGCAGCAGCGAGCCCAGATGCTGCCGCTGCCGCTGCTGCTGGACGTCGTGCGCCCCTATTAAACCCGCCAGGAGATGCACGCCCTCCTCCTCCTCCTGCACCCCCTCATGCTCCTCGCCTGCCACCACCGCCGACTCCGGCCGCCGCCGCCGCCGCTCATCCGCGGGCTCGCGCCGGTGAAGAAGAAGCTGCAGCGGGGAGGAACCGTCGGAGCTATGCTCGGCTCACTCCACCACCACCACCACCACCATCACTCCTCCTCCTCCTCCGATACCGACAACAACAATGACAACAAGAACGGCAGCAACAGCAGCGGCGGCGTCCTCGCCGCGGCGGCGCCGTCCGCGCGGGACCTCGTGCTGGCCTGTGCCGACCTGCTCCAGCGCGGGGACCTCCCCGCCGCGCGCCGCGCCGCGGGGGTCCTTCTGTCCGCGGCGTCCCCGCGCGCCGACGCCGCCGACCGGCTCGCCTACCACTTCGCCCGCGCGCTCGCGCTCCGGGCGGACGCCAGGGCCGCTGCCGCCGCCGGCCGCGTCGCCCCGGGCCTGGTGTCCGCCGCCGCGCGGCCGGCGTCGTCGGGCGCCTACCTGGCCTTCAACCAGATCGCGCCGTTCCTGCGCTTCGCGCACCTGACGGCGAACCAGGCGATCCTCGACGCCGTCGAGGGCGCGCGCCGCATCCACATCCTCGACCTCGACGCCGCGCACGGCGTGCAGTGGCCGCCCCTCCTCCAGGCGATCGCCGAGCGCGCCGACCCGGCGGCGGGCCCGCCGGAGGTCCGCATCACCGGCGCCGGCGCCGACCGCGACACCCTCCTCCGCACCGGCAGCCGCCTCCGCGCCTTCGCCCGCTCCATCCAGCTCCCCTTCCACTTCACGCCGCTCCTGCTCTCCTGCGCCGCCACCCACCACCACGAGGTCGCCGGCGGAAGCGCCACGACGGCTTCCAGCGCGGCCACGAGCCTGGAGCTCCACCCGGACGAGACGCTCGCCGTGAACTGCGTCATGTTCCTGCACAAGCTGGGCGGGCAGGACGAGGTCGCCGCCTTCTTGAAGTGGGTGAAGGCCATGGCCCCCGCCGTGGTGACCGTCGCGGAGAGGGAGATGATCGGCGGGGGCTACGACCGCATCGACGACCTGCCCCAGCGGGCCGCCGTCGCCATGGACCACTACTCAGCGGTGTTCGAGGCGCTCGAGGCGACCGTGCCACCGGGGAGCCGGGAGCGGCTGGCGGTGGAGCAGGAGGTGCTCGGCAGGGAGATCGAGGCCTCGCTGGGGCCCGCCGGAGGGAGGTGGTGGCGCGGGCTAGAGCGGTGGGGAGCCGCGGCGCGCGCCGCCGGGTTCGCGGCGCGGCCGCTCAGCGCCTTTGCCGTGTCGCAGGCGCGGCTGCTGCTGCGGCTGCACTACCCGTCGGAGGGCTACCTCGTGCAGGAGGCGCGCGGCGCGTGCTTCCTCGGCTGGCAGACGCGGCCGCTGCTGTCCGTGTCGTCGTGGCAGTAGCCCGCCGCCGCACCGGCTCTCCTTCTTCACCTGCTGCGTGCATGTACTCATGCCGGCGGCGGCGACGACGACGAAGACGGCCTAGGGTTTGCTCGCTCATAGTCATCAGTCATCACTACGGCATATATAGGGCTAGCGTATATATATGAGCATTGCATTTTGTTGCAATAATATTGGTTTCTTGTTACCCTACTACTTAGTAAGATTATCTCATGGTGGTTTTGGAGGATGATCATCAGTTTGTTGGGTTAATTGCAAGGAGGAAGCCCTAACCCTAGCTTGCTGCATGGTTTAATTGCTTGCTGTTAATCTTTAGCTGCTTGGATGGATCACGGATGGTTGGTTGACCACAGTTGGTTAATTTGAGGAGTTCATAGCTTTGCATGCATGGGGTGGCATTGGAACGAGCTAGTGATGAAGAGCTTGGCTTCTAAACTTGGTGAGGCTAGCAACTACTTAAACGTTCTAGAATCAGCTCTGCTAATTTAATTACCCTCTCATTTTTTTTCTTTGTTTAGGGAGATTTTTGTCTATATGTTATATGTTGGAGACCTATTGCACTAGTATTACTCCCCTCCGTCCAGAATATAGCTATGTTTAGACTTTTTCAAAGTCAAATCTTCTCAACTTTGATTGCGAATAGAGAAATAATCATAGAGACTAATAATATAAAAATAATGTTAGTTGATTTATCACGAAACCAGCTATTATAATATGGAACCTTTTCTATTTGAAATAAATTATTTTTAGAGATATTGTTGGTCAAAGTTAAAACTTTTGAAAAAGCTAAACGTAGCTATATTTTGGAATGGGATGAAGAGAGTATTTGTTAATTTTGATGTGAGAGGATCATCTGTTACTATTGCCTGTCTTATCAATACGCATAATATATGCATATGTTTGATGTTTTGTTTAAGTTGGGCGTGTGATCTTGCAGAATGTCCTCCTCTGACCGTACTCCCTTTTTCTATTCATGTTTATTATCTTTTTTTTTATATATATCTGAGGCATGGAGGAGGATCTTCTAGCTCCTATAGCTCACTTGCATGGCCTCATTTTAATTTATATTCCTGCACTTCACTTGCCTGTTGTCGCTTGATGCCGTTGTTTGTATTATAACTAATCATGCGTGCTTTTGCCAGCACTAGCCATAAACTAATGGCCATTTTGGGAGGCTGTTTGTGTGGGAGTAATCATCACTCCCGTGGTGTTGCAACTTGCAACAAGCCACAGTATAGATGTATGTATAGAGCTAAGACACCTAGTGTTTTTCTAATGTGCTCTTAGTAGAAAGAAAATTGGAGTGTCTCCTCTCCTGCCCGGGGAGAAGGGGTTTTGGGTTCTTGTTTTCTGTGTCATGCCCCAGATATGCTGGCAAGCTGTCTTTGGGAGGGCATGGCAGTGGCATGATCCCATGCATCAATGCCAACCCTAATCCCTGCCCCCTGTCCCCTCAAACAAAATCATGGGATTTCTCAAAACCAAGCCACCCCTTTTGGTGGCCAGCTTGCTCCCCAGCCTTAATCTTTCTTTCTCTCTCCTTCCTCCTCTCAGTCTGTCTCTCACTCTCCCTCTCCTGGCAATGTCCCCCTCCCCCTCTCTTCTCACTCGGAGAAAAGAAGAGATCATTCCCTTTTGGAAGGGCCCATGCTCTCCTCCTCCTCCTCTCTCTCCATTACCTTGGGATCTTTGATGTTGCATGCGTTGTTAATATTTGTTCCTCAAAGAGAACCATGGCATGCCCTACTTGCATTTGATTCCTTGGATGCTTGTCTCTCATGTTCATATAATAAGTATGTAGATTGGTACCACTCCTCAAAGTTTATACCCACAATAGTTAATTGTTTGCATGTAGGCATTAGAGAAAATGTAATAAAAACAATGTGTGAAAAGAAACCACAGTACAATGAATATTGCAAGAGTTTCAAAAGCATCAGACCAGTTTATCAATTTACATTAAGTTCGCCGAAAAATAATATAATTCCATTTATGATATTTCTCTTTCTTGTGGTGTGACTTTCAAGAATGATAACGGATCGGAGGATTATCATATCTTTTTAGACCACAGACTGATAGACGTATCAACCATATCCTTTTCAGCTTATCTATCTTAGAAGCAAATCTAGTTGGTTCTCACAAGAGAATAACATTTGATTGTTTGCAAGAATCACTTTTGACTTCGAAATTATTGTAACCACTACTTTTTGGCAGCATTGAACTCATTGTTTTTGCCATATTATTAGCATTTCACTGGTTCATTGTAGAAAGTAGGAAGAAATAAAACATATAGAAAATATCCAAATATTTTCAATATATAGATCGTGTTCCTTGCTTTCTACAGCTTCAAACTGTATTATTATTATTATTATTTTTGTCACTCCTCCACTTTAAAATTTATATCATGCGTGCATAAGCCTAATATGAGAATCAACAACAATATATATTCAAATGCCTTCTTTCTGTATTTTTAGTGGCCCAGCATGTTTCTCAAAAATTAATTAATAGAGAGAGATAATGCAGAGTTTTGGGATGCATGCATGTTTGTACTCTCGGAGCCTCTGGCCTACCCATTCTATATTTTTTTTTAAATCTTGAACTTTATAAGGTTTAAATTATTTCAGAATTACAGCAGATATTCATATCCGGTCATAGTCATATATATGTTGTGCAGTTATAGGTCTACGCGTATCTTTTTGCTAGTGACAAGGGACAGTATATTCTATTGATTTCGCTTTTGTTTTTGCATGTCCATGGTACCGGTATCTTCATATCTCTATCTCATTCTACCTTTTTTTTTATTTCGAGAGACAGAAAGGCATCTCTCTTATTTCTAGTAGCCTTAGCTATATACATCCAATGGGATACGGATACCAGAACTATACACATAGCCCATGCGAGCTCCTATGTAAAATCACATCGACCGTAAAAAGGAGTGGCTGTAACAAAAAAAAAACATGCCTGTTCTTATCCTTCTTGAAAAGAAGTAACAAACAAAGAAGAACAAAAAAGATGTAAGGACTACTGGATGATCTGAAGCAATGCGGCTGTCGTCGCATAGCGAAAAGCTTCATAGAATTGTCACTCGATCGGTCGATCATACGCGTAGGCTTCGATTACCGCCTGGATTTTGTGGGTTTGTGGGGGAATCTTCAACTGAACTTTTTTTGAGAGGAGACGAGGGATGGATGTTATGGGACATCGGCTTCGTCAACGTCCAATGAATCTTTATCAACATATACCTTTGTAAGCTTCCTAAATGATTGCCATTCTTCTTACTGGCTATAGCTGAGCTAGATGGAATGGAGTAGGTAGAGAGATAGCACGATCGAGACTGAGATGGCTCATCAGCTATGCAGCTAGCTTCAACATCTGCAATGTGTCACATGCATCAAATCCTTTGGAGCTATAGGGGGAATTGTTCGTCATCATGAGGACATTTGGCCTCTAGCTTCTAAGTTCATGCTGGGGGCAATTGTTCTTCTGTTATATTTTGAGGGAGAATTGTTATTCTATTTCTGTTCTTTCGAAAGAAAGCTATTGGTCATGACCTTTAACTCCTTGGTACTTCGCGAAGAAACGTTTGTGCTACACGTACCCCAACTGTAGTAGTACAACTTAAAGCTATCTTGTCTATAGACTGGAGTATCATTTCAAAGGGACTGTTCACAAATTCATGAAGGATGTATCCAGGAACAAGAATCTCGTGTCATTTCACAAGAACATGTTCTCACAAATCCGTCAGAAATTAATAGGCTAAACATCTAGAGAATTATTACTGACGTGAAACTGTCAGCAAAATCTTCTCGACAAAATCATGAGTGTTATGGAAATATTGGCTCTTTGATATTGCTTTTTACTATTTAAGATATGTATTGCTAGATAGCATAAAAGCTAGCTTCTGAAAAGAAAAAAAAAGAATAGGATGATATATGCAACTACTTACATAGAGAGCATATTGGACATTTCCTTACCAAAGAAACAACAGACGCAGTCCACAGAGGCCGCCGTCCTGCTGTTTAAGGCTGCCAAGCCATAAATTTTTGCAGGCGAGTACTAGAAGCTAATGCTCGATCTTCCTGAATCCCCTGATCGTCGGCCATGCATTAATTCTCTCCTATGGGCATGACGGCAGCAGCAGCAGCAGTGACGACGTACAGTGCATGGAAAAGAAGATTGTGTGTGTTCTACATTTCTACCTCAAAACCGAATGAGATGCCACACCAGCTGCACACAGGGTGAGACCAGTACCAAGACCAGATACTGACATACTGTATAGTACCCTTGAAGCTGGAGAACTTCACAGTATTTCTACAATATGACAGTTAACAGGTGTATTTATGCTTATTCGTTTGTGCGCATATGCATGTCTTGGTGTTACTGGTAAACATCATGAAACAGTGGTTTCCAAAAGTGATCTAGAATTTATTCAGGTGTTTTATATGGTTTCAAAGGGTCTGATGATGGGACATTACATGTGTAATGACATAATGTGGATGGTACAGGTACTATGATTTCAGTCAGCTGCAGCAGCATCTACGCCATAGATATAGTGTGTAGGCTGCTTCCATTTTCTCTCTTTCAGCACAAGCTAATTAATGAGTTCAAGGAAAGGAAGCAATGCAGGTGTGACTTTCCTGCCCTGAATGGGTGTGTGCAGTGCAACAACCTTGCATTCAGCCAACAGGGTGGTACTCACAGCATTCACTGCAATGATAGGAGGACAGGGATCAGCACACATCATATGGAGAAGGCTGATTGAGCAACTGTGTGTGAAGCTGTAGACCGGCCGGCCAGATCTCTGATGATTGGATTCTGCTAGATTTCTAGATGAGCTAGGTAGCTGCTTACATTCATGTTTCCATGGATCTTTGGGGAGGCATCTGTACTGCCGGTAGTAGAATCTTCTTCCTGCTCCTCTCTTTAATGCCATGCTCATCTTCATCTTCATCTGCATGCACTCCATGCATGGACTATTCATTGCTGCTGGTTGAGCTGCTGATGAGTGTTGATTAGCTGTGGTTCCATCTCCATGAATCATGAGATGCAGCATGCAGATGCAGGAGAGCATTTGGACATCCATGTTATGCTAGCTGCATCTTTGTTTTTGGGCCCCATATTTGTCAAGGGCAAGTCAATCGGTGCGTGTATGTACCGGAACAAAATCAGATCTTGGCGTCCATCAGACGATTTAAAAATGCCCTAAGAATCACATAGGCGGCGGCGACGTGCTTTCGTGTGTGGGCGATTGTGCAATTGCTTAGTTTTCTCTTGCGACTTTGGAAGTTTGGAGTGTCGTCTCTGGGACTGACTTTTACCCTGATCTAAAAATTTAGAGATTATAAGAAACAATGGACAGATCGATTTACATCTGATCCATGGTGAGCAACAGGTCCGTCAGATTGAAACCATCATGTATATCCGGAGCAAGTTCCTCACTGATCTTCTCGTGAGCGGTGATGAGCTCATTCTTTGAGTTGACATTACAAACATGAACAAGGATAGAACTGTCGCAAAAGTTCGTGTGATTTAGAAAGGGGTGGGGTAAAAGCAAACAAGGAGAATCACTAGCACGTTCGGCGTCTGGAAACCTGCCCTGACTTGGCAGATCCTCCGGCGATCCCGTTGCAGCCTTGCCCTCTATATAATTTTTCTATCCTCTCTCTCTCTCTCTCTCTTCTCTCTCTCTCTCTCTCTCTCTCTATCACCTCGCTCTCTCCGCTGCAAGAAGCTACCGATCCTATCATTGCATTCTCTCTCTCTCTCTCTCTCTCTCTCTCTCTCTCTCTCTCTCTCAACTTGTGCGTGTCACGGGCAAGCATGCGTCTCGTTTACTATAGGCACATCATGATGGTATGGTTATGTGTTGGTGTGGTGCAACATTTCGTACGTGAAATGAATTGTCACATGTGAAACTTCTATGCGTACGTGTGGTACCGACGTGCTGGCCGGTGTGAACAGCAAAATGCACTGGGGTCAGCGGCAATCCCGGCCATATTGATCACTAAGGCCCCTTCGGCGGGGCTCCCTCACCGGCTTCACCACCAGCTTATGTGAAGCTCTGCCAAAAGGTCACCAGAAAAATAGCTCCACCGAAGAAGCCCCGCAATACCAGCTCTCTGGAGTAAATCTGTGGAGTGGGAGCCAAAAAATTGGCTCCCTCCGTGTCTTTGCATGTGTTATTACCAAATTGCCCAACGAGTTAGCAAGAATCACACCAAAATTGCCACCGCTCCCCCTAAATCCTTTGCGTACCTAGTGGCGTGCCGCCTCTTGGCTGCCACGGGTGCGCCGCCGGCTGTCTTCGATTTGGCCAGAGCCGGCGCCTGGCGGCTGGCCTCCATGCCTCCGCCGGGCTGCTGGCGCCAGGAAGAGAAAGTTGGGATGTGGGTGGTGCTTGGGCGGTAGGGGAGCAGGCCGGAGAAGGGCGGCGAGGAGCAGTTGGCCGGAGGCGCGTGCGGCAGTTGGAGAAGGGCGGCTGCAGGGCGCGCGCGGTATGCTAGAGAAGGGCAGCGGAAGCCCAGAGGAGACGGGAAAAATGAGGACCGGTCCATTGGATAAGGCAGATGGAGAACGTGGAGAAAAAAAAAGGAGAAGGACAAAAAGAAAAAAGAAAAGAAGAGAGGAGCCCCTTTTTCATTTATTTTTTCAATTCAAATGGACTTAAATTATAAACTAATATTAAACATTCGATTCATCTATTAAAAAAACATATATCCAAGGGAATATAGTACATTTGATCTCTCACATCCATTACTAAAATTATAGGAGAAGCTGTTTTGGCAAACACTTTCCAAAACAGTTTCAGCTCTACCAGAGAAGCCGCTCCACCAAAGGAACTACAGCCGGAGCCGTTTCAGCCACAGTCACAGCCCTGCCAAACGAGCCCTAACTTTTCTTTTCCCTCGATCATTACGCAAGAGAAGGTGAACATGCATGCATTACTAGAGAAAATTCCATCACCGCTGGTTTTCGACGATCTGCGGTGATAAATTATCACCGCTGGTTTTTAAGCTGATCCGACTGTGAAAACTACAACCGGCGGTGATAATATCCTACCACCACCGGTTTGTATTATGAGCCGGCGATGATAGGTTCGCGGACCCAAAATTTTTATAGATTGCGATTTAAATAGAACTCGCGTCCGGCACCCCTGGCCACTCCCCTCTGGCCCTCTCTCATCTGCCCCTCCCCATTCCCCACACTTATCCGCACCCCTCTCTCATCTAGATCCCATCTCTCTCCCTGTTCTTCCCTTCTCTTCCCTCTTCTTCTCTCTCTCCGACCGTCGCCGCTCCGCCTTTGCCGCCCCCCTCCTTCCCCCTTCGCTCGCCCCTCATCTCGTGCTTGTGGTGAGAAGCGGTGGCAGGGCGAGGCGTAGTGGCGGCCAACGGGGCGAGGAGCAGCAGCGACAGCGTGGGTGCAGGATGCGCGGCGGAGGCAGAGTGGCGACAGGGGATCCGGCTCTGCGAGGGAGAAGCCCTGGTACGTCCATCTCTCTCTCTCTCTCCTCCGGTGGCGGAGGGGTGCAGCGGAGATGCGTGGTGGCTGGAGGTGGAGGGGCGTGATGGAGGCAGAGGGGCGTGGCCGACGGGTCGCGTGGGAGGTGGTGGGTGCGGCCGGCGGCGGGGACGAGGGGTGGTCGGCGGGTCACGTAGGTGGCGCGGTGGCGGGTGGCGACCGGTGGCGGGTCGCGTCGGTGGTGTGGATTTTTTTTGTTTTTTATAAAGGGCATCACCTCCGGTTGTACCTCCGTCGGTGAAGGGAATCCCTATCACCGCCGATATGAATCCGCCGGATCCCAAACTGGCGGTGGTGCAAGGTTTGGGGCCGACGGTGATATGCATTTGTGTAGTAGTGATGGTGTGTGTTGACATTGGAATCTTGGATGTACGAAGCAACAACCAGTGAACCACTTGCAAAAGCTCGATCAATTTGAAGGATCACACTCAATAAAGACTAGGATAAAATATTATATATTTTTTGAGCTAAAAATAACTAAGGGATGAATTGGATTATAATAGCTATGATCCATTACCACCCCTAAATATCTCTGGGGGAGAGAGGCCAGAGGTGTGTGGGCACAAGTGCTTGCATGGTTCCATAATAAACAGCTAGCACTTGCGATTTCATTTAGGAATCAAGATTTATGTATCTTTTATTACATCGTTTCTCCAAGGAATATCCTTTACTCCATGCACCTACATTTATAAAGCATGGTATGATTTGGCACGATCTTCCAAACTACACTTTGACTGTTTATTTATCTTATATTATATTGTTTATAGTTGCAAACTTATTATCATTGTAGAGTATATTTTGATTACAAATCCAACCATATAAAGTTTATATTATAAAAATAAAAAATTGATAGTTAAATTATTGATCAAAGATGGTAAAGATTTGAATCTTGGTATGTGCACGCGCCTTACAAATAAAAACGAAGGGAGTAATATTTACTTTACAAGGAGCCCGATATATACTCCATAAGACTTGTTAACTTACACCTACTCTCTCCGTCCCAAAAAGAATGATGTTTTGGCATTCAAAATTTGTCCAAAAACAATGACGTTCTAGGATTTAAACATTATGCATGCATGATTTCGTGTGTTGATCTCGTGCATGCATAATTAAATGGAAACATATTTTCTTAATTTTTTGTAGGCAAACTGATGTAACTAAGGGTACATGTGTATTTTTTATTCACCTCTAATCTGTCCGAAAATTTCCAGAAAGTCATTTGTACGCGGGGGGGGGGGGGGGGGGGCGGAGTATGTAGCAATGGAAAAAGTTTTACCCATCCAGCCAGATGATTGTGTGTGGACTGTGGAGCCCAGAGAAGCTGACAGCACGCTCAGGAATTAGGAGGGCTGGCTTCAGACTTTAGTGGCCCACTCGCAGACGTGCTGGGGGGCCACGTACTGGGTCTGGAACCCAGTAAGGACACAGGCGGCGGCAGCTAGCGCGCGCTTCACGCAAGCAGCCGGCGGGCCGGCCAGCCCAGACCATGTCACCATGCCATGCAGCATCTACCCCATCTTTTAGCAAGGCAGACACTCCACCTTGCACTCCTGTGTGGTATATGAGTGAGAGCATGTGCCTTTGCACCGCTCCTCGCACAAAAGATACACAGATCGACACGCATGGTAGCACACTACTGCAGCTATATATAGCACAGCAGCTACGTACCATGCCGGCCAGCAGCTGTCCGAGATCATCTCCATAGTCCCATGACACTCATGGAGTTGCAACCGCCCAAGATGTGTCAAGAAAAGTTTGCATCGAGGATAGACCCGATGAATCCACATCGGAGCTTGAAAAGTTACCGCCTACAGTACTTTTCCATGGAACCGAACCGAACTATTGCTTGGTTCTCAAAGGCAACAGCGAGGTTGAAATTAAAGATACTTGTTTATAGTACTATATTTGATCATATATGGCAAAATATGCACTTTGGTTCTTGAACTTCACACCGAGGATCAAGTTCGTTTCTCAACTTTCAGATTGGTCAATTTAATCCTCCAACTTTCATTTTTGGATCAACTCATCCTTATGCTGATGTGGTGCTCTATGTTAGCATAAGACTAATCCAAAAAGTCTCTTTTGCCCTTTGCTCATATAGGTCAAACATGTATGTACTCGTACTCCTTAATACATACAACAATATGTTTTTAAAATAACACAAAATATGGTTTCTAAAAAGTGTATCTACTTCTACTCTTTAAAGTCATTCATGTGCTCATACAAATTTGATAGGCAAAATATATGTACAAGTATTCACTCATAATCTTTTGTTATATATACAACTCAATGTGTGTACGGATGCTCTAAAATCAACATGTGCTCACATACTTGTAATACGCTATACATGCTCCATGTATGTATTCATACTCCCTCGGCAAACACATGTATCCTTATATTTATTTTGGATTATACGTTATTGTATTCTAAAGGCAAAAATTGAAGAGAGAAAAGAGACAAGGGTAAAAAAGACTTTTCATTTTGGTTTCATGCTAATATGGAGCCACATATCATCATAAGGACAAGTTTGACCTTAAAACAAAAGTTGAGGGACTAAATTGACCAATCTGAAAGTTGAGGGACAAAGTTGACCCTTGGTGCAAAGTTTAGGGACCGAAATGCCTATTTTGCCATCATATGTAAAAGAAATGATATTTTGGGTTGTTTGCATTCAAGCGTATAAACTTTGGCCATCATGATATCTCTTTATATATGTAGCCTGAAAATTTAAAAATGGTGTGAATAATTTTGTTATTGATATACTGAAATAGAAAATAGTGCTGTACGCCTTGAAGCCCATGGCAATGTTCAAAAAGTCACTGGCTTGCAGGGAGTAATAAGCTTATTAGCTGGCCCCTTTTCGTATTCTTTATAATTTGTTATATTAATTTTACAAAAAGATTGCCTAATCCACCAATGAAGAAACTAATATTTCGAACTCTGAGAAGAATTAAGTGAAGAAATGCTTAAATGTGCCTAGAATGTGTTATATTTGAGGATAATTTGAAAAAAACACATGATATGTGCACACTACAAGAAATGTGTTGATCTATGATGAAAATTTTATAACACATTTGTTCTCATCATAGATCTATGATGTTTCTGGCTGAAAACGTCACAAAGTTTCATATCCGAGCAAATTTAGTGACAAAGTTACGGAACGTCATTAAAGTTGCCACTATAGCCAAAAAGAAATCGTCACTGATTGTTACATGGTGGTTTTGTAATGATATAAGCTCCGCGAAAATGTCATAAACCAACTAGGGTCCCACATGTAAGTTTAAGCTAATAATAAATAGGGCGGTAAAATAAAAAGGAAAATGTGCTCCTCCCGTGGGTCGAACCTGTTACCGATCGAATGGGAAGTCTTTACCGCGATCGGGTCCCACATGTAAGTTTCAGGTGAGTCTTTACCGATCGAATGGCCGGCACCACGCTTCACTAGCTTCACAAAGACTTTCGCTGCGTAGATCTACAACGGCCCGCGGCGGGAATGGTGCATCCTAGCGGTGATGGGAGGATGATTGCGCCACCTCCCGGCTACGAGAGGATGAGGAGCCACGATGAGGTCATCCCCTATCGGCCTAGGGAAGGGGATTTTTGGATTTGGGGATCTAGGTTGAACATACTGGATTCGTGATGTAGTTAGTTTTTAATTTGGATCGTATTATGGATTGATAGGTTCTTGTATTTTACTTGCTTCTAGAGGTGCTTAAGTAATTGGTAGCGGCAGATCGGAACCTCTTAACGATGATCTTATCGTTGTAGATCCTGTAAACAAGTGCGAGCACGGGTATGCTTTCCTTGTGAGGTATAATTGGACATTTGACAACCCTGGGCGCTGGTATGCACCCTGCAGCGATAACTTATTTCAATTGTAATAAACCTTTGTTGTACTCTTGATGTTAGTGTTATAAATGGAGAATTATATGAACGTAATCGGTGTCTGCAGCGTGAAGGGCTGAAATGTGCGGCGTTTATGTGGGTTGATCCTAAAAGGGATGCTAGGACTAAAGGTATTCTGATAAAGCTGATGAAAAGAAAGGCAAAAGCTAAAGAGGAAGCAAGGTTGTGGAAGGAAGAATGCGCAAAGGCTAATATGAAGCTTGAAGCGGCTGCCACTGAGCTGTAGAAGGTGAAGGGACACCTGTTACATGCTACAAATGTGGTGAAGAAGGTTGAGCAATTGCTGCTGCTGTGATGTAGATTAGGATAAGTAAGAGTGATGATTATGAACTTTTTAGTGATGAATATAATGGCTATGACATGCAATCTGATTACGCCGCTTTGTTTTAATCTACTTTCAATTTGATTCCAGCATATTTACCATTCAGAATTCAGATACGCTGCATAATTGAAGAACACTAATAATATAGATATTGGTAGTTTGTATACAAATGCATTGTTGGATAATACAATTGGTGGCTGAGATAATAAAATCTGGCAGGGTCCCACAACTCAATCTAAGGTAAAAAAGGAAGAAAAATGAAAAGGTAATAGTGTCCACAATAGGGATCGAACCTGCGACGACCTCTTATTTCTGAAGAGTCAGCACTACCACGGAGACATAATGCACTTTATTGTTTTTGAATAAGGCAGCTTCTTTATATTACAGTTCTAATAAGTGTGGTCCACTTTCCAGTTGTAGGCTAGAGCAATGGGTATATCTGCAACGGCGTACACTGCAAGGGACTCGCCGGCACACTCCTGTTGGCTGTGGCAAAGACTTGAGCCTAGAGGCATGGTGCGCAGATCTGCAATGGGCGGCAGGAATGATGCATCGTAGCAGTGAAGGGAGGAGTAGGAGCTATGGTCAGGTCAGTCCCCTATTTTGTGCCACTAGTTTTCCCTTTTGTCAGAGGGAAGGGGATTTCTGTAATTGGGGATTTCGGTTGAAGGCAGTATCGTCCTACCCTTAATTTTGCATTCCGATTGGTGTTAGAATTTGATAGGCTATAGTTTATGAAGTGTAAAACTAAATATTGATTTCAAATTACAATGACTTTTATGAAGCATCCGAGTATTCCATCATCTTCTTCCGTTGGTAGCTACTGCTCGGAGACATCTTCTTGCAACACTACCCATTGGCATCCTGAAAACAAGTGCGATCATGGGTTGAGAGCTGTGTGAAGTATTCTTGGACCTTTCTCAATCCTGGCCGCCGGTTTGCTTGCTGCCCAAAGGTAATGGCTACCTACTTCACAGAGATTTTGGTTCTGTGGTTTCATGTGACTGTTGTCAACGGCGATTTGTAAAGGGACGTTTAATTTGTAGGAAGAAAAAAGCAATACGGTTACATGATATGGGTTGATCCAAAATGGGATGATAGGGTCTTTGATGTTCTGGTGAAGTTCATGAAGAAGAAGGTGCAAGCTAAAGAGGATGCAAAGAAGTGGGAGGAAGAATTGGGAAAAGCTAAGTGTGAGCTTAGGGAGATTAGGAATGAACTCAAGATGGTGCGACAACAACTTCAGAAGGCTACTGCCGAGTTGAAGTCAATTAGGAATTATAGGCACAATGTCAAACTCGCGCATGTGCTGCTTGCTTTATTTGTTGTTGTCGCAGGATTGATGCTTGGTGGCAAGGCTATTAAATAGATGGTTCAGAGGTGGGATGGTGCTCTTATATTTTGGTAGCTAATGGTTCTTAGAGTGAAAGTACCATAGGATTGCCTTATGTTTCTGAACATTTTCCCAATGATGTATTTTGCAAGTGTCACTTTGGTTATGTTGCCTTATGTTTCTGAACATTGTGTCGATGATGTACTGTCACTTTTGCCAATCTCATTGCATGATTTCATTTTGTTGTTTCAAGAGTGCGACATCAACAAATAATAATGAAACCATGGATGAAACTCTAGATCTGCTTGGTTGTCTTGCCTGAGCTTGCCCACTAGCCTTGCTTGCCAAGACTTGGCAAGGCAATCCTTGATGTGCGGTAGTTGCTATCCACCACTGCGCTACTCAAATTTTTTCGACTAACTCCACACTCATAACATTTTAGTCCAATCTATTCACTTTTCTAACAACGGAATGTACGTCTAGCTTTGCCAAGAATCATAACCAATTGCATTCATATCGAGAGGCGTCAGTTGCCTAGCTTCCCAGGGAAGCCGGTGCTACTTCCCATGGAAGGCAAGGAAATCCTTATTTAATTGCCTTCTGAACCTCACTATTCCTTCTTTGTTGTCACGCGGCTCTCGTTGCCTATTCGTTGCCTCCGCCAACATCTCCCCCAATGGACGGTGCCATTCCTCGCGTCCCTCGCGCCCGAGCCAAAGCGACACAATGGCCATCCTTGACGCTCCCCCTCCCACCGTCCCCACCGCTCACCGTGATGGTGGGGAGATGCAGCGATTGCGGCGCGATGAAGGCATCGCAGTGGAGGACCAGCTCGATGAGGCCCTGCACGCTCTGCAGCACCTGCGGGGGTCATCGCTGATCAGCCGGGGAGTGGTGGGGGAAGCCCTGACGCCGTTGCTAGAATACCGCGACCCCCGTCTCCCACCAGGCGCCATCGCCACTTGAAGCTGGCGTGCAATGGGTGGAGTACCCTAGAGGTTGGGCCGGCTGCGCAAGGGTCTCGTGGTCGGCCGCTCGGCCACTCATGTTAAGTACGCTTGCCGCATTGACTATCCTAGTGAGTGAGGGGGTCCTGCTGGACCCGTTCCTACTCGACGGGCTGGCGCCACCCATGATCATCGACGAACCGTACTGGATGGCTCCATAATCTTATACACCTCACCAAGAAAAGAAGGTGTCACTTTGGTTATATTGCCTTATATTTATCTTTGCTATGCTGTTAAGTAGTAACTTTAGATTTTGTTGCTTTGCTATGTTGTTATCTATTGTTTCTAAGATCAATGGACTGTTTCCTTTGGATGGAAGATCAATCCCCTGTTTTCCAATTCTGTTTAATGTTTCATTTAATTTGATTGTATTTGGAATAGTGCATCTTTTTATTAGAGGTTGAAAATCAATATATGATGAATATTAACAAATAATGTAATCCCATTAGGCTCTCTCTCAAAACCAAGGAATCTTGCTCACCTTGCCAAAATTCATACCATTTTCCTATAAAGGATCGAACATTTTGGTTCGTTTCCTTTATGATGGAAGATCAATCCCCTGTTTTCCTGCTCTGTTTCCTCTCCCTCACCTTTTCCGACAAAGGATCCAAAATTTTACTCCCTCCTATTTACTTTTTTGATAATGGATCATACGTCTGTACATCTCGCCAAGAATAGCAAGTGTCACTTTGGTTATGTTGCCTTATGTTTCTGAACATTGTGCCGATGATGTACTGCCAATCTTGCCAATCGCATTGCATGATTTTATTTTGTTGTTTCCAAGAGAGCCACATCAACAAATAAAAATGAAACCATGGATCGAAAGTTTTAGTCCAGCCTATTTACTTTTCCAACAATGGAATTTTCTTCTAGATTTGCCAAGAATCATAACCAATTGCATTCAGATTGAATATTTGATACCACAGCCTGCGACGGTTGCCATACCGGTTCCTATTTCCGTGCGTTCTTTGAGGAGTTGGTTGCCATCCTCGAGAGGTGATGGTTGCCTAGCTTCCCAAAGAAGCTGGCACAACTTCCCATGGAAGGTGAGGAACTCCTTTTTTTATCATCATTTCCACTATCATCAGTGTCATCACCAGTTCCACTACCATCTCGTCCCCGATGCGCGCACCTCACCATAGCAGACTGGCCGACACCATGAAGTGATCCGTCTTCCCCTCAGCCCCTACCTCCTCCGGCTCCCCATCGTGCCGCCTCTCCTCCACCTGATCCCCTCGCGCATCGAGCGATCCTCCGGCGCCTCCTCGTTGTCGCGCTCCCGTGGTGGGTTGTCACCGCGCTACCACCGTGCCGCCACCGGCAACTTCACGGTAGCGCTATGGTGCTACGCGGTGGGGTCGTCCCACTACGGCAGCGCTTTCGCGTCAGGATCCCGCTCTGATACCGGCGACCCTGGGTGACCATTGTGCTCCTCGTCGGGATCGCACTCCAATGCTGCCGACCTCAACCTGCCGTTGCTCGTGGATGGTCGCCACGGAGCCGCTGGGGACTCCCCGTCACGTTTCCAGCCTCTCCTGCGCCCTCGTTGCCACCTCAGAAGTTGACCTTGACGGTGACCCTTCCAGCTGATGCGTTCGACTTCGACTCCGACTCCCAGACTAAGACGGACTCATCTGATGACTGTCGCTGCGGCTACCGCATGTCCTTCCCCCGGGGTGACACTCTGCACGTCTTCTGCCACGCTTACAACACCTTTGCGTGCTCCGTCTGCCCTGGCACGAGGCATCGGTGGAGGATCCTAAATGAGGTCAAGGACCACGTCCTAGGGATGGCAAAGTTCGCGCCCCTGAGGGGAGAGAACAAGAAGAAGTGGAGCCGCCCCCACGTCGTGGCCCAAAATGAAGGGTGGATGGAGTGAGCGAGCCCCGTTAGTGGAAGATCAATGTTGTTATCTTTGCTATGCTGTTAATTATTAACTTTAGATTTCGTTGGAACCCTAGCCATCTTTGCTATGTTGTTATCTTTTGTTTGTAAGATCAATGGAAAGATCGATCCCCTGTTTTCTAGTCCGAAGATGAATCCCCTTTTTTCCTACTCTGTTTGCTCTGTGATGGGACATCGGCAACAATTTATTCATCTTCCTTGGTCCTTTGGTTTTCCCTGGTCATGATGCTGCTTCATAGCCTGCCATGCCATGTCTTGTCATGTGATTATTTATTCTCATCCCACCGCACCACAACGGACTAGAAACAACGGTTATCTTGTACTGTATATTTAGAAACAAATGATTATCTTCCCTCATTGGTTTTTTGAGTGGTTGAAAATCAATATGTAATGAAAAGTTTATTCCATCCTATTTACTTTTCCGACAACGAATCATACGTGTGTATCTCACCAAGAATCGCTATTTTTTATCATTGTACCGATGATGTATTGTAACTTTGCCAATCGAATTGCATGATTTCATTTTGCTGTTTCCAAGAGTTCAAAGCTTTTCCTAGGGAGATTAATTAGATCATTTATCTTTGCTATGCTATTCTCTTACTCATATAGCTCGAGAGGCCAAGATGGATCAAATTTTATGTTTCATTTAATGTGATTGTAGTTGGAATAGCGCATCGGTTTTTTTGAAGGTTGATAATCAATATGGAACATTAATAAATAATGTAATCCTATCTGGCTCTCTCTCAAAATCAAGGAAATCCTTGCTCACTTTGCTAAAATACAAACCATTTTTCCAACAAAGGATCGAACATTTTAGTCTGTCCTATTCACTTTTCCTCTAACGGATCATACGTTTGTACATATTTTTCCCAAAAATTGTAAAGAATTCTAATTTGTACTTGAGGATTAACATGGCAACCGTCCACGTTCCAGCGCCATGTAATATCACACCCTCCACATTCATGCAGCCGGTCTTCCTTGGTTCTCGTGTAGGCATGGTTACTTGAAACCAATTTATGCTATTCCTTGATTTAATTCCCAATGGGTCGTTCTCCTACTCGCATGCCCCTGGAAATCAAGATGGGTCGAATTTTATGTTTCATTTAATGAGAATATAGTTGGAATAGTGCATCCATTTTTTGAGAGATCGAAAATCAATATGGGACGATTATTAACAAATAATGTGATTCTATTTGATTTTCTCTCAAAAGCAAGGAAATCCATGCTCACCTTGCCAAAATTCAGACCAAGCATCTTTTTCCAAATACAGGATCGCAAATGTTAGTCCGGCCTATTCAATTTTTCGAGAACGGATCATACGTCTAATTGATGCTAATATAATGCATAAGAAGAACATACAAATCTTTCTCGCATGGATTACAAAAGGATTAAGGTAGCATAAAACTTCACATAACATCTTCATAAGTTATCTTGTAGTGAGAGCACTAATAGAAAAGGATTAAGGTTGCATCTTCTCCTTTTGGAATGATTCCGTTGCGTCGAGGTGGCGTTGGATGTCGGTCCTTAGCACCTCCAACGCCCTGAGGAACACCGGCAGCTCGTCCGCCCGAGAGCTTCCACATCCACCTCCCACAAATTCTGTTTTCATGCGCTCGTCTGAGCTGCCAAGATCTTCGACCATGCGGCAGCCTAACACGCCCTTTTCACCTTGGCCAGGAAAACGATCTCCTCCGCCTCCCACTTCATTCCGTCAACCCTGGTGGCGGCCTCCCCCGCCGTTTTAGAACAAGCTAGAGACAGCGAGCTAAGGATCTCGGGGAGGTAGGTGCGGAGGATGGAGTCAGTGGTGGGTGTTCCGTAGGCTTTGGGCTCGCCGGTGGGGGAGAACGCGACGACGGTGATGTGGGCGCCGAACTCCTGGGAGAGGTCTTTTGCCATGAAGAAGAGTGTGTTCGTGCGCTCTGAGAAGCTGGTCTGGCTCTGAGCCATGCTGGTGGATTTGGGCATGAGGATGAGCAGCTCGTCGGGCGGCAGAGGAGATTGGAAAGATGCAGGGAAGAGAGCAGAGGCAGCGAACAATAGGGATTTCTTTTGGGCCTTAAATAGGGAGAAAAGTATAGAGGACTATCAGCTTATATAAGAAGATACACAACGTAAGTTCCTCTATTCTGAAATAGTAATGAACAAACCATGACCGTTCTGATTAGATCGCATTCTTAAGTACACATACATGATACATCCACACAGATCCACACTTGTACGGTGGCACAGGTGCACACACACAACAACAACGAAACCATACAAATTTTAAATACTAAACTGGTGCACTGTCACCAGGCACCGACAGGCTAAAACCACTGATCCAGATGATACAAATAAAATCATCTATGTTACATGAAAGTGTCACAATACATAGATGCAATATATTGGACATGGACATGGCAACGAAGAGACAATGGACATGGTCATGGAGATAGATATGGCATAAGCTTATTCCAGCATACCTGCGGCAGCACGGAATGCAGCAAAATGAGGTTCGCCATGGAGATAGTCCTCCAATGCACGATGCTTAGCCCTCGAGTCCAGGGTAACATGACTCAAGCGACCAATGCCAGAAGCATGTTGTAGGATGTCACGAATACGCCACATCCGGTGGGCAAAAAAGCAGTAAGGGCACACAAAGCGAGCATTGCGAAGCACACGAGTGTAACCATGGTCCTACAACCAACCGAACTCAAATTTCGTCAGCTCCTCTGTTTCATCCTCGTCCGCTTCTTCCATGTCATACAGATCATATGGATCAATGAAGCTTGGCTGCTGTAGAGGTGGCACAGCATCGAAGTTGTCTGCTCCATTCGCTTGACCAACCATCGTCCTACAGACACAAGCAATGATGGTAACCTATAAATAGATGCGGAAGCTATGAGCTCACCTCTCACAGGGCGCAGAACCAAGTAGGTCACCTAGCACAACCACTAAACAATGTGTGTAAGATGAAGAGCTGATGAGCAAAGGCCTTGGGGGGCACGCCTATTTATTGAAGCACCATGACCGATCAACAACGTAGTGCACCTTCTCCCAGCTCATGCCTCACCATGAAAATACGTGGGATGCTCGAAATACGTAGGCCTACACTGATCAGGAATCCTGCCACAAGTATAGGATGGAATATGCAGGCTTTCGTTCATGGGTAGGCATGCAAAATATTTGGCAGGTAAACGAGTGCGCTTTGGTCAAGATAAAAAGAAGGAAAATCCTGATATCCACATGAGTTAAAAAAATAGATGTGTAGGCATTATAATTGGAGAAAGCAGCTGTTCTCCTTTGTGGTCAGTGATTGGAAATGCACCCAGGTTCACTGAAGCATGGGCGTCTACTAGATATTCATCTCCTGCCTATGTTTTATGCAAGATGAAACGCACTCAGCTTTGCTAACAAATGGATCCGATAAGAGCGCACAATATTGTCAGTGACCCCACAACAAGTGTTGCTTACCAAATTTTCATTTCGTGCCCAGTAACTTGAAAGCGGAATCTTCAAATTCTGTATTCTCTCACCTCCCCCAAATAATAAAAACATGGCTACCGTAGTGCCCCTCCAAACTCCCACCTTATATTTTCAAAATCAGCACTTTCCTCTCTGTTGGCTCTAAAGTCCAACTAGATCTATGGTGGCGGCTGACCTTGGCGGCCGTGGGGTACCTCAGCGGCGGCGGCAAGCTCCACGAGCGGCGGGCATCAAGGTGCGGCATGCTCGTCCGTACTCTTGGAGGAACATCTCAGCGTCCTTGCAGCGGCTGTGCCCATGCTTGCGCAGCTGAGCAGTTGAGCAAGGATGTCGTGCAAGCACTAGCTGCCCCGTCCAACCATGGGCCACTACATCTTTGAGCTCCACAAGTGAGAATCTCATTTCTTTTCTCTATAGTCCCCTCCAATTTTCTGGATCTACATATGCTTCACCGGAGAGCACTCTACTCAAGTTTATTTCTGTTTGGAGTGGAGCCTAGTTACGCCTAGATGTGACCACGGTCCCCATGCTGCTGGAGTATTTCTTTAGAGAAAAGTAAATTTCTCTGTATATTGTGTTAGATTTGAGGTCCTTCTCTTACCTGGCCGTTCTAGATCTATGTACAAGGCTGGCATCTGCTTTTGTATGGTCATGGTACATTCCTTATATCTAAGACAACTGACCAAATACTTATTGTGCAGGGCCTAGTATCACGTTCCTACATTGCTGAAATTTAATCACATCTCATGGTATGTAACTAAACAAGTGATTATCCTACTCATGTATTCTTTACTTTATTCAGATGCTTTGTTTAATATTGAAGTTTGAGTTCTACTCCTTTCATTTGTAGGCTAAAATATTGAAAACAATATTTGGGGTTGCAATACCAAATTCTGATCCTCATGATTTGTAGTCAAGTCCCTTCCTTGATTATGTGGCCATGCAGCCAGTCTCAGCTACAAGCTCAAGATCTGAAGTTTCTTTGGGAGAGCTACAAGAAGCTGCAGAACTAAGATAACAAGTTGTTGAATAGGAGCAAATGTTGAGCGACTTGAAGATGAAGGCACAAGCTTCAAATGCAATAATGAAAATGCAGTTTGAGAAGATTGAGAGTTTGAAGAAAGCAGTAAGAGAAACTGAGGACCTCCTTTGTCAATTGCTAAACTTCAGAGGATAAGGTCAATGTGTTTCTTAGGAACCTGCTCATGTCATCCTAGCTACTTGTGCTAGTTTGTGGGTATTGTGGTTTGCACTCAATGTGTTTCTAGGCCAGCTTTGTTCTTTGTCAGAGAGATATCATGTGTAGTGGTTTGTGATCTCTTATGTACAATATGCTTGTGCTTGTTCTTTGGTCATGAATAATAATGTGTGAAGTGTGATGAGAAACATTTATTTGTATGTGTGGCATGTAAAGATTAATTGTCCTGTCAATTACCGAATTGATTTGTATGTAATATTAAATTAGATTATATTTTAATTAAGCGCTACCTGGGCTACACCTTAAAATAACCGGGTCCAAAATTTCGTGGGCTCGCCCCATCAGCCCATTATTTCATGGGCCTAAACAAAGTTATGATGTCAGCATATGTTGCGCCTGATCCAAAGAGAATTGGGCCTAAACTAAGTTACGACGTTAGCAATTATTGGGCTCAGTCCAAGCCTAAATCAATCTATGACGACAGTAATTATTAGGCTCGGCACAACAAGTTGGGCCTAAATCAATCTACGACAACAACAATTATTGGGTTTGGTCCAACAAGAACTGGACCTAATTCTATGGTCCGACGTGGTATGCTATGTAGGAGCCAGTTTATGACGATATGTGGGACGAATTTTCATTCGTCATTATCTTAGTGACGCACCGAAATAAAGAACGTCACTAGTCGCAGTTTATGACGCTCGACTAATGACGAAGGATTTTCGTCACTTCCGTATCATAAATCACGGTTTATGACAAAAAACATGTTTATGACACTTTTTGTTCGTCACTAGTCGGATAATTACCGAATTGATTTCTAACACAAGAATCGATCAAGAGATGAAGACACAAAGAAAATTTTCCAATAGAATATGCATCATGTTAGAAATCCTCCAAAATCACTATGGGACAAGGTATTATCCATTTATTTGCTTGTTAGGTGTATCACGTCACCCGCATGACGTAGGCATGTTAAGTGCATGCTGGCATGCATTCATTGATGACCACGTACGCGGAAGGAAACAAAAGCTAACAAACAGTGTCCACACACGCGAAGTCACTTGTTTGACGTTCCACCAGACGTAAGCATGCAGTACGGGCGAAGTAGTCTAGTCCCTTCGTTCCATAGCTTTTTTTTTAATATTATTATGCATCGTATATCTAGCTAGAAAAATTAAAACGATCATGAAGTACTTCAGTGCCCGGACTATCCATGAAAGTACGGACGTGCACGGTCGACAACGCTAGCTGCGTCAAAACATGCATATACGTTAGCATGCACGTTTTGCATGGATACAAGCATCGCATCTCATGACTACAAACTTCTTTAGTAGAGGGCTAGAGGCTACATCAGTGAAGATGGATAGATACAGTTAAACCAGCGGTTGCGATTTTAGACATTGTTGTATCACGAGGACAAAAAGGAAACAGTTCGCCAGGTGAGTAGAGCATCGGAGGTCACTCCTTCGGATAAAAGCAATAATAGATTTTGCTTTTATTTTTCCTGCAATTATTTCCCTTTAATTTATGATCAACACATGTGCTAAAAACAATGTAAGACCTTGACTGGTGCCAGATGCTAGAACTATTTTTTTTCCTAATAAAAATAAAGCAGATGTTAGAGCACCCAGATTGAAAGAAATGCATGATTCGTTGAGGATTTGGTTTGGAAATCCTCCCATGACGTGGGCATTGAGGATAATATTCAGTGAGCAACCTCATATATAAGGAAAATGCGACTTATTGTTCCTGTAATTTTAGTAGGCTAGCTGATGCAGCCGCAGCTGCAACAATCTCAGCCGAACACTGTTATAAAGTGTGGATCAATTAGCTCCCTGTAACCTGGCTTATAAAGAGGCGAAGCCTCTCAAAACAGAAGGAAAGAAAGAGCGGAAATTTCATAATAGAGATATTTGGCTGTCTATCAATGGCCTAAACCTAGCTAAATGCTCTATGACCCTTTCATCACTCTGCGAGGCTCTCGCACCTTCTAGTAAACAGCTGGCTCTCGATCTGGTGCACGCGTACATGCCTGTCAGAACTCAGAAAGCGTGATGCCGCCTCTCGCTGGCCGTACGTGACCAGGGGAAAGGCGCACGCACGCACGCACGTACAGGACAGTGAGGGGCTAGAAGGAGGATGAGCAGAGACCCACGGCTCTGCGCCTCTGCGAGCCCTCGCAGTCGCAGGTACACTGAGAGCGATCGAAAAGATGCCGGCCGGCTTTTGCAGACGTGTGAAGCAATAAAACTGCAATTCTGCAAAAGAATATGCCCAGTACGTACGTACCAGGCGCGCGCGTGCTCGTGCATCTCCCTAGCTGTCTAGCATGGCCCATGACAAGTAGCACGTCGTATATAACGGTATAAGTATAACACACCACAGCTGGTACGGTGGATTAGACCGTTCCCTTCCGTCACGAATAACAAACCATATTTACAGAGAGAGATCGAGAAACAGTGAGACACGTAGCATATTTCTGTGCACGGCTTTGTACCGGACGCTACGACATTATCCACAGTTCGACACCATGCATCTAGAAACGACGTTACCAATAGTCCAATAGCCTCCAGTCCGTGTAGGCGTGTAGCCCCTACCCTTTTCGTAGCCCAGGCGCGGCATCTGCGCCCCTGACAAGATCGTTCGATCGATGATGCATCCATCGTCTATCCATCCATGCGTGTACGTAGCGCAGGCCCAGACGATGCACGCGTGCGGGTGTGGGAAATGTGTCCCTGATGCGGCATCAGATATTCAGATGGCGCGGGGGCTAGCTCTCCTGACCTTCCCTGGGTCACGTACGCCGGCGCCAGTCGCGTCGTCGGCAATTATTGGCGCGCCGCGCGTGCGCACGGGCGTCGTCCGTCGACGGGCACGCTCGCGCGCGCGCACGTACACGGCAGAGGCGCGTCAACAGGAAGCCGCCAACGTACTGGCAGCGAGCGCCGACGACACGCATGGTCAGATCGATGGATCGAACGGCGTCGTCCTCCAGCTGGTTCCATCCATCCAATCCATCACGCTCTTCAGATGCTCACCACCAGCCAATGCCGCCCGACTGCCGCCAGCTGTAGCAGCTACTACGATCAGGCACACGATCGATGCCTCCATTGATGTCAAAAGCCATATGGGGAGCTTCGGCTTCGATCTCCACGGTAATCATGTACAGCCACGGATTGTATCATCAACTTCCTTCCTAAGAACAAGCTAGGTACGTACGGCCAGCACCAGACAGCGGCAGCAGGGCAGCGCCGGTTACAACGTTGTAGCGTCGTGCTGCGACGTCGCACATGACATGCCACAACGCTGGCCGGCCGGCCGGCCAGCCAGCTAGCCACGGACGCGTCGCGTCCCGTCCGGTCCCGTCCGGTCCGTACCGTTACACGAGACGGACGTTGACGTTACAGCGTGGGATCATCAGAGGCGCGTGGCCCCCGCGCGCCCCAGAGCTACAGCGCTCGGCCGCCACCCCCCGACACGAGGAATTTCCGCAGCGTCCCATCCACCCGCCCATCAATTCACCAGACGCGCACGGCACCTGGGAAGGCCGGCGCCTCTCCGTCCTTCACCTCCGGACGCGGCCGTGGACGGCGACGTCCACGGTGACGATCTCGTCGAGATCGGGTGGCGGCGCCGGCGCCAGCATGTGGCGCGAGCTCCCCATCCGCTCGCTGGGTGAAGCACGGGTCACCTTCACCTCCCCGCCGGAGTCGGGGTCGGGGTCGCCGCCGGCCTTATTATTCCAGAAGGTTTTCTTCCGCTGGGTAAGCCAGCCGTGGACGGACTCGTGCACGTCCGAGCCAAAACCGTGGAGCTTGATCTCTCCGCCCATCTGAGTAATGTAGGATTCAGGAGGAATTATGAATAACATCGATGGAATTAACAAGGTTCTTGTCATGCTAATCTTAGGATTCAGGAGGTATGATAAAGCGGATATATGTCTGGAGCTTACGTGAGTGACGATGGCGTATAATGGCAGAGTAATGTAGCTGCAGATGACTTGAATGATCACTCTGCAAAACACCACACAGTTCATTGTTAGACTGATGTAAAGACAGAGGCCGGAGGCTGCCTCCGTTATCTAAAAATAATGTATAGGCATGTTAGAGCAGAAATGCACAACATATAATCACTTCAAAAAGAGTATGACAGTACTTTCAACTTTATCAACTGCAAGGAAATCTGGGTACCGAATCACGCCCATGTAAATCAAAACCAAACAGGAGCTCCTAACAATTTCATAGTTTGTTATCAATCAATTCAGTACACCTGAGAGCACACTAATTGGGTAGTTATTTGTGTGCTAATGATACTCTTTCAAATAAGCCATGCACTTTGCAGGCAAAATTGAACTTTCACTGACCCAAGAACAAGTCTGGAAATGGCATAAGGCTTCCGTTCCATCATGCACGAACCGAACCCCTCTGATACCTATGAAGTGACCATTGTTAGCTCCAAGGTTCAATTCATGAAATGCTCATGTGAGAAGTAGAGAGCGTAATGCACAATACCAGAACCCAGAAGAAGAAACCAATCTCAAACGAGTTCTGGAATAGGATGAAATGGATCAAATGAAGGACAAGTCCAGGATTGCGAAACCAGAAATGACCCTTGGATGGCTTTATGTTTGGAACCTCCGTTTCATTTGATAATGATGCTGCTGCCTCTTGAGCCAATCGAGTAATAATGTGCTCTAGCTTGGCACCAACGATAAGCAGGAGCTGCAATTTACCCCTTCCCTTTAGAAATTCCTCTCATTCAAATAATTACTGTACTTATAGTTAAACTTCTTGGTATACATTTAGAATTCAAAGGTGAAAGGCTAAATATCTGAATTCAACCAACACGAAGCAGAAGGAAATGTTCCGTACTTACAAATAGAGGCAAGAAAGCTAACCAGAAGTATGTGTGCCATCCTGCATTTCACAACGAAGCAAAACATAAAGGGTGAACAGAATCACAACAGATAGCTAGTTAGATGCGTATAATGCTATGCAGTTGCAAGAGTAATGATAATTATATGTTTTTACAGGCATAACCACATAACCCATTCCACAGACAAGTCAATGGTTCAAGTCACCCAAAAATGTAGGAGTTGGTATACAAATTACAGCATGTAAGTAGAAGCCATAAGAAGAGGTACTTGCTATAATGGGTACTTCTGCACTACAAATCTAATGATTTTAAGACATGAAGAAAATTATATGTTAGTAGAAGTACCGTTTATATTCAGCAACAGGAAGAAGATGACAAAAAGCCACAAATACCAGCTGCATGCAAGTAACTAACGTAAGATCACTTGTATATTTAAGCAAACTTGGACCTTTTCTCTGAAGACACCAACCTGATACCGACAACCCTCTTAAACTCGTGTTCAAGAGCACGCATCATGTATTTGTGGAAATCAAAGTCTGGTTTGTTGGGGTAGTGTATCTGAATGGAAAGAGAAGATATGTGCCCAATCAGCTTCAATAGAAATACAGGCAGATGTGTCAAAACTAATGAGAACGAACGAAACTGAAAAGTATATCATACCAAGACAAATGCTGATCTAAGAGCTTCATAATCTGATTTACTCACAGAATCATGAAATTGCTTCAAGAATGCAGTCTGCAACATGTTGTATAAAAATTTCTTCGTAAGTTGTACATGAAGCACACTAATCAACAGAGATCAACATTAAAGATGCTTCAGAAACTCCCAAAAATTACTGCACCATGCCATAAACATACACATACAGATACTATGAGATGCTTACAAAGATAGTAATACAGGAGGTAGTTCATCACAATAAACTAAAATGGAATATTTTACAACAATGAAATATGAGTAATTCAACTACAACACAGGAATGGTTTACATACTTTTAGGGACAAGTGTTTTTTAGAGCCAAAATCTTACCAGGCAACGGCCCTGCTTCTGATATATTCGTTTCCCCTAATTTATACTAAACATAATAAAAAATTGTTGGTTGCCATCCTCTAATGATGCAGATTTTTTTTTGACGGTTACGAATGATGCAGATTTAGGTACTATGACATACAAACCTTCTGTTATTTCATTGCCAGTTAATAGAAGTTCACAATTCTGTCTTTGGCACTTCTGCCATGGTAATGAAAAGGCATGCATTTAGTCAGAGGCATTATGCACAACTGCATGCTTTGAGATAAACAGTGAGCCCATATGTATTTTATTTAACTGAAATGAGCAATATGATTGGATAAGCAGCTGACTTACTATCCAGCTTACAACAGTCAGCTTCATCCAAAATCCCTTTGTTCGCTCACGGACAAATTCACCTTGATGATTTCGATGTAGCACAGCACTCAATGGTGCATCTTCTCTTCCTTCAATCTTTGCTCGCTGTACTGCAAGCAATTTTCACCCATAGCAAAACAAAAACAGTGAGCTAAGAACATAGAAGTGGTAGTGATTCACCTAAAACCTGGAGGCAAGAACAGTTCTTAGATACAGAACTCCCTAGAAACTACTAACTAGCATGTCCAAATAAACAAAACCCTATTATCAAGAGATAGAGAAAGATGATTAATGCCATTGGCAGAATCAGACTGCAATGCCCCAATATCATTGAGATTCTATGAAATACCGCTTGAACTAAGATATCACAAGCTCATGCATCATTGGCTTGTTCTGCGGATTATGAAGTAGAGCATCCACCAGAACAGAACTAACAGAATAGACAGCAACAAAAAAAACATATAATGATTGCAGGATTTGAAGAAATGACATGAGGAGCAAGGGAGATAAAAATGAATGATTTGTACAAGGAATGCGTTAACAGGCCTGGATGAGTTTAGGGTGGTGGAATTGAGGGACCTGGGAACCCCACTCCGCAGAAGTGAAAACACCCTACTTCAGAAGAAAACAAAATTTAAGAATGCAATCTGAGCCAATAGAAGGCTATAATCAAGAGCAAACTAATATAGATCACAGGTATTGGCCAGGCATACATCCCATTTCTGTTGGACATGAGGAAACATCTAATGCCTGAGCACATAATAATTAACAACTGGATGTAATGATGATAAAGTGTTCTAAAGAAGGTTCAGAGTACGAAAAGAAAGCATATGTGACTACAGGCATAATTCAACACGCTGAAAAGTTGGGAATGAAATTATTTTTTAGAAAAGTGGAATGAAATGATAACTCAACTGGCGCGAGTGTATTTTCAAAGAAATTGAAAGGTTTTCGATCACATGAAGACCAGATAGAAATCTATGTCTGTCTTAATGCGTATCTTAAATACCACAAAGATAGCATGAAAGATCCAATATTTGTGCTCTACTTCATGCATTCAGGAAAACTATCTATCTTCAAAATAATCTACTATAGCGTTGTGTAACATAATGTAGGGAACCTGCAAAGTACTTCTTAATAGTAAATAAAGTAAACAACAGGATAGGGCAATGGCACACATTTCTCCTGTATTTCTCGGTGAATTTCTTTCTCCCAGTGCTTCCACCTTCTCATCTATCAAGTTTTAGCCAGTATAAGTTAATTGCCCACAACATTATCATACAACAGAAATCTATCTTCACAGATATACCTTTGCTCCACCAAGTAATATTGTTGTGGCGCAGAACACAACGTGGACTAAACCAAGTACAAATATGAAGATGTGCAGCTGATGTAATGCCTCCAATGATAGCAAGGGAACATCACCCTGAAAAAGAGCAAGCCTATTGATTCATTGATGGTCACTCTTGAAAAACATTTTCTCACAACACAACTTAACATTGCTTCAGGTGACAAGTGACACAAAACTCTCGTGTCCAGCATATTTTGCTGTAAATGAACATAACAAACAACCCTATGTTCACTTACCAGAAACAAAAAGATACAATTCCAAGAAAAAAGATCTGTTAGAGAGGTTAATATAATAGCATAGCAGGCTTGTTCGCCTGGGCCTTAAGCCCGGTGCTGCACTTGGCCCTTGGCCGTGCGCACCAGTAGATGAGGATAGGCATAAGGACATCCTACAGTGGTGATACTTCTATAAACCTACCTAGGTCTTCTCTGTGCCTATACATGTGCTTGTACCCTACAGCCATCAATCAATCTACTATTGTTATGCGCCATAATCTCGCTTACAGGATCTTAATATATGAAATTGTGGTATACCCTAACCTTTTTCTTGCAAATTTTGGCACCTTCTTCTTCAACACTGTGGTTCTTCCTCTTGCATGGGAGCATGAAATCTGTAGCAGTTTCTGGAATGCAAATATTAACAATAAAACCTTGGGAGAGACTTAGGACGAAGGAAATGAATCCGAGAAGCATTAGCTCTGCAAGCATAACCATAGAATCACATTAGACAAAAAAATTCTGAGCAACATCACAAACTGAAGAAATTCTACCATGCTTTTGTCATGAAAACATTTTCCAACAGTTTGCACTGTTTCCTACAGTTATGTTTTTTTTTTAATATAACCAACTAATAACAGTTTCCAAGCTATGCTAGTTTAGGGTCTTTTTGGTAAAGCTCCATCTGATTCTGATTTTCTATGAGAGTTGATTCTCTGAGAGAAGTGATTCTGTGGCTAAAAGTGATTCTCTTTGATTCTCTAGCATAAACTCTTACAATCAGGATGGAGAATCACTTCACAGAATTAAGAGAAACTACTTTTTTCAGCTCCCAACCTCTTAGTTCATTTCAGAGAATCACTTCACAGAATCAACAGACAATCACTTCTCTCTGAAAACTGTTTGGCAGAGCTCCTGCTGGATTCAGCAGAGAATTAGCTCTGGAAGCTCTGCCAAACGCACCCTTAGTATCTTCACAAAAAGATAGATGATCCAGAATTGACTACGGCATACTGATAAATGTTCACATGAATCGAAGATTTCTCCAGAATGCTACCTTCTTTTAGTCTCTGTAGAGCTGAAAACAGTGCTTTCTGCTCCTTGTGTTTCAAATACTGCACGAGTAAAAGGGAAAAAACATAAGGAGGGAATCAAACAAATTTGTTTAATATTCAATTTATAGTCGAAACATGATTGATATACTTATATACTACTACTCTTTCTAAATGTGCAGAGATCAAAGTTGATCGCTGCCATTATTGTCGTTTAAATGGATTTAAAAATATATATATCTTAACTCTTAAGTCATCCAACCTGAAACAGTGGCCAGGCAATCAACTATGGAAGATGTAATTGTCATAACTTTCCATCTAATGAAGAATAATTTACTAAGAGAAAATGAAAAGTGACTGGATATTTGAGTCAGTTGATAATTAGGGAGACAAATACAATTATAAGGTAATGACATTGTCTTGCCAAAATGAAATCAGTGTGATGGGTGAATGGACAAATTTGAACTCCTACTACGTAATTCGGATCAAAGATACTATAGAGATATGTGATGTAGCCTATCGTGCAAAGTTGTCTAGGTTTCAAACTCCCTTTAGAAACAGGGGAAAACCTTAGATCTAAAGCAGCCTCACGGGTGAGGCTGAATCCCACATTCTCTCCAATTTCAAACCCGTCTAAAACAGGTCAAACTGTCAAAGGCAGATGAGGAGTACCAACTCAAATGCAACGCCCATGGCATCTCAAGCTCACCAAACCAGCAAGCTCACTGCAGGCCAGGCATAGGCGTCGCGAGCTTGTGAATCGATGGCAGAAAGGAGCAATACATTTCCCGTCAAGTGTAGTCCAAAAATTCGGCCATTCTATTCTAGCAATACATTTCCTCAGAGTTTCAGAGCACGCACGTACCTTTCCGAGGTAGTGGAGGAAGCGCTCGCCGGCGAGCGAGATGGAGACGATGACGAGGCAGACGGTGGCCACCACCCAGGTGGGCGTGTGCTCGAGCGACGCCTCCTCCCCCATGGGCCCTCCGCCGCCGCCTCCACCGCCGCGGCCTGCCGCTGCTTCCGATGCTGCCGGCGCGTCCTGTCCCCCGCTCGCGGCAGCCCAACCATTGGTCGGCTAGCGAAAGGCGCGCTGTTAAAGGGGCGCGGGGGGGGTGCACACGCGACGCCGGAAGGCGGCCGCGGCGGCAAGGAAGGAATCAACCTCCCACGGTTGCCTCCCGCGCGCGGCCACCTGCTGGATTCCATCCCCGCGCTCGCGCAGTGGGTAGGGGGCGGTAGGCGAAGTTGCTTTGCTTCGGCCGCCGTCCTCCTCCCCGATGCCACGCCACGGCAACGGCTACCTCCTGCCCCAATCGTCGTCATCACGAGGTGGCGCCGTGGCGGGCTGGCGGCGGAGCGTGACGTGCGTGCGGTTCGCTGCGTCGGCAGGCCCACGCGAGGTGGGCTGGCGGTTCGCTCGGTTTGTGTATTTGGGTTCGTGAGAGGTCGTTGCCTCGTTGGACCGCTTTCTCGCGTTTGGGCTTCGTCTATGAGCTCCTTGGTATAGATTTTCCCTCAGCCCACTCGGTCTCTTCCGGTTCTCAACTTCCTCAGCCCATATCCGACGCACAAGAGAGTGGGCTCGACGCAATTTGCATAGTAACGCAGAAGGTCCACAACGGCCCACGCCCCCGCCGTCCTACAGGCGCGTTATCCTCGTTATATAAACTGGATTATAGGGGTAGTGGGTAAAAAAATCAGAATATCATTTTGGGATCATAAATCAGCTGAATTATCCAGATTATTTGTTGATCCTCTTTACCATAGTATCCATTACAAATAATCCAACTTATACATCTCTGTCCTTAAATATATAACGTTTAGGACAAACTAGTTAGTTTAAAAATGAACTAATTTGCTTGTCCTAAACGTCGTATATTTAAGAACAGATGGAGTATAATTTATATGGATGATATGCCACGCCCCCTTGGGCCCAGCCAAGGTCTGGAATGGCTGCATCTCTCCACCCCACGACCAATCACACTTAGAGTGCTCGCTGCAGATTTTTTTTTTTCTTCTATAAATTCATAATTTTGTTATATTTATAAAAAACAAAATAACTTACAATTTTTTTAAACGGATAAAGTATACAGCACGAGGGAGTGCTCCCATACGCTCTGGAAGAAAGCTCAGCTGCTTTACGACAACAAACAAGTAACCACCCACGCACCAGGCCACCACTCGATGCACGACAGACAACAAAGAGTGGTGGGGCTGGGCGGCCGGGCGTGTACGCATCACGTCCGTAATGCTCCCCGGCGTCATGCAATTAACGGCCAAATGCTTGGGCCAAACAGTCGGCAGCGAATATTGAATACCAGGAAGATTGGCGCACTACGCTGCGCCTGTACAGCAAACTGAGGTATACTGAATTACGTGGAGGCTCATGCAGGAGAAAAACGGGCTGTTTCTGTTCAGCTGTTTTGAAATGGGCTTTCCGGGTGATGTCGTCAGTGGTGGTTGGCCGATTGAGGCGGCGCTGCAACGTTTAGCCTTGACAAAGCTGGAGCCTCTCTGTTCCTTTTTCATGCGGTGATCTAGCAGCTGAAGCATCAGTGGATAGAATGCAGAGTAGAAAGGTACTGCATCCTAACTAGGGTCCATTATGTTGCAAACAGAGGATATATCACTAAACATATTCGTACTTTCGTAGACCGTTCTGAGTAGCGGTTCACTATTTATTTATTTACGTAGGCTGGATTGTTGTTCATCTGAATTAGTAAGATTCAGATGTCTTCTGGTCTTTCTCTTACCTGTCCCATGAGTATCACTATACAGAGCAGGAATGCTGAATCTATTATGCGGAAGTACATATTAAAATATTTGCACTATTGATTTCAATCGTGCTATGACGTTTGTACATGGCGAATAAAGTAGGTTGCAATACAAAATACTGTAGATTCATCTGAATTGCAGTGTGAATTGGGTGGGTGCAAAATAAGGGACTGTGACAGTGGGAGCTGGGAAAACCTTGGATCATCTTCACTCAGTCTCTTTAACAGCACATAAGAAGGCACATTTTTGGCAAGTTAAACTGTAATTAGAACTATTTGTATTCTTTCATTTCGTGAAGATACAGGTTGCAAGCAGTAAAGTCAGATTTATCAAAAGGTTGAGCTATAATGTGAATATGTGATAAGACCTGCATATCCAAAATTATATGTAGCTGAATTTGCCTTGGCTTTAGAATATACATGTCACCTGGATAGACATCGACAATGAGGATACAGAAATAAGGGGAATAGAAAACATAAAGTTGGATGATTGACTTGGAAGGAAAAATTGCAGAGCATTGGAAAACAACCTGCGTCTCCAAAATCATGTGTAGCTTGGCTTCAAAATAGACATCTCACCTAGGTTTACATGGACAATGAGGATGCGCAGTATGAAAATAAGGGAAATAAAACCTGAAGGCAGCAGCACGGACCACACACATCAACTGTTATGCTCCAAGGAAAAAAAAAAGAATTTTACCTTGTGGCTCAGCAATCATGGCTGTACACTAACGTATGAGACCAATCAAACTGAAGCACAAGATCTGCAGAAACAGAGGGCCACACATATTAGCTATCAAAGAAAAAAATTTCAATGGAAAAGATCTATGTTTTGTATCTGCAAAAAAAAGGAAGGTTGACCCTACTCTTCTATTATCATAATGTTTCAGGAAAAAGGAGATTCACATTGCTCGGGGCCTAATCTCTGCAGTAAAACGAAAAAAAATGGAAGTTATAGCTGCATTTGAAACTGGAATTAAATTAGAACTCAAACTACACTAATTCATAATGGAAGAAGAAAACCTATACCTATGCTTTTCCACTAATCCCTATATCAATTACAAATAAGCACACGTGAAATGTTAATTCAATTATATTAGACCGAGAAAAAGGGGGCAGCATGGTAGGTCAGGTTGAAACTCACAAACAACAGTAAGCTTTTGCAGGTGCAACCCCAAGTATGTTTGTAAATGATATAGGTTCACCACAATATAGATCTGGGCACTTGTCATAGACACATAGTCATCAGCATTTCTCCAGTATATATTTTTCTTGTGTCGGAGAAGGTGTAACAGTGCAAGGGTGGAAAAATGTACATCACCTTCTCCTAGAATTGCAGAGTGACACTTCTCTCTTTGTAGCTGTTACACAGCCTCTCGTCTTTATCTAATTAAGTCAAATTAGGCTATAAGATGCTACCTGCAGCAGTTTACATTCAGTAGAAGGCAGTACATGTACTAAGAACCTTAATGTGATAATGTCATATATCATATATGAGTCTGAAGCCCCCTTGATTAGTGTAGCTTGCAGTCTAATAAAATAGCTGTTCTAGAATTGTCATATGGAGCTATAGCAAATTACTTGCACAGCCCTATGATCCCAAGTTATAAACAGAGCATGGAAAAGAAAGTACACTGGAGTAGATCTAGAATTATCTCTTTTACCTGAAATCTATCCTTCCAAAACCTCTGTCCTACTGTATTAGTATTAGATTACTCGCTACCTTGGTGATCTAGAACAAACACAATTAGAGCACCAATGTACCAATTAGAGCATCAGAACAACCAAGTGTTACAGGTGTCTATTTCAATCATGTTCAGTTACAAATCCTGCCTCAAAATCTCTTATTTTACACTTTCAGTACATCATCGCGTAGCTAAATCAATCAAGCATGCAATTGAGCTCTCAGGGCATTTGCATCACGTCAAGTCCAACCGTAGGACCATATAAGAGAAATGCAGATAATACAGTGGTTCAGAGGAGGACTAACGGGTAACAGAGTGGTAGATAAGCCTACGCGTCGAGCGCCGGTTAACAAACAGTAGCAGAGGCCCTGGAGGGCAGGAGTTCTCCTTTTGTCACGCGTGAAGCCTACGTGACTTGTCTAACACGTGTTGAGCGCTGGTTCGATGACAGCGAAACAACGACTTTCTTTTAGCTTTTTTTTAAAGATTCTTATGAATAGATTTCTGGCGAAAACATCTCAAAATCTAGATCCGTAGCTTGACGTCATCCACACTAGCGCCAAGCTTACACGTCTCGGCGCCAGAGGATTTAGCGCCAAGGTCGTCGGTGATGTGGGTGCTGACATGGCAGGGGGCTTGGCGCATGCGTCGATGGCATCAAGCTTCGCGCTCTAGATCTTGGCGCCGAGCTGTTACCCCATAGTTCAAATGAAACATGTATCATTATTCCAAGGAGCATGCAACAAATCACGCTATGGTTCAGTTGGTTAGGATGCGCGTATCTTATCCTGAAAGTCTAAGTTTGAAATCTAGCATTGAATCTTTTTTGCTACATTTTAATCTTTTTTTTCCTCCCTCCCCCCTCCGCGGGCGCGGCAACGAAAAGATCAGCTATATCAATCGATCAGTTAGCTTCCAACCAACCAACGCGATCAGTTATCCTATTTGGGAAGCTAACTAACAACACGCTGTTAGTAGATCAGCTATATCAATCGATCAGTTAATTCTTTTCACGTGTCTACGGAAACTGACCATATTCATGCAAGTTAATAAGCGCAGTCCCCTTCTGTGCATGGACACTTCAGAGTCAGCTTGCAACGCATCGATTATTAATTCGCGACTAGTTCGGTACGGGATTGAAAGATTCAGATGATTGTTGAGCTCACACCGATTAGGACTAGTTTCTACTAACAGCGCGTTGTTAGTTAGCTTCCCAACCAACCAATTAACTGATCGATTGATATAGCTGATCTTTTCGTTGCCGCGCTCGCGGTGGGAGGGAGAAAAAAAGATTAAAATGTAGCAAAAAAGATTCAATGCTAGATTTCAAACTCAGACCTTTATTTAGGATAAGATACACACGTACTAACTAGCTGAACCCTAGCGTGATTTGTTGCATGCTTCTCGAAATAATTATACATATTTCATTTGAAACACCAAGAGCTATGGGGTAACAGCTCAGCGCAAGATCTACGACGCCAAGCCCCCTGCCATGTCAGCACCAACGTCACCGACGGCATAACGACCTTAGCACCAAACCCTCTACCGTCGAGACGTGTAAGCTTGGCGTCAGCGTGGATGACGCCAAACTAAATATCCAGATTTTAAAATGTTTCTACCAGGAACCTATTTGAGAATCTAAAAAAAAGCTAAAAAATAAAAAAAAAGTCGGGTGTAACAACAGTAACAGAGGCTCTCCTAAAGCAGCAAGATATGGATACTAGTAATATGATTTTATTAGTTTCCTCCCAACATGGCTCCGAAACCGCCTGCCTAACACTTACCATACCATCCATTATCCATCTATCACGTGCATGCGTATCCACGCACTCATCATCGGTCCGTTTGTAGTGGCGCAACAACAAGCCGTATGGCCGGCCAGCCGGCACCACCACCACCGGCGGCCACACAAGGCAATAGGCATGTGTGTATACTGCTCCTAGTATATATAATGGTCACTGAGGGCTTTCGAGATCACCGATACCTAAAATGAGTTAGAATCTGAGAGTTCCAGCCTACCACCATGGGCTCGCTCCGTTACGATCCGAATTCATATTCTCCGCACAGAGATTTTTCTCTCTCTCAAATACGTAGAAAATAAAGTTATGTATCCGTCCAAAATTGTAGGTCGTTTTCACTCATCCAAAATAGTTTTTCTATGCAGATATAGTATAGGTCTAGATGCATAATGATATTTATGAATCTAGAAAAGTCGAAACGAGCTACAATTTGATAACGGAGGAAGCAGAAAAGATTCTCCGTACAGAGATATTAATATGTTTCCTAATCTAGGTAAATGGAAAGATAATGTGACCACAGCCTGCGTGCATGCATGCCTTTTGACCAAGAGTTGACCTAGCTAGCACGTAGTGTCGGCTTACCGGCTAGGAGCCTAATATGAGTAGCATTCTTCTACACATGTGTTCCGATCCAGTGCGCAAGACTTGGATGGAGTCGCGCACAAAGGTCGTAAAGATTAATCAGCGCGCTGGCTGAAAGCTCACGTCAGCATCATCGGCCATTGGCATTGCTTGGTTGCTTGCCCTCCATGCTATGTCACCAGCCGATGTCATGGTCGCGGAGACGTGGACGCTTGTGCATCATCCACCACCAGGAAGGCCGCGGCGCCCACTTCTGCAATATCTGAGACTTCTCAACTCATCCCTGCGCTATTTTATATCTTTTTTTTCTTTCTTTCTGTTGCAAGTAAGCTCTTATCTTCCTACGCACTAATCATGTATTTTCATCATGCCCATCAGCAGGTCAGCACCACTACTCCATGGACAGTCTAGACTCCTCGCTCTGGCATTTTTCCTTTTTCTCATGGACCCATGCATGGACGTGCTTTTTTATTTTATTTTATTTTGTAAAATGCGGAAAATTCAGGGAGAAATTAAAAGCAAGATGGTGTAGCCTAAACCCCCAGAGGAGAAACTTGGAGTCATGGAAGGAACAAGGGAGAAAGACAATTAGGGCTAGTTTGGCAGCTTGTGGCTGATTAGCCTCAGGAAAAAATGATCCAACGGGGACTATTTTGGACCTGGAAATCCCCCTCCACTGGCAGGGCAGTGCTGCCCCCCTCCCCTGTTGCTGTTTGGAGGAGATCCTGACGCGGGGCAACTCTGTGGGAGCAACTTGCGATGATGTTTATTAGTCCGGTTGACTGTGCCACCACCATGCATGCTCTTTTTAAAAAAAAATACCAACCAAGAATACAACATATAGTAGTGGTCCTAAGTTAATAGCATCACCTTTATTTTGTACATGAGCAGGCCATCACTATATCACGAGCAGCTCATCACTATATTCATGAGCAGCACATTTGGGATGACATGCTGATAAACAAGCAAAATCTATCACCAAGTCAGCAGGCCATCACATAGCATGGTACATGATGTTTTCTAGAAATTTAGACAGATCAATCTATGAGAAAGTACCAAGTTTCAGCCGATACAAATGATAGAACAACATTCATTCAGCTGATGCAAGAGACATAAAAGGATAGTTTCTGTATGTTACAAATTTAGAAGCCAGCTAAAATACATTCATTCAGCTGATACAAGAGACATAAAAGGACAGTTTTATGTGCATTACAAATTTAGAAGCCAGCTAAAATATTATACACTCTGACGATGGTAGACATAGATACAAAGCAAGTCAAGTCCCTCAAGAAGCCTCTGGTTGGTGTAATCCCTAAGACATCTGCAATTAGATCAATACTAATGGAGTCCCTGCTGAATTTGGTCTAGAAAAATGATCAGGTAAAGCTTGCAAGTTATATCTGACCATGTTAAAGACCAGGTAAGTCAAAGAAAGCATATATATTTTTACATCTAGAAGCTGCAAAGGTCAGCAACTCAAGTAAATATGGGTAAGTAATTTTGTTAACAAACCACTCGAGCAAGTGTGTCCTTATTCCCAAAATTAAACATTGCCCAGGACAATTTACTAGTCAGAAGGAATACGGTACCTATGCTACTCTAGAGTCTACCTAGTTACTAGTCAAACTAAATAAGGTACCTATGCTACAATACCCAGGACAAGATAATATGGTTTCAGCATCGAAATTTTTTCCTTGGTTTCTGGTGCAAAGCAAGTTGCTCACTGCTAATAAACTGATAACCATGAACTGGCCATGCAGCCCAAACTTTGCACTATGTGACCAAATGCATAAGAAGAACTAAAGCTGCAGCTGACGATGCACACACCTTGGAATATTAGGAAAGAAAGAAACCGCAGGAACTTTGATGGGCGATCAGAGCAAGGTCCCTTGATATTCATATAGTTTGTAGCCTGAAAGTTTGTTCATAGCACTGTCAAAGTTTATAGATCTTTCACCAAGGACTTGATATCACCACAAACAAATTGCTGCAGTTTATGCAAAGTACCAAAATTGTATGCACATATCACGAAATTGCAATATAGAATGGAAAGGCAAATATAATTTCCCCAATCCAGGTTAGGAATGGTAAGGGTTTTGTACCTCTGAAGCTGCCTATCCAGCAGAGATAGCCTAGCTTCTCTTCCTTACCTCCTTGTCTGTCCCATTCTTAAATATGATCCCACAAACAGAGGCAGCACAAAAAGTTACTAATAATCAATAGTGCTAAGAAGAATTATTCAGTAGTAGCTAGTAAGATGTCAAAGTTAACTAAAATTCAGTTTAAGTTAAGAAACAAGGCATGCATTTTTTGTTGCAGTAAAGTTAATTAATTAATAGGATTGTGCAGCATCAATGTAAATATTTTTTTCCGATTCAAATAACCTACTAAAATGACAACACAAACAAATGGATGCTTGACAAGGAGAATGTGATAAGCAAAATGAAAGAGGCAAGAAACATATAACTATACATTCTTATAGCAATGTTTGCGTTCATCTTACAAATATATATGATGAGTATATATCTAATTCATCTGGGACTTGAACCTATATATCTAACTAAAAAAATTGAATCAGTGCTAGTGCTCGTGCTGGTTAGTTGATGTTCCTAGGATTGGATCTCAGATAGAACAATTGGGAATTGAGATGTTAACTGCAAGAACTCACATTGCAGGCATGAGAAATGAAAACCCTAGGCAATCTGATAGAGGAGGAAGCAGGAGGAAGAACTCACATCACAGTGGGTGTCGAGGATGAAGACAAGGTCGAGGCGCCATGGTGGATGCGGAGGAGGCAATGAAGGTAGAGGTCCATGGGTAGAGGTGGTGTTGCAGACGACAGGGAGGGGACACGGCGACCCATGGACGCAGAGGCAGAGTGATGGCGATGCCTGGACGAGGAGTCAAGGCTTGGAGCAACGGTGTCGCTTGGACGGGAGGCGGAGGGGCGGCGGTGCTAGGACGGGAGGCGGAGGGGCGGCGACGCTTGAACGAGGAGACCGATCGGTGTCGGCGCGTCGCTCGGGGAGCCGCACAAGGATGTGGTGTCCGGACCTTTGAGGTGGGGAGGACCTACCCTAGGGAAGTCGCGAGGAACGGGTCGCCCAGCCCCGCGGCGTGGGCTTCCAAATGGCGAGTTTTGGTCCGTGCCTCAGTTTCCACGCGGGCCATCTGTCCGGGAAAAAGGCCAGGATCCTGGTGGGATTTTGAGCTCCCAAACTAGTCCTTAAGAAGCTCTGCACCTCTTGATATCAATCTTGGCTCCGCCACTGAGTGGTGCATATCCTTGCAAGACATATACGTATCTGGGTAATTGTCCTCGATGAGAGAACCCAGTTGTGCTACGGAGCATCTCTGAAAATCTTGACATTCCTTCTACAAGCCTACAAATGATTCATATGCACCTGAAAAAAAAACATGATTTTGTTGGAACGTAGAAAAAAGATCAAGAAACACCCGCAGGATTCGTCTAGAAGTGAATTTCCTTTTTGGTAGACATTTCTATGTCCACTGAAATTGATTTTCTTTTTGTCATATGAAATTGTTCTGCTTCCATACACAGGCTCTAAAATGCATGGGCATAAATGTACCTCATCAGGTTCTTGGAGAAATTGGACAGATGATGACGATGCCCTCTATCCAGACGACGATGTGGCGCTCCTTGCGCGACAGGGACGTGCTGGAGCCCGTGGACACTGAAGTTTTGCACTAATCTACACGCTTAACCAACTTTGAAGTGTCTGCACTCAGAAGAGGTGATAGGCAAGCATCAGTGTCCCCGTGGTTTAATTTAAATTAAACGATTTAACAAAAACTAAATAACGATCGCGACCGCGCTGCAACTTATTAGAAATGTCAAGTGGGCATGCGTGACAACACGACGTCTGATCCCCAGCAATCATCGAAGCAACTAATGCCCTTGTATCACGGACTAAACTTTAGCCTATGTCACATCAGATGTTTGATACTAATTAAGAGTATTAAATATAAGCTAATTATAAAATTAATTGCACAGATGGAGGCTAATTCGCGAGACGAATCTAATAAGCCTAATTAGTCCATAATTTGACAATGTGGTGCTACTGTAGCTATTTGCTAATGATGAATTAATTAGGCTTAATAGATTCGTCTCGCCAATTAGCCCAGAGTTTCTACAATTAGTTTATAATTAGCTCATGTTTAGTTCTTCTAATTAGCATCCGAATATTCGATGTGACAAGGGTTAAACTTTAACCCGAGGATCCAAACACATCCTAATTTTAATTAGGGCTATCTGTCAGGAAACGGCACTGAACAAAACAAACCCGATTGTTGAAGCGTTGTCTGTCGATCAGATTGAACTCGCGACCTGCAGAGCCGATCGATTTGCCCTGCACTCGCCGTCGCCCCTGACTGAAGAACAATGCAAAAGCAGAAGCAGCAGGAGCTCAGCTCTCCAAATTAGACCAACCAGCTGCCGTGCGCAGAAACCACAGATCATATCGTATCCCAAAGCCCCGGCCTATATATACATCGTGGTAACGAGACGTGAGGCGCATGTGCTCCCTCCACTTCTCGCCCCAGCCACTTGCCGCGGCGTCCCCATGGCCGCCTCTTGCCGCCCCAGCCATGGAAGCTTCTGCCTCCTGCTGCTGCTCCTTGCTGCCGCTGCTGTTCTTGGAGCGGCAGGGAGCTCCTCCCATGTGCAGCTGAGCGCCGAGTCCCTGCTGCTCGCTGCGGACTCATCGTCTTGCCCCACGCCACAAGGTTAATTTGATTTGCTCATCACAGTGGTTAATTTACTGCTGATTCTTTTTCTGCTGTTGGTTAGTGAGTTCATGTACCCTGCTCTGCTGCATCCCATGCTTCAGTCTTGGATTCATATATGGTTTATGTATATACCACATGGATAAGAAAATGTATCCGAATTACTGAAGTTGATTAAACGGCAAAGCTACAAACATTTAAGTAGCAACCTCTACATGTGAAACTTGAGAAGGCATGCGCTATGTGAAACTTGTGCTCAAGTTACTCTCCATCAGCAACTTCACCATGCTTGGCCACATGAAGAATCCGGGGCCATGCACGCCATACATACCTTAACCTCTGAGCTCTGACATGTCCCCCCAAATATTTAAAAATGACAGAGTGAGAAGTCATGGCCATAGTAGAAACAAAATAGGCCATCCTTTTTGCTATGCAGGTGAAAAGTTCACTAGCAGTAACTTTCGTAGTACTTAGTTTTGACCATTGACGTAACAGGGAGTCGTCTACTTCAGGGCTTGTAAGGTTCACAGATATTGTGCTGAAACAGAGTCCCCTTCGTCGAAATGGGCAACTAGAAGCTAAAACTATGGCTAAGCCCGTACAAAATAATGAAAACAGCCCGTCGCTAGATACAAGAGCACCTTTAATTATCTGAAAATGATGTGTGTGTTTTTCTTTTCCATTTTTGTTACACGAGTTCTCTGGAAATGAAAACTGATATCCACAAATTTTCCACGGGATAAAATTGCCAAGTTATTTAAGCTGTTCACTCAAGATTTTATTCTAAAAAGAGTACTGGTTTGCAAATTATTCTCTAATCGCAACTGAAAGTTTTGAACTTCATTCTGAATTCTCAAATCGAACTGAACGTCTGTCTGAAAATTCAGGGCAACAACATGGCGGCGCCTCGACGGGCACGAGGATGCCGATCGTGCACCAGCACGGCCCGTGCTCGCCTCTGGCCGACAAGCGCGGGAAGGCGCCGTCCCACTCGGAGATCCTCGCCGCCGACCAGCGCCGCGTCGAGTACATCCACCGCCGCGTGTCCGAGACCACCGGCGGGGCGAGGCCGAAGCGCGGCGCGGCACCGGTCCAGCTCCGGCCCGGCGCGCCGTCGGCTACCACTCCGGCGTCGTCGGCGTCGTCCTACGCGACGTCGGCGAACCTCCCGGCATCGTCCGGGCAAGCGCTGGGCGCGGGCAACTACGTGGTGACCATCGGGCTCGGCACGCCGTCGGAGCGGTTCACGGTGGTGTTCGACACCGGCAGCGACACGACGTGGGTGCAGTGCCGGCCGTGCGTGGCCTACTGCTACCGGCAGCAGGAGCCGCTCTTCAGCCCGGCCAAGTCGTCCAGCTACGCCAACATCTCCTGCTCCTCCTCCTACTGCGACGACCTCGACGTCAACGGCTGCGACGGCGGCCACTGCCTCTACGCCGTCCAATACGGCGACGGCTCCTACACCGTCGGCTTCTTCGCCCAGGACACCCTCACGCTCGCCCACGACGTCGTCAAGGAGTTCCGGTTCGGGTGCGGCGAGAAGAACCGCGGGCTGTTCGGGCGGTCGGCGGGGCTGATGGGGCTCGGCCGCGGCAAGACGTCGCTGACGGTGCAGGCGTACGGTAAGTACGGCGGCGTGTTCGCGTACTGCCTCCCGGCGACGCCGTCGGGGACGACGGGGTTCCTGGACTTCGGCCCGGGCGCGCCGGCGGCGAACGCGCGGCTCACGCCGATGTTGACCGGCAGCGTGCCGACGTTCTACTACGTGGGGATGACGGGCATCAAGGTGGGCGGGCACCTGCTGCCCATCCCGGGGTCCGTCTTCTCCGCCGGCGGCGCGCTCGTGGACTCCGGCACGGTGATCACGCGGCTGCCGCCCTCGGCGTACGAGCCGATGCGGTCGGCGTTCGCCAAGGGCATGGACGCGCTGGGGTACAAGAAGGCCCCCGCGTTCTCCATCCTCGACACCTGCTACGACCTGACGGGGTACAAGGGGAGCATCCCGCTGCCGGCGGTGTCGCTGGTGTTCAAGGGCGGCGCGTGCCTCGACGTCGACGCGTCGGGGATCCTGTACGACGTGGACGTGTCGCAGGCGTGCCTGGCGTTCGCCGCCAACGACGACGACACCGACGTGGCCATCATCGGGAACACGCAGCAGAAGACGTACAGCGTGCTCTACGACCTCGGCAAGAAGGTCGTCGGCTTCGCCCCCGGCGCTTGCTGATCCGGTGGTCCGGCTCGCCGGTGGAGTGTTAGTACGTCCGTGATTTCTCGAATAACTAATTATTCGCCTGCATCCGCTAAGCGGTAGGCCATCAGCGTTGCGGATGGAAGATTATCCTGTCAGTAACTGTCAGATGGTATGCTTCAATTGACTGACACGCAGTCGTCTCTGGAATCTGGATTGCACAAGGTGTCATTCTTATCCATCTTTCAATATTCATCCTCAATACACATGCGCCTTGTGCCACAAGACACAATAATCAACAAATTTGCTTATGTGGCTCGGCGAGGGGCCTTGCTTAAAAAGAAAAAATGGGGGGAAAAAAAGAAAAACATATAATCACTGGAGAAGAAACGGATGGGAACGGGCCATGTGGAGGTGGGCCGTTTTCGCCCCGAACGGCCCATGTAGCCGTGCTGGTCCGAAACTGAATACCGGGCCCGACCATTCGGGCCCTCTATATAGGCATTATAGCCCGATCCTTTGTCTCTGTCAGTGCAGCGGATAACGTACTCTGCTCCGGCCATGGCTTCCTTCGCCTCCCTCCGTGGCGCCATCCTCCAGGGCCCCCTCCTCGCGCCTCGCCTCGCTGTCCGCCGCGCGCCCACGGCCAGGCGCCGCGCCGTCCCGGCCAAGATCTCCTGCATCGGATGGGTACGTGCTCTCTGTCTACTTCACCCTGCCCCGCTTCTCGCGGCTGGACTAGCCCACGCCGACGACCACCTGTCACTCGTCTCTTAACTGGTTCTTGGTTGGCTCGGGTGTCGCCGGCGGCAGGACCCGGAGGGCATCCTTGGCGCGCCGACGGGCGGGCACATCTCGCGCCTCGAGTTCCGCCGCCGCCTCGAGAGGGACGCCGAGGCGCGCGAGGCGTTCGAGCGCCAGGTGCGCGAGGAGAAGGAGCGCCGCCGCAGCGAGCGCGAGGTAATCCCAGCAGCCCGAGCCGTGCTCCCGTGCTGCAGGGCTTTCCCTCGAATGGATTCCTGATGGCATGAGGTCGTACTATACTCCTTGTCTTAAATGCGCGCGTGGTTTCCGCCTGCTGCTAGGATAGGCGCGGGTGATCCCGGACACGGACGCCGGCCTGGTGGAGTTCTTCCTCGACACGGAGGCGCGCGAGATCGAGGTCGAGATCGGCAGGCTACGGCCAAGGCTGAACGAGGGCTTCTTCAACCATGTCTCGCGCGAGATAGCACAGATCAAATTTGCAGTCACCAGAACGGCGGTATAGTGTCCTTGCTTTCGCAACCTGCAAAATCGATTACCTAGTTGATGATCCATCTCTGCTGACATCAGTTTGTGTACGCTACAGGAGATGGAAGACAGATTGATTGAGTTGGAGGCAATGCAGAAGGTTCTTCTTGAGGGAGTTGGTCCGTTAAATCCTGCAGCAACATTACCAACTCAAGTGTGGATTGAATACGTATAACTGTGTTTAACTGAAACAACTCTTGCAGAGGCATACGACAAGTTGCAGAATGACCTTGTGACAGCAAAGGAACGGCTAATGAAAATTCTGCAGTCCAGTGATAGAAAAGCGACAGTAAGATCCATGAAAAGCTAGAAGAGTCTTATGCTGTTTTTCATTGGTAACTTATTTCACGCACCTATAAATTTGTAACTGTTGTTAATTAACTGGTCTGACACAGTTGCTTGAAATGGTTGAGCGGAATGAGCTGAACATTTCCATACTAACACTTCTTGATGAGAATATAGCAAGTGCAAAGACAAGTAATCAGGTGCTGCAGTGTCTTTGCTTTCTATGAATTTTACGGGATAGATAGCAATACTGCAGGTCTTTGCTCATCTACTCTTGCAGGTCTCCTGTGTCCTAACTTTTGTATTTCCGTTGGTCTACTTTGCAGGATGAGGCTGTTGCTTTCATGGAGAACGTGCGATCATCGATCGTGAAATATATAACAGTATAAATCTTGTATGTATTTGTCAATGGTGCATTAATTCCAGGATTTACTTATCTTTGCAGTACAGTTTTGTAAACATGCCATGAGCATGTAATTTACAAAGGATGTCTTGTGGACGTGGAAGCTTGAATTAGTGTTGGCTGTATTTAGTTGATCTTTCATATATGCTCAAATCATCAGCATCGTTAGTGTAACTGGTAAAGAGAAATTGTGAGACCTTATACCTGTACTACCAAGAAATAATGCAAAGTTTGAGCTCTTTTTTTGTTAATTTTATTTCCGATGGATTACATAATTTGTTGAATTTGTGTTTTTATGTTTCTATACAAGATCAGAATGATCCTCTTTATTGAATTCATATCTTAAATATAATAGTGGAACAACGATTTCTATATTCGATCTCTTGCTGAGAATGTTTAAAGAAGTGATTATAGTTAGCTGTAAGTACGAATCTTGTGGCACGACTAAGTATATGGAAAGTTCGCGTTATCTTTATTTCTTTGTATTAAGTATTAAGAGAAGGGCACATAGTAAATGTTTAAATTGCGTTTTGGGGTCCATATGTAACCCCATATTAGTATTTTGCACAATTGACGTTGGAGCTCAAACAATGCTTCTGAGTGCCAGAGAACAGCAACCAGAACGCTGCAATGCTATCTGTTTTCATTCTTTTTTTTTTTGGAGAAACAATGCTATCGGTATTGACTTCTTGTTTTCACGGCCTGGTTGCCTGCCAAGCTCTACCAAATCCCCTGGTTCTGCTGTGATGGCCTGGTAGCCTGATTAGGTTCAAATTTTTACCATATTTACCCTCCACGACTCAATTCCATCTACTCACAAGGTAAGAGCACCCCTTCAATTTGCTCAGCTTCGTCCTGAGAATAGCAGGAAAGCATGCTTCGGGAGCTTTTTTGTTTCTTGTGTCATTGTGTGGGATCCTGGTATATGCTGCATGCATGCTGGCTTTACATTGATGCTTGTCAAGTGTTGGAAAATGGCAGGTTTTTGCATCCCGTAACCAAGTCAATTTTGCCCATCTCTGTGTGTGTTACCGATGGTTGCATTTTCAGTTTGAAGTCATGTCATTTTTCGAAGTCATATTGCTCACCTACATGTGTTTATTGATAGTTTCATCAGCTCATTTGTTAATTTTTGAAAGAAAGAGGACTATACTAAAGATGAATCATGGTACATCCACAGATTATATGAATAAACCTGAAAAATGAAAGAATTACATTAAACATCCTTCAGGCTGTTCCCGCTTTAGTTTCTTGTCCCCGGTGATCTCTATTACCCTTCACGTCATTGTGTTGAATAGGACGAGACGATGAGAACATAGAAGCATTGGATAACTTTTTCTTTCTTTTTCGAGAATACGCAGGAGAGCTGCGCATCTAAGAAGAATAGAATTGTTACAACACGGTCCTTTGCGGTCGCCGCACACACGCATATTACATTGCTAGTGGACTATACGGCATAAGATTCAATCGGTTGACTGGGGTAATTAGCTAGGTAGCTAAACTAAGGACTACTTGCTTGGTCTCCCCGTCCTGGACCAACAGTTGCCGCCATTGGCCATCCTGCCGCCGCCATGTATTTATCCAGAGGTGTCCTTCCCTCACGACAACGGCCTCCACCATCCGTCCTGCAGCTTGACTTGGGCAATTGTCAAAGGTTCGGTTGTTTCTTTCCTTCCACAGACTCCAAGTGACTAGCATGACGATCGAGTCCAGGCCTTTCTGTTTCAGTGAGTCGTGGCCTGCTCTGAAAGACAACCACCAGTCCAACAAGGCTGCCTCTCCTGGTGGTGACTGGTAGGATAGCCCAATCAAGATCAGGATGGCGAACCATACTTGCCTTGTACAAGAGCAGTGCACAAACAGGTGGTCCACTGATTCCAGTTCTTGGTCACAAAGCGTACACAGAGCTGGATCCTGCAGACCATGCCGGTGGCGGTGGTCTGCTGTCCAGAGACGGCGTCGGACGGCAAGCCAGGCGAAGAACTTGACTTTCAGTGGCACCCAGGCTCTCCAAATTGGCTTTGCCCCTGCAAATCGAGTTGATGACATCTTCTGTCCCTGGCTGCAGATGAACCGATTCAACTAGCGGCCACAGCTGGAGGTATTGCCCAATGGCTTGCACTGTTAGTAATCCGGTAATATCCAGAACCCATTGCTTGTCAATTGAGGCTTCAGAGACCGTCCGTCGCTTCCGGACCCTTGGCCTGACGAGCTGACAGAGGTCCGGCGCAATGGCGCATGGCGAGTCTGAACCCATCCATCTGTCAGTCCAGGATAGGGCCAGTCGCCCGTCGCCCACCCTTATGTCCATTGATGCTTGGAACATGTCCTGGACGTGCTTATCAACGCCAAAGTCGAGCTCTAGGTGTCGCCATGGTCTTGTTTCATCCATTCACTTTAACCATAGCCAGCGGAGGCGTAGGGCGTAAGTCAGGGACGCCGAGTCCACCGTACTCTGGCGGTCTGCAAACAGATGTCCAGGCCACCAGGCATTGCCCACCGTTGGCCTTCTCCTTGCCAGCCCACAAGAAACCTCTCCTTCTCTTATCGATTTCTTGAAACACCCAGTCAGGTATTTTGAGGGAGATGATGGTATGAATGCATTTGGAGGACATTACTGCTTTGACGGTCGTCAGCCTCCCAGCCATGTTCATCAATGGCGCCTTCCATGTGGGGATGCTTGCGCTTACTCTGTCAACCTTTCTTAGGCGGCCGACAGTGAGTGGCAGGCCCAAGTATTGGATAGGGAAGTCAGAGATTTGCGCGGGGAAGAGCTCCCTGACCCTGTCAATGTCCTCCTCTTCGCATGCGATAGGCGCAACCAGGCTCTTCTGAAGGTTTGTTCTCAATCCCGAGCAGTCACCAAAGAAAGTCATGATTTCTTTGGTGGTGATCAGATCTTGCACCGTGGGGGCGATGAACAGCACGACTTCGTCAACATATAGGGAACACTGATGGTGAATTGCTGGGTTTGCAGGTGGAGACAGGACGCCGCTGCGGGCTACTTGTTGGAAGAGCCGGCGCAGAACTTCCATGAGGAGGATGAACAGCAGCGGGCCCTCTCGCATTGTGAATCAATTTACCGGGCTCTCCATTCAACAGTAACCGTGTGGAGGCCGAGGAAACCAGCATTGAGATCCAGTCCCGCCAACGAGTACCGAAACCAAATCCTTCCAGAACTTGGATGAGGAAAGGCCATTCGACCGTGTCAAAAGCCTTGGATATGTCGAGCTTGAGTAGAAGAGACGGCTTCTTCTTTCTATGCAGCGTCTTTGCCGCCAGCTCCAAGAATTTGAAGTTGTCATGAATGGAGTGCTTCTTGATGAAAGCACTCTGATTAACATCAACCATTTTCTCCAGCTCTGGTGCCAGTCGGTTCGCCAGTAGCTTTGCCACCAGTTTTGCAAAACTAAATGGTTAAGTTGTTTAACTCGGTGGACTTGTTGTATTCTCTGGAACCACTCACCTTCGTGTGAGTTTGCTAACCAAACTAAATGGTTAAGTTGTTTAACTCGGTGGACTTGTTGTATTCTCTGGAACCACTCACCTTCGTGTGAGTTTGCTAACTCGATCCTGTTCACGTGGTTAATCGGATGAAATCCGACGGCACTTCGTGTTAACTTGGCTTAGGCATGGGTGTCACATGTTAGGCGATTTAACCCTGTTTAATCAAGTTAATCCGAAGTGGATCCGCCACACCATGGTCACAATTTTTTCCCCACGTACAGAAGGAAGGCTGCCCAGATGTTGTTACAGTACCTCACCCCCTCCGCGTTGGCCTAGGCTAGCAACTTTATACAAGTAAAGTATAGTAGATCACTGTTGTCACAGTGTCGTCTCGCCGACGCCCTCCGCGGTTGAGTCCACAGTCCAATCCAACTGACCAGCTCCTCGTCCCCATCCATTCACCATGGCGGTGGCGGAAGAGAAGGTAGCCCACACATCGTCCTCTTTCCTCTCTTGGCGCACGGCCATGTCTCCGCCTTCCTCCACCTGGCCAGCCTCCTCCACACGCGCCGCCTGGGGCTTGACGTCACGCTCGTCTCCACCCCGCGCATCCTGGGCTCCCTCTCCATCCCGTCGGCACCCTCTCCCCTACACCTCCACGCGCTTTCGTTCTCGCCTGCCGAGCACGGCCTGCCAGACGCCTACTCCCTCGTCGACATCCAGTTCGGCCAGTTCATCACCTTCTTCCAGGCCTCCAAGTCGCTCCGCCCCACGTTCGAGGAGTTCATCTCGAGCATCGCTTCCCGTTCCCTGGTCTACATCGTCTCGGACGCCTTCTTCAGGTGGACAGTCGACGTCGCGCGCGCGGGGTGCGTCCCACGTCGTGTTCCTCCTGGGCGGCGCGTTTGGCAACACCGTGTTCTTCTCCGTGGGGAGCACCTCCCGCACGCTCACACGATGGCCGACGAGTTCCCGCTGCCGGATTTCCCCGACGTCATGCTCCATTGCACACAGATCCCGAGGTACATGCTCGCAGCGACGGGGGCGGACCCCTGGACGGCCTTCTTCTAGTGCGTCATCGCCTCCTGCCGCAAGACCGACGCACTCCTCGTCAACACCGTCCAGGAGCTGGAACCCTCCGGCCTTGACATGCTCTGGAGGAGCTTCGGCGCCCAGTGGCTGGACGCACACCCGCCGGCCAGGGCGTGCTCCAATTCTTCATCAGCGTCGGGCAGGGGGGTGCATGCCGGCGGGTGGAACGATCGGAGGAAGGGGAGATGGCGGCGGCGGCGGAACAGGAGATCGTGAGGGAGGGGGCGGGGCGGCGGCGGAACAAGAGCTCGCGAGGGAGGGGGCGGCGGTGGAACAGGAGATCATGAGGGAGGTGTTGGTTTTTTTCCCTCAAAGCGGTACGTGTAAATAGCGGCATTGGTGGGTAATTTCCACCAAACTCCAAGAGAAGGTATGACACTAGTTTTTAAGGAATACCCTTTAAGGAGCTCTAGAAAAATCTTGGAGTTATCCCCCAGATACATTTTTTTCCTAAAGTTGGTATAGTTGGAGCTGGAGGTGTTTGCAAAGATGAATCTTAAGCGGAACTGTAAAAATTGGAGCGGAGCGGTCCGCTCTGAGTACTATGCGTTTAGTGCTCACGAAAGTAGCCAGCCCTACTATCTTGGCGTGGGCAGCCCAACCCAGCCCGAAACAAACGGTCTTATACTCCTATGGCCAGCCCAGCCCGGTGTGTCATTAGCTGGGCTGTTATTACTGGTCCCAGTTTCCGGACCCCATCCATTTCTTCACATCACACACCGCCTTTTTCGGCGCTCCCCGTCAACCTTCCTCTGACTCCGCTCCACTCCATCCATCCCCTTCTCTTTCTCGGCGGCCGTCACCACCGCTCCGCGCAGGCACTCGCAGCACAAGCAGACAACAAGACAGAGCGCCGCCCCCGAGTCTCCGGCGAATCCCCTCCCCTCACGAGGTCTCGTGCCCGAACAGGAGGAAGAGTCGGCGGCGGCGAGAACCCTAAGCCCCAGTGGCAGCGGCGGCCAGCAAGGTGAGCACCCCCACCGCCATTACCTCCTCCCCATGCGCCTGGCCTGTCTAGTAGCGGCGCTACCCCGGTTCTTCGTGCGTGCTCCGGCTCCGCGATCTCGTCGCGAAATGGGGTGTTTCTTGGGGGAGCGGGGGCAGGAAGACGCCTTCCTCTTCGTTTCGGGGTTCTTGCGTGTTTCTTGCCTGGTTCTGCGACGGATTCCCGTGGGGTTTGCGCGGGTTTTGGGGCTGCTGGCGTGTTTCTCGGTCTGTTCCCGAGCGCGGCGGTTGTGTTGTGTCTTGGATTTTTGGTCGGTCTGTCGCGAGTCTGATTGGCGGTTTTCCAAATTTCAGACTCCGATGGTTCGATTGGATCTTTCGTGTTTGGGCATTTTGGTTCCGTGAATCTTCTGTTGGCTTCAAAATTGTTATGCCCCAAACGCCATTTTTGTTTTTTTTTTATCGTGAATCTTGTAGCTTGATGTGGCAATGTCTGGATGCCTCAACATTATCAGGTCATGCGTAGGTAAGTTATTGGAATATATGCTTGTAGTCACGCGAGGCAATCTTTTCGTTTCCTTTCTTTTGCCTTTTGAGGGTAGGTCGGTGAATGTCGCTAGTATCCTACCAGGCTCTTAAATGATGATTCCGTAGAAGATAAGATGCGTTCTCTGTACATTTTTGTTCTTTTCTGTTGGTTAGGTTGGAGTTTGGGTCCTTATGGGAATATATTCAGCACTGTTTCTGTACCATTAGTCTATTATTACTTAGCAGGCAGTGTCCCCATAAGGTCAAGAGGGCACAGTGAATGTTATTAGGTGTTGACATCTGTTTGTGCATTTATTCAGGAAATTTTTTGCTGAGGAAGGCAGCCGATGTATTTAGTTTTTTTTAGCATTTCCTGACTGTTTATAAAGGTGTACGCAAGACTAATTGTTGAATTTTTGGTGTGTCATAGCCATGGTATATTATTGCTAATTTATGTTTTCTGTTTTGTTTTGTGTGTGATATTGCCGCCTAAGTGATTCAGGTTGAATTCTGAATTTCTAAAATAGTATGAGTGCCTTTTTTAGTTTATAGGATCAATGAAGTCAAGTTTTAGTAGTGCTTACTGTATTAAGAAAAACTACGAGTGTTTCTTCAGCAACCATAATGAATTAACGATTCTTTTGGTGAAGTGGTTTAAAAATTGCAGCATATTGTCTTCCATGAATTTTCGTAACTTAATTGGTAGATGGATTTGATTGGGTTCTGCTGCTTTCAGATTTATACACATTTCATGAGTCATATACATACTTTAAATTTATGCTGAATAATTTTAACATACATAATCGCTGTCATTGCCATGCAGATTATTGAGCTAAAATGGGAGTGGCAGGTCACAATGATCCATTGTTGGGTGAAACAACATGTGGGTCTTTGCTTCAGCAACTTCAGGTGCTTTGTTATTTTTGGAATAGTTCAATGCTCAAACAGTCAAACATTAAATGCAATTATCCTTTTATTTATGCTTGCTGAGGCTTAAAGCAGTGGCAGCATGAAACCATTCAAACTCATAATCTACATCAGCTAAGAATTTAGATTCTGTTTCTACAGGATTGGGTAGCATAGCATTGGACAAGTGACTGATATGTGTTATTTCAGGCTATTTGGGATGAGGTTGGTGAAAGCGATGAAGATCGCGACAAGATGTTACTTCAGCTAGAGCAAGAGTGCTTAGATGTTTATAGGAGAAAGGTCGATCATGCTTCTAGCTCCAGAGCACGTCTCCTTCAACAGCTTGCCAACTCCAAATCCGAGCTGACCAGACTCCTTTCTGCATTAGGAGAGCTGTCTGTTTCTGGCATTGTAAGTATCTGGGAAAAATATATGATTGCAGTGACCTTTTTCTTTGAAAACAGAATACATTGCCCTTAGAAGTTAGAACTTATAAATGAAATTGTTGCATGATAGACTACAATGTGTAACTGAAATAGATTACTGGGTTGCTTAAAAGATATTCCTTTTCATTTATACTGATCCCTGTTTTACCAGATTCCCCAGTTTAGAATTATATAGTCGGTTGACAGATTGCTGGTTTTATATTTTGGTAGATTTTATCTTCATCTTCAATTAAAAATTGTTTTATTAATATAGGGCCCATGGCTCTTTGCTCCTAATTTACAGCCTGACAAGACAACTGGTACAATCAAGGAGCAACTAGCAGCTATATCACCATCCTTGGAACTACTCTGCAGGAAAAGAGATAGTAGGGTAAAAGAGTTTGCTGACGTACAACTTCAGATTCAGACACTACGTGGTGAAATCACTGGGAATTTACAGTCTGGTGAACTCTTGGAAACGCCCCATGTCAATGAGGATGATCTTTCAGTAAAGAAATTAAATGAATTTCTTTTTGAACTACAAGCCCTACAAAAGGAAAAGGTTGTTACTAATTTCATAGTTTGCTTTGCTTTGTGCAATCCTGCAATTGCTGTTTTTAGTTAAAGCGCCTATGCTGCAACCCTCAAACCCCAACCATGATAGAGGGATGATAACTTTTGGCATAACACAACTTTGCAAATTTTATCTGCTGAACTAATTATCTTCATATGCCAAATTGAATAACTTGACATGTCTCCGCATAAAAAAGAGAACAACTTGACATGTCCAATTCCACCATGGTGGTGTATTCTAAACACTGGCATAATGTCAATAGTATACTGAATGTGATAGTATACTGATACAGCTGATGATCATCTTACTAGTATCTTTTTAGACAAATAAAAATCAGTGCACTCGAATATTATTTCTAAATATTTTTCTGCATTGCAGAGTAATAGGCTCCACAAGATTCTCGAATCTGTGAGTTCAGTGCACGATCTCTGTTCTGTACTCGGCATGAATTTCGTGGGCACAGTTACTGAAGTTCATCCTAGCCTTGATGACTCTGTTGGTGTTCAATCCAAGAGCATCAGTGATGAAACTTTATCCAAGCTGTCTAAAATGGTGATTGGACTTCAAGAAGAAAAATCAAAGAGGTTTGCAAAGGTAAATTTGCAATGGGGTTCTTGATCTTGATTATCCATTCTTTTCCAGTCTCTGATATATTGCTTACTTTGTGGATACTATTCCCGGTTATTGATACGCTTTTTCAGATTCAAGCCCTAGCATCCCAGCTATCTGATCTTTGGAACTTAATGGATGCCCGGGTGGAGGAACGCCAACCTTTTCATCACATCACATGCAATATGTCCTCAACATTGGATGAAGTGACAGTTCCAGGAGCTCTGGCTCTTGATGTAATTGAGCAGGTTAGAGAGTGGTTTCGTTTCAGTGTTCCTTGGACATTATAAATAGCGTGCTGTTGTTTGCCTGCTACTGATTATTTTTGCACTTTCAAGGCTGAACTTGAAGTTGAAAGGCTCGATCAGCTGAAAGCTAGTAGGATGAAGGATATCGCATTCAAGAAGCAGACTGAACTTGAAGATATATATGCCCGGGCTCATATTGCAATAGATACTAGTGCTGCCAGAGATAGAATAATGTCTATTATCGAGTCTAGTAGTTTTGAACCTTCGGAACTACTGGCCAATATGGAGAACCAGATACTTCAAGCAAATGAAGAGGCGTTAAGCAGAAAGGACATATTGGAGAGGGTTGATAGGTGGATGTCAGCTTGTGAAGAAGAGAGCTGGCTTGAAGACTATAGCCGGGTATTTAAATTCTTTCTGCTACTTATACCGCTTATTCAGTCTAGTGAATTGTCTCATGGAAGATACACCAAGCTGCGTTTTGGCTCCTGTACATGTTGCCATACTTAGAAACTGATTTTTTGTTGTTATATAGCTGCGTCCTTAAATATATGACGCTTAGGACAAGCAAATTATTTCATTGTAGGTAGTGATTTCCACCAGCTTCTCTCCATGTTCTATCACAATATTCTGACATTGATGCTTTTTTAATGGCAGGATGATAACAGGTACAGTGCAACTAGGGGTGCACATCTGAATCTGAAACGTGCAGAAAAGGCTCGTGTTTTGGTCAATAAAATTCCAGGTACGCTCCGACCATGAACATAATTCTTTGTGTGCAAATCAGACCATGTTACAGAGGCGAGTAAACTCTTCTTTACTCTTGCTGTTATACTCGCTTACATGACATTGGAATTTTGTAATACAATGTCCTTCATAACCTGAGCTAACTTTTCATTAATACCTTTGATGTTTTCATTATGCTAGCTATTGTTGACACGCTGGTTGCGAAGACCCAGGCTTGGGAACAAGAGCACGGCATGCCGTTCACCTATGACGGCGTTCCTCTCCTTGCAATGCTGGACGAATACAAAATTCTGAGGCAGGACAAGGAAGACGAGAAGCGAAGAATGAGGGTATTTATTTATTTCTTACTGTGTACTTGGTTGCTTGTATGAATGGTTCCTGAACAACTATCTAATCCATATTCTGCACCCCCTCATAACCTTTCAGGACCAGAAAAAGATAAATGATCAGCTAGCCGCGGAACAGGAGAAGCTGTTTGGTTCGAAGCCGAGCCCAGCGCGGCCCCAGTCCTCAAGGAAGGTTGCTGGCGCCCGGGCAAACAGTGGTGGTGGTGCAGTTAATGGCACGCCGGTCCGGAGGCTGTCGGCCCTCCAGAGCGGTGGCAGGACCGCAAGCCGGGATGGGCGGAGGGATGCGAGCAGGCCGGTTGCTCCGGTGAACTATGTCGCCATCGCCAAGGAGGACGTGGCCTCGCAGGCGTCCAGCAACCACACGGGGCTCTCCACCCCCTGACCGTGGTTGGTATAGGTAGCAACCATTGTGACGGAGCTAGAAATATACCAGTGCAGTAGTCAGGAGATATAGCTGCGCCGGATTGGATTGGTGTGGAACGGTGGCGGCGCTGGGTTTGGCCGCCGGTGCTTCTTCTCCGGCGACGTTGGTGCGGTGTAGATCGGATGCAGTTGATATGGAATGGAAACAGATTCACAGTATCACCCCCGTGTGTTTGTATGGTTTCTCGTTGCTCCTCCTTTGTCCTACCGTGTAGCCTTCGCCGGGCCGTTTACTCGTCGGCTGCGGCGGCGTCATGTCGGTGAAGCAGCAAGGGCATTGCACGGCAGATTTTGTTTGGGAGGAGCAAAGTTAGAGACAGCGACATCTGATGCAACATTTAGCGAAGAACTTTACATGTGGCAGTCTTTCAGACTGTTGCAAACCCAAACAAATCGTCAGCTACTTGAGGTTGCAAATCCAAATCGTAGTGTATGCACAGCAGATGGTCGCAGAGCTCCGGTGTCCGCCTCAGTAATCCGTCGGCGGCTGGCAAGCGGCGTCGTAGCCGTCGGCCTCGGCTTGGTCCTTGTGCGGCGGCGCCTGCTCCTTGTGCCCTTTCTTGCTCACCTTTGCATTGTCAACAACAGAGAGGTCGCCGGCAAATCGTTGCGTCAGCACGCCGCATCGTTCAAGGTCGGTCGGCGTCAAAATTACGGCAGTGAAATGGGGGCGAAATTACCTTGTGTGATCTTGCCTGGAGGCGGTGGTCCGACGACGCCACCTTGCGGCGCGGCAGGCTCCGGGCGCCCTTGAGCCGGCTCCTGCCCGGCTTGTGGCAGCTGAGCCCGCTCCGGCCGCCGAGGCTGGAGCCGTCGAAGCTGACGACGGACATGTCGTTGGACCCGCAGCTCTCCTTCTCCTCGACGGCGACGTCGCTCCGCCGCCTGACGATCACCACCCGCCGCCCGGCCACGGCGGAGCCCGTGTCCGCGTTCCGGCTCATGCAGTCGTCCGCCGCCGGCTCCGCCTGCCGCGTCGCCATCCACCGCTCCAGCCAGCTCCACCCCACGTTGAACTCCGCCTGCTCCGGCCGCGCCGACCGCTTCTTCGTGCCGCCGCAGCTCCGAAGCTGGCATCAATGGAATTGGACTCCAAAATCAGCTCACCCACTGTCACGACTCACGAGTCTCGGGCTCTTGGCACAATGGTTTGAAGCAATGCGCAGTAGTGCCTACCTGCTGCGAGAACGCGTAGGCGAGGGCTCTCTCGCGCCGCGTCGTCGCCTCGATCCGGCTCTGGATCCTCATCCTCGACACGTTGGAGCTCACCGTGCTGTCGTCCCACTCCTCCTGAGACCAGGTGCAATATCCATCATCAACAATGGCGATGGGGAGATGCAAATGCCATTCAACTCTGCATTTCAGTCTACTTGCGCAGCGTGAAACGTATCGTTACCTTCACTCTGAACGCTGGCAGCGGCGGCGGCCGCGACTTCTGGCTCCCCCGCTGCTGCACCGACGCGCTGTCCTCGCCGCTTAGCCGGAGGTTGCTCACCGACTCGCCTACCTGGACTACCACCGACGTCGCAACAGACACCGAAGTGGGGCTCCTGGGCTCGTCGGCGCCGCCGTCCATTTCTTTGCGTTTCCTCAGCTCCTGCAGCTCCCTCCTCGCCTGCGGTTCAGAAACAAATGTATCTGCGTGAACAATGGTTCTTCTTCTTTTCTGCCAAATGGGATTAGTTGAACACTGAGACTAGGATGGCACCATGAATCCTCTGAATGCAGACTGGATCAGCGTTGCCGCTCCTTCCTTCTCGGCCGGCTCTGTTGGCGCAACAATGTGGCTATGCTCGCCGGGGACCCTCTGATCTTCAGGCTCCCCAGTGTTGTCATCGGCATTGTGCACGTCGCTTGGTTGAGCCACTGGGACGTGCGCCTCCTGCGGCATCACGCAGGTCTCGAAGCTCTTGACGGAGAGAGTCTCGTCGTCGTCATCTTCTGGGGCTGCATTCATCTCGTCGCCGCATAGGTACAGTCGGAGAGAGCTCCATCTTCTCCGGTGATCTGCAGCGCCCTTCTCCTGCAACCATGTCCGTCACGCACACCGTCAGTTAAGCGACACATCAAGCTCCATTTTTCAGATACCATACGCCCATCCCAAAACCGTACCATTTCCAGAGGCGATATGGCAAGTACAGATGCAACGCAAAAAGTAAGTTAGCCTCCTGGACAACTACTAATTATGCATCAAGAGACAAGAGTGATATTCAGTTCTTCACTCTCTTTTTTTTTTGCACTCAACTACAGATAAGGGCTACTCTAGTACTCGGAACAAAGTGGCACACAGAAACACTGAAGCAGCAAGAACACACATCTGATGTCTTAAACTCTTAACATCGCGGCAAACGAAAGGGATAAAGAGAGATAAGGCACGCACACTGTGGGCACGTCCGCTGCCGGCCGACGAGCACGGGCTCTTGGAGAAGACCCTTCGGACAATGCCGCCGGCGAGACCCATCTCTCCTCGCGCCCGGTTGCCAAACCTTGCGAAACTAGAGCGGGGTGTTCTCGAGCAAGCCAGCCAGTGATCTCGCCATGACCACGGCTGCTTGTATAAGGCCCTCCGTGGCTCACAGTTCCTCCCTCACTCCACAGTACCATACGGTACAGCCGTCCTGCAGCGAACTGGCTTCCCTTTATAGCAAGGTAGCAACAGGCCAACTGCCACGGGGGAATGGCTAAATCCAAGATGGCTCGGCATGCTTTGAGCAAAGCTCACCCAGCGAGATGTGCTTTGGGGGCAATGCAACTTTGGTGTAAAAAGTGCACGCGTCTCATTGGTGGATCCGTGCAGAAAAATGTGCAGCACAGACCGTGGTTGTTTCCATGATGAGAGAGAGAAAGGAGGCCCCATGTGTTAGTTTTCTTTGGCCTGGCAGAGCCGTGAGGCTTTAGAGCTGGAGATGAGCATCTTGTTTTATACTACTGTTCCAAGTAAGCTGTTGAAACGTAGCCTTGTGCTATGCTCACACAGTGACACCCACTGTCCAGTTGCACTTGCATCCAGTTTCTTGAGCTGATGGGCTCAAAAATAGTACGACGAGTAACAATCTATTAACTTCATAAAAAAAAAACTTAATAATATATGTTCAGTTCAGTTCGTACCTGCTACCGTCACCAACGAGGACGTAAATCCTTTTAACTGCAGAAGCCTCATTCTTGATCTCCTGGAACTCAGGTTTTCAGCACGCGCGAACGCACACTAGTGCTGATTGCTGAAAAAACCTCGGTGATACTGAAGACTGAAACCTGTCGGCAAGGTGGAAAGACCCTTGTCAAGCTAGCAATTCCGGCCACTTAGCAGGAAAAGAATGCTGCAAGGGCCCAGAGATAAAGGTTCTAGACGCGCACCTTTTATTTTTTCACTGAACTGTCACATGGCTTGCTTCATCCATCCAACCTAATCCCGTTCTTGCTTGCGCTTGGGTGCAGGCATATTGGCCGGCCTGGTCTGGTCCCCTTCTCCCTCCTCCCTCTCTCTTTCATCTGCAACCGCAAGCGTACAACACACTCAAGCATGCTACAGGTCCTCGACGCAAAAGTCACAGGAGCCAGCCACGCTAGATCCGGCACCAGGCTATGAGTCTCTAGCAGCATGGTCTTCGCTCCAGAGTTCGGACCATCCTGCAACCGACGAGGCAGGAGCTGTGCCGGTCTCCCCAGCAGCAGATGCAGCCAGTTCAACAGAACTGAACCCAAACCCATGGCTGCCATGGGAGGTGGCCCGTCCATGTCTGCAGCAGTAACCACGTACGGAAGCCTGATCATTCACCAATAGCGAAATCACGGTACGACAGTACCAGCAATCGTCCGGGACACAACAGATTAAGAAGGGCCGAGTACCGTACCTGGGAGAGGAGATCAGATCAGCTGCTGCTTTCCGTATTATGGTAGATGAAAGCGGAGGTTAAGTGCAGTATTATATTTGGTGCTTAGCTCAGCAAGGAATTTGATCTGCGCAAAAGGGCCCAGATTAAAATGCGTTTTCCCCCACTTTACTGATTCGTGCACATGATTCCCATCATGGAGATTGGGATCACCGCACACGCTTCATGCGGACACTTGTCGACGTGTTATAAGAGTTTATCAGCAAAGATGAAATTTCAGGAGGTTTAGGAGTTGGATGAAACTGCTTACCTCTCCCCCTGACGGTGTCGGTGCATCAGAACCAAACTCCAAACAGCACCAGACCAGATCCGCATGGCCGCAGCACAAAACTCGCTGGAGAAGGAGCTTTCTCTGTTCCAAGTTTACGGATGGAGGGGCTAGGTATTGGGGCAGAGCATTCTTCAATTTGACAGCTGCTCATCAAGTGCAACAGCTGAAATGTTGCCCATGGCATCTTGTAGAACGGAACACATAAAACAAGCTCCTCAAATTGGAAACGGGTGAATGGAAGTGAGCATGCTAAAAAAACAGAACAAGGAAGTGCAGTATTATGCTACATCAAGGTTGACCACCGCACAGAATTTTGTGTTCTGGCATAGAAAGAGCAGCATCTTCTTCTGCTGTATAAATGGAGTATAAGAGACTCATCAGTCATTGCCACTGTATGTCACCCGGTTAAGCTCATCAGAGTGAGTCATACAAGAGGACCTGTAGATAAAGACATTAGATAATGTCAATGATCAGCATCTACTTTGATGATCCACATTTCAGAAAGCACTCACAGGGATGGAAAATCCACCACACACACACACAAACCATCTGAATTTATAAATACCACTAATAATGATGAGAAGATGTCAGAAAACAAGCAAGCCATCAACATATCGTATTGTGAGCAATCTCCTAATTGTTCTGAAAAAATCTAAATTGTACTGCCTGTTACAAATAAGAATATTCAAAATTTCAGCTATGTGAGGCTGCAGCGACATCAAAGGCACTCGTAAAATAAAGGAGTCTTGTCACTGAGTAGCTTGAATCCTATCACAAGTTTGCAAGATCGAACAACACAATCATTGCATTGATTGTTCAACAAAGGGCAAATTCTCGAAGGATGCATGATACTCCTCTAGTTACTTCATCGCACAGTTACGAAAGGATAAAATTGCCGATTTATATATTTATTTATCCAGTCACTTGTAGACAGGGAGGTGCAAAATTAACTCAAATCTTTAGCACAAATAAAACTGTACATAAAAAACACACACGAGAGACTGTTTGAGATTCTATCCTAGAAGGTCTTGGCAATTGGAGTAACATAACAGGAGTACCTCATCTTGAATCCTGAAGGAACACTTTTGACTGAAACTAGTTATGCTATCAGCTGGAAGCAAAGATCAGGTGAAATCATGAAAATTTGGATTACTTATTACTAAACCGGGTACAGTTACATGTACTCGTCCTTACAAAAGGAAGCCTACAGCTGTGGACAGCTTGCTTGACAGATCCCTTTTGTCTCCAAAGTGGCCAAGGCCAACCAACCCTAGTCTGCAAACACTAAGAGCCTCTGTGGTTGCACCGACAATAATCTATGATGTAAGTGTAAAGCAGATACGATTATATTTGCAGAGCAGGCCGATCATGATTTTTATCAATTCATGGACTCAGTTTTGCAAGAGTCCAGCTGGTGTCAATTTGCAGCAGCAATTCATAAAAGTACAGCCTTTTCAAAACAAGACCTCCTATAATTCTTCCGGACAATTCAGAAATGACTTATAAGCATTATTTCATATCCGAATGACCACCAAAGCCAAATCAATCATATGAACTGTACTTCCTCATCTGCACTCATGTCCCCAGAGGCTACAAGTTGTGAAGCTCCCTCCTTAGCCTTACACATGTACAGTTTGCTTCTGTTTGCATCAATCCAGCTTGTTCCAGGTTCTTTCTTCACCTTTCTTGATTTCATCAGCTCCCTTACCTCCACAGCATCTTCCCATCGCCCAATGGTTCTGTATACATTTTCAAGAAGAACATAGCTCAAGTGGTATCGGGGCTCCAATTCCATCATTTTCTTTGCAACCCTTACTGCTACATCTGGGTTAGTATGTGTGGCGCAGGCACCAAGGATTGCTGCCCACAGTGACGAGTCATCCCTAAATGGTGACTTGTTTACCAGATCTTCAGCCTCTTCCAGAAGCTCTACCCTACTGAGGAGGTCAACCATGCAATTGTAATGTTCAATACCAGGGGCAATGCCGTAGTCCTTGGTCATCGAGTTGAAGTAGTTCCTTCCTTCCTCAACCATACCAGTATGACTACAGGCAAAAAGAACACCAATGAAACTGATGTAGTCTGGCCTGACCCCTTCTCTGACCATCTTATTGAACAGACTGATAGCCTGCTCGCCATGGCCATTCTGAGCAAAACCACAAATCATGGCATTCCAAGTAATCATGTTGCGGACACTGCTCCTTTTAAAAACCCTGTGCGCGTATTCTACCGCACCACATTTCGCATACAGGTCGACGAGTGCGGACTCCACAATGACGTCTCTGCAGCCTCTCATCCTCATAAAACGGCAATGGATTTCTTTTCCTAGCTTCACTGCAGACAGGCCAGCACAAGACCGCAGAAGAGTCCCCAAGCTATACCAGTCATCATCCTCCATATCCATCTGCCGAAACAATGAGAGAACCTTCTCATGCTCCCCGCTTTGGCAATATCCCCCGAGCAGAGCGCACCATGAAACTGGATTCCTGACCTTCATCCTATCGAACACCTTGCGTGCATCTACCATCATCCCACACTTGGCGTACATGTCAAGGGTGCTGCTCTCCACGATCACGTTCCCACACAGGCCATGTGTAATGACCTGCGCATGCGCCTCCCTGCCCTGCCTTGCCCTCTTCAAGTTCCCCAGCGCCGTCATCATGGAACCGAACGTGCAGCCATCCGGCCAGACCCCCTTTGTCGCGACCATGGTGCGGAACCACCGCAGGGCCTCCTCGAAACAGTCGTTCCGCACGAACGCCGATATCAGCGACGTGTAGCATATCCCATCCGGGGCGTGCATTTCCTCGAACGCCTTCCGCGCGTCGGCCGGCGCGCCCGCGTGGCCGTACATGTCCACGAGCGCGCTCAGCACGACCCCGTCGTCGCCGAACCCACGCACGACGATTGTCCCGTGCACGAAGGCGCCCGCGCGGAGGTCGCGCAGCACGGCGCACGCCTTGGCGGCGGCGGAGAGCGCGTGCGCGCTGGGGGCGACGTCCTCGTCGGCGCCGCAGCCGCCGGCGGCCATGGTCCTGAGGTGGAGAAGCGCGCGTCGCGGGAGGCCCGCGCGGAGGAACGCGGCGAGGACGGAGGAGTGCGCGACGACGTCGCGGCGCGGCAGGTCGTCGAACGCCCTGAGCGCGTGCGGCAGGTGGCCTGGGAGGCGGACGTAGAAGGCGAGCAGCGCGTTCGCGAGGTAGCGGTCCGTAAGGAGGCCCGAGCGCGCGGCGCGGGCGTGGAGGCAGTAGCCGACCCGCGGGGGCAGCGGGCGGTGGAGGAAAACCGCGGCGAGCGGGAGCGGGGAGGAGGAGGCGGAGGCCGCGGCGAGGCGTGCGGCGGCGGGGAGATCGCGGGACTCGAGGAGGCGGAGGACGGCGGCGACGCCCGGCGGTGAGGCGGGGGAGGGGAGCGAGGGCATCGCGTCATGGGATGACGGGGGCCAGAGCACGGCTCGCCGGCGGCGGGGGGTCGCCGCGTCGTGCTAGCTTCCGCGGTGGCGCGTCGCGTGACGGCTGACGAGCTATTTCGCGAGGCGATCTCTTCGCAGCCGTCCGATATGGAATCCCATGGTTGGGATGTCCTGCTGTGTCTCCGGTGGTTGAGTTCCACGGTTGAACACTTTTGCAGGATCACCACGGTTCAACACTTTCAAGATGCTCGTGCATTGCTACGTAAAACGATGTTGCTTAGCACGTGATATTTTTTATCGTGTTTTGTAGCGCATCATATTTTTTTATCATGTTGTCGTGAAGCCAGTGCAATTAGTAATATTGTCAATTTATACTTAGTTATGTAGAATCATATAAAAAAACCAAATGAGACCCAAAGGATGCAATCTGTGAACCATGTTGGGACACAGATGGTAGCTATGGATAGATGGGTTAAAAAATCAATTCGAACACGTTTAGCCGGCATGGGCTGGGCTAAAAAAATCAATCAGAACACGTTTAGCCAGGCATGGGCTGTGGTGTGGCCAAATCCTTGCTACAGCAGCACATTTAGACACCGTGTGAAGGCACATGGCCCGATCAAAGAGGTCAAGTTTACAGCAGCACATTTAGACACCGTGTGAAGGCCCATGGCCCGGTCAAAGAGGTCAAGTTTGGAACTCTAGTGGGTTAAGGTTTATTATTAGTAAAAAAGGTTAAAAAAATCTTGAGTGTGTTCATTATTTTCTGAAACGATTAAGAGCAGTGTTTCTATCCTCAAGTACTCTTAAAAAATGAACTGAACAAACTCATATGGTTTAATCACACATTCCATGGATTTGATACATAAGTAGCACATGGAGAAAGTCATATAAGTCATTGCTAACACCAGTCTCATCATCACGAGTATCACGATTATCAAAGTTGTAGCTAAAGCCACTTCTAGTGGGTTGATCAACAAATATGATATTGGAGATCTGCAGAAATCAAGTCATATCAGAAACCGAGGAAGAGGACGAAATGGCTAGGTCTTAACATCTTCATCAAATTTAGTTCCATCAAAAAATTGTAGCATTCAGTTTCAGACTTTTTTTTTGTCTCGAACACCTCAGTTTCAGACTTTGGGTGTTATGTGATTAGACTGATTTCCCCTGACCTAACAGGGATCATAACATGGGTACGATATCATTATTTACCGTGTTCCAACCAAACTTGTTCCAACCAAACTTGTTCCAAGCAAGCGACATGTTATTTTGCAATAGTGAAGGGCCCGTTCTCGTAGAAGACGGCCAACTCACTACTGCAACCAAGCCCTCCCTTGAGCCAGATCAACACTTGGTCCTCCTTCTTTCCTCTCGATTCAAAGAAGAAGTAGAACATCCTGCAGCACCAACCACAAGCACACAAACGCTCAATTGTTTGAATTGCGAAGTTTTCTCATAGATATAACTCATATAAGGCTTATTCTTTACATCAACTACAAGTAAAGCTAGGACATGGAAATGGGCAAGGTCGTATCTTTCCACAGCTAGTCAGCTAGTATTTTAGATGGCGAAACTGTTTTCCTCTGAAGAACCGTTACAAATCTTGGCACATTTAATTCCACAGAAATCAATGCGGAATTCCCAACCAAAGATTGAAGCATTGGTAGCCAAGAGCGCATTGGACTGCCATTACTAATGAAGTTGGAGATTTAAATTTCATACATGGAAAAAAAGCCCACCAAAAGATCGAAGCTTTAGAACCTAAGAGCGCGGGATTCTACTAATCTCTCAGAGCAAAGAGGTAATGAGGCCTCGCTCACCTAGCGTCGTGCGTGTGTGGCAGGCGGAAGTAACCGGCGTGGTGGCCGAGGTCCTGGACCCCATCGGGCACGCTTGGAAGCCTCACCCGCCGCTCCAGGAGTTCCCCAGGCGCGCTCGCTCCCCGCCGCCAGGCTCCCCCGCTCCGCCCCTCCCTTCTTTCCACTGCCCCTCCCTGCTCTCCGCCACCGCCGCCCGCTCCTGCCAGATCCAGATCCGGTGCGGGGCGCGGCTCGGAGGGAGGGGGCCACGGCGCTGCACAGGCCGAGCGTGGGCCGCTGCGACCCCGGCGGCGTGGTCCGGCTGGGGTATGGGGCCGCCAGCCCCAGCACGGCGGGTGGGCCTGCGCTGGACCCCAGCTGACAACGTGGACTCAGACGAGTCGACCTCGCTGCCGTCCACCCAGCGCGAACCCCCTGAGCGCGTCGGCGTCAGGATCCGCGCCGTCGGCCATCGCGCCCTCCTTCTCCTCCTCCTCCTCCTCCGGTGGCCATTGACGAGTTCACGGGTGGCGGGGGTGCGGATCCGATAGAGGCGGACGGAGGGGTGACTGATTTGGCGAGCGAGCGAGCGATGCGTGGGAGAAGCGTTGTTTCGGTTAACCCTCTCCCTTCCCTCCTTTTTTCCACCCGAGCCCCTCATCTGTTCAGCATTTGGACTGCGGGTTCATTTCACAAAACATTAGGTTTTTTTTGAAAAATTAGGGCGACGTACGAAAAATCCTGGTAGAGATTTTGCTTGCTTTAATAATAGCTATAGATTCGTTGAAATTTTGCTGGAAATGTCTCTTTTTCTCACAAACTTCATATAAAATGTGATACGTTGTGTACTGATGTTAGATATATTAAATTATACTAGAGATAAATATTGATGTCTAGAAAGAATTTTGATCACCACGACTCCATGAGTCACATCCTTTTTGTGCTCAATAATAACTTCCAAGAATCTTATTTTTGCAAAGTAAGCGTAGGGATCGGAGATCCCGCTGATTACCTATAGCTGATATAGTCCTCATAATAGTTAAACAATGCATAAAAAAATTCACCTTTACGTAGCGAATAGGGGTGCAGTCACTCATCCTATAGCATCAGTAGTCCTAACCCTGCACACTGAAACCAAGTCTGAGTACACTTATAGTTGTTACTCAACAAATCCTAGCGTTGAAATTATATAAAATGCAGGGATGATCAAGGAAAGGGATACGAGGTTCGATTTTATCGAGAAACTCATTTTATGCAAGTTGAGGTGAATTTTGGAAAAGGAAAAAAAAGAAAGCACTTTTTATGAAGTTGTTGGTCCTGGAGGGGAATGTTACCTCCCGTACCGGTTCTCATATTTTAAGGAGCACCGGAGACCGTCAGGGTCCTCCTGAGCCGGCTTACGCCTCATTCTGAAATAGCTCTCTTAGAGCCTCAACCCTATGTCACCAGCACACAAATTATATGTTTGCTAATCAACGCGAGCTTTAACTTTGTGAGCTCGTGATCGTGAGCTTCGGCTATCCAAATAGATTAATGACTTTGCAGAGTTTGTACACTTTACCCATACGTTCGATCAGCCCGTACCTTAGCTTTAGGCGGTACTGACCTACGAGACTCGTACTCGCCAGTGTTTATCTCTAGACAGTATCCCTTAGGTCCATCCACGGATACACTGAGGTCTAGACAGGGGTTATTATCATCCGCTACGCGGATATCATCTTGGGAAAGTGTGCACAAAGCAAATAAACAGGGCCTTTGCCCCAGGGTCTCTGACCCTCTCACAGTCAGCCCGTGCCAACCGGACCTGGAACTTATGCGAAGGTCCTGCTCCAGCATATCCGTTGCCCACCCGTGTGTGGAATAAAAAATGGAGGAAACATGGGTGAAAAGGGGCCAGGCCGATCGGCCTGGGGTGTTTCCCCCTCTATTGCCCTTGAAATTTGGCGTGGGCGTCCCTCCAAAGGAATAAAATAACAAAGATTTTGGTACTTACATCAGCAGTTTTCTTTCTTCCTTTTCATGCTCGAGGACGAGCATCGTCTAAGCATGGCTGGAGAGTCATCACATTATCTCTGACTACTACTGAGTAAGTAATATGTTGCAAAAAGTTCTGAGGAGAAAAAGAAAAAAGTATATTGTGGAAAAAGAAAGAAAGAATGAAAGAAAAAGGAAAAAGAAAGAAGAAAAAAATGAGAAAAGGAAAAAGAGAAATAAAGTACTCCTCAATTCTTTGAGCTTCATAGAAATTTCAAGTGCTTTCAAGATTAAAGATTATTCCATACTCATTATGCCAACCATGTGCAATCCGATTACGAGGATTTCATTTGTGCCTCACGATCACTCTTTGTCCTTGCACATATCCACTATCTAAATGTGTGTGTTCATTCTCTCCCTCTCCATAAGCAATTATTTTCCATGATCTTTTTGGCAAGTCTCAGTAAGATCCATCAGAAGTCTTTCTTGTTTTGATAATATCCTGATTATAATATTTTTGCTAGGACTAACTTTCCCAAATATCCAGATAAATCCTTACACATATTTTTGAGTGATGATAGGTTGCAGATTTTCTAGCATAGGCTTGATAGACTTGATGAGCTAAGAGAACATGAACAATTGCAATGAAGTTTAAATTGTTGATCTCGGTTCAGTTTCTTTTTGAAAAAGTTTTATTGAAAATCTTTTGAGGTTTGTTTAAAATTGAGAGCATAAGAATAAATTTATTGTGGGATGTGCTTAAAAGATATATCTACCCTCCATATTAGAAAAGGCTGGTTACAACTTGAATATTAATTGAAAAATCTTACGAGAGCATTATGTTTTCTTGTGTGTGATCAAGTGCAGGATTGAACACCGAAAGGCAATGCTGATTTCTATTGAAGACTTACTCGAGGACGAGCAAGGTTTAAGCATGAGGGGATTATTGACACTCGTTATTGATACACTTTTACCCTTGTTTATCTTCAATAATGACATGAATGTAATACCTAAACTATTGATTACACCTAATAAACCAGTCATTTTCACATATGCAACGTATTTTGGAGCATGTTGTGTTTCTTAGGAAGTTGGGCTTAAAATCATATTTTTGGATAAAGCACTGAACGAGCGTCGAACCAAACGAAGACAAAGGTCAACGGGCCCAGGAAGGGGCTAGGCGGATCGGCCTAGAGGAGCCCAAGCCGATCGGCCTGGCATCTTCTAGCACCCCCTGGTGCCCATCTTTGGCAACCAACCCTCCAACATTACTTAGGGGCTAAGTTTATGAAGATATGGCAAGGACCAGCTTAGGATCAAAAAGGAATTGGAGAAGATTAAGCGGAGATTTGGAAAGTCATTGAAGATTAATCTCATCCCAAATCTACCGATGTGCCAGGCCCACATGCAAGTGAAAAGAAGATTCCATAGCACCTGAGGAGACTTGGAGATGAAGCAGGACGCGAGAGGGCAAAAGGAAGGCCTAGGCCGATTGGCCTGGGGATTTCCTTTGCCACCTCGCCTTTCAATTTTTGCCGCATGCTCTCTGGACTATAAATACCCCAAAAAATCCATCGAGCCCCATATCGAAGATGATGTACTCAATGTGAAGCAGTAGAGAACCAAAAGGAGCTTGAGGAACACCTCTCCGGAGAACCGAGGGCCATGCAGTTGTCGGGGGTTAGCGTAGGCAAACCTCTGCCGGCGTGATCACCCTACGAGGAAGATCACGCTGGAGTTCTGAAGCTAGGAGTCATTAAGATCAAGGTAGAATCCCGGTGGTGATCTTGTTATATACAATCATTCATGGTGAAGTAATAGATGCGTTCATATTCTTAGCGATCTAAGTATCTCCTTTGATGGTTTTATGCTTCATCGGGTTTGCTTGCCTTTCAATCTATGAATCGATGATAGATTGCCTAGGGTGTTTTTGTGGTCGTGGTGACTAGATTTGCATGACTAATCTACCAATGAGTATGACACATTATCTTGATCATGCCACTAACCTACTTGCGCTGATAGAGGTGATCGTGATAGAATCTTTCTTGTGTAAGGTGGGGGGTTTCGGGATCTGGACCGGAGGTGTAGATTTAAAGATACTTTTACTAGGATCATATCTATATTGCTTTGCTATTTATGCTCAGAATTACAATATATGCATAGTCTAGGTTGCTCTAGATTGGTTATCTTTGCTTTATCTGTTATTTGTCTATAAATGCTTAGTAGATTGGATCTGAATCTCTCATAAACATTAAGTTAATACTAACAATGCTAGTTGTAATAGATTTTTGCTATAAGTTCCACGGATTGATAAACCTTGGGGGGAATACTCTAAGGGAAGAGCTACAACTGATACGTACGCTTGCGGTTCACAACTTAGCATGCTAATAGCCGTCAACAAGCTTTTCTAGCGCCGTTATCGGTGAACTAATAGTCAAGTTCTAGTTAAACTATGCATCTGTAGATATAACTTTTTGTTCATGATTTTTTAGTCTTTTCTTTTTAATCTTTTTATTTTTGTGCAATCTCAATCAAAATTTCAGATCTATTTCTTGTATATATGTGTTTGATTTCACTAACACTAACAGGAGATGGACGGCTAGCTCTCCAACAAATCAAAAAAAATTTGTGGATGACTCAGAAAAGCTTTACGGGCACGGAAGACGTTTAGCACAAGCAAGAAAGCTGGAGATCGAAGCTTCAGCTGCTAAGGAAGAATTGGAAGTGTCAAAAATATCGTCATCATCATCATCATCATCTACTCCAAAATTGACATCACTAGCAAGTCCAGGAGGAGTGACAGTTGCTCCAGAAATACCGGAAGCACCTGCAATGGGAGATCAACAACAAGAGGGAGAGCCTACTATCGGGGAACTTTGCATCCCGAACATCAATGACTTACCTATCCATGAATTGGGTAGCGTCGCCCGACCGTTTGGGATAGGATGGTGCAGAGTTCACCTTTCACTGGCAAGGAAGATGATATTCTTCATCTATAAGCGTTTACGCAGCTATGCAACACCTTCGACGTGGATGGAGTTATTCATAATCAACTAAGGGCAAGGTTGTTTCCTTACTCTCTAGTTGAAAGAGTGCTTTAATGATTTTACTCTCTACCGGTGGCAACAATTCAGAATTAGGATGAGTTGATGAAGGCTTTCTTAACTGAACACTATTTGCCAGCCAAGACTCAAAATCTCAGAAGTAGGATAGCTACTTTTGCTCAATATACTTCCGAGACGATTGTTGAAGCTCATGAGCGCTTCAATGACTACATCCATGCAGTTTCACATCATAAGTTTCCGAAGGAGGATCTAGTCTAAAAGTTCTATCAAGGGCTAACACCAGCATCAAGGGCAATCATCGATGCATCGGCTGGAGGATCAATCATCGAAATCACCCCAACTCAAGCTTTCAAGTTATTCAAGAAGGCTGTGGACAACAATGTATGGGCATCATCTAGGTGCCTATTCCCAGCTCAACCTATTAGGAATACGCAAGAAGTGTTGCAGGTGGAGTGTGATCAATTACTCAAAGGAAAGATCAACTCGCTGATGAGGAGATTGGAGAAGATAGAGATAAAGGAAGCTTAAGATATAGACCTGAAAGCAGCAGAAGCAAGATTAACATGTGAAGAGTGTGGAGGCTATGGTCGTGTCAGGAAGAACTGTCCAGAGGAATTGGTAGACTACATGAAGAAGGGACAGTGGTTTCCACCATCCAACTATCGGTATGGATATAATAGACCTCAATTCAATGCAAGCTCATCCATCTAGAACACAATGCCTCTACACATTCAGCTAAAGGAGTTTATGGAGGAGCAAGGCAAGATCAACACTGTCACTAAGTTCAAGGCTATGGACAAGATTCTAGAAAATATAGATAGCAAGGTGACGGAGGTCGGGTGTTTGAACCACCAAGTGATGAACATGATGAAGATGCTGGAGACTCAAGTTACACGGTTAGCTGGGCATTTAACAAGCAATCAAGGGAAGTTGCCAGGACAACCGATGAATCCAGAGATAGCTAAAGCTATTCAAACTCGCTCAGGGAAGGAAACAGAAGATCCAGAATGTCCGGCGGGAGCTAGGAAGCTTAAACTAGCTACTAAAGTTTAGATGACTTCAAAGGAGAAGATACCTACCCCAGCTCCGGAGATTGAGACAGAAGAGCCAGAGTTTGAGATGGTTGATCAAGATGACACAAAGATTCTACCAGAAAAATCATGCCATAGTCTAGGTAAAACTGACGAACAATTTGAAAAATTTATTGAAGTTGTGCGCAGGTTAAACATCAATATGCCAATACTGGACGCTCTACAAGATCCAACCTATGCTCGCTACTTCAAGGATATCCTGACGAACAAGCGAGAGATCCCGCAGTTCACTACAGATCACATTAACATGACAGAAGAGTGTAGTGCTGCGATCACTAATCAAGCTCCTAAGAAGAAAAGAGATCCTGGATCTCCAACCATCCCATTTTCAATTGGAGCGCTGATGGTCAAAAGGTCATTATGTGATCTTGGCACAAGTGTGAGCGTCATGCCTAAAGCTGTGTTCAAGAAGCTACGCCTGCTGGAGCTGGAACCAACTTCTATGTGCGTGGAGTTGGCGGACAACACCGTTCGCTATCCTGAAAGCATTGCTGAAGATGTACCTGTGAAGATCGGGAATCACTTTGTCCCTGTTGACTTCGTGATACTTGAGATCGGAGAAGGAGCTAAATCCCCGCTCATCCTGGGAAGGACGTTCATAAAGAGTCAAGAAGGGCATACTTGTTTGTTGCAGCTCAAAGGACAAGGCATTGAGTGAAATTGATAAAATAACAAAGCTATAACACATAGGTGTATGATTTTCACCAAAGAGACAACACAAAGGAGTGGTGGAGAGCATTTTGGCGGTCCCTTTCATGTGAGGTGCTAAAATTTTAGTACAATTATTGTCCAAGATGCATGTGAAGAAAGAATACACGCAAAGAAGGAGGAAAGACACCAGGCCGATCAGCCTGGTGCGCCTCAGGCCGATTGGCCTGAGGTCTTTTTAAGTCCTCCCGTGCCTCCCTTTGGTTGGTAAGTCACTCTCATATTTGTTCATCATATTTTCCACCAAGAACACCTCTAGATAGTCTTTGAAAATTTCGAAACTCCACTCATACACAAAATTCCAGCAAACAAAAATTTTAGCAAGCACCTCTTGCTAGTTTTTGCTCTTGTGCAATTCCTTGATGGCAAGAAATCCCAGCGAAGTGTTTCCTTTGAAGTGTGCAGAGATGAAGAGCTTTGGAAGGCATTTCGGAAGGTCAAAGAAGTCGTGATCGTCGGCCGAAGCTTCGTCTATGTCAAGTGCTTCGTGGTGGTACTCGGTCTCCGAGTCACCGCAAGGCGGCGATGTTGACATGTAGGCGCCACGCAGTGACTGCATGCTGCTTGGCGGAATGAACACGAGAAGCTCTTCCCTGCGGTTCGACGCACTGCGTGGAATTCCCGAAGTCGTGCCACAACCTTCAAGGAGAGTAACTCACTCTCAGAGTGGGTACATCGAGAAGAAGTCGATATACGGCTTCGCTATAAAGAGTAAGGAAGAAGATGAAAGGCTAAAGAATATTGAAGGAAGACTTGTTGCCAACCATGATTTCAACAACGACTTTCTTTAGAAGATTGGTTTTCACAATGATATTTACAAGCTTTTGAGCAATATTGGTTGGATGAAGTTTGCTCTCAACGGTCTAGTCAGTGTGCAAAAAGATGTGGCTGTTGAAATGTTCATGACTATGAAGCAAGTCATGAGGTGGAACGAGGAAGGGACCGAGCAAATTCCATGTTTATCCTTCAGAATAAGAGATGAAGAGAAAATCATAACATATGGTGGCACCACTGATACTCTGGGTTTCAATCCATAGACCTCAGAAATCGATGAAGTAGAAGAAGAAGAGTTGAAAGAATTTTGGAAGAAAATTTCCAAAGAAGATAATCGGTAAAGGAAAAATATTTGCAATCCCATCCTGCAAATATTTCATTTTTGGATGTGTCATCGTGTCTCTAGGAGGATGAAAAAGATGAAAATTACTGAACCAGAGATGAACTGGCTTTATTGCACAGTTGTGAAGAAGCAAGTCATTGACCCCTCCTACATGATGATTAGAAGATGGCTCGTTGAAGCTATGTCTAGAACTAGAGTAGTTGGGTCAGGTTGTTATCTCACTATGATAGCAGCATGCTTAAAGCCAGATATTGAAAGGCTCCCTGCATGGGTTATAAAAGCTGGAAGCGTTGACGCCAAGACCATGAAGAATGCAAATTTAATTGGTGGTGATGAAGAAAATGGCTATACAATTGGGGTCACTAATTTTAAACTTCCCAACAGAAGACTTGGAATTTATCATGTGGGCAAAACCGATTGGCTAGAAGAGGGAGTATTATTCCTAGCAAAGAAAGACAATATAGGGCAAAAAAATCGAAGAAGGCTCATCCTCGCAAGTAGCTCCAAAAGTACCGCCGCCACAACCCAGCTCAAGCTACTGGCAGACGAAGTTTCAAAATGCACCTAGCTATGAGGGAGTTCTCAAAGGATGGCAGCAAGAGCAATGGCCGGAGGCGTTGGTAGAAGCATGGGCACAAGGCCCATTTGTACCACACTTTCAACAGCCAACGCAGCCACCACCGCCACCTCCTTATGTTTTTCATGGTTACATGCCACTACCTTTTTAGGGACCCCCATCATATGCTCCATTGTCTGCTCAGTTCAACCACCTGCCACAGCCACAGAGAAGTGCGTGCACCATAGGCACGTACATACAAAGGAACTTAGAAGATGCAGATACTATGAGACAAGCTGCCGAGAGGATCGAAGATGGAAGCATGAGCATCAATTATCATTTTGGAACAATAGGAATCGTTCCTCCGGACCAGTACCAAGGTGGCGCACAGCAGTATTACGAGCAGGGATATCACGACCACCAGCAGCAAGGACAACCACATTATGACCTTCCGCAAGATGACCTAGATTAAAGACCCAAGGGATCAAATAAATACGCACACGTTTGGTTTGAGTTTTCTTTTCTTTTCTTTATTTATTTCAGCATGTGTGTTGGGTGTGCGTAGTATTTTCTATTTTACTTTTCTTTTTAATTTTCTTTTTATTTTGTGTGTTTATTCACCATGTCATGCTTAAATAAAATATGCTTCACCTGAACCTAATGATATCTGATTAATCGTGATGGTTTAAGTTCTTGTCATGATAAAAGATGATGATTGTTGCCGCTTTGTTTAATTTCCATACTTGTTTATTGCACCATTGAACTAATGCTCTCTTTAACACGAATTGAAATTGACAAAACACCAACTTATCTTTTTGTGGAGTTATGATAATTTGGATCCATATATTTATTTATTGCTCTCTATTTTAAATGGATCAAAGGCTCTTTTATTTTTGGTTACAACTCAAGCTAACCTTGTCAATAATACTTCTTGCAATTGCTCTACCCATTCAAAGCCAAATATTTATGAGGTGTAGATTGCAAAATTTATTTTTGGGTGAATTGATTCAAGATCTACTTCTGTGGTATGAGACTTAGAAGCTGATCATTCCTTTTTGTGTAACGTTTTATTGCTAGTCTTTCTATCCATGCATTGTGAATTTCCACATCGGGAATCTCGCAAACCTCGCTGGGCATCCAAACCTAAACCCATATATATAATTTTTGTGACTACCTCCTTGACCACAACCCAATATGAGTATGGAAAATATTACGATGAAGATTCAGAAGATTATTTAGTGCTTATTCAAGAAAATCAAGATCTGGAGGCAACCACCGGTGCGTGGAATAAAAAGCGAAGGAAACAGAGGCTAAAGGGGGCTAGGCCGATCGGCGTTGCCACCCTCAGGATAATTGGCCTAGGGTGTTTCCCCATCTGTTGCCTCCGAAATTTGGCTTGGAAATCCCCCTTGAGGAATTAAATAATTTTTTCCAGAAGATCGAAGATTTTGATACTTACATTAGCAATTTTTCCTTCTTCCTTTTCATGGTCGAGGACGAGCATCGTCTAAGCATGGGGAAGTCATCGCATCATCTGTGACTACTGCTGAGTAAGTAGTCTAAGCATGGGGAAGTCATCACATTATCTCTGACTACTGCTGAGTAAGTAATATGTTGCAAAGAGTTCTGAGGAGCAAAAATAAAAAATATATTGTGGAAAAAGAAAGAAAAAATGAAAGAAAAAGAAAAGGAAAGAAAGAAATGAGAAAAAAGAAAGGAAAAATGAAAGAAAAAGAAAAAGAAAGAAAGAAATGAGAAAAAAGAGAAATAAAAGTACTCCTCAGTTCTTTGAGCTTCATACAGATCACAAGTTCTCTCAAGATTAAGGATTATTACATACTCATTTTTCTAATCATGTGCAATCCGATTATGAGAACTTTATCTGTATCTCGCGATCACTCTTTTCCCTTGCATATTTCCACTATCTAAATGTGTGTGTTCATTCTCTCCCTCTCCATAAGCAACTATTTTCCATAATCTTTTTGAAAAGTCTCAGTAAGATCCATCACAAGTCATTCCTGTTTTCATAATATCCTGATTATAATATTTTTCCTTGGATTAACCTTCCCAAAGATCCAGATAAAGCCTTAGACATATTTTATGAGTGGTGACAGATTGGAGAAGTTCTAGCATAGGTTTGAAAGACTTGATGAGCTGAGAGAACATGAGCAAATGCAAGGAAGTTTAAATTGTTGATCTCGGTTCATTTTCTATTTGAAAAAGTTTTATTGAAAATCTTCTGAGATTTTTTTTAAAATTAAGAGCAAAAGAATAAATTTATTGTGAGATGTGCTTAAACGATATCTACCCTCCATATTAGAGAAGGTTGGTTGCAACTTGAATATTAATTGAAAAAATCCTATGAGAGCATTATGTTTTATTGTGTGTGATCAAGTACAGGATTGAACACCAAAAGGCAACGCTGATTTCTATTGAAGACTTACTCGAGGACGAGCATGGTTTAAGCATGAGGGATTGTTGATGCTCATTATTAACACACTTTTACACCTGTTTATCTTCATTAATGACATGAATTTAATACCTAAACAATTGATTACATCTAATAAACCGTTCATTTTCACATGTGCAACATATTTTGGAGGATGTTTTGTTTTTGCAGGGAATTGGACCTAAAAGCGTATGTTTTGGATAAAGCATTGAACAAGCATCGAACTAGACGAAGACGAAGGCCAACGGGCCAAGGAAGGGCTTAGGACGGTCGACCTAGAGGAGCCTAGTCCGATCGGCCTAGGGTCTTCTGGTGCCCCCTGACGCCCATCTTTGACGAGCAATCCTCTGAGATGACTTAAGGGCTAAGTTTGTGAAGATATGGTAATGATGTCTTCGGGATCAAGGAGGAATCAAAGAAAATCAAGCGGAGATTTGGAAAGTTATTGAAGATCAATCTTACCTCGAAGCTACCGACGTGCCAGGCCTACATGCAAGTGAAAATAAGACTCATGAGCATTTAAGAAGACTTGGAGATGAAGCAGGACACGAGGGGCTAAAAGGAAGGCCCAGACCAATCAGCCTGGAACCTCCCAGGCCGATCGGCCTGGGGATTGCCTTCGCCCCCTCGCCTTCTAATTTTTGCCACGCGCTCTCTGGACTATAAATAGCCTGAAAACCACTGAGCCCCATATCCAAGATGATGTACTCGATGTGAAGCAGTAGAGAAGCAGAAGGAGCTTGAGGGACACCTCTCTGGAGAGCCGAGGGCTGTGCAGTTTTTGAGGGTTAGCATAGGCGAACCTTTGCAGGCGTGATCCCCTGCGAGGGAGATCACGCTGGAGTTCTGGAGCTAGGGGTCATCAAGATCGAGGTAGGATCCTGATAGTAATCTTGTAATATACAATAATTCATGGTGAGGTAATAGATGTGTTCATTTCTTAGCGATCTAAATATCTCCTTTGATGGTTTTATGCTTTATCGAGTTTGTTTGCTTTTAAATTTATGAATCAATGATAGATTGCTTAGGATATTCTTGCGGTCATGGTGACTGGATTATCATGCCTGATCTACCGATGAGTATGACATGTTCTCTTGATCGTGCCCTTAAGCTGCTTGCACTGATAGAGGTGGTCGTGATAGGATCTTTCTTGTGTAAGGTTGGGGGTTTCGGGATCCGAACTGGAGGTGTAGATTTAAAGATGCTTTTACAAGGATCATATCTGTGTTAGTTTGCTATCTATGCTTGGAACTACAATATATGCATAGTCTAGGTTGCTACAGATTGGTTATCTCTACTCTATCTGTTATCTGGCTGTACATGCTTAGTAGATTGGATCTGAATCGCCATCAACATTAAGTACATACTAACAATGCTAGTTAAAATAGATCCTATGCTATAAGTTCCACTGATTGGTAAACCTTGGGGGAATACTCTGTGGGAAGAGCTACAACTAATCTGTGTGCTTGCGATTTACAACTTGGCATGTAATAGCTGTCAACAGCAAGATAGAGCTGAGCAGACACTAATTCCATGGATGGGCACACAGATTTGAGTGAGGAGGAAGAAGGGGTTGCACAGCCGGCCACGGCACAAACCAGCCCAGCCACGCTACCACCGAGCAGATCTAAACACCGGAACCCCGGATCTAGCCACCCGAGGATGAGTGCCGCCGGACAGCATCCGGCACGGCTGTGCCCAAAGGAAACGGATGGGAGGGAGAGGGCGAACGTCACCGGCCGGCGGTAGTGGCCGTCGATTTGCACGGGTGGGAGGTAGTTTGGTGGCTGGTGTGGAGGCTCCTCCCGTCGCCTCAAGGGAGGTGATGCGGAGGGGTTCGTAGCTCCTTCTCCGTAAAGTCCTCCCCTCCAGTAGTTATCCTTGCATATAATCTCCGATAAACTCACTGAGCTGTTTGGTCAGAGCAACTCCAAAAGCACATGTATCTTACCCCTAATACCTTCTTTAGGGACAAAACGGGGAAAAAAGAACTCCAGCAACTTCCCTAAATCTTCCCTACAGATTGGGTGACACGAATCCAGACCCCGACGCCCCGAATATTTTCGTCAGTCGCCTCCTCCCCCAATTGGCCCCCGAGCATCCTTTCCCGCGCAATTTTTCTGGCGCGCGCTAGTTCGTGGGAGCTTCATCTTGGCGGCAGCAGCGGCAGCAGTGGCGTGGCAGCTCTTCTTGCTGCTGTCGTTGTCCAAATCCAAGGTGGGGAGCTTCATTTTGGCCAACGAGTCGGTGAACTACTGCATGCTCTTCATGTACATGTCCATGATCTAGTTCCCATGATCCCATAGACCTTCACCTCCTGCTCGATGTTGGCGCTGATCAGGCTTATCCACCGCAGGCTCCAACATGGTGCCGGGCGAGTTCGCCGTGGGGCTCTCCTGTGCGGGACGAGCTGACCTCCGCGCCGGGGCCTTGGGCGTCGCCTTCTCTTGTGCTCGGCCGACGAGTGGGGTCTGTTCTTTGATGATTTCTTCCCAATCCAAACACCAAATGATCTTTAGCCTTTAAACAAAGGTGAAGCTGGTACAATCAGCTACAAACCATAGATAGGGCTATTATTGAAAAAATCAACGGATTTGGAGATAGAAGTCTCTGAACATTGGACAAAAATCGAACTTATACTAAAACTTTTGAATCCCTTCATTAGTTAAACAACCAACATTGAAGCAGTACAAACTTCCATCTTTGAGTTCCAAATTAATTATCTAAACCTATTTTTCCTTGTACAAGAGCTACTGGAATTTGTTAACCATAGATCATACATCCCATTTTGCATGATCTTGTCCAACATCCACATGTAAACATGTTCTAAATCTTGAACCAAGGTAGGCTATTCAATGTTCCAAAAGCTCCTTATTCAGTTTCATCAGTTAAGTCAAAAACAGTACAACTTTCAAACTTTGATGTTACAGCAGGCTCTCGAAGCTCTGCGCCTGCACGGCCACACACAGCAACCCGGTGTACTCGGACACCGTGATCTGGTTCTCCTCGACGAGATTCATGTCAGGAACTCGATCTTCTCATACTTCTTCTCGTTCCCGGTGTCAGCGCCGGCGTTATTCTCCAGTTCCTCCTCCGGGTCGGCCAGCGTCGGCTTTGGCATCGGCGAGATGGGCACGACCTCCGGCATGACTTCGATGCAGGAGAGCTCGAGCTGCAGGAACCCCGAGGGCGTCTGGAAGAGGGAAGAGGTCACTGGTGGTGAGCGGGAACTCCCTGGCCGGCGGCGATGACCTCGAGTGGAACGAGCGTGAACCCCAGCAACTAGTCTAATTCTTGACCCAACTCATATTCATAGTGTTGGAGGGCAACCGGAGGACACTGTGAGGATGAGGGAGTTAACGTGAGGGGGAAAGGAGGCCGGCCCAAATGATGGGCTCATCATTGCTGATGTGGTTTATTTTGAAATATTGAGGAGGATAGTATTAGGGAACTGTTGTGGGATTATATGATTTTGAGGGAAAATAATTTTAGAAAAATTCCAGCACATAGTTTTGGAGGAGAATTTTTTAGAAAACTCTTTAAGCTACTCATATGCATTTTTTACGTCCTAGCACCACTGTCGACCCACCCGAAGGTAATTACTACCAGGATTATTTTGCTGCCTCACCAGGAATTGGAGCTTCAGTCTAGCTAGATATCCGCTCCTTTTGGCTCGCCCATCAACGACATTCAAAAGTGATGAACGGTCTCCGTGATCCCCAACACTGTAGTTCCTATCAGGCTTTATCCAGGCCTCGTGAAAGCAAATTCCAAATCTTCAGTTGGTGCATATTTCCATAAACAGAGTTTGCTTCCCCGGAACTAGGGACGAAATCACATGGAATAGGTCTATGATAGCCATTTTTACCACATTTTAACTTGAATTCGAATACGAATATGAACATTTTTTAATATGAATACAAAACGAATAGCTCGAATTCATTTTCTTATTAAGATATTTACTTTATTTTAGACATAGCATGACCATTTGTTTATCAAATATGAAATACATTTGGAAGGTAGCATTAAATCATTATACAAGCAGGGATTAAAGTATGAGGGTATAAAAACATAGATAAAAAAGACAGCTCTTCAAAACATATTTAGAACAAATATCTCATCAATAATTAAATATATTTAAAAAATCATTAGAGACTATAGATGAATAATATTTCAATAAATATATAAATATTTATCATGAAATAAATAAATTAATGTACATTAAATAATTTCATTGTAATATTAATACTATTACTGTTGGTCATTAGTTATAGTACTTTTGAACAGTTCAATAACTACATTATTTGTAATATTAAAATTAATATCATTAGCTATTAGTCATAGATAACTTTTTAATAGTTTATTTTTTCTAGAGGAACTTTTTGAGAGGAACACTAGGGATGATGATAAGAATGTGAGGCAGGTAAAAGAAATCATGTCTTTTAAATCCACTTGGCACATGCATTTTTATATTGGAATTATAGTTTGTTTACAAATATAACTTTTACAATTACCATTTCAGTGTAACTTTCAAACTCAATATATAACACTCGATTTTTTTCCGACCAAGTAAGTAGTCAAGATGTAATGGCTCTATTCGCTTCAGCTGGCTGCACTTGCATTGTAGCTGCTGCTAATTGGGACACTGGCTGTTGGTCAGCTGCTACAGCAGCGCAGCTGCAGCTAACTGTGCCGAACACGCTGAATATGTATTAACAAACGGTGCAGTTGTGATTGTTGTTCCACTCCCTCTGGCAGCTGATGAGGCATGGGGAAGACATAGAAGATCACCCATATCCCTTCTCAATAGCACCCGAGATTAGCACATAGGAGATAATGTAGATGAAACTTGTTCTCTTTTGATCTATGATAAGTACTCGTTACTTTATATAGCCTCGACCTTTTAGGGTATTTGGCATGAGCCACCACAACAATCCCATACGTTTAGGGATTTCCCAACAATATATTTGTCTGTTTCATTTTTGTATTTGAAATATTGTTTTTTTAAGTGTTCTTTATCAATATTCTATGTTAAGTGTAATATCTTTTAATTTGTTGTATTTTTTGTAGGATGTATTAATTTTTGCTCAGATCAAATAAATTGAAGAAGTTGTATTGTTTTGTAAGTCCAATGTATGTGTGAGGTGAAATTTAGTGGCAAGATCTTATTGTTCTTGTTTTGTTTGTACTAGTAAAAGTGCCCGTGCGTTGCTACGTGCGAAAATCTCAAGGATGTATTTATCATATGCTATTACTATTACAGAACATCCCATGTACTTTTGTATAAAAAATCCATCCTAATTAAAAGATGTAGATGTGTTGCTCCATTGAAACATGTAATAGTTGCATTATTTGGGCAACTAATATTATTAGTGCATAGCATTAATTTCATCCTCCACGTGCTACTTGATAGGTTTATCAACTTTTCAATGTTTGCTAACGGCTTATGTAAAAATATGATGTGATTCCTCGTGGTATTTTCTTTGAAAATCATATAGCCAGGCCGGTTTTGTCAAGGAGCCCGAGGGAGAACCATATTTGGAGTTTTCGTTTCACATATTTGTAATTTTTCATTTTACGCCATTTTTGTAATTTTTCATTTCCCGTTATATTTGTAATTTACGTTTCCCAAATTTGAAATATATATTATCTTCATTATTATCAAAGTGTCATTTAAAAAAGGAATAGTAAACATAGATCACACTTCAAGTTTGAAATATATATTATCATCGATTTTTTTTCAGCATGAGCAAAAATATTCCAAGGAATATTTCTCAAGAGAACATGGAAATCATAGGCCAAAAACTTCTTGTAGAATGTGGCCGCAGTTTCATCCATTCATTGATGACTCACAAGCAGTAGTTTTACATAGCGTTATGTCTAGCCTACCAAAAAGAAAATAAAACGAAAAACACAGAAAAGAAAAGATCGGCATGACTGGATCATCAGTGCTTTACACATTGTTAGTGTGGCAAACATTGTTATTCCATGTCTCCTGACTCTTGCCTGAGGGAGGAATCAAGCAAGAAATAAAGCAGAAGAATATCTAGGCCGGATTTGCTCGATCTGCTATTTATAGTTTACTAGTTACCATGCATCCAGGGAATTGAATTGATTGAAATGGATGGCAATGGAGGATGGAGGGATCACATCGCTCATCATGCGCATGCAAGCTCCTTGAGGGATGCGGTGGCGGTGACCTTGGTGTTCTTGCAGACGGCCATGGTCTTGTTGTTGGTGCCGCTGTACTCAACCTTGACGTTGTCCATGGTGACGCCGCTGCAGGGGATCTTGTCGGAGCAGAGCAGGCTGACGGCCTCGGGGGTGGAGGAGGTGTCGGTGATGTTCTTGAAGGAGACATCCTTGACGGTGACCTTGGAGGCGCCGCTGCTGGTGCAGATCTTGTTGGGGCAGTACTTCATGTCGATGATGATGGGGTTCCCGGCGTCCTCCATCTTGATGTTCTCGTAGTGGATCTTAGAGGCGGTGAGCGCGGACGCGGCGTCCTCGTACGCCTTGATCCGGAGGCCGTTGCTGGACTTCTTGAGCGTGCAGTCCTTGATGGTGATGTCCGTCACGTCCTTCTGATCCTTGTACCGCGCCAGGCAGCCGATGCTGATGCCGTGCCCCGGGCCGCAGTGTGGCGGATCCACTTCGGATCCACTTGGTTAAACAGGGTTAAGTCGCCTAACATGCGACACCCGTGCCTAAGCCAAGTTAACACGAAGTGCCGTCGGATTTCATCCGATTAACCACATGAACAGGATCGAGTTAGCAAAATCACACGAAGGTGAGTGGTTCCAGAGAATACAACAAGTCCACCGAGTTGAACAACTTAACCATTTAGTTCGGCCAGAAAAGCAAATCATCAGAGTTTTACAAGGTTTCAAAAGAAAAACAACAGAGGGTAAACTACTAGCGGAAGCAAAACGTCGGGGCCGGACATCCCTGGTGAGGCCAACCGGGACATCACTGATCCCTCTCCTCGCCGTCCGAGGAGGGATCCCACTCGACCGTCCAACCCGGAGGGAGCTGGGGCGGCCAAGTGCCAACGAAAGAAATCTCGGGAGCAGCAACTTCACCTGAAAAAGGAAAGCCACAACAAGGCTGAGCTACTAAGCTCAACAAGACTTAACCGACAGGAGTCAAGCTACTCCACCTTTTCTAGACATGCAAGGCTCTTTAGCTGAGGGGTTTGTTTGCCAAGAAGCACTAAGTAAAACCCTATTTTCAAGTTTTAGCTCCGGTTCTAAGTTCATTATCCGGTCTAAGTTTTGCAACCTATTCTAAGCAATCATAGAACCAACCAAAGGTATATATATAGAACATCATCAAGACCATGTCATCATCATGTTTCTTTCTTACTCAGGGTAGCATAGCGATCAAGCAGTCTCAAACTGTGAGAGGCAGACGAATCGATTCGAGTTCTTTGACCATGCATGGTGAACCTAACCTCACGACATCTGCGCACCCGGAGGTCGCTTCCTGTGTCGGCCTTCCCCATCAATCCCCTAACCCGTGTCGGGCCCATTTCCTTTGGTGCAAGGTTCCACAGACCCGGCCTCTGCCGTTCTGTGACCACGCTTGCCACCACGTGCGATAACTAGCAGGGGAAACTCCGTTCCAAGAACAATGGGGCGACCGCTCACATCTAGGTTCAATCCGGTACTAGGCTTCCTCATCCCATACTAAGTATGAGGTTAGTACTTTCAAACACTTGGTCACGAACACCACCACTGTCGGGCCTTAGCAAGTTTCATAGACAGACGGGGCGATCAACCGACCACCAAAGAGTTACCCAAAACCCTGCCCCGTCCATCGTCCTTACAGTTGTGACAGGAGGAAGACAACCAACTCCTACAACTCGCGAGTGACAGGAAATCACTCGACTTTTACCGCTTCCTATTGAAGCAAAGCAGCTACTCGGTCCAACAGCTAGTGTTCAGATCAGGGGAGCTAAGTTATGCATCTAGGGTTCCAAGCAACTCCTATACGTAAATGCACAAGCAAGATGCAGAAGGCATGTGCAAGTTTGGCAAACATAGGGATTTCATGCAACCGGGGCTTGCCTTCAAGCAAAGAGGAAGGGAACTGCTCGACTTCTGGGGCGGCTTCGGCTTCTGGAGGCAGGAGCGCAGCTACACCGTCGTCTTCTGGCGCCGGGTGCAACTCGTAGTAGCCATCGGCGAGACGCAGCTCTACACGAATGCAATGCAAGAGTTAGCATAGACGGTTATTTCAACAGCAACACTTGCAAGTATGAGCCCAGAAACTTGCGACAAGATACAGGAGAGTGGGAAGTTCAATGGAGTTGATGGAGATCAAGAGGTGAGGGTTGGAGGAAAAGAACTTATGATCTGACCCTTAAACTAGAGGATTTGGTGTGCTAGGGGTCCTCAGACTCAACGCTGAAAGGTCCCCAAGTTTTACACATACACCCTCGGTTCAAAGAAAAAAAATACAGCCGAGTCCTCGGGCGAGGCGGAAAAGGGTCGGCGGAACAGACAGGGTCGGGCGAGACGGAACCGGGTTCGGGCGGATAAGAGGGGTCGGGCGAAGCGGACAAGGGTCGGGTGAGACGGACAAAGGTCGGACGTCAGAAGGGTCGGACCAGGCGGACAAGGGGTCGGCAGCTTACCTTCGTCTCACAAGGAAAGCTTGGGGTCGGGAAGAAGCAGACTTGGGCGGAGGGACTAAGGCGTTGAACAGCGGCGAGGTCCGGCAGTGCTCCGGCGGTGGCGGTGCTTCTTGTGGATCACAAGTAAGCTCTTACGCAGCATGGAGGAGCAAGTGGCTGGGTGGATTGGGGAAAACGGTGCGGAGCGGAGAGGAGAGTTCCTCAAGGACTTAGTGTGGTGGCGCTGGGAGCTCAAACAGGGAGCAAGAGAAATGGCGGGAGGGCAGCGCTGGCGAAGTGGACTCCGGCGGGGCTCGCACATTCCCTTTTATAGCGGCGCGGAAGTGAGAAGGGGAGCGGCGCGAAGGCCGAGGAAGAAGCAATGGAGTGCTCTGCCCGGGCGGCGATTAAGCGACGAGGGCGGTGGAGCAGGACTTCGGGGATGACGCCAGCGGTCATTGGGCTCTGGCGTCAGGGCGGCGCAGGCGCGGGTTTGCCGGTGGTTGAGATTTGGCGGAGGCGGGCGTCGTCGTGCGGTGGAGCTGATGGAAGTGACCGGGATAACGGCACTAGGAACGAGGGCACACAGGTGAGAAGACAGGCGGCCGCGAGCGCGCGGGCGAGCGCGGAGCAACAGATTGTCGGGCGGCTTCTGACAGGGCGGGAAAAGGAGCCGTCGCTGCCGTGGTCGGGGTTGGCGGAGGAGGAATCGTCGGGTAGCGAAGACCAGGCGGCGCGACTGTGGCGAGGTGACGGAAAAGACGGGCGACATCGGGCTCTGCGGCCGGGATCTGGGGATGTGATGATGGGCGCGGGCAGCGAGGTACTGCAGAAAGGTTGCAGAGGGGCTTCGGCTGCTATAGGGGAGGAGGGCGCGAGAATCCATTTGGTCGTGGGCCGAAGACGAGGCGGAGCGACGGACGTCGGAGAAGTTGAGCCACGCGGCGGGGGAACTCTGAAGCGAGCATGCAACTCGAGTGCGCCTGTCGCGGAAGATCTGGGGGAAAAGATCTCGTGGGTCCACCGGTCAGACTGAAGGGAGGTGTTGGGGGATGATTCAGAAAGATCCGGCGGGTGAGTTGGGGTCGGCGGGGTCGGAACTGGATGCCAGCGGAGAGGGGTCGGGTCTCAGGGGTCGGGACCGGTCGGGAGGTTGATCACTTAGGCTTGGAAAGCTAAGACAGGTGATCAGGGGCTCGGATTAAGATGAACTCGAGAGATTTGGGGGTCGGTCGTCACAGCCTACCCCTCTTAAAAAGAATCTCGTCCCGAGATTCAGGTGTAAGAGTAGGGTGTACAGTCCTTACCTCCCTGACGACACAGAAAACCTGGGAAGTGCTTGTTCAAATACTCTTATGTTTCTCACGTTGCTTCATCCTCCGTGTGGTTCCTCCAGAGGATCTTCTACATTCTGACCATTTGGCGCCGGGTATGCCTCTCTTTTTGGTCAAGAACTCTGTCTGGGTACTCGGCGTAGGTTAGGTCTGGCTCTATCTGAAGCTGCTCTTGCTCTAAGATCTCTGTTGGGAATTGGACACATTTCTTCAGTTGAGACACATGGAAGACGTTGTGTATGGCCGACAGCTGTTCTGGGAGTTGGATCCGGTAAGCAATGGGTCCACAGATCTCCACAATTTCATAAGGGCCAATGTAGCGGGGAGCCAACTTTCCTTTCACTCCAAACCGTTGCACTCCTTTGGTCGGGGAGACTCGAAGATACACATGATCACCAATATCAAACTGCAGGGGCCTTCTTCGCCTGTCGGAATAACTCTTCTGTCGAGATTGGGCAGCCTTCAGATTTGCTTGAAATACCCTTACTTACTCTTCGGCTTCTACCACTAAGTTAGGACCATAGATCTGTCTTTCTCCAGTTTGTGACCAATTCAGAGGTGTTCGACATCTCCGGCCATATAAGGCTTCAAACGGTGCCATCTTCAAACTGGCCTGGTACAATGGTGGAGTAATTATCTTATAGTCCTAAAATCTAGCGTATGAGGCGGATGTTTCATGAAACAACGACATGATTCTCTCTCCTCACCCTCTCTCCTCCACATCAGCAAAAATCCTATGTGGCATTGCATGAGACGACCTATAAGACTGCTGAGGTGTAGCAATGTACTTGCCCTAAGAGCAACTCCAATAGAATATCCACTATTGACGCTCCATTTGACTCTCTATCCAAATTGGCAAAAAGATTCCTCTCCTTACTGAGTTGCTCATTCCAACAAACTATCCATTTCCCACTCTCCAAATCCCAATAGCTAGTTTCCGCTCTAAAAATCTACACTCTCCATTCACTCCAATAGCCTCTCCATTTTGCACATTTGGCAAGCTAAACTCACTTGCCAAGTTTGGAAAGTGTGGGGAAGTATTTGGCAAGTTAGATAGGATGGCCATCAAGATAGCAACTATGTTGGATCGTGATTTTCCAGCAGACTTACCAAATTTTAGCTTAGAGAGGAAGATGGCAAGGTTGTTGGAGTTGATGTAAAGGGTCATTGGAGCAGGCTTGTATTAGTTTAATCCAGGAAAGATCCACTGGAAAGGTGCTAAGAAATTAAAGGCACCAAAATAACATGCTTATTTATTATGGATTATTCAGGTGATTTTGTGGAAGTGTGTAGATGTAAAAGTGCACAAATAGATTATATCCTTCACCTTCTATTGGAGGCAATTAGCACAAGTTTGAACCGCAAGCACACGGATCAGTTGTAACTTTTCCCTCAGAGTATTCCCCAAGGTTTATCAATCCGTGGAAACAAGGTCACAAGCTCTAAATTAACTATGCATTGGAAAACATGATTCATGTTGCAACGTGATTGTGAATAGACAAGAAGCATTAGTAGATATGAACAAGAGGTAACTCGTCTACAGCAAAGCCTAGACTATGCATATGTTGTAGTTCTAGCTAGATGGCAAGCAAAACATGGTTCTCATTCAAAGCATCTTTAAACAACCACCTCCAGTCTGACTCCCGGAAACCCCCACCTTACACGGTGTCAGACCCTGTCATGATCCTACCTATCAACGTAGGCAGTCTAAGGGCATGAACATAAAGCATATGTCTAGCTGTTATGTAGATTAGGCATGCAATTCTAGTCACCATGACTACAAGAACACCCTATGCAATCTACTATGTTAATAGATTGGAATAAGCAAACTCATAGCAGTAGAAATCATAAAAGGAGGCATATGGATCGCTATTGAATCGGAACTCATCTATTACTTCACCATGAATGATTGTTCATCACAAGATCTCCACCGAGGTCATACTTGTGAATCCTACCTCCAGAATACTAGCGTGATCTTCCTCGAAGGTGATCACGCCGACCAAAGCCTACCCTAAGTTAGCCTCCGGACAACTGCACGGCCCTCAGCTCTCTGCAGATGGTTTTCCCTCAAGTTTCTCGGCTTCTGCTACAAATGTATTCGTGGGGTGCCAATGGTATTTATACCCTGGAGAGGCCGTAGTCCAAATGGGAAGTCGAATGGGCGAAGGAATGACCCAAGCCGATCAGGTTGGGTGGGTCCAGCCGTCCAGGCCAATCAGCTTGGCCCTTCCTTTTGTCCTCTTGCATCCTCCTTTGTCTCCAAGTCTTCTCTGATGTTCTAAGATCTTATTTTCGCTTGCATGTGGGTCTGGCTTGATGATAACCTCAGGATAAGAATGGATCTTGATAACCTTCCAAAGTGTTGTTTGCTTCATCTTGATCACGAGATCAACTTGCCTTAATTATCTTCTGAAACTTAGCCCTTAAGTCTTCCTGTAGGAATGCTCGCTGAAGATGAGCATGAATGGGCGCCGTAGTACCCTAGGCCGATCGGCTTGGGCTCCATAGGCCTCTGGCCTCTCTGTCTTTATGTGGCTTGTTGTTGGTTCTGGGCCTCATCCAATTATGGTCCAATATAGTCCTATTTCCTGCGAAAACAGAACATCCTCTAAAATGCAAGGCATACACGAAAATAACTCGATTATTAGGTATAATCAATGTTAATGATGTCATTTGTATTTCAATATTGAAGATAAATAGGGGTAAAAGTGTGTCAGTAATGAGTGCAAACACCCTCCTAGAAAAGTTTTATAGAAAAGCTCTAAACAAAGTTAGGGTAATGAAAGGCTAAGTTTGTGCGTGGCATGTTTTTCACTAGGCACGTCGTGTTGCTTACGAATTATATTCTGATATGTGAATGACGGCTGAGTTAGTTAGATGGTCATAATAGTACTATTTAGGTCTTGGGTTCGACTCCCTATGGGAGCGAATTTTAAACTAGGGTTAAAAAATCCCCTCGTCTGTCACCACATCAAAACACAGGTCAATGCTTAGCCTATGTTGCAGCTGTGGTTGGTTTGAGCCCTCCTACTTGGAGTAGTTGCAATGGTCACCAGCCCAGTGGTAGTCTCACAATGGGTTACGAGCCCTGTATAAGGGTGGGGCTGAGGTTTGGGTTTTTTCTCAACCTGCATGAGAAGATCCTTCTCTTAGAAAAACTCTAGGGTTGTCTTACCCCGCAGGTCGAGTTTTTTAGAATTACATTCCGGTATGAATAATTGAAGACAACAAATTTAATACTACTATGATATGATTTAATTTCAGTATTTTTGCAAGCAGCAACATAGCAATTGATGGTGTCAAGACAATTAATGATTAAATATTATATTGTGAAAGAAAATCCCAGGATTAAGTCATTATGCTTGAGGAGCACTAAGTAAAATACTAGCAAAACAACTTGCTGAAGTTTATCTATTTACACTATTTTCGTGAAATTAGCATGGGTTTGTGGATGGTCTACTTTAGTCTCAATCTGAGAATATCGGTGGTATGAGTAACTCCTAAATAAGTTAATAAGTGTTCTATCAAGGTATTAATTGCAGTGAATGTGGTAAATGGCGTTCAAGTAGTGATTAATGACCACTGATGACATATCGGTCTTACTATTATTCTGAGTGTGAATATTAGTTTAAAGCGAATATAAGTGATGAGTTAGTTATTCGCATCGTTGTGATCGGAAGGCACCCTAAGGATATTTTTGGAGTTGGCTCAGGCTCCACAGCACTATATACATATATATATATATATATATATATATATATATATATATATATATATATATATGAGTTGAAGGGATGCTCCATGCAATCTAAACTTTAATCTCATCGTTAGCCTAAACTCCAATCAATTAGAATATTGCAGGGGTTACAAGTACGACTACACTTCTGAGGCAGTTCATCTACTTCAAGTCTTTCATCAGGAAGGATCATCCGGATCCTAATCTGGTGAAGACCAAGTGTTGCTTCACCTATATATCACCTCGTACTACGACTACAGAGGCAGTCATGGCGTTGCAAGGCCATCACTAAGCATGGTCCTAAAGGTTGTCGACATGTAGAATAGGCACCATTGGATTTGGATGTATAGAAAATAAAGAGTAAAAACGAGTGCGAACTGGAACAAAAATAACACTCGATGTGAGCTCTCCATTTATTTGTTAACACAGGGACTAAACCTTTTTTAGTCTGGTTTGGAAAAATTTGGTCTTAGGGGCTTCTACATTTTTAGAGCGAGGCAATAATGGAACGAAAACCTGAGGACGAGGGTGAAGCCTAGTCTAAAAATAGCAACGGCCAGGTGACCATGCCACAAACATAGCTGCGAGACGCCAGTTAGCAACAGGTATATATATATAGGCAAGCGGAGCCATGAGCGAGCAAGACACACACAAACTAAAGGTATTCAAAATGGCCTTCACCACCAAAAATGCCATGAGAGCCCTCTTCCTCCTAGCGCTGGTGTGCGCTGTGCAAGCCGGAAAGGCGGCGTCGAAGGACGCTAAGGCGGCGGACGATGGCGCGGCGAAGGGAGGAGGGTCGTGTCCCAGCGGGTCGTGCGACATCACCAAGCTGGGCGCGTCCGGTAATGGCAAGACGGACAGCACCAAGGCGCTGGAGGAGGCGTGGGCGTCGGCGTGCGGCGGCACCGGGAAGAACACGATCCTGATCCCCAAGGGTGACTACCTGGTTGGCCCGCTCAACTTCAAGGGCCCGTGCAAGGGTGACGTGACCATCCAGGTGGACGGCAACCTGTTGGCGTCCACGGACCTGAGCCTGTACAAGAAGAACTGGATCGAGATCCTGCGTGTGGACAACCTGGTGATCACCGGCAAGGGCAAGCTCGACGGGCAGGGCTCCGCCGTGTGGAGCAAGAACTCCTGCGCCAAGAAGTATGACTGCAAGATCCTGCCCAACTCGCTGGTGCTGGACTACGTGAACAACGGCGAGGTGTCCGGCATCACGCTGCTCAACTCCAAGTTCTTCCACATGAACGTGTTCCAGTGCAAGGACCTAGTGATCAAGGACGTGACGGTGACGGCGCCGGGTGACAGCCCCAACACGGACGGCATCCACATGGGCGACTCATCCGGGATCAGCATCGTCAACACGGTCATCGGCGTCGGCGACGACTGCATCTCCATCGGCCCGGGGAGCACCAAGGTCAACATCACCGGCGTCACCTGCGGCCCGGGGCACGGCATCAGCATCGGCAGCCTGGGGCGGTACAAGGACGAGAAGGACGTAACGGACATCACCGTCAAGGACTGCACGCTCAAGAAGTCCAGCAACGGCCTGCGGATCAAGGCGTACGAGGACGCCGCGTCCGTGCTCACCGCCTCCAAGATCCACTACGAGAACATCAAGATGGAGGACGCCGGGAACCCCATCATCATCGACATGAAGTACTGCCCCAACAAGATCTGCACCAGCACCGGCGCCTCCAAGGTCACCGTCAAGGATGTCTCCTTCAAGAACATCACCGGCACCTCCTCCACCCCCGAGGCCGTCAGCCTGCTCTGCTCCGACAAGATCCCCTGCAGCGGCGTCACCATGGACAACGTCAAGGTCAAGTACAGCGGCACCGACAACAAGACCATGGCCGTCTGCAAGAACGCCAAGGTCACCACCACCGCATCCCTCAAGGAGCTTGCATGCGCATGATGAGCGATATGATCCCTCCATCCTCCATTGCCATCCATTTCAATCAATTCAATTCCCTGGATGCATGGTAACTAGTAAACTATAAATAGCAGATCGAGCAAATCCGGCCTAGATATTCTTCTGCTTTATTTCTTGCTTGATTCCTCCCTCAGGCAAGAGTCAGGAGACATGGAATAACAATGTTTGCCACACTAACAATGTGTAAAGCACTGATGATCCAGTCATGCCGATCTTTTCTTTTCTGTGTTTTTCGTTTTATTTTCTTTTTGGTAGGCTAGACATAATGCTATGTAAAACTACTGCTTGTGAGTCATCAATGAATGGATGAAATTGCGGCCACATTCTACAAGAAGTTTTTGGCCTATGATTTCCATGTTCTCTTGAGAAATAGTCCTTGGAATATTTTTGCTCATGTTGAAAAAAAATCGAAGATAATATATATTTCAAACTTGAAGTGTGATCTATGTTTACTATTCCTTTTTTAAATGACACTTTGATAATAATGAAGATAATATATATTTCAAATTTGGCGCGCAATGTTTATTTAAAATCTTGTGGGAAACATAAATTACAAATATAACGGGAAATGAAAAATTACAAAAATGGCGTAAAATGAAAAATTACAAATATGTGAAACAAAAACTCCAAATATGGTTCTCCCTCGGGCTCCTTGACAAAACCGGCCTGGCTATATGATTTTCAAAGAAAATACCACGAGGAATCTCATCATATTTTTACGTAAGCTATTAGCAAACATTGAAAAGTTGATAAACCTATCAAGTAGCACGTGGAGGATGAAATTAATGCTATGCACTAATAATATTAGTTGCCCAAATAATGCAACTATTACATGTTTCAATGGAGCAACACATCTACATCTTTTAATTAGGATGGATTTTTTTATACAAAAGTACATGGGATGTTCTGTAATAGTAATAGCATATGATAAATACATCCTTGAGATTTTCACACATAGCAACGCACGGGCACTTTTACTAGTACAAACAAGAACAATAAGATGTTGCCACTAAACTTCACCTCACACATACATTGGACTTACAAAACAATACAACTTCTTCAATTTATTTGATCTGAGCAAAAATTAATACATCCTACAAAAAAATACAACAAATGAAAAGATATTACACTTAACATAGAATATTGATAAAGAATACTTAAAAAACAATATTTCAAATACAAAAATGAAACAGACAAATATATTGTTGGGAAATCCCTAAACCTAAGGGATTATTGTGGTGGCTCATGCCAAATACACCCTAGAAGGTCGAGGCTATATAAAGTAAAGAGTACTTATCATAGATCAAAAGAGAACAAGTTTCATCTACATTATCTTCTACGTGCTAATCTCAGGTGCTATTGAGAAGGGATGCGAGTGATCTTCTACATCTTCCCCATGCCTCATCAGCTGCCAGAGGGAGTGGAACAACAATCGCAACTGCACCGTTTGTTAATACATATTCAGCGTGTTCGGCACATTAGCTGCAGCTGCGCTGCAGTAGCAGCTGACCAACAGCCAGTGTCTCAATTAGGAGTAGCTACAATGCAAGTGCAGCTAGCTGAAGCGAATAGAGCCATTACATCCTGACTACTTACTTGGTCGAAGCCACGAAGTAAGCCCAGCCTGGCCGTTTTTACTATCATTAGGCCGAGGCCCAACTTGCAGCCTGATCAACCTCTCCTTCTTGACCCAGTCCAACTTCACCAGCAGGCAGGCCTAGCAGGCTAACCCGGCCAGATCGCTTTTGTGCCAACCAGGCCAACCTGCAAGTCGCGTGGCCCGACCCACGCGCAAAACTATAGCAAGTCAGCATTGCTAATGGGTCGCAAACAACAGCCCACGCACCCTTAAAAAAAAAAAGCATGGTTCAACAGGAAGCAGGAGCCCACACAAAAAAATCGATTGATAGTAGAAAACAAATTTTACTCGAGTGATAGCCAGGAACACTGAAAACGCGGCAATAATTTCACGGACGAAAAAGATTGTTGCAGTAGAAACTTCATGTGATGGCTCATACGTTCACTTGTGGGGCCTAACCCAGCCCATCCTAGATGGGCGTTGTGGTTCCCGTTTCTAGAGCTGGGCAAAGAGCTCGTGACTCGTTAACTCGTTCGGCTCAGCTCGTTGCCTTTTATTAGCGAGCCAAACAAGAATTTTAGCTCGCTTTACTTAATGAGCTTGCTCGACCTGCTCGTGAGCCGAAGGACCCGTGATGTCACTGTGTCAGCAGCCCAGCAAGCCAAGCCCAACGTTGCAAGCGTGTGCAAGCAGGCCAAGACTCCCAAGGCCCAAGAGCAAGAGATACTTTAACCAGGCCGACGTCATCGTCTTGCTCGCCGCGTACGCAGCAGTTAATCTAAAGGAACGAAGCTGGCTGGAGCGAGCCGAGCCGAGCTGGCAGCCCAGCCCAAACACTGCCCTCTCTTTTATCTTTATCCAACCTGATCCTCCCACCCACCATTCCAACACGCTCGTCTTCCCTGTGCGCTCGCTCCCTCTCGTGCCATGGCGCTGCTCGCCATCCAGGGCATGGCCATGTCCACCGCGACCACCGCCCTCCCATCCCACCACCACGGCGCAGTCTCCTCCTTTGTCTCCACCTCCTCATACGCGCTCACAACCTCCGCCGCCTTCCCCCGCGCCCGCGCTACCCTCGCCGTCGGCGCCCTCACGTCGGCCACCGTCACTCCAGTTCTTGATGGTAAATCAAGCAGCTATCCCCCTCACTGCTTATTAGTTTGAGGTAGTTTCCTGTGTGCACATTTCAAGAGCAATGGGTGGTATTATTGTATGACATTTGGGAAATTCTCAAGTTCAATTGGGGATGAAGATTTCCTTTAAACTCTTAGTTGGTCAAGTAGGAAGTTCAGTTGGAATGGGCTCCGCAGCGGAGGTAGGATTTGTGATACCGTCGGTACAGCTGGGTTAATAATTGTTCAACAAGAGAAATTTAAGGGACTGTGGAGTGTGGAGTATCTGTATGAAATAAAACTACTAGCAGTACTGTTAACTAAACATTTCACTCCCTCCATTTCAACATATAATCGTGGTCTGACCCAATGGGGTCCGTGATGCTAAACTCTTGGACTGCTGGCTTCTCTCATATCATATTGTTCATAGCAAGTTAGCAACAAAATCATAGTCATAGGAAACAACTTTCAAATGCTAATCTAATTATATCAAATTTGCATTACAAAATTTACATGTTATTAGACTATTGGTTGGCCAAACTTTACAAGGTTCATGCCAAAGGTTACAATGGTTGAATCTTGAAATGTGTGTGCACTTTAGAAAAAGAAATGCAGTACCTATTAACTGATAGATACAAAATTCTTGATGTGGTGTAAGGAATGGGTGGTAAACAAGTCAGTTAGATTTAGCTTACTTTCTTTTATCTCCGTCTTTTAAAGTTTTAGTAATCTGTCTGCTGCGGTGATGCCACTTGCCTTGGACCTGTGTAAAAACTCTTTATGATGTCATACAAAGATGCATGTACTTCAAAGAAAATACTAGAATAAATCGGAAATTTAATTCGAGTTCTGAAATTCTGGTGTCAAAGTTATCTATGTGACTGCAAAAGGCCATCCGTTGTGCAAACTTTTTTGGCTTCTGAGTAGGTCAATATTAATGGCCCTGTGGACTGAAGATTTTTAAACTTTCTTTGCCCTTGCTTAGTCTACTGTGGGAGAGGGGACAAGAAAACAAAACGGGGCAAAAGGTTCAACCATTCATATGGCAATGTGAGTGCTCCAGTCCAGCATAACCTCTCTCGTTTTTATGCTGCAATCCTTACTTATTTATCTGTCTGATCATTTCAGGCGAGGCCTCGCAACAAGAAGAAGGGAACTGGCCCACCACGCCTTTTTGCCCCTCCAGCGCCTCCTAGGAAGGACCAGTTTGATGATGGGGAGATCATTCCAATTGAGATAGACGAAGACATCCTGGAATAGGTTGTCTGAATTTTGCTTTGTGTTTTCTGTCCTAAGCTTAACTTGCCTAGCCTGTATGAAATACAATTTCTTTGAAGTAATTATTTTCTCTCTCCTACATAATGCAAATGCCTCCACATTTTCCTTTGGGTAGTAATGAATATACTGCATAGAGTTCTTCCTCGCACGCTACCAGCTGCAGTGCATGGCGGAACCCTGGGTGCACACAACACAAAGGGCCATCAAACTTTAATTAGTTGAGCTATCAGAACTGGGAGATTAGATTTAACCACTTGTTTTAGCTCCGCTTTAGCCACCTTATCAACATGCTTGGAAATTGTTTATGATAACTGGGAAAGCATGCCTGAAAAATAGCAGATATATAAGCTGCTGCTGTTACTGTTGCTGTATGTCTTTCAGTTCAAGGATTAGGTTGTAACAATAACAGCCTGTATGCTTGAATCAGCTAATGTATCCAGGCAAGTCTTGCCTTAGTAAAAATAAAGAAAAAAACAAACCAATTAGTCTGACTCTGTGAGCAAGTTTTGCCATGATGTAGTGGGTGACTGTATGTTGTTGCTGTGCAGTAAACCGCCCTCAGCCTTGGCAGATTCAGTGCTATCAGCATCTAGTGAGTAACTGGTCCAAGATTTGTTTTCAACCATACATTAAATGCCGCGCTCCAAGAAAATAAGCAATAGCATTGCAGCTTTCATGAAATAACCAGTGTATTGCTTAGCACTGGTGCCTACTGCTTCTATCTCTTCTGTATCCATTGCTGTTGCCCTAATTTCTACACTATGTCTCAGTACTCTCAAGAGTTATGGACTGTATCAGACAGCTAAATATGATCCTGACTAGTTGAATTTGGACCTCAAAATATGATCCTGAGTTCCTGATTAATATTTGGAGCAAAAGGACAAAAAATACTAATAAAAATGAAACTTGGTCTTGTTCCTCACTGAACTACACAATGTGGCGAGAATTACATTGTGTTCTTCAAGGCACTTCCAGCATTATTCTCAAAATTCATATCAACTAAGATTTGTTGTAAGACGGTTTAACCATCCATACCAGTATACGACGGCATCAGTATACCATGGCTACATGTGTAGGACATACTGCAGTGTTTGCATATTAGATGGATCCCTTGAGATGTTGGACCAAACTTTTTATAGGTTTTCAAGGATCGCATCATAGTTGTGATTTTGCATTTGCAGGATTACATATACTGTGTTGGCTTCTGTTTCCATTCATTTTTTAAGACCAGATGTGTTGTGCGGAATAAATGAGTATTTCCATGATCACATATTAGAAGGCAAGGTTTTACAATGAAAGTTCTTTCATTCTGAGATACTTATATTAACATAGAATCCTTTACATACAATGTTCTGAGGAATCCGCTATGGCCCATTTTTGTTCGAGACTAAAAGCATATCATTCAAGTGGTACCTGAGACTCTGAGAGAGCCTATATGAGCTAATTCAATGCAGAATCATCGACTTCAGAAGAAAACATCTGAAGGTACCAATGATTGGACATTGTTTCCTAAGTGTGTTCAATGTACCCAAAAAAACATCCTTTTTGTACTACTTAGGACAGAAATAAAGACAGGAAATACAAAGGTTGCAGCCAATTCTAGTCCATGCTGTATTATGTATATGTGGTCCATTCTGGTAGTTGTGACATGGATTCTCAGGAGGTAATAGCAGCATAAAATATATTCCTATTTGTTTGTTGATAAATGAGTGTACAATCAAGGAAGCTTATTGCCTCAAAAGTGTACCACATCATCTAGACTCTTACACGCGAGATAAAGCTTTAAGCGCAAATACCTTCTTTTTTTAAGGTTTGATCAGTCATGGACTCTAGCAATTTTAAGAAATGCAAACGTGTGGGCGTCCATCAACTGGGGAAGTTGCTACTGGCGGAGCAGCATCCAATCCCCTGGATTACAGGAGATTTTTGGGTCGTAGCCACGATTAGCCAGCATCCAATCCAATTTCATGGCACCCCATGTGATTGCTGGTGACCCAAATCAGGGAAGAGCCCCATGGCAGAAAGGTGTTCATCTGCAAATCAAATTAATGTAAAAAAAACACGAAAGCATTTTGCAGCTATATATATTTGGAGCCCCCATCTAAACAATGTACTCTCAGCCATTTTGCAGCTATTCGCCAACATTCTTTTTATGTGACATGTTTTTATTATTTTCGAAAATTTGCTTGTTTTCTTTAGAATATATGATATCAGTCCACACGTAGATTCCTAGAATATAAATTAAAATTATTCTAGCTAAAGAAAATTGTGCGTTTGTTTCCATAGTTTTTCTTATATACCTTTCGTGATGGCTACCACTGTTTTACCATTAGTTCAACTGAAAAGGCCCATAGACAGCCCTATACTGTCTCAAAAGGAACAAAATGTTGGGATTACTAATTGTGCATCTGTTTTCATGGATGTGTTTGGTTGGTTGTATCATTTGGTTCATGTATGAAATGGTTCGAAATAATAATGTTGGTTGAACTGTACCAATCCATTTAGAATGAAGCCATCCCACTTAATATGTTATCCTACTAATAGGAGTGAATCATATGGTACAACCAAATTGATTGAACACCACCATCCAGCATCATCCATACATACATCTTGTGGTGCTTACAACCAAACACACTCATAATATTTCTTAATGGCTACCACATGTTACCTTCACTTCAACTGATAGGGTCCATAGCCAGCTGCCCAACTGTCAAGCGTAACCAAATGTTGGAATTACAGGTACAGGCGTAGGGGCAGCTCCACACTAAGATTTTAACAAGATTGTATTATGTAGTTTGATACAATAAGTATTTTAATTTTGATTATAGCTTGATCATGGAAATGCTTGGGTAACTTAACCTGCAATCATATATAATTATATGTGTACATCCAAAGTTTAAGAGGCCGGTTCATTTAGATAAACATAGCAGGCTTTATATGGAGTAGTTAAATTTTTGCTACAAAAATCCTAACATGTTAAGCTGCAAACATATTTTTAGTTGATCATCATATCACCAAAAGGGGATTGCAGTGCTAGGTTCAACTTTACTATTGACACACCTCAATATTGGTATCTTTTTATGAAGTTGATTTGGTTTTTTCCCCTACAATATATACTGCCATTGTGGAAAACTATTTTGGTATAGTCAATATTGATAAAGAAATATCAGATCTAGAAATAAAATGGCAATGCGCCTCAATGTTGCAGATTGCAATTACTGTTTACAAAATTGGATGCCCATCTGTAGGAGGCCATTTAGCGCGGCAATGCCGCGCAATGTTCTAGTGTATACATTGAAGCTGCTCAGTTCATGTGTTTCTATTTTTTTTTAAAAAAAATCCATGATTTTCGTGGCCCATTAAAATATGAGGCGAACTGTAGCACAGGCCCCACTATTCAGAGAGACGGCATTGGCCTGCTAAAGGAACTCAAACACGCTTACCCCAAAAGTGCCCATCAAACGGCGCACCTCTCCGGTCAACACTCAACAGTCAACAATAGCGCACACTCACGCCACACTCCAGTCTCCGCTCCACTGTCTCCACACTCCAGCTTCTTCGATTCGACATGGAGCCCAAACCCTCGCCGCCGCCCGCGGCCAAACCGCGCCGCCGGGGGGCAGCGACCAAGCGCAAGGAGAGGGCCGCATCCGCGGCGCTCTCCACGTCCCCGCCGCCAAAGCGCCAGGCCAAGGAGCGCGCCCCCGTCGACCCGCCACCCCTCCCGCCGCCGCCGCCGCCGCCTGCACCGCGCAACCGCCCGCCCGCCCGCAAGTCGCGGCGGAAGCCCGCACGGAAGAAAGCGTCGCGCCGCTCCGTGAATCCTCCTCGCGAGCAGGAGGAGAAGGAGGAGGAGGTGCCGCCCCCTCCCCCGCCGCCACGGCCGTCGTTGGAGCAGGAGATCGAGGCCGTCCTTTCCCGCGGCGCCGGCGTCCACGTCGTCCCCACCTTCGCCGGTAAGCCCCCGCATCCCAACACTACTTAGAAATAGGATACGGATACCTTTATTTCTCTGTTTCGTCAATTTGAGTCTGTTGGTAAGCAATTTGAGTTAGGGCTTTTGCCCCGACTATAAGGTGACCTGTTTGTTTAAATGCTTGCAAGGAGTCACTCTCTGTTCTAGCATTTAGTTTGGATTCAACTACTAGCAGCTACGTTCCGTGCTAGTTTGCGTATAGATGCAATAATCAACAAGCATATGGTTATATCTCAATTTGTCACCATGCTGTGGTTTCTCAGAACTCTCACTTATACCTTTTTTTAAACAATTTAAATTAGGCTAAAAATCAATCTTCCGCAATCTAATGTCAAAAAAATGATTTTCACATGACATTGCATATGCCCAGCACCATCAGTACATTCATGTATTTCATCATACAGCTAGCCTACGGAAATCATCATCTTCATGAAAACAGCTCCCAAAAGATAAGTATTAACTGCAAGACATCCTGCAGGTCATACTTATCTTTTGACAGCTGTTTTTTGAATATTGCCACTTCCATAGGCTATCTGTGTGGTGCTATACCTACTAATATACTGGTTTTTCTGCACCAATACTATGCCATGTTGAAATTTTTATTTGGAACATATTGCAATTTTAGCCTAATAAATCTGCTGCTTATTACTTTGCAACATCTATGCCTTTTTTCCTTTTTTTTTTAGTTGTTCTTGTTCTTGTTGATTGTCTAGTGATCCTTTTAATTACATGAATTAGCTGTCTATCACAGTACTTATATACAGGAATACAGTTGCTTCAAATCCAAGCCTTGACCCATGATTAGCCAGCACCAGCTTTTAAATTTTAACATGTATCAGTTGCAATCAAGTTTACCAAATTAGTTCGGTCCTTGCACACATCATCCTCACCTTTGCCGGTAAGCCTTGCCTCGGAAATAGTAGTCAATGTGATAGGAGCTACACCCCCATGGCAGTTTGCGTATAGATGCAATAATCAACAAGCATATTATTCAATTTTTTATTCACTCCTTTCTCTGAATGCTTATTCTCTTTTTCCATAATTTGAATTAGGCCAAATCGATCTTTTGAAATTTAATATCAAATAAACATTTTTTACATGATATTGCATATGGACGGCACTATCAGTAGATCAATGTGTTTCATCATACTGCCAGCCTACAGAAAGTACAATATAGAAAAAAACACTAAAAGACATGTATTGTAGTTCATACTTAACTTTTGAAACCTGTTCTGCGAATACTGTTTGTGTGGTAATGCACCAATGCATTGTCATGTTCAAATTATTTATTTTGGAATTAATTGCATACTGTCATTTTTAGCCTGAATTATTTGCTGCATATTACTTTGCAACAATTTTTCCCCCTTCTTTTTTATCTTTTTGTTGCCTACCTGGTGCTCCTAGGAAAGGCCAATGGGAATTGTTAAGCATTTTATCCCTATGAATGGTGCATTCAATTCTCTGTCAGATCAAAAATATTATATCATAGATTTCCTAGAAAATAGGATAATATGAAAGCACATCACCTCTTCATGACTACCTTTCCTAGTACTGTCAGATACTACAACAAGTAGAGAAATTTCCTATCTTTCTTGGCCACTGCTATCAATTTCAAGTCGTTAAGAATTAACTCCTGCACCAAACATCCTCACACCAACTCCTTACAGATCGGGTCTTTATGGCGGCTTACAACAAGAGTGGTTTCACATCCTTTTCCTTTAGCTTGCAGTTAGTTTTATTGTTTAAGTGACTTACCCAAGCTACCTTTCCGACTTGATGAAATTAATCATCAAAAGAAAAAGAATGAAAACAAGGCATCTTTTGCAGTTTTTCCCTAGTGAGATATTTGTTTATAGTAGCATAAACCAGTGCTAGCCCTATTATTGGCATATTAGGTAGTAGCCTAGTTAGTGACCAACAACATCAAAGCCTTTGAGCCCCAAGCAAGTTGGGGTAGGCTCCTAGTTAGCGACCACAGCTCTTATTTACAAAAATTCAGTTGCATCTGCTACCAACCATGATTTGGTATTCTAGCTTTGAAATTTTAGTAACCTGTAATAGTTGCAATCAAGTTTATTAAACTACTATCCTTGGGGAAACATGTTTTTTAGCCAGAAACGTATTTCAAGACTTAAGAAACTGCTTAAGAGTGTAATTCATGTTCTGTTGCTGTGTTGCGTACATTGAGGAAAGAAAGCCTGTTTCTTTTCCTGCAAGGATCATGTCAGCTAAAAGAATTTTGTTCTTTGTTTTTCTTGTTTTCTTTTTGGGCCCAGTAACAGTAGCAAAGTGGTAACACTTTCTGTTAAGCCAAGATTTGCCTCTGTTTAATTTTACTATTCAAACACTAGCGAAGTTTATTTGGGCCTACATATTTATTGCACCGTCCATATCTATTCTAGATAATATCCACAATTCCACAATAGAAATACAATGTCAATGAAAGTTATTTGTCACCCACCATTTTCTACAACCATCTTTCCATTTTATAAGCCTAAAACAACAATAGGCATGTAATGTTCATTTTGAAGGATTTTTATTAAAAATCTAGCAGAGTTGCCAGTATCAGTTATATATTCTTTTAGTTGTTTACCATGCAAATTCATGGGAGGAGTTATTTCTATAACTTAAAAGAAGTAATAGTTCTGTTGTTGCCATGACAATGGAGCAATGTCTGTTGTTAATTGCAGTATATGATCCTTAATCTGAGGGTTTGAGCTTACTATCTATGCTAAACTGTGATAATTCGATGGTGTCTGAAATGTTCTGTAGGTACAATGCATAAAATGCAAGCCCTTTTTAGCATTAAAATGCAGCTGATGTCCTTGCATGCTGGAGCTACATAAAATTGTACATGCATTTTGCATACTGTACTGTATTATTGTTTGTCCTCTTTACTTGTTGCTATTTCCTAAAGGATGGTTTTCATGGAAGGGAATTCACCCAATTGAGAAGCAAATGTTGGCTACATTTTTTGATGGGAAATCAGAGATGAGGACACCCAAGATATACTTGGGAATTAGAAATTTAATCATGAGCAAGTTTCACTTTAACCCTGAAGTGCATTTGGAGGCCAAAGATTTGTCTGAGTTGTCAATTGGGAAGATGGATGCTCGTCTTGAAATTTTGGAGTTCTTGTCTCACTGGGGCTTGGTTAATTTCCACCCTTTTCCACCAGTTACGCAGAAATGCGAGCTAGTTGAGAGCAAAACTGGTGCTGATACAGCGGAGGAAATTTCTCTGGTTGAGAAGCTATTTCAGTTTAAAACTGTTCATTCGTATCTGGTACCTGTTCCGAAGAAAGCTGATGTCATATCTCCAGTTCAGTTCACTAGTTTGCTTGCTGAGCCTACCCTAGCTGAAGATGCGATAACCACAGCTGAGTCTTCCGTTGAGTATCATTGCAACTCCTGCTCAGTTGATTGTTCTAGAAAGCGCTATCATTGTAGGACTCAGGTCAGTTTCACTGCTCCAACAGAAGAACTTGCATCACTATGTGTTGTTCTTTTTATCTTTTATCTACAAATGTTTCAGAATTTGTTTTGTTGAGAAATTAAATGTTAGTTTACAATGTTATGATCTTTGGAGAAAGGAGAACTATATATTTGAGGGTGCAGGACAACAGGGAGAAATGCAGCTCAGGATTTAGGGCTGAATGGGATATACATACTTTTGTTTCTTGCTTCCTCATAGACGATAACCTCGTCATGTGTATATATATTCAGGAGTCCCTAACTCTAAAAAAAATTGAGCTTTTGAGTTGAATTTGGGTGCCAGACTGCCAGTTTCATATTTACAAAGCCACCTTCTTCCTAACAATAGGCCTAACAAATTAGCAATAACTCTTATCTTATCTAACAGGCTTGGATGCCACGTGCTAACTAACTAATCCTATATCCTGCGTTACAAGTGAGGGAGGGCTGTGCTGTCCCTGGGCCCCGCTTCACACCCACAACAACACTCTACCTAATGGCCACCTGGCACGCCGAACTGGTGTTTAAGAGCTAGGTTCCACCCCCATTGCCTGTTTAACACCTGGTGGTTTTCCGATCATTTTATGCGGCGTATATAATTGGGCGATTCTAATTCCATTATGTTTTATTGAGCAGTCATGCTTATGCAAAGCTGCAGCTGGGTAACTTCTGACAGTTAGGGCGTGCTTGGTAGCTTTGCCTCTCCAGCTCGCCTCGCCTAGCTCGGCAAGGCAAAGCTTGCCGGTGCAGGAGAGTGATTTTGGCTCGCTCAGCTTGATGTGCAAAAAGCTTGAAAGCTCAAACCCCGAGGCAGCTAGCTAGCTAACCAAACAACGCTTCACAGCACCTGTTCTTGCTAAGCTAGGCAAAACAGTACCCAGCAAGGGTACCAAACATGCCCTTAGTTCAACAACTTATTGTTTTGGTTAAAAATGATGTGTTCATAGTCTCACATAAATTCTATGCAACTGGCAATCATACTTACCTTGTGCATTATGTGCGTTTTACTTTTGTACCCAAAAGGGGCAACCTTAGCTTTGCATGAGGCAGCTTAACCTCATATGTAGTGTGATCATTCCAATTATTACTGCACAGTATGTTCACCTATTTGCTTCAACCCATGCATATTTTTTATTGCTCTGGCCATGCTAAGTGGTATCCCCATCTTACTGTGGTGCCTTTACCCTGTCACAAAATATCATTTAATCATCATTCCTGAACTCTGATAATTTCTTATTCATTTGGGGTCTAATGCTGAATAATCTCATCTTAATCCTTTCCAGGTAGACTTTGATCTGTGTTCTGATTGCTACAATGTAGGAAAGTTTGATGAAGGCATGTCAAATGCTGATTTCATCCTTATGGAATATGCAGAGGTTCCAGGCTCAGGTGGTTCTAACTGGACTGACCAGGAGACATTGCTTCTTTTGGAAGCGTTAGAAATTTTTAAAGGAAAAGAATGGGATGAGATTGCTGAGCATGTTGCTACAAAAACAAAAGAACAGTGCATGCTATACTTCCTCCAAATGCCAATTTTCGATTACTTTCTAGATGGTAAAGAATTCAGTGAAACACCTCAGAAGATTACACAGGATTTGGCAGAAACTGGCACTTTTGATGTACCTGAGGAAATGGATGTAGATGACAATGCAGAAGGAAAAGAGAGCACTGATGAAAAAACTTTCAAGAAAGCAGATGCTAATTCTTCAGAAACAGGAACAAAATTAGCTGACCAAAGCGTTTCTGCTAAAGAGGATACCATGAATCCAGGTGATAATGTTCTAGTCGCGTCTTCCATTGTTGATGAATCAAACAAATCTTCATTGATGGATCCTGCAAATAAGAAAAATTTAGCTGATGTTGATGTTTCTGGGGAACATGCATCCAACTTTGTTATTGATGTCCTGAGATCTACTTTTGAAGTAATTGGTCACTTTTTGGATAAAGAAGACTTGGGTTCATTTGCTGAAGCAGGAAACCCTGTGATGGCACTAGTGAGTAGACACTTCTGCTTTTATCAATCTTTTATTACTTACATAATAAGAGAGCTCTTTGATGTTTGGTAAAATAACCTGCAGGCTGCATTTTTTGCTTCTGTTGTGGAACGTGAGGATGCTGTTACTTCATGTTGTAATTCACTGAGAGCTATATCTGAAATATCTCCTGCTCTCCAACTGGCAACTGGGCACTGTTTTATACTTCCGGATCCACCGAGTAACCTCGAAGATCCTACTTCCAATTTCAGGTAGAGTAGCTTGTCCTAGGACTCATGTTTGGTATGGACCTGCAATTGCCAAATTTACTGATAAAATTGAAACTTGTAGCCCTTGCACAGGTGGTGAGTGCCAAGGAGGCGTTGGTGGTACTCAAAATGTGAATGCTACTGATAAAGATAGCAGTGAAAGGGAAGAAAGTGCTTTAGCTCTGGAAAAAGAGAAAGCTACATTCACCTCACAGAAAGAGCACATGGAATTATCTAACACAAAGGAATCGTTTGTTGAAGGTCCCCAAGCGGAAGTCATATCCAACAGCACAAAGGATTCTGATAATCGAACTGCTATAATGGAGAGTAGTGTTGCATCTGATAAGATGAGATATGGTTGTAATACTATTCCATGTTCTGCTACTTCAACTAATACAAATGAACCTAGTTCCATAGCTTCCCAAGAAGCCAGTGCAGCAAGTACAAAGGGGACAACCAACCCTGAACGAGTAGAAGGGGACAAACCAAGTTCTATGGAATTACCAGATGATGGCTCACCTTCACATGGAAAGGTAGATCCAGAAGAGATTGAACTTGCACCTGTGGCCTCATCTAGCATGCAACAACACGAGTCCAACCAAACTGGAAATGGCAACACAAAAGGTACTTTATTCGACCTTATACATTATTGTTTTCATTGCACACCATTGAGGAATGTGCCTCAATCCCAGGGTTTCGAACTCCTGCAAGTGGGGCTATGGACCAGTCATCAGATTTCCTGGCCCCAACAAGGATTAAGAAACTGGCCAGCTTCAATTGTTTCATGGAAAGCTGTGTTTATCCAAAATGTAGGACGAAAAATCAATAATTCCAAAATAAGATTAAATTTTTGCTCCTAGTCTCCAGAAATTAAACTTTGACTATTCATGACTTTGTGATAGATTACTAGTGACTATAATTTATTGTCATATGGAAGTAACTGATTTAAATCGCAGATGTAATGGTACTTATGTACGTGTGAAAAAAATCAACATATCAAAGTTGCATAACTGATGACTGATCATCCATACTTATTACTTAAAGAAGTTTAATTCTCGTATTGCATGATGGGCCTATATCATGTAGCATAGGGAGTCATTGGCATTTCAGTTATTAAATATTATATGGAAAGTGATCGGTAAATGCAGCTTAGCTTTCATATCATTTCCCCAGGGTTCACTGTTTGCAAAATAGTTTATGTGACGTAGGAATAATTTGGCTCACATATGATCACAGAACCTAACAGCAACGAAAACATCATTGCTGCTGCTGCTGCTGATCCCGTAATAAGGCTACAGAGAGCGGCAGGTACCGCCGTTTCAGCAGCTGCAGTGAAGGCTAAGTTCCTCGCGGAGCAGGAGGAAGTTCATATTCGGCAACTAGCTGCACTTGTGATCGAAAAGCAGGTAACTCATGTGGCAATGATTCTATGCTGTTTACGTTTCCAACAAAGTTTCAGATTCCAATGTCACCTTTTTTCGATTAGGCGTTTGTCTAGAAAATTTCAGAAAATATTTATACCTGTTCTTTGTTTTCTTAACATTGAGTGCTTTGGTTCACTGGCATACTTTCTCATGCAGTTTCAGAAGATGGAAGCTAAGATGTCATTTCTCTCTGAAGTTGACAATCTGGTCTTACGATCGAGAGAATTGACGGAGAAAATGCGGAAGAAGCTTATGCTGGAGCGGAGCGCGATAATCACCTCTCGAATGGCTGCCGCGGCATCCAGAACAAACCAGCATGGGGCTCCTGGGACTAGACTGCCACTGCCAGTAGCCCTGGTTCAGCAGCTGAGGCGCCCTTGAAGCCTAGACGCTGTGGCAGATCCACTGATCCAAGTATATAAATGATGTAGGTCTGGCCTTTGTAGTCGTGCTAATCCTCCGCCTAGTAAAAATCCAGTGTTACTGCGCCTAGGGCCTAGGGTAACTTTCAGGGTCAAGCTAGGGTACTCAGCTTGCTGCCATGCTATGTCTTAACTGAATTTATGTAGGAATGTAATCTCACCCGTAATGTGTATCAGTATCACACTGGTTTAGGATGTAGGCTTTGATGCTCGTGTGGACTGCACCCTCTTCTTTTCGGTTTCCCATGCGTGCTCTTTCGGGGGTGTTTGGGAGGAGGGGGTTAAATTTTAGCCCCCGTCACATCGAATGTTTGGATACTAATTAGGAGTATTAAACCTAAACTAATTACAAAACTAATTACACAATCCCTAGGCTAAATCACGAGACGAATCTATTAAGCCTAATTAGTCCATGATTTGACAATGTGGTGCTACAGTAACCATTCACTAATGATGGATTAATTAGGCTTAATAGATTCGTCTTGCGATTTAGCCTAGGGGTTCTGCAATTAGTTTTGTAATTAAGTCCTTCTAATTAGTATCCGAACATCCGATGTGATAGGGCTAAAGTTTAGCCCCCTCCTCCCAAACACCCCCTGGCACTTTTTACATGACAGCCTCCATCGGATTATTTCCTACCTACTTGGACCAACCGCAGACCGCTAGAAGACTCGTGATGATGCCGTTGCCGAGACAAAACAGCCATGAAAGAAGGCAAAGACACAGGTGCTCATGGCAAGAGCAGCTGCCTAACAGTAACAGACAGTTCTAAGAATTCGTTATAAATCAATCATGCTCCGCGCAATGCATGGCGTCTCCCTTCCAGCGGCGCCCGGAAGCCATGGCGTCGCGCTCGTGCGCTCTGCTTCTCGTCCTTGCCATGGCGACGACGTGGCTCGCCGCAGACGCCGGTGCCGGCGCCGGCCCGGTCTTCAACGTCACGGACTTCGGCGCGGTCGCGGACGGGAAGACGGACAGCTCCAGGGCGTTCCTGAGGGCGTGGATGAGGGCGTGCGCGACGCCAGGGAGGCCCGCCGTCGTCGTCCCCAGGGGCGGGAGCTACCTCCTGCACCCCCTCGTGCTCCGCGGCCCGTGCAGGGGCTACATGGAGGTCCGCGTCGCCGGCGTCCTCCGCGCGCCGCCCGGGCTCGGCGCCTTCCGCGGCTGCCGCGAGTGGGTCCACTTCTCTGGCGTCGACGGGCTCCTCGTCACCGGCGGCGGCACGTTCGACGGCCGCGGCGCCACCGCGTGGCCGCTCAACGAGTGCCCCAAGAAACGCGACTGCAAGCTCCTCCCCACCGTAAATAAGCTCAGGCTGATTTGCACGCATTTTGGCCGTTCGATCGGAAGATCGACGGTCCAGATTGATTTGCATGATGAGATAAAAAATTTGCTGGTGCAGTCCATCAAGCTGGGGCGGGTGACGAACGCGACGATCACAGGGGTGACGTCGCTGGACAGCAAGTTCTTCCACGTGACGGTGGCCGGCAGCCACGGCGTGCGGATTCACGGCGTCACCATCCGGGCGCCGCGCGACAGCCCCAACACGGACGGCGTGCACATCCAGGGCTCCTCCGACGTGCGCGTCACCGACTGCGCGGTGGCGACGGGCGACGACTGCGTCTCCGTCGGGCCCGGCGCCTCCGACGTGGTGGTGTCCGGCGTCACCTGCGGCCCCGGGCACGGCATCAGCGTCGGCAGCCTCGGCAGGTACCCCGGCGAGGAGGACGTCCGGCGGCTGCGCGTCGTCAACTGCACCATCGCCGGCACCTCCAACGGCGTGCGCATCAAGACGTGGCGCGGCGGCTCGCGCCCCACCTCCGTGTCCGGGCTCGTCTTCGAGGACATCGTCATGCGGAAGGTCCGCAACCCCATCATCATCGACCAGGAGTACTGCCCCTACGCCTCCTGCCGCGAATCGGAGCAGCGGCCGTCGGCGGTGAGGATAAGCGACGTCAAGTTCAGGAACATCCGGGGCGTGTCGGCGACGCAGGTGGCGGTGAAGCTGTCGTGCAGCGAGGCGAGCCCGTGCCGCGGGCTGGAGCTCAGGGACATCGACCTCCGCTACTTCAAGCGCGGGGTCTCCACCCAGTCGCAGTGCGCGCACGTCGCCGGCGGCGTGGTCGGCGGCACGCTCGTCCCTCCTTCCTGCATATGAAGGCTGCCGTCTGTTACAGGGCATGCTCTAGATCGAAGATCTGAGGCTGAGCGAATTTTTGCTTGATTTATTAGTTGTATATAAAATATTGTACCAATCGGTAACATAGCCAGCACACTACTGTAAAGTAAATTCTAATCAAGCTCGTCAATTTTCTTCATCCAAAAAAAAGATTGTTTCGTCAATTTTCTGACGACCGGGATGCCTATGAGCCTATGATCCAAGTAATGGCACGCTGCAGGGATCTGCATCCCTGTGCCGGCAAGGGTGTGTTTGGTTTAGGGATCGAATTGGGTTGGAACGGATTTGACCCCATCGATCCGTGTTTGGTTGGAAATGCATCTGGATTGGGTTGGACCCACAAGGGAATATTCCTTCTAGATGCGGATTGAATACATCCGCCTAAAATGAGCGGACGCACTCGACCCACATCAATGTCGTCCGTCTCCGTTCATGCGTGGGGCAGCGGCAGCAAGCGGGGCAGGGGTAGGGGCGACCTCTAGTCGCGCGGCGGCACACGGCTGGGACGGCGACGTGAGGCAGAGGACGGCTGGCGGGGGACGGCCTCCCTAGGTGTTGGTCGGGGTGGATCCCGTGGGGTGGCGGCGGCGGCTCGGAAGAGAGCGCGGCGGGCCTGGGAGGCGGCGGGAAGAAGGGAGGGGCGGGGAGGCCGGCGCTAGGGAGAAGGGAGCGGCGGGGAGGACGGCGGCCGAGAGAAGGGAGCAGCAGGGAGGCTGGCGCCGGGGAGAAGGGAGCGGCGGGGTGGCCGGTGCCGGGAGCTCCACCGCCGGCCTGAGAGCTGCTCTAGCTGGGAGAAGGTAGGGTAAAAGAAAAACAAGAAAATATTAGGTGGATGATATGTGGACCTAATGGATGATAGTGGATCCACTAACAGATATGGCTAACGGTGTTAAAATGATATTCATCCCAACCTTCTCAACCCCTCCAATCAAACAAAAAATTGAAACGGACACATCTCTTTCATCCAAACACGAGATGGGTTGAACCCAACCCACAAAAGTGGAATGAACCTAACCCATTTCACGTGATCTCAAAACCAAACACGTGCTAAAATTAGAACAGTCTTGTTGAAAAAAAAAAGAAACAGTGACATTCAGTCGCTAAGATCTACGGCCTGATTCCATTGAGTCCAATGCTTGGCTACTGGTTCTCATCTCCCTTCCAGCGCGTCCCGGAGAGGAGTCAAGCGTCAGTGACGGGTGGCGACTCGAGCCGGCTGCCGACTGCACCTCGATCTCACCATCGAGGGTAAGCATGTGCTCAAAGTAGGAATGAGGCCAGAATCCTGAAACCCGACCGGCAACAGCATCAGTTATCTAACAATGTGTACATTCAGAGAAGGAAACGCGAGATAACATTGTAACGTTCAGACAAGGATGGCAAATAGAAATCAAAACAAATGAAGGTGCTTCGATTTCGATCTATTCTGTTAGACCTGACAAGAAAGAGTGTTCTAGCCTGCTGAATCTGAATGCATACTGTGCATCTACACTGCTAGCAGGACCATACCTTGTTCACCGGAGGGTGGCGGGAAAAACTGCAGGTAGCAGAACGACGCCACCACCAATCCTGCGGGAGCAGAATTACAGCGAATAGAGCGTGACAGACTGACAGTGTGATCTTCAGAAACGAGAAGAGCTTGGTAACGAACTAACGACAGAGAAGAGGCAAATCAGTCGATACCGAGGACTCCGGCGGTGAACACGTCCTGCCAGTGGTGCCAGTAGTCGTCCACCCGCGACACCCCCACCATTGCCGCGAGGAGCAGCGGCATGGCGACGATGCAGAGCTTGGCGACATGGCCTCCCCGGTCGAACGCCTTGATCTTGCCGGCGAGGTACCAGGACAGGAAGCCCAGACCAGCGAAAGACCCTGCAATGCCAATGTGGCAGTGTTCAGTGATCATTGTTGGACGGGAACGCAGCAAATTGAAGCTAGCAGCCTTCAGATCTCTTCGGACTTACACGAAGTGTGGCCGCTCGGGAAGCTCTTGTACCCTTCTTTGATCACGGCCGCGTCTCCGTGGCAGATGACCTCTCTGGTGACGTTGTCATACCTCTGAAGAAAGCTCATCACGTTTAGTGAGATGGCTTGCTCTGAAGCAGCGGCAGAGTACATTCTGTACTCTGGAGTTTAGGCTGATCAATGAAACAGGTGAACTCACAGGCAGTCCGTCAGGAAAGCAGCGCCAGAAGAAGTTGGGGCGCGGCCGGCCGACGCCGTCCTTGATGGCGTCGGTCAGGACGGCGGTTATGAGCACCGAGAACAGAAGCCCTGCGAGCTTGGGCACAGACCGTGTCAGAAGCGTAGCTGCAGAATAGGAAGAGGAATGGCAGAGCAAATTAAGGAACTTGCCGAGGATGGCGTGGTGCAGGTCATACACGTTCCTCCTGCGCACGTATATCCCGGCGACGACGGCCACCGGCGCGGCGACGGCGAGCACCGGCACGGCCCAGACGGGCACGGTGTTGTCCTTGAGCGGGTACCGGAGGCCCGGCACCGTGTCCTCCCCGACGAAGCGGTGGAAGGGCTCGATGAGGTTGAGCGCGCCGTCGAGGGCGGCGAGGAGGACCAGCACGGCCCAGTCCAGCAGGTGCAGCCTCGCCACCCTGGTCCCGTGGGTCTTCAAGTAGAGGCGCGGCGGCGCTCCCGGGTGAGCGGCGAGGCCCGCCGGCGGCGGCATCGGGCTTCGGGGACCTGGATAGACGATGGAGGAGAGGACGGCGACGAGATCCAGTTAATCAGCCTGCACGAAGGTCCAGCCAATGCAAGCCATGGATGGGAGGTCTGGGAGGGATTGCCAATGCAGGGGACACTTGCGGAAATCGGCACAGAAGCTAGCGCGACAGCGCGTGGAGCTCGGGAGTGCTGGAACGGGCGTGTGACTCGAGAATCTCTGCAACTTGTTCGTCTCGGGAGGACTGGAGGAGAGACAGGGTACTTTTTTCATGTGACTTCAACCTCGGAGACCACCAAAATAAGTGGTGTTCTCTGACAGATGCGCGTGCCGCGGACCATTTTCTTTCTTTTTTGTTTGCTCCCATGCAAGGCTTAACGACCAAGGAAGGACGACACGAGATTCGGAACCATGGTTGTGCCCGCCCAAGGCATCTGGATCACCTTCCAGTGTCGGCGTGCATTAACAGCTATCCGACCGGCTTCTTCTACCTCTCCTGCTCGCGCTCGCGCCGTCGCCGCCTTCTCCAGCGTCGGCGTCGAAGCCCTGCAGCCCAACACTGCTAGTTACGGTTTCGAGGGGTTGGGTTCTCCGGTATTCGTCGGCCTAGAAAGGAGCTTGGGGGCGGTTGGCTGGCTCGGCGGTGCAGGCGAGCGAGACGGCAACAGCAGCCGCCTATTAGGGTGGAGGGAGACAACCGAATGGGCTTTGCTGATGGCGGGACCGAGAGCTTCTTCGATTGGTAGTTGAAAGGGGTCGAGGATAGCGGCGGTTAGAGCTTGGCGGTGCGGTGAGGCGGCGAGGACGCCGCCGGACGCGGGTGGTGAAGAGTAACGTCCGGCGGGGCCGTCACTCGCGTCTCGTTTTCGCGTGGCGAGTGCAGTGGAAGCGGATCGGGCGTCGCCGGAGACAAAACTGCAGGCCGTGCGGGGCGTGGGAGCAACGCCGGATATGAAGGAGAAGTCGGCGGCGCGTGCATAGGCCGGCGGGCGTGTGCGAGTTTATTTTTTGAACGAACGGTCACGAGAGCGTGCATAAATAGAGCAGAAGTTTATAAGGAAAAAAGAAAAAAAAAAGAAAGCACGGCGTGCCATGCGAGAAGGTAAGGACTACTCTCGCGCTAGAAGTAATGCTAGGTCTTTAGCCCCCACCACTAACCAAGCTGACGTCTCCTCCCTAATTTTCGCCATAAGCACTGTCGGTGAGCTCTCGTGTCTGTTGAAGATATGCGCGTTCCATTCTTTCCAAATCTCCCACATGATAAGTAGAGTCAGACTTTTCAGAGCCTTACGTGGTGAATCCGATGCTGTAGTTATATATATATCCACCATTCCATTGCGTTGGCTGGGAGCTGCCATGCATTTGGCTTGAGGTTTGGCTGCGCTATCCATGTCGCTGTTAGATCCCAATTCTCCTGGTGTATCTGCACTCGGTCAAGATGTAGTGGCTGGTCTTTATGGCCCGTCTGCAGAGGGTGCAAGTGGCGTTGTGTGGCCATCCGTATTTGGCCAGCCTGTCTGCGGACCATACACAGTTTTGTGTAATTAGCCACGCGAAGAATTTACATTTTGGTGGCGCCCATGTTTTCCAAATAGAGGAGATATTCAGTGTTTCGGTGCAGCCTAGGAACTGTGCTTTATATTCTTGATTTTGTTAGTTTCTAGCTGATAGTGTCCTCATTTTCTAGTTGTAGTTCCGTATGTCTGACCATGTTCCATAGCAGGGTGAAAGAAGCTAAATGTGAGCTGTTGATGCTACTATTGATGTTGAGATCTCGGATCCAGTTATTGTTATTGATGGCATCGTGAGCCGTCCTATTCTTTTTCCTTGAAATGGCAAAGAGTAGTGGCGCGATGTCTTTTGGTCACTAGCCCTACACCCAGCTAGACTTCCAGAAGCTGGCCTTTTTGCCATCGCCGAGGGTGATGACCGTGCAAGCAGCAAATAGTTGCCTATCCATCTTGTCACATGGGGTTTCTATGTTGGCCCAGGGTTTGTCCAATGATGTCCACTCATGCCATAGCCACCTTAAGCGGAGAGCTCTAGCGAATTTCTCAAGGTTTGAGATGCCAAGTCCCCCATGTTGTTTCGGGAGGCAGGTTCTTATCCAATTAACTTTACATTTTCCACCTGTTAGCTGTTGGTCGTCTGTGCAGAGGAATTTTTTACGGATGTTGTCTAAATCTGTGAGCACTTCATTATTTGCTTTGAGAGCCGTTAGGAAGTATACCAGCTGTGAAAAGAGGACCGATTTTGTGAGGTTCACTCTGCCTGCATGTGTTAGATTTCGTCCAGTCCAAGCTGATAGTTTACCTGCCGCTTTATCTATAAAAGGTTGGAATTCAATCTTTCTCAGGTGCTTTGTCGACAAAGGGAGACCAAGGTAGCGCATTGGGAATGCCGATCTCGTTAGCGGCAGATCATTGAGTAGTAGGTCAAGGTCGATGTTTCGACAGCTTATGGGTGCAATCTGTGTCTTGCGCAAGTTCGTGCATAGGATAGTGGCTTCTCCAAAGTGTTGGAGGATCTTCCCAATGTTGGAGATGTCTTTGCGTGTCGGCCTAATAAAGATGGCGGCGACGTCAGCGTACAAAGATGCTCTAAATCTTGTCACTCTTCCTCCTAGTTTGGTGAGGAGGCTCCTGTCAGTTGCCTGAGCAATTATGTGCTATAGTGGATCGATGGCCAAGACGAATAGAAGAGGTGACAATGGATCACCCTGTCTGAGGCCTCTGCCGTGCTGGATCAGTGGCAATGGTGTGCCGTTGAGTAGCACTTTTGAAGTTGAGGTGGCTAGGAGGGACATAATCCATTGGCTCCATCAAGTTGGGAAGCCTTTGTGTTGTATCAGGGAGATGAGGTAGTCCCAACAGACTGAGTTGAAGGCTTTGGAGATGTGTAATTTCATTAGTAGAGCCGGTGTCGCATTTCGATGAAAATGGCGAGCGATATTTCTCATGTATAAGTTGTCATGAATACTTCTGCCTTTGATGAAGGCGCTCTGGCAGGGTGAGATGATAGCGTTCATGTGCTGGGCAAGCCGTAGCGCTAGTACTTTAGTGATGATCTTTGCAAACGCATGGATGAGGCTGATTGGCCGATACTCGAGGATGCTTTCCGCCCCTTCTTTTTTTGGAATTAGGATGATGTTTGCCTTGTTTAGGAGATTTAGATCGTTGCAACGGATGTTGTAGAAAGCGTTAACTACTTGAGATAGAAATAGAGGAGGCCGGGCTTGGGCGGCGGCTTGGCCGGCGGCGGCTGGGAGAGGAGGAAAAGGAAGAGGAGATCGAGGAGGTCCGATTCCTCTTCTCACCTCAGGCTGGGGCAGCTTGGAGGGGGGCTCCATGACAATGGGCGGGAGGTGGCGGCAATAGCAATGGCAGCGGCGCTTGGGAGCACTAGAGGGAAGGGGAGTTGGCGGGGGTGTTGGTGGTGGGTTGGAGAGCGGAGCGGAGCCCCTTTTATAGGCCAGAGGCGAGGGGGAGGGGGCGGCCAATGGGCGGCGCACAGGGGTTCACAGGGAGGTGGCAGGTGGCGTTAATGGCGGTCGGGATGCTCGGGCACAGGGCAGAGCACAGGGTGGCGCTATAGCAGGTGGTGCAGAGACTTGGCGATGGGCGGCGCGCCGGTAGCAGGGGCGGTGACATGGCACGGTGGCCAAGCGCTTGTGCAGCGTGGCGAGGCCGGGGCGCGCGTGGTGGGCGGGTAGGCGCGTGCGAAGCTAGGCGGGGGCGCACATGGGTGGGAGTGTGTGGGGCCAGGGAAGGAAGAAGGAAGGGGAAAAGGAAGAGAGGGAAAGAAAGAAGAAAAAGGGGAGAGAAAGAGAAAAGGGAAAAAGAAAAGGAAGAAAAACAAAAAGAGATGGAGTAAAAGGAGAAGGTAGAATTGAATTGTGTGAGGAGTTAAACAGAGAGATACGGCAGGGATTGCGGAAGCAGTCGCGAGCACAAGTGCGACGGTCTTCCGACCGACACGCGGTGTGACACACGGAGGGGGAAAGGGGAAAAAGATGGACAGTGGTCGGCTTCGGTGATGGAACGGCGAAATCGCCGGGAAGATGGGATTCGGGAGCTCAAGCGGTGAAAAGATTTTGAAAATGATTTTTAGCGAGTGATTTAATTTGGTGAATTTTAGGGATGTTACTGTAATGACCTTGGTTAAATCAGCTGAGTTAATCTTCATCCGAGTCCTAAATCCCGCTGTCTTAGCTCTCCTGAGCTTAAGCGCTCAAAAATCCGGTTCTCAGTCCCGACCCCTGAGAACCCAACCAAACCGCCGGTTCCTTCTAAGTCCCCAAAGGCAGTGTTCCTTTCAATCTTGGAGCTGTGGAGAAATCGAGACTGACCGGTGGACCCGCAATCTTTCTCCCTGAATCTCCCGAGGCAGACGTGCCCGAGCAGCATGCGCCCACTTCATAGCTCCCTCGCCACGTGGCTTGATCCCTCCGACGCCCGCCGCTTCGCCCAGTCGCCAGCCGCGACAGGATGGATCCACGCGCCCTCCTCCCCAATCGCAGCGGAAGCTCTCTACGCCCCTTTCTGCCTCACCTCGTCTCGCTCGCGCCCTCGCTGGCTGCGCCAAGGTGCCCCGTCGCCGTCGTGGCAGAGTTTTGCCGCTGCTGCGTCAGACCACCTCGCGACCCGCGCCCATCATCTCACCCAGATCCCCGGCTGCAAGACCCGATGCCTTCCGGTTTTTCCGCCTCTCCACAGTCGCGTTGCCCGCGAACTCGCTCCGCGACGATTCCGCCCTCGCCAACCCCGACTCCGGCCGCGACAGCTCCTTTTCCGTCTTGCCAGTACTATGCCCCGGCAAGCCACTGTTTCGCGCTCGCCCTGCCGCCGCTCGCCCTGTCACTTCGCATGCTGCAACCTCGCTTGTGGCGCCTTTCTCCCTGTCGCACGCCAGTCAAATCCGCCGCTCGACGCGACCAGACTACGCCCGCCTTCGCCAAATCTAAATCCCGGCAAAACCGCGCCTGCGCCGCCTTGTCTCCAGTGCCCAATGGCTAAAGACCCTGTCTCCGAAGCTCTGTTCCGTCGCCCATCACCGCTCAATCGCCGCCATGGCAGCGCACTCCACCCTTTTCTTCACAGTCTTCGTGCTGCTCAAACTCTCTCTCTTTTGCGCCGCTATAAAAAGGCATACCTGAGTCCCACCGGAGTTCCTTCGCCATTGCTGTTTCGCCGCCCCTACTCTAAGCGCACTTGAGTCCTACTACTTGAACTCTTAAGAAGTTCCCCTCTCCGCTCAAACCCGCTTCTCGCCAACCCACCAGCCGTCTGCTCCTCCGCTCTGTGCTAGAGCTCTCTTGTCGCCCACAAGAAGTGCCGCCACCGCCGGAGCACCGTCAAACCTCGCCGCCGCCCAAGCCTTAGTGCTTTAGTCTTCCCACCCAAGTCTGCTCCTTCCCGACCCCAGAGCTTCACCCATAGACCCGAAGGTAAGCTGTCGACCCCTTTTCCGTCTCGCTCGACCCTGTCTGTTTTGCCGACCCCTATCCACCTCGCCCGAGGGCTCGGCTGTATCTCTTTCCTTGACCCGAGGGTATCTGTGTAATTATCGGGGATTTCTCTGTGTTAAGTCTGAGAACCCCTACACATTTATTCCTTAAAGTTTAAGGGTCAGATCACAAGTTTATCCCCATCCGACCCTTTTATCCTGTTCTTCACCAACTGGAGTTGAACTTCCCCCACTTTTTCTGTAGCTTTGCTACAAGTGTCTGAGCTTGAACTTGCAAGTGTTGTTAAAATAACCGTCTAAACCCTAACTCCTGCATTGCATTCGTGTAGAGTTACACCTCGCCGACGACACCTACGAGTTGTACCCGGCGCCTAAAAACGGACCGGTAGCTGAGCTGCCAATACCAGAAGCCGAAGCAACCCCCGCGGAAGACCCGTTCACCTCCCCTCCGCTAGAAGGCAAGCCCCGGAGCATGAACCCAACTTTCTAAACTTGCACATGCCTTCCTTCTTATGAATGTGCATTTACGTATAGGAGTTGTTTGCAACCTTAGATGCATGACTTAGTCCCCTTGTGTTGAACACTAGTCTATTGGGTCGAGTAGTTGCAATGCTTAAATAGGAATCGGTAAAAGCCGAGTGATTTCCTATCATTCGCGAGTTATAGGAGTTGGCTGTTCCTTTTCTGTTTACAACTATAAGGACAATGGATGGGGCAGGGTTTTGGTTAACTCTTTTGGTGGTCGGCTGATCGCCCTGTCTGTTTATTGAACCTATTAAGGCCGGACAGTGGTGGTGTTCGTGATCAAGTGTTTGAAAGTACTAATCTCATACCCAGTATGGGATGGGGAAGCCTAGTACCTGATTGAACCTGGACGTGAGCGGTCGCTCCACTGTCCTGGGAACGAAGTTCCCCTGCGACCGCACGTGGTGGCAAGTGTGGTCATAGAACGACAGAGGCCAGGTCTGTGGAACCGACACGGGTTAGGGAATTGATGGGGAAGGCCGACACAGGAAGCGACCCTCGGTGGTGCGCGGATGTCGTGATGTTAGGTTCACCATGCATGGTTAAAGAACTCGGATCGATTCGTCCGTCTCTCACAGTTTGAGACTGCTTGATCGCTATGCTACACTGAGTAAAGATGGAACATGATGATGACATGGTCTTGATGATGATCTTATATTCATAAAGTTGGATCTATGCTTGCTTAGAGTAAGTTGCCAATGTAGACTGGTTAATGAACTTAGAATCTGAGCTAAAACTTGAAAGTAAGGACCTAACATAGTCGCTTTTGGCAAACAAACAAATCAGCCAAGGAGCCTTGCATGTCTAGAAGTGGTGGAATAGCTTTTTTCTACCGGTTGGTTAAGTCTTGTTGAGCTTAGAAGCTCAGCCTTGTTGTGGCTTCTCTTTTCACGTGAAGTTGCAACTCTTGAGCTTGCTGCTGGCACTTGGCCGCCCCAACTCCCTCCGGGTTGGACGGTCGAGTGGGACCCTTCCTTGGACGGTGGGGAATGGGATCACTGGTGTCCTAGCTGGCCTCACCAGGGACATCCGACCCCGACGCTAGCTTCCGCGATGCTTTTGCCTTCTGTTGTTTTCTTTCAACCTTTGTAAAACTCTTATTTTAACTAAGTATGTAATGAAGCGTTAAACCAATGGTGGATCTGTTGTATTCTCTGGAACCACTCACCTTCGTCTGGGTTATGCTAACTGTAGGGATACGAGGTAGGCTACGCTAGCGCAAATCAAAATTTTCTACCGCGTATAGCCAGGAAGAACTGCCGTATAAGGATCACGGGATTACCACTCGACGCACTACTGGTGCGGAAGATGTAGATATGCGTCGGTGCAGTGAAGACGATCACGTAGTCGTACGTAGTCGATCACGTCCAGCAGCTCCTCAGCAGCTCGTCCACGTGCACAGCAAGATCGCCTCCGGTACCGCGGCTCGTCGTCGGCTCGTCGTGGCTCGTCGGCGGCTCGTCGATGGCTCGTCCAAGTGCTGCAGGCGCAACACCTCCAAGGTATCTACACGTGCAGGGAGGAAGCGTCGCAAGCCGGATTGCTAGATCCGCGAGTTGCAACAGGCGAGGGCGTGGGAGGCGCGGCAAGTGTGTTCAGCCAAAAAGGTGTAAACCCTAGGGCGCCCCCACCCCTTTATTTATAGAGGTTCCTGATGGGCCTCTGGATCCGAGGCCCATTAGTACTCCTAAACCTAATCCAACTCGGATCAGATCCGAATTGGGCTTCCAGCCCCTTAAGTGTGTGACCCTATGGGTTCGGATACGTATAGACATGGCCCGAGTACTCCTACTCGGCCCAATAGTCGGTAGCGGCCTCTAGCAAGACGTGCCAACTCCTATACGCATACGAAGATCATATCAGACGAACCATCACAACATAATATACATGCTATTCCCTTTGCCTCACGATATTTGGTCTAGCTTTCAAGTCGACCGCTCTTTCTCGATCCTGTGATTCGGAATCCCTTTGTAGGTTAACCCTTAACCGTACGTAGCATGGCCATGCATTTTCGGATCCGATCACTCGAGGGGCCCAGAGATATCACTCTCAATCAGAGAGGGGCAAATCCCATCTTGATTGACCATGTCTCATGGCATGCTTCTTGACAAACCCGAAAGCTACCTTTATAACTACCCTGTTACGGCGTAGCGTTTGATAGCCCCTAAGTAGGTCGATCCACATCTAGAATACATGCGACAATCTCAGGTCTAAGGACAAAGCGTATATGTTGTTTAAAGAGAGAACTACTTCTTGTGTTGGGTCAGTCCTAACACATGTCTCCACATGTGTCCACATTATTAGTTCAACATCTCCATGTTCATGACTTGTGAAACATAGACATCAACTAATACATGTGCTAGTCTAATATTCATGTGTGTCCTCACATGAACTCCGACTAGGGACAACTTTAGAATAACCATACAAGTAAAGAGTTTCACATACAATTCACATAATTACAAATCAATTCAAGTAGCCTTTAATGGATATTCAATGAACACAATATACAAATCATGGATACAAATGGAATATCATCATCTCTATGATTGCCTCTAGGGCATACCTCCAACACTAACTCGGTCCTGAAAAGTGGTTAAATCGGATGAAATCCGATGGCACATCGAGTTAACTCGATTAAGGCATGAGGATCGCGTGTTAAGCGACTTGCCGTGCTTTAGTTGAGCTAATCCGAGGTGTTCCGCCACAGCTACATCTAGGTAGGCATACAGTTCAGATGCAGCAGCAAGAGAGGCACCAGTACTAGTAGCCTACAACAAAACACTTGCAGATGTTCTCCTAAATAGGGAGGAGGATGCAGAATCAGAACCCAAGCCATTACCAAGGCTAGCAGCACCATAACCAGATGAAGTACCCTGGCTACCAAAAATCTTACCCCAAGCGGTCTTTTTCTTACCTGTAGGCCCTGGCTGTGTGGCCCTCCGCAACCTCATAGAACCAAACTTAGCATCATACTTGGAAAAGATTGTAGACAATTCAGCCCTTACATCAGTTAAGTAACAAGAATTATCATTTCCATTGAGCTGAGACAATAGCTGAAGAACACTGCTAAAACTTGTCATCTTAACTCTAGGATCTAGTATAAATACAATGGAATAACGCATAGGTATATCACACCAATAATCTAAGTACATAGACTTCATGGGTGCAACAACATTTTTGAGATCATCATCATACTCATAGGTACTAAGATGTCCAGCTATCTCAAGAACATGATGCAATACTAATGGAGTAGTAGGATAATAAACACCAGACAAAAAAAACATTAGAATCATAGAACTGTTCAAGAAATAACAAAATCTTTTCAGCAACATACCAGTGTGTTTCTGTGAGGAGTGGCTGGCTTTCAACCAAAGGGTGCTGAGTGGTTATAAACACAGAAAATGTGTTCTTATGGGTATTAGATGCTTGAGCATGAGATAAGTTGAATTCCATCTCACATCCATGTCCAAAGCAAACTTACGAGGGCGGACACCAACAACAATGCAATAGGACTTGTATCAAAAATACGTTGGTTAGAAGAATTTAAGAATGAAATTGCAGTTCTAAATGCACTAAGCATAGGCTTGAAAACATCAAGGCCAGCCTTAACAATAAGATTAATAATGTGACAAGCACAACGCTGATGCAAAAATAGTTTTCCAATATAACCAGACAGTGAAGGACTGAACTTACCAATGGCTGCAGTGTTTGCCGATGCATTATCCAACGTAAAAGAAAAGATCTTATCAGTTAAACCATAATCAGAAATAATAGAAGTAATACACTCAGCAATATTATCAGCATTATGAGAAACATCAATTAAGTAAATCTAGGATTATGAGCAACCTGAATATACTCCTCAAATGCATCAGACTCACCAAAGCATAAAGGAAGATCTAGTCTAGCAATCAACCTATACAACTGGATATGAGCAACATCAGCATTGTACTCCCAGAGATGGAGAGAGCCATCAGGATTGTACTTGAGTTGGGACTGAGCCATACGTGTAGCTCCTCGCAAGAGTGGGCACCTTGGAAGGTGCCTATGCAAGTGTCTAGGACCACTAGAGGAAATACCATAATAGAGTTTCTTGCAATGGAGGCACCTAGCACCAGTTCCTACCCTCTTGTTATTCTTTACCTTGTATAGTGGCTCGAAGTCGTCCCATACCTTAGAGGTGCAAGAATGACTCCTCTTGCTACCTGTACTCTCCGTCCCCGTCCCCATCTCACCTCCAGCACCACCAGCAGGCGGTGGCAGATCTCCACCACCGGGCTGATCATCGACATCGGGAACAGGGATGTTGAGCAGCTCACGCCGATCTGCCTCCAAGTCAGACTCATCATCTCCGATCTTCCCCATCAACCTCAACTCCTCGTTGTAGCAGGTTGGATAGTCTTCCACGTCGACTCCCCAGCTCCTCAATGGGTGGGCATCGAAGGCCTATAGAGAGAGTGACACAGAGAAGCAAAGAAGCACGTCAGCACAATAGAGGAGAAGCAAAGAAGCATGTCAGCACGGTAGAGGAGAAGCAGAGAAGCACCAGAGCACCGTAGAGGAGAAGCAGAGAAGCACTGGAGATTGCTTACCTCATCCTCGAGCGCACCCGGAGCACCAGAGTCTCTATTGATGTTGTCTATCCACCCACCAGAGAAGCACCGGAGCATGGTAGAGGGGAAGCAGAGAAGCACCGGAGTTTGGCTTACCTCTTCCTCGTGCACACCGACTCACCGAGAGGGATGAGGCGGCGGATTTGCGAGGAGAGGAGTGGAGTCAACAAGGGAGCCAGGGAGGCAACGGGTCTGCAAGGAGAGGAGCAGAGTCGATGAGGAAGCTAGGGAGGCGGCGAATCTGCGAGGGGAGGAGCGAAGTCGACGAGGGAGCTAGGGAGGTGGCGGATCTGCGAGGGAGGAGTGGAGTCGACGAGAGAGGTCGAGAGGCGATACGACAGTGGGCAAGGGAAGCGGTGGATCAGCAAGGGCCGATGGGAGGAGTCGATGAGGGAAGCGGAAGGGGCGATGCGAGCCGGCGGCGGGCAAGGGAGGCGTCGGATCTGCGAGGGGAGGAGGCGAGGAGCGGAGTTGAGGAGATAGAGGGAGGCGGAGGTGAGGAGACAGAGGGAGGTGGAGGGGCGAGGGAGTGGGGGAGGCGGCGGAATGTGGGTAGGGTTTGGGGGCAAGGGAGCGAGGGAGCCGGACGATATTTATATAGCCATGGAGGCGGGCCGAGCGGGCCTTAACAGGCTGGGCCAACCTTTGAATTCTGATGGGCCAAATGGGTCGTGCCGGGCCGGGCCAGCACCCGGGTTGAGAGAGTAGCCCAGGCACGACCCGTGGTATGGGCCGGGCCAGCACGCGGGTTGAGAAAGGAGCCCAGGCACGGCTCATGGTATAGGCTGGGCCAGCACGGGCACGACGGCCGCCATGCAGTGCCTGCCTGGACTGGACCAAAATCCCGTGCCGTAGGCCGGCGCACGTGCCACGGGCCATATGGCCAACTATAGATCCTACCTTCAGTTTCTTTTTCTTCTACTCGATCCTAGCTCATTTCCCTTACAAAACACGATGCCTCCATCGTATCTGATAGAGAAAGTGATTCCGTCTAGGAGGAGGATGTGGCGCCTGCGTTCTTCAACCCGAAGGGCATTGTAGTGTAGTAGAAAGCTCCGTACGGGGTGATGAACGTGGTCTTGATCTGGTCTTCTTCCTTGAGTGCTATCTGGTGATACCTCGAATAGCAGTCGAGGAAACAGAGTAGAGCGCACCCTACTATCGAGTTGATGACTTGATCAATCCTAGGAAGCCCGAAGGGATTCTTTGGGCAGTGCTTGTTGAGGTCCGTGTAGTCGACACACATCCTCCACTCATTGTTGTTTTTCTTCCGCACTAAGACGGGGTTAGCCAATCACTCTAGATGAAGGACTTCTTTTATGAAGCCAGCCGCGAGTAGTTTGACCAACTCTTTTTTTATAGTTTGACTTCTGTCTTGGGTGAACTGGCGTAGTCATTGTCGCTTGGGCGTAGCTTTGGGATCCACATTCAGTGAGTGCTCGATCAACTTCCTGGGCACCCCTGACATATCAGATAGCTTTCAAGCAAAAATGTCTTGGTTGGTCCGGAGAAAGCTGACAAGCGTGTATTCCTATTTAGGGTCCAGCCCTGAGCCAATCAGGGTTGTCTTGGAGCTGTCGCCGGTCTCAAGGTCTATAGCTTTGAGATCAACCTTTCCTGCCGGTTTGACCTTGGTTGCCCCCAACTTCTTCTCTAAGATTTCGAGTTCTATCGGATACAATTTTTTGGAGGCTGCGAAGACTTGCATCATGGAGTTTGGCACCTGAGTAGTTGCTTCGGTTGTCGTTGGGGCGATCGATGCGATTCTTGCCGTTATTTTGACCGTTACTCTGGTTGTTGTTGTTTTGGCCTCGGTTACGACTAGATTCGAACTGCTTGATCTCTTGGTCTTCTTCATCTGCCTAGGATTGGATCATGGTCTTGAGAGACTTGATATCCTCTGGGCGTCTTCTACTAAAATCTTGGAACATCCGGCGGTCATAGGGGCCGTTCTGGAAGCACTCTATGTTGGATTTATAAGTACGGCAGTCCAACAGGAGGTTACCCAAGTGGTTGATTTGTAGGTGAGGGCGATTGCGAAACCAAGAACTCGAAGGTGATTGCAAGAACACGAGAGGGACATGAGGGTTTTAGACAGGTTCGGACCTCCAGAGAGTGATATCCTACGCCCTGTATGCGTGGATTGTATTGCTTCATATGAGATGGGTCGTCCTCGGCGGGTGCCCTAGGTCGTCTTATATAGGCTGACGACCAAGGATTACAAGTCGGTTTGAATCTAATCTACTCGGTATTTACATGGAAAGCAATCTGAGTCGGACTACAAAACGCGTCCTACGATATCCGAGCAGATTTGGACTGTTTAGTTGCCTTAACGTGTACTCCAAGTAACTTCATGTCCTCAGCCTGCGAGCCCTGGTTGGGCGGGCCCACTTGTCAGGTCCGGCCAGTATCCTGGTCGGTGGGGACTCATGGGCTACCCATATCCCTCACTCTATAGCATCCTTCTCCGTGATGTCCACGACAGTCACCTTCTTGTCAAAGAAACGGCGTAAGTAACTTCGTAGGGTTTTGCCTTGTTGTTGTTTAATTTGCGATAGGTCAATCCTATTGCCAGGACGTTGCATTGCCCCCACGAAGTTGTTTGGAACACCGTCTTCAGTTGACTGCACGTATCAATGGAGTTCCTTTCTAGAGACTCGAGCCAAGTGAGTGGCCCTGCCTCCATGATGATAGGGAAGTAGATGACTTTGGTATCATCGTTTTCTCCTGCCGCTTGGACTGCTAGCGAGTAGCACCTCAACCATTGGATTGGGTCCTGCTTGCCGTTATACTTGTTGATACCCGAAAGTTTAAACTTCTCGAGTAGAACCATCTTGCGTACTCGTCTTGAAAAAGGCGGGGAACCTTCTCCTGAGTAGTCAATTTCTTGATCGCGTTCATGGCGGCGCCCTTCGATGATGATGCGAGTGTCGCGATTCGGGTTGAGCTGCTCACGAAGGTCATGAGGTTGCTCACGCTCTTGGCAGGGTCCACGGTGGTCGCGGCCCTCCTGAGGGTCCCGTCCGACTAGCTTCTCCCCTATGTTGACTTGGCCTGGGTTGCTCAATTCTAGGAACCTCATTTCTAGCAGCTTCGAGGTGACTTGGATGCCTGCTGCTGCTGCTGTGGTGGGAGGAGGTGCGTCGGACTGAGCTGATCGAATTCTCCCAATCGAGTAGTTCGTACGTGTACTCCGCCAACAGAGCCAGTTGCCTGGTGTACTTGTCTTGCGCCATCGCCCGAGTAAGAAGGTCAATGGAGGCAACAGTGGTGAGAGGAGTGTTATGTTGACACGTTGAAATTGCTTCGAACGCATGATCCAGGTTCATGATGGGTAGGTCGTTTGCAAGGCGGCGTCGATGCTCTACTCGTGACGCATTTCTTGCTCACCGGCGTGTCCTTTGACTTTCCGTCTCTTCTCTTTGGATATTGGTGGTGAGCTCATCCGCCAACACGTCGTCTAGGTGACATTCGTGCCGTGGATGCCTTTCTAGTTGTTCTGCTCCATCGTCGTTGGCTCTTTGAGGAGTGACAATGGCGAGTAGTTCCCGCTCTAGGAAAAACTAGCCGAGCTTGACGTGTTGATCTCCGTAGGACCGTCTTCTTCGTAGATATCAGACAGAGGTGTTCCCTCCTGGTATGGAAGGTTGTCGAGGTACGTGACAAGGCGTGACTCATCATCCTGGTATGGAAGGTTGTCGAGGCCAGTAGACGAATCTGCCTTGTGGAGTAGATGTGATTACTAGGCCCTACTGTGGACCTTTTAGGGGGATCTCCTTGTCCGGGTCCGAGTAGTAGTCAAGGTCCTCGATTGAATCCAAGTTGGAGCTGATGACGACGTTGTACACGGTGTGAGTCATCACCTTGGACTGATCAATCATGGCCTGGTAAACAGACTGCTGGATCATCTCGGACATCTTCCCCGAGTCTTCGGCTATGGTGATCTGGCGGGGAGTTGGAAGAGCGGTCTTTTTGACGGGTTCCCCGCTTCTGGTACGATTGTAGAATTGCAAGCATGCCTTCTTGATGTTTTCCATAGCTTTTGCCAGTTCATCCTTCTGGTCATCCTTGAGATCTGCCTCAGTGACTTCAATGACGTTGTCTTTCGAGATTTCGGTAGCCTTCGACATGTTGGATCTTGCTTCGGTCCCACCGGGCGTGCCAAAAGGTGTGTTGACGCTAAAAATTGGACGATGACTCCGGCCCCTGCGTCGGACACACGACCCGGGAGAATCTGCTTAGCTCCTATTCGGGTTATCGCCCTGGTGCGTTTCGCACGGTGTGCCAGTCAATCTGACCTGTTGATTGACAAGGGAGGAAAGGTATTAAATTCCAAAGGTTCAATCGGCTGAAGTTCCGATCTATTTCGAAGGACGTATCAGCGAATCGGCCGAATTAATGTAAAGATAACCGGCTATGAAACAGCCGATGATCACGTGGCAATTGTAAAAGAAACTACTGGAGTAACCTAAACAATGCTACAAGGACAACACTTGGAACATATCTAATCGGCTGTATGATATTGATATAGCCGACAGTTCGTGTCTCAAGCTAGATAACTGTTGATAAAAACTAAAATAACAGGTAAAACCTGAATATCGATAACTGGTGAATAAATCTAAACGAAACAACAGCGACACGCCCGAAGTTAAAGCTTAGATATTACTCGATACGCAGAACTTACAAATTAGCCGGAGGTCGTGTTGACGCAGCCCTGCCAACTCGCACAAACTCATGAAAAGAAAAAGGATTTGGCGAAGCCACCGACTTGAAAGTAAAGTTACGTGAAAAAGTAGATTTGTGTTGATGATTGTTGTGTTGTTTTACAAGCCTTACGAGGCACCTATTTATACCCTGCTACAACTGAGTTCCTAACCAACTATGATTTTATCTCTAATTCAAAATAACAAATATTTACACACGGATACAACCCGCATCGGAGTCGAGCACTATTGAATTTTTCTATGGGCCAATCCTCGTCTTCATCTGGTCACCGCCTTGGCCCATTTTAGGCCCACATCGGCCAAACTGTACTGGCTCCCAATCGGCCAGTCTTCATCGACTCCTTCGGCTAATAAGCTAAAACACTGTAGCTCTATCGGGCGATTACCCCAGCCACAGCTTCTTGCTTATCCGCATCGGCCACTTTTCTTTCCTTGACGCCGACCTTAACACGTGTCAAAAACCGGCGTCAACACTTGGCGATGGAGGTTAATGTCGTAGTGCTTCTCTTCTGGGGCCGGCGCGATGTGGCGGTGGAAGTTTCCAGTGCTATCTGCGACGCAGACCCAAGAGCCAAAGACGAACGTTGCGCCCACTTCGAACGCGACGGTGGGCTTGATGATGACTGGAGCCATCGAGTTCGCCGGTGGATCTTTGGCGAGAGCCCTACCTAGCTCGCTAGCTATCGGTGTTTAGATTCGGCAAGCTACCGAGGGGGTACTTGAGGTAGTGTTTTGTGCGTGGGGTCGCCGAAGACCAGAAACTCGAAGGTGAACTCAAACACACAATTTAGACATGTTCGGGCTGCTTATGTCGCGTAATACCCTACGTCCTGTGTGTTGGTTGGTTTGTATTGATTGATCATTGTTTGGAGGGGTCTCTACCTCACCTTATATTGCCGGGGGCAGGGTTACAGGTCAGTTGTTGTACAAGAGTACTAGTCAGATTCGACTAGAGAGTCCTACTCTAATTGCTACGAGTAGTTTCCTAATCCTCGACTAGTCCTTGTCCACCACATAGACCATGTCATCCTGCATCATAGTCTCCATGTCTGAAATGTCTTGGTGTACAACCCCGCATGTAGGACTGTCCAAGCCTCTTGGTGGGTCCATGGATGTATGGCCGACACCCCCACGCATGCGAGGCTAGGCGAGGCTCCGGCCACCATGCGCGGTGGCGGTGACGGCTTCGATCCTGCCGTGGCTCGAGCCTCCGAGGGCCAGCGCGAGTGGTGAGGATGGTAAGCGGCAGCCCACATGTGCGAGCTGCGCCTCCCTGTGCCCGTGAGACACGTGGGTGGCACCTCCAAGGGTCAATGGGTGCGGCGAGCGGCATCTCCAGCATATACAACGGCCACTCTGCATCCGCTGGTGCCATTTCTCCCTGAGGGCTCCTTTGGCAGCTCATTTCCCCACCGGGTTCCCGGCCTTTTTCCCGCAGAGGAAGTCCACACGGAAAGTTTCCATGGGCTAGTTAACCGGCGCCTTTGGAAGCCTGCTAGGCGGGGGAGTTCGGCTCGTCTGAGCCCAATTTTCCGTGCAGAATAGCGCTCGGCCTACAGACATCGGGCAACATTTCCCGTCTCGCCCGTCCCCCTGCGTCATCCCTTGTTGCCGCCGTGCCCATCCCCGTCTCTGCCGCCCCCCTGTCTCCGCTGTCACCGCCGCCACCCGCCGCCACCACCGCCACCCATCTTCGCCGCCGCCACCCTCCGTCTCTGCCGCAGGTTCCAATAGAGTAAAACAGATTTTTGATCGATTTACATAGAATCCATCACTCTTCTGTTCGTGAGGTCAATCACTCAGGTATGAATTATTTGTGACAATACTCTTCCTTCCCTAGTATTTTGCTTGCTTGCCAAACAACTGAGGGTAATTATCCCATACAAGATATCTCCCCTGAAGGGGAGGGGGATTTGATTGTCTAGGAAAATACCAAAGGAGGATTTTACCCCAGGGTTAATATGCCTATGCTGCCAAATCAGCCCTTAGGGATTAGATGGCTGGGAAAAGGTGTCCACGTTTCCGTATCCCATCCCCCATTTATTTCCCTATTCCACTACCCAAACATGGGGAAAAATCTACCCCACCCCTCGTTACCCCGTCCCATCCCGCATTTCTCACTTCCCAAACGCCACCCCAAATAATTTGACGGTACGAAACCCTGGCCGCCTGAGAACCCTAAACCCTTTCTCCCCTCTCCCGGCGGCGGCGCCGCCCTCCGCTCTCCGCCCGCTCCCTCTCTCCCTCTTGTCCGCCCAAATCCCTCCGGCGAGTCCCTGCGTGCGCCCGCCGCCTCCGCCGCCCACCACCCTCCTTAACGCTAAACGCCGCTGCCTTGACTCGAAAGCGCCGCCGCCGCTCTCCCCGCGTCACACCGCCGTACTCCCGGGCCGCTGCCATCCCGGCGCTCGGCTCGCCGCTGTGCCGCCTCGGACGTCCGCCGTCCCTCGTAGCTTCGCCCTTCTCGTGCCCTCGGGAATCCGGCGAGGAGGAAGGGCGCACGCGCGGGGTCTGGGATGGCCGACCTGCGGGGTATCGAGGTTGGTGTCCGGTTCTTCCACTCTTGCGCTGGTTTCTTCGTAATACTATAGTGATTAAGCTCGCGGCAGCGTAGAGGTAGCTACGATTTTGCGATTTTAAGTATCATCAATTGGATTCGCAAGTCCTTGTCATCATCCGAGGCTCAGTTTGTGCTAGGGAAACAGTTTAGTTTCATCACATCAGTGGACTAGCATGTTGGTGTGGTGGGCCTTGCGCTTTGGTAACCACCTTATTGGTCTCCCAGTCTGTTCTTGTTAATTGCTTTAGGAGAAGCTGAGGAAGCTTCATAATTTAGATTCACTAGCTCCAAAATTTAGTGAGGAGTAGGTAGTAAAAAAACTTTGCCAAATGAACGGGCTAGGCAATATAGACACCTTATTATAAGCCTCTGGACCTCGTACCACATTGGTTCAGCCGTAATCTGAAAGGTTTGTGCACTATTATTATAAGCTGTAATCTTTCTTCGATCTTTACTTTCTGTAAGGAAAATGTTTTTAATTGCTGATGTCATTATTATTGAAACAGAGGGTATTGCATTATTCCAAAACACTTACTGCTGCCGGATATTGAATGCTGAACAATTTTCAGAGGAGTTTTTCTTATTTTTTTCTTCTTATTCTGTTTTTTTCCTTATTCAAGTTAGAAGCAAATCACTTGTTTCAGTTTTTATATACTATGGATATCACACTATGGTGTCTTGTACTCATGGGGCTTGTACTTCCCTGAAAATTCAGCGGCTGATGTTATATTATTTACTTCTCGAGCAGGCAGCATCAGAGGAAGTGGATTCAATCCATTTCAGCTTCTACGGTGATGATGAAATTAAGAGGAGCAGCGTTAAAAAGATAACCAAGTCAGAGCGCCTTGATGCCAAAAATCTTCCTGTGCCAGGTGGATTACTGGACCCTGCAATGGGACCAATCAATGATACTGATACGTGAGTTTCTTATCCAACTTCTGAAATCTTGCTCCCAGACTTGACATCTTAATTACAGTGAGTCCTAGGGATCAGTTTACAAGGAAACGACAATGCATTTTCTTGTGTTTTGATACCAATTTCTATATTTTTTTGGAACGGTAAAGCATATGGCATTGCCTGAATATCTTAGAAAACGTGTAACATGTGTATGATATGTGTAGTTGCTGTCTTGCAAGATTATGAGATAATTAAATTTGGTTAAGACAAACACTGCCAGATGTGCGCTCCACTTCCCCTGGTAAAGGAAACTGTGCTACCTTAGAATTGGTGCCGTAAAGTGGTTTGATGTACACCTTTTTATAGGATAGGCAAAGTGTAGACAAATTTCATTAATTATTTATATTTTGTGACTTGTTGCATTTTTTTCATATGGGTTGGTTGATGCCTGGTTGGACAAATTTGTGTAACGGAGGGAGTATGCATGTTTGTATGTATGTGGGGAGAACATACTGTTATGGAATACTGTTGTGATACTATCATTTATGTTGATCCAAGGAAACATTTAAAGCAAACCTTGTGGGTGTGCTCCCCTTGGATTTTTCAAAAAAAAACATTTTTCTAATTTCTGACTATGTCCAAATTTGATTGCCAGCTGCAAGAGTTGTGGTCAGCATTCTGTTCGCTGCCCTGGTCACTTCGGTCATATTGAGTTGGCAAAACCATTGTTCAATCCTTTGCTGTTTACAAGTCTGAAAAACCTTCTCCATGTCACATGCTTCCATTGTCACAAGTTCCGCTTGAACAAGGAACAGGTGAGTCCATGTTTGTCTCATTAAGAACTAAGGTTTTGCATGCCACTATGTGATCTTATGGTGATTTCACTTTATTAGGTTGACAGATATGTGAATGAACTTGAATTGTTAGTAAAGGGTGATGTTGCCCGTGCTAAAAATTTGGAAGACTCAGGTAAAAGAGCATCTCCTTCAGAGGAAGATGAAGACATTACTGAAGCCACTTCATGTGATAAGCCATCTCCTGAGAAGGACAAGAAAACCTGGACATCGGTCCAATTGAAAGAGGTTCTGTCTATTTTTTCCAAGATAATGAAAAAGAGACAGAAGAAGTGTGCAAAATGTGACATGAAGAGCCCAACATTCTCAAGCCCTATATTTGGCTGGCTGGTCAAGGTATATATAATTTTAGCAGTTTTTGGTTAATGCTTAGTTCTAGTTTAATTTCTGTAAACGTATTCCGAAATTAGATATTTAATTTTCTTTGATACAATTTCCATGTTTCTGATTAAATTTGGGAATATAAGGATCAGTTACCTGACGTTTATGAAACTTAGACTATTCTTCCAGTCTTTCTAAAGCTGTTTCGTTTGACCACCTTTTATGCAACAGTAAATGCCAATGCTGTCTGTGTTAATTCCTTAGCAATTACACAACCTATCTCTGTATTCTAGGTGTATCATTATCTATTCCTCTCACCTACTTAACCTTTGCAAATTACATCTATTATATCAAGGGTTACTTTTGGAACCAGTATAACAAAAAAATGTCAAGAGTTTTTGAACATTAGCAGGGAGGGCTATCCCCCTTCTTTCCTCCGACTTGGTAAAATTACTGAAGATTTAAGAATGCGTCCATAGCCACAGGCCCACAAGTCCTCAGTTTCTTTGAAGCACTAGACTAAGGCGGCATTCTCACTCTCTGAACAATTTCAATCAAGAAGCCCAGGGAGACCACATGACTATAAGTCGTAGATTTTTCATCATAAGTATTTGTGTAAGCCCTTCTCGCAAACATTAGATGCCACCCCATTACTTCGTATGTTGTCCATACACCACTAATACCTCACTGGCATGTGGTCCAGGCCCTTGATGTCAACCACACACTTAGGGGGGCATATTTGCATAGTTTTTCTGTGGCAAGTACTCACATGAAATCCCCCAAATCCTCTCAACAATATCCATGGAGAGAGAGGACTTTGTTAACAATATCTATTTCGTGTTGGGTATGGTTGATTTTAACCTTGATGTCATATTTTCAGTTGAAATTCTTAATGGGATAGCATTTTCTGCATCTTAATTCTTCATTACATGTGATTGCACCTTCTGATTTGTAGGACACAAGTGCTTCTGCTGTAAGAGCAAATGCAATTGCCGATTTTAAACTGAAGGGAGATGGCGGTGCTCACAGCTCAGGGGAAACTGGGGTTTCTGGTTTTGACGAAGAACGTACTTCACCTCAGTCCAAAGGATCAATCAATGAAGTTAGACACCTTTCTGATGACACAATTAAAGAATTCGTGGCATCATCAGGAAAGAAGCATCTATTGCCTACAGAGGTATGTTTTGTTGTTTCTTCAGTTTAAAAGGGAAATGAAGATTTGGAAGCAGATCGCTAAGCGTTTTCTTACTCAACTGCTTCAGGTTGAATCTATTCTCAAGGGTTTGTGGAAAAATGAAGCCAGGTTCTGCATGTTACTTTGTGACTTCCAGCAGGATACGCTAAGTGTATCAGAAAAGAGAAAGGGCTATGAGATGTTTTTCTTGAATAGTCTCCTTGTGGCACCAAATAGATTCCGTCCATCAACTAGCTCTAGTCTTGGAGTAAGTATCTTAGTTATTTAACTGACTGATTTTTGTTCCGAATTGACAACTTTAGCTGTTTGTTGTTCTAGATTATGGAACATCCACAAAATGTTCTGCTAAGTAAAGTGCAAGAAGCCAATCTTGCACTACAGCATAATAGCGCCAGTTCTAATCATATGGATGTTCTTAGAAGATGGATGGATCTACAACGAAGTGTAAATGTGTTGTATGATAGTAGCAAAGGCATCGGTAAGGATGTATTCTTTTCTTAATGATTTGGACTGGTGCCTATTCCTTTAGTACCCAGTAAGCACTAAAGAACAAGTAAACTCCATGTGTCTTTTCTCTTTCTAACCTTGGTGGCTAGCATAGTCATCTTACAGAATAAAATCCTGCTGAAACAGTGCCACATATGCTGGCTCATAAACATCTGCTATTTTTTTCCTGTTACTGTAGATTGGTCTTGCATGACTGTTTGTGATAGTATGGAAGAATTGCTTCAGTCCTAGACTTTTATTCTCAATTTTGTGTGGAAGTGGATGGTTCTTGATGTTATTTGCCAATGGACACCCCAGTCCTCAGCTTCAGGGTATTTGAGAACTGCTTGAAAATAAATTTATGTTTTCGTTTAAGATGCAGTTGTTCTTGGGAAGTGTTAGGTTTGGTATAATATTACCTCTACTCATTGTCTTTGCTCTATGCACTACAAGCTATTTATCTTGAGTTCTTGTCTACCCCCACTGTAAAGGTTTGATGGCTAAATGTTTTTGTTGACAACAGTGAAAAGCGAGAAGAATGCTCATGGTATACGACAATTATTGGAAAAGAAAGAAGGAATTCTTCGACAGAAAATGATGGGGAAGAGGGTTAATTATGCATGCCGATCTGTTATATCTCCAGATCCGTACTTGGCTGTTAATGAAATTGGCATTCCTCCTGTTTTTGCAACACGGTTGACGTATCCTGAGGTATGTGCTCCATGCATCGACCTACAGCTGTCAATTATTCAATTTGGAACTTCTTTGTTTATGTTTGTGCTCTGATTTGTCTTGACTCCTGTGATACTCTTTTTTAACGACAACTCACCTTGACCCTTATGATCCCTTTTTTAACGACTTGGCTTGAACTCCTATTTATTCTCTTGATCTAATGAATTAATCTCTGAGACATTGATTATATCTGCAAGGAGATAAACCTAACTAACAAGAAACCTAATTACTCTTATCTTGTGTTTCAAATTTTCGTGTAACGGTTTTTATGCAGAGCCGAAAGTAGTTTTTAGCCCAATAGTGAGACTGTTGTGCACTCTGATGCGGATGCAGTCCGCGCAGCTGGGACTTGGTCTATAAGTCTAGACAGCCTGTTCATTAGCATAATGGCCTACCTCGTGCTTGTGCCGTGCACTAAATGCTCAGGAAGTAGCTGTTACACAAATATTCAGCCAATCCAAACCTTCAGAATTTTTATGCACCTGGTAAACACCAATACTGGTTCTTTTTATTCACCCATTCAGGTAGTAGCTGACAGACTGGACATGCTATCTGGCTGTTCTGTACAGAGTTGTGTGCAGAACTTCGAAAAAAATTAGCCCTGGCTGATCTTGAACATCTGATCTGTTCAGACTACCATCGATGTGACGAGTCCAGCTGTTGGACATTAGCTGGAAAAGGGTTCAACCAGCGTCAAAGAGCATGACCTTTCTCTATGGATGCAAATAAACGATTCATAAGGTTTCTAGCCCCTTAATGCATGCTAGTTTGAGGTTGAGACACAAGCAAATTTAAAATAAAAGCCAGCCAATCAGTATCTTAGTATTGCAATTGCAACTGAAATTATAAACAAAATTGTAGCATCCCAGATTGTGATCCAAACTCTTGGATAAGTATGATATTATGACGTACTCTAAAAGCAAGATTGTGATACGTCCCTATACTCTGACATCATGAAGGCTTTCTCTGTCAAAGAGTGACGGCCATATATTCATTTTTTCTTTGCTTCTCACGTTTCAGAGTCATGACCCTTTAATTTACCTTTGGTTTGAGCAATTTCCAAGAACCTGGATTTATTGATAGTTTTTTGACAATTCTTTCATTTTGCTGGGACCATTACTTCTTCATATTCTCAATGAATTGTTCATCAATGAACCAACTAGGCACTAGATGATGCTTTAATATAATAGCATACGGGCTGTATCCTTCAGTGCTGTGCAGCACACAAAGCAGTATGATCCTGCAATGGTTCCCAGCAGTGCATTGATGTGTCATCTGGATTGGGGTAGAACATCAAAGGGTGGGATATGTATGAGTTGTAGGGAAGATTGGAGGGCTGATAGACAATAGAATCCGAATATATCCTATCCCACTCCCACAATACAAACACCATTTGAGGGGGTTGGGGGTTAGTGGGGGGAGAGGGATGTACTCAAGACTAGTTGGTTCCTTTATGCAAGTCATAACTGTGATGATTTCTTCAACCAAGCGTACTTGTACAGATAGACATGTGAACTTGATCTTTCACTGTGCTTTTGATAGCTTGTGTAGTGATTTCTTATTTTATTTAGGATGACAAACTTCCATTTTTCTTCAAGACGCCACGGCTAAGAAAACAGATGCATAAACTGTTGTACATCAGAATAATCTTCCTTTCTACTTTCAAATATTCTTCTACTAATAGCTAAAGTTTCGCCGCTCTTTCCAGGAACTTGTTATCTTTGAATCGTTAATTTGGAGGACTTTTCTTGATTTTTGACATTGTGTATCTTTTTCTCTGCAGAAAGTAACACCCTGGAACGCCAAAAAACTCCAAGAAGCTGTAAGGAACGGTGCGGATATTCACCCAGGTGCAACACATTACAGGGACAACAGTAACATTTATAAGTTACAGGCGGCCCCTGCCAAACGCCGTGCCATTGCTAAGATGCTACCTGCATCAAGAGGATCAATTTCTCAGCCTGGGAAAGACCCTAATTGTGAATTTGAAAGCAAGGTTGTATATCGACATCTTCAAGATGGTGACATTGTACTTGTGAATAGGCAGGTATTTGTTCTTGCAGTTCCATATTCTCCAGCAGTAATATCTGAATTTTTTTTCCTCCAGTCCCATTGAGACACCATTTCAGCAAAGCGGTTTTTGTTTGCGGTTACATGTTGTTATGTTATTTATGCGCAGCTCAGGCATCCAAATACCCTCATTACTCATTCGTAGCAGCGTTATAGAAATGGATGAATGATTAACAGGGGCAAAATCTGCTCAAAAGTGGTGCATAGTTCTTTGTTGTTCTATAAAAGGACAAATATAAGGGTGCAGAGGTGACATAAAATAATTAGATTGGATTAAACGCAAATTCAAAGTTCTTGCCTGCTCTCCTGAAAGTTTCAAAGCGCACTTTGGAAAGCAACTGAAGGCTTGATTTTGCAACCACTCACAATTCTACCCCTAACTGTAGTGCTTATGATTCTGTACAACACATTGGCAATAGTGTGTGATAGGGCTATTACTCAATTTATCAATCAGCCATGATGTTGCTCTTCCAGTTCATGGATAACGTATTTCCCTAATCTCTGATTTCTTGCATGTGATTTAAAGCCTACTCTTCACAAGCCCAGCATGATGGCTCATTTTGTTCGAGTGTTGCCTGGAGAAAAGACGATACGAATGCACTATGCCAATTGCAGGTATTTGGATATTGTTTTTTTATTCCATGATGATGCGCTGTCCTTTTGCCTACATCTTGTGAACAGATGTCTATTGTTTCTTTTTAGCACATACAATGCTGATTTTGATGGAGATGAGATGAATGTACACTTTCCACAAGATGAAATATCTCGTGCTGAGGCTATGAACATTGTTGATGCAAACAAGCAATACATTGGTCCTAGGAGTGGTGATGCTGTCAGAGGTCTAATACAGGTATAATATGCATATACAATCGTGATATCTTTGATTCTTTTGTGCACTATCATAACCAAATATACATTTAATGTGCTCATCCAGCTGTTTAATGTCAACTGCACCTGTCCTCATTAGTAAACTAATTCTCCCTATTAGACCTTACAATCATGTTTTCTTTCTTTTTGCTGTAACTAACAAATAGTTATTGTTAAATGTTAAACTTTGTTTTGTTTTTAATTTTGTAGGACCACATTGTTGGTGCTGTACTACTGACAAAACAGGACACCCTTCTAAGCCGTGAAGAATATAGTCAGCTTGTCTATGGGTCTTGTGTGCCCTCGAATTGGGGCCCTCGTCAACCTGGTATAAAGGTGTCTGCTATTAAGGATGATGATGCATTAGGATTTGTCCTTCCCGCTATTTTGAAGCCAAAGCCCTTATGGACAGGAAAACAGGTTAGATGTTTCTGAGTTCTGGCAACAAATTTCTGCTGCTGATATTGTTATTTAATCTTGGGAATTTCTTGAAAGCCTCTATGTAACTTCTTTGTTTACAGGTTATAACAACCATCTTGAATCATTTGACAAAAGGTCGTAGTCCATTTACTGTGGAGCAGAAGGGAAAAATATCAGAAGAACATCTAACCCCTAAAAAATTCGAAGTTTCTAAGGATAAAGATCCTCCCACTCAAGAAAAAAAAGATAAAGATCCTTCCGCTCAAGAAAAAAAAGATAAAGATCCTCACGCTCAAGAAAAAAAAGATGAAGATGAAGAAGAAGTAGAATTAGTAGAAAAAGAAGAAGAAGAAGAAGAAGAAGTAGAATTAGTAGAAGATGATGATGAAGGAGAAGAAGAAGAAGAAGAAGAAGAAGAAGAAGATAATGGTGCTGAAGAAGAAAAAGAAGACAAAGAAAAACAAGAAAAGAAAAGAAAGGAAAGCGAAAGCGAAAGAAAAATAGCTATTTCTGAACTGGTTTTATATATTAAAAACAATGAGCTCATAAAGGGCATGATAGATAAGGCCCAGTTCGGGCAATATGGGATAGTTCATACTGTTCATGAACTCTATGGTGCAGATACAGCTGGAATACTGCTCTCGACATTCAGCCGCTTGTTTACGCTGTTCTTGCAGGTAAACATAAAATAGCGCTACCGTTTTTTTAATTATGGGTGATTCACCAGTAACATCTGTAGCTCTAAGTGTGCTCTACTACTCTTGCCTAAATGTCTAACACAAGTAAAACATTTATATCATGGAAATTCACTAGGAGTAAACTATATATCTCTTATATACTCTTTATTGAATGTCTTTGGGCAACTAAGATATTTATTGAATGTATGTGCCCAAGCTTACTGTGCTTTGAATGCTTGGCCATAGGACATAGTTAGAGGTGCTGATTTTTCCTTCTTTAGTCTTTTTAAATAACAAAGATCAGCTTGCAGCAAACAATTGAAATAGACCCAAATTGCCTTGGGAATGTTGAATTTATTTTGTTCAGTGCAAAACATGTTGATCTAGTATCGCAGCATTGGGCCATGGGGGCATGCAGGAAGAAAAAGAGAAGATGTGGGATGAGTGGTTCAGAGTTCAGACCGTTCAGACCGCTTTTAACTGGATAGACTCACTAACAATCTGGTTGATTCTGTTAAGCTACACTCATTGAACCATTAGAGCAGAGTCATAGGGCAGCACATAAAGTTGAGCTTTGCAGTGATACACATCCAGTATCTGAATATGGTACATATGGGAATTTTACTTGTCTGAAACAATAACTTTAATTGACTTATTTTGTGTTGACCAATCAGTGCATACTAGTTATTTGAGTAACATAGTTTTCTGATTTTGCTTAGTCCTTCCATCCTTTTTTCTCATATCATGTAATACCAGCTCCTGCACTTGTGAATATGTATGTAGGCTATGTAGATAGCTGCTCCCATACTGATAACTCTGGTCTGTCCTAAAATATTGTTTTCATTTCTTTATTTTATCTGCTGGTATATGATATTTAATATGGATGCAACCAGAAGGTATTTTAATCACGATATAATCAGATGGAATTAGAAAGTCCTTCAGAGACTACTGTTATCGGATCTGTTGAAATTTTTTGGCACCAGATCTCCATTGGATCTTGTAGGAAAATAATATCCACATATTTGTGACCAACATTGCCATAATCTCTTGGTCTCACTGTTGAGGATGATATTGTGATGCAAATCTTGTTTTGAGTTTGAATGCATCTCTGCTGATACAGCACTTCAATATCAGATAAGATGATCGAAATTTTATCATACTTGTATCATCCTTTATCTAAGGAGTTTTGTGGTTTAGCACATATGGTTCCTTTTTGCTCTGGGCCTATGACTGATGCTAATTTTTCATTCAAGTACAGAAGTTATTATTGGTTTTGATATTGTAATTGATGAAGACATTATAATTTCTTCTTTCAGTTTCATGGTTTTACTTGTGGGGTGGATGACCTGCTACTATGCCAAAAAGCCGATGAAGCGAGAAGGTCAATTATCAGTGAAAGTGACAAGTACAGTGAAAAAGCCCACAGGACATTTATAAAAACTGGAAAGGATGGTGAAGGTTTGTGGAACCCATAATATGAGGCATTTGCATGCAATAAAATAGTTGCTTTATTATTTGTTGACCTTTCTGTTTGCACTCTGTACCTTCATGTTGATTGTTTATTTGCTAATTCTTTGATCTGGTAGAATTGCAAATGGAGGTGGAAAAAGTTATAAGAAGGGATGGGGAATCTGCCACAGTTAACATGGACAGAGAAATTAGTAATGCTCTCAGCAATATAACATCTGATGTCAATAAAAATGTATTCCCTTATGGTCTACAAAAGCCTTTTCCTGGAAATTGTCTCACTCTTATGACTGCAACTGGAGCTAAAGGTGGCGATGTAAGCTTTTCTTCAGTCAGAACTCAATGCACTATTTTATTAATTTACCTAGAAAGCAGACTAAATCTAATGTGGAATCGTTTTATCTGTCTTGATAGGTCAACATGTATCAAATATCATCATTGCTAGGGCAGCAAGAGTTAGAAGGAAAACGTGTTCCGCGGATGGTTTCTGGGAAGACTTTACCGTGCTTTCTGCCATGGGATACTTCTTCAAGGGCTGGTGGTTTCATTAGTGATCGATTTTTAACTGGTCTGCGCCCTCAAGAATATTACTTTCATTGCATGGCAGGCAGAGAAGGGTATTTTTTCTTAACTCTTTTCTGATACACAATAACCATAATTTGCATCTGTACTGTCCTTGCGCTAGGTTAATTAAAATAGATTTGCCAGATCCTGTTGGATGCAGGATACGAGAAACCTCTGGTAGCCAAAAAAAGAAGGAAGGTACGGCTGCTGCCATGTCTTCATTTCCAACCACACTGTTGATTTATTAAACATTCATCATCTTTAGCTCCCACTGAACCAGTACCCACCCTTGTGGTAACAAAAATACTTTAGGCAATTGGTACGCTGGCGGAGCACAATAAGGCTGTTTGGCTTTTGGTACGCTGGCGGAGCACATACTATATCTACGTTTTCCACACAATTGGTACCCACCCATGTGATGCCAAAATGCTTGAAAACTTGCTTCTCGGTTTTCGGTCCACATAACTGCCAATACCCTCCTTCAGTTTGGTTTTTGGAGTTTGGACACGTTTGCCTGAATCCATTTAATTCCAGGCTAGCCTTTAGTTTGCACTAGCCATAGCCATAGCCCATGCTTTGTTACGGTTCTCAAATGCATGACTTCAAAAGTTTTAAACACGTTTGCCTCTCAAGTATTTTTCTTTGATAATGTCCTGCCATAGGCCTTCTTCAGTTTCCAGTTTCCACCACCATTTAACTCAGAGACTGATATTCATTTTCCTGATATATCCCTAGGCCTCCTTTTTTCTTGCTTTTGCATAAGCTTTTCCACTTGACTAAGTGGTATTTTTTTTTCTTTCGCCTACCACTTGCCACAAAAAAAAGGTTCTTTTCTGCTTGCCTAAAGTAGCAGTAACAGTCTTAGGGAGGAGATACATTGACATGATAGATAAAAGCACTAGAGAGACTAGAGTTGATAAGGGTTTTTCTCCCTTCTATTGACATTGTCCCCTCTTTCCAAATGGCCAATTTCTTCCCATTTTTCTCTTGTAATGGAAGCCAGTCCCTTACATGTAATCTTCTGGGGCTTACATGAACTCCCAGGTATTCAATGAGGAAGCTGCCAACTTGGCAATTGAATATTTTAGAATACAAGTTACATTTTGTTTGTCTGTGAATCAGAGTTCCTTTATTTTTATCAAGTTTATTTTAAGTCAAGAGTCCAGACATTAGCTCGTACAAGTATAGCAAGAGCTTCACATTTCTGGCACCATCCATGTCATCCTTGAGACACATGATGGTTTTGTCAGCATATTTAAGCAAAGCAATGCCTCTGGGGATCAGATGCTTGCCAGACCAGTGATCACATCCAGTGGTTTGGGCTTGCCTAACCATTCTAGCTAGACAGTCAACAGCGAAATTGAAAAGGATGGGCCCCCAGCCTGATCCCTTTGTGGCTCACAAAGTAAGGTTCAGTTTTTTCATTTAACTTGACACTCACTGCCCCCCCAGTCACCACTTTCCTTATCCAACCACACCAAGTGTTGTTAAAGCCTCTGATTTTCAGACAGTTGAAAAGGAAGTCCCGATTTACTTTATCGCAGGCTTTCTCGAAATCTAGCTTAAGAATAATCCCCACTTCTTGTCTCTTCTTAGTTTCATGCAAGATCTCATGGAGAGCCATGATTCCGTTCATTATATTCCTGCCCTTCATGAAGGGATTTTAATATTAGTTTTTCGGCTACATTATCCAACCTCAATGGCAAGGTTTTTGTGATCCACTTGTAAATACAATTCAGCAGACATATAGGCATGTACTGTTGTATTTTCTCAGCACCTTGACCTTTAGGTAAAAGTGTTAGTTGGTATTTGTATGATGCTTGGAATATGTGCATTAGCCCATGCAGTGGTTTCTTTGTGTGCCTATTGGTAATCATCAATCCCTCTTACTATTGAACAACATTTCTGTGTTGATGTTGGCATGCATAACGATCTTGCATCTTTTGTAAACACAATACAACACTGTTCGGAGAGAGACATTTCAAGTTATGACTAGGATCTGTATCCATGGTTCATGCATCTTCATAGGCTAAACTGAATGAATAGGAATTTGTTGTCTACATTTTTTTTTATGTATGGAGTTGATGGTTGATTTGTTATTTGAGGTAGGTTGGTCCTATAAAAAATACAAGCCATATGCATTATTTATGAATTATGACCTCCACTTGCATGTTGTGGCGAGTATATTTGACTTATTCTGAATTCTGATGTTCACAAAAGGAAATTTACATTTTTTTGAAAAAAAATGATCACCATTATTAAAGTTGGTACATGATAATAGAACAAGATATGTGAAATTCTGGATGTTTCTGCCACATGCTTTAGATTTACGATGTTTAAATTTTGTGCGTTTTTTGCAGGTTGTGTGACACAGCAGTCAAAACATCCCGTAGTGGATACCTTCAGCGTTGTCTTATCAAATGTCTGGAATCGCTGAAAGTCTCTTACGATCACACTGTACGGGATGTTGATGGATCAATTGTACAGTTCTGCTATGGAGAAGATGGAGTCGATGTGCTGAAAACTAGCTTTCTCAACAAGTTCAAAGAACTTGCTGATGTAAGACATTCAATACTCAGCTATAAACTAAAGCCACCTTGAATTTGAAGTATGTCTCTCTATGGTTTGTTTGGTGTTTTTTCTAATGTTGTGCTATATTTGATCCAAATTACAGAACAAGAAAGTTGTCCTTGACAAGATAAAAGGCCATAAGCAGAATCAGCTGTTATCAAAACCTAATGGCTACATTACTACACTGCCTAAGAAGTTGGTTGTTGAAGCAAAAGAGTTCCTTAAGCTCTTAAAGGAAAAGAAAAGCAGTGACATTAAGAAGGGACTAATGTGTGACATTAAGAAGAAGGGACTAATGAAGTTACTGAAAGTCAAATACCTATATAGTCTTGTAGATCCTGGCGAGGCTGTTGGTGTGGTTGCTGCTCAGTCAATAGGAGAACCTTCAACACAGATGACGTAAGATCTCTAAAATTATTATATCTTTTGACATTCCATATATTCATTTCCCCAGTCTATGCATATGCTACATCTTTTGTGGGTGCTTGTATTGGGTAAGGGTGGAATTTGTGTGCTGACTGAAGCTTTTTCTCACTTTTTGGTGATGTTGCACTGATTTAACTATGTTCTATTTTAGTTGTGATAAAACGACTCAAATATTGTTTACAATGCATTGCAGGCTCAACACTTTTCATCTTGCTGGAAGGGGTGAGATGAATGTAACGCTTGGCATACCTCGGTTAAAAGAAATACTGATGACTGCATCAGCTAATATTAGTACACCTATTATGGTTTGCCCTCTGCTTGAAAAGTGGACTAGGTGAGCTTTGTTTTTGCTTACTTTCAGGATAATTAACACTCCAAGTTTGGTTTCTGCTCTCTCATAACTTGTTTTTGAATTCCTAATATCCTGTCAAATATGATATACTCCACCAAAATGTACTCAACTTCCTGTGCACCAAATTTGCAAGATGTGGACATTCATTCGTTCTTTCTGTGAATGTCCAGGGACGATGCTAGGCGGGTGGCTGCAAAACTTAGGAGGGTTCGTGTAGCTGATATAGTGGAGAAAATTGAAGTATGCACAGTTCCTTTTTACAATACTAATGGGCACGTTTCGACCCTGTACAAGTTACAAATGAAACTCTACCCACAAAAGCATTACCCTCCTCAGTCAGATCTTACTGTAGATGAGTGTCAGACAACCTTGAGAACAGTTTTTGTTGATGCGATGGAACATGCAATTGAAAAGCATCTAGATCTGCTGCACAAAATTAATGAAATTCGTGCTGTTAAGGTAAATGATGCAGAGGGCTCATTATCAGATGGCGGTGAAGAATCTGAAAGTAGACATGGTGATGGAGAAGAGACTGGTATGAGTGATGGTGATGATGAAAATGATAATGATGATGACTTGGGAACTGATGCAGAAAAGAGGAAACGGCAAGAGAGAGATGAGATGGAGTATGATGATGATACTGAAAATGAAGAGGGAATGGATAGTGAATCTGAGGAAGAGACCAAAGTTAAACATCAGAGTGAGGAGGATCCAGCTGAGTCAGGTGATGATTTGCAAGAGGCTGACGAGGAACACAAAACCTCGAAGTCTGACATGACTTCAGTGGATGACATGTCATATTCTGCTAAAAAGGTGAAAAAATCAAAAGATAAGCATGAGACAGCTAAGCTCCAAGAGAGAACTCATACTGAGGGAAAATCAGATGAGCGTAAACAGGATCAAATGACTTACAAACGTAAGAAAAAGTTAAAAAGGACTGTCCATGTTGAGTCAAAAGATTTAGATTTTGAGATTCACTATGCCTTTTGTGATGAACCTCACATTTTACTAGCTCAGGTAACTTCTTCAATCATGAAAACTTTATACTTCAATTTTCTCTGAGATTAGTCACAATGAAAGTCAAGATATTTCTTTTACCAGATTGCCTACGTTTTGAAAACTTTTAAAAAAAATTATGCTTGTACTAATGCCACGTTTTGATTCCACCGAAGTAAAAGAACCCTTGTTATAATATAAGGCAATCAACTGGACTCTCTGCCTTGCTCAAATGTTTTGCATCAATATATTACCCCTGTTGGCATGATGTGTTCCTCTTTCCTGTCCTTGTGTAATCAATCATTTTAGGCTGCTCTGTCATGCTCATGTCTTTGTTATATTACATTAAGTTTGTGCAACATAATTTTGATTGTCACTACTATATCACCTTCAAGCAGCTGTTACCTGTTGAGTAATCTGTTAACGTTCATTGGTCCAGCATTACCTGAAGCATGCTGTATTTGTTTATTCATTGGTTTTTAAGTTTATTTTTATTTATTATTATTTTGTGTTTTGTTCTAGGTGACTGGCTGCAACTCTCACCATATAACCTTTTAGCACTTAATGTTCTTGTAGATCTTTCCCATTTTGTTTGGACCATTTTGAGAAGTCCAGTCTGCATTACATAATCATTATATATCGGGTGAACGATTGTTAATGGATGCTTTAATTTCCTTGTTCAGATTGCCCAGAAGACAGCTAGGTCTATTTTTGTAAGGGCCTGCAAGAACATTGACAAATGTGAAGTTGAGGAAAAAAAAGAGAAAGGTAGCTCTGCTGTTCTAAAAACGTCAGGGGTGAACTTTGAAGTATTCTGGAACCTCAGGAAATACATCAGCATCAACAAGATCACGACGAACGACATCCACGCGATGCTGAAGACGTATGGGGTGGAGGCCGCGCGGGCCACCATCATCGAGGAAGTGAACCATGTGTTTGGCGTCTATGGCATCAAAGTGGACCCGAGGCACCTGAGCATGATCGCCGATTTCATGACATTCGACGGCGGTTACCGCCCCATGAACAGGCTGGGGATGGGCCAGTTCAGCACATCACCATTTGGCAAGATGACATTCGAGACGGCGACCAAGTTCATCGTGGATGCGGCCACACATGGGGAGTCAGACTCGCTGGAGTGCCCCTCGGCCAGCATCTGCCTCGGGAAGCCTGCGAAGGTGGGGACTGGGACCTTTGGGTTGCTGCAGAACCTTGCTTTGGAGCAGCCCATGGCGATCTAAGACTAAGGTTGTTCCAAAAATTTTGGTCCAAGCTGCTTGTAGGAGAGAACAGTTGGGATAGTTTGTTTATGGTTTACTGCCTTGCTGCTTCCATGGGAGCACCATGTACCTCATGAAACCGTACACCAAGATAGAAAAGCTATATCTTCTGGATTGAATATTTATCTCATTTAGAGAAGGTTTCGCTGGAGTGTTGTGGAATTGCGTTGCTCGCATTTTCGATATGAAATTTCTAAATAACACTCGGTTGATTTTGTTCTCTACTTTCAACCACTTTTCTGTGGCTGCGATAGTGCCAAGATTCGTGTGGGTTCTGCTGGATGATGATCTGCAAACCAGAAAATTTCATGCTGCATCTATATGCTTATTTCATTCTTTTTTCATTTTATTTCCCTTGAAATTGATGCTGTTGGGAGAATTAGAGGCCATGGCCTTGTTCACGTCAAACCTTTGGTTGTGCTGGTGGCAATTTAACGAATGATAGGGAGGTTTGCTTGTCTAGTTGATATCATGCATTACTTGTTTCTCCTGGATGGTTTGATTATATTGTAGTTCATGTTGTGAGACACAAAATCCAACTTTGGTCATTGTTACCTTATGCATTCACAATCTGATTGGTTTTTCAAATGTATTTTGTGTTGCTCAAGCTTTGACGGTGTTTTATGAGCTTCATTACGGTTGTCTACACATGCAGCAGAGTTGTTGGATGCCCGGGCTGTCCTTTTCGAAATTAGTGTTTTTATTCAGTATAAATATATTCAGTCCACTATCCTACTTAATGTACTCTATGTACTCGCTATATATTTTCCAAGTCATATTCACTGAATGTATTATTCAGTTCTAAACTTCCAATAGATTCAGGTTTATGCACTTACTTTTTGAACATATGACCGGTTTACTTATTTATTATTATCATTATTCAGTGTTCTTGATTAATCATTGGATCTCATCCTTCTATTTTATTCAGCTTACTGACAACAACACTCTTTATGGTAAGTCCTGAGTTTACAGTTTCATTTTTGTAAGGCTGTGGCTTAGTGATGGTTGTCAGTTAATTAATTATTCAGTAAACTGACTATAACGGTCATTCTGTTAGGTATTCAGTTTTTATTTTTATGTTTGTAGTTGTGTGGTTTCATCTTTCTATTTATTCAATTTCATTAGTATTCAGTTCATAATCTCATGTTTGTAGACAGGGAAGTGTGAGTACCTCATGTCAGCTACGCAAGGTAATTCCTACATGTTCTTAATTTGATATCTGACAATTTTTGGTAGTTATGTGTCTCGGTTGCCTTTTCCATCATCTTTCTGTCAATTAGCCTGTATTTGATGCTACTATGCGTGTGACCTTTTGACAAGTGGGGCCTGACTTTTATCACACAAAAATAGGGAGTAATTACTTAAGCAGCTGTGCTGAACAATTCAGTTTACAGTCATTGTTGTTTCAGAGTTTTGTTGGGAGTTGTCCAGTTTTTGTTCAGTAGTTTCAGTTGGTGACGTGTCAACCTTGGAAAATCAACCGGTTGACACTGCATTTCTGGTGTGGCGTCCATTTCTGGGCCGGGCCAATGCAGAATACACGACGGCTTTCTCGAGCGCATGCCGCCGGGATAATTCATCATCAAAGCACACTGGCCCAGTAGCAAAAGAACACGCGACCAGACGGACGTCACCTGCTGCCGTTCCCCGCGACTTGTTCTCTGGCATCGGCTCTGGCGCTCTTGCGCCGGCGATGGCGATCCGGCTCGCTGCCGACAGCGACGGCTCGGCAGCGCCGGGCCGGGACAGGCTGCGGCCGCGAATCACACAGCTCACCACTCATACCCGATCGATGACACGTCCCGGCGCCTTGCTCCGCTCCGCGTCCGACAGGAAAAGCGGCAGGCGGGCGGCGGGGCCCGTCGCGAATATTACCACGTTGCCGGCCGGACAGGCGGCCTTGGCCCGGGCCGGCTGGTCTGCGACAGACACGTCCGGCGAGCCGCGTCCGTCACTCCGTACCCGTCGGCCATCCTTGCTGCTAGTGCTAGCCCTGCTAGTTGATCTTTGGCTGGCTCGTAAAGGGAACAGAGAAATATTCCCAATTCCAGCCACCTGAACCTGAGTGTGCAATGTCGGCTTTGTTGCCTGCCTTTTTCGTTTTGCATTTTGAACACCTTAGCTTTTTTCCATTCCTAAGCCCAAGGGGATTTTGCCCAACAAGCTGTCTAGACTCTAGACAGCTAACTAATTCAGCCATGGCAACTAACTAATCTAGACTTTGAGGATTAGTGATGAGCAAGCACATTGTTCTCTTTTTTTTAAAAAAAAATAATAAAATCCATTTTCGTTTTCAGAGAAACAGCTAGTCTGATTGATCAAGTTTGAGACTCGAACCGTCATGGAAGCTTGTTATCGTGTCCCTTGAGAAACACGAGGGAGCAGGGTATGACTGGCAATCTGACAATATGCAACTTGCCTTTCTTTCTTTGCTACTACCTGATTGCATGCCACTGTTTCTCACACCAAAATACTGTCCGTGTTTTCTCTAGTTCGCTGAATATAAACCCAACAGAAAGAAAACTGTAGCGCTACACATATCAAACAAATAAAATAAAGGGAACGTAACCATCTTCCCCGTGCAACTTTGGAAACTATTAATCAAGGTCACAAGATGCTAATGTATGAATTAAGGCCACAAGATGCTATTATGCCCTTGATTCATAGTTTTCAAAGTTGCACGGATAGATGGTTTGCACCAGATAAGTTGACACAAATAAAACCTCCGTACGGCCTGTTTCCCAAAGAAAAAAGCACGTCCATCCTCTCCAGATTTCCATGTATACATACCACAAGTACGAGTACACACTGCATCTGCAGCAGCTGCAGATCAATGCATTCAGATCGAAGCGATCGTTGCAGACCCACAGCACATTCAGGCGTGCGTTGCACTCATGCATGCGACTATGCGAGCAACGATTCACCGGCAGCGACCAGCGAGCAGATACTCACTGCAACTGCAAGCTCTGATCTGATGGCTACATCACATGGATCATCCGGCCCGGCCGCCCACGCATGATGGCGATCTGGCTCAGCAGCTCCAGGCCAGGTCAGAGAAAAAAAAAAGGCTCCTCTCCTCGTTGTGAAATTAAATGTGCACGCGATAGATGGGTGTTCACGCCGACCCGGCAACAATGCCGCTGCCGCCACCAGCATGGTCATGTTCATCCACAGTGAACCTCGTCAGGCACGCCATCATCGATCGTGCTCTTCCTCCTCCTGCTACGCAACTGCAAACAACGAAACGATCGCTCTGCCGGGTTCGTTCGTTCAGAGAAGTTATGTTTATTAACACGCAGGCCGGCCGGCCGGCCGATCCGGGCAACAGTCTCGACGGGCCCGGCCGGCCGGCGTGGCTGCCGCTGCCGATCGAGATCCAATGCGGCCGGCCGCCCGCATGATTGTGCCACGGATCCACGCGCGGCCGGCGGCCGGCCTCCCTGGCGCGGGGAGTGATTGCGCTGTCTCGCCGCGGCGGGGCAGCCGCCCCTGTGCGCCAGCAGTGGCCTCTGCGTGCCCAATTGAAACCCTCCCTCCCTGAGCTTGGCTACCTCGCGCGCTGTGGCTGGCGTCGCGTGCGTGCATTCCGGCCGGCCCCAGCCTATCCTCTCTGTAGCTTTCTCCCGCCCCGTCGTGCGGCGTCGGCCTAACCGATGATTGATGAGGTGGTCTTGTCGCCGACGGTGACGGTGAAATGCCTCCATTTGCACACGGACAAGTGCAAGTCCCAGAAATACTGGGTACACACATTTATTCAACAGATAGTTTAAAAACTGTACAACTCTCTAGGGAGTAATCGAATAACACAAACCTAAAAGAGGTACAACACAAACAGAACTCTAGATGCAACATATGGACATCCAATTCCATAAGCAGCATGCAGCACTACACGACAGCGAAAACATCCTTAAGAGCCCAACGCCACAGGTAAGTTGGGTGCGGAGGCGACCTTCTACTCGAAAGCTTCACCAGCGACGTAGTTTGGAACTTCCTCTATATCAACAAAGTAAGGGTGAGTACATACGTACTCAGCAAATCCAACCCCATCCTACAGAAGGGGTATAAAAATACAAGCATAAGGATAATTCAAGGAATAGGTCAAGGTTTATTTTGCAGAAAGCAATCTTTTGTTCGCATGCAAGGTTTAGTTTTATAAAGGTAGTTATGAAAGAGTAGGGTGATCATACACAAAGGATCCAAATTTTAAGTACTACTCGACACTCCGTCCATGGTAGCACGCGGCACATTTGCCGGATATTTCCAAAATCCAATTTACACCAAAAGGTTTGCCCATCTTTCCCAAATAGCTATTTATGTGATCAAGTCATAACTCGTCCAAGATCGTGGACACAGCTATTCAAATAGGTTTTAACTCTGCAGAGGTGTCCACTTTACCCACAAGTAGGGTACCGCAACACGAACACCTTAGTGCCAGTGTAGATCCATTGAAGCCATTACCCACCATAGCATAGTCCTGCCAAGTCATCCACGAGAGCTAACCAAGGGGTTCCTGACCTCCCTACGAGGTCTTCAACCGAGCCACTAATCCAGTATTTTCTTATGCCTACTCCTTGGCCTCCCATTGCTCACCTACCTACGGACGACTATCAGACTAGTTAGTGGGATTTATGCTAAGCCTTTGCCACACACAAATGTCGAGTGGTTGTACGAAAAGTTGGGTTAGGTAAGATGACACATCAAGTCGGTCCTTAATCAAGAGAAGGCGGATATCTTCCATACTCAGCTACACAGGCACGAGCCAATACTCCAAGGCTTCCCACACAACGAACCCTGATCCGCCCCATCTAAAATAATCACCAACACCAAGTTCTTTATTTATCACTTTTTCGAAATTCCAATCCATACTCACACCAACACACTCAACACATTTTATCTTTTGTAAACCATTTCATTTGTAAAATAAGTAGTAATGAGGTTGAGTAACCGGTTTCTAAGCGTATTAATATCGAGGTAATCGGTTAACAGAGCATATCATGTCTAATGATAAATCCTGTGTCAATAAGGTATTATCAAGATATATCAAATCAAGAAGTGGCTATCCAACCAGGTTTTAACTAGATTAGTCATAAATTAATCTGAGCATATATATAACTAGATGCAATTTATAAAAAGGCTTCTACAGGTTGTGTTTGAAAACTGGCATAAATATGACCAAGAGGTAATAGGTTGGACTTGCCGTCCTCAAAGCCTTCTGGATGCTCCTGCTCGTGGTACGGATCTTTCGGCTCCAGCTCGTGGTCCTAGCCTTCGTACTCTAGCTCGCGGTCCTAGCCTTCAAAGTTGTTCTCCACCTCAGTCACTCCATCGGTTATAGCAACAATGGCGCAACAACAAACAAACACAAACAAGAAAAAACACAAAAAAATGAAATGAGCTCAAATGGAGAGAAGGATTGCTGGAATAGGAATGTGATTTTAGATGAATTTAGAAAAAAGAATCAAGTGAATCGGAGTTTGGATAGCTGAGATATGGCTGTGTAAAGATTGGGTATTAATTAAATTCCAAAAATAGATTAACATAAAAGGGTGGGTGCTTCACGGGCCTTTATTTGCACGTGAATGGCTCGGTGGTGTTTTGGGCTCACACGGTCGGCTATAGGTTTGGTTAGTGTTTTGGGCCTAGGAAGAAATAACGGAGTGGGGAGTGAGACAGACATGGGAGTACAGGAGCTCATGCTGCTCGGGCTCGTCCGCCATGCCAGCGGCCAGAGCTCCCTGGAGCTCTGCCTGAACGACGATTCTGGCTGCCGTTTTCAAATGCAAGGGCACAAGGAGAGAGAGGAGTGGATGGGTAAGCTCGGCATAGGCTCACCTTGAGCAGCGGTGTCTTGGAGAGGGAGATCGAGGCAGCACTGCATTCTTGTGTGGAGGAGTAAAAGAGCTCGATTTAAGGAGGAAGAAGGTGAGCGGCGGAGTTGGGCAGCTCGGCGAGCTCGGGATGGTGGAGAAGAGCAGCTCGGCGTCGCCTTTTATAGGCCGGAGGAGGGTGCTGTTGCATGCGGCCGTCCATGCAGACGTTGATGGACTGGAGCGGGCGTGGTGCACCATGCTGAAGCAGACGGAGTGCGTGGCTGTGCAGCTGAGGCGACGATAGCACAAGTGAAGTGAATGCGCAACAAGGAGTGGGTGGAGCAAGGCGAATTGTGTGCCTGCAGTGGTGCGGCAGCAGGCATTGGCTTGATGCGGCGGTGGCGCTGAGGCGACGGCGGCGTTGACGGCGTGCGCTACAAGGCGGTAGGGCTGGCAAGCAGCAGCGTGGTTGAGGTGGGGTTATGGTGAGGGGCGGCACGACATGGTGTTGGGCAACAGTGTGGGTTACCTCGTGGGGCTAGGCTATCACTCGAGCAGAGCACGACGAGCATGACAAGGGGCCTGGGGTGTGGAGCTTTGCACGTTGCGCCAGTGTGAGCTGTTGTTGTGTGCTGCTTTGTGCGTGTTCTGTTGTGTGCATGCTTAAGGACATAGGAAGGGGATGACAAGCTTGCAGGAGCACACGTGAAGGAAAGGATTACCAAGTTGATGTGATGCCTTAGGGAGAATAGGAAGGTTAGAATTAAGGGGAGATTAGGCTTGGAATGGATTATGGATGGAAAATGAATTGAGCTCAATGATAATTTTGCAATGTTTTGAAATTAGATTTTGATAATAGGTTTTGAAGTTTCTGAATTCGAGTGATTTTTTAGTTTGAATTTTTCAGGCTGTCATAAACCTACCCCACTTAAAATGAATATCATCCTCGAGATTCGGCTAGTTCCTAAATAGATGGGAAAACTCTTTTCTTAGAGCATCTTCTCGTTCCCAAGTAGCTTCTGCTTCACTGTGTCAGATCCATTGCACATATCATAACTTGACTGTTGAGCTTCTTGTTTGCTTTGTAACTGTGTCCAGAATCTTGATCGGTAATTCTTGGTACCTAAGATCTTCTTGCAAGTCTATAACATTAGTGGACACTTGTTCTTATAGAACTCTCAAGCATTTCTTTAGTTGGGAGACATGGAATACTGGGTGTATATCTGATAATTCTTCAGGCAACTGAATACGGTATGCTACAGCTCAAATCCTTTGTAGCACTTGATAAGGTCCAATATATCGGGGTGCTAGCTTTCCTCGAACTTGAAATCTTCGGGTCCCTCGGATTGGAGAGACCTTAAGATAAACATAATCTCCAACTTCAAAATTTAATTATCATCTTTGCTTGTCTGAATAACTCTTCTAGCGGGATTGAGCTGCTTTTAACTTTTCTTTAATTTTAGCCACACGGTCTTCTGCCTCTTTTATGAGAGCTGGTCTGATTAGAGTACGCTCTCCTACTTCTGACCACATTAGAGGAGTTCTACACTTTCTTTCATAAAGAGCCTCAAATGGTGACATGCCTAAGCTGGCCTGATAACTGTTATTATAGGAGAATTCTTCATAAGATAGGCTTTTCTCCTAATCTTTACCATAGGTAAGTACACATGCTTTCAACATATTCTCCATGATTTGATTTACTCTTTTAGTTTGACAATCAGTTTTGGGGTGATAGGCTAAACTAAAATTCAACATAATTCACATTGACTTATGTAAACTTTTCCAAAATTTAGATGTGCATTGAGTTCCTCGATCTAAAACAATTTTGCTGGGCACTCCATGCAGCTTCACTATATTGTCGATGTAGAGTTGTGCCAACTTCTCTCCACCAAAGCACGTGCGTATTGGTATAAAGTGAGCGACCTTGGTGAGTCGGTCCACTATTACCCATATGGAGTCATTTCCTTTCTTTGTCCTGGGTAACCCAATGACAAAGTCCATGCCTATTTCATCCCACTTCCAAACTGGGATAGGTAAGGGTTGAAGTAAACCAGCTGGCTTCTGATGTTCCGCTTTTACTCTTTGACAGACATCACATTGGGCTACAAATTGTGCCACGTCAGCTTTCATACCATTCCACCAATATTTTCTTTTAGGTCCATGTACATCTTGGTGGCTCCAGGGTGAATGGAATATGCTGAATTATGGGCTTCATCCATTATAATATGTCGGAATTTTCCTTCCTTTGGTTCACAAATCTAATTTTTATACCACAAGGTTCCTTTCTCATCCACTCAGAAATTTGGGGCTTTATTTTCTCCGGTTTGGTTACAAATCTTTGTTAAATCTTGATCCTTCTTCTGATATCTTATTTGCTCTTCTAGAGTTGGTTGCAAACTTAGTTTGCAGTTGTGGGGCTGACGGACTATGTGCAAATTTAATTGTGCCATTTCTTCTTGCATGTGAGCATTCTTGGGCACCAAGTGTTGACCATATGATTTTCTACTTAAGGCATCAGCTACCACATTAGCTTTGCCTGGGTGATAATGGATTTCCAAGTTATAATCCTTTATTAGCTCTAACCATCCTTTTTGTCTTAGGTTCAGGTCCGCTTGGGTGAAAATGTACTTCAAACTCTAATGATTAGTATATATTTCACACTTATTTCCAATTAAGTAGTGTCTCCAAATCTTGAGAGCATGCACTACGGCTGCTAATTCAAAGTCATGGGTAGGGTAGTTTTGCTCATGGGGTTTGAGCTGCAGAGAGGCATAGGCTACTACCTTCCCATCTTGCATCAGAACACATCCTAAAGTTTGTCTTGAGGCATCACAATATATGACAAAATCCCTTTGGATATCTGGTAAGGTTAATACTGGTGCAGTTGTTAATCTCTTCTTCAGTTCTGGGAAACTCTTCTCACAAGACTTTGTCCAAGTAAACTTTTTATCCTTCTGGAGTAGTTCTGTCATAGGTCTGGCTATCTTAAAAATCTTTCAATAAATCTTCGATAATATCTGGCTAATCTAAGGAAGCTTCGAATCTCACTCAGATTAGTGGGTTACTGCCAATTAGATACTGTTTCTACCTTTTCAGGATCAACTACTACTCCTTCTGCAGTCAAGATGTGATCAAGAAAAGCTACCTTTTCAAGCCAAAATCCACACTTGCTGAATTTGGCATAAAGCTTATGTGCTCTTAATTTTTCCAAAACTACTCTTAGGTGATGCTCATGCTCTTGAGCACTTTTGGAGTAGATGAGTACATCATCAATGAAGACTACAACAAACTTGTCTAACTCCTCCATGAACACTTTATTCATGAGGTTCATGAAATAAGCAGGGGCATTTGTTAATCCAAAAGACATCACTATAAACTCATATTGTCATATCTTGTAACAAAGGCCATCTTTGGGGTGTCATTTTCCTTGATTTTGAGTAGATGATATCCTGATCTCAATTCAATCTTGGAGAAATACTTGGCTCCTTTTAGCTAATCAAAGAAATCATCTATCCTGGGTTATGGATATTTTTTCTTGATGGTTACATCATTCAAACATCGATAATCCACACACATTCTCATACTTCCATCCTTCTTCTTTACAAAGAGGACTGGTGATCCTCATGGAGATGAGATGGGTCTGATGAATCCTTTCTTCTAAAGTTCTCTTAATTGTTCCTTTAGCTCAACAAGTTCTACTGCAGCCATCCGATATGGTCTCTTAGCTATGGGAGATGTTCCAGGGATAAGGTCAATGATGAATTCTATGTCTCTGTCTGGTGACATTCCAAGCAACTCATCCGGGAGTACATCTAGGTATTCACTTACTACAGGAACTTCCTCTATGGTATTAGCTTCCAAGTTATAAACCATTGGGTCTAACTTAGTTCCCTGAGTGTGGCAGGTTACGGGTACATCTTCACTGTTGGTTAGGTATACTACCTTAGCTGCACATCTTGTGAGGTCATCATGTTGGTTTAACCAATCCATTCCAATGATCACATCTATTCCTTTGGACTTAAGTACTACTAGGTCTACTAGAAGTTCTACCCCACTTAAAAACCCTTACCCTTGAACAACCTAGTTGACACTTGATGTCACCTCCAGGTGTTCGGGTTATTAGGGGTAACTTTAGTAGTACTGTAGGTATTTCATGTTTTTCCACAAAATTTGATGATATGAATGAATGTGATGCTCCAGGATCAAACAATATTGTTGCAAGAACTGAGCTGACTAGGAACTCACCAAGCACTACTCCTTGTGCATTCTGGGCTTCCTGGGTGTTGATGTGGTTTACACGGGCTCTCCCAAAGGATTGCTGAGGCTGCCTCATCTGCTGATTGTTGTTGACATTGCTGTTGTTGGTGTTGTTGTTGTTGCGGATAGGGACACGGTTGGCTCCTAACATAGTTGACCTTGGTCCATTCACAGTGTTGGAGAAGGTGGATGCAACTAGCTTGTTTGCATAGGGACAATTTGCTATGAAGTGTTCAGTCTCACGGCAGTTGAAACAAGCCCTGTTGTTATTAGTGACTTGTCCAGTGCTATTCTACTGAGTCTTGACATTGCTTTGAATCTTGTAGGAAGGATTAGGTTGGTAAGAAGCTGATGCTTGAGCCCTATAATGCATCAGAGCTTGAGTCTTCTATCCGGAGTAGCTAAAATTCTTCTGCTTCTGGAACCTATCTTGCTACAAGCCTTTTGTTCCATAAACTTGTGCTTGTTGTCTTTCTTCTCTTCTGTCTTGATTTTTTCAGTGCAATGGCCATATTCATCAAAGTATTGAAGTTAGGATAGATGTGAGGAGTCATCAAAGTCCTAAGTTCAGCATTTAGGCCCTTCTTGAATGCTTCTTCTCATCGGTATTGACTTTTTCAGACGCATAGCGGGACAACTCACCAAATTGGACTGTGTATTCTTTCACTGTCTTGGTTCCTTGCTATAGTTCGCGAAACTCTTCGGCGCTTCATGGTTGCTGCTGGAATATGGTAGCGATGAAATTCTTCCGCAGATTCTTCCCATGTGATGGTAGTTGCATCATCTGCTGCTGCATAGTAGTTCTTCCACAAGCAAGGGTTGTTCCTGTGAGTTGGTGAGCTGCTAAGAGAACTCTATCTCTACCAATACAATAATTGGTTCAAACTTCCTTTGGATAACTCTTAACCAATCATCAGCATCCAGTGGGTTCATGGATCCTCCAAAGGTAGGTGGTTTAGTCTTGAGAAAGTATGTTAGCTTGTCTTGTAGCCCATATTCACGGTTTCTAGGGTGGTTGATTCCATGGGCCAAAGCTTCTAACAGATGGGTCTGGTTAGCCATAACTTGCGCTAAGTCATTGGCAGGAGGGAGGGGTAATTCCTAATCATCTTGATTATCTCCTGCTCCTTCATTCTGATTAAATTCTTCATCCATATTGTTCTCCTCAACTAGGGGTTGTTGTCTCCTTTGTCACCTTCTTGTGCCTTAAGCAGCTCGGCACTGACGTTGCTGAATCCGGGCAGAGCGCTTTGGCGGCATCTGTTGATTAAGATGAGAGGGAAAAGCATAAAAGGAGAGGTAGGTATATTAGGGTGATATTTTGTTGCTTTAGATTGTTATCTTTTAAAAAGTGCAAGGTTAAGATCTTGCTATCCCGTAAAGGGAACTAACACACAAAGCACTCAAATAGCACTACAACACCCACAAATAGTTTTTGAATAACAAGGGAGGATTGCACCTAGGAGATAAAACACACGCTACTCTACGGATACATCTACTTCAACTAAGGCACTACTCTTCAACTAGTTTTGGACCGAAGTGGCTTCATTTCTTTGTGGTCGATTGGCATTAGGCAGATCCATCGTCTTGAGTGGAAGGTTCCTCCATTGGGATAAGGAGAGAACACACATCATTCTTTGGTTTTGGCTGGGTCAACAGAAGTAGTTCTTCTTCTTCTTCTTCGACAGCTTCTGGCACAAGGGCTTCATGAGAATCTTCTATAGGTGGCGGTGCTAGTGGGGCTTCTATGCACTTTTGCTTGCGTAAACCTTGGGCAACGGGAACACCTTCTATAATTGGGGCTTCATCATCACCGTCTAGGGTGAGGGTCCTTATCTTGGCATGAGCAATAAGGTAGGCCTTCTTCAGTTCTTGAGAGTGATGATCTTCCGCTTGTTTAAGGGCTTCAACAGCAGTTGCTTCATGACTTTCTGCAGCAGTGGCTTAGGCCTTTGCTTCTGCAAGCTGGACTTGGAGGCTTCTGACCATGGTTTCTACATCTTCTGCCCTGCGGATTTGCTACCTTAACTTGGTGGCTTGCTTATCATAAAGCTCATCTAGGGTGAGTAGGTATGCAGACATGAATACCACTGTAGGGTCATCCTCACGTTGTCCACGTCCTTCCAAGGTCCTCATCCGGGACAACCATATCGGGTGGTTTCTCCTTATGGGTGGAAAGAACCTAAGTAGGGTCCGAGCAACATGCCTCTCATAGATCTGGCATAGGTACCTTAAAGCTTTGTGGATAACAACTTGGTAGGCGTCCGGTCACCTAAATCCTGTGGCGGTCACTTGCCAAGGCTCAATGTCAGGGTGGAGTCTGCTTCTTCCAACGTGAACTATCACCTCACACCTTGGCGTGCCATACTTCTCGTATTCTTTGGTTGAATACTCCGGGTGACCATAAATTCCAAGCCTATCCATGGTGGCATCCAATAGCTTGGGGAAACCTTCCTCATCTAAGCAATGGCTAGTAGTCCAACCTTCTTCGGCCATATGAGAGAGAGGAAAGGGAGGTAAATCTTTTTTGCAATAGATAAGAGAGGTTAAGAAGTTTTGTAAAGAAGTTTTCCTAATAAAATATGTGGTCCAAAATCTAAGGGTCATGTCCTACAGCCAACTACGGCTCTGATACCACCTGAAGCGCCCCCATTTGTATAAGGACTAAATGTGATACAAATACCAATCTCAGGAAGGCTGGTACACACATTTATTCAACAGATAGTTCAAAAGTCGTACAACTCTCTAGGGAGCGGTCCGGTAACATAGACCCAAAAGAGATACAACACAAACAGGCTGTAGATGCAACCTATGGACATCTAAGTCCATAAGCAGCACGCAGCACTGCACAACAGCGGAAACATCCTTAAGAGCCCAACGCCATAGGCAAGTTGGGTGCAGAGGCGACCTTCTACTCGAAAGCTTCACCGGCGACGTAGTCCAGGCCTTCCTCTATATCAACAAAATAAGGGTGAGAACATACGTACTCGGCAAATCCAACCCCACCCTATGGAAGGGGTATAAAAATATATGCATAAGGATAATTCAAGGAATACGCTAAGATTTATTTTGCAGAAAGCAATCTTTTGTACATATGCAAGGTTTAGTTTTATAAAACGGTTTTTGCAAAACACATACTTCTCATATTACGGTAGTTATGAAAGAGTGGGGTGATCCTGCACAAAGGATCCAAATTTTAAGTACTATTGGACACCCCATCCATGGTAGCACGCGGCACGCTTGCCGGATATTTCCAAAATCCAATTTACACCAAAAGGTTTGCCCATTTTTCCCAAATAGTTAGCTATGTGACCACCATAGCATAGTCCTGCCTAGTCATCCAAGAGAGCTAACCAAGGGGTTCCTGACCTTCCTACGAGGTCTTCAACCGGGCCACTAATCCAGTACTTGCTTACGCCTGCTCCTTGGCCTCCCATTGCGCACCTACCTACGGACGACTACTAGACTAGCTAGTGGGATTTATGCTAAGCCTTTGCCACATACAAAGGTTGAGTGGTTGTACGATAAGTTGGGTTAGGTAAGATGACACATCAACTCGATCCTTAATCAAGACAAGGTGGATATCTTCCATACTCAGCAACACAGGCACGAGCCAATACTCCAAGGCTTCCCACACAGGGAACCCTGATCTGCACCATCTAAAATAATCACCCACACCAAGTTGTTTATTTATCACTTTTCCGAAATATCAATCCATACTCACACCAACACACTCAACACATTGTATCTTTTGTAAACCATTTCAGTTGTAAAATAAGTAGTAATGAGGTTGAGTAACCGATTCCTAAGCGTATTAATACTAAGGCAATTGGCTAAACAGAGCGTATCATGTCTAGCGATAAATCCTATGACATCAAGGTATTATCAAGATATATCAAATAAAGGAGTGGCTATCCAATCGGATTTTAACTAGATCAGTAGTAAAATAATCTGAGCATATATATAATTGGATGGAATGTATAAAAAGGCTTCTATAGATCGTGTTTGAAAACGAAGATATATATGACCAAGAGGGAATAGGTTGGACTTGCCGTCCTTAAAGCCTTCTGGAAGCTTCTGCTCGTGGTACGGGTCTTCCGGCTTCGGCTTGCGGTACTGACCTTCAAAGTTGTTCTCCACCTTGGTCACTCCATCGGCTATGGCAACGACGGCGCAACGACAAACAAACACAAACAAGCACAAACACAAAAAAAATTAAATGTCCTCAAATGGAGAGAAGGGTAGCTAGAATAGCTAGAATATGATTTTAGAGGAATTTAGAAAAAATCAAGTGAATCAAAATTTGGATGGCTGAGATATGGTTGTGTAAAGATTAGGTATTAATTAAATTTTGAAAATGGATTAACATAAAAGGGTGGGTGCTTTACGGGCCTTTATTTGCACGTGAATGGCCTGGTGGTGTTTTGGGCTCACACGGTCGGCTATAGGTTTGATTAGTGTTTTGGGTCTGGGAAGAAATAACGGAGTGGGAAGTGAGACAGACATGGGAGTATAGGAGCTCGTGCTCCTCGAGCTTGTCCGCCGTGCCAGCGGCCAGAGCTCCCTGGAGCTCTGCAGGAACGACGATTCCGGCTGCCGTTTTCAAATGCAAGGGCATAGGGAGAGAGAGGAGTGGATGGGGAAGCTCGGCATAGGCTCACCTTGGGCAGGGGCGTCTTGGAGAGGGAGAAGGTGAGCGGCGAAGCTGGGCGGCTCGGCGAGCTTGGGATGGTGGAGGAGAGCAGCTCAGCGTTGCCTTTTATAGGCCGGAGGAGGGTGCTATTGCGTGCGGCCATCCATGTGGACGTCGATGGAGTGGAGCGGGCGTGGTGCACTGTGCTCGAGCAGACGGAGTGCGTGGCCGTTTTGCTGAGGCGATGGCAGCGCAGGTGAAGTGAATGCACGACAGGGAGTGGGTGGAGCAACGCGATGTGCGTGCCTGCGGTGGTGCGGTAGCAGGCGTCGGCTTGCTGCGGCGGTGGTGCTGAGACGACGGTGTTGACGGCATGTGCAACAAGGCGGCAGGGCTGGCAAGCAGCGGCATGATTGAGGTGGGGTCGCAGTGAGGGGCGGCACGGCGTGGTGCCGGGTAGCAGTGCGGGTTACCTCGCGAGGCAGGGCTGTCACTTGAGTAGAGCACGGCAAGGGGCCCTGGCGTGTGGAGCTTTGCACGTTGTGCCAGTGTGAGCTGTTGTTGTGTTTGTGTGCTACTTTGTGCGTATTCTGGTGTGTGCATGCTGAAGGACATAGGAAGGGGATAACAAGCTTGCAGGAGCACGCGTGAAGGAAAGGATTAGCAAGTTGACGGTGATGGCTTAGGGAGAATAAAAAGGTTAAAGAGAAGGAAGCTGATTATCCTTAAGATTACTGAACTAAGGAGAGATTAGGCTTTTGATGGATTATGGATGGAAAAGATATTGAACTCAACGATAGTTTTGCAATATTTTGAAATTAGATTCTGAAAATAGATTTCTAAGTCTCTGAATTCGATTGATTTTTAGGTTTAATTTTTCAGGCTGTTACAGACGCCGACTCCGTGGGCGAGGTGGCCGGTCCTGGATCGTACGTGCGCGCATGGATGCACGGGATACCGGTGGTGAACTGCTGATCGATGCAAAGAAGGCTGGGATCGAATCGGACAGGGCGGAACCGGACAGCCGCTAGAAGCTAGCGGCGGTGACGATGCCATCGATGCATGGGTTTTGCAGGTTGCTGTCCAAGGTACCTGCAGGCGGGTGCATGGGTGCACTCGTGGCATGTGTGCATGACGATGAGTTGGATCATGTCGCAGCAGGTTATATATTTCTTACTGATGATATGACTTTGTTGATCTCGAGCAATTTTAGAGATGGGAAATAAATACAGATTCTATCATATCGTATATAATTAATTAACAAGGTAGGTGAAATAAGGTGAATGTATATGTCAGATGGAGTATGTGTTGACTTCAGCAATTTTCAGTACGCCACAAAACGATTCTGGTGGCAGTAAAAAACGATTGGCGGATCTCGCACCCGCCAGCATTTCACTGACCATTGTGCTGGCGGGCCTGTGTTGACTTAGATCTCAAGCAATTTTAGAGATGGGAAATAATTAAATTAGCGATACTATCATGTCATATATAATTCATTGACAAGATATACGAAATAATGTGAATGTAGACGAAGTATGTGTTGACTTGAGCAATTTTAGAGATGGAAATTGCAAAATAAGTACCGATTCTCAATATGATGCTCACTCAGGCTTCTACTCCAGCCGACTTTTGTTCCCAAGATAGGCGAAACAAGTTGAATGTAGATGGAGTCACGGAGGAATGTGCAGGCACAAAGAAGTTGAGGACCTCAGTTGGCTGCGGAGGTGGTATGTACCTTGGAGCCTTGGAAGGTCGTGACGGGAAAACAATTATCTGGGGATGGCCCCAAATTCCTCATGGCGAGAAACAAGATCATGACCTAGGAGCTAGTGGAGTGGCTGAAGTTGTTGTGAGGGGTGGATCAAGATGTCGCCTATCTGGTACGAGTGCAAAGTATGAATATTGTATTTAGCTCCATGCATCAACCAATTGCACATAAACCAGCCTCATATAATAGGAAAAGAGGTGCAATTCACTTCACTTCAAATACTGAGAAGCATGTATCGACCGACTGCACCGAAAAGCCTAAACTAATTTATTTGGACAATAAGCATCTCAAATAATCATACTGAAAATAGAGATGAAACCTAATTCTATATCCTACTATAAAATTAGGATCCTTCTGGATGTGGAATTGGTGAGCCCCCCATCAGCCTGTCACTCTTCAGCCAACTCTCACTGCTGTGAAACCTGTACTCCACTGTTTGGTCATCTATCACAATAATTTCTGCTGAACCTAAAAAACAGCCCGTCGTTTCGTTGCAGAATGCTGTGCATGCGGCTGATCGATTGATGAGGGGGAAGCCAGATGAAACCGAGACAGCATGGGTGCTGGGCTCGGGCTACTGCTGCGGCACACGCTGTACAGTGGGCTCGATCATGAGATTCTTTTTGTATGGGAGGACCACGGCTCACCCGTCGTTCTCCAACACCCAACTTGGAAGAAGCATCACATCGCTGTCGTCTATTCTCTCCGGCCCGCGCCCATCGATGCCCTGATGCATATGCACGTTTCGCTAGCTGCTGCTGCTGGCCTGCTAGCTCCGAACCAACTGCGATTGCAGCTACGAATTCATATCTGCAGCAGTCAGCAGGACCATTACTGTATATCATCGACGGCGTGTACAGCGTTAAAGAGTCGGTTGATCAACTATTGGATTAGGCTAGACCGCTAGAGCTGTTTCTAGCTAAGAGTTGTCAGCTAGGAATTAGCTAAACCTGTTTAGTTTAGTTAGAGCTTAGCTCGATAACTCTAGTTGGGCGCATTCAAACATGTCCTTACTCACTTCATCCCAAAAGGAGCGCATTTCTAATTTTGTCTCTAAGTCAAACTATTTTAAATTTGACCAGTTATGTACAAAAGGATATCAAAATTTGTGATACCGAATTATATTTATTTGGTGCCTTGTAGAAATTTGGCTAGACTTAAAATTATTTGATTTAGGATACAACTAGATATACACTATTTGTAAGATAGAGATTGCAGGTAGATACACGTACCATCTTTAATTAATTATCTTGATGGTAAGACGGTAAAAAAGAGGAAAAAGTTACTACGTTGTTTTACCTTTTGTTACGGTTCTCTCTCCATGATGATCAGTAGCAGCAAACACGTACTTGCAATAAGAACAAGCTATAGTAGGGACCGGCTGGGCCTCTGAGCATGGCCTGTGTGTCGCTGTTGTTGTTGCAGCACGTACAACGCTGCCTTACGATCGGCGATCTTGATTGTACATATGTACACAGATTTATGTTGGTTGTTCAGAAATTGTTGCGCCCAACATTCCCAAAATTCAGTGCTGTGGGGCTCTGGGGGATACTGTTGCTTCTTCATATTGAAAAGGGACGAGTCATGGACTATTGTACTGCGCTGTAGAGACGTCCATGTTCATTCGTGCGCCTCTAACCGGTGATCAACAACATGGTGTGGTTGTGCGTTGCGCCATGGCATGTTTTTCATGGCGATACTGTGACACAATATTGATCAAAGAGTATATGAAGTTCCTATAGCCATCATGTTACTGTCAAACACTAAAACAAAACACAAAGTACAAATCTTCAGCACCATAGAATTATCGAAACTTCGATTCACATTTTTTATGTGTGATAAACATGAATGATCCACACAAAGGGGGACTACCGATCATCCACCAACAAGATCGCTGAGTACGAAAGGTATCGACCTTTCCAAGTTTCCATTGGTCATACACCTACATACTAGGATCGAGCTACCACTTGGTACGGCCAGAGGGCCTTGCTTGCATTGCAGTGAATGTGACGCTGATCAGGACTGCCGCTAGCTGCAGGCTGCCTCTGCATTGTTGCAAGGGCTCTTCTCTGAATTCACATCCATCGACATCGACATCTACATCTGCCGTTGCCGATCAGCGCGGAGAACAGTATCGTCATTGAATTCGGGCCACATAAAAGGTGAAAGAGGGAAGGAGGGGGGGGGGGGGCATGCATGATGATCATTCGCAGTACTTGATTGACAGATGGCGGGGAAAAAGACTACGCATTCAGTTACAAGATCAACGGGGGTATAGTACGTAGCAGCAACCAGTTAGAAGAAGAACACTTTGCCATGTGTCACACAAGTCTTTTGATACAGGTTACAGGATCGATCGCCGGCCGTGTCGAACTCTCCAGGTAACTTGTATCGAAAGAGCAAAATAAACAAGGAGAAAAGCTAGCATGGCTAAAACGGAAAGGATAAAAGCACACAAGGCAAAGCCATCCATGGCAAAGCAGTATGGTCACCGCTTTTGATGGACATACAAATCCTGGAGAGATCAGAGCTAGCTGCGAGTAGTTTCATCTAGCATGGGGGTCGGATCTACCTGCAGGGTGCAGCCGAGCAAATAGACCCAGCAACCAAAAGAAATCGTCGACAGAAAGGTACAACGTTGATGACCCGGGAAAGTTAAACTGCAGAATTTATGTCATGGGTCACTGTCTACAGAAAAGCAAATATACACGTAGTTGTAGCTGCACCCATTTTAGGTAAATGCGTTATTTACATTTTTTTTGGGAAAATTCATACTTTCATGTTAAAATATCTACTGTACTTACAAATATTAGAGCGGATTTATGTTAGATGTGCATCGTAAAAACAAAATTAAATAATTGTTCTTTCAGTAGAAGATCGCACAAGTGAATATATATTTGCACATTTTTTTAGCAATTGCATATATTTTAACATAATATGTATTTTGTTGACCCAGTCTATCGAAGGGGGTGCGTGAGTGGATGTGAGGGTCTGCGTTTTTATTGTGTTACAGAAACAAATGTATTAATAACGATTCTTTTTTAAAAAAATACGATTGCATATGCCTTATATCTCTACAATATCAATGCTTCATGTCTCTAAATCACTTTAACCATAACCAATCGGAGAGTAATTTTTTATCAAAAAAAAGTAACTTAAGGAAGGAATATTTTTATTCTAGCAAATGCATAAAACATGCAACAAACCAATAACTATACCCAATAAAAGACAATAAAAGAAGGAAAACTAGTCAACAAGCGAATAGGATCATAATTTGAGCACTGAGTGTGTCTCCACCCTCCAACAACTAGAACTGATTAGGTCGGTTGGGACAAAAACAACATTTATTTTGTTGGCCTCACCCAGTGGACGCGTTGGGTCATTTTTTTCCAAGTTGGGTTGGGTTTCGGGTCAAATATTGGAGCCCAAACCTGGCTTGGTGGGTTCATTACCAAAAAAGAACTTAAAATAATAGTTGATCACCAAGAAATGTCTTAACTAGTTTGTCACCATCACAAACTAACTAAATAGCAATTCATCACTGAAACGACTGGATCCTCATACTCGAGTACCCGACTCCATGTACCGGTTACTACTAGAGAACACCTTATCCATGTCAGCTCACCCATGCCGGTCAAAAGCATGCCGATACCAAAGGCCCATCGGTGCCAGGCCGATAGCCGACGAGCTACTCGAGCATTTGCAAGGCACGGATGTGGAATATGTGTGACGACTGTAGTTGAGGGTCGGCAAGGATGGTTATTGTGCCGGCCCTACTTCAACACCGGCTCAATAATCTAGTTATCTATACTGTGTTAAATGGTTTCGGCATGGTTTTTACCACATAAGAGTAAATGGTGCAGATCGAAGATGAGAAGAAGCACTACTCGTCAAGCGTAGTGGCATGCATTGGTAATAATCAATGTACTTGTGAGAAGTTGTTGTGCACATCCGTGTGTATATACATGGTTATTTGCACCGATCGATCTACAAGAACCCGATCAAATGCAAATACACATGGTGCAGAGCATCCAAGTGGAGCTCAACAAGATCATACTCTAGCAACTCGATGTGTGGAATATATGGCAGCCAGAGGGTGCTGGCGGCCTATGTCCTCGAGCATCACCACTACCAATCTGGCCCACAGCAATCCTGCCCAGATTCTATAATCCATGTTTTACATTTTCTGAACTTGAGTTGGTATGAATTTCTATGTATTATATATGTTGAATTACATTTATTTTTTTCAAGTTTTGTGAGTATTTATTGTTACTTATTCTTGATAGCACGATCCAGACTTGGCAAGAATAACTACATACCCAAGCTTCATTTCGGATGTTCGAGCCTTATTTGGAAGCTTATTTTAGAAGTTTGTTTCTCAGACTGAAAGTTCCGGCATACAGTAATTTCGGAACTTCTTAGCATCAAATTTGAAACTTTCATGGAGTAGTGTTTTTCTGTCAATGATCAGTACTTTCAGCTTTAATTTTGATCTATTTGCTTTGTTTCACTTCCACTTCGATTCTAAGCTTTCCTTAGTTGCATCATTCCTAGATCCATTAAGTTTGTTCTTACTCTGTGAACTTGACGATCGCTAGTAGAGAGACTTGTGGGTAAATATAGGACATAGACAAATGCAAAGTTCTTGTGAAGAGATTTTGTTATTGACTTCCACTTCCATTCACCCCATATGTGACCGTGGTTTCATTACTGCATCCATCCAATTCTTGACACATGTATGTAGTTACCATTCACGCAACTTATATGTATCATGAAGAAAACAACAAAACTGCCACTGGACATGATAGTATGTGAACTATATGTACTATCCCATCAACCCGTCAACCCGTGCTCCTGCACAGGCTAATATTTTTAAAAGCTATTGTATTTAAAAATTATTTAGAAATTAAACTCCTAACTAATTATCAAAATTATATACCTACTACTCATTTTTTCAATACTACAACATAATACTCATATAGATGTGTACTTATCTTTATCCAGTTATGACTAATTCTTAATTAGTAATTACTCTATACACTTTTTCATCCACATTGACACTTTTTATTTTGTATCACACCTCCATACATTGTGTTTAGCATAAAAATAAATATTTTTCATAATTTCCTCATATACATATATAAATTGTTTACATGGTGACACTCATCATGCATATATACCTTAACTTAGTATTTATATATTAATAATGGCATAAATAGGTAAGTTGGAATCACATATTAGTTTACTTTTGGAAATTTTTGTATGACGCACATGAATATAATTATATTAAGATTTAGTTATTTACTTTATGTTATTTTTAATAACCACGTACGTGGGTAACTTAGATACAAATTTAGAACGGCATTTTAAGTTATGCTTTATAATGCTATGTATGAGTAAATTGGATGAAGATTATGGAGTTACTTTAGATTATGTTTTATAATGGCAAAGCTCAGTAATTTATATATAGGTTTAAGCTTTATTTTCATAATGATAGTGGTATGTAACTTTTTAGAAAATATAATACACCAATGACTATGATTATTAGAGTTTACAGGATTGCTGTTTGATATTTCTGATGTGAAAATTTCTAGGACTTATCTTTTTTTCTAGCATATCTCATGAGAACTAATGCAGAGTCTCCAATGGAAAAAATGTGGTCGCATTACTACATAACTATTAACCTGAGCTACCTCTCATTTGTTAAATATTCGAACATAATTCTTATATATATACATATATATATATATACTTATTATCTTCATCCGATTGCGAGATTTTAGTTTGTAATTACTCTATAACGTTTTCATCCACATTTATAATCTTTAACTTTTCACTTTTCATCGTGGGTATGCGCTTGAATTTGTTTAATGGACCCTAAATTTAAAATATAATTTTAACATAGAAATCTATATTCTCATCACTTACTCTATATCTTTATAAATGGTGACACAGATCATGCATATATACCTTAATTATTATATCATATACCAATAGTGTAAGGAATAGATGATTTAGAATTATATATTGGTGTATATTTTTAATTAAGGTGATTTGGATTCAAATGTAGAGTTACCTTGTGTTATTTTTAATAATGTTATATATGGGTAATATAGATTTAAACTTCAGGGTTGCTTTAAATTATTTTTTAAGTATTAGTGGTGGGAAATTTAGTTGCAAATTTAGGGGGTTATTTTAAATATTGTTTATAATGGCATAAGTGGTTAATTTTGATGAAGATTATGAGGTTACTTCAGTTTATTTTATATAATGGCAGACGTGGGTAATTTAGCTATAGATTTAGGGGATTATTTTAGGCTATTTTTATAATGGTATAGGTGGGTAATTTTTTAGAAAATATAATAGATCCAATGACTACGATGATTTGAATCTACCGATTGATGGCAAGATGTTTTGCTTTTTTGTGAGAATTTTTAGGATTTTTTTTTCTAGAGTGTCCACATAGGATTCTAGGTGGCTTTACCTGGAGACTTTAAAAGGAGTCTCAATTAGTAATAGTAAGATGTATTTCAAAAGGAAAAGGATATGCATATCATTGTATAAGGCAGGACACACACAGAGTTAAGTCAGGAATGGTTCTGTGCTTCTTCATGTCATGTTTCTTCTAAAAAGGACAAAAATATATTGAAGGGTTAATTCAATCGGCAGCTGGTGCAAATATATTTGTTGGCAGAGGCAATCGTACACATTTTTTTAATTCTAGAGAAAGTGTGGGAGAGGATAATACTCACCCGATGGAATTGTACACGTATGCTAGCTACATATATACCTGGAGTTGCAAAGTACCTGCTCCGTCCCAAATTAATATTCATTGACTTTTCTAAATACATAAATTTTGATACACATCTAGACATAACAAAAGTTATGTATCTAGAAAAGTTAAAATAAATAGTAATTTAGGACGGAGAGAGTACATTTTTAGAGTGACATAGATGGATGATGATGAACATGATTAAAGGAATAAGTGCTCAGTTTCTTCCATGCATGCCCAACTTCATCAGAATAGTACAATACAGATGGCACGCAATGCATAAATCCATCCCCCTCTGTAGCTGTTGCTGGAACATGACGGCTGTTCGCTTCAGCTTATAAGCCAGCTGAAAAACTGAAACGGCTGATTTATTGTGAGAGAAAAATACTGTTTGGTGGCTGATAAGCTGACTGAATAAGCTGAAGCGAACATGTCAGGAAATCAATCGGTAGTGGTGCCCTAACAGCATATAGACGTGTGTTTTTTCTTGATTACACGCATCCCAAGCATGGTCCACGCGTGCTCTCGTGTACGTAGCATACATTAACTTTCCAAACAATTTTACCTTTTCAAATGACCTTATGTATTAATTATCTACTATCTATAGGTAACATATTAGCTAGGCCAGTCTCAGTGGGAGTTTCGTAGAGAGTTTCATCAGTATTAATTTATATGCCACATTAACAATTTTGCTAACTTGGCAAGATCTTTACGAGGAGAGAGGGGATGGAGTTTCATGGAATGAGGGAGGAGTTTCATCCCCATGAAACCCAGCAGTGTCGTCACCAGAAATTTGGGGGCCGTGAGCGAAATGCAAAATGGGTCCTATTTTTTTAAGAAATATTTATACTTAGGCATACTTTCACACAATTTTATAAAAGTTAAGTGTTTATTATTTCATACAATATTTAAAATATATTAAATATTAAGGACAAAAAAGTAAACGTAGTATTGACCTCATATTCTACTATAAAGTATCATCCTTCTAGTATTTCTTGAGATGATATCTCCAATTATATCTTCATAATTAATCTTCTCCAAAACATCATTTTCAAGTGCTATTGAAAATTGAATGAGCAATAATCTTGTAAATCTTGGAGCAATTTATATCATAAAAAACGTTCACAACTGGTCAATAGGACATTGCCGAAGAACAGCTTGATGCATGAACTACAGGATGTACGGCCAATTAGCCGATCACAAAGCTAACCAGACGCTGAAAATATATAATTGCTGAATTGCATCATTGATTAATCGATCGAGTATCACTCACTGACCAAGGCGATTTATATTAGGGCTGTACGGGCTGGTCAGGACTCAGGACTCTAGGAACTCGATCCAATGAGCAACAGGCGCATGACTCACGTCACGGGAGAGCAAACCCTGCATCACTTTCCCCCCAATGATTAAGGCCATGCTAATGACATTTAGTAATTTGGGGGCCCGCTTTTTTTAGGCCCTGTTCGGTTGCCCATCTCGCACATGGCCATCAACGACGCTCAAATCCAGCAAGCATAGTTACCAAATTTGCAGTTTTGGTAACAGTACAATGAAACTGTGCATTGAGACTGACCTTAGGGATAATTTTGTTAAAGCAACTCCAACATATTGATTTTTCCAAAATCCCTTTTATCACCTTACAAGCGAATCCACTTTCACAATTCAAAGACATGGGGAGAGGTGCTATAGCATATTGAATTTCCCTTTCTCCAATCCATCTCCCTACCAAGTGGGGCCTACATGTAATGGGCTAATCAATCTTATTCCTCTCCCCTCCTTTTCCTCTACATTGCCTCTTCTCCCCTGATAGAGCCAGTGGTGGTAGTGGCGCCGATGGCAGGGACGGTGGCCCCGCTTTCGCCCATGGTAGGGGCGCCTGTGCTCGTGTCAGCGCCAGCGGGGTTGAGGAAGGGGCTCGAAAGATGCAACAGGTTGGGGTTGCAGTTGGCATGGTGGGATGACCACGCGGCGGACTACAGTGCAGCTGGTCGGGGCAACAGCTAGCGCGGTCATCCGGCCAGATGGCATGACAAGTCGAGGCAGCATCCGTCGTGGTGGGATGATGGCGCAGCAAGATAGGGTGGAGAAGGAGGGGGTGACGTGGCTGAACGGAGGGGCGCAATGAGCCGGGCGTGAATACCGTCCATGATTGGAATGGAGCAACAAATTAAAATGGCGGTGGGGGAGCTTGTGGCTAGGTGTGCCGCCGTGGGCGGGGAAGGTCGCGTGCCCGTGGTAGCCTGATTCCAGTAGGTGCGGTTGGTAGGATGGCCGAATCGAGGCAACACGACTCGATCTGGCGGCACAATCGCGCACGCATGAGAGGAGCGCACACGGGGAAAGAAGGGAGAGGTATGAAAATCACTAAGGGGGAGGGGTAGAATCCAGTTTCTAAATGGGAGGGGAGGTAGTTTTTCTCAGTTAAGAAAAAATAAAGGAAAATGAGATTGTTTTCCCAATCTGTTGGAGAAGTGTTTTGCACCCTCAATCCCCTTTATAGAACTATGAATATAATATATTGGAGTAATTTGTTAAAACTATTGAAAGAACTAAGAAATGTGCTTAAAAATTGCCACCTACTACTCCAGGAAAATACTTAAGACTACTAGAACTATAGGCTACTTATAAAACTTATACTGTTGGAAAATATCAAAATCATTGTATACTTTAAGACTTCTACAAGATTGACACGATTAAAATTTATATGGAAAGTATATGACTCAAATGTTAAATTATATAATATAGAAGTGAAAATTAGCGATTTCAATCTTACGTTTAGCATATTTTTTTAAATTATAAACATATAAAAAACTGTTAGACGCGTATCCCCAATTGACTTACTTGAAATGGAGCTTTGCTAGAGAGAGGGAGGGAGGGAGGGAGAAAGAAAAACAGCAATATATGTTCAAGAGCGAAGACACATGATCCGCCCATCAGCAGTATTCATGTAGCAATACATTTGTTTTATGAATTTGAGAAGCACCACGTAGGTAGGACAAAATACCCCTTTGTCTAGTCCCACAAATTAAAGAAAAATATCCCTTTTGTCGCACGCACGCTGATCACACACACACACACACAGAGAGAGAGAGAGAGAGAGAGAGAGAGAGAGAGAGAGAGAGAGAGAGAGAGAGAGAGAGAGAGAGAGAGAGAGAGAGAGATGACCAGATGGCTGGCCTGGGCTCCACACGTCCACGCCATATATGCAATTGCAGCATGGCACGGGTCGGTGAACAGCGGAAGCCGGCGAGCCGTCCCAATCAAGCCCATCAATGCATGCTCCATCGATCGGCAGATGGGAGAGGAGAGGATCGGAGGAGCATAATCTGCTGAACGAACCGTACCCACCACCCTCTTCCTTCCTTCCTTCCTGCACCACCACGCTGCTGTTCCCCATTGAAGCTCCCCACTGTTCATCCTGCTTCCCATTATACCTTGAACCTTGCTTGTCGGTTCCAGGTTACTGTGCCACCATTACGCTGCATTTCATTACCTCGCAGTACACAGGACGCGTTGCATGTACGTCCTGCTACTGCCAAGCTGCGGCAATACACTGCGAGGTAGTAGTCTACTACCACACAATGCATTGATGTATATATGCATATATACAGATTTACATATATGATATCTATGGTATATAGGCCTGCTATGCTAACTCCCCCATGCGTTGTAAGCTTGTATAGGTTGTCTACATACTCCTACACGATGAGCAGCCACAGCAAGGGCCATGGAGAAACAAACAGCTAGCACAGCTGCTGCAGCAGGAGGGCACACTGTTTGGCATTGAAGGCTAAGAAGGGGGCCGGTAAAACCTAAAACCTACTGTGCAGGCCTAGCTAGGGTTTACCCTGCATCTGCATTGCCCCCATGAATGGAACCATGGGCCCACTAGGCTGAGCCACTCATGGGCCTCGACGGGGGCCCAAATGTGTCGTTTGGGCTTGGTTAGGTCTTAGCATGCATGCATCATGCAGGCGCTGGGTGTCGTTGGGTACGCGCCTTTTGCTTCCAGCTCGGATAGCTTGTCAGTTCGTTGTCGCCTACTGTTCATCTGAGTCAGAGAAATCAACACACGCTAGCTCTTTTTGGTAGAACTGATTGATTTTTCAGGGCCTTCGGAATATCCCTGAAATGAAAAAGCTTGAACAAGTCCAGTACATGACCTTATCGATAAATTTTCGGATAGTTTAAGGACCTTTGCAGAGACAGAGTCAACTTTAATCATGACGTATAAAACCTCCAAAGATACCCAGGACGAAATTTTCGAAGAAAGAATCCTCTGAAATAAAGTGACGCTTTTCAGATCAGACTTTAATTGGAGGACTAAACGTACCTGCATAGTGCATAATCAGCCGAGATAGGAGGTCTGGCCGTGAATTCAAACCAACTTGAGGAAATGACAACATTAACAGGATCATCTAAGACCATGTCAGTGTATACCTTTGACTCACTCGTACGGCGCCGGCCTACTTCAACACAGAGCGACCTTGTCAAGTGGACGCTTTCAAGGAATAATACACATAATTGATACTCCAAATATAATGGTATACCGACCTTTTTCCTGTTGAATTTTAGAGTGTGCACCCCATCTTTATTTACTTTTTTGTTACAATGTGACTCGAGAGTGATGATTCATAGTTACCATTCTGGTGATTTAATGAGTTTTATAACATGCCTGTTTGGTGTATTTTATACGTACTTTAGCTAGAAGACTTGATCAACTCCCATGGGAACCAGGATTTATATGTGCTGTAAGTGGACTGGGTGTGTCACATCTAGAAGAATTGGTGTTTCCTTACCAACTAATATCAATACAAAAGTATCACATGAGCTAATTAACAAGATTTAACATGTAGTCAGTGAAGATTCAGGGAGCTAGTGAGTTCAAGTTCATGGTCAATTCAACATGCGATAGCACGACCGCAGCTGGCCGGCCATCTAGGGATCGAGTAGGGATGTATGGTACAGTGTGTACAATAAGTAGTACGTTTGTGAAATCCTAATAAAGAGGCTTTTTGTTTCTACATGCATGATTTGACTAAAGAGGTTTATCTGTAAGCTAGTCCTGATGGCCAGGATTTGAGATCAAGACAAGTTTATGTGACGGGTATACATGAAACCTCTGCTGCCTGCCTGAAAGATAAGAGGCGTTGGCACACGGCCCCGCATGCTGGTGCACCGACAATGCATACTCATGGCATGGGAGACTTTCTTGCCCCTTTATGCATGACTAGTTCGCCACCATGTCCAGGATTTTGTTGCCTAGCTCACGTTGGTGTGGCTAAATTTCGAATCACGCTTTAGCTTTCAAAGATCCACTCCACGACGTGTTCATCGTCGTCGTCGATCATGTACATTTGAAGGAGGGTGTTTGCAATATGCTAATTTCAAAGATCCGCTGTAAGTGATGTTTGAATTTAAGGGTTACGCTGAATTTTTCCCCACCATTGAACAGGAAGTCTCTCCTATAGAAAAAATTGCATGATGTCAATAGTGGTCTTTTCTTTGAGACTCTCTCTTTTTTTTTCAAGTTCATCATACTCTTTTCTATGGAGAATTTGTAACTCCATCATTTGTTTATGTCTCTTGTTTAGCATATGGTTTGTTTTCTTTTTTGTTCCGGTTTCATGTGTCAAAGCAAGACCTCAATTTTTTAGTTTAATTCATTCACATTCTCATTTTTCGAATATATCCGTACCATTGAGTATTAAAGTTATTGAATTATGCTCAACATGTTCTTTCTAAAAACATCAAGAGTTGACCACTTATTATGTGAGGAGTATGCATGACAAGAGAGGACGATCGCCAGTGCAAAATGGCTTACCACATTATTGTACCTTTTTTTTACGGTAGTGAGAAATAAATTGTTTATAAGGAGGCACGTCATTGGTGCTGGCTGACATAGCAAGAGGTTTGGAAAATTGAAGAGATGGCAGTCAAATCTGGGAGTACGTAGTACCTCGTGCACTATCAGCAGTGTATGCTACATGTACAGCTCACTAACTAATCCAACATCTCAGTCACTAATTGTATCCCATTAATAATGTCATCATAACCTATTTACAGTCACTTAGCTTTTTATAACACAAAATTTTAATTATTTTGATGTCTTTGGGAAAATATAATAGAGTATCTGTCTGCAGGATTTTCAGTAATAGAAGAATATATATATAGTAATGTGTAGTTAAGTTGCATGATGTTGATCTTAAGATCGGATGGCTCAGTTTTTCGGAGGTGCTCATATAATTAACATTAGCATGTGTGTATTCATAGGGACCGGGGCGAGTGTGCATGTGTTTGCATTTGTATTGTAATTTGTAAAGAAAAAATTGCATGATGTCAATAGTGGTCTAAGAGTGGGGCATCCAAAGTGAAGATCCAAGGTGCAGCAGGGTACCCCCACTAAGGAAACATGTGCATCTGTTCCTCCCCCAATGTCATCTTTGTGCTGTCAAAACCTAAACTAATATATATCCATGGAAGAAACAAAAAAAAGGGGGCTAATGAGACATTGATATATAAATAAATTCAAATGCGCCAAGAGATAAAAGGACCATAATTACCATGTACAGGATCATATCATCAAGCAGAGATTTGTGAATGAAAATCTAGGATTTATAGTAACACAGGGTTCAATATAAAAAAATAAAATATTTTAGCGATCAAATGTATCTGTGAAAACTATCACTATCAAAGTCCCTTTCGCCGGTGCCCACACCGCCTGTCTACCCTAGCACACTAATCGACCCCTTGCAACATCAAACTCTTTGTACATTGCAAGTGCCGACATGCCTTTACCTATTATATCTTTCCAATTTAAAACTGGTATCATTATTTCAGAACACGGATCAAATAATCTTTTATAGGCTTTTAGCATTTATATTTAGGGTTGCCATATATATGGAAATGGCACTAGCGATTTGTTGAATGTTAACAAAAAGGTATTTGAGAATAGGATTAGTGTTTAGCTAAACACATTTTTCGATTAATATGCACTTCCACGATAAGAGGTGATTCCACGCGCATAATGCTTTGATATGTGATTTCGCGTTTACTCATCGCTTTCCTCTGATTTTGTTAAAAATAAGGTGCGTGCATTAATCATGCAGAAGTTTTAGTTACCGTTGTTCATTTATAAATTGAACTGAACATATGTTTTTAACACAAATTAAGCAATACTAGCTACATGGGTTTCTGATTTCTGACAGGTGTACATGCATGAAACTAAATACTAGTATTGCTGTTAAACTTGCAGATATTTGGTTGAATCCAAAATTCCAAATGTACATTGGGCCAAAGGCGCGCCCGAGTAAACTAGCTAGCCAACAATCGGTCCCACGCACTAGTCAAAGCGAGAATTTACCACGCAAGTGGCAATCCAAGTACGTACAGCTTCCAACCACAAAAATTTCACTACAAAAATTTTTATTCTCCGGGGCTCCGGCTGCTACCTGAAGGCAAAAGCCCTGTCTCAGGCTGTGCCAACAGGTAGCTCGCCTGTCAAGGTGAACTGTTTCCCTATCGCGGAGTTTGTGAGCACGAGTTGTTTTGTTTATTAACTAAAATCAAGGAATATATGGCTCATTAAGCATTCCAAGTACTACTACACAAACAAACAAAGCAACAACTAACCACAGTGATTATTTTAACCACCAAGGCAATCTATGACTTAACTTGCAAAAAGCAGCTGGCCCAAAAGTTCTGCTTTAGTATTCCACTACACAAAGCAAAAGTGGCCTATCTAGACATATACATATATATACATATATATAGTATATCATCACAACTTATTTTTCCCTTTCTCTCTTTTTTCTTTCCTTATCTTTTTTATTTTTTGCACCATTAATTCATATAATTTTTGTGTAATATTGTGCCATAATTTTACTTTAGTAAATAGTGGTCTGATGCAAATGTGACACTATCCGGTGTCCAATACAAATAACTCTTTTGAAAGTGGGCCGAGTTGTTGGTACTCCTAGCTGCCTCTTCGGCTAAAACTTTCTCTCTCTAGGTGGGGCACAGCAACATGCATGTAACGGTAGCATGATGCATGCAAGCTTGTCTTGGTGCCATCTAGTCTATCTTCTTCTCTGTGATTATCTCTGTTTGAGCTTGTTTAGGACTTAGTCCATGCATGTGCACGTTATAGTACTCCTCTAACTTATTGTTTTGTCGGGGAGCAAATTTTTAGTGATTGATATGATTACACGCTTGAAAAAAAAATAAAAATTCCACCCTGCCATTTTTCACAAAAGATCATGCATCGAATGACTGGCGTATTTGGTACGTATATGATGTGTACAGTTCTTTTCGAAAAAAAATGATGTGTATAGATAATTAAATTCCTACAGGGGTTCATGCATGTTTGTTTCAACGAGTGGAGTAAATTTTGTCTGTGGTCAATGAATAATTGCAGGGAGAATATTTGGTTCCCATACTTCCATGGGAATTGAAGAATTCATGCTTCCAAGTCCCAAGAATTTTCACCATGCATTTACTGAGGGCAGCAGCAGCGTAGGAGGTATGTACTGCTTCAGCTTCAGTATGAAACTCCTCACTTTCAAACCTTTGCTTTTGTTCCTACTCGCCATCAACCTTCATCTTTTTTCTCTCTCTCTGGTGTCATCCAGGTGATCCTCACCCCCCTCTCTCTCTATCTCCCCCACTCTTTCTCTCTCTAGTGAACTTCCCTTTCATCCACTACAACCTCATTTACACCTTTAGGGCTGCAAGCACGCCTCTCTCTCTCTCTCTCTCTCCCCATAGCTCTCTCTCTCTCTCCCCATAGCGCTCTCTCTCTCTCTCTATAATAGTTCCCCCTCTCCCTCCCATCCACACCTCTTCTTCTCCTATCTTCAGCTCCACTCCATCCCCGGCCAGCCCAGCTGCCTCCACCATGGGAGACCCCTACACCAATTTCCTCAGAGGCTACTACTCCCACTTCCCTCCGCCCAACCCTCCCTCCTTCTCCAGCAGCTACGCCGCCGCTTCCTCCTACCTCCACCCGCCTCCCCCCTCCCCTCCCATCCGGGAAGCCCTCCCCCTCCTCAGCAACCTCACGCCGTCGTCGTCAACCACCAACCACCACCAGCACGACGACGACGACGTCGCCGCCCGGGATCACAAGGACTGCAAGCGCGCCGCCTCCTGCAGCGGCCAGGACGCCGCCGATCAGGCCGCCGGAGAGGTCACCGTGGCCCTGCACATCGGTCTGCCCAGCCCCAGCCCCTCCGAGTCGGCCGCGGCAGGCGGTGGCGAGAGCCGGGAACCTGCCGGCGGCCCGCAGCAGCAGCAGCAGCCAGGCGACGGCGGCCATGGAGGAGGAGAAGACGAGGCCGCGGAGGACGGCGACGACGGGGAGGACGCCGCCATGGCAGTGGGCTGCGCGTCCATCGGCATCGGGAGGCTGACGAAAGGGCAGTACTGGATCCCCACCCCGTCGCAGATCCTCATTGGGCCCACCCAGTTCTCCTGCCCCGTCTGCTACAAGACCTTCAACCGATACAACAACATGCAGGTCTGCTAGCTCTCATCGATCCGCCGCGTGCTCTTCCAGCTCTATCTGCTGTTCTTGCTCTCACTGATTCCGATCGATCCGCGCTGATGGGTTTCGTGGTATTGTTCATGGTTGCCATCACCTGCACGGCGATCATCGTTTCTTGTTATTGGTTTTCTTGGCGTTTTGATTGATCGATCTGAATTTCTTCTCTGATTTTTTTTCTTTTTGTGCTTTTTTCCTGCATGGATTAGACTACCATATCAGAGAAGTGCATGCATCGATCAGAAGCTTTTCGCGTTTGCCAGCCTTGGAGTGCTGGATGGATCTAGGAGGGAGCGCCGCTAGCTGCTGTAGGTGTTCTGCACCTGCAGGCCTCGGCCAATCTGTCTCCGATCCCATCCCTCTGATCCGGTGTACGGTGCGAGCCATATCTTTGATTTGATTGAACCGATCGAGCAGGAGCAGCAGGGGGAGCACAGAGGCATGCAGTAATGGCTGCCGTGCCGAACGGCCATTGACATGGGGAAGAACTCTGAGCCTGAGCTACTAGTAGCTGCCTACCTAGTATGCAGTGTTCTTGGAGTCTGCGCTCAAGGCGCCTTTTCAATTCGCATCGCAGTTTGTGTGTGGACGCAGAGACCAGGCCGCAGAGAGGGAGAAGTGGGGAGAGAGAGAGATCTGAGAGGAAAGATCTGGCAAAAAGGCATCTTTACCTTCTTTTTTCCCTGCTGATCAGTTCCTTCAGGCTTACACACATGTGCATCTCAAGCAAGCAAACGCCTCTTTCTCTCTCTGTCTTCCTCTTCCTCTCCCTCTCTCTCTCTCTAAAATTCTCTCTCTTTCTCTTGGCGCAGCGCAACAAACCCCACCACGAGCAGTGCCCTTCGGTGCTGCACAGTCCATTTGCTCAGACCCCTTCCGTAACATCTCTTTTGCTCGCTTCATAGATTGCTGCATCTATGAGCTAGTCTGCTAGTGAGTGTGAACGTGCTCCAAGCTAGCCATGCTCCTAGAACGAAGGGAAGAAGATGAGAGCTCTATAGCTGAGCTGAGCTGGTCCCGTCCCTCTGCAACTTAAACCACCGTACCTGCCCCATCCCCCGTCTCTCCTCCCTCGCTCCGGCCTCCGGCACGTGAAGAGCTCCACTCCACTTACACCCTTCCAGCTCTCCCTCCCTCTCTCTCTCTCTAGCTTCGTTCCATGGCGACGATTTAAACATTCATGGATCTATAGATTGTTGCTGATGCGTTGATGAATGGATAGTTGATAGACACATACATATATATAAATATATATACATATATGTATACGCAGATGCACATGTGGGGGCACGGGTCGCAGTACCGCAAGGGCCCGGAGTCGCTTCGGGGCACGCAGCCGACGGCGATGCTCCGGCTGCCGTGCTACTGCTGCGCGGCGGGTTGCCGGAACAACATCGACCACCCGCGGGCGCGTCCGCTCAAGGACTTCCGCACGCTGCAGACGCACTACCGCCGGAAGCACGGGATCAAGCCCTTCATGTGCCGCAAGTGCGGCAAGGCCTTCGCCGTGCGCGGCGACTGGCGCACCCACGAGAAGAACTGCGGCAAGCTCTGGTACTGCGCCTGCGGCTCCGACTTCAAGCACAAGCGCTCGCTCAAGGACCACATCCGGGCGTTCGGCAGGGGCCACGCCGCCTGCGGGATCGACTGCTTCGACGACCTCGACGACGACGACCGCGACCCATCCTCCGAGGTCGACCACGCCACTACTAATGCTGGTACTACTACTAGTAGTGCTGCTGCTGCCGGCGGCGCCGCCAGTTCTAAGCAACAACACCACTGGAAGCCGCCGCCGTCATCGTCGTCGAGAGGCTCCGGCGGCGACCGGCTGCTATAGGGTAAGTACGTAATGTACGGTGCTACTCCGTCGTACAAATCGATCCATCTGTAGCCAAATGCAAACGTATACTTGTGCGTGTGTAACCGTCGTCGCCTGTGAGTGTGCTGCCGGGGAGACAGCTGCTGATTTAGTGCAAGAGATATACTCCTATATATAAGCAAGGGTTTCCATTAATCGATGAATGAACATATACATAAGCATGAAGGAAGGTCATAATTAAGGTTCTAATTCTCAGCTTGGGGTAGCCCGTAGCCTAGCTAGCTTCATTGTATGTGCAGACCTTGATCGATCTGGTATATTGGTGAACACGGTGAAATATACAGATTGTCATTGTTAATGTTAATGTTAGTGTTAACTTGAGGTAATAATCGTGTGCATCATCCACATGCATGCATGCAAGTGATGAAGATATGTACTGTATATAGCAATTATACATACACTCTTTGTCTTGGGGGTTTTGTGATTTTCGTCTTTTATTTGTTTTAGTATGTTGATTTGTGATGCCATGGTATAGGCAAGAATGGTTTTTTCTTATCATATTCTCTTTTAAAGATGAATTGCGTGCTATGGTTTGATTGAGGATATATGGTTTGGATATTTCAAATTACAGCAAATTAATATCCTAAAATAATTGAAACTGCCAGAATTTGAACACTAGTCCCGATTCTGCACATTTCGCATGTCCTTATATTTACTTTGTTTTCCAATGCCAAAGTAATCGAATGCATATCAGATCTCATGCAAGAAGTTAATTGAGGTTTTGTTTGAAAAATTCGTGCAGATAGAAGATAGTTTTAACTTGTGTATGACTAAAAGTGAACCGGTTGGTCCCTGGAACTCTAAAGTGTATACTATGATTATTTTGATGTAATTACATAAATTTGCTGAAATTATGTGATTTTTATTTTGTTGAGAGGAATTATACAGAAAAACAAAACCGTGTGTGTATTCCCTTGGTGCATCAGTGTTCTTTGGAATTTCTGTACTCAACTTTTTTCTTAATAAAAGTTACTGGTTTTGATTATTTTTGAGAAATATTTTTACTGAGCATATAAAAATGATATGTTTATTAGAGTCCTTAATAATTTTTGAATATGTTGTTATTTTTTCCAGGTTTTTGAGAAACAAATTACGGTGAACTTTGTTTTTGACACCAAAATGTAAATTGGTTTTCAAATTTTTCTTTTTGGATTTTATCAGCAACCAGAGCTACTAATTTTTTTACTATTAGGAGAATTTTACTAATCAATAACAGACTTGGGAGTGCACAAAGAGAAGGGAATTTTTAATATCATTTTTGAAAAAGTATAACAGAGCGTATGTATCAATGTTAAGTCTTTCTTGAGACAGGCCAGGGCTGAACTATTTTGTATATATATAATATATTCACGTAAGTTTGATTGAATAAGAATAGAATATACCCTTAGTTAAAAAAATTTAGTTAGCTTAGTTTTTTTCTAAAAATGTCCTTGTGGCACATTATATTTTAGGAGAAAGCAAGTTACTTCTTTTTATGAAAATTTGAGTTTAGATTAGAAATTTTCATTTCCTATATATCTACCATATATGTGAGCCTAAGCAATAGTATATGGCAGACATACCAGTCCAAACCACTGCATAGTACATTGGAAATTAAGTTACTAAGCCATGGATATGCATGAAGGATGAAATTAAAATGCATGGGTGATTAACAAAAAATCTTTTCAATGAAAAATGCTGCTTCACGTGCAACCATTTTTTTTCAGTTTAAGTACAACCATGTGTGTAGATCACCTAGTGCTTCGGCGAACTTTAATCTTGAGTTTTACACAAAACCATCAAGAAAAGAATGACGGGGGTAGTCTAGTGTAGCAGGTCTATTTCAATTTAAACTTGGTTGTTCTGTGCATGCGGAAACAAGTTGTCTGACGAACATGCAGCACACCTGGTGGATCCCAATGCATGGGAATCTCGTAGCTAGTTTTGCTTTAATCCTCTCATCTTTTGTACAAAGATATGTGCTTTGCTAAAGTTTATCCCTTTGAGCAACCTCCCCCCTATGCCTGGGATAACCCTAGCTTCAAGAATGTGAAGCCCATGCATGCTTTGCCACCAATGGCAAATGCAGTGTGCTTTTCAGCCTGTTGAGAATCACGAGAGAGAAGGGAGGGTCTATTGTTCGTGCCCAATAATATGTTCATGGGTTTAACTGGAAAAGGAGAAAGAAAAGGTAAAGTTGAATGATTATACGAAATCTAATAGGCGATATCTTGGTGAACTATGCTCGTCGATCCTACAATAGTTTCTTTCATCTGCAGTTTTGCCTACCCCTGACTACGTCCACCATGCAATGATCAACGTAGCAAAAGAAGGCTTAAAGTTTTCCCTTTTTTGCTATTGCCTAAAACCTTAACCTTTGGTTCTTTACGTCGCCTTTAGCTTTGCTGCGTACCTTTCTCGTGTTTATAAGCTGCAAATTGGTTTCTGAGAGATATATACGCTATCGTCTAGCTTTCATGGATCCCCAGTAACTTTATCCCGTTGTAAGTTTAAACTTACTGCTACACATTAATAAGTGTATGGAGTCTACTTCCTATGTACCAAAAAAAGTGCTCAGCTCAATAAGTCAAACAATCTTAAGCCTAACCAAGTTAAAAAAAATACTAATACTTAATTAGATTCATCATAAAATATATTTTTATAACATACCTATTTGGTGTTATTTTGTTGTTCTTTTTAAAAAATCTGTCCGAACTTAAGATAGTTTGAACTATGTCATTTAAAAGAGCACTTTTTTTGAGACAGAGGGAGTAATATAGATATATTAATTAGCATGATATATATTTCTTACAAGCATGATTTAGGAAATATATCCAATAATAAAGTTTAATAGTACTTGTCGACAAAATGGTTTTCCAAAGCAATGTACTGGACTAACTGTATATGTCCCAGTGGAAACCTGTTTACTTGTCAGCCAGATGACGATTCATATGCCAATGTATAGTGGTAGGGGCTGGCCCTATAAAAATTTCTCATGATAGCATTTGGTTGCAAGCCTTTAGTTGCTCTTTTATGAGTCAATGCCTGCATGGCTGCATGTATACCTCTAGTACTGCTCTATTTACGTACTGCTTCGTTGCAGCACCTTCTTTTACAAACAAATAAAGCTTTCTAGAGAGACTAGTAGACATTATGCCTCAAGGCCACATGCACGCTTTTTTCAATCCTGAGGCCATATACAAGGCCAAAGTTAAACTCAAATCATATTTGGATGAAATAATTCAATTCTTGAGCTCGAATTTTGTTCTTCTTTCCTAGAAATGCTATCACATCACATATACATGCATGTGAGATTTGTACATTAATAAGAAATTCAGTGCATATGATCGGTCCTACTATACGTCAGCACGTATCCTTACTGATTGTGTTCATCATCATATACTTCTTTTCATACTTTCTTTTCAAAAAGAAAACTACAAATGAGCTTCTTCGCCGATTCAAATAACTCAGTTAGCAAAGCTAACTCAATTAAGATAGTCTGAACAACTCATGTATGTACCTTCGTGCAAATACTGTGAAATAAAAAAATCTACACAGAATACAATTTCCAGTTGCATTTGGTTTACTTGAAGCTTTTTTAATTATAAACTCGAAATACAAGTGCCGAATGATATCGGTAAATAAACCAAATGCCCCGTTTATTTCCCACCCCACCACACCACACACCCTAGTTAAAAATCAAGGCAGTCTGCCATCAATACCAAAAAAAAAAAATCATGTATTCTCATTTCCTGTCCAGTTGCTCTTTTGAGTACTGAATGAGAGACCTTTCACTGGTTCTACACATATCTACCACTGACCACTCTACTCGTCCCTTTGCTATAGCTTCTTCCATGATCAGTCACTAGATTCTTTCAGACAAGACCAAGTACATGTCATAATTACCTAAGCACAGAGGGAGAAACTTTTTCTTACGATATACAGAAAGCACCCTCCATGCTCAATTCTCGGCTCCCATTTCTTTTGACTCTCTATTTGACTCTCTATCCAAGTTGATAAAAATATTCCTCTCTATATTGAGTTGCTCATTCCAATAGGCTATCCATTTCCCACTCTCCAAATCCCAACAGCTAGTTTTCTCTCTAAAAATTCGCACTCTCCATCCACAACCCCTCCATTTTGCACTCTTCATTCTGGCAATTACCCACTTTGGCAAGCTAAATTAGCTTGCGAAGTTTAGCAAGCGGGAGGGGAAGGATGGCAAGCGAGATACGATAGCAAGTCAGATAGCAAGCAAGTCTTTTGGAGCAATTTTCTTAATAGTTTGCTAAAATTTAGCTTGAGGAGTTGGATGGCAACTCTGTTGAGTTGCTCAACAAGTTAGCACTTTCGCTGTTCAATTACACTCCCTTCTGTTCCTATGCTTGTTTCTTCCATGTCATGGCCAGCCAGCCAGCCACACCCCTACAGTACAATGGTGTCAGAGAGAGAGTATAGCTCACCAGCAGCAGATACAGGGTGATGCTGCTTTTCAACCCTTCTGCCTCGCGCAGCATTGATGCAAGGCAATGGGCAATGGCAGCTTTTTTTTTAATATTCTTTCTGCTTCTGCAGACTGCAGCTGTTTGCATCCTCCTGATAGCTTTCTGGAGGATGCAAAGCTCCTCTCTAGCTGTGTCTTTTTGCTTGCATTGTGACGGTGAATCGTTTAATTTTTTACTCGAGTCCTTTGTTTTTAGCGGGTGCATGCAAATAGTATAGTAAATCGAATCATTACCAGACAGAACGAATGAGGCACAGCAACACACTAGCAATAAACTAGTCATTGACTGCAGACAGAAGTATATGGCACCAAGTACATATACCAGCATATATGCACGACACCTTCCTTACTGTTCACCAGTAAATTTGTCTGGTTGGTGCGTGTTAGTAAATGCTGGCTGAAACATTCATCCGTTTCACTGTTCCCTGGCTGAAATATTTACTTTGCTCTACTGTAGTGTTTAACAGTTCTGTCTCCAGCAGCTTGCATATACGAGTAGGACTGTAGGAGCTTGCAATTACATCCTGGCCCTGTGGTAAATCTTCATGGAGATGATGTGTCGTCGTGAGTAGGACAGGCTGACTGGGTGAGGTCACTTGTTGAGGCCAGCAGGGATATGCTTGAGAGTCAATCAGTGTGCTACTGCTGCTCCCCTGCTGACTCCAATGGCATTCTTCGGACAAGTCCTATCAGACCAGAACAATCATACATCCATGTCGTCGATGGTCGCTGGATGCGGTCAGGGCTGGAGACCTGGAGTTGCTGACTTACTGTGTTGGGCAGTATGGATGCCATTTGTCTAAGAAAAAACAAAGGAAGAAGAATAAGTGTTGGAAAAGATTTTTTTTTCATTGGGTGCAAAGAATATTCCATTAAAGCATACTACTAGTACCTTCTTTGTGGAAAGGTTACCTCTTTTAAGTCAAGTAGCCCAGGCCCGTAGCCATCCTCACGGAGAATATGTGCGCGTGCGTGCGTGTGTGAATGACACATTTAAATTTTCTTTCTAAAGTAAGGAAAAAAGTTTATCCAAATGAGTTGTAGTTATTGAAAAGTTACCCCGTGTTTGAAGAAAACTGAGACAATAACATAAAAGAAATATGAATAAATATGCATCTAGATAGAATTAGTGTGAGTTACACGCCTTCCTTTTTAACCATTATACTCCCTCCCTTTATCTTTATCTTTATAAGACGTAATATGGCTTGACACGGTTTCCTAAATTATACTTTGGTCATTCATTTATCTTATCTTATATTGTTTATAACTATAAACTTAAGATCATTATTGGATAGAACATTTGATTACAGATCTAACCATTTCAAATTTATATTAAAAAATAAAAAATGGTGGCTAAATTAATTATTGGTCAAAGATTTTAAAATTTGAATCTTGATATGGATGTGCACCTTGCAAATAAAAATGGAGGGAGTAGTAAAAGTATATACTGTGCAAAAGAGATCATCAGTTAGACATAACAAGAGCTTCCGAGGGGCGCTGGTTTTTAATATACAAAAGCGCAAAGAGTAAAAGTGGGTTCAGTGAACATCTTTATTGACACACTGATGCAGTCAAAGTTGATCCTGATGTATATCTATGACCCAAATATAAGTCCATTTAAGATTATTGGTGACGAATACTTTTAGTTTTCACCATCACTATTAACAAAACAAGATTTGTTTTTTAGTAGCTTGATGATGATGAAAAATTAAAGCTGGCTTCATTCTATATATCCTTGTATTTAAAATAGAATATTTTCACAGCTATTATTATTCAATGTATCACTATACCAAACCATGCTAGTTTCCTAGTCTTATGTTTGGATATTCAGAGGAAATACTAGCAAGTAAGCCCTTACCTTTTGGTTTTAACCAATACTGCATTTTTTTTTCTTGTTGACGTGAACCATCCTGCATTTTGAAGCAACGACAAAAAAACCTTTTGACCTTTTTTTCACATGAATGATAACGACAGCCCGCCCTAGCTATAAGCCTATAAGAATCTGGGTTATTCTTCTTCTTCTTCTAGAACAGAATCTGGGTTGTTCCTGACGAGACCACATCATCAACAGAATCTGATGGGGACACCAACTGGGTGCACCGAACTCTTTCAATCGGCAGGCAAGCAGGCAAGCTTTGGGGTAGTATAATTAATCTGTTGTCACCGGCCACACGATCGGCATTGGAGACTGAGATCTCCTCTCTCGAACGCGGCTAGTATACGCGTACGCACGCGAGGAGGAGCAGAGAAGGGAGAAGAAATACGGCACGCGCGCGCGCGGCGGAAGCGACGAGCGAGGCCACGCGTGCAGCCTCGAGAGCAAGCAGGGGCATGCAGGAGGAGCAGGGGCGCGGGCGCAGGGAGCCTTTGCTCCCCCGCTGCCGTGTTGGTTACCGCTGCCCGTGTCCCGCCACCGGCCGGCACCCACGCCCGGAACATGGGTGGTGGGCAGGGTGCTCAAATCAATGGGGGGTTGCTCGCCACATTCTCGTGCATGCGCCCGTCCACCGAGACGATCTCCAAAATAGTTCGAGACGGATATGGCGCCGGCGCAACACTCTTTTTTTAAAACAAAAATTATGGAGATGCTCCTATACACGCGCACACTCATCGCTGCTATGAACGTACCCCTAACCCATGAACACACTATCTCTATGAATTCCTTCAAGAGACTAGGACGAGATTGGGAGAAGCGCGGCTTGGTGCTGGACCTGGCCACGAGCTCAACACGGGAATCCAATAAATCACCTCAAACATGGTGCCTTTAGCTCCTGTGGGAGTCCAGGGGCTGAGGAGTGGGTTCATCAAGATAAAATTAATAATATTTCTTGCATGGTACCACCTTACATATGGAAGGTATTCAATTCTGCAATATAATCCATTTCTTTCAAGATAGATATGAAAGAGGACTTTAATTTTCTAATATACCCATTGACGTGTCTATGACACGTGCTCCCCACCCCCTTACCCCACCCCACTCCACCCCATGCCAGGGCGAATGGTCATTCGGTGCACTTTGACTTTGGGTCAGCACGTACAAAATTTCATCTCGTACGGCTCAAGCAGAAATACCTACAATAGTAGAAGTAATAATTATCTTTTGAAAATTGATTATAGTTAAGTCTAGAGAGATTTTGTGACATTTGTATAAAAAAGTGCATTGACATTTTTTTTAATTTGATGGCTGAAAGCACCCACGTTCCTACAAAATTGTGCACCAAATTTGAAAGAAGACACGTACTACTCCATCCATCCTTAAATATAGGATGTTTAGGTTGAACTAACATTTTGTTTATCCTAAACATCATATATTCAAGAACGATGTAGTATCACAGTAGCATGATACAGGTTCGATGGGGTTTCTCGTATCCGGGTCATTTCAAGTTCTTACCATTTTTCCCAAGAGACGTTCAATGGTTGTAATTGAAAGATGTTATGAGGCGGCTTAACCATAAGGTAGCTAGAACATAAGATTATATAGTGCCAGTACATGAGGGGGTCGGTGCAATACCGAGACATACACGATCAGGACTCTTAAGTCCTACTAGGACACATGAGCTAGTAGAAACCGAACCTATTACATATCATAGTTCTACATCCCCCCTCAATCACAACTTGCACAAGTTGAGATTGGTTCTAAACTCACGCAGACGATTCACCATCTATGCTTTTGTAAATCCATCAACTAACTGATCACTGGATGATATAATGCGAATGTCCAACATCTTAGCAGCAACTCGCTCATGGACAAAAGGATAATCAACCTCAATGTTTTTTGTACGAGCATGAAAAATTGGGTTGGCTAAAAAGTAAGTGGCACCAATATTGTCACATCAAAGAACAGCTGCTTTCAGTTGAGGCACACCTAATTTAGTTAGAAGAGTCTGCACCCAAATAACTTCAGCCGTAGCATTAGCAAGAGCTTTATATTCAGCCTCTGTGCTTGACCGAGAATCAGTTGCCTGCTTACGAGCATGCCATGAGATCAAATTAGAACCCAAGAAAACAACAAAGCCTCCTGTAGAACGACGATCATTTGAGCAACCAACCCAATCAGCATCGGAGAAAGCACTAACAAGGGTTGACTTGGAGGGAACAATGCGTATTCCAAAATCAATAGTGCCACTCACGTATCAAAGAATCCTCTTGACCGCAGAATAATGGACTGTTGTAGGAGCATATAGATATTGGCACACTTTATTAACCAAAAAAGCTATGTCAGGACGAGTGAAAGTTAAGTATTGCAACCCTCCAACAAGACTTCAGTATCTAGTGGCCATGTCACTGTCCAACACCGCACCATCATTGGCCACAAGCTTTTCAGAAACCGACGGAGGTGTAGGAACAGATTTGCAATCTTTTAGACCAGCCCGTAGAGTAAGATCAGAGGCATACTTAGCTTGATTGAGAAGTAAACCACCACCATTAGGCAAGACCTCAATGCCAAGGAAGTAATGAAGATAACCAAGATCTTTTAAAGCAAAAGTCATCACGCAGATCAACAAGAAGGGCATCAACAGCTTTGGGAGATGAACTGACCACAATTATGTCATCAACATAGACCAAAAGATAGATGACAATAGCATCCTTGTGAAAGAAGAACAAAGATGTATCAGGCTTTGAAGCATGAAAGCCAAGGCACTGCAATTTGGTACTTAACCGAGAATACAAGGCCTAGGGGGCCTGCTTTAACCCATATAATGATTTGTAAAGTTTGCAAACACGATGAGGAAACTATGAATCAATGTACACAGGTGGTTGTCGCATGAAGACATCTCCTCCAAAACACCATGCAAGAACGCATTCTGTACATCTAGCTGCTTGATTGTCCAGTGATTTGAAACAGCTAAAGAGAGCACAAGCTGAATAGTGACAGCTTTTACAATAGGCTTTTACAATCGGGCTGAAAGTATCCTCATAGTCCAGGCCATATCGTTGTTTAAATCCTTTAGCAACTAAACGAGCTTTGTAGCGATCAACACTGCCATCAGCTTTAGTTTTGACCTTATAGACCCATTTGCAGTCAACAATATTTTGACCAGGTTGTTGATCAACGAGATGCCAAGTATTATTACGCATAAGAGCTAGATATTCATCATCCATAGCCAATTTCCAATGCAGAGAAGTAAGAGCTTCATGAAGAGATGTAGGATCCTGACCAACCACAAGCATACCATAGCGCATTGTGCCATCATGCGAAGAGGCTGCAGAATAACATCTCTTCGCCAGATTGACATCAGATGATGTTGCAGACTCTCGGAGCAACTCTGACGTAGAACCTGAACCACTATCACCACCATGCAACACTGGCTCAAGTAAAAGATTAGTCATATCAGAAGTCCAATCATTCATAGCCCCAAAGGGATTTAAAAGATTAGGTGGTAATAAAAGAATTTCTAATTTTAACTGAGAACCGGCATCAGGGTGAAGCATGGAGCACAAAAAAATATTTTCATCAAAAACATCTCTGGAAATATAGACCTGTCCAGTTGAGATATCAAGACATTTATATCCTTTGTGAAGACTGCTATAGGCAAGAAAAATGCATCGCTTAGAACGAAATTGAAGTTTGTACTTGTTGTAAGGATGAAGGTTAGACCAACAAGCACAACCAAACACTTGAAGAGAGGAATAATTTGGTTTTTCATGAAACAACCTAGATAAAGGTGTGGAGAAATCAATAACACGGCTAGGGGTTCGATTAATGAGATAGGTGGCTGTTAGGAAGGCTTCATCCCAAAATTTCAAACGCATGGATGCTTGAGCTAACAAGGAGAGACCAACTTCAATAATATGCCTATGTTTTGCGTTTAGCTGAGCCGTTTTGTTGATTAGTATGAGGACAAGTCACATGATGAACAATGCCAACCTCATTAAAAAGGAATTTAGCTTTTGATACTCTCTGCCCCAATCAGATTGAACAACCCTAATTTTCTTATCAAAGAGACGTTCAGCATATTGTTGAAAATGGCGAAGGACTTGAAACACTTTTGAACGATTCTTGAGCAAATAAATCCATGTAAATTTACTAAAATCATCAATAAAAATTACATAGTACTATTCTTGAGCAAATAAATCCATAGAAATTTACTAAAATCATCAATAAAAATTACATAGTACTAATAATGACCAACTGACTTAGGAGCAGGACCCCAAACATCAGATAAAATCAACTCTAAAGGAGAAGAAGAGGTACTATCAGACTGAGGATAAGGTAATTGATGACTTTTGGCTTGTTGACAAGCATCACAAACTAAGGGACTCGATTCATTACTAAAAGACAAGTTGTTGTCACGACGAACACGATTAACTATGGTAGATGAAGGATGTCCTAAACGATGATGCCACCGGGATGTCGTAGGTTTGATAGCATGATGAACCTCCAAAGAAGGTTGCGGCATAGGATAAAGACCACCTTGACATCTACCGTGAAGAAGAGGGGCCTTCGTGTTCAGATACTTAACACAGAAAAAGGTAGGATGAAACTAAATAAAAACATCATTATCTTTAATAAACTTATGAACCACGGCAAGATTTTTTGTGGCAGAGGGAACATGAAGCACATTATTGAAGGAAAAATCACGATTGGGGGTATGAATAACGGATTTACCAATATTATTAATGCGCATACCTTTGCCATTAGTAGTATGGATCTGATCTTGTCCAGCGTACTTTGTCTTTGTTGTTAGATTGTCCAATGCACTTGTAATATGATCTGTGGACTCTGAGTCCATTACCAATTTGTGTCAACACCATAAGAGGGCATAGCTGAAGAAGCTGACTTTTGCGTGTTGGGCCAAGAGGAATTGCCTCCACGAGTACTTGGAGGAACAAATCTGCGATTGAATCTGTAACAACAGTTGAGGACAGTATGATCATATCACATAGCTGACAGACTGGCCCTTCATCTTGATCTTCGAATCTTGGAGGAATATAGGATTCGTGGCCACCAGAATTATTAGATCCACGACCTTGAGCATTACTGAATCCACATCCACCATTGTTGAAGCCACACTCGTGACCACAACCTCGACCCAGGGGTGGGCCTATCTTGATTCGAAGGTATTCAAGTGAATACCCATTATTTTAGGGAAAGCTATACCTCACTCGAGTGATTTGAAGCTCCTCCTCACTTAAATTTTTCTTCCTCCCCATCTGCACACTTTCTTCTCCAACTCCGGCTAAATTCTGACAAGATTAGGGGCGCCGGGGTTAAGGGTTCGGGGTTTCCAGGGTGGGTGCTCACCAGTGGCTCTAGAGGGAAGGCCGACAGTGGTAGGCCAGCCCAGCGGAGGTGGCAGGCGTGGGTCGGGGCGGTGAGACATGATGGTAGGGGCGCCGCTAGTCGGGCGGTGGTGGAGTGCAGTTGGGCGGTGCTGGGGCAAGGGGAACGCCGACAGTGGGAGGCAGCGGCGGGACCCTAGCCCGCTCGCACCGGATGAGGTGGGTGAAGGACTAGGCGGCGGGCAGCAGGAGGTAGAAGAAAAGGTTAGGAGGTAGAAGAAGAAGCGCCAGGCGTTGGATGCAAATTGAATGGCTCAAAAATCGAGTGAGGGAAGCCTATGTTTCACCTGTGTGACATATAGATAGTCCCATTTCTAGCAACAGAATTTTCATATATATAGTATATACCTTATATATGTATTAAAAATAAAAAATGACACAAAAAACATGCATGCCAATCTCTCACCCTCTCATGCAGTTGAGTGCTTAGATGCCAAATGCTAAAATTTGGTCAAAATTTCTTCTTCAAAAGCTATATGTACCTCATGACATGTGAAACTTAATTCTTTGTTGAATTTAGGCCAGAAAAAATCATCATTTGGAAATTTTGAATGCCCTTGTCCAAAATCCTAGGCTCGCCCCTACCTCGACCACGAGCAGTAACATTGGCAGAGGAGTAAAACTGCCCTCCTTCAGAGGCTTGTTGAGTTAAATGCGCTTCATAGGAAAGAAGTTGCCCATATACATCACTCAAGGATAGATTGTCCTTCATAGCAACAGAGGACAAAAAAGGATTATAATATGCTCCAAGCCCATTAAGGATATACTTGATCAGCCATCTCGTCAGCAAGGGCCTTCATCTTGGAGTAATATGCCGCAGCGGAGCTGTCGCCTTTCCTCTCTCTGGACAATTGAGCATGAATATGCAGGATTCGTGATTTGGATTGAGATGAGAACATCTCGGTTACCGCCTTCCATACTTCAGCGGCGTGTTCAAGGGATGATACCTGGACCAAGATTTCCTTGGTCATAGATAAGAGAAGGTAAGACAACACTTGTTGATCCTGCACGATCCATTTGTCGTAGGCAGGATTCTCTACTTCTTCAGTAGGTTTGTCCGGTTTCTGAACCTGGAGTGTCGGCGGAGGCATGATGGAGGATCCATCTAGGAGTCCAACGAGTCGAGCGCCTCGCATAGCGGGAAGGATCTAGGCTCGCCACACCAGGAAATTCTCCCGAGTAAGCTTTTCTGACATGAGAATGGTGAAAGAAATCGAAGCCGAGGAACTCGTCGAGGCCATTGGTGTCGGCGAGAAAAAAGAACCGATTTTTCACAGCTAGATGATTCTCTAGGAGTAGCAGGCTCTTGGTATCATGAAAGATATTATGAGAGATGTTATGAGGTGGCTTAACCATAAGGTAGCCAGAACGTAAGATTATATAGTGCCGGTACATGAGGGGGGTACAATACCGAGACATACATGATCAGGACTCTAAGTCCTACTAGGACACATGAGCTAGCTAGTAGATATCGAACCTATTACATATTGTATTTCTACAGTAATAAGAGGCTTGAGGGAGAAGGAAGAGGGGCAGAGAACATGGGCCGGGATAGATCAAAGACAAAAGCAAAAGACGATTGAAAAAAGGAAAGAGATGTGGAGAGCATTCCTTGCCCGGCCTCTCCTTGCTTTCCACTTTATATCAGGCACCATGAATTGAAGGGAAAGAAAGAAAGACAGCCAAGGTACGTGGCGCACACGGCCGGGATCCCTTCTCTCACAGCATATCAAATCACAGGATCCGCTAGGCAGATAGAGTAGGATAACATGTAGTACCAGTAGCTGCTGCTCTGCCTACTTGGAGAGACATGCATGGAGAGACCACCAAAAGGAAAAACAACCATCGAGGCTTATATATGCCTGGGGTCGTATCCACCAAAGCCACCCATGTTAAAAGCAAAAGCAATACCGGCATCTCTGAAAAGACCTTAGCTAGCTACTAGATGGTGGGATCTATGACTTTCAGGAGTGATATGTATGTCGGTGTATATATGTGTTTCCGGCGAATCAATAATAGTTGTGTATACTATATCAACAGTTAAGATTAGAGTTCGGACTGGAAGCCCTATCTTTTATCGTTTATCTTATCTCTGTCAACTAGTAGTGGCGGCGGTTCAAAAATAACCCAAAGGAATTGAACTTTGTTCGTTTACATTTTTGCAATTATGCACTCACCACACAAAATACGATCACCTCCGTATATACATGAATTCCAATGTTGATTTATAATACATCCTACGGTCAAAATATAAGTTCACTCACAAATTTGTTTGTCAAACTTTTTTTATGCTTTGATCATATTAAAAAAATTACATTTTTTGTATGTTCATATTTAATCTTCAGTCATGGGTGGCATCTGTTCAAAATAACCCAAAATAATTAAACTCATATAATATGAGATCAACAAAACTGAACTCATCTAATTTTGAGATAGATCGACAAAAAATATATAGATGTGTACACCACATACACATCATATATTAGGTAGTGCCCCTATCACACACCAAAGGACAGAGACACATTATGTACCATCAGGCACAAAATTGAAACATTACATGTGCTTACTTGTCGGCATTTCTTAGCTTGACTCGAAAGGAGTGGTGATCTGTGAAATGTTTGCGAAATTGTATATCCTTGACTATATATACAAGAAGTTTCAAATTTGGGTGACAGGAGAGATCGAGACTGTATAGAGCATCTCATGGCTAGGGCAACCTTTTTGTACATACTCCCGTTCCAAATTATAAGCCGTTTTGACTTTTTTAATTCATAGATTTTGTTATGCACTTATATATACCCTATGTCTAGATGCATAATAATATTTATACATTTAGAAAAGTCAAAATCACCTATAATTTGGGACGGAGGGAGTAGTGTACTAGCTAGTACCCATTATCATATTTTTTTACGTATAATAAATGGGACGAGTAGATGTAGATGTAATCATATATGCCAGCGGTGCATTGGCCGCAGACGATCCTGGGCGTTCACCTGCGTCAAGGAAGAAATTTTACGCATTTTGACCTCTGCCAAAAAGGCATCCCATGATCTCTCGTTGTCCAAATCATCGCCCCTGTAAAAAATGCACCGTGTGGCCCAACGGTTCATAGTGGAAGTTACCGGATGAATTCCAAGTTACTGCAAAAGTAAAAAAAAAAAAGGACTGACGACCATCTGTAGTGGTGATAAGAGTTACGCCAGCAGCACACAGTGGTCTTCGTAAGTTAGCTGTTTGTCTGTCCCTTAATCAGCACATATAATTCGTACTTTCAGACCCCATGCATGCATATATCCCTTAAAACATTGCCGTCAGTCAATTTGATACTCAACATCTGTTTTTTTGTTTTTTTTTACTTTTACTAGTGAACGAAACTTGGTACTACTCAGTATGTGTTAGATGAGTTCAAAAAATAGAAATGGCATCCACGGACACGTTATGTTTGGAGTTTAGACAGGTACTAAGCGGTAGCACTAACTGTAACTTGCTCAAGTAACAAACTTTATACATGAGATACCTGAAAATTTATTAAACTTCCAAGTTATAAACTCATCATCTCTTGGTACCTTCTTGCTCCCTCCGCTTTTAAGTATACGGTATTTATTGTAAGAGTAATTAAAAGCGGATCAAGTACCACAGTAGTAGAGAAATGGGCTTTAGTCCTGGTTGGAAAGCTGCAAAGAGCTCGAATTCACCCAGGAATAAAGACAACTTTTCACAAGTCGCAACTCACATGTCACTGTTCTTTTGCGCCCCAACCGGGACCTAGTCCCGGTTCTTTTGCACCAAAAAAATATTAGAATTTCCGCACCCACATCTTAAGTCTCGTGCAATCCTTCTTTACCATCTCACCTACACAGCACATGTGATGGAGTTAGATATGTTAAAAAAATAGAAATGGCATCCACGGACACGTTATATGTGTTTGGAGTTTAGACAGGTACTAAGCGGTAGCACTAACTGTAACTTGTTCAATTAACAAACTTTGTACATGAGATACCGAAAATTTATTAAACTCCAAGTTATAAACTGACCACTATCTCTTGGTAGCTCCATCCATCTTTAAATATACGATGTTTATTATAAGAGTAATTAAAACAGATCAAGTACCATAAGATCTGTTAAATGAATTATTAAACACTTATTCCTTGTGAAAAATACATTCCTAATATACCGTAGCACGCAGGGGCGGATCTAGAACGGAGCTGCGCCCCGGGCTGAGCTGTTGAATCACACCTAAAATAGTCTAATTTTGTCTCCTAAGCCTCATTTTGTTAGGCTAAACAGCATGTAGGTTAAAGGGATTCCATGATCTCGCCCCGGGCTGCAGCCCGGGCAGCCCGGGCCCTGGATCCGCCCCTGGTAGCACGGGCGCTCCATTTTTCCCCCATTTGACAGCTTATGTACTCATGGCTGTCGTTTGTGCGCCCATTTTCTTTTGACAAAACATTTGTGCGTACATTATGTATTGAGTAAAGTAAATAATTAAGGACCAGCAAACTTTTAGCACAGTACGTGCTGAATACACGTATGGCAATAGGAAAACGGGCTAATAATAAGCTAAGGCAGTGTTTGTTTTACTTCCTCTGTTCTAAATTGTAGGTCATTTTAACTTTTTTAGATTCATAGATATTATTATGCATCTAGACATACATTGTATCTAGATGCATAATAATATCTATGAATATAAAAAGTTAAAACAACCTACAATTTGGAATGGAGGGAGCAGTTTGCAGATCGTGGTTTCACAAAATAAAATGCTACTTTGGTTTTGAAAACCTAATGTGTGCTTGGATGTACTAAATTAGGGCCACTGTTAATTAAATCAATATTGTTTTTGCATATGCCTGTGTGCTCTCTACAATTTACATATCCATTTTTATTTAAAAAACACCTAAACATGGCATGCATGTTTTATTCCATTACTATGCAGTCTGGGACCATCATAGATGCGGATTCGTCTTCCCCTGGCGCGTTCCACATGAAACGCCTTGCCCTGCTGCTCCCGCGCATTGACTGCATCACTGCATCTGCAAACCGTTGCTCCGTCCATCGCCTGAAAAAGACATGCCGGGGTGGGCGACATGGCGCGCAGCTAGCAGAGCAGGGGAGCGGAAAGCCACGCTCGTCGACGACGCCGTCGCCATGCCATGTGCCCATGATGCATGCACGGAGACGGAGGCGCCCTTGGCTCGGCTCCGCAGAATGGTATGGCACTTGGGCAGCCAGCCTCTTGAACGCCATACATGCATCGGCCGGCGACGACGACGACGACGACGAGTGCCCATCCGGTGTGCGCACTTGTCTCGTTCACCTGACATGGCCCCTCCTGCATCATCGTTGCCATGTCATGCTCCACTTCTTCTTTCAGACATGGAGACAGATTTGGGCCAGACGTACGTAAGGGGACGAGTGCGAGTCGGTTCTTGTAGCAAGAGGGAGAGAGCAAATCTGTCCTCGCTTCTTCCCCTTCCCTCCTCCGTGTCGACAGAGCAACGTGCAGACGGAGGAAGGAGGAGGGCTGAGTGGCAAACGTAACGTAACCAAACCGTCCTTTTTTTCTTTCTGCGAAGTGGGACTTGGGAATCCATCTGATAGTTTCGTCGATGGTTCTTTGTGCTCGTGACAAATGATCAAATTAGCCGTCGTTTCGTTGTGCCTGACACTACTTTGCATTGTGATAGATTATTCTGTGCCACGTAAGGGTCGATGTGACGACGGAGAAGAACCAGTCTGACGAAGAGCAACTGCTAGTTGTCTACTGAGCTATGCTCTAAGATCTGGAGATTGAATTATGCTGTGCGCCATGCATGCATATATGTCTAGTGAGCTATGCTCAAAGGTGACATGATTACCATATGCATCCACCTGTGCAAGTGTGTATTTCAAATTTACACTTCGAACGGATCGAGCAAGGTTATTACGAAGAGGGTGTCGACGTTGCTACTCCGTGGACGCGTGGGTTCTTCTTGTAATTCAAACAACTTTTGAAGCTCTTTAAATTAAAGTATCATACGACATGCATTGCACCCTAGTTGCTTGTGGTTTCAGAGATGTCAACTTTTACTGACTTGGTGGTTCCCAACAATACATATAAGTTGAGAAAGGCACATTTTGCCTGTCCAAATATGATTATCAAAACTATATTATATTTACATATAAAAGCCATTAAAAACAGCTAACATTATCACAAAAATTGTAAACAACAAACAATTTATATTTAGAAACAAGAAAAAAATGGGCAGTCCTACCTTACACGGATTACCCTCCGTGCTGATTCCCGGTTTTAGCATAGGCCGCCTTAAATGGCGCGCCATATATCAGACCACAATGAATTGAGGGGTCAAATAGACTTTTTGTCTACATATATTTAAATATATATATATATATCTAATATTATTTTGTAAAATATTTTCAAATTATTTTTTAAAACCCCAAATATCCTATCGATAAGGAAAAATCAGACGGTTTCAAAAGTTAAGAAGACGAAAATCTGGTTTTCCGATGGCCGTGAAAAATCGGAATATCGATGGTGAGGGGGGATCAAATGGGGGCTCCCATGTAACTTCCGTGTGTTACAAACATCATGAAACAAACAGCCCACCAACGGCCCAATCTGCAACCAGCAGCGTACCCCTCAACGGCCCAATCAGGCAGCGCAGCAGCGTGATAGAGAAGAATATGACGGACAGTTATCACGCTGGTGGTAGGTTTTTTATTTTTATAGCCCGTATCAATGATTCAATTTTTTTTTAAATATACATTTGACCTGGTATATTCAACATTTTAAGCTATTAGATTCAACATATATACAAACTTAGTTCAACAATTTTAATGAACTAACTCAACATTTTATATGCAAATGTTGAAACAGTATATCCAAATTGTTGAATACATATAGTGAAAGTGTTGAAAAAATACATTCTAAATGTTTATTTTTTAAAAAAATATTTGAAACATCAAAATATATTCATATTGAATCTTATTTTTTTACATAAATTCTAATTAAGATCACGGTTTAAACAGATTCAAAAAAGATGCATAGTTTGGAAGAAAAATGAGTTCAAAGATCGGATCTAAGGAGTTGTTTGGATCACGAGTTTTAAGAAAACCAGATTATATAAAATTGACTTTGACGTAACTAACTCAAAAATGTTGTTTGGGTACTCCCAATAAAACCCGCACGTCCAAAACCAGTCTCCTATAAACCAGGATTTTTACGTTTTGTGAAAATCGGATTAACGTCGTTTTTGTCAAAATTGATCCACGTAGCGCGATTGGAAGGGCCCAACAAACTCCTATTTCAAACAGCATATTCCGTAAACCTAGCTTAACCGAATAACAAACTAAGATTTGTTTTCATAAAAGTCCAGCTAAAACCTGTTTAAGAAAAACTTACTCCAAATCTCCTTGATCCAAACAACCACCCATGTGCGGACAGATGTCCAATTGCGCACCGCTACTTGCTCTCCCCGGTTTCAATCATGTCCGTCCATCCCACTCCGCACAAATCTCAAACACTGGTAGTTGTAGAGATAAAAAATTGCAAAAGCTATGTAGGATCAGCGGGGTCAAATGGACTTTTTTTCTAATTACAAAGGGGCTAAAGGTTTGTCTCGGCCGTACGTTTGGTTGCATGCACCATGCATGCATGGATAATTTTAGATGGTGGGGTTCAATCAATTTTCTTATATCATATGTTTATAAGTAGAATAATATATTAAGTGGGATAGCTTCATCATGATTAGGTTGATACACAACCAAACAAAACGATCATTATTATTTTGAACCATTCCATACATAAACCAAATGATACAAGCAACCAAACACACCCTAGAACTTGAGGCCGTATTACAAAGAGGATGAAGGGGAAAGGGCCCGCACGAGCACATCCACTCGCTATTATAAGACCATTCTCAATGCAATATTTTATATTTATGTTTACAAGAGTACCATGTAAGCAAGAATATATTTAGTTCATAAATGAAATAGCTCACACAATGCATAGTTTAATTTTTTTTTCCAATGCCACATGCAAGACACAAAGATTTTGAAAACAGTGTACACAATGTTTCATCCTCATGAACTATTTTCTCCTTTCACCTTATAAATAGTTTGCCATGTTATTGCCATGTCATCAAAATTGCCTACATAGCAGCTCATTTATTGTCCATAAAACTACCATAAAAAATAGGAATTGCGAGGTTTTTCGTCTTCGGTTATTATTGAGGGTGGAAACTCAACTCGGCCGCACCATCCTTCGTTCACCATGCCAACAAAGCCGGAGGTGCTTGCGTGGCTCGTCCACGTGGCATCCGCCACGCGAGATGTCGCACAACGTCTGCAGGCTGCCGGCGGCGGCGCATCCCGCGGCGCCGCACGCTTGGCGGCCGCCACCGGATCTAGCGCCGCAAGCGTAGCCTTGTCGGGTTGGCTCCATTTCGACCAGCTGCCAGCTCCCCGCCACGTACCTTTGCTAGTGCACCGCAGATCTTTGCAACGTAATCAAATCCCTCCTCCCCCACCAGGCCTTTTCGGTGAATTCCGATTGAATTGGCAGGGACTAATTCCACCAGCATCGCCTCCAATCCCGTTGCTCATGGGAGGGATTAACCTAACCATATGATAATTGGCGTAGTTAATTTCTTTGTGCTCGTGACAAACCATTCGCTGTGCTTGACAGTATTACTTTGCACTGTGACAGATGATTCTGTGCCACGTAAGGATGTGACGGAGGAGCAGCCTGATGACGCGAAGCAATTGGATTTATTAGGTGAATCTGGGCAGCGAACATGGCCCCGTTACACCATAGTTTATAATTTTGATGATTGAGTGATAATATAGTCATTAGGACTAATGCTTTATCTAACATGTACCTTGTATGTTTTTTAGATCCCAAGAATGCAAATCAAATCATGGCAAGGTCCAAATCATGGTATTCTTGATAGCTAAATCATGGTATTCAAGTATCTAAGTTATAGTATTTAAGTGACCAAGCCATGGTATCTAGGATTATTCTACGGTATTCAAGCATCTAAATGATAGAGAAAATCCAGAAATACTATTGGATGAATTCCTGGAGAAGTTGGGCGCAAGTGACCTAGCATCCAAGTGATGGTATCTTTGGTGTGCAAGTGGCGGTATTGAACTCAGAAAAATCAATACTATCGGATGTTCCGATGGTCTACCGGAGCAACCATCGGACTAACCATCGGATGAATCTAGGATAGGCCTAGAGAAGAGAGAGTGCAAGGTGTGCCTACCTTGTGATTAGGTTTTATAGTGAACCACCGCTATACATGGTGTGCCGGCACCTTGGAGCCTTAGTGGCTTGTTGGTAAGTCTTCGACTAGGCCGGCTTGGTGTGGAGCGGCGTCGACGACCATGTGCGGGGGACGTGGAGACCCCCTTCCTTCGTGGAGAATCTCCTTAGTGTAGATGGTATCAAGGTGACCGAGGAACTTGGCGTGAGCCTTGGTGGCCAAGCCTTTGTGGCAAGTCAAGGGGTGTCCCGGAAGAGACTTGGTGACCAGGAAGCAATACTCTTGTGTGAGTGCTTCAACAATATGGACTAGTGGTGGCTTAGTACCTACCGATACCATGGGATAAATTTTCATGTCAAGAGTTTGCTTCCCCTTATCCCCTCCTTTACGTTTTCGCATTTCATACTTGCAACTTATGTGTCTTTACTTTTTTAGTGTAGTATCTTGCTAGGTTTGGCTCTAAGTTGCAAAACTTATTTTGTGATGAGGGTTCCACACTAGATCAACCGTAGAATGCACATCTTGGATAGAATGATTTAGTTTATGTTTATGCAAAATAGTGGAAGCTATAGGTTAAGGTTTTATATTGTCTAATTCACCTCCTCCCCCTCTTAGGCCACGAGCACCGATTCCTTGCAATCTGCCAATGGAAAAGATGAACAAGCACAGGAAATGTTTCAACTTGAGCAATGAGCAGGACATTCAGAGGCTTGTCGATGGATGCCGCTAGACCTTAGAGGCGATGAAGGTCGACCGTCCAAATCAATCTCCATGAATAATTCTCGATTCTCAAACTGTATAAAATCATGCTGTGGTGCATGTTGTGTCTACTAAACTATGCTCTAAGGGGGAATGATGATGAGGGATTTTATAGATTCTGTTACATCTCTTTGTTTCTTTAACTTCTGCATCTTTAAGCTAGCAACTGCCCGCCATGGACACAAGCCACACTCATCGGCATCGCCATCGCCATGTACAGAGTGCCCATCCGGTGTGTGCGGTTGTCTCGTTCACCTGACATAGTCTCCTGCATTGTTGTTTCTTCTTTCAGACATGGAGAGATGGATTGAGACAGATGTAAGGTCAGACATGGAGAGACACTTGACGTAACTAGTGAGTTCTTTTAGCTTAGGAGAACCACTGTGTGAGGAACCTCCAAGTTACACCCATTTAATCACGTCATCATCCTTTGATCAACTCAACTGAATAAGAATAACTCTGGTCGTCCTTGAGATGTGTCATAAGCATTGCCCAAGATTTATACACACCTCACACGCACAACAATATAATATCATCACCAAATAGCATTCCAAATATAGTCCATCACATTACATAAAAGAGGTTCAAGTTCACATACATAACGAGTTTATAGAGTTTTGCAGCGGAAAGTTCTATAATTGCTCTCGTCATACGATACAACACAAAATAAGAAGGTTAACACTAAATGCCGATAGTGCCCTTCTCATAGCCATGGCCATCACTTCCTACCTACACCTCCGTCCACGGGGAAGAAGTACCCAAAGACGACCTCCAGCTGCGGATCACCTGCAACAACTTAACGGCAGCACCGTGAGTACAAAAGGTACTCAACAGGTCTTATCCAAGTATGGGTATATACTTGCCCGACTCTCAAGAAGAATGCATTTGGTTAAGTAGCAAGGAATGGTATTGGTAAATAAATTTGCGTAAAAGCATCTACAATTGATCAAGTTATAATAAGTAAAAGACATGGCTTTCTATGATCTCTAAGTCAAGCACCAAGTAAATGTAATAAGTAGATGTGATCATAAACATGAGCTCAATCTTCCATGAACTCCATTTGATAACTCTACTTTCACTACAAGAAATCTTCCGACTAATGACGAACCAAAAAGTGTCATAAACGCATTTTTTGCATCATAAACCGTTATTTATGATGCGGGAGTGACGAAAACCTTTCGTCATTAGTCGAGCGTCATAAACCATGATTAGTGACGTTCCTTATTTCAGTACGTCACTAAGATAATGGCGAATGAAAATTTGTCCTACATGTCATCATAAAACTATTTCGGAGGTTGTACCACGTTGCACAAGAATCCAACGTGGCTTTGACGTGGCAGGGGTGTTATGAAAATTTCGGTTCATCACAAATTGAAGCCCGGTCCATGTAAGAGCCTTTATGAGCCCAATTTTGTTGGGTCATTTTTAGCCCATTTCATGTTTCCGCGCTATTCTTTGGGCCGAAAAATGTATGTTGCACACCATATTGGGCCATTTTTTCTGGGCCCTAGCGCATCTAACGAAGAGCCATTATTGCCTTTCGCAGTACCATATTGGGCCTTTTTTTCTAGGCCCTAGCCCATTATTGCATTTCACAGTGCCATATATTCAATTTTGGCTGCTGATCACCATCACAATCATGGACATAAAAACAGCTCATTCCAACTTCCATATTGTTCACATCACAATCTATGAATAGTTCACCAGCAACAATAATGCAACATACAACAAGTTCAACATCAACAATGCAACATACAACAAAAGTACATCAGCAACAAACAAAAAGTTCACAAGTAACACACTTCAGTTGAGGGAAGGATTCGCCTGGCTCTGACTGGTGCTGAAGTTTATCATGCTAGAAATCAGAGAGTGCAACTACTTTGTGGTATTCTTCAAGGCTTTGAGCTTTTCTATCTGAGACTTTAATGTTATTTCTTGTGTTTCAGCCCTCAATCTTAGTGCACCCATCTCTGACTCCTGTTCAGCAATCTTTTGCTGAAGTTGCCTCCCCTTATTTCTCACTCTCAAGATCAGCTTAGATTTCTTCTACCTGCAGCATACTACCAACACTAGTCCTTTTCTTCGAGGGTGGGTGAATGCCAGCAACCTCCCAAAATATCCTAGATTGGACAACTTCAGCCACTGCTTTAGCAGCAGTCTTTGGTTGGTCGTCTCCATGTTGGACGATGATTTGTTTCATCTGAGCCTAATAAAATAAAGAAAAATGAATGGTCTCACAGAAGTACTCACAAATGTTTCTAGTGTTGTTATTGCAAAGAAGAATGCAAAGTAAAGAAGTACTTATGGAAGTTTTTGAAAAGATTAATTGGAGTTGTGTTGCCTTCAACTTACTTCTTTCTCTAATATGATGTGAAAACAGGCATAAACTGTTAGCTTGGAACAAGGAGCATGAGCAGGTTCATCAAATAAAGTACAGAGCAAAAATATAACTTGTTCAGTTGCTTACCACAACATGAGCCTGTGCAATGTAGCTTGTAGATCCTGTGCGCTGAGGATACCTGACAAGTCGACAATTACCGATGTTTGTAGTACACCTCTCCTTTACAATAATGAAAACTCGTGTAAGATACATGAATAAGAGGAACATATTAGTACATGCAAATATGCTAGTGGCAAGTTGAAGTTCTATCATACCCTGTGAGGTTGGCTAGACCACATCGTAAACAGTTTGTTCCACCGGTCGTCATTCATAGTGGTCACAGGAGTTTTGGTAGGGACTTCAGTTGTTGCAAGACCATTGAAGTACTTTTTCTTGAGCCAGTACCTCCCCTATCTCTGTTGCAAGTTGAGCATGTCAGTACATGCCTCTATGATAGGTTGACTGGTGGTGTCAGTACATGCCCCTATATTAAGATCAACACAAGAGTAGTTAGAAAAATGGATGAAAAGAAAGGATCCGAAGAACTATGGTAGTAGATGAGTCGATATATATACACCGCCAGTTTGCCAATGTAGTCCTTGAGATATTTTTCATTCTGGGCCTTGTAGTCCTTCCAGCGAGTAAGGATTGGTATATGCCCACGCAGTATGATCCCACCCTCTGATGCAAACTTTCCAGCTTGCATTGGTGCCTCTGGCTGTTTGAGCCCCTCTCGAATATGGATCAAAAGCTTGGTGTGTAACCCTCTGCTTATCATGTCCAGATCTCTGCCCAACCTTCTTGAATCCCGTGGCACTTGTACTCTTGTGGAAGGGCGTCCATCACCTAACATTTTTGTTACAATCATACAGGTGGTGTGTGTTAATAATGATTTGGTAGCTAATTGCGACATTCCAATTTTTTGGCTTCGGGAAAAGAGATCAAATGACTTGTCTTCACCAGTCGTCATGTCGACGATGTCCTCAGTGTGGGTGGCTGTTGCTTGGCCTTCGGTTGGCAATTCTTGTGAATCAAGAGTCGTCCCATCTGAAACTCTTGCCTGAGCTAAAGCCAATGCCTTTGCCCTAGTCACTCTAGGAGGCATACTATCAGAGGCATCAGGTGCTCGAATTCTCTTGGAGAATCCTCTTCCCCCGCTGATAGGTATGCTATCACTGATCTGATTGGACAAATTGCATAAATAAAAATAATAAGAAGCAATCCTACATAACTGATACAAGAAATTTAGTAGGCGACAACAGATACCTCATGTTGGCATGTCTCTCGATCAGATTCAGGCCTTTCCTAAGACGGGACATACTACGGATCTGGATCTTCACTTCTTATTTTATTGATATCCTTTATTTTTCCTTTTGTATCCTATTTAAGGATGCTTGCGACTTTTCCAATGCCGAGGGAAGATAATATGCCCTGGTTCCTTATGAGACTTGTAGCCCTCACCTCCTTGTATGGATGGAGCTCCAGTTCTTTATCATAGGAAAAGAAAGAAACTTGTAAAACTATCCAACCACTGTAAATGAAACAAACTACTGTACAAGAAACAAACTGCTGCAAAATCTAAAGGTAGAGCGCACCAAAACAGATCCAATATAGGATGTTCCTAACCAAAACAAGATCCATGAAAGGATGTTCCTACCCAACCTTATACGAGCCAAAAGGGCAAACTACCATAAAAGAAATAAATTAATGTAAAATCATAAAGGTACTGCCTCCAAAACAAGATCCAAGATAGGATGTTCCAACCCAACCATGTACTAGCCCAAAGGACAAACTAGTAAAGGAAACAAACTAGTGTATACATGGGAACTACCAGATCTGCAAACAAACAATAAAAGAAAAGAAATTTCAAAACTAAACAAGGAAACACATTAATTGCATCACCGAGGGTGCTTAACCGGGGAGGAAAATATTGTACCTGGTTGTTGATGTTTCCTTCATACAACCTTTGCGCCTGGTGCCATTGCATCACCGCTGGTCCTATGGGGGGAGATGGGAAATGGGCAGCAACTATGAGGGGAAGATTACAGATGGTGGTGAGCAGGTGAAGATTTGGGATGGCGGCGAGGAGGTGAAGATTTGGGATGGGGGCGAGGAGGTGGTGAAGATTTGGGATGGGAGCAAGGAGGTGAAGGGGAATTGATGGCGGAGAGTTTTTTGGATACGGAAGATTTGGGCGGAGGGAGGGAAAGGATGGGGTATTTGGCCAATTGGGTGGATGACCCTGTCACATTACCAATATACCCTTTTACTATGGTGGTGGATGAAATGGGGTGCTGCTGGGAAGGGGGGAGGAAAATTGACATTTCACATCTATCACATGGCTTGACCCGGGCGTCCGAATATTTGAATAGCGTGCCTGAAAGATTTTGGGGCCTATCTACGCCAGGTAATGGTGACCAAAGGATGTTCCACTTAGTAGAATATGCCGAACAAAAATCTGAACAGTGGAATGTCTAGTAGTTAATTCATGGACGTTTCTTATTCTAGGTACAATCAGCGTAATCTATAGCAAAACTTTATTGCTAAAATCAGGAGAATCTGGACCCAGACTCAACAAATTATCATTCAAAATCTTTGGTATATCATGAGAACACCATCAAAAGTTGGATTTTCCATTATTTGGTATGACTCCTCCCTCCGTTTATGTACTGCTCCGCTTATATTGAAGTACGTTGTTAGGTACAACTCCCTCCATTTATAAGACGTATGCGCATAAGTGTAATAAGGGAGACAGTGCCATATCATATCACGTCTTATAAACAAGAACGGAGGGAGTATTTAGGATGGAGAACTACTATATATATTGAGTTTTACATTGGGAAACCAAATAAACCTCCCGTCTGTTCGGTGTGCTTACTACGATTGGAAATCCTTGTACCATCCCGGCAACATTGGAAATCCTTGTTGCATGTGCTTACTTACACACATGTCAACATTTTTCCCAATTGGATTTGCTAACTACTTAATCATGCACACATTGGAGATCAAACATCCATCCCTTTGATTGCATGTTCTTACTTACACACATGTCAATATTGGAAACCAAAGAAATCTCCCGTCGATTGGGTAGGCTTACTACTTATTCATGTGCACATTGGCAATCAAACATCATTTTTCCCGATTGGATTTGCTAACTACTCAATCATGCGCACATTGGAGATCAAACATCATTCCCTTTGGTTGCATGTGCTTACTTACACACATGAAAACATTGGAAACCAAAAAAAAATCTCCCTTTGATTGGGTGTGCTTACTACTTATTCATGTGCGCATTGGCAATCAAACATCATTTTCCCTGATTGGATTTGCTAACTACTCAATCATGCGCACATTGGAGATCAAACATCCCTCTCTCCGATTAAATGGCTCCCTTGGATTAGGTAGCTCTAGACATAGTTTTGGGTTACATTGAAGATTACAAACAAAAACACTACGAAGGTAGTTTTGGGTTCCTTGTATCGATAGGATCACTCATTACATGATGGCGAGGTCAGAGAAGTCTACTTTTTGGGTGGCGGAAGACTACATCCTGCCATGACTATGTTCCCGCCTGTATCCATAATCTTAATCCACTCTATCAACTCAAACACTCAAAAATTCGAGTCTTCAACGCCCCTAGAGTAGTTAGATGATCTAGCTTCATCCGCAACTTGAAGATGACGTGCCAGCTTATCCGCTTGGTCATTTTGCACCCCATTGGTACCAAACCAGTTATAAGACTCGTCCGACTTCGGTACAAACTCCGCCAGATCACCAATAGTTAAAATCTGAGCACAAAGCCTAGGCAAATATTATTACAAGGCTCAACGAAATAGTTGGTTCATACATGACAATGAAACATTTATTGTTCAAATCAAATACAACAATCAATAGCAATGAAATAATTGTTTAACATTCAACCTCTTTATCATCGGGGTTCGAAGAAGGTGCCGACGTAGCAGGATTGGTTGACAAAAGAGGGTCATCAGGAGCTAGAGATACATGATTATTTGGAGGCGGAGTAGCAGTACCAGGTGCAGCAGAGCCTTCCGATGTAGTTGGAGCAGGAGCCGGTGTAATAGAGCCTTCCGACGTAGTTGGAACAGGAGCAAGTGCAGCAGAGCCTTCTGAGATAGTTCGACCAGGAGCAGGTGCGTGAGAGCCTTCCGACGTAGCGAGACTAGGACCAAGTGCAGGAGATCCTTCCGATGTAGAGAGACCATGAGCAGGTGCAGGTTAGCCTTCCGACTAGTGAGACCAGGAGCAGGAGCCACTGTAGGATCTTCGTGAGCTTGCAAAGTAGTGAGACCAGGATCATCCTTAGCTTGCGAAGTAGTGAGACCACGATCATCTGGAGTAGCAGCGGTAGACACTTCACAATCAACCAGATCTGTAGCTATTTCCACCATAGGATCTTCCTTTTGCTGTTGCGAGGTAGCAATATCAGATAGAACCATGAGCATTGATGCATTTGCTTCCTCACCATCACCACCCTTCTTTGCGGGAACAAGTGTGGAATCCTTTTTTTGTTAAGGTCATCCTTGATGTCAACATTTGTGGAATTCTAGTTGAACTGTGATGCGGCAAAGAGACCTTAGAGGTTTTACCCAGTTCAGTCGGAGGCATGATTAGCAGGGGGGTCTAACCAACATATGGGAGTTGAATTTGCGGTGGTGGTAAGCCAACATGCTAGTGAAACTGATTGAGGACGGTAGAGATGGTGGTAAGCATAGTGTTCATGTTCTGGTCTACCCTCTGTGCCACCTACTCTAGCCACGCGAATTGTTTGTCCTCCTGACAAGCTAGTCTCTCATCCAATAGTTTTTGTAGCTCAACCATACAGAGATTATTTTCAGCTTATTTTGCCTGACCATCAACTAGTCTCTGAAGAATTAAGGCAAGCTCGGTTGGCTAACTGGCTGTTGCTGGAGTGACCGGTACTATTTCTGTAGCAGATCGCGATGCACCTGCCTCCTAGTCATGAGTGACTTGGAGACAAGGTACGTACATATTTTCCTCCTCATTGCCTTTGGTGTCTGAGCAATCGTTCTCATTTCTGTGCTGATCAGGAGATGGCTCATTCCTAGCCCTTAGGCCATGACATCTGTCTTCTAGTCTCATTGGCTTGTATACCTTGAATTTTATTTTGGCATTGGTGTACTCATGTCGCTAATTTTTGGGTCCGTTTTGCACATCTCTACCGTTCTCATCTTTTTTAGTCAGATGTCTCAGGATGACGGAGATCCAGTGAGCATACGACATTTGTCGAGCCACGGTCAACCCATATGATGCGGACAACCATGCTAGACTGAGAACGAACCACTGTCAACCAGTAAATTTGTAGAAATTTGTAGAAATTAGGTAGAAATTCTTACAAATTATTAGTAATTTGTAGAAATTTAGTAGAAATAATTAGAAATTAGAAGAAATTTGGTAGGAATTCTTAAAATTAGTAGGAATTAGTAGAAATTTTCTAAAAATTCCAATAAATTTGTAGAAATTTGTATAAATTTGGTAAAAATTCTTACAAATTACTAGTAATTAGTAGAAATTTGTATAAACATTCCGAATTTTGTGGGATTCATGTTATTCTATGTTTCATGTATATACCTTAACGTACATATAGCTAAGGAGATTTCATGCAAGTTTCATTTCGTGTGAGTTGCCTATTTCATGATTGTTCTATGATTCATGACTGTCACGTATGGTTTCATGTGTACGTTTCAATCAGTTTGTTTTTTTCCATGGTTGTTCTATGATTTCATGTACGTTTCAATCAGTAGTTGAGATGGCAGATGATGAGACCGCAAGTTATCTAATGGAGCTGATTATTGCTGTGATGGTAGTGGCTCCAACCATCCCATATCGTACACCGATAAAGAGGGTACCCAAGCGGACATGTTCCTCAACATGTCCGGCTATGGCAATGAAGAGCCCAAGCCCCAGCAAAATCTTGCCGTGGTGAAAGGTTCCAGTGATGGCAAAGAGCCTGAGCCCCAGCAAAACCTTACCGTGGCGGAAGGTTCCGACGAGGTATATATAATTTCCATTATTTTACTCTATCTATAATGTTTTATTCATTATTACTATGTACTAATTAACGAATCTTGAACTTTTAGCCCTTTGGATCGACAAAACGTAAGAAGCCCTGAGGTCGTACAAGGGTGATCGATGGGAGGCTTGTCATCACGGAAGTCACAGAAAAGGGCACGCCGGTTGCTCCCAAAAAAGTAGCAAAGAAGTACGTGAGTCAGATCGAGGCAATCGTAAGGGACAACATGCCCATCAGCATCAGGGAATGGAAGGACAAAAGCACTAATCCATACGCGCTCCCGGATACGCAAAAGAATATGATGTGGGAAGATGTCAAGAGACATTTCACATTTCCCGAAGGATATATTGAAAAGGATGTGAAAGCGTGGATGCTGAAGAAGATGGCTACACAATTTCAGACATTCAAAAAGATGTTGGATGCCAACTACCTTAAGAAGGGTCGAACTCAAGATTTTGATGTGTGGCCAAAGTTGAGGGACCACTGGGAGGCATTTTTCGAATACAAGAGGAGCGAAGATAGTGTGAAAAGATCCAGACCAACACTACAAATGCTGGTCAGAAGGAGTACCATCATCGTCTAGGGCGAGGTGGTTATGGCACAACAATTTCTAGATGGAAGAAGATGGAACAAGATCTGATCGATCGGGGTATTGTACCAGCAACTATTGAATGGCCCGAACGATCCAAAAATTGGTATTACGCTCATGGAGACTTCTTGAGCCAAGAGGATGAGACGTTGATATTCAATGAGACAATATGTCAGAATGCCAAAAGGTTTATCAAGAACATTGAAGATTCTAAGGCTGGGAGGTTGAAGGTGGACCGAGAGAATGATGAGCTCACATTGGCCCTCGGTAATTCTGAGCACCCAAGACGTTGCCGAGGGTTCGGGGTCATTTCCGTGAAAGTTTGCTTTCCGAGGCGACAGCAAATCGTACAGAAGCCGCAAACGAAGAAAGGAACAAATCGAGGAGAGCTGGCGACAGATGCTAGAATCCAAAGTGCATTCACACGAAGTAAGAATGTTGGAGGAAATCAATCGTCGAGTGGCCCATGCAGTTGCGGAGTTGACCCAATCTGGAGCATGGCCAGATCCAAACTTCACCATCCCTTCTCAACGCCTCTTGAGCAGTTGTGCTTCTACAGGGCTCCCCGATGCGCAGACGCCAAAATTACCCGTGGACGAGCAACAGTTCGCTATGGATGCCATCACGCAACGCACCTCATGTGAGATGCATACACCGGTCAACAACCTTACTATTAAGATATACTTATACATAATATTTATGCAATCTTCTCAATTGATCCACGCCTCGGGATCGGAGTTTAATAACTTGTACTTCTGCTATATGTACATGTGGTGTACAGGAGTGCCTTACCAATCTTGGCAGGGCAGACAAGCCATGGAATGGAGATTCCACCTTGCTATGCCAGCGTCGGCCTAGAGCAGCTTGCTGATAGCCAATATGAAGGCCTAGAGCTCGACCTCCCGGAAGGCGACGGGAAAAGGACACTGGCAGATGCGCTTCATGGGATCATTCTAGGCGCAAACGCTACATCATCATTCCCGGCACGGAGCCATCTCCTCAGAGCTCAAGACCGCTCCCCGCAGATCCCCAGCAGCGACTATCTCCTCAAAGCTCAAGACCATCATCTCCAGCACAACCTGCTCCAGGACCGTCGCTTCCTGCTCGATCAAGGTCTCCATCTCCACCACATCCTGGTGGTGGGAGCGTCGACGACAATAACAACACCCTTTCCCGATCACCGTTGTCGGGACTAAGAGCATCCCCAAGGAAGGAACCTGCAGCACCACTTAAGAAGTCACGACCACCGCCTCCCAAGCCAAGACAGAGAAAGAAGAAACGAAAGGAGCCTGAAGTGACTCGTAAGGAATGCTGGGAGGCAATGACTCATGCGGAACAGTAGGCCAAAATGCAAGCAGAGGCCAGTGAGTGGTTCAAGAAACAAGCCGAAGAAAAAGAGCAAGGAAGATGGAGCCACAGAGGCCAGTGAGTGGTTCAAGAAACAAGCCGAAGAAAAAAAAAGCAAGGGAGATGGAGCCACCGCCAGTAAATCGAAGAGCATTAAATTTTTTTATCAGGATGGAAGAAGGAGCCAAGAAGAGGATACCACTACTATCAAACTACAAACGGGCTTTAGTCAAGGCTGATGTGAGGGATAAAAGGAAAGGAAAGTCATCTTCCAGTGGTGTTGTCCCCAGCCTCAGGCATCTACCAGAAAAAGATGCTGAAAAGATAGCAGCAATGCCCTTGGATCAACAAGCACAAGTATTAAAATTCATGGAAGAAACAGGTATGGGACTTGATGAATGTCTAGGGCAAGTTGAGCCACCAGCTGCACCGCCAGTTGAACCGAGATGGACCTTTGAGCTAGGCAAGTCTCTAGTAAGGTCTGAGTTGGTACGGAAGCTATCAACAAAGATGTACGAATTTCATCAATGGTACATGAAGGTGTTCGCTGACTCGAGGGAGATGTTCGGCCTTAAGGTAAAACCGATAGATTTTTATGATGAAGGCGAGAAAATTCTGTGGCTAGAATTCAGGGATATATACGAAGTGTACCATCATGATGCCCTGGACATCTCTCTGATCAGCGCTTGGGTTCTGTAAGTGTTCGTTTATCTACATGTAAATTTTGGCTCATATCATTATTGTTTTTGCGTGCGTCACCGTACTAACTGTAGGGATACGAGGTAGGCTACACTAGCGCAAATCAAAATTTCTACCGCGTATAACCAGGAAGAACTGCCGTATAAGGATCACGGGATTACCACTCGACGCACTACTGGTGCGGAAGATGTAGATATGCGTCGATGCAGTGAAGACGATCACGTAGTCGTACGTAGTCGATCAACGTAGTCGTACGTAGTCGATCACGTCCAGCAGCTCCTCAACAGCTCGTCCACGTGCAGCAAGATCGCCTCCGGTACCGCGGCTCGTCGTCGGCTCGTCGTGGCTTGTCGGCGGCTCGTCGGCGGCTCGTCCAAGTGCTGCAGGCGCAACACCTCCAAGGTATCCACACGTGCAGGGAGGAAGCGTCGCAAGCCGGACTGCTAGATCCGCGAGTTGCAACAGGCGAGGGCGTGGGAGGCGCGGCAGGTGTGTTTCGCCAAAAAGGTGTCAACCCTAGGGCGCCCCCACCCCTCTATTTATAGAGGTTCCTGATGGGCCTCTGGATCCGAGGCCCATTAGTACTTCTAAACCTAATCCAACTCGGATCATATCCGAATTGGGCTTCCAGCCCCTTAAGTGTGTGACCCTATGGGTTCGGATACGTATAGACATGGCCCGAGTACTCCTGCTCGGCCCAATAGTCGGTAGCGGCCTCTAGCAAGACGTGCCAACTCCTATACGCACACGAAGATCATATCAGACGAACCATCACAACATAATATACATGCTATTCCCTTTGCCTCACGATATTTGGTCTAGCTACAAGCCGACCGCTCTTTCTCGATCCTGTGATCCGGAATCCCTTTGTAGGTTAACTCTTAACCGTACGTAGCATGGCCATGCATTTTCGGATCCGATCACTCGAGGGGCCCAGAGATATCACTCTCAATCAGAGAGGGTCAAATCCCATCTTGATTGACCATGTCTCATAGCATGCTTCTTGACAAACCCGAAAGCTACCTTTATAACTACCCTGTTACGGCGTAGCGTTTGATAGCCCCTAAGTAGGTCGATCCACATCTAGAATACATGCGATAATCTCAGGTCTAAGGACAAAGCGTATATGTTGTTTAAAGAGAGAACTACTTCTCGTGTTGGGTCAGTCCTAGCACATGTCTCCACATGTGTCCACATCATTAGTTCAACATCTCCATGTCCATGACTTGTGAAACATAGTCATCAACTAATACATGTGCTAGTCTAATATTCATGTGTGTCCTCACATGAACTCCGACTAGGGACAACTTTAGAATAACCATACAAGTAAAGAGTTTCACATACAATTCACATAATTGCAAATCAATTCAAGTAGCCTTCAATGGATATTCAATGAACACAACATACAAATCATGGATACAAATGGAATATCATCATCTCTATGATTGCCTCTAGGGCATACCTCCAACACTAACTTCGTCTTCCATTTTATGTAGGATGCTAATTTAGACGTGCCGACGAGAAGCGTACCTCCATATTGGCTTCATGGATCCATCCGTAGTTAACCAAAAACAGATACAGGTATCGCCGAAAAAAACCTTGGTGGAAGTATACAATTTCCTAGACAAACAAAAATTCAAGGATTTCATACTACTTTCATACAACTTCAAGTAAGTGTGTGCATACCGTCTACTTTCATTTTCTTTTTCCTTACCTAATTAATGTTATTTAGCTCTAATATGTATGAACATTTACGTACGCAGCTTCCACTGGATCCTCATTATAATTGAGCCTGAAACAAGCCATGTCACTGTCTTCAATTCGTTGAGGAAAGATACGGTGGAGTACCGAGACATGCAAGACATGCTAGGCTTGTAATAATTCCGAACCTTTATCTCTATGCAAAAGTTTGTTTCCTAAATTTTATCCCGATTACACTATATCATTCATTATTATAATCCGCAGCGCATGGAGATAATTTATGAGGACACACAAAGGTCCATTCAAAGAAAAACTTACATGGAACACGTATGAAGTCTGCACATTTTGTACATTGTATAACACGAATATTTCATAACTTATTTTTTCCCCAATGAAGTGCTTAAGATAAGAACCCGGAAATAATCTATGTAGCTACTACATCTGTGAGCACATGCACAGCACATGCAAGTTTTTAATTAAATTTCAAGTTCAATGGTAAACCAATTGGGTTCAAAAGATGCAATGATGCTAGAGATGATGCACATATAACTCCATGACATGATTAATTGTTACACGGAAGCCTCAAATTGTCAGAAAAGCCCATGCAATGTTGTGGTCCAGACTGCTGGGCTAATCTCGGCCCAGATCGGAAAAAGGTCGTCCTGTTTGTTTTCTTTTTTTCACCTTTTCTTAAGATCCGCTCTTTTGTTAATCGTTAGGACAGGCAGGACTATCAACTGTATATGACAAAAATGAGAAATCAAGAACACTTGATAAATAAGAAATGCACAATTCCAAGGCAACATATGGGTATTTACGAAACAACAAATTCATATATTCAATTGGTTAAACAACAACAAACTGGATACGAATTACATACATAGATATATTTATAGTCTATTTAACCGGAAAATAGGATACATGATGATGATATACGTGCATAAAAATTCATATATCAGATTAAACAAGAGCAGCATTGTTGCAATTGCATGCATGCGACGCATGCACACGTTAATTGTTCGGTGCTGCTCATTGATCGATCTCTTCCTCCCAAATGCAAGTCACCTCGACGACGCGTCCGCCAACGACGACCGATCGATCGACGGACGAACGACCCGCACGCTCAGTGGAGGTAGCAGGCGAGGAGGGAGACGAGCAGTGCGGCGGGTGCGGCGGCGAGCGCGGGCGCGCCGCTGCTGGCGGATGGCCCGGCGGCGCCACCCGCGGCGGCGCCGGCCGGGGCGCCGGGGGCTGCGGCCTCGGACGACGCCTCGGAGGCCTCCGGGGCGGCGCCGCCGGCGGCGGCCGCGGCCTCGGTGGAGGCCAGCACGGTAGTGGCCAGGGCGGCGGCGACGAGCGCGGCGAGGAGGATCCTCTTCATCTCCATCTTAGTTAGTTGATCTCGCGGGGTGGGGCGCGGCGCGTCGAGCTGGAGGAGGGTGGTGGGTGGCCGGCGGCTTGGGTGTGGCTGCGGTCGTCGGCGCGGTGGCTTGTCTTGCTTCTTCTTCTCGGTCGGCGGCGAGGGTTTATTAGTTTCTTGGCTCTCTTATTGGAAGCTGCTGGTGATCTCGGTTGCTTCTGCGGCGTTGGGAGGAGGGGAGGACGAGGGGTTTTGTAGGGGGAGGGGTGGCTGCGCATGCGTGGTTACGCGCGGGATTAGGGGGTGTGGGTGTTAATTTTGGGGTGGTGTTCTCTGTTTCCGGAGGCTGGTTTGGTTTGGATGGTTCGCAGCTTCTGCACGTGGATGGTGGAGCGGCATCTACGTTTAGCATTTTTCTCAGCGTCGCTGCAGCAAATCTTTAATTTGATGAGTGTACTAGTGAAAATATTGCCACATGTAGCTTCTGCCTCTGACGAGAAGCAAGCAAGCTAAGGCTGGTGATGGAATAGTTTCTGGACGAGAAATTACGGCATTTCATTGAGGAAGAACGTATGCAAGTTAAGTTTTAGCACACAAGATTCGTGAGTTGTGAAGGAAAGAAGAAAAGGGAAACAAAACTAGCAGCTTGGTAATTGTAATTAGAACACTCGTAAATACGCAAGCCCTGTAGTGCTGCCACATAGCAAGGTCATCAGGCATTAATTCTTTGGAGCAGCCACCTCGGATGGAAGGGACGCAACGCAAACCATGTGGAATGACGCAATTGCTTGCTAGTGCAGTGATGCCGTGATGGATTGGGTCTTGGGCTGAAACGGAGGAAGCATAAAGCATGACAGCTTATGAAAAGCATATGTGGTTATTTTCAAGCCTAAGCCAAAAATATGAAGGTAAATAAATCATAAAGGGCAGGAGCCACATGCATGGGCCAGGTTGGCCTAGATCATCCATGGATCGCCAACACATGACCCTGAAGCCCGAAGGTCCTCCTTTTGTGGGGCCGGCAAAAGAACCAACACTGCCTAAAGCCCTAATAAACGCCTCCACCGTGGCACCAAGGTCCAGGCCCAGCAGGGTCTGACCTTGACGCGGGCTATAAATTTTGCATCAGGCCCACTCGGACCTTGCCACTTGCCCAGTACTACCTGCTAATAATCTCTCCCCCTATAGGAAAAGGAGGACCCTTTTTTTTTAAAGTAAAGTGGACTTTTGGTACGTCGAACCTGTCGCTGGGTTCAAAACCGAGTAGAACCCGTGCAAAACAGTGAGAACTGTCGGAATTAGATGCAAAACCGGAGAAACCATAATCCTAATAGAAAAACGGCCACCTTTGCACGAGAACCGCGCGTCTAGGCCCGCAGCACTTCCTCGTCCTGCATCTTCCGCGTGCTTGGGACGTGGCGTGCGGTCGACCATGGGCCGTGGCAGCAGAGCGGGCTCGCATGTGCTTGGGCCAATAGTATCTAGGCCTACGGTTGATCGATGAAGCAGGCAAGGAGGCTAACAATACGATCCAGTCTTAAAAAAAAAAGTGTTGCAGAGGGGTCACTGTGGAGTACGTATGGCAGCAGCGTGTTTGTGCAGCAGCATGCATGTTTGTGCATCTCGGCAGTATAGTTAGTAGAGTAATTTTACCAACATCTAATTGCATCAAAATTGATTTTGCTCAATTTATATCATTTTATATACACTTTTAGCACATCTCCGCAAAAGTAGAAACATCAAGACTTACGAAATAGCAAGGATTAATGATAAATAATAATGTGTTTAAAAATTCACGCCCATGCACGTAATAATAATGATCCGAGTAAAACTTCAGGTGATAATATGGAGGTAAGCTCATCTTAAATATTCACATTGGGCATTCACCTAGCTTGGCTTTTTCATGGATCCAAACAGCCTCTTCCTTATAGGTATTTCTCCGTTGGTCCTTAAAATTTAGTTTTCATTTGTGTTTAACCTCCTACCCTTATGGCATTTACATGCTCACTACATATAGCGTATAATTATTTATGTTTAACCTCCTACCCCTATGGCATTTACATGCTCACTACATGTAGCGTATAATATTATTATAAGATAATAATATATACATATGAGCCTCACCCTGTAGCAACGCACTGACAAATTTACTAGTAAAACCTATAAAAGCGAGACTTTATAATATAGTTAACATTTCGCATTTATTTAAAGAAAAGCTGAGTAACCGTGCACATAGTTACTACTAATATTATTTTACTAGCAAATATACCCGTGCGTTGCAACAGGAGAAAAAAATATGAAATTTAAATAAAATTGGTCAGATAATTATATGTTTGTATAAATATCATTATTGCATAACTTACCGCACTTTGAAACAAACATGTACCATTCATTTAGAGCTAGATTTTATTTGATATAATGAAATAGATGACACATATACTTCGTGTGGCGGCAGGTTTGCATCTATAAAATGCTAACCGCACTTAAAATATTGAGAAAGTTAATGTCTTTTAAGCTTTTTAAATTGCATAGCATATACTATCAGCAGTCCATTTTACATCAACGTTGAGAGCTTTCAAGCATATATGGCAAGCTTTACCTCTTCCAATTCCATCAGACAAACTTGAACCACATGTTTCTACAGGCGTCCAGACGTCCAGTCCAGCAAGAACCGGCAGCGCCAGAGAGCGCCGCCTCTTTCCACTTGTGCCTCTAGTCCTCCAAGCGCCAGGCACCCGCGCCCCCTAAAGCCGATCGTTTGCTGCCCCGCGCCTCCACGCCGTGGCGCCGCCGCTATTGCTTGAGCCACGCGAATTCAACGGCCTGGCAGCCCACTTTCTCCTTGGCGCCGCCGACCGCCGATTCCTCATCTGTACCGCTTACTCCACCTGCGAGGCCGACGGACACGAGCCCTGTCGACGTCGTCCGGCTCTCGTGGCAGCAGCGGTGCTCAATTCGGCGGCACCTGCGGTTTGATTCACGTCGACAGTGCTTGTCTGCTTGATTTGGCAGCGACAGTAAAGTGAGCACCTTTCTGCTCCTCTTCTTCAGGTAGCGGTAGCACAGAAGCATCGCACCGGCGCCAGTTCAAGGCAAGCCTGTTATTCTCCGATTGGACCTTCGACGCGCAACAAGTGTTTATCCCCGTGTTCTCGAACGCCGAGCTTCAGTGGCAATGCACCTACACCTCGCGTGCTGCTTGCCGGCCATGGCCCCGACCTCGCTGTGCGCCTGTGCGGGCTCTTGACAAGTGCATGGCCATGGAACCGGGCCGGTGTTCTCGGGCAGGGACGGACGGAGGAGAGGGAGCCGAACGGCATCGCGCGACCGAAGAGGCAGGGATGGGCAGGGAGGGTGGCTGCGGCCACCGGAGGGCGGGAGAGGTAGGGACGGGCGGAGGAGGAGGCTCGGGCGAGAGGCAGGGGCAGCTGGAGTGCTGGATGGGTGGGGAGGGAGCCACAGACTGGAATGATTCGCTCGTAAACGGAGTGGATTTTTGGGACCCACGTGTCCACCTCTTGATGAAATTAGGTTGGAAAAAAAAAGTGGGCGGAAGCGTTTGGTTAAGATAAAAAAATCTCCGACCTGCTTAGTTTACAGAGCGAGCGATTACAATAATCCTGCTCAAATAGGACGAAACGAGCTCCTTGTCTCCAACATAAAAAAAAATGCATTCTTGGAGTTGGAGGGCGACACGTGACGTGAGACGTGACCACTGCGGGGAAACGGGGAATGTGCTGCGGCCGCGCGCCTGTGGCCCCGCGCCGTTCCGTCCTCTTTCTCGCCGATGGACCCGGAGCGGACCATGGCCTTCGTGGAGGGCGTAAATGCAAATTCATAATTGAATGCTTCAAACTGCGCTCTACTGGGACAGGCACATCCCCGCTGGGGACGAGATGGGTCACCGGACGCCGATCCTCCGAGGTAGAGAATCTCTGTATCCCAACGTGTGTCCATCAATTCATTGGACGGGTAGAAGGCCAACGACGCCGCAGCGCAGAAGATCCCACCTGATCAGAAGCTAATAAAACAGCGGCTTCTAGATCCTGCACGCAACCCCGCCGCTTGGTGAGTAATTCTGCGCGGTTCATTGGGTCAAATTAGTGATTAAGCGCATCACTAGTATGTGAACTGATTATTAGTGTATATAAGCTACACCAATCCTCGATTTGGCCGAAAAGGCATTTTTGCAATTGCAAGCGTCTGCACGATCCACCCATTCTTGATTCATCTTGAATGAACACTCACTGGGCGTTACGCTAGAAATTTGAAGTTCAAACGGTTTAGTGTGAAGCTTGGCTAAATGTAAAAAATGGATCCTTAAATATGTCCAAAATATGTTGAAATGAGATAATAAAAATATATGCTCTGCATGTGTCTAGCTCTAACTAGTTTCGTAAAACTTGAGCCAACATGATCTACTTTTTTAATCTGATTTTAGATATCAGCATAGATAGGACCGTAGAAACTACGCTCATAATTATTCGTTATGGGAGTTATTCTTACACTAACAAAAGTACATTGCACTAAAGCAAGTATTTTACAAGTGACATTTTTTTCTTTACTATGTATTTTGCATTTTTACTTTTCTTTCTAAAAAATATATAAATCTCATTCCTTGTAAGGAGACTAAGAATAAAATTCTCTTGTGTGTAACCGACAGGGAGTTACATTGACAACAATGAGATGAGACGCAAAGAAAATGAATAGTAGAATGTTAAAAAAAATCGAAGATGTCAGCTAATAAAGGACTCTATGTTACCAATCTCTGTGGGTTGCTATTGTTGTACTTAGCTTGACCATATTGCTATCACTTACCAAAGTGACCGAATAGCTATATTAGCTACAACAAGATATAGCATCGCCTGTAGGCAATGCTTAGCCGCATTTGCTTGCACTGCAACCGAGTGGCTAGATTGTGTGCTTGTATAGCTGCAGCCAACACAAATAATCTGGCCCTATAGTTACCTCCCTAGACTTTTTCTAGTCAAAATTACTCTACCGTATGCATATTTACGCGGGCAAGAATAGTATTTGTATTTTAGTTACCTATAGAGACTGATAGAAATAAAATTGAGATGTAAACTTAGTTTTAGCATAATCTCAAATTTTATGAAACATAATACTGATGAAAGCACTTATATGCACAAACACCCACACTCACCCTAAATACACGCATGAAACACCTTATCCCTACGAGCATCTAGAGACACTTAATTTCAAACATAATCTCAATTTATACATAATTTCAAGCATTTGCTTGCGCTGCACGAAACACTTAGATTTTCTTTTATCTTTTCCTCACACGCGCGAGATCAGATCAGACCTTAAATGTTCCTTTCAACCATCTGTGCCATTATATCACAAATTCACACAAATAAAATCATTAAAACAGGTTTGAATATTAGAATAGCATGATATCAAGAAATTGTAATTTTAGAAGTAATAGGCATGGAAAACTATGGTTTGGAAAAGAATGGTTCGGAATAGAAATTTTGGGACCAAAACACTACAGTTTTTAGCAATACATTTTTCTTCAAAACTGCAAGGTTTATTCCATTCAGACACCTCATGTATGTTCAAAACCAAAATATTTTACAAAAGCATGGTATTTTTCTAAAACTCTAAAAATAATATGCATTCATAGCCCATAGCAAATAAAAAGATTTCAAATCTAAAAGAAATAAAAACCTCCTATTAATAAATATTACAATCTTTTGAGAATCATAATATATCCATGTCCTTTTATTGCCACATGATATAATATATATTTCCTAAATATATATTTAGAATACTATACTTTACAAAAAAATTATAGACTACAGTTGTATAACATGGTGGGGAAAGTAATTTCCAAAAACTAAAATTGTATAAAAAAGAATATTGTTTGTGATAGGGAGGAGACAGAGTACAATACAAGTATAACTGTACGTTGGCAGGCCCACATACGGAATACATCAGGACCGCAAATATGCTGCTGTATTTTTTTACCCAGGATAGAAAAAAAGAATCTTTCTCACGCTGACATCAGCCCTAGCCGTTCTCCCGAGTCCCGACCCGTCTCGACTCCGCACCCTTCACGAACAAAGCCCCCGCAGCCGTCCGATCGTCCGCCACGTCACCGATCCGCGTGCCTGTTCTTGTCTCGATCGGGGAGTTCGGGCTGTGCTCTCAGTTACCCGAACAGCCCGATTAATCCGAGCTTCTCTAGAAAGCCCATGTGCAGAGCAGCCCACCAGAGAGCTTTCCATTCTCAGCCCAGCCCTGTATGGTGCATGCTGCCGCACCCGCCCAAACCCTAGCCCCCTAAAGAAAAAAACCCCCGCACAAACCCTATTCCAGTTCTGACTCGCCCCATCAGCCGCACTACTACAGTTCACGAATCCCCTTTGTCAAAAACAAATTCCCCGTCTCCCCGACCCTCGACCGGCGACTGCACACCGCCCGCCGGCCGGCCTAGACGTCCTCCGCTCCATCCTCCTCGTAGATCCCGTCGGTGGCCGGCGTCCACCCCGTCCCCATCCACTTCAGGCGCGCATCTGCATCCCGTTCGCCTCGCTCGCATCCTCTTCGTCCGCATCCTTCCTCCATCGCGCCGGCGTCCTCCCTGTCTGCATCTGCCATCACAGGCTGCTCAGCCGGGATGAAGCCGGAGGTGGAGGTGGAGGCGGACGAGCGGGCGGCCGAGATTGCCCGCAAGAAGGCGGCGGCGGCGGCGGCCAAGAAGGCTGCGGAGGTGGTTGATGTGGAGGAGGAGAAGGAGGGGGTTGAGGAGGAAGACGGGGAGGAGGCAGTCGATGGGGAGGAAGACGGTGACGAGGATGACGACGGAGAGGGCGAGGAGGAGGATGACGAAGAGGAGGTAGAGGGAGAGGAGGAGGCGGCGGGGGTCGTGGAGATCTCCGACGAGGATGACGACGACGAAGACGGCGGGGAGGCGGAGGGTGGCGACGACGACGATGACGACGACGACGACGACGACGAGGTCGATGGTGAAGACGAGCAGGAGGTATAATTCCCTTCTTGATTTCGTCAAAGTTTCATCTTTACTGTCTTCAATTATTGTTTATATGTTAAGTCTCGTTTCATGGTGATAGATCTGTGCGCTGTTGCTTCGGTATGCATCTTTTTTTGTTGTTAATTCGTTGCTGCTATTGATTCCGCCAAAAAAATACCTCAGATCCATCTTGCTCTGTTCATGAAAGAACAGATTTTTAGCGTTTTCTTCCCAGATAAGATGCGTCTGTCTAGTTCTTTAAATTTTGAGTGTGTTTTTGCCCGCTTTCTTGTCTGAAGGTCAAGCTCAATAATCTGGCTCTGTTTCCTGTGATTTCTACATACCTTATTATTATTGCAAAATTTAGCAAGTGTTCGGATCTGTTAGCGAAACACACAAATGGATCTGTTCTAAAAAAGATTTGTTTTTTTCCCAAATGTTTTATGTATTTTTTTCGGCTTCTGTGTTGTCCGTTTAGATCTGGGGATTGTACCCTGCCGCGCTCTTTTTGCCTGTCCTTTCACTGGTCTGATGCCATGAAAAGATGCGGGGTTTTTACTTGGCTTATCCACTTGTCTTGCCTTGTTGTCTGGTCTGTGGTGTGTAGCCCATCAGAGGCCCATCCGGTTTCCCCAGAAGGTCCAAGGGCTCAACAGTATCCACTTGATTTTTTTTTTTGCCTGATTTGTTTCATGAGCATGTAGCTGAGGCTAATCTTTCAAAATCTTGTTTGAGGATCTGGCTGAAGCAGTTTGTTCAGGGTTTCAAGCTTGGAATTTTGACTATGAACATCTGGGGACGTTTAACCAAGTAGCTTTTATAGATCTGTGGAGACGTTTAACCAAGTAGCCTTCATAGATCTGTGGTATGCTTAACTGTGAAACTGGAAATTATTTGCTAGGATTATCTTTGGGCTCAATCTTGTGCTTTTGGAGATGATGAATTTTATCAGAGGCTGTTTCTGAGGTGAGCCAAGAGCTCTCCAGTGCTGCAAAAGAACTGATTTGCTGTTCTGATCAAAAGCACTTTTTGCCTAATGCTAGCATAACTATGAGTCCATTACATCTATGCGATTGGAAATTATCATTAATATTTTCTTGTGGCTTGTGCTGTGCTTTTGGATATGATGTTATCTATCAGAGGCTGTTTCTGAGGATGAGCCATAGCTTCTCCCAGTGCTGCAAAAAAACTGATTTGCCGTTCTGATCAAAAGCACTTGCTCTGTTTTCCCCTTTTTAAAAATAAAACTTTGTTTCAAGTGGCCTAATTCCTGGTCAAATGGGAAAAAAAAAGTTGTTGCTATCCAGTGGTTTAGAATATGTGCTTAAAGAGCGTGAGAGCATCCTATCCTCCATGCTCTTGTGGGGAAATGACGAGAACATATTCCAGAGGTTGTTTCTGAGGGTGATAAATGTTATCTACCTCTTGATTATACCTTGCACGTCAGTCTGATCCCAACTTTGTAGATCTGAGCCTAATATGCATATTCACACATCTTTGTTGAATCTAGACATGTTTCTTAATTTTTCTGCTTGTTTTTTTCTTGAGAAATTTGATGTGGGTTTTACTTTTATTGTGATGTATTTGGAAGTGATGAACAATTCATTTCAGATATCCTTTTATGGATTTATGTATATGATGAAAAATTGCACTTCAGTCTGATCCCATTAACTTATTTGACAAGGATTTTGATTGGACTATATCTTTTGAAAAGAAAAAAGATGAAGCTGCTTGCTTTGATGTCCTTGTGAGATCACGCTGGTTGAAATTTTGCAGGAGGAACTGGGAACTGAGTATCTGGTCCAGCCCCTTGGTCGAGCTGAAGACGAAGAGCACTCTAGTGACTTCGAGCCAGAAGAAAACGGTGAAGCTGCTGATGATGAGGAGATTGAGGAAGAAGATGATGCTGATGACGGCGAGGATTCTGTGAAGGCACAGTCCTCTGTGAAGAGGAAGAGGTCAGGTGACGACGAAGATGATGGAGATGATGATGGTGACGACGACGACGATGATGGGAGGCCACCATCGAAGCGATAGTCAGCCCGGCCTGTGCTGTGGAGTTGTGACCTTGCGCAGGGTGATGAGAAAGAAGGAAAATAACAATCCCTGGCTGGTCGTTTGGTAAATGGTTGTAGCATTAGGTCTTATACTTTGAGAGTCCAGTGTTCATCGTGGTAGTTAGTGTATACCGCTGATGTTGGTTAACGGCCTCCAGAACTTCGTGTATGAGGGCAAAACATGAGGCTTGGTTTATGCTTGTGTAGCTTCTAATTCAAGTCTGGATGCTTTGTTCTGAATCTTGTCATGATAAAAATTTCTCTCTTACTGGAAATCTCTTGTTGCTTTCGGCTCATGGATGCATCTCGTGGCTTATCGTAGAGAGGCTCTGGCGTGTCTAAACGTGGAGGCAGAAGATCTGATGATTTCAGATGGTGCTGATGCTGATGCATTTATGCTAAATATTAACTTGAAATCTGGATTCTGCCCTGCAATTTGATTTTGCAGTTGCAAATGCTCACATCAATCTGACCTGAAAATTGTCTCAACTGGCGTGCTTGTGCTGGATCGAACGAACGAAAATGACGTTTCTCAAAATCTCACTTGTGCATCCAATTTACACGCTTGTGCGTTGATTGGCTCGGCTGCTGCTGCACCTGCATATTTTAGTCTTTTTTAGAGCAGCGTTCGCTATGCAAGTATGCAACCGGAAAATGATGATCAAAATTTGCTCTCCTCTGCTTGGAGAGAGAATTTATCTTCACCTTATTTCACAGCCAGTATCATGGGCCAATGTCACTATGTCAGTTCACAGAAGAGCACTTCTCTGAAAAGTGATACTTGTAGTGTCGCGGAGATAGCTGCAAAAAAAGATCAACAATATTTGCCCCCACAGTAACGTACTTGCATCATGCTGGTGTCAAACTACCTCAAGGCTCAAGGTTGGCTTATGCAAATGTGCAATGGTATTTTCTCCATCTTTAGTTTACAGAGCCGCATCGGATTCCACTCACTAAGGGCTTTTGGGTTGCCTGATGGCCACATTTGGACACATTAATGTATAAGCATTAGTGAGTAGAGTCCACATGTGTCCAATGCATTTGGGTTGCTTCTCAAAGAAAAAAAAACCTTGTCCATCCAAAATATTGGGAGAAACACTAGAACATTAACTTCTGTTGATGGCCTTCTTTTTATTAGAATTTATTTTCTTGTTTGTCTATGATCTTTTCTAAAGAACGAATCGAAGTTAATCTGTATGTGTCTAGAAGTCATTGTTTCTTCTTCTTCTTAATGAAATGCTCTGTTAATTCTTGACAAAAACTCATTGTTTTTCCTCATGTATGTATTTCTCTTCAATTTAATATTCGCATACCTTGCACTGTCGTTTAACTGAACTTCAATCTTCAGGCCCTGGTTGCTCATCTGTGGGCTACAGAAATTGTTTATTCATCGTTATTTGTTCTGCTTCGTGACTTGGCAGTGCACAATGAGTGACATTGAGCTACTTTAACAACAAGCACGCAGTTCTTTGTTACTTCTTTCTTGTACTTCAATCCTTGCTTTTTCAGTTCTGCAATTATTTTTCTAATTTAATCTTTGCTTGCTTTGCACTGACAGTGAACTGAATTTGCATCTTCAGGCCCTGGTTGCTCATCTGTGGGCTATGGAGCAGCTTCTGAGATGGGCTCTCTATTGGTCAATGGCAACGGGACCGGAAACGAATTTGCATGGACCAGAGGTCAGCTGCTCTCTTTCCTGCTCTGCACTTCTGCTACGTACTTATACGATTTGTTACAGCCATAGACCACACCAGTAAGGCAGTAATGCTGCTAGTAATACGGTTAAACCTCCTACACTACATAAATGTCTTTCTGAGCACAGAAACTTCATCTGTTTAGCTTCCTTATTTTGATGTATCAGAATGTAACTCAGTTTGTTACGCCTGAAGCCCCTCATTAAATCTGGCATTCTAGCATGTATGGAACTTGTCATCGTCACCCTTGTCTTTTCATTGGTGTTTCGTGCCAAATGTGTTTATGGTTCTTTCAGAAAATAAGTTGATGCTCAGTATAGTCTCAGAAATTGCCTGTAACTCATTTTTTATCTCCTTTGATTGATCCAAATTTCATCAGAGGCCAATTTGCTGTTCTTGGAGTCTCCTGTTGGAGTTGGCTTCTCATACACAAATACCACCTCTGACCTAGACTACCTAGACGACGGCTTTGTCGGTACTGACCGCTAACAAAAAATTTACAAACATCCAGCTGAGGACACCTACACCTTCTTAGTAAATTGGTTCAACAAGTTTCCTCAGTACAAGAGACATGACTTCTACATTGCAGGAGAGAGCTATGCAGGTAAGTGGGCTGACAGCTCCCTTCCTCCCAACAAAGAAATTGCAAGATTGAATAAGCCCACAACAAAAGGATACTGCCTTTTGCCTTTCTTTAACGATCACTAGAGTAAGCACCCAATGAGGAATAAATCCTATCTTGCCACTGTCCACTATTCTCTAGTCAAAAAAGGTTGCCCTAAAATGCATGCAGTTCCTGTTCTCTACAACATTAGGTCCATGCTGACACAAGGATCCCACTATCGCACTGTAGCTTTTTGTTAGGTCCTGAAGCAACTTGATGGGAATTGTTGTTCTGTTCAAAAAATGTCCATCAGTGGAATTGTAATTACTGTTTTTGTTTGTTGTTGCTAGTTAAAAAAAACCATAAAACAATCATATTGAGCATCAAAGAGTAGAAAAATGGCCAACCCAACAAATCTAGAGTGAAAAAGGTATCAATATTCAAGTATATGGTGGTTATCCTACTTGTCGCACACAAATACGTGAGGTACATGCGGCAAGGCTTAACAGCCAATTTGTGAACACATGTTACACAATCTTTATGGAGGATACTGACCAAGTCTGATGGAGCAGGTCATTATGTTCTTCAGCTTTCTGAGTTGGTGTATGAGCGCAACAGGCATCTTGAGATGGATAAACGCCTCAATTTGAAAGGATTTATTGTAAGTATCTAAAACCATCTCCTTTCCATATTTGTGTTTTAATTTAGGAGTGAAAAAAATTAATTGAAAATTAAAATCATTATGTCTCCATCAATGACTTTGTATTGGACTTGCAACTCGAGGAGCTACATGTCCAAATAAATTTTGGACTTCTCACATAAAGGCTCCTTTTACATGTCACGGGTGTTGAGAGTTGAAGAGAGTCTGAAAGAATGAATGATTCTCTCCATTGATTGAATGAATCATCTGATTGAATATTTATACAAGGGGAAACGACATACCCAAAGGGCCTCATGTCCCTTGGGGGTTGGTCCCTTCATGAAAGGTCCTGTACAATTATTTCTAATACTAATTGATCAGCAATTAAATTATTTTACAACACTCCTCCTTGATCAATTAGCTTCTTCATGTAATCCTTGTTCAATCATCTTTGATTATCATATGGAAAAACTTCTCCAAAGATCCTATGGAAAAATATAGAGGAGAAATCAACTTGTATGTCCATATACCACTAAAACTCCTTTAAAATCCAGTGGAAAAAATATAAGGAGAAAATGATATAGCATATTTAGATTATTGTCTCATTGCAAACTCATGAGAAACCTTAGAAAAGGAAAACTCATAAGTAAGTTTGAGATCAACAATATTATGATCTGAGGATCATATTTGAATCACCTTCCCCAAAACCCAATAGGAAAAATATGAGAATGAATTGTGTATCTTTTATATCTCCTTAAAAACTCTTGTAGAGAAAATAGAAGATATGACATAATATGTCTTGAATACCACCTTTAAAAATCCCGGTGAGGAAAATAGGTGATATGACATATATTCTTGTATTGATATTGCCTCATTAAAACCTTTTATGAGAAACCTTTGTGAGGAAAAACTCATATAGGAAAAAAATACAATATGATGATAGGTTAGGGAGTCTCCCCTGAGCCTTGCAAAATTTAAGTTGTCACTCACCACTTACCATGAACACCATTCTACGATGTAGTGGTGGATAAGTATATTAGTGAGTATATTTTGCAAGATGTTTATTCCATCACTTTGTAAAAATGAGGATAAGATATTTTGGGCAATATGTTAAAGATATTGGTCATATGTAACCTAGTTTCATCCAAGCAAGTTGTATTGTCATTTATAGATAATGTTAATGATGCAATGGAATCACTATTTATCATTATGTGAAGTCGAAGATGTTTAAGTGATGGTTTAGAATGACATATGGAAGTTACCATTAGAGTTTATTTTGATGACTCACATGAAAACTTTATTATCAATATCAGTCTATGATCTTGCAATATGGGGATTACTAAGTCAGTATCTTGATATCCCACTTTGTCATGTCTCAAAATTAATTAAGATCTTTTAGTACCATTTAGATATCTGTAGATATCCGTTTTTGATCTCCTACCAATATGGTGTTGTTGGAGTTGCACTAATTTGCACTATAACAATGTATTTACAATGCAGTATCAGGTCTATTGCATTTTGTATAATACATGAGTGCTTTTGTTGGCACTAAGTTTACCATCCTAGGGTCTAAATGGATATTGATCCATCTTTAGAGATTGACCATAAGTATTGATGGTGCGGGAGGTGACTCGGCGTGCTTCCGCGACTCAGACGACCTCCTAGGCTTGGGGATCGGGTGCGGGAGGCAACTCGGTGAGCCTCCTGCTGCTCGCCCGACCTCTCTGGCTTGGGGCAGGAAGCGACTCGGTGCGCTTCCACAACTCGGCTGGCTTAAAGGTTCGCGGGCTGGGTGCCACAGACGACTTGGTGAGCCTCCTGCTGCTCGGCCGACCTCTTTGGCTTGGTTGCGGGACGCGACTCGGCGTGCTTCCGCGACTCACCTGACCTCCCAGGCTCAGGGATCGGGTGCGGGAGGCGACCCGGTGAGCCTCCTGCTGCTCAGCCGACCTCTTTGACTTGGGAAAGGAGGCGACTCGGTGCGCTTCCGCAACTCGGCTGGCTCCCAGGCTCAGGGACTAGGCACCATAGACGACTTGGCGAGCCTCCTGCTGCTTGGCTGACTTCTCTAGCTTGGGTGCGGGAGGCGACTCGGCGTGCTTTTGCAACTCAGCTGACCTCCCAGATCGGGTGCAGGAGGCGACTCGGCGAGCCTCTTGCCGCTCGGCCGACCTCTCTGGCTTGGGGCAGGAGGCGACTCGGTGCAGTTCCGCAACTCGACCAGCTCCCAGGCTCGAGGGCTGGGCGCCATGGATGACTCAGCGAGCCTTCTGCCGCAGAGCCGACCTCTCTGGATCGAGGTGGGAGGCGACTCGGTGCGCTTCCGTGACTCGGCCGGCTCCCAGGCTCGGGGGCTGGGCACCACAGACAACTCGGCGAGCCTCCTGCTGCTCGGCTGACCTCTCTGGCTTGGGGCATGAGGCGGCTCGGTGTACTTCCACGACTTGTCCGGCTCCCAGGCTCGGGGGCTGGATGCCATAGATGACTCGGCGTGCCTCCTGCCACCAGGCCGACCTCCTAGCCTCGGGGGTTGGATGCCATAGATGACTCGGCGTGCCTCCTGCCACCAGGCTGACCTCCTAGGCTCGGAGGTTGGGTACGGGAGGCGACTCGGCGTGCCTCCGTGGCTTCACCAGTCCTCACGCTCGGGGGCTAGGCACCTACTTCAGGTTGGCGTGCCTCTGTGGCTCCGCTAGTCCTCGTGCTCGGGGGCTCGAAGGTTGGGCGTAGGATATCACTTGACGTGCATCCATGGTGTTTCACAAGACAAAGACTACAAGATCAAGGATTTTTCTTTGAGCATTGTGCAACTTCTCTGCAACTAGATGACGAAAGCATCAGGCGAAGCTTATCCAACTCGGCATTCGTGTTGGGCTGCTGTTCAACTCCACACCACTCGGGGGCTTGACGGTTATAGCTACCCGGGTACCCTCATGGAGGGCCCAGCCAACCACTAATGGGCCGGCCTGACTTGATGAAGAAGGCAGGAGATAGAGTCCGACTAGGGCTCCCCACGTGTTGTAATCCGACTAGATCTCATCTATAGTAACCGACTAGGGGTCCTGCCATGTAACCCTACACCTCGGAGTATATAAGAGGAGGTAGGGGTACCCCTAGGAGGGAACCAATCCAATCCCTCAACACAACAACCAACACCCGAGCGCAGGGTGCAATACAATCCCCAAAACAGGACATAGGGTATTACACTACACTAGCGGCTCGGATCTGTATAAATCTTTGTATCTTGTGCCTTGCATTACCATCAAGTTCATAGCCTTGTGATCCTCTTTGCCTACAAATCAACCATTTGGGTACCCCCTAGGTGGACTACCGGTCACTAAATCCGACAATATGCTTGTCCAATATTATTTGAATATTGTTATACATATCAATTGAATATTGATAAACTGATATATATGCATAAGTTGTAAACTTAAGTATAGTTTGGTTTTACCCAAATTTTCATCTCAAATTTCATCATAAAATGATTGCTTGTTTGTTTGTGTGTTGAGATGATGGAAAATCCAATTTAGGATTTATTTGTGAACACACATATGCAATCATTGTGATTGGAGTAATCCTTGTATGGAAGATACTCTCTTAGTCAGTTGTACCACAATCAACTTGACTATTTTAAGTCATGGAGTGACTTGAGTAATACACAATATATGTTGTGATTCATATTTAGATTTAGAATGTGAAGTCTGTTGAGGACTTGTATCTCAAAATCTATTGATCTGCCAATGATTAAATATGGGAACATAATTTTCACATATACCACGAGGGTATGTTGCTCGGTCTCTGTGTGAAACCATTGCTATAATCTCTCATTGTCTCACCACCTTGCTTTCATAAAGAATGCATTTGTGAGAAGAAGATATTACTATGGTAAATATTTCTCATAATTAAATGAGAGAAATTCTCCATAATTGCCACCTTTGCTTTGACCCAATTTGAGTGTGGATACATTCTGCCTAGGACTTTTGGTTTGGGTCCAGTTTAAGGTGTATAGCAATTTTGAGGAGCATATGTTGACAATTTGTAGTCTTTGTATGATTGATTCAATGGAACCAATATAGTATGTGAAATATTAACCCTTTAGAACTCTTATCTTATTTCCCACGATGATAGAGTTAGGGTGTTCTAGTGACCCAGTGCCTAAATTTATGTGCACATGTACTGGGCTTTTGAATGCTGAACATTCATAGGTTTTGGATTTGAATATCCATAAAGTGTCTAACAACATGCATGATGTTGATTTGCATTTACTATCTTGGAGGATGTCTCCCCCTATTTCTGCTGATGCTTGTAATAAGCTATATCCCTAGTGACCATACTTCTCCCCCTCTTACTTTAATTTGGGAGTTGAGTGATTCTGTTAGTTTCACTCTTTCTGGTACATTAATTGTAGAGATTGGATAAGATGACACTTTTGATAAGCAAATGCATTTGGCAGGCTATTTGTAATGTGTTACAAATAAAATATGTTTTGAATTGTGGTTCAGATATTCTTTGGTATGTATATGGATGTGAGGATTAAATGTGTGTAACATTCATTTTGAATTCCTGGTATTTTATGTGTGGTATTAATCTCCCCCTAATACCTGAAATTATCCTCAAAGTGTGATCAACATACGGGCTGTGTATAAATCCCCAAAAGAGACCTAAGGTATTATATGAATGATGGAGAATAATACCTTGTTTGGGTCCCTAATGCCCATGATGTATGTTGAGGTGGTGATATTGGTAAGTGCAAAACATATCTGACACGCAGATGGGAAATATTTGGCTGTGGCCAAGTTCTCATGTACTAACTGCAATGGAGGGAGCCGTATGATTGCAGTTTTATGAATTTATATTATGCGGTGTGTAAGTCCGTATATTACCAACTTGATGCTGATAAATAAAATTCTATTTTGATGGACATACAAATGAGTTATCTCCAAGAGATTCAATGAAACCATAATTGGTATGAACATAGGGACCTAATGATTTAGTTCCCAAAACCAAATAATTCCATATGAATGGATTTGATCCTGTATCTAGGAAAATTTGCTCTAAGTTGAAAAATTCGAGCAATTAATTTGGTAAAAATTGTGGTGCCTTATGACAAGTAAGGGACACATTTGGGACTATTTGCAAATGCATTCATGAGCACTTTAGAGTGCCTAGATAGTTCATAAATGGCTGAATATGGCCAAGTTATCTTGAATGCGTTCAAGAAACTTAGTGGCTCATTATTTGGAATTTTAAGGTAAGAGGGCCTTAAAATTATTTCCCTTGTGTCACATGCGGTGCACAAAATATGAGGATTTTGGGAATGTATGCTATGACCAACAGAATTGATAACATTTTTTCTTATCATCCATGAGTTAGAATGACCAAGGCTATCATGCCAATTCTTGATATAACCAAGATTGAAAAATTATTTTATACGCAACATGTCATATGGGATTGATGTATGTACATATAACATACCTCAGATGATATGAAATGAATTTTATAAATATTTAATTTCCATGTCAATTGTACCAAGTAGAGTGCTAATATTTTATCATTACTCTTAGTAATAGGTTTCGATATGAAACCATACAAATGGATGGCATGAAATCATATGTTAGGTATTTGTATAATACATGAGTGCATCTACGATTAATAATTGAATACCCGTGAGAAGAGTATATATCTCCTATAATTGTGATAGTGGTTATATGATCCACTAAATGAAATTCCGTTTCTTTCTAGTTTAATCCCGAATAAATATCATGTATGAGATACATGATATTAATGATGGACAATATACTACATATAGTCGTATACATAATAGTGAACGGTAAGATCCGCAAAAATCACCAACTTAAATCACTCGCTAAAAATTATTTCAAAACCTTTCAACTGTTGAGTTCCCGAAAATCTAAATCCCCCCGGCGATTTCGGCGTCCCGGCACCCAAAGCCGACAACCATCCCTTCCGCAAATTTCGCCGTGTGCCAGTCGACAAACCGCCGCGCGTGCTCCGACTGTCCTCCGCAATCACCGCCGACTCTCCCTTTCTTTTTCTCTCTTTCTCCTATTTTCTTTTCTCTTCTCTTTCCCCCCTTCTCTCTCTTCTTTTCTTCTTCTTCCTCCTTCCTCCTTCTTCTTCTTCCTTCCTCCTCCTTCCTTCCTGGTGCATAGCACCACCCTCTGACCGTCCCCCCAGTGCCTGCTACCTCCATGGCCGGCTTCCCCCTCCTAGCCACGCGCGCCAGCACCCTGGGGCCCACAGCCGCTTCCCCGACCCGCGGCGCACCCGCCCCCCTACGCCCGGCCCTCCCTGCCTCGTCATCCGTGCCGCGCGCCCGGTGCCGGTGCTGCCCGCCGTGCCTGGCCCCCTGCCACTCGCCTCCCTGAGCTGCAACGGCCCCCACCGCCGCCGGCCCCTACCTCCCTCGCCAGCACCGTCGGCCCCTACCGCCGCTCCACCGGCCGGCGCGCGAGCTTGCCGGACTCGGCCCCCATATCGTCGACCGTTCGTCGTTTCCTCCCCCTCGCCACTATAAAAGGAGGCTAAGCCCGGGGCTTTGCCACCACCGCACCATCACCCTGCCAAACTCCCAGCGCCGCTCCCCCCTTGCACCCCCTCCTGCGCACCGCCAAGCAAGCCGCCGCCCACTCATCCACCACCGTCCCCCCTTCCATCGCCAAATCCCCAAGGTAAGGGGCAAAATGGGACCCCCTCACCTTCCTCTACCTCCCCTACCCCTCGGCTCGCCACCGGCGAGGTTCGGTCGGCCGGCCGCCGCCGGCCATCCCCTCCTCCTCTCCCTGTACCATGCCCAGGGAAGGAGAAGGCAAAAACAGCCCCCAATTTTGATCTAACCCTCTACTTCTCTCTATTCGTGAAATAACCCTCCCACCTCTCTCATACTCTTTCCACAGATCAGCCCCTCCACATCCCAAAAGTATTTACAAATAGGTCCCTGGTTTCTCAAAGTTTAGTCCTAAAGCCTTGTTTTAACCCTTAAATACACGAATATCTCATCATTTCATGCGCCAAACTTCGTCCAATTAAACCCGAATTCGACCACATCATCCTCCAATATACTTCCGCCGAGTCATATCCAAATTTCATGAAAATACTCATTTCTTCTATTTTTCGTTCGCGTTCTCTGTTCGAAGCTCAACGGGTAAAATCTTATTTTCTTTTATTTATTGTGTGCTCGATTGTATGTGCCGTAGGTCGCGGAGTACCTGAGGAGGAGCCCAAAGTAGAGTTTGACCATGAGCCCGAGCCCGAGGACCAGCACCGCGAGTAGGAACTCCCGGAAGGCTTTGAGGACGGCAAGTCCAATCTCACCCTTTGATGCATATTTATTCCTAATTTTTCAAACACAACCTATTGGCTTATTTTACAAATTGCATATTGTTTTACCACTGAAACATGGTTGGATAGCCACCCCTTGATTTCTATGATTATTCCTTGCTTGTCCTATAATCATCTCTAAATATGACTTGCTCTGTTTGGATGATAATTACTGCTAGAATGCTTAGGACCTTGTTACTCAATTCAACCATGACTACATTGTGTTTTATTAAAGAGTAAAGGTGTGAGTGTTTTAAACTGGGAAAAATGGGTTTTCGGAACTGAAGGAAAGACATGCTTAGATGAGATGGATGGGTGTTTCTTGTGTGAAATGCCAATAAGTTGGGCTCGCACCTTTGTGGTTGAGCAAGGTTGGGAGATATCCATCTTGTCATGGTTAAGGACCGAGTTGATGTGTCATCTTGCCTAACCCAACCATCGTGCAACCACTCGACTGTTGTATGCGGCAACGGCTTAGCATAAATCCCACTAGCTGGTCTGTTAGCCATCAGGAGAGCTGGTGAGCAATAGGAGACCATGGAGAAGGACTAAAAACTTTGTGAACTTAGATCCTGGTTAAGACTTTGTTGGAAGGTCGTTGACCCCTTGGTTGCTTCCGTGTTGGCTAGTCAGTCTTAGCTAAGGTGGGTAATGGCTTTGATAGGATCTGCACTGACACTAAAGTGGTCGTGCTGCGGTACCCTACTTGTGGGTAAAGTGTACAACCTCTGCAGAGTTAAAACCTATCCGGGTAGCCGTGTCCACGGCATTGGACAAGTTACGACTTGGTCACATAACTAGTGATTGGAGATGGGTGATTTTTATGGCGTGTATTGAATTTTGGAAGTGTCCGGCAGTTGTGCCGTGAGCTATTGCGGACGGGGAGTCCGATAGCATTAAAACTTGGATCCTTTGTGTAGGATCACCCCACCTAATGATTCGGTTACTAAAGGAAATGCTTTGCAAAAACTCTTTTAAAAATGAACCCTTGCGTGTGTTGAAAAACCTAGCTTTATGGCAAGTAAACCTCAACCTTATGCTTGGTATATCCTGTGCATATTCTTCATTGTATCCCCCTCTGTGGAAGGGGTTGGACTTGTTGAGTACTTTTGTACTCACCCTTGTTTTGTTGCTACAGAGGAAGAGTCGGACTTCGTCGCCGAGGATTTTGAGTAGGAGGTCGCTTCCGCACTCAACGCTGCCTGTGGTGTTGGCCTTTGCAGAATGTTCCGCTGCCGTGTAGTCCCGAGTGCTGTCTCTTGGCAGTAGCTTGGCTCGCTGCTGTCATTTATTTGCTTATCATTTCAGCGTGTAGTCCCTCGGGAGTTGTACGGTATTTGAACTATCTGTCGAATAAATGTGTTATCAGTCTCCTGGGACTGATATTTGTATCACATTTAGTCTCCGCTGATGTGGGGACGCTTCATGAACTAATGATAATTTAGGAATTATAAGAAGACTTTTGGAGATCTCATTTATTGAAGTGAGCTTTAACTTGATCCCTATGAATTTGCATGCCTCCAAAGATGTGGAGGTATTGTGGAACCAAATAGTTGATATGGAAATAATATGTACATGAAATTTACAACCACACTTTAGACAAACGTGAGATTTGTTATTATGGTCACTTTTATGGAAAGTGACATTTTGTGTATGAGATCCATTGTGTTGTAAATTCCATGAACTGAAAGTTCTATTCTTTGTTGATAACTCTACTAGGAGTTCAAACAATAAATGGATCTTGCTCCTTTGGATAGTCAGACTTGTAAAATCTGAATAGAGGAAATGTAGTAACACGCAAAGGTGTATGTAGTAATGCCAATAATGGATTGGATACTTTGATTAGGGTAGAACTATGGTAGCATTGGTGCCACGAATCTCTCAATGATATCATTGATATCAAGTGCCCATATTGGAGAGTAAATCCTATCCAATGCGAATTCAGAAAATTCCATGTTGGAAACATTAGTCATGTCCTATATGAGTAGATCATGTATTTTAATGAATTTACTCGATGAGTAAATTATATAGCATGAAATATTATTGTTGTGCAAAATTCATTTAATCAAGTTGATACTTGATTATAAGTGGACTATTCTATAATTTACATGCGATAAAAGTCACTGCACATGTTCTGGACTCCACTGTTGTGAGAATAGATGATCTGATGATCATTGCCAAAACATAGTCTCTGTATATGGAAGATAGTCACCAAAATATGTTGCACTCTTTCTGCTATTTATCTAAGCAAAAGTTGATGCCTAAATTTTGAATTCAAGATGAGTCTTGAATTTTTTGATGCAAAATCTTGTACATTCAAAATGCGATTTGAATTACAAGTAGTATGAACCTCATATTTGATACGCGATGAAATCGCTGCTATTATCGAGTGTGACTTAATCATCATATACTAGTGAGTTAACTCATCAAAAGGCAATCACCAGAATGATGTAAACTTTGAAGTAGTGGACGAGGAACTTAGTGCTATAGGCATAATTTGCATGATTGCAATAAATACCTTAGGCTCCACTTATATGTGTTACACTAGTTATATTAGGAGGTCATTTTGGGAGTAATCACCATGTTAGCATTACGATTATGCAAAACTAGTGAAGGCAAGATGCTTTTTGTAACAAAATAAGGTATATGTCAATGGGTAGTTGATGTATTATTTATATTCCTGTGGGAATTAATGACTTGATAGTCATATTGAATACAAATTTTTCCATTGTATGAAATTTTGGATATACACATTGAAGGTAATCATCATAGGATGTAGACTTTTCAGTGATGAGCAAATTTGCTGCCTAAAAGTATGGTATCTGGGCAAATAAATTCTTAGATAAGAACTTATCACAGCCAGTGCCTAGGTCGCATCACCTTGTGTTGTTCCAAAATCATATTTATAAGCCTAAATTGTAATTTTGCATCATCTTCTACGTGATGTAGAATATTAACTAAGTATTTAAGTATGCGAACAATAATTGCATATGTAAAGATTGTATTAAAACCAATGAAAGATCTGCGGATCATGATGATGCTCAATTACTGCGGTAAATTTGGTATCCTTATTACATGGGTGCTAATACCTGATGGTATATCTAACAATGTGCCTGACAACACATGTTTACATAACAATCCATGGACTAAAAAAACAACATGTAGAATAGAATATTTTGAACATATAAATGAACAGAAGCCTAGAGGCTTTATTCAAATTTTATGCAGGCAAATCAGATTAGGCTAAAATGTTGAAGGCAGCCTGGCCTAGCTTAGCTTCGGCCTGCCCTGCGGGTGCTGGACCCTATGGCCTTGCGAGGCCACTTTCGACCGTTCAAAACACGGAGGAGAAACCTAGTGCTGCTAGGCTCCACGTGCTGCGCCAGATACCTAAGTGACGGTCGACGGCCATGACGCGGCCGAGTCGGCTGGGTGCCGTGGGCCCTACTGCCTTGGCCATGACCGGGTCTGCCACTGCAGATGCACCGTCGGAGGACGTGAACCCCCACCAGACGTGCAGGCAAGCGGGCACCGCTGCCACATGCGCGTGGGTAGAGCCAGCCGTGGTGTCCTCTGCCGCTGCCGATAGTGGTCATGGAAAGTGCTGTGCAGTTTGATAAAAAAATCTGCATGATCGATGGAGACTAGGGCCTCGGCCATGGCCACGTAGCAGAAGAACATGGAGCACGCGGACCAAGGGTTTGGTGCAGAGAAAAATTAAAGAACTCTAGTTCTATGAAGAACACATCAACAATAATGGTAACAGCATCATGAATGCGTATGATTTTGATGTCTGGATCCTTTTTCTCGCTCCTTCCTGTTTCTGCAGTTCAGTGAAAAACATTGTTCGTAATGAAGATGGTCGTGCAGCATTGTTCCTTCATCTTCACGCGGAAGACGCCGATGATAGAGATCAGCGTACAGCTGGTAGGCAGTGCGCTTCAGGTGAGGCAAAAATTTCTTGTGTTCTTGCCAACGTCGCAGTGGCCGATTAACCTTAGATGGAGACCGATAACATGTTGAGAGTTGAAGAGAGACTGAAAGAATGAATCTAAGGATTCTCTCCATTGATTGAATGAATGGTTTGGTTACATATCTATAAAGGAGAAAGGACATGTCCAAAGGGCATCATGTCCATTGGGGGTTGGCCCTCTATGAAAGGTCATGTACAATTATCTCTAATGCTAACTGATCGCTAATTAAATTATTAAATTATTTCACAATAGGGAAGAGTCTTTATCTTTCTATTCGGAAATAAATAGAGAATTGTTCTAGTTTAAGCAACTACATATTAATTATTCCAACAATAAAAGATGGAAGACAATAAGTAATCCTTGTAGTGTACTTTTTTTTTGTTTTAGGCTTCTTTTGTGACTGAGTTTGGAACCATTCGTCCTATGGGTTTTGTACAAACAACTATAACTGAATCATATATTGCACAGAGCTGTTCTGCCTAAGTACTCTTGAAGATTTAATCCCTAATACACACGTAACTTTTTGCTAGGTTGGCAATGCAGTGACTGATGATTACTATGATTGAAAGGGTCTTGTTGAATTTGCTTGGAGCCACTCGGCGATTTTAGATCAACTTTACAAGCATGTAACAAATGTTTGCAACTTCAGGATCATCTTATTTACTGGGGAATGCGCCCGTGCAATGAACCTTGTATACACTCAGTACAATAAGATTGATATTTACAACGTGTATGCACCAAAGTGCAATACTGACCACTCAACATTTTCATCTAGCTCTGATAGCACAACAGAAAAGACTGCGAAGGTAATTTCACTGTTCATGAACCTCTGCAAGTACTATAGCAAATATGACAATAGGCTCAAAATGAATGAAGCAACTGAAGATGTCTGAATGTGATTTTTTAGAAGCGGTACGAAAGATTGAGGATGTACTCGGGATATGATCCATGCTACTCAATCCACATTGAAGACTACTTGAACAGTATTGATGTACAGAAATCACTTCATGCGAATTTAAGTGTGGAAAGTAAAGAGAGGGTTAGAACGCCGATTTTTTCCTGAGGTATTGAAGAGTCGGCACTCTCCCCTAGTCCTTGTTTTAGCACCCACGCAAGGGTATCGCCCCCCCTGATCTGCACAAGGATCAAGTGCTCACTAGTGATAATCTATTCTTCAGTCCAGATCGGCAGATTCCAAACCAAGCACAACACTTCTTGGGGCTTCTCACAAGACACCTCCTTGAGAGCTCACAAAGAACACCACCACCAAGCCATCTAGGTGATGCCGGTCACCAAGAGTAACAAGCAAAGATCCTCACTTGACCTACATGAGTCAAAGAGGTGGATGGATGCACACTTGCTACTCTCCAAGCACTAATGATGTTCTTAATCTTCAATTAAGAACTTCTTAAATCACTTTTAGTGCTCAACTTGCCTTTGACCTCAAAATAATCCTATCAGCTTCACTGAGTGCCAAGAGAGGTGGAATGAACCACCACAAGAGTTATTTATAGGCCAAGGCAAGAAACTAGTCATTGTTGTTCATGTGCACAGAAAAACCACTCACCGACTGATTCGGTGAGGGCCCCAAGGGGTCACCGTATGAATCGGTGATGGCTTCAAGTACAACATTGCAACGGTCACTGGTAGGTCACCGACTCATTCAGTGCTTTACCACTGTTTCCATCGCAACAATCGGTGCAGCCTTATTTATCTTCCAAAACTACCCAAGCCAATTTTGAGCCGATTGCGAGTCGAGCCGATTGCACTGACTCATTCAGTGGGGCATAGAGGTACACCAAAACAGTCAGTGGATACAGTCGCCCTCAGACTCAAAACACTCAGTGACTCATTCGCTGGCCCATTATTGTGACCATCGAACCAATCGGTGGTCCTATGCATTCACTGCACACTTCCTTTAGCCACCGACCGATTCGGTGACTCATCCCAGAGGTCACCGTATCAATCAGTGACATGAACTTCTACACATTTTCAAGTGGTAACCCATCCAATTCAACTTCTTTGAGTTTGACCGCTTCTTCATCATATTCCAGAGCTTCAATTGAGCTACCTAGTAACTAGTTTCCAATTGAGCTACCTAGTAACTAGTTTCATAAGTGTGCATTCACTCAACTCAAGGACTCGCCTAGGTCAAGCTACTACTCTTCGCCCCCCTTATAGTACAACCAAAGGAAAATAAAAGACCTATATTAATCCAAGTGTCTCTCAATGCCAAACAACACTTGGGACTAGCTTGTCCTAGTCTCCACGCTAATCCTTTGAACTGATACAATTTCAATCACATGAAGGGGCCAAGAATACCATGAAAACCCATCATTGCATACTTATTGAATGCCGCTGCAAAGCATAAGTTAGTCGCAATGATCATGTTGTCATTAATCGCCAAAATCGAATTAGAGGTTGTTGACGCTCGTTATTGACACACTTTTAGTGCTATTTAACTAGTGTTTTCATGCATATTCTTATACTAACCCACCACTTGACACTTGAAATAACTCCATTATTGCATATATGTTGTATTTTGGAGCATGTTGTGTTTTGACAGGAAACACGATATAATCAGGGGGGTTTTTCATAAAGAGCTTAATGGATATTTGGACATGGGTTATCGAGGGAAGCCTGCACGAGGAAGGAGAGGATCAGGAGGGCCAGGAAGGGCCTAGGCCGATCGGCCGATTGGCCCAGCCCATTCCAAGGTCCGATCGAGCTCCCGTTTCTTCAGCATGAAGTCCACGACATATCTAGGGTTTTTCCACTGACCATCGACCCAGAGCCACCACCTATGAAGAACTATAAATATCCCCTCATGGATTACAAGAAGAGAGGAATTGGAGAGAAAAGGAAACACCATGCAAACATCATCCATCACCACCACAAGGTCGAGAAACGGTCGGTCGGCGGGACTAGGATCGGGGCCTTCGTCAGGAGGTCCTTGAGCTGGTCAAGTGCCTCCTGGGCCTCGACGGTCCATTCGAAACGGTCAGTCTTCTTTAGGAGTCGATAGAGAGGGAGCCCCCGTTCGCCAAGGCGCGAGATGAAGCGGCTCAGAGCCGCCAAGCATCCCGTGACGCGCTGGACTCCTTTTATATTTCGGATTGGCCCCATGTCGCTGATGGCCGCTATCTTCTCCGGATTGGCTTCGATACCGCGCACGGAGATGATAAAACCTAGCAGCATGCCCCTCGGAACCCCGAAAATGCATTTTTCGGATTGAGCTTAATACGCTTGTCCCTCAGCCTTTCGAAGGCTAGTTCGAGGTCGGGGACGAGCTAGTCGCCCTTTTATGATTTGACTACGATGTCGTCCACGTAAGCCTCAACGGTTCACCCGATGAGGTCCCCGAAACACTTCAGCATGCATCGCTGGAACGTAGCCCTCGCGTTTTTGAGGCCGAATGGCATCTTAACGTAGCAGTAGGGGCCGAAGGGGGTGATGAAAGAGGTAGCGAGCTGGTCGGACTCTTTCATCGCGATCTGATGGTAGCCGGAATACGCGTCAAGGAAGCTAAGGGTTTCGCACCCGGCGGTTGAGTCGACTATCTGATCTATGCGTGGCAAAGGAAACGGATCCTTTGGGCACGCCTTGTTGAGACCGGTATAATCAACACACATCCTCCATTTCCCATTCTTTTTTCGTACAATAACAGGATTAGCTAGCCACTTAGGGTGGTACACTTCCTTGATGAATCCGGCCACCAAAGCTTTTGGAGCTCCTCGCCGATGGCCTTGCGCCTCTCCTCGTCGAAGCAGCGCAGACCTTGCTTTATTGGCTTGGAGCCGGCCTTGATGTTCAAGGAGTGCTCGGCGACTTCTCTCGGAATGCCGGGCATGTCCGAGGGCTTCCATGCGAAAACATCGTTGTTCGCGCGGAGGAAGTCGACGAGCGCACTTTCCTATTTGGGAGATAGGGTAGCGCCAATCCGCACGGTCCGACCGTCGGAGCTTCTGGGGTTGAGGAGGACCTCCTTGATGCCTTCGGTGGCCTCGAAGGAGGTGGCCGACTGCTTGGAGTCGAGCTGGTCCTCGGCGCCCTCCGCGAGCTGGACCGCCGAATCTTCTGTGAAGGTAATGGCCGCAGCGTACTCGCAACATTCTACGTCGCACTCGTACGCCTTTTGGAAAGACGTGCCGACGGTGATGACCCCGTTGGGCCCCGGCAGCTTGAGCTTGAGGTAGGTGTAGTTGGGGATGACCATGAACTTGGCGTAGCACGCCCGCCCCAAGATGGCATGGTAGGTTCCACGGAATCCTACCACCTCGAAGGTAAGGACCTCCTTCCTGTAGTTGGAAGGGGTCCCGAAAGTGATGGGCAAGTTGATCTGCCCGAGAGGCATTGCCTGTTTCCCCGGCACGACGCCGTGGAATGGTGCCTTGCTGGGGTGGAGGCGGGAGCGATCAATCTCCATAGCGTCGAGGGTCTCGGCGTAGAGGATGTTGAGGCTGCTACCTCCGTCCATGAGCACCTTGGTGAGGCGCATCGTGCCGACGATGGGGTCGACGATGAGAGGGTAGCGTCCCGGCTGTAGGGCGCATCCTGGGTGGTCGGACCGGTCGAAGGTGATGGCGGATCCCGACCAGTCGAGGAAGGCTGGTGTTGCAGGCTCGGCCGCGTAGACTTCACGGCGCTCCAGCTTCTAACGGTGCTTGGAGTCGTACGCTGCCAGGCCGCCGAAGATCATGAAGCAGCCATCCACCTTGGGGAAGCCGTCTTCTTTCTCCTCATCGTCCTTCTTCTCCTCGTCAGGCTTCCGTCTCCGGTCGTCTTTCACCGGGTTGCCTACGAAGTACCTCTTCATGAGGTTGTAGTCCTTGTAGGCGTGCTTCACGGGGAACTCGTTATTCGGGCACGGTCCCTCGAGTAGCTTGTCGAAGAAGCCGGGGATGCCCTCTGGGTGCGGCTGTCCTCGCTTGCGCTCAACAGCAGCCACGAGGGGAGCCTCGTGCCGCTGCTTGTTCTTCTTCTTCTGCTGGCGGTTGGAGGTGCCCTCATTAGCATCCTCCTCCCGCTTTGCCTTGCCCTTGGAGCGGTCGAAGATTGCTCCAACGGCCTCTTCGCCTTAGGCATAGCTGGTGGCAATATTGAGAAGCTCCTCCATGGTCTGCGGGCCTCGGCGTCCTAGCTCGTGGACGAGGGGCTGACAGAAAGTTCCTGCCAGGAAAGCCCCTATGACGTCGGCGTCCGCGACGTTGGAGAGCTCGGTGCGCTTCCTGGAGAAGCGTCGGATGTAGTCTCGGAGGGACTCGTCTGATCCCTGGCGGCAGCTCCGGAGGTCCCAGGAGTTGCCGGGGTGCGTGTACGTGCCCTGGAAGTTTCCCACGAAAATCTCCTTCAGGTCGTTCCAGCTGCGGATCCAACCCGAAGGGATATGTTCCAACCAGGCTCGCGCCGAGTCGGCCAGAAAGAGTGGAAGGTTGCAGATGATGAACAGATCATCGTCCGCCCCACCGGCCTGACATGCGAGCCGGTAGTCGCTGAGCCATACCCCGGGGTTCGTCTCCCTCGAGTATTTGGCCACATTTGCTGGTTGCCTGAAGCGCGGCGGAAACGACGTGTTCAGGATGCGCGCGGAGAAGGCCTGGGGCCCCGCCGGGTCGGGGTTCGGGCTGCGGTCTTCTTCACTGTCGTAGCGCCCGCCGCGATGGACGTGGTAGCCACGATCTGCCCCCTCCTCCCTGTCTGCGCGGGAGCGCCTCTGCGCGTCTAGGGTGTCGCGGGCGTCGCGGACAGGGCCGATGCGTCGGTGAACGGACCGAGCCGCGCCTCCGGCTGCCGGGGTCGCACCGGGGCCTTGTCAAGGTCTCCAGTCGTAGCCGCAACGCGCGGTGGGGGAGTCCTCTGCCTCCCTTCGACGCCGTCGTCATTGGATCCCTCGGAGTGTACGTCGGCCATGAAGCATTCGCGCGAGGGGTGATGGCTCTCGTTGTCGGAGCCGGCGTCGGAAATCATCCTCGCCACGCCTACGAGCTCGTTGCTCGCGGGCGACACGGTCGTGGACCGCCCCAGGAGGCGACCATAGGTCGCCGTGGCATTGCGCAGCCCAAAGAGCCACCCCCTTGAAGGAGGCCCTCCGGCGCGCGCCTGGCCGCTCGCTGCTATCCCGGCGGTGGAGCCGGGGATGGTGGGGTGAGCGGGCAAGACGAGGAGAGGGATCAGCTCGATCCCCTCCCCGGTGGCGAGGAAGTCCAGACTCCCGAAGCGGATCAGGGAGCCCAGAGCGAAGCTGGCATCGTGGCTGGCCATCTGAAGCCGGAGATGTACGCACAAAGGTCCCCTACCTGGCGCGCCAATTGTCGTTGTCAAGATTAGCGGGTCAAGACTTAGACTAGTAAATTTCTTTTATGCGCGTAAGGCTTCAGATGGTGGCGTGGGAGACACGGGGTTAGACTGGTTCGGGCAAAGAAACGCCCTACGTCCAGTATCGGGAGCTGCTCGTGTTGCCCACGCGGGGTTCTGTAGTAGGGGTTACAGGAGTGCGAGAGAGGGATCTGATCCCAGGATTCTTAAGTGTGCACTGATGCTCTAAGTGGGTGTGAGTGTGTTCTGTTGGCTTGAGCCCCCCCTATCTCAGGCCCCCGATTCTCCTTTTATAGCACATGGGAGCCACCGGGGTTACAAGTGAGACCGGGTGTCAGGGGGAGTAAGAGAGACCAACAAAGCTAAGTAAAATACAACATAAGGAGAGGGACCAAGTTCCAGGACCGCCGCCCCTCGCTCCGGCCTCCGGCTCCTGTCAGCGCGTCCGTCGGGAGAGGGCGGCTGCCTCCAGATCCTGTCGATGATCTCTCCGGTGGTCGTTGCTGCCGTGAGACGCGGACGTCGCGTCCCTGTCATCGGGAGCGCGGGGCGCGAGAACGAGCGGAACGCCCTCCTATGCCGGACGGCACGGGCCATGAGTACCCTGTGGCGAATCAGAGAGAACCGCGGCCACTGCAGCTCGCACCGCACGGTCGCGCATGGGTACTTGTGACAGGTCGCGTTGGGAGCGCCAGCTCCTTTCTGCATGCCAGGGCCGCGGCGCATTTATGGTGAGGTTGACAGGGGGCCCACGAGATCTGCGTCCTGATCCTCCAATCTGCGCCCGAGGCAGATATTTGTCTTGTGGGCCCGAACGAGTCCGACCCCCGCGCCCAGGGTCGGGCGAGGCGGAGTTTTGCGGCGGGGGTCGGGCGCTCCCGACCCCGGTCCCCTGGGTCGGGCGAGGCGGAGTTTAGTCTTCAAGGGGTCGGGAATGTCCGACCCCGGGACACCGGGTCGGGCGAGGCGGAGCGTGGCCTCTCCCTCCCGTATTGGGCCGATGGCAGTCTTGTTACCTTAAGTGGGCCTGGGCCTTTACGTTTTGTTGTTTCCATGGGCTTGGGGAGATCATTAATATTTCCCCCCAACAGTATTGGAACGGCACTCTGGTTCTCCGCAAATGGTTCTCTAGCATGTCGACCCATTTCAATGGAGGGCAAAGTGAACTTTTATATCCAATCTCTCTCCTCGCATCACAAAAGTTAGTATCCCCGTACCGCTCAGGACCACAATTTTTGTAATACCTGGCCGATTTCATCATGTTAAAATCGAAATAGAAAGGCCTCCCAAAGGGAGGCAAAGTCCCCTGCTGGTGAGAGAGAAGGCGAAAAATGAATGAGCTAGTGACTATTTTCTAGCTTATCCCACTATAAAAACAAGGCACGGCTACGAGCCCACACCTAAGATCCGGATGCATCGTTGAGCTCATACGACCCATCCATGCTCTAGTCGGAGGCGAGGTGGGCGGCAACGTAGATGGGCCTTTGGGCGTGCGGCCCAGCAGTGAGCTGGAGGCGGAGTTGGGCGTATACCTGCCATGGGATATCTGTACCCACACACCAAATCTACACCCACTTCAAAAGGGGAGATATGGGTAGAAAATTATATACCTATTGCAAATGGGGAGGGTAGGGTATGAGGATGGTACAATTTATCCTTTGGATATGTATATATATGTAGCACAAAGTTAATTATCCATTGGATATGGGTGGCATTGGAGAGGGTAAAGAGTGGATAACAATTATTTGTATTTAGGTCGGAACAAGAGTGGATTTGTCCATACCCTCCCTAGTGGCGGGTCTAGTTGGGTGGCCACGGCGGAGCACGGGTGGTGGATGGGTTGCCGATGAGGTAGAGGCCATGATGGCTCATATTATAGATGGACAAACGGGCGGCTCAGCCCGGCCTGGCACGAGCCCGATTAGGCCTGGCCTGCTTAGACCCGCACAGTAATCGTGCCAGGCTGGGCCGGCCCACGTGCTGAAGGAGCAGCCCAGGTACGGCCTGCTGCCTTCTTAGGCAGGCTGTGCCGATCCGATAGCCCGGTGGGCCTTAATAGGCTTGTCGTGCCAATGCCGGCCCGCAGCACGGCTCCGGCTCCTCTTTTCCCCGCCGCGGCAGTGGAGGGCCACGGTCCCGGCCGGGGAGGCGGCGGCGAAGGGCCATGGGACTGGTCGGGGAGGCGGTGGCGGAGAGGCACGGCTCTAGCCCCTCTTTTCCCCACTGCCACGGTTGTGGAGGGCCACGGTCCTGGCCGGGGAGGCGGCGGCGGAGGGCCACGGGACCGGCGGAAGGGCACAGCTCCGGGGGTAGGGGGAGGCGCGGAGGCTGCGACGTGCGAGCGACCGGCTGGTCGGGCCGTCGGGGGCAGGGGGAGGTGGCGGAGGCAGGGAAGGCGCGGAGGTCGCCGGGGGCAAGCCGGCAGGGGGAGGCGGCGGAGGCAGGGGAGGCGCGAAGACAGGGAGAGGCGGTGGAGACGGATGCAGTGCGAGACTGCGGGGACGAGCCGACGGGAAGACCGGGGAGGCGGCTCGAAGCAGTAGGAGCGGAGGGGTGCGGTGCGAGACTAGGTTACGGCCGGGCTGAGGCAGGCCTGGCAGGCCGTGCCGCCCGTTTATGGCCCCCGGGCCAAATGGGACAGGCCGTGCCGGGCCAGCCCACGGGCTGAGGTAGTGGCCCAGGCTCGGCACGTGGTGCCGTCGTGCCAGGCTGTGCCTGGACCGGGCCAAAATGCCGTGCCGTGGGCCAGGCCACGGGCCACGAGCCACGGGCCAAATGGTCATCTATAGCTCATATGGCAAGGCTGCGACAAGGTGAATATTGAGCTGGTGGTGGGGTTCAAGGTGGCGGGCGAGCATGGTGCAGCATGCAGCGAGTGCTAGATGGCGGCGGAGCTTGCGGCGCCATGTTGCCGATTGAGAGAGGGGTACGCGGGGGAAGAGAGAGGTGGGTGGTACAGGTCCCACGGAGCTTTGAAGAGTGGGCTAAAAGTTGATCCGTTGGAGTAGTGGCTCGTGGTCTTATGCACTAATATGGAATGGTTCATAGCTTAAACAGTTGGAGGGGTCTAATACCAACAAAATTTAGTGTCCTATAGCACTGTGCTATCAGCGTTCAGCGTGCTAACAAGGGTATATAGGGCTTGTTTGGATGCAGCCCTGTTGCAGCAACATCTGACCCCGGACGCTCAAAATCGAACGCCTGTTACTGCTGCCTGGATCAATCAGCTTTCTCAGGTCCGAACCAAATAAGCCCATAGTGCTTCTTGTCCAAGAAATCGGCGACACGTGCTATGCGCAAGTTGATAAGCTACATGGATTTGAGGGTAGAATTGGCACAATATGTGTTATTGTGCTGATAAGTTCCAACCGGTACATGAAGCGCCGGTAATTCTCTTGTCGCTATTTTGTTTGCCGACACGCGTATAGTTTTACAAATTTTCATGTATGGATATTATTGATGCAATGGTCTATAAAATACTCCTCCATGTTATTATTAAAAAAAAGAATCACCTCAGTTTGGTTTGAACCTCGAACTACAAAATCAGGAATCTTTAGCCACCCAACTATTAAAACCGTTCATATTTGGCCCTCAAGTGGTTTTGGTGGGTGGTTTTGCTGACGTGAATGCCACGTGGTGGCGGGGCCCACCTGTCAGCCCTCCTCTCTCCTCTCACTTCTCTTGTCTCCCTCTCCTCTCTCTCTCTTCTCTCCTCTCCCTTTCTTCCTCCTCCGCCGACAACTGCTGGCCCCCGCGTCGGCCTCGTCCACCCATGGCTGGCCCCCATGGCCCCTCCTACCTTCTCCCCTCCCCGGCACCTCCCCTATGCCGGCCGCCGCTGGAGCCCCCCGCAGGAAGATAGAGCCGCCACCGTCGACGAGCTTCACCAAGCCATTCGCCTGCCTCGGTCGACGCCAACAAGAATGCACACAACCACGAGGATGCCGTCGCTGAGCCACATGCATCCCACCGGTTCTCATCGCTCATCATCCACCAGAGCGTCACCGTCCCATGTATCCTGACCCGGGCGTTGTCACCACCACCGTCTTCGATTCCAGCCATACCTGAGCACCTCCCTCGTCGGTGAGAGCCTCCGCACGAAGCCCTCCACCTCCTCTATCTCAAGCGCTACCCATCTGAACCCCTAACGCGCTGGACCGCCAGCGATTGAACGCCCGGTCGCTTCCACACCGCAAGCAGGTGCCCCTCCACTGCTCGCCAGGGCCTGCCCCGCTCCTTCCTGCACCGCCACTCGCCAAGGTCCGCGCCATCGTTCGCTGGCAGCTGCGTGAGTGGTGCGGTGATTGCACGTGGGGGGTGGACGTTGCTGCCATCGCCGGGCCTGGTGCCTTGGCGGCCTCCCCCGTTGGAATCGGGTGTGGCGCGGGCGAGCTAGAATCGGCCAGGAGAGGGGAGACACGGGGGGCGGTGGCGGCTGGCGCGGGGCAGGAGGTGCAGGGGCGGCTGGAGGTGCGGGGGATGGCCGGCGTAAAAGAGAGAGGGAGAGGAGAGAAGAAGGGGGAGGAGAGAGGAGGGATGACAAGTGAATCCCATCGCCATGTGAAGTTCACGTCAGCAGAAACCACCCATCAAAAATCGTCCGATGGCTAAATATGAACGATTTTAATAATTAGGCGACCAAATATTCCTGGTTTGGTGGCTCGATAGTCAAAACAGAACTGAGGCGATAGTTGGAAAAAAATCGCATGGATGTTGTTTTGGTTACTTGGCAGAGACTGTCACGGCCCGCGAATCAACGGCCCATCCGCAAGAATCTAGGGCCCAATCCACGTAAAACGGGGGTCGTCACCAGTCGGTCAGTCACATCTCAAGGTCGTCCTCGCCTCCTCTGACCCACACCCAGTTCTCCCCCTCCGCCAACACAGACGAGAGAGAGAAGAGAGGTGGCAGCGAGAGGAGGGACAAAACACTCGCCGCCATTCGCCGCCATCCTCGCGCCGCCGGCGATCCACCCCGCCGGGATCGGCTCCGAGGCTGTTCTACACCGACCCTTCCTCCCCGCCCCAGCGGAGTTCCGGACCGCTGGAGCCGCCTCCGGTCTAGGGTTGGGGTCCCGCTGCTCCACCCCCGCTTCCGGTCCAGGGTTTTGGAGCCGCCGGGTCTCGAATCGCCGAGGTACGTAAACCGGTCTCCACCTCCCCCTGGTTACATGCTTAGTCGCGATGACGGTGCGATGATCGGGAATTTAGGGTTCCGTCGCGAGCTATGTTCGTGCGGTATGCCGTAGGCAAAGCTTGGCTCTTGCGATTTCGCACCGTTTGTGGTTGTTTGTTCGCGGATTGGAGCCTGCTTCCTTCTCGGGCTCGTGTGTGGAAGTAGGGAGGTTGGGAGGCGTTGCCTGCGTAGATCTCTTATTGCGGATTGCAGCTGATTAGCTGGACTTGCTTCCTGTTTACCGTCTTCTCGTGCTTTGCGAGCAGAATTTTTCTTGCCTGCAGGAATGTATGTGTGATTGAGTGGCATGTATGGGATGTTTTAGGGCTTGTAGCGATGTAGTAAGCTAGTGATTCTCCATTTTGTTGATATATTCTCCATTTCGCTTGTTGATGATGCCTAAATCATGCTCTGCGGTGGCCTGCTTGATTGTTAACCATTCTTGATGTTCAGACCACTGTTGATATCCACTCCCACTCGATTTGCTTTCTTGTTTATCTCTTGTCCTGCGCCTGCGCCACTGCTTTGGGCACCTCTTTGTTACGTAGCTGTATGGATGTACTGCTTTTGGGCATCCTTTTGTTTCGTAGCTGTATGGATGTGGCGTTACTACTGCATGGTATTATTTATTGCACGGAGAAGTTTCCTTTGGCGGTTATGGGTGTATCCCGTTTCAGCTTCAGTGATGTTATTCATTAGTATCAATTCTTTTGCTCCTCTTGTATTTGGTTTCCACTGCATGGATTACTTTCTTTAATTTATAATAAGTAGCTAGACAATTTCAGCTTTACTATGTAAGTTGCTAATATCGTTTCACTTTATGTAATGTTTCCACTAAATTAAGCAACATAGTTGGCTAGCTTCGCTACTTGATGACCTGGCATAACTTTTTCCACTGAAAATAGAAAGCACGGTTATCTTTAGTTATATTAATTAATGAAACCCATTACTATAGTTACACTTTTTTCTGCGATATATCGTTTCTGGCTTTCTGCTTAGCTCCGTAATGCAGTTATCTAGTTTTGGTAACCAGTGTTCGTACGGTGTGCTCCATGAGGGCTGGGCATCCCAGACACCTTGCCAAAAGCAGTGAGGATAGAGGATTCTTTTTTTTTTTGGGAGGAGGGGGGGGGGGGTGTCCCGTCGTGTGCTGGTCGGCTAGGGGCACCAAGCAAGGGAGAGTGGAGTCGCTGCTGGAGTGATAGGGAGAGCAACTGTGCTGCTTCGAGCCTGGAGTGGCACTTCATCCAAGCTTATCTGTTGGAAGAGTAGGGATGTTTTGCAGTTTCTGAGATTAGTATTGTGTCGCCTCATAAGAGCCTAGGCGTTTGATCAGGGTAGGTCTCCTTGCCTCACCTTAGGTCCCTAAGAAACTGTTGTTAGCTTAATAATCTGTAATATTTATTATTAGTTATAGTTGACTAGGCCATGCCATCTTATTAATATCTTTGATATACTAGTGATTCTTTGGTTCGCGCATATACTGTTTTATACACTGCCTAATAGCAACTAAACGGGTTAGGTGGCAGATAGGTGCAAGGCAGGAGGTTGCTAGGTATTGGTTTTGTATTGTAAATGTTTACTGATGCGGTGCGCTATCTTTTGCTGCATTTATTAGCTGACATTACGTTTTATGTTGTCCATATCAATTGTATCTCCTTGATTTCTTTCAACTCTGAATGGTAGAGGAACATGTTCTGTATCTATATATCAGTCTACTATTGTGCTTGAACACTGAAGGTTTTTTGGTTGCATGATTTGTAAGCTGACATAACTATGGTGATAAAGCACTTGCCACATGTCACAGCCTGAATTTTTTTCTCTGACCAAAGTACTCTCTTGCCACACTTTTTACGACACATTTCTGTGGTTGTGAATGAAGCAGTCCCATGGAGGGATGTGACCGACAATACATTATTTAGATTCTTTATATGCTGATCCTTTGATCTGTAATAACTGGAAGCAGGATTTCTCCATTTGGTTAGGACTTAAGAAATTCTTTTACTGATCTTTTATTTGGCACTGTATTATACAAGTGTTTGAATAATTTATAAGAAGTGGTGCATTATTAGTTCAATGTTTTGCTTTTTATATGTAATGTGTTTATGCTGTGAGTGTATAGTGACTGCCATGTATTGGTAACTTGCTGTCGTATCATTAAATAGTTTCTTATAGCGAAGTATCCTTTATCGTTTCCTGAATAGTTGACATGCAATTTTTTTTGTTGGATTTCTGTTTTCGGCACTTTGGTCACATTCAGCATGTACATTTATCTGTGCAGGCTTGACACTTGACTGGGCAGAGCATAGCAGCAATGGGTTTTGATAATGAATGTATCTCGAGTATTCAATCCCTTCCTGGTGAATATTTCTGCCCTGTTTGTCGGACACTGATATATCCCAATGAGGCTCTACAAACCCAGTGCACACATCTCTATTGCAAACCCTGCTTGGCATATGTAGTGGCAACCACCAAAGCCTGCCCTTATGATGGCTACTTGGTCACAGAAGCTGATTCCAAGGTATGCATGTACAGTGAGTTCACATATGTGAAGTAGTGGTGCTCCTCTTACAACCTAACTTGCAATATGCAGCCGCTGATGGAATCAAATAAAACCCTTGCTGAGACAATTGGCAAAGTCACAGTCCATTGCCTGTATCATAAGAGTGGCTGCCAATGGCATGGAACGCTATCTGCCTGTATCACGCATGGTACTACTTGTGCATATGGAAACTCCCCTGTTATTTGTAATCGCTGTGGGACACAAATTGTGCATCGTCAAGTGCAAGAACATGCTCAACTCTGCAATGTATGTCCATCATGTCTAAAATAACTTCAAATGCTTGTGAGCTTGTCTAGAACTGTGCTGTTAGTGATAGTTTCTTTTTATCCTTTTGTTATTCGCAGGGTGTACAATCTCAAACTCAACAAACTGATGGTACTCAGGTGCAGCCAGCGGTGGCAACTCAGGCAGTCACCCAAGATCCATCACTTGCCTCAGCAGGATCTGCTGCAGGTACAGCCACAACCCTGCCATCAACTACAGCCACAGTTGTAGCAGATTCTGCATCAGCAACAGGAGGGGGAGCAGCTGGTGCAACCACAGCAAGCACAACATTGCCGCCTTCCTTTTCAGCTACATCTGGTTCTGGTTCACAAACTCCAACAGCTGAGCAATGTTACCAGCAACAGCAGCTCCAATACTCACAGTACTACCACCAGCAGCACCCTGGATGCAACCCTTACGTGCAGCAATACCAACAATATGGCCAGTACCAGCATGTGTATCAGCAATACCCGCAACCTCCATTGCAAGTACCATCCCAAAACATGATGCAAGGATCTGCACAACCTGCTACATATGTCCAGCCTCAAGTGCAGTCCTCCCAGCCACAGTACATGATGCAATCCCAACCCCAAAGCCAGCCCCATCTTCCCCATTTTCAATTACCTGCAGGTCAGTCACAGCCTCATCAATCAATTCAGCCAGCCCCTCAAGTTCCACAGCTGCAACCACAAAGTCAAGTACCTCTCCAACTGTCTGGTCCCCAAGTGCAACCTGCAGCACATACACCAGCTCCTACTCCAGTTGGTAATCAGCAATTTGCTATTACCTCTACTCAGGCAATGACTCCTCAAGTGCAGCCACATGTACGAGCCCAACCTCCACAACAGCAACATGCAAATCTGCAAGCTTTACCTCCACAGCAAAATCTTCAACCTCAGATGCAGCTAAACACTCAAACCCAGCCTGAAATTCCACAAGCGCAGCAGCAATCTTACCCGCAACCTCAGGCCTATGCTCAGCAAACACATCATATGCATCCACAGAATGCTTCATATCCACAGCAGCAGATACCACATGGAGCTCTATTGCAACAACCTGTACACACATCTCGCCAAGAAGCACCTGTTTCGCAGCATCCTGCACCGATGCGTCCTCCAGTGCCAGGCCAACAGCCAGCTATGCTGCCTCCTCAGGGAATTCAGCAGACAACACAAAATCAACAACATATTGGGTACCATGCTCAGTGGCCACCAATGCAACCCAACATCGCTTTCCAGGCGCCACAGCAAGGATTGCCTCCGCAATCATCTGTCTCCTCACAATCAGTTCAACCATACCAGCAAGGAACACCCTTACCACAACAACTGGTGCTTTCCCAACCTGGTCAGCCTTATACACAACAGCATATTCCTGGTAATACTGGACATGTTCAAACTTCATCTGTCGGACCTGCGAGTCACCTTGCACCGCCTCAGCAATTTCAACATCAACAGCCAACAATGCTTAGAACTCAGTCACCTGCTGTTGGTCAACCTTTTGGGCAGGGTTCTTTAGATCTGGAAACACGTGGTTCAAAATCAGGGAAGTCAGAAAATACAAGCAGTGCTGCTGATAATACTGCTGTTAGTGAAAATAAAAATAATGGTGCTGTATCAACTGCCATGAGACCTACGACGTTGCAGTCATTGGGTGATGAAAACATGAACAGCAAACAGAATGGTTTTGGTGGTGTTAGAAAAGATGCAGTGCAAACTGGTTTTGCATCACACGGTGTAGATGGTTCAATTGGGAGGGGTGGAATTGCTGACCGGGTAGGCAATTCGCATGGTCCAGTTATACAGGGAGGCAAAGACCATAAGGCTTCAGATGCATCTACTAATCATGAGAAAGGAAGACCATTTCAGCAGATATCACAGCAAAATGCAGGACAGGGCTCCTATGTGCCCCCAGGCATGGGACCACAACATCCAACTGGACCGGATAGATTGCTTCCTCAGCATATGATGCATCCTGGTCATAAGCATGGTTTCTCTGAAAATAACCGGCCTCCGTTGCAGCAACCATATGGTTTGTTTCATTCTGGAATGACACCAAGGCCATTTGGAGAGAACCAGATTCAGATGCCAACGTCACAGCCTGGGAGTGTTGGTATGATTCGGCCAGAGCCACACATGGTTGCTCCATTACCTGGTCATCATGATGCAATGTTGCCTCCTTTTGTCGAACATTTGGGCCATCCACCTGTAAGTGGAAGGGCTTTCCATGAAGAGGGGTTCAACAGCTCAGGAGAACATCTCAGGTCACATGCAGCATATCCTGGTAGACATGATAATGTGAAAGACAGACTGAAGCAATTTCCAGGGCCAGCGCATCTGGATGGTCAGGGCATCCCAAGTGGTCCTAGACCTTTTGAGAGCGCTTTAGGTAGACCTGATGGTTTCCTTGATTCAATACCAGGAAGGCCTCCATTTCCAAACCAGAGAAGTCCGTTTCCTGTAGGCTTGCATGATGATTTTTCAAGGAAGCCAAATGCTACTGCCGGTCACCCTGATTTTCTTTCACATGGTGCAGAATTTGATCATCATAGAGCTGATGGAATGCCCATTTTCAGAAACCCAGGTATGGATTTTGAAATGATATGCATAACTTATGCTTGATTTAGTAACTGAACTTGTGGAAGACTTGAATGGCAGCAGATCTTTTGGTTCATGAATGATATGCCAATGATGTCCTCTATTAAATTTGAATGGTTTACAGGTCCATTTGCTCAAGGGATGAGTGGTGGTTCTCATGGTCCTCCCCATAAAGTCCAGCTTGGCTCTGGTAACCTTCCTGGAAATTTACAACATTCTTTTGGGGGTCCGGAGTACCCTCCAACTCGTTTTAACCCTGGTGATTCTTTCCTTCCTCTAGTCTACATGTTTTTGGTTGGGTGTGGAGAACCCTATCAACATGGCCATTGCATTTAACTGAACCTTCTAGCCACCATTTTGCAGGTCACATGCATCCAGGTGATCCTAATCTTGTTGCTGACTATGCTCAGCATGGATTTCCCAAAGAATTAGCACACTTTGGTTTGGTGGGTCATTAGTGCTAGTGCATGAATTTATTCTTTATGTTACAATTCACTATCACTTTCCATTTGTTTATTGCTGATTATGTATTAGTTGACAGCTAAGCTGTTATTTGTTGTTCTGTATAGGGTGGACCCTTGAGAAATGGGAATGTTGGTTGGTGCCGAATATGCATGTTTAACTGTGGGAGTGCAGAGAACCTGGATCTGCATGTACAGACAAGGGAACATCAGCAATGTGCGATGGACATTGTCCTGAAAATGAAGCAAGATGTTGCAAAGAGGCAAAAGCTGTGAGATAGTTTTTTTTAACTAATCTGATTTTGAGTGTCCAAAGTTAAGCATCTCCCTGCTTATACACTCTGGATTCACCTCTTACTCAGGAGTTATGGCGGCCCCAAGTCATTCCACAACAAAAAGGTAGCTGGGAAAGGACACTTTCGTGGAAATAGGCGTTAGGTGTTAGCTGGTTCAGCCCTTGATGTGATTTTGAAGGTGAGTCGAGGTGGTTCCATTGTGATCCACAAGTACAACCATTTTGCCCCTATGGTTCAGTTGGTTACTTCCATTTTTTTTTTGCCAGGTTGCTACTGAATACTGATGCTTATGGACGTTTCAAAGGCAATTGAGAATTGAGATCTCTTCAGACTTCTTGTTCATGCAGTTCAGCACATGTGAAGTGGAACTTGTAATGGTCCCAAACTTTTGTTGCCATGTTGATCTGCAGAGTTCACATGCCTTTATGGTTCCTGTAGTTACCTTTTTGGATGTTGTGGAAATTCTTAAATTGCTAGTACCGTTTAATCTGCTATATATGATAATATATGACTCCTGTGTCTTTCAACTAGGTCCATGTTTCGTATATGGCAACCTCATTCTAGTACACCACACTGAAGCTTTTGCAAAAAAGACTCATTATTTGATTGTTTTTTGGATGGGCATAAAAATGGTAAATTTTCATTGGAAACTTTTGATAAGGGGCTAATGGAAAAATGTTTCTGGTACTTCCAGTGCATAGAATAACTAGTTTTGCTTATAGATTAGATCCCAAAACCTTAATTGTATACTTCTAAGGATTGATGCTGTATAATCTTTAATGAATACTTATCATGGAATCAGCAATGCTGTAATCCAAAAAGGAGGACAAAATCTGCTGCATTCCTGATTAAAACGTGGATTAGAGCTATTGACATGTCTATCTCATTGCAAAACAACAACATAGCTGCCCCAAGTAACAAAGTCCATCTCATTGAAATTGGTACTCTTTTTTTTGCCTGTGATGGCATCCCTTAATGTTAACGAGAGGATTAGAAGGGTGGAAGAAAACACAAATATGAAGAGGTTTGAGCTGGGAGTTGTAGCTTGAACGGTGCCGTGAGATGGGATGTGAGCATGTAGGAAGATAGAATAGATGGTGTCTAGTTGAAATGGGATTCAGAACCAAAGGATGCATGTGTGGGTTGTGCTGTAATGTTCTAAAAAGAAGAGAAAAGATAGAAGAAAAATGTTTGGTTCTCATATGAATACTGATGCCTGAATCATGTAGGCAGAGCTTGTTGATACCAATACTGGAGTTGTACTTGTTCACTAGAGTTAGTGATGGTTTGAGTATCATAGGTTTGGGGTTCAGAATAGGATCTCACTAGAACCCTATGGACACTAATTGCTGTAGATGAATCACTTCAGTTTTACTTAGGTTTGTAATTCACTACAGCTGGACGCATGGCTTATTCAGTTATGTTTGATGTGATTGTTCACATGTGATATATTTTGGCTGCTGGTGGCCTCTTTTTGTAGATGCGTTTCTTCCAAGGTGATCATTAAATCATTTGTCTTTTGCTGTTTGTTTGTAAAGGAGAAACTGGAAAGTGTAGGATAATTTCCAGCCGAGGGCTCTTCTGTCATACTTGCATGCTTTCCTAATGATGGTTTCGATGACATGCTTTCCTAACGATGGTAACTTGGTAAGGATGACATGCTTTGATAATGATGGTAAGGAAAGATACGTATTGAGCTTTTGTTACAATGCACTTTGAACTTTTTTTTATCAGAGTTTTCCCATATAGATTATGGCTGAAGTACTTAAGCTAGTCTATCATCTGTCAATCGCTTGCACACTAATGATTGCACTTATGTACTTGTGTGAGGCCATCATGAACTGCTATGCTTGTATGATTTGTAGGAAACAACATGAGATATAACTGATTGTGTGGATACATGCTCATTCCGTGTAAGGAGTGACATTAGGACTTTCCTAGACTTATTTAATGAGATTGCCGATTGGTTCTAGTGTGTCCCATCCCAGTGTAACATTTTGACCACTTTCCAGCCTTTAGTTAGTTTGCCTGGTAGTGTTGCCCATAGAAGATCCGCCACCCACCCACCCACCCACACACACACACAAAAGTTGCTTGGGAATATTTCTCCCAAAATTGGGCTGCTTGGGATTAAACTTATAAATTTTCTTCACCTGCTCGTGGATTTTATCCACTACTCAAATAGGTAGCCCGCTTGTGCAGCTTCTTTGACCTACTCTACTGTGATTTTTGATAGAAGTGTAATCAGACTTTAAGGTTATTTAGCAAGATGATTGTATTGCTCAGAGCAACTGAACACCTTTACTTCTACTCTATACTACACTTGATTGTAGCTGTTATTAGTTTGGATATCATTAAGCTATTGAGAAGGACCCACTCTTTCCCTTTCGCTGCATGCATAATTTGGTGATCAGCTGCTTGCAAATGATTTGGCCAGAGATTTACTCCCTCTGTTCGGCATATTTTCCCTTGCACAAAGACCAAGAAATCATTAAGATGACTACACTACCCCTCGTTACTTTCTGGAAAGACTGATAAGTTGTGTGGTTGGTTACCATGATAACTTAGCAATTGGCATGCCAAACTCTGGATTCATTGGTTTTGTAATTTCGGGGTCACCAATGTTTTGGTATAATTTTCGAAACCTGGCTGGCTCAAGTTCCTTCTGGTTTATGCCCTGATTTGGACCCAAAGACTTGTCTGTTAGAAATTTGTATTTTGAAGCTGTTGCACATTTGATCTTTTAGGTATAGACTGGTGGTAAATTTTTAGGAGGTTTAGAGGCATGAGTTGGAGGGCACACACTATCCACCTGTTTGGTCACAATGCAGCTGGATTTTCGTGAACCTGGTTCCCTCCATTTGCCACTAGTGTTAACAGTAAAAGGAAAATGAATGAACTTTGTTGTATCAATCGGTTCATTGCTACAAAACTATTCTGCAGGACAATATATTTTTTGTTCGTATTTGGCATAATAATACAGCTCTATTTTGCTTTTGCATCTATCTTGTTTTGTGTTACTTCTTTGGGATTCTTGTAGCAACTCAACTGATGATGGATGTGCCTGGGTGTCCACTACGTTCGTTCCAACTGCCTGCGCCTTTGCTCATTTTCCGCCTGCATCCGAAGTTTTTGACTCCACTGCACGTCTTATCCCTGATTTTTGAGTTCTTAAATGTAAAACGTCCGTGTTCCTTACTAATTAATACAGACACTGATGTAAACATTTTTTTTGTAATTTATTAAAATTTTCTTTCCAATGACAATGATGCGTGCCTATTAATTCATGTACCCCTCCAATGTAAATTGATATTCTTGTAATATATTCCTAAAAATTTCCAAGTGTAGTGTAAATGTATTCCCATGCTCGTTTTAGTGGGTGTGCGCCTACTAATTAATGCACCGACCGATTCAAAGAAATTCTTGTAATCTATTCTGAAAAAATACTGAAGAAGGTTGTAACGTAACGTAAGTGTGTGCCTACTAATTAATGCAACTGCCGATGTAAGTACTCTCTTCGTTTACGTGTGATATGACTTACATGCTCTTCTAGATTACACTTTGATACATTATATTGTTTATAGTTATAAATTTATAATTATTGAAGAATATATTTGCTCTTCTAAATTACACTTTGATACATTATATTGTTTATAGTTATAAATTTATAATTATTGAAGAATATATTTGATTATAAAATCTAACCATATCAAATTTATATTATAAAAATAAAAAATGTTGGCTAAATTATTGGTTAAAAATGGTAAAATTTGAATCTTGTTTGCACCTTGTAAAAATGAACGGAGGGAGGGAGTAATTTCTTGTAATACACTCCTACTGGGAAAGCTAACTAATGTTCGAGTCTTCAAGAGCTCCTAGCATTTTTTAAGTTTTGCAGTGTTTAACTACATTCGTGTAACAAATTTAGAATGACTTGTTTTGTCTTTTTGGAACGGAGGGAATATTAATTTTGACGCAATGTGAGTATTAATTTCGACGCGATGTGGTGCCACTTTTGTCCGAAACAGAGCTGAGTGTAGTGCATTGGGCTTACCGTAAAATGCCAGAAACTGTTGATATGTGCATGATTATTTACTGCTGGCATGCTATGCTTTTGCCCAACACCATTAGTGAGACCGAGCTTGAATGGACTTTATAACATTGGACCCTTTTAACAGAAACTTAATTAGTTGAGACGAAGTTAAATAATGGGGTATAGTTTTATAAAAACATATAATAGGGTATAGTTTGACATCCAGCACACAAACACTATGAAATTACGGATTGTCGGAGCTTAATGATAAGAAGCCACATAAGTCTATAACAACATAGCTTTATCGTTAACTGAACTACTCAAGTAGCCAACATAGTATGGGAAAGAGATGAGATGGGATGGGATATAGTGTCCCATACCCAATCACCCATGCCCATGTTTGGTATTGAATGTGATAGGGATAGCGAATATTTTAGTTTGCTATAATACCCTTGTTCATGAACCAATCAGGAAACAAAATTCTCATGTTAGTTACATATCAACTTTTTTGAAGTATTGATTCATGAACACATAGATACCATAGAACATTAGAACCTGTACATACTTATTCAAACCAAAATTTCCACTCTTCCTACAAATGACCAGGCCGACAGCAAAATGGAGTTCATACATTGGTGAACCACACAAGAGGGCACTAGAGGTGCACTATTTATTTAGCACTTTGAAGTACTTGTCGAATAAGCTCATGTTTGATTCAACTTTGCTTCGTTCCAACCAAATTATAAGAGCAGCCTTCACAATGGAACATGATTAAATTTTTCTAGCACATCAAACAATTGATCCCTCCTTTCAGCATCCTGGTTTTGAGCCTCAAGTTCTTTGGCAAATGCAATCTGGATAGCATTCGCGATAGCTGTATTATTTGCTGCTTCAACATCCACAAGAGTTTTGAGTGATTTTGCTACACTTGAAAACTTCAAAGCAAATGCATCATCATCAGATAACATCCTCCTGCGACCAGCTATAGATTTGCCCCAGGTTGATGGGTTGTTACCCTCGCATCACTGTTGAAAATTAGAGTCGACAGAACTTCCAGTTCGGTGGGGTTGGTTCAGTCACATTTGCGGAAGAATGTTCTTCATGCACTTCAAATTGATTCCCAGGGCCTTCAGTCTTGGCTCTTTTGCTAAATCACTAGTTCAATTTTGTTACTTCAGTCCAGTCAAGGAAGAAGAAACATTTCAATTTGCGTGGAGCCGAAAAACGATAAATGTCTATATTTTTCTTAGATTCCATACCTTATATTGCCTCGATTCTCAAGGTAATGTGGAATTGGAGGGATCTCAGCCCAGAGCTTGTCACCATGAGGAAACCACCTGCGCAACAACACATGAAGCAGGCATCACCTTTTTTTTTCTTTTGGAGCAAGGAGCATAAATCGCTCTCATTGTCTCGTCACATTAAGCAGCATCAAATTTGAAACACAAAAAGAATCAAAATAGTATAATACCATTACTGGAGTTGCCAATGGATGTAAGGTTGAGCTTTTCACCCATCAGAGTTGCAGTCACGTGATCTGCAGATGTGTCCATAAGACCATAACAGATCCTCGCACTCACCTTTCCTAGTTGGGAACATCCCTGTCCATTTCGCAATCCAAATGAAAGATGACATCATCCGAAACCTTGCATCCAAAGAAAGTATGCAGATCATGGCTGGGTGACAGTTTGACAGCAGCGTGATGTGTATTAACATGCAAAACCGATATGTCATCCTTATGGAAGTTAAAGGTCAATATCACTTAACTAGTAGTATGGAAACATTAAAAGAAAAAACACAAAGAAACCTGAAAGTACTGACATGAAGACCTAGTGGTCCCATCGGAAGCATAGTTTATTGAAAAGATGAGCCATGGTTAAATGCTTCTGATCTTTCTGCAGGGAATAAGAAGCAACCCTGTAAGAACAGCATAATACAACAATTGTGCAGAGATGTGGTCACAATCCAAGTAGAAAATAACTCTGTACTGCTCAATTTCAGTGACACTAAGAATACGTTATAATATACAGCTGATACATGACACTGTTGAATCTTCCGGTTGCCTCCTAGTGCCTCTGAAATCTGAATAGTGTGATTTTATGCCAGGTTCTTCACGTGGTTGCTGAAGCAGTTGGTCATCCACACCACATCAAGAATCCCTGCATAATCTGTCCGAACACCAAAGCGTCAGAAATTTCAAGGACAAATTTTTTGGGGGAAAGTTTCCGGGGGCAAGTTCAGCATGAAGTTTACAGATTATCAGTTACTATTGTAAAGCAAATATTTTGAGACTACTTGCAAAATTGTTTGAACATTTGAAATGCTTGGCACTGCAAGAATTGATACAGAATCATACAATTGACCCAAATCAAAGGCAGAAGACTTGGAACACCAAGAAATTTTACAGCTTCAGGCCAATGTGTACATCTACTAGAAAAAAAATGCAGTCTCTACTAGAGAAACACCATTTTGAATGAGCTGACACTCTGACTGTAGAGTCCACCATTCTTCTGGAGCTGTTTTCTACAAAACACAGAATGGCGTAGCTGAAATTGGTATGATCTTTGTAGTAAGAATGTGCTTTTAACAGCCTTCAATCTTTTGGATGGAAATTCTCTGGCCTTCGGGATCTTGGCAGCATCTATACCACCGCTGCCTAGCGCGTTCGTCATCTGAAGAAAACTGGAACGTGTTCGACCATTCATTGCATGTCCATTACTTTCTTCAAAACTTTGAAGCTTGTTACTTTCTGATATTTGCATGTTACTACTGTCATCTGAATGATCTGAATCGTCACTCGCATGGCAACCGTTGGAGGAACCATTTGCCTGTTTGGCGTTCTCTATCAAACCAACAGCTTTCCATGCATCAGCAATGAGACCGTAGGTGGTTTGCTTCGGCTTGACACCAGTCTCCTGCATCATCTGAAGGACTTCCTCAGCTTTCCATGGTTGCTTCTGTTCACTGTAACCCCAGATCAGAGTCTCAAATGTCCTGAGATTGGGATGGACGCCTGATTTGCACATCTTTTCATAGACTCTCATGGCACTATCCATGTCGGCCACGCTGCACCACCCGCTGATGACAGTCGTGAAGGTGACGACATTTGGGCGGACACCAAGCTGGCTCATTTGCAGCAGGAGCTCTTCTGCTTTCTCAGGCTGCTGAGCACGGACGTATCCTTTGGCAAGAATACTGTACACCTGAGGATCTGGTTCGATTCCTGCCTCGATCATCTTGTCAAACACCTTCATGCATTTGGCCATGTGGCCTAGCGAGCTGAATGTGTTCAACTGGTGACTGTAGGTGACAATGTCAGGCTTGATGCCAAACTGCTCCATCAGCCTAAGGATCTGCATCACATCAACACAAGATTAAACAATTCATTCTCCTGGCATGTACATGAACAGAAGTGGAATGTTTTGTCCTGAACTCACATTATTGACTGCAGCCATGTCATTTGCATCGAGAAAGCCCTTGAGCAACGTGTTGAAGATAACGACGTTAGGGATGACTCCTGCGTCCTTCATTTGCCGGACGCACCGGAGTGCCTCCTCCAACCTGCCCTCCCGGCAATAACCACCAATGATTATGCCCCATGTTCGCTCGCTGGTGCGCACTCTAGTCTGAATCTCCACAATGAGCTCTTCTGCTCTCCATGTCTCGTCATTATTGGCATATGCGCTGGCTATGGTATTGTAGGTGATAATATCGGGCTCAAGACCACTCGCTCGCATCTTTCCCACAATGCTCCAGGCCTCCTCAACATTTCTCTGGTCACACCAGGCCTTCACAAGAATGTTGTATGTTGTTAAGTTAGGCCTGACTGACTCTTCAACGCCCATCATGTCGAAGACACGCTGTGATTCTTCTGGTTTGCCTACAATGCCATATCCTTTTATTAGTGTATTGAAGGTGCTTGTTGTTGGGTGGCAGCCAGAATGCTTCATTTTCCAGAACGTGTTTATTGCTTCACCCATCCGCTTTGCCTCGACAAATGCATTGATCAAGGCATTGAAAAATATGGAGTCTGGCCTCAATCCAGCTAGCTCAACTTGAGCGAGAAGTGATGGAATCGACTCGAACATCCTCTGGTTTGTCAGGGCAGTCAGTAGAGTTGTGTATGTGACCAGCGAAGGCTTGTGTCCCTCATCCACCAGGTGCTTGAATACAGAGTGTGCTTGGTAAGGCTTCTTTGAGTTGATCAGAGCACGCATTTGTCTTGTCCGGTTAATGACCGATTGGCAAGAATGCCCTTTTGCACATGTTGTGCACAGCTGCTGGTTTTGGCCTTTTGATGGTTGTAAAGCGCCATTGTGTTCCTGCTTCTCCTGAAACACAAGGAATATTTTCTTGTAACTGGAAATAAGTAGGGAGAGAACAGTAGGAAGGCCATCCTCGAGCGATATGGATTTGATATGCTGATTGTGTTTCCATATTTATTTAAACCCCAAGACCAAGTAAGGAACCAAACTTCTGATACACAACAGAATTGTCTTCTATGTATTATGCAAAGAAAAACTTGCGGCATATCAACATAGTCGGAAAACTTATTGCTACATGCAACTACATACTGCAGTAAGTTAATTCAGCGCGTATAGCTTTGGAAAATGTTTTTTCCCCTTTCAAACGTTAGGCAGAGGAACAATGCAGTGCGATGACATGGACAGCTAGCGATGACTAAAAAACTGTGCTTTTGGATGCTTACTTTGTCATGTGGTCCATTATTCATCCCGTCTCCATTGATTCTTGCCTTTCCGGTGCTCGTCAAAGTGGAGGTCAGTGTCAGCTGTACTCCGTTCTCTACCATGATACCATGCTGGTAGAAGACCGCTCTTCAGCCTGGTCCGTGATGCAGATTTCAGATTCAGTAACTTAAAAGAAATGCAATTAACCAGGATATGCTGTGGTACAAAAAAATTCTGTCTGCAGTCTGCCCAACATACTGTGGTTAGTGCACTAAAGATGCATGGAGCACAAGTAGGGAACCACACTTAGACAGCAGACTATGCTCCAAACATTGACTTGGTATAGTGCTCAGATGCAGAGCTGAAAAGTATCTGACATAACTGAAGATCTTGCATCACACTACACATGGACTAGGATATTACAAGAAGTAGCACGTCAGGAAATGAGGAAAGAGCATGGATTCACTAGAACATAGCGTCGGCATGAACCGTACGCGCAGCGTGAGAACTGGACGGCGAGACGAGGGCTCGCACAGCGAAACAGCAGGAAGGCGTAAGAGTTGTTGATCCGAGCAAGCAAAGCAGCCAGACAGACACAGCTCGTCGTCCTTACCGAGGGAGGGGCGGAAGAGGGAAGCAGCGCAGGGCCGGACGGGCCTCCACGGCAGTCCAGTCCAGCTCAGTACAGGTGCCCGGGCGGTGGGGAGCAACGGGAGGAGGATGGAGGAGGGAGCGACGTGGAGCTTGCGGCGGCGGGGAAGATGACTGGCTGAGGATGGAGGGAGAGGGAGTGCTTTGCTGGCGCAGGCGGGCGGAGAGAGCCACAAGAAATTGGGTGGATGGGAACTGACGGTGGGTCCGCCTCCCCGGGCTGAGGCGTGGGCCCGCCCCCATGGCAGCTCGCAATTCGCCAGTACGGCAGTACGTAACATAAAAGTTAATAAAAGTGTGGACGACACGTGACTACGCTAGCCCGCACCGGCCACCGGGTGCTGGTGGCCAAAAGGTTGCGAGGGGATGATTTTGAAAAAAAAAAAGGAAAGAAAAGAAAGTAGGCTAAACCGGTCAAACTTGTGTACGGTGGATGGTCTGTCATGACCATTTATAAAATATTTGTGGAGTTCCTTAGAAAATTGTTTATGGAAAGTTTTCTAAGAACACATTTTTAATTAAAAAATCTAAAAGTTACTTTGTATAAAAGATTGCAAAAAAGCTGCAAAACTAATTTTTCATCCTTCAAGAAAATATGTAGTTAACCGCATGTTATCCAAATTTCATCCTTCAACTACACAAAAAATCTGATTTTCAACCCACAACCACAAAACTGGACATGGAGGGCCATCCTAGCAGGGGCGGAACTTGACAAAAATACAGGGGATGCGCCACTTCACAATATATGTAGAATATTCATTCTAACGTGGTGAAAATGCAAAAGTGATAAGTGATTATGGATTTTTTTTTCTGGGAGCGGTCGCACCTAGTGCCACCAATGTAGCCCCATCCTTACATCCAAGTGTCAAAAACTGGGTAAAGTTGTCCCTTTGGGTGGTTTCAAGAGTGTTTCATTTTCTAGAAATTTAAAAAGTTTTGGTTTGATGAAAAAAATTCATAACTAATTTATTTTAAATCACAAAAATATCAAATTGGTGCCAAGAATTTTTGGAAAATGTAACCTATCTATTGGAGTTCTATTTATCATTATTTGAATCTTAGTTCCTTGTATTTTATTACGAGCAATAAAACACTAGGAACAATAACAAATATGATGCAAATTGTTCTTCGAGGATGGCCTCAAAGTGAACTCTGTCACAACAGTTCGTGGGCTCACCTTCGGCAGGAACAAGGCTTCCCCCGGCAAAGTGTTCCTAGCGAGTGTCTATCCTAACTTCCTATCTACAAGCTGAAGTTAAAGACGAACTAGAAACCATAAATGCGAAATAGTAAATGTGAATAACATTTATTAGCTTCGGACCAGCCGTCCCATCAGTTACAGTGGCTCCACTTTTTATAGGGAGATCAACTGCCATAAAGTACAATTACAATTTACCGTTACACAATGGCTGGATTCCTAGAATATTCCAGAGTACAACAGGAAATACGGCCTTCCTACAGACTCCTCCAACTGGCTCTTGTACGACTCCCTCGCTCCACATGGTGGACCATGTGACCTTTCAACGTACGCCTGGCTTCAGAGATCGAGGTGCTCTTCGTTGGGCCACTCCGCTTTTTCCTCCGAGGACGATTCACGGTGCATTCAAGTCGGTCGCTTGAAACGACCTGAATCCCCTTTCTGAGAATTCAAGCCTACGCACCTCCGTGATAGTCCTAGGAAGGCTATCACATGCGAATCCCTGTCTCAGATAGTACAAATTCATACCAACACAGAAAAAAATAGAGCAGCAACAGAGTAACTATCATAAATATCGAGTACATCACTTCGGCACATGCCAGTACAAGTCCATCAGGACTGAATCATGAAAGGTAAAACATCTACGTAGCGGAAACATGTAGCGTGGCGAACATCATCTCCAGAGGCGACTTGAGTGAGTGACCATCCCTAGTCTTCCCATCCATCGGTGTCGAAGTCGTAGTCGGGCTCCGACCCTCAAAAGCCACCATCTACCTGAGAAGCGGGTAGGCCATATCAACACCCAAAAACAGCAAGCCAAGAAAACAGGGGAATAATACTATATGCATGAGTAAACCTATATATGGTTGTGGAGGTTTATGCAGCAGCAGCAACAATCAAGGATGCATCAAAGCAATATCATCTCTGAGGTCAACACCTCACATCAAGGAAGTCGTCACAAATCACCAGATCCTTCACCCAAGAATCCAGCACCCAAACACACTAGGTGATGTAAGAGTTCCCTTCCCTCACATCTCAACGGCAAATGCCGGCCTATCTCAAAAAGGGAAGGTAGAAGTATAATATAACTCTAGTCAGAAGTAGCGGTAGTTAACAATACTGACCATAATCAGTGGACACGGACTATAGCCATAGGTTTATACACTCTGCAGAGGCTGTACAACTATACCCGCACGGATGGAGCCTGAACGGTAGCAATCCGTTCAAACCCCATCTAACGGTCGGAACCCTAGTAAGTGGATAGTACTCTCCTATTTCCTCGAGTCTGGAACCGTCCTCAACTGCAGGGCACGCCGTCACTAGTTGAGGGCCTTGAAGCTTTGAAACCTATCCACGTCAGGGTGCATATGGTCAGAGCAGGTCAACGCCTCGAACTCCTTACACTGATCCTCCAATCCGCCTACAGGCTGAGTACTATCCACCACTAGTCTTGGACCGAACCCCGCCCATAACAAGGCGAACGGTATATACGAAAATAGATACAGTGACCGGTGGTAAACTGACTCGGTCCTTAGGGGCTGAGAGCGAGCACTCCACTCCACAAGTATGTGCCGAAGCACCTGCAATGTACAAGTACGCCACCTGCTCCTTAGTGTCAAACAAGGTACCCGCCACAGGTAAGGGCGTGGAGAGAGTCCAAAATGCTCTTCCCTAGCAAGGTACTCCTCAGTACCAACCGCGACTCGCTCCCGCCAAAACACATCAAGGAATCACACTCACCCAAAACACATGCGAGAGTGTACAAGAAATCCCATCACCAAAATCATGGCATATGCCCATCCATAACTCAAAAACATATATATGGATATAAGTAAGGTGGACTAGTTAGGGGTCTATAGCTAGCCCACAAGTAGGTAACAAGGATGATAGGATAATCAATTATCAAGTAATGGCTAGAAACATAGGCTATGCAATCAATCATCATCCAAGCATCATAAATAAAACGCTAGCAACTAAGTATTCGTAGGATCTATATGATTAGGAGTGACATGACACCTTATCCATTATTGTTGAGGTCCTCTTTGGTGTAGTCGAGGTCTTGAGAGTCTTCCAGGTCGTAGCTCAGGTTTGAACAGAACGAGATACGACGCAATATAAATTTATAGGCAATACATCTAAGAAAAAACTCCAAGAAATCCAAACTTAAAAGATCAAAATAACACCAAACTAGCTACAAACAGCACATGCTCGATTTTATGAATTTAATGCAACTCGTTTCATATTTTTCTAAGTTCAAATGAATTAGTTATGAATTTTATAAAATTAAAGGATTTATTTAATTATTTAATTAATTTCGGACATTCATTAATTAGGGTGACACATGTCAGGTTCTGTCGCGTCACGTGGAAGCACGGGAGGGGGCCATGTGTTGGCTAACGTCAGCGTGACGTTTGCGTTGACCTGGTCAACGTTAACCGGTCAGCAATCAAATGGGCCCCACTGGTCAGCGGCCCCCATTAGTCAGTTAATGGGCCCCATGAGTGGGCCCAGCCCTTTGACAAGTTAGCACCACGTGGCACATACATGGCGGGCGCAATGCATCACGGTGCAACACGGCGCGACGAGGCGCAACGTCGCGGGGTTAGGCAGCGGTGACCGCGCCTATGATGCCATGACACGGCGTGACGTCGCGGCCCGATGTGGGCTAGCGTGCGGCGGTCGGCAGCGTGGCGTGGCATGCCACGCCATGGTGAGGCTGGCGTGGCATGAGCGTGGAGCAGGTGGACGTCGGCGGCAAGGTGGGCACGCAGCATGGAGCGGCGGCACGACGCGGCGGGGCTGTGGCCCGACCAAAGGCTCACCTTTGGCTGGGATGAGGCTGGGCTGCGGTGCGGGCGATGTGGCGAGGCACGGCTGCATGTGCATGGTCACGGGGAAGTCCCCGGCCGCGGCACGGCCAACCGACACTCGCGGTGTCCCGGCATCCCAGGGCCGTGGCGAGGGCGCGACTGCGCGGGATGGCGGCGGCGGCTCCTGCCTAGCAAGCAGCACGACGGCTGGACAACACGTGACATGAGGGCAACGGCTCGACAGTCGGTCAGAGGTGCCAAGGAAAGAATGAGGGATGGGCGACGGTGCTCACGGTGGGGCAGAGGTGAAGACGTCGCCGGCTTGGTGGAGGCTTGCGGTACGGTGGTGGCGATAGCTCCTCCTCGGCACAGCTTCCCTCCGGCGGCGACGACGGTGGCGGGCGGCTTCGGCTCCGACCTCTCCTCTCCCCAGGGCAGCAGCTTCTCCGGCGCGATGGTGGCTCCAACGCGACCTTTCCCTCTTCCCTTCTCCTCATCCTCTCCTTCTCTTCCTTCCTTCCCCTCCCCTCTCTTCCTCTCAGGTTGGTGGCAGCGGTGAAGGGAAAAACCCCAGAGCGTGAATGGTTGGGCGGAGTGGCTGCCGGACGGGGGTATTTATAGCCCTCGGCCGGGGCTAGGGTTGTGGGCGCTGGGCACGAGCGTGCATGGCCGTCCATCCTTAGCGGGCGTGCCCGAGGGTGGTGTGTGTGGCGGAACCGCCCAAATTAACTTATCTAAAGCATATTTAAGTCGCCTAACACGCGATCATGTACTTTAATCAAGTTAACTTGGTGGTCCGTTGGATTTCATCCAATAAACCACTTAACACAGGATCGAGAAAGCATAGTTGACGTGAAGGTTAGTGGTTCCAGAGATTACAATAGACCATCCAGGTTAAACAAGTGCATCAATTTATTACAACATCGAGTTCGAAATTCAAACACAGTTTGCAGAGTTTCAAGCAGCAGAAATAAATAAGCGGAAGCTAACGTCATTGCCGGACATCATGACGAAGTCGATCATGACATCAATGATCCCGATCCTCGCCGTCCGAGGAGGGATCCCACTCTACCGTCCAACCAGGAGGAAGCTAGGGAGGCCAAGTGCCACTTGCAGCAAGCTCAGAGGTGTCAACATCACCTGAAAGAGATATGCCACAACAAGGCTGAGCGACTACGCTCAACAAGACTTAACCGACCGGTGGTACTAATCCACCAACACTTAAACATGCAAGCTTTTTGGCTCTAGGGTTTGTTTTTGCCAAAAGCGACTAGAGTAGGTCCTTACTTTCAATATTTTAGCCACAAGTTCTAAGTTCATTTACCCATCTAAGTTAGCAACTATACTAAACAAGCATAGTTTCCAAACAATTTATGACAAGCATTAATATTAACATCATCATCAAGTTCCATTCTTACTCAGCGTAGCATAGCGATCAAGCAGTCCCAAATTGTGAGAGGCAGACGAATCGATTCGAATTTCTTAACCATGCATGACGAACCTAATCCCACGACATCCGCGCACCGCGAAGGGTCGCTTCATTTATCAGCCGTCCCTATCAATTCCCAGACCCGTGTCAGGCCCACTTCCCTTGGTACAAGGCTCCATAGACCCGGCCTCTGCCGTTCTATGACCGCACTTGTCACCACATGCGGTCGTAAGGGAACTCCGTTCCAGAGACAGTGGAATGATCTGCTCACGTTCCGGTTCAATCAGGTACTAGGCTTCCCCATCCCATACTAGGTATGAGATTAGTACTTTCAAACACTTGATCATGAACACTATCACATCTCGACCTTAGTCCAATTTCATGTAGACAGACGGGACAAACCACTGAGTATCGAACATAAGCCCGGCCCCGTCCATCGTCCTTATAGTTGCAACATACGTAAAGCAATCAACTCCTATAACTCGCGAGTGCAGGCAATCGCTTGACTTTTATCGAGTCCTACTAAGCATGGCAACTACTCGACTTAATATACTAGTGTTCAGATCAAGGGGCACTATATTCATGCATCTATGGTTTCAATCAATTCCTAGAAACTTAAATGCACAATCAAAACAACCAATATATTGCGAGTATTGAAACATAGGAATTTATGCTCTGGGGCTTGCCTTCATGCAGGGAGGTAGCAAACGGGTCTTCGGCTTGCTCGGGCTCGACTCCGACGGGCTGCAGCTCAACTACAGCTCCTTTTTCTGGCGCCGGGTGAAGCTCGTAAGTCTTGTCAGTGAGGTTCAGCTCTACACGAAATGCAATGTATCAAGTTAAATTCCCAAACTACCGAAGAAGGAGTTATATTAGGGCCACATTCACCTAAACAAGGTTTTAGACCTTCTTTATTCAAATAAGGAGGGTGGGTGGGGTGCGAAGCCGGGGGCTGATTTGATGGTGATTGTGTACATATAAGCACTTACTTTTATTAAACCTTAGATCGGAAAGTTATTCTATTTCTGAATGTTCTTTTGTATCTCTTCCAATATTACCTTTATTACCTTAAGGTAGCTTATATTTAAATATTTTTATAGCAGAAACCTTAATGAAACTGGTCATGAAATTTTAATAGTGAGTTATAGGGGTGATACAGAGCCTTTGATGAACTTTTCACGATTTTTAGTGAAGGGCATCTTTTTCTGTACATTTACCCTATTTATTCTTCCCTAAACAGGAAAGTGGTCCTTCTTTCTATTTCTGGCCAGTTCCATATTTTTCCAACAAAATACATTATACCACTGACTTACTCCAAAAGGTGTCATATTTTTATCCTTTCTGGTTTAATTATTATGCAAAAAGGCAAAAACAAGCTTAGATTTCAATGGTAAAACTAAACAGAGAAATAAGCATCTAAGATGGGTTCCAAAACATTTTTCCAAGCTTCTACTATCTGAAATAAACACTTGAGAGTTGGATTTAACATTTTAGAATTTTTCTATGATTTGTTATGATTTAAATAGCCTAAACAAGAATTAAAACACATAACATTAATTCTAAAAGTGACATGTGCCAAAAGTATTTTATTAAAAACTACTCTTTAAACTGAGTCTAGCAAAACTGGTTTGATATTTTCCTGAATTTTCTATGAGTTTTGGTTCCAAAGTTAAACATATATTCTACCGATATAAAAAGATAAACCGCGGCAAACTTACGGTCTAGCCCCTCGGTCAACGGTTTAGTCGCGCAAAGGTCCCTGGTTTTAGCACTAAAGCCCCTAATTTGACTTTCTCAATCGCAATTAGATCCTTGGGCGCGCGCGGCGGCGGTCGGCCAAAATTCCGACGACTTGCCGGCGGCCTATGGGCGGTAAGGGGCCCGGAAGGCTTACGGGCTCACCTTAGGCTGGTTTGAAGCAGTTGGGGGCGATGGGGAGGCTCGGTCGGGGTGGAACGGTAGAAGGGCAGGAAGCTTCGGGTGGCGGTGAAGTCCGGCGGTGGCACTCTTCACGGGCAACAAGCAAGCTCTAGAGCTACACGAGAGGGAGGCGAAGTGGCTGGTGGTGTCGGCGTGGTGCGGGGTTGAGCGGAAGGGGGAGCTCCACGGTGAGCTCGCGCGGCAGCGTGTGAGCATGGAGCAGAGGAGCTTGCGGCGACGGAGCTTGGCGAGCGGGTGAGGTTTTGGACGGGGTTAGCTGGAGCAGAGAGAGAGGCGAAGGGGAGCACGGTAGTACCGGCGGGGTTTATATAGGTGCCGGGGCTCTTGGCAAGCCGGTGGGCTGGAGGAGAGCGGGGCGCGTGCTGTCGCAGCCATTAATGGCGACGACACCATTGGCGGACAGAAGGGAAAGAGGGGCGCGGCAGGCGAGGCGACAGGCACGGGCGAAGCGACGCAAGCGTGCGCGGCAATAGCGGGTTTGCCGGGGCACGTCACTGGCGAGGCGGGGAGGAGTTGTCATGGCCGGGGCGGCGGTTGGCGAAAGCGGCGGCGTCACGGGGCACAAGCAGGCATAGCCGCGGCAGGCCTTGACGGGAGAGACGAGGAGCGTCGGGGCGCGGCCGGAGATCCTGGCGGAGTGGATCGCGCACGGGGTGCGAGGCGGCACCGGGCGCAGCGGCAACCGGCTTCGGCCGCGGAGTGGCCGAGACGGCGGTGTGTCCGCGGGCAGAGAGCTCGCAAGGCCTCAGGCATGGCGAGACGGGGCGGAGGAGCGGTAGGGCAACGTCGAGCGCGACTGGAGAACGAGGCGTGTCGACCCATCTTGTCGCGATCGGCGACTGGGCAAGGCGGTTTCGCCGGTGAAGCCGCGCCACACAGCGGCGGCGCTCTGGAGCACATGGCGCGCATGCCCTGGTGCGCGCTCTAGGCTGAAGGATTCGCAGGATCCTTTCCCGGGTCGATTTCCCAGCGCAGGATCTCCCCAATCTTGAACCTCACGACATTAACTCCCTTTACAAAAGTTGTAGTCCTTAGACCAAAGCTCAACTTTTGTAATTGAACCAAGTTCAAAATCGTGGTGGATTCGGAGATTCAAAACTCCAAAGTTTTGAGGAACGCCGGTTTCCCGGACTTGGAGAAAAACAACGGCTTGGCTGTTTTTAGGGTGTTTGGCTAACTTGAGCTGCAATTTTGAAAAGCTTCTGAGGTGAATTGGACTAGGGTCCAATCGACAAAGTTGTAGTATAAGCTTCGTTCTCAAACTCTTATAAAGGATTTTTCTGATGTTTGGTTCAACTTTTAAGAGATAAGCTCATGCCAAGACTTGGTCTAGATTGCAAGTCTTGGGCTAAGTTGACCAAACTCGGTGACTTTGACCTGGATTTTGAAGGCCTTCAGGGAAGATTTAGAACTTACTCCTTAAATAAAAGTTGTTAAGGTCTCAAAGCTCTAAAACTTTCATATAGATCTCAGCTTGAGTTTATATTAGAAATTTCGAAATACAAAGCCCCAAAGTTGGGACTTAATCTATTTTTCTTAAATTGACATAGATTTATACTTCGAGTTTTTGAAGGTCTTCTGCTCAGATTCCAGCAAAACACCAAAAATAAAAGTTGTCAAGAAAGTTGAGTTCTACAACTCTTAGTTGGACAGATTTTTAAGTACTTAAGCAAAAATTTACGGTAGTGTTCAAACAGCGGTTTAGCTCGTGAGGGGCAAAAGTGTCTTTTTACTTGCCATCACCACGGCCAAGGTTCTTCTTCTTTATGCGCTAATGACTTTATTTAGGATTTAAGCATGGCTTAATTAATCTAGGTTGTTACAGCCTACCCCCTTAAAAGGAATCTCGTCTCGAGATTCGAGTGCAAGGACGAACTAGTGTGGTTTGCGCGTCTTACCTCCTTGATCGAAAAGAAAACCGCAGAAGTGCTTATTCAGGTATTCCTCTATTTCTCATGTCGCTTCATCTTCCGTGTGGTTACTCCATTAAATTTTATACATCTTCACAACTTGCCTTTGGGTGTATCTTTCCTTACGATCGAGGACTTTGGCAGGATACTCTGCATAGGATAAATCGGGCTCAATTTCGAGTTGTTCCTGCTCCAAAATTTCGGTCGGGACTCGAACACATTTCTTTAGTTGAGAGACATGGAAGATGTCGTGAATAGCTGAAAGTTGTTTAGGAAGTTTGATCCAGTATGTGATGCGTCTGCATATCTCCACAATTTCATAGGGGCCAATGTATCGGGGAGTCAATTTCCCTTTGACCCCAAATCGTTGTACACCTTTAGTCGGGGAGACTCGAAGGTATACATGATCACCAATATCAAACTGCAAGGGTTTTCTCCTTTTGTCGGAGTAACTTTTCTGCCATGATTGAGCAGCCGTGAGATGTGCCTGAATTACTTTTACTTGTTCTTCGGCTTCAATCACTAGATCGGGTCCATATGTCCTTCTTTCTCCCGCTTGTGACCAACTCAATGGTGTTCGACACCTTCGGCCATACAAGGCTTCAAATGGTGCCATTTTCAAGCTAGACTGGTAGCTATTGTTGTAAGAAAATTCTGCTAATGACAAGCATTTGTCCCAATTTTTGTCAAAATGTATGACGTAAGAGCGTAGCATGTCTTCTAGAATTTGATTTACCCTTTCTGTTTGGCCATCAGTCTGAGGGTGGTAACTAGAGCTACAAATTAATTTGGTGCCAAGCGATGACTGTAGTTCTTCCCAAAAGCGTGCCACAAACTGAGCACCTCGATCAAAGATGATCGTCTTCGGAATACCATGTCAGGAAACAATATGGTCAAGGTATAACTCTGCATATTTTCGAGCGGTGTAGGTGGTGTGTCGTTGTCAAGATTTGCGGATCAAGACTACGGCTAGTAAATTTCTTTTATGCGCGTAAGGCTTCGGATGGTGGCGTGGGAAGACACGGGGTTAGACTAGTTCGGGCAAGGAAAGCCCTACGTCCAGTATGGGGAGCTGCTCGTGTTGCCCACGTGGGGTTTGTAGTAGGGGGTAAAAACGGGCGAGAGAGGGAGCCGGTCCCAAGTCTCTTGGGTGCGCACTGATGCTCTAGAGGTGAGTGTGTGGGTTCTGTTGGCCTGAGAGTCCTCTTTGTATTGAGGCTCCCTGGTTCTCCTTTTATAGCGCAAGGAGGGCTCAGGGTTACAGGTGAACCGGGTGTGCGTAGAAGTAAAAGAGATAAGCTAAGTAAAGTAAAGTACAAGGACAAGGACCAAGTTCCCGGGTCGCCGCCTCCTGCTCTAGCCTTTGGCTCCTGTCAGCGCGTCCATCGGAGGAGGGCGGTTGTCTTCGGATCCTGTCGACAATCTTCCTGGCGACTGCTGCCGCCAAGCATGATGATGGTGTTCGGTCATGGCAACTGTGCACGTTGGGGGAGACGGCTGACCCCTGTTGTCCTGCTTACGATCCGTGGGACACGGACGTCGCGTCCCTGTCGCCGGTTATGCGGGGCGCGAGAGCGGGCGGAGCTCCCTCCTATGCTGGGCTGCGCGTGCCATGAGTGCCTTATGACGAATCAGGGGGAGCCGCGGCCACTATAGCCTGTGCGGTCGTGGCTACAGTGTTCCACCCGGGTACTTGTGGCGGTCACGTCGAGGGGCGCGGGCGCCTTTCTGCGCGCTAGAGCCGCGGTGCATTTACGGCAAGATCGGTGAGGGGCTCACGAGATCCGCGCCCTCGTCTGCCGGTCTGTGCCTGAGGCGGACCCTTGTCTTGTGGGTCCGGATGAGTCCGACCCCCTACTCCTGGGGTCGGGCGAGGCGGAACCTTGTGGCGAGGGGTCGGGCGTATTCGACCCTGGGACCGTGCGTCGAGCGAGGCAGAGTTTTGCCATCGAGGGATCGGGAGTGTCCGACCCCAGGGCCCTGGGTCGGGCGAGGCGGAGCGGGATGTTCCTTTCCCACGTTGGGCAGGCGGCAATCGTCATTACCGCAGGTGGGCCTGGGCCTTCATGATTGTCGTTTTAAGGGGCATTAGGAGGTCGTTAATATTTTCCCCCAACATGGTGTGAACAGGAATGAAATGCGCGGTCTTGGTCAGGCGATCCACTATAACCCAAATGGAGTCGTGGTGCTGAGAGGTAACGGGTAATCCAACAATGAAATCCATGCTGATATCCTCCCATTTCCAGAATGGGATAGGTAGCGGTTGCAAGGTGTCTGCTACCTTCAAGTGGCTTGCCTTGACACGTTGACACATGTCGCACTCCGAGACATAGCACGCAATTTCCGGTTTCATTCCACTCCACCAAAAAGTTTGACGGAGGTCATGATACATCCTATTGCTACCGGGATGAATCGAGAACATGGAGAGATGTGCTTCATCCAGAATTTGCTTTCTAAGATCGGGGTTAGATGGAACAACGAGTCGATCCTCATAGTACACTATTCCCTTTTCATCTTGTCGAAAATGCCTATACCCCTCATCTCTTTGTGCAATCTTCCCCTTAATGAGCTTTATTTCCTCATCTTCTAATTGTGCTAACCCAATTTGGTCCTCTACGGTAGATTCAATGGAAACATTGATGAGGACATCCCTTCCAATGATACAACCACGCCTACTATGCAGCAAGGACCAATGACAAGAGCCCGTGCACGAGAGCTAAATTATCAGGTTAACTCATTCCTCACTGTCCATAAATCCTCATCTCAGAATTGGATGCTACTAAGTCATTGTGATGATTTTATTATTATTAGGAATGATGGAGAGGAGCCTAATGGATCAACCAATCAGTTTGGGCATCAAGATCACACAATAAGAAAGCACAAGATCGGACATCAAGTTTAGACTTCAAGTTCGTACAGCCAGGCAACATCAAATTGACGTGGCAATATTTCTCAACTCCGGATGTTGTTTGAGGCATATGAGTACTCATTGGAAAGCTCTTAAAGTTCACTTTCAGATGGATCCAACCTCATGATGAAATTCCACCGGAGCTGAGCAGAATTGACAAAGAGACGTTCGGCCTTCCAGTCTTGGGCTGAAACCCTTATATCTCGTGCAGCCCACTAGGGGCCCTTTCCAGCTTAGGGTTTACACCCTCCCACGCCTCCTTGCTGTTGCCCATGTATAAATACATCTAGCAGCCACCAGGATGAACTTGGGTTTTGTTTTAGATGCAAGTTAGCTACTGCTACTTCCTAGTGAACGCGTGTGTCGACCAGACCACCCGATTTGCTTGATTCAAGACCCCAACTCGTGATTCAGGTTTCATTTGTTTCAGATCCGTGGGTTTATTTGCTTGTTCATCTTGTTCTTGCTTGTTCTCGATTGCTAGCAGGTTCAAGGGTGTTCTTGGCCCGGCAAGAACAGCCAACGTCGGAATCGGTATACCTGTTGCTAAGGCGCAGCATCCTGTGATTGTTGTAGTCGGACAGCCAACGTTGATTCCACCCCCAAATCGAAGTTACCCCTCCTCTCATCGAAAGATTGGGAACAGCCCCTGCCATATCATGTGGTATCAGAGCAAGGTTAATCGGTGAGAGTAACTACCCATTCTTTACTTTACCTACAGTCCAAAAATACCCAAAAAGATAGATAGGCTAGATCTGAAATCCCAAAAACAAAACTAGTTGGAGCCCTTGCTGTTCTACCTAGTTCTTGGCTTGTTGAGTTTGTGGTTGCATCATGGTGTCAAGTGCTGGTTCTTAAGTTCTAATCCATTAGAGTTTTGAGTTCTTGTCACGTTTTTATCACCATTAGATTCGCTGCCACATTCCCCCCCCCCACCTTTTTCACGCTGCTGCATTTGCCCACTATTTTCGCAATCCCCACTTTCAGATCTGCACGAGAAGAAATCAGCTCTATTTCTTGCATCCGATCTCCGATTCAAGTGTTTAGATACATTCTGGAAAGGTTACTTTGTGCTCTTTCAGGGAAAATTAACCTTGCCGCCAAATTCTTTCTGAGCGCCTTGCAAACGCTATGGAGATTTCCGCATATCTGCTGTGTAATCTGCTTGTTTGCCGCTGTTGGGTGATTACGTTTGTGTCTAGGCTCACGTCTCTAATATGGTTTAGCCTAGGACCAGCACAGTACCATTGTGAACATTTATTCAACTTGCTTTGGCTAACGTGGTTCTAGCTGTTCCTTGATTTTTTTTTCTTGCAGCCACCTATAGCTCCACAAATTATCTACTACGTCACAGGGCTGTGCTTGTGTAACATTTTGTGCTGTTCTTGCCGGCTGCCAACACCAACTTCCTAGCGTGGTAAGAACATGTAAGAACTTGATGGAACAAGATTGAGAGAATGGAGTTTGCTGTCACCTAGTTCCACTAGTTGGTAGGACATTTTTTTTCCCTTGTCTAACCATGGCAGGAAATGAGGATGATGGACAAGTTCATTCACCTCGAACAAGGGGCATCATTCAACACTTTGAACGCCAAGTAAGGGTGCATGTTGAACACCTTGATGAGGATGTTCGAGTTACCAACGAACGCCTTGGCCAATTGGAGGCCACGCAGATCGACACCAACACCAAGCTGACCTCAATGGCGAACACGCTTGGGGCTCTTAACACCTCTCTTGTAGGTATTTTGGCACGTTTGGATAGGATGGACCAGGAGGGTCGTGATGGTTCGGGACGGCGCAACAACAACAACACTGAGGGTAGCATTGCTGGGCAAGATGAGGAAGAATATTCAGCTGACACGGAGCTTGATGGGGAGGTAAATGGCCAACATAACCAGCAGCAGCGCCGCCGTCGACATGGTGGACATGCTCGTCAACCACGACGTGAGGTACGCGACAATGATGATTCTTTAGGGAAGATTAAATTTAGCATGCCCTCTTTTGATGGAAAATATGACCCCAATGCATATCTCACTTGGGAGCTAGCCGTTGATCAAAAATTTGCATGTCATGATTTTCCTGAAAACAAACGTATTAGGGCTGCTACTAGTGAGTTTACTGATTTTGCTTCTATTTGGTGGAGCGAATATGTGCGCAGCCACCCAAACAACACTCCACAAACTTAGGATGCTATGAAAAGAGTTATGCGAGCTAGATTTGTTCCCTCTTATCATGCACGTGATCTTTTGCATAAGCTTCAGCTTTTGAGACAGGGAAACAAATCTGTAGAAGAGTACTATCAAGAGTTGCAAACAGGGATGCTTCGTTGTGGTTTGGTAGAAAATAAGGATGCAGCTATGGCTAGGTTTATGGGTGGGCTGAATCGGGAAATTCAGGATATTTTGGCTTACAAAGAATACAATTCGATCACTCGTTTGTTTCATCTTGCTTGTAAAGCTGAAAGGGAAGTACAGGGACGGAGAGCTAGCACGAGAACTAACATTTCTGCAGGTCGTGCTACCTCTTGGACGCCATCCAACCCCGCTGCCCAACTGTACCGAGTTGCTGCCCCATCTTCATCAAGCAGCAAACCATGACCTTTGACAACAAACTCCTCACCATGCCCTCCTGAACTCACAAAGGGGGCAGCCGCTGCACCAACCAAGAGTTCATCCTCAATTGCATCCTCAGGGCGAATGAGAGACATTCAATGCCTCCGCTGCAAAGGTTACGGTCATGTGCGCAAGGACTGCCCAAGCGCACGTGTGCTAGTTGTGCGTCCTAATGGTGAGTATTCCTCTGCTAGTGATTTAGATGAAAAAACATATGCTTTGCTTGCAGCTAACAATGTAGGGGAAGATGAGGAGCACAACAAAAATGAGGAGCACATTGGAACGGAACATGCTGAAAACTATGAGAGCCTTGTGGTGCAGCGAGTGTTGAGTGCACAAATGGAGAAGGCTGAACAAAATCAGCGCCACACTTTGTTTCAAACCAAGTGTGTGATGAAGGAACGTTCTTGCCGAGTCATCATTGATGGAGGGAGTTGCAACAACTTGGCAAGTGCTGAAATGGTGGAGAAGCTTGCATTGTGCACCCAGCCACATCCACAACCTTACTACATTCAATGGCTAAACAGCAGCGGTAAGGTGAAGGTAACACGGTTGGTGAGAGTTAATTTTGCTATTGGTTCTTATCATGATTCTATTGACTGCGATGTTGTACCCATGCAAGCATGCTCTATGTTGTTAGGACGACCATGGCAATTTGACATTGATTCTTTGCATCATGGTAAAACAAATCAATACTCTTTTATGCATAATGACAAGAAACTTGTTTTGCATCCAATGTCTCCTGAAGCTATTTTGAAAGATGAACTTGCTAGAGCTAGTAAAGTAATGAATCAAGAGCATGCTAAGAGTGAAAATCAGATTGTAGCACATGAACTTAAAAAGCACACAAAGAAGAACACTAAATCTGCCCACAATAATAAAAATGAGATCAAGCTGAAAGGGTCATGTTTCATTGCAACCAAATCTGATTTGGATGAGATTGATGCTAATACTGCTGTTTGCTATGCTTTGATTTGCAAACAAACTTTGTTTTCACTTCAGGAGATACCTTCTTCTTTGCCTCCTGCAGTTACTAACCTTTTGCAGGAGTATGCGGACATTTTTCCAAATGAGGTCCCACCAGGGCTGCCACCAACCCGTGGGATTGAGCACCAGATTGACCTTATTCCCGGAGCCTCATTGCCCAACCGTGCGCCATACAGGACCAACCCCGAGGAAACTAAAGAGATTCAGCGCCAAGTGCAAGAATTGCTCGATAAAGGTTATGTGCGTGAGTCTCTTAGCCCTTGCGTTGTTCCTGTTCTTTTGGTTCCTAAGAAAGATGGATCATGGTGCATGTGTGTAGATTGCCGAGCAATTAATAACATTACAATCAGATATCGTCATCCTATTCCTAGGCTAGATGATATGCTTGATGAATTAAGTGGCTCTATTTTGTTCTCAAAAACTGATTTGCGTAGTGGTTACCACCAGATTCGCATGAAGCTAGGAGATGAATGGAAAACAGCGTTTAAAACTAAATTCGGTCTATACGAGTGGTTAGTTATGCCTTTTGGTCTCACTAATGCACCCAGCACTTTCATGAGACTAATGAATGAAGTTTTACGCGCTTTCATTGGCAGATTTGTTGTGGTATATTTTGATGACATCTTGATATACAGCAGATCACTTGAGGAACATCTTGATCATTTGCGTGATGTTTTTAATGCTCTACGTGATGCACGTTTGTTTGGTAACCTTGAGAAGTGCACCTTTTGCACGGATCGAGTCTCTTTTCTTGGCTATGTTGTGACCCCATAGGGAATTGAAGTTGATCAAGCCAAGGTTGAAGCAATACATAGCTGGCCGGTTCCCACAACGGTCACACAAGTGAGAAGCTTTCTCGGGCTTGCTGGATTTTATCGCCGTTTTGTGAGGGATTTCAGCACCATTGCAGCCCCATTGCACGAACTCACCAAGAAGGGCGTTACATTCACTTGGGCTGCAGCACACAAGAGTGCTTTTGACACATTGAAAGATAAGTTAACCCATGCCCCTTTGCTCCAACTCCCTGATTTCACTAAAACTTTTGAACTTGAATGTGATGCTAGTGGAATTGGTTTGGGAGGTGTTTTGTTACAAGAAGGAAAACCTGTAGCATATTTCAGCGAGAAGTTGAGTGGGCCTAATTTGAACTATTCTACTTATGATAAAGAATTGCTTGCTCTAGTTCGGACTTTAGAAACATGGCAGCATTATTTATGGCCCAAAGAGTTTGTTATACATTCTGATCATGAATCATTGAAGCATATTCGAAGTCAAGCAAAACTGAACCGTAGGCATGCTCGCTGGGTTGAATTCATTGAGTCCTTTCCTTATGTCATCAAACACAAGAAAGGGAAGGAAAATGTAATTGCTGATGCTTTGTCTAGACGTTATACCATGCATTCACAACTTGATTTCAAAATTTTTGGCTTGGAAACAATAAAAGAGCGATATGCCCATGATGGTGATTTTAAAGATGTGTTGTTGAATTGCAAGGAGGGAAAGACATGGAACAAATTCGTCCTCAATGACGGATTTGTATTTCGAGCTAACAAGCTATGCATTCCAGCTAGCTCCGTGCGTATGTTATTATTGCAGGAGGTGCATGGAGGAGGGCTGATGGGACACTTTGGTGCAAAGAAGACGGAAAGCATCCTTGCTGATCATTTCTTTTGGCCCAAGATGAGGAGGGATGTGGAGAGATTCATTGCTCGCTGTGCAACATGCCAAAAAGCTAAGTCACGCCTTAATCCTCACGGATTGTACATGCCTCTAACTGTTCCTAATGCACCATGGGAGGATATTTCTATGGATTTCGTTTTAGGACTGCCTAGAACAAAGAAGGGGAGGGATAGTGTCTTTGTGGTTGTGGATAGATTTTCTAAGATGGCACATTTTATACCATGTCATAAGACCGATGATGCTACTCATGTTGCTGAATTGTTCTTTCGTGAGATTGTTCGTTTGCATGGTGTACCAAACACAATTGTTTCAGATCGTGATGCAAAATTTCTTAGTCATTTTTGGAGAACTTTGTGGGCTAAATTGGGTACTAAGTTGCTTTTTTCCACTACTTGTCATCCCCAAACTGATGGACAAACCGAGGTTGTGACTAGAACTTTATCTACCATGCTTAGGGCAGTTTTGAAAAAGAACATAAAATTGTGGGAAGAATGTTTGCCTCATGTTGAGTTTGCTTACAATCGTTCACAACACTCTACTACTAAAAAGAGCCCTTTTGAGATCGTTTATGGTTTTGTGCCTCGTGCCCCTATTGATTTGCTGCCTTTACCAACTTCTGAGAGATTGAATTTTGATGCTAAACAACGTGCTGAGTTGATGTTAAAAATACATGAGACCACAAAAGAGAACATAGAGAACATGAATGCTAAATATAAACTTGCTGGTAGCTTAGGAAAGAAGCATGTTACTTTCGAACCGGGTGATTTGGTTTGGCTGCACTTGAGAAAGGATCGGTTTCCTGATTTGAGAAAGTCAAAGTTGCTTCCGAGAGCTGCTGGTCCTTTTAAAGTTGTAGCTAAGATCAATGATAATGCCTACAAACTTGAGTTGCCTGCAGATTTTGGGGTCAGCCCCACATTTAACATAGCAGATTTGAAACCATATTTGGGCGAGGAAGATGAACTTGAGTCGAGGACGACTCACATGCAAGAAGGGGAGGATGATGAGGACATCCCTTCCAATGATACAACCACGCCTACTATGCAGCAAGGACCAATGACAAGAGCCCGTGCACGAGAGCTAAATTATCAGGTTAACTCATTCCTCACTGTCCATAAACCCTCATCTCAGAATTGGATGCTACTAAGTCATTGTGATGATTTTATTATTATTAGGAATGATGGAGAGGAGCCTAATGGATCAACCAATCAGTTTGGGCATCAAGATCACACAATAAGAAAGCACAAGATCGGACATCAAGTTTAGACTTCAAGTTCGTACAGCCAGGCAACATCAAATTGACGTGGCAATATTTCTCAACTCCGGATGTTGTTTGAGGCATATGAGTACTCATTGGAAAGCTCTTAAAGTTCACTTTCAGATGGATCCAACCTCATGACGAAATTCCACCGGAGCTGAGCAGAATTGACAAAGAGACGTTCGGCCTTCCAGTCTTGGGCTGAAACCCTTATATCTCGTGCAGCCCACTAGGGGCCCTTTCCAGCTTAGGGTTTACACCCTCCCACACCTCCTTGCTGTTGCCCATGTATAAATACATCTAGCAGCCACCAGGATGAACTTGGGTTTTGTTTTAGATGCAAGTTAGCTACTGCTACTTCCTAGTGAACGCGTGTGTCGACCAGACCACCCAATTTGCTTGATTCAAGACCCCAACTCGTGATTCAGGTTTCATTTGTTTCAGATCCGTGGGTTTATTTGCTTGTTCATCTTGTTCTTGCTTGTTCTCGATTGCTAGCAGGTTCAAGGGTGTTCTTGGCCCGGCAAGAACAGCCAACGTCGGAATCGGTATACCTGTTGCTAAGGCGCAGCATCCTGTGATTGTTGTAGTCGGACAGCCAACGTTGATTCCACCCCCAAATCGAAGTTACCCCTCCTCTCATCGAAAGATTGGGAACAGCCCCTGCCATATCAAACATGACCTAAGGTGCCATGGGAAATAATTTCCAAATTGACTTTTCCTATCTCATGATATATGGTTTCTGTGAAGTTGGTTGCCGACAAACAATTACAATGGGCCTTGCGGCTGAGAGCATCCGCTACTACGTTGGCTTTGCCAGGGTGATAATGCACTTGCAAATCATAATCCTTGATTAGTTCTAACCATCTTCTTTGGTGCATATTAAGGTCCGCCTGAGTAAAGATGTATTTGAGGCTCTTGTGATCGGTGTAGATATTGCAGTGAGTGCCCATAAGATAGTGTCTCCATATCTTTAGAGCGTGGATTACTGCTGCCAACTCAAGATTATGTGTAGGATAGTTCAGTTCATGTGGCCACAATGCTCGTGAGCCATAGGCAATGACTCGGTTGTTTTGCATAAGAACACATCCAAGTCCAATGCCGGAGGCATCACAATACACGTCGAACGGCTTAGTAGTGTCAGGTTGAGCTAGGACTGGGGCAGAGGTTAAAAGTCTTCTCAGGGTGTGGAAAGCTTCTTCACATTTGTCACTCCATGTGAATTTAACTCCTTTCTTTAATAACTCAGTCATAGGCTTAGCTATCTTTCAGAAATCCGGAATGAAGCGCTGATAGTAGCCGGCTAGACCGAGAAAGCTTCGGATCTGGTGAACCGAAGTGGGTGGTTTCCAGTCCATGACTTCTTGCACTTTGCTGGGGTCGACTGCTATGCCATCTCGAGAAATAGTGTGTCCCAAGAATTTAACACTCTCAAACCAGAACTCACACTTGGAGAATTTAGCATATAGCTGATGATCCCTTAGGCGTTGAAGAATCACATGAAGATGCTCGGCATGTTTATCTTCACTCTTCGAGTATACCAGGATATCATCAATGAATACCACAACGAATTTGTCTAATTCGGGCATGAACACCGAATTCATGAGATAAATGAAATAAGCAGGTGCATTAGTGAGCCCAAAAGACATAACTAGGTACTCATAGAGTCCATACCGTGTAGAGAAGGTAGTTTTGGGAATATCACACGATCGGATCTTGATCTGATGATAACCAGAGCGAAGGTCTATCTTCGAGAATACTCTGGCTCCAGCTAATTGATCAAACAACACATCAATGCAGGGAAGAGGGTACTTATTTTTGATAGTGACCGCATTGAGAGGTCGGTAGTCCACACACATGCGTAGACTCTCATCCTTCTTCTTCACGAACAATGCTGGGCAACCCCATGGTGAAGTACTTGGTTGAATGAAACCCTTTTCCAATAGTTCATGCAACTGGGTCTTTAATTCTGTCAGCTCTGCGGGTGGCATCCGATATGGCCTTTTTGATATTGGTGTGGTGCCTGGCTATAACTCAATAGCAAATTCAATATCCCTATCTGGTAGCATGCCTGGCAGGTCATCCGGAAATACATCGGGATACTTGCAGACAACAGGAATATCTTCTAGCTGGGTTTCCATCACTGGATAGGTACAAGAATTTACACACTCTGGGTGGGGCAAGTGTAAGGTAGAGCTGCCGTATAGGGGTGAGTCAATGTAGACAGTTCGGGCAGAGATATCTAGTGTTGAGTCATCCAGTCCATACCCAAGATGATGTCTATCCCTTCTAGGTCAAGAATGATGAGGCTTTCCTTAAAAAGAATTTTGCCTAACTTGATAGGTAAAAGGTGATTTATTCTGTCGGAGGCTATTTTTCCACCCGGGGTTGAGATCATATACGACCCTTTTGTGCGCCAACACTCAACCCACATCTCTTACCAGTTTTGTTCCCAGTAAAACTATGAGACGCTCCCGAATCAAACAAAATAAGGACAGGTTGATTATGAATAAGGAATGTACCCGTCATCACTGGCGCACCTTCCGGGAGCTCTGCCAGATTGGTGAAGTTTAATCCCCCTTGTCGAATCTGCACCTTGGGCTTATTCCCCTTGTTGGCCACGGCATTACTCTGACCGGGGCGTTGATTCTTGTTTCTGGGGCAGTTCTTGGCAAAGTGTCCCACGTTACCGCATGTGAAGTAGCGGTTACCATTTGCAGGGCGCGGTGGTGGTGGAAGATTGGGCCGAGGCACCTGCAGCTAGAAACTGGGGAAATGAGGTGCTGCCGGTGGTGGAGGGTGAGCAACCCATCTCCCAGGCTGCGCGGGCCTGCGAGGTGCTGAAGGGGGAACCATCCTGAACTTTCGAGCAGGCGGGCTAGGTGATTGTTGGAGGTATGCCCTAGAGGCAATCATAGAGATGATGATATTCCATTTGTATCCATGATTTGTATATTGTGTTCATTGAATATCCATTAAAGGCTACTTGAATTGATTTGCAATTATGTGAATTGTATGTGAAACTCTTTACTTGTATGGTTATTCTAAAGTTGTCCCTAGTCGGAGTTCATGTGAGGACACACATGAATATTAGACTAGCACATGCATTAGTTGATGACTATGTTTCACAAGTCATGGACATGGAGATGTTGAACTAATAATGTGGACACATGTGGAGACATGTGCTAGGACTGACCCAACACGAGAAGTAGTTCTCTCTTTAAACAACATATACGCTTTGTCCTTAGACCTGAGATTGTCGCATGTATTCTAGATGTGGGTCGACCTACTTAGGGGCTATCAAACGCTACGCCGTGACAGGGTAGTTATAAAGGTAGCTTTCGGGTTTGTCAAGAAGCATGCTATGAGACATGGTCAATCAAGATGGAATTTGCCCCTCTCTGATTGAGAGTGATATCTCTGGGCCCCTCGAGTGATCGGATCTGAAAATGCATGGCCATGCTACGTACGGTTAAGAGTTAACCTACAAAGGGATTCCGAATCACAGGATCGAGAAAGAGCGGTCGGCTTGAAGCTAGACCAAATATCGTGAGGCAAAGGGAATAGCATGTATATTATGTTGTGATGGTTCGTCTAATATGATCTTCGTGTGCGTATAGGAGTTGGCACGTCTTGCTAGAGGCCGCTACCGACTATTGGGCCGAGTAGGAGTACTCGGGCCATGTCTATACGTATCCGAACCCATAGGGTCACACACTTAAGGGGCTGGAAGCCCAATTCGGATCTGATCCGAGTTGGATTAGGTTTAGAAGTACTAATGGGCCTCGGACCCAGAGGCCCGTCAGGAACCTCTATAAATAGAGGGGTGGGGGCGCCCTAGGGTTCACACCTTTTTGGCAAAACACACCTACCGCGCCTCCCACGCCCTCGCCTGTTGCAACTTGCGGATCTAGCAGTTCGGCTTGCGACGCTTCCTCCCTGCACGTGTGGATACCTTGGAGGTGTTGCGCCTGCAGCACTTGGACGAGCCGCCGACGAGCCGACGACGAGCCGCGGCACCGGGGGCGATCTTGCTGCACGTGGACGAGCTGCTGAGTAGCTGCTGGACGTTGACGTGATCGACTACGTACGACTACGTTGATCGACTACGTACGACTACGTGATCGTCTTCACTGCATCGACGCATATCTACATCTTCCGCACCAGTAGTGCGTCGAGTGGTAATCCCGTGATCCTTATACGGCAATTCTTCCAGGTTTTACGCGGTAGAAATTTTGATTTGCGCTAGTGTAGCCTACCTCGTATCCTAACAGTGGTATCAGAGTCGTAGCTGCTTAGTTTTGGATTCGGGATGTGTGCATATGGAGATATGTGAGTTTTCAGTTTGATCTATGTCCTGGTTTCGTGCTCTTGCTGCAATGGTAGTGTAACAACATACTCCTACCGGTCGGTTTCCGCCATCGGAGTTAAGTGATACACGTAAATCCAGTTGCAGTGAGCGAAGATCAATATGATTGGTCGAATCGAAATCCAGGGTCATACGCCAGGCGCATTAGATGTGCAATAGTAGATGGGATCTACTACCGAGGTCGGGATTTTTGCCGTATGCGTATGCTTCGGTAAATCAGCCGTAACTTTTCGGTACGATCTTGGATCGGGGCGAATTTTATATGAAAATTGATCTACAGAAAAAGTTACACATGAAATTCAACGGCTTTGCCGTTTTCGGTGTAATTAGATTTCCTAAATTCGGCTTGGAAGATGGAGTTTCGGGCATCTGAAGTTTGGAACGTTAGGGCGCCTAACTCTGTTTTGCAGGATGTATGTATGTATCTTGTGATCAGTATGGCCCCCTTGTGTATGTGATGCATGTGTGTAACTCATTCGTGACCTATGTGTCGCGCGTATGGCAACACGGCAGGAGCCATATGTGTTGTCACCTTAATGTATTTAATGGTCTGCGTACCAATCTGTGATGATCCAAGCAATTATGTAATCTTCATTACTAGCTTCCTTAACTAGCTATTAGGCGTAATAGCATGTTCTAGTTCTTGGAGGACTCATCACCAGAAGGATGGCGCACATGGAACATGGAGATGGAGATCACCATGGTGAACAGGTTCTATGGAGATGGAGATCACCATATGAAAACGGGCCATACTGTGTCACAACTGTGTGAATACTATTCTGTTTATGTTTTACTTTCTGCATGCTGTGATGTTAGAAGTAGAACGATCCCTCACAAAGTTTAAGTTAGTATGCCCTCCCAACTAAAACTTGCACCGTCCCATGTCTTGTACAATTAGTGGTGGGTCTATGAAATTAGGGTGCCACTAGTTTTCCTTGACTAGACGGGTTTGTGTCGGACACTTACACGCATAAGGGTTGGTTTGCTTAACAAGGTTATCTTAACGGTTAAGCACCTTGGGGCATAAAGGTTGGGCGCCGAGACATAGAGATGTCACCCAACAACAGGAGTCATATGTGATATGATTAGCAAAAGTTGCTTACCGATCTACCTTGTTTGCTAGCGGTGATGCTAAAGCTCACTAGTGGACTTGTTAGTTGTGGATCCTGAATCACTAAGTTTCAATAGAGGGATATAGATTTTAGTGGGAGTAGATTCTGTTAAAATAGTTTAATGTGATTTGCTCCATCATGGATACGTTTGTCTTAGTGTATTTTGCATTACTTTGTTGTAGATTAAATGACACCTAGCAGCACTACACCGTTTGCTTTGCGTTCGGTCCTTGAGAAGGACAAGTTGAATGGAACAAATTACTCGGATTGGATCCGTAACCTGAGAATTGTTCTCAAGGCTGAGAAAAAGGAAGATGTTCTAGACAACCCACTACCAGAAGAACCTGCTGATGATGCACCCGCTGCTGCTAAGAATGCTTACAAGAAAGCATGTAATGCTAACCTCGAAGTAAGCTGCCTTATGCTTGCTTGCATGGAACCCAAGCTGCAGATGCAGTTCGAAACAAACCATGAGGCGCACGATATGATCGTGGCGCTTAGAGACATGTTCCAAACACAGGCCAGGACTGAAAGGTTCAATGTGTCTAAAGCCTTTGTTGAGAGCAAGCTAGCAGAAGGCGCAGTAGTAGGACCACACGTAATCAAGATGGTTGGTTACACTCAACGGTTGGAGAAGCTGGGCTTCCCACTGGGCCAAGAGTTGGCCACTGATTTCATTATTTCGTCTCTTCCGCCTAGCTATGGGAACTTCATCTCGAACTACCATATGCATGGGACGGAGAAGGGTCTGAATGAGCTGTGTGGCATGCTTAAAACAGCAGAGGCTGACATCAAGAAAAGCGCTAGTACCAGCCATGTGATGGCTATACAGAACAAGCCTATCTTTAAGAAGAAGGGCAATTCTTGGAATAAGAAGGGCAAGGCTGGAACGTCCAAGCCAAACCCAACGCCCAAGGTTAAAGCTGGACCTGGACCTGCTCCAGACAAAGAGTGCTTTTACTGTCATGAACTTGGTCACTGGAAGAGAAACTGCAAGCAGTACCTAGCTTCGTTGAAGAATGGCGGAAGTAAGAGTACTTCTACCTCAGGTACGCTTGTTGTTAATGTTATAGACAACATATTTCTCGCTGATACAATTATTAATTCTTGGGTATTTGATACCGGATCGGTTGCTCATATTTGCAATTCTATGCAGGGAATGATAAGAAGTAGAAGCGTGGAAAGAGGAGAAGTTGATTTCCGCGTGGGCAATAATGCAAGAGTTGCTGTGTTGACCGTCGGGATGATGCAACTCCACCTCCCGTCAGGATTTATTATGGAGTTGAATAATTGTTATTTTGTTCCTAGTTTAAGTCGAAACATTTTGTCTCCTTCATGCTTGATGAAGGATGGTTATTCATTTGCAAGTGAAAACAATGGTTGTGTGATCTCTAAGAATAATATGTTTATGGCTTTTGCACCCATTGTGAATGGATTATTTGTTTTAAATCTTGATGGTTCACCTGTCTGTAATGTAAGTGCTAAAAGGCCTCGGCCTAATGATTTGAGTCCTACCTACTTGTGGCATTGTCGTTTGGGTCATATAAGTGAAAAGCGCATGAAGAAGCTCTATTCTGATGGACTTCTAACTTCGTTTGATTTTGAATCATACGAGACATGTGAGGCTTGCTTGCTAGGCAAGATGACCAAGACGCCTTTCACAGGATTTCCTGAGAGAGCAGTAGACTTGTTGGAACTCGTACATAGTGATGTATGTGGACCAATGAGCACGACGGCTAGAGGAGGATTCCAATACTTCATAACTTTCACTGATGATTTTAGTAGATATGGCTATGTCTACTTAATGAGGCACAAGTCTGAAACCTTTGAAAAGTTCAAGGAATTTCAGAATGAAGTTGAAAATCAGCGTGGCAAGAAAATTAAGGCCTTACGATCTGATCGTGGAGGCGAGTATTTGAGCCACGAGTTTAGCAATCATCTAAAGAGTTGCGGATTTTTCCACAACTTACGCCGCCTGCAACACCTCAGAGAAACGGTGTGTCCGAGCGACGTAATCGAACTTTGTTAGACATGGTTCGATCAATGATGAGCCAGTCGGACCTACCGTTGTCATTTTGGGGATACGCTCTAGAAACAGCAGCTTTCACACTTAATAGGGTACCATCTAAATCCGTAGTTAAGACACCATATGAGATATGGACTGGAAAGGTTTCTAGTTTGTCTTTTCTAAAGATTTGGGGATGTGAAGTGTTTGTCAAGCGACTTCAGTCGGACAAGATCACACCCAAGTCGGATAAGTGCATTTTCGTGGGATATCCAAAGGAAACTTTGGGATATTATTTCTACAACCAATCAGAAGGCAAAGTGTTTGTCGCTCGGAATGGGGTTTTCCTAGAGAAAGAGTTTCTCAAAGGAGAAAAGAGCGGAAAGACAGTGCATCTTGAAGAAGTTCGAGATGAGCCGATCAGGCAAGAATCAATGAGTGATGCTAACGTAGCAGAACAAGTTGAGATACCCATGGCAAGAGAAGCACCGCCACAACCACGAAGGTCAGCAAGGCTCCGCGAAATGCGGGAAATATTATTGTTGGACAATGATGAGCTTGCGACATATGCAGAAGCAATGATGGACCCAGACTCTGAAAAATGGCAGAGTGCCATGCAATCCGAAATAGAGTCCATGGGAGACAATCAAGTTTGGAACTTGGTTGATCCGCCTGATGGTGTTAAAGCCATAGAGTGCAAGTGGATCTATAAGAAGAAAAAGGACATGGATGGAAATGTTCACATCTATAAAGCACGACTTGTCGCAAAAGGTTTTCGACAAGTTCAAGGAGTTGACTACGATGAGACCTTCTCGCCCGTAGTAATGCTTAAGTCCATTCGGATTATTCTAGCTATAGCTGCATATTTCGATTATGAGATATGACAGATGGATGTCAAGACAGCTTTCCTGAATGGAAACCTAGCTGAGGACATGTATATGATACAGCCCGAGGGTTTTGTCGATCCGAAAAATGCTGGAAAGGTATGCAAGCTTCAGAGATCCATTTATGGATTGAAGCAAGCATCTAGGAGTTGGAACATTCGTTTTGATGAAGTGGTCAAAGGGTTTGACTTCACCAAGAACGAAGAAGAGTCTTGTGTTTACAAGAAGGTTAGTGGGAGCTCTGTAGTATTTCTAATCTTATATGTGGATGACATATTACTGATTGGAAATAACATTCCTATGCTTGAGTCCGTAAAGACTTCACTAAAAAATAGTTTTTCGATGAAGGACTTAGGGAAGCAGCATATATTCTGGGCATTAAGATCTATAGAGATAGATCAAGAAGGCTTATAGGTTTAAGCCAAGATACTTACATTGACAAAGTGTTGAAGCGGTTCAGCATGGAAGAGGCAAAGAAAGGGTTCTTGCCTATGTCACATGGCATACATCTCAGCAAGACTCAGTGTCCTTCGACTGCTGATGAGCGGGATCGCATGAGTAGAGTGCCATATGCCTCGGCTATTGGATCTATCATGTATGCAATGATAAGTGCTCGCCCAGATGTTTCATATGCGCTAAGTATGACAAGCAGACACCAATCTGATCCAGGTGAGAGTCACTGGACAGCGGTGAAAAACATTCTTAAGTACTTGAGAAGGACTAAAGATATGTTCCTCGTCTATGGAGGTGAGGAGGAGCTCGTTGTAACAGGTTACACCGATGCTAGTTTCCAAACCGACAGAGATGATTCAAAGTCACAATCAGGATTTGTGTTCACGCTAAATGGTGGTGCTGTTAGTTGGAAGAGTTCCAAGCAGGAGACGGTGGCCGATTCTACGACAGAAGCTGAGTACATCGCGGCTTCGAAAGCCACGAAGGAGAGTGTTTGGATAAGGAATTTCCTCATTGAGCTTGGTGTGTTCCCGAATGCGTCCAGCTCATTGAATCTCTACTGTGATAACAATGGGGCAATTGCGCAAGCAAAGGAGCCAAGGAACCACCAGAAGAATAAACACGTAATGCGGCGATTTCATCTCATTCGAGACTTCGTTAACCGGGGTGAGATCAAGATATGCAAAATACACACGGATCTGAACATTTCTGATCCGTTGACAAAACCACTCCCGCAGGCTAAGCATGATGCGCATGTAAGAGCTATGGGTATTAGGTACCTTCTAGATTGACTCTAGTGCAAGTGGGAGACTGTTGGAGGTATGATATTCCATTTGTATCCATGATTTGTATATTGTGTTCATTGAATATCCATTAAAGGCTACTTGAATTGATTTGCAATTATGTGAATTGTATGAGAGACTCTTTACTTGTATGGTTATTCTAAAGTTGTCCCTAGTCGGAGTTCATGTGAGGACACACATGAATATTAGACTAGCACATGCATTAGTTGATGACTATGTTTCACAAGTCATGGACATGGAGATGTTGAACTAATAATGTGGACACATGTAGAGACATGTGCTAGGACTGACCCAACATAAGAAGTAGTTCTCTCTTTAAACAACATATACGCTTTGTCCTTAGACCTGAGATTGTCGCATGTATTCTAGATGTGGATCGACCTACTTAGGGGCTATCAAACGCTACGCCGTGACAGGGTAGTTATAAAGGTAGCTTTCGGGTTTGTCAAGAAGCATGCTATGAGACATGGTCAATCAAGATGGGATTTGCCCCTCTCTGATTGAGAGTGATATCTCTGGGCCCCTCGAGTGATCGGATCCGAAAATGCATGGCCATGCTACGTACGGTTAAGAGTTAACCTACAAAGGGATTCCGAATCACAGGATCGAGAAAGAGCGGTCGGCTTGAAGCTAGACCAAATATCGTGAGGCAAAGGGAATAGCATGTATATTATGTTGTGATGGTTCGTCTGATATGATCTTCGTGTGCGTATAGGAGTTGGCACGTCTTGCTAGAGGCCGCTACCGACTATTGGGCCGAGTAGGAGTACTCGGGCCATGTCTATACGTATCCGAACCCATAGGGTCACACACTTAAGGGGCTGGAAGCCCAATTCGGATCTGATCCGAGTTGGATTAGGTTTAGAAGTACTAATGGGCCTCGGACCCAGAGGCCCGTCAGGAACCTCTATAAATAGAGGGGTGGGGGCGCCCTAGGGTTCACACCTTTTTGGCAAAACACACCTGCCGCGCCTCCCACGCCCTCGCCTGTTGCAACTTGCGGATCTAGCAGTCCGGCTTGCGACGCTTCCTCCCTGCATGTGTGGACACCTTGGAGGTGTTGCGCCTGCAGCACTTGGACGAGCCGCCGACGAGCCGCCGACGAGCCGACGACGAGCCGCGGCACCGGGGGCGATCTTGCTGCACGTGGACGAGCTGCTGAGGAGCTGCTGGACGTTGACGTGATCGACTACGTACGACTACGTTGATCGACTACGTACGACTACGTGATCGTCTTCACTGCATCGACGCATATCTACATCTTCCGCACCAATAGTGCGTCGAGTGGTAATCCCGTGATCCTTATACGGCAGTTCTTCCTGGTTTTACGCGGTAGAAATTTTGATTTGCGGTAGTGTAGCCTACCTCGTATCCCAACAGTGATATCATGGGAGCTTTCTGCTTTAGGTCAGCCTTGAGGGCCTTCATGCAGTCTTCCTAGGAAATGGCTAGATTCACCAGCTCGTTGTAGGTATCAACTTTGATGGGGTTCAATCTTTCCTTGAGTTCGAGACTCAAGCCCCTGCGGAACCGATCCCACTTCTTCTCACCCGTATCCGCGTGATAGCCGGCATAGTAGCACAGGTCGTTGAAGGCCTACGTGTAATGCAGGATGTCGCCACTTCCCTTGTGAGAGCTAGGAACTCATTGAGCTTACGCTCTAGCAAGCCCTCCAGGATATGGTGGCCCCTGAAGGCGGTCTTGAACTCGTCCCAGCAGATGACGTGGTCAGCTAGCAGCATAGCGTGGTAGTGGTCCCACCAAAGGTGGGCGGAACCACACAGCTGCTGGGCTGCGAACCGGGCCTTATTCGGGTTCAGGCACAAGATAGTGAGGAGCTCAAACTTGGATTCAATCCTATGGATCCAAGCATCAGCATCCAGCGGGTCCTCTGACTTGTGGAAAATCGGGGGTTGCGTGCCCAGGAAATCCTCATATCGAGCAACCTCGGGCTGCGGGGGACCTCATCCTCCCTGAGGCAGCAGCTGCTGCTGCTGCTGCCCCTGGACCAGGTGTCGTAGGAGTTCGGTCTGGGCAGCCAAAACATCCGCGAGCGACGGCGGAAGGGGTGGTGGTAGCGGTGGTGCTTGGTTATCCCCACTGCCACTTGGGGCCGATCCGGAGCAGGTAAGGCACACCATCTGCAAGAGTGTACTTTTCCATTAGTCACATAATCCGAAGCTTGCTGAATGATAGGGAAAAAATTATGTGCGGAAGTAAAAGCATCCATCTTGCCAATAGCGAAAAAAGATAGCAATATCATCCTTTATTGAGTAGGTGCATATCTCCTCTTTGTGATGTACATGGTTTCTCCTCTTTTATTGAGTAGGTGCATATCTCTTCTTTCCATCCTAGGCCAGCAGTTAGATTGCTCCGTACTCAGCAACTTTGGTTTTATGCTTGCTAACCAAACTGAAAAATACCGTGGTCGAGAACTTTGGTTTTACGCTTGCTAAGCAGCTGTTTTTCAGCAAACTCGGTGGTGCAAATTTGGTTCTAACGCGAGTTTAACAGATCCAAAGGAGCTGAAATTTTATGAGCGGTTAGAACACAAATTTTCACACAACTTTGGTATTCAAAACTCATCTCAAAAGTTGACAGAAGTGGGAGTAAAAGTGAGATAAAAACAGGAACTAAATCTACCAGCATTTCTATCATTAAGATTACTTCAGGACAAGGCAAGTCTGGCCTGTGACAAGTTTCTTAATACAAGAAGGGTTCTCAACTCGAGGCTAACCTATTACATCACCACCCAAAATATAGGTAGCCGAGGAGTAACAACAAAAGATCAATTCGCTACAACAAAAACCTAGAAGTCATCTAAGTTGCCCACGGAGGAAGCGCTATGTGCCGGAGAAGGAGCGTCGCCAACTCGGGGCGGAGACTGAATGCCCTCGAAGTCCATGCTCGAGACACCCTCAATCTCCTCGGAGTCTTCCTCCTCCTCCTCCTCCTCCTCCATCGGGTCATTCTCCCCCTGCTGCTCCTGCACATGGATTGCATTTAACTCGGCGTGGTGCTCATCCAAATGCGCATTGGCAACAGCTAACTCCATCTCAACCTCTAACTTCTCCTCTGCGAGCACCAGCATGTCGTGCTCCATATCTGTCACCTCCTCCTCCAGCTCAGTGATCCGGGTCTCCATGTCGGAGATCTGTATACCTCTCTGGATAAGCTCATACGACTGATCCACCAAATCTCTCTTGGTGGTAGTGAGAGCCTCCTGGGTGTCCATAGCTATCCGAGCCAAGGTAGCCATAGCTCTCCCCTGGAGCTCGATCAGTCGGTAAAGTGCATTCATACACCGCGCTGAGGTGGAAATCGTGCGTTGTGGGTGTGAGGCAGCCAACACCTCCATGTTGTTCATTCTGTCTAGCCACTCCGCATCCAGCCTGTCCCTAGCGGGAAACAAGCCAATTGGATCCAAGAGGACCTCGAAAGGGTGTAGTCTGCAGAACTGAGTGAGGGCCTGTAGGGCAGCAGACTCCCAAGTGTCCTCAAGGGTATGACCGTAGGTCAATACCTCAAGTTGTGGCCATTGTGGATGCTCTAGGGGCGGAGGTAGATCACGCGCACGCTGCACCTCTGCACCCCGTGCTCCAGGTACTCACGTCCCGCGTAAAGGGGCGGCGACTGGTACCCAAACCACCTCAAGGTATCCCACAAGATAGCGGGAAAACCCTCGAAGTGTAGGCACGTGGAGTGGGAGGTGCCATCCACGCCATGAATCACGTGCCCAGGAGCGGGCAAGCCGCTGCTGCTTTCTGCATTCTTGCTACTGCTTCGGCCACCGTTGCCTCGATTCTCCTTAGTGCCACAATATCCTCAGCTGCGACTCCCAAACTCTCTAGGCCTACTTCCAGTTCGTCGTCTGCTGTGTGCTCAACCTATACTTCCTCTTCTTGCTCCTCTTCGGCGTTCGGGTGAGTGACGATAGCTCCTTCGTCTATAGGCCTTGTCGGTACCTTCTTCTTCGATGGAGCCATGTGGTTGTGAGGCTACCACGAGGTTGGCGCCAAAACTATTGGTTAAGGACACCACCAAAGTGGACTCCGTCACAACAGTTCGTGGGTTCACCTTCGGCAGGGACAAGACTTCCCCCAGCAAAGTGTCTTTAGGGAGTGTCTATCCTAACTTTCTATCTACAAGCTGAAGTTAAAGATGAACTAGAAACCATAAGTGCGAAACAGTAAATGCGAATAACATTTATTAGATTCGGACCACCCGTCCCATCAGTTACAGTGGCTCCACTATTTATAGGGAGATCAACCGCTACAAAGTACAATTACAATTTACTATTACTCAACGCCTAGATTCCTAGAATATTCTAGGGTAAAACGGGAAATACGGTTTTTGTACGGACTCCTCCAGCTGGCTCCTCGTACGGCTCCCTCACTCCACGTGGCAGACCACATGACCTTTCAACGTATGCCTAGCTTCAGAGGTCGAGGTGCTCTTCATTGGGCCACTCCGCTTTTTCCTCCGAGGACGAGCCACAGCGCATTCAAGTCGGTCGCCGGCCCTCCCAAAGCCTCGCAGGCCGGACCGCCTTCGTTCTGTTCCGAAGGAGCCCTCGTACACCTAAGAGTTCTTCGTCACCGCTTTCTTCTTCTCTGCACTCAGAGTTTGCCACAAATCAAACAAGTCGTCATGGTTAGTAACGAAAGGACTTCTCCCTCTGAAAAGGATTCCGAAGGTAGTTTCCCCAACATAAACAATACCAAATAGAGTACCGACAAATAATCTACATTTTTAGAAAACTTTTGTACCAACTTCATATTTTTTAAATTTGAAATGAATTACTTATGATTTATTTGATTAAATAAAAAATTTTAAATTTATAGAAAATACAAAACCACACTCGAATTTTTCTTTTTTTTAATGATTTCCTGCTCATGTTTGCAGCGGGACCTTTTCACTGTCTTCCCCCTTCGGGGACCTATTTCAGGCCGTTCGGAACGCATGAATTTGACATGAAAACAGTTCAAATTTTATAGACGAGAAAGAATCCCGCGCGTTCCAAATTGGTATCAACATGGACCTACATTATGGGCCACCTCCAAACCAACATTTTTTTTTCTTGGTGAGAGGCAGCATCCATCAACCTCGCGAGCTGCAGCAATGTCGCCTGTCAGGCTTGGAGGTTGAAGTAGATGGTGTAGAACTCGTCCCTCAAGGTGAACAATGGCTCCAGGAGGAAGCTCCTCCTCACCCCTCTGGCGGCGAAGCTCATTGGGTGGTACCGCCGCAGCGGCTCGGCCCGCGCGAAGGTCGCCGCCCGCCGGAACCCCGCGCCGCCGTCGCCGCCGCGGTTCCGGACACCGCCGCAGCCGACCTGGACCTTCTCGCCGCCGCCGACCAAGAAGCACCCCGGCCTGGCCCCGAGCTCGAGGGACACCGATCCTGGACTGCCGTCGAGCCCTGGCACGACGTCGAGCAGCGCACCCGAGCTCTTGTCCGCGGACACCGTGAGCTTGTCCGTGACCACCATCCCCGGCATGTCGAACGGCTCCAGCATCGCGGTGGCCGTCGAGTTCGTGGCGGCGCTGGTGCCGGAGCCCTGGGGGATGAGCCTGAACGTCCCGTGGACGGCGGCGTCGGTGCCGCCGCTGTCCTTGGGCCGCTCCTGCATCTTCAGGGAGCCGTTCACGGCGGAGAGCACGAAAGCCTTGTCGCCGGATTCTTGCACCAGGGTCACCAGCTGGGAGTCAGATTCCGGAGGGACGGGGGTTATCCAGTCGGAGGGCGCGGCGGTGGCGCCGCCGGTCTTGGCGTCCCAGTCTCCGGTGGTGAGGCCAGCGAGGAGGAACGGTCCGAACAGGACCGCTTGTATAGACGCGTACTCCTGCCGATCATCTGAAGTTTCAGTTAACAGTAAGTCTTTTGAGGAAATTTCCATGTCCCATGTCGCCAGAGTGGGTGCAGCCAATTTTTAAAAGATTGACGTACAGAAAAAGTATTTATATATGTTACCAAATACCAATGGTTTATTGAAAAATTTATCGCGCTTCTTGTTGCAATTTTATTGTAAGTAGAACTTGAAAATCACCTTTTATTGCTTCAGTCCGTAGGTGGATAGGTAATTGGAGTGACAAGTGATCACCACTATTCCACTCCTTGCTAATTGTGAGGAAAGTCCCTGACAAAATCAAAGATAGTGTAAGAACTGTTCGTTCAAAAAAAAGATAGTGTAAGAACTTGGAATAATCATCACTTTAATCTATCAAACATTTTGTGGATATTCTTTTCTTCCTTTCAATTTATTTTTCTTCAGTTTATTTCACGCGAATGAACATACCTGGAGATGCTAATTCCAGAACCTTGTCATTCAAAGTTGCCTTTGCACCATTCAAAGATGTCCATGACGGCATTCTCACGTTCAATGTCGCAAATTGACCGTTTGTCTGCATGACAAAAACCAAACTGACTAAATGTGTACTCTACAATGAATCACCAAAGTTTTCTGTCACAATAGCATGAAGAATCTCATGTGGAATTTACCTTTGCAGATATGGAGAGTGACACCTGTAGGTACTGATCTGATGAGCTGAGAGGCTCTAGTTTCTGGGTGACAGTAAGGCCGGCAGTTCTCCAGTTGAACGTGCTCGGTATGAACTGAATAATGTAAAGTGCTGGTCTTTCACCTTTCTCCTCAAAGTAGATGGAATCCCCCAGTTTGGAGAAGGATTCTATCCCTGCAAACACAATGTTTTACATGATTCAGAACTTGCATTCCCATCCCAGTTTTTGGGAATAAAGAACTGTTTCACTCAAAAAAATAAAAAGAACTGTTTCACTTACCAGTGCCATAGCAACACCAGAATGAATTGAATTGAGTTCCCCAGCCATGGTAGCTCCTTGCCTTTGATCTCCCAGGGCCCTGTGGCAGCATGTAGATCATCACACCAGGATCCCTGCCTCTCTGGATGCTCAGCACGCCATTGATCAGCGCTCGCTCGTAGTAGTCCGCATATGCGATCTCCTTCGTCCATCTGAATAGATGGCGCGAAACCTGCAAGCTTTGTTCCACATATTCTAATTTGAATCCAGCCATGAAAAATGCAGTAGAAGTTTGGTGAACATGAACGGGTGAAGCACCTTGAGCATGTTGTAAGTTGTGCAGGACTCCTCAGTCTCAGTGGTCAGAGCACCAGCTAAACGCTTTGGATCGGACCTGACAGAAACCATTCAAGAATTTCAGACATGGCATGTCTGAAGAAAAAACTGAACTCAAGCCTCTATGATTCATTACCAGAATTCACTGACAGATGTGCCGCCAGTCGCATAGGCATGGGAAGAATTCACTGTGTCCATGAAGAACGTTGCAATTTCCTGGTTCATGAGAGCCAGGTTTATGGTCAGCTTGATCTAGGAGTTGCATCAGCACAAGAGGGCAACTATTGGCAAGAATGGAAAATCGCAGTCTTTTACTCTTTTGAAATTTGGCATTAGAGGGTTTTTGTTTTTGCCAAATGACTTCCCTACCTACTGCACCTAGGCTAAACCTATGTGCAGTACTTTGAATTACCTTGTAAAGAGGATCACCTGTAACTTCGTATCGCATTTGCCCACCGACAACAACCGGAATATGCGTGTTGGCATGGAAATCCGAAAGACTGTCAGCCTGAAAGGCAAAACGATGGGGCCAAAAGATCATGCAATATTCAGAGAAGTGTTTTCATGCTGAAATTATTCAAGAGACAGCAATTTATTGTGCTTAATTAATTAGCTGACATAGATGTGTCAAGTAACTACAGAGGATTCATACAGTAGAAAACACTGAGTTTTTAAGAGTTGAGACCTGGACTGCAAGCAGCCCCAGGAAGCATGGCTTGTCGAAGAGATGCGCGAGCACCAGATGCCTCTGATCATTCTGCAAGCAGAGATGTCTTAGCAATTCCACTCACTCGAAATGGCGATTAGCGTATCGGCTCAAAGGATTAGCATCAAAGATTGATGAGCATTATTAGCAGATGATGGATATATACCGTGATGGAGTATAGCTGGTAGAGCACGTCGTTCATCCCGCCGGTCTCCTCGTTGAGCGACGCCCAGTGGCGCTCGATGCTGTACCTCCGGATGACGCTGCCGACACGGCCGGCGAAGTAGTCGGCCATGGCGACCACCATCCCCAGCGCCTTGCCGTTGCCGGCCACGGCGTGCTGGTCCAGGAGGCCCTGCATGATCTTGTGGATGGTGTAGTAGGGCGCCCAGACGGGCTGGATGGCCTCGAAGCGGTCGAAGAACTCGGCAGGGAAGGCGGAGAGGTAGCCCGTGCCGGCGGCGCGCTGGCACTCATGCAGCGCGTCCACCACCGCCGACATCCTGCCGGCGAGCGTGGCGTTGTGCGTGCTCGCCCACATCTTGGCCGCCGCGCTCAGGTAGTGCCCTGCGTGCCGGTTTGCAGCCATTATTAACTCCAGAATCATACAGTAAATATTTTTTTGAAGGTTGTGTTCTGTAAACTCGTTCCAACAGCAGCGAAATGGGTAAGTAATTTGCCGCCAAGTTCGATCCGGTAAAGCAACCGAGTAGAGTTAGGCCGCACCACAGCCCAACAGGGTGGTTGCCTTGTTCGTATACGGGCCAGGTTCAATATGCGGAGGCCCATGATAGAGAGAGTCTAATCGGCTAATCGTATGTGCGTGCGAATCAAATTAGGCCCAGGAAATGGCGGTGCAGAGGAGAAAAGGTGGTGATGGTGAAACTGAAGAAAAATCATAGAAGATGCAGAGAAACCCACCACATCCCTCGTTTTCCGGTGTCTATGACAACTAGGAATGCAGGCAGTAAAAAATCGTTTGTTCAGTCACTAACTTCAACTCACTAACGTACTAGGAATACAAGAGGGTAATTATCATAATAATATATCTGTTCACCACTTTACATTAACATTTTTTTGTCTTAAAAACAGTTGCACAAATATAGGAAAAGTTAGCGAGGAACAATGTGCATGCAAGGCAAGCAGTTAGGAGAAAGTGGCATGTTCTTGTTATGGCGTGGGGAGACAAAAACAAGCAAGCCCGTAGGGTAGCCATGCATTGCAATTTGTAGGGCGCGTCCTCTCCCACTCCCGTGTCGGTGTCTCTCGGCGAGACCAATAATGCATGCTTTCACGAGGGCATCTCACGTGCTGCCTAACAAGACACGAGATCAGAGTGGAGTGGCATACCCTACAGGCTACAGCACCCACAAAAAACCCTTTCCACTCCCATGTCGCGTCGCGCGCCATGCCATTTCCACCGGAACGTCTCGTGCGTGTCGTGCCAGAGCGAGACACGAGCGGCACAGTAGTACTATCCCCGCCCGATCTGGCTGCTGGAGCACCAAGTAATGGCGAGCGCAGTAATGGCCGTGCCCGGCCGGGAACGGATCGGCGGATGGAGGCGCGACGTGACGTGACGCCGGAGGAGACGAGACGAGACGGCTGCGGCGGGCGTGCATGTGCGTGTGGGGTGACGACGGAGGGAGGGAGCGTGTGCGTACCGACGAAGTGGCCCCGGAGCTCGACGTCGGGGCCCTCCCAGCCGCCGTAGGGCTCCCCCGGCGCCGGCAGCCCCGCCTGGGCCCGGAAGCTCCAGACGAGGCGGTCGGCGTCCAGGAGCAGCAGGTACTCGAGGTTTGTCCGCTGCGCGCGCCCGTACGCCGCGTCGCCGTCGGGGTCCAGACGCACGTCGTGCAGGGACACCTCCTCCAGGAACGGCCCGGCTGCCAACGTTGACGCGCCGCCGCCGCCAGGCAGCTGGTGCTGGCCCTTGAGCGACCGGTACAGCATCGCCCAGTCGAGCTCCTGCCCCTCCTCCGCGCCAGCGGCGGCGCGCAGCCCACCGCGCGGCGGCGGCATGAGGTCCATCCACGCGGCGTCGTCGGTGGGGTTGAGGTGGTCGTGGAACAGCTCGCGCCACCGCCACTCCGCCGCCCCGGGGGAAGCCTGCAGCCTCGCCCGCACCGTGTGCGACGACAGCTGCGTCGGGATGTTGGTGCACTCCTTCGCCCTCACCGCCGCCACCACCGCCATCACCATCACCATCACCACAGCCCACGCCGCGCGCCACCGCGCCGCCATCCCAAGACGACCCGCCACCCCGCTCGCCCCCTCGGTGGCCACTACGCTACCACTCACTCTGACACACGCGCAGACACATATGGCCTCGCAAGGACGCCGAGATTTTATAAGCCATTTATGGTTTTATCCCCCTGCGCCCACACACGGCTGGAGAAACGGACAGCGTTTAAGCCTCGAACGACGGGCACGGGCATCATCAAGCAGTCTCGCGGCCAATGAGCCAGGGGTGACGATGACGGCCGACGGGCATCGGAGGCGCCGCGCGGAATGCCACGACGCGACACGACACGAGGAACGAGACCGGCCGCAACAACAACAAAAAAAATGAGGCCCTGGCCTGTGTCCTCATGGCCCTCATCCCAGTCACGGCCGTCGCCTCTCGCGCTCACATGTCGCCACAGGACACACGCGAGAGCTGGCCTGCTTGTCGCGGCGAGTGTCGGTTCCCCTTGTCACGGTGCGTGTTCCCCTTGTCACGTTGCGTCCCGTGAGGGAGAAATGGAGCGAGTAGCGGGAGGGCGGCGCCCCCGATGGTATCTGCGGCTCCTCTGGCCTTGCAATTGGAGGCATCGTCGTCGTCGACGGCGACGGTGGTGACGCCGCCGGATGGGGAGATCGCTCGGCGCGTCAGGAGAGGGCCGGCGGTTGGAGATTCCTGGTCCCGGTCGGGACCCGGGAGCCCGCAGCCAGATGCTACACGCTTCATCTTCGCCGTCACCTCGATCGGTGCTGTGCAAATCTTTTTCCTTGTCATGATCGTGACCACAGTACTCTATACTGCTGTTGGGCATTCGCTGGGCGGCACGATCGACAGGCACCTAATTGGGCCGCACGTATTTATGGTCACATCATCACAGCCGCATGTGCCTACGGATCATGGTTCGGCCCCTTTGCAACAGAGCCAAAAAAAAACAAAAAAAACACGATTTCATGTCTGAAAATGAACCTTTTGTGACGGAATTATTGTGGTATATGTAAGATTCTGGTGTTTGAAACTGAGCCTTACTGTTTGTAAAAGAACTGTTCTTGCGGGAAACAACGATCAAACGAATCACTTGAGACGGATTATTGTGCTCGCGTAAAATCCCGGAAACAGATCCTTGCTCGCCGCGGGAAATCAGCACGAGACAGCATCTACGGCGTCCAGTACATGCATCCATTCGATTCATCGCTTGTTGTTCATGGGGGGATCAGATACAGGGTGTCATTTGTACAGTCACTCCAACCACAGTGAGCAGGCGGCGCGTAGTGCCCCGATCCCATCCCATCAGCTAGCTGTCGCCGTCGCCGGAGACGAGGCTGAAGTAGACGGTGTAGAACTCGTCCTGGAGGCTCCGCAGCGGCTCCAGCAGGAACCCACGCTCCGTCCCGCGCGCCGCGAAGCTCAGCGGGTCGTACCGCCTCAGCGGCGCCGCCCGCGCGAAGCTCGCCGCGCGCCGGAACGCCGCCTCATCGCCGTCTCCGCCGCCGTCGCCCCGGCACCCGACGCCGACCCGCGCGGCGTTCGCGCCGGCCGTCGTCACGAAGCACCCCGGCCTGCTGCTGAGCTCCAGGGACACCGATCCCGGCGCGCCGTCGAGCCCCGGCAAGGCGTTGAACAGCGTGTCGCGGCCGCAACCCGGGCGGCCGACGTCGAGGGCGTTGGTGACCGCCATGCCCGGCCGGTCGAACGGCTCGATCGTCACGTTCGGCCATTGCAAACCGCGACCGCTGGCAACATCCGGGCCGTGGACGCGGAACGTGGCGTGCACGCACGCGTCGGTCCCGGAGGCGGGCTCCTCCTGCATCGCCAGCTTCCTGTCGGCGACCGACACCGACAGGACGAGCGTCCGCCCGCCGGCGCTCTGCGTCAGGGTGACGAGCTGCGGGTTGAGCGCCGCGGATTTGAGCGGGGTGACCCAGCCGGCGACGGAGGAGGCGTTGGTGGCGTTCACTTCCCAGATGCCAGGGGTCAGCCCGTCGTTGGAGTGGTTGCTGTCGGTCACCGGCAGGTTGCCGTGCGTCAGGCCGGCGAGGAGGTGCGGCCCGAACAGCACCGCTTGGATGGATGCATACTCAGGCCTGTCATCTGAAACCAAAAATCACCATTTCAGCCTCCAAGTTCAGACACTTAAATTTGTAGCTTCAGGAAAAAAAATTGCGCTCATCCGAAAATAATCAATGCTGATATCTGTCTGAGATTTCATACCTTTGATTGCCTCAGTTCTTAGGGTGATGGGGAATTTTAAGGTCAAGGTATCTTCATCCCAGAGCTTGGCCACAGTCAGGAAACCAGCTGCAAGGAAATTACAAAGCATGAAGCAGGAATCACTCATTCACTCAGATGGTCTCATATCAAAATAATATCAAATTTGTTCTAAAACAGTGTCAGGATAGTAGTAAAATACCATCACTGAAGTTGCCAGAGGCTGTCAGGTTGAGCTTTTCGCCATTTAGAGTCGCTATCACACCATCCGTGGATGTCCACGACGGGATCCTCACGCTCACCTTTGCTAGTTGGGCATCTCCCTGCATGTATGACAGTGTGAATGCAGAATAAAAAGTTGATACCATCCTGACTCCTGAATCCAATAATGCAGTCTCCAGATGATGGACTTGCTGACGGTGAAATCCATGAAACTACCTTTGCAGAAATGGCGAGCGAAACTTCAAAATAAGTATCCGTTGAGAAGAGAGGTTTCGCCTGCTGCTTGACAGTGAGACCTGCCGATTTCCAGTTGAAAGTGCTCGGTATGTACTGGATGATGTAGAGGCCTGGCGTTTCACCCTCCTCCAGGAAATATATGGAGTCCCCTAGCTTCGAGAAAGATTCTATCCCTGACAATGCAAACCAGATGGTTCAGAACCCAACACAAACAAGAGCAAAATCATGTACGTGTCCAGGTAATTTACCTGTCCCGTAGCAGCACCAGAACGTGTCATTTGGACCTCCCCATCCTCCAGGGTTCATCGGCGGAAGGCCAGAGGGTGACAGGCCGCTGACGCTCTTGGATCGACCAGGCCCCATGGGAAGGAAGTATAGCATGACACCAGGCTGTGTTCCCCTCTGGTTGCCCATGATCCCGTTGATGAGCAGCCTCTCGTAGTGGTCTGCGTACTTGGCTTCCTTCGTCCACCGGAACAGGTTCCGTGACACCTGCAGCGAAGCAAGTATCAGGATTGTGTTCTGCGCAATGTGATCAGAGACGAGGAGTGCACCTTGAGGAAGTTGTAGGTGGCGCAGGTCTCTTCGTTTGAGCTGATCTTGATCTCATCCACCAGTCGCTTCGGGTCATGCCTGGCATGTAAAACGAAATTGGAGCAGAAGATTACCATTGGCATCACGAATTCTCTGAGAAATGTGTATGGTGATGGTAAGCGTTATGACTCACCAGTGTTCCATGGTAGATGTGCCTCCTGTTGCGAATGTATGAGAAGAATTTACAACATCAAACAAGTACGTCGAGATGTCCTGTGCCATGATTATTTCTGTATTCAGTTCACTCAAATTGTAAGGGAAAAAAGAATTTACACATCATTTTAATTTCTGACTGAAATAACCCAATGGAACAGCAAAGAACATTGCTCATCATGACAAATTGTGTGGTAAAATGTTTCAAATAACATGTTAACTTACCTTGTAAAGATTGTCACCAACGACTTCATATCTCTTCTGTGCGCCGACAAGGACAGGCAGATGGGTATTAGCATGCAAACCTGATATGTCATCCTTCTGAAAGTTTTGATCAATGTATGAATATATTGGTTAACTGGTACTATGGAAAACTTATAAGAAAAAAAAATGAGAAAAACCACAAAGAAAACTGAAACTACTGACATGAAGACCAAGTGGTCCAAGGAAGCACGGTTTGTCGAAAAGATGAGCCATCGTCAAATGCTTCTGGTCTTTCTGCAGGGAGCATAGAAGCAATGCTGTAAGAACAGCGTAATACGACAATTGTGCGTAGGCCATACACACAATCCAAGTCAAAATTTACTGCTAAATGCGATGGCGATAGGATCACCATTATAGTATACAGCTGGTACATGACGTCGTTGAATCCACCAGTCTCCTCGTTCATGGCCTCCCAATGCCTCTGAATAGTGTAATTCTGTATCAGATTCTTCACGCGGTTGCTGAAGTAGTCGGTCATCCACACCACCACATCAAGGCCTTTCTTGTTCCCAGCCAGTGTATACTGATCAAGAAGCCCCTGCATAATCTGTCAGAACACCGAACGTAGCGTCAGAAATCACAACAACAACAACAACAGATAATTCTCAGTTATATACAGCTTCATTCAACATATATGAAACTGAATCAGGCAATGCAAAAGGTTGGATGGAAATAATAAGGAACAGATTATTCAAGGAGATCAACGGTGGTCGTTGGCACATAATCGAAGTACCTTGTGCGTGGTGTAATAGGGCGACCATGCCTCGTCCAGCTGCTCGTAGGCGTCGAAGACGGCCTCGGGGTACGCCGCGAGGTAGCCCGTGCCCATCTTCTTCTGGCAGGTGTGGAGGACGTCCACCACCCTCGCCATCCGCTCCCTGAGGGTGCCGTTGCGCGTGCTCGCCCACATGTGCGCGCTCGCGCTCAGGTAGTGCCCTGCCAAACGAACACACAAGGCCAGCCGGCTCATCAGATCAAAATCGAACGGTCGAAAAATGGAGATCGGGGCGATTTCAGGGGAGACGTGTTGATCCCCGGAGGAGAAGGGAGGCCTGAACTGAAGAAACTGGCAACGAACCTGCGAAATGGCCGCGGAGCTGGCCGCCGGGCGCCTCCCAGCCGCCGTAGGGGTCCCCGACGGTGGGCAGGCCGGCCTGCCGGCGGAAGGTCCAGGTGAGGCGGTCGGGGTCGAGGTAGAGCAGGTACTCGAGGTTGGTCTGCTGCGCCCGCCAGTACATGGACGTGGACAACGATGCGGCGTCGCCGCCGCCGCCGCCGTCGTCGAGGCGGACGTCGTGCGGGGGCGCCGGCGACAGCAGCTCCCCCGGGAGGCCCGGCGGCCCGCCGCCGCGCGTGAGGCTGCGGTAGAGCGCCAGCCAGTCGAACTCGGTGCGGGCGTTGCCGCCGCGGAGCCTGCGCGGGAGCAGCGCCATCCACGTGGCCTCCTCCGTCGGGGTGAGGTGCGGAAGCCCGTCGTCGTGCCGCCCCCGCGTGCCGTTGAACAGCCGGTCCGTGCACAGGTGCAGCGCCGCGCCGCGCCGCACGGACGCCGCGCACAGCATCAGCAGCAGCACCGCCGCCGCCACCACCATCGGCGACGCCATTGCCATTGCCGTCGGCTCGATCGGCCGGTCGTCAATGCTACGACGACTGCAAGTCCAGGAACAGTGAGTGGACGATCCAACAATTTTGAGGCGCCGGCGGCGAGTCACCGGGGAACGGGCGTATATATAGGCCGGTGGCATGGTCACTGGTTAGCTAGTGTGAGAAGACCAGGTCCATAAGCATTACTTTTCAAAAAAAAAAAAAATCGATAAGCGTCGGCATGCATGAAACGGCCGGGTGGATAAACCTTGCCCCAGCCAGTCGGAGTGCCCCCTCCGGCTCCGCAACCGCCGCCCGATTCGCTCGTCCCCTCCGAGTCCGACGCTCCCACCGCCGCAACTCGGATGATGATGACGAGCCTCTCTCTTCCGACTCTCTCCTTCCTTCGTCTCCGCGTAACCGCGTTCGTCTCCGGTAGCGAGACGCAGAGCCCGTTTCCGCGCGTCACAATCATTGTATGTTCATGGTGATACAGACAACAGGAACCAATCATACGCACAAAAGCCTTCCTCAAATACCTATTGCCAACAATGCAAGTTTTCATCAGGGCAGTTGTTACTGCAGCTTTACAAAAAGAGAGACCATAAGGACCAACGATTTATGAAGATGATAATGTTTCGTCTCAACAGAAAAGTGGCACAAGCTGAATGCGCAACAGCTTCAACTGTAGATAGTCCTAACTCTGAATCAATAGGTTCTGTTTTGACCTGAACTGACAAGAGTGTCATTTGCGTTTATATTACTGCGGCGCACATGATGATAAGGATTTAGTAGGGAGCAAGCTACCAATGATTGAATTGTGTCTGAAGATACTTTGAAACAAGTTGGACCACTAAATCTGAAGATAGCCTAAAATTACCTCCCCAGAGAGAAATCCGACCAGTTGAAATTACTGCATTGCCACTTTACTGCGACAGCTGCACTTTTCTACAGTTAAATTGCCACTCTACTGTGACAGTTGCAGTTTTCTAATTGAATTGCCGCTTTACTGTGACAGCTGCAGTTTTCCACTGAAGAACCTCAGTCCACAAGGAGGAAGGAGCACATGACCAGTGAAGCCTGAGACACTGCCAAGGTGCCTGTCACCAAAATAAGTTTCAGATTACAAAGTTTTGTGCACTCAATATGCTTAAACATCTCCGTTTCGGAAAATGAGTGAACACTGTTTGTTTGCACAATGACACAAAATGCTGGAGGGAAAAAAAAATGCATGCAGCTGTCAGATTTAGCTTTTAGCCCTACAGAGATACTGCCACTCAATATACATTTTGAAGGTGCATATGAATTGAAATTCTGGAACAGGCTGTTGTTCCAAGAGAACTTAATCAAATTTATGGCATGGAATACTAAACTTTTATGTCATGTACCAACAAATAATACAAATGCTAATTACAGCTAGATGCAATTGAATACATATGCTCTGGAACTCTCTCTTCAGAAATGTAGAGGGTTGGATGGATGTAGATGTTTGAACTGATGGTTCGCAGTAGCTGAAGCATTTTTCAGTGCTTGCTATAGGATATACTGCCTACAAGGCAAGTGATTACCTCAAGCATGGGTTACATTATATGCTGCATGCATATTATCTGGCAATTTGCAAAGCTCCAAAACCTTTCACATCACCCAGGGAGTCTGCAAGCATAATATGTGAAGCTATTATTAGAAGAGAAACAACTCTCAAATTTTTTTCCTTGATAACCACAGTAGTATATCTTATGAAGTATGAACATGCTGAAAAAGAAATCGACCAGATGGATAGACATACCTCTGATTATGTCTTAAAGAATAGTACCTCGGCTTTGAACCCAGGCTGGTTACAGGGGTCTCATTGATCCCTTGAGTTCATTGCTCCACTGTTGCACCGCGAGACACTTTGGTTCTTAGAGTAGACTGAACAGACAGGAGAGCTAAGGAGAATTGCGTTTTTTTGCAAAAGAAGCATTTTCTGAATTACTGTAGTAATCTGAAATCAGTATGTGGAGCACATGATATTGATATTTTCCATTAGTTCCTCTCAGTGTGTTCAGTGAAAACCATTGCATATCTTTAACTGCAGTATTATCACAAGGGCAGCTCCCCCCTATCAGCAAAGCAATCTGAATAGTATAGCATCATATCTTTCACCAGTAATCTCCACAGGTGCAAGTTCCATCTGTAATTATATGAAAGCGATTTTTGTCTCTGAGGGATATCTCCCTTCCATAAACTTTTGAAACAAACTTTGCAAAATTGTGGCAGTCAACACAGATGCGAAGATTCTTCATAACCCGGATGGTCAAGCCTGAAGGAGTACTCATCAGTCCAAAAGTTATGGCCAGTTTCTCACTGTGGCCAAGAAGCATGCGTTCTTTCTGCTCATCATCAACATCATGAAGTACACAGCTCAGATCAGGAACAAAACCAGCTGCCTTAATAGCAACATATATCTCCTTAATCTTAGCGTTTATGTCTTCCTTCTTGGGGTGGAAACGCTCACTGGAGTGGAAGGTATGAATAACCTTGTCAAGAATCATCCAGCTCCGCCCTGGTTCCTTTATCACAGTCTTCTTAAACATTAACTTCCTCACTCTGAAAACATCTTTCCACATCCCAGAAGCAGCATAAATATTAGAAAGGATCACATAGTTGCCAGCATTTTCTGGTTCAATTTCAAGAAGCTTCTGAGCGACAAACTCGCCAACATGAACATTAACATGAACTCTACAAGCACCAAGCAATGAACCCCAAATTGCTCGAGTAGGTTCAAATGGCATCTTTTGTATCAAATTTAGTGCCTTTTGGAGTCGTCCAGAACGTCCAAGAAGATCAATAACACACCCGTAATGTTCAATATTGAGGAGTGTGCCCTGTTCTTTGCCTATAAGATCAAACATATCGAGGCCCTCATCAACCAGCCCACCATGACTATAGCCGGACAAAACAGCCAACAGAGTAACACTGTCAGGCTTCACTTCTTCATGCATTGATCTAAAAAGCTGGGCAACTTCATGTGCTAAGCCATGCCTTCCATATCCCATCAGTATCGCATTCCAGCTAACGACTGATCTCTTTGGCATGTTGTTGAATACCCTTCGTGAGTATAAAAGCTTGCCGCATTTGGAGTACATATCAATCAAAGAATTCTGTAAAACCATGAAAAATGGCAACTCTTTACGAAGTATTAGTCCATGAACCTGCTTGCCATAATCAAGGGAAGCAAGCCCAGACAGTGCATTGAGAAGGGCAGTGAAGGTAACTTCATTGCATTGCATCCCCTCATTGTACAACTGCCTGAACAAGTCCAAGGCTTCCTCATCAAGGCCCAATTGGGTGTAGCCAGATATAATGGCGGTATATGAAACAACATCCCTTGCTGGAAGCATATCGAACACCCTCCGAGCTTCTTGAACATTCTCTGACTTGGCATACATGTCAAGAAGGGCACTCCCTACAAACATGTGTAACTCAAAATTTGTTTTGACGGCAAAAGCATGGACTTGCTTGACCTGATGTATGCCTTGAGAGCCAGTACAGGATGTAAGGACTGATGCCAAAGTGAATTCATTAGGCTCGCATCCTGCCAGTTAGAAGTTAAATCGATTAAACATGTCATAAATTAGTAAAATAGCATTGCATACCCCATCCTGGAAGGATGTCAAATTGCTTGTGCTTGCTATAACAATGAACAAACTTGCAAACTTGATGACAAAGGACAGATAACAACAATGCATCAACAGAAGAGTACAATTATGATGCAAAGCTACATAATTTAGCTCAAGGATAGTGCTAAAGTTTGCTCGCTAAAGCAGATAACAACAATGTGTCAACAGAAGAGTAGTATCCAACCGACAAATTCATAGAAAAAAAAAAGGATAAGCATCTGACCAAGCATGCATGCAGTATAGACATTGTGGAACTCAAATTTTGTTTGGATACAGATATCAATGTAACATTATGCTACCTAAAAAAGATATAGTTTTGTTCATCATACATGCCCATTAGAGTATTGTACCAATTGCATTAAAAATGGAGACCTCTATGGTCCAAGGCCACATCTTATCATATTGGTCACTTTGTTAGTCAAATAAAAAGTGTAACTAGGGCAATAGAAGACTAAATGGTTGAAGTGATCTACCAGCTCTGAGCATCATGACGAACAGCTCCATGGCCTCGGCAGGCCGTTCGTTCTGAGAATACCCCGAGATCATGGCCGTCCATGAAACCACGTTCCGCTCGGGCATCCCGTCGAGCACGTTCCGCGCGTCCTCCAGCGCGCCGCACCTCGCGTACATGATCACCAGTCGCGTCGCCAGGTACAGCGCCGGGCGGTACCCCGCCGCCACCATGCGCGCGTGCACCTGCCGCCCCTCCCTGAGCGCCCGCCTCTCGACGCACTCCGTGACGGCGGTGTCGTAGTCGTGGAACCGAGCGGCGCCGGCCGACGGGAGCGCCGCCACCGCCGACGCGGAGCGGCGCGCGAGGCATACCGCCGCCGCGACACGACGGAAGCCGCGGGCGGCAAGCATTGGGAGCGTGGCGTCGTATCCGAGAGCCCCGGGATCGCGCGGGCATTTCACCGAGCACCTCGCGCGCACGCCGCCGCCGTTGTCGAGACGAGAGGTGGCGCCTGGCTCCTGCTCGTGGGCCCCACTACTGGACCTAAGAGGCAAAGGACGCTCACTTCCCGTCGGATCATCAATAGACGTTTCCGATGACAGTTCAGTGCAGGGTCTGTTTGGTAAATGTTACAAGATACAGGGGTGTGGTTGCAATATAGAAATGAAAATTATTTCCCACCGAGCCGGCCAAACTAGCAGCGAGGGAAAACATTTTGAAAAGCTTCTCCCATTTCGGAACGCGGCGAGCGCGGGCGGCGGCCGGAGAGGAGGAAGGCGACTGCTAGGGTTTCTCCCGCTGCCGAGTCGGGTCCCCGAGGTGACCACCGTCCCCTAATCCTCCTCTCGATCCCGCATTTCGCGTGCTCCCTCGGGAAGATCCGCCCGGATTGGGCGATTTTACATTCTAGGGTTTAGTCAAGTGAACCAATCTGAGTTTACGATTCTGTTCTTCGCTCTAGAAATGGAGGGGATGGTGATGGCCGTCGATTGCGGCGCCGCCGCCGGCGACGCGAAGGATGACCTCAAGTGCATATCCGGGCTGAGCACCATTCTCGTGGCCACCATCCAGGAGGTGAAGGACCAGGTCTCCCAGATGGAGTTCATATTCTGCAAGCAGCTCTTCCCGCACATCCAGACGAAGGCGAAGCTCGCGCAGGCGCGTTTTGACGCGATGAAGGCCAATGAGGATGAGTGGAGGAAGAGGGAGGCCAGCCTGGTGAGCCAGCTGGAGGAGCTGAGCAGCTGGAAGCGACAAGCGGAGGAGAGGCTGCTGCAGATGGGGAGCTCTATTGAGGAGATGAAGGGGAAGCTTGCGGATTCAGAGAGATTGGCTGTGAAGCATGAGGCTGAGAAGGAACGGCTTCTAGAGATGGAGGGTGTGGCTGCTGATGTGGTTGGTCGGCTCCAGAAGGGGATTAATGAGAAGGCTGCTGAGGTAGCCAGAGAGAGGGAGGCACATCAAAGGCTGTTGCAGCAGGTTGAACTGAAGGATAAGGATCTGCTTCTGGAACAGAGTAAGCGGAGGGACTTGATTGATGATTACACTCAGCTGAAGACAAACTACAAGCACCTGAAGTCTCAGTACAACTTTCTTCTTGGAAGGATTGATCAGAATGATGGCTCCAAGTCTCATGTAGACATTCCTGTAGATAAAAGAAACTCTGAAAGTCCTCCAAGTAAGAGAAAGCTCAAAGGTACAGCTATCTGAATTCCACAATCAGTCAATTTCTTCGACCTGCTTCAATTTTGTGAGTCATCACCATTTATTCCTGATTTAGTACTACCTGGAATAATTATGTGGGGGTGTGTATTCTTCTCATTATGAACTGTTGTGCCTGATGTTCTGATCAATGCCCTCAAGTAACGTTATTGTTAATTGGCTCTTATCATTGATGCTAGGAATTATTAATTGGACCTATGTCTTAACATTTTCTTCTTTGCTTGATTTTCAGATTTGGAGCACACAAACAAGGAGAGCATCCCGGTTGTTCCCATGACAAGAGACCTGAAGAAGCACACAAACAAGGAGAGCATGCCGGTTGTTCCCATGACAAGAGACCTGAAGAATGACTCTACTCCAGGTGCCAAAGCCCATGCTAGTTCAGTCAGGAATCCATTCAGGAACTCACGCCTTGCTTTGCCATCTGGCTCAACTAATCCACTGCCAAATAAAGCTGCCAGCAATTCAAAATTAGAAGCTATATCTAGCATTGCTGGCCCAAGTCTACACTGGAGAGAGACCCGGGCACGCAAAGAACCAGGTGTTGCAGATCCGCACGATGATTTCCTTGATACACCTCTGGAGGCTGTTAAGAATACTATCAGGAATCCTGCAACTCCAGAAGGTGCACAGGCTCTTGCTGCCTCTCCTCCTCAAGACATGGAATTCAACAATTCAGATGATGAAACTCAAGATATGAATAATGCAACTCAAGGCCTGAAGAACATTCCCAGCATGCCGGCTCCCAAGCAGCAAAGCACGATATCAGTACAGCCACCAAAGAAAGATTTCAAATACAGAGAGTCGGTAAGAAAGAAAGCTGATCGGGAGAACCTGAAAGGTGTCGAGTGCAAGCAGTGCAAGAAGTTCTATGACGCTGTTCTTCCAGATGGCCGTGCGAACGGTGATGGTGCGGGCTCTACAAGCTTGCGGTGTGAGCATCACGATGGTGTGTCCAGACATCGGTACAGGTATGCCCCACCTTTGACGCCGGAAGGGTTTTGGAACATTGGGTTTGAATCAGAAATGTAGTAGTACATTAAGTAGCAGGAAACCTTCAATAGTGTGTACAGATACAATATATTGTCATAAGGTAAGTTCTGTGTCGTCCCAAAAATATTTTAGCGATGCCCGCAACGAATTGCATGTTGCTGCTCATGTTGAATAAACGTACATCCTATTAAGGTCGATGGTAGGCGGTAAATACTGTCAGTAGGCTGAAGATGGAATGCTCTGTCAGTTTGTTATTGACTTAATGTAAATTCATCAGTTTGAACATTTACTGTAATGAATCATCTTTGATTACCATTGAAAAGCAACTCTCCTGCATTTGATAGAAAGAAGACATCTGGATAACAGTTTACCTCGACTGGTATCCTGAGTCCTTGTACTATGTAGAATTTGTTACAGCAAACCAAAGTTGACTGTCAGAAATATTAAGTTGTTGGGGGAATAACTGGAAGCCGATATTTATTTGAGTTACTCCCCTCTTCTCAAGTACTCCCTCCGTCCCAAATTACTATTCGTTTTGATTTTTCCAAATACATAGAATTTGATATGCACCTGGATATATATTATGTCTAGATACGTAGCTAAAATTATGTATCTAGAAAAGTCAAAACGAATAGTAATTTGGGACGGAGGGAGTACTTCCTTGTAAATATTTATGTTTAGGACAAACTAATTAATTTAAAATGGACTAATTAGTTTGTTCTAAACATAAAACGAAGGCAACGCGTCATTTCAGTGAGAACGCAAAGCTTGGCTTTTAATGTCACTTCATTTTTGTTCTTCAGTCATGTGCTCTGTTCGAAATCCCGTGCAGCTATGCTCTCTTTCATCCGCATTCAGTTTCACATGGACTCAAGTTCTCTTTAGAGAGTTTATTTCAGATGTGATATGAACAGGACGAATGCCTTGGTCCAGATAAATGGCGGCAAAGTTTCTCTTGTTAGCCAACGAATCTTCTTCGCCATCTATTTTTACATGTGCTGACGACATAGGTCTCTGGTCCCTGACGATTGACGTGCCCTAAAACACACGTGCTGACATGCCAACTAAAGCGTTTGTCTTGAGCTATGTACAAACTTCTCCCCAACGCAGCCAAATTGTACACATTCGTGTGTATGCGAAAAAAAAGGGTTGACAAACTTTTGCATTGGTTGAAAGGGTATGGGGCCCATAATGTTTGTCGTTCATCAAATAATGCTGCTCATATAACCTTAAGACAAATACACCAAGAATGCATCGGCATTCAGCAACAGACCAGGGTATATCGCTCGCCCATCTCTACAACGATAGCAGCAGGAAAGCGGGGTATCCTCGCTCATCCAAGATCCCATCCTCGTTTTTTAGCTCAGTAGCAACAGTATCTCTATCTCTATATGTACATCCAATCTCAAAATGTTGATTCCGCTCCGCTTGACATCGCCATGCACGGCCGCAGCCGTCATAGATTCGCAGCTAGTGTGTAGCTTGATCAACTGAAATTCCGTCGCCCACCGCATATGTTCAGCTTGCTCTCCTGACATGCTATCTAACGCTGCCGCTCACAAGCTCACAGCTCTGTCTTTAGCTTGCTCGCCGGGGGTTGTTGTGCTCCTGCAGAAAACCCACGAAAATGGATATCAAAGTCAGTGCAAGAATTCGAAAACTTCCGATCTCTAGACAGATGGTAATAAGTGGGAAACTGGTCCAAACCATCAAACCGAAATTTCAGAGGAGCAGTTGAATAAAACTCAGCCCATTGAATGTGAGCTCATGAACAAGAGATCTGCGTGTCCAGACTCCAGAGCTGAGCAGGGGGCCGCGCGATAAAGATGCTGGCCGGAGCACCGGACAGTGCTTGCTGTATGCCACTCAGCGCTGAGCAGGCACCGGTACACAAGAAGCTGTCAATTATTTCTGGGCAAAAACAGATTCTGCCAGCCATAATGCAGTACAGATATATCATCTACTCGTCAGGAGGGGTCCCCAAGGGGTTTAATGATTCCTGAACACTTTGCATGATTAGGCCTGTACCTCCAATAGCCCCTGTCTCTCCTCAAAGCGCTCTGCTTGGATCCAAGGCCGCAGATCGGTTGCCCAGATCGGAACGGCAGATCGCTGGGGCTGGTACGCCTTCTCTTCGATTTATTTCATTCATGCAGCTAAAGCTGTAGCTGTGTTCTAATGAAGCTAGCTTATTGCAGCTGGTTTAACTTGGATGGCATGCTGTAGGATCTACGATTCTATATAGCACACATCTTTGCAAAGATAAATAAATTGATCACTTAGGATGGCCTGGACTCAACACTACAGCAACAGTTTATTCCTCTACAATACCTATCCATTTCCAGTGCTGCCCTACATCTCACTACCTACAAGGGCAGAAGAACACCACACTGATCCAGCTATCAAAGACATTTATAATAGAAATGTAGCTTTAGTCTTTATTAAAAATGTAAGTTGGCAGATCTTGTCGTCGTGCATCATCTGGTATATGTCAGGATGAAATGAATAGCTCATTCATGCATTTGCTTGTTAAATTCAATGTTTATTATAGTAGGGAAAAAAAACCACAGCCCCATGCTGCAGATAGTGGCATTCAGGCTGAAGTAGTTTCCAGCTGGCTAGCTCCAACATATCAAATTGGACGCCAGAGACCCAGACAAGTAGTGGACAACTTACAGAAATAGTGGGCCCGTTCACAGTTGTACGAGTGGTCAGAAGGGCCCAAAGGGACCAGATCTGCATCTACAGGCCTTATGCAGCCAAGCCCAAACAGAACGATGGGGGCGATATGGTTTCTGGTTCTGGACATGCATTTATTGATTCGGGCCATCGGCAACAACCGGTTGGCCCCCCAGTGCCAGAGAGAACAGATCCACCAGACCAACACACCCATGGCCCCCTTTGCTTTACCACCCGAAATAGTGGCGATGATGGCTATAATGATTGAACAAACAAATTAAAAGGGGCCAAGATCCAAGATATACACTCTAATCTGATCTTTCTAGCAAAGTTATAGGCTCATATAGTCATATGCTTTCTTCTGGTATGAAGATAGCTAATGTCAAATAGCTCAAGCTACGGAGAGAAAATTTTCGCACCCAAAAGGGGCACAACAATTCAAATTAGACGTCTCTGTTACATTCAAATCCACAAGCAAACAGAGGAGTTTCTATATGGGATCTATTGTTAGTTATTGTGTTTATTAGCTCGTGCAAAATAGGTGGTCACTTGGACACTGTAGCACCACATGCTTTTGTATGTCTTTTTCTTCACCTGTGTTTCTTCAATAATACTGATACTATTTGCAAACTGGGCCAATGCAACAGCAAAGCTAGCATATTCAAGATTTGATCATGACTGTAAGATGGTTTGGTATATACTTCAGTAATTTTCCCTAGTAGAAAAACACACTTTAAATATTTACCTATCTGTAAGTTTACTGAACACTATCGACAAAGTAAGAGACAAAAGTTGTGGTCCAAGCAAGGCTGAGATACTTGAAGTAAATGACAAACTTCTACATTCAGTCAGGAAGGTGTTATAGGATTGCATGCAATTTTACCAGAGCTTGTTAGATCGTAGCCGAAGAGAGAAGGGCTGGAGCTGCTAAAGACGGGAGGATGTCCATCCCCTCGCTTTTCCCACTGTGATGGCGCTTGGTGTGGATGTGCTAAATCACCATGCCAGAACTGCTGTTGAAGTTGCATCAGATGCCTTGCTCCATGAACACCCATTTCTGGCCAGGTGACCTGCTCCAAGTCGATTCCATTCTTGCAGTTCAGGCCTGCTATTCTTCCACACTGTAAATGTAGTAGTAAGAATACAATTAACGGTTCAAAAAATCTAAAAGGAACAAGTACTATGTTTTCCAGCAAGAAAATAACAAGCTTCGATACATACAAGGCATTGATTCAGTCAGTCAGTTGAGTATATGATTGCTTCCACAGAATTTACTATGAACCTTTTCAAGGCTTTTCTGAATATGTAACGTTCCTATAAGTAGTATGTGGGTCTCAGCCAAGATACTCTAATCATGCATTTATCAAGCAAATCTTAGATCATTATTAATAGGATTTGTTCAGATGATATCTAGTGATGTAAATGTGTTAAATTCAGGGCATTCGCAATCGACCTTGGTTCAGCCATCCAGTTACAAGCAGACAAGATTTTCTCTAAAGGCAAACCTAAAGTTTGGATCCCCGCAACAATGTTAAACCAACAGGCTGTCTAGGTAGACACAAGAGTGAACAATATTCCTAAACACTTCCTGTTGGCAGTATTCAAAGAAGCCTTGGGAAATGGCAACCTCATGAATCAGAAAATGACAACTTTTGCCATTTCTTCCATGTATAACTAACTGACTACAGGGCACATATAGCTGTTACAGTAGCTTGGTTGCTTAAAACAACTAGGTATGTTGCAAAATAGCCCTTCCCAACTAGGCTAGGATAAGAAAGAGCAGCAGCATATTAAAGAGTACGCATGAGGCATCCTCCTAGTACTGATTGTGACAGCATGAAATATATGGTAAATAAAGCAGCTAAGTGCTAGAAAGAGATTCTTTTTTTTTTTGAAAAGGCTAGAAAGAGATTCTGCAGAAGCCAAACATTCGGATAGGAAAACTTCCAAGAGTGAGCTTATATAGTTTTCATTAATCAGGTACGCTACTCCAGGAAAAAGCTTTGCTTGAAAAGAAATATTTCTGTAAATCTATGCAGGCCCAACTTGTGGAAAGCTGACAAAAAGGGGATGGCTGCATAAGTACCTCTGTGGTCAGAAAGCTGTCTAGCCCACCAAAGTCGACCCTTGGGTTTACAGCTGCGAGCCTCATTGACAAGTACTGGGCCAACCACAATCACCAAACAGTAATGAGATTAGGAGAAAGAAACTCCTTGTTATGTTGGCAAAAACGGAAATGGGCATTTGAGATTTACAGGTTGTACAGGGGATATCAACAGTTACCTCAACTTGCCTTTGGAGAGACTGAACATGATTAATGATCTCATCCAGCACCAGCGCTGTTCCTGATACCTGACAGGGCCCAAAAAGCAAACAACGTTAATAAAGTCATTCCTCCCCTCAGTTTTTCCAATGAATTATGCGATTAAAAAGAAAACAAAATCATATGGAAAACCACCTAAAGTTTCTTTAACTTTGGAACAAAACTTGAAACACTATTCCACAGAGACAATTGAGTTAAAAAAAACGTAGCACAGCCAATAGCTTCATAACAATGGTCAATGGTTACTGTTGGATCTTGCGTTATCCAGTAACAGCTCCCCTCTTGAGAGCAAACAGTAGTTGGAAGAAGTTTTGAGCCTATACTACATTGTACCCCAAAGATACCAGTCCACATCTGCCAGCCCTTTGTATGTTTGTTGAAGGCAACACGAAACCTCACAGGAAATTGACCTACACCACCAAAATCTCCCACATTGATTGCCATCTCCAGAGTGCAGACCAAAAGCTGCTGTCCTTGGGATGAAAAACTAATGGTCAAACCACCCCAGCAGCAATGGCACACACCAACCACTGCCCATAAACCGCACGCACCAACGAAAACCAACCAAGCTCCATCCTCCATCTCTCCCCAGTGGCAGCCTATCCATCCAGGCACCTCCTCACACGCATCCTTGCCTCCAGATCCCCACAACCAAAGATGCCGACCCATAATCAATCACATTACTTGCCAGCGCAAAAAGGATAGCAACATTCCATAAGGATAGGAGGATGGAGGCCTCATGGCACTGTCACGACGACCAAGCCGGCCACAGCCCCCCTCCCTTCCATCATCTCCATTAAGCTAGCCGCCCCCAGCGCCTTTTTAAAGCGGCTGCCACATTCTGCCCAGACAACCACAGCCAAGGCCCCCGGTTAGGTGCGCCGGATCAAGCTTTATCGTCCGCAAGGAAGTCGAGCCAATCCCCCACCCGCGTCGTGCAACACAACGCGCCCATATGGACGTGTCGGCCGCACGGTGGCCGAATAACCCGGCACTGCCACGTTTTGGAACGCACTGCATTGAAGCTAGCTACCCCCGCGAGCGTTTGCAAGGACTGAGGCAAGAAGACGGGCGAGCATGCTGCACGCCAGCGAGGGGGTCTAGCATTTTGGGTTGCAGTGCACTTGCACAGTTGCGGACGCAGGGCGCTGAGCAAAGGGAGGAGGACCATTTGGACGTGGCCTGTCATCAAAAGCAGTAAAAAGACCACCGAAAGCAGGGAAAAGAGTGTACTTGGCGCGTAGGAGAAACGAAATTTAATGGAAGCTACGCGACATGGTTTACGCTTCCATCCAAAGGCAATGCGAAATGGAAATGTAATAAACGAATTGATAAATAAATAAACGGGAAGAAAGTAAATGGTGAGGTAATGCGGGGCACGGACCTTGCTGCAGCCGGGGACCAGCTCCTTGAGCAGCTCCATCCTCGCATTGATCTTCTCGCGTCTCGCCTGGATGAATTTTAATTTTGTTTAAGAAAGAGGAGAAAAGGTGATTAACTTTTTGATGAAACTGGGGAAGAATGGGTGGGCGAAGAATAATCAAGTGATTAGCGGCGAAAGGGACCCCGAAAAGGGATTGCGGCGACGTCACCACGTCCTAATCACCCAATCATTGGCATAAACCCCGCGAATCTAATCCCTCGAGGCTGGCTTAGGCGCGGCGAGCGGGAACGCGATTAGAGGCGGCGAGCCGCCGGCGGCGGGGAGGAGGAAGGGGGGTAAGTACTCACCCGCTCGGCGAGGCTGTGGCTATCCGTGGCCTGGCCCCGCCTGGCCCGCACGTGCACGTACGCCGGCTTCTCGTCCTCGCCGTCGCCGCCCGCGGGCTTCTCCTCCGCCGTCTTCCCCTTCTTCGCTGACTTCCCCTGCGCGGCAGACACCAGAGAAATCGAAAAGTAAGCTCCGGCGAGGGCTAGTAAGGTTCGGAGAGGGGAGCACGTGGGAATGCAGGCGCGTGGTGTGGGGCTCTACCTTGGAGGCGCGGTCGGCGGGTTGGTCGGCCTTGCGCTTGCCGGCGTTAGCGGCGGCGGCGGCGGCGGGAGGGGCCGGGGGCGGGGGCGGAGGCGGGGTTGGGGACGGGGAGGACGGGGACGGGGACGCGAACGCGGAGAAGCGCGCGGCGCGGTCCACGAGGTGCGGGTCGGAAGGGAAGGTGGGCGCGGGCGCGGGTGCGGGAGCGGGAGCGGGCGGCGCCGCCGCCGCGCGGGGGAGGAGCAGCTCCATGGCCTGGGAGGTGGGGAGCCCCAGCAGCGCCGTGAAGGAGCCCCCGCCTCCTCCTCTGCCGGCGGCGGATGAAGCGGAGACGGCGGGCCCCGTGGCCGGCGCGGCGGCGGGGATCAGCGCCGCCTGGATCTCGCCCCCGGCGGCGGGGAGCTCCGGTGGCGGCGGCGAGCGGTGGCGCATTGGCGCGGCGGAGGCGTCCGGGACGAGGGAAGCGGAGGCGGAGGCGGGGAGGGGAGGGGGGGAAGCGGTGGTGGTATATATAGGGGGGCCGACGCTGAGGCGAGAGGGTGGCGTGGTGTGGTGTGCCGCGCGTGAGCTGCTGCGCTCGCGTTTGCTCCCCCGGCTTCCTCTTCCTCCCTCTCGGGTCAAGAAGGAAGGCGAGGGGGCACAGCCGCAGAGGTGGTGGTGGTGGTGGTGGGGGGGGGGGGGGGGGGGGGGGGGGGGGGGGGGGGGCCGACGGGGTGGTTGGTTTTTTTGTACTGCGGCCTCTTTTTACCCGGTGGGCCCCACCCCGCTCAGTTGACTGCTGCTACGCTCATAGGCAGGGCGTGTGGGGCCACCGATTGGGGTTAGGGGACTGGGGAGAGTCGTGGCGTGGGGAGGACACTGACGGTGAAACTTTGTTGGTGTTGACTTTTACCATTTTCGGCAGTGGGCGTGGTGGTGGACCGGACCGGATGAACCGTGTGGTGAAGCTGCTCTGTGCAAAAGTTGCAGACGCGGCAGACCAGGCCAGTAAAAAGGCTTCGGGCAGAGAACGCTCATCATCAAGATGGGTCGGGCCGGTCAAAGCCGGTTTATGGGTGGTTTATCCCGGGGGCTCGGCAAGTTCTTTTGGGTCTGATTTTTCTCCACTTGGTCACATTGCGTCTGAGTAACAAAAATTTTTAGTATTGGGGCCGTAATATGTTTGTACACTGAAAGGTTAAAATAGCAGCCGAGAATTTTGGGTTCAAGGATTTTGTTTTTCATCTGGGTCTAGGCAGTCTGTTTTGCTTATGGAACTGAGGTCCAAATGCACACGCTCAGTACCTCCGTATCAAAATATTTATCGCTATTAATTTTTTATCACGACGTTCGACCATTCATCTTATTCAAAAAGTTACGTAAATATCATTTATTTTCTAAGCTTTGTTAAGTACCCGTGGTACTTGCAGGTACTTTCCTTTCTTATCCTTTTTACCAAAAAGAATTAAATAGATTTACACATAATTAAAAGGCATCAAAGTAATTTCTCATTATTTTTGGTACTTGGTCCCACCAAATTGGTAGTACTTTATGGTACTTCTAATGTTTTCACCGTTCGATTTCACCGAATGGACGGTTCTCAATTTTTTCAATCACTCTAAAATTTCTCTTATTTTCTTTGTATTTACTTTATCATCAAAGCTATTTGAAGCATGACATATCTTTTTGTATTTTTGCAACAAATTTTTCAATAAGACGAATGGCTAAACGTTGCAAGGAAAAGTCAACGGTGACAAATATTTTGATATCGATGGAGTAAAAGCTAGGGACGAGTAGAAAAAAAAAATCAATTTTATCAAAGTATAAGCTAGGGATGGGTAGAAAGAACCGAGGATTGAACTCTAAAGTCTAAACTCAAAGAAACCTAGACGAATTTTTTTATCATGTGATATTTTGTTCGATTCCTGCTAATGAAGATATTTTGTTCGATTCCTGCTAATGATATTTTAGTTTTTCGGAGACTATTCTTTACCCAAATTACTCTGACTGAATTTATTTTAACAAAAACGAATGCCTACTACTATTCTAAGGCTAGCTACTGCTCGCTAGTGTTCTTCTACTTATCTGGGACACAAATTAACTTGTGAGTTAAATAAATAAAATATATTTTACCAGTATATTTGGCACATAAATTGATAAACAAATAGAAGGGAAATGAGTTCCTATGTAGAAGGAAAAAAAATTAAAAGCAAAAATCTAATTCCCATCGTTACTAATGAAGATATAGAAAGCAACAACCCCTACTAGTACGACCGAGCGTTTCTCTAGTAGTACTCCGCGATTGTATGACAAAGGAGATGTTCACTTGTATTTTCCGTAAGCAGTGCTCTTCTCGTTTGAATGAAGCCGTTGCCACGCGCCGCCGTGGCATATCCACCCATCCTTCACCTCCACCCCATGCGCGCTTGTCTAAACCGTGGAGTTCGTGCAATGTTGCGTGTATATGTCGACGGCGAGCTCACAATTCTACGCGTCCAGCGAAACACCGAAGAAGAGTGCGCCTTCCTTATTATTTCATCACCGTTGCAGCGTTCAGCCGGCAAACGTCCGCCGCCGCCGCCGCCGTCCCTCGGCACGGCCGCGACACGGAGGAGCCGAGCTCCACCGCCCTAGCTAGGACGGCGCGAACGGCCCGTGAGGAAAGGAGCGCCGCGTGGCCGGTCGGGCGAGGCGGCGCGGTGCTGCGTCCGAGCGTGTGGGCGTGGCGCAGCAGGGGCCGGGGGAGCGAGAAAGCTCCTGGCGGCGCCAGCTGCCGGCGGCTGCTTTTCCACGGGGGAAGGCGAGTCAACGGGGATCCCTGTGCCGTGCCGGACTGCTCTCTACCCTTCTTTCTCTTCGTTTCTCTTTCCTGGTGGGATGCGGCGCCACGTGGACCTACTCGGTTGGTTGCCAAGATCTTCTGACTGAGCCCGTGCGGCGGCGCGGGAGGCGCCGTAGCGGGTTGTTGTCCGCTACGGATTCCGGGCCAGTTTCAGGGCCCAAACGCTTCGCGGTGAAATCAATCCTTCGTCCGCTGGGCCGGTATCTGGCCTTTCAGCCAACCCATCACATCCAGCTCCACCCCTTTTATCCATTTTTCTCTTTTCTTTTTCCAGGTGCTGTGTGCCCGTGCGCCGGTTGAAGACGCACGCGACGCCTGTGACAGGGCAAGGCACACGATCCCTATTGGCCTATATTGGAGTATAGTACACTGATGCGTGCGACACCTGGACATAATAAATATGTGACGTTTCAGAGTTGCAATTAAGTTAATGGTTCTAAACCTTGTTTGCATACTAGTATTTTTTATATATGGAGTTTTGGATATTTGGATTATTGGATATGCTATACATAATTGCTTTTTATCTCGAAATCTGTTTTCATAAAAGTACAACGTTGCTACATTTTACGATGTGTTTTCGAGACATTTGTTGGTACCCAAAATGTGTGGGGAAAAACTCGATAAATTTAGATTCTGGTGATGTGTCAACGTGGTTAAAATCCTATATTATATTTTTACACCAACACAAAAAGGATCCACAAGGCTAGTGAAATTTGCAAAGAAGGGTTGGATTCAACATTATGATGGTTCAATCTTTTCCTCGAAGAATCACATCACAAACCCCCATTTCCGGTTCTCCACGCCTTCCCGATTTAGGGTTTGTCTGAAAAATGTGATGTACCGATCTAGGATTCCACATCCCTCCTGAGATTGGAGGATCGGTCCGTTTAATTTAATTTCAATCCTAAAATCAAATCCATATCGGCCCTTTTGAGGTTACTAAAACTGACATCCAGGGCTTTTTCTATCATGCAAAATACACAAGATCGATCCTTCCACTGAGAACCTCCGTAGGATTCCTTGGATAAATGCCAAAGCCATCGAGTCAATCATGCAGGCTAGTTCCCATGCATGGGGCCACTGTGACTCCGTCCCACGGAGTTTTCACGTTTCCCTCGTGCGCTGAGCCTCAGGGTTCTTTGGGAGCGTTTTTTTTTTACAAATTAAGATATCATGGTGTGAAATCGTTTTGAAGACCAAAGAAATAAAGAACTAGAAATTAAATCAGGTAAAGCCGGTTCTTTTTAGCTTCACCGATTTCAGCATAGATGGAACCATTACGCGAGAAGCCCGAGCTCTTAATGTTTTTTTTTGCGAAGCGCCTAGAACACTCAATATACATGTAGAGCATGATTGATTGATTGAACTGGTATCCCTAGCCAGGCTCGGGCCATTTCCTTTGTGAGAGCATGCAAGATTCCATCTCTATATATCTTAGCTCATAGGAGACGTAGAAACTAAGATAGTGTTTGATTCGCGCTAAGGTAACGTAAACGTAAAGGAAATCAGATTACAGTGTATTTAGTGGTGGAATGGGTGATTACCCTCTTTGTTTAGTTACACTCTGGTAACGTAATAGGATTACGGTATGGGTGTTGTATCTGATTATAGTGGAGGAGGAGGGTAGTGGGGGAGGAGGGGTAACAAGCTTGTATATATATTATTTAGGTAAGGGATTAGATTACAGTGTAAATTGATTACAAAGCGCCGCAACCTAACATATATAATGGGATTCGTTACCTTCAGTAATCAAATTACGTTACATTTGAGCTAACTAAACACCACCCAAGCTTCTCTCGCGAGCCAAGTTGAACTGAATAACGGGCTCCACGTGCAGCACAAAAATTAGAGTAACTCTAGTCCTTGTTCGAACTTTGAAATCCACGTAAGCTGAACAAAGCTATTGTTCGATAGCTCGAGCGTGAACATTTTTTATTCGGCTGTGTGCGGCTGGAGACTACCGTCATGTGCCATCTCAGCTCGGTTCGGCGCGCCTGCAGCAGCCGATTTTGGCTCTGACGGCGAGAATTCGACTGCTCTAGTGTTGACGATGGTTCGGTAAGAGCAGCCCACGGTTCGCTTCTCTCTCACACACACGCCGGAGCTGCTCTTAGCTCATCATATGAGCAGCAAATCAACAAGTGATCATTCGTTCCATCCTGGCCCACATTACATACTCGTCCATTCGATCGATTCATCTGCAATCCAATGTGGCAAGTGGCGACGACCGCGTCCACGAGACGTTTTCGCTGCGTTTCCCGTGAGCTTGAGCCCTGAGCGTGAGGGATTGCTGGTGCAAATTAACAAAGCATGTCACTCCACCGGACGTACCTGTCGCATGTTATTTTACACACCTCCCGCCTGCCGTGCCGTGCCGGCGCCGGCCGGCCGGCCTCTGGTCTGCTCGGCGAAGCAAGATGGATTGAGTCAAGATGATGGTCGATGCGTGCCAGAGCTAGCTAATAGCGTTGCATTACCCGGTCAAGGTATATTATTAACACGTTAACTACTGACATTCCTCGATCCAAGTTGCGGCCTGCAGGTAACAGCGATCGTATTCTCGTTGCCATACTAATACTACCGTGTGCGTCACTATCCTTGAACCTTTCCACCGTGTATATATCCTCCAGGGGCTAGAGGTTATGTACGATGATGTAAGATGATATAATGTGGGATTTTCTATAAGGTCCCGTTTGGATTATTGGAATTGAATTCCATTCTAATAATCATAATTTAGACACAAATTAATTAAGCTAATATAATTGTATGTGGAATATATTTGTATATTATTGTTGGTGATATGGGAGAGACACTTATATGTTGCACTTCTATATAGGGAAGCGAGTTCAAGAGCGTGCTATAAGAATTGAATTTCATTCTAATAATCATAATCTATAGAATCAATTTCCATCTCCCACCCCATAAATTTAAGATAGGCTTATATCTAAACCGGTTTCGTGCATGTCACAACAACGCAACCCCCCAAACCTCCATCGTGCCAGTACAAGCCCACACACTGTCCATTTGCCTCCCTCCTAGCCAATGATCTTCTATCTGTCGGCATGTAATCACTTGTCTCCAAAATCGTAGCCAAGCAGTATCTCACTTGCATATATATAAATACCATGCGAGTGGCGATGCCGCAGAGCGATCGCACGTTCCCACGAGCAGGTAGGAAGCAACAGCCAGCGCTCACTCACTGGTCAACTCCGAAGCAGAGCTAGCAGCTCGCCACCATGGAAGAAGTAGTGGCCGCGGCACGAGGCCTCCTCCTCACCCCCACCGCCCTCCTCCTCGTCGCCGGCCTCATCACCGTCCTCTACGCGCTGCGCCGCCGCCGCGGCGGCGGCGGCGGCCTCCGCCTCCCGCCGAGCCCCTACGCACTGCCCTTCCTGGGCCACCTCCACCTCCTCGCCCCCCTCCCGCACCAGGCGCTTCAACGCCTGGCGGCGCGCCACGGCCCGCTCCTCTACCTCCGCCTGGGCTCCGTCCCCGCCGTCGCCGCCTGCTCCCCGGCCGCCGCCCGCGAGGTGCTCAAGACCCACGAGGCCGCGTTCCTCGACCGCCCAAAGCCGGCGGCGGTGCACCGCCTCACGTACGGCGGCCAGGACTTCTCCTTCTCGGCGTACGGGCCCTACTGGCGCTTCATGAAGCGCGCGTGCGTGCACGAGCTCCTGGCCGGGCGCACCCTGGACCGCCTCCGCCACATCCGCCGCGAGGAGGTGGCCCGCCTCGTGGCGTCGCTGTCCCGGAGCACCGCCGCCGGCGGCGAGGCCGTCGACGTGGACGCCGCGCTCATGGGCCTCACGGGTGACATCGTGTCCCGCATGGTGATGAGCCGGCGGTGGACCGGGGAGGAGGACGGCGACACGGAGCAGATGCGGACCGTGGTCGCCGAGACCGCCGAGCTCACCGGCACGTTCAACCTGCAGGACTACATCGGCGTGTTCAAGCACTGGGACGTGCAGGGAATCGGGAAGCGCGTCGACGCCGTGCACCGCAAGTTCGACGCCATGATGGAGCGGATACTGACGGCGAGGGACGCCGAGAGGCGGCGCCGGCGGGAGGAGGACGGCGCCGGCGAGGTGGGCGCCAAGGACGTGCTGGACATGCTGTTTGACATGCACGAGGATGAGGCCGCCGAGATGCGCCTCAACAGGGATAACATCAAGGCGTTCATGCTGGTACGTACGTCCATGGCTAGCTGTTTTTTTTTTGTTTTGATAGTGCAATAATATATACTCCGTATTTCGTAATTGTCAGACTAGATCCAATCAAGCATCGGGTCAAGGGAAAAACAGAGAAAAATATCATTTCCTTCCATGTGATTCATGGAAACAATGTATCCAATCCAACGCTACACTAACCTCGAGAGAACTAGCTATTTTTAGAAGTACAAAAAAGATTCCTTTTGTATTCTCCCTTTTTTAAAAGATATACTCTCTCCGTTCGAATTTTTCATTTTCTAGATGCATAGTTTTTGTTATGCTATGCACTTAGATATAGTGTGTGTCTAGATTCATACTTAGAAAAGCCAAAACAACCTATAATTTGGAACAGAGGAAGTAATAATTTTGGTAAATTCGATCAAATTTGAGCACCCTTTAATTTGGCTTATTTTTAAAATCGTTTGGCTCTAGTTCATTTTGAAAAAAGGGTTTATTTCCAACCGACACACCTCTGCAGGACATCTTCGCGGCCGGCACGGACACGACGACGATCACGGTGGAATGGGCGCTGTCGGAGCTGATCAACAACCCATCCGTCCTCCGCCGCGCGCAGGCGGAGCTCGACGCCGTCGTCGGGACATCCCGCCTCGCCGACGAGTCGGACGTCCCCAACCTCCCCTACCTGCAGGCGATCGCCAAGGAGACGCTCCGCCTCCACCCGACGGGCCCGCTGGTGGTACGCCGCTCCATGGAGCCCTGCCGGGTGTCCGGCTACGACGTGCCCGCCGGCGCGACGGTGTTCGTGAACGTGTGGGCGATCGGGCGCGACCCGGAGAGCTGGGGTCCCGACCCGCTGGCGTTCCGGCCGGAGAGGTTCCTGGAGGGGGAGAACGCCGGGCTGGACGTGCGCGGGCAGCACTTCCACCTGATCCCGTTCGGGTCCGGCCGGCGGATCTGCCCTGGCGCGTCGCTGGCCATGCTCGTGGTGCAGGCGGCGCTGGCCGCCATGGTGCAGTGCTTCGAGTGGGAGCCGGTGGGGGGCGCGCCCGTGGACATGGAGGAGGGGCCAGGGCTCACGCTGCCGAGGAAGCACCCGCTCGTCTGCACCGTGAAGGCCAGGCTCGACCCCATGCCGGGTCTCGCCGCTGATGAGGACGACGCGGCGGCGGCTGCGGGTGGGAAGTGACGTGCTGTGGCAGTCGCTGTTGTTCGTCGTGCTGGGATTGGGTTTGGGCCGTCAGGTTCTGCTTGCAAGCGAAACAGCGTCTGTGAAACAGGCTGAATCCATGGCCGTTTGTCTTGTAGTGGGCCTATGTTGGGCTAGAACGGGACAACTAAGAAGGCCACCAAATAGGAGGAATGGTGCTCACAGCCCAGGAACTTTTCAAAGCCGTCCGTCCTCTGTTTCGCGGTCGTTTTGCTCTCGAACGTTTGGTTCTTCTCCAAAAAAGCGATGAATAAGCAGCACTTGATCCTTCTGAAATTACCATTGCATAGAGATTATTACCGTTGAAAACATCGTTAAGTTCCCATTTCTTGGCATGTAACATGTTAGGGTGCCTTTGGTTGGGATTTTGAACCTGTTTTTGCTTTTGTAAAAACCAAAAGCCAACCAAAAAGCTAAAAAGCTCTATGTGCTTTTGCCCAAAAGCTGCTTTTGGTCTAGTACAAATGCAAAAGCACCATCCCCTGCTTTCAAGTGCTTTTGCGGTAAAAAAATTACCCACCTGCCACTCTTTACAAGGTAACAGTTCATTTTTTTTTCCGATCTAGTTCTCCCGCAAGTCGTCCGTCACAACTCGTCCACCTCCCGCATTCGAGTGCCGCCCCCGGCGGACCGTCTCCCTCCGCTCCCGGTCGCCGGCCCTCCAGCCCCGACCGCCGCACCCCGCCGTCCGCCTCCTGCCACCAGCTGCCGCGCCCGCCGGCCGCCGGCTGCCACCATTCTGCGCGGCGCCTGCACGCTCTGCTCTGTGCCTCTGCCCCTGCTCTCACCGCCATCTCGCGTGAAGTCGCCAGGTACAGTCCAAATTACCGTCTATCGAGATCAACTTGCTCTGTTTTTTCCCCGATTGTCTTGGTAGCTTGTAGCGCAGATTTGCGTTATCACTTATCAGATTGGTTTAGGCAGATGTAGCGCAGAATCTGAATGAATATGACTGACTGGCTGGCTGACTGCTCCCTAGATACCTGTAGCTTGTCAAAGAAAGAAACTGAAAAACAGTTCGGCATGTGGAATTAGCTGCCGTGCTACATTACACAATTCTGCAGCTTTTGGTGGGATAGGTGGCTGATCTTACTGCAGGGTGATTCCATTTATGTTAATACCGTTTTATATTTTTTAGGATGATAGTGGCTCAAAGTCTTTTTCCTTACTTTGGATCATTTGCAATTGTTGACAGTAGGTGCATTTCCTTACTGTTTAATGTTTTTTAGGAATTCATTTTATCATATGTAGATTTTTTAGGATGGTAGTGGCTCAAAATCGTTCACATGTAGATTTGATCACATGTAGATTTTTATATTTTTAGCCACTGTCCATCTAGTTCTTATAATTTATTGAAGTCACTTGCAGCACTTTTGTTCTAGTTTTTATAATTTATTGAAGTCACAATATCTTTTGTTTGTCATATGAATTGAATCAAACAATATTTTTGATTAGTTGAAGAATGAGTGACAAGGCAGATTGGGGTGATGCTTTTTTAAGGCATTCGATTGATGCTTGCAAAGAAGAGATTGAAGCCGGGAATAGGCCGATAGGATATTGTTCTATTTATGTGGACCAATCACTTTAATGGATGAAGAATATATAAAAAAATATTTTTTCCTTTCTAAAATTGTCATTTATATGCGAATTAGTGAACATATTATTTTATTACAAGTAATTTGCATATAAACACACCCACAGACCTTTAGGGGCATTACAGGTATTTTTTACACAACCTACAGTTTCACAGCTGCTCTAACCAAACGGTCTTCTGCTTTTCCCACAGCTACTTTCTCACAGCTGCTTTTCCACAATTCACAGCTCACAGCAGCTATTCCAAAAGCTACAGCCCAACCAAACACACCCTAAGTTCTGATCCAGGAATTGTTGTTGTTAGTGCCATGGAAGTGCATTCACAGTGCAACCATTTGCTAGGAGCTTCAGAGAATTTTTGGTGATCACCTTTGTGTAAGGAACACGGCCCCATTAGGCTATTGTTTGTGATTTTGGTGATTGAGTGACAAAATAGTCATTGGGACTAATGGTTTATCAAGAATGTACCTGTAGGTTTTCTAGGTCCCAAGTATGCAAATCGAACCATAGCAAGGTGCAAATCATGGTATTCAATTGATCCAAATGACGGTATTCGCCATATCCAAATGATGGTATCCAAGTGACCAAGCCATGATATGTAGGATTATTCTATGGTATTCTAGTGTCCAAATTACAGAGAAAATCCAGAGATGAATCGATCCAAGTGACATATTTTTGGTGCTCAAATGGCGGTATTATTCAACCCAGAAAAAAATAGTAGAACCGGATCTTCCGATGGTCCACCGAAGCAAGCGTTGGAGCAACCATCGGAACAATTGGTATAACGCGTAGGCGACTGTCTGAGTCAAGACCACTAGATGATCCGACAGTGTGGTTTTTAGTAGCATCGGTTGAATTCTGAATCGAAGGCATGGAAAACTGAAGCACCGGATGATCCGACGCCTACGTAGAGGTGACCGTCGGACAAAGCATATTTACTTTAAAATCATACAGAGAGGTTTTGAGCAAAACTCCTTCAACATTGGATGTTCCAATGATGCATCGGATGAAGCGTCAGACAAAGCATTGGGTGAATTTGGGTAGGGGTCCAACGGCTATATGCATTAGCTGGAGGCACCGGATGATCCAATGCCTACCAAAAGTGACTATCGGATCATCCGATGCTCACAATTTTACTAGCTGTTGGATCAACGATTCTTTGAGGTCCTTCGGCTATTCATACCCCTCTATTCGCCCATTTGGAGTTGCTGAAGTGTCCAGGAGTGCATCAAAGATCAAGACTCATCAAGAACACATCCATACCACCAAAAAGTGCTACAGTGATGATCCAAAGCTTAGCACATGCTTAGATAGTGATTAGTGCTAGGATAAGCCTAGAGAGAGTGAGTGCAAGGTGTTGCTACCTTATGATTGGTCAAGAAGTGAACCACCATTGTAAGCTTGGTGTGGGGGCATCTTGGGGCCTTGGTGTCTCGCCGGTAAGTTTTTGACCCTCCGGTTTAGTGTGGAGCGGCGACGATGACCGTGTGCGTGGACGAGGAGACTCCTTCCTTCGTGGAGAAGCTTCGTAGTGGAGACGGTGTCAAAGTGACCGGAAGAGAGGGAGTGGTGAGCCTTGCCTTTGTGGTGGCAAGCTTCTCATCTGGCTTGGCGAGAGCCTTCGTGGCGAGCCCAAAACTTTGACCGAGAGAGACTTGGTGACCAGGATCATATCCTTGGTAGAACTCTAACATGGATTAGGGGTGGCATTTGCCTACCGATACCACATGATAAAATCATCGTGCTAAGTGTGCATTCATCCTAACCCACTCCTTTACGTTTCCACAATTAATACTTGCAACTTGAGTGCCTTTTACATACTAGAGTAGTATCTTGATAGGATTGGCTCTAGGTTGCAAAACTTCTTTTGGGTGGGAAGTTTCACTAGATCAACCTTAATTGCACATTTAGATAGCATGATCTAGTCTTTGATGCAAGTAGTTGAAGCTATAGGCTAAGGATTTTAAGATTGTTTAATTCACCCTTCCCCCTCTTAGATATTCCTTGTACCTTGTATTGTCAATCACTTGAAAATTTTGCGGCAAATTCTTGAGCTTCAAAGCATGCTGTCATCCTTATTCTTCAGGCAGACATAGTTACATTGAAACGCTGTCAAATCTGCGACCAGGTGCTGTCGTGCTGAAACTTAGCAGCTTACATTCAAAATTTTTAAATAAATATAATCGGTATCTATTCTTATGTACCAAATATTGTGTCGAATAATTGTACGAGTCCGATTACGATGATCATAACTCGAATCGATTCATGCCCTTGCTGATTTGGAAGCACGCAAACTCCTCCCATGCAAATCTGCACCCCGAGCTTGCACCGCGTGTCGCCACGCCACAAAGAACAACCACCCCATCAGCTGCCACGCTCCTATGTCATCATCGCTGATCCTGTCATCGCCTCTGACCACAGTATGACTAGCATGTCGCCGCTAGTCTCTCTGCCATGTAGTCCGCCAGCTATACTGAACCGTCCACCTTGTGCCCTGCGAACTGTTCGGTCCAATCTATTCATTACAGGTAGACCACCAGTGAGCTGCTCCACACCTCGACCATGTCAGCTTGCCACCTGACTCCGCCGTTGCTGAGCACCCGCTGAACCTCTATCGAACTCCTATCAGTTGCCTTGTGCACTACAACTAAACACTGCCGATAGCATCGGCTCGTCGCTAACGAGCCCGCAACACCTGGTATGAGGTCTGGTCCACCGATCGCTACCTCTCCTCCATCGCCTATTGCAAATTCCATCAGCTTTTCGTGACGTCCTGTCGTGCCCTGTAGCTCCGTTGTATGCATTACCCTGCCACACTTCCGCACAGACACCTTGTTACAGTAAACTCGTCGTGGATGGCTAATTTCTAACACCAAAGCTCCGAATTTTGAAGCAATTCTAAGGGTAGTGCTACTATTCATTGGTCCCATGGGACCCACTGTATATTGAAGTGGCTTCCAACTTCCAAGTCCCAGTGGAACTAAACCGTCGCTTTTCGATCCAATCCAGTTATCCAAGTTATGAGTGCGTTTCTAGAGTGACATGCAATAAGACCCAGTATGCGTGCTTGGACTGTTGACTCGTTGACGTACTTACCAGTCACGGCCACCACCATTCGTGCTCCACTCCTCGTCTGATCGAGCTTTTTTTAAGCTCGCCGCTCGAGATCATCGTCTTCCCGGGGAAAGAATAATGTCGCGACCGAGCACCTGCTATCTCCCTTTCCTCACCGTTCCTCGGTTCCGCGCGCAGCTCCCAGCCTGCCGCTTCCGGTGACCGCGAGACGCTGCTCGCCATCAAGAACGACTGGGGCAGCCCCCAGAAGCTCGCGTGGTGGGACCCCGCCGACGCCGATCACTGCAGCTGGGAAGGCGTCACCTGCGCTGCCGGCGGCGGTGGAACCGTCACGGAGCTTTCCTTAGCGGACCTAGAGCTCCCCGGCTCGATCCGGCGTCCGTGTGCGAGCTCAAGAACCTCAGGAGCCTCGACCTCAGCGGCAACGACCTCACTGGCGCGTTCCCCGCCGCCGCGCTTAAAGCCTGCGCCCAGCTTCACTTCCTCGACGTCTCCTACAACGCCTTCAGCGGAGCACTCCTCTCGGGCGACATCGCCGGCTTGTCGCCGTTGATGGAGCTCCTCAACCTCTCGTACAACGGCTTCAACGGCACCGTGCCGGCCACGGTGGGGCGGCTCCCGAATCTCGCAACCGTGAGGATCCAGAACAACAGATTCACTGGTTGTTCCGGTCAAGATATCACTCAATATCTCACAGATCGAGATGCGAAACAACATGTTCTCCGGATCCATCCCAACGTCCGCGGCAGGGCTGCAGATGTTCGGAGCGAAGAACAACAGGCTCGACGGCGCATTGCCGGCCGACATGAGCAACCTTTCTAGTCTAGTTGATTTGGTGCTGTCCGGCAACAGGATAAATGGTACCATACCAACATCGATCAAACTGCTACGGTGGCTCGTTTGGCTTGACCTCGGCAGCAACCGGATATCTGGAACAGTGCCGTCGGAGAGCCTTGCGATGCTGCCATATCTGGAGACAATTGAGTTATCTGAATTCTGACAATGAGCTCACTGGTCTCTGATTCTGATGTGGTGGCATCTTCAGAGAGCAAAGTTTTCTCTTGGTTTTAGATATATTCTAAGAGTGTCTAATTTCAAGTAGTGGATTTTTTTATTTTTTTTCCAATCGATTTTCTCAACTTTTAGATCAACGAGGGCACACTCGCATGATCGGGTGTAGTTTAGGTGCATAGCGATGTGTGGTGCCACATGCTCTCGCATGATGTGCTAGTCCTTGGGTTTTAGGCTACTCTGTTTTGCTGTCCTTTTTTAGAAAAAAAAATATGTATACTTACTCTGTTTTCTTTCTGTGAATATGATGTTTTGAATCAGTATCCATTGTCCAGACATTTTGAGTGTGAGCTGCTATGTTTCAGTTTTAGCGCCAAGATTCCAGTGTGACTATGTTCGCCTCAAGAAAAGGAGGAGAGCGTGCTTTTGCTTAAGAATTTCAGATAAAATTTTCAGGGGCTTATAGGAGCTGTTTACATAACTTTCTCTACGACCAGCTAAAGAAACTTACGCATATGCATATATGTTTGTTTGATTGAATTTGATAAGAAAGTTTAAAATCTCAGACAATGGGTATCGCTCACTTGTACACTATTAATGCGTGAAGTGCTCCTTTCTTAATCAACCTTTTAGAAGAATCAAACGTTCGCTTGACACTCTAACCAAATAGAGCTCTATCATATTATTCGGCGAATGGGAGTCGCTATCATTGGACGTTAAATTTGTTGATTTCGGCAAGAAGACTATCTTCTGATCACTGGGACAACCAATCAGAGCCTTGATTCCAGCGAGAAGGCAACTACTTCGTCGTCACATACATGTGGCTATATGTCCTATCACATTTTATATCCATTTAAATATTGGTTTGATTCCATAGATAGAATCTTGAGTCAAATTATTTACGGATGCCCCTTGATTAGCTAGAGTCCAAGTTTCTTTACTTAATTATCCATCAAATTTACTTAATTATTCGTCAAACTTATTTACGGATGCCCCTTAATTGAGCTAGAGTCCATGTTTTGATACTTATATTTATGATCTATAAGGTCATATAGCTAGATATTAATTGTATTTGATCAAGGCAAGGACTCTTTATTTTTGTGATTTGGCATGTACTTTGGTTTAATTTGGACCATTGGATCATCATTAAAATCAACCGTGTCTATTTTTTTTCGATTAACGTGGTAATTTCTTGTCCTTCTCGACGAATGTGGTGTCTTCTTTGAACACTCCCTTGTTAATATAATAGATAGATTATATACCCCTTTGTGTGATTATCTCCATACACTTGACTCTCGCGGACTCGTTCACCTTATCCATTTGACCGAAGTTAGCAGGGAAGCTCCTATCATTTTTTTATAATTTTTTATTCCAGATCTATTTAATTCGCTCCCACAGGAAGTTGAACCTGAGCTTGCTGGTTGCTACTCCGGTGCTCTAACCACTAGGCTGGAGGCCCTTTCACCGTTCACCTTATCCATCGATTCAACAATCAGAGAATAACATATCAGAAGTATCCTAAATCATTTCAAAAGCCCTTTCATTCATATCACGCCATCTATCTCGTCGTACACCTGGCATTCACATGATATAACTGCACCACGATTGTGACTCTTAACACGCCATCCGCACGCCAAATATTTGCATCTCATCTGATAAAACAAATGATGTCTTATCTTCAAGGATCCCATAATCTCGAGCGATTGACTGTTCACCGGAATTACAGCATCATCATTGTCGAGAATACGAGGTTGCGTCTGGTTGCAAGTAGCTTTGAACTTTTGCCAGCAATCAGGGCCAAGTAGGATCGTTTTGAAAGGGACTGAAGAAAAGAACAATGTTGTTGTTTAATTCTCATGAATAAGGTGCACGAGATTACTTAAGAGCTCTTACTTAATTAGTTAAAAGAAAAGTAGGTGACAGCTGCTCGATCACATAATAAAACATTGTTCCAAGTTGACCGGGAGAGGCACAAGGTGTCTCTTGTATGAGGGTTAATGTCTATGGTGATGATTTTTAATTGCTAGCATTAACAAATAATTGTGGTTTCCTCCTGCTCTATAAGTACGGCCGTTCGCAACCACTGTACCACGAACAAGTTGACTGATGCATCAGGTAGAACTGGACACACCAGCAGGAAGCTCGATCTGCTAGCTGCTTCACCTAACCTGATTCAGGCGTTAGAGAGGCCACAAGCACAGCTGGAGAAGAGGTGTGTAACCTCATGGAGGAGAAGGGCGTGTCCTTTATCACGAGTGCTGCGAGAAGCGTGACAAGGGGAGGGGCTGCTTCTATGAACGGTTAGAATTCTCTTTCTACTTTCTTCTCCGTTATTCAGTCAGAGGCCTGTAATAAGCAACTCGTCGACTGTGTAGTTTGGATTATGTTTTTACTAGCCCTTCGTGAGAGCATTTACTTTGTTTTTACTAGCCCTTCTTGAGAGCATGGATCCACAGAGCATCCCAAGTGCTGCAAGAAACGCAGCAAGCAAAGCGACTGCTTCTATCGATGGTCGGACTCAAATCTTCTTCCTTCTTTTTGCTCAGGCAGAGGCTTGTGAACAACTCGATTGTCCAGTTTGGGTTCTCTCTGTAGCTGTGCAGAAAATGATTCACCTGAACGTTTTGTTTGTTTTTACTAGCCGTTCGTGAGCGCATGGATCCAGAGGCCATGTCGAGTGCTATAAGAAGCGCAGCAAGTAAAGCGACTGCCTCTATGAATGGTTAGATCTTCTCCTTTGTTCAGGCACAGGCCGGCCTGTGAACAACTAATTCGATTATCAGGTTTCGATTATCTATAGTTGTACAAAAAAATCACCCTTAGCATTCCCTTTGATTTTACAGATCTTCGTGACCGCATGCGCATCGATCCACTTAACGTATTCCTGGGGTAAACCTCTTTTCTTCTCAGTTACTCGTACGAAAGATAATAAAATGTAAAGCTGTACAAAGCCATAGCCCGCGAGGTCTGCAGGGTGCTGGCTAAGCTAAAAGGCACAGTAGGATTCAAGATTAATTTCTAAATAAAATCGTCTTTAGTCATTAGTTTCGTTTACTATTTTTCTCCTTTGAGATCATCCATAGAAAACTCACCTAAATATTTCCTTCAATTTCCCTTGCCCTTCTTGAGCTAATGGCATTACTAGTATGGTCGTAACTCGTAAGGCCTCTTGAAGTTGACCTCATACGCTATGGACATCGGTCTCGGGCAAGAAAAGGTTAATACTAGACATAGGCTTTACTGCACATTTTAATTCTGAAATATACTAAATATAATACGATATTGCTTACCGTGAGTGATCTTGTGACAGCAAAGTATGTGCAACAAGAATGTAAACTAGACATTAAATTGAAAATGATGGGTAACATTGGATTTTCTTGCGTGAGAGTTTTTTTATTTGGAAATAGTTTCTAATATCTTCATTAATTTCGATATCCAAACTACCTCTTGTAACAAACTTTTCGATAGTGAAATTGCAATGTTTATATGTGGTAGTAGAAGAGACCTTCTTCGCTTGATTGAGCATTCATCAGATGTGCAAATAAAACCTACTTTTTCCCGCCAAAATGACAGCGCTTTTTTCTAAAATATTTTCCACTTCAACTGCCACACAGCCTCCTGACCGCGATCTGCTGCTGCTGCTCGCGCGAGAGCTGCCTCGACCGCCTCTGCTGCTGCTGCAACAACAGGAGCCACGGCGACTAGGGCCGGTCAGCTGCGCGCCATGTCGATCTGTCACGCTGAGAGAGCACCAGCAACTATGCTCCTCCTTACTTTGGTTGCGCAAATAGTACAGTTGTGGGACCCAGGAACATATACTGTACTGTGATCATGATTAGCGTTTCCATATTTGAATTCTGGTTCGTCAGATTGCATTGTGTTGTATTCTATTCTATTGTAGTTGTGGGACCCAGCTCATGTGGTATTCTCCAACAACAATCTCTGTTTATTTTCACAAAGAACTTATCATGGGAAATGTCACACGTCTGCCAATATGTCCAAACTTGCAGTATTAACAGTATATTCAATTTTTATTTTGTGCTATAGGCACTAGTTACAAATTTATTGCTATGTTTTTCATTTATTCATCACTTCTTATACTCCATCATGACCTGACTAAATTTAAAATATCATTTTTAAATTTAATTAAATACTTGAAACAATATCTAAACTAGCTTGTGCGAATGCATGGGTTGAGGACTGGTAAAAAGAATGGTTAGCATGAATACTTCAACCACCAAATAGCAGATGTATCTTAATCTTAATTAGACCCTATTTGGATGGGCTAAAGTTAAAGCTTAGGCAGTGCTAAAGTTTAGCTAGCTAAGACTAGTCTTACCTTGTTTGGATACGTAGCTCAATTTTTAGCTGGAATACTAAGTTCGGTTGGCGCAAATTACGGTTGCTTGATGGGAATCTTCCACGCGGTCGATTTCCGATCGCATGTCAAAATGGCTTCCCGCGTGAGGTTCTATCCCATTAAACTAAAAACAAGATAAATTTCTAGGAAAACAAAATGTTGGGAATAACATTTTTGGGAAAAAAATTTAATGATGATGATGATGATGATGATGATGATAATAATAATAATAACAATAATAATAATAATAATAATAATAATAATAATAATAATAATAATAATAATAATAATAATAGGATAAGGATGCATCTGTCCCCAAAATGTATACACTTGGGCAATATGAGTTGTATTTTGTACAAAAGAAAAGAGAAAAGAATCAAACCTTAATATGAAAGCAAGTAGCCTTGTCTGCTCTATTGCTTGCGTTACCGCAGCGCACAGTGAACGGATCATACCAGAACGTGATAAATGTTGACACTCCTTATGACAGAAATCCGACCATCACATTACTCAAATAATAAAGGAGAGCTAACCTTTCTTACTCACATATTTGTTATCAATAACCTAGTTCCACATGTATTGGCAAATTAGTAATTTCAGGGATACAAGTCTGTACAAGAGAGGAAACGTGCGCAAATGCGGACGAAACACACTGAAGAACACTTGACGCGTACACAACGGATAAGAGGGCCCACATGTCAGGCCAGCCCAATCCAGTGTGGGTCCACAAGAAAAAGGACCAAGGCCCACCAGACAGCCCACCACGCGAAGATGGTGGAGAGCCAGCCCAGCCCAGGGTCGGCCGAACCCCAGGTGTTGTTCAGCCGAACCTGGACAGGCGGTGCTCGTCCTCATCCTCCACGAGGCGGTGGCTAGTTGACCCTGGATGGCGGTGGGAAAAGATTCCACTGAGATACCTCCCGGGAACCGCCCTCTACCACATATAAGAGGAGGAGGAGACCCTCTCTCAACACACACCACACTTGAAATCTCTCTCTCTAGTTACTCTTAAATCCTTAGGCTAGTGGAGCTAGGCTAGAGCTTAAACTTTTGTAGTGCTAAGCTAGTCTTCAGGTCGACTGGGGACATAACCTCCGGCTCTCAGTATGGCTTTGTACTCAACTTGTCAGTATTCTATCTATAAAGAGGATAGTTGTTATGCTATTTCAGTAGTATGCTATGCCATATATTGTGCTTTATTAAGTTATACTCATATGCTTAGGTTGAATCTATGTTACCGCATCGGTTCATTGTGCCTTCAGGATTGTTCTAGTTCTATGCCTGTCGATCATCATAGTCGGGGTTCCGGAGGGGCTAGAGTAGTGATCACGTATACGAGCATGGTGCTCAAGCGCGTTGGGATCCATCAAATATGACTGTACCCCACAGTCTGTCGGGGTAGGCGGCAGGTGGTGGCCCTGTCCGTCCCTTGTAGTCCCCCACGTTTGGGTATAGTGTATGAGTTCTGAAAGATATCTTGCCTTGGCAGACCAGGGCTGGGTATTCTCCCCATAATGCGTATGCTTAGAGTTAGTTCTAATCATGTGCTTGTATGATACTAGCAAGATGCCACTAGGACCTCTTGTATGCCTTGCTCCCGCTAACCTTAGGCTTATTCGTTTATTCTTTATTCTTGAGATTGGCTTGTGTGTATATCACATTACACTCATATCTATATCATGGCTTACCCCTATATGAACTTTGGTCTGTTACTTAAGCATATCGTCCTAAATATGTATCCAATAAATCCTTTTACACCAATGCCATCCTTTGGGAAAATATAAATAACGATACCCTGAATACTCTCTAGGTGAAATGCTACAACAGTATATCCGTGTGCTTGCGGATTTATTCATAATGTTAAGAAATACCAACAAGCATTTCTGGCACCATTGCCGGGGATGGCACTAGTTAAAATATTTATCAATACATGTTCTTGACTTTATGACTAAGGAATAGCCATTGCTTATACAGGCTAACTTGTCTTTATTTTCTCCTGATGGATGAAAATAGGGTAGTGTATGACTGGTTTCGACTTGCCGACCAACTTCGTCAAGAATCCAGAACGTCTTGTGAGAAAGGTCCGACCTTGCGTTGTCCCTCCTTAGATCGTTCTTTCGGCAACCAAACCGATCATCCTAGCACCATCTGCTCCTAAGGCTATGGCTGAAAAGACTCTTCGTGAGTTCTCCATCCCCTCCATCGACAATGTGGCCACCGGCCCTGCTGTCGACCTGGGGGATGTGAAGTTTGAGCTAAAAACAAACCTCATCAACATGGTGCAGGCTAGCTCCTTCTGTGGCAAGCCGAACGAGGACGCTAACACGCATCTCCAACATTTCCTTGGTCTTTGTGACACGGTCACTATGAGAGGAGTCACTCAAGATGCCATCAAACTCCGCCTGTTCTCGTTCTCCCTCCTTGGGAGGGTGAAACAGTGGTTCTACGAGGACAAGGATGCTATCAACACGTGGGCAAAATGCTCCATGGTGTTCCTCACCAAATTCTTCCCATTGGGTAAAACAAATATCCTTCGTGGAAAGAAAGATTTCCAATTTCCAACAGTCAAACACGGAGATGATCCCAGAGGCGTGGGAGAGGCTGCAAGAATACATCCTTGCCTGCCCACACCACGGGATGGATGACTGGCTCGTCCTCCAAAGACTTCTACAATAGGCTAACAATGTCAGCACGTGCCCACCTTGACGCTGTTGCTAGAGGAGCCTTTCTCGACCTCACTATTACAAGGCTACGGCTCTAGTCAAAAAGATGGTCTCCAATCAGGGGTGGAGCGAAGAATGACTCCAACCTCATGCGTAGGGCATGCACACTATCAAGGAGACGGACATGCTTTCCGCTAAGCTAGATCTCCTACTCAAGTGCACGGATGAACGGGAGAAGCCACAGGAATCACTAGTAGAAATAGTAGCTTCCATGATATTTTGCGTGTGACGTTCTAAAACTTCATCATTGAACATGCCACATCTATGACGAAAATCTCAGGTTCGTCATAGATCATTGGCGGGATCCCTCAGCCACTATGGAATTATGACGAAAAAACGTGCGTCATAGAACAACATCTCATATCATCACAAAACGGTGCGCCACCAACATCTCGTATCTGTGACGCCAGCGACTCATCATAGAATTGGTGGGCCACATGTAGCGTTGGGACCATAGGTCCACTTGTGATGCCAGAGGGTCCAGCGTGTCTACGTAGCGCCACGTGTAGCGACGAGGACCCGCCGGTCCATGTGTCAAGGCCGTGGGTCAAATATGTCAACGCAGGTTCCACTAGAGGTGGACCCGGTCATCCACGTGTACAAGTGCGGCCCAGCAGGCCGACGTGGCTAAGACGTGTAACTATAGGTCCTAGTTGACTGGTCCAACATGTCTACCTGGCAGCCACGTGTGGTGACTGGGACCCAACATATTCTCAATGAGGGGTTTTGTGGGACAATTTCCAAAATTGTCACATCATCTAATTTGATTTTTGTTGATAAATTAAACCATACCTCTAATGCACAATTTCACATCACGATTTCATAGATAAGGCATAGACTTTAATTACGATGCACCCCATTGGTCAAAATCAATTGAAATGAAACTTTGTAGCCCTCAATAGCAGTTTCAATACATTTCATAGTCTTGGAAATAGTGTATACCCAATTTCATCCCATGAAATCAATCTCTTCTCCCTCCTCATTAATACATTGTCATGTCATTGTTTTTGCTGATGTGTCACGTCATTTATTGTGGATGAAACCTTCGTTGAGAATAGCCTAAGTGAAACAAATCAAAATGTTGCTTCCAACGTGTTCCAAAGTTAATAACTACAGAGTAGCTGCCTCATCTTTTGAAAACGTACATATCGCTACACGATCTATTTCTTTCCTTTAAGATGAACTAACTAAGAGGGACAGTATAGCGAATACCTAGTTTCATGACATCGATTTTATATATGCTTAATCTATGGTCATTTTCTGTGTATGTATATATGTGTACCTTAGCATAATTTCTTATCATGCCTGAAAAACAGGCCGAGCACCAGTCATGGATGACATGCAGAAGGTGTGCTTCTATTCTGATTGCAGAGGGGAATATGGTACGGCTATCTGCTGGTGCTGTGTCAAGAACAAACTTGATTGCTACCCGGGACGTGATCATTGTCTAACAACGTGCCCCATTATTACTTGAAATAATGTAATTGCTATGTAGGGAGTTTTTGTGTCTGAATGAATAATGGGGATAAAATGAATACAAACCGAGACGCGCACACCGTGCCCAGGAATCTGCAACCGCCGTCGACCGACGGGGAGCGCCGTCCTCCGCTGCTGGCTAACCACTCCCGTCTCCGTCGCGGCACGCAACGTGACAGAGGAAACTAACCGGCCGGCGCATGGCATGCCGACATGTGAGCGCGAAAGGCGATGGCCCGTGGCCGTAACGTACCGAGACGAGCCGACGAGGCCAGGGTTCCTTTGCTGTTGCTGGCGGGCTTCTTCACCGATCGTGTCGTGTCGTGGCATTCCGATCCGCCACGCGCCATGTGCCGCCGCCGATATGATGCCCGGCCATCGTCGTCATCACGCCCGTACGTGCAACCGGGCAGGGGATTAAATAGCCTGGGACTCTCGGCCTTCTTGGACGGCCTCGCTCCTTCAGTATCCACGCGTGCGTGTCGCGGACTCGCGGCGAGCGTTTGCGTAGTAGGGGTCGTGGACAGTGAGGGTGCCGGGTTAGCGAGCGAGGTGGCGGCCGGGCCGACGGGTTATCTCGGAATGGCGGCGGCGCCGTGGCCGGCCGTGGTGATGGTGATGGGGGTGGCGGCGGCGGTGGTGGCGGCGAAGGAGTGCACCAACATCCCGACGGAGCTGTCGTCGCACACGGTGCGGGCGCGGCTCGAGGCGGCTGATGATCCCGGGGCGCCGGAGTGGCGGTTGCGCGAGCTGTTCCGTGGCCACCTCACCTCCACCGACGAGGCCGCGTGGATGGACCTCATGCCGCCGCGCGGGGGGCTGCGCGCCGCCGCTGACGACCCCGTAGGCGCGGAGGAGGAGGAGTTCGACTGGGCGATGCTGTACCGGTCGCTCAAGGGCCAGCAGCTGCTGCCTGGCGGCGGCGGCGGCAGCCGGGCAGTTCCTGGAGCAGGTGTCCCTGCACGACGTGCGCCTCGACCCCGACGGCGACGCGGCGTACGGGCGCGCGCAGCGGACCAACCTCGAGTACCTCCTGCTCCTCGACGTCGACAGCCTCGTCTGGCGCTTCCGGGCCCAGGCGGGGCTGCCGGCGCCGGGAGAGCCCTACGGCGGCTGGGAAGCCAGGGAACTCAGGGGTCACTTCGTCGGTACGCTCCCTCTGATCCCTGACCATCGGCCCACGCACGCCCACCCCACTTGCTCTCTGACTGCTCCCTGCTGCGCGCAGGGCACTACCTGAGCGCGACGGCCAAGATGTGGGCGAGCACGCACAACGCCACGCTCGCCGGCAGAATATCGGCGGCGGTGGACGCGCTGCACGAGTGCCAGCGCGCCGCCGGCACGGGCTACCTCTCCGCCTTCCCCACCTCCTTCTTCGACCTCTTCGAGGCCATCCAGCTCGTCTGGGCGCCCTACTACACCATCCACAAGATTATGCAGGGCCTCCTGGACCAGCACGCCGTGGCCGGCAACGGCAAGGCGCTGGGGATGGTGGTCGCCATGGCCGACTACTTCGCCGGCCGCGTCGCCAACGTCATCCGGCGGCACAGCATCGAGCGCCACTGGACGTCGCTCAAGGAGGAGACCGGCGGGATGAACGACGTACTCTACCAGCTCTACACCATCACGGTACTGTCAGCCTTCTTTTCATCTCTCTTGGAAAAACCTTCATCAGAGATTCGGAAGCAATTGATGTCTCTTTGTGCAGAACGATCAGAGACATCTGGTGCTCACCCATCTTTTCGACAAGCCATGCTTTGGGGCTACTTGCAGTTCAGGTCTGAACTCTGAAGATCACAACTTAATCTTCCAGACAGAAGCATGAAAACATATTTCTGAACATTGCATGATCTTTTGCCAACATCGTTTTGCCTTTCAGGCTGACAGTCTTTCGGGTTTCCATGCCAACACGCATATTCCGGTTGTCGTCGGCGGGCAAATGCGGTATGAAGTTACAGGAGATCCTCTTTACAAGGTAATTCAAGTACTGCACAGAAATTTAGGTAGAGAGGTCATTTGGGAAAAAATAATTTCCTCACACATGATAATTCCCAACTTTCCAGAGAGTAATAGTGTGCTATTTTTCCTTCCTGCCAATAGTTGTCCTGCTGTTCTGATGCAACATCTAGTTCAAGCTGACCATAATCTTAACTCTGATGACAAGGAAATTGCAACTTTCTTCATGGACACAGTGAATTCCTCTCATGCCTATGCGACTGGCGGCACATCTGTCAGTGAATTCTTGTAATGCATCATAGAGGCTCAATTTCAGGGTTTTTTTTCCCAGACTTGCCATGATTGGATCCTGAGGTGTTTTTTTGTCAGGTCCGATCCAAAGCGTTTAGCTGAAGCTCTGACCACTGAGACCCAGGAGTCCTGCACAACTTACAACATGCTCAAGGTGGTTCACTTGTTCATGCTCACCAACTATAACTTCATTTTTTTTCTTTGTTTAGATAACTCAACAACATTTTTCATGACTAGAGACAAGTTACAATCTGAGCAACAAAACCTGCAGGTTTCACGCCATCTATTCAGATGGACCAAGGAGGTCGCCTATGTGGACTACTACGAGCAAGCGCTGATCAACGGCGTGCTGAGCATCCAGAGAGGCGGATATCCTGGAGTTATGATCTACATGTTGACCCAGGGCCCTGGGAGCTCAAAGGCAAGGAGCTCCCAAGGCTGGGAACTCCGTATGGTTCATTCTGGTGTTGCTATGGCACTGGTAAAGTGAAAATTCCAACCTTTCGGCCCTGGCAATGGTGATGTAAGGTTCTGAATTATGTGTTTTTTTTTTTGCAGGGATAGAATCATTCTCTAAGCTGGGAGATTCCATTTACTTTGAGGAGAAAGGTGAAATACCAACACTGTATATTATTCAGCTCATACCAAGCACGTTCAACTGGAGAACTGCAGGCCTTACTGTCACTCAGCAAGTGATGCCCCTCAGCTCATCAGATCAGTATCTTCGTGTCTCATTCTCCATATCTGCAAAGGTAAATCTGCATGAAGTCATTATTAGAGCTACACTATATATATATGACAGAAAACTTTGATGGTCCTTCGTAGAATCAGCACATAGCCCTTTTTTTTTATTTTACTACCATGCAGACAAACGGTCAGTTTGCGACATTGAACGTGAGAATACCATCATGGACTTCTTTGAATGGTGCAAAGACAACACTGAATGACAAGGATCTGAAATTAGCATCTCCAGGTATGCCCAGCCCATCAGCATGGAAGATAGCTGAAAAGGAAAAAAGAAATACACAAAAAGTTTGATGGATACAATTGCAGGGATAATATTGTTCTGACACAATCTTGATTTCTGTCAGGGACTTTCCTCACAATCAGCAAGCAGTGGGGTAGTGGAGATCACTTATCACTCCAATTACCTATCCACCTAAGGACTGAAGCAATAAAAGGTCTGAAATTGTGCTCTATTAATGATCAAATTACTATTTGAAATGCTGCACTCATTCTAGGGATAGTTACCTATTTATTCACTCTTATAAGCATTGAAATCCCTGATAATTGTATGACAACATGCCATTGAAGTTTATAACCATGAAGAACAAGACTGAGCACTGTGCTGTAACTGAAACTTTCAGATGATCGGCCGGAGTACGCATGTATACAAGCAGTCCTGTTTGGGCCGTTCCTCCTTGCCGGCCTCACCACCGGAGATTGGGACGCCAAGACCGGCCGCGCCACCGCCGCGCCCTCCGACTGGATCACCCCCGTCCCGCCGGAGTCCGACTCCCAACTGGTGACGCTCGTGCAAGAATCCGGCGGCAAGGCTTTCGTCCTCTCCGCCGTGTACGGCTCCCTGAAGATGAAGAAGCGGCCAAAAGACAGCGGCGGCACCGACGCCGCCGTCCACGCGACGTTCAGACTCGTCCCCCATGAAGCCTCCGGCTCCTCCAAGATGCTCGAGCCGTTGGGCATGCCGGAGATGGTGGTCACGGAGAAGCTCACGGTGTCCGCGGAGAAGAGCTTGGGTGCTCTGTTCAACGTCGTGCCCGGGCTCGACGGCGCGCTCGGCTCGGTGTCCCTCGAGCTCGGGTCCACGTCGGCTGTAGCGGTGACGTGCTGAAACACGGCGGTGGCGCGGGGTTCCGGCGGGCGGCGAGCTTTGCGCGGGCTGAGCCGCTGCGGCGGTACCACCTGATGAGCTTCGACGCCAGGGGGGTGAGGAGGAGCTTCCTCCTGGAGCCATTGTTCACCTTAAGGGATGAGTCCTACACCATCTACTTCAACCTTGTAGCTTGAAAGTAGATAATGGCTACAAAAATATGTAGTGGCAATAGCACACATTTTTAAAAATAAATGAAAAATCCGGATGAGGCATTTGCTGAAATGCCAAATGAAAAGATAGTGGTATATCTTTTTTGAAAAGGTACAGCATGTATTAATATAGAAGAGGCAAAAAAAATTACTGGACATTTATTAATTAATATAAAGGAGGTAAATTACAAAATGCAACAATTGACAACAGAGAAAAAACCATCCACGCGCTGTTAAGGATGGCAAGCTAACACGACCAGGGTTTTTTTTATTTCTTTTATCAATTTTATTTGGTCTCCATTGAATCACCTAATTTCGTGAAACTTTATATTTTTTATTTGCTAAAATTTGAAACAAAATAAATATCTAGAATCATTATTAAAAAGGATAGATATTTAGTGTGTAGCGAACATGGCCCCATTATGCCATAGTTTGTGATTTTGGTGATTGAGTGACAGCATAGTCACTGGAACTAATGGTTTATCAAGCATGTGCCTTGTAGATTTTTAAGTCTCAAGTATGCAAACCAAACTATGGCAAAGTTCAAATCATGGTATTTAAGTATCCAAGCTATGGTATTCTTGATATCCAAATCATGATATTCAAGCATCCAAGCTATAGTATTCAAGTGATCAAGTCATGGTATCTAAGATTATTCTATAGTATTCAAGCATCCAAATTCCTGGAGAAGTTGGGCACAAGTGACCTAGCATCCAAGTGATGGTATCTTTGGTGTGCAAGTGGCGGTATTGAACTCATAAAAATCAATACTACCGGATGTTCCGATGGTCCACCGGAGCAACCATCGAACTAACCATCGAAGCAATTAGTACAACGGGAAAACAGAGAAAAAACTTTAAGTGCACTGAATTTTCCAACAAGGGTCATTTTAGTAGCGTCGGATGAATTCTGGAGCGAATACATGGAAGGCAGAGAAAACCCTATAGCATCGGATGTTCCGATGCCTAGGACATTGAAGCGTCGGACGAACCATATTTACTTTACGAAGTTCCAAAGAGAGTTTGGGAGAAAATACTTCAACCTTGGATGATCCAATGGTACCATCAAATGAAACATATGATGAAATCCTAGAGAAGTTGGGCACAGGGGAGCCAACGGCTAGTTGCACTAGATGCTCTGATGCATGCCAAAAATAGACCATCAGAATATCCGATGGTACACTTTAGCTAGCTGTTGGAGCAACGGCACTTTAAGTCCTTGGGCTATTTATACCCCCTCCACTTGCCCATTTGGAGTAGCAGGATGTAGTTGGAGTGTGCAGGAATCCATTGGAGATCAAGACTCATCAAGAACACATCCAAGCCACCAAAAGTGCTTAAGTGATTATTTCAAGGCTTAGCACAAGCTTACAAGAGTGATTAGCGCTAGTATAGGCCTAGAGAAAGGGAGAGCGCAAGGTGTGCCTACCTTGTGATCGGTTCTAGGAGTGAACCACAGCTGTACAAGGTGCGCCACCATCTTGGAGCCTTGGTGGCTTACCGGCAAGTTTTCGACTCTCTGGCTTGGTGTGGAGTGGCGTTGACAACCATGTGCAGGGGTGTGGAGACCCCTTTCCTTCGTGGAGAATCTCCTTAGTGGAGATGGCATCAAGGTGACCGCGAAACTTGACGTGAGCCTTAATGTCCAAGCCTTTATGGCAAGTCAAGGGTGTCCCGGAAGAGACTTGGTGACCGAGAAGTAATACTCTTGTGTGAGTGCTTCAACAACGTGGACTAGTGGTGGCTTAGTACCTACCGATACTACGGGATAAATCATCATGTCAAGAGTTTACTTCCGCTCATCCTCACTTCTTACGTTTCTGCATTTCATACTTGCAACTTGTGTGTCTTTACTTTTCTAGTGTAGTATCTTGCTAGGATTGGCTCTAGGTTGCAAAACTTATTTTCGGATGAGGGTTTCACACTAGATCAACCATAGTTGCACATCTTGATAGCATGATCTAGTTTAAGTTTGATGCAAAAGTAGTGGAAGCCATAGGTTAAGGTTTTAAGTTGCCTAATTCACCCCCTCCCCCTCATAGGTTATGAGCACCGATTCCTTACATAATGTTCAACTCCAGACTCGTAGCTTAGTGGTTTGGTAGTAATTTAGCATGAGTGAGGTCCCCGGTTCAAAACCCCCTTGGTACACCTATCAAATTGTATAACAAAGCTTAAACATGTAAATAATGATACTACAATTCAAAATGTTTGAATTTTGTAACCGCAACTCATTCCCTACCATATATCATGGATTTCGTGAAATTTCAACGAAATTTCGAAGAAATTTTGAACATGATCATGACATTTTACAAGTCCAGTGGTATACCACCAAAGCATTAGGAATCCAACACCACCATGTGTGAGTGTGTGATGCTCAACGAGCACATGACAAGTGGGAGCGGATTTCTCAATAGTGATGCTTTCATGAAGAGAAAATGGCATCCAGACACCATCAACACTAACAAGAGATCTGGTATAGCCGTAGAGGGTTTTTCATTCTGAACCCTTGAAGACTTGAGAAGAGAGCTGGGGAATGGATCATGGAGAAAAGGTGGAGTGGTCAGCTGTAGTGGTGGGCTCCACCTATGCACATCGGCCACTGCAAGTGCGGTGCGTGATTGACTGCAAAACCAGCTTCATGTTGAGACTGTGGTCAAGGCAAAAGGTACATGATGCATATGTCACATCACTTTCTTGTATTCTAAAAGAGAATTAGTCCATGTTTGAAAGGGTAGTGTACACTCAACACGATAAATTCATGTGGATCATCATGTATGCTTTTTAAACGGATACTATATCACATAAGCCAATGCAAAAGGAGCAACACGAGCATGCACGAACTGATTGACTTATGGATTCTTTGTGGTGGAACCTATCCATCTTAGTTCGAGCACTAGACTTCGCATGGGTATTCATAATTTTATAGATTTATTCCAAGAATATATGATGATATTCTTTAGTGATAGCCTGGTAGGCGAACATAGTCATTGTTCGGGAAAAAAAAACAAAGGAAGGAGCAACATTCGGTGCACTCACTTTGTATTCATTTTGTTCCCATTATGCATACACAACTCCCCATATATCAATTACATTATTTCAAGTAATAATGGGGCACCTTGTTGTACACTCATCCATTCCTGGAAAGCAAGCATCTTTTTTCTTAGCACAACAATAGCAGTCAGGCTTACTATATAGTCCTCTGCAATCAGAATGGATGCACAGCTTCTGGTTACCCATTTCATCCATGACCGCTCGACCTATTTTTCATGTACGAAAACAAATCTGTTAAGGTTCATGATACATGCAAATAAATGACCTAAATAACAAAAAACAAATCAGTGTCATGAAACTAGACACTCATTAGTGTACCACTTAGTTCATATTAAAAGAAAGAAAGAGCTCTAAGCAATATCTTTTTTAAGGATGTGGGCAAAATACCATCTATTTTTGTAGTAATTGACTTTGGAAGACAATGGAAGCAACGTTTCTTATTTATTTCACTTACATTCTGCATGGATAGAGAAGCATCCGAGGAGCATCAACAAAAGTAGCACTAGTGCACCATTGTGCATTCTGTGTTTCTCCATGCTGTAAATGCTTCTTGTATGTTCTTGACAGATGTGTTCTACTGGAATGTAATGCATTGATCCATACATTGTTCATATATATAGGACAAATAGACTCTGTGCATGCATGATAATTAGTAGAAATTGATTTTATACATGCATGATAATTAGAAGAAATTAGCCACTGCCAAGCTAGCCATGAATATGGTCCTTTTTAAAGTTAATGGCGTCTAATTTCCTTCTATTTAAATCAGGGCCAAGTTGCAAACTAATTATACTGATATTATGGATAGATTTGCTTGATCCAATTAAGTTTGACACCTATCAAGGCACTTCCTGATACAAGAAAACTTTAAATTTTAGCATCAGTAGATTACCACCAGCTTTTAAACCATATATATCTTCTAGCTTTTAAACCATATATATCTTCTGTAGTTTTAAGAGCATATGTTAGCTACTCTTTATTGGGCTATTTTTCTTCTCCCTTGCACAATCCTTCTAAAATGTTTGCCAAATTGGCTTGTTCAAATTTAGGCACCTTATGAATTTAGAATTATCTTAATCAAAAGCCACCAACTTATCATGGCCAACAGATAGTGATGAGATCACATGGAGCATGTGGTATATACGATTTCAAATAATTCATAAAATTATTTTCTACCATAAGTTACTCAGAGAATTTTGAATTCCTTTTCAAAAATAAATTTTTAGTGACTTTCAAAATTCTCTAAAGAAACTTTTGGTAGAAAATAATTTTAAAAATTATTTCATCCCATGATAGTAATATTTCAGTGCTTTTGAAGAATTTTTTGAAAGTATTCCTAGACAATTGTTATTGAACATTCTCAGTACAAGGTTTTGTTGCGTGATTTCCAAGAATGACATATCATCTAAGGATTATTGAGTTGATGATGAAACTAAGTCTCTTAATGCAAAGTTTCATTTCATACTTTCATATGTTAGCGGATCATTTAAATATTTCGTTTAAGTGACCAATGGGAGTCGATGAGAATGTATGGGGATGAAACCCAAACCCTCTTAACGGAGTTCCATTTCAGTTTCAAAGCGATAACTATGTACACCAAGTTTCATCTTGATAAAAATCCAGCTCTTCTCTCTTATCATAAATTTCATGCTATGTCATAATTTTTGCCTACATGTCATATCATTTAATGAGAATTAAACCCATAAAACTTGTGGTGACCGGCCTTTTGAACTGTTTGTCCATTAAAAGAGGGACACACATAAAACAAACATTTATGTAATAGTGTAACTAACTTAACAAACCATGGGAAATTCTTAAGCTTCAAAACATGCCCTCGTCCACATTCTTGCATTGCACACTTCCTTGGATTCAGTCGACCGATATTTTTAATCAATGAGATTATTGGATAGGGTTTCAGGGTATTGGAAATCTAAAAGTCACCGAAGCTAGAGGGGATGTCCTTGAAAGCTGGCTCCGAGGATTGGATGAAGCTAATGGGGGTAGTGTCGACGATTTGGGAGCATATAAGATTGTGGCGGGAGGGCAGTGACATGAGTCGCCGGAGACAACACGAGGTGTATTGGGTGCGAGGCGAGTAACGGGAGAAAATAAGATCTTAAAAATAGGATTCGCCCCAAAGATGGGGAAAAACAGGCACTTGGAGCAGAGCATCACCCTTATTCATGAGATAAATGTACTTACACCAGAACTTCATCAAATCTTAAGGTGCCCAAACTTAGCACCTTACACACGAAAAAAGAAATTTAAAAGAAAAACGAAATGAAACATTCTCTTGACTGAAGAACAAGAACAGAGCATTCTGTAACCGCAGTAGGACTCGATGGGGTCGTCCATCCTTCAGAGCATGCTGTCGGCGCGCGACGGCAGGCGGCGGAAGAAGTTGCTGGGCACGGCGGGCATCCTGCTCCTGAACCTCGGGTGGCGCAGCACGTAGAGCCCCGCGACGAGCGCCACCACCCGGAACGGCGTGACGTAGAGCACCACCGCGGCGAGGAGGCAGAAGAGGACGAAGAGGCAGGTCGCCCTCGGGTCCCTCCAGCTCAGCAGCGACTGCAGCCTCTCCCCCTGCGTCGCCATGTCGCCGACCACCGTCTGTATCCTCCCCGCCACGCTCCGCAGCCGGTCGTACCTCATGTACACCACGTCCTGCGGCCTCGACGTCGGGAACGTGTCGAACTCCTCGTCGAGCTCGTCGGGGTGCGCCGCCTCCGCCCACGACATCTTCGTGTCCATGTGCGGCGGGTGCCGCGGCCGCCGCCGGTAGTTCCACAGCCCGATGAGGAACATGTAGAGGAACACCGTGGGGAGGATCAGCTCCGGGTACCACACCAGGATGAGCAGGAGCACGTGCACCAGCGCCGTCGTGGCCACGTTCCGCCACCGGCACACGTCGCCGAACCACCGCGCGGCGGCGGCGGCGCCGGAGAAGAGGGAGACGGCGCGGAAGAAGTTGGCCTTGCTCCGCCGCATGCTCCACATGTGGGACTCCACGTCGAGCATGTACTCGACGACCTCGCGCCGGAGCGGCGGCTCCGCGCGGCCCAGCCGCGCCGCCACGATGCCCATCGCCTGGTGCCGGAGCGCGTCGAGCTGCGTCACCGTGAACGGGTGCAGGTAGTGCATCCTCGGGAGCAGCGGCTGCGTGTAGAGGTGGAGCATGTTGACGAGGGAGAGGCAGGTGAAGCGCACGGCGAGCCGGAGCTCGCCCATCTTCTTCACCCCGGATTTCTGCAGCGCGATCAGCGGGTACGCGTGCGTGTACACGCGGTCCGTCTCCAGCGTCGAGAGGCGGATGCGGATCTTGCCAATGCGGGCGTCGCGCGCCGGAGCGCCGCCGCCGCCGCCATTGCCGCCGCCTCCATTGATGCCGAGGTGGCAGTTGTCGAAGACGCCGATGGTGATGACGGTGCAGGGGTCGAACACCTCCCAGGTGTACTGCTCATTCCAGGTGGGGTTGGAGTTGCCGATCATGGTGCGCGTGCGCACCCACTTCTGGCCGTACTTGGCGACGCAGTAGGCGTCGGTGGCGCCGCGGCCGTCGCGGGTCTTCATGGGCTGCAGCCCGGCGGCGCCGAGGATGCCGACCTCCAGCACGCCGACGGGCGGCCGCCACAGCTGCCGCGCCGTGGGGCGGGTGTCGCTGATGTACATGGTGGACTCGTCCATGACGTGGTACGCGCCCTCGAGGCAGGCGCGCAAGTGCACGCGGCTCGCGAACCGGAGCTCCCGCCGCGTCTCGCCCTCGACGGCGGCGCCGACGCCGAACTTCTCGAGGTCGAACCACCTCGACTGCACAAACGGCCGGTGGTCCAGCCGCTTCTCGAAGAGCCCCAGCGGCAGCGCGACGCGGCCGAGGAGGTCGTCCTTCCCCGGGGCCACGCGGTCCTCCACGGACAGCACCAGCTGCTCCTCGAACGGCTCGGCGACGACGAAGACCAGGTCCTCGTTCCACCGCGGGTTCAGCGTCGGCGCCGCCACGGCGGAGGTCTTGAGGATCTGGTGCCCGACCTGCGCCTTCACCACCACCTCCGGCGCGCGCCCGCCGCGCTGCGGCTGCACGTCCTGCGCCTCGATCACGTTCACCCGGAGGTACCACAGCTTGGGGGAAACGTACGCCTTGGAACGCACGCTCGCCACGCCCTCGCCGCGCGCGGCGGCGGCGTCCGAGTGCCACGCCTCCGGGAACGCCTCGTCGGCCTGGGTCCCGATCCAGACGGCGAGCATGAGCTCGCCGCGGACCTTGCCCCCCTCGCCGCGCCGCTCCTCGAGGCGGTACCACTGGGGCGCCAGCGGGCTGTCCGGCGGCACCCGCGTGGGCACCTCGGCGAGGTCGAAGACGACCTTGCCAACGTAGTCGTCGCGGCCGAGCATCTCGCGGTCCTTGAGGAAGACCTCGAGGACGTTGGACTGGACGCGGGACTTGGAGAAGGCGAACACGTGGTCCCACTCGGGGTTGGCGCGGCGGTCGAAGTGCCGCGTCGTGCCCTTGTAGTTGCCGAGGCGGACCTCGACGTAGGGGTCCATGGCGGCGCCGGTGATGGGGTTGGGGGGCAGGTCCTTGGCCTTCACGACGCGCACGTAGAGGAAGAACATCTGCTCCACGAGGTCGTAGGTGCTGGAAGGCTTGTCCACGCCCAGCCAGCCGGCGAGCCCGCCGCCGGCGCCGCCGCCCGCGGGGCGCGCCGGCCCCCCCGCGCCCTTGGGCCATTGCTCACCCAGGAGCGGGTTCGTGTCCTTGAGCTGGAAATCCTCGTGGTGCAGGTCACCACCCTGCTGCCCGTGCCCGCTCATCCTCGCCACCACCCGCCGAGACCTTCTACTATCCTGCTCTGAAGTCTGAACCTAACTCCATTGCAAGACCACGCATCGATCGATAAGAAAAAAATATTCCATAAAAAAAATGCATAAATTTCGTTACTCATCATTTTTTCCCCCACTTACTTGTTCCAATAATAAGTGTAGAAACTTATGACGAAGCTTGTTGTCTGCAGCACTAGGCCTCAGTAACAATGGCGAGAGGCACTTATTATAAGACACCTAGAAGCCCAGCACAAATGGAAGAACAAGAACATTTGAACGGCAAAGAACAAGAAGCATGTGTTGGCACACGCAGAAGCAAGCAGAAGCAACTTTTGGCTGGGCAGGGAAGCGTATGGCCGATGATGGCCGGGGACCTGCTGGCTGCTGCACCTGCAGGGAGAGGGGGATCGTGGCAAAGCCTCGCCGGGAAGCAAAGCGCCCGGCGCGGCCGCGTCGGCGGTGACCCCGGCGAGAAGGAAGGTATAGTATACGGAGAGACGTCGACAGTATCACTAAACCTCTATCCACCAAGCTAGTCTAAGCTAAAACCCTGCTGGGTCTTGTTGAGAGAAGGTTTCAGGGAGACAAGAGGCTGCAGCTGAATGGAGTTGTTTCAGAGGGAAGCTGCTGTCTGGTAACCTTTTCTTGGGGGCTCTTTGTCTTTGAAGATGATGAGCAGCCGCTGACAGAGGAAAGAGGGGGCGATCTAAAGCACGACGGATCGATCATGTGGCGAAAGGCGATCGAAAGACGGTGTCAGTGCGGGGGTAAATCAAAAGGGGGGGAGATCGATCGATTGGGAGGGAATCGATTCTTTGCGCTGCCGAGGGGGGTTTGTTTATGCCCGCAGCACTTGAATTGGGGGCGGGCGTGCTCTCATCCTCTGATTGGGGGCAAGGAACCTTGCACAGTTCATCAGGGACACGCACGCCAAGGTAACTTCCGGATGAACTGATGTTTTTTTGTTAACATGGACGGAGAAATTCTGAGCTGCTGCACAGCATGCAGTATTGTAGTATAAGCTTAGCAAGGAAGCAGACGGAAGTTACCTTTATTCCATGCCGAAGTGGCAGCTCAAATGTGTCAAAAAGCACGCGGCGAATATATTCCCATCTCATCTCGCCACCACCACTTATATTACTTGGCTCGAATGCGTTCAGACCCTCTTGGTGGCATCTAATCTGTAATGGCTCTTGATTCGGAAGATGATCCCAGGGCTGCATCATCTTTGACTCTCTGAGTGACCATTCACTAGCAAAGCGTGGTATCTTGGTTTTGGTTGGAGCTAAAGATTCAGCAGCGCAGGGGAACACTTGGAACTATTTGGGCCAAGCATAAATAAGGCCCAGTAATAGTTGAGGCCTACATGGAAAGCCCTTGGAAAATATTTCACGAAGAAAGGCCAAGAACTATTTTTAATTTTTTATTTAACGACTTCAACATTTAAATATACTAGTTCAACATTTTTTTTTGTCATTTCAACATTTGTAATACACCACTTCAACATTTTTAGAAAAATGTTGAATTGGTTTTTCCAAAATGCTGAACTAGTTTTTCAAAATGTTGAATCGGTTCATAAAATGTTGAATATGTTTAATTTTTTATTTAAATACACCAACATTTCCATATACTGGTTCAACATTTTTAATATGTCATTTCAACATTTGTAATACACTACTTCAACATTTTTTCGAATAATGTTAAATTGGTTTTTTCAAAATGTTGAATCAGTTCAATAAAAATGTTGAGTATATTATTACAAGGATTAAATTAGAAAAAAAAGAAAATGAAATATAAAAAATGAAGCACCTTGCTATTTCCGTTGCTGCTGGCAGGACGTGCTCTGTGCTGTTGTCTCGCATGCGTTGTGCTGCCGTCCGTGCGTGGTGCACTTGTGCTCCTACTCCTGCTGTTGTCCCGTGCATGTTGCGCTTGCGCGTCACTTGCTGGGCCTATGGGCTGTACGATCGCTGGGCCTATGGGCTGTGCGATCGCTAGAGTTATTATCAAACGGAAGGTAGATAGGAGCGCCCGCTCCTCATCCAGGCCATGCATAACAGGGTTTTGCTCCCAACTATAAAGTCTGCTCGGCCTCTTTGACGGTGTGGGATTTCAGGAAAGACGGGGCGACAGGTAGCAGTAAACAATTTTGTGATATCATTGGTATGAATTCTTTTGTTCCATATCCATTTAATGGGGTTTTTTTACTCTTCACTTTTCTTTAGATGCAACTTTGCACATTGGCCGTCGTTTCATGCTTTATTGTGATTAATAGCATAATATTAGAGCAAGTTCTCTTTTTGCTATATCTTCTCGTGCAATATTAAAAACTTACGACACGTGGTGCTTGAAGATCCTTATAGTTCTTTCATTCCATAAATTTCATTTCTGCTGTTGAAGTAATATTTCATGTTAATTACGAAATACAAATATGATAAGTTGTTTATAATTTTTATATGAATAGAATAGGACAAGGCGAGTAGCCAATTTTTAGTGATACGTAAAAGATTGTGAGCTATTGCTATAATCTCTCTTTTTGTTCTTTTCTATTTAATGTTCCTTGTTTTTTTACTTTCAATGGATTTCAAGATACAGATTTTTTTAACTACTTTTGTTTCTCTATCTTGTGACCTCACTATGCTTAGTTTTTATTATTATTCATTGAGAGTAGCATATCCCGGAATAAGATTTGTACAATGCAATGTATAACTAATGTTGTCAAATTTCTTTAGGAAAAAGAGAGGGCAGGAGGTCCTATTTCATTATAGAGGAATAAATCTCTATACCAAAAGCAACATGAGAATATTTCATTCCACTACATTATATAGAGTAAAGTCTATTTTACCCTCTCACCTTGCCATGAAATTTGGAAGACCCCCTGAACTCAAAACCGGACACAATACACCCACAACTCTTCAAAGCTGGACAAATAACCCCTCTTCAATAGTTCAAAATGGTTTTCAAGGTGGGTTTTTTTTCTGACGTGGCATGCGGGACCCACTCAATAGCACGCCTCCTCTTTTCCATCTCTCTCACTTACTAGTGGACCCCACCCATCATCCCAAACCTCTTTCTCACTGACATGTGGCCCCAACAGTCATCCCCCGACCCCAACCACCAACCCCTTCTCACAAGACGCTACAAACACTTGTTTGCATCTCCCTCGCTCCCGTGGCGTTCCTCCTCCTCCTTGCTTCTACTTTGTCCACCACCCATCGGCCATCTCCTTCCCACAAGCCCCCACTCTACTCGCGCAGCCATGAAGGATGGAAGCGATAGGCTCTCCACTCGCAGCCATGTAGGATGGAGCACCTCCGACGAGGCTTAGATCCGCCACGCATTGCATCTCCCTAACACATCTCGGATTAGCCTCGAGCTCATCCAGTAAGCTCACGAGCGGAGGTGGAGAGCTCGATTTCTCAATGCCTCACCAATCGCCACGGTCGTCGCCGCATGCTCCGCCCCTACTTTGTGCGTACACTTAGACCTGAGCAAAATAGGCCCAACCCGGCTCAAGCCCGACGGGTTAAGCCTAGCCCAACACTAATTTAGGGCCGGGCGTGGCACTGATTTTTCGCGGCCTGAAAAAAAGGGTGGGCCCGAGCCCAGCCTGAATAATAAAATGAATTAAATTTACATTAGAAAATGATGTGCGGCATGGACTTTGCTCAGGTCTAGTACCACTCCTCCTGGCACTCTGCCTAGAGGGGCACCACCTCCGCCACCCTTGAGGTTCGGGTGACTCAATGACCTCCACTCGCCTTCGGGGTCTAAATTTGAGCGGAATCGGTGGCTCAGGAGAAGAGAAGAATGGGAGCCACATGATAGTGGAATAAGAGAAAATGTGGGGTTGCTGTTGAGTGGGTCCCAAATGCCACATCAACAAAAACCTCATTCAAAACCATTTTTAACTGTTGCAATGGGTTGTTTGTCATATTTTGAAGAGTTGGGGTGCATAGTGTCCGGTATTTTAGTTCAGATTTTGTGACAAGATCAGGGGTAAAATGGACTTTACTCACTTATATAGAAAACTGTTTTTACTCAAAATGAAAACAATAATGAATCACAAACTTCTATTGCAGTCCTCGCTCGTGATGTAACTTGGAGTTTCTGGATGTTGATGCTAGAAGATCCTTGCATCTCTTTCCATCCACATATTTACCATGTATGGATGGCAACCTTATTATAATAACTGATATTAGAGGATGCATATCTAGTCTCAACTCCAAATATTACGACAATTTTGTTATGATCATGTGTATCAATGGAGTTGGTGTTCCACTAAAAAATAGAGTTGGAGTTCCTATTTTGTTGTAGCATATTCATAATGATGTTCTGAAACTATTGAACTTTAGATAAGAAGAGCAGAAAGCCACTTACATCAGCACCAGAGCAACGACACTTTAACCCAAACAGGTACAAATTAACTTATTTGCTACCTATCACTCTTGCAATTAGTCGAAAAATGTATTTCATTAGTAAGAGTTTATCCATTGAATAACTTTCCAAGTCAACCTTAGGACAAATTGTAGTTACTTTGTTGTGGGAATCCATGCTTTCGAGCAAGGGTGGACCTAGGCTTGTATTGAGACCTAGGCCATACAATGGTTCCCATTGAGAAATACAAAATTCAACTCTTGCTACTGGGACTTAGACTAAGGGCCATGGCCTAAGTGCTGGGCCCGCCCATGGTTTCTAGCTTTAGTGTAAGAACGTGGTTCTTCATCTTCATTGGCAAAATTCAAGGCTTCATATACTTCTGTTGTATTGTCGAGCTGGATCCAAATAAGCTAGAAAAATCTGATTGCATATCTGTGTTCGATGGATCGTTCTATATCTCTAAGCTACACATCATTGGCCTGCCTGTAGCTACAAAAAAGAATATCAACACGGTTTTGAAAATGGCATTTATGTGGTTCTATAAACAACATTTGTGCATGTTCCTACCGTTACACAAAATATGTTGTACACCAACAAATTGATATGGTAATCATTACATTGACTCCACCTAGCTTAAGTGCGATAAATATTTTTTAAAAAAAATGGGTAAGGACTATTTCATTCTGCAATGCGCCTATCAAAAGGTCAAGCATAATATATGTCAAGGATGAACTGACGAATAATTTATACTTTTATTCCGATTTTTCAGACATGATTTCCCATGTTGCATGAAAACAACGTACGAGCCTCTATGGGCATTCACACCAAAAAAGAATTTATAAATTGTCTCAAATTTTTAATGAATAATTCTCTCTAAAACTTCAAAAGGCAAAACCATTCTATATTTTCATTACTTATAATATTTAATGTCTTGTTCACTTAATAAATGAGCTAAACACCGAGAGAAACTTAGCGAAATAACAAATTCTAATGATATTAAAAAAACAGTGGGTTCCATCGTTTCTATGGTTCCGCCTTAAAGATATCATATTCTAAAAATACTAGATTTTATAGATATGCTCTTTTATAAAATAATGTTCAAAGTGACAATAAAAACATATATTTTTTACGAGGGGGTGTAATGCATCCTTAACTATGCGAGAAAAAATATGATAGGTTGTAGACTATTAAAATAATTAGAAAAGGATTATCGGAGTAACAAATTTCAGTGATATTAATATTTACCAAAGATTGTGACGTAATGGTGTGAATCATCTTCGCCATTTTCCATTTATTTTTCTTACTCTTCATTGTTCTTTGTAGATGCAATTTTAGCCGGTACGTTTGTTTCATGCTTTAAGATGAATAGCATAATGTAAGAAGTTCTCCCTTTGCTATATCTTCTCATGCACGGTCCATACGCAACTTTGAAAGTTTATGAATATTGCTATTGTAACTTGTAAGATCCTTATGTTTCCTTAATTCCATAAATTTAATTTCTTGTGTGTTGAAACAGTGGAGTCATCTCTTTTAAACGAAATCAGCACCATACGCTCAGGCATATCATTAGACCACGTAATCCTGGTTTTACTACCGTCGGTTCCCGGGCAAGGATTCCATCCGTCCGTCATTCTGACGCCTCCAGCCATAGCGTTCGCGAGTCTTCGCGAGGGCTCTCCGTTTCCCGTTGCTCGTCCCGCGGCAGCGCGGCCTACGTCCCTGCGGCGGCCGCCAGTTCTTCACCGAAGCAGCAAGCCAGCAGTTGACCTCTCCCTCCTTCCCCTCTACCAATTGCCGCATGAGCAGTTGGCCCGCAATTCCTGAACCTCAACATCCAGTTCAAGCTACCACCAGACATCCCCGATCCTCTCGCACCTTCCATCTCCTCTGCTCTCCCCTTTTCGATCTAGCAATAGTAGCATCAAATCATCACCTGCCTGATCCCTGGTCATCAGCATCCATCGCAAACTCCATGCGACCAGTTCATGCTAGCCACTCCCTCCCCTCCGTGCCACCAAAATCCAAGCCAAGCTGCAGCGGGTGTCATAGGTGCCATGAGATCACCGGTGATGCTGGAGTCTCTCTTTGCGGATGCCTTTGATGCTTAGTGCTTTGAACATGTTTGTGCACTTCAGGGCTATGGTAACCTCACCCGCGTGCAGTCATCCAGGAAGGCATTCAGTACTATTATGCCAATTTCAGTGTAGTACTTCTAGCAAAAGTCATGTGACCAATGAACTGTTATAAATTTTACATACAATGTGATGTGTACATGCACCTAAGAAATCAAGATCGATGCGTTCTCATTTGTTATGTACCTACGCAAATAAAGTATAACATAGGATGGCCAGGTGTATTTCTTATTTTTCCAAGGGAAAAAAGATTGAGACATCAGTACTTTGTTTGAAAAGAGATTGATTTATTGGAATGTGAGGTATACTTTACCTCATCAGACAATGAACCACCTTTTTACCAGGCTAACAAAAGTCCCAAACATGTAATATTTTACACAGTTTTATTCTTCTGAATCCAAACCGTGAACAAATATTCATATAACTTAGTTTACCTTTTGAAATCATCTGGTTATAATAGCAAGTCCACAATGGACAACAATGATGTAGTGGTCTTAAGTAATAAATTATACTGTTCTTTCTAAATTTAGTATTTAAACTGTACTCTTAAGCATATAAGACTTAGGATCTGGATTAACTTTGAAGATAACTTTAAAACCTATCAGCATGTTCTGCTTGAGCTTTCCGAGAAAAAAGGAGGGATCTCAAAAGCTGACCACTATCATTCTTACCGAGCTGCTGGTACTTAACTACCTGCTGATATGTATGTTTCAAATAAAACTTATAGAGTTGAGCAATTTCTTTAGAAAAAATTTTATTGCATGTTCGGCTTCTAAATCAAACTTTCCCTTCCTTCCGATGTTCAGACATGCATGCACCCCTAAATCTCCTATGTTATGATAGTACAATATAACTTTAGACTATAGCACAAAAAATAAGCTGTACAGATCACTGTTCAAAAATATCCAAACTCATAGTACATCAGAGCTGTGAATCTACAAACAAATCAGCCTTATTTCGTTAAAGCTCCTCTTAGAGCTGTTTAAATTGCAAGTGTCAACATGGACACTGAGCGTTGCAGTGGCTGGAGGAGGATAAGTTCGAGAACACTGCATATAAGGGTTTTTACCTACTTATCATCGTACTAAAAAGGGAGAGATAAATTTTTATACGATGTTACATATACATACCACATAACTGAATATATCATGGGTCAGCCTACTCTACAGGTGGCGCGGCAAAGCTGTGCCTATATTTCTCCATAAATTTCTAAAGCTCATTGTTCTCCGTAACCACCACTGGCCAATCTCAAAGATAGCACGGCAACGCTGCGCCAGGTTTCTAGTATTAGCATGATGAGCTCTATACAATTTTATATTAAATAGCATAGAATAAGTAGGTTAACCAATTTTTTGTGATTTCAATATTTGACAAATCGTGCAAGTGCTGCTACTGCCTCTTTTCATCCTTTTTTCTATTTAATATTTTGCCTTTTATTTTTAATGGTTTTCAAGATGCAGATTTTCCACTACTTTTGTTTCATACTTTTTTTCCATCACTAATCACTATGCTTTTTTATGCTTTGACAGTAGCATCTTTGGGAATTGTGTTTATATGGTTCAATGTATAATGTCAAATTTGTTGGAAAAAGAGAGGGCAGGAAGTCATATTTCATTATGGGGGAATTTTGTTATATACCAAAAGCTAGACGGATATTATATTGAATCAAAATGAAATTATATTGAATCATAAACATCCACTAAGCAGAGTCCTACCTCATCATGCAACTTGTAGAGTTTCTTGATGTTGATGTTGGAAGACCATTGTATGTCTTTCCTTCCACATATTTACAATGTAGGGATGACTACTTTATTGAAAATTCCTATTTCTGGCAATGCATGTCAAGTTTTGACTCTAAAAGAAGATATTTTGACTATACGCGCTTTATTATAAAAATGTGCATCGGTAGAGTTTGAGTTCCTATATTGTTGTAAAATCTTAATATTGTGCTAAAAGTAGATGCACATCAGCACCTAGGCAATGATACTGAACTCCAAATAGGTATAAGCTTATTTGCGAACTATCATTCTTACAATTAGCAAAGAATATTTTTCTATAGAAAAAGGTCCTCCATTCAACAACTTCCTGAGTTGATCTTGGAACAAATTTTAGATATGTTATTACGGTAATCCCTGCCTTTGAGCGAGGGCGGACCTTGGGCTGACTTGAGACCCAGGGCATAGGCTGGGGTTCATTGAGAATTAAGAAATTGAACTCTTTCTATTGGGCCTTAGATTTAGGGCCACGGCCCCTGACCTCTAGCTATAGTAACAGTACTATTTTATCCTAAAGACGGTAGGAATTAATGTGTTTGTTCTGGCGAGATTCATGGTATCATATACTTTAGTTGTAATACCGAGCTGGTTACAAGTAGCGTAGGAATGATCCGATTTGAGAACATTTAATCGGTCGTTCTGTATCTTCGAGCTGTACTGGCCTGGCCCACCTTGGCGGCTTGGCCTAGCCCATTCAAACCCACGACGACCCCTCCCTTCGCCTTCCTTGCCGGCGGCACCTCGACGCGAACCGATGGATAGCGGAGGTAGAGACTCCCGTCAAAGCAGATCGAGCTTTCCAATAGCATCGCGTACACCACGGCCGGCGAATACCAGATCGTCTCGGGCGCGAACGGCGACAGGCTCCTCCGCCATGGCCAGCGGCGGCTAGCTGAAACCCCGTGGGCGATTCTTGGGTGGTTTTGGTTTCCATCTAGAAACTGAAGTCAGCAAAGCGACGTGCAAATCCAGCCGGCTGGGGCTGGTGGTGCAAGCGAAGCATAACTGAAGGCAGGAATTAATGACTGGGGAATCCACCACAAGGATGAACACCTTCCATCTTTGCAGCCGCAGGCACTCGGATCCCCGATCCTCCCCGGCCCAACCCACCACCACGCTATAAATCCCCCTCCCCCTCGCTGCGTTGCGCTTCACCTCGAATTCGCCTCGCTCTCTCCTCCGCTCCCCTCCTTCTGCTCCGACCGAGAGGTTCTTGTTGCAGCGAAGCCATTGCAGCAGGTAAGAAAGGTTGAATCTTTCTGGCTTTCTGGGGTAGTCTCCTCGGTGTTCTCCGATTTCTTGCGGCATTTTTGGCGGCGGCGCGTGGTTGCTTTGTTGGTGCTGATTGTGTTTGTTTTCCACGGGCAGAGATGGACGCCGGCAAGTTTCCAGCGGGGATGCGCGTGCTCGCCGTCGACGACGACCGCGTCTCCCTCAAGATCCTAGAGAAACAGCTGAAGCATTGTAACTACAACGGTGAGGATTCTCGCCTTCTTAGCCGCCCCTGTAAAATTTTCCACTCGATCGAATCTGTCGTGGTAGATCGAGGCCGACGACAGATGATGAAGTTTCTGGGTGTTTATCTTCTTGTGTTGGGATACTTGTGGTGTGGTGCAGTGACAGCGGTGACGCACGCGAAGGAGGCGCTGGACATGCTCAGGGAGAGGAAGGTCGGGGACCAGTTCGAGCTGGTGATCAGCGACGTTGTGATGCCTGACATGGACGGCTTCAAGCTCCTTGAGCTCATCGGCCTGGAGATGGATATCCCAGTCATCAGTAAAGCCATTTTTGCTCAAACTCACCGCTATCCATTTTTATGCATAGCGTCCCTCTGATCCCTAGAATCATGAGTAGTAGTAGTACTATTTTTGGATATTGCTCTGGATAGATGCATTGAATGGATCTTATACACTTCGGTTGGCACTCGTGATATGCAGTAGATCTGTTGGTTCTGAATGTTTGGGTAGGATAACGATAAATGGTCACATGCCTTGAGTTACCATCAAGCTAATAACTTCTAGATTTTGTGGTTTGTAGTTTTGTATTTTTATCTTTTTGTTCCTAGGTGTGTAGCTTCGGACTTCTTAATTTTGTCGCATGTAGCTTCCTTTAGTACAGCTTGGTCGTAAGCCTTATATGGGAAACAAAATTTTTGTTTTTTTGCAATGTTCATTACAGTTGACTTGTTTTTTTCGTGTGTGGCTTCCGACTTCTTAATTTTGTCGTGTGTGCCTTCTTTCATTATAGTTTGTTCGTATGCCTTGCATGGAAAATTTTACCGTGTCCATTATTGATGTTGGGTTGATATTTTTGTCGTGTGTAACTTTTGACTTCTTAGTTTTGTCGTATGTAGCTTCCTTCATTACAGTTTGTTCGTAAGTCTTACATGGAAAATAAAATTTTGCCGTTTGTTGTGCCCATTACAGTTGAGTTGGTTTTTTTATCGTGTGTAGCTTCCAACTTCTTATTTTTGTCGTGTGTAGATTCCTTCATCACAGTTTGTTCGTAAGCCTTACATGGAAAAAATAAATTTTTGCCATTTGCAGTGTCCATTGCTGTTTGACTATTTGTTCATAAGCATTAGACGGTGTCACTGACCATTTAATGTTGTCATTTAGTCTCATATGTTACGGTTTGTTTGTAAACCCTATGTAAAAATAGAATTTTACTTTTGTACATTACCATAGACGCTAGATACAATCAACCTGACCCCTTAATTTGCCGCTCTTAGTTCCATATGTCACGGTTTGTTAGTAGGCCCCACATGCAATTGATTTTTTGTCATTTATAGTGATATACTTCACCTTTGGTTTATTGGACAATTCAGTCAAAACATTCTGGTGAAGTTTCTTTCTATTTTGAATTGGATAAGAAATGGGGAAAATGAAATTTGAGCACTGGAATTCAATCCGGCTACCCTGTTCTAGTCATACTTGAAGCTCATCCACTAGGCTACAGCTAAGTTGTAAATAGAAAGTAGATAGCATATTAGTTAACCATTTAGAAATTAAAATTTTCAAACTTGATCAAAGTTTCTTTTGCTTCAATTTGGATTGAGACATCTATACTTTTGTAAATTTTGTCAATTGCATCAGCGAATGAATTTTCTGAATGAAACTAGCTACTGGAACTGTTGTTTGAGTTCATTTCATACACTACTGCTTGTTCATATGTGGTAGGTGCAATCAAGCTAATTACTAACTTTGGTCGTTTGTAGTTAGTTTCTTGTGTTACCGTTGGGTGGTAATTAACCATTGGTGCAATCAAGCTAACAATTTAATTATGTCATTTGTGGTTTCATACAATGCCATGTATGAGTAAGCTCTAGGTGCAACAAGATAACTTTTGATTTTTGTGTTTTGCAGTTCCGTTCATCAATAGTGTCATTTTCAGATGTAAACAATGCCCTATTCTAATAAATCTGTAAAGTTTATCTTATTAAATTCTTTGAAACACAAAAGTGGTCATGATAAAAGCTTGCCCTTTTACTATGTGTGCGACACATTTGTTTCAAAAAGAAGGTAAATGACACATATAGTGCCTAAAGAAATGAAAATGGAAAAATGTGCCTGGTCAACTGAATAACATAAAGGCCACTTGATTATTCCATGTCTAGTCAATCAAGCTGGTTGACTTCTGCATTTCATCATTGACCTTATGTTGCCTTATGCCATGCAGTGCTATCTGCGAACGACGAGACAGAGACTGTGATGAAGGGGATAAATCATGGGGCTTGTGACTATTTGGTAAAGCCAGTGCGCCTTGAACAACTTAGGGGCGTATGGACTCATGTTTTGAGGAATAGTAAGACTGATCCAAGGAACAGCACCAGTGGTGGCAATGATGATGCTGATCAGAAGCTACAATCTGGGGATGGTGATAAGGGTGAGAGGGATGGTGCAAACCAGAACAGGAGGAATTCTAAAAAGAAGAAAAATGATGTGGATGGTGCTGATGAGGGCAAGGAGAACACATCCCCCCAGAAGAGGCCAAGGGTCCAGTGGCCTGGCGATCTACACCGCAAGTTCGTAGAAGCTGTCAATCAGATTGGCATGGACAGTAAGTTCTCACATTCCATGACTTCTCTATCAACATTAAATTTAATTCTTATGTTAAATTTATTTCTCATAACAAATCTTTTGTTGCGGTAAATGCAGGGGCTGTTCCAAAGAAAATATTGGAAGTCATGAATGTGGACGGCCTCACTAGAGAGAATGTTGCAAGTCATCTGCAGGTTTTGTTTCTAATCTTTTGCTTGATTGCTATGCTTGAACTTGTTTAAATTTAAGTTAAAGATATTTGATCAAACTTGTTTCTGCCCAATTGCCATCTCAAACTCAATGTTTGTGTTTATGTCAATTGAACTTGTGTTTTTGACACTTCTTGCGACACTTATGTGTGTGCCACACAAAAATTCTTGTGTCATACGCACATATATTGAGATTGGGATGGCATTCGCATACACCTATTTCTGGGATTAGTGAAACTACATAACACATTCAGTTTTCTTTTTTATCCTGAATATGTTCCTGAAACTACAGAGTCCATTTCATTTCTTTATGTCCTTGTCAATCCTTTTCTCTTAACAAATTGCTACTTGTCTATCTCGTGATTTCAGAAGTACCGAATCTACCTGAAGAAGCTCAGTGAGGGCAAACTCAAGAATTCTAGTCCATTTGCTGATGGACCCAAAGCATGGCGCTGTGACTGGGTGCCTGCTAATAGCGATACGAACGTAGTGGAAAGTTCCAATCATCATCCAGAACTTGGTAGATACCAGTCAGCCTCGTACTTTGTTGGCTCTCCGAGCTCAAGCAACGTTTTTGCAAGGATGAACTCACCATCTGCGTTTGGAGCATACACTTTTCTGCCCACTCAGTCAGTACAGCTCATGAGCTCCCAGAGAAACTTTGGCATTCCTCGGCAGGACGCAGAACCAGTTAGCCATGGTGTCAATGTCAACCTGTCAGATGCAAGCCAATGCTTCCCTAATATATCAAATGGTGCGGTATTCAACACAAGCAAACCTTCTGGTCCTTCTGGCAGCTCCTTCACAAATATATCAAATGGTGCGGAATTCAACACAAGAAAACCTCTCTCTCTTGGTATTTCTGGCAGTTCAATTGCAAACACCTCAAGTGATATTCCAACATTGTCCTCGAGCATGCACTTTCCTTCACACCGTTCTTGCAGCTCCTATGCGAGCATATTGCGTGGCAAGATTCTGGGGGCAAGGAGAGGTATTCCTTTCGAAGACATAGCAGATGGTGAGATGCTGGCCCCTTCCGGTCACTTACCGTTGCAGTCTCCTGAGTTCAACAATCAGCCTTCGGTTCAGATTCAATCACCTTCTGCTGGACTATTCAACCAAGTTGCACGGGAGGCTGATGCTGGTCAATTTGCTGGACTTATCAACTGCAGCAACTCCTGGAAAGCTGCTGCGCTGTCAAGGTTTCCTGATCTTACTCACAATGTTGGAATGTCTAATGGTCCATCACAGGGGAACATCATCAAGATGAACAAGTTATCAAGACTTGCAGCCTCCTCTGGACAGATTCCAACCTTTGGAAATGAGTATCATAACCAAATTGCAGGGATCATAGGGAAAACCGCACCAGCGTTAAGTTTCAGTGAGCAGGTGGCGCCATTCAACTTTGGAAGCAACACACACTATACTGCAATGCCAATTGGTAACTCAGATCTAGGTAGTTCTTCAAGCACTAGACCTGCATTGCCTAACCTTCAGATAGACAATTCTGTCATGCCGACAGAGATGCTGAATGGTGAGGATACAAGTGGCAACCTCCCTGAAGGTGGTACCATTAATCAGCAACCTGTTGGTGATCAAGTGATTAACAGCAATGAGTTCCTCATGGGAACATGCGAGGTGCAGAATGGAGCAAGTGGTGACCTGGATGATTTTTTGACTGACTGGGTTAATGAAGTAAGATTCTTTCTTATTCCTTTTTTTCTGAATAAACTCTGCTCATTTCAATCTACCTGCTTTGTCCTGATTTTTTCATTGCATTCCAGTTTTAAATTTTTGCGCTGGAAGCAAATACTACAAGCAATCTTTACCTAACTGGTGTTGGTTTAGTTACTTCTTGTTGTTAGTACTCAGTGCATTGCTCAGATTCATCATGCTGCTTGTTCATTCATAATCTCGAATATAAGACATGTTTAGTTGTTAGCTTATTTTGAAATTTATTTCTATCTAGAATATTTGCACACGTTACATGTGAAACTGGTGGCTACTACTGGTGAGGTTCATCTAACTGAACTATTTTATTACATCAGGATTTCGTCAACAATGGTGATGCCTTCAGCGGTGGGGACTGGGACTTTGCCCCTTGAAGTCATATCTGGGAGAAAGATGTTTCTGCATCTATGTAGCCCAGCTGCTGACCTCTTGATGGTTCTTGCATGTTGTATGTGCAAAAATTGTGGTATTTGTAGTAGGCTAGCTAGGAGCAGGCCATCTTCAATGGAATCCCATGTTTATCTAGTAGTGACTGTCATGTGGGTTCTCTTTTGTATCAGCTTTGCTTTTAACTTGGTGGTGTCAAGTTTGGCGGGAGGTGTGGATGTACCACCGCCTGATAACTCTAGTCCGAACTGTCATCTTCGGCTCCAATTTTGGTGGCTATTTTCAGTTATTAGTTGGGATATTAGACAATGTCAGATAGAACCAGTTTCAGTGTATGTTTTAGATATCCGGTGGTATGATTTTCGTGAACTATTTGAAATGTTGTATTTGATCTGTTTTTCCAATCCATGTAATGCTGCTATTTCTTGAAATTGGACGGATAGCTCCATTGTTCATCACTATCTTAGAATTGGAGAAAAAACAGTAGTATTAGTGCAGAGCATGAAGGAACCTTCAATTCATGATTCATGTAAGACTGTTTGAGTTTAACAGTTTCTGATGCTTAAGTGGCACAACTTGTTGAGAATTCACCTTGTGTTTTCTGAACTCTCTCTGTTGATCATCCTGTGCATATGAACGATTTTTTTTCCTTTTTATCTTTTCCACAGATACAAATATTTGATTTTCTTCACTGCAACAGCAATGGCGTTTTCTCACAAAGTTGTTTCTGCCATGTCCTGATGGTACTGATAACTGATCTATCCATCCCCGTATAATCTCAACTTGCCTCTTTTACTCTCAACTGTAACATTCCATTTCGAAATTCTGAAAAAAAAAATTGCACAATTTTTGGATGGCATCCTATCACCTCTTGCACTTCTCTGAATTTTTGGTTACGCACTGGATGTTTTCCTGAGTTCTCCGGAACTATTTCAGATTCACTCAATTTATAGTGCCAGTTGAGAATTCGCATTCTTTCCAGAAGGTAATTGTTTCCATATGGATTTATGGTTTGCATGGATATTCAGTGGGCATCAGCACGCGCTGCATCTGTGAAAATGTCTAGCAGCATTTGAATCGACCTCACCGCAGGTGAAGTGCTTCCATATTGTCTAGTGTATCTCTAAGGAAGCTTCAGTTCCCTTATAAAAAAAAAAAAGGAAGCTTCAGTTTTGCTTTGCATGCTCTCAAGTCTTATATGTCAGTAGCAGCTTTAGCAATTTCAGGTTCTTGTTTACGTACCAGCTTGTGCGAATGAACAATGAATGGGAGAATATCAGAGGAAAACAGAGCTTTGTGATCGTTGGAAGTAGAACAAATATCCTGTATGGTTCAGACTGCATCATTTCTTTTCTTGGGTATGCATGCATCCTGTATGGTTCAGTCCAATATTGCAGCATGACATGTGTGAAGAAAAAACTATATTACTTCCTACTAGTGTGATTGGTACCTCATTTGATTATTGTTTCCCCATGTTTCAGATGGAAACTCACTGCAGAGTGAAAATGAGTAAACCTATCCATCTTCATGCGTCAGCTATTACATACCAACTGAACATGGTTAGGCCTTTTTGTCAGTTCCTAAACAGTTTTCAGCTAAAGCTTGTTTTGCAAATTGCTTTCATTCTAACAATTAAGTTTTAATATTGTTCCTAGCTGATTGTTTCTCCATTGATCCGGAAGGGTAGCAAACTAGCAATACCTACTGTCACCTCAGCTGGAATGTTTGGATGCTACGCCTAGAAGAATGCAGCGCACCCAATGCAACACGTAATTCTTGAATTCCAATTTCCCTGTTCGATCTGTATCCACCAGCCATTATCCGATCCTACACAAGCTTGTCATCCTTGGTACATTCACATGGTGCTTAACTCAACGTCTTCCCTACGTCATAGCTAAGCTATCTACTGTAGCAGTATGCATGTATCCCATCCCATCCATGGCGGCGTTGCTCGGTCTCTACCCGGCGGGGCCTCTCGCCAGCTGGGGCGGCGCCGCCCGGCTGGAGGTCCAGAGCGAGCTGAGCGCGCGGAGGCGGCAGAAGTAGTCGTCGACGGCGACGAAGCAGCGCGCCGCCTGCCTCGCCGTCAGGATCTGCCGGAGCGCCTGCAGCGCCTGCATACGCAGCTCGTCCGCCTGCATGCATCAATCGTTGCGTCGCGTCGCGACACGACAAGCAAAATCCACACCTGAGCAACGGCGAGCTTTGTCCATGGCTGAAAACGAGGAGAGGAAACTAACAGAAACAGAATCGTAACCTGTCTGAGGAAGGTGCCGAGCGTGGCCAGCTTGTCCATGGCGAGGGCCATGTGCATGTGCCCCATCCCCATGTAGCCCGCGGCGTCGGCGGTCGGGTGGTGGGGGTAGAACTGGCCGCCGAACACCCCCGGCGGCGGCTGCGCGTCGGAGGCGACGACCTCGGAGAGCGACCGCATCAGCGCCTCCATCTCCGCGTCGAGCGCCTCCTCCGCGCGGCGCGCCGCCTGCTCCACGTCGCGCGCCCCCGCCGCCTGCTGCTCCGCCAGCGGCTCCGCGTGCCGCACCGCCACCTGCGCAGCCCACCCCCGCCGCCACAGCGCGTTAATTAGCATCATCGATCAAGAGACATAATAGAAATAAATAAAGGGCTCAATCCATGGGGAAGCGATTGCTGAACGCGTTCCAAACAACGCCGGTCGCGACGACGACGACGATGTTCTTTTAGTCTGACGCCATGGATCGCCATCGCCGCCTCTCGCCATCGATGGAGCGTGTGACACCCGCGGCAAAAGGTGCTGGTGCTGATGATTCCTCGATCCTCACCTACTCCCCCGCCGCATGTAGACAGACGGAAGCCTTGACGTGACACTGCTCTACTCGTGTACGTACGCAGGCGGCAGCATCTATCTCATTAGCCCGGCGACTTTTCTGAGCCGGAGCTTCGAAACTGTTCCATCAACTACGGTGACGTCCTACCTGCTCCCTCCTGACTTGCCCTGCTAATCCACTGCACCTAATCCCCCTCGACCAATTATATTTATATATATACATATATGATATATATATATATAGTATCGACTTTGTATATATGCAAAGTTTTTTTTGAGGTGACTTGGCATCGAATGTCAGGCTGACGTGTGTGTACGGGCCCGCATGTCAGTGGCTAAGATGCTAGTGTACCTTGATGAGCTCGGAGGGGCGGAAGCCGCCGATCCAGAGGAAGCAGCGCTCGGCGGCGCCCTTCCAGAGGCCGGAGAGGAGGTGGAGCGGGTCGGCGGCGGCGAGCCGGGCCTTGTGGCCCATCAGGGCGCCGTAGTGGGAGGCGGCCTCGTCGGCGTACGCGCGGAGCTCGCCGTCCGGCCGGTGCTCCTCCGCGGCGGCGCGGAGCCGGGCAACCACCTTGCTGTGGTCCCCCAGCCACCGCTCGTACTCCAGGTTGAACAGAGCGGCATCTGCATGCGTTGTGCATGGACACGTGTGTGTCCATGTTCCATGATCAGTTGACCACGTAGATGCACAGTCATTTTTTTTTTCATGAGAAACAGATGAATCTGTTGATGAGGTGTGCTAGCAGGTGGCAAGACAAACCTGGGCTTAGAGTTCCTGTACCCCATAGCGCACCCTGGGTGAAGAAATGAACTAGCACATAATTAGCACTTCACACTTCAGAATTAAGGAAGATGCACATGAATATATTAATCTTTTGCATTACAATGATGTTTTGTGATAAGAAATTTGTTGCAATGTGTAGAATCTTCATTCTTCTGAAATATTCATAAGAGCTTCATCATTTTAAGATGCTTCGAGGTATAACAATTCCCAAAAAAAAACAAATCGTTCTAAATTATTCCTTGATTCAAAAAATAGAAATTTCTAAAACTAACCAGTTCTTCACCATTTTTTTTTGGAGGAACCTCTTAACCATTTTACCTGATGAGTTCTTGCCATCTGCATCTCCTGCTCTAGATGCGCCAGCCTGATCCTGCCCGACTCTAGCTGCTGAATATAAGCCTGTTTGACACGCAACAAACAAGAAATATGAAATTAAGTAGTCGCTAACAATAAATTATTGCGACTCACCTTCAATGAACATCAAGAAACGAAAGTTTCAACAAAATGTTCATATAGATGTATGTGTAGTCTAAAACAAATCTTTTCTTTAGGTGTTAGGTTAACTTCACCACCCTAACTATAATATGTCCAGTCTACTCACCCCATCTCTCAGTTTGCCAATGGCCGTTTCTTGCAAGACTTCTTCTCCTCAATGTTTTGATAGTTGACTTGCCCACTAACTTTTTTAATCGAAATTACTAATTACTAGCCACTGCAATTACCTTCTTCCTCAACCTGCTCTTCCTCGCGGCCTCCCTGTTCTGCGCGAGCCGCCGCAGCGTCTTGGGGTCCGGCGTCCGGGGCCCCTCCTGGTCCGAGCTCGACGCCCCCGCGCCGCCACGCTTGCCGCCGCCGGCGCTACCTTCTCTCTGGTTGCGATCACAGCGCAGCACACACTTAAACATACGAAGCGTGCGATCGGCGACGACCGCCGGAGACGATAGAGATCGCGTTACATACCTTGATCGCTCCCTTGGAGCTCTTGCCTGCGGCGAGCGGCCCGCCTCCGACCTTCGACGGTGGCGCCTGGGAGTTCTTGGAAGGGCCGGCAACCTGTGCTGCCGCCGCTGAAGAAGCCATGGAGATGGAGCCCTGAGTAGGAAGAGAGGAAGGGGCTCAGATATATACCCAGGTCGCATCATCTCCCTTGCTTTGAGCTAGCGAGGTCGTCGAGCTAGAAAAGGATACCTTTGGGGATGGCTCGATGTGCATTGGCTGGGAGGGGAAGATGTTGAGAGTCTCTGCACGCAAGAACAAGTCCTGCAGACATTAGGACTTTGTAGAGAGTAGAGACACACAGTAGACAGACACACACACAAGCATGTGCACATATACTAATGTTTTTCCATAGATGTTTGATTTAATTTCCAGATGCGTGTGGGAATTAAAAAGATCTTCAGAAATGTACTTTTCATTTCACACATGTAATGTAAGTGGTAATTAAAACTGGTAAAAAAGGAAAAAAAGGAAGTGTAAAATGCTGGTGGTTAATGTCAGAAATGAGGGGGAAAGTGTAGAACATTGTTACTTTTTCCTTATTTTAGCACAACATCTTGAAAAATGTATCAAGTTGTGTTTGTTACGTGTCACTCTACTCCAACTAGCTACGAGTTGGTAGCTACAAATATATCGGGAAATTACAGTAATGACAGATGAAAAAGTTTGAGATCAACCGATGAGGAAATAAAGCATATATTGGTGTCTCCAAATGGTGATAGGTGATACAACTAAATCAGCAAGATCACATGCTTATGGACAAGTTTGCCCGACATGAACTTGTAACTAATGGAAGCTTAACAACGACATGTTCTTTCAAGATATGTGCTTATAATGGACAGTGGCCACGCATTTGTCAAAGGAATGAACTTTTTGTGATATCAAGCAGCTTACGCGGTTGTTCTTGAATTGATGGCTTAGCTTGCTGCCCATCAAAGTAGAGGAGTAGGGCTTGATCCAGATCAGATGGCATGTCATATCCTTCTGGATCCCTTCTTCTGCACTTTCAGAAATGCAATAAAATATCACAACTGATATAATATTTAGTGAGTAGCTCTACAAGTTTAGGTTATAAATTTTAAAATGTTTTAGTTGAAAGAGAGGAAATAAGAAAGAAGAATAGAAATTGAGTATTGATGGAATAAGACCTTGCGTAGAGAGGTGTTGAACTAATCCCTTTGCTTGCTATAGGGTTGTTCACCGAAAGGAACAGAAATAACACAACCAATTATTTGTTTGAAAATGGCACATAATCAAAAAAAATGGTTATCCCTCTCCATCTTCCAACAGGAAGAACTACGATAAAGGGAAAAAAAACATGCATAAGAAGGGAGGTAAAGCTTCTTTATTTATCTTCGGGTTTGATAGCAATCATTTACTCGCAGCACAACTTGACTTAGTTAACTTGATGAATTTATCGCATGAGCACACAAAGACGATAACGAGTAGCTAAGGAAATAGGGGCAATCAATCATAGTGAACATCTCATGTTAATCATGATGATCAGGTAACAGGATTCTCAAAGGAAAATCATCTATCGACCGTAGAATTGAAACAAAAGCTCAAATGGTGTGATTCAATTTCGAGAAAAGGTGGAACCGTTCCTTGAATAAAAAGAAAGGTGGAACCGTTCCTTGAATAAAAAGAGAAGGTAGAATCGAGAAAAATAGAGAAAAGCTAGCTAGCTAGTAGCTAGAAAGCTAAATGGATGGGTTCACTTACATGCTGCCATGGAGGGATGAAGAAGCTTGGACCATGCCGGAGGTGGATGGATACGCCATTCAGATGCTTCCTTGAACAAAGAACTCAGCTCTGAACTTGCGTCTTGACCACTTCACATAGAATTGACCCATCTTGAAATGGACTGAATCATCGTACCAATCCAAAATCAACTTTCTCCTTCCTCTTCTTTGCGACAGCGCTGCTATATGATCAACTGATCGATGAACGGAGATGATCAAAAAGGAATTGATGGTAGCAGCCGCGGCTTTGTTCCCCCTTCCTGCCAGATGATTCCTAGCCCAAAAACAAATAAGCACTTGTGAGCTGTGTGGCCTTTCTTCTGACCAGAGGGTAACGGATGACTTTTGGCTTGGGGATTGGAGGAGTAGTTGTGCAAGAAATAGAAGGGAGCCAGTGGCTATAGAAAAGTTGGAAAAGCAACACATCTTCAGACTTTATAAAAAATTGAGAGATGTGATAAGGTCCAGGCAATCGGGTAGTTTTGGAGCGGTTTTACACTTGTCGTTGTTTCATATCTTTTTCACATATTGACATTTCAGAGGGTAGATTTGGTTCAACTCTTTAAAAAAACACATCCGAAGAATCAGTCCAAATTGGCTCTATCTTTTGGATCTATTTGCATGTGTAGAATAACAAGTTTAAGAGCTACTCCAAATTTAAATCGAACGATACAAATGAGAAGACAAAGAGCTTTTTTCTGATGCTTAATTTAATTATTTCCATGGATGTGCTGTGCCTTGTCTATCTCGGGGGATACAAATTGCTAGCGAAATTCATCCATTTAAATTACTTAGATTGGTATCTAATTAGTCAAAGTAGTGGGATTAGCTTAAAAGATGGGTTAGTTCTGTTCGTCCCACTATCAAGGTTAGGTGTCATGTCATTCTCAAGCAGATGGATCCATTCTCTCTTAAGTTAAGTTAATGTGATTAATTAGTATGACTTAATTTTGTTTAGGGCCGGGATTAAGCCGACTGGATCCATAGAACAAAAAAGGAGTTTCCATGAGATGGAGGGGGAAAGAACCACACTCTTGTGCTATATGACATTTCTGATTTCTCCTTTCCTTTTCTTTGGTCCAACTGATTGTCAATCCAACTAGTACATGTGTCGTGTGGCTAAGAACCCCGGCTAGAACAAATAATTACTAGGTCCAATAAACCCTTTAAACCCAAAATACCATATTTTTTTTAAAAAAATGTTGTTATGTTTTCTTGAGTTTTATTCTAGACCTACCTCTGGAAAATACTTCATGCACAACAATTCAATTCAACATATTACTCCCCTATATACACATTGGCCTAGCTAGAGCATACTGGGATATACATGAGTAGTTGCTGCCGGATTTATGAATAAATTTCTTATGCTAGGTTCAGAACGCAAGCTCAACATCATGTCTGACTCTCATCTGAGTCCTCCTTGATTCCCGGCATATTGAGTCATTTTAATCGGTCATTGTCTGCTGGTAATCCTCCCGTTCGATTGATTCTCGGGCTGTGCCACTAAATACAGACGCTTGTATATTGCCATGATGCACAATCATTTGGGCTCAAATTTAACTCATGCCCCAACAGCTAGCAGTAGTACCCGAAGCAGAAGGGTTCAGGTTTCAGATATGTGAATCCAAAATAAACAGTTCCGGTAACTTCTGTAGAAAACATCTTAATCTTCCTGAAAGTGAAATTTCAAATCTAGGCGCCGCCCCTGAAGTACAAGGGGTCCGTACGAACAGTGAACATTCAATTCAAACCGGGAGAGCGTGACGTTGCGGAGAGGCAGTTGGATGGCAATGGCAGCTGCAGCCCGGGAAGCCACAATGGGTACGGACGTTGGAGAGGCACACGCATTCCTGAGATCCTTCCTTCTCGACATAAAAATTTGCCATCCCCAGCTTTGACATTGTGACAACTGACAAGGAGCGGGCGTTGAATGAAGAGAATTGGTCATCGTTCAAGTCTGGTTTTGAGTTTTATTCCTTGACCACCACTGGACAGATGCAGCGACGCCATAGGTTGGGAAAAGAGAAAGAAAAGCAGGTTTGCTCGTAGAATACAATAAAACACTGAAGAACTGATTTGCTGGTTCAGACAGTGAGAACACTCAGATCCTTCCTACTCCCTCCGTTCCAAAGTCGTTTTAGCTTTTTTATGTGCATAAATGCACCTAGACACTATATCTAGGTTAATAATAATATCTATGAACCTAGAAAAGTCAAAAATAACCTACAATTTGAAACGGATGGAGTATTTTGGAGTACTAGTAGACAGTTGAACACTGCATTCGACAATTTGGCGTTGAGATATCAAATTTGAAATTAAGAAGATTGGACTCATACAGTACTATAATAAAAAGAAGTATAAATGACCAACTACTACCTTTAATCCCAAATACAGGTCCTTTGGATTAATCTAGGTCAAGGATTATTAACTTTAATCATCAGTTTGTTTAATAAACATATGGATTGGTAACATAAGATTTTGAGATTAATAGATTGACCATGAATACTAGGTTTATAATGCATGGCTCTTTCAGTTTATAGTGATGTATTTGTACAGATATATTATTAGTTTATTACTAGTAAGTGTCATATTGGAAAGTATGTCGATATGACTTAATGACTTATACAAGGGGGATTAGAGGAAGCGTTGAAGAGGTCACAGTCGACCGTGAGGAAGAAGGCCGTGAGGACTTTTTTGTTTTTTAGCCCTTTTTGTGAAAGATTCTCACAAATAGGCCCCTGGCGGAACCAATTCTAAAAATGGACCCTTAGCTTGGCGCCATCCACGCTGGCGCCAAGCTACAACGTCTCGGCGCCAGCCATCCTGGCGCCAAGGTCTGTACATAGCTGTTGACGCGGATGCCGACGTGGCGGGGCTTGGCGCCATCCATGATGGCGCCAAGCCTTGGCGCCATGGATCTTGGCGCCAAGCTTGGCGCCATAGATCTTGGCGCCGAGCTATCTACCGCTACCTCTACGCGTTTCGAACTAAACAAGTATAATTATTCCGAGAAGTATGCAACAACCTAAGCTGTGGTTCAACTGGTTAGGAGGTGGACTTCTTATCCTGGAGACATGAGTTTGAACCCCACTATTGAACTTTTTTTCTACATTTTATTTTTTTCTCTGTTGTACAGGTAAACATGCACCAGTTCAACACTGGGGTCAAGCTCGGCGCCAGCGTCCGTCCACATTTGTTTTTTTGAGAGACGAAACAAAACGGGGCTTTTTTAGCCTTTGAACGCCCTGCGCCCCAGCTCGGCCACTATGCGGACTGATTTTTTTTTAATTTGGAAGGGAGGGCCGACACGTACAAACTCCACAAACTATATTATCCTAGGATACAAGATTTCGTAAAATAAAGTTGCACCGTTTGTTTACCTGCACAACAGAGAAAAAAAATAAAGAAAAAAATAAAATGTAGAAAAAAGTTCAATAGTGGGGTTCAAACTCAGTCTCCAGGATAAGAAGTCCACCTTCTAACCAATTGAACCACAGCTTAGGTTGTTGCATACTCCTCGGAATAATTATAGTTGTTTAGTTCGAAACGCGTAGAGGTAGCGGTAGATAGCTCGGCGCCAAGATCTACGGCGCCAAGCTTGGCGCCAAGATCCATGGCGCCAAGGCTTGGCACCATCATGGATGGCGCCAAGCCCCCGCCACGTCGGCATCCGCGTCAGCAGCTATGTATAGACCTTGGCGCCAGGATGGTTGGCGCCGAGACGTTGTAGCTTGGCGCCAGCGTGGATGGCGCCAAGCTAAGGGTCCATTTTTGGAATTGGTTCCGCCAGGGGCCTATTTGTGAGAATCTTTCGCAAAAAGGGCTAAAAAATAAAAAAGTCGGGAAGGCCGCGTCGTGGGTAAAGAAAGGAGGATGGGGCTGTAGGCAGTAGGAAAAAACACATTAGCCTGTCCCCTTTCAAAATGAGACTTGTAAAGTATGTACAGCCCAGGCATCCAGTTGGGCCAGACTTTATTTTCCAATGGAACTAGAAAAGACCTCGGCCCGGCCCCCAGAACCCAAAGCCGCCAGCGCCGCGCCACGGCCAGACCATACCAAGAGAGAACCCCAGTGTGGCTGCGACACCGTCTCGCCGGAACGGAGAGACTACAGGCGAAGGACGCGAGGGGAACGCGGCAGCCATGCTTAAAGCATCAACATTTCCATGAGCTATCTGAATAAAACATCGGCAGCAACCTCGCCTGGAAATGGAAGTCCCGCTTCTTTCTTTTTCAGATACAAGTTCTGGTTTGATATCACTTCAGAAGCAAAACCACCCATCTTACAACAAACACTACAAAATAACATAGATAGCAAGCAGTTCATTGTTCTCGGATGCACTTAAGACATAACCATTCGAGTTACAACTAGCAGTTTAACAACCGAACCAGACATGGAGCCTAAACAGGTAACAGCAACCGAATGCGCCTACAGCATGCTGTCGGTCCTCGCAGGGAGCCGCCTGAAGAAGTTGAGCGGGACGGACGGCATCTTGTGGCGGAACCTGGGGTGCCTCAGCACGTACAGGCCGGCGAGGAAGACCACCACGCGGAACGGCGTCACATACAGGACGATGGCGGCGATGAAGCAGAAGACGACGAACAGCGCTGTGGCCCTGGGGTCCCTCCAGCTCAGCAGAGACTGCAGCCGCTCGCCCTGCGTCGCGAGGTCGCCGACGACAGTCTGGATCCTCCCGGCGACGCTCCGCAGCCGGTCATACCGCATCCGCACAACATCGGGCGGGCGCGAGGTGGGGAAGGTGTCAAACTCCTCGTCGAGCTCGTCGGGGTGGGCAGTCTCAGCGTGCGAGAGGCGGGTGTCCATGTGAGGTGGCTGCCTCGGCCGCCACCTGTAGTACCACACCCCGATCAGGAACAAGTAGAGGAAGATTGTGGGCAGTATCAGCTCCGGGTATAGGACCAGTATCATGAAGAGGACGTGGATCAGTATAGTGGTCAGCGGGTTCCTCCAGTGACAGATCTGATCAAACCACTTTGCCACAGCAATCAGGGGGCCCAGGACACCCATGATGCGGAAGAAGTTTGCCTTGCTCTTTCTCATGCTCCACATGTGTGAATCCACGTCCAGCATGTACTCCACAATTTCCTTTCGCAGCGGTGGCTCTGCACGGCCCAGCCTTGTTGAGACAATGTTTGTGGCTTGGCGCCTCAGATTGTCTACCTGCATCACGGACAATGGGTGCACATAGTGCATCTTGGGCAGCAGGGGCTGTGAGTACAGATGCATCATGTTGAGCAGCGATGAGCATGTGAACCGGACAGCAAGCTGCACCTCACCCATCTTCTTAACGCCAGCAGGTGTCAGAACAATAAGAGGGTACGAGTGGGTGTACACTCGATCAGTTTCAAGTGTGGAGAGACGGATGCGGACCTTGCCAATTCGGGTGTCCCGGGCACCATTAGCCTTGTCCCCACCATTCAGATGGCAGTTGTCAAATACACCAATCGTGATCACAGTGCATGGGTCATACACCTCCCATGTGTACTGTTCATTCCATTTGGGGGTGAAACTGTCAATTATAGTCCTAGTCCTCACCCATTTCTGTCCATACTTTGCAACACAGTAGGCATCAGTTGTGCCACGCCCATCCTTGGTCTTCATTGGTAACAGGCCTTGTGCTGTCAAGATACCCAGCTCAAGAACACCAATGCTAGGTTTCCACAGAGGTTTCGCAGTTGGCCTTAAATCACTACTGTAATGTGTTGACTCATCCAGGACATGATATCCACCTTCAAGACAAATCCTCAAGTGAATCCGGCTTGAAAACTTGGTCTCTTTCTTCTGCTCACCATCAATCATCACATGCTTCTCAAGATTATACCACTGGCTGGTCAGCAACCTGTGATCCAGCCTCCGGGGTACATGCTGCAGCGAAATGACTGTTCTTCCAATTACTTCATCCTTTCCTGGGGCCACCCTGTCCTCTACGCTCAAAATCAGGTGCTCCTCGAATGGCTCAGCAGCGACAAACAACAAGTCCTCATTCCACATCGGGTTCAGAGTCCGGGCTGGTGATACCCGGGTTCTAAGAACTTGGTTGCCTAGAATGGCTTTGACATAAACATCAGGGAACCTGGTCTTATCATTTGGTATAAGATCCTGGGCTTCGATGACATTGACACGCAGATACCAAAGCTTTGGAGTAAGATACACTTTTGATCTAATACTTGAAAGCCCATCTCCAGGGACCGAGGCCGCATCAGAATGCCATGCGTCAGGGAATGCTTCATCTGCTTGAGTACCCATCCAAACAGCCAACATCAACTCCCCCTTCACCTTGTGCCCATTACGGTCCTCCAACCTATACCACTGTGGAGCCAATGGGCTATCAGGTGGCACTCTCTTTGGGACCTCATTAAGGTCAAATATAACACGCCCAATGAAGTCATCCTTAACAAGATCCTTATCCTTGACCACGATCTCCACAACTGATGACTGAATGCGCTCCTTTGAAAAGGCAAAGACCTGATTCCACTCTGGGTTGCTGGTTTTCTCGAAAAACCGAGTTGTGCCCTTATAATTCCCTAGCTTCACCTCAACATATGGGTCACAGCTCCCAGTGATGTCCATGTTTGGAAGTTCCTTTGCTTTCACCACTCGGACATAGAGATACTGCATCTGCTCAACAAGATCATAGGTGCTGGTGAGCTTGTCACCAGCGGCATGGCCACCAAGATGAGGTTTGGTCTCCTTCAAGGAGTACTCCTCAGGACGGAACGGCGGCCTCTGCATCATCTTGAATGAAGAAGATCTTCAACCAAACAACTACTCACAGACTACAGAAAGAACCAAGATATCCCAGTTGATGTCCTAGATGAGCTGGAACAACACCAAAAGTAAACACTGTTAATAAACTGCTAGTACAAGGAACGTGCACTAATGAATAATAATATGAAGCGCAGAGCAAAACTAGTACCTCAGCAATTACTAGTCAAGCCACACAGCTAAGGGCATTGTGAACACTTCCTCATATTGCGCTATGGGAGGAAACCATTGAATTTCTGAAAAGAATGAACTCTACATCACCAATCTTGGAACGACACCTGCAGAATTGGAACGTACCAGTCAGTTAGTCAAAAGAAACTGCATTTCACTCAATCTAAAACCTGCCTGAACACTGCAGCTATCTGACTTCAGGAAATTGCATACTGACTAAATTGAAAAGCAACCATCTTACTATACCAAATTAATAATAAGATCAACAAATTTAACTCATCCTAAAAAGGGAAGAAATCTCGACTTGCAAAACAACTGCAGGGATAAGCTAAACTATAAAAAACCATAACTACTTTTTTTTCGAAAGGGCAGCAAAGCTGTGGTTTTATTAGAAGAAGAAAAATAAAAGGACAAGCGCCAGCCCAGTTTCTTGAGTGAAAATCAAGCCCAAAAGCCACATAACTAGGGAGGCTGCGTCACCCATCCCGCACAACTTCGGTACAACAACCCATCAACTAACAACTCCACACCACTACACGCTCAGGTATGCTACACTACGCCAACTTGGTTGAACACGACCCAACTAGCAGCTCAACCAAAACAACTCTCTCAACGGCTTTAAGCGGGAAAAAACGGCGAAACCCCCTCCCGGATCCTACTAACACCTCAAATCAACAACAAGCTCTGGATTTCACGGAGCACATCTACTCAGGCGACAACTTCCCCTTGCACAACTAACCATAATTACTTGCCACAGAAAAAAGGAGTAAAAGGAACTCGCCTACTCTGCAGAGGCGAGCAAAAAGCCGCTGCCTTCCCCACCGTTGCAAGGAGACAATACCTCCAGATAGGCACCAATAATTACACAGCTTTACTTTTTCTAACCCACTACACTGAACTTTTTTTCGCAGATTCAAATTTTTTTTCACTCACATCCTCATCTCAACGACAACCACACAGGCACACAGCAAACCAATCCCCAGATCCCACGCCATTGCCACCCTAAACAACCCAAGAACCCAAAGAAACCACTGGCCTAAAAGCCTAACCGCTCAAGCCGCGCCACGCCGTCGGAACAGGCGCAAATCCTGCGACTACCCCGGAAACAAGAACAGATCGAGGAGCCGCGGGCACCGCCACCGGCATTACCATTTTCATCCACAGGAAACAGTAGATTGAAACCACAGGAAAACAGAGGCTGGCAACAAACAAAGCAGGGATCTTTGGGCCGCTTACCGACGGCGGCAGGGCCGATCTCACGCGGAGCGGCGGGGAGGAGGACTTCGGCGGTGAAGGGGCGGCGGATTTGCGCAGGGGTTTTCGGCGTTTTCTCGCGAGCGAAGGACAAAGGCAGAGGAGAGAGAGGGCGGTGGGAGGCTGCAGAGGGTGCTAGAGCGGCGTGGAGTGCTCGACGGGGACGAAGTGGAGTCCAGAGTGGGGGTTTTTCAGTTTTCGGTGGTTTTGCGCAGAGGCCATCGATCTTCGCTAAATTTCTGGTGGTGGACCGGCCGTGTGCCTAGGGTCCCGTGCCAGCTCTATCACATTGTCGTTTTCTAGACCTTTCCTCTGGGGCAGCCACCTACAGTACGAAGGAAAACTCGTGTTTTGCTCTCTTGCCTTCTTTTCCCAATTTCCCCTTTCACCGCAGGGACTGTTTAGAGGCCCCGGAGCGGTCGATTTTACTTTTGTTGTCCCATGTTTATTATAACCACAAATTTATATGAAGTATAATAGAATTTATTTAACATAAGATTTACAAAAATAGTATAAATGCAGATTAAATATATATAATATAACTATCTTACTTTAAACAGATTTACATAACAAAATATATACAAGATAGTTACAAATTACGTGAACAATAAGATGTTCATAAATCTATAGAAAGTAAAAAATATTATAAAAAATGAAATTTGGAAATAAAAGTTGAAACAAAATTTGGAAAGCAACAAAATCCTAACAAAAAACCAAGAAAATTTGCCCAAAAAAGTTGGTGGTGCTTACCCTTGCAGGTCGCTGGCTTATCGCTCCAGGGAGCTGAGGTAGAGCGGCCATGTTGAGGCAGATCTGTCGTGCTTTCACCTCAAATCCTTGTGGCAAGAAGCCAAGGAGGGGATCCGCCATAGCTCCTCGCATGGAAATCCAACACCATCCTACCAGGCGCATGCTTTCACCGGAGCTCCCGATGTCGCATCTGTTCCTCACATGACAGTGCCTTGCTATAGATCCGTTGCAGATCCACCGCCTGCGCGTCGAGCCGCATCCCTCATATACTATTGTGTTTCCTTCCTCATGCTCTCTACTCGCCACGCATGGAACTGCTCGCCTGGGGGATTCAACTATGCCGCTTGCAGATCTCTCATGGCCACTCATCATGCGCCGCTCCCTCGTCAGGATCTCTCCACCACGAAGCCCTGCTAGGGCGTTGCTGTTGGGCTTAAGGCTCTCAAGCGGTGGAGCGCGGGCGAGATCTAGACCGAGGAGGGAGATGGAAAGGGGAATGGAGACCTCGAGTATGCAGAGCATTTATTAGATTAGGCCTCATGGGATGGTGGGAGATCATGTGATGACGTGGAGAGCAGTTGTAAGTTTGGCCGCTTATTAGCTTACTAACACGCGCATGTGGAATCAGATTTCCATTTCTCTTTGAACAAAAGGGGAAGAATGGATGAACCACATGCAATTGAATACGTCTCCTGATGATGATTTGCTATCTAATTACCCAATGTTTAACTCCATGACATTAATGGATGAACCACATGCAATTGAATACGTCTCCTGATGATGATTTGCTATCTAATTACCCAATGTTTAACTCCATGACATTCCGACCTTAGATTTTCGCTGATATCATCCAAAAGTGGTATGATATATATGATATGCTTCCTTCATTGGACTAGTAGTTCCAATGAGAGACAAATGGTTGCAACACATTTGTTTCATGCCTGCCTATACATTATTTTACTCATAACTCATGTCTTTCACATGCCTCAAAACAAAGAAGTTTTGAGCCGTTAGGTATGTACACACGCTGGCTTGTTAAAGGAAGGGGGCTGCCACAGAGGAGCTAAACCATCTGCCGGAGGAACATCTAGGGGAGGCAGGGCGCAGCTCGGTGGTGGAGGCAAGAGTCAAAGGACCACCGGTTAGGAAAGGTTTGAGATGTGGGCGATGGCTTGGCCAAGATTAGCATGGGAGTGGGTGGTGGGAGAAGATTAGGCGATAGAAATGCCGTTAGAGATGGAGTCGTAGGGCTGAGCTAGAGGAGCGCGGTGACAAAAATAACGATGGGAAACACAAAATGTTAGAGAAAGCAAGAAAAGTCGAAGGGGAAGAAAATAGTAAATCAAGAAATTACATATGCAAGAATTGCCTGAAATATGACATGTTCTCGTAGATTCGTAAAGCCAGTCTCAGTGGGAGTTTCATACAGAGTTTCATCAACATTAATTTCTATATCACACCAGCAATTTTGCTAACTTGATAATGTCTTTATGAGAAGAGAAATGGTGAAGTTCGATGATGAAGCGAGAGAGAAGTTTCATCTTCGTAAACCCAACCGACCAAACAAAAGGACCCTACGGTGGGTGCAGCTGCTACTACCCTACAGCCGAACGGGCTGGGCTGCACATCAGCTGGAACCGCAGCAGCAAGAAGCTGCAGAGAGCAGGTCCTTAAAGTTCGAGTTCGAGTAGGTGGTTATGGTGTAAATGCTATCAGCACAACTCTACCTTGAACTTAGCTATATCTACGCACCAGTGCATGTAAAATACAAAGATCGGCCAGTTCATTCTCGCAACAACTATATATGGATAGGCAATGCGAAATTCTTTGATTTAGCGTTGCGTCTGTTAGATGAAAGAGTTCTAGAAGAATCTGCTGTGCGTATCTTGCCTTGTGTAACAAACCATGTATACAGAGAACAGTCCAGGCCTTTAGGAACTCATTGAGAATAGATTGGCATGTAATTATAGGCTACCAAATATAGCTCCTTGAGTTACGGACTGTGATCTGTGTACATCTATTTGTATGCTACAGTTGGGGCTTTTCCAACTATCAATTGATTCAACACGCATCCGTCTGGTACCCAAGATAGGGGCCGGCGTTCCTCCACCTGCCCTCTGATTCATCTGACATGGTAATCAGAGCCAACAAACACTAGAGTTCATCTTGTAGATCTGCTCCTGCCATGGCGAGTTCTTCTTCGACAGCCAACATCAATCCGCTCGCAGGACTCACCGTGGCTGAGAAGCTCACGAAGACAAACTTCGCCTCATGGAAAGCGCAAGTGAAGTCTGCCGTGTGCGGCGCCATGCTTGAAGACTACCTCACCGGAGCAAGCAAGGCTCCTGATGCAGAGATCATCATCAAGGGAGCCGACGACAAGGAAGAGAAGAAGCCGAACTCAGCCTATGCGCTGTGGCGAGCTCAGGACCAGCAGGTTCTAAGTTATTTGCTGTCAAATATATCACCTAGCGTTCTGACTCAGGTTAACGCAAGTGAAACAGCAGCCGAGGCTTGGAGAATCATCGAGGGTGTGTTCTCATCTCAGTCCCGAGCGAGGGCTGTGAATGTGCGCATGGCTCTCTCCAGCACAAAGAAGGGCAGCATGACTGCCACGGAGTACTACAACAAGATGAAGAATTACGGTGACGACATGGCGGCCGCAGGACGGCGGCTCAAGGATGACGAACTCGTCGAGTATATCCTCGCTGGACTTGATGAGGAGTTCTCTCCGCTGGTCTCGTCATTGATCACCAGGACGGAACCAGTTTCTCTTGAGGAACTTTTCTCACAGCTCCTTGCATTTGAGACACATCTAGAGTTGTTGTATGGCGGGCGCCATAATCATGGCGGCTCAGCAAACTACTCCGGGCGTGGTCGCGGCGGATCACGCGGCGGGCGCTCGTCTTCTCGTGGACGTGGACGGGGGCCAGCAAGAGGTGATGGCGGCTTTGTTCAGCATCAACCGCCACGCCAATTCAGCAATGGCGGGCGCCATGGTGGCTACAACCGTGGCGGCAACAGCAGCAACTATAATCAGCGCAACCTCTACAACACTGCCAACGACAAGTCGCTCTGCCAGGTGTGCTTCAAGCCAAATCACACCGCTGCTGAATGTTGGCATCGCTTCGAGGAAGACTTCGTCCCCGACAAAAGACTTGTTGCTGCTGCTAATCGTGCACCGGTAGATTCTACCTGGTACACCGACACTGGAGCATCCGACCACATCACCGGAGAACTTGAGAAGCTGCACATCCGTGACAAGTACTACGGCACGGATCAGATCCACACCGCAAGCGGTTCAGGTATGAACATTAGTCATATTGGGCATGCCACTATTCACACCCCTAGTAATCATAATATTCATCTACGAAATATTCTCCATGTTCCAGAAGCTCAAAAAAATCTTATTTTCGTTCATCGTCTTGCCACTGATAACAATGCTTTTCTTGAATTTCACCCGAATTATTTTTTGGTAAAGGATCAGGACACGAAGAAGGTCATTCTTGAAGGGGAGTGTCGCCATGGTCTTTACCCTTTCCCAGCACCATCCAATAAAAAAGCCTACATCGCCACCAAAGTTCCCTTCTCACGGTGGCATAGTCGTTTGGGTCATCCTTCTTTCGCTATAGTGAAGCAAGTTATCAGTAGGAATAAACTCCCTTTGTTAGGTGAGGCATCTAGTTCTTCAGTTTGTGATGCCTGTCAACAGGCAAAGAGCCATCAACTCCCCTACACTAGATCTGATAGTAAGTCTAGTTCTCCTTTGGAGCTCATCTTCTCCGATGTATGGGGCCCTGCCATTGAGTCTGTAGGGAGATATCGCTATTATGTAAGCTTCATTGATGATTTTAGCAAATTTACCTGGATCTATCTTATTAAGCACAAGTCTGATGTTTTTCATAAGTTTCAAGATTTTCAAGCCATGGTAGAACGACAGTTCAATAAGAAAATCCTTGCTGTGCAGAGTGATTGGGGAGGAGAATATGAGAGACTTAATTCCTTTTTTACTAAAATTGGCATCGTGCATCACGTGTCTTGCCCTCATACACATCAACAAAATGGCGACGCAGAACGTAAACATCGCCATATCGTTGAAGTTGGCCTTTCTCTCCTCTCATATGCCTCCATGCCTCTCAAGTATTGGGATGAGGCTTTCATTGCTGCCGTACATCTTATTAATCGCCTACCTAGCCGTGTCATTCACTTCACAACTCCCCTTGAGCGCCTCTCCAACCAGAAACCTGACTACTCATCCATGCGCACTTTTGGATGTGCATGTTGGCCTCACCTACGACCCTATAATTCTCACAAACTCCAATTCCGATCGAAACAGTGTGTTTTCTTAGGATATAGCATCCTCCACAAGGGTTTCAAGTGTTTAGATGTTGCCTCGGGACGTATCTATGTCTCACGTGATGTGATCTTTGATGAGACAGTATATCCTTTTTCCCACCTCAATCCTAATGCTGGAGCAAAGTTACGTGCTGAAGTTATTCAACTACCACCAAAAGTTTGGGTCCCAAGTTCCTTCTTTAGGGGTGAATCTGTGGCTAACCCATATGCTAATGTTTCATCTAACCATATTACTGAGTTGTCTGATGAGCAGGAAGAAAACTTGGCGCAAAATTCTGAAGACAACAACTCAGAAGAGCTCACCGGTGCAGCTAACATCACGCTGCCTCCGGTCACTGAGCACGAGGAGGATTTGCCTCCTGCTGCTGCGGCACCAACGGTCGCATCGTCTTCGGGAGTTGAGTCTGGCTTGTTGCTGCCTTCAGGGGTGACGGAGGCCCTGTCTGGCAGCGACACGCGACGAACACAGACTGCACCGGCCGCACATGCGACCGAGGGGGGACAACGTCAGCCCGGACTCTCTGCTCCACTAGATTCTGCGCACGGTGATTCGCTGGGATCCTCTGTGTCATCACCTGCAGCCGGTCCTTCATCGCCAAGAACTAGGTTACAACATGGCATCCGGCGTCCCAAAGTCTACACTGACGGAACTGTTAGGTATGGCCTCCTGGGCTAGTACGGGTGAACCCAACAGTCTTGATGAAGCCTTAGCAAATGACGATTGGAAGCAAGCTATGCAATTAGAACATGATGCTCTTATGAAGAATAAAACATGGCATTTAGTTCCTCCTCAAAAAGGCATGAATATAATAGGATGCAAATGGGTATACAAAGTTAAGAGGAAAGCTGATGGTAGTCTGGATAGATATAAAGCAAGGCTGGTTGCTAAGGGATTTAAACAGCAATATGGTATTGATTATGAGGATACTTTCAGTCCTGTAGTAAAGGCGGCAACCATAAGAATTATTCTGTCTATTGCTGTTTCTCGAGGCTGGAGTCTGAAGCAACTTGATGTTCAAAATGCCTTCTTGCATGGTTATTTAGATGAAGAGGTGTATATGCAGCAACCACCAGGCTTTGAAGACTCTACCAGACCCAAATATGTTTGTAAGTTGGACAAAGCTCTCTATGGTCTTAAACAAGCCCCTCGAGCCTGGTATTCACGTCTAAGTGCTAAATTGATGAAGCTGGGATTTCAGGCATCAAAGGCTGATACTTCTTTATTCTTTTATAACAAAGGTGACGTCACTATGTTTGTTCTAGTTTATGTGGATGACATCATTGTAGCTAGCTCTACAGAAAAGGCCACGGCAGCCCTGTTACAAGATCTAAAAGCAGAATTTGCACTTAAAGATCTAGGGGAGCTTCACTATTTTCTGGGCATTGAGGTGAATAAGGTACGGGATGGAATTATTCTAACTCAAGAGAAATATGCTACAGACTTGCTTAAGAAAGTTAATATGGCCGAATGTAAACCTGTTACTACACCTATGGCATCAAGTGAGAAATTGTCCTTATATGAAGGTACTCCTCTCGGTCCAAGAGATGCAACTAACTATAGAAGTGTTGTAGGAGCATTGCAATACCTTACTCTTACTAGACCTGATATTTCATTTGCTGTTAACAAAGTCTGCCAGTTCTTACACTCACCAACTACTGTGCATTGGGAAGCAGTAAAGAGGATTTTGAGATATATAAAGTATTGTACACGGCTGGGACTAAGAATACATAAGTCACAATCTACCTTGGTGAGTGCCTTTTCTGATGCAGACTGGGCTGGTAATATAGATGACAGACGATCTACAGGTGGTTTTGCTGTCTTTCTAGGATCAAACTTAGTATCCTGGAGTTCAAGGAAACAACCCACTGTATCAAGGTCTAGTACTGAGTCTGAATACAAAGCAATTGCCAATGCTACTGCTGAGGTGATGTGGATCCAGATTTTACTATATGAACTCAAGATTAATTGCCCAAGAGCAGCTAAACTATGGTGTGATAATATTGGTGCAAAGTACTTGTCAGCAAACCCAGTTTTTCATGCTAGGACTAAACACATAGAAGTGGATTATCATTTTGTCAGAGAACGAGTAACTAGAAGACTTCTGGATATTGATTTTATATCTTCAGGTGATCAAGTTGCAGACGGTTTCACCAAGCCATTGCCAGTTCGGTCTCTGGAACAATTCAAGTTCAATCTCAACCTATCTCGGCTGTGATTGAGGGAGGATGTTAGATGAAAGAGTTCTAGAAGAATCTGCTGTGCGTATTTTGCCTTGTGTAACAAACCATGTATACAGAGAACAGTCCAGGCCTTTAGGAACTCATTGAGAATAGATTGGCATGTAATTATAGGCTACCAAATATAGCTCCTTGAGTTACGGACTGTGATCTGTGTACATCTATTTGTATGCTACAGTTGGGGCTTTTCCAACTATCAATTGATTCAACACGCATCCGTCTGGTACCCAAGATAGGGGCCGGCGTTCCTCCACCTGCCCTCTGATTCATCTGACAGCGTCAGCGATTAATTTTGGGTGCACGAGTCTAACACAGGCCCCCATATTATTAAGGGGTGGAAAGCTGCGACGAGGCTCGGATGTTGTGGCTCTGTTGGTCGTCGTCGATCGGTGGATCAGGCGTTTCCCAGTCCTACACGCTAAAAAAATGCAGTAGCAACATATATTAAAAGCTAAAGCCCCTAGCAGGCACGAACATAGAGTTGGATCGACGACAAGGGGAGATGGGGAGGTTCACCGACAAGATGAAGTTAAAGGGGAATTTGCCGCGGGAGGAGAAGGGTGCCGACCCGACCGCAGATGCAGAACAGCACAACCAACCACGCGCTGTGCAACATGGCGAATTGGAAATAAGCCGGAGGGGCTACACGCAAAAACACCAGTGGCTTTTCACGCGATGCCCCCTGCCCGGCCCTCACGCAGACAGTGTGGGACCGGTGCCCCACCGCACAGTATTTCCGTGGCGTGGGGTGCGGGTACGGGCCCCGCCATGCGGTGGCGTCTCTTCTCTTTTTTTTCCGCCTTTTTCTTCCTCTGAGAGATGAATCGGCGTGCACGCGGGGCGCGAGCGGCGAGGCCGGCCGTGTGCGCGGCGGATTAACCGAGCCGTGGACCGCGGTCGTGGACGCGTGTTGGACCGCCATGTGCTGGACGCTCGTGTTCGTGTGCTGCCAGTTGTCCCGACGGGCCTGAAAAGGCCGGTGCGGGAAGGCGAGGCCCAACTACGTACGGCCTGGAAATAGCATCGCCGACCGAGGCACGCACTGAAGAAAGCAATCAAAACCTAGTACTATGCCAATTTCTATTACCAACATTCCATTTGAAATCGTTCGGATACCAAAATAACTGCTCTGATGGTTTTTGTAGATTTGAACATCGCAGCAAATTGTTTCGGTATACTTGATTCATCACACGAAAAAGTGAGGGATTATGGAAGATATAGCTACAGTTTTTGTATAAGTTCCTGTAAAAAGCTCATAAACCATTTGTTGGATGACGGCCGTCGCATGGCCCTGGATTCGGACACCACCACTTGTACCGCGGCAAGTCGGCACAGCTCGCGTCCCTGGCGGCGTGCGAGGCGGCGGCATTTTGGACCCTGCGAGGGGAAGTGACTCTCCCTCCAGGCTAACGCGCGCTGCGGGGACGCTCGCGGCACATGTGGTGGTGTCAGGTGGTAGCGGGGACGCCCGTTCGTCACCGGCGTCCAGCATTGATGAAGGCGGCGGTTTCTGTGGCACGGCGAGGGCGGGTGTGGCCGGGTCCTTGCGGGGGGATGGGAAGCATAGGCGAAAGGCTTGCCTGTTAGAGGGCTGATGACGGCGACGCCTACGGGCGCCGTTCGCTTCCTTGGAAGGGTCCATCATTTTGCTCCCTTCCCCTTGTGCGGCATTTCTTCCGGGGTATTTACCTTGACTATCTGGTCGAGCGTCGCTTTGCATGCTCACGCCAACAACCATCGAGGTGTTTGTTGGAAGAAGAAAAACAAACAAAAACAAAAAAGTGAAAAAAAAAAGATGCCCTAGTGGTGTGATAGTGTGGTGTTGGTGTTGGTGTTGAGGCTGTTGATGGTGGAGTTTGGAGCTTTGAGGCGGTGGCGGAGATGATGGCGAGTTGGTGATGTGATGAGGCTGTTCGTGGTGGAGAGGTACTAGCGTGGGTGGTGTTGCGATGGAGCTTTGAGTTGAGTGGAGCGACAGCATTGTGCGGTTTGTGTCAATATCCCAATCCGACTTGCTAGAGCTGTTTGTTAAGATGAGTTCAATTCGGCGCGTGTTGATGTTCCAATCCAACCGACCGGTGTAGTTTGTTGAGTTTGAGTGCTGCGATCATGTTGTTTGGCGTGTGTTGATAGCCCAATCCAACCCGGCGGTATTATTTTTTTTTTCTTTTGATTGTATTATCCAATCTGGACTTCATCTTCTTTTTAATATAATCGATGACTCTCCTGCCATTTATTTTCTATGCTTGATAGCTTATTTCTGTAATACTACCGGGTATTTTGTATGCCAAGTAAACAGTGTTCTCACCGATAGGGCCAGAGGTAGCCGCCACTCGCTATGTTCTACAAAGACTCGGTTAACATGAAAACAGGCACTGAAGCATGAGCACCTACGTACATGCCAAATTGCCAATCAATGTAGGGGAGAATTAAGGTTCTAGAGAGACAATATGATAATGGACCTTTTGATGTCAATGTAAGATTTTCTAAATGGTAATATATCACGTTTCTCAAGTTTTTTTTGAACGAATGGGTACAAGATTGTGCCTATTTCATTGATAGAGAAGAGAGTTACAACCAACTAACCGGTTAGGGTACACGCAATTACACGATTACTCTTTAGACAAAAATAACGCTAAGTCCTTTGCCCATGCTATTATCCACGCTCTCGCTTATTCCTTGATTTTTGCCACTAATGTGATGGCTGCCATCTCTTCTTGATTGAATACATGCCTATTCCGCTTCTTCCAACTTCCCATATGATCAGTAGTGCCATGGAGCACGTTCCTTCCTTCCTAGTGGCTTCTGTTTTAGTGTCATGTTTATCCACCAGTCCAACACGTTTCTCAAGTTTGGACATCAAAGCTGGCCGAAGGCTCAAAATCTTCACATGAAGCAGCACACATAGATGCCAACCACATCGAAGGTCAGTAGAGCAGTCTGCAGAAGAAGTCCAAAATGATTAATTTGTTACTTAATCCTGTCAAAACAAAGGTAAAAAAAATTAACTAGAATCAATGGATAATAACTTGGTATTGGTAATCGACTTGCCGTTACAGGCTGAAAACGGCTACGACTTTGAAATCATATTATTAGTTTTCTTAAAGCATGGTATTATGCTACGACGAAAAGGAGAATTGAACAACTTACCTATCCGAAGGACATTCAGAATCTAAAATTGTATCGGCCTCCGCAGGCCCACGGCGACGTCTCCGGTGGCTCCCACGCAGCCGACGTGACGTCAGCCCACAGGAACGTTCGCCTGCCGCCAACGTCAACTTCCCTCGGCTCAAGCGTAGAGCCGCCATGAGAAGAGCGGCTTGGCGGCGGCTGCTGCTGCGGCAGAACATACGACGCCAGCCGCGGCATGCTGGTCCCGGCCCTTTGGTCGTCGATCAACTGACCTCGAGTTCCTCTCTACCAATTTTTATCTCTACTATTCAAAATTATTATCTCTCCTCCTCTCGTTTCTAACGCTCCTGCGGCTTCTTTTGTACCGAGCAGATGAAATCCGAATCCATCACATACGATTCAGACTCGACGACTTTCTTACGGATACGATCTGGAACTCGGCTGGAACCTTATCGACATCCAAGTCCTACTTTGTTTGGCACATGCCCACAAGCAGAGAGAAACAGCCTGATGGTATAGATGGCCAAACAGGTCCGGCTTAGCCCAGGCACGGTTTGGCTCGGCTTGTTTAGGCTCGTCACAGTGCGGCCCGGATAATAACCGTGCCGTGCTGTGCTGGCCCATGGGCCGAAGCAGCAGCCTAGGCCCAGCACTAAGGGCCGTTAGCCGTGCTGGGCCAGCCCGGTGGCCCGTCGGGCCCATGAAGGCCCTCGTGCCCATTCTAGCCCGGCTCAACTAAAAAAAACCTTCATCAAATTAAATTTTCGAAGGCAAAAATTTAGAGGTATTGTACATACAAACATATATATTCAGAAGTAATGCACATACAACACATATACAAATTACAACTAAACGTGTTTAAACGTGCCTAAATGTGCCTCCATCGTGCCTTGGCGGGCCGGCCGTTAATCGTGCCAGGCCGGGCCGGCCCACGAGCTGATGCAGCGGCCATGCCCGGCACTAAGGACAGGCTGGGCCAGGCCAGGCACGGCTAAGATCGTGTCGGGCCAAGCCTGGACCGAGCCAAAGTCCCATGCCATGGGTTGGCCCACATGCCACGGGCTATATGGCCAACTATACCTAATGGTGGCTTACTACAAGTTACAAGTAGCTTACTACAAGTTACAAGTACAGTGCTAGAGGCTAGCATGCATACATTTTTCACAACACACATGCATGTTCAGGTCATTGTCGCTCCCTTGGGTGACACATATTGAGGCTCGAGGTCATGTTTGCAACTGCAGACACCGATTATTGGTCATAACTGATTAGCTGTAGAGAGAGTTCCTTCAGCTTGTTCAACGTGATGTCACAAACTACTGCTTATGGGCCTAAGGCCGTGTAATAGCGATAGCAGGCCTGTGTGCTGTTTTGGGCCTCCGGTCCTGTAATCGGTTGATGGTCCATGGGCTGCTACTTAAGGCCCTGAACTCTGAAGGGGAGAGACATCAAAGAATAGAATCCTGAATCAATCTCTCTTCTTCTTCCCCTTTCGACCATGCTCGAGGCGGTGGCGCCGACCTCATCGCCATGCGTGACGCCGGCATCCCCCTTCTCGCTACCCAGGCTCGTGATAACTAGTATCAGAGCCATTATCCACGCAGCTTCTGCTAGAATCGATCTGGCCCCACCACAGATCAAGCCTTACCAGCCGCCCCAAGCCACTGCCGCCACCGTACCACCAAGTTCTCCACAATCCAGCACATCACCGCCGCCACCACCACCACCACCACCACCCCCACCTCCACCTAAATAACACGGGAAGAAGACCAGAGTACCTACGCTCAGCTACCGGATGACGACCGCCAAGGAAAAACTTGATCTGTTGGTCAAGGAGGTGAAGAATCTCCAGCTCGAACAAGTGAAGCTCATCACCAAGGTCGACGCCATCAACACCTGGAGCATCACCGCGGAGAAGACCGCCAGCGAGCTCCGCAACACAATGAAGAATCTCACATCGTGCATCGCGGTGTTAGAGGCGGCCACATCTGCTGCCCCGCCACTGGCCCCAACGCGCGAGGAAGAGGGGCGGGCCATCGGCCACCGCTTCGAAAAGATTCACCAGGGTGCAGATCCAGGTCCCTCAACACCTGATCACACCCTGGTCAAGAGTGAGAATCACAAACCCAAGCCTATACAATTTGATGTTGAGTTCCTTGAGCATAGTGATAGAAAGTACGGCTTTCATGCTAATCAAACCTCACCCAGAGATTATAAACTGCCTAGAATTGATTTTCCTACATTTGAGGGAGAGCATCCTAAAGTTTGGAGAGAGAAATGTGAGAAGTATTTCAGTATGTTTAATGTTCCAATTCATGTTTAGGTTCCTTTTTCTACCATAAATTTCAAAGGCAATGCTGAGTTGTGGTTACAAACTTATCAAGCACAACATTCTATTGATAGTTGGCCTGAACTATGTGTAGCTGTAGAACAAAAATTTGGCAAAGATTTGTATCACAATTATATGAGAGACCTATTAACCATTAGGCAGACATGTGATGTGTTAGAGTATTTTGGTAGATTTGAGCAAGGCAAACATAGAGTCTTGGTGCATAACAAGGACACGGGAGAGGTGTTCTTTGTGCAAAACTTTCTTGATGGCTCGAAATACAATATAAGCAATGTTATAACACTGCATGAACCAAGAACGGTTGATGTTGCATTATCTTTGGCTCTCATGTAGGAAAAAATATTGGAGGCAGCAAGCAAGATGTATTCATCCAGATCAAGGGATCACACAAAATTCCAGAACAGAACAAACTCAACAGTGTCTCAAAGTACTATAGTTGGTTCTGGCATACTTGGAACAACACCTAGCATGGAGAAAACACCAGCCAAGCTAAAGTGGGATGACAAACTGTCAGCACTGCGAGCAGCCAGAAGAGCAAAAGGATTGTGTATGAAGTGTGGTGAGCAGTACAACCCCCAACACAGATGTCCAAGGCAGATACCCCTACATGTATTAGAGGAGGTGCTGGAAACGATTTAAGCAGAACAACTGACAGAAACGATGAGTGAAGATGAGAACCAAAGCAGTGATGAGGAGCTACTCACTCTGTCTATTTGTGTTGCTGAAGGTATACAAGGGGAAAAGACCATCAGGATGCAAGGCATCATCCAAAACCATGATAATCTTATTTTGATCGATTCTGGCAGTTCGGGGACATTCATAAGTGAAAGGTTGGTGAAACAGGCAAGGCTTACACCTGTGCAATGCGAAGCAACGCAGGTGATAGTTGCAGATGGCAGCAAATTGTCTTGTACTTCAGCAGTTACCAACCTATCTTGGTGGACTCAAGGCTACACTTTTTCTTCAGATGCAAGAGTGTTACCATTACCTTGCTATGATCTTATCTTGGGGATGGACTGGCTGGAACAGCACAGTCCGATGTGGGTCCATTGGAAGCGAAAGAAAATGAGATTTTTATACAATGGGGCTAAAATCACACTGAAGGGTGTTAAGGACTGTACAACGACATGTCCTCCTCTCAAATTGAAGAAACTAAAGGGCCTCATGAGAAAAGGTGGAGTGGCCCACATAGTTCAACTGTCAGCAATGACACAAAGCTCCAGTACTTCTCCAATGTCAAGAACTATTGAACATCTGGTGCATTGTAACAAGGAACTGTTCCACGAGCCTCAGTCATTACCTCATCAGTGAGACTTTGACCACTCCATTCCACTCATACAAGGTGTCAAACCGGTGAATATCAAGCCATACAGATACAGTCCTACACAGAAGAATGGCATAGAGAGACAAGTCAAGGAAATGTTGATGCATGGAGTCATTCAGCCAAGTAGTAGCCCCTTTGCATCACCAGTCCTACTAGTCAAGAAGAAGGATGGGAGTTGAAGGTTCTGTGAGGATTACAGGCACCTCAATGCCATCACAACAAAGAACAAATACCCACTTCCAGTGGTGGATTAATTGTTAGATGAACTTCATGGAGCCCAATGGTTCACCAAGTTGGATATGAGATCTGGTTATCACCAAGTCAGACTCAAACCAGAAGATGAACACAAAACAGCCTTCAAGACCCACCATGGGCATTGGGAGTTCAAAGTGATGCCATTTGGTCTAACAAATGCACCTACAACATTTCAAGCAGTAATGAATACAGTATTTGAGCCTCTTCTAAGAAAATGTGTGCTGATATTTATGGATGACATCTTGGTATACAGCAAGACCTTGGAGGAGCACAAGCAACATCTCCAAGCTGTATTTGACATTATGCAGGCTAACAAACTATTTCTTAAAAGCTCTAAGTGAGAAACAACTGGAATACCTAGGACACATAATTAGTGGTCAAGGAGTGGCCACTAATCCTATAAAAATCCAAGCAGTACATAATTGGTCTACTCCAACAGACATCAAGCAAGTGAGAGCCTTTTTGGGACTGGCAGGATACTACATAAAATTCACCAAGCATTATGGTATCATCAGTAGGCCTCTCACTGACCTCCTCAAGGAAAACACACAATTTATATGGACACCACAACACCAACAATGCTTTGACACTCTCAAACAAGCACTCATTTCAGCACCTGTACTGGCCCTTCCTAATTTCAAACAGGAATTCACAATTGAAATTGACGCCAGTGATAAAGGCATAGAAGCAGTACTTATGCAGCAAGGACACCCAATTGCATATTTGAGCAAAGCACTCAGCAAAAAGTCTCAAGCCCTATCCACATATGAGAAGGAATGCTTGACTATTATCCTGGCAGTAGATAAATGGAAGCCCTATTTACAACAACAAGCTTTCACCATCTCAACAGATCAGAAAACCCTCATTCATCTCAATGAACAGAAACTAATTGATGGAATGCAGCGTAAGGCATTTGTGAAGCTAATGGGATTACAATACAAAATAGCATGCAAGAAAGGAGAGGACAGCATAGCAGCTGATGCCTTGTCCAGAAAACCAATACATGATGAAGTGCATGCCATCTCAATGAGCAAACCAAGATGGTTGAAGATCATTGTTGAAGGCTATCACAAAGATGAGCACACAAAATAGTTGCTGACAGAATTGTCTCTTACAACTACCAATAACAAAGGATTTACATTAGTTGATGGGCTGATCAGATACAAAGGCAGAGTGTGGTTAGGGGCTCATCAAGAAGCACATCAAGCAGTATTCTTAGCTTTGCATGATAGTGGTCTGGGAGGACATAGTGGTATATTACCAACATATAACAAGATCAAATCTCTCTTTGCCTGGCCAAATATGAAGCAAGATATCAAAGAGTATGTCTCTAAGTGTCAGGTATGTCAACAAGATAAACCAGGGCATTCCAAGATTCCGGGACTACTTCAGCCATTACCTGTCCCTCAATAAGCTTGGCAAATTATAAGCATGGATTTTATAGAAGAGCTACCCAAGTCAAAACAATTTGACACCATAATGGTAATTGTGGATAAGTTCACAAAGTATGGTCATTTCATTCCATTATCTCATCCATACACATGACTGTTAGTGGCACAGTTGTTTCATAACAATGTATACAAGTTGCATGGGTTACCACAAGTGATAATATCAGATAGAGATAGGGTGTTCACAAGCAATCTGTGGCAAGAACTATTTAAGCTATCAGAGACCACCTTAAATATGAGTTCCTCGTACCATCCCCAAACTGATGGGCAGACAGAAAGACTCAAGCAATGCTTGGAAACATATCTGAGATGTATAGTACAGTCTTGCCCTTCCAAATGGTCACAATGGCTTGCATTAGCAGAATTCTGGTACAACACAACCACTCATTCATCTCATGGGAAAACTCCATTGAAGTTCTTTATGGGCATCAACCTCGACATTTTGGTATCAACGTATGAATCACCAGAATAACAAGAAAAGACAGGAACGACAATTTGAAGTGGGTGATTGGGTGTATGTCAAATTACAACCTTATGTCCAGATGTCAGTCGCCAAGAGATCAAACCAAAAACTGAGTTACAAGTTCTTTGGACCCTATCTGATAACACAGAAAGTGGAGCCTGTAGCATACAAACTACAATTGCATGAGACAAGCCATATTCACCCAGTCATGCATGTATCACAGCTGAAGAAAGCTATACCTCCTGATACCATGGTGAGCAATGATGATAATCTCAATTGTCTTCCAAACAACTGTATGCAATCCTGTGCAGGTTCTTCAGCGTCGACTTCAGAAGGTGGGCAACAAGATGACTCCTTTCGGGCTAGTGCAATGGCAAGAGTTACCTCCAACCTGAGCTACTTGGGAGAATCTGCGAGCCTTGAAGTTAAGCTTTCCTTCCCTTGCTGACAATATTGTGGGGTGAAATGCATTGCTCAGTTCCAACTTGAGGACAAGTTGGTTCTTAGGGGGAATGTCACCAACTACTACTTATGGGCCCAAGGCCGTGTAATAGCGATAGCAGGCCTGGGTGCCGTTTTGGGCCTCCGGTGCTGTAATCGGTTGACGGCCCACGGGCTGCTGCTTAAGCCCCTGAACTCTGAAGGGGAGAGACATCAAAGAATAGAACCCTGAATCGATCTCTCTTCTTCTGCCCCCTTTCAACCCTTCTCAAGGTGACGCCGCTTACCTCATCGCTATGCGTGACGCCGACATCCCTCTCCTCACTACCAGGCTCATGACACATGATAAATGTTAAGTATCTTAATCTACTGTGGTGATACTGAAACTTGTTTTTTTTGTTTTCATTTATTCATGGTGAGAAAACATATTTACTCACGCAATATTCACGCACAAACACGGTCTTCTCGGTTTTCATTTTACATCAACATCGTATGCAGATTGAGAATCACATTTGTTGAGTTCTGATTCATCCGTGCCTTCGCCCCCTTCTCATTTTTTGTTATGTTTTTCTTTGATTAGTATCTTCTTCATTTAGATCTGACTTGTATATTGCAGTTCTGTGTCTGAATCTTTTTCTTTTATAAGCACCGGTGGACATATTTAACTACCATGAACATGGAGGTAGCTGGTGCAGAGGCAGATACAGGTATGTTAATTTGTATGGGTGAGGTTCTGTGTTTGGTTCTGAAATCGGCAGTGGAAGTTCCTCGGTATACTTGTCTGATAGCTTTTGTGAACAGAAGCCTTTTCTTGTGGAAGATTACTGTGACCATCTTTTCCCGGTACATGCTTCCGAGTTTCGATACTCAGTTGATGACCAGAATAAATTTTAGCATTTAGTAGTGTAGCATGGTAGCAGCAAACATATTCCGAAAACAGTGGCAGTTCCACCTGTTGACCAGAAAAATATCAAGATTGGCAGCATTTCGTTTGGGATGTGAAACCTTTTTTAAAAAAAATTGCGGAAGGAGCTAAGAAGGAACTAATTTTGTATATAGCAGTGTATCTGTCTTGTTAGTGGGTCCCCTGTTTATTGTCCTGCAAGCTGGGATGTTGCTAGTTAGCGTATTTTCTATTCATGTAAAAGAGCATCTGGGACGTGGAATTCTAGGCACATCCTTTTTTTAGTTCAATTCTAGGCATTTCTTGGGCATGAAAAACCATCTGACGCTGCTTATGATTTCAGTTGTTTGCCCTTTTTTTCGGTCACTGCAAGGTTTTTGACTCAAAATTTACAGTTTCTCAATACTTTTTTTCAGTACTTTTTCTAGCACCGAAGATATTTTTGGCATGTCGCGATTTGATTGGACAAAAACCAACTGATTCCTCGACATAAAATTTGCCAGATGCTAGGTAGGGAGTCACCTTTCAAAGAAGAGCTGAAAAGTAAGTATGCTGATAGTTCCTTCTAGAGATAGGGTTTATCTTGAAACACAAACCATATGGCATGGCAGCATCTAATATTATAACACAGAATCCTTGAAATTGACTGGTGATATGCCGCTCCTTCTCATAATCATGAAAGAAATTTGGTCACCTGAACTGATTTACCCCTAGTTGTGTTCATGGAAGACACTAAGTGGAACCAATTGTTGTTCGAGATTTGCCTATGGCAGGGAGGTATTGGTCAACAATGGCTGCTTCAACAGTATGAAATCAACATATTGCCGATCATGAGACTGTACCAAAGTCATCCACATGAGCACCACTGCAAGCTATACTAAACGACAGGTCACAGATTTACGAAGCATGACAGAGTTTGAAGCTTAGAGAATCGAGTAGACTTGGTAATTCTTGAAGCACACCCGGAAGGTGTCCTGCGAGGGTGTCAAACAGGTGGCCGGTATCCCAAGACTTGCTGGTTATTGCTATAGCGTCCTACACATGATCCAAAAAATAATTTCATTATGAACAGAACAAAAAAATATGAAAGCACTAGCAGATAGCAAAATCAAAGCAGTGAAGGTAGTGAGCAATATTTGTACCTTGCATAAGCATGACATTACTACGTATTTGTACCACAATCCGCAAGTTACGACGGCCATTGCAATGAAATGCGCCAGAAACAGTAACTTGTTGGTAGTGTTGTCTGGTACTGTCTTCAGCAGAATGTAATCCACAAAACACATGACACTTATGATAATAACCAATGTAAACCAGCCAACAACACTTTTAACCACTGGTCCATGGGCGATATGAACACCCAGCAACCCAATTGTAGCATGAATGATGAAAAAGATTAGCACAGTAAGCTTCTCAGCACCAACCACACTGTTGTCCAGCAAGACAAGCAGTGGTGCATGCTTTTCAGTTTCCTTGTCATTTTTACTTGCTTGATCAAATCTGGGAAAGAAGACCAATACTGTAGGAAGGGTGAAGAAAACAAAGGCCAATAGCAGGTCTCTAAACAACTTCATCCAGTCTGCCCGTCCTTCCTAAAAGGTAAAAATGATAGCAATGTAAGTGATGATGAATTCCCTCCCACCATAAAAAAAGCCATTGTTCTCGTTCAATATTTTGTGGTAGTTTTAAAAACTAAATAAGGTCTTTACAGAAAAGCTAGTTAGTTCATTTCCAATTATAAAGAATTGACAAGCAAGTGATGCGATCTTGAGTAGAACAATGAGCTAGACTTGTAAGTTAATCTTGAGTCAGAATGATGAGCTACAGTTGTAAGTTAAGGACCTTGAAGAAAAGTCTAAACTTCTCATAAACCAAAAGGCATCCAATTCGCTTTTCCATGTCACACCTACAAAGGATGCCATTACTTATTGCATAGACTTGATATATCTAGTTCACCATCTTGCAAAGATACTTGTGTTGAGAATATTATAATGTAAAGATGTGATGATCTCATTGCTACGGAAACTGATGAGCTCAAGCAATAGGTTGAGAAACTTGTACCTGGCTGCCAACTGTTGCCAATAAATTTGCTCCATGTGTACCAGTGAATTGAGGGCCGTACAAAATGAGAACTTCATCAATATAAGATAGTAATTATTTCTAAAATACCTTGTATCCAAAGCTACAAGGGAAATGATTTTATCTGAAAGTTAAACCAGCTCTATGAAAAATTCATCATCGCTCAATCGAAAATTTAAAATGGAGAAATGCACTCAAATGGCAGCGGCGAAATGCTTCATCTTGTTGTGGGATTATCTGAGATCAATGGGCTGAAACCTTAGCCTGATTCGCAAGAGTAATTGAGCAGCAGAACTGTGGTAGCAGGATTTTTACTTGCTATGGCAGCACACTTTGCTCATGGGAGAGTAGTCATCAGAAGCATCAGCCTACACGGTGCAATTGCGAGCTGTGCTAGAAATTAAGAACTGAAGGATTGAAAGTGCCATGTGATTCCTATACATTCAGATCAGCAATACTAGTGGTTCAAGCCTTGTTTGATTAATGATTCCAGATACATTGAGGATCAGCCAATTCAAAATAATACTCATCCTTTTACTATCACACTGTTTCAGTGGAGATAATGGCAGGTTGGTAGAAAAAGGCAAGCAATGATTTGCACTATGGAGAATGGGTTGTAGCAAACCTGTGGTAGGGTGAAGTTGATAGGGATTTGCACAATGGAGTCCTGCCCCGGCCTAGCACCAGCACCCACCACCAAGATGGTCACGGGGGCAACCAAGCACGTCCGAATGGCCACCTAGTTCTCGGCGCGGAGACGTACCCGAGGAAGCGGAGATGTAGGAGGAGGAGGAGGCGGCAGGCAGCCCGTGCGATGCCTCGGCGCGGGAGGAGCAGGCGGTGGGCGCCATCTCGATGTTGCGCGGCCCGCCCCACGCGCCGAAGACGTCGCCGAGGCGCCCGAACGGCCACATTCGCGGAGCGGGCGAAGTCCTCGGAGCCGGAGACGTGCTCGAGGTGGGGGAGGCGATGGGCAGCACGCGCGACGCCGAGGCGGGGGAGGAGGAGGCGGGCAGCCCGTGCGGCGATGCCGCGGCGGCGGAAGAGGGGACGCTGATCGACATCTGAAGATTGGATCCGGATCCCGCCGGGGACCTGATCGGGGAGGGGGCGCGCGAACCCATTAGCGGCGCGGCCTCGGAGCTGTCGTCGGGCTTTGATGGGATCGCGTCGCGGGTGAGGACGCCACCCCAGCGTGCCGGGAGCAGCCCGGCGCCGGCGAGGCGAGTCATGAACGCCATCCCCTGCCCGCCGCGTCGGGTGCGGTGGGGCGGCGGCTTCCGCTTGGGTGGAGGTCTGGAGGTTGATGAGGGGGGCGGCTATGGCGTGCGGCGTGCCGTCTGCGAGCGAGAGTTTTAAGGTGGTTTGTGTTGTTAATTACTGCTGTACTTAGGCCCTTTTCTTTATTCCATGTATTAAAGTGGGATTAAAATTTTAATCCCACTTTAGTCCACGAACTAAAGGGTGTGGTGTTTGATTCAAGTGACTAAAAGCACTAAATGTTGTGACAAGATTACGATGCTGCCCTTGTAACCTCTCCCCACCAGTTGCGCTTGTAACCCTGTTCATTCCACACATTTCCACTCGGCACGAACCTCTTGCTCCCGATTTACTGCCTTTCATCACGTGATCAACACAGGCTGCCATGAGAGTTTTCCCTTGATGGTCCTCTATTATTTTATCCACCTACCCATCCGATCATTCCTCACCACGTGCCCCTCCCATTACTCGTCTCCTTCGCCTCTTCCATTTTATTTTTCTCAAAATCCTCTCTCATCCTTCCAGATACATCAGGAACTGTAGCAGGCCCGGCCATGGCAGGTGGGAGTGGACGGTGCGGTCAGCAAAAGCGGTAGCCGGCCGCTGGCGAGGGCGAGCGTCGCGGTCAAGAGGAGCGGCGGGGCACAGCTCGGTCCGGAGGGGCGGCGGTCGGTCCTCGTGGCGGCATGCTGCTCGTACCGGAAGAGGTGGCGGCCGGGTTGGGGGAGCGCAGGGGCCGGTGAATCCGGCGGGGGAGGGCGCGGTCGGTGGTGGTTGGGCGCTGGCGTGGAGGATGGATAGAGCGGCGCCGGGTTGAGGGAGGACGCGGTCTGGCGGCAGGGGTGGGAACGCTCAGGGGACGGTGCGGGGGTAGGGGCGTCCAGAGTTCGTTTAGGAGCTTTTAGGAGGGGGGTGGGAGGACTAAAAGATGAACATCCTAAAATTTTCTTAGTCACCTTTTAGTCAGTTTGTTTGGCTATTTAGTCACCTTTTAGTCCATTTCATTTTAGGAGGTGGGAACTAAACATGCCCTTAGCACGGGGGCTTGTTTGGGGCTCAACTCAAAAGAAGGGGAAAAAAAAGAAAAAGTTTTTGATTTGGGAATCGTAAGGGGAGCAAGAGGATATAATCATCGTCCGTTCAAAATAAGAAGTTCACCAGATTCAAGAGAAACTGTAAAATTATTTGGGGCTCAATCAAAAGGAGGGAAAAAAAAGAAAACGTTCTTGATTTGGGAATCACAAGGGGAGCAAGAGGATCTAATCATCGTCCGTTCAAAATAAGAAGTTTACCAGATTCAAGAGAAATTGTGAGACTTGACTACCACCATTAAACGATCGCAATAGCACTCTAGTGGTATTTGCATTCAGTTATTTTAACTTGGACTAAAATGCTCCCCAACAAACACGGGCCTGTTCGCTTCAGCTTATAAGCCGGCTGAAAAGCTGAAACGGCTGATTTGTTGTGAGAGGAAAACACTGTTTGGTGGCTGATAAGCCAGCTGAATAAGCTGAAGCGAACAGATTGCACGTGAGTATCGATGACCGCTGCATTGCTGGCACGGATGATAGTGGGACAGAACGGGAAACGAGGGCTTCGTATCTTGTTTTCAACCCCTTAGGAAGTGTGTGAAATTTAGTTTTTCTATCTATCAACGCTCAGAATCGTTGGATTGGATCTTGATCCAACAGTCTATCCGGTCCCTGTCTCTCTCCTCTCTCTTTCTTCCTCCTTTCATCTTCCACGCGCGATACTTCACAAATTCCCGAGCCCGATGCCAGGCACGACATCCCGTCACCAGCACCTCCCCTGGCTCCGCTGTCCTCCACCGCCGCCATCCTCCACTTCCCGACACTAACCCGTCGTGGCCAAACGTCCCGCCACCCCCACCGCCCACTGGAGTTTATCCACCACCCGACTCCAGCGGCGCTCTCACCGCCTCCGCTCCCCTGTTGTCTCTCTCGCCTCCATCGCTAGCCGATGAGCCTCCTGGAACTCCCACTAGCCCGCAAGCCACACGCAATCTCCAACCCCAAATCCCCTGAACCCTAACCCCAAATTCCAATTCCCATTCATTTTTCTAGTAGAGATTTTGGTGATTGGTGGATAAGCAAGATTTCAATCGATTGATGAGGAGTAAATCTCTTTTCTTTATCCTCCTTCTCCATTGGCATCCCTCTTCTCTTTCCTTTCCCTTTCCCCCTCCTGTTGCTATTTTTTGTGCCGCACTTCTTTCTTCTTACCCATGTGTTCACTTGCCGCCGCCACCCTGTTGGCAGTGTTCGCCTAAACAGTGAATGAAGGCCAACTGTTTTGTTAAGGTTGTAAACGGTCCATTAAACGGTTAAAAATGGGATTAAACGGGCTAAATAGAACGAAATTAAACACCATTATATAGACTAAACGGTCATTTAACACACTATTTTGGTGAACACAGTCAATTCCACTTGAATTCTTACTTCCATAAATATATATACTTAAGTTTCCCGTGGATAAATATTTATATTTGGTTTGTTGCATGCATGAATATATGTATTTGTCTTTTATATACATAAATATATATACTTTCTAGAATATTTAATCTTTTGTGAGTATGATTATGTATAATTTAGTGATAAAATGCAAAACTGTTTAGACCGTTTAATTCCATCTATACACCGTTTAAACCGTCTAAACACTAAACAAAGAGTGATCGCGCACCGCCTATTTTTGGCAAGGTTGAGTAGCGCTCGTGCTTTGAAGCTACATGCTACCATAGCTTTGGGAGGGGGAATTGAGCTTTTCTGAATGAATGTTGCCGCGATGGGTTCGTGTGCCATGTTGACTACCCAAGGACATTTGTGAGGAGGAGGATAGCCCTAGCAACCATGAAGCTATCCCACACCTCCATCCATGCCGCTGCTCATCGTGTCAACAAAATTATGAGAGAGAATCGAGAGGGGAGAGAAGAAGAAGCTAATAGTGACAGGTGGACCCACATGCATGTGAGGTAAAAAGCTATAAGACCTCGTTTGGATCCCTTCATTTTGAAGGAATTGGAATCTACTTAATGGAGTAGGCTAATTTATCTTGGAACGTGGCATTCCACAACTTTCCAAAGTTTAGATATAACCTTATCTTAAATTCATGGGGTGGGAGATGGAAATTGATTCTATAGATTATGATTATTAGAATGGAATTCAATTCTTATAGCACGCTTTTAGACTCGCTTCCCTATAGTAAAAGTGCAGTACATAAGTATTTCTCCCATATCACCAACAATAATATACAAATATATTCCACGTACAATTATATTAACTTAATTAATTTGTGTTTAAATAATGATTATTAGAATGGAATTCAATTCCAAGGATCCAAACGGGACGGAAATAAATCTGGTGCAACAATCATCTCTAATATTCTGAAATTGTGAAAGGTGATTCTTCTGTATAGCCATAAAAAAGAAGGAAAAAGAAGATATGCTGAAATTATTCTAACATCCATCCGCAAGTTCACAATTCACATGATACCTCCTTAATACATACGGCTCCAACTGTTTCAATGACTCTTCCTTATTGTTGCTCACATTACGAGCAGGTGACTCATATGTGTGATGAGAAGATGCACACATGTCAACATTAGGGCCCTCTTTGCCACGGCTTTGCCTCCTTCTCGCTTCAGCTACTGTAGTGCGCTATAGCGCAACTAAGGAGTTGGTGAAGCCTAAAAAACTTGCTTCACCGGCTCCTCCTATCCCCTAGTTTATTTTTGTGTCATGTAGTAAGGAGCCAGAGCTGTTACAATAGTGCATAATAGTGCTATAGTTACGGAGGAGCTGGAGCCAAAACTGGGCAAAGCCCGGCCAAAGGCGCCCTAAAGATGACTCGCGTGTGTGGATGCACAATTTAGGATCCTTTGGTAAAATGGTAATGCTCCCACACGGGTGTCCGGAGCCGGAGCGTGTCGTCGGACGCAACGTGGCTTCGTCCTGTCCAAGTATATCTTATCATTCCCCACCACTACCCCTTCCATTTAGCAGCATGAAAAGCTCAATTTCTTTCCACGTTTCTCTCGTGTTTGCTCATCCTCTTCCCAATGGAACCAACAGAGGGGATGGAGGCCAGCGACGTTCGTCGGAAGCCCACATAGGGGAGGTGTTTCCTTGTGGCGTAGCCCATGGAGGAGCGCAGGAGCATGATGTTGGGGTACCACGCGGCGGCGTGTCGAGTTTAGATGGTGGCTTCTCATCTGGGCGAGGACGGGACCGACCTGTGTGTATGTCGAAGCTAGGTAGCCTTCGACATTGCCATAGGCGAGTTCCTTCCCCTTGTGGGCCTCGTTCGTGGTCCTCTGTATCGATGCACCACTTGACTTTGGATTTTTCATGTTGCAAACATATAAATTTTATGTTGCACTAGATTTGTCTGATGTTGCAAGATCCACTTCTATCATTTATCTCTTCATTTCTCTCTTTGCCTCAATTACAAGCATGGATTTTAAATATTGTGTTAGCTTTTTTTTATGCACATAAAGCCTTTCTGGATGTTTCAATACCCTATGTTTTTGCAAACGTGTGATTTTTAGATAAAAGGATAATTTAGATCGGATGTTGCACGAAACATCATCATCTGCGGTGGGATTTTTTTTTCATGAAACATGATGAAATCGGATATCTATTTAATTTGTATATTTTTATGTTGCAAATCTTGAATATTGCATATATTGTATTTTCATGTTGCACGGAGCGTCCAATTGGAAATTTCTCATCGGATGTCTGGAAGGTAGCAGTGCTATTGGTAAAAGTTTTAGTAGCTCGGCTCCTCTTAGTAGGCATTATAGTGATCACTGGTCTAGTGTAATATAAGGGCTTGCTTGTTTGAATTTCTTGGCAGCTTCTAACAGCCAGAAGCTTTAAACAAATAGTAAATTTCTCGTGTAGCTTTCGAAAAAACAGAGGTGTTGTTCGGCTGGTGCATGGCTGCTGCTGCCGCTGCCTGCAAGTGCGTGCTGCTGCAGCTGCTTGCTCTCTGCCGGCAGCAGCAGCCAGCCGAACAACGCTAGAAGTTTAGAAAAAGTTGAGTTTATATGGAAAGATGAAAAGCTCAAAAAACTAAACACATCTTTAAAAGTTACTATTGCCTTTTCTGTCAGCAGCAATAGCACGAGATGCTTCTCTCTCCGACTGAAATGAACAGGGACGAGCAGGCTTCACCGGCTCTACGAGCCGTTTACTACACACAACAATTTGATCACGAGAAAAAAAGGAGTACAAAATAGAAAAGAAAAATAAATGAAACAAGCCGGCCAGACGGCCCTTTTGTTCATGTAGTTTAAACGAATGAAGAAGAATTCGAAGCGTAAACCTTCAAGAGTATTTTGCGATTCAAATTATTTGGAACCTTATGTTTAACGGAGGGAATACTTTATGACTTAAAATATTAAAATTTTATGTTTCCTTAGTATTTAGTGGTAAGAAATAACGTGTGGTAAGAGTCTTATATTTTTTTAGAATGCGGTATAGTAAAGAATATAAGATGATTTTCCACCTGTGACTGCAACCCAAATTACCTGAAATAGGAAAGTTGAGATGAATTTTGGAGTTTGCACGAGCACACGCCCCCATTTCTCTCGCCATTTCCACCGTTCCCTCTCAGATCTCCGTGTCTTGTCTCTGCCTCCCTCTCTCACCTCACCCTGCAATGGCAGACGAGCCTCTGGATGCGTCCCCGTCGGCGCCCTCCGCCGCCGCGCCCGCGGACGGAGTCTCCTCATCCTCCTCCGCCGCGCCCGCCCCCGCCCCCGCCCCAGCGCTCCGACCGCGACGGGAGGCGTTCGAGCACGGGCTCCTGCCGATCCCCAAGCTGGTCATCCCGGAGGGCGCCCTGTCGCAAACCCTAGCCCAGATGAAGGAGCGGCTCGCGCCGGGGGGCGCGCGGGTGGGCGCCGCGGCGCTCGCGGAGGCCCTGCAGATCCCCGCCGAGCAGGCGGCGCTCGCGCTTGGGACGCTCGCCGCGGTAATCCCCGCCGAGGACCCCGCGCTCGGCGAGGATGGCGCGGGGGAGGCCGACCTCCGCGACCTGCTCCTCTTCCTCTACATCCAGTCCTACAAGCGCCTTGTGCCGCGCGGCCACAAGGACTCGCCCGCCGTCGCGGACGTGTGGCCGTCCACATCCGCCTTCGACGGGTGCCTCTCCGCGCTATCCCCGATCCAGGTCAGCCCCCGATCGCACCCCTCCCGGGTGCTAGTTTGATGGCTACCGTGCGTTACGGCTCGTGGCATCCCGCATCCTTTATGGGCTTTTGATTACTGCTTGTTGGATTGGGGAGTGCAGAGCGGCGAGTGATTTATTTCTTCAGTTTGGTTTTGGTGCGAATTTGTATGCTTCGTCCACGATAGACTGGGTCTCGGATATGGATTTGACACCTATACAATAATAACAGTAATTGTTAATACTGTGATCATTCATTTCTGAAATGGACCAAAAACCTTTAGCACATATGATGCTTGATATCTGTTTAATTTCAATTTGAATTGCATTCGAAGCAATTAATGTAGGTGTCAACTTTGAAATGCGGTTTCTTCTTAATGAGAACATGAGAAAACTTTGTATTTTCCCCTGTTCCTTGCCTTTGTTTTCTTCATTGGATGTATGGGCAGATGCATTTTTGCACATATTTTCTTCGGTAATTTTGGTACATTTTACAAGTTATCACAATTTACGATTACTGGGGTTTGTAGGAAATTTGGGCATTTGATGATTCATTAAATCATCAAAATGTTTGATTGTAAGGTTGCTCATTATGGCAATGGGAAAGAATTTCTAAAAAATATTAAAATATTCCTGTCAGTTGATTAACAATGTTGCAGTAGGCAGTAGCTGATTGGAAGTAAAAATATCGAAACATTTTCCTGTTGCAGTAGCTGATTGGAATGCTGCATACTCCAAATGTGCTCATTCTTTACTGAACTTTACAGCCACCATAGTGTTTCAAATAAAGTGCTATAAGATCTGATAGGTCACCATTGGTCGATTTTATACTTCTTGCATAAGCAGTTCAAGAAGCTGTGAGAATTGAGAAACTACTGCAGTTTGTTTACGAAATGGAACATATTGTTCCGCTGCTGTACCAAATGGTAATGGATCATGGCCCTCATGTCTACTTCACAATCCAACTCAGCCCTATCTATCTTTAGCTCAAAATCATATAGTATTTGAGCCCAGCCCTTATTGAGCCCGATCCTTAAATTTGCTAGGCTAAATTAGAGGGCCCTTTACCACCCCTGCTCCAAGTCTGATTTTGTTTGCTAATTAATTCAGAAGATTGTTTACAAGGTTTGAGTTAAGGAAAATGCTTCAGTGCAAAATATGGTTACCTGACCAGTGAGCCATCGCCTATTATTTGTATTTTCCTTCCAAATGCTATCATGTACTACTGTTTCCTCCAATCCAAATATCAAAGAGCTTTCGTGAAATGTGAGCTCTGCAAACATGGTAGTGTTCTACTGTACCCCTTTATCAATTGCTACTATACCTTCCTTTTCTGTTATTGCCATTTGTTGCAAGTTGCAGTACTTATTTCTTTTGCCAGTATGGAGGCACATGACTTCTACTTTTTTTATTTTGGCAATAATTTTTTTGCAGAAATTAAAAATGTTAAACATTGTTTTTTATATATGTTTGTCATTTTGCAGTTTATACGCTGCAATAGTCGCCGGTTTATGCCTTCACAAGTAGATGAAGAAGCTCATCAACTATCATATTTGCAAAAGCATATGGCCAACATCCTAACACTTTTGGCAGATTCTGTTGATGGAGAGGGCGATGATTCCATGGTTAGTTTTTAACTCTCCCAGTTTTCTAGATGTGTTTGTTTCTCTAAATCGATATAGTTGTTTACTCCCTCCGTTTCAAATTGTAGGTTGTTTCGGCATTTCTAGATACATAGTTTTTGTTATGTATCTAGACATATCATATATCTAGGTGCATAGCAAAAGCTATGAATCTAGAAAAGCCAAAACATCTTACAATTTGAAACGGAGGGACAAAGTTGATAGCATCAGTAAATGCAAAGCTTTGTGCAGATAGCAATGCTAGGATGTTATTGTCACACCTATAAGTGTTCAACACCTTAGAAGAACCTGATCATAATTTTGGATATCAAACATGAGAATGTAGCACCAGAAACTGCCAACTGGTTTTTTAGTAGATCATAATTATAAATCCCATGTAACTTTGTTTCCGCATTGCAGACAATCCAATTGATATGCATTGTAAATTAGCCAAATATTCTAATTATAAATTTTGGTCCTTTAACTTATGGATGAGCTTAAAACGGTAAAAACTACATAAAGCAACTCCTGCCAAGTACTCATTGCTACTAGTAAGATAAAATTATATGCATTATAAATGGAATGGCAGAGATCACTGTTTCGTGATGGTAGACAAAGGATGAATCATGTAAGATACTCCTATGGGCTGTTGATGATGATGTGATTTCACATGACCAGGTCTAGGTAGCATGAAGAATGTATGAGATTTGTTATATATTTTTTTTGACCGAAACAGCAGGGGAGGCCCCTACTGACTTTTTTATAAATAATAAAGGGGATATGTACAAATTACAAGGCCACAGGCCCAAAGAAGATCCTAACTAGCAGAAGTACAATTATAGAGTATTACAAAACCAAAGTTCTAACGCCAGTTTTAAGGACGGCTTTGCTCTGTGTATTATAAGAGCAAAATCCTCCTTAAAAGAGAGTCTCCACCTAGCAAAGGATAGAGAAGCGCCATCAAAGATGATAGAGTTTCTGTGTGTCCAGATGCACCAGCATGCAAGCATAGAAATCTCTCTAAAGATAGCCGATCCAAACAACTGCCTCACCTTTTTTTCTCTTGCCCCTTCAGCCAACAATGCTGGCAGCTGCAAAATATTGCTTCTTGAAATGAAATTTTGTTGATAGACTGCAAAATATAGCTAGTTAATCTTCTAAAAAATGTGAGATAGTGGACAAAAGATCTTGGTGTACATGAGCCATTCCTTACTATTGCTGAACACAATAATCTACATTTCTTTCTCACTCCTGCTTCTCTGATGAAAAAATGACATGCATGCATTGCTGTAGTATATACTTACCTGAGGATTCCCCAGATGCTAACTTTCTCAAGGATTGCTTTATATGCAGGTATTGACAATGGAGACTTTTGAGCACCTTGGATTTTTGTTGCAGCTCTCTGAAGGAACTCCTTTAAGCCAAGCAGCTAGTTTTTTCGCAAATTCTGATCCAGACATGCCTGCTGCTCCTGTACCTGCTGCTCTGGTTCATGATTGGATATTGCAGCATATAGCTTCAACATTAGAATTTATGGCAGAAAAGTCCTCAGCAAAAGAAAACAGCCAACATAATGCATCTGATCCTGATGTCACAATGTCTGATGCTGTCACAAATACAAGAATTCATAGCAGCTCACCAACTGGAACTTCTGGTCCAAATTATCCTGGACATTACCGAAATACAACATTTGTGGAGGGTTTCTCCAAAACTTCTGTTGTCAAACAAGCATCTGATATGACAGGGCATTCAATCAAGGTATGTGTTTTGTTTTTTGTTGTAGTTTGTAGATACTGAGAACGGCTAAAGATGTTTGTCCTATGCCATTCAATGAACTTCTGTTGTATCTTCAATATTGGAGTTTCAAAGCTGAGATTGTCAGTGATTAATAACAATCAGAGATGTTTTTTGTAGGTTTTGAACTGCCATGATTCTGTTATCTACATTTTAGCTCCACTTAAGTATGCAACCATCTATGGATGTTCTGACACTACCATCGTTCTTGGTGCTATTGGTAAGGTATGTATTTCATATAATTTTAGAATCCGTATCATATTTCTGTTTGATATTGAATACAGTTTGAGGCTCCTGGGTGGCTTTATATTCTAATGCACACTTTTTCTTCATAAGAATTCTATTAATAGTTTTCACCTGCTAGCATCAAGTATCTTTCACCTTATCTAGTATTAATCCAAAGAATTTCTATGCTGTCAGGTTGTAAAAGTGGAGCATTGTGAAAGAGTACAAATTATTGCAGCTTCGAAACGAATTTGTATTGCCAATTGTCGTGAATGTACCTTCTACTTGGGAGTAAATCACCAACCACTTATTATGGGCGACAACCATAAATTACTAGTGAGTTTTGCTCTTCCCATCTGTGCTTTCTTACTCCTCAGATGTTGCGTATCAGTGTATGGCACTCTATAATATATCAATATTTCATTGCGTTTTAAAAAGATAAACAACACTGGACAGTTGGAAGGTAAAACTTAGCAGGATTATTCAGGATGTTCTGTGCTTTAAAACATTGCACCCCATGTACTTTAATTTCAACATCTTGAGTACTTTACTTGTATTTTAACAGGTAGCTCCATTTAATACTTATTATCCACAACTGGGGGAGCATTTGGCTCAAGTTGGTGTGGATCCTAATGTCAACCAGTGGGACCAACCTTTCGTATTGGGAGTTGTTGATCCGCACGATTCATTATCTCATCCTGCTGGGGTTTCTGATGTCAAGGCTGAGTCCGCCACTTGTCTAGACCCAGATCTATTTACGAACTTTTTGGTATGTGAGCTATATATTTGGTTCCTATATTGCAGCCTTGCAGGAGAATTGAAAAATCTCTATAAATTCAACCAAAACCTGAGCAGATGTCTTGCTTTAGCAACATGTTGTATGTGATGCATCTGCAATAATAAGATTGTTACTAATTTTCTCAGAGTATTCAATGTGTTCATAGCAGTTGGGTTCTTCAAAATCATATTTAGCATCTCTGTTGTTACTAGTTGATCAATAAATTGGCAATGTTTTACTTTACACAGATTTCTTATACCTGAATATGGGTGGTAATACTTGTGTTGCGGTTACATAAACCCATCATTTGGTGCATTTTAAGCGTCCGTAATATTTGCTTTTCTTGCAACAAAAAACTGACACTCTAGTTATTTCTGTGCAGATTCCTAGTTGGTTCGAGCCACAAGGGCCTACCAAATACAATCCATTTACCTTGCCTGAAGTTTATTGGGCATCCCAAAGGAAAAAGGTATATATGTTGATCTACAATAAATTGATAATTTTGTATACGTTTCTAACAGTTGTTGTTTAGGTCAGAGGGGCTTTTTTTTTTGCGGGGGGGGGGGGGGGGGGGGGGGGGGGGGGGGGGGGGATGGATGCATTGTGTGAGATGGCACATGATTAAGACAGACATATGCTGTTTATATATCTGTGCTATGAGAAATTTCATTACCGATAATAAATGCCATTCCGTTTTCAATGGCTGTATTTTGGCAAATTGACATGGAAAAATGGAGAAAATGTTGTGTCTTAACTCTTAAGTTATTAACACATAAAAGTGGAGAAAATAGATAAAACGAAGGTGCTAGGCCAAGTGGTTCTTCTCCCCCTAGTGCCTAAGCAGTGCCTAGGTGCCACCTAGCTCCACCTTCTCTTAAACATAGATAGTGATATTTTACTAAACTAATTTACGCTGCATTACGCTTTGGAACAAAATAAAAATATGATTCCTGGTAGTGGTGGGGTACATAAGGTTATGCATGCAGTTTTGGATCAATGTGCTCAAAGGGTGATTAGTTTTCTCCATTTTATTTTCCAGTACATTTTAGTAGCATATTCTTGAGCACGTTATGCAGAAAAAAGTATTTGCACATCGTTCTGAAGTTCAACTTTCTTATTGTACATTTTCAGCATGCTTCCCTGGAAGATATTCAAAAGAATATTCGGGAACTAGAGATTGATGATAACCGAAAGAAAGAATTGGCATGTGCCCTTCATGCTCAGTTCAAAGATTGGTTATACGGTGAGTTACTTTTGTTTTGGTGTAACTATGATGATAGATTAGTGTTTGCATGGTTTTTGTTTTTTACCTATTGTTGTCCTACCAGCTTGAGACTCAGTATGTATGTGTTTTGAGGTTTTAAATAAGTTTGCCCATCATGTTACCTTAGCTCAAATTGCTTGGTTTTGGTGGGCCAATTTCACTCTGCTAGAAGTTCTTTTCCTATCCCGCGCAGTTTATTGCTTACAAATTATGCGGCTATGCGCCCATCGCTGGTAACTGTCAACGACTCCATGAATGTAGTGGACCCTGTCAGGGATTTAGGACCTGTTGAGTTTGTGTTTGTGAACCATGGGCAGAAAACCTGCAGGGACATTCTTAAGATGGTTGGAGGCTTGACTATTATTTCATCATCTCTGAATCATACATTCAAATATTGAACTCATCGATTCATAATTTCGAGATTGGTCAGTTTTTTTAGTTCAAGTCATATGATCTTCAGTGACTGTCTCATAAGTTGTGATATTCTCCATTGAATCTTGTCCACTGCGAATGTTTGTTGACTTAATCTGGAATGAAATGTTTTGCCTGACCACTAACAATTATGAATTTTATTTCAGCTTCAGGCAATATCCGCCAGCTCTACTGTTTGCAAGGTGAATAAGCACGGGATTCATCTGTAAATGCGCATGTGCAAGATTGTCCTTCAACCATTCCATTCCGCGCATCCAAGAGATCCAGGCTGACTGGTTGTGGCTGCGCCGAAGCAGACGGTTGTTCAGCCTGTAGTGTTTGTGGAGGGAAGTATGTAAAAAATGTACTGTGTTATTTTTTTTTTCTAATTAATTTTGATCACTTCCCTCCTTTTGTTGGTCACAGGGTTGCTGTAAATCTTTGATTTTTTTTCCTGGCTTCATATTTATATCCTTCGTAAGACTTCCTGATAGCGGCTACTCAATTCATTTGTGTTGGCCTCTTGGGAAATAATATTTTTTTGACCACCAGATGGGGTCACTCACATCCATACTGTGTATGCGTTCTCATTATTTATTCCCAAAGAAAGCCCACAGAATCCAAGACGTGCATGCGTGAACTGCCGAGATCTTGCCCAGGTGAGTGAAAAATGGACAGTTGTGGATTTTTCAGTTGCCTGACGATGTAACGCGTGCACCACGTGCGTGCTGTCATCTCACTCCACCATGTACACTATCCTCAGGCCTCCGATCCTGACCCTCCCTGCCACGGGCACCAGCGTCACGGTGACGCTGTCGTCTCCGTCGGCGCCCAGGTCCTCCAGGAGCTCGTCCAGCGCCACCCTCATGCTGGTCTGCACCGACGCCACCTCGCCCACCGCCGCCTCCATCCTGGGCTGCTTCAGGGACACGAAGCTGCCGGCCATCTCCCGCGCCCCCGGCGAGACCTTCTCGTGCTCCACGGCGTTCACGTACACGTCGAACCTGACGAAGTCCCCGCCGTGCGCCTCAATGCCCTCCACCACCAGCACCTCCACCTCATGACGGCGGCTTCGCGTGTTCCCGGGCCGCGTCCGCGTCACCGCGGCTGACACCGCCGCGTCGAGCGACACCGGGAACCGGACGGGCTTCAGGTGCTGGCGACTTCGCCGGCTCAAGTCCGGGTTGACGGGCGGCCGCGCGCCGAGCCACGGCGTGCCGACCTCGGCGTACGTGTACCGGAGCTTCCCGATGTCGAGCATGTCGCGGACGGTGACGCGCACGAGGCGGGCCTCCTCGTCGTAGAAGAGGAAGGACGAGTCGAGCCAGTCGGGTTCCGTGAAGTCCGCGTGCCGCGGCCGGTCGCCGCCGGCGCCGGCGTCGTCGCGCCGCCAGACCTCCCAGAGGCGGTCGGAGTTGGCGTGGTGCGGGTAGAAGATGGGGTCGCGCGCGGAGGAGTAGTAGGCGCCCATGTCCTCGTGGTTGGGGCGCGACAGGTCGCCGGTCCACCGGTGCACGATGTTGTGCAGCCACAGCTCCACCGTGCCGGCGCCCGGCATCCCCCGGTCGCCGGCGCGGTACGGCTGCCCGTGGAAGAGGGATGGCAGCGGTGCGTTGGTGACCATCTGTTTATACATGATCCGGAGGTTGAGCTGGATCTGCTGCTCGTCGGTGCAATTCTTCTCCGCGTACGAGAAGTCGAGGTCGACGACCCTCGGCGGCGCGTGCCTCGGGTTCCGCGAGGGATCGTGGAGCGGCGACACCTCGTCGGCGAACTCCTGGGGCACCCGCATCCCCTCCGGCACGTCCCAGCTCCAGAACGGCACGGCGAACCCGGGGTCGCCGAGGAGCCTCGCCGCGATGCGCTCGAAGAAGTGGAGGTAGGCGCGGTGGAAGGGGAAGAAGAGCCACGAGGCGTGGATCTGCAGGGGGAGCTCCGGCCGCCCCGCCTGCCGGTGCGCGCCGGCGCAGTAGGCGCAGTGGATGTTGGCCTGCTGGTAGAAGCTGCGCGGGTCCGACGCCGGCAGCGCCTTCATCAGCGCCACCGCGCGAGCGAGCTTGGCCATGTCGCCCGCCGCGCCGGCGTCGTGCGCCGGCCGCCTCGTCCGGAGTGGCGCGGCCGGGTCGGGGAACGTGAAGTTGATGACGGCGGGCTCGGACACCGGCGCCGGAGGGCAGCAGTGGAAGGGCGAGAGCGCGTGGGGCGGGAGGCTGGGCTCGCCGCACCACCGCAGGTCGGTGACTATGGGCCTGCCGCCGCTGCCGGCTTTGTTCCCGGCGTCGCCTCCGTATCCGGACAATGGGGCTTTCGTGGCGGGGTCGCCGGCGCAGGAGATGAGCTGAGGGTCGAGTCCGGTGGCGGCGAGGATGGTTTTCGACAGAGAGTACGCGCATGTCCTTAAGGCAAGAGGGAGCAAGACGGTGACCGTGAAGGCGAGGGCGCAGCAGAGGAGGATGCGGAATGCCAGCAGAGCACCGTTGCTACCCGCCATGGCCGTGCGCGCACCTGTTGCTTTGGGTGAATGTTTGAATTCTGGACGAATTGGATACATATATATAGCGAGAGAAATGGCGCCCTTTTGACATCATAACCCTGGTTTATAAAATTTTAACACAATTTCAGTATTTAACCTTGCCATTTTCAATCTGGCACCATGTACAATATCAAATTGCAAATATTTTCACAGGGTTAATTGTGCATATTTTCACAATAAAATGTTCACCGTGCACAGTGCAATCACATCTGTTTGCCGACACAAAACGGTGAAACCAACAGAAAGTTCATTTGAAGGACACTTAAAAAAGAATAAGCTCTATTGAATTATTACATAAGCGGTGTCACGATAACTTGTAGCTTGCTTTGCACGTCCCGTAACTGTTACTTAACTCTGCATGAGGAAGGCATGGATAGTTACATTTTTCCATACATGCGGTTGTTTGGTAACAAAACGAGGAACCATGACCTCATATATGCGTTTATTTTTTTAAACTCAAGTGCCAACCGAAGATATTAGCATGTGTTTGGTTTTGGGATCAAGTGGAATGGATTGGGTCCATCCCACTTTTCTAGGTTGGGTCAACCCATCTCTTGTTTGGTTTGGAGGGATAGATCCGTTCCAGTTTTTTGTTTGATTAGTGGGGTTGAGAGGATTATGACGGATGCTATTTTAACACCATTAGCTACAATAAATTGTAAATCCCACATGTCAATGGTGGGGCCCACTTGTCATTCTCTCGTATTATTTTTTATTCTTCTACCTTGTCTTCTTCCTCGTTCTCCACCCGAGCCTCCACTTGCCTCTGCCCCATCCTTCCCCGCCGGCCCCGCCTCATCCTTCCCTGCCAGTCCCACCTCTGCTCCCCGCCGGTGGTGCCATTCGCCCCCGCCTGAATCCCTGCACCGCCACCCCCGTCATCCCAGCGGTCCAGCTCCCTAGGCGGAGCCTGCGCTGCCCTGGCTGGCCGCAGCGCTCCCCTAGGTGGCCGGCGCCGCGCCATCCTCGTCCTCTTGGCTGGCACCAGACCACTTACGGAGGAAACGACAAGCCAACAGAGAAGAACTAGGTCAGCTTGGTCCGATCAATTTGGAGGAATGCAACCAACCCGCATATAGGAGGAATATTTCCTCATGGATCTGATCCAACCTAGATACATTTTCAACCAATACACGGGCTGATGTAGCCCATTCCAATCTAGTTCGACTCCTGAATCAAACGCATCCTAGGGGAAACGGCATGAGTTGTTTGGAAAGCCATTGAGCCCTGTGTTCTGTGTAAGCAAATCAGCCCATTCCAATCTAGTTCGACTCCTGAATCAAACGCATCCTAGGGGAAACGACATGAGTTGTTTGGAAAGCCATTGAGCCCTGTGTTCTGTGTAAGCAAATCAGCCCATTCCAATCTAGTTCGACTCCTGAATCAAACGCATCCTAGGGGAAACGGCATGAGTTGTTTGGAAAGCCATTGAGCCCTATGTTCTGTGTAAGCACGAAATGTGTGCTCGTGCCGGCCCGTTCAAGAATTGAAACCAGCCGAAATGGGAGCTCAAGGGAGATACCCACTTATCTGGGCCACGAGGGTAGAGGCCTGCCATCTGGCAGGTGAAGCCCACCCAACTTGGGCTCTGCGCCGGTCTGCCGCCTCCAATAATCCCACGGGCTCACATAATGACCCAACGGTTTGTCCTCACCCAACAGGCCCACAAATAATACAGTGGGAGATAGATGATGGCCTACCAACATTTTATTTATTCATTCATGAGTCACTCACGATACATAGGGTGTGTTTAGTTGAGTTGTAAAGTAGCTGTTGAGTTGTAAGTTATGAAAAAGTACCTATAAACTATGAGTTGTAGAAAAGCTGTTTGATGGAACAGTTATGGCTTGTTATGGTTTTAACAACTTTTAAAAAGGTAGCGAGCGGACCCACATGCCCACCCCACTCGACCTCTGCCTCCTCAGGCGCTGACGAGCCGAGCCTTCTTCTTCCTCGGACTCAAGTACGGGCTCATGCGCATGGCCACGGAGGTGTGTGCAGACAGGCCATGGTCTGCTTTCTGAAATTTTCTGTTGTATCTGTGGGCCCCACGAATCGATGTTTGCATAGGAGCAAGCGAATAATTTCGTTCGACTTCAGTGAGCCGCACATATATCTCCTCACCAAGGCCAATCTACCAGCATACGTTAATATTATATTCTTTTGGGACAACGATGATAGTTACACACTCTGCCCGCGCAAAACAGATTACACCCTTTAAACTGTAGCTCACTTAATTAGTTTTGTCCTAAGTAAATAGATCTAATTTTGACCAAATTTATATAATACTATCTATAATACCAAATAAATGCACCACTATTGTAGCCAACTGAGCATATATATATAGCTCTGCTAGTAAAAGGGATGAGTGTGGGTGCATTTGTGTGAGCATTCGCATCTGTTCTGTGTTTTGAAAAAAAATCTTTGGCAGCGTGCTCATGGGACCGATCAACCTAGATAGTTTGCTATTCTAGCCGTGAATACTGCTCCCCTCGCAGAAAAAAATGCAACGCCGCCGTTGTCTGCCGCGTGCAAGCCACTAAAATGAACGTGGACCTCGTGTTTCGTCTCACTGGTCAGTAGTGGCGGATGTAGGAATTTAAGATTGGGTGTACATAGATCCTAACAAATTGATCATCACATATAAAATACAAAGGCTCTTGTAGATGAAAATATGGTACCATATAAGTAACTCCTTCAATGTCATTAGAGATTTTGTCCATATAGCGCTCACAAACATCTAATTTGCGCACAACACTCTAGAATTTGCCTATTGGACATAGCGAAAATGTGGCCTTTTGCCCACAATACACTGCACACAGTTAAAACACCCATATATTGCCCTTCTCTCCCTCTTCCCATTCCGTGCCTGATCGGTTGATCTTTGCCCCTCTCAATCTCGGCAAGCAAGCAAGAAACAGAGTAGAGCAGGCACAAGCGGGCGCAACACACCATCACAAAATCATCTGCTGGTTTTCTCACTCTCAAAATTCAATGAGTACGAGATTTCCAATCCAAGCTACACGTCCTGCAAACCGGGACAGCAGCAGTAGCCGCACATTATTGTGCCCGCCAGGGCCGGCGATGCCTCCGTCAGATCAATGGCCGGCGAGTCAGCGCGGACCCTTTGGTTCCACCGCTCTTGTGCCCTTCTTCCAGGCGTCGGCAGCCGGCCAAACCTTAGTCCTAGCGGCTCGCGCCAGCAGCAAGCGGATGACGAGAGGTCGAGAGAGGAACGGGGACTTTTGAGGGCTGGGAGCATCGGGCGAACCAACGAATGATGACATGTCCGGAAGGGAATTTTGATCTTAAAGACAGCAGGCCAGCGCATAGTCTATTTTCCTTGTTTGGGCTCAAATAGACACGTTCTGACCCAGTTCCATGTATACCTCTTTATATGTATGTACATACTAACTGAACTTTGTTGTCAAAATTATTGGGTGTACACCCATGCACCTCTACTGCGTCCGCCCCTGCTAGTCAGCACAAGATAAAATGATACAAATTTTGTTTCTTGTTCGCCACATATCACCAAAGCTATTACTACAACGCGTTTAGGCAAAACAGCCCCCATATCTGAAGGTACAAAACAGTAGCCAAGACAATGCAAAGAGGAGAGGGTATAAGGGATCCTCTAGTCTGACACCCCTCTTGCACCAAAATCTTTATTCAAGGAACACCACTAAGTAACATTGAAGGTGTACAGGAATTCAGATTGTGAGAATCCAGTATATCCATTTATTTGAGAAGCCTTTCACCTTAAACATGTCTAGGATCACTTGGTGCTCAATTTGTCAAATTCCTTTTTCACAAGCAAGTCTCAGAATAATAATTTCTTTCTTTGAGCATTGACAAATATGTGGAAACCAAAAGACCAAGATAAGCAGTCTTGAATGGTCTATCCCTTAATGAAACCACACTGATATAGATGGAATCATAATATATCAGCATCGATAGAAAACAATGACTGTAGCCTATTATATTAAGAATTTTAGTTAAAATCTTAGTGAGTAGTTGAGCAAGGAAATTTGGGCTCAATTCATGAATTTTTTTGGGTGATCCACTTTACGCCCCTGCTTATCCAGATCCTTGTTGATGTCTACATCTTGCAAAAGATACACGAGGATGTCCAATTCCTCCATCTCAACTTCCCGAGAACCATATTGTGATGTGTACATCTTGCAATGAAGTCATGAGATATGTCCAATTCCTCTAGCTCAACTTATCCAAATTTCTTCCAAATTCCATATACCATCCATTTCTGTTAAGAGTTTTAGCGCCCTCCAAGACTAACAACCATGGTCTCGGCCCGGCCTGGGTCAATCGGAGCCCATAACCTTACTTCTACTGCTGTGAGCCCCACACTACATACTGTGTACATCATGAAATTGTTGGAGTTATCGGAGGGAAAGGAATAGAGAGAGAAGCTCTATGGGTTAGGGATTGCTTACCGATAGTACGGGATAAATCTCCAAGCCGACATCCTTCCTGACCACTTCTTTATGTTTCCATGTTTCATACTAACAACATGAGTGTCTTTAGGGCAAGTACATTAGTGTTATCTAATAGCAGTCTCATGCATTAACACATAATCTTGAGACGACTAAACAAACAACCTGTACAATGGGTTGTATTTTTAAGTTGTCTCATAGTAATTCTATTTCCTTAATTTGTGCATAGAAAAAAAAGAAATATTATGAGTTGCATGACAATCACAACTCGTACAATGGTGGAGTAGTCGTCTCATAGTCCTAAAATCTAGTTTATGAGGTGGTTGTTTCATGAAACAACGACTTCTCTCTCTCTCCTCACCCTCTCTCCTCCACATCAGCAAAAATCCTATGTGGCATTGCATGAGACGACCTATGAGACTGCTGAGGTGTAGCAATGTACTTGCTCTTAGTTCTCGGAGTAGTATCTTGTTAGGATTAGGTCTACATCACAAAAATCTATTTGTGGGTGGGTGTGAACAATAGAGTAACCACAATTGAATAACATGTTTTTATTTATGGCTTGCGTAAAATAGTGAAAGCTATATGCTAACGTTTTTAAGTTTTCCTAATCTATCCTCTTCCCTTTTTGCCGGCTATACATACCACCAGCACCAGTTCTTTACAATGTCGTTGCGCAATATATGTTTTTTGAATAAGAAGAATGGTTGGACGTACCCACTACAAGAAAACTGACCTGTCATCCCTAGCCTTAGTATTGATTGCGTTTGAAATCGGTACTAACATTAGTACCGGTTCCAAAGGATACTGCCTGCTGCGTGCCATGAGGACCCCTTTAGTACCGGTTGGGGGCAACAACCGATACTAAAGGGTGAGCATTAGTACCGGTTGGTGGATGCAACCGGTGCTAATGCTCTACGCACTCTCTAGTACCGGTTGTTTGCATCAACCGGTACTAAAGGGGGCACCGTCTAGTACCGGTTGCTTCTACCAACCGGTACTAATGTGACACCCCCCCTCTAGTACCGGTTTGAAATACCAACCGGTACTAGAGGGCACCCCTTTAGTATTAGTTGGTGACCCCAACTGGTAGTAATTTTCTTTCTATAAATACCCTCCATCTTCCTCCAGCCCGAGCCAGATCCTCCAGTTCGGCTTCACCCTGTCCATGGCGCCATAGGGGGAGGTTTTGCCGGATTTGTGACCATTTCTTGGGGATTTCACTCATTCAAGTGTTCTAAAGGTTAGAAACTTCATCCTCCCTTGATACATGGTTAGTATACTAAGTTTTAGCTTTAGAGCTAGAGTAATTTATGATTTTTGGAATAAGGTACAATGGGGAATTTTTTCATTTATATGAATGTGTTATTTAGGGGATTTCACTCATTTAAGTGTTCTAAACTTCATCCTCCCTTGATACATGGTTAGTATACTAAGTTTTATGCTTAAGAGCTAGAATATTTTGTGATTTTTAGAATAAGGTACAATGGGAAAATTTTTCATTTATATGAATGTGTTATTTAGATTTCATATTTGTGATTTGTAGAATAAACTACAATTTTTTGGATGCCATGATTCGTACTAGTCAAATAAATTTATATGAGGTTAGAGAAATAATTTCATAGTTTAGTACTTTTCAAATAGAGATACGAAATTAGTCATTTTTACAATAAGCTACAATGGAGAAAATTTTAATTTATATGTTATGTTATCAAATTGTAGGAAATAATTTTCATTTCTTGCTAATTCAAGAATTTTTCTATATTCTCTAGCTATTCAAAATTTTTACTACAATTTTCACAGCTCAAGCTTTACCCTATCTATAGTGCCATAGGGGAAGTGCTGCCAGATTTGTAACCATTTCTTGGGGATTGCAATCATTCAAGTGTTCTAAAGGTTAGAAACTTCATCCTCCGTTAATACATGGATAATAAATTTAAAAAACTAATCCATGTGTATATACTAAGAAAAATTAGATTAAGTACTTCAATTTATTTTCTTATTGTTCAACAACCAATCCATGTGTAATATTTTGTAGATGGATCGGCAATGGATGTACAACGCTGACAAACGTTCTATGGAGTACTTTAATGGCTTGCGTGGTTTTCTCGATCAGGCAGAATCCAACAAACTGACGTCCGGTTTCATTTGTTGTCCGTGCAGAAATTCTAAAAATGAGAGGGATTACTCATCCATCAATACTATTCACGCCCACATATACAGTTCTGAATTCATGGCAACCTATATTGTTTGGACCAAGCATGGGAAAAGAAGAGTTATGATGGATGATGATAATGAAGAAGAAGATGACAACATTCCTGACTGGATTCAAGGAAGTGCCTTTGCAGATGCTCCAATGGGCGAGGCTGAACAAGAGATCGGCGAGGCAGAAAGTCCTCTAGATGAGCTAGGTCAGGTGTTATGAGATGCAAAGGAAGATTGCGAGAATGTGAAGGAGTCAAAACTATTTGAGCGTATGTTAGATGATCATAAGAAATTGTTGTACCTAGATTGCAAACAGGGGCACAAAAAGTTGGGTACGACACTAGAAATGCTGCAATGGAAGGCAAGAAATGGGGTTTCTGACAAGGGTTTTGATGAGTTAATGAAAATCATAAAGAACATGCTTCCCGAGAGGAACAAATTTCCATCCTCAACGTACGAAGCAAAAAAGGTTGTCTGCCCTCTGGGTTTAGAGGTACAAAAGATACATGCATGTCCTAATGACTGTATCCTTTATCGGGGTAAGGAATACGAGAAATTGGAGGCTTGTCCTATGTGCAAAGCGATGGATTATAAGATTAGGCGAGATGACCCTGGTAATGTTGAGGAGGAGGCCATCAAGAAGAAAAGTTTCTGCAAAGGTAATGTGGTATTTCCCTGTAGTACCATGGTTGAAGCGCTTGTTCAGTAACAAGTCACGTGCAAAGTTGATGCGTTGGCACAAAAAGAACGTAAGTAAGATAAAATGATCAGACACCTCGCTGACAGGTTCCAGTGGAGAACAGTTGATAGAGAATTTCCCGAGTTTGAAAAGGATGCAAGGAACATACAGTTTGGTTTAAGTACGGATGGATTCAATCCATTCGTAGAGTTCAGTAGTGGTCATAGCACTTGGCCTGTGACCTTATGTATGTTCAACCTTCCGCCATAGTTTTGCATGAAGCGGAAGTTTATTATGATGCCGATAATTATCCAAGGCCCAAAACAACCTGGCAACGACATTGATGTTTACCTAACACCGTTGGTTGATGAATTTCTACTATTATGGAAGGAAGAAGGTGTACGTGTGTGGGATGAGGACAAAAAAGAGACATTTAATCTACGAGCATTGTTGTTCATAACCATCAATGATTGGCCGGTGCTTGGTAATCTATCCGGACAGTCAAACAAGGGATTTCGAGCCTACACGCACTGTTTAGATGATACTTGCAGCATGTATTTGAAGCACTGCAAGAAGGTCGTGTCTACGGACCATCTCTTCCTGATAAGCACGCTCTAAGAAATAAAGGGAAGCATTTTGAAGGGAAGGAAGAAAAAGGTACTAAGCCCCTTCACCGTAATGGTAAACGTGTTGTCACACCCTGAAATTTTCAAAATTTCAGGATGTGATTTTAAAAGGAATAATTAAAAAAAATTCTATAATTTAAATTTTTTTCTAATATTTATTTTTCTTCATAGGAAATTTAGTATAGGAAAAATAATCGTTTGCTTTTAAGAATTAAATAATATGGTTCGCTGTCTATGCATTCATGCCGACGCATCTTGGTGTTTCATGAGTGAAGAAGTTTTAAAAATGTGTTTAGACGTTGTCCAAGTTCTTTTGAGAATTTTCCAGTTTCTTTCGAATTTATTCTCCTTTTCCTTGAGCTTAATCCAATTTTTGGATGGTTCTAAAATCCTTTTTACGAGCTCTAAATATTTTATTTGGATTCCTCGTGTCCCAAATTGTCTCTAGGGATTTTCCTAAAATTGTTGAGATTTTCAGAGTATTTTTAGTGAATTAAATGAGTTATCCGGATTTTCTCTGGATTTTATTTCACGAGAATTATTACTGAAAAAGAAAAAGGAAATCTTTTCCTTGGGCCGAACCTTGGGCCCGACCAAAATCAATCCACAGGCCGCCCTGCTTGGCCTCCTCTTTCGGCCCACCTCTCCCCTCCTTTTCTTTTTCTCAGGCCGCCAGCCCAGCTTTCTTGCCGGCCCAATATCTCTTCCTCCCCATCGGCCCACCTTCTATCTTTCCTCAGCAGGTCTCGGCCCATAACGCGCCGGCCTCCTTTCCCCCTACACCAGCCCAACCCAACTCCCTCTCTCTCCCCCCAACAGGTGGGCCCCACCTGTCAGGGCTTTCTTCAAGCTTTGGACAGGCGCCGCCGCCGCTGCGTTGACCTCTCAGCCCCCGCGCCCGTCCACCTCCCCGGCGCCCCTCTTCCTTCCTGCACTGCTTTGCCTCCCCCACGAACACCACTCGTGCCCCTTTCTCTTCCTCTTCCAGTAACGGCCGCCCACCACTGGTCGGTTGCCATTCATGGCGCCACCGCCCGTTACTCCCTCCCGGAGCCGCCTCCGCTCCTCCTCTCGCCTATAAAGCGCGCCCGCTTCCTTCCCTGGCGCCCCTTCGCTCGTTTTTCCCCCAAAGCATCGCCCCTGCGCCACGCCGTCCACCCGTCGCCAGTGCCGCCATCGCCAGCGCCAGCGCCGCTCCAGTCGCCGCCCGCAACTACCTGTGCCACTCCACGCCCCCTCCAACGCCGCCTACTGCGCCGCCAGACATCCCGCCGCGCTGGAGCACCGGCGAACCGCCGGCCAAGAGCCGCCCCGGGCACCGGCGTATACAACCGGAGTCCTGCGCAGGCGTGTGAGGAAGAATCGAAGGTAGAAGATAAGAAGTGGAAGTTTTGCAGTCTAGCCTCTGAGAATCCTGTAAATCTCTATCTCTTTCTCTGTCTCTTGGCAAATCCTCGTAAAACCCCCTGTAATATTCAGTTTCTTCCAATCTAATCCAATCCTTACCCTTTTGCATATCTAACCCCGGATTTTCAGCTTTTCGCGGATCTTGTTCTCTGAGTCTTGGTAATCTTCTCTGCTAACCCCTGTAGTTTATGGTTAATCGCGTTTAGGTCCCTAAATTCTTGTTCAGCTCATAGTTTCCACGTTTTAGCTCTGTTTTAATGCGTTCAAGTTGCGTTAGATTTTTCACAATATAAAACACACGTTAGTCCAACATTTCATGTCTTTGAAAATAAATTTAATATTAATTTGATTAATGCCTATTTGAATGCAGAATTTAAGAAGGATTTACATAAGTTTTTCATAATCAATATTAATTTGACTAATCCTTATTCAATTAGTTTTTTAAATAAAAGTTGAATAGTTCTATCCGGGTTTTTTCATAAATTAAAGTTAATTTGATTAACGCTTATCTAAGTGATTCTTCCAATTAAAAGTTAATTAGAGAGAAACCTCGGCTTTTCTTAAATCAAATTGAATTTGATTAATATTTATTCAATTTGCTTTCTAAATAAAAGTTACATAGGTTATATCTTAAATTTTCATAAATAAATGTTAATTTGGCTAATATAAATATGTGTTTTTAATATAATATGCTTAGTTGAACTCGAAATATGAAGCTATGCGCTTAGACGTTCTTATGTGCTTTATTTTCAAATTAAATATTTAATTTTTATAACTTGTACATAAATATTTGCAAATAAAATTTGCCTAAGTTTCACATCGTGTTTTCATAAACAAATATAAATTGCTTAATCCAAATAGGGTATTTATCTGAAATAACCTATGTGCATGTTTTATTTAATTAAAATGTATCAAGCATATAGTCTTTTTTATCTCTTTTATGAATGAAACATCTTGATAGTTCCGTTCTCAGCGTTTCTTGCATGGGCGTGACCCTTAGATCGAGCCTTATCCTTTAGTACGCTCTTTTAAGCATTTCTTTTATTTTGGTGTATTGTTCTTAGTTGTACTTGTTTGTCTACTTTGTATGTTTGTTGCCGGTGTTTGCTGCGATTAGAAGGAGCGCTGCTCGGAAGCTTTGAAGATTAAGAGTTTCAAGAAAGCAAGATTTGAAAAGCAGTGAGAGTAACTTTTCGTTGGAGAAAGGCAAGTGTTCCTAACCATGCTCTACCTATGCTTTGTTCACAATATTATGATAATATTAATTGGAATATGGAGAACCACCCAAGAAAATAGTACAACCACAACATCACATGGCTCTGATCTTAGCCAACTAATTAGGCATGTGGGTAACTAATGGCCTTACCTAAAGGGCAAGGAGGGGGAAGGTGTTGGGGGTATGACCCGGAGCGGTAGCCTTCTAAGGTGGTGACTCATTATAATGGGTTGTGACCTACACCGCTACTAAAACTCTAGCGGGCTAGTAGTTATCTATATGTCTTTGTAAAGGCTTCGTAGTGGACCCCCAGCCACTCACCAAAGGAAGTGTTTAAGGGCTTCGCAAACCCGGGCAACACGAGTTGTGGGTAAAGTGTACAACCTCTATAGAGTGTAAACTGATATATCAGCCGTGCTCACGGTTGTGAGCGGCTTGGACCCTCACATGATTAATTAAACTTGAAGATAGACTTAAATTGTTAATTCTAATTATTTCTTGTGGCCTTGCTGAGTACCAACCATAAGTGTACTCACCCTTGCTTACTGCTGCTCAGAAGAACAAGGTGTGTGAAGTTGTGAAGATGATGCTGAGTTCTAGGCGTATGCACACCAGTCGAGTGCCTGTGAAGTTTGGAGTCTCCGTTTCCAAGGTTTAAGCTGCGTTCCTCTGATAGTCTTGTAAGTTTTTTTTATCTCTTTTCATGATATTGTTGCTGTTATTCACTAATGATGTCACTATATGTATGAAACTAGATCCTGGCATACATATAGTTAGCACTTGGTTTTGTTTTAAAACCGGGTGTGACACGTGTATTTTCTATGATAAAGGATGTGAGGGTAGTCTTTGGCAAGGGATCCAAGCAAGAGTCTAACTCCCCCTCCTATGAAGAAGCGTTCAGTTCCTCCTCCACCTCCACCTCCTAAGAAGAAGCAAAAGAAGCAGAAGTAGAAGGCACCAGCCGATAAATTACCTTATGATATCACAGATGAGGAGTGCAAGGTTGCAGCAGCTGCTGAGCACGAAAAATGGCAACAGGCTCGTAAAGAAGCATGGTTGAAGAAACAAAAGCCGGAGCCACCACTGGATAAGCGTAAGCTTCGGTCTTTCATCAGAAGAATGGAGGCGGAGCAAAGGAAAAATCCGGAGAAATCTCCGCTATCTGATTATGACAGGCAGATAACAAAGTAGGCAGCTCATAAGAGGAAGAAAAGTGGGAAATCTATTTCTCAACTCGGAGAGCAATCCAACCAATCGGTTGCCCCGCTTGTGGTGCTTTCTGACTTTGACAAAAACCTAGTTGAATTCGGTAAAGATACAAATCTGACAGTAGCACAACTTCGAGGGGAGGATGACATCCCAACGCTCCCTGTGCCTATCAAATGGAAATATGAGTATGGTAAAGAGCTCGTGTTTCCGAAGTTGGTGAAATATTTGCCAACGAAGATGTACAAGCTGCACCAATGGTACATGCAGGCTACATCAAATGGTTATGCCGCGATGGAAGTTCGGGTTGGTGATTAACATTACTTCCATGGCAATGATGTCATAATGGTGGACCTGGAGGAACTGTACATGCTATACAATCAAGACGCACTAGACAAGTCACTGGTCAGTTGCTGGGTCATGTAAGTGTTTAGTATATTCCTCTACTTCAAAATCCTCGCTCTAGTCAATTTGCGATATCTTAACTACTCCTATTCGATATTGTATCGTGCAGGATGAATATGCAATATTGTCGCAGGATGGGATACCATAACGTAGGCTTCATGGACCCCTCAAATATTTTCTAGGATGATCTAAGGGATAAACCAATACGGACCTTGAAGAATATATTTAAGTTTCTCGACAAGCATTGGGACAAGAGGCGCATATTACTACCGTGGAACTTCGAGTGAGCGTTTTTCCCATCTCTTTCTTTTTCGAATTAGCACTTAAACATTATACTAACTACCTTCAATTTGGATGTACAGGTACCATTAGGTACTCATTATTATTATCCCCGATCAGAGCTTAGTGACTGTCTGGGACTCTTTGAGGAAACCAAAAGGAAAATTCGATGACATCATGAATGCTCTGAACAAATTTTGGACTCGATTGCATCAAACTCACAAGGGTAATTTCAAGGAGCAACTCGATTTGCATACAGATTTCCCGGTATGTGTTGAATTTTCACATCTCGTGACACTTTCTTTAACTAAATAAATATTTCATAACTTTTTTTCCATATATATATAGTATGCGAGACAACATGAAGGTACTCATTTATGCGGATACTACGTTTGTGACTTCATCCACGAATTTGTGGGTCCAAAATGTATCACCGAATAAGAAATAACCGTACATATACAAAATTAATTTTCTTGTACTTTAAAAATTAATTTGCTTGTACTTCAGAAACCAAATCATGTGTATATACGTAGAAAAATTAGATTAAGTATTTCAATTTATATGCTTATACTTAAAAACCAATTCATGTGTATATACTTAGAAAAATTAGATTAACTATTTTAATTCATATGCTTATACTTCAAAAAAGTTTCAATTGTTCAATAAATTTAGATTAAGTATTTCTAATTCATTTGCCAATGACACAGATGATGAACAAAAAACTGCTCGACACCGAAGTTTTCAGGGCAATACAAGATCAACTATGTGGATTTCTTCTGGACGAGATCGCAAATCCTGCGGGGGAGTTTCATAATTCAGGATCTAATCTAGTGCACAAAGCGGACTCGGGTTTAGATTAGTAATTAAATACGATATGTGTATGCACAATATGTCTATATATAAATATTTGTAATATTATTCATATATGTGTATGCACAATACGTATATATATAATATTATCTCAAATGTTATATTAAAGATAAACTGAACTTTCCATAGATTAGCGTATTAGAACTAGTATACGTAAAGGAAACAAATACGAAATACGAATATAGACTAAAGGAACACAAATAAGAAAAAAAAAGAAAAAAATTAGTACCGGTTGGGGATACCAACCGATACTAATGAGGGCACCTACCCGCGTGGCGTGGGAAGCCTTTTAGTACCGGTTGGTATCCCCAATCGGTATTAAAAGGTACCCTTTAGTACCGGTTATTTGAACCGATACTAAAGGGTCCCCTCTACTACCGATTGGTCAGTACCAGTTGCACTGCGTTATTTTTTCTTGTAGTGCGCCGGGTCAAAAGAGAGGACTACTACTAATAATGAATCTTGGATCTTCGTCAGAGGTGGGTCTGGCAGCATGTTGCACGTACTCGCGGTGTTTAAGCCCTGGTACCGACGTGGTCTGGCAGTGGCAGCTTCCGAGCGTGGTGGGGACCGATCGACGATGTAGAGTAGCTAGTTGTCTGATGGTTCGCAGCGCTACGAGAAGGGAGCTAGGACCACATCGTCCGGGTCAAGCCCGGCTGGGCTATGCATGCATGCTGCTCCTCCCCTCGCAGAAAAATCCGTCGAGGATGGCCGGGGTCATCGTCAACCGATGCAACGGGATGATCCGCGCACGAATAACTAAAACGAACGCGGACCTCGTGCGTTTCGTCTCGCCAGTCAGCATGCATGCACAAGATGGTGACAAGAGACGAACCACATCCGATATTTCTCGGGTGCTACATTGCCGGAGATGTGAGAGGAAGATGATTCAACTTTACTGCTCGTGGTGTGTTTCATAATACACGTGTATCCAATGATTACATTCTAAGATTGTAAGAGTTAGTTAGGTTCCCTTATGGTGGATCGGAGTTGGCTCCCCGGCCACGCGGGCACGCGGGGCCTCCCAAGGTGTTGGCCGCCACCGGCGCGTGGCCCACTGGCCGCCGTCGGCGCATGTGCGGGTGAGATGGCGAGCGGGGGAGCTTTTGGATACGAGAAGCGGGTGAATGTTTCGTTTGTGAGTGATTCTGTAGTTTGTGATTTGTTTATGAATGATTCATTTGCGATTGTGCTAGTGAATCCTCCGTGTGTTGTGAATCAAATCGAACTCATGTGTTGTGAATCAGATCTTGTGCGAATTGATTGGTTGTGTGTTCTCACTTGTGTGATGGTCATCTGAGATGAGCATATATGTTTCTTGCTTCAATTTGTGACGTGTTAATTGTTTTGATTGTCTCTTTGGTGTAGTTGGAGCTCAAGGAGGTGGTGGAGTTGGAGCTCAAGGAGGTGGTACGGTGGTCGAGGCGGAGCTGGGGGGTGGCGGCGTGAGCAGGGACGGGGGCATTTTTTTTATTTTTTTGAACCTTTTAGTCTTGGTTGGTAATACCAACCTGGATTAAAGGAGGTCTTTAGTCCCGGGTGAATGACCCGCGACTAAAGAGGGAGATTCTTAGTCCGGTTGGTTTTTCGAGAGATATGAGGTTTACCACCGAAACTAGCGCTCATATTTCCACCCGTGTTGGCTCACCTGGATTCGTGTTTTCGACTTCGCGAGTGTTGGCGCGCGTGTGCATTCACATAGGTATGTGCGGTTCATGTACGTGAAATTGTGAACATCCATAATGTGTACGTTAGGACCATCGTTCGTACCGGGCAAAATGATTTAATGCATCTTGGATCATCTGACGGGGGCCGGCGTTTTTGTACTCACTGGATCTTCAAATGTCAAATGTGTCATGTGTGTGTCACGCTCTCCTCTTACCGGTCGATTGGCAACTAGCTAGCTAGCTCTCTGGATCTACCACGGGACTCACGTGCGCGAACCTGAGAGATTCCGGCGGGGCCGAGCGGACGTGCGCCACCGAGCTGAGATCCACGGCAGCCTCGTCGTCCTTCGTTCGGTCGTTTCGTCGCAAGCGGCTGGCGACGTCGCTGCGTGCATGGCGTGGCGCGCCAACGTGTACGTGCCACGCCTCGGTCTGCAGAAGCAGAACTCTAACGCTCAGACGACGACTGGAGTTTCTTTCAGCAGCGCGATTGGGCCCGGGTCGCGCAGCCACCACAAATCAGACCAGAAACTATATATGCTCGCTCCAGCTTCCCACGTCCACACACACGACCACACAGACGTTATCCACTCACACGGGCATTTTGCACACGCTGGAGCCCATGATCGAAGGCATTTTGCACTGAACGGTGCATGAAGAATATACAAGAAGATAAAAGAAACCTAGATAGTTGTAAGGAGAAATAAAAATAATAGTAACGACATGTTACAAGAGGATAATCGGTCCAAAATAATGAAGAAAACAATCTTACTATTACTAATTGGAGGCTCCTTTTGAAACCTCCAGGTGAAGCCACCTAGGATTCCTAGGTGGACACCCTAGAAAAAGAGAGAAATCCTAGAAATTCTCACAAAAAAGCAAAACATCCAACCATCAATCGATAGATTCAAATCATCATAGCCATTGGATCTATTATGTTTTTAAAAAATTACCCACCTACGCCATTATGAAAATAGCCTAAAGTAACCCCCTAAATCTATATATAAATTACCCACCTCTACCATTATATAAAATAAACTAAAGTAACCCCTTAATCTTCATCAAAATTACCCACTTATACCATTATAAATAATATTTAAAATAACCCCTTAATTTGCAACTGAATTGCCTACCACTATTACTTAAAGTAACCCATTAAATTTGCATCTATATTACCCACACATGTCATTATTAAAAATAACATGAGGTAAACCTACGTTTTAATCAAATAACCTTAATTAAAAATATACAACAATATATGATTCTAAATCGTCTATATCTTATACGATATAATAATTAAGGTCTTTACGTATGATGTGTGTCACCATTTATAAGGATATAAAGTGATAAGAATATAAATTTCTATGCTAAAATTGTACCTCAAAATTAGGGTTCATTAAACAAATTCAAGCCCATACCTGCGATGCAAAGTGAAAAGTTAAAGATTGAAAATATTATAGAGTAATTACTAACTAAAATCTATCATAATTAGATGAATATATTAAGTATATATATCTACATAAGTATTATGTTTGAATATTTAACAAACAAGAGGTAGCTTATGGTAATAGTTTTGTAGCAATGTAGTCTTATTTTGTTCCATTGGAGACTCTGCATTAGTTCCCACGAGACAAGCTAGAAAAAAGAGATTTATTATATTTTCTAACCACGAGACAAGCTAGAAAAAAAGAGATAAATTCTCATAAAATTAAAAAACATCAAACACCAATCCTGTAAACTCTAATAATCATAGCCATTGATCTATTATATTTTCTAAAAAGTTACCCACCACTGTCATTGTGAAAATATTCAAAAATGAGCTCTAAACCTATATCTAAATTATCGAGCTCAGCTATTATAAAAAATAATCTAAAGTAACCCCATAATATTCATCCAATTTAGTAATACACATCATTATAAAGCATAACTTAAAATTTCATTCAAAAATTTTATTTATGTTACCCACGAATGTCGTTATTAAAAATAAACACCTAAATCTTAATCTAATTATCTTCATGTGCATCATACAGAAATGTCAAAAAGTAAACTAATATATGATTCTAAATTACCTATTTATGTCATTGTTAATATAAAAATACTAAGTTAAAGTATATACACATGATGAGTGCGACCATGTAGACCATTTATACAAGTATGTGAGGAATCGATGAAAAATATTGATTTGTGTGCTAAACATAATGTATGGAGGATTGGAGGTGTGATGCAAAATAGAAAAAGTATGAATATGGATGAAAAAGTGCATAGAGTAATTATTAATTCAAAATCAATCACAACTGGATAAAGATAGGTACATATCTATATAAGTATTATGTTGAAATATTGAAAAAGAAGAGAGTACTAATTAAACAATTTTGATTATTATCTAGAGTTTAATTTCTAAATAATTTTTAAATACAATAGCTTTTAAAAATATAAGCCGCACGGGTTGATGAACTAGTGCAATATAAGGCAGGGGACATGTGCATCGCTAAGAATGATGTAGTTGTGGACGGTAGAACTCTAAGGTTTGATAGGTTTTTGGCTTATACGAATAATGTAGGTTTACCCATGAATGCCCGCATCTTTAGCACTTATGAATAGTATGATATGCGAATGAAAATAATTATGGTATGCTTTAAGTTTTTTGTGTGATGCTAAATTGTTAGTTTAAAACATTATTGCTATGTATATATTTGCTATATATACAAACATTATTGTTTATTAAATTTTCTATTAATATAAAATTCTTGTTTACTGGAACTTTTGAACATGGGCAGCAATGCAATCACTTTTTTGAGAAGGACCTGCCTAAATCAAAAGTTAAAATACTCCATAGTATCTGTTTCCTAATTTTGTGCTTACAAACAAAGCTAGAAAAAGATACCCGCAGAAGTTTTTTATTGTAAAATAACTTAATATGTGTGATGCTAAATTCTTGTTTATAAATCTATTTTTGTTTATTAGGGTTTTAAACACATGCCTATGGTATGTGCCTCTCTAAATACTAAAAATATGACAAAGTGTAGTGGTACTGGATCAGAAGACGAACTTGCTCCACGTAAAGCCAATGTATAACGATTTGAGAAGGGTGCATAAAAGAGATAAAAGAAAGAAAACCGTTATGATTGAGGAGAGTGCAAAAAAAAAAGAGAAGAAAGCCTCGTGACCCGTATGATCATCCATATCAATAATGTAATCAAGGGTCAATAGGGGATGTATAGACTCTGTCGGGAAAGCAATATATCATATGCACATTGTTGATAGTAGAACCACAATCTCTAGCATGGACAAGAAACCTCATAAAACTATTGAATTACGAAAAAAGAAAATGGGAGCAAAAAATAACAAAACAATATGTGCTGTAATTTGAACCCAAATATTCGAGAATAAAAATCATAAATTTTATGGAATAGGAGATCCCTTTGAATAGCTTAAAAATGAAACTACATGAAAGAGAGGTAAGCTGTTGTACAATACTTAGACAAACTCAAGAGTTGATGAGTCAAATGGACCTTTTCTAAACATTTTCATTTAAATTCTTACACAATTGGGAATGTAGTTTTGATTTTGGAGCATATGGACATTTTCACTTAAATTTGTATTTAAATTCTTAAGTAATTGTAATATAGTAAGGCAGACATTGTTGATAAAACCAATGCCACTTTGCTATTTGTTTAGATTGTACTACATATAGAGTAAGCTATAGTATCTGAACATTCGCACAAACACACCCTCATATATACTCACACAACGCACAAACGTACACACTCACCACACTCCTTTCGGGAGATCAAGGAAGCCACTTACGGCTTCGCAGACGGTGGGCATGTCACAATATCGTCATGGCTCCTTGCATATATTTTCTGTGAAAAAAACCCTTTAGGTGCAAAACCGCAGCTACAACTAGCTAGAGTGTTTTGTCGGTGCAAGTGTGCAACTAGCTAGTTTGCCTGCTATCTCTTCTGCATAATTGATATTAATGTGCTAGTATGATTTATGCTAAGGTGTGTGATGTACTCCCTTCCTTCCATCCTAAATTATATGTCATTTTAGCTTTTCTAATCCATAGTTTTTGCTATGTATCTAGACACAATATATATCTAGGTGCATAGCAAAATCTACGAATTGAATATGAAAAAGCTAAAACGATTTATAATTTAGGACGGAGGGACTACTGTCTAATGCGCGTTGAACTCTATTCGCGTTGTTACGCTACAAAATTATTTTGTGCCAGTCATGTGAGACGATGTTCAGATAGACCGTCGTCCCAAGTCTTCCTGCACATGTAGCACGCGTACGTGCAGTACCCTGGTCTGATCCCGTCGTCTCTATAAATTGGACATCCCGGGCATGCATGCCCATTCAGACATCCACTCTTCCTTCCCTAAGTGAAAGCAACACACTACACACTCAGCCATAATGCTCACTGCCACGCAGCCTCTAGGCGCAGTGCTCTCCCCGAGCCATGGCCTTTCTTCCTTCTGCAGCAGCACGGCCTCGCCGGGCCAGTGGGCGCCTCGCCGGGCTGTCTCGTCCAAGGTGAGCCGCACCCGCGTCAGCCTGTCCGAGGCCTCCGTCAATGGCCAAGCCGCCGTGGGCACGGTGGCCAACGTCGACCAGGAACAGGCCGCCGGCCTCCTCACGCGCCACGACAAGGACGAGCTCGTCATGCTGAAGGCCACGGTGACGCTGCGCTTGAACGAGGAATGGTCGACCACCGAGAAGGTCGCCGACATGGTTGGTCAGCCGTGGCTGTTCCTCGAGTTCTTCAGCTCCGAGCTCAATCCACGTGAGAACAAAACGAAGCTCCCTAATTAATCTACTCGTACCGTATTTAATTTCTTGGTGGATTTTTAGTATTTTACGCCGCTGTGCTCACGAAGTAGTGTTGTTCGCAGAAACTGACAAGGAAATGAAGACGCAGCAACACGTCGCCTGGTACTCGCGCATGGACGGCAATGGTTCCTTCGTATACGAGGCCAGCGTTCCGTCGTCGTTCGCCGACGTCGGCGCCGTGGTGGTCGAGAACCGCTTCAGCAGCGAGGTGTTCGTCTCGGACATCGAGCTCCGCCATGGCCGCGAGCCGAGCGCCGTCACCTTCAACTGCAGCTCCTGGGTCACCTGCCACGCCGGCTTCAACGAGCGGATCTTCTTCCCTCTCAAGGTCCGAGCAGAAATCATGAATATTTCTATATTTCCCATCATCAATCGGCTGCAGATTTTAGATTTTAACTTGCTTGGTGGCATTGGCATGGCGCAGTCGTACCTCCCGTCGCAGACGCCAAAGGGCGTGGCGAGGCTGCGCGAGACGGACCTCAAGGCCAAGCGCGGCGACGGCCGCGGCGAGCGCATGCTGTGGCAGCGCATCTACGACTACGACGTGTACAACGACCTCGGCGACCCCGACAAGTCCCCGGCGCTCCGGCGGCCGGTGCTCGGCGGCGAGGAGCACCCCTACCCGCGGCGGTGCCGGACGGGCCGGCCCCGGTGCAAGGCGGACCCGTCGTCGGAGACGCGGGCGTCGGGGGAGATCTACGTGCCCCGGAACGAGGAGTTCACGGCGCGCAAGGCCGGGGCGTTCCTGACCAAGAAGGTGACGTCGACGCTGTCGGCGTTCACCACCGCGCAGGCGGTGGCCGGCGACCGGCGCCGGAGCTTCCCGTCGCTGGCGGCCATCGACGCGCTCTACGAGGACGGGTACAAGAACAAGCCGGGGCAGCAGCCGGACAACCTCGAGAGGTACTTCACGGACCTGCTCCAGAGGCAGGTTGAGCTCCTGCTCAAGGGCGAGAAGGAGGAGGTCAAGGAGGACATACGCAAAGTGTTCAAGTTCCAGACCCCGGAGATCCACCAGAGTAAGCAGAGATGTGATTGGCCTGCTTAGTAGTACACGGGAGCGCGTAAGAGACTTACAATGGTTGCAATGTATTGTTGAAATTGCAGAGGACAAGCTTGCGTGGTTCAGAGACGAGGAGTTCGCGCGGGAAACCCTTGCAGGAATGAACCCGCTGAGCATCCGGCTAGTCACGGCATGTTCTTGATCAATCTTGTCTGATTGTTTGTTTAATTTCTCACTGTTTTCTTCCTTTTTTCCCCCCAAAATGACTAACTGTTCAACCACCATGAACATGGACACTTGCAGGAGTTACCTATTGTGAGCAAGCTCGACGAGCAAACCTACGGCCCAGGGGACTCCCTCATCACCAAGGAGCTGATCGAGAAGCAGATCAACGGTGTCATGACTGCCGACGAGGCCGTTCAGAAGAAGAAGCTGTTCATACTGGACTACTACGACATGTTGCTGCCATACGTGCACGCGGTGCGGGAGCTCGAGGACACGACGCTCTACGCCTCGCGCACGCTCTTCTTCCTGGAGGAGGAGGGCACGCTCCGCCCCGTCGCCATCGAGCTGACGCGGCCCAAGTCCCCCAACCTGCCGCAGTGGCCCCAGGTCTTCACGCCGGGGTCCAGCGTCACCGACTCGTGGCTCTGGCAGCTCGCCAAGGCCCATGTCCTCGCCCAAGACACCGGCTACCAGCAGCTCGTCAGCCACTGGCTGAGAACGCACTGCTGCGTGGAGCCGTACGTGATCGCGGCGAACCGGCAGCTGAGCCAGATGCACCCCGTCTACCGGCTCCTCCACCCTCACTTCCGCTTCACCATGGAGATCAACGCCCAGGCCCGCGCGTCGCTCATCAGCGCGGACGGGATCATCGAGAGCACCTTCTCGCCGGGGAAGTACTGCATGCTGCTCAGCTCGGCGGTCTACGACACCTTCTGGCGGTTCGACAAGGAGGCGCTGCCGGCCGACCTCATCCGGAGGGGCATGGCGTTCCGAGGGGCCGACGGCGAGCTGGAGCTCACCATCAAGGACTACCCCTACGCCAACGACGGCCTGCTGGTCTGGGACGCCATCAAGGAGTGGGTGTCAGCGTACGTGAACCACTACTACGCGACGGCGTCAGACATCGCCGGCGACGTGGAGCTCCAGGCGTTCTGGACGGAGGTGCGCACGAAGGGCCACGCCGACAAGCGGGACGAGCCGTGGTGGCCGGTGCTGGACGGCCACGAGAGCCTGGTCCAGGTCCTGAGCACCATCATCTGGGTCGCGTCGGGGCACCACGCCGCCGTCAACTTCCCCCAGTACCCCTACGCCGGCTACTTCCCCAACCGCCCGACCACCGCCCGCCGGAACGTGCCGACGGAGGCCGGCGGCGAGGACATGCGGGCGTTCTTGGAGACCCGGTCAAGGTGCTCCTGGACACGTACCCGTCGCAGTACCAGACCACGCTGGCCCTGCCCGTGCTCAACCTCCTGTCGTCGCACTCGGCCGGGGAGGAGTACCTCGGCGTGCAGTCGGAGCCGGCGTGGATGGCGGATGCGGAGATGAGGGCGGCGTTCGTGAAGTTTAGCAAGAGGATGATGGAGATCGCGGAGACGATCGATAGTAGGAACAAGGACCCCGAGCTGAGGAACCGGAAGGGCCCGGGCGTGGTTCCGTACGTGCAGCTCAAGCCCAACTACGGCGACTTCAAGGACATGACGTCGGTGATGGAGATGGGCATCCCGACCAGCATCTCCATTTGAGCTGATCCCATGATGAAGAGCCGTGTGTCTAGTTAATAATTTCGGACTGATTCTTCTCTCGAGAAGGTTGAAGCTGGAACTACATGTAATAATTTCGGACTGATTCTTCTCTCTCAGTGTAGCAGTATGCTACTACATGTAATAATTTCGGACTGATTCTTCCCTTGAGAAGGTTGAAGCCGGGACTTTATCCATTATCTTAAAAAAGTTTCCAGTAAAAGCTGGAGTACCTGATGCTCCCCACATGTATGTATCTGCAACGATCACGTGTAGACATTTTAACAACGTTAATATCATGCGCTAGTGGGCCACAATGTCCTACATTTACCTATTGTCCTTCCACAGTGAACAATGACAGCATCATATTTTTTTTGAATGAACCGCATAAGATAATGCGTGTTTCATTGATATAGCAGAAAAATACAAGACTATAGTACTAGGAGACTGTAGGCAGGAAAAAGAAAAGAAAAACTAAAAAGATTCTCCATTGGGACATTAACGCGAGTAACCACTCAACTCAAACCGCCACACCCGACTTGTTGGATTGGGACGTCAACGCGGCCTCACCACTCCACTCGCCACGGCAACAGGACCGAAGTCTTTACCAAGGCACCCACCAATCATTTAGTCATCAAAACCTCCATGCGTGACCCTGTGTCGATAGGGAATCTGATAGAAGCAGACTGCACCACACCTAGAAGGACACCGCCATGCGGGACCCTCCGCCGAAGTGCCGCTGCAATTACCACACTCCACCTGATGGGGTGATACCACCGAATCCGGACCTCTCAAAGGCTACATCGCGGTCGCCACCACGATAACACAACGCGTGGGAGCCTTGCTACATCCGCTGTTGGACTCCACCTCGCTCTTGTCGCCTCGAAGAAAAACACCGCACGTGGGAGCCTCGCCACGACCACCCCAGTACTCCACATCACGGATCTGTTTCTTTTATCGCCATCAGTGTGCTGAGCAATGTTGCCCCGCTTTCCCAGATCTCCATCAAACAGTCAAGCCGCCACCGCAAGTTGGCCTCTCCTCGTTGCTTCACCCGCGCACATAGCCTCTGCTGCTGCGTCAGCGAGCCAGAGCAGTCGCTTGAGCCGTCTTCCAACGATGTACCGCACTAGATGGTCCAGCCAAGCTGAGGAACCCGCCGCAGTTCGCTGCAAGCCTAGTCGTCCCACGATACCGTTGCTGCAAGCGCCGTCCTCCGATGCAGTCCCACGGCGCACTGACCGTTGCCAAGCAACGCTAGCCGCTGCGGTCCGCTGCAAGCAGCCAAAACCGACAACCATGCGACAACTCCTGGCCGCGCACCATAACTATGATTGCCTCCACGTAGGCTCGTCAACACCCGTCCAGTTTCCCACGTGACGGGATTGCCGCCACCGGCCATTGCCGCCCATGACAAATGGACCAGCAATGCCAAGCTGAGTTGGGTCTCTAGAGACGACGCCTCCAAGTAGGGCACGACGCTAATGGCGCTGCCGTCGCTCATTCAGGATCTGGATAGGTTTTCACCCAGAGACACCTTGTACAGCAGGGTTGTATCTCCAACATGACGTCCCAACGGGAAAAACAATACCCTAGAGCTTCGCCGTCATCTCCACTAGCACGAAGGCCCATGCCATTGTACCTCCACCTCCGCTACAGTTGCCGTCCCAAGGCGCCACCACTTGACCTCCGCTGCTCGCACGCGGTCACTGCCCCAACGTGGCCGAGCATCTCCTCGGGGTGTCGCAACAACGCGCCACCAAGTCTCCTCCACTCCGCAAGCCAGCCATCGTACCACTGCTGCACACACGCAGCACCTCCGCGTGCAGCCTCTCCACTGCTCGCTGCTCACGTGCAGTGCCTCTGCGCGTCTCCTCCAGCCTGCCACTGCGTCTGTAAGCCGCCATCGGGCTAGCCGGCCAGCTCAGATCTGGCGTGTCATGCCCGGCGGCGCGCAGCTACTGTACCCCGCCGTCTCGCTCCTCGCTCCCACGGCCACTACCTTGCTTGCCCTGACGCGCGCAGGCCACGCCGCTGCCACCACAGGCCGCCTCGCGCCCCGCTCGTGGCCACGGCAGACCTGCCGCCCCAATCAGGGAGCTGCAGGCCGCGGCGGCCTAGCTGCAACGGCCCACAACCACGTGGTGAAGGGCAGGCGTCGTCGTTGTCGCACCCCCCCGGCCCCGGGGCGACGGCCCCTCCCGTCGACAATGATGAGCAAAAGACCGTCGGGACAAGCAACGGGGAGGAGGCGAACCACGTAGGGGAAGACGGATCCACACCGGAGGGTGACAGATCCGCACTGGCGACGTGTAGATCCACCGCCGCAGGCCGCTGACGCCAGCGCTGGGGTGGTGGCGGCGGTTGGGTTTGAGGAGGGCTCACGAGGAGGTGGAAAGAAGCCCTGCCGCCGCCGATCCGACTTCCGGCGGCCGGGCGGCGGCGAGGCGACGGGGGGCCATAGTCCATATTATAAAGCTAGGCGGCTAGTTACCGTCCTGGTTCGTCTCCAGTAAGATTTCGGTGAGCAAAACAGTGAGTGAGCATGCACGACAATACGACATGCATGCATGATGGAGAGGCAAAATACTGGTAGGAAATGGAGGCGTTAGGAATATATGTCCAAGTAGTACCCACCAGGCCACCACAGCTGATGAAGTTTGCAAAGGTAGCGCGTGTAGAACTAGCTAGCATGAGTTACTGATGGAAAGTTAGTGTCCGAGCTAAAGCAAGCCGTCTAGTTCAATAGCCACATTTGTGTCCGCCTGTTGGACTGCAGTTTTATACAGGAGGATCCTATCAATTTTACGACATTTGTATGTTCTTAATCTTTTTCCAATTTGAAGCACGGTATTTCTCCAAATCATGTACGTATGATTACGTTGCTACATTATCTCAGCCACATCTACTGCAAATGGATTATTGCACTAACAGTGTGGGAATGGGGTTGCCGGAATATGAGATAGTTCTCCATTTTGAATCAGAAGTAGATGGACTAAGAGGATAGCAACACTCGTCCATTATTCATAAATAACTTGCTGCAATTCATCATTTCAGAATGGAAGTGGGAACTAAATTTCTACACTATACATGGATAAAATTTGTGTTCCATGAGTGCTTAATAGTTAAATTTCATCAGAAAACATACACATCAATCTTTTATCAGCATGCTTGTTTCAGCAGAGGCGGCCAATAGTCCTCCACATATTAAAATCCGAGCTCTTTTACAGTGCACAATACTACTCCTAAGTTGTATATGGTATAGAGAAAATAACCTGGCATCTACTCCCTCCGTCCCAAATTACTATTCATTTTAGTTTTTCTAGATACATAGTTTTTACTATTCACCTAGATATATATTATGTCCAGATACATAGTAAAAACTATGTATCTAGGAAAAATCAAAACGAATAGTAATTTGGGATGGAGGGAGTACTTACCACGGCTTGGTTCTTAATTAATGAATTTACTGCGGCTCTCTCCTCCCTTCTAGGCTCGTACTTGAATTCAGCCTCAAACACTTCACAAGGTTGGTGGAATTCACACACTCAGTACCGTCACCACACTCATGACGACGATACCGAAACCCAACCTTGATAAATAGCAAGCATCTCGGTGACCATGTTATTGTGCATTTGTGCTTCTCAAGTGGTAAAGTAGGTCTGTTTCCGGTTCTCATCTCCTCTGAATTTCTAAGACTAAATACTGTATTTGATGGGAGACTAGACCACAATGTTGGAATGGGAGGTACCAAGAATCCAAGTTACACAGGTGATGTTGTTGGTCCATTCGTCTCGGTGAAGAGTGGTCTTCATTACTTCTTTATTTTAGCACCATCTTATATTATTCCTTAATCATTCTTCAATGTGACGTCACTAGAGCAAGCGGCAACAACTGATGCTAAACCATGCAGTGTACCTCCGATATACAGCAATGGATTTCGGGGAGTATAAAATTACTCTAGAGGTATCTCATATCTGTCTTCTGTCTAGCCACCAACAGCACTCAAGGTTCTAGCAGGAACAGCTGAGAAAAAAAAAAATTAACTGCCGTTGCGTAGGTAGCACAAAGGGATGACCACCAACAGCAAACATCACAATGTTGTGCTCGAAGTGGCGAAACAGGTTTTTTTTTTCATGTCCTAGGAAATTCTGATATTAAATATTTGATGAAATGGTCTTATTTATTAGCCGCCAGCATGAAGAAATCCAATTTACACGGGGTTCTTGGTTCATTCTTTTTGGGTGAAGGATGGACCTTAAGCCTTTTTCAATTTCATCACTTGAGTAAGTGTACTGCGTCCGTTCTTAAATAAATGATGTTTAGGACAAGAAAATTAGTTTGAAAATAAATTAACTAGCGCTTGTCTGAATGTCATATATTTAAGGTTAAGGATGGAGGTAATATATCCCAATGGATTTTTGGCTCAGGCTTATTTCGGGGAATATAGTATTAAACTACAATGGGACACTCAATTCTGTTTTGCATTTAGGGAGCAACATCACTCAGTCTCTCTAGTAAGAATAGCTGAGCAAAATTATGTCTTGGCTGCGCATATGTTGCACCAAGGGAATCTAAACTTCTCATCTTTAGGGTCTGTTTGGTAGAGCTCCACGCAGCTCCAGATCCTCAAAAACAGCTCTGCTCTAGATTTTTTCAGCCAAACGGTTTTAGATCCAGCAACTCCACCACAGATCTGCTCCACGAAAACGGTGGATCTACCCCTAGATCCATGGATTTGGTGGAGCACCTCAGGGGGTGCTCCACGAAATCAAATTTGGTGGAGTTGGAGGAAATTACCCACCACTGCCACTCATTAGTGGAAAATGACCGGTTCGTTCTATTTCTTCATAACTTCTTTCTCTGCTCGCGCCCCGCTCGCCGCAGCCCCGCCGCGCCCCGCCCGCCGGAGCGCCACCCCATACCCGCCGGAGCACTGCCCCGCCCGCCGGAGCGCCGTCTCGCTCCGCCGGCGGCTAGTGCGCCCCGCTCGCTCGAGCGCCGTCCCGCCCGCCGGAGCCCCATCCCGCACCCGCCCGCCCAGCCGCTGGCGGGGTCGCGCCTGCCAGCACGCCCTGCCCCGCCTGCCGGAGCGTCGTCCCACCCGCTGGAGCCCCGCCCCGCACCCGATCGCCGGTGCGGCCGCGCTCGCCAGCCGCCCCGCTCCGCCCGTCGGAGCACCGCCCCGCCCGCCGAAGCCCCGCCCCGCACCCGGCCGCCTAGCCGCCGGCGAGGCCGCGCCCGCTAGCGCGCGTGAGGTCGCCAGGCCGCCGGCGAGGCCGCGCTCGCTAGCGCGCGCGAGGCCGCCTGGCCATCGGCGAGGTCGTGCCCGCCAGCACCTCAACCGTGCGTGCAACAGTGCCAGGAAGGAGATGTTTTTTTATTCTGATGCATGGCCCAAATTGCCAATGAGATAAAGACAAGAATGGAACTGTATCAAACACTTTTTGAGATATTAGATCCACGGTGGAGCAGCTCTATGGTGGAGCTAGCTGGATCTATGGATTTGGAGCTGTTTTTTCAGAGCTGGAGCTCTACCAAACAGGCCCTTATATAGCTGTATATTTTGCCCAAACCAGCAATGGCAGTATTTGTGGAAATGGAATGCACTTAACTCTAAAGAGAGTTCATTGCAATTATAATTAATTATGGTCACCATTACCTGCATCGAACCAGTCAATAATTATGATCTGAGTGAAAGAAAATAAATAGAACGTACGGATCTACAATCCATCTGTCACAATAATAATGTGATTTGGCTGGCATCCACTGTGATCCTATTCTGATTTGCACAACTGGAATAATTTAATACATATACATAGTCACCACATCATTTTTAATGTGTAGAGAAACCCTTAGCATCAATTTTCTGCATTAACCATAGTTGCGGTTGAAAGAATTCAACCACTCGTTGAGGGGTCATAGTTTATAAGTTTTTTCAGTGCACCTTATTTAACTGTATGATAAATAGTATGGAAGTACAACTCCATGTTGTACACACATATAAGCACATATAACCGATATAAATCAGGCTTGCTCGGTAGTGTGAGATGAGTATACAATGGGTCTAGTTATGTGGTGTCTAAACCTACTCGGAACGAGTAGCAATGGGAACAAAATTTATGGATATGCTGTCTGCTATGTACTCCCTCCGTGACGTCGTTGACTTTTTTTCATTTGTTTAACTATTCATCTTTTCTACAAATATTTTTGCAAATAGATAAACCTACAAGTTAAATCTAAAGTACATTTGACATAGACATAATGATACACACTTTCCTTTAGTTAACTAACTCGTTCAATATATATTGGTGGTCAAAGTTGGAGTAAAAAGTCAACGGTGTCATATATTTAAGAACGGAGGGAGTATATTATTAATTGTTGGGTATGCAGCTAGCGAATGCTTGCTCAAGAAAGCATATGGAGATGGCACGGCGAAAAACAGCATGGACTTATGCTTATTTTTTTTCCAAATTCATGAGAGTAATCATCATATGGCCTTTTGTTTTGGAATGAAGAGGCCATGGAAATACATTGCGAAACGGTGAGAGTATGCAAATAAAGCTTTACCCGGGAAAATAGAAACTGAAGCAACAAGTTTCTCTTTTCTTTCACATTTTGCGTTCGAATCAACTTTCTTGCAAAATTAATAAAATTTCCAGTAAAAAATGGAGTACGATGCTCCTTGCACAAATCTTCAGCCATCATGTAGACACTTGAACGACATTAACTGCATGTGTTAGTGGGTCGCAATATCTTACATTTACCCGTTGTCCTTCCAGGATGAAGAGAGAATGAGCATGGATGAGAAAACATTAATCAGAAAACATACTACATGTAAATCTTTAAAACATACTACACAACATTTTTTTATAGGTATGCTCTGCTTCAGATGAGATGATTAAATAGTACTCAACACATCAACACATCAAAATTCATGTGCCATCCTCTGGACCCACATGTGAGCGAATTAAGCTGCATAGTTTAGGCGATACCTGTTGTACTTATTTCTGACTTCTACTATTTATGTGGACACAAAGCACCCCCTTGAGGCCTTCCTTTCCGTAGAAGCAAGTGAACCACGCACACGCTCTGCTTGTCTGGTCAAATAGCTATCTAGGAGGAGGATGCATCATGAATTGAGGCATTTCGTCTGCAAGTAACAATTGTCATCCTGTCTGTTATTCCTTAAGTTGCTCAACCCAGAGCTGTGGCTCTGTGCTCAGCAACAACATTACTAAATGTTGCTGTATCTTCCTTGAGCACATGCACATCATCACTTTAAGATGAGCACAATCTCAAGCTAGGCATCCTTAAAGTTCTACGAAGTGTATGATATGATCACCATTACCAACATCATTGCACTTATCAGCACTGCTGGATGGTTTCAGGGAATGGAAACGATAGAACAGGAAGATGGATACAACAAGTGATACTGTAGTATTGTTGATCAATGAACTGGCACACATGTCTAGGTGTGCTGTTTATCATTTTGTAGTTGAGATAACAATCCTATCCATCATGTTGTGGATCAAAAATTCATGACACGTACAATTTTAGCTAGGAGAAGGTGGAGGAGCAGAAATGGAGGTGAGAAGAATTCCATGCATCCCTCATGTTATTACAAGTATTTAATGAACAGAGGAGACACTATTTTTTTTAAGGACAGAACAGAGGAGACAGTAGGGATTGATAAAGCGTGCCAAATTCAATTACTTATGCTTATAGATATATACTGAAAAACAGTTATCTGTATACACTGTCTTAGAGGCACCTACGCTCTAGATGGCTTGCATTGCTTTCCATATGTGTTTCAAGGAGGCAGGCCAGGCCGGTGATGCTAAATATAGCTAGGTGTGGGAATGGAGGCACCAAATGATTCAAGAAACTCAAGTCATGGTCCTTCTGGGGCGAAGGAACCATCCTTTTTTTTAGCAACATCTTCTACGACGACCTTGTTGCATCTCCCTAACCTAGAACGGCAGGGCTGGTGGCAACTACTAAATCTTGCGGCGCAGACCTCCAGTACTAATGGGTTTAGGGCTCTGGAAATGGTAGTGGTAACTGCTGTAAGGTGGCACTAATAACGGATGGTATTCCATAGAGTAATTAATTAGTGAGAATCAAGCAGAATCAACGTTGGCCTTTTCTCCTGGATGATGCATCTTTGCTAACATGACACTATGATTTCGATCGAGCCTAGCTAGAAACTTAAAAACTCTAGGTAATAAGCAATGTAAAATCCTTAGGAGATAAATTAAAACCAAAATCTAGAAGACCACTGAGTTGTACGTATGAATATATCAGGAACAAATCTACATTGTTCAAAAAATTAAAGAAAAATAATACAGTCCAATCAAGTGAGAGAGGTCGTCGTTGATTTGGTCTAGGCTGTGGTGCCACCGAGTTGATCGAGCTTAGCCGGCCGGCTGCACTCCGCCTTGGTGCAGCCCAACCTTATTAGCTACCCGTTTAAAAAGAGAGGTCCTACCGGGTGCGTTAAAAAAAAAAGATGGGAGTAGCTACAAGCGCGTATAGAAAATCCTCGTCCTACACACACACGTACACGTACACCACGCCAAGTGACAGCTTATAAAAAAAATCAGCTTTTGTAGTGGCAAATAAAATGTATCCCTATAAAAGATGGCTTGGCATCTCAAGTCCATACATATCCTTTTATGGTATTTGCAGAGGAAAAGTGAGGATGTGAATATGCTTCAGCATCAAGGATGTGAAAATATTTGTAGAAAATGGAGGCATCAGGAAACATCCAAATTGTTGAACTTGTGCTGCACCTCACGATTAAAAAAAAGCAGAGGTACCGTTCTGTAGTTCCGTGTGATCTTGAATAATGGTTTGTGCCTTCTCTTCTTGTGATCATCTCGCTAGTGGGTTTGGCAATGTCGCTCAAAGCATGCATATGTGGTATGGGTATCTCATGTAGTCTCAAGGGTGTGTCGGGAGCTAGTGCAAGGGAGCTTTTTAGAGCAAAGTTTTCTCACAAACTGTTTAATTTAATAGTCAAAGTCACGAGCTCTTTACTGTTGGCAGGTCTGTTTTTCTAAACACAGGAGCACTTTTTACCAATACAATGTGGTCTGGTTTTTGTAGAATTTGTATTACAATTTATTTCCATACTAGTAACTTTTATAAGGGTAAACACCGTCCGGACAGAGTCGGCTAAGAAGGCGACTAGTCTATTAAGAAATATAGTAATAATTATTCTTCATTCTTTGATTGATCGCCTCCTTTATACATAGTGAGAGGGTGGCTTGACCGCTTGACCCCTAAGCAAGATCCAATCATGTCTAATCGTTTCTCTAATTATATGGCTAGTGCCATTTTCTACCTTTCGACCTATGTATGGTTTCTGAACACTAAGTAGAAAACTGAGTATTAATCCCGGTTGGAAAGGTGCAAATCTCTCGAAACTATCTGGAATAAAGCAATCAGGACAAAAGGGGGTGTCTTTTATCCCGGGTCCCTCAACCGGGACTAAAGACCCTTTAGTCCCGGTTGGTATGGGCTGCCACGCCAGTCGCGATACAGGACCCCTTTATCATTCCCGGGGGGTCTCCCCACACGCGGAAGTCGCAAGTCACAAGTCACGCGAAATATGCACGTGTGTGGTTCGTGGGATTCGAACCCACGACCTCAAGCCTCGCGCGTAGCTTCCTTGCCATCCCACCTACACACCACATCTGACTATATAGCGGAACCAATCCTTTTATACTAACTCGTGGGGACCCTTTTATCTCAGTTGGAAACACCAACCGGGATAAAAGACCCCCTTTTATCCCGGTTGGTATTACAAACCGGGATAAAAGGGTCCGAAGAATTTAGTTCTGCCCCAGCCACACATGGGGGACCATTTTATCCCGGTTGGTAAAAGACCCCCTTTTATCCCAGTTGGTATTACAAATCGGGATAAAAGGGTCCGAGAGCTTTAGCTCTTTTTCAGGCACGCGTGAGGGACCCTTTTATCTTGGTTGGAGTTTCCAACCGGGATAAAAGACCCCATTTTATCCGGTTGGTGTCGTGAGCTTTAGTCCCGAGTGGTAACACCAACCGGGATTAAAAGGGTGACCTTTAGTCCGAGTTATTCTTACCACCCGAGACAAAAGGGTCCCCGCCGGGTAGCTGATTTTTTCACCCGGGACTAAAGGGTCCCCCATGGGTGGCTGATTTTTGAACCGGGACAAAAGATGACTTTTAGTTCCGGTTGTAAATACCAACCGGGAGTAAAGCTCCGTGCACCCCTTTTATATCAGGCCTACTTTAAATCGGGATTAAAAGAGGGCGCATCGAAAGTCAGTTCTCTACTAATGGAAATATCGTTGTTGATGGGTTTCGATCGTTATCTGTGTTCTCGATTTGATAGTTTTATTTCCAATGTTGTCAGAATACCGACTCTATTCTCGTTTCTGACAATATCATATCATTTTCATGTCCGAGGAAAGAAAATGTGAAAGTGAAAATGGTGGGCCATGAAAACATTTTGTATTTACTGGAGGCATTTTTAAATATTTTTTACTTCTCTTTTCTTTTTCTGATTATAAACAACTCAGAAATGGAAACAGAAGTGACATGATTCTTTATTATTCACTTTATTGTTACACTTATATATTTCAAATCACCCTCATTGTAAAATTAATAACGTTTTCAGTAAAGACTGGAGTACTTTATATTCTCCTTGCTTGTACTAGCAGCCATCATGTAGACATTTGACTAGAATAACATTAACTAGTGGGTCACAGTACCCTACATTTACGCATTGTCCTTCCACGATGAACAATGGCAGCATCTCAGAGTCTAGATTATAAATTGGCGGATTAGTTACCATCCTGGTTCATCACTTGTAAGAGATTCCGGTGAACGAAACAGTGAATACACGACATGCATCATGGTCTCATGGAGAGGCACAAAATTTGTAGGAAATGGAGGTGTCAGGATTTTATGTCTGAGAAAGTGAAGAACTTGTTGCTGGCGCAGTGCATAATATAGAACTAGCTAGAGTTACTGTTGTAAAGCTAGTGTCTAATTCTTGAGTTAGCTAGTTCTCTGCTCCTCGAGTCATGCTTGCCCAGCCTGGCAGATCCCAAGCCTCTCCAAATCCAATATGCAATGGGGATCCAAACAATGTTACATTTGTGTTTGCTAAAACATTTTCCAAATCCAGCGAATGGGGTTTCTACAGATTCTCTATGTATGGTTACAAACCATAGCTACATTATCTCAGTCACATATACCACAAATGGCTAGTTGCGAATGGTTTTTTTTTTCCGGATAAAGCTGTGAGAATAGGGTTGCCCAAGTCTACGATACTTCTGCATTTTAAATCAGAAGTAGACAGGCTGTGTAGAAAATAGCAACCCTCATCCATTTTTTAAACAACAGGATGCAATATCCGTCAGTTCAGAATTTAAGTGGGAACTTTATTTGTGCATTATGGTAAATTTTATGTTCCATATGTGCTTAATACTTAATTCGATTGGTACACATATACATTTTTTATATGTTCGCTCTGTTTCTGTGGAGACGGAGAATAATTAAAATCATGCATACATATGTCCTACTTATGTATCTCGAGTCTACTACTCCTTCCGTTCCAAATTATAAGTCATGTATTTCGAGTCTACTACTCCCTCCGTTCTAAATTACAAGTCATTCCAATTTTCTTGGAGAGTCAAACCATTTTATATTTGACCAAAATTATAGAGAGGATCACAAAGATTTATGACACCGGATAGATATACTATGAAAATATATTTACTAAGGAAACTAATGATACTTATTTGGTATCATGAATATTGTATAAATTTGGTCAAACTTACGATGCTTTGACTCTCCAAAAAAAATTGAAATGACTTATAATTTGGAATGGAAAGAATGTTTATGTTGGGTGATGATATCAAACACCTCCTCGAGGCCTTCCCTTCAGTAAAGCTAGTGAACTAGGTACGCTCTAAGGGCTTGTTTGGATGTGATCGTGGCCAGGCAGCGTCGCCAGCCCGGGAGACCAAAATCGGATGCTTGGGAGTACTGCTGTAGACCTGATCAGGCCCTAAGATTGTAACTTGTCTGATCAAATATAGGAGGAGGAGGCATCTGTTCTGCAAGTAGGGATCATACTTCCTGTTCTGCCTGAAGTAACCTTGACACAATGTACTATCGCTCTGTGCTCACCTACAATAATAACATGAATCACCTACATTTGCTCCTACCGTCAGCCCCCAGTAAATACGGATATTAGCTATACATTTTGTTTTTTCTTTCGGGTAACATTCATTTAAAAACCTTCATATTTCAGTCAACTCTTCACAAAAAGGTGAAATTTTCGGGCAACTCTCGTTCTACCGGCAATTTTCGATCTCCTCTGATTTTTTTTTCAAAAGCAGTAGGCTGAAACCAGGAAGTGCAACATGGCCACAGGAATACGCCTCTCAGATAGCTCTCCATTATTACAGTAGTAGATGAGATTACTACTAATTGTAAAGCAGCACTCTTTGTGCAATTCACGTAATTTGGCAGGATGTGAAATGTGATCGACTCTTTTCACAGTGTATTGCTTGCTGCTAATTTCTTGTAAAATAGTGTGGTATATTTTGGTTTGTGACATTTCGACATTATTTTACGTGTGTTTGTGCCCAAGTGGCAAAGTAAGCTCCCTCCAAAATATAAATTGGCAAAAATAGGGCGCAAAGACTGCTGTATACCCATTTTCTTACAAAGTTGTTGATGAGGACGTGACGACCGATGATACTAGATATAGCTAGGTGTGGGAATGTGAGGCATCATTAAGAATTCAAGCAATGCAAGACATCTGTTCGCCTTGTTCCTTTGGAGTGAAGTATCTACCATTTCTTCACCTGCATCTATATCCTCTGACGACCTCATTGCATCTCACAAAACCTACATTGGCTGGGGCAGTGTGTAAACCATGTAATGCACACCCCTAGTACCAACAAGTAGGGCCGGTTGTGGTAACTAGCTACTGTAGTCCTATTACGTGCCACTAACAAGGTTTTAAATAGAGGAATTAATTACTCTGAATCTAGCAGAATCAAGCTTGGCCTTTCTACCTCGATGATGCATGCTCACTATGGCACTACGATTTTCGGGTGAGCTAAGAGACTGAACTCTAAGTAAACAACATAAAATCCTTGGGAGATGAATAACTACAATGACGAAGACCTAATGACCGTTTTGAATACTAGGAACGAAGTTAGATAATTTGTTGTCTAGGATGGTGCCACCTGCCACAGCACAGAGTTGAGCAAGCTTGAGCCAGCCGGCTCCACTCCAGTTCCTGGCCTTGCTGCAAGTGCAACCACCGTCCTCCCGTGTTAGGCATAGCTATGAAATTAAGACGACTAGGCATCCTAATAAGTCCATACCCTTTTATGAGATCTCCAGAGTAAAATATAGGATGAGAACACACGATGCACAAATCTTTGTAGGAAATGGAAGCATCGTTAGTTCGGGTCCGAGTAATTGTTTGTGCATGCCATCTTTGTGATGATCATGCTACTAGGTTTGGCAAAGTCGATCAAGCAAGGCATGCATACAGCTGCGGAGCACGAGGCCCTCTGGTAGTACCCAAGAACCTGGGGAGCGAGCTGAAGGGAACTTTCTGTTGCAAGAGCGCCATCAAAAACATTGCTTCGTTTGCTAGTCAAATCTCGTATGCCAGCTCTTTACCATTTGGCACATTGCTTCTTTTTTTTTTTGTAAACACGGGAGCATTTCCGTAATGGAGACAAAATTTGTGGCCTTTTTGGACTCTAGCATCTCCATTTTTATGTAAGCCAATCATGTCATGTCTGTCTTGAAATATTCTGAAACTCGGTAGCTACATTCATCTTTTAATTATGTCGTTATGAGAAAATATTTCTTGTCTGCAGCAGACTTGTGAAGCAGGAAAGTAGTTGCCTAATGTATTAGGTCACGACATCATTAAGCATTCTCGATTGAAGCCTTGCCTATTAAGGCAGCAGAGACCAGAGACATGTGCAATCCTTCAGTGCAGGAGTAAAGATGCGAATGTATACAACTAGTCATCTCATCACTATATAACATCAACTTCGTGATCCAAGTAGGCAATTCCACATGTTGAAAGTGTCCAGACGGGGTGTTGTGGAGAGAGATGAGTGGATTAGTATGAGGGGTGACCTGGAGCAGGTCCTATTACAAGGAACAAGATGATACGGTCCTATGGCTGTTAGAGGGGAAAAAGAGCTATTCTACAAGATCACTTTACAGATTTATAGTCAGCCCGGGTGTGTGTGAATCAGAGGATGGTGGACGTCTGGAATACGAAGCTTCCTCTAAAAATACAAATCTTCCTGTGGATGCTTTGGCATGACAGACTGCAGACTGCTGTCCAGTACTTAAAAGAGAGAGATTGGGATGGGCCCAAAGAATGCAAACTCTGCAGAGAGCAGGAGGCTGCCGATCATCTAATATTCAGATGCCCGCTGGCTTCCTTCGTGTGGTGTTGGATTAGAGATAGCCTAGGATGGGATGAGATCCCGGCCAGCCTAATTGAATTCACAGATAGCTAGCAAGCTGGGGGGCCCCAAGCGAAACCGTGACCTGTTGGTCTATTTGATTGCTGGTGTGAGCTGGGCATTATGGCGCGCCATATTCAGCGTTCTTTTTTCACTACTCAGGCACAAAGAGGAAACAAAGAGTAGAATGAGAATACAGCATGTCACCATGAAGATGCAGAAGGTATGTGTCAGCAGGAGGTGGAGGCACGGGGAATTTCTATTCAAGCAACCTTGGCCAAATTTCAAGCTGAGAAGACAAAAAATGTGCGGGAACACATTTTGCAAGCACTCTCAGTGCTACGCGCTGTTGTCTGCTTCTTCTCCGCATAGTGTTTGCGCTAGCAAGGATTGAATGGCGTCACAGATGGGAATCCCAAGCGTGAACCACAGTTGTACTTAGTTAATCTGAGTTAAGAAAAAAATGTTGATCTGAGTTACATTAAAAAAAAATGTTGATTCTGGAGTTAAGAAATAGGTCATGACTAGTAGTCCTCGCTTTTAATGTCGCAACCATCACCATGCTAAATTTGCAGTTGCAGACAAAGGAACTAATGCGCAGTTAGACCATTCTTCGCTGTGCATCAGAAAAATGCTAGCCGTGCTCCCTTTACCAGCGCAGACCCGAAAATTTTCTAGCACGAATGCGGCTGTTGTGCAGCACCCGTGTACGTCAACGGCTACTATGCTTGAGTCTTTGAGATAGCCCGTTTTACACGTAGCAATGTAGCGCGTAAATGAATGGTTTTTATGCAAAGTTTGAGTAATGAAATAATTTTAGCTACTCCCTAAGCTAGTTAGTCAAGCGTTTTTATTTGGTTATTATGAGAAAAAAATGAAGAGTCCCAAATTTTAGAAAACTTTAAAATGGTCAAAATTTTGGGGGTGTTACATGGGTCCATGTAGAAAGTGTCCCACAATACATGTAAATACCTTTGTACTTATACCCAAAACCAAGCACCCATATATACATGCCATTTTTATGAATATAAAATGTCCCTACTCCAAGAGAGAGAAGAAAGAGGAGACACATATTTGGCACAAAACAGTCAGTTTTCTCAAAACAAGAAAGCAAGAACATCAGTCATGGGTTGCTTGCCTCGCGATTGCTCCTCTTCCCAAGATTGTGGCCTCCCCCTTGAGGAGTTTGTATTCTCAAGGGGAGGCTCTCGCCTCTTCCGTCTACAACTCAAACTGAATTTCAGTTAGTGCACAAGATATTGGTACCAAGTATGAAATAGGAGGACTGCAAGAAATGTACGAGACTAGGAATTATACAACAAATGCCCTCATATATCATTCATTCCTCACAAAAAAGTACCATTCATTCGATACACAGAACATTCAGAAATCCTATGGTTTTACTATAAAGGATAAAGCACAAACTGATGTCTTCAGTGATATTTCTCAGTATTTGACAGCAGACCGAAAAGTTAGATATAAAGAACCAACATTCTCTGAGTAGCTAGTACGTAGTTGTACACTTGTAGTTTATTTCCAGTATTTTCACACAAGTAACAAGCACTGATGCTCTAATTTTTGTACCAAATGTATAGTACACCGAGCATTATGAAGTGGCAAGAAACAGTAGCGTCCCTCAACATGAACAAGTTTGTTTGACACTAGCATTAGTAAAACTTTATATGGGCATTCGAGCGTGTTCATCATGTGAAATAATTGCAATTGGTAGTTGAACAAATTTGTTGAGTTCAACACACACATCCTAAATAAATCTTGAGGGAGCCAATAACATGATTTTGTGGTTGCTCTGGTACATATATAGTTGCTGGTCCTGTTGGCAGCCGGCTCACGGGAGTCTTGACAACAACATACATTGGCAAGTCCATGTGTCCGCAACATTCTGAATCAGCCAAGTACCGGGACACCAACTCTGTGGCCAATAATCATTATGTATAATTCATGAGAGATGGCAGTACCAAATTAAATAGGAAGGGGAGGCACCGGGACATCAGGTTCAACTTTTCCCAACTGAGTCTGTCCATGTAGGAGATGTGAAGGAACGAAAGGGCGACCAGAGGGGGGTGAATGAGAGCCTATAAAATTCTTTACGAGAACAAGACCTATGTCCCAAACGCAACCCCAAAGCACACTGCGCGTTGTATCGCCAAGATGATCCAAGTCAACTCGTGACAAGCTCACCCTAGGAACGATAGTAAACGCTCAAGTCATAACGGAAACAAATTATGAATCGACTCCACTAAGTTTGAGCAAAAAAGATTAAGCAAAGACACTACTGGCTGCTAACAAACCTCACTTTGACTAATCATGCAACAATCCAATAATAAAAAAAACTTATCTAACAAGCAAGGATTAGCAAAGGAAAGTGCTAAATAAATACCTGATCACGTTACAAGAATTAACTAGCTTAGTGCACAAATTAACAGGGAGGAATAAATTTAGCTCACTGTGCTTAGGCTTTTTTCTTTTTCATGCGTGCTTGCTGTAGCATGGCCTGGCAGCTGCGTGATTCACTTGCTAGCTGGGCCTTTGCCTGCTCCCGCAACTGTGCTGGGCCACGGCCTGGTTCACCAGCTGGTCGGCCTGCTGGTTCCTCCTGAACCTGTGTCGCTGCTGGACCGTGGGTGTGCAGCTGCGCTGGGCTGCTTGGCACGTGCGAACTGGGCCGGCTTTGCTCAAGCCTGCGTTGCACACGAGCGTGCTGCACCTGCTGCTGCGAATCGCTTTGCTCGACGCCTGCACAAGGAACAACAGAAAGAACCGAAGAACACAACAAGAACGCCGGCCACACTTCAATCCAAAATTCCTTTCTCGATACTCCACAATTCGACACGAAACTTGAGACAAGGATGCAATACCCCAAGGTCAAATAGATCCATGAGACAACTCTCAAAAAGCTCAAGTATTCATCACTAATCTTGAAGAAAACCGAAACCCTAACTCAAGAACACGATTCGGAAAAATTCAAAATTCAAGTCGGATTCGTGAGGGATTTGAAGGGGGATCATATCAAAGGTGCTTCTCAAGGACCTAGCAACATTTCCCTTCAGCCAATCTCACGAGATTCGAGCTCAAACACGAAGAACAATAAATCCCCAAAAATAGCTCCGAAAATAGCGAAATAGAAAAACGCTCGGGAGACAAAGATTTAGCATGAATTGAGACATCAAAACACAACTAAATCATGAGGACAACATCTTTACAAGATGAGGACTAGCCTCCTCCCTTCATCCACCCACTAAAGATGAAGAAATCAAGAGAAAAGAGTAATCACTCTCTAATCTCCCTCTCTCCTCTCACCTTAAGCACATGACTAGCCTCTAAGCCAAAAGATAATGAGTTGCTAAGCAAAGAGGTGCTGAAATAACCAGCCCCCCATCCCTATTTATAGTCCAGGACGAAAGACTATACTACCCCTACAGCTACAACTAAGATAACTACCCACACAGGGGCATTTTGGTCCAAGTTTTTATCCGCGCATCGAACGGACACGCCGCCTGTTGGAGGTATGCCCTAGAGGCAATCATAGAGATGATGATATTCCATTTGTATCCATGGAAATGCAAAACCTAACAAGCTTCTCAAATATATCACAATGCACTCTCAAAGGCCACTAGGGAGATAAAGCTTGATAGATCATAAGAAACAATAGCATCGCCAACAAGATGATATCAAGTTACAATAGTGGAGGTGAAGCAAGTATCAAGTTTTAGCAATGTATAAAAAGATAACCACATGAGCATTCACCTAGTTAAGAATCACCCAATCAAGAATAGACTAGTCCATCAAGAGCTCATACTAGGAAAATCCATTTTCAACAAGAGATCATTGCAAACACCCACATATGCACCCCAAGTCATGTTTAAAGCTTGTTGAAACCAAGTGTCTACTTCTTTTGGTAGACATCTTGTAACAACTAAGCAAGCAATAATATCACATTAAGCACAAAAACTTGGTGAATTTATGAAGTTTTCAGCATATTTCTTTTCAGTATTCACACAAAGCAAAATACATGAAGTGCCTTTGCGGCACAAAGAAGCCATGCTTCCCCAAGGGGTGCATCATGGGCTAAACATTTGCAATGATACCTAGATCTTTGACCCAATTGAAAAGAACATGAATTCCAAACATAAGCTAGATATGGAACCAGTATTCAACCAAGGACAAACCATAACCAAGCATCTACTCATGGGTGATAAGCAAGTTAATAGAGTAGAATTTAGCATTGAATTTCAAAAATAGTTATCTCAACAAGTATACAATATCATCAAGAGCATAACTGCACATTGCATCAAAATCACCAACCACAGCACTACCTCACAAGTAGCATAAGGGAGTACACAAGATATATAGGAGAAGCTCATCTAGTGCAACATGATACAAAATGCAATATGATACAAAATGCATGGAAACTAAGCTAAAATGATACAGATGAACAACAGGCCATACCCAAATGTGAACTAAGGTAAAGCATGACATGATGTTCATATGTATCATCCACCACAATATATCACAAAAGATAGCATGATAAGATATACATGAAAAACTCAAAGCTATCATGAACAAGTGACTATCCTACCATGTTTTGTACAAAAATGATACAAGTATAATACAAGAGAAGCTCCAAAAACCCAACTCAGAAAGGAAAGAAAACACCCAACTCCCCCCGCAAACGAGCAAAATTGGCTTGATCCAGGGGTTTGGTGAAAATGTCCGCGAGTTGGTTTTGGGTAGCAACATAGCCAAGGTCAATATCCCCTTTCTCAACATGATCTCTCAGAAAATGATATCTCACATCAATGTGTTTAGTTTTTGAGTGGAGAACGGGGTTCTTGGCTACACTAATGGCACTCGTGCTGTCACAAAGAAGATTTACACGAGTAAAATCCAAACCAAAGTCTCTCAAAGTGGAAATCATCCAAAGCAGCTGAGAACAACAGCTAGCAGCAGCAACATACTCAGCTTCGGTGGTAGACTGAGCAACACTAGATTGTTTGCGAGAAGACCAAGAGATCAAAGACGAACCGAGAAACTGGCAAGTACCCGAGGTAGACTTGCGATCCAAGTGACACCCAGCAAAGTCCGCATCGGAATATCCCCGGAGCGTGAGTGTCGAGGAGGCAGAATACCACAAACCGAACTCAGGGGTAAAGCGGAGGTACCTCAAGATCCTCTTCACTGCTTGACGGTGAGATGTCCTCGGTGAAGCCTGAAAACGAGCGCACAGACACACAGCGAAGTGTATGTCCGGCCTCGTTGCCGTCAGGTACAAGAGGGAGCCGATCATGCTTCTGTACTCCTTCTGGTCCACCGATTCGCCATCTTCATCCGATCTAGTGCCGTCGTCGTACCCATGGGTGTGGAGAGTGGCTTAGCATCAGCCATGTCAAACTTCCTCAACACGTCCTTCGTGTACTTCCCTTGGTGAACGAAGGTTCCTTCCTTACTTTGCTTGATCTGTAGCCCGAGGAAGAAGGTCAATTCACCCATCATCAACATCTCGAACTCCCTGCTCATGTCATCTGCAAACTTGGCAACCAAAGCATGAGAAGAACCACCAAAGATAATATCATCCACGTATATCTGAACAATCAATAAGCCATTACCTTGCTTGAGGAGAAAGAGTATTTTATCAACTGATCCCATTTCAAACCCATTCCCAATCAAAAAGGATTTCAATCTAGCATACCACGCTCGGGGTGCTTGTTTTAGGCCATAGAGAGCTTTCTGGAGTTTGAAAATACGATCAGGATATTTAGGACTCTCAAAACCAGGAGGTTGTTTTACATACACTTCCTCCTCTATGAAACCATTTAGGAAGGCACTTTTCACATCCATTTGGAAGAGCTTAAAACCTTTAGCCACAAAGAAGGCTAGAAGGATTCTAATTGCTTCCAAACGGGCAACAGGGGCAAAGGTTTCCTCATAATCTATCCCCTCTTTTTGGCTAAAACCTTGGGCAACCAACCTCGCTTTGTTTCTCACAATCAACCCATCCTCACCTTGTTTGTTTTTGAAAACCCATTTTGTTCCTATAGGATGGCAATTTGGAGGTGGTTCAACTAAAACCCAAACCCTGTTTCGCTCAAAGTTCTCCAACTCCTCATGCATGGCATTAACCCAATTTGAATCAGATAAAGCATGTCCAATATCTCGGGGTTCGAAAGAGGCAACAAATGCAGAATGTGCAAAGTGTGAAATATGCCTAGAGCTGTGCCTAGTGGTGCGTTCATGTAAGTTACCGATCATCTGTTTTGGAGGATGACGATGTTGAATGTGCCGTGGAGCCTCTCGCTCTGAAGTCGCCTCCCCCTCAACAGCAGCTGGATCACTCTGATCTTCTTCTTCTTCATCCTGTAGTGGTACTGGTTGATGGCTTGAAATAGTGGAAGTAGAGGTAGGGCCATCAACTCTCGTAGTCGAAGTAGAAGGTACAGGTGCAACAGCTGGAGCTCGGTCAATCTCATCATCCTCTTCCTCACCACCATCTACACGCTCTTCCTCTTCCTCAAATATACTTTGCCCCATTTCATGTTCACCTGCAACTTCAAAGACAGGAGTTGTGCAAGGAATAGTTTCATCGAATGTAATCTCACAAGTTTCCACGATCCGGTTAGTTTCAAGGTTAAGCACACGATAAGCACGACTATGAGAAGCATAACCAAGAAAAATCCCATCCGTAGAATGAGACTCAAATTTATCCAAATTTCCTTACTTGAGAATGAAACACTTGCAACCAAACACCCTCAGGTGACTCACTTTGGGGGAACGTTGATGCATCAGCTCATAAGAAGTTTTCTTCAGGAAAGCTTGCAAAAAGATTCGATTGGACACATAGCAAGCAGTGTTGACGGCTTCGGCCTAATATTTTCTAGGAGTCCGATGCTCATCAAGCATCGTCCTAGCCATTTCACAAAGGGTCCGATTCTTCCATTCAACAACACCATTCTGAGGAGGGACATAAGGCGAAGAAAACTGGTGTTCAAGACCAAGATCATTGCAAAAGGCTTTAAAACGAGCGTTCTTGAATTCTGTGCCATTGTCACTGCGGATAGCTCTCATGACATCTTTTGGTCGCTCGTTTCTCAACCTCAAGATCAAATCTCGAACAAAAGGAAATGCCTCATCCTTAGATTCCATGAAGAAAACCCATGAATACCTCGAAAAATCATCAACGATCACAAGCACATACCACTTCCCACCGACTGAACAAACACGAACTGGACCAACAGTGTCCATATGCAACAGCTCGCCTGGATGTTCAGTCATCACCTGATTCACAGGTGGATGGGAAGCAGCAACCATCTTCCCATGTCAACAGGGAGCACAAACAAGATCTTTCTCAAACTTTAATTTGGGCAAACCACGAATAAGATCCAAAGTACTCAAGCGGGAAAGCAAATCAAAGCTCAAATGACCCAATCTCCTATGCCATTTCCAAAGTTCAGAAGATGAGCCAGCCACTAAACACCGAGAGAGACCAAATGACTTGGAAAACTCAACTCGAAACACTTGACCATCGGGGACGATCATACACACAAGATCGCCTTGAGAGTCTAAAATCCTTGAGGTCCCTTGCTTAAAACGGACCTCAAAACCATCATCAAGCAGTTGCGACATAGAGAGCAAATTGAAACCAAGAGAATCAACTAGAGCAACTCGCTTGAGCATGAAATTCTCACTCACCTTGATAACACCTTCAGACAACACCTTACCTTTGCTATTATCCCCAAAAGTGATGTACTCCTTGGTCATCACCGGGGTGAGGCTGGAGAACCATCTGCGATCACCGGTCATGTGTCGAGAGCAACCGGAATCAATAAGCCACGTGTTCTCCAGGCCTCCGACCTGCTCAAACAAAGGGAGACCAAGGATGAGCAAATGACTCAACACTGGGGTTAGAAAAACAAGTAGAATACCAGTGTCGAACCATTTGCTCAAGAGTAGGGTTATCAAAATCAACCATCTCTCGTCTCACAGGAGGACTACGGCCAACGCTAGGGGGAAAACGTGGTCCGTCGTAGCTCCGAGACTCAAAGCCACGGCCATATTGTCCTGGGCCATATTGATCATGGCGAGGAGCATGCCTAGCAAAAACACGCGAAGGAGCAAAACGCACACTATCCACACGACGAGGTGGGGGAGCTGCTCTAGGCGCATGTACACCATGAGAAGGGTGGTACATATCCCTGTTGCCCCACTCACGCTCACACCTCAAAGCCTTCTTCTTGCAAAAGCAAAACTCCTCAAGGTGACCCCATCTCTTGCAATACTCACAGTGGAATCTAGCAGGCTGTTTTGGCTGAGGATTCACTCTAGGTTGTGGCTTGTCTTGGGGTTTTGGTGGAGGTTTCTTAGGAGCAATTTCTGGAAGTGTGTCAAGTTTGTTCTTGAGGTGGTTTGGCTTTTCCACCCAAATGGCTTTCTTGGGTGCTTTAGGTGGTGTCTCAATGAAAATTCCATCTCTCACACAGACAAGTTTTGCTCACAAGCTGGATTGGGTTGCTCTCTATTTTTAGTGGGTGACTCTCGAGGGATGTAATCAATTGGTGGCTCACACGGATTGTAGCTTGGTTTCTTTCTCTCACCACTATTTTGACCCACCTTCTCATACAACCCATCAAAGAACTTGTGCAACCCATTAAAAAGACATCCCTTCATAACCGACCCAAGCCAAAAACCATCAGCCCTTTTGAACTCCTGAATCATCATACCTAGCTGAGGTTCCCTACTTGACACCCAACTAAGAACAGTGCGCAAGTAGGAGTTTTCATCCTCAACATGTTGCAAATTAAGCTTGAGTTCAGGACAAACAGTGCATTCAGGAAGTTTAGATCTAGCAATGAACTCAGACTTCTCTAAAGCACTAAGCTTAGCACATGCATCATCCAACTGAACTTGCAAAGCAGGGCAAGACTTACATGCACCAAGCAAAATAGGTCTAGTCTTGACCTCATCTAAAGCAGCCCTAGTCAAATCCAATTCATCTACCAACAAAGCATGCTTAGATTGTAAAGATGCAAGACTAGCCATATGAACACCACATTCATCACACTCAACAACATCAGAAACAGTAGAAGTAGATTTAAGCATATCTATCTCAATCAAGGCACTTTCTAACTTAGCCTTAAGCTCAACTCGCTCTTTAGCAGCATTCTTAAGTAGTTTATCTTGATTGATTAGGCAATCATTAAGTTCTTCTACTTATAGAGCAAGTTGTTCAGGAGTAGGCTTTACCTCAGTTTCTGTGTCGGAGTCACTTTCCTTGTCATCCTTCTTGGAGTTGAGAGCCATGACACAATACCCGTCGTGGTTCTTGTCGGAGTAGAAGCAGAGGCCATTGAAGTTTTTGCCGTCCTTCTTCTTTGCCTTGCGGTCGTCGTCCTCCTCGCTTGAGCTTGAGTCGGTGTGGTCGTCGGTGTCGGAGTCGACGTCGCTGAGGGAGGCGATGAAGGCACGTGCTTTGGCCTTCTTGCGATACTCCTTCTTCTCGCGGTCGGTGTACTTCTTCTTCTTCTTGGTGCCGTCCTTGTTCTTGTGCTTGTTGTAGTCGTACTTGCTCTTGGTTTTGTTCTTGTCGGGGCAGTCGGCGGCGAAGTGACCTGGCTTGCCACAATCGAAGCAGTTGTTGTTATTCCTTCGCCTGTTCTTGCGGTTGTCGTTGAAGCGCATGAATCGCCTCATGATCAAGGCGAGTTCATCATCATCAAGAACCTCCAGCTGCTCCTCTGAAACAGAAACCAAAGAAGACAAGGCAAACGACCTAGAAGAAGAGTTACTCAAAGACTTAGGCTGTCCAGAGCCTGACATGAGAGCCATACTATTTTGATCAGTAGGGCCTCCTTGTTTTGCTCGGAGCCTCTTGTCAACCTCCGTGGATTTCAACTTGGCAAAGAGTTCATCAGTGGAAAGTGTTTCATAGTTCGGTGACTCGATGATAGCATCAACCTTCGTACCCCACACTTCGTGATCCAAGGCATGCAGGAGCTTTAAAGCTCTATCATGATCAGTGTAGGGTAATATGGTGATATTTGCTTTCATCTTGTTCACAATAGCCAAGAAACGCTGAAACAAAGCATCGGCAGACTCACCAGGCAAATGAACAAAGTTCTCATACTCACGCTTATAAGTCTCAAAGAGTCTAGCCTTCACCTGACTGTTTCCCTCGTGGAAACTCTGAAGTCGAGACCAAATCTCATGAGCAAGAGAGAGATCTTCGACTCGATCGAACTCAGCACGACTCAGACTCGCAAACAGAATATCAACCGCGTTGCTGTTGGCGTGATACTTATCCCTTTCATCCTGAGTCACACGAGTAGCAGGAATCACATAAGTCACATCCTGAGTGATTTCCCAAACCCCTGCTCCCCTACTATTTAGATGGGCTCTCATGCGAGTTTTCCAATACTGATAATCAGAGTCATCAAAGTAGGGTGCAGCGGTCGAGGAAGAACGCTCAGAGGTCGCCATAATAGTTTTCGAAACCGATTAGGGTATGGAGAAACCTTAACCGGCTCTGATACCAATTGAAGGACCGAAAGAGCGACCAGAGGGGGGGTGAATGGGAGCCTATAAAAATTCTTTACGAGAACAAGGCCTATGTCCCAAACGCAACCCCAAAGCACACTACGCGTTGTATCGCCAAGATGACCCAAGTCAACTCGTGACAAGCTCACCCTAGGAACGATAGTAAACGCTCAAGTCACAACGGAAACAAATTATGAATCGACTCCACTAAGTTTGAGCAAAAAAGATTAAGCAAAGACACTACTGGCTGCTAACATACCTCACTTTGACTAATCATGCAACAATCTAATAATAAAAAAAAACTTATCTAACAAGCAAGGATTAGCAAAGAAAAATGCTAAATAAATACCTGATCACGTTACAAGAATTAACTAGCTTAGTGCACAAATTAACAGGGAGGAACAAATTTAGCTCACTGTGCTTAGGCTTTTTTCTTTTTCATGCGTGCTTGCTGTAGCATGGCCTGGCAGCTGCGTGATTCACTTGCTAGCTGGGCCTTTGCCTGCTCCCGCAACTGTGCTGGGCCACGGCCTGGTTCACCAGCTGGTCGGCCTGCTGGTTCCTCCTGAACCTGTGTCGCTGCTGGGCCGTGGGTGTGCAGCTGCGCTGGGCTGCTTGGCACGTGCGAACTGGGCCGGCTTTGCTCAAGCCTGCGTTGCACACGAGCGTGCTGCACCTGCTGCTGCGAATCGCTTTGCTCGACACCTGCACAAGGAAGAACAGAAAGAACCGAAGAAGACAACAAGAACGCCGGCCACACTTCAATCCAAAATTCCTTTCTCGATACTCCACGATTTGACACGAAACTTGAGACAAGGATGCAATACCCCAAGGTCAAATAGATCCATGAGACAACTCTCAAAAAGCTCAAGTATTCATCACTAATCTTGAAGAAAACCGAAACCCTAACTCAAGAACACGATTCGGAAAAATTCAAAATTCAAGCCGGATTCGTGAGGGATTTGAAGGGGGATCATATCAAAGGTGCTTCTCAAGGACCTAGCAACATTTCCCTTCAGCCAATCTCACGAGATTCGAGCTCAAACACGAAGAACACTAAATCCCCAAAAATAGCTCCGAAAATAGCGAAATAGAAAAACGCTCGGGAGACAAAGATTTAGCATGAATTGAGACATCAAAACACAACTAAATCATGAGGACAACATCTTTACAAGATGAGGACTAGCCTCCTCCCTTCATCCACCCACTAAAGATGAAGAAATCAAGAGAAAAGAGTAATCACTCTCTAATCTCCCTCTCTCCTCTCACCTTAAGCACATGACTAGCCTCTAAGCCAAAAGATAATGAGTTGCTAAGCAAAGAGGTGCTGAAATAACCAGCCCCCATCCCTATTTATAGTCCAGGACGAAAGACTATACTACCCCTACAGCTACAACTAAGATAACTACCCACACAGGGGCATTTTGGTCCAAGTTTTTATCCGCGCATCGGACGGACACGCCGCCTTCACGACTTTGCTTCGCCTCGACGCAAGCTTCGCGATGACGCCACGTGCCCTCCTTCTCGAAGCTCCGGCCGCACCGGGCTCGCCCCCGGTTTTGAGGCCCAAACCGGGAAACCTGCCTGCACAGTGGTTTTGAGGCCCAAACGACCCAAACCGTCCATTGACGTGTGTCCGGCCTCCGCCAAGCCTCCCGCTTGACTCGACTGACGCCGTCTCCTTCCTGTCATGCCCTCTCGCCATTCTGTGCACCATGTGGACCGCCCGTGACTTCGCCCGGACTCCTCGGGTCCATCGGTCCAAGCCTACTCGCGTTCATCCTTCACCGCCCTTGGTCCATCGGCATGAACCTTTCGCTTGACCTTCACCGCACTCCGTCGACCGCCACGTCACATCCTACACCTGCACATCACAAGCCAAGAGCAACATCAAACCAACACAACGTTGTCAATCACTCATCATCCAAGGGTGACCACCATTGGTCCTCAAGATGAAGCATATGAATACGGTAACCCTGTTATTTCCCATTACGTGCGAGGGCTCTAAGTTTGTGGTAGTGCGAACAACCCTATATATTTTGGTTCAGGGGTGACTCATCGTGCAGGCGTTACGCCTCGTTGGCAAGTTGGACATTTCAGCTGTCACATTTGGGAACAATTAGCGTCTAGTGCAGAGGAGAAACAAAGCTATTACTTTTTTACATGATCAATGAAGTTCACAATAAGTTCTCCAAAATAACTCAAATTATTGCAATGGAAGGTTTGGAGCCACATAATCCAAAGTTGATGGCTGCGAATTCAGAAAACTAACCATTTGCTTCAGCATCTAACCTCGCAATGTACAAACGAATCTCCTGTTATTTGTTGTAAAGAACCACTGTTCTGAATTTTTTATGTTCTAATGTCAAGATAATAATATTTGAAAATGCCTGATTCTTCTTAAAATAAAAAATTTAAACTTTCACTGGTCTTATATTCCCAATATGTGCTGCAAATGTTATGAATTAGGTGTGGATCATCTATAAACTCAACTCACAGAACTGACGCCTGATGGTTGTTTGATTGGCTTCATCCACCACCTTGAGACTAATCAACAGATACGTCATACATATACACTCTATGTTGTATTTGGTTCAGAAACCAGCTAGTTCACTTTCTTCAAAGAATCCAAAATGCACTGAAGAGGGTCATCAAGGTGTGTAGAAAATGTGATGCTACATCTGCATTCACTGGAAAAAAAAGTGTAGGAAGAGGAGGAACTAGGAATTCATGATTAAGATCTTAATTATATTTATTTTGAGAAAATTCAAAGTCGTCAGCTGGAAGGGAAAGACAAATGATGAAAGCCCCCGAGCACGCAGATGTTAAGAGGAAGCACCAGAGCTGGAGGTCGATGAGAATGCACCCTTCGGTTGTTCCGCCTCCGAATACAACTTTGCCAGCCTGGCTAATGCACAAGGCTTTTTTGCTAATATGCTGCAGCAATGTCTCCTAAAAATGTAAAAAGTGTGATTGATAAGGGAGAGAGAAAAGATATTGGGTAGGAGGTTTTGGTAATTTGCTGGAGATGCTCTAACCGGCTTGGCTCCTACTCAATGACAAGTGAGCTACTGAAGTAGCTATGCATGAGATGCCATTTTGCTAGGTTCGCATGTTCCGCTGGCACTCGATAACTTTCCTTCATCATGGCATGTGCGTGACCTCGGGAAATGTAGGAGACTAGGAGCTCTCCATTACTTAGCACTCGTATACGCTGTGGTTTCATTCGAGAAGCACAGCATAAGAAAAACCAATATCTTTTTTAGTGATGCAAATCACAAATTTTTACAAATCAGGTGTAGCACAAAATGCTAGTGTTAGCAGGAGAATATGTACCACCTAAAATAATACATACGCAGCAAATTACTATATGTGTGTAAATGTTAGGTTTGGAAAAATCTTTGAATTAATTACATTTCGAGGTTCATATGCAGAGTTGCAGACGTGTCATCCCATATTAATTTCATCTAATTTTTTTATGTTCAGTACCATTATAAAAAGAGAAAGTTTGGAGCAGGGGATCGGACAAACTAATCCATTGGGATAATGGATATTTTCATCTCATTTTTTACATCTCCATCCTTTTTAAAGTCTATCATGTCTTAAATTCTCGAACTTGGAAGCTGCATTTTGTTTTTTATGTCATTATAATCAAAATATTTACTGTCTGTGACCGACTTCTGAAACAGAAAACAATAATCTTATGCATTAGTTCATGAAATAATTAAGCAGTCTTGCTTTCTCACATATTCTGGCACACATGTGCAATACTGATAGTGCAAGAGAGAAACTTCGAACATATATAGAATTAGTAACTTAGGCAGGCTCTATATAACATCAACTTCCCTACCCCAAGTCCACATGTATCTCGTGAAACATGGTATATTTTGGTTTGTCACATTTGATCAGCACAATGACCCTCAATATCCATCACTAAAAAAATAACATTAACCATGGTTACAATATCCATGAGAAAATTAAGTTATGCGCGTTATTAGGAGGTTCACGTCCTACTTACGCATTTACAGTATTTGACATCGAGTCCGTCCTTATGGTACACTTAGCAAAGCCAGCCAGCTGCGTCCATATTGTCTGCTTAAAAAGGAGATGGGGGCACCATGAACTGAAGCATGTATACAGGCTTGTATGGTGCCAGGCAGCTGTATATATACTAGGAACGATGATGCTATATATACAGTTTAATTACAGTCAAGCCGGCAGGCTAGCTGTAAGAAGTTAAATAGTTTGTTTGAATAGGAAGGTGCCACCTGCCACAGAACAGAGGAATTAATTACTTTGAATCTAGCAAACTCAACCTTGGCCTTTCTACCTCGATGATGCATGCTCACTATGGCACTACGATTTTAGTGTGAGCTAAGAGATTGAAGAGCCAAGATATTGAACTCTAAGTAAACAACGTAAAATCCTTAGGCAGGGGTTTAGCCAGGAATCCCTTATTTTTCCTTTTTTTTTTTTTTGGGGGGGGCGCAGTACTAAATTTGGTCAAGATTTGATCAAATTCAAATTTTGTAGTGTAAATATCCAAGCAATAGGGGGCCTGGCCCCTGCGCGCCCCTCCCTCCGCCCACTGTCCTTAGGAGATGAATAACTACTATAAAGAAGACCTAATGAGCGTTTTGAATACTAGGAACGAAGCTATATATACAGTTTAATTTCATTCGAGCCATCAGGCTAGCAGTGAGAAGTTAGATAGTTTGTTGACTAGGATGGTGCCACCTGCCACAGCACAGAGTTGAGCAAGCTTGAGCCAGCCGGCTCCACTCCAATTCCTGGCCTTGATGCAAGTGCAACCTAAGTACATATCCTTTTATGAGATTTCCAGAGTAAAACTGAGGATGAGAACAAAACACGGGAGCATTTTTAATACAGACAATTTTGTGGCCTTTTATGTCATGTCTGTCTTGAAATATTGTGGAACTCGGTAGCTACATTCATCTTTTAATTATGTCGTTATGAGAAAATATTTCTTGTCTGCAACAGACTTGTGAAGCAGGAAAGTAGTTGCCAAATACACACGACATCATTAAGCATTCTTGATTGATGCCTCGCCTATTAAGGCAGCAGAGACCAGAGACGTGCAATCCTTCAGTGCAGGAGTAAAGATGCGAATATATACAACTAGTCATCTCATCACTATATAACATCAACTTCGTGATCCAAGTAGGCAATTCCACATATTGAAAGTGTCCAGACGCGTTTTCGACTAGCGTGCCATGATTCAGCGCTCTTTCTCAATACTAGCTGCTCAGACACCATCTCTCCAAAGAAGACAAAAGGAATAGAATGAGAATACAACATGCCGCCATGAAGATGCTGAAGGTATGTGTCAGTAGGAGGAGGAGGCACCGGGAATTTCTATTCAAGCAACATTGGCCAAATTTCAAGCCGATGAAAGACAGGCTGTGCGGGAGCACAACTAGCAAGCGCTGTACTCTTCCTGGACGCATAGTGTTTGCGCTGTGGCAGTGAAAATTACCACTGCCCTAACAAGGATTGGATGGCGTTGCAGATGGGAGTCGCAAGCGTGAATCACAAGTGCAACTAAAGCTGTTCGGCGAAAAGAAAGCCATTTTATCCACCAACTATTGTTACAGGATTCCAGTGTGAAGTTGATCTGAGAGTCCCAATTTGAGCAGTGATGCGGTCCTCTGGGTTAAGAAATAGGTGATGACTAGTAGTCCTCGTTTTTAATGTCGCAACCATCAAGATGCTAAATTTGCAGCTGCAGACAAAGAAACTAATGCGCAGTAGGTCATTGTTCGCTGTGCATTAGAGGAGTGCCAGCCATGGTCCAGACCCGAAATTTGGCTAGCAATCTAGCATGTGTGCGGCTGCCGTGCAGTACACCCACGTACGTCAACGGAGTTCAGTACTTCATGGTGCACGAACGCAGGCATGTTTAGTATGTAAGCTTTATTACAAGAGCTTTGTTACAATATTTTTAAGTACTTGCAGGTACTTTCCTTTTCTTATCCTTCTAAAAAAGAATTAAATAGATTTACACATAATTAAAAGGGCATCATAGTAATTTCTTACTATTTTTTACTTGGTTCTACCAAATTGATACTTCTCTTTTGGTACTTCATGGTACTTCCTTTTGTTTTCACTGTTCGATTTCGCTGGATGGACGGCTCTTATTTTTTTCAAGCACTATGAAATTTCTCTTATTATAATGGTTGTAAGCTACCAGGGAGTATTTCTAGTGCTTTTTTTTATAAAAAAATTATGGCCAACGATCTGAGGAAGCTAACTAAAAATAAAATAAAATTGGATACCAATCCCACTATTTTTAAGTACTTGAATCCAATCCTCTTGGTACATTTCTTTGTTAGGTACTTCTAGATAGTAGAGACATCCTATCTTTCTACCATACGATTCCTCTGCATGGTGGCTCTCCATTTCTCCAGCCATTATATCGTAAAAATCCTCTAGTATCTACCTACTATGTTTGAGATTGGCGTTATCAACTTCATGTATTTTTTTATTTCATCATGTACTTGTAAATTGTCAACAATTTTTCATATACGATTATTAGTTTTGACTTTGAGGACCATCGTAACCATTTTAGGTGGACCTACAAAGAAAATCATGCAATGCTATCTGTTAGTCAAAAGAACAGTTTACAGAGTTTGGCCTAGCATTTGTTTTGAAAATCATGCAAGGGTATCTGTTAGAGAAATATTACAAAACTTCTATATGTCTTTTGGGTAAGGATATGAATAAATGTGTGTGTGTGTGAGAGAGAGGGAGAGGGAGAGGGAGAGAGAGAGAGAGGGAAAGAGCAATAAACAGTTTGGATTATCCATGGGCTTTAAATTTACTCAGGAACTTCTAACATTTATGACTATTAGAATTGCTAGCTCATATAGAACCATAAGTTCACGGGCCTTTACATTTAATTTTAAAGGGAGAACACTACAAGCTAGTTCTATTCTGCACCCAGAATTCCAGAAATGATGCTCAAACCCTGTCATTTGCTACAGTTCACTTGTGACATGAAGCGCGTCCTTATTGTATTCGCTTCTGTAGAGCAAGCCAACCACATACAACCTCCGGGCTAACTTTTCTGATCATTTCTAGGAGATGGAGGCACCAGGAATAGAAACATCTGGCCTGCACATACTGCTGGTCCGTTGTCTTTGTGTTCTTGATTGCTCAACACTATGCAGCATACCTGCTGCTCCACAACTCACGTACCCTCCCTTGAGCCAACCAGTGTCACCGATATCATCACTTCAAGATGATCCAGATTCCAGCCATCCAAGGCTCAAAAGTCAAACAGTGTCCATGAATGTCCAAAGATTGCGATTGGTTGCCTGGGAAACCCCTAGTTTTGATGCCTGGGCATGGGTGTTATCTAGGCAAGCACAAGAAAAAAAGATGCCACATCCATCGAATCAGCTGTTTTCATCATGGGTAAACTTGTAAAATTCAGATTTTATTTTGATTTTTCACTGTAGCCCCGGTTCTGCTAGAAAGAAAGAAGATAATAAAAAATGAGAATCAAGTGGGGTCAATTAGGCTGGTCATGTTATAGTCTCCTTTTTTTCGGCTAGCTCCCAGTCTCCTATGTTCTGCTATTCTTGGCGCCTCCCTGTTGCTGCAAAGCAGAGAGAAGGTAGGAGAAGGAAGAAAGGAGGAAAGAAAAAGAGAACAAAGGAATAGAGGATTTGCGAGGAGAACATCTTTGGACTTTTGATTCACGATTTACAAAATGATAGATTGATGTAGTATCATTTGGAGCCCGGTTAATATTGATAGTTGTTCCGAATTTCATAAGCTATACAGATTGTATTTAAACACATCTTTGATATAATATTGAATATGGTGGTCCAGTGTCGATTGTTTTATAGTTTCTTTCAGTTTCAGCAACATGTTCAGTCTGAGTATGTACTTCCTTTGATCGGAAATATAAATCTATTACTACGTTGACATGATCTTCCATATATAGTATATTTTGACTATTAACATTATAAAAAAATATCTTAGATGAAATTAATTACTATTCATGATAAATATATTAATGCAAATCTTGAATTGTCTGTGTATATAGATTTTAGGTATTGATGGTCAAAGTTACAAAGTTTGGCAAAGTATAATCCTTGATGAACTTATGTGTATGATCAGAAGAAGTATATTATAAAGGCATTACACTTCGAAAATGCAAAGTTTTTTATATCACTCATCAATCGGTTTCAACAGACCCTTATTAGTTTGTCATACGTCATTGTCTGCAGTGGACTGTCTCAAGATTCAGACAGATTCCAATGTCAATTTTGAGCTGTAGTTTATCCCTGTTTCATATCAGGATAAAAATAGTGTTTCTTTGTGAAATTTGTAGCTCCCGTTCTGTAGTTTCTAGAAGTGCACTTGTTTGCAATCATACCTTCTTTAAATTAAAGCATTCAAAAAAGACAATAAACACACTATCGTTGCTGTTAACCGAACGCGATATTTGTTGTTTTTTGTTGTTGTGACGGGTTACAATGTAGGAGCACCTATGTATATACGCTTGTAGCAATATATATATTGAGTTAATGTTTCTCAATATTTGGTAGTGCTATTGATCTTGGCTATTGTTGATTTTATCGTCATTGGTGGCAAGTAAAGGTAGCAATTGTTTGCTATAACTTTGACTTGTTCTTTATTATTTTTCCTGTACTCTAGACTTCAGAACAATAACAAAATCAATATGAATGCGCAATGAGTCAATCGGTTCCCTCACCAATCACACCACCCTCACGTTACACAAATTTCTCATTTCTACCCATTTTCTCTGAACATAGCTCAAATATGGTATAATACAGAGAGCAGTGCATTTAGGAAACAGCCAGGACGAACTCTGACATGTGTGCCACAGCCCACACCTGTGTTGAGCTATTGTTGTAGGAAATGGAGGTATCGAGAATTCAAGTCCGGACCTTCACCACAACAGCTGAAAGAGTGCTGGCATCCGGGCACCTAAGCTGGAATTCCGGAGAGAACACTGCAGTTCCGTTGCAGCAATGTGGAAGGTGCGAAACGAATGGCTTCAGGTTCAGGGACTTACTGCAGAGAACTGACCACTCAACATTCTGAAGTGTCCAGCAACAGTAGCGACAGCAACAGCTCTGCATGAATAACATCGTTTGCCACCAGCATTATTAAAACTTTATTTGGGCACTGGAGCATGTCCATCAGGTTTAATAATTGCACTTGGCAGTTGAAACTTCTGTTGGGTTTAACCCCCACATTGGAAATTAATGTTGAGGGAGCCAACATGATTTGGTTGTTGCTCGGGTACATATATAATTGTTGGTCATGTTGGCAACCGGCTCATGGGAGTCCTGACAGCAAGGCATCCTGAATCAACCAAGTACCGGGAGAAATATATGGCACCAACTCTCTGTGCAATAATCATTGTGTATGATTCTTGAGAGATGGCAGCATCAAATCAAATAGGAAGGAGAGCACCGGGACATCAGGTTCAACTTTTTTTCAAGAGACTACGCCCAGATTGTCCAGTCCAAGAGCCCAGAGCCCGCAAAGTTGAAGGAACTGGGTATTGTACTGTACGCGGCTACAAGGAAAAACAGTAACCCTGTTCTATCCCATTTCATGTGAGGGCTAGAATTTGGCAGAAGTGCGAGAAACCCCTATTTTGCCTGCCGGGTGGTGAGCTGGACAGCTGGACGCTACAACGAATTCACCAAGTCTGTTTAATTGTTTTCTTGTCGACATGGTGCAACGATGGAGCACCGGCCTTGCTGTTGTAACTCATCATGCAAGAGTTGCAGCACAGAGCAAAATAGTGCAATAATGAGAGGTTGCCTTGGAATCTATGCTATGCCTCATTGGCAAGACACTGACATTTCTGCTGTCACATTTGGGAATAATTAGGGTCTAGCACAGAGGAGAAACAAAACTACTTTTGTACAAACTCCATCAATGAAGCTCATAATAAGTTCTCCAAAAAAGAAGGATTGTGGGATAATAACTTCAAGTATTGCATTGGATGATTGGAAGGATTGGAGCCACATCATCCGAGATTGATGGCTGCGAATTCAAAAAACTAACCATTTGCTTCAGCATCTAACCACGCAATGTAAATTCAGTTTGATAGGTATCTTTAACAAACGAATCTCCTGTTATATGTTGTAAACAATCGCTGTTCTGAATTTTTTATGTACTAATGTCAAGAAAGTAATATTTAAAAATGCCCATTGTTTCTGAAATTTACTAATTATAAAACGTTCATAGGTCTTATAGTCTCAATCTGTGTGCTGCAAATGTTACGAATTAGATCTGGATCATCTATGAACTCAGTTGATGGAGCTGACGTCAAATATGATGGTTGTTCTATTGTTTTCATTCACCACCTTAAAAATCTATGTGCTACTCTAATTGTGGCACATCATATATATACACACTATACGTTGTATATATTTGTGTTAGGAACCAGCAAGTTCACTTTCTTCAAAGAATCCAAAATGAACTGTAGGTGTGTAGAAAATGTGATGCTACATCTGCATTCGACTGTTGGAAAGGAGGAACTGGGAATTCATGACCAAGATCGTAAGGATATTTCTTTTGAGCACATTCAAAGTCGTCAGCTGGAAGGGAAAGACAATGATGAAACATGAAAGTCCTGGAGGACACATATGGTAGAGGAAGCACCAAAGCTTGAGGTCTGGTGAGAATCCACCCACCAGTAGAGATCTGACTTTTCATCTAGTGCTTTTGTCCTAGTTGACTTTGGACTCGGGACTACCCGGGACTAAAGAGCCTTTAGTCCCGGGTTAAAAATGAGGCACCGAAAGGACACCGACGGGAGGAGCTTTAGTCCTAGTTGTAAAGATCTTAGTTCCGGTTGGAATTACCAACAGGACAAAAGGGGGGTCTTTTGTCCCGGTTGGAATTTCCAACCCGGACAAAAGGTCCCTTCCCACCCGCCACGCCCCCCTTCCTTATCTTTCTCTCCTCCTCCTCTCCCAATTCTTACAGGCACCTTATCCTCTTCCTTCTCTTTCTCTCCTCCTCTCCTTATCCTCCTCCTTCTCTATCTCTCCTCCTCTCCCAGGCGCTTCCAGGCGAGGGGCCTCCGGCGTGGGACGCGGGCACCACCGCCCCTCCCCTTCCCCCTGCTGCCCCTCCCCTTCCCCCTCTACTCGCCCCTCACTGGCAGTGAGGAGCGGCAATAGGGCGAGGGCGGGCGGCGGCAGGCGGGCCGGGGGTGCGGAGCAGGGCGAGCGCGGGGGAGCGGCGCCAGCGGAGCGGAGGCTGGTGGGCGTGGGCGTGGGCGGATGCCGGCGTGGGCGAGGGCACGAGCGGAGGCGGAGGCGTGCGGCGAGCAGAGGCGGGCGGGCGCGGGCGGCCAGCAGGCGTGGGACTTTTTTTTTATTTTTTTGAAACTTTTTAATCCCGGTTGGTAACACCAACCGGGACTAAAAGAGATCTTTAATCTCGAGTGAATGACCCAGGACTATAGGTCCTCCTTTTGTCTCGAAAAATTAATTCCGGTTGGGCATTGGAGAGATATGACCCTTCCCAACAGGGATTAATGTTCAGTTTTCTACCGTTGACCCTTCGGTTGTTCCATCTCCAACATTGCCACTCTGCCTCTTACTAATGCACAAGGCTTGTTGCTGTAATAATGTTCACTGGTCTAACCGGCTTGTGAGTGGATCCTACTCACTGACAGGTGAGCGACTGCAATAGACATGCCTGAGACACCACTTTTCTTGATTTGCATGGTCCGCAGGCACTCGACAACTTTCCTCCATGGTATGTTCATGTCTTTGGAGAAATGTAGAAGACTACTAGGAGCTAGCTCTGCAGTACTTAATACTCGTACGCTGTGGTTTCATTCGAGAAGCACAGCATAAGCAAAACGTACCAATATCTTTTTGAGTGAGGCAAATCACATTTTTTTACAAATCATGTGTAGCACAAACATGCTAGTGTTAGCAAGAGAACATGTAACCACCTAAACAATACATGACACAACAAATTACTATATGGGTGTAAAAGTTTTTTTTTAAGGAAACAGGAGGGGTTGCCTATATTATAGTTACGGTTGAAGAAACAAAGAAGATCATTGCAGTTACATAAAAGCTTCTATCCATTGATCATGAACTAAAGCACGTGTGGGCTTGGTTCGTTGGGCAACTAGGAGTATGTCTTTCTTGAAGAGAACTTTTGTGTTCTGAAGAGAGGGTTGAATTCCTTTGAAAATGATGTCATTTTGCGACATCCAAATGCACCAGCTCATGATGATAATAACCTCCATGAAAAAAAGGCAGCATATTAATCTATGAATTAATTACATTTCGAGGTTCATATGCAGGCATGTCATCCCATATTAATTTCATATCATTTTCTTAGTACCATAATAAAAATAAATAGGAGCATGGGACATAGTAATCCTTTGGGATGATGGATATTTTCATCTCATTTTTTGTACAATCTCTCTTCTTTTTTAAAGGCAACTATGCCTTAAATATTCTGGAACTTGGTAGCTCCATTTTGTTTTTTAATGTCATTATGATCAAATATTTATAGACTGCGACCGACTAAAACAGAAAAAAAATTAATGTATTAGATCATGACATAATTAAGCATTCTTGCTTTCTCACATACTAAGGCAAACATGTGCAATCCGATAGTGCAGGAGCAACATCGAACATATCTACAACTAGTCAGGCTCTATATAACATCAACTTCCCAACCCAAGTCCATATATAGCTCGTGGCCAGATGCATTTTTTTTTAACCAGTGTAGTACCATGATTCGGTGCTCGTCTGATACCGACACCATCTTTTCCAATCCAAATAGAAAATGAGGTAATGAGAGTATGAAATGTATACCAAATGCCATAATGTAGCCGAAGATCGATAAGTTTCAATTGGAGAAGGAGGCACCGGGAATTTCTATTCAAGCTATTTGGGAAAGATTTGTGTTTGCATTTCTTCTTCGTGTTGCAGTAGCACCTAAAAGTGGCACCAATGTGTTCCTCTGAATAGAAGCTGTATAGATGAAAAAGCTCGTGTCTTGTTAAAAACTTCATCATTGCGGCTTAGCCAAATTGCCCAACACATGGCACACGCACCTACCAAGCCTTGATAGGCTTGATATTTAAGTTTCTTTTCTACCCCTTGTTACCGATCGGCATTTCTACCGAGAATGTTATAAGAATATAGTCGTCGTACGCAGTCGTAGAGGCCGGATACAACTCCTTTTTCTAAACAATGTTGTCACAAAAATGAATGTTAATTAATAACAGAGGAGGTATATGGGGCTTGTTTGGAAGACAAGTTTTAGCCTAAAACGCCTGTAAATTACAGCCCCTATTTATTTTCCATGGTAGGCTCCAAAATGTTCCTTGGATGAGTGGTTAACCAGATAAAATTACGAGCGTTTTGATCCAATACCGTCGGAAAAAGATAATCATGTGAAGAGGTCTGTAAATTAAAACGACAATTATCAGCGGGGACCAACGCACCGCGCGGAGCTTACAGTGGCTGCGACGATCTCAGCGACTGTGCCCGAGACCCGTGCTTCAATCCGACGGCGTTGCTCCCGACATAGTCTTCCCCTTTGCCGCCTCGACATCTAGGCCTCCACCATGTCTGCTATCTGTTGTTGCTTGGTCCCGGCCCTCGTCCGTCTGCTATCTGCACATCGGCGCCGTTCGAGAGTGGATCCACTGTACAATTGGCTTGAGCAGTCGAGTGCGCGGAGAGTTTCCTGCTTGTGCATCAATTTGCATCAGGGATCCCTCAGGCTCTCGGCAGAGAGCCACAGCCAGCATCCGGCGAATTCCAATACGAAATTGCTTCAGATTGGAGTCCAATTTGAAGTTCTAATAATTGATTGATGTGTCTTCAGTTCAGACAGCTCCGAGATCTTTTGGATGATTTGAATCAGGCTCAACGTACTTCTGAGCATTACTGCTCTGTACTCAAATTTAATTGCGTAGCTGTTTTCCGCCTTACCCAAACAGCAACTTTCAGCAGGGAGAAAGAAACCTCTGTTTTCTTGTGCACAACACTTTACGGGTGCCCTTACCCCTGTAAAATGCTGTTTGGGTAAATGCCCAAAAAACTCGGCTGCTGCATTGCAGCCTGCAGCTTGTTTCCACGGACACTGGTGCCACTCCGACATCCCGTCGTCTTCCTCATGCCATTCATCATCATCACCGTTGGTGCGCTGCCTTGGGCACATCGCATCAATCATCATCTAATCGAAGAAATTGAAATCTGCATCGCATCTATCAGGAGGAAGCTGGAGCATATTAGAATATCATCCTGACGCACTAGCTGCTCCGACGATCCAGGGGGCTCGACGGAGCGTTTGCCGCTCCACGGAGGCTCGTCGGAGCTTTCGGCGCCACACTGCGTGAGTACTCCGTTTCGACGGAGTTTGTGGCCGCAAGCCGCAGTTGCTTCGCAGGCATCATCCTTGCACTGCGCGGGCGCGCCACTGCCTGCCAGCCGCTCGGCCGGTCTCGTCACGGGGAGAGTGAAGAGTAGAAGATAAGCCGAGCGAACAGCCGCAGCCGGCAGCCCGACTTCTGTCGTATAATTAGTGTGGCCTAGGGACATGCTTTTTATTTTCCGATTGTAATGGCCAAATACAGGGGTAATTTTATTAGCATTACATCCCATCCAAGCAGCATTCCTGAGCCAGGTCTGTAAAAATTTTCAAGCTTACAACTTACACCGGTTTTAGATATAAAGCTGGCTTTCCAAACAAGCCCTTATGCTTTCGTTGTTGATCTTATGAATTCGTGATATGTTGCACCATTATTGATCCTAATGAATGAATGGAAATTTCCTTCTTTTTCCTTGACATAGTGACCAGGAGCTTGGCATTCAGTAAACAGGATATATATGCACAGTTAGTCCTTACCGGAATCCATGTAGCTACTATATATTGAACTAGCGTGTCCTATTTCGATCCGTTTTCAGTTGCACGAATTTTCCCATTTGCATTGGATAAGTACTCCTCCTCCTCAAGATATATAGCCTAAACATAAACACTGGGAATAGTATTGTGGTATATTCTGAGAAGCATTCTAGGACGTTATGAGACTTTAGATTGGCATGCATGTTAGTGAGTAGGAAGTGGAGGTATCAAGAATTTCAGCTCTGGCCTTTGAACCACCTGCTGGTAAATCGCCTGCCTGTTCTGCAAGAGAACAACAAAGAAAGTCATGCCAAGCAGAGGCAAGAGCGAGGAACCAAGCTAGAGATTCGCAGAGTCCCTCTCTGCAGCGCTACTACAGCTCCGGTGGCTCTGCTGTGCCTGGTGAATGCACAAGGTGTTATGCTGTAATTGGACCCAAAAAGATCAGGAGCGTGAGCGATAGCAAAAATAGCCATGCATGTGAGCTTGTGCCGCATCGTTGTAGTTTCCTTCATGTCTACTCAGTGGAAATGCAGGAGATTAGAAAAGTCTTACAGATCATGCTCGTGGATTTCGATTTAATTCGATCGGGAAGCAGAGCTCAAAAAACTGATAACTTTTTGTAAGAAGTGAGGCCAATTACAGGATCGAATCCCTCTAATCTAGCTATCTGGGGGTTGAATAATAGGACAAACTGCAGCGGAAACTTTTTCACCCTAAAATAACATATTTTAGTTTGTCCATTAAATCGTGTGTCATTTTTAGACGGAATAATCGTGACGCTTTGCCAGAAACTAGACTATAAATTTATGCAACTAACCCAACTTGAATCACATCAATCAAATGTCTATCATTTGAGATATTAAAAAGATATGGAGACTGTGTCGGACGGTGTTGTGAATTGGCCAGAGCTGCCTGTCGTGCACGATGTCCAAAAACCTAGACCTAAACGACTCTGAACTGGTGCTCCTTTTCTTAACCGAGGCCCGGTCCACCTGACCAAGTCCCCAATTAATCAACAAAACACAGCATGCAAGTGCCATACGGCCAAACAAATAGGCCGTACGCTTTATCTTTAAGAATGAAATTAATATCCAAAATAAAGGAATTACAATGAATGGTAGACTCTTGCTCGGGTTGGTGAAATATCTGCTGTATAACTTATGATGCACCTATGTATAAAGAATCGTACATGCATTTGCAAAAGAAAGGCACTTCTGTGTTTACTCTGTATATAGACCTGCATAAATATAACATGCCAATGGCCGCTCTCACCCTGTAGGAGGTAAAAAAATGCATGATGGAAGCTGTAGAAAGAGGCAAGTCAAGTGTCTAGACGAAAACAAGATGTCCAGCTCTTTAGAAATTAGAGACACTGGGAATTCATGTGCAACGAGAAAGAAACTAGTACTGCCACTAGTAAGACTACTACTAGTAGAGAATTGACCTTACATCCACCCCTTTTATCCTAATTAAAATTGGGTCCGTGACTAAAGCGGCGTGCCACCGAAGGCCTCCTAGTCCCGGTTGTAACGGTCAGAAAAATCGCACCGACACCGCCCCTTCTGTCCCGGTTGGAGCTTCCAACCGGGACAAAAGGGTGGGGTTCCAACCGGGATAAAAGGGGTTGTATTTTGTCCCGGTTGGAATTTCCAACCAGGACACAATCTCTTCCTCTATAAAATCGCCAGACAGAGAGCTCTTTTTCCTCCTCCAGCTCGAGCCACTCCACTCCACCGGCCTCCTCTCCATGGCGACGAAGCAACCCTAGGGGAGGTGCTGCCCGAATTTTTTTTCCTCATTTCCATGGGGATTTTACTCATCCAACTTCATTTATTGTTATTATGCTTTGTTTTGCTTTAGAGAGGTAGAAAAATGAGTTTTTTAGAATGAGGGAGAATGGAGAGGATTTTTATTTATACATGTTTTTGAGCTAGAATTTGATGGATAGCTTGTTTGTTATATACGATTCGTATTAGTTAAAAGAACTTGATTAATATTAGGTACGAGAAAAAATAGAGTAAATGTATTTTTAATATTTAGTCATTGCAATAAAATTAAGGTAAATAAATTGTAGGTGTAAGAAAATAGAATTTGGTCATTGCTATAATTTTTTCATGTCACTGTAATTTAACAATAATTGAATTTTTTTGACCAATAATTTATTTATCTTATGTTTAATGCAAGAACTAAATATTATAAACAATAATCCTATACGAAGCCCTATGTTCATTTTCCACGTAATACGATGCAGATGAACCGGCAATGGATGTACCACCTCCGTTCCTCCAATCCTAGTTAATAGTGTCTGCGCATGGCATAAATGTGCTTATGCTATTTGTTGGCTCTAGAAATCGGCTGATCGAATTCCCAGCGTCGGACACACGACCCGGGAGAATCTGCTTAGCTCCTGTTCGGGTGATTGCCCTGGTGCGGTTCGCGCGGTGTGCCAGCCAATCTGACCTGTTGATTGGCAAGGAAAGAAACGTGTCAGTTCCCAGAGGTTGCGATCGGCTAAGGTTCCGATTTCGAGAAAGCTTATCAGCGAATCGGCCGATTTGCCGTAATAAAGAAATCGGCTATGATGCAGCCGATTACCGGGCAACGTTAATGAAGAAAACTGCTAGAGTAATCTAATCAACGCTACAGCAGCAACACTAGGAACAGATCTAATCGGCTATGTGTAAAATAAATAGATTAAACAACGAAGTACAAGAAAAGCCGAAATTACCGATTCCTAGCTGGATAACTAGTGATAAAACCAGAACAACAGGTAAAACCTAGAATTCTAGTAAATATCGATAACTGATGAATAAACCTAAACGAAACGACAACGATGCGCCCGAAGTTAAAGCTTAGAATTTACTCGATAAGCGGAACTTACAAGATCGGCCGGAGGTCAAGTTGATGCAGCCCCGCCAACCCGTACGAACTCGTGGAAAAGAAGAAAAGTGTTGGCGAAGTCGCCTGCTTGAAAGTAAGTACGAGGAAATAGTAGTTTGTTGTATTGAGTTGATGATGATTACAGATCTACAAGGGTGGCTATTTATAGCCTGTTACAAACGACTTCTTATCCGACTAGAACTCTATCTCTAAATCTAAACAGAAAACGAATATTTACAAGTACGATTCGTACTAGGTCGATTATCACGCGCTTCATGGGCTGATTCCCTCTTCATCTTCATAATCCTTTTTAGGCCCACACCGGCCCAACTATTCCAGCCTCCTAATCGGCCGACCATCTCATCGGCAAGGGACAACCGATTAGGACCCACACGTCGGGGGCTCAGACTACTCCAACCCTGGAAACTAAGGTCAGGCGAGGCAGAACTCCAAGGGTCAATCGGCCGATCCTCGATTGTAGCATTAATCGGCCGATCCTCAAATGTAGCACCAACCAACCGATCCTTGACTGTAGCACCAATCGGCCGATTTCCAATCGTCGCCCTTGCATCTCGCCGCATTTTCTAATTTCTTCCTCTCCAACGCCGATTTTACTCGTGTCGAAATCTAGCGTCAACACTATTCTCTACAGATAACTCAATCTTCTCCGAAGTCTATGGATAGTCACCTCCGCTCCTTTAATGGTAGAACAGAAGAGTTTCGAATCCACAAATTCAGGCTGAATATCATAAAAGAATCTTGAAATAGTATTCCAAACGCCTTTTGAGCCTAATTCTCATAATAGAAGTATGCTGGCCCAATATCCTCTTCAGGCAAAGATCTGTTCACTAACCTTGACCTAGCGAATTTAGTTGGTTTTGGCTTGCCACCATGGCCATGCTCAGTGGACAGATCTTTTGCCTGGACGGGTTATTGTGTGTGTGCCACCTCACTTCTATTATGAGAATGTGGCACTTGCTCCAAAAGACGTCTGGACAATTATTTCAAGATTTGTTTATGATATTCAACTTGAGTACGTGGATTCGAAGATATTCTATTGTGTCATTATTTTCTGGTACTGGATACGTGGAGGTGACTCTCGATAGATTTCGGAGAAGATTGAGTTAAGTGCAGAGATGGCTTGAAGGGCGAACATTCTGCTATGTTGTACTATTATTTTAGGATAATTGAGTATGTGAAGTGCACTATGGAGTGTCTGTAATCTTTAGTGCATATGTATCTTTATTGTCTTATTATGAGTGTAATTTTGGCTCATAATATTATTTTTTATATGTGCGTCACCCTACTAACTTTGTCTTCCATTTTATGTAGGATGCTAATTCATAGGTGCCGCAGAGAATCGTACTTAAATGTTGGCTTTATGGATCCATCGCTTGTTAACCAAAAGCAGATACGGGATCAACCAACATTGGAGGCGGTATACAATTTCTTGGACAAATAAAATACAAGGAATACATACTACTGCCATACAACTTTGAGTAAGTGTGGATACTGTCTATTTTTGTTTTCTTTTTCCTTACCTAATTAATGTTAGTTAGCTCTAATATGAATATTTATGTACACAGTTCCCACTGGATCCTCCTTATAATTATGATTGATAGAAGCCATGTTGTTGTGTTCGATTCGTTGAGAAAACCACTAAAGGAGTACCAAGAAATTGAACACATGCTAAGCTCATAATAATTCTGGACCTTTATCTCTATGCAAAAAGTTGCTTTCCTAAATTATCACCTAACGCTGTATCATTCATTATTTAATCAGCATGCGCATGGAAACGATTCGTTAAGCATCACAAGGGTAACTTCAAAGAAACCTTACATTCATAACAGACTTCCCGGTACGTATGAAGTTTGCACATTTTTTACATTCTATAACACGAATATTTCATAACTTTTTTTATTCCCACTAAAGTGCTTGAGATAGGAACAAGGCAATAATTTATGTAGATACCATGTTTGTGAGCACATGCACAGTTTTGTGGGACCCAAGGTGCCGTCGTCGCATGTTCTAGATGTACGTAAAATAAAACTATCAATAATTAATTATTTTCTACCTCCTTATATTTAATTGTTCATGTAATATTCACATATTTCTGAATTACAGATTTGGAATATTCAAGAAAGACTCTTGGAGAAGGAAAGAATTTTGGTAATATGTGAATATCTTACGGGATTCCTAGTGGACAAGGTGATAGATCCAGCGGGAGAATTTCATTACGACGAACGTTCAATACCCACACCGAGCAACACCACGACTTAGGAATGAAATGGACAAATTATTGTATATATAGTAATTGTATAAATACTAGTTTGATTTATATAATATACTTATAATTTTATATATATATATATATATATATATATATATATATACTACTACCAGGGGCCCGTGATGCGCCTGGCGTGGCCGCCCCTTTAGTCCCGGTTGGTTTTTGACTAAAGGGGTCTTTAGAGTCCTGGTTGAACGATTCGGGACTAAAACCCCCTTCGTCTCGAAAATTTTATCCTTGATGGATTTTCGTGAGATTTGAGCCCTACCAACCGAGACTATAATACTCAGTTTTCTACCTGTGTGCATTGCACCTGTGCATATCGTCCACGCAAATGTAGCAAAAACTGGTTGCATGACGTGCTATAATTTGGCTACATTCCTCCCAGAAGAAAGCTCGAGTGATGTTGTAAATTTGATGTTGCAGTGCCAGGGCTTAGCTGACCCAGAAGTTATCAAGTTCAATCATGTTCAGAAGGCATATATATATCATTTCTGCGTCACAGCCTAACCATGGAGAACTTCTGTTCCTTTTCTGGACTTTGGTATGGAACGGATCACTTGAATTATCTGTGTTATAACACTTGTAAGTCTTATGCGGAAATTACTTGGTTGCAGTCCATGCCACTAAGTATCACAGCATTCATTTCTGTTAGAATTCAAACCATCCAGAAACTGACACGACTGTTACAACAATGTGGGTCACGGAGTTTGCTGAAGAACAAGTCACGCTTCACTGTCATTTCTTAGTCTTCCGTTCTTCGAGATAAATATGGCAGTTAATCAGCTCGAGTTGCAGAGCAGCCATTACTTTTGCACTGGGGCAGCTGTCCATGTTCCCTTATTTTTCATGATTAGAAAGCTGTTGAATATGGACAGCTTATTCCATTACTCTGAATTATACATTTTGAGGATGTGCTGAAGGCGTTAATCTGTTTTTAGTGGAGAAGAAGCTCTGGATTAGAGTTTATCAAGATTAATGTTACGAACTTCGAAATATATAAAATGGATCTCCGTAAATTGATCTCATCGTGTTCGTGATAGTTGCTCGAAACCATCACAGTTCTAAAGTTACATATGCAGGAAGAAAATAACTCACACCTACGTCATCCTTATCAGTGCATCACTACCACCGTACCGTGCTCCAGTTTAGAGTCGTCAAAGAGAATACCGTCATGTAGTAACTCCAAAAAAACATTTCGCAGATGGCGTTTTATAGGTGCAGTTTATGTTAACTGATTATAGCTAGAGTGCAGGGCCGTACCTAAGATTTAGAGGCCTTGGTGCGAAATATAAAATGAGGCTCTATATTTAGAAAATATAGGTAATTGAAATGTATTTTGATTTGATTAAAGAACGCATCATGATTGGGTGCTTGCTATCCTGATCAACGGAACAGTAATAGAAGAGAGTGCAGGGAGAAAATTTGATAAGTTGCATCATAATTGGAAGGCGGAATACTTGAGGGAAAAAAACCAAGACTGTTTTGAGAAGATGAAGCGGCGATCATTGGAGAACCCGATGAAGGAAAGAGAAAAGTCGGCAGCAAATTTAGAGTAGTTCGACCTTGTTTTGGTGGCTTAGTGATTAGTACTAATTATTGATAGCAAAGTTTGACACCTTCAATTCCTTAAACCTGACCTGATCATGTAATTTAGTTGGCTGGATTTTGAGTTTAATTCATCTTTGCAGTAAAAAAATAACTAGATCAAAGTCAAGGTAGAAAATAATAGAAGATTGCGGTTGGAATTTATGCGTGAAGAAAAAGAGCAAGAGAGAAGCAAGCAAGCGTACCTTGAGATTTTGTGGGTATATTAAAAGAAAGGAAAGATTGGATCTGTGCTAATAAATTAAGATTCGTGAGGAGGCAGGACTCAGGAAAGGTAAGGAAGCGGATAGAGATTAACAGATAGAAAAAAAATCAACTCCATGCATGCGCCAGATTGGCGGCCCTAACTTTGGGTGGCCCTGCGCAGTCGCTCCAGTTGCACTACCCAATATACGGGCCTGCTAGAGTGTTTTTCAGGGCTTACGGCTCTGGTAGAACCTTATACATAATTATCTTTAATGAAAATAGAAAATGTCAATAGAGGACGACACCCCTGCTGTCCCTTAAAAGGAAATGTCTGTGGTCACATATAGTTTGGTGTCCACCTACCATTCCCTCCATTCCAAATTTTAGGTCGTTTTAACTTTTTTTTAGGTTCGTAGATATTATTATACACCTAGACATACACTATATCTAGATGCATAATAATATCTATGAATTAAAAAAGCTAAAACGAACGGAGGGAGTAACAATCATAATCTCATCCTCTTATCTTATACAAACTGATATGATTGCTCATAAATTGCACCTCACTTATGATGCTTTCGTTGTTGTACCTTATGAACTGGTGACATGTTGCACCATTGAGTAGAAATTTTGTTCTTTTCCTTAGATAATGACCAGGAGGTTGGCATCCATTAAAGGGGGTATAACTGCACTCGAGTCAGCCCTTACCTGAATCCATGTAGTTACAATATATATTGAACTAGCGTGTCCTATTTCAATCCGTTGCCCGAACTTTCTCACTTCCATTGGATAAGTACTCCATCTCCTCATGATATATAGCCCAAACACTGGGAATATTATATTATTGTGGTATATTTTGAGAAGCAGTCCAGGTCTCCAGGACATGATGAGACTTTAGAGTGGCATGCAAGTTAGTAGGAAATGGAGGTATCAAAAATTTCAGTTCAGACCTTCGCCACAGCTGCTGATAAATCACGTGCCTAATATACAAGAGGACAACAAGAGAAGGTGGGGCTGAGAAGATGGCCGGCAGAGCGAGGAACCAAGTTAGAGATCCTGTGACCATGCTCCCCCAAGCTGGTCCTGCTTTTAACATGGCGCTGCGTTTTGCCTCGGTCTGGTGAATGCACAAGGCGTGCTGCCGCAATTGGCTCAGATGCTAAGTCACAGAACCCGAGGGTGGACGACTGCTCGGACTCAAGGAGGACTGGAGAAATGTGAGCGACAGCAACAACAACCATGCATGAGATTGCTGCCTTGCTTGCACCACAGTCTTGTCCACGTGGTCTCAGGCAATTTTCTTCATGTCTTGTTCGTGGAAATGCAGGAGATTAGGAACTCTTTTGTATATAGATAGTACTCATGTACTTCGGTTCAATTCGATTGGGAAGCAGAGAATTAAAAACCATATCCTTTTGCAGGTAAGAAATGAGACCAGACACATATTTATTTTACAAATGAGATGTAGCACAAAAAATGAACATTTAGAAGAAGGGACATGAGAAGGTGTTGCATATAGCACGCTCTTGGAAGTAGCGAAATCTAATATAAGTGTACAACTGGTCACCTGCACCAACGATACGTTACTCACACATTAAGGAATTCAGGTTTTGTTGGGGAGAGACTTTCAATCTTCTTTGTTTTAAGGACGGCACTAGTCCAAGAAAATGAAGTTCACATTGTCACTGATGTGGTTGTTTGTCTGTTCTATTTGATCGAGTCTGATAATTTGCATGGATATGGAATGCCTTTTTTACAATCCTTGGGAGGTACCGCCAAATTATAACTAGGGAAGTATTATATATATTTTATAATGGTAGGTACTAAAATTTTTGTACTTTTGAAAGAATGAATATACTAAGAAATCTATATTGAGTCGTGTTAGATTTTAGTTATATATTGTTTTTTTTAAATTGAGCAGGAGCACTGCTATGTCATTTAAGAAGAAAGCATGCAAGTCTTGCAAAGGTTCAATATTACATAAAAGGATATTACACAAGCTCATAATTCTTAACATAATGAACTAGATAATCTCTAACTTTTTGCACAAGCAGCACGTCGCATTGCCACTTCTTCTTTTATTAAGCCTAGGATTTGCCCAGGTAATAGAGCTTTGTGATAAAAAAATCCTCCGGTTCCTTTCCTTCCAAAGTTGCCAAGCTGTGTACATGATGATTGCAGCCATGGAGCGCCTCCATCTTCCACCTACCTGAAGGAGATTCCTATTCCACCATTTTCCAAAGGAATTTTCCTCCTGCTGTGGAATTAAAATAGGGAGTCCCGACCACTGTTTCACCTTCACCCAAACTTCCTTGGCAAAGCAACAGTTTAAACAGAGACGAGGTGCCGTTTCATTGGCCTGGTCACAGAAGGAGCATACTTGGTCACAAGGCAAGTTGCGTATGAGCAATTCATCCGCCGTCAAGATCTTGTCCTGCATGAGTAACCACGTGAAGAATTTGAGTTTACCCTCTGCAAAGGTTTTCCAAATCCATTTTCCTCTGCAAAGGTTTAATTTGTCTTTAAATTCCTATATGTCCTTATATTTACAACAGAGGGAGTACATATTAAAAAGGCTTTCACCATCTTGTAGACCAATCCTTCCCTTCTATACAGGCCTAGGTACCACTAAAATATAACTTTACACTAGTAGAGAAACGACCTTCCATCCAACTACATACGTCTCGGTCGTTTTTGGACTTGAGACTAAAGGATCTTTAGTCCCGGGTCAAATGGCCACCACCGATGACCACCTCCGATAGGAGCTTTAGTCCTGGTTAGTAATATCAACCGGGACTAAAGAGTCCCCTTTAGTCCCAGTTGTAATGGCTAAGATGGACGAGGGAATCTGGTGGAGCATTTAGTCCCGGTTGGAAACACCAATCGGATCAGCGAGGAGAAGTGGTGGCCGGCCGGGACGAGGGGTGGCCGGCGGGTCGCGGGGTCGGGAGAGGGGTAGCAGAGGGAAGGAGGAGGAGGAGGAGGAGGAGGAGAGAGAGAGAGAGAGAGAGAGAGAGAGAGAGAGAGAGAGAGACGCACCTGGGATCTCGTCGCCGCCACACCTTGCCATGCCGTATCTCGTCGCCGACGTACCGCGCCACGCTGGATCTCGTCGCCGGGCCTCACCCCATCCCGCTAGCTGCCGCCTCCGCGCCTCGCCCCATCGCCGCTCCCTACCTTAGGCACGAGGTGAGGGGCAAGCGGAGGGGAAAGGAGCGGGGAGGCCGGGGAGGGAGAAGGAGGAGGTCCGCAGTGGCGGAGGGAGGGAGGAGAGGGAGAGGGGCTGGTGGAGGAGAGGGAGAGGGAGGGGTCGTCGGCAGTGGAGGGAAGGGAGAGGGAGGGGTCATCGGCGGTGGAGGGGAGGGAGAGAGAGAGGCCGGGAGAGACAGGGGGGCGGAGAGGAGAAGAGGATAAGACTGGGAGAGGGGGAGAGAGGGCACCGGATGCACGCCAGAGGGCAACTAGATTGGATAAAAACTTCGGGTCCGTCTCCCCCTTCACCGCTGGTTTGTTATACGAGCCGGCGCGTAATATAAACCAGCGGTGACGGTATTTTTCACAGCCAGTTTGACATCCCACAGCTCCATTTGCTATAGAATCTCTATATCACTACCGGTTTGCCTAAAACCGGCTATGATAGACCGTCTTGGATAGCAAATTCTTTAGTAGTGTCGACCTCCCAGGAGGTGACAGTGAAAGGATACTAGGAGATGCACTTCACGGTATCATTCTATGGCGCAAATGTTACATCATCATCTCCAGTCAGGAGGTATCATTTCTTCCCATAGATCCCCCGCAGCCACCATCTCCTCAGAACTCAAGACCGTCATCTCCAGCACATCTACCTCTAGGACCATCGTTACTACGGGACCGTCGCATCATGCTCGATCACTGTCTCCAACACCATCAAATCCTACAGGTGCAAGTGATGATGACCAAAACATCCTTCCTCGATCACATCTACAGCGCCGGGACTATAGTCTGGTACGAGCAAGGAATCACCTGCATCACATCTCAAGAAGTCACGACCACCGCCTTCCAAGCCAAGGCAGCCAAAGGCTAAAGAACCGAGCAAGAAATCAAAGAAAAAGTCAGAATCTATTAAGAAGCTACCAGGCAATATGACTTATGAGGAATGCGAGATAGTATCGCAAACACATGTGAGGGAGTTCTTCAAAGCATGCGCTGAAAAAAGAAAAGCGAAGAAGCTGGAGCCACCGCCAGTAGATCCAGCCAAATTAAAGTTTTTTATTAGCATGAAAAAGATGTCAAGAAGAAACTACTATCGAAGTATGATTTCTCATTACTTAAGTCTTGGGAGAAGAAAAGTCGAGGAGAGCCTTCGTCCGGTCGTACTGTCCCCCAGCTCGGGGAGCAAGATCAGCTAGCAAATAAAGATGCTCAAGCTATAGCAGATTTGCCTTTAGAACAATAAATTAAGGTCATTCAGTTTATGGAAGAGACATGTCTCTTGCTTGATGAAGTTCTAGGGCAAGCCGAATTGCCACCTCCAAAAAAGACTATACCTAAATGGCTCTTTGAGTTAGGCAAGTCTCTAGTCAGGCCTAAATTCGTACAAAAGCTCACAACTAAGATGTATGAATTCCATCAGTGGTACATGGAGCAGTCGGCCAATGACAGGACCATGTTCACCCTTCTTGTTAAACAGATTAATTTTTTTGGTGAAGGTGAGAAACTGCTGTAGTTGGAATTCAAGGATATTTATAAAGTGCACCATCAAGATGCCCTTGATGTCTCTTTTATCAGCGTCTGAGTTTTGTAAGTGTGTGTTTATTAGATATTAATTTTGGCTCAGATCATTATTATGTGTGTTGTCCAACTAACTTTGTCTTTCATTTTATGTAGGATGCAAATTCAGAGGTGCTTGTTAACCAACAGAAGATACAGGATCACCCAAATGATACATTGGAATGAATATACAAATTCTTGGAGCAACAGAATTACAAGCAATACTTACTGCTACCTTACAACTTTAAGTAAGTCTGGGTACCGTCTAATTTCATTTTTCTTTCCTTACCTAATTAATGTTAGTTAGTTCTAATATGAACATTTATGTATGGAGTTTCCACTGGATTCTTCTTATAATTACGATTGATAAAAGTAATGTTATTGTGTATGATTCGTTGAGGAAACCAAAGGACACACATGCAAGCATCGCACATAGCATATATAAGTAGTATGGTAGTAGGTCACGCAAGGATTCAAGGCATAAAAATAATCTATGCATGGTTCATCATCATAATGCGAGGAAATAAAGCGCTAGCATTCTATTAGCAATGCCTAATGGGTATTCAAATCGAATGGGTGTGAACTTGAGTAGTCTTCCTCCCTGTGGTGGTCCTTGTACGGCTCCAGCTTTGGGTTCAGCTCTGCGTCTTCGACGGCTCCTAATTACGTAATTATCATAATTACCGAGGGTCTATTTGCAAAGAAGAACCAAAAGAGATTAAAAAAATACCCAAACAAGAACAAGGACTGGTCTACCGTGTTCTTCATGATTTTAGAAAAATTATGAAACTGGTTTCATAATTTTTGGAGTCAAGATGAATTAGTTATGAATTTTTGAAGTTTAAATCAATTTCTAAATTTTTAAATAATTCACAAAATACGAAAAACACGGGCGTGACACGTGGCAGCACCAGAGCATGCCACGCGTATTGCTGACATCATCAGTGGGCCTAGTGACGTCAGCATTGACCTTGTCAACGGGTCAACGGTCAGTGGGCCCACGGGCTGACGTGATACCCTGCTAGCTATAGGGTAGTTATAGGTTAACTTTAGGCCGACTCTAGGCTAGCTGTTAGTCCTCAATGGTAGCTATAGCTAGCTAAGCGGTAGGCTGAGTCGGCGTCCATGTGGAGGCTATGAGCGGGCTATAGGCGTCTACAGGCTGGCGCTAAGGGTGACGTGGCGTGCCACATGGCTTGTGATGTGGTCGGCTCCGTACTGTTGAGTTGGCGCTAAGGGTGACGTGGCATGCCACGTGGCTTGTGATGTGGCCAGCTCCACACTGTTGAGTTGCATGCACCAACCAGTTCAACCCAAATGCTTAAGCTGATGACGAGAGGTGGGCAATTCACTTATACTCCAACACTCCCCCTCACGTGCAGGCTCCCTTAGGCTGCATACGTGGAGACTGGAGCGGGCTGCAATTATTTTATTTTAATCATGTCCACTTGGATTCGAACTTGAGACCTCTGGCCTTGATACCATGTTGAGTTGCATGCACCAACCAGTTCAACCCAAAAGCTTAAGCTGATGAGGAGAGGTAGGCAATTCACTTATACTCCAACACACACCTCCGGCTCGCGGGATCCTCTATGGCCCGTGCAGCTTCGACCGCGTGTGATTCTCGGTGTGGCTCCTTCTCATTGGTCGGGAGGAGGTGCTCCGCGGCGGGGGCACACGGCGCAGCGGCGCTTTCGCTGGCGGCGAAAGGCGGCAGTTTGGTGCAAAAGGGCATGGCGGCGACTACGGGCGACCTAAAGGCCTCACCTTTGGGCCCTAACAGTGGCCATATGTGCGCGCACGGGCCAAGGCCGAGCCTTGGCCGCAGCGACGAAGACGGCGGTGGCACCTGCAATGGACACGGCTCGAATGCCGGCTCTCATAAACAGTGCGTAGTAGCGCACGTCTCCTTGGTGGCGGCGTGGCATTGGCCTCATCTATGGTGGTGATGGAAAGGAAAGGTGCGGAGACGGGCAGCGAGGCTCATCGGCGGCGCGTGGTGGTGATGGCGTGGACTGCCCGGTGAAGAGGAGATGGCGCGGATGGTGACGGCGTGGACTGCTCAGTGGCGAGGTAGAGCGGCGCGGATGGTCCGGCGAAGGCGACGGCGACGCTCCGGGCGCAGCGTCCTCCTCCTGTTCGCGGCGGTCCCCTTCTCCCTCTCCCCCTTCTCCTCCCGCTCTGGCACCCTCCCCTCCTCCTTTCCCCTCCAAGACTGGCGGCAGGGGAAAACCCCAATTCTTGGTGGCTCGAACAGGGAGGCGCCTGGCGCGGGGGCTTTTATGGGTGTCGGCTAGGGTTTGGCGCAGCATGGATGGCGGGGATGGAACGAGGACGGTGTGGCGGCGATCGAGAGGGGACAGCGCAAAAGCGGCGGTAACGCGTAGCGGCGGTGGCGAAGCGCGCACATCATTTTCCAAGCTCACGCGCGGCACGCGTGCGGCGTGAGGGAGAAGATGCATAGTGTGGGGGTGCTGACGCGTGGGGCTGGTTGGCAATGACAGCAGCAGCAGCACGGGTGAAGGCGGAAGCGGCCTGGGGCGTGGCGTGGGCCAGCCCAGCAGGCCTGAGGACTAGCGGTGCAGCGAGCCGAGCAGGCCAATCTTGCGGGCGGGACGGGTCGGCGCATTGCGGAGTGGGTCGACGACGGGGTTTCTGCCCAAGCCGGTTAGGATGGTTAGAACAGTTAGTTTAAATTCAAATTTGAATCCACTCAAATTAAAATGCAAATGGCACACTATCATTTATTCAACCTAGGTTTTCAAATTTAATTCAAATTATTCTAGGAATTTAGGAAAGGTTAAATGAAGAGACTCGTATGATTTGGAAATTTCACACCACCACAATAAATTTTTTTAAATTTCACCTTTTGGCAACCATTAACATCTTGTAAAAATACGGGATGTTACATCTAGCGCCTTTTATTTAATTGTTGGTGTAACATTCACATATTTCCAAATTACAGATGTGGTGGATTCGTGAAGAATTCTTGGAGAAGGAAAATTTTTTTGCAATCCAAGAAGCACTCTTAGGATTTCTGGTGGACGAGGTGATAAATCCCAAAGGAGAATTTTATTACGATAGACATTTAATAGCCGAACCGAGCAACACCATGATGGGAGGATTCTAAGAATGAAGAGGACGAATATTGTATATATAGTAATTATATTAATACTAGTTTGATGTGTATAATATATTAAGAATTGTATATATAGCAGTTATAATTAATATTATGCATATACATGAAATATATATACACACACGACATGCATACAATATGAGCGTATACGTGTAAGTAGTGTACGCTAAGGATGTATACATATAGATATATATATATATAAGTGAAGCAACAATTAGCATAATATGGAAAAGAATTCAAGGTAAAAAGAAAAAAAAGATCTTTAGTCCCGGTTGGTATTATCAACAGGGACTAAAGAGAGGTCTTTAGTCTCAAATAGCTAGTCCCGGTTAGATATTTAAGATATATGAGGCTATCCAACCGAGACTAATGCTCAGATTCAAATTTAGTACTGCCCCTAAATATATGGTAAATCTGAAGGTATAACGTGATGGTTCCTCTCTGCACCTCCAAAGAGACGTAAAGTAATAATATATACATGTGAAAAATAATACATATGCTATCCATCGTACCCATGAAGAGGAGGTAGTGCAGACTTTACTATTAATTACAGCAGCGTCAGACGACGGTTGTTCATAAGTTACCTCTGTATTGCCTCCCGTTGAGCCAACATATAGCTGTCTCATTGGGAAACTACAGGTAGCCACGTCCATGTTGTAGTTTTCTACTGGTAGTAAGCTTCAAAAGAAAACTAGCCTTTAGATGGAATGCTCAAACTATTAGGAAAGATAGGCACCGGGAATTTGATTTCAAATTTTTGTTACCATCCCTCCTGAAGTATCTAAGAAAGTAGCACATTATTTGCCTTGGTCTCAGCACGATATGAGCCCATGCTGTAGTTAGCAGTGACAAATGGCCAAACTTGAAGCGACCCACTCTGTGCATGAGTAGCAAGCAACTCCATGGAAAGGAAGCTTGGAGCCCCCAAAAGCAGAAGGGATCAGTTATCAGTACTATTCCGGATCGGTCAACCTGCTGTTGTCTACTTCCTGTTGCGATGCATGGCATCTTTGAAGCAAATAATTAATGGGGGTGTTTTGCATCATGGCCCGGATTGGTGGTCCGTGTTAGATCTACTCTTCGGTGAGAGTATCACCTAGCTAGTAGGAGAACCATGCCAATTATTTTTCTAACTACGCCTTTGCATTAGTTGCTAGTTCAGACTGATTGGCACATTGATGTTAGGCCTCTGATGGCTGATCGTTGGATATAACACGTAGCCACGTACGTGATCAATGGAGTTTGCTTGAGTTGGGCATAATTACTGCACTTTAAATCACTGTAGAATTTTGTGCTTTAACTCCTGTAACGAAGTATGTTACCCAGAAGTAAACACTTTCTAGTAACATTTAAAAATAGAAAGTGGTCACGCAGACTCGTCAGCATAGGCTTGTGCCATGCTCCAAACCAGTGAACATTACTTACCCTGACACTAGCCTGGGTTTTACTTAAGAGAGACTATATATTAATTGATGAATGTGTGCAGACGGTTGGTCAAGTAATCACATTGAGTCAAGAAGAACTGCATATATATGTACGATCCCCTGCCTATGTTACATTGAGTAACCAACAACTATGATCATCTTTCACTTATTAGAATCCTCTTAAGAAAAATGAAGGGAGATTGAGAACGGAAAAAGCTTCTATAAAGGTGTTAGTGTCAAATAGGCAAGGGAGGCATTGGGAGTTCAGTGTTGTATTGTTATTATAATCTTTAATCAGGCTGTCTTGGTACTGGTTCCATGCTGAGATAAACGAAAATAAAAAATCAAGACGATAGGATCAAGTAAAATTTTGTAAGCTCGATGTGATACAACGTTGATTATATTGGTGTCCTGATAGTCTGCAAGAATGAAAGAATCAATGTATCTTAGTCAAGGCGCTCCCTCTGCCACAAAGGGAGTAACTGGAGGAGACTCAGTATGAGTTGTTGACATCATCCTTTCGCTTCTCGGCAATGTTTCTGGTTCCATACAACATCCATGCATCAAATTTGAAGGGCATAAGGTTTCTGAGCATATAAAAAGAACTACTTTTACAAAAGTTCGGTAAGTCGTGCATGGGACATCAATATGAGTGGATATGCAATTACTTGACTCTTTGCATTGTGCTATGGTAACTTCTATCATGTGTAACACGTTCTGCATCATTGTGACCCTTAGCAATAATGAAAGACAGTATTACAGGTCGGAGTACTTGGGTGAATTTTATTTGCAATATAGGGAACAAACTTAGCAGAATGCATCTTCCTCTAAAAGTACTGATTTTAACATGTATGAGTCCACCGCATGTTGCTGCTAATAAAAGTTCATCCATGAACTTGTAACTGCTGACACCACTATTTTAACCCACTAAACTCAGCTAAATCTAAGATTAATTATTTAGACTGCAATTTTAGGTCCTTAAATTTGTATTGAAAGGTTCAGGCAATCAAGCAATACACAACAACTTGACATTCATGTTTCTAATTCATTGAAGGGGTCTTGTTCGAGTTGTTCTTCAATGTGTTAGGTTTCAGGTCCAGAACAGTATCCCATTGAATTTGATCATGAAAAAGGAAATGGTTCAGCTACTGCAGATTTAAGTATATATAAGTCAGCCTGCTGCATAAACTCCACTTGGAGATCCACAGCTTTATAGAGGTTTTTTACGGTACTAGCCTATACTGGTTTTCGAGAAAGATTGGTATATAAACATCCGATGGATGAGATTAATTAAAGACTTCACCTAGTAGTATACATGAGTAGTATAGGTGATATAAGAGTATTATGAAAAAAATAGAAATGACATCTATGTAATTTTTATTACTTTCATCCCGGGCGATGTTTAGATCTAGCCCTACCCATACCCAAATAGAGCTCGGCCCATATATCCATCTATGGGTTCGGATCTTATCCATCCTATCAATCCGATACACTCGCGTTTTGTTTCTGTCGCATGTGGATGGATGGGCGGTGGCACCATTCCACGTGCCGAGCGGCTGGAGAGACGGAGGTGACCGAGGACGACGTGCTGCCACCGTTGTGGCTGTCTCGTCTTCAGGCGCCATGCATGACACGCATACACGCAATGATGCGGCCAGTGCGGCTCCGGAGGAGTGGAGGACGATGATGATGCTCTTCGGTGGCCGCGGTGGGTGTGGAAAGCGTAAAACAATTACGAATTTACGATGGAAGCATCGAGTCGTCGCAGCAGATCTAGTTTTCAAGGGAACTGCTTCCAGGATGAAAACTATATCCAACAACCACTACTAGGGAATTAACGAGCTCTTCAAATTTTAATAATTCCATGTTTTCTTTTCTACCACCCAGCAAAATCACTAAAAGTTGATATATTTCAGCTACAGGTACTGTATGCTGTAGCTGAAGTGGAATGAATCAATCACTGAAATACTGAATATCTGTCGTTGGCTCGTTGCTATCCATGCTACCTCTAGATGTTTCTTGCTAGAGTTTACATGTCACGCTAGACATCAATTTATTTCTTCTTTCATAAACTCACATCAAAGAATAATCTTTTGCTTCTTTCTTAAACTCACATCAATTTATTTCTTCTTTGTTTATGACCTATCAAGTTTAAATTCAAGCAGTAAACGTGGATTGCAGCTGTATGCATGTGAGTGACACTTTGTAGTTTCCCAAGATCACTTTGCAACCCCCTTTGAGGAAATCCACTCAATTGCCATGTAACCTATCAGTATGCTTTTGGAATTTTTCATGTGAACTTTTGGATTAGATGATCAATTATAGAGTGTGGTCCATGGACCACTTGCACTGAATGCATGAATCAAACTGTCTGGGCTGTGGAGTTATATCGTCAGCAATTTTGCTTCCATGGCTCAGTTCTATTTTGTTGTTCGAAGAACCTGCTTTTACAGAGCTAAACTGTTCGTGATGAATTTGAATGTAAGATAGGTCAGGGCTGCTACAGGGCTAAATCATCCGGGAATCAAACTGTCTGGGCAATGGGCATCGCCATGTTTGCTTGCAGAAATTAAATTAGTGGGCTAGGCGTACACTAATAGCACAAAGCCATGTATGGTCAGAGGCCATCTTTCGATGCAAACAACACGTACTGAAAAGCTAATTTGGTTAAACTGCCACGAGGTTGCTTTTGACGGCAGTTAGCATGTCAATTTGTAAACCACAAGCGCACGGATCATCATAGCTTTTTCCTTAGAATATTCGTCCAAGATTTATCAATCCGTGGATCGGCAGCGAACTAACTAGGATTTTCTATCTAGTCTAACGGATCTATCTTAATATGAAGCATCGATTGCATATAAAGGCAAACTTGTTGTAAAGATCGATAGCATGAATAAGTGTAGATCATATCCACATATATATATATATATATATATATATATATATATATATATATATATATATATATATATATATATATATGATATAACACCACCAAGGGTAGCAAGAGCCTATCATCTTCTAGTTACAGTTCTAGCCAACGAACAAGCACATCATGCATCAAAGCAATCTTTAAACTACTACCTCCGGTCAACCTCCTGAAAACTCCCACCTTACACGGAAGTAAACCCCGTCACAATCCCCCCTAATGGCGTAGGAAGATTAAGGGCATGAACACAGCTAAACATGTCTAGCTATCATGAAGGCTCAACATAATAGATCTAATCACCATGATCACATAAAGCATGCTATGTAGTCTAAACTATAACATTAGACTAACGAACAAGCATATTCATGATAGGTAGAAAAAATAAAAGGAGTCATCGAGTCGCTAATAGATTGGATGACATGAAGAATATTGCTCACAAAATAGATGTATTAGATCATCACCTCCGACTACATACCATCGATGATCTACTACTGGCTCTCCTGAACTCCACTATGGCACAACCGCACAAGGAGGCCATGGCGGCTAGGGTTTGGCCTAAGCCATCTCCTAGACAATTCCGAAGACTTGCGGCGGCCGTTAGCTCCCTCTGGTGAATGCCCTAGGTTTTATCGAGTTTTGGTGGTAGATTGTTCGTATTGGCAGAAAATAGGGATATTTATAGTCCAGAGGTGCCGTGGGGTGAATGGCACCCCGAACCTACCCAGAAAAGGGCTAGGCCGATCGGCCTAGACCTCTTTGGGCCAATCGGCTCAGCCCCTATAGGCCTCCAATGCGCAAGCGGTTCATATGAAAGTTGTAGATCTTTTCGAGGCATGCAATTTTCCTTATAAACTCGCCCCAATCGGAGTTCAGATGAGGAAGGTATGGCTCGTGTATGTTCAGTTCCTCCTACGACCCTATAGTTCAATGTTCATATTTGGGCCTTCCAATGTCCAAAGTTCGGGCTGAAATCTAACTTGTAGAAAAACCCTTCATTTATATCATATTTCCTGTGATTTTGCAATATGGTCCAAAACACAATACATATGCGAATATGGGGTTATTTCAGGTGTCAAGTGGCGGGTTAGTATAAGAATATGCATGAAAATACTATTCAAATGGCACTAAAAGTGTGTAAATAACGAGCGTCAATCCCCCATGCTTAAACCTTGCTCGTCCTCAAGTAAGTCCAGGATATTTGCTTAATCAGGAAATCAGCATTGCTCTTCGATGTCATCTGTGCACTTAGTTATACATAACAAGATACATTGCTCTCTCAAGTGTTTAGCATTTAAAGTTCAAGTTGTGACCAGCTACTTTTCATCATGGAAGATAGACTAGCAATAAAGAGCATACCACAATAAAATAAGTATAATGCTCTTCAACTTAAGTGAACTTCAGACCTTTACCTTGTTCCATCGTGAAGATTTTTCAAAAAGATGCGAATCCAACACAAGTGTGATTCTCTAGCAACAGTTCATGCAAACACTCATCTCATCAAGTCACTCAAGCCTATGCTAAATTATTTCAACCTATTCTACTCATATATGAAAGTGGAAGGCTTATGTGGATCTTGGTAGGTAAAAACAATCCTAGCAAAATATTATATCTGAAATATGTCAAACCAAGGGAGATCTAATTAGATTACTGAGACTTGTCAAAAAGACCATGGAAAAAAATATTGGAGAGGGAGAGGGAGGAAACATACATATTTAGATAGTGGACATGTGCATGGGAAAAGGGTGATCATGAGACACAAATGAAGTTCTCGTAATCGGATTGCACATGGTTGGAAAATGAGTATGGATCAATTCTTAATCTTGAGAGCACTCGGAATTTTAACGAGGCTCAAAAAAGTAAGGAGCATTTTATTCCTTTTCTCCTATATTTTTTTCTTTTTCATCATTTTTATCTTCTTTCTTCCTTTTTTTATTTTTCATTCCTTTTTCTCTTCTTTCTTCTTTCTTTATTTTCCCTCATTTTTTTCTTTTTCTCCTTAGAACTTCTTGCAACATAGTATTTTACTCAGAAGTAGTTAGAGATAATGTGATGACTCCTCTCCCTATGTTTAGATGATACTCGTCCTCGAGCATGAAAGATAAAGAAAGATAAACTACTGAGGTAAGTACTAAAATTTTCAATTGTTATCAGAAAATTATTTTATTCCTCTGGAGGATCATCCATGCCAAAATTCAAAGGGTCCAGGGGAAAACCACCCAAGCCAATCGGCCTAGCCCCTCGTAGCCTCTGTTTCCTTCGATTTTTATTCTTCACACTAGTGGACGCCTCCAAATATTATTTTTTGAAAAGCTACTGATATATCTTCTAGATCCTTGTTGAAGTATTTTTGTTGTCGAAAAATGATAATTTGGATTTAGGTTGGATGCCCAGCAAGGTTTGCAAGGTTTCTAATGTGGAAATTTGCAGTGCATGGACAAACGGATAGCAATAAAAGGTTATACAAAGAAATGACCAGTTCTAAGTCTCATACAACATAAATCAATCTTAATCCAACTCATCAAAACATAAGTTTGCGATCTAAGGGTTTCATCATGAAACATCATGCATGTATATAGGCTTTGATAGGTTGAACTTTGCATGTGATTCACAATTGTAGATAGCATATGAATTAATTTTAAATAAAAACAAATCAAGTTATCAGGTCATCTATAAACTTAAATCAAAGAGCAACAGAGAGTTTGTGGGTCTAGAATTTAGTCATTTAACCTTCACAATTAAAAGAGCCGGTATTTAATCAGCTTAGGTTCATTAAATAGTAAGCAATTAGTTAAGTCATATACAACATTGTGCAGGTAAAACAAAACGACAACCTTCATCATTTTTCCATAAGCAAATTATACCAAAATTATTAACATTGTGGTGAGCACAAGGTGATGGTGATCATGATTATTGAAAACAAAAACTAGGTTGCACTCCTAATAGTCATGTTGTTATCGAGAGGTATAGAAAGGTTGCATCGAGTCTATAGTCAAAGGCTTATTTACTCAGGCATTATAAAGAAATGGAAAAAGAGAAGGTGTAGGAAAAATTTACCATCCTTTTGATGCTTGTAATGAAGTGTAGCGCAGCCTTCCCATGCTTAAGCATTGTGCTTAACATGGAAGAAGAACCATAAGCATCTCGTGGCGATCATGATCATTGTACTCCACACGGCATTTTCATTTTTTTTCCAGCAAGTCCTCCCCCATGCTTAGCATCTATGCTCGGAACAGAAGAAGAGGATATAACATCTTGTGATTCTTGACATCATGGTGCTCCGCATCTAAAGTTTGTCTTCATGTTGTTTCACACTTGTCGCCTTAATTATCCATCTCCTTCTTCTCTCCCCCTCATTTTTTTCTTCATGAAAGCGCTTCGTCATGCTTGCAAAACAATTCAAACATGCGTACTACCCATGGGGTGATGGTCGGGAGTAGAAGCAATCACCAACAAACCAATAACATCCCTAATACCTCAACTTGTGGCATAGCTAACTTAGTAAAAGAAAAACAAAGGCATTAATGAGTGTAAGTGAGTGCAAGTGTGAATGCAAATGACAGGAAGGAACATAAACAAAGACAATATTTGCACCAAGTTTTAAACACCATGCCTACAACTAGGTTGTTGAATTTCTCCATAGCTATAAAAATTGTTAATCAAGGTCAAACTCCATACTTATCCCAAATCAATAACAGTTTACAGCACAAGAAAAATAGAGCGTATTGCAAAGCTTATATACCAACCAATGCAATATGAAGATAATATGAATAGCTAGCAAGGTTTATCAAACTGAATGATGATGGTCTGCAATCATGTCTAAACACCATGTTTATACAAGATTGCAAAAGGAAAATGTCGTACGTACAAGCATTAACGTAGAAATGAAAGCATTCATCAAAAAATTTTAGGCAAAGCCAAGCTAACACATGAATGATGGAACAAATGCAAATGCACATGCAAAAGGATTAGCAAGGTTGAAAAAGCTATCGATGTTGTTCTGCAATTAGTTGATTCAAAAAGAATTACTTAGAATGACAAAGTAAGGCTAGCCACAAGCAATGTCAACAAGAAACTCATTAATCGAAAAGCCCCAACAACCAAACTAACAAGGCTTAGGGTAGGTTCATAGGTATCCTATATTTTTAGCTTGAAACAAGAATTTTGAAGAGAGCAAGCATAGAAATTCTAACTCAGGTGGTTTTGAAAACAAAACAAAAGAAAGGGCTTATTTTTTTATTAAAAGCATAAACCTATGGTTTTAGGATGCCTCTGGTGCTGAGTAAATGGTTTTGGGATTATGACAGGTGGCTCTGGTAAAAGTCTTGGTAAGAATAGAGGCAAAAACAACCCAGGCTGATCGGCCTGGTGTGGTCTAGACCGATCGGCCTAGGCCACTTTTATCTTTGTTGGCTTTGGGTTTTTGTGGGATGGTGAGTGGAGTTGATAGGAAGGTTCAGGTGCAAAAGGTTTTGATAAAAATAACATTAAAATGCAATGCAACACGGGACGAATGAACAAAATAAAATGACAAGATATGGACGTGGTCTAAAATAAAATAAAAGTTAGCCTAAATTAACTAGCCACAAGTTTAGAAGTGAAGCGTATGCTATACTTCATATTTCTCTCTTAAAAGACACAAAGAAAAAGACTCTAAACACTAACATCACACAAAAAAGGTCTATAAGTTTTCCAAGATCAAATAACAAATCGCTCCCTCAAATATTATTTAAAGCATCAACATCTTGTTGCAGTATTTGTTAGAGCAATGGTACAATATTACTTGATGGTTTCGATTGAAGAGCACAAAATAGACCATCATCTTAATATAAATAATAAATAAAAATATTGATTGCCTCCCGTAAAGAGCTTTAGTTATAGTCATATAGCCAGACTCCTCACCTTGCTCATGTTCATGCGAAGCTATGGTCCTTTGTGCAAGAATTCAAAGTGTCCATGCAGCTTGATGTCATCTTTTGTAATCCTTCGTGGTTCATTTCTAACATCTTCATGTTTGAATGTAGCCTGCTTGTGTCTTCATGTGCCAATGCTCCGGAAGTTTTTATTTTGTTCTAAGTTTCTGAATTTGATTATGTACTCTTGATGAAAGCATTGCCCAAGCTCCTCTTCATTGTTGTCATCTTCATCTCCTCCGATCAACGAACAAGCACATCATGCATCTCATCCAAAGCAATCTTTAAACTACTACCTCCGGTCATCCTCCCGAAAACCCCCACCTTATACGGAAGCAGACCCGTCACGATCCCCCCTATCGGCGCAGATAGTTCAAGGGCACGAACACAGCTGAACATGTCTAGCTATCATGAAGGGTCAACAGACTAGATCTAATCACCATGATCACATGAAAGCATGTTATGTAGTCTAAAATATAGCATTAGACTAAGGAACAAGCATATTAATGACAGGTAGAAAGCGTAAAACGAGGTATTGACTCGCTAACAGATCGGATGACATGAAGAATATTGCTCACATAATACATGTATTAGATCATCACCTACGAGTACATACCATCGACGATCTACTGCTGGCTCTCCTGAACTCCATCATGGCACAACCGCGTAGGGAGGCCATAGCGGCTATTGTTTGGCCTAAACCATCTCCTAGACAACTCCGAAGACTTGCAGCGGCCGTCAACTCCCTCTGGTGAATGCCCTAGGTTTTGTTGAGTTCTGGTGGATGGATTGCGTGCGCCGGCGGAAAACGGGAATATTTATAGTCCAGAGGTGCCGTGGGCCGAAGAGCACCCCAAATTGACCAGAAAAGGGCTAGGCCGATCAGTCTGGGCCTCTCTGGGCTGATCGGCTCAGCCCCTATGGGCCTCCAATGCCCGAACGCTTCATACAAAAGTTGTAGATCTTTTCGAGGCATGCAATTTTTGATGTAAATTCGTCCCAATCGGAGTTCGGATGAAGAAGATATGGCCCGTGCAAGTTCGGCTCGTCCTGCAGGGCTACAATTCAATGTTGGTATTTGGGCCTTCCAATATCCAAATTTCGGGCATAAATCCAACTTGTAGAAAAAACCTTCATTTATGTCATATTTCTATAGTTTGCAATATGGTCCAAAACACAACACATATGCGAATATGTGGTTATTTCAGGTGCCAAGTAGCAGGTTAGTATAAGAATTTGCATGAAAACCTATTAAATTGCACTTAAGTGTGTAAATAACGAGCGTCAACAGATCCAAGAGGGGAGATTGAGTTATGCAAATTAAATCACTCAAATACGAAGGTTACCATTATTTTGTAAATTTTGTGCAACATGACCGCACCGGTTAAATTGGAGTTTCTAAGACGAAAGCTGGGGAGCAAATGTTCTTGTAGTTTCTAAGACGAAAGCTGGTGAGCGAATGTACACAAGAATATGTGGGCGAAACTATGGGATCAAACATTGCGAGCAGCACAGCGCAACCTCTTTTACTATCTCCCTTTTCTTCGGGATAAGAGGATGCACACGGAGGTGCGGGATCAGGCCGTCACAAACCCGAACTCGACACGTGAGGAACGAATGGCGCCACTGTCGTCCGTCCGCACGTAAGCGACAGAAAGAAAACGTGAAATGCCACCTGATCCCTCTCAATGCCGTCGTTCCCCTGTGACAGGTGCAGGGACGGCGCTACACCTCGACGCCTGGAAACGCTCGTGCTCCAGGGACAAGCCCTGCTGCCCTGGTGTGGCGGCAGCCGGGCAGGAGCGGCACGTTGCGGCTGGGTAGATCGCCGGTGACGCGCCCTGCTGGAGCGGCGGACGGGCAGGGACGACCGGGCATGGGCATTGTGCGCCGGGGAAGATTGGGGAGAGCCGGCCTTGGGCGGCGGCCTGAACTTCGCAGGATAGAAGGATAGATAGAAAAAAAATAATCACACCTTAATTAATAGTTTAGTAGAGAAATTTTAGATAAACAGTTCGATCTTGTCTATACTGTACATTACTAAGGGGTAGTACGGAGCACTATAAACAGGGGCGGAGGTAGGAATTAGAAGGGGCCAAAGCAAATAAATCGGGAGATAATAAATTTGTCTGGGACAATGTATGCTGTGGCAGCGGTAGTTAAAATTGGAGAATTAGAAGATTAACTACAAGAAGAAAAAAATTATTTGAAGGCTAAAAGAATAGTGATTAACCTAAATAATTAGTGATTCGTCTAAATAACTGATGATTTAGTAACTAATAACCAGGGTTGCCCAACCGCCATTTTCTGAAAGCTTATAAATTTCAAAGAGAACAATGGACAGGGGCATGAATGACAAGTATCATTGTGTACTAGAGAAGATTTGTGCAGTTCCTTCTACCCCTCAGCTCTAAGAAGAAAGGAGTATAGTCCTACTAGATGGTTCATTCTAATACGAAATGGAGGCACCAGGAAAATTGTTTGTACAAAGTGTGATAAGCCTGCTGAATTACTAGCGGTCATGTGCAGAGATCATGGAAAAGGATGGTGACACGTTTTTCTTTTAGGGAGGAATGTGGCATGTGACTCTGTGGTAATTGTGACATAAACTTCAAGCCAACCATGATACTCTTGCAGTAGCAGCATGCAGTCATGCAGATTAATCATTGTGCGTCAAATTGATTAACCAGAACCCTCCACTTTGAGCCAAGTATGTCGAGAGCGTTCACTATATAAGTGGATATGTAATTCGTGGGCGGGTAAATTACCATATTTCGTAATATTCCCGAGTATTGCAGCTTGAGCACATCATCATGGATATTTTGTGAAGCAGACAGGGTTCCATATGGAGAGAGGGTGTATGGCCGCACCAATGCAATGCAAGCTAGAACAGCAATTTTTTTAATAAAAGAATAGTATATATCCCGGCTTCTATAGAAAGAACGTGCAAGAACAGCTTGAACGACGACTGATTATATCGATCATCTCTGTTCCTATTTTTTTTTCAAATTACACGCACGTACACTCGCCTCTACGAACATACGCACACAACTCTATCTCTATAAGCACCCTCAAAAACTAAGCTACGAACATACGCACGCAACCCTATCCATATTAGTACCTCGGTTTATTATTTGTTTTCGACATTTGCAGCAAGCGGTATGGCTTACAAACGATGAAAGGACATCATCAGTTTTGCTGAACAAGCACAGTGTTCTGGACTGTGTGCTACTCCCTTCGTCCTTAACTGTCGCTTTTAGTTTCCGTGCCGTAAGTTTGACTGGATTTGTAGAAAATACGTGCACCATATCTTCAAATAAATTTATTAAAAAACTAGATTCAAATATCTATCTAATGATATTAATTTTGTATCATAAATATTAATATTTTTTATATATATTTAGTCAAACTTGTTTCTCGGGAAGAAAAACGACAGTTATTTAGAAACGAAGAGAGTAATACTCTAAAGTGCACACAACGGACTGGACTACGGCAGAACAGAACAAATAGTTTTTTCCCCTTTTCCAAGAACAGCAGATTACTGGCAGGATTATAGAATCCCGGTTTGGTTCTAACAGTTTGTAATATATATTGGATTTTTGTCATTTTAAATTTAAACTCTGACCCAAAAAAGTCCTAGCAGTGTCGTCATCGTATCGGTCGCATCTATTGGTCCACCATTAACATCCATCTTTGTTAGGTAATTGAATATTTCACTGTGTGAACATGGTTGGTGAGTCACTTATTTTGTTGTGTGCGATGCCACAATATATCCCAGAGGTGTGTTTGTTCATATATTACTCAGTTGAGCTAGTTAGCGTGCAAGGAAGATAAAGTGATAAGCTTCTCAACAGAAGACTTCGAGATGAGAGCCGGCAACAATGGCCAAGAATGTGAAATGGAACCAATGACATCGAAGCTGTTAACATCCAGTGGGAAGAGGAGGCACAAGGAATTTGAGTTATATGCCAGCCACACTACGCTAATCGCTGACTCGGCGTGCTGACGAACAGAGGGACGCCGGAATGTATCATGTCGGAATTCGTGGTGGATGCAAGACAGTGAGCACATGATGGTGTTGCGCCGCTTCAGCTTCAATATCAGTGTATTGCCAATCTCCTCACTGAAGTGGCACCACAGTGCTGTACCGTTGAACATGTTTTCTTTTAATCTCTTTCCGTACAGGGTGAGTTCCCCGTTGTATGATTGAACGAACTTTTTCCTTAATTTTGCTAATTGGCATTCGCTGTTTTCACACTAGAATAGCTCATGATTATGACAAACACCTGAAGCATTCTTTGCCTCTTTGGATAATTAGAATACCAAATATTGGCGGTAAAATGTCAAAAAGGAAGATGCACATAACTAACAAATTTCGGTTCAACAGTTTTCAGAAAACTTCGAGTCCAATGTAGTGCGTGGAGTAGTAAACGAGAGAGATAGACAAGCTGTAGACCATCCATTCAAAGTTTCAAACACAACCATTTTCCACTGTGAATAATTATTAGTGCTAATTTTCTCTTTCCTTCCCATGCTGCGTGATTGGAAGACAACTACCAACTGACTAGAAAAGAAAGCAAATCTAAAAATATCTCCTAAATATTTATATTTCTCTTTCAGTCACATAAATTTGTAGGTGCTAATCACGGTACGAAGTCATCAACAAGAGTAGTATTCCTGTAGTCACCTAACTTACAAAAATGTAAAGAAAAGAAACGGAAACATTGTATCCATCAGTAACTGATCCGATGATCTCTGCTTCCTTCTTCCATGGAATCCAGTGCTTGACTGGTGGTTCTCATGTCACTTGATTGAGAAATATCGAGGGACGGTGATTGATGGTGTATATTCAAGTTTGTTGTTGATTGCTCTTGGCTTTCACCAGCAGCGCGACGAATGTGCTCAAAGTGCGCGTGCGGCCAAAATCCTGCCATTCATCAGTTAATGAAATAACATTAGATTTTTTTCATATATGTCCACCTATGCCGCTAGAAGCTTTTGACTGAACTATGAGATTGGTGAAAGCAGAGAAACACTTGCTTAGCCGTGTGTTTTTAATTGCTGCACAGGTCCTAAAGGCCACTCTGACAGTTTATAGAGCCAGCAAGTGGACACATACTGAACTTTTATTTTACAAAAAAAATGAAACAACTCTTTCCGATGTACAACTATGAATCGTACCATGTTCACTGTAAGGTAGTGGAAAGAACTGAAGGTAGCAAAATGAAGCAACCACCAATCCTGCAGAGTTGTACCAAGCAGAGTCAATGACTGTGTGATCTTCAGTAATCATAAGAGTTATAGTAGATGGAGAGTAATAACCGAACTGAATTGGATTACTTACCAAGAACTCCACCAGCAAACACATCCTGCCAGTGATGCCAGTAGTCACTCACTCGCGATACCGCAACCATCGATGCAAGAAGCAGAGGTAGAAGAACGATGCAGAGCTTGGCGACATGGCCTCTTCGATCGAAAACCTTGATTTTGCCGGCCAGGTACCATGACAGAAATCCAAGCCCAGCGAAAGAACCTGGCAAGAGAACAAGAAAGACAACTAGTCATTCTATAAGGGTGAGCATCTGGGAAAATGGATAAAATACGCCAGAAAAGTGTCAAACTGTATTCAGAGAGGGAATTTCAGAAATTGTAGGCAATCACTTACCTGAAGCATGCCCACTTGGGAAGCTCTTGTGCCCCTCTTTGATTACACTCGGATTTCCGTGGCACATGACATCTCCCGTGATGTTGTTATACTTCTAAAATGAAGTGTTCAGGTAAATCATTAGTCAGAGTTACGAGTGAACCACATAGATTTTACAGTGGCGATCAGGAGGAACAAGCAAGCTATCTCCGAAGAAGTTGTGGAAATTAAAGAACTTTATGAAAGATCAGGTCATTGAAGTAATGAGGTTAGAACAGAACACACCGGCACTCCATCAGGAAAGCAGCGCCAGAAGAAGTCCGGGCGCGGCCGGCCTACAGCATCCTTGATGGCGACAGTCAGGATGGCTGTTATAAGAACAGAAAACAGAAGGCCTGCCTTGGCACATATATTGTGTGCACGTCAGAAATGAGCTATGAGTAATGACCACACCAGGCACAACTCTAGTAGAAAAAAAATAAAATTTAGCTAGCATAAGAAACTTGCCAAGAATGCCGTGATGCAGGTCATAAACGTTTCTCCTCTTCATGTATATTCCAATAACGAACACCATCGGCACAACAATGGCAATAATCTGCATTAAAATCAGCAAAAACTGCTGTTACAAAATTTCAATTTCATCGGTATGTATGATATCCCGAACATGATCTTTTGCAGAAGATGAGGTGTCTGTGTGTACCGGCACGGCCCAGCCGGGCACGGTGTTGTCCTTCATGGGGTACCGGAGGGTCGCCATCATGTCTTCTGCGACGAACCGGTGGAAGGGCTGGATCAAGCCGAGCACGGCGTACGTGGCAACAAGGAGCACCAGCACGATCCAGTCGAACAGGTGAAGCCTAGCGACTTCCTTCCCGTGAGTCCTCAAGCATGGGTGCGCCGGGGCTCTCGGGCCAGCGGTCGCCGGCGGTGGCAGCGGCATCTTCTCCTGCTCACCTCGACGGCCTCGGTGACGGCGAGTCGGCGATGCGACGAGCTCGTCCTCCCCTGCGCGGCAGCAGCTAAGAGGGTTGTTCTATCTCGGAATCGATTCGTCCTTGCATTTTTGCACTGCTTTCAGGTCCTTTTCCTAGTTTCCTTTCTTATCGGAAGGAAGCTGGCGAGAAGCTGGGAAACGTAGAGAAGTCCTTGACTCGCGGGTCGCTGTTGCTGACTTGTCGCTCTTGACGCTTTCAGTGTTAGTTCCTGGAAGCTGGGAAGAAGCAATACCTTAATGACTTTAAGACTACAACAGTGATCTTGTTGTGCTCGTTCCAAGTTCCAACAACCGTGAAAAGCTCTGCACTGCATTGATGTTTAATTCTGAAAGGGGAAAATTAGTTCCTCTGTTTAACCCCAAGAATTGAGTCCACTTTGCTACCTTGAACACTTCGACCCCACAACTTGACTCGTGTCTGCTCTTGCCAAATGAGATACGAAGAAGTCTTTCTTTTTATTTCCCATTTCCTTGCAAGCTGTCAAATTTTTAGATGATAATCTTTTGACTCATTTAGTACTGTTCATTTTAAGATGGGTGAAATTGTATAATGATACTTATAATGGAGTAAGCACATAATTGCCTAAAATTCACTTTGTTCCCAATGTCCTATTCTCTTCGTGCACGAGCAAAACATATTTATCATCTTATTTAAAAAAAATTATCATTACCGCGTAGTGTGATTGTATTACAACATATTTGCATGATATAGCTACTAAAAAATCAAATTTAGTAGATTGTGGCACCACAAAAAGTACCAGAGAGCAGTGGGTGCACTAATCAAATAGGAGTATTTTATTATTTGAAAATTAGAAGAAAAAATTGTTTGGTAGTAGTTCCAAATGTAACGGAATATCAATGACTAATAATACAGACAGTACAGTTATCCTAACAGTAATCGCCATCAACCACGATGACTTAAGGTAGGTAAATTTCTCATGCTACAAGTCATGATCCTTTGTACTCGGATCAGCCAATTTCTCGTATATATACCAGGCATTTCAGCCCATATCTATGCATATCAACTTGCTCCTTGCAGCAGGCTGGTGCAAACAGACCAGGATATTAAGAAAATGAGGTTCACTAGGAAAAGGAGGCATAGAGAATTCGTAATCTCTTCACGAGCTGCTCACACGCCGCCACTGGCTTTCATGTTGCAAGAAGCTGTGCTACACTGGTCACTCAGGGGAGCTGAGCTTGCAAGGACATGCACTACCAGAATGACGGTTCGACCGCGACAGCGTAAAGTTGCGTGGCGCTTTAGGCCCCTGCTTGTGCACAACCGTTAGTATCATCAGTATCCAGAAAGCAGGGCCGCAGACGCAGGGCGTAACACTGACACGCATAGCCATTGCAACACCTGGCACTGCTGCTATCGTGAGCAGTTAACAGATTGATATGTAGCACGGCATGCACTTGTAACTATCTCTGTTAACATCTCAGCGCACAATGCAAGTATTGTGCCAAGAAACTAGTAATGGTTCCTTTCTCCAGCGGCAAAAGAATTTACCAATTCTGTGAGTAGCACTGTCACGTCATGTAACTATGTAATTAAGATACATCAACAGCAGAATACATGATGGTACTGAACTACTGATCCACGTCTCAGGTGCAAGACCAGATGGTACCATAATGGGGGCCATCACCGCCCACAAAACATGCTTTTAAGGTATGTTTATTTCCAAAGAGAAGTAGAGAGCATTCTGTAAAGAGATATATGCTGATAGTTCTCGACGTTTCACGAGATATATCTACGATTCATAGTTTTCATTGAGAGGTATTTTTTTTTGTTCCATACATCTCAACTGTCAAAAGTCAGGTATTGATTGTAACTTATCCTGAATCCTAAATATCAAATAATGGTTGGTGGGTCACTTAATTACGTTGACACTTAAGAGCACTGAGGATTGAAACATAAATATCAAGCATATGTATGCATAGTTAAATGCAAGAACCATGCTTCCAGCAATTAGTAACTAGGGTTCTACCATGGAAACAGAGTGGTATAGGAAGCCAGATAACAATTTCAGGATGTTGTACCTTACGTAAGGTCCAATAAGAGGCATAGGAGGTATCGAGAAACCAGATTCATTGTACCAAGGCTGAACATAAACAAGGTGTAATTCATTCGGTACGTGGAGAGAGTAAAGGAGGACCACTAGCTTTGTGCCACTCCTGTTGTTGAGCATTGAGCATCAGGCTAGCATGATCACTGAACCAATAGAAGGCGGTTCTTCTAGCCCCTTTGTTACAGGATGGGGCATGGCCAAGCCTCTATACAACTTAGTCCTGCACATCTTCTATTTCCATCTTGCGCACAATTGCGCCCACTCTTCTCTTGGAGATGCATACCTTCACTTCACAGGTCTCTCATGTATAACTGTTACCATCTCATCGTGATCGTGGCACTCCAAGCCCATCCATCAGCCATGATTTCTAAGTACACTAGGAATATTCCTACTGACATCTGAACTGAGGAAAAGTACCTATAAACATCACGTTTTAAGAAAAGGGACTAAGGAATTACACATTTTGTAATATGATGGGTCCTATTAAGGTTGTACTTAGTATTTCTTGACATTCTTGGGCTTTTACCCTTTTGTTGGGTAGTACTTGCTTGCTTAGTTGCTCTACAGGATGAGTATGGCCTCGGTTCCTTAATTTAATCTTAACTACTGATATATACAACATGTTGGGTATGTTCTAGTAACATGGATTCTTAGGGGCTTGTGCATGTGGCATGGTACGTTTGGTTTGATGGTTCTGATATGTTTGTCTGAAGTGCTTGTCATGCCTGAATCGATTTCTATAAGCACCAGTATATGGAGCGAGCACTTGCAACCACGAGATCTACATAGGCTATGGACTTGTCTGACTAATTTGGGGATTCCAATGTTGTTTTAGGCATGCAATGCTTGTGAGAGATTTCCTAGATCCGGTACGGCTCAGGAGGGGTAGTAATGGCGAAACCTCACAGGGGTAATGCACACAATGGAATACTCTTTGTAAAAGTATTGTAGCGAAATCCAGCCGCTTCTACGCTTACCTTAGAAGTGTTGAAGGGACTTGCAACCCCTGGCAAACGGGAATCATGGCTCTGAGTGAAGTTATACAACCTCTGCCTAAAAACTGTTATAACTGTTATGCTCATGGTCCAGAGCGACCTGAACCCTCACATGATTATGACAAATTCCAAGTTCTCTTTATGTATCATCTTGGTTATGACAATCTAGAGGTGTGGCATCAGTTCATGTTTTGGTTGTACGAAGCCTTTCACTTAGTAATTGCTCCTTCCATCCCAAATTACTATTTATTTTTGCTTTTCTAGGTGCATACTTTTGCTACGTATCTAGACATAATATATATTTAGATGTATAGTAAAAGTTATGTATTTAGAAAATCAAAACGAATAGTAATTTGGGACGGAGAGAGTAGGTGCCTCGATGAAACTTAGTTACCATATTAAAATTGCTTACCATGAGTCGGTTGTCATTATTTTTTTTCCGAAATCAACCAGCCAAGAGAGCTGCAAATTATATTAAAAAGGAGTTCTAGACTAGAAAGATACAAAAAGAAAAATAAAAGGAAAACAAAACAAACTCGCACAGTGAATTGGGACATCAACGCAGCCTCATCACTCCACTCACCATGGCGGCATCCACTGACCTCCACGCTCATAATACGCCGAAACCTCCAGGAGTGGCCCGATGTCAACAAGGAACCGATAGAAACACACCGCACCGCACCAAAAAGGCCACCGCCATGTGGGACCTTCCGCTGTAGTACCGCTGTAACACCACACTCCACCTGACAGGGTGAAACCACTGAATCCGTACCTCTCGCGGGCTGTCTCGCAGTCACCACCGTGATAACACAATGCGCGGGGACCTCACCACATCCGCCGTTGGACTCCACCTCACTCTCATCGCCTTGAAGAAACACCACACGCAGCTCGCCATGCCCGCCATAGTACTCCATGTCACGGATCCGTTTCTTTTGTCGCTGTCCGAGTGGTGAGCAAGGTTGCCCCGTTCCACAAGCTCTCCATCGATCAGCCAAGCCGGCGCCACAGGGTTGGCCTCGCCTCATTGCTTCACCTGCGCAAAAGCATCCGCTGCCATGTCAGCAAGCCAGAGAAGTCGCTTGCACCGTCTTTCGACGATGTACCGCACCGGGTAGCCCAGCCAAGCTAAGCAACCCGCCGCGGTCCGCTGCAAGCCTAGTTGTCCCACGATATTGTTGCCGCAAGCGCCGTCCTCCGATGCAGTCCCACGCCGCACTAGTCGTTGCTAAGCAACGTCAGTCGCCGTGGTCTGCTGCAAGCGGCCAAGACCAACATCATGCGACAACCCCTGGCCGCCACCATAACTGCGATCGCCTCCATGTGGCCTCGGCAACACCCGTCTAGCTTGCCACATGGCAGAATTGTCGCCACCGGCTGCGGTCGTCCATGACTTATGGACCAGGAATGCCATAGACCAAGATGGGTCTCTAGAGACGACGCCTCCAAGGAGGGCACGATGCCAATGGTGCAGCCGTCGCTCGTCCAGAATCTGGACAGGGTTTTCACCCAAAGGACCCCGTGCAGTAGGATTGTAGCTCATAAATGACGCCCTCAACAAGAAGAACGACGCCCTAGGACGCCACTGTCATCTCCACCAGCAAACGTCGGCGAGGCCTTCCGCCCGGAGCATCCCAACCCCTGCACGCTCACGGCTCAGCACTCCCGGCAACAATCACGGCAGCCCATCCGGGGTGTCTTCGCCGCCACACCTCCTCGCACCACGCCGCCATACCTCCACCTCCGCTCTCGCACCAGTAGTCATCCTCCTCTCCGGCAGTCACACTCCCTCCACGTCTCCTCCTCCGGTGCCTCCTCCACGACTCCTCCTCCGCGTCTCCTCATCCTGGCAGCCCCTCCGCAAATCCTTCTCTGTCGGGCCGCCTCTGACGCGCTCCATCCTCCACTCGGGCTGGGGCCACCGCTGCACCCGCCAACCTTCACCCAGGCCGCCTCCATCATCGCACGATCTCAGCCATGGCGTCGAGCGCCCAGTCGAGCTCATCGACGGAGTAGCCCAGCAGCTCGACGCAGTCGCGCACCTCCATCTCCTTACACATGAAGTTGGACGGTGAGGCGAGCCCCCTGACCGCCCCCGCAGTGCTCACAGCCTCGCCGAGCTCGCCGTGTCACCGACAAGCGTGATGAGTGGCGCGGCGCTGTCGCCCGCGCACCCCACTACGCCGGACTCGTACTCACCCGTGGCACATGAGAACCAGCTAGAGCCTGGGTCTGCGGCGCAAAGTGTGTGGCCCCAGATGCGGCCCGACCATGCCAGGGGCGCGTCCACGGAGCGGGACTCCCCTGCCCCGCCAGCGCGAAGGCCGTGGTGCTCCCGGGGGAAGTTGCACTAGCCGCCGGCCTCATCGGTGAGGCCCATGTTGGCCGGGCAGAAGTCCGTCGCCGTCACGACCATCGTGGGGCTGGCCTGGAGGCACCCCTAGATGTCGTTGACGCACCAAAGCTCGTAGCAGCCGCTGCACGCGCCGCCGCCATCCTCGGGAGCTGGACAGGCTTCCGGTGGCCCCCTCCACCAGCGGCGAGGTGGGCTAGAGAGGCGGTGAGGGGGGTTGGCGGCGACGGCTCGGGCGCCGCCTGTGTCACTCACGGGGGAGCGGGGGCGGTTCTATTTTTTGCCTCAGTTATCTTTATTTCAGTCTCGCATGCCATTAATTTTCCTACACTTGCAGAATTTTGCCCACTGGTTAAGGTTTGGTGGATTATTTATGTCACTTCGTGCTATATAATCGCACCCCATACATTACAAACTATGCCAGAGAAAGCCAAGAGCCTCGACGATATGTCATGCACTAGTGCCAACATGTTTCATGGTGTAAACGAACTACAGCATATGGCCGAGCTTGTTTTAGATGTATAGTAAAACGTATAGTAAGTATTTTAGGATTAGGAAGCGTCGGAACTCCAGTGCTCCTATGCATGCAGTCAGGCCTCATGCCCATCACTCAGCTTGGTAGTCTTCCAATCCGGACCAGTGTTGCTTCTGCTCGACGATCAGGACGAGCTGACGACGGATGATGAATTGACGCCAGAAGAGGCGAGCCGACGCTGGGAGCCCGGGGCTGAGGGCTGAGGCGATGTGACGACTGCTCATTCAGTCATTCTGTAATTCTTTTTTCTGTGCAAATCTGTGCTGGGATACGGTAGGTTAGCTTGATCATGACCAAATTAAAGACCTAATCAAACTAACAAAAACCGGATTTATCAATCTTCACTTGTCCGCAATGAATTTTTTTGTTTCTAGTTTCAGAAAAATGAACTTCTTTTATTACTAAATGGAGGCTTAGTTTGGAGCATCCACGTTACGTTAATCGTCGTATGACGCTCGCGTTAGGAAATTAGGCACACCTGGAAAATTCTCAAAAACTCGGAAACATCAGGAAACTTATGTAAAGTGAACAAGACAATCTAGCCATGTTTCGGTATCAGGAAAGTACACATCATTTCGCGACAGAATCAGATTTAAATTTCTTCTAGCATCTTTGAACTCAGTACTCACGAAACAAATCACTGTTGACCATGGAGACCACCATTTACTTCACAAGATCTTTTTGCCTTCACGACAGGCTCGCTAGGGGGCCATGGTTCGCAGCGTCCAGTCTAGCTGCGCACGCGAAATCCGTTGTGATGAGGACATGGTGAGGCACGAGACACCTGGAGACGTACCGACGGCAGCGACAACAGAAGGAGCAGGACGACGATGAGGAAGAGAGGAGAAGCGCCAGTAGAACTGAAACCGTCAAATGCTTGCAGTTTTGACGATTGATCCGAGTCGACAGCACGCTGTGACACAGAGGGGCCAGAAGTTCAAGGTTTTTTTTCAATGATGGGATAAAAAAAAAATCAGCTGCTGCTACATCATATGCTAGTTCAGCAATGCTAGCATATAGCACGCACTGCCATAATAGCATCTCGGAATCAAATACAAATCTTAGGAGAGCTGAAGCCTGAAGCTAGAGGATAGTATGGCTAGTGTAAGAAAGATTCGGGCATGTGGGGATTCTAGTTAGAATGCATTTCTTTTTACTTTGTTCAATTCCAAGCTTTAAAAATACTTGTTTTACACTGGCTGGTAGGTATCACCCCTTTTTTTTAGTCTTTAGTATAAGCGGCTTGCTTGGTGGATTACTTGTACGTTGAGATATGACCTATGCATAAACCCCTCACTTCATGATAAATAGGAGCAGGAGAACAACAATGGCCACACCACTTTTAGAAAACTACAGCAATAAGAAGATGAAACATAGATGAGAATGCAAAATACCATCGATCGCACATAACCATCAATTAAGGTCCGTTGGGAATTGGAGGCACAGTGAATTTCTAGGCTCAGCACAATTAAGCAGCTGATACGGTGGTGGACTTTTGCACTTCGCAAGAGCCCGATCAGCACCAGTCAATCTTAAGAGGTTGCCAGTGGGCCTAGCTACGGTACGCCTTTACCTTCTAGCACTATACTACACTCCCTGATCACCGACTACGTTGGAGACTCGGAGTCGATAAAAGTGCTTGTAGCGACTCACCATCAGTTTCTGCTGCTTTTGGATCTAATGTAGCCTGTCCTGATCTGCGATCGCTGGTGTTCTTGTGTTGGTGCAGCGTCGGGTATGGCATCGGTGACCTAGGCCTAGCAGTGTCCTGCCCTGTAAGAAGGTGGGTTGTCTGATTTGGGTTTGGACATCTTCCTCTGCTTGATCTCGTGCGGTGGATATTGAGTTACTGCGTCTAACCCTTTTTCTTGTGCCTGCAGTGAACTCCGTGGGTTGGGTCAGAGCAGGATCTCACGGTGAGTTTGTCCTTCTGATAGTCTTTTTTAATTATGATGTTACTTTCATCAGTACGGTGTTCCTTTCATCAATAGAAAACTTGCATTTATTGGATGTCATGCTCTTCCTGTCATCAATAGGATGTTCTTTTCATCAATAGGAAAGCTTGCATTTGCTGGATGTCATGCTCTAAACCCTCCACAGTACTTCCATTAAATGAATTTGCTGATTTAAAACTGCATCTGTTGCTTGGTATTTCCAGTGCGACAAGCCCAAAGTCATTGGTGGGCATTGCAGGGGTACGGTTCCTTGTGCTCTTTTGATTTTCTGAGAACATATAGGGAGATACCTGTACAGACAAGAGCATATATGGATATAGCTGTATAGACAATAAATTTGATATCTTGCTTACTTTTCTATTTCAAAAAAAAGGATATCTTGCTTACTGACAATAGAAATTCTTTCAAGAACTAATATAGATGTGCTTTATTCTGAACTGGTGGCTTATTCTGGTACATTGGATTATCTGAAATGATGGCGGCACGGTCTAAATATAGGATCTAAATGATGCTATTTTCTATTATTTCTCAAGTCCAATAATAATAATAAGCCAAACCAATAGCTATAATGCAGTGTCTTTCTTTCTTAATTCGTATCTGTGTGGTGGTTTCTTCTTTTTTATTGATGCCTCTGTACCAATTCCTTCTTTTTTATTCAATCATGTGTAGTGGTTCATTCTTCCTTGATTGATACCTGTCTGTAGAACCCTTCTTTTTTGATACGCCGTGTTCGTTTGTCAGATGCTTTTGTCCTCCTGCTAGCTTGTGTGTACTTACCAGGTTCTCTGTTTCTTGCTGGATCATCTCTTGCTGAAGGAGGGAAGGTTGCTGCAGGCTGTTGTTTCCTTCTGGGGTGCATGTGTACAAGACTCACAGATGTCAGTTTTATATTACTGTCTATTTTGCTTTGTTGTTCTCTGTTTGATGCACCATGCTTGTTTGTTTGATGCTTCTGTCCTGCTGATTTATGTGTCCTTATTAGGTTCTCTGTTTGTTGCTGGACCATCTCTTGCTAAAGGAAGGAAGGTTGTTGTTGCTTTCTGGGGTGTGTGTTTAGGAGCCTCGCAAAGGTCCATTTCCTAATGCTCTCTGTTTTTTGTTTCATCTGTTGCCAGTGTTTTGCTTGGGTGCTCTCTGTTTATGATGCGCAGATTTTTTGTTTCATGCGTTGCCGTTGTTTTGCTTGGGCGTTCTCTGTTTATAATGCACAGAAAAAAGCCTCCTGTACTGTCTTGTACCTACCTATTCATCTGCTTGCCTTACTCTCTAAGACTAGGTGTCATTCTTCTTCTCTTGCCTAACTAGCTGTTCTTTACTCATCTTCCTCTGCTCTTTCCTTATCTAGCTTTATATGCATCCGGAATCCCACTGTAAGCCTTTATATTTCTCCAGCTTTTATGAATAGTTCTCTTCTTCGTCTATTCTAATGTTTCTTTGCTATATGTAGCATTGCTCCTTTTCCACTGCTATGATCTTTCTTTCCTACCTGTAGCATTGCTTGATATAGGCCATCTTTATCGGCCATATCTATAGATGTTCAGCTGTGCCTGCTTATCTGGTCTTTCCTTACATTGCTTTCTAGATAGTGGATATCCTATGTTTCTATCTGCTACACTACAGTTTCAGTATTGCTTCTTATTACCAATAGTTGACTTGGTTAGGATTTCAGTGTGTTGATCAATCGCATTTGAACTGAATTTATACTCTACATGATACATGTCTTGCCAGCCAAAGATAAAGAGTTGTCCTCAGTAGTCTTAGTTGCTAATTAATTTTAGCATTTCTTGGCACAGGACAAGGCTTTGGCTTCCACTGCAGATGTGCCTGGTGGTTCTTCTACAAAGACACAGAAAAGCACTACAAAGAAAAGGTTATCCCTGTCAACAATCTATTTTGTTACTTAAGTTGCTTGATTGTTAAGCAAGAGACTCATCTGAACTTATAGGTCTCGCCCATTCCCTAACAAAAAAGTTTCTAAGAAACTGTTCACCGGTGAAGAGACTGAAGATGGCAATGGTGAGACTGGAGATGACAATGGTGGCACTGATGGCGGCGCAGGCGCCGCTGGTCAGGACAGCTAGTTCCCTGCAGCATTTTATTCATGTTAAACACGTGTCCTGGGGGCTGGGGTCATGCAAGCTAAGTGTAGATCAATTAAATTTGGAATGGGACAAGATAGTAGTTTGTAGACTTTGTAATATGCTACCTTTTCAGCTCCCAACATGTGGACTTCATTTTGCTTATAGGATAATAAACTTAATTTTCAACAGAGACATAGGAAAGTGAATTTAAGTCAGGAAAGACTTCATAAAATAATTTCCTTTGTGTCCAGCTGTCCATCTCAAAACAAAGTACTGTGGTTGACTTCATAAAGAATGCAGTAGTGAAACAGCTCCTTGTTCAGTTTGCTTTGTAGCCCGTCCCTTTCAATTTTAGAATTGAGTTGTTTTTGCCATCTATAGAGGAAGTTTAACTGTGTTTGAAAGAACTTTGGTGTTCCTAAATTGAATGCTCGACTGCATTCTTTGCAATACCATTTTGCCAACTAAGGCATTAAAATAGAGATGTTATTTATTCACTGATTCTAAGCCAAAGTTCAGGATAGCGTATCATTTGCATGCTGATATTGCATTTCCATGAGACATGTTTGGCAATAAATTCTCTTCCTTTTGCAGTCCAAGCAAGGATGCATGAGCAGTGACGCTCATGTTGATTTTGCCTCTACCAGTTGCGGCCAGCTTTTGTGTGTCCTTCGTCTCCAGTGAGAAGAGTCTGATGCATGAGTTCCAGAGTCTGCATCAACCTGTGCCTGCAAACTGTGTAGCATAGTGATTAGCTGTTGCTTTCAATGCCAGTTTCAATTAGTATTCAAAGCTACCAGCTAGGTTGTTTGGTAGCTATGGATACTTGTTGCATGTAGATTTATGATGCTCGAATGTGCTGTGATGTTGATGCTCCAAATGTCGGACAGACGGCTGATAGATTGGATAGTTTGGTGCTCGGATGTGTTGTAATATTCATGCTCCAGATGCGGGATAGACACCTTTATTGATAGGGTAGCCATGGTGCTCGGATGTGCTATAATATTGATGCTCCAAATGCTGGACAGACACCTAATGAATAGGGCAGCTTGCTGCTCGGATGTGATGTGATGTTCATTATTCAATTGCTGGACGAACACCTATGATGGATATTATATCCATACTGCACAAATGTTAGAATGTTGATGATGTGTTTGCTACCATATGCGATGGTTTTGTGTTGAATTTATCCTATACTATGTATGTATGTGATTTGTCGCTTTTCATTGCCTTATATTTGCTCTATATTTGATTGTTCAATTGCGTTGATAGGGCGCGCATTGTGCGCCGAATGTTCTTGTAGACTTATGCCGACTCCACATTTCAACTATTGTAAGTGATTTTATCTTAGATTTAAACTGGCGGATACCGTCATACGGACGGATACTCAGTTTCCCACTATAGAAATAGTGATCGACACAAGTTACCGGCTGTTTGCTACTCACTTAATTTTGTACCATCCAAGATATTGAGTATTCATAAACATCACATTAACCATACAATATAATATCATTATCTCAAATATTAACCATAAACGCATTACATATCAAACACATAATTGACTTAGCAAAAGGTAACATAGTTCATAATTTTCATTCAAGCCATCAAGCGCAACTGTACTTGCATAATATTTAACAAAATTCACATGTAGCCGAGCCAGTATAAGTTTGGCTTGCACGCCTAACATGTTTGTTGAAGAAAACGGATTCCTCTACGAGAACGTGGACAACTAAGAAAAGCATATGTCGAAGGGATTTAGAAACCCTGTTTCCTCTAGCAACCATAGTTTACTAGTGTGGCATATAAACCACCTTGACAACATCGTACAATGCTTGAACATTTGGCCCTATACTAAAAATCAGGCTCCATTATTTCGCGTCTGAGCTACAAGTGCCATCCTTAGGGCCATCAACAATGTTCCTCTTGGCCATTTGGTAGGGCCATCAACAATGTTCCTCTTGGCCATTTGGTAGGTAACTCTAGGACGACTTGTGTTATGTTTGATGTGCAGTGTACCTTGTACCAGCCATTAACACTACATTGGTGATAAATAGCAAGCATCTCCAAGTACTGCACTTAATTTTGATCTAGTACATTTTTTTTTAGATAACGGAATAGTTTCCGACCTTTGCGACCGCACATTTTGATCTAAGTACATAGCTTGATAACAAAACAAAAGGTAAGCCAAAGAGTTGAAAGTTCCATAATAAAACTACTATCTACAAGGTGCGTTGGAACCAGCCTGGATCCTTATTTCTACAGCATAAATTTCACCATTGATTATGGCTCCAGTAATAATCACTACTGTCGTACAGCCAGGACACTTCCTACTTTCTTTGTCAGACAACAACAGGTCCTCTCAGATACAGTCATACAGTGCGTTGGCAATCCTCTACATACACTGCAGCAATTTGTTTACTTCCAAACACGAACAACTTGTTTGCTAGCCAATAAAAGTAAATGTGTTTAACAGTTTAAGGATACCCAATAGAATTTAGAAGACAGGTTCGAAAGGAAATTAAGCTGAAGCTGTACTCAGTGGTGTGAACATATCCAATGAGAAAAGGAGGCATCAAGAAAAGTGCAGACACTATTTTAGCCATGTCTACTACTTTCAGGTTCACCTCCGGCCAGTAAAACGTTATCACAAATCGCCTTGTTACTCACTTATTCTCTCTATCTCTTCCTAGTAAGACAACAGTGATGAGACAAAGAAATTCAAGAGGTGTGAACATAAACTAAAATGTCAGGTTCTTACCGGGACTAGTGCGTTATGTTGCCCGATTTGGTTAAGCTGTATTGAGGTGCTTTTTGACAAAGCTCAAGTTAAATCTCATATGTAGGTTAATTTCAGGGTGCATATATATTGGACTTTGTTCTAGTCATTGCTGTATAAATAGGAAGAGTGCCAGTGGCGTAGCTAGAATTTCAGGCTAGGGTGGTCCAGTTTAACATAAATTTTGTTTAACACTATAAATTTAATACACCAAATTTACCAAACACGATGCAATAAAATAAAAACAGTCCTATGGAACGTCTTAAAATAAACAAGTCGAAAATATACTTAATGTATAGCTTACACGCCCACAATAGTTGAATAATACAACACTACATTCTATTTTGTCAAGCGTGCGCCTTGTAATGGTCATGAAAGATTTGATTATACCATTTTCATTCACTTGTAGAAAATATCTCACTCAATAAAATTGATGAAACAATCGTCCAAAAGACCATCTCTCATCTTATTTCTCAATTTACTCTTGAGTCTTGACAAAGAGAATTATGCAATCTCTCTACTCTTCATGTTTCAACAAATATAATAGAGAATTATGTGATGTTTCGATTTACCATTGCAATGCCGACCTATAATCCTGAAATCGAATTGAAATTGAACCTACGTACCGTCATGTTCCAGTGTTCCTATATTGTAACTACCGTACCCTGGACAGATTGGGTGCAAACTTGCAGCCACACAGGGGCACGGACGTGTGGTACTTGTGCCTGGGCAGGTCGGCGATCCGTAGCAATGCGCCGGCCGTCTCCATCGGCAAAATAGTGCCTAATACCTAGGGCTTAGTAGAGAGAAACAAACAGAGGCAGGGGTGAGACGTACCACCCAATGGCCGTTGCTAGCTGTTGCTCGCCGCCGGCCGCCGCCATCTGCGGCTTGCACCATGGGCAGCGACAGGGAACGCGAAGGGGCGGGCGAGGGCAAGTCTTTCCACGAACGGGCGTAGTGATGAACTGAAGCACGACGTCAATAGAAGAGACACCGGCCAAATTCTAAAGACCACCCTTTGCTCCGCCCCTGAAGAGGGCCACATCTTGCCAAGCATGGGTAGAGATTCGGTTGATATGATCCTTAACATTTTCCAACGTCTTAGTCTTTAGAGGATGAAAGCTTTTGTTGTGCACATCTCCCATTTTAGATCAAATTGTAATAATGCATGGCTATGTGCATCCTCAATTGATTCAGTGCCTAGGATAATTTTATTCCTTCGTTAAAATAGGGTGTGGACAAGGATGCAATAGCTTAAATACTTTCACTTCTAGTATAGTTTATTTCACACCGCCAAAGGGTGGCCACCTATTTTGTTGTTGAATCTTTAGGAGCTCTAGAGATGGACTGTGTTATGTATCTTGAATATCATAAGTTACCAATGACAAAAAAAACCAATGTTAAAGTCCACAGCAACTTCCTGTTTTGTATATTCTCTTTATTAGAGTAACAGATAGAATGCACAAATACGGTAGATAAGTAGTTGAATGCAAATATAGCCTAACAAATGGAACAATTCAGTTGAGAAGTTATCCAAGACAATTCCACTCGACAATAACTCTAGACAATCCTTGTGCTCTCATCTAGACCTGCAGACAAAGTTGCGCTATTAGAGTATGTCGTATATGTATTGTACTCATGTTTCTTGTAACCAAGCCTATATGGCTATATATATGAAACGTCATCCCCCTCCAAGGGTGTGTGGTGTTTTCCTATTCCTCTACATGGTATCACGAGTCCGGATTTTCCTTCCGCAACCCTAATCCTATCCTACACAGGCCAGCCATCCTCCCGCGCCACCGCCGTGTTCTCCCCATGCGCCGCGCACGCGTCGCACATCCACACCACCCTGCAGCGCCTCTCGCTCATCCCTGGAGTCTTCCTACACCGCCGTATTCTCCCAACATCTGCTCTCCTGTTGCTGTCCGGCCGTATTCTCCCGGCATCTGCTCTCCCGCCATATTCTCCCGTATGCTCTCCTGTTGCTGTCCGATGATATTTTGAGTCTGGCCCATGTCCATGGAGTTTGGCGCACATCCCTTGAGATCCCATCTACTCTCACGTGCTGCTAACTCCAACCAGCAGCCATGTCCACCCTGTCCTCTACTTCCTGCTCCAGCGGGCCTCAATCTCCTAGCGCCATAGGAGAATCTGCCGGCCCCATATTCGTCAACCCCTACACCATGGTCGCCGTCAAGTCACACGTCCCATGACGCTCGAGCTAAAGAAGTCCAACTTCAGCAAGTTGTCCTCGTTCTTCCACGCCATGTGCAGCAAGTTTGACTTGCTGGCGTCCCCACCGCACCGACCCAGCATGGGAGCAAGCGGACTGCTACATCCGCAGCTGGTTGTTTGGCTCCGTCTCGGATGTTGTCCTTGACCTCGCCATGGACAGCACTGACCAGGCGGTCCGTCAACTCTGGGTCGCCATCAACAACCTATTCCAAGCGAACAAGGCCCCCCGTGCTATCTTCCTGAGCCATGAATTCCATTCAATGACAGGGCGACTCGTCCATTTATGAATACTGCCACCGCATGAAGACCGTCGCCGACACCCTCCGCGACGTCGGTCAGCCCGTCTCTGAGCCTACACTTGTCCTGAACCTGCTGTGTGGCCTCACCAAGCCCTACTCCACCACTGCGGACAACATCGCCGCCAACTCCGACCTCACCTTCGCCGCTACACGCAATCAACTTCTCCTAAAGGAGTTGCGCCTGAAGAACGAAGAGAAGGTCACGGCTGCTTCCGCCCTTGTTGCCAGCTCTGCACCGTCCTGCGACCACTCTGATTGCCGCTCCTCATCTTCACAAGGTGCTGGGTAGTATCAACAGCAGTAGCGTAATGATGGCTAGTGGCATAACAAGAAGGATGGTGGCGGCAAGAAGCCCTACAGTGGCAGCGGCTACGATGCCAACGGTGGGACTAGTGGCGGTGGCCAGCAGTATCGCCACCAGGCTACTTCGTCTAGCCCACCAACTGGCTCGTGGGTCTGCATCTCTCCGTGGGCTGGTCAACAAGGTGGGCAGGGCTCCTCTGGCGGCCAATCTTGGGGTGGCCAAGCCTGGCGCAACCAAGGCATGCTGGGCTCGGCGCCTCAGGCTGACACCGCCTTTGCACCTGCCCAAGTCTCCCCTCCCGGCCAGAGCTGGGACCAGGCCGGCCTGATTGCAGCCCTGTAGCAGATGTCCATGCAAGGCACATCCTCCCTGGATCCTGGATACCAGTGCTTCCTCGCACATGTCGTCATCCAATGGTATACTCCTACAGCGCCTTCCCCTCTCCACATCCTCTATTATAGTAGGCAATGGCACTAGTATACCCATCACATCTAGAGGTCATCCCATCCTTTCCACCAACGCGTCTAATTTTTCTCTCAACAACATCCTTGTCGTTCCATCCATCATTCATAATTTACTTTCAGTTTGCCAATTCACCCATGATAATAGTTGTTCCATCGAGTTTGACACTTTTGGTTTTTCTATCAAGGACCTTCGGACGTGATGCATGATTCTTCACTGCAATAGCGATGGGGATCTATACACCTTGCCAGCCTCTCCACCAGCCGCTACCCCTACACTCCTTGCTGTGTCATCTACCCTGTGGCATCAAAGCTCCTGCAGCTCTCGATGCCCTAAATAAGAATAATTCTATCTCTTGTAATAAAGTAGATCGCTCCATTTGCCACTCTTGTCAGCTAGGCAAGCATACGCGTCTACCCTTTAGCTCCTCAAGTTCACACACGGTTGTTCCCTTTGAACTTCTTCATTGCGATGTCTGTACCTCACCTGTCACTAACATTTCTGGTTTCTCTTATTACTTGGTGATTTTGGATGATTACACGCACTACTGTTGGACATTCCCTCTCAGACGCAAGTCTAAAGTCCACCAGCGCATGGTTGAGTTTATTGCTTATGCGAATACACAATTTGGTCTTCCCGTCAAGTGCTTTCAGGCTGATAGTGCCACGGAATTTGTGAATAACGCCACCGCATCCTTCTTGGCTGCCCATGGCATTCTTTTGCGCTTGTCCTTCCCCTACACCTCCCCGCAAAACGGTAAGGCTGAACATGTCCTTCATACGCCCAATAACTCCGTGCGCACGCTTATGCTCCATGCATCCATGCTGCCATCGTATTGGGTGGAAGCCTTCGGTGCCGCATGCTATCTCCTGAACAGGCGCCCCTCTTCTTTTGTTGGCAATGAAGTTCCCTACACTCATCTCCATGGCAAGCTGCCGTAATATGACCACCTTCGTGTCTTCAGGTGTCTTTGATATCCCAACTTGCAGGCATTCTCTACGCATAAGCTCACTCCTCGATCAACGGTGTGCGTTTTCTTAGGATACCCCTCCTCCTATAAGGGCTATCGATGCCTCGACCTCTCCACTCGCCACATCATCATCTCCCGCCATGTTGTTTTCGATGAGTCAACTTTTTCCTTTGCTTTCACCGCGCCTGCCTCCAACGATTCTACCTAGGACTTCCTCTTATACATTGATGAGGTTACCATGCATTGTCCTACTAACCCTGCAGCTGGATGTGGCTCTGCTCCGGTGGTTGCTCCACCCATTCAATACATTGAGCACCCCCTTGACACCTCAATGACTTCTGGACCGTGCAGGTGTGGCTCTATGCCCCTGCTAGGACCAGCTCTTTCCGCTCCTTCCACTCCAAGCGGGTGTGGCCCCGTGCCCCCGCTAGGCGCAGCGCCTTCTTCATCTTCGGGCAGGCGTGGCCCCATGCCCCAGCCAGGATTGGTGCCATCTTTGATTCTGGGTGGGCGTGACCCCGTGCCCCTACCAAAATCACTGCCCTCTTCATCTCTGGGTGGGCGTGGCGCCGTGCCCCCGCCTGGATCGCCGTCTGTTGCTCCCCTCGCTCCGTGCGAGCGTGGTTTCGTGCCCCCACCGGGACTGCCACTTGGGCGGAGTTGTTAGCACACGTACGCCTGGCGCTTGCATGCGCCTGTATGTCACCACCGCCAGCCTGTGCTCTCACCACCCTCTCCACTTCTCAGTGCTCACCCCCTGCCGGCTCCACCACGCGTAAGCATGCCACGACCACCTCCAGCACCTCATCCCCTGGTCACCAGGTCTAAGATAGGCTCTCTCAAGCTGGTTCATCCCATGAACCTGTCCACCATCAGCGCGATAGCCTCTCCTATTCCAGCCAACTATCGCAGTGCTCTAGCGGATCCTAGCTGGAGGACAGCAATGGCAGATGAGTACCAGGCTCTCATTGATAATGGCACATGGGAGCTCGTTCCCCATCCATCTAGTGCAAATGTGGTGTCAGGCAAGTGGATTTTTAAACACAAATTTTACTTAGATGGCACTTTGGCTCAGCACAAGGCACGCTGCATAGTCCGTGGATTCTATCAGCAGTATGGGATTGACTATGATGAGACATTCAGCCTGGTCATGAAGCCCGCCACCATACGGACTATTCTGAGCATTGTTGTCTCTCATCAGTGGCCGATTCATCAGCTTGATGTGAAGAACGCCTTTCTTCATGTCCATCTTCATGAGACCGTCTATTGTCAACAGCCTCCTGGATTTGTTGATCCTTCAGTGCCGGATCATGTGTGCCTACTGCAGAAGTCACTCTATGGGCTCAAGCAAGCTCCTCAGGCTTGGTACCAACGGTTTGCCACTTATATTCGCCAGCTGGGATTTGTACCATCACCCTCCGACACATCACTATTTGTCTACAAGGATGGTGCCAGTATTGCCTACCTGCTGCTCTATATCCACGACATTGTTCTTGCTGCCTCATCTGTAGACGTGCTTCATTAGATCATCACTCGACTCCACTCGGAGTTTGCCATGACAGATCTTGGGGTCCTCCACCACTTTTTTAGCATTTTCATCACCCGCACCTACGATGGTTTGTTCTTGTCCCAGTGACAATATGCAGTTGATCTTCTCCAGCGCGTTGGTATGGCTGACTGTCATCCCACATCGACGCCAGTGGACAGCAAGTTCAAACTCTCTACTGCCTAATTCATCGGAGTATAGGAGTCTCGTCAGAGCGCTTCAGTATCTTACTTTGACTTGCCCTGATTTGACCTATGTTGTTTAGCAAGTCTGCCTCTTCTTGCATGATCCGCGTGAGCCTCATCTTGCGTTGGTCAAGCGTATCCTTCACTATGTGAAGGGCACATTGGACGCTGGTCTTCACATTGGTGCGGGTCCTGTTGATTCTCTCACGGCCTATTCAGATGTGGATTGGGCAGGGTGCCCCCAACTCGCGGCACTCCACTTCTGGCTATTGTGTCTACCTCAGTCATACTTTGGTGTCTTGGTCCTCCAAACGCCAAACCACCGACTCCCATTCTAGTGCAGAGGCAAAGTACCAGGCTGTGGCTCATGCAGTTGCTGAGTGTTGTTGGATGTGCCAGCTCCTCTAGGATCTTCATGTTCCTATTACTTCTGTGACGGTTGTCTACTGCGACAATGTGAGCACTGTCTATATGACCGCCAATCTCGTCCATCATCGTTGCACAAAGCATATAGAGATTGATATCCACTTTGTCCGTGAGAAGGTCGTGCTCGGGCAGGTCCGTGTTCTCCACGTCCCTCGGTGCATCAGTATGCAGACATCCTAACAAAAGGTCTCCCTGTACAGTTGTTTACTAACTTTAGGACCAGTCTTGGCGTTCATCTTACTCCACCTGCGACTGCAGGCGGGTATTAGAGTATGATAGTCGTATATGTATATGTGTTGTACTCATGTTTCTTGTACACCAAGCCTATATGGCTATATATATATATATATGAAAGGTCACCCCCTCCAAGGGTGTGTGGTGTTTTCCTATTCCTCTACATGCACGTTGGCACACCAATCTCAGCTCCACATAACAACAACATGGTGGTGAGATGGTTGATGCATTACTTATGTGGTGAGTTATGTTCAGTTACACCCCCCACGCAGCAATATCTCAAAAAACAGACAGTATGCATCTCCATGCACGTCAACAATAATGTTGACGATAAATAGCATGTGTATCTCTTCCATCTTTCACTGTAGAGCTCAACCAACACTGCTAGACAAACCACTTCTAGACAAACCACTTCTAGCACCGGTCAGGACATTAGTACCCGGTACTAATTCCGCATGTTAGTATTGAAACAAAAACCCTTCGGTACTAATGCCTTGGACGAATCCTCACTTCTATAGTAGTGCAAGTTGGCACCCATAGATCCATTGTGGAACTGCAGGGTTGCAAGATAAAAGGGTACGACGAGAAGGAAGGTAAGAAAACTAGTTTTACAGTGGATCTTTCTAAAATGCAAGGGGGCATGTACTATAACTCTATTAGGAAGTGGAGGTGCCAGGAACTCACCCCATAGAGACAAGGAGACCCACGGGGCTATATCCTTCAACACTGCTATATTATGTATATGTTTTGAGTTTCTGTATATTTGGTGAAAACACTTTCACGATTTGGACCATCAGAGAAAACGTTGACTTTCATCACTGCAAGTTTGAGCCACGAACCTGCACTGTCAGTTCTTAGGGACCCCAATCATTTGTCTCGCCACGGGGCTTCTGAACCGGCCGTGATAATCCTTATTGCCGGTTCCATTTGAACCTGCAGTGATTAACTATTCTGTAGGAGTGCATTTGACGCATGTTCTGGGATTAGATGTACTAGTGAAGATTTGTCTCTAAGCTCTCATAAATCATATAATGTGTTTGGTAGTTTACTTATATTGTGACAAATATCGAGCCAAGAACCAGGACCCAAAATAAGCATTGTTCCACCAGGGAAAAAAGATACGGACAATATAACATCACCACAGTGTTCCTTTGTAAAGTTCAATAGGAAAAGGAGACATTAGGCGTCAAAGTCCAAGTTACCCAGACCAAACATGGACAGCATCGTTACATCACAACTAGAATATACAATTGTTCCACTAAATGCATGATTCACTAGCTAGGCCTGTTGAATGTCGATATATGCGCTGTTCATTCCAAAAGAAATGAAAGTAGCTGAAGCACCTAAGCATCATCTAGGCCCTTTCGCACCTTTGGTAAGGGTGTGTTTCGGTGACAAAGGACAAACTTATTGTTGACGCCGGATTTTGACACGTGTATGAAATTGGCGTCAAAGAAAGACAAAAGCGGCCAGTACGGCGGCTAGAGGCAACAATTGGGAATCGGCCGATTAAGCTACAGTATTTTGACCGACTAGCAGAGAAAGTTGATAAAGGTTGGCCGTTTGGGAGTCGGGATGGTTTGGCCTGTATGGGCCTAAGGTGGGCCAGGATGAAGATTAGCTGAAGATAGAGATTGGTCCGCAGGAAAATAATAACCAACTTGGGTACGAGTTGTGTTTGTAAATATTTATTATCATTTTAAATTAGAGATAGATCCAAGTCAGTTAGGAAATCAGTTGTGGTGGGGTATAAATAGCTGCCTCGTGAGGCTTGTAAAACAACACATCAATCAATACAACAAATCTACTTTTTCCTCGTACTTTACTTTCAAGTTGGCAACTTCGTCAAAATACCTTTTTTCTTCACGAGTTTGTATGGGTTGGCAGGGCTGCATCGACATGATCTCTGACCGATTTTGTAAGTTCCGTTTATCGAGTAATATCTAGGCTTTAACTTCGGGCGCATTGCCGCTATTTCGTTTAGATTTATTCACCAGTTATCGATATCAACTAGAATCGTAGGTCTTACCTGTTATTTTAGTTTTTATCATCAGTTATCCAGCTTGAGGTACGAACTGTCGGCTTTTATTGCTTTCGTTCTTTGTTATCATACAACCGATTAGATCTATCCCAATCGTTGCTTCTCCAGCGTTATTTAGTTTGCTCTAGTAGCTTTTCTTTACAATCGCTACACGGTATCGCCTGTTTTATAGTTAGTCACTTCTACAGTAAATCGGCCGATTTACCGATACGCTTTTAAAGACAGATCGGAACTTTAGTCGATCGGAGCCCTTGGAATTTAATAACTTTGTTTCCTTGTCAATCAACAGGTCAGATTGACTGGCACGCCACGCGAACCGCACCAGGGTGATAACCCGAACAGGAGTGAAGCAGATTCTCCCGGGTCGTGTGTCCGACGCTGAGGATCATCGGCCGATTTTCAGCGCCAACACACTTTTGGCATGCCGGGTGGGACCAAACAACATCCAACATGTCGAAGGCTGCTGAAGTCTCCGAAGATAACGTCATCAAAATTACTGAAGCAGATCTCAAGGACGACCAGAAGGAAGAAGTGGCAAGGGCTCTAGAAGAATACACGAAGACGTGCTTGCAATCCTTTAGTCATACCAGAAGCGGAGAGACCGTCAAGAAAGCTCCTCTTCCAACTCCCCGCCACATCACCGTCGCCGAGGACTCAGGAAAGATGTCTGATATGATACAACAATCGGTCTATCAAGCTATGATCGACCAGTCCAAGGTGATGACGAACATTGTATACAACGCCGTCATCAGCTCCATGGTCAACGACGCAGCTCAAGGGTATTAGGGACCGGCCTACGCTCCTCCCATAGTGGCGCCAATAAGAGGCTTCCCAATGGTACCAAACATGTCCCATTCGGTTCTGCAACCGATGCAGATGCAAAGTGGAGGGTACAGCGCTTCAATGCCCCTAGGGTATAGTGGCACAACGCTCTGTCAAGCACGAACGCCATTTTAACCTTCACCAATTCTCCCCGTGCAACTGCCATTCCCAAACTTGGTGCCATGGGGAACAGCCGCAACGCGTGCTGATCAAGACCCGTCGACTAGTTATGGAAATCTCCAGTGCAGGTGTTCTTCCAATCGGCCCCTTGGCCGACAGTAACACAGTACCCATAGCCCACTGTAGAAATCGGTAGGGGGCAGGGGCTCCAGAACCCCTCAGGACTGCAGCTCCACTGGCATTATACGAAGAAACGGCAGACCCGCCACGTCATGTTGATCCTATGCTACATTAGCCATCGGCTCCTTAGCCCATAATCCAGCCACAAGACCCGCATCACGTGCCTGCCTATTACCCGATTGCGACACCACAAGTTCAGCAGCACATGCAGATTTCTCAACCGGTCATACATCAGCAGCAAGTGGATTGGACCGCGAGAATAGCAGAGGTGATTTAGGATCAGTTTGGGCTAAAACCGAGAGTACAGACCTACACGTACAAGACGCCATACCCACCTGCTTATGACCTGTTACCGTTCCCTCATCGGTACAAAGTCCCCGACTTCACTAAGTTCTTGGGCCTGGATGACATGTCTACGGTGGAGCATGTGAATAGGTTCATCATCCAGTGCGGGAAAGCCGCTGCACAAGATGCTCTAAGAGTTTGATTGCTCTCGTCATCCCTATCCGGATCGGCCTTCCAGTGGTTCACAACACTGTCGCCCAACTCCATTGTTACCTGGGCCGATTTGGAAAAGCAATTCCATAAATACTTCTACGCGGGGGTCCACGAGATGAAACTCTCAGATCTGACCAGCCTCAAGCAAAGAAGCGACAAATCGGTAACTAGCTATGACCAGAGGTTCAGAGAAGTCAGAAACGAGTGCTACACCCTGGTCTTAACTGATACCCAATTGGCCGATATCGCCTTCAAAGGTCTCCTGGCACACATCAAAGAGAAGTACGCCTCCTAGGAGTTCGAAAGCTTAAGTCAGATCGTCCACCGGTTGTCTGGTCAGGAGGTGCGCTCTTTTGACCAACGAAGGAATTTTCAGAAGAAGGTGGCATACCTAGAAGGATCCGAATCAGAGGAAGAGGCGCAAATCGATCTAGCAGAGTGGGTAAAAGGAAAAAAGCCGATATCGTGCCCGTTTGGAAAGAAAGAACCATAAACATCCGGCTTCGACACGTCAAAGGCCGACAAAATTTTCGACTTGCTGCTTTAAGAAGGGTAGATCAAACTTTCGCCTTACCACACCATTCCGTCAGCCGAGCAGCTCAAAAATATGAAATACTGCAAGTGGCACAATGCCACATCCCATGACACAAATGAGTGCAAGATCTTCCGACAACAGATACAGTCAGCCATTGAGCAAGGAAGACTCAAGTTCGAGGTTCCAGCGAAACCAGTGAAACCGATGAAGATCAAGCAACACCCCTTTCCCGCCAACATAGTCGATGTAGGAAGAAACGCACTCCAAACCAAAGTGCTGGTGTCAGAATCGGCAGAAGGAGTGGTGCTGTGGATCCCAGAAATCAGGCCACTATCGAGGATGTCAAAGGAAAAGGACAGATGGAAGACGAAGGTGAAAGATTAGAAAGGCCACGTCGGCCTGTTTCTTCCCGAGACTTACTCAGCAAGTATCAGCAGTAGCGGGAGGATTCACGACGCCGCGAGTAGATGATGCATCGACATGAGGATCACTGGAGGTGCCCGTTTCTTGTCCACTGCTGGGAAAATAACCGATAACTGCCCCGAGTACAACGGCCAGTATCGCAGCAGTCGTCCGTTCAAGAGATCACACTCCAGGGATTGAGGACTAGAGCCGATCAGCAGGCACGAGCAAGAAGATTGGCATGTTTCAGTGCGTGATCGGCTGGGGGGCAGAGTTAACCAGCATAATCAGTCGGGGGGGCAGGACCAATGCACACGATCAGCTGGGGGAAATGGTCGGAGCCAGAGTCTTAGACGAGAACCCCCTGGGGCAAGAACTAGACTGGGAGTGTGCAAAACCACCAAGAAAACCAGTAAACCCCAGATGGTGCCTGGATGGTCTGACTAAGTCCCAAAAATGGAGGGTCCAGCGTCTATGCCAATGGGAACAGCAGGAGGAAGAACAAAGGCAGGTGATGAATACGAAAGGGGACGGGTCTCGAGTTTGGCGCCCTAGAAGAAAAACCGGCGAAGAAGACAACAATCAGGATTCGGCAGCTGACGTTAGCATGGTGTTCATCTTGCTGATGGAGTTCATGGCTCCTGCCGATCGAGATGATGCAACAGAAATAGAGGAGCAAATGGCACAATTGGCTTTGGAGCCAATGACAGCCACTTTTGAGAAACCTGAGGATGAAAAACGCCAGCATCTCAAGGCTCTATTCCTCAAAGGACATGTCGATGGATGACCAATCGCCAAACTACTGGTGGATGAAGGTGCTGCGGTCAACATCATGCCGTATGCTATGTTCCGCAAGTTGGGCAAAGGAGAAGAAGATCTAACCAAGACGGATATGATGCTCAAGGATTTCGAAGGCAATGTATCTCTAGCCCGAGGGGCACTCTGCGTCGACCTCACCATCGGCAGTAAGACCCTACCCACCACTTTCTTTGTTATTAATGGCAAAGGATCCTACAATATGTTGCTCGGGCGGGATTGGATCTATGCGAACTGCTGCATCCCGTCTACAATGCACCAATGCCTCGTCCAGTGGGTCGGCGACACCATCGAAGTAGTCACCGCCGATTCCGCCTACAGTGTTGCCACGGTCGACGCGCAACAATGGAGCTGCGAACACATCAGATGCATATCTAGCAGAACCTGGGACACTGATTTCCTGAAGGTGTTCGACTTCGGTTTACAACCGATCCGAGCAGTCGGCTCTAAAGAATCAAATTAAATGGATCAGTTCGTCCGAAAGGATGGGAAGCTTGGGCATGGGTTTAGGTCAGTCAATTCGCTGGAGATGGTGGACCTTGGGGACGGCAGCAAACCGAGGCCGACATACATTAGTGCTAAACTAGACCCCGAGTACAAGCGTGAATTAACAAGTTTGTTAAAGGAATTTAAAGATTATTTTGCTTGGGAGTACCACGAGATGCCTGGTCTAGACCGGTCCATTGTTGAACACCGGTTGCTTATAAAACTAGGGTATCAGCCATATCAGCAGCCTGCAAGATGGTGCAACCCTAAAATTCTACCTGATATAAAGGCCGAGATTATGAGATTGATTAAAGTAGGATTTATTCGGCAGTGTCGTTATGCTGAGTGGATTTCCAATATTGTGCCCGTATACAAGAAAAATGGGAAATTGCGCGTGTGCATTGATTTCAGAAATCTTAATCAGGCTACGCCGATGGATGGATACCCGATGCCAACGGCTGATGTTTTAATAGATGCTGCCGCAGGACATAAAATCATCAGCTTCATGGATGGTAATGCTGGGTATAATCAAATATTGATGCCAGAAGAAGACATTTCTACGACAGCCTTCAGATGTCTGGGCCATCTTGGTTTGTTTGAGTGGGTGGTGATGACTTTTGGCTTGAAGAACGCTGGAGCTACATATCAGCGGGCTATGAATTATATATTTCACAAGCTTATTAGTGTCCTAGTGGAGATCTACATCGATAACATCGTGGTCAAGTCAAAGGGGCATCAACAGCATCTGGCCGATTTGCGAAAAGTATTGGAATGCATGAGGAAGCATGGGTTGAAAATGAATCCTAACAAGTGTGCCTTCGGCATTTCAGCGGCCAATTTCTAGGTTTCATGGTCCACGAGTGCGGCATCGAAGTCAACCAGAAGATTATAACCGCCATCAATAAAGTTGTGGCCCCACAAGACAAAACCGAGCTACAGTCCTTAATCGGCAAGGTCAACTTCATCCGACGGATCATATCTAACTTGTCCGGGCGTATTTTAGCTTTCACCCCTTTGTTGAAATTAAAACCCGATCAAGAATTTGCATGGGGTGAGGAACAGCAAAGAGCGTTGGACGACATCAAACAGTACCTAGTCTTGCCACCAGTATTAGTTCTGCCTCAGGCTGACAAGCCATTCAAATTATACCTATCGGCCGATGAACGAGCTATTGGGTCGGCGCTGATCCAGGAATTTGAAGGAAAAGAAAGAGTAATTTATTATATCAGTAGAAGGCTCCTGGACGCTGAAACTAGATATCCCCCAGTAGAACGGCTGTGCCTTTGCCTATATTTTTCATGCACTAAACTTAGGCACTACCTGTTATCGGCAGAGTGCATAGTCGTGTGCAAAGATGACGTGGTCAAGTACATGTTGTCATTGCCGATTTTGAAAGGGAGGATTGGAAAGTGGATTCTAGCTCTATCAGAGTTCGACCTGAGGTACGAATCGGCCAAAGCTGTCAAGGGCCAAGTAATGGCTGATTTCGTGGCCCAGCACTATGGACAAGAAACTACTGTCGTCGAACCAGCTCCGTGGACACTATACTTTGATGGGTCTTCGTGTGGGGCTGGATCGAGAATCGGCATCATCCTCATATCGCCTCAGGGGGGCAAGCTATGATTTCTCTCTGCTAATAGTGGCATCCGCCAACAATAATCAAGCGGAGTATCGGGCCGTCCTAAAGGGTATCCAATTATTGAGGGAAATCAAGGCCGACGCAGTGGAGATTTTTGGAGATTCCATGCTCATTGTGGATCAATTAACCGGGAGGTCTGAATGCAAAGATGATATCTTGAGGATTTACTATGAAGACTGCCTCCAATTATTGATGGAGTTCAAGTCTGCAATTATTGAGCATATTCCTAGAAGTTACAACGAAGAAGCCAATAGGCTTGCCCAACATGCTTCCGGGTATCGGCCGATTCAAGGGGCTATGTCTCTGGAGCTTGCAGCCGACGACTGGAGAAAGGAGATCACCGATTACTTAAAAGACCCGTCCAAGAAAGTGGACCGGCGAGTACGTTTTCAGGCCACAAAGTACGTATTACTTGAGGATGACTTGTTTTACCAGACGATTGATAGAGTGCTACTCAAATGCCTTGGGATGGAAGAAGCAAAGGTTCTGATGGGAGAAATCCACGAAGGCGTGTGCGGGGCTCATCAGTCGGCTCACAAAATGAAGTGGATGATCAGGAATAATGGTTATTACTAGCCGACGATACTCGAGGATTGCTTCAAGTATTATAAGGGATGGCAGGACTGTCAGAAATTTGACAACGTACAACGCGCACCAGCGTCAGCTATGAACCCAATAATTAAGCCGTGGTCGTTTAGGGGTTGGGGAATCGACCTCATCGGACAGATTTATCCTCCATCAAGCAAGGGACATAAGTTCATATTAGTAGCCACTGACTATTTTACTAAATGGGTGGAGGCAGTCCCCCTGAAAATCGTGACGTCGGACGTCATGGTTGAATTCGTAAGGGAGCACATTATCTATCGGTTTGGTGTTCCTCAGACCATTACGATCAATCAAGGGACGATGTTTACTTCAGGAGAGTTTGAGGAGTTCACCGCCGATATGGGAATTAAGTTGCTAAATTCTTCTCCATATTACGCTCAAGCTAATGGTCAGGCCGAATCATCCAACAAGGGGATAAACAAGTTGATCAAGAGGAAGATAGAGGAGCAGCCAAAGAAATGGCATGCGACTTTGAGCGAGTTCTTGTAGGCCTACAGGATGGCCTGCCACGGCGCTATTAAAGTATCTCCTTATCAATTGGTGTATGGACATGAGGCGGTACTACCTTGGGAATTGAGGACATGGTCTAGACGCACGTCACTTCAAGATCAGTTGACGGCCGATGATTTTTCCCTCCTCGTGAAAGGGGAACTCGATGATTTGGCAGGTAAGCGACTGAGGGCCTTGATTAGTATCGAAGAAAATAAGAAAAGAGTTGCCAGGTGGTATGACAAGAAGGTCAAGGTCAAGCAGTTCTCCCAAGGAGATTTTGTATGGAAGCTAGTACTACCGATAGGGTCTAAAGATCCCAAGTACAACAAGTGGTCGCCTACTTGGGAAGGGCCGTATAAAATCGGTCGATGTGCGTCGGGAAATGCGTACATATTAGAAACCATCGAAGGAGAAGAATTTACAAGAGCTTTAAATGGAAGATGTTTGAAAAGATGCTATCCCAGCATATGGGTAGATGCGTAGCAACAATACAGTGTGTCGAGTTGTTACGGTCGATTCCTATTGGCTCGTGTTCATATAACCGATGCAGAAAGACGTCGCCTTGAGGGTGAGACTTTTGACCAAATAAACCGATTTATTATTCGGAATAGCAATGGGATACATGGTCGACATGGTACGAGTCGCCCTTAGACCAAAAAGTACCAATACATTTATCGAGTTACCATATGACTAACCGCGTTTCAGCTGGGCTTTGTTTTTATTGATTTCTCTTTGGACTCGACCTAGTCCTATTAAGAGACGGGTGCTCTTTTCTTCTTAATCCTCCATAGTATCTTCAAGAGCCACCCGGTGGGGTAACTGATGACTCCTTTCGTGTGGCGGCGGAGGTGGTTTCCTTGAGCTGTTGACTTCAATATGGTCTACGATTTTCTTGATATGGGCTGGGAGTGTTGGAGGTATGCCCTAGAGGCAATCATAGAGATGATGATATTCCATTTGTATCCATGATTTATATTGTGTTCCTTGAATATCCATTAAAGGCTACTTGAATTGATTTGCAATTATGTGAATTGTATGTGAAACTCTTTACTTGTATGGTTATTCTAAAGTTGTCCCTAGTCGGAGTTCATGTGAGGACACACATGAATATTAGACTAGCACATGTATTAGTTGATGACTATGTTTCACAAGTCATGGACATGGAGATGTTGAACTAATAATGTGGGCACATGTGGAGACATGTGCTAGGACTGACCCAACACGAGAAGTAGTTCTCTCTTTAAACAACATATACGCTTTGTCCTTAGACCTGAGATTGTCGCATGTATTCAAGATGTGGATTGACTTACTTAGGGGCTATCAAACGCTACGCCGTAACAGGGTAGTTATAAAGGTAGCTTTCAGGTTTGTCAAGAAGCATGTTGTGAGACATGGTCAATCAAGATGGGATTTGCCCCTCTCTGATTGAGAGTGATATCTCTGGGCCCCTCGAGTGATCGGATCCGAAAATGCATGGCCAAGCTACGTACGGTTAAGAGTTAACCTACAAAGGGATTCCGAATCACAGGATCGAGAAAAGAGCGGTCGGCTTGAAGCTAGACCAAATATCATGAGGCAAAGGGAATAGCATGTATATAATGTTGTGATGGTTTGTCTGATATGATCTTCGTGTGCATATAGGAGTTGGCACGTCTTGCTAGAGGCCGCTACCGACTATTGGGCCGAGTAGGAGTACTCGGGCCATGTCTATATGTATTCGAACCCATAGTATCACACACTTAAGGGGCTGGAAGCCCAATTCGAATGTGATCCGAGTTGGATTAGGTTTAGAAGTACTAATGGGCCTCGAACCCAGAGGCCCATTAGGAACCTCTATAAATAGAGGGGTGGGGGCGCCCTAGGGTTTACACCTTTTTGGCGAAACACATCTTCCGTGCCTCCCACGCCCTCACCTATTGCAACTCACGAATTTAGCAGTCCGGCTTGCGACGCTTCCTCCCTGCACGTGTGGATACCTTGGAGGTGTTGCGCCTGCAGCACTTGGACGAGCCGCCGACGAGCCACGACGAGCCGCCGACGAGCCACGACGAGCCGACGACGAGCCGCGACATGAGGGCGATCTTGCTGCACGTGGACGAGCTGCTGAGGAGCTGCTGGACATCGACGTGATCGACTACGTACGACTACGCTGATCGACTTCGCTGCATCGACGCGAATCTACATCTTCCGCACCAGTAGTGCGTCGAATGGTAATCCCGTGATCCTTATACGGCAGTTTTTCTGGTTTACGCGGTAGAAATTTTTGATTTGCGCTAGTGTAGCCTACCCCGTATCCCAACAGGGAGATGGTCTTTGAGTTCCTCACGGTGGGCTGCGATCAAGTCTCTGTCTGCCTGCGTCAGTGGTTCTTCGGAGTGCATGATCTCGATAGCCCATTCCAGGTCAGGTCTAAGCCGAGTTGGCTAGAAAAACCACAGGCGTTCAGTCATCAAGAGGAATTGGTTCAGGAACGTAAGAAGGATCCCATACCTAATTGACAGAGGAGAAGGAAGACATCTTTTGCGCCTGGTTGCAGATCTGGAAATGGTCGAGCGGAGTATAGGAGGCTGGATGAGATGTGGATGGACCTGGGGAAACGTAGAGGCCTCATATTTATAGGAGGGAAAAAGGTAAGAGGCAACGGTTGGCAAAGGCATCCATTCTGAGCAAACGACCGTTGAACTAAAAGCTACGAGGACAAAATGTTCAAATTCGTATTCACACGATAACAACAGAAGGGTATTAAATGTTTGCACAGAGGCGTTCGAGGGATAATTCAATGTTCGATACATTCATTCAAGAAGAGTATTAATGGCTGTGATCGCCTGTTGACGGATCTAATCTGCTGAGTCTAGAACCTGTTGGTCATCTTCGGCCGATCCGGGGACCTCTAGCATATTGCGGTGAAGCCGGATAGCTTCATGGGCAAGAGCTTGCCTCTCCTACTTCAAATCGGCAATGACGGCCGGAAGATCATAAAGCTTCTTCTCTTCAGCGGCAATGGCTTTCGTCACCTGTTCCATCTCCTTGGCAAGTTCTGCCCTACGCTGTTTGATGCGGTCTATGGTGCCGACAATATCTGGGCGAGAGTTTTCAAGTATGCCGATTCGATGATTTACTTCTTGAGCTCGATGTTTGTAGGAATCCTCTTCTTCGTGTGCCTTTGCCAACTTGGCACGGTCGGTCATGCATCGCAGGGCTCTGAACACCAGGATCTGCATCGACTCAATGTATGCTGCGGGGGCGAGAGCTTCCTCTGCGTCTTCTGGGACTCGGCCTTTGATTTCATTGAAGAGTTGCCGAATCGGCGAGGCGTCTTCCACCAGTCAGCCAATATCGTCTTGAAGAAGGATCCATATGCTCCAGAGCTTGGTGCGGATTTCATCAGGAATTGAGCTCAAAGCAACCTGGCGCGAGGCAACCTCCTCATCATCGGAGATTGCGACCGCGAAGGAGAAGAGGCTGTTGTTGGGAGTATCTTGCTCCTGGTAAATAAAGGAACGGGTTAGCCGACAGCAATGGAAAATCGGTCGATTCAAGCATCAAGACTCTCACCTCTTTAAAATGGATTTAATCTGTTTGTGTTGGTAGGATCGCTGTCCTCGTTTCAGGAATCGGCACGATTGGCTCATCAGAAGAAGAGGATTCAACAATGATCGGCGCAGTGCTCGGGCCTGCCTCCTGGGAAACGACAAAAAGAAGGCCTCTGTAAGTATGAAGGAATAATTAAATCTGAGGCTTGGTACGGGTCATTTTACCTCTGCGGATCGTCCGACCGATGGCTGCTGGAAAGGTATGATTAGTGTGCCCGGGATGACCTGCATCAGAAATCGGTCAGTTTCGGTCGGGGATCGAGAGACTTGAATAAGATGTATATTTATTACCTCAGCCGAAGGGATTGCTGAAGGGTCGGTTTCTGCCTGGGGAGCGGCCGATTGTTGCGGGGTTTGTTCCGGAAGGATTTGTGTAGCCTAACAAAGTAGAAATTAATACTGATAGAATGCTTGAAGAAATGTGAAGCGTAGGGGGTTACCTGAATAGATTCCACCAATAAGGATGCAACTGCTGACCCGACTTCTGTAGCGTCCTGGGGATCAACCTCTTGGACAATCGGCAGGGTTGGTGTGGCCGAGGATTCGGCTGGTAACCTCGCCAATTGATCGGCTGGTTCTGTGCGGGTGCGTACCCGACGGCTTGTCTTCTTTGAAGAAGATATCTTCAACTTCTACTTCAATTGGCCGGTGGTGATGTCTTCAATGGACGGGGCCTGGAAGCCGATGATTAGAAATGAAGTATATGGATGGCGATTCTCTATCGGCCTGCCGCTACGGCTGCGCGTTGGGTGGAGTTGGCTTCTAGACTGCAAGAAAAGGAGGAGTTAGTAGTAATTCTGTAGCACAAAGGGTATAATGTTAAATCAGCCAGAAAGATTAGTACCGTTGCATTTGGGTCAACGTTGGCAGGGTCCAAATCGTTGCAATACGTCACGGGAGATACGCAGAAGAGGTGTTGTTTCGATTCACCCCACCATAATTTGAATTGCTGAACAGCAAAAGGGGCTACCACCCAGTTGACCAAGTCGATGGTACTGGAGTCCGGTGTCAAGCTGCACAGCCGATTGTATTCTAGTCCTTTGGTGAGCTCGTCCCGAAACTTCACGCGGCCAGCAAAATAAATCCCAATTGGCAACTGTCCAAGGCCGAGTTGCCGTGCTGCCACTGATGGGTTGTAAAATTTATAGGTTGGAGAGTCCTTCCCTGAAAAGAAGTTTGCTGGCAGGATCCCAAGTTTGATCTTGTCTATAAGCTCATTATCAAAGGAAGTGGCGGTTGAGCTGAAACAGTCAGGATTTTTAAAGAGTGGCTCAGTCCTCTGGTATGGGTACCAGCTTGTGGTTTCTTCAGTGAAGCCAGTATAGAAGCATCTGAAATACTCGGTTGTCTTAGCGAGATTGAACTTACTGCTAGGGAAGGCTGATGCTGCCTCACCAAAGGAAATGCATCATCGTCGTACTGATGGGCTTTCCTCCGATTCAATGTTGGGTAATGTTTTGATCTCAACTCGTTCCCGGAAGACTTTGCTCATGTATAAGTTGAGCCAGAGGGTGATAAACAACCAAGGACCACCAGGGTTCCCAATCGGCTCTCCAGATGACAGTTTGACGACGATTTGGTGCATCATATGATAAGCCGATCCTAGTAGATGTTTTCCTAGAGGGACAGTAGATCCTCTTCCCATGGCCTCGGCCAAAGCTTGTGTGTTGGAAGAAGGGCCGACTGCTTTGCCACAGAAGAAGTGCTTCTCTAGCCACATCATCAGGAAAGCCGTATATTCTCTGTCGCTGATGGGCCTAGTCCTCATGTTTTTATCAATATATCCTTTCCACCCGACGATTCCCTTTGTTTCCAGACGATGGGTTGGTTTGACCAAGAAGTCGAAGGGTGAATCGGGGGAAGAGATGTCGAGGCCAGTCAGCATTAGGACGTCGCAGGACGTCGGCCAAAGTGGGGGTCATGGGCCCATGTCCGAAAATGAACGCATTGAAAGCGTCGGACCAGAAGTAAGAGGCCACCATAACCAAGGGCTCATTCTTCTCCATCTGAGATAGGGACAAATTTATACATTGGCCGATTTTCAGTTCATCCCAGAGAACCCGCTTGGACTTGGACATCCTTCCGAGCCACTCCTTCCAGCCAAGGGTTTCATTAGGCCAGGATCTAAATGCGCCTGTCCACTAATTTACATCATGGGCGACTGCTTGAAGGGAATCCTGTGGGTTTCTAGGTTGATCAGATCGGTGGCATCTGGATTCCCCATGGGGCTGAGGCTGATGAGACCGGGCGCATCAGAGATAGGGATGGTGATTCGTTGCCTAAGGTCCTAAGAAGAACATAGAGGGAGAACTGAGAACGGATCTAAAAACACGCGAAATGGTGAAAAAGGAAAGTTTCGAGATATTTACCTCTGGAATGAAAGCCATGGTCGCCGATGGAGCTGCCATTGGAGTGGAAGGAATGGGATGGTCGGAAGATGAAGGAGAAATCGCCGGAGGGATGCAGCTGGAAGACGAAAGGGCACCGGAGTGCGATGGGAGATGATTCGCTGGAGAGAAAAGGTTTCGGAGTTTGAGAAAAAGAAGCGGCGGAGGATGTAGGTATCCAAAGGAAGTTCGAGAGAAGGGTAAAGGCGGGATTTTTACCATGCCGTCTACATGAATTTCGGGAAGAGTGGTTGCCTGTGGGCTCTTGGTTCAAACAATTGCAATCATCAGACAGAAGACTACGGAGCGAAAAGGAGTTTTTGCCACGCTTACTGTTGCGTTTTCTTCGGGGAGGGAGTTAAAAGTTGAAAAGTTTCAGAGCAAAAGTTGTGTTTCACTCCAAAACTGGGGGGCATGTGTTGATGCCAGATTTTGACACGTGTATGAAATCGGTGTCAAAGAAGGAGAAAAGCGGCCAGTACGGTGGCTAGAGGCTACAGTTGGGAATCGGCCGATTAAGCTACAGTGTTTCGGCCGACTAGCAGAGAAAGTTGATAAAGGTTGGCCGTTTGGGAGTCGGGATGGTTTGCCCAGTATGGTCCTAAGGTGGGCCAGGATGAAGATTAGCTGAAAATAGAGATTGGCCCGCATGAAAATAATAACCAACTTGGGTACGAGTTGTGTTTGTAAATATTTATTATCGTTTTAAATTAGAGATAGATCCTAGTCGGTTAGGAAATCAGTTGTGGCGGGGTATAAATAGCTACCTCGTGAGGCTTGTAAAACAACACATCAATCAATACAACAAATCTACTTTTTCCTCGTACTTTACTTTCAAGTCAGCGACTTCGCCAAAATACCTTTTTTCTTCACGAGTTCGTACGGGTTGGCAGGGCTGCATCAACACGATCTCCGACCGATTCTGTAAGTTTCGTTTATCGAGTAATATCTAGGCTTTAACTTCGGGTGCATCGCTGCTGTTTCATTTAGATTTATTCACCAGTTATCGATATCAACTAGAATCTTAGGTCTTACCTGTTATTTTAGTTTTTATCATCAGTTATCCAGCTTGAGGTATGAACTATCGGCTTTTATTGCTTTCGTTCTTTGTTATCATATAGCCGATTAGATCTATCCCAAGTGTTGCTTCTCTAGCATTGTTTAGTTTGCTCTAGTAGCTTTTCTTTACAATCGCTACACGGTATCGGCTGTTTTATAGCTAGTCACCTCTACAGTAAATTGGCCGATGGGCCGATATGCTTTTAAAGACAGGTCGGAACTTTAGCCGATCGGAGCCCTTGGAATTTAATACCTTTGTTTCCTTGTCAATCAACAGGTCAGATTGACTAGCACGCCGCGCGAACCGCACTAGGACGATAACCCGAACAGGAGTTAAGCAGATTCTCCGGGTCATGTGTCCGACGCTGAGGATCATCGGCCGATTCTCAGCACCAACACTTATGCTTGTGACTAACCCGTATGTTTTGAAGCGGATATATCATTGGTTATCTTGTCACGAGTATAGTAGAATGTGGACCTCTAATTTGAATTGCAATAACGGACATGGAGCTAATGCGACAAGGCTAAGGACCTTTCTAGAACCAAGTGTCACAAAGAGACGAAGGACACTTAGTGTAGTATAGGTTTTGCTAGGTTGTAGCTCATGGACCGTACTATTAAGAGGGGTTTCGATGATAGTAGCTTGATCATGTGAAGCTAGCCATGAAAATGATGCACACTCAGTACTCTTTGGCACTTGGTAGCTTAAACAACTCATGGAAGAACTCAAGAAGTGAAGAAATCATTGAAAAACTCAAAGGAGATTGAATTGGATGAGTTATACAGATAAAGGGACCGCCGGATGATCTGACACCTTGTTTTTTAGTTGCATCGGATAAATTTTTTGGAACTGGAATTTATGAAGGAAGGCATCCTTTTTTCCGATGCTACCATCGGATGAATCAGATGAATTGGTACAGAGCACCGGACAAACCATATTTTCAATTCCAGCTGACAGAATGTTTTTGAGTTTTGAGCCTTCAGCACCAGATGATCCGACGCCCTGTGGATGACTGTCAGATGAATGCATCGGAGGAAGCATATTTTCAATTGAAGCTGATAGAAGGTTTTGGGCCAAACTCCCTTCAGCACCGGATGATTCGATGCTTAGCTCAAAATCGTCGGAGCAAATGCTGGAAGAACTTTTCACTATTACTTTTCTAATGACTAGAATTTAATCATGTGACACCCCGGGATGGAGACCATCGGAACATCCGATGGTGTGATTTTTCTGCAGCACTTTTCTAACAGCTAGTTGGTGTTCCCTAGCTTATTTATACCCCTCCCCTGGGTCATTTGAGTTGCTCTTGACACCCTGAAGACTTCAAGGAGCCCATGAGAAAATGAGATTGTGCTAGAGCCAAAAAGTGTTTGTGATTTGCAAGATTAAGGACTTCTCTTGATGTTTGAGAGTGATAAGTGTGCATCTAGTTCGTGGCTGAGCTTAGTGCTGGTCAAGTGAAGCATTGAGGTTTATTACTCTTGGTGGTTGACGTCACTTAGATAGTCTTGGTGATCCGGAGGTTCTTGGTGAGCTCTTGGAGATTGTGGGAGCTCCAAGAGGTTGATCTTGTACACGGTTTGAAGTCCGTTGTTCTGAAGATGGAGAAGAGACATTCTTAGTGAGCACTCAAGTCTTGGTGGCTTGAGGGGGAGCAAAACCCTTAGTGGGTGCTCCAACATAAATTAGGGGGGAGCGTCAACTCCTCGATACCACGGGAAAAAATTCAGTTGCCTCGTGTCCTATCTCTTTACATTTCACCACTTCGTTTGAGCATTTACTTACTTCCTTGTTGTTTTGCTCTTGTTCAAGTTATGCTTGTTTTGCTTATATCTTGCCTTAGGAAATGATGATCATGATAGTGTGTTCTCCTTACTAGGTTCCTTACTTGCTAGTGTGTTTAGTTTCTAGGTTTGAACCTTGTAGATTGGGCAACACTAGAAATCTAGGCTAAGGTTTGCTTTTATTGTTCTAGAAATTAAAAAAAGTCCCAATTTAACCTCCTCCTTAGGCCAACGATCCTTTCAGTAGCTCCCTCTTGCAGGGCGGTATCAACCGGTCCGTATGTAGTCTTCTGGTGCAATCTTGCTTGGTGCATTACTTGTATTTGTGAGATATGGCCCGCATGCATCAACTACTCCTCTGTGATAAATAGGAGCACAAGAATGGCCACAATCACCTCTTTAAAACACAGACTAAAAAGATGAAAGATGATGGTAATGAAGAGGTACATCGACTGAAGATGACATTATTAAGGAGGTCAAGGAATAGGAGGCACAGAGAATACCTGAGCTCTCTTCAGAATCATGCCAACTGGAGGTCAAGGAATACGACACACAGAGAATGCCTGAGCTCTCTGCAGAATCATGCAGTTGGCACTCTGTCAAACGCTCCCACTCAGCAAGAGAAATCTGAATTGTTGCCTGACCTGCTTGACGCGATCAATGGTACTTGCAGTTTCATACTTCAACTGATCACAACAAACCTAAAAGTGTAGATGAGAAGGCCTGTTGAATGTGGATGCTCTAGATGATGGACCTAGATGACCGTTTTAGGAGTCCATGGGAGTCCTTGCGGTTATCCACGACTGGAATGTTCTTTTTCCAGCGGTGGCTGCAGTCACCAAACCACTAGCCATTCAGTTGAGAACTTATTCAAGACGATTCACTCGACAAAAACTCTTAAGAGTCCTTGTGCTCTCCACTAGGCCTACAGACAAAGTTGCACTTTTTTTTTTGAGGGTCAACGGGGGGAGATCCCTACCTGAATTTTCCATTAGGGCCTTGGGAAGGCCAAAATTCTCATACAACAGTTTGTTTAGCATGAAAAAACTAGGGGTGGAGGTTTTACAGATACACTTTGGCAAAGTTTTGTTTTTTGACAAAGTTGCACTTTGGCACATCAATCTCAGCTCCACATAACCACAACATGGTGGTGATGGTTGATGCATTACTTATGTGGTGAGTTATGTTCAGTTACACCCCCACGCATCAATATCTCTATGAATCTCCATGCACGCCAACAATAATAATGTCGCCGATAAATAGCATGTGAATCTTCCATCTCCCGCTGTAGAGCTCAAGCAAGTTGGCACCCATCGATCCATTGTGGAACTATACAGGGTGGCAAGATAAAAGGGTAGATGAGAAGTCAAGAAGAATAGTTTTACAGTGGATCTTGCTAAAATGCATGAGGCATGTACTATAACTATGTTTCTGTTAGGAAGTGGAGGTGCCAGGAATTCACCCCACAGACAAAAGCAGACTCAACGCACGGCCCACCCGTCGTCCCCATCGGTCAGGATCATAGGAAGATCCATTAGCTATGAGCCTATCAGGCCTCGAGGCAGCAAGGAAATGATGCAAATGGCACTACGGCGATCAACCATCGTCGTCAGCAGACACGTTATCCGGAGATGCCCATCATATGCGCGTGCCGCACCATTCAGTCCGGAGAGCTTGCAAGAGTGCAGAATTCCACTGACAAGCTTGGCAAGGTTAGTCATGGCACTTTAGTCCGTGCACCTAGCCCAATTTGGATATGACCCAGTTATAGCCCATGAGCGCAGGTGCACATGTTTAGTACTACTTTATTTTGAGCAAGAATGAAGTTAACTTATAAACCTTTGCTGTATGAACAACAATGTTTCACGTCACAATGTTATCAATTAACAAGCATTGCCGGTACTAATGAAAACTCGGAGCCCACGGACGGTGGGCAGAATTCTTCTGTGCACCTCATGTGTGCATTGCTACCTTGGTGTTGGTAGCATGCCGACAGTTAGCTAGGCACTTTTCTTTTAATAAAGGAGTTAGCTAGGCACTTGAGTGAGTCTATCCAAAATACATGTATACATTTTACTTGGGAGCTTAGAAGATCCTTATGCTCCCGACGATACACAAAGTTGAACATGGGCACATAAATTTCACTTCTGTTACTAGGGGTTGGTTGGTAGATTATTACTCATGCATTCGTTACACTTCCAACAGAAGGAAGGCATATCCATGCCAACTGAGCCCGATGATAAAATAGCATGCATCTTCCATCTCTCTCAGATTTAGAGCTATAGACAAAATTGGCACTCACTCATCCATCCTATGGTAGAACGCGTGACTACGGCTGGCAAGATAAAAGAGTTGACAAGAAATCAAGAATGCTATCACACAAATCTATCAAAAATGTACAGGCCGTGATCGACAGCCGTGTGCTTAGGAAGAGGAGGCTCCAGGAATCCACCAGGCCCACACGACCAGGCCCTATGACCAACAGATAGCATCATCAGAGGATGTGCACTTGGGCTTCTTACATCTCCTCAAGCTCGGGGAGGACACACCAGCTAGTATCCAACAGATCTGAACTCAATGCTTGCTTTGGATTGTCTTGTTGTAAGGTCGCATGTAGCTACAGTGTTCAATTCGTAGTCCTGTGGCACTTGCGTATAAGGCTGCTGATGTACTTCATTATATAAGGGTGTTTACAAAGGGGCAAACGGTAAGCAACCAACTGCATATACGAGGACACTAACTCTAAGTCCTGGTAGAGACAGTAGAGTACAACACCATACTAGGAGACCAAACCTATTACATCAGGTATTTCTACACACATATCTTGAGTACGTTATGGAAATGGATGCCACTTTTAGGTGTGCTCAACTGCCCATGTCAAACCATGATTTATAGTTATTGGGCGTAAAGCAGATAAAGTAGACATATTTAAATCACACAATTAAACACATTGTTTGATATTGGTCGATTACTAGAATGTTTTACATCTAGTTATCAACCCCTCATTGATAAATAGAAGCAAGAGAACAACCAAGCTCACCTCTTTTACAAAACTCAGGCAACAAGAAGATGGAAGATAGATGAGAATAATGGCAACTATCATCAATCATGTATCCATTAATTAAGGATGTCCAATGGAAATAGGAGGCACAGAGAATTCCTAAGCTCTGGATTTTGCACTTTCAAGCTGCTTACTCGGCAACGGATGCTCGCACTTGGGACAGACCTGCGGAGAATGGGGAAGATTGCTAGACCTTCAAAGGACCGGCCTTGGACCGAACATCTCAAGTTGCTGAAGACGCTCAGAAGCGATAAGGGTGAAGGCACGCAGCTAAAGAATTTGCACCTCCAAAGGTGAAATTTGTTTGAGGCCAAGCGGAGGGACACTCATATGCAACGGAGAGGACGCGAAGACCAAAGATGAACGGCCAGAAGCCAGCCGACAACAGGCTGTAAAGTGGAGCGGCCTAGTAGTGCAATTATTGTAATATCCTTGAATATTATCTCAGTAAAGTGTTTGGATTGTACCAAAGTGTGTAATCTCGCATTATCTCTCTATAAATAGAGGGCATTCTTATTGAAACAGTTGATCAGAAGTTAAGAAAATTGACACAGGTCTTCTCTCAATTCAGTACTTTTACTTTCAGTCTTTTATCTTTAGTTTCTTAGAGTATCTTTGGTTTTAGTCCCCAATTTCTCCCTTACCTTATGCCGAAGGTAGATTGTTGTGAGCCGAAGTAGCTAGGAAGCATCTTCCAATAACACAACAAATGTAAGACGGGACGAGTTCTGCTATTGTAATAAGCTGTTCGGTGGGACTGCCAAAAAAACGGTGTTTGGTGGGAGAAATGCTGCAAGACCATTCCACTCGAGCATTAGAAATGTGATCCAATTAACAACCGGAGAGGAAGAAGAACCCTGTATATGAGTCATTTGTTAGAGTGTTGTAATTATATCATGTCACTGGTGCTCTGGTAGACGATACAAAATTTGACCATGGATGCAAGTTATCCAAGGATAACCATCAGTAATAAAGTTAGACTTCCAGTGTGGACATGGTATTGGAAATGTGTTGATAGTTAGTCACCTGAGTTTTGAGTAAGTCTATCCTAATTAATACACATGCATTATATTACTTCGGAGTTTAGATCAACACTTGCGCTCTCAGACCTATTGACAAAAATTGTGCAATAACCTGAGCTCTGTAACTTAGGGATGATCAATAGAATGCATCTTCTATCTCTCAGCTGTAGAGCTAGAGCAGGTTGACACTCATCTATTCCATGGGAGAGTACGTCCGGCAAGATAAGAAGGGCTAGCAATAAGTCAAGAACATCGTCACTCTCAAATCTCAATCTATCAAAATTGTGTAGGCCGTGCAACATTAGGAAGAGGAGGCGCCAGGAATCCACAACTCCCACACGATGAAGCGCCAGCAGGCAGCACATTCAAAGCATGTGTGTTTCGGATCCACCAAATGTACCGAACGGCAACTGCTCGAAGACGCACCTGAAGAGTTGGTAGGAAGGACCGAAGGAGTAGTACAATACTGGTATATTGTACTATAGAAAATAGTGGAGTCCTAGAGAACCATGTAATAGCTTGGATGGTAAATCGAGCTGTTCTTATAGCAGCAGCAAGCAGTACTGTGACCAAGCCGCTCACCATGCCGTGGAGAAGTGCTGCAAGACCATTCATTTGAACCATTACGACATGGTCAACTTCTGAAGCCCCAACGATATCCAAAGAATTGTGTGAATGACATGCATGGGTCACATCAGTCAGGTCAGGAGCTGAACACACTACAGTCAGTATCATGCTGCAAAAGTGATCATCCCCGCACATCGGCAATACTGCCTTATTATCTCTTGGAAATATCACGCTATTATAACTTTGCTGCCAAATTTGACTTGATGAGAAGGCAGCAACGGCACAAGCACTAGGCACCTTCTCTATATACTACATAAAAGCAAGACGAGGCAAGTTGTTTCTGATATTGGAAGATGCTAGCTGCTCACGGAGCCATCACGATGAACATGCCAGATTGTTTCTGCTACAAGGTTGATGAGGCGACGTGTTTCTGGTATTCAGTAATAGACTTCCTATGTGGACGTGGTGTAGGAAATGTGTTGATATAGTTAGACAGTTAGGCACCTGAGTTTTGAGTAAGTTTATCCCAATTAAAGCATGTGCATTTCTTGGGGGGTTTGATAATATACTTACGCTCTCCTTAGGCCTATTGACAATGTTGCCCCTTAAACTTGAGCTCTGTATAATAACTAAGGGATGGTTGGTGGACTAGTCATGTCAGCTACACTTTACACTGCATCGATGATAAATAGCATGCATCTTCCATCTTCAAGTGTAAAGCTGGAGCAGGTTTGACACTCATCTTCCATGGTAGACCTATGTCTAGCAAGATAAAACGGGCTGACAAGAAGTCAAGAAGACCGCCACACTCGATCTATATATCAAAATTGTGTAGATCATGCAACGTTAGGAAGACGATCAGGCGCCATCAGGCATAGTAATTAGTAAAGAACGTGTGTTCATGTTGCATCGCCCAACATAGTGACATACCAGAGCGCGCGGAAATTAAACCGTAGGAGCTGTTCTTTTAGCAGCAGCAAGACAGTAACTACAGTAGTGTGACCAAGCCACATGCCATTCAGTGAACCATTAGGACGAGATCCATTTGTAAAGCACAGAGGAAGAACAGAAACCATGTATGTCATTCAATTGTTACAACTGTTGCACTCGCGTCACGTCCCAGGGAGATTGTTCAAAATTTGATCGCCATCCAAGGATAGTGAACCAGTAATAAACTTGGGCTTCCTGTGTTAGATATTTGACATGGCGTCTGAGGAAGTCTATGCCAATTAAAAGAGAGCTCATTAAAAGATGGGCATGACAACGTTTAGGGAACACTTGAGCTCTCCTGTAGACTCGCGGACAAATGTGCACTTGGACATGTCAATCTCAGCTCAATAACCAGGCGGTTGTTGGTTACACCCCTATAACTCCATGGTACCCATGCCAGCTGCAGCCATGGTAAATGCATCCTCCAGCTCTCAACTTAAGAGATGGAGAGGCAGATCTGACACCCATCTATCCCGAGGTAGAACTACAAATGGACATTTCAACAAGTCGCGAAAGCTAGAATCTATCAAAAATGGCTGTGCAACATTAGGAAGAGGAGGCGACAGGAATCCACGGAGCACCACTACGTATGGCAGTAGCTGAGGTGGCACCACTACCCACCGCTAATTCCATGGAGTTTCGGCCATCTGCTCCCTTGCCGGCCGCCGGCTGCCTGGCAAGCGCCGTCAGGCTGTTGCTGCGGCGAAGGAAGTTGAGACAAAGACTGAAGCGTGCACCTTCCATCTCTCAGCACTCATTTTATCCTGCTGGCAACCAAGGAAGTCCTGATGAAGACTCTGGTAGTCCTGTGCTTGTCAACACGAAGGCTAACCTCGATAGCCTCTGCTATTGGAGCTACCAGCACCGCAATGTTGGTGTCAGTATCCTTTGATTGAAGGTTCAGAGTCACTTAGACCTTAATGATTCACCATACATAAGTATCCAGTGACGTCCATTAGCCCGTAGCCAAGAGCGCAGATAATGAAGCAGATGATTAATACCCGCAAATGCAAAGACACAAATTCACTGTTTAAGGCGCCTTATGTGTATTCTCCATTTCTCCTAACATTCATCAATGTTTAAGGCATATGGTCACTTCATTATCACTCACTAATTGATCTTTATAAAATTTGATGTCGGTCCATTTTGTTTTTATGTATTTTGAATTTATGGTGCAAGAACAATATTTATTCTTCAAATTAGAGGTATCATCTTAGAATTGTTGTTGTTCTCTCAGTGTAGTGCACTACGGGAAAGTTCAAAATTGCCGAGTGTATTTTTTTTGCCGAGTGTTTTTTTTCGAGCACTCGGCAAACAAGCTCTTCGCCGAGTGCCAAGCCAAAAACACTCGGCAAATAAAAAACACTCGGCAAATCGGGGCTTTGCCGAGTGTCAAATAAAAAACACTCGGCGAACCCCCCTCTTTGCCGAGTGTCAAAAAAACACTCGGCAAAGAGGGGGTTTGCCGAGTGTCAAAAAAAACACTCGGCAAAGAGGGGGTTCGCCGAGTGTTTTTTTTGACACTCGGCAAAAAAATAATTTTTTTTCCTCTTTTCACCATGAAATTTTTCCTACTTCCCACATACAACATGTGGTACTCCATGTTAAAATTTGGTATATTTTTGGATTTATTTGCTATATTTATTTAATTAATTGCATTTCAAGGGAATTTTTGGTATAAGTCAAATTTGAACTGCAAGTGATTCAAATTATGGAATAAAATGAGTAGAAAAATGATATTCATGTTTTTCGGCCCAATTTGAGACCTAACCCATGAAATGACAAGAAATTTCGAACATCTTGTTCAGGAAACACGACCATGAACGTGTGGCAGTGGTATTTTTAAATTATAAAAAAAAACAAGCAAAGTCTAAAAATCATGAGATTTGTCATGATGTGATGATATCATAGGTGGAGGCTGTGGAAAAAAATTGAGAATGTTTTGCCCATTTCATCACGTACCATGTTTACAAACTGAAGTATTTCAGAAGAAAAATAGTAACGTTGAGAAGGATTGCATAAGATTTGGAGTCAAAATGACGGTCCAGTTTTGATTTGACTACAAAACTTTTTGTACAGTCAATAGAGAATATATATTATTTCATGTAAATTTTTGACAATTTTTTGAAACTGTTAGATATTTTTAAAAATTTTTTTAAAATAGCTTTGCCGAGTGTCCTAGGATAGACACTCGGCAAAGAACCCTTCACCGAGTGTCACCCTAGGACACTCGGCGACTTAATTCCCCGGCCCCAAGGACTTAAGTCGCGGCCGCACCGCACCTCTTCCCCCCGTCACTCCCACTCGTCACTCTACTCCCACCTCTTCCTCTCTCCCTCCCGCCGCCGCCCGCCGCCCAGCGCCCCCCGCCGCCGCCCGCCGCCCCCCGCCGCCCGGCGCCCCCGGCCCCGTCGCCCCCGGCCCCGCCGCCCGCCGCCCGGCGCCCCCGACCCCGCCGCCCCAGGCCCCGCCGCTCGGCGCCCCCGGCCCCGGATCCGCCGCCGCCCGATGCCCCCGGCCCCGGATCCGCCGCCCGCCCGGCCCCTCCACCGGATCTGCTTCATGGCGTGGCGGCGGGAAGCAGTGGCGGTGGCTGGCGGCGGTGTGGATGGTGGCGGCGGCGGCGGCGGAGCAGGTGGCGGCGGCGGCGGCGGCGGCGGCGGCGGCGGCGGAGCAGGATGTGCTGGTGGGGGAGCATGACTTTTTTTTTATTTTTTTCAATAATTGGTTGCCGAGTGTTTTCTGGGCACTCGGCAAAGTCTTTGCCGAGTGCCCGACACAAAACACTCGGCGAATCAGTGTTTGCCGTCAGGATTTTTGCCGTGTGTCGTTTGCCGAGTGTTACACTCGGCAAACGCTTTACCGAGTATTTTTGGGGCTTCGCCGAGTGCCCCTGGCACTCGGCATCCCCGTAGCGGTGTTTGCTAACTTGTGTGATCGCAATATGGGAACACGGTGTGTATGCGATTTGTTTTTGAGCGGCCGTTAGCTTCTAGCTAAAGTTCGCCCCAGCTAAGATTTTTTTAATTTCCTGGTCTGCCACTGCCTTCAACCACTCTTCCAGGCCAATTGACTAATTCAAATTGTTCTATTCGTGATCCCATGGCACTTGCAAAATAAGAGTTCACAGCATCAAAACTGTGATAGAGTCAATCAAGAAAGCCGATAACAGTTTAAGACAAAAGAGTGACTTGTTGGAGATACATTGTCATTGCCATATTGTAGGGACTGACGTTAACACCTGAGTATCTTGCCCATCTTACTATTACTAATTGGAGACTCCTTTTGAGGTCTTCAGGTGAAGCCACCTAGGATTCCTAGGTGGACAGTCTAGAAAAAGAGAGAAATCCTAGAAATTCTCAAAAAAACAAAACATCCGACCATCAATCGATAGATTGAAATCATCATAGCCTTTAGATCTATTATGTTTTCTAAACAATTACCCACCTATGCCATTATGTAAATAGCCTAAAATGACCCCTAAATCTACATATAAATTCAATAGATTCAAATCATCATAACCACTGAGTTTATTATACTTTTTAAAAAATTACCCACCTATACCATTATGAAAATAGCCTAAAGTAACCCCTAAATCTATATATAAATTACCCACCTCTACCATTATATAAAATAAACTAAAGTAACCCCCTAATCTTCATCAAAATTACCCATTTATGCCATTATAATCAATATTTAAAATAACTTCCTAATTTGCAACTGAATTACCTACCACTATTACTTAAAAAACTTAAAGTAACCCTTAAATTTGCATCTATATTACCCACACATGCTATTATTAAAAAAATATGAGGTAACCCTACGTTTGAATTAAATAACGTTAATTAAAAAATATAGTAAGATATGATTATAAATCATCTATACCTTGTACTATTGGTATACGACATAATAATTAATGTCTATACATATGATATGTATCACCATTTATAAGGATATAAAGTGATGGGAATATAGATTTCTATGCTAAAATTGTATCTCAAACTTAGGGTTCATTAAATAAATTCAAGCGCATACCTGATCCAAAGTGAAAAGTTAAATATTATAAATATGGATAGAAATATAATAGAGTAATTACTAACTAAAATATATCACAATTGGACGAAGATATTAAGTATATATCTATATAAGTATTGTGTTCGAATATTTAACAAACGAGAGGTAGCTTATGGTAATAGTTTTGTAGCAATGTAGTCTCTTTTTTTTTCATTGGAGACTCCGCATTAGTTCCCACGAGATAAGCTAGAAAAAAAGAGAGAAATTCTCATAAAAATTAAAAACATCAAACACCAATCCTGTAAACTCTAATAATCATAGTCATTGATCTATTATATTTTCTAAAAAGTTACCCACCATTGTCATTGTGAAAATATTCAAAAATGAGCTCTAAACCTATATCTAAATTACCGAGCTCAGATATTATAAAAAATAATCTAAAGTAACCCATAATCTTCATCCAATTTACTAATACACATCATTATAAAGCATAACTTAAAATGTCATTCTAAAATTTTATCTATATTACCCACGTATGTCATTATTAAAAATAACCTAAAGTAAACACCTAAATCTTAATCTAATTATCTTCAAGTCAAAAAGTAAACTAATATGTGATTCTAAATTATCTATTTATGTCATTGTTAATATAAAAATACTAAGTTAAAGTATATACACATGATGAGTGCCACCATTTAGACCATCTATATATGTATGTGCGGAATCGATGAAAAATATTGATTTGTATGCTAAACATAATGTATGGAGGATTGGAGGTGTGATACAAAATGGAAAAAGTATGAATATGGATGAGAAAGTGCATAGAGTAATTATTAATTAAAAGTCAATCACAACTGGACAAAGATAGGTATATATCTATATAAGTATTATGTTGAAGTATTGGAAAAATAAGAGAGTAGTAGGTAAAAAAAATTAATTATTAGCTAAGAGTTTAATTTCTAAATAATTTTCAAATGCAATAACTTCTAAAAATATTAGCCCGTGCGGGAGCACGGGTCGATGGACTAGTAATATCTAAAGAATTATGTGAGTGGCATGTGGATCATCCTTTAATAGTACGACTGAGCCTTCGCTACAATTGACTCTATGAAAATAGTACAGGCACTAGGTGCCTTCTCTATACTGCATAAATGTGAGACAAAATATATAAGTCATAGTAATAATCCTACTCCTAGTAGGATTCATCGCTCAGGTCCTTTAGAACTAGAAGTAGTCCTAAACTCCTAATAGCACCCCTTTCTCAAGTCATAGTCTACGTAGGATTTGAGTCACCATACAATATTTGTAACTAAGAAATGGTTGGTGGATTAGTCATATGGTGAGTTATGGTTGGCTACACGATTCTGGTGTTTCGGTGATAAATAGCATGCATCTGCCATCTCTCAGAGCTAAGGCAAGTTGACACTTGACACTCATCTTATCCTGGTAGACCTACGTCTGGCAAGATAAAAATGGCCAACAAAAGGAGTCAAGAACGCTATCCCATTCAATCTATCAAAATTGTGTAAATCATACACTATTAAGAAGAGGATGTGCCAGGAATCCACCATTCACCCAAGATCAGCCCTTATGACCAATTGGCAGTATTATCAGAAGATGCGCGTTCTGGTTCCACCCAACATACTTTAGACAAAGATGGCTTCCTCAAGAATCAAGCAATAGCTTGGATGGTAAATTGAGTTATTCTGGTAGCAGCAGCAACTGCGGTGTGACCAAGCTACTCACCAATGGGTGGCGAAGTGCTGCAAGACAATTGCATTGAACCATTACAGTGATATCCATATCTGAAGCAAAAAGGAAGAACAAAAACCATGTATGCAGTTCAGTTGTTACTAAAATATGTGCACAACTTGAGCGTTCAGGCATCCTTGTGCTATCCTCTATATCCACCCAAAATGTTGAAATAAGACATGTCAATCTCAGCGCAATACCAGGGATGGTTGTTCGTTTACTCATGCACCTTCCATCTCTCAAAGCTAAAGTTAACACTCATCATATCCCAATAGAACCTAGTCTGACAAGATAAAAACGGCTGACAAAAGAAATTAAGAACAACATCGTGTTCAATCTATCAAAACTGTGTAGGTCATACACTACTAGGAAGAGAAGGCGCCAGGAACCCATCACTCCCACAAAATCAGGCCCTGTTACCAACCGGCAGCACTACCAGAGGACACTTGCTCCAGTTTCGCCCAACAAACTTCAGCCAAAGATGAATTTATGAGGAACCAAGCAATAGCTTGGATGGTAAATTGAGTTGTTCTGTTAGCAGCAGGAACGACAGTGTGACCAAGCCACTCTCAAATGGGTACTGAAGTGCTGCAAAACAACTGCACTATAACTCTGTAAGTGAGATCCATTTCTGATTGCTCTCATTGGTTAGACATGGGTTAGGAGCATACAAGGAGCCCTTGCTATTCAGGTCCTCATCTAGTATCTACGGTTATGGGACTGACTGCTAGAGGTGCACCTCACGCTCAGGGTTCCGAACCGGTTCCCCTAGAAGTGGTCATCAGGTGGAAGATTTGGTTAGAGAGGAATAACGACAGAGTATTCAATGGAAAGGCGGCACCAGCGGTAAGTATGATCAAGGACATGGTAGAAGAAGAATGTTGCTCGATCATGGCAAGGAATGTTAGTTTGTCACCCCTGTTGTTCCCGAATGGCTAGTTTCCATTTATCCTTAGTGTTAGGTTGTTTCTATTTTATTTATTTGTAATTTTCTTTCCTTTGAGTTATGGTGTGAGGTCACGTGTGTTGTATTACCTATCTCTTCTTCTTAATAAAATGCTTGTTCCGCAAGTTCTCAAAAAAAAATATCCATTTCCAAAGTCAAGGACCGAGCCAATAGGGGGCTGGCATAGACCATTGCCCCCCTATGATCCAATTTTTCCATTGAAGTTTTTTAGATAGAGAAGTTAATTACATGTTTTAGTATTTGGACCCACGAAAATGCTTAATTGGGCCCCTCATATTCCAATCCTAGCTCCGATACTTTCCACTATCACTAACGATTTTTTTTATGAAACAAAAGTGGTTTGCACCCCTACTGGTTATATATTAAAAAGAGCAGTTACATATTACAAATAGTACATATCAACAAAGAAAGCAAAAAAGAAAGGAAAAGATTACAGAGCTTCTAGCCATTCAACAATCGATGCAAAATACTTCTTCTTTGCCCGATGGATAACCATTGCGAATTCATGCTTGGAAAGTTCTTTTACTGATGCCAATTCGATTTGTTGCTGCTTGAAAATGTAGCCATTGCGTGTCTGCCAAATACTCCACACCATTAGGATAATGATTTCCATGAAGAATGGCTTCTGAATTTGTTGCTTGAGGTCATCTAGGATTTGAAAAGGTGTCAGAATCTGAGGGATATGTAGAAGTAGTATTTGCCAACATTCTAAAGCAAAAGGACATCTGAGAAAAAGATGTTCAACCGATTCATCTTCTTTTGAGTCACATAAGACGCATGAGTAATCAGCAAGCTGCATTACTTTCCTCCTAAGAAACCCTCTTGTGTTGAGTCTATCTTTGATCAGAAGCCAAAAGAAAATCATGTGTTTCGTTTGACATGAACTTTTCCATATCCATTTGTGGGAATGATGGACATCTCTATGTCCTTTGATGGATTTATAGGCCTTCTGAGCACTATAGGTGGATGACCCCCAAATATAAGTCCAGGTGTTTGCAGATAAGGTTGAAATGACTAGTTGGAAGTTGGGGAGTAGGATCTGATATTGCTGATGGGATTCAACTGAAAAGGGTAAGTGGAAAAGATAGTGTGGCTGATTGGATGTGGCAGCCATGAACAAGGTGATGTTTTTGTTTTTTGCATAGGAATAGAGCTCAGGAAATTGGAGATTGAGTAGTGAAGGTCCCCAAAGGTCATCCGAAAGAAGTTTAGTCTTACCATTGCCTGGTTGAACAGCTGCAATACCCTTGAATTGATTAACTTGAGAATATCCCTCCACCAAAAAGATCCCTTTTTTACTGTCCCAGGCAGTTTTCCATTTGAATAATAATTGTCCCACACCAAATTGACCCAAGGTAGATTAGTATGATTGTAGAATTTATGAAGATTCTTCATGAGCAAAGCATCATTGTGAGCTGCCAAATCTATGACTCCCAAGCCTCCTTCTTCTTTTGGTAAGCATACCATGGGCCACGCTACTTTTGGTGGTTTTCTATTATTGAGGTCTGAGTTGCTCCAGAGATAGTGTTTTCGATATTTGTCCAGTTGCTTAATAACTACGGCGTGTAGTTTCATGGTGCACATCATGAAGGTTGGCAAAGTAGAGAAAATTGAATTAACTAGAGTGAGTTTACCTCTTGACAGAGCAAATTTGATGTTATGAGAAGCCTATTCTCACAGTTTTTTTGACGAAGGGCATGAAATCCTGCATAGACGGTTTTGCTAGGCCCAAGGGGAGCCCAAGATATGTGAATGGCAAGGTACTAGTGATACAAACCAGTGTTGATGATAATTCTGACACTTTTGCTTCAGGGACATTTATGGGCACCATTACAAACTTTGCAAAATTCACCTTAAGACCAGATGAGACTGCAAAAGCAACCAGAAGGTTCTTGAGCACATTTAGTTGAGGTTGGCAAGCTTCCATAACTATTAGAGTATCATCAGCATATTGGATAATTGGGAAGTCTTGACCTACATTATGTGGTAGGGGAAGGCTGAGCAGCCCTTGATCCTTAGCCTGATTCATGATGGTCTGTAGGAAATCAGATGCTAGAACAAAGAGAAGTGGAGAAAAGGAATCTCCTTTTCTAACTCCTCTTTTACAGTAGAAAACCTTGCCAGGGACTCCATTTAGGAGTATTGAGGATGTGACAGAATTAAAGATTGCATTCATCCATGACAGCTACTTTTCCCCAAAGCCTTTGTGTTTCATAATCTGCATCATGAACTCATGTTCAACCTTATCAAAAGCTTTTTCAAAGTCAAGCTTCAAAATGACTAACTCTTTTTTTAATTTATTGCATAGGTGAATATATTCGAATGACCAGGCCAGGCAGTCTTGGATGGTCCTTGTTTTGATGAATCCATGATGATTGAGATGAATGAGCTCCATTATCTTTAGCTAAAGTCTGTTTGCTAGAAGTTTTGTGATTATTTTCATAGAGCAATTGAGAAGTGAGATTGGCCTGAAGTTAGATACGGTGGAAGGAGAGCTCTTTTTTGGGATGAGGGTTACATATGAACCATTGATGCTTCTTGTACATATCTTACCTTAATAGAAATCCCATATGAGTTTATAAAAATCATTGCAGATTATTGTACATAGATTTCTTTAGGAAATCTATGTTAAAACCATCTGGACCTGGAGACTTGTCACTAGGCAGAGATTTAATGGCATTGTCAATTTCTTCTTTTGTGAATGGCAGCTCTAGGCTACTTAGATCCTCATGCATCAGAAGAGTGCACTTAAGTCAACATAATGCTACTGAATTCAGAAGTACCTAATCTGTCTTTGTATGAGCTCCACAATAGCTAAGCTTTACTTTCATGAGAGAAATGTTGTATACCTTCTGAATCTACCAATGAAGTGATAGAATTTTTGTTGAATTTGATAGTGGCATTGGCATGGAAGAACTTTGTGTTGCCATCTCCAAATTTTATTCTTTTGATCTTTCCCCTCTGTTGCCAATATATCTTCTGTTGATGCAGCAAAGAGATCAACTACTTATTTAGAATTTCTAGGAAATTCCACTCATGAATTGCCATGTCTCTGAACTCTTCTAGAATATAAAGAATTCAATAATAGGCTTGATGTTGGATATGGCTTGTGAGAGATTAGATACTGTTGCTCTCCAGGCTTTGAGAGGACTACAACCTTAGCTATATCAGTCTGATTAGTAGGTACATTCCACCCATGTTGGACAACAGAAAGGAACTGAGGGTGTTCCATCCAGAAGTTTTCAAATCTGAATATTTTTCCTTTAGGCACAACAGTATTGATAGTGATAACACAGGGGACATGATCAGATGTTTCCATTATTAGAAAATGAGCCAAAGTATTTGGATAGTTTAAAGACCAGGAAACAGATGAAAAGAACCAATCCAACCTTTCTAGAACAGGTGATTCTTGCTTGTTTGACCATGTGAATTGCCTCCCTTTTAGGGGAATTACTCGTACAGACAATTATGATTAATTACACCCCCACGCATCACCATTTCAATGCTAACGCATGGTACTGGAACACACCTCCAAGCCAAAAGGGTCGACGATAAATAGAAATGCATCGTCCATATCTCAACCCAAGAGATAAGTCGTCTATAAATAGCAACGCGGGAGAAAAGAGTTGCTAAGCCCAGAAAAAGCTAGGATCACATTTGAACCGTTAAAAAGGCGTAGGTTATGCACTGTTAGGAAGAGGAGGCGCCAGGAATCCACGCGACCGGGACATACGGCCATGAGAACACACAAGTACGACAAGCCTTGAGTATCCAATCACAGGATTGAAATCCTACGCTGGCTAATGCAAAGTGTTAAGTTGTCAAAGTCAAAAAAGTATGCAACAAAGTCTGATGAAGAAAACCGATAACACGAAGCGTGATTCATTGGAGCTATTACTGTCTTCACCGTATTGTGTGGATGGCATGAACACAACATCCCTCAACATCCAAAGAATTATGCGAGTGACATGCATGGGTCATGCTTTTACACTAGGACTGAGCCTCAACATCAAGAGGCAGGGTCAGGAGCTCGACACACTACATTTTCAGTATCATCGGCAATACTGCCTTATTAATTATATCTTTGGCACTACCACATTATTATATCTCGCCGCCAAAATTGACTCCCTACGAAAACAGCACAGGCACTAGGTCCCTTTCTCTATACTGCATAAGCTTAAGACGAGATGAGGCGATGTGCATCTGCTATTGGAAGATGCTGCTCACGGAACCATCACGATGAACATGCCAGATTGTTTCTGCTACAAGGTTTGCCATTGAAAGCACCGTGAGCTGAGGGAAGCATTTGTCTTCTGGCAGCAGGATGGAGTTTGTCACTATAACCTCCTCAAAGATGCCCCCGGAAAGCCTTTCAATTGCAGGAGGGCTGCAAAGCAACGGCGTTAGTATAAATATTCTTTTAAAGCACTAATTATGTGAGAATACACGGACAGCTTGTTCAAGCTGACATTTATAGCAACCTGCTACCTTCTGAAATAATTTTACTGTACATTACCTACCATAATCTGACAGTAAATTAACAATAGTCAAATTTAACCAAATTTTTGGCATTTGTCAAAAAACAAGATTTCTCTCAAGCACCTTCCTACACCAAAATACCAAGGATAACATACAGTGGCGGCCTCATATTCTTGAATACGTTGTCACAAATGGATGCTATTTTGGAGTGCACTCGAAGTAAATCTGGATTTAAGAGTGGCCCATGGCACATGCCACAATTTGTAGTTACCTACACAATTTGTCAATTTTACCTTAACAAAATGGCATCCACTGTACAACAGATCTACACTCGAGTACTCAACCATGCATGTGTAACATACATATTACTGAGACAACAGGAAGGTAAGAAAAGCTTGGTTTGGATAGTAAGGTTATTTGTACAATAGTTAAGAGAATGAGAGAAAAAAGTTATGCTTTTTTTTGTGAGGGCAGAAAATAAAAGCTAGGCTTGATGACTCTACTGAACAAATCGTTAGATTAGCTGCTAGCTCTGGCGGCCAGGTGCACCCCCCAAGAGTAGCAAAGTTAATATGACCTACAGATTTTAACCAGTGTCATGAACCTACTTTAAGAATAATATTAGGAAAAGGTCAACAATGAAGCATAACGTTGGTTATATTCTATGCCATAACAAAAGTACTAAAAGCAGAATGTTCGATATAGCCAACTAGCAAACCTGAAAACAGCATGTGTACAACAAGCATAGACAGCTTCAGCTCCCTCCTGTTTTAATAAAGCTGCAGCACTAGTGATTGTCCCTGGGTTTGGTTAATATCAAATGAGTGAGTATTGTAAGGGACAAATATGTATATACCAAAAAAAAAAGTTGGGAAAAAACAGATTGCCAACCTGCTGTGTCAATCATGTCATCAACCATGATAGCAACTTTCCCTTTCACGTCACCGATTAAGTGCATGACCTGCAGGGCATAGTCAGAACTCAGAAGTAGGATGCTCAAAAGTACAGTCCTTATGCAAGCCACTACAAGTGATTGTAGAGATCAACACATGTCAAAACAAGGATGACTGGGTCAAAACCGACAAAATACATAGATACATTAATGAAACGTTGGGTAATAACAACATTAACATTCAATTTTAGTATCTTATAAACTACTAATTTATGGTGAGTCATTATATTTGATCAAATTTGAACTCATGAAATTGAAAGGAAAAAAAGGTTTTGGGAAGTCCTATCCTGTTTCCAGGAAGTCGACAAAGAAATGGCACTGTGAAATTAAATTTACTTCAATTCAAAGGTTATCCATTCTCACCTCTGACATGTTGTGACCCTGTCTTCTTTTATCAACAATAGCTAAAGGAGCATCAAATAATTTTTTGGCGAATGCACGTGCTCTGACAACACCACCCACATCAGGAGAAACAACCACAAGATCTTCAGATATTGTCTTGCTGGCGAGGTAATCCAGAATCACAGGCTACATATAACAAAGATGACAATAATTAGCTATCAGCTCAAGATTTCAGCTATAGAGCTTCTTTACAAGGAGATGCAATACATAAACTCTGTAATATCACTTCTTCTGCTAATACTACCTGCCCATATATGTGATCCACAGGAATATCAAAGTACCCCAGCGCTTGTGTAGAATGAATATCACACACAATGACACGGTCACTTCCAGCTTCTGTAAGTAAATTTGCAGCAAGTTTGGCAGTAATGGCCTCACGCCCTTGAGCCTGCAAGACCAGAGAGAATGTCTCAGTTCAACAAAGGGGAGAATGGATCTTCAATTCAGGCTGTACAACTCCAATCCTCCCACTTAATATCTGGAGACCCTTAGTGGTACTAGTATTAAGTAATACACAAGTATAGGAAGTGGAAAAGGTCATGCATGATAGATGATTTAGCAGAATTAAGGAAGCTGGGGGGAAAGAAACTTTATTAAGATATATACAATAAATTTGAGGCACCAAAAAAGTTAGGGCACCAAGCAAGTTGCCAACTTTATTGCATGAAAATCAGCATCAGCAGACAACAATCCTTGACAAGTAGCTCAAATATTGAATCCAGTTTTGATGATGTTATCTTTACTTACATTTAGGCAGGAAACAAGTTGAAAAATAAGAAGCAATTCACTTCAAAACAATCTGTATTTTAGTTAAATTCTGAATCTGGACTTGATATAGACTAGAACTATAAATCACTGAATCACTTAGCTAATACCTTTCTGTCTGCTCTGGCATACCCAAAGTATGGGATGACAACAGTAATAGACCGTGCTGAAGCCCTCCGGCATGCATCAATCATGATGAAGAGCTCCATGAGGTTTTCGTTGACAGGAGAGCATGTTGGTTGGACCAAGAACACATCACATCCTCTCACGCTCTCTTGCAGTTGCACGTAAATTTCTCCATCGGCGAAGCCTTTGATGAGGATCTTGCCGAGGTCTACACCCAGGTAAGCAGCAATTTCCTAGAAGTAAATACAGAGAAAGGCATAAGTATTCAGTAGCACGTTCACAATCACCAATCAGTACCTTAACAACCATAGCGAATCAAACATAAAAATCTAGAAACCAAAAAACATGGACATGTAGTAAATTGGCTGTATTACATCTGAAAAGGTGCAAATCCCTTTCATATCTATTTTAGTAGTACTGTCACAAAAATCACTTTCGCAACCATAGTAGACGAAAGATACAAATCCATAAAGCATTGTACATTTTTTTTAAAAAAATATTCGCATTACAACTGCCAGGGGTAACATCCCTTTCACGTAAAGCACCAAATCAAGTGCAATTATGCAATAGTAAAAAACAAAATTATCAGGCACAGTGGCATTTGACGACTTAAAACCACTGTAGGAACAAGAAATCAAGCACCATATACAACTCCAGCCCCCAGGTTGCTTAATAAAAAAAAGCATATTTTCTTTCTGCGAGTACGGAACGGAGCCACCAGGGAGGAACAGAGCAGGCGAACCCACCTGGGAGAGCGAGCGGTTGGCCGTGCCGGAGAAGATCTTCATCCTGGAGTCCCGCGCGTCCCTTGGCAGCGCCGCGAGCCTGGCCTCCTGCGCGGGCGCCTTCGGCGTCCACACCGCGCTCCGCTGCTCGACCCCGCCCGTCCGCTTTCCCCCATCCACCGCGCGCAGCTGCTCGCTCCCGAGCACGCACCTCTGCGCAGATGGTAAGAAAATAAAACACAGCAAGACCTCACCAGTCAGGCACTCACAACGCGGGTGCCAACCTTAAAGCCCGTCACCCACTCCGCCCCACGAACGAGATGGAGGCTCACCGGCGAGCGGAAGCGCGGGGCGGCGGCGCGGAACGACGACGAGGAGTCGCCGCCGCGGCTGCGGCGCAGGGAGAGGAGCAGGGACGACGCGGTCCCCGGCGCGGCCGCGGTGGCCGCCATGGGGCAGGGAGGCGGCGCGCGCGGCTAGGGTTCTGAGAGTGCGGAGGGCGGCGGTAGGGTGCGCGCGTGGATGCGGGGGGGGAGGCGCGTCTCGGGCGGCGGCTGCCTCTCCTCTTTGGAGTGCGGGCGCTCGGGGTCGGGGGTGGCGGCGGCGATGGTGGCGGTCCTTTTTGTGTGTATGGATTCTTTTTCTGCGGTATTTTAATTGAGGTTAGGTGCGTGGCGCATTCGCGCTTTTGCGGAGTGATTCCGCTAATTTGGGCATATGGGTTGGGGTTTTATATATAATAATGGAAATATAATGATCTCTACTTTGCAGTCGCATCCAGTCATTTTGGGGTAATTGCGTTTGATGCCGTGAAGGGGATTGTAAATTGTAAGGGTTTGTTTGAAACCTAGAAGTTTTTTATAGGGGTCATTTGGGTTATAATGGGAAAAAAAGAGAAGTATGTGTGGTAGGTAGGACCTTGGTGGTGTTGGGATTTAAAGATGCAAGGTGGCTTGATCGATTTGAATTGTTCATGCGAACTAATGCGATCCACATTTTGATATTATGTTATGTTTTAGTATATATGTTTGTTTCAAAATCAAATATGGAGCGTTGGTAACCACTTGATACTATTTGATTATGGAAGGATCCAATTCTTGTACGGTCTTGATGTGAAAACTGGTATCGATTTGTTGCGTAAGCATCAAGTGAGCGCTTAGGTTAGGTTAGCAAATTTCAAAACTCTCCTAGCCAACCAAAGTAATATTGTGTCATCATGGAATATATGCCATGTTCTATTCTTGCCACTATTTAGGGTACTAAAGTGCTATTCTTGATACAATTGGGAACAATGTGTCGTTATTCGGATGTGCCCCTTCTCTTTCAAAAGTAAAATAAGTTCTAACTCCTTCCCTGATAAAATTATGTTCAAAATACATATCTTGCAAAATGTGAAGTACTATATCATATTAGTTTCATATAAGCCGGGGAGAAAAAAAAAGTTTGGTTGTAGAGGTATAAAGAAAAGGTTCCTTTGTTCCAAACAACATGAAACTTACTTGGCAGTTGACATGCAAGATCTTTAGATAGACACGATCTTAAAAATATCAAGGCAAACTTTGTTGCCCAAGCACGGCTGCAACTTAGCACCACGTAATTTTTTTGGCTCAGAGCATTAGGTTGGTGTCGAGTGTTTTTCAGATTTTATCCGGTTTAATCAATCACGTGAGTCAGATCACATCACACTAGTCGGGTCCAATCTGATCAAATCATGAAGCTGCATATGAGTTACGATGATCATAACCTTCTAACAAAAGAATACAACATATTAAGGGTCTGTTTGTTTAAGCTGCAGCTTTTAAGTTTTTCTTAAAAAACTTCTGCTAACTTTTTGCTTCTGAAAAGCCAACACTAGCTTTTAGAAGATGTATTTAGCTTTCTGAGATAAAAAAACTATGAAAATCTCATAAAATTGAGATTTCAAGCTTTCCATATAAACTTAATTTTTTTAGGTTTCCAGCTTTTCGGAAGCTACATGAGAAGATAACTGTTTGTTTGAGTTTCTGACTTTTCACGCTAAGAAGCTGATAGGAAGCTCAAACAAACACAACCTGAGACAGGAGTAATCCTAAATTTTCCAAATTCCTAACAAACCAGGGGGCGCAATTGGCAAAGTGCACTGAGCCTCAGTTGGCCCCACCTGCCAACGCCTGCACCGTCCGCCGCGTCCACCGGCGGAACCGTGTCCTTGTCCTACGCAAACCAACTTGCACGTCGGCCCCGGCACGCGCGGGCCCCGCGAGTCTGCCCCATCGCGTCGCGCGCCGGTCCGTATGGAACGACTTCCTCCGAGGGGGGCTTCGGTCTTTGGGTTGGGCCAGCGGCAGAATCTTGGCACGCCCACCGCGCGTTGCACGTGCCGCGCAAGGAGGGGCGACGGGGCAGCGCAGGGCAACACAGATCCAGCACGAGGAGCCCCAACCGGGCAACCCCAAGCCAAGAACGAAACGGCAACGGCCACCTACAACTTTTTTTACTCCGTTTTTTTTTACGGGGGCCTTTTGACTTTTTGCCGCCTTCTGGGATTTCACGAAGGAAGGCTGGAAGCCTTTCTGCCAACCTTACCGTACATGGACGCGACATCACGGCCAGCAGGAGCAGAGTGATGAACTGATGATGGTGGTCGCGTAGCATAGCAACGGCACTATAGAGCACGTTTTTCCTCGGCGCCATCACGTGTGCTACAAGATCTTGTCAGGCCCCGATCTGCTCGCATGGCAGCTTTTAAGAAGTTGATTGCGGGCCGATATCAAACCTTAATTATAGGAACGTAACTTTTTCAAAAAAAAATTATAACAGAAAAATTGATCACGTGGAAGTCCAAACACAAAGGCATCTATAGAGGATATCCACGGTGTATACTGGTCGCAATGAAGATGAAGAGGGTGCTTGATGTCGGTTGCGTTTCGCCACGCCGTATGCGGAGACGCTCAAACTATGGTGTAAAAATTCGACGACATTGGCAAAAATTTGTACGTGAAAAGCTGTGGTAGCTGAAGTCTCAAACCAACCAAGCAGCAGCCTTTGCATGTGTGGCCTGCCACACTGGCGTGGCAAAACATGGCTAGTATCCAAACAACCTCTCACTCATCGATATGTTACAGCATACGGTGCTAGGGCTAGAAAAATTGAGAGCGGAGCATGTTCATGCATTTGTGTTTAATGATTAAAAGATCAAACGCTGGAAATGTACGGATAAATAAGTTGGATGGTGTGACCACTTCAACCCCGTTTGGGGGCTCATGCCAGCTTCGCTTCTTCTGTGGAAGCATCATTACGGTCCTTCACAACCTGAAATGAACTCTAGCCTCTCGTGACACCGTGGTAAGGAACCGGAGCTGGTAGGAGCCTACCAAACATGACCTTACTTTATATTCATTCTTGTATTTTAATCATTTATCTTGTGAACTGTAAGTTTTATGAGAGATACCCACGATTGCATAGTGCAAATCTTATGTCAATTTTTTGCAAGTGTAACTCAATTTTTCCAAGGCAATACCTGTAAAAAAAAACTCTAAGAATGCCAGATATATGGAACATCTCTCTTGTAGTCTTTTGTGGTAACTTGTGATATCCTAAAAATAAGGATACTGGCCATTGGTATATAGTAGGATTGTTAGTGCTGGAAATGTGGTCCATGGAGAAACCCATTTATAAAATATCAAAGTGTGCATTGCGCACGTAATCTCATACTTCTAGTTTGGATTGGCAAGCCAACTTAAAATAGAAGAGCTCTTTCACTCCACTAAATAAAATAAACAAAGTAGAGAATGGAGCTTATGTTACACAAAACACACGCACGTATATTTACATTTCTTTTCACGGCACCAACCACGTGATATGTGACTTGTGATGCAGTGAGAAGCCATACCAAGTTGATATAAACCTTTTTTCATCTGCGTATTAATTCTTTTACAATGATCATTAGAGATGATAACTACACATTAAATGCCTTAATCCTAAGTTAATTGGGGTGGTTACTATTGCAATTAGTGGAACATCATTATAGCATAAACGAATAGCGGAGGACTATCGTATAAGGTCCTGGAGACGTCCATGAAACACATGTGTGAAACTCTACAAAGTCATTCTCCACTTCCTTTTTTCCCATCTGGTGATTTGTGTTGTGTAGTGAGCTCCTGGATCTCGCCGGCTCTTCTCATTGGTGCGCATCTAGGAGGTGGGTGAGTGGTATCTCTAAGCGGTTGCCGTCGTGAAGCCTTGCATGAGAGGCGTCAATAAGGTTTTTGGCAACGAAGCTGCACGACCACTTGAAGCTGATCGACTACGTTCTGCGATGCATCATCTTCAATCTGTATTGTGTTCAATCTGTATTGTGTTGGGTAACCGCATGCCAAAGCTTACATGACAACGGAGTGCTAATTTGTAAGCCCATGATTGGATCTGTTAAAGCTACAGGTTACACAATATTTTGGGTGTTTATGCCTATTTTGAATTTGTTGTACCGTTTGCATGAGTTGAAATTAGATTTAATTTACATAGCAGTAATAATGTTTGCACAATGTGTCTTGAATAAAAGTTGGTAGATTTATATTTCCAATAATTAATAGTTGGGATATGTGTTTTGCAATTTTTTTTCTAATTCCAAACAACGTGCGCGACTCATATTTTGTCATACAAATCTATACTATAAAGAGCGAGCAAATTAAGGTCAATTCTCACATAGAATCAGCCACACATACCCCTCAGAGAAGGCCAGTGGAGAGGGTAGATAGAAGGGAGATAGATGAAAATTGATGATTCTAAAATGTTTCTGCCAATTCTCAGTGTTTTTTTGCACCGTGGCTGAGCGCTTACCCGCCCGCTGTACCCACATCGTGCTGCCATAATTGACGTCGCCCGGTTTTGGAAGGTCTTTGTCGTTGCCGTCGCTCTTTCCTTCCACCCGCACTACAATCCCGCGCAAGAATCTCGCTCACCTTCCTTCCCTGGCGCCCTACCATCGATTACGGCATCAAAAACCTTCGCAGCCCACTCCTATATCGGCATCCCACCCCTACCATCGATCCATTGCTGCCTCGTTTTTTCACCGCCATCGTCCCGTTCTTCCTTCAACGAAACACACGAGTCTTCCTTGCCGGTCTGCCTTACCCTGATCCTTCTTGGGCCACAGGCTTGGCTGCCGCATCGCGCCGCCCAACCCTCTGCGACTCACATCTGCCTCACTCTGTATCCGTGTTTCCCTGGTGGATGGGATCATCTCCGTCTCGCACCCTGGTGTGGAGGATATCGTCATCAGCATCGCTGCCAGGGCATCGGTCTAACCCTGGCAGTAGCACATGAACGACGAGAGGAGAGCTGCCTAGGCGTGCGTTGTGCCCAAGGCTGCCTCCTCCTACTCATATGCGGACAGGCAATCCCACCTTCGTTGCCCATCCTCCTGTCCATCTTTGCAGTGATCTGTGTTCCTGACGCTGCCACATGCATGGATTCACCGAGCACACTATCTGCAGAACCACATCAGCTGGGAAGGTATGTACCCTTTATTGCCTTGCAAGATGCATGCATGCATGGTGCAAGCTGATGACACAGTCTGCAGAAGCACGACCTTATATGTTATCATGCCTCGTATATGGGTCTATTTGGTTAGTTACTTTTCTTTAATCGTAAATGGCTCAAACTTCTTTTCTAAACAGTAGCACATTAGAGATGCATGCATATGTATTTCTTAGTCAACAATGCTGGATAAGTCTTGGCTTTCTTGTGGGGTTGCTGGACAGTAGGTACTGCTGTCCTCCTTGTTGACTGGAGGAGGACAGTGAGGCTGTAGGTACTGCTGGTCCTTGTTGACTGGAGGAGGACAGTGGGGCTGCAGCATATGCGTGCTGCAGCACCACTTTTATTGACTACTTTTAGGGTAGGACAGTCCTAGGCATCTTAGACTAGATAGGACAGCATCAAAAAGGCATCTCAGACTAGCATATGCCTTGATGCTTGGCTGGTTGGCTGCTTGGCCAGCTATAAATATGTATCCCCAACCCTTGGTTGGATATGGTATTGTGGAAGAAAACCCAGAAAATTGGCCCAACTCTTCCTAGTGCAATCCTCTCGATGAGAGTTACAGTTCAGATCCTAACAACTGGTATCAGAGCCGTACTATCCTGTAGCTTGAACATCTCCTGCTCACAACCCTCCCCAGCCACCTTTCGTCCCCAGCCGGTAGCAAAAGCACCGGCTGTCCCTGCTCACTCCTCTCCCTCTACGCAGACGAGCGACAGCTCGTCGGAAGCAACCTCTTCCCCACGCAGCCCCCCGGTGGCGCGCTATGTCCGCAGGACAGTCTCAGCACTCGGTCGCCTCGAGCACACGACGTTGGCAGGAGGCCGAGCTCGCTGCGGCAGAGGAGCGTACCCGAGTGACGGCGGAGACCGCTGCGGCGGCGGCGGAGCTAGCCGCAGCAAGGGCGGAAGCGGAAGCGGCGGCGGCGGGAGATGTCGCACGTGCGGCGGCAGCGGAGCTCGAGACTCTACGTGGCGGTAGCATCAGCAGCGCTACCTCTGCCGATGGCGGTACCGATGTAGAGCTCGTGCAAGCAAGGGAGGTGGCGCAGGAGCGGGCGGCGCAGTGGGCAGCCGAGCACCCCCGCGGGCGCGGCGGTGGCAGCCCCGACGGGCGTGCACGCGCCGACGGCGCTCCAGGCGGGGGAGCGCGCGACGACCGTGTTCCTGGCAGACATGGTGACTGCGACTTCTAGGGCGATCCGCACATCGACGTCGCACTGGAGGTCCAGCGATTGCGGGAGAGGGCTGCCCAGCTGGAGGTGGAGATGGAGTTCGATCGGCGGCACGGCGGTCGGGTTGACGGAGAGCGCGGCCCTTACAGGCAGCGTGGCTCTCCCTCCCCGGACCGTCGTCATGGTCACCACGGGGCCCATGCTGTTGTTAGGGAAGTTGGCCCCGGTGGTGGGTGGCCTACCCTCACCAAGACCAACTACGTCGAGTGGGCCGCGGTGATGAGGGTGAGGCTCCAGGTGCGGCACATGTGGGAGGCAGTCCGGTACGGCGACGTCGACTACGATGAGGATCGACGGGCGCTGGACGCCCTCATCGCTGCAGTCCCGCCCGAGATGCAGTTCTCGCTTTCCCAGAAGCGGACTGCCAAGGAGGCTTGGGACGCCATCGCTGCGGCACGCATCGGCAGCGATCGCGCCCGCAAGTCCACACTGCAAGCACTTCGCAAGGAGTGGGAGAACCTGGCCTTCAAGCCAGGTGAGGACGTTGATGACTTTGCTCTCCGTCTCAACACTCTGTTACAGAAGATGGTGCAGTACGGCGACGACACCTACGGTGAGGAGAGAGCTGTCGAGAAGCTCCTCCGCTGCGTACCCGAGAAGTACAAGCAGATCGCTCGCTCGATCGAGTCTCTACTGGACCTCTCCAGGATGTCGATCGAGGAGGCGATAGGTTGCCTCAAGGTCGTCGACAGCGACGAGTCACAGCCTCCCTCAGGGCCTGTCATCATTGGCGGGAAGCTCCATTTCACTCAGGAGCAGTGGGAGGCCCGCCAGGGTGATCGGAAGAAGGGGGAGCCTTCTTCCTCGACAGGCGGCCGCAGGCGCGGCAAGCCACGCAAGGTGCCCAAGGCTCGACGAGGTGCCGAGGGCGGCGTGCGAGGAGGCGCCCAGGGTGGTGCTGGCGGCGCGCGAGGAGGCGCCCAGGGTGGTGCCGCCGGCGAGCATAGGCCGCCACGAGACGACACGTGCCGCAACTGTGGCAGGCTTGGCCATTGGGCCAAGGACTGTCGACAGCCAAGACGCGGCCAGGCTCATGTCGCACTAGCGGAGGAGGAGGAGCCGGCTCTGCTCCTGGCACATGCAAGCATCGAGCTAACTCCAGCGGCATCGGCCACAGCGATTCTCCTCCACCTTGACGAGCCGAGGGCACACGCCTTCCTCGGCGACGGCTCCAGCAACGATAGGACTGAGGGGTGGTGCCTCGACACCGGTGCTACCCAGCACATGACCGGTCGGCGAGAGTTCTTCACCGAGCTTGACTCTAGCGTCCGAGGCACCATCAAGTTTGGGGATGCCTCCGGCGTAGAGATCAAGGGCGTCGGTTCCGTCATCTTCACCGCCGAGTCTGGAGAGCACAGGCTGCTCACCGGAGTGTACTACATCCCCGCGCTGAGGAACTCTATCATCAGCCTGAGACAGCTGGAAGAGAACGGTTCGCGCGTGGTGATCGACGACGGAGTCATGAGGATTTGGGACCGCCGTCGTCGCCTTCTTGCCAAGGTAACCAGAGGCGCAAATCGCCTCTACATCCTTAATGTGCAGGTGGCACAACCCTTCTGCCTCGCTGCTCGTCGGGACGACAAGGCGTGGCAGTGGCACGAGCGCTTCGGGCACCTTCATTTCGAGGCCCTGAAGCGGCTCAGTGCCAAGGAGATGGTGCGAGGCCTACCATGTCTTGAACACGTGGAGCAGTTCTGCGATGTCTGTGTGTTGACAAAGTAGAGGCGGCTCCCCTTTTTCCAGCAGGCGAGCTTCCGAGCCAAGGAGCGGCTCGAGCTCGTGCACGGGGACTTGTGTGGCCCGGTGACACCGGCCACACCCGGAGGACGACGCTACTTCTTGCTGCTCGTCGACGACCTCTCCCGCTACATGTGGGTGATGGTCCTCGGCAGCAAGGGGGAGGCTGCGAACGCCATCAGGCGCACGCAGGCTGCTGCGGAGGCGGAGTGTGGCTGCAAGCTGCGCGTGCTGCGCACCGACAACAGCGGCGAATTCACGGCGGCTGAGTTCGCGTCGTACTGCGCTGATGAGGGCATTCAGCGCCACTACTCCACGCCGTACAGCCCGCAGCAGAACAGCGTTGTTGAGTGGCGCAACCAGACAGTTGTGGGGATGACTCGGGCCCTCCTCAAGCAGAGGGGGATGCCGGCTGTTCTCTGGGGAGAGGCGGTGGTGACGGCTGTCTATATCCTCAACCGCTCGCCCACCAAGGCGCTCAACGGCAGGACGCCATACGAGGCTTGGCATGGGCGGAAGCCGGCGGTGTCCCACCTGCAGGTCTTCGGCTGCCTCGCGTTTGCCAAGGAGCTTGGTCACATCGGCAAGCTTGACAATAGGAGCACTCCAGGAGTGTTCATCGGCTACGCGGAGGGCTCGAAGGCCTACCGCATTCTCGACCCGGAGACACAGCGTGTGCGCACAGCGCGCGATGTTGTGTTCGACGAAGGGCGAGGATGGGCGTGGGACAAGGCGGTGGATGACGGTTCGACTCCGACGTACGACGACTTCGCTGTCGAGTACGTCTACTTCGAGGGAGTTGGGGGAGTAGGCAGCTCTTCTTCGTCGAGCGTGCCTACCCCGGTCCCTGAACCTCCACCGACTCCGACGCCTGCTACTCCGGCAGTGCCACGCTCTCCAGCCACGACTTCGGCTGCGACGAGCTTCTCGCCGGCACCACCACAGCCGGCGATGCCACGTACTCCAGCACCGACAGCCACTCCTCCAGGCACGTCTACTCCGACACCAGCTCATGTCGAGCACAGCCCGGTGGAGTTCGCTACTCCGCTCTCTCACGACGAGGAGCACATCGACGCGTACCACAACGGCGAGCAGTTGCGGTATCGTACGATGGAAAACCTCCGCGGTGACCAGCCGGTGTCGGGACTGGTGCCTCGCGACCTGGAGGCACAGTTGCACCTTGCATGCGACGACGGCGAACCTCGGTCTTTCGCGGAGGCCGAGAGACACGCGGCATGGCGCGCTGCGATGCAGTCGGAGATGGACGCGGTTGAGAAGAACCGCACCTGGGAGCTTGCTAACCTCCCTCGTGGTCACCGTGCGATCACCCTTAAGTGGGTGTTCAAGCTGAAGAGGGATGAAGCCGGTGCCATCGTCAAGCACAAGGCTCGCTTGGTGGCACGCGGGTTCGTGCAGCAAGAGGGGATCGACTTCGATGATGCTTTCGCCCCCGTGGCACGGATGGAGTCCGTGCGACTCCTCCTTGCGCTGGCCGCCCAGGAAGGCTGGCGCATTCATCACATGGATGTCAAGTCGGCGTTTCTTAACGGCGACTTGAAGGAGGAGGTCTACGTACACCAGCCGCCGGGTTTTGCGATCCCCGGCAAGGAGGGCAAGGTGTTGCGCTTGCGCAAGGCCCTCTATGGCCTGCGGTAGGCTCCGAGGGCGTGGAATGCCAAGTTGGATTCCACGCTCAAAGGGATGGGCTTCGAGCAAAGCCCACACGAGGCGGACATCTACCGGCGGGGCAATGGAGAAAATGCCCTGCTGGTGCGTGTCTACGTCGACGACTTGGTGATCACCGGCACTAAGGATGCGGAGGTGGCATCGTTCAAGGAAGAAATGAAGGCCACCTTCCAGATGAGTGACCTGGGGCCTCTCTCCTTCTACCTGGGGATCGAAGTGCACCAGGATGACTCCGGGATCACGCTTCGACAGACCGCCTACGCCAAGCGCGTCGTGGAGCTAGCCGGGCTCACCGACTGCAACCCAGCTCTCACTCCGATGGAGGAGAGGCTGAAGCTGAGCCGCGACAGCACGACGGAGGAGGTAGACGCTATGCAGTATCGGCGTCTTGTGGGGAGCCTTCGCTACCTCGCCCACACACGACCGGACTTGGCTTTCTCCATCGGCTATGTCAGTCGGTTCATGCAGCGACCGACGATGGAGCACCAGCAGGCCGTGAAGAGGATCGTCCGCTACGTTATGGGGACTCTCGACCACGATCTCTTCTACCCGAGGTGTCCCGAGGCGGCACACTTCGTCGGGTACAGCGACAGCGACCACGCCGGCGACATCGACACCAGCAAGAGCATGAGCGGGATTCTCTTCTTCCTCGGCAAGTGCCTCGTTAGCTAGCAGTCGGTCAAGCAGCAGGTGGTGGCGCTGTCCAGTTGCGAGGCCGAGTACATAGCGGCCTCCACTGCTTCGACTCAGGCGCTTTGGCTTGCCCGACTGCTCGGTGATCTCCTTGGCAGAGACACTAGAGCGGTGGAGCTCAGGGTGGATAGCAAGTCCGCTCTGGCCCTGGCAAAGAATCCCGTTTTCCATGAGCGGAGCAAGCACATCCGGGTGAGGTACCACTTCATCCGAGGCTGCTTGGAGGAAGGAAGTATCACGGCGAGCTACATCAACACCAAGGATCAGCTTGCGGACCTACTCACCAAGCCCCTTGGGAGGATCAAGTTCCTTGAGCTTTGTTCCCGGACTGGGATGGTCCAACGTTCCCACAAGACGACGCACAAGGCTTAGGGGGAGAATGCTGGATAAGTCTTGGCTTCCTTGTGGGGTTGCTGGACAGTAGGTACTGCTGTCCTCCTTGTTGACTGGAGGAGGACAGTGGGGCTGTAGGTACTGCTGGTCCTTGTTGACTGGAGGAGGACAGTGGGGCTGCAGCATATGCGTGCTGCAGCACCACATTTGTTGACTACTTTTAGGGTAGGACAGTCCTAGGCATCTTAGACTAGATAGGACAGCATCAAAAAGGAATCTTAGACTAGCATATGCCTTGATGCTTGGCTGGTTGGCTGCTTGGCCAGCTATAAATATGTATCCCCAACCCTTGGTTGGATATGGTATTGTGGAAAGAAAACCCAGAAAATTGCCCCAACTCTTCCTAGTGCCATCCTCTCGATGAGAGTTACAGTTCAGATCCTAACAAACAATGCTTGTGTAAAGTGTTTCTTGACTGCTATGAACCACTTAGCTTAATGGGCTTGCAAGCTTTTGAGCATCTTTCCTGAGACTGAAACCATCAGTTTCATCTTTAGTGTGTAGTAATGAACAATTTAAAATTTTATTGTCTTGTCTGACAGACCATCACAGTGCATGTTTGATTCTGAATATTTGTGTGACATACCTTTTGGCTGTCACAACTTAGCTCATTTGAGTTTTACTTTCATTGTCTACATTAGATTTAAAAGGAAAGAATGATGCGCCTTCCCAATTTATATACTGAAATTAAAATGGCCTACCGTACTTCCTTTTCTGTTTTCTCTTGGACTAATAGTCTACTCTAATGTTCTTAAAATCTTTTATTACAGTAGAATAGCCATATAGGAGGGAGGGGGACAAACACAACCACAAGAACCAGAATAATTAAGAGTAACAGGAGCAAAAGAAGGCCATTTGTTGGGTTTCTAGCACGTGATGTATCCTCCCATATTGATCGCTGTTCCATTTACTGAATTTTTTTTCTCTGATTTCCATCATGCAAATTTGTGTACATTGCATTAGTTAGATAAATCCTTGACTTTGACTATGCCTTACGAGAAATAATTGCTCATTATGGAAATGATTATTCAAATTGGTTGCTGACAAACTTAATGTTGTCTGACAGATCATCACAGTGCATGGTTCATTCTGAATATTTGTGTGACCTACCTTTCGGCTGTCATAACGTAGCTCATTTGAGTTTTACTTTTATTGCCTACATTAGATTTAAAAGGAAAGAATGATTGGCCTTCCTCATCTTATATACTGAAATTAATGGTATACCGTACCTCATGTTCTGTTTTCTTTGGGATTAATAGTCTACAGTAGAATAGCCATGCAGGAGGGAGGGGGATAAACACAACCACAAGAACCAGACTAATTAAGAGTAATAGGAGCAAAAGAAGGCCAATTGTTGGGTGCATTTCTAGCACGTGAGGTATCCTTCCATATTGATCACTGTTTCATTCACTGAATCTTTTTCCTGATTTCCATCATGCAAATTTGTGTAACAGTTGCATTAGTTAAATAAATATTTGACTTTGACTATGCCTTCACGGATTATTGTATCATACCATTTTCATATATTAAGTTGTGTATCATTATGAGTATGATCATTCAAATTGGTGGCTGACAAAATGCATGTTCATTTTACAATGTCTAGATCGCATATTCCTTCTAATGGAACATCGTGTTCCGCTTGGGGATGTAACAAATGCATCCAGGCGTGGGTCTCGTGGCGGTGTTAAGAGGCCAAGATCGGAGTTGGAGCTGGGAAATATTGCTGCTGGCAACCATGGTATTTTTTTTGTCGTTTCGATTAACTGATTATATATGCAATCAAAGCTATTTTTGTGGTTAGATATATATAATTGCATTGTAATTGGTGTATGCAACTGCAACTTGATAAGGCAGCACGCAAGAGACAAAAGGCAAGGGATACATATGCAAACTTGACACCCGAGCAGAAGGCAGTGAGGGCTGCAAAAGCTAAGGAAAATTACCATCTCAGAAAGGTCAAAACACAGGGAACGGACACAGCACAAGAAACTCTGGTACTGTTTTGACTAATTTAACATACTAATTGTTTCTTGACCTTGTTAGATGTATATGTTTTCTTGTATTTTCCCATTGTATAAGGGGTTTTGTGCATATTTTCTAATACGTACATGTATATATTTGGACCTAGAGCCCCCATATTGAATACAAGTGCTATTCATAACATGGTAACAGAACCAAACTAGGTTTAGATTTCGTTTTAATCTCCTAGCTGTTCCTGTTCCAAAAGCAAGTTGCACCTGCGTGCTACCCATCCACCATCGTTGCCTTTTCCAACAATTGGATTGATTTTCCTCTATCAATTCAATCCTGGCAACAATTTGTTGCTGCCGACTTGGTTTTTGCGGTCGCCGACTTGTTCTGTCGCTACCTGCTCATCGCTGCTAGCCTCGCCGCAAGTTCGTCCGCCAGCCCATCGGTTGTTTGGCGGTTCGTCCGCTAGCCCATCAATTCAATCTGCTACTGGGCGGGCGTGCTGCGTGGAACCATGGAGGACTCGCTCATGCTATTTCGCTCGTGGTTGCCTCCGTTGCCTGGTCCTCACGTGAAGAGATAAGGCACTTGTAAAAAAACTCGTGCTGCTTTGTATTTTCTGATTCTTTGCACCCTCTCCGTGTGCTCTGCTCTTCAGCACGCGGGCAGGTTTCCGGGTACCAACAGCACATAAGGTTAAAAAAAACTCTGCCCGCCTGCCTACTTCTGATGGCGTCTCCTGCTCCTTCATCTGGTGTTGTACAGGTTTTGCGATGCCCCTTTTCAATGGCACCAACTATCGCGAGTGGGTTCCCCGTCTACGTTTGCATATGTGTGGTCTTCATCTTTGGGAGGTTCTTACCGGTGATATACCCTGCCCAGCTCCTCCTGTCCCTCCTATCAAGCCTACAATTCCTAACACAGCTGCTGAGGCCGTGCAGAAGAAGCTACTTGATGATTTTTGATGATAGTATGAAATCATATGCGTCTCAGTTTGCTGCATACAGGACATGGTTAGATGAGGATGCTCATGCTGGTGCTGTTCTTGCTGCTAGTATGGAGGAGATTTTTTCTGCCAATACTGTTGACTTTGATCATGCACATCAGATGTGGGCTTTTCTTCGTCAGCGTTATGAGCCCACTGGTCAGTCTACATATATTGCTGCACTACGTCAAGAACAGCTATTGCGATAGGGTGATTCTACAGTTGAAGAGTTCTATGCTCAGATGTCTGCAGTGTGGGTCAACTTGACTCTATTGCTCCTCCATTATCACCTAGCACTTGTGAGTCTTGTAAGGCTTAGAAAGTTGCTCTGGAGACTATACGCACCCATGATTTTCTGACCCGTCTTCGTGATGAGTTTGAGCATCTTTGTGCTCAGCTGGTTTCCCGTGAGCCTTGTGTGTCTCTGATGGATGCTCTTGCTGCTGTTCGTAATGAGGAGATATGTCTTCGTAGTGCTAGCCTATTGCAGTCTTCGTCTTCTTCAGTCTTGGTTGCTTGTTCTTCTTCCAAGGCCTCTACTCCTCCACCTATGGCGCCTTCTTTGATAGTGCCTTCTTTTGAGTGTAGATGTGGTGGTGGTGGTGGTCTTAAATGTGACTGGTACCATGTGGAGGCATATTGTTATAGGAAGAAGAAGGCTCAGTCTTGCCGAGGTGGTTGTTCTTCACAGGGTACTAGTGGTGTTGGTGGTTTTGGTACCGGAGGTTCTCAGCGGAGTTCTGCTGGTTCTGAGACACAGGAGATGCTCATGTTGCTTCGTCGCCTAGCTGCCTCTACACCCGTAGAAGCTACTGGTTCTGTTACTCAGGCTTCTGCACTGCCAGGTTCTGTTGCTGCTTCTCAGTCTTCCCCTTCAGGTACTTTTCCATGGATTCTAGATTCTGGTGCCTCTTTTCATATGACTCTTGATCATACCAATCTTTCTTCCATTAGTACTCCATCTCTTCCTTTCACTGTTTAAACCGCAGATGGATCATGTCTCTCTATCGCAGCACGGGTTTCCTAGTTGGTACTGGCCCTCGTCGATGTGATTCTCAACGTCTTTGGGACCTTGAATGGCTTCATCTTCCTTCTGCTGCCTCTACCAATTTTATGGGCTCAATCGCTTCTTCTATGTCCTCTACATCGTCGTTTGCTCGGTGGCATCATCGTCTAGGACATCTTTGTGGCTCGCGTTTGTCTACGCTAGTTCGTCATGGTCTTTTAGGATCAGTTTCTAGTGATGTATCTTTGGATCAGTGTCAGGGTTGTCGGCTTGGAAAACAGCTACAACTTTCTTATTATTCTAGTGAGTCGGTGTCAAAACATCCTTTTGATCTTGTCCATTCTGATGTATGGGGTCCGGCTCCCTTCGTTTCGAAAGGGGGTCATCAATATTATATCATATTTATAGATGATTTTTCTCACCACACATGGATCTATTTTATGAAACATCGTAGTAAGGCTTTATCTATCTATAAAACTTTTGCCACCATGATCCATACTCAGTTTGACACTGCTACTAAGGTTTTTCGTGCTGATTCTGCTGAGGAGTATTTATCTGGAGCTCTTCTTCGATTTCTTTCTAAGTAGGGCACCCTTGCTTAGTTCTCTTATCCTGGTGCTCATGCTCAGAATGGTGTTGAGGAGCGCAAGCATCATCATTTGCTTGAGACTACTCATGCTCTGATGATTGCCTCTACTATTCCACCGCATTTTTGGGTTGAAGCTGTTTCTAAAACTACTTATTTGATTAACATTTATCCTTCTTCTGCTCTTTAGGGTGGGATTCCATATGAGCGTTTTTGTGGCAAGCTGGCTAACTATACTAGCCTTCGTCTCTTTGGATGTGTGTGCTATGTGCTTCTTGCACCTCGTGAGTGCACCAAGCTAACCGCTCAATCTGTTGAGTGTGTTTTTCTAGGATATAGTGCAGAGCATAAGGGATATCATTGTTGGGATCTTGTTGGCCGCCAGATGAGGATTTCTCAGGATGTTACTTTTGATGAGTCTCGTCCTTTCTACTCTCGTCCTTCTCCTGATGCTTCTCATTCATCTTTCGTTGAGCCCCTTTCTTTTCTGACATTTCCTGATACTCCTATTGCTCCTATGCATTTTCCACACCTAGTGCCTGCTTCTGCGGCTCCTGATGAGCCTCCTGTAGTGCCTCCTTTTGCGTCCCCTTCATCTGTGGAGCCTTCTTCTTCTGATTCCACTCCACAAATTCCTATGGGCACTATTTATGACACCAATATAACGTCCAGGAAAAATTTACCAAGTTAAATCACTCGCTAAAAATTATTTCCAAAATCCTTTTACCATTTGAGCTCGCAAATTCCATCTTCCCGGCGATTCTGCCGTCCCGGCACCATAGCCGACCACCATCCATTTTCCTTCTTTTTCACCCGCACGTCGCGCCTCGTTGCTGGTTTGACCGCTTCCACAAATCTCTGCCGACCACCCTCCATTTTCTCCCTTTTCCTCTCCGACAGTCACGCCGCGTGCCGGTCGGAAGACCGCCACGCTCGTGTTGTGACCATTTCTGCAATCTCCATTGTCTCCCTCTGCATCTCTTTAACTTCTCAGCCAATTTAATCCTATCTTTTCACTCCAATCCTTTTTACCTTAACTACTTTTCTTTTTTCCCTTCCTTTTTCTCCCTTTCCTTCTCTTCCTTTTTCCCTTCATTTTTTCCCTTCCTTTTTCTTTTTCCTTTCTTCTTTCCTAGTAGCATGCATGCTCCTCTACCGCTCCCTCACTCGCGCACACATGCCCCTAGCCCCGCGCAGGCCCACTGCCGCACGCCACCTACGCCTGGCGCCTGCCCCCTGGCCCCCTCCTGCACACTCGCGACCAATGCACCACGCAGCGCCTCGCCTGGCCACCTCCTGCACCTGGCCCTGCTTCCTGGGCCCGCCAGCGCACGCGCCCACACAGCGCTGCAACCTCGCACCTGGCTCACACTAACCATTTTTCTAAGCTTCTACACATATAAACAAGCATCACAGAGTTGGTTTCATATTTTTCCTACTTTTACTCTATTTATTAGGATTAAAAAGGCTTAAACCAAAATTAAAAGCATAGGATATTATTTACCACAGTAACTTGAGTAAACTTATTTTTCTTAGAAACTAGACAGATCAAGGATTCCAACAAAAGTGGTTTGGTATTTTTGTGATTTTTCTATGATTTACTGGGCATTTCCAAAGTTAAATTCTTTTCCTGCCTATTATTAAAAGAAAAGCCGTGGCAGACTTGCAAGCTAGCCCCTGGGTTTCAGGTTAAACTACGCAGGAGTCCCTGAGTTTTGCGCCCAGGCCCCTGGAAAGAATGGGGATGATGCAATGTGGTCCCTAAGGCGCGCGGCGGCGGCGGGAAAATTCCCGGCGGTTCGCCGGCGATGATGGAACAACAAGTGGCGGGAGGGCGCGGGGGCTCACTTGAGCTCGGTTTGGTGGGGTTGGGGTGACGGATATGGCCGGCGGGGAGCGGAACGCGGCGGCGGCAGCAGAGCTTGGCTGGCGGCGGTGCAGGCGGCGTTCCGGCGCACCGGCGGCGTCGGGGAGGCCACTGACTGCTCGGGGACGTGCGCGGAGAGGTGGCGAAGTGGGCGGCGAAGTCGCCGGAGTGCGGGGTGGCGCGGAGGGGTGAGCTCCACAGGAGCTTAGTGGCGGCGCAGAGGAGGAAACGGTGGCGCCTGTGCGGGCGGTGGCAAAGGGGTGGCGTTGCCGGTGAGGGGGACCCTTTTATAGGGCCGGGGTGGAGCGGAGGGTCGAGGCGGGGCTCCGGTGGGGGAGGGATAAGGCCGGGAGCGGCGGGTGCGCGGGCAAGGTGGCCATTGGCCAGCGGTGCCATTGGGCAGAGGAGGCGGAGCTCCGGGTGGTCTCCAGCGGCGATTGGCCTTGGGCGACGCGCGACTGGGGCTTCCGGTCTGTCGGGCGGGCGAGGCGGAGGGCTACCGTGGGGGTTGGGCGAGCAGGCGGAGGCGTGGGATGGCGTTGGCGTGGCGGCTTCTTCGGCGGACGGGCGGAGCACGGTTGGCAGAGCAGAGCCGCGGCAGGAAGAAGGGGACATGCACGCGGCCGACGGTTGGCTAGCCCGGCATTCGCCCCGTCCTGTCGCAGGTGCGGGTTGGGCGTCGTGGCCCTCGCCCTATCGCTGTCGCACTGGTGATAGGGCGCCGGCGGGCTGCTGGTGACCGGCGGCCACACGGCGCGCGAGCGAACGTGCTCTGGCGCGCGGGCGTCGAGGCTCCCTTCGGGCAGCAAGCCTGACCGGCTTTGGGGAGATCTTTCTCCAGATTTTTCAACACAACTTCCAAAACTCCTTTAAACAAACTTGCTCAACTCTAGACGTTCTTCAAACTTTGTTTAAGGTGTCGGTTTAGATTGTGAAAGGATTAGAGGATATCTCGTGCCAAAGTTTGCTAAAAATCTGGAATTCCAGACTTAGCCAAATTTGGCCGGAGAGGTAGGATTTCAGGGACTTAGCTATGTTTGAGTCGATATTTGGGCAGCTTCCAAGTCGAATTAGACCGAGGTGTTATTGAAAGAGTTGCACTACAAACTGAGGACTTCAACTTTTATTTAGGGTATTTCTTGAGCTTAGTTCAGAAAATTAGAGGAACACCCTCGCCAAGAGGTGTACTCAGCTCAGTTTTCCAGACTTAGGATTGTAAGGCATTGTGGCGGATCCACTTCGGATTAGCTTGATTAAACACGGTTAAGTCGCCTAACATGCGACACCCATGCCTTAGCCAAGTTAACACGAAGTGCCGTCGGATTTCATCCGATTTAACCACTTAAACAGGACCGAGTTAGCAAACTCACACGAAGGTGAGTGGTTCCAGAGAATACAAGCAGTCCATGGAGTTAAACAAATTAACCATTGAGTTCGGCCATAAAACCAATCATCAGAGTTTTACAAGGTTCAAAAGAAAACAACCGAAGGGAAAAAAACAACAAGCGGAAGCTACTTCGTCGGGGTCGGACATCCCTGGTGAGGCCAGCCAGGACGTCAGTGATCCCTCTCCTCGCCGTCCGAGGAGGGATCCCACTCAACCGTCCAACCCCGAGGGAGTTGGGGCGGCCAAGCGCCAACAGAAGAGGACTCGGGAGCAGCAACTTCACCTGAAAAGAAAAGCCACAACAAGGCTGAGCTGCTAAGCTCAACAAGACCTAACCGACAGGAGTAAAGCTACTCCACCTTTCTAGACATGCAAGGCTCTTTGGCTGAGGGGTTTGTTTGCCAAAAGCACTATGTAGATTCCTATTTTCAAGTTTTAGCTCAGGTTCTAAGTTCATTATCCGGTCTAGGTTAGCAACTTACTCTAAGCAAACATAGAACCAAACAGAGGGTATATAACATCATCGAGACCAAGTTATCATCAGATTCCATCATTACTCAGGGTGACATAGCGATCAAGCAGTCTCAAACTGTGAGAGGCAGACGAATCGATTCGAGTTTCTTAACCATGCATGGCGAACCTAATCTCACGACATCCGCGCACCACAAGGGCCGCTTCCTGTGTCGGCCGTCCCCATCAATTCCCAGGCGCGTGTCAGGTCCAAACTTCCCTTGGCATGCAATGCTCCATAGTCCCGGCCTCCACCGTACTATGACCGCACTAGCACCCACATGATGCACCATGGGAACCTCGTTCCAGGGACAGCAGGAGTATAAGCCACGCCCTAGTTCAATCAGGTACTAGGCTTCCCCATCCCATACTAGGTATGAGATTAGTACCTTCAAACACTTGATCACGAACACCACCACTGTCGGGCCTTAGCATGTTTCATAGACAGACGGGGCGATCAACCGACCACCAAAGAGTTACCCAAAACCCTGCCCCGTCCATCGTCCTTATAGTTGTAACAGAAGGGTAAACATCCAACTCCTACAACTCGCGAGTGACAGGAAATCACTCGGCTTTTACCGTTTCCTATTTAAGCAAAGCCTCTACTCGGTCCAACAGCTAGTGTTCAGATCAGGGGAGCTAAGTGATGCATCTAGGGTTCCAAACAACTCCTATACGTAAATGCACAACCATGTTAAAGAAGGCATGCGCAAGTTTGGGAAACATAGGGGTTTCATGCATCCGGGGCTTGCCTTCGAGCAAAGAGGAAGGGAACTGCTCGACTTCTGGGGCAGCTCCGGCTTCTGGGGGCAGGAGCTCAGCTACACCGTCGTCTTCTGGCGCCGGGTGCAGCTCGTAGTAGCCGTCGGCAAGACGCAGCTCTACACGAATGCAATGCATTGGTTAGCATAGACGGTTATTTCAACAGCAACACTTGCAAGCCTGAGCCCAGAAACTTGCGACAAGTTACAGGAAGGTGGGGAGGTTCAATGGAGTTGATGGAGGTCAAGAGGTAAGGGTCGGAGGGAAGGAACTTATGATCTGACCCTTAATCTAGAGGGTTTTATGTACTAGGGATCCTCAGACTCAACGCTGAAAGGTCCCCGAGTTTTACACATACACCCTCGGTTCAAAGAAAAAGATACAACCGAGCCCTCGGGCGAGGCGGAGAAGGGTCGGCGGAACAGATAGGGTCGGGCAAGACGGAACCGGGGTCGGGCGGATAAGAGGGGTCGGACGAGATGGACAAAGGGTCGGGCGGACAAAAGGGGTCGGACGAGACGGACAAAGGGTCGGCAGCTTACCTTCGCCTTACAGGTGAAGCTTGGGGTCGGGAAGAAGCAGACTTGGGTGGAAAGACTAAGAATTGGGACAGCAGCGAGGATGTCCGGTGGTATACCGGCGGCGGCGGTGCTTCTTGTGGATCACAAGCAAGCTCTTGGGCAGCACTGAAAGCAGTGGCTGGCGGATCGGGGAAAGCGGTGGTGCTTGAGCAGAGAGGAGAGTTCCTCAGACTTAGGTGGTGGCGCTGTGAGCTCGAACAGGGAGCAAGAGAGATGACAGCTAGGGCAAGGAGAAACTCCGGCGGGGCTTGCGCATCCCGTTTTATAGCTGCGCGGAAGAGAGAAGGAGGAAGCGGCGCGAAGGCCGGGGAAGAAGCGATGGAGTGCTCTGCCGGGGCGGCGATTGAGCGACGAGGGCGGTGAAGCAGGACTTCGGGGATGACACCGGCGGTCATTGGGCACTGGCGTCAGGGCGGCGCAGGCGCGGGTTTGCCGGTGGTTGAGATTTGGCGGAGGTGGGCGTCTTCGTGCGGTGGAGCTGATGGAAGTGACCGGGAAAACGATGCTAGGATCGAGGGCGCACAGGCGAGAAGACAGGCGGCTGCGGGCGCGCGGGCGAGCGCGGAGCAACAGATTGTCGAGGCGGCTTCTGACAGGGCGGGAAAAGGAGCTGTCGCTGCCGCGGTTTGGGTTGGCGGAGGAGGAATCGTCGTGTAGTGAAGACTGGGGCGGCGCGACTATTGCGAGGTGACGGAAAAGACGGACGGCATCGGGCTCTGCGCCTGGGATCTGGCGAGGTGATGATGGGCGCGGGCGGCGAGGTGCTGCAGAAAGGGTAGCAGGGGAGCTTCCGCCGCGATTGGGGAAGGGGGCGCGAGAATCCATCCGGTCGCGGGCCGAAGACGAGGCGGAGCGGCGGGCGTCGGAGGAGTTGAGCCACGCAGCGGGGGAAAACTGAAGTGGGCATGCAACTCGAGTGCGCCTGTCGCGGGAGATCTGGGGGAAAAATATCTCGTGGGCCCACCGGTCAGTCTCGGTGGTCCACTGCTCGAACTGGAGGACGATGCTGCGGAATGGCTTAGGAAGATCCGACGGTGGGTTGGGGGTCGGCGGGGTCGGAACTGGGAAGACCACGGCGAGGGGTCGGATCGCAGGGGTCGGAAGATCTGGAGGTTGAACACTTAGGCTTGGAAAAACTAAGACAGGTGATTAGAAGCTCGGATTAAGATTGACGCGAAGGATTTTGTCCAGGGCCGTTACAGGCATCAGGGGTGAGTTGACTATTTTACCTCACTTTGACCGAGGTTTTGAACAGGTTCTGGCCCGATTTGGACCTGGGTCAGTGTAACAAAGTTGGAACACACTCGAGGTACTACAACTTTTTTTAAGGGCCTGACTTGAGTTTAGATAGGAATTTGTGAGATAAAGGTCTGCAAAGTTGGAGGAAAACTCGAATTCCAGGACTCAAGAGGTTTTTAGGGTTCTTTAGTACTCCGGTTTTGATTGCTGTTTTTGACTTCCTTCCACTCTGAATTAGTCAAAGTGCCTTTAACAAAAGTTGTTTGTATTTGAAAGTTTTACAACTCCTATTTCGGCAGAAATTCAAGTTTGCATATAAAATTCCAAGTTTTAATTCGAACTCCAAAAAGAGCTTCTTAGGCTTATAATGGTCATGTCACCTCTTTAATTAGGGATTAAACACTGGTTTACTTTTAAAAGCACTTAATTTAGGTAGAGTTGTTACCATGATGTTGTCCAAAGCTAGCTTCATAGAAAGGACTATGCATGGTTCTTTTAATGCACAATCATTGATGGGGAAATCTCCATTGTCGAGGGCAGGTTTGTGTATAAACTAAATATTCATTTGTTTTCCACAAGAGACAAAAAAATTATCATTGTTCAATGAAGTCGGTGTTGAGGATGTATCTCCTGAAGCACATAAGAGGGTGATAGAAAGGACATAATATTCTAAAATGTCAGACTTGGAAAAACTTGAGAAGGTATTCAAGATTATGGAGTCTCGAAAGAAGAGGGACATATCAGGCCAAGGTACATTACAACGTGGCTTATAAATTATCTATGCTATTGAAATTGTTCTCATGTTTTTGGTGTTACTGTAGGTGTTGTGTTAAATTCACCCCCTATCGAAATAGTTGAATTCAGGTCCAAGGACTAGGGCATCTGTTAAAGGTTGGTTCTACTTACAAAATTGTATTTCTTGCAATCATGGTAAAAAGGTCACTTTATGTAGTAATTTTTTAATACAATACTTTGCTTCGTGTTCTAGGTAGAACCTTCATCCCAACATTGGACATTCAAACACAAGTGGGCAGCAATAATAATACTCATGGTGATAGACCACCTAGCTCGGACATATGGGAACTGAATGATCCAATGCATGGTATAGAAGGATTTTTCAAAAACATTAACATAATTAAAATGCTAGAACATTTGAGTTAATGTGTAACTAATGCAATACATTTTCAAATTCACCAGAGAATGATTTAGACCAAATGGATCCGGACGAGGATGGACCGGGCATCATGGAGGATGATGAAACAAGGGTGTTTTACCATAGAGGTAAGTTTTTAATTAACTGCATCAAAAGTAATTCCTCTTTGTATGTCATCTAATCCAAATTTTATTGTCTCATGCAGATGTTGTATATGAGTACTATAGAGAACCTAGGTTCATTCCAACGGGTCCTGACCCATATGATGGAGTGTACAATAACCTTCCTAAGAAGCACCACGTGTTGAAGAAGGCCAAAAATTGTGAGTTCTGCAATGCGAAGAGGTTCCTCGGTGAAGGGCCTGCTTTCTGCTGCAAGAATAGGAAGGTGTACATATATATATCCCAAAAGTTCCCTCTGACCTACGTTGGTTATTTATGGGTCAAACAGACAAGGATGCAAGCTATTTCAAAAAGCACATATGGTACTTCAACTCACATTTTTCTTTCACCAGCTTTGGGGGTTCCATTGATCGCCGTCTCACGTTCGCAAGAGGTACTGGTGTATATACCTTTAAGGCACATGGCCAGATTTACCATAAGCTGGATCCACTTGTGCCGGGTGGGAAAGGGCCATGCCATATGCAGCTCTACATTTATGACACGGATGATAGTGTTGCTCATCGTGTTAAGAGGTCCCCTAACTTGATAAGAACCTGATCCGCTTGATCCATGGTTTTTTCCGAGACAATCCGTATGTCCAAGTGTTCACGAGCCTAGGTACTCTTGCATATATCCAAGAGTACACAATTGAGCTGAATACCAAGATTTCTGTTGATCAGAGGAGGTATAATGCACTCAAAATGGAGCAGATTGCAGCTATCTGGGTCGATGCCAATGACTCTCAGCATAGGTTCTCATGGGGCATAGTGATATATGGGAAATCAGATGATCCACACTATATTAGGGTGTACCATGGCTGTTATGACCCATTGGCATATCCTTTGTTTTTTTTTGGTGGTGAGGTTGGCTGGGAGGACAAGACGATAGAGTTTCGAGATCCACCACCATCAAAGCTAAAGCGGAAGTATACAAAGCGTAAGAGGAAAGGTATGCACATTTAACATTTGTTTCTTACTTAATCCATAAATTTATTGCTCCCACTATATGAAATTTCATGAAATATGTTATAACATAGATGGAACTAAAGTCGATGTGGGTGATCGACCAAACAATAACCACTGTGTTATTCAAGGACATAAAAAAAGAGCTACTCATGGTATGCAACATTTTTCATGTGCTTTCATATGCACTTCACTCATTGTGTTTGTAAACATTTTTTTGTTTCATAGATCTGCCTATTGATGAAGCAGATGACACTGCATATGGTGACTTCATGAAAGAGGAAGGTGTGTTATGCTGATAGGCCATATTATATAGTTCAGAAATCTAAGATTGAAAGGTAAGATGACGATTCAGTTTTCCATACTTTTACAGGAGGTGAGCATGATAATGATAATGAGGAAAACATGTACAGTGATGTTGAGGGGCTAGGTATAGTTTCAAATCATCCGCATCTAATAGAAAAATGTTGAAAAGATGGAAAATAGATTGTTTTACCTAATGTGTTAACATATATATTTGTTTTAGACACCAGAGGATCACATCTTTATGTTAGTGCGAGGGAATACAAGTGCTACAAGCTGTAGATTCGTGAAGGCCAGTTCAACGTATTCTTTCATGCCCGGCATCTTTAGCCAAGTTAAAGAGCCCTGATGATAGGTACATATCAGCAGAAATTCCTGACCCAAAGAAATATCCTAAGTTGCACCCGCTTGTAGCCAAGCATATGATGCACGGTCCTTGTGCAACTCTCAATAAAGATTGTCCATGCATGGTCGATGGGCAGTGTCATTTTCGCTATCCTTGGCAGTTCAGTGAAATGACACAACTAGGAAAGGACACATATCCAATGTATAGAAGGCGGGAAGATGGGTCAAAAGTGAAGGTTAGGGGAGAGGAATTGGATAACAGATGGGTGGTTCCTTATAACCCAGTGCTCCTTATGAGGTATAACTGCCATATCAATATTGAGATTTGTAGCAGCATCAGTTAAATATCTATACAAATACATTTATAAAGGTCATGATCGAGCATCGTTTATTGTTGATGCAAAAGGAAATGAGCATGTGGTAATCAAAGAGATCAAGCAGTACCGTGATGCAAGGATAATAACAACTATAGAAGCGGTCTACAGGTTGTTTGGTTTTAAGTTGTATTCAATCTAGCCGCCTGTCCTACAGATGCAAGTACACCTTCCTGGTATGCACATGGTTGCCTACAAGTCAACAAACAACCTGAAAGATGTTGTGGAGTGTCAGAAATCCCAAAGGTCAATGCTAACTGAGTACTTCAAGATGAACATGTCCAATCCTAAGGCCTGCCAATACCTGTACAAAGAGTTTCCAGAGTACTTCACGTGGAACAAATCTGGAAATTTTTGGAAATCTAGAGTTGCAAAAAACAGGCTTCAGATTGGTAGATTGGTATATGCAAATCCACGTGAAGGTGATAGATACTACCTTTGGGTGCTGCTGAACCATGTGAGAGGTGCAACCTCATATGAGAACCTCAAAACATGGTGTGGTATTACATATGAGACTTTTAGAGCAGCTGTCGAAGCCACGGAGTTTGTAGATATTGATAAGTCATTAGATGAGTGTCTGACTGAATGTGCCATGGTCAGGTTTCCTTCTTCTTTCCACAGGCTTTTTGCCACTATTATGGTTTTCTGTGAGTGTGCCGACATATGCCATCTTTAGGACAAGCATTATGAATCATTGGCTGAGGATTTCCGATGTACTAATGACAACTACACTATGGTTGAGCAGATGGTGCTCCGTGATATTTCATACCATCTAACATCCTTGGGGAAAGACATTAGGCACTATGGTCTTCCAAAACTACATGAGTCAGGTTAGTTTGTTCTAATATTTGTATGGAAAAAAATTAATTGTCTTTGAATTTTGCACGTCATTTGTACAATTGGTTATAACATTCCAAAATTTCCTTGTGTGTGCAGACAATCAACGCTCTAGAGACCATTACAGAGAGCTTACAGAGGAGCAGAATCTCGGTTATGAAGAGAAACACCTGGAGATCATAGATACGCTTAATGCAGAACAAAGGGCAGGTTTCGAGGACATACTTGACCATGTTATGAAGGGCAAGGGATAGGTTTTCTTTGTGGATGGTCCCAGAGGCACCGATAAAACCTATCTATATAAAGCATTGCTTGCAAAGGTGCACTCTATGGATCTTATTGCCATTGCTACAGTAACATCTAGTACAGCAGCATCCATCATGCCTGGTGGACGCACTATGTGTAGTTTTACTCAGTAGAGTGGGATAGCCAAAATGCTTAGGAGAGCATCTATGATAATTTGGGATGAGGTAGCAATGACTAAGAGACAGGCAGTTGAGGCACTAGACTGGACACTACAGGATATAATGGAGTGTACGCAGCCATTTGGTGGTAAGGTCATGTTGTTTGGAGGTGACTTCAGACAGGTTCTTCCTGTCGTGTCGCATGGTACAAGAGCACAAATCGCAGATGTTACTTTGCTTAGGTCATACATATGGGAAAGTGTTCGGCGTATACGACTAACCCAGAACATGAGAGCACAATCAGACACATGGTTTGTAGATTATCTGCTGAGGATCGGTAACGACACTGAGGAAATATTTGGTGATGACTATATGCAGTTGCCTGATGATATTCTGATTGATAGCCCTTCAGAAGACATCTGTATTGATACGCTTATTGACCACGTATTCCTGAACCTTGATGTTAATTGTACATCTGCAGCCTACATGCGCGAGCGTGCAATCCTTTCCACTAGGAATGAGCACGTGGATGTAGTGAATGCACTAATGCTTGAATGGAAACGCATTTGTAGGCACAACAAAGTTCTAGAATCTTGGGAAGACTTCAAATTTCTTTTTAGAGATGCATTCATTCCTAAATATTATGCTGATTATTTGCTTGCTAAATTAGACAACTTGAGGCAAGGTAGTAGGACTGTGAAAGAATACTTCCATGATTTTAAAATTTGTATCATGTATGGTGGATTAGATGAATGCATGGAAGATGTGATGACTAGGTTCATGAGAGGGCTCAATTCTGAAATTCGAACTTTGTTAATTAGCAAATCATGCATGCATATTGCTCAATTGTATTGTCTTGCTCTCAATGCTGAAAAGGAGATTCTATTATCTGTGAATACTTGCAATAATGATGTGACCCATAATGTCCAAAATTTGTCCACCCTGCATGCTAATGAAGAGCAATGATGAGGACATCACATGCTCGGATACAACCATATTAGTATCTTTTGACTCCGAGGTGAAACAATTCTTTATCATAATTATATGTGATACATTTGATGAATTGATGCTGCACCATGATGTGTATTCGTTGTCAATTTCAGAAATACATACATGGATCAAAAATAGTGTTAAACACACATGGAAGGCATGGAGGACCAAAGAAGTAGATTGGGGGCCAAGTCCAAGTATTCCTAACGTCCTCCACCAGGCCACCACGTCACTTTTGGCCCAAGGAAAGAAAGAGATCCAATCCAACACGTTTTGGTGCTGGATTCGGACTACAGTTCTGGCCCAACTTGCAACGACCGCCACGACCTCATCCGGACTCCGTTTTGGGCGTTCAAGTACTCCTTGGAATACTTATGAAGTCTATTTTTATATGGATCCGGACTCATGTCCATATCTATTCTGAGGCGGCCGCAATCATCGAAATACTACCGAGAGGTTTTCTGTCCACAGGTGCTGCGTCGCCCTATTTTGGCCCGATGGGCCGTGTATCAAGTTGGGTCCATTAGGGACGTGTCCTAGGGTTGGAGCACGACCCCAACACCCCCCTGGTCGTCCTCCTAGGTATTAATAAGGATTAGAGCCGCCACGAACAGATTGGGTTTTGTTTTGATGTAAGTTTAGCCATTGCTACTTCCTTGTAGACGCGTGTGTCAACTAGACCATCCGTTCTACTCGATTCGGAACCCCAAATTTGTGATTTCAGATTGGTTTTCATCTCCATATTTGCAATTGAGTTGCTTGTTCTACTTGTTCTTGCTTGTTCTTCGATTGCTTGCAGGACGATTGCCCTAGTGGCCGGGTGACGCGCTCCACAAGATCGCGGCAGCCATTGGAGGTGGTGTATCGGTTGCTAAGGCGCAGCTTGGAAGGCTGTAGTCGGGCCGTGAACGTCGTCTCCATCCACCAATCGAGTTATCCACGCCTCTCATCGAAAGATCGGGAATCAACCCTAGCGGGTTCATATCAGGTTCCCCGGTAGTAAAATGGTGTACTACAATTTTGACTCGGTAGAGAATGACCCACGGAATAATTACCCCTTAGACTTTCTCAATTCAATCACACCAAATGGGTTGCCTCCACATGAGCTTGTGAAAGAAGAACTGCTCTGTTATCCTACTTCGAAATCTTGATCCTGACAATGGCCTTTGTAATGGCACCCAACTAATTGTGAGAGGATTTCAGAAAAATTCTATCGATGCTGAGATTGTTAATGGCCAACATGCAGGAGAAAGGGTATTCATACCCAGGATACCAATGTCTCCTTCCGAAGATCTGTCCCTACCGTTCAAGTTTAAGCGCAAGCAGTTTTCCATCTGCTTGAGCTTCGCAATGACCATTAACAAGGCGCAGGTCAGACAATACCAAATGTAGGTATCTACCTCCCCGAGACTGTCTTTTCTCATGGGCAGCTGTATGTAGCACTATCTAGAGGTGTTTCTTGTAAGACAACGTGGGTTCTTGCTAGAAAAAATAAGGATATAGATCCTACTAGAAAAGGAACAAAGAATATTATCTACATGGATGTCTTGGAGTCATGAGGTATGTTAGTTTTGTAATTCTTGATTTATTATGATGTTAGACCCTAAACCCTAATACGAGGGTTAATTCACGAGACGAATCTATTAAACCTAATTAATCCATAATTAGCACATGTTTACTGTAGCATCACATGTTCTAATCATGGATTGATTAGGATTTTGGATTCATCTCGTGAATTAGTCCTCATTCATGCAATTATTTTTATCATTAGCCTATATTTAGTACTCCTAATTAGCATCCAAACATCTAATGTGACTTGGGCTACTAAATTAACTAAATGGTTGCCGTGCTACCGTATCTCGTATCTATAAATATGATTGAATCCATACATTTGGATATTAGCCCCGCTGCTGAATAACTTATGCATAGCCGATGCAATTGTTTAAATCCACACAATTGTTAATTCTATCTTATTAGTAACAATTATTTGTCATGTTCTAATTATACACGTGCCTGTGGCACATGCACATCCACTAGTGTGGGACATAACGCTACCCCCTATTAGTCTAATAAACCGGTAAACCCACTGGTAGTACATTCACGTTTCGTGGCTGGCTATGGAGCCATCAAATCTTTTGGCGCAGAACGATGTGGCTATATATGTCAGTTGTCAGACCGTCCATGCTTGTGCCAACTTGTCTAGAACATTCCCATCAGAACTTGTTTAAGGGGGTGTTTGGATACCAGGTGTTAAACTTTAACAGTGTCACATCGAATGTTCGGATGCTAATTAGGAGAACTAAATATGAGCTAATTATAAAACTAATTGCAGAACCCTATGCTAATTCGCGAGACGAATCTATTAAGCCTAATTAATCCATCATTAGCAAATGGTTACTGTAGCACCACATTGTCAAATCATGTACTAATTAGGCTTAATAGATTCGTCTCGCGAATTACACTCCATCTGTGCAATTAGTTTTATAATTAGCCTATGTTTAATACTCCTAATTAGCATTCAAACATCCGATGTGACGGGTGTTAAACTTTAACACTAGTGAGCCAAACAGGCCCTAAAACATGATGCGTGTGACCAACTTTAAGTCTGAGGACACGGTCTTTAGTTGCTTGTCGTGCCATCTCGATCGGCATCTGCCGTAGAAACTCATGTAATTTCATTAGTTGCGAGACACAATGCAGATTATGAGGCTGTTGGGGCTCTGCCCCTCCTGTTCCTAAAAAAAATATGGGACCTCATGAATCATGATGGACTTAGCTCAGTTGTCCACTGCCTAATTTTTAGTTGCCACTAATTGAGTGCTAGTAATTGCATTTTTTTCGAGTCCAAACAATGCCATATGACTCAGGAAATGTTTGGTTGCCAGCCGCAACGCGTCACGCCACCGGTGCAACAGTCACATTAATTGGAGGTCACTGCTTGGTTCACTGCTATCCTTTGGCTGCCATGGTATTTCGCAGTTGTTTTTGACGCTATGGGCGTGGCGCTGATTTTTGACGCCGCAGGTTCGGCGTGGCAGCTTGAGGCCAGCAACCAAGCGCGCACTCAAAATTTGGCATGCTTGGCTCGTTTTACATATGAAAGGACTTGGGTTCTACCACCCAGTAGTCAAATATTTGGCAGAGCACGACAGCTACCTCGATAAAACTTTCCATTCTCACAACGATTTCTTGGAAGCTAGATTCATTTCGTTAACACAAGTGTGCAGCCAGCGGATATAATTCACATAATTCCATTTAATTGTGAGATAGGAGTATGGATTTTTTTTAAAAAAAAATAGTATGAACACTTTTGAAACTATGGTCCTTATCGATTGCCAACACTCTAGTCGGGTCGGGGTGTCAAACATTGGTCAAATCGAACCCCGCAGAGCAGCTCGATTGAGGGGGTGTTTGGATACGAGGTGCTAAACTTTAACAGTGTCACATCGGATGTTCGGATGCTAATTAGAAGAACTAAATATGAGTTAATTATAAAATTAATTGCAGAACCCTGTGCTAATTCGCGAGACGAATCTATTAAGCCTAATTAATCCACCATTAGCAAATGGTTACTGTAGCACTACATTGTCAAATCATGGACTAATTAGGCTTAATAGATTCGTCTCGCGAATTATACTCCAACTGTGCAATTAGTTTTGTAATTAGTCTATATTTAATACTCCTAATTAGCATCCAAACATCCGATGTGACTGGTGTTAAACTTTAACCGGGTGGAGCCAAACAGGCCCTGATTGTGTCGTGATTTTTGTTTTCGCCTCTTTAAGTCCTCGACCCATCGAATTTCGCCTTTTGTTTCTCCACTCTTCTTAGGGCCTGTGGCAACCAGCTGTTAAAGTTTAACACCCGTCACATCGGCTGTTTGGGTGCTAATTAGGAGTATTAAACATAGGCTAATTACAAAACTAATTGCACAGATGGAGTATAATTCGCGAGACGAATCTATTAAGCCTAATTAGTCCATGATTTGACAATGTGGTGCTACAGTAACCATTTGCTAATGATGGATTAATTAGGCTTAATAGATTCGTCTCGCGAATTAACACAGGGTTCTACAATTAGTTTTATAATTAGCTCATGTTTAGTTCTCTTAATTAGCATCCGAACATCTGATGTGACACTGTTAAAGTTTAACACTTCGTATCCAAAACACCCTTAGTTTCGTATTCTACCGGGGGCAAAGAAACAACCGCGGCAAAAAGGTCACCAAGCAAACGAAGCATCAGCAGCGGCGACAAAAATTCTAACTCGCCCCAAATTTTTACCGCGAGCGCCGCGCCGGGCGGCAACGGTAAAACACGAACAGACGCAGCACGGCGGCAGAGGCGCCGTCGGGAACCTAGAAGCCAGGCCAGTCCGAGAAAGCAGACCGCGTCCATAGACCGAAAACCCACTGACAACCTGGTCCACGGCTCTACCCCACGGGTCTCAAGACCCTTGCCCACCTAGACCGCGCCCACGCTGCCCACGCGGCTCACGCAATTCTCTCCCGAAACTCTCCTACCTTTTCGAATCCGAGCGGGGCTTCCCCTACGAGAAGCCCACCCACCAAATCCACCTGTAAACCCACTGACACTGGGCCTTAACCGGAGACCTCGCATACGGGACCCACAGATCAGTTGAGCGAGCCGCGTAGATATTTCTGGCGGTTTCGGAGAGGGAGCGGTGGTTTCAAATACCCCCGCCCCACCTCCTCCGCCTTCGCCGTTCCCCTTCCTTCCTCAGCACCCCACCCGCCTCCGTATCCTCCAAGCCCCCCACCAACAGCTTTCTTCCCCTCTCGCTCTCGTTGGGGTCGCTAGGGTTTGGGAATTCGAAGGGCTTCCCTCGCAATGCCGGAGGCGGAGGCGGTGGGAGCGGGGGGCCGCGGCGAGGAGGCGGAGCCGGTGACGCCGCAGCCGCAGCAGCAGCAGGAGGGGCCCCAGGCGGTGGACGATCGGCGGCTGCTGCGGTCACAGTACCTCGCCGTGAAGAGCCTCATCAGCGGTAGGGGGCGCGAAACTCGCGGCATTGGTTCCTGATCGCGGTTTGGTTGTTTGGTTGAGTTTGATTTTGGGGGTATGTTTGTGTCGTGCGCAGATGAGAAGGATGATATGGCGAGCGCGGACTCCGAAAATTTCCTCTCCATCATCAACAAGGTGGAGAGCCTGCACCAGCAAGGTAAGGACATCCCCTTTCGCTGGCCCGCCGGGCAATTTTTGGTTTTGGGTGGCGATTTCGTCCCCTGCAGTTTCGGAAGGCACCAATTTTTCTGTCAGTTAACATGTGTGCGTGTGTTTTCCTGAGCTGTCCGTTGGATGGTTTATCTCAGCAGTGAATTTTGCATGTGGTGCTTTTTATTGCGCGAAAGCTCGCTCCAATGTCTCATGTCTGCGTTTTATTAATGTACTCTTCTACAAAGTTAATCTATTTTGCATTAATGTTGCATGACCACTGCATCCTTTGTCAATGAGTCGCTGAGATGGTCGTACTGTTTAAGGCATCAAGTTCTGCCAGTCAACATGTGTGTGGATGGTTTATTTCAGTAACGAATTTTAAATATGTTGCTTTTTATTACGTGAAAATTCGCTCCAATGGCCTGCAATCATCTATTTTTGCGTTGATGTTGTTTAATGGCTGCATGGTTTGTCAATGAGTCGCTGAGATGGATGCTACATTTTTATTTAGAAGAAGAAATATGCAACTGTAATTTGGAAAATATTAGGTAACAGAGGGGAACATTATGCCATTTTTGCTGGCCAGTTGACCTCTTTCAATGCAGTACTAGCACATGCCATCTTATCAGTAGGTTTTTAAGAAGCATGGAATTGAAACTTGAAACATGTTGGATAATACACATAGTCTTCTGCCATGCCAAGATGTTCAGTTATGATAATATCAAGTTTATTTCTCGTTGAACTTTCACTGCCTTTGGCATCAGAGGGTACTATTCTACCGATTGCTGATGCTAGGGGCAGGTTCCAACTTAATTACTAACAGCAACAGTGGTGTCTCTGTGCTCCAGTCCAGAGGCCAAGGGAGCAGATAGCTGATGCAGAAGCCCTGCTGGACCTTGCCACCAGTTTGGTAACATCAGTAAGGTCCCATTCAGTTCTGGGAATCACGCCTTCTGATTTCGTTGCTGGACTGCTGAAGAAGTTTGGAAAGCAAAGGGGTCCTGATGATGAGCATGCCTCGTTGGACTGGGCTCGTGTTGGGCGTGCTGCCTCTCATGTTTTCATGAACGCTGCTGGATGTGCCACCATGTAATGGGAATCCACTGTTTTTTTGAGTTTACCTTTGATGGTTGCAATTTCCAAGGACTTGAAATATTGTTTCTGTTTTGATAGGGTTGGCCCTATGAAGACAGAAGTGAAGCCGCGAAGGGTTTGTATTAGAAAAAAGAGGACTGCAAGACCTCGTGGAAGTGCTCGTCCTGAACAGGTGCACTTCTGTGTGGTTAATTTAATGGCAGTAATGAGCAGAACTTTGCACTGGTTTACTGGGTATGCTGATGTGGTAGGCATCATATTTTCTTCACAGTAAGATGGGTAGCATAGCATTGCTACCATGGCTCACATGTAGTCAAAAATATCAAAACATTGCCACCATAGCATTGTGGGTAATTTCTGTCAAAAAAATACAGGTCTGTTTATTTACTGCACTATGAATGTCATGCTGATACAGGGATGAATTTAGCGAGGTCTACAATCAAATCCATATTTCCTTTGACATGACTGCAAATTCTAGAGCCCCGTCAAATTTCTTCATCTTTATGTTTGTATTCTGGCGTTCCACATGTATCTGTTAAGTAAATAGCTAATCTCAGGTTTGGTGTTTCTACTTGTACCAACAAACTCTTTATCACAATATGATTATATTGCACAAAATAGCTGTGAACTATATTGGAACCACAAGATCATTATCAGTTTTATTTTGCTATCATTTTGTGATGGATGCATTAAGATGGAGACCATAGTTATTATTTTGGACATAGATGTTTGTAACATTCAAAATTCTTTCCAACTTTTCTACAGATCATTACCAACTTCTTACAATCTACTCACTCTTAATCTGCAGCTTGTGGACCCCACAGTGAAAACAAAGAGTGATACTGATAAGAATATGTCTGCTATATTTAACCTTCTGAGGAGAAAGAAAAATGCCAGGCTGGAACACCTTGTTTTAAACAGGACATCATTCGCCCAAACAGTGGAGAATGTCTTTGCCTTGTCGTTTCTAGTGAAAGATGGCAGAGTTGAAATCAATGTGAATGATGAGGGGCATCATATTATCTGTAAGGACTCTGTTGCATGGCCACTGCTTTGTTGCTGTAATATCATGGATATTCTGTAGTTTGTTATTGGTATGTCTGATATAATTCTATTGACTGAACAGATCCAAGGAACGCACCTGCCGCTAGTGCTGTTGCTTCAGGAGAAGTTGTCTACAACCACTTTGTCTTCCGATTTGATTTCGAAGACTGGAAGGTACTGTTTCAGTAAATAATTGCCATGTTGTTTCAAAATAATAATTAAACTATCAGAATAAAATCCTGCATACTCAGCATACATTTGATTTAAATATTTCATCTAGTGTGCTCATGCAAGTATGTTTTTGCTAAAGTTTCTGTGGCAAAGGTTGCAAACTAATAGCAAATTTGCATTACAGTTTCAACATAGTTCAAACCTTGTATATAAGGTAAACATGATAGTGATATATTAGGACTTCCATTTGGGAGGAATACTAAGATGAGATTTGATCTTTATCTTTTCTCTTTCTCTAGAGAAGTAATTTTGGTTTATATGCCTGGTTGACTTTATGTTAATGTGTATGACTTGCCATGTTTTTTATTGAAAGGAAACTTGCATTGTTTATCTGATGTGATCCTGCCTTACATTTGTTTGCAGCTCATGAAAGGGGTCGTTCCAGAGGGGGAAGAGCTTATGCCGCACAGGTCTTCTCAGGATGCACCTGGCGCAGCAGGAAACAGTCATCCTGAGCCTGAGCTGACCGTGCCCACACAAAGCGCACCGATCAGGAAGCGGTGCAGGAACCGTGGCCTGATCTCGCAAGATGAGACGGTTGCAACGGGGGTGCAGGAAATCATGGCAAACAGGACGGTAGCCACAGGTGCGCAGCAAGTCGTGGAAGATGAGATGCCAGCAGCCATGGGCGCGAAGGAAGTCATGGAGGACGAGACGGGCGCAGCGACAGGCGCGAAGGAAGTCATGGAAGACAAGATGGTGGCCAAGTACAGGAAGGAGGTCAATCTGACGTACAAGCGCAGGCGCCTCTTCCAGGACGGCTGATGGCCCTGACCCTGGCTGTACATGTTTAGGTAGAGATGCAGCCACGCTCACTTAGCGTAGCTTATATGCGCTTAGGGAAAGCACGGTGGCGTGGCGTGGGTTGGGCTTTTGGAATGGTTGGGTATGTCACCTTTTGGAGTTGCTCTCCAGTTTCTGGTGTATTTAAGCTGAGGTAGTTGTAGTTAATGTTAGATGCCTGTTGCAACGCTAATGCTTAGTTTGATGATGGTTGAAAAGTTTGCTTAGTCTGGTGCTCTTGCTCTGAACTAAAGCTGATTCAGGTGGCCGGGCGGCCTGAACTTGGAAGCTTGGAAATTGGAACTATGACTGTAGCGGGCTTGTGCTCTTGTTCTAAACATAAGGAATTCGATGATAGCAATTTGTGCTGTCTAGTGAGAATCCTACAGTTCTCCGTCGAGCATGTGGCATTTAAAACCTGATCCAGAATAGGAGGCAAAACAGCTACGTAACATCAATAACAGACGGGAACAAACTACGATCAATCGCAAAACAGCTACGGAACATCACAATAATGCCACTTTGGCTGTGTAAATCAAACGAACTAAATTTTCACATACTGGTATTATCAAAGAAGAAACTTCAACTCAACAGAATCACAATAATATGCCAGCAAAAAGTGCCTAACAAAAGGTACAAAAATAGGATGAGCGACAGGGGTAAAGAGAGCAAATACAGTAATCCTACAATCCTAGAGGATGGTCATTCCGAAACTCTATTGCACAGTTACAGCAGGCACGATCAATACAAGCCACAGTAAGAATCTCTCATTCAGAATCAGGCTTGCGCAGCACATTACAAAATGGGCAACTGTCCTCAGTTCTGGCGTTATTCAGCCATCTATAGGCAAAATAACCACCATTGGCAACAACAAGCACATCTATCAGGCAGCAGCAGGTTTGCGAAGCTCACTTTCGCCATGAGCAAAGTGGCACCTATCACCAAACGTGCAGGAGCCTTTATTGAAATTCTCGCACAGTTTGGTCTTGAAGTTGCTTCCAGCCCCCCCGGCGTGAGGACCCCTGCCTGGGTTGTTCTTGGCTTGTGGAGGGGCCTTACCACTGATGCGGACAATCAAATCCGTGACCATTGCGCTAGCATGCTTGATCTGGTCGAATGTTCCCTCGAGCTCAATGTTTTTAAGGTTGGGATCAGCCTCATTGTCCCGGATGGCTAGCTTGGCGCCAGTCACACGGGATATATGCTTTGTGTTGGTACCACCCTTCCCAATGATACCACCAGCAAGTGATGCATCAACACTGATCTTGGCTGTGGCTGAAGCACCAAATGTTGATGGAGGAACCATGTCTGGGACAGGCATTGGCGGGGCCATAAAGTGACCGTTGGGCCCTGGTCCCATTGGAGGAGCTCCCATTGAGTTGTCCATCTGCATGGGCTTTCCAAGCTCCCTCTCTCCATGAGCAAAGTGGCATTTGCTCCCCCATTTACATCCTTCTGCAGTGTTGTACTTGTTACACATGCGAGTCTTCACAGCAGGTGAAGGTGGGCCATCAGGAGCACCATGTCCCATAGGCATTCTCGCTGGAGGAGCCGGAACAGGCGGTCCACCCAAGTTGGTCATCTTTGCAACAGCCTGGTAACCACCAGGGAAGTTATGGAGAAAGTGGCAACTTGCACCAAAGGGGCAGCCAGCAGTGCTGCATAATGAAAACACCATATAAGCAACTGAATATGCAAATATATTTGATACCTAAGAACTACAATATGAATTGATGATCCACAAATGCAGCCAATGCTGATGAAAGAGATTATGTCACATGCTGAGTAATGCAAATATACTAGATGATTCCTAACATTGATATCCAATGAATGAAAAAGATAAGTAGATGTTACTAGAAATTCTATGGCAAGTTATGTTTGGTATAAAATGCCATTGATAATCAAGCTTTGAAGGTGTATTAGTGGTTTGACCACTCCTGCATCATAATAATAAGAAACCGCAATTGAAGAAGTGACTGGCAGAAAGCAAGTCCCCAGCAATATATTCAATCTTAATCTTCTTATCTTGATTTCTTCAATTAAACCTGTTCCATGGTGCTACTGACTGATTGTTCATCCGAGAGTAAGTTTCATGTCCTCACAACCATTGTTGCATCATTCATATTTTCAGAGTGATATACAGCAGTAGGTTCCAAATTTTACTCCATTCAGTGTTCTTAAGCAATGATTAGACAAAAATAACCTGTAGCAGAATCTTGGTTGAACCATTTGTTAGCCACAATCAAAACATTTAGCAAAATAGCAAAATTTTAATTTATGGAACAAATAATAAAATAACAATAGATGTTACCAGGTGGGAGTTGATTTTAGGTTAGATTAGAACCTGAAAAATTTGGTGCACGGCTTGGATTTGCTTCCTACACCCATTTGAGTTGTCTCGCCTTCTGTTACACCAAATTTATTACTTGCGCCAATTAATCATGTGTTGCTTTACTAGATATATTTGGCTTGGTAAAGTAATACGAATAAATAAATAAATAAATTCATTAAATAAACACAGGACACTACATTTAAAGGTTAAGGAAGAACATCAATGCTGCTGCTATAACTTCCGCTTGTCCGGTATGCAAGCAATGCCCCCAATGATTTCCTTTTTGGCAATTGCTTACAGCACCGGAAGCATTACATGTAGCAATTCTAGCTAGCGCACGAAGCATCAAAAGTTCTAGACACCGAAGGCTAAAGGATCCATGTATACAGCACAGTAGCAAAAGCAATCTGGCACACCCATTACGGCACTATTCACGCCTAATAAATTTGTAGAAGCAAAATTGCTGCTAAATCCTACACGGTGCGCAGCCTTCAGCTCCCCCCGAAACCAACCGAAAAGAAAAATCCAAACAAATCTAGGCCACTCCAAGCTCCAAACACCCCAGATCCCTCCCTCCAGCAACGGCAGCAAAAACCACGGACCCCTGCAGTTCGCAGCCAAGCCGCGAGCGGCGGACCTCAGATCCGACCAACGGCGAGCAGCTAAAAACCGTACCGAGCGGAACCTTCCGTAGAGCAGCAACCAAATCGAGAGAGAGGTCGGGAAGCCGCTCACCTCTCGCGCGCTTGGGGCCGCCCGCGCCGTTGGCGCCCTCCGGCGCGGCCCGCTTGCGGCCGGCGGCGTCCATGGCGAGCTCGGGGTAAGAGCGCGCAGTACTGGTCGACGGCAGCGGCGGTGGCGGCGGGTAGAACCCTAGCTAGGGTTTCGCCCTCGCGGGGGCGGCGGGCGGAGGAGAGAGAGAGAGGTGGGGAGGGTGGCCGCAGCGGGAGGCCCGAACGAACCAGAGACGCGCGGGCGCAAACCTGATGGGTCGGGGAGTAGGGTTCAGATCCTGGGCTGGGTTAAATCGGGTTGGGTCCGCTGACATGTGGGGTCACGATAGACGGACCCACACGTCAGCGGCAACGTCATCGAGGATCTGTTTCCGTCCGCGGTGCCGTGGCGGCTCTGCTGGCTGGCGGTCTAGGAGTCTGTGCGCCGCGCGTAGGATTCACCTCGAGATCGGGGTTCGACCTAGGTACCTACCTATCTTTTTTTGAAAAAATAAAAACCTTCGAAATAGAAAAGTCTCTAACTTCAATTCATTCCCGTTGCCGCATAACAGAACCTAAAACACAAAAGAGATAAAAAAAATTTTGACAGGCATCATGCGTGATGAACTCTGAGCAAAACTCGGGTCGGGTAAAAAAATTCCGATTATCTCGAGCCTAGAATTTGTACCCTCTGCAATCCCAGTCATACATGTTTTTCTAGCCGGGTATGGACATTTGCATTCCTTTTCAATGAAAATAATAAAAATAAATCACTCATGATGTCTTGAAAATTTTCGGACTTGTGTGGTTCTCTGTCCTAGACAGACCCTACAAGTACCATGTGCTGGGCCAAAAATGCTCAGTATGCATGGACTTGGAGGCATAAGAGGGGTGTTATACTGTAACAAACAGAAATGTAGGTAGCATTCTGAAGAAATTTTCTTTTTTCTTTTCTTTTTACAAATTTCTTTTCTCTCTTCATTTTCTCATTTGGAGGTTGGCGCGCACACCACCGGCAGAGTGAGCGACGCAAGTTCGGTTAATGCGCAGACGGTTACCTCTGTGCAGGCGCAGGTGCCGCCGCAAGCAGCCTCTTCTCGCCTTGGTTCTCTACTTCTCTTCCTGCAGAGGCAACCGAGCAGATACCGGCCTCAGACCCCAGCTAATGCAGAGCTGTTCATCGCGACACAGTTTTTGGATCCAAGATAATCAACCTGATCGGCGACATATATGTCAGACTCCATAAAACAATGCCATCATTTGTACTGTACCGACCAGACAAGCTTAACACATGAAGTTCAGAGAGTCGGAGTTCAGACTGTATTCCACACATCTTTTGGAAAGTTCACATAAAACCCTCAGTCAATCCCCTACCATGGACTCATGGGGGTAACTAGCTGAAGAAAAATGGCGCTATGAAGAAATTGGCAGCGATCGCGGAGGTGCTGGTCCCAGTGTGAAGAAAACTCCGTGCTTGAACATAATCTGTTGCTGTTCCAATCAAGAGAGGAGGAGGATTCTCTTCTGGTTCGGACGTTCGGTGAAGCACCTTGGCTTGCACTATTAGTACCTTGACCAGCTTCCGTCACTGGCCCTGTGGAAGACCCGGGACTTGTGCTTGGGGAACGTCTCTTCCCAGTCTGGGTTATTGATCAAGTATTTCCATATCCTACATCAAGAAAAAGTACAGTAGCTTCAGAGACTGAAGACAATGGAACCATCAACCACACAGCGAGACTCTTTTTCCTGTAATATATCGCATGGCTTAATTCAAGATGATGGTTAGCTAATTGCAAGTCACAAGCTGGTTAAATTATAAATAGAAGGGTAGCAGCTAGAAATATCCAATTTAGGATCCTGAAAAGTAGAGGGGAATCTAGTTTGTGGAGATATGAACCTTCTTTCATTTTCCACAAAATGAGGTGGTTCTGCAGCTGGAGAGGTGGAGCATTGCATCAGGACTTCAGAATCCGAAAGCTGGTTAAGTGAGGATGCTATATCGGCCCAATCTGGCATCCTATATGACAAAAACGAGAGATACATTTATCATCAGGAAAAACTGTAAACAAATTAGGTATGAAAGTGAAGTACTTTTAGTAGTGATAACATGTGTTCTCAGGCTATTTCCCGCAACGTTTTCTAGTTGCAATTTGTATACTTGATAACAAGAACCAAAATACTTAAAATAGCAAAGCAAAAATGTAACTCTGTAGTTCCAAACGGGATTCAAATACGAATGATCAACAAGAACATGACAAAGCTACAACGGAACTTTTCATGTGAAGATGCACTAAACAAAGGGGGATTACCATTGTTGGAACAACCATTTAGAATTGTCATATGGCACTAGCAGAAGCTTTTGCCCTTTTTTTCAAATAGTAGTCATAAACTTGTACTATTTATCATGTAGAATTTTGGATTTAACTGGGCGAAAACCATTTGTTTATGTAACTACTAATCGATAGCTCAAAGTTCAGGGGCACTTAGTCTCGAATACAAAGAGTTTGAAACATGTAAATAAAGACATCAAACATTGCTTTAAGTTAAAATGTAATGGGTAGGAGAATTTAAGATACCAGCAGGCAGGTGCAATTCGAAAAACATCACACTGAGTATCATAAGTCTCCAGTAACCTTCCTTGCCAAGTTGGATCATAAGAACAAACACTCACACGAATTCTCCTGACAACTTCATCTGGACATCTTGAGTTCATGTCAAAGCTTGCTGGCATGACAACTCCAGAAGAGGTTTGAACCTGAAGGTGGTAGGTGGGCTTATAAGAACAATTAATCCCAAGAGGAGCATTTCCGAATTCATGGTTCTTAACCCGTATTGTATGTATTAATACTTTCGGTACACACCAAATCCAGAAATGAATTTCAGGGGGGATGGAAACAAATGTGTGGATTGCAGAAACAAATGTGGGAGAGCTACATCACTTTGGATCAACCTTCTAGGGCCGTTATGTAAACAACATGAAGACTGTTATGCTCTATTTTTAACTAGCGTGGTGTACTGGTGTCAATTGGCACCAGAAATTATCAACTAACACTGTAACGGATTCTGAGGAGAGGAAATCACTAACCACAAATCCACCAATTACTGGCAGCGCATTCCCAAGTGAATCAGTCGTTGTGTTATTCTCAAGGACACAGAACGACCGGAGATGGAATTGTTGCTGGGACTTATGCAGCACTTCAACTATTTTGCAACATAGTGGATAGGAATACCCTTCCTGTTTGATGTGCTTCTTTCCAGAGGAACGGACTACCTGCAGAGTGAATAGTGGAAGTTGGTTTCACAGTTTCTTGTATCATGCAAAAAAGGAGAAATAAATACTCAACAAACTGGTGAACAGTCAATAAGTTCTGAACACAACCTTTGTCGAAGCATCAGAAAAGCCACCAATAAGGTGAACCTGCAATTAAATGCTAGTGAGAATGGCTAAAAAAGGTGCTTACTATATACCCCAAGGAGAAATTGTAGTTAAAGGTACAAACATCAAATGGTGCATTGTCATCACCAAGTAATTCCAACATCTGTTTGAGCCCTCCCTCCACAATTTTTGGGAAATCCATATGGCTAACGGAGGTCCTGGATCAAACAACAGAAGATCAAAGGCATCATCAAATGTCCTAAGTTTCAGTGCCTTAGGAAATAAAAAGAGTGATGAATTTCAATAGAAACAGTCTTACAGGATCAAATAAATGCTCACTTCCTTTTCACTTACATTCCAGTCCTGTTGTTGCGAATTACTACACCGATGCATGTAGTAGCCTCGTCTGTGCCCACTAACTATATATACAAAGAACATATCAACTCATGTATTGTTGGAATTTGAATGACATGCATAACATAGAAACTTCAAATCACTTTACAGAACAAGTTCCGAGAAGATGTCAACTTTGCAGTGATACAGAATTAAAAAAACAGGCAGCAGCAACTAGCTACAGCAAGTTAGAAACTGTTCATGAACAAGCTCTACTCTAAATGCAACGGGAAATTAAGATTGGAATCCACATATTGGCACTCTAATCCAATGCAGCTATCCTTACTCATCAAACAATTACAGCTAAAGACAGCATGCACACTATCGTATAATCATTTTTCAGAACGGATTGTGTTAGACTGAATCAGGCAGACAAAGGAACAATACATCAAACAGACTGCTCCAAGGTTGCCAAAAGGTCCGGTTCAAATAGTAGAACATCACAATTCAGGAAATTGTTCACAATACACATTAAAACCTACAAAATGAATAATAAAAAGTGCCAAAGTAAAAAGGGGTACCTAAGATGACTGCCAAACCCCGATTTTACAGAAAGCAACAGGAAGCACTAACAATGTCCCCAAAGCTCCCAGCACAAGAATCCTCGCTTTATCATTCGCCCCCAAAAGGTCTCTGCTTTGTCCCAAACCAATTCCCAAATCGTGTGAAGTGAAACTACCCAAGAACTGCCCCTCCACCGCTTCAGAACCTCACACCTTTCTCTCGACAGCAACGCACATGATTTGGCCCAGGAAAACAAAATTCACCTTTACGGCTCAGATCATTACTTAGCCACGCATCATGAGCTACACAAGAAACTCCCTCCATAACCTCCCAAGATCCTCATTTTTCTCACCCAAAAGCCGATAAAGAAAAAACGAGCCACACAAATTGCCCTGTTCTACTCGATCAACCCGCGAAAGCCTGGGGAGATAAGAAAGCGACGACCTTGAGAGTTGAGACCCTCCCTCTACGCTTACCTCGACGCGCGCCGGATCCACCGTGGCGTACTCCCGCTGGAAGACGTAGACGTGCCTGGGCGCCCCCTCCTGCTCCGCGGAGATCCGCCTTTCCGGCGTGGCCTTGAGCCGGTCGGCCGCGTCGCGGAGCCCGGGGTGCCCCGTGAGCGCCGCCACGAGCTCCATCCCGATGGCCCCCTGCAGGGGACAGACAGACCGGGCGCCGTAGGATCAGAGAGACGGAACGGAAGCGCCTGCAGACGAGCGCATCAGAAGTGGGCAGCAGTACGCACCGCGCGGGAGGCGGCGCCGGCGGAGGAGGAGAGGACGGGCTCGCCGTCGATGAGGAGCATGGCGCCGGCGACCGTCTGAGTCGGAGGAGAGCTGGAAAGGGTGGTTCAGACTCGAAAAGTCGTGCAGGGAACGAAATTCCAAGCTTTGTCGCGCACGTTTTTCAGGGGTCCTTTCTGCTCCTCCGTCCCAAATGATGTAAAACCACCTGCAGATTGGGACGGAGGGATTGGAACGGAGGGAGTAGATTTTAGCTTGCGCAAGTAAGGATCGCAGTAAATGTAGTCAAAAGATCATGTTTAGCTGCGAGAAACGTTTCAATTTCTTCTTACCAAACGGTGTTTTTAAGAGAAACGTTTCACTTTTTTACATTACAAGCAAAAGGTGTTTCACTGCTTCTGATTCACTTCCTTCTCATTTAAACTATCATCATTTATCAGAATCAGAATCTTTCGAGTGATCCAAATGATTTCAGTGATACATTGAAGAAACGTTTCAATAAATGAATTCGGAACTCTACCAAACGGACTAAAAGAAACTACAGCAAAGGTTTTAGTTAATCAAATGACGATGCTAGATTTTAGTCTATCACTACAAATCCACAATAAAATTAAAATAAAAGGAAAGATAAAATAAGTTTTTCATAACCACGACAAACTTTAAGGTTAGTATTGGATGATTGAATGCATATTCGCGTGTATATTGGTGTCTGTACTAAAAATATAGTTTTGCATGCAAAAGAAAAAAAAAGAACGATGTGAGTTTGGTGCTCTTGTGATTTTTCATTTACATGTGTGATTGTTTACACACGTGTTCTGCTTGATTTCCGTTACATTTGTGACTACATCAAGGATAACTATGTGTGATACGATTTTCCATTACATGTGTTGTTTACAAAGGTGTTCCTCTTGATTTCCATTACATATGTCAAGGGTAATACGTGTGCATTCCTAGTTTCCCTTTTATTTTCATTATTCGGAGAGCAATCATACGCGTTTTTACTTTGCAAGAAGACCATCATATCAGTCAACGACTGTGATATGAACTTTTCTTGTTTTAGAAAAATGTAGCTACGCGGTAGAGCTACTAAGGTCCCGTTCGAGCACACAGACTAAAAATTACAACTAAATATGAACTAATTGTGAAAATAATTGCATAAGTTATGTCTAATTAATGAGTAGAATCCATTGATCGTTCATGATTAGTTAAAGTTGTGCTACAGTAAACATGGACTAATCATGGTCTAATTAGGATCAATGTGTTCTACTCATCAATTAACTGTGACTTATGCAATTAATTTTGTAATTAGCTCATGTTTAGTTCGGAGGCTCTAAATGGGGTCTAAGGTCTCATTTGAAGACCCCAACTAAATTTTAGTTGACTAAACATTAGCTTTACGGCCTGTTCGCTTCAGCTTATTTAGCCGGCTTATCAGCCACCAAACAGTATTTTCCTCTCACAACAAATCAGCCGTTTCAGCTTTTCAGCCGGCTTATAAGCTGAAGCGAACAGGCCCTTAGTAGCTCCAAACGGGTGGACTAAAAGGTAAACTACAAACTACAACTAACAGCTAAAAGTAAACATGTAGCAAAAGTCACTTTTACCCACACCACCAACCCATTCTTCCCCTCTCTCTCTCTCCTTTCCTATCCAAAGGTAAAATAAATTCTATGCATCTTCTTGTTGCCTTCTAGTCCTAGGATCCAAACATGGCAGCTAAAGTTTAGTCACCTAAAAGTGTTACTCCTAATTAAAAATTAGTTTTAGACGATCCAAATAGGATCCGAACTTGATCGGCTCATGCCTTTCTCTAACACGTGTTTTCAACTTATGATTATTAGGCTAGTCTTAGTGGGAGTTTTACGGAGAGTTTCATGAGCATTAATTTTCATGCGACATAACCAATTTTGCTGACTTAGCAGGGTATTTATGAGGAGAGAGAAAGAATTTTCAATCTTGCTAACTGTACAATAACATTGTGCACTGGATGTGGCCTTAGCGGAGAGCAATGTCGTGGAAAGTTTGTGCGTTCGCTTTTACTGGACGAAGTTTACATCGGAGGGTTTATTTGCTGCTCATAAACATAGACGCATCACGGATCCGATTCGACTGGATTGCATAGGCACGTCACCCGCCCAAGCATAAACATCACGCGGTACGAAGCTGATTCGGATGATGACGGTGATCGATGCTGATGGTTCATTCTGCCAAGAATCCCAAGATGGAGCCAAACGAAGCATCTGGACTCTTCACAGCAGCACCTGAACATTCCTTTTAGTCGGATTGCCCTGCAGATTGATGGATGGAGCCGACCACATCCCTCCGCTTCTTGCTGTATTGCATGGCCTGTTTTGATAGGATTAGGATGAGCCTGATGTTGATGCTAATCAATGGGGCCGGGCCAGCGTTCTGTTATGACCAGAGCTGCAGAGCAGCTGAGGCATTCCAGTCTCTCGCTGCTTCTTCCTCCATGTGGGTCAGGTTTGAATATCGAGCATTTCAGAGAACTTGGGGTGAATCTCCCTCTTCGGTCTGGCATTTGTTAAATTTCGATCGCAGAGATTATATGTGCGGCTTCCTTGTAGATGGAGTCTACAATGAAGTTCTTTGGAGTTGTAATGATAAATAGCCAAATGTATTGGATGATACAGAGGTACGGGCATCTTTCACATCCTTAATGAAATAGTCTCTTCGTCTAAATTTTTTTTTACCAACCCACTAGCCATCCACTGGCCACTGCCACAAGGCCCACCACTGTTGGTGTGTCGCCTCACAATTTCACACGCCATCTCTGCCGTACCAACCGCCTCCTAGAAACCCATTCTAGGCCTGAGAATTCAACCCCACGCCTTAGCAACATGTAGGCTCTGCAAATCCAAAGAGGCTTGTTGGTTGCCATGAAATTAATGTAAACTTATCTAAAATTTAGGAGACATGTATAGATACTTATTTTGTCAGTTTTTATCGGCATAGCAAGCAGGCCCGGTCCTGAGGTTTTGAGGGCCGGGATGGAAAAAAAAGGAACCTTTTAATATAAACATTCACTTACGTTTACAAATAACCGCATGTAAGAGTTTGTCGAAATGCTTATATTACGCTCGAAAAACTTTAAATAAATCATCTACTTGTATGTTTTTCCTTTTCTCATCGTCTGATGCATATTTTTAGATGACAAGACGATCATAATCCTAATAATTAAAAAATGATTAGCAATTGAATGCTAGTGCAAAGCTACAAAAACACTAAACTTTACTTCATCAAAGAAGTGACAAATCGGAGTATTATCTATCTCTAATCAATGCCCAATCCATCGATTGTTAATGGACTGTTGTAATATCAATTCGTCGTGTATTTCTGTACACATAGACTACAATCTAGCTATACGAGAGATACCTGGTCCGTGATTGGCGATTTGGAGTCTGGCGATCGTGGATAGCGGAATAATTGTGGCGGTGATCAGCATGCATCCGTTCTCGGCCTCGCACGCAAAGCAGGAGTGGCTGTCCCATCTCTATTTTCTAGCCGGCGGCTGCGTGGCTGCAATGAGCCGATGCCGCGGTGGACGGAGGAGTCACCGGCCGTCGTCCTGCGCGCAGTCCACGGAATCGGAGTCGCGGGATCACGTACGGCGGTAAGGGGAGAACGAGCACTCGCGGAAGTTTATCCGAAACTTGGCAACTCGCGACGTTTCGATGACTGGATACGCGTATACTGCTACTCTATGCCCATCTTCCCCAGCAACACCAATTGTGATAAATGCCTGGCCACTGTGTCATCTTCTCGATGCCCCTACCTTCTCGTTCATGCCTACCTTTAACCATACCAGAATCAGTATTTTTCGAAATTCCCTACTTTGCCCACCATCCGGCCAGCGGCAGTATTGTTGCCTCACCTTGCTCACGGACTGTTCTTTCTCTTGGATTTTATAGCACGAGGGATAGAGATCCTTGAATCCTAAACCTTGACGCTCTTCCATCCTTGACAAGTAGTTCTTCTATGATAACTCCTACTTGTCCCACTTCCACTTGACAAGTAGCTGATTGAATGATTATTGCCTAACAAAAATAAAATGCAACCACCATGCGGCCCGTGTCATGCCACTCTAGCCCACCTCGAATCATCTCCCCCGACCCGCTGCGGGCGGAGCCGGAGCATATGGTTGGGCTTGCTTGAGAGGCCCAGCAGCAAGTGCCCTGGGACCGGACGGAACTTTTCCCCCAGTTCTCTCCGGCCCACCTTGCCCTCGTCTCGGCCCGACGCATCATCTGTGCTGCCCGACGTCTCCCCGATCTCCGCTCCTCTCGCACCCTTCTACTCACGACGGCGGCGGCGGCGGCGGCGGCGACGGAAGGCGGCGCGGTGGCAGGTCGGTGACTGGCGAGCGATGGCGCCGCCGGGGTCGCGGCGTTGGGCGTACGTGCGTCTCATGGCCGGGACCATCCTCGGCGGCGCGCTCGGGTTCTACGTCATGCACCGCGTCGAGACCTCCTACAAGGCACGCCGGATCTCGCCCTGCCCTGTCCTGTGTCTCGCGCCGCCTCCGCTTCCTCGATTGCTCACTCCGCGTTTCTCTTGCAGGCGAGGATGGAGGAGAGGCTGCGGAGGTACGAGGCGCACATGCTCGCCAAGGCCCAGGAGGCGCAGCAGCTGCAGGACGAGGCGCAGCGGGAGGATAAGGCCCAGCTCCTGCCCGATTCGTGACGTCCTCCTCCTCTTGCGCGCGCTCGCTTCCCTGAATTGTTAGGTACAAGCTGCTTCTACTAGTACTAGCTTTGCTTTTCTGAGGGTCTTGTGTGGGAGGTAAAATTGAATTTGATGGGGGGAATTTCGGCCATTTCGGTCTCCATTTAGCCTGCATTTCTCAGTTTAAGCTCATTGCATTGTGATCTGGTTCGATGGCTTTAGTCTGTACATTTTGTTCGGGCACACATATTCATCTGATGCAGCCAAAAGAATCCGATGTGTGCCTTGCTAATTAACAACTCCGCAGATAGTATTGTTGATCCCTGACAGGGCATAGTACTCTGGTTCTTATATATGGATTAAAGTGTAAACAATTAAGGATAGGTTGTAGAACGAGCTATCCTGTTTGAGGATAGTCAATAAGTGTGGCTTAATCTAGTACTTGAGTAGTATTGGCATTAGCGGGTGTGTTTGGTTTGTGCCGGAACCAGCCCTTAATAACCTCCTAGCCCAAACTACTGTAATGTGCATGGAGCAAATCAACAAATGGTCAAGCCTGGTAATGCCAGTGGCCTTGGTACTATTGAATTGTCAAAATCATTTTTTGGATCATCCCATGGATGTGCTATATTTAGGTTAAACATTTTGCCTAAATCTTTGTAGTGTGCTTGATTGGGCCACTCAACAGCAACACAAAACCTGTCTTTCCTGGACCTGGATCATTCAAGAACATAACACATCTTGAAAGAGTGAGCATGGTAATGGCATAAAAGGTTAATACAATTTTCAGGCCTCAATCTGCTGACAAGACAATACACAGATCGAATAGAGTAAAATTGCTGAAGGTCTTTCCCAAGGAATGAACCTGTAATGAGTAGGCGTGTAAAACCTGAAAGGATATGATCTTTTCTTTCATGGCACTTGGTTGCTCAATGGGAGGTTGGAATTGTTGAAGAGAGTTCTGCTCTTCAACTCTTGGACTTTAAATGGTCACTACTAGTCTATATATTTTGCGGACAGAGTAACAACTGAGGATATAATTGAGATAGGAAGTGCTATTACTCTCTGGCAACATGCATTTCCCCTATTGTAAATGACAATTAGTTAAGTTCCTAACTGATTAATCCTATGCATGCTCATCAGAAGATGTAGGTAAATGCCAAAAGCTAATGATGAGGACCTGAACTATGCATTTCAACACATATCCAACTTTTTTATCTGTCAATTTAAGACTACCATGGTTTGTGACTGTAGTTCCGAAAAGGGACTCTTTCTATTTGCGCAATTCCTCTTATGGCTCATCTGTGAAATTGCCTTCTTTCTGATTGTATCATTGTCCTAATACTACGGTTTGTGAGTATAAAAGGTTCTCTAGGAATCTCTAGGATACTACAATACCTGAAAATCCTCACAAAAGTATTAGGTGCACAAAACTATAGGCGAGCATATTTACAAGCTCAATATAACTCATTGTATTGTAATCTAAATGCACGAAATGAGGGGTGGGTGTTACCTCGTCCCATTTGGGCTGGCTTAGGACGATGGATTCCCACCTCTCATTTGAGCCACTCAGATTAAATCCAATGGACTAGATTGAGTTTGTGCACATGTTCACTGATATAATCATGTGCATTTGTGCACTTGATCTTTCCTCTACATAGTGCTGATGATAGTTCATTTTCTTCATTTTTTGTTTCATCCCTAATCATCCTCGATAGCTTTTCTCATTACATCCTGAATGCACACCAGTTTAACTTATATCAGATGGAATTGAACCAACCTTTTACACATGCCCTTTTGCAGAATAACATAGTGCATCAGGGCACAGGAATCCACTCTCTTCAGAAGTAAAGACATAAGATCGACATGTACCTTTTGGTTTGCTGCGATCCTTTCTGTTTACAAGAAAAGCACACTGTTGGAGTGTAAGGTTGAGGTCATTTGTGTGGAAGTCAAATATGAATATGATTCGATGCCCATCTGCACCTACTGCTATAAAAATGTTGATCTCATCAACAATATCTGTGCAATGAAGGAAGGATCGAACAATTGATGGTTTTGTCCTACCCAACATTTTATCATGATCCTTTTATCCTGCCTGCAGTTCCATGTACCTTTCTCTTTGAAAAAAAAAAATCTCAGGCCAAATTCTTTTGCTCCTTTTTGTATGTCGCCATCTGAAGAAACAAGTGGGTGTAAAAACAAAATATTTCATCAAACTAACATGGATAGCAATCTTCAAATGTATAAGCAATTGCTTTGGTCCTGTAATTTTGGTTCTTTCAGTGCTGTGTGAATTGAGCCATTTCCTTTTAAATTCTCACGACGTTTCCTCCGCAGGCTTCCTGACAGTGATTGAATAAAAGTGTATAGGGCGTCAAATTCAGCCATGTCAGGATCTTTGGTCCTATACTCCAGGCATTAGCTTTTCAATCTATATTGCTCAGTCACTTCCGCTGGAAAAGCATGGATTCACATTGACAACCAACAGTGTTTTCTCACAACATATTGTGTTGATTACTCTTGCTCTCTGTCTCTGCAATCATGCGAGCATCAGCGTTGGTACATCTCAACATGTGGCATCAAGCAGGCCAAGCATCACCACTAACCAGCTACTATTACTAATTTTCAGCTGCAGTACAGCAGTATTCAGTTGTCTGTCCACATCAACTGCAGTGAAACCCATATCCCAGGGAAGCCCTGGCTGCCGATGACTGTTGCCTGCATCTAGCACAACTAGCTACGTTATCTGCCCTGTCACCTTGCCACACTGCACTGATCTTTTAGGACACTCAACTGCTGATAAGCTGATTGCTTTAGTGTTATTTTTTTGGACAAGTTGTTCTGCTTCCTTGATGGGGATTGGAAAGTGGTGCCGCCACCCTAGTCGGCGCTGCCAGCCACTGCCATAACCCTAGTGGAAAGTGGTTTAGAGGGATGGGCTGCACCTACCTGTGTGGATTAGAGGGAAGCCAGGAGGAAGGATCAGGATTCAGAAGGGTTGCACCTATCGCTGTCTGGTGCTGCCAACTTGCTATTTAGTACTCTGATATTTAGATGTCACCTTTAATTATGAGTTGACAATAGGGTCAAGCACACATGCATCAACCCAGTTCAGCACAGAAGGCACTTCATTTCATTCTTCAGAGAAAAGGTTTCTTCAGTAGTTTTCTTTCCATAAGGAACATTTGTTTATTTATGGAGAAGAATTATAAGTTTATGACCATGGCAACACGGCGAAGCAAACACAAGGTAATTCTACTTTCCTATTAACCTTTTTGTATACTTGTTCCTGTTTTCGGTTATAACTTAATGTCTCCAGAAAACAACAACCTACAAATCCAGTTGACAGCCTTTTATTGTAGAATTCCTTCAACAATTTATTAAGTGCATATCATTGTTACATGGCAAAGAAAGAAAGATGTAACACTCACAAGAACAAAAAGAAATACTCTCCACTTGATGTTAAAGTGTAGAGTATTGCCCTTGATGATGATGTTCACTACATGACATCACAACTTGAGGGCACGATGGTTGAATAATTGCTGTTCTTTTAGAAATTTCTCGTTCATGGGCTTGGATCCAACCAATAGCAACACAGTACTTCATTAGCGCATCTCTTTTGACAATAAATTTGATAAGGAAATTATTCAGTGGTTAGCCGCCTGTTGGTACAGCCTCAAGGACAACAACTTGGGGTACTCCAACTAGTGTTTTAATAGTAAAATAGATGGCTCTAAAATATCATCTAGTTGACTAACTTTTCTTTTCTTAGTACTTATCTTGCCTTAATTAATGATGAATGTAGTTGTTACCTAGTTGCCAGAAAACTTTTATCAATCTCGTACTTCATACCCAAAAGCAGACAAAGAACTGTACAATGTAAATTGCTAAATTAACTACTGCATCTAGTGTGTCTGACTTCTTTGAAGACGATGGCATTGCAAATTGTTAGACTAAGTACCGCATCTTGTAGTTCACAGAGGAAATAACTGCCCCTAAAATGTTCAGAAACCACACACAAATTCTCCTTTTAGAACAAGGACAGCTGATTTAGCATTCTGTGTGTCTGACTTCTGAAATTGACTAAAAAGAATCCACTAGTACAATTTTCTAAAGCTAACCTTTCTGCCTGGTGGTTGGGTGGAGACAACTGTTTACTACAAAACAAAGAAACACCAGCCCAAAAGACCCTTTTTGGACACATAGTTGATACATGCATGGCACATAGTTGATACCTGCATTGATATTTGGAGTTTCTAAAAGGTGGGACTGTGATGGATATCCAACATCTTGGACTCTTGGGTTGAGAGGGATATGGATATTGGGAATGGTGCAAAAGAGCCTCAACAGTTAAAAATTTTAAAGATCCATATGAAATATGGGAGATGCATGTATTTAACACCACACCGAATTAAACCATGAAACTGGCAGCTAGACAAAAGTAACATATTTGCAGACAAAGGCGATGAATGGGACTTTCAGAGAGGTAAGTTGAGCACTCTTACTTAATGCTGAAAGCAGTTTTTCCACGCATTTAAAGGCAGAAAGTGAGATGGGAACCTGGTCATTGCACATAATATCCAAGCTAGGCTCTTTTTCTGGGGATAAGATGCGTCATAAAAGAACCATGTTTTTTCTTGTGTATTGTCTGACATGGTGCTAAGTGGAAATAAGTAGATAATTAAATTTATTCATACATAACTTTCTTTTGCTAATGAATTTATATATTATCCTTCAGGACCCCTAAAATATTTCCTAATTTAGACTCAATAAAAGAACACCACTGGATCTTGTTTAAGATAGCAGAACATAGAGTACTAATAAAATAGGCAACCTAAGGGCCTAGGGACACATTACCTTATAGAAGTGTCATTTTCTGCCAGCCAGCTTACACACCTCTGCATATTGTTAATCACAACACCCATCAATACTAACAAAGACTTTAAATAGAAGAATGACGAAAAAAAATCCCACCAAGGAAATTATCATCTTCGCATACATTTATAACCACTTGTTTGTTCACATCCTTTGCGATAGATAAACTTAAAAAAGTGAATCAGAGTATTATTTGGTCCAGGCTCCACTGAAAGGAACACTTAAATAAATCGGTACCCACGAAAGATCAGCGATCTAATTTGTGGAACCATATGGAGGTCGATCTTATGCAGGATAGACCAGCTTTTCAGTTCCCTCGATGGTAGAATGATGATCAAGCAGGATTGCAAGTTTGCAACAATGTGCAAATAGTAGGTCAATTATCATTATATATGATCCAGTTGCAAGGGTCCCTGTTCTTATTTAATTTCCTGGTGGGTCACTTTCACAACTTAGTTACGTATTGATCAGTACACAGCCAGACAATTATCTTCTTTTATTTTCTTTTTTCAAAAGAAAAAAGAAAATTGAAGCACCCTCCTCAAATTGATCAATCCTTGTATGATTTCACCATCCAGTCACCCTTACATACACATCATTATTCGCATCACCGTTCTGATTTCATCCACCTACATTGGTCATTTGGGTGCTTACGTTTCCTTCCATTCACTATCAGAAATGTGAGCACGCAAATGACCAATCCTTCCATACACCAATCCCCTTACGCTCACATCATTGGGGGTGCAAGAACTTCCAACACTAACGTGTTCATCTAAACAAAAAGAAATACAAAACAATTCAACCGGCCGAACTCTCTCGACCAAAGTGCAAAAAATCCATCACGGCACAAAAAGGAACAAATACGCAAGAATTCAAAGCTCTAGGCCTGTATGAATCCTGACGCGTACATTTCACCAACCAAATCCAGCCTTGATGAACCGAGAGGCAGAAGGAAGTCATCGGCGGCAACCAGACCTTGGAAGACGTCGGCCTCCTCCTCCAAGAAGCTCAGGAAGCCTCCCGGGTTGAGATCCATCCACAGGTCGCTACTGCGATCAGCAAGGTCGTAATAGTCACCGAAACCTCCTTCCTCCACCTTCACCTCGCATTTGATCTTCCTCTTCTTGCTGGGCTCCTGCTGCGCCGTGAAATCGCTCCTCTCCGTCGTTGTCGTCGTCACCGCAGCCGGCGCCGGCCTCTTCTTGGTCGTCCCCTTCTCCTCCTCCTGTACCGGCGGTGATGTCGTTGTTGCCATGCCGACCGCCGCGCTGGCAGACGGGACGGGCTTGCCGGTGAGCCGCTGCACGAGGTCCCGGAAGTTGGCGACGTCGGTCTTGATGATCTCCGGCGCAATGATGTGGATGATCTTTATCTTGGGCCGCGTCGTCGGCGTCGCCGTGTGCGAGCCCCCACGCGCCGCCGCCGGCATGGCTGATGTGCTCAAGCCGTGGTGCTCCCCCACTGATGCGGGCGTGGATAGAGAGGCAGAGAGAGGGATGCTAGAGCTCGCTCGAACGGCGAAGGCAAGGACAAGGAGGGAGAAAGTGAAGCGGAGATGGAGATGGTGCAGAGATGGAGATGGTGCAGAGAGACGATGAAGACGAAGATGCTATGGTGTTTTGGGGGAGTAGGATGGGAGGAGCTAGGTTGTTTATATACAAGTTTGGAATCGTAGAAGGGGGAGAGGGGAGGAGAACCAATTTTCAAGTTTTGAAATACAAAGGATGAGCGTCAGCGCAAGTGTGCCTCAGGGGATACGTACAAAAAGGCGTATACCCTTTGAGAGACTTTTAGAGGAAAGATGTTACGGTAACATCGTTCGTGTTGTTTTAGTGAGGGGGTCAGGGGTTGTGTTAGAATATGTACACGTCCAGAAAGGACAGCAGGTGTGGGTGCACTTTTCAAATAGCAAATGCCCGCATGGAAGGGGGGTGATTAGTTTAACATGATGTGGTGTGTGTTGCTGTAGCATGCATGTACTTTGCTGAGATAGGTATGTAGCACTTGATTGCCATGTGGGATTTAGGTAGTTGATTGACTTGTACACATGCTTACATTTATACTTAATCAGCAATTACATATCTTGTAGCATGATCTATTCTTGCCTCACTTAGCATGGCCGTGACCACCTGTTCTAGTTGGTGCAGACGCCAGAGAGATTAGACTTCTACTTCCTTCGTCTAAAACACCGTACAATCGGTAACTGGTAAGGTGCAGTAGTAATAAGCACAGAAATGGTCGTCGACATTCACTTGTGAATGTTAAAAAAATAAGCACAGAAATATCTCGTTCGTTCCGATCAAATCGAGCACTCGGCACTGACCGGAGAGTACCGGCAGGTGCGTAGGTCTCGCCGCGAGGTCGGCCGGCCCGCACGGAAACGCTAGTTGCGAGGAATAGTTTAGTTTCCGATCGAGCTCCCGGCCTCTCGCGTGCGCGAGAATATAGGCACCTCTCTGTCAGAGTCTCACGCACGGCCGCCGGCAGCTAGCAAACGTCCCGGCGTGCGCACGGGCGGCGGCGGCTCCATCTTCCCCCGCGGCGGCCTCCTTCGGTTTCGTCTCGACGGCGGCGCGCGGCATTCCGCTGGTTTTGGGAGGGTGGTTTCCGGCTTTCCCCACGCGCGGCATGCTAGGCGATAAACAACTGTAAGCATTTGCTGAATAATCCCCGCTCTCTGGTCTGGTGGAGTAGTGAGAGAGGTGAAAGCGAGGCAGGAGCGATCCATCCGTGAGGGAACTATCACCCATTCTGACCCTGCATTTATCGCCAGTCGCTTCAGTGTGCCGACTGATACTACTAGTTGCACAAAGAAATTTCTCTCGTCTGGTGAAAAGGAGAACTGAACGGAGCCACACAACAATATTCACGCGCAAGTTGACATTAGCCAGGAGCCCAGGAGTACTGGACACGATGACATGCGTTGCGCAGCTTGCATGTAGGCGAAACTAACCGAGGCAGATCATCTTTCTCCCGGAGAAGTGTCAAGTGTATGGCCATTACCTGACATTAAAGACAAACTAATTAGTTCGGGCTAAGGGCAAGTACATTGCTACACGACAGCGGTCTCATAGGTCGTCTCATGCAGTGCCACGTCGGATTTTTGATGATGTGGAGGAGAGAGAGCGAGGAGAGAGAAAGAGGTCGTTGCTTCGCGAAACAACCACCTCATAAGCTAAATTGTAGGACTACGAGACAACTTAACAACCATTGTACGAGTTATTGTTGCCATGCAACTCATAATATTTTATTTTTCTTATGCACAAATTAAGGAATTATATACCACCACCAGACAACTTATAGGACAACCCATTGTATGGGTTGCCTGTTGAATCGTCTCAAGATTACGTGTCAATGCATGAGACCGCCTATTAGACAACACCAATGTACTTGCCCTAAGCGACTATGTGTTGAAATAATGACACACAGTACACACTCACAATCGGGCATCAATAAAGAAAATGTACATAGTAAAAAGAAAAGGCATGTATATACCTTTCTTAGAGGAATGGTTGACTTTTGTCGGAAGCTAAGAGGGACGTCACGAGTGAAGCAAAGTCTCACAGATGGTAGGGGCACACCTAGGACTTTTGTTGTATTAGAACACGTACACCTCCCAGAAAGGCAGCAGAAGTGGGCGTACTTTTCTTGTATAGTTAATTAGTTAAGATTTTGAGGTTCTAGCAGCATTGTTGTACTGTCATGTACTTATTAGCTGCTAGCTACCTGTCCTGATTGTTGTCGTGTGCATTCTAGTTGTTCCATGCGATCGATTGACTTTTATGCTGTCACTGTAGAACATGCGAGCGAGTGAGGCAATAATGCTGCCATGGAAGCACGGAAAATCGCCCTACTGAACGAATCGAACACAAAGCACCGCACCGGTACAATGCGTGTAGTGTAGCCGTGGTGCGACTTTTAGAGGAATGGATGTCACTACAGGCCGGCTACTCACTGTAACATGTGTACAAGTAGACATAGATAAATATGTGTTGGAATATTCATGCAAACCATTAATGGAAAGGTAAGTACACCTTCCGTTCATGTTTAGGGTCCATTTAGTAGAGCTGAAAGTTTTTCTCCATAAGAAATGAGAAGGGGGTGTTTGGATCTTTAGTCCGGACTAAAATTCATATCACATCGAATATTCGAAGACTAATTAGAAAGACTAAATATGAGCTAATTATAAAACTAATTACACAGACGGAGGCTAATTCGCGAGACGAATCTATTAAGCCTAATTAATCCATCTTCAACACATGTTTACTGTAGCATCACATTGTCAAATCATGGAATAATTAGGCTTAATAGATTCGTCTCGCAAATTAGCCTCCATCTGTGCAATTAGTTTTATAATTAATCTATATAATACTCCTAATTAGTATCTAAATAAATATTCGATGTGATAGGAATTTTAGGAGGTTCTGAAGAACCAAACAACTCCTATATATAGCCGAAAGCAATTCCCTATGCGAGAGGTGAGTCAGCAAAATTAATGTAGTTTTTTCTCAACTCCCAATGCCTTAATTTATTTCAGAAAATCACGTTTGGTATAACTCTCTTGGAGTAACTACAGTGTCTTATATTATGTGTGGAATTGTCAAATGATATATGTACCGAGGTTTTCGACCCTGCTTGTAAGATTGTACCTAGTTTGACTGTGGAAAACCAAATTTTATGTGTGGAATTGTCAAATGATATAGAGTACTAGTAGTTACAAAAATCATAACATTAGCAGGCATACAGATCCAATGGTATACATTTTGTGGAAATAACTCATATATTTTTGTTGAACTAATTTGTGTAAACAAATTTGAACTTGGGCAGTCAAATTATGTGTTGTCATATACAACAAATGGACCGGGGCATGTCGGTAGCAGGAGCCCGTACGGAAATGCCTCCCATGCATCGAACGAATCGAAACACAAGCTAGCACGGCGCCTGCACAGTACGTCGTCGCGATGGAGGCCCACACAAGCAGCCGCGATCGCCCGCCTCCGGGCTCGATCAAGTCGTCCCAGGGCGGCCGCGCGCGCACGCCACGGTGCCGAGCGGGCGAACGGCCGGGCTCGGCCGCTCTTCTCCCGTCGGGTGGGTGGAGTTACAGAAACCGACGCCCGCAGCGCTTGCTGGCGCTGCCGGTTTTCGTGGGGGGCGTGCGCGCGGCCGCGGTTACCAGGGTTGTTGGTGGCGTGGGTGGCCTCGGTTCGTTCGCGACTTGGCGTTGGTTTGGGACGACAGGGGATTCGACGCGCGAGGCCGTGCGGAAGCGTCAGGATCATGTGCTGCTCTCTGGCCGTGGCCGCGGCCTGCTTCGTTTCCCGCCTCCGGTGGAGGAGGATCGGAGGATGGTCAATTCGATGGCGTCCACGTTCCCAGCAAGCTGGGCATTCTTATTGCCGCGAGCCATCAGCATCCGTCCGGAGAACGAAAGCTATCGATTTCCCTAATTACTTTGCAGCGCGCCCACTGGGTCTCGTCATGATCGCAGTTCATTACTGTATTACCAGGCCTGCAGTTTTTTAAGTCTACTACTACACTAAGTACTGCTACCAAATTGCCATTTGTAGTCACCACATGCATGGACGATCAGTCCTCCGTGCTGTGAGAAAAAACTTCAATCTCCACAGGGATGAGACTAGGTTCGCCGCCCTGTGTGTCTTTGTCTACCGCGGGGGTAGGGCCGGGGTGGCTCGATCGATCATCCGGTGAAAATGAGAGCCGAAGCGAAGCGGGGACACGCACGGAAGTTGACGTTGGGACTAGGACATGCGCCCACTTGTTTGCAGGAGGCGGCTTCCAAAGATCTTTCTTTCTTTTTTCATTTGGACTACTTGAGCTTCATTTGACATTCTTTAGGGCTGGGCTTACTCTAGCAGGTGCAAATACAGATTTGTCATTCTGGGCGGATTTTACTTCTTATTGGGCTGATCAGCCCAAACTTCTATCGGGTCAAGAGCCCCCAGTACTCTGGGCCCATGCCCATCTGCGTAACTCAAGCCGTTGGGATTCCGCCTCACCCGCCGCCGGCCGCCGCCGCGCCGCATTGCCATGGGAAGTGGGGAGACGGAGACGGCGAGCGCCTCATGGTCCCTAACGTTCTCCAGGACGCCACCACGTCTGCGCGTCCTCTTCTCTTAGTTTCCCCGCGTGCAATTGCATATTGCCATTTGTTTGGCGTTTTTGTTTAGTTTTGAGGGCCGCGTGGCGCCAGGCTCCGGAGGCGACGGCGCTTGGTGGCCTGACCCTCGATTTTGTTGGCCGTGGCGTCGCTTCAAGCTGGTTGTTTTGTCAGTGCCAGGACTGCTCGCAAGCAAATTCGGAAATGAAAGAAGGCTACCGAAAGAACAAGCAACGGATTGAGCGCGGAATTTCCGATCCCGGCCAATTGTGCGAGCAGATTCCGGAACAACAAGTTTGCTCACCGATTTTGATCCTTTTTCCCCTGGATTATTAAGTCAGCGCCATCTGTTCTGCTCCCTGATATTGTAAATGTTGTCGATACTTGTTATGATTTCATTTTCTGTTGAAGAGTGAGAGTAAAATAGGAGAGGTAAACGAGCAGTGTAATTATTGGATAATTAGCTCCCTTCTGTGGCCAAAGTGGATCCACTTTGAGTTAATGATGTGTTGTTTTCCTTTGCTATTTAAGTAAAGTCCTCATCACAAGTTGGACATAATAACATAATTTTAGCATGGTTCTGGGCTTCTGACCATTAGATGCAGCTATTTTTGGCCGAATGGTTAGTTTCTTGGTTATGATATAGTTCTGTGTCCAATGTATACAAGCTGCAGGTGAAGCTTGAAAAGGAAGGATTGAAAATTTCCTGTGTAATGAGAGGATTGAGAGCCTATATTACTTTGATGTCATCTTTGTCTCAATCCATGTTTCTTACTTACTGGATGTGCATATATATTTAAAGGAAAGAGAGATGTTGGAATCGACAAACACAAAAAAGGAAAAGTTTTATGGGTTGGAATATTGCAACTTTCAAGAAGACAATAAACCTTTCTCTTGAAACAATAGTGGAACCGTGGATTAAAGAAATCTGGACCTCGAGGCATCATTTGTGGAAGGCATCAACAATTTTTTTTTTTGTTAAGAAGCATCTGTTCTACGAAAAATTAATTTAAGATAAGTAGGCATCTTCTGAGTAACATTGATAGAAACACATTACAGACTACGGAATGGACATTAATGACACCATCTACGAAAATCGAAAAACTATGCTCTTCTTTTTTGCTAAGTCAAACCTGTGCAATGTTTTTCTCTTTCGATGCTACATCATATTTCTACAGGAGTACAGGTCCTTAGTGGAATGCTCGGAAAAACAACCAAATGAGGTACTCTCCCTGTTTCAGACACAACACATGGCTCGTTGTTACATAATTAAGATTTCGAATTTACTTTATGTTTATGAATGATGAATGATGATCCTTAGATTGTTAAAAAATGTGGAGATGAGAGGAGACATGGAATGGTGGAAATATAGAATGGGATTGCATAACTTTGTAAGAGAGTATATTTATTTATTCTTGCTTAATCGTCTAATAGTGATAGCAGCAACGAACTAATTCTTGTTCAATACCAGCAGTCTTTGTTTCAAACATGGTACTTGCCAAGGGGTGCAGTATTCTTAATTGCGGTTTTTGGAGACCATGCCGTGACACAGAAAGCCTTTCTGGAGAGCAAAAGCTGTTGCGGAAGCTATTTATCATCTTGACTCTATTTGAAATGTTAGCTATATTTAATTTCACTGTGACATTTAATTTCAGTTTTTTGTAGTAGCAGCTGATCTGTCAAAGATAAAATTCAACTTTTTAACTTTGAGACTCGAACAATTTAGATGTTAATATTTAGTTGGAGTTATAGTATGTTCTATATATTTTCTGTCAGATGCTTCATAGGTATTATGTTGCATGCACTAGCCAGTTGAACCCCGAAGGTTAAGCTCACGTCCACGCTCCCTTAGGACTCAAACATGAAAATAGGGGTCAATTGCTATTATTTTATTTAATGGCTCCCATTAGAATTCGAACTCAAGACCTGACCATGATACCATGTAGAGTTTGCATGCACCGACTAGTTTAACCCAAAAGGCTTAAAGTGATAGGGAAAATGTCTGCAATTCACATATCCTTACACTATGGACTCAAGGGCTACTTGTCATCACCATACTTAGTCTTGTACTTTTTTTGTGAGAATTGAAGGAATGGGAAGGTTTTTGATTTGCATACCATGTGTTTGATTATTTTGTGGCTTATTCCTGTGCAAAGTTTGCTTCAGCACACTGGCTTTTACTTGGTTTATTTATTTATTTATTGTATCCCATTAACCTATACGATTTTCCAAAAATTTCCAACACTCGGTATCCTTTTAACAGAGCAGCTTCTAAGCTGAATCCAAAAGGAGCTCCGTAAACAATTTGTTGTAAAGAAGTAATTCAAGACTAATTCCTTAAAGTGATTCTCTGGAATGAACAAAGAGGCTGGGGGTTTAGTTTAAAAAGTTGCTTCTCCTGATTCACTCATGCTCAGTATAACTTCATATTTAAAATTTAACCTAGAAAATCATATAGAATCATTTTTAGAAACATAATCATTTCTTGCAGACAATCACTTCTTAAACTAAATCAGGTAGGTCTACCAGACCCTTAGATGTTATCCTGCTCCCTCAATTCATATTTTGTTTTTTTTACTTCCTCTCAAGTCACAGTAATGCTAAGTAGCCACACTGTATTATGGGAGATTGTTTTTTAAATGTAGTGGTTTTCTCCATTTGATTTTGTCAAGGTATCTATTCAGTTCCTAGACATTTTTCCATATTATAAACTTCTACGGTGATATGTGGACCACTTCTATATAATTACTATTATGTAGTATCCTATTCCTTGGCAAGTGTAAAAGGAGCAAAACTTCAATCTAAGTTTGTCATCATGTATAATAAAAAAAAATATTTCAAGCTCACAAAAAAAACCGCACCCTAGTTTATTATTATTTTCTCACTAGATGAGGCTCACAGAGGGGCTCATCGATGCTACCGTGGTGGCCTGGGACGGTGCCCAGCATGCTCGCGCTAGGGTTCAAGCCCGGGCGGGTGCGCTCCTCACCGGGAGAGGCAACTAATGGAGCTAGGCTCCGTTCGCGAACGCCCTGATGATCTATATGTATGTTGTCATTCTATGATTATTATATCTGATATGTACCCACTTGTCAACATTTCATATAAGATTACCTCGGTTGGTGGCATCATTGGATGATGACAGTAGCAAGGATAGAAGCATCATTGACTTTTCAGACTACTTAATTTATGTATAAGAAAGCTGAGCCCTAAACAACATACCTAATCGATGCCATGTCCTTAGAGAACATCCACCCTTTGGATGACCATCTGATGGTTTAGTTTCTCCAACCAATGAATATGAGTTTGCATTGAAACTTCCAAAAGGTCGTACTGTGGTTCAGTGTACTCTTTGGTCAAAGTATTGAAAGGTGACTTGTCTTCTACTGCCCCACATGCACAGCTTTCTTTTTCCGTCTCCCCACACCAACTGAGCATAATCATCTTTCTTCTCCCAATGCTGACTCTTGAGCGAAAGACTAGATCAAATCCACCTAAAGCCATCTGCCAATCAGCCTTTTAGCTTGCCTCAGGTTTCTACTACCTTCCTTTTCTTCATAAGTTCGTTCTTGTTTAACTTCTTTTCTTCTTTGGAATTGAGTATCTTGTGATTTGCAGGAACAATACCTCTTCTCAAGATGGGTGCTGAGCTAACTGTTACGGGATGGTTCTTGTCGCCAATCATAAGGGAGATGCAAGACACCGCTTTGGCCTACATAAGGGGGCAATTTAGTTGGAAGAAGGATCAGGAGAAGGACCTTGAACGCCTGGACACCATTCTCACGGAGATCCTGACAGTTGTGGATGTCATTGAGAAGCGGGAGATTAAGGATGGCAACCAGAGGAGGCTGCTAAGCATACTTAAAGATGCCATTTACAGTGCTGTTGATGTGCTGGACAGCTTCCAATATATGGTCCTGAAGTCCAAGGTCGACAGACAATCTGTGGTGAGTCGAGTCAACTCATCCTGTGTTCACTTGAGCAAACGTTTGATGGGTATCAACAAGTTCCGGCAGAAGCTAGCAGATATTTTGGAGAAACTAGATCAGGTAAAAGTGACAGCAGATACCTTATTGAAAGTAGTTAATTTTGACAATTCTACTGCAAGGTTATTGCCAGTAACGCGGCTGCGTGTAACTTCCCCTTTAAAAGAAAATCACCATATATATGGTCGAAGAGATGAGCTTGATAAGCTGAGAGATATGTTGTTTGAGATAAGTGACAGTAATGCACCTGGACCCAGCAATGCACCTGTACTTAGTGACTCAAGCATTAATGTTATATCCATTGTTGGTGTTGGTGGGGTTGGGAAGACTAGCCTTGCACAGATGGCATTCAGAGATGAACAAATACGCACAAACTTCAGTCTCAGAATGTGGGTTTCTGTATCTGATACTTATGATGAGATTAGATTAACAAGGGCTATTTTGGAATCTTTAACTGATGCAAATTATCACACTGTTACTGAATTTGAAGAATTACAGAATGCTCTTCGTGAAAAGCTAGAGGGAAAGAAATTTCTTCTCATACTGGATGATGTTTGGTATGACGAGGACAAGACACAATGGGAAAATGAATTACTGTGGAGCAAAGTCTTGTCTTCCTTAAACACTGGACTGGAAGGGTCAAAGATTTTGGTGACAACTCGAGCTGACAAAGCTTGCAGTATCCTACAGGTTAGGATAGCCCCTTTACGTTTGAGAGGATTGGACATAGATGATTACTGGTTGCTATTCAGAAACTGTGCCTTTGGTGAGAAATATCCAGGACAATTTCCAGAACTTAAGGAAATAGGAATACAGATTTGTCAGAGATTGAATGGTTTGCCTCTTGCTGCGAAGATAATCGGTCGGCTATTGAATGCTGATTTAGATGTCAGCCACTGGAAGAAAGTGCTGGAGAGTGATTTATCTGATGATGTCATGAAGGTTCTGAGGTTGAGTTACCAACACTTACCTGTCCAATTGAAGCTATGCTTCAGCTTCTGCAGCCTTTTTCCGAAGGACTGGCGTTTTGAGCCTAAAATGCTTACTGAAATGTGGATTGCACAGGGTTTCATACAGAAGGAGGATTCATACGACACTGATTCGAATATTGAGGATGTAGCAAAGGGCTATTTTGACGAACTTGTGCAGAGATCATTCTTTGAGCGCTCATTGTTGAACCTTCCAACTGAGTATATCATGCATGATTTGATCAATGACTTGGCTCGGAATGTTTCAAAGGATGAATATATCAGGATTGAAAATGATAAGCAAAAGGAGATCCCAGTAAACATTCGCCATTTATCAATATCAGCAAATTTGTTAAGTAGCATGAAGAAAGCAGAGTTGAGAAATTTGCGTACCTTGATTGTTTGGATGAAAACATGGCCTTGCATAAAATTTTCCTTTCCAGATGATATATTCAAGAAGTTGAAAAGCATCCGGGTGCTGGACTTGAGTGGTTGTTGCTTGGACAGGCTACCTACATCAGTACAAGTTCTTAAACATTTGCGCTATTTTGCTCTCCGGGTTCCTGAGAGACCATGGCAAACATCACTGACTCGACTCTACCACCTGGAGGTGTTGGTCACCGTAGGACATTCCTGCCGGGAAAGTGAACGCGTCAATCTCCCCGCAAACATGAAGAGGAACCTGCTCAATTTGAGAAAAGCTTACCTTTTCCATGTTGGTGGTACCACGATATCTGGTTTTGGAGGGGACACTCTTCTCCATGGCCAAGGGGAATTCCACGTCAAGAAGGAGAGTGGCTACAGATTGGGTGAGCTAAAAGAGATTAAAAATATCAGAGGACAATTAAAAATTCGGTTTCTTGAGAATGTTGAACATCCACAAGAGGCAATCAATGCCTGCCTAGATTGCAAAGAGCATATAGAATATTTGGAACTCGAGTGGAGCATCAATGCAAGGGCTCTAACTTCTGAACTAGATTTTGATGTGCTCAATGCCCTTAGACCTCACCCTGATCTTGAACGGCTAAAAATCATCGGATACAGAGGAACGGGGTCACCCACTTGGTTTGAGACAAATTGGCTTATCGCATTGGGTTCCGTAGTTCTTGAGAACTGCATGGGTTGGTCACAGTTTCCCCCTCTTGGACAGCTTCCACTGCTCAAGTATCTTGAACTGAGAGGCATGCACGCTGTCAGGCAGATAGGCCAAGAATTCTATGGGATTGATGAGATAAAAGGCTTTCCAATGTTACAAGACATTGTATTTGATGGCATGCTCAACTGGGAAGGGTGGTCTGGAAGCGAAGATGGCTCTTTGCTCCCATGTCTTGAAAGACTACACATATCAAAGTGTCCTAAGCTTCGAGAAACGCCAACCTTTAATTCAACACCAAGAGTTGAAGTGGAAATAGCATCTGGTTCCCCACCAGTCTCGTGTTTAGTTGATTCACTAATTGCAACAGCATCGCGGTTGATCTTTCTTGTCAGTTCGTACAGCTTCTTGAGTGACCTAACCACTGAGCAGCTCAATCATGTTGTTGAGTTAAATCTGAGGAACTGCGCAGATCCGATGCCAGCTTGTGGATTTCACCGACTTAGCTCTCTTCAGGTGTTCAGGATTAGCAACTGTTTAAAATTGCTTTCATCCATCAGTACAGAAGCAGTTGAAAATCAGGACGCAAATTTTCTTCCTCCAGCTCTTTGCCACATTGAAATAGCTCAAAGCAAAGTTCATTCCAGCTTATTACCAAGGTATTTGCAAGGCCTAACTTGCCTCTCAGCATTGGTGCTCAATAGCTGCCATTTGATGAGCTCATTGTCATTTGCTTCTGAACCCCACCACCTCACTGCTTTGGAAACAATAACCATTAAAGATTGTAACGAGCTAGCTTCATTGGATGGATTTAGAAATCTTAGTGCTCTCCGAGAGTTGGTAGTTGCGGATTGTTACAATTTCTGCTCCTTGCCAGCTGACTTGAATACAGTGGGGTCTCTTGAGAAATTAGTTCTATGTGGGTGCCCATCGATGAGGTTTCTCCCTGAAGATGGCCTGCCAGCTTCTATGCGAACGATTTTGCTATCAAAGTGCCATCCAGAGCTCGATAGCCAGCTTCAAAGGAAGGAAGGTGCTGAGTGGGACAAGATTCTTCATATCCCTGAAAAGAAACTAGAGGTATATACTTCTCGCATTCACTTCCATTGGATTTCGATGTAGGGTGCTGTTCATGTTATTACAATGCCTGCATCCACTTCGATATGCAAACTTCTACTCATTGTTCTTTGGCGGAGTGTGTACTGTGTACCAAGCATCCACAAAGTCACAGCATTTTCTCGTTGATACTTATTGTTTCCTAACAAAGTTTAATTAGTAAAATGTGCTTCTACTGAGATTTTTTTTCCACCTGGTCAGATAGGGTTGATTGATTTGTTGACTATATTTCCATCCAATTCTTCCTGAAGAAGTTTCATATTCTCTGACGAGAAGGTATGCGTTCCTAAACCACCAGGGTACATTTCGATTTAGTCACTTTCTGAATGTAGATCTGTTCAGAATTTCAGAGTTCTTTTTGTTTTTGGCTTTGTCAGGTTCGCCTATATATTTCTTTTGGGGACAGACTGGGTGGGCTGAAGTTTTCGGTGGCTGAAGAACCATGCTTTTCTTATTTTATCTTTCAGTGCTGTACGGAGTAAGTTTTCGGTGTCTGAAAAACATCGTGAGGGTGTTTTTCTTATGTTTGGTGTGCGTTGTTGTTTTGTATGGTACTTCTTCTCTATCAATATATGCCCGGGGTTTCATGTCGGTTGCCTTTCAAAAAAAAAAAACCATAGATCAAATATCTAGCTTGTAGGGTTTTCTAGACTTCCTCAATGAAGCACATACAAACCTTGTACTAGGCCTGGTCACACTCGAGAGAAGTAGACCGCTTCATTGTGAGACATTTGACCAAGGACAGACAATGGGCACAGATAAAAGGATCAAAGTCAGACGGTAAATGCTGTACAAGTATGGTCGTACTTCAGTCGGAAACGAAGACAAAGAGATCGTTTATACACACTCTAGCTGGTGCAAAGAGAAATTTAGCATTCTGGGCTCTAACATTACTGATTACTCTGAGGCCCAGCATAACTCTTCCTTCATTGTGTGCAAGCCGTTGGGATTCCGCAGCATCGTGTGAGCGCGCGCTTGCACTACACCGCCCCCAGCCGTCGCCGGCCGCCGCGCCGCATTGCCTCGGGGAGTTTGGAGACAGAGATGACGAGCGCCTCATGCCCTCCCGTTCTCCAGGACGCCACCACGTCTTCCCGTAGTGAGTGGCCCAACTATTGCTGCTCTCTTCTCTTAGTTTCCCGCGTGTAATTGATTATTGCGATTTGTTTGGCTTTTTGGTTAAGTTTTGGGGGGCCCGTGGTGCCAGGCTCAGGAGGCGACGGCGCTTGGTGGCCTGACCCTCGATTTTGTTGGCCGTGGCGTCGCTTCAAGCTGGTTGTTTCGTCAGTGCCGCAAAATTTCCGATCCCGGCCAATTGTGCGAGCAGATTCCGGAACAACAGGTTTACTCACCGAGGCTGATCCTTTTTTTTTCCCTGGATTATTAAGTCAGCGCCATTCAGGGATACTGATCAGTCCAAAATGCATGGTATTGCTCCTGATATTGTAAAGAGTAAAATGCATGACCAGCCAGTATACTTGCACCAACTTATCACTCAAATCATTTAACTTGTAATTGGTACATACCGTATCATCAAACTTGCATCCTTGTTCCCTGGAGGTCATTTTTTCCAAATGGTACACACCACATCATAAAACTTGTATCCTCGTTCACCGAAGGTCCTTTCTGGAGGTGAAGACATGGAATTGGATGACACTTGTGAGGGCTGTGGGTATGTTACGAAGATTTGTGATTCGCTTTGAGTTCATATCTCACAATAATACATGAAAATAATCAATTCACAGTTTTACTAAATTTGAGTTCACAACTGATTGTAATTGAGTTTGCACTGAATATATAAAGTACTTGTAGGGGTTCACACAACTTTCGACATAATTAAAATTGCAACAACACCAATCGACCTTGGAGTTCTGATAGCATAGTTTTGGTCCAAGCCCACAAAAGAATCTGTTGTGATGGACATCAAATCCTCAATGCTGAATGTATCACCATCAGCACTGCAAGATGAAACTAAAAAAACAATTACACTGCATTTGGATGTCGACATTGAAGCATGGAATTAGGAATTGGAATTTGTGGCCAACAATGCTGCCGTTTGGATGTCAAGGGAATTGGAAATGGAAATGGAGGCGAATACTGCACGGCATTCCTTTTACTTGCGGGCACCTTCCCCCAATTCAGAGCCTGCCCCCTCCGTACTGCATTGGCCTCGCACGAGTCACGACTCACCTCCCCTCGTCCGCCGCCTCGGATAAAAAAGAAGTTCCATTGCCGGCCGAACTCCCTCCAAGATCCGGCGAGCTCCCTCCCCCATCGTCGAGCTCCAAGGTCTTCCTTAAGATTCGTTGCACGGCTGGACGGAGGAAACGGCCACTGGCAGCGGCCCGCTCGTGGCTGGGCGAAGCGGTAGCCGGCAGTGGCAGCCCGCGCGCGGCTCGACGGAGCAGATGCGCGTGCGGGGTTGGGCGAAGCGGCAGCTGGCGGCGGCGGTCCGCGCGCGGCTGGGCGGAGCAGATGCGCGTGGGGGGTGGGCGGAGCAGCAGCATGGCTGGCGGAGCGACGGCCGGCGGTGGAGAACAAGGTTGAGCCAAGGCCGGCGGTGGCTCATCCTCGGCGGCCCTTCTTTTCTCCATGGCCGCCGGCGGCGGCTCATCTAGTCATCCTCGGCGGCGACGGCTCTTCTGCTCTGCCGGCGGCCCTTCTCTTCTCATCTTGCCGGCGATGCCTTCTCTGCCGGCGCCCCCTTCTCTTCTCTTCTTGCCGGTGGTTGTTCTCTTTCAATTCCATGGTTGTGTACGTACAAACAGGCAATCGAATTGGATGCTTCATAGGATTCCAAACGTCAACAATATAATTGAATTGTAACTCATTTCAATACCATGTCTGATTTGGTATTGAACTCAATTCAATGACCTTCCAATATCAACACCTAAACGGAGCCTTACCGAATTCCAAGTCTTGACCTCTGATTCGCAGTTCAATAAAAAAAAAAGACCTTTAGGGGGTGTTTGAATACGAGGTGCTAAACTTTAACAGTGTCACATCGGATGTTCGAATGCTAATTAGAAGAACTAAACATGAGCTAATTATAAAACTAATTGCAGAACCCTATGCTAATTCACGAGACGAATCTATTAAGCCTAATTAATCCATCATTAGCAAATGGTTACTGTAGCACCACATTGTCAAATCATGGACTAATTAGGCTTAATAGATTCGTCTCGTGAATTACACTCCATCTGTACAATTAGTTTTGTAATTAACCTATATTTAATACTCCTAATTAGCATCCAAACATCCGATGTGATGGGTGTTAAATTTTAACACCCTATTGCCAAACAGCCCCTTAGTGAATGAGGATGCAAGTTTTATGATGTGGTGTGTACCATTTGGAAAAAAAGGATCTCCGGTGAACGAGGATGTAAATTTAATGATGCGGTGTGTACCAATTGCAAGTTAAGTGATTTGGGTGAAAGTTGGTGCAAGTTTAATGGCTTGTCATGCATTTTACTCTATTGTAAATGTTGTCGATACTTGCTATGATTCCATTTTCTGTTAATAAGTGAGAGTAAAATTAGAGAGGTAAAACGAGCAGTGTGTGCCGTGGAGGGCATAGTGGATCCACTTTGAGGCGATGATGTGTCGTTTTCCTTTTCTATTTAAGTGCGTGCCCACCAGAAGTTGGACATACCATAAAATAATTTTAGCATGGTTCTGGGACTCTGACCATTAATTATAGGCAGCCATTGTTGGTTGAATTGTTAATTTCTTGGTTATGATATAGTTCTATGTCAAATGTGTACAAGCTGCATGTGAAGCTTGAACAAGGAAGGATCGAAATTTCCTGTGTAATGAGAGCCTATATTACTTTGATGTCATCTTGTCGCACTTGAACTGTTGAGTGTCTCAATCGATGTTTCTTACTTACTGGATGGGCATAGGTATGATTTTAAAGGAAAGAGAGATGCTGGAGTTGACAAACACGAAAACGAAAACAGTTTTATGGGTTGGAATATTGCAACTCTCAAGAAGACAATAAACCTTTCTCTTGAAACAGTAGTGGAGCCGTGGATTAAAGAAACCTAGACCTCGATGCATCATTTGTGGAAGGCATCAACAATTTTTTGTTGGGAGGCATTTGTTCTGTGTAGTTATACGGTTTCTTAATCTATATATAATATAGAGAAGCACCCCACTAAGATGCATTGAATTGCTAATTCTCTCGTATGTGGTGCAGCCACATCACCTTAATTATTTGCACCGTCCGATCTAAAAAGCTTCACATCCTGACCGTCTACAATCCACTAAGGGTTCTTAATTATTTACTTGCTTTTCATTAATACCTCATAAACAGTTTTTTCTAATAGAAAAACAGCAAATAGTACAAATACTATCACTACTCTGTTTTAGTGACAAAGTAGATGCAATATTACTAATTTAGTTTCGATTAGGATGGGATACAAACCCTCCTTTTCTTGACTCTTTGATCAATTCTCCTAATAAGATATGGAATAGATGTGTCCAAGCAATGAAAGAGCTCAAGGATGCTACAAGGTCAAAAGTTTATCTATATATCATATATATATATATATTATAGAAGCAAACCACTAAGAAGTATTTATTGTTATTTCTCTCTTCTCTCAAACAGCCACATCATCTTGATTATTGCAACCATCTGATCAACTTCATGCACATTTTCTATCCATTAGATACATGTGTTATTGGTTTCTTTCTTCTCCATCCATTAATTAACCAAAGAGTAATTCAAAAGTCTATGATTTTTATCCAAGAGGTCGTTAACAGTTTTCAATGTAATCTCTACAAGTGCACCATTTATACGAGCAATTAGACAACCACATTGGTTCATAGTTTATCGAAAAGCTCTCTCAAATCCCACAACAACTCGCGGGGAATCACCTAGTTTAAATAAAAGATGGATACCTAATTATCTTCTCAGTAACATTGATAGAAACACATTACAGACTATGAATGGACTTTGACGACACCATCTAAAAAAAAGTAGGCTCTTTTTTTTATGGAACAGGAGGGGGAAATCTCCTACTGGTTATATTATATTTAAAAAGGAGGATCCCAACTTACAAACAAAAACTATGAAACAAAAAACAAAAGGAAGAAAATCAAGAAGATTACAATGTCTGCTCTAGTCATAAAGACATAGGGAGTTTCCAGTCTTCTTTTACTCTAAGAATAACTTGAGTAAAAACTGTTTTGAAGTGAATCAAACAAGATTGTACTGAGGGAGAGACCCGTTTAAAGATCCAGTCATTTCTGGCCATCCAAATACTCCAACTCATGATGGTGATAATTTCCATAAAGAACTGCACCTGCAATTGAGTTATGAAGCTTTCTAATATTGAATACGGCTCATCAAAAAGATTTATGAACAGGCCAAGGTGAATCTAGCATTCCTGTGCAAAAGAGCAACCAAACAGTAGATGAAATAAAGTTTCCTCACCTTCCTGCTGACATAGAACACAATCATATGAAGGAAGGAACATATTCTTCCTTCTAAGAATGTTCCTTGTACTAAGCTTGTCTTTGAGAACCAACCAGAAAAAAATTTATATTTGTTCTGACAACATGACTTCCATAGCCATTGAAACACTCAGTGGACTGGTCTATGGCTAGTTTGATGGTGATAAACTTTCGATGATGAGAAATAAGGGTTCCCCCCAAATATATGTCCATACATCTAGATCATTACTTAAAGCCAGGTCTTCCAAACTGTGAGCAAGATGAACCAGTTGATCAACAACTTGAGCTGATAGAGGAAGATGGAACAATTGCTGAATTTCCACAATATCCTGAGCTTTCTGAATGAAGATATGTTGCTTTTTGGTGTAGGAGTAGAGATGAGGATATGCTTGAGCAGGTACTCTATCTTTCCATAAGTCATTCCAGAGAAGACATGTTTGACCATCATTAATGGTAACCACTGTGAGACCTTTGAATTTGTCTAGCAACTTCAACACATCCCTCCACCAAAAGGAACTTTCTTTACATGATTTGGCAACTTACCATTAGAATAGTATTTCTCTCCCACATCAGGTGTACCCAAGGAATGTCTTCTCTATTAAAGAACTTATGCAAAAGTTTAGAATCAAAGCCTCGTTTTGAGTTTGGATGTTCAGAACCCCCAAACCTCCCTCTTTCTAGGCTCTTCTTTTTTCACTAAGTCAATGCTGCTTAAAATGTGCAATTTTTTTTCTCTTTCGAAAATCAGCCGCGTGCTCCATTGTTTGATCCGATGTTACATCATATTTCTAATGGAGTACAGGTACTTAATGGAATGATAGGAATGCTCGGGAAAACATCCAAATGAGGTACTCTCCCTATTTCAGACACCACACGTTGCTCCTTGTTACATAATTAAGATTTAAAATTTCCTTTCTATTGTGAATGAGGACTGATGATCCTTAGATTGTTAAAAATTGTTGAGCTGAGAGGAGACATGGAATGGTGGAATTATAGATTGGGATTGCAAAACTTTGTAAGCGATTATATATATTTATCCTTGCTTAATGGTGGTGGTGGTGGTGGTGGTGGTTGGGGCCTTGGGGGGATGTTGTTAGTTGTATCTAGATGAAACTTTGTAAGAGATTGCATAACAATCTAGATCAAACCTAGAAAAGAGCATATGCATTCCTAGCATAACCTTTTTCTTTGGGAGGGGTGTTGTTAAATGCATCTATAGCCTTTTTATTTTCTCCCATTTTTTTGACCGAAGTTAGCAGGGGAAGCCCCTACCGATTTTTTTATAATTTTTTATTCCAGATCCGTTTAATTTGCTCCCACGGGGAGTCGAACCTGGGCCTAGTAGGTGCTACTTAGGTGCTCTAACCACTAGGGTAGAGACCCTTTCACTATTTTCTCCCATTGTATAAGGCATTTTGTGCATATTTACTAGAACTTATCAATTAGATCATAATGCAATTTAAAGATCAAGAATTTAAATTTAGAAAATAAAAGGATAACATGACAATAATGCATCATGTCTTCCAGAGGCCATGACTTCTATTTGGAACGGTTCCAAGTGTTTATATGTGAGACCAAAATTTCCATAAAAAATGCATGCACAATAAACTTTGGAGCCATTCCCGAGCTGCTCATTATTGCGGGCATGACTATTAAAATAGTTTTAGCTCTGTATAGAGTGTGCGCGCTTTATCCTCAAGAGATGAATTTCCTTGTTATGGCACTTGCCCATGCGACATTCACCTTACACATGACACAAAGTGTGTAATGAGGGCATTATCACACCTTTACTTTTTAAACTAAGTATCCTAGATCCTAATCCTCCTTTATATTGGGCCTTACTTGTCCATTTGGTACAAATTCATTATGTCTGAAAGTGTGGCTACCAACACTTTGGTTAAGGGTTCCCTTTGTATGTCCATCGCCATGGATCACCCGCACCTATATATACTACTTACTTCAAGATGGAAGGGTGGAACTAAATAGATTAATAAGGTAAGATCGTTGTCCATACTAGCACTTATTATTGTAGTATGGGGATGTTTGGTTTGAGGAATGAGATGGTCCATCATCTTCTCATTCAATTTTTTTTCTAGTTTGAGGAATGGTATAGGTTGATTCATCACCAACCCATCCCTCACTAACATATGATTAGCTTAATAATGAGAATAGGTTCATCCCACCAAAATTCATGTGATAGATTCATGATAGACCACCTCATCTAGGACAAGGTGGTTCCTCAAATTGAACACCCTCTATATTTCTTAGTTTATGATAAATGATACCAACCCTTGTAAGACACGGGAAAGTATCCCCTTATCCACTTGTGAGATGGCGCTCACTAACATATATCAATCTAAACTTGGTCTATACACATTTTGTCCTGTTCGGTAGGGATTCTCCAAAAAGTTTCTCTCTAGAAATAGGGGAGAATCCTACTAAAACGATTCAAGGATTTCAAGATAGAATTACAAACATTTCTTAGATACATTAGAAATTGAGGAAAACCATATCAATTTCTCCTTAGGAAAGTTTTTTTTGAAGAAACCTATTCCCTACCAAATGGGGCACCTATCCCCATATTACATATAAGGACATAAGTTTTTGAATTTTCCATAAGGTTTTCTCAACCTAGTTATGGTTGACATACCTATGCCACAAATGACTACACGGCTAAGAATCCCTAATCCCTAATATAAAAATGAATATGCTTAATTAGAGGCTTTTCCCGACCGCTTTCAGCCTAATCGTAGGGGCCATTGTCCATATTAGCTCCAACGATCCTTCACTCATGAATACACAATTCTTAATATTTTATTTTGTTGACTAAAACACTTATAGTATGTATCTTAGCTATATTGCACAATGACTTTATATGTATCAAATACAAACACGCCACTTCCTTAGTGTACCAATGCATAATAAAGAACCAGCTTGAAAGCACGTGGTTCAACACTCGCTAGTGTATCAAATGTATAAGAGATCACTAGTGCCTCTATTCCTTTTGAGACAATTGTTACTACTTCATATACCCCTAGTGGTACATTAAAAGCTGCTTCATCTATACATAGTTACATATTTAATTTGGAGGTGAATAATTCATTTTCCCTTCAAGAAGTCTATGCGATATTAGTAGCAATGGGATATGCTATCCTTGATGACTTGAATCTTCTATTGGACATAGTGTTCAATTTGGTAGTTCTTAAATATACGCATATCTTGTTCTACTTTTTTGTGGACACATTCATATTGCTCTATGTTTTGTGGTGTTTGCGCAACTTATGCTAAAATTATCTCCAAAATTTTAAAATACTTTAATTGTACAGCATTAACTTGCATCCTATTTTATTTGGTCAAAAAACTTGTATCCTATTTTAATCCTTTAAGTTGCCTATAAAATATGTGTCTTCTACCTTTCGAGGTATCCCACAACAAGAGAAAAGAGACCTAGCAATACAATTCTATGGCTGGTAAGGCAAGCTCAAACCCTAAAGAATGCTATCCCTATGCCTTATCCTCACTAGGATATGCGGTAAGGCCTAGCAGAGTACCTCCCATGCAGCCAAAAAACTTGGAAACACTCTACAAGTGCTCATTTTGCACTAAAACTTTCAAAAGTCCACAGGCTCGTGGTGGGCACCAGAATGCACATAAGAAGGAAATTGCTGCGCTTAGGAGGACTTTGGAGGAGGAGATGGCGAACAAATGTGCAAAATGAGCTCATAGTATTTCTGATGTTGGTGCAGGCCTTGATGTGAACTTAGACTTGTGATTTCTGATATCCTAAATGAGATCAAACATTGCTCAAAATGAGCTTGTATCCTAGATTCACTATCATTTTATTGTCAAAGATACTAGGGAAATGGTTGCTCATGCATCCCCTTATGTTTTTTGTTTCTTATGTTATAATATTTCCATGCATTAGATAAAGTTGCTCATGATAAAAAAATATTATGTGTGTCATTTAGTTTTTTTGTTATGGCATTGATCTCTTTCCTTTCAATTTTGTTTGTGTTTTCCTAAATAATTATGTATTATTCAATTGATATGCCTATAGTACCAAGACAGTTCCATAGTGGATTCCAAGTAGACAATGTACCTCTTTACCTTGACAACAACAAAGTTCCTAAGAAACAAGGTACCTGTGTAGTGTGGATCCTATATGACATTGTGAGATGCCAAGAAACATGATTAGTTGTGTTCGCATGTATCCACTTTGTGGTTGTAGTAAGGGATACCTTGTAGAGCTTATGTGGTCAGAATAACATGTTCGGTGTAGGAGTGGAAGGAATCTGTGCTCCTATATATAGCCTAAGAGGGGGAGGGGTGAATTAGGAAAACTTAAAACCTTAGCCTATGGCTTCCACTAATTGCATGAACATAAGCTAGATCATACTAGCTAGATGTGGATCCATGGTGGATCTATTGTGGAACTTCCCACCCATAAAGTGTTTTGCAACCTAGAACCAATCCTAGCAAGAACTACTTTAAGAAAGAAATGCACTCAAGTTGCAAGTATGAAATGTGGAAATGTAAAGGAGTAGGTTATAAAATATGCAAACTCAACATGATGATTTATCCCGTGGTATCGGTAGGCAAATACCACCCCTAGTCCATGTTGGACTTCATCAATGATATCCTCCCGGTCACCAAGTCTCTCATGTTCAAGGTCTTGGACTTGATAGAAAGGACCTCGCCAAGCCGGATGAGAAGCTTGCCATAAAGGCAAGGCTCAACACTCTACCTCTTCTGGTCACCGTGACATCGTTTCCACTGTAGATCTTCTCCACGAAGGAAGCGGTCTCCTCATCCCCCGTGAGGTCATCATTGCCGCTCCATACCAAGGCGAAGATCAAGGACTTGCTGATGACACCTTGATCACTCTCACTCTAGGCCTAATTTAGAACTAATCACACTCTATGTTTGTGCTGGTTGGCTTTGGATGATGACTTTATGTAACGCCCATAAAATTTACTAACTCAAATCACCTGCTAAAAATTTGCTTCAAAATCTTTCAACCGTTGAGCTCCCGAAAATCATTTCCTTCCCGGTGACCCCACCGTCCCGGCACCCAACGTCGACAGTCATCTTTTTCCATCCTCCGCAAATTTCACCACGTGTCCATCAAATCCGTCGCGCATGCCCGACCAATTCCGCAATTTTTGCTAATTTTCCCCTCCCTTTTTTCTTTTTTCTTTTTCCCCTTTTCTTTTTCTCCCTTCCTTCCTTCTCTTTCTTCCTTCTTCCTCCTTTCTCCTTCTCTCGTCCCTTCCTAGCGCACCCTTCCTGGCGCCTGGCCCCGCCCGCCCGGCCGCCCACGCCTGCGCTCGGCCCCGCGCCGCGCCTGGCCGCCCTCGCACCCGACCTTGCGAGCCGTGCCGTGCACCGCCGCCTGCGCCGAGCCGCTCGCCTGGCCGCCCGTGTCCTGTCGCCGGCCGCCAGTCGTCGTCCCTATACTCCTCGTCGACCGAGCCGGCCCCCACCATGCCATTCACACGGAGCTCCGCTCCGGCACGCCATCGGCCGGGATTCTTGGCCCCCATTGAAGGCCGCCAGCCACCGAGTCCCGCCGTCCCCTATGCGCCGCTCGCTCCCCTCCCTCCCGCCAGCTATAAAAGCTGCCCGAGGCCGGCCTCCTCCTCCTCCCCCACCACAAGCTCGCCGTCCCTCCCTACTCCCCTGCGCGCCGCCCCAAACATCCGCCCGAGCCGCCTCTTTGCCCACCACCGACACCCCATCTCCGGTCACCATCCGCCCGAGGTGAGACCTCAAATGGGATCCCCTCATCCTCCTCTACCTCCCCCACCACTTGGCTCGTCGCCGGTGAGGCCTGGCCGGCCGGCCCCCCCACCGGTTTTCCCCCTCTTCCCCATCTCCCTGTCACGGTTCAAGGAGGAAGAAAGCCTCCAATTTCGATCTAACCCTCTCCTTTTCCATATTTGCAAACCGTCCCTCCCACCTCTCTCAAAGAAGTCTCGCGGATACACCCTTCCATCTTTCAGAAATAATTACAAATAGGTCCCTGATTCTCGTAGTTTAGTCCTAAACCTTGTTTTAAGCCCCTAACACTCCTTTAACTTGTCATTTCATGCGCCAAACTTCCTCCAATTGATCCCAAATTTGACCACGGCCTCCTCCCATATACTTCCACTGAGGCATATCCAAATTTCATGAAAATACTCACTCCTTCAATTTTCCATTCGCATTCTCTATTTGTAGCTCAACGGGTAAAAGTTTAATTTCCTTTTATTTATTGTGTTCTCGATTGTGTGTGCCGTAGATCGCGGAGCACCCGAGGAGGAGCTCGAGGAGGAATTTGACCGCGAGCCTGAGCTCGAGGACCAGTACCGCGAGCAAGAACTCTCGGAAGGCTTTGAGAACGGCAAGTCCAATCTCACCCTTTGATGCATACTTATCCTAGTTTTTCAAACATAACCTATTGGCCTGTTTTATAAAATTGCATATTGTTTTACTGTTGAGACATGGTTGGATAGCCACCCCTTGATTGTTATGATTATTTCTTGCTTGTCCTATAATTATCTCTAAATATGACTTACTCTGTTTGGATGATAATTACTGCTAGAATGCTTAGGACCTTGTTACTCAATTCAATCATGACCACAATGTGTTTTGTTAAAGAATAAATGTGTGAGTGCTTTAAAAAGGGAAATTGGGTTTTTCGGAGGTAAAGGAAAGAAATGCTTAGATGAGATGGATGGGTGTTTCATTTGTGAAATGCCAATATGTTGGGCTCGTACCTTGGTGGTTGAGCAAGGTTGGGAGATATCCATCTTGTCATGGTTAAGGATCGAGTTGATGTGTCATCTTGCCTAACCCAACCTTCGTGCAACCACTCGACCGTTGTATGCGGCAACGGCTTAGCATAAATCCCACTAGCTAAACTGTTAGTCTTCGGGTGAACTGGTGAGCAACGGGAGCCCATGGAAAAGGAGTAAGATCTTTGTGACTTAGGTCCCGGTTAAGACCTCGTTGGTAGGTCGTTAACCCCTTGGTTGCTTCCGTGTGGACTAGTTAGTCTTAGCTAAGGTGGGTAATGGCTTTGTTAGGATCCGCACTGGCACTAAGGTGATCGTGCTGCGGTACCCTACTTGTGGGGAAAGTGTACAACCTCTGCAGAGTTAAAACCTATCCGGGTAGCCGTGTCCACGGCATTGGACGAGTTATGGCTTGGTCACATAACTAGCACTTGGAGATGGATGGTTTTCATGGCATGTGTTGGATTTTGGAAGTGTCTGGCAGTTGTGCCATGAGCTATGACGGATGGGGAGTCCGATAGCAATAAAACTGGATCCTTTGTGTATGATCAACCCCACTAAATGTTCGGTTACTAAAGGAAAAGCTCTATGAAAACTCTTTTGAAAATGGACCCTTGCATGTGTTAAAAATCTAGCTTTGTTGCAAATGAACCCTAACCTTATCCTTGTTATATCTTGTGCATACTCTTGCTTGTATCCCCCTCCGTGGATGGGGTTGGACTTGTTGAGTACTTTCGTACTCACCCTTGTTTTGTTGATTCAGAGGAAGACCCGGACTACGTCGCCGAGGATCTCGAGTTGGAGGTCGTGTTCGCACCCAACGCTGCCTGTGGTGTTGGCCTTTGCAGGATGCTTCCGCTGACGCTTAGTTCCGATTGCAGCCCGGAGTCCGACTGGACTGCAACTTGGATTTGTATCGTTGTTGGTTTAGTTTTTCTTTGGGTGTGGCTTGCCCGCCCGCTCCTTCGGGAGTTGTACGGTTTTTGAACCATCTGTTGAATAAATGTGTTATCAGCCTCCTAGGACTGATATTTGTATCACATTTAGTCTCTACTTATGTGGGGACGCTTCACTTTAGCACTTTGGTGGCAAGGATGTGTTTTTGATGTGTCTTGCACTCCAATGTTGTTCAACTCACTCCAACACATCAAACAAGTCATTGCTCCAACAATAGTAAAAGTTAGTGAGCACTGAAATATCCAATGGTCACATTTTGGTAGCATTGGATATTTTGGTTCTTCTTTTTCCCATATAGCCGTTGGAACCACTACTTCTCAAAGCTATGATGCTTTGTTTGATGCCTTGTCGGATCTTTTAGTGCTCTTGTTTTTCTTCAAAGATAGCCAATATGCTATCTAAACATTTATCTGGTGCTTGCTCCAATGCTTGCATTTTAAGATCTTCCAATTCCTTCTTTCTCATCTCATCAAATGGATTGCAAGCCTGTTAGTCTAACACATATGAAACATACACCATCGGATCTTTTGGTGCATGAGATTCTTCCACTGTAGAACTATCACTACAAGAAATCTTCTGACCTATGATGAACCAAAGTGCCATAAACATGTTTTTTGCATCATAAACCATGATTTATGACGCGGGAGTGATGAAAACCCTTCGTCATTAGTCGAGCGTCATAAACTGCGACTAGTGACGTTCCTTATTTCGCTGCGTCACTAAGATTATGACGCCTATGAATTGTCAAACAGAAACATCATAAATTGGTTGCTAACTGTTTTGCCACGATGGACAAAATTTGATATGGCATCCGATGTGGTATGACAGTTGTGACAAAATTGGCCCATTTGTTGTTGGGTCGATCCCAAAATTGTTCCCACAGATCAATATTATTCAGATAGCCCAAAATTGAATCCGGTAGGTCCATTTGTTATTGGGTCAAGCCCAAATTTTTTCCGATAGGCTAATGTTATTCAAATAGCCCAAAATTGATTCCGGCAGACCCATTTATTGTTGGGTTGAGCTCAAAAGTTGTGCAAATTATTTGCGGCCCTTTTAATCCCAATTTATTAATGAAATTAATTTTTGGCCCAATTATATGTGGGCTAAGCCCACTTGAGGCAAACATAAATTTAACCAATCGAGCCTGACAAATATTTGATTTCATTTCAATTCTGATCCGGTTGGCAAAATAATAAATAGAACACACATATTTATGTATACAAGAAAATAAATTATTGCTCCCCATCGAAACAACCACTACCATATTGTTCATCACATATCACAAACTATTACAAGATAAATATCTCACAAAGAACAGAGATTAGCATAGCTGCATCCAGGTCATAATCTCAAGAGACAAAGTAGAGTATTGATCTTAACCTCTTGTATAGATTAGCAGTCGATGAAGGAGTGCTTCACTATCTTGTGTTACCTTCTACAGTTTCTCAATCTCGGCTGATTGCAATTTAAGAGTTGATTCTGATTCTTCTGTCTTCTTCTTCAAGGTAGCTAACTCTTCCTGGTGAGCAACAGACTGTTGTCGAAGTTGTACCCCATCTGGTATGTTAGCGCCAACTTGCTCCCCATCAACTTTGCTGCATAAGGATTTGGTAGAGCTTCTTGAGTACTTCGCTGTAGCAAGAAGCAGCATTGATTTGATAGAGCTTCTTGAGTACTCCGCTAGCTAGCTGCTCGCCTCATCGCCCACTCCTGCTCGTGGCTTGCCGATTTGTCAACCAGTCGACGGCCCGACGCTGTCACGGCCGTGCGGAGGCCAGAGAGGGTAGTGACGAGCCAATATATCGATTCCCTGCAATAATTGATGCCTTCGAATAATAATATCTATGATGTGCCGCATACATACGGCAAGAGATAGATACTACTATTTCTTAAAGAAAATGGAGGATATTGGTTTGATAAAACCCTCCATGCCTGCAACAGTCCTACTTTGGGTTATGTGCATAAGGGAAGGCTTTCCTTAGTTAAACAAGCAGGTCATTCTTTTAATGCGAAACTTTTGATCTATAATCTCACCTGTGAGTCCAATAGGCCATTGATATCTCGCTCTCATTAATATGAGGCCTCTATCCATTGATCGCCGATACCATATTAGAACTATGCAAGAGAAATACTATTTATTTGATATTTTTTATTCACATAAATGATAATATACATCGAAATACGATTATGTATGACTTGATATCTTTGACCTTACTATTAAATAATCACTATTTGACTTTATATCAAAGTCGGTTTTCTAATTAATTAAAACCGGGACAAAAAGATTTGCCACAGATCTATAAATACCTGCCTTTGTGCTTGCCATTCTTCGCATCCCAAAAGCCATCTTCATAGTTTATACTAGCTAGCAGCAATTGTTGTAGAACACAACACTTTCCCCCATGGATCCCACCAAGACCAATGGAGAGTGGAGTGCCTCTGAGATCAAGATAGTCAAATCACTCATCGCTAGGTACAAAGCCAACAAAAATTACACAGCTGACATGAACAAGAAGCATAGTGACATTATCAATGAAGTCCATGCAATGTTCCCCTTGAAGGAGAGGCTTCAAGTAATAAGCTTGTATGTTGATCTCATAGTGGAGATGATGCAAAGCACCACCGACAACAGCTCCTACTACTTTGTGGCAGCAAGCAGGGACCTTGTGAACAACAACTTTGAAATTCCAGTGGAGGATCCAGCCATAGACAACATGAGGGTGTCACAAGCGGTGCCATTAAGGCAGTCTGCTCCTCGTATGCAGAGGCTGCGCACCGGATTTTGGACCATGCCAGAGCACAGGTTCTTAATTTACTAGATGTCTTTTAATCCTCTTACATGCACAAGCCATGATCTATCTTTAATTTTAATTTATTTTTGCACTATTGTTTGGATATAATTGGCATTTATTTCATGTGAATTATTATTACACTTCTTCAAAATATGGGATGCACTTCCTAATTTTGATGCCTAAAAACATGGCAATCTTAATAGATGTTCAACAGGCACTTGAGATGGGAGGTTAAGGAAGGGAAGGATAGGGGTTGGGGCTTTTTTTTTTGAGGGATTGATGCTATTGAGCTTAGAAAGAGGGTTTGGGAAGGTATAGCTTGTGGAGTTTTTATTGTCATGAGACACGAAGATCTTGTGTTATTTTAACTGATTTTGCATATATGAAGAAGATCTAAATTCCTATCTTAATTGTGCATCCCAAAACCCTATCTTGTTGTAGGTTATTCCTTCGCGGTCTGCAAGTTTACGGTCGTGGCAACTGGAAGAACATCTCTAAGTACTTTGTCACCACCAGGACACCAGTGCAAGTCTCCAGCCATGCCCAAAAGTACTTTCGGAGGATAGGGAATAATGCCCGCAAGCAACGCTATAGCATCAATGACATTGGCCTTTACGATGCTGAGCCCTGGGCGCAGAACAACAATTCTGACTGGGAGGGGTTCATCACCAGCGGTGCCTACAACTCAAACCACATTGGAGCTGGTGGCCAGCATGCCACTATGAACAACCTGGCTCAAGTTCAGCCGCCCATACTTTATCATGCCAGCCAAGCCAGTAGCAGCAGCCAGGTGACCACCTTGGCTATTGACAAGAAGATTGGGGCTGCCAGTTCTTCTGTGGCTCTAGTGATAGAGGGGGCTGGGTCCTCCCAGGCAGCTTGTCTTGGTGATCAGCTGGGAGATTTCCTTTCTGACTGAAAGATGAATATGGATATGTTCTAGGTGTCACATATAGTCTAGCATACTTAGATGCATGGCAACCTAGATTGTTGAAGGCAATATATATGCAGGTTAAGTCTAGTACTCCTAGTAACCGAGAGTGGAACCGAGAGTGGATAATAATTTTGTACTCCCTCCGTCCCAAATTATGTTCATTTTTGCTTTTTTAGATACATATGTTTTATTATGTACCTAGATATATACTATGTCTAGACACATAGTTTTTAAACTATGTACTTAGAAAAGATAAAATGAACAGTAATTTGGAATAGAGGGAGTAGCAGTGAACTTTGGCTTGCATCGATGTGGTATTGCTATATGTATTTCTTCATGTTTTATTATTGTGTCGTTTGTTTAATGTATCGACTATATTTGTATAGACATTACCCTGAGCTTATAATTAATATATATGTATTATGTATATTCATTATTGCCTAGCGCATCTTCAATCTCATGATGCTTGTTCCCGCTTCTATTTGACTCCGTGATCCACCACCACTTTCCACCCATCTGGCCATCTCCTAGTCCACTCTCGAGGCTCCTCCTTTGGCTAATCATTCCATTTTGAGACTCAACTACCACAAATGCTGCCCAACCGGCGTTCTTTGCCACTGGCAGCCGGTGGCCCCCTGGCTCTGCCCAGTCTGCTGTCTCCTCAGCTGCCATCTAAGCCCACTTCACCTCCATGGATGAAAAATCCCCCAACCTGAACTCCCCAATGGCGTCTGAAAATGGCAAGTTACACTATATATTGAGTGATCCGAAAGCAACACCTCTTGAAAGATTCACTGATAGATGTTCAGGCAGCTGGAATAGAAGCAGGGGCGGAGCTACGTACCCTATCGGCGGGGTGGGGCGGCTGCCCCAGCTACCGGTGTTCTAGCCCACTACCCCTCTTACACCTCTGGACACTGGCCCTTGCCCCTACCTATTCGTTTTTCTGCCGAGCACGGCGTCGGGCGCCATGGACGATGAACAAACGACGAGCGCGACAAGAAAGATAACCCTTTGTCCGCTGTCTGGTATTGTTTTTCCGGGCCATCCCAAGCGCTCGGTAGTAGTAGCCCATAGGTGAAGCGTGAAGGCCCAAGGGCCAAGTCAATAAAAATCAAGGGACTCCCGCCAGAGAGGCCGAGAGGCTCGATCGATCCCACTTCCCAAAGTGTCCGTCCAATTTCCATCCATCCGCCTGGGGTCTGGCGGTCTGCTGCCTTCTGCTTCTAGTGCTCGTGCTTGCCGTGCGAGCGAAGCGAGCACGTCAGGAGCGTAGGTCGGCGGTGCACGGCTCTGGTGATGCACGGACCAGGAGTAGTAGGTGGGGTGTGGGGCCATGGGCGCAGTGCAGGTGCATCGTGATGGTGATGGTCTTGGAGGAACGGACGAGCAGCAACCCGGCACTGGGTGTATGATCACTGCATAATTACTCGTTATACAATTTGATGGTTCATATATTTGTGCAAGAAATATAAATTTATTCTTTAAATTTGAGGTTACATCTTAAAACTTCATTTGCGTTGTTTATCCACTTTTTTTCTATAGTTTGTGGCGATTGCAATATATAATTTTGATGTGAATTTGTGTTTTTTAACTTCTAGTTAAGTCAAGTCGCCCAGCTATATTTTTTTCCTTGACTCCGCCACTGAATAGAAGTGTAAGAAATTAAGATTAGACGGATGTAGGAGATAATGATTTCACTGACGGACACATCCATATTAGGTAGCAAGTTTCTGTACAGATCCATGTGTAACTAGCGATGCTTTTCTTCTGTGTCCTTTAATCCATTATACCTTGGTATTGTAAATGGAGAACCCTCAAGACAAAAGGAACATGTTAGTCTGTTGGTCTCTTTCAATCAATCGACAAATTAACCCGGAGCGATGCAGGCATGCATGCAATCTGTTAATTCCTCCACCTACATACAGAGCATGTGAATGATCTCGAGGCGTTTTCTTTAAGATCCGGTACAAAGACCGGCATTCATTAGGAAGAAGAAGAAGTTTACATGCTCAAGATGCACGGTACAGCCAGGAGGTCCCCTCCCAGTAGACTACCGGCGGTAGGGGCAATGTAACTAAAGCGATTACTCCCTAATTCTAAGTGCAACTAAGTTACCCAGGTCCTTAGCACCAGCCAGAACCCAAAGCCATGCAGTTCCTCCCCAAGCGAAATTGACTGAACTTTTTTAGAGATAACTCAGTATGTGTACGACAGGTAGCTACTTTGTGCAAAGTAGTGTAGCTAGAGACCTGTATACACCCCACGTAAGAGTAAGACCTTAGAATTAAAACCTCGCATTGACACCTTAAAATTTTAGTGAAGATGACTGAAATTTGTTGGACATAATTCAGTATGACATGCAGCTACATTGTGCAAAGTAGTGCGGCCAGATCTACATGTGGACCCGTGTCAAGAGTCGGGCTTTAAAACTAAAACCTCGCATTCACACCTTAAAACTTTAGGAAATCGATGGAATTTATTGGATAACACACAACTATTTTGTGTAAAGTATTGTGGCTAGATCTACATATAGGCCCAATATCAAGAGTCGGAACCTGAACTAAATTCCCGAGTTCACACGTTAAAATTTTAACAAAATTTACTGAAATTTGCTGCAGACGACTTAGTACGATAGACAACTACTTTATGCAGATTAAAGTAGTATGGCTAGACCTACACGTGGTATCGTCACCAAGAGATAACAAAGAAATCCCACAGGTACCTGTTAGGGGTTGGCATTGGGTGCAAATGGGGCAAATGAGGTGGGGCGGGGTGGGTTTGTTAAGTGCATTTTTTGGGTAGGGTTGGATTGCCATAAATAGTTAACTAGATGTGGATTGGGGTGGATTTAACACCATTAGGGCAAGTACATTGCTACACGTCAGCGGTCTCATAGGTCGTCTCATGCAGTGCCACGTAGGATTTTTGATGACGTGGAGAGGAGAGAGCGAGGAGAGAGAAAGAGGTTGTTGCTTCACGAAACAACCACCTCATGAGCTAAATTGTAGGACTACGAGACAACTTAACAATCATTGTACGAGTTATTGTTATCATGCAACTCATAATATTTTATTTTTCTTATACACAAATTAAGGAATTATATACCACTACCAGACAACTTATAGGACAACCCATCAAGATTACGTGTCAATGCATGAGATCGGCTATTAGATGACACCAATATACTTGCCCTTAGCAGATCCAACACCTAGTGCCTTACTGTGCGGATCTACGTGCCTGTACCTGACCACCCTACACAAGGGGCCACCGGCGCACCACCTTGCTTTGGGAGGATGCATGGTCGGGGCACCCAGCCCCTACCATGACACCCGCTATTCTTTTTTTTTTACCTTAGATTTGTTTGTTGCTAGGTGTGCATACCGCACACGGAAGTGCCACGTCAACACGTGCCAAACTTGGTGCGCCTATGAGACACTGACACCCGTTATTCTCAGTACCAGTTTTATCACTTAGATCGAGCATAGCAACTACCTAGTTAGATAACATGCACTATCTATCTATATCTATCTATCTATCTATCTATGTACATCTATATCTATATCTATCTATATCTATATCTCCACAAAAGAGCACTTAAACATACAAGAATGTATTCTGGATAGCCAAATCATGTCTAAACCTTTAAGGGTGATAAGGTTTTGTCACGCTAGCTAGTATAAGCACTTACAATCAAGAAGAGGAATATTGGAGTCGATCAAACTTAATTGAGTCCTCCAGGCAAGTACATTGGTATTGTTTAATAGAATGTCTCATGTTTTGCCATGTAACGTTGAGATGACTTACAATCTGTAGAATAGGTTGTCTCATAGTACTTTATAATTCGTTAATTTATTCATAGAAAAATAAATATTATGAAAGCAACAACTACTCCTACAATGATGATGACTGATGAGTGGTCTCATACTCCTAAAAATTAGCTTATGAAGCGGTTGTTTCATGACACAACGATCTCTTTCTCTTACCTCACTCTCCCTTCTCCACATCACTGAAATGATATGCGGCACTGCATAAGAATAGAGCTGGGCCTTAGGCCGTGCCGTACCGTGCTGGCACGGCCCGGCCCTCTTGTGCCTCATGCCGCATCGTGCTCTAGACTTCTAGGCACGCTAGACATGTCGTGCCATGTCGACATGGCACGGCAAGTCTTTTACTAGGCCCAAGCACGGCCCTTGGCACGCCGGCACGTGTTTGTGATGTGCTAGTCCAAGCATGACCCTCGTGACATACATGTTTATCTTTTTATTGGTGCTCATTTGCTTGTACATACTTTTGCTCTTGTACGTACAAAATAATTTCTAAAATTAATAGAGGAAACAAGTTGTCGTTGTCAAGATTTGCGGATCAAGACTCTAGACTAGTAAATTTCTTTTATGCGCGTAAGACTTCGGATGGTGGCGTGGGAGACACGGGGTTAGACTGGTTCGGGCAAAAGGAGGCCCTACGTCCAGTATTGAGGCTGCTCGTGTTACCCATGCGGGGTTCTGTAGTAGGGGTTACAGATGGGTGAGAGAGGGAACTGATCCCAGGTCTCTTGAGTATGCTTGTGCTCTAAGGGAGTGTGAGTGTGTACTGTTTGCTTGAGAACAAGAGTCCGAGACCCCCTGTCTCATGACCCCCGGTCCTCCTTTTATAGCGCAAGAGGGAGCTTGGGGTTACAGTTGAGCCAGGCGTCAGGAGGAGAAGTAGGAAGGATAAGCTAAGTAGAAAAATAATACAAGGGGAGGGTCCCAAGGCCGCCGCTCTTGCTCTGGCCTCCGGTCCCTGTCAGCGTGTCCGGCGAGGGAGGGCGATTCCTTCCCGATCTTGTCGATGATCTCCCTGGTCGTCGTCGCCGTCGAGCATGATGATGAGCCTCAGCCTCGGCATCCGTACCCGTCGGGGAGGAGGTCCGATTCTGTTGCCCTGCCGATTACCGTAAGACCCGGACGTCGCATCCCTGAAACTGCCGTTGGGAGCACGGGGCGCAAGAGCAAGCGATATGCCCTCCTGTGTCGTTCGGCGCAGCTCATGAGTGCTCCGTGGCGAATCAGAAGGGGCTGCGGCCACTGCTGCTCACGCCGCACGGCCGCGCACCGGTATTCGGGACCGGTTACGTTGGGGACGCCGCTCCCTTTTGGCTTGACAGGGCCGTGGCGCATTTATGGCGAGGTCGATAGGGGGACCCACGAGATCGTCATCCTGATCCTCCAGTCCGCGCCCGAGGCGAATATTCATCTTGTGGACCCGAGCGAGTCCGACCCTCGCGCCCAGGGTCGGGCGAGGCGGAGTTTCTGTGGTGGGGGTCGGGCGCTCCCGACCCCGGTCCCCTAGGTCGGGCGAGGCGGAGTTTAGTCTTCAAGGGGTCGGGAGCGTCCGACCCCGGGACTCCGGGTCGGGTGAGGCAGAACGTGGCCTCTCCCTTTCATATTGGGCTGACGGCAATTTTGCTACCTTAGATGGGCCTGGGCCTTTAAGTTTTGTTGATTTCGTGGGCTAGGGGAGATCGTTGATATTTCCCCCCAACAGTAGCCCCTGAGCCTGTGGTGGAGCGGGAACGCTCCTCCAAAGGCTGCAGCGGTTGCCAGTGTGGGATTCTCTTCGTTTGATCCGGGGCAAGGGGAGCTGTTTGGATGGTGTTGACCGAAGGGACCGATTGGACGACTCATCCCATGCGCTGCTCGGCACTGGGGGACGTCTGGTCATTCTCTTTCATCCGAGAACCTTAAGTTAGGACCAGCCGCGTGGCCTTAGGTTGCGAGGCCAGCCCCCGAGCTCCCACGCGTCGCAGGGGACCGGTTAGAGGTTGGGTCGACTTTCGTTCGTTCACCCTCAAGCGTCCGTTCGCTAGGACGGAGGGGGCGAGCCGTGCCATGCTATCCTCGTCGGACGAACTGTGGTGCTCTTGGAGCTACAAACGGGTTGATTCGAGTGGGATCCCGATCCCCGTTCAGGGGGGTCCGGCTAGGGCCAGGCTGGTGGCGTACCCCAGGCTCCAGCCGGCCAGTTCATATAGTTCCCGAGTCCGTTCGGTCAGATCCGGGGGCTCGTTGCCTTTCCTCGTGGAAAAACCATGAACTTTGATGCCGGTCTGGACTCGAATGTGAGCTTGAGATGCCCGGGGCCGTCGCGCGCCCGGGTTACGGTCGCTAGCGGACCCGTCTCTTCTCACCCCTCGCTCGTGGGCATATTGAGGCGGCTGTCGAACCCGCAGCGGGCCAGCCTTCGATCCTCTGGATCGTAATGGGCCGTAGGGGCATTTCCAGCCCCGTATCCCTCATTACCTTTCGGTGGGCCTTGGGCTGAATCGTGGCAGATGTTGTGTCTTGGGCCAACCGTGGGGGACGTCGTGTGCGCGTCTTCCGGGAGACGGAGTTATGGAGGGTGCCGACCTGCGAATCGAGGAGGAGAGGATGTCTCTGCGGCCGATCGTGCGCGAGGTTTCCGAAAGGAGGGTGGGCGTGATGGGGGCGTACCTGGCGCCGTATTTATGGCGACAAGGGCGTCAGTTCTGCTTCCTTCGCGCCTTCCCTATAAAACGAAGGCTCCGCCTCGCTGGTTCCGCCCGCCTTCTGCTTCCAAGTCTTTTCGCCTTCCTAGCTCGCCCTCATCTCATCCGCGTCCGCTTCGTCTTCCTCCGCTCAGCGCTACGCCCTTTCTCCTCATCCCCGTCGAGTTCCTTCCTCCTTCAGCGATGGGATCCTGGGGGATTTCCCACTTCAACTCCTCGCGCGCCGAAGGCCTGGTGAGGAAAGGCCTCCTCTACGAGAGGACGGAGGTGGGCGAGTGGGAGCTCCCGGGGTCGGAGCAGGTGCCGACACCTCCCGCCGGCTACATCGTCTCCTTCGCCCACTTCCACAAGCGGGGGTTCGTGACTCCGCCGAGCCGCTTCTTCTGCGGCTCCTCCATTACTACGGGCTCGAGCTGCAGCACCTCAACCCCAATGGGATTCAGCATATCGCGGCGTTCGTCGCACTGTGCGAGGGGTTCCTGGGCATTGAGCCCAACTTCTCGCTGTGGAAGTACTTTTTTACGGTCAACCTGTACCAGAAGATGGAGAGGAGGGGGAACCAGCAGCGGTCGCCCCCGATGCTGATTGGGTGCGCCGGGATCCACCTCCGCCATACTCGCTCCAAGGAGTACATGGCGATGAAGACCGTGGCGTCCCACAAGGGGTGGCACAATCAGTGGTTCTATGTAAAGAACTAATCAAACTCCCCCCTGCCGGAGTTCACCGGCCGTACTATCGATGTGGCGCCAGAGGTGTGGGCGTACGGACCGGTCGAGAAGGAGAAGAAGCAGTTCCACAACCTGCTGTAGGCCATTGAGCAGTTGAAGAGGAGGGGGTTGACCGGCGCCGGGGTCATCAGGGCGTACCATGCCCGGCGGGTGGCGCCGCTGATGCTCTGGGCTCGTTCTCTCGCCGACATGACTCTGGGCGCGTCGACCGAGGGTACCGTCCTGGTGACGGGTGCGCTCGCTGCCTCCGAGATCCGACAGCGGATTCGGGAGGCGTTGGACGACAAGGACGCCGACTACCCGGTGCCCGGGCACCCGCCGATGCGCCCGGACAAGGGCTTTATCGACCTGGTAAGGGATTAGGCGCCGACCTTCTTTTTTCGTGTCTCTTGGTCGTCGCTCTGACACGGGGCCATTTAGTGTTTGTAGGGCATGCTGACCTGGGTTGTGGACTCGCACCCGCCGGTGCCGGAGGACGCCGATCGGCGGCTGCAAAACCGTCTCCTTGCTGAAGAGCAGAAGCGCCGCAAGGACAAGGAGACGGCAAAAAAGAAGAAGAAGGCCGCCAAGGAGTTCCAACGGCGGTGGCGAGGGTAGGTCGTGTCGGACGACGATGACGACGACGATGATGACGATGAGGAGGAGGATGAGGAGGATGACTTGGAGGAGGAAGAGCTTGTCTTATCCCCTCGGTCGGGTGCGCTCGTTATTTGGGAGGCGCGCCCGCAAACGACCGTGAGGAACGAAGCGGGCGGATCATCCACCCGGGGCTTGGCTCCACAAGGCTCCGGGGCCATGCCCCAGGGGTCAGCGCGGGGCGCCCCCCAGGAGCCGGCACGGGGTGCTCCCCAGGAGTCAGCACGGAGCGCTCCCCAGGAGTCAGCACGAAGCGCTCCTCAGGAGCCGACGCGGAGCGCTCCCCGGAGGTCTACGGAGCCCGCCCCCGCCGTCGCGCCTGCGGCCCAAGAGCAGAGGAGCGGCGGCAAGCGGCCGCTCCCGGACACCCCGGGGTCGGCGTCCGGCTCGGAGGTGAAGCGCGCGCGCCGTCCTTGCTCCGGAGGAACGTGAGTTGGATTCCCTCGTGAACCTCGCTCCTTTCCCCACCTTGCGTTTGTTTCCGCTGACATTTGTTTGTTGTTTCGCAGCGCTGCCCCCCGTGGCCTCATTCTGCAGCTGGCGCCCAAAACGGCGCTGCGGGTGTTGTCCGCCTCTGCGGAGCGGACCGCGGCCCCACCCGCGGCGAGCGGCGGGGTGCCCGGTGAGGTCGCGGGTCCCGCCGCAAAAACGGCCCCTATGACGGCGACCGGTGGAGTGGTGGTGCCATCGGGTGCGGGAGAGGGCGTGGACCCCGCTCCGCCTTCCGCTTCCTCGGCCGACCCTTAGGTGCAGAGCGTCGTTCCCCAGGGCCCTCAGGTCGGGGAGGTGATCGACCTCGACGCCGACGAGGCGGAGGGAACAACGGCGACGGGAATAGGGACGGATGTCCCTGCAGCCGCGACGGGGATGGCGGCGGCAACAGAGGAGGGAGGGCCTGCCTCCGCGGCCGCGGCGGTGATGGAGGCAGGGACCTCCACCCCGGAGGTCCCGGCGGAGGTGGCACCAGCGGCGGAGGTGGAGGTGCCCGCTCGAGGGGCTCCGACAGGGGCGGAGGAGCCTACCTCGGCGGTTGCGGCGGAGGGCGAGGTGGCCGCGGGGATACTTGTTCTACCGCCTGCGTCAGAGGCGGTGGCGCCGTTGGGCGGGCCCGCGACGACCCCGACAGCGACAGGTGCGCAGGCGCAGGGACCGTCGGCGAGCCCAGCGGCTTCCGGGATGATGGAGCCTGCTTCGACGGCGGCGTCGGGATCGGCTCCCGCCTCGGCATTGGCCGCTTCCGTTCCTAGGGCGTGGAGAGGGTCCGTCCTGCGTTGGACGTCCCGTGAGGACCCGCCGAGGCACCTCTTCACCTTGGATGACGCCGCGGAGTGACGCAAGTGGCAGGCGGTGCAGGGCAGCCTCGCCAACGCCCGCGCGGCTCTGTCTTCGGTGTTGGGGGAGTTGAACAATGTCGTCCCCCCTGGTAGCTAGGTGCGATACTTCTTCCGTTGGTAGTTGTCTCTTACCTCTGATGGCGTATCGCTTTGCAGGCTCTCCAAGAATGCAGTCGGGGGAAATCTGATTTCCTCCGGCTGGAGCGGGGGCTGTGGGAGTGCTTCAACTTGGAGAGGGAGTGGACCAGGGAGCTGTTCATGCAGATTGCTGCCGCCCAGCAGGTCATCATCGATCTGCAAAGGCGCGAGCAAGCAGCGTAGGAGGACGTACGGCGATCGGAGGCCAAATTCCAAGCCGTCGTCGATAAGGCCCGCCTCGATCGCGAGGAGCTCCAGGCCGCTGCTGCCGAGAAGGCCCGACTTGATGCCGAAGAACTCGCGCGGCTGAGGGGAGATCTTGATGCCCTTCAAAACATCGTCGAGCATATCCGGCGTGAGCGGCAAAAGGCCTTGCAGGAGCAGGATTCCGAGGCGGCCCGGAAGAGCGAGGTTGAGAAGATGGCGGCCGAGCTTGGCGCGGAGGTCGGTCAGCTCCGGGCGCAAGTGCAGGGGCTCCAGACCGCTGTGTCCCAGGGGGCCGACCAGGAGCGTGAGCTGAAGGCCCGGTCCGACGGTGAGACTCCTTTTCGTTTCTGTGCCTCCATGGTGTTGCGGTGATTTCTAACTTGGTGGGTCTTTCCGGGTGGTTCTTGCAGACGAAATCGCCCGGCTGAGGGAGCTACTCGACGCGGAGCGTGGTGAGCACGGTGCCCTACGGGATGCGGTCCACGTCGTCTGTGATAGACTCGGCGTGGTCACGGGGGAGGGGTCGAGCTCGCTGTCGGCTCGTGTCCTCGGGATGTACCGCCGGGCCCGCGAGATCGCCGTGGATGTGCTCCACACCGGCGTGCGGCGAGCCTTCGGGGTCTTCGGCTCCCATTATTCCGGCATCAACTTTGCCGGGATGAGCGGAGGATACGCTGCTGGCTACTCCAAGGCTGAGCTGGATGAGATCGACGTGTCGGTGTTCAACCCGGCGGAGGCCTTGGCGAAGCTCCTGGAGGATGAAGCCGTCCCTCCCGAAGATCCCCCGGCGAACTAACTGTACCGGGCTGGCGCCCAAGTTGTAAATACGTTAGTTTCAAGCTTGTTTTGTAACGGCCATGGGGGCCTTTTTCATAACTTGTCGTAAACAAGTTTCCGATCCTCCTTCTCGTTTCTGGACTTGGAAAGTTTAAAGCGCGTTGTCGGGCGTGTCAGTAAGCGTTGATGGGTGAAGGTACCGTAGCCGCTTGGGCGTAGGTTTTCCGCGGTCCGATCAGTCTTGCCTGAACACCGTTGGTGTGCTCTCTCCTTTTCATGTCCGAAAGTTCAGAGGGAGGGTCGGCTCAGAAGGAAAAAACATTTTTTAGATGGTGCCAAGTGGCTTGAGCCGAAACCCCTGATAGCCCCCGAGGGATATGCGACCCTGGAGCGAAGCCAGGGTCGGATATCCCTGAGCTCGACAGAAAAACTTGAACAGGACCAGCTCAAAATTCCTTTTTCCGTAAAAAACTTTGAATTTACAGAAAAGTTTATGTACAGAGCTTGGAAATGGAAACTAGGGGTAGAAACGCCTTAGCTGTTCTATGTTCCAGGCATTGCCGAAGATTTGTCCGTCGGGGGTCGCTAGCTTGTAGGTGCCTGGCCGTAGTACCTGCGCGACGATGAAAGGGCCTTCCCACGGGCGAGTCAGCTTGTGCCGACCCCTGTTATCCTGGACGAGGCGGAGCACCAGGTCGCCAACGTTGAAGGCTCGGCCTTGCACCTTGCGGCTGTGGTAACATCGTAGGGCCTGCTGGTACTTAGCCAAGTGCAGCAGGCCCACGTCGCGTGCCTCATCGAGCTGATCTTGTGCGTCTTCGAGCAATGCCTGGTTCCCCTGTTCGTCGTACACCTTGACCCTCGGCGATCCGTATTCCAGGTCGGTGGGTAGGATGGCCTCGGACCCGTAGACCATGAAGAACGGGGTGAAGCCAGTCGCCCGACTGGGGGTTGTCCTTAGGCTCCAAAGGACTGCGGGAAGCTCGGCGACCCACCGTCCGCCAAACTTTCTGAGGCGATCGAAGATCCGTGGCTTGAGACCCTGGAGTATCATGCCGTTGGCTCGCTCGACCTGCCCGTTCGTGCGGGGGTGTGCCACGGCCGACCAGTCTACTCGGATGTGGTGGTCGTCGCAGAACTGGAGAAATTTCTTCCCGGTGAACTGCGTGCCGTTGTCGGTGATGATGGAGTTGGGGATTCCGAAGCGGTGGATGATGTCGGTGAAGAACTGTACCGCCTGCTCGGACTTGATTTGCGCGACCGGTTTTGCTTCGATCCACTTAGAGAACTTGTCGACGGCGACGAGCAGGTGGGTGAAGCCCCCGGGCGCTTTCTTGAAGGGCCCGGCGAGATCCAGCCCCCAGACCGCGAACGGCCACGTGATGGGGATGGTCTGGAGTGCTTGCGCGGATAGGTGGGTTTGGCGCGCAAAGAACTGGCAGCCCTCACTGGTGCGGACTACTCGGGTGGCATCGGCGACCGCCGTCGGCCAATAGAAACCTTGCCGGAAGGCGTTACCAACGAGGGTTCTCGGCGCAGCATGGTGGCTGCAGGCTCCGGCGTGGATGTCCTGGATCAGTGCCTTTCCCTATTCGATTGGGATGCAGCGCTGGAGTATGCCGGTGTGGCTTCTCTTGTAGAGCTCTTGATCGATAATGGCGAAGGATTTGGCGCGACGCGCGATCCTACGGGCCTCCGTTTTGTTCGCCGGGAGTGTGTCGTGGACGAGGTAATTGAGGTATGGGGCTCTCAAGTCGGTTGGGGGGTCGGGCCCCACCGTGGGGTCTGCCGCGATTTCCATGACCATGGGGCTAGAGGGGTCGGCTTCCGGGACCGAGTCAGGCGAAGCGGTGCCGACCCTGTCGGGGCTGGCGCCCGGGCCTGGGACAGGTGGCGCGCTGCCGACCTCCCCTAGGTCGGGACCCGAGCCCGGAGCTGGTGGCGCTTCGCCATCCCTTGCCGGTTCTTGGTAATGGATTGAAGGCTTGAACTGGTAGCTGACGAAGACACCGTCGGGGACGGGCATTCGGCCGGATGCTGCCTTTGCCAGCTCGTCGGCGGCTTCGTTGAAGCGCCTTGCGACGTGGTTGAGCTCCAGCCCGTCGAACTTATCTTCAAGCTTGCGAACCTTGTTGCAGTAGGCTGCCATCTTGGGGTCGTGGCAGCTCCACTCCTTCATGACTTGTTCGACGACTAGTTGGGAGTCGCCCCGGATGTCTAGCTGATGGATGCCCAGCTCGATGGCGATGCGAAGCCCGTTAAGGAGGGCCTCGTACTCGGTGACATTGTTGGACGTAGGAAAGTGGAGGCGCATCATGTACCTGATGCGCACGCCTAGAGGAGAGATGAAGATGAGGCCCGCTTCGGCATGGGCCCTCATCAACGATTTATCGAAGTACATTGTCCAGTACTCCTGCTTCTCCGGCGCCGATGGCGTTTGGATCTCCGTCCACTCTGCTACGAAATCAGCGAGTACCTGGGACTTGATGGCGGTGCGGGGGGCATAGGTGATGCCCTGGTCCATGAGCTCGAGCGCCCACTTCGCGATCCGTCCCGTGGCGTCCTGGTTCCGGATCACTTCGCCGAATGGGAATGACGAAACAACCGTTACCGGGTGGGAGGTGAAGTAGTGGCGCAGCTTCCTCTTCGTGATGAGGACGGCGTAGATGAGCTTCTGGATCTGCGGGTAGCGCGCCTTGGACTCGGACAAGACTTCGCTGACGAAATACACCGGGCATTGCACCCTGAGAGCGTGTCCCTCCTCTTCTCGTTCCACCACCAGGGTCGCGCTAACCACCTGGGTGGTCGCCGCGATGTAGAGCAGGAGGGGCTCGCCGTCGGTCGGCGGGACCAGGATCGGGGCCTTAGTCAGGAGGTCCTTGAGTCGGTCAAGTGCCTCCTGGGCCTCGTCGGTCCATTCAAAGCGGTCAGTCTTCTTTAGGAGTCGATAGAGAGGGAACCCCCGTTCGCCAAGGCGCGAGATGAAGCGGCTCAAGGCTGCTAAGCATCCCATGACACGCTGGACTCCCTTTACGTTTTGGATTGGCCCCATGTCGCTGATGGCCGCTATCTTCTCTGGATTGGCTTCGATGCCGCGCACGGAGACGATGAAGCCTAGCAGCATGCCCCTTGGAACTCCGAAAACGCATTTTTCGGGATTGAGCTTGATACGCTTATCCCTCAGCCTTTTGAAGGCTAATTCGAGATCAGGGATGAGATGATCGCCCTTCTTGGATTTGACTACGATATCGTCAACGTAAGCCTCAACGGTCTGCCCGATGAGGTCCCCGAAGCACTTCAGCATGCATCGCTGGAACGTAGCCCCCGCGTTTTTGAGGCCGAATGGCATCTTAATCTAGCAGTAGGGGCCAAAGGGGGTGATGAAAGAGGTAGCGAGCTGGTCGGATTCTTTCATCGCGATCTGATGGTAGCCGGAATACGCGTCAAGGAAGCTAAGGGTTTCGCACCCGGCGGTTGAGTCGACTATTTGATCTATGCGTGGAAAAGGAAACGGATCCTTTGGGCACGCCTTGTTGAGACCGGTATAATCAACACACATCCTCCATTTCCCATTCTTTTTTCGCACAAGAACAGGATTAGCTAGCCACTCAGGGTGGTACACTTCCTTGATGAATCCGGCCGTCAAAAGCTTCTGGAGCTCCTCGCCGATGGCCTTGCGCCTCTCCTCGTCGAAGCGGCGCAGTCCTTGCTTCACTGGCTTGGAGCCGGCCTTGATGTTCAAGGAGTGCTCGGCAACTTCTCTCGGAATGCCGGGCATGTCCGAGAGCTTCCACGCGAAGATGTCGCTGTTCGCGCGGAGGAAGTCGACAAGCGCGCTTTCCTATTTGGGAGATAGGGTAGCGCCGATCCGCACGGTCTTGCCGTCGGAGCTGCTGGGGTCGAGGAGGACCTCCTTGACGCCTTCGGTGGCCTCGAAGGAGGTGGCCGACTGCTTGGAGTCGGGCTGGTCCTCAGCGCCCTCCGCGAGCTGGACCGCCAAATCCCCTGTGAAGCTGATGGCTGCGGCATATTCGCAGCATTCCACGTCACACTCGTACACCTTTTGGAAAGACGTGCCGATGGTGATGACCCCATTGGGCCCCGACAGCTTGAGCTTGAGGTAGGTGTAGTTGGGGATGGCCATGAACTTCGCGTAGCATGGTCGCCCCAAGATGGCGTGGTAGGTTCCGCGGAATCCTACCACCTCAAAGGTGAGAACTTTCTTCCTATAGTTGGAAGGGGTCCCGAAAGTGATGGGCAAGTCGATTTGCCTGAGTGGCATTGCCTGTTTTCCCAGCACGACGCTGTGGAACGGCGCCTTGCTGGGACAGAGGAGGGAGCGGTCAATCCCCATAGCGTCGAGGGTCTCGGCGTAGAGAATGTTGAGGCCGCTGCCTCCATCCATGAGCACCTTGGTGAGGCGCGTCGTGCCGACGATGGGGTCGACGATGAGAGGGTAGCATCCTAGATGCCGGACGCGTCCTGGGTGGTCGGATCGATCGAAGGTGATGGCTGATCCCGACCAGTCGAGGAAGGCCGGCATCGCAGGCTCGGCTGCGTAGACCTCGCGGCGCTCCAGCTTCTGACGATGTTTGGAGTCGTACGCCGCCAGGCCGCCGAAGATCATGAAGCAGCCGTCCACCTTAGGGAAGCCGTCTTCCTTCTCTTCATCACCCTTATTCTCCTCATCGGGCTTCCGCTTCCGGTCGCCCTTCACTGGGTTGCCTACGAAGTACCTCTTCATGAGGTTGCAGTCCTTGTAGACGTGTTTCGCGGGGAACTCATGGTTCGGGCACGATCCCTCGAGCAACTTGTCGAAGAAGCCAGGGGTGCCCTCCGGGGGCGGCTGTCCTCGCTTGCGCTCGACAGCAGCTACGAGGGGGGCCTCGCGCCGCTGCTTGCCTTTCTTCTTCTGCTGGCGGTTGGAGGTGCCCTCATCAGCATCCTCCTCCCGCTTTGCCTTGCCTTTGGAGCGGTCGAAGATCGCTCCAACGGCCTCTTCGCCCGAGGCGTAGCTGGTGGCAATATTGAGGAGCTCCTCTGTGGTTCGCGGGCCTCGGCGCCCTAGCTCGTGGACGAGGGGTCGGCAGGAGGTTCCCGCTAAGAAGGCCCCTATGACGTCGGCGTCCGCGATGTTGGAGAGCTCAGTGCGCTTCCTGGAGAAGCGTCGGATGTAGTCCCGGAGGGACTCGTCCGATCCCTGGCGACAGCTCTGGAGATCCTAGGAGTTGCCGGGGCGCGTGTACGTGCCCTGGAAGTTTCCTATAAATATTTCCTTCAGGTCGTTCCAGCTACGGATCCGTCCCGAAGGGATATGTTCCAGCCAGGCTCGTGCCGAGTCGGCCAGGAAGAGTGGTAGGTTGCGGATGATGAACAGATCATCGTCCACCCCGCCGGCTTGACATGTGAGCCGGTAGTCGCTGAGCCAAACCCCAGGGTTCGTCTCCCCCGAGTATTTGGCTACGTTCGTCGGTTGCCTGAAGCGCGGCGGAAACAGCGCGTTCAGGATGCGCGCGGAGAAGGCCCGGGGCCCCGCCCGGTCGGGGCTCGGGCTGTGGTCTTCCTCACTGTCGTAGCGCCCACCGCGGTGGACATGGTAGCCGCGATCTACCCCATCCTCCCTGTCCGCGCGGGAGCGCCTCTGCGCGTCCAGGGTGTCGCGGGCATCGCGGACGGGGCCGACGCGTCGATGAACGGATCGAGCCCCGCCTCCTGCAGGGGGTGGTGTCCGCCGGGCGGACGCGGCCTGGTTTGCCCTAGGAGGAGGCTGGTGGACAGACTCCCCCCGTCTCTCCGAGGGCGCGTCGGGCGCCGCTCTGCTGACGTTTTGTCTGCATCGCTGGGACGCGGAACTTTCCACCTGCTGGACGGCAGCACACTCGAGCAAGTCATGCACCTCTTGGCGCGCCCGTCGCTCCTCGGGCATCGCCGGCTTGGGGAGTCACCGGAGTAGGGCTGCCGCGGTAGCGATGCTCTAGCTGGCGCGAGCGAAGAGCTGAGGGCGTTCTTCGTCCGCGCAGATGCGCTGTTGGATGTCGCGCGCCCGTTGTCATGCTCCGCCTTAGTGGCGGGGGCGCTCGACCTCATGGCGGGATGCCGCGCGCGCCTCCGGTTGCCGAGGGTGCTCCGGAGCCTTGCCGAGAGCCCCGGTCATAGCCGCGGCGCGCGGGGGGGGGGGGAGGAGTCCTCTGCCTCCCTCCGGCGCCATCGTTGTTGGATCCCTCGGAGTGCACGTCGGCCATGAAGCACTCACGTGAGGGGTGGTGACTCCCGCTGTCGGAGCCGGCGTCGGAGATTGTCCTCGCCACGCCTGCGAGTTTGTTGCTCGCGGGCGACACGGTCATGGACCGCGTCAAGAGGCGACCGTAAGTCACCGTGGCATTGCACAGCCCGAAGAGCCGACCCCTTGGGAAGGGCCTTCCGGCGCGCGCCTGGACGCTCGCCGCTGTCCCGGCGGCGGAGCCGGGGATGGCGGGACGAGCGGGCAAGACGAGGAGAGGGATCAGCTCGATCCCCTCCCCGGTGGTGAGGAAGTCTAGACTCCCGAAGCGGATCAGGGAGCCCGGAGCGAAGCTGGTGTCGTGGCTGGCCATCTGAAGCTGGAGATGTATGCGCAAAGGTCCCCTACCTAGCGCACCAACTGTCGTTGTCAAGATTTGCGGATCAAGACTCTAGACTAGTAAATTTCTTTTATGCGTGTAAGGCTTCGGATGGTGGCGTGGGAGACACGGGGTTAGACTAGTTTGGGCAAAAGGAGGCCCTACATCCAGTATCAAGGCTGCTCGTGTTACCCACGCGGGGTTCTGTAGTAGGGGTTACAGATGGACGAGAGAGGGAACTGATCCCAAGTCTCTTGAGTATGCTTGTGCTCTAAGGGAGTGTGAGTGTGTACTGTTTGCTTGAGAAGAAGAGTCCAACACCCCCTGTCTCATGACCCCCGGTCCTCCTTTTATAGCGCAAGAGGGAGCTTGGGGTTACAGTTGAGCCAGGCGTTAGGAGGAGAAGTAGGAAGGATAAGCTAAGTAGAAAAATAATACAAGGGGAGGGTCCCAAGGCCGCCGCTCTTGCTCCGGCCTCCGGTCCCTGTCAGCGTGTCCGGCGAGGGAGGGCGATTCCTTCCCGATCTTGTCGATGATCTCCCTGGTCGTCGTCGCCGTCGAGCATGATGATGAGCCTCAGCCTCGGCATCCGTGCCCATTGGGGAGGAGGTCCGATTTTGTTGCCCTGTCGATTACCGTAAGACCCGGACGTCGCATCCCTGAAACTGCCGTTGGGAGCACGGGGCGCGAGAGCAAGCGATATGCCCTCATGTGTCGTTCGGCGCAGCTCATGAGTGCTCCGTGGCGAATCAGAAGGGGCCGCGGCCACTGCTGCTCGCGCCGCACGGCCGCGCACCGGTATTCGGGACCGGTTACGTTGGGGACGCCGCTCCCTTTTGGCTTGACAGGGCCGCGGCGCATTTATGGCGAGGTCGATAGGGGGACCCACGAGATCGTCATCCTGATCCTCCAGTCCGCGCCCGAGGCGAATATTCGTCTTGTGGACCCGAGCGAGTCCGACCCCCGCGCCCAGGGTCGGGCGAGGCGGAGTTTCTGTGGTGGGGGTCGGGCGCTCCCGACCCCGGTCCCCTGGGTCGGGCGAGGCGGAGTTTAGTCTTCAAGGGGTCGGGAGCGTCCGACCCCGGGACTCTGGGTCGGGCGAGGCGGAACGTGGCCTCTCCCTTTCATATTGGGCTGACAGCAATTTTGCTACCTTAGATGGGCCTGGGCCTTTAAGTTCTGTTGATTTCGTGGGCTAGGGGAGATCGTTGATATTTTCCCCCAACACAAGTCTTATTATATAGATATTGTAGGTGAATGTTATGACTCTCTGTGGCCGTACAAAAATGCAGCATTGTTATGTTATGAATGACCATTATCATGATTCCATACTTGCAGGTAAGTTTTGTGATGTCCTCCCATCGTATTAGTTATGTTAGGCTATATGACATGTAGAACGAATGATATTCCGACAATATAGCCTATAGATGTGCTAATGGGCCATTTCCGTACCGTGCCGGCTCAAGCACGACCCAAGATACGTGGCGTGCATGCCACCCGTCGTGCCAAGATCCTAGGTACGACACGGCACGGCCTTCGCATCCGTGCCGGCATGACCTAAAATTATCGTGCCATGTCATGCTTTGTGCTGTGCCAAAATATCGTGCTTCGAGCGGCCTACAAATAACACGGTCCAAGTCCCAACTCTACGTAAAACGACCTACGTGTAACAATTTAGTTACCCTCTGGGGCTTAATAACGGCGGCCTGCCTGTCCCTAAACCAGAACCCTTCGCTATGCAATGCGGTTATTAAGCGGGGTTCGCTCCCCCCAACATTGTGCATCGTGGGAAAAGGTGAAAATATAAATAACCGATCGAATATAGGTAACTGTATCGCTGGTAATGCTCCATGTTTTCCGTTTCGATACCTGCAGGCTGCAGCAAAGTATGCCAGCTAGCCGGCGACCCGCTGCATCACGACAGCAAGTCTTCACCTACTAATCGACAAGCGTAGTAAGTGATGATCAATAGGCACCCCGTCTTGGTGCTATTCCCTTTTCTTACTGTACAACACAAATGCCTCCTATTGTTGCGCTACGGAAGACTGGACGTTGTCGAAGTCTTGAAAAATAAAGCCTGAACGCACGCACCACATTATTCAAAACAACCTTTCAGCGACTAGGTCACAAAGGCGCCGAATTTTGCTTTTCCAAATCATCGAGAGATTAGGTACAGTACAACAATAAGCACCAGATAGTGCTTTCTCTGTTGAGAAACTGACACTGACAGGGGCCGACTTGACCGATTCTAGCTGTTTCCTTGTGGTATTTCTCCCGGTTGATAGCCAAGTTTGGTGGACTGAGCTTTATATAACACAGTAACGCCGTGGTGTTGTGGGTCTCGAAACACCCATATAATTTTAGATCCACGGTTCACTTTAAAACTAATTTTAACTAACAAAAAAATTGGTATCATTCAATATATCTAATGCTTGAAGTTTTATTAAACAATCATTACTCAAGAGTAACAATAGAAAACTACTACTTAAAGCCCCCAGCCTCTATATTAAAATGTTTGTTGTTACATATTAATGGGTTATTAGAAAGGGACTTGAACCTAAGTGCGATCATTTGATAGAGCTTAAAGCACGACACGACATGATAAAACTTTGGACCATTTCAGCGCAGCATGAATACAAGCATCGTGTCGTGCTTAGGATCCGAGGTATTGATGAGCTGGTATGAGTATGACATTAGAGCCAAATCTCTCTTTCTTATCTTTCATCCTCATCTCGTGTTCATTTATATGACGAAATTATGATTGATGCGGAGTAAGCAAAATACAATTCGGCATTAAACACCAAAGGGCTAGGCCGGAATGACCCAAGTTCCACCTTTAGTTAGTATAGATATCTATACTGTAACAACTAGTTAGAAAGAGATTTCCTGGTGTTTTTAGGCTGCGTTTGGATTGGAGCCTGGAGCAACCACGCCAACTATTCGGTAGACTGCGTGCGTGCGCCTTTGAACCGGCTAGTTGATTTTTGCTGCAGGGGGAGAAAGCATCAATGGCAGATTCCTCTGCCAATTATTTGGCTCGCCCTTAGTTGGCAGTCCTTGTATGGGCAAAAAACTAGACAACTTTTAGTTTATTGTATTGTATTTGTGATCGAGTGATTAGGTTTGTTTGACTTGAGGAACGAGTGGTCCACTTTAAATTAGGTTCCATCAAAATTTAATAGGATCAACTTATGATAAACAAATAACCTCTCTAGAAGCTGCTTGTTTGTGTGCAATTTCAAGCTCAATTTCACAACTCCGAACCGGCGAAGGAAGATTAAAAGCCGACCATGACGGGCAGAGCACGCCGCTGACTCGTTCTGCTAGAAAATGGAGCACAGAACAGGGAACACTGAAACGTCGTGTAAGCTAATAATGCCGCAGTGCACGGCTCCACCACTGGGGCTTTCCTTGGACGTTCCTGTTGCCTCCTTCGGTTCCTCTCCATCCGTACATGTCTCTGCGAAGACTCAGCTTTTTTTTAGCCTGGACAACAGTGGTATGTGGTACTATCTACGTACACATAAACACACACTACATCCACAGGCCACGCACGTCTTAACACCTATCTCGATGTGCACGCTAGACCTACAAACTATACACACAACGTACTTCCAGATATCGATGAAGTCGCACAATGCTCTGTAGATAACGAGCACGTTACAAGTACCATTGTGGATCCACGCATACACCCGCCGAATTAAATTTGCCAAAGCCGTTCCTGCGAGGAATCGAACTCGGGCGGATGTCCTCGTCGGAGACGTCACCACCGCGCTACAAAACGCGTTCGCAGACTCAGCCCTTGAGCCTTTCTCGCCGTCGTGTTGAAACCGTCACCAATTTGCTACGTACGACGCGTACGTGCGACGAGCCGACGACAGCTGCTCAGCGAGTAATCATACCCAACACTCCCCAGTCCTCACGGGGCCAGCCAGCTCAAAATCAAGGCTTGGGCACGGTCACACGTACAGCAACACATCACTTGCTCAGCCGCTCGATCGGCACGAAGCTGCGATCATGGCCGCGGTGCTCTGGTTTGCTCCCCTCGCCCGCGTTCCCTTTCTTGCCGCGCTATTGCTGGTGCTACTCCAACAAGCTCGCTTGCCGCCGCTGTCGGCGGCGCGGACCAACCTGACCGCCGGAGCTACCTTGGCACCGCCCGACTACATCACCAGCCCGTCCGGGGCCTTCGCCTTCGGCTTCCGCGCCCTCGACTCCGACCCGGCCAAGTTCATCCTCGCCACGTGGTTCCGCTTCGGCGACGGCAACGGCGACTCCTCCTCCCAGCCGCAGCCGCAGTCCGTGGTGTGGTTCGCGAAGCAGTTGCCGTCGGGGGCCACGCCCAACGCCACGGCGAGGTCCGTCCTGAGCGTCACGGCCGACGGCGAGCTCGCGCTCACCGACGGCGGCAGCAACCAAGCGCTGTGGGCGCCGAGCACTGAGCGCGGGTCCGTGCTCGCGCTCCGCGACTCCGGCAACCTCCAGTTCCTGAGCGACTCCGGCGACCGAGTGCTGTGGGAGAGCTTCTCGTACCCGACGGACACGCTCCTGCCGGGCCAGTCCTTGGTTTACGACCTAGCCCGGTCCGAAGGGAAAGTCTTCGCCAAGCGCGCCGACGCGGAGTTCACCACCGGCAGGTTCAGCATGGGCGTCCAGAGCGACGGCAACGTCGTCCTCTACGTCGACCTCCTCAAGGGCAACAACCCCGGAAACGCCTACTGGCAGGCGTACACCAACAGCCCCGACGGCAACACGACGGTCACCTTCGATGGCCAGGGTCGCCTCAACTACACCCTCCACAACGGCACCACCCAGAGCTTGATTCAACCGGCGTCGAGCTTCGCCGCCGGTGACTACTTCCAGTTCGCCAGGATGGACCCAGACGGCATCGTCCGTACCTACATCCGTCCCAAAAACGGCGGCGCCGGCAACACGTCTTGGACCGTCTCCGGCGCGTTCCCCGACAACGGCTGCCACAAGTGGACGTCCGGGTTGCAGGGCATGTGCGGCCCGGGGTCGTACTGTGTGTCTGCGCTGACGAAGAGTTCAAGGGACAGGCTCAGCTGCGTGTGCCCGAGTGGGTACAACTACACCGACGAGCAGCACAGGGACAGCGGCTGCACGCCGTCGTTCGAGCCTCAGAGCTGCGACGGGGAGGACAGCTCCGACGACTTCACCCTCGTCGAGCTGCTGAACACCACCTGGGAGGCCTCGATATACTACAAGAAGTTCCCATCAGTCACGGAGGATCAGTGCCGGGAGTACTGCCTCAGTGACTGCTTCTGCGCAGCCGCGCTGTTCATCGACGGATCCGATTGCGCAGAGGTCGCCGCGCTCACGAACGGCTGGCAAGCAAACGATGGCACGATACTCACGACGAAGGCACTGATCAAGGTGCGGACGAGGAATCCTCCTCAGATAGCGTCGTCAAGGACGAGGAACGCATTGGCCTACAAGGTGATTGCCATTTGCTTGGCCTTTCTTTTGTTGATCACCGTCGGCGGCCTCGTGGCACACCATTTTGTCACCCGGAACAGAGAGAGCCAGCAGCTGTTGAGCCCGAGCGTGAGATCGTTCAGCTGGAAGGAGCTTCACCAAGCCACCAATGGCTTCGAGAAACTGCTGGGCAAAGGGAGCTTCGGGGAGGTCTACAAAGGAACAATAAGATCGCCGCAGCCACATCCCATCGCGGTGAAGAAGCTCATCAACTCGAACGACTATAGCGAGCAGGAGTTCACCAACGAGGTGCAGTCCATCGGGCAGATCCACCACAGGAACCTCGTCCGCATGATCGGCTACTGCAAGGAAGGCAAGCACCGGATGCTGGTTTTTGAGTTCATGCCAGGCGGGTCTCTCCGTGGCTTCCTCTTCAACCCCGAGAAGCGACCTCCATGGCGGTGGCGCGCCGAGGCTGCGCTCGCCATCGCCCGTGGGCTTGAGTACCTCCATGATGGCTGCAGCGCCCCAATCATCCACTGCGACATCAAACCCGATAACATCTTGCTAGACGACCTTGGTGTCCCGAGGATCACCGACTTCGGGATCTCCAAGCTACTGGGGAACCAGCAGGTGCACACCACGGTAACCCACGTCAGGGGCACCAGAGGGTACATCGCACCCGAGTGGCTCCGCGGCGACGCGCGTGTGGACACCAAGGCCGACGTGTACAGCTTCGGAGTAGTGCTGCTGGAGATGATCTGCTGCCGGAAGTGCCATGAGCCGGTGACGCCCGAGGGTGCAGAGGATGATGACGACGAGACGGTCACCTTGTTCGGCTGGGCGGCGCAGCTTGTGGGCGCGCGGAGGACGGAGGTGGTGCTGCGCGGCGACGCGGACGTGGACACCGTCGAGGACATGGAGAGGGTGGAGCGCTTCGCGCGCGTGGCGCTCTCGTGCATTGAGCCGAACCCGCTGCTGCGGCCGACCATGCACCAGGTGGTGCAGATGCTGGAGACCAGTAAACGGGCGCAGGTTGAGGCGCTGCCTGATCCTCCAGTCTGCTACACGGAATCCTCGCCTTTAATTCCTCAGCTCAAGGTTGAATAGGAGTTCTCCTTGTTATTTTGACTTGTCGAGTTTTATGTAAGTAGAGCACCAGGCATGTAAAAAGAACAAAGGAAAAAATTTACGGCTAGTCTTTTCTCTGTAGAACGAAACCTGGCAGGATTTTGCTCATCTAGGTGCTCCATGTCACGCTGATGTCGTAGCCGTTCGAGAGAGTCCCATACTACCATTTGGAGTCTCGGCCGTCTGATCTGCTAGAGACGGCAGTGCTTGTTCCAAACTTTACCTGACGGGAGCTAGCGTCCTCCAAGAGGCTTACCGTAACGTACTAAATAGCATTTAACGGTATGGTACCGGATTAGTGCCGATGTAGCGGATCGTGGATAGCGGGTGCTATAGCGGACGCTAAGTTTAGATAGCGGAATTCAAAATATAGTCATAAATTTAGAGTATATATGAATATTAACATCTAGTTTACTTAAAAAGTGAAAGTATTTAAGGTAGTCATTACATTTCATGGTAAGAATCACAAATAAATAGATATAATTAAGATGTATGGATATATATTATCATTAAATTCTCATATTAATGAATAAAAAATTTATTTGTCATCCCATAATTCTTCATCGTTACCTAAATAATCATTTTAAACATTATTATTACCATTTGATTCATATTCATTTGTCACTTGAACTATAAATGTAGCGAATAGCAGCTTGACATTAGCAATAGCGGCCGTAATAGCAGTCAATAATGGACAATAGCGGCCGCTAAGTCCAAACATGTTATCTTGGGCTGCTACCGCTATAGCAACCGCTATTGCAGGCGCTATGAATGTTATTTAGTACCTTGACTTACCGCCAACCTTCCCCCATCTGCCGTTGCGTCGCCGCTCTACTTCAGTGGCGTCGTGGGGCTCGATCTCGTCAACAAGGCCGCTGTCCTGGATGTCCGTTCGCCATCCATGCTGCAGTTCCCACCCACCGAGCGAGGCCACTGCCGTCTCCAACCGGAGGGGAGGCAAAGCCATGCGAGGGCGATTCGACGAAGAACGCGGGCTGCACGAGCAAAGGTCCTCCAATTTCCTCTGCCCACCCCTCCCGCTTCCCCTGAATTACACGGGTAGAGGAAGCCCAGATCTGCGCCTCGGCGCACGCATCGTCAGCCTAGAGGCCCATCGCGCCCGATGGTGATAGCCGCAATATGGAGGCGAAACTCTGGGTCTCTCGCTCCCTTCGGCTCGCATCGCCACGTTTGAGTTGTCAACTATACGGAGGAGGCGATTTGTTCCTGCTACTCGTTTGCTCCTCGATGGGCTGCCTCCACGAGTGAGCAGTCCGTGTCGGGTGCCTCTACATCTCCACGTGAGTGACCTTCCATGAATGAGGTGGGGACAGGAGGAGACGACGCCACGACTATGCGACAAATAACAATCTGTCGCATACTGTCAGCTCTCTCTTCCTCCTATCCTCCGCCTTCCTCCTCCTCCTCCGTCCAACTCCCCTGACTTCCTCCACTCCCCCGGCTTCCTCCTCTCCTGTTAGTGCGCAGCCGCCGCCGCCGAAGTTAGGGCTTCGAGCTTTGGGTTTGGGGCTGCCGAGGAAGCTCTAATCACCGCCAACCTTAGAAAGCGGGTGGGGGCTGCAAGGAAGCCTGACGGTAGAGGCGGATTGCGGGGCAGGGCAGCGCGGCGGCAAGGACGTCGCCGGCCGGGGTCGGCGGCTGGATAGCCGGTGGGCTAGGGATGAGCAGGGTGAAGGTTGGAGGTGAGCTCCCCGGTGCAGCCAGGTTAGGGCGGTGGAGGGTGGTAGCGGCAGATGCGGCGATGGGAGCTGCCGGAGCCGGAGGAGGAAGGCGGCGCGGGGGAAGTAGAACAGAGGAGGAAGGAACTGGAGGAGGAAGGCGGTGTGGGAGTCGCAGCGGAGCCGGATTAGCGCGGGGGAGGGGGAGGGTCATCGGAGACGATGTAGGAAGACAGCACGGGGGTGTGCAGGGAGAGGAAGGTGGTGGTGGCGTGGGGATGGGCCAGTGTTGGATTAATTGGGTTAGGCTCATTTATTTCAATTAATCAAATAAGAATTAGAAGGTCCATGAGAAATGCTAGGAGTTACTAATTGGTCAATTTTGCAAGGGAAGTTGAGGAGAGGTGATTATTGCTGTTTATGAGAATTGATTTACTCAATTAACATAATCAATAAAATGTTGAGAGTTACTGGTGCTTGATGATCATTGTTCCCATCTAACTTTCGTCGCAGTATGATCACCTCTTGGAGCCTATATAAGAGAGGCACCTCCTCTTGCTCTCTCATGTGAAAAACACCAACACTCTAAGGTACTCCTGTTCAGGAGATCTCTTTCTCCCTCACTGTTTTCTATTGCATTGCAATCATGCATTCCCATCGCTAGCGCTGCGCACACAGTTCTAGCGAGAGCAAGCCTCCGAAACTCTTGCACGCTGAAGGTCCTGCATAGGATAGCGGGCAATAAGTTTTTTGGGGAGCGTCTTCACGCGACTGCTCATTCCGTGCATCATCTACTTCCTGGTGGCCTGAACGACTACAATGTCTACGTCGTGGGGGCTGAGCATCTACTTCCTCTACGTCCAGCTGAATATCTACTTCCTGCTACTTCAAGAAGGCCGTTTGAGGGACTACACTGCGAATATCTACCTGCACCAACTCCTACAACTACATCGACTCAGGCCATCCCATGATTAGTATGATGGTAACGACGCATCCGGTGCCTCCGACATTGGCCCCACTTTAGGATACATCCTAAACCTTTTCTGGTTCATATTGCATATCATGTTACCATTGTATCACTTAACATAATCATGACAATATTTTACATGCTTAATTCTGAAATTAAAATGTACCGAAATATGCACGAATATCTAACAGCCGGCGACGCTCGTGGGCCAGCAGCGCTCATGGGCCGCGTGAGACGCGCCCAGGAGACAGACGGTCTCTCTGTTAGGGATTCGTAGGCAGCGAGTGGAGGCCAGCGCATATGCTCTGGGACGTTGAGCTCTGGCTGGTAAGATATCAGCCATTCTTCACGTGTATGCAGACTGTTCTGGTCTCAATGCCGCGCTCAAGGTGCTCGATGCAATGCCTTGAGTAACAAGGTACCCAGGAATGCTTAGGTTGCCGCAGAAAGTCAAATAAGGTTCTCGATCGAGGTTTTTGCCAATATCTGTGCTGCAAGATGAGACCTGATCAGGTGGCATGGCTGAGCGTTCTTCATGCTGTAGTCAAGAGTTGCACAATTACTTGGAGGACGCAATCGGTTGTTTGACATGCTGTAGTCGTAGGTTACATGTTTCTGATGGATTGCACTTGGAAGAAGAGTACATGTTCTTCAGCTCAATTACAAAACAAGCAATGCTTCAATTATATCGTCAACTTAAATTCTGTTGTGGGAATATAGAAGTTCTGCCCGATAATTCCAGTGGTTTTTCATTTATGCACAAGAGGACTAAATTATGGGAGACCTATTTATGCAGAGTTGTATAAGCTTCATCGTTTCAAAGCTTTGTAAATCAGATATCAATAACCGGGTTTAGTTTAGGGCTACATACCCCAATTTAGCGGCTACCTCGATCACGAATTGCACCTGCATTTTTCTCTACTGCATTTTCCAGTAGGCAATTAATTGGAAGTTATTCCACTTTTTTTTCCATTGCAGCCTATATGGTACTCCCTCCATCCCAAATTATAGGTCGTTTTAGCTTTATTAGATTCATAACTTTGTTATGCACTTAGATATACCTGTCTAATGCATAATAATACCTATGCATATAGAAAAGTTAAAACAACCTATAATTTGAGACGGAGGGAGTACCACATATGATGGCAGAATTTTGTTACCTGCTTTGTTGAAGCAAGCTATCAGAAAGATTTATTGGTTCTTGATCCAAATATGATTGGATTAAGGTTGTAGATGTAAATATGGAGTCATCTGGCCATCAGCATGGGACAGGATCAGATTACGCTCACACATGAAAGTTCTAGCAGCAGAGAAGACATCTGTTTGGCAGTATGAGAATTTTCTACCATGTCTATTTGGCAGTTCCACAAGCAAATCTTTCTGTTGATTTTGTGCAACTGGGCCCCTTTTTACGTTTCGTATTAGCATTGGAGTGATTAGTACTCCTCCGTTTCAGAATATTGGTCAGTTCAGTTGTCTAACTTTGACATCTATTGTGGAACTCTATTAAGCTGTGACATGTGTTTGATATCTTTATCCATGTCTTTCAATACTCATCAAATGTCTTGAAAAGTATTTGCATATAGTACGTTGTGCGTATCACACCCTCTTGAAGTATCCTTCTTCCTGTAAGAGAGCAAGTTATAGTTGGACTCATCTCTTACATCCTTGACACCAAGCAACCTTCTGCACCCTCACAATCCAGCCGTCAAGAAATTTGTTGCTGTAGATGACCCAACTAATTAATTCCCTCCCTATGCGATTTGTAACCCTTGGTAGATGTTGCGACATTGTGGCTTCTTTCTTTACAGAAATCTAAGGCCGGTACGCTATTCCAAAATATACGTTGCATGCTGCAGCCAAAATAAGAATACATCGTTATTCGCTCTATTAACAATACGAAACGTACAGACGGGTGGCCCAGCGTTACATTTTTCCTATCGTCAAATACGATATGGTGGAATGAAAATTAGAAGACTGAGGTCCCCATCGGAACAGCGCACACGGCTGATTAGCTGGGCACGGCAAATAAAGTTGCGATGCCATTGTGCACGGCTGCATATCCTTTCCACATGTGCATATATATACTAGGGTGTTTGATTTGAGAAAGAAGATGATTCGTCTTTTCACTCTTTACTTTTTTTTTATTTGTAGAATGAAATGTGTTTATTCCTCATCATCTCATTTCTCAGAAACCAATAATTAAGTACTACCTCTGTTCAGGTTTAGGAACGTCAATACTCTTATATTAATGTGGGTGTTTGGATACGAGGTGCTAAACTTTAGCAGGGTCACATCGAATATTCGGATGCTAATTAGGAGGACTAAACATGAGCTAATTACAAAACTAATTGCACAGATGAAGTCTAATTCGCGAGATGAATCTATTAAGGCTAATTAATCCATCATAAGCAAATGGTTACTGTAGCACCACATTGTCAAATCATGAACTAATTAGGCTTAATAGATTCATCTCGCGAATTAGACTCCATTTGTGCAATTAATTTTATAATTAAATTATGTTTAATACTTCTAATTAGTATTCAAACATCCGATGTGATAGGTGCTAAAGTTTAGTGAGGTGTATCAAATGCCCCTACGAACGGCCTCGGCGAAAGATGAGGGCCTCTGGTTCTGTAGCTTCAGTTAGATCACGCTGACATACGGGGGCCACCAAAAAAAGCAATCTTGCCCTTCGAGAGTTTTCGAGCGGCTCTCCTTCATCCCGTCTCACGCCGCTGCGACTCGGCTCCGTGCTGTCGCATCCTCATGCACCTCCTTTGCTTCGCTCCGCCACCTCCTCCCGCGCCGCTGGTGACCACCCCGCTTCCTCCTCCTCGGTTTCCCTCTCTGAACCAAATCGAGAAGGGAGAAAAAGTTCAAATCAAGATTCGATGGAAGCCAAATCGAGAAGAACGATAGGGGATCTGAACAATGGAAGCACGCGGAGTCCATTTTTCTCACCAATGGCCAAATCATTTGCTGCCTGCAGTAGGCAGATTTCTGGATTTACGAGAAGAAAGAGAACGAGAGAAGAGCCTGACTGCCATACGAGGAAGTAGGGGAGAGGAACAGAAGAAAAAAATTCTGTGTACATGGGAAGTGGATATCAGTGTAGCACGGTATATATAACAAATTAAGATAAAATGAAGTTATGCCCCGATCCATATAAACAGGTAAAAAGAGTCACCCGCCAATACATCTTCAAAAGTATCAAATTTGAAATACAAATAAAAGATACAAATATTGACTATTTACAAAATTAGTGCAAAATAATTTATAATCATCTTTCAGTATATATTTTCATCTAACCTTATGGACCAACGCAGCGTAGCCTACTATATCGAAAAAAAATTGTAGCAACTAATCCTTCTGTCACGCAGTCAGCTTAACTATACGTCCAAGAATCATCAACCTCTCAGAATCTTTTATCACTCTAACCAGCGTTATGATAGGCGGGCTCTGTATATTGAATAGGCCCACTATACAGATAGATCTCTATATTACTTCGTGTCAAGATATTTGGTAAAGGCGCGCGATCTAACTAGTATTTCTTATCATTTCATTTCTTCGTTTTTGTGCGAAATGTCAACTGATTGGAATTCATATATTTATGAAGGAGAAAGAATAAAACATGAAAAATAATTTATCCTATCATGACTTATATAGGATCGACTTGTATACCACCTCGTGTAGAATGAGCACGAGAATGAGGTACATTAAGTAGACGCTCAAATTATATATGGCTAGATTGGCCAGGCCCGCTGGCTCGGCCCTAAAAAGCCCAACCCTAACACGGCCCGGCACGAGGGCAATAGTGCCCGGGCCAGCCCGGTCCTGTGCTCGGGCTAGTGCCTGGGTCGGCACACCGGGCCAGCTCGAGCCCGGCATGATTTTTGGGCTAACTCGACGCCGGCAACCCCCGCCACCCCCTCCCAACCGTTGGATGAGGTCTCTCCCGACCGTTAGGGGGGCTAATATAAGGCGGCGTCGGCCACCCCCTAGCCAGAAACCCTAGTCCCGCCCATTCTCTCCCATCGCCACCTCCCTTGACTCTCTCCCGCCCTCTCACACCTCTCTCACCCTCTCATCACCTCCCTCTCCGGCGACCGGAAGCCGGCATTGACCGCCGCCCCAGCGAGAAACCCTAGTGTAACGGCCCTGGACAAAAATCCTTCGTGTCAATCTTAATCCGAGCCCCTGATCACCTGTCTTAGTTTTTCCAAGCCTAAGTGTTCCACCTCTAGCTCTCCCGACCCCTGCAATCCGACCCCTCGCCGTGGTCTTCCCAGTTCCGACCCCGCCGACCCCCAACCCACCGTCGGATCTTCCTAAGCCATCCCGCAGCATCGCCCTCCAGTTCGAGCAGTGGACCACCGAGACTGACCGGTGGGCCCACGAGATCTTTTCCCCCAGATCTCCCGCGACAGGCGCACTCGAGTTGCATGCCCGCTTCAGTTTTCCCCAGCCACGTGGCTCAACTCCTCCGACGCCCGCCGCTCCGCCTCATCTTCGGCCCGCGACCGGATGGAATCCCGCGCCCTCTTCCCCAATCGCGGCGGAAGCTCCCCTGCTACCCTTTCTGCAGCACCTCGCCGCCCGCGCCCATCATCACATCGCCAGATCCCGGCCGCAGAGCCCGATGCCGCCTGTCTTTTCCGTCACCTCGCCACAGTCGCGCCGCCCCAGTCTTCGCTACACGACGATTCCTCCTCCGCCAACCCAGACCGCGGCAGCGACAGCTCCTTTTCCCGCAATGTCAGAAGCCGCCCCGACAATCTGTTGCTCCGCGCTCGCCCGCGCGCCCGCAGCCGCCTGTCTTCTCACCTGTGCGCCCTCGTTCCTAGCGCCGTTTTTCCGGTCACTTCCATCAGATCCACCGCACGGCGACGCCCGCCTCCGCCAAATCTCAACCACCGGCAAACCCGCGCCTGTGCCGCCCTGACGCCAGTGCCCAATGACCGTCGGCGTCATCCCTGAAGTCCTGTTCCACCGCCCTCGGCGCTCAATCGCCGCCCGGGCAGAGGACTCCATTGCTTCTTCCCCAGCCTTCGCGCCGCTCCCCTTCTCACTCCCGCACCGCTATAAAAAGGGAATGCGCAAGCCCCGCCGGAGTTTCCCTTGCCCTAGCTGCCATCTCTCTTGCTCCCTGTTCGAGCTCACAGCGCCACCACCTAAGTCTGAGGAACTCTCCTCTCTGCTCTAGCACCACCGCTTTTCTCCAATCCACCAGGCACTGCCTTCAGTGCTACCCAAGAGCTTGCTCGTGATCCACAAGAAGCACCGCCACCGCCGGAGCACCGCCGGACATCTCCGCTGCAATTCTTAGTGTTCCAGTTCCTCCGCCCGAACCTGCTCTTTCCCGACCCCAAGCTTTCCTTGTGAGACGAAGGTAAGCTGCCGACCCCTTGTCCGCCTCGTCCGACCCTTCTGTTCGTCCGACCCCGGTTCCGTCTCGCCCGACCCTGTCTGTTCCGCCGACCCTTCTCCGCCTCGCCCGAGGGCTCGGCTGTGCCTTTTTCTTTAAACCGAGGGTGTATATGTAAAACTTGGGGACCTGTCAGCGTTGAGTCTGAGGACCCCTAGCACACCAAATTCTCTAGATTAAGGGTCAGATCATAAGTTCCTTCCCTCCGACCCTTACCTCTTGATCTCCACCAACTCCATTGAATCTCCCCACCCTCCTGTAACTTGTCGCAAGTTTCTGGGCTCAAGCTTGCAAGTGTTGCTGTTAAAATAATCGTCTATGCTAACTAATGCATTGCATTCGTGTAGAGCTGCGTCTCGCCGACGGCTACTACGAGCTGCACCCGGCGCCAGAAGACGACGCTGTAGCTGAGCTCCTACCCCCAGAAGCCGAAGCTGCCCTAGAAGTCGAGCAGTTCCCTTCCTCTTTGCTCGAAGGCAAGCCCCGGATGCATGAATCCCCTGTGTTTTACCAAACTTGCGCATGCCTTCTTTAACATGCTTGTGCATTTACGTATAGGAGTTGTTTGGAACCCTAGATGCATAACTTAGCTCCCCTGATCTGAACACTAGCTGTTGGACCGAGTAGATGCTTGCTTAATAGGAAACGGTAAAAGCCGAGTGATTCCCTGTCACTCGCGAGTTATAGGAGTTGGATGTTTACCCTTCTGTTACAACTATAAGGACGATGGACGGGGCAGGGTTTTGGGTAACTCTTTGGTGGTCGGTTGATCGCCCCGTCTGTCTATGAAACATGCTAAAGCCCGACAGTGGTGGTGTTCGTGATCAAGTGTTTAAAAGTACTAATCTCATACCTAGTATGGGATGGGGAAGCCTAGTACCTGATTGAACTAGGGCGTGGCTTATACCCCTGCTGTCCCTGGAATGAGGTTCCCATGGTGCATCATGTGGGTGCAAGTGCGGTCACAGTACGGCAGAGGCCGGGACTGTGGAGCATTGCATGCCAAGGGAAGTTTGGACCTGACACGCGCCTGGGAATTGATGGGTACGGCCGACACAGGAAGCGGCCCTTGTGGTGCGCTGATGTCGTGAGGTTAGGTTCACCATGCATAGTTAAGAAACTCGAATCGATTCGTCTGCCTCTTACAGTTTGAGACTGCTTGATCGCTATGTCACCCTGAGTAAGAAAGGAATCTAATGATGATATGGTTTTGTGATGATATATATATACCCCTTTGGTTGGTTCTATGATTGCTTAGAATAGGTTGCAAACTTAGAATGGATAATGAACTTAGAACCGGAGCTAAAACTTGAAAGTAGGGATACACCTAGCGCTTTTGGCAAACAAACCCCTCAGCCAAAAAGCCTTGCATGCTAGAAGAGGTAGTTTAGCACGCTCCCTGTCGGTTAAGTCTTGTTGAGCTTAGTAGCTCAGCCTTGTTGTGGCTCTTCTTTTTCAGGTGAAGTTGTTGTTTCTGAGCCTCCTCCTGTTGGCACTTGGCCGCCCCAACTCCCTCCGGGTTGGACGGTTGAGTGGGATCCCTCCTCGGACGGCGAGGAGAGGGATCATTGACGTCCCGGTTGGCCTCACCAGGGATGTCCGACCCCGACGAAGTAGCTTCCGCTCGTTGTTTTACCTTCTGTTGCTTTTCTTTTGAACCGTGTAAACTCTGATGTTGTTTCATAACCAAACTAAATGGTTAATTTGTTAACTTGGTGGACTTGTTGTATTCTCTGGAACCGCTCACCTTCGTGTGGGTTTGCTATTCGGTCCTGTTCAAGTGGTTAAATCGGATGAAATCCGACGGCACTTCGTGTTTACTTGGTTTAGGCGTGAGTGTCGCGTATCATGCGACTGAATCATGTTTAATCAAGCAAATCCGAAGTGGATCCGCCACAGCTGGTACTAGAGCCGGTTTAGCAACACAGAGAACACAACAAGCCCTAACACACTTCTTTGAAAAGATAAAAGTTGCAAGAAACCCTTTTGAAAACATCTTGTACGATCGTTAAGGATGACTTTAGTGCGAGAGGCCCTAGGGGATTTTGGGGTTGTTTTAGGTGGCTAATATTTATTGGTTATCTTGCTAACCCTTCCAGCACTTCGCCACGTTTATCATACGTGTGCCGAATTACGCATCACGAGTATGCGATGGTTGATAGGGAGTTCTATTCAAAGGACCCTATCATCGCGGTTGTTTCGCCCACGTCTATCATACGTGCGCAGGTTCCGTATGTAATCCATACGAAGGTTGGTACGGTTCGATTCCAACGAGCCTATCAGCACGGTTGTTCGCCACGTCTATTATACGTGCGCTGATTCCGCATCGCGAGTATGCGAAGGGTTATACGGTTCCATTCAAAGGGAACCTATTTCCACGGTTGAGTGCTGTCCATGCAGCCTTGAACGCATGGGTGCCGTTTCTATAGTGAACGGTAATGATTGTGGACGCTTTCGTGAGTGCTGGCACGGAAGGTTCAAGCTGTGTTTTTCTGCAGGTACACTAACAAGCGTTGCGTTCGAAATGATGCCTAGTAACTCGACTAGTTATTATAGGGAGAGACGTACTGGTTGCCTTGCCACCGGCACTAACCGCGTAAGACCAAGTTTTGGCAGTTGTTTTGGTTAAGAACGAGGTAGGCCGTGCATGCGACATAAGCTAAAAATCTGTAAAGTCACCCTCCTCAAAAGCAACCTTGCTCGGAGAAGCTCTTCTTCGGTTCTAAGGATTTCTAGTTCCTCCAACTTGTTCTCGGTTAAAAATCTGGATGCTTTCTCTGTCCGACCCCTGACCTTTAGAGTCCATCTCACGTGGTTTTGGTTCTTGGTTCCAGATGGCCGCCCCCGGACATGTCCTGTATGGAGCGGATGGAACCTTCCATTCGACGTGTCTGCACTTCGAGGGCTTTCCCGCGATCTTGTGGGATACCTTGAAATGGTTCGGGTACCAGTCCCCACCGTTGTATGCGGGACGATTGTACCTGGAGAGAGGCGTCCAAACATGCAACGTACAGGCAGTAGTACCTCCCCCTCCTGTGCGGCCCGACTGGCCCTCGTTTGGGATCTCCGCATACGGTCTTGCCCCGGAAGACACCTGGGAGTCAGCCGCTCTTCAGCTCCTTACTCAATTCTGTTAGCTGCACCCACTGGAGGTCACCTTAGACCCTATCGGCCTGTTCCCTGCCAGGAACCGGTTGGACCCGGAGTGGCTCGACCGCGTCAGCAATATCGAGGTGCTGGCCACCACCTACTCTATGGTCACCATCTCCACCAGCATCCGGTGTATGTCAGCCCTCTATCGGCTGATCGAGCTCCAAGGGCGAGCCATGACTATTCTTGCTTGGACCGCCGTGGATGCCCAAGGACACCTCCAGGCCGCCAGAAGAGACCTGGTAGGCCAAACATATCAGCTCATCCAACGAGGCGTTCTGATCCATGACATGCAGGACAGAATCTCTGAGCTCGAAGGAGAAGTAGCCGACTTGGTGGACGGCATGATCGAGTTATCGGAGGAAAAGATGGAAGTGGAAATGGAGCTGGCGGTTGCCAATGCTCATCTGGACGAGCATCACGCCGAGCTCGATGATATGCACGCCCTCCAGATGCAACTAGAAGCTCAAGAGGACCTCGAGGAGGTTGAGGAAGCGTCCAGTATGGACATTGAAGAGGACGACGCCCCTTCTCCTACTCATAGTGTTCCTTTGTAGATGGAGAGTTGCAGGGAACCCATTCTTTTGTTGTACTCCTCGGCAGCCTAAATTTTGGAAAGATCTGTAATAGGTCAGCCTTGAGTCGAGTACTCCCTGTGTTTGGAACACCTCTGTAAAAAGATCCCAATGAAATCAAATCCTGAGTCTGACCTTTAACTCTTTGCAAAATGTTGGAATGTTAGGCTAAGTGAGTTGTGCTGTGACCACACACGCTGTTTCCTGTGGGTCTGTTCAAGTTTGGCCGACCCCGGTTCGCGAGATCGGATGCGCCCGACCCTTCGCGGTAGTTCTCCACCTCGCCCGACCCCTTTTTGGTGTGGATCGTTGCCGACCCCTTTTCTCGGGATGATCGCCTAGCCCGACCCCGTGGCTTAAGTTCGGATGTAAAGGGAATTCCAGGAGTCTGGGTATGGATCGCCCGAAGTTGAGTACAAGGCTAAGATAAACGCTAACTAACATAACAATGAGAAGAGTGTATCTCCCTTATGAGGACGTGTGTTGCATTGTCAGCAAGAGTTGCATCGGAGAATTTAACTTATGCGTTCCCATCTGTTGGAGTGTTTCTAAGATTAGGAATGTAATGGAACATTAACTCTTGCAGATGGCGCATCGCACCAGATCTGGTTCTGTGCCCGACAGCAGCGAGCACAGACAGGATCTTCCCCCACCCCCACCCCCGTCTCCACTAGAGGCAATCTTAGCGGCTCAGACCGAGCTACTGAGACATCTGGTACAAGGGCAACAACAGCAGTCGCCCCATGGTGGAAGGGCTCAGCAGCAACCTCATGTTGCTCGGTATGAAGACTTTTTGGGGACGCAGCCCCCATTGTTCCAGAAGACCCAAGACCCGCTCGATGCAGACGCCTGGGTTCGCACCATCGAATCCAAGTTCGAGCTTCTCACCACCCAGTGCCCCGATCACAACAAGGCCCGGTTTGCAGCCCAGCAGTTACGTGGTTCCGCTCGGCTATGGTGGGATCACTACCACGCCATGTTGCCGGCCGACCATGTCATCAGCTGGAATGAGTTCAAGACTGCGTTCAGAGCGCACCACATTCCGGAGGGTCTCCTGGAGCGCAAGCTCAATGAATTCCTAACTCTTACCCAGGGAAATCAAGATGTCCTGCACTACGCCCAAGCTTTCAATGATCTGTGCCGTTATGCCGGCTATCATGCGGACACAGACGAGAAGAAGCGGGACAGATTCCGCCGAGGACTAAGTTTGGAGCTCAGCGAGAGGTTGAACCCCATCAAGGTGGATACCTACAACGAGTTGGTCAACTTGGCCATCTCGCAAGAGGATTGCATGCAGGCTCTCAAAGCCGACCAGAAGAGGAAGGCCTCCGTGGCATTTCCGAGCCAGCCAACTCGAAGGTTCAGGATGGTTCCTCCACAAGCGCCCAGCCGACCCCTGCAGTCGGGAAGGTGGATTGCCCGACCCCCACCAGCAGCAGCGCCCCGTTTTCCTGGTTTCCAACCGCAGGCGCCCCGGCCGACCCCACCACCACCACCCCGCCCTGCAACGGGTAACCGCCGTTTTGCCTGCGGTGATGTGGGACATTTCGCCAAGGACTGCCCCAGAAATCAGAGCCCGCGCCCAGGGCAGAGCAATGCAACACCCAACAAAGGAAAGAGGCCCAAGGTGCAAGTTCGCCAAGGACGACTGAACTTCACCCACGCAGCCGAGCTTCCCGAAGGTGCGCCGATAATGACGGGTACCTTTCTGATTCACAGCTTTTCAGCTTTGGTTTTGTTTGACTCGGGAGCTTCACATAGTTTTATCGGGAGAAAGACCCGTGACAAGTGTGGGTTACAAGAATGCCAAACCAGAGGGTCTTTTAGAATATCCACCCCGGGTGGAATGATCACATCTGATAGGATGAGTGTCAATGTGCCTATTCAGCTAGGCCAAAACCTTTTTAAGGAGAATCTTATCATCCTTGACCTGGACGGAATAGATATCATTCTTGGAATGGATTGGATGACCCTACACCAAGTGGTTCTAGACCCAGCCGCCCGAACCCTACACATCAACTCGCCCTTTTATGGCAGTTCTACCCTGTTCTTGAACCCTCCTAAATCCGCACTCCCCTGTGCGTACCCTCTATCGCAAGCCCGACTAGAGAGCATCCCTATTGTCTCTGAGTACCCTGATGTGTTCCCAAAAGACTTGCCTGGCATGCCACCTGATAGAGACGTGGAGTTTACCATAGAGTTGATCCCCGGCACCGCCCCTATCTCCAAAAGACCCTATCGGATGCCACCAGCTGAGTTGGCCGAGTTGAAGACCCAGTTGCATGATCTGTTGGAGAAAGGTTTCATCCGACCCAGTGCATCATCCTGGGGTTGTCCGGCCCTGTTTGTGAAGAAGAAGGATGGCAGTCTACGCATGTGTGTAGACTACCGACCTCTCAATGCGGTGACCATCAAAAACAAGTACCCACTCCCCCGCATTGATGTCTTGTTTGATCAGTTAGCTGGAGCTAGAGTGTTCTCCAAAATCGATCTTCGTTCAGGCTATCACCAAATCAAGATCCGACCCTGTGACATCCCTAAGACTGCCTTTTCCACAAGATATGGACTCTACGAGTACCTGGTCATGTCTTTTGGACTCACCAATGCACCTGCATACTTCATGTACCTCATGAACTCGGTATTCATGCCCGAGTTGGACAAATTTGTAGTGGTGTTCATTGATGATATCTTGGTGTACTCAAAGAGCGAAGAAGAACATGCCAACCATCTTCGCATAGTTCTCCAACGGCTGAGAGATCATCGGCTCTATGCCAAATTCTCCAAGTGCGAGTTCTGGTTGGATAGTGTCAAGTTCTTGGGACATACTATCTCTAAGAATGGCATAGCCGTCGACCTCAGCAAGGTACAATAAGTCATAGACTGGAAGCCTCTTGCCTCAGTGCACCAGATCCGAAGTTTCCTTGGACTGGCAGGCTACTATCGGCGTTTCATACCAGATTTCTCCAAGATAGCTAAGCCGATGACAGAGTTGTTGAAGAAAGAGGTCAGATTTGTGTGGAACGATAAGTGTGAAGAAGCCTTCAAGACCCTAAAGCACTTGCTGACCACAGCCCCAGTTTTGGCTCAACCCGACCCCTCTAGGTCGTTTGACGTGTACTGTGACGCCTCTGGCACTGGACTTGGGTGTGTTCTTATGCAAGACCACCGAGTCATTGCCTATGCCTCACGGGCGTTACGACCTCATGAGCTGAACTACCCGACCCATGATCTTGAGTTGGCTGCAGTGATTCATGCCTTAAAGATATGGCGACATTATCTGATGGGCACCCGCTGCAACATCTACACCGACCACAAGAGCCTCAAGTATATCTTCACCCAAGCCGACCTCAACATGCGCCAAAGGAGATGGCTGGAGTTGATAAAGGATTATGAGTTGGAAGTGCACTATCACCCCAGCAAGGCCAATGTGGTGGCCGACGCCCTTAGCCGCAAGCCCTGTTGCAACTGCTTGTTGGCAACAACCTTCACCGAAACCTTGTGTCATGAGATGGGAAAACTCAAATTGGAAATCGTTTCCCATGGAACCCTCAGCCACATCACCCTTGACTCTGTTCTAGAAGACCAAATAAGGTCAGCACAAGTAAAGGATGAGGAAGTACAGCGGATCACCAGGAAGATCTCTTGGAAAGATGAAGGGTATAAGCAGTTTCAGCAGGACGAAACTGGAAGCGTATATTATGGAAACCGACTGATTGTACCAGCCGACCCCAACTTGAGGAAGCAGATCCTAGATGAAGCTCACCTCTCCAAGTTCTCCATCCACCCAGGCAGCAATAAGATGTACCATGATCTACGCCAAACTTTCTGATGGAGTGGAATGAAACCGGAAATTGCCTGGTACGTTTCAGAGTGCGACACTTGCCAACGTGTCAAGGCCAGTCATCTAAAGGTAGCGGGTACTTTACAACCCCTACCTATTCCCTCTTGGAAATGGGAAGATGTCAGCATGGACTTCATAGTGGGACTGCCCCTTATATCACAGCGACATGACTCCATCTGGGTTATAGTGGACCGCCTGACCAAGTCTGCCCACTTCCTTCCTGTCCGCACCACCCACACAGTCAAGCAGTATGCAGAGCTGTACCTCGACCGCATAGTTTCCCTACACGGTGTACCTAAGACCATCATCTCTGATCGAGGACTTCTGTAGCATGCTTTTGGGAACAGCTACAAGCATCCATGGGCACCAAACTCATCCGTAGCTCAACCTATCATCCTCAAACCGATGGTCAAACCGAAAGAGTAAATCAGACCCTGGAAGATATGTTAAGAGCTTGTGTCATCCACTATGACAAGAATTGGGACAAGTGCCTGCCATTGGCGGAGTTCTCCTACAACAATAGCTACCAAGCCAGTTTGAAGATGGCACCATTTGAAGCATTGTACGGATGGAGATGCCGGACACCATTGAACTGGTCCCAAGCAGGAGAGAGATAAGTTTATGGTCCTAACTTAGTAGTAGAAGCCGAAGAACAAGTGAAGCTGATTCAAGCAAATCTCAAGGCTGCCCAATCTCGACAGAAGAGTTATTTCGACAGGTGAAGAAGGCCCCTACAGTTTGAAGTCGGTGATCATGTGTATCTACGAGTTTCCCCAACCAAAGGAGTGCAACGGTTTGGAATGAAAGAGAAATTGGCTCCCCGTTACATTGGCCCGTATGAAGTTGTGGAGATTTGTGGACCCGTGGCCTATCGGATCCAGCTCCCAGAACAGCTATCGGCCATACACGACGTTTTCCATGTGTCTCAGCTGAAGAAATGTGTCCCAGTCCCAACCGAGATCTTAGAACAAGGACAACTTCAAATCGAGCCTGATCTGCCTATGCAGAGTATCCGGCCAAGGTCCTTGACCAGAAAGAAAGGCATACCCGACACCAAATGGTCAAAATGTACAAGATCCTCTGGAGGAACCACACGGAGGATGAAGCAACATGGGAAACAGAAGAGTACTTGAACAAGCACTTCCCCGATTTTCTTTCCAGCCAAGGAGGTAAAGGCTACACACCCCCACCGGTTACTTCTACATCCGAATCTCGGGGCGAGATTCTTTTTAAGGGGGGTAGGCTGTAACGGCCCTGGACAAAAATCCTTCGTGTCAATCTTAATCCAAGCCCCTGATCACCTGTCTTAGTTTTTCCAAGCCTAAGTGTTCCACCTCCAGCTCTCCCGACCCCTGCGATCCGACCCCTCGCCGTGGTCTTCCCAGTTCCGACCCCGCCGACCCCCAACCCACCGTCGGATCTTCCTAAGCCATCCCGCAGCATCGCCCTCCAGTTCGAGCAGTGGACCACCGAGACTGACCGGTAGGCCCACGAGATCTTTTCCCCCAGATCTCCCGCAACAGGCGCACTCGAGTTGCATGCCCGCTTCAGTTTTCCCCAGCCGCGTGGCTCAACTCCTCCGACGCCCGCCGCTCCGTCTCGTCTTCGGCCCGCGACCGGATGGAATCCCGCGCCCTCTTCCCCAATCGCGGTGGAAGCTCCCCTGCTACCCTTTCTGCAGCACCTCGCCGCCCGCGCCCATCATCACATCGCCAGATCCCGGCCGTAGAGCCCGATGCCGCACGTCTTTTCCATCACCTCGCCACAGTTGCGCCGTCCCGGTCTTCGCTACACGACGATTCCTCCTCCGCCAACCCAGACCGCAGCAGCGACAGCTCCTTTTCCCGCCCTGTCAGAAGCCGCCCCAACAATCTGTTGCTCCGCGCTCGCCCGCGCGCCCGCAACCGCCTGTCTTCTCACCTGTGCGCCCTCGTTCCTAGCGCCGTTTTTCCGGTCACTTCCATCAGATCCACCGCACGGCGACGCCCGCCTCCGCCAAATCTCAACCACCGGTAAACCCGCGCCTGCGCCGCCCTGACGCCAGTGCCCAATGACCGTCGACGTCATCCCTGAAGTCCTGTTCCACCGCCCTCGGCACTCAATCGCCGCCCGGGCAGAGCACTCCATTGCTTCTTCCCCGGCCTTCGCGCCGCTCCCCTTCTCACTCCCGCGCCGCTATAAAAAGGGAATGCGCAAGCCCCGCCGGAGTTTCCCTTGCCCTAGCTGCCATCTCTCTTGCTCCCTGTTCGAGCTCACAGCGCCACCACCTAAGTCTGAGGAACTCTCCTCTCTGCTCTAGCACCACCGCTTTTCTCCAATCCACCAGCCACTGCCTTCAGTGCTGCCCAAGAGCTTGCTCGTGATCCACAAGAAGCACCGCCGCCGCCGGAGCACCGCCGGACATCTCCGCTGCAAGTCTTAGTGTTCCAGTTCCTCCGCCCGAACCTGCTCTTTCCCGACCCCAAGCTTTCCTTGTGAGACAAAGGTAAGCTGTCGACCCTTTGTCCGCCTCGTCCGACCCTTCTGTTCGTCCGACCCCGGTTCCGTCTCGCCCGACCCTGTCTGTTCCGCCGACCCTTCTCCGCCTCGTCCGAGGGCTCGGCTGTGCCTTTTTCTTTAAACCGAGGGTGTATGTGTAAAACTTGGGGACCTGTCAGCGTTGAGTCTGAGGACCCCTAGCACACCAAATTCTCTAGATTAAGGGTCAGATCATAAGTTCCTTCCCTCCGACCCTTACCTCTTGATCTCCACCAACTCCATTGAATCTCCCCACCCTCCTGTAACTTGTCGCAAGTTTCTGGGCTCAGGCTTGCAAGTGTTGCTGTTAAAATAATCGTCTATGCTAACTAATGCATTGCATTCGTGTAGAGCTGCGTCTCGCCGACGGCTACTACGAGCTGCACGCGGCGCCAGAAGACGACGCTGTAGCTGAGCTCCTGCCCCTAGAAGCCGAAGCTGCCCCAGAAGTCGAGCAGTTCCCTTCCTCTTTGCTCGAAGGCAAGCCCCGGATGCATGAATCCCCTGTGTTTTACCAAACTTGCGCATGCCTTCTTTAACATGCTTGTGCATTTACGTATAGGAGTTGTTTGGAACCCTAGATGCATAACTTAGCTCCCCTGATCTGAACACTAGCTGTTGGACCGAGTAGATGCTTGCTTAATAGGAAACGGTAAAAGCCGAGTGATTCCCTGTCACTCGCGAGTTATAGGAGTTGGATGTTTACCCTTCTGTTACAACTATAAGGACGATGGACGGGGCAGGGTTTTGGGTAACTCTTTGGTGATCGGTTGATCGTCCCGTCTGTCTATGAAACATGCTAAGGCCCGACAGTGGTGGTGTTCATGATCAAGTGTTTGAAAGTACTAATCTCATACCTATTATGGGATGGGGAAGCCTAGTACCTGATTGAACTAGGGCGTGGCTTATACCCCTGCTGTCCCTGGAACGAGGTTCCCATGGTGCATCATGTGGGTGCAAGTGCGGTCACAGTACGGCAGAGGCCGGGACTGTGGAGCATTGCATGCCAAGGGAAGTTTGGACCTGACACGCGCCTGGGAATTGATGGGTACGGCCGACACAGGAAGCGGCCCTTGTGGTGCGCTGATGTCGTGAGGTTAGGTTCACCATGCAAGGTTAAGAAACTCGAATCGATTCGTCTGCCTCTCACAGTTTGAGACTGCTTGATCGCTATGTCACCCTGAGTAAGAAAGGAATCTGATGATGATATGGTTTTGTGATGATATATATATACCCCTTTGGTTGGTTCTATGATTGCTTAGAATAGGTTGCAAACTTAGAATGGATAATGAACTTAGAACCGGAGCTAAAACTTGAAAGTAGGGATACACCTAGCGCTTTTGGCAAACAAACCCCTCAGCCAAAAAGCCTTGCATGCTAGAAGAGGTAGTTTAGCACGCTCCCTGTCGGTTAAGTCTTGTTGAGCTTAGTAGCTCAGCCTTGTTGTGGCTCTTCTTTTTCAGGTGAAGTTGTTGTTTCTGAGCCTCCTCCTGTTGGCACTTGGCCGCCCCAACTCCCTCCGGGTTGGACGGTTGAGTGGGATCCCTCCTCGGACGGCGAGGAGAGGGATCATTGACGTCCCGGTTGGCCTCACCAGGGATGTCCGACCCCGACGAAGTAGCTTCCGCTCGTTGTTTTACCTTCTGTTGCTTTTCTTTTGAACCGTGTAAACTCTGATGTTGTTTCATAACCAAACTAAATGGTTAATTTGTTAACTTGGTGGACTTGTTGTATTCTCTGGAACCGCTCACCTTCGTGTGGGTTTGCTATTCGGTCCTGTTCAAGTGGTTAAATCGGATGAAATCCGACGGCACTTCGTGTTTACTTGGTTTAGGCGTGAGTGTCGCGTATCATGCGACTAAATCATGTTTAATCAAGCAAATCCGAAGTGGATCCGCCACAGCTAGTCTCCCGGTTCCCTTGCCCACTCCTCCCTCCCGTCGCCGCCTCCTCGACTCCTGTCGCTCTCCGCCTCTCTCTCGTCCTCTCGCACCTCTCTAGATCTAGATGACTAGATCCACTCTTCGGCCGCTCTCGTCATCTCCTTGATAGATCTGTTGTTCATCGACCTCGCCGGCTGCTCTTGTGCATTCATTTCTTTCCAAAAGTTGTTTCATATGTGATGTGTAGGAATGAGTAGAAACTTGCTAGTCTTCACTGATTTGTCAGACTGAATTACATTTCTTACCCTTGTTATTGAGCTTCTGAAGCAATCACTGCTGCCTTAGTATATGTACTATCAAACTTCTGTCTTTTGGAGATCACGATATTTCTTCTATTTACCATGCTTATGTTTCTATCCATCTGTCTTGTAGTTTCTATGCTTATGTTATTCACTGCTTGATCTCGCTTCTTATCTTCTCTGTGTCACTGTGTGTAGGGCGTTGGCCAACGCGGTCCATTGAGGGACCAGAGCATCGACGATGGACGACAACGAGGAGTTCCAGGGGCACACCTACAACGATAAGCTTTGGATGCTGAGCCAGCATCTAGATGACGAGAGTGACCTAGAGGCAAAGCGGGCAGAGCTCTTCGGTGGCAACGCTGCCAAACCAATTGACGTCGCTGATGGCGGTGATAACGGTGCTGGTGAAGTTGCTGCTGTTGCTACTGCTGATTCAGACACGGTGAGCAGCAGCACCAAGAGGAGCCGTTCCACCACCTCTGAATGCTAAAAGGACTTCGAAAAAATCTTCAAGGACATCGATGGTAAAAAGGTAAGAGTATCTGCCAAGCGCATTCATTGTGCCACTATATATGCTGCTCGATCTACTATTGGCACTAGCCATCTAAACCGGCATGTTGAGAAATACCCAGAGAGGAAGTCAAAGCTTCGTGTTTCCCAGTCTTTGCTCTAGTTTAATTTGAATAGAAGTGTCCATCACTGATATTACACTTCTGAGGTAGCTCGTACTCAGCTATGTCATTTGATTACTTGACTTGATCTTCCTCTATGCTTTGGTGAATCTGCTGCATTTGAAGAGTACATTAAGCTTGCTCATAATCCTAGATTTTCTACTGTCTCTAGACAAATCACCACTAGAGATTTCAGCAAGTACTTTAATGATTGCCGTGCTAAGCTTATTTCAACTATTTCTATCACTTCTGATATCTGGTCTGGTAATGCTAAGGAAGATTACCTTAGTGTGGTTGCTCATTATGTTAATGTTGATTAGCAATTAGAGAAGAGGATAATTGGTTTTAGGCTCATTGATGAAGGCTAGAACATTGCTGATCGTGTGATTGCTGTGCTTGAGGAGTATGGTTTGATTTCAAAGGTATTTTTTGTTACTTTGGATAATGCCTCTGCTAGTACCAATGCTATTGAGAAACTGAGTCCTAAATTATTTGCTTATATTGGTAAAGTGTTCTTGCATCAGTGTTGTGCTTGTCATATCATTAATCTTATGATTAAATCTGCCTTGCATGAGATTAAGAAATATCTTAAAGCATATAGAATTGTAATTCTTTCCTCAATTATTCTAACCAGCGCATTGCTGCTTTTAAAAGATTCTGCCTTGTTGTGAATGTTCGTCTTAGGAAGTTTGGTTTGGATATGGATGTCAGGTGAAACTCCATATACCTAATGCTTAAGTATCTGATCCCTTATAGGCAGACATTTAATATTTTCATTGAGACTAACTATCGCAGGGGTGAACATGAGCTTTTACTTTTGATAGAAGATCACTGGACTGTTGCAGAAAGTATATTATCATTCATTGAACTATTTTATGATTCTACTGTTGCACTTTCTGGTGTTTATTATCCTACAACTCCACTTATGTTGCATCAGCTTATTTTGATTGCTAAGCATCTAAAATATTATAAAAATGATAAATTCCTTAGGCTTGTAGTTGTTCCTATGAAAGTTGATATCTTAAATACTGGAGGGATATTTCAATGCTTTAACTGTTGCATTCATCTTGGACCCTAGAGTTAAATTGAAAGGTTTTCAAAATGTGCTCAGGTTGTTATTAGTACTGATTATTCTGCTTACTTCGCTGATGTAAAAGTTGAACTTTCTACTACATTTAAGTTGTATGATGACAAGTTTGGTGCGGTTAAATTGCAAAGGCATCCACCGCCATCCAGTTCTAGTAAGGAAAAAATGCTTGGGATGACATTTTTTCAAGTGGTGGTGATGGTGATGTATCTACTTTTGGACTTGGTGATTTCCTTGGTACTTCTTTCTCCACCCCTTCTCACGCTTTGCCTCCCGCTTTGTCTAGAAGATTATCTGCAAGTGCTTTGCTGCAAGCAGCAAGCACTAGTGCAACTAGTATGGGTATTGGCTCTGAACTCTATCTACTTGCACAATGACACTGTCACCCATTTTGATGATAGCTTCAGCATCTTGATTTGGTGGTATGAGTATAAACGAACTTATCCAGTTCTGTCAATCTTAGCTAAAGATATTCTAACTGTGCCTATCTCTACAGTATCATCAGAGCCTGCTTTTAGTACATCTGGCAGGATCATCGAGGAGAGGCAGCGTCAATTGAGCTCTGAGTTGGTGGAGATGATCTCTTGCGTCAAGAACTGGGAGGCTGCAGAAGCAAGAATTTAGAACCTGGTGGAGGATCAGGAATTTGAAGATAGTTTTACTAATTTGTATCTAGATGTTTCTAGTGATTCAGAAATAACTTTGAACTACTTTAATGTTTATTTGATTGAGCTAGGCTACACTTTTTTTTCCTATCTAGGGTTTCTCATGAGGTGTGAGTTTTACCTAGATAGGTTTTTAATGAAGCAGTCATTGCACCAGCTCAAACTTTTGAAATTGTTAGTCTCTTCTCTGAGTTGTGATTGTGGTCTAAGTTGTGCTATGATGTGAATTCTATGACTTTGATGAAAAATGTTGCGTCTCCTTAACTTGAAGTTTTGGTTGAGTGGTGGCTGACCTATGGTGCCTGGTCTAGCACTAACACGATAGGCACTACCGTGCCATCGTGGACCCGGCACGATAAAAAGGCTATAGTGTCAGGCCTGGGCTGGTAATTCGGTACGCAATGCCGGCCCGGCCCGGCACGAATAAGTCATCAGGCCTGCTTAGTGCTAGGTTAAATCAGGCAAGCGCCGGGCGGCCGATCTGACCATATGCAGCTCAAATCGTCCGAGTGAAGTCGGCCGGACTAGTTGACTGGGTCGGAAACCCGCATTGGCCCACCGGCGACTAATCGTGCCAGGGCCCAGAAACCATTTTTTTTCCCAAACCCCGAGCAACTTAATTAAGAAAGACACACGTAGTAGTACACGGCAATGCAGCAACACTCTTCTGCTTGCTCTCGGCGCCGTAGCAACGAAGCTGCTGCCATCATGCCGGCGCTTGCTCTCCTCCGCCTGGCCCTCTTGATCACCGTTCTGGTGCAACAAGCTCGTCTGCTGCCGGCGGCGGCGGCCCGAATGAACCTGACGGCGGGAGGCACCCTGAAGCCGCCCGGCTACATCACTAGCCCATCCGGGAGCTTTGCCTTCGGCTTCCGCGCCCACGACTCCGACCCGACCAAGTTCCACCTCGCCACATGGTTCCGCTTCGGCGGCGACGACGACTCCCGGCCGCAGCCACAGTCCGTGGTGTGGTTCGCAAAGGAGTCTACGATGGGCGTGACGCCCAACGCCACGGTGCGGTCCGTCCTCAGCATCCCGGCCGACGGCCAGCTCACGCTCGCCGACGGCAGCAGAGAGCTGTGGAGGGCCCCGACTACCAGCATGCAGCGTGGGTCCGTCCTCGTGCTAAGGGACTCGGGCAACGTTCAGTTCCTCAGCGATGGGGGCAATGATGTGCTCTGGGAAAGCTTCGGGTACCCGACGGACACGCTCCTGCGAGGCCAGTCTTTGAAGGGGTTTCTCTTCTCCAAGCGCGCGGACGCGGAGTTCACCACCGGCCGGTTCAGCCTGGCAGCCCAGAACGACGGCAACGTCGTCCTCTGCATGCATCGACCTCTTCACCGGTGACATATTGGAAAACGCCTACTGGGCTACGGGCACCAACACCCCAAATGGCAACACGACGATCACCTTCGACGACCAAGGCCGTCTCAGCTACACACTTTACAACGGCGCCGTCAACACCTTGATTTCTCCCGTGGTAAGCTCCAGCACTGCCAGCAGCGATTACTTCCAGTTCGCTAGAATGGAACCCGACGGCATTGTCCGAACCTCCGTCCGCCCTAAAAATGGCGGCGAGAACACGTCTTGGACGGTGTCGGGCATACTCCCCAGTGAAGGGGGCTGCAAGATGAAGACGGCGAGGATGCAAGGCATGTGTGGCCCTGGGTCTTACTGCGTGGAGGCCAAAGAACGGCTCCGATGCCTATGCCCGAGCGGGTACACTTACATCGACGCGCAGCACAGCGACAGCGGCTGCACGCCGGCGTTCGAACCACAGAGCTGCGATGGGGTCTCCGGTGACAAGAGCTCCGACGAGTTCTCACTCGCAGAGATCAGATGCCCAACACCACCTGAGAGATCTCGATATACTACAGGAAGTTCCCAGCGGTCACGGAGCAGCAGTGCCGGGATTACTGCCTCAGCGACTGCTTCTGCGCCGCCGCGCTGATGATTGGTGGATCTGATTGCGCGAAGGTGGGGGCGCTCGCGTATGGACGGCAGGGAAGCGACGTCACGACAACAGCACTGGTCAAGGTACGTAAGGGGAATACTTCTCACACGGAGAGAGCATCATCAAGGATGATGAGAAAGATACCACGTCCATACATGATCGTGGTCAGTTGCTTGGCGTCTCTCTTAATGATCACCGTTGGCAGCCTTGTGGCACTGTATAACCTCACCAGGAACAAAGTTAGCCAGCAGGCCTTGAGCTCGAGTGTGAGTTCACCTGGAAGGAGCTTTACATGGCCACCGATGGCTTCAAGGAGCTGCTGGTAAAGGAAGCTTTGGTGAAGTCTACAAAGGAAAGGTCAGGTCGCGCGCAGCTGCATCTCATCGCGGTGAAGAGGCTCGTTGCCTCAAACGAGTACAGCGAGCAGGAGTTCACAAACGAGGTGCAGTCCATTGGACAGATCCACCACCGGAACCTGGTCCGCATGATCGACTACTGCAAAGAAGATAAACACCGGATGCTGGTATTCGAGTTCATGCCGGGTGGGTCCCTCCGCAGCTTCCTCTTCAACCCCGACGTGCGGCCCCCATGGCGCTGGCGCGCCGAGGCCGCATTAGCCATTCCCCGAGGACTCGAGTATCTCCACGATGGCTGCAGCGCACCTGTCATCCATTGCGACATCAAGCCCGACAACATCCTGCTAGACGACTTGGGCGTCCCAAAGATCAATAGCTGCTGCCTTGCTCTGTTCCTGGTCCTGTTCCTGTTGGTGTAATTATTAATAACGCCATGCAAGGAGGCTGCCGATGGTGACCACCAAGAGAAAAGCCATGCAGGCGGTGACGACCTTGTAGTTGTAGGTCATTGCGGATTTCCTCCTTTTTGCCGCAGGATCCCTTACCCGCACCATGATCAGCGCCTTTGTCGTGACAGCGTTTGCCTGACGTCCGTTCATGAGCGCGGCGATCTCCGCGCAATCGGACACGTCGATAAAGAGCGCGGCGGCACCGCGCCGCAGAAGCAGTCGCTGAGGCAATAGTCTCGGCACTGCTCCTCCGTGACCGATGGGAACTTGTTGCAGTATATCGAGGTCTCCCAGGTGGTGTTCCGGAGCTCCACGAGAGTGAACTCGATCCTCGGAGCTGCTGTTCTCCCCGCCGTCGCAGCTCTGCGGCTCGAACTCCGGCATGCATCCGCTGTCCTTGTGCTGCGCGTCGGTGTGACTGTACATGTTCGGGCAGGCGCAGTTGAGTCTGTCCGTTGTCTCGACGCAGTAAGACCCCGGGGCAAACATGCCCTGCAGTTTGGATGTCCTCTTTCTGCAGCCGTCGCTTGGGAACGTGCCCGATACAATCCAAGACATGTTGCCGCCGCCGTTCTTCGGGCGGGCGTAGGCACGTACTATGCCGTCGGGATCCATCCTAGCGAACTGGAAGTGCTCGCTGACGATGGTGGATCTCACCACGGGCGAAATCAAGCTGTGGACGGTGCCGTCGTAGAGTGTGTAGTTGAGGCGGCCCTGGTCGTCGAAGGTAACCGTCGTGTTGCTGACATTGGGGCTGTTGGACTGCGAGGCCCAATAAGCATTGTCGGCGTTGTTTCCGGTGAGGAGGTCCAATAGGCATTGTTCTGGACTGCCAGGCTGAAGCGGCTGGTGGTCCGCGTCCGCGCGCTTGGAGAAGAGCTTCCCATCGGCCCGGGTGTTGGGAGCCAAGGACTGACTAAGCAGGAGCGTGTCCGTTGGGTACGAGAAGCTCTCTCACAACACTGTGCCGGAGTCGTCGAGGAACAGCAGGTTGCCGGAGTCGAGGAGTGCGACAACGGACTCGGGCACCATGTTAGGCGTCAGTGGTGGAGGGGCGTATAGGCCCGGTTCTGGACCTAGGCGGGAGGGGGGGCATGCCGGTGGGAGCCCAGATCCCTATATATTTAAGGAACGTTATGTGTTGCGTTTGTGCTCACAGCCCAGAGGAAGGTTGTCACGTAATGGTGATTAGGGATCAGCTAATGGGTTCCTCTTGTCCGTCTGCCGCCGTCGCGCTACGCTAGACTCCAACGACCAGCGCAGCGATCGTCCGCTCCAACGCTAGGATCAGCAAGACAAGTCGTCCTTCAAAGTATGCTCCGATAGTCCGATCAGTGAGTAAATCACTTGATCTGTGTACTGTTACTTGATTTGTTAGCAGTCTTTTCAAGCACTGAAACATGCATTGCTGTCAATAGAGTACGCATGGAATATTGTTTTTATTATAGATAATCCACTAATTTCGTTTTGCCTCTCTTCTAATTTGTAGTATCAACATTGTTCCATTTTATAAAAAGTCCAAATTACTCCCCTCAAGTATAATGGAAGTCCAGATAACCCCCTAAACTATGTTTTGGTTCAGTTTACTTTCTAAACTATGTCATATGGTTCAATTTACCCTTAACATATTTTGTCTTTTTATTTATCCATGCACAAGTTGAGGCTTAAGTTCAAATTTCGCAAGATGGTAGCCGACATCATAAGACACGTTAAAAAAATATATCATAAATTTTTTATCATTATTTTGATAGGTAGGATATTTAATAATAAAATGTATCCTTAAGATAAAAAATATATAAAAAAACTAATGATAAAAAATTCATAAAATATTTTTAATATAGATTATGATGTCCATTACCACCCTGCAAAGTCTCAAATTAAAATTCAATTTGTGTATAGAGAAACAAAAATGACAAATTATATTAGAAGTAGGTTGAACGAAATAACATAATTTATGGGGTAAATTGAACAAAACATAGTTTATGAGGTTATTTGGACTTTTGCTATATTAATTTAGACTTTTTCCTACTTTTGACGTTACAAATAAAAAATATATTTAGGCTAAAAGGCCCATTATATTCAGTTTGCCCAAGGGCCCTAAACCATAGAGCTGGCCCTTCAAAGCAGGAAGTTTTTCTTGTGGTGTTGGATTCTTACTAGAGGGACGAATCAGCCACGTGCGCTACTCCGATGGCCTTGTAATCTTTCATTCCATCATTCGACGATAAGAAAACGTTAAGAAATTAAACTGGAACCAGTGGCATGGCTGCTCAATTGCGCACCAAGTATTAGGAATCTAATTAGTATTGTGGGTTTCTGGTCTAGTCATGTTGGATTGAATTAGTCCCACACTAACCGTAAATCTGCATCTTCTTTTAAGAAACAATTTGCATCCCATTTGTCCACAGCATCCAAGTTTTTGCATCCCATTTGTCCACAGCATCCAAGTTCATCGATCCGTAATGACAACAACCTCGGTGTGGATCATGAGCGTCGAGAACATGTGGAAAAATATTTTGGATGTTGGCACTGGTGGTGGCTCATGGTGGCAAGAGCAACTCCAGCAGACCCTCTAAACAGCTTTCTACTTCAAGTTTAGAGGGTTAAGTAAAAAAAAATGGCACTCCAGTAGGTCCTCTACTTGACTCCCCATTTTGGGAAGACCTCCAGATTCCCCCTCCACCCTCCATTCCTAGGGATCTCTTGGGAGCCCTAGGCTATTGCTGGAATTGGAGACATTTTTGTAGCCCTTAAACAAATAGAGAGAACCCCATTTGATCTTTAGAGGCTTTGATTTGAGGGATATTACTGGAGTTCTTATAGTCTCAGTTGGGAAACCTCGAAAAAACCGGTTTCCCAACCGGAACTAAGAATTCAAGAAAGTCATAAGTCATGTGATTTTTCACGTGAAATATGCGCGAGCGTGGTGCGTGGGATTAATTCGAACTCGCGACCTCTTGCCTTCCACGTAGCTTCCTTATCTCACCAATACAGCACATGTAGTTAACTACACGACGCTTTCCTTTTAAAGTCACCCGTAGGGATTATTTTAGTCCCGATTTGTTGTAACACTAATTGGGACTAAAGATGACCCTTTGGCCCCAATTGGTATTACAAACCCGGACTAAAAGGTCTCTGGGACTACGAAATTTAAACCATAAGGATTAGTTCCAGGTCCAATTCGTTCCGAGATTATTTGTTGAGAATGGATGTCTCGTTTTCTAGTCGTGGTAAGGGTCAAGGCTGTTGAGCATCTAAGGACAGGCCGTTAATTCCCTAATGATTCAATCAAGTTTGAACAAGTCGAGATCAAGTTCAATATTCTCCCCCTTATCTCAGCTTACCTTTCGGTTCCTAACCAAACCTACACCCGTGTCTTTTCCACCTGGCATTCTGAAAAGGTATGCACGCAATTGATAAAAAGATGACGATATCACTGGTAATTCTCTATTTATTCTTTTTTGATACCTGCAGGCCGCAGCAAAGTAATCCTTACATGTCATCCACAGCGTGGACTTGAAGTCCCCACATGCCACATGGCAGCTAGCCGGCCGGCGTCCCATTGCATCATGACAGGCATAGCAATCTTCTCCTACTAATCAACAAGTAGAAGTGATGCTGATGCGTATGGCACACACCCCCGTTTTGGTGCTATTCTTTTTTGTTAACATCAGCTACCTCTCCAATTATTTCCCTACGAAAGACTAGACATTGTAGGAGTTGGAAAAAAACAAAGGTCTGAACGCACCACATCGTGTAAAATAGCCTGCCAGTGACTAGGCCGGTTTCAAGGTCGCCGGCGGCCTTTGCTGGCCGCATATGAAATATCAGCTTAGGAAAACATTGAAATTGTACAGCTCGGGACGACGAAGCTGCAGCGTCCATGGCAGCGTCGCTCCGCTTTGTTCTCCTCCCCAGCGTTCCCTCATTTCCCACGCTAGTGCTGGTGCTAATGCTGTCATCACAAGCTGGTTTCCTGCCGTCGGCACTGGCGCGCACCAACCTGACCGCAGGAGATACCCTGACGCCGCCGCACTACATCACCAGCCCGTCCGGCGGCTTCGCCTTCGGCTTCCGGTCCCTCGACGACGACGACCCTAGCAAGTTCCTCCTCGCCACATGGTTCCGCTTCAGCGATGGCAACTCCTCCCAGCCACAGCCACAGTCTGTGGTGTGGTTCGCGAAAGTGCCTCCCGAGGGCCCCACGCCGAACACCACAGCGCGGTCCGTCCTCAGCATCACGACTGACGGCCAGCTCACGCTCGCCGACGGCAGCAAAGTGCTGTGGAAGGCCCCGACTACCAGCATGGAGCGTGGGTCCGTCCTTACGCTAACCGACTCCGGCAACGTCCAGTTCCTCAGCGATGGGGACAAGGTGCTCTGGGAGAGCTTTGGGTACCCGACGGACACGCTCCTGCCTGGCCAGTCTTTGAAGGGGGTTCTCTTCTCCAAGCGCGCGGACGCGGAGTTCACCACCGGCCGGTTCAGCCTGGCAGCCCAGAACGACGGCAACGTCGTCCTCTGCGTCGACCTCTTCACCGGTGACATATCGGGAAACGCCTACTGGGGTACGCGCACCAACGGCCCCAATGGCAACACGACGATCACCTTCGACGACCAAGGCCGTCTCAGCTACACACTCTACGACGGCACAGTCAACAGCTTGATTTCGCCACCGACGAGCTCCATCGCCAGCAACAACTACTTCCAGTTCGCCAGGATGGATCCCGATGGCATCGTCCGTACCTACGTCCGCCCTAAAAACGGCGGCGAGAACACGTCTTGGACGGTGTCGGGCAAGCTCCCCAGTGAAGGGGGATGCAAACTGAAGAATGGCAGGATGCAAGGCATGTGCGGCCCGGGGTCTTACTCTGTGGAGACCAAAGAACGGCTCAATTGCCTGTGCCCGAGTGGGTACACTTACATCGACGCGCAGCACAGCGACAGCGGCTGCACGCCGGCGTTCGAGCCGCAGAGCTGCAATGGGGACTCCGGGGATAACAGCTCCGACGAGTTCTCACTGGTCGAGCTGTTGAACACCACCTGGGAGATCTCGATATACTATAAGAAGTTCCCAGCGGTCACGGAGGAGCAGTGTCGCGAGTACTGCCTCAACGACTGCTTCTGCACGGCTGCGCTGATGATCAATGGATCTGATTGCGAGCAGCTCGGCGCGCTCGCGTATGGACGGCAGGGAAACGACGTCACGACGAACGCGCTGATCAAGGTGCCGAAGGGGAATACTTCTCACGCGGAGAGGCAATCAGCAAGGACGAGAATACTACTACGTCCGTACAAGATCATCACCATCTGCTTGGCCTTTCTTTCAGTGATCACCGTGGGCGGCCTTGTGGCACAATATTACCTCACCAGGAGGAGAGATAGCCAGCAGCAGTTGAGCTCGAGCGTGAGAGCGTTCAGCTGGAAGGAGCTTTACCAAGCCACCAATGGCTTTGAGAAATTGCTGAGGAAAGGAAGCTTCGGGGAGGTCTACAAAGGCATGATAAGATTACCACAGCCGCATCTCATCGCCGTGAAGAAACTCATCAACTCGAACGACTATAGCGAGCAGGAGTTCACCAACGAGGTGCAGTCCATCGGGCAGATCCACCACAGGAACCTCGTCCGCATGATCGGCTACTGCAAGGAAGGCAAGCACCGGATGCTGGTTTTCGAGTTCATGCCAGGCGGGTCTCTCCGTGGCTTCCTCTTCAACCCCGAGAAGCGACCTCCATGGCAGTGGCGCGCCGAGGCTGCGCTCGCCATTGCCCGAGGGCTTGAGTACCTCCATGATGGCTGCAATGCTACGATCATCCATTGCGACATCAAGCCCGACAACATCTTGCTCGACGACCGTGGCGTCCCAAGGATCACTGACTTCGGGATCTCCAAGCTGCTCGGGAGCGAGAAGGTGCACACCACGGTGACCCATGTCAGGGGCACAAGAGGGTATATCGCTCCTGAGTGGCTCCGCGGCGATGCGCGCGTGGACACTAAGGCCGACGTGTACAGCTTCGGCGTGATGTTGCTGGAAATGATCTGCTGCCGGAGGTGCCAAGAACCGGTGGTGCCCGACCTGCCGCAGGACGGGGACGACGACGAGACGGTCACGCTTTTCGGTTGGGCAGCGCAGCTGGTCGGTGCGAGGAGGATGGAGCTGATGCTGCACGGGGACTACGTCGACGCCGTGGAGGACATGGAAAGAGTGGAGCAGTTCGCGCGTGTGGCGCTTTGGTGCATCGAACCGAACCCGCTGCTGCGGCCAACCATGCACCAGGTGGTGCAGATGCTGGAGACCCGAGATCGAGCTCAGGTTCAGGCGCTGCCGGACCCTCCCAACTGTTACATGGAATGGTCGCCTTCGATTCCTCAGCTAAAGATTGAAGAGAGTGAGACGGACAAGGATCAGACTTCTCCTTGATATCATGTTTCGTGTAACCCTGCACGGTGCATATAAGCTGCATAGTTCTATGGTCAAAGTTACACGATCTCCAACAATTCCTGAGTGTTATTCCGAAGTGGCCAACATTTACCGTTCTTACTTATAATAACTGTCGTCAAATGTCAAAGGAAATTCAAATATTTCACCATATTACTGTCCATTTTCTCATACTTCTTTTCTAGCATTCTAATAGTTTAACCCATTCTTCGATCAAATACATGAACTGTTGTGGCACGAATTACAGAGCATATATACAATACAATCTGATATACATTGTGCACATATCAGATTTGAAACTTTGAGAATACAATGTGATCTGTACACAATGCATCTGAACATTTGAAGCACATGCAAATCAGAATATAATAGTTCTCTCACACCATAAAGGTAATAAATAGAAGCCACTATGGTGATAGCGGACCTCTACCGTCATTGCTACAAGATAACAGATTCAAAATAATAAGTTTGGACTTATCAGTGGCTATTGCATTTAGCACTTTTTTTTATTGTGGACCGCCATTGTTATTCAGCTGCTATTCGCTATGTTGATGGTTCAAGTGACAATGACGATGGATTAAATGGAAATACGAATGTTGAAATGATGATTTAGGAAATAACAAAGAATGACATGACAAGTGATAATCTTCTTCGAATCAAATGAGAATTTAATGTTAATATGTATATATGCATCTTCTTTATATATATGTTTATTTATGCTTCTTGGTGACTCTTGTAGCGTGAGATGTAATGACTAATCAAAAACTTTAAATTCAATAAACTTGATGTTAATATTCATGTATGTCCTCAAATTTTGACTATTTCTTAATTCTCAATTCGGACTTAGCATTACTTATAGCACGCACCCCTATTTATGACCCGCTTAAAAAATACTAATATGCTAGTAGATTGCTATAAACCATGTATTACCTTAGACACCACTAAAGTATGAGTATCATAAACGAACAATAATGTATGATTATGATTCGATACCATGTATTACCTTAGACACCACTAAAGTATGAGTATCATAAACGAACAATAATGTATGATTATGATTCGATGCAATTATGTGCAAGTACAACAAAACGATATAAGCTACAGACGTTGCACGAATGAACCTCCTCTGCAATACTGCAGAGGACTTGTCCCACTGAAGTGGGAGCCCAGCTGCGAGATGGCTCGTGCGCCAGTAAGAGCAAGTCCATCTACAGTACTGCATAGGAAACGTTTCTGGCTATGGTGACATCACGAGGCACGACGTTGCCGTCCCATCGTGCCAATTCCATTGAAAAAAAGGATATGTAGAAAATGATGGTATTTTTAGCAATTGAAAGTTGGGGAATACATTGATATAACTTATTATAAACTAAATATTCATCGTTGACTAGAACTTCCTCGATGGATCCTACAAACACCATGTAAAAAAGAGTGAGTGTTACCACGTACGAGTGCAGGCGACCAGGCGTCGTCGACCTGCAGTGCCCGACTCATTCAGCAGATTTTTTTCTCGTCATGCATGAACCTGCCTGCAATCGGGTCATGACAAGACGTACACCTTAACCATCGCGGCCCCAAAAATTGGAACGTGCTTGACCAGCAACCGCGAGGTCGCCGTCTGTCGATCGCAGTCTACTTTTAACCCTGAGCGTGAGAAATACTCGCATTTCGTAGAAGACGTACGAGGTAGGACGTTGACACGACGTTGACGCCAAGTCCATTAATTATTTTTCGCGCAAACCGCACGCAGCTGGCTACAAGAGCACTCCCTCCGTCCCAAATTACTATGGTTTTTTTATACATAACTTTTGTTATATATCATATATATATATAAGTGCATGTCAAATGCTACATATTTAAAAAAATCAAAATAAACAGTAATTTAGGATGGAGGGAGTACATGTGAAGAGGAGAGAATGAAGAGAGAAAATACGGGCACATTGTAAGCTACTCCCTCTCTCCGTCCTAAATTATAGGTTGTTTTAAATTTTCTATGTTCGTATATTTCACTATACAACTAGATATAATATATATCTAGATGCATAGTAAAATATATAAATTTAAAAAAATTAAAACGACCTACAATTTAGGATGGAGGGAGTAGTATAGGAAAAAAAATACAAGGTAATTATCACTATATTCCTGGCACATATGCAAGCATTAATATGCTATAACAAACAAGCTTATGTACATAATAAACTATTGAAAAATAATTTTATTGCAGTCTCTAATATGACATATACAGATAGAACTATCTATAACCATTGGAGATGTCCTGTACTCCTGAGACTGAGACAGTAGACACACGTAACGTAGCATTGGAGTTGCTCTCATACGGAACAGTGACGCACAGACAGTACAAGTTGTTCGGTCCCGGGCTCCCGGCATCGTTTACTTCGTCTGCAGCGGCGAAAGACCTGGTCACCTGGAGTCCCAGGAAGAGTCCCAGGTTCCATACAAGCGTGAATACGACGCCACAAGATCAGATATTCGCAAAGCACATATCCGCGGCTGCTGCTACCGTCCAACTTCCAACGGCGTAGCCCCACACGAAAGCCGCGAGGGATCATGCCGGCGGCAGCGCTGCTCTGCTTTGCTCTCCGCCGCCTGGTTCCTTTCCTTGCGGCCGTGCTCGCGCTGGTGCAGCACGCTGGCTTGCTGCCGGCGGCCGAGGCGCAGGCCAACCTGACTGCCGGAGCCACCTTGACGCCGCCGGGCTACATCACCAGCCCGTCCGGCGACTTCCGCTTCGGCTTCCGCGCCCTCGATCCCGACCCCACCAAGTTCCTCCTCGCCACGTGGTTCCGCTTCGGCGACGGCAGCGGCGACTCCCCGCCCCAGCCGCAGTCCGTGGTGTGGTTCGCGAAACAGTCGAGTACCGGCTCCACGCCCGTTGCCACTCCGCAGTCCGTCCTCAGCATCACGGCCGACGGCCTGGTGCTCAGCGATGGAGGCACTCAGGTGCTGTGGAGGGTCCCGACGCCTAACATGGTGCCTGGGACAGTCCTCACACTCCTCGACTCCGGCAACCTACTGTTCCTCGACGACTCCGGCAAAGTGTTGTGGGAGAGCTTCTCGTACCCAACGGACACGCTCCTGCCGAGTCAGTCCTTGGCTCCCAGCACCCCGACCGATGGGAAGCTCTTCTCCAAGCGCGCGGACGCGGAGTTCACCACCGGCCGCTTCAGCCTGGCAGTCCAGAACGACGGCAACGTCGTCCTCTACCTGGACCTCCTCACCGGCAACAACGCCGACCACGCCTACTGGGCCTCGCAGTCCAACAGCCCCAACGTCAGCAACACGACGGTTACCTTCGACGACCAGGGCCGCCTCAACTACACACTCCACGACGGCACCGTCCACAGCTTGATTTCGCCGGTGGTGAGATCCACCGTCGGCGACGGCGAGCACTTCCAGTTCGCTAGGATGGACCTGTTAGATTGATCTCTTTCCCGATTAGCCCAAAGGCCAATCAGGACCTTGATCTGCGCCCTGATCGGGGGCGCTCACCCTATCAATGGGTGGTGGGCTCCAGTCGCGCTGCGCTATATAAACAGGGTGGGGGACCCGGCTCGGCTCACGAGGTTCGCCGTAGCCTGCCACCCCCACCGACACACACCTACCGATCTAGGTTGCGCAGTAGCGGCGGGAAGCACCACCGCCACCTCACCGCCGACCGGAGTCGGCACTGCGCGTCGCTGCCTTGCGCAGACTCCGTCAACAGAACCCGCGATGGCCAGCAGCTCTGCTGCTCCCACCTCTAGGGGTGAAGGTACCCCAATTCTCTCACTCTCACACTAGGCACTCACCAGGAACTCCTTGCCCCCTCATGTCTCTCTCGAACCCGACTAGATGTGCTCTAGTGATCCTAGGCTAGGCCCTAACAATGGTATCAGACACCTCCTAGACGTCCTTCTAGATCGGGAAAAAAAAATAGATCGAGGAAAAGAAGAAGACAGCAAAGAAACAGATTTTGAAATCCTAACCCTAACCCTAGATCTAAAGAAAGGGGGACGCGGGAACACTTACCTGCTGTCGCCTTCACCGCCGCCGGCCATCGCCGGCGAGTGGCAAAGGCCGGCCGAGCCTCGGGCTCGCCAGGGAACAACTCCACCCGAACCACCGGCGCATCCGCTCGGGGCTCGGGGGAGGGCGCAAAAGCACCACCACAGGACCGCTCGACGGCGGCGCGCCCAACCCTCGGGGTGGACGCGCTCGCCGGCGAGGGGACCCGCGGTGGCGCCGGCCCTTTTCTCCATCTGGATCTTGACTTTTCGGATCTTGGAGGGAGGAAGGGGGGAGGATAGAAAAGAGGGGAGGAGGGGGGCTGCCGCGGCCGTGCGCCGGCGGGGCCATCCCTCCACCGCCGCCGCCGGCCATCGCCGGGCGCGGGAGAGATAGCCCCATCGCCGCCGCCGCCGCGGCGAGAGCACGCGGGGGAAAGAATGAAATGGCTAGGGTTTCTGGGGGAGCCGGCGTTCCGCCGGTTTTGTTCCGCCGAAAATGGCGCCTGGCCGTCAGATCTGGACGGACGGTCGTGATCGACCGGGCCACTTTCGGCCCAGGCGGGACGCGGCGGCAGGCCGCTTTCGCGGCCCAGGCCCAGGTTGCGGTCTGCTCACCAGCGGCCGCGCGGGAGGTTGAGCGCCGGGCTGTTTTTCGTGGGCCGCGTTAGCGGGCCGGCTGCACCGCGTTAGCAGGCCGCCTGCGTCGCGCGAGCGGGCCGCGCGCGGGAACGGGCTGTGGGCCGTTTTCGCGCGTGGGCCGTATTTCGCGTTTTGCACAGTAACTTCTGATATTTTGTTTTTTCTATTTCCAGAAGCATTTAATTGATGTTTTTTGCATAGTTTTAGTCTCTAATCTAATTTGAACCAACAGGATAATTTGTATTAGAGATTAATAAAGTTTTGTACAGTGTTTTGCTTCTGAAAATAGATTTATTTCACAGTTTCCGCTGCAAAAGTCATATTTATTGCTCCATTTAAATTTAATTTGAACCAACGAGACAATTAAATTTTGTGAGAGCATGATAAAGTTAATTAGATCATGGTGCTGTTATTTTCTGACCAACGTTGTTAATAACTGTATCATGATTTAAAAAGTTATTTTGATGCTTTTATTTCTATTTCTGCCCAACGGTGATATAGTTTTAAATTGCATCAACAGTTGTATGTTTTATTTTTTGACCAACGTTGGAAATGAATCATGCAATTGTCGTTATGATCTCACTTATGGATTGTAAATTTCAGGATCATTCAACTTAATGGCGTGTCTCAAAGAGATACCCATTCTGAAAGGCAACAACTATACAGAATGGAGGAAGAAGATTGAGTTCTCCTTCGTTTGTGGAGAAGTTGACTGGGTGCTGACCACACCGCAGCCACAAGCTCCGCAGAAGCCAGTAAGGGCTGATGGTGATGATGATGCTGCATGGCAGCAAAAGGAGAGGGACTATGCTCCACTGGAGTTGGCATACACCCTTGAAAATAAACAGTGGACCACTGCCAACAAGAAATGTATGGCTTTGGTAAAGAATACGATTGAGCCTGCCATTTTGGGCTCGATCGCAGAGTGTGACTCCGTTTCAGAGTACCTCGACAAGATAAGGAATCAGTTCACTGGTTCCTCAAAGATATATGCTACCCAGCTGTTCAAGCAGCTGGCAACAGAGAGGTATAATGGCGGAGGGACTGGCATAAGAGATCACATCATGAGGATGTATAACTTGGCAGCACAGCTGAAGCCTATGGATCTTGAGCTCAAACCTGGGCACATTATGCATTTGGTTTTTGCTTCTCTGCCTAAAGAGTTTGACACTTTTGTTGTCAACTATAACATGCAGCCAGAACAGTGGGACATAGAGAAAATGATAGCCATGTGCGTGCAGGAAGAGGACAGACTTAGATCCTCACATGGTGGCTTATTGCACTATGTGAAGGATAACAGGAAAAAGATTGCTAACCCCTCTTTCAAGGCACGTGGAAAAGCTCCTATGCAGCAGAATCACCAAAAGCCTCTCACAGTAGACAAAGATCAATGTCTACACTGCAAGAAAAAGGGGCACTTCAAGAAAGACTGCCCCGACTGGTTAAAGTCCATAATGGCAAAAAGAGGTAAGAATACTATTTCTTTTGTAAATGAATCCTTGTATACACAGTATTCGAAATCTACTTGGTGGATTGACTCAGGTGCAACTGTTCATGTTGCAAATTCTTTACAGGGATTCCATTCGACGAGGACTACGCAAAGAAGCGAAAGATGCGTTGAAGTCGCAAATGGAGTCCAAGCAGAAGTTGAAGCTGTTGGCGATGTCTCTTTAGAGCTAGTTGATGGTTTCATGCTTGTACTTAAAGATGTGCTTTATGTTCCCTCATTACACAGAAACTTAATAAGTATTTCACGTTTGGACCATGATGGTTATGAATGTCATTTTGGTAATGGAAAGTGTGCCATTTGGTTCAATAACGCATGTGTTGGTGTTGCCATCCTTCACAATGAGTTGTATTTATTATCATTGCGTGAAAAAGTTAATTCTGTGTGTGATGTGAATATGAATGTATCCTCGTCAAAGAAAGAAACAAAGAAAAGAAAGAGAACTCATGAAATATCGTCGAAATTATGGCACTGTCGTTTAGGCCATATTTCGAGGGGGAGAATAGAAAGACTAGTTAAGAATGAAATTCTTCCTCAATTAGAGTTCTCAGACTTAGAACAATGCGTTGATTGCATTAAAGGAAAATTTGTAAAGCAAATTAAAAAAGGCGCTAAGCGTAGCACAGGAGTTTTAGAGATAATCCACACTGATATTTGTGGACCTTTTCCTGTGAAAAGTGTGGATGGCTATGACTTGTTCATAACATTCACAGATGATTACTCCCGTTATGGTTATATTTATCCAATCAAAGAAAGATCAGAAGCGTTGGATAAATTTAAGATATTTAAAGCTGAAGTTGAAAATCAGCATAACAAAAGAATCAAAATAGTAAGATCCGACCGTGGGGAGGAGTACTATGGTCGGCATACCCCATTCGGCCAAGTTCCTGGACCTTTTGCTAGGTTTTTGCAGGAAAATGGCATAGTAGCCCAGTATTCAATGCCGGGCGAACCTCAGCAAAATGGAGTAGCTGAAAGGCGTAACCGTACACTGATGGATATGGTGCGCAGCATGATGAGCTATTCCACCTTACCATTGGGACTGTGGATGGAGGCGCTGAAGACCGCCATTCACATTCTTAATAGAGTACCAAGTAAGTCGGTGCCCAAAACACCGTACGAACTATGGACAGGAAGAGTACCCTCACTAAACCATTTACGTGTGTGGGGGAGCCCAGCTGAGGCCAAAGTGTTTAACCCAAACATCGGGAAACTAGATCCCAAAACAGTAAGTTGCCACTTCATTGGCTATCCGGAAAAATCAAAGGGTTTTCGTTTCTACTGTCCAGACAGATTCACAAAGTTTGTAGAAACGAGACAGGCGATTTTCTTAGAGGATGAGATGGTGAGGGGGAGCATGGTAGCTCGAGAAATTGATCTTGAGGAGAAGCGGGTGTGTGCACCTAATCCGATGATTCAGGAACCATACTTCTCACTACCTATTATTCCCGCACCAATAGTTCCTGAGGTCGTGGTGCAAGCACCCACTACAGTCCCTGATATTGTGGTGCAGGCACCTGCTGTGATTCCACCCTGGAAACGATGAGTGAAGTTTTGGAACCTGTCCTTCAGGAGCCAGCTGAACCCATCATTACACACGAGGAAGAGTTGCAGCAGCCACCTCTGAACAGTGTGCCACAAGCAGAGGCACAGAATGTGCCTGAAAGTGAGGGGCCTAGAAGGTCTCAAAGGGTCAGAAAATCAGCCATCCCTGATTGTTATAAAGTTTATAATACAGAAGAAGTTCATATAGAAGGCGATCCCACTTCATATGAAGAAGCCATGAAAAGTGTTCACTCATCGAAGTGGCTAGAGGCCATGGAAGATGAGATGAAATCGATGAGTTCCAACAATGTTTGGGAACTTGAGGAAATTCCTAAAGAAGCCAAAACAGTAGGCTGTAAATGGGTCTACAAGACTAAACGTGACTCCAAAGGGAATATAGAAAGGTATAAGGCGAGACTTGTGGCAAAAGGTTTTACACAAAGAGAAGGAATAGATTATAATGAGACTTTTTCTCCTGTCTCATGTAAAGACTCCTTCAGAATCATAATGGCACTAGTTGCACATTTTGATTTAGAGTTACATCAGATGGATGTAAAGACGGCTTTTCTAAATGGGGATTTGGAAGAAAATGTCTACATGAAACAACCAAAGGGTTTTGTCATGGAAGACAAAGAGAATATGGGATGTCGTCTAAAGAAATCCATTTACGGACTAAAGCAAGCCTCTAGACAGTGGTATCTAAAGTTTAATGATATAATAAAGAAATTTGGGTTTCAAGAGAATATAGAGGACAATTGTGTCTATGCAAAGTTCAAGAATGGGAAATACATTTTCCTAATCCTGTATGTGGATGATATTTTGCTTGCAAGCAGTGATATCAGTCTACTGCAAGAGACAAAGAAGTTCTTGTCCTCAAACTTCGATATGAAGGATCTTGGTGAAGCAACATATGTTTTGGGCATAGAAATTCACCGAGATAGATTGAATGGGGTTCTAGGGTTATCGCAAAAGGCATATTTAGAAAAGGTTCTAAAGAAGTACAATATGCATGCGAGTAAGGCCACACCTGCTCCTATAGTCAAGGGCGACAGTTTTGGGAATTTTCAATGTCCCAGGAACCAGTACGAGATCGATCAAATGAAAGCGGTTCCATATGCTTCAGCTGTCGGAAGCTTACAGTATGCCCAAGTGTGCACTCGCCCTGACTTAGCTTTTGTCACCGGGGTTCTCGGTAGATATCAAAGTAATCCAGGTATAGAACACTGGAAAATGGTAAAGAAGGCGTTGCGCTACGCGCAAGGCACAAAAGAACTCATGCTTACATATAAGAGATCTGATTCCCTAGAGATAAAAGGGTATTCAGATGCAGACTTTGCGGGAGACAAAGATGATAGAAAATCCACGTCTGGATACGTATTCACTCTCGCAGGAGGAGCTATCTCATGGAGAAGCTCGAAACAGAAAGTAACTGCGTCATCAACGATGCATGCAGAATTCATAGCATGTCATGAGGCCACGGGGCAGGCAATGTGGCTAAAGAAATTTATACCCGGATTGAGAGTGGTTGACTGTATTCACAGACCACTAAAGATGTACTGCGACAATGAACCAGCAGTATTCTATGCTCACAACAACAAATCAAGCAATGCTTCCAAAGCCATTGAGATAAAGTTTTATGTTGTGAAAGACAGAATCCAGGATCACACTATAAGTCTCGAGCATATAAGAACAAAAGATATGCTTGCGGATCCGCTAACAAAAGGCTTACCTCCCAATGTGTTCAAAGAACACGGGCATGGGTTTAAGGGAAAGCCTATGATTCCTGGATTGGATAAGGCCCAAAAGAAACAGAATTGTTTCAAAATAGAGAGGTGTATTGTAGCTGTTGATTCTATCGGCAATCAAGCTGTGACGATGAAACATGCTCTACATATTAATCTACGATGAAACGAATAAAAGTGAAAAGTGTAAAGCTAAAAGTAAATGATGAGATCAAGGGGGAGAATGTTAGATTGATCTCTTTCCCGATTAGCCCAAAGGCCAATCAGGACCTTGATCTGCGCCCTGATCGGGGGCGCTCACCCTATCAATGGGTGGTGGGCCCCTATCGCGCTGCGCTATATAAACAGGGTGGGGGACCCGGCTCGGCTCACGAGGTTCGCCGTAGCCTGCCGCCCCCACCGACACACACCTACCGATCTAGGTTGCGCAGTAGCGGCGGGAAGCACCACCGCCACCTCACCGCCGACCGGAGTCGGCACTGCGCGTCGCTGCCTTGCGCAGACTCCGTCAACAGAACCCGCGATGGCCAGCAGCTCTGCTGCTCCCACCTCTAGGGGTGAAGGTACCCCAATTCTCTCACTCTCACACTAGGCACTCACCAGGAACTCCTTGCCCCCTCATGTCTCTCTCGAACCCGACTAGATGTGCTCTAGTGATCCTAGGCTAGGCCCTAACAGGACCCCGACGGCATAGTACGTGCCTACGCCCGCCCGAAGAACGGCGGCGGCAACACGTCTTGGATTGTATCGGGCGCGTTCCCAAGCGACGGCTGCGGCAAGAGGACATCCAAGCTGCAGGGCATGTGCGGCCCGGGATCTTACTGCGTGGAGACAACGGACAGGCTCAACTGCGTCTGCCCGAACAAGTACAGTTACACCGACGCGCAGCACAAGGACAACGGATGCACGCCGGAGTTCGAGCCGCAGAGCTGCGAGGGCGGGGAGAACAGAGGCAGCTCCGAGGAGTTCACTCTCGTGGAGCTCCTGAACACCACCTGGGAGACCTCGATATACTACAACAAGTTCCCATCGGTCACGGAGGAGCAGTGCCGAGACTATTGCCTCAGCGACTGCTTCTGCACCGCCGCACTGTTTATCGACGGATCCGACTGCGCGGAGGTCGCCGCGCTCACGAACGGACGGCAGGAAAACAGTGTCACGACAAAGGCGCTGATCAAGGTGCGGACAAGGGATCCTGCGGCAAAAAGGAGGAAATCCGCAATGACCTACAAGGTCATCACCGTCTGCCTGGCTTTTCTCTTGGTGATCACCATCGGCGGCCTCCTGGCATGGCGTTATTACCCCGCCAGGAACAGGAACAGAGCAAGGCAGCAGCTATTGAGCTCGAGCGTAAGAGCGTTCAGCTGGAAGGAGCTTTACCAGGCTACCAATGGCTTCGAGAAATTGCTGGGCAAAGGGAGCTTCGGCAAGGTGTACCTGGGAACGATGAGATCCCCACAGCCGCATCTCGTTGCCGTGAAGAAACTCATCGACTCGAACGAGTATAGCGAGCAAGAGTTCACCAACGAGGTGCAGTCCATCGGTCAGATCCACCACCGGAACCTCGTCCGCATGATCGGCTACTGCAATGAAGGTAACCACCGGGTACTGGTGTTCGAGTTCATGCCAGGTGGGTCCCTCCGCAGCTTCCTATTCAACCCAGAAAAGCAGCCACCGTGGCGCTGGCGCGCCGAGGCCGCGCTCGCCATCGCGCGGGGGCTTGAGTACCTCCATGACGGCTGCAGCGGCCCGATCATCCACTGCGACATCAAGCCAGATAACATCCTATTGGACGGTCACGGAATCCCGAGGATCACCGACTTTGGCATCTCCAAGCTGCTCGGGAGCCAGCAGGTGCACGCCACCGTGACCCACGTCAGGGGCACAAGAGGGTACATCGCCCCCGAGTGGCTCCGCGGCGACGCGCGAGTGGACACAAAAGCGGACGTCTACAGCTTCGGTGTCGTGCTGTTGGAGATGATCTGCTGCCGGAGGTGCCAGGAGCAGGTGGTGCCCGACTCCGACCTGCCAGAGGGAGCGGGCGCCGACGAGACGGTCACGCTGTTCGGATGGGCGGCGCAGCTGGTACAAACCCGGAGGACGGAGCTGATGCTGCGCAGCAGGCATGACGGCGCAGACGCCGTGGATGACATGGAGAGGGTGGAGCGGTTCGCGCGCGTGGCGTTGTGGTGCATCGAGCCGAACCCGGCGCTGCGGCCGACCATGCGTCAAGTGGTACAAGTGCTGGAGACTAGTCAGGTTCGAGTCGAGGTGCCGCCTGATCCTCCCGGCTGTTACGTGGAATCATCGCAGCCTTTAATTCCACAGCTCAACTAAATGAATGATCTTCTTTGAGAAAATCTCACAAAGCTACATGTAGTCGCTTATTTGGTCATGCCTGAAGAATTGTAGTGGAAGCGCGCAACGCAGTTTGCTAAAGTAAAATATTACGCATACGACACGGCCATCTGATCGGTGTGCATGTACGACCAGCACGAACCCTGCTCCTGCGCGCCTGTACTGTAGTCTTGATCCTGACTTGTGGTACACCAGTAGGATGGCTATGTATATTAGTAGGATGACTTGTCGTTGACTTTTGCTCTAACTTTGATCAACAATACTAATAAATCAGATTTACTAGACAGCGATCGTTTGACTTTTTAACTTTATCTCAATCGCTTTCTTTGGGGTGTCAAAAAAGAAGGTTTATGGTTTCTTGATTATTAAGTTCACTCTTCACTCAGACGACATCAGAGTATCAGGCACGTTCGAGCATCTGTCACATTCAAAGTCCATCCCATAAATTTTAATAAGATTCCTCAAACAAAAAATGGGCTTTTTCCGCCGAAGTCTTTTAGTGAGACCACGCGCTACAAAAAAGCCTACTGGTTAGACTCTACTAGTCCATTAACCCGTGCTCCCGCACGGGCTAATATGTTTAGAAGTTATTGTATTTAAAAATTATTTAGAAATTAAACTCCTAGCTAATAATGAAAATTGTTTACCTACTACTCTCTTATTTTTCAATACTTCAACATAATACTTATATAGATATATACCTATCTTTGTACAGTTGTGATTGATTTTTAATTAATAATTACTCAATGCACTTTTTCATCCATATTCATATTTTTTCCATTTTGTATCACACCTCCAATCCTCCATACATTATATTTAGCATACAAATCAATATTTTTCATCGATTCCTCACATACATGTATAAATGGTCTAAATGGTGGCACTCATCATGTGTATATACTTTAACTTAGTATTTTTATATTAACAATGACATAAATAGGTAATTTAAAATCATATATTAGTTTACTTTTTGACATTTCTGTATGATGCACATGAAGATAATTATATTAAGATTTAGGTGTTTACTTTAGGTTATTTTTAATAACGACATACGTGGATAACATAGATAAATTTTAGAATGACATTTTAAGTTATGCTTTATAATGATGTGTATTAGTAAATTGGATGAAAGTTACGGGGTTACTTTAGATTATTTTTTATAATAGCTGAGCTCGGTAATTGAAATATAGGTTTAGAGCTCATTTTTGAATATTTTCACAATGATAGTGGTGGGTAACTTTTTAGAAAATATAATAGATCAATGGCTATGATTATTAGAGTTTACAGGATTGGTGGTTGACGTTTTTAATTTTTATGAGAATTTGTCTCTTTTTTTTTGCTTGTCTCATGGGAAGTAATGCGGAGCCTCCAATGGAAAAAAATAAGACTACATTGTAAAAAAACTATTACCATAAGTTAGCTCTCGTTTATTAAATATTCGAACACACAATGCTTATGTAGATATTAGCTAAAAAAACTATTACCATAAGCTAGCTCTCATTTATTAAATATTCGAACACACAATGCTTATGTAGATATATACTTAATATCTTCATCCAATTGTGATAGATTTTAGTTAGTAATTACTCTATAATATTTTCATCCACATTTATAATTTTTAACTTTTCACTTTGCATCGTAGGTATGCGTTTGAATTTGTTTAATGAATCTTAAGTTTGAGATACAATTTTAGCATAGAAATCTATATTCTCATCACTTTATATCCTTATAAATGGTGATACACATCCTGCGTATATACCTTAATTATTATATCGTATACCAATAGTGCAAGATATAGACGATTTAGAATTATATATTGTTGTATATTTTTAATTAAGGTTATTTGATTCAAACATAAAGTTACCTCATGTTATTTTTAATAATGGCACGTGTGGTTAATATAGATGCAAATTTAAAGGTTTACTTTAAGTTTTTTAAGTAATAGCGGTAGGCAATTCAGTTTCAAATTAGGAGGTTATTTTGAATATTGTTAATAGTGGCATAAGTGGGTAATTTTGATGAAGATTGGGGGGTTACTTTAATTTATTTTATATAATGGCAGATGTGGGTAATTTATATATAGATTTAGGGGGTTACTTTAGGCTATTTCATAATGGCATAGTGGGTAATTTAATTTTTTAAAAATATAATAGATCCAATGGCTATGATGATTTGAATCTATCGATTGATGGTCGGATGTTTTGCTTTTTTGATGGTCGAATGTTTTGCTTTTTTGTTAGAATTTCTAGGATTTCTCTCTAAAAATAGAGTGTCCACCTAGGAATCCTAGGTGGCTTCACCTGGAGGCTTCAAAAGGAGCCTCCAATTAGTAATAGTAAGATAAGATGTGCCCGCTTCCGCTTTGCCTTTCTAGGTTTGGAGTTGGCCGCCAGAACTAGATCTAGCTCCCGACGTCGCTCAAAGTGTTGAATTCATAACGCGTATCCCTCGAAAGCAGATCGCGGATAATCAAGTGAATAATGCTGCTTACGTGACCAATATAAAACATTTTTAAAGCCACTGCAAACAATAAACAATGCAGATGAGGCTGTGTCATCTGTTAATAGAGGGATCTTGATAAGCATTTCCTCAACACTGTTCGGACTCAGTGTAAATTCCCCTTCATGGCTTCATGATAGTGTACAAACAGTAACATGTTATCATTCATGATAGCGTTACATGCCTAGAGTTACCAGTTGGTGGATACAGAACCCTCAGCTTCAGTTTAATAAGAACTACCATCCACGAGGGCAACAAGGCTGCACACCGCAGTGTGCTGGGGCATACTTCGAACAGAAAACAAGCTAGCGCTCTAGCAGCAGTTCAATAACTGTGCTGCCATCTGATTCCTGAATACCGGAGACACCACAAGAGATTGATCCCTCCATGTCTTTCAAGCATTACAGAGTGCTATCACAATCAGCAACATATATTGTTGCCAGCAGGCAGCAGATCACGGTTCTATATTCCCGGACTCGAAAACCAAGAGAGTTGATACAACAGCTGCCTTATATAGTTGTGCTAAGAGATTACAGTGTTTGCTCACAAACCAAATAATGTATCAGTGTCTCTGCGTATAAATAATAGCATCGCCATATAGTTTGTGTGAATAATGTTCCCTCAAACAAATGATAATTTACTCTAATTCAATAAACACCACGTATAACGAATGCAAAATTCACAATTTACACTGCTGCCCGGCACCACAGGGAAGAGGGAGGCTTCACAGTTTGTTGTCTGCAGCAGGCGCCACTGAAGAAGCTAATAAACAGGGGCATAATTTAGATGCAATCCTTCTTCATCTACAACAAAAAATTCCCATCTAGCCTCCTCAGGTATTTACACGAGGGGATAGATCTTGATTGAGCCTCTTCGAAGAGGGTCTCATGGTCCTGATCAGCAGTTCACCCCACATTGCCCCAAAGCAACGGCTTTCTGCGTCGGGGAGATAAAAGGGTCGATCTTCACCCACAACAGGGAGAAGATAGACGCCAGGAGGATGGACCAGACAATGACAATGGTTGGCGTGCGGTTCTGCCTGCCCATGAGACCCTTGAGGAAGGGGTAGAGATGGAGGATCACCCAGATTGAGAAGAACAGCTTTCCAAAAAGCGGACCCCAGGACTGGTAGCCACTGTTAATGGCATACGAAATTCCTGCCACCATCCCAACCAGGTTAATGACAAGCACAGTGGTTGGAGGGATGAGCAAACTGGTCCACTTGAACACATATAGCTCAGCAAAGTCGCCATCCTCATCAGATGCCTTTGAGGTAACTGTGAAGTTGGTATCAATCCCAGCCAACACTTTCAGCAGACCCTGGAACACGGCGAAGAGATGGGCAGAGGTACCACCAATAACCCAAAACTGCTCATTTCTCCACCAATCTTCAATGCCAACACCACTCCATCTGAGCTCCAATATACCAGTAGCAAAAATGGAGGCGAAAAGAAGAATGAAGAACATCCCAGCATAATTACTAATCTGCACATCACAAAAATATATGAACATTAGAGAGTTGACCATATGAGACTCAATGGAAAGGGTTTCTGCATAAATTTAGCAGAAAAAACAGAGCTCTGCTGAACTTGAACTGAGGACAGCACGAAACCGTTGTTTACTTGCATCCATCAACCTCACAAATGTAATAATTCAAATAATAGACTATATTGAGTAAGAAGGAAAATGCCAAAGGGGGAACAAGTACTAGTTATGGCTATATGCTGCGCACTTGTACCATGTGTTGAGTTCAATGTGATAACAGTTATACAGGTTAGAGCAGTGATATGATAAAAGAGCAATAATGGGAAAAGAAAAAAAAATACCTAAATATTGAACAACAGAGCAAGGAAGTCAGAGGATATCTTGTGACTAACCTCAGGAATGATAAATTTATTAGTAAGGAGACAGATAGCAGGAAGCACGCAATAGGCGATAAGTGGAATGGATGTGATTGGATAAACAATGGTGTTGATGTAAGCCAGCCTCTCCAGAAGCTTCAACCGCCCGCTGTACCCATACCAGATAGGACAATGTCTGCTAAGCAGAATTTCAACTGAACCAAGAGCCCAACGGAGCACCTGATTTAGACGATCGGAAAGATTGATTGGTGCAGAACCCTTGAAACAAGGACGTGGTGGCATGCAGTAGATTGACTGCCAGCCTCTTGCGTGCATTTTAAACCCAGTAAGAATATCCTCCGTAACTGAACCATAGATCCAGCCAATCTGAAACAACATAAAAAAGGAAAATCATATTCTGAGGCCTGGAATGGGAAAAGCGATTCTATGCCACACTTCAAAGTTAAATTACTCTATAACATGAAAGAAAGAGGGAAGCTTTGCTTGCCACACTAACCTCTTTTCCCCATTCAGTTTTGTCCTCGTACCCACAGCTGATGACATGGATAGCTTCCTTTAGTAGAGAAGCTGGGTTTGTTGAAGGTGGTATGCCACCTTGAGTCATAAAGGTGGATGCAATGAAAATTGGAGACTGACCAAAGCGTTTCTCCAATTTCCTCTGGGACATAAGCACTGACCTTTCATCCTCATAACCTAGTGGGATTCCAAAAGTAAGATTAGCAGGAGCCAGCCAACTTGAGTAGCTTAAGATTGTTTTGTTCTTTTATGTCCAAAAATTAGACTAAGAGAAGCATGGTTGGGAATGCAACATAAGCAATGACTATTCTCAGATCTCTAAGAATAAAAGTAAGGTAAAAAATGCATAACAGCAAGCACACACCTTCAATTCCCTCTTCAATGTCTTCCATGTTGAAGATGGGAGCTGAAGATTCTGTTCTCTTCATAATACGGCTTTGGCTATCCATATAACTCTTGTTCTTATTCTTCCTTCTACCACAGCAGCTCTTAACAACAATGTTAGGTTCCAGATCTTCTTCAGTCAATACAGGGTCATAGCCATACAAAGCCTGCCTATTGAAACAACACCCTGTTCCCACATAAACTGGACCCTGGATGCCATCTAGACCTTTCATGTTGATCTGCAAAACAAATATCATGTGAGCTATGAAATTTTGGTTTTGATGATTAACAAAGGCACAACCACTCCATCAGACTTACATCAAAGAAAACTATGTTGCGATTAGCGTATCGATCGTGCAAGTCAATGCCATCGAATCTTTGTGGAAACTGTACATAACAAGTTTTCCTTCCTAGTGCAGGATCCATCATGAAGCACATTGCTTCTCTAAGAGCTTTGCTGCTGTTGAAATAGTGGTCACAATCCACGTTAAGAAGATAGGCACCATTTGTAAGCACAGCAGATACACGAATCTGCCCACCAGCAAAAAGGATATAGTTAGTATAGAATATTAAATACAGTGCATGGTGTAGATGTGAATTCATGGAACATAAACATACCAGTGCATTCATTGCACCAGCCTTCTTGTGATGCTGGAATCCTGGCCTCTTTTCACGAGATACATAGACAAGGCGGGGTAACTCATTTCCATCAGTGTCAAGCCCACCACTGTGCCCCAAGAACACCTGATTTCCACATAGAGCAAGTTCAATAAGATCCAAGTTTCATTTAATTTTCTTGAAAGAAATGGCTTCATTTAAAGTAAAGGGCACCTGAATCATGCCAGGATGATCCCTTGTATTATTCCCAGGCCAAGCAGTTCCATCAGCCATGGTCCAACCCTCTTCAGGCACTTTCTGTGCTTTGGCAACAAGGGCATTGATTCTTACTTTGAATTCTTCGTACTCTCTCTGAAACAAAGCATACGCAAAGTTAAAACCTAAGCAACAGGTACAGCAACAGTACAGTAGTGCAACTATGAGATGTATAGCTTACCTTCATTGCTCGCCTTTCCTTAACAAATGAAGGTTGGATTTTGTCCTTTAGGTAATCTATTTTTTGAGCAAAGTAAAATTCTGGAGCTCTTGGTTCAATGTTGTGCTTTTTGCAGAAGGGAACCCACTTTCTAGCAAATTCTGCAGTTTCTGAGAGAGACTCAAAAGTCAACATAGCTGAACCATCATCAGAAACATAGCATGACACTTTGTCAACAGGATAATCCACAGCAAGAATGGACAAAACAGTATTGGCTGTGATCAATGGAGGTTCCTTCAGTGGATCCACTGTACTGACAAAGACATCAATGGGAGCCAGCTGTGATGGCTCTCCCTCTCTGTCATACCTGCAACATCAGAATTAGGCATATCAACACCAAAATATCAACATAAGGAGAATTTCAGTACCCAAAATCTTGAAGAAATGTGCGCCAGTGTTGCAGCTTACCTCAATGCAAGCCTGTCAAGGTATGTCTCACGGTTGATTGGATGCCATTTTGGGAACTGATCAAGAAGCCAAGACAAGGCAAACCAAACCTCGCAGATAACAGATACTAGCCACAATCCATAAGCATCACGCACTGGATGAGTGACACGATACTGGAAGAAGAAGCACAGGATGATAAGACGGAGAATGATCACTATCCGGTAAAGGTTGAGCTGGTTTGAGGATATTGGCACAATACGGCTCAGAGGTAGCCGTGCATCATCAACCCTGCCACAAAGAAAATTACAGATACCTCAGTTTCTTTGAAGCAAAATCTACACTATAGGGAGTATAATAACATAGGAAAAGGAAAGTAGTTTATACATTTGCATATCTTCACCATTCGAGCCAGTTCCCTCCATGTCTCCTCTTGCCTCTGGGTATTTATTAGTCACTTGCATCATATTTTTGTCCTGTTTAACCCTCCAGCTCTCAACTCTTTCCTTCCAGTCAACACTGTTAAGCCCATAGGAATTCAAGTCCTTTGAGGGGTCCACAATCCTCACAGGAACTGAAGTCATAATAGATAAATATTAATACTTCCCAACTAACATGCACATAAATTCCCAAAATTTAAGAATTTATGATGTATGATAGAATACCTGGGACGCTTGGATCAACATAGCTAGATGTTGGACTGCGGATAGAATGACGATCAGGGGAAGCATCAGGGATCTCTCCAGATATCTGAAGAAACATTATCAGTACGTTAGTTGGTAAGAGCATATATTCAAATGGAAGCAAGTATAATAACACAAGTAAATGCACCACTTCGGAGTAGTGAACAATGCACCACATTATCAAGATTAGCATCGATAAATGAACACGAATGACATATATTATACCTGCTGCCCACTTGTCAGACGGGGAATCCGGTGATGCGGCTCATGGCGAGCAGATGAAGACAGATCAGCATCATCTCCTTGACCATGCAGCTGCCACTCTGGGCCTTTCCCATTGCCTTGCTTATAGTTGAATTCATTGTCCAGGTCATCAACATCTTCCTCCTCCTCATCACCGTGAACCCTAGGGCTACCTGAATTTCATCCAAGAGAAAGTAAGAATAATCTGTTAATTACTGTCATTATAAATGAAATGGATAAGAAGGTCTAATCTTGGTTGTCAACATCATAAGGAATGTCCCCTGTACTGCTACTTTTTGTTCACATAAAGTAAGCACACGATGTGGACTCCCTGATGCTGTATCGTACAAGTTACACAAACACTCAAAGAAGTTGTAAGGAAACTAACCTTTCTGTCTCTTGTACCTAGTCTTGCACTGAGGGCAGCACTGGTTACCCTCCTTGCGCTCATACTCATAGCAAGGGCGGCAAACAGGGAAGGCACACTCGTTGCAGGCAACAAAGACATCGCCGGTGGCTGAAACACCAACAGTGTCACCACAAATTTGGCATACTTGCCCATTCACACTCTTCGCGGGCTTAGTCTGCATCAGCAAGATAACAACAAAGTCAGCACACATCCAAACAGAATTTCACAACTAGAAGACACATCAGTTCCCCATGCACTTCACGCTTGAGCAACAGACTGAAAATCAATTGGTGATCAAGTCGAGGCTAAGATCCAAATGCCAAAAGGTTGAGCAATTTACAGAAGATGTAGAAATTCCATGGTGTTGCAGTCACAAACGTTAATTTGCACCAGGCCAATTGGCCAAACAAGGATCTAATTCATAGTTGGTGCGTGCTACGGGACTACTGAAGCACACAAATTACTGGGTAAAAGCAGGATCTAAACAATCCGCATTCCACTGGATCTATTACCGTCGATGCTGTTTGAATAATTCGATCGCGCAGGAACAGTTTTGAAATCGTCGGGAGGGCATGCTCTCTGAACCTCTGATCCAGTGACTTACAGAGTGAAATGCGCAACGGAGAGGGAAACGCGGCAAATCTATGAACCCACCCGCGGTAGCAAACGCAATTGGGGCGAATCCGAGCGTTACAGCCAGACCAACGCCGCGGCCCAGATCCACCGACACGCGCACGCGCGCGGCACGAGCCGTCGCAAACAGAATCTGGAGGAGCGAGGACAGCATTGGGGGCAGGGGGGGCGAACGTACCGCTGCGGGCGCGTCGACGTCGTGGTGGATCGTGACGAACTCGTTGCGGTTGTGCGAGCCCGCCACCATCCCCTTATTCGCCGCCATCTCCGCTGCTCCCTTCCCACTCCCCTCCACGGACAGCGACCAACGAGGGGGCGGAGACCGATCGGCCCGCGAGGGCCTCTAGATCGGAGCGGCAACGGCGGCCACCAACATGCCCTGGATCCCTCCCCGGCTCGCTGCAATGCCGCAGTGTCGCTGCTGGCTGCTGCTGCTGCCCTCTGCTTCCTCTGATCCTCTCCACACCTTCCCCTTCTTCTATCACACACCACCCCCCGCTCGGCTCACTCGGTTAGTTGGTGGGAGTCGCCTCCCACCGGCTACCGCCGGTCGCTGCCGAGCTGTACACGTAACGGCGGGTCACGATCACGGGCGACCCCGGCCGTCCGATCGCGAGAAGGAGGGCGCATGGCCCGTCGGATGCGGAGGGGCGGGAGCGTGGACGTCCACGTCGCGTCGCTCGGGGCGTCGCTGTCCCAGCCACTCACGCTGCGCGTGGGGCCGGGTGACTGGCTGCAACCGGTCAATCTGTCGGCGCCTCGTCGGCGGACAGAGAGCGCTTTTGGTTTCTCTGCGCTCAGTTGCTGCAAGCCGCGCCCTGCAGCTACTTCCTCCTCTGTTTTCCTTTCATCCAAACACTCCTCGTGGACACTTTTGTTTTAATAAGGGTATGACTAATCATTTAAAGATAAAGAAACGTTACAAGTCTTACGTAAAGTTCCGTTACATAAATGAGATAACTTGTACTCAGAAAATAAATACTGCTAATCATGAAAACTAAAACACCTTAAGATAGGGTTTGGTTCGCGCTAAGGTAACGTAAACGCAAAGGAAATCAGATTACAGTGTATTTAGTGGTGGAATGAGTGATTACCCTCTTTGTTTGGTTGCACTCTGGTAACGTAATCAGATTACGGTGTGGGTGTTGTATCTGATTACAGTGGGGGAGGAGGGGTAACAAGTTTCTATATATATTATTTAGGTAAGGAATTAGATTACAGTGTAAATTGATTTCAAACCGCCGCAACCAAACATATGTAATGGGATTCGTTACCTTCAATAATCAGATTACGTTACATTTGAGCCAACCAAACACCACCTAAGCATGTTTGGTTTTGAGACTAAATGAAATGAGTTGGGTTCATCCCACTTTTGTGGGTTAGATTCAACCTATCTTGTGTTTGGATAAGAGGGATGGATTCGTTCCAGTCTTTTGTTTGGTTGGAGGAGTTGTGAGTGATGGGATGGATACCATTTTAACACCGTTAGCAACGGGTCCCACCTGTCAGTTGCAGGCCCATATGTCATCCTCTTTTCTTTTTTAACTCACCTTATCTTCTTCCTCTGGCCTCCCTCCCTCCCTCCCCCACGTCAGCGGCTGCTCCTCCCTCCCTCCCCGCACTGGCCGCCACCCCTCTACGCCGGCCTCCTCCTCATGCTCCTCTGCGCCTCCCTCTCCTCACGCATGAAACGGATACCAACGACGTGCATGCGAGTTGAGTGCGTCTGCTCGTTTTGGGCTAGATAGGTTCAACACTTGGTCCTCCGACTGCTTGTTGCTTGACACCGATCTCCTCCTTGATGAGCCAGGACACTTGCAGTGGGTTCAACATCCTCCTTCAATTTTTCTTTCTTTCCGTATGTTCTATGGGCCTGTTCGCTTCAACTTATTCAGTCGGCTTATCAGCCACCAAACAGTGTTTTCCTCTCACAACAAATCAGCCGTTTCGACTTTTCAGCCGGCTTATAAGCTGAAGCGAACAGGCCCTATGATGTATAGATTAGCAGGACTACTACATTCCTTCTCTAACCTCATGGGAACTCATGGGAACGGCCTAAAAGATGACTGCCACCATCCCTCAATTGTCATCCAGTATCTTGTATCTGCATAAGTCCAGCCGACCACACGTACATAAAAAGAGGTGATTGATGTGATTTTTCCATTTGTCTTTGTGCATGGACGACATAGAGAAAAGAAAACATGCTTGCAATTTCTTTAATTATTATTATTTCTATAATCATCTAGCTTCTCTTTTTTTTTCTTTGCAAAGCACGTACAGACGAAAACACTCACATAAATATACTTCCACTCAGCTTTATGAATATACGCACGTAACCTTACCCCTTATAAGCACTTTCTAAGAGACTGAGCTGGCAGATCATTTAGAGTATTTTCATTTTTTCGAAACACAATAGCATCTATAATACCAAATAAATAAACTATCAAGAATATTTAATGGCGGATTGGATGGAACTTATTTAATATTTGTAGATGTTGATGTCTTTTTCTAATTGATCAAAGTTAAACAAATTTAATTTAGGATAATTTTAAGGAGAACTTATATTTGGAACAGAGAGAGAGTATCTTCTTCTTCATACTACTAATATTCATAGACGACTATCAAAACAGGGATATGTTTAGAGTGCATGATGATTTGGATATATGTCTCCCTAACTTTCAACAAAAATGTTTTCTTTTTGCACATAATTTCGGTAGAGCTTTTGTACCTTAACTATATATGTGGCCTTTTTCAGAGAACTGTGAAGGCTTGTTTGGACAGAGGATCAACTAGCAAAAGGACTTTCGGAATAGCTGTTTATTTATGCAAGTTCTACAAATTTTATTATTGAAACTGTTCACTCCAACAAGCAATTAAGCATATTTCCTAGTTCCTTGTGTTAAGCCAAAGGGACACCGGACACGTGAAGGCCCCAAGGCGTACACATGAGGCAGAGTTGGGGTTTCTGGGAATCCGCGCCATCACTTTCGTTGGAGCTCCAGTGTCCAGTGTAGTAGTAGTGCAGGTGATGCCGCACAAGAGCGTAATAACTTGCTGGCTCGTGCTTTGCATTAAACTTGTCCGGTAATCCGTTCTTGTCCCGATAATGGCGGTTGGGATGCAGCTTTCCTGGGCGTCAGTGACCTCTCTTTTTTATTGTTGCCCTCTGTACCTCCTCTTTTCTTGTGTGATTGGGTTTGACAACACTCTTGTGGTGCTTTCGTGACAGTACTATATGATTGTTACTTGTTCGATAGGGCACCTAAACTCATTAAAAAAGAAAAGCAATGCCACTCTAAATTTCATGTGGAGTCAGGAGTCGCAATGTGTACTATGTTAAGTTGTCATGTGTCACAGCCCAGTTTAGAGAATGAGCCGGTAGGCTAATTAAGTGGGCTGTGGGCCACTTTTGCGGTGTAGCAACAGGGAGTGGTAGGGAGTTTAGGGTACGTTTGGCAGAGTTCTAGCTCTGGAAAAACAGCTCCAAATCAATAGATTCAGCTAGCTCCACCGTAGAGCTGCTCCACCGTGGATATGAGATCTGAAAAAGCGTTTGGTACAGCTCCCCTTTTGTCTTTGTCTCACTGGCAATTTGGACCTATGCATCAGAATAAAAAAAGAAAAAACATCTTCTTCCTCATCGCGACGAGTGCGACCTCGTGCGCGCTGGCGGGGCGGGGTGGGGCCATGGTGGGCAGGGCAGGACGGCGCTCCGACGGGCGGGGCCTCGCCGCGTGCCAGTGACGTGTCCGTCTCGCCGGCGATGTAGCCCACGCCACACGTTCTCCGCCTCCACCTCCGCGGGAAGCTCCTGCTCCTCTTCCTCTGCTGCCACCACGCTGGTGCTCATGGCGCGGCGGTTGGCCCGGCGCCAGGCGGCGACGCGCTGGTGGCGACGCTGGCGGGGAGGTGGCGGCGGCGGGGGCATGGATGGCTGCTCCTGCTACTGCGCCACGGGTTCGTAGCGGTCGGAGTCCGAGCTCCACATCATCGCGCTGGCGGCTGCTTTCTCTCTCTCTTTCTCTCTAATCCGCGAGCATCTCCTCCTCGTTGTAGAGGCACTGCGCTGTAGAGGATCTCCGGCGAGTTGGGCGGCACTCCGACGGCAGCGCGAGCGGGGGCGGGCGGCGCTCCGACGGGCCAGAGAAGGATGACGGTGTAGCAGAGGAAGAGGAAGGACGGCATCGTTTCGCACAAAGAAGAAGAAAGAAGAAATAGAACGAACCAGTCATTTTCCACTAATGAGTGGTAGGGGTGGGTAATTTTCTCCAACTTCACCAAATTTGATTTCGTGGAGCACCCCCTGAGGTGCTCCAAATCCATGGATCTAGGGGTAGACCCACCATTTTCGTGGAGCAGATCTATGATGGAGTTGCTGGATCTAATACCGTTTGGCTGAAAAAATCTAGAGCGGAGTATTTTTTAGAATCTGGAGTTGCGATGGGTGACTGAGCCAACTTAGGCCCTGTTTGGCATGGCTCCAACTCCGGGTGGAGCTGATCCACTCCAGAACTCCACATGGAGCCAGCTCCGCTCCAAAACTCCAGAACAAAAATGAGGTGTTTGGCTAGATGGGTGCTCTCAGCTCCAAAAAAGATCGATTTCAGTGTGGATTGCCATTGTTGCCCCCCAATTAAGGCCCCACTTGTCATCCTCTCTATCCCATCTTCTTCTTCCCCTTTTCCACTGCACTGTACCGCACACGGGAGACCCTCCACGGGCGGCGATGGGCGACGGGCGGCGACGGCGACGGGCAGGGCTCTGGCGGCGAGTGGGGCTCGGGAGAATAGAAGGGAGAATAGAATGAAACGTTTTTTTGTGTAACCAGTGGCATTGGTGGGTAATTACCCACCAACTCCACGAGAAGGTTCGAAAGAGAGGTTTCTGGAGCAGCAAAAGAGGTGCTCCAAAACTCCACCTCCATTTGCACTACAGCTCCATGGAGTTGGCAACTCCATGGAGTTTTGGAGTTGGGGTGTTTGGCTGAATTTTTTGATGGAGTTGCTGGAGTTTAGGAGTGGAGCCGTGCCAAACAGGGCCTTGGTCAGGCTACTTTTGTACCAAGCAGGATGAAAGTGCAAGAGTTAAGAGCAGGATGAAAGTGCAAGAGTTAAGCGTAAGCGTGATCCACTCACTCAACATGTAGGGTAGGCCTGGGTCGTTACATCATGATTCATGATTCGCGTGAATCGTGTCTCTAAAGCTCTCCTAGTGAAAGTCACACCTTACCAAATTTACACGAACAAATTAGAATACATCAAACGGGGCGCTGTCGGCGGCTAATTACGCTGTCCACGTCGGTGAAAAACTTTTTCACCGATTCTAGATTTATACCCCTCTCGACGCATTCTTTTAGTTCTGCCCCTCTGGGCCTACCCGGCCCATTGCATCGGTGAGAAACTTTTTCACCGTCAGATTCTAAGATTTACAGCATTCTTTTAGTTCTACCCCTCTGGGCGCATTCTTTTAGTTCTACCCTCGGTCCTCGCAAAAATTCCAGTAGCGCCGCCTCCTCCCACCGCCCCTCGCCAAACATCTAGGAGCGCCGGCACCTCTCCGCCTCCAGCAGCGCCGTCACCTCTCCGCCTCCTCCTGAAAGAAGAAAAATCGCTCCTCCTCCCCACAGCCATCGCCCAGGCGTGTATCCTCCGATCGACAGTCGTCCACCTGCACCTCCCCCACCTGTCTCACGCCGTCCAGGTTTTGGCTCTGCCTTTCTCCCCACACGAACGGGATCGATCTTGGGGCACCTCATTCGATGTGTAGCCCCCTCCACTCAATGGTGGTTAGGTTTTTGGTATTGGGGATCCTTTTTTCCTACTACTAGTTTGGGGATGTTCTCTCCTGTCAATTTTTCACCAATGTGAATTGATTTGGTTTAGAGACATTTTTCCCTGTGATTGATTTTCTTTTCTTCTTCCACATTCTGGTCTGGTATGCAACATCCCCCCTATTCCTCTAGCTGCCTGGATTTCTTGGTGCAGGTCAGGTTCTATTTACACACTGCATTGAGCCTCACTTCCTTGTACGCCTTTTGTTTCGTTGGTTTAATATTGTTTCATGTATCTATTAGTTCTCCTCTCGTGAATTGAGTGAATAAAAGAATACTTATGCAGATGAGTTTTAGCAAAGAAAAACCTAGCGAGAAAATCCTTCCTTATCTTTGATAAGCAATTTTAAAATTGTTTATGCCAATTTCAGTCTTTCATATTTGTTTTCATGTTTATTGAAATGCCTGCCCCAAGTTTTCATATTTTCAATATATTTGACCTTTAGCCTTGATGCGCCATATTTAGGACGAAAAAGGCCATCTCACAGGATAGGTGTCCTAACTGAAGCAAAGCTGGCTTTATATTTGTGGCGATTCTGGTAGTTCTGTTTGTTTAGAACATTGTTGGTATTCAAAATATCCATGACATGTGATTTTTTTTTATCGTATAGCCAAAAGCCTGAATATTCATGTATGCACCTTATGCGGGATTAGATTGTGATTAGCATGCCCACAACTAATATATTTGGGGTCTGAACTATGGTTTGAGGTGCTATGGGAAACAATGGGTATAGCTTTTGATGTTGGATATGTTGCTTCTGATAGAACAGAATATGAGCATCCCAAGCAGGTGTCCCACTTTGTTCATTAATGGATACATGAGGGAACAGTTGCATAAGGTGAGTCTTCATTGCTTTATTTCAATCCATTAGTTAGGAATCCTACTGCTTAAGATATTAATGTTTTCTCCAAGAGTAAAAATGCTTCCCAAGTAATTATGGGTTATTAAATTATATTTCGTTATGATATTAATGATGTGCTTTTTCAAAATACATTATTGAGCCAAATTCCTTGGTGTTATGTAACCTTGATTCCTTGGTGTTAACTGTTAAGTTTTCTATTTAGGTCCAAAACATCATGCACATATATCTGAACGGGTTTCAATCACTGCAGAATAATTAGCTACCTTCAGGAATTGGGATGCCAATTCCAGTAATCATAATCTTGCTTTTTATTTAGTAATGATATTGCTAACCAATTTCAGCTATTCATGGATCTTTTATGTTATAATTGTAAACCTAGACTAATTTGAAATAGTTGTGAAATAATAAGCTATGTTCAGGATCATATATGCTATTTTTTTCTCTAGATCTTCCTGATCAAATTTACATGGTTCAATGCTCTGGCCATGTTGGAATTATCACCACAGATTACAGAATGGAGGTAGATGGATGGTTAAGCCTCCTACTCCGGCCTTTTTTGCTACAGTTAGCACTGTCCCTTCTAAAGATATCCACTACAGTTTGCTGAATATTAAGATATACCGTTAGCTACTCCACTGTACACATTTCTTTTGCAGGTTGTTCTTCACCTGACAGGTAAAAGGTCTGAAGCATCCTTTGCATATCCGTGTGCTAATCTTCTTTTCATACATTCTGGTAGGCCAACATTTATAGGATTTTTTGTTGTATGACATTTTCCATAACGATATGCGTACATTCTTGCTTGATGTGGCAACACCATTCACTTATTTTCCTAGAAACATGCCAGTTTAATATTTTCATAATTAGATGTTTGCACACAATTTTCATAAATTGAGGTGTTTATGGTAGATTCTAGGATGATTGTGTTTAGAGTTTAGACTAAATGGTTATTTTTTCCTCGCTTGTGTAGACGAAATAAGATAAATTTATTGTGAATTGCATATGATTTTAGAAATTAAATTAATCCGCATGTTAGTCCAAGTAAAACTCCTGCCACAATGCTTGCATGCATTGCACCACCAGGCCAAAGTATTTGCCTTGCTACGTAATCCTATACTGAACTATTAATGAGGGAACTCATGAATGTAAGGCTGCTTTGCTGCTCCAAATAAGGCTCCTACAAGACATAGAAGTTGTCCTATTTCTTTGTGTTTGAGTCTCTTCAGTTGCCAGTACTCAATATGGAGTTGTTGATTTGTGAATTATTTGTGTATAAATGTGCAGATCGAGGTATTTCAATGTTAGGTTTATATACAACTACAATGTCGGATTCACTTAGAGAATAATTTGTTAGATTTAGGACAAGAGATGCCAAGTTCAGTAATACTGATCTCTTTTATGTCAAATTTGTAGTTCATATCCACAATATTATACATGTATCAGAAATTCTGAACTAATCTGATTCTCTTGTAGAATAATCAGATACATTCTGGATCATGGGTACTATTTCAGTATTTTGGGTCTGAATCTCTTTGGTTGAATTAGTAGGTTGAATGTTCTGTTTGTCTGGGCAGTGTTGGAATTCTCACTACAACTTAGATAATCAACTGCTCTTGTTGGGTGACAGTTAATACTACATTGGCTTCTTGTAAAGAAATGCATAGACAGTTCACTGAACATTAAGACTTATACCCAGATATTGGACAAGTCCCTTTTGGTATTTTTGGGCCAACCTTTATATGAGTATGTATTCCCTGAAAATACAGGTACCTGAAATATTTACTGCGGCTGTTATATATTCTAACATCTTGCTCTTCACATCTCTTATGCAGGTTGTTCTTTACCTGGAGCTTTATGTAAGTATTTTTAACTATGAAAAATATTTGAGCATGTTAAGAATGTTTCTGATTGTCATTCTTAAGAAAAATGTAATTGCAGGCAAACTGTATGGTGTACATCATGCTACTAGCAGACTAGTTATCATCACTGTTTCCGTCGGCAACAATTAGCTTTTGCTGATTTTAACCTGATTGCACATAACCTCTTTGCAATCACAATGGTATTAGCAATTCGTCCTTTTTTTCAGAACATCAGTGTTCTCTCATGCCTTCCTTGTAAGTAGAAATACTACAAATTATTCTTAGCTTTATCGGACCACTTGCAACCATGTGTCCTACATTCTAGGGCGTGTTCGGTTCCTGGACTAGTCTTGCCTTGCCTTACCTCGCCCTGCTAGCCCAGGCGAACCGAAATCACTCCTGTAGAAGCAAGCGACTAGCCCAGAAATCAAACGCCAGCTTTCTTGCCCAGCCATACAAAACAAGGTGTTAGGTGTGGCAAGGGATTCAAACATAACCATAGTTTTTTTTTCTAAAAATTAGAACTGTCCCTTGACACGAGTACACACACCAGAGCCGGCGAGCTTCTTTGAGATCCTAAAGTTAGCGGAGGGCTATGTTTAGGATCGTCGACTGAAAAGAACACGCGCGCGCGCGCCACGCACACAATGACACAAATATATATGTGAGGTATAGGATCTTCCATAATTCTTCAAAAACGTCATTTGAACTTATCTAATATACGGTTTATTAGCGAACAATGAACCAAATTACTCCCTCCATGCTGCTTTCTTGTTTAGTCTAATGAAGCTTAAACAGTAGGTTTAAATCCCATGGATGCTTCGCTGGATTAGGAGCAGTATCAACCACCATTATTTAACGCGGCTGCGCCTTGCTGGTCACATGTGCCACGGCGAGATTTTAATTGGAGAATGGAACATGAGGAATATTCAGAGGACAGAGCAGAGCCCTTCTTCCAGAGCTGTCTCTCGACTGTCGACTCTGAACCGAAATGGCGTGACGAATTGGCGATAGGGTAAACAAAAAAACACAGAGAAGACTGCTCAAGAATTCCGGCAGCCCAGCAGCATAAGACCAGCCCGATTTTAGCCCGAAAATTCAGACCTGATGGCAGCCCACTTCTTGAGTTTATAGGCCCAAAGAACACTGTTCTGTTTCCTTTGGGTTGGCCTAGCGTGTTTAATGGAGTAGTACTTTCTTCTTTCTTTTTTATATTACAATCTGCAAAAGGTCATTAAAAATATTTTTCTGTTACTTTCTATGCCCACTCCTGGCATGGTATTATTACCGCAGAAGGAAGAGAGGAAAGCAGCAGTAAGAATATCTGCAACACTCCATCACCAATACATTTTCTCTCTCCCTTATAAATAATAGTGCTACATCAGATTACCAAAACACCTCGTACCCATGAATAAGGTAGACCGGTAGAGGGATGAATCCTGTTCATTTGGGTGAGAGGGAGGTGTGGGTGATCACTAATTTTTTTGGGAATGGGGATCGACTTGGTAATATGCTAGAACACCAAAAGGATAGGTTTTAGTATCGGAAAGGATGAGGAGTAATCGGCTGGAGATATTTTTACTGAGCTCGAGCGTAAGAGCGTTCAGCTGGAAGGAGCTTTAGCAGGCTATCAATGATTAATGTTTTTGAGAAATTGCTGGGCAAAGGGAGCTTCGGCAAGGTGTACACCTGGGAACGATGAGATCCCCACAGCCACATCTCATTGCCATGAAGAAGCTCATCGACTCGAACGAGGTGATGTCCATCGATCAGATCCATCACCGGAACCTCACCCGCATGATCGGCTACTGCAATGACGGCTGCAGCGCGCAAGCTGATGAGGGGTTTGATAACACCACCAGCCACTTAAACTCCATCAGACCATCACTGCAATCTCTGCCGTGAAGAGGCTGCTAACCCCGCCACACAAGTTGTGCTTCCTTCATGCAAAAGGTTATTTGGCCAAAAACAAAATTATGAGACGCATGTGAAATATACATGCATGACAGTTGGGAAAATACTCCATGAGCTGGCTGATATAAATAGGCAGCGACCACTTGAAGCTACAGAAACTTGTTCTTGTTCAAGGGCATGTGTTCCTACGGCTGTAGCTGGTTATTATAATACTTTATTATTTGGGACGTTGGAGGAGAACAAACAAACCTACTGTTGTTGGGAATCCGGACCAAAGGGAACCTAACACCCTCGCTCGCTGGAGGAAAGCCTCGGGACCTTCAGAATTCAATCACCTTCGGAGGTTAGAGTGGAAACACGGTTATAATTGATTGCAAACGTGCGGGAGGCTAGATTCGACAAACGAAGGTAACGCTCCTACTTCCTCTGTCCTAAATTATTATTCATTTTAGATTTTCTAGATATATATATTTTGATATGTATCTAGATATGGGCATAGATATGTATTATGTCTAGATACATAGCAAAACTTATGCATCTAGAAAAGTAAAAACGAATAGTAATTTGGGACGGAAGGAGTAGCAAGGAGGTGCAACAGAAGCGACGGACGCCTTCGCATGGATGCACGATGGACTGGAACTTAATCACGCCGGGTGACCTAAAGCTACGAAGGTTAATTAGTATATATACAAGGTGGCGTGAGAAGTGTGATCTAAAGTAGAGTTCAAGTCAGATATGGACTCATATTAATACTTTGTAAGGCATATTTCGTGAACGTAGTCGTTGAACGGAAGCATTTTAGGTAGGAGGCATTTTAGGTAGTAGAAACGGTCTTTGACCTTCCTATTAAAGGGTCGCCCCTCCTACGGTACAAAGATCTCATTTTTAGAAGTGAAACCCTAATTGGGCTTGGTTGTTGTGTTATTTAAGCATTGAATATCAGGTGAATGTTTGGTTGAAAGTTCTCTCGATACAAACAACTATGTCCACACAACTACACAAGTAGCTAGGAGGGCAAATTGCAAGCAACGACGACCATAGTAAGCGGATCTGCGCATTGGGCAAAACTTCTCTCGTTCCATTTTACCCTCGTTCTAGGTATTCCCATGAATGAGTGGGAAAATGGCTTATGGCAACATGTATAACAATTAAGCTCCGCATCAAGAGGACGGCGCGAACGTGCCATATTTACTTGTATGTGGGAATATTACGTACGCCAATATAATGCGGATGTCATTTTGAGGAAGCACACCCATAAAAAAAAGACAAAAGGGACTGCAACTCTAAGAAAAAGGAGCACCATGAAAGCATCGCTGGTTTACATGCGACTAAGTCAACTGCAGGGCACCCATATGTTAGCCAGCATTCATCTCTTGGCACGTTCCCTGGAGAGAGAGAGAGGCCCCTTGGAACGTCCTCTGACTCCGTTCTTCCCAAAGAATCCAGGCAAAGACGCTGTCACGGCAAATATGGCTTGCAGTCTCCGTCCCTCCCCTTGGGCACAGAGAAGACGGTGGCTATTATATCACCAACCTTTTCATTTGTAATTTATCTGCCATATTGAGTTTATTTTGCACCAAGAGCGACGCAAAAACTAAACATTTGTTCTCCACCTTGGTCTTCCAAAATAGATTAGCTACTGTGTTCTGATGAAGGACTCTATCTACAGACTACAGTCATTTCTCTCTTCAGTAGTTGTTTAGTCATTCTTGTAACAAAAACAAGAATATATAAGAGAGATGTTTGAAGGATAATCCAATGATTAAAATAATATGGTTCACTGTTAAAAAAACATTAGACAGCATACGAACAGCCAACGGTTCTATATATGTGTGAAGTGAGGAAGCAAGAAAAAACTTGACCACCAACTATGGAGCCATTGCTTTCCTTTGTACTCTGCTGCCTGGCTCTCATCCTTCTCATCATCTCATTACTAGAGCAACCTCATTTGTTCATGGCCACTGCTGCCGAAACCAACCAGCTCACAATTGGATCCACCATGACATCCACTCAATACCTGACCAGCTCCTCAGGCATCTTCGTCTTTGGCTTCTGCAACATTGATCCTAGCAACAACTCAAACCAGCTCCTCCTCGCCATATGGTTCAACTTCGGTGCACCCGATTCCGCAAACAAGAAGGTTGTGTGGTTCGCAAGAGATTTGACCTCGAACCGCACAGTGATTGCCACGAAGCAGTCTGTCCTCAAGTTCGCTGAAACTGGTCGGGTCTCCCTTGTCGACGGCCAGAGTGAACTATGGAGTCCTAGCAACCCATTCGGCTCTGCTCTCGTCCTCCAGGACTCCGGCAACCTCCAACTCATTTCCAAAGATGGTGTACCTTGGGAGAGCTTCAGCAATCCTACCGACACCCTCCTCCCAGGCCAAAACATGAGCAATAGACCAGGAGAATATCTTCAATCGAGGAACACAGATACAGATTTCTCTCCTGGGCGTTTTACTCTGAATCTTCAAGATGATGGCAATATCGTTTTGTACATGAAGGAAATAGATGTTCCAAGTGATTTAGGTGCTCCATACTGGGCTGCTATGACAAACGGTAAGAAAATGGCACCGACTCTTTTCTTCAATGACTCCGGGAACCTCTACTACACTTTCATCAATAACAACACTGAGCCTGTCTACCTGACAACGGAGCGGCCACTGAACTCCTTTGAGATGTACTACCATTACGCAGCACTGGATCCAGATGGCACCATCCGTGTCTATGTCCATCAAAAGAATAACACCGATAGCAGCTTGTGGGATGTGTTCAGTCAATTCCCGGGTGATGGATGCAGCAGGAGAACCAACTTCGGTTTAGAAGGTATGTGTGGGCCAAATGCATACTGCACCATAGACAAAGAGGAGCGCCTAGATTGTGAATGCCCATATGGGTATGTTTTTGTGGATGAACAACATAAATACAAAGGTTGCAGGCCGAACTTTGTACCCCACACCTGCAACGGGAAAGAAAACTCCACTGAATTCATGACAATGCAGGTGCCCTACACTTCCTGGAGTAATCAATCAACATATAAGAAGTTTATATTAACATCTACAACCACATTAGAGCAATGCAATTCCTCCTGCTTAGAAGACTGCTTCTGCAAAGCCGTATTGATCGATGGAAGTAGTTGCATGTTTATGGGGATGCTAACAGCCGGGAAGGTGACACAAGACACCAGCATGACAGCACTGATCAAAATACGAGCAAATACTTCTGTCCCAGTTCCAGACCCACTCCCGGTACCAGCATCAGTGAGAAGTATATGGTTCTACATAACCATAGGTATTGCATTTTTACTTTCAGCCTCTATCATCTATATCCTATGGCAAATCAACATCAGTAAGATGGCTAAAAGGAACCAACCAGGTCTGAGAATTTTCACTAGCAAGGAACTTAAACGAGCAACTAAAAACAAAAAAAAGGAACTGGGCAAAGGAAGCTTTGGCAAAGTATACCAGGGTAAGTTGAGTTATTTAAATCCACCTCATGTCGCAGTAAAGGAACTCATTGGGTCAAATGAATACAGTGAGAAGGATTTTGAAAATGAGGTGAGATCTATCGGCCAGATTCACCACTGCAACCTGGTTCGCATGATTGGGTACTGCAAAGAAGGTACGGACCGGAAGCTGGTCTTCGAGTACATGCAAGGTGGCACCTTAGCCAATTTCATCATCAGGTCCAAACGGCCATGTTGGAGCTGCCTCTCAGAGGCGGCAATAGGCATAGCCAAAGGGCTGGAGTACCTACACGAAGGCTGCAATCCAAAAATCATCCACTGCGACATCAAGCCCGACAATATACTATTTGATGACAAACATATACCAAAGATAACAGACTTTGGCATCGCAAAGCTACTTGGAGACCAGAAGACACAGCAAACATTCACCAACACACTTGCAGGTACAATGCCATATATAGCACCTGAATGGTTTGGTGTAGGCAACGTAAGAAGTAAGGTGGACGTGTATAGCTTTGGTGTTGTACTGCTCGAAATGATATGCTGCAAAAGAGCCAAAGGAAAGCAGCCACCTCCTAAAGATCAGGATCCCAGAATCATGTTCTGTTTGAGAGAGGCAGAGAGCTTGATCAGGAGTGGGAGGTTTGAGGAGTTAGTGCAGGGAGAGAGCGAAGCACTGGCAGATATGGAAAGCGTGAAGAGATTCTCACATGTGGCGATCTGGTGCCTGCAGGACTCATCAATGAGGCCAAGGATGCGCAAAGTGGTGCAGATGCTAGAAGGTGTTGTGAAAGTCGACCCTCTGCCTGACTCTTCAATGTCTTCAATCTTCTCTCCTATGCACCCTACCAGCAGTGAGACCAATCCCTCTAGCAGCACAGTTCATATTATCCAAGTTGAATGATTTTACGGCCCACACAATTACTGTGTGCTTGGATGCCAATTTACTTATGTTCATTGCTCACGAGACAGTCATGGAGTGTAATCAGCTCTAGCTGTTGCCATAGCTATGGACACGTCATTGATGGTGTATTGTTGGGAATTGGGACAGGAGCCCCGAAATTCCAGCATGGCTGTATTTTTGTCTTGGCCTTATCGTGTAGTAGCTATGATTGTGATACTAGACTATGGATATACTCAGTATGCGTTTGAAAGAAATCTATCTTCCATGGAAGCTCAATACAGCCAGATGTATTTGGATTAATCAATATAGCCTTTATCAGAAAATGAGCAGATGCAGTTTTTACTTAAAAATCACATAAACGAAGTCCTATACCTGTACAGGCATGTGCAGATCCCGGAAAAACATTGTGCTAAGTTGAAGTCCTATAAACTTGTTACTTCACACCATTGTGCTAACAACCTGAAAAACATGAATGCATGAGATGCAAAAATTTATAAATGAATGTGCAAAAAGCAAGATATGTAACATACCAATTCAACACCATCCATCAAATAAATCTTTAGCTAATCCCAATGGTGGAAAACCAACTCATCATCTTAAGGACATGCCAGTAAATATTCACCAACCTTTTTTAGTTTCATCCAAGAAAAAGAAATCCTATTTCATAATGTTTGTAACGAGGGAAATTGTTTTAGTTCGTTTTCCCTTACCTAGTAGAAACATTATTATTGACAAAGTAGCGGAATAACATAACTATATAAATCGAGTCAAATCTCTACTTTGCAACCATTTGAAAAAATTAGTAGACTGAAATACAAAATACTGGTATCTACTCATACACTTGTCGTTTTCACTAGGAATAAGATTCAATTGCAATTATTATAATGCAGGTACATGTGCATATATAGCCCAAAAGTTCAGTTCTAACCTTTCAGCGCCAAGATATTCTTCTTCTCCTCCTCCAAAAGTTGAGGCAACATTTCGCCACTGCATATCAGAAGTTATCACAGAGTCATATACATTTAGTTCATGTTCAACGAATAGTCTTGTACCAAAAAGTTGTAACATTGGAGTTGTAGTTGTGTCACGGCGACTGCGACAGGTAATGGTATCTTCATGACCTGAAGTTGGTGAACTACTGCAAACAACCACAGAGAAACAAGCCCACTGGGGCATTTGATCGAACAGCTGGGAGGAGCAGAGATTCGGCGGAGTAAGCTTGGTAGGTGTTAATTATGTAGTGGACGGAGCAGACGGAAGAGCGCTGTGGATAGCTAGATGTGGACGTGGTGTGCCGCAGGCAAGGGAAGAAGAGCGCCTGCGAGATCGGCGGCGGCGAGCGGCAGAAAGGTACGCGGAGGAGTGGCGGCATCGACGAACGAACGCGGCATGCGTACGGATGGTTGTTGCTGCTCGCGCCGCCGACGACTGCAGAGTGCAGGTCCGCAGACTGCAGCGCAAGGAAAGCGGGCCCGCTCGACGGAACCACTATGCGCATCACGCGCGCTGGGGAAGGTAGTGAGGAAATGGCGGCCCGTTCCCCGAGCATCTCATATTCTCTCCCGTGGCATGATTCTATTGGACCGGCGGGCTAGAATCGGCCTGGGTTCAAATTTCCGAGCGTCGGCCCTCATGAGCGCTGATGGCGCGCTACGCGCTGGGCCGATCTACTAGGCTACAATGACAGCAAATTGGCCCGGACACATGCGACTTCCACGCGCCGCCGCCAAGGGTCTAGTTGCCAGGATGAGGAAAAACGCTGGCGGTGCTCACTGTGGTAATTGCTGAAGGCGTCGTGATGGAGCTGATGAGGCAGTCCACAGCAGCCTTGACCTCCCCGCAGCAGGTATTGGACTCCGGCCGACGGTGCTCCAGTCTCCACGGAAGAGACAGAGACGTAGCTGAGGCAGCCGGCGCCGGGCGTGGGAAAGGAAGCTCGTCCCCGCGACAGAGACGGCGAGCGCCAGGAAGACAAACCATGGCGGCAGTGAAGGCAACAGCGGGAGAGGCGTACATGGCAATAGGGACCCCCGCCACAGCTGCCGCCTGGACGATCGCCGCGCCGGCGAGCCCATCACGTGGGGCCGCGGCTGCGAGGCGGGGAAGCGGTGACGGGTCGAGGGAGGCGGCGCTCGGGAAGGCTCCGGAAACGCGATGCTACGCTCGCTTTTGACGGCTCGATGAAAATCTATTGGTGTCCAACAAGTGATTTAGGTTATAAATGACACAGAGCCTTCCTCTCAATTGAAAAAAAGTATTGACCCTACGGATAGGTCTCCCCTTTTACTTTTACAGTATTCTAATACCTACTTCTAAAAATATTCTTACTCAACCATTATATTTCTTAGGATATACCATAAAGGTCATTGAGAAATACATATACAAGTTAAAGTTTTTCACGTGGTCACATTTCTCACGCCTTCCGCTTTCTAACCTTGGGACTTCATCTTCATTTTGAGATGAGCGCCTAGCCTCGAGTCTTTATCCACGTTTTAAACCGAACGTCCAGCCTCGAGGCTTCTGCTTCATTGAGCTTTGCTGAAAGACCTTTAACCTTGAGTGGCTTCCTTCCGAGTGCTATTCCAGAGTAAAGAATATAAGGATGAAAGCTTGGTGTCTCGTAATGATTCCGAACTCTCAAGGGTTAGCTAAACATAAGTTGGTCATTGTTGAAGCCAATTGTTACCCTCGAGTCCTAGTTGGGCTTAAGATGATGCGAGGGTTCGAAATCATTACTTCGAGGTGCCTCTGTTGGACATACGAGGCTAAAGGGTTTTGTTCTTTCTTGTTTCCAATGTGCAACTTGCGAGGTTAGGGGATTTTTCTAAGATTGCGATCGACGTTCGAGGGTAACTGACCTTTTGGCGATCCCCAACAGTAGCCCCTCATGGGCGAGGGTCGACTCCGATGGGCCGAATCTGCGAATCTTGAGATCGCTCACCAAAAACGTCACCCTCGAGCGTCGGAGGAGAAAAGAGCCAACGGTAACTGTTGACATCTTACGTGTCATTTTTTAATTGGATGCCACTTCAGCTTTGGATCGCGGTTCGAGCCGTCCCTTCGCACCCGCTAACTCCCTATAAAAGGCGGGGTATGGGTTGCTCGAGGTTGTTCTCGCGTCTTGCTAAGAACTTGTTCGATGTCGTTGTAGCGTTTTGAGATTCGTGCTTTTCTGCTCCTTGCATTAATCTTTCTAGCTTCGAAGGTATTATTCTTATCCTTTTCTTCCGTTCTTTTCTACTTTCGCTCTTTCACTTGCTGTTTGATTTACTTTTGTATGTTATCCAGCTAGCTCGTATTATGCAAACTACAAGGTTAATGACTCCTAAAGAGCTGGAAGAGCAAGCGAGGCTGCATGGGGATGCTCCCGAGCGACAGGAGGGCCGCGAGGATTTTCAGCATCGGGAGTATCATGAGGGTTCACAACATGAGAAGGATAGCGAGGATTCTCAACACATCTAGAAATTTCTTGTGATACTGACAGTGGATAGGATCTGACCAACGTCGAGGCTGATCCTTCGGAGCTCATGGCCGGCAAGGAGACTTATGCGCCGATGCTTCGCTTTGGCTGTTCGCTGGTTTCTTAGAATATGACAGACTTTTATGTTAGCAAAGGCTATTTTCCCAAGGACGTGGCGAGGCCTCTAGCGAAGAGGTTATGCTGAAACCCAATCCTGGCGAGGCCATGGTTTTCGGGGATTTTATCACTGTCGGCCTACATTTTCCATGTGATGAGATGTTGCCTCAAATCTTGAACAGGTATGGGGCCAAGCTTCACCAGCTTACGCCTAATGCTTTTGTGACACTCTCCAAGTTTTTCTAGGTCAAGCGCACCTTTGGTGGGGTTGTTGATGTGGATGATTTTGCGAGGCTCTATGAGCTTCATATTCAGAAAAAGAAAGTTCAATTGACGATGAGGAGGAGGCTTTCGAGACTCAGTTTGGTTGTTGTACATTCATGACCCGAAGGAAGAATGAAAATAAGAAGATTTTTAGAATCGAGCTCTCTATAGCTCAGAAGAACATATGGGATGATGAGTGGCTTGCTTATTGGTTTTATGTCAAGGTTCATATGTCCGAGGCTTCTGGTTTGGTCAGCCATTTTACCCATTCTATAATTCGATGTCTCCTCTTAACATTATATCGGTTCCCACTTTCGAGAGGACGAAAAGTTTTCGGACTTGCGAGAATGCTTTTGTTGTTGCGTGTTTAGCTGTTGACGAAGAGGATTTTGAAGAATTTATGACTGTGGACATTTGGCCCCTTTCCCATGGGTGGACGCCGAAGGAAGTAAGGATGGAGATTGTAACGTGGTACCACAAGCCGGTTCCTTTTCCTCTCTTTGGCTTGAGCTTGCCAGAAGGGGCGAATGCTGATCTTTTTGTTGATGAGGTTGAGAGATGTGCTGTTGATATCCTTGGTCCTTATCATGAGAATGAATATATGTTTGCTCGCAAGATTGTTACACATGGTGTCCGAGTGAACCGTGTATTTTCTGAGATGGGAATAGAAGTAGAGCCTCGAGTCAAGCGTCGTAAACCCTCGAAGCGGATGCGCAAGGCTGGTGCTACAGGCTCTCCGGAAATTGGCAGCAATGTAGGGAAAGGGAAAAAGAAAATTAAAACTGAAGATTTGTTTGCCATGGCCGTTGTTGATGTTGGGAAGAAATCCAAGACTCCTGGTCTTGAGGCCCTTAAAAGAAAAAGTCTTCTAAGTCAAAGTTCTTCTAATGATCAAGCGTTAGGTTCTTTCAGCAAAGGTCTTGAGGCTGTAGAGGATTCGAAACCCTTGCCTCCTTGTGTTGTGAGGGTATGCTGAAGTTGCTTGAGGTTGAAGGGTGCTCAGAGTTTCTGAAACTCGGTGCACGCAACTATAAGTTTTCTTCAGCCCTGGAGCTCAATGTGGAGGAGACATAGAAACAAGTTAAGGTTGTGAAGAGAAATTTCATGAAAGAGTTTTGAAAAGCTTATAGTCGTGATTATGCGAGGCTTGTTGCCCGTGAACGCCTTGTGCAGGTTCGTACTTTTCTCTCTTGTTTTATACTCTGCGTCTTGCTTGGTTATTTTCTTATTGGTACTGTTTTGAGCAGGCCAAGGAAGAGGAGTTAAGGGAAAAGGACGAGGCTGGAGGTTCGGAGCAACAAGAGTTGTAGGCGTGAGGCTAGATTTAATTGGAGACTAATCTTTTGATGTATAGCTTAGGGTTAGGAATTAAAACATTTGCTGTTTGTAACTTAACCTGCGTAGGTCCTAGGTGATGGACCTGCGCAGGATGTACTTCCTCTTCGATTTCATCGTGGAAACGTTGTTGCCAGTGGTCATGCTTGGCGTCTATTTCGCGCTTTTCATCCCAACGCTAATTTTCACAATTTCTGGTGCTTTTGCTATGAACATTTTTCCGTGCAAAGCTTTATGTTGGGTCGCTATTTTGAGTCCCGCGATGGTTATGTACTTGCTACTATGGAAGAAGTAACACCTGAAGCTTTGAGGGTGAAGTCGGAGCCCCTTAGCCCACAAAGTTGTGAGTTTGATTTCGCCTATGTGTGTAATGCTATAGAGTTTCAAGGTTCAAAACCTGGTCATGTGATCGAATTGTCATTTTGACTTGTAACAAAACTCGTAGCATATAGGAATAAATGTTGTTTTTCCTTTGGAAAAATGTCACCCCCTTTATTCCTTTATTGCGAAGATTTTGTTGTAGTTAGTAGAGGTCAAGTATGTTTGTTTAGTAAGTTGTGGAATGAGTAAAACTTTGATTAGCCTCGAGGAGGTCATTGATATGTTGCTATGACAAAATTTTCACACAAAGGAATGAAAACTTTTTCTGCGAAAAATGTCACCCCCCTTTCATTCCTTTGTGTGTGGATTATGCTGTTTGATGCCCATAATCGGTGGTTGGGTCATCCTTGTTTTTTTTTGCATTTCGATGTAATCTTTTATCAAAGTTTCCATAGTCAAGTATGCTAGTAATAAGTCGACAAAAACTTGTTCCACGTTTTGTGGACTTAGAAAATTGAACGATGAGTTGGGTCGAAATCGCAACTCTTGGTTGCTTCGACCATAAAGCTTAGAGCCCTGCGAGGTTAGATAGAATTTTAGATAGGTGCTGAAAATGTAAAGCTAATGCCACAACTTCTTGTTCCTTTTGGCTAGAGGTTGCGCAAAAACGCAAGTCTTTTCTCGCACAGAAATGCGAAGTTTCGCTTGCGCAGAAACGCAAGGTTTGAGGTATTCAAAAAGTAAAATTGGTGCTGCAACTTGTTGTTGCTTCTGCCCAATGCTTGCGCAGAAACGCAAGTTTTTTGTCACACAGAAATGCGAGGTTTCGCCGCAACTTGTTGATGCTTTTGGCTTTAGCTTGCACAAAAATGCAAGTCTTTTTACTAGCACAAAAATGCAAGTCTTGATTGCGCGGAAACGCAATGTAATAGCCCTTTCGAGGCTTGACAAACACAAGGATAAGGGGAATTGTACTACATTGAAATGTAAAGCTTACATGGATCCGCCTCGTTAAAAACCTTGCCTCCAGTGTGGAGCCCCCCTAGCAAGGAAAAGAGTACGGTCCGTTTGCAGGAAAGTAAATGCGAGAAATCAAATTTTCTACCCTCGATGTTGTTTATAGATTCACAGGCCGAGGGCTTTTATAAGTATGGAGACTATGGGTAGTATTTGCGCAAGTTGTCCACATTCCAAGAATGTGGTAACTCTGCTCCAAGCTAATCTGCTAGGTTAAAGGATCGTGGTCTAATGCTTCGAGTGACAACATAGGGCCCTTCCCAAGTTTCTTGAAACTTCCTGAGGTTCTTCCAGTTCTTTCTCTTTTTGATGCCTAAATCTCCTACCCTGATTTCTTTTTTCACTACTTTCCTATCCCTCCATTTTCTTGTTTCTTGTTGATACTTATCAAGGTTTTCTGCTGCTTGGAGTATATCAAGCTCTATCATATCTTTATCAACTTTCTCATTGTCTGATGTAGCCTTGATCTTGAGCCCTATTAAGCTTTCATTCTTGATTGCTTCTGGTGTCATAGCTCTGGGGCCATAAAGTAGCTGGAAAGGTGAGAAACCCATCGTTCTTGACGTTGTGGTGTTGTGAGACCATATGGCTTTAGGTAGTTCATCAACCCACTTTCTTTTTTTCTGATCATATAAACATTTCTTGAGTCTCGAAAAGATTATCCCATTTGCTCTTTCGACGGCCCCATTAGATTGTGGATGATACACTGATGTGAATTTTACTTTGGTTCCCATGGTTGCACAAAATTCTCTTAAGTCATTACAATTGAATTGTTTTCCATTATCAACTATTAACTCTCTAGTATCTCCAAACCTGCAGATGATGTTCCACCAAAAGAATTTTTGTACAGAGCCTGAGGTTATGTTTGCAAGTGGCTTAGATTCGATCCATTTGGTAAAGTAGTCAATTGCCACTACTGCGAACTTGCAGTTGCCTTGAGCAGTTGGTAGTGGTCCTACTAAGTCCATTCCCCACCTTTGTAATGGCCAGGTTGGTGGTATTAATTGTAAAGGCAATTAGGGTGATTTCTGCTGATTGGCTATTTTCTGACAAGCCTCACAAGTTTTTACCAAGTTTCTAGCATCAAAAATAGTAGTTGGCCAGAAAAAATCCCATCTTACAGCTTTGCCTACTAGAGCTCTGGTTCCAACGTATGAAACACAAAACCCACTGTGGCTCTCTGCTAACAATTCTTTCCCGTTTTCCGAGGTTATACACCATAGCTAAGGAGCTGATATCCCTGATTTGTACAATTTGCCGTTGACTATGGCATAGCCCCTAGCCTTTTGCTTCATTCTATTTAATTCAACGTCGTCATGTGGCTCAAAGTGTCCTCTTAGGTAGGCCATAATTGGGGCCCTCCAATCATATGCTGTGATTGCGTTTACTGCCCTCAGGGCTTGCTCTTTAGTTGATGGAGAGTGTATGACTTCATAGAATACATCAGGTGGCATGGGTTGATTTTGTGCAGCTGCTTTTGCTAGCTTGTCCACCTCATCATTTTCTGCTCTTGGGATGTGTTGAACAATGTATCCTTTGAAATACTTTTCCATGGATCTTACTGTTGCTAGGTATTTCACTAGCTCGGGCTCTCTGGTCTCGCTTTCTTTCTTGATGTGTTCTTGAATTACTTTGGAATCTGATTTCAGTATAAATACTTATTGACCCAACGCCCTTATTTTCCTTAGCCCCAAAAGCAGTGCTTCATACTCGATGCTGTTGTTGGTGGACCTTGCTTTGTCTTTGAAATCAAGCCTTGCGGCATATCTGATTTTAACGCCCAAGGGTGAAGTGACAATTGCTGCCACTCCTACTCCCTTCTCACATCAAGCTCCGTCACAATGTATGACCCATGGAACTTTGATTTCATCAATTTCACTGTTACATGGTGATGTCCAGTCGACTATGAAATTGGCTAAGCCTTGTGATTTGATTTCACTTCTCTCAAAGTCTACCACGTACTCTAAAAATTCTAATGCCCATTTTGTGATTCTCCCCGAGGCTTCTCTATTTGTGAATAGATCATGTAGCGGCTGGCTGGTGACCACCATTATTCTGTGGCTCTCGAAGTAATGCCTTAGCTTGCGTGCTGCCATGATTACAGCATAAGCAATTTTTTCTAGCTCTGAGTAGAACAGTTTTGACCCTGATAATGCTTCCAAGGTGAAGTATACAGGAGTTTGTGTTGGTTTGCCCTCGACTTCCTTTTTCTTGTAATAAGGCAACACTGACTGTAGAGCTTGAGGCTGATAAATATAACAACAAAGGAGACATTGGTTCGAGTGGGCATAATTTTGCCATGTTTGTTAAGTAATCTTTAAGTTCTGCAAAAGCTTTGCTTTGCTACTCTCCCCATTCGAACTTTTTGGAGATTTGCAACACTTGAAAAAAGGGTAAACTTTTTTCAGCTGCTCTGGGAATGAACCTATTGAGGGCTGCTATTCTTCCTATCAATTTTTGCACATCTTTCACTGAAGTAGGTTCTTCCATGTCAACCAGAGCTTGGATTTTGTCTGGATTGGCCTCGATGCCCTTGGTTGAGACCAAGCATCCTAGCACCTTGCCTTGTTGAATTTCAAATATGCATTTTTCTGGATTCAGCTTCAAGTTTGCTGCCCTCAGGTTGGCAAAGGTTTCTATGAGGTCATGAATATGATCTTTTCATTTGTCACTTTTTACCACAATATCATCCACATAAGCTAGGATGTTTCTTCGAAGTTGTGTGCTTAGGACTATCGCTATCATTCTTGAGAAAGTTGACGCCACATTCTTGAGCCCCTCGAGCATTCTCACGAAGCAGTATGCCCCGAATGGAGTGATGAAACTCGCCTTTTCCTCTTCCTCTTTTTTCATTCGGACTTGGTGATTGCCTGAGAATATGTCTAGTAGTGACAACATTTCATTATTTGCAGCATCATCTACCACCTTGTCAACCCTTTCTAATGGGAACTCATCTTTTGGGCATGCCTTATTGAGGTCAGTGAAATCTATACACATTCTCCATTTGCCATTTTTCTTCTTGACTGAAACTGTGTTTGCTAGCCATTTAGGATACATTACCACGCGTATCACATTGGCATCAACTAGCCTTTGAACCTCTGCTTTGACGGCTTGTATTTTGTCTTCCGACATTTTTTGAAGCTTTTTCTTTTTTGGTCTCACACCTTTGTTTATTTCTAACTTGTGTTCTATTATATCTCTATCTACTCCTTGCAGGTCACTTGCAAACCATGCAAAGACATCTTTGTTTTTGTTCAAGAATTCTATTAGCTGTTTTTCTTCGTTGGGCTCGAGGTTAGCGCTGATGATTACAGCTCTATCGAGGACATGCTCATCTAGCAGCACTCTTTTTCTTTTGCCATCTGCACTCATTTTTACCTTTTCTTTATCTATTTTAGGTTCGACGTATGGCTTTTTCTTTTCTGAGGGCTCAACCTCGCTGGAGCTTGCCAAGTGGTATACATTTTTCTACCCTGGAGTGTTACCCTTTTCAATGTGTCGGGTTGACTGTTGGTCGCTGAATTCTGTGATGGGTCTTTTGAGAGCCGGGATCTTCATACACAAGAATAATTGCCATATTGCAACATCGAATTTGTTGATGAAACCCCTTCCAAGGATTGCAAAGTAAGGATAATACATTTCCACGACATCAAATGTAACATGCTCTGTTCTAGCATTGTCTAGTGTTCCGAACGATACTGGCAGTGTGATTTTCCCAAGGCTCTTACTAGCTTCCCTTCAAAGCCAAGCAAGGGTACTTTTGCTAGTTGTAACAGGCGAGGGTCAATTTTCATCTCTCTGAACGTGTTTGAAAAGATGATGTCTGTTGAGCTTCCATTATCAACTATCACTTTTCCAATTATCCAACCTGCGATTATGGCCTCGATTACCATCGCATCATTATGCGAGGTTGTCTTTAGTTTGAAATCTTCCTCGGTGAAGGATACTAGCATGTGTGCCCATTGTGGCTTAGCCGGAGGTCCATCGGGGATGATTGAGTGGACTTCCCTAATGTAATTTTGCCTATGTTTTTGTTTTTGAATTCTAGCGACGACCCGCCTACTATTGGCATGATCATGCCATAGGTGGGCAAGGCGTTGGAATTGGTTTTTGGATTCTAAACTTTTGAGAAGATCCCCCCGATATTGGCATTATCATGCTATAGGTGGGTAGAGCTTTGGGATTGCTGTTTTGACCATTATTAGGTTCGGCTTTGGATATTTGATTGGGTAGATTTGATGGAGGTAGTGATATTTCTTGTAGAGGCTGAGGTGGTACGAAACTTGCAGTTTGCGAGGCTTGATGACTTTGAGATTGAAACTGTGGCGATGGTTGCCACATCATGGTGGGTTGGTAATTGAAGGATAGGTTGGTGAATGAACTCGCAAGGGTAGGTGTATGGGCGGTATTGGGGTTTATTTGTGGATAAACTTGGCAGTATGGTTGCTGTGGCCAAAAAGAGGTGTGGTGGATGGTTTTTGGCACTGCTGCTGCAGCTGCTCTTTTTTCTTCAGCTATCCTTTCGAAAGTTTTTTTTTTCATTTCTAGGTAGAAGTCAGTTGCATGATCTAGTTGCTTGGCATGAAATGTGCAATAGAACATTCGAGGTTGGTTGTTATGATTTTGTGGCATCGGTCCCTTCCTCTGCCTGAGTGGCCTCCTCTTTGCCCATTACCATAATTTGTTTGCTGTTGTTGCTGGGGTTGTCCATTCTGATTTTGACTTTGTTGCTGTGAGGGTTGAGCGCTTTCGACTAGATATGGCTATTAATGTTGTGCAAAATTGTATTTTGGGTTTGGCCAATTCTGATCTTTCTGGGTTTGCCTTTGGCGATTTCTCTCCATTACTCTTTTCCTGTGGTCTTCATCTGACCTGTAGTATTTACCAACTTGGCAAACAAAGCCTCCATGGTTTTGAGTTTTTCTCTTGTTAGATGCGAAGTTGTTGGGCCTTGTGTTAGCCCATTAATGCAAGCTGCTATGGCTACACTTTTGTCCACTTCTAGAGTTTGTGACTTCAATTGTACAAATCTTTTGATGTAATTGGCTAGGGGTTCTATATCTCTCTGGATATAGTGGAATAAGTCACCCGAGTCTGTTGTTGCACGATGGAAGCCTTGGAAGTTTTGTATCAGCTTTGTTTTGAGATCAATCCAGCTGTATATTGACTTCGGTGGGAGTAGTGAGTACCAGTTCAGTGTGGCACCCTCGCAGGCAATGATTAGGGACTTAGCCAAGATAACATCGTCTCCTTCAGCTGATGCTACTACAACTTCGTAGCTCATGAGGAACTGTCGAGGGTCATTTTGCCCATTGAACTTTGGCAGTGAGATTGTCTTGTGGGTTGGAGGCCATAAAGCTGTTTGCAGACCTACAGATAATGGAGAGCTTTGGTCGATTGCTACATAGGCACCTATTACCACTAGCACATTGTGTGCAGCGAGATTAGGATGTGTTTGCAGGATGTTTGTGGTGTTCACGACATATTACTATCTCGAGGGTGGTGGTTGTGTTTGTGGTTGTGGTGGCGTGTTTTGTAAGTATTGCAGCTCGTCCAACTCTTCTTGCAATTTTGCCAATTGTTGTTATGCTTGATTTAGCTTTGGTATTTTTTGTGCTGCTAGACGTTGGGATTCTAGTTCTTGTGAAAATCTTTCTTTTTCTTGTCTTAGAGTTTCGAGTTGCCTTAGCACTATGGCTAACTCCTTTTCTGCTGCACCGGCTGGGTCGTTTCTTGTGCTTGACTCGGGTTGTGCTTGGTTTGTTGCTTCTGCCTCGGCTCTTTGTTTCTCGCTTCTTGTTCGTAAGTTATCCTCAACTTTCTTCAACTTCTCTATGATATCAGTGTCATCTTGATTAACAGGGACAAGTCTTTTCTCTTGAGTCGCAGGGTTATCTCTTTCACCCTCGGCGGCTCCCTGGGGTGCGGTCTTCTTTTTCTTCAGTTGTGGCATCGTGGGTTGTTTTGTGGATGAAACCATGGTGGGTGCCACTGTTGGTGTCAAACAAGTTCAACACCGAACAGATTTAGAGTTACAAATGACACAGAGCCTTCCTCTCAATTGAAAAAGTATTGTCCCTTTACAACGGGGTAGGGCTCCCTTTTATAGTGTTCCAAGACCTATTTTACATTTCAAAAATGTCCTTACTCAACTACTATGTTTCTAGGATATGCCGTACATAAAGGTCATTGAGAAACACGAGTACAAGTTGAACTTTTCCACGTGGTCACGCTTCTCACACCTTCCGCTTTCTAACCTCGGGACTTCATCTTCATTTTGAGCTGAGCGCCTAGCCTCGAGTCTTTATCCTTGCTTTGAACCGAACGCCCAGCCTCGAGGCTTCTGCTTCATTGAGCTTCGCTGAAAGGCCTTAACCTCGAGTGGCTTCCTTCCGAGTGCTATTTCTGAGTAAAGAATATAAGGATGAGAGCTCGGTGTCCAAGAATGATTCCAAACTCTTGAGGGTTAGCTAAATGTAAGTTGGTCATTGTTGAAGCCAATTGTTACCCTCAAGTCCTACTTGGGCTTAAGACGATGCGAGGGTTCGAAACCATTACTTCGAGGTGCCTTTGTTGGACATGCAAGTCTAAAGGGTTTTGTTCTTTCCCATTGCCAGCACGCAACTTGCAAGGTTAGTGGGTTTTTCTAAGACTGCGACCGACGTTCGAGGGTAACTGACTTTTTGGCGATCCCCAACAAAATCCACCAGTGGAAAAAAATAGTCGATGTGGCCCATTGAAATGCTAGAGCTTGGCTCATATTTCGTTATGTAGAGATCCGTGCAAACCTACTTGTGAAGAATGTCATCTTTGATCCGACCTGCGAAGTGTGCCGATTGAGGTAGCGAGGAGACGAGTGATCATCTGATCTTTGGCTGTCCCTTCTCCAAATGGTTATGGCAAAATGTTGGGATTGACACTGATGGTTGTAGCGTTGCAAAGCTCTGGGTTGTTCCTTGTCCGACAACAATGCCTAGTCTGCACCTTGAAAGCTTCATCCGCTATGCTACTGGCAGCCTGGCACCTCTAGAAACACAGAAGCGGTGTTGTTTTCCAGAGCCTGCCACTTTCAATAAGTCATATGTTGATGCAATGTAAAGAAGATGCACGCCTGTGGAGAGGGCGGTGGAAGTGCGTGGACAGGTGCGTTGTGGATGTCTGGTGTATGAAACTAGCATGTAATTAGGACTGCAGAATGGCTAGCTCCTCACGGTTTTTCTCCTTTCTCTGAACAACAACCGTAAGCCAGTTTGGCTTCACCATAAGCCCTTCATTAGCTTCAGTCTTCCAGAGGAAAGACAACACTTCGTTGGCTTCAGTCTTCCAGAGGCAGCCCTTGCTAGCGCTCGCATCCACATTCAATTGGCATCTGACGGCCCTAGGCAAGACAACACTTCGTTGGCTTCAGTCTTCCAGAGACGGACCTTGCTAGTCTTCAATTGAAAAACGGGGAAAAATTAGTCTGCCAATGAAATGAAGTATATATTTTTTTTGCCCGTTCAATTCGTTTGCATAGGGAGTCGAACTTAGACCTATTGGATGCTACTCATGTACTCTAACTATTAGGCTAGAGGTCCTTTCGCTTGATACTTATTTTAACAATGAAGAGTTTGACACATTGCAGATCCATGAACACCTCCTGAACATAGACGAAGTGGTCATTTGAAACCAAAGCCCAACCATACCAGCCCCAGCGAGACGAGCAAGTGATCATGCATGTGTCAAGATAGACACTTTTTCTAATTTCACAGCTGAACGCCCTCCTATTAAATTGGTTAGGATTCTTCTCAACCTCCCATGTGTGGGATTAACTGTTTTGTAATCCTTACACTTTATTGGAATTTAATGATTAATTAGAAAGAAAATAGGCTAAGCCCAACTAATTTAACAGAAACATGGAAGAAGCACATGAGACTGGCAGAGGAAGACTGGTGCTTGAAGGCTACCGGAAGGTACATTACGTAGTCGACCTGGACCGGTCCCTCACCAACTTGGAAAGTGATATCGGGAGGGCGGGACATGATGGAAGAACTGTGATAAACAACAAACTAGCTTCAGCTCAACGTTGTGGGCTTGGAAGCCTCCAACTCCACGAAGACTCAAAAGTAACAGATTGAAGCTTACACTTTTACCGTGAAAGGAATAGGTGCTTATAGCCTAAGAGGAGGAGGGAGTGAATTAGACAATATAAAGCTTTAATCTATGGCTTCCACTACCTTGCAAGAATATAAACTGGATCATTCTAACCTAGATGTGCATTCTTTGAAAAGGGGAGATCCAAAGATTTGGTGCTGGGGCACAGCACATCCAGAGGGCCGAGAAGAGGAAGGTGGACTCCTGATCGTTTGCAGAGGTCGCGGTGGCGCCAGAGATGGATCGGTGGGGCAACTAAAACCGGGGATCGAACGCCAACCAACGAGGTTGGGATGAAAATCGCCATGGCTTCGACCATGGAGGTGAGTTCCCGAGATTTCGGGGGGGGAGGGGAGGAGGGGGAGGAGATGTGGAGAGGAGGTGGGGTTTTGATCATGGGGGTGAAGGCCGGTTCTTTGACAATCGCCGCCCGGGATTCCATAGTGGAGATGGGAGAGTAGAATTCTTTGGTGGAGGGGATGAACAAGGGAAGCAGAACAAGCGTCGCATGGATGAGAGAGGTGAGAGAAATCTGGGAGGAGACGATCTCCATCATAGATTAGCTCGGGACCAGGACAGAGATCCAACCAAACAACAGAGGGGTGGTTTTCAGCGGGGTGAGAGAGAAGGGGTGGTGATTTGCTTTCGCTGTAACCAAGAAGGACATCACAAATCAGAATGCTCGAATCCCCTATTATGCTACAACTGCAAGGCATCTGGTCATATGTCACAGAGCTGCCCCAGAGTGAAAGTGAACAGGGGACTCAAGTTGTGTGGATTTGGGTTACCTGGACGGTTGTTTTACAGCATACATGTCCCAATTGAGGAGGAGGATGAAGAGTAGAAACCTATCAGGACAGTAATGCTCATTAGAAGGGCACTGGATCTGTTACAAAGGTTACAACAGAGCTGAGATACCTAATAAGTTCAAAGTAGGACTGGCAGGTTAGGAAAATTGCAAATGGCAGATATGAATTTGTGGTGCCAACCAAAGCAGACTTGGAGTTCTTAACAAAGTTTACGGAATTCCAATGCAAGAGCTCTGATTTGAAGGTGTCGATGGAAAAGGCAAGCATCTCAGATGGTTTTTTCGATCGGCTAACTTCTGTCTGGGTGAAGATGTCAGGAATGCTAGACTGGGCAAGGAAGGAAAAACCCATCGAGGAAGCTGCTTACCTTATTGGTGACCCTGAAGAGGTGAATAGAAGGAGCCTCCAGAGGAGAGGCCCAGTGAGAGTGAAAGTGGCGTGCAAAAACCCTAAAGAAATCAATGAGACAAGCAATGTCTACTTTAATGGGCTAGGCTTCCAAATAACCTGGACCGTTGAGATGGAAAACATAGTAGAAAGTCAACCTCCAAAACCTGCAGATAAGGAGGAGGAAGACGATAAAGATGACGAGATAAAATCAGATGACTATAGTCCTTTCATGCACTACTAGATTTTTGGCCTATGGCAACGGTTGAAAAAACGAGGCAATATGGCTAATATAGTTGCAATAGGTACAAATTGCCACAACGGGAGTTTGATTGTGAGCCGTTGCAATTAGCTTTGTGGTAATAAGTGCATTGCAACGGTTTTTTGTCATGTTGCAATACCTGGTAATTGCCATGCAACTAAAGTATTGCAATAAATAGTTTTTGCAATCATATACCACCATACTAGAACAACTTTTGTTGTATATTTTGCTAATAATCATGTTTTATCCCCTCTCTTTAGAATGATAATGCACAAAAAACGTGGCAATAGATGGAGAATGTTGCAATAGCTCACATGTATTGCAACAATACTTCCCTCATGGCAACCATTTAGTTTTTCGTTGCAATATAGACCAAGATTTTGCAATGAAAGTCAAGATTATTACAACTCAAGAAATTCGTAGTAATCTTATTAACTAATCGCAACCATTTTGTAAATGGTGGCAAAAATCGCTACCTTTTGCAATGAAATTCAAGATTATCATAATGGAAGATATTCGTTACAATATTGTTGTCATATTGCAACCAATTATCAAAATGGTGGTAATAGCACCAATCTATTGCAACAAATTTATGTTGTTGCAACGTGTTCTCAAATGTTCCATGAGAGAACAAAGCATATTGATGTTAGATATCACTATATTCGAGGAGTTATTGCTCAAGGTGATATCAAAGTATGCAAGATTAGTACTCATGACAATCCCGCTGACATGATAACATGTCAGTTCCTGCTACTAAGTTTGAGCTCAAACTTAATTGGTGTTACGGTCTATAGTCCATGAATTTTTTGGTGTATGGTTACTGTTGTCGTTAATTCTTCGTTCAATTGGGGAAGGGAATTCGTCTCAAGGTGGAGTTTGTTGGAATATGCTCCGAATTTCTAAAGGCTTCTACATGCACCAACCGCTGGACGTGTAACTTAGCTTGTCCTAAATTGGAGAGGCATTTTGTGGTAGCATGCTTGCATGCATGTTTACAGTTTGCATGCATGAGTTTTTTTTAAGCCATTCGTTGCTTGGATTTCCTGCATACTCCAGCCTATTTATAAACTAGTTGAATATCGTATGATAGAGAGTAACACAATTAGCAGAGTCATTCTGCGTTTCTATTCTTTTTGTAATCCTCTTAGGTTGAGTTAACCACTCATTGTAAACCCCTAGCATTTGTAAACCTCCACATATATTGAATAGTGAAGATTATCTTTGTGTATCCGTGTCTTGCTTCCAAAAGAGTTTCCACATAAATTTGTATCTCTTGTGGTTGTGATCATACTTGTTTCGCCAGTTGATTTCTAACGGTTACTAAAGTGAGTGTCACAAACGGAACAAAGTTCGAATTCTTAACAAGCATATCTGACATATTTTGTACTTTCAAGGAGCCGCATGTCTAACAAGCTATCAAAAGTTTGAGCTTTAATTTTGCAAGGATGACTGGATTTCAGGAATGTGAACTCTGTAAGTTTGCATAGGCAAGTAAACGCAAAGTCATCTGATGCTTTTGGCGTTTCACCTCATGAGGTCATCCGTAGAAGAAATCTATTGCTAGCAGCGGAATGAGCCACTATGTAGGAAGCAAAACGGAGCAGTATGCTGGACATAATAAACTAGTAGGTTATAGCAAGCAGTACAAAATAAAGTGCTAGTTCGCCAAACCTGAATCTACTAAACCACCAGTTCGGATTGGTTGGATCTTCAAAATTCTTTCCATATTTCCCATTCCCTGGCTGCAGAAGAGAACATGTAGCGTCAGCGATAAAAGAATTGAGTCAGCGCCCAAATTAACCACAAATTTGCAACACACTGATGCAGCATGCCACGGCAAGAGAAACTATAGAAGGCCTACTTATTTCCAAAGAAATTTGCTCGTGCCAAAATATAAAGAACGTACTCCCCAGAAAAAACAATAGAGATACTGCATTTAGAATAGATAGAGAAGCACAGCTTACGCCATTGTACAGAAGATTTGCCGGTATATCTCATGCATCCTGGAAGCGCGGCAACCTTGTTCCAGTCAGCACCTTCCTTCTGCTGAAACTGCTCCTTCAGTGCCGGATGGCATTTAATCAAGAAGAAAGCTTTAAGCGACACAGGAAGACCAGTCTTTGGAAGTGACCTCAGCAGAGGGCAACGCTTAATGATCAGAAGCCCAAGTGAATAATACGCATCCATATCAGGCAGCAACACCAAGTCAGAGCAGCTTGTAACCTTCAACTTAGTAAGGGAGACAAGGCCACGCAACCCCTTGAGTGATGATAGTCCATCGCAAGATTCTATTACCAGTTCCTTCAATGCTGTATGGTAGCCAGCATTCGACAAATACATCACTTGAGGGCAACGTATCAAATGCAATTTCTGAATAGATGGCATGTTGTTTACAACTGGTACATATCCCAAGTCGTAACATTGTTCCACCTTCATTTCTTCCAGGGAAACCAATGCTTCTGAACCCTCGAAAGATGTGATCCAATCACATTTATAAATGTTCAATTGTTTCAGCATTCTAAGGTGGTGCAGGCTTACCGGTGGACAGGGCATCTCAACCGTGTCACAGTCCATCAGGCACAGAGTATCAAGTGATGAGAGATTATTCAACTGCTTGGACAAAAAGGATGGCTGCAGGTAGCAGTGCAGTAACTGAAGGCTCCTAAGTGATGAAGGAAACACAGTCAACCCATTCTGATCCCACAATGTAGCAATTACGGAGCAAGTATTGGCCCGATGTATACCATATATTTTCAACTTATTGAGAGATTTCAAATTGTCAAACACTGTTCTGGACATGCATACTTCATGGTTAACATAGATCTCCATATCCTCAACAAACTCTAGGTGATGAGCATGCAAGACATGAAAGAAGCTTGATACCAATATACAAAAAAATCTGTGTATTGTAGCACTAGGAATATAGCTCTTAATTTGGATTCGCTCCTCGTCCAGTATAGCTATATGTTCAAGTGTACGGGGATATGTGGGGTATTCTCTTAACTTCAGGCATCCGGCAACAGAAAGATGTTGGAGATTGCGAAACAGTTGATAGTTATCTACAAGACACCATTCCAAATTCGGTAAGCGCTCCAGTAGAAATCTCTCCAAAGAGGGAAATCCGGCACAGCCAAAGAACTCCTGACCAAGTGTCTTAAGCCCTTGCATTCGCCGTATTTCGAGAGTTTTCAGTAATAACAGGTCCCCTAAAGGAGGAAATACCTCCCATCTGTTACAATCACGTAGGCAAACAAATTGCACCCTGCTCAGCCAACCAGACTCCAACCAAGAAGGAGATCTAGCACCAGGATATCCACTTATAGTTAGCTCCTCAAGATCATGCTGTGGTTTTAGGACATCAAGCACCTCAAAGCCCTGCTTGGTAGAACTAGCACACTTAGCCCTGCTTGATTCCCATTGTAGTTCCAACTTGGTTATGTGCTCCTTAAGGTGTAGATGGGCCTTTGAAGCTTCCACTTTGTTTCTCACTTTTTCTAGAGACGTAATGGTGAGTTGTCCTCGGAGCTTGTTGAGGTCCTTCAGGCCTAGCAAACTTCCCTCCTCGTCAACGCAGAATTCTCCAGCACACTCAACATATGGAAGTTTGTGAGTGCTGGATAACATAAGGACATATGCCTTCTCTACATCAACATGGACCAAATTAATAAGTTTAGTGATGCTTTCTGGAAGATGGAAACAGCCTCCAACTGTCTTTGTATTTTGCATTGAAGAATTGTGGTAATCCGTTGGGGAATAACATGAGTGATACCGCACAAACAATGCCTGCAAATGATACATAAACATCTTTCTTGGTAGTGGATGATAAGTCCGTTGTATTCCTAGATACCGTAGGTGAATCAGGCGATTGACAGCATCAGGTAATCTTTCTAAACAACAACCACTTATGTCCAGCACCCTGACACTCTTGAGCTTGCCAAGTATAGCATGGTTCAGAGAGACTTTGGAGCAAAACCAAGATTTTCTCAAAACTATCAATGAACGTAACATTCCCAAATCATAATTCACAAGATTTTCCAAGTTTTCACTAGAAATGGACAAATGCCGAGTATAAAGCGGCATCGCCTCCATAGACTCACACTCGGCCCTAAGGCATTCACCCTGAGAAACATGAAGTGCCAGGTCGTTCATTATATCATGCATAACATAGAATGTTTGGCTGCCACGTCTAAGCATTTCAAAAAATGATCTAGCTAGCAAATCATCAAAGTAGCTTCTTCCAGAATCTTGCAAAGACTTATTTGTGCTTCCTTCGGTGTCCACAAAACCCTGAGCTATCCACATATGTATCAATTTTTCTGGATCAATATGGTAACCTTTGGGAAATAAACCGCAATATGCAAAGCAATGCTTGAGGTGTACTGGTAAACCTTCATAGCTTAATCGCAATATCTTTAACATGTCGTTTGGATTGAGGATATTATTGCTGTGAAGAACTTCATTCCATTCTGCCACTTTTTTCTTTCTGTTTAAATGCCTTCCCACAACCTTTATAGCTAGAGGCGAACCATTAAGTTTCTGAACAATTTGCATTCCAATGCTCTCTACTGTTGAAGAAATTGCACTGAAGTCTTGGCAATCTCTGAACAGAGACCAGCTAGCATCCTGTCCAAGGCCATGTAAGAAGAATGATCTTCTCGAGTCCAGCATTTTTGCTACTAGTTCCATCCGGGTTGTTACTAGTATCTTACTTCCTGTTAGTGCATTTTCCATGGGAGCTATCAATTCCCTCCACCTCCCTCAGTTAGTATGTTCCCCAAAATTCTCATCATACCACACATCATCCAACACTAAAAGAAATTTCTTGTCAGAAATTCTCCTATGAAGTTCTTCTTGGAGCATACTGAAATTGAAATTTGTCAATTCGATGTTCTTACCACCAGCTGTGTATGCAATTATCTCCTTAATTAGATTAATCTTGTCAAACTTATGTGAAACAAAAACCCACATCCTTATTTCAAAATTGTACTATTCTCTTATCGTTGTATATGAGTTGAGCTATTGTAGTCTTGCCGATGCCACCATCGCCAACAATAGAATACAACTCTGTATTAAATGATCCTTTATTATTTGAGGAAGTTATATTTTTCTGATTCAGCATCCAACAAAGTAGTTCATTAACCTCCTCCTTTCGTCCAACAATGGCTCCATGTGAAAAAGATCCAGTGGCTCTACTTCGGACACAATCAGCAGGCTCAATAGTGTTCGTGTTCTCAGCTGCCATTACTCTCGCAAACATTTCTGCACAAGCTTTAACTCTGGCCATGCTTTTGATAACCATATGCAATTCTGATCTCAACTTGTCAAGACCAATTAAACGCTTACCAAGAGAAAGTGAAGATGAAATTATGCTCCTAGCCACGCCTTGGTGCTCAACTTTTTCTCTTATAAGTTTGTAGTCAAATTTGTCTAACATATCTTCTGCCTCACAAATTGCTTCTTTCATTTGACGCAACAATTCTACTTGATTGCTGTCCTTTACATGTTGCCTTTCAGCTGCATCAACTACCAGGAGTATCTCTGTTAATGTAGCCTGCAAATTCTTAAGGTCGGACACCAGATTAGAATTCCAACTGTACTGACTTGATATATAGGACTGCACCAGAGAAAGCATTCTTCTAAGAATGGGTGAAACAACCCATCCTACAACAGCAGCTGTTGATACTGCAGCCATCCAATCAAGAATATTCCTGTAAAATGCATAGTTAGTTATTTGAATGGTTGCAGATCCCGCAAGTGGTGGAATTACTTTTCTTTCTTAAACACGTAGGAGAGCTATATATCTTTATATTAAGAAGGAAAAAAGGGTAGAGAACCCTTACTACACAACCAAGACCAGACACACACACCCAGGTTTCACAAATTACATCCACGCCCGTGCTGAAAAAACAACCATCTTACTATTACTAATTGGAGGCTCCTTTTGAAGCCTTCAGGTGAAGCCACCTAGGATTCCTAGGTGGACAGTCTAGAAAAAAAGAGAAATCCTAGAAATTCTCAAAAAAAGCAAAACATCCGACCATCAATCGATACATTAAAATTATCATAGCCTTTGGATCTATTATATTTTCTAAACAATTACCCACCTATACCATTATGTAAATAGCCTAAAGTAACCCCTTAAATCTACATATAAATTACCCACTTCTGCCATTATATAAAATAAACTAAAGTAACCCCCTAATCTTTATCAAATTACCCCTTATGCCATTATAAATAATATTTAAAATAACCCCTAATTTGCAATTGAATTGCCTACCACTATTACTTAAAAAACTTAAAGCAACCCCTTAAATTTGCATCTATATTACCCACACATGTCATTATTAAAAATAACATGGGGTAACCTACGTTTGAATCAAATAACCTTAATTAAAAATGTATAGCAATATATGATTCTAAATTGTCTATAACTTTCACTATTGGTATACGATATAATAATTAAGCTCTATACGATGTGTGACACCATTTATAAGGATATAAAGTGATGGGAATATAGATTTCTGTGCTAAAATTATATCTCAAACTTAGAGTTCATTAAACAAATTCAAGCGCATACCTGCGATGCAAAATGAAAAGTTAAAGATTATAAATGTGGTTGAAAATATTATAGAGTAATTACCAACCATTTATAAGGATATAAAGTGATGAGAATATATATTTCTATGCTAAAATTGTATCTCAAACTTAGGATTCATTAAACAAATTTAAGCGCATACCTACGATGCAAAGTGAAAAAGTTAAAGATTATAAATATGGTTGAAAATATAATAGAGTAATAACTAACTAAAATCTATCACAATTGGATGAAGATATTAAGTATATATCTACATAAGTATTGTATTTGAATATTTAACATACGAGAGGTAGCTTATGGTAATAGTTTTGTAGCAATGTAGTCTTATTTTTTTCCATTGGAGACTCCGCATTAGTTCCCACGAGACAAGCTAGAAAAAAGAGATAAATTCTCATAAAAAATTAAAACATCAAACACCAATCCTGTAAACTCTAATAATCATAGCCATTGATCTATTATATTTTCTAAAAAGTTACCCTCCACTGTCATTGTGAAAATATTCGAAAATGAGCTCTAAACCTATATCTAAATTACCGAGCTCAGCTATTATAAAAAATAATCTAAAGTAACCCCATAATCTTCATCCAATTTACTAATACACATCATTATAAAAGCATAACTTAAAATGTCATTCTAAAATTTTATCTATATTACCCACATGTGTCGTTATTAAAAATAACCTAAAGTAAACACCTAAATATTAATCTAATTATCTTCGTGTGCATCATACAAAAAGTCAAAAAGTAAACTAATATATGATTCTAAATTACCTATTTATATCATTGTTAATATAAATATACTAAGTTAAAGTATATGCACATGATAAGTACCACCATTTAGACCATTTATACATGTATGCGAGGAATCGATGAAAAATATTAATTTGTATGCTAAACATAATGTATGGAGGATTGGAAGTGTGATACAAAATGGAATAAGTACGAATATGGATGAAAACGTGCATAGAGTAATTATTAATTAAAAATCAATCACGACTGGATAAAGATAAGTACATATCTGTATAAGTATTATGTTGAAGTATTGAAAAATAAGAGAGTAGTAGGTAAACAATTTTGATTATTAGTTAGGAGTTTAATTTTTAAATAATTTTCAAATACAATAGCTTCTAAAAAATATTAGCCCGTGCGGGAGTACGGGTTGATGGACTAGTGATCAGAATCGAAAAACCTAACCAACACCCAGTAGTGCCGTCAGGTATGAGTCACGCTTGGCCCCGGCAAAACCCCATAACCTCAAATCTTTTATGGTCAGGACTCAGGACTCAGGAGCACCATTTCTGTAGGTTGGGCAAGGCGCCATCAAAGATGCGATGATTACGGTTATTCCATATGGACTTTGTTTCACCGAACTAAACTTCACAGGTTTGCTACTTCAGGAAACACAAGAATCAAGTTGTGACTTTGACATTACATAGGGTGAATGCAGGATAAATAGAGATTTTTCACCAAATGACTCTAGTTATTTTATATGTATATTTACTTTAAGGATCAAGATCCCTGATCTCTTGATGTTCTGTTGCTCCAAATATTTGCTGCACAAGCAACTTTTAAACTTCTAAAGAGTAACATGAAAGGAAAATTTCTAGTATCTTTACTTCTATAAAAAATACAGTTGGTAGTGATGTTGGTGCTTGGTTCTATGTTAGGATTTTATGATCTACGTAGAATTATGTGTGTCAGATGGCCTTCCACTACATATGTAGGTTTTTTTCTTTTTGGCGTAATCCTATATGTGATTCATTTTTTTTTCGAACAGATATGTAATTCAATTGCTAGAGCCTATAACTTTAAATACTTCTTATTGGAAATCCGTTGCATCACCCAGTCTACTGGCTTGTTTTGTCACAAATTGGTACTCCTACCTAGCGTTTCAAAAGAAGTTTGCCATCCTATTTGAAGCACCGACCCTCTCCATTTCATCAAAATTATGCTTACACGCTGCTGGGAACAAAGCAATTATTTGACGTAAAAAAATGGACTGCAATATTTGCAAGAGGAAATCAAAAGTATTATCCATGCAAGTACATATGAGGTAACTGCGGACCAAGATCAGGTATTGTGCTAGAATTTTGCACTTCCTTTAAACGAGATCTTGGATCCGATGAACATTGACTAGAGGCTATGTGGCGGGACGAAAACAGCAGTGGAACAAGTGATGAAACGTTTATCTACCTGATTGCCTGGTTGGTAGTTTGAGGACTGCAATCTTCTCCCCTTCACGAACTGTCTTCTTCTTGGTCAAAGGAGAAGCTTGGCTAGATGAAGACCAGACGGAGGAGGAGGAGCAGGAGGAGATCCTGATGCGCTAATGGGACGCGCATAAGGATTTCCCCGCAAAGCCGCTAATGGGACGCGCAGGAGAGTTGACTTGCAAGTCTCCAACTGGAAATAAAGAGAGAGGAGAATCTCTAGGAACAAAACAAAGGTTTGCCCGAGGAGTTCCTGAGCTGAGACCGAGAAGGGCCTAGTGAACAGAAGAACACGAGGCTCTTCTCGACGGGTCCATCTCGGCCCATCCCGCCCGGTGTATCGTCTCCTCGGGTGGCCCGCGAGGCAGCTGGGTGCCTGGGTCTATTCTGGCCTGGCCCAATGGCTGGCAAATCATCGTTCCAGCGAAGAGCCTCAAGCAACGGAAAAGAGGAGTGTAGTAGAACCGACCCGTGGACCTTCTCTGTTCAGAATCCCAGGTGGTGTAGCTTGCCATAAAACCTGTGAACACCTCCTGAATTATACTACAGAATTTGTTTTTTTAACAAAAAAGACCATGCGATAGTGGATCAGTAAAATGGAGAGCGCATCAGTACGTGCCGGCAGTCCTGGACCATGTGAGGCAGAGTACTGCTTGCTACCCCTTGCTACACTCAGGCGGAGATCGCGTTGGATCAGGCGTATCTCACCGCAGTCTCTGGCTCACGTCCGGCGTCCCCTCCCCTGAGGCCAGCGTAATGAGCCCAGTCCGTAGCCAGGCACCGGCACGAGGGCAGCACCCAGCAATCACTCACTCCCAAGATCAAGGACACACACAAGCAATAAAGCGTCGCCCCCAACCTCTCCGTTCCAACGAGAGCCCTCCCTCACACTCTCCTCTGCAACTGCACGCGTAGCCGCTGAAAACCTGAAACACAAGTGAAAATGCCACGGGAAAACGAGAGTCTGAACATTGCAATCCCCGATTTGATGATGAACTGAAATAATGAATCAATCAGCGATTCAGCGAGGTGCCGCTTTGGGAAATGGCATGTTTGGGGAGGACGCCGGTGCTAAAAGACATTCTCCTCGGTCAGTCCTCGTCTTCTCGCGGGGCAGGCCCTCAAAAGGGCAGCCTGCTGCCTCTGAAGTCTGACCCCACTCCTGCGAATCCCAATAAAGCCTGTGCAGAAAGGAAGCGGGCAAAAGCAGCCTCGCCTTCGGCCTTCCCCTTCTACTGTTCTACACTACCCGCCGGTCCTCCCCTGATGCCCCCCGCTCTGTCACCTTTGACTCCCCCATTCCGGTCTCCTCAGTCCCCTCCTCCCACCGCAGTCCACAGCTCAAGCACTGCACATTTCAGTTCAGATAGTCCAAGAACAGCACCAAGAGAGGCTCTTCTCCCTCGCCATTGCTCGTCTTGCGTCGTCTAGGAGAGCTGGGAGGAGGAACGCAGGTGGCATGGTGAGGTCGCTGCCTCTGTTCTTGCTGCTTCTGCTGCTGCTCTCCGGAGCCGGCATCGGCGGCGGCGTACGGCTCGGCAATGGCGGCTACGAGGACTGGAGGCTCGGCACCGCCACCTACGTCAAGGAGTTCCAGTCGCACCCGCTCAACGACGGTACGCGCCTCTTGCGTTTCCTTAGCATAGTAACCGTAGCAGTAGCATCAGGAAATCAGCAATGTTGACAGTCAGTTCTTACCCTTCTGCCCCTGGCGTCCTTTGTGCATTTCTGTGAAACGGGTAGCAAATGCTTCGCCCCTTTTTCTTTGTCCCTTGAAAAGAATGGCGAAGGTGAATGCCGTCTGCTAACACGAATCGATGGGCAAGGAGACAGTGTGTAGTCCTGTACAGATCCCGGCTAGTTGGCGAGCAAATGGTACCGAGAAGTTGCAGTCTAGCAGAAGGGTGGTAGATTTAGCCAGGTTCCCTCCCCTTTCTTGAGAAAGATTTGAGTGATTCTTGGGGCTGGACATGGACATTCCAAGCATGTTCATGGAGTAGCAGATGATAGCAGCATTGTCTCGATTCTGAAAGGTACTCCAGAAAAAAAAAACATTTTTTTCAGGAGGGTCGATGGTAGTGCACTAGTGCTGTCCTTGACAGCCAAAAGAAAATGGGTAATGCAATGGAGTACAACTCCGGCGCTAAATGAGCTTTAAATTTTGTGATCTTCTCCTTTTGAGAAAGTTGTAGCTGGGGCACATTGAATGGGTGCTTTGACAAAATTCTAATTTATGAGAGGCAAGCAAGTACTGCTAGTACAGTGTAAGATTTTTCCTTACTGTTACCCTGTTACTGTTTATACAGCTCATGGTGGGTGCTTGCGTAGAGTAATGTCTATCATGACCGTAGAAAGCTAGAAACAACATTTTGGCAGACAATCCATTCATTGCAACTGTACTTCAGTTCCTCTTGAATTGATACAGGCTAAACGCCTGTTTGGAACTTCCTAATCCGCAGCAATTTCGTTTCAAGCATTTCAGTTCTCAAAAAATTGAGAACATTATTCAGTGTTTTTAAAAGCTTCTTTTTTTCTGAAATGAAAACCGCTGCTTATTGCAGGTTTGTAGTGTCTGATGTCAGATGCAATGGTTCCTGCAGGTGGCGGCGCCTGCGGGTACGGCGACCTGGACATCTTCAGGTACGGGCGCTACACGGCGGGGCTGAGCGCGGCGCTGTTCGGGCGCGGCGGCGCGTGCGGCGGCTGCTACGAGCTCCGGTGCGTCAACGACATCCGGGGGTGCCTCCGGGCCAGCCCCACGGTGGTGGTGACGGCGACGGACTTCTGCCCGGCCAACATGGGCCTCGCCGACGAGGCCGGCGGCTGGTGCAACTTCCCCCGGGAGCACCTCGAGCTGTCGGAGGCCGCGTTCCTCCGCGTCGCCAAGGCCAAGGCCAGCATCGTTCCGGTGCAGTTCCGGAGGTACCTTACATGCCTGATCTTGAAATGCTCGCTATTTCAATTTCATTCTCCAATGTTCATATTTTTTACAAGAACACTCTGAAGAACCACGCATCAGAATTGTGTTACCAATACTTATTAATAGGAGAAAACAAACAAGTTTCGAGAAGAAGCATTGAACTGCTCGCTGCTCATTGGTGTGTCCCGGCAAATTAACTTCAACTTGCATAAGACTGAATAATGAACATGCAGAGCCATGGCACATGGCTCGCTATCATTCTTGAGCTGTGCATTCAGTGTGTTTTTTAAGCCTGCGGCTGCACTGCCTTTTGCGAAAGCCCAGAATGATGTTGGATGATTAGAAACCTTTTGCGAAAGCCCAGAATGATGTTGGATGATTAGAAATGGATCGTAGAATATGCGATGGATGTCCGAAGCCGCTTTGGAATGCTGACTAGTGAATAGGGAAGCATCAGCTTTCAGTCAGTGCACCCTTTTTGTTTTCAAATTTGACTTGTGTCATTCATTATGAGCACCCTCCCCGTTTTCAGACAAATGCTATGAGTGTGTTCCAACTGCTGCAAGAGTATACTGCAAGTATCCTTTTTGTCCCAGGACACGGAATTAAGTTATCCTGCCATTAGCACCAACTGATAACCTTCTTTCTTTTCACCTACTCATCACTTTCAAAAGTGGCAATGCCACTATGATCGCCATCATAAACAAATGGAGCTGTTCTTCTTCACTTTCTTTTTTTTCTTGAATATATGATGCAACTGAGCAGTTGGTGAATGCGTGGTGATGCAGGGTGAGCTGCGACAGGGCGGGCGGCATGCGGTTCACGATCACCGGCAGCGCGCACTTCCTGCAGGTGCTGATCACCAACGTGGCGGCCGACGGCGAGGTGGCCGCCGTGAAGGTGAAGGGGTCGCGGACGGGGTGGATCCCGATGGGGCGGAACTGGGGCCAGAACTGGCAGTGCGACGCCGACCTCCGTGGCCAGCCGCTGTCGTTCGAGGTCACCGGCGGGAGGGGCCGGGCGGTCACCGCGTACAGCGTCGCGCCGGCGGACTGGATGTTCGCGCAGACGTTCGAAGGCAAGCAGTTCGTCGAGTAGCAGATGCTGCCGGAAAACCGTGCTCCGGCGGTGATTTGTAAGTATAGAATTATACGGGTGGGTTCTTGCTGGATTTCATGTTGGGAGTTTGTGACCCAAGAAGATGAAATGTATTGGATGGCAAGAGAATTCCGATGTCATCATATAATCTTTTGAAGCTTTGTTTTTAAGAAAGGTGATAATCCGAATATGTGCATTAAGAAAAAGACATCACACCGTGCAAACAAGCATTGGAGTTCATCACTATAAAAGCAGCAAATGGCAATGGGATGGCAATTCCGGCAAGTCAAAAAAATTGCATGGTCCTACATGTGAAGAGAGCACACTGCAACACTGAACACCAAAATAACTTGCTTTGGTTCAAAGCATCCATCCAGATAGCACGCAAGTGTTTGAATGTTGGGACTACACAAAAGCCTGCAATGTTTAAGCAAGCAGATATATCCTGCTGCGGCGCTCCTCCAGTAGTGCATTTCAACAAGGCCTCAGGTATCAGCCTCCAAGCAAAAGCATTTTTACCAGCTGGAGTAAAATAGAACAGAGGCAGTGAGTCAAAGAGTGATATTGAAAATCTGGGGAAACATTGAGGGAAAACTACTCTAGCATAATTTTTTAGGCCTATATTGAGTGCAAAAAAAGATGGTATGGTTACCAGACTTACCGTGCGTTTTCATCTACGTCAGTCCTTATGAGACTATCGAGGCCCCCTTCTTAACCTCGTTAACGTAGGGCGAGAGTCATTATCCTCGGTTTGTGAGGAGGCGCCTTCAAGATAATCTGAAAGAATACCAAAAAAACAGAAACCGGATTTATGTTCATGCAAGATAATCAATTAAAAAAACTTGGGGGCCTTGGCTACACAAAGTTCATACCGTCGTCACTGCTGATTGTGTGCACTAACAGGGTGCCATTTGAAGACCTTTCCCCCTTGTTGACAGCTGCTGTGGTAGCCTGTACACTCTTTGAGTACAGAACATGGTTAAGCCATTTACTTCCTGGCTTTTAACATAAAAAATGCATTATACGATCTCACTTTTATAGTCACCTTCACATGTTCATCTGGAGTAGTCCTTTCAACCTCAGAGTTCTCAGACATCCGTTCCTTCTTTGCGGTCTTTTCTTTCTGGGCAACCCTACTTCGCTCTTCATAACCAGATCTCTTCTCGCCTACCACGATGGCACCGCGTCCCATTTCTTGTTGTGGAATCTCATATTTCCCATTGAAGGGTGGCATGTAGCAAAACCTGAAATTGAGACCGCCAATGCTTAAACATGTCCAAAAATATCAAAACAAATAGACTGATGCCTATCTATAAACTTTATTGAGGCAAGATATTGCATTTTCCCCTTTAGAGAAAGTTCTGTAACTGTAATGGTACAAGAGTACTTAAAAATAACTTGAATTGGTCAACGACTTTTAAGCAATTGGTAGCCACGAAATATGCGATGCTAAAATAAAAACAGTAGATTTAATCATCTATATGATAATTCATAAAAGAGAAGAAGATTGCTTTAAAGCGTATGAAAGAAAAAAAAGATGCATTCACGACAACTTCGTCTACGTACAGAGTGTGATCAAGGCGTTGCACAAATCAAAGAGACCGGCACTCTTTGTAAAACTTGATATCTCAAAAGCATTTGATTCGCTTAGTTGGGTATTTCTCATCGAAACATTACAGGACCTAGGTTTCGGCCAAAAATGGAGAGATTGGATCACAACACTATTATTAGCCACCTCATCATCCAAGGTGCTACTTAATGGGAGACCTGGGAAAAAATTCAAGCATGCTAGAGGCCTCCATCAAGGAGACCCACTATCACCCATGTTGTTCATCCTCGCCATTGACCCACTCCATAAAATGGTGGAACTGGCAGCCGGCAACAACATCATAAGACCAATCCTCCCAGAGCAGCAAAGCTACGGTGCTCCCTTTATGTAGATGATGCAGCCATTTTCACAAACCCAGACAAAGAAGAACTACAAAGTATCGGACAATTGTTACATATCTTTGGAGAATGTTCAAGACTCAAGATAAATATGACTAAAATGGAAATATTCCCTATCCGGTGTACCAACGAAACCATCTCAGAAGCTCTAGAGGACTTCCCGGGAAAAATTTCATCCTTCCCTGGAAAATATTTGGGTTTGCCTCTTCACACACACAAACTCAGAAGGTTGGACGTCCAACCATTAATTGACAAGATCGGTGGAAGGCTTCCTGGATGGAAAGGTAAAATGTTATCGTCGACCGGGAGAGAAACACTGGTGAAGAGTGTATTAACATCACAACCAATATATCACCTCACAGTTTTCCCTGCTCAAAAATAGCTGATCAAACAGATTGATCGCCTGCGTCGCAGTTTCCTTTGGAAAGGAGAGGAGCCAGAAAAGGTCAATGGAGGACATTGCTTGATTAAATGGCCAACAGTGTGCACGCCTAAGGACATGGGAGGGCTCGAGATTATCGACCTTGAGAGACTTGCGAGGGCTCTAAGAATGAGATGGTGCTGGTTCCATTGGAAGTATAGCGAGAGACCTTGGGTAGGACTTGATATCCCGTGCAATAAGAATGAGAAAGACCTGTTCTATGCGTCAACAGTAGTAATGGTGGGCAATGGAAAGAAAGCAAACTTCTGGCATTCGGCATGGGTGAATGGACAGTCCCCAAGAAACTTGGCACCACTTTTGTTCCAACGATCTAAAAGGAAATACTTCTCGGTACAACGGGACCTACAAGTAACTACTGGATAGCGCAGGTTTACCCACTCGTGACAGGAGAGGAAATCAGAGAGTATGTGCAGCTGTTTGAGGAAATAAACATGCTACAGCGTGACACTAACGCGGAGGATGAAATATCATGGAGGTGGACAAAGGACGGGGAGTATACCACAAAGAGTGCAAACCGCATACAATTCCAAGGCCAACTGAAGAAGTTGAGTGTCACCCCAATATGGAAAGCTAGAACTGAACCAAAATGCCGGATCTTTGCCTGGCTTCTTCTGCATAGAAAAATCTTAACGGCAGACAACTTGGAAAAGCGGGGGTAGCCTAATGAACCTCAGTGCAAGCTATGCAATTCGGACCTGGAGATACCCACACATCTGTGCAAAGATTGCCCTTACACAATGGCAGTCTGGGACCGGCTGCAGGGATGGTTTTCTCTTAACCACTTACCCCCAGGCAACACATCGCTTTCAATCCACAAGTGGTGAAAGAAATGCAGGAGCATGATCAACAAAAGGAATAAAACTTTCTTTGACAGCCTCATGATATATTTCTGGTGGAACATTTGGAAAGAGCACAACAGACAAGTTTTTAATCATGAAACCAAACCGGTGGAAGACGTCACGTTCTCTATCAAAGAAGACATCCAATAGTTCCAGTTCACCAATAAAACGCATGAAGTCCCCGCGGTTGAGCCAACTTAGCAGCAATTTTCATCTTTTAACGTGGGGTTTTGGAGTGGATCTCGTAGTTGTTGTTGTTTTTTCCTTTCCCCCTTGGAGTGCTATTTAGTTGGTGCAGCGAGAGCCATGTACATAGAGTTGTTTTTTGTTTTATTTTTTTATCTTGTTTGGTTTTACCTCTTCTAATAAAAATTCGGCAAAACTTTTGCCGTCCGTTCAAAAAAAAAGAAAAACTATCACTAGTAAAAGTGTTACAATGTGGTTATTATGTAAAACACGCATGGTAGAAAAAGAGGACACTATTATATGATTACAACATTTTTCCTCAGCTAGTCAGCTATGTAGTATGAACATCCTGCATTATTGCCTGATACAAACCATTAGCATGGCAGAGTCTCTGAATTGAAGCCAGCATTCAACACTCTCCATTTACGACAGCTGGTGCACTGAACCCATTCATCCTCATCCTTGTAACCCTCACCCCCTTCTCTCTGGATGAAGTTAAATAAAGTGAACACAACTTAAAAATATGATAATATTTTCAGAATGATATGAAATAATCTAATTTGAAAACTTAGTACATGTATATAACCATTTAGCTCTTGATGCTTAAATAGAATCAAGGATTGGAAAGAAAGACGTCATCCATTAATGTTTTGTTTATACTAATATGAACATATAGGCACAGAATTATCTAAAAATATTTGCCAGAATAAAGAAAATCTTAAATTCATACCACTTCAAGATTGTCATATGTTGCATCCCAGTATTCATCCACTTTCCTACTAAGCCACTCCTCCAGTTTGGCATAAACTTCACAATCTTTAAATCCTTGTTTATTGTTAAGAACCCAGGAATGGCCATCTTCATCCTGCAAGAGAAAGGACAGGTTAATCCCATACATACAAGTGAACTTCACAGCACAACTCAATGAGATCTGTAATATCTGCAACTCCTATCAGTCCACGTCCTGTGTCCACACTATGCTTTTGGCCTCCAACTCGTTTGTAAGGCTGAAAAGTAAAAACACAATCAAAATTTTATATTAAAAATGTGTACATTTTTTTAGATAATGGAAAAAGTTCCGGCTTCAACCACCTCAAAAAAGGAGGAATTAGTCCACGCTTATTACAAGTAGTAGCATACTACTACACCCACACAAACCAGAGTTCAAAGCAATTAACAAACACATCAAAAACCAATACATAAATTGAAGGACCACCCATGCCAAGTGAAGAAACGTAGAGCCGCCATCTCCAAAGTACAACAAACCATGGTCAGAAGCTCCTTATCATCATCACATCGCTGCAACTTGGCACAGAAGCGGAGCCAATATGTTCCTCTGAATAGTACCTGCAAAAATATCTTTGGTTCGCATTTGTCAAATACTACTTCATTCCTGGTGATCCATATTGCCCAGCAAAATGTTGCGGCCCTATAGATTTGGTTTCTGACCACCCTGTTTGACCCAATGGTTGAACAAGTCATTTAAATTTATAGGTGGAACAATACCAAATACAATATGTAGAGTACGGCATAGAAACTTAGAAACTTGGCATAGTGACATTGGAAGAAAAGATGGTTAATGGTTTCTACAGAATTACAAAAACTGCAGTATTTGTTCCCATTCCAATTTCTCCTAACAAGGTTATTCTTCGTTAAAATGACACTTTTTTAAATACCACATGAAGATTTTGATCTTAAGTGGTAATTTTGTTTGCCAAATTTCTTGTGTGACTCTAATTCCACTATTGACAAGATGCTTATACATTGAATGGACGGTGAAAGAACCATTTTTATGCAAAGACCATAGAAAAACATCTCTCCCATCCTGCAAACTAATGTTCATGACTCTTGCCACCAGATTGTACCATTTTGACAACTTGTTCCCCACTAAGGATCTCCTAAGGGAAATATTAAGTGGTGTTGTACTCAGGATGTCTGCAACAGTGGCATGTTTCTTTCGAACAATATTATACAAGTTAGGATATTGGGATTTCAACGTCTGATTACCCAGCCATATGTCTTCCAAAATTTGGTCTAGGATCCTGAGTTCAACTTGAATCGACCCAAGTTAAGAAACTCATCTTTTACTCCCATTAAACCCATCCAAAACTGCAAATCGCCTTGTTTCTTATACACTTGGGCTAGTGGTCTATTCTTAAGATATTTATTCCGTAACAGTTCTTGCCAAATTCCATCTTCATTACAGAGCTTAAAAAGCCACTTAATTCCATCTTCATTACAGAGCTTAAAAAGCCACTTACTTAACAAGCATTTGTTTTGAATATCCAAATTTACAATCCTCAAATCTCCTTGATCTTTAGGTTGGCAAAGTAAATCCCATTTAGCTAGTCTATACTTTTTCTTATGTTGATCGTATTGCTAGAAAAACCTAGATCTAAAATACCCTATTTTTTTAGGACTTCCCTTGGAACCTCAAAAAAGAAGAGCATAAACATTGGTAAGCTAGACAACACCGAGTTAATCAACACTAATCTCCCCCCAACAGAGAGCAATTTACCTTTCCATCCACTTAGCCTTTTCTCAAATCTCTCTTCAATCATTTTCCAATCCTTTCAATCAAGCTCTTCATCGTTCTCTGACTATGTCAATTCTGTCATCCGTGCCAGCAACCTGTCATGTTAGAAACCAAAGCATCATGTAGTCTATTTGTTTCTAAGGATTTCAACTTCTGAACTGTACTGCTAGCAATATGACTACTAGGCCCTAAAGAAACCCCACATTTGTAATATTATTCTCTACTATATCATCTTGGAAAGAATTAGAAGATAAATTTGCAATTCATTACCTTTTAACTGAGGTTCCCCAAGATTTTCCTGTAGTTTGAGCTTTGCCGCCTTTTCAATCAAATCTTGATCAGCAGCTTCTGCACTCTTGCTAGTTTGGGCAGGAGTGACATGCACATTAGCATTGATGTGCTTCGGATTCACACATGCTGCATCGGCTGCCCCCTCGCCGTCCACCGTCGATAAAGGTTCAGCTATCCAATTGTTACTACTATCACGATTTGGCCTAATGACCACCACTGGATTTTGTTTACCAGTACTTTGTGATGTAGTTCCTGTATTGGGCGTGAGAATTTTTCCATTGATGTCCTGGCCAAACACCAAAGCTTCCTTCTCCCCCAATTTCTCTTTATATTTTTCCTTTTTCTGCTTGTCATTATCACCATCTCTGTCAGGATATATATCCATGTCTATAGGGGTTGGGTTATCAGTATTATCCTCCCTCTCGACTCTAAATCGCAGCTTGTAAACGTATTCTCCAATTACAATATCCACAAGGTCTGGAATCAGACCGGGGTTTTCCACTGCCACTTGCACTCTAGCATTATCATATTGCTTTGTAAACCTCATGTTCACCATCTTAGTTACCCCAAGAATGGAGCCAACTGTCCAGATGATAGGAAATTCCTGCATTAACTCTTCTGATAGCCCTCCGAAATTGCACCCAACATTTTGGAATCTCATATGTGTACACATCCATATCCACTTTCTCTAGCACTTCCATCTTAACCTGAACACATTTTGTTTCCAAACCTCCCCACAACACCATACGCGTAAGCTCGTTACATGACGGGAATGTGGTCGTGAAGGTATTTTGGCACTTCCCCTCGACAACCCAATTGCTAGTGCCAGGTAGGAGTCTCTCAAGCTCCATTGCGATCTGATCCGCAGTCATGGAACCTTCGATGACCTTCACCACAGCTGCCTTTGATTCGGGTTTAGCCTTTTGTTTATCAGTATACGGAATGTAGTAGAAACCTCGACCATCCACTGCATAGCCACACAACGCAGCAGTAGGTTTGGTTGCCTTTGCTTGAGGGCAAGCCTTTGTGACATGAGAGTCAGTAGCAGAAATGTTGCAGCTGATCAATGTGGTACACTCAGTATTGCTAGGGCCTTCAGTTAGACATCGGTAACAGTATGGTTTATTTTTACCTCCAGCCCTTGCTGCCCCTTGCGAAGATGAGTCTGTCTCCATGTGCACGTCAGTGCCAGCATGTGCCATCTCTTCCTTACCAGCACCCAAGGCCGAAGCTATTCCAAGAGATGGTGCTACTGCATCACTTCTCGGATGGTGAACTTTAGGCACCAGTCCAGCCGTCGTCTCACTGGGAGCCGCCTTCGTCTTGTCGCCCTCTGTGGCCGGAGCCCACTGTTGAGGCCTGTGGCCATCAAGTCCGTTGTTCGTGCATGCCGCTTGCTTCGGCCCGCGACCACCATGACCACCCCGGCCACCCCGGCTAGCGCCACGACCGAAGTAGCCGGAGACGTTGTAGCTGCCGTAGTTGTCCTTGCCGTAACCATAGTTGTAGCCACCACAGCCCTTGCCGTAACCATAGTTGTGGCCACCACGGCCCTTGCCGTAACCCCCTCGGCCTCGATAGCTGCCGTTCCCATGACATCTACGATGCCCAAATTGATTGTGGCCTCAGACGGTCGAGCCCCCTGTCCTGCCGAAGCCGCAGGGGTCGTGTTCCTCGGAACACCGGCGGCCACCTCCTTTGTCATCGTGTCGTCCAAGATGGAATTGCCGCCAGAGGGAACAATGTCAGCGTAGGTACGACGTTTGGGTTGCGATGCTGGCGGCGCGCTACGACGTGTAGGGTTCCTTCGCCCTGTGCCAGTCCGTGAGAACAAAGCCACCAGACCTGGTGTAGGCCGAAACCATCGACCAGGCCCGATAAGCACCTGACGTTGGCTCACCTCTTCCTGTGAACTTGTTAAAGGTTTCGAAATTTGGATCGGTACTTCCTTAGATGTCGCCTCAGTTTCCGAAATTAATGGCTGTGATACGAAATTTGAAACAGATTGAACGTCGGCATGATTGTCCCTGGGTACTCCGGCGGACCTCCGAGCATCTCGGCGATCACCGGTGATAAGCCCTTAGAGACGGCACGGCTCCGAGTAGACAACTTTGTGGTGCTCAACGCCTTATCAAACGCATCCCCTAGAGTTCTCGGCGGAGACACCCTAGGAGGAGGGACAGGCCCTTGCCAAGGACGCCCCTTTTCACCTTGCGTTGAACCATGGCATCGATGATCCGGTTAGCCAGTGGTGCTTTCTGATCTGCGGATTTACCTTGTGAACTCGTCGGCGTTGGAGACGACAGCTCCTTCTCCGCCTGGTCGAGGTCGGCCAACGAGAATCCAACGCTTCTCGCCTCCGAGATAAACTCCGGCGTCGACAGATCCCTCTCGGCCTGCCTCATAGTCCGAATCACCGGCCGACCAAAACTTGGACGCCAGCGGTTCCACACCATGACGCCACGATGGCTTGCCTGAGGCATCAGCGGCCAGCGCCACAGCCGCGAACAGGGCCTGCCTCGCCCTGGAGCATTCTTCCTCGGTGTACTCCGTCTTCTCGGAGCTTTCCTTCCCAGACTCCTGCCTACGCTGCGCTCTGGCCAGCAGCCCCGGCGCAAGCGTTAGCCGCCGCCGGCGCGGCGGCATCCACAGCACGGCCGGGCCGGACGCACAAAGCGGTGGTCGGCCCTGCCGGCGTCGAGCGCTGGCCCCTAGCCACCTACGGACCAATATGGTTCAAAAAAAAAAAAGCTTAAAAAATGTGTACATATGAAGAGGTAAGCTGTCATACAACTATGTACTGCAGAACACAAAGCCAAAGAGTGCAAATAGCATGCAACAACAAAACAAACTTCTACAGCTAAAAATCCTCAAGAAGTTTCTGCAAATAATGGTTACATTTGACATGTATTTTCCATTATCAACACAGGCTAATTAAGCTACAATTCACTCTCCAAAACTACTGTAACAAGCACTGTGACTATTAATACTAGAACAGCTAATCTCACCTCTATTAGATGACCATGCCAGTACAAAAAAAATCCCACAGTTCATTCTCTCAAATTCTATCTTGCTCATCCCCAGAGTTAATACAATAGTCCTTCCCATAATTTCACCAGACATAATAGAAGTATTGTTAAGGGTCTTTGCCAAGGAACGGCTTTTGACCTGCCAAGAAAAAGTCCAGCAAATGAAAACAGGAATGTAAATACAACATAAGTAGAAACAAATATAGCACATGAACATTTACCAAAGACCCTTGGACAGAGATCTTCATATGAGGATTCAGGAACATAACCTCCAAATATGATTGAAGAGAATAATCCAATGGCACCTATGAATATTATTGTTGTGGACAACTTCTTTGGCAAGAAGTTCCACCGTAGAGCCAAAGGGCCGGCCTCTTCAGGCGCCGCAAGTTAGTTAGGCACAGCTTAGAGATAGAATCATAAACTTCAGGGATTAGAGCAGGAGAAAGATAGGTCTTAAGCTCAAAGCCTCCTAGGGAGGGCGAGCAGGTTCTGTCAATCTGCTATTGTACTCATCGCCAATCAACTAGCCATATCAATTATACATGAAAGACATGTAATCTGATTGCACAGAAAGAATCAACGAGACGAAATTAAGAATCATTGCTAGTCATGACTTTAACGAAAGTTTATGATTCAGTTCCTTCAAAATCAAAGTCGTGTAAAAGAATCTGAGTACTCAATTGTGACAGTGAGAAGGCTTATCACTAAGCCCTCATAAGCTACCAGAAACCAAAGCTTCCAAGCAGTGTATATAAAAAATGTCATAGCAACCCATCACAAAGCTTCAAATGAATTACAAGTTACTGTAATGAAGCTGAAAGGTTATTGGTGAAAAGTTATGGCTACCTTGTTACTTAATTGTCCTTGACGTGATCTGACTCTTCTCGAACGGATTAGTATGTCTCCACGACCTTTGTGCACAGGATTTTCAGAAGACTTCCCAGAATTCCACTCCAAGGTGTAATCTGTACCCCATTTATCTAAATTCCATATATAAATTTGAGTTCCAGTACCTTCTTCACCAAATAGCCCTATCTTTTCTCCAAGGTAATACTTGGTAAAGGGAGAAAAATACTTAATAGCATTCAGGTGATATTTTGCAGTAGCTTCAGACTGGATGCTCAAATCAAGTTCCATGTGTTGCCCTTCCTTCCGATATGTGTAACCACGGGGATCTCAACATTCTGCAACAAATGATCCAATGGTAACTTTAAAGATCCTCAAAAGAGTGATATACTAAGAATAAAAGCAATAACTGGAACAACACTTACACCCTTTCCTTCATTAAAAGACTGCGAAAGAAAGGCCACTGATCTGGAGGACGAAGTTTGGGTAAGCACTACTACATCTTTGCCTAGTTTCATAGCGCCAGTCTACAAATAGCATCCAGAAAGCAGTAAAGTTGGCAATAACAAAAAATTTAACGTTGATGAAAAAATAAATTGTTTTAACATCAATAAAACTGTGCATGCAAACATTTGGTATAATGCAACTGCATACATGATAAAGCATGAACATATGAAATAAGTGTTTAAATATGAATATTGTGCCAATTCCTGCCATTGCCAGCCAGGAATTCTCAAGTGGCCACACTAATAGTTTTTTTATGTCATTGCTTGTATAACTAAAAAAATGCACATTCCTAGTCAGTATAGCTTACAGTGCAAAAAGGATAGAAGGTATAGCAACTTGGAACATAGCATAAGCATTGTGGAGAACAACAAAACTACAGTAATGATGAAGATTGCAGCATTGACAGTGTATTAAAGAACAGCTAGGGACTCCTGATAGCACAAACAAACTCTCATTTGCTCAACAGCATGACATATACATATATATAAGCTCCTACAGATAAAACAGTTTGAACTAAATATTGCCAATAATTCGGAAAACAAATTCTCAGTGGAACATGTTGCATTTATAATTAGAATTTGAAGCATCTTAGCATTAGAAGGTCATCTATAAGATAGATCACATGAACAATGAGGATATCACAAGAAGAGGGCAACCTAGAAAAGTGAGTAGAGATATTATTATACTTAAATAGAAGAAAATGAAGCCATTCTCCAGAAAATTACTGAGATGTACCTTGAATCCAACTCCACATCTCCCAAGCTTATCCTAGCAATGTTTATTCGGTCCCTTGTTGCCAAAAGATATCATTCTCATCATGTCATCATAGATCATTCCAATACCATCATCAATTATACATAACACAGGAACATATGTCTCTTCTTTCTTCAAAAACATAGATTCTATGGAGATATCCAACCTTCAAGAAAGAAAAAAGGACAGCAAACAAGAAACAACTAGTTAGCACAAAAAAAATAGACGAACAACTCTCCATGTTCCATAAGACATGTTAGTAACAGTAGCCCATGCTCCTGCTAAGGAAATATCTTGCAGCAAGACATATTATGGAAAGTACACATAAAAACAGGGTCTTTTTTGTATATAGGGTGGTACATTTACAAATATGTATGCCTCACATTCACATGGAAGGTTAAAATAAGACTCAGATTTACCTTACATTTGTTAGAATATCTAGAATAGGTTTTATTCAATTGTAATTGGTTCAAACTCTGCTGGTCATCTTTGGATGGTTCGGTTGCTTAGAGATAGGTTTTGTAAAGCATCTAAATCACATACGATGACAGCGTCATGTATATCTCTTGGCTATTGCTTCCTATATAAACACGCACCCGTGGTAGGCTAAGATAGGCAACCATGTTTTCTCAAATTCTTACATGGTAATCAAAGCATCCTCTTCCACAAACATCCAAAACCTCCACCACATTACCCATGGCGTCTACTTCATCTACGCGGGCTCAGCTAGGGGTGGTTTCCGAGAAATTAACTCGGGACAACTACCTTCTATGGAAGGCTCAATTCCTTCCTGCAATTCGAGGTGTTCAACTCATGGGGATCCTAGATGGATCTACCCCTGAGCCGCCTAAGACCTTGGAGGTGGCCAAGGCGGACAAGACAAAGGAGATTGTCCACAATCCCAACTATGATTCGTGGATTGCAAAAGATCAGCAGGTTCTGAGCTATCTGCTGAATTCTCTTACAGAGGAGGCGCTGGTGCCGGTGGCGACGATGACTACCTCGGCAGAAGCATGGGAGGCGCTTGAAGCTATGTTCTCGGCGCACTCCAAGGCAAGGATTTCAAATCTACGCATGCTGCTTTCTACAACCAAGAAGGGCAGCATGACCTCATCGCAATACTATACCAAGATGTGCGCCTTCAAAGATGAGCTGGCTACGGTTGGTAAGGTGATAGATGACGACGAGATGGCTCACTTTATTTTGAACGAGATTTTGAATGCAATCCGTTTGTATCATCTATGCTTGGTTGTGTTGGATCCGTTTCTTTGAGTGAGTTATACTCTCAATTATTAGCCTATGATATGCACCTAGAGATGTACCATGAAGGAGGACAGTTTCAGTCATCTGCTAACATGGCTGGAAGAGGGCGCGGTCGCGGTCGTGGCAATGGTCGTGGTCGAGGCAGAAGCAATGGTGGCCGCGGTGGTGGTAGCCAGAACCGTGGTAATTATGGTCCAAGTAACACATCCCAGCAAGGGGCCGTAACACCAAGATTATATGTCAGATCTGCAAGAAGGGAGAACATGAAGCATCAAGATGTTGGTATAGATATGATGAGGATGAAGAGCAGTAGCAAGATTACAAAACAGCAGGGGCGGCTACCACTGGTTATGGCTACGACACAAATTGGTACGTAGATAGTGGAGCCTCTGATCATGTTACTGGTGCACTTGAGAAGATGACCGTCCATTACAAGTACAATGGATGGGATCAAGTCCATGCTGCAAACGGCTCAAGTATGAGAATTAGTAACATTGATCTTACAACTTTATATACCCCTAGCAAAAATTTACATCTTAGAAATATTCTTCATGTTCCTAGCGCCAGTAAAAATCTCGTCTCTGTTCTCAAACTTGCCAAAAACAATGATGCCTTTCTAGAATTTCATCCAAATTTCTTTTTTTTATTAAGGATCAGGGAACGAAGAGAATTCTGCATCAAGGTAGATGCTGGGGCGGCCGATATCCTTAGAGCCGCGGTTGTCCATTGAAGGTCCCAACAAGCAAGTTTTTGGAGTTAGTAAGCCGTCAACATCTAGATGGTATAGTAGGCTTGGTCATCCAGCTTTTCTTATTATAGAAAGAATTCTTAGTTTGAATAATCTTCCTCATGATAGCAATAAAAATTCAGATTCCATCTGTAATTCTTGTCAAATGGCCAAGAGCCGTCAGTTGCCTTATCCTTTGTCAAATAGTATGTCTGAATTTCCTCTTGAGTTAATCTTCTCGGATGTCTGGGACCAGCGCCCATGTCAGCAGGGCGGTATACATATTATGTTAGCTTCATCAATGATTTTAGTACATATACTTGGATATATCTCATTAAGAAAAAGTCTGATGTCTTTCAAGTCTTTCAGGACTTTCAACAACTTGTTGAGGGAAAATTCTGTAGGAAAATTAAAGCAATGTAATCATATTGGGGTGGAGAATATGAAAAGTTGAATTCTTTTTTCCAATGCATTGGTATTTCTCACCAAGTCTCATGTCCCCATGCTCATCAACAAAACGGTGCTGCTAAAAGGAAGCATTGTCACATCATTGAAGTTGGACTTGCCCTTCTTGCTAATGCATCTATGCCTTTGAAGTATTGGGATCATTCCTTCTTAACAGCTACCTACCTCATAAATCTCCTGCCAAGCAAAGTTATCAACTTCCAAATGCCTCATGAGCGTCTTCTTCAAGAGAAGCCTATTTACACGTCCCTAAGAACCTCTAGCTGCACATGTTTGGCCCAATCTCCGACCATACAATACCCACAAATTAGCCTTCCGCTCCACATGGTGTGCCTTTCTAGGGTATAGCTTCATGCACAAGGGGTTCAAGTGCTTCGACATATCCATTGGCCGTATCTACATATCTAGGGACGTGGTCATTGATGAAGATGCCTTTCCTTTCGCCCAACTTCATCCAAATGCTAGGGCTCAGCTTCACAAAGAAATTGTGCTCTTTCCAAGCCATCTTCTCAATCCAGGGGGTATAGGTTGTATTACTAATGCTACTAATGTCTCCGGTGATATATCTATTCATGCGCAGGACATAGATGAAAAAAATTTGGTGCAAAACAGTGCAGAATCGGCTCTATTTGATCTACCTGTGGTTCCTGGTGCTGAATCCCATGACGATCTGGCAGCGCCTGGCATATTCGGTTTCGATCCCCGTGTGGATCCTCCTCCAACCTCGAGCGCTACTGGGGCGAATCTTGGCTTGCCGCGTGGGGGGGGGGGGGGGTTGATTCTCCTGCGCCCGCACCTATGCCCGGCACAGAAGTCTCGCTCCGCCACGCATCCCTGTGATTCCCGCACCTGCGCATGTGCCTGTGGGATGGACTCCGCTTGCACCCGGCGTTACAAGTCCTGCTACGCCACGCGTCCTTGTGTTTCCCCCGCAGTCGGCCGAAGCTGAGATGGGCGGATCTTCTGTGGCTCAAGTTGGATCAGATGCTCCAACGCCAGCAGTTCAAGCTGAGCCCTCTCCTCCACAACGGCATACACGATCGCAACATGGTATTATCAAGCCTAAGAACTTCACTGATGGAATAGTTCGATGGTTAAATTTCTATGCTATAGGAGAGCCGGAAAATTTGCAGGAAGCTCTAGCAGATCCCAAGTGGAAAAAGGCAATGCATGAGGAATACACGGCATATGAAGAATCAAACCTGGCATCTTGTTGAAGCAAAGCAAGGAAGCAACCTGATTGATTGTAAATGCATTTACAAAATTAAAAGGAAGGCAAATGGGACAATTGACAGATATAAAGCACGCTTGGTAGCAAAAGGTTTCAAACAATGCTATGGTATTGATTATGAAGATACATTTAGCTTGGTGGTCAAGATTGCTACAGTGCAACTAGTGTTGTCCATTGTTATTTCCAGAAATTAGTGTTTGAGACAATTGGATGTTCAGAATGTGTTCTTACATGGCGATCTGGAAGAGGAGGTTTACATGAAGCAGCCGCCAGGTTTTGAGAGTGCTCATGGTCCACATATGGTGTGTCGACTTGATAAGGCTATATATGGCTTGAAACAAGCTCCAAGAGCCTGGTATGCAAGATTAAGTTCTAAACTTATTAATCTTGGTTTTAGAACATCAAAATCAGATACTTCTCTATTTATCTATTAAAAATCAGAAGTTATTATTTATATGCTTATATATGTGGATGACATTATTATTACTAGCTCATCTAACGAAGCTATGATGGCCTTGCTACTTGATCTTAAGAAAGATTTCGCTTTGAAAGATCTTGGTGACTTGCATTACTTCTTGAGAATAGAAGTTCAACAAGATAGTCAAGGCTTGTGACTGTCTCAAGGAAAGTATGCTCAAGAAATCTTGACAACAGTTGGCATGACAAATTGTGAGGTATCTTCTACATTGTTGTCAACATCAGAAAAACTTTCATGTCATGAAGGAAAGTTGCTAAGCTCTGAAGATAGTACACGGTATAGAAGTATAGTTGGGGCATTGCAGTCTCTCACGCTTACTTGACCTGACTTGACTTTCTCTGTTAATAAGGTGTGTCAATTCTTGCATGCACCTGCTAGTGATCACTGAACAGCTGTCAAGAGAATTCTTAGATATGTTCGTTACACTATGGACATTGGTTTAAATATTAAGAGGTCTAGCTCAATGGCGTTAAGTGCCTTTTCTTATGCAGATTGGACCGGTAGTGTTGATGATAGAAGATCTACTGGTGGCTTTGCAATATTTTTGGGACCGAACCTTGTATCTTGGAGTGCTAGGAAGCATGCTACAGTTTCAAGGTCTAGTACGGAAGCAGAATACAAATCTATGGCCAATGCTACAGACGAATTAATTTGGCTGGAGTCTCTACTTGGTGAACTTGGCGTCAAATTGCAACAGCTACCTATTCTATGGTGTGATAATTTGGGAGCTACCTACTTGTCTGCAAATCTAGTGTTCCATGCTAGAGCAAAGTATATAGAAATTGATTTTCTTTCTGTAAGAGAACGAGTAATGAAGAAGCAGCTGCAAGTCAGGTTTATTTCTACCAAAGATCAGGTTGGTGATGGTTTTACCAAGGCATTGCCGGTCGGAAAACTTGAAGAGTTTAAAAGCAATCTAAATCTCAAGCGCAAGAGGAATTCAGATTGAGGGAAGTAGAATATCTAGAATAGATTTTATTCAATTGTAATTGGTTCAAACTCTGCTTGTCATCTTTGAATGGTTCGGCTGCTTAGAGATAGGTTTTGTAAAGCATCTGAATCACGTACGATGACAGCGTCATGTATATCTCTTGGCTATTGCCTCCTATATAAACACACACCCGTGGTAGGTCAAGATAGGCAACCACGTTTCCTCAAATTCTTACAACATTGACATTTATTTTGTGCTCCCTATTTCAATTAATTTCTTGAAATACTAGTGGGAAACCTTTCTTAGAGCCAAATCGTAATATCTTGTTACTAAATAATAAATAATTTCTTACCTAACTATGGATCCCACAAAGCGACACACCACATTAACCATTGATGGTAAACAATATCAAAAAATGATTGCAATAAATTCAAACAACCAACTTGTGATTGCTGAAGACATAAGCATACCTAGATGCATCAGCATCTCTGGAGTTGTCAATGAGTTCTGCTAATGCTCCAAAGATCCAACAATCATGCGCCTCACCAAGTGTTCGCAAGAAACTAGGGTTTGAAACAAAGAAATTCTTCGTACGTAGGATTAGTTGTTCTTTTGTTTCCTAATCCAAAACTCTAGGGCGATGTTGAACTGACACGAATGGTGAGGATTTTGACACGGGACTATTCACCGGCCTGTCTCACTGGTGGCATAATATAAGGTAAACAAGAGAATTGTCAGTTAAAAAAAATCAAATCATCTAGTTCAAAGCAAACATAGTTTGTTATTAAGAAACAGGCAACCTAAGAGGAACTAGGTGGCATTGTAAATAAGAAGAAATAGATCATCACCAGATTTTTCATTTTTGTCCTGCCATCTGTTTGCAGTGCCCTGGACTAGTTTGTTCTCGCTCATATCTGAGCACCGCATACGAAAAGGTAGTGTCTTCATCAGGTTGAGGAGCAAGAATGTGAAATTTCGAGGACCCAAATGTAACAACACCAGCCTTCAAAAACCAATGAGAAAAGAAAGGCAAGTGCCTTCCAATTAGAGAAAACGAATAGAGCTACTAGTGGTTAGTGTGTTGCAACAATATACTACACTGCATGCTCATTTGAGGGCAACAAAATTCCTGCATCAATATTTTAGTTGATTGAGGGCACCTTCCCATATTTTACTTAAGCCAGATATCCCTACCATTACAGCCCATTTCAAATTGTAATCTCCCGGGATGATAATTTGGAAGGTTCATCTCAGTATTTTAAACGGGTAATATAAACATACCAAACGATAGCTTAGTGAGAATTTACAAGGTAGTATTTGTACAATTAATGCAAACGTGAAATTATTTACCTTTTTATTATCCCGAAGGAAGCGCATGAACCTGTTCCATTCAAAATTCTGACGACTATCTTCCGGAGCAGGAAGCAGAGAAAATTTTGGAAAATCACTCTGCTGGCATATCTTAGTAGGCTCAAATTTAGAAATTGACCAATCCAAGGGCCTGTGACAGGACATCATAGATTACTCGGCAATTCTGATTTCATAGGGTACTCACTGGTGCAAATAAGCTAAATCTACACATAGATGTGAAAGGTAGAGATACAACATACTTCTGTAAAATTTTACACAAAACCATTCGAGTGGATAAAGCTAGTGTTAAACATAAGGGAAAAAGTTTTGTCCTTCACAACATCAGTCAAATGCCCAGCCATCCACAATAAAATAAAGCAATGTGCAATAGTATGCTACAGAAAACATTAAACATTCCTTTTTCACCAGTAAGTTTTGTCCAAGCAAGTACATGAAATAGTCAGTAGAACTATTTAGTTAGAAAAACTATTGACTTACACTTCAATCGGGAAGATCATAAACTTTGGCACGGCATATGTTCTTACAATCCATTTTCAGGAACACGTAGTCCAAACTGGCTCCTACTAGAAAAACATCCTCAAGGTCAAAATTTTGATAAACTGTAGACTCCCATACAAAAAAAAAAAGGAAGTTAGGAGAACAACTCCAAACTAGGGAATGCCACTATTAGTAAATTGATGTTAAAGTTCAAGTTAAGAAAAACATATTCAAATTGAAATTTGAACCCTCTCCGAGCTCATGATCCCTCATTTAGAGATTGAAAGTACAAGGCCCAAAGCTACAAATTGTGATGTGCACTTACGAGTAAATGTCGGAGTTGTTTAAATTATACTACAGTTTGGACCCGTTCGATGTGCAAATTTTGAGCAGAACAAGTAGATTTTCCATGCTTGTTATTATTACTGATTAAATAATCCTTTTGGAGCCTCCACGTTAATGTTCATGAGATGCGCTAAAAAGGAAGATAAATCATAGAAACTCTTATAAAAATAAGAAACATATTGCCATCAACTGGATAGACTCTAATCATCATTGACGATAGTAGTCATTTGGATCTATTCCATTTTCCCAAAATTTATCCTCCTATGTCATCATGAAAATCATCTAAAGTAACCCTAAATGTATGTCTAAATTACCCACCCCTTCCATTATAAAAAATAACCAAACGTCCCCCCTAATCTCATCTAAATTACTTGCTTACGCTATTATGAAAAATAATATGAAGTAACCCACTTAATCTCTCTACGCAAATTACTCACCCCTACCATTATTATAAATAATATAAGTAACCTCTAATCCTGCATCTAAATTGCCTACCTCCGTTTTCATAAAGAAGAATGTCCCAAAGTACCCTTATCTGCTTCTACGTTACACATTTCAGCTATTGTTAATATAGAAAAAGAACTTAACGTATACATGGATGCATGATATACGTCACCATGCAAATTAAAACACATATATGCATGTATGCAAGAAGCTATGATCATATCACTTTCTATGTTAAACACATAATTGAAGCTAAGGTGTCAACTAAATACACATCAAAAGCACATTCAGGTGTGATACAAAGTGGGGAACGATGAATAGGGATGGAAAAATATGTAGAATAATTGGTAACTATAGTCTATCACAACTGAATAAAGATAAGAAAATAATTATATAAGTATTATGTTAAAATATGAACAAATGAGAGTGCAACAGTAGGAAACTTAGATCGGCTATACGGGATCCGCATTTATTAATGAATTACTTACGTCTCTTAGAATTACTATTACTACCTCATGTAAGAAGACAAATTGACTAGTTGATATAATCTGTTCATGAGAACCTCTACAGAAACTATGTGCTTATTTCATTAACAAATAATCATTAATACAAGAATTAATGATACCTTCTTTATTATGTGGTGCTCCTGCTCCACTTCCCATTTCCTTTTCTTCCAATGCTGGAAATGTGAAAACCATTGAAACTGCAATAGATTATCCTCAAATTGCAAGATCATGCATCTACGTCTAAAGCAAACTGAACCAAAGGTCCAAAATACTGAACCACACTCCAAAGATTGACCACAAAATAAAGGTATGAATAATATCCCTTTCCAAGACGCATGCATGCAAAAGCTCCCCAAATGCAGATTCGGGGAGAATGCGGCCTACAGGGATCTAGGGATTGGGCAACGCGGCCTAAATTTAGTGATGCCCCCCTACCGCCGCTCGAACAATGGAGTCCCCTTAACCCCTCCTTGATTTTTTTTGAAGAATGAAGAAGAAGGTAAGGGAGGTAAAAAAGGAGAAGAAGAAAGAATCCCTCCTAACCTCCTGAGCTGGATCCACCACTGGAACCACATCTGGTATTCTAGTACTGGATCATCGTGGCCTATTGGCCTTGTTTGAGGCTCGAGGTCTTGCAGCTGCATTTGCAATTGGTGTGTTCCAAGGTTGATTTTTGTTAGTCGAGTTATCTGAAATGTGTGTCTCATAAATTTGTTACTCGAGTACTCTAGAGTGTGCAGGAACTAGGTTTCTATTTTCTAAAAAAGATCTTATGATCTGTAGTATCGCTAGAGTTTAGAGTCGTTATTGGAGTAGTATGATACATTTTGGAGTTATCTTGAATCATAACATGCATGTACTGTAGCGCTTCCGTGTGCCCAGAGGAGGCGGAGGCGAGACGAGGGAGGGAGGCGAGGACTTTGGTTGCTAGCCACCTTTGGCAAGTGTGGTAAAGAAATTTGAAACCACACTTTGCTATGGCAAAGGGAATCTTGCCACATTTTTTGTCTTTATGACATGTGGAGCTCAAAGAATCTTGCCAAAGGATAGTTGTTGAACCAAACACTTGTCAACTTGATCAAATTTATCTAAAATTAGGTATGGCAAAGTGTGACCGGGAATAAACATCCCCTTTGTCCTCGAATGCAGCAGCAGCAGCGTGCAAGAGGAGGAGCACGGGCACAGCGAACTCGGATGGGCCGATGGGGTATACGAAGCTTCGACGAGAAACCCGGACTTGTGGTCACTGGTGTGTGACGGAGCTGCCCTCCGGTTTGCGCGGACGACGACGGGCGTGCGGCGTGCCACAGCGTGAGCGTGGGGTTTTTCATCCAGCCATGCAATTAATTAGGCTGATGGGTGCCAGACACTATTCTACCAACTGTTTGTACTACACGCAGGACGTCAAGACGAGAGAACAGTAACAACAAAGGAGGATAAGTGTGGTTGTATGTGCATTCGCACGTGTTGTTCTCGGGGTACAGAGGCTCAGCTTAAAAAAATAGCTCCACTTCACCGACTCTAAAAAAAATAGGAATTTATGTACCTGTTGGTTACCGGATGTAAATCCTGTTTTAGGAATTGTAGGAACTAGTAGGAATAGTCACTCTTGCCCTTGGATGATTTTTTCCTGCGAGCTACGGTACCGAGTGGTGCTACAGTACCCGCACCACTACAATACATGAGGCGCTACTGTACACATTTCTGCTATGCTTCATCTTATTTTTACTCATGAAAAATTTTCATATTGGAGAATATAGACAGCATTGATCCGATAAAAATTTAATATACCTAATAGGTGGCACTAAATGATATTATAAAATCAATCACACCAACATTAACTTAGTTCCAAGCAAGAGAAAGGGCGGTGGCCAACTCATCACGAAATACATCCATAGTTGAAGCATTGGCATCGAAAGTAGACCGGTCGGACGCCAAGGGAGAAACTGCATATTTGTTATACCTTTCCAGGATAGTAGGTATGTAATTAGGATCACGATCAAACCGATCAAAGTCAATGTCTCCACCTCCATGTTCACGGATACAATTGTGAAGGACCATAGTAGCCACAACAATCATCTTTTGCTTGTACATGGGGTACGATGGTATTTTGTAGAGAATTTGCCACTTCATTCTTAATAGTCCAAACGATCGCTCAATAACATTGCGAATAGATGAGTGAACACGATTGAACCTTTCCGCGGGAGTCTTTGGTTCCATACCCCTATGCCATTCGAGTAAATGATATCTTTCACCCTTGTAAGGAACTAGATACTCAAGGCGATTAGGATAACCCGCATCAATGATATAGTATTTGCCTGCAAAATGAGAATCTAATAAAAGTTATTATTTGTTCAACATTAGGACAAGTAAAACATAAATCATATAAAACATATAAAGCCGCCGGCCAGAGCTTCTTTAGGACCTGGGTGGCTGTCGCTGGTCAAGGGGTGCCCGCTCCCGACCACGCTACGCCCGCCCCTGAGAGCCGGCGAGTGGAACGGACTCTGGCCAGCGGAGGTAGCGGCACGTGCGGCGTTGGCGGCGAGAACTCTTTTGGCGGCGTGGGCTTGGGTAAAAGTCGATCCTGTTGGAGGATTACTCACCAATTTGCTAGGATTGAGGAGTCGAGGATCATCCTCGGCATCCATCTTGCCGATTTTTTGAGAGTCGAAGGAAGGGGAGAAGGCGGCGGCGGCAGAAGAGAAACAGGCGCGTGGGGGAGGAAAGCCTCGATCCAGAAAAATTTGGAGTTAGTCCCTAGATCTACCTTTTTTCTGAAGTTGGTGCTAGTGGAGCTGGAGGTGTTTGGCAAGATGAATATGAAGCGGAGCTGCAAAACTTGGAGCGGAGCAGTCCCAAATATACCCTTATAGCTTGAATACATGCCTTCAGGAGAAAGGTAGAATCTGGGACTAGAGGTAAGAGTGGCTCCACGCCTCCACCTGCTATTTATGCCTTTCCTTTCCTAGCGCATATAGGCGCATATCTAGTTCATTTGATGTTTATCTCATGATCCTAGTTGATTTGACGTGATTTCCCGATGAATTTACTAATCTCAACATGCTTAAGCTACAGGTGGATCAACCCTGGACATCTTGCGGTCGAGGGATTGGATTTATCATAAATAGGCTCATCAACCAATTAAAAACAATGAACCAAAAGGCTGGCTGGTTGGCTGCTGCTTTGCAGCCAGCTGGCTAACAGCTGTCGTAGTCCAAACAGAGTAATGGTCAGGGGATGTTTGGATCTTTAGTCCGGACTAAAATTCATATCACATCGAATATTTGGAGGCTAATTAGGAGGATTAAACATGAGCTAATTATAAAACTAATTACACAGATGGAGGCTAATTCCCGAGATAAATCTATTGAGCCTAATTAATTCATCATTAGCACATGTTTAACGTAGCACCACATTGTCAAATCATGGACTAATTAGGCTTAATAGAGTCTCGCAAATTAGCCTCCATATGTGCAATTAATTTTGTAATTAGTCTATATTTAATACTCCTAATTAGTATCTAAACATTCGATGTGATAGAAATTTTAGAAGGTTCTAGAGAACCAAACACCCCTAAATGACAGTGGTGGAAGTCTGCGATGGTGACGGTGAGGGGTGGCGGCTGCGGTGGTGACGGTGAGGGGCGGCGGCTGCGATGGTGATAGACGGTGTGTGAGCTAGGTTGGTGCGTGAGTTGAGGTTAGGGCTGTTGTTGGGCTGTGTTGGCCAGTTCTGTCCTTTTTGGGCTCAGTCAGCCCTTGATGTGTTTTGAGGCCCACTGGTTAAATTAAAGGTCTGCGTGAGTTGAGGTTAGGACTATTGTTGGGCTGTGTGGGCCAGTTCTGTCCTTTTTGAGCTCAGTCAGCCCTTGATGTGTTTTGAGGCCCATTGGTTAAATTAATAACATGGCATGCGAACGCGTGAAGATGGCGATACCGATGAAGTAAAAGTCAAATATCCATCCACAGTAGTAAAAAAAGAGTAATGTTCTTGCACATCAACACGCTCTGTAAGTAAACTTTGCTTTCTGGTTCTTACTATGGTAAACGACAGCAAATTGCCTAAATATGAGCAACTGGGAAGCAGCTGCAGCTGCTTTGAGCATGCAGCCGAGCGGCTTGTGCAGCCACAGCTGCAGCTACAGCAAGGAAACATCGGAGCGGCTTTGTGCACTGTTTGGCTAGTTTGGTCGATTCTGATTCTTAAACCATGACATGCAGCACGAGACGGATGAGAGCGTCGCCGCTGGCCCCTGGCCGGACCGCCGCCGGAGACGTATGAATGGGCAGAACGGAAGGGGGAGTCCAGCGGGCAGCTGCCCAGCCATCAGGGGCAGAGACGAAGCGAAGGCGTTTGGCAGATTTGCTGTTCGCTTCAGCTTATAAGTCGACTGAAAAGCTGAAACGGTTGATTTGTTGTGAGAGAAAAATACTGTTTGATGGTTGATAAGCTGGCTGAATAAGTTGAAGTGAACATGCCTCAACGAAATTTGGATAGGAGGCAAGGGCACCATGATTCAATTTGGACCGACGTGGACGGCGGTTGGGCTGAGCGGGCTATGACGCTATGTGAATTGGCGATCGATTTGACCTGACCTGAGCAGTTGCGGCGTTTGGCTCCAGCAAATTTTACTGCTGCTCTAGGCCTTGTTTAGTTCCTAATTTGGGAGTGGCAAAATTGGCATTTTGCCATAAATGCGCAACTATAGCATTTCGTTTGTATTTGTGAATTATTGTCTAAACATTGACTAATTAGGCTCAAAAGATTCGTCTCGCAAAGTACAACAAAACTGTGCAATTAGTTTTTGATTTCGTCTACATTTAGTATTCCATGCATGTACCGCAAGTTTGATGTGATGAGGATCTTCTTTTTGCATAGTGCTAAAGTTAGAAATTTGGAGGTAACTAAACATGGCGCTAGTACTCCATCCACATCCAGCAGCAGCTACTCCTGGCAGCTAGAGTATTGCCTAGTGCCTACTAACCACTTGTAGTGCTACTGTTCTTGGAGTAAATACTCTACTGGCTGTTAATTTCCCGATTCCAATGGTCCATCACCACATATACTCTAGAAAACACTATTTTTATCCTTCTCAATGGTGTAGCTTACGACGGATCAGCCAGATTATTGGCACATTGAGCAACCCATCCTAATATTTCGTTTAATTTGCAGACATATGATCCATCACTCCATATCTGTCTTGTTGTCTACGACTTCCCCACCGTTATTAGGGCATACTCCCTTCATTCTAAATTGTAGGTCATTTTAGCTTTTCTAAGCTCATAGATATTATTGTACATCTAAATGTTATTCGTTACACATATATCAGCTTCTGCTGTGGTTCAGACATACAGTATCACTACAATTGATACTACAATTCCGCTAATACTGTCTCCAATCCAACATAGATCATTTTCTACAGTATGTGCAATCAAAACTTTAGTTAGGGGGTGTCTGGATCTTTAGTCCAGACTAAAATTCATGTCACATCGAATTTTCGGAGGCTAATTAGAAGGACTAAACATGAGCTAATTATAAAACTAATTACACAGATGAAGGCTAATTCCCGAGACAAATCTATTAAGCCTAATTAATTCATCATTAGCACATGTTTAACGTAGCACCACATTGTCAAATCATGGACTAATTAGGCTTAATAGATTCGTCTCGCAAATTAGCCTCCATCTATGCAGCTGATTTTATAATTAATCTATATTTAATACTTCTAATTAGTATCTAAATATTCGATGTGATAGGAATTTTAGATGCTCCTCAAGAACCAAAACGGGGCCTTACTTTGGTACCGTGTCCATATACACTTAATTAGCTTTGTCACCTGGCAACTGTGTGAACAGATTCACCGTCTGAAGTGCCTGACACCCATTCCTGAGCTCTGACGTGCCATAAAATTAGAAAAGTGATTTGAGATTCGAGTTCTTCGTTCACAAAAATTGCAGAAGACCATAAGACTTGACTTATAGCCGAGACAAGTCAGCAAGACACAAGCTTACCGCCCAACGCACACAATAACTAGTCTATTCATATTTATTTAATACCTGTTATTTTATTACATGGGACTACCAGTAGAGGGATAGAGAGAAAAGGGTCTTGAATTGGTACGGCAAAAGCATGGTGGGACCCAGCACTTGAATGGGGGAGCCTTCGTTACAGCGTTCAGCTCGGCGACTGCATGAGCGACTGCGTTCTCTCCCCTCCACCTCATCTTGTAGCTGACATGGCGGTCTGCTCTAAGAACGTAGACATTACGTCCGGGCTCCGGCTATGCCCGGTTTAGGTCATATGGCAAGTAGGGACAAGGCATTAATGCATGCCTCGTGCAACATCAGTACATCACACAGTATGAGAAGCCCTGTGCAGATGCAGCAAACAGTAAATAATGCGTATTCCGCTATTCGCACCTCTAAAGTTCAGGATGAACACAAAAAAGGTTCAACGGCCCTATCAGTGGCGACTGGCTAGTGGCTACTGGAGCACTGTGCGCAGCAAAAAACGATCTGCCCTTCTCGCACCCTAACATTGTAAAGCTCACAGGCCAGTTATTATACACACTTTCACCGACTGAAGCTGTCAAGCTGCTAACATTTTGAGAAGAAACACCTAGTTACAAACGACCCACTAATCCACCACTATATTTACAAACACGACAACAGCACTTCTACTGCACAAGAACAAAACTGGTTATACTGATGCAGTGCTCCTCCAATAGTGTGCGTTGAAAGAAGGCCTCAGGCATTAGTCTTGAAGTCCACGCGAAGCATGATACCACAGATGGGGTAAAAGTAGGGGCACCAACAAGCGATCAGAGAGAAAAATCTAGGGAAACAAAGCATAGTGGTTATTACTGGTTTATGGGCTAAAGCCTATGTGAGGGGTAAAAAGGAAAAGGACATGATGGTTACCACATGTTTTCCAATTTCGTCAGCATTTGTAAGTCTTCGCAGCAGGTCCCCTTCTAAGCCTCTTTAAAGTAGGGCGAGGGGCATCATCCTCTGTTTGTGAGGATGCACCTTCAAAATCATCTGAAAGAGGTAGTTTAGTTCATGCAAGATAAACAATTGAATATAAAGGGAATATCAGCTGCACAATCTTCCTACCATCACTGTTGTTCTTGGGCTTTGATGGTACCCCACTTGAAGAATTCTTTCGCTTGTTGACCTCTAGGGTACCCTGGACATTCTGAGTACAGAATGTGATAAAGCTGTCTGTTTACATGGCTTTGATCTTGACCAAAAGAGAGAAAATGTATTGCATGCTTTATAGTTACCTTCGCATCTTCATCTTGAACAATCTTCTCAACCTCAAGGTTCTCAGGCCTCATTTCCTTCTTTGGTGTCTCTCCTTGCTGGGTAGTCTTATTTTGTTCATCGTTGCCAGATCTCTTTTCACCAATCACAATGACACCACGTCCCATTTGTTGCTCTGGAACCTCACATTTCCCATTGAAGGGTGACATGTAGCAGAACCTGAAAGTGAGATCGTCAGTGCTTAAAACCTGTCAATAAAGTACAGAAACAGGTGATGCCCATGTATAACCAACATTATAAACTCTCCCATCTAAAAAATAGCTTGAACTGATCAGTGGATTGAGCTCCCATTATTTAACTGATGAGTACTAAAACTGCTGCATTAACATTTATCTAGATCCAGTAAGGTGAGAAGCCAGCAAGATGATCATCATTAATTAAGTGATCCAGTGTGATTAACATGGTAAATCATTAATTATTCATAGAGTATGGTGTCACGGTAGCCCAGAAGTGCACAATGGTACAACTACTACATATGGATACGAACATCGTGTATGATTCAAGAGAGCATAATTGCTTGATTGATACGTAAAGACACTGCTCTAGTACATTGAACATGTAAACCAATCAGTTGCCATTGCAGCTAAGAAGGGCACAATAATAAAATAATGACTTCATCATATATGAAAATCCTTCATGGTTGCCTGATACAAACCATTCCACTGGAAGAGTGTCTGTATTGAAGCCTGCATTCAACACTCTCCATTTACGACAGCTGCAGCACTGAACCCAGTCACAATCAGGCTTGTGGTGCTCATCCCTTTTTCTCTGGATGAAGAAAGTTAACTAGAGTGAGCACTTCAAAAAAAGAACGCATGTAATCTTTTCAGAATAATATAAGAATCTACAATGAGAATTTAGTCCATATCTAACATGAAAATTAGCTCCCAATGGCATAAGAAGAAACAATGATTGGAAAGAAACTTTCCATCCCATTCCCTGCTATGTTCATTCTATATATTAATATGAACACTTAGCACTTCATGACCCAGTGTGCATGAACAGTAAGGCACATCTAATATATTTCAAAATAAAAGAATCATAACACATACCACTTCGAGATTGTCAAATTTTGTATCCCAGTATTCATCCACTTTCCTACCAAGCCACTCCTCCAGTTTAGCATAAATTTCACAATCTTGAAATCCCTGCTTACTGTTCAAAACCCAAGAATTACCATCTTCATCATCCTGCAAAAGAATAGAGAATTTAATTCCATGGGCTAAACAACAGGACATCTGAATATCTCACACTGAAAAAATAAACAAAGTATAGGAAAGTCATGGTATTTAAAGCATACAATGAGATTTGTGATATCTGCAACTCCTATGACTCCACGTCCCACATCAGCACTATGCTTCTGGCCTCCAACCCGCTTGTAAGACTGAAAAGTGAAACACATGATCAAAAGTAGAACAATACAAACATTTACAGCTAAATAAACTTGAACATGAAAAGGTCAATGTAACTCCTGCAAATAGCTGTTAAATCTAACATGTATTTCCATGCTCAACATAAATGGAACTACAATTCTCTCCAACTCTAATCTAGAGGGCAGAGCAATAATACCATAATAACCAATCTCACCTCAATCAGACGACCATGCCAATACAAGAAAATTCCACAATTTGTTCTGTCCCATTCTACCTTGCTCCTTCCCAGGGTCAATAGAATAGTCCTTCCCATAATTTCACCAGACATAACAGATGTCTTGTTAAGGGTCTTTGCCAAGGGACGGCTTTTGACCTGCCAAGTACAAAACCCAGTGAATAAAAACAGGAATACACTATAATATAGAAAGAAATAATACAATAATATTTACCAAAGATCCTTGGACAGATATCTTCATCCGAGGATTCAGGAACATAACTTCCAAATAGGACTGAAGAGAATAGTCCAACAGCACCTATGAATACGATCCATCAAAGAAGTGAAATGCACGGCAAGAATTGGAAATACAAAGTTAAGAACTTGCCAACCATGGTGTAACCAAAGAAAAAGGTTAGGATCCAACTCAGTCATGCACAAGATTCAGAGTACTCAATGTGTGAGTGACATGCATCCTCATCAAAGTACCAAAGCAAATCTTACAGGAAGGATACAAAACCATGAAAGGCTATAGTATTCCATCAGAAAGCTACAATGAACTCTGGTTTCTACAAGGTGAAATTGAAAATACCCCTCTAAACTCATTTTTAGTATGGTTATCTCTTGCCTCAAAAGAGAAAATAATCGATGAAGAGTTAAAGAGAATACCTTGTTACTTGTTTGTCCTGGACGTGATCTGATTCTTCTTGAACGGATTAATATGTCTCCACGACCATTGTGCACAGGATTTTCAGAAGACTTGCCAGAATTCCACTCCAAAGTGTAATCATTACCCCATCTGTCTAAATTCCATATGTAAATTTGTGTCCCTGTACGCTCCTCACCAAACAGGCCTAACTTTTCTCCAATGAAATACTCATTGAAGGAAGAAAATTCCTTAATAGCACTCAGGTTATATTCTGCAGTGGCTTCAGACTGGACACTCAAATCAACTTCCATGTATTGCCCTTCCTTTCGATATGTCACCACAGGGATCTCAAGATTCTGCAGCAAATTATCCGATTTAAAGATCTTCAATCGAATGTGATATACAAGGGTATAAGGGCAGGCAATAAGAACAACAATACATACATCCTTTTCTTCATTAAAAGACTGGGAAAGAAAGGCCACTGATCTGGAGGATGAAGTTTGAGTAAGCACAATTGCATCCTTTCCAAGTTTCATAGCACCAGTCTACATGTAGCACACAGAAAATAGCAAAGTTAGTAACAACAACCACAATCTTCATACAATATAACTCTGTATGCAAAATTTTGATCGGCCAAGGCTGCAGCCATGATTGAAGTACTGTTCACAGCGCTAGGAAGGAGATCTATGAATCCTGAACCAGGAATTCTGAATTGATAGAACCAATATTTGTTTTGTCTCAAAAAGTAGTGTATCTAAGCAGTGGACATTTTCATTCATCAAAGCTTTTACATCAGAAATGATTGGGCGTGTATCAACTTGGAAGATAACACTGGGCAGAAAAAATCCTAGCTAACAGAAATGATGAATTGATTGCAGATCTCTAAAATTGTCGTCGTAGAACAAATAGATCATCTGGGACTAATTGAATAATGTAAAAACAAATTCTCAACATCACACAAATAAGTGCCTTCAGATAAAACTGTTTCAGCTGCACCATACCAATGGAACATATTGCGTTCGGTATTGGAATTTGAAGTTGAAGGTTTAAAGTACTTCAAGGTAATCTAAAGCATATATCACATCAACAATGAGGATAGAATGGGAGCTCAATCTAACACTGTGACTGTGAGTAGAATACTGAAATTGAGGAAATAAAGCAATTCTACAAGACTACCAAGAGATGTCTACCTTAAATCCAATTCCAAATCTCCCAATCTGATTCTCGCGATGCTCATTTGGACGTTTGTGACCAAAAGAGATCATCCTCATCATATCAGCATAAGTCATTCCATGCCCATCATCAATTATAGATAAGACAGGAATTTTCCTCTGTGCTTTCTTTGAAAACAAAGATTCAATGGAAATACTCAACCTTCCATAGTGATAAACAACAATAAACAATAAAAAGTAGTTAGCATGATCAATGAGGAATAACAGAAAACAGTGCATAAACTATGTTAATAACACATCTTGCAACAGGATTCTGAGAACTACAAATAGTAAGGGTGACACTATGGTGACATTTAATCTATGATCTACCATTCAATTTTTATATTAAGAGAATTACTAATCATTAATGGTTTCATTCTCCCATCGAGAGGTTGATACTAGCAAGAGTCCTATTATTCTTCCTTTTTCTTTGAAAATATTAACCAACTGAGAACCTTTCTTTTTTCTTTTTTTTTTTGACCTAAGTCAGTAGGGGAGGCCCCTACCTATTTTTTTAAAAAACGAGAACATTTCTTAGGGCTACATGAGAATATTGTATTATTAAAATTGGTAAATATTTTCTTAACCAGTGCTTTCATGATACAACATAAAAGCAGATTATAAACTGGACCTAAACTGATTGCAAAATAAAAATCACCATATTCTGATTACAACATCCAGAAGATATGAGCATACCTAGATGCACCAGCATCTCTGGAGTTATCAATGAGCTCAGCTATTGCTCCAAATATCCAGCCAGCATGTGTCTGACTTAGTGTTCGCAGATAACTAGGGTCCGCAACAATGAAATTTTTTTTAGGAGAAGCCATTCTCTTCTTTACTACTGGATTCGAAACTCTAGGACTGTCTTCAATGGACTCGCATGGTGAGGATTCTTGAACTGGTCTATGAAGTCCTGTGACATGTGGATCATGATGCTTGGATGAACTTTCCATCTCCTTGAGGTTTGGTCCACTATCACAAATCTCCTCTTTAAAGTATGGTGGCTTCTTTGAACCATATTGAAATTTACTCTTGTAATACCTCTTTGAAGAATCCATTGCAGGATTATTCACATATCTCCCTGGTGTCATAACATTTAAGAAAAGAATGGTCAATTAGAAAATCAATTAAAATCATTAAAAGTTAAAAAAAATATGTGGTATATTATGTTGAATATCATCAACTTCAAGCATGTACAGCCCAACACAATGAAATGAGAAAGTAAACAATCTTTAGGAAATGGAATGATATCACCCACACAAAAACAAACTGTTAATGATGAAATGCTGATTATGTAAATGTAGCAATGTAGGGCTAGTGAATTATCTTAGGAAAAAAGGAGTTGTTTTCAAGAGGCAGCACAGCAAAACCGCTCACCAGATGTTCCTGCCATCTGTTTGCAGTCTCTAGGGTCATTTCGTCCACATTTGTACAAGAGCACCGCATGTGGAAAGTTTGAGTATTCATCAGGTTGAGAAGGAAGTATGTGGAAGGTTGAAGACTCACATCTAACAATAGCAGCCTTCAAAATCAAAACAAAAGAACAGATTAACTAGATTGTCTGACAATAAAATACAGCACAAACAAACTGCCTACAGTATTTTAGATTGCACAAAAAAATTTGACAGCACATCAGGCCCCTCTCCCTCATCACCTCCCTTTATCCTTACTAATCCAGATGTCCCTGTTGCTATACACTTTATTGTAAAAACTACTTACACCGCACCCAAACAAGATGAGAACTCCAAGAATGGTAAATTGGGCAGTACTTACTCTTAACCCCAATTTTTTAACAAGAGTAACTTAAGATACCAAAAGCTACCTTCTTAATTTAGTATTTTATCACTTTATGTACAGTGTGGAAAATATTTACCTTTTTATTATCCGAAAGGAAGCGCATGAACTTTCCCCATTCAGTTTTCTGACGACGATCTTCGGGATCAGGAAGCAGCGAAAATTTTGGGAACACACTCTTCTGGTATGCTTTAGTTGGCTTAAATGAAATAATTGACCAAATGGTCGGCCTGCAAAAGGAAATCATAGTTGTGATTTTATAGTGCATATACATCAAGGCATGAAAAGAACAGACACATAATGCTTCCATGAAATAAAAAAAATAAGTGGATGAAGCTAATGTTGAACATATAGACAACAGTGTTGAACTTAACCGGTCAAAAGGCCATCCATCCACAGTTAAGTGATGTGCAATAGTATGTTACATAATTATGAAACATTAAATTCCTTTCACCACAAGTTTGGTCCAAGTATAAGAAGTACTCAATATAACTAATTGCTCAGAAAAATTCTCAACTTACACTTCTATGGGAAGGTCGCAAACTTTGGTGCGGCATATGTTCTTACCGTCCTTTTGCAGCAACACATAATTCAAGCAGCCACCTACCATAAAAAACTATATTCTTCAGGACAAATCTTGCAACATTTATTTTACTATATAAATATAGTTGGATAACAAGCCAAAAAGGAAACAATGTTCAAGTTTAAGAAAAACTACACAAATTAGGAACGAAAAGTTTCATGAATAGCATGTGTTCATGAGAGAATTTGGACCCATTCCAAAGTCCAAGCCCGCAATCGATCCATGAGCAATTGGAATTACATGGCTACAACTTACAACTGAATTGCACAGCGTATATGTGGTAAATTATCAAAACTACGGTACAGCTCATAAGAAGATATGGTGCAGTATGTAAATTTTAGCAGTACAAATAGATTTGGTATGATCTCATCAAATTTTGTTATGTAGAACCCAATCTACAAAAAAATGTGGATATTTCATTATAACAAACTGACAATTATCAGTGATACGCATACCTTGATTTTCATGTGGTTGCTCATTCAAATCAAATGTCACACTTCCCATCGCTTCGACTTAACCTGCTAGAATAGCATGAACATTGGAGTGAGACTCAATTATACTCTAAGATAATGCGCATACATCTAACTAAACTGAAATCTAGCCTGCATATTGCACTGAAATGAATCGGTTGTTCAAAGTTGAAAAACAAAATGAAGGTAAAAGATTAAGATTATTCCTAGCCAAGAGGCATGCAAAGCATAAACAGGTCCAGAACTAATATAAAATGTAGCATAATTACTCTTCCTAGATAAAGACAGCAGGATAGTAGATGGGTTTTCCTTTCCGAAACACACATGGAGCTATCTAACCTAGTCCTAAAGTTCTACTGCAGAAATTGCAAAAATCGAAACTGACACAAATGCCAGCAGGAAAATCATATACAGTGAAGTGCAAATTTACATGTCCACGCACATGCTTCGAGGTAACATCAAAATGGAAGATACAGCGAGACAACTAATAACTCATGGAGCTATCTAACCTAGTCCTAAAGTTCTACCGCAAAAATTGCAAAAATCGAAACTGGCACAGATGCCAGCAGGCAGATCATATACAGTGAAGTGCCAATTTACATGTCCACGCACATGCTTCGAGGTAACATCAAAATGGAACAGATTCGGCAGCCCCACCCCAGGCACGCGCCCAATGCATAAACCCAGGCCTCAAAGAAGGCCAAAAGGCCGTGAACCACCAAAGACGCTCCTAACACAACTGTAAGTCTACAGCATTGCACAAATTCCGCAAATAATGCATCAGGATCAGCGCAAAACACTCAGGAATCGCGAGAAAGGAGAGGAAATCTCAAGCCTCAACCCCTTGTTGCTTCGATTCGAACCCCAGAGTCCACCAAGGAAACCAACCACAGCCCTTCAGCCAGTAAATTAATCCATGGGCACCAACTTAAACCCAAGTAAACACAGAAATCAAGGCAAACAACTCTGACGAGGCGAATCGCCTCACGAACGCCGCAACCATTTTTCCGTACCGCAGATGCAAAACTCGCAGCCACTAAAACCAGATTAGTTAAGAGCGGGAAATAATCCCCCGATCACGCACCGGATGTTACGCAACCGCAAGCGACGTACTGTGACGTACTAGAGGGGAAAGCAACCAACCCCACGCACAGAAAACCCAGCACTAGCAACAAAAACCCCAAACCCAAACAGGATCAGCGAGCAAGCGCCGCTATAAGCACACCACGCGGCGGCGCAGAGTGGCCGAACACCGGCGCGGGAGGGCGCACACCGCAAAAAACCCCACCCAACCAACCACCCCGCACCCACGAGCCCGCGCCGCGCGCGGGGCGAAACGGAATCCGCGGCGCGGGTACCGCTACCACAGCGACAGGACGGGACGGGAAGGTAGGAGAGCGGGATCGGAGCAAGGGGTAGGGGCATTACCCGGCGGCGAAGGAGGTGGCGGAGGCGGGTTGGGTGCGCTGGTGTTACGGAGGCGGAGGGGGCCGCGCTGCGGAGGAAGCCTGCCGGAGCGGCGGGTCCTGCTGCCTGCCAGGCTGGCCGGCCACGGTATAATATACGGTGGCGCATGACGGAATTGCCCTCGGGGTTGGTGGTAATCCACGGAGGCTACCACCGTGCTGGGGCTCATCACTCATCAGGGCCTCTGTTGCTGGTTACTGGAGCAATTACTATGGTTATTCACGGTGCGGATCGTCCTGACTGACTCCCGGCGCCTGAATTTTTTTGCCCGTTTTGTCCTCTGCGTAGATAGGGGAGTTTGGTATATTTTCAGGAACGGCTCCCGAAGCCGTTTTAGGTGAAGGGGTGCTAAAGAACTTCAAAGAAATGGCTTCTCCAACGAAGCTCTTGTGAAGCCGGAGCCATTTTTTTATGCGGGAGACAGCCGGAAATTGTGGCTCCGTACGGCTCCTCCCTCAAGCCAGCACGGATGGTTACGTAATTGCTTGTGAACTTGCCAAAATTACATGAAAAATGCCACCGCATCACCTATCCTAACCGGCCATGTCTCGCACCCTCTCTCTCCCTCTCTCGCGCTCGCAGAAGCCCGATGCCAGCGCCATAAATCCCCTCCGACGCCCAACACCGGCGCGCAGGGAGGCCACTCCGAGTGGGGAAAACAATGGATCCACCATGGTTGACCTTGATCCAGGGATTGGGGCTACCAAAGCCTCTGCATCTGGGCCAGATGGCGCCCTGCCCGGCCCGACGGCGGCCGACCAGGCAGCGGCTCACCAGGATGGCGGCTCATGGGCCAGCGGTCCGATGGCCGCCTCGACCGCGGGCGCAGGAGCGTGGCTCGGCGGCCCGCCTATGGTGTGGGCGCCGGCACGCCGGCGTGTTTCCAGGAGGGGTGTCTATGGCGGGCAGCGGAGTGGTGCCGGATTGGTGGAGCAATGTAGCGGCAGCCGCGGCTCTCGGGCCGGAGTGGCTCTCTTGCATCTTGGTGACATCATCGCCTTCGGTGCCGGCACCGGTGTCGGTCGGGAACCATAACACGAAGGCAAGGGAGGCAAGGGCGGTGCCAGTTCAAGGAGCCTCTACTCGCCGTGGAGGAGGACGCGGTGGCCGGGCACCTAGACCACAAGTGACGATCCCTGCTGCTCCTGCAACCGTCGATGTTAGCAATGCCGATCCAAGGTAAGAAATACTTGTCATGCTAGCAATTCATTGAGCATAGATGGAATGTCGTGTCATACATCTCTGTGTGAAAATGGAATGTGTAGTATGCTTGGAATGTGTAGGTTACTTGATATTTGGTGCTTATGGTAATGATTTTATTGGCAACAGAGATGTCGCTTGGTGTGATGAGAACACTAAAATAGTCTATGAGATTTTTGCAGACGAAGTTCAAAAAGGAAATTGATCAAGCACTAATTTGAATAAGACTGGTTACAAGAACGTGATACAAAGGTTTCATAAGAGGACCGGTCTTCTGTATACTAGAAAACAGTTCAAGAACAAATAGGACAAATTGAAAACTGATTATGGAATTTGGAAGCATCTAACCAATAAGGAGACTGGTATAGAATGGGATGAATCAGGAAAGAATATAATTATGTTAGAGACTTGGTGGAAAGAAGCAGCAACAGTAAGTGTAAGTTATTTTTCATGCTAACAATGCTCCATTGTGTTGCTGCATGCTTTGTTTCCATACTGAAAATTATTTCTTGCATTACAGAAAATAAAGGGATGTACCAGATTCAAGAACAGAGGGCTCCAAAATGAGGAAAACTTGGGAATTATGTTCGAAGATCTTCGTAACACTGATAACGATCATTGGTGTGCTTCTAGTGGTGCAAGACCTTCTCAAACAAATCTGTCTGCTGGTACTTCTTCCATTAACCTTGATGATGAAGATGAAGCTGAAAATTGCGATGATAGTCAACTAGAGGAGGTGACACCTACTAGTGGGAGAGGGAAGAGAGGTACAAGGGCTGATAACAATAAGGGAAAGAAACCTAAGACAAGTGCAGGTCATTGGTTTCATGAACAAATAGGCAAGATTGTGGAGATGAATGAGCGAACAACTGCATCTTGTGAGTCCATTGCAAGGATGTCATGACTTTGGTGAAGGACAGTGGTGCTGTTCCAAGAACAAATGAACATTTCATTGCATCTCTTATTTTTACAAAAAGGCTGAGAAAGAGATGTTCATGACATTGGATACACCTGAAGAGAGATTTGATTGGTTGACTAGAAAGCATGAGTAGATGACTAGAAATGATGTGCCTAAGTAGAGCATTTTGGATGTTACTTATTTGTTGGCAACCAGTGTATCCTTCCAATTATAACTTTTTATTTCTGAATGTTATTTATTTGTTGCTTCCAATGGTACTAGTTTAATGGCTTGTAATAATTTGTAGGCTCTGTATGACTTTCCAATGCTACTATTTCGACTTGTAATAATGGTACTATTTTAATGATTGTTCTTTATCTCATGCACAGATCTTAATGATTGTTCTTTATCTCATGCACAGATCTGATAATTCTTCTCATGAGACTGATGATAGTGCTTCTAATGGTGATGAATGGACTGTAAAAACTCTTGCATTGTTGAGGGGTGCTCAAAATATTCAATTTATGACTATTGTTCTTGCTTTCAAATATTTCATGACATACCATGACAAAAATGGGACTAGAACTCCAGCATAGAGTGGCTTTGGTTGGACTATGGAAAAACTTCACGCTCCAAGACAGAGCCACAATATGTTTAGGATGGATCCACACCTAATCTGCATGATTTGCTAGCGAGTACATATGGTCTTGAGTCAGTTGTTCACATTAATTTTATAGAATCACTTGCTATGGTCCTACTTGTGTGTGGCCAAGGTATGTCAAAAAGTGCTATAGATGGTATATTCAACCATTCTTCGAAGACCATCAGTAGAAAATTCGAGGAGGTATTGAATTGTGTGGTGGTTATGTGTAAGGATTACATAATTTCAGTCTTACGCACCCAAGGATCAGTAATGATCATAGGATGATACCACATTTTAAAGATTGCATTGGTGCCCTAGATGGTACTCACATTTTGGCAACACCACCTCCTCATTACCTTATTAGATATATTGGCCGAAGTGGCAAAGCGACACAAAATGTTCTTGTTGTTGTTGATTTTGACTTGCGATTCGTATATGCAACTATTGGGCAGCCTAGATCTATGCATGACACTAATGTGTTGTTCCATGCACTGAGGCATGATTATGACAAATTCCCGCACCCTCCTGTAGGTATGTTCATATTTCAAAATTGTACATGGACATATTTGAAATGCAGCTCATATAGTTTTCCATGTGTGCTTAGGAAAATATTACAATGTTGATACCGGTTACCCAAACAGATCTGGGTACTTGGCTCCATACAAGGGCGCAAGGTACTATGTGCCAGAATGGAGGAGGAGGGGTCCTGCTCCAAGCGGCAAGCATGAGCTCTTTAAGTATTTGCATTCAAGTCTTTGTAATGTGGTAGAGCGTGCTTTTGGAGTGTTGAAAATGAAGTGGAGAATACTTCTCAAGATGCTGACTTTTCCATTGGAGAAGCAAATGATGATCATTGCCGCAACCATATGCCTCCATATACAAGATAAACATTTTTGTAAATGTGATCGGAATCTTGATTATGTGCCCACTGTACCATCAAGATATGCAAGACATCTTCCTTCCCAAAATGCAAGCGATGCATCAACTCCATAATCGAATGATCGAGCAATGGATAGATTCCGTGATGATCTTGCAAGGGCGATCTTTCTTTCTAGATCATCATGAGCATCTATGTTGGCTTGTATGGTTTATGCGAGGATTATGCCTCATCTTTTGTAAAAACCACTACTATTATTGCTGAAAGCGAGGGAGCAAGCCAGAAACTCTCGCGCTGCTGCCCTAGTTACTACCATTATTGGCTGCTAGCTACAGTACTGCTTGGGTTCAATTTCCGTTTCTTTTTTATTGATGTACAATCGAAACTGCCAATGGTATTACTGAGTAGCTAGTAATTGCATACCAACTACAGCAAATGAGCAAAGACGGGGCCATCACGAAGACACAGCCCTGCTGCATATGAGATCTAGAAAATATTTCTATTTATTTTTTCAATTTACATGAACTAAAATTACAAACAGAAGGGAAACATACGATTCAACTTAACAATCAAGTTATATATCAAGGGGCATATTGGACATTTGACATCTCCAATCCATCCATGAAAAATAGGGTGAAGCAGTTTTGCCAAATGTTTTTAAAATGGCTTCAACTCCACCAGAGAAACCACTCCACCAGAAGAGTCGGAACTGGAGCCATTTTCAAAGGAGCCGAAGCCCTACTAAACGAGCCCATACTTGTGCAGTGCAGTAAGGAATCTTTCTCATAATCGTCTGCTACTCCACTTGAAGCATCAGCTCGGCCATGACTGTCCTCTCTGAAGAGAGCGAATCCATTGGGGAAATTTTGCTGATGTACCGTGTATACCTTCAATTTGATTTTGACTCAAAAACATAGGCTATCTCAGGGAAGTATGTATTTTGAGTCAAGAATATAGGTCTTAGGGAAGTATGTATTTTGACTCAAGAACATAGACTATCTCGGGAAGTATGTATTCCGTACATCAGTACATGTAAAACCAGACCACGAAACTAAGAGCCAGTTTGGTGGAGCTCCTCCTGGCTCCGGCTCCTTCTGACGGGCTACTGTTCATTTACTGTAGCATGGAGCTTCTTTTCTCTCTCCTTCTCCTCCCCCTCACAATTTGTGGCTCCTCCGGCTCCTTGGGGCTACTGGAGCCCAGCCAAACTAGCCCTAACATTACTACAACACCATGCCATAGTTTGCTACTATTGAGTATTGAATATCATTGCATTGCATTAATTGAGTATTGAGTATCATTGCATTGCATTAACCTCTTTCTTGTTCCAAGATGGGCACCATTAATACTATAGAAGCTAGAGGGTGGTCCGTGTTGCTACTATTGAGTATTGAGTATCATTGCATTACATTAACCTCTCTCTCTTGTTTTAAGATAGGCACCATTACTATGGGAGCTAGAGGGTGGTCCGTGTGGGTCAGGGACCACCCTAAAAATCTATACCAAGCCCATTACCACCTATTCTGATGTTCCAATCCATAAAAATTTTGATGTTCCAATTCATAAAAAGAAGCATCGCTCCCTCGTCATTTTGCATAAGCATGAGTCGTTCATCCTTCAAAACCGCGAAAAGGTGTGGAGATGATAATGTATATCTTTTAAACAATGTTAAGCTGGACCATCCTAACTCGAAACCATAGCTACGCCAGTATCAGTTGCCACTGTCATGAGTTTTCACTTGTTGACTACTCCCTCCGTACTATAAAGACTTCGTTTAGAAAATTTTAGATAGGATATTAGCAATGTTAAAAGTTCAAAGTACCCCTAATAATTCTTCTTAATCTGTTTTGGCATCCGAGCTGCCAGATGGATTACCGAGTAGAATTAATTTGGCATGCACGCTTGCAGTAATTGTCGGACATGTTAGTCTTCTTATTTAGCGAGTCTGGCTGATGGTGGGAGTAAATGATCGATTCATATGTTATGAGGGTTGGATAAAACTATATAAACATTTTTTGTGGGATAAATTTTGGAGGTTAAACGAACCGCCTTCTCGGACGGAGGGAGTACCAAATATCTGTCTGATAAAGTTGAAGCAGCGAGACTACTGAAGTGCGCAATTTAAGAGTGATTCGACAAGGGCTGCGCTTTATTTTAGATTTTATTTTAACTATTAGGAGCATATTTTCTTTTTAAACTAAAAACTTAATCTAATTCCTCCTACTGGTCTAATAATAAAAGGAAGAGAGGTTCTCTTCCAAGGTTTCCTCTCTGGCTTATTAATCTCAGATTTTAGGGTTGCTACGGCCGGTTTTCTTCCTCCATCAACTCTGGTCAGGTAGTGAACGATATGCGTTCATCGTCTTCAAATGTGCCTTAAGGTTGGTGTGCTAAGACGTGGGCTGTTGCGGCAAAAGCTTAAGGTTTGGGACATCCAGACGAGATTATGGGTGGATTCTGCTCCAGCTCCAGCGTTCTTTGGCAGCCGAGATCACCGGCGATGTTGAAGGCAAAAGGAACATGGATGTTTTTCTTTTGTATTATGCTGTTAGTCAGGATCCTTTTCACTGAAGTGGAGATGTCTTGTTAACATAATTCTTCATTTCTTCCCTTCCGCACTACCGTTTATACTGGAACGAGAGGGTATCTTAAATTCGTTAGAAATTGAGCAAGTAAAGAAATTTTTGGAAAAAAAATCACATAGCAGGAGAAACATTTTGAGGAAATCAAAAGAAAGAAGAACAATGTGGTACTGCATTACATCGAGCCTAAAATTCAATGATTTGTTTACTCGGCGACTTGGTGATTTTTAACAGCACAATCTACGTACTGCGTTCGACCGTTCGTTCTTCCTACCACTGCCCATGTTGCCTGATCGTTCTTGCTCCTCCGTGTCATATTCCTCGGTGCTTTTGCCCTGTCCCTGGTAAGCTCGAGAAAAGGCGCAACATCTCGCGAAATGGCAGCAATAGCGTGCGTGCAATTTCTTCGTAGCTCGTACCCGATGCCGTGCGCCTGGCTTGCACGATCGCGAAGGGGTGTTTGGGAGGAGGAGGCTGAACTTTAGTCCTGTCACATCGGATGTTCGGATATTAATTAGGAGGACTAAACATAAGCTAATTACAAAACTAATTGCAGAACCCCTAGGCTAAATCACGAGACGAATCTATTAAACCTAATTAATTCATCATTAGTGAATGGTTACTGTAGCACCACATTGTCAAATTATGGACTAATTAGGCTTAATAGATTCATCTCGTGATTTAGCCTAGGGGTTATCTAATTAGTTTTGTAATTAGTCTAGGTTTAATACTCCTAATTAGTATCAAATATTCGATGTGACGAGGGCTAAAATTTAACCCCCTCCTACCAAACACCCTGGGAGAAAGGAGGTCAATTTTGGCTTGCACAGATACAGTAGCGACTAGCGAGATTGCAGCACTTGCACGTACATGTGACACGTGGCTTGCTAATGCTAAGAGAGTATATCGGCATGTGCAAGTCTTTCTTTATCCAGCGATTCTCGTAGTCAAACAAACCCCAGAACCGTCTTTGCTTCACGTACACGTGCACGCAACATTGAGATTTGAGAACCAGGGAAGGATTGGACATTTTGGGTAAAGAATGCTCCTTCCTCGAGCTCCCTAGTGGTTGATTTCAAAGTAGTCCATCCGTCTCAAATTATAGATCGTTTTGATTTTTCTAAATTTATAGTTTTTATTATGTATCTAGACATAGCGTATATCTAAGTGCATAGCAAAATCTATAAATTAAAAAAATTTATGAATCTAAAAAAGTCAAAACTACCTGTAATTAGGAACGGAGAGAGTAAAAACGAACAAATGTAGGAACGAATGCGCATCAGGAAAACCCTGGAATGATGCAATAATGCACGATGGCCAAAAAGAAAATTCTAGATTCTACTTGGATATGTATTTTCTCCATTAAGATTTCGTAACGCAGGTGCATTTTTTGTGTGTGTGCTGAAATCGTCAGAACAACAAACTTTTGTTATAATAAAGAGCTTCTTTATAGTTACCACTGTTATTCTTTTGTCTGCCTTCTTTCAGTATTTATTGGCTCGTTCACATGCTTCTTCTTCCATTCATTTTCAAATAAAAGTAGGCCAACTAATTTACCCTAAGTATCATATATTTTTCTTAAACAATATAACACAATAACTACCTCCAAAAATACGGGGGGAGCGCTCCTAGCAGGTGGACTATGTGCAACCCATAGTCCACAAGCTAGCAAGCAAATAATATCTTCACACACAAGCATGTGGCTACCATGCTCCTATGTGCAACCCGTAGCCCACAAGTTAGCAAGCAAATAATGTCTTCACACACACGCATGTGACTACCATACTAGTATGTGCGACCTATCGAAAGAGCTTCTAGCAAGTGCGTGTGTTGCCGGTGATAACAGCGGTTAAAGGTCTAGTTACCCATTTATCTTTTTTTCTCATCCTGCTTCATTTGCCCTTATTCTGTTCGTTGCTCCTCTTCTTCCTCTTAATTCTTCTGGCTACCATGGGGCTTCTCCATTGCCTCATTGCCTGCTAATCCTCTGCAACCGATTATTGGTGTTCAAGGGATATCCTTAAGTGGTACATGTTCGGAGGGGGTTGCTGGATTTATAGCATGATGGTAACACAAGGCGCAAGGATTAGACATATGATCGGACCGCCAATGAGAGTATAATACCCTAAGTGTTGTATTATGGGGTGTTGCATATCGGTTCGCTATAGCCAAGAAGTGAGGGTTCGAGAGAGTTTCAGGATTGCCCCTCAGCTGCCTTGTAGAGCCCGATTTACAAGTTTAATGCAATATATCATCTAGTCAGTTTACAAGGAAGGATGATGTAACTAGTATTCAAGCAATATCTTACGGTTCACGCTGTCTTGTATCATGCCTGCACGCCTAGAATCATTGGCTAGGTCAGGCCATGCCGTTCATAACCGAACAACCTTCCCGATGGTGGGTATAACTGGGGTTCACCATTATCATTGATAAAAACACCACCTCAGCGGTCTCCACTATAGCCCACAACTAGCGGTGAGGTTTTGACCTCACATCGACGCCGTCCACTAACCTCCCCTATTTTTTTTAACCATGATTGACACACACCACCGAGTTATCTTCCACCGCATGCTAAAAAAGCGTGTCACACCTATTGTTTTTTAACTCTAATCATTTCTTCTATAATGTAAACTTCATTGCTTCTTCTTCAACTCTAATTAGCGAGCTTTGACATTCTACCATTGCCACTAGCCACCACCATGCCTTCAATCCAAGAGGTGAAGTGATGGCCTCGTCACTGGACATCAACTGAAACCACACGGGACATCAGTTTTCATTGTGTATATATGTGAGAGATAAACATGTAGAAAGAGAAAACAAAGTCGATATTGTCGGAAGAAATATGATAGCATGTCGGAACCCTCCCCTACACGTATATGCTCGCTACCATAAAACCACACATCTATACATACATGAGATAACTCGCATAGTTACATGCATAGTTTATGAAACCGGACTCATCTCACTTCAACCCATCCCCATAAATTTCATTTTGTTATTTTCATAAATACCACCTAAGCAAGGAGTAGTAAAATGGTAACTAAGAGCGTGTTTGGTTTCCCGCCACGGATTGCCACGTCAAGCTGCGGCGGTGCCACAAGAAAAAGTGACCTGCTTGGTTGGTGAAACATATAAAGCGCCCACAACTTTTTACTACTATCGCTAGTGCATTTTTGCATGATGAGTGTGCCGCCGCCAGAGCCTTGGTGTGGCTAGTAATGGCCAGCAACCAAGAAACTATATTAACTATATTCTCCAATATATAATTTCATATTGTGATGTTTAAAATCGTGTGATGAATAGGGAGGTTGAATTGATTTTAAAGAATTAGAGAGAGCACCTAGTGTTTAGGGTTGTTCCGTGGATATGCTTATTTTCTCTCTGCATTAAATCTCTATCACATCATCATCAATCATCAATGCTTACTATGTGGTTGGTAGCAGGTTATTTATTGAAAATGATATTCACACTAGCCTAAATATATTTTAACAATAAGTCAATAAATAATAAATATTTTTTACATAAAACAGAGAAAAAGCACGGAACATGACAAAAAGGGTTAAACTGGGAGCGCCACGCTCCCCCACGTAAGCCCGGCATCAGACTTTCAGTTCAAACCATTCCCCCACTGTTCCTCCCGACCTCTCCCTCCGCCCCTTGTCTCGTCGTCTCCCCATCTCCGGCTAGGGTTTGCTCATCCCGCCGCGCCCAACGCCCTCCTCGCCCCAGCCACCGCCGGGACCAGTGATGTCACAAGAGCAAGGTGGGGAGGAGCCGCCGCCGCCGCAGCCGCAGGCGGAAGGCGAGGCGCAGCCGGCCGCGGATGTCCCCATGGGCGAGGCCGCGGCGGTGAAGGATGAGGAGGAGGAGGAACCCGCCATGGGGGAGGGCGGCGCAGACGGGGCGGCCGGCACCTTTGATTCCGTGGAGGTTTCGGTGAAGCCCGAAGCGGCGGGCGCGGAGGATGGGGACGGGGAGGAGCTGAACGGTGACGCGGCGGCGGATTCGGTTGGCGAGGCTGAGAAGTTGGAGAACGGGGATGAGCCTGTGACGGTGGGCGGCGAGAAGGAAGGCTCGCCAGAGGGAGGTGCTGCGGAGGGTGGTGACGATAAGGGCGTGGATGGTCAGAATCAGCCTGGTGAGAACCAGCTTGTGCTGGTGTCGGCTGAGGAGGACCCTGTGATGGCCAAGCTCTCAAAAAATTCCTTCATGTTCGATTACTCCACTGGCGGTGATGACTCGGGGACTGAGGAGGAGCAGGCTGCCTTCATGAAGGAGCTCGAGCGGTTCTACAGGGAGAAGATGATGGAGTTCAAGCCCCCGAAGTTTTACGGCGAAGGATTGAATTGCCTCAAGTAAGCACACACAAGATAGACTTTTTCTTGGATTATTCATTGACCTGTGACTGTGCTGAATGAATTAACCGAATCTTTACTATCATTAGATTGTGGAGACAAGTTACTGGATTGGGTGGCTATGATCAGGTACTCACCATTATTTACACCTTTCTGTCTCGTTGAAGAAAAAACAAATGAATTATTTTTTCTGGGGATGGTTGAGTTATGGTTCCATTTGCATCGCGTTCAATCATTAATATTTTTGTTCTGTTAATGAACACGCTATGTCTAGAAAATGTGTAGCAATGAGCTCTTACTAGAGTTCATGCCTAAGTAATTTCTTCACCCTCTGTGCCTTTGATTTCCTTTGTTGGTACTTAGCATATCATTCTCCTTTAACTTTGTGCCTCAAGTAGGAGTTAAAATTTTTGGCTAGCTTGCCCAATGTTGCCTACATATGTTTTATTTGACCATCAAATCGCCTTAGGATACGTACCCTATGCAGAGACTCAGGCCTACTATTATCTGATGTCACCCTTTTCTCTTCCAGAGTCATATACACAACCATCATTCTGTTTTTTTTTGTGGAATATGCTTAACCCGTTCACCTTGTTTGTAGCATTCTGTGTCCATGTTCAAATCTTCTAGTGCCTGTTCTAAAAAACTCTCGTGTACCTGCCTATGAAACACTAGGTACTACTGTCGGACTCAGGCGGCCCGTGATACACCATTCCTCTTATTAACATGCTTGGCACTATTTTTTGTTTACATATAGTGGTGAAAATCTCAACAGGTCGCAAAAACTTAACCTTTATAGGCATGAATATTTCCATTTGAGAAATCACCATTTGCACATTAAATAACTATTATGTTCCTGTTTAGTGCTTAAATATTCTCCGTGCTACCAAATGGATTGACATGATTTATTTCTTTTGTCCACCAAATTTGATATTTAATCTATTTTATTTCTTTGTGGTCATAAAAATATGTATCTGTTGATTTGTGGTTGTGACTGCTTTTGGCCCTGTTTCTCTAAGAGTGGTTTGATTGTGTAATAATTTTAAATATAAATTTTGCACTGTATGCTTGCTAACTAGTTGCATCAACACTCGACAGGTGACGTCATGCAAACTGTGGCGCCAAGTGGGGGAGTCATTCAAACCTCCAAAGTACGAATTTGATAGTCTGCAATCATTCCCTTCATGGTTTCTCAACTGATGGTTCTCAGCTGTCATTTTACGATGACAGAAATTGGGACATAGTTGACATAAACTCTTCTTTCTGCTATATCTTCCATGATTTGACCGGCATGTTTTGTGCAGGACGTGCACAACTGTTTCATGGACCTTCCGTAACTTCTATGAGAAGGTAATTCTACATTTCCCAGTTCGTAGGATTACCTGGTCCGCCTTAATTGCTCTCTAGTTTCAGGACTCTCTTAGCACTTAGTGTTGCCATGTTTGGTAACTGCCATGACAGTTGTTTGAACAGAACACCTTTCATTTAAGAACATTCTACATGATCATGGCAATGAGTCTTGTGGACTCTTGCCATCTGACAATATGCTCTGTTTGTTGGAAGTTTTTCCAAGCTGTCAACATAGGATTATGCATATCAAATTTAATATACTCTATTGGCACAGAGCATATCAAGTTTTAGGTTACATTGTGGATTTCCTTTTCTTTTTTGTGAAAAACATTGTGGATTTCTATTGTAGTGGTAGGATTTTTGTATACATATTCTGTTAGTTTATCCACCTAGGTTTTCCTGAGAACTTCAGAAGAACTGTTCCCCACAGGGATGCAAAGTGTAGTTCTGGGTTTGTCAAGAGTGGTTGAATTCTTTAGTGTGCACTGATTCCCCCCTGTTTCCTACTGTTGTCTTCAATTTTCTCCCTCGCTCTCATGCAGGCACTCCTTGAATATGAGAAACACAAAATTGAAACAGGACAGTTCCAAGTAGCTTCATCTACTTTAGCAGATCGAATTGGTTCTGAGAGCCAGGTACAGTTTTTATTTGGGTTAGCATATGTTGTTTTTATATGGAACTCAAATAGAACTAATCCTTTTTGTAGATAATTTAACACAAACTAGTTTCACATGCAATGGGATTCATTTTATATCTAAGATCCATGATGATTCCATGAGCTAATATGCTGCTTTTGAGATGTGGAAGGAGCCTAAAAGTTGATGTTATATGTTTCCCCAGGTGGGTGGAAGCCATGTATCTGGCTCTGGAAGAGCCAGAAGAGAATCAGCAACTCGTGCTATGCAAGGCTGGCATTCCCAGCGTCTACTGGGAAATGGTGAAATTGCTGATCCTATAATTAAGGTATTGGTTGCTCTCAAGTCAAGGATCACAAGCAATCTTTATTTTGTTGTATAATAACCTTTTTTTATTTTCCCCAGGATAAAGGCACTATTGTCTTGAAGAAGGATAAGACTCCTAAAAGCAGTGGTACTTTCCTGCATTATCTTTTGTTAGACTTGCATTAATGCCATTATTTACTAATAGTTGGATTTGCGTAGGTTCTGCCAAGAGGAAAAGGATGCCATCCTTGGAAGATGACAGGGTGATGCCATATAAATCCGATAAGCTACAGTAAATCCCTTGTGGACTTCTGTATATAATCTTCACGCAAACCTTGTGTTCATTTTCCTTGCTGTTACTGTCAAAAGATCAGTAAGAATTGCAACATTGCATCATAGCATAGGCTACATTCTGTTCTTTTGCATGGCAAATAATAGCCCTATGGAGCATAATACCCATTTAAGTAATTATTCAGACTTGGCATTGCATAAGAACAAAGTCACCGTTTCTTTTTGCTCCTTGGACTTTAATTGATTGGATGAATTATTGCTATCTGGCAGAAATGACTCAATGGTTATTGACATGGGCCCTCCTGCTGATTGGGTGAAGATAAACGTCAGGAGAACTGTGAGTATCTTTATCTTTATTTTCTCTGTAGTTAAATATTATGGCTCTATGTTGTTTGTTATGCTTTTGCCTGTGATTCCGAAAAGGACATTTTGAAGCACTAAAAATTAATGCTACTTGAACTGCTGATTCTTTTTGAAATGTATAAATACCAGGTCTTGTGGTTATTATAGGAATCTTAAAAAATACCATGTGTCAGCCAGAATTAAGTGAAACTGTGATCACTTGTGGGCATTTTGTGAAAAAGATTTTCTGTTTTCTTGCAGAAAGATTGCTATGAAGTCTATGCATTGGTTCCTGGCCTTCTGCGTGAAGAGGTAAGTAAATGCAAATCTTTTTAACTGGTTGGTTATTGCCCCTTAATCATGATTTTCTCATATGTGCTGCCAAAAGTTGCAATGCTGAGGCTGCTTATAGAGTGCTGATGCATATTTGGATGCAGGTGCATGTTCAGTCGGATCCTGCTGGTCGTTTGATAGTTACTGGAGAACCTGAGCAACTAGATAACCCATGGGGTGTCACTCCATTCAAGAAGGTCTGTTAACTGTTTGAATTGTATACTGATAGTTAGTTTTTGGTATAAGGATATACTCATTGGTACTGAAAATGGCACATCCATTGCAGGTCATTAGTTTGCCTTCCCGCATTGATCCTCACCAAACCTCTGCAGTTGTCACTCTCCATGGGCAGCTATTTGTGCGTGCACCATTTGAGCAATCAAAATAACGATGCCACATGAAGCACAATAATACAAAGTATGCCCCCCATTTTCCCCCTATGATACACTACTAATTCTATGTCGTTTCACTCTGAAGCCGTCATCTATTAAGAATGAAAACTAATGGAGAGATGCACTGTTGATGATTTTGTTAAAATTAAAATCCGCATATGGTTGGTTGTGCCGGTGCTTTAAAAGTGTCCACTGTTGTTTGTTCATGAGTCATGAAAAGGAAAACTATTTGCGGCGGATTTATGTTCTGAATTGTTGTTTGTATTGAGTGCAAGAGTTATGTTGTTTTCTTCAGTCAGGCTCCAATTAAACTAATACCATCACTTGATTTCACACTGTCTAACTAGCTGTGGACTCAGCACTTAGTTTCCTAATTAGCACACGCCTCACTAACTTTGTCTCTACTGCAGGTTTGCCTTATGGGTGAGATTATGTGGTTGTGACATGAGCTTAGAAGTTCTCACCCTGCTCTTCATCGAAAACTAGTTCCTTGCTGATTCTAATGCTTCAGACTCCTTCCTTGCTAATCTCTCATGTATCAATTAAGTTAAACTCATTAGTTGACATAGTTCTGCCTGTATTGGGTTGTCTCCATTGGCTGTGATTTGTAGCTAAAGCTAAGTTACTAAAAAGCCTTTTAGTTTAGAATGTTAATATCCTGATGCTCAATATGTTCATGGTTTCTTTCAATTTAACCCGCATAAAGTGTACTGTTTGTAGCAATGTAGCCCCAGTATTTGAGTTCTCAGAACATGTAGACAGGTTACTGGTAGATTCATTGTATGTAACTGTTGCCAGATGCATTGGTATTCAACATGTATGGTCAAACAATCTAAACTTTCTGTCCGCCTTTGAAACCTGCTTCTCTATGATGTGCCTCAGTATTATCCGAAAAACAGGTAGCACCAGGGAAGACTGCGTTGAGGACCATGGTTGTTGGTTTGTGTTGCTTCCAGGACAATGTTTTTCACAGATTCAAGATTCTGTAAGAAAAGATTGTAACATTTTCTTGTTCTGATGGGCCATAACTTGTGCTTGGATGCTTGCAGCTGCAGAGGATTACCTTGTCCTATTATTGTTTGCTGAAATTTTCAACTCTGTTCTGCAGGAGTACGTGTGACTTGTTCATATCATTTAGATCAAAATTTAATGTACTTAGTATAAAGTCGTAAAACAATGAGCTGTTGCTCCCACATTTTGTGAATGCATAACATGAGAATATCTCGAATTGAAAACAAGCTAGCCATTGTAGCATCAAGCATAAGCTACGTCTATTATTCATACATGATACGCTGACGCATCTGACACACACGAGAAGACATCATGATAGGAAAATGCATTGTTTCCTGGTGCAATATTGAGGGCTGTTTTACCGTGCGACGTTAACCGTCATCCTCAAGGCTTCTCCTCGTTGCCGCCTTTGTCATTGCCACCTTGGCGATACCCATGGATGTGCGTGGCACTGTAGCTACTGCCCCCTTCGCCACCACCACCATTGTCGTTATTATCACCTCCGCTGCCGCCGTCACCACCTCCACCGCCGCCGCCTCCACCATTTGTGCCACCTCCACCGTCTCCACCATTTCCACCACCACCTCCCCCGCCACCTTGTGCATTACCTCCGCCACCACCACCACCTCCTATCACAACATTGCCATGCCCATCATGATTACCTCTTCCTTTGCCACCATCACCTCTACCATCAATTCCTCGACCTCGACCATGGCTATTGCCTCGACCAATCCCTCTTCCTTGACCTTTACCTCTACCTCCTCCGTCTCCTCCATTATCATCACCATTACTTCCATCCTCTCCGCCACCACCGCCACCACCACCTCCTCCACCGCCACCACCTCCGCCGCCGCCTCCACCACCACCACCTCCTCCACCGCCACCGCCTCCGCCTCCGCCTCCTCCACCACCACCACCGCCGCCGCCGCCGCCGCCACCGCCACCTCCTCCTCCTCCTCCACCGCCTCCTCCCCCTCCACCACCGCCGCCTCCTCCTCCTCTACCCCACGGCCCCCATCCCCATACAGTCTGCTGACGCTTAACAACACCCACGTCCTTCCCAACCACGTCGACGCCGTTCACCACGCTGTCGTTCCTAAGCGCCACAGCGGCATGCCCCTCCCCAACGCCGTGCCCGGACGCCGCCGCAGAAGCTCCCTCCGGCTCCTCCGCCAAGGCGAGCCGCAGGAGCAACGCGCCGGCAGCGAGGAAGAGGAGGCCCAGCCATGGGGCTCTCCTCCTCACCGACACCGCCATTATCTTCCCCACCCTCACCCACCGCAAGCTCACCCCACCTCACCTTACCTAAGCGCTCGCTGTGTTGCCTATATCACCGCGAGGCGAAGGTCGCCATGCATGTTGAAGGCGGCCGCGATCTAGAGCTATATATAGGCTGATGGAGCTGGAGACTACGCAGCGTAGAAATAGTTAACCAAGGCATGTAGTTTGCTACCTAAGCTTGATGAGCAAGATGGGGACAGGGACAAGTGGGGCAGAAATGGAGTACATGCAATCGCTTCCGTTGAAAGCGATGAAATGTAAGAGTGACAGTGGCAGCGAGCTTGCATGTTCCAGCCATCATATGCATCTATACCTATGTGACAGTTATATATCTTTACCACGGTACTCTGCCGCGTAGTTCGAGCATATATACACGACGCAATCCTCGGATAGCTCAGGGAGTCAGGGCGTGATTGGAAGTCTGAACTCTGAACCATCGAATTTCCAGTAAATTTCATCTAATCCAACGAACCGCGAGAGAGGCTTGAGAAAAATCCCGACGTTAAGGTTTAGGATATGTACGTACAGAACATCAGAACGTGAGTATGCCATTTCAAGGAAAAACCGAACGAAAGGACAGGGACGCATAGCGCCTTCACCAACCACGAACACATTCACACATGCAGGCAAAAAGAAGAAAAAACACCCATCTGATCGGGACGGGCGTCGATCGTACCGGCACAAAGAGGCCAGGCCGACGTGGTTTCTGTTCCACATCGTTGTCGCTTGCTCTTACTCATTGTTGCATCCTAGTAGATCCGTTTTGCCAATGGGAAGAGATGGCGCTTCCAGCCTCGTGATTGTGCTGTTGGTAGGTTTGGCTACTCTGATTAATGTATGAATGAACAGCTGCTTTTGCAGAGTCAATATGGATGGTGATTGGTGACGTTGCCCAATATAACGATCGATATCAATTATCATGCTCATGCATGATCATGTTGAAATGATATGAGACAGCATGACAAGGTCTCGAGCAAATTGTGATGCGTCCGTAAATCAGCACGAGGTCAGGTGGGCAAGAGCTGCCCATCCACAATTTACTGGTTCATTCACCAGGTCATCATTAGAAAAAAGAAAAAGGGAAGAAAACCAGTCCAAACCAGTCGATTGCTCGATGCAACTTACCATTACGTGAAAGCGCCCGCGAGTGAGATCTACCTGTAGCTTCAAATGGTAGAGACACCTCGTGTTTTGTGCACCCGATGAGCCGCCATGTTCGGAGGGGACCAAAATAGATCTTACCAGATCGTTTCCCATGCCCATGCCAGATCATCCCCCAGATTGTAAATAAACAAGCTTATCGCATCGCACCTTGCAAAATGTAAAACTTAGAAGAAATTGCTCAATCCTGTAACATAACATTCTCTTTTGAATGATTTCTTAATGAATGAATGAACATGCAGCAAGCAATGCAGCAATGATAGAGGCTACTAGCAAGAGAACGGTAGGTTACGCTTTGCTTGCGCACAAAGCCTACAGCTTTAGCTTGTCACCACTTCAGTGGGAGGAGGCTGACTCACCGAAGCATCCTCGTTTCTTCGGGCTCCTACAAATCGAGTTGCTCGTGCAGAAATCCTTTCAACCTTTGAATATGTCACCTGAAGAAAAAAGTCAGTCGAGGTGACATGCAATCTGCTTGAGTCAGCAGGATCTTCATCCTCCAAAACTTTCTATTATTCGACAATAATTTCTTTTCCTAATCTGACTGACAATTGTACAATGGTACAGGCGTCATTTCCCAACGCTCAACTTGTACAGAGTCCTAAACTACTGCAGCTGCCGTGCATGTGTTCTCTGGTTACAGGTTGCAACTAGAGCTACAAAACTGGATGGTTAATGGTACAGCAACACCGTGAGAAATTCCATTGGAGCACTAGATTCTGATCAGCATGAGGCACTTTCTTCCTTGAACATCCGAGTTCCACTTGGAAAGCACAAGCAGGCCAGCAACTCCTGAAGCACAAGCAAATGTTTCTTTGCCGATGTGCTTTAGAGTGAACAAACTTATAGGTCATCCTCCATCAGTTCATCAGGAAGGTGTACTTTCTCCATTGCAGACTGCCAAATAAAAGATGAGCACGTCAGTTACTTAATCGCAAACAAATTCCGCACAGCCTGAGCATTACAGTAACCATGACAAATGAATTCCACTTAACGACACCTAATAAGGTAATAGATCGACTAGCAATGATTGCTGGACCACTCTAGGAAGAGACACAGAGATAAGTTGTAAAGATAGGTAGATGGAGGTAGGCAAGACAAGGAAATAAGTTTGTATTATACCTTGATTATAGCAAGGTCAGCAGCAGGGGGTTTCAAATCCAGGGCAATGCCAAAGCAAAAAACAGCTTTGTCAAGAATGTTGAGTTGCTTGTAAATCTTTCCCATCAGTGCATACATACTACTCTCATGAGGCGCAATCTCCTTCAGCCGCTCCAACTCTTCCAGAGCTTCTGAGTATTTTTGTAGGCCTAAAAGGATTAAAGCCTTCTGATACTTGGGCAGTGGATTCTTCTTATCAGCAGCTATAGCTTTCTCCATCATTTCCAATGCCTCCTCATTCCTCTGACAAGATTGCATCCAGAAATAAAAGGTTTCATTTAACCATTGCCCACAGATGATATTTAGCAGGGGAAAATGCAAACCAAAAACAATTCCATCCAATTCCAAATGTAAGTCATTTTAGCCTCTACCATTTCCCAGAAGGCCTACAACAACCTATATTTGGAATCAGAGGGAGTAGTTTACTGTTGTCAATCAATGATATCAACCTTTAGAGAATGCAAGGCCATCCCAAGATAGCACATAAGAACAGAAGAGCGAGGATTTATCTGAAATGCCCTCCTGAAATGATGCTCAGCAAACTCAAACTTCTCCTGTCGAAGATAGACCACCCCAAGGCCATACCAGGCATTGTAGTGCCTTTCATCTACCTGAAGTGCACATCGGTAGAATTTGAGGCTATTTTCATAATCCTCCAATGCAGAATACCTACAGTTCGAAGGAACAGTCTTGGTTAGAAAATTTGAAATCTCGGATGTATTTTCGTGATGAAGTTCAGAATTGCATCAGTTACAAAATAGTCCCTCTGTCCCAAAATATAAGGCGCACGGCGCACGTATTGAAAGATTCAATTGTAATCCTTGAGCAACAATTAGCCTCACCCTCACGTGATGTAAATTTTATTTTACAAACATAATATCATTAAATCAGCATTTAAAGGTATTTTACTATTTTGATGTTTTTGTTGCTATAAACATTGCAGTATATGAGGAATTAACAGTCACAGCCTTGTTTTGGAGACCGCGCCAAGTCAGATCATACCTTATGTTTTGGGACAGAGGGGGTACTTAAGTATTAACTAGAAATATAGCATCAATATAAGTAAAATTTATGGGAGCAAAACATACTCATGACCACATAGAGTGTGAGCATATGCAAATCTTGAGTCAAGCTGTACCGCGCGTTGAAAATTCTTCAAAGCAGTCTCATGATCTTTCCTCAAGGCAAAGCAATTCCCCACGGCGCACCTGTTGCACATTCCAGACAGATATATTAGATTATGTAACATTAAATATGTGATGGCTAATGAGAGGGGACCAGCTTAAAAGCATATCCCACTAAAGATTTAAAATTGCCACCTAGACTAATCCAGCTGTTTTGCATTGCAATGACAACAGGACAAGCAGTTTCCGTAACCTAGACTACATCTGAATGGTCAAAAACCAAGAACAGTGAAGCCTTATTTACCCCAAACCCCCCTTTTACCCCTCATACACAGAGGACAAGCAGTTTCTGTAACCATTTACAAGTTCATCATTACAAGATGGAGTAGGAAAAATTAAATTGAGATACCCTAACAAGAAAAGGGCGCAACACTTTTATTCTTTCTAAAGAAGGCATACCATGCTTGAGGAGATAGTCGATCAATAGAAATAAGCTCTTGAGCAAGGTAGCTTAGTCTCATTTCCGCATTCAGATGCTGTAAAAACAACAGAAACATGCAAGCTTATAGATAAATGTGGTAGTAATGTAGCCAAAAGACCAACTGCAGTTATTTCACTTACATATAGAACAGTGGAGTAGATGTCCATTCCATCCAATGTACAAGGTGACAGTCGATGCGCTAACTCAAAGTAATGGTCGGCTTCTAAATAATCAACCAATTCAAAATATGCCTTACCAACCTGCATAGTTGACCAGAATGAACACAAGCCTTTTCTTGCCAAAAGAAATGGAGTTTACAAACTATATTTTAATTTTATGAAATTACAGGGTTTAAAGAGTAGAACACTTTTGAATAAAGAGGGCAAAATATATGGTGAAATTGAGGGACTCGTCATGTGCACCATCAAAGGTTCATTATTTAGTTGTATGTTAACAATGCCAATCCCAAAATTAACTCAACAGACTAAAAAGCAGCATAGACTAAATAATTTTCCAATAAATAGTCAGTCATGAACTCATTATGTCATAGGGTTCACTTAAAAGTCATTTGCAAGGTCAAATACAAAGGACGAAAACAAAGTTCCCCCAAAAGTTCCCACATTAAGATGCAGACAGATGTACACCATTACTTTATGTCATACAGACTTCTTTTCACTACAAGACTCAATAGCATTTTCGTACTTCTCCACTCATCTTGCATTGGTTGTACCTGGCATAGAACCCATCCAGTGTTAAATTGTGGTTCAGGGAGTTTTCTGTAGACTTCCAATGCTTCCTGACCATTTAGTTAACAAAATCAGTTCAGTAACATCACTGGACAGAAGGATAACATCTGTAAGTTGAACACCATATATCATACCTGGCACTTAAACAAGCAAGAAAGCCTAAAACCTTCCCCAAGTGTTCGCAAAAGTCCCAGTAGCTCCCTGATTCCAACTGCCACTTTGGAGTCTTGGGACATAATTCGTTCAGTTTTATCTTGCTCAAAGAATCTTCCATCAGTTGTACTTACAGAAGATGAGGTTGCTGGCATATTATCAGTCCACATCTCATCAATAACTTCGTATCTGCTTCCTAAAATTCAGAAAATGATTTTCATCATTCATGAAGAGCAGAAAATGCTAGTCTACACAGCCCCATGCGAAAAACCATACCTAGAAAATAACCCCACTAAACAATACACCCTCTGATCACAAATATAAGTAGTTTTAGTTTTGTCCTAAGTCTTTTTTAGCTCTAACCATCAATAACTAAAAACTAACAGTGCAACATAAGGTTGATACTATTCATCATGAACGGTAATTTCATACATAAATTTATCTATTTAATATTGAATTAATTTCACCAAATTATCAAGGAACTACAACTTTTTTTATCAGTTCCGCATACCTGCAACTACTAGTTCCCTTAGTTTCACAAACCTACAACATTCTGCAGGTTTGTGAAACTAAGGGCACAAGTAGTTTTCGTTATGTGAAATTGATCCCAGATCATGATAGTCTCATCATCATCATCAAAGCCTTTCAGTCCCAAGCAAGTTGGGGTAGGCTAGGCATGATCATGATATTCTGACGCAGAAAATTGTAGTTTTGTGAAATTACAATAATATATTTGTACATACATCGATGGTCAAAGTTTCACCCTATAGACCATGTCGATGTCCTAAATTACTTATATTTGTGATCAGATGGAGTATTATAGCAAAGGCTAAGGTGACAGCATGGGAGATGATCCGAGTGAAGGAGAAAACTAAATGCCAGAATTACCGAGAGACGATTTTGTATTTAAAAGAAACTGCCACCAGCATTTAATCATAACAATAAGAGCAATGTTTTAAAGTATGAATGATAACTTCATAATAGCATAGAACCAAGCAAACATGAATTTTCCAGTCACACCTTATATATTTTCACACTCAACAGTTTTTTCCCTGTAACAAATCACATCAAGGAAAATTGACAAGTAATACATGAGTAGACATGAAGAAATAAAGAGAGAGCAGATAATGTTGAGGTAGTATTATGCTAGCTTGTTAAAACATTTGAACAAACATTGGGAGAAAATTCCTATAATTTAGTAGGCAGTTTCATGCTTGGTTGTTAGTGAAACAGAATACTAAAGTTTTGCAACTTGGCATCATTTTTTTCTCGAACATCAACTTGGTGTCATAACTGCGATTTCTGAAAAGAAGTAACAACAACCATACAATATGGACAGGAGAAACTGACAACGGCCACCATATTGATATGGGCAGAAGAAACAACAAAAACAAGAACAATATGAGTATATAAGATATAACTGATGTAAACTCAATGGACAGAACATCAAGCAAATATGCAAATGGATCCTGATCACACAGGTATATAACAACACATCAACCACATTTTTCTACGTTTATGTAATCTGATGAATCATCCACATTGAAATGATAATCACCTTCATCAAAATTTTCTGTAGCCCGTGGTTTCCCTTTCCTAACTTGCACGGAACGTACGGCTGTTGAACACAATTTTGATGGTGTGGACGAGTTTACTCGCAATTTACCTGACGAGTGATCTGGTCCATTCCCACCAAACTGAGAGATATTTGAATTTGAATTTATTGTTGCATCTCGAGAAAGTCTTGCACTTCTTCGAGGCAGTGAATCACTACTCTGATTAAAAAGCCTTCCAGAAACCTGGAAAACATCTTCAACTCTAATATCATCATAAGCAATAATTTAAAAACATCATATACTAATAACCAAAAGAAAGAATACAAGGGAAGGGTTAAGAGCCAGATTTTAAAATCTACAGAACAATAAAAACACAGATGTACTGAAGAATTGATCTACTTGCAACCAAAATCACCATGTGCAAAAAACATAACTGTGATCCTGACACTTAGGAATGTGACATTGTAAATCCTGATACAAAGGAACAACACTGGAAGTTCACAGAAACTGTTCACATTTGATAATGAAGCATTTGCAAGCAGCATTAGTACGAGAAAATGGAAAACATTATTTGGCTCTTATTAGTTCTTACATTTCAGATTAGAGTCAGGAAGGGACCATGTGTGATTTATAGTAAATATTTATACGAGAGATATCAACTGTAGTGATTGTAAGACCATTGAAATGAATGTCCCTAGGAGTTCCAAAATAAGGCAATAGACAAGTACAGAAGTTACAAGTAACAGCACCCAATGATCTCAATCAAATGATAAGAGACTCTAACCTTCTTTAGCTTTGCTTCATCCAAGTGTTTCCTTCTAAGTGGTTGGTTTGCTCCATTAGCTTTCTGTTTGGCGGGAACATCACCACTTATTTGAAAAGCATGGACGTTCCTGAAGAGTGGTGGAGGTACAATACTAGAAGTCTGCAAGAATAAGGCAAGTAAAATGCATGCCAGGAATAGACCAGTCACAAACTAATATCATGACTGAAGAAATGAGGTCTCCAAGCACAGCTGACTCCAAGTTGTGTTACATGTTTCAATAGTCAAGATTCTATAGTTCTCCAGTGTCATAGAAAACAACTATCAGTAAAAGTAATTACAATCTGCCAAGACACACAGACACAGCTCCTTACCATCAGAACATTAACAAGACAGACAGCTCACAATGGCCGATGCAAAGCAAAATGCTTTTAACAATGATAGATAGGTCAGTATATCTTGAACATGAAGATTCTGGATAATTCCTGAAGGCCTGACATAAGCCATCTATGCCAGTGCCAAAGAACGTGAAACATATAAGACATGAATGCTACTTAACATGGTTATACCAACTGCTGATTACATTTAAAACCTCATGTGCACATTGCCACAAAATCTTAAGAGGGAATAATTAAATAGGTTCTACTGACCTGTGTTGCAATTGGTGATGGGGTGTCAAACTGTGCTACGTTAGAGGTTGTGCTGTTCTGCACGTGCAGTGCAGTTGCTCTAACATGAGGGTAACCAGGTACTTCTGCTGTGTTGTTAGCATGAAGCTGTTTCATTTGCTTTGGGATAATATCTCCGAGACTTGAGGGAAGACTGGAAGATAGGATTCGATTTTCATTGGCAAAGTTTGACTTTTCCAGAGTGGATGTGGATGTGTGTTCCTGCTGGAGACGTAGAGCAGTTGCTTCGCTAAAACATCCATCTGCATCTTCAGCAACACCTACAAGATGGCCATACATTTTAATGTCAGTTTATGGCTTCACACTTTAAATGAGGACGAATCATGGTTATTGAACTAACTGATAAATAAACGCAAATGACCATATTGCATGTAGCACAGTAGTGATCAACTAATAACAACAAACACCAACCTAGCCGGTAGTGTTTGAATGAGTCTGTACACAAAACTTAGCACAGTGAGGCACAAGTGTTCCGATATCAACAGGAGTGTAAAAATCTGAACATACAAGACAGACATCTAAGAGGTGATGTACATGAACGATACATTCAAGACTCACTAGAAGCAGCATATTTTGGAAGTACATTCTCAAAATTACCATGGTTTTAATTACTTCTTCTAAACTTTTCAAAAGTTATATATCACTTTTAGTATAGATCTACTACCGAATTTCAAAGATGGGTGTGCAATGAACTAACCAAGTATACACAATTCCTCATATGCTGCCCATAAAAGAGGATCCAGAGTCAACGCTTGTGTAAATTGTTCAGCTGCAGCTGACATTCTGCCCGTGCACCTGCAATCAAATGAGATGAATATAGTGAACTCTGCATATCAGAATCTGCAGCAACACAGGTTCAGTAACCATGAATAACGAACCTGTAAATCACTCCAAGGAGGTAGTGTCCTGTAGCTCCACTGGGAACCTAAATAAAGGATGCAACCAATAGAAATAACAGGTGACACTAAAGGAATAAAAGCAAACAAAGATGTGATCGCTTTTATTCTCACTTATTACTTCACCCCTGTAGAATCAATAGTAGTAGGCAACTACATGTGCATATCAATATGCCATGCCCCATAAAAGAAAATGATAAGGAAAAAAGTTCCCTCCCCAATCCATGCAGCACAAGCATTAATTTTGTAATGTTAATGGCTCAATGCTTCTTTGGAACAGCACTAAAAATAGAAGCACAATAGGAGAATGGACATACTCATGGCTCTGAACTTAGGTCGACATGGCATAGCAGGCAAGGCAAGATATATCAACCAGGCCTAGTATTTTTCCAGTAGTACTAGGAAATGTGCGCACTGCACTAGATATGGAATTTTTAGTTTACAAAAACAAGTCCACACAAAATCATGGCGCAAATATTCTTTCTTAGAACTAGCTACTTTGTGAAACCCATTGTCTACAACGGCAATATTGTCGAAAGTACTAGAGGGATATTTAGCAGAAACATGTTGTCAGAGCACCATGCAGCTAGCATTATTCACGTGGGACCCAGTGGCACTGGCACTACCTTAGCGGGTTTTTTTTAGTTAGTTGGGTTTTATGTTCTTGTACATGCATTGCAAGCATTAGAAATTGATTTTTTTAAAGTTTACCAATTGTTTCTTAGGGGTTAAGTTATGGCATCCATATAAGTAGTCTATAAACATAGAAATATTAATGTATAATGCATGTATTTATTATGAGAACCAAACCCAATGACGGAAATTATGTCTATATTTTCCAACTAAAGTAGATTGGTTGGATCCCAAATGAATAGGGCACAGTTGCCAGGGTACTGCATGAACAATACCTACATTATCCTCTACACAAAAACAACACTAAAGCTTTATACATGAATTTGTAACAACATAAACAAATCATTTTACAAACATGCTGCATACCTCAATGTTTGTTTCATTTGTTTCATTGACTGGACATAGAGTATCTTCTGCTTCACGCAAGAGGTTCATCCGAAAGCATGACATAGCAAACAAGTACCGGGACTCTGGCAGCTTCTTCCCTTCATATTACAGTAGAAACAGAATCCATAAATCATCCACACTACTTTCACACTAACGTATAAAAGAAAAAAGGTAGTCCAACATGCAAAATAGGAAATAACACCACAAGATGGACAGTGTATTCCAATTATTTCGTTTTCAAACCTTAAGAACATTACTACACAGTTCTGAGAACGGGCTGTGGAGTGGTAACATGGTGAGCAGATTCTATTACCTTTCAAAATGTGGTATGCAGCATACGGCTGGTTGTTGTGGAGGTAACATGTTGCTAGCAACTGCACATTGGTCTGCGCATAGGGTACAGAGCAAGAACATTTAGTGTATACAACCATGGAAGCAAACAGGCTTACAAATTAAAATACAGTCTAACATAACGAGGAAAACTAGTAAACAAATGTCTTGTAACAGGGAAGTTGGATTCAGGTCACTCATCATCTACCTTTATGCTAACAACTGCAAAGAAACCAAACACACACACAAAGCACTAAACACTGCAAAGCTCAACCTACATGAATTGCAAAGAACAACAGCGAGAACCCAATTTAGGGGGCTCATTCCCCTCTCCAGCAAAATCGCCCCCCCCCCCAAACCCTAGACGAATCGCACACAAATACTCCAATTCCCTACAACACAAACCACTCCAGGAAACACCTCGAGAGAGCCGTCCTGATTCAAGTTCCCCAATCCCCATAGGCTCTACACCCAAATCCCACCGCTTTATCTGAAATGCATCCCTAGCCACGTCAAAAAAAAATCACGAAAGGACACTAAATCGAAGCGCCGCGGGTGAGTCCCCGCGCCCAAATCGCGGCCTCACGCCGACCGCACTCCCGATCTAACCCACACTGGACCATTCCCACCAGCAATCACGCCGAATCGAGCAGCACTAGCGAAGTCGAGGACGAAGGGGGCGGCGGCGGCTACCTCGGAGGGGAACTGCGCGCAGAGGCGCTCGCAGAGGAAGACGGCGTTGCGGTGCATGAAGAGGCGGAGGCTGCTGTGGACGCGGTCCACCATTAGGGTTTCCATCGCCGCCCGACGGCGGCGGCGAGCGCGGGCGAGAGCGAGGGGGAGGCGGCGGTAGCGGCCGAAGCGCAGGCGCTGCAGGGGGAGAGGACGGTCGTTTGAATCGGACGTTTGAATCCGGCTGGCTCTTGGGTGCGATGCGATTTGGATTGGGGATTTGAACGAGTGCGTGAGTGTGCGTGTGGAGCCGTCAGCCGTGGCGTTTGAATGGTGTGCCTCGCTGGCTGGCGTCGCGAGCAGCGGCGTGAGAGTTGGTACGGCTACGGGGGGCAGAGGTTGCTGCCTGGCAGGTGGGCCATGATCCCGACCCTGAATAGCGGGACCGGGTGTCAGTGGTGGGCCGTGTGAGATGTAAACGTTGGATTGGATAAGCTTGGAGCTTCGGCCATTTGCCATATGTTTTCGACATCCACTTACTTATTTTTAGCACGTGTCACATCAAATGTTTAGATACTAATTAGGAGTATTAAACGTAGACTATTTACAAAACTCATTACATAAGACGAATCTAAACGGCGAGACAAATCTATTAAGCCTAATTACGCCTAATTAATCCATCATTAGCAAATGTTTACTGTAGCAACACATTGTCAAATCATGGACTAATTAGGCTTAATAGATTCATCTCGCCGTTTAGATTCGTCTTATGTAATAAGTTTATAAATAGTGTATGTTTAATACTCCTAATTAGTATCTAAATATTTGATGTGACGGGTGCTAAAAATAAGTCAGTGGAAGAAAACGGGGCCTAAACCGGCCAATATCCGAACGGGCCGTAGTTATCGAAAGAAGATGTGCCTTCCCATGCATTCGTACGGCCCACATGACATATGAACCAAAGAGGCCCTTCAACGAACACAGCCCAAGCAACATGAAGCCCTTCAACGAACGCAGCCCAAGCCCCCTCAAAGGAACCCGCTGGCTGACCTGGCACATTCCGCTTCTCCCATTGGCCAGGCCACGGCACCACCCCGTGTAGGCCCCACCCCGTTAAAGTGCAAGGAACCTTCCTCTCCTTCCTCGCGAAGCAAAACTTCTGAACGCTGGAGTCCGCTATAAAGTCGCACAGCGGCGACGACCACCACAAAATATCTCGCAATCCCCATGGACATCGACCTGTTCGCCGACATCGACCTTGACGCCCTCCTCGCCTCCTTCTCCGGCGAGCCCGCCGGCGTCTCCGGCCTCATCGACCCGTCCCCGCCTCCGCCGGCGCCGACGGCGGCGCACGATGCGGAGGCGGGGTCGCCGGAGTCGGTGACCTCCAGGGCGAGCCCGCCCGGGGAGGAGGCGCTGACGGAGATCGAGAGGTTGCTGATGCAGGAGGGGGAGGCGGAGTTGGGCGGGGAGGCCGAGGGGATCAGCGTGGAGGAGTTCTTCGACGCGCTGTACGACGGTGGAGAGGGGGAGCGGGAGGGGAAGGAGAGCGAGGCGGGTGGAAGCACGGATGGGGACTCCGGGAGGGATGAGGTGGTGGAGGTTGTGACGCCGGAGGCGGAGACGGTGGAGGTGGATGGCGATGATCCCGTCAGCAAGAAGAAGAGGAGGTATGCTGATTTTATCGTGTTATCTCTGGACATATGAACACTTTTTTTCCTCTTGTAGCCATTGCCATTCCGTGGATTTATGTTATCCTGCTTCTGTGAAATGAAATTTAGGAGTTATACATGACAGTTAGCGATGGATCATATTCTAAGTTTTTGTGGATTATTGCTTAGGTTGTATGTATGTATGTATGTATGCTTAGGTTAGAGATTGTGCTCTATCCAATTCATAAATTTCAGAGATCGTGCTTTGATCAATTCTATTAGGTTTGAAAATTTAAATACTGGATTGGTGTTTATCGTGAACTTTACCTAATGGCAGAGATTTTTGCGATTGATCACTAGGAGATTCAAATTTCTATCTAGGTGTAAATTCCAAAACTGCTATTACGATCATGTTAGTGTTTGAGAGGATTTTGGGAAAGGGATTTGTTTGCACAAATACTCACCTTGGTTACACTTTTTAAGTGTGTTTGAAATTTGGTCACTAGATGGAAGTTCTTTTTCATCTACATTTCTTGCTTTTTAGTTGCGCAATTTGTCTTATATAAAAGGGGATCTGCCTTGTGAATTTGTCAGGCAAATGAGGAACAGAGATTCCGCCATGAAATCAAGGGAGAGGAAGAAGACGTATGTGAAGGACTTGGAGGCGAAGAGCAAGTATTTGGAAGCAGAGTGCCGCCGCCTCAGCTATGCACTTCAGTGCTATGCAGCTGAGAACATGGTACTGCGCCAGAGCTTGTTGAAGGATAGGCCTGTTGGTGCTCCCACAGCCATGCAGGAGTCTGCCGTACTCACAGGTAAGACACATCAAGCCTATCATCCTCTTATTCGTGCTCTGAGCTTAGATGAATCACATTGTTACCATCAACAAGTCCTCTGGCTTGAATCATGGATGCTAAGTCAATAATTGCTTTTTTTTTCTCGAACACAGTCAATAATTACTAAGTGACCATTTGAAAGTACAAGTGCAAGCAGATTTTTGTTAGAATCTTGCAACATGAAGGTCAGTTCTTAAGTACTGATGCTAAGACAATCTTTTATTGCAGAAACCCTGCCGCTGGTTTCCCTGCTTTGGCTGGTGAGCATCGTGTGCCTGTTCCTGATGCCCGGTCTGCCCAACCGAAGTCCGGCTGCTCCAAGCAGCGCCGGAAGAGATCTCGGGATGGTAACCGGAAAGACAAGCAGTGAAAACCCAGATATACTGGAACTCATCCTCCATGGAAGGCGCTGCAAGGGCACAAGGGCGAAAATCAAGCTAGATAAATTACCATTTCATGCAGTAGCTGCTTGCTAGCCTTTCCATAGGCCTCCTGCAAGCCTCCAGTATGTAGTGTAATTGCCAAGCTTAGCATGCCTGCTTTATATATGTCATGCAGCAGCCAGTTGATATCCCTGGATTATCTTTTCTTTTGTGTTTGGTTTTTTCGTTCTTTTTTCTTTAAATATAATTGCCCCTGTAGGACCAGATTCCAGTATGATATGATAATAAAGTTAACAAGACCAGAGATGCTCGTGGTGGTTCATGATTTAATTAGCAGAATGATCCGGGCCAAAAAGACTAATGGATCCATAATTCTGCTTAACAATGAATTCCTTCAGTGTGGGTTGGTTTTTGTTGATGCTCGTAGAGATTCATGATTTTAATTGACAGAATAATCAGGGCCAAAAAAGAATAATGATTAATCTATACTTCTGCTTAACCATGAATACTTTCAGCATGCGTTTTCCACTTACTGGTACGAGTTTACCACTTGTTGGTTCATTTTACTAGTACAACCACTTTGTTCATGAATCTTATTGTCTTCTATTCACTCAAATTGTTTTTAAGTCAGCAGCTGCTGCAGCCACAGAAACAGTAGCTGATTTACTGTTCATAAAGGGAGATTGTCACTGAGCAAGGATGGCCATGATCCCCTTTAAACTGCACTAGCTCTCCCTTGCGTCCGAGCATCCTTTTGTGCAAGCTAGCATCCAGTGCTCGTGCGTGCCGCGTGCATGCTGCTTGCTTAGAATCTCGATGAATTTGAGTGCTCTTTCGATTTACTACCTCCGATCCAAATTGCATGTCGATTTGGCTTTTCTAAATATATAATTTTTCTATATATCTAAATATAGTGTATATCTATATGCATAGCAAATATTATGAACCTACAAATACCATAACGATGTACAATTTGGAACGGAGGGTTTTTCACTGGTGTTGTCATAAGTCAAGCATTTTTATTTTTGACTATCAATTCCTAAAAAATTATATTGTTTAATAACATGCAAAATATATATTATGAAAGTATTTCCCAGGGTTAGGTCCCGTTTAGCACGACTCTGGCCCGTGAAAAAACAGCTCGAGCTCCCTCATCTGAAAAAGCAACTTTTCTCTCTGCCTTATCTCATAGCAAAACGTTTGGCGAAACGACTTTTGCTAACTTTTCATGAATGGGTGAAGTAGGTTAAATGTCTAATATACCCTTACCTATTTGACTTGTTTTTTCATATTTTCCCTCGATTAATAGTGTACTTTTATATAGAATATAAAATTAGTGAATAGAATAATTAGCTTGTTATATAGACTTAATACCCCTTCCTTTTTCTCCTTTTCTCTATTTTTTTTCTCTTTACTACCCTTCTTTTTCCCCTTATTATCCGTTCCTCCTCTTTTTTCTACCCGATTCTCCTCTTTCCTTTCTACCCGATCCTCCTCATTCCTTGACGCAGACCGTTTCGGCCACAAATCACGAGCTCCACGCCATCCCCCGTCGCCTCACGCCGTTCTCATCCCGCGAGCACCGCGCTGCTCCCCGGTTGGCCCTGCTCAACCCGTCACGCTGCTCGCTTGCTCCCTCGCCGCTCTACTCCGTGGCGCCGCATCTCCGCCACGGCCTGCGTGCCTTCATTCTTACCCGCGACCTGGGGCCACCGCTGCTCCTTTCCTGCGGCGCGCTATCAACGAGCTCCACGGGTGATCAGCAGGTATGCCGGCGTTGTGGGCGAGATGGAGGGAGAGGAGAGAGCAGCAGGGGCAAACATATGTAATTTCCATGAAAGAGTAGGGCACATGCGTCTTTTTTCGGTTGTGATGGGATGAGCCGGGGTGAGCTATTTTTTTTTTGGCTTCTCCGGCACGATGGAAGAGATGGCTTCTCCGGCGCGATGGAAGACAGAGAGCCCATTCTGCGGGGCTTTTTGCAACTTCATCGGTGAAACCCTTTTCAAAACAATCGTTTGGCAGTCGAAGCCAATAAGCCAGAGGAGAAGCTGCTCAAGACGCTGTGCCAAAGAGGCACTTAATCTTAAAGCATAAATCTTATAATGTAATACTATGTATTTTTTTCCGAAAAATTATTGGTCAATGGTAGAAAGTTTTGAGTTAGAATAACAACTAGTATGAAATGGAGGGAGTAGTCTTTTCACATCTGATGGGACCTTCAGAAATTAAGGTCGACACATGGCAACTGATGATTCCTCATGAGTCGGAATCACAAAACAAGCCACAAGTGAGGTCTACTAGAGATGTATTTTCGAGATAATGCAGTTCCTTTTATTATTTTCTCTATTGTTTTTCTTTGGATATACCAGAGTTGCATTTGTACATTCTGGGTCTTGACTACATGTTGTTTAGGATATGTGCTTCTTCTTTATAATGATTTTGATCTGACACATCCTCACTAGAAGATGCTTGAAGCCAGAACTTTCGATCATAAAAAAGGCCAGGGTTCGGTATGCACGGAAGATCGCAAATTTCTCATGCGAGACCAAGCAGCGATCAACGATGAGAGAGATAGAGAATAGCACACGCAGCAATCAGGAATTCGACATGCACAGTGTATGACTGTTACTTGTGGAGATTTTGAGACCAGGGAATCGCTTCGAGTACATCATTTGAAAGGCCAAGTAAGCTAAACTGCATAGGACAACTGATTTTTTGAGTGCCCCTGTACAAGCATTTCAAGCCATACTTACTTGGATGGCAATAACTTTAATGATTCCCGGAGAAAATTAAACTCTTTTCCTACTAAAATTTCTGCATTTCAAAATTCTAACAGATTCAAACGAGTTTTGAGGAAATTCTGCCAAAAAGAGCTTGGAGAGCCCTCGCCCCGAAGCAAGCAAGCGACAGGACGACACGGTTCCAATACTCGCAATGTCCCCCGTTGATCCGTTCCAAGTCACCTTCCCTTCTGCTTCCACGCTGCTTCTAGAACCAGCACCAAACAGCAGCGGAGCAGAGCAACGCGTCACCGGCCAGGCGGCCACCCACCAGATCTCCCGTACTCCCCACCCCCGCCTCCGATGAGTCCACCCGCCGCCTAGTCGTGCCGCCGCCACCCCTGTCCCGCGCCACCGCCCCCAATGTCGTCGGAGCCCGACGCCGAGGGCGCCCCGGGCGGCGCCTCCCCGGCCGCCCGCGTGCTCGCCCGCGCGCTCGACAAGGTCATCAAGCACTCCTCCTGGCGCCGGCACGCCGCGCTCGTGGCCGCTTCCAAGTCCGCGCTCGACCTCCTCTGCTCCGCCCCCGCCGCGCCCGAGCCCGACGAGCCCTCGGCGGCTCCGGCCTCCCCCGTCCCAGGCCTCCCCGCGCCCACCGCCGACGCCGCCCTCGCCGCGCTGCTGCTCGCGCTCGACCCGGGGTCCCCGAAGGTGGCCGAGCCGGCGCTCGAGTGCGTCGCGGGGCTCCTCACCCTCCGCCTCCTCCGCGGCGACGTCGACGCCGCGGACCCCTCCGCCTCCTCGCCGCCCTCCCCGGTCTCCAGGCTCTTCGCGGCCGTGCTCTCCTGCGTCTCGCTCGGCGGCGGCGGCGGCGACGACGCTCTCGAGCTCGCCGTGCTGCGCGTGCTCGTCGCCTTCGCGCTGTGCCCGGCCGTCTCCGTCAGCGGGGACTGCCTGGGCCAGGTGGTCAAGGCGTGCTACAACGTCTACCTCGGGAGCGCCAGCGGCGGGAACCAGCTCTGCGCCAAGCTCGCCATCGCGCAGGTGCTGGCCATCGTGTTCGCGCGCGTTGAGGCCGATGACATGGACGTGCGCGTGCGCACCGTCTCCGCCGCGGACATGATGGACCTCTCCGACCGCAGCCTCAACGACTCCAGCGTCGTGCAGGCGGCGCAGGCGTTCATAAACGAGGCCATGGAGGGGAGCGACGTGCCGGAGGAGGCACCCCCTGTGGATGCAGTGCCAATCGAAGGGGAAGGCAGTGGGGGGGATGGTGGAATGAGCAAGATCAGGGAGGACGGCCTGGCTTTGTTCAAGAACATCTGCAAGTTGTCAATGAAGTTTGGTACGCCTGAGAGCCCCGATGATCCAATGTTATTGCGGGGGAAGGTTTTGTCACTCGAGCTGGTTAGGATGGTTGTTGACAATGCAGGGCCGTTCTGGAAGACAAATGAAAAGTATGTACCATACCAAGACAGTTCGATCATCTATTTTATTGCAATGTTCCATTAAATATCTCTATTTTGTTATTGCTGCAATGAATCTTGAAGAATGCAAATGATAAGTGTAGAACTTTGGAAGCCAGGTAGGGTAAAGTGGAACATGTTGAAACATTTTATGGTTATATTTAACAGCACTGATGTCCTGTTTGAACCAGGAATTAAGACTTTTTTTAGTGAAGCCAGGAATTATGGCTTGGTTTGGATTTGATCTAAACCTTTATGATTTGGATCCAGCCCTTTCCAGCATACACATGAGAGCGTTTGCAACGTCTATGATTTTCACCTAGTCACCGGGTCGGGTAATAAGGCTGTCTTTTGCCATGTTTTGTGCAATTAGCTGTCATATAGGTTGTTCTGGCAAGGATCTGGCTGGTGAAGGATCAATGACTGTGTGTTCGGAGGACGGGTTTAGTGTCTATATCAGATATCCTTGATGTACTCATTTACGTGCTAAAGCTTCCAACTATTGATAATCAACTAGTTTTCTCATATAACTAGAATGAGAGCTGCAAGAGAGTGTGATGGATATTTAACCAGCTAGAATTTTCGAACCGTGTATATAACCCATGCTTGCTAACAGTACATGCATGGACAGTGGACACCCTATCAGGTCTGCAGATCCAAACTGATACTGGTGGAGGGAGTCGGAGAAATAACTAATTGGTAACACCAATGCAAAATATGGTAGTGCTACTGGCTGATACTTTAAATTGTAAAGCTGTTTGAAGTACGATAGAGCTTAGTCATGTGGGGATGTATCCGTCAAGCAGCAGCACCCGAAAGAATTCATAGTGGATAAGTGGAAGTTGAAATGTTGAATTGATTATTTGGTTATGGGCCTAACACTGATACTGTTTTTTTTTGTCCTATTAATGCAGGTATCTTGAAGCAGTTAAGCAGTACCTTTGCTTATCATTGTTGAAGAACAGTGCCTTGTCTGCAATGAGTGTCTTTCAGTTATTGTGTTCCATTTTTATGAGTCTAATATCAAGGTTTAGATCTGGTTTGAAAGAGGAAATTGGAATGTTTTTTCCTATGCTTATCTTAAGAGTTCTTGAAAATGTCCTCCAGCCTAGTTTTTTGCAGAAGATGACAGTTCTAAACTTTGTGGAGAAGATATGTAAAGAACCTCATGTTATTATTGATATCTTTGTGAACTTTGATTGTGATGTTGATGCACCAAATATTTTTGAAAGGTACGTTATTGTTTTTTTTCCAGATGGGTATTCTCCTTCAGTTTCGTTTTTTGTCATCAGTGTACTCATTAATTTTCTTGTCAAATATAAAGAACCACTTGATACAGTGAGCATAATTGTTCTCTTCTAGTACTGCTGTGCTGTATGTGCTGCACCACAGATATGCTATTCCCTAAGTATACAGTGAAACGGTGTTAATTCTATCAGATCTTCACAGGATTGTCAATGGACTACTAAAGACTGCTTTAGGTGTCCCCGCTGGATCTACAACAACGTTAACTGTTGCACAAGACCAAACATTTAGGATTGAGTCTGTCAAGTGCCTTGCAACTATTATGAAGTCGATGAGCGCATGGATGGACCAACAACTGCGAATTGGTGAATTTTCTCCCAGCAATTCTGAAAATCTAAGTTCAGTGGACAATCAAAATATCCATAATGGAGAAGAAGGGAGTGGAATGGATTATGAACTGCAGTTTGACACTATTAACTCGGACATAACTGACTCTTCCTCACTTGAGCAGCGCCGTGCTTACAAGATGGAACTTCAGGTGTGGTCGCTTACTTGAATTTTGATTTCTCCTCAATTAAACTTTGTCTGTCTTTGGGATTACTAATAGGTCTAAAGTTTCTTTTTGCAGAAAGGAATCACCTTGTTCAATAAAAAACCTTCCAAAGGTATTGATTTTCTCATTCGGAGCAAGAAAATAGGCCAATCTCCAGAAGATGTGGCTTCTTTCTTGAGAAATACTGCTGGTTTAAATGCAACAATGATAGGCGACTATTTGGGTGAAAGGGATGACTTTCCCCTCAAAGTTATGCATGCTTATGTGGATGCATTAAACTTTGAAAGCATGGACTTTGGTCAGGCAATTAGGTTCTTCTTGCAAGGTTTCAGATTACCAGGAGAAGCTCAAAAAATTGATCGGATCATGGAGAAATTTGCTCAATGCTACTGTAAATGCAATCCAAATGCTTTTACTAGTGCAGATACGGCATATGTTCTTGCTTATTCTGTGATCTTGCTAAACACTGATGCTCATAATCCAATGGTGAAGAACAAGGTACGTTAATGATAATTTTCCTGGCATCTGGCGATGGTTCATGAAGTAATGTATATTTTCTTGTGCAGATGTCTAAGGCAGATTTTATGCGCAACAACAGAGGAATAGATGATGGAAAGGATTTGCCAGAAGATTATCTGAGTGCGCTTTATGATCAGATTGTCAACAATGAAATCAAAATGAGTGCTGATTCCTCAGTTGCACAAACCAAGCAATCCAATAGCGTAAGTAGGCTTCTAGGCTTAGACAATATTATCAATTTTGTCAACTGGAGACCGGCGGAAGACAAGGCAGTAGGAGCTAATGACTTGCTCATTAAGCACATCCAGGAAAAATTCAAAGCAAAGCGCGGCAAATTAGAGTAAGATCACCATGATTTTGTCAGTTAGAGTACTTATGCCCTCAGCATCATATATTAATTTGAGGTTGTGCATAATACAGGTCCACATTTTATGTTATTGCTGATGCAACCATTTTAAGATCCATGATGGAGTCCTGTTGGGCTCCTATGATGGCTGCATTCAGTGTCCTCCTTGATCAGTGTGACGATAAGGCTTCCACATCACAGTGTTTAAAGGGATTAAGATTTTCCGTTCATATCACTTCTGTTATGTGCATGCAGACACAGAGGGATGCTTTCTTAACTTCCATAGCTAAATTCACATCCCTCCATTCTGCTGCAGACATGAAGCAAAAAAATGTTGATGCTATGAAGGTAAGAGGCCACACAAAGCATATTCACTTGTGTAATTTAAAGGTTACTGATAATTTGTTGCTGAGCAGTCTGTTTTTAGTAAATGTTGATGCTATGAAGGTAAGAGGCCACACAAAGCATATTCACTTGTGTAATTTAAAGGTTACTGATAATTTGTTGCTGAGCAGTCTGTTTTTAGTAAGAAAGGTGTATAGTTTATTTGTCCTCGTTAACCCTCGTTGCAAAACATAAAAGAGAGAAAATCTGCTGATTCTTGAACCTAGTGCATATTCTTGGGCATTTGCATGGTTGCCCCAAAATCTGGCTGTTTCAAAACGGTGGGATGATAAGTTTCCTTATGTTCACATGAACAGGCTATAATATCTATCGCAATCGAAGATGGCAATTACTTGCAAGAAGCTTGGGAGCATGTCTTAACTTGTTTATCACGGTTTGAGCATTTACATCTGCTTGGAGAAGGGGTTCCCACTGATGCTTCATTTCTGACAGTTCCTCTGATTGAGTCAGAAGATAAAACTCAGAAGTCTACTTCTGTTATATCTTCCAAGAAAACCAATGCTCTTCAGAATCCTGCTGTAATGGCTGCTGTTAGAGGGGGTACTTATGACAGCACAGTGGCAAAAACCAGTGTGTCAGCACTGGTCACTCCTGAACAGATCAATAATTTCCTATCGAACATAAATTTGTTGGATCAGATTGGCATTGTTGAGTTAAATCATATCTTTGCCCATAGCCAAAGATTAAATGGTGATGCAATTGTTGCTTTTGTGAAGGCTCTTTGTAAGGTCTCAATGACTGAGCTGCAGTCTCCAATGGACCCTCGTATCTTCTGCCTTACAAAAATAGTAGAGATCGCGTAAGAAGTTTCTCAGACCCACCTAAAAAAATCTTATCTTTGTTTATGGCAACAGCAGGCATGACTTGATGCCTTTTGACTACTCTAATTCCGAACTTTGTTTGTGCAGGCACTACAATATGAACCGCATACGTCTGGTGTGGTCTCGTATTTGGAAAGTTTTGTCAGACTTTTTTGTGTCTGTTGGGTTGTTGGAAAATCTTTCTGTCTCTATATTTGTGATGGACTCTCTGAGGCAGCTGGCCATGAAGTTTCTAGAAAGGGAGGAACTGGCGAACTATAACTTTCAAAATGAATTCCTTAGACCTTTTGTGGTTGTTATGCAGAGGAGTAAAGCTCCAGAAGTACGGGAGCTTATTGTTAGGTGTGTCTCACAGATGGTTCTGAGTCGGGTGCATAACATAAAGTCTGGGTGGAAAGGTGTTTTTATGGTATGTATTGATTTTTATGTTAAGTTTATTCTGATATTTTTGTTCAAATTTATCTGCAAGTTAGTGACTTTTGTGTCCTGTCTTGTAAAATGTCATCGACCTACAGGTTTTTACTTTTGCCGCCGCTGATGATACAAGAAGTACAGTTCTATTGGCATTTGAGACTGTGGAAAAAATTATTCGAGATTATTTTCATCACGTAACTGAAACAGAGACAACAACATTTACTGATTGTGTTACTTGTCTTATTGCATTTACGAGTAGCCAGTTTAACAGTGATGCCAATCTCAATGCTATTGCGTTTCTTCGATTCTGTGCTGTTAGACTTGCTGAGGAAGGATTTGTGCGTCAAGATAGGGGTGCTGAACAACCCATGAATTCAGACATGTCGGGTGGAAATGCCACTGTGCACAAAGATGGTTATGTTTCCCTCTGGGTGCCTCTCCTTGCGGGTACAGCATTCTTTTTTGCCTTGAATTATTATATTGGGTTTATTTTATCATGCAGGTTGAATATTCTTGTTGGATGATAATCTGAAGCACATGAACATTTAAATCGATACCTTTTTTGTCATTTCAGGTTTAGCCAAATTGACGACTGATCCGAGACTGACTATCAAGAAAGGTGCTGTAGGAGTACTTTTTGACACTTTAAAGGATCATGGGCACTTGTTTTCACAGGCAATTTGGACCGATATCTTTGAGCGTATTGTTTATCCTCTATTTAACAGTGAAATGCCCATACCTAATGATCAGATTTCAACATCCAATTTACCTGATCTTGAAACACAAACGCTGGCAATGAAATGCTTGGTGGGTTTGTTTGTTAATTTCTTTGATGTGATACGGCCAGAATTTGCTAGAACTGCATCCATTGTCACAAATTTTGTCAGAAGTCCCTACAAGCATTGTGCTACCACTGGTGTGTCTGCAATTATGCGTTTAACAGAGGGGCTTGGTAACAAACTTTCTGAGGAGGAATGGAAAGAGATATTGGTCTGCTTCAAAGAATCAGTGACACATACCTTTGTCATATTTTCTAAAATTGTAAGGATGATGCAAGATATTGAAATCTCAGATAGACTTGATTCTTATTCAGAAACCGAGCAATATTTGGATCATGAAATGTACAGTAATGATGAAGAGGAAGCTAATATGGAGACGGCTTCCTATGCTATTGTCAAACTGAAGAATCATATGGCCCTACTTCTTGTAGTGATTCAGGTATTGAAGTTTTTATTTTTGCCAAATGTATTTAGATTACCCTTTTTTGGATGGCTAGATGCAAGACATCGGGGTTTGGCCAAATTATTTGGATTTTCAAGTGCCTATAAAATCCTAAATACAAAAGCTAGGGTTTGGTTTTCTTCCACTAGAATGCTAACTTTTGAGAGATCGGGGGTGAAATAATGACATCGGGAGGAAGGGATGCATGGCCCCACTGATTTGTTTTCGATCGAGAAAAATCTATCATCCAATTTGATCTCTAAGATAGACAAAGTCTGGTTCTCCAAAGAGCTTTGGCCCTTCTTTCTCAACTTTAAAGCCATGCCCTGTCTCAGGCAGTATATCAGTCGGCATGAAAGCTGCTGAACAGTAGGGTAGACTTTACGTTCCTGATATTGGTAAGCAAATGCTAACTATGAGCCTTCCTCGGGTGATCCAGCTTTGGCTTCGGCCTGCAAGCTGTGGCACCTTTGTGCCCCAGCTAAGGAAAGAGGGAAGGATGCTGATGAAGAGAGGCTTCTTATTTCTTACCCAATAGAAGTGCCATGCATGCCCTTAAGTAGAGGCTGCCATAACAAAGTCAATCTAGGAATAAGAGCCAAATTTTTGGAGATAGAATAGCGTAATTAAAACTAACAGATTTCTGTTTGAAGCCGCTGATTACATCCTAATTGCCCTTGGTGTCAGGCTGTCAGCTGTGAAACTGTAACATTGGCATTGGCATATCCTGATTTCTTTACATTTTTAACTGAACCTTCCCCAGTTGCCTCTATGGGCAGCTTGCTTCTGTTAAGATGGCATGTGTGTCATAGATTCTAGATTTTGATTTTTAGGTCACACAGGAGAACTTCTTAACTAATGAACAAGTAATCTGGAATTGTCAATCTTTGTTTCTAAATTTTCAGACAATTCTAACATGACAGTATTTTGTTTTCTTTCTTGCAGAGCATTATTAAATTATATGAGGAGCACCGAAAATATCTTTGTGCTGAGCATATGAGCATTCTTTTGGAGATGGTGTCAGCTATCGCGACACATTCAAGTGAAGTGAGCTCTGAATCTTCCTTGCAGATGAAATTTCATAAAGCATGTTCCCTTTTGGAGGTATCTGAGCCAGCCATTGTCCATTTCGAAAATGAATCCTTCCAGAGTTACCTCAAACTTCTACAAGCTCTGCAACATGACGATCCATCCCTGTCGGAAGAAATGAACATAGAATCACAAGTACTTAATACCTGCAAGAAAATACTGCGAACTTATCTGAAGTGTGCAGGACACGAACCATGTGATCAATCGTCTCAAAGAAATCCACCTTTAAATTGTGCAGTGCCACTGAGCACTACTAAGAAAGAGGAACTGGCCGCCAGGACTTTGCTGGTCCTTCAAGTCATGAAATTGCTGGGCGATCTGGAGAGGGACTCTTTTGGCAGAATATTGCCCTTCTTTTTCCCATTGTTAGTTGATCTGATCCGCTGTGAGCATAGCTCAGGAGAAGTTCAACTCGCGCTGTACAATATCTTCCAATCAGTTATAGGCCCTATGATACGAGTATGATGACAGATAGTCACATGCAGAGTGTACAGTTTTGTGACCCATTTTGACGCTGTAGTTCTGTCCATGACCCTACGATGGATTAACCAATATGCTGGCACCCCAGGTGCATCTGGCTATACATTCGGAATGGTCACTACCTCGGTGGTTCTAGGTGCTTTCTTACTGTGTTGTAACATCTGTGTCATTTGAGCTGGTTGTCTCGCTGGCTTTGCACTACATTCGGAATGGTCACTACCTCGGTGGTTCTAGGTGCTTTCTTACTGTGTCGTAACATCTGTGTCAATTGAGCTGGTTGTCTCGCTGGCTTTGCACCGAGCAATTTTTGACCCAAAATGCAGGTGGCCTCAACTTCTCAGGGTTCCATGCTAGCATTGCCATCCCCTCGATCGAGTGTATATAACATGATAAAACGGATATCATTTTTAAGTTGTTTGTTACTCCATCCCAAATTATAAGTCGCTTTGACTTTTTTGGTACATCCACTTTGCTATACATCTATACTTATTGTTATATCTATATACATAGCAAAGTGAATGTATCAAAAAAGTCAAAGCAACTTATAATTTGGGATGGAGTACTTTGTAACTTTTTGTGCAATTAAACTAGAGGTAGATGTCATCAGGATAACTTTCATTCTCGCTCATGTATCGGTCATATATGTTTACTTTGTTCATAGAAACGGGTCAACAGTATAGTGAAATATTCTCCAGATTTTTTTTCCTTATTGTTCGTTGCAACTTGTAACATACCCACATTCTTTCCCAGGATAGGATTGTCATTATTTGGTTGCAGTTGACATAGGTGATGTATAATTTTACAGCTTCAGGATAATAATGTACAAAACCCACCGACGATGCAATGACACTGAAAGACCTAGACCTATGCCCTAATGCGACATGAAAGCATGCACTGAAGGAACCGAAAAAGGACAAAGAAGAAGAATGGATATACACAACCAGATGTTCGAAAGAATGGACCTGTTCTACGATTTGGACCTACATGACCTATATTATACACAGGTTGGAGGCCGGACCCCAATTCCGGCATCCACTTGGTCCATGCACAGACCACCAGCTATCAGAATTTCTGGCAGGAGATGGGGAATGTACAGACACTGACAGAAGCTGAACAAGAGTGGCTTCATCTTCAGGCTTCAGCACTTTCCTACCCCATCCAGCGGGGCAGGTAAAAGACATTCACATTATACGAATTCTGGTAACCATGGATAATGACAACCTGGAATATGGTGATAAACAGAGATTGATTCAGCCAAGATGCAACATGCTCCGATGTCCTTGTTTCTTTTTTTAAAAAGGACATGCTGTAGGTGTTAGATAAATGCAATAACTAACCTTTACAGTGCAAAAGAAAACAGTTTTTGCAAGAAAAAGAAGCATGCCGCCCAATTTAGCGGTTCTGCTGTTCTTAGTCCTGCTGCAGACTATAGGATACCTACAGTGCGGGAAACAAGATGTTACAACAGATTAATGGAACATATGTAGGAACAGATTAATGGGAAAGCATGTAGGAGTACTTGAAAGGTAAACACACCTCAAATTTGTCACTTTCTGGCATCCTTGTCAGCCCGATGCTTGTTCAGAAATGTTGTTCTGTGGGAATGGTGGTGCACGAGCAGGGACCAAAATCTGTTGCTGAGGGCGTGGACCTCCTGTTTTCACAAAAAGTACTTTACGAATTATATGAAGAGCATGACAGGCTGGTCCTGAGCAATTGAACAAATATTCTTGGACAAGTATGTTTGATTCAACACGACAGAGGAAAGTTACCTGGAGGAAATTGTTGCTGAACAGGTGGCATGCGCACAACATTTGCAGCATTAACATTCTGATTCGATAGTGGGAGACCATGACTTGGTGCATAACCAGGAGAATAAGCGTGATCACTTGGTACAGGTTGGCCAAACTGCCCATATGGGTAGACTGCTGGGCCTACCGTCCTGGGGCCGCCGTAAACTGGAACATACTGTTGTCCAACATACGGACCATATGCATTCTACAAAGCTAAAAATAAAACAAATGAGCAACAATTTCAATTTATTTATACAAGAAAAAAATATGGTTTAATGACTCTGGAGTTTTCCACCTGCTGATATAAGTATTCAGGTCCATATGTTGATGGCCTGCATAAAAAAACAACTGGTCAGCACTTGAACAGCTGGGCTGTTCACTTGGAAATAAAAAGGTATTCTTGCAAGGAAAATTATCTACACTACATCCTGCATATCATAAGTTCCAGACTAGCTACAACTTTAATCATGATGCCAGACATTCACAACCTAACAGATCAAATTCATAGCTGTTCTAACAATGCATTAAATGAACTGTTAACCTACCCATAGGAAGGATATACAAAGGCCTGTGAGTAGTTGTAAGGGGGTTGCTGATAGGTTGGGCTTTGCACATACATGCCCCCTGGAACCGCCACACCTCCATTGTATGGGATGACCGGCCTTACAGGCGCTACTACCACATTGAAAAGAAGGGGAAATTTTATCATGATAATTGAATACACACACAGAGGCTAAAAAGGTGAACATTCGTGAATTACATGAAGCAATAAGAAAGTTTCTTAGCAACAAGTTTTTGCAACTGAGACTAGCCTCGAGTATAAGGGAAACTTGTTGGCTAATATACAACAAGAGTGTGCATGGATCATGGAGTTATATTGCAGTTTAGACTTTCTACTGATGAATCTTTGGCCAGTAATCTTCTGAAAGAGAAGCGCAAGCCATTAATTTTCTAGTAAACTTAAGAAACCTTTGTTATTTTACTACCTTCTCCCTTTGTAGCAGTGTGTATAGAAAAATTATCCAAGAAGGCCCATGAATAACAGGAAACATCTCAAAAGCATTGCATTCCATCACAAGCAAAGATGTGCATCTTCTGATGATTAAAATCGATCCTTCCAAGTTGCAGACTATGAAATAGATGTCTGACATGTAAGTGGACAATTTTAATCGAAAAGCAGTGATGATTGCCAACCCTTTCTACCACCCACCAGCTCATACTCATTCTGTTATCTATTATTCCCTTCAATCAAGTCCAACACTACCCCCAAACATAGTTGGCAAAGAGGACTAGTAGCTGTATTGGTTTGTTTATTTTTAACAGCTAATGCCTCTTTTATATATGAGCTTGTAGAAGATCCTACAGCAGTACAGCCTTCTTTGGTGCTATGAATGATCAGGCAAGGAATTAAATATCTAACACTCCTCTGCTGACAAGTCATTTTCCTTCTTTTAGATCTAGTGACAAGACTACTAGTTAGTGGTTGAAAAGCAGGGGCGGTGCACAAACCTGAGCATCAAGTTTTGTAACAACGGAATCATAGAAAATTTCATGATGGTGATGAATCCAATACATTGGGAATAGGGCAATTGATTAAGAAATTACATTACACTAAGATCTTAAGCAGCTGGAAAGAATCATATGTACATGTTAGATGTATATGTGTGCGTATGTATGGAAGGGTCATGTGCCGTGGGCTTCAAGCCTGGCCGGCCCAGATATGGTTAGATAGAGATAGGAGGAGATCTTGTCTGGTTCTGTTTCTATAAACCCAAGATCTCCTCACCCCTATATATATGTAACCTCTATCTCCCAATCTAATCAATCTATTGTTCCACATAATATTTCAATACAGATGACAGCTGTGCAATTAGGCAAACAAGGTGTCCGGGGAAAAAAAAGGATAACAGGGAACCAAGTTAGCAGACCTACCGAAAGGCACAGCTGGACCAGGCCTCCCCAAGATGGCGAGATTGCAATTAGCGCGCCGCCCGTCTATCACCGGGTATGGGTCCATGCAGGCCATCCTTGCCGACTCCGGGTCCCTAAAGGTTACCTGTACACACCTCCACACATAATTAAGATGAATCAGAAATGGAAAAAGACAAAATATCTGAGCTGAATTTGGAAAAAACAAAAGGTGCACTAATTCCATAATACTGCTAACAAAATTCAAACAGTTCCCTGATTCACAGGGGAGAAATACTAAATTTTGTTCCAATTCCAACAGCAAATAACTGAACCAAGTGCCTAAAGAAATTCAACATATAAACCCTAGAAATGCTTAACAGGGGAGCTATTCGTTCACTCTGTATAACAAAATCTAGCTCTTCCCCTCGATTCTATGGCTAAGGAGTCAACAATCCACCAAATTTCCCGGGCAAGGGATGCAAAACTGCCAAATTCTAAGACCTTCGCCTCCAATTGCCGCAGCCATCGCAGCCACCGCTGATCACTAAAACTCCGAATTCAACCCACAAACTCCATCTCGCGCAGAGAATCACAACCTTCAGCTCCAGAATCGAACCTGGCCCCTGATCCCCAACAGAGAAAAAAGAAACGTACGGACCAAGCGTCCCAAACCAGAACGGCAGATACGGACAAGAAAAAAAACAGAGGAGAGAAGGCGTGCTCACGAATCCGTAGCCCTTGGAGCGGCCCGTGGCGCGGTCGGTGATGACGACGGCCTCCATGATGTCCCCGTAGACCTCGAAGTGCGCGCGCAGCCCCTCGCTGCGCGTCTCCCACGCGAGGCCCCCCACGAAGACCTTGGTGAAGGTGGTGTCCCCGTACGGCCCGCTGAGGTAGTGCAGCGCCGACGTGCCCCCGCCGCCGCCGCCTCCCCCTCCCCCTCCACCTCCTCCTCCCCCTGCTCCTCCTCCTCCACCTCCGGCCCCCGCCGGCGACCGCTGCGGCGTCATCCCTGCCGCGCCCAGCCCACGCGCATGCACGCGCGCGCGCGCAGCAGCAGCAGCAGCGGCAAACCCTAACCCTAGCTAGCAGCTGACTAGACGCGACAAGGCACGCGCGCGAGTGAGGAGGCGAGCGAGCAGCGGAGGCGGCCGGGTTACCTAGGGCTGATAGGCCCGCGCGCGCAGGCGGGGGCGTAATTATAGCGGTGGGGATGGCGCTAATCAGACCGGCGGTTATTATTAGCGGTTGGATTACGCGGGAGAGGGCGTGGGGGGAAGGAAGGGAGCCGGAAGTTGGTGAGGAACTGCGGGCGGCTTGCGAAGGAACGCGCGAGACAGAGAGAGAGAGAGAGGCTACAGGGGACGGACGGCTGGACGGGAGGACATGAAGGGTGGAGCTTGGTGGGGCCCGGGGAGATCGAACTGGGGAAGGGGGGAGGGCCACTACTGCAAGTAGAGTAGGGTATGCTCTCCTGGCTCTGGTCCTGTAGCTCCCTAGTATACGAGACTAAAGTTTAGTCGAATATTTAGGTATTAAGTAGGAGTATCAAAAATAGATTAATTATAAAATTAATTGGATAAATGAAGGCTAATTTGCGAGACGAATCTATTAAACCTAATTATTTCATGATTTGACCATGTGATGCTACAGTAAATATGTGTTAATCATAGATTAATTAGATTTAATGGATTTATCTCGCGAATTAGTCACGGCTTATGCAATTAGTTTTATAATTAGTTCACGTTTAGTCTTTCTAATTGGTATCAAACATCCGATGTGAGCCGAACTAAAAATTAGTCCAGGATCCAATTTTTAGTCCATGGATCCAAACATCCTCTAAATATATACACACATACACATATTACCTTGGGCGTCATTCGTATGTGGAATTGTGAGAGCGGTTTGTGTGCTGCGTACCTAGAATTATCTGCGTCTCTCTATTTCGGTGGTCCCTAAAATCTCTTTTAGTGAGCGGCAATGACGGCTAGAACTGGAAAGTAATCGCATGCGGCGCCTAAAAGTGTGCGGTTTTGTCCGTAGAGGGATTCGAGGTGATAGAGCCTGTGACGAAAGGGGTTTTTGGCATACACGAGAGTGTGACCAGGAGAAAGCATTTTATTTTGCGGGACGATTCATGTGTTAGCTGGAATGCGGCGAGTTTTTTGCGCCACTTTTTAACAAAATATTTTTCGGTGTCGCCATAAGGGACTTTTCATCTACCTAAAGAGGGTTTAGTTTCGATCGCTTAGTTGATATCGGGTTCTTTAATTAGTGTCGTCCCAACTTTTTTTCTCATATTTAGTTGAGATGGCACTAGTTAAAAAACTCGCATCAAGTCAACTGGAAAGCGGATAAGTATATCATATAAAATGGTTTCAAAATGCTAGCTGAAAAGCGGTGCAGCTGTGCATTCCCTTTCTATATAAGAGGAGGTTTTCTTGACGTATACGAAAGCATAGGATATTTCATCCATTCAAAAAGACTGAAGGTGGTTTGTGTTTTCGTCGTAGTATTTCATCTATCCAAAGGATTTAAGCTGGTTTATGTTTCCACCATCATTATATAAATTGAGTTGATCTCGGGCTTCTGTTGTGGTGGTGTCTCACTTTTTGTTCGGTTGGTAATATAATGGTATCAACAATGTCTATAAAAAACATAAAAGGTGTAATAAGCATATATTCAGGTAGGACCTATATTTATTTATGGCGTATATAACATATGGAGGTACAAGCATATCCACTGATATTATGATATAGCTGGTTATATCTTGGTGGTCCTCGCTTATGTCCTATTGTTTATACATGTCGTTGTCAGTGACTCTGTGCTGTCTCAGCTAACAGACTCATCTTGGTGTAGAAGACTGATGATGCTCACCCATTTGCTTCTTGAAAAAAAAAACTTAGAAGCCTTTGTGGGAAACAGTCGATGAATAAGCCCCTACGCTATACTAAACACAATTAAAGGTAAACATTATTTACCATTCGTAGGTGAAATTTATATACACGCAACGTTTTCCATAAAATCTACATCCACAGTTGTTAGAGAGAGAGATGAGCAAAAATGAAACTCACTGTCATGACAACAACATAATAGTTCGAATAAAATAATTGTAACGTTAAAGTAGACTTCTGCATTGTGAGAATGCTAGGCACCGGAGTTACCCTCGTCAGACCGCGTCTTTCCACTCTAGTGAAGACGAGCAACGGGATTCGAATATGGGCTGCTTACTCCATGGATAGAGCCACCATGCTTCCTCCCGCTCCCTAATAATTGTAACATTCCATATCATCATCACAACTTTATCCATTATTCTCTTTCATCTTCCAACGAATTGCGCTTTCAAGGAAGGTTTGCATTCACCAATTATTTAGGGGGCAATAAATGCTACATAAAAGACCGTCAACTAACTGATAGAACGATTGTTATTGATATTTTTTTTACCCGGATTGTTATTGATATTGTGTAGGTGTTGTCTGAAATTTACTAATTAAGATGCACGAGCTCAACTTTGCGCCCTGTTTTCAGTATGCTACCTTAGACTGTTTTAGTGGTTGAGATCATGAATTCAATGTTTGTATTAATTTTCAAGCTAAAACGAGTAGGCATTAGTTTATTAGCATATTGGATAAGCTAATCAAAAGCAATTCTTAGCTTACAGAAATAAAAACCTAATGCAAAGTCAATTTATACTCATCGGCCAACATGAACATGGTGGATCGGAACTGCAGGTGGTATAGCAGGCAAAGCTACGTTTTCATCAGAAGGGCAAAAGCGAAGCTAGAAGCTGATAGTGAAGATTTTTTATGGGAGCTCCCTTTCTATGGGCATAATCCTACTCCCTTCTCCCTCTGTCCTAAATTATAGATTATTTTAATATTTTTAGATTTATAGTTTTTGTTATATATCTAGACAAAATATATATTTAGGTGCATAGCAAAATCTATAAACCTAGAAATACCAAAACGACCTAGAATTTGGGACGGAGGGAGTACTCGAAAAAAACACTCTGCCATCGGGAGAAAAACACACGGGATCCCAGTTGATACGATCGCTGCATCACATGCTTATCCACTGCTATAGTATTCCACACGAAAAAAGCTTGAAGCTTCTTTCTCTTTGCTCCTCAAAACCCAACTCCCTTTATGCTTCAATCATGGGCTTTTTGCCAAGTAGGCAGGTATCGTTCTCCCATCCCTTGCCACATGCCCATCCAGTTCGTTACTGGTCCTAGCACTAAAACAAGACCGACTCTTCTTCCCCTTCCTACCAATTTTTAGGGCTGGTTTGAGTGGCCCTAAAACATTTTAGGACATTGGCCATAATGTTATTTCATAAAACCATGCAGCATTATTCGCAAAAATAAAATAAAAAATAAAACCATGCAGCATTTTAGCTTGCTGAGTGAGAAGAATTGCTTCACTTGCGATTGCCATATGCCAAATTGTTGTTTCAGGTGCTTCATCAGAGCAAAGCAGAGCTGTTTTGGCCGTGGAGAGTGGAGACGCATGGCGGCATGGACCAACAGGGGCACAGGTGAAAGGACGGGAGGAAAAGGATAAAAGCGAGGCCCTTGCACGGACAGCGCCGTGGGGCCTTTGGGGGCTGGGCTGGGTGTCGCATCACATTAATCCTTTAAACAAATTAATCATATATCTAAGAACAGGGGCACAGGACCAAATTAATCCTTTAAACAAAGATCGGAGATCACCTATGCATGGATGAAAGATGATGTGATGTGTCTTGCATAAAAGCGACAAAAGAGACAATGACATGATAGGGTTACTAGCGATATATAGAGAAGGTACATGTAAAATTGACCCACTTAGTTAGGATGCTTTTCGGATCACAAGAAAATGAAAACACATGATTGAAAAATAGATTTTCGTTACCCATGCGCATTCTGCAAAATAGATAATCACAAGACGTAAGAAAATTCTAGGAATGAAAGTTTCAGCGGAGCATATAGAATGCATGAATTTTTATATAAAATCGATCAAACTTCACAAAACTAAAATAAAAATATGCACAACACATTGAAGCACTTTAGGAATTCTATGGGATTACAAATACGCTCAACTACTTTATCAAAAAAAAAAACGCTCAACTATTCTTTACAAATGGCTACGTACAACAAAATTTCTAATGACTCAAATCTTACCAAATCTCTCCACAAATCCTCTGTAAAGCCCGTGGTACTGTGAACAAGGCCATCTTTGGGCCGGGGCGAAAAGTGCGATGGCCGAGGGCCCAGCCCAAGCAGGGGGCCATCCTTGATCCTGCGTACAAATGCCTAATGTTCACTTCCAGCCCAAGCCTAGCATAAACTGGAGAGAGGAAGGACAGCAACCACAAGCCCAGGTAAATGAAAGCATACGCTGCTCGTTTCCATCGGTTGCTGCCGTCCCCGAATAAGTTGTTTTTTATGAGAGAGACATTTTGTGGTCACAGATTTTGTGAAGTGGCGTTGAATGTTGATGGGAGTCCTTTCCACAAAGAAATGGTGGAAGAAGTTGTTTTTTATGAGAGACAGTGGACATTTTGTGGTCACATGTTTTGTGAAGTGGCGTTGAATGTTGATGGGAGTCCTTCAAAGGTGACCACCTTAGTTTTATTTTGCTGTTCGTAGAATTTCTTTAGTAGTATTAACGTTGTGTATCTGAGGATGAGTGATATAAATGTATAATTTAAAGGTGAAATTTACATATACAAATTATCTTACGGGGCCATGACGTCAAGTTCACCCTAGGGCTCTTGAAATTGTAGAGCCGGCCTTGACTGTGAACCAAGGGGATATTCGATTTTCCAGGGACAACATGTTAAGCGAGACTCGTAATAAAATGTAACTCCACAAGAAACAAAAAAAAAATTGAAATGGAAAATGGGAAACACCCTAAAAAATTTTCAAAACCAAAATAAGAAAATATAACTAAAAGAGCCGTAATTGAACCAGCTATGCATTTTCATGGTGTTTTCTTGAGAGATGCTGTTCATGAATTGTGCCGTTCACACGTCCAGGAAAAGAAAAGGAGCCCGGTAGGGCGTCCAAAAAAAAGCATAATAAATGGGGCGATGCATCCATCCGTCGTCCTCCGGGGCCCGGCGGCGAGCTTGGAAGGAAACAAACAAATGAGAAAGCACGCGCGGTCCCCTTGCCGTCGCCTGGCCCATGTGGCCATGTTCTTGCGGGCTGCCGATCTGGGCCATTTCCGCATCCCGTTCGCGCCGGCCGGTCAGCCGGACGCAACCAGGGATAACTGTTTGGGAGGGAACAGATTATTATTAGTCTATAATCATTGATCAGTATAAGGTCAAGATGGCCGAGTTGGTCTAAGGCGCCAGTTTCAGGTACTGGTCCGAAAGGGCATGGGTTCGAATCCCATTCTTGACAATGTTATTTTTTTTTTCTCTCTCTCTCTCTAGTTTCACGATTCTCTTATCACTCTCCCGAGTCTCTCCAGTGGTCCGTCAAGGCACCAGCAGAGCAGCTGAGCAGGGGGCATATCTCCTGCTGCCCGCGGCGACGCTGGCACTGGCAAGCAGCCTCACTGACCATCTCCCAGCACAGCAAAAGCACGTAGCAAACCAATGCTGCTGCCGCCGCTGCCACCGGCACCTCACCACGGCTGAGTAGGACGCCCGACCTCCTGCAGCCACCTCTTCCTCCCCCTCCTCGCCCCGGCGGTGCTGCCGGCTGCTACGCCAACAACGGCAGCTCCGTCCTCGGCTACACCTGCCGCAGCAGCTCCTTCCCACGGTCATGGAGGAACTGGGTGCAGGTGGCGTTCGACATTGCCGACGGGCTCAACTACCTGCACAACTGCAGCAACGTCCTGCTCGACACCCGTCTCCGCGCCAAGGTGTCCAACTTCGGCCTGGCGCGCGCAGTCGCCGCCGCCGGCGGCGCGCAGATGACGCGCAACGTCGTGGGCACGGAGGGGTACCTGGCGCCGGAGTACCTTGAGGACAGGCTGATCGGCCCTCACCTTGACGTGTTCGCCTTCGGGGTCGTGGTGCTCGAGCTCCTGTCTGGGAAGGAAGCGGCGCCTGCACGGGTCGGCACCGACAGCGGCGGCGGCGAGGCGCTACTGCTGTGGCAGGAAGCGCAGCGGCTGGCCATCGACGGTGGCGGCGTGCGGGAAAAGGTCCCGGCGTTCATGGACGCCCGGTTGCATGGGGACTACCCGTCGGACGTGGTGTTCGCGTTGCTCGCGCTGGCGCTGCGGTGCGTGGCGCGGGAGCCCCGAGCGCGGCCGTCGATGGGTGAGGTGTTGCTGTCGCTCTCAGCGGTGTACGGCTCCACGTTAGATCGTGATGACCCCTTGGACCCTGGGAACTCCGGCTCGACGGTGACAGAGTCAGGGTGATGCGTTACTGACAACGTTGCGCTTTGGAAGAGAATGTCAGAACTTAGGAGGAAGGCATCTGCGTGGCAACTCGTGAAGAATCCCATATGGACTTTTGTCACATTATTATCCATCGTACCTCAAATTAGACTTCCCAATGTTAATATTTCAGTTAAAATATGTTTAAGTGCCAATAGTGTTTGATTCAATAATGCAGCCATGATAAAATGAAACAAATTTGGATTTCCTTTGACTGTAAATAAAAGTTCTAAAAGAGTTTCTTGATCCCTAAGTGAGTTTTGATGAGTTAATGACATAACACTAAGTGTCTAACGAGTTATCAAGTGCATGAGTAGGTGTAAAAATATTGGGATGACATGTAGCACTATTGGATGGCCATAAAAAAGGAAATGAAATGTGAACAAGGCATACATTGAAGACAGTTTACTTTCAGTTTGAATTTGAGTTTAGGAATGTTGAACTATTAAGAGGGATACGTAATCTGTGGTCTTACATTGAATAAAGTGATCAAGATGATCTAACCAACCTATGAGAGACACCTTAGCACATGCACATCACATGGGATATATTAAATTGGTGTTGTTTTGAGAGTTTCGGAGTTTTCGCAAAGATTTGCGAATACTCTTGAGGTTCTGGAATTTTTGGAGAAAGTTCCAGATTCTCCAGAACTCCGGAAGTTCCAGATTTGCGGATACTCCGGAGGTTCCGAAATGCCTTTTTTTCAAACAATGAACTCCAAATCTCCAATCTGGCTAAGATAATGTCTCACTGTTGGGTTCTCTTGAACCAACAGTGTTAGTTCATCTGGAATAGCCTATTATATATGTAGCGGTGGCACTTCCAATTTCGGCTGTTGTATTATTGCATCATCACCACTTTCCTCTTCATTTCAGGGTTACACCTACATGACTCCATCAGTCATTAGTATTTCAGGATTCTAGCAGCCTTGCACGAGTCAATGGTGTCCCTGAGTGTCTCCTCGGCCATCCTGAACTTCTAACCCAGCGCCTGCAGCCTCTTGGAGCTGACTCCCTTCTCGTCTAGTCGTCTTCCACCCATAGATGGCTAGATGGACTAGGTCCACTGGGCGCCCTGAGGCCTGGCACTACAAAGCTAGGCACTACAAAGCCAAGCACTAGCGCAGCCCGGCACGAGACGAATAGTGCCCGAGCCAGCCCGGCACGATGCATAGTGCCGGGCCTGGGCCGCCTCATCGGCACGCTAGGCCAGCACGAGCCCGGCATGATTTTTGGGCCAGCCCGATGCCAGCCCGATACCCTAGCAACCGCCCTCCCGACCGTTGGATGAGCAGACGCTCCCCCTCCTAACCGTTGGATCACACCATTGGGGGAGTCGTGTATATAAGCCGGCCGCGCGCCGCGTCCCCTCAGTCGGAAACCCTAGCACTCATTTCTTCCTCCGCCTGGCCACCGCTCTCGCCTCTCGCCCTCTCACGCCTCTTTGGCTCTCTCGTGGTCTCGCCCTCTGCCCCTCTCATCTCCTCCCTCTCCGACGACCGGAGGTCGGTGTCGGCCACCGCCCTAGCCAAAAACCCTAGCCTCTCGGCCCCCCGCCCACTCCTCCCTCCTGTCGCCGCCTCCCTCGAGGCCTTAACTCCCGTCGCTCTCCGCCTCTCCCTCGGTTGCTAGATTCGTTGTTCGCCCCAGCTAGAAACCCTAGATCCGTTGCTAGATCCGTTGTTCGCCGATCGCTCTGGTGCTCCGGAACCGTCAGTAAGATCTCCTCCCCTCGCCGGTCGCTCTGGTGCTCCGGAACCATCAGTAAGATCTCCTCCCCTCGTCGGTTGGCGGTTGCTCTGGTGCTTCGGATCCAGAACCGCCGATCTTGAACCCGTTGAGGGACCAGAGGTCTGGTGATTCTGCCTAGTTGTCTTCTTCTCCCATTCCCCTCCCACTCCTCTCTCCTATCGCCGCCTCTCTCTCTTGTCCTCTCGTTCTGGCGGTTGCTCTGGTGCTCCGGATCTGTTGTTCGTTGACCTTGCCACGTGCTGTGGTGCTCCGGATCCGCTGGTAAGCTGTCGATCTCTCGCTCCTCCCTGGCTCTGGTGCTTTGCTTGAGTTGACTGCTTCTTTTCTTTGACGTCATGTCGTGTATATTTGCATGGAAGTCCATTGAGGGACCAGAGCACCGGCGATGGATGGTGACAACAAGTTCCAAGGGTACACCATCAACGATGAGCTTCGGATGATGGGCCAGCGAGGAGATGATGAGAGTGACATGGAGGCAGAGCGGGAAGAGCTCTTCGGTGGCAGTGCTGTCGAACCAGTCGGCATCGCTGATGGTGAAGTAGCACCTGATGTTGCTGATCCAGACATGGTGAGCAGCGGCACCAAGAGGAGCAGTTCCACCACCTCTGAATGCTGGAAGGACTTTGAAAAGATATTCAAGGGCATCAATGGAAAGAAGGTAAGGGTCTCTACCAAGTGCATTCATTATGACACTTTATATGCTGCTGGATCTTCTATTGGCACTAGCCATCTAAACCGGCATGTTGAGAAATGCCCAGCGAGGAAGTCTAAGCTTCGTGTTTCCCAGTCTTTGATCCAGTTCAATACGGATGGAAGTGTCCGTCATTGGGATTATAGTCCTGAGGTAGCTCATACTCGGCTTTGTTGAATGATTGCTAGAGTTGATCTTCCTCTTAGCTTTGGTGAATCTGTTGCATTTGAAGAGTACATTAAGTTTGCTCATAATCCTAGATTCTCTGCTGTCTCTAGGCAAATGACCACTAGAGATTTCAGCAAGTACTTTACTAATTGTCGTGCTAAGCTTATTGAATCATTAACTAGTGTTTCATTTGTGCCTATCACTTCTGATATCTGGTCTGGTAATGCTAAGAAAGATTATCTTAGTATGGTTGCTCATTATGTTAATGTTAATTGGCAATTAGAGAAGATGATAAATCTCACACTGGCCAGAACATTGCTGACCGTGTGACTGCTGTGATTGAGGAGTATGGTTTGATTTCAAAGGTGTTTTATGTTATTTTGGATAATACCTCTGCTAATACCAATGCTATTGTGAAACTGAGTTCTAAATTGTTTGCTTATGTTGGTAAAGTGTTCTTACATCAGCGTTGTACTTGTCATATCATTAATCTTATGGTTAATTTTGCCTTGCATCATATTAAGCCATATCTTGAAGCATTTAGAACTTCAATTTCTTTCATCAATTCTTCTAACCAGCGCATTGCTTCATTTAAGAGATTTTGCCTTGTTGTGAATGTTCGTCCTAGAAAGTTTGGTTTGGACATGGATGTTAGGTGGAACTCCATATACCTCATGCTTAAGCATCTGATTCCTTACAGACAGACATTTAATGTTTTCATTGAGACTAACTATCCCAGGGGTGAAAAAGATCCTTTACTTTTGATAGAAGATCACTGGACTGTTGCAGAGAGTATGTTATCATTCTTTGAACTTTTTTATGATTCTATTGTTGAACTTTCTGGTGTTTATTATCCTACATCTCCACTTATGTTGCATCAGCTTATTTTGATTGCTAAGCATCTTAAATATTATGAAAATGATGAATTGCTTAGGCATGTGGTCTTTCCTATGAAAGTTACTATCTTAAGTACTGGAGGGATATTCCAATGCTTTATTCTGTTGCATTCATCTTGGACCCTAGAGCTAAATTGAAAGGTTTTCAAAATGTGCTTAGGTTGTTATCTAATCTTATTAGTACCGATTATTCTGTTTACTTCACTGATGTAAGAGCTGAACTTTCTACTGCATTTAAGCTGTATGATGACAAGTTTGGTGCGGTTAAATTGCAAATGCCTCCACCGCCATCCACTTCTGGTAAGAAAAATAGTGCTTGGGATGACATTTTTTTCAGTGATAGTGATGCTGATGTATCTGCTTTTGGAATTGGTGATGTCCCTGATACTTCTTTCTCCACCCCTCCTCCCTGTTTGCCTCTTGCTTTGTCTAAAAGATCATCTACAAGTGCTTTGCTGCAAGCAGCAAGCACTAGTGCAACTAGTATGGGTATTGGCTCTGAATTCTCTATCTACTTGGACAGTGGCACTGTCACCCATTTTGATGATAACTTCAACATCTTGAATTTGTGGTATGAGCATAAAAGAACTTATCCAGTTCTGTTAATCTTAGCTAAAGATGTTCTATCTGTGCCTGTCTCTACAGTATCATCAGAGTCTGCTTTTAGTACATTTGACAGAATCATCGAGAAGAGGCGACGTCGATTGAGCTCGGAGATGGTGGAGATACTCTCAGTTCTGTCAATCTTAGCTAAAGATGTTCTATCTGTGCCTGTCTCTACAGTATTATCAGAGTCTGCTTTTAGTACATTTGACGGGATCATCGAGAAGATGCGGCGTTGATTGAGCTCGGAGATGGTGGAGATACTCTCTTGCGTCAAGGATTGGGAGGCTGTAGAAGCAAGACTTTAGAACATGCTGGAGGATCAAGAACTTGAGGAAAGTTTTGCTAATTTGTATCTAGATGTTCTTGGTGATTCAGATGTGTAAAACTTGGCCTGTAATAACTTGAACTACTATAATGTTTATGCGATTGAGCTGGGCTGCACTCTTTTTTCCTATCTAGGGTTTCTCACGAGGTGTGAGTTTTACCTAGATAGGTTTTTAATGAGCCAGCCATTGCACCAGCTCAAACTTGTGAATTCTCATGTCTCTCTGGTTGAATTCTGTGATGTTGATGAAGGCAACCATTGTGAATTCTGTGATGTTGATGAATGGCCTAACTTGGAGTGATGTTGATGATTGATGAATGGCCTAATTTGAAGTAAATTCTGTGTTGTTGATGAACCTGCCATTGTGAATTCTGTGATGTTGATGAAGGCAGCTCAAAATTTTGCATCTGCTTAACTTGGTGTTTTGATTGAGTGGTGAATGGCCTATAGTGCCTGCCCGGCACTAGCACGGTAGTGCCCGCTTTGCTAGCGGGCCAACCCAACCCAATAAAAAGGCCGTCGTGCTGAGCCTGGGCCAGCAGTTCGGTACGCAGTGCCGACCTGGCCCGGCATGAAAAAGCCTTAGGACCTATTAGTGCCGTGTCTATTCGAACCGGGCTAAACCGGACTAGTGCGGAGCGGCCCATCTAACCACCTATACTTCCACCTGAACAAACCTGCAAGTCATCACCGCCAAATAGTGTGGGACCAAACCTGCTGCCTTGTGCCCTTGCTGTTGGCACCACGCCACCACGGTACGATGAAAAAGAACAGAACTTGAGTTGGCGCTATCAGGACCTCATCATTATTTGTTATATATTCATATCATATCTCTGTACCTGCTGCAGAATGGAACAATATGAACTATGTTTTACCTGCCGTGACAAAGGTACAAAATTTGCAGTGACAGAATAGTACAACACATGCTGCTACATGTAAGAAAATGCTGTCCGCTTTCTGAACTGAATTGATCTTTCTTGCAACACAATCATAAGTAAAGATAGTAGCATATTCACATGTGACTACCCGCAACTCGCACACGAGAAGAATGCGCGACATGATGCCTCCATGCACATATGCATCGAACTGAAGCCGCAGGCGCCGAAGGCCGGACTCTCATCTGTCATCTCGGTACGATGAAGTTGACGCATTGTTGTTGCATGCCGGCTATTAATTCTCGTGATCGAGTCCTGCTGGTCCACTACTCAGCTCGCGCTACTCTGCCTGACTCCCTCCATTGAATCTCCAGCATCAACAACCAACGGAATAAATGCTTTTTTTTTTCTCTAATACACATTTTTTTTTTCTGGAAACATGGTAGTATATACTTAGATGTTGGGTCTGCATATAAGAGTAATGATGTCACCGTAGGCGCCTTGTTGTTGATATGCACATTACTTACCGTTACCGTTGAAAGACATGGCATCAAACCTGAGTTTTGATCCCAGGTGGGTAGGAGATGCAACCACATCTACTAAACACCCAAGCTTTCACTTGGTTCTTATAAATACGTTATTTTTGAACGAGCGGGCATGTGTGAGAACTTATTTCATCTGATGATAAAGATGCATTCGATCACAATCATACATTCACGCCGCCTAACCCACAAAAACAGAAAACTCTTGTTCTTTTAGTTGAGATCCTCGTGCATTCTATTACAAAGGGAAATGATATGTATTTGATAAACTTTCCATCCTTTCCATTTTATCGCCTGTGTTTCGAACCCTCTGTACTGGAAGTCTGAGCAAGAGGTAGTAGTATTCAGTTTGTCGTATTAAATTGTTAATTTGTTATTCACCAGGCCAGAGAACGTTTTTCTGGTGGGTATAGCTCCCGTCAGCATGTTGAGCTAGTACAAATGCCGTTTATGCTGGTGGGTGCTTGCCCACGAGCACAGATTGTTCATAGTCTTGTCATATTTTCGTGTTGTAATGCTGATTTTGTTGGTGATGTGCCTAAGAGGCAATCATAACAATTCGGACTAAAGGCCCACATGGTAATTGATCCACGAGGGATTAAGGTAATTAATGGGCCTTCAGCCTTGAAGCCCATTAGTGTGTTCTATAAATATGGGGGTAGGGCTAGGGGCGCACCATCCACCACGCCACAATCCTAGCCGCCACTTCCTCTCGGCCTGACCCCGAGACCCCTGCTGCGCGCGCGGTGCTAGCACACCGGAGCATGGCGTACCGTACGTGTGGACTCCGTGGAGGCGTTGCTGCTGTTGCAGCTATGTTGATCGGCTACGGCGGCGCGAGGCGGCTGCTGGGGTGAGGACGAGGAGGAGACGATCGTGATCGACTACTTCCTCTACACCGACGCGCGCCTACATTGGACCGGCTGCTCCAACTCTTTTTCCGCTACGCTGCGCGTCAGGAGTAACGATCCATAATGCAAGCTTTCTAGATGATGCGGTAGATTTATCCTAGAGTAGCCTATTCTGTCGTTACCAGAGAGTCAATAATGGATACTGGAGCCATAAGTGTGTTTTATTTATTTATTTTTTCTAAAAATAGAAAGGCACTGCCAATTTCGACGCCTGCAGTTTTATTGCTTCTCATTATTACCACTTTCCCTTTCATTTTGTTACACCTTAATTTGAGTCCAATCTCCATGGCTCAATCACTCATCAGTCCTCATTATTTTAGGATTCCAGCAGCCTTGTACGAGTCAATCGTGTCCCTGAGAGTCTGCTCGGCCGTCCTGAACTTCCACCCCAGCGCCTTCAGCCTTTTGGAGCTGACTCCCTTCTCGTCTTCCACCTGAACAAACCTGCAAGCCATCAACGCCAAACAGTGAGGACCAAACGTCGCTGCCTTGATGATAACAATTCATGGGCGCATCGATCGATCAGGTTCTCACTTCCTGGGGTAGTCCAGCTTCAGGTCCCGGTGCAAGCTGTGGACGAGGCCGACCGTCTCGGACACCTTCATCACGTGCGCGCTGCAGATGAGCCGCCGGCCGGACGCCTCGGGGGTTTCGAGCGCCAGGACGAGCGCCTCCACGACGTCGCGCACGTCCACCATGTTCCTCATCTTCTCGTCGGTGTTCTCGCCTGCTCGGCAGCTCTGATCATGTTATTGCATTGCCTGCTGCTTTACTACATAGATGTTCAGCACAGGCACTGCAAGGTCGTTGATCGAGAGCCAATGCAAGCTACCTGTCAGGTAGGCCACGAGGCGCATGCTGGTGGTGTTCACCGTCGGTTGCAGCAGCGGGCCCAGGACCCACGGCGGGCAGACGGTGACCACGTCCATCGCCGCCCCGGCCTTCTCGCCGTACGCCAGCGCCTCGCGCTCGGCCAGCGTCTTGGAAAGGCAGTACCAATTCTGACAGAAACGGCGAAGGACTCTCCCAAGTAGTCAGAAGCGAGTCAAGACGACTGAGAAATTCGTGGCTGAACAAAGCAGCGAATTTTATGCCATGGATGCAGCATTGGATTACCTCGGTGGTCCTGCAGTAGTCCTCGTCGGACCAGCAGTCTTCGTTGACGACGGCGCCGTCGGGGATCTTGGGGTTCATGATCACCGCGCCGATCGACGACACCACCACGACGCGGCGGGCGTTGGCCGCGTCGCTAGCCTTGAGCACGTTCTGCGTGCCGGTCACCGCCGGAGCCAGGACCTCCACCTGCACGCATGGGAGATCAGGCCGATGTTCGAATCTGCGATTGCATTTGAGCTGCTCTTAATTACATACATCCGGGTTCGTCGGGTTGACGGCCGGGACGGGGCTGGCGACGTGGAAGACGCCGTCGCAGCCGGCGACGGCGGCCGCCACGCTGGCGTAGTCCAGCAGATCGGCCTTGAACAGCCGCAGCCGCTCCCCGGCGCCTCCCAGCGCCATCAGGTGCGCGTTCTTGGGATCACCTGCGGCATCGATCTCAGATTACCTGTCTGATCCGATTACTGCAGCAAACCGATCGATCGGCAGAAGATGCGCCGCCCGTGATCGATCAAGCTAGGGGATCAGACCAGATCAGAGATTCAGGAGCTTACTCGGGTCGCGAACAGTGCCATGCACGACGTAGTCGCCTCTGGAGAGCAGGAGCTGCACGAGCCAGGAGGCGATGAAGCCCCCGGCGCCCGTCACGCACACCGTCTTCATCTTCGTCGTCTTCCCCGCGCCGCCGCCGCTGATGTCCATGGCCTCCATCTCTATCTTCTCGCCGCTGATGTCCATGGCCTCTAGCTTTATAGCAAAAACGCACGCGCGGTGCCTGCCGTATGCGTGTCGCCGCACGTGGCCCAGTGGTCCTGACAGGTGGAGCGAGCGTGGTTCCAGTTCACAGCTCAGAGCCACTCGTGCGCCATACTCCCCACCTGAGCGTGGAATCAACTCATCTTCTCCCTGACGAATCATGCCCTCGGAGCAACTCCGAAAGCTCCGGGGAAAATTAGAAAAAAAGTTACTCCAATAGCTCCCCGAAACCTCCCGCAAATTTACGTGTACCTGCTGTGACGGATCCACTTCGGGTTAGCTTGATTAAACATGGTTAAGTCGCCTAATACGTGACACTCATGCCTTGACCAAGTCAACACGAAGTGCCGTCGGATTTCATCCGATTTAACCACTTGAACAGGACCGAATTAGCAAACTCACACGAAGGTGAGCGGTTCCAGAGAATACAACAAGTCCACTGAGTTAAACAAATTTGGTCATTTTAGATCAACATTAAAAACAAACATCAGAGTTTTACAAGGTTCAAAGGGAAACAACAGAAGGTAAAACAGGCGGAAGCTAAACGTAGGGGTCGGACGTCCTTGGTGAGGCCTGCCAAGACGTCAGTGATCCCTCTCCTCGCCGTCCGAGGAGGGATCCCACTCAACCGTCCAACCCGGAGGGAGTTGGGGCGGCCAAGTGCCAACAGAAGAAGGCTCGGGAGCAGCAACTTCACCTGAAAAAGAGAAGCCACAACAAGGCTGAGCTACTAAGCTCAACAAGACTTAACCGACAGGAGGAAGCTACTCCACCACTTCTAGACATGCAAGGCTCTTTGGCTGAGGGGTTTGTTGCCAAAAGCACTATGTAGATCCCTATTTTCAAGTTTTAGCTTAGGTTCTAAGTTCATTATCCGGTCTAAGTTAGCAACTTACTCTAAGCAAACATAGAACCAACCAAAAGGTATATATATATATATATATATATATATATATATATATATATATATATATATATATATATATATATATATCATCATCAAGACCATGTCATCATCAGATTCCTTTATTACTCAGTGTAGCATAGCGATCAAGCAGTCTCAAACTGTGAGAGGCAGACGAATCGATTCGAGTTCTTTAACCATGCATGGTGAACCTAACCTCACGATATCCGCGCACCACCGAGGGTCGCTTCCTGTGTTGGCCTTCCCCATCAATCCCTTAACCCGTGTCGGACCCATTTCCTTTGGTGCAAGGTTCCACAGACCCGGCCTCTGCCGTTCTGTGACCACGCTTGCCACCACGTGCGACAGCTAGCAGGGGAAATTTCGTTCCAAGGACAATGGGGCGACCGCTCACGTCTAGGTTCAATCCGGTACTCGGCTTCCTTATCCCATAATAAGTATGAGGTTAGTACTTTCAAACACTTGATCACGAACACCACTACTATCGGGCCTTAGCAAGTTCCATAGACAGACGGGGAGATCAGTCGACCACCAAAAAGTTAACCAGAACCCGACCCCGTCCATCGTCCTTATAGTTGTAACAGAAGGAGAAACAACCAACTCCTCCAACTCGCGAGTGACAGGAAATCACTCGACTTTTACCGCTTCCTATTTAAGCACAGCAACTGCTCGGTCCAACAGCTAGTGTTCAGATCAGGGAGCTAAGTCATGCATCTACGATTCCAAACAACTCCTATACGTAAATGCACAAGCATGATAAAGAAGGCATGCGCAAGTTTGGGAAAACATAGGGGGTTCATGCATCCGGGGCTTGCCTTCAAGCGAGAAGGAAGGGAAGGGGTCTTCTGCTGGGGCGGCTTCGGCTTCGGCTTCTGGAGGCAGGAGCTCTGCTGCAGCTTCGTCTTCTGGCGCCGGGTACAACTCGTAGACACCGTCGGCGAGACGCAGCTCTACACGAAATGCAATGCAAGGATTAGTATTTAGACGGTTATTTCAACAGCAACACGTGCAAGTTTTAGCCCAAAGACTTTGTAGCAAGGCTACGGAAAAGTGGGGAAGTGTACTTGAGTTGGTGGAGAGCAAGGTAAAAGGGTCGGATGGGAAGAAACTTATGATCTGACCCTTAGACTAGAGGAATAGCTGTGCTAGGGGTCCTCAGACTTAACGCAGAGAAGTCTCCGAGTTTTACACATATACCCTCGGTTCAAGGAAAAAGATACAGCCGAGCCCTCGGGTGAGGCGGAGAAAGGGTCGGCGAGACAGACAGGGTCGGGCGAGACGGAACAGGGGTCGGGCGGACAGAAGGGGTCGGACGAGGCGGAAAAAGGGTCGGACGAATAGAAGGGGTCGGACGAGATGGACAAAGGGTCGGCAGCTTACCTTCGGCTCACAGGTGAAGTTTGGGGTCGGGAAGGAGCAGACTTGAGCGGAAGGACTGAAGCACTAAGACTTGGGAGGGGGCGATGTCCGGCGGTACTCCGGCGGCGGCGGTGCTTCTTGTGGACAACAAGCAAGCTTTAGCACAGCGCGGAGGAGCAAGCGGCTGGGTGGATTGGGAAGGGTGGCCGGGGAGCGGAGAGGAGAGTTCCGCAGGGACTTAGGCAGTGGCGCTTTGAGCACGAACAGGGAGCAAAGGCGGGAGGGCAGCGATGGCGAAGGGGAACTCCGGCGGAGCTCTGGCATTCCCTTTTATAGCTGCGCGGAAGAGAGAAGGTTGGAGCGGCACCAAGACCGGGGAAGAAACGATGGAGTGCGCTGCCGGGGCGGCGATTGAGCAACGAGGGCGGTGGAGTAGGACTTCGGGGATGACACCGGCGGTCATTGGGCACCAGCGACAGGGCGGCGCAAGCGCGGTTTTGCCGATGGTTGAGATTTGGTAGAGGCGTTCGTCGTCGTGCGGTGGATCTGATGGAAGTGACCGGGGAAACGGCACTAGAAGCGAGGGCGCACAGGTGAGAAGATAGGCAGCTGCGGTCGTGCGGGCGAGCACAGAGCAACAGACTGTTGGGGCGCTGCTCTGACAAGGCGGGAAAGGGACTGTCGCGGCCGGGGTCTGGATTGGCGATGGAGGAATCGTCGCGTAGCGCAGTCTGGGCGGCGCGACTGTAGAGGGGCAGCGGAAAAGGCAGGAGGCATCGGGCTCCGCAGCCGGGGGTCCGGCGAGGTGATGATGGGCGCGGGTGACGAGGTGCTGCAGAAAGGGTTGCAGAGGGCTTCCGCTGCGATTGGGGAAAGGGGGCACGAATATCCCTCCGGTCCAAGCTGGCGACGGGGCGGAGCGGCGGGTGTCGGAGAAGTTGAGCCACGCGGCAGAGAAGCTCTGAGGCGGGCATGCCACTCGAGTGCGTCTGTCGCGGGAGATCCGAGGGAAAGATCTTTGTGGGTCCACCGGTCAGTCTCGGTTGGTCCACTGCTCAGATTGAGAGAGGGGCGTTGCGGGAAACTTAGAAGGATCCGGCGGTAAGTTGGGGTCGGCGGGGTCGGAACGGGGAGCCCACGGAGAGGGGTTGGATCTCAGGGGTCGGGACCGGCCTGGAGGTTGAGCACTTCAACTCGGGGAGCTGAGGTGGGGGATTTGGGACTCGGATTAAGATTAGCTCATGAGATTTGGGGTCGGTCGTCACACCTGCATCCGCAGCTATTTTTCTCGCAAATACGCGGGGCACACCTTCTTCCCCAATCCGTCCGCGCGTGCTCGCGATTGGCCACTCGTGCCTTTTGTTTTTCCGCGTGCACCATTTCCTCGCGCCTGGGCTTCCCCAGCGGCGGCGGCGGCGGTGCCTAGGCTTCCCCAGTGGCGGCAGCTGCGGTGGCGCCTAGGCTTCCCCGCGTCATCAGGACGAGCTGCTGTTCCGGCCGCGCGGGTTCGAGGTGCTAGGGAGCGACGAGCCAGGGACCTTGGAGCTGGAGAACCTGGCACTCAACATCCAGGGCCTCGGGAAGCGGAAGTAGGACGAGAAGGAGGCCCAGGGCGGCGAGGCGGCGGAGCTGACCGAGGACTTCTGGGAGGAGCTGCTGAGCGAAGGGATGAGGGGTGGGGATGTCGGGATGGCGGTGCCGCCGGTGCCGACGGAGATGGAGAGGAGGCAACAGCCACCGGGCTGGTACATGGATGCGCTGGCGCAGAGGATTAGCTCCATGAGCAATAGCACCGTGAAGTAGGCAGCGGCGGCGGGTGGCGCTCGCATCGTGGCCGTAGTTCGTAAATCAAATTGACCCTTTGATTCGTCGAGAGCCAATGTTAGTGGCAGCTCCATTGCTGTGGTAGTGTTCTTGCACACTGTACGTGTAGTGCCGTGCAATAGGCTTGTAGTGATGGATTGCCGGCGGTGTAGTATTTCGGAGTCGCCGGATCCTTAGTATTTCGGGCACGGCGTCAAGGTTGCCGCCGCCACCACCTTCCTTCGCCGCGACGTCGGGACCGAGCGGCTGGTCCGCATGGGGCTGGAGCCTCGCGGCAGCGAGGCGGATGGGGCGGATCTGGCTGTTGCAGAAGAGCTCGTCGACGGAGTGGGGCAAGGCCTGTGCCGCGTGACTGTCTGCACTGTGCTTGCCTGGCGCCATGGACGCCGGCAATGACATGCTGCTCTACATGCTGTTGCAAGACAGGCCCGATTCAACGAGTTGCCATTATTCCGATTATGATGATGTGGTTTATTTTGAATTATTGGATGATAGTTTTTAGCGTTCTGCTATGCCCTGATATATTTTTGGGAGAAATTTTTTTAGCGTAGTCCCCAATACCTCATTTTGGGGAAGAATTTTTTAGGAACTCTTGGAATTGCTCTTAGAGCATCTCCAAGAGTCCTCAAAAATTACTCCCAATAACTTAATTTTGAACTTAACTATGAAAATCGGACTCCAACATTTCCCAAAACTAACTCCCAATATTTACTCGTACCCATAACGCGCGGCATCTGGAGCCAAATTTGTGCTCGTCCTCGGCACTCCCAATTGCCGATTTCACGACGATCTAGTTCCTAAATCGAGCCCTCGACTGCGCCGAAGCCGCGGACGCATCGCTCCTGCCACCGGCGGCGTGCTGGTGCACTGCTGGGCTCCCATCGGCACCCCTGCCTCTGGTCCTGTCACCATCGTCGGTCGTCGCCTGGTTTCTGTCGCGGTGTCGCCTGCCTAGATGGGTCCTACTACTGCCGGTGCTCGCCAGCCATCCTTTCAGTTTCTTTGTGCTCCTTTCTTTATTGCAGTAGACAAATGGATTTAATCGATGTAGCTCCTTTCTTTATTAACTTTGCACATGGCAATAACAATGGGCTATCATTTTGATAGGAATCCGCTAGGGTTGATTCCCGATCTTTCGATAAGAAGCGTGTGATAACTTTATTGGTGGATGGAGACGACGTTCATGGCCTAACTACAGCCTTCCAAGGATGCTGCGCCTTAGCAACCGATACACCCCATCCAATGGCTACCGCGATCTTGTGGAGCGCGTCACCCGGCCACTAGGGCACTTGTCCTGCAAGCAATCGAAGAACTAGCAAGAACAAGTATAACAAATACTAAATTTACTAAATGAAGATGAAGGTTTCAAACTCAATCTCAATAATGATGGGGTTTCGAAGACAAGAAGACAGGTAGCTGATCCAGCACGCGCACTTACAAGCAAGTAGCGAGAGCTAAACTTGATCTAAACAAAACCCCACTGTTCTTGGTGGCGGCTAAGGGGTATATGAAGGTAGGAGGACGACCACTAGGGTGTTGGGGTCGTGCTCCAACCTTAGGACGCGTCCCTAATGGACCCGACTTAATACACGGCTCATTGGGCCAAAATAAGGCGATGCAACACTTTTGGATAGAAAATCTCTTGGTAGTAATTCAGTCATTGCGGCCGCCTCAGGAGTCCAGATCCATATGAAAATAAACTTCATAAGAATTTCATGAAGTACTTGAACGCCCCAATTCGAGTCCGTATGCGACCGTGGTGACCATCACAAGTTGGTGCTGTCCTGCAGTCCAAATCCAGCTTGCGCGAATCCTTTTCCCTTTCGATCTTCTCCTTGGTTCCTAACCAAAACAAGAGTGCACACGTCTCCATAGTCTAAATATGATGGATAGGAACTCAAGAGTGAACTTACTTGATTAAGTTAACGAGCACGGGCACGAGTACTAGGACCAGAAACCGGTACTTGTGTCGACGTAGAAACTGGTAGTTGTGTCGGCATGGATGTATCGTTGATGATGATGTCCTTATTATCCTCCCCTTCTTGCATTTGAGTTGTCCTCGACTCAAACTCTTCTTCTTCTACCAAATGGCTTCAAATCTGCAATGTTAAATGTGGGACTAACCCCAAAATATGCATGCAGCTCGAACTTATATGCATTATCATTAATTTTCTCTAACACTTTAAATGGTCCATCAGCCCTAGGCATCAATTTAGACTTTCTCAATTCAGGAAACCTATCCTTTCTCAAGTGCAACCAAACTAAATCACCAGGTTCAAAAATTAGTTCCTTTCTACCTTTATCACCAGAAAAGTTATATTTAGCATTCATACGCTCTATGTTTTTTAGTTGTTTCATGCAGTTTTAACAGTAATTTAGCACGCTTAGTAGAATCAAAATTTAGCTTTTCAGAAGAGGGTAAAGGTATCAAATCAATAGGAGCACGAGGCAAAAAACTATAAACAATCTGAAATGGGCACATCTTTGTAGTAGAATGCAGCGAACGATTATAGGCAAATTTAATATGAGGCAAACAATCTTCCCACATCTTAATGTTCTTCTTTAAAATAGTCCTTAACATGGTCGACAAAGTTCTATTTACAACTTCAGTTTGACCATCAGTTTGGGGATGACATGTAGTAGAAAATAAAATCTTAGTTCCTAGTTTTTCCCATAAAGTCTTCCAAAAATGACTAAGAAATTTAGCATCATGATAAGAAACAATTGTGTTGGGCATACCATGCAAACGGACAATTTCTCGAAAGAACAAATTGGCAATTTTAGTAGCATCATCAGTTTTATGACATGGTATGAAATGTGCCATCTTAGAAAATTTATCAACAACCACGAACACACTATCACGTCCCTTTCTAGTCCTTGGCAAACCCAACACAAAATACATAGGAATATCTTTCCAAGAAGCGCTAGGAACAGATAGAGGCAAATACAAACCGTGTGGATTTAACCATGACTTAGCCTTTCGACATGTCGTGTAATGAGCAACAATTCTCTCCACATCTCTTCTCATCTTTGGACAAAAGAAATGACTAGCAAATATATCCTTCGTTTTCTTCGCTCCAAAATGCCCCATCAAGCCACCTCCATGCGCTTCCTGCAGCAACAATAAATGAACGGAGCTAGCTGGAATGCATAGCTTGTTAGCTCTAAACACAAACCCATCAATAACGATGAATTTGTTCCATCCTTTCCCATCTTTGCAATGCAGCAACACATCTTTAAAATCAGCATCATTAACATATTGGTCTTTAATTGTTTCTAATCCAAAGATTTTGTAATCAAGTTGATTCAACAAGGTATATCTCCTAGACAAAGCATCAGTAATAATATTCTCTTTCCCTTTCATGTGCTTAATAACATACGGAAAAGATTCAGTAAATTCAATCCACTTAGCATGTCTACAATTCAATTTCCCTTGACTACGAATATGCTTCAAAGATTCATGATCAGAATGAATAAAAAACTCTTTGGGCCACAAGTAATGCTGCCATGTATTTAATGTGCGAACAAGAGCGTACCATTCCTTATCATAAGTAGAATAACTCAGAACAGGCCCGCTCAATTTTTTACTAAAATACGCAAAAGGTTTGCCTTCCTTTAACAAAACACCACTCAATCCAATACCACTATCATCACATTCAAGCTTAAAAGTCTTATTAAAATTAGGAGGTTGGAGGAGGGGTGCATGTGTCAACTTATCTTTCAGCATGTTGAAGGAGTTCTCTTGTATTTTGCCCCAACTAAAAGGTGCAGCAATGGTGCTGAAGTCCTTCACAAAACGGCGATAGAAACCAGTAAGTCCTAAAAAACTCCGCACTTGTGTGATAGTCTTTGATACAGGCCATCTCTGTATAGATTCTACCTTGGCTTGATCAACCTCAATTCCCTGTGGAGTCACAACATAGCCAAGAAAAGACACTCGATCGGTGCAAAAGGTGCACTTCTCAAGGTTACCAAATAAACGTGCATCTCGTAAAGCATTAAAAACAGCATGTAAGTGATCAAGATGTTCATCCATAGATTTGTTGTAAATCAATATATCATCAAATTAGACTACAACAAATTTTCCAATGAAGGCACGCAAAACCTCATTCATTAATCTCATGAAAGTACTAGGTGCATTAGTTAACTCAAAAGGCATGACTAACCACTCATATAAACCAAATTTAGTTTTGAAAGCAGTTTTCCATTCATCTCCCAATTTCATACGAATCTGGTGGTACTCACTATGCAAATCAACTTTGAAAAACACAACAGTACCACTCAGTTCATCAAGAATATCATCCAAACGTGGAATAGGGTGTCGATACCAAATGGTGATATTATTAATAGCTCTGCACTCAACACACATACACCATGTTCCATCTTTCTTAGGTACTAAAATAACTGGGGCAGCACAAGGACTAAGGGACTCACGCACATAATCTTTGTCGAGTAGTTCTTGCACTTGTCGCTGAATTTCTTTTGTTTCCTCCGGAGTTGTCCTGTATGGCACACAGTTTGGCAAAGATGAACTAGTAAGAAGGTCAATTTGGTGCTCAATCCCTCGTATTGGTGGTAGCCCCGCTGGTATCTCACTTGGAAACACATCAGAATACTCCTGCAAAATGTTAGTAACAGCAGGGGCAAAGAATGCTACATATTGTGAATTGAAATCAAAGCATCCTTGCATACCAAAGCATAGGCAACAGAAGTGGAAGCAACCAGTTCATTAATATCAAATTTAGTAGCAAGCAAGCAATGTCCTTTCAATCTTATCTCATCTTTCTTACTACTAATAGATTTGGCATTTTTATCACTATCAATTTTAGTTTTTGTAGCTTTTGCAACATCATCACGCGCAATAGCTTCAGGCGACATAGGAAGCAAAACAATTTTCTTATCATGTGTATGAGAGAATACTGATTTGATCTACCATGATGCATACAATCCGTATCAAATTGCCATGGTCTACCTAGCAGAATATGACAAGCTTCCATAGGCACAACATCACGTTCAACAATGTCATGATATGATCCAATATAGCAAAATTAATTCGCTCCAGTCTCGTTACCATAACCTTACCACTATTGTTCAGCCATCGAATGTGATATGGATGTGAGTGCGGTTTGGTTGTAAGTGCAAGCTTCTCCACCATATTGCTGCTAGCCAAGTTATTGCAGCTATCTCCATCAATGATCAAACGGCACAAACGCTCTTTAATGACACACTTTATTTGAAATAGTGCATGCTGCTAATTTTGCTCTTCTCCATTTGTGTACTAAGCACACGCTGCACAATCAGGCTCTTATAATGATCTGCATCCTCTACACCAATCTGATGTACTGGTTGTTCCTCATTACCTGCATGGTCAGCAGCAAGCAAAGCGAGGGTATCTTCATCAAAATCACTAGCGGAGGAATACCCACCATCTTCTTTGACCACCAAAACATGCTTGCTAGGATAGTCACACTGTACGTGTCCAAAGCCCTTGCATCGATGGTACTGAACATCTCTTGTTCTACCCATGGATGCAACCGAAGAGGTACTAGTAGCTGGTTTCTAGGCAGTCTTAGTTGCTGAATTTGGGAGGAGCACGTTGCTTGTTGCTGGAGGGAGGTGGTGGTGCCGGCGACTTGGGAAGGGAGAGGGTGGAGGTGCATGTCTGGTCAAAGAGGTAGTCGTGCATGGTTGCCATGATGTAGATTTTCCTGCAAAAATATAGTCTTGGTACTAGCACGTCACTCCTGCACGTCCCTTTCAGCTTTACAAGCAAGATGAAACAAACGAGTTATGTTAGTATCATCTTTATAAGCAAGGATGTCCTGAATTTCATGATTTAAATCACCCAAAAATCTAGCCATAGCATGTTCCTCATCTTTCTTTAAGTTACAATATAGCATACCCATTTGTAATTCATGATAATATTCTTCTACACTTTTAGCACCCTGTCTCAATTGTTGCAACCTATTTAAAAGATCACGTGCATAGTAAGAAGGAACAAATCTAGCTCGCATGACCCATTTCAAAGCATCCTATGTTTGTGGCATGTTATTATGATTTTTCTTACCATGTTCTATCCACCAAACAGAAGCAAAATCAGTGAATTCACTAGTAGCAGACCTAACACGTGTATTTTCAGAAAATTCATGACAAGCAAACTTTTGATTATCAGCAATTTCCCAAGTAGGATCATATTTACTATCAAAAGGAGGTATCTTAAATTTTACCTTACTGAAAGCATCATCATTATTATGTACCTCGCGTCGTCGGTAACCACCCATACCTCTTCGATTATTACGTAGCTGTTGGCGATCATGAGCGTCTGGGTCATCTTGTTCAATATCAACATCCCAATTATCCTTGACACGCTCATCCTTGTTGTTATCTCCATCATGCCCATTTGTAGTCTTGGCATGCGTCTCATCAAAGCGCCTCAAAATGGCAGCAAGACTTTTGTCAATACGAGCGACCAACATCTCCAGCCCTGTAAGCTTGGTGCTGGTGGCAAGCTGCGTGGCCTCAACTGCCCAATCTTCTCATTCGTCACCTGCAAATCATCATCAAGCCCTTCCATGTGCCCCTTCACTAGCTGTTCAAAATGTTGTATGATGCCCTTGGTGCAGGGAGAATGTGGCATATTCTGACTATCCTCTGATCCTGTCACGGTTAGACGAACAAAGGCAACAAGAAAACAGGTGAAGAAATAGAAACCCTACAGCTATTAAGATGTAGCTACTGCAAGGCGCTCACTCTCAACCCGTTACACAAGCTCTTACCAATTCTTACCTTGCTCAACAGGAGGGGACGGCTACCAAGAAGTCTGCAATCATGGAATCAAGTGTATCGGTGCCGCAACAATAAGACCTGTCAAGCTGTAGTCAAAATATGTGGAGCTGTAGGTGGGCTGAAGCAAGAAAGTACTAGCACCACGTTAGTCACAAAAGCAAGCTAAATAATCGTTCAACGGTGGTACTATGCTGGTCCTAGCCAAGACCGTACTAGAGACGCGAGCTTGGACACAAAGGAAGTCACAGCACACCACCGGAAAACAATAGAGAGGCACAATGAACAACCCCTTTTCTTCCTGTTTCTTTATTTCTTTTCTTTTCTTTTCTATTTTTTTCCTCTTTTTCTTCTTTTTTTTCTGGGGATCCTCAAATGTGATTATATGAATAAAATGATTTCACAAGAATCACACACCACACAAACTTTTTTCAAAAGGACAGGGGTATTCCGATAAAAATAGCAACAACTTTTTTTCTCTCTCTGAAGTAAACCGAGGCAAAATGTATACACAGGACGTGGAGAGTTTGAGTATAGGTAGGACTACTGCTGCACAAATATGTACTCAGATTCGGACTCAAAACAGCAACAAGGCAGCTGTCAATTCGGACACAAAACCGATTCCAACTCGAACTCAACACCATGTGGGATTCGGTCTCAGACAAATTCAGATTCCTACTTGGACTTGAACGCGAGGATGTATTCAAATTCAGCCAACAGAAAGGTTTATATGGTAGCACACGGCTGTGACTAGAACGTGACAAGAACTCGAAACTCTAAAGGACTAAAACTAAGATCAGCAACTCGACACAACCGATGCAACCAAAAACTCAACAAGCCCTAACTAAGCAGCGCTAGCAAAGGCTCAAAGGGTTTATAGGATTGTGGGTAAACTAATCTACTATTTTTTTTTGGCTTTTTTGGACTATAGGAAAATTTAAAACAGTGAAGGATTGGAAGTCTCTCACAGATAAATCTTGCTCTGATTACCAACTGATAGGAACCCGTTAGGGTTGATTCCCGATGTTTCGATGAGAGACGTGGGATAACTCGATTGGTGGACGGAGACGACGTTCACGGCCCGACTACAGCCTTCCAAGGATGTTGCACCTTAGCAACCGATATACCACCTCCAATGGCTGCCGCGATCTTATAGGGCGCGTCACCCGACCACTAGGGCACTCGTCCTGCAAGGAATCGAAGAACTAGCAAGAACAAGTATAACAAGTACTGAATTTACTAGATGATGATGAAGGTTTCAAACTCAATCTCAATAATGATGGGGTTCTGAAGACAAGAAGATGGGTGGCTGATCGAGCACGCGCGCTTACAAGCAAGTAGCGAGAGCTAAACTTGATCTAAACAAAATCTCACTGTTCTTGGTGGCGGCGCGGCATTGACCTACGGCGGCGACGGCGGTAGCGGCTATCCACAGGCGTCTAGCTTCTTCCTCGGCGGATGGCGGCAGCTTCCTCGACTTCACCACCCATGGCAGGCTCCAGGAGGTCGGCGGGAGCGGTCAGCGCTGGCGCGCAAGGTGCGAGCTCCACGGATGCCACGGCTCTAGTCCAGGCTAGCTCCAGGGCCTCCTCCCGTAGCTGCTCCCATACCTCCTCCCACCGCTCAGCCACGAGCAGTGCATGGCGCCGCAGGGCGGCGATCGAGGTGGAGGAGCGACATGAGTAGGAGGCGGCGGCGGCAAGACGTGATGTGCATCGGGAGGAGGAGCGGCGCAAGGCAGCCGAGAAGGAGGCTGCAGCGGAGCGACGCCGGGCACGACGTGCAGCTGCAGCCGAGGAGGAGGAGGAGGAGGAGCGGTGGGCGGAGGCCGCGAGGTCAGAGGATTGGCGGAGTACAGTGGCGTTGCGCGACGTCGAGTTGTGGGGGACGGCTGTGGCTCGGGAAGCGCACGTAGCAGCCATGGAGACCGCAGCGGCGTGCGTAGGCGAGGCAGCCCGCCTCGCCGACGAGGAGGCACAGGCGGCAGCGGCAGTGTCACACTCTGAAGTTTTTGGATTTCAGAATGTGATTAGAAAGAACAATTAAACAATGATTTTCTCAGAATTTTAAATTTTTTTCCAGCATTTATTTTCTTGACAAGTAATTTTGTAAAGGGAAAGCAATTGCTTGTTTTTCTTAATTAAATAAAGTTGTTCTTTATATGTTGCATTCATGCTAGTTCATTCTGGTATTTCTTGAGTGCTAAAGTTTTAAAAATGCGTTTTGACGATGACTAGGTTCCTCTGAGAATTTTCCAAATTTTTCTGAAATTTATTCTTATTTTCCTAGAGCTTAATCCAATTTTTTGAAGCCTCTAAAATTCCTTTTCATGAGCTCTAAATATTTTATTTGGGTTCCTCGTGTCCCAAATCATCTCCAGGAATTTTCCTGATTTTTTTTCAGAGTTTTTGGAGTATTTTCATGATTTAATTATGATTTGAGGATTTTCTAGAATTGTTTTCGAATCCGAAATTAATTCCCAAAATTAGAAAAAGGAGGATTTAAAACTGTACGCCAACCTAGCCTATAAATACTTTCTGATGATCTCCTTGACGTCCTTGTTTCAATGCCGTAAACCCCACCTCGTTTCGACAACCCTAACTCCCGCAGTTCGACGTCGAACATATCAATGTGTAAAACTGTGGCGAGCAAATCCGGCGAAATTATCAGTCCTCGGTCAAAGGTGAGCGCACCAATACGTTCATCCCATCGTTCTCATTCCGTTTTGCTGCTCATGTGCGAGTTCAGACTTTACCTCCAGCGATCCCCTTTTCCCTCTCTTTCTCTCTCCTCTTTTTAGCGTGCATCATGGCCGGTCCTTGCCGAGCTTCGGTTTGCCGGCCCCTTGCGCTAGCTCGCGCCCTACCTACGCCGAGCCACCGGAGCAGAGCTTGGCTGTCGCTGCCCAGCGCTGCCCCTCCGCGCCTCCTGCACCGCGCGCTGTGCCGCCCCGAGCCCGCACGCCACGTCCCACACCTGTGCGTCGTCCTGCCGCCCTGGCTACCACCGTCCAGCCGCCGATGCCCGCGCCCTGGCTCGGCCGGCGGTGGCGGCAGGTCTCCCCCGCCGGCCACCCAAGCGGATAGGGCCAGGTGGAGGAAGAAGATAAGCTGCTTTTGCACTTTAGCCCCTAAGGAAATCCTCAATCCTTAGATCCAGTCCAATCTTTAAGTTTTATCGCATTTGAGCCCTCGGTTTTCGTAGTTAAGCCCTTGAATAGATTAGATCCTCTCAACCTAACCCAAGCCATGATCTTTAACAGATCTAACCTTGTCCTTTGGGCTTTTTGCAAGAACTATTCCATGTGTCTCGGGAATCTTCCTTGCTAGCCCCTACTGTCTAGGGTTAATCGCAATTAAACACCTGCAACTTGTTTAGCTCATAGATTCAACGTTTAAACTCTGTTTCTATCGGTTCTTGTTGTGTTGGATTCATCTCAACTAAAATTACATGTTAGAAGCAATGTTGATCATATTATGTGTTTTTGAAATTTGTTTAAAATACTAATATGATTAATTATTTATACACTTTTTTCCTAATTGAAAGCTATTTAGATCTTTACCTCGCTTTCATAATTAAATGTTAATTTATTAATACCTATTAAACTAGTTTTTAGTAATAAAATTTAATTAAGTGCTACACCATGGTTGTTTAAGTAAACTCGATTTGATTAATGCTTATTCAATTTGTTTTATAAATAAAAGGTACATAAGTTATATCTCGGATTTTTATAATTACATGTTAATTTGACTAATATGAATATAAATGTGTTTTTAATTGTATTTGGTTAGTTCAACTTGAATCATAAAATTACACGCTTAGATGTTTTTACATGCTGCTTTTAAAATCAAATGTTTAATTTGCTTCAAATTGTTCTTAAATATTTATAAATAAAAATTGGACTAAGCTTTACCTCATCTTTTCATATGTAAATATGACTTGATTAATTCCAACTAAGGATATTTCTTTGAAATATCTTTACATTATTTTTCTTAACTAAAATAAATAAAGTTTGTAGCTCTTGTCCTTTTCTTTTATAATTCAAGCCTGTCGATAGCTTTACTTTTCAACCATAGTTCCATTTTCTTGCATCCTCGCGATCTTAGAATTGAGCCCTATCCTTTAGTACGTTCCTTTAAAAGCTTTTCTTTTCTTTTAGTTTATTGTTCTTAGTTGTACTTGTTTGTTTGCTTGTATGTTTATGCAGATGTTTACTTCAAGTAGAAGGATCGCTGTTCGAAAGCTTTGAAGATTAAGAGTTTCAAGAGAGCAAGAGTTGAACAGCAGTAAGAGTAACTTTTCGTTGGAGAAAGGCAAGTGTCCCTAACCACCCTTCTGTCTACGCTTATTTATAATACCTTGATAATGTTAATTGGAATATGGAGAACCACCCAGGAAAACAGTGCAACCACAAGGACTATATGGCTTTGGTCTTGACTAATTAATTAGAAACTCTAGTTTGTGGTATCTTTACTTGAAAGGGGCATGAGGGGGATACAGTAGTTGGTGCATAGCCCGGCCCTCAAACTGATATGCTCTATGGTAGCTTCGTAGTTTGAGAGAGGTTTATGCATTGCGTTGATCATGAAACCTTAGCAAGCTATCCTTACTAGGGAATCTTTGTAAATACTTCGTAGCGCCCCTATACAGTCACACCTCGGTAAGTACCTGATAAGCACAATAGGGTTGGGTCTAAAGTTCGTCTAAACTTTTACACGACTTGTGGTGAAAGTGTACAACTTCTGCAGAGTGTAAAACTTATATATCAGCCGTGCTCACAGTCAAGAGTGGCCTGAACCCTCACATGATTAATGAACTTGAAGATGGACTTAAATCGTTATTCTGATTATTTCTTGTGGCCTTGCTAAGTACCAACCACAAGTGTACCCACCTTTGCTTACTGCTGCTCAAAAGAGGAAGGTGTGTGAAGTTTTCTGAAGATGATGCTGTGTTCTAGGCGTACGCAACCCCCAGTCGAGTGCCTGTGAAGTTTGGAGCCTCCATTTCTGGATTAAGCTGTATATCTCTGATAGACTTGTAAGTCATTATTTATATTTTTTTACGTGATATTATTACTGTTATTCACTGATGATGTCACTATATGTATGAAACTTGATCCTAGCATACATATAGGTAGCACTTGGTTTTGTTTTAAAATCGGGTGTGACAGGCGGCCGCTACCCAGCAGCGGTTGGAGGCGGACCGGCTGCACGAGGAGGCAGAGGCAATGCGTGAGATGGCGCAGCGTGACGCGGAGGAGCTGAGGCGCGCGACGCCGGCCGCTTGTATCGAGGCGTAGGGTGGCCATCCCAAACGGCAGGACGTAGCAAGGCAGCGGAACACAGATGTGGATCGGTGGGTCTATGACTCGCATTGAGGCGCGGACGCCAAGCTTGACTCTGACTACGACTCCGGCCTTGACTCCGCACCCCTGAGGGTCATCAAGACCATCATTTGGGAGTCCATTGGCAGCACGTAGACAAAGATCAACTACATCGAATGGAGTTTGGTGTTGAAGGTGAAGCTACAGGTGCGGCAGATGTGGGACGTGGTCTAGTACCACGACATCGACAGCCACAAGGATCGGCGAGTGCTCGAGGCGTTGCTCACCGCGGTCCTGATGGAGATGGCGATGAACCTCTCAGGGAAGAGGACTGCCAAGACCACTTGGGACGCTAGCGTTGTGGCCCGAGTAGGCAGCAACCGCGACCGCAAGTCCACTCTGTAGAAGCTTCGGCAGGAGTGGGATTATCTGGCTTTCAAGCCGGGCGAGGACGTCGACGACTTCACCATCCACCTCTCCAGCCTGATGCAGAGGCTGGAGTGGTATGGTGATGATGAGATCAACAAGGAGAAAGCCATTGCGAAGTTCCTGCGCATCATTCCGAAGAAGTACTCGCAGCTCGCTATCTGCATCGAGATGCTGCTTGACCTCTTAGTGTTGTCGGTCGAGGAGCTGACGGGGCGACTCAAGGCGGTCAACGACCGTGAGGAGATGACGTCTAGCGGGCCCATCACCATCGGTGGCAAGCTCCACCTCACTGAGAAGCAGTGGCTCGCCCGCCATAGGGAGCAGAAGGAGGAGCCTTCTTCCTTGATAGGCGGCCGCAAGCGCGACAAGCCACCAAGGCGTGAGGAGGCACCGAGGGTGGGGCGCCGAGGGCTGCGCGTGCAGAGGCGCCCAAGTGTCGCCAGTCGAGGCGCGGCCAGGCCCACATCACGCAAGGTGCAGAGGAGGAGGAGCCAGCTCTGTTCCTAGCCCACGGGAGCATCGAGCTACTTCCAACAGCATTGGCCGCGACAGCTCTCCTCCACCTCGACGAGCCGCGCGCACGCGTCTTCCTCAGCGACAATAATAGCGATGACAAGATCGACGATTGGTTCCTCAACAATGCTGCCACATACCACATGACCGGGCGCAGGGAGTACTTCTCTGACCCGAACATCGACGTACGTGGCTCTGTCTAGTTCGGCGACTCTTCAGCCGTGGACATCAAGGGCATCAGCTCCGTCGTTCTCTTCGCCAAGACTGGCGAGCATCGACTCCTCACCGGAGTCTTCTACATCCCCGTGCTGAGAAACTCGATCATCAGCCTTGGGCAACTAGATGAGAATGGCTTGCGTGTGGAGATCGACGATGGAGTGCTCCGGATCTTGGATCGACGACAACACCTACTCGCAAGGTGGAGAGAGAGAGAGCAACCGCCTCTTTGTCCTCTACGCAGAGGTGGCGCGGCCCCTCTACCTTGCTGCTCGCCGCGATGATGAGGCTTGGCAGTGGCATGAGCACTTTGGGCATCTCCACTTCAAGGTCCTGAAGCAACGCAACACTAAGGAGATGGTGCGGGGCATGCTGTGCATCGACCACGTGGAGCAGCTCTGTGACACCTGCGTTGTGATGAAGCAGAAGCAATGCCCTTTCCCTCGCCAGGCGAGCTTCCGAGCCAAGGAGTGGCTCGAGCTCATGCACGGATACCTCTGCGGGCCGGTGACGCCGGCTACACCTGGAGGGTGACGCTACTTCCTACTACTCATCGACGAAGTCTCCCGGTACATGTGGGTGGTCCTCCTTGACACCAAGGGAGCTGTTGTGAACGCCATAAAGCACGTTCAAGCTACTACGGAGAACGAGTGCAGCCGCAAGCTGCACGTGTTGCGCACCGACAACGGTGGTGAGTTCACGGCGGCTGAGCTCGCGTCGTACTGCACCGACGAGGGGATCCAGCGCCACTACTCTGCACCGTACACCCCGCAGCTGAACGGCGTCATCGAGCGGCGCAACCAGACAGTAGTGGCCATGGCCCGAGCCCTCCTCAAGCAGAGGAGGATGCTAGCCATCTTCTGGGGAGAGGCGGTGCTGATGGTTGTCCACATCCTCAACCGCTTGCCCACCAAGGCTCTCGATGGTATGACACCATATGAGGCTTGGCATTGGTGCAAGCTAGCGGTCGCCCACCTCTGCATCTTCAGCTGCCTCGCGTACATCAAAGAGCTAAGCCACGTCAGCAAGTTCGATGACAGGAGCACCCCAGGGGTGTTCATTGGTTACTCTGAGGGGGTGAAGGCCTATTGCATCCTCAACCCGGAGAGACAGCTTGTGCGCACGGCGCGTGATGTTGTGTTCAACGAAGGGCGAGGTTGGGCATAGGGCAATATGGTGGATGATGGCTCGACTTCGACGTACGATAACTTCAGGTCGACTAGATCCACTTCGAGGGAGCTGGGGGAGTGGGCATCTCTTCTTCACTAAGCGTGCCTACCCTAGTCCCCAGGTCTCCACCGACTCTAGCGAGTACTACTCCGGCTGTGACAAGCTCTCCACCTCCACCACCACAGCCAGCCATGCCACACTCTCCTGCGCCGGTAGCTACTTCTCTGGGCATGCCTGCACCAGCACCGGCTCACAACGAGCACAACCCGGTGGAATTCACCACTCGGCTATCTCACGACGAGGACCGTGTTGACACATACGACAATGGCGAGTCTCTGAGGTATCGCACCATGGAGGACATTCTCGGTGACCAACCAGTGCCAGGACTAGTGCCTCACGACTTGTAGGCGGAGTTGCACCTTGCGTACAATGATGGCGAGCCTTGCTCTTTCGCTGAGGCTGAGGAACACGCGGCATGGCGTGCTGTGATGAAGCTGGAGATGGAAGATGTTGAGAAGAACCGAACTTGGGAGGTAGCTAATCTTTCTCTCGGTCACCATGCGATTACCCTTAAGTGGGTGTACAAGCTCAAGAAGGATGAAGCTGGTGCTATTGTCAAGCACAAGGCTCGCTTGGTGGCACGCGGGTTCATGCAGTAGGAGGGGGTCGACTTCGACGATGCCTTCGCTCCTGTTGCATGGATGGAGTCTGTGTGTCTCCTCCTCACGCTGGTAGCCCAGGAGGGCTGGCGCATCCAATACATGGATGTCAAGTTGGCATTCCTCAATGGTGACTTGAAGGAGGAGGTCTATGTCTACCAGCCGTCGGGATTCGTCATCCCCGGCAAGGAGGACAAGGTATTGCGCCTGCGCAAGGCCCTCTATTGCTTGCAACAAACACCGCGAGCTTGGAATGCCAAGCTTGATTCCACCCTAAAGACTACGGGCTTCGAGCAAAGCCTGCACGAGGCGGCCATCTACCGGCGAGGCAACGGAGGTAATGCCCTGCTAGTGGGCGTCTACGTCAATGATTTGGTGATCATGGGCACCAAGGACGAAGAGGTGCAAGCGTTTAAGGAGGAGATGAAGGCGGCCTTCCAGATGAGCGACTTGGGGCCTCTCTCCTTCTAACTGGGGATCGAGGTGCACCAGGATGACTCTGGCATCACACTCTAATAGACCGCCTACGCCAAGCGCGTCGTTGAGCTGGGTGGGCTCACTGACTGCAACCCGGCTCTCACTTCGATGGAGGAGAGCCTGAAGCTAAGTTGCAACAGCACGGCTGAGGAGGTGGATGCTACACTGTAACAGTGCCTTGTGGGGAGTCTTCACTACCTCACCCACACGTGGTCGGACATGGCGTTCTCCGTCGGCTACGTCAGTCGATTCACGTAGTGACTGATGACGAAGCACTAGTAGTGTAATGCCCGTAAAATTTACCAACTCAAATCACTCGCTAAAAACTCATTTCAAAATTTTTCCGACCCATGAGCTCCCGAGAAATCTTTTCTTTCCCGGCGACCCCGCCATTCCGGCACCCGACGTCGTCAACCCTATTTTTCCGTTCCCCACAAATTTCGCCGCGTGCCCGTCAAATCCGTCACGCGCACCGTCCGTTCCCGCAACTTTTGCCGATCTGCCCCTCCCTTTTTCCTTCTCTTTTTCCTTTCCTTTTTCCCCTTTTCTTTTTCCTCTTTTCCTTTCTCCTTCGTCCCCCCTTCCTTCTTCCTCCTTCCTCTCTCTCCTTTCTTTTTCCCCGCGCTCCCCTTTTTTTTTCCTCCTGGCGCCTGGCACACGACGCCACCCGCCTGGCGCCATCCGCCTGCGCCCCTCCGCACCAGGCTGCCTGCCGCCCCAAGGCGCCCCGCACGCGCGCCAGGCCCATGCCGCGACAGGCCGCGCGCCGCGCTGGCCCCGCGCCCACGCTCCTGGCCGCGCCCGCGCGCGCCTAGCCGCCCCGCGCCGAGCCCACTCGCCCAGCGCCACGCTTGCGCTCGCCCGCGCCCGCACCGCTCCGCCTGCCTGCTCGCCCCGCGCCCGCGCCTGCACTCGCCCGCACGCTCGGCCTTTGGCGCCTAGCGCCTTGCCACACGCGTCGTGTCGCCGGCCGCCAGTCACCGGTCACTGCCGTCCCACCGCACGACACGCCGGCCATCACCTCGGTGGACTCCCTGTGCTCCTCGTCGACCGAGCCACCACGCCATCCATGAGGACGTCCACCCCGGCACGCCACCGGCCAGAAGTCCGGCCGCCATCATCACCTCCGGCCGCACGTCCGCTCCTCCCGCCTCCTATAAAAGGGCCCAGGCCCGACGCCCCACGCCACCACCTCGTCGTGCCCCCAGCTCGCCGCCCCCTTTCCCCCTATCGCTCCACGAGCCGCCGCTAGTAACCCCGCCGCCGCCTCCTTGCCGCGCCCGGCGCTCCTTCCTCCACCACCATCCACCCACGGTAAGGGTCAAAATAGGATCCCCTCACTCTCCTCTACCTCTCCCCCACTCGGCCTGCCGCCGGCCAGGTCCGGCCGGACCGGCCCCCCTACCGGTTCCCTCTCTTCCCATCTCTCTGACTCGGCCCAAGGAAGAAGAAGGGGGGAAATCCCCTTCCATTTTGATCTAACCCCCTAGTGTCTTCTATTTACAAACCGGCCCTCCCACCTCTCTCAGAAAATTTTCACGGATACGCCCTTCCACCTTTCAAAAATAATTACAAATAGGTCCCTGGTTCTCGCAGTTTAGTCCTGAAACCTTGATTTAAGCCCCTAACACTCCTTTAATTCGTCATTTCATGCGCTAAACTTCCTCCAATTGATCCCAAATTCGACCACGGCCTCCTCCCATATATTTCCGCCGAGGCATATCCAAATTTCATGAAAATACTCCTCCCACCTATTTTCCGTTCGCATTCTCTGTTCGGAGCTCAACGGGTAAAATCTTATTTCCTTTTTATTTATTTTGTGTGCTCTTTTGTGTGTGCCGTAGATCGCGGAGTACCCGGGGAGGAGCACAAGGAGGAGTTCGACCGCGAGCCCGAGCCCGAGGACCAGTACCAAGAGCAGGAGCTCTCGGAAGGCTTTGAGATCGGCAAGTCCAATCTCACCCTTTGATGCATATTTATTCCTAGTTTTTCAAACACAACCTATCGGCCTGTTTTATAAAAGTACATATTATTTTTATTGCAAGACATGGTTGGATAGCCACCCCTTGATTGTTATGATTATTCCTTGTTATCCTATATTTATCTCTAAATATGACTTGCTCTGTTTAGATGATAATTACTGCTAGAATGCTTAGGGACTCGTTACTCAAATTCAATCATGACTACAATGGTTTATTTAGAGAATAAATGTGTGCGTGTTTTCAAATGAGAAAATGGGTTTTCGGGTATAAAGGCAAGGAAATGCTTAGATGAGATGGATGGGTGTTTCTTGTGTGAAATGCCAGGATGTTGGGCTCGTACCTTAGTGGTTGTGCAAAGTGGGGAGATATCCATCTTGTCATGGTTAAGGACCGAGTTGATGTGTCATCTTGCCTAATTCAATTATCGTGCAACCACTCGACCGTTGTGTGGGCAACGGCTTAGCACAAATCCCACTAGCTGAACTGCTAGTCTTCGGGTGAGCTCGTGAGCAACGGGAGCCCATGGAAAAGGAGTAAGATCTTTGTGACTTAGGTCCCGGTTACGGTCTCATGGATAGGTCGTTAACCCCTTGGGCGCTTCCGTGTTGACTAGTCAATTTTGGCTAAGGTGGCTAATGGCTTTGTTGGGATTCGCACTGGCACTAAGGTGACCGCGCTGCGGTACCCTACTTGTGGGAAAAGTGTACAACCTCTACAGAGTTAAAACCTATCCGGGTAGCCGTGTCCACGGTATTCGATGAGTTACGGCTTGGTCACATAACTAGCATTTGGAGATGGATGGTTTTTATGGCGTGTGTTGAATTTTGGAAGTGTCCAGCAGTTTTGTATCCTTTGTGTAGGATCAACCCCACTTAATGCTTCGGTTACTAAATGCCTTGCGAAAACCCTTTTGAAAATGAACCCTTGCATGTGTTACAAATCTAGCTTTATTGCAAATGAACCTTAACCTCATCCTTGTTATATCATGTGCATATTCTTGTTGTATCCTCCTCTGTGGATGGGGTTGGACTTGTTGAGTACTTTCGTACTCACCCCTGTTTTGTTGCTTCAGATGAGGACCCGGATTACATCGCCGAGGATCTCGAGTAGGAGGTCGCGTCTGCACCCAACGCTGCCTGTGGTGTTGGCCTTTTGCAGGATGCTTCCGCTGACGTATAGTTCCGATTGCAGCCCGGAGTCCGACTGGATTGCAACTTGGATTTGTATCGTTATCGGTTTAGTTTTACTTTGGGTGTGGCTTGCCCACCCGCTCCTTCGGGAGCTGTACGGTTTCTGAACTATCTGTTGAATAAATGTGTTATCAGCCTCCTGGGACTGGTAATTGGATCACATTTAGTCTCTACTTATGTGGGGACGCTTCAAGTAGGCTGTTAAGAGGATCCTCAGCTACATCACGGGGACTCTCGACTACGGTCTCCACTACCCGAGGTGTCTCGGGGCAGCACACTTCATCGGCTACAGTGACAGTGACCACGCCGGCGACATCAACACCAGCAAGAGCACGAGCGGGATGCTCTTTGTGGCGGATCCACTTCGGATTAGCTTGATTAAACATGGTTGAGTCGCCTAACATGCGACACCCATGCCTTAGCCAAGTTAACACGAAGTGCCGTCGGATTTCATCCGATTTAACCACTTGAACAGGACCGAGTTAGCAAACTCACACGAAGGTGAGTGGTTCCAAAGAATACGACAAGTCCACTGAGTTAAATAACTTAACCATTTAGTTTGGCCATAAAACCAATCATCAGAGTTTTACAAGGTTCAAAAGAAAACCACAGAAGGTAAAACAGCAAGCAGAAGCTACTTCGTCGGGATCGGACATCCCTGGTGAGGCCAGCCAGGACGTCAGTGATCCCTCTCCTCGCCATCCGAGGAGGGATCCCACTCAATCGTCCAACCCGGAGGGAGTTGGGGCGGCCAAGTGCCAACAGAAGAAGACTCGGGAGCAGCAACTTCACCTGAAAAAGACAAAGCCACAACAAGGCTGAGCTACTAAGCTCAACAAGACTTAACCGCCGGGGAGTACGCTACTCCACCACTTCTAGACATGCAAGGCTTTTTGGCTGAGGGGTTTGTTTGCCAAAAGCGCTAGATGTAACCCTACTTTCAAGTTTTAGCTCCGGTTCTAAGTTCATTATCCGGTCTAAGTTTGCAACCTATTCTAAGCAATCATAGAACCAACCAAAAGGTATATATCTCATCAACAAAACCATGTCATCATCAGATTCCTTATTTACTCAGGGTGACATAGCGATCAAGCAGTCTCAAACTGTGAGAGGCAGACGAAATGATTCGAGTTCTTTAACCATGCATGGTGAACCTAACCTCACGACATCCGCGCACCACCGAGGGTCGCTTCCTGTGTCGGCCTTCCCCATCAATCCCCTAACCCGTGTCGGGCCCATTTCCTTTGGTGCAAGGTTCCACAGACCCGGCCTCTGCCATTCTGTGACCACACTTGCCACCACGTGCGGCCGCAGGGGAAACTCCGTTCCAAGGACAATGGGGCGACCGCTCACGTCTAGGTTCAATTCGGTACTAGGCTTCTGTAACGCCCGTAAAATACACCCAGTTAAATCACCCGTTAAAAATACTCTCCAAAATTTTTTTCCGACCGCCGAGCTCCGTCAAATCCTTTCCCTTCCGTCGGACCCGCCGTCCCGGCCCCGGCTCGTCAACTCTCCATTTTCCGCTCCCCGTAATTTTCGCCGCGTGCCCGTCAAGTCCATCGCCGCGCGCAGTCGAATCCCGCAATTTCCGCCATCTTTTTCCCCTCCCTTTCCTCCTCTTTCTCTTCCTTCTTTCTTTTTCCTCCCCTTTCTTTCCCTTCTCATTTTTCCTTCTCTTTCTTCCTCCTCTCCCTTCCTCTTCCTTCTCTCTCTCCTTTATTTCCCTGGCACCCCCCACTTGCGCCTGCACCCCCACCTCCCCTGCCTGGCACGCGCGCCGAGGCGCTGGGCCGCGCGCCGCGCCGCGCCGCGTCACGTCGCCCGTGCCACGCCCGCTCGCGCCTTGGCGTCTAGCGCTTGGCTCGGTGCGCCGCGTCGTGTCGCCGGTCACCGGTCGCCGCCCCTGTGTGCCTCGTCGACCACGCCGCCACGCCGTCCACGAGCTTCACCACCCCGGCACGCCACCGGCCAAAAGTCCGGCCGCCATCATTGCCTCGGCCCTCGCCCGCCCGCGCGCCGCCTATAAAAGGGGGGGGGAAGCCGAGCCTTGCACCTCCACATCCTCACCACGAGCACCTTGCCTTCCTCCACTCCCACCACCAGAACGCCGACGGCCATTTCTTCTCCACCTTCTGTTGTCTCCAGGAAGAAGGGGTAAATCCCTCTCCTCGCGATCCAACCCACCAATTTCCCTGATTCGCGAACAAGTCCTCCCACCATTCCACAAATAATTACAGATAGGCCCATGCTCTCGCGGTTCAGTCCTAAACCCCGTTTTAAAGCCCCTAATACTCCTTTAACCCGTCATTTCATGCGCCAAATTTCCTCCAATCCACCCCAAATTCGACCACAGCCTCCTCTCATATATTTTCGCCGAGGCATATCAAAATTTCATGAAAATACCCTGCCTACCTATTTTCCGTTCATGTTTCCTGTTCGGAGCTCAACGGGTAAAATCTTTTTCCTTTTTATTTATTGTGTGCTCGTTTGTGTGTGCCGTAGATCGCGGAGTACCCGAGGAGGAGCGCGAGGAGGAGTTCGACCGCGAGCCCGAGCCCGAGGACCAGTACCGCGAGCAGGAGCTCCCGGAAGGCTTTGAGAACGGCAAGTCCAATCTCACCCTTTGATGCATATTTTAATACCCAGTTTTTCGGACACAACCTATTGGCCTGTTTTATAAAATGCATATTGTTTTATCGCAAGACATGGTTGGATAGCCACCCCTTGATTGTTATGACTATTCCTTGTTGTCCCATATTTATCTCTAAATATGAGTTGCTCTGTTTAGATGATAAATACTGCTAGAATGCTTAGGAACTCATTATCCAAATTCAAACATGACTACACCTGTTTACTCGGAAAATAATGTGTGAGTGTGTTTAGCCGAGGAGTTGGGTTTTCGGGTGTAAAGAGAGGTGGTGGATGAGATGGATGGGTGTTTCTTGTGTGGAACGCCGGGTTGTTGGGCTCGTACCTCAGTGGTTGAGCAGAGTGGGAGACATCCATCTTGTCATGGCTAAGGACCGAGTTGATGTGTCATCCTGCCTAATTCCATCATCGTACAACCACTCGACCGTTGTATGGGCAACGGCTTAGCATAAACCCCACTAGCTAAACTGCTAGGCTTCAAGGGTGCTGGTGAGCAACGGGAGGCCTTGGAAAAGGACTAAGCTCTTGGTGACTTAGGTCCCGGTTTCGACCCCGTGGATGGGTTGCTAACCCCTTGAGCGCTTCCGTGTTGACTAGTCAGTGTTGGCTAAGGTGGGTAATGGCTTTGTTAGGATCCGTACCGACACTAAGGTGATCGCGATACGGTACCCTACTTGTGGGAAAAGTGTACAACCTCTGCAGAGTTAAAACCTATCCGGGTAGCCGTGTCCACGGCATTGGACGAGTTACGGCTCGGTCACACAACTAGCTTTTGGGATGACTGGTATTCTACGGCGTGCGTGGGTATGTGGAATTTTGGAAGTGTCCGGCAGGTGTGCCGTGCGCTACGGCGGACGGGGAGTCCGGTAGCGATAAAACTTGGATCCTTTGTGTAGGATCAACCCTACTTGATACGTTGTTTACTAAAATGATTTCATGAAACTTCTTCGAAATGGAACCCTGCATGTATCTAAAAATTCAGCTTTACTGCAAATATAACCATAGCTTATTCCTTGATTATTCATATGCATATTCTTGTTGTATCCCCCTCCGTGGATGGGGTTGGACTTGCGGAATACTTTTGTACTCACCCTTGTGTTGTTACTTCAGAGGAGGATCCGGACTTCGTCGTCGAAGACTTCGAGTAGGAGGTTGCGTCTGCACCCAACGCTGCCTGCGGTGTTGGCCCTTCTGCAGGATGCTTCCGCTGACGCTTAGCTCCGATTGCAGCCCGGAGTCCGACTGGACTGCAACTTGGATTTGTGTTGTTATCGCTTTAGTCTTGCTTTGGGTGTGGCTTGCCCGCCCGCTCCTTCGGGAGCTGTACGGTTTCTGAACTATCTGTTGAATAAATGTGTTATCAGCCTCCTGGGACTGATAAATTTGATCACATTTAATCTCTACTTATGTGGGGACGCTTCAGGTGGTATCAGAGCCGTCGTTGGCCGTAGGACGTAACCATTAAGACCGGAAAAGCCTTTTTGACCAAATTAAATGATTTACAAAATTTCTTGCTACCCCTGCTCAATTGCAAAACTGATTTACACCCCGATTCTTTCCAGATGGCCGAAGAAGGATGGACCAACAGCCACTGCCTGGAGGAGCCCGGTTTTCCCAGGTTGCTGTTCGCCTGCATGGACCGCCTCGGGATTTACGAGCGCCCGGAGTACTCCAGCAGGGAGTATGAGGACCGTGGGACTCTCCGGTGCGAGATGACCATCTTTGTGGGCAGGAGCAGCCGCTTCCCCGACATTCAGCCTTGGAATGTGTCTGCCACTGGTTTCCGGCGGAAAGACACTTACCAGGTGGCAGCTCGGAAAGCCCTGCGCTACCTGTGCCAAATCTATGAGAGGCACATCGGACGCACATCGATGAGGTTCTACCCGCCTGTCAAGAAGAACCGCCCGGTTTGGCTGGCCCGGGTGAGGACTTTGGAAGGACGTGGACAGCGCGAGGATGACCCCACCGTGCTCCATATGGCTGCCTATCTCCTCACTTTGGATGAACTCTGCGATGAGCAGGCCGCCCATTTGAAGCAGCAGATCCGCAGAGCCGAGGATGCCGAGATTATGGTGAGGAGGCTCCAGGTGAGATTGGCAGCAGCTGAGGCCCGAGCCGCGGCCGCCCAAAGCAATGAGGCCCTCGCCATCGAGGCCCAAAAAGAGGCCGAGGACCGGCACGCGCAGGCACTGAAGGAAGCCCACCACTCGGACCGCACAAGGAGGAAGATGCGGATCGTGGAGGACGACGAGGCCCCAGTATTGGATGGAGTCCCTGTTGCCCAGGGGTCCGGAAAGTGGAAGAGCCCCGATGCCACACCAGCACCACCGCCTTCGGAAAGGGACTCTGAGGTGGCCAATGAACTCCCTCCCGCAGGTGGGACCCTAAGAGATGAGGTGCTGGCCCTCCTTATTCCGTCAGAAGACCACTCCGCGCAGTGTGCAGATTCGTCCCACGAGTAGAGTGCCCAGCCTAGAGTTTGCCCGAGGGAGTGGAGTCGTCATGGTCCGTAGTCCAGAGTTGTACTCCAGAAGCTGTCCCGAGTCTAGATTTGTACCTCCCAGTTGTGTTGTTGTACTGGTCGTGTAGCACGTGTTTTGGCCCTACCCCAAGTGTTGTAACCGCCCCGGCAAAATAATAAAATCATTTGTGCTTGTTGTTTGTTAGTCGGTGTGCTTGTCGACAGGAGGTGGATTCTGTCTCTTCGAAAATTCGAAATAATTAACTAAACATCACCTTAATATCCAAATCCAAGTCTCATGAAAGTTCACTCAATCTGCAGATGCCTCACAAGCGTGCCACCAGGACCTCCCCGAGTCAAGCACATGCCACTCCTAGTGCAGAAAGGCAACAGGAAAGGTAGGGACCCCCACCAATAGTGCACCATGAGGAGCAGGAGGTGAATCAGCCCGAGGGCAGGGGAGAGAGTCAAGTGGGAGCACAGGAGCCACCGCCCCCACCGGTCATTGATCTGGTACAAGTCATGAACAACAAGACCCTTCTGCTGGAAGCCTTGGCCAATGCCATCACTCGCCAGAGGCCCCGCGGACAGGGTATGAATGAGAAACTGACAGACTTCCTCCGCACCAAGCCACCCACCTTTGGCGGGTCCATCAACCCCCTGGACGCAGATGACTGGCTGCGGGTCATTTAGAGGAAGCTAGAGCCATTCGGCTGTGAGAGCAGGGACAAGGTTCTCCTGGCTGCACACCAGCTCACTGGGACTGCTTTGGCTTGGTGGGAGAACTACTGCACGGCCGCCCAGGATGCCTCCACTATCACCTGGGATGAGTTTGTGACAGAGTTCCGCCGCTATCACATTCCTGCAGCTACCATGAAGCGCAAGGCAGATGAATTCCGTGAACTGCGTCAGGGCAACAAGTCCGTGGAGGAGTACACCTATCAGTTCATGGAGCTGGCTCGCTATGCTCCAGAAGAAGTAGACAAGGATGAGAAGAAGCAAGACATGTTCAAGAAGGGCTTGAACGCAGAACTGAGGACCCTGCTTACTCCTCAGATTTACCCTGACTTCAACACCCTGATGAACATGGCCATTCTGACTGAGAGAGCCAAGGCAGATGAAAGGAGGGACAACAAGCGCCGGTTCCTGGACAGCAAGGCCCACCAGCAGAACAGGTTCCAGAAACCAAGAAGCTTTGGTTACCCCATGCCCAGGTCCCAAGCTCCCATGCAGTACCGGACCCAGTCTCAAGCCTCCGGTTCCCATCAGACCAATGCCCCATTCTGAAGCCAGAACCCTGTCAAGGCCCCGCAGAACAGCGCCAGTCCAGTCACCAACAACGGCAGGGCATGCTTCAACTGCCGTGAGCTAGGGCACTTCATTGCCAACTGCCCCTACGCCAACAAGCCAGCTGCATCAGCCTTCTCCAACGCAGTGACTGGGCCAAGGGCAGCAGTGTTAGGAGCCAACCGTGTTCCCGTCCGTAGCAACAACCCCGGCAACAACAGCAACAACAGCCAGCAGATGAGGCAGCCCCAGCAGTCGTTTGGACGAGCCCGCGTCAACCACATCAGCGCGCAAGAGGCTCAGGAAGCTCAGGGCGTTGTACTCGGTGAGTTTCTAGTCAGCTCAGTTTTGGCAACAGTACTCTTCGATTCTGGAGCATCACATTCATTTATATCATCAAGCTTTGTGGATAAGCACCACATACCTACATTACTACTAAAGGTACCCCTAATGACCCGGACGCCTAGAGCCGACATCCAGTGTCGACTAGGTTGTTCCCGGGTAAGGATCAATTTAAGTGGGGTAGAATTCCTAGCAGATCTAGTAGTACTTAAGTCTAAAGTAATAGATGTGATCCTTGGAATGGATTGGTTAAGCCTACATGATGGACACATAGGATGTGCTGATAAGGTAGTGCGCCTAATTAATCAGGATGGCGTACAAGTAACCTGCCACACCCGGGGAAGTGGGCCCGACCCAATGGTTTTTAGCATGGAAGCCAAGGTCATAGAAGGAGTCCCGGTAGTGAGTGAATACCCGGATGTTTTTCCTGAAGAATTGCCTGGAATGCCCCCGGATAGGGATATAGAGTTTGTGATCGACCTTATCCCTGGAACCTCCCCTATAGCCAAGAGGCCCTATAGAATGGCAGCATCTGAGTTAGCAGAGCTGAAGAAACAGCTAGGTGAACTGCAGCAGAGTGGCTTTATCAAACCTAGCTCATCCCCGTGGGGAGCCCCAGTGCTCTTTGTCAAGAAGAAAGATGGAAGCATGAGGATGTGCGTGGATTATCGTGCACTAAATGAGGTCACCATCAAGAATAAATACCCCCTTCCCAGAATAGATGATCTATTTGACCAGTTAAAAGGAGCCAAGTATTTCTCCAAAATAGATTTGAGATCAGGGTACCACCAGCTCAAGATTAAGGAAAGTGATATCCCGAAGACAGCTTTTGTTACCCGATATGGCCAGTTTGAATTCACAGTGATGTCCTTTGGACTGACCAATGCCCCTGCTTATTTCATGAATCTCATGAACAAGGTGTTTATGGAGGAGTTAGACAAGTTTGTCGTGGTCTTTATCGACGACATACTTATTTACTCCAAAAGTGTCCAAGAGCATGAGCAACATCTGCGAGTAGTGCTGGAGAGATTGAGAGCCCACCGACTCTATGCTAAATTCAGTAAGTGTGAATTTTGGCTGGAGAAGGTGGCATTTCTTGGTCACATCTTGACCGTAGAAGGAGTAGCAGTTGACCCCGAGAAGGTGGAAGCCGTCTCCAACTGGCAGCATCCCACCAATGTTAGTGAAATCAGGAGTTTTCTGGGTTTAGCTGGGTATTATCGGAGGTTCATTGAAGGATTCTCCAAGATAGCCCGACCTATGACAGAGCTACTCAGAAAGGACAAGAAATTCAATTGGACTGAGGCATGTGAGAGGAGTTTTCAGGAACTGAAAAGAAAATTAACGACCGCCCCAGTGTTAACCCTACCGGATATCCAGCGGGACTTCGTCATTTATTGTGACGCTTCTCGCCAAGGGTTAGGGTGTGTCCTGATGCAGGATGGAAAGGTAGTAGCATATGCCTCCCGTCAACTTAAGCCCCATGAACAAAATTACCCTACCCATGACTTGGAATTTGCAGCCGTAGTGCATGCCCTCAAGATCTGGAGACATTACTTGATCGGAAACAAGTGTGAGATTTACACTGACCACAAGAGCCTAAAATATATCTTCACCCAACCAGATTTGAATTTAAGGCAAAGAAGATGGTTAGAGTTGGTCAAGGATTATAATCTGGAAATTCACTACCACCCCGGTAAGGCCAATGTGGTAGCGGATGCCTTAAGCAGGAAATCCTATGGGCAGATCGGACCTAAGGACCCCCACTTACAAGAGGAAATGGCCCGATTAAATGTGCATATCATTCCTCAGAATACCAGCCGCAAGCTAAGTATTCAGCCCACCCTGGAAGAAAGAATCCGAGAGGCCCAAGGCTCGGACCCGGACCTGGTGAGGATTCGCAGGCAAACCGGGGAAAATAAAGCCCCAGACTTCAGAGTGGATGAAAAGGGAACCTTGTGGTACAAGAATAGGATTTGTGTACCCAAGGAAGGTGAATTCCGGCAAACCATCATGGATGAGGCCCATAACTCAGCATATTCCATCCACCCGGGATCCACCAAGATGTACATGGACTTAAAGCAGAAGTACTGGTGGAACGGGATGAAAGCGGACATAGCCCAGTTCGTCGCTCACTGCGATATTTGCCAAAGAGTTAAGGCCGAACATCAGAAGCCAGCCGGGTTACTGCAACCACTACCCATTCCAGTGTGGAAATGGGACGAAATTGGCATGGATTTTGTAGTGGGATTACCCAAGACCCAAAAAGGGAATGACTCCATATGGGTGATAGTGGATCGACTCACAAAAGTTGCCCACTACTTACCCGTACGGACCACCTATGGAGGAGAGAAGCTAGCTCGGCTCTATGTGGACAACATAGTGAAGTTGCATGGTGTACCTAGCAGAATTGTTTTGGATAGAGGGACCCAATTTACCTCTAGATTCTGGAAGAGTCTTCATAAGGCTGTGGGCACCAAACTGGATTTTAGTTCAGCTTATCACCCCCAGACCGATGGCCAAACAGAGAGAGTAAATCAGATCATGGAAGACATGTTGAGGGCATGTGTCCTTACTTATGGCAAGGATTGGGAACAGAGTCTACCATATGCAGAGTTCTCATACAACAACAGTTACCAAGCCAGCTTAGGCATGTCACCGTTTGAGGCTCTCTATGGAACAAAGTGCAGGACCCCGATGATGTGGTCAGAAGTGTGAGAGCGCACCCTGGTAGGACCTGCCTTTATCAAGGAAGCAGAAGAGCGCGTAGCTGAAATACGAGAGAAGTTGAAAGCAGCACAGTCTAGACAAAAGAGCTACTCAGACAAAAGGAGACAAGAGTTGATTTTCAGTGAGGGGGACTTCGTGTACCTTAAGGTCTCTCCAATTCGAGGTACCCGAAGGTTCCAAGTGCAAGGAAAGCTGGCCCCTCGGTATATCGGACCATACAAGGTGCTAAAAAGAGTTGGAGCGGTAGCCTACCGTATCCAGTTGCCCGAGGAAATGTCGGATATCCACCCGGTATTTCATGTGTCCCAGCTAAGAAAATGCCTGAGAATACCAGAAGAGCAAGTACCGGTGGAAACCATAGATTTGCAGAAGGATCTGCGATATCAGGAGGTACCCGTCAAGATTCTGGACACAGTCACCAGAAGGACAAGGACTTCAGCAGTGCGGATTTGCAGAGTTCAATGGAGTAGGCATGGTGAGGAAGAAGCCACTTGGGAACGCGAGGATGCGTTAAAGAAGGAATTTCCCCATCTGTTCAGGACTCAGCCGAATCTCGAGGACGAGATTCAATTTAAGTGGGGTAGGTTTGTAACGCCCGTAAAATACACCCAGTTAAATCACCCGTTAAAAATACTCTCCAAAATTTTTTTCCGACCGCCGAGCTCCGTCAAATCCTTTCCCTTCCGTCGGACCCGCCGTCCCGGCCCCGGCTCGTCAACTCTCCATTTTCCGCTCCCCGTAATTTTCGTCGCGTGCCCGTCAAGTCCATCGCCGCGCGCAGTCGAATCCCTCAATTTCCGCCATCTTTTTCCCCTCCCTTTCCTCCTCTTTCTCTTCCTTCTTTCTTTTTCCTCCCCTTTCTTTCCCTTCTCATTTTTCCTTCTCTTTCTTCCTCCTCTCCCTTCCTCTTCCTTCTCTCTCTCCTTTATTTCCCTAGCACCCCCCACTTGCGCCTGCACCCCCACCTCCCCTGCCTGGCACGCGCGCCGAGGCGCTGGGCCGCGCACGCGCGCTGGGCCGCGCGCCGCGCCGCGCCGCGTCGCGTCGCCCGTGCCACGCCCGCTCGCGCCTTGGCGTCTAGCGCTTGGCTCGGTGCGCCGCGTCGTGTCGCCGGTCACCGGTCGCCGCCCCTGTGTGCCTCGTCGACCACGCCGCCACGCCGTCCACGAGCTTCACCACCCCGGCACGCCACCGGCCAAAAGTCCGGCCGCCATCATTGCCTCGGCCCTCGCCCGCCCGCGCGCCGCCTATAAAAGGGGGGGGAAGCCGAGCCTTGCACCTCCACATCCTCACCACGAGCACCTTGCCTTCCTCCACTCCCACCACCAGAACGCCGACGGCCATTTCTTCTCCACCTTCTGTTGTCTCCAGGAAGAAGGGGTAAATCCCTCTCCTCGCGATCCAACCCACCAATTTCCCTGATTCGCGAACAAGTCCTCCCACCATTCCACAAATAATTACAGATAGGCCCATGCTCTCACGGTTCAGTCCTAAACCCCGTTTTAAAGCCCCTAATACTCCTTTAACCCGTCATTTCATGCGCCAAATTTCCTCCAATCCACCCCAAATTCGACCACAGCCTCCTCTCATATATTTTCGCCGAGGCATATCAAAATTTCATGAAAATACCCTGCCTACCTATTTTCCGTTCATGTTTCCTGTTCGGAGCTCAACGGGTAAAATCTTTTTCCTTTTTATTTATTGTGTGCTCGTTTGTGTGTGCCGTAGATCGCGGAGTACCCGAGGAGGAGCGCGAGGAGGAGTTCGACCGCGAGCCCGAGCCCGAGGACCAGTACCGCGAGCAGGAGCTCCCGGAAGGCTTTGAGAACGGCAAGTCCAATCTCACCCTTTGATGCATATTTTAATACCCAGTTTTTCGGACACAACCTATTGGCCTGTTTTATAAAATGCATATTGTTTTATCGCAAGACATGGTTGGATAGCCACCCCTTGATTGTTATGACTATTCCTTGTTGTCCCATATTTATCTCTAAATATGAGTTGCTCTGTTTAGATGATAAATACTGCTAGAATGCTTAGGAACTCATTATCCAAATTCAAACATGACTACACCTGTTTACTCGGAAAATAATGTGTGAGTGTGTTTAGCCGAGGAGTTGGGTTTTCGGGTGTAAAGAGAGGTGGTGGATGAGATGGATGGGTGTTTCTTGTGTGGAACGCCGGGTTGTTGGGCTCGTACCTCAGTGGTTGAGCAGAGTGGGAGACATCCATCTTGTCATGGCTAAGGACCGAGTTGATGTGTCATCCTGCCTAATTCCATCATCGTACAACCACTCGACCGTTGTATGGGCAACGGCTTAGCATAAACCCCACTAGCTAAACTGCTAGGCTTCAAGGGTGCTGGTGAGCAACGGGAGGCCTTGGAAAAGGACTAAGCTCTTGGTGACTTAGGTCCCGGTTTCGACCCCGTGGATGGGTTGCTAACCCCTTGAGCGCTTCCGTGTTGACTAGTCAGTGTTGGCTAAGGTGGGTAATGGCTTTGTTAGGATCCGTACCGACACTAAGGTGATCGCGATACGGTACCCTACTTGTGGGAAAAGTGTACAACCTCTGCAGAGTTAAAACCTATCCGGGTAGCCGTGTCCACGGCATTGGACGAGTTACGGCTCGGTCACACAACTAGCTTTTGGGATGACTGGTATTCTACGGCGTGCGTGGGTATGTGGAATTTTGGAAGTGTCCGGCAGGTGTGCCGTGCGCTACGGCGGACGGGGAGTCCGGTAGCGATAAAACTTGGATCCTTTGTGTAGGATCAACCCTACTTGATACGTTGTTTACTAAAATGATTTCATGAAACTTCTTCGAAATGGAACCCTGCATGTATCTAAAAATTCAGCTTTACTGCAAATATAACCATAGCTTATTCCTTGATTATTCATATGCATATTCTTGTTGTATCCCCCTCCGTGGATGGGGTTGGACTTGCGGAATACTTTTGTACTCACCCTTGTGTTGTTACTTCAGAGGAGGATCCGGACTTCGTCGTCGAAGACTTCGAGTAGGAGGTTGCGTCTGCACCCAACGCTGCCTGCGGTGTTGGCCCTTCTGCAGGATGCTTCCGCTGACGCTTAGCTCCGATTGCAGCCCGGAGTCCGACTGGACTGCAACTTGGATTTGTGTTGTTATCGCTTTAGTCTTGCTTTGGGTGTGGCTTGCCCGCCCGCTCCTTCGGGAGCTGTACGGTTTCTGAACTATCTATTGAATAAATGTGTTATCAGCCTCCTGGGACTGATAAATTGGATCACATTTAGTCTCTACTTATGTGGGGATGCTTCAGCTTCCTCATCCCATAATAAGTATGAGGTTAGTACTTTCAAACACTTGATCACGAACACCACCACTGTCGGGCCTTAGCAAGTTTCATAGACCGACGGGGCGATCAACCGACCACCAAAGAGTTACCTCAAGCCCTGCCCCGTCCATCATCCTTATAGTTGTAACAGAAGAGGAACAACCAACTCCTACAACTCGCGAGTGACAGGAAATCACTCGGCTTTTACCGTTTCCTATTTAAGCAAAGCATCTACTCGGTCCAACAGCTAGTGTTCAGATCAAGGAATCTAAGTTATATATCTAGGGCTGCAAACAACTCCTATACGTAAATGCACAAACGAGATGCAGAAGGCATGCGCAAGTTTGGAAAACATAGGGGTTTCATGCATCCGGGGCTTGCCTTCAAGCGAGAAGGAAGGAAGCTGCTCTTCTGCTTGGGCGGCTTCGGCTTCTGGGAGCAGGAGCTCGGCTACAGCTTCGTCTTCTGGCGCCGGGTGCAGCTCGTAGTAGCCGTCAGCGAGACGCAGCTCTACACGAATGCAATGCATTGGTTAGCATAGACGGTTATTTCAACAGCAACACTTGCAAGTCTGAGCCCAGAAACTTGCGACAAGTTACAGGAGGGTGGGAAGGTTCAATGGAGTTGATGGAGATCAAGAGGTAAGGGTCAGAGGGAAGGAACTTATGATCTGACCCTTAATCTAGAGGGTTTGATGTACTAGGGGTCCTCAGACTCAACGCTGAAAGGTCCACAAGTTTTACACATACACCCTCGGTTCAAAGAAAAAGATACAGCCGAGCCCTCGGGCGAGGCGGAGAAGGGTCGGCGGAACAGCCAGGGTCGGGCGAGATGGAACCGGGGTCGGGTGGATAAGAGGGGTCGGGCGAAGCGGACAAGGGTCGGCAGCCTACCTTCGTCTTACAGAGGAGGCTTGGGCGGAAGGACTGAGGGCTTGGGACGGCGGCAAGAATGTCCGGCGGCGGCGGTGCTTCTTGTGGATCACAAGCAAGCTTTCGGGCAGCACTGAAAGCAATGGCTGGTGGATTGGAGAAAAGCGATGGTGCTTGAGCAGATAGGAGAGTTCCTCAGACTTAGGTGGTGGCGCTGTGAGCTCGAACAGGGAGCAAGAGAGATGGCAGCTAGGGCAAGGTAAACTCCGGCAGGGCTTCTGCATTCCCTTTTATAGCGGCGCGGGAGTGAGAAGGGGGAGCGGCGCGAAGGCCGGGGAAGAAGCGATGGAGTGCGCTGCCCGGGCGGCGATTGAGCGACAAGGGCGGTGGAGCAGGACTTCGGGGATGACGCCGGCGGTCATTGGGCACTGACGTCAGGGCGGCGCAGGCGCGGGTTTGCCGGTGGTTGAGATTTGGCGGAGGCGGGTGTCGTCGTGCGGTGGATCTGATGGAAGTGACCGGGAAAACGGCGTTAGGATCGAGGGCGCACAGGTGAGAAGACAGGCGGCTGCGGGCGCGCGGGCGAGCGCGGAGCAACAGATTGTCGGGGCGGCTTCTGACAGGGCGGGAAAAGGAGCTGTTGCTGCCGCGGTCTGGGTTGGCAGAGGAGGAATCGTCGTGTAGCGAAGACCGGGGCGGCGCGACTGTGGCGAGGTGACGGAAAAGATGGGCGGCATCGGGCTCTGCGGCCGGGATCTGGCGATGTGATGATGGGCGCGGGCGGCGAGGTGCTGCAGAAGGGTAGCAGAGGAGCTTCCGCCGCGATTGGGGAAGGGAGCGCGAGAATCCATCCGGTCGCGGGCCGAAGACAAGATGGAGCGGCAGACATCGGAGGAGTTGAGCCACGCGGTGGGGGAAAACTGAAGCGGGCATGCAACTCGAGTGCGCCTGTCGCGGGAGATCTGGGGGAAAAGATCTCGTGGGCCCACCGGTCAGTTTCGGTGGTCCACTGCTCGAACTGGAGGGCGGTGCTGCGGAAAGGCTTAGGAAGATCCGACGGTGGGTTGGGGGTCGGCGGGGTCGGAACTGGGGAGACCACGGCGAGGGGTCGGATCGCAGGGGTCGGGACCGGACTGGAGGTTGAGTATTTAAACTCGGTAAAGCTAAGACGTGGTTAGGGACTTAGATTAAGATTAACTCGAGAGATTCGGGGTCGGACGTCACACTCTTATTCCTTGGCAAGTGCCTCGTCAGCTAGCAGTCAGTCAAGCAGCAGGTGGTGGGCCTGTCTATCTATGAGGCCGAGTACATCGTTGCTTCTTCCGCTTCGACTCAGGCTATATGGCTCGCTCGGCTGCTCGGTGATCTCCTTGGAAAGGACGCTGAAGCAAAGCTCAGGGTGGACAGTAAGTCCGCTCTGGCTCTAGCGAAGAATCCTATCTTCCACGAGCGAAGCAAGCACATCAGAGTGAAGTACCACTTCATCCGAGGTTGCTTGGAGGAAGGGAGTGTCAGGGCGAACTACATCAACACCAAGGATCAACTCGCCGACCTCCTCACCAAGTCTCTTGGAAGGATCAACTTCTAGGAACTTTGCTCTAGGATTGGGATAGTCCAGCTACCGCTCAAGACACGCAAGACTTTGGGGGAGATTGATAGACTAAGTCATGTGTGTGTTGGGTGTGCTATCTATCTATCTATCTATGTTCCTATGTGCACCTTATCTACTTAGATGCTCTTTATATGTTTTGGTTAGCTTCTAAGCCACCTACCCATGGTTGACCTATATGTACCCAAACTGCCACTTTGTGGGTGTGGTTAATGGAAAAGATCATTTTGGGCCAACAAAAGCACTAATCAAACTAAACAAAACATTACAAGGTTTCCTGTCACAGCACCAAAGCCACGCAATCTAAGAAAAAAAGAACTTTTGTATACATTACAAAGGAGTCTCTGTTTGCAGACTACATATAATGCAATCCATAAGAAGCACTATATCTAAAGCTAAGTGTATTTAATAAACTCAAATATAAAAGCTTGTTCACATAATGAAACTAAGAGAATGAATTTATTTTTTGAGGAAATGCAACAGAGATGAAAGCAGAGGGAATTACATGCAATGAAGGGGTGGCTGCCTGTGGAACATTTTGTCTTCACCATCATGCACCCTGCCCATGACAAAACTCAAAAACTCTGAGCATCTTCTTGCCTGCAGAACACAGAAGTGCATAGCATCACATACTGAACTAAAAGATCCATTGCAAGGGTCACAACAATTTACATTTGACACAGAATATAAGTAAACTGATAGCAGGAAGTGTGCATACATACTTTATAGGCATCTCACGAACAAGAACTCAATGCATCCATCCAAGAAAGCAAGCAAGGATCCTTTGTTTACTTACCAACAACGGCGAACGACGTGCTGCCTCCCGGCGGTGCCACCGCACTGGTTGGCGCCGACGGAGGCCTCCGACTTGCGCTTCTCCATGGTCCAAGCTCGGCTAAGGTGGTGCTCCAGCTGCTCGTCCAGGCTTTGTCGGTGTTTAAACCCGGGAGCCTACCAAGGGAGTACCCGAGGTAGAGTTTTGGTTGGTGGGTGTCGCCGAAATCAGGAGCTCGATGGTGTACGTAGGCACGCGATTTAGACAGGTTCGGACCGCTAGATCGCGTAATACCCTACGTCATGTATGTTGTTTGCTTGTATTCGATTGAACTTGTTTTGAGGGGGGTCCTGCCCGCCCTTATATACCGGGGGAGCAGGGTTACTGGATGGTTGTTTTACAAGAGTATTAGTCGGATACGACTACAGAGTTCTACTCTAACTCGGAAGAGTAGCTTCCTTGTCCATGACTAGTCTCCTGGTAGTCCATGTAGACTACGCCACCCTCTATCATAGTCTCCATGTCCTGGTATGACTCGGTGTACTATTTCTTGTATGAATTCGTACAAACCTTATGGTGGGCCCATGGACATATGCCCGACAAACTCGGCTGAGGCCTCACCGGGATCTCCATCACCAATGCCCTCTCATTGATCTTTGGTGGCACCACTGACCTCCATGAGAACACACTCACTGGATCCACAAAAATCCTGAGCACAACCATGAACACGGGCATCCGAAGGGGAAGGGACGGAGGCGATCACCGGCGAGGTCTTGCACAGTGGTGGCGCGTGGCCCCGGATCAAGACCTAGTGCACCCGGATCCAAATCTCGTCCACAGTGAGCTGCCGGAGCACGGCCTCGAGGCACGCCTCCTCGAACGGGGATACCGAGGGTTCGCCACTCTTGGCCGGCCACCGCATGACGGCTCCAACGCTGGGAGCAGCCTTGGCCGGCGGTGAGGTGTCAACCGCCGTCGCTCCCACTTGGAGCTGAGCCCCCGCGCCGGATCCGCATCCCGCAGGAGTGGGCAGGGCGGCTGTGATGGCAAAGCAGCAGGCGGGACGGCAACGAGGGAGCAGCAGGCGGGATGGCGGTGGCGGAGACAAGCGGATAGGGAGAAGGGGAGGGAAGGCGGCGGTGGAGAGCGGGGAGAGAGAGGGCGGTGACGGGGAGTAGAGAGGGCGGAGTGGAGGATTAGGGTTCGGGCTGCACGAGGGAGGGGGGTTTTTGGCCGATTGGGGTGGTGGGAGGGGGTGTTCGAAAAATGATCGAGAGGTTGTTGTAAAAAGAACAACATTATCGAATTTTTCCTTCTTCTCGTAGAAATAAATTTTAGTTAGAGAGCCTATGTGGAAAATAAACGAACGCGGTTCCTGTACGGGTTGGGCACGCTGGACTTCATTACGGTTCTGAGAAAAACGGAGAGCTTTTTTGCAAAACAGCCGGAGCCGCGGAACGCCACGCATCCTTTTTCCCGTGCGAGCAACTCGTCGATCGTTGGCTGGCTTCTGCGCGAGGGACGATGGCTGCTCAGCCTTCCAGGCAGCTTCCTGTGGCATGCCATCGCGGTGGACTCTGGCGAAGCGGTTGCACGGCAGCATGAGTTCATGAAGAAGAAGCGAAGAACAGCCTGGATGGAGGAGAGTGCAAGGAGCCTGGGGTGCGTATACGGGGCTGGTGCTGGAAGCGAGAGGCGACGTGGCCGGAGCAACGCTATCGAGGCTTAGGATGACGCTTGATGGTTCAAGACAACTCGTGCAGAGGATGGCTGTTACCCACGCGGCCACGCCGGAGAACAGAGTGACGTGCGAGCTCGATCCTTTCCAAAAAGTTAATGAGTCACACTTGATATAGTGTTGAATGGTTGATATACGTTGGCAGTGATAGAAGACGGGTTTATTTCAAAATCCTCATAAGTCACAAACCAGCACCATTGAGCAAGTTGATTGATTAATTGTTGTCCTAAAGCTTGAGCGTATACAAAAGGAATGGATGCTCGGAAAACCAACTTGCTTTAAAATGCTAAGATCCCTCTAAATGTTAGCAGTGTTTGGATTTCTGAATAACGAATGCAACTCGAACCTTGCACCCACAAGATGTCCAGATGTACACAAAGTCATTACCTAATTTAAAAATCCGAAACAAATGATTTTAGGGGAACAAGTAGCCTAAAGATAATCATCCTTTCCATTGTAAACATCCCCTTTAGTGAATTTCACCAAGAAAAATCAACACAACAATACTCGCTTGTTTGATAGTGGTTGCACATTATTTATTTGCTTATTGAGGTTTAGAGCATCTCAAGTAGAATCACGTTCCCCAATCCAACTACCATATTAGGAGAGCTGGTGAAAAAATAGTGCTCCAATAGACTCCATTTACTTTTTCCTTTTTCCGATAATTATTGAGACAACTCAATAATTCACCCCTACTTTTCCTAAATAAAGGAGGAATTGTGACTCTCTCAATATAGTAGTTGGATTGGGATGAGATTATTGGGAGACTGCAAAAGTAATCTCTCAATAATAATGGAAGAGATATTGGTCTGCAGTAACAAGGACGTATATGTATATTTAGAGGTAAGTATACTCCCCTATCCCCATAGCATCCAGCATACGCTACAATTTATTAGTCTACAGCGTGGGATGATAATATAAAAGGCGGGATCACCCCTTGTTCATCGACATTGACGTCGTGGTGGATGTGGATCCGTCGGGAGAGTATCGCTGCGCTGGAGCAGCGGGTGGTGGCGGAGAAGGCAAGCGCGGTGGCGCGCTGGGGCCAACGGAGAGGGAGGTAAAACAGGAGGCTGCCGTGTTGATGGGCTTTTGGGCCAGACGCTAGAGAGAAGAAGGAAATGAGAAGGCTGATGAGTTGGATCGTTGGATTATTATACTAACGGCCATTTGGAAAGCAAGAAATAATGTGTGTTTTGATAAAAAAAATTATTCGATCTCTCCTGAGATCATTTGCTCTGCCTTATCGTTTCTTATGGTTCAGGCAGAATTACAAAAGGATGAAGAAAGGGTGAAGCTGGAAGAAGGGACGGAAGTACTCAAAGCGACAACTTTACATTTTCACCCTTAGGAGGCTCGAACGAGTGACTAAGGCTTTAGTAGATAATGGGTTTTGACAAGAAGGCGAGAAAAATGTGCAAATGCAGTGGAGAATATAAGTTCTAGAAAATGGAAATGCGACCTGGTGTTTAGATGTAGTCTTTGTTAGATGTTGGTTTCATGTCGGTGCCCGAAAAAGTTCAACTTTGTAGTCTGTTTGTGTCGTTTTGCGGTGTTAATTTAAATTCTGATTTGCAGGTTAAGAACTAAATTGGATACTTTGTAATTTCGTTGCTTAATAAGTAATGAAATTCGAGCAGCCCATGGTGGAAAAAAAAGTTTAGATATCTAAATTTAGCTAGCTAAAATTAGTGCAGTTCTGTTTGGAGCTAGATTTAATTTTTAGCCCATTTATTGATAAAAATACATTCTACCCTAGAGGGTGGGAGAATAAAGGATAAGATTTTTAGTCCTTTTACCGTTCTCGTATAAAATTAGCCCCCATTAGCTGGGTTTGGAGGGCTAATTAACTAAAGTTTAGTCGATGACTGGCTAACTATTAGCCCACCTGTTTAGATCATCGAGGCTAATTTTTAGTTGACTAAAGTTTACCCACTGAATCCAAACAGTAAGTGCTGATTTGTCTATAAAAATAAATAAATAAAGTTTATTTCCTAAAATTCAAACCACGCATTTCATGATAAGTTAGAAAAGCAATAATAAGGATTATGAATTCTTAAACTAGAACATTGTAAAGTAAGTACAGCGCCATATTACGCCGACACACTTTCCCTTTTCACTTTTACATTGCCCGTTTCAATTCTCAAGTGAAGGATGTACAGGACAGGGCGCTGCTCTGCTTGTTCAATCCAGGACACCTGCCTCCCTGAATGATTCGACGCTGTCCCTGAGGGTCTCCTCGAACGGCCTGAATTTCCAGCCGAGCGCCTCCAGCTTCTTGGAACTGAACAGAGGCTCATCGCTCACTTGCAGGAACCTGCCACTTTGTTTGGATCAAAATGCAGCATATGTTCTCGGGCACTGATAACTTGGAACTTGATTTACAGTATGTAAATGTTCAGTAAGAGCAGGCTTTACTTGGTGGCATGCTTGTAAGTCGGATACCAGCCCTTCAGCAGCTCCACGACATCGGACACCTGCCTCGCGTGCGCATCGCAGATGTACCTCCCCGACGCCTCCGGAGCCTCGTACACCAGGAGCAGAGCGTCGGCGACGTCGCGGACGTCCACGAAGTTCCTCAGCTTCAGCTTCACCTCGCGATCTCCTGGAAACAGCATATGAAAGGTTCCGGTTCAGGTTTTCGGAGGCTCGGAGCATAGCAAAGTGAGATGAGAATTCTTACTCCCTTCGTTCTAATTTATTTTAACTTTTCTAGATGCATAGTTTAGCTATGTACTTAGATATATGGTTATGTCTAGATATAAAGTAAATACTACTCACGTTCCATGAATCTATAAAAGACAAAACAACCTATAATTTGAAACAACGGGGTACATCTTAAACTTTAGTTACCTTCCAAGCAGTCGACTATGACGGAGCTGCTCGCGTTCACCGTGGATTGCAGCAGGGGCCCGATCACCAGGGACGGGCAGACTGACACCACGTCCAGCCCGGTTCTCTTGGCGTAGTCGAATGCCTCGAGCTCTGCCAGTGTCTTGGAGAGGCAGTACCAGTTCTGGCAGAGTGAAGGTTGGAGACAAAATCAAATTTTGAAATGTTTTCATGATTAGGTATGCAAAGAAGAAGATAATACTACTGCTTGACAGCGTCGCTATCAACTACCAAAAGTCCAGCTTGAGTTATCCTCCCTGTCGCTTTCTGTTGCTCGACAGCAATGAACACATGGCGGTGGCGCTTTGTGCGATATCTTTGTACTTTGTTGAGATGGGCAGGGTCATGATGGATACAAACTGTTATGGGCCGGTTTGGAAAATAAGCTTGGCCGACAGTGTATACCGGCTTAGCCGGTTCTGCTCAGAAAATCAGCCTTGTGCCATTTTGGTTGTCAACACTGGCCTACATGTCAATGGCACTGGTGGTCCCACATGTAAGGGAGACACCCAGGCAAAATCATCGATTTTCCTAGAGAGGAACAGGGTGTGATGTGAAGCTTTTTTTAATCACCTGAGTGGATCTGCAGAATTCGACGTCAGACCAGGAAGCTTCATCCATGACCTCGCTCTGCGGCGAGGCAGGGTTCACCATCACGGCGGAGAGAGACGACACCACGACGACCCTCTTGACCTTGGCCTCGGAGCACGCCTTCAGGACGTTCATGGTGCCCGTCACGGCGGGGGCGAGCAGCTCGACCTGTAGCAAGTGGTCGGTGTCGGATGAGCATGGTGACGCAGAGGAAAGATTAAAAGAAAGGGAAAGCAGAGCAGCTGGAAGTGCGAGGTGAGGTGCCTCGGGGTCGGTGATGGCGTAGGGGACCGGGGAGGCGACGTGGAAGACGCCGTCGCAGCCGGCGACGGCCGCCGCTACGGCGCCGTAGTCCAGCACGTCGACCCTGAACAGCCGCAGCCGCTCCGCCGCGCCGTCCAGCGCCGCCAGGTGCGCGTTCTTGGCGTCGCCTGCGCGTCACGGATCATCCACACGATTATATGCACGGACGCCGCCACGCTGGAGAGTTCGATCTCCAAGAACAAGTTGAGAAGGCAAACGATGGTTTCGCCGGAGGTTGGTGTCAGGGACAAGGAAGCTGATTACCCGGATCGCGGACGGTGCCGTGGACCGTGTACCGGCCGGCGGCGAGGAGGCGCTCGACGAGCCACGAGGCCACGAAGCCCCCCGCGCCGGTCACGCACACTGCCGCCGCCGCCGCCGTCCTCCCCGCCGCGCCTTCCATTGGTACGGTGTCTCGACGACGGCCTCGATCGTCTTGTTGCCGTAGACTGATTCGGATATCTCCAGAAGATCGCAGGTTATTAAACACGGCTGATTGGGAGATATATTCAGCTCGTGCAAATTGTGGGAGTTGACTATTTGCCGCTATTGTTGACGTCTCGTACTACGAGTTGGATAGAGAAGTGGAGTACTTTGTGGGCAACAACGCACGCGGTGGAGCCCCTGGCCATTTTCACATTCTCATGGGCGTGTTTGGTGGCGCGAGACCGTCATTTTAAATCTTAATCGATAAATTAGTTTTTCTACATATCTAAGATATATATATCTAAATCTATAATAAAAACTATGTATCTAAAAAATCAAAATGAATAGTAATTTGGGACGGAGGGATTATCATTTAGTCTTCCACCCTCTTATTTATCGTCCTGCTTCATGAACTGAGTTGTAGTGTGATTATTTTTTTTTAACGAACGATGCAGAGAGGTGCCCTCAGTTCTTGATATTCAAAATTTCAAATCATAGCATGTCTTCATATGAATTCATATACTTGTTGCCGCCTATTACACGAACAAGCTTTGGTCCTTCTGGTGTTTACATTACCCATCCCAGTCCTTCTCAGGATTAGGATGTACTACAAGACAGAGAATTTGATTTTCGAAATGTGTAGGACACTATTTGGTCAATCCAGGGCACCTGCCTTCCTGTAGGACTCAACGCTGTCCTTGAGGGTCTCCTCCAGCGGCTTGCATTTCCAGCCCAGCGCCTGCAACTTCTTGGAATTAAATGAAGGCTCATCGCTCACAGGGACGAAGCTGCAATTGGTTTTGGAACAAGATGCAGTACATCAGGTCACAGTGATCATGCCGTTTCAAATTCATCATGCCCCAAAAGAAATGAAGAGTTGATGGAACAACACGAACTTAGTGCATACGAAAACAACGCCAAACTTTTGTGAATTTAGCGGTTTGATATAAGATTTCAAATTCATGGTGTAGATAAGATCCTCATGCGTCCATATCAATGAGAGGCACGTGCCAAGAATTTACTAGAGCCAGAACAGTATTTCCGTGGACAATATATGTTCTACATACAGTAAAAAAATATATATCTTGAAAATAAAACCACCTATAATTTGATTTGAAAGAGACGTAAAAACTGCATGAGCTTCAAGAACAGGCTTACTTGGTGGCATATCTGTATGCTGGGTACCAGCTCTTGAGTAGCTTTATGACCTCGGACACATGCTTTGGGTGCGAATTGCAGATGTACCTCCCAGACGCCTCCTGTGTCTCATACACCAGAAGAAGAGCATCAGCGACATCGCGAACATCCACAAAGTTCCTGAGCTTCATTTTCACCAAACGATCTCCTGTACAGAGATAATACAAACCACATCACGGCTCAAATCGATCAACTAGTATATGTGTTCGAAAACAGCTAAGATTCCAGAGCAGAGGAAAGCAGTGCAACCTGTCAGGAAATCAACTAGGACCGCGCTGCTTGCGTTCAATGTGGATTGCAGCAAGGGCCCGATCACCAGGGATGGGCAGAGTGTCACCACATCTAGTCCGGTTCTCTTGGCGTAGTTGAATGCTTCCAGCTCTGCCAGTGTCTTGGAAAGGCAATACCAGTTCTGGCACAGTAAAGATTGCAAGGAAACACAATCAGGATGGGTGAAAACTAAGACTCCACCGGGTCAGAATTATATGAGTTTTGACAAACAACAAAATCAGGTAGAATGGTGCAGCACAATACTGAATAAGCACTTGGGTCAACTGCCAAAATCCAGCCTAATAAAGCACAACATTCCAACCGCTATCTGCTATAGTTGCGAGATCAGTGGTGGATCTAGAATTTTACCATAGGGTATGCCTGAAAAAAAAATTATTCAATTCGATAAATTCATTTACAATTCGATAAATTCAAAGATTAAGCTAGAAACAATAACAAATCACAATATAAATAGTTCAAAATATAAGCATAAAATAAACTTACAATAAACTTACGAACTGAAATAAAAAAATACTCATACATAAATAAATAAAAATATTTAAGAATATAAGTTTTTTCAAATAAGAAATAAAATAGAAGATAGATTCATCTTTAACCTTCTTGTGAAGTTTTTCTTGTGGATGATCAGAAGTTTTCGTGCAACAGCACAATGTCCCACGCGCAGTCGCGCAAACGCGCTGCCGGCCCGGGTGGCCTAGTGCGGCAGCTGGTGGCGTTGCCGTGGAGAACGGGAGGAGCCGTGGCGATCTGACGTCGTCGTGGCGGCGCTGCAGCGGAGGAATCGTCGCGTCGAATCGATCTGCTGGGCTGGATGTCGTGGCAGAGCCGCATAGGACTAGGGTCCGGAGGGATGGATCACGCTCATGGAGTCACGGGAGGAATCGTCAAGTTGTGGCCTCGTGGGCTCCTGCCTCTTGGGCTGCAAGTTGGTTTCCACGTCGGGCAGAAAAGGAAGCACCGAACTAGGCATCAGGCGTGACGATTCAGGAACCAGGCGGGCTGCACGCGACGGATGTACTCCGTTACTCCATACCAGGTAATTAAGATGCTGGGACCAGGGTATGCCTCGGACCACCCGGCATACCCTGTAGCTCCGCCAGTGTGCGAGATAGTGATGATTTTTCTCCCTAAAGGACGGCAAGAGCTTTGCGGTGTTATATATTACTTAAAAAAAGGAGAGGACAATAAAAAAGAACAAACACAACAAAATATAAATAACAGCTGGCCACGGAGGGTGGGAATGCACCACTGATAGAAACAACTAAAGACAAAAAAAAATCAAGGTTTTAAATCTTCGACTACATCTATAGCCAGATATAGCTGCTAGGCAATGGCTATTTAAACTTAGCCATACTAAGTTTTTTTTCCTCAAACACACGCGGTAAAACCACGTGTCATTCTTACACATAGGAGTAGGTTTGATTATAAATTACTTCCTCCGTTCCAAATTGTAGATCATTTTAGTTTTTTAGTTCATAGATATTATTGTGCATCTAAATATAGTATATGTATAGATGCATGATAATATCTATGAATTTAGAAAAGTCAAAATGACCTGCAATTTGGAACGGAGGGAGTACAACACATGGAAAAAAGAAAGCCACAAAGATAAAGATTCCTTCCACTTAAACATATGCGTGCCACACGGTAGGGTTTGTTTCAACGTAGAGGGATTAAGTTCAATCGGCCTACATGTCAGTGGCGTGGGTAGCTTACTACACGAAATTTTCCAGACGGGAACATATAGGATCACGAAGTTTTTGGTCACCTCAGTGTTTCTGCAGACCTCGACGTCAGACCAGCAAGCTTCGTCCATGGCCTTGCCCTCGGGCCAGGTAGGGTTCACCAGCACGGTGGAGAGAGACGACACCACGACGACCCTCTTGACCTTGGCCTCGGAGCACGCCTTGAGGACGTTCACGGTGCCCGCCACGGCTGGAGCGAGCAGCTCGGCCTGAAACAACAAATGGAGTCATGGTGTCTGATGAGATCGAACACGAAGGCATGGCGACACGATGGTGAAAGAAAATGTGAAGTGATGAGGTGCCTCAGGATCGGTGAGGGCGTAGTCGGGGACGGGGCACGCCACGTGGAACACGCCGTCGCAGCCGGCGACGGCCGCCGCCACGCTGCCGGAGTCCATCAGGTCCGCCCTGAACAGCCGCAGCCGCTCCGCCGCGCCGTCCAGCGCCGCCAGGTGCGCGTTCTTGGCGCCGCCTGCGCACAAATCGATCGTCACATGCTCTCGATCAGCTCTAACTTGTGTTCAGAGGAACAAGAACTCGACAGGCAATGTGCTCGATCAAGGCTTCAAAAAATCTTTGAGCTGCGCATCGAGAAATGTTACCGGGATCGCGGACGGTGCCGTGGACGGTGTACCGGCCGGCGGCGAGGAGGCGCTGGACGAGCCACGAGCCCACGAAGCCCCCGGCGCCGGTCACGCACACCGTCGTCGCCATCCTCTCCCTGTCTTGGCCTACGTACGATCGATCGAGTTACACGTACGGCGGCGGCGATGTCTGTGTGACTGAGTGTCTCAAGAGTTTACTGTTGATTTTTCTCTCTTATTAGTAGTATCCTGTAGATACTGATGCCAACGAGGTATAGGCTGCAGGGGCTTTACTTCTTGAATGAGCACAGCTGCACACACAACAGCTTTTAGTACAGCCCATTTTTTTTCGAGAGCATGCATGAGCACGTGTTTCATGAGAGGAAAAAGACTCGTACAACAGCACGATTTCGGTGTCGAAGCGCGGGATCCGACGGTCACAACACGACCCGAGCACCACAAGAGAAGATCCAACGGCTGAAACCACTTGGATATATAGGAAGCTCACATAATGTTGTGCTTGAGTTGTACTCAAATGAACAGTACACACAATGTATAATTTCTCTTTTGGAACTTGCTTCCAAATCTGGTGCGTTTTGTTTAGTGATGATGCAAAACATTGCTTGCAAGATATTCACCTCGTGCAACTGCAAGTGCTCACTCTGGATAGAGATGGTGAGGTGGTGTAGATTGCTGGAGTTGCCAATTTACCATCGTGTACCACAAGCATAGCGTATGCTGGGTACATGCGTAGAGCACTAGATGGGATCCTGTGGGCACCCTGCTCTGTGAGCACGAGAGCACACATTCTTCTTCGTCGTCGTCTCTTGAAAGGGCATGCGGCATGCCTGGATTACGAGAAACCGTCAGCAGAACTTGTGGTACACATCTTGCTGCACTGGCATCCAAGAAATGAAGTGCGTGAATTGTTCAGAAGCAATAATACCTTTTGCAGTTTGCAGTTTGTTAGAGATGTTCCTCTTTTGCATTTGCTGTACAGCTCACTTGGGTTGATTGTTTCCTTACCAAGATTGATGTTTTACTTGATGGCTTGCTGCTTTAGGAAACAAACACTAACGGAGCGGTGAGTTCCTTTTAGGGGCCGACAGCATGCATGGCATGCGACCGCTCGAATGAATTCCTTTTCCCCATCTCTTTCTAATCAACTACTAAGCTTTCCCTTCCCAATGAACATATGGGGACAGTAACCCAGTTATTTTCCTCTGCTTGAATGAATGAGTTCTAACGATCTCACGGTAAATTCCCATCTCCCCTCGCACCCTTCATCAGTTCTCCTCCTTCCCACAGCGGCTAGATCGTCTTCAACATCGATAGTAAAAAAAATAACTTTAAACTATCATAAAAATAGAAATTTTAGAGTGTCGTCCATCTGGCGAAATCGAACGGTAGAAACAAAGGAAGTACCATGAAGTACTAAAAGAGAAGTACCAAGAAGTATCAATTTGGTGGAACCCAGTACCAAAAATAGTGAGAAATTACTATAATTCCCTTTTAATTATGTGTAAATATATTTAATTCTTTTTTTAAGAAGGATAAGAAAGGAAAGCACCTGCAAGTAACAAAGCTCAAAAATAGAAAAACTTGAACGGTACAATGAAAACTTTTGAATTGATGCAAAAACCTTCCAATTAATTTGGTGTTACTTTCTATTTAAAATCCGTTCAACCAATAATCCTGAAAACTTTGAATAATTTCAAAGAAACTTTGATTCAGTTAGGAAAAAACTTACCTGTAGCTGTTGCGATGTCTTGCTCTAGTAATGGTGCCTCCGGTCCATCCACACACGGTTGGTTGTGTGCCACCGCCACCTAGATCCACCAACGCCACTCTTGGTCGGATTTGATCATGATGAAATCATCTTGGGAACTTTTGCCAAGAATTGGAGAAGGCAACCAAGTTGGGGAAAGGAGGAGCCCATAAGGAAGGGAAGGGGAGGGACAACAGGAAGGTGAATGTTTCTAGGGGAAGAACTATGGGCGCTCACAAAGGGGATAAGGAAGTCTCGGTAGCTAGGAGATGGGTAGCATTTCTTCCACTTTGGACTTTGCATACGCATTTATAGAGAAATATACGTATATGTTAAGCAATGCCAATTGTCCCATCCGCTATCTTTCCGTAGGAGATAGGTAGCATTTCTTCCGCTTTGCACACCCATCTACTGGATGCTTCTTGTAGAGAAATATACGTATGTGTTAAGCAATGTCGATTGTCCCATCCACTGTCTCTCCGTAGAAGATGTTGATACCAGATTTTAGCCAATCAGATAACTGAAGCTATCGGGAGGAATGGACCAATTAGAATCAAGATAGAAGATGACAAGTCCGATTGGAAGAGGCCAGCCGACGAAGCTGATGGAGCTTATAAAGTTGATGCTGGACCAAGTGCCGACCTGTGCAAGTGACATGTTGCTATCCGGCTTCGTATTTGCGTACGACGTCCTTTGCACAGGAGTTCTGTGGAAGTGTGGATGCATGGCTACGTACGTGCCATGCAAGCCGCGTACCCATGCATGCATATGCATCCACGCACGGCTCATAATGTGGTGGCTTCAGGACAAGCGGATAAATACGTATCGGTTAAGGAAGCTGGCGTCAGCAGGGGATTTTCACCGAACGTGACTCTACGTTCCTTTTATTTAGATATTTAGTATTAGGGCAAGTTTTGGTACGGTTACTACTGGGGTCATTAGTCTAGGTATATTAAATATGTACTCCTAGTCATTGTAAAAGTAACAATCGATCCATCAATAAAATCTTTTGACATCACGCCACCAAAATCCTAGGTGTAGGAGTAGAGTAGATTCGACGAGTTCCTTCTAGCGCGCAAGACTACGAGTTCCTTCGAGGAGTAGAGTAAGTACAAGAAGCACTTGTTGCGGCATGGGGCAGTTACTGACAAGAAGCCTCCAAAAGCTGTCTGGCGCATGGTATGTTTACCCAAGGAAGAAGATGGGCTAGATATCCTTGATCTACCGGTGCAAAATGATGCCCTTCTCTTTAAAAGCTTGCACAAGTTCTTTAACAATGGAAATCCACCTTTTTTTTAAAGGAACTCAACAGGGAGACCCAACGTAGACCTCCTGCTCGGCTATCTCCATGTTGCCAAACCCCTACTTAGGCTAAGCATCAGAAATGTTGGTTCATGTGCCACATAATAGGAAATAGCTATACATACGATCAGATGGTACGATCAAGTTCTATAAGACTAAAACTAGTGAATTATTTGTATTGAACTATGATTCAATGTGAAATCTATTTCCTGCTTTGAAATTTGAATGACCCGCAGCCTGATTGCATGTCTAGCAGAAACTGAGTGCATTTCTGACCATGATAATACGTCACAAGCCAATGAATAGTCAGCACCTGGCCTACTTAAGAACACCCAGATAAAACAGGCTGAAAAATACAGCGCTAAACCTCTTGTTCCCTCGTGATTCCCTTATTCAATCCGTTACAAACAACAGGTTCTGTTTCACTGTTTACATGAATCAGAGAGGGATTGGACTGTTGGAGCTGCTTTTTCACTGTCCCTAAACATCATTATTTAGCAAGAGTTTGGAGGTAACAGCAGACAAAACAGCCCAAATTGGATCCTCAATTCAGGAGGCCAAATGCTTTGTAGGATTCGACGCTGTCACGGAGGGTTTCCTCTATAGGCCTGAAGGTCCATCCTAGCTTCTGAAGTTTCTCAGAATTGTTCACCGTGTTCTCTTCCACTTCCATAAAACTACAAAAACATCGAAATATGGAAAGAATAAGTTCCAACCAAGTCAAGTGAATGTAAAACTGAAAGGATAAACCATATAAACAGGAATCCAGTGACAGTAGAGTTAAAATCCAAGGCTCCTAAATTGTGTGCACGCATCAAGTATTAAATCAGTATGCATGCCATTCTCCTATCATGTATTCATGCCTAACGGTACTGTTACAGAACGAAATGAAGGTGGTTACAGAACGAAGTGAAGGACTATAATAACATGAAAAACATTTGAATTTTATTGTTTGACAAGTCAGCTGCATGTTATCATCCTTCTCTTGTTAGGTTATGCCGTCCATATGTGTTATAGGTGTGCAGATAAAAAGCAGCTATTGAAGGGAAGCAATTGTACGCTTACAGGTAGGAGATGACAAAATTATTTCAGAGGAGGCGACTTACTTTTTGGGATAAGGGTAAGTTGGATATAAGTTCTTCAATATGTTTATCATGTCAGAAACTTTTATTGGATGTGAACTGCAGATGTATCTTCCAGATGCCTCTGGTTTTTCGTATGCTAGAAGAAGAGCATCAGCAACATCACGAACATCCACAATATTTCTGAGTTTATTTTCAACAGTGTCACGATCTCCTGCAGAAGAAATGTATTTTAAAGGTAGTAAGCATCTAAATTATGTTGCTAAACTGAACAGCTTGATCTTAAGTAGATAAAGTAATTTCCAGTTATTGATTAATATGCTTTATGAATAATCAGAAACAGAAGATAGAGAAACACTGTTGAGTAAATTACCATTTTAATTATATAACTGAATGTAAACCAATGGAAAACTAATACCCTACCTTTTAAATAATTAAGGAGGATTTTACTGCTTGCATTTATTGTAGACTGCATCAAGGGTCCAAGTACCAATGACGGGCAAATGGTTACAATATCCAGCCCCGTTTTTCCTGCATAAGCAAAGGCCTCACGTTCTGCCAGAGTTTTGGAAAGGTTATACCAGTCCTGCAGGGTAATTAAAAAAAAATAAACTTTTTAGGCAAGCCTGACTGCCAGCGCAGGAAGTTTCCATTGAACAAACGCAAGACCAGCAATAGTTCCCATGGTTAGTACAGGGACATTGTAATTATATGATACAACAGCAAACCAACAGTTGACAATAGGTTCCTTTAGGAAGACCAACGATAAAAATAAGGATACAATGCAGAAACACTAAAATTCAGCATGTGGAAATAGCAAACAAGGGGTTCTAAACCACATGGTGCTTAACTGTAATTGAGACTGCATCCCGGAAATAAAGCTGTACTAAGCAGTTCAGCCTCCAGTTTTGCACACAAAAAAAAAAGGAACTCGGAGAGGTTTAAACTGTCATGTAAGAAGTCAACTATGGAAGGACAAGATAATTCTTGTTATATTATCTCGATATACATACATAAATGTTAGCAGGAGCAAAGACATTGCTTTACGAAGTATCAACTATATCACCTCATTCTTCCTGCAGTACTCCTCATCTGACCAGCTGTCTTCATCAAAGGCCTTGCCCTTAGGCCAGTTAGGATTATTGGACACAGCTGAAATAGAAGACACTACCACAACTCGCCCAACTTTCGCCTCATAGCAAGCCTTTAACACATTGGCAGTGCCTGTGACAGCAGGACCTATGACCTCCACCTGCAAATAAGATTTATTACACAAAATGCACAACGTATGTAACAGGTAGCTAAGCTAAAATGATGCTCTGCAGTTATAAGTTTGTAGGGAAACAAGACCCCCCCCCCCCCTCCACCCCCTCCAAAAAAAAGAAGAAAGAATGGTCAAAATATTGCACATCTCACATTTGAACATCTCATATTCAATGAATTAGCATTTTTCCTATAAATTAGAATTAATTCGAAGGAACTCTGAAATTTTACCTGGTTTTATCAAACTAGATCTTTAAGAAAATCATGCGTGTCAAAATTTATATTTCACAGATAGCTTGGAGCCTTGGCCACAATGGCATTGGTTGCAGTATAGAAATAGCCGCACTGAACCATATGTAACCGCCTTATTTGACCTCAAAACTCTGGAAATAAAATACAAAATAGATGTTCGTGACAAATTCACCTCAGGGTTGGAGGATCGACCAGAGGGAACAGGGCTAGCTACATGGAAGACACCCACGCAGCCGGAAACTGCTGATGCAAGTCTGTTGTAGTCCAACAAATCAGCTTTGAGAAGTTGCAACCTTTTTTCAGCACCTTCCAGCACCTTGAGATGAGCATTCTTGCTAGCACCTAGAACATGCACAGGCAAGCTATATCTTCAGTTCTTCACATATGAAAAAATAATTTCTTAGTTCATGATAGCAAAACAAAAGTCTTGGTCTATCATAACAAGAGAAAAAAGGGGAAAACTTGGTCTGTTTTTGTTTGCCAGGTCCTGAATTTTTTTGAGCCTGCTGTCAGTGAGTGTTCCTTTCCTTTATTTTCCTGTTCGTTTCAGGCTTTGTATTTGATCTTTAATTTTCTTTTAATGCAAAGATGTGCAGCTCTCCTGGTTCTGCATATTCTCAGGGAAAACACATGTATATTACGCTAGGAGTTTCTGAACTAATAACGCTGGAATCTTCTGATTCCGAAGGACTATCAAAGTATAATCTTCTACCGATTTCTATGATGCCCCCTCACCCTGAGGACAATATATTATCTCAAGTACTCAACGAGGTAATACCGCATATCTTTTCTCAGGATGGCATCCTCACGCCGCCTGCAACTCCAGCGATTCAGCATCAGTGTTCTGTATATGCAGACGACGTCATGCTCTTTGTTGCTCCAAGGGTGCGTGACATGGTGGCAATCAGGGAACTACTGCTATTCTTTGGCAAAGCATCAGGCTTACATACAAACCTGCACAAAAGCCTCATTGCCCCCATTGCTTGTTATGAGCAGCAGGTGAACAGGATCATACACATTTTGCCGGCTAGAATCTCTGAATTCGCCATTCAGTACCTAGGCTTGCCACTGACTATTGGCCGATTGAGAAAGGTTCACCTCCAGCCTCTTGTTGACAAGATCACTAGAAGCATGCCGACTTGGCGAGCACCCCTAATGAACAAAGCTGGGAGGCTAAAAACGGTGAAATCCGTCATGTGTGCCATTTCAATCCACACAATTATCTCCTTGAAAATCCCTGACTGGGTAATACACGAAATTGATAAATGCCGCCGGGGATTTCTTTGGGCAGGGAAAGAAAAGTGCCAGGGTGGACAATGCATGGTAGCCTGGCCAGGTGTATGCAGGCCGATGAAATTTGGAGGTCTAGGAATCCAGGATCTGAAGATAGCCTCCTATGCCCTGCGGCTGCGATGGTTATGGCTGCAGCGAACAGATGCTAATAGGCCATGGAAGTATTTGCAAATTCAGTTTGGGGATGATCAACTACTTCGTCAGATGTTTCAGGCATCAATAACTGTCCAATTAGGCGATGACAACCTGGCACTATTCTGGAAAGATAAGTGGAATGGCGATGAATCTCCCTGTGACATTGCACCTGACCCATGTATATTGATCAGACCGGAAACTGCAAAAACAAGAACAGTTGCTGAAGCTCTTCTTGACAGACGGTGGATTTCCGATATTGTTGGACGGCCAACAGTCAATGCGTTGTTGCAGTACATCCAATTGTGGCACATAACTGACACTGTTCTGCTTCAACTGGGGACCGAAGACATTGTTTCATGGAGATGGAAAGCTTCAGGCACATACACAGCAAGATCAGCCTATCAATTTCTGTTTCTAGGAGCTGCCATCTTCCCTGCAGCAGATGCGATTTGGAGAACTTGGGCACCTTTGAAAGTTAAGTTTTTCATGTGGTTAGCCGTCAGAGACAGGTTGTGGACTGCTGAGCGAAGGCACAGAAGGGGACTGCAAGATAGTACTGAGTGCGCTCTATGTGATCAAGGAATTGAGACAGCTGACCACCTCTTTGCGTCATGCTGCTATACCCAGGAGATTTGGTTCGCAGTCAGTAGGATCCTGAATATCCATATCCAAAGTCCTGGAACGACAATAGCTGACTGGTGGATGCAATTGACAGTGGGAATGTCCAAGCATAGGAAGAAAGGATTTGATTCATCGTTCATGTTGATTTCCTGGACTATCTGGAAAGAAAGAAATGATAAGAGTATTTGGCAGATCACCAGCCCAGTCAGCTGCACAACTGATCACGTCCATCCTACACCAGGCTCAACTGTGGATTGAAGCCGGCGCCAAACACATGATAACTTTGGGATGGCCGGCAGCAACTGTTGGGAGTAGGAGCTAGTAGTCATTTGGCCTAGTCAGTTTTTAAAATCAGCCTGTTGTTGTTGTTTTTCCATATGTAATACAGCTTCTACATCCTAACTGTGTGCGCGTGTGCCGGACGAACCGCGTTGTAAAAATATTTATTCTAATTCTTCTTCTTAATGCAAAGATACGCAGCTCTCCTTCGTATTAAAAAAACCACATATCTTTTTTTTGTTTCAATAAAAAACACATCTTGTTTTTGTATTAAAAAAATCTGGATCATAAAAGGCTTCTTTCAACTCCCAAGAAAATGCGATTCCACATTCCCAACGTGTCCCACTCTCGCATCTGCTCATTGGAAAAATCGAATTCAATCTACGCGCATCTATCCCGTGGCCCGTGTACGCAAGGACCGTCCGCCGCAAGAAACCTTGGGGGTGCGACGGCCGACGGGCGGATGGAGGAGAGGTGGGTCTGCGAGCCTTACCAGGGTCGCGCACGGTGCCGCGGACAGTATAGTGGCCCCGGGAGAGGAGGAGCTTCACGAGCCACGACGCGACGAAGCCGCCCGCGCCGGTCACGCACACGCTCTTCGCCGCCGCCTCCATTGCTTCTGGTCTGGTTGCTCTCGCTTGGAACTTGGGACAGGGTATGTGAAAGCGATAGCCGACAGGGACTCAGGGAGAGATGTGTGATGGCATGAAGAAGAGTAACGGCCGAGTCCAACGGGCGACTACACAAGTCCAGAGAGGTCTAGGAGTGGAAGTCTCTGTTTTCGTAACATTCTCCTTTTCAGGTTGTTTGTCATTGTCAGCAACCCCTCTTCCTCTTGCTGGAGTGGTTCTACCCACTTCTAGTTTCACTGTTTCAGCAAGGGTTCGTCAATACTTTTGAGGTCGTAAATAAATAAACAGTTATAAATCTCACGAGTTTTGCATTAAAAAAAAATCCTCGATCTTGGTGCCTATGCTTATAGAAAGTATAACGCGTCCCAAACCATAAAGTCATCAACACCACGCCTACGAACTTGGTCCAGAACATCCAGATATGAAACAGGCTGAAAAAATACAGTGCTGAACCTCTTGTTCCCTCGTGATTCCTTTATTCAATCCGTTACGGCCAACACGTCCTGTTTCACAGCTTACATGAATCAGAGAGGGATCGGGGTGTTGGAGCTGCTTTTCCATTGTTTAGATTGATTTGCAGGAGTTCGGTGGTAACAGCAGACTAACCAATCCAGTTGGAAGCTCAATTCAGAGCGAGTTGGATGCTCAGTTCAGAAAGCCAAATGCTTTGTAGGATTCGACGCTGTCACGGAGGGTTTCCTCTACAGGCCTGAAGGTCCATCCTAGCTTCTGAAGTTTCTCAAAACTGTATACTGAGCTCTCTTCCACTTCCTCAAAGCTACAAAACATCAAAAACAGAAAATATAAGTTCCAACCGTGTAAAACTGAAAGGAAGAACAATATGAATAGGAATTTGGTGGCTCACTAAAGCATTCAGAACTAGACTCCAAGCTCCCTAAATTTTGTGCATTCATGCATGTATTAAATCAATATGAATCACATACTCCTATCATGTATAATGGTGCAGTTATACAACGAACTGAAGAACAAAAAAAACTGAAATTTATTATTTCACAAGTCAGTTGCATATTATCATCGTTCTCTTATTAGGTTATGACTTCCGTATGTATTATAGATGTGCAGATAAAAATCAGCTATTGAAGTTAACAGAGGGATGAAACTGTTTTCTTACATGTAGGAGACAACAGATCCATTTCAGAGGAGGCGACTTACTTTTTGGGATAACGGTAAGTTGGGTATAAATTCTTCAATATGTTTATCATATCAGAAACTTTTATCGGAGGTGAATTGCAGATGTATCGTCCAGATGCCTCTGGTTTTTCGTATGCCATAAAAAGAGCATCAGCAACATCCCGAACATCCACAATATTTCTGAGTCTATTTTCAACAGTCTCACGATCTCCTGCAGAAGAAATGTATTTACTTCCAAAAGAAAGCACTAAATGGCATTAAGTTGGTAAACTGAAATATTGATCCTAAATAGATAAAGTACTTTTTTTATTGATCAATATGCTTTATGAATGAATAATCAGAAACAAGTGATAGACAAACACTGTTGGGTAGATTATCATTTTAATAATTTAATTATATAACTGAATGCAAAACAATAGAAAACAAAGATATCATATTATTACCCTACCTTTAAAATAATTAAAGAGGAGTTTACTGCTCGAATTTACTGTAGGCTGCATTAATGGTCCAAATACCAATGACGGGCAGATAGTTACAACATCCAGCCCCGTTTTTGCTGCATAAGCAAAAGCCTCACGTTCTGCTCGAGTTTTGGAAAGGTAATACCAGTCCTGCAGGATAATGAAAGACTCTTGTTAGGCAAGCCAGAGCGGGAGTTTATGATTAACAAACACAAGACAAGCCTTAGTTTCTTTGGGTTAGTTTGAGGATATATGTGATACAGCAAGCTAGAGTAACTGTTAATGATTGCTTCCCTTTTAGAAGTGCAATGAGAAAAAGAAACAGAATGCATGAAATGTAAATTTCAGCATGTGAAAATAGCAAATAAAGGGTTCCATACTATATGGTGGTTAACAGTAAATTTGAATGCATCCTGGATATAAAGCTCTATTAATCACTTCACCCTCCAATTTGGCTGAAAAGGGTCTCGGAGAAGTTAAAACTGTCAAGTAAGATGTCAACTGTGATAGGACATGATAATTATTTACTTTCTATGCTATGTCGATATTTCCACAAGGATATTAGCACATGCAAAGGCATTGCTTTACTAACAACTGTATCACCTCATTCTTCCTGCAGTACTCCTCATCTGACCAGCAGTTTTCATCGAAGGGCTTGCCCTTAGGCCAGTTAGGATTACTGAGCACAGCTGCAACTGATGACACCACCACAACTCGCCTTACTTTCGCCTCATAGCAAGCCTTTAACACATTGGTAGTGCCTGTTACAGCAGGACCTATGACCTCCACCTGTAAATCAGTTTTATTACACAAAGAGCACAAAAGGGGGTAAACTATCACGTTACATGCTTATTTCTATGAATTAACCAAAACTTACGTGTACCTACAAAATAGCACTGAACAAACAAAAGAAATGTAATATGTAACAGGTTCCATGAGCAATAGGACCAGATAGCTAAGCTAAAATGAATCTGCAGAGCAGAGGTGATAAATCATTGCACTAATTAAGTTTGTAGGGAAACACAGATAAAGAATGGTCAAAACATTGCACATCTCATACCTATTTATGGCGTTCAATGAATTAGCCTTTGTCCTAAAAATTAGAATTAGTATTTTGAAGGAATTCTGAAAAAAATCCCTGGTTCACCAAACTAGATCTTTAGGTAAATTACACGTGTCAATTTATCTTTCACAGAGAGCTTGGAGCCATGCCAGCAACAGCATAGGTTGCAGTCTAGAAATAACAGCACTGAACCTCAAAACTTTGTAAAATTAAACTAGATGTTCTTGATAAATTCACCTCAGGGTTGGAGGATCGACCAGAGGGGACAGGGCTAGCTACATGGAAGACACCCTCACAACCGGCAACTGCTGATGCAACGCTGTTGTAGTCCAACAAATCAGCTTTGAGAAGCTTCAACCTTTCCCCAGCACCTTCCAGCGCCTTGAGATGAGCATTCTTGCTAGCACCTAGAACATGCACAAGCTATATCTTCACATCTATATAACAAATTTCTTGGTTCATGGTAGCAAAGCAAATCTCAGTCTATCATAACCAAAAAAAAAAAAGGAAAACTTGGTCTGTTTTTGTTTGGCAGGCCCTGATTTTTTTTTTTGAGCCTGCTGTTAGTGAGTGTTATTTTCCTTTACTTTTCTGTTTGTTTCAGGCTTTGTACAGCTATCCTGGTTCTGCATATTCTCGAAAACAAAACATGTATATTAGGCTAGGAGCTTTACGGACTACTCGTTTTTTTCAGTTGTTTGAGGGTGTGTTTCATTTCTGGCTAGAAACTGTGTGAAAGTCTGTTAGATTAGTTTCGACAGAAAGGGAACCCCCCCCCCCCCCCCCTTTTTTTTTACATCATTCATTTTGCCATAGCTTTAAAATGCTCAACAGTTCCTACTACCAATTAATAGACATTGCACACAGTTCCTTCTGTATATTCTTGGAGAGTCGGAGGGAAAAATATTCATCATTTTATAAAGAAAGGGTAAGGGATCTCTTTTCTGATTAGAACTAGTAAATCTAGAAGCTTCCAATTCTTACGGACTACTGAAGTCATAATCTTCCACAAATTCATATGATCCCCCCTCACCCTGAGGACAATATATTATCTCAAGTTCTCAACGAGGTAGTACCACATAACTTGTTTTTGCATAAGAAAAAAAATCTGGATCTTAAAAGGCTTCTTTCAACTCCCAATAAAATGCAAAAAAATCGAGTTCTATCCGCGCACAGCTACCCCGTGTACGCAGGAATCGCCCGCCCGCGCCTGCAGCCAAGAATTACCGGGGGCGCGACGGACGGATGGAGGAGAGGTGGGTCTGCGAGCCTTACCAGGGTCGCGCACGGTTCCGCGCACCGCGTAGTGGCCCCGGGAGAGGAGGAGCTTGACGAGCCACGACGCGATGAAGCCGCCCGCGCCGGTCACGCACACGCTCTTCCCCGCCGCCTCCATTGCTCTTGGTTTGGTTGCTCCCTGTTCCTGTGTTGAACGACTGGGTTCAGAGTCTGAGCCGTCTGGCGCGCGGTGTCAGCCATTCTGTACCCTTTTAATTTTTTTTTCTCTCTTTTTGGTTGGTGTAACAGTTTTTTATTTCACGAGTTTTGCATGGACAGTTCATTTTCTGTTTTTAAAATACACAACTGGAGGCCTTTGAAACTTTGGGGGCGTTGGGTAAAGGTAGACTCTTCATGTTTTCCTCAAAATTTAGGAAAATTACAAAAACCACCTCTATATATCATTTAGATTTTGAGATTTCTTCACAAATCATTTTGTTACAAAAATCACGCACATACTTGATCGATTCACACCATTTTTATTAATTTAGAGCCATCAATGCTTCTAGAAGTATAATCGCAACACTATTTGACGATTCCAACAAAAGAATCGGCGATGAGAACCGAGTTTTTCTATTTGTAAAAAAATTATTACATCATGAAGCATACTCCCTCCATCTTGAAATACAATACATTTTGATTTATGCTAGTCAAATTATTCTAAATTTGATCAAATTTATATAGAATGTACTAACATCTAACACGTTAAAATTATAAAAAATATATTTCCTAATGAATCTAATTATGCTTATTTGACATCATAAATGATATTACCTTTTCCTATAAAATTGGTCAAATTTATAGCAGTTTGACTTAGAACAAACTAAAATACTTTGTAAGCAATTAAAGCAGCATGGCTCGTCTAAATATGTGTGAGGTATGGTGGCTCTTGCAGGGGTGAATATTTACAGCAAAAAGATTTTCTAGGACATCACGGTGGTTCCGTAATTTTCCCTTAAAATTAAGTTTTTATACTAGCATGTGTTTGCGTATAAACGAGCATGTGTTTTGTACCTACTTGACTAGAATAGTGTAAGCGTGAAACGCGTTCGATCACTGCAGCTACATATTTGGTCGGTTCGAGCTTATTTTTCATGGCCACCATGTGTCGATGCACGTGGCCGTGGCCGCGACTGCCATGTCCATATTTGTTTTGATTCTTTAAACAATACCTGCGTACACTCATATACACACACACATTTACACCTACGAGATATTGAGCCAAAAAATCTTGAGATTGAAGGGATTACCACAGAGCAAATATGTCTGCTGTTGAATTAATAGCGCCAACTGAAATAAGTCCAATAAAAAACGAGCACCCATCCTGAGTTTAGAACTCAAACCCAAATGTATAAATTCCGTACGAAAACAAATAATTTAACATAGAGATTGTAGCGTATTTTTTTGTAGCGTATTAATGATACCATGGTTGCACCTCCTAATGATCCCGTAATTGAGTAAAAACTCTATTTTAGTGATGTGGTTACGGACGCTTCAAATTATTTAGCCAGTTCTCCTAAAAATATTTGCAAATATTCAAATATATTTTGTATTTTAATTCATTAATTTTTTTTTAATGCAAATCATGTTGAGAAGAACAACCAAAGAGGAGCAAGGGTAGAATATTATATTTGCCAATCTTTCAAGAAGTAGCACGAAAAGAAATCAAAGCCTGATATTGTAATTGGCTCCGTGATATTGAAAATCAAATACTCCTTCCATTTTAAAATATGCCATTTGAGTTCTGTACAAAGTTCAGGTTCTCTAAGTTTGACCAAATTTATAGAAAAATACATCAACATCTATAATATTGAACTAATTTTGCTAAATCCACCATAAAATATGTTTTAATATGTTTATTTGATGTTGAAGGTGATGATATATTTTGTTAGAACTAGTAGGCAAAGGACCTAAATTATTTGGTTTTTGGGCCCAAGTTATTTATTATCATTTGGAATTATAATTTTTATTTGAATTTTGGTCTAGCTGTATTAATGGATTGCAGTCAAGCGAATTGTCATCTTATTTTGAATTAAGGTCTTCTTTTTAAGAGGATTTCTTAGGTAATGAAAGGATGGTGCATGAATATCTTTGTGGTGATTATTCGTAGCCTCAAAATTTAAAATATTTTCAATCAAGTCGATTGGTTTAGGCATGTTCCGGATCTTGGTGATTTGACTTCTTTCTTCTTATCTTGGTTTGGATTAGTGTTGGACAAACCGTTCAATATATTTTGTGCATGTTTGACTTATATGTGATTGCTAGCTATACTAAGTACTTGAATAATTGTAGTTGAATATATAATGTTCTGGTTTTTGTGCTCTCAGTATAGTCTTGTAAGACCATCTTCAATGCTGTGCGGCCTGTGCCGCTTCCTTCTTCAGACTATCACTTTCTTATGCCGATCATATGAAGATTAATAAGAAATTCTCAACTCAATAAATGCATATCTAAAACCTTACCGTACAAAACATAAAAAATGGATACAGGAAACATAGTTAGAACAAATTAGTTTCAAAGTAAAATCTGACGAACTGATCTAGGAATTTCTAGTGTGGTGAGTAGGGAGATGAAAAAGAAAACTTTTCAAGTAATCGACTATTTGTTTCCTGTGTCGTTTCTATTTGGCCGGGGGAGGGGGGCGAGATGGGGCGGCGCCGTGTGGGCAGAGCGTTTCTATTTGGCCGGGGGAGGGGACCGAGATGGCGCGGCGTCGTGCGGGCGGAGCGAGAGGAAGTGGGCGGCGCGCGGGGGAGCTCCTATGTAGCTTTTGGAGGTTGGTTAAGGGATACAACTTTAAAGTCCATTAGGCCCAATATTGAAGATCCACATTCAACATTTTCAATATTGAAAAGATCAGATTCAACATTTTCGAAGACTAAATAGTAGATTCAACATTTTTTAAAACATAAATCAATATTTTGAAAAAATAACTACTTTCAACATTTTTCTTGAGCTATTCCAACATTTCAATAGAATGGATTCAACATCTACTGAAACTTATATCAACATTCTGAAAAAAAATATCAGTGTTCTTCTCCGGCGGCGGTAGCATGCGCGGTGGCCGGGCCAACTCCGGCGCGCATGGCCGAGGTGGCTCTCAGTGGCAAGCGTGGCCAGGAGGCGCGTAGTGGCAAGGGCGAAGGGCGACGGGTGCGGCTGGGCTCGCGCGCGGCTCGATGGTGGGCGTGATCGGAGCCGCTCGCGGAGCTGGCGCGTCTGGGTCGGCGCGCAGTGACGACGGCACGACGAGGGTCGGAGGAGGCAGCGGACGACGCGGGTGGGCAGCGGCAGCAGGTGAGAGAGAAGGGTAGGGTTGAGGAGACGAGTCACATCCGACGGATGAAATCTATTCACACGAACCTCAAACACCATAAGCAACATAATATATGGTTTCCGGAAGCTACGTAGGATTACCGGCGCGCGGTGCCCAAGGGGAATGACGAGGGGGAGAGGAAGCGCGCTGTTTTTTCTTTTTTTTTTGGCTGTGGCTTTTTTTGTTGCGGGCCCCACCATACTGCTGTTTGTGGGCTCAGCATTGATTGTGTGGAGTAGAATAGCTCCATTGCTGTTGCCCTGACTGAGCTGCTAGCGTTCACTGTAGATTGCAGCAAGGGTCCAATCACCAGGAAAGGGCAGAGTGTCACAACATCAGTTTTCTTCGAAAAATAAGCTCTTTCTATATTTGATTTCACGAAACGGGCCTTGGGCCCTAACGCTGCAAATTGGGCCTGATGTGACCTATATGTGATGGGCCCTTTTACATTGTCATGAGCATGCCAATCATCATCGTCTAGGCTGTCAGTAGGCTCTGTTTTTGCAAGAGAGAGACATCGCAGATTCGCAGGTGACAACAATTTGTAACGCGGACATCACAAGTCCCATCGACCGTTTACTACTACATAATCCTTCATGTCCAGCGATCCAATTGGTCGGACGTGGATGTTGTCTTGGATTGATTCAGCTCGACTCCGCCGTACACCGAGATAACCTTTTGCTCTGCCCGCAGGAGCGACACGGGAGAGCACGCCCTCCAAGCCGCCAGCTGCCGGAATCCCACAGGCCCAGGTTATCAAGCCGCCGCAAAGCTCCCCTCCCTCCCCTCCTAGTCGGCGCAAAGGATGCGGCGGCGAGCAGTAAACTGGAGTAAACAACCAGGATTAGCCCCCGGTGATGATAAGATTAGCGCCGCTTTTTCTAATGGCCTGGTCGGGCTCGCTCGCCTTTCGCCCTGTCGGCTAATGATCCCTCCGGTGCCGCGCACATGGGCTCCCACCCCGGGCCACGGCACGGCGCCGCTCCGGGCCACTATAATACGCCGGCGAGACGGGACACGTATTAGCCTGATCGCGGCCCCGGGGTGGGGGGGTGATGGGGGATTAGCGCGGATGACGCGCGGGGTTTGTCGGTTTCCAGCAATGGCGATCGGCAAAGAGGCGAGCATGTTACTGCTGACCTGCCAGGCGAGAGCTCGAGGGTTTAAAATTGCTGGATCCGGCGAAAGGGCCGGACAGCGGGACAGGGCTGAGCTGGTTGGTGTGGGGGGAGGAAAAGGGCGCGCTTGGCGTGGACTGACCACGGAGGAGGGAGACGAACCTGGATGCTGGCTGGATCGATCGGCTTCAATCAAAGTGATTAGCTTTACTCGACAGAGATCAGTTGGCAAGGCTCAGGAGGAAAGGCATTGCCAGGAGAATATAGCGCCTAGATCACACGGCAGCTTTGATTGAGCGGAACCACGGGTGCCATACTGCCATGCATACAACTACAAGTTGGACCAGTTTGGACTGTACTTCCTATGTTTGTCTATGAAAATGGTCCTAGGAGTGTCATTCTAAAGTGTTTGTCCGCTCAACTTGTGATGATGATGTTGATTGTTATTTTGTTCCCAAGAGACTTTAAATGCAAGTTCTGCTTTTTTTTCCTCATAGGAGGAAAAAAAGGAAGCGTGTAGAATATATGCATCGAAAGCATCGAGCTCCGTGCCTGTGAAGGTGACTTCACCTCCTTACGGTTTGACTATAGAAAGATTAGTAAGGCCTGAAGATATGCGGTGAAACCACGAAAGCTTGGCGCAAAGGAATGTGGGGAGGTGTTTTCACCTTTTTACGGTTCGGCAGACTCGTCCACCTCAAGTCCACATTCTTTCTTTCTCTAGAGCTTGTACTCGGTGCGGTTTGTAGAGTCTAGGTGTATATCGTAAATCTCCTTCGTTGTTCCAATTTATCGGGCTCTTGGCCTAGGATTGTGGATTTGTGGTCCTGCTAAAAGCAGGGGGGCCGGACCTACATTGACATGAGCGAGGGCACATGACCCCTCTCAGATTTTTGAGGGCATAGCAATGAAAGCATAAGCTCGGTGCTTGGGAAAGGTGATTTGCCTCCATATGGTTTGTGTACATAAATATTAGTAAGACCTGAAGATATGCGGTGAAATCACAAAAACATGGCGCAAAGGTATGCGGGGAGGTGTTTTCACCTTTTTGCGGCTCGGCAGAGTCAGAGGCACATTCTTCCTCTAGGACTCGTCCTCGGTGCGGTTTGTAGAGTCTATGTGTATACCGTGAATCTCCTTCGTTGTTCCTATTTCTCGAGCTCTTGGCCTAGGATCATGGATTTGTGGCTGTGCTAAAAGCTGGGGCAGACCTACGTTGACATGAGCGAGGGCACATGCCCCCACTTAGATTTTTTAGGCTAGGATAATCAACAATTTTTTGCCATGTGTAAGCTTTAAATTTAAGTTGGTCTTAAGGTTTGCCCCAACTCAAAATTTGTTCTAAGTCCGCCCTAGCTAAAAGCTTTGGATATGGTTTTGGGAATGCAACCTTTAAGTGTCTCTAATTCGTTAGTGGTGGAGCTGGGATAGGAATTGAGAGGGGGATACAGTGCAACGTAAATTGCAACAGAGGGGGCCATTGACAAGTAAGTTGCTCAAGGGGTCGAAAATCTTTGATGATCAAAGAAATGTTCTTCAGATCACGTGCACAACAACACAAGTCTTGATCTTGTTGTTTCCTAAGGGAGTTGTGCATCTTATAGTGTCCCTGTATTGCATACCTACCCATATAGAAGAGTGAATTTGATGGAACCCATTGAAATCATCTAAATTTTGGCAACAACGCCACCGCGTGAGACGATGTTGACATTAGAGAGTTGTTGTTGACGCTGGAGTTCATGGTACGAGGAACTCTGGGGGCGAACCAATCCCCTTATGCATAAATTATTGCTTAGTTGAGAACCATGAAGGGTCACAAAAGTGTCGAGAGATAAATTAGAATTCCACCAGTGTGGCGTCAACCCAACCTTCATCATAGCTCCTCTTAGAGCCAAAATCTAATGTTACACTCAGACTAAACATGCAACTTAGAAGATACAAAGAGAGAAGGATTCCCCGCTTGTTAACAACAAAAAACATTGGATTGGGAAAAGGAGGGTCAGAGGCTAGCGGCGAGCACAGAGCAAAGCTAGAAACAATGTGCTATTAGAGATTAACGCACAGATCTAATAATTGATCCCAATTCTTTGTTTCGACAAAATAAGCATGTGGACAATGAGTTTACATCGTTCAAGTGTGCGTAAAACCGTGCCCCAATATAAACTCCAAACAATTGAAGATTGATTGCGTTATACTCATCCTATCATCGTCAATTCAATGGAACAGTGTGCTGCCTACTAACCCGGTCATCAGATTTAGGTGTGCACCGCAAGTTGCTGCGGGCTGCCAGCTTAATAAAAATATAATGTCTGGATCAGTGAGTTGACTAAGAGCCACTTGGCCTCGAGCATATAGTATTGGGTAAGATAACCCTATTCTACGACCCCAGATTGTTTTATAAACTACGGGTAACAATCCGAATGCGAGGTCAGGTGCAGTGATACCGTCATTCTGCTGTTAAGCTTTGTTTAGCTCCAGCTGGAATAGGGATGGCAACGGGCACAAACCCGCTGAGTTTTGCTATCTAAATTCATACCCACGAAAATAGAACCCGCCCGCTAAAAAATTCATGACTCGGGTTTAAGTTTATGCCCAAATCCATGCCCATCGGGTTAACGGGCCCACGGGGTTGCCCGTGGGTACCAAACCAAGCAAAAAAATTGTCATATACATATAGATATTCAAAATTTTAATATATATACATGCAACATTGAAGTAAACCAACAGAAATATTGTAAGATAAGATATAGGAGTTATCAAATTATAACACCACATGTTAACAAAAGCACTTCATATCAATGACATAAATGCATAGTATAGATCTTAAACTATCAAAGTTCAGTGTTTAACATTTAACTTACAATAAGGAGTAGCACATGCATATATGAGTTGGGCTTTAGCCATCAAAACTGAGGTGTGGGCTAAGAATATGGACTTAGGTGGTATATGGCCGGATAAAAAAAGCCATAGGTTCGCGGGTTCGGATTTTATGTTCCCAAACCTACCATGAATCTGATGGATCTGCCATCGACAATAGAAAAATTGACCCACGTTTGTACCCTAGTGGAGTAAAACCCCATTGGATTTCGGGTTTAGGGCACCCATAGCCATCTCTAACGTGGGACAGGCCAATCCTATCAATCAAGCCAGTTGTATCTATCCAAATGGCCGTGCGTATTTTATACAAAAGCTGATGCCATGGCACGCAGGTAAAATCTCATCTGATCTTCCTTCCTCGAAAGGAACAAAGCCTCCATGGGAACTGTCAGGTGCTAACCATTAACATGTACTGCCATGGCATTCAGTTTTTTTGTTCACTGGCTCTTGCTACAGTAACGAAGGCGAAACTACCAAGCGGGGCCCTGGATGTGCGTATGGGAGGGATCATGATTTCCATGGACGGTTCGGCTGGCGACCGGGCCGTAGTAACGGGGAGCCCGGGACGCCGCAGGGAAACGGGCGCGGACGACGGGGGCGCCCCGCAGGCGTTACAGGTAGGCGGAGGGCGACGAGGGGCGCTGCAGCCCTGCGCCGCGCGCGACGACACGTTGTTACCCGGCGCGGAGGGGGGTGTCGAGCATCCGCGCGGCGCGTCCTCTCAGCGCTCCACCTGTCCGCGCCGTCACGAGGGGCTCCCATGCCTTCCTCCCGTCGCCTGCGCAAGGATACAATACAACTAAGCAGCCGGCGCAAAGGGCAAGCGGAACAGACGCACCAAACCTGCAAAGCCACACTGCTCCGCTCACACCCCTCCTCTCTCTGGCTCTGAGACTCTCTCTCCCTCTCTCCTATCCTATTCTTCTAGATCCAAGAAGGGGGAGGCAAGAAGAGCTGTAGGAGCACTGTAGAGAGCCAGTGGCGGATTCGGAGGGTACGTGCATGGCCAGCAGCAAGTGGTGGGAGCAGGCGGCACTCGACTTCCCGCCGCCGCAGCACCAGGCGGTGGCCATGCCGGCGCTGGCCACGGCGCCGGCGCCCGCGGCCGCGGCCGCGGCGACCGGCGCCTCACCGGAGGGCAAGCAGCAGGGCCAGCAGCAGCCGGGCGCCATCGTGCCGCTGCGGAGGCCGCGGGGGCGGCCGCTGGGGAGCAAGAACAAGCCCAAGCCGCCGGTGATCATCACACGCGACAGCCCCGACGCGCTCCACTCGCACGTCCTCGAGGTGGCGCCGGGCGCCGACGTGTCCGCGTGCGTCGCCGAGTACGCGCGCCGCCGTGGCCGCGGCGTCTGCGTCCTGGGCGCGTCGGGCGCCGTCGCGGACGTCGCCGTGCGCGGCGCCGCCGCGCCGCTCCGGGGCCGGTTCGAGCTCCTCTCCGTCACGGGCACCGTGCTGCCGCCCCCGGCGCCGCCCGAGGCGTCGGGCCTCGCCGTCCTGCTCTCCGCCGGGCAGGGCCAGGTCGTCGGCGGCTGCGTCGTGGGGCCGCTCGTCGCCGCGGGGCCCGTCACCGTCTTCGCCGCCACCTTCGCCAACGCCGTCTACGAGCGCCTCCCGCTACCCGACGCCCCCGACGCCGACGTCAAGCCCGACCTCTCCACCGCCACCTCGGCGGGGCATGAGGTACAGCCGCCGCAGCTGCCGTTGGCCCCGCCCTCCCAGCACCAACCTCCGGCCATGGGCGGCGCCGGCGGCTACGCCGACCACCGCTCGCCGCCGTACCCGTGGGGAGGCGGCGTGTGAGAGCAACCGATGCATCATCGTTCTCGGCGTTCTTGGTTTTCTTGGTCCTAACATTGACTAGAGAACTAGGTTTTGTCAAGGGGGATTTCTGGGCTGATGATACTGCATGCAGCATGCAAGGAATTGATTCATTGGTGCCCTCCTTGGGCTCTTGTAATTTCTTTCTGCTTCGATTTGTGATTTTGTTGTGGGGAAATGGAGTGATTTGACCACAAGGAGCCAACGCTTTTGTGCATGTACCATTAGATCAGCATGGTGCTTGCAAAGTAGTACATCAGGCAGGCCAGCCGAGTGTTTTAACTTTTAATTCTGTGCTTAATTGAGGTGATTGTCCTTGTGATCTTGTCCAATGGAGGTTGGTATTTAGGCAAATCAATGGAACTCATTTACTACCAGATCACATTTGTTCTCTTTGATTTGGTAGCATTGACTACACGTGTGATTAATTCTCTGATTCGCGACACTAGCTAGCCCAATACATTAAATGATTGAATTCCATTCCCCATTTGGGCTTGCATTTATGCTTTTATTAGCTAGTGCACATTTTTTGTTGATTATTTTTTTGGAACCAAATGCATTCGTAGATAGTAACATGTCTTAGTTCTCCAAAGTTCTTTATTTGGTTTTGCTATTTAAATTTCTTGTTAAATGTGTATATCCCTTTCCTTTTTGCTATGCTCTTTCTCATGTTACAGACTTGCAGTACTGCACTTTGTGATTGGTTTTGTAAAATGCATGGACTTCGCCTGCCCAAATCTTAGCTAGTGTGCTATAATATGTTGCTGGTACATGCTTGTCAAGTCGTATCCTTCACATTTCACATTTTAAAGCGTTTTTTTAAAAGCAGAAATGGAAAAACACACACACATGAACCCTGTAGAAATGTAAACATATACAGAACAAAAGATTAGAAAAAATGTATGTAGAATTATAACCCATCTGGATGGATTATATACGAGAAAAACATGGAACGAGGATACGTGAACTTGAGTTTCAAGTAACAATTTCTTTATAACCTTCGTCAAATTGCTCTGAAATTTTACAGAAGTAGCGAGCCACATCTCACATAAAATTCATAACTTATAAGAGTGGCAACAGTCTTGCTCTACGCAAGGTTCCACGTCACTGGAATTTTGGATATTTTGCAGAGATACAATTCCTTGAAACATTTTTAGAGGATTGAATATTTCCGTGGAGTTGAACTTCATGCAATTTTCCGGTCAAAAAAAACTTAATGCAATTTATCTTGCTTTGCTAGTATCGTGTTTTTATTTATAAAATCCTACGTTCTTGCCACTTTTATCGTCGCGTCCCTATCACTATAGCAATTTCTGTTGTTTCCAAAAGTTTTGTTTACAAGCAATCTCCAATATTAATAACCTTGAAATATTTAGTGCTATAGTTTTCTTACTTTAGTTTTTAGCATTGTAGTTGTAGAGAATTGCTAATAATATAATCTTCAGGTCCTCGCCATCTTGTGAGGTACTCTCTCTATAACAATATCGAAATCTATCGGATCTACAGGGGAGGTCGCGACGACATTACCGCCCAACGGTAGCTGTGGTACAAGTGGCAAGAAGTGACGACGGAGGTTGTCGTGGGCGTAGGTTGGATAGCGGGAGGGATGCCTGCAATATTTATCGTAAAAGGCTGATGGCGATAGTTTCGTTTAAATCTTTGGCTATACAACGTTAGTAGCAGGACTCTGGTCTGCTATAGCTTGCTGTTGCTGTTGCCACTAAATTATAGATGTAAATTATTTTCCCTACCTTAAACTGCTATAGCTGCAGCTGTCATTATGGTCGGAGGCTTAAAACCTAGGACTGCTAAAGTGAGTAGTGTGATATAAGAACATGGATAGCCACTACCTTCATCCATAAATATGACATTTAGAACAAGTTAGTTCAGTGCTTGTCCTCAACGTCGTATAGTTATGAACGGATGGAGTAAAAAAGATCGATGAGCTGTAATGCGAGCCTCCAACGATTTAAAGATTTTGCTAGCTCGGTCGATGCAATTTATTTGTAAAAAAAATAGATAGAGAGAAAAGATTGTGAATTCATCCTTTCTCAGGCATTGAACCTCAGTTGTGCGCTCACTATGTCTTGCTCGCCGAATGGATAGAAATGTTAAATGACCATGATGCCCTTATCTTTTTTCTTTTCTTTTTTCCTTCCCATTCTTTTTTTTCTCTTTTTTTTATTTCTCACTCTCCCTCTTCCCTTATTCATTCTCTTCGGCTCTCCTCTCTTCTTCGTTCCCCTCTCTCGCCTCACCCCCGCTCACGCCGCCATCGTCATTCGCCCACTGGCACCTCCCCTCCATCTGCCGGCCACCTCCCCACGGCGGTAGCGACATGCACCGCCACCTCCCACCTCGCCCCCCAGACGGCCACCTCGCCGTGCCGTCGTCACCCTTCATCGTCACCATCGTCAACCTCAACTCCCTCCTCGCCCGAGTCGCTCAGGGCAACCTTGGAACTCCGGATCCGTGGATGAGGAGGAGCCACGGGGAGCCGATTTTTTTGACTTCCGCTACACCCTGGCTCCTCTCAGCGGGATTTCCGAGGTTCCGAGGATGAAGTCGTTTTGCACGTTACCGTTTGGGATGACGAAGGCGCTCAGGGAGCCCTCCCAGGTGGGGCTATCTCTGGCTTAGTCTCGTGTTGTGCTTTTACAGTAAAAAGCAGCATCGCGTCGATGTTTTGTAAAGAAGGTACATGCTGCCGATGAAACTTCGAAAGAGGGCCATGTATGCCCCTGTACACTCGGCACGCCGTTCTTCCCTTGCGCTTTCTCTCTTTTTGAAGTCTTTGACACATCAGAGAAAAGAACGGGATCAACCGCTCTACGTACGCTCTGTCAGTGCCATGACCCTTTAACCTTTGTCACACTCCGACCTGCAACTTTACAGTACAGGTCTCAAAGCGACGGCAGGGCTCGCTCTACTGCAGACTACTGTTGATCGATCTAACCACCAGAAAGCCCAAAGTTTTGCTTGAGAGTTTTGAGTGATTTGAGAGAGGGGGGGCAGAGAGAGAGAGAGAGGGAGCTTTGGGCTTTTGGTGAGGAGCGCAAGCAAAAGATGACAAAGATGCCATCGCGCTGGGTCAAACGGAGTACAGGGAATCGAGTGTGCTCGTCGAGCACGAAAGGTAGCAGCTGCAGTAGTTATGGTGTCTGAATTTGTTTTGGTGTCAGGCTGCCACTGCTGCGCTGCCGCTGCAGCTGCCGCCTGCCGCTGCGCCGCTGGGCTCGCCTCGCCATGCCATGCCTGGGGCAGTGCAGCTGTGCAGGGCTTGGAGATGGAGGGAGAGCCACAGCCAGCCAGGGGGAGAGCCGGAGAGGAGTGTCCATAAGATTTGGTCCGGCAGGGACCCAGATTGACTGCGAGATTCTGCGGCTTTATCGAGCTCTGGTTCTCGCAGAGTTCCATGTACTGTGCTGCTGTGCATAGCCCTTCTACCTCCTTTTCTCTGCTGGTGCATTGCTTCTTTCATGTCTTCAGAGTTCAGAGCAGAGTAGGATCGGTGCGGTACAGCGCCATCGTGCTCAACCCTACTGCTCCCTGTGGCTGTGGGCTGTGGCTCTGTGCAGGCAGTGACCCTGTCCAGGGCTCCTCCTGTGTCGCGCAGCTCGGATTGCATGCCAGTGCCATGCGACATGTGAGAGACGACGGTCGACGACGACCACACGGCCGTAAGCCCAGAGGAATTGATGGATGCTCCAACACGACGACATGTCCGGGGGAGCTTTCACGATGGGTTTGACCATGGCTTCCCTAGTCGGCCATCGAGATTCGAGACCCCTCTGCATCTCTGCGTGTGTCAGTGTGCCTGGCAGTGGTCGCATTGGTTCTTCAAGTCATCAAATTTTTGACTGCTGCGTGCGCGTGTGCGGATTCACAAGCAAGGGTAAATTGTTGTCGGAGGGTGAAAACGGACGCTGACAGGATCGCTGAAGTGACCCGGGGCTCCCTTTCTGGGCTTTTGCATTGGTGCAGGAGCAGGACGAAGGTTTCGAATGGATGTTATCTTGTTTTAGTGAGGCGACCTCTGTCTGGTAGCTTACCCCAATGTACCGTAGCTAGGCGGCCGCTTTAAAGTGCTTTAGATAAAGAGGTAAGAGTGTCCCTTTGGATCGCCAAGACCGTCAGACACTAGTCGAAGCTGCAACAGTAACTGCACTTGTGACTTGTTCTCTGAAAACAGAAAGTAGTGTGGCGTCTCGTTGCAGGGGCAGTGACCCCATGACATGTAGAAGCACAGCAGAGTGATCAGCAGGATGCGGGTTGAAGTCAAACAAATAAACAAGTTCCTCATGCAAAGGTGGGCCCACTTGATTAACTTGGGCTACTTGTTGGCCCATCCAGGCATGGACGGCTCCTTCGGATCAGCCCAACCAAGACCATTTCCCAAGGTTCCAACGCGCTCCAATAATTTTTTTCTCAGCTCAGCATGAAGGTGAGATTCCTCCGAAGAAAAGGAACCAAAACCATCACATTTTCTCGTCACGTATACTTCGGGGCAGTTTCGTGCGGCTCCTCGGGACTTCGGCCCACTCTGACGTGGCTTTGTTTATTCCCCCCATAAAATATGGAGCTGGTGGAGTTATAAATTATAACTCTCCCAGCTCCGACTCCTCTGACAGTACAGTGGCCCTCGTCAGGGGAGCCGAAGCTGGCTGGCACCCTACCAAACGGGACCTTCATCTATCACCCCACCAAACGGTACCTTCATCTATCACATATAATTCTATTAGAACGGACCGGTCTCCACTCTCTAGTATAATACTTTGGCTAGCAATTTCTTTAGAAATGTTATTATCTAGAATGTCAAGAATCATATATTATAAAAGATAACATTCATTGTAAACATAGTCAAACGAATATTTTGTTATCAATCTACTGCATCCATCTGTAAATGTATATGATGCTTTCAAATATGTGCAGCCAATTTTCTAAAACTGTGGACACTAATACCACGAAAAACACTTTCATAATATAGCAATTTATAGCATTATTATCACGTTCATAAAAAAAGATGTGGCCAAACCACATTTTAATTAGAACAGCGTCACCACCCATCAATACATTTACCATGTGTTTGGTTTCGGGGTCGAAGTGGGTTGGAATGGGTTCGACCCACTTTGACCCATGTTTGGTTGGAGAGGGTGAGGGTTGGATCGGACCCAGTAGAGAAATATTCCTCGTAGATCCGGGTCGAGATGATCCCCAAAATCGAGCGGACCATCTCAACCCACTTGAACGGTGTCACTCTCCGTCCGCTCATGACGCGCGCCTGGATGCCGCTGGGCGAGCTCGAGCCCCGCCGCCAGCTGGGCGAGCTCGAGCCCTACCGTGGCTGGGCGAGCTCGGTGGGGGAGGAGGAGGCTGGCGCGGGCGCGATGGGGAGGAGGCCGGCGCAGGCGCGGTGGGGTGGCGGCCGGCGGCGGGAAGGAGGCCGCCCCGCGGGCGGGGAGGTGACGAGCAGGGAGGTCACCGCCAACAGCGGGGAGGTGGCGGCCAGCGCCGGGGAGGAGGCGGCGCAGGAGAGGGAGGGCTGGCTGGCGTGGAGGCGGCCGGCGGCGCTAGGGAGAGAGGGGGCGCGCGGGAGGAGCCAGGAGAGGAGGCCGCGCTGCGAGGAGGAAGAAGGTAGAGGAGAGGAAGGGAGGAAAAAGAAGAAGAGAAGGATGATAGGTGAGCCCCACAGCTGACAGGTGGGGCTAACAACTAACGGTGTTAAAAGGACATCCATCCCAACCCTGTCAACCTCTTCAACCAAACAAAAGACTGGATCCAACCCATCCCTCTTCATCCCTATCATCCAAACACGAGATGGGTCGGCTTAAACAATGCTTACATACGCAGAGAGTGCATGTTTATTTACATATTGATGGACTGATCGATGATCAAAGTTATAAAACATCTGAACACAACGATCTTAAAATGCAGTTGTAACAAAAGCAAATGATTCATGCCACATGTCTCACCAAATCTACCTGCCATTATCCATTACAAAAAAGAGAAACACCTGACATTATCATGTCGCACCTAACGTTTTGGTTGATTCAATTCGATCTGCATGTGCTACGCAGCCTGTCTGACGCATTTGGAAATGGCATTTACAGTTAGAGGAGTCGTTGTCTGCCACTCAAACCTTTGCCCCCTTTGAAGAGTTATAGCCATTCGTTCTGCCAATCAAAATTTACTACCACTTGGCAAATGACAAATATGATGTCTAAATATATATGTAGGGCAATGGCGCAATTGTCCGGCAAATAAAATGGTCCATGTCTCTCTGTTTTTTTTTCTAGAATAGAAAAAAAGGTACATATCACTCAAAAACCATTAGTGTCTACGCTAATTCCAAATCCACGAGGTTGTACCTTAATTCCAACTCCATGAATTCTTTAGAGCTAGAGATACCCACCTCTAAGAGCTATTGCCGTCTGCCTGTATGCTACAAACAAATCCAAAAAAATACTTATTTTGGATTATATGAAACTACTTTTTGACATATATCTATTTGTATCACCTCTTCAAATGTCCAAATTAACTCATCACATAAAACATAATTTATAATCAAAATTTAGAATGGTTAGTTTTATAGATAACAAAAACCTACTTATTTGTGGCTGACGAAAATAAGTATAACCTTGATTATTTCAGGTCCTCCAACATGAACTTCATGTTGAATTGTTGTTTGCTGCCGCCCATACACTGACCAAGCAACAAAGTGTTCACCCTTTGTCAATATTTTAGCCTTTTATTCTAAAATTTTAATAAGAGCATATGTAAAAATAAAATTTTTTAGAAGTATTCATTTTAGTCACGGCAATGAGGTAAGGGTCACGTCAAGGAGCCTGGTGTCACTCGAACCTGTCATGATAAATGTAGCTTGTTGGCGTGAGTAGCCACTTGAGTCATGCTAGGTGTGATAACGGGAGGAATCGCACCAAGCACTTTGACGTCACCAAAAATACTTCTTAAAATTTTAGCTTCGCACCTGATGCTATTAAAATTTTAAAATAAAAAGCTCAAATAATAAAATCACACTACTTTTTGTAGGAGCTTTTTTAAGTACACAATACTACCACTCGGTAGTATATAGTATAGAGAAAGTATAATATAATAATTATTATTAAATATTGATGGGCCATTATTACCTTATCAGATGAGAAATATATTACCATCTTAAAGAACAAGAAAAATATATTACATATATACCATTTATATTCTTTTCCCCATAATACCCTCGACCACATATACTACTCACACATACTACCCATACCACTAGTGAAGTCTTTAGTAGTATACAATTAATCTTAACTATCGGATATTTTTATACTAGTCCTTTTTTAACACCAGTATAACCTAATATTGTGTACCGTAAAAGAGCTCTTTTTTAAGGATTTGGAGACATGTTGTTAAGTTCTCCCTTCTCGTTCTTGGCTCAAGCTCCACCACTGATTTTCTTGTTTCTGGAAATATTCTCTTGTTGAAATGGGTGGCAGGGCTTGTACCCTTGGTTTCGAAAAGAAAACCATAAGTTGCCACGAGATTTTCTATAACATAATGGTTTTTCTATAAGAAATTGTCGTCTATAACATAATGGTTTTTTCTTGCTGAAATTTGTTTAGCTTAGCGCCCTTAGAAAAACCATTAGGTTATAGAAAACTTCTTCGAACGACCATATACATGGACATCACATTGTTGTACGTGTTGTATACATATACACAATCATAAGGAGCAATCACAACCTAAAGTTGATCATTAGCTGACCTGAATTATTTCATATCAATCATAGAAATCTAGCTAGGTACAATTGTGTTTTTTTTTGAACAGCTAGGTACAATTGTCACATTGATTAGTAATAAGGCTACAAACAAAAAACAAAAGACAAATTGATAAGTGACAGCAAGACAAGAAATAAAAATGAACACTAAACCCTACCGCCATTCACGGGACAGTAGGACGACCTGCTCTTGATGAACTCGAGGCAGTCGGCGATGGCCTCCGCGTAGAAGGAGCTCTGGTCCCTCTCCGGGCGCCGATGACCGTGGCGGCACCGCGCAGGCACCGGCGATCTCGGCGCCGACGAACACCTGCCTCCGGGGCGGCGCCTGAGTTCCTCGACGCTCCGCAGGATCAGGCCGACGACGCCGGACAGCCTGACGCGGAGCCGGAGCAGCAGGCCCAGCCGGACGCCGCCGCCGCCGGTGCGCACTCGCATCCCCCAGCGTCCACGCCGCATTCCTGGATTCCGGCCATGGCAGCTCGCCTGGCGAACCATGGCTTGCCGATTCCACGGAGCGACAGCGTTGGTGATCAAATGGAGCATGGTGCGTGCGTTCTGCTTGGAGGCGATCGAGCTGTGTGCTTTGCTTTTGTTGCTTATATATAGTGGCATTGGCATTGCAACACACGCCAACACTTGAGAGAGAGCTAGCTCGCCACCATGGTAGCTGTAGAGTTAGGTCGGACGAGTAGGTGGCCAGGTGCAGGGTGGTAGGCCAGGATGTGATGCCGGACGTACGCAGCATATGGACCCACGCACGTAATCACCGTTTTAGAGACTGTCGCTATGTATTTGGAGGCTTGGAGCTACGAGCTATATACATGTACACTCAATGCTTGTTGCACGGTGATTTTTTTATGAAATAGGAGGGTAGGCTCCCTACTGGTTATATAGTAAAAAAAAGAAACATAAGTTTTTACAATAGAGATGAAAAACAAAAAAAAAGAAGGAAAAATTACAAAAGAGACTGAAACCATGAGTTCTTTGAAACTTCAATGATATATGAAAATTCAAACATTGTTGTCCACACTTTCAAACAATGGATTCTTTGAAACCAACTAAGTAGATTCCAAAAAAAAAAAGAAACCAACTAAGTATAAGAGTTGCTGCCGATTATCTTAAAACAAAGAAACTATATTATCCTGATTACGAATTACGATGTACACCGACCCCATCAAAGGGTCAAGTAATGAAAGCAATGACAACAACCATCAAGCAAGCTAGATTGAATGCCGTTTTGCGGATGTCATTTTCGTTCCTAACATTGTTGTAGAAAAATGGCTCTTCTCATTTAATTTCGGTTTGTTCATGCCAGATTGCCAAACAGGTTAATTGGTTCAACAGTCAACCCCAAAATGGGATAAAAGAAGTACTCAAGCATCCAAAATTGAAATCCCCAACAAAGAAAGTGAATGGAATCTCCATGCAATGCAAGTTGCCAAGTTGGCACTTGCTCAATCAATCAAACGCAGGAGATGTGTACTTATGCACGGACTCGGTATTTTTAGCACGTGCGGCTCTCCATCAGCCGCGAGTCGCGACAAGGTCCGCAAGGCACCGATCGGCGCGGGGCACACAGGAGCCTTGGCCATTGGCCGTTAGCTCGACAGGTAGGGCAAGGTGGCATGGCACTATGGCAGCTCGCGCGACGGCGACGCCGCATCGGCAGCCGGAGCCGCCCGCGCCGATCCGGCTAACCTCCCCGTGGATCCGACGCCGGCCGGACAAGCGCACGTGATCCCTGCCGCGCACAATGCATGCATTTGTTGCCGGTCAGGAGCGAAACGCACGGCGGGGATCGCACGGCGCGTCACGGCCAGAGCACAGTCGACGATGGGACGTCTCCGCCGGCCGGGTGCTGGGAGCGAACACGCTGCGGGGGAAGACGACGACGACGGCGACGGCGAGCGCCGAGCTCTCGCCATCGCGTCGATCGGTGCGCGCTGCCGCCGCCCGGCCCCCGCGGCATCCGCGCGAGGGGTTTCCGCACGGCCCCACCGTGAACTCGTCCCGTTGTCCCGGTTCCCAGGCCGCGGATTTCGATCGATTGGAGGAGACGAGACGGTGGACGAATTCGCCCAGCGGAGATTCGTTTTGACCACCTCTGCTAGAAACTGCCTACTAGAGATCTAGTGGAAAAAAAAATATGTGCGTGTAGGTCTGGAATATTCGGTGGTAAGTCGTGTCAAACATATTCTGTACAGGGAGAAAAATGTGCCGTCGCTTTGTCATTTTTTGGCCGCCTTGGGGGCTCGGACGCACTGGAGCAGTGCGTAGCGTTAGCGTGCGAAACCGAGCGGACGCCGGAGCATCCATGCTGATTTCAGACGTCGCGACCATACATCGCGTACGCGACAGTTGTGCCGTCATCACCTTTAGCAGTCCGGTCCGACGGCTTGTGTCTGAACCGGTCCGATCTGGAATATTTATTCACTGTAATCAAATTTAATATTTCATATTTAAAAATATTTTTTAAATAAAATCATATTATTTGTCGAACAATTTGTCGTCCATCAATAATCTCTTATTGACTCAAATATTGCAATTTCCACATGTCGCCTTCTACAACTCCACGCGTGGGAAGAAAAACTCCGTGCGTGGGAAGAGCTGATGCATGTATGTAAGAGAGATAAAACTGATGATGTCATCCCACATGGAAACCGTTAGGAACTTAAAAAATATAAATCTTACATCGAGCATCAAAATTAAATTCTGATTGCACCATTGGATTTCTGACAATAAAAATTTTACAACAAGATCCCACTTGACTATATTTGGACGAACTTTTTAATTCATATTTTTTTAATCAAGATTGCATATTCTATGAGACATATACACATGGAACAAATTATACAAATTCATGGAACAAAACAATCATACACATCAAACAAAATATATGAACTAAAAAATATGTTTAATTTTTTATTCGTAGAAAATAGTTATTTGTTCGTGGTGTTCAAGCATTTGTTCGCAGTAGTCATAACTAATTAATCCATATCTAAAAAATATTTTTTTTAAATATTCTCCGAACATAATCAAGTGGGGTCTTATTTTAATAAAGATTTTGTTATAAAAAATTTAATGGTACAATCGAAATTTAATTTGAAGGTCCGGTTCAAGAGTTATGATTTTTTTAGTTTTCGGATGCTCTTGCACGTGGATGACATGACCAACTCTAATGAGTTGTTACTCCACTCCATTCTTTCACTCAATAATCATCACACGTCCCACCATTACTCCACTCCATTCTTTCACTCAATAATCATCACACGTCCCACCAATCAAGCTAGAGACCAGCAATAGAAGGTGACATCGGCTGTTCTGTCGCTCGACGACAACGATGCGTAACCGCACCCGATTTCAGGTGTGGTCATGCCATGCCTGTGTCCGGGTGAGTGTGACCGAGAGCCGGAAATGCAGCAGCAGCATGCATGACTGATGGATGGATGCTCTGCCCTGGCCATATCATTGTGTTTTTTTAGCCGTTTTCTTCCTACTAGGACTTCCAGGGAGGCCCACGGCTCAATTTCAGCATAAATTGGCTCAATTTCAGCCTTGTCGATTGGTTTCCAGTGGAGGTGTTTCAGTCTGTAATGTGGTTAACAGGTTAACTACTGAGCTAGTTTAACCGAAACTGATTTTGGCTGGTTTTTAATTTTTCTTGTTGCAAATTCGGTGGCCACTTCGTCGTATCCGAAATTCTTCATGACCGTTTTAACCGAACCGATTTCACTGTATTAACCAAATGCCTTGCTCTAGCTTTTCATGACCGGTAGATGAGGGTGCGGGTGCCCGCGTAGAAATATGAAAAGTGATCGACACAATATAACAAGTAACTTTGCCGATTTAATCCTCCTAACAAAATTTATTTTAAAAAAATTCCTAACGAAATATAAATGCGGAGTAATTCATTTTGGGGTTAGGTGTCTAAGTGCTTGTATGTTTGATCTAGATGTTGTGATTTGTGAAATGTAGCCTATAGATCATGGATTACACAATCTTAGGATCAGTTTGGTGAGGTTTTTAGGGGCTCCGGCTACTGTAGCTGGCAGGAGTGGCAGAGGACCCGGTCCTCCGCCAATTGTGAGAGGGAGGGAGAGGAAAGATAAAAGAAGCTCCGGTGAACAATGTTGCTACGGTAATTACAGTAATTTTAGTAATTTGTTAGGAGCTGGAGCTACGAGAAGCTCCACCAAACTGACCCTTAATTATAGAATCCAAGGGTGTAAAGAGACCAGACAATCATGTCCTACCTGAATTTGAGTGGGTAGGATTGTTGTCTGTGTGCTGACTTTAATGCAAGTTGGATCAGAGAGCTGAAAAAAAAAACCTAGCTAGGTAGAGAGTGCGAATTATTGGATTGTGGATCTCATTGTAGACAAGCTAGATGATTGAATCTAAGAAAAAACAATCAGGGGCTGAAACGCGAGCCGCGAGGTGCACACTACGGTAGGTTTTCCACTACCGGAACTATCCACATGGAGCCAGTTTTAACTGGTTTTAGCCAGGTGGCGATGGTTTTGGCTGTTGTCTTGTTGGATTGTCGGGGGAGAGTGAACTAGCAGCAGCTCTGTGTGAAGAGTCCAACGGAAACGGATATAATCATATAATGTGGATTGTTTAGAGTTTAGATAGATAGACTAGCTGATCCTTTTGCAAACTTAATACGTTCCTCCTTGGAATTCTAGGATGGTATTGCAGTTTGCACCGGTCTTTCCTTTTTGGCGCAGAGGGCATGTGCATGCGCCGGAGCTTCAGTGACGACTGACTGAAGACGTAACCACGAGCTCACCGATTTGATTAGCCGACCGCTAGCCAAGGAATAAAGTAGGATGTCCTGCATGGACTTCAAAATGCTCATGTTGTAATCATCCTGTGGACTATGGTGCAGGTAGGCATGCAGAGGATAGAGGCCCGTGACGCGCAGGACTAGCGGTGATCGATGTACATTCCGCTCCGTGACGACTGACGAGCGGCAATCAACGGGAAACTATGGAGCCTTAGCCTTAGCCTAGCCTAGCCTCAACGCCTCTAGATGGTCTCTAATCTCCACCGCTAGAAACTGGTCGGTTAGGCATGTCTGGCATCCTTCTTGGGCTGGAGAATGAAGATCGACGAGTTCCCCTGCAGCACTGCAAGAACCTCGGGCGGTCGGTTTGCCCGACGGTGGTGGCGGGCGAGACGGCGGCGAGGGTCGGAGGCAGGAGCCGCCGGCCGGGGCGGCGGGAGACAACCGGATGGGCGGGGTTGGCGGCGGGGGCAGTGAGTTGCATTGGTTAGTGGTGGGCGGAGCGGCGGCGGCGTTGGGTGGGTGGGGTGGTAAGGCGGCGAAAGCCGCGAGTGGAGAAAGAGGAGGGGAGGGTGCGGCGGGGCAGCCGCGGCGACGGCCGAGACCCCAGCGGCTGCGAGGGCAGACGGCGCGATGGGGCGGTGCGGGGGCAGTGGTGGAGGGCCGTGCCGGCCGCTGGAGACGGAAGAGAAGAGAGGAGAAGCTGAGCCTCTGGTGGGCTCTATCTTCCGTTCTAGAGCAATGCAGGTTTGCAGTACAGATACTCTTCGGCCCGTTTGGATACTTCTGCACCTATCACATTGGATGTTTGATGCTAATTAAGAGTATTAAATATATGCTAATTACAAAACTAATTGCACAGATGGAGTCTAATTAGTGAGACGAATCTATTAAGCCTAATTAGTCCATGATTTGACAATGTGGTGCTACAGTAACCATTTGCTAATGATGGATTAATTAGGCTTAATAGATTCGTCTCGCGAATTAGCACAGGGATCCTGTAATTAGTTTTATAATTAACTCATGTTTAGTCCTCCTAATTAGCATCCGAACATTCGATGTGACACCGCTAAAGTTTAGCACCTAGTATCAAACAGCCTCTTGAGCTAAGCTTCATGTGACAATAGATCTGAAATATATCTTCCAGGAGTTCAGTTAAGGTTGTTGAGTCATCAGTTCTCCGTAATAAAACTATTGTGTTTTTCAGCTTATACTTTTATATCATTAAAACTGTTGCGGGGGAGGGGGGAAGCTGTGCCTAGACCACCATAGCTTGTTTCTGCTCAAATTTTAATTACAAGTCAATCGCATTAAAATAAGATGCTTATAGGGAATCATGCAATTGGCATATTCTCTACGGAAGGTTTGCTGATTACCTTACTGCAATCCTTAACCACAGTGGAGGAATTGCAAGCTCTGTACAGTTTTGTTAATTCTATTGCAAAAATATTGAAATTTGCTTTGTTTACTTGCAATCCAATTAGGTGAGGATTTTTGAAATGAATACATGATGTGGAATTATTGGTCTTCATCTGTTGCAGCAGGAAGTGGCAACAGTCTATCCGGTTATTAATCTTCAATTTCAGGGTTGAAATCTATTCACGAATTCCCTCCTACAAGGTGCAACATGATTGTTAGGAGCAGTCTACAGTTTGTTCTATGACGCTTTCATAATCTATTTTTGCTCTGTTATTAAGAAATGTCTTTGACTAAGGTTGCAGCTTGCACCTGTCCATTCATTGTTCCTGTTTCTGTAGAAGTCAGCCATTAAGTGCATATTTTCTCCAATCTTCTGTGCAGGTATCCAATTTGATATGTGAAGCTGAACTAGACGAGCATACTATTACGAGAGGTCAGGGACTTCTGGACAGTAGGAGCATGCTGTTAATATTGGCATTGTGGTCTGGTACTATTTCCCCTATTTTCCAAGAGAGGTAATTTTTTGCGCCAATATAGCTCATGAGTTGGTTTCATCATTTCTTAGTACATTATGAGAAAGAATATTCCTGGTTCAAGTTAAGTGAGATATGTATTTAACCAACTGGACCAATTTCTTCCTATTTTAGAATCATATACGCAATTACATTTGCTTCAAATATAGGAAAAATAAACTACTTTAATTTTATCTTGCTTTCATTTATGCTACTATACTTCACTGCTCCTTTGATGCTACGATATTAGAATTCTGTTATCTGAATTTTTGTAAGTCTCAATCTTCAGGGCACTATTTAAATACATTGTTTGTTTTCATTTGTAGTTGGCTGCTTCACAGTTACTTCAGAAATGCTGTAGGTAATCTAGTCTTTTAATGTTTAATAGTGCTTGTTTCCTTATTGTAAAGTGACTAACAAAACTGTATAGTTACAGTTTGTGCTGCTCATTCTTGATGTTTGGATGCAACCAAGCAGACAAAAATCTATGGGATCACATATCAAGCTACTCCAGGCTGCAGCAAAAGCACAATCAAAAGACATTGTGCCCCTTCAGAAACTGATCTTTGAATTTTTTTTATTGGGGCTAAATTGTTAACTGTACAGTATGTTGAAAGTTTGTATCCCCCTAGTGTTACTTATATACCTTGCAGAACTGCTAAAACATATTTTAGGCAGTGATTTGTCAACTTTAGCCACAATGACAGCAAGCTAGAAGATTTGCTCATGTTTTGGCAAATGACTCGAACAAAGAAGCAGCAACAGTTTTTTGTGAATTGCCTATTCAAGTGGTGCTGACTTTGCATACAGACCTAATAATGTTTTGGTCTTTTAGATGACATGCAGTCCAACCAGTGAGGATAAAAAATATTTTTTTGTTCATTAGGGCTTTTGATCATGAACCAACATAAGGTAATCTGTCACTTACGCAGTGACATTTCATTTTTGAAGCTAAAGTAGATATGCTTCAGTTTGGTCCATGCAGATGCAGTAGATATTTTACTACAGGTAAAAGTGACCCTCACATTTGCACTTGATTCACACAATGGCTACCTTGAACAGGGCTTGATTCGTGGTTGTTCTGTTTAGAAAAAGAGATCGTCGATCTCCGCGACAATCGCACATCCTTGCATTGTTCAACCTGTTACAAAATTTTCATGCAAGTTATATGAACTGAAGCCGATCCGATGTGGCCACTGTGTTTCTCCTGAGCAAAGCCACCCCCATAATTGTTCAATTTCAAATACCACCTCAAACCGGACGGTCATTAGCATTTGTAGTACATAACTATTGATTAGTTACTAATTGTGTCATTAGTAGTAACATAACTATTGATTAGGAGTAGTTACTGTGTCATTAGTAGTATGATGGATTCTCAGCAGGCACGTAAAATTGGCGCGCCAGCGGCGCGCCCCCGACTCTAGTAAATCCAGTAACGGCAGCGGCGGCGCCGGCCGATGAGTTCCACCAAAGCACGGATTTTTTTCCCAATCCCCTTTCGAGGTAGCCTAGGGGGTAGGTTGAGCTCCTCGATCCACCCACAAAATAATCCGCCGCCGGCGGCTCGCGCCCGGCCCTGGGCGCATACCATGGCGACGTTGTACCCGGATTGGGCGGGCCTTCCCCAGGAGATGGTGGCGACGGTGATGCGGGCGCTGGACATCCCTGACCTGTTCCGCGCCGGCACCGTCTGCTCCTCCTGGTACGCCGCCTACTCCGACGTCCGCCGCGTCCGCATCCCCATCACGGACGCGGCACCATGCCTCCTCTACTCGGCTCGCGACAACGGCGACGCCAGCGACGCCACGCTCTACAGCCCCTCGAGCGGCGGCAAGGCGTTCAAGGTCCGCCTGCCGGACCCGCCGCTGGGCAGCCGCGCGCTGGTCGGGTCCTCGCACGGCTGGCTCGCCGCAGCCGACGAGGCGTCCAACCTCCACCTCGTCAACCCCCTGACGGGCGCGCAGGTCGCGCTCCCGCCCGTCATGGCGCTCTACCATGTCGAGAGCTCTGTGGATGAACAGGGGAGTCTCGAATACAGCGTCCAGGAGGGCGAGGACCCCGACGACCCGGTTCGGTACCCGGCACAGAAGCTGCGCCTGTTCTTGTACTACAAGGTGGCCATGTCCTGCAGCCCCTCCAAGGTGAGGGACCGCATCGTCCTGCTCCTGCACCGACCGGATGGTCAGATATCCTTTGCCCACATCGGCGACGATAAGTGGACTCAGATCACCGACCCAAACTCTCAAATGGGACAGCGGCTACCGCGACGCTCTCTACAACAAGAACGACGGATTGTTCTGCGTGCTAAGCTTCGATGGCTCTATGCTTACCTTGGATCTGAGCGACCCTTCTTCTCCGGTCGCAAAGGATATTGTGCTGGCGGCGGACCGTTGGTTTTTCAGTTTTCACAGCGCCAAGCGTGTGTGACCATCGTGAAAGGTGAAACCCACACAGGGCTAAGCGGTAAAGCAAGCCGGCCGCCGTGGCGTGCACTCAGTAAAGCAGCCAAAGAGTTCAAATAGAGCCTCATACATACGTGCCTCTGGTACGGGATTAGGCTGCTTGGGTTGGATTAATTAATCATAGAGTGAGAGTCGAGAGCTTTGTTGAGCTTTAAGCTGACAAATCAGGAGCCCAGAGGGGTTCTGTTCCTCAGGTTGAGCACGCAGGAAATCTGCGCGCAAAGTTTTACCATGGTGCGATGCGATCACACGATGATCGGCTCAGCTGCCACTTGCCTTTGCACCCTGACGTGGCCCGTGGCCGCAACGAGTAAATAAAGAAAGAAATAAAATAACGGTTACCTGGTTAAAAAACAAGCTAGCAGTGAAAGGTGCCGTCACGGCAAAGGTAAAAAGAGGAGGTGCTACCTTTGGTCGCTGGCACAAGTGCCCATCCATGGCCAAGTGCGTGGCTTGGCTACCGGCACCCAGATAGAGGTGGACACACTGTTCCTAGACGGATAGAGACGTCGTCTTGAGAGGCATCCGCGCTTTATCAGAAAGGAACCGTGCCCGTTGGGGTTGGATTTGATGCTGCACTGTGTTTTATACATACAGGATACTAAAGCAACCATGAGTACCCTCTGCAGTGTATATTGTATCAGTGTATAATACTGTTAACTTGACTAGATGTATACACAGGTTAAAATAAAGCATGTACCATAAGTTACAGTTAATTTCTCTTACAAAAGTGAAGGTAAAAACAGATCCAAGTCTGACAGAAAGATACTCCTTGTATCCCTTTATTTTTCTGTATAGGCAGTAGGCACAGCCAAGATTGGATATATACTATTATACCCCATATCTACAGGTATATCTACGAAAGCAGCCATTCTACATGTTCATGTATCCCCAAGATCGGATACCCTATTTGTCATGCTCTCAGTAGCTAAGCCTCCATGGTTCCCATAGACCCATACCGCATCATGACGCTTTCAACACCCTTGACTTCATTTATGTAAACTTGTTGCCATCTTGTCCACAACTGCGAGTGGCAGGGACGAGGAAAAGCGCAGTTAACGGACACCCATTCCTCCGGGATTCCTGTACAAAGCATTTAGAGATCTCAAGCTTTTATGCTGACAGGCATCCAGTAAGTTGGCAGCAGTTTCAGGAAGTTGCTGCTTCCATACAAAACTGGTCCTATACACTTGCCATCCAAACCGCAGTCCTTCCCTTTGCCTTCGTATCTGCGCACCTGTGTGCGTCTGCGAGTTTGTGATGGCTTCTTCTCCCGGCAGAGCCGTGTTCTTCCTCGTGCCCTTTCTGGTGCTACTAGGTGACCTCCACTGCTGTTCTGGTTCTCAGGTCTGTTTTGCCTACTCCGATGCACTCCATTGCTTCATTGGATTGTCTCCATGCTTGCTAACTCTTCTATGCCGGTCTCTTCATGAGTTCTTGAGGTCTTCCCATGGTGTAACCCTTTCCAAATGGATGTCAACTTCAGGTGTATGTGGTTTACATGGGCAAGGGGTTGCAGGGCGACAGTGATCTTCAACACGACACCAGGAGGCTTCACTACCAGATGCTGGCTGCTGTTCACGATGGAAGGTCCGTGGAAAAAAAATCATATCCATTCCTTAGCTGTCGATATCACTCTAGCTTCCAGTGGAGTTATAAGCTTGACTGGTTGCTTCGTCTCTCTCCACAGCTTGGAGAAGGCACAGGCATCGCATGTCTACACTTACAGCAGCGGTTTCCAAGGATTCGCGGCCAAACTGAACAAAGAACAAGCCATGAAATTAGCCGGTAATTTCGCCACACTTGGCTTTTACCTTTAGGAATATGCATGCAGCACTATAGTAAGTGAGTCCACTGGGTGATATGGCTGTGATGCCGAAAATCTAAATCTGATGTTCATTCCTTCAGAGATGCCTGGTGTCTTCTCGGTGTTCCCAAACACAAAGAGGAGACTGCACACCACCCATTCGTGGGATTTCATGGGCTTGTCCACCAATGCAGAGGGTGAGGTCCCTGGATTGTCTACCAAGAACCAGGAGAATGTCATTGTTGGGTTCATTGACACAGGTGAGTAGAACTGCAATAGCATGCTCAGTTCAAATTGCATCGACATCTTTAGGTCAGTGTGAATATTTGTTGTGTTCTTTCCATTGTAAGCATCACTGCACCAAAAACATTCTCTTCCATCAATAATTCCAGTTGTATGCTAGCCTACAAACTGACAAGACATATCAGTATTGCAACTTGCAATAGAATTTGTTTCTATGCCGAACAAGCATGCATATTTTCCTACAAAATGATGTTTGTGCTGTCATGCTCAACTTACACATCAAATGATTGTTTGGCCATAATGGTAGAAACAAAAAGGATGCCATCAGATTGACAGAATCATTTCTGTCAAAATCATGAGATGTTAGCTAGCCGTTTATTTATGCAAGTGTATGTACCTTCCCAGGAATTTGGCCAGAATCCCCTAGTTTCAGTGATCATGGGATGCCTCCAATTCCTAAAAGATGGAGAGGGCAATGCCAAAGAGGAGAGGCAAATTCACCATCTAATTTCACCTGTAACAGGTACACGCTTCAAAATTAACCCACAATATCCAGTATTGATCTTCTGAACTCACCCATCTACCCTGATACGATAGGAAGATCATAGGAGGTAGGTATTACCTCAATGGATACCAAACAGAAGAGGGCGATTCAAGTAAAAACGCCATCAAATTCATATCTCCAAGAGATAGCTCAGGGCATGGCAGCCATACTGCCTCAATAGCAGCTGGAAGATTTGTCAGAAACATGAATTATGGAGGTTTGGGCACAGGAGGAGGCCGGGGAGGAGCTCCCATGTCAAGGATTGCTGCCTATAAGGCCTGCTGGGATTCTGGATGTTACGATGTCGACATTCTTGCAGCATTTGATGATGCCATCAGAGATGGTGTTGACATTATATCTGTGTCTCTAGGCCCAGACTATCCTCAGGATGACTATTTCAGGGATGCCATATCCATCGGCTCATTCCATGCAACAAGCAATGGAATACTGGTTGTTTCTTCTGCAGGGAATGCTGGGAGACAGGGCTCAGCAACTAACCTTGCACCATGGATGCTCACAGTAGCTGCAGGAACAACCGATAGATCCTTTGTCTCATATATCAGACTGGAAAATGGCACCTTCATAATGGTAATTTTCATTCTTAAATGCCACCTTCAATCTTTATTTCTTATGCAATCTTAAGAATACCTTCTGAACATTGTTGTCTTGATGCAAAGGGTGAGAGCTTGAGTACGTACCACATGAAAACTTCTGTTAGAACTATTCCGGCTTCAGAAGCCAATGCGGGCTATTTCACCCCCTACCAATCCAGGTAAAGCAAAGAACAATCTTGAACGAAAATCTTGACTTAGATTATGAACAAACTGAATTTTTTGTGGCCTTTGCTGTTAGCTTTTGTCTGGACAGCTCTTTAAATAGGACCAAGGCCAGAGGAAAGATTCTTATTTGCCGCCGTACTGGAGGCTCCTCTGAATCTCGCCTATCAACGAGTATGATTGTTAAGGAAGCTGGTGCAGCTGGGATGATTCTCATTGATGAGATGGGGGATCATGTTGCTACTCACTTTGCTGTTCCTGGAACTGCTGTTGGGAAAGAAATGGGTGACAAAATTCTTTCTTACATCAAGAGTACGAGGTTGTTAACGCTTACTATAGAAAGTGCAATTTATTAGTATGCCAGTCTTTTCTCTAAAATTAATTTTGCAGGCATGCCAGTACAAAGATCTTGCCAGCAAAGACGATCATAAGGTTGAGATATGGACCACGGGTAGCAGCATTCTCTTCAAGAGGTCCAAGTTCATTAACACCTGAGATTCTCAAGGTAACCAGTACTAAACTGCTGGATAGACGAACCTAGGTGATAAATTGACTGACATATTCATTACTTTCTTCTCCATGTATGCATTTTGTAGCCGGATGTCGCTGCTCCTGGGCTGAACATCTTGGCAGCTTGGTCTCCTGCTAAGAAGAACATGCACTTCAATATTCTATCAGGAACTTCCATGGCATGTCCTCATGTCACAGGAATAGCGGCACTAGTCAAAAGTGTATATCCATCATGGAATCCTTCAGCCATCAAATCAGCAATCATGACAACAGGTATCACTGGATAACCAGATTCAGAAGATAAACTAGTGCTACAACCAATCTGATGAATATCATTTGCAGCAACTGTACTGGATAAGAAAAGAAGAACCATAGCCACGGACCCTGATGGAAAGGCTGCAACCCCCTTCGACTTCGGCTCGGGTTTCATGGATCCCATCAAAGCTCTGAACCCAGGGGTCATATTTGATGCACAACCTGAAGATTACAGGTCATTCTTATGTGCTATAAGCCATGACGACCACTCCTTGCATCTAATAACCGGAGACAACGGTACCTGCACCCACAGAACCTCCTCTTCTGCTACTGCTCTGAACTACCCATCAATTACCATACCACACCTGAAGAGGAGCTACTCAGTTACTCGAACTATGACAAATGTGGGCAATCCAAGGAGCATTTACCGTGCTGTGGTGTCTGCTCCTCGAGGCATCAACGTAACAGTGACACCAGAAGTTTTAAACTTTGAGAACTACGGTGCAAAGAAGACTTTCACAGTTAGCTTCCATGTGAATGTGCCTCCTCGAGGTTATGTTTTCGGCTCTTTATCTTGGCATGGAAACGGAAGAGGTGCTCATCTGACGATGCCCTTGGTAGTGAAAGTTCAAACTTCTGACAAGGCTTGATTTGAGTTGATCAACTAGTCAGGTACTTGAAAGAGGTTGCTAGATTTAGGCTACAACTACAGTGTAAAGAGGTAGAACTGATTAGATGAAAAGCTAACCGCAATCAATTTGTATTAGTGGCATTTGATTTGTAAATGTGTTGGCTAGAATGCAACCACCTCCAGAACAGGATTTTTTTTTCATGATGATTTGTGTAAGATTTGTGGATCGATCCCTACCATTTATTTCGTGCCTAAAAGCAAGGAGTTGCTGAATTTAACGACATCATGGAATTAACACCCCAGGCTTCATCCAACCAGGATCCTGCTCCTAATGAATAATCACGGATCCGACAGATTACTCCTGAACTCCAGCCGGTGCAGCATGCAGGATTGCTCCTACCTCCTAGCACCAAAACTTGGTCTCCCCAATGAAGGAAGTACTCTGAGGAATGCAGAGATCGCTGGAGGTCGGACTTACCTGTCCCCTCACTCCGTCGCAAAGCCGCCGCCGCCGTCCACCTCGTCGCCGCACGCCCCTTCGCCGATGTGCCGCCCGAACAACCGACGCCCGAAGCCGAAGGTGTCTTGGGCCGAAACGGCCGGTAGAGGACGGGAAGGCCCAAAACCGGCCCATCTACTCTTTTCATCAACCTATCTTCGCCATTCTCTCCCCATCTATCAATCAGGCGGCCACCGGCCACCGCCCGCCGAGCGTCTCCCCTTCCGATTACCATCGTCGCCGATATGCCACAGCAGAGGAGAGGTAGACCAGTAGAGCTGTATGCGCGTGGTCCATGGCCAAGCTCGGGCATCCTCCACGGCTGCCGCATTGGCGTATTGCATATGGTTGTGGGACTGGAAAAGGGGTTGCGTGCGGGGCGACGAGAGTCCGAGGGCGCGGAGGAGGACGCGGTAGAAGAAGAATGGGGGCGGAGGCGGACGCGGGGAAGTCGGGTGGTGGAGGTGCCGATGGACCCGGCGCGGCGATCGTTGGGGAGAGCGGGAGAGATTCTCGCGGAGGTGCGGATTTGCCATTTGCGGGTGCGAGGCGCTGGAGAGGAAGGAGAGGTGGGGTTTGACGCGCGGTGCGCCTGCGGCGGCGCGGGTTTCTCGGGTGAGGGGTGCTAATTTGGGGCTGGCGCGAAGACGGGGACCGAGCTCGGTTGGTTGGGCAGTGCTGGCGTAGAGGCGGAGGCGGGGGCGGGGCCGCGTCGGACGGATGGACGCTGGAGGGCTCGGATTCCTCGTCGCGGGCTCCCGGCGCGAGTTCGTCGTCCTCAACGTCGACGATTTCTCCAAGGTAGGCCTCCTGCCGTTGTGCCGAGGAACTTATTTTTTACCGTATTTTGGCCTGTTTCCAGAGTATATGCCGATATGCGGGTTGTTCGCGTCAATTCGAACACGAATTTCTATCATTATATGGAGAATAACTTCGCTGGATTTGAATTGTGGGCTATTTTTTTTTCCTCCAGCGCGCCCGTTGAGCTAATTTAGCTTTTCCATGTTTTGTATTGACTGTAATACATTTTTCTTGTTGTCACCATGTTAATTTGGCATTCTCTTTCCTGTTACAGTAAATTTCGCTTAGGGTGTGGATGTTTTAGCTGTTTGTAATATTGTGGGGGAAAATGCCAGGGGTGAAAGAAATGGAGCAGCAGCATTGTTTTACTGCATTTCATATTGATTTAATTTTACCTGTTTTTGTCACTTGAACATGTTAGTGTGTAGGCTACTAAGGTCTTGCATAGTTGCATATGGCCAGCAAACCATATTTTGTAATCAGGCTTTCCTGAAGTTCTCACTTTACTTCTATTCGTGTTGATGTCATGGCGTTGCAGCAAGGATCTTCACAAGGCTGTCCAGACTACATCTGTCAGATATGCGGAGATGATATTGACATACTACAAGAAGAAAATGAGTATTTCGTCGCATGCAATGAGTGTGCTTTCCCTGTTTGCCGTACTTGTTATGAGTATGAGCGTCAGGAGGGCTCACAAGTATGCCCTCGGTGCAAGACCCGGTACAAACGCCACAAAGGTGTGCCTTTTGCTCCTTGACCTTGTCTGAGTTTGTCATCTTTGTTATTATCCAATTTGAGAAAGTAAAAGAGTGTTGCATCTGTTAGGTAGTCCTCGAGTCCATGGAGATGAGGAAGAAGAAGGTTCAGATGACATTGAGAGTGAGTTTGCTTCCAGTATAGCTGGAAGATCAAGTACAGTGCATCCATACCGTGTCTCAGTTGCAGAAAGCTCCATCAACTCATGGGACATCGATAGTGTCAGTATTACAAATAGTGGAGCAAGTGTCCATTTCTACGAAGAGGTAATGAACCTTGAAATCCCAAACTGTCTGCCACTGATTCTAGTTATACAGGTACTGAAGTCTGTGCTTGCTTTTGCAGCATGTAGGAACTCCAACAAATCATCATGCTCTTGTTGTGCACCCTAACACTGGAGAGATTATGCGATGTAATCCTTGTATGCTTCCCTTTCAACTAGCCTTGCTTTAATTTTCCTGTCCTACATCAATATCTTACACTTTCTCGCCTTCTTAGTAAGAACAAGACCAATAAATCCCAATAGAGACCTGGCTCTTTACGGCTATGGATCTGTCGCCTGGAAGAACAGAGTTGAGTGGAAAAGAAAGCAACAGCACAAAATGCAAAAAGTTTCATCTGATGGTGAAGGATCTGACCTGAATGATTTTGACAGCGATCGCGATACTCCCAGGTGAGCGTATACTGTATTAGTAACATCAGCAACCGCAGAAGAGTGTATAATGTTGTGCTAGTCTTTTCAAAAAAAAAATACTTGTTTTCTTTCTGACGAGTGTCTAATACATTCTAGGTGTGCTGAAAGCAAGCAACAACTATCAAGGAAGTTGCCTATTCCATCTAGCAAAATAAACCCTTACAGGATTGTAATCATTTTGCGGCTGGCCATTCTTGCCTTATTTTTCCATTATCGGATTCTGAATCCTGTTCATGATGCTTACTGGTTGTGGTTGACTTCAGTTATCTGTGAAATTTGGTTTGCTTTTTCATGGATTTTGGACCAATTTCCCAAGTGGTACCCAATAAAAAGAGAAACATACTTAGATCGATTATCATTAAGGTAAATTATCTATCTAAACTTCATATATAGTCATTACTTATCTAAACTTCAGATATAGTCATAGAAGCAATTACACTTTATCTAATTTGTAAAAGTTTGCCCCTTCGCTCCCTTAGGTACGAGAAGGAAGGAAAACCATCAGAGCTGGCCCCAATTGATATATTTGTCAGTACAGTTGATCCGATGAAGGAACCTCCTTTAATCACTGCAAACACAGTTTTGTCCATATTGGCTGTGGACTATCCTGTTGATAAAGTTTGTTGCTATGTGTCGGATGATGGAGCTGAAATGCTTACTTTTGAAGCACTTACGGAAACATGTCTATTTGCACGAAAGTGGGTCCCTTTCTGTAAGAAGCACAAAATTGAGCCTCGGGCTCCTGAATGGTATTTTGCTCAGAAAATTGACTATCTAAGAGAAAAAGTTCATCCGGAGTTTGTTCGAGAACGTCGGGCAATGAAGGTTAGTTCATATGACAGACTAGGAAGCAAGACTATTTGGACTTGTTCAGTAGGCTTTTTTTTTGTTCTGACTCACTGGGCCCTTGCTAAGATGAGACTCTACTTAACATCATGCACATCATCAGTACATCCATATGCGTGCTAATGAACAGGAAACATTGAGATTTGCAAGAGTATGAATATCAAATGATGCAAGCTTACTTTTATGTTGTCTGTTCTGCTACTGACAATGACAATTTATGTACAAGCATTCTTGTGACAGGCACTTGCTGCACTTTGTCTATGCAACCTTTATAATGTTGTTTTTGCAACTAATTTAGACTATTTAACCTGCATTTTGGTTTTCATACAGAGAGAATATGAAGAATTTAAGGTTCGTATAAATGCGGTGGTTGCTAATTCACATAAAGTTCCCGAGGGAGGATGGTCCCTGCCAGAAGGAGGTCCGTGGCATGGAAATAATGTTCGAGACCATGCCGGAATGGTTCAGGTTGGGTGCTCTATTTGTCTCTAACAGGCATCTTTTTAGAACTGCATTTACTTTCCATTTTTATTTCTTGATGCACTTTGTTATGTTTCTTTCTTGCCAAACTTTTTGGAGCCTTGAATTTCCATAGCAAAAAATTTTACGGCCCTGCTTGCGCCCGGACGTCTAACGCTCCGTTGCAACATCAAAACAAAGCATCTGCAACATAAAAAATGTATAGTTGCAACATTGAAAAAATGCGAAAAAATGACTATGTCGTTCGACTCTAGGATAGAAAATTCCCGCCGCAACATGAACCCTATGTTTCATGCAACATTCACTATGAAACATGCGGAAACAATAATTGCAACATTGATGTCTAACTATTGGAACATACGTTGAGCCGTCCGTTTTTAAAAAAAAATCCGGACGTCTGTTCTGTAGCATTACCGAAATTTTTTTACCAAACATGATCCCTGTTATTTTATTGTGTAATATTAAATTACTCTTCTTATATTTGTTGTGATGTTGTCACCAGGTCATCACTGGCCATGATTGTGTCATGGATGATGCTGGAAATAAGTTGCCTTGGTTGATTTATGTTTCTCGAGAGAAAAGGCCTGGATATGATCACCATAAAAAGGCCGGTGCCTTGAATGCATTGGTAATGTATAGTGTTCTACACATGTCTTTCCTTTGAGAAAGACCATTCATATGAGGTTGCTCTATCAGTTGCTTCCTCCAACTAACAATCTGATCTTTTTTTTAGCTGCGAACGTCAGCAGTTCTCTCAAATGCACCTTTTGTCCTGAATGTGGATTGTGACCACTACATGAACAATAGCAAAGCACTACGGGAGGCAATGTGTTTCCTAATGGACCCAGTTTTGGGAGAGAAAATTTGTTACGTTCAGTTTCCACAGAGATTTGATGGCATTGATCGACACGATAGATATTCAAACCACAATGTTGTGTTTTTTGATGTAAGTATGGTATGAATTCATCCTAACTTTATCTGGAAGATACAGAAGCTGATATTCTGAGCATGTTTCTGTCTACTTTTCCATACAGATTAATATGAAAGGTCTTGATGGGATCCAAGGACCAATATATGTCGGGACAGGTTGTGTTTTCAGAAGGCATGCTTTGTATGGATATGATGCCCCAACTGCAACAAAGCCTCCCAGCAAGACATGCAACTGCTGGCCTATGTCATGCTGCTTGTGCTGTGGATCAAAAAGAAAATGTTTGAAAGCTAAGAAAAAGCAAGAAAACCAAAAGAAAATGAAATGCAGGGATGCATCTAAGCAAGTACATCCTTTGGAAGTAACTGGTGAGTTGATTCTGTTCCCTTTTTTCTTTTTTTACATTTATGTTCTCTAAAGTATTTATGGAGATTGATTCCCATATCTCATAAGAAATAGGCGGAGAAAATGCAGCTCTGGTGCCTCAAGAAAAGTTTGAGAAGAGATTTGGGCAGTCACATGCATTTTTGGCTTCGACATTGCTAGAGAATGGTGAAGGTTGTCGCTTTGACATGCTCAAAAGTCTTGATGATTGCATCCATGTGCTAAGTTGCGGGTACGAGAATAAGACACAATGGGGGAAAGAGGTAACTTTGGCCCGTCCTGTCATTTTTTTTCCTTTTCTATGTAATTTTTCGTATCAGACTATTGCAGTTGTGTTGTGTCCTAGAAATAAAATAAAATTGCTACCTAACATCCAAAAATTCCTTAGCTAACTCAAAATATATATCTAGGTTGGTTGGATTTACGGATCTGTCACGGAGGATATCCTCACAGGCTTCAAGATGCATTGCCATGGTTGGCGATCTGTTTACTGCATGCCAAGGAGACCAGCATTCAAGGGATCAGCTCCTATCAATCTTACTGACCGTCTCCATCAAGTTCTAAGATGGGCACTTGGTTCTGTGGAGATCTTTCTTAGCAAGCACTGCCCTATATGGTATGGGTATCGATGTGGTCTGAAACCATTGGAGAGATTGTCATATATCAACTCTGTCATATATCCATGGACATCAATTCCGCTGATAATTTACTGTGCTTTGCCAGCATTTTGCCTCTTATCAGGGAAGTTTATGGTGCCTGAGGTACTGAACAGAACAATATTACCACTCTATTCTACTCTATTCTTGTTTCTACTAGTAGGTTATAAATGATGATACTTTTTTTCTCCTTTCCTTTTACAGATGAATATCTATTCGAGCATATTGTTCATAGCTCTATTTGTCTCCATAGCAGCTACCAGCATCCTTGAGATGCAGTGGGGTGGAGTCCGCATAGATGATTGGTGGAGAAATGAGCAGTTTTGGGTTATTGGTGGTGTCTCCTCGCATCTCTTTGCCCTGTGCCAAGGGCTTCTTAAAGTTCTTGGCGGTGTAGACACAAAGTTCAGGGTTACTCTGAAGGGAGGCGACACGAATGACTTCTCGGAGCTGTATGAGTTCAAGTGGACCTGGCTATTGGTTCCTCCAATGACATTGCTCTTGCTCAATGTCGTCGGAATCTTGGCCGGTGTATCCAAGGCAATCACGGATGGATACGAATCCTGGGGTCCGCTGCTCGGCAAGCTGTTCTTCTCCTTCTGGGTTATCCTCCATCTCCACCCGTTCCTCAAGGGCGTGATGGGCAAGCAGGACAGGGTGCCGACCATCATTGTTGTATTCTCGGTGCTATTAGCAGCCATATTCTCTCTTTTGTGGGTCCGTGTAAATCCGTTCACCGTAAAGTTTGATGGCCCGGTTCTAGAGGTCTGTGGCTTGGAATGTGAATGAGAAATAGAACATGCAGTTTAGGAAGTTTAGATTTTCTTTTTCACAGTGTTAGCGTAGTGGTATTCTTTCATTAGGTACTCCTTTCTTCTCATTCTTTGGTGATTACTGATTAGTATAGTAAAGCAATGTTTAGGGAGATATATGTTAGTAAAAAAGGAATGGAAAAAGGGAGAAGATAGTGCTGACATTGTAGATATTGACACAGGCTGAATAGACTTACATTTTGGTACGTTTTCCCGTGTGCACCTGTTAAGAGAACTATGCTTTTCAGCTGCGCGTTTCCAACTTTCAGTGTGACCGTGCTTTTCAGCTGCGCGTTTCAAATTTTGGTGGTAACTGGGTGGCAGTCCGAGTACATGAGGTCGGGTAAGTGCTTATTCCCCTCTCTTTTCATTTTTGTCAGCGTGGTCGTCTCTAGGCTCTTCCTGTTGATGTTTTGGTCCGTCTGTTGCCGGTTTTCTCCCACAACTGTTCCTGCTTTCTCATGTTTTCTGACTGCATCGTGCTTCGCAGCTCTCTTAGTTGGAAAAAGATATCGGATTACTAGTACGCATGCCAAGCTAGAATCAGACTATCAGGGGGCCTTCCCCGTATGTAGTTCCGTGCTGTCTGAGAGGCGGCTCGGAGGAGCCATCTGCTGGTTCATTTCCATCGAATCGAACCCATTCCTCCCTGCATCTTGTCCGTGGCCATTGACACGAACTCATCACCTAACCACTCTGTGGTTGTGCTGGCGGTGAACCACTGCACGTACCTTCCAAGCTGCGTGAGAACGGAGAGGAGTAGACGTGTTAATGTGCAGTTGAAGTGAGTTGATCCGATGTTAAGCGGCACTAAAGCCTGCCCGTACTCTTGCAGCGGCGAATCACTGCTAAAGTGTTACTCTTTTCGTTTTAAATTGTAGATCGTTTTAGTTTTTCTAGGTTCATAAATATTATTATACATCTAGACATGCAATGTAAATAGAGTATCTATCAATTTGGAGTTTTAAATTGTAGATCGTTTTGATTTTTCTAGGTTCATAAATATTATTATACATCTAGACATACAATATAAATAGAATATCTTTCAATTTGGAACGGATGGAGTAATAAAGTTAGCAGCTCACAGTTTTTGTGATTTGTACTGATGTCCCTTAAAAAAAAATGGGAAGTACAACTCCGGCACCCAGAAGACCCCCAAAATGTCCATGATTTGTTGCTGATAAAGTCAGTCACACTTAAGTTTCACTAAAAGGTACTTAATTTGCCTTCGTCCTAGGTTTGGTTGATGTAACAGTACGCCTAGTTACTCTATAACGTTGATTAATGACCATTAATGTGATCATAAAAGAGAACATATCAGTACCAGCAGCAGCTTTAGGCGCTTGGAGTGTCCTGGCCTCCAAGGTCTTACTAGCTTTAGTGGAGGGGGATAGCAAGTAGCTTTATTAGGTCCCCTTTGGAAGAGGGGGCTAAAGTTTAGCACCCCCACTTTAGCTCATTTTAGCCCCCAAGCTTCCCAAACAGGTGGGCTAAATTTGGTGGGCTAAACTTTAGCCCCCCACTAATCATTTAGTCACTTGGGGGTAGCTAAAATGGACTAAATGGATTAAAAAGTGGTCCCCCTCTACCACTTTCCCCCCTGCCCCCCTCCCCTCTCTCTCCTCCCCTCACTCTCTCTCTCTCCCCACTCCTTCGCCCGAATGCCGCCACCGCCGCCGGCCCCGCCCGCCCCCGCCGCCTCCGCGCCCGACCCTGCCCGGCCCCGCCGCCTCCGCGCCCGGCCCCGCCACCTCCGCCCGAACGCCGCCACCGCCGGCCCCGCCCGCCCCCGCCGCCTCCGCGCCCGACCCCACCCGGCCCCGCCGCCTCCGGCCGGCCCCGCCTGCCCCCGCGACCTCCGCTCGCCCGCCGCCTCCGCGCCCGGCCCTGCCCGTCCCCACCGCCTCCGCTCGCCCGCCCCCGTGGCCTCCGCGCCGGCCGATGACGTTCCCGTCGAGGTCCTGCTCCCACAGCCCGGTCAAGTCCTTGCGCACCACGACGTCGTCGTCGAGGAGCATCACCCGCCCAAGCTCAGGGAAGAACTGCTCAAGCAAACACGTCAGACCATGGCAAATGTTAGCACAACGTTCATCAAATTCGAAGTACGTGGCCTTTGCCTCCTTTGATTTTACCTTTGGGAGATGGATCTTGAAATAGTTCAGGAGCGAGAACGGCCACGCCGAGGAGGTAGCTGCCGTGCTTGCTCGATTGGAGCTGACAAGGAAGGAGTTGTGGAGGGGTAGAGGAGAGGAGATGAATGAGGGTAAAAAAGTCTTTTGGCAATCAAAGTGCTAAAGTTTAACCTCCTATCCAAACACCCCACAGTGCTAAAATTTAGCACTCTATTTGAGAGGGCTAAATTTTAGCCCAGGGCTAAACTTTAGCCCCTTCCTCCCAAACAGGGCCTTAGTCGAGGCAATTCACTATTTGACACCGGAATAACTGCTCGTTCTTTTTTTGAATTTTAAATTCTCTATTTGACACACTTTCGTTGCTTAACATCCGGGATCATTAAATACACTGCTAAAAGACGATTTTGCCACCGTACGCCTCTCCTCCCGTTCTCCCTCCTCTCCTCATGCATCCGAAATCCAAACCACCCAACAGAGGTGAATAAAAAAAAAGCAGGAGGAGCAACCCCCTTGTGCGCGTTCTCATCATCTTAATCCCGCGGATTCCCCGATGCCGAATTCGCGCACTGGAGATTTAATTGCGCCCCGCCCATTGCGGCTGCATCTGGATCTCGAGTTAATTACTGGGTTAGCTCTGCTTGATTCGGTTCGTGTCCGCGAAGCTACGAGCTCTTGGGATTGAATTGAGGCCTCCAGGATCGGAGTTGAGCCGTGGATTCAGTGCTTCCCTGCTTCCGGTTGCTAATTGGAGGCTGCTCAAACTCTGAGTGGTTGAGGGTCTGCTTGGCTTTCGACGACCATGCCTGTGTTAGTGATATCCGGTGTACACCAGCTGGTCGGGAGCCGTCAACGACCCGCCGGACCTCCACGCGAGCTCACATGAGTCGGCGCCGTGCGTGGCCACGGCGTCCCCGGTCCCCGTCGGTGGCGAGCTCGCAGCCTCGCACCGCCACGCGACGCGATCGTTGCTGGGGACCTGTCCTGCTTCTTCTTCCCTGTCAGTGGCGCCGCGCGCCATGGCTCACGACGAGCTCGGCGCACGGTGGCACGACCCATCTGACGAGCCGTGGACGGGGATGAGCCGTGGAGGGAGCCGCCCGGCGCGAACTCGAGGAAGAGCTGGCGCTCCCCGGCGGCGGCGCGAGGGGACCATCGGCGGGCGTGGGGAGGGGCGGGGACGGCCGCCGCGGCCGGAATAGAGCGGCGGGGAGGGGCGCGGCCGCCCCCCGCGGCGACGAGGAGGAACGGGGGAGGCGCGGCTGGGCCCGGGCGTCGGCGTGGAGGGTGGGACGGTCGACGGCGGCCGAGCGGAGGAGGCACGGCGGCGGGCCAGCACCTGGACGACGGCCTGGCCAGGAGCGAACGAGCCCGTGCGGCGTGGAGCAGACGAGGGAGAAGGGGAAGAAGGGTGACGGGGCTATGCAAAATCGTAGAACATTTAATATTTTAAACATTAAGAAAGAATCGGTAGTTTTTTCTAGCTTTAAATGAGATATTGCCTCCACGACTGTCCTGCGCTCTGCCCTCTGTGAGAGCCGATCGAGTAGTCGAAGAAGTCGTTAACTCTTTAAAACTACATGCAGGAAAGCTATAATTATAACTAAAAAAAGTTGAAGCTCAAACCGAGCGTTAGCGGTATGTTCGTTTCAAATTGTAGATTGTTTTGATTTTTTAAATATAATGTATTTTAGAAAATAAAATGATCTACAATTTAAAACAGAGACAACACTCAATATTAGGCAAACGATCAAGGCATCCACGTTTGGGGCGGCACCAGTGACTTAGGAGTACGCGTGGCCCGCCGTGCGCGCCGCTAGAGCTGATTGGCTTGATTGGGCAACAACTATTTGCAGGCATTCAGCTCAGCTAGAGCTGGGTTATGTTCGGCAGCTTACAGTTTTCTCCTATTCTTTTCTCCGGTATACGCGGTCAGCGTGGCTGTACAACACCCGCTCACTCTATACTGTCCCTTGATTCCAAAAATGAGGGAAGGCCGACGATGGAGCCAGGAAAAAGGAAAGAAAAGCTAGCACATGCCGCACCATTCGTCACAAAATCGTTCTCTTTATTTCGCCGGTAAAACGTCCAGCGCACCAGCAGCAGCAGCGGCCAGCGCACGAGACGACGAGACGAGATCGCGGGAGAAAGGACTGAGTGGTCGCTACGCCCGCCCGGCGCCCGGCATGGCCCGGGCCCCGGACTCCGGGATGACTGAGGGCCTGTTTTGGTTCCTTTGCTTATTTTTAAGCACGTGTCACATCAAATGTTTAGATACTAATAGGGGTATTAAATGTAGACTATTTACAAAACCCATTACATAAGTGGAGGCTAAACGGCGAGACGAATCTATTAAGCCTAATTAATCCATCATTAGCAAATGTTTACTGTAGCAACACATTGTCAAATCATGGACTAATTAGGCTTAATAGATTCGTCTCGCCGTTTAGCCTCCACTTATGTAATCGGTTTTGTAAATAGTCTACGTTTAATACTCCTAATTAGTGTCTAAACATTCGATGTGACGGGTGCTTAAAAATAAGCAAAGTAACCAAACCAGGCCTGACTACGAGGGAGACGCGTGGGCGCACGGCTGGTTTCCACGTTTGGGCCGGCACCAGGCTGAGGGTCCGTTTGGATTAGGCTAGATTTTCATCATCCAAAATTTAAAACTCGAAGCTCCTCCAAACGGGTTAGATTCTATCTTAAATTCCATGGGCTCCTAAGGTTGATTTTGGAATCTAGGAATCCAAATAAGTCCACCTAAATTTTAAAAAACCATCCGATATAGATTTTTTCCAAATGGAGCATATAAGTCAGCACCACGCGTGGCCCGCCGCGTGCACCCCTCTCTCACTACGGAAACCTCAAATTGCCGAGTGTTTTTTCTTTGCCGAGTATTTTTTTACGGACACTCGGCAAACAAGCTCTTTACCGAGTGCCGAGCTAAAAACACTCGGCAAAAACAAAAACACTCGGCGAATCAAGGATTTGATGAGTGTCAAATAAAAAACACTTGGCAAAAAAGGAGTTGCCGAGTGTTTTTATTTGGACACACGGCAAACAAGGGGTTGTCGAGTGCCCCAAATCAGCGGCACTCAGCGAACATTTTTTTTAACCGACGTGGCCCATCACGCGGCGCCCCTCACGACCCCTCACGCCCAGCGCCCTCCCTCCTGACACAACCCCCCCCCAAACACACACACACACACACACTCACCGATCCCCTCCCTCCTGACCCCTTACCTCCCTTCGGCTGCTCCCTCCCAGCGGCGCCGCTCCGTCTTGGCCAGCGCCGACGCCTACCTCCTTCCCCGCCCCCCGGATCTGCTTCCCCGCGACGCCCCTCCCCTCCGTCACGGCGGACTCTGTCTCGGCCGTCCGGAGCCCACCGAGGGACGCCGCGGAACTGTCCGGGAGCGGCGGCGGCCTCCTACACCACCACCAGGGCTCCATCGGCGGTGCGGTCGAGGCTCCGACGGCGCCTAGCTGGAGCAAAGCAGCGCCGTGTGGTGGTGGCTGGCGGGGGCGTGTTGTGGTGGCTAGTGTGGGGGCGTGGGGGTGGCGAGCTGGTGTTGGCAGCGGCGGGGTTCATGGCGTGGCGGCGGGAGGCAGTGGCGGCGGTGTGGATGGTGGCGACGGTGTTGGTGGTACGGCCGACGGTGTCGGCGTGCTATTTTTTTTTTATTTTTTTCGAAAAATAGTTTGCCGAGTGTTTTCTGGGCACTCGGCGAAGCTTTTGCCGAGTGCCCGATAAAAAACACTCGGCAAAGTTACTTTGCCGACGGAAATTTTACCGTGTGCCAGATGCCGAGTGTAATACTCGACGAATTTGTAGCCGAGAGTATTTTAAGTTTCGCCGAGTGCCCCTGGCACTCGGCATACCACCTGTGTCCCGTAGTGCCTCGTTGCTGTGGGTTGGCGTCTGCGTTGCTTCCCAATGAATTCCATCTCGTGCGCTCTGTTGGTGTTGCCTTGCACGGCCGTTGTTGAGCTAGACCCACGAGGGCACGACCCAGTCGGTGAGCGACGACCTGGATGGGATGCCTCATGTCTCTGCTGACTGGAACTGAATGGGCCATGACTCACAGTGCATGCCATCACTTGAACTGTGGCCAGCACATCCGGAAAAACAAAACGGAGAAAGGAGCTGTGGCCTGTGAGCGGAGCGCCAATGTCTCGAACCGGCCACGCGGTGCAGTACAGTGGCGTGTGCCTGTCCAGTGCGGTCTATCCTTAAATTGCCGCCACTGTGGCTGGCGCCGAAAAACAAAGCGTTGATTAGCCTGCCCCGATCTATGCGACGCAGGCAGGACGACGCCGTGCTTGCTGCGCTTGCTCCTTGCCTAAAAGGGTTCGTTAGGCCGCACCACGACGGGGCACGTCACAAGGTTTCAACCGCCGCCATCCCTGTGAACGCCCAACTAACGGTGGTGTACCGGCGTGTGAACACGCACTAATCGTCCAGTCGACACTGCTGACCTTGTGCTTGAGCTTCCATTTTGGTTACAAGAAAGAGAAGGCCGAGCGAGAAAACATTCCACGGACCAAAAGGGGTAACCCCGGGGCCGGGGCTCCCGGCCCGAGGCGGCGAGAGCCCACGGTCAGCCAGCCATCAATCCGCCCCGGCCTCGGTTGGGGCCCGGAAGCTTTCCGTTCGTCGAGAGAAAAAGCCAAAAGCGGCGGCTAATTAATCCGCCACCCACCAATGGAGAACCACCTCGCGTAGTCCCGGTCACACCGCTGCTGCCTCCCCCTCCATCCTCACACTCTCCCATAGTCCCATTCCCACTCGCAGCCGCCAGCCACCCAGCCCCGCGCGCGGCGGCGGCGCAATGCGGAAGGACGCTGCCGGCGGCGGCATTGCGCCGGGCGCGGCGGCGCCCGCGCTGCTCTGCTTCGACGTCAAGCCATTCCTCGCCGCGCTCACCGTGCTCACGCTCCTCGCCGCCGCCTGGCAGCTCCGGCCCTACCACTCCCTCCTCGCCTCCCCGTTCCCCGCCGCCTGCGCGCAGGCGGCCGCCGGCACCCTCCCCCGCGCGCTCGCCGTCCACGCCAAGAAGTCCTCATCTTCCTCCTCCACCCCCAACTACACCGCCTCCTCCTCCTCGCTCCCGCCGCCGCCGCCCGGCCCCGAGCGCCGGGAGTTCCGCGCCGTCGGCAGCGCGGCGGCGCTGTTCGTGCAGATGGGCGCCTACCGCGGCGGGCCCTACACCTTCGCCGTCGTCGGGCTGGCGTCCAAGCCCACGCACGTCTACGGCAAGCCCTGGTTCCGGTGCGAGTGGGAGCCCACCATCCCCTCCAACACCAACGCCTCCTCGCCGCCGGAGCCGATGCGCGCCGCCAGGACGTACCACATGCTCCCGGACTGGGGCTACGGCCGCGTCTACACGGTGGTCGTCGTCAACTGCACGTTCCCGCGCGTCCCCAACGCGGACAACGCCGGCGGCAGGCTCGTCCTCTACGCGCACCACGGCGGGCCCTCCCGCTCCCCGTTCTCCCCGCACGAGCGCATCGTCGCGCTCGAGGAGGCGCCCGGCGCCTACGACGAGGCCGCGTTCCGGCCGGGAGCGCCGCACCGCTACGACTACCTCTACTGCGGATCCTCGCTCTACGGCGACCTCAGCGCGGCGCGGGTGCGGGAGTGGATGGCGTACCACGCGCGCTTCTTCGGCGACCGGTCCCACTTCGTCTTCCACGACGCCGGCGGGGTCGGCCCCGCCGTGCGCGCCGCGCTCGAGCCCTGGGTGCGCGCCGGCAGGGCCACGCTGCAGGACGTGCGCGCGCAGGCGGAGTACGACGGCTGGTACTACAACCAGTTCCTCGTCGTCAACGACTGCCTGCACCGGTACCGGCACGCCGCCAAGTGGACCTTCTTCTTCGACGTCGACGAGTACATCTTCCTGCCTGACGGCCGTAAGCTTGAGGACGTCCTCGCCGAGCTCGAACCGTACACGCAGTTCACCATCGAGCAGAACCCGATGTCGAGCAGGTTGTGCGTCGACGACCCGGAGGCCGACTATTCCAAGTAGGTGGCATTCTTCTTTACCCAAACTGGCTATTTTAACTTAAATTGTCGAATTCGAATATGGAATTGCAATGTAGCTTCTTTTGGTCATTCTGATTGACTAAAGGGCTCAATTGGTTGTGAAATTGCTTCTGAAGTTGCTGCATTCTTGCAATGTCATTCTCATACAAGCAATTCAGAGGCCGATCTATGCAATGCGGCTTCATTTTCCATGTCCAGTATATGTTCCCAGAGATCCAGAGAACAGACAAGTCAAATTACATAATTCTGAGTCACCAATTCAGTAATCTAGCCGCATCTTTAACTGCTGTAGCCTACATTTGTCCTTCTTGCAGTCTTAGTTGCATCACTTCTGTTACATTTGGCTATGATTATTTCTGACAGACTCATTCTTCTTACTGGAAACCTCTGCAGCCAATGGGGATTTGAGAAGCTGGTTTTCCGAAATTCAATCACCGGGGTGAGGAGGGACCGGAAGTACGCGATTCAGGCCAAGAATGCCTACGCCACAGGTGTGCACATGTCTGAGAACGTTATCGGCAACACCACACACAAGACGGAGCACCTCATCCGGTACTACCACTACCACAACACCATCAACGTCCTCGACGAGGTTTGCCGCGAGTTTGTGCCTATTCCACCCAAGGGTGGCCTGACGTGGTCCGAGAAGACGCCCTGGTACTACGACGACAGCATGAAGCGTGTCGCCAACGCCGTGCGCGAATTCGAGAGGGAGACCATTGGCGATGTAAGACTATGACAGTGACCACAAAGATTAAGAGCTGATGTACAGGATGTATTGCTGTCAGCCATTCATGAGACTTGGGCACTTGGTGCCGGCGTTTCTGTCTTCCGGATGTTATATGAAGCAAACGGTTGCCTATGGTTTGGGGCTATCTGAGCTGACAGAGATGCAAGGAAAGCGAAGCTGCAACCTCAAGGGAGTGGCAGATTGTGTACCAGTAATCGCCCTGTGATCCTGATTTGTGGCAAAAGGTGAGGTCTTTGTAAACATATATGTCGTCCGTGTAAATTCCATTGTTTCATTGCTCAATCATATACTAGTACATTGTACTCTCTTCTCTGGTTCTGACCCAATGTGAAAAAATTCCATGAGAAGCTAATCTTTACCTGTGTATAATGTCTCTGAAACAGAAAGAGGGAAGTTGCAACTCTTCTTCTGATCATTCAGAACTTTGTTGCAACAACAATGTAGAAATGACATTATTTTTAACTGCTCATTTCATTGGAGATCAGCTGTTCTTTTTGCCACATTCTGGAATAATCTGTAGAAGCCTAGAAGGTGATTTTGAAATTCTTGGGGCCATAAAGTCCTGCAGCTAGGGGAGAGTAGGGCGTGGTGGCATGGATTGTAGTGGTCATATGATTGGGGAAGGTTGGCGTGGATGGCCCGTTGCATTGCATGAGGCCGTGGAATTATTCAAAAAAAATTTTGCATGAGGCCGTGGCATGCTGGAGTTGTCTCCACTCTCCAGCTGCTGCTGCCTTCCTTGTCATGGCATTCCTTGATGTCCCTGCTCATTGCCTGGTGGGCCAAATGCCCCATGCCAGATTTGTTGAGATGTTAAGGGTGACTAGCATGGGTTTTCAGATAATCAGATCAACTCAAACGTTGTGTCACAGCGGTTCCATGTCGCTTCAACGTTTTAACGGCGGATTATCAGTACTAGTTAGTGTCCTGTCAATCACAAATAGATTTTTTTCCTGCTCCAACTTGCTGGATTTTCACCTTTGTTATTCAGTTATAATGTCATTCTCTCTGTGTGGGAGATTGGAAATTGTTTTGGAACTGTCTTCGTCATTTGAGGATGCAGAAGTGGATGCTCCTAACTTGTTGGAGAAAAAGAGGCCTATGCTCCTAACGACTAGTGAGAATGACACACACATGTGGCTGTGGCGAACCCCACGTTAAATGGCCTAATACTCTCCTGCAGTAGTTTCCCATTTGAGATTTATGCACAGTAATGCTCGGTCGACAAAGCAGAAATTGAAGCAAGTAGTAGAGCCTCTGCAACATGGTGCTAGAGATGAAATTGTACTGTTGCCACCTTTGTCAGTGCCCAGAATACTGGCAGCAGGATGGCCAGCCAGGTGGGCAGTGGGCACAGATAAATGCCATCCCAGCTCAGCTATTCCCCTTTCCCCATGCTGCAATGCAAACATCCAAACAAAGCCCTTGTTTTCTACGGTAGCATCAGGCCTGGAGCCCTGGAGTGGGAACCAAAAGCCTCTTCTTCTGTACATTCATCTACCGAGAGATTCTTCTGTGCTCGTAAACATACCCAAATTTGTATAATACCATAAAAAGAAGGATTAAAGCACGATGCCCACCCGGCGCCGCTGGATTCGGTTCCAGGCTTTTCGCTGTTCTCCCCAGCGGAGGAAAAGATTTGTTTCTCCGTTCGCCAAAAAGAAAAAGAAAAAAAAAGAGCGACAAGGACCCTGCGGCACAGGCCGCTTGTGACCGCCGTGGGCTCCGCCGGGTGCCGCACGCCGGACGGCCCGGAAGCCGTTGTTGTGGACTTGTGGATGTGGTGCGTGGGAAGCTTCCAGAAGACACGGCAGTTTTGCGCTTGCGTAAGCGTAAGAGTGGCTCAGAGAGTCAGAGACTTTCAGGTCCAGGAACTGTTCAGTTAATCAGTTGATTGTCAGTGATCTGCAGAAAGGTCACGGCATGGCAGTTGATTACGGTGACAGACTCGTTTGGAAAAGGGTGGCTTGGGCTCAAATCGTTTCTTTGCTCTTTCTTTCTGTCCAAACAAGAGTAATACAGGGTTGCTACGGGCAAGAAATGGTTTTTCTTCTTGTTGTTGTTGTTGCTGGCTTATTGTTTAAAAAAGAAATTTTGGCGAACAAGGATGCATCTGACACTATGGATTCAGGAACTCATCGGAGTGCCAATAATGCGCAGTACACGAGATCATGTGAAATCCATATTTGCTTCTCTAGATCCGGCCTCTAGGATATAAGGTTATTCTACTCCGAGGAAGTCCCAGCGATTCATGCATGTGTTGCACTGAACTGAACCATGCAACAGCATCCAACTCAGGGTGACGATGCCATTGCACATGCATGTTTGCTACAAGCTAGGGATGGCAACGGGTCGGGCAAGGTGCGGGTGGAGAATTCATCCGCGGGCAAATGCTCACCCGCGAGAATACCCTCGACCGCGGGCAAGAATTCGTACCTATATCATCACCAATCGGATACCAAACTCACAGGTAGAATTGCCATCCCTACTGTAAGCACGTTTGTTTCCTCTTTTTTGGGGAATGACTGAAATAGCGATGATTGCCTATTGGTCTGTTAGGCTGTGCAGGAGAGAGCATTCAGCCTCCTGGTACCTCCCCCTTTTTAGGGCACTGCCGCAGGTTGGTGAAAAGCCATCCCTTCCGGTTTCAGCAGAGACGGCTCAGGTGCCACATCACACAAAAAAAATGTATAAACCAATCTTAGATTTAACCTAGGCCCCTGGTAATTAAGCCGACTCTGCTGGTGACTTCATGCACATTAGCAGACATGATACTTGGTCGCTAATTAAGGTGGTTTCTTGTTCAGACAGTTTGGACCATCACTATCATCCAGAGAGATGCATTCAACGTATCCCAATTCAACTCGTTAGAACATTTTCAGAAGTAAACAAGTAATTGTGAAACAGTCATCTGTGACGCAATCACGCATGCAGTGCTGGTGATAATCATCTCTGCCAAAGGTGAATCATTCTTATCGAAGCTATTTTAATGGCCAGCAGGGCTTGTCATTAGTAGCCTGACACACACATAGCCATGGGCACATCGCTGTCAGGTAGGCGAGGTGCCGGGCTAACGCTTCCTTCCATGACTACGGCCTTGCCTTGGCGACCTGGATCGCAACGACAGCAAAAAGGCTTCCCGTCTCTTCTGGATAAGCTGGGGTTGCGAAATTCTTCGCTCTCTGTGTTGACCTCTTGGAGTTGGAGATGAGATTTTTGTTTCGATATACCTGCTGGCAGAGGCTCAAGCTTGGTAGAGACGCTGACAAGGTGGCAAGTTCAGAGTAATTGGCCGGCATTATTGCCGTGAGCCTTCCTCCTCCGAAGAAAAATTGCTCGTTCTTCTCTCCTCCCTTTCTGTTAAATTGAACGTGTATTTCCTTGGAAAAAAGGAAGGAAAAAAAGGGGGGTCGCTCTCATCGTCACTCCTCTATGTGCTCATCACCTTTCCTTTTCAGAGACGACGCTCTCTCCGCAGCCGTCGCAGTCACACACACTTGCAAACTACATCTCCTCTGGGCCTGCTGCCTCGTGCCAGTTCCCACATTACCGGCCCAACAACGGCCCATCCATGTCGCTGTTAGTCTCTTTCAGAGCCTGGAGTGGGGTGTGGCCGTGTGGCTTCTTCGTTCATCAGCGGAAAGCAGAGGGATTAACTCGGCGGTCACGACTAATCCGAGAGGAGATAGACGCCGGCCGGCGGATACGCGTTACTTTCCGGGGAGTTAACGGGTGAAGCGCGGTGCCCCGGATCAAAAGGCGCGTCGGATCGATGCGCCCCCCCCCCCCCCCCCCCCCCCCCCCCCCCCCCCCCCCCCAACGCGATGCGTATCCTGATGCTTCTTCGCCTCCGAGCGAGCTGACGGTTCATCGCTTTCGCCTTCCGGCCGGAGGATGCCCGTCGAGGAACAGCAGGGCCAAGGTACGGTCCTTTTCGTCTCCATCGTGTACTTGGGGCAAAGGCGTAAAACCCAACACCCAAAATAGTGCCCGTCAAGAAGAAGACTGCATAACTTATCCGGCCTTTTCGTTCTTTCATTTTGCCTTGGAAAACGAATTGCTTATATTCCGGCCTCTGCATGCCATTTAGCAGCAGACAAGCGAATGCTAGCACATACCAGCATAAGTTTTTTTTTAAATGATGTTTCATCTGACAAAGTTTTTGTAGACACGCCAAATACCACTTGAAATTGACTCATGTATTAACGACAGAGTGCAGGTTGTTCTACTTGGTGAAAGATATTAAGACATTGGTGTCTACATATCACCGCTACAAAATACTAACTCCAACTTTAAATGTATGATTTTTTAAACAAGTTAATTAGTGGACTAATTTGCTTGATACTGTGTACACCAGATATTTAAGAATATATGGGGTAGTATTGAAGTCGCAAGAGCATCTAGAGATCGATCAGCAGGAGGGTCGATGCAATCCGCACCCAGCAACACAATCTAAAGTTCCAGATACTTCATCGATTTTGGAACGAAGGAAGGAACCATGCCCAACTTGATTGCCGATCATTCTACGCGCCGCAGGGGAGTACTGCAGCTACAAACAAAGGACGAAACACAACAAACAGATGATCGCTGTCCATCCTCATGACGTCAAAGATATAGCATAGGTCAGAAAGAGATGGGCGAAAATAATACAAGAAACCCAAAAGAAAACTTCAGGGATAACTTGAGCAGAAAGCCTAAGCCCTAGCAGCCCAAGAAGAAGAAAAAAAAATCCAGCAGAAAAGACAGAGGAGGGAGAGAGAGAGAGAGAGAAGAGAGAGAGAGCATCATGGCTGCTGAGGATAGAGTGATCGGCAGATAGATGGCTGTGAAAGGAGGGACAGGTTACAAGTAGGCCTTTCCAGTTTCGGCCTCTTCTGCCTGACACACCGGAGGGAGATCCCCTGCTCCTTAACCTTCGTCTCTTGCTTGGCTGACAACGGGAAAAAAGAAAAGAGAGGCTGCGGTGAGATTCCAAGTTCGTGACAGATTTTGACACAGCGCGTGCGTGGAAAAATCTCCTTCTCTTCTTTGCTTTCTGATATGCTGCTATAGGTACACACCGAATTTGCAAAGCTTTTACTGAGCAACTTGCAAAGCGGCCTTGCATGGTTCGGTTGTCTTTTGCTGAAACTTTAGAATGGTGATCGGCTAGTTGATAACTTTCATACGAGCTTTTGCGATTCATATCCAAAAACAAACAAGTGTAGAGCATCAGGAATAAGTTCTGGGTTAGTGGAACTTTCTATGTTTAATAGTAAGTTATGTATACAAGGCTTTCATCGGTCATGATAAGTTACTAGTTGTGCAAAAGTAGTTTATTCAAGAAGATTGTGCCGAAGTGCGGCAAATTTGGTAAGATAATAAGCTATAACTTATATTCTTCGTTGATATAATATTCTTTTTGAAACAGATGGTGCGGATATGTATTTAGCGACAAAATGGCATTAATATATCTTAGTCAAGTAGTTAGCCTAGCACACCAAAACCAAAAAGAAAAGGAAGGAAGAGGAGGTGAATAATGAAAAATGGTATGTGCAGCACAAAATCGCCAAGTCATTTGATTCATCCGTGGAGAAAAATCTTGCAAGTACAAAAATACAAAGTCATATGAATGCATGATCTTGTACCATGTACAAACATGAGTAATGGATCGTCCTTTACAATTTTTTTTAAAAAAACTTAATTCAAATAACTTGTTTGATTACAATTGTTGGCACAAAAGTTGTGTGGAATGATATGAACCATGCACGGGGGGTTTGAAACTATATCAGCAGGCTAGCACGTGCTTTGTTCTAGAACAACCGTAGCATAGTCCTATCAAGTACTTATATTTGGCGGTACACATGTTGAGTACATGTTAGAAATAGGCCTGGTTACCGCACATCCATCCACTTGATGACCATGACTTGGGGCCCAAGGGGCCACTGCACAAATGGTATCATTATCATGGTGATTAAACAAATAGACAGAGATTATCCGGAGGAGTTCATGTTTAGGGCCATGCTAGGAAAAAGATAGAAGAAAAGAGCTCACTCGTATTATTTTTGGAAAAGAAAGGTAAGATCAAGCAGACGGCGGCCGTCATCAAGCACTAGGGTCTTCATCACTTCCGGGTAGCCATCTTCCACAAGCCAAGTCCCTATCGGACGGTCTATATTGCTCGGCGTGGGAATCCCCTTCCCTCTTCTTTTTCTCCGGCTTGCTTCTCGATTTCTCTCTTCTTCCTGTCCGTACCGTAAAAGAATCTCATATTACAAAACGAACCCTCCTGTACTTGACATATATGCATACACTAACGTCAAAGGTCTGCATACGCGCCTAGATATAAATTGCTGCTATATATATCGATAGTAGTAATAAATTACATAAATCACATTGTCGGAATAATGAATTGCCTATTAGGACAAGGATTTCGTCCCATCAATGTATGCCCGCTGGAGAATAATTTTAATTTATGATGAAACCAAAGGAATCGGTTGGAGAATTGAGCAATTACGTCAAAGGATGGGCGTGCAGCCGGGAAAAGGATTTTTTGGGGGAGCTTTAGCTATCGCAGGAAAGAGCCGTCGACACGTCTCCTATGCAAACCAAACCGCCTTACATCGGCCTCCACCGTTGCATCCGCATTTTTCTTCCTCCTTCGTTCCCATCTCTCTCCCCCTTTCAAGAAAGAAGAGGAAAAAAAGATATTATATATATCATATATATCGCTACATATATGCGTGTGTATATATATATTATATATATAAAAATTTTCGCTTTCCTTGCTGCGATATATACTCTCTACTTCACACGATACCGCCGAGAATTCTTGGATTTCCAGAAGCCCCGAATCGGCGAGCGAATCCCCTCCTCACCTCCCCGTCCAGCCGTCGTCCTCTCCTCCCTTATCGATCCGGCCGCTGAATTCGTCTTCCTCTCGCTCGCTCCTTCTACCCTGCGAAGCAGGTAACGATCGATAGGCGGCGATAATCCGTTGATACTGTTATTAACCGCCGCCCCCGGCCGGGGCCCCTGCTTTCCGTCACATCGTGGAAGGTTTATCTCGGCCTCCTGCATTCATCTTCCTTGGCCGGTTGCTTCCCTTTCCTTGATGCCTTTTGCAATCTGCAGCAGGCGCCGAGTTCGTTGCACCGAGATAGCTTGCTAGAGGATATACAGAGACATCTCGGCTAGCAGTAGCTCTGGAGGACCTTATACCAATGGTAAAATTCCTTTCTTCTTTTTCTTCTTCTTCTTCTTCCTCCTCCTCCTCTTCTTCTTCTTTTGCGATTGAGTAGATCGATGCTTGCAAGTGTATTTTGCGCAGGTGTAGATCGATGCGAATGGTAGATTGAGCTGATGATGAAGTCTAGGTGTAGCTGTGTATAGACTTGCATTTGATTATTTGGAGGAGACGACGGCGATGGCGATGATGGTGTGGCTGTTGTGTGTGTTCATTCATGGGCGGAGATGATGATGCGTCTTGTTTGGTGCAGGTGATGGTGAGCGTGGCGGCGAGCCCGAGCCCGATGGTGCGGTCGGAGGAGGACCTGGGCCCGCCGTGGCTGCGGCCGCTGCTGGGCACGAGCTTCTTCGTGCCGTGCCGGATGCACCCGGAGCTGAGCAAGAACGAGTGCAACCTCTTCTGCCTCGGCTGCACCGGCGACGCCCTCTGCGCCTACTGCCTCCCGGCCCACCGCGACCACCACGTCGTCCAGGTCAGCGATCGATCAATCAGCCAGCAAATGAATTATATTCGATCCCCTTTCTTCTCCTTTTTCTTCTTCTTCTTTGCTGCCGGCCGGCCGCCGCCGCTGACCGAAGCGCATGTTGTCGCCATGCTGCAGATACGGCGGTCGTCGTACCACAACGTGATCCGGGTGTCGGAGGTGGGGAAGCTGATCGACATCTCGCACGTGCAGACGTACGTGATCAACAGCGCCAAGATCGTGTTCCTCAACGGCCGGCCGCAGGCCAGGCCCGGCAAGGGCGTCACCAACACCTGCGAGATCTGCTGCCGGAGCCTCCCGGACTCGTTCCGCTTCTGCTCCCTCGGCTGCAAGGTGAGCGCCGAACCCCTTCCCGCCCCATCTTCTTCTTCCTTTCTCTCTTCTCTTCCTTCTCCCTTCCAGCAGCCAGGTTCCCTTGGTTCTTTCTTTTCTGTTCCTCTCTCTATCTCTATCCTCTCTCTCTACCTTTCCCTCTCTCCCTCTCTCTCTCTCCTCTCTCTAAAAGACTGTAGGGCAAGTAGCGTCGTTTTTGTCTGAGGCTGGGCGTGGAGGCCAGGGACATTAGGGGGCACAGCAAGGGCAGCTCGCGCGCGTCCACCTGTGGGGGGAAAGCTGCCGAATCCCACCGCGGAAAGGGAAGGGTTGCCAGGCATCAGGTTTGCCGAGCTCCATTTTTCTATGGCTCCCGCCTCCCGGCATGGGCGGGTAACCACCGAATGGGCGATGGCAACCTGCATTGGCCTGCCGGCCTTGAGAGGAATAACCTGGGCCTCCTGCCTGCCTCAATCACGAATGCACATTGGTGGTTTGCGACGTGGCGTGGCGCACATTTTAGTTGTGCAGGCAGCCAATTCGGTGCAAAGTTTAGTGCAAGAGGGATCATTCAGAAACACAAGAATTGGCTGTGACAATGCAGAGCTCCTACACAAAAGTCCACATCATGGAGCACTTCTTAAGGTTCATCAGGAGCCCTAAGAAAACTTTCTCATTTTTCGTTAAGGCGAGAAGAAAAACAATTAATTTAGAGTAACTTCTTTGATACTATACATTAATTTGTGCTGAGGAAGGTACAACCAGTAGCTTTCTCGTAGCATATAGACTTATTATGTTAGGAACTAATAAAGTCCCCCAGGCTCCAAACAGTTGTGGTCCCTCCAGAAAAAGGTAGCGCTTATGATCACATTTTGGAACCGTCTGCAAACTCCAGAGCTTCTTATTGAGATTCTAGTGAGAACTTGTTTTTCTGCAAAATTCTTGCATTTCAAAAGGTTTGCCCCCTCACCATGCCATATGTGCATGGTAAGTTTGGTTTTCTAGGGTTTTTCTTTTTCCTGTGACATTCTACGGATATTGTCTCAATTATTGTCCTTTGAAATCTGGGTGCGTTGTTACGTGCACAGCCGTTCAATGCAGCCAAAATGGGTCCACATGCCTCCCATTCTATAGCCCATTTCCATCAAGAATGGTGCTTCAAATAGAGGCCAGACCATACATGGATCACTTGCAAGAATGTAGGCAACACACTCAGGCTCAAATCACAATCCCTGCAAAAAAAATTAACAATGGCATCTTACCCAAATGTAGCAAGCAAGAAACTAAGCTTGCCTTAGTAAACTATTAATCTATCTGATTTTTGCACTAGGCACACTATGTATAAAGTTGCCCTAGGAGTTGGAGCTCTCACTGTTCTAGTTTAGAATAAAGCTGCTTTCAGGGGAGTAGGTAGACTTGAGACATCAGCTACTCAGGATCTTCCATCAAGAATGCACTTCTTTTTCGTTTCCCTTTTTCTTTTAAGAAGAATAGGTTATATAGTTAACCCCCTATCACTTAGAAAGGATGGAAAGAGTGTGCGTTATCCGGATAAAGTTGACTTTCTTTGGAAGTGATGTTCTACCAAATCACCTTGTTTGTTTGTCGGGTTTGGGGTGCAAATATAGCTATCACAAGTATGGTTTTGTTGATTCTTGCAAATCTTAGTGGTATCTGCTGGTTTACCAAAGAGAAAAGAGTGTGTTTTAGTCTGATGGTAAGGGTTAATTAGGTCATGAAACACCTGAATTACCCATAATATCTCTCGTTGTGAACTGCATTCTTTCCTGCAAATTAAAAATAGGTGATTTGCTTTTTTGCATCCGAAGCGGACCACATTCATAGAGAGAGGAATACTGGTGATGTCTATTTCAGTGCGAAACCATTGGCTAGGCATATGCAATGCTGCCTGTTGGTTTTGAGACTGTCTTTTCAGAACTAGAGGAGGTCATTATGTGATTTAATTTGCAAGCTCTAGAAAGAGCAGGAAAGCTAATCGACGTCAGTTGGACAAGGAGTTGATGTGCTCCATGTTTGCACATAGTGCAATGACGACAGATCCATGGATAACAATACGCTCCATCATGGAGGGCTTAGCTTCCTTTCCTCTTCTTTTAATTTTCCACACGTCCTCATCAGCTCACTTCACCGATTCCCTTCGACAGCTACTCTTGTGGCCGTGGAAAATGCAGAGCCAAATTTCATTATTCCGCTAATCAGTCTCATTTCTAGTGTCTTGATTAAACCACCTGCAATGATTCGCTGATCGACGAATGGCCTGTTCCTGCCGTGTGTGTGATTTTCAGCTGGGAGGGATGCAGTGGGACCCGAGTCTGACGTTCGCCATTCGGCCGAAGCGTGGGCAGGGCTCCGGCGACGACGGGTCCGGCTCCGACGACTCGTTCAGCCCCAAGAAGCCCCGGAGGATGGCCGGGTTCGACCTCGGCCGCTTCGACCGGCCGGGGATCCGGTGGTCCGACGACGAAGGCAGCAGGTCCAACAACGGGAGGCCGATCACGCCGGGCACGCCGCCGATCAACCGGTGCCGGCCGTCCAGGAGGAAGGGCATCCCCCACCGCGCCCCCTTCTACGGTTAGCTAGCAGACACACCCGGTGCAAGTGCAACGCACACATCATCAGCCTGCACTTCACTCTTCAGCTTGCACAATGCGTGTCGCTCATCAGTCAGGTCTGAGGAGTGAAGTGATCCAAAAATCAGCTACTGGGTGGTAGGTCACCAGATACAGCTAGGTATAGCCCCTGTTACATATAGCTGTGTATACAAGCATACACAATAATGTAGACGAAAGATATCATCTGTACATGCCAATATATTGACAAAGTTTGTCAAGTATGTGTAGACATAATCTGAAAAGGAGATAGAAACATAGGTAGGGTTTGAATTTTAGCTAGCTTGGGTAGTGTAGTAGCAATCGAGATTGATATGTGAAAAAGGGAATAAGCATCATCATGTATTTGTCTCGGTTTGTAGTGTCTGGCTGCTTGCCTCTCCACCACCCAACGCGTTTATTAGCGTTGTGGTGTGAAGCTAAAAGTTTTTGTTTTTTAATCTTAATCTCCTGTTTAGGGGCTTAATAATATGTATACACAGTGTATATGTGTGTGTGTGTGTGTGTGTTTCTGTACTTGAGAGAAAAAGGAAGAAAGGGGGAGAAATAATTGATGCCTTGTGGTGTGTATGTAGTAACTTAATTGGGATTTGCAAAAATCTCTGTAAATTCATGACTGAAAACAGATTAAATGCTGTTTAATTTCTTCAGCCCTGTTTTGTGGCATGATCGAACCGGTCCTGCTTCTGATAGAGTGATGGTAGGCAGGTATCCGTCATCTAGTACTCCATGTCACATCTTATCATCTATGGAGCGGGTACTGAACGGGAAGAAAACGATGGTGGAATAGAAGCCTAGAACATTAACAAGACGACTCTGAATTCGGAACAGCGTTGCCGGTATGCGCCGCTGTCACGTCGTCCATTCCTGCAACGGCATTGGTTCGGTGAGGCATGGCACAAAGGTCTGCTACTACTGCTGCTCTGTCTCTCACACACAAGGTTACAACAACACATAGATGAATGGTAGTAAGCTGCTACGGCATTGGTTTGGTGTGAAGAAGGCCGTGTGTTTTGCTTCCATCAAGAAAGGTACCCGGCCAGTCCAGTTGGGCCACCCTCGAGAGGACTGGCCGGAGAAATGATGGGATCGCAACGTTGCATCGGTGACAAGGACCGAAATGCGAGGCTCGTCGGGGCAGAACTTGCTGGGCAATTTTATGGGTCCCTAGTCCCTTTGCGCATCTCTCTCGCAGCCAGAGTATGAACTCTCAGTTTAGGGGGCGTTTGTTTCCCTGACGAGGTGAGCCCGGCTCACTCCTACCTGATGTTTGTGGTCGATTGAACCAATATTAATAGGCTGCGCTAATATGTGTTGTACTGAAATGAAATTAAAAATACAAGTACCAAGTTTGCATATATATTTGCCTGAATTGGTAGTGTAGTACTTAATTTTATGCCTTAATCACTCCGGCTAAGGCATTTGCATGAAACCAACTCGCCCTAAGGGCCAAATTAACACAAAAATAATTCTTACAATATATTTTATATGTAGAAATAATTCACTAATTTATATTTCTTTATTCTCCTACAATGTTACAAGTCAGGTTATATTTTTCAGTAAAATATGTTCACCTAGGTTTGAATTTCCAACTTGATATGGTGCTCGTATTCTTTAATCACAATACATGCGGAGGTTTACATGCGTGCACGCATACTCACCCTAGTAAAACCATCCCGTCTGAGCATTTCGAGAGGTTGGACTGGTAAATCTTAAAATTGACGAAATCACGTCTTGCTTTCGTATGTATACTGAGTTAAGAATTCAAATAAAGTGGATGTGAAACCTACTAACTCGGAGTATAGATGGTGTGATAAACAACGGTAAAAATGGATGGGCAACATTGCAACAAATTAACCACCAACGAACCCAACGATCCTCCCAAAGTCCCAACTCCCAACCTGCGAACAGGTACGGGCGAGCAGCAACACATCGCTGCCCTGCCTGGAGTAACAAGTCACGCGCACGGCGCGCGCTTCGTCCGTGCCCAGCAGAGAGGATACCGTGCATGACGGCGGCGGGGAAGGGAAGTGGCCGTGACCGTGAAAAAGGTGCCTTGGCGGAGCAGTCAGCCGCCGGAGCCGCTCGCGTCGCCGTCCGGCCTGACAGCTCGGCGCGGCCGGACAACCTTTTCGGCAGGAAGAGCTCCTCGGCGTTAGAAATCGTCATCAGAAAAGAATGCACGGGTGCCACACCGCCTTTTGGGCTCAGTATTGTTGCCAACTGGGCTTCGCTCGTGCCCCATCCGGCCCATGAAGCCCAATTACAGGCCCATGGAAACGTAATCCCAACGGGCCCAAACCTCACCGCCACGCACCTTCAAATCCGCCTTCCACACCGGAACAGACCTCGCATCCCCCATTCCCCCAGCTCCCACTCCCGCAGCGCCGCTAGGGTTTAACAACCATGGCCGCCGCCGCCGCGCGGAGGCTCCTCTCCAGCCGCGCCTCCTCCTCCCTCTCCTCGCTCCTCCGCCGCGCGCCTGCGGCGGGGGCGGCTTCCGCCGAGCAGTCCATGCTGCTGCGCTCAGCCGCCGTCGCGGCGGCCTCCCGCCTCGGCTTCCCTCGCGGGATGGCGCGTCGGCCGGGCGGGGACGGGTACTCCCCGATGCGGTCCGGCGGCGGGGGCGGGGACCGCGCGCCCACCGAGATGGCGCCGCTGTTCCCCGGCTGCGACTACGAGCACTGGCTCATCGTCATGGACAAGCCCGGCGGGGAGGGCGCCAACAAGCAGCAGATGATCGACTGCTACGTCCAGACGCTCGCCAAGGTCCTCGGAAGGTACGGCGCGTGCTACCATGTAACCCCGCCTTTAAACAGAGGAGTGGGTTGGGTTTTGGGAAGTAATCTGACGATGTTTTTTCTCTGGCGCAGCGAGGAGGAGGCGAAGAGGAAGATCTACAACGTCTCGTGCGAGCGCTACTTCGGGTTCGGGTGCGAGATCGATGAGGAGACGTCCAACAAGCTCGAGGGTTCGTTCGATCTATGCTCCGTCACGTGTCACTTTACTGCCCTTTGGTTAAATTTGAATTTTGACCTGTATCTGATGCCGTGTTGTTTTGTGGTGTGTGCGCTACAGGGCTCCCTGGTGTTCTCTTTGTGCTCCCGGATTCGTATGTTGATCCTGAGTACAAGGACTATGGAGGTAGCTTTCTTCTCTTCCGCTGTTGATATGGTTTTTGGTTAGGATTCACTGTTTCATTGTTTATGTCTGACTTTAGATGGTAGGTTCTCTGTAGTATATTTAGTGTAGCTTTTGAAGCGCATACACGTCTTTTATCCTTTCACCAGCTACTGTTATGGTATACATTTCAGTACTATGTCATGAGAGGCCTAATCCTATGCCATTGATATTCTAGTCCATCTTGGCAAAGCTGTGAAGCCTCACCAGGCAATGCCCAGCTTTGAATGCTAATGGACTAATACCAATTGTCTCTCTAACGGTTCTGCACCTCAATGAAATGGGGCTCAGATCAGTAGGGATGAGACATTACTATCACGTTTTTGCTAGATGCTTCTATATTTTTTTTCTTCAGTAATGGAACCAGATACTATAGTTTTAACCATGCTAATCATCTAGTCCATCTTGGCAAAGCGTGATGCCTAGTTGGCAATGTCTTGCTTTGAATGCTAATGGACTAATAACAGTTTTCTCTCTTAACGGTTCTGCACCTCAATAAAATGGGGCACAGATCAGTAGGGATGAAACATTTTTGTTTTTCATTTTCACCAAGTCTTCGTCATTTTTAGGCTTTTATTGTTTTGTCTTTGGTAGTTCATCCAGTGACCATTCTTAATCATGCTGGTCTTCTAGTCCATCTTGGCAAAGCATGGAGCTTAGTCAGCAATGTCTTGCTTTGAATGCTAATGGACTAATAACAATGGTCTCTCTAACGGTTCTGCACCTCAATAAAATGGGGCACAGATCAGTAGGGATGAAATATCTGTTTTCATTTTCACCATGTCTTTATCATTTTAGGCTTTTATCTGTTTGTCTTTGGTCGCACAACCAGTGACCTTTCTTAAGCATGCTGATCTTGCAGTCCATCTTGGCAAAGCATGGAGCTTAATAAGCAATGTCTTGCTTTGAATGCTAATGGACTAACAACAAGTGTCTCTCTAATGGTTCTGCACCTTAAAATGAAATGGGGCACAGATCAGTAGGGATGAAGCAATGCAATGAACAATTATTATGAAAGACAATGTTACTTGGATTTGTGAGTAATAGTTGTTGTTGAACCTTGTGTTAAATGTGGTCCACATATTTTGCTGAGTTGTTGCTTATCTCGTTTAGTCCATCTTGGCAAAGTAAGGTAGTCATTTTGGCAATGTCTTGTTTTGAATGCTAATGGACTTAAAGCAATTCTCTCTATTGGTTCTGCTCTCCATAGCAATGGAGTTGTGGATCAGTGGAGATGTAACATTAACACATTCATGTTTCACATTGGTTGTTAGTACTTTGCATGCTGTGATTTATCCTTGTTGATTGTTACTCTTGGAAAATTTATTAACCTCCTGATCTTTTTATCTTTCAGCTGAGCTCTTTGTTAACGGTGAGATTGTTCAGAGGCCCCCGGAGAGGCAGAGGAGGGTTGAACCAGTGCCACAGAGAACTGCAGATAGACCTAGGTACAATGACAGGACCCGCTATGCCCGTAGGAGGGAGAACCAGCGATGAGCTGATCAAAGACCAGTAATAACAAGCCAGGGGTGGTTTCAGCTCTCAAATTAAAGGATAATATTACATCTACTGAAACGGGCCATTTTCAGTTGCACGTGCACTTTATTCACTCTAGAATATTTGTTATCTGGGTGCTTGTGTTGTGCTCTGTAATTACAAGAGATTGAAAGTACCTGGTTTGACATGCATTGCTACTAGCACACTTCAGCAGCCATTTGCACTTGTAAATTCTTTTGGTGATCGAAGTTGTGACTTGTCAGTGCCCTCATAAACTAAGAAATGCAGTGATCATTTGTTTGAGTGCAATGATCAGCACCATGCAAGAATTGTTTCACTGTTGGGAAGCCTCGGCTTAGCTCGTTCAGCTGGTCTGAACGTACCAAACATCGCCACTGAGAGTTGGTCGCTCATGAAGCATAATTGTCTAGTAAACTTATCTGAAATTGCAACCCGTCCCCCGGCCTTTGCATGCATGCAGGACTGTTGTGACGGATCAATCAAATTGTCCTCGTATCCGGTGATCCCCATTAGGGAAGGAAGCCAAAAGGGAAGCATCAATAAAGTCGAGGGAAAAATAAAAAAGGCCTTCGCACAACATCTAGTGTGCACTTGCAATTTTCCTCAATTTCAGTTTGAGAGATTGCTGACCCCGCTCACCGCGAGGTGTGCCACCGCTGCCGGAGAACAGCTTATCACTGTGATTTGCTCCATCTAATTAAACGGTATGGTACTAAATGGTAAAACTGTTATTTATTGGCCCAGCGACCAAAAGCCCACTAGTAAGTTTTGCTTGGCGCGTTGGGCTGGGCTGCCCACGGAGCCCTCACACTCTCACAGTTTCATGGGGCTCTCTTTTGCTTCTTTTTTATTTTCTTTTGTTGGGTTCACACAAGTCTAGCCGAGTTCCTCTCAAAGTTACTGAAACAAGAAGCCGTGTACAGAATATCCTTTCGTTATTTCGAAACATATGGTTTGATTCGGTGATGTCTAAAAAGTTAATTTCTGTTCATTTATTTTTTTGGGTAATTTTACAAAGGCGCTTCGAAATACGAATGTACCAAAAAAACATTCTATGCCACCAAACCTTCGTACCATCTTTAGGAAATTTAGAATGCGACTTGGAAGGTTCAGTGGGATTGTCTTTGAAGTTTGGACATGCGTAATGAGTCGATGATTTACGATTTTCTGTCGTTTCAGGTCATGGTTGCCTCCATGGTCGTTTTAGGAAAGCCAAAAAAAACAGCAATAAAGTGGAAAAAAATGGCTTCGGCACAAGCATGTAGTGTGCGCTATGCAATTACATCAGTTTGGTTTGAGAGATTGCTAACCCCACTCACCGCGAGGTGTGCCTGTGCTACCGGAGAACAGCTTATCAGTGTGATACGTTTCATCTAGTCAAACGGTATGGTACTAAATCATGAAATAGTAATTTGTTGGCCCAGCTACCAAAAGCCCACTAGCAGAGTTTTTGCGACACGCCGTTGTTGGGTATGTCATCGGGCCTCTTTGTGTCGGTTATTTTCAAGCCAGGCTGGTCAGGCCGGACCGGGCTAAATTTGCTCAGGTCTTGACTAACTTTTTTTTCACCTTTATATATACACCATAAAGTACCTGAAGAGCAGTGAGTAAGAAGCAATTGGGCAATCTTCCTGCTGCCTTTTCAATCGCTGCCCAGGAACAAGGGGAGTCAAGCATTGCCAAAGAGCCGACTGGAAGCACAATTCAATTTTATCTTTTTTGTATCAAAATAATTTAAATGTCAAAATAGAAAAAAAGGGCTACTAACATCGCTTGATTAAGTCACGACTTACGAGGTTTGTTTTGATTCTTTGAGCTTACATATGAATATATGCTCTTGATGGATTGTAGTTGCTCCGTTTCGCTATATATTGTTGACCTTTAGAGAATATATAGGTATGTTTGATAGAGATCCTACTATTTCTGATTCAATGTGAAGTGATTATGTACCGAGAAGTGATCCTCTAAATAAAATTATCTATGGTTCTCTAGGTTAAATTTAAGTATAAAGTGATTCTGAACGGGAAGTTAATTATGATAAGTTACTTTTTTCAGCTTGCTGTCTTTCGGTTCATTTTAGAGAACCACTTCATGATATTAGTCTAGAAATACTTCACTGCAAAAGATTGTCTAGAAGAGCTTTTCTTGGGTGGGAAGTTGTGTCAAAACAGCTATGTATCTCATAAGTTTTGATCCCCTAAATATAAATAATGTGTTGTAGGATGAAAAATTCATTGTATACCCCTAATTAAATAATTTGACAGAAGAAAGTTAGTTATACCAATTTAATAGAGATATGAATACCAAGTCACATCTATTTTCATAAAACTCAATACTTCGTTGGTCAATGCAAATGTACAGTGAAATAAAGAAAATAGCGTATATGTATTTTAAAGGTGTATTTGTGCTAGCCAAGTAGACAACATGGTAGGGCAAAGTTTTCAAGTAAGGGGGTGTTTGGATCCCCGGGCTAAATTTTAGCCCCTGTCACATCGAATGTTTGGACACTAATTAGGAGTATTAAACATAGACTAATTACAAAATCAATTTCACAACCCCTAGGCTAAATCGCGAGACGAATCTATTAAGTCTAATTAGTCCATGATTTGACAATATGGTGCTACAGTAAACATTCGCTAATGATGGATTAATTAGGCTTAATAGATTCGTCTCGCGATTTAGTCTAGGGGTTCTGCAATTAGTTTTGTAATTAGCTCATGTTTAGTCCTCCTAATTAGCATCCGAATATCCAATGTGACACGAACTAAACTTTAGCTGTAGGATCCAAACACCCTATAAGAAGAAGCAAATAATGTGCTAACAGAGCATTTATATTGAAAATATATATCGTAGAAAATCTAGCCGCGCTATTAGCACAGGTCAACTTGCTAGTCAGTAATGAAATGTAGCTAAAAGGTGTACACATGCATGCATGCAGCTATAGCCGTGCACCAGACCTGTCTTTCACTTCGTTGGAAATTTCTCAAGGCAAGGGGGGCCATGGCCCAACTTAGCCTCCACTTAGCTCCGCCAGTGCCACCAAAGCCCGCATACTCTCTAGAAATTTAGAATGCGAGTTGGAAAATTCAGTGGGACTGTCTTTGGACACGCGTGATGTGTCAATGCCGATGATTTGCGGCTCTCTGTCGTTTCAGGTCATGGTTTCCTTGCCTCGGTCGTTTTATGAAAGTTAAAAAATGAAGCAGCAATAAAGTGAAAAAAAACAATTGCCTAAGCACAGCATGTAGTGTGCGCTATGCACAGCATGTAGTGAGCGCTATGCAATTACATCAGTTTGGTTTGAGAGATTGCTAACCTCACTCACCGCGAGGTGTGCCTGTGCTACCGGAGAACAGCTTATCAGTGTGATACGTTTCATCTAGTCAAACGGTATGGTACTAAATCATGAAATAGTAATTTGTTGGCCCAGCTACCAAAAGCCCACTAGCAGAGTTTTTGCGACACGCCGTTGTTGGGTATGTCATCGGGCCTCTTTGTGTCGGTTATTTTCAAGCCAGGCTGGTCAGGCCGGACCGGGCTAAATTTGCTCAGGTCTTGACTAACTTTTTTTTCACCTTTATATATACACCATAAAGTACCTGAAGAGCAGTGAGTAAGAAGCAATTGGGCAATCTTCCTGCTGCCTTTTCAATCGCTGCCCAGGAACAATGTTAATGATAACAATTTTGTAAGATTGATCGCGGGTCTGTGGGATGCTTATTTCATGAACTTATTTGTTGGCTCCACTGTCGAATTCGTACCTAATACCAAATTGTTTAACAGTTGGGAAGCCTCAGCTTCAGTTCTAGTAATCTTGTAGCTCGTCTTCAGCTGGTCTGAACATACCTTAAGAGCAAACATCTCCACGGAGAGTTGGTAGTGGTACTTGGAACTGTCCCACCAAAATTTCCTATGATGTACGAGCAATCAAAATCTGTATGTTACTTAAGAAGACAGTGTATTAGGCGTGCATGTATAGCCTAGCAGCCTAGCTTATACCTGGCCGCCCAAGCAACCAGTAGACAGCTACTTCATTAGAAGATGCACACAAGGTTCTAAGTCCCTTACTACTGGCCAATAATCCAAGCTTATCTTTTGTACTACAAAACTATTATTGCAATAAAGATGGAGCCACCCTTTGTATAACGGAAATATTGTTGTAATAAAGAATTGTTCTTGTGCTTTTGCTTAAAACGAGGGCCGTGAGAGAGATTGATCCCGCCACTGAGGAAGTATAATTTTAACTTATCGCATACTCCAATGGACAGAGTATCAAAAACTTGGTGGCCTGTCTACTCAACTTCTTTGAGGCCAGGTTTGGCAGCCCATGAACGGTTACAGGCTAGGAACTGTATCAGGTTATGTATCAGGTTAGGAATCAGTGGATCCGACCCTTTCACTCATTCTAGGCTAGGAATGAATCCGGAGGTGAGGAGATAGGGTTCCAATCCGGATCAAAGAGTGTGGGAGGATTCCAATCAGTGGATCCGACCCTTTCGCTCATTCTAGGCTAGGAATGAATCCGGGGGTGAGGAGATAGGGTTCCAATCCGAATCAAAGAGTGTGGGAGGATTCCAATCCAGACCCGTTTTCCTTCCAAGCCAGACAAAAAAAATAGCACTTTCATTGCAAGGCTAGTTTCAAATCGAGCCACTTCAAGCCACCCGAAACGGGCCTCATTCCGGACCAAACCGCGGAAAACGAACGGGATGAAATGATATAAAAGGCCTCGGAACGAACGGGATGAAATGATATAAAAGGCCTCGGCAAAACATGTAGTGTAATGTGCACTATGTAATTTTTATCATTTTCAATTAGAGATAATGCTGACCCCACTCACCGCGAGGTGTACCACTGCTCGGAGAACAGTGCTCCGAACAGTGCTTATAACTGTAATATGCTCCATCTAATTAAACGGTATGGTACTAAATGATAAAATGGTTATTTATTGGCCCAGCGACCAAAAGCCCACTAGTAGAGTTTAGCTTGGCGCGTTGGGTTGGGCTGCCCTCGCTCGGGTTGGGCTCCATCTTTTGCTTCTCTATTTTTGTTTTTCTTTTTTTGGGTGCATACATGCTAGCCGAGTTCCTCTCATCAAAGTTACTAAAGCAAGAAGCCGTGCACAGAAACCTCCTTTCGTTATTTGAAAGATATAATTTGATTCGGTGAAGTCTAAAAAAATTTGTTTTTGTTCATATTTGTTGGGTATACATGGTAATTCATGGTAACACGGAATTGGACAAAGGTGCTTTGAAATACAAATGTAGCAAAAACATTCTATGCCACCAAGCAGTGGCGGAACTAGGATTAAAGTCAAAGAGGGGCCAATTTCATCATAATCTCAACAACTACATAACTCAAGTGTACTATGTTATGTAAGCGCAAATTATGTGCATTAAAATATTATTACTAGCTTGAAAAAAGCAATCACATATGTCAAGGTCTCAAGGAGAATCGGCAAATAAAATGGATACTAAGCAAAGTATGTGCATTGAAATATTGTAACTAGCTTGAAAACACACATTCTATTATCTTAATACAATAGTATTAAAGAAGCCACCACGTTCGCCGAGAGAGTTTAGAAATTACCACGTCAATCCAAAAAAGAGAAGAGTATACACCGTTTGATTTTATGAAGATCTGTCTAAACTAGCTCAAAGAATCCATACCAAACAAAACAATAAATATGCCTAAATTCGGAATTAAAAAAATAGAACACGATTCCTATACGGATTGGATCCAAATTACTGATATATGCCATCTATATTCAGCTATTAGTTAACCATATATCTCGAAGACCTAATTTGGCAAGCACGTGGTACTCAAGAGCCTACCAAGCATGCTGTTGTGCCGGTGTAGGTGATGTCCACACGCTATTTACCATGTGCCACAATGCTATCTATATACGGTCGCAAACACATTCATTTTTGAGACTTCGCCAAATCAGTATAGTGTTATACCATCTATTAAAAACGATACCACGTTCGCCGAGGCATCTAAAAATTCCCACGTTAATTAAAAAACGACATACACCATTGGATTTTAGGATTTTATGAAGATCTAATGATTTAAACTAACCTAAAGAATCCATACGGCTTGTAAATAGCTATAATTTCGGAACTAAAAAATAAATATGGAACTACATGGAAGATGCATGTGCTAACTCAAGACATCTCGCACTCTCGCGTTAGCATTCGGGGACGTACCAATGATGACAACTATGTGTATTAGTATTAGGATTTAAGAAACCAATTTGAGATTTTTGGGACAGCGAACAACAAAAAGAAAAAAATCAGCACCCTCCATGCATATCTAATACACTTAATCATTAACCAATTCACATTTTTTTTTAAAAAAAATTGATTCTAGACAATAAGGTAAGCCTAAATTATATTTATAGATATATACGATATAACATATTACTCTTTGGACCCTTTCAGTTTGGACAAAAAATGTCATGTAGGTTCCGGGCAACATCTGCTTCTTTTATCCCTTTATAAATAATGTTTACTGCAATTTTACCTGCAAAAGAATGTTTACTGAATTTTATATATAATTGACTCGAGTCATAGATCCCTTAATAAGCATTAGTGTTTGCTTCCGGTTGAGTCTCCATGCTCAAATCAACAACGACGCACAAATGTAAATCACGATGATGGCCTAGAGACCCAAGGAGCGGTGCGAACATGAATCACGATATGTGATGGTGCTGCCATAGCAAAGTAGCAACCGCGACCGCGTTGCAGAAGAGCAACGGTGCAATCATGGAGCTCGTGAGGAGAGAAGAGTAGCGACACGGTGCTTGGCTGTTGGTATTTCTTAACGTTCATGAATAAATCCGTAAGTGCACGGATATACCACTATAGCACTTCACCCAGAGAGTATTCAGGGTATCATATATTTCTCAGGGAATGGAGGTGTAAAGGTCTTCTAACTAGTTTACCCAAGGATAAGAGATAGAATGGTATGGGTAGTGTGGTTGTCTAAGGATAAGACTCTCGGTAGGATAAACTCGGTTACTAAGCGTTTACTTCGGGGCACCGGTTCACACCTGGTCTGCCAAGTGCCTCCGACTTTTAGCTCTACTCCGTACCCGAACGGGGAGGACTGCAAAGGACGGACAGGGCTGTCACCAACTTCCGCCTACCTTATTCTAAACCATGGAGCATGGAGCAAACAAAGGTAACCTCTAGCCTAGACACCACGTCTATGTTATCAATTATTACTCTAGCGTTGCGCAGGATTATCCGTCTTTATCAGGAGTCCTCTACTAGAAGAATCGCTACAAAAGCGAACAATGAACCTGTAAACGAATAGCAACAAAAGATTAGCCTTACCAATGAGCTCACCCTTGAAGACGAACTTGAATACTTACTCGAAAGGAGGTTCGTATCCAACGAGGTACAAGGTAGAGTGAGGCTGACAAGTCCGGCTCTTCTCTTCTCCATCTCCTCACACACTCCCTATCCTATACTACAAGAGTAGGCTAAGTGGTAGAGTCCCTCTTCTCTCTTCTCCTTCTTCTTGTGTTGTGTGTGTTGAATGGAGGAGGGGGTCCTTTATATAGTGGAGAGGGAGCCTTGGGAGAGTGGAGATCCTCATGGAATATTCCTTTATTCCCTCCACTTGTGAAGGAACCGACATCCAGGTACATTGCTTCGCGCCAAACCACCGCAACCACTTTCAGGAAGGCGGTGGGAGAATCCACGTGGAAGATGGGTGTGAGCGGGCTCACTGGGGGTTCGGCCGAACCCAGATCAGGCCTGCTCGCAACCGCCTTTCTCCGGTGGACCACCAGGTGGGTCTAGGTGCTGGACGTTTGGGCCTACCTTCGGTTTGGCTAGTTTGCTTTGTCATGTGGACCCTTCTTTCCCTTGGGCTTGTGTAGATTGTCGTGTTGTATGTTTCTTCTTCATTTAAGCCCATTTTCTCCCTCTATACACCTATGGGTTCCTGTATACAATATTTCACCAAAGCTTGTGGAAATAGTTAGAATATAGCTGCTATCTCTAATTTGGTGATTGTTATAGAGTTATTTGATATAGGAGTTGACGGTTGAGTTTTGTTATAAGGACCGTCAACAATGGCCATGGTGAAGTGGCAATAAGACCCGATCTTGGGAGACAATATACAGAGTGACGACAATGGTTGGGAGGAGTGAAGAGCAATGGCCAACCTACGAGCAAGGAGAGAAGAAGAGACATGAGATATTCGAGTTGTTGGGAGCGGCGACCTGCAACAGACACTAGAAGAGGAAAGATAAATGGAGTTGATTTTGAGTTTCCAAAAAATCCACAAAACAAATAAGTTCTCTCTCGACCCTCTCCAAGCTCCAAGCAATGAAGCTAGAACTTCAAGACGCATGGTCACGCGGTTGGATATGTCCAAAACAAAGAAGGCTCGCAAATCAGCAAATGAAGTTATCTCAATTAAGCCTGTTCATGATGACAAAGCTTGGTGAGCGCTATGCACAGGAGTGAAGCAGCACCATTGACATATGGAGATGGGTGGAAAATAAGATGTGGCTCTTGACAGGGTTGGTGACAAAGCAAACCATGTTGAAAAAGGCAAGCAGATGTACGAACTTTGCCTCCGGGCTCTAGCATGTAGGTGGCTTCACCCGGACGCTCTTGCTTGGTTAAGTTTGGATGACAGACTAACAGACGCCCCCACACACACTTGATCTGCTTTGATTGAGAAGATGAGGTAAGGCAGGTAAGGAAGAAGCACATGAAAGGCCACAACTATTGGACATGTAGGCATGCATCGGTGAGACGGTGAGCATGAGGAATCAGAACACGTTAGAGGATGCTACAAGGGGAGTCAAGCATTGCCAAAGAGCCGACTGGAAGCACAATTCAATTTTATCTTTTTTGTATCAAAATAATTTAAATGTCAAAATAGAAAAAAAGGGCTACTAACATCGCTTGATTAAGTCACGACTTACGAGGTTTGTTTTGATTCTTTGAGCTTACATATGAATATATGCTCTTGATGGATTGTAGTTGCTCCGTTTCGCTATATATTGTTGACCTTTAGAGAATATATAGGTATGTTTGATAGAGATCCTACTATTTCTGATTCAATGTGAAGTGATTATGTACCGAGAAGTGATCCTCTAAATAAAATTATCTATGGTTCTCTAGGTTAAATTTAAGTATAAAGTGATTCTGAACGGGAAGTTAATTATGATAAGTTACTTTTTTCAGCTTGCTGTCTTTCGGTTCATTTTAGAGAACCACTTCATGATATTAGTCTAGAAATACTTCACTGCAAAAGATTGTCTAGAAGAGCTTTTCTTGGGTGGGAAGTTGTGTCAAAACAGCTATGTATCTCATAAGTTTTGATCCACTAAATATAAATAATGTGTTGTAGGATGAAAAATTCATTGTATACCCCTAATTAAATAATTTGACAGAAGAAAGTTAGTTATACCAATTTAATAGAGATATGAATACCAAGTCACATCTATTTTCATAAAACTCAATACTTCGTTGGTCAATGCAAATGTACAGTGAAATAAAGAAAATAGCGTATATGTATTTTAAAGGTGTATTTGTGCTAGCCAAGTAGACAACATGGTAGGGCAAAGTTTTCAAGTAAGGGGGTGTTTGGATCCCCGGGCTAAATTTTAGCCCCTGTCACATCGAATGTTTGGACACTAATTAGGAGTATTAAACATAGACTAATTACAAAATCAATTTCACAACCCCTAGGCTAAATCGCGAGACGAATCTATTAAGTCTAATTAGTCCATGATTTGACAATATGGTGCTACAGTAAACATTCGCTAATGATGGATTAATTAGGCTTAATAGATTCGTCTCGCGATTTAGTCTAGGGGTTCTGCAATTAGTTTTGTAATTAGCTCATGTTTAGTCCTCCTAATTAGCATCCGAATATCCAATGTGACACGAACTAAACTTTAGCTCTAGGATCCAAACACCCTATAAGAAGAAGCAAATAATGTGCTAACAGAGCATTTATATTGAAAATATATATCGTAGAAAATCTAGCCGCGCTATTAGCACAGGTCAACTTGCTAGTCAGTAATGAAATGTAGCTAAAAGGTGTACACATGCATGCATGCAGCTATAGCCGTGCACCAGACCTGCCTTTCACTTCGTTGGAAATTTCTCAAGGCAAGGGGGGCCATGGCCCACCTTAGCCTCCACTTAGCTCCGCCAGTGCCACCAAAGCCCGCATACTCTCTAGAAATTTAGAATGCGAGTTGGAAAATTCAGTGGGACTGTCTTTGGACACGCGTGATGTGTCAATGCCGATGATTTGCGGCTCTCTGTCGTTTCAGGTCATGGTTTCCTTGCCTCGGTCGTTTTATGAAAGTTAAAAAATGAAGCAGCAATAAAGTGAAAAAAAACAATTGCCTAAGCACAGCATGTAGTGTGCGCTATGCACAGCATGTAGTGAGCGCTATGCAATTACATCAGTTTGGTTTGAGAGATTGCTAACCTCACTCACCGCGAGGTGTGCCTGTGCTACCGGAGAACAGCTTATCAGTGTGATACGTTTCATCTAGTCAAACGGTATGGTACTAAATCATGAAATAGTAATTTGTTGGCCCAGCTACCAAAAGCCCACTAGCAGAGTTTTTGCGACACGCCGTTGTTGGGTATGTCATCGGGCCTCTTTGTGTCGGTTATTTTCAAGCCAGGCTGGTCAGGCCGGACCGGGCTAAATTTGCTCAGGTCTTGACTAACTTTTTTTTCACCTTTATATATACACCATAAAGTACCTGAAGAGCAGTGAGTAAGAAGCAATTGGGCAATCTTCCTGCTGCCTTTTCAATCGCTGCCCAGGAACAATGTTAATGATAACAATTTTGTAAGATTGATCGCGGGTCTGTGGGATGCTTATTTCATGAACTTATTTGTTGGCTCCACTGTCGAATTCGTACCTAATACCAAATTGTTTAACAGTTGGGAAGCCTCAGCTTCAGTTCTAGTAATCTTGTAGCTCGTCTTCAGCTGGTCTGAACATACCTTAAGAGCAAACATCTCCACGGAGAGTTGGTAGTGGTACTTGGAACTGTCCCACCAAAATTTCCTATGATGTACGAGCAATCAAAATCTGTATGTTACTTAAGAAGACAGTGTATTAGGCGTGCATGTATAGCCTAGCAGCCTAGCTTATACCTGGCCGCCCAAGCAACCAGTAGACAGCTACTTCATTAGAAGATGCACACAAGGTTCTAAGTCCCTTACTACTGGCCAATAATCCAAGCTTATCTTTTGTACTACAAAACTATTATTGCAATAAAGATGGAGCCACCCTTTGTATAACGGAAATATTGTTGTAATAAAGAATTGTTCTTGTGCTTTTGCTTAAAACGAGGGCCGTGAGAGAGATTGATCCCGCCACTGAGGAAGTATAATTTTAACTTATCGCATACTCCAATGGACAGAGTATCAAAAACTTGGTGGCCTGTCTACTCAACTTCTTTGAGGCCAGGTTTGGCAGCCCATGAACGGTTACAGGCTAGGAACTGTATCAGGTTATGTATCAGGTTAGGAATCAGTGGATCCGACCCTTTCACTCATTCTAGGCTAGGAATGAATCCGGGGGTGAGGAGATAGGGTTCCAATCCGGATCAAAGAGTGTGGGAGGATTCCAATCAGTGGATCCGACCCTTTCGCTCATTCTAGGCTAGGAATGAATCCGGGGGTGAGGAGATAGGGTTCCAATCCGAATCAAAGAGTGTGGGAGGATTCCAATCCAGACCCGTTTTCCTTCCAAGCCAGACAAAAAAAATAGCACTTTCATTGCAAGGCTAGTTTCAAATCGAGCCACTTCAAGCCACCCGAAACGGGCCTCATTCCGGACCAAACCGCGGAAAACGAACGGGATGAAATGATATAAAAGGCCTCGGAACGAACGGGATGAAATGATATAAAAGGCCTCGGCAAAACATGTAGTGTAATGTGCACTATGTAATTTTTATCATTTTCAATTAGAGATAATGCTGACCCCACTCACCGCGAGGTGTACCACTGCTCGGAGAACAGTGCTCCGAACAGTGCTTATAACTGTAATATGCTCCATCTAATTAAACGGTATGGTACTAAATGATAAAATGGTTATTTATTGGCCCAGCGACCAAAAGCCCACTAGTAGAGTTTAGCTTGGCGCGTTGGGTTGGGCTGCCCTCGCTCGGGTTGGGCTCCATCTTTTGCTTCTCTATTTTTGTTTTTCTTTTTTTGGGTGCATACATGCTAGCCGAGTTCCTCTCATCAAAGTTACTAAAGCAAGAAGCCGTGCACAGAAACCTCCTTTCGTTATTTGAAAGATATAATTTGATTCGGTGAAGTCTAAAAAAATTTGTTTTTGTTCATATTTGTTGGGTATACATGGTAATTCATGGTAACACGGAATTTGACAAAGGTGCTTTGAAATACAAATGTAGCAAAAACATTCTATGCCACCAAGCAGTGGCGGAACTAGGATTAAAGTCAAAGAGGGGCCAATTTCATCATAATCTCAACAACTACATAACTCAAGTGTACTATGTTATGTAAGCGCAAATTATGTGCATTAAAATATTATTACTAGCTTGAAAAAAGCAATCACATATGTCAAGGTCTCAAGGAGAATCGGCAAATAAAATGGATACTAAGCAAAGTATGTGCATTGAAATATTGTAACTAGCTTGAAAACACACATTCTATTATCTTAATACAATAGTATTAAAGAAGCCACCACGTTCGCCGAGAGAGTTTAGAAATTACCACGTCAATCCAAAAAAGAGAAGAGTATACACCGTTTGATTTTATGAAGATCTGTCTAAACTAGCTCAAAGAATCCATACCAAACAAAACAATAAATATGCCTAAATTCGGAATTAAAAAAATAGAACACGATTCCTATACGGATTGGATCCAAATTACTGATATATGCCATCTATATTCAGCTATTAGTTAACCATATATCTCGAAGACCTAATTTGGCAAGCACGTGGTACTCAAGAGCCTACCAAGCATGCTGTTGTGCCGGTGTAGGTGATGTCCACACGCTATTTACCATGTGCCACAATGCTATCTATATACGGTCGCAAACACATTCATTTTTGAGACTTCGCCAAATCAGTATAGTGTTATACCATCTATTAAAAACGATACCACGTTCGCCGAGGCATCTAAAAATTCCCACGTTAATTAAAAAACGACATACACCATTGGATTTTAGGATTTTATGAAGATCTAATGATTTAAACTAACCTAAAGAATCCATACGGCTTGTAAATAGCTATAATTTCGGAACTAAAAAATAAATATGGAACTACATGGAAGATGCATGTGCTAACTCAAGACATCTCGCACTCTCGCGTTAGCATTCGGGGACGTACCAATGATGACAACTATGTGTATTAGTATTAGGATTTAAGAAACCAATTTGAGATTTTTGGGACAGCGAACAACAAAAAGAAAAAAATCAGCACCCTCCATGCATATCTAATACACTTAATCATTAACCAATTCACATTTTTTTTTAAAAAAAATTGATTCTAGACAATAAGGTAAGCCTAAATTATATTTATAGATATATACGATATAACATATTACTCTTTGGACCCTTTCAGTTTGGACAAAAAATGTCATGTAGGTTCCGGGCAACATCTGCTTCTTTTATCCCTTTATAAATAATGTTTACTGCAATTTTACCTGCAAAAGAATGTTTACTGAATTTTATATATAATTGACTCGAGTCATAGATCCCTTAATAAGCATTAGTGTTTGCTTCCGGTTGAGTCTCCATGCTCAAATCAACAACGACGCACAAATGTAAATCACGATGATGGCCTAGAGACCCAAGGAGCGGTGCGAACATGAATCACGATATGTGATGGTGCTGCCATAGCAAAGTAGCAACCGCGACCGCGTTGCAGAAGAGCAACGGTGCAATCATGGAGCTCGTGAGGAGAGAAGAGTAGCGACACGGTGCTTGGCTGTTGGTATTTCTTAACGTTCATGAATAAATCCGTAAGTGCACGGATATACCACTATAGCACTTCACCCAGAGAGTATTCAGGGTATCATATATTTCTCAGGGAATGGAGGTGTAAAGGTCTTCTAACTAGTTTACCCAAGGATAAGAGATAGAATGGTATGGGTAGTGTGGTTGTCTAAGGATAAGACTCTCGGTAGGATAAACTCGGTTACTAAGCGTTTACTTCGGGGCACCGGTTCACACCTGGTCTGCCAAGTGCCTCCGACTTTTAGCTCTACTCCGTACCCGAACGGGGAGGACTGCAAAGGACGGACAGGGCTGTCACCAACTTCCGCCTACCTTATTCTAAACCATGGAGCATGGAGCAAACAAAGGTAACCTCTAGCCTAGACACCACGTCTATGTTATCAATTATTACTCTAGCGTTGCGCAGGATTATCCGTCTTTATCAGGAGTCCTCTACTAGAAGAATCGCTACAAAAGCGAACAATGAACCTGTAAACGAATAGCAACAAAAGATTAGCCTTACCAATGAGCTCACCCTTGAAGACGAACTTGAATACTTACTCGAAAGGAGGTTCGTATCCAACGAGGTACAAGGTAGAGTGAGGCTGACAAGTCCGGCTCTTCTCTTCTCCATCTCCTCACACACTCCCTATCCTATACTACAAGAGTAGGCTAAGTGGTAGAGTCCCTCTTCTCTCTTCTCCTTCTTCTTGTGTTGTGTGTGTTGAATGGAGGAGGGGGTCCTTTATATAGTGGAGAGGGAGCCTTGGGAGAGTGGAGATCCTCATGGAATATTCCTTTATTCCCTCCACTTGTGAAGGAACCGACATCCAGGTACATTGCTTCGCGCCAAACCACCGCAACCACTTTCAGGAAGGCGGTGGGAGAATCCACGTGGAAGATGGGTGTGAGCGGGCTCACTGGGGGTTCGGCCGAACCCAGATCAGGCCTGCTCGCAACCGCCTTTCTCCGGTGGACCACCAGGTGGGTCTAGGTGCTGGACGTTTGGGCCTACCTTCGGTTTGGCTAGTTTGCTTTGTCATGTGGACCCTTCTTTCCCTTGGGCTTGTGTAGATTGTCATGTTGTATGTTTCTTCTTCATTTAAGCCCATTTTCTCCCTCTATACACCTATGGGTTCCTGTATACAATATTTCACCAAAGCTTGTGGAAATAGTTAGAATATAGCTGCTATCTCTAATTTGGTGATTGTTATAGAGTTATTTGATATAGGAGTTGACGGTTGAGTTTTGTTATAAGGACCGTCAACAATGGCCATGGTGAAGTGGCAATAAGACCCGATCTTGGGAGACAATATACAGAGTGACGACAATGGTTGGGAGGAGTGAAGAGCAATGGCCAACCTACGAGCAAGGAGAGAAGAAGAGACATGAGATATTCGAGTTGTTGGGAGCGGCGACCTGCAACAGACACTAGAAGAGGAAAGATAAATGGAGTTGATTTTGAGTTTCCAAAAAATCCACAAAACAAATAAGTTCTCTCTCGACCCTCTCCAAGCTCCAAGCAATGAAGCTAGAACTTCAAGACGCATGGTCACGCGGTTGGATATGTCCAAAACAAAGAAGGCTCGCAAATCAGCAAATGAAGTTATCTCAATTAAGCCTGTTCATGATGACAAAGCTTGGTGAGCGCTATGCACAGGAGTGAAGCAGCACCATTGACATATGGAGATGGGTGGAAAATAAGATGTGGCTCTTGACAGGGTTGGTGACAAAGCAAACCATGTTGAAAAAGGCAAGCAGATGTACGAACTTTGCCTCCGGGCTCTAGCATGTAGGTGGCTTCACCCGGACGCTCTTGCTTGGTTAAGTTTGGATGACAGACTAACAGACGCCCCCACACACACTTGATCTGCTTTGATTGAGAAGATGAGGTAAGGCAGGTAAGGAAGAAGCACATGAAAGGCCACAACTATTGGACATGTAGGCATGCATCGGTGAGACGGTGAGCATGAGGAATCAGAACACGTTAGAGGATGCTACAAGGGGAGTCAAGCATTGCCAAAGAGCCGACTGGAAGCACAATTCAATTTTATCTTTTTTGTATCAAAATAATTTAAATGTCAAAATAGAAAAAAAGGGCTACTAACATCGCTTGATTAAGTCACGACTTACGAGGTTTGTTTTGATTCTTTGAGCTTACATATGAATATATGCTCTTGATGGATTGTAGTTGCTCCGTTTCGCTATATATTGTTGACCTTTAGAGAATATATAGGTATGTTTGATAGAGATCCTACTATTTCTGATTCAATGTGAAGTGATTATGTACCGAGAAGTGATCCTCTAAATAAAATTATCTATGGTTCTCTAGGTTAAATTTAAGTATAAAGTGATTCTGAACGGGAAGTTAATTATGATAAGTTACTTTTTTCAGCTTGCTGTCTTTCGGTTCATTTTAGAGAACCACTTCATGATATTAGTCTAGAAATACTTCACTGCAAAAGATTGTCTAGAAGAGCTTTTCTTGGGTGGGAAGTTGTGTCAAAACAGCTATGTATCTCATAAGTTTTGATCCACTAAATATAAATAATGTGTTGTAGGATGAAAAATTCATTGTATACCCCTAATTAAATAATTTGACAGAAGAAAGTTAGTTATACCAATTTAATAGAGATATGAATACCAAGTCACATCTATTTTCATAAAACTCAATACTTCGTTGGTCAATGCAAATGTACAGTGAAATAAAGAAAATAGCGTATATGTATTTTAAAGGTGTATTTGTGCTAGCCAAGTAGACAACATGGTAGGGCAAAGTTTTCAAGTAAGGGGGTGTTTGGATCCCCGGGCTAAATTTTAGCCCCTGTCACATCGAATGTTTGGACACTAATTAGGAGTATTAAACATAGACTAATTACAAAATCAATTTCACAACCCCTAGGCTAAATCGCGAGACGAATCTATTAAGTCTAATTAGTCCATGATTTGACAATATGGTGCTACAGTAAACATTCGCTAATGATGGATTAATTAGGCTTAATAGATTCGTCTCGCGATTTAGTCTAGGGGTTCTGCAATTAGTTTTGTAATTAGCTCATGTTTAGTCCTCCTAATTAGCATCCGAATATCCAATGTGACACGAACTAAACTTTAGCTCTAGGATCCAAACACCCTATAAGAAGAAGCAAATAATGTGCTAACAGAGCATTTATATTGAAAATATATATCGTAGAAAATCTAGCCGCGCTATTAGCACAGGTCAACTTGCTAGTCAGTAATGAAATGTAGCTAAAAGGTGTACACATGCATGCATGCAGCTATAGCCGTGCACCAGACCTGCCTTTCACTTCGTTGGAAATTTCTCAAGGCAAGGGGGGCCATGGCCCACCTTAGCCTCCACTTAGCTCCGCCAGTGCCACCAAAGCCCGCATACTCTCTAGAAATTTAGAATGCGAGTTGGAAAATTCAGTGGGACTGTCTTTGGACACGCGTGATGTGTCAATGCGTTTCAGGTCATGGTTTCCTTGCCTCGGTCGTTTTATGAAAGTTAAAAAATGAAGCAGCAATAAAGTGAAAAAAAACAATTGCCTAAGCACAGCATGTAGTGTGCGCTATGCACAGCATGTAGTGAGCGCTATGCAATTACATCAGTTTGGTTTGAGAGATTGCTAACCTCACTCACCGCGAGGTGTGCCTGTGCTACCGGAGAACAGCTTATCAGTGTGATACGTTTCATCTAGTCAAACGGTATGGTACTAAATCATGAAATAGTAATTTGTTGGCCCAGCTACCAAAAGCCCACTAGCAGAGTTTTTGCGACACGCCGTTGTTGGGTATGTCATCGGGCCTCTTTGTGTCGGTTATTTTCAAGCCAGGCTGGTCAGGCCGGACCGGGCTAAATTTGCTCAGGTCTTGACTAACTTTTTTTTCACCTTTATATATACACCATAAAGTACCTGAAGAGCAGTGAGTAAGAAGCAATTGGGCAATCTTCCTGCTGCCTTTTCAATCGCTGCCCAGGAACAATGTTAATGATAACAATTTTGTAAGATTGATCGCGGGTCTGTGGGATGCTTATTTCATGAACTTATTTGTTGGCTCCACTGTCGAATTCGTACCTAATACCAAATTGTTTAACAGTTGGGAAGCCTCAGCTTCAGTTCTAGTAATCTTGTAGCTCGTCTTCAGCTGGTCTGAACATACCTTAAGAGCAAACATCTCCACGGAGAGTTGGTAGTGGTACTTGGAACTGTCCCACCAAAATTTCCTATGATGTACGAGCAATCAAAATCTGTATGTTACTTAAGAAGACAGTGTATTAGGCGTGCATGTATAGCCTAGCAGCCTAGCTTATACCTGGCCGCCCAAGCAACCAGTAGACAGCTACTTCATTAGAAGATGCACACAAGGTTCTAAGTCCCTTACTACTGGCCAATAATCCAAGCTTATCTTTTGTACTACAAAACTATTATTGCAATAAAGATGGAGCCACCCTTTGTATAACGGAAATATTGTTGTAATAAAGAATTGTTCTTGTGCTTTTGCTTAAAACGAGGGCCGTGAGAGAGATTGATCCCGCCACTGAGGAAGTATAATTTTAACTTATCGCATACTCCAATGGACAGAGTATCAAAAACTTGGTGGCCTGTCTACTCAACTTCTTTGAGGCCAGGTTTGGCAGCCCATGAACGGTTACAGGCTAGGAACTGTATCAGGTTATGTATCAGGTTAGGAATCAGTGGATCCGACCCTTTCACTCATTCTAGGCTAGGAATGAATCCGGGGGTGAGGAGATAGGGTTCCAATCCGGATCAAAGAGTGTGGGAGGATTCCAATCAGTGGATCCGACCCTTTCGCTCATTCTAGGCTAGGAATGAATCCGGGGGTGAGGAGATAGGGTTCCAATCCGAATCAAAGAGTGTGGGAGGATTCCAATCCAGACCCGTTTTCCTTCCAAGCCAGACAAAAAAAATAGCACTTTCATTGCAAGGCTAGTTTCAAATCGAGCCACTTCAAGCCACCCGAAACGGGCCTCATTCCGGACCAAACCGCGGAAAACGAACGGGATGAAATGATATAAAAGGCCTCGGAACGAACGGGATGAAATGATATAAAAGGCCTCGGCAAAACATGTAGTGTAATGTGCACTATGTAATTTTTATCATTTTCAATTAGAGATAATGCTGACCCCACTCACCGCGAGGTGCACCACTGCTCGGAGAACAGTGCTCCGAACAGTGCTTATAACTGTAATATGCTCCATCTAATTAAACGGTATGGTACTAAATGATAAAATGGTTATTTATTGGCCCAGCGACCAAAAGCCCACTAGTAGAGTTTAGCTTGGCGCGTTGGGTTGGGCTGCCCTCGCTCGGGTTGGGCTCCATCTTTTGCTTCTCTATTTTTGTTTTTCTTTTTTTGGGTGCATACATGCTAGCCGAGTTCCTCTCATCAAAGTTACTAAAGCAAGAAGCCGTGCACAGAAACCTCCTTTCGTTATTTGAAAGATATAATTTGATTCGGTGAAGTCTAAAAAAATTTGTTTTTGTTCATATTTGTTGGGTATACATGGTAATTCATGGTAACACGGAATTTGACAAAGGTGCTTTGAAATACAAATGTAGCAAAAACATTCTATGCCACCAAGCAGTGGCGGAACTAGGATTAAAGTCAAAGAGGGGCCAATTTCATCATAATCTCAACAACTACATAACTCAAGTGTACTATGTTATGTAAGCGCAAATTATGTGCATTAAAATATTATTACTAGCTTGAAAAAAGCAATCACATATGTCAAGGTCTCAAGGAGAATCGGCAAATAAAATGGATACTAAGCAAAGTATGTGCATTGAAATATTGTAACTAGCTTGAAAACACACATTCTATTATCTTAATACAATAGTATTAAAGAAGCCACCACGTTCGCCGAGAGAGTTTAGAAATTACCACGTCAATCCAAAAAAGAGAAGAGTATACACCGTTTGATTTTATGAAGATCTGTCTAAACTAGCTCAAAGAATCCATACCAAACAAAACAATAAATATGCCTAAATTCGGAATTAAAAAAATAGAACACGATTCCTATACGGATTGGATCCAAATTACTGATATATGCCATCTATATTCAGCTATTAGTTAACCATATATCTCGAAGACCTAATTTGGCAAGCACGTGGTACTCAAGAGCCTACCAAGCATGCTGTTGTGCCGGTGTAGGTGATGTCCACACGCTATTTACCATGTGCCACAATGCTATCTATATACGGTCGCAAACACATTCATTTTTGAGACTTCGCCAAATCAGTATAGTGTTATACCATCTATTAAAAACGATACCACGTTCGCCGAGGCATCTAAAAATTCCCACGTTAATTAAAAAACGACATACACCATTGGATTTTAGGATTTTATGAAGATCTAATGATTTAAACTAACCTAAAGAATCCATACGGCTTGTAAATAGCTATAATTTCGGAACTAAAAAATAAATATGGAACTACATGGAAGATGCATGTGCTAACTCAAGACATCTCGCACTCTCGCGTTAGCATTCGGGGACGTACCAATGATGACAACTATGTGTATTAGTATTAGGATTTAAGAAACCAATTTGAGATTTTTGGGACAGCGAACAACAAAAAGAAAAAAATCAGCACCCTCCATGCATATCTAATACACTTAATCATTAACCAATTCACATTTTTTTTTAAAAAAAATTGATTCTAGACAATAAGGTAAGCCTAAATTATATTTATAGATATATACGATATAACATATTACTCTTTGGACCCTTTCAGTTTGGACAAAAAATGTCATGTAGGTTCCGGGCAACATCTGCTTCTTTTATCCCTTTATAAATAATGTTTACTGCAATTTTACCTGCAAAAGAATGTTTACTGAATTTTATATATAATTGACTCGAGTCATAGATCCCTTAATAAGCATTAGTGTTTGCTTCCGGTTGAGTCTCCATGCTCAAATCAACAACGACGCACAAATGTAAATCACGATGATGGCCTAGAGACCCAAGGAGCGGTGCGAACATGAATCACGATATGTGATGGTGCTGCCATAGCAAAGTAGCAACCGCGACCGCGTTGCAGAAGAGCAACGGTGCAATCATGGAGCTCGTGAGGAGAGAAGAGTAGCGACACGGTGCTTGGCTGTTGGTATTTCTTAACGTTCATGAATAAATCCGTAAGTGCACGGATATACCACTATAGCACTTCACCCAGAGAGTATTCAGGGTATCATATATTTCTCAGGGAATGGAGGTGTAAAGGTCTTCTAACTAGTTTACCCAAGGATAAGAGATAGAATGGTATGGGTAGTGTGGTTGTCTAAGGATAAGACTCTCGGTAGGATAAACTCGGTTACTAAGCGTTTACTTCGGGGCACCGGTTCACACCTGGTCTGCCAAGTGCCTCCGACTTTTAGCTCTACTCCGTACCCGAACGGGGAGGACTGCAAAGGACGGACAGGGCTGTCACCAACTTCCGCCTACCTTATTCTAAACCATGGAGCATGGAGCAAACAAAGGTAACCTCTAGCCTAGACACCACGTCTATGTTATCAATTATTACTCTAGCGTTGCGCAGGATTATCCGTCTTTATCAGGAGTCCTCTACTAGAAGAATCGCTACAAAAGCGAACAATGAACCTGTAAACGAATAGCAACAAAAGATTAGCCTTACCAATGAGCTCACCCTTGAAGACGAACTTGAATACTTACTCGAAAGGAGGTTCGTATCCAACGAGGTACAAGGTAGAGTGAGGCTGACAAGTCCGGCTCTTCTCTTCTCCATCTCCTCACACACTCCCTATCCTATACTACAAGAGTAGGCTAAGTGGTAGAGTCCCTCTTCTCTCTTCTCCTTCTTCTTGTGTTGTGTGTGTTGAATGGAGGAGGGGGTCCTTTATATAGTGGAGAGGGAGCCTTGGGAGAGTGGAGATCCTCATGGAATATTCCTTTATTCCCTCCACTTGTGAAGGAACCGACATCCAGGTACATTGCTTCGCGCCAAACCACCGCAACCACTTTCAGGAAGGCGGTGGGAGAATCCACGTGGAAGATGGGTGTGAGCGGGCTCACTGGGGGTTCGGCCGAACCCAGATCAGGCCTGCTCGCAACCGCCTTTCTCCGGTGGACCACCAGGTGGGTCTAGGTGCTGGACGTTTGGGCCTACCTTCGGTTTGGCTAGTTTGCTTTGTCATGTGGACCCTTCTTTCCCTTGGGCTTGTGTAGATTGTCGTGTTGTATGTTTCTTCTTCATTTAAGCCCATTTTCTCCCTCTATACACCTATGGGTTCCTGTATACAATATTTCACCAAAGCTTGTGGAAATAGTTAGAATATAGCTGCTATCTCTAATTTGGTGATTGTTATAGAGTTATTTGATATAGGAGTTGACGGTTGAGTTTTGTTATAAGGACCGTCAACAATGGCCATGGTGAAGTGGCAATAAGACCCGATCTTGGGAGACAATATACAGAGTGACGACAATGGTTGGGAGGAGTGAAGAGCAATGGCCAACCTACGAGCAAGGAGAGAAGAAGAGACATGAGATATTCGAGTTGTTGGGAGCGGCGACCTGCAACAGACACTAGAAGAGGAAAGATAAATGGAGTTGATTTTGAGTTTCCAAAAAATCCACAAAACAAATAAGTTCTCTCTCGACCCTCTCCAAGCTCCAAGCAATGAAGCTAGAACTTCAAGACGCATGGTCACGCGGTTGGATATGTCCAAAACAAAGAAGGCTCGCAAATCAGCAAATGAAGTTATCTCAATTAAGCCTGTTCATGATGACAAAGCTTGGTGAGCGCTATGCACAGGAGTGAAGCAGCACCATTGACATATGGAGATGGGTGGAAAATAAGATGTGGCTCTTGACAGGGTTGGTGACAAAGCAAACCATGTTGAAAAAGGCAAGCAGATGTACGAACTTTGCCTCCGGGCTCTAGCATGTAGGTGGCTTCACCCGGACGCTCTTGCTTGGTTAAGTTTGGATGACAGACTAACAGACGCCCCCACACACACTTGATCTGCTTTGATTGAGAAGATGAGGTAAGGCAGGTAAGGAAGAAGCACATGAAAGGCCACAACTATTGGACATGTAGGCATGCATCGGTGAGACGGTGAGCATGAGGAATCAGAACACGTTAGAGGATGCTACAAGGGGAGTCAAGCATTGCCAAAGAGCCGACTGGAAGCACAATTCAATTTTATCTTTTTTGTATCAAAATAATTTAAATGTCAAAATAGAAAAAAAGGGCTACTAACATCGCTTGATTAAGTCACGACTTACGAGGTTTGTTTTGATTCTTTGAGCTTACATATGAATATATGCTCTTGATGGATTGTAGTTGCTCCGTTTCGCTATATATTGTTGACCTTTAGAGAATATATAGGTATGTTTGATAGAGATCCTACTATTTCTGATTCAATGTGAAGTGATTATGTACCGAGAAGTGATCCTCTAAATAAAATTATCTATGGTTCTCTAGGTTAAATTTAAGTATAAAGTGATTCTGAACGGGAAGTTAATTATGATAAGTTACTTTTTTCAGCTTGCTGTCTTTCGGTTCATTTTAGAGAACCACTTCATGATATTAGTCTAGAAATACTTCACTGCAAAAGATTGTCTAGAAGAGCTTTTCTTGGGTGGGAAGTTGTGTCAAAACAGCTATGTATCTCATAAGTTTTGATCCACTAAATATAAATAATGTGTTGTAGGATGAAAAATTCATTGTATACCCCTAATTAAATAATTTGACAGAAGAAAGTTAGTTATACCAATTTAATAGAGATATGAATACCAAGTCACATCTATTTTCATAAAACTCAATACTTCGTTGGTCAATGCAAATGTACAGTGAAATAAAGAAAATAGCGTATATGTATTTTAAAGGTGTATTTGTGCTAGCCAAGTAGACAACATGGTAGGGCAAAGTTTTCAAGTAAGGGGGTGTTTGGATCCCCGGGCTAAATTTTAGCCCCTGTCACATCGAATGTTTGGACACTAATTAGGAGTATTAAACATAGACTAATTACAAAATCAATTTCACAACCCCTAGGCTAAATCGCGAGACGAATCTATTAAGTCTAATTAGTCCATGATTTGACAATATGGTGCTACAGTAAACATTCGCTAATGATGGATTAATTAGGCTTAATAGATTCGTCTCGCGATTTAGTCTAGGGGTTCTGCAATTAGTTTTGTAATTAGCTCATGTTTAGTCCTCCTAATTAGCATCCGAATATCCAATGTGACACGAACTAAACTTTAGCTCTAGGATCCAAACACCCTATAAGAAGAAGCAAATAATGTGCTAACAGAGCATTTATATTGAAAATATATATCGTAGAAAATCTAGCCGCGCTATTAGCACAGGTCAACTTGCTAGTCAGTAATGAAATGTAGCTAAAAGGTGTACACATGCATGCATGCAGCTATAGCCGTGCACCAGACCTGCCTTTCACTTCGTTGGAAATTTCTCAAGGCAAGGGGGGCCATGGCCCACCTTAGCCTCCACTTAGCTCCGCCAGTGCCACCAAAGCCCGCATACTCTCTAGAAATTTAGAATGCGAGTTGGAAAATTCAGTGGGACTGTCTTTGGACACGCGTGATGTGTCAATGCCGATGATTTGCGGCTCTCTGTCGTTTCAGGTCATGGTTTCCTTGCCTCGGTCGTTTTATGAAAGTTAAAAAATGAAGCAGCAATAAAGTGAAAAAAAACAATTGCCTAAGCACAGCATGTAGTGTGCGCTATGCACAGCATGTAGTGAGCGCTATGCAATTACATCAGTTTGGTTTGAGAGATTGCTAACCTCACTCACCGCGAGGTGTGCCTGTGCTACCGGAGAACAGCTTATCAGTGTGATACGTTTCATCTAGTCAAACGGTATGGTACTAAATCATGAAATAGTAATTTGTTGGCCCAGCTACCAAAAGCCCACTAGCAGAGTTTTTGCGACACGCCGTTGTTGGGTATGTCATCGGGCCTCTTTGTGTCGGTTATTTTCAAGCCAGGCTGGTCAGGCCGGACCGGGCTAAATTTGCTCAGGTCTTGACTAACTTTTTTTTCACCTTTATATATACACCATAAAGTACCTGAAGAGCAGTGAGTAAGAAGCAATTGGGCAATCTTCCTGCTGCCTTTTCAATCGCTGCCCAGGAACAATGTTAATGATAACAATTTTGTAAGATTGATCGCGGGTCTGTGGGATGCTTATTTCATGAACTTATTTGTTGGCTCCACTGTCGAATTCGTACCTAATACCAAATTGTTTAACAGTTGGGAAGCCTCAGCTTCAGTTCTAGTAATCTTGTAGCTCGTCTTCAGCTGGTCTGAACATACCTTAAGAGCAAACATCTCCACGGAGAGTTGGTAGTGGTACTTGGAACTGTCCCACCAAAATTTCCTATGATGTACGAGCAATCAAAATCTGTATGTTACTTAAGAAGACAGTGTATTAGGCGTGCATGTATAGCCTAGCAGCCTAGCTTATACCTGGCCGCCCAAGCAACCAGTAGACAGCTACTTCATTAGAAGATGCACACAAGGTTCTAAGTCCCTTACTACTGGCCAATAATCCAAGCTTATCTTTTGTACTACAAAACTATTATTGCAATAAAGATGGAGCCACCCTTTGTATAACGGAAATATTGTTGTAATAAAGAATTGTTCTTGTGCTTTTGCTTAAAACGAGGGCCGTGAGAGAGATTGATCCCGCCACTGAGGAAGTATAATTTTAACTTATCGCATACTCCAATGGACAGAGTATCAAAAACTTGGTGGCCTGTCTACTCAACTTCTTTGAGGCCAGGTTTGGCAGCCCATGAACGGTTACAGGCTAGGAACTGTATCAGGTTATGTATCAGGTTAGGAATCAGTGGATCCGACCCTTTCACTCATTCTAGGCTAGGAATGAATCCGGGGGTGAGGAGATAGGGTTCCAATCCGGATCAAAGAGTGTGGGAGGATTCCAATCAGTGGATCCGACCCTTTCGCTCATTCTAGGCTAGGAATGAATCCGGGGGTGAGGAGATAGGGTTCCAATCCGAATCAAAGAGTGTGGGAGGATTCCAATCCAGACCCGTTTTCCTTCCAAGCCAGACAAAAAAAATAGCACTTTCATTGCAAGGCTAGTTTCAAATCGAGCCACTTCAAGCCACCCGAAACGGGCCTCATTCCGGACCAAACCGCGGAAAACGAACGGGATGAAATGATATAAAAGGCCTCGGAACGAACGGGATGAAATGATATAAAAGGCCTCGGCAAAACATGTAGTGTAATGTGCACTATGTAATTTTTATCATTTTCAATTAGAGATAATGCTGACCCCACTCACCGCGAGGTGCACCACTGCTCGGAGAACAGTGCTCCGAACAGTGCTTATAACTGTAATATGCTCCATCTAATTAAACGGTATGGTACTAAATGATAAAATGGTTATTTATTGGCCCAGCGACCAAAAGCCCACTAGTAGAGTTTAGCTTGGCGCGTTGGGTTGGGCTGCCCTCGCTCGGGTTGGGCTCCATCTTTTGCTTCTCTATTTTTGTTTTTCTTTTTTTGGGTGCATACATGCTAGCCGAGTTCCTCTCATCAAAGTTACTAAAGCAAGAAGCCGTGCACAGAAACCTCCTTTCGTTATTTGAAAGATATAATTTGATTCGGTGAAGTCTAAAAAAATTTGTTTTTGTTCATATTTGTTGGGTATACATGGTAATTCATGGTAACACGGAATTTGACAAAGGTGCTTTGAAATACAAATGTAGCAAAAACATTCTATGCCACCAAGCAGTGGCGGAACTAGGATTAAAGTCAAAGAGGGGCCAATTTCATCATAATCTCAACAACTACATAACTCAAGTGTACTATGTTATGTAAGCGCAAATTATGTGCATTAAAATATTATTACTAGCTTGAAAAAAGCAATCACATATGTCAAGGTCTCAAGGAGAATCGGCAAATAAAATGGATACTAAGCAAAGTATGTGCATTGAAATATTGTAACTAGCTTGAAAACACACATTCTATTATCTTAATACAATAGTATTAAAGAAGCCACCACGTTCGCCGAGAGAGTTTAGAAATTACCACGTCAATCCAAAAAAGAGAAGAGTATACACCGTTTGATTTTATGAAGATCTGTCTAAACTAGCTCAAAGAATCCATACCAAACAAAACAATAAATATGCCTAAATTCGGAATTAAAAAATGAAAGTTAAAAAATGAAGCAGCAATAAAGTGAAAAAAAACAATTGCCTAAGCACAGCATGTAGTGTGCGCTATGCACAGCATGTAGTGAGCGCTATGCAATTACATCAGTTTGGTTTGAGAGATTGCTAACCTCACTCACCGCGAGGTGTGCCTGTGCTACCGGAGAACAGCTTATCAGTGTGATACGTTTCATCTAGTCAAACGGTATGGTACTAAATCATGAAATAGTAATTTGTTGGCCCAGCTACCAAAAGCCCACTAGCAGAGTTTTGCTACGCGTCTGTTGGGCATCACCAGGTCATCTTTGTGCCGGTTATTTTCAGGCCAGGCCTGGTGGTCAGGCCGGACCAAGCCAAATTTGCTCAGGTTTGAACTTTTGTTAGAACGAAGAGTATTAAACTTGACTAATATTTTTCACCTTCATATACACCATACAATACCTGAAGAGCAGTGAGTAAGAAGCAACTCGGCAATCTTCCTTCTGCCTTTTCAATCGCTGCCCAGGAACAATGTGAGAGTTTTCATTGCGGGTCTGTGCCATGCTTATTTCACGAGCTTATTTCTTTTTCAAACACTGTCGAATTTGTACCTAATACTCAGATGATTATGTCTTCATCTGGAGTAGGTTGACGCCTCCATCCCTGACCCTGACCTGGTCGGCCGGAACCGGAAACGTACGTACGGTTTCGTACGAGGTCTGGCCTTACCAGGCCTGCATCATTTTTTTGGTCCGGTGGCGCAGGTCGATACACAGTGTGCCCGGTTCCCCGGGCCATGGAGGATGCCAGGATGCAGCCTCGCTCAATGTGACCTCGGTCCTCGGCTGCCCGGGCAGAGGCCAATTACTGTAGTAACCACCAACGGCCGCAACTGTCGCAAAGGCCAGCATCGAGTCGCCGCTGCCCGCCCCGGAGTCGCAAACAGGCGGCCGCGCGCTTCGGCAGGGAATAACTCGTGCGTGACGGCCGGAACGAAAGCAGTCAGGCCTTGTTTAGTTGGCGAATTTGGGAGGTGCCAAATTACTGTTACAGCACTGTAGCACACTGTAGCGTTTTATTTGTATTTGTGAATTATTGTCCAAATATTGACTAATTAGGCTCAAAAGATTCGTCTCGCAAAGTACAACAAAACTGTGCAATTACTTTTTAATTTCATCTACATTTAGTACTCCATGCATGTACCGCAAGTTTGATGTGATGGGGAATCTTCTTTTTGCATAGTGTCAAAGTTGGAAGTTGGGAGTAACTAAACATGGCCTCAGTCTCGTCCCTGTCGCTGAAAGGCCGAAACTGGCAGGTTGGTTTCCCGGCGGCCGGGGCAGGCAGCCGCCGCCGCAGCCCTGGCGGCCGTTGTCACGTCGCTGTCGTCGGAGCGAGGCCGGCTCGCGACGCCGGCCAACTTGCCCTCCAAGAACAAGAGCGCGTGTGGTCAGAGCTGCGGGAAGAGGCCGGGTTTGATTTGACTTTTGGGATGGAGTTGAATCGGGTTTACTAATCGGCGTAGGATCGACGCCAAGGGAAAAAGGCCGGCAGGTGGAACCGATCGTTTTCGGCGGCGCGCGGGCGGGGGGTGGGGGGGAGGACTCTGCCGCGGCGGCCGACCGCGGGCTCAGAAAAATGGATGGACGGTCATGGTGGTCTACTTGCCGGACAGAGACGGGGCCGGGCGGCTCATCTTGTGAATGACGTGTCTCCGGTCGAGCCGCCGTCTGATGGGGGGTGTCACCGAACATCCACGGTCGAGACGGGCGTGAACGAACGCGTACGGTTGGCCACCGCACTTTGGCCGCAAAAAGCTCATTTGATGATGCACGGCACTGGTTTGGTACATCGGCGGCACGATTGTTCTCCGCTTTTCGGTTCGTGAACAGAAGGTATAGTCATCATACACTAATAACGCTTACACTTTGGAACGCGTGAATGTGTGATACTCCTTCTGTCCCGTTTTAAATGCATTTTTACAATTCAAAAAAATCCCAAATTAAACGCACACAACAATAGGTGACCATCAGGTCTGACATATGCCTGCCCGTGCACCAGTATCGTGAGCCCTCTTGCTACCTGTGCTATCTCGGCTACCTGTGCTAGAATTGAACAGGCTGGCTGACCGCAGTGGGTCGCGAGGACAATGGTCGTGGAGTGATTGGTGGGCCCTGGCGCCTGGCAGACTGGCCGGCCTGCGCAGGCGCGGCAGCATAAGGTTAGAACACTGTAGTTTCTTCCCACCGCTTGCTTTCCACCCTCCCTGCACTCCTGCGTTCCAAATTACTCCCAAAGTTGTTTAAGACGTGGTTGTATTAAATAGGATCGCGGGTGCATTTCATATGAGAACGTACCCCAGCTCAAACGGCTAGTGCAGCGAGATGTCAATCCTGTAGTGCGGCGTATTGCATGGCACTGTTTTGGCAACGCATGGCGCGCGCTAAGCTGCTGCTTTCGTTGCATGCGTTTTTTTCAATTTTTTCAAACTAGCGCGCAGAGGAGGATGCATGGCGCTGTGCTCAGGACGCCCGACGCTAGGAGTGCTTGCTGCATGTGTTAGTTTTCAAGTTTGCTTGATGATGGCACTGGTTTTTGAAAGTTTTGGTCTCGCACTGTGCTCAAGACGGCCGACGCTTCGAGTGCTCGTTGCTTGTTGTATTTAAACGCATGGAACCTTGCTTGTTCCCTTCCTTAAACGCCTGGTTCCCTTCCTTCCTTCCTTGTTTTTATCTTGTTCATCGAAGACATGGCTCATTTTTCTCTCCGACGTTTGGGTTACACCGTGCCTGATTAAGCAGTGTCTTTCTATACTGTGCTCCACCTTTCCTCTCTCCACCTCTTCTCTTTCCATCTACCGCATGCAATAGCTGATCCAAGAGATTGTGGTTTTGATCTGAATGTTCGCTTAGAAGAAGATGATAACGGCAATTTTGCCTTCGATCTCAACGAGCTAATATTGGATGATCACAACGACAGTGGTAATGTGTTTCCGTCTTTGAGTTTGTTGTTTCCTTCGAGCTCCACATTTTCTGAGTTTGTTGTTTCCTTTTTTTGACAGCATTTGATTTGAACTTCACACTAGATGAATATGGTGCGGTTGACTTCGATTATGTACAAAACCTACCTAGTAATTTTTTTTCCAGATTGTTCATTCCTTTTTTGATTGTTTTTTATGTAAGCCGTGGTTAACAAGAAGAATGTTCTTTTTTTTGTTTTACTAGAAATGTTGTTGAGGCTCCCGTTGAAGTAAACCATCGAAGGAAGGACATAACAGAAGAAGTCACAAAACAAGTGTACCAAGTATTGTTGGCTACAAGCAAGAATGGGACACTAGGCAAGAAAGATACAAGAATTGTTGATGATCAATTTGGAGTACAAATTCGATCAGTTCAGCGCTTATGGAAGTGAGGTAAAAACCAACTTGCTCATAACATTCCGGTTGTGGTTCGTAGTCAAAAGAAGAGTAGATGTGGTCGTAAGGCAGTCACTCTTGATTTGGAACAATTGCGCAACATTCCTCTCAAGCAAAGAATGACCATAGAAGATGTGTCTAGTAAACTTGGTATTAGCAAATCTAGGATACAAAGGTATTTAAAAAAAGGTTTGCTTAAGCGCCGCTCTAGTAGCATCAAACCGTACCTCATTGATGTTAACAAAAAGATTCAGTTGAAGTGGTGTGTTCACATGATTGAGCAAGGTTTGGTTGGTGATCCAAGGTTTAAGGATTTTTTTGACTTTGTGTTCATTGATGAAAAATGGTTCTACCTCTCTCAAAAATCTGAGAAATACTACTTGCTACCACATTGCACTTGTAAGAACAAGAATTACATCTCTAGGATCATGTTTTTGTGTGTTTGTGCTCGGCCAAGGTTTAGGAATAGAGAGCGTATTTTTGATGGAAAAATTGGTTGTTTTCCACTTGTCACTTATGAAAATGCTGTAAGAAGAAGTCAAAATCGTCTTCATGGAGAGCAAGTAATCAAGCCAATAACTTCAATCACAAGGGATGTGATCATAGATTTCATGGTAAATAGAGTTTTGCCTGCCATTTAAGCCAAATGGCCAAGAGAAGATGTGAACAAGCCAATTTTCATACAACAAGATAATGCACCTTCTCATTTAAAAGTGGGTGATCCTTTTTTTTTTAGGCTGCTAAGCAAGATGGGTTTGACAATCGGCTAATTTGTCAACCACCCAATTCTCCGGATTTTAACATTCTAGACTTGGGGTTTTTTAGAGCTATTCAGTCTATTCAATACAAGAAGGATGAAAAAATAATTAAAGATCTAGTTCCAGCCGTGTAACAGGTAAATGGATCAATCGTTCACTTGTTATATTGTTTCTTGAACAAATAATGTACTCATTGATTCATTTCTTCAACACATATTTTGTAGGCATTCATGGAGTATTCGCCGCGCAAAGCAAACAGAATTTTTGTAACACTTCAGAGTATTTTGAAGGAAGCCATGAAGGTTAAAGGATGCAACAACATCAAGATTCCTCACATGCAAAAAGAAAAACTAGAGAGAGAAGATCGGCTGCCATTGCAAATCTCATGTGAAGCTTCCGTGCTAGCTGAAGCCATTGCTAGTCTCCTTGCAAATTAGAAGATGCAAGTTAGTTTATGTAGCAAATTAGAAGAATCAAATTAGGAGATGCATGTATCTTAGGTTAAATGAATGATACATGTAACCTTACTGATCTTTCTTTGCATCTTCCATGGCGCCTTGCTTCATCTTCTCAATGTGGTCATCCAACTTCTTTTGAACGTGCTCAGGCAGAATTATGGTTTCACCATTCATTTCAAGCTTCTCCACATCAGGAATGTACATCTCACAATCAAACTTTTCCATGTCATGCAATATCCATGCTGTCAGATCGTAGTCTTCATGTAGAAGACCACAATGGGCACACCTGCGAGCATGGCGGCGAGCTTGGAAGCAGGCTTCTCCATCGTTGTCGTTGGCGTGGAATGTGCTGCAACGAGCGTATGGAGACTCAACGGAGTCCGGCACCACCTCGACGAAATCCGGCGCCATCTCGACGGAGTCCAGCACCATCTCCGAATCCAACGCCATCTCCGAGTCCATTGTCATCTCCGAGTCTGGCGCGACCTTTGATTCCAGCAGCTCCTCCATGGCGCGAACGACCTTCATGGCATCGGACTCCAGCCGGGCAGTGAGGAAGAGAGGCGCGCGAACATCTAGACCCTAACTAGAAGCAAGCAGCGAGCGTGTGCTGCGGGAGACAAAGGGACGCGAGCGTGCTACGGGAGAGGAAGGAGGAGAGCGTGCACGCGATTAAGGGAGGCGAGCGATTAGCGGGCGAGTGAACGGGCAGCGCATGAATTGAAGCGGGCGAGCAGGCAGCCAAAATGTTCTCCAGGGGCAAACACATCCAAGTAGTCCATCTTATGGCCTCAGCGACATGCTTTGAGAAAACGGTGTCAAGGCGGACGACTTCCTTTCCAGGTACGGAGGGAGTATAAGTCATTCCAACTTTCTTAGAGAGTCAAAACATTTCAAGTTTGACCAAATTTATACAATAAAGTACTAACATTCATGATACTAAATAAGTACCATTAATCTATTCATTAAATATATGTTCATAGTATATCTATTCAGTACCATAAATCTTTGTGATCCTCTCTATAATTTTGATCTCTCCAAGAAAGTTGAAATGATTTCTAATTTGAAACGGAGGGAGTAGTTCAAATCTTATAAGTGCATTTATATTGGTACGGAGTGAGTACCGCTTTGAGATTGTACGTTGCGAGGCGAGGCGTAGGGTAGTACGTAGGATCATGCTATGGAAGTTTCGGAGGTGTGAACCGTGTGTGCGGCTCGCGGATGGTGCACCCACCCATCCGTACAGGTGAAACAATCAGTAGGCGCAACAGTCGGGGACACGCACGCGCGCGGTTCAGGTCAGACCTCCGTCCTCGTCATCTGTCTAACCATACCGCATAGGGTCCATCTGACGCGCTCGTCTCTGTGGGGTCCCGGCCAACGGCCACTGTTCCACTACCATACCTTCCATAGTTCCATCCAGCCAGGCCGCCGAGGCTCCTCCATTCAGCAGTGCAAGGCTGTTCTCGACTCCTTGTCCATGTTCTACGTAGCGTAGCATACCGTGCGCGCGTGGGAACAGGGACCTCACAGCTAGGGCTCGTCGATAGTTTGGCCATCGCGGGAGAGCCATCCCCTCCCTCCCGTTTAAGGTGACACGACGGTCATCGGCTCGCGTGCTTAAACCAGTTTTAGTGGAAGTTTCATAAAAAGTTTTATGGGCATTAAATTTCCATGCCACATCAGCATTTTTGCTGACTTGGCTAGGTCTTTATGAAGAGAGAGAATGGTAAATTTCATCATACTATCTGAGAGGAGTTTCATCCCCATTAAACTCAACCGGTACAGTTACCTAGTTCCTAATCTTAGTAACAGTGCAATGAAATCGGATCAAGTTGTCGTCCTGTCGATCGAGACCTTTATAGCCAACTCTTTAGCAACCGGGCCTTGTTTAGTTCCCAATTTAGGAGTGGCAAAATTGGCATTTTGCCATAAATACGCAACTGTAGCGTTTCGTTTGTATTTGTGAATTATTGTCCAAATATTGACTAATTAAGCTTAAAATATTCGTCTCGCAAAGTACAACAAAACTGTGCAATTAGTTTTTGATTTCGTCTACATTTAGTACTCCATGCATATACCGCAAGTTTGATGTGATGGGGGAATCTTCTTTTTGCATAGTGTCAAAGTTGGGAGTTTGGAGCGAACTAACACCATGTTTACTTCCCTCCAAACTCCCAACTTTGACACTATGCAAAAAGAAGATTCCATATCACATCAAACTTGCGGTACATGCATGGAGTACTAAATGTAGACGAAATCAAAAATTAATTGCATAGTTTTGTTGTACTTTGCGAGACGAATCTTTTGAGCCTAATTAGTCAATATTTAGACAATAATTCCCAAATACAAACGAAACGCTACAGTTGCGCATTTATAGCAAAATGCCAATTTTGCCTATCCCAAATTGGGAACTAAACAAGGCCTAAACATGGCCCAACACCAGCGCCAATGCCATGAGTATGTGCTGGGGTCAAGGGTTACCTCGGAATGCTCGCTGCTTCAAGTCTCCGGTCAGCTCGTGCCTGTAGGACGGCGTCTCAGTTTTCAGTAATGCCCTCACAGCTAGGGAGGTGAAAAATGAGTCAAAAATCACATCGTGTCGGATGCAACAATTCAAAGCTAGCCCTTGTTTACTTTGTGAATTTGGGAGGTGCCAAATTACTGTAGCAACACTGTAGCGTTTCGTTTGTATTTGTGAATTATTGTCCAAATATTGACTAATTAGGCTCAAAAGATTCGTCTCGCAAAGTACAATAAAATTGTGCAATTAGTTTTTGATTTCGTCTACATTTAGTACTCCATGTATGTACCGCAAGTTTGATGTGATGGGGAATCTTCTTTTTGCATAGTGACAAAGTTGGGAGTTTTGTAGGAAGTGAACAAGGGCCTAGCATTACCGGTTGTCCCGGGCACAGAAATTACCCCGCAAAAGTTGCTGCAACAGATGGTAAATCGACAAAACTAGAGGGAAAAAAAAAAGAAATTCAAAGCTAGCATTACCGGTTGTCCCGGGCACAGAAATTACCCCGCAAAAGTCGCTGCAACAGATGGTAAATCGACAAAACTAGAGGAAAAAAAAGAAAATATTAAGAATAGGATTTGAACCCATGCGCTCCTTTCAGACCGGTACCTGAAACTGGCGCCTTAGACCAACGCGAACAACCTGACGTTATGATAAAGATGATGAATAACAAACTATAAGTTCAAAGAACTGGTTGGTGACTTGGCCGATCTTCACATCGTTCATTTTCTCCCCTCTGCAATTCTTCCTAGGCCTGACAAGTTATGCAACTAATAATAACTGAAATAACAAAGAACGAAGTCAACAGACAAAATTTCATTCCACTCTATAATCGAGTATGCACAAACACCGGTCAACCAAACAACAATGTTTCCTGTCAAACTCTTCATATATATCTTCTTTGTGGAGTATCTTGAACATCCTATCTATGCAAAAAAAAAAAAATGGGAGATCAATCGAAAGAAAAACTAAACCTATCAATAATCAGGCTTATGCTTTCCGTGAATGGTCGAAAGTTACTACACGCGCTTTCAATTCAAGCCGTTTTTCTTATCAATCGGCGTCCTCCATGATGGTGCTGAGTGCCCTCCTCATCGGCGGCCGCGCCGCCGGCACGGATCCTTTGGCGGCTCTCGCCGGGCTCCGCGAGGCCGTCTCGAATCCCCCCAGGGTCCGCTGGTTCAGCTTCTCGTTGATCTCCTCGTCGCCGTCCGGCGCGTGGTGCGCCGCCGGCACGACGCGCGCCTTGGTGATGAGCCCGCCGCGGCGCGCGCGCCCGTTGTGGGAAGCAGCACGCGCCGCCCGCGGCCTCGCCGCCAGCGCGTCGCTGGCGCGCACGGCGAGCGCGGCCATGTCGGCGCTGGAGAGCGGGCGGCCGAGCATCTCCGCGGGGAGGACGAAGTATATCTGCCCCGGGCGAAGCAGCTCGTCGGCGCCGAGCGCCGGCACGTCCGCGTCGAAGTAGAGCGCGTCGGAGCTGCACACGAAGGCATTGCTGCTGCCGGCGCCGTTGAGGACGTCGGATGCGGAGACGGGGGAGGACGCCGGCGCGAACTCCCGCAGCGAGCCGTCGGCCGCGACGACCAGGGCCGCCGCCGCCGCCGCCGGCGGCGGCTGGTGAAGCGACGCGCTGCTTCTCCGGTGGTGGTTGCTAGAGAGGCCCGATCCCATGAAACTTGTGGTGGACACGGATGGGTTGTTTAGGATGGTTTGGAATGGTGTGGAGTTGACCAATGGGAGCTTGTATATATAGCGGAGCGGCCAAAAGTGGAGGAGGGGGAAACGTTGACGCGAACGTAGGATCAGAGAATGTGTCTGCGCTTTAGCACTTCACTCCCTTGATTATCCACTATTTCGGGCATACTTCTTCAACCCATGCTGTTAGTTGTTTACTCGTTCCCAGAGAGCATACCGTTTGCTTTTGTCCAAGACCGTTACTCGTTTTGCGCAAGGTGCATGCATGGTTTGGTTTCATTTGATGCGTCATATACATGTTTAATAATCAAGCAAATTTTGTTGTAGTGTTTTAAAAGGAGTTTGAGAATTAAGATGGCGAGTGAGACAATAGCATTTCCTAGTCTAGCATGCTAACGGCAACTTTGCCTTTTCGTTCAAGTAAACTGCTGGTTCCCAAACCTGTGTAACTCGTAAGTCAGCTTTAAACCACAGAACGCTCTTCGTTGAAAACCATCCAAGCGGTCGTAACCTCTGCCCCAAGAAAGCCGTATCCCCTGGTACCTCACGGCAAAACACCAGATCGGCAGGGTCCAAGTCGCAAAGTCCCAGAAGCAGAAGCACAATCCAAAAACCAACGGCTGGGGCCGGCGCGTGGGCGCTGACGCGGAAGCACAGCCGACCCGGGAACCCCGTCCCGTCGCGGGCGCACGCAGTTTGGATAGGTTTCCAGGACCAGTTCGTTCGTTTCCGCGGAGAGACCACGTGAATGACTCACGGCCTCACGGGCCCCTCGCGGGATTTTGTCGCCGCAACCGCTGGGCCGCTCGCCATTTTTGTTGGAATGTTTTTTATTTTTATTTTTTTTCAATTTTGCAGAAATATATAGTTGGATGGAAAAATTGCAGATCTAGACTATTGCCGCCGGTCCAGGTGGCGGAAGGGGCCTTACCGCCAGCCGGCGGTAAGGCCCCTTGCCAACAGTCAGCAGCTGGCGTAATCGCCGCCCCAGGCGACGGAATAAAACCCGCCCGCACCCCTCCCCTCTCCCTGCACCAGTGCGCGCCCGCAGCAAGCTAGAGAAGGAAGAGGGAAGAGAAAGAGGAAAGGAGGGAAGAAAAAAAAATAGAGAAATGAGAGGAGGAGAAGGGAAGAAAAAAAAAAGAAAGAAAGGAAGAGGAGGTGGAAGAGGGAAGGAATTTCTTCCGTCTTTCGCAGGTAATTTTTTTTAATCTCGTAGTTTAGTATAGTATACTATAGTATAGTTTAGATCTAGATTTAGAAATATTAGTGGATCTGAGATTTAGAAATATTAGTACATCTAGACTTAGAAGTAATAGTGGACGTAGATCTAGACTTAGAAACTTTTAGCTGTTTTTAGATAGGAAAAAGTAGCTTAGTTAGTATAACTAATTTAGCATATACAGTAAAATAGAGTAAACATTATTAGATTTAGTTGTTATGGTAAATGGCTAGAATAAATGAGTTATTAAATTCTGATTTTTTGGTTAGGTATTCGAATAGAGTTTTTCGATAACAATATTAGATTTGTTTGTTCTGGTAAATAACTGCGATAAATGTAGTAAGTAAATTATAATTTTTTGTTAGGTATTACAATATAGTCTTTTGTCACATTATTAGATTTATTTGTTGTGGTGCATGTCTATGATAAAGTTAGTAAGCTCGGTTTAGTGTTACATAGTTGTTTGTTTATTCAATTGAGATAATTATTGTAGTAAATTTATGTATAGTGCTGAGAATAATTTGGACTGCCCGTTTCATGTATGTTGCCAGGCATGTCAGATAGTGTCAATATTCAAGTGTACTATGGGCCGGGGGAGGTTAGATATAGTCCAGAAGGGGTAGATTTGAGTGGATTCCATTGTTTCACCATGTGTGTTCCAAGAGCAAGAGAGAGAACTTGGGGGGCATATGCAAGTGGCTCTGTAGGGATTTAGGTGTTGACAGAGATCAAGCGGATGTGTCAGTGAGGGTTGTAGTGCAAAGATAGCCGGACATAAACTTTTGGGAGTTTGTTTCGCTTGAAGGAACTTCGAGGTATCGAGCTTACATAGATGGTTTCACGAGAAGAGACTTACCAATCATATGGTATGTCCAATTTTTCATGAAGGGTTTCATATGGCAAATAACGGAGTACATGACCTAAACACAACACAATAAAAGGTCCAACAGTACACAACATTATCCATGAATAAAACATGGACACAACCGCACACAACGGAGTAGTAGCCAATAACAGAGCCTACTGAGTACAACGAGGCCACTTTTCCTTCCTGAGGGCATCGGGGTTCTCCTCCATCGCTGCTTTCGCTCGACGTGCACGCTCAAGCTTACTCTCCCTCTCCTCCCTCTCCGCAGCAAGACGCCTCCTTTCCTCCTCTTCCTTGTGCTCTTTCTCTGCAGCCTCCTCTCTGAGCCTCTTCTCCATCCTCTCCTTGCTCTCTGCCGCCCACTGCAACATATACTGCATGTGCTCCTTGTCCTCAGGCTTGATCTCAGTGTCAATCCACTGCTCAAAATCACAGAGCGGTGGAGGGGTCTACAAAAAATGTATTTATTACAAAACAAAAAAAGCATGCAAGATGTCATATGGCACAAAATAATTATTGCACAACATCAATTCCTCACCATCTTGTTAATGCGGCGCTGACAAAGTGTAGGCTCAAATGCAAAGTTGGAACACATCCAATACCTCTGCCTATACGTGTCCTCTTCATCGGACTTAGCTACCTTGCAAGGATCGCCGCAAAAGCACATGGGCACTGGAACACCACTAGACAGAGGCAAACGATCGAAGGCATTTCCGGTCAACGGAACACCACTCCACCTTTACTATTTTCGTTGTAAGAACCGAAAACAACTAAGATTAAATCATACGACTACCAGTTAACGTACGGTTGATAACGTGCATTGAGATTACCTTGCTTTACCAGCTTTTCCACGCCTTGGCATTCTACGGTTGTATAATAAAAATATTAAAAATTCATGAAACTATACTAGCAAATACTTCTAGCTGAAAACCGAATGTACTATATAACTAAGCTACATTTTTAACATCTAAAATCACACAGCATATCTGTAGATCTAAATACTAAACTATGAAATAAATACCGAATCTACTATACATACTAAGCTAGATTTTTAGCATCTAAAAGCACAATGTATTTTTAGATTTACTATACTACGACATTAAAAAACTAACCTGAATCCTAGGAGATTTCTTCCCCTTCTTTCCTCTCTTTCTTTCCTCCTTCCCTTCCTTCTCTCCCTCTCTAGTTCTCCTCTCAAAAACAACAGGTCCGAATGAGAAGAGCTGGGTGGCCTGGAGGCCTGGCTGCGGGGGGTTATGTAGGGGGAACCCCCGCTGGGCCAGGCAGCGGTAAGGGTCCTTATCGCCGGCCCAGGCGGCGGTAAGGACCCTTATCGCCCCCGCGCTGGCCGTACCGTGGTGGAGCAGGGGGCGGGTCCTTACCGCCGGCCTAGGCGGCGGAAGTGACTTACCGCCGGCCTAGGCGGCGGAAGTGACTTACCGCCGGCTAGGCCGGCGGTAATGACATGGGCCGGCAGGGTCAACGCCTTACCGCCGGCTGAGGCGGCGGTAGGCTGGCGGCAATAGCCCAAATCTACAATTTTTCTATCCAATTATATATTTGTGCAAAATCAAAAAATATAAAAATAAAAAAATGTCTTTTTGTTGCCGTTTTTGTGGGGCGCCGCGCCCAACGGACGCGTAGGTAGGCGCAACGGCTGGTGGGCGGCAGGATCGGCGGCGGCGGTGACGGCAGGTGCGCGTCCACTCGAGCCCGCGCGTGCCGGCGTGTGCACGCGACCGACGCAACGGTTTCATGTTGACGAGATCCCCCCAGTTTCCGCTGGTGGGGATGCGGGGTGCCGTCGCATACGCGGTGGAGTGCAAGCCTAGCTCGGGCCCGGAGATTTGGTTCGTTTAGAATTTGGCATTGCGTCAGGACTGCTTCTAGATAGTTGGCTAGTGTCCTAGGTTGAGCTGGAAATCACTTTGCGAAAACTGTGCTTTTTCCCCTGTTCGGCGGCTGGTTTCCGCTTGCGAAACGCTCCGGTTTCGCGAAGAATTGCCGGCACGGTGCACCTCACATACCCGTACCTCTCTTCTTTTTTTCTGTTTCTTTGATGCTCAAATCGGTAGAGAAGGATACTACGATGCCGTGAGATTTGGTTCGTTCGTCCACTGGCCCCCCGTCGGCCATGACTGTTTAGCTAGTGTTCTAGCCTGGTTAGGCAGGGAATCACTTGCGAAAACTGTGTGCTGCAGAGAATGACGTATCTGCTTAAGCCTAAACAGCGGAGATCATGCCCATGCCGCCCGCCCGCCGTGCGGTTCGCGCAATTGAGTAGTAGCGTGCCACGCAAATTAAACTGCCGTTGCCGCCTTGCGCCCTTGCCGGTGACTAGAGCGGGGCCGAAATCTGGTACGCGAAACGGAATCATCATCATGCGCCTCGTGCTCATGCGGAGCTCTTCCTGATTGAGAATGGTAGCGTGCGAGAACTTGGGAGCTGTAGGGCCACCAAGGCACCAACTACAGAGCACATGGGAACTTCCAGTTCCAGCACATGCGCCCGGGCCAATGTGCCACGCGGATGCGGGGACGGGGGAGCACTCGATGGATGGGTTCACGCCGTTCACGTGCGCGTCGGGTGCTGAGCCGATCGACCTCGCCGCGTGCGCGTGCTCCCTCACGTACGGCCGCACGGAGACGAGCGCGTCCGTCCGATGAACCCGTGCCGTACGGTCGTCGTGCAACCTGGTCAGAGGACGGAGGTCTGAACTGCGCGTGTCGTGTGTGCCCGCCTGCTGCGCCTTTGGATTATTTTCGCCTGTACGGCTGGCTGTACGCCTGTACCATCCGCGTGCCTCACACGGTTGCCCCCCCCCCCCCCCCCCCCCCCCCCCCCCCCCCCGAAACTTCTTCCATAGCATGGTCCTACTCCTACACTCCGTCCTCACGTCTCGCGTCGCCCCGTCACCGTACCACGCAACACGCATTCACGCGGCGTCTCGGCCGTGATGTTCGGTGATGCCTTGGTCGCTCGCAACAACCGCTGGAAGCGGAGCCGCCTGTCGCTGTCCGGCGAGCAGACCACCTGACCGCCATCCGTTTTTCTGAGACCGCGGTCGGCGGCGGCAGAATTTCCCTCGTCCTCCGCGCGCCGCCGAAACCGATCGGTTCCACCTGCTGCCGGCCTCTTGGCGTCGATCCTACGCCGATAACCCGATTCAACTCCTTCCACAAGTCAAATCAAACCCGGCTCCTCCCGCTCCTCCTCTTCTTGCCGAGCAAGTTGGTCGGCGGGCCGCGAGCCGGCCTTGCTCGGACAGCGATGGGAGCGCGCAGCGGCGGCAGCCTGCCCCGGCCGCCGGGAAACCAACCTTTCAGTTTCGGCATTTCAGCTACAGGGACGAGACTACTGACTGGCGACTGCTTCCGTTCCGGCCGTCACGCACGATTATTTCCTTGGGCTGCAAGCATGGAAGCGTGCGGCCGCCTGTTTGTGACTCCGGCCTCCGGGACCGGGACGGGCGGGCAGCAGGGGATTCGTTGCTGGCTTTTTGCGACGGTTGCGGCCGTTGCTGCTTACTTGCATCGCCCTTCATGATGGTCCGGGGCTCCGGCCGAGGCTGGATCGACCTGCTACCGGACCTCAAAACGTTGCAACCTGGGAAATCCAGTCCTCATTTTCTTCCTGAGGACGACTCCTACTGTCCTACATTTGCACAATAATCTGGGAAATCTTGCCATCTTTTCTCTTTTTAAAAAAAATTAAATTATCAGTTCTAGAATTTAACCCGCCATGGGTCGCTTTTCCGTTTTTCTCCTTCCTGTCCGCCTTTATCTGTTCTCCATCCGCCACCCACGAACTGACACAATCCCGAAAATGCTCTTGCTTCGCGACGAAATGCTGGTGCGCTTCAGCGGGCCTTTCCCCAACAGTGGATCTCCTTGGTTCGATTCTGTCGTGATGCATTTGCAAGCCTATTTCTCCTACCATGGCAGCATGGCTAGTGTTCTGACAATCCGTTGGTGCTGTGCTAGGGTCCGCCTGGCTAGTGGGCTTTAATTTGCACCCTGAGAGGGAGGGCCTAACACAGAGAGACTTGGCATTTCATCGGGCCTTCTTTGATAAGCCCATTGGCTCACAGTATTTCCCTTTAGCAATTATGTGAAAATCGCACCCTATGTGGGCCTTCGCTTTTAACGTTTCTCTTTCATTTTTTGCTACTCAATAAAGAAGCACAAGAGATGAATTAATACTACTTGCATACAAAAACATCACATTTATTGAAGTGGAACAAATACGAATGGGTTGACCTGACGAACATGGACAAAAACAAACACTTGAACAATCCAGTTTAGAAGGTATATGTGGGAGATAGCTTTAGCTCAGAAGTATACAACCTAAAGATGAATATGGACCTTAATTGGGCCATAGGCCACTTTGATAAGGCCACTTTGATACAGTGAAAGATAGAATAAACTGCTAGCTAGCCCAGAAAGAAAAGACATCACACTCGCATCCATGGAATGGAAGCAAACCAAGCAAGCAGATATTACCAGCAAAAAAGAAGAGAGGTCCTTTCAAAAGAAAGAAAGAAGAAGAGAGGTGCGACGGATGGATCTCCTCTCCCCTCCTCCGGTCGACAGCAGCACGGCAGGCCCAGCACAGGGGAATGGTAGACCTAGGGTGTGATTGGTTGCTCACACATACCCGGAACCGGGCTCCCCGCGTGCGACTAAGGAGTGATTGGTTACCTGGGTCTGTTGTTGGGCCTGGTTCGCCGGGTGCAAAAAGACCCTCGGATGCTGGCTCCCGTGGTGCGGCCGATTCGACCTTCTCCCCAGAGCCAGGCTCCGCGGGTGCGGCGGCGCGTGCAAGTCGAGCGCGCGGCGGGCGAAAAAGCTTCCGCGCATGCACGCGGGAAGCTTTGGCGCCTTCGCTAGGGTTACCGGGCGATTTCGCGCCATTCCGCGGCCATAAATGGCGACCCCGACCCTTCCGCTTTCCCTTCCCTCTCGCGCAGACTTGTTCCTTCACCGGCGGCTCGCAGGTTAGGGTTGCACCCTTGTCCCCTTTCGTTGTTGTTTTTGATCTCCGAAGGCCTGATCTACCACCCTCATAGGTTTTTTTTGGTTTGCAGGTTGGAGTTGTTGACGGATCTGTTGGGCAAGGCAAGTTTTTTTTTCATTCTTTGTTCGGATTTCGTCAAAACCGCAACCCTAGGGTTCGATAATCCCACTGACCGGTGCATTTCTTATGTGATACACGCAGGCCCCCACTGGATCTGAGTTCTTCGGTTGTTCCTAGGTATGATTCTTGAGTTTAAGCACCCGATCTGAGTTCTTTACTGGATCTTATGTATGATTTTTTAGTTTACGCACCCGATCTGAGATATTTGGTTTGTTTCTGAGTGATTACTTCTTTTTTTGGTTGCTAGGTTTGCCTATCAGACTCCCCCTCCTCCAGACGCTGCTGATCTGTTCGTGGTTCGGCTGCGGATCTGAGTTCCCCGTCGTCTCACACGCTGTTCTCCCTGTTGGTGTTGTTGTGGTAAAATATCCTAGCCCTTACCCCTCTTTGGATGCGCATGTTATCTTAAAACCATGCTGTCGATGTTTACTATGTGGTGGAAATGATGGCTACCAGTGTTGTTTGACGATTCAGCATACTCTGAGCACACTTGTTCATGATGTTGATGCGTGTATATGGATCTGAGCATGTTTTTCCATGTGAATGATATGTTTTTAGATTGGTTTGTGCCTTGTTGTTCATGTCAATGATGTCTTTATATTGATCTTATTATTGGTGTCCATGTCAATGATGTTTTACAATAGTGATCCGAGCCATGTTGTCCATGTCAATGATGTTTTCATATATTGATCTGAGCCTTGTTGTCCATGTCAATGATGTGTTTATATATTGATCTCAGCCTTATTGTCCATGCCAGTGATGTGTTTATATATTGATCTGAGCATTGTTGCCCATGTCAGTGACCCTTGTTTTGCATGTTATTCATATAGATGGCTCTTCAAGACAAGAGACGCATGCTTATTATTCATGCAGCTGCTCTAGTGACTGCCATGTATGCATTCTTCCTGAATAGGCTTAGGATGGCTAAAACCTCACGTACTCAGATTAGTTATGCCCCAATGAGTGCTATGGATGAGGAAAGGAAAAAAACTTGGACAAAATTTATAACTGTAACGATGTAGAGTGTGTGAACATGCTTCGCATGAGAAGAGCCCCTTTCTTTAGGCTATGTAATTTGCTTAGGGGCAGGGACTTGCTTAGAGATACCATACATAGCAGTGTAGAAGAGCAACTTGCTATGTTTCTCTATGTTGTTGGGCATAACCAAAGGTTTAGAGTTATCCATCAAAGTTGGAGGAGATCTGTAGAGACAGTAAGTAGACATTTCAAGAAGGTGTTGTATGCAATTGGTGAACTTAGGCATGAGATGATTAAGGCTCCATCAAGTGAGACACCTCTTAAGATTACAAACAGCTCAAGATGGTACCCATATTTCAAGGTAACACAATAGTATCCATAGGAGACAAATAATGCATAATTGAGTAAAAATTTTGTAATTAAGTGTTGTTGTGTTTATGTAGGATTATGTTGGGGCTATAGATGGCACTCACATCTATGCTAGAGTCCCAGCTAAGATGCAATCAACATTTAGGGGCAGGAAACACTATACAACTCAAAATGTGCTAGCTGCAGTGGACTTTGACTTGAAGTTCACTTATATGTTGGTTGGCTGGGAGAGTTCTGCACATGATACCACCATTCTAGCAGATGCACTAGAGAGAGATGATGGGTTAAGGGTTCTACAAGGTAATGAATTAAATTAGTTCCATAAACCTAGTTACAAACTAGTTGACACTAGGACTAATACCTGTTTGTAATCTTTCTAGGAAAATTCTATCTGGTAGATGCTGGATATGCATGCCGTCCTGGATTCCTACCTCCACTAGTAGAGATTTGAGCTTTAGTCCCGGTTGGTAGGGTGCAAATATCCCGAAAATCCATCCGGGATAAACCAACCGGGACAAAAGGGGGAGTCTTTTATCCCGGGTCACTCAACCGGGACAAAAGACCCCCTTTTATCCCGGTTGGTAATACCAACCGGGATAAAACGGGCCACCACGGCCGGCGCTGCAAAAAAAAATCCCGAGCTCCCAAGAGGGCCCCCACAAGTCACGCGATTTTTCACGCGAAATATGCGCGTGCGCGGTTCGTGGGATTCGAACCCACAACCTCCAGCCTCGCGCGTAGCTTCCTTGCCATCCCACCTACACACCACATCTGGCTATGTAGGGGATGCTATCCTTTTGTATTAACTCGTGGGGGACCCTTTTATCCCGGTTGGTGTTTCCAACCGGGATAAAAGGGTTCGAGATTCTCCAGTCACCTTCAAGTCACCTCGTTGGGGACCCTTTTATCCCGGTTTGAAAGACCAACCGGGATAAATGACCCCCTTTTATCCCGGTTGGTATTACAAACCGGGATAAAAGGCTCTTGACCCTTTTATCCCGGTTTGAAACACCAACCGGGATAAAAAGGGGGGGGGTCTTTTATCCCGGTTGGTGTTTCAAACTGGGATAAAAGGCCTCTCAGAGTCTTTTTTTCCCACTAGCCTTTGCAACCGGGATAAAAGGTCCCGGTTGGTGAGTCCCCCACCAGTGACCGAGTTTTAGTCCCGGTTGGTGAACCTTTTATCCCGGGCCAACTTTAAACCGGGACAAAAGGGGGCGCATGGAAAGCCAATTCTCTACTAGTGCTCCTTACAGGGGTACTAGATATCATCTTAATGAGTTTGGTGGTAGAAATTACCCAACCAATCCAAGGGAGCTGTTCAATTTGAGGCATTCTAGTCTGCGTGTTACGGTTGAAAGAGCTTTTGGGGCTTTAAAAAATAGATTTTGCATTATTGACAACAAACCTTTTCATCCATTCAAGACACAAGTGAAGTTGGTCCTTGCTTGTTGCATTTTACATAATTGGATTCTGGGGTATGGCACTGATGAGGTTATTCCTCTTGAGTCCACATGGGAGCCTAATTCCGTTAATGGCCATGGGGTCCCTATTGATGACAATGCAGCTTGGGCTACTGTTAGAGATGAATGGGCTAATCAAATGTGGGCTAGTAGGGGTAATGCACATTTATAGACATTGGATAACTTTGCTATGGTGTTGTAATGTTTCTGTTCCTTTTGTACCTTCAGACATTGGACAACAATGCTGTGATGATCTGTTATTCCTATTCTCACTTTGAGGCATTGGACAACTATGCTATGATGATCTGTTATTCCTGTTTCTTTCTCACTTTGAGGCATTGGACAACAATACTATGATGATCTGTTATTCCTGTTTCTTTCTCACTTTGAGGTATTGGACAACTATGCTATGATGATGTGTTATTCCTGTTTATTTGTCACTCTGACACATTAGACAACCAATTCAACTAGAATCAATGGACAAGTGTGCAATGATGATATGTGCATTCTGTTTATTTTCCCGAGGCTTTGGGCTATATGCAATGATGATATGTGCATTCTGTTTATTTTCCTGAGGCTTTGGGCTATATGCAATGATGATATGTGCATTCTGTTTATTTTCCTGAGGCTTTGAGCTATATGCAATGATGTTTTACTGTTTTTAGAGGCAATGGGCAATATACAATGATGTTTACTAGGACATGGCACAAGTGAATAGTCAATTTGACTTGGTGGAGGAACTTGAGGCTGCTAAGGTTGTTGACTAAGCTGCCATCCATCAAGCTGTTGCCCAGGCTGCCCCAGCTGCTGGTGGCCAGGCTGCCGCAGCTGCTAGAGGCCTGGCTGCAGCTGTTGGTGGTGCTCACACTCGTAAGATCATCGTAGATCTCCTCGTAGCGTTAGTTCTCCCTTGGGCTCTGGCATTTTGAGTACCAAGTAAACGTAATGTGGTATGGCTATGAACTTGGCTAGTGCTGGCCTTCCGAGTATGGCGTGGTAAGATGTCTCGAAGTTGGTGACTTCAAATCTGATGTACTCGGTGCGGTAGTGTTCCTTAGTTCCAAAGGTAACTGGAAGGACGACTTGTCCTAGCAGTATAGCTGCGTTTCCTGGTACGATTCCGTAGAAAGGTGAATCTGTTGGAGTGAGCATTTCCGTGGCATCGAGGCACATCTTCCTTAGTGTTTTGGTGAAAATGACATTGAGTCCGCTTCCACCATCGATAAGTACTTTTGTCAGCTTTGATCCTGCCACAACGAGGTCGAGTACTAGAGGGAATCGGCCTGGCTCTGAAATTTTTGTCCATTGGTCCTTCCGACTGAAGGTTATGGGTACTTTTGACCATTTTAGAGGTGTTGGATCTGTTGGTTCGATGGCCATAATTTCTCTGAGTACAAGTTTGCTGGCCCGCTTGGATGATGTGCCTGGGATTCCGCCAAAAATAACATTGACTGTCTTGGAGGCGGTCTAGAAGTCGCCTTCTTCTTCTTCGTCATTGTGGACTTTGTTCTTGCCCTTATCTTTTTTCTTGCTATATTCTTCAGGAGGTGGTGGCGCGGGTAAGTCTTGCATTACTCGGCGCATGCTGTAGCAGTCTATTGCCGAGTGTTTGCTAGTCGGGTGCCATGGGCACTGTTTTTGAGTAGCTCGGTGAAGGTTGGCCCTTCATCATTTTTGCGGGATCCCTTTTTTCCGGAGTTAGTCATGGAAGCAATGGTGTTGTCGGGTTTCCTTTTGCGATTTTGATTACTCGAAAAGTTGTTTCGAGTATCATTGTGTCGAGTTCTATCCTGGTCATTGTTGTTGTCACGTTTGCGGTTGCGATGAGAGCCGAACCGTTCTCGCTATTTGTCTTCTTCATCTGCCCACTGTTGTACCATGACTTTGAGGTCTTTGACATTAGCTGGTCGTCGTCTACCGAAGTCTTGATATGTTCGTCGATCGTAGAGTCCATTCTGGAAGCACTCGATGACGTCTGTTTCTGAAATGTCAACTATAGTGGCTTTGTTTTCGAAGAATCGTCGCAAGTAGTCGCGTAGTGTTTCGCCTTCTTTCTGTTTTATTTGACTCAGGTAGATCTTGTTACCCGGTTTAGCCATAGAGCTGGCATAGTTGTTGGTGAAAGCTTTTGTCAAGTCTGCCCAAGAATCGATTGATCTAGGCTTAAGTGACTCAAGCCATGTCAACGGTGCTGGTTCCATGCATATGGGAAAGTGGATAACTTTGGTGTCGTTATTGCCCCCAGCTACTTGGACTGTCAGCGAATAGCATCGTAACCATTGAATTGGGTCTTGCTTGCCGTCATACTTGGTGATTCCTGTTGGTTTGAACTTCTCGGGTAATCTCATCCTCATTACCCGACTTGTGAAAGCAGGAAAGTGGTTGTAATTGTCGACTTCTCATTCACACCGACTGTTGATTATTTCTTGTAGATCACTGAAATTTGATACTTCGTGATTTTTCCGAGTAGGGCGAGGACTTTTTGCGGAGTTGGTGTAGTTAACTTCTCCAACGTCCTTCTGGAGTACTGGGGCGTTGTGTTTACTCGGACCTTGGCTGTGTTGCCTTGGTTGGTTTACTACGTTGTTGAAGTTGTTGTTAGCTGCAGCACCTCTACTGCCTTCTTGATGAGCTGCAATGTGGGGAACAGATGGGATTGGTGATTCTTTGTTGAGTAGCTTATAAGCTTGCTCTGCGAGTTGTGCGATTAGTTCGTTGCCGCGCTGCGCAAGTTGAGCTATGACTTCGTTGTCTTTGTCTCGAGGTATGAGTGTTGATATAAGTTTGATAGAGGCAATTGCTGCGAGTGGAGTATTGTGTTCTTAAGCCTGTACTGCGTCAAATGCTCTTTCAAGGTTTGTGATGGGAGCGTTTATCGTCGCTCAGCCCGCGTAGCATTGCGCATCCTTCTTTGGTTCCTTTGATCGAAAGTTTCATCTTATGGGGCGTTAGCTGTTGACTCGTCTTCTGAGACATTGTCGAGTTGTGCTAATCGCCGAGGGTTCTCTGTTGGCTAGTACCCGGGTTGTTATTTTGATTAATAACAAAGACTTCTCTACCTAGGTAGTAGCTTCCAGAGCTTGATGTTGTAATTTCTGTGGAACTTTCCTCGCGGCTTGAAGTGAGTGGGATGCCTTCCTAGTATGGGAGGTTGTCTATATGAGTGACAAGGCGTGACTCGTAGTCACGGGCGAGGAGAGATGATCTCATTCCTGGCCAGTGGACGAATCTGCCTTGCGATGTTGAAGTTATTACCAATCCTTGGGCTGGTCCTGTCGGTGGGATCTCTGGGAGATAGTCCGAGTCGGAGTCGCCGTCTTAGTTTTTCCCGTGTTCGAGTTGAGTTCGAGTGAGGAAACTTTGGTAGGCTTCGGCTACATTGTGGAGTCCGTATGGGAACCGTTTCTGAGTCGAAGTTGATTTGAGAAGTGACTGGGACCGACTAGTCCGAACTGGGGTCGAGTCCGATGCGTAGTCGAACTCGGGGTTGTTGACTTTGAAATTTTGGTTTTTCCTGGCCGAATCGACTGATTTCTTCTCCTGGATGTTGATGATTTGGCGCTGAAACAATCCGGCGTCGTCGGCGACGCAGAGCCAGGATCCAAAAATGAACGTTGCGCCTGCTTTGATGATGAAGACAGGCTTGATGACGACTGGTGCCATTGAGCTCACGCTGAGAAACTCGACGAGCTCCCCTACCTGGCGCGCCAGCTGTCGGTGTTTTGGACCGGCAACCCACGTAGGGGGTACCCTAGGTGGTCTTTTATGCGGTAAGGGTCGTCGAGAATCAAGGAGTCGATGGTGACGCAAGGAACACGATTTAGACAGGTTCGGCCGCTAGATCGCGTAATACCCTACGTCATGTGAGTTTGGTTGTATTAATCTTAGATGAACTGGAGTTGTTGTCTTCGAGAGGGGTCCCTGCCCGCCCTTATATACACGGGAGGGCAGGGTTACAAGTCTGAATCCTAGTCAAGTACAATTACAGAGTTCTACTCGGTGTGGTCCGAGTAGTTTCCATATGCATACTTAACTAGTCTGAGTGGGATACGCCTATTGCTGCGTAGCCCCCTTGTCTTAATCATGTCCGAGTACATCCCTTAGTGGGCCGTTCAGGGCCTACTCGTGGGCCTGGGGTGCATGCCCGACAGGCAGCAACCCAGGGCTGCTATGAGGTGGACTAATGTGATGTCTGCATTTGTGCTTCGCCGCTTCTGTCAACTAATCTCTACTGGTGTGAGAACTGACAAGGGGTTCAAGGAAGTGCACTTGAACCAAGTTGCCAAGAGTGTCAATGAGTTCTCAGGGCTCGAGGTCATAGGAACTTAGGTCTACAACCATTTGAGGAAATGGAGACAGAGGTGGGTCAGGGTGATCAAGCTGAGAGAACTGAGTGGTGCACTGTGGGATGATGACAACTTCATGATCACTTTGGAGGATGAGCACTACAAGGGCCATGTGCAGGTAAGTTTTTTCAACTACCTCATCTGTTTGTAAGGTACCCAAATTTTAGTAAGCTAACCTTGTGTTACTTGTTTGGATTTCAGGCACACCCAAAGGATGCTGCACTGTTGAACAAGCCCATTGAGATCTACCAGCAGATGGAGGTGATCTTTGGGAATGGGTTGGCAACAGGGAAATTTGCTATGGGATCCAGTGAACCTTTGGGGTCCCCTTCTGACTTTGCAGATTCAGAGAATGACCATATCAAGCTGGATGATATGGCAGGGAAGTGTCAAGCTGGTGGTCCTCTTGGTTCAGAAGCAGGCAACAAGAGGAAGAGGTCCATGCTTAGTGAGGGGGACATTTTGGTGATGACTGAGATGACTGATGCTGTCAACAATGTTGCCAATGCCATTATTCAGATCAAGGTAGAGGATGTGCACCCTGACCTCTATGATGCTATCATGTTCATGCCTGGTTTCACTGATGAAGAACTCATGGCTGCCTATGAACATATTCTTGGCAACAAGGCTCATGGTGCTGCTTTTGTCAAGATGAATGGTTCTCACAGAGTCCTGTGGTTGAGGACCTACTTGGCCAAGCACTTCTACATGCAGTGAGGCTCTTTATCATGCAGAGACCTACTTTTGTGCGGTGACAATTCTTTTGTGCAGTGACTGCTGATCAGATGGTGGCTTGTTTTGTGCATCAGCCTCCTGGTCCACTCCTCCATTCTTTTGTGCAGTCAGCCTGATCCTCTTTTGTTGGTAGCCTCCTGGTAGCTGATTAGTGACTGAACTTTGATTTATCTGATGTGATGACTGACTGGTGATGACTGAGCATATGCCCATTGCCAATGATGTTGTTGTTGCTCTATTGTCATTTTCATTATGAGCATATGCCCATTGCCAATGCTGCTGTTGTTGCTTGTTGCTTTCATGTCATTGCCTAACTAAGCATATGGCTCCTAATTTGTGCAGTTACTTGTTGTGTTGTTCTAATGTTATTCTGAGCATATGCCCATTGCCAATGATGCTGCTGTTGCTTGTTGCTTTCATGTCATTGCCTGTCTAAGCATATGGCTCCTGATTTGTGCAATTACTTGTTGTGTTGTTCTAATGTTATTTTGAGCATATGCCCAATGCCAGTGATATGTTCAACTCTGTTATTTTTATTTATCTCAATTGTGTCCTAATTTCTATCATTTTGCTAGAAGCTTTCATCTAATTCAGAATCTGAGCATATGCCCAATGCCAATGATAAGTTCATTCCTGTTGTTTTCATTTATCTCAATTGTGTCCTAATTTCTTTCATTTTGCAATAAGCTTTGAACTAATTCAGAATCTGAGGTTATGCCCTTTGCAAATGATAAGTTCATTCCTGTTGTTTTCATTTATCTGAATTCTGTCCTAATTTCTATCATTTTGCTACATGCTTTCATCTAATTCAGAATCTGTGCTAATTTCTGTCATTTTGCTATATATTTTCATCTGTTTCTGAATCTGAACATTTGCCCTTTGCCAATGATATGTTCATTTCTGTTGTACATTTCTGAATCTGAGCAGTTCTTGTCAGGTTATTTGTAAGGCCAATGATACTTTCTTTTGTCCATTTTTCTAGAACACATGTCTTGGTACGTTGTCAGTGTTGGTCATCAAACTGGAGTGTACTCCAGCTGGGAGGCTTGCCATGATCAGGTGAATGGATTCAGGGGAGCATGCTACAAGAAGTACAAGACCAAAGAGGAAGTGATGCAAGCTTTTCATGGTGCAAAATTTGAAGCTACACCTATTATGAAGAATGCCCATTGGGACTGTAAAGATATCTTAATGTTGTTAGAGCCTTTAATTATCCTAGTTCAAGCTGTAATAATTGTGGTTTTAGTTTCAAAGTCTAAGTAATTTTAGTTTAGTTACAAATTGTAGTTTCCTCTTTTGACTATGTTCGGGCACTAGGATTGGTAACTTCACCGGTTGAATTGAAGTGGTGATGGTAACCGCCTCTACGCGACCAACCAAACAGCATCTCTTTTTTGAATTTCGGGTTCGTACGTGCAACCAATCACCGTATCCTCGCGGCCTGGTTCAACAGAAACTAGAACCAAACACGACCCGTTTGCATCCCCAGAACCTGGTTCCGGTCGGCCTAGTTCCCTGGTGTGAGCCAGGCTCCTCAGGGAAGAGAACCAATCACACCCCTAGGGAATGGAAAACAATGGTGGCCTCGGTTGAGACTTGCCTTAAACAACTGAATCCATATGCAACACATAGCCAACGATGTTGTATGTCTGCGTTCGATGATCCGCCGCAAGCACTGCGGCAAATCCTACCTCTTGCCTTGTTCGCTCATGATCGACGACCTATGCTGAAAGCAAGCCTCCGCCAGAAGGTAATAGGGAGCATAAAGCATCGTGTCGTCCCTTGTCTACCTCCACGCTTATGGTTGTAGCACACCTTGGCGTTTCTCATGGCGCCAGCATTTTGCTGCACACCATCGGTGCGCCCTCAATTTATTTAACCGCAAATAGCAGTGGAAATTAAGCTTAATAATCCTGATCTAACGAGTCATTAGGGGTTGTTTGCATCTCGAGTGTTATCAAACCAGATTTAGTTAAGCTAGATTTAGGGGTTAACCACCTAAAGTCATGTTTGGCTAGACGAAAAATACTAGGAATAAGAAAAACTAATTTTTTGTAAAACTCAAAAAGTCGGTTTTAACAAAAACAACTACAACCCGTTTTTGCAAAAACTGATCTCCCGTGTTGCTTCTGTTAATTCTCCATCTTTTTTTCTTGCATGATTAAAGGATCCACTGATGACAAAATTCGTAACTGATACTTTTCTAATTCATTAGATCCACAGATGACCACTGGTGGCACAGGAAAATCATATTATTGATGTTCTCGCTCATTCCATCCAAACACCGTAGTCTATAACCTCAAATCTAACAAACTAAGAGCAACTTCAAAAGCTCCCTTAAAATTTCTCCAAAACCTTATTTAGGGAAAAAAAACTTACCTCTAACAGCCCCCCCATCCTTCCCGTAAAAATGTGCGGACGCGAAAAACACCTCCATTGCCCCGCATATATCCGCGAGTCCGGTCCTTCCCCAATCGCCCCCGAACTGCTCTTTCCCGCGTCAAACGGTCTATTTTTCTTGATCCCCCCTCTTCCCCAACTCCTCGCACCCGGCGGGGCAGGCGGCCAAGACGCAAGCACAGTTGGGCGCCAGTCAAATGGGGTACCTCTCCTGCTGCGCGGACTCGTCCGTGGCGACGTGCCGCTCCATCACGGCCATCTTGCCGCTCCCCATCTCATGCCGCTTGAGGGGCTCCAGCGGCTCCAGGCCCGCCACGCTGCCGCTGGTGGCCATCGAGAGGTTTGACTATGCCGAGCTGGAGGTGGCCACATCCCACTTTGCGGACGCCGCGCTGATGGGGAGGGGCAGCCATGGGGCCATCTACAAGCTCGTACTCCCCTCAGGCCGCGCCGTCGCCGTCAAGCGCCCCTCCCTGCGCCGACCCAAGGTGGACAACGAGATCCACATCCTCTCCTCCTTCTGCGGCCTGCGCCTGGAACGCGCACCTTTGCGTCGGGCAGCGGTGAGCCGCAGCTGGACCGGGGCGCACAACAGGCGCGGCCAGCGGCGGGGCCTTGCATCAGGCGGAGGTGGACCACGAGAGAGTCAGAGCCAGGAGAGAAAGAATGAGAGAGCGCAGAAAATGTCGAAGGGGGGAAGCTGCTGGAGCCCAACAAAGGGATCCACGTGCTGACGTGGTCAATTTTGAAGTATTGGGGAGTTTATTATTGGGGATCTGCTGCGAGATGACATGATTTTGGGAGAAAATACTTTTAGTAGAGCCCCTAATAGATAGTTTTGGGGGAGATTTTTTTGGTAGACTCTTGGAGTTGCTCTACAACCTAGAACTGATTTTCCTAAAACTCCTCGTAAAACTCCCTTCTCTACAGCTAAAAATAATGAAAAGGAGACTTTTACGGTCGTCGCGTGAACCCTGCTTCGTGGTCCTCCCTCCGCATGATTACAGTCGTACACCTGATCTTCCTCCGCCCTCCACGCCTCCCCAAAATCCAAGCGGCCCTTCCTTCTCCTCCCATCAGCCGTCCGCTCCCTCCTCCTCGACACCCTCATCGGCGCAGAAGCTGCCCGCACCCTCCTTCACGACCCTCCAAGCCTCCTCCTCTTGCCCACGACGTTGAGATCCACCGGGCGTTGCACCTCGAGATCCACAAGGCATTGTCCGCCTAGATCTCGCGAGTCCACCACCACCTCCCGCCGCTGCACCCCAGAACGCTCCGGCTCGGCAGCTCTCCGACACTCTGCCTCGCCCCTATGCTCCGCACAGATCCATGACTCCTACCGTTGCTGCGCTTCGGTGTGGGTAGCGCTAAGGCCAGGGTGCGGAGAGGGCTGCTTTGCTCCACAGGGCCGCCTAGGGAGCTTTGGCGGTGCGACGGGCGCGCCGTCCCCGCTTCCACAGCCGTTGTCCACGACGCAGGCCGGGAGCAACGCCGGACGCCCGCGAACGGGGCGGACTCAGCGAGGGGTGCCCTGGGGACTGCTGCTTCAGCGATGGCTACGTCTCGGGTAGGGCGGCGGTGTGGCATGGAGGGCGGCCAGCCGCCTGGGGACCTTCAGCGGCGACGGCCCTCTACAGCAACAAATCGGTGACGACCCATCCATCTCTGGCAACAAATCTGGGGCGCTCCCCATGGATCATGGCGGTGGCACCTTAACATCTCCACGCATAACACTATGCACTCACGATCAAATTGGTAGAGTGCTCTGATGTGCGATGTTTTATTTTCTTGGTTGAGTGGAATTTGGAGTTGTTTAGATCTCTCTCCCCCGTGTCGCTCGAGCTGAGCAACTCAGGTGGCCTTCGTGCCTCCCCGGCGCTAGGCCACCTCGCTCGCCCCCCTCCCTCCCTCCTCCACCACCCCTGGAGCCATGAGCCAGAAGCCCGGCGAGCGGCGAGGAGGGTGGCGGCAGGGCTAGCTCAGTCCCCACCATCTTCTCCCTAAACCCCCTCCCCAACCCTAGATCTACCCTGCTGTCGCTGTCGACTCCGCCGCTAGCTGTGTGGGCGCGCCTCCCCGGTTGTGCGTTCGCCTGGGCACCTGCCTATCGACCTCCTCAGTCGTCTGGTTGCGCGGGCCTACCCGGCACCGCCATCACCGTGCGGCGGCGTGGGAAGGACACGGGTGGGGGCCGTTCACCACCGGCGGTGTGCGGTGGCGGGCGCTACATGTCTCTCCTTTCTCCCTCTCCCACTGCACCCCACCGATCGCTTGGTCGCCCTTGCGACCTTCGTTGCCGCCGGCCGTCGCCAGCGTATGTTGATGCCGGGTCCAGTGTCGCCAGATCTGCCCCCTGCCAGTGGAGATCCACCCCCAATAGCATGGATCTGCACCCTCCCCCTCCCCCGAGGTGGCTCTCCCTGTCACTGGCATCCGCCGGTGGCTCTTGGGGCTACTGCGGCGCCCGTGAGGGGCCGTGGAGGTCGTCTCGCAGGGTCGCCAGGCTGCTGGGGTGACTTAGGAGATGTCGTTGCCACCGCTGGTCGTCATCATTGAGCCTCAGGGGCCGTTATCGTCGCTGCCGCTGCCGCTTGTTGCTCTGCCCGTGTAGGCGTTGGGTGCCCTTGAGCCTCTTGTTCCACCACCCATCCTTGGTCGTGTAGGTGCCTATTGCTGGGCCCTTGGTCGTCGTCCCTCTTTGGTCGCTCTGGCGGTGGGAGTTTTAGGGCCTGTGCTACCGCTCGTATCTACTGGCGCCCCTCTTCAGGTGATGTTGCACTGGCTTGGTCGTAGCTATTTTGGTCATTGGGCATCGGTGGCGTGCTCCTTCATTGTTCGCTAGTGCATCTTTGGATCGACGTTGGGTCATCACGGTCGCCTCTTGGTCGCCCATGGTCGTCTAGGGCCTTCCTTCTTCTCAAAGGTGCCTGCAGATATTCCTCATCATCGTCGCCATGGATCGCTCGCTGCCATCCCATCGCTTTGCCTCTCACCCAGGCCTTGGCGGTCTACTACGTGGAGATGGTTTTATGGGCCTTTGGCGAAAGCTTTGCCTGACATTCGTCGATGCCGACAACGGTTGCGTCCTTTAACGTAGCTTACCCCGCTGGGGGCGTTGTTGCGGCCACCAAATCCATTTAGTTTCGCCAGGTGAAGACTTGGACTGCTCCTCCGTGGATAGTCGGATGATGGCGGTGTTAGCGTCACTTCTTCCTTAGAGCCATCATCTTGCATGACCTTCTCGCTCTGCCTCCGCTTGCTCCGAGTTGTTAGGCAATCGGTGATGTGCGTGTGTTCTTAGTGCCCTTCTCTCCTGCAAGTATCGATTGTCTTAGGTCGTGTTTAGTGTAGTGGTGTTGTGGGTTTCTTTTCTTTTCTGTTGTGTTTGTGGTTCTTGTCGTGGGTGGTGGTTCTTGTAACTCTGCGCTTTGGGATCTCTCCTGAAGTGGCATCGTTGTAATTCTATTCTTCTTAATGAAAAACATGTATGCACGTCTTAATAGAATTTGGGGCAATTTAGGTCCATGTTTTCAGTGAGGAAGAAGCTAGGTCTGTGTTGGAATTTTTTTCATCATTAAATACCATCGAGTGTTTTTCCTTAAATTTTTTTTGATGTCGCAAGCTGGGAGACCTTGATCCTCTTGTAATCACTAACTACCTTGTTATCGTCTCACACATTGCATGGTCAGACATATATGACCTTTTCCCGAATGGCGTTAGTGTAGATGCTTATTAGTCCCGGAGGTGTCCTGGAAGTATATGCTTATCGATCAGTTTCATGGACAGATCTTTGATCATGCTTTTTATATTTTCTTCGCTGGTTCTGTATTGTCTTTGTCAGTTATCACAATGAACTTCCCTAATTGAATAGTCCAAGCAAGTTTTATGTTGAGTTACTAAACATCATACTGCCAGAATATTTTTATATTGGTCATGGTTTTGATCATCACAGCAAAGCGATGAAGAAGGTTGGAGCCTTTCGTTGGCACTCTATACACAGTGAAGCTACTTATCTGCCTGATTTTAGCTTTCTCTTTTCACCTTTCATGTCAGATGTTTCACTGGCAATTCGGTGTACAATATGACTGCTTGTTTCTAACTAACCTTTGTGGAGGATCACTTGGTCCATTGCTTCAAGCAAGAGATGGATGCTACTAGATGCATACATACAGGTTTGTGAAGTTGTGAGAATTGTTGTTTGCGCACGTATTAGTTTCAGTTCAGACCAAGCTGCATTGGCCTCCATGCATTTAAATTACGCTGCTCATTGTGATCACATACAATTTTTTAGCTCAACACAGAGAGATGTCTCCAATGTTATTGTGTTGGGGCTAATCCTTAGTATTGAGTTGCATGCACCAACCAGTTAAATCCAAAAGCTTAAGCTGATGGGGAGAGGTGGGCAATTCACTTATACTCCAACACTTCCCCTCACGTGCAGGCTCCCTCGGGCCGCATACCTGGAGATTGGAGTTGGCTGTAATTATTTTATTTAATCGCGTCCGTCATGCTTTGAACTCGAGACCTCTGGCTCTGATACCATATTGAGTTGCATGCACCAACCAGTTTAACCCAAAAGCTTAAGCTACTGGGAGATATGGGCAATTCACTTATACTCCAACACTCAGTATACGGGCAAAACTGAGCAAGTTAATATCAATGTTAATGCCTGTTTACGGGAAAGTTAACTATATGGAGTTGAAGGCCAGAACGTCCTCTCTCTCTACTCAGGGATTTGATTCTTGAAACTGCAGGGCTAAGGTGGGATTATTTCCTTATCTTTTATTTTTCTCTTCAGTGGATGCCCCATGCTTTCAGAACTGCAAAATCACTAGGGATGTAGTTATACATATGACTCATGCTTTTGTACAAAGGAAGGTTACTAGGATAATCAGATATCACTCTGTCTTCAACAACCACTACCAACTGATGGTGGTTGTGTTTTCCCTGAAGCACTATCGTGATCGCTTTCTTTGATCATCATGTTGCGTCCTTAATTCATGATATCATTCTTTTTACCATGTTTTTTTTTGCTTTTTGTTTGCTAGGAAGATGGTGAACTGACGATTGTGAACTGACGGCGGCGGCAACGATAGCTATAGCTTGTGAAGGAGGCGGCAATGGGGAATTCTACTGTGGAAGCGGTGGTCCCCTCCTCAGCATCTCAAAGGAGGCGGACGCAGTTGCTTTCCACAGTTGCCGAGTTCCTGCGTCAGAGACAATGCAGAGGGGTGGTGGAGAGGCACCTGTAGAAATGCACATTGGATGAGCTTGGGATCGCTGGTCCCTCACGTATGGCGACCTCCCCATCCAGCTTGACTTTATGAGGCAACGCTACCGACCTTCCTGTGGCCGGCCTTCCCTGGATCCAGTGAGTTTCTCAGTGAAATATCTTCGATTATTTATTTCATCTTTGAACTCATGACTCAGGGATGCGAACCATTCATTGGAAATATCAGATTTCAAAAGGGTGCGAGCATGCTAGATTTTCCGTAATTTGTTCAGGCCTGAAATTTCTCATATTCAATAATTAAAGTGTTGGTCATTTTGTTCCATTCCATGTTTACGGTTTCCTTTTCAGACATGCCACTGAAATTTTGAATTGGTTTCTATCAGGTCCGACCCATTTTTGGACAGAACATTGGACACTCAATTTAGAGTAGAACTATTTTCTATGCATCATCAGCAAAGAGTCCTAAAGTATTGGGGGCCTAATGTACTGCTATGGTTATCTTGTTCATAGGCAAGTATCAGGGTAGTGCACATAAGCTGTAACTTGCAAGCAGGAAGGATCAGTCACTACTGGAAAACTGAGCATTCATCCCGAGGCTCAGTACCGGTTACATTTTAGCCCGGTACTAATATGAGCATTAGTACCGAGCCTAACAGATAGTCCCCGAGGAGCCACCCGTGACCCCTTTTAGTACTAGGTGGAGGCCCTAAGGTACATTAGTACCGCGTGGAGCTAAAGGGTGACCTTTAGTACCGGGTGGAGCTCCCACCCGGTACTAAAGGTCATCACGGGTACATTTAATTTGCGTCTCTCCTCTCCCTCGACCGTAGCTTTTCTCTTTCTCTCTTCTCTCTCATGCGCTTATCTCTTTCTCTCTTCTCTCTCACGCAGGAGGCGGCGGGAGCGCGGGCGGGCTGGGGCGGTGAGAGCGGCGGCGGGAGCGTGGGAGGGTGGGGGGCGGGGCCGGCGGCAGGGGGAGGGCGGGGCTAGGGGTGGGGGGGAGGAAGGGTGGGCGGGGGCGGTGGCTAGCGGGCGGGAGGGATGGCGGGGCCGGTGGCGGTGGGAGGGCAGGGGTGGGCGGATGGGCGCGGGAGGGTGGGGGCCGGCGAGCGGGAGGGATGGCGGCGGCGGCGGAGGGCGGGCACGGGAGGCCGGGGGCTGGCGGGCGGGATTTCACTTTCTTTTAATTTTTTAATACCTCTTTAGTACCAGTTATTTCAACCAGTACTAAAGGCCCCCCTTTAGTACCGAATTAGTAGTACCAAACCGGTACTAAAGAGGGTTCCCAACCGGTACTGATGGCACATTCCCTAGTAGTGAGTAGGCCACCCCAATGTGCAATCACAGAAGGTAATTTACTACACTGGTATTTAGCTTCTAAAATATTATCCTTTCGTTGATCAGGCCATACTGGTTGCTCGTTACTATGACACCATACCCTTATCTTTCTACAATTAACATTTGGAACTTTCCTTCTCAATTTTTCATCTGCTAGTGATTGAAGATAGGTTGCTCCTTAATATTCGCCGCTGCTTACTTCAGATTTACGGTTGTGATATGCATATGTGTAATTATTTATTGAGCATGGATGACCTGTTGGTGAGAGCAGATGACCCTCTAGAATTTGTTTTTATAAACGTAACATTTATAACTAACACAAAGGAGGAATAATCTACATGCAGTCTGAGTCCTATGTTTGTTGAAAAGTTCCAATGCTCGTTCCGCTTTGCGAAGCGAAATATGAACATCGATCTAGATGCTTTCATATGTGTAATACAGAGCATTGGAAAGGAAGAACTAAGAAGCTAGCAAGGAGAGAGAGCAGCAAGGTCATGAAAAAAATCAAGCATAAAAGATTGTCAAGAGTTTTGAGGTATGTTATCATTTAATCCCGAATTGGGTGTGCCCATTCCCTTCGAACTGTTATTATACCAAAACTGCAGGATAGAGTAAGTTTATGAAAATTATTTTGCCTAATATTTTTTTGCTGTTAGACGTAGTAGAATATATGTTTCTCTGCAATATTAAGTATTCTGTGAACAATCAGTACCCTACCGGACATGTTTCATATTGTCACTAGCTTTGTAGTTTAGATGGTGCATTGGTGCTCATATTGTTTGGGTAGTTTGTCTCCTAATAGGTTAATACCTTTTCTATTTTGATGCTTTGTAACCATATTTTTTGGGCATGAATTAGATATTTGTCCTCTCTGTAATTTTCTGAGAAGGCAAAAGTGGGTAGGAAGGGAAATACCAAAATAGTATCTGCTTCAAACTTTTTCTCGGTCCTGTCACAATCTTTTTGTGATCTTTCCCCTCACAATTTCCTGATAATGTTTATTTTCTATTCTTCCTGGTTCTTGCGTGCAGTTTTATTACATGTATTGCACACAGATAACTTGGAATTAGAGGGGAGATCAATGCAGGCAGCCAGGAAGGTACACAAGGACCTGCATACGGTATTATCGTTGCAATACCATGAAATCCATTATCCATTTTATGTTGTGACTGCAAAGTATGTAAGTTCAAATAATACAGACTCAATTCGAAGAATGTAGTGGGTGAATCACTTGTATGGTTCAGCTCTTGGAGAGGACCACCCTTGTGATGCAAAGGGTTTTTTTTGTTGCTGTTTTCTGAGTGCATAAGTGGAAATCATGGAGTTCTTTTGGAGAGTTGTCTGACAGTCTGCTTCAAGCTGAGCGCACCTTGTGTTTATGTAGAGATTGAATGTCATCTTCTTCCTTGAAATGTTTGCATGTTGTTTTTATTCCATTACTGAAAGTGCAGTACTTAAACATAACATGGAACATGCACAAGCGCTGTAAGCTGCAATGAGTTCGATGTAGTTGGCACACATGCAGTTGCACGTTTATGCTTTGAGCACAAGATAGTTAAAATTTGAATGATGTTTTAACAAATTTAACAACATCAGTGTATTAGCTTTAAATTTTTTATTGTCCGTACAGCATACGGGCATGATCCTAGTTTTAGAAAAACTGATGTGTAATTTTGTGATCCAAACAAACCACTTAGGGTTAACCAAAATGCCCCAACTGCTGCGCGCGTTAATCACGGGCACTGAGCGAATCTGGGCCATCAAACAACGGCCGCGATTCATCTTCTTCCACCGACGCACGCGTGGTTCGCTCGTACGAGGCCCGCAAGAAACGCAACCTTGGCAACTACTCCTGCTCCTTCGTCCTTCCTATATAGCGAGAGGGACTCGACGGCGTGGCCACGCATTGCCGATCCATCCATCCGGATCAAGTCAAATCCATCCCTAAACCCTAACCGCTCCGATCCGATCCCATCCACTCCTCGCCATGGGCCCCGTCCTCCTCGGTCCTCCCATCATCCGCGGCGCTCGCCCGGCCACCGACACCGACGCCCCCGCCTCCCACCCCTTCCTCGACCTCCTCGACGCCGGCTTCAACGACGACGCGCCGGACGCCGCCAAGGCGCCGCGCAAAGCCTTCACCGAGAACGGCTCCGCCACCTACGCCGGCTCCGGGAACCCCTGCCTGGACCTCTTCTTCCAGGTGGTTCCCGGCACGCCGGCCTACCGCGTGCGGGATCTCGTCGCCGCCGCCTGGGCGCGCGACCCGCTCACGGCGCTCAAGCTCGTCGCCAACCTCCGCGGCGTGCGCGGCACGGGCAAGTCGGACCGCGACGGGTTCTACGCCGCCGCGCTCTGGGTGCACGAGCGCCACCCGCGCACGCTCGCCTGCAACGTCCCCGCGCTCGCCGAGTTCGGCTACCTCAAGGACTTCCCCGAGCTGCTCTACCGCCTCCTCCACGGCGCCGACGTCCGCGCCGTCGCCAAGGCCAGGGCCGACGCCGAGAAGGGGCGCCGGGCCGTCAAGGTTCGCCTCGCGCGTTTCGCCATCCGGAGGCAGCGTGTCCTCGAGTTCCGCGCCGCCACCACGGTCCCGCGACCGCGAGGCCCCACGCTCTCCGACTACGTGACCGCCGCGCTCTCCAAGACCAAGACCAAGACCAAGAAGGCCAAGCGGAGCAGGAAGGCGGCAGCCGTGGCCCCGGTGGACACGGAGGAGGCGATGGAGGTGGAGCAGAAACCCGAGGCGACGGAGGTGGCGGAGAAGCTTGAGGTGATGGAGGTGGATCAGAAGGCGGCGCCACAGCCACCGCAGGAGGAGGTGCCCGCGACGAAGAAGAAGGTCATCTCCAAAAAGGTGCGGAAGGCGGCCAAGCTGGCCGTGCAGTCGCTGGAGACGTACTACGGCGACCGCGCCTACCGCTTCCTGTTCGACTGCATCGCCGAGTTCTTTGCCGACCTCCTCGCCTCCGACCTCAAGCAGCTCGCCCCTGGCGGCAAGAAGAGGAAGATCGGGCTCGCCGCCAAGTGGTGCCCCACGCCGGGCTCGTCGTTCGACCGGTCGACGCTGCTCTGCGAGGCCGTCTCCCGCCGCCTCTTCCCGCGCGACTCCAACCCGGACTACGCCGACCTGTCGGAGGAGCACTACTCCTACCAGGTGCTCCACCGCCTCCGCCGCGAGGTGCTGGTGCCGCTGCGCAAGGTCCTCGAGCTCCCTGAGGTGTACATGAGCGCCCAGCGGTGGTCCGACCTGCCCTACACCCGCGTGGCCTCGGTGGCTATGAGGCGCTACAAGGCCCTGTTCAAGAAGCACGACGAGGCGCGCTTCGGCAAGTACCTCGAGGACGTGGCGGCGGGCAAGGCCAAGATCGCGGCGGGAGCGCTGCTGCCCCACGAGATCGCGGCCGCGGCCTACGCCGGCCTGAAGGACGACGTGTCGGAGCTGCAGTGGCGCCGCATGGTCGACGACCTCCGCGAGAAGGGCTCGCTGAGCAACTGCATCGCCGTCTGCGACGTGTCCGGGAGCATGACCGGCACGCCCATGGAGGTGTGCGTCGCGCTGGGCTTGCTCATCTCGGAGCTCAGCGAGAAGCCATGGGCGGGCCGGGTGATCACGTTCAGCGAGAGACCGGAGATCCACGAGATCAAAGGCGACACCCTCCAGGAGAAGCTGAGCTTCGTTCGAACAATGGAATGGGGTTGTAGCACCAACTTCCAGGGGGTGTTCGACAGGATCCTCAGCACGGCGGTGGACGCCCGGCTGGCACGGGAGAAGATGATCAGGACCGTGTTCGTGTTCAGCGACATGGAGTTCAACGAGGCGTCGGCTTACAGCAGGTGGGAGACGGACTACGAGGCCATCTGCCGCAAGTTCCAGGAAGCCGGGTACGGCGACGTGGTGCCACAGATCGTGTTCTGGAACCTGCGGGACTCGCTATCCACGCCCGTGACATCGACGCAGCCAGGGGTCGCGATGGTGAGCGGCTTCTCGAAGAACTTGGTTAAGCTGTTCTTGGAGAACGATGGCGTGGTGAACCCGGAGGCTGTCATGGAGGCAGCGATCGCCGGCAAGGAGTACCAGAAGCTTGCCGTGTTTGATTGATCAACGCATAGGTGATCGGTGCCGTGAGGAGTGGTCTTTGGGAGTGTCTACAGAATTTTAGGGGAGGATAGCACTCGATTTCTGAACGGCCTTTAGAGTTTAGAGCCTCTGGTTGCCCCTTTCTCCAGTTCAATTAGGTGCTTCATGAAAATAAAATTGTTTCCCTAATTTGTGCCTGTTCATGTAGGCTTTTCTACTTTCGCTTTTATCTATACAAACTCGGCCCAACTTGCATTGCTACGTGATCGATCTGTCATTACATAGTTTCATACCGCTTCGAGTATATTACCTTCCTAGCCCTACCTCCCTACCCTCACGTACCGAACCGCCGCCACCATAAAATTTCTTAAATTTATCACCGCACGATTCAATCCAATGGCTCACATTGACCCCGCTTCAAATATAAGGCTTCCTAACCCTAACTCCCCTACCCATCTTCCCCTACCGCCACTTCTCGTACCTAGTCTACACCGTGGGCGCCGGCTCCCCGTGCCTCGTGGGTCACCATCCCCGACAACGGCGCGGCCCACCGGCGAGCTCTTTCGACATCTTATGCCCCCATTTCTGCTGCCCCCTTGCTCGCCTTCGATGGCTCCGCCTTTAGATCTATTTTCCTCCACCACTGCCACTAATAATCACTCGCACTATGGCACTCGTCGACCCCTGTCACCATCTACGCGTAATCAGCAAACTTCTATTGCGCACGACAGGCAACACCCCGTGCTACTATCGCAAGGCTAATGACTTCTCCGACCATCTCTCCACAGCTGAGCATGATGAACTAAAGAACAGGTTAGCATGAATCTGCTCTTGAAATTATGTGGTTAGAGATTTAGTAGATTTTAGGATAGGGATGGAATTACCGCTTGTCTCTTGAATTAGTTATATAGATTGATTAATTTTGGGGCAAAAAACTATCCTTAAATTGAGCCACTTGGAGTGGGATGGCTCTTCTGTATATCTAGCTAGGATGGTAATTCCCGAGGTTGTTAAAGCGGTAGTCAGCACTCCCTCCATTTTTCTTATTGTTTTGATATCAACAAAGTCTTGAACACATGATTTTCAATGTTACCTTTTTTTTCCCCTTAAATTTCTAACCACCACCTGGATGATTTTATTCTATCCAGATTTGTGGATAGTTAGAATTGCTCTACTGTTTGTGCTTCTTTCTTTTTCATCATGGGCTTCAAAGTCAGTTCTTTTTTTTCACGTAATTTGTTTGTTTGTTTTGTCTTGGTTCAAAAAAGTTCTATTTTCTGGCCTTATTTCAGAAAGATATGCACATAATTAATGGGTCAAAGATCTGTATTTTAAATAATAAACAACTTTGCTGGATGCATTTAAAAAAAGATATGCACATACTTAATCTATATTTAGAGTAATTAAACAATTGGTTTGGCTGTATCTTAGACAGATATGCAAATAATAATAAATACAGACCTTCTACTTATTAATTATGTGCATATATTTTTAAAACACAGCCATTAAATTTATTGCGTGCATATCTTTCTAAAATACACTCAATAAATTTGTTTAATTCTGTCAAAAAAAGGTCTTCCTTTTTCAGCCTTCGTTTTAGTTTTGCGGTCAAACTTCGTAAATCGGGAATTACATGAACGACATTTGGGCCTGGTTTGGTTCTTTTGCTTATTTTTAAGCACCCGTCACATCGAATGTTTAGATACTAATTAGAAGTATTAAACGTAGACTATTTACAAAATCCATTACATAAGCGGAGGCTAAACGGCGAGACGAATCTATTAAGCCTAATTAGTCCATGATTTGACAATGTGTTGCTACAGTAAACATTTGCTAATGATGGATTAATTAGGCTTAATAGGTTCGTCTCGCCGTTTAGCCTCCAGTTATGTAATGGGTTTTGTAAATAGTCTACGTTTAATACTCCTAATTAGTATCTAAACATTTGATGTGACACTTGCTAAAAATAAGCAAAGGGAACCAAACGCCCCCTTGGTTATGTGCTCTAATTTAGAACAAATAGAGTAATTCGTTTCTAAAAGTGGTGTGCATGAGCACCATGCGTGCATCAGGATTTGGATGTAGTGGATGGAGTCGTGCGCCCACAAGTTACCACCACGTCAAAATTGCTCTCACGGTCTTGTTTGTTCATCTTTGTTTGAAACTAGGTAGAATTTCGTGTTAAGGAAAATACAGATCATATAACAAATAAGTTTGGGTGGGAATGAGTTGTAAAAACGATTGATAGGGAAAATTGGAAGAAAAAAAAACAAAGGAGAATACCCAGGCCCCCGCGTTGCTACTCTGAGCCGTGCGGTTTCACACGAGACAATCCAACGCGCAGGAGGCGGCGCTCCGCGAGCTATATACATTGCCAGACGCATCGCTCCCCTGTCTCGAGCTGGCAGAACCGCGGCGACGAAGCAGACGACGATTTCGAGGGAGGTTGAGGCAGAGGTGAGCTCGCTCGCTCGAATCACCCATTCCCCTCTCGATCCCGACACCGCTCTAGCCGCATCTCGTGTCGTTTCCTTCTGGTTTTGGTCGGTTAATCGGCGGAGCCGCCTCGGCTTCCTCCCAATCGGTCGAGATTTGGGGACCATTTCGCCGCTCACGAGCGCGGCGCGTTCATTTTTGGCCGTGACGCTGTAGAGGTTTTGCAGGACCGGACCGCGGCGTTGGCGCCCATGGAGAGCACGGAGGGGCCGAGGAAGAGGCAGCTAGTCGCCTCGGCCTCGGCCTCCGCTTCCCCGTACATCCCCGACGACCTCGTCCGGCGCATCCTCCTCCGCCTGCCTTCCCGCTCCGTCCTCCGCTGCCGCGCCGTCTGCAAGGCCTGGCTCCGGATGGTCTCCGACCCCGAATTCGCGCCCGAGCACCACCGCCTCCAGCCGGCTCTGCTGCTCGTTTCCTTCCTCCGCGGCGCCGCCAGCAGCAGCAAGGCGGTGGCGGACGCGGGCGCGGGCACGGACCCCATGGACCGCTGCATCGAGGCCTTCGACCTCCGCGCCGACGAGTTCCGCCCCACCGTCCGGTTCGACGACACCGGCGGCCGGTTCCACATCCACGGCTCCTGCGACGGCCTCCTCCTACTCAGCTTCGAGGACCGCTTCTACGTCTGCAACCCGGCCACCCAGCAGTGGACGCGCCTCCCGGCGCCCCTCCGCTCCTCGTTGTTCGCCGGGTTCTACCGCCACGAGCCCACCGGCGAGTACCGCGCCCTCTTCTACCGGGGCAACTGGACCAGCTGGCGGCCCTGGTCGACGGACTACTACATCCTGGTGCCGGATTCCAGGAAGGGAAGGGGAATCGGCCTCCCGTCGGAGAAAGTCGGGTACGAGTTCCGGGGAGCGCCGCTCGGCCCGCCGGTCCTGGCCCACGGCAGCCTCCACTGGATGCCGCGGCAGAAGCAAGGCTGCGCGATAATGGTGTTCGACACGGTCACCGAGGTGATCACGTTCGTGGACCCTCCTGTGATACGGGAGCACATGTCGCTGCTCGAGGTGGACGGCGAGCTCGCCATGTTCAGCTGCGGCGGGCGGGTCACCATGGTCGAGCTCTGGGTCCTGCGGGATTATGCGAATGACGTTTGGGTCTGCGAGCACCGGGTCCGGCTGCCGGAGGTGGAGGTCAGCACCTTCGTCTTCGACGAGTCCTGGCGCGTGTTCTTCATGTCGGAGGAGGGGGTTGTGGTTGTCACCCCAGAGCAGAAGCTGCTGCACTACGACATGAACGGGACTCTGCGGGAAAGTTTCCCTTGCAACGGCCGCAATCTCAAGATTACTCCGTATACACTCAAGGAGAGCCTGGTTCGGCATGCATTCTTTGAGAGACAGGACAATGGCGGTGATTGTGATGACGAGCCACCACCGCCTTTCTTCAGCGGGCTTTAGAATTGGTGGCGAGTGGCGAGTCTGGTTTCCTATGGACCTTGGTTGCAGTTGATCAGAAGTCCATGATCCAGATATCGAGTCTTGATAGATGAAGCATGAAGTAAGGTAGCTTATTCTGATGCGTGTCTTTTATGTTTAGCAATGTCATTATGTTTGTCTCCTTCCCAGCCCCACATTAGTTGGGCGCAATTTAGTTTGATGTTCCAAAACTATTTACTTTTCAGTTTTGCGGTATTCTCTGAACATTAATGTGGTTAGCCTTGCAATAATATACTTTCTGGCGATGGCGGTGGCTATTCAACTTGTTTCTACAATTCTACTATTCTGCTATTGCATCGAGATGTTTTTGTCACCTGCAGCATTTTAGGTATCTGTTCAATGATGCATTTGAAATTGAAAACTGTTGCTGATATTCACATATTTATCGGAATTCCAGAGCCGAAAGAATTTGTGTTCTCTTCTTCGTCTTGTTTGACTTACATATTCTGCGCTGAAGGTTACTTGGATAATAATTTTGTTCAGCCTACTTATTTAATTACATATTTGTTTATGAGGTGTTGTATGTGGAAGTTATTTTCCTAGCTGGTGTCAGAATCAGGTCTGGTTATTCTGAGTCTAGAAAATTGGTAGCTGGCACACGTTAATCTGTCGTATCTTCCATGGAAAATGCCATCTGGAGTAACCATTACTTGTGCTGTCATTTAGCTGGAGCATCAAGTGCATAAAACTACATGCTGTATGTTCCTGGCTGCAAGCTGCATGATGTTTGCTTTAACCGATTGGCAAGGGAGGCTAGCGTGGTAGAGCTCTTGTAGCTAGCAATCGCAGATCGATCACCTGACTGCATGATGGAGCCTGCGAAATGCACGGCCAATGATAGCCTCTCCGGCAACACTCATCTGTATGAATCACGGCCACAGATAGATTGCCCTGCGAGGCTGCGACACTCGTCAACGGCGCCAGCGCCTAGGCTAACTCCTGCCGCAGGTGATCGCAGCGGCTCCCTTCTCCCTCGTCTGGCTTCTGATTCCTCGCGCCATACGCATCGATTCCAATTCAGGAAGAGGAAAACTGCTACCGTAGCCGTAGTCCGTAGGGCAGGGATTCAGATCAGGTGATTCAGATCACATCGTACCCAAAAGATTACCGTAGTTGGGAGGGAGGTCGCCTAGTTTCCGCTGCCGTGGTTCCATCTAGCTAGTTCAAGGGGGAGGGAAGTGTTTCTCTCCGGCCGCCGATCACCCGCAATCGTCGCCGCACCTCCACCTCGTGCGCGACGATCACAGAGGACCCAAACAAAGGGTTACGTGGAAAATAGATTTGCCTCACGCCCGACGCGTTCACGCGTGTGAGCTGAAGCGCCGCTGCGTCCACGTCAGTTGCCACCGTGTCCACGAGTCTACCAACGGGATGATTTTGACCATACACGCATGTAGATAACAACTTCACGCACCGTATTACATGCGGCGTGCGGCGTGTTTGATATTAGCTGCTAAATTTTAGTAGTATCATATCGGATGTTCGGATGCTAATTAGGAGGACTAGACATGAGCTAATTATAAAACTAATTGAAGAACTCTTGACCTAATTCACGAGACGAATCTATTAAGCCTAATTAATCCATCATTAGCAAATGGTTACTGTAGCACCACATTGTCAAATCATGGACTAATTAGGTTTAATAGATTCGTGTCACGAATTAGACTCTCTCTGTGCAATTAGTTTTGTAATTAGCCTATATTTAATACTTCTAATTAGTATCAAACATCTGATGTGACAGGTACTAAAGTTTTAACGGGTGGTATTCAAAAATTCCTTTGTGTTGTATAGTGGGGTGTCCACAAGTCTACAAACTGGATGATTTTGACCGTACACGCATGTAGATAATAACTTCATGCAACATATTGCATTATTCGCAACCATGCCATACGGGCCAAGGCATGAAGATATGTGGAGCACAAGTTCGGAGGCCGGGCGAATGGATTTTGTCCGGATATCACGGAATACTTGTTGTAAAGCGACTCAGATTGCTTTCCATGTAACAACCAACAAGGATTAGATCATATCCGATTGTAACCCTTGGTCGTCAGCCTATATAAGGCGGCCAGGGATGCTTCCCGAGGGCATAAAATCTCAACTCATCCCACTACATGTTAACTCTTTGCACCTGCGATCAGCAATACAATCCGCCAGAACAAAGAGCATAGGGTATTACTCTTCGGAGGCCCGAACCTATCTAAATCTTGCGTTTCTATGTTACCATTCGAGTTCTTGGTCTTACGATCCCCCCGCCTACAAATCTACCACCTGGGTAACCCCATGGTGGACTGCCAATCACCAAATCCGACAGTTGGCGCGCCAGGTAGGGGTGATCATGAGATTCTCCCCAGAGAGCTCGATGGCATCCCGTCCCGGCATCATCTTCCCCGAGAATATGAAGGACTTCCTCGCCAACCCGATCTAGCTCCACTTTGGGAGCATGCCGGTGGACTCCAACTCCGCCGCCTCCATCGCCAACTCGATCTCCGCCGCCAGCTCGGCATCCGTCGGATCTACATCGACGGAGCAAGGTCTTCACCCGAGGATCATCACGCCGCTTACCTAGCAGGTCGGCGATCTCTCTCTCAGAGAGGATCCCGCGCATCCTCGCGGCAACCCACCCACCCACACCATCCGATCTAATCGTGAGGCTAGATCGCATCAACAACACCATTGCTAAGTGCACCAACCTCTTCGAGGCGGCACTACGCCCCAGAAGGTTGGCTTAGGGCTCTCCTCACGCCCCTTTTGGCATCAAGAACTCAGCTGCCGTATTTTCCGAAAAACTAGTGTAGTCTTTTGAGATCAAATCTAATGACCCACCCGAACCCACCCAGTTTCCGGACTGCGCGAGTTCGAGGTCCCTCGCTTCGCCCTAACCCCAAACCCTTACGGCGAGGGCGACGACGGAAGCTCTACGTCAATAGATCGGGAAGTCTTCGCTGTCTCCACCGACGAACCTTAAAAGCTGTTGGGGTGAAATATTAACGACCTCCTTATGATCCTTAAACAACGATCATAAAGGCCCAGGCACACCTGCGGCGACGGTGACCTCCGCCGACTCGGCATGGGCAGAGAGTATTCCACTTCGCCTCGCCCGACCCATGGTCCCGGGGTCGGACACGCTCGACCCCTTGCCGCAAGATTTTGCCTTGCCCAACCCACGGTCCTAGGGTCGGATACGCCCGACCCTTCGCCGTAAGGCTCCGCCTCGCCCGACCCCGGGCGCAGAGGGTCGGACTCATCCGGGCCCACAAGACAAGGATCCGCCTCGGGCGCAGACCAGCGGACGAGGGCGCAGATCTCGTGGGCCCCCACCAACCTCGCCATAAATGCGACGCGGCTCTGGCGCGCAGAAAGGCGCCCGTGCTCCTCGACGTGACTCGCCACAGTATTCGGGTGATACACTGTAGCCACGACCGCACAGGCTACAGCGGCACCGTCCTAGTCCGCTGCCTCCCCTGTTCGCACAAACAATCGACTTGGGCTCGTTGCTAGGATTCTCCACTATCTGACGATACATGTATTGAGCAATAAAATCAGTAGTGAGGTTGCGGTGTTGTCCTTCCAATTCATCCAGCAAGCATTTGTGCTCCACAACTCTAGTCACCTCTCAGTAATCCTTCCACTTCCCATTGTATGTGTGCATCCTAAACGGGTAATTTTTTCTAACATAACACACATCATACACTATCAAGTTGCTCTGCACCACCCTGAACTGTCGTTGCAAAGATAAAGTGGACCATCACTTCACAGCTACCTTCACCTCATCCCCACTAGGGTACAAAGCACCCACCAGACCTCATTCTACTTGTACTTCCAAGGGACATTTTTCCCTACATTGACCTATAGGTTGGAATGGTCATAAGTTCACCAGTTCCGCGGGATAGGGTTAACATCATCCTCATCCGATAAGTCATCATCCATGGCACCATTGGTCTTTTCTCTTTCCCTCTCCACCTGCTCAACTAACCCAGAAATGTTTTCCCCCTCATTAGCCTCGCCATTTGGCTCACGGGTTGCATCTTCATCCTCTGCATCTCTTTCTTCTACCCTATCTTCATTATCTTCTTCATTTTGCCTATCAGTACTCTCTACACCTTCCTCGGCTCTAATTTCAGCACCTCCCACTTATTCTTACATCTGACTGCTAGACCCAATCTTCCAGAACGCTTCAACAAACAATATCAGCGGTAAATCGTGTTTAGTACAACCATTTACATAGGCCTCTAGTTCTAGGTTTCTTCAAGCGGCATCAACTCCCAAAAGTTTATATCAGGCCGTAACCTCACTATAACCATAACAGGCAGCTCCACTTGATCTCTATCAAGATCGAAAGCCTTAAATAGCTAGTTGCATATTGAAGCCCAAGTCCTCTCTTGCTTTTGGTAATTGCTTGTAGAACGACTGAAATTCAGACAAATCTACCCCTTCTGGATCATATCTAACCTCCCCCGACCGTAGTACACTTGGAAAAATAAACTTTCCGACATGCCTGTCAATATACACGACACAAACATATATTATTACTTTCATGTACTTAGTTTAACTAACTCCAACAACACCTATATTTCAACATATGATAGACATATCTAACTCGAGCCTTGCCAATAACAACAATTTTAGAATTATCTAAATATATGAACAAATTCATTTTATTTTACTCGATCAATATACACGACATTAACAGAGACCATTTACTAAATATTACTAAATTTAACTAACCCTAAACACCCCAACATTCCGGAAACATATATAAAAATATGCACGACATGAACAAAAATTATAACTAAATGTAATAATTTCAACACACCTATATTCTCAATACCTATACAAAATATAACTCTTACATTGCGAATAATATTCATCTTAAATTTATCTAAATAAATTAACAAACTAATTTTACTATAACAGAAATACCTAAGCTAAATCCACTATGCCGACTAACCTATATTTTTCTATGTCTCATATCAACACCTAGATTTCATCTACTAATTAACACTACACCATTTGTATAGTACTACATCAAGTACTACATCTACCAACTAGGAGTTAAGCTAAACTAGGGGATTAGTAATAATACCTCAAACGAAGCGAAGATCTAGGCTTCAATCTCCAACCTACTCCTCTCCTCCTTCCCTCCCTCCCTTTCTTTCTCTTTTCGTCCCTCCCTTTCTTCCTCCTCTCTCCCGAGTGCTCCCTCAGCTCCCTCCTCTCTCGCTCGGTTTTGGGCGCGGAAGAAAATGGCGTGCGTGCGCTCGACAGCCGCTCCGCGGCTTTTAAGACGCGGGAGAGCTACCGCCGAATCAGTCGGCGGTAGCTATTCCGCTACCGCCGTTTGAAATGGTGGGTCCTGTAACCGCCCGCTCATCCGGCGGAAAGCGGATGCTGCCAGATGGAACGGCGCTAACAGCCTCGTCCCACGCGCCGCTGTAAACCGTGTGCCGAGCGCCGGATTAGAGGGCGGTAAGCGGATTTGCCAGCTGACGTGGCGGACGCGGAAACTACCGCCGTTTCACCCGGCTATAGCTTCTTTTACCGCTGATTGAGATGGCGGTAGCCCTTTACCGCCATTTGATCCGACGGCAGAGGTCTATTTCTGCCATTTTTTGGATCGCCTGCAAATTCATAAAATAAAAAATATAAAAATAAAAAAAATCCCATAAACGTGTGTGTCTTCAGTAGTTAGGAAAGCCTGCTGATCTCATGGGCCGTGACGTCTGTTGCGTAAGGCCGCCAGCCATCCTAGTAGGCCCTTCGCAGGCCGCCCCTCATTGAAATTCAAATGGCCCACAATTCAGACTACAGCTGGTCAAGCAACAACTTAGAGGGCGGAAAAAGAAAAGGGAAATCCAAACCCTAAACCCCGCCGCCGCTTCCACCCGTCGCCCGCCGTCCAGAGCAAAGGAGGCGGCGATGGCGAAGAAGCTGGGGAAGAAGGCGCGCAAGTTCGCGCGCAAGAACCTGCAGTCCGCCGCCAAGCGCAACCGCAAGATCCGGAACCAGTTCAACCACCGCCGCCCCCGCAGAGGTGAGCCCCACGTCGTGCCGCCCGACCAACTTCGTCTCCGCCTGCTTGCTTGGCTGTGCCAGGGGTCTAATTGAGAGCTTGCTCGGGTCGTTTTTCAGGTGGGAGCGGCGCTCGGGAGGATGGAGACGAGGACTTGCTTCAGCGGGTCGACGATGCCTCCACCATGTAATCCATCATCATCTTCTTGTTCTCTTACCATGCTCTGTGTAACTTGGCTTGTTCAAATGCTCTGCTGTAATAGTGCACACTCCAGTGCGAGTAGTTTTGCTTGATACATCCACCTTATGTGAGCGTTTGAATCAGTGGCTTAGGCAGCATTCTCAACCTGGGTATTTATTGTAAAAAAAAAACATAGAGATTTCTTAGCTGGGATAGTGTGTGATGTGGCTCTATACATGTATTAACACTGAAAGTTTACTTATAGTAGAGCTTTTGTCCAAAATCATAGGTATTCACTATGAATACCCCTAGCTATGCCACTGGTTTGAATTGACTTTTTTAGTTAGTCTCTTTGCATAAAGGTTCATTTTTTTTCTCTAACCTCTTCTACAACTCTGGACAGCTTCCAAAGTGCTGAGCTGCAGCAACCATAGTACTAACAATTTTGAATGTTGAGGCTCATGGGGTCTGTCCTGGTTTCACTACCTTTAGCTTATAGGTTATAGTAATCTGAAACCGACCTAGTTTGCCAATAATCAGGAGAATGTCTTGCGCCAGCATTCATCAGACACATTCTTTCCTTTGCTTAACTAAGCTCAAAATGCCTTATCCTGTAGGGCCACCAATGATGCTGCTGATGCTTTGATCAGTGGCCTTGAGTTTCCAGAGGATGATGTTGAAATAGACGCAGATCTATCTGACAGTGATGGCTATCTTTCAGAGGTATGTCTGTTTATCCTGTACGCAGGCTTGTTATTCACAACGAAGTCTACTGATTATGTGTGCCATTACCCTTTTTGGCATCTTCCTGCTGCAACAGCACCTAATCTTCAATTGTTTGGGCGATTATGCTTGAAAGAGTTTATGAACACCATTTATCATTTCTCGGCTGTTACATGCTTTTATAGCCAGTTGCTTGATTCATGATATGCAGGACCCTGGGTGTCCGTACTATTCTGACGGTGAGGATGGAGATGATGTCAAAGGTTAGTGTGTGCTGTCGTAACACTAATTGAGCTCGGGTGGTAGCAGAGTGCTAGTTTTTAAATATCTCAACGTTTTATGCAGATTGTATCATGCAAGATGGTTTGGACAAACAGAACGATGATATGAATCTGGATATCAAAAAACAAAAGAAAAAGCTGAAGAAGTTGCTGGATAAGGTTAAACATCCTTTCACCAACAGACCTGAATCTGCTCATTTAAATTATCAACATTCTTCTTACAATTGCAGGCTGTCTGCTTTAGGATACCTGTCTCCTTGTTGCAAATCAATAGTCTTTTTTCATAATAGAGAACAGTTTACAACTTGCTTTAGCAGGTGACATGTTTGTATTTCGTTCTCGTTACATATAAATTTTCAGCATACCAAACTCGTCATCATATAAGTGATAGTGGGGGCTGGAACAAAAATGTGTGGGTAGAAATTTTTTGGCGGAGTTTCTGTAGGCTGTAGCTAATAGTTGTTTGTACCATAGTCTTTAATACAATTTTCTGCCCAGGTTATTAGATAAGCTAATTGTTAGATTAGATCAGTTCTACCTGGAACTTCCAGTCCTATTTATTTAGTAAACTAGTAATTGAAGTAAACAAATTACATAGTTTCTCTATCTTATTTTCAGTTGGTAGGGAATTTGTACTAATTCCAGTGAGTTTTTCATGTTACAACTTGCTGTACATGCTTCAAACTACTTGCTACAGCCAAAAAGGAAGTAAATAAAAGAAGTAACTGCCCTTCCTAAAAAAGAGAAGTCACTGCCATGTCAAATGGATTTCTAGGCTTGTGATGCACATTGCTTTTAGTGATTTCAATGTGGATTTTAAGTGACATCTTGTTTGTAGGATCCTGAGTTTGCAAACTTCCTTGAAAAGTGGCAAGCAGAGTTGGAGAGCTACAGAAGTAAAGAAGTAAGTATTATAGCTGTTCCTTTAGCTGCTCTAAAATGTGGATACATTTTTGCACTTTTCTGTTTACATTGTTCTTTCTACTCCTGATCTGACCAATTAGTTTTTCTTTTGCTGTGACTCATTTTCAATCTCCAATAGGACTCTGATGAAGAAGATGGGATGGATGCTATGGATGATGATGATGACTCTAATGATGGAAATTATCCAAATGCTAAGATCCTTACAAGCAAGACTATAAGTGAATGGTGCCAGTTAGTGTCAAAGGAACCTAAATCACCTGCACTACGTAATCTGCTAAATGCTTTTCGGGATGCTTGTCGATATGGTGTTCACTCCGATAGCCCCTCGATGCAGAGATTTCAAAATACCAGAGTGTTTTATCAGATAATAACATTTGTCCTTTCTGAGTCAGACAACCTTTTTCGTGCTCTTTTGGAAATTCCGGATGATGCCAACAAAGGGAGAATTATGAATCTGAAAAATTCAAAGAAATGGCAAACTGTTGATCCTCTCTTAAAGTCCTACTTACGGAGTTCTCTTAATCTGCTTAGTCAACTTACTGATAACAAAATACTTGCCTTTGTTTTGACTCGGCTGAGAGTGTCAGCGGTTCTTTTTTCTGCGTATCCATCAACAGCAAGTACGCTTCTCAAGGTAGTGTTGTCTTTTACTCTTTTGATGATCTTGCTTGTTGAGATTGTGATCTAATTTTGCATGTTCATTTGTTATTGAAGGGAATTTGTGTATAAAGCTAGTCAAGCCAATTTTATTGTTTTATGAAAGTGAATTCGTGTAAGCTAGTTGAGCCAATCATGTCTAATGATTTGTGGGAATTAATTTTATTTACTAGGTAATATGTTTATTTTAGACTTACAATAAATTAGTGATAATCACTTAATTTGTTTCTATGGAGGCATTGAGATGTGGAGAAACATGGTTCTGTTTTTATCGAGATCCTATTACATGAAAATTGTGAATTTGTGATTGTATAATGGCAATAGGCTTGAATTCTTTAAATATGTTTCTTAATCATCTGATCCTGTTATATGTTAAGGAGTGTTATTTCATAAGGCTGGTCATTTGGCCAGAGCTAGACCTTATTTTATGATATTATTATGATTGTATGATGGTAATAGGGGATCCTTGACTTCTAGTCATCTGTTTCTTGTATATGGTTTGATTGACCTTTAGAAGGATTATTGTTTTGAAATCTTTATTTGGTTATTATTTATATGTTTATTTTTTGATAGCTCTTTAAGAATATACTACAATGTTTGGTATTGTGGCAGTTTTTAGATAGTAGCTGGTTGGTCTTGAATTCTTGAGGTCGAAAATTCACATGGTGTTCAATTATTATACAACCACATGTGAAATAGTAGCTTCATTTTTTTGTTTGTAAAATTATTTCCTCCTTTTTTGCTGCACTTTTAACTTGTCATGTTCTGCAAACACTGCAGATTTTATTTCGCTTGTGGGCAAGTGGTGATCAGAGCTTGTCTCTGTCTGCATTTCTTATGATCCGAGAAGTAGCTTCACTGTTACCCGATTGTTTGGATCTCTGCTTAATTAAAGCCTACAATACATACCTTGCCAGTACCAAGCTTGTGAACGACAGAAATACAAAGCATATTGATTTTCTGATGAACTGTCTGGTAGAGCTGTATTCTCTGGATGTTCAGAACTCATGTGAGAGGGCAGTAACCTCTGTGGGGCAACTGAATGCTATTCTTAGACAGGCTTCTAAAACAAAGGAAAAGGTATTTATATCTGGACATGTATCTGCATTGTGTAATTTGGACCAGGGGTATCAAGTTCTTATTGTATCATTCCCATGCTGAGTCTTGGTGCCTTCTTGGGTCCTTTTTAAGTACTGTGGATTGGGCTAGGTCCCATGCATCCAAACAGATCCCAAAGATGTGTCTGGATGTCAGTTATAATAGTACAGTTTTTGAAGTATTAAGCCAACACGAATTCTGTCTAAGTCCAGTTCGACTAGCTGTTAGTTTTTATTCTCTCCTGTCTGGAGAGGTTAAATAAGATTTTTACAGCTGTTAGATGCACAAAATGATGAGGTGAGTTCCCAAGTCACAACATTTCATTATGTTGTCCTTGGCACAACTTCTTGGCTGTTGAAAGTCTGTAACATGTCAATAGCATATTCTCCCTAAGCCTACCTAAAGATCAGTTGTGGTAGTACAAGACGACCCTTATGGAGATACATGCCCTTTTTGCACTGGCCTAAAAGAACAGAAGCTTTTGCATGCTGAGGTTTAGCCTCATGATGTTGTCTTCTATATGTTCTATTGGTAATTTTATATGAACAATTGTTTCCTTGTGGCTGCAGGAAGACCTTAGGAAGATAGATAACTGGCAATATATCAATTGTGTGAACCTATGGGTTCGGTTTCTGTGTTGTAACTACAAGGATTACAATCTCCATCCATTATTTTCTCAAGTGCTTCAAGTATTAAGAGGAGTGGCTCACTTATTCCCAGGCACACGGTACTTACCGTTAAGATTGAAGCTTGCGCAGATGCTGAATGAGCTTTCCACTTGCAGTCAGATGTTCTTTCCCATTCCATCATTGCTATTTGACTGCCTCGAATTTAGAGAGATCTCTCAAAAAGAACAAACACAAAAAACAAAGGTTAACTTCTTATCGCTATTGAAGGTACGGCACTTGTACTGAACAATCTGGATGATAACAATTAGAAATTTTTATGTTCTTTTGTGTATGTTCTGAAATCACAAAAATGTCAGATTACTACTGTATGAAGTAGCTATGCAATGTTTTCTATGTGTTACGACTTACAAGTGCATTGATATGAAGTTTGTTTATCTTGAGAATGGTTTAGATTAATTATTGTTTCTTTGCATAGGTGCCAAAGAATATGCTGAAATCCAGAGATTTCCAAGAGGAGTGTGTTCTTTCAGCAATCCAGGTTCTATCAGCACATTTTGCCCAATGGAGCTACCACATATCTTTCCCAGAAGTAGCCACCATTCCTCTTATCCTCTTGAAAAGACTACATGAGCAGACAACAATTGAATCGCTTCACCGCCCTATTAAACGATTGATAGATCAGGTGAGTACACATGCATTCTATTTTGAACTTCACATTGTTACTCTGCAATGGCCGTTGTTACTACACATTTCATGGGACCATCAAAATTTTTATCGAGACTTGGATATGAATATGTTTGACTAAGCCTGCTGTCTGGCTATTTTAAACTTACTTGGCGGAAGAAAAGTAGATCGAGCGAATTGCATATGATTCTTCTGCTGCTGTTTCATCTGATGTAAATCTGATGGCTGCTTTAATCCTGAAATCGCAGGTAAATGAGAACAAGGAATTTATTGAAAGGAAAAGAGAGGTGGTATCCTTTTCACCCAATGACAAGGCACCAGTTGATAGCTTTCTTCAGGTAGGATTTGCCTAGTTGGTGCAACGTTCTTCTTTGTAGTTAATTGCTTCGCATGGACCATTTTTTCCTGCTGAGCGAGGTTGCTGAAAATCTTTCCCTTGAATGCAGGAGGAGAAGAGCAGTGGAAATGCTTCATTTACACGATTCTATGCATCCATAGCGGAAAACCGTCAACCAAAAGGTAAGATTGTAAAACCCATGCCTAAGAAAAAACATCACTTGCGGCCTCTAATTTCCTAAACCACTAACACTGTTACGGTCGCAGGGAGAAAGACTTGAAAGTGCCAACGGAATAACTGGGAGCCATCTGGAAACTGGTTGGATGCCAAGTGAGGACTGGGAAAGATTGCTTTAATGTGGAACATGCATGTATTGACCCTTGCATTTTGGTCGCAGATACATGCTGACTCGCCGTTGTGTAACATGAACTGATGCTGCTACTCAGTTATTCAGATTGGGCGACGAGCATTATGCGCTCAGCAATTTTGTGTCATTGTAGCCTTGCGATGCATTTGTACACTAGTGTTGGTTTGAATGGACACGGAAGGAATGAAAAAGTTTGCTGCTGCTGGTTGAGTCTTTGAGATGGGATGGGGACAGGTTGATTAGTTATTTTATTTGCCCTAGCCGTGTCTTCTTTTTTGAGAGAGGGTCCTAGCCGTGTCTTCTGATGGTCTGTCTGCACCAGTCCCAGGGCGTACGGTCTCTTTTCTGGGCCGTGCCCTGGGCCTCTCGTACGTAGCCCAAAAAACTGGCTGTCGTGCTGGCCCCTATTTTTCGCGCCGATCAGCGGAGAAGGCCAGCCCAGTGGGCAGCGGAGGGAAATTCAAATTAAGGCCACCAGCGTTGAGCAAGCTCCCGCCCCGAGGAAGTCCGATCCCGCCGTGCAGGTGGGAGATGATGCCGTCCAAGGCAAAGACCCAATACCAACGAGAGTGGAGACCGATGAGGTGAAAAAAGGAAGGGAGAAAAGCACTTGACAGCAAACTTCTAAGGAGGCGACCAAAAACGAAAAGTCCAGAGCAGAGGCAACGAACTGAGACCTAGCAGAGCCTCATCGGAGGTACCTAACGTAACTGAGACCTAGCAGAACCGCATAAGTCAGCGTGTTGGTTTGGGAGAACCAAATTGGGGTGATTGCGGTGGAGGATGGCAGGAAAGAGACCTTGCTCGCCGTGCACTCAGTAACACAAATGAACTATTTGAATACAAATGAATTGAGACCTTGCTTCCTGGCTGATTTCGTATTTGATGACACAACCTATTTGAATACAAATGAACCGCTACCAGTTCAAAAGGTAAGGCAAAAGCAATAAATAACGAAAAGGTTCCATTGTTTCAGAAGCATGCACACAAATGTTATCGTCAATGTAGAAATGTGACACAAATGTTTGAAATCACATTGCAATTGAATATCATCTAGGTTCTAAATCTGTTACTGTCAGTTTATTTGATGAAGGATCTTCTTATGTGGAGCATTCAGGTCGCTCATTGACACAGCAATTGACGTTAGTATCATCACCACCATGATCCTATAAATTAACGTTGGTTCCGGATAGGGCCAAGGGCAGGAATTTTATCGGGGTTGGGGGGGGGGGGGGGGGGGGGGGGGGGGCAGTTCAAAATCATTCGTTCAATCACATATATAGTCAACTAATCGTATAGCAAAAGAACAACATGTTGGTTCCAAGTAAGATCGTTCCCAAAGGCATAAAGTACGACTAAAAAGGATAATAAATACAAAATAAAATGCTTGATGTTCATTTTAGTTCCACACGATACCATTTTTTTAATCGAAATCATCCACGCTAGAATGGGGGGGGGGGGGTCACGCCCCCGGTAGCCCCTAGTTTTGCCTCATCCCTGGTTCCTCTCGAATTAACTTGATTACATAAAAGTTTAATTTGTATACTTGAGGACATTATCTTCAAAAGAGATGGTACGCAGTGATGGATGCAATACATGTATTATTATCCTATTAATCCAATTCTCCCATACCTGTACAAAACAATTACGCGTCAGAACTCAGGATTAACATATCACACATTCAAACTAGAAATCACTAAAAACCATTTACCAACTTTAATCAGAAGAAGACTATCGTTGTATCTCCTCCCAGTTAGTATCTCCAGGATTATTATTCCAAAGATGTAAACATCTGTGGGACACTTCACCCTTGATAATGTATTGAGGAGCCATATAACCAATGCAAGTTTGAAAGCACCTAAGCTCTGGGGTGAAATAAAAGTAATAAAGCTGAATTATTAAAAATGCCAGTTTGTTGTAGTTCACGTACTATGTCCCTGCTCGGCGTCTTGTTATACGATTTGAGTGACCCTTGGTAACACTCACAAGCCCAAAGTCTGATATTTTTGGATTGAAATCTGCCTCTAGCAATATGTTGTCGGCTTTAAGTCTATGTGGTAACCCTCAAATGACAGTCATTATATAAACATACTAAACCCCATGTAATACCGCAAATTATCTTATATCATGTACTCCAAGAAATGGCGGAGCTTGAAGAGATATTCAGAGGGGGCAAAGCTAAGGAAAAAAAGGGAGCTTGAAGAGATATTTAGAGGGGGCAAAGCTAAGGAAAAAAAGAACTCCGCGTCGACCGCCGCCGCGTTGTGCAGGTGCAGACTCGTGCGCATCGACGACCAATCTGTTGTTCCTGTTCGTTGTTCCTCACTCCTCAGGCTGTTCCTGTTTGCTTTTCCTCAGGCTGTTCGTGAATTGTGACTCATCCTGTCGTGCACTCGTGACCTCAGGGCTCAGGCTGTTCCTGTTTGCTGCCTGTTCCTGAGTCCTAACCAGACTGTTCCTCAGACGATTGATGTGTTGACTGTTGAGAGCTCTGTTCTACAAAGTTTAGCTTGCGGACCTTGCGGTTGGCAACAATTCGCTTCTGTGATCAGGTGATTCGATTATCAATTCCCCAATTCTTCATATCATTAATTATTAATTCACTATTACAAGTTATTTAAATTTCAACTGATTAATAACTATTGTGTATTTATAATAATTTCAGCATTGTGGGATATCATGTCCTCTAGAAAATATGAATCAGGTAACGAGAAAAGGAAAAGAAAAAGACGTGTCGATGAGTTGATAGAATCAAAGAGAGGAGCTATGGATAAATTTTACAAGAGTAATCAGGGACCTAAGAGTAATACGGGCGCTTCGACGAACCCTGAGTTGGTAATAGTTGTTGTGGATGAAACAACTAATGAAAATCATGAAGAAAATGTTAACATCAACGTCAATGATAACAATGTAAGTGACTCTGAGAACACAGTAAATGCATCAGGTGCACATGCACAGTTTGCTAGTGTTGATGAGGAACCAGTTTACACTTAAGATATTTATAATCCAAGAAATTGGGATAATCTTGATAATAAAGCAAGAGACATGTTAGTTGAGAAAGGGCATATAAGAGAAGAAAATATCGAATTTCCTCTAGATGCTGCCTCAAGATATTTTTCATATGCTCATTATTCTAGAAATTTAAGCAATGGAGAGGTACATGATAGAAAATGGTTAGTTCATTCGAAGCATGTTGACAAAAAATTTTATTTCTGCTGTAAGATCTTCAAGTCTAGCACTAGCAAGAGTCGTAGTTCCTTAGCAGGTGATAGGTTTAGAAATTGGAGGCGTATCAGTGAGAAGCTTAGAGAACATGAAAATAGTGTCGAGCATATTAGTAACATGAACAGTTGGAATAATTTAAGAGCTAGATTGCGGAAAAATGAAAAAATTGATAAAGAATTGCAGCAACAAATCACAAAGGAGAAAGAATGGTTGAGGCAAGTTTTGTTAAGAATAATAGCCATTGTGAAATTTCTTGGTAAGCGCAATTTGGCTTTTAGAGGAAGCAGTGAGCAGCTTTATAATGATAGTAATGGTAATTTCTTAGCTTGTGCTGAGATGATTGTAGAATTTGACTCGATAATGCAAGACCACCTTAGACGCATTCAGAACAAAGAAATTCATTATCATTATCTCAGTTAAAAAATTCAGAATGAGTTGATATCTCTTCTGGCTTCTGAAATCACAAGTTCTATCATAAAGGTTGTTAAGGAGGCCAAGTATTTCTCCATTATCCTAGATTGTACCCCTGATGTCAGTCATCAAGAACAAATGACTTTATTAGTTTGATGTGTTAATTTGTCTGATGGTAAGATAAAAATTGAGGAGTACTTTTTGGGGTTCTTGAAGGTGGATGACACATCTGGTTTGGAGCTTTTTAATGTATTGCTTGAATCTATGGAGTCCTTTGACCTAAATATTAGTAACATAGGGGTCAAGGCTATGACAATGGTTCTAGTATGAAAGGAAAATACAAAGGGGTAAAAACACGGTTATTTAATATCAATCCAAGAGCATTGTATATGCCATGAGCATGCCATAGTCTAAATCTTACTCTTTGTGATATGGTAAAATCTAATGGGACAACTGTTTCATTTTTTGGAATTGTTCAACGCATATATGTATTATTTGCTGGTTCTACGAAAAGGTGGAATGTTTTACTTAAACATGTTCCTAGTCTAACTGTGAAATCATTGTCCAATACTCATTGGGAGAGTCGAATCAAAAGTGTTACAGCAATAAGATATCAAGCTACTAAGTTAAGATTTGCTTTGTCTGAGTTACATCATGCTTCTGATATTGAACCTAAGGATAGAAGTGATGCAAAAAATTTATTTGATGCACTTGGTAGCTTTGAGTTTCTACTTGGTATGGTTATCTGGCATGATATTTTATTTGCTGTAAATAAAATGAGAAAGAAGTTGCAATCGCCAGCTATACGTATTGACTCTACTTTGAAACAAATACAAGGTATAACGCAATACTTTGAGAATTACTAAAATGAGGGGTTTTCTTATAGTCCGATCATCATCAAAGGTATTGCAATGGATATGGGTGTAGAGGCATCATTTTCAGAAAAACGTCGTGCTACAAGGAAGAAACGGTTTGATAAAAGTAATTGCCAAAAAGAAACTCTTGAAGTTGAGAAGGCTTTTGAAGTTGAATATTTTTTTGTTTTGGTTGATATGACGATCGCTTCTTTGAAGAACATATTTGAAGAACTCATGGTGTTTAAAGATATATTCGGATTTTTGATGAGCTCAAGCGCTTTGAAGTCATTAAATGATAATGAACTTGAAGAATGTTGCACTAAATTTGAAGAAACTTTTTCTTTTGATGGTTCATCTGATGTTGAGGTATATAATCTTATTTCTGAATTAAAGATTATGAAATTCACTTTGCCAAATGGCGTAATGTATGCTATGGAGATTTTTGAGCATGTCAGGGATGTGGATTGTTATCCTAATGTCTCCATTGCTTACCGACTCTTATTTACTAGGCCTGTGACTGTCGCATCAGCTGAAAGAAGCTTTTCAAAGTTGAAGTTATTGAGAAACTATTTGAGGTCAACAATGACTCAGGAGAGGTTAAATGCTTTGGTAACATTATGCATCGAGAAGAAATTGTTGGATGAGATTGACATCAATCCTATCATAAGTGACTTTGCATCGAGGAATGTTAGAAGAAACTTTTAAGGTAATATGTATAAATAATTTGATATAAATATTACTTTTAGATACATTAAAGTATTTATTGGTAACGTTTCATATATATTTGTTATAATATTTATATTAAATGGCCCCGAGTTTTACTTTCACCCCGGACCTCCCAAATCTCAAAACTGGCCCTAACTAAGATTTGCCCCTTACTCCAAGATAAATGTGCTTCTAACAATGAATTAGATGATATGTAGAACATACAACCCATAAAATATATATTAAGTTTATCTTATATACTTTCCAAAATCTGCTTTCGCCAAGTTCATTTTCTTCTACGAAATTTTCTATCGTTATTCTTATTATGGAAAGAGTAGTGACTTAAATTCTTCCATATCCTCTAAATATGTTGTGTCTACATTTCAAATCGAGAAGATATAGCTTGTTTTCACGTTGAAAAAGAAGCTTAAAAAAGAAGCTTATACTATACTATACAAAATACTTCATCGTCTAAAAACATTCTATAACAAATAGAAAACCAAATATAACCACCCTAACACATGGGTCTTCAATAGTTACAAATATGTACTTGCTTACTATAATTTTTTTTATTATGAAAAGTCTTGCTTACTAAGTTTTTTAAATACGTGCGTGTCGTACATGCACTTTACTAGTAATAATAATGTACCAAAGATCCAATATCTACACAAACAAAATATGCACCACTTTTTAAGACTTTATGGCTGCAAGTTATCTCTAGATGATTATGTGATCACCATAAATATTATTTCATGATGCTCTTGCTCTCCCCTTAAGATGGTTTCACACAAGCTATGGCATGTGAAGTGAAATATCAAGGGCGAGAACATGACAATCTCTGTAAACATACCTTAAAAATAACGCATCGTGTCAAAACCAACATGCATCTATATATACTATAAAGATCGAGAAAACAATTGAAAACTTTTTTCATTCAAATTAGGATCACCGTACCCTTCATGCTGGACCCACCTGTCAGGCCGCGAGGGGTGGGAGTGGTTGCATACCCATAAAAATTGTGAGTTAGAAAATATTTCTGCCGAAAACATAATTTTTTTCTCACCGTCCCGTTTTTTACCCGCGCGGCGTACACACGATTTTACCCGCCGAGCTGATGCGCACGCGGCGCGCTCCTCCGCCCCCGCCCGAGGCCGCTCCCCGGACCGGATGCGCGGCGCGCTCCCTACAGCTCCTCCGACCCCTCGCCGTGCCGTGCGACTCTCCCGACCCCATGTCGCGGCGCGCTCCCACGACCCCTTTGCTCATCCCGCGACGCTCCTGCCGCCACTTCCCCGCGCTCCGTCGTCGCCCCGTATAATTCTTCCTCCACCGCCTCCGCACCCGCCGACCGCCGCCCCGCGACCGGCGTCTCTGCCAGTGCCCCGATTCCCAGCGTCAGGCCCCGCGCGCGTGGCCTCCCTGATCAGGGTGCGGGGGGGGGGGGGGGGGGGTGTGGGTCTCCACGGGCCGCTCTACAAGTTACTCAGAGGCTGCAGTGACGACGCCCGAAGGATGAAGGCGGACAAGGGGTTCCATCTCCTCAAGTCCGAGGAGGTGAAGCTGCTGGGTGTCTGCTCCTGCCCGCTCGCTCACGACGCGCAGCTCCGCCCGGGGCGGCTCTACTTCCTCGAGTAAAATATTACTGTCGATTCACTGTTATCCTGCAAGTTTCAATTTGATTTTCCTAACAGATTGCATCCATTGATTGCTGATTTGGCATTTGAACCAGATTTTGATTGATCATCATGCCTCGACACCACAGGCTACCAGGTGCAGCTAAATTTTGTCTTTCTCTCCGTCTGTTTTGATTCCGTATCAGTTTGGATAGAAAGTACTGAAATATACACAAACATACGACGATAATCTTTGCAGTTTAATTATGGTTATCTATTTTCAATTTTGAATCTCTATATTCTGAATCTTACTTTTGCTAGCTCTTGACATGATTGTTTTAGTGCCAAAATTTCAATTCAATAGGAGGATGCACAATTCCTTTTTTTTAATTATGCATAGATTTCAGATTATTAATCACAGCAACTATGTTCATAAACCAATCTTAAGAATGCATCATGTACAGTTAGCAAGTAAAAATATGAGGAATAGGTTTATCTGCAACGTCAAACAATACACACCATATCTTGCCATCTTGTGAATTCAAATGTGTCTATTCTTATTTTTTAGGTAGCTAAAATGGAACAGTAGGTGTTTATGTGCTATGAGCCTATGAGAAAGCAGCGATGATAGAAAGTGATAAATCCTTCTGATTCTAGGCAAGATCTGCCTGACCTTGTTCCTTATGTAATCTAATTGCGGGATGGTGTATCATGCACCATCTATGAAAGCTAATTGTAGTGTTAGATTATTGGACTCACACATTCTAGAATGGTTAAAAACAAGATTCATTCTGGATAGAGTAAAATGCAAATGATCTTGTAAACAATTGGGATTGGGAAGCTTAATGAAGGTAATTGTACTGAATACTGATTACATTAAGTGGTGGTAGGCATGGTAGTTTCAGTAATTAATAGAGGAGGGAGGAGCGACAAGGGCTGGGGAGACGGCCATGAACGTGACGGAGGAGGTCTTGCTAAGATACATTTGTTGAAGTATGTTCCATAGTAATCATTTCTGTCTCATGCTATGGTATTTGTCATATTGTTATTAATACAACAATTTGAACTATATTTTTCAAAAAATTTGTTGAAAATTCGGTAATAGAAATAGTTTATGCAATACTCTGCTATTTACGTTGGTTCAATAAAAAAAAGTCTTGTTTAATGAGTAGATATAAAGTTCTTTGAAAATATTGTTTTTAAAAATGAACTTGGTGGTTTCATCCGGTTCAAGTGCAATTAATCTACTGAGTTTAAACTGACTTAATAATGTGCTCACAAAAATTATGTGGTGTTCAATAGATTTTTTCTAAAACAATTTTTTTCTAAAACATGTGCATTTTACTAGTGACTTAAAAAGATCATGGGGAAGGTAAATAATTTTGATTGTTAGAAATGTGCTCAAATTTTTTTCTTATTAATTTTTAATAACTATAATTATATGCACCCCGAAATTAATGATAATTGAAACCTTAGGGAATGATTTGGCTTCAACATAATGCTAAACATTTTTTGAGCGGGACTAAGGTCTGTTTGGATAGGGGGTGTTAAAATTTAACACCCCTTTTAACACATTTTTAAGAAATTTGCTGTCAAATACTTGTGTTAAAAGAGTAGTGTTAAAGTTTAACACCTCTTTTTTCATAAACACATGGGGGGTGTTAAAACTTGCTAAAAGTGTTAAAAGTGGTCCCCCTCCTAACTTATTCCCTGGTTGCCCCCCCCTCTCTCTCTCCTCCTCTCTCTCCTACCCGCCGCCTGTGCATCCTCCACTCCCGCATCTGTTCCCCATCCTCCCCTCCCGCATCGCTTCCTCCCCGCCCGCCGCCATCCATCCCGCCCGCAAGTCATCCCTTCCCGCCATCCCCTCACCCCGTTCTTTCCCTCCCGTCACCTTCCCCTCCCCCCCTTTCTTCCCCCCGCCGCCATCCCCGTCTCGCCACTAGGAACTCCCCTCCCACCCTTCTTCGTTTCCTCCCACCGTGCCCCAGATCCACGACATCCACGCCGCCAGGAGTGCGCCACGTTGCCCTGAACCCTTCCCCGGGGCTCATGGACGGGCACGACGATGATGGATTGCAAGACCTTTTCTCCCACGTGGATCCACCTTTTCCCGCCAGCGGCTTCAACTTCTTCTCGCAGGAGGAATCTTCTGGAGCTCCTCGTGAGGGTTTGCAAGCCCTGGATCTCAACTCCCAGGCCGAAGATTTCCCCGACCTCAACTCCTACTCCGAGATGCTTCGTGGAGAAGGAGCACCCTGAGGCTGCGGCAGTCGTACCCTCGGCTTACGCGTGCCTCGCAATGGAGGAAGAGGAGGCGGCGGCAGCAGGGGAGGTGGTGGCGGCAGAGGCGGCGGCGGCAGCAAAGGCGTCAGCGGTAGCCGGGGAGGCGCCAGCAAAGTGTCTGTGACGAGGTCTCTCTTCGTTGGTTCGTTGCCCGATGGTGCCGACAACAGCGGAGGACGTCCCTGCGGCCGCGGAAGACGTTCCGATGGTCGTGGAGGAATAGCCAGTGCTGATGATACAGTGCCCTTTGGTGGAGAGGATTGGGTTGATGTTGACAACCAAGATGGTGGTGCACAGAATGTCGAACTTATTTTCCCCACCTCCAAGGTTAATTCTTATACTCATCCTCTTCTTTTTGGTTGATCTGTTCATAGTTTTGGATGGTTAAATTTGATGGTTACAATGATGAAATGGCTATAATGTGTGTCTGCTTAGTCCTTGATGGTCAGAAAGATTAAATAGTTAGAATGTGTGGATGCTTCAAGGCAATGTCATGGTTCATCTGTTTTTGTTGTGGTTAGTTAGAAACATGAATTTCTGTTCAATTTGTGATGGTTTGTACAACAAATCGTAGATTATTTGTATGGTTGTATTGTAATGATATTGACAACCTTTGTGCACTCTTTGTGTTGTATTGTGTTTATAGGACAATACAAATAATTTGAATGTTTTTTCTCCTTCAGTTCTCTGATTTGGCCGAATGAGAAAAAAAAACCAAACGTAAGAGCAGCAACAACAACCGTTTCAGGACTTGGCGCCAAAACTCAACGCCGGAAAGAGGAAGCACAGGGGTATTAGGCAGCCATTAAAAGCATTAATTGAGGGGTAATGGTGCTATTTTCCAGCAAAGGTGTTAACTATCCTAAGATACTCTTTTCAAAGGCGATAGTGACTTGGCTCTGGCCTGTTGTACACGTGGACGACGAAGCCCAATAATCGATTTCACATTTGAGCTTCTAACTCATAGTATATCATCATGGTCTCATGGAATCCAAATTCAGAAGCTAATACGAAATCAGAGACGCTATTCGTTGGACGTCATCCAGTAGACAACGGAGTCGCAGTACAGTTGGTCGGTGAATACCATGCAATGCAGGTCGTCCAAACAGACGTTTGCCAGTTCTTCTCCTCCTAGACTCCGCCGGGCAAAGGGAAATGAACCAAGAGCCCCGCCGTCCGTCACTATATACAGCTGGTCCCGGGCTCCGATCGACCAAAAGAGTCGTCGGCGGGGACAGGCATGGCGCACGCGGCGGCGGCGTCGCACGGCGCCACCACCGTGACGAGGCCCCGTGCTGGCGGCGACGAGGAGGAGGAGGCGCGGCGCCTTTGGGCGGAGCTGGAGCGACTGCCCACGCCCCAGCGCGCCCGCAGCGCGGTCGTGACGCTAGAGGAGGAGGAGGGGGAGGATGGAGGGGCCGACGTCGGCGCCGCCCGCAGGAAGGCGGTGGTCGACGTCGGCCGGCTCGGCGCGGAGCAGCGGCGGGCGATGGTGGGCCGCCTCGTGAGCTCCGTCGACCGCGACAACGAGCGGTTCCTGCGCGAGCTCAGGGAGCGCATCGACCGGTACGTACGCACGTGCTCATTGATGGCCTCATCGTGCTCGAGCTCCAGCCTACATTGCGATCAGTTTGATTAGAAATGATGCGAGATTGGGCGACTTCTATAGTAAACCAAATTAGTTTGGGGTAAATTAAGGTTATGTTCTAGCAATCCAGGCAGTATGTTTTTCTTTCATGAACACGCGGCATGGCATGGGGCTGAGAGGGACGTCTAGAGTGGGATCGCTTTAGCCGTATTTGGGTGAAGTTTGTCGGACAGTCTCGGATCCACCGTCAGCAATTGGAATTGTCGGAATCTAGGATGACGTAGGAGTATCTGCGTACCTAAGTATTTTATATTAGGGATTGATCCTTGACCGTTATTAGACCCATGCATGATCAAGCCGGATATTCCTACAATTAGTTAACTACAATTTCATCCAAGTACGAGAGTGATGGTTATTGCTCATGTAGCCATGTCATATTTTTTTTTCAAGACATCCAACCTGTTCGCTTCAGCTTATAAGCCGGCTGAAAAGCTGAAACGGCTGATTTATTGTGAGAGAAAAACACTGTTTGGTAACTGATAAGCCGGCTGAATAAGCTGAAGCGAACAGGCCCATCAGCGATGACGTGAGCCGCTGGATGACGCAATTAAGCGATCGACGGCGTGACCCGGCCCGGGGAAGGCTCACGGTTCATCTTCTTTCTCTAGTCTTCTTCTTTTATTTATTTTCACATTTAGGCATACTAAATCTTTTTCATTCCAAATATCCCCGTATTTTGTTTGCCACTGTAATCTAAACTTGAAAGTGAAAGTGGGAAAATTCCTGTACTATCGCTTGCTGGACTGGTCGAGCCAGAACCGTTCAGCCCTTCCATTCTCTCCATCGACTCGGCTTCCAGCGTGGCTGCCCGACGCCCTCCGCCACCGCCGCCATCTTCCCCTAGCGCTCCCTCCGCGCGGAGGCCGCCGCAGTTCGCTGCGGCGTCTACCGCCGCGCCGCCCCTAGGAGTTCCGAACCAATAAAACTCTGCCATTGCCGGGACTGGAGGTATCTGCCGCGCCCGCACGGCCCGCAGCCGTGCACCCAAGCGCTCATGTGCCGTCCCCACTCCCCACACGATCGACGGCTCGACGTCATGCTCGCCGTCTCCATTGACCATTGTCTGGAAATTTCATGTCAGTTTGTGGAGATGGACTGGAGCAATGGGAGGGGTTGGAGGCGAGTCGACGCGCTCGTCCTTTACCCGTAACCGTAAGATTTTGTATTTTCTTTGGCTTCTCAACGCGCGCATATTATTTGCCGGTTTTTCAGTTCAATACAGCGAGGAAAGTCGTGATCTTTTTGCTAGGTTGCCATTAACCTAGGACTGAATGTATCAAACCGGTTCATTTCTTCTCATTGCTTATGTTGATTGCAGCGTTGGGATCGTTCTGCCGACAATTGAGGTGCGTTTCGAGAATCTTAAGGCATATGCTGAAGTTCACGTTGGGACCAGGGGCCTGCCAACCATTCTGAACTCAGTGACTAACATTTTTGAGGTATAATAACATCTATCTGCCCCTGTACAGTACATGCAACACTGACTCTGAACTTCATATTTCTTTAAAATTCATATGGTTTGGGATTTTCTTTGTTTCTTGATCAGGGAGCTGCAAATGCTCTGCGCATATTGCCAAGCAGGAAGCAGACGATGCCAATTATCAATGGCATCAGTGGTATCATCAAGCCTAAGAGGTATAGCTTCTCCAGTGGGCTTGTGCTTCACGAGTTCATGTAGTTACCTTGCTCTGGTTCTTCTGCAGAATGACTCTGCTGCTCGGCCCACCAGGGTCAGGAAAGACCACATTGCTGCTTGCATTGGCTGGGAGGCTTGGCAAAGATCTTAAGGTATTAAATTGTGCATTCATTTCTTATAGCTAAATGCTTTTCTTGGAAAAGAAATTTGCAGGAGGCTGAATGCATCTATATGAAGAACAGAGCTTTTAGCTCTGGTATTTCTATAGAAAGTGCTTTGCACCGCTTATATTCATGTGTCCATGGTCCCAACTCCCAAGTAGGCAAGTACCAGTTTTTGGTACTGAATATATCTAATTAAATAAATTTTATTTGGCTTCCATTTGAAACTACTACTCGAAAATGTTCTGCTTTCCTTTATTCGTTAACTTTGGGCATTGTTTAGGACTTTAGGTTAGGCATTGAAGCTACAATCACACGCCAAATTCCTCTCCTATTTCACAGGTTTCAGGAAATGTCACTTATAATGGGCATGGAATGAATGATTTTGTACCCCAGAGGACAGCTGCCTATGTAAGCCAGCATGATCTTCACATAGGGGAGATGACCGTGCGGGAAACGCTTGCCTTCTCTGCAAGGTGCCAAGGAGTTGGATATTTCTATGGTATGGTGCACCATTTAAGTAATCACAATAACAAACACTGTTGGTACTTAGAAATCTCTTGATTGGTACTGTCTTTCCTTTCATTACTCAGATTTATTGTGTGACTTGTTAAGGCGAGAGAAAGAGGTAAACATTAAGCCTGATGCCGACCTTGACGCTTTCATGAAGGTATGACATACGAAAACCATACACAAATAAATATTTTTTTTATGCTTCCTTGTGATTTACATGATCACTAATCATATGGTTCACACTAGATGCTTTATGCTCATTTCAGGCAGCTGCACTGGGAGGGCAAGAAGCCAATGTGGTGGCAGAGTACATGCTTAAGGTATGTAAAAACTGGAGATTACTTGTAGACTGCAATATTGCATGGCCTGATGCTGACTTGTTAGGTTTACCAATCATTGCTGTAGATATTAGGACTAGAGGTATGCGCAGACACAATGGTAGGGGATGAGATGTTCAGGGGCATATCTGGAGGACAACGGAAACGTGTTACTGCAGGTACAGACATAACAACCAACAGTTATGTCCTGGATTTGGAACACTGAGTTTACCATTTTTCCTGTAGGAATTAAACTATAACTGATTGTCTGGTTGTATTTAACTTTGGTACGTCCTGTAGGTGAGATATTGGTTGGCTCAGCGAGAGCGCTGTTCATGGATGAGATCTCCAATGGGCTTGATAGCTCCACGACATTCCAGATTATCAACTCCCTCCGACAGGCTATCCACATCCTTGGCGGCACGGCAGTAATTTCCTTGCTGCAGCCTGCACCCGAGACATACAACTTGTTTGATGACATTATACTCCTCTCGGATGGCCAGATCGTGTACCATGGGCCCCGTGAGGATGTTCTTGATTTCTTTGAGTCCATGGGGTTCAGATGCCCTGACAGGAAGGGTGTTGCTGACTTCTTGCAAGAAGTATGAGCGCCTGCACCATGTTAATGGTACTTACATTTATGTGCAATTTTTAGTAAAATGTGTTAACTCTCTGGTTAGGTAACGTCAAAAAAAGATCAGAAGCAGTACTGGGCTCACCATGACCAGCCCTACTGCTACATATCAGTGAAGGAATTTGCAGAGTCATTTCACTCATTCCATGTTGGCCAGGTCATGGCAAATGAGATTGCCGTGCCATTCGACAAGAGCATGAGCCACCCGTCAGCTTTGGCAGTCTCAAAGTACGGTGTAAGCACAAAAGAGCTTCTGAAAGCCAATATCGACAGGGAGATTCTGCTGATGAAGAGGAACTCATTTTTCTACATGTTCAGAGTTGTACAGGTAATTGTCCCCTGAACTTCAGAAGTCTCAGTTCAAAATACTATTTATGCACCTACAATAGCTTTGGTCGGTGGAGCGGTTTGTCCCTCTTCTTACCCAGCAGTCTATTGTGTACTGTTGTATGCTGCTAAAAGACAATAGTCAAAGTTCTTTTTTTGAATTAGCTAGTGGTAAAATGCCCACAAGGAAGGTGATTTCCTAACATATAAGTAGCATAAACATATTTCCTTTGTCAAATATGTCGCATGCTTCACCAACTAGCAAGTTAGGATGATCCTATTAGGTGGCGTTTAATTGGAAAAGTCCCAGTATCTATTGCCTTCGGAATGTAGGGGTTTAAAGAAAATACAATTCCTATAGAAATATGCAAAATTACCGCATCCCTAATGGAGCCTTATGGTTTCAAATGCCATGAATATTAATGAAGCTTAGTTATACAGAAGATGGCCAATGAGTGGTTGATTAACACGAGCAGTTATATGTTGCATTCATTACTTAACAAAATATGCAATTGTGTCTACCTGTTCTTTTGGCACCACAGCTGATAATGTTGTCAGTCATTGAGATGACACTTTTCTTCCGTACGGAAATGCACCGTGATTCCGTGGCGAATGGAGGCATCTACATGGGCGCACTCTTCTTCACAACGCTCATGATCATATTCAATGGCTTCTCTGAGCTTACCCTAACTATTTTTAAGCTACCTATTTTCTTCAAGCAAAGGGATCTCCTCTTCTATCCTGCTTGGACTTACACTGTACCATCATGGATTCTCAAGATCCCAATCACATTCCTTGAGGTTGGTGGGTTTGTTTTCATAACCTACTATGCCATTGGGTTTGATCCAGATGTAATCAGGTGGGTTTCACTAATTATGTCCTATTTTTTTCTATAATGTATCTAATAGCTTTGCATGCTTGCTCTTTTTTATGACCGCCTGACAAAGTTTCATTATCCTCAGGCTTTTCAAGCAATATCTGCTTTTCTTAGCAGCTAATCAGATGGCAGCTTCACTCTTCCGGTTCATTGCTGGAGCAGCAAGAAACATGATAGTTGCATATGTCTTTGGATCATTTGCAATTTTAGTTGTTATGCTTTTGGGTGGATTTGTTGTTTCTAGAGGTACTAATCAGTCATCCTGTTCCATGATGCTGAACTCATACTGCAGCCCTCCACGCTGCTAAGTTGCCCCTTCCTTTCATGACTTCCAGATAACATAAACAAATGGTGGATTTGGGGATACTGGACCTCTCCGATGATGTATGCGCAAAATGCTGTGTCGGTGAACGAGTTCTTGGGACAAAGCTGGCAGAAGGTCTTGCCAGGAACGACCGAGCCCCTTGGTGTGCTTGTCCTGAAATCTCGTGGAATATTTCCGGAAGCCAAGTGGTACTGGATTGGCTTTGGTGCTTTACTTGGATTCACAGTTCTCTTCAACTCTCTATTCACGCTCTGCCTTGCATACCTCGAGTGTGAGTGCACGCCTTCTGGACTTATTTACTAAGTAGTGTCTTTCTGGCAGCATCATCGAGTGATCAAAACTCGGTACATCAGTTACACTGTACGAACCGAAACAAAAAACTGCAATACTTTACTGAATGCGTTCAAGCTTCAGTCCACCAAATAGCCAGACGGCTTTGCTAAGAGACATGCCCTCTTTGGTTTTACAGCATATGGTCACTCCTATCCATCAGTATCAGAAGAGACGCTGAAGGAGAAGCATGCAAATTTGACTGGTGTGGCTGTAGAAGTTCCCTTACATAAAGGGAAGGGACTAGGAAGTAATTGCCAGTCATCTGAAAGTGCTTGTCAGGCAACAGGCAGCTACAATGAAACAAAATTGGCAAGTGTTGATGCCAATTCTATGCCTGCACCAAGAGGGATGGTTCTCCCCTTTGTTCCACTCTCACTAACTTTCGACAGTATCAGATATTCTGTCGATGTCCCACAGGTAAGTTTTATATAAGAGTGAGCAAATAATTATAATTTTTTAACTATCGTTATTCTCATTTTTTTCCTGAACTATAAGCAAATAATGTCGATGCAAAACTTTAGGAAATGAAAACGCAAGTTCTAGAAGATAAATTGGAGATCCTAAAGGGTGTTAGTGGGTCATTCAGACCAGGAGTACTGACTGCCCTGATGGGCATCAGTGGTGCTGGTAAGACAACTCTGATGGATGTTCTGGCAGGAAGAAAGACCAGTGGATACATCAAGGGAAGTATCAGCATTTCTGGATATCCAAAGAAACAAGAAACATTTGCTCGTGTATCAGGGTACTGTGAACAAGATGATATTCACTCTCCACAGGTTACGGTGCACGAATCACTGCTGTTTTCAGCGTGGCTCCGACTGTCAGGGGACGTGAATTCAAAAACAAGAAAGGTCAGTTGAATTTGATAACCACTCACTTTTAGTTGATTGTTTTCCGAAATTTCGTGATTTGTGGATGCAGATGTTTATTGAGGAGGTGATGGAGCTTGTGGAGCTCACGCCAGTGCGAGATGCTCTGGTTGGGTTACCTGGAGTAAATGGCCTGTCAACCGAGCAGAGGAAGAGGTTGACAATTGCTGTGGAGCTTGTTGCAAACCCTTCGATCATTTTCATGGACGAGCCAACATCGGGACTCGATGCTCGCGCTGCAGCAATTGTGATGAGGACAGTGAGGAACACTGTCGATACTGGTCGAACAGTCGTCTGCACAATCCATCAGCCAAGCATTGACATATTTGAAGCTTTTGATGAGGTGCATGGGATGTTGCCTTAAATCATTAGGAAAATTATTTTGAGCAGACCTCATTTCCCCTATAATATTTTTTTTTATCACTTTCCCCTACAATAGTTAATGCTAAATTCAACTGAGTTTAGCTCAGTTTTGTGGGATAGTCTGAGCTTATTGTTATTATAAAGATGCATAGTTCCTGTGAGGTCTTATACATAAAATTTTATTTTTGAACAAACTTTAGTCCCTAGCAATACCATTTAACCAAGCAAGCCATAAGAATTTACAAGAGGAAATGGGGAGGAATGTGAGGGTACTAGAACAGCGTTACTCGCTTGAACAGATGAAACTATGGCAATTAGCAATGGAATTAGCGATTTTTTATTTAATCCTGAATGATGCTGAGAATCCTGAAATTCATGATTCTATTCTTGCAGCTTTTACTGTTGAAGCAAGGTGGAGAGGAGATCTATTTTGGTCCACTGGGGCATCATTCCTCAGAAATGATAAACTATTTTGAGGTAAATGGATGGCCTCAACTTCAAATGTTTCTACACTTCAATTTCGAGATCTCGTGTTCTTCCATTTTGTTCAGGATATTGAAGGAGTTGCCAAAATCAAGGATGGCTATAATCCAGCGACCTGGATGCTGGAAGTGACAACAGTCTCACAAGAATTTGCGCTAGGTGTTGATTTCAGTGACATATACAAGAATTCCGAACTCTACCAGTCAGTAACCTACTTTCAACCTTACGAGTATCTGCATATAAAACTATAAATGCTACTTCTAGAGCTGTAGTTTTTGGTTTTAAATGGTTAACTGTTAGAGTTGTAGTTTTTGGTTTTAGATGGCTAACCGTTTGTATCATTTTTCCAGTTTGGTTGCTACTGTAACTTGGCAACCAAAAGCATTTCTTGTTGTAATAACTAACAGCACCATTAATGTTTATCTTTTACATTTTACAGGAGGAACAAGGCCTCGATATATGAACTGAGTACTCCACCACCAGGTTCAAGCGACCTACACTTCCCCACCACACACTCACGGTCGTTCTTCACGCAATGCCTGGCTTGCCTCTGGAAGCAGAACCTTTCCTACTGGAGGAACCCGCAGTACAATGCTGTCAGGTTTTTCTTCACCGCCATTATAGCTCTACTTTTCGGCACCATATTCTGGGGCCTTGGCGCCAAAAGGTTGAGCCCTCTACACTGTAGTTCATACATAGCAAAGATGGCATGATCCTGGTATCACCTTAATTAAGTGGCCATTATTCTCTTTCGCCTCTTAATCCAGGGAGAAACCACAGGACCTGTTCAACGCCATGGGGTCCATGTACGCTGCTGTTCTAACCATAGGCGTGTTCAGCTCAGCGTCAGTTCAGCCAGTGGTGTCCATTGAGCGAACGGCCTTCTACCGGGAAAGAGCTGCAGGCATGTACTCAGCTTTCCCGTATGCGCTTGGTCAGGTAGTTTCTACAAACTTTTCCGCCTTCGATGCCATGAGAAAACATGTACTGCCTGAAAATGTAGTGTTAACTTTGGAAGCTCTCGTCACACCAGTGAGTGTCTCTGTTTCAGGTTTTGATTGAGCTGCCTTACACGTTAGTTCAGACCTGCATATATGGTGCCATAGTGTATGGCATGATGGGGTTCAAGTGGACAGCTGCTAAATTCTTCTGGTATCTCTTCTTCATATACTTCACGCTGCTGTACTTCATCTTCTGCGGGATGATGTCGATCGGGCTGACACGTAACCACACCGTAGCATCCATTGTATCTGCAGCGTTCCAGGCAACATGGAACCTCTTCTCCGGTTTTCTGATCCCCCGAACGGTAAGTCGTCTTTAGTTCTTATTGCATTTTGAACGAATTGGCTTTTAAAATTTGAACCTTGAGACAACAGCTACCTGATCTGTTCTGTTCCAACACCATCATTCAGAAAATTCCTATCTGGTGGAGTTGGTACTACTGGCTCTGCCCTGTTGCGTGGAGCTTGTACGGGATGGTTGTGTCGCAGTATGGTGATGACGTCGACACTCCGCTCTTCGATGGAGTCAGCAACACCACCGTGGCGGATTTCGTCAGGGACTACTTCGGCTTCAACCACAGCTTCCTCGGGGTGGTTGCCGTGGTGGTTGTGGCATTCGGGGTCCTTTTTGCCGTGTCGTTCGGCCTTGCCATAATGAAGCTGAATTTCCAAAGGAAATAACCAGAGAACTTGACGCCTTTGGAAATGGCAGAGAGAACTTGAGACCTTTGGAAATGGCAGAGAGAACTTGATTTGTAATTTTGGAGACGCTAGTAAATTTTGTTCTTCAGAACAAGAACAATTAGGCTATTATTCTTTCAATCTCAACATTGTAATTTCTTTGTTGGCCAATTAAGGGTCACGATCCAGCAACCTGTCCTGTGTGCTGGAACTGGAGACTTTCCTACCAGCACTCACGATATGCTGTCCAGATTATCTGTACCATCAATACAGTTCCACAACCATGGCACCCAAAAACCAAAACGTAGTACGCACATCAGCCAGGACGGGACATCAACCAAATGATTCGGGCGTCGTCTTCCTTCTGTGACGACGCCTAATCGCACAAACACAGACGTAGAAGAAGAGAGCAGCAGCAGCACCAACAAAACGGTAAATATATTTATTATAAACTATTATAGTATTACATTATTCAGTGAAAACAATGACATCAATGTTACAAGCCTATGGTGCATTACTTTGTTACAGATGCCTTGTGCTTTATTGACTGCGCAATATCTTCTGCCATTCTAGTGTCATCCTATCTTCTGCAATGCCCCGAAGGACCTAGTTACAACAACTGTATGCAAGAATCAACCTTCTTTACTGTACATGTGAACCTACATGGTCTTAATAAGGCCTTCAAAGACCTTGCCAACAATCAACTCAATGTTTCTCAAAAAATGCAACAACCGGGCTTTTGGTTGTGGCTCACAGGAAGTAATAGTTGCCCTGATCGAAATGCTTTCAATGGTCCCCGACAGCACATGGCGGAAACGACTTGTTAACATGTAATCTGCTAGGGCCATGTGGCTCCTCTCTTCAGGAGCAAGGTTGATCCCTATAGTAAGCAACATGGCCATTTCTGATTAGAAGGTCAAGTTTTGTCAGTGGCAGAGTAACACGGAGCATTTAATATATCGCACCTTGGAAGGGCTGGTGCTCCAAACGGTGGTGATCATGTGGTCGGTCTGGTCATTGTTGAAAGACCCCGGCCTCCCATGGGAGCCATGCCATGAAGATCCATATCAGCCTCATCATCTGCATTTCAAACAAAAAAGGGATAAAACCACAACAGATGACATAATCTTGGATGTGTTTAGCCAATATATGCTGTTACCCCTCATGCGAACAAGTTACATGACACAAAATGGCTGTTTTATTTACGACGGAGTACTATTCTTGCTCAAGTTTGAAAACAATTCGGGCTGATTAGTGTAAACAGTAAGGTTAGGAACTATTTTTGGTAATTGAATAACTTCCGGTTCATTTTTACTTATTGCTTTCAGACATGAACACACACCTTTGATCATTACTCTTTTTTCTATATACCTACTGAAAAAAGATGGACTAAATCAATATAGAAGTATTTCTCATAATGAACACACTAATACCATTCTCATGATAAATCTATGTAATTTGATATATAATAGTGACCACATGATTAAAGTTTAACTTAGCATTAGTAGCTTATTACCATTTGTATCTTCACCAGATTCAGCACCAGCAATTCCAATGCAAGCAAACAAAGAAGAATCGTCAACTTTCAGATGCTCATATGCAAGATACAAATCCTCGATTGTGGCGCTTTCATATAATGTCGTCAATTCCTTGATACATGATACGTCCTGCAGTTTTGGAGCACATGAATGATATTAAGACAACAAACCAGCAAAAGCAACAAAAAAACAGAGATGCAAATTGAGCTTTTGAAGTTAATAAATTAAGGATAAGATGCAGAAGAGCTCCATCAACTAATAATAAATGGATAGGTCCTATAAGCAATATAAGTTAATAGATGAAGGAAAAGATGCAGAACTCCATTCAACACTAACATGATTAGATATTAGCACTACTTTCTTTTGCCCACAACACGCCCAGCTACTGTTCTAGATTCTTCATAACCAAAAAAGGTCCATAGCAAGCATTTAGTTCAAGTTCAGACATCTAGACATGATACTTTTCAGATTTAATCATTGTTCTTCCCCACTCATGGCCATCTTCTGGGTGGAGTTCAGTTAGAACTTAGAAACCAGAAGAGCAATTTTAATAAACCAACTGAATTCAATAGAACTTCTTTCTTAATATACCGTGTGCGGGAAGCTGACAGGTTTCCTAAGTTCCAACAAATAAGTTACAAATACTAAATGCCATCCACATTTATTGTTTCTGTTTCTTCATATACCATCAAATTCAATAGAACTTCTTTCTCAATATACCATGCTGGGAAGATTACAACTGCAGCCAGGTGACATGGCCTACAATATCGTTTCTGTTTTCCTTCTGTTGCAGAGAGAACTGCTGCCAAATTTTGTTCAGGCCAGTAGAGTAATTTTAGTTTCATTTTTGGTAAGAGTTGCTATTACTTTCCCAGTTTAAAAACCCTGTATTGCATGTGGCTGTAAACTCCTTTTCATCTCAATACTAATAAATAGCTCTCCTGCATATTCTTGAAAAAACTGTGACTAGATATTATATTTTGTCATAGCATGCCCAAGGGATGGTATCAGGTCAGCAGGCTTGCCAAAGTTACATTCAGAAACTATTCAAAGTTGCCAACAATCTAGCAAGATTAGCTAGAACATGAGTTTCTAGCAAGGAAAACAGTGCCAATGCAAGAAAAGCTCAAGAAGATAATCACTTCATTTTGGTTCCTTAGTTCTTGAGGATATGTGATGACAAACAATAAATGAATTTTTACCTTTCTTGGCACAGATGAAGACTGTAGATGGGCTAGCAAACCAAGCCAGTAGGCATTTGTCTTTGTCTCAGCCTCGTGTTTCATCAATAGCGTCCTCTTTGCCTGAAATTATGCATTTCAGATGATAAAAGAGCATTTTAAGTTCAATATACCTCAAACTTTCAAAATGTGTATTCAAACAAAAAGTATTTTAAAGTGTATACCTCAAACTTTCAAAATGTGTATTCAAAGTATTTAAAATTACATGTATAATTAATATGCCAAAACTTAATCTTTTTATACTGATTCACGCCATAGATCTACAAGAACCATATTCCTACACATACTGGCTCTGCGATATTGACTACAGAATGAAAAAGAATTGCAAAGTTCAACTAACCCGGTCGAGCTCCCTTTCCACAATTCGGCTACTATGTAATCCTCTCAGGACACCTTTGCATGCATCAACAGCTTTATGGACCTGGCATCAAAGATGATAAGATGTATTATAAAATGTAGCACACAAAATACTTGAATTCAATAGGACTAAGTAAAATACCTTGCTTGGAGTTGAAGTGACCGCGATCACATACCAACCAAGATCCAATTTGTCAAAAAGGTTTAATTCAAAAGAAACATCATATGTTAATCCCATGGAATCTCGAACTGTTGTAAATAGCCTGGCAACAAAACAGTGCAGCACATTATGTTAGGCCTGCCAGCTAAATACCCAACAAAACTTTCCCTCAAAAAAAGAAGAAAACTATCCATCGCACAAACACTATCAATAATGTGATCTAGTCAGGACTGGTGAGGCTAGCATATAACCGGTATGTACAAACACATTCAAATTTATAGGGACAAATTCAGGTTTAGTACATGCCAAACCACAGCATGATGAACTAGTATTAGCGCAGCTACCCGCACTTCATAGATGGTATGCAAACTATTGACATTGTCATGTTTGAAAAAGCTGTAATAATCTTACAGGAGAATCATATAGAAAAGTTTTTACCTAGAATTGATAATTTCAGCAAGCAGACTCAAAGTGATGCCGAAGAAAAGAGGATGGCTACGAACATCAATGTGTTTCTTCCCTGTTAGATCCAAGTTTACTGGTTCGGATATTTCTGCTGCAATAGCATGACAAATATCAGCCAATATACTAACAACACATCTATGCAATCACTAGCATATACCAGGCCTAACTTGCAAGGTATTTGGATCAACTAGGAGATGAAGTGCAAATCTAGCCACATATCAAATTGATATTACCATCAGCACCAGATCTCCGAATGACATTAAACAGGTCATTTCCTTCAGTAGCGAATCCCCAACGATTAGGTGCAGGGCCTGCAATATACGCACAGGCTCTCTCATCTGTGTCCTTTATATAAACCTGGAGAAGCAGCAGCACAATCAACAAACATGTCTTGAAAGCACATGCATTAGAAACAGTAAAAGATTTGAGAGCTATGGTTCAAAATACATAATTATAAGGCAATGAAATATTTAAGCACGTGTTTTTCATTCCTCGTCAACGTTTCAACTAATCAGTATTGTAACGACAATGTAACAATATATTAATGCTTCAACTAACATCAGTATTGAAATGACCATGTAATCATCTCTCATGTTGTTGTGCCAAAAGAAAACAGTGAAACTAGAAAAAAAAAGTTCAGCTAAAATAATAGAAACAATTATGATAACATATGACGCAGGAGACTTCATACTTGCTGGAAATGCAGATCTGATGGAAATGGTCGGAAGGAAATCTTTTCAATACGCTCCTCTGTGTTTGGAGAACTTGCAGCCCTCACAGTTCCAAGATAATCAAGTACACAAGATTCTACTTCTTCTTCAGTGAAATCACCAACAATGCTGACCTGGAGAAAATATTTCAATACAAATCGATACAAAATTAAATAAATGTAGAAAATCATAAATTAAACATATATGTTGGAGCAAGCAAAAGTGACATGAGAACACTTTAAGAGAAAAGAGAAGAAATACAAGAAGGAAAAAGTAATTCACGAACCTCCATGTTGCTACCCACAAACTGGTTCATCACAGCATCTTTAACTGACTGAAGAGTCAACTTCTGCAATGAATGTGGTGATGGCTCTACAAACCTTTCGTCATGGTTTAGCATGGCCAACATAAGCTTATGAGCTGTAGAACGTTCCAAACTTTTGGGGATAGAGCGATAGTAGGACAGATATAACTGAGTGGCTCTATCAAATGCATCTTCTAGCCACACATTATGCTGTAATACAAAGGGGGAAATGTTACAAGTATCAGACCTCCTTTGCTTGGAAAGAACTAGTTCTCAGTGAGGCAGGTGACTGTGTTATGTTGTAAAAAAATATCCATACCTCAAGGACCATGTGGAGGAGTTGGAAAGCAGCACGCATGCCATTGTCTCTTAAAGCGAATCTAAATTCCATAAATATGAATTCCTCATTGGATTCCAGGGAGCAGTTGATAAGATTATTCACGCAGAAAAGTTCAACCTGAAATTAATATCCATGAACTTCTATGAACACAGCCAAACAAGTAGTACCGAACAGACATTAGCATTCAGAAGATGAAAGGCAACCCAAAATGTCACTTTTTATGACTTAAGAGGGTAGTTTTTGTATTATTATGGAGATAAAAGGATGGACTACAATATCATCGTAGAAATGAGACCCCATAGGTAGAATATACCTGTTCCCTTGAAAAGTTACCAACACAGCCACCTTCACTCAGGGTACGAACACCAACAATGACAGATCCCTTTGACTCAGAATCTTCCGTTGCTCTCCCTCCGCCTACTATCAGCCGCATAACACCAACCCTTGCTTCATTTTGCGTGATCTGTGATATCATAAACCAACTTTCAGTAAGGCTGTAAAGGACATGGAAAAAGCTGAAATACATGCAAATAGGCACATAATGTGAAGATTCTTCTATCCACTGAAGAATAGCAAGAGGCAAACAGTTGAGCAAATTACCTTGTAGTTGATGGAAATTCCATTAGAAAGACGGCGCTGTGCTATACCAGTTTCAGTGTCAAACACTTTCACCACATCCTCTTCTTCGGTTAAAGGAACGAATGACGGTTTGTGTTGCAATTTCAGTTTATTGAGCTCTGATTGAGTAATCAATTCCTTTGGCACTTCAAGCTGCAACAGGAATAAACGTAGTCAATTAAACAGCCCAGAGCCCCAGGACACCATGTGCTGCTTGGATGCTTCCAGTTTTCAGAGGTTCAGAGAGACTTTAAACTCTGTTGAACTGAGTTAACCCAATAAATTGCTTCAACAGGAACCAAGAGATACGGAAACAGATCATCATACCTCAGGCTCTGGGTAAATAGGTTCGCCAAGGCCTGCCTTGATAGCCTCAGTGATTCCGTCTGGATATATCTCAAAATCAGTTTCACCTACGCCATCAATATGCACCTTTTTGGGGACACAGGCCACAATAGCAGCAGGAAGGGGAGCATTGGGTTTTCCAAAATCCGAAATGAATTCCAATACTTCTGCGCCAACAGTGTTGACCTGCATATGGTAACCACATTAGTATAATAAAAAAAAATAGTGGTTCTTTTTCTAAAAAAGAGGGGGACAGGGGCTGAAAGTGGAGTGAGGCCATCAATTCCTACTGCAATTTGTACAAAGAAATGATAGTACCTCTTCAAGGGTGACAGTTTCAGCAACTGCAAGCAAACTTTCATGTCCCTGCAACTGATCCATAACAGTATGGCCAAGTGCATCACTCTCCATGATAAAGTCCAAGTTGTCGACTGAGGGAACACTGTCAATCATCATAGCCAGCTGCTCACTATCTTTGATTAGTGCATCCATGTAACGGGTCATTTCTCCCATTGTAACACCAAATTCTTTCAGCCTCCGCACCTGAAATAGCACAAAGAAATGTTGAGGACAAAGCACTTATGAAGTGGTAACTGGTGAAATATACATCAAGTCACTTGTGCAGAATAAATCTTTGTTCCGCAATGCTGAAGTAAAATCAGCTCAACAATTGCACCACAATGACAAAAATCAATGGCAGACATTACCCCATTTTCATACATCAGTTGAAATAGCTCAAGAATACTGAATATCAATTGAGCAAAGTAGAGCTCTAGGACTGGATTTGACCTGGTTCAAACACGCTTTAGCTGCTCTTGGCTCTTAACTCTGGTTTGGGCGGAGTTCAGGAGCTTAACATGCCCTTAAGGAAAGGTATAAGGTGGGTTGAGCCCGGATTGGCTTGCATCATAGCGTAGTATTAGGCTAATTCGCGATTGGATTTGCATCATATTTGGCACTGGATTGAATTAGTTGGCTTCAAGATGGACATAGGCTCATAACTAGGACTGGGCAAACTCAAGCATGGTTCATGCTGGCATGATCTTGGTTAATATCATTATCATCCATTTTTTATTCCTTGTTTCTGTTCACTTTCAAAAGTCGTAGTTTCTAGTCGATTTACTTGTGCAAAAAAACAAAGAAGGAACTTTCCATGCACTAAACCAAACAAAACAGTAAAAGTTACCAAGACTTGCATCGTATGACCTCAGAATAAATGGGGTTCTTCTAGTATTGAAATAGTTCAAAGCTTAAACACTTGAAGATTTGTTGTCATCAAAGACACATGTATACATTTCAAGACATACAATACAATGAACTATAACAAGATTTGGAAAACAAACCTCGTGAACAGCAACTTTGATTGCACTTCTCCAGTTCTCGGGTTCAGCAGTTACTGTAAGAGTAGTGACCGTGCACCCTTCTCTTCCTGAGTCACTGTGGTCCAGCTCAACGGACGTAAAAGGAGGGTTTGAGCTCTGTACAAAGTCCAGACAGGAAATTATTCCAAAACCCTCAGATGCAATAGACAAAACCGAAATTTATGAATATCACAAACCTTGTATCTTGTATTAATTCGAAAATGTAGGGCAGACAAAAATATCCTTTTCATGAGTACACTACGCAGGTCCTTGTAGGTCTGAACTTTGCTAACAGGTATCTGTCCAAATGCAAAACAACATTAGGGATATACAATTATGCAGTGTTAAGAAAGTATCCTATTCAAATACAACAGGTCCATATAAATGATCATGTTCAGCAAGCACCATTGTTTACATAAGGATGACACAATTAATGAAGGTGCAAAAGCCATCAAACCTTGCAGGAATTGTGACAAAGGCTGATCTGATTTGTTAACCCAAAAAATATAATAACAGGAACTACTAACAAAACATTTGGCATTACACTCAGGCCACAAAAGCATCACTTAGATTACCAGGCATGAAACTTGAGCATACCTTACAGAACATGTTGATAGAGAAACTTTGAATTAACTCATGCTGAAAAATTGCTGGGGGCTTGGCATCCTGAGCAACTCCAGGAAGGGACCACTTATGCTCCACAGGTGGTCTAACTGCTTGTCTTTCCCTCTTTATAGGCTTTATTTTATCTGTGGTAGGTGATTTCTCACCAGTTAGGTTTGCAGCAAATCCACCTGGGAGCTTTGGTGCAAAAAGGCTTGCCATAGCACCAAATGGACTACCACTCGGTACAGGGTTTCCTTCATTTTCTGAAAGAGTATGTTCGAAGACAGCCTGCAATGCAACAATTCAACCCATCAATCTGCTATAGTTCTACAGTGGCCACCAATTTTTTTTAAAAAAAAACTTGGATATAATTTCTGACTACCTCTATTTCTCGCATAGCTCTAGGAATATCATCAATTTCTCCCACCAGATATAAAGTGGCATTAGCAGGATAGTACCAGCGCTCATGAAATCTGCGGATCTTATCTGGATCCCATTTATGTATTTGCTCTTCAAGTCCAATAGGAAATCTGTTGCTCAGTTTGTTTTCTGAGTGCAGATGTTGCAACAACTGAAACAAATGAAACAAAAGAATCATTATTAGCATACCAAGATGGCACCCTCATACGTTAATCGATTTCGCATGAAATTTCAGGAGCAATAAGGATATAGCCTTCTCAAACAAAGTCCCATATTGGTAAAACAAAGGACACTAGGAGTTTGTAAAAAAAGTTCACTTGCCTGACAATCAACACGATACTCGATTGTGTTCATCATCTGGAGCTCAGAAAGAATTGCTCTCCTCTCCTTCTCAACACGAGATGAAGAGAACTTTGGATGAAAAGCTATCTGGAAAAAATAAATTGGCATAATTGTTATATTCTGCATGACAACTGAAAGAATTTGTTATAAAGTTTCCAAACACCTGAGCAACATTGACCTAAAATTTCAGGTACTGCTTGGACATGCTTCCAATTTCAAATTTGGTAAAAAAAGAAAAGGCCAAAATTGATATTTGACAGATGATAGCTGCAAAAAGGAATGCCATTCAGTAACACATTACCTCATTCAATGCATCCAGCACAGAAGGTAGTAAGTCTTCACCATATTCCTGCGAATATAAGACATGCTAACATGTAAACATTACATGCCACAAGGAAATACATCTAACTAGGATCAATAGTTCTAATAAAAAATTCAAACATCAAAGTCAACAAATATATTTTTTCAGTCTATTTTCATGTGATTTTTCGTGCAAGGACAGCTAAAACAAGAAAACAAAATGGGCTTAAACAAATTAACAAGTTTATTTACAATTTAAAAATGGACATTGAGAACTTTGGCAAAGAAAACTGAAACTCAATAAAGATAGAAAAGTAAAAACCTTTGTTTTAGTTGGGGAGTGGATATGGAACACTGTATGGTGGAAGTCCGTATACGCATTAGACCTTGCACCAGTTCCCAATAGTTTTTCACGCTTTTTACTGCCAAGAAATGCAACATGTTCAATCATATGTGCAATTCCCTGCTCGTCCTCCTCCTCGTCAATTGATCCAACATGGACTTCCATGTGAGCTTCAAACCTGCGAAGTAGTTAAAACTGTAATATACATATCCTCCATATATATCATCGTAATGTTAGGTTGCTTCACAGTTAGCACAAAACTTAGCATGAAAGGATAATATTTTTGCTCGCCTAATCACTAATTACACAGGTCTGTTGTTCAACAAGTCAGATAAACACTTCACACTAGTTCAGATGTTCTAAGACTCCACCTATAGTTGTCAGCTTTCAAGTATATTCAAATTTTGAATTCAAAAATAAAGAAAACCCTCTAATGTCTAAAACCACTAGAAATTAAGAGTAACATCGTCCAAATGATACAATGAAAAAAATCCAGTTGAAAGGAACCAACATTACTAAATGATATCATGTTAGGAAATCAAGTTACAGGACAGCAAACAATGAAAATACTTTTGTGCTAGCGGCAGAAGATATGGAAGTACTTCACCAAAAAAAATTAGAAAAGAGCAGAAAGCTTTCTAACCTGTTTGCAGGAACTTTGTTTGGTAAAATAAGATACCGAAGGCCATTCTTCAATTGGCCCCGAATTAGCTTTGGGTGTTCAGGAAGCGGAGTGTTGAGAACATCTTCAAGCTCTTCCTTACTAATAGCATGATCCAGATCAGGTTTATCAAGGGAAGTTTCAGACCATGTTGGACTTGCAACATGTGGCTCGTCAGGTCCAGCAGCATGTAATATATGACTAGGCCTGACCTGAAAGTTAAAGAAGGATTGATTAAGGCTGTTCACATTCTGCAAATCATAGAAAGGACAAAAAGATGATGCAGGTGTGATTAAGTGCATCAGAACAAACACATAACAACTACCCAGAAGAAATAATTCTTCCAATACAGCACGATTGAGATTAACCATCAGGGTGTTGATGGGACATGGAAAACTATCCTGGTAAAATGTCACTCCTTTATATTGATATTTAGAAGACCTTTCACTAGGTTCAAAATGTGAGGTTAGTTCAACAATTAGCATACCATATATTAAAAAACAACTGTGATTGATCCTTTAATAGATTCTAGAGTTGCGGAAATTAACCCCTCTTTTCTTAACAAAACATGGAAGTAGCACTTAATGTTTTACTGATGAAGAACAAAAAAAAAAAGAAGGTTAAATTTCCAATCCATGCATTTATTGTTCTGAACTGAGCACATGCCCCTTGCATCCCTCACACACCGCTAAGCAAGCAAGCTAACAAAAGCTACCCAGAGAAGTAAGGTACTATAACTTTTTACGGCACTCATCTCACGCAATCCAAAAGTGGCGAGAGCAGCATCGTGATACCTAATCAGACAATCCATTGGAGCCGTAATAGTGGATGAGAACGAACCTTAGCCCCGCTCAACCTGCTGCGAAACGAAAGCCCCGACGCGTGCGGGAGCGCGCACGGCGCGAACCTCGCGAGCCCCGACCGGCCGCGCCTGCTCTTGGGGAAGCACGAGAGGCACCCGTCCCTCCCCGCGGCGGCACCCCAAGTGGACGCCGCTGAATCCGACGCGGACGCCGACGCCGCGCCGAAGCCTTGCGCTCGCCTCCTCGACCTGCAGGGCACGCGACACACCGACGCGAGTCAGAAGGGGGGGGGGGGGGGGGGGGGGGGGCGAGGCGAACCCGCCAACAGGACGGATGGACCCAACAAACTGGAGCTGGCACGGTCAGTGGCACCCACCTGGGCGAGACGGCGCGGCGGTGCGCGCAGCGGAGGGGGTTAGCCGCGGCGGCGGAGGAGCGGAGCGGGAGGGCGGGCCGGCGCGCGGCGGGGCGGAACGAGAGGGAGGAGCGGCGCGCGGCGGCGGCGGCGGCGAAGGGGTGGCGCGGGGCCAGGCGCGGCGGCGCGGAGGCCGCCGCCGCCGCGACGGGCGGGAAGGGAGAGGAGGCCATCGGGGTGGGATGGCCGAGGCCCGAGAGGGGGAGAGAGGAGGATAGGAGGACGCTCTCCTGTTTGTTTTTTATTTTCTCTTTTTCTTAATGCTTTTGTGAAAGGCAAGGAAGCCGGGGAAGGCACGGGCACGGCGGCCGCGTTCCTTCGCGGAGACGAGGCGCAACGCAAATATCGTGGCTCGCGTTGGCGGTGGCGGTGCGGGATTGTGGCTTGGGTTTGGGCTTGGGGTTTTGTGCGTGTTTGGGTTTTTTTTAGGGTGACATGCGTGTTTGGGTTTGAGGACTGGGTTCGGCAGGACTGCGAAGATATTTCTGCTTTGACCACACCAGCCATCGCATGGTGCAAGGCTGTTTTCTGTCCTCTTTTGGGATTTTTTTTTAATTTCAGGAGCTGGTTTTTTTCTTGATGTACAAGTTGAGGCCTATATTCGGGTGACTTCTATTGAACTTAATTCAGCCGTGAGTTCCTCGTAAATTAAGAAGCCAGCCGTGATAAAACAGATAGGATAATAGTATTATTGGGCCTATTTGGATGCAAAGGTATTTTTAGAATTTGGAGGGAATAGTAAAGAAATAGCATAGTATTAAAAAACTTTAAAGCGGTTGGAGCCATCCACTCTTCTTTTGTGATTCTTAAATCCAACTTCTCTTGCCATGCTTTTATGTCCCTTATTGATCATTTCTTATTGTTGAACCAAGGTTTTAAATATCATTTTCAGCATTTTTTTGTCACCATTGAAATGAGCGAAATTCGCAAAATTTCAAGCAAAATTTAAGTTGTTGGAACCACAGTTTTGTCAAACATGCCACGGGTTCAATACCATGAGATATTTTTAGCTACATACTATAGTATTTTATAGATAATGCTCAAAACTATTTTTAAATATACCGAACCGTCAAAATCATATCATCCAAGTTCACTTTAAACCTATTAAAGTAGTAAATTTAAAGAAATGTAAAAATATATGGGCAAGAGTCCCTTTTGCCAACAACTTCCATTGCAATCAGTAATAATCATGATGCAAGTTGTTGTTGAGGTGCTTGTGATAACAAGTCCAATCAGCCTCATATCAAGAATTGAAGATTGATGACAATAAATTTTTGAGGCATAGTTATTGGTTCCTATTAGACAATTAAAGTGAAGTATGTCGAGTGAGGTCGTCATTTCAGGAGCTTCTTGTAATTTGGCATGTACCACATGTCAGTTTTAGACGTAAATTATGTTTGTATTTATATGGTTGTCTAACTGAAACTCCATCTATTTTTAATGAAATAAAAATAAAAATAGATACAACAATAAACTAATATCCACCATTAATATAATTTATTTTCCTTTCTTATCATATTATATGTTAAAAAATCAACATAACACTCTATTCTAGCAACTGCAATGACTTTTTTCACATACTCTATTTTGGAGTATTTTTTAAAAATGAAATCTTTGGAGCATTCTTTTTTTAAAAAGCAAAATCTTAGTGGACTAAGCAAATACTCCTTTCATCCCAAAATTATAAGGTGTGGTATCATTTGCCATGATCTAAAAGATCACAATTTGGTAAATAATTTTTCTTTACATATTACTGGTATCTGCAAAAGTTTGATCATTAGAAAGTATTGTAAATACAAATGCAGTGTAGCTTTTTTTTACCATAAAGTTTTCGTATTGTTAGCTAATTCTTATTCATAAAATACGAAGTTTTGAATCTTATAATAAACGGCACTGCTAGCACCGGACGTCTGATGGGAATTTTCCCATCGGACGCTCCGTTGCAACATCAAAATAAAACGTCCACAACATCAAAAATTTATAGTTGTAACATTGAAAAATATGCTAAAAATGACTACGTTGTTTGACTTTGGGATAAAAAATTCCCGCCGCAATATAGACGCATGTCTCCTGAAATCTAGTGGACAAGCTCGTTCTATTCGGACAATGTCACTCCTCCATTCTATGTATGTCTACGCATGAAGTGATCTTAGCTTCATGCAGGGGCGGACCCAGGAACTAACAAGGACCAGGGCTGATCCCATGTTAGTAGAAGCTTATATGTATTTATCCTTTTGTTATGTGACTAATTTTTATGAAACCACCATTGGAATTTTAACCTTGGACCCGAGCTGTGTTGACGGCGGTTAGCACGCTAGTTTGAACCGCAAGCGCATGGATTAATTGTAGCTTTTCCCTCAGAGTATTTCCCCAAGGTTTATCAATCCATGGAAATAAGGTCAAAGGATTTGGAAAACTAAGCATCGGAAAACATGATTCTGGTTGCAAGATGGTCGTGAATATGAATGAATAGACATGGGTAGATACGAAGCATGAGCAGATATGAATAAGAGGTAACTCATCTAGAGCAAGACTAGACTATGCATATGTTGTACAAGCAAACATATGGTTCTCATTCAAAATATTTTTAAACCACCACCTCCAGTCTGACTCCCGAAACCCCCACCTTAAACATCATCAGATCCTATCACAATCCTACCTATCAGCGCTATCAGCGCAAGCAGTCTAAGGGCATGAACATAAAGCACATGTCTAGATGTTATGATAGATCAGGCATGCAATTCTAGTCACCATGACTACAAGAACACCGTATGCAATCTACTACATAAATAGATTGGAATAAGCAAACTCATAACATGAGAAATCATAAAAAGGAGACATATAGATCGCTATTGAATTGGAACCAATCTATTACTTCACCATGAATGATTGTTCATCACAAGATGTCCACCGAGACCATATTTGTGACTTATGAATCCTAGCTCCGGTATGGATCTTCCTTGCAGGGTGATCACGCCGACCAAAGCCTAGCCTAAGCTAGCCTCCGGACAACTGCACGGCCCTCAACTCTCTGTAGATGGTTGTCCCTCGAGTTCCTCGACTCCTTCTGCTTCGAATCTTCAATCCAATCTCGGTCCTCAATGAAATATCGGGGTATTTACAGTTTGGAGGTCCCGTGATTTAAATTGGAAGGCCAACGGGTGAAGGAAAGGGGTAGGCCGATTGGCATGGCCCTTCCTTTTACCCCCTCACGTCTAGTTTCGTTGCCAAGTCTTCTCTGATGTTTTAGAAACTTATTTTTACTTGCATGCGGCCCTGGCACGTTGATAGCCTCGGGATAAGAATGGATCTTGATATCTTTCTAAACTTCTGCTTGCTTCCATCTGAAGTGAACTTGCCATATCTTGTGAAACTTAGCCACTAAGTATTCTGGAAGGAGTCCTCACCGAAGACGAGCATAAATGCGGCCCAGGGGACCATAGGCCGATCGACCTGGGTCTTTTTTGGGGACTCTGGCCTTCGTCTTTCTCTGGGTTGTTGCTTGTAATGAGCCTCAGCCAAATATTCTTCAATTAAATCTAATTTTCTGCGAAAATAGAATGTCCTTCAAAATACAATGCATATGCAAAAATGATCCGATTATTGAGTATGATTAGTAGTTATGATATTTATATACCAATATTAAAAATAAACAAGGGTAAAAGTATGTAAAAAACGAACGTCTGCGTGGCTCCGCATCCTAGGTCTGCCACTGGCTTCATGTGCATGTGTGCGAGTGGCAAGTAGGGGCGCCACGTAAGCTCTGGCGAGTGGTGACGTCATGGTCGCTGCGGATCCCCACAGCGTAGTTCCAGACCGATGCTCCGATTTTCTCTTTCGTCACCAGGCATCGTTCTTAACACTGCAACAAGCGATGCTTGAACGGAAAAACTGCATCGGTGATACTATTTTCCTCGATGCCCAGTTAATATAATATAGTTTCCATCGGCCGGCTTGCTGCTGTTTGCCTGCTCGCACGCTGCCCGAGGGAAGAAAAGGACGTGTTGTGCTTAAAATGGCTAACGAGGCTTGCTGAGGGGCTGTTTGACAGGAGATCCCGTGATGTTCGATGCTAATGAGGAGAACTAAATATGAACTAATTATAAAACTAATTGCAGAACCCTGTGCTAATTCGCGAGATGAATCTATTAAGCCTAATTAATCCATCATTAGCAAATGGTTACTGTAGCACCACATTGTCAAATCATGGACTAATTAAGCTTAATAGATTCGTCTCGTGAATTACACTCCATTTGTGTAATTAGTTTTGTAATTAATCTATATTTAATAATTCTAATTAGCATCCAAACATCCGATGTGATGGGTGTTAAACTTTAACATACAGGAGCCAAACAAGCCCTAAATCGATGCCGAACACTGCAGAAAAAAACTGAAACGCAGCACCGATGATACATTATTTAATGATGTTTGAAGCCTTGTCTACACTGTGCATGCTCTTAGCATCAAATCGAGTTCTATGATTCTATATGCCCTTTTACGGATCCTTAGTCTCAAATTGGGGTTCCACGAAGGCGAGGGACGGACGGAGGGGAGCATGAGTGCTCAATCGGATGCTGATGCGGCGGCAAGCGTGAACGTCGAGCTTGATGCGGATGCGGAGGGCACGGAGAGGCTAAGGGCATGTTCGCTTCAGCTTATTGAGCTGGCTTATCAGTCATCAAATAGTATTTTTTTCTCACAACAAATCAGCTGTTTCAGCTTTTCAGCCGGCTTATAAGCTGAAGCGAACAGACTCTAGTGGGTGGGCCAACATAGTGCCATCTCCTTCTCCAGACCCGCTTCCTTTTTCTGCGATTTTTTTTATTCGCTTGGTTCAAACCGAGTTTAGAGAGGTCGAACCGAGGAATATTTCGCCTCTATTCGATGCCCACTATGTGTAAATCGAATCGTGCTCTTTCTCTCTCCGCACTGTTCAATTTTCTTACATACGGGAGCTGCTCTTATTTCCCTTGAAGTTGAAACTTTAGGGTATCCCCTTTTGAAACTTGGAGGACCCAAGTGAGCATATGTGTGTGTGGAAAGTTAGGAATCAAATGCTAGACTATTGTGAAAAAGATAAGGGATTGGCAATGCTGCCCAATAACCAACCCAATTCAAAGGCATATTTTGAGCCCAGCACCTCCCAGAATGCTGGGCTCGCTGTCGCGCCCAGGCCCAACAACATCAAGCCGAGCCCCGCCGTCGTCCTCACGCCGCCGCCGTTGCATTCCACGCGCCACCTCAGACCTCACCAACCTGGCAGCCTCCCCGCACATCGGCCAAGCCCCGCCGGTCTCAGCCATCACACTCCCAACAACCAGCCCAAATCCCCCACCTCCTAGGGCTCACCCCCCCACCCAAAAGTCAAAACAGAAACCTCCAGGCCAATTCCTCGACCGCATCGCCCGTCCGCCTCCATGGCCACCTCCGCCCTCGCCACGCTCTCCGCCACCGCCGCCACCGCCGCCGGCAAGCGCCTCCTCCTCTCGCGCCCCACCACCTCCCTCGCCTTCACCTCCCGCCGCCTAGCCGCCGCGGGCCCCCTCCGCACCCGCGGGTTCCTCGGGGCTCCAATCCGGCCCGCGGCGTCGTCCGCATCGGCCCCCGCGGCGGCGAAGACCATCGCGGTCGGGGACCGTCTCCCCGACGCGACGCTCTCCTACTTCGACTCCCCCGACGGCGAGCTGAAGACGGTGACGGTGCGGGACCTGACGGCGGGTAAGAAGGTGGTGCTCTTCGCGGTGCCCGGCGCGTTCACGCCCACCTGCACCCAGAAGCACCTCCCGGGGTTCGTCGCCAAGGCCGGGGAGCTCCGCGCCAAGGGGGTGGACGCCGTCGCCTGCGTCTCCGTCAACGACGCCTTCGTGATGCGCGCCTGGAAGGAGAGCCTTGGGGTCGGGGACGAGGTGCTGCTCCTGTCCGACGGGAACGGGGAGCTGGCGCGCGCCATGGGCGTCGAGCTCGACCTCTCCGACAAACCCGTCGGGCTCGGCGTTCGGTCCCGGCGGTACGCGCTGCTGGCCGAGGACGGGGTGGTCAAGGTGCTCAACCTCGAGGAGGGCGGCGCCTTCACCAACAGCAGCGCCGAAGACATGCTCAAGGCGCTCTGAATTGCGACCCCTCCTCGCCCGCCATGGTTTGCTGTCCCCCTTACTTGAAAAGTTAGCTTTTGTCTCTGAATAATCGTTGCGGCAACGGTGGCTTGTGTTATGTTGCTACCTCGACTGAGTTTAGTGGCTGGTGAATACTGCGCACTGCACCTCAGCATATGAGTTGTTATCTTGATGTGAAGGTTCTAGCGAACATGGCAGTATAGGCATGATAGCTCCTTGTGATTGTGAATGTGCTGTTTGGCAACTTCTGATGACATATATCAGTTTTGTTTGGGAATTAGTACTTGTTTGCGTCATAATCCTATGTTTTTTGCGTCTCTGAGCTGCAATGGTTGCAGTTGCAATATTTTCGTGCAGACCAAAGAGGGAGACAGCCCATTTTTATTGGAAAGTTCAGGCTTTGATGCGCACCTGACCAAACTAAGACGTTTTGATATAGGCACTCTGCACTTAAGTTTGGTGCTATGGTTAGCTTGTTTGATTGGGGATTGACTGTGTTGCAGTGTCCTTAAAATTTTATTAGACATTCCCATTTCATCATGTTTACGGTTTCAGTTTGCAAAGCTTCACACAAGTTGTTTTCTTTATGGACGCTGAAGCTGCTACGGCTGTGATCTTCCTGAAATGTTGAGGGATTCAGATTCCTGAGGGAGCACAAGGGGTCACATGCCTCTTGGGAGGAGCAAAGGCCTCATCTTTCATTTGCTTTGCTACATCTCGTTGGTGTCAGTCCATTATTACTATACTGCTGGCCAATGAAACCTTTGCTAATGCCTTGGTATGCTCGTGTTAGAAAATTAGAGCTAGACAAGACCACAACGGAAGTTCTGAAACCAGATCGGTGGACTCATAAGCTTGATCGAATCTAAACCGATTGCCTTCTTTGGACATCAACCTGAACTAAGCTAAGCAGAAGCATAAACACCTTGAACTGGGTGTGTCTTGTTGTTTCTGAAGCTCCCCTCCTCTTCATCTTCACTAGTGTGTCTATTGGAGAAAGGTAGTCTCCCCAAAACAAGGCTTAAGAACATCCTTTTTAGAAGGACAGAAAAATCCTCCATGACGATAACTTTACTGCAGCGGCTAATTACGGCTTCAGATGCAGCCTGTTGCTCCTGAGAGAGCGCAATCTGTTGTGTAACTGGCTCGCTCTCACGGGTTCCGACCAGATATGGTTTGCAGCGATGGATATAGGCTTGTGGTTTAGTAGCAGTAAGCATGATCCCTGCCGCTTGTAGCTGTGCACTCGGCAGCGAACAAATGCACTTTGCACCTTAAGTGCTGAAGAGGCGTGACGGTGGCTTGAATGGCCTGTTTGGACGGGAGGGAGTGATGTGCCTGCGCTCAGGTGTCCATGGTTCCTCACCATGCCGTCGTTTTCGTTCCCCTGGATCCCGGATCTTTGCAGTGAAACGCACAGTCGCACATGGATGGTCCATTGGCCATTGATGCGTTTTACTGACGGATGTCGCCGGCGGGACACTGGGAATATCCGATCATCACGCCAAGACGCCTGCTTACCACGGCATACCGCATACAGATGTGCGTTGTGGGCTTGTGGCCCGTCGTCTCGTAACCCTCTCGTCATTTGCTTGATCTCTGTCTCTTGACTGCTGCATGCTTAATTTTACTTGCAATTTTTTTTGGGCGAATGGGAGCGATTCTTTTTTTCAAATATCAGAATTGTACTCTTCATATGACCGCAGGGCCTACTATATACAGTAGGCATGGAACGAGGGCTCGTCAGTCGTCACACTTGCTTGGGATATAGGCAAAAAGGCCCTTGTCAAAATTTCACTCTTTTTTTTTTGAGAGAGCACGGGACGAAGAGTCCCCACCTGAATTTTGTATTACCATTGATTCCGGCAGGGCCGGTGATGGCAGCGTTGGCCGGTTACAAGAGTTTGTCCAAGTACACAGCAAAATTTCGCTCTGAGGCCTTAGTTGTCAAAATTACTGTGCCGGCAGTGTAGTACAATGTAGCGTTTCGTTTGTATTTGTGAATTATTGTCCAAACATTGACTAATTAGGCTCAAAAAATTCATCTCGTAAAGTACAACAAAACTGTGCAATTAGTTTTTAATTTCATCTACATTTAGTACTCCATGCATGTACCGCAAGTTTGATGTGATGAGGAATCTTCTTTTTGCATAGTGTCAAAGTTGGGAGTTGGGGGTGAACTAAACAAGGGCTGAGTGGAGGAGCCAACAAAGAGAAGACATAGCAACTCCAACCCACCTCTCATCCCACCCCTACTCTACTTTTAGGAGAGAGAAACGCAAAAAAAACGTCTACAACCGACCTCTCATCCGGTTCCTAAGTTTACGAGAACTCTCATCCAGCAGCTATGAACTCCCACATCCAGGAGCCCCGTTCTGGACTCTCATCCGAGCGAGAGGAGCAACTGCCGGCCTTCCCGGCGCAGCCACACGGACGCCGCCGGCGCAAGTATGCCGCCTCCCTGCTCGTCTCCTTGCTCGGGCTGAATCCGATTTACAGAGGGGGGGAGTACCTGGGATAGAAGAGAAGCGGCGCTTGCGAGCCCACAACGCAGCTGCGCCGTCGTCCCCGTGGCTCCGTGCCGGCGAAGCGGCGCCGCCCCACACGCAGCGTCCGGCGGACCCGCAGCTCCACAAGCCAGCCCACGCGTGGAGCCGCTGTCCTAGAGTCGCTTCGCGTTCCTGCACGCTGCCCCGGTCGCACGCTGGCTGAGGGACAGGGAGCCCGGGGAAGGGAAGGGCGTCGTGGAGGTGAGGGAGCTCGGCGGCCGCCTGTTGCCGCTCTCCTGCGTGTGCCCGGCTGCCCGCCCGCATGCGCTCTGGCCCAAGCTGTTTGCGCTACAGCTGCTAGCGGCAGCAAGAAAAAGGAAGACAGGGCATTTGGATTTTGCAATTTTATTCATATATGCCTGGATCTTGCAATGCAGTGAGCAAGATGAACAGATGGGTGAACGTATTTGATGGAAGCAGCTGTTCGCTCTACTTTCGGCTGCAGCTGCGGCTGTAAAACAGCCCAGCCGTTCGGCAGCCAGCATCGCAGGCTGTTATGTCCACCGTTCTCCGTCCTGTTTCACGGACCAACTCTTAAACGCTCCCAACCCTCGTATCGCTTCCTCTGCCTGGCTGCTGCTGCAGCTGCAGCATAGCCGTAAGAAGCTATACCGAACAGCTTGATTCAAGCTGTTCGGTATTTGATTAATCACGTTTGGTGGTAGTTATTCGATATTAAAAAAAAGAGAGAATTGACTATACGAGAGCAAGTACGAGGGGTTCGTTGGAGTTCATTGTGAAGTAGGAGAGAGAAATTGGATGAGAGACTCTCATATAGGTGCATAGGAGGTTAAAAATAGGAGGTGGTTGGAGTTGCTCTAATATTGAACCAGAATTGCAATTGGCAAGGCGCCGGAGAACAGCACAGAACAGTCAGCAACAGGGAGGGACTCGTGGAGCGGAACAGAAGACGGCGACGGCCCACCGGGTAGTCCGGAAGACTTGGACCCATCCGGAAGAGTATTGGCCCAAAAAGGCCCATCTATCGGGTGCAGAGGAGAATGTAACCGTGTGAATGCCACGGAGCGGAGTTCGAGTTCGAGTCGGTGTCAGACGACCGCCATCGGTGCCGATGCTGCGCGCTGCAGTCGGACTCCGGGCTCCCGGCTCCGGCTCGGGTTCAGCGATGGCGTGTTCGGACGCACTCGAAACTATAAGGGGCGTTTTTTCCGGTGATTTATTTTTAGCATGCCTCACATCAAATGTTTAGATACTAATTAGGAGTATTAAACGTAGACTATTTACAAAACTCATTACATAAGTGGAGGCTAAACGGCGAGACGAATCTATTAAGCCTAATTAAGCCTAATTAATCCATCATTAGCAAATGTTTACTGTAGCAACACATTGTCAAATCATGGACTAATTAGGCTTAATAGATTCGTCTCGCCGTTTAGCCTCGACTTATGTAATGGGTTTTGTAAATAGTCTACGTTTAATACTCCTAATTAGTATCTAAACATTCGATGTGACGGGTGCTAAAAATAAGTCAGTGGAAGAAAACGAGGCCTAAATCCCCACCTCCACCGATCAGCTCTCTCCCGCCTCCTCCGCTCGTCGTCGTGAGGTGCTTCTGCTGACTGCTGCTGAGCGTGTCTTCTCTTCCCAGTCCCACTCTAACCTCAACCACTGCTAGAAAAACTTTATGCTGGCGATAAGAACAGATTTATGCTGGCGGGTATCGTACCCGCCAGCAACCTTAATGTAACCATACCGCTAGATCAGACAACATCTGTGCTAACGGGTGATGTTACGGGCGAGCACCCGCCAGCACAGACGGTTTCTATGCTGGTGGGTGCTTATGCCGCCCGCTAAGAATATGTATTTTCTCATTCAATATATTGTTTCTAATAAATTATTTATTATTTTTATTTCCCGCTAGTTTTTAGCTGCCAAATTGAAATATGTATCTCCAACCACGTAACAACAAACTTGAATAATAAATAATTCATATTATTAAAAACTGCATCGTACATAATATATAATTCACATTATTAAAAATCCAACATTTGGAATAGAGTTGTTCTTTGCCACGCTAATATTAAAACTACTACGTCCATCTATGAAGATTTATGCACTCGTCCGCCATCAACACGTCATCTTTATCAAAAAATGCTCCATCCTCATGAAAAATCTCGCGTAGGATGAATTTCGCCATGTCCGTACAAATGTTGTCGATTTATTTGTCTTCGATCTTGCTATAGGTACTGTCGATGGTAGCCATCTACAGGTATATAGTAAACGGAGATTAGGATGTATTACCATTAGGAAGTTAGCACATGACAGTGCATAAGAGACTTACGTCTTCAGGGTTCGTCCGGTACCTCCCATTATTTCTGATGAACTCGCACACGTAATATCCACATAGCACAGAGCCAATAGGTTGCTTGTGGCGCTGCAAACAAATAGAAAAATGATAAGTTGTTATTAATGACAAGTCTACATTATATGAAAAAAATCAAGTTTTTATGTTCTTACAAATCTATGATATATTATTTTCATAGTTTTCATCCTTTTTTATTGTGAATTTCACCTTTTAGTATGTAAAGCTTGTACGCACTTTGAAGATATAAAGACAAGAGTTAGTAATACAACTTAGATACATAGAATGTCAATATGCATTTAAATACTGTCAAGGAATATCTTACTTTTGTATAATGCCTGTGAAATCCTTGTACCTATCTCTATGATAGCTGGCTGAGTCGAGGACCACTGCTTCTCCTAATTTGGGTAAAATAATGATGCAAATCCAGTGATCTCTGCATTATATTAAAATAATTTATATTATAGACCGCATTAAATAGCACCTAGTATAATATAGTAATTAAAACTAGTTTAAGGAGCCATGATATAATCCTTGTCAGCCTTTTTATTTGTTACTTTTGCAATGTATATGGACACTTTTTGCATTTCTTCTCTGTGAGCTTTTTTTATAGCATCTTTCTCCGTTTGTGTCTCTGTTGCTTCTATTTGTGCTTTGATCATTTCCATCATTTTGAGCTTGTGCTCTAGCTCGCTTATTCATGCTAGGTCAAGGTACGCTATCTTGAACCTGCCTTGTGTCAATTCTTCGTCCCTCCATTGCATCCTGCAGAATAGATTGCTCAGGTACTTGACATAAAATACATATATATATTTAAAACTCATGTATGCGGTACATGTGGACTTACAAGCACCATACGGACATGTGGACTTACATGTAGACCTCCAATTCCTGAAACATCTCCCAAGGAGGCCCTCGGCAAAGTTTCTTGCGAATTTCTCTTGACCTTCAGGAAAAGTGAACCTTTCTTTCATCGTGTCTCACAATACATCCTTTGTAGTGGTAGGCACTTTCTTCTAATTACTAGTCGTGATCCAGGTCTGCAATTTATCCCTGATCATAGCTCCACATATGTTTCGAAACCTAACAGATATCCCCTCAGGTAATATGGGCTCACCTTTGACGCCAAGCTCTTCTATTACGAGACTACCTTTTTTAGGGATCTGATTTCGGCTTCGTTGCCCACGTTTCCTTTTTAGATGACTACTAGAAGCAGTAGTAGCTGAAGGTTGTGGTGCAGAGACAGCTACCTCCTCTTCATGTAGAGTAGATGTTCTACGACGTCGTGGCAGGGAATGCACCGGGGATTGGTCATTGTTCTATAGAGAAAATAATAGTTGAAGTTTATCATCTTCATGTGAACAACAAACATATCACTAGCTAGTATATGAATGTGCATGCCGGTACCTGATGATCCGCGATTGGATCATATTCAGGGTCATCTTCATCTGGACGCTTGCGAGACCTAGGTGGACTTGGTTCGTACTCAGGTGGAGTAGAATACGATCCACAATCATTGTCAGAATCTGAATCCTCCTCGGAGGAGGATTCAACATTGTTCTCATTGTTGTCCATCACTCTTAATGTGCAAAATTGTAATACTTACAATTAAAATAATTTATGGATTTATACATATCAATATCATCAATTTAAAGAAATATATATTATTCATGAATTTATAAATATTAGTAAATAGTACACCAAACTTTTCCTATCACAATTTATACATATTTATTATTTATGAATTTATACATATCAATAATATTAGTACACCAAACTTTTCCTATCACAATTTATAAATATTTATTATTCATAAATATGAATTTATGCATATCAATAAATATTTGTACAACAAAATTTTCCTATCACAATTTATACATATTTATTATTCATGAATTTTTACATATCAATAAATATTAGTACACCAGCTTTTCCTACCACAATTTATAAATATTTATTATTCATAAATTTATGCATATTAATAAATATTTGTACACCAAACTTTTCCTATTACAATTTATACATATTAATTATTCATGAATTTATGCATATCAATAAATATTTGTACACCAAACTTTTCCTTTCACAATTTATACATATTTATCATTCATAAAAATTGCAATCCATAAATATTTATACACCAAATTTATTATTACATTTTCTTTTCTATAATAATTTGCAATCCAGTAATTATATTTGCATGAAAAAAAACAACTGTTCGGGCTCGGGGAGAGGAAGAGGCGCTTCGGCTCGGGGGAGAGGAAGAGGCGCGGTGGCCTCGGGGAGGACCGGTGGCGGCATGGCTCGGGGACAAGCGGCACCTCGAGGAGGAGCGGCAGCGCTGGGAGAGGCGGCGCTGCGCCGGCGGTCGCGGAGGAGGCGGCGCTCGGGGAGGAGCTGCGGCGCACGGGAGAAGGGGTGGCGGCGCACGGGGAGGCGCGGCAGTGCTTGTGGAGGAGGGCCGCGGTGGTGCATTGGAGGAGGGTGGCGGCGCGTGTTGATGACGGCCGCTGCGGCGCCCGGGGAGGTTCCGCGGTGTCGCTCCGGGAGGTGCGGCGGTGCACTGGTCAGTGACGTCGTCGTCGATTAAGGTGGCGGTTTCGATGCGAAAATTTGGCAGCCTGATGGCGTAGTGAAACTTTCGCGCCGGGACTTAAGAAAATTTGGTGCCCTGGTCGCGCGTTATATAGGAGAGATCCAGCACAGAGCCTTTGTGCTGGCGGGTGGTGCTCGGCAGCACAGCTCTTCTGTGCTGGCGGGTGTCATTAAGCACCCGCCAGTAAAGGGTTTTTAAGAAATTTCAAACATTTTGAATACTTGCTAAGTAAGTTCAAAGTTGTTTGAAACTTCTGCACCTGAACATAATTGTTTTACAGTGCTTGTGAAAATTATATTTTCATAAGTAATACAATTTTTTGAGTAGTTAGTTCACATGTCTCTATAGGTTGAAACTCCTCATGAGTTATAGGGTGATTATGACTTGGATATCCATTTGGGAAGGACGACTATTATACTATCTCAAAATTGTCTTATTATTTTTATCCATGTTGGTGCACGGGTAAAGTGGTTACATGCCAAATATCATGATTGTTGAACAAAATTATTTTTTATTTAAATTTAGTTAAATCAAAAAGTAAATGGATTTTCGTGTTAAACCTTTTAAAAATGTCCATATTTAAGAAAATTCCATGATTTGAGATAAAAACTAAAATGTATGTTTACAAGAAAACACCAAGGGGAAGGTGGATTGTGCGTTTCCATCTAGGTTTAATTTAATTTTAATAAAATATAAATTTGTCGAACAATCATGATAATTGGCATGTAACCACTTTACCAGTGCACCAACATGGATCCAAAATAATAAGATAATTTTCAGATAGTATAACAGTACGTCCTTCCCAAATGTATGTCCAAGTCATAATCACCCTATAACTCATGAGGTGTTTCAACCTATAGTGACATGTGAACTAACTAGTCAAAACATTTGTGTTATGTATGAAAATATATTTTTTACATTCACATATAATATTTATGTTTAGGTGTAGAAGTTTGAAATAATTTTGAACTCATTTAGCAAGTATTTAAATTATTTGAAATCTGGTGAAAACTCTGTGATGGCAGGTGCTTAGTGCCCCCGCCAGCACAGATCGTTTGTGCTTGCAGGTGCTAATGTCATCCGACAGCACAGAGGAGCTGTGCTGGCGGGCAACGCTAGCGCCCGCCAGCACTGATGCCTCCCTACAAAGGTTAGGGAGCACCTAAAATTTTCTAAGTCCTGGCGTTGTGAACGGAAATCACGCCGTCAGGCTGCCCGACTCCGCCGCGACCCCCGAGCGTGTCGGTCTCCTCCCCAAGCGCTGCCTGCTCCCCGTCGGGCCACCTCTCATCCCCACCAGGCCTCCTCGTCCCTGCCAGGCCGCCTCCCCGAGCACCGCCTCCTCCCCATCGGGCTGCCCCTCATCCCCGCCGGGCCGCCTCCTTCCACAAGCGACGTCTCATCCCCAAGCGTCGCCTCCTCCTCAGCTGGCGGTTGTTTTTTTCTTTTTTTAAGTAAATTCATTAAGGAAAATGGATTGACTAGAAAAACCTTAAATATGTATTCAATTATTAAATTTGATGCTTCTCTATTATTAATTTTAGGACAATAGTTTGTGTCATTTTTATATTTTTGTACAATATATATCCTTTTTGTGCTTAAGGATATAATTGTTACCTTTTTCTATTTTTATCCCATGCAATTGCAACGTGATAATAAATATATTATGATTAGTTATAACAATGTATATGATATCTAAACCAACGATTGTAAATTTCTTTCATTATTTTTGAAAATTTTTTATTCTGAGAATTTTGTGAATTAATCAATTTTTGACGTAATTATCATTGAAGTTGATGTTTGTGGAACCACCTATATCTTATTACAATTTTATTTGGATAGTTTGGGCTAACTATGACAAGTGGAAGTTCTTTTCCCCGTGGTGGTGGCAACTGTGGAGGTGGCCGCCGTGGTGGTGGCAACCATGGAGGTGGCAGGGGACAATACATTTTCGAGGACCCTCCCGCTAGTCATCTAGAACTTCACTTCCCTAATGGCGCCATTGACTTGCCAACAGGCGATCAAAGGAGCGGATCGGTTCCCAACATAGTAATATTCTTACTTTTCCTGTAGTGCAAATCGAGGTTGTTGGTGAACCTCATTTTAAAAGGAACATTCTTTTATCATTCTTTTAACTTTAGTTATATTACATCTTTTAATTTGCATCATGTTATTATCATCTTTTAGGATATATTTGGTACTACCATTGTGGCAATGAGCTTTCGTGCGATTCTGGATCAAGTCTTGGATGTGTTTGATTTGACTTACATGGGTGGAAACTCTATGTTCACCACAGATTGGAAGTTCCAGGTTCATCTCACTTTATGTAGGCCACATCAGTTAACGTCTCCATTGTTCGAGATTTGTAGTAGTGTATGTGATCGTCCATGTGAAGTGAAGGAGAGTTCACTCATCCGTGCTCTAACTTATTTTGATGAAGTTCTAGGCTAGACGATTGGAGACCTTAACTATGTTCCATATCTAAGGAAGCGAGCCGGAGTATGAAATATGTAAAATGCATGGTTGTACCCAACCCTTTTCTTATGGATTTGAACTTATTCTCTCTAGGACCTTTAAGTATTGATGTACGAACTTGCACTATTATCAGAACTGGTTATATTGTATTGTGGCATGGATATACCCCTACCCTTTTCTTATCCTGGCGGTTAGTTTCAAGATAATAAAGTCTAATTCACATTAGTAAAGTATTACGGGATAATTAGTAAGTCTTACAACATACCTAATAAGAAATGTTAATTTATCCTTTAACGATTCTTCCTTCACAGTCACTACGTAACCATGGCTTCATAGATTTATCAATGCTTGCTTCAAAATGCTTGTTTCTTCGTTCACGATCTTTGAACAGGTTTAATTCCTTATACTGATTATAATCCTCAATGTCCACTACACCTTCAACTCCAAGGATCCTTTATTTTCCAGAGATGATAATGTGCTTCTTTGCATTCATAGGGTCGATTATGTAGAATCCCTGTGCGACATGCTCAGCAAGTACCCATGGGTCGTCTTTGTAACCTACATTGGCTAGGTCTACAAGTGTCAACCCATAATTGTCATCTGTAACGCCATTCAGGTGTTTGACCCATTGGCACTGAAAGACGGGGATCCAGATATTCTCTCCATAGTCAAGTTCCCATATTTTCTCTATGAAACCGTAGTAAGTTATGTTCTGTTCGAATATATCAATCGCCTCTATGCGAATACCACTATTTTGGTACGCCACGGTTTTGTTGTCCTCTGCAGTGGTATAAAATGTGTATCCATTAATTTTATATGCTTGCCATGAGGTGATATTGCTTGTTGGGCTAGAAGCCAACCTAGTCAATGTTACTTCGTCTATGGAATTTCCTTCAAATAGGTGCTCATGGTCCTTCAACCATGATGGGAAATGTCACTTTTGCTCTTTGATGATCCAATCCTTGGAGCAATCATTACTTTCTCCACGGACCTCATTAAGGTGTTTCTCGATGAAGGGCTCCACTATTGCAAGCTGTTGTAGAACGCTTGAATGTGATTTCTCCAATTGTTGGTTGTCATTGTCAATGAATCTTTTCATTCCAATGGTACCTCTCCCGGACAATCTGCCCTCGTGTCGAGATTCTGGTAAACTAATAGCTCTCTTATCTTTTATGTAATCTATGCAGCAATCAACACTCTCTTTTGTATGGTAGCCCTTGATCATGCTGCCCTCTGAAAATGCCTTGTTTCTCTTGTATCCATTGAGAGTTGACATGAACTGTTTGTATGTCCACATCTGATGGAAGTACATAGGTATTCAGTTATTTGCTGGACCACGAGATGTTCCCATGATATCTAAAAAGGACGGATGGAAGCATGTCTAGAGCTGGACCTGAATTTCCGACACAAATAACTGAAGCCTAGCCAACTCGACACAATCGATCACTTTCTACGAAATCACGTTGAAGAAGTAACACATCCGTGTGATAACCATCTTTTTAAATACTGGTTTGATAGCTTGGATCGCAATAGCGAGAAAAATTGTGATCATCACATGGCAATCATGAGAGTTATAGCCGACAAGCGTCATGTCCTTCAATGAGACTAGATGTTGGATGAGAATCCGGTTGGCACTTTCAACTAGCGCAAGCACTTGCACATAGCCAATCTCTCATCTGGTGTTAAGTTGTAGCTAGCCGAGGGAAGGTATTGCTTACCATTAGGAAGTTCTTGCGGGTGGAGCTCTGGCCTGATTTGAAGGTCAACCAAATCCTTACGTGATTGTAGTTCGTCCTTTGCCATGCCTAATAAGCCAAGAATCCGATGGTGCTATCAAACACATTCTTCTTAAGATGCATCCCATCAATGGCATGGTGCACCGCCAACTCTCGCCAGTATGACAAATACTTAAATAAGATAGACATTTTTTTAAATGGCACGTTTGCAACGTCTGTAGTTTTAGCCTGCTTCCTTCCCCTTTTCAAATTATCAGTACCACCTAATGACTTTTTACCGAGTTTGAACTTGACCTTCTCGCACATTTCAAATACTATTTTACCCGTAGCCGGTTTTGGAGCAAAATCATTCTCATTAGTGCCATCGAAAAAGTCCTTCATCCTGCGGTATTTGTGCGTCTTCAATAAGAGGAGCCTGTGCTGCATGAACACTGTCTTCATAGATGCCTTAAGGTACACATATGATGTTTCATCCAAGCACCTTTTACCTGACCTGTCAGGGCAAATAGGGTAGGATAATCATTGATGGTAACAAAGATAATGGCTCTTAGTGTGAAGTGCTCCTGTTTGTACTCATCCCATATCCGAACCCCATCTTTCTAAAGCTTTTGCATATCTTCAATCAATGGCTCAAGGAAACCATCTATGTCGATGCCAGGTTTCTTCGACCTTGTATGAGAATGGTTAGAAAAAGAAACTTTCTCTTGTGACATAGTCATGGGGAAGGTTGTATATGGTCATCAGCACTGGCCACATGTTGTGCGTGCTGCTTCTTTCATCAAACAGATTCATGCTGTCTGTACTCAATGCGAACCGTACATTCCTTTTTTCATCTGAAAACTCTAGATGATTGGCATCGAAGGTCCTCCACTGGCGAGCATCAGAAGGATGTCGAAGTTTTCTGTCAGCCTTTATTGGGCGTCACCATGCCAAGTCATTATTTCAGTGGTCTTTTGGTTTGAGAACAAACACTTTAGACGGTTCACTACCGGCAAGTACCATATCACCAAGGTAGGAATTCTGCACTGAGTCGTCATGTCAGTACCTATACAGGATTCGTCCTCCACTTGAGCACCAATACTTTTTTTTGCACCCTTCTTCCTCTTATTCCTGATAGAGTAATCGGCACGGTCCTCACAGAAATTGGCATTACTTTTATAAAGGCTACCATCGCAATTTGGACACTTTTCCAATGCTGCGTACTCACTGTGGTACAAATATGTAGTGGTTTCTGCACGCGTGTATTCTTTGCACACACATCTTCAATGGATTGATAGTCTTCTTTGATTCGTATGTGTTTTTTGGCATAAAATTAGGCTTCAGGGGTAATTTGCCCAGCAGAGTAAGGAGATCATTGAAACTATTATCTGACCAACCAAATTTAGCCTTCAGATCAGAAGATGAAGGATGAAACGCAACATGGTCCACTTCTTCCCACATCCCTCATACAAACGGTTCTTTGCTGCCTTCTTGAGTGTGTCAAAATTTTCTAACCCTTTAGCACTCCCTAGCAACACTTTCGGTTCAATGTGGCACAACATATCCTCCATATCAACATCACGTTCCTCCTCCACCTGTGGTTCTATACGTGGATATGTTTGATCACCATTTTGATCTCCACGGTCATAATCATCATCCATCATAACATGATCAGTTTTGTTTGTATCATCACCACCCACTTCATCAGAGCCAATATCAATATCTGTGTTGTTGAAAGTATCTCATGCCTCACTATGGTGGGACCAAATTGTGTATCCATCTACAAAATCTTGCTTTATCAAATACCTCTTGATGACATCAGTATCCTCCCATACAATATTGTTGCTACAGTCAAAACACGGATAATGTATTTTCTTTGTCTTGCAAATGCGAGCGTGCTTCTCCGCAGCCTTCACAAACTTTGATACCTCTGACATGAATGTATGCGAATGTCTCCGTATGCCATACGTCCATGCTCTATGATCCATCTTTAACAACCTATGACAACAATTCTATGTTATATGAAATTCAATAAACCATGATGTAATAATTAATAAGTAGAAGGAAAAAAAATCAAACTCAATTATATATTAAATTCAATCAAACTCATTAATTAAAACTATGGATGTAATATGGATGTAATCATTAATAAGTAGGAAAAATATAATCAAACTCAATTCTATATTACATTAAAATGACAAGCATAGCATTGTAATGGTTATAATATGATCATAGAATTTTATTTAAAAAATAATCCATCTCTGGTTATTTTCTCTCTCTTCCCTCCTCTCTCTTCTAGGTCTAGATCTAGATGACAATCTAGTGAAGCTAGAAATGATGAATATAAGTTGAAAAAGAAAGTTGGAATGGCACAAACCTTTTATAGCCACCTCCTCAAAAAAACAATAGCAAAACATTTCCCCTTAGATTTGGTATTTTTGGAGCTTTTCTCGAACTCCTCTCGGGCAAGCTCCAAATGGAAGGTTGGCTAGGAAAGAAATTGTTCACGGCTTTATCTGAGCCGCATTTGTGTTGATGGGCCCCCTAACGCACCCACAAGCACAGACGCATTGCATTTGTCGTGACGGACGCTTAGATTGTCCGCTAGCATATAGCCATCTGTGCTGACGGGTACTAGCCCAGCGGCCTCGGTCATCTTTGTACTAACGGGTGCCACTAGCATGTTAATTTCGACGTGCCAACTCAAATCGTTTCGCGTAGGGCGACCCATGGCGATAACCTGTCGCGTGCGTGCACCTCGCCATGGCGCACGCGGCTCTCCCAGCGCTGCTCCCGACCTCACCCAAGTGGAAGATGGCGCCGCTGCTCCCACCACCGCCACTGTGCGTCGTCATCCTTCCCGTGCGCAAGCCCGGCCGCACCGGGCCAACGCCGACGGGAGGTGGGGCGCGCGCAAGAACGCAACCGAGTCACCGTCGTCGAAGCCCTGCCGCGCCGACGCCGTGGAGAGGTGGGACGCGAACAAGACCGTGAAGATCATCAGGCCAGCGCAGAACCCCGGACGGCAAGAGCACCGGCAGTCCCGGCCGCGCGTCGGCGTGCGAGAAGTGGGACAGCAACAAGCGCCGCCCTGCAGGGACTGGGAGCCGCGCGTCATCCGCGGAGCGTGGGACGCGCACAAGAAGCCTCGCCTGCCGCAGGCCGGCGGGATCGACGACGACGACGGCCAGAGCAGCACTGGCAGCAACGACATGGAGTTGAACTTGGACGAGCTGTCGCTGCAGCGGGCGTTCTACGCTGGACCTGGCTTCCTCGCGTCGCCGGAGCCGAGCATGCTCCCCATGCCATCGTCGCTCATGGTGCGCGTTGCTGCGTAGCTGCACTGCACGCGGAGTGATATACGCGCTAGCGTTGATCAGGAATGATCGCTCGAGTTGGTGATCACGTGGTGTCGTGGTGGTGCGGATAATGATGTTTGTAATCTGCGTGTGCTATCTGTTTTGTTTGTAACCTCGATCTGATCATCTGAGTGTCCCTAGATGAACACTTGCATGATTTCACTTTTAGAATTCAGAGTCATTTAATTTCTATCCGCAGCATTGTAGCATTCAATATCTTGTGAATGGAATGATCCATATGCAAGTACCCTCCTTGTTCGCGCTGTAGTGTTGATTTTGATCTGAACTTCGATGAAGAATAATCCAATATCCAATGTCCACAGGGACTCGGTCCCTATACACACTAAGGAGGTTGATCTGATGAACTAAATGCTTGTTTCTACTAAAATTGTATAAAGAAATTCACTATGACGAGTTGAGAGAATTACAAATGGGCTAGCACAGTATGCTTTAAGGTCACAACTCACAAAGTCCACCAGTTCAATTACATTCAGTATTTGAAATTTCAGAATTTATAATATTTTTCTTCAAGAACATCCCAGGCACGTTTCTTTTTATTAAAAGAAACAAAATGTTTTTGCACATGCGGCGAACAAACAGAACATTTTTCAAACAAGAAACAGGCTACCGAATATTGCATAAAGACAACTAGACAAGCCAGCCGACCTCTCTCTCTCAAAAAAAAAAAAAAAGACAAGCCAGCTGACGAGGAGCGAGCGTCATTTATCTGTTGGGCTGCGGCCCACTGACGTTTCAATGGACACAACTGCACAAGCGTGCGCGCAGCCCGCAAAAGAGGGAGGATAAAAAAGAAAGGAACGGCGCCACGAGTACGCCGCCCGTGGGGCGGCGCGTCATCTCCGTATTCTCCCTCTGCCGCCGAAACGCGCGCGCGCAGCCGCCGCGCAGAGGATCAGTGTGGGAATCGCGGAACAGAGGGCAGACACCGAAGCCCTGCTGGCGTGGTGTGCGTGTGTTCCCACGGCCGGCCGGCCGTCGGCATGACGGCACGACATCCCTCCTGCTACAGTTGGCATCTACCCAGTGCACCGCCGGAAACTAACCACCACACACGCCCTTGGGCCCTCCCCTGAGATTGTGTACCAGGCAAATTACCCGAACCGGCCAGACCCGTCGGCGGCGGCGCGAAATCAAGCGCTGTTCCACGTGCAGCTGGCGCTGAAATTCGAGGAGCATGCGCGCGCGACGCAACAGCAGCCGGAGGGAGGGAGGAAGGACCCGACCGCGAGCGCTGGAGCCGGCGCCTGACGCCTCGTGCGAGGTCGGGCAAAAGGGCCCTCTCGTACGTCCTACCATCCGGAGCCCGGAGGGCGCTTGCCACATGGACCAGCCCTGCCGGCGCCGGTCCTAGCAGCCAGCGCTCCGTTAGAGCAGCTCCAGCGTTATTACTTTGGGGTTGCTCCAAGGAGGGAGAGAAGAAATCTGAGGCTGCTTCACGCTGGAGCATGGGATGCCACACAGCAGCGAGCTCTGGTGCTTGGTTTGGCACCAGCCGCTCCGAGTAAAATATGTCAAATCATGAATTAATTAGGTTTAATAGATTCGTCTTGTGATTTAGTCGTAATTAGTTTTGTAATTAGTTTAGATTTAATACTCCTAATTAGTATCAAACATTCGATATGACGGGGGTTAAAATTTAGCCCCCTCCTTCCAACCATATGCTTTTGGAACAAAAATTTGTGGCTGCGCTGCCGGGCAGGTGGGGGAGAGAGAGGAGGAAAGTTGGATTTGTGATTTTTTTTTATTTGGCTGGGAATCAGAGTAGGGGCTGCTACACGCTGGATCAAAATGGTGTGAACCCTATGAGGCTGACATGTCCTTGGCGCTACTTCTGAGATGAATATACGCTGCTGCTGCTCTTACAGCAATGAATAGGGAGCTCTCGCTGCCTGCTCGCCCCAAACTCCCGGTCCGTGAATAACCGCAGCCACCTCCCGTGTTCCCGACCGACCTCGATCGCGGACGTCGCGCCATCGATCGCCTATTCGCGTCGGCTACATGGTTGCCCCGAGCGCTAGATGGTTGCCCCGCGACACGATCGCTTGCATGCAAGCTAGGATCTGTGCCCACGGGGCACGGGCCCTCGCCAATCGCCATGCAGCACCGCATGCAGTCCCATCGGCGATGTGATCTGGCTGTTTCCACTTTTCGCGAACACGACATTCGAGTTCACACGAGCCGGAGCCAGAGGTTGGTACGATAGAATATAAGGCCACTGTCTTGTTCTCGGTAAACATCGTATTTACGAAGAGAGATAGGAAACAGGTTTCATGGGCATTTACATGGTTTTCAACCAATGAAACTCTTCCACACCTTCCGTTGAAAGTTAGAGTTTCATTTCATTTGATCATGTGTTCAATTAAAAAGTTCTACGTCATGGATGAATTAAATACAATGGCTGCGTATGAAACAACAAAAATGAAATTTGCATTGTAAGGGTTGTTTCATTTGAACTTTCATTTCACTTTAAATGATGTGGCATTTTTGGAAACTGTAAAATAAAACTTATCACTGAGAATGGTCTAATGATTCCTTTTTCATATGAAATCTAGCCATTTAGGCTAATTAGTGCTACTTTGTATGTGCTTGAAATACTGTGAATTAATAAGCCGCTGGCCTTTAACCTTTAGGCCAGTCTCAATAGTAGTTTCATGGCAATAAATGAGGTAGGAGAAAAAAAACTATTTTCATGGGCATGAAAATTATGGGCATACTGTTTTCGAGGTATTTATGTCTTGTATGTAGTCTTGAAAAATAATAAAAGATGAAGTGTGAGCTATTTCATCTGTAAACTAAATATACTTTTGGTTTATGTGGTATTTTTGAAAATATAAATATGAAATGTTGCACTGAGAATATCCTTATTATAAAATCAAATACCACGCACATTTTTTTTCCAAAACACAATAGACACGTTGAAAGCTTGCATGTCACATGCATGAACATTCATCCCTATGATGAATGTACGCACACCTTTGGTTAAGATAGAAATCACATATACTAGGTGGCATACCTAAGGAACAAATCCGGACATAACTTAGGGAAGTTGTTAAGCGTGGAACCTCATGGGTTCCAGTTATCATATAGTGACGCAAATTAATAAGATGCACGTACTATGCAGTACTTTCTCCATTCCAAATCACTAGGCATTTTAAATTTTTAGTTCATATCTTTTACTATGTATTTAAATATAATATATGTCTAGATGTATAGTAAAATTTATAAATTAAAAAAAAGCTAAAATGACTAATAACTTGAGAGTACTAGCATTAATGCATGTATACTCGAGCAGGAGAGAAGTAATGATCGGCAGACAGGAGTATCCACTCCAGAATCAGGGCACTTCCATGCATGTCCTGGAGGTCGATCGATCGATGCTCATGTTTCGCTCTCGGCCCGGTCAGCCGAGTGAGTGACCAAGGCAATCCCATCATTGCGAGAAGGGCGATAGCCGACAGGGCCACAGCGACATAAAAGATGCACTCCAGTTGTGGACCGTCCTCCAAGGACGGAACGGAAGGACACGACTCGAGTGCGATGAAGTAGATGGCATGGCCAATGGCGTTGTCTTCCATCACGGAATTGAACTGTGCTGGTGGTACCTGGCACTCAACACCTCGGTAGACACTGAAAACGACGCCCACCGTGATGGCTACGAGCTAGAGCTATATATGTGGAATGAGCATATGGAGATTTCAGAGTACATGGTTCAGGTTCATCATATCCATGGACACACGAAATGTAGAAGCAGCTCGCATCGGCATCGGCGCATCGCAACACCTAGCGATTTTCCACCACCGCCATGGAAATGTAGAAGCAGGGAGTAACTGCTCGGAAATGGCAGCGAACAATCCTGTCGTCGTCTCACGCCGAGATCCCTATCAATGGAAGGTGCGGCGCTTCATGGCTAACTCCTAGCCCGGGTCCTCTGTCCCCGTCGACAATCTCAACCGTCGGCGCCCTATCACCTCTCCGATGGCCCAACATCTCCGATATGCCGGCCGCGGCCGGCACCACACGTACGTACATGTATCCGAGGAACACATCCGCGTGCCTTTCGGGCAGCGAGGCGCCCCACCGTCCATTTGCCACAAGACGATGATGAGAGGAAGGGTACTGTTCCATCTTAGCCTAAGAGCAACTCTAAAAACTCCCTTAAATTACCTCTAATACCTTAATCAGAGAAAAAAAGAAAAAATTCAGCCTCGAACAGCTCTCCAGGAATCGTTGTAAAGATTCGCAGACTCATATCCCGCGTAGCTCGCTCCGCATATTTCCGCGGATCCCTCTCCTCCCCAATCGCACCCCCAGCTGCTCCTTTGCGCGCGAATGCCTCCGTCCCGCCCGCGAGTACCGCTGCCCGGGCTGCGGCAAGCGCTACGCCGTCCGGACCAACCTCAAGGGGCACGCCAAGACCTGCGGCACCCGCGAGTACCTCTGCAACTGCGGCACGCTGTGATTGCTCGCTCGCTCGCTTCTTCTTCCTCGTGGCTCGAGCTGCTGCTGCCTCGTGTGGTGACCGGAGCGGACGTGAGGCGTCGCCGTGGCCTCGCGTGGGGGTCGGAGCAGTCGCCGCCGCGCGTGGTGATGGGTCCAAGCTGCTGCTGCCTCGCGCAGTGACCGGAGCCCCTCCGCTAATGCCGCGCGTGGTGGGCTGGTGGTGTGTGTGGGGCTGCACAGGAGCCACTGCCACCGCTCGTCTCGGGTCGTGCGCGTGGAATCGTGGGCATGATGGGAGGAGCTGCGGTTGAGGATAAGAATGGATGGACTATTTTTTATTTTTCTATTAATCATGGGGCTCACATGTGATGATGTGGTCAGTTTTGAAGTATTGAGGAGTTTATTATTGAGGATCTGCTATGGATTGACATGATTTTGGAAAAAAAAAACTTTTAGTAGAGCCTCCAATAGATAGTTTTGGGAAGAATTTTTTGGGACATTCTTAAAGTTGCTTTGAGCCCCCCTAAGCTACAGGGATCACCCAGCTGGAACGGGCAAAGGGACTGAGCTACCGACACAGCGTGTCAGCCACCCGGCGAAGTACATCTCTCGCGCATCGCACTGGATCGGATTGCTACATGCATGCATTGTGACTTGTGAGCCATAGCTACCTGCTGATGGCTCTTGTTCCCTCTCAAAAAAAAAAAAGGAGCTGCTGATGGCTCTTGAGGGATAATCTTTTGTTCTAGATGAAGATAAAATTTCTTGAGAGATGGCTTACATGGATTACAGAGAGTGATTTCTGGCGCAAGGAATATTCTAGCACTGCTATGATGCGGTTGATTGAGACATCAGCATACCAATGCGTTTCAAGCATTCTGCAGATGATAACAGGGTCAAGTGTATCTACGAACTATGGTTTACCAACATAAGCATTTCTAAAAATCATGTCAGAATGTATGGAAATTTCATGGCTATGCAGGACTCGTCCTATAGGATTAGGTAGCCCAGTTCAGCTCAAAGCTTATTTCGACCTCTATGTTCGTTTTGTTTTACATTTGAGATTGCTTCTCTACCTCCAGTGTCGTATATAAATATAACCATTGAGGTATGTGTAAAAGACATGTGTAACACTTGCAAGTGCAATATCTACATCTATATAGCACGGCAAAACACCACAAAAAAAAGAGTTGATAAAACATGTCAAACTAGAATACCTCCGAACACTTTGAGTAAAAAAAACCCAAATCAATCGACCATGGGTGAGCAAGAAAAGGAAGTAACCTTGTTAAACCAAAAAAACTTTGTAGACATGCAATGAATCTAGATCTATTTTTAGTAGTTATGGATTGTTTTCCTTAGGTGAATATGGACACATACAAAAAAGTTACTTAATTCAATGCATATTGGAATATCAAAGTACACCATCCTAATAAAAACAACAATCCAAACACCATAAATGTAGCCATCAGCATTTCAAAAACGTGATTACAATACATTCTAAATATAGAAATATCACTATGCACATTTATTAAATAAATTAAATGTCTTTATGTTTAAAAATTAAATCATAAACCACGCAAATATGAAGAAACTATCATAAGTCAGCGTGAACGCCAAGACTGTATAACATTAAGAACATGAAAGGTTGATTGATTAAACACGTATTTTAACAATAAATATACCTTCAAACACACTAGAGACAAAATAAAAACATCAAACCTCCTCATCATAATCTTATAGGAGCTACAGATAACAAACCATGCCATCAAACCTCCTCCTCATAATCTTATTTTAACAATGTAGTTTTTTCAAAGCTCTACAAGTTAAACCGCATAATACAAATTGGAAGAAGAGATATAAAGAAGCCATAATAAATCAGTACGTACAAGATGTATGTAACACATTCTTTAAACAAAATAACGCCACACTAGCCAAATAAAACCGAAAAACCTTCTCATCGTAAATAAGAAGCTATTGTCAAGAACAAAACAATACAAAGTTGTAATCATTACGGAAAATACACGTGCACGCCAAAAATCAATGAATTCGAGTAAGTCCACACCTCATGAATGATTGCCGCGTAAAACAGATCGACAAGTTTGGATGTACTTCTTTGATTGAAAATTTAAGTCCATTTATGTTTTTTTGAAGTCAAACCTTTTACCTCCGAGTAAAACCATCTAAAATTTTATATATATTGACGAGCATTAGTAGATATGAAAAGGTACTTCCACATTATACAAAAGTTTTATTGAAGGCAATATATTTTTATGAGTATTACTACTCAAAGTGTTATCTTCTAGATTATGTGAATATCGTAATATATTTATTTATTTTTTTCTATGGAAGGAAGTATTTACTCACGATTCCAACAAAATCCCAAATGTATCAGGAGACTGTATCCAGCATCCACCCCCATAAATGAGAACGCAAAACGTATACGCATCCACACACCCAAGCGATTCAACCTCGAAACCACCCTCACTGCCATGTCGGCCCCACGGTCAAAACCACCGGCCACCGACAGCCGGCGGCGTCCCCGGCACTCCGGGGGTCACCCCCTACCCCGCCGTTAAATCTCCCCTCGCCTCGCCGTCTGCACCCCCCGCGACAGCCGACAAAACCCACCACCCTCTCACCGTCTCTATCTCCCTCCGCTCCCTTTAATTCCCCTCCGCGCGCAGCCAGAGCCAGCAAGCACCACCGCCCCGGCCGTCGGCGCTGCATTCTCACCCGGCGCGCCCCGCATTGCGAGCCATTGCCGCCGCTCTATCATCTCTCCTTTTCCTCCGGCTCTGTCAGCTCGGAGCAGAGAGGAGAGAAAAGGAACGGTGTGCGAGCGTAACACGATGGCCGGAGCAACGTTGCTGGGGTGGGGGACAGTTCCGGCGTACCGCGGCGACGCGGCGGGGCAGGTGGCGGCGGTGTGGCAGCAGCTCAAGTCCCCCGTGGTGGTGCCCCTGCTGCGGCTGGCCGTGGCGCTGTGCTTGGCCATGTCCGTGATGCTGTTCGCGGAGAAGGTGTACCTGGCCGCGGTCGTCCTCGCCACGCGCCTCCTCGGCCGCCGCCCCGAGCTCCGGTACCGGTGGGAGCCCATCCGCGGCGGCGAGGACGGCGACCTCGAGGCCGCCGGCGGCGGGAGCGCGGCGTACCCCATGGTGCTCGTGCAGATCCCCATGTACAACGAGCGCGAGGTGTGTAAGTGTTTGCTCGCGGCCGCCGCCGCCGCCGCCGCCGACCATACGTGGTCTGCGGGGAGTTACAATTTTGTTGTCTACAAGTGAAGCTACTGATGAGGACGTGTGCGTGTGGTTGCATTGCATGGTGGACGGACGGACGTGCAGGTGTACGGGGTGTCGATCGGGGCGGCGTGCGGGCTATCGTGGCCGGCGGACCGGATCATCGTGCAGGTGCTCGACGACTCCACCGACCCCGCCATCAGGGTAAGAAGACCATGCATTATCTCCGGCTGTCACGTGCTGGCTTAATCAACAACCTTAATTAACGACTACGGGATACGATCCAGCATGCACTTGTTGCCCAACATATACATGGTTCTAGCTAGGACTTGCCAGTGCAATTGTGATCGAGGTCGGCGCTGACGAAGTAAAAAGCGCGAGCCAGCAATGTCAGTGGCGGTTGCAACTGCGCGCCAGGTGGCGCCGCTGTGGCCGAAAGAAAGCTTAATCCTCGGGAAAGAGCTTAGCAATCACGTAGGCATGTGCAGACAGTGGTCGTGCATGTATCCGTCTTTAATTGTCAGAGACAAGCCAGAGGCAAGCTGCCTGCCAACAGGTTTCGATCCAAACAAGTACTCAAAGCCCAGGTTCCATTTTAGTCTCATGATCATCATTTGGCTCGCCTCGAGTCCACCCTGGATATAGCAGGCTCGTGATTAGGTTATAATAGGCAATAGTACTAGGTGTTATCCTTTCCGGAAACTCTTATTAGCAAGATTCCGCAACGAGAACTAGGAGGAATTATGTGGTTTTTTCATTAAAAAAGAATAGACACTCTCCAACCAGTTGAGTAAGGCTCACTTCTTGTTACATAGCAGCGAGGCTCACTTCTTGTCACAGAGCCATCAGAGAACTAACTAGAATTGAGCACGCTAACCCCTGACGAGGTGAATTTTTTGTAATTTGCAGGAGCTTGTGCGGGCGGAGTGCGAGCGGTGGGCGAGCAAGGGCGTGAACATCAGGTACGAGGTCCGGGACAGCCGGCGCGGGTACAAGGCCGGCGCGCTCCGGGAAGGGATGAAGCGCGGCTACGCCCGCGGCTGCGACATGGTGGCCATCTTCGACGCCGACTTCCAGCCGGAGCCGGACTTCCTGCAGCGCGCCGTGCCGTTCCTCGTCCACAACCCCGACCTCGCCCTCGTCCAGGCCCGATGGAAGTTCGGTACGTTACGTTATACGTCACCCACTTCGCTTGTTGCTGCTAAGGTAATCGTCGAATTTCGGGTGGGACACGGCCTCGGTCTGAACTGCACCGGCCAGCCGTGATCAGGAGGGTGGTTGGTCGTTGGGTTAACTGGGTCAGTGGTGCGTGATGAGATGAGGTAAGAAAGTAGAGTAGGTAGCAGCTGGAGAGGTAGTAATCAAAGGCAGCGCTGTAGTTTCCTTGTTGCTGCTGGACATTTTTGGTGGTTGGAAGTATATCTGGGTTGGGAAATGGCGCCGGGAGATGATCGATCATGTGCCCATCTGCATCCGTGACCAGCTTCTGAGGGAGAGGCCGGGGTAGAGCCGCCGGCACCGGCAGGCACACCACAACAGGGGACCCAACTGCCCGGTCGTCCATGGGGACTGGCAAACACTGGAGTGTCGGTGCCGGGCTCCCATCAGAAGGGTCAAAGTATCCCTCTCACGGGCCCACCGGTCCCGCACACAAACTGCATGCAGCCACGATGCACACGCCTCTTATTCACAGTTCAGCAGTTCACACTACCAGAAAATCGAAGATTCCTGACGGTTTGAGTTTTTCCTGTCCGTTTCTGTAAAACCGTCAGGAACTAATATGCTCTCCTGTCGGAAGAGAAAAACCGAGGAAACCAAATTCTATTGCTGCCGGTTTCTTATAAACCGTCAGGAACAGTAAAAACCATAGAGTAACCGTCCTCGGACTCCTAACGGGTGAAATAAAACTGACAGGAGACCAGTTTTAAACCAGACCTGAATGAGTGATAGTAGAATTACAGGGGAATTAGTCCGTCTTCTTCCTTCCTTGCGGGTACTGGAGATCTATCCCCGACAAGCCCCTGAGTGCTTCATAGTTTAGTGCAGCAATCTTCAAGTACTTTTCAGATCCTCATCGAGTAGTTTAGTGCTTCTCGAGTACTTTGTCTAGTTGAATCTTTAAAATTCTTCAAAGCTGCCATGAAGCTATGGTGTGCTCAAACCCTTGATCGTTTTGATTTCGTAATCTTCATTATGATATGGAGGGCAGCGAAAGTCACACTTCATATGGAGTAACCCTCGAGCCTTAGGTTAAAACAATTAGGTTGAGGGTTAATAAATCTTGAATCTTCTTTCTTCATCTTAAAAAATCAGCTGCTGGGTGTAGCTTATCAGCCCCCGATCCTTGGAATGATTAAATAATCAATTCAAGAGTCTAGCAAACTTTAGTCTTCATGCCAGTCGTTGTTTGAGTAGTTTTGCAGCGTTCAGCCCCCGAGCTTATGCATCAGGTGAGCCGTAGGAGCCACGTTGAGTAGTTATTGGTGCCCAGCCCCTAAGCATGGGAGCTAGCGAAGCCACTAGAGGTATTCTGAGCATCCTGGAGAGTCGTTGCCGAAGCTTGACCTGCAAAAAGAGATGCATACATTATGTAGCATATTTGTAGAATATTAGAACTACTGAAATTTATTCAGTGATGATATAATGTAAATGTCGTGTGTCATGCTCTTGTTTCGACTATATTTTTTTTGAGTAGTTAGCCTATTATGTTTAGGCTCTCAGTCCTGTTTAGCTATTGCCACTACATGTGAGATCTTTATCTCGTGTACGCATACTGGCATTGCTGCTACGAAGATCTTTGTCTCGCGTCCTAGTGCTTAGGTATGATAGAAGATCCGAGGTTTTCATGGATTAGGGCATGTTCAGCTCGAGTAAATTAGTGACCACTAAGAGAAGATATTGAAAATAAGTAGTCAACATTGCGACAAAAAGACTGCGCGATTGCGCATAAAGTAGTTGTTGAGACTTTTCTATCTTTTGGCGAGGAGAGCGCGTGTTTGCTGCGCACAGGATTTGTGTCTCCTTAGGGTGTAGCCGTTGTGAGCCTCCAGCACTCAGTGCACCAAACTCGTGGCATAGCCTCCTAATTCGGTGTACCAAGCCTGTGGCTATCGGTCAACATACCCTAGGAGTAGTCAGCAAAGTGTAGCTCTGGAGGGTAGTTTCCATCGAGAGACATACACAAGTAGCTCTGGAAAAATTATATAAAATAATTAAAAAAAAATGACTTAGCTTGATTCGTGAACGTTGTCGATGAAGCCGTGACGGTCGTTGATGAAGCTGACTAGTCAGAGTTGATTCCGACTAGTTGTTGACGGTATGAGGCCCGCCCTCGACTAGTTTTCCAGTCGAGACGAGTAGTTGAAATAGTCGTTAGCGAGCCGGTTTAGACATCTTGCTCTTCCAGAAGTAGTCGATCGTATCGTCGGAGATTTGTTGGTGTTGCCACGCAAGCTGAAGTCCTTCTGGTAACTTTTTTAGTGTGCGCATAGCTGAATACACCATTGATTTATAGCGACAGGTGTTTCTTTTGATGCTTGGCGTGCTTTTTCGTCTCCGATCAACAAATCTGGCCTCCATTTCGGACTCGACTAAGGAAATCGATTCCCTGTAGGATTTCATCTTGATGCCACCTAATTCTATTCCATCTCGATCTTGATGCTTGGAAACGATCAACAACAGGTGAATTGCTCTACTCCGCACTCTATTTCGAATTCCAATTCGGTGAGAACAGATGCTGGCTCGGAATTAGCCTGTCCGGCGACCTCACCTCGGACTGTGACGCTGTTGGACACCGAGTCGTCGATTGGATGGGAGAACAACGTTCTTGTCTTGTAGAGTAGATTGATCTAGAGTAGATTGATCTTGATGAGGTCCTTCAAGCTCACCCGATGATCTCGACGATCACCCCTACCTGGCGTGCCAGATGTCGGTGTTTTATACCCAAAGGGTATCCCGAGGTAGTAGATTGGTTGGTGGGGGATCGCCGGACCTGAAACTCGAAGGTAAAAGAGAGGACACAAGACATAGATTTATACAAGTTCGGGCCGTCAGAGTAGCGTAATACCCTACGTCCTATTTGGTGTTGAGGATTTGATCCTCTGTTGTGGTTCTACGAGGTCTTGGCCTACCGATCTAGGGACCCTGCCCTCCTTTATATACTCCAGGGGGTGGGATTACTAGTCGGTTACAAGGTAGGAGTCCAAGTAGAATTACAAGGTATGGGTCCTAGTAGGATTACATGGGAATGCTAGTAGGAGTCCATCTTCTTTCTTCCTTGCGGGTACTAGGAATCTATCCCCGACACAACCATCAGGCGAAACTCATCTTTTCTGACTACCCACTTCTATCAGCGGATTCCTGACGGTGGACCGACAGGGATCGCTTTCCTGATGGTTCCTTACTGTTTCTGGCTTTCCTGATGGTTTTTTGAGCTTTCCTTACTGTTTCTGGCGTCAGGAATTTCCGACCCTGTGGTACCAACACTGCATTCGGGTATTTTCATCAACGTGGTCGGTCTCCACCACGAGCTCCGTGGGTCCTGCTAGCTGCTCTGTGCTTTGCAACGCCATTTCTTCTCGATCTAGACACCAAAGCTCGTAATAGAGGGGGAGCCTAGGAGGCTTGGCGCAGCAGAACCACATGGAAGTGAGCAAGCAACGTGCCGAGAGCGTCAGTGCGTCACCTACCAAACACAGCATCAAGTGTCCAAATCCAGCAGTTTCGTCTCACCTACCCGTACAGCTTCCGACGTTAACCACACCCATCTGCTTTTAGTGTTATCGTAGTGGCCCAGTACCGCTCCAAAGCCCGTACAGCAAGATAGTTGCACACAGGCCCTAGTGTCTCCCCTATCATTAGCAACAAATACGCATCCCTGCCGCCAACAATAATCATCTCCATCTCTGGAGCTTTGTGCCCATGTGTGTACTCCTCTTATTCAAAATGCGTGTCTCTTCGGAACATATACCTGCTCGTTAAACTTGTTAAACTTTGACCATCGATATATAAAAAGCTATATAGGATTGACAATGTAAGATTGGACACATTTTATTTTACTATCAGTTTCACCATTAAAAAGTATATCCAATATAATTGCCTTTCCTCAAAACGCAATATTTCTATAAAAATTATTGGTCAAACATTCACCTTGTAAACCATCATTACACATTTACACGTGACAGGGGCATGGAGATGTACCACTGGTTAGAGCATGTAAGATGCACTAAGGATTGATGATACCACGCTTTCGGTTGTTCGTACTAGTACATAGCAGTTTCAGTACTCAACTTGTTCTCGGTAGAGATTTTTCTTGCACGTTGATGACATGTTTGGTGTTGCTGCTGGTTCCTTCCGTTGTGAGCAGTGAATGCAGATGAATGCCTGATGACAAGGATGCAGGAGATATCCCTGGATTACCATTTCACCGTGGAGCAAGAAGTCGGCTCCTCCACCTACGCCTTCTTCGGCTTCAATGGTAAGCTCCATCGGGTCCCTCTCTTCCTATGTTTTCTCTTGCGGGGGACGTTCTCTGTGTTTCCTTTCTCGTTCACATGATTCTGCATGGTCCCTCAACCTTTTCATTTTCTACCACGTGTTTCAGCTCTCACAAAGTCGCAGTGAGATCACTCTGTCTCCGAGTCTTTGTAAAGTGAAAAAAAGGGGGGCATGTCCCACATCTCAAAGTCATATGAAACTGCATAAAGAGGGCGCAAAGGAATATCACGCAGTAACACAGAGAACAACAAGACAGGGACACAGGGCTACCATTCAATAACATCCTAAATTCGATTAAACAAGTTAAATGCTGGCATGTCTTAGGAAGAGATTTAGGAAATACAGAAACCATGAATGGTGAATGACAATTATGAAAACATAATTGAATGACCAACTTTTATTTGCACTTTTTTTTCTCAAGTAGTAGTCACTAATAGACATAAGCGCTGGAGTAGTTGCTTATTAGAAACTGGTTTAAAGCAGCATTATATTATACGTTTCTGCATTTGTTCTTACCATTCCAATGTTTGTCGACAGGAACTGCCGGTGTATGGCGCATATCAGCTCTGAATGAGGCAGGAGGTTGGAAGGATAGGACCACTGTTGAAGACATGGATTTGGCGGTCCGAGCAAGCCTCAAAGGATGGAAGTTTGTATTCCTTGGCGACCTCATGGTAAAAACCCAGCAGTACCTGTGTATTCATGTAGCAACCACTGCATTATTTTGCATTGCTCTTGGTGTTGCGTAGCTGCTAAGGTTAATGAGTAAATGCACAGGGAAGCATGGAACTGACCCAAATATGTATTTTCAGGTGAAAAATGAGCTCCCAAGCACACTCAAGGCATACCGATATCAACAACACAGATGGTCATGTGGACCAGCAAACCTGTTCAGGAAAATGTTGATGGAGATTGTCAGAAACAAGGTCCCTTGCACCAAGTTTATTTTTCAGAAAATAAAATTAACACAATCATCAGTTATTTCTAACAGGTTATTTGTCAATCTTGATGCAGAAAGTGACACTTTGGAAGAAAATTCATGTCATCTACAACTTCTTCCTTGTGCGCAAGATCATAGCGCACATTGTGACCTTTGTGTTTTACTGCATTGTCATCCCGGCTACAGTCTTAGTTCCTGAGGTTGAAATACCCAGGTGGGGTTCTGTGTATATCCCAACCATCATCACCCTTCTCAATGCTGTTGGCACTCCAAGGTACCAATCTTCTCAGGAACTTTGTGATCATAGTTGAGTAATAAAAATCAACATATACCTTAAGGTCTGAAGATATGATAAATCTAACATTTACCTGAAGATTAACAACAAAATCATTGAATCATGCAGGTCGGTTCATTTAATTGTCTTCTGGATCCTCTTTGAGAATGTGATGGCGTTGCATAGAATGAAGGCCACTTTCATTGGCCTACTGGAGGCAGGCAGGGTAAATGAATGGGTGGTGACAGAAAAACTTGGCGATGCTCTGAGGATGAAAATGCCAGGCAAGGGATTCAAGAAGCCCCGCATGAGAATAGTGGATAGGTACATAACAAAAATTTGTCTATTCTGATTCATCTAATTATTCCCGTTGCTAAACTTTAAATTGGAACCAGGTTGCATATTCTGGAGCTTTGTGTTGGAGCTTACCTCTTCTTCTGTGGATGCTACGACGTCACAGTTGGGAATAACCACTACTACATATTCCTCTTCCTCCAATCCATTGCTTTCTTCATCGTTGGTCTGGGCTATGTCGGGACATTCGTCCCCCATTCATAGAAGTGTTATCAGACCATCCATCATGGATTCATGATTGTGTTCAAATCTTTACAGTTTCATGGTACATAGCCAGATGAAAGATAAGATCAAGCAGCCTTCTCTTGTGTGTATTGTTGTCAGGGAGAGCAGCAGTGCAAGAGCACTGCAAGACAAGCCATATATATATATATATATATATATATATATATATATATATATATATATATATATATATGTTTAGCTGCTAGGAATGTGCTGCGATGCACATGAGATTGGTGATGACAAGCAGGCTGTTTTGAGTCTCAGCGCCACCATAGCAGAATCAGCAGTAGAAAATGATAGCAAATCGTGAAAATTTCATCATTTGTTGTGCAAACAGAAAACAAAAACCGTTTGTTCATTCATTGTTGGCAAGTTTGCTGTGAGAAGAGGAAGAGAATAAAGTCTGTACATGTTCTGATATCTATTCACCTTCATTTTTTCCTATGTCAATGTCAACTGTAATAAACATATTGTATTTGAGAAGATTAAATTTCAGAGCAATAGTACAAATAGAGATCAGATGTATCAGAGGAACTGACCTCTTTTGGTTGTTTTCTGAGAGATCGTCTGTTCTACTACATCTCGTCTCAGATTCCCAGTAGCTCTACAAATGAGTCACTCTAGTGTTTTTCTAATTCATTTAGGATTTCTTTCAATCGTACTGCCTGTCAGTCAGGTGATGAACAATCTGTATGTGGATTCGACTTGAGTCACTGATAAACAAGGACATGCATGTGACTGAAGAAAGCATAGAAGTACTGGATCTCCAAACCCTGACAATACCACAGCTCTGCAACTCCAAGGATCCAACTCACAGCTCGATGTGACATTCTGAGAACCATGATCGGAGACCTGAATAGTTGATGTGATCTTGTGGTACATGCTGCTTCTGGAAGCAAGGTAGAGATTTCTAGTGACTGACAGGCACAGCCCAAATGAGCAAAGGAAGAAGGAGCTCTACCTCTTAAACTACATGTCTTTTGCTCAGGCAGCTTCTTCCCCAGGTTGTCTATTTGGGCTTCCTCCGCTCCTTCAGATTTCATCAAGCTGTGGTAATCATTTGTGGTTAAAAATAGTGTAGCAAACCTGATAGTCTTGCCCACTTGTAATTATAACCTCGTTCAATCATGAACTTCTATATGTGCAACAAGAATGAGCTGTGGCAACTGTCAGATCAAAACTGCGCAGCCAAGAATGGCGCATTCAGATCACCGAAGATGATAATATTTCTGTGCAGGATGTTTTCTCCAAAGAAGCAAGGCATTTTCAATCGGAACTGCAGCAGTGACCACGCAGACGATCGTTCAGTGATCAGCAACGACTGACACCATCAGGCAGTTGCTCCCACGGATTGCTCAGTGATGGCGGAGGTCAATGCATTGCAGACCTCATATATCGCCGAGCATTCGTCGTGGTACGAGTCCCCAGCGAGGAACGTGTGCACCTTACCCTGCACTTCGACGGCGCTCCAGGCGCGGTCCTTCTTTACTCCGAGCGCCCTCATCGCCTCGTGCGCGCCGGCCACGCTATCCCACATCCCGCGGGCGGCGTACGTGTTCGCCAGGACCACGTACTTTCCGGCGTTTCCGGGCTGCAGCCGGAAGAACCTCCGCGCGGCGAGCTCAACGAGCGCCACGTCACCGCCGTGCTTCCTGCAAGCACCCAGCAGCGCGCCCCAGACCACGGAGTGCTCCTGGCAATCCGGCAGGTTCTTGACGAGCTCGTAGGCGTCACGGAGCCTGCCGACCCTGGCCAGCATGTCGACCACCGCGGCGTAGTGCGGGTCCCTCGGGGCGAGCCCGTAGTCCGACGACATGGACGCGAACCGCCTCAGGCCCTCGTCGACGAGCCCGGCGTGCGCGCACGCCGAGAGCACGGCGAGGAACGTGATGTCGTTGGGCCGGAACCCGTCCGCGGCCATCCGGTCGAAGAGCGCAAGTGCCTCGGCGGCGCGCCCCTGCTGGCCGTGCCCAGAGATGAGCGCGGTCCACATGGTGACGTTCCGCTCCGGCGCCGCCGCGAACGCCCGACGCGCGTCCTCGGGGCAACTGCACTTGAGATACATGTCCACGAGCGCGCTGTTGGCGAAGACGTTGCCGCCGACGTCCAATTTAACCGCGACGGCGTGCACGCGGCGGCCGCGCTCCAGCGCCGCCAGCCTCGCGCACGCGCACAGCACGGACGCGAACGTGAACTGGTCCGGCGCCAGGCCCTCTGCCCGTATCGCGCCGAACAGCTCCACCGCCCGCTCCTGCGCCTCCGCGCCGCCGCGCGCGCACCCGGAGATCATGGCGTTCCACGCGACCACGCTCCGCTGCGGCATTCCGTCGAACAGCTTCCGCGCGCAGCCGAGGTCCCCGATCTTGGCGTAGAAGATGAGCAGCTTGGTGGTGATGAACTCGCCGCAGCGGAACCCGGTGGCGATCATGCGCGCGTGGATCCTCTTGCCCAGCCTCGCGTCCCTCCGGTTCACGCACTCTTGCAGCAGAAGCGCGTAGGTCCTCGCGCCGGGACACACGGGGCTCTGGCACAGGAGACGCACAGCCTTGGACAGGTCCCCCGCGATGCACAGGGACTTCAGCGTTCGTGCCAGGTCAGCCGAGCTCATGGTCGACGGAAATCGCACCCTTCTGGATTCCACTTGAGTGATCTTATGACAGTAGCTGGGGACCTGGGGTCTGTTGGAGGTTTGCTGCGATGGCAGATCCGGTATTCAAATCTCGATATCCAGTCGACCAATGAAGAAAAGTTTTGGTATTTACGAGAGAAGCTGAAGACCTAAGAAAATCAGGCTGCATTTACACGACAACTCAACATCACTTACAAAATCTAGCATATACAGCTGAAAACTTTGTTTCATCTCCTCTTCATCTTTTACTCTTCCTACTATGTTCATCTTCTCCAGAGAGTTTCAGGGGTTCAGACTTCAGACATAGTACATCATGCCGACCTCCAGCGTGGAGGCGTGCGGGATGGTGACGGCGTAGTTGGGCCCCCGGCTGTTCCGCCGCAAGAAGTCGTAGCAGAAGTTGATCACGAACCGCCGGAGGAAGCTCGACCCGATCTTAGCCTTGACGTGCGAGTTGCCGAGGATGAACGCCATGCCGGCCTCCCGCGCGTCCGACAGCTCCTGCAGCTCCTCCTGCACACCGACGTTCGGCTTCGGGCTCGCCGCTGGCAGCACGAACCGCACCCGCTTCTTGACTCCCACCACCGGTGCTGGTGCCGGTGTCAGCGACGGCGACTGAATCTCCCTTGCGTGCGAGGGTCCAACGGTGTTCTCCACCGGGCCGTCCTCCTCCAGCATGCGGATGCTGCCGGAGCGGACGACTGACATCCGCTGCTCCTCGTCCTTGTCGAAGTCATCGGACATGCCGTTGAACTTGGAAGACCCTGAACGGATGAACTCCGCGATGCTGCACACCAGCTCCTTCTCGAACTCCATGTCGTCCTTGTGGAAGTCATGGTACCCGTACCTGACGATGCACCGGTAAATTCTGTACTCCTTCGGGCCAATTCTTCCGACAAGGAACCGCTCTTCAGGCCGGACATGAGGGATCGGGACGTTCTTGATGCACATGAATATGAGCACCTGGTCATGACCAACAATGATGAATAAGGGGGGTAAACATACTTCTGATTATCTGAACTTTGAACAGTGAAAACAGCTAAAAAGAACTATTGAAGGTACCTGATGAAAGGCAGGCAGATTGGTGACAAAATGCGAAAAGATTGCTGGGATGCCAGTCTCAAGCTCGGTGTGGATGAGGCCAATGCCACGGACACGAACAATACCGAGGTTTGGGCTGAGACCAAGAAGCCAGTTGATGGAAACCTTGCTCTGAACGTCGAACTCATACTTCTTGATGGTGCCATAGTGCCAGATGCACATTATCAACATGAAGATGAAAGCCAGGACGATTGGGACCCAGGCTCCTTCCCTAAACTTGATAAGTGCAGCTGAGAAGTACAGTGCCTCAATGGTTCCAAAGAACACAATGAAGCCAATTGCAAGAAATATGCTCTTATGCCAGCACAAGACTATCACCAGGGACATCAGACATGTTGTGACCAGCATGACAGTTATAACAGCCAGTCCTGTATAAAAAACACAATTAGATGTGAGACGGATTGCCCTTACTACTCACATTTAGTATGTCTGTTAGTTCTCACACGAGAAAAGCTGGGGGTTTAAAGTGTAAAAGATATTAACACTGGCGTACCTGATGCATTTCCCAAATGCTTAGTATCCCTGAAACCAATGGTTACAGCTAGGCACAGTATCATCAGGATCCAATTGATCTCGGGGATGTATATTTGCCCATGAACTTTGGCAGATGTATGAACTATCTTCACCCGAGGAAAGCAGCCCAGAGAAGTGCACTGCTTGATCATTGAGAATGTACCCGTGATAACCGCTTGACTCCCCACAACGGCAGCAAGAATAGCAATCGCCAGAACAGGCCACCTGATTTTCTCTGAAATGTAAGATGGTCAACGTTAACAAATAGCATTACAAGCATGATATTGTAGTATTGTTCTCATTCTCTGATGAAGATCCGAATAGCATAATTGCATAACTTACCTGGCACAGACACATAGAATCCAATCCTATAGTCACTTTCCATGATATGATGCCTACACAGGTAAGCAGCTTGTCCCATATATGCGAGGATCAATGCTGGATACACCATGCATGTAAAAGCAATCTGCTCAAGAAAATTTTATCAGAGAGAATAATTTGCCATATACTGCTTCTAGTAGGAGGGAATACGGGGAAAAGGTGAGTATGCAGCAATATTTATTCACCTGTATTGACAACTGATTAAAATGCCCCAGATCAGCAAACATTGCTTCAGAACCTGAAAGAGCAAAAGGGTCACCTTGAGTAAGAGACACTCAACAGATCAAGGCAAAAGGTCCAGAAATGGTTGCTGAGCGCAGTACCAGTTACGCACAACAGTATTCCTCCCAGGGACATCCAACCTCCTCTCTGTGTCTTCCTTAAGAACTTGTACATGTAATACGGAGATAACGCTCGGTATACAGTGGGTTCCCAATGAATAATATTGTAAACACCAATCATGCTTATACATAGAAGCCATGTGATCACAATTGGAGCGAAAATGAAGCCGACCCGATGTGTACCATAGTGTTGCAGTGCAAACAGGCAAACCAGTATGATACAAGCAATAGGCAGTTCCACATCTGCAGATTCATGATAGCAGAACTTCATCCAGTTAGAAAAGGACTTAGAATAAAACAGCACATTATCAACACAAAAAAGGAATCAGAATAAAGTGAAGTCACAATTAACTTGACAAAGGCCAAATTATTAGTCGAAAAAGTCAAGAATAGGGTCCTTCGCTTTATAATTTGGACCTCGGCAGATGTGAACTTCTTTCAGCAGCGGTGACCTTTTCCAGGTTCCTGAATCTTACTACGTGGTACCATCTTTCTGCCATCCCACTTTGGTGTAACTACATAATATCAATTGAAAGAGCACAGCGTGTCTAGCATATCTTACATGAGAACCATTATCCTTTCTCTTTGACTAGTGGTTCCATTTAAGAACTCCACCTACTATCTCTTGAAACAAGGGAGTAGTTCCATGTATTGTGCATCAATGTCGACGAAGCTGCTCCATTTTGCTACTCATAGAAACTGTTAGTATGCATGACTACTGAGAGCTCCATCTTTTTTGATGACATGTCCCTGGTGTTGCCTTGCCCTGCAAAAGAATCAAAGACCTTCCAAGATGAACTGTATAGTCCACCACAGCTTCTGATGAAATAGAGATAACTTGAGGTGATTGTTGTTCAGCAGTTCACATCCTGGCACCTCAACTTCCACACTTCCACTCCATGCGAACCAAATTCTTCAGGTGAATGGCATCAGTTTGACCACTTTTTCCTAGGAGAAACCCCATTTGCCACAAATTCACTCCTTGCTCCACATCTTACAGTTGAGAATCAGTGGCTGAAACAAAACTGGCACCTAACACTGGGGCAATTCTATGATTGCCTGATTGTATCAAGTCACTTTGAGGTGGAGCCCGATTCAATCAGCTGAGAACTTGAATCTATGAACAGTACCTAGAAAGCTGGAAAGACAAATCTACACTCAACAAATACAAATCAGTGGAAGGGGATAATTGGATCCTTACATTTATGGTGTTCCTTCTCCATGGACAGCTCCAGCCCAGAGACTGCTGAGAACACTGCAACAACAGAGCACCATACGCCATGTAAAAATCGGAACTCCACAGCACACCAACACAGCCCAAGAAATCAACAACAGCCGATAAGGCAAGGCAATCGAAGACTCACCGGAGATGGCTGGCGTGAGCACGCCGTCGCCGATCACCATGCAGGTGCCGACCAGCGCCAGCACGAGAAGCACCCGCTGCAGCACCTTGTGGCGCTCCAGCAGCCTCCTGACGCTGGCGGCGGCGCCCCCGCCGCGCCCGCCCAGCGTCACGGCATTGCCGTTCTCCGCCGCGGCCTTCTTGGCGGCACCGGCGGCGGCGGCGTCGAGGAGCTGGTCGTCGTCCCCGGCGGCGGCGCGGCCGGGCGGGAGGAGCGCGGCGCGCGCGTGGCGGCAGAGGAGGGAGTAGAGCGCGAAGGTGCCGCCCTCGCCGTTGTCGTCGGCGCGGAGGACGATGCAGACGTACTTGAGGAGAGGCACGAGCGTGAGGGTCCAGAAGACGAAGGAGAGCACGCCGAGGATCTCCTCGTTGCTCTCCGTGTGCTGGATGTCCTCCGCGAACGCCGCCTTGTACACGTACAGCGGCGACGTGCTGAGGTCGCCGTACACCACGCCCAGGCTCTGGTACGCCAGGCTCAGCGTCATCCGCCATGGCACCCCCTTCCGTCCTCCCCGCTTCTCCTCCTGCGGAACACAGCACAGCCACACAAACCCAAAAGAAATCAGCACATTTCAGGACCCTCCAAGATCGCAAGGAAACCGACGGACACGGGCATTCCAGGCAAGATTCAAGAACCACGATCACGGCAAGAGCAAGAGCCGCCGGGCAAGACTGGGCCTTTGAAACATCTGGTAGCTCCGGGCACCGTACCTCCTCATCCGGGGGAGTGCCCGGCGGCGGCGGCGGCGCTTCGGGATCCATGGCAGGGGGGCTCTTCATCGCTCCTCTCAACAGCCTGGTTTAACTCCGGCCTGCTCTGGTGACCGAAGCGAGGAAGACGGACACTTGGGGACTAGTGGGGGAGTTGGGATTAGCCGATTAGGTGAAGGTGACGGCGGTCGCCCTGCGTCCTCACCTCACCCGGGTTCTTGGCTCCTCGGGCGTTATGAATTTGAGCAGGAGGAGGCGTGAAGGGAGTGGGTTTCGGTGGGACATTTTGGAGGCCCTGAGATTTTTAAGGTGGTCAAAGCAACAAAACGGGGGGAAGCAGCATTGGCGTGAGGGGCAGCCAGGGGGCCGCAGGCAGGGGCCAGGGGGCAGGGGAGGGGACGGAGGAAGCGGAAGGAAGGAGACGAGAAGCAGCAGCGCAGGGGGGACAGGAAGAGAGGTAGAGGGGGCCAAAAAGCAGGGGAGAAAAGCAGCGGTTTTCTTCCCTTTTGTGAAAGGGCGTCGCTAGGTGTTTTGGTGTGGCTCCCCTCTGCATAGTACTACTGCTTACTGTTCAAGGATATCCTTTAGATATCATCTAAGATAAATGATGGTGGCCTTTAGATACGAAGAGAGGAAGATACAGGGTAGAGAAAAGAATTTATGTCATGCAAAGAAAACATGTTTAAAATAACGGGGCAATTAATCCTACCAGTCGTAATACTAGATTTGCGACGGATTCTATACTTTAAAGATAGTGGCGCTTAATTGACTACATCGTAATGCATGGTTACGATGCATGGTATGTGAATTGTTTTAGATGGCTGGTTTTCATTGTTGATATAAATGTGAAGGTTATGGAGGTTATTTACTAGTTTTGAATTGATATGAATAGATGGTGGATTTTGATAGGGTTGAACGGTAGTTGTAGTTCTTCACATGGCATACATCCCTGAATGCATGGATGCGGAGATTGTGACTGTTTTGTTTATGCTAGAAGCTTGAACCTGTCATGTGAGGCAGATGTTTCCATTGGTAGATTATACTACTTTTTAAGTACATCTGCATGCAATCATTTTGCTATTAGTGCATCAAAGTACGATTCAAGCATATTATTTTTATCATCAAGCATGATGTTGCTCTGGGACAGCAGGAGCATCCTATAGTTTGTTATACGTACATAGTATTGATTCGGCACATACATCGTTTGAGATGAAAAGGTCTCATGTTTGGAAAAAAGAGAACGTTTACAAAGAACTTGCAAAATCAAAGGAGTCAGTGTAATTTGGTGAAAACCCTCCTTCGTTCCACATAAACTCAACCAAACTATTGCTCAGTAGATTTTACGGTGCCTTCAACCTAATATTTCACTACCACCCGTAGATAATATATACTTGTCCCAATCCAATCTTATTTTTATTATTTACCATAGTACTATCAGTACATGCCTGGAATTTTATTACTGAAACCGAATTATACTTAGCTTCAACTCAAACTTACATAGTGATTTTCTATTATTTATTAACAGGCTAACATTAACAAAAGGATGATATATTAAATGCTGGCTATTTTTACCACTAGCTCCATCTGTTGGATTTTGCATCTTTAGACTTTGTTCATATTGTAGTTTCGTACTCCCTCCGTTGCAAATTATAAAACATTCCAATTTTCTTGAGAGTCAAAGCATCTTAAGTTTGACCAAGTTTATACAATAAAGTACTAACATTCATGATACCAAATAAGTACCATTAGTTTTTTCATTAAATATATTTTCATAGTATATCTATTCGGTGCCATAAATCTTTGTGATCCTCTCTATAATTTTGATCAAACATAAAATGGTTTGACTCTCCATTATAAATTGGAACAGAGTGAATAGGTTACATAGCAATTCTGTAGGAATTAACCACCCTGCGCGAACTGATGACGAACAAAATCAATGTGCTGCGCACTGGATTTATGTTGCGGAGTCTGCAAATTGTTTTTTGCAGCTTTGGCTTATCCCTGATCAAAGCTTTGATGAATGATGACCGTTGCCACACAAGAAAAAGGAAAGAACCACATCGTGTACGTCTCTCCAACCTCCGCAGAGAATCCACATAAAAATAAATTAATCTAAACTTACACATAGACACCCCTACACAACACTACACCCACACATCTATACGCAAGCTAAAACCTACATCTTAAATTCACACTCACATACCGCCTTAAAGAGGTATATCGGACACCAATTCCCAGCACCTGTTGTGGCTACAACAATTCATGAATTTTTTTTTAAAAAAAACGCTTCCGAAGGAATACTGAGGCCGGTGCTACTGGACTATGGTGACCTACTGGTCCCATGCCCGTTCGCAATCCACACCAAAACAAAACTTGTGGTGGAGTAGTGGACCTGACAGCACCTGTTCCTACCCCTTGAGCACCCAGGCCCTTCCGAAACAACGGAACGCTCCAGGCTGCCCCCCACCAGGACGCGAAGTGGACCCACGTGTTCAGTGACGGAGGCTGGTGGGATCGAATGTGCCGAAAGAACTGAAGCATCTGGGTGATCCCGGCCGGCGTGCGGAGCGCGGGGCGCGAGAGCCCCGAGGGTGATCTGTGAGTGCGCTTCTCGCCTCGCCCGCGCGCCCGCCCGGGCCCGCGTGCAGTTGCCGGGCCAAGTGTTCCGAACGGGCCCACTCGGCCGGTGAGATGAGCAGTGACCTGGCGCGCACCCCTGTGCGCGGGGCCCGCGCCGTGACGTGGCTCGCCGCCCGCGCGCGCTGCGGCCGCACTTGGCTTTTTGGCTGGGCGCGAGCGCGACGCAAGCAAGACGACACGGCGGATTGACCGCGCTGAAGCCGGTTCACCCTTTTGATCCCAAAAAAAAACAAGAAGCCGGTTCTCCCTTTCGGCGTTCCCCCCCCCCCCTTTTCTTTACCTCGCGCTTGACGCGCCGCCACGTCGCGTTCTTGGCGGCGGCTCACGGGTCACGCCAGATCCTCCTCCGGAGGGCGGCGACGCGGTGTGCCGACCAGCCGAGTCCTCGGCGGCATCCCCATGGAGCCTTGTCGGCCGGCGCTTCGGCTGATGGGTGCGCCGCCGTGGCAGGCGCCGGCTGCCGCTCCAGCCTCTTTGCGCACGTTTGCCTCAGGTGTTTCGGTTGTCCAGGGCATTGCTAGCAGCCTGACATGTGGAGTGGAGCGGCACCATAGCAAAGGTATCGAGCGATCACCGGCGAAGCGCCTGACCTGTGGATGCTCAGCGGAGAAAGGCACTGGTGTCTGGTGGATGAAACTTGCGGGAGTCGAAATGGTTTTGGGCACATTCTTCGACACTTGGAACCTCGACCGCGCTTGCTTGGCATAGTCTTTTCTTACTCTTTCTCCCTCTCGTATTTTCCTCCCGCATCGTCGGATCGATGGCCGGCGACGCGGCCGGCCGGGGATGCTGACCTTGACGGCCGGCATCTGCATGAGTCTTATCAGCTCGCCGGCCGCACCAGCAGGTCCTCCGCGACTTTTGACTTGTCGATGGTAACCTTGTGGCATGGAACGGAAGGTACGGAGACCCGCCGCATCTGCAAGGCACATTTTTCTCAAGCTGTCTCGCTCGGTACCTAGTAGTAGCAGACTAGCAGCAGCGTTTCTTCAAGCTAGCTAAGGTAGCCGCCGTGACTCGCCGCAACATCCACGTAGAATCACGCGAATCCCATCCAGCCACACATGTCTGCGGCCGGCCGGGCGGGAGGGACGTACTGCTACCAATAATTAAACTACTGCTGTCCGCGCATAACTACTGATGTCTGGCTACCTTTCCTTGTCCCAAATGATTTCACTCTATTTTATTTTATAAAATAATTCCTTTCTCGCCTTAGACAAAGAAATTCTACTCCCACACATTCAACTCGGAATAATTAATGCAGAGAGAAGAACTAAAACTAATTAGCATTGGGTGGCGCATCAGCATCCTCACGTACCATCCGGTCCTATCACCAAGTTCCTGGCTCCTTTCGCAACTGCAAGGACAGTTACCCTTTCCCAGCAATCATAGAAACCTTTTCCCTCTCCAACCGGAACAATAACACGCATACACTAATGAGCAAAACAAACAGTTCCTTCTTATCAGCAGCCACACTAGAAAACTAGGGTGGCATATATGATGATTTTGTCATTGGATTTGGATCGATCTTTCTGGACATGAAAGGGCACTGATTGGTGATGTTCCACTCAGCACCAGCAACGACAAAAGGTGTCCTTACACTACCGAAGCATCCCCTGCCGCCACTGAAAACGAAATGTTTTTTCTTTTCTTTTCTTTTCTATTCCTTCTGGTGGGACATTGTTTTGGTCCACTTTAGCTTGGCTGGGGTACGTTGGGCCAGTGTTGGATCACACTATGGGGTCACTCACTTTGCATTGGGACCAAAACAATGTTAGGTATGCATGTAGAGAACAAACACACTACGTAGGCTGACGCATGCATGGAGTCATCACTTCTCACTTGGGACAAAATAATTAATATTGTTACGTGAACATAGCTTGAGGAGGGTAGAGAACGACCAATTTCACTTGGGACCAAGCAATTTAATGTTCACATATGTAGTTCAAGGATGATGGAAAAATAGCAGCATTGTTTTAGGTTTATTGTATTTTTTTTTGTGGTCTTCCTGGTGCAATTTCAAGATCAGCAAAGTCACAGTACTCAGTAGCATGTCCTACAAATAATGAAATTTCAATGTCTACGGATTTCATGGACAGGGAAAAAAACATCTAGGCATAGCAAACAAATTAAGAGGTTAGCTCCTGATAGTTCGTGAATTCGGGGTACGGTTGAAACGACCATGCAGTAGACATTTGCATGCGCAAATTATTTCATAATTTGAGATATTTGATCTTTGACTACTGTGAGGGTCCGGATCCACCGCATAATACACGATTTCACACTTGGGGGTAAAAAAATTGTTCTTGGTGAAAAAAAAATTCAACTATCTGCATCCAACATCCACTTGTAGCAGCAAGGGTTAGGTGGTTTAGTTGTGCATGCCTTCCTTCAGAAAGTGCACAAATGGGATAGGAGATTAAGAGTAGGCTCGCTTGGATATGCTTGGTCAAGAATCATCAATGTGTACTTTTATGGTTGGTTACCCAACTAATCTCATATTCTGCTCATGCCTCCTCATGCTGCTTTTGTCACCATATATCATCATGCAACTTATAGATATATATTTCTTGGGCATCCCTTTCTGATGCTCGTGATGAAGAGCAGATGCAGCCATGCATGCAGGTAGCATCTGGCCTCACTTGCATCTGGGGAAGCATAGACGGTAGGGTACAACCTTCTTTATCATGCCTGCAACATTTTTTTTGTTCAAAGATTGAGGACAAAGGTGTGAGCCGCCTCAATGCATGCCCCAAAATTTTATTCACTTTGATCATTAAACTAATAACAAAACAGACGCAAAATCCAAATATGTATTCCTGTCTGATTCACGCGCATTAGCCTTAAAATACATAGAGGTACAAGTGCACTTGGTCATTGACAAAATGAATAGGAAGTTCTCTTCAGATACGTGGTTATCATGACTTGGAACAGCTCATGCTCCGCACTTGAAGCTTAGAGTTGGCTAGGTATTTTCTTTATTTTTTCGATATACTTTGTGAAGAGCACAAAATGGATCCTACGACGAGGAATAAGCGAAGAATATCAGCTTAGGAGACATCAACCTCCTTGGAATATATGGTACTTTTGATTCGCATCAGTTCATGTCATGTCCCCTAGTCATTGGAATCATGTGTGGTCTCTAAGACTCAGGTTGCTAGGAATTTTGGTTTTTTTTTCTTGAATATTTGTGGTGATCACCGTTTCCAATGTTGTTTTTTACGTTGCGAGCGTGACTTCGAGACTGTGCATGTGGAGAAAAGCGGGCGGAATGCAGAGTTTTTTTTTCTTGCGTGTGATCTCTTTACATGTACCCGTAAAGTAGTATTGCAGGAGAGGATACTGCTATGAACCCTGGAAATAAAGTAAGTGTTTGGTACTTGCAAGATTTATGTCCTCCTGTTGCACTTGCACCTCATTTTATTTTGAGGCGTCACACCAGTATTTTTCACCTCATATGAAGTTCAACCTCTTTCTTTCATGTCCCCTAGTCACTGAAATCATGTGTGGTGTCTAAGACTCAGGTTGCTAGGAATTTTGGTTTTTTTCCCCCTTGAATAATTGTGGTGATCACCGTTTCCGCTAGCTAGTCATTTGGAATGCAGTTTTTTTTTTGCGTGTGATCTCTTTACATGTACTCCACAAAGCAGTATTGTACGGGAGGACAGGATACTGCTCTGACCCCTGGAAATAAAGTGTTTGGTACTTTATGTCCTGCTGTTGCACCTCATTTTGTTTTGAGGCGTCACGCCAGTATTTTTTAGAAAAGATAATTGAAGTATCATTTCTGGCTTTTTCACCAAAGGGAAATAACGTCCCGTCAGCTACTGAGAAACGCACATAAATAGGAAAAAAGTGTAATTAAATAATTTGGATATACATTTAATTAGAATACAAGAATTTCGTAGAAATTCCATATGAAGTTCAATCCTACAAGTGGAGTAGATACGTATACAGGGGAGAAAGTACTGACCTTTTTCTCGAATATGCAGAAGTTCTGCGTATCTTTGTATTAAGCAGAAGAGAGTTTATGTTACAAGCAAGAATTACAATGCGGGGCACAGGGTGCACACGCCTGAGAAACTAGAGCTTTGGAAGCAAACTATTACAAAAAAAACAAAAGACAACCTAAGCAAGAAAGAGTGTAAGAAGCTATAACGATTACTTGCGTATCAGACTACCAAGGCGAGAAGCTCCCACTGTCTCCCATAAAGCCGCTTCCCGCAGCACCACCCCAACAACCTGATTAGCCGTCCTGCTTTCACCTCTGAACAACCTTGCGTTTCACTATTTCCATATGCGCCAGGTCGTGAGCATGAACAAGGAATCAAACCCTTTTTTCCTAGTTTGCTGCTGCCGACAACGCATGTAGCACCACCATTCTTGCAGATGCATGGCGCTTGGAAAGGAGCAGAAGCAGCGGCTGGAGTTGAGCACTCCCCACCAGATTTCCTTCGCCAAATAACAGTTGACCAGAATGTGGTCAGCTGTCTCCCTCTCTTGATGGCAAAACCAACAATCATTTGCATCGAGGCCGTGGCGGCGACGCTTGTCCGCCATCCATAACCGCCGCCGTGATGCTAGCCAAATGAAGAACTTTACCTTTGGAGGAGCCCATGATTTCCAAATACATTTCGCTTCCTGGAACCGGACACTTCCCCCTAATGCAAGGCTTCACTACTAGAATATGCGCCATCAGTACCGGTTGGAAACTCTCCTTTAGTACCGGTTTCGCAACCGATATTGGTAGTTCGGTATTAAAGGGGGGCCTTTAGTACCGATCGGTACTAAAGGGGTATTGAAAAAATAAAAGAAAAGAAATCCCACCCTGCCCGAGCCGCACCCCACCGGCCCGAGCCCGAGCAGCACCCCGACCCCCCCGCTTGAGCTCGAGCCCAAGGCTCCCGCCGCCACTTGCCTCCCACCGCCGCCCGCAGCCCGCTGTCACCAGCCACCCCCGGCACTGCATCCCGCCACCCCTGGCCCGCATCCCGCCGCCGCCGCCACCCCCGCATCTTGCCGCCGCCACTACCCCCGCTGCCCACTACCCCCAGCCCGCATCCTGCTACCCCTGCCACCCTTGCATCCCGCCACCGCTGCTCCATCCGCCGGATCCCGCTACCACCGCTCTATCCGCTGGATCCCGCCGCCGCCGTCGCTCTATCCGTCGGGTCTCGTCGCCGCATCCCGCCGGCCGCCGCCACCGCGCCTCGTCCCGCCGCCGCTCCTCGCCTCAGGCACGAGGTGAGGGGCAAGCGGAGGGGGGAGGAGAGGTGAGGCTGGGGAGGGAGGGAGGGGGCCGGTGGAGGGGGAGGGAGGGCTGATGCGGATTGATGGAGAGGGAGACGGAGGGAGTGTGCGGATGGATAAATTAAGGCTTGCGTGGGCTGGGGAGCACCGGATGGATAAGGCCGCGCGGATGGTGGGAGGCAGAGGAAACCTTTAGTACCGGGTGTAGGTTTCACCCGGTACTAAAGGCTCTCAGGCACATTAGTACCGGGTGGGGGCTCCACCCAGCACTAAAGGGTGACTTTAGTGCTGTGTGGAGCCTCCACCCGGTACTAAAGGGGCTCACGGGGACCTATTTGTTAGGCCCAATACTAATGCTTACGTTAGTACCGGGTCAAAATGCAACTGGTACTGAGCCTCGGGATGAATGCTCAGTTTTCCAGTAGTGCTTCGTAGGTCGACTTTGAAGAGAACTGACCATTTGCAGTCCATTTTCAGATGAAACATCCTCTTCCTCTGTTAAGTTTTGATCAGAGATCCGGTCCCATAGCTGGAGATACTCCACTATTGACTAAACCGATAGGGATCCCTGAATTGCCCGTATCCAGTTCCGATTCTGCAGCCCTGCTCGACTGTTTGCTGACACCTTGTCCTTCGTGAGACTGTCTCACACAGGGATGGGGCTAACTCAGCCACCGATGAACCCTCGATCCATTTGTCATTCCTGAAGAAAGTTCTTTTCCCATTGCCTACCTGGACTATGACCGAATATACCAGCTCTCTAGTTTGTTTACCGTAGCAGCTGTCATCATTTTGGATTCATGGGGGCAAACGGTGGAAGCGTGCGTACTTGCATATACCCAGAAAATGCATCACCAAATTAAACCTTAGTACCTTATAAATAACAAAAGGTTACCCATTCGATCAAACCTAACCTCCAATTTTAATCAATAGAACATCATGTAGTATATACGCTTCCATATGTTAAGTGATAGACATTTTTTTTCATCTTACAGCTAAGTGAATAAAGAACACATCTATGCAGGTCTAACACAGGCCAATTTGCACAGCATGACTGAAACTTTTGAGAAAATGGCGTGCAACTGCTAGGAGCAACTGCCAAAAAAAAAAAGAACCCATCAGCCACTGAAAAGCCAAACAGGAAGAGGACTCTGCACTCTGCACTGTTGGAATATTTGGGCTAGGCCCATTTATTTCATTTAATCTCAAGATCCAACGATTAATGCTTGGCGGTTAAAGTGGTTAATCCTAAATGAGTAGTTAAGGAGTATCTTAACCAACTTAAATTGGTGGACTATCTGTGCACTAATTGATAAGTTGAGGAAGAGAGAAAGGGTGCCACACGCGCGCGTGCTCGCTCGCCGAGATGTGTGGGTTTGGTTTGGTTTTGCAGTTTTTAATCATGAGTTGATGACTAGTAACTGATGTGGTTTAAAAGGCTAACACCAATGACTAGTAACGGTTGGGGCTTACTTGTAACTGATAGTGACCAGTAACGGCTGGAGGTTACTGGTAACTGATGGCTGGTTAATGCCTATCAATCACCAGTGGCAGTGTCCAAGTTCGTTGAATCTCCTTCCTCTTGTGTCTATAAGAAGATGTTCATACTCTGATTAACGCGCACGAGAAAAACCACTCTCTTCTCCTTTTCTGTTGTTGCCCGCTGCTACTTTTGCATCTCCATCGCAAGCCTCTGCACGCACAGAGCTTGTGAGAGCAGGCCTCCGAAAACTTTGTCTTGCTGCGACACTTGCACGAGTAGGCAGGCAATCAAGTTTTTGGGGAGCGCATCTTCTGCACGACTGCTCGCTGCGAACGACTACGTCCTACTACTTCCCGGAGGTCGTTCGAGGGATTGCGCTGCACCAAATTGTCACTGCACCAACTCTGATCGACTACATCGAATAGCCCAAACCGAAGTTTCAGGCACAATGTCTGATACTTCCAGTTCTGGGAATGGCACACCTATTGCCTCCGGCAATGGTCCTGCCCCTGGGTACACTCTGAACCTTTTTTGGTTCTTTTGTTTCTTTTTGTTCATGATTAAAATTGTATTAAACATGAACACTCGCACATGCTCTAAGTCACTCACAATAATCATGATTTACTTAATATTTGAAATTAATATATACCGTAAAATGCCTAAATTTCTAACAATCCAAAAACTTGATATTTGTGTTAGGCTTATGGTCGTTGGTTTTGCTACTACGCTTAAACCAAATATTTTTGATGGCTCAAATTACAAAGGGTGGCGTGATAGAATGATCCTTTGGTTAACTATTATGAACATTATTCATGTCGCAAAGGGGAAGCCAGAATAGTTTACTCCAGAGGAGGAGCAAGCTTTCATGGCAGCCGATAACCTTTTTCGAGACCCCGTGATTAGTGTTCTTGCGGAAAACCTAGTGGACGTTTATCTCACATTGCCATCTGCAAAGGAATTGTGGGATGCACTTGAGGCAAAGTTTGGGGTTTCTGATGCTGGGAGTGAACTGTATATCATGGAACAGTTCTATGACTTCAGGATGGTTGATGACCGTTCTGTAGTGGAACAGACCCATGAGATTCAGGCACTAGCGAAAGAACTTGAACATTTCCCATGTGTGTTGCCCGACAAGTTTGTGGCAGGGGGCATTATTGCTAAACTGCCACCTTCTTGGAGGGATTCTGCCACTTCTCTGAAACATAAGAGATAACAGTTCAACGTTGCTGATCTTATTGGATCTTTGGATGTTGAAGAGAAGGCGAGGTCAAAATACACTCACGGGAAAGGGGTTGTTGGATCTTCTAGTGCCAATCTGGTGCAGAAGAACAATCCTAATGGATTCCACAATAAGAAGAAGAAGAAGAACAAGCAAGATAGCAATGCAAAGACTAAGCAGACAACCACTATTAAGAAGAAGAAGAACAAGGGTAATTGCTACGTTTGCGGTGAACTTGGTCATTTTGCCAGTGAGTGTGAGAACCGCAAATGGAAAGGCAACAAAAAGTCAGCGAACATGGTTATTGGTGAAACTGCAGGAACGTCGAGGTATGGTAATTTATTACCTACAGTTCTTTCAGTTTGTCATTCACCTGAGTGGTGGATTAATACTAGGGCTAATATTCATGTGTGTGCTGACATTATTTGTTTTCATCTTATCAGGTCGGGGGGACTTGCTCCTTGTTGATGGGGAACGGATCACATGCGCGTGTTCTTGGTGTTGGTACGGTCGATCTAAAGCTTACTTCAGGAAAGACCGTGCGATTGAAGAACGTGCAACATGTCCCCACCATCAAGAAGAATCTTGTCAGTGGCTCTCTACTATGTAGAAATAGTTTTAAATTAGTTTTTGAATCTAATAAATGTGTACTGTCTATGTATGGGACATTTGTTGGTAAAGGTTATGAATCCGGAGGCTTGTTCTGTTTATCTTTGTCAGATGAATGTAATAGAGTTGTGAACAATGTGGTTAATGTTGATGAGTCTAATGTTTGGCATTCACGACTCTGTCATGTTAATTTTGGTTGTATGGCACGGTTAGCAAATTTGAATATAATTTCGAAATTTACCTTAGTCAAAGGTTCTAAGTGTCATGTATGTGTGGAATCAAAACAACCTCGCAAGTCTCATAAGGCTGCGGAGGCGAGGGATTTGGCACCACTTGAACTAATTCATTCTGACTTATGTGAGATGAATGGCGAGTTGATAAAAGGTGGTAAAAAGTATTTCATGACCTTAATAGATGATTGCACTAGATATTGCTATATTTATCTGTTGAAGTCAAAAGATAAAGCTTTACACTATTTTAAGATCTATAAAACTGAAGTAGAAAACCAACTTGAAAGGAAAATCAAACGTGTAAGGTCAGATCGTGGTGGAGAATATTTTTCAAATATGTTCACCTTGTTCTGCGAGGAACATGGCATAATTCATGAGAGGACACCTCCCTATTCACCTCAATCAAATGGGATTGCCGAAAGAAAGAACCTCACTCTAACTGATTTGGTTAACGCCATGTTAGATATAACGGGACTTTCCAAGGAATGGTGGGGAGAGGCTATATTAACAGCATGTCATGTCCTGAATCGTGTTCCTACAAAGAATAAAGAGATCACTCCATTCGAGGAATGGGAGAGAAAAGATTAAATCTTTCCTATTTGTGTACTTGGGGGTGTTTGGCCAAAGTGAATGTGCCAATCACTAAGAAACGCAAGCTCGAACCTAAAATAGTTGATTTTGTGTTTCTTGGTTATGCTATTCATAGTGTTGGTTATAGATTTTTAATAGTAAAATCTGGAGTGCCTGACATGCATGTTGGCACAATTATGGAGTCCAGAGATGCTACATTCTTTGAAAACATCTTTCCCATGCGAGAGGATTTTAGCAATGCTAGTCAAAAATTTATTACAAATGATAACCCAACCGATGTGACAGAACACAGTAAACAAACACTTGTGTGGAATCCAGAGGAGGATGACAATGAAGCTCATAAAAGGAGCAAGAGACGGAGAACTGCAAAGTCCTTTGGTGATGATTTCATTCTGTATCTTGTGGATGATACTCCTAGAACCATTGAAGAGGCATATTCCTCTCATGACGCTGACTATTAGAAGGAAGCTGTCAGGACTGAGATGGATTCTATTATGTCTAATGGAACTTGGGAGGTTGTTGATCGTCCTTATGGGTGTAAACCTGTAGGATGCAAGTGGGTGTTTAAGAAAAAGCTTAGGCCTGATGGTAGTATTGAAAAGTACAAGACGAGGCTTGTGGTTAAGGGGTATACTCAGAAAGAAGGAGAAGACTTCTTTGACACTTATTCACCTATTGCTCGTTTGACCACAATTCGAGTGTTACTTTCCCTAACAACCTCTTATGGTCTTCTCATTCATCAAATGGATGTTAAGACAAGTTTCCTAAATGGAGAGTTGGAGGAGGAGATCTATATGGATTAGCCATATGGGTTTGTAGCAAAAGGTCGAGAAGGAATGGTGTGTAAGTTGTTAAAATCTCTGTATGACCTCAAGCAAGCACCTAAGCAGTGGCATGAAAAGTTTGATAGAACTCTTATGTCCGCTGGCTTTGTTGTGAACGAAGCCGACAAGTGTGTGTACTATCGCTTTGGTGGGGGTGAAGGAGTGATATTGTGCTTGTATGTCGATGACATACTGATTTTTGGGACAAGCCTTAATGTGATTAAGGAAGTCAATGAATTTTTATCTCAAAACTTTGAGATGAAAGATTTGGGAGAGACTGATGTTATCCTTAATATAAAACTAGTAAGAGAAGGTGATGGTGGGGTTACACTCTTGCAATCCCATTATGTGGAAAAGGTTTTAAGTCGCTTTGGTTATAGTGACTGTAAACCTATTTCAACACCTTATGATGCTAGTGTGATTTTAAGGAAAAACAAAAGGATAATAAGAGATCAGCTGAGATACTCTCAAATTATTGGTTCGCTTATGTACTTGGCTAGTGCTACGAGGCCTGACATCTCGTTTGCTGTGACAAAACTAAGCTGGTTTGTTTCAAATCCGGGAAATGATCATTGGCATGCTCTAGAGAGAGTGATGCGCTATCTAAAAGGTACTGTGGACTACGGGATTCACTATTCTGGTCACCCAAGGGTACTAGAGGGTTATAGTGATTCAGATTGGATTTCTGGTGCTGATGAGATAAAAGCCACGAGCGGATATGTGTTCACGCTTGGAGGTGGTGCCGTTTCCTGGAAGTCTTGCTAGCAGACCATCTTAATGAGGTCAACTATGGAAGCAGAACTTACAACATTAGATACTGCCACTGTTGAGGCTGAGTGGCTTCGTGAACTCCTAATGGATTTACCGGTGGTTGAAAAACCGATACCGGCTATCCTAATGAATTGTGGTAATCAGACGGTGATTGTCAAAGTAAACAGTTCAAAGGACAACATGAAGTTGTCTAGGCATGTAAAGAGGCGGTTGAAATCTGTCAGGAAATTGAGAAGCTCCAGAGTAATAGCTTTGGATTATATCCAAATGGCTAAAAACCTGGCAGATTAATTCACAAAGGGTCTTTCACGAAATGTGATAGACAATGCATCTAGGGAATTGGGCTTGAGACCCAGTAAGTGAGTCAGCTTTGGTGGTAACTTGTCCTATGTGATCGGAGATCCCGTGAATTAGGATTGTGAAACAAGCCATTGGTTGACTGAGAGAAGAGAATCTTTGAACAAGGCTCATTCCTGTGAAAGTGCATTTCTCTTCAAACTGTAAGGCATGTTGGCTTTTGCCTTAATGTAATCTGAGTGGCTTATTTAAGCAAAGATGTTGTCCTATAGAACATCTTATAAGGATTGCACCTATATGAGTTCGACTGCTGGTCACAGTCTATGAGGATTGGGTAATCTCTAGATACTCATGAAAGGCCTGGAGTATGAATTATACGCTCCAAACCGTGGGGATGCTTTTAAGCAGCCTAGTACCAGAAAAGGGGTTTTGGTCAAGCTTGTTTGCACAAGACTGTCAATTCAAGGCATAGTCCATTGATCAGTTGTGAATAAGTGTAGCCTCTCCTCTAGTTGGATGTTCAACTTAGCAGTCTCCATCGAAAACTGGTATATAAAAGCAGTAGTGAAATTGAGAGCATTTCTTATGTGCCTCGAAATTTGGTGGGGATTGTTGGAATATTTGGGCTAGGCCCATTTATTTCATTTAATCTTAAGGCCCATGATTAATGCTAGGTGGTTAAAGTGGTTAATCCCAAATGGGTAGTTAAGGAGTATCTTAACCAACTTAAATTGGTGAACTATCTGTGCACTAATTGAGAAGTTGAGTAAGAGAGAAAGGGTGCCACATGCACACGCGCTCGCTCGTCGAGCCGAGCCGAGCCGCGGCGCGGCACGGCGGCGTGATGTGTAGGCTGGGCTTGGTTTGGTTTTGCAGTTTTTAGTCACGAGTTGATGACTAGTAACTGACGCTGTGTTTAGTGACTAGTAACTGACGTGGTTTAAAAGGCTGACACCAATGACTAGTAATGGTTGGGGGTTACTGGTAACTGATAGTGACTAGTAATGGCTGGAGGTTACTGGTAATTGATGGCTGGTTAATGGCTATCAATCACCTATGACAGTGTCCAAGGTCACTGAATCTTCTTGCTCTTGTGTCTATAAAAAGATGCTCATACTCTGGTTAACGCGCACGAGAAAAACCACTCTCTCGTCCGTTTCTGCTGCTACCCGCTGCTACTTTCGCATCTCCATCGCAAGCCTCTGTGTGCACAGAGCTTGCGAGAGCAGGTCTCCAAAATTTCGTCTTGCTGCGACACTTGCACGAGTAGGCAAGCGATCAAGTTTTTGGGGAGTTCATCTTCTGCGCGATTGCTCGCTGCGAACGACTATGTCCTACTACTTCCCGGAGGTCGTTCGATGGACTGCGCTGCACCAAATCGTCACTGCACCAACTCTGATTGACTACATCGAATAGCTCGAACCGAAGTTTCAGGCACAATATCTGATACTTCCAGTTCTGGGAACAGCACACCCATTGCCTCCGGCAATGATCCTGCCCCTGACTACACTAAGGTTCTTTTATTTCTTTCTGTTCATGATTAAAATTGTGTTAAACATGAACACTCGCACAAGCTCTGAGTCACTCACAATAATCATGATTTACTTAATATTCGGTATGTATTACTTAATATTCGGAATTAATAGCCTAAATTTCTAACATGCACTTTGCAGTCTGCAGTAGCCAAATGGAACTGTTACACACAAACAGAAGTCAGAGGCAATAAAATAGAATGGCGGATGTGGTAGCTGGCATCTCACAGTGTGGGATGTAAACAATAACCTAGCGAGCATCTGAGGTGGACCAGGCATGACATGAGCTCAACTACCTGCTTACTGATACTGGTAGTGCATATCACGATCATGCCCATTGCTCGTGGAGTCATGGCTGTCCTGGAACAGTTTGCATTGTTTAGTGGATCAAGGGGATTAGGAAATTGAATTATTGTAGAGGAAGTGTGTGTACCCCCTAAAGTAATGTTGACTAAATCTTTTTGTTCACCACAAGATACCTTCATGACGAACTTGATGGATATGAGTTTCTTTTGCCCATTTGGCCTTGAATTAAGGCATGCACTCCAGTAGGTGTTAGAAGATTTAATCCAGATTTGCAAGCCACCTTAGCTTGTGATCATGCTTAGCACATACGTAAACCATGAAGACTGCTTCACCGTAACATTAACCAAACGTTTTTCCAAAAGACTTGCTAAAAGAACCAACAAAGATATCATAACACGTTACCACAATTGCCGTCTCATCTTTTGGCGATACTTCTGGCGAGAGAAGTTACCTACCCTGGCCGAACAAAAGAAAACGGTCTCTCCGTCGTCTCCATTGGTGAGCAAGAAATACGATGCTCCGGTCGCCGTCGGCCTTTTGTTACATCCATCCAGACGGCACCAAGCACTTGGCGCCACGGTGAAAGTGCACCGTCGCGCTGCCGTTTTCAGGAAATCGAGAAAACGACGGCAGCACCAAAAAAGGCCGGAGTAAAAACCCTGCTTTCTCATGTGTTTTATGAAAGAAAAGGTTGCACTCCCAAATGGAGCGAGATGTACGAGGGGGCGACCATTTTTTTTCACTCACGTGCGGAGTTGCCACACGAGCTTAACTTAACAACCGTACAAGTTTTTGGAATCAGAACGGCCAAGCTTTTTGGCTGTGACGCTGGGTGTTCTCGCAAGTGGCACTGCTTTGTGTAACGTGGGCCGTTTTCGTACCGTGTGCCTTTCAGTCCGAATAGGCGTCGACACAACATGCCGGTTGAACCGTGTTCGATGAAAATCAAGGTGGTTTAATGTTCTCTTAGATCATCAGAGCTTCTCCTCTATCTGCTAGTTCACATACTCTTTAAAATAAAATTCATAGAAACTTTTAGGGCTGTTTGGATAGCTCGGAAAAGTTTTAGGATTTTTTTAGATAATGGAAGATATTCTCTTGTGAGAATGCATCAGATCATAAACGATAATGGAAAAGTTTTAGGATAGTCATGTCACTTTCACGTGAAGTGCGAATGTCCAAGAGAAACAATCTAGAATCCCTTATATTTCAAAAATAAATCTCAGAGATACTCCAATCAAAGATCACTAGCTCTCCTCGCAAGATTACTTCAATTTTCTCATTCGTAAGTCAAACAAGAGTATAGATTCGCCCCTACTCTAATCTTATTCTCAGTTTCTCACACAAGCCCTTCTTCCTTGTTTTCTTCTAACTGTCTCAACGAACCTCCTTTTATCAGTGCCTTTTCGATCAAGTCTAGCTTAACATTCCACTGCTGCCATCTCTGTATGCCTTCTATCACCGCTACCACTATTCCGTACCATTAACCACTGTGCACTTACCTCCTCGCCACCTCCACTGTCCACCGGCGAGCTCCAACCACCGGTACAGTGTCGGTGCTCGCCGCCACGCTGGTCACCCGCTATAACCACCAACCACAAACCTCCCACATGATTCCTCTACCAGGCCACCCTAGCCGTAAATCCTCACGTCCATTCTCTATTTTTAGTATATCTTTATTTTTTTTGAAGACCGTAGTATAACTTTATGACTTACGAATAATAAGCTAGATTTCAGTCATATGCTATGGAGTAAATTCTTTAGAGCAAATGTTATAACATGACTAGTTGCCCCCAATAATCTGACACAATTAGAACTTGTTAATGGATAACATGCCCTATCTTATTTGTGACCACAAGTTAATAAGAATGTGCCCCAAGTTGGCTTCAGAATTGGAATAGAGATCTCAATTATTGGGGAGCGTATCTCATCAACTCTTGGCATCATCCGACCCGATCTCCCAGCCACATTTGCATCCTCTCCTCGTGGGAAGCTCGCCGTGCAATGCATCATGGGGACAGGAACCAGCTGCGCACGTGCGCGCCCGGGTGAGGCCACCTTGCATGCTCCCCAGTGATAAACAAGAACAAGCCTCATTTTTTTTCTTTTTCTGTTTGGAGCGTACAGTGCTTTACCCAAGCACATCCTTGGCCAGAATATAACCCAGCAGTTGACGTGCATAGCATGCCGTATTTAGGCCGCGTGCCTCTTGTTCGTTTGTGCCTAGCTAATCCTAAGTGGCCAACTTCCCTTCCTTCGCTTCTTCTTTATTCTTCCTAAAAATCATGAAGGGGCTCAAAGGGGGACTCCATTGTTCGAATGGCGGTAGGAGGACTTGAGCCCCGTCCACCCCATCGCTAGCCTACTACATTGAAAATTTGCAATCGATCTATGCCACGGTCCAAGCCGGTCTACCTCTCTGCTCATGGAGGATTGATGGAGGCATGGCGCCAAGTCGTCCACGCGATTACACTTCAGGTGTCCAATCTCCGATCTGGACAGCTCTCGTTTTAGGCACAGTTTTTTTTATCCAACTGTACGTCTGGCTCCGCCGCCCTACCTGAGCCTGATCGATCGGACAGGGGCACATCAGGGCATGACGACAACCTTTTCCGCCGCCCGTGACTAGTGAGTTCTGTCGTGGTCACGCGTGACGCATCGCGCACCATGGCCGAGCACGCCGTGCTGCCGACTTGCCCGGCCTCATGCCCTACGCGCGCGCACGGCCGGCGGCGGATCGGATCGGAGTTTCGGATAACCTCAGCTGGCCCGAAAGGAAGCCGACGAGGTGGTGGCAGATCAGATTTAGCCTCCGATCCGATCGAGCATATGCTTTGCGCGTCGCGGTGGGGAAGTTATCATTTATTACTACCGCTTGCGTTGGTTGCAGAGGATTCGTGGGACTTTGGGTTGCGATCAGCCGACCATGGCCGCCTTTTTCACCGTCTCCATCCATCTACCTGTTGGATGGATCCGTTTCTATGTATGTAGAGTTTTTTAAGTGGGTTTTAGGTCTTCTTCCGTCCGGTGTGTTTAGAGTAGTCCCAACCCTCCACCTCAGCTGATGTCCATAGCATTAAATAGATTGCCATATAACAAAATGCTGAGGTGGCTAAAGAGTTAACAAGAAAAAAGAGGGGAAAACAAATACATCGTTTCTCATGCACGATCTGGTTTCGGCACGGTATCCAAGCAAAGAAATCGCAGAGGTAGTGTTGGGAAACAAGACGATTTCTTCATCACGTGGTTTGTGGGATCCATAGGGTTTCATTCACCGCAGACCTCCGCACGATGCACGTTGAGTTCCCCGTGGCCGGCCCGAGCCTCACCCCTGACCTCCCCGCGCCACCCCTCGACATTGCTATGGCCACGCGTTGCTCGCCATACTACTAGAAAAATGACCTTTCATCCCTAGCCTTAGTATCGGTTATTTTTGGATCCGGTACTAATGTTAGCATTAGTATCGGTTCCAAAGTTGGGAGTCCCCGGAGGCCCTCTAGTACCGGATGGGCTTACCCACTGGTACTAGAGGCTTCTTCCGCGCCTACCTCGAGGATTTAGAACTTTTTAGCTATCTTCCTCTTTCTCCTGCCACCGCACAGCACTACGCAGTGCCTTATCTCCTCCGATCCCTTCCTCCTCTCCTCTCTTCCACATAGCACAGCGCCCTCTTCTCTCTCCTCCCGCTCCTCTTCTCTCCATTTTTCTCGCCATCCTTCTTTTCCCTCCCACTCATCTTCTCCACCAGTGACCGGCTCCCTCCCTCCCTCTAGTGCGCCCTCTCCCTTGGCTTCCCCACACCTCCCCCCTTCGGTCGCCCCTCACCTCGTGCCTAGGGTGAGGAGCACCCGCGGGTTGAGGCGCGGCGGCGGCAGCGGTGGCAGGATGGCGCACAGCAGGGGCGCGCGGCGGCGGCGGCTTAGTGGCGTCGTGGGATGGCGGGATGCGTGCAACAGCAAGATGTGCGCCCCTCCCTCTCTCTCTCTAGATCTGCAGGATGCGGCGGAGGGGGCCGGGAGGAGGAGGAGGAGGAGGCGGCGGCGAGGGCGACTGGAGGGAGAGGGGGCTGGGAGGAGAAGGAGGCCAGAGCCGGAGCTGGCAGCGGGGGTGGAGGGAGGAGGAGCCGGCGGGGGTGGGGGCGGCGGCGGGGGCTGCCAGTTGGGAAGGGGGTGGGGGGAGGAGGGGCCGACGGCGGGGGCTGCCGGCGGGGAGGGGCGGCGGGGGTGGGGGGCGGGGCTCGAGGAATTTTGATTTTTTTTTATTTTTTAATACCCTCTGGTACCGGTTATTCCAACCAGTACTAGAGGGTACCGCCCTAGTACCGATTGGCCAGTACTGGTTGGCCAACCGGTACTAGAGGGGAGTTCCCAACCGGTACTAAATCCACCTTTTTCTAGTAGTGCCACCACGCGCTCGCCCCGCGGCGTCCTATCCCTGCGCCCAGTTTGTGTCCCGTTGTCGTGTGTGCCTCCCATCGTCGTCACGCAATGCACCCTGTCAGATCTGGCGCAGGATGGTGGAAGAGAAGGGGCGCCACTGGCCGCAGCCATGCCCGACTGCCCGTAGCACCCGCTGCCGCACAGCTCGGCTCTATGGCCTGACCGCTGTCGTGTCCCGACCACTGTCGGCATGTTGCTCGCGGCCACGCGAGGGCGCACACCCGACCGCTGCGCGTCACCTGACTGCAGCGCTGCCCGCCTCTGGCCTTTTGCTGTGCATGGCCGTGGCCACATCCTGCGGCTAGCCACATGCACAACTCGGTGCCCCGGCCGCCCAGGTGGAGACGCCCGCCACGCCTGGTAACACCCTAATTTTCAATTTTTGCATGTTAATAAAAATTGTTAAAATTTGCTAGAATTTAATTGCTTTTGTTTAAGGATTTAAGGATTTTCTAAGATTTTATTTAATTTCTTAGGCATTTAAATCTTTTCTAAAAGAAGTTAATGAATCATAGAAGTTCATTGTTGCATTCATGCTGGTGCATTGATTTCGGTTGTTTGAATTCAAATTTGTATTTGAATTCATGTTTAAATTTTTTTTAAGCAATAGGAAAAACCTTTCCTTTTTCTTTCTTTTTCTTCTCTCTTCAGCCCGCTTCCCTTTTCGGCCCAGCCCGCAGCAGCACCTCGCAAGACAAGCCGGCCCAGCTTGGCCTAGCTCCCGCGCCAGCCCCGCACCACGCCGGCCGCGTTCGCCTCTCCCGCTGACGCCCGGACCCACCTGTCACCTACTCCTTCCGCTCGCCCTCACCCGAGCCAGACTCGAGCTCGAGTCCGTGCCACATGCACGCCCACCTTCCGCCTTGGGCCCGCACGCCTAGGCCGCCTCCCGGGCTATAAAACCCTACCGCTGCCTCCGAAGCCCCTCTCACTAAACCCTACGCCCTGCTGCCTTGAGCTCCAACGTCGCAACCCTAGCCGCCGCACGAGCTTGAACCCACCACTGTCGCCTTTCTGTCGACGAATCACCGCCGGGAGCACCGCGAGGAGGTGAGGAAGCCGCCCGTGGAGATCACGTGCACTCCCGTGCCCCTCTTCGCGTGCGAGAGCTCGCCAGAGCTCGCCGTATCGCCGCCGAGCCGCCGAACTGAGCCGCATCTCATCCTCGTCGCCGCAATCGAGATCCTCGACCTCCTAGATGTGTTCGCAAGCCTTTTAGCTACCTCTAAGGCCAGATTGTGTCATGAATGGTGGCCAAACGCTCGTTTTTGAGCGAATTCCGACGAGATCGTCGTCCACCGCCGTCGCGCGTCGCGTCTCCTGCGCCCGTCTTGTTCCATTTGACCATAGCTGCCCGATCACGATCCAGCGGCCTAGATCGGATCTGATCGGAGTCAATATCAGTCAACCCGAGCCGCGCGTGCCATTCTTGCTAAAAGCCCCCGCTGTTTTCTCTTTTTGCACTCGAGGTCTTGTGCAATTTAAAAGTAATTAGATCTATGTCCTTTTTCATCTGTTTTAGCCCCTATCTTTTATAGTTTTTTTACCCGCCATCCTAGATATGCTCTTTTACACGGTAGACCTTTGGTTTATATGTATAATTAGGCTTTAGCCCTCGATTTCTTTAAGTTTAGCCCCTAAAAGTTTAGTTTTCTCGCAGTTAAGCCCCTGAATCTTGTTTAGCTCATACCTTTAGCGTTTTAAATCCGTTTTAAGCGATTCTTACGCCTATGAGATTGTGTTGATGCATAGATCAGTTTTATGGTCTTGTTTTATTCTGTTGCTACTGTTTGATGTAATATTTTCTTATTTTTATTTCTTTGTTTATTTATATGTACTTGTTTGATGCGCATAGAAGGATCGCCGTTCGAGGGATTCGAAGAGCAAGGCTTTGAAGACTTTGAGTAGCAAGAGCAAGTTTAGGAAGGCAAGTCATGCCCTTGATCATAATTTGATCCGATGCAACCTTTACTTTCATGTTCAATACACATATGCTATGCACTTTAAGTATATAAATATGATGGGTCCTATAAAAGATGTGCCTAGCTATATCCCTACACCTTGATCAACCTGGGTTTACTTTACTGTTGGGTAGTTCTTGCTTAGTTGCTCTAACCGGGTACGGTGGTATTAATGAATGTTTAAACTTATTTTATTTATGTTATACCTTCCATTAATACAAGATCATCTATGCTTAATTGGAACATGGAGAACCACCCGGAAAAATAGTGCAACCACAAGAACTACATGGCTTTGGTCTTGGCTAATTAATTAGAGACTCTAGGATAATCTTACCGAAAGGGTAAGAGGGGAGGCGTTGATGAGGTATAGCCGGGCCCTCAAGCTGATCTGCTCTATGGTAGTTTCATAGTCTGGAGAGAGGTTTATGCTCTGCGTCAACCTAAAACTTGGGCGGATTACTACTTACTAGGGAATCTTTGTAAAGGCCTTGTAGCGTCTGTATGCAATCACACCTCGGAAGTGTGGTATTGTGCCTGGCCCGCACAACATGGTTGGGTCTAAAGTTCTTTTGAACTTTTACGTGACTTGTGGGTAAATATGTACAACCTCTGTAGAGTGTAAAACTGTTATAACAGGTGCTCACGATCAAGAGCGGCCTGGACCCTCACATGATTAATTTATCGGAAGTCGAATTAAGTTGTTGTTATTTATTGTTGTTATCTTTATTTATGATCATGCTTAATGTGGGTGGTATAAACTTATATTTAGTAAATGCTAATAAAACTTGACCAACCAATTAAAATGCTGAAGTGCTATTAAACCATAGCCTATCCTTGCATAGCCTTACACTACACATTCCTCACGCTCACTGATTATCAACCATAAGTGTACTCGCCCTTGCTAAAAGTGCTGCTCAAACCAAGTCAACATTGAAGAAGTTCTTCAAGACTTTGAGAAGTTCTAAGCGTACGTGTGGCCCCAGTTAACTACATGTGGAGTCGTCATCATCGTTGGAGTTCCGCTGCTAGAATAAAGACTCATTTTGCTATTCAAATTAAAGACTATCGGTCATGTAATAAATATAATACTCTCTTTACGTTATGGCACTGTCTATGGTATTTCCTGAAGTTGTTGTATGTGTGAAATTTGATCCTGACGCACATATAATTTATTCATCTAATTTTATCTAATTTTGCTTTTAAAACCGGTGTGACAGCCTAACTGCAGGCAGCCGTGACCGCGCTAGGCCTCCCTGCCACCGTCACGCATGGCCTGCACTGCTGCCCGCCCAGCTCGATGCCACGGCAGCCAGAGCGGACGTCGCCGCCCTTTGCCTGCTGGCTCGCAGCCGTTGTGCTGCCGGTGAGGATTGGGTATTTGGGTGTTCGCATGGGAGGAGCACGGGAGGGAGGGGAGAAAGAGGATGGTGGATAGCGTTGATTGCGTGGCATAGCTGAGGAAACTGTGGGATGGAACTTATCGTGTCTTCGAGCAATGTCAAGCTGATTTGGCGGTGTAGAAACTGGTCATCCACACTTCGGGTTGGGACTACCCTTACTCGATGATCAGAGCTGGTACAATTCACCTTTTTTAAATTAAATTCCGCACCATATTCTCTAAACTATTATTGGAGCCTAATTTTCGTCCCTAAACTTCAAAACCAGATTATTACTTGCAAATATCTTGACGAGGTTGTTCACCCAAAAATACATGTCCAGCTCAAATTATATTTTTAAAAAGAAAAGTAATGGACGCCATATATGTAAAAGTAAAGAAAACCAGATTATTACTCTGGATGATTTTTTTTATACATAAAAGGGTCTTATTTTTGGTTCTTTAAGTTAAAGTTTAGTCCGTGTCACATCGAATATTCGGAGGCTCAACTAAGTTGAAGGCTGAACAGCTATTGACCCTTTCTTCATTGAGAGGCCATTATTAGGTTGACTCCACCCTTTGGAGTAGTAGACTAGTAGTTGAATAGATAATTGCAAGGCTCATGAATCGAACCAAGGACCAGTAGGCTCCAATAACTCTGAGATGAAAACACTTATTACATCCCTAAGCTTCAGGACAAAGAAAAAACAAATTTAAGTTGACATATCAAGAAACACGTCTTTTTGCACAAGATCTAACCACAGGAATTTGAAAGAAAAAGGTTGAAGCCCTGCAAACAATTCCATTCCAAAAGCTACTCGAAAAGAAGAACATGAGGGGATGATTGGATTATATTGCTTCAGAAGATAAATGGAACTATGACACTATCTGATTATTACTAATTGGAGGCTCCTTTTGAAGCCTCCAGGTGAAGCCACCTAGGATTCCTAGGTGGACACTCTAGAAAAAGAGAGAAATCCTAAAAATACTCACAGAAAAAACAAAACATCCGATCATCAATCGGTACACTCAAATCATCATAGCCATTGGATCTATTATATTTTCTAAAAATATTACCCACATATGCCACTATAAAAATAGCCTAAAGGAACCCCCTAAATCTATATCTAAATTACCTACCTCTAACATTATATAAAATCAACTAAAGTAACCCCATAATCTTCATCAAAATTACCCACTCATGCCATTATAAATAGTATTTAAAATAACTCCCTAAATTTGCAACTAAATTGCAAACCACTAATACTTAAAAAACTTAAAGTTACCCCATAAATTTGCATCTATATTACCCACATATGCCATTATTAAAAATAACATGAGGTCACACTACATTTGAATCCAATCACCTTAATTAAAAATATATGGCAATATATAAGTCTAAATCATCTATTTCTTACACTATTGGTAATGATATAATAACTAAGGTATATACGCATGATGTGTGCGTCATCATTTATAAAGATATAGAGCAAGTGATGAGAATATAGGTTTCTATGTTAAAATTACAGCTCAAACTTAGAGTCCATTAAACAAATTCAAGCACAGACTTGCGATGCAAAGTGAAAAGTTAAAGATTATAAATATGGATGAAAATATTATAAAGTAATTAGTAACTAAAATCTATCACAATCAGACAATCGAATGAATATAATAAGTATATATCTATATAAGTATTGTTTTTGAATATTTAACAAATGGGATGTAGCTCATTGTAACAGTTTTGTAGCAATGTGGTCTCATTTTTTTTTCATTGGAGACTCCACATTAGTTCTCACGAGACACGCTAGAAAAAAAAAGAAAAATCCTAAAAATTCTCAAAAAAATCAAAAATATCAATCATCAATCATGTAAACTATAATAATGATAGTCATTAATCCATTATATTTTCTTAAAAGTTAGCCACCACTATCATTATGAAAATATTTAATATAAACTGTAATTCTGTATCTAAATTACTGATGTTGGCCATTATAAAAAATAATCTAAAGTAACCTAAGAATCTTCATCCAATTTACTCATACGTATCATTATAAAGTATAATTTAAAATGTCATTCTAAATTTGTATCTAAGTTAACACATAAAGTAAACGCCTAAATCTTAATCTAATTATCTTCATGTGCATAAATGTCCAAAAGTAAACTAATATATGATTCTAAATGACCTATTTATGTCATTGTTAATGTAGAAATACTAAGCTAAAGTATATACATATGATGAGTATCACCATTTAGACCATTTATACATGTATGTGAGAAATTGATGAAAAATAATGATTTTTATACTAAACACAATGTATGGAGGTGCGATACAAAATAAAAAAAGTGTGAATGTGGATCAAAAAGTTTATAGAGTAATTACTCCCTCCATCCTAAATTACTATTCGTTTTAGCTTTTTCTAGATACATAGCTTTTATATTACTCTATAAACCTCTAGGTGCATATCAAAAGCTATTTATCTAGAAATAGCCAAAATGAATAGTAATTTGGGACGGAGGGAGTACTAATTAAAAATCAATCACAACTGGATAAAGATAAATATATATCTATATGGGTATTATGTTGAAGCATTGAAAAAATGAGAGAGTAGTAGGTAACCAATTTTAATTATTAGTAAGGAGTTTAATTTCAGATTTAATAGGTTTAAAAATATTAGCCCGTGCGAGGAGCACGGATTTATGGACTAGGTAAACTCATAGTAAAATTAGCGAGGACATCATTTGCCATTTGGTAGCTCTGGTCGTGGTGAACATAGCAATTCTGGGAGGTCACCGGATAATATTACATTCTGGTCTCGCATGCACGGCGAGCTGCATTTGCCTTGGTGAAGCCAGAAAAAGGTCAAGATTTTTTTAATGCCATCGATACTCGGTTGATGCACTGTAAACACCACTACAGTTTCCTAGAAAAAACAGGTGGGATGGGGGCTGGCTATTAGACTGAGACTTAGGAAAATGAAGGACCAACAGAAAGGGACAAATGATTCCTGAAAAGCCCTTGAACTTAAACTTAGCAACAGAAAGGAACTTGATGAATTTATTAGCAAGTAGCTTGTGTGGACGACATGAGCCCAACCACCTGCATACGTACTTGCTGGTGGTGGAAATGTACATGAGGACGAGAGGACCTTGCCCGCTGTTCAGCTGTCGCGGGTCATGGAACAGCTTGTTTAGTGATTTAATGGAATTAAGAACTAAATTATTGCAGAGGAAGTGTATACTCCCTCGAGAAGAAGATTTTCTTTTGACTGAATCCTTTCCTCCAATAATTCTCAAAAAAGGAATAATCCTTCACTTATGTCTCAATTTCACAACAAGATATCTTATGATAATTTCTTTTGGCCTTTTAGCCTTGAATTAAAGGTATTCTGGAATGCATATCAATTCCTCATCACACTATTTTTTACAAACTTACAATATAAATGCAAATACTTGTATATATGCACAGTCACTCCTCACCTTACCTCTATGAGTATATGAACTGGAACGATATAGATTTTGAGACGGATAAAGTCATTGACTCATTACGAGAGACTGTTTTTCACTCTGTGATAACCAAACATTTCCCAACAGTCGCTAAAAGACCCGTGCCATATGAGGTTGTATAAAGCACGCAACGCAAGCACCATTGGCATCTAGCATTTCCACAGCGATTCTTCTGGAGAGGACTAGGACAAGTCATCTTACCTACGGAGTATCCATCATCTGGCTGAACAAAAGAAAACGGCCTCATCGTCGTCTCCATCAGTGGGCCAAAAATAAGATGCTTCTGTCGCCGTCGGCCTGTTCCTACATGCAAACGGCACCAAGCACTCCAAGCCACGTTGAAAGTGCACCACTGCGAAGCCATTTTCGGGAATCATGGAGGGAAATCACGGCAGTGCCAAAACACAAGACGGGGAGAACTCTGATTCTTCTCAAGTGTTTTGCAAAACACTGCACTCCCTGACGGAATTCGAAATGCCTTTGCCTTTGCTGCAATGAACGTCTGGGAAAGACTGAACCGGATCGGTTTCGTGCGCGAAGTTTCGGTTTGCGCTTGCCAACCGTACAAGTTTTCGGCATCGGAACGGCGATGCTTTTGGATTGCAGAATGCATTTGGCCATCATCGTATGGGTGCGTTCCTTTCAGTCCAAATAGGTGCAGACAGGACACTTGGTTGGAACCGCGAAAATGAACGGTCCCAGGTTAGTGCAAATGGCTAATACTACATTGTTTGATAGGGCATCAGGTGCCAGAATTTCCCATCTCCTTGACAGGATGGAACGAAGAGAACACAGGACTCTGGGCTGATAGATTCTTGGCATAAAATCCCCTAGAAACTTTACAGCCTGTATAGATAGGGGGCCAAAAAAGTAAGGTACATAGTTCGGTCTCCTCCATGTGACGTGTGAAGAGAAAGAATCCAGAATTCCTTATATTTGAACTAAATCCTAGAAATATTCAGATTTCAGAGCATGAATCCTTATGCGTGATAACAATCACTACAAAATCAGTATCAGATTAGATGCTAGCAACTCTTTATTGGCCACTACATTAACAAGGTTCACAGAGTAATCGATTGCCTGGGATAATATTATATATGCTTAACAAAATCGAAAATAAGCGAATAATCTCCTAAAAATTTCTCAATCAGCGCATTTCAAAATCTATCGGATAATTGCGAATATACGACATATCTGGCGACCACAAGTTGACGCTCCAAGTTGGCTACGGAAGTGGAATAGACACCTCAATTATTGGGGGCCATCGTATCTCAAACCTTGGCAATCAGTCCGATCGCGCGGCCACGTCTGCGCACCCGCATCAATCAGGAGCTTGGCACCCCATGGTCGCATAGCATTAGCATCTTTCTTTGGGACAGGAAACTAGCTGCACACGTGCGTGCCCCCAGCCCGGTGTGATTAGCCCTCGCATGCTCCCTGGCCTGGCGACGAAACACGAGCACACAGCTGAGCTGGCTGTTGGGAGAAGACACAACTCCAGTGCAGTTCCTCCAAACTGACGAGCCACCTGAATCATCAGATCAGACCCCATGCAGTGATAACAAATACATTCCCAGTTACAGTCTGATTCACTGAAGACGAAGACACGGAGCTCTACTACTGTCGCACTGATCAATCTCGATCTGGGCAATAATGCTACAGCAAGCTATAGGAATTGGGTTAGTTTATGACACGTCCATCCATCCATGATCCATTATCCATGAACCTGATGACCTGATCCTGCTTACTCCTTTCGCGACTGAAGTAGGTTCGCTTTGTGTCATGATCGCCCAATGACCGAACCGAAAAGACGAGGCAAAAAAATAAAGAAAGAAAAAGCCCAGAGAGGGACAAAGATGCCACTTTATCTCCACACTTAGCGTCCGGTCACGCTCACACCGCAACCTGTTATCCCGGCCCGGTCCGGCAGGCCTCGCGATCGAGAGCGAGAGAGTTTGGTCGCGGTCGCGTCCTCGCCAGAAAGCAGCAGCCCGGCAGAGTGAAGGTGAGGTGAATGGTGATGGGTCGAGCATAATGTGCTTTGCTTATCTCGGTGGAGAAGCTGTGGCCGGCGATCTCGTCGGAGGAGGATTCAGCCGGCCGGGTTGCGATCGCCGGAGAGATCGTCGGATCCTTATTGCGCTGCGCCGCCTTTATACGGCGTCGTCTCAGTGCGTGATAGATTAGCCCGGTTTTAGGTATGTTTGGGGGCGCTTTAATTGGATGTGGCCAGGTTGCCCAGCCAGGAGCACGTACATGTGGCGTGATCGCCAGCTTTATCTTTTCTGGAAGTGTGTGTTTAGCGGATGACTAGGAGATGATCTGAGAGTGCACTACTCCACTGAGAAAAGTTACAAATAAAGCTGCCTTTGTGAGAAAAGGCTTCCCACTAGCGACGATCGAAATCAAGCATGTCTTTTGTGGCTTCGCACTAGTGATGAGTCATCTATGTCCTGTGTACAGTACCTGTGAGTCATGTTCGATCAGGTCTGCGTATAGGGGGTGAGCTTTAGAGATTCCAGTACAGTGCTGTGGAAGCTCTACAAGGCAGCTCACACATCCATGTATGTGGTGCTTCCTTCCTGAACTTTCCTTGCAGCTTTGAACGACGTTCAAGCTAGCTTTTCAAACAAGCATCATCGTCAAGCCTTTTGTTTTGGACTGTCAGTCGGCCGGCCGGACATGCGGGGCTCGTGTTACTGGCCCGAGGATGCATGACCAGTGGGAAGCGATTTTCTGCTCTGCAGGTTAAGTTCCCGTTTCGCGCGATGATGGGGCAGTAGTGCTGTACAGCACTGCAACTTCCGCGTTTTGGGCTAAAACTTGGGCCTCTTTCGTGTACATGAGTACACACTTTTTTTTTGGTGGATGCGCCAACAGCAGCATGTGGGCTGCAGCCTACACAGGCCCACAAATACTACTTCCATTTCTTTTTTAAGTTTTCGCTTGGGCATCATCGGCAAACACTTGTTAAAACTTGGTGAAATGTTTAAATATGAGATCACAAATGAGCAAAACATATGTAATGATCACAAGTTTAACAATAAAAATAACTCCTCGTCTCCGGCACTAGTTCCGGCACTAGTTCGATCCGGTTCGGTGGAAGTCAAAGTAGGAAACCTGCATCGAATATCAGCTAAAACATGGCCTTGTTTGACCGCCAGCCCTCATGCACAGAATAATGCACAGTAACAGCGGAAATGGCAGGTTTATTTGTTTCCCTCCAACGTCTCATGGCAACACTGTACTAATGTTTTTGAGCTCTGTGGAGGCTAGCTGCTAGCTTTTGGAGAATAGATGGGTTATTAGAGAGTTGGAGGCGAAGACGCACCGGCGGCTCTGCATGTTTAGCAATTAATTGGGAAATGGCTCTTGAACTGTTGAACATTTATACCACACAGACACAGTTCATCCGATTTTTGCCTTCCCAACAACCATGCATCCATATGCTCTGAACGAAGTTCTGTTTCTGAATTTTTTTCAGAGAAAATGTTTCAGGGAGCGGAAGGAACCAGCAAATGTGTGCCTCTTCATGCGTTCATGATCTCCACTTGCGTAGGGCTTTCGTGCAACTGCCAACTTAATTGAATATGTAAAATGTGTTTCAGGGAACGTACGTGTTTATTAGCGCGCGGATGACTAGGAGTCTAGGAGAAGATGATCTGAGACTACACTACTCCACCGACAAAGTGAAAGACGCCTTTGTGAAAAAGGCTTCGCACTAGCGGCGATCGAAGCGTGTTTTTTGTAGCTTTGCTCTAGCGGTGAGTGATCTACTATGCATGCATTTCGTGCGTGCTTCCTGAACTTTCCTTGCAGCTTTGATCGAACTAACGACGCCCAAGCCTGCTTTTCCAACAAAGCATCATCGTCTTTTTTTTCGTATTCACGCAGGAGAGCTGGGTATCTTTGTATTAAAAAGATGATGTAAAAACTTAGTACAACGCGGGCCGTCCGGACGCACGCAAACGGTTAACAGTTTGTTAGCTATTACATGAGAGATCAACAACCGTTTAGAATAAAAACGAAGCTCAAGATGACACTATCCTGTTCCCTGAACTTCTGCTGGTGCCGGCCAGCCGAGGGTGGCAAGATGTTTGGCACCAGCTGCTGACCAAAGAATGGCTTCCTCGATGATCTGTTGTAACAGCTGCGCTGGCTGCATAGGAGGCGCTTTGCTAAACACCCTGTTGTTGCGCTCTTTCCAAATCTTCCAGGATACAAGCATTAAGCTGGAGTCAAGTCCTTTCCTCCGTGTAGCGTTTAGACCGTGTCTCATCTGAAGCCACCATTCAGTTAAATTTGTGTCTCGATTTGGCGTCGGACTGGGAATGTGCAGGATGGAACTGACAAGATACCATAGCTGTTGTGTGTACGAGCAACGAGCGAACAAGTGGTCAGCATCTTCTAATTCCTGATCACATAAGGCGCATGCGGTGCTGTCCTGTAAACCACGATGATGGCGTCTGGCAGCTGTCCACAGGCGATCTCTGCAGGCTAGCCACATGAAGAAGCGTACCTTCATTGGCGACCAGGCTTTCCAGATCAACTTACCTGCAGGAGAGGTTTGTGATCCAATGAAGAATGCTCTGCACGCAGATCTTGCCGAATAAACACCCGTGGGCTCCCATCTCCAGGTGATAACATCCTCTAAACCAAGCCTTAACTGAATATGCTGCAGTTTGTGCCAAAGGTGCACATACTGATGGATGGCCGGCACTGTTAACCGTCCGACAACGTCCGAAATCCATTTCTTATCCTGCATAGCTTCAGCCACTGAGCGTCTGTTTCCGAGTCTAGGCCTGACGAGGTTGCAAAGATCAGGGGCGATGGAGCATGGCGATGAATCACCATTCCATCTGTCAATCCAGAATAAGGCAAGGTTACCATCCCCCAGCTGCACCTGGATCGAAGCCTGGAACATCTTCTGAAGCACATTGTCATTGCCAAACTGGAGTGTCAGGTTCCTCCAAGGTCTATCAGGATCGGTTCTTTTTAACCACATCCATCTCAATCTCAGGGCATAAGAAGAATTCCTGAGATCCGTTATACCAAGGCCTCCCAGTTCCACTGGTCTGCATCATCATCCAAGCCTTTGTCTTTTTTTGACTGTCGGCCGGACATGAGGTCCTCGTGTTGCGGCTGGAAGACGGCCGATGCGAAGCGACTTCCATGAGGTGGAATTCGAGCAAGGGAAGCAACATGAGAGCTCGCAAGCAAGCCCACGCTCTGATGACTAGCACAGGCGCGTTCGTTCTCCTTTCAGATCGATCAGCCCTGCCCTGCTGTCCGTCATGTAGCACAGTTCCAGGATGGGATCAAATGGCGCTAGTGCGTTAGCTGAGTGCCGCCGAATTAGGCGATTGAGTCTCGGAATTCATCATGTCAATTTTCTTCCCTGCAGGTTCCGTTTCGCGCGATGAGATGGGGAAGACAGCACAACTACTTCCGGGTTTGGGCCGATACTCGAGCATCGGGCTTCTTTTGTGTAATAACCCGCTGTAGAGATTTGTTCAAGGTGGCCCACATATCTTGGGCTACTGCATGGAGGCCCACATATATATTTTCATTTCTTTTCAGTTTTCACTTGGGAGGAACAAAGATTGTAACAACGTACGTGTTAAATTTAGTACTACAGCTTTCATCATACACACAACTCTGTACAACTTTATGAGAATATTGCTAAATAATTTATGCACATAATGTTAGGCAAATGATATTTATTTGAATACAAATGATATGGAAAAAATTAAAAGAAAAAAATGGAAAAGAAAAAAGTACTCGCGCGTACTGCGCGGTCCGGCAGCAGCACCACCAACCAGAGCGCGTGGGCAGTGAGCCCTCCGGCGGCAGCAGCACGTGGCCTCGCGCGCCAGGAAGACCGCTGGCGCGCGCAGGCAGAACCAAGATTGCGCATCTATAACAGGGACCGTGATTCCAATTCAGGACCTCAATTTCATCGGCAAACACTACAACTTGGTGAAAAGGTACAGAACCATATCAAAGTTAGAACCTTATAACATTAAAACATAAGTAAACAAGGCAAGCCAAAGGGTAATCGGTTCGGTGCCAATGCAAGAAGGCAGATAGGAGAGATCTGCATCGTCGTATATTAGCTCTTCTTTAGCTTGCGGTGCACCTCCAGCCTTCATGCGCAGCATAATGTCTAGTGGCAGTGGAAATGGCAGGTTTATTTGTTTCCCTCCAACGTCTCATGGCAACAGTGTACAAATGTTTTTGAGCTCTGTGGCAGCTAGCGGCTATCTTTGGGGAATGAATAATCCGGCTCTGCATGTTTACCATTTAAATTGGGAAACGGCTCTTCAATATATACCACACAGTTCATTCTTTTTTTGCCTTGCACCCAACCATCATGCGTCCATAATTCCATATGCTCTGAAGTTCTGTTCCTGAATGTTTTGCCGATAAAATATTTCAGGGACCAGGAGGAACAAGCAATAATTATTGTGTGTCTCTTCATGCGCTTTCCATTTGAGTATGCCTTTTGTGCCAACTGCCAACTTCAAGATGTAAAATCTACTCCTTCCCTTTCAAATTATTATGAGTCGTTTTGATTTTTCTAGGTTCATGTCATAGCATATGAGTATACGACTGAGGATCCAACCTCAAACAATAAACATTTCTTATAAAAAAACACTTGCAGTTAATTTTGGTAATTTGTCCGGAAAAAATAGAATGAATCAGTCTAGTTCATTGACTTCCCAGGACCAAGCTATGGACTATGGTGGTGTGACTGTAAATTTATGACGCTTGCGTTGTCTAATAAGTACATACTACGCATTTGAAGTTCTTCCATTACCTAACAAAAGTACATATACATACAAGAATGAACAGAGCTACTGCCGCGAAGGAGAAACAGAGCTTGTCTGGAGAACTGGCATCAGTGAAGGCAACGGTATGTGCACGACTGCACGTTGTCTTTTTGTTTCTCTAGAGAGAAATTGAACAAGCATCTGGATGAACACATTTGTCTTACATTTCAGTTTGCATTCATCCGAAAAGGCTAATAATTCCGAACTTGATGAAAAACAATATTTTGATCAAAATGAGCAATGCTCCCACAAACAACCAGAAAAGTACTATTACTATAACATAACGGCTGCCACGGTGTTTCCTAGAGCTTACCCTACCGGCAACAGAGTTGGCTGTGATAAAGTTGCTACATTGCTGCACTGACTATCACCATAGTCTCTCCCTGTCAATTCAGAGGAGCAGAAGCTATAGGTGAACGTCGCAGGCAAAGATGATGTGCCTCTAGCGACGGCTGCGTGTATATATAGCACAAGGTTACACGGGGGCATAACAAACAGATATGCATGTGCCGATCTCCTAGCTGATTACAACAACTTCCAACAACCTTATCTAACCGGCCATGATCTGTTTGTTATGGTTAGTTACAAGATAACTCAACAAATGTCTATCTTATCTATCTAACAGCCTCCCTCAATTTCAACGTGTCCATGTTGAGATTGACTTTGAAGTTTTCAACTTGGCGGACAGGAAGAGCTTTGGTGAAGCCGTCGGCTATTTGATCCTTCGTAGAAACAAACCCAATGTCCAATAGTTGCTTCTTGACTCGATCTCGAACAAAGTGATAATCAACTTCAATATGTTTAATCTTGCATGAAAAACAGGATTACTAGACAAATATGTGGCACCCAAATTATCACACCACAATTTTGCAGCTCTTGGACTCTTGACACCGATCTCTCTTAGCAAAATCTGAACCCACATGACCTCAGCTGTGGCATTAGCAATCGCCTTGTATTCTGCTTTTGTGCTTGATCTAGAAACAGTTGGCTGTTTCCTAGCACTCCATGATATTAGATTATTTCCCAAGAACACTGCAAATCCTCCAGTAGATTTTCTATCATCTATACATCCAGCCCAATCAGCATCTGAGAATGCACTGACTAAAGTAGAGGAGGACTGGTGAATTTTAATCCCTAGGCTAGTGCACTGCCGAATATATCTTAGTATCCTTTTTACTACTTCCCAATGGCATGTGGTAGGAGCATGCAAGAATTGACATACTTTGTTTACAGCAAAAGCAATGTCAGGTCGTGTCAGTGTAAGATATTGCAGGGCGCCAACTATACTCCGATACTGGGTTGCATCATTCACACCTAACGGAGTACCCTTATATAATGACAATTTTTCACTGGTAGATAAAGGTGTAGTGACCGGTCTACATTCTGACATTCCTACCTTCTTGAGTAAATCACTAGCATACTTGTCTTGGGTGAGCAGTATACCATCGCGTACCTTTGTAACCTCTATACCGAGGAAATAATGGAGGGGCCCAAGATCTTTTAGTGCAAACTCCTCCTTGAGATCCTTGAGCAATGCAACGGTGGCCTGTTCATTGGAGCTAGCAACAATAATGTCATCCACATAAACTAATATAAACATTGTTATGCCTCCCTTGCTAAAGAAGAAGAGAGAGGTATCAGCTTTAGATGCTAAAAACCCGAGACGAAGAAGCTTTTCACTGAGGCGAGAATACCATGCTCACGGAGCTTGTTTGAGACCATACAAAGCTTTGTCTAGCCGACACACATAATGAGGATGAGCTGGATCCTCAAAGCCTGGAGGTTGATGCATGTATACTTCTTCTTCTAGCACTCCATGGAGAAATGCGTTTTGTACATCAAGTTGCCGAAGCGACCAACCACAGGAGACAGCAAGTGACAAAATAATGCGAATAGTAGTGGCTTTAACAACAGGACTGAAAGTATCTTCATAATCAATTCCATACCTTTGTTTGAATCCCTTGGCCACCAGACGAGCCTTATATCTGTCAAGAGTTCCATCTGACTTTCTTTTTATTTTATAGACCCATTTGCAACCGATAACATTGCGGCCTTTTTGAGGAGGAACAAGATGCCACGTTCGATTTTTCATGAGAGCTTCATATTCAGATTCCATAGCTTGGTGCCAATTCCTGTCATGCAGTGCTTCATCTAGAGAGGATGGTTCACCAGTAGATGTGAATAATCCATACCTTACTGTGCCATCTGTGTACTGCTTTTGCTTGCGAATACCACGCTGCAAGCGCGTGATAGGACGGCCGGTTGCTGCAGCAGGGGACGTATCCGCGGTCACTGCAGTCGTGGGCGCAGAAGATCCGGGCGGCGCAGACGTGCCGGCAGCAGGAGTCGATCGACTGGCAGGTGGCGCGGATTCGCCCGTCACAGCAGACGCAGCATCCGTGCAGGGGCCAGCGAGTTCCACTCGCCCGGCCGGTGGCTCTCCTGCCAGGGCGCCGTGAGGTCTGCCAGCAGGGCTGTGGCCCGCTCGCTCGGCCGATGGTGCTCCCGCCAGGACACCATGGGTCCCGTCAGCAGGGCCATTGCAGGGAGATTCCCTGGCAGCAACGACCGGCGGATCAACGGCCTGTGGTTGATCACGGACGCTGGATGGATGCTCCTGGAACCTGTACAAAACATCAGAAGGCACACTGCACGGCGATTGATTAGCAAGGTCAGACAAATCATGCATGCGGTCATCAAAACTAGTGCCACCCGAGCCAGATGATGGTAGGAGAAGGATTTCCGGTCGTAACCGAGCTCCAGCATTGGGCGAAAGCTCTTGGAATGGAAAAACAGATTCATCAAAGACCACGTCACGAGAGATATAGACACGGCCTGAAGACACATCTAAACATTTGAAGCCTTTGTGAAGGTTGCTATAACCAAGGAAGACGCAACATTTGGACCGGAACTGAAGTTTGTGTGTATTGTATGGCCTGAGGTTTGGCCAGCATGCGCACCCAAAGGTGCGTAGCCATGTGTAGTCTGGTTTGTGTCCATGCAAACGCTCCAGGGGTGTAGAGAAATCAATGATCTTGCTAGGTAGGCAATTTATGAGATAAGTGGCGGTGAGGAAGGCTTCATCCCAGAATTTGAGGGGCATACATGCACGAGAGAGAAGAGCTAAGCCAACCTCTACAATATGGCGATGCTTACGTTCGGCAGCACCGTTTTGCTGGTGTGCATGGGGGCAGGACACTAGGTGGGTGATGCCGACCTTATTAAAAAAAGAATTGAGTTTTTGATACTCGCCACCCCAGTCTGTCTGGACAGACTTAATTTTTCGATCAAATTTTCGTTCTACTAGCTGCTGAAAATTATGGAATTTTTGAAACACTTCAGATTTAAATTTGATGAGATAGATCCAAGTAAATTTACTAAAATCATCAATAAAGCTGACATAATATTGTTTCCGCCCGACAGACTCAAGAGCGGGACCCCAAACATCAGAGAAAATAAGATCCAAAGGAGCACATGATCTACTAACAGACTCGGGATAAGGTAATTGATGAGCCTTGGCTTGCTGACAAGCATCACATACATGTGCTTTATTTGACTCAGGGACACAGGATAAATTATTATGACTAATGACATGCTTAACTACTTGGGACGATGGGTGACCTAGGCGTTCGTGCCACCTGGTCACAGACTCACGTGAGGATGCAAAAGCTTGTTTGGACGAAGCTGGAAGAGGGTAAAGCCCACGACGACATGGTCCCTTATGCAGAATTTTCTTGGTTGCCTTGTCCTTGATCAAAAAGAAGCTAGGGTGAAATTCAAATGAAAACATCATTATCTGAAGTGAAGCGATGAACAGAAACTAGATTTTTAGCAGCACTAGGAACATGAAGAATATTACGGAGCTGAAAAGTATGGCTCGGAGAGGCAATAGTTGAATGACCAACATGATGAATTGTCATACCTGATCCATTAGCGGTATGAATCTGGTCGCCTCCATTGTATTTTTCACGAGTGGCCAGCTTGGCTAGCTCACTTGTGATGTGGTCCGTAGACCCAGAATCGGTGTACCAGTTGGTGTCGACGTTGTAGCTTGTCGAAGCCGCTGCAGCATGTTTCCCTTCCGGCACGTAGTCCTCGTCGAAGCGGTACCAGCATTGCACCACGGAGTGGCCGGTCTTCTCGCAGACTTGACATATGACGCCCTTATCGCGACGATCAGTGGACGCGCTTGGGGAAGATCCGCTGCGACCACGGCCACGGCCACCAGGGGAGCCGCGGCCACGGCTAAAGCCACGCCCACCGCCACGACCGCGGCTGATGCCACGGCCTCGTCCACCAGAGCGCCCGGCAATATTTGCCGAGTTTTGCTCACCCCCAAGAGCCAGATTGGATCTAGCTTCAAAGGTGAGCAGCTGGGAGTAGAGCTCGTCGATGGACACCGATTCAATCCGCGTGGTGAGTGAAGTCACCAGGGATTCAAACTCCGGACCAAGACCGGCGAGAACGTATTCCACCAGTTCCTCATCGGAGAGTGCACGACCGGCCTCGATCATCTCATCACCAAAACCCTTCATCTTAGTGAAATATTCAGTGACGGACTGAGTACCTTTTTTTGTTGTGGCGAGCGCCATGCGTAGATTAACAACACAGGCTCGTGTTTGCGAGGCGAACAGCGCGGTGATGGAGCGCCATGCCTCGGCCGCCGTTTGTGCTCGAGCAGCATGGGCGAGGATGTCCTTGGAGAGTGCCGAGAGAAGGAAACTGAGGACCTGCTGGTCCTTAGCGTCCCAGTCGTCGAACACCGGGTTTTCAATCTCCCGATCTTCCTTGTCCTTAATGGTTTTTGGCGGCGGCTGCACGGTGTCGTCGAGGTGACCTTGAAGCGTGCCCCGCGCACAGCAGACCGAACTTGGGCGTGCCAGGTGACGAAGTTGGTGCGACCGAGTTTCTCGGTGATCACCGACGACGGGAACGGCGAGTTGGAGTTCTGATTGGAGGAAGACATGGCGTGGGGTTGGGAAAAAAAACTAGGCTCTGATTACCATGTCAATTCAGAGGAGCAGAAGCTATAGGTGAACGTCGCAGGCAAAGATGATGTGCCTCTAGCGACGGCTGCGTGTATATATAGCACAAGGTTACACGGGGGCATAACAAACAGATATGCATGTGCCGATCTCCTAGCTGATTACAACAACTTCCAACAACCTTATCTAACCGGCCATGATCTGTTTGTTATGGTTAGTTACAAGATAACTCAACAAATGTCTATCTTATCTATCTAACACTCCCAACTGATTTAATACCCGACTCACAAACATAGCCAACATGGTATCACATAACAACTGAAATATGGCCTCCTTTTGACATTGGAATCTCTGAATCCTTCACTCTTATTCTCGGACTACAAAATCACGCCTCATTTCACTAGTCGTAGAACTGAAATTCGGCTTTCAACACTGTCATCATCTACAGGGGCGGATCCAGGGGGGCTAGGGGCTGCAGCCCCTCCGAGAGTCTGATTTTATATGTAAAATACTATAGATAAAGCTTCAAATCATCATTAATCTCTAGCTCTAGCTCTTAATCTCTATTATTTAGCCTCCCCCCCGAGGTGTTCATCCTGGTTCCGCCCCTAATCATCGACACAGGCATATGTGCTGCCAAACCACCTCCAAGAAACAGGTAAACCACCTCCAAGAAACAGGTAATGGACAACCTTGTTCAATGTGAGGTGGTGTTTGGTTGGCGCAAATGTAACGCAATTTGATTACTGAAGTTAACGAATCCCATTACATATGTTTGGTTGCGGTGGTTTGTAATCAATTGACACTGTAATCGAATCCCTTACCTAAATAATATCTATACAAGCTTGTTATCCCTCCTCCCTTACTGTAATCATATATAACATCCACACCGTAATATGATTACGTTACCAGAGTGCAACCACACAAAGAGGGTAATCATCCATTCCACCACCAAATACATTGTAATCTGATTCCTCTACATTTACGTTACCTTAGCACGAATCAACCACTATCTGAAGGTTCTTGCGCCTCCCATCCGGGCATCAGTGTACCATTTTGTTTACTCCAATGTCCCAGGACAAACATTGCCATATGATGAAATAAAAAGGTTCATGGTTGTAAGTTACCGCTTTGGAAAGCTCCGTTCTTCTGGTGGCTACGATATTTATATTAGGAAACTAGCACGGAATTTTAGTACCAACTTATGAAGCTCATCCAATTTACACCCTGTTGTCATACCTTGTCGATCTGTTTCGTTTGGTGGTTGTCACAGGATCCACACTGTGGCATGGGATGCCGAATGAATATCATGGTGGCCAAGTTAGGTAGTGCGGCATATACGTCTCTCCAGATTCATACTTGGACCCTGGCACTGGTTTATCCTCTGAAACAGAACAATCTGTCACAAAACCCCCATGTACCACATAGATTAGGAACACACTAAAGAAACAAACGATACGATGAGTGCAACGAAACAGTGGGAGCGTGTTCGGTTTGAATTGACCCTTGCCTAAGCACAAGTGCACAACGACATTCGCAATGCAATTAACATCGTTTGTGTACTGCCCGTGAGCTGATGATACTGTAAAAACTTGACTGTAAAAATTTGGCTGTGTTAGGTTGCAAAGGCTGAAAATTTTCTTTTTAAAAAAAAAATATTACAGGTTCACCATTGCAACTAGTTCCAATCGGGGGCAACCAAATTTATGGACGATCGGATGGAAGCGTCCGTCTGGTTGATTCCTAACACCCTGTCCGTCCGTCTCGTCCCAAGTGTGTCCCCCTCCCCCGTTCTCTTCTAAACTTCAAGAACAAATATACATGACAAAGATTATGTGCAAAACTTTTACGCGGAAATTTATATGACAAAAAATTCATATATAATTATTTGCATGCAAAAAAGTTTGTGAACAAACTTTTGTGAAAAAATAGAGGGCAAATTTTTGGAAAACAAACATTTGGAAAAAAACTTTGAAGCAAAAAATTAGAAAACTCTAGGAAAGATGTGCTGAAAACAAAAGAAAAAAGAAACAAAAATTTGTGAGAAAAAGATTCGAGAAAAATATATAGAAGAAAATAGACAAAAATTTTTGGGAAAAAAAAGAAAAATAGTCTAGTGCCGCAGACAGCGGCAGGCGATCTCGCCTCGGCACTCCCGGCGGGGGACCTCATTGCGGATGCCCATGTGCCGCCGACGATGTCATCAGTGGGAGAGCTCACCCGGAGACCGCGCGCCGCCACTCCCGCGGAGGAGGCTCCTCGCTGCCCGGTGTCACTGCGCACCCCTGTTGACGCTCACTATTGACACACTTTTACCCTATTTATTTTCAATAATGATATGAATTTAATAACTAAACTATTAATTACACTAATAAACCAGTCATTTTCACATGTGCAACATATTGAGGATGTTCTGTTTTTGTAGAGAATTGGACATAAAAGTATATTTTTGGATGAAGCACTGAACAGGCATTGAACCAGACGAAGATGAAGGCCAACAGGCCTAGAAAGGGCATGGCCGATCGGCCTAGAGGAGCCCAGGCCGATCGGCCTAGGGTTCCCTTTAGTACCGGTTATTTCCCGTTACAAAAGACTCCCACCCCCTTAGTATTGAACTACCAGTACCGGTTGCGAAACCGGTACTAAAGGGGTTCCCAACCGGTACTAAATGTGGATTCCCTAGTAGTGTAAAGACCACTAAGGTTCCTCCACTTACTGGTTTATATTTTTAAAATTTGGATCTCTAGGTGTTTAGTGGCCAATAGAACTTCATCCTGATTTTCTTTCATCTCCTAATTTTTTTTCCATTTTGCGAAACAATTTTCTCCTTTATATTTAAGAATTTTATAGTTAATAGCCCCACGTTTGCATACTTAGTTTCTATAGTTTCCTATATTATTTAAATTTTATGTGCTTTTAAAATTCTAAAGTAGACTCTCTAGTTTTTTTGTAGTTAATAAGAGAAAATTTTCTTTTACTTAGTTTTCCCAAGCATTATTGAACATTGCATCATATACATGTTGTTTGCTTATATACTTTTATATAGGTCTGCAATTATTTTCACTACGGGAAAGCTTAACGTCGCCGAGTGTAATTACTTCGCCGAGTGCTTTTTTTCGGGCACTCGGCGAAGCACCGTTTTGCCGAGTGTAACATCAAAAACACACGGCAAAAATAAAACACTCGGCGAACGACCGGTTTGCCGAGTGCCACCCAAAAAACACTCGGCAAACACCCAGGAGGCACTCGGCAAACTTTGACACTCGGCAAACTGACGCCCACGTGACTTCCCCGTGCCGCCGGCGGCGCCACTCCGTGACGGACGTTAGTCTTTGCCGAGTGTCAATGGAGGGCACTCGGCAAAGTCACTAGTTTGCCGAGTGTCATGATGCGACACTCGGCAAACCCTATAGTATGCCAAGTGCTAGGGGGCACACTCGGCATACTATGGGGTTTGCCGAGTGTCTTTTGACACACTCGGCAAAAATAATTTTTTTTCCCCTCCTCCACCCTCCAAACTTTTTACACTCCACATGTATGGCATTTGGCACTGCATGGTAGAAGATGGACTATTTTTTGACCTGTTTGCTATATTTAATCAATTAATTTTATTTAGAGTAATTTTTTGATTTAAGTCAAATTTGAACTGCAGGTGGTTGGAATAATGGAATAATATGAGTGGAAAAATCATATTCATGTTAGTGAGTCTAAATTGAGGTCTCACCCAGAAAATGAAAATAAATTTCGAACATTTTGCTAAGGAAACACGACTACGAACGTGTGGCCAAATGATTGTTTAATTCTCAAAAATACAAACGAAGTTTGAAAATCATGAGATTTTGTCATACCCGTGCCAAACCGACAGCCGTCTTAAGGGTTGGGATGTTGTGTACAAGGTATCGCCACACGGTAAACTACCTGTACCAAACAATGAAGATTACAATATAGACCCCGACACGTACGAAGGAGAGTTATTCCAAGAAGATGGGCTCGAAGGGAGTTTTGTGATAGATTTAACCGAAGCGATCGGAATGGAAGTAGACAACGAGAGGGTTGCTGCAGAGGACGGTGGAGATGAGGTTCAGAATGTGAAGGACTTAGAATTACTTCAACGATTACAGTTAGATAATGACAGTGATGACGACATTCCTTCTTCGGAGCACGAGCTTGACTATATCGACACGCGTGATAGTGATGATGAGACTTATGATCCAGCTAATCCCGATCATGATGATTATTTCTAATACATGTATGATTCGTAATAATTTAGCTATAATTTAAATATAATTTTCATATATTTGTAATTATGTTTTGTTTGCCTATGCTGACTCGTGTACTCTTTTTAATTGCAGGTCATTAAGCAATGGTGGGCGGTATCAGGAAGCTCACGTCGATTTGCGAGAGATTGGCCGCGGCAGGGACTGGTTCAGGGTCAGGGTCACGTCAGGGAGCGGTCGAGGGAGGCGTCGAGGCAGGCCTCGACGTAGGGTTGAGGAGGAGGAGGAGGAGGAGGAGCAGGAGGTGGTCCAGAGGCCTCGAGGGAAGGGTAAAGCGGCGAGGCCCCCGTCGCCTGAACCTGAGGTGGAGGAGGAGGAGGAGGAGGAGGAGGAGGAGGAGGAGGAGGAGGTACCTTCCGCACACGCCTCTGGGGACGAGGAGGCGGAGGAGGAGGAGCAGCAGGAGCAGGATGGGGACGGGGAGGCAGGGGATGCCCAGGCCAAGATATGGTTGCGAGGTCCCTCATCCCTCCCGAAGCGGCCGATACCTGAGCATTTACGCCCGCTCATTAAACCGGTTGGGATCAAGTAAGTAACTTTAAATATTCTTAATATTGTTCTTATGTTGAAAGTTACAAAAACTAATAATTCATATTAATTACTTGTGCAGGAGTTGGGTTAAGCTCAGCGGGGGTGACCACAACCGTAAGGCCAACGGGATCCTTGGCCTTTTGTGCAGGGTTCACTTCCCTGGCTTGGTGGTGTACGCCGGACAGCTGCAGCCGGCCTACACGTGGGACCACTACGTCGCCGCCCCCGACGTCCCTGATCGTCAACAGAGAAGATTCCCCAACATAGCGGAGCGGGTTAAGGCCGAGCTGTGGGTAAGTACTCCTCGTACTAAATTGCTCAATACATCAGCTACTTTCAACATTCTTGAAATAATAACTGTTTACGCGTGTATATGCAGGACTTCTATAGATGCCAGGAGGGGTTTGAGGCCAAGGCGAAGGCCGTCTGTGATGTAGCCGCCAAGAAGCTCGTGAGGGACATGCATTACGAGGCGCGCATCCAGGCCATCATAGAATTCAACACTCAATACAATCGTACAAAGGTTAGAAAAGAGGAGGCAAGAACAATGAACATGACTAAGGACCAATTCATGAGGGTAAGTAAAGAACGTTGATGCTTACTATTTATGATTAATTAGGCTCATTTTCTTTTTCATACGTCACACGCTTGATGATGTAGGTGCCTCCGTGGTGGTGTCGTGCGCATATGCCGTGCTGGGAGAGGATGGTCGACGTGTGGTTGGAGCCCGGGTGGTTGGAGAACCACCTTTCTTGCCGGCAGCGGCGTTTGCAGATGCCGACTGCATCACACCATCAAGGCAGCCTAAGCCTTGATGAATATAGAGAAAAATGGGTACGCAACTTCAATTCTTTATTGTAACGTTCAGTTCTACGTAATTTTTAATAATTTTGTATTTTGCCGCAGTCGGCGTCACATGATGGCCGACCTTGCTCCCAGCTCAAGGCATGGGTCCTCTCCAAAAAGGGCAAGGCGACGGCCGATATAGATTTCAACCCAGACGACCCGTCCGAGGCGTACAGCCACCCTAGCATATACCGCCGCGTCAGCGAGTATACAAAGATGGCTAGGGAGGTTCACGAGCCAGACTTCGATCCGAGCTCCGAGGACATTGATGGAGAAATCGTGATGAGGGTGGGAGGAGGCAAGAAGCATGGCCGATATTGGATTGGCGACGGCGTCATCGACACGGCCTCTACTCCCACTCTCTCCCAGATCCGAGCTAGGAGCACGGACTCGAGCCCGGCGGTACGCCCACGACCCACCGCTGCGCAGTTCCAGATGGAGGCTCTACAGGTTCTTTCTCTTCCATTCATCGTTCGTATGTTGTTATATTTTAGCTTTGCATTATAACATTGCAATGAAATATTGTAGGCCCAGGTGGAAGAATCAAGGAAGGCACAAGAGGAGATTAAGGCGCAGATGGAGGCGCAGATGGAGGAAATGCGGCGGAGGATGGAGGAGGAAAACCGGATTAGGATGGAGCAGATGTTCCAGTACATGCAGAACTTTGCTACGAGCATGGGACAGACTTTGCCTCCGCCACCGCCGATGATGTTCCCTCCGCCTCAGCCACCCACGACTACTCCTGTGAGTCACTTGACACATTGTGCTTAAGTTTCAATAGTTTAAATTTGACAACTTTAGATGTTACCTCAGAATGTCCTATCCTATGTGCAGAATCAATCGGCGGCTTCGAATAATGAAGATCAAGATTTGTCACAGTGGTCTCCTTGGCCTCCACGGAAGTAGACTTGATTGTGAACAATGTGGAAACTAAATTGTGAGAAGAACTTGGATTTATGGATTATTTCGTGCTTATGTTGAACTATGCCTGTGGTGTTTATGAATTATGCCTGTGGTTGTGAATTATCCATGTGGTTGTTTATTACAAATGCCTGTGATATGTGTATTGTGAATTGAGAGGGGTCCGTTATACGTGGCAAAATATCGAAAAAGGGGCGGTTCTGGTCACTTTGCCGAGTGTTACACTCGGCAAAGAGGGGCCTTTGCCGAGTGCCTTGACCATAGCACTCGGCAAAGGGGCATTTCCCAGGTGTAGGAAAGGTCCTTTGCCGAGTGCTATGGTCAAGGCACTCGGCAAAGGGGGCCTGTTTGCCGAGTCTACGGGAGCCGGCACACGGCAAAAGGCGCCGGCTTTGCCGAGTGCCTGGGATCCGGCACTCGGCAAAAGGCGCCGGCTTTGCCGAGTGCCTGGGATCCGGCACTCGGCAAAGCCGGCGCCTTTTGTCGAGTGCCTTGCGCGTGACACTCGGCAAACACCCGGTCTTTGCCGAGTGTTGGCACTCGGCAAAGACCCGGTGTTTGCCGAGTGCCTCCCGTTTGACACTCGGCAAACCCGCCGTTACCCGACGCCGTCAGTTCGAAATTCGCCGAGTACATCTTTTCGCCGAGTGTTCTTGGCCGTCGGCAACATGTTTGCCGAGTGTCCGAGTTTTGACACTCGGCGAACTAGTGTTTGCCGACACAACATTTGCCGTGTACTCTTTGCCGAATGTTACACTCGGCAAAGGCTTTGCCGAGTGTTTTGAGGCCTTTGCCGAGTGCCCCAGGCACTCGGCAAAGGTTCTGTTTCCCGTAGTGTTTGTAGATCTAAACCATGGGCCGGATGCATTTCTTTTTTACAAAAGAGCAGGGCACTCGGCAAAGGTTCTGTTTCCCGTAGTGTTTGTAGATCTAAACCATGGGCCGGATGCATTTCTTTTTTACAAAAGAGCAACAGAGAACAGAGGTTCAATATTCTCCTCTGCGACGCCCCTATAAAAGCTAGGGATTGCAAAGATGCGCAGACGGCAATTGCCAACACCACCACAAATACACACTTCACTGTCTCATCTCTCAATAACCGGCGGCAATGTTCCTACTCCTCTCCGGCATCGTCCTACCTCTCATACTACTACTGCTAACCGTCTCCAAGAACCTCAAGCCACACTACAATGGACACTCGCACCCTCCTTCACCATGGCCACGTCTCCCGCTCGTACGGAACTTCTTCTGCCACCCTCCTACAATGGCTTCCCTCGCCGAGGTTCTTCGCCGCCTCCACGCTGCCCACGGGCCCGTCGTGTCTCTCTGGGTCGGCGGCAAGCCAGCCATCTTCATCAACCACCATGACATCGCGCGCCGCGCCCTCGTCCACATGGGTACCACCTTCGCGCGCCCACCGTCCTGCGTCATGGCACTCTGGAGTTAACAGCCATGGCGTCAACAGCGCCACCTATGGCAGCCGCTGGGGCCTCCTCCGCCGCAACCTTAGCTCCCACCTCGCCGGAGAGCATGTCGTGGGCGTGCTCCGGTCATCCGTCTACAGGCTCGTCAAGAACCTCGAGTCAGCCGCTGCAGGGGAGCACGGCGGTACGGTGTCGTCGTCACCCCATCGGAGACGTTCCGGCATACCGTGTTCGGCTTCTTCACCGCACTTTGCTTCGGCGAAGGGGTCGAGGAGGACACGCTCCGGCGTTTGCGAGGCCTGCACGTCGAGATCATATCGCTCATCGTCGAGCTAGACGCGTTCCACCTTATGCCCGTGTTCCTCCAGGTCGTGTGCTACTTTCCCAGGTGGAGGAAGCTCTTGGAAGCTCAAAGGAGGCACCATGACCTGGTCACCAGTATCACCAGTTTTCGCCAGAGAAGGCGAGAGGAGGGTGTTGGATCCGACGCGGCAGAGCCTAGGTGCTACGTGGACACCCTTTTGGAGCTCGGACTTGGAGAAGAGGAGAAGGTGAGCCTGTGCTGGGAGTACATGAACGCCGTGGTGAAGAGACCACGACCACGGCACTCGAGTGGATCATGGCACGCCTTGTGCTCCACCAGGAAATCCAGCAAAAGCTTCGGAGCGACATTATTGCTAGGCGAGCTAGCGGCAACCACATCGGTAAGCAGGGGAGGCCATTCGTGGAGGCCGTGGTGCTCGAAGCCCTGCGTCTTCACCGGTCGGCGCAATACCTCCTGGCGCACACCACGGACAAGGACGTTACCCTCGACAAATATGTGATACCCAAGGGCTCCATTGTGAACTTCGGTGTGGCTAGCATTGGACGGGATGCCAGTTTGTGGACTGACCTCAACCTGTTCAGGCCTGAGCGATTCGTGGAAGGCGGAGAAGCCTCCGGTGTCCGTTCTACCACTGGGGGCGGCGGCGGGCCGGAGACGATGAAGATGATACCATTCGGTGCCGGGCGAAGGGCGTGCCCTGGAGCAGAGTTTGCTATGACGGTGTTGCAGAAGTTTGTCGATGATTTGGTCAGGCGGTTTCGAGTGGATTCCGGTTGCTAGTGGCGTCGACATGACAGACAAAACGACTGGTTCTAATAGACAAACAGCGTTATGGGCACATGTCAAGTGGTAAGCCTACCAATTTTTTTTAAATAAAAGTTGTAAGAGCAAGACCGCTAATCTTACTCTTAATATCTTTTTTAGAAAAAAAAGAAAAAAAATGAACTCCAACAGTCCACCAAAACTTCCTTGAAAAGTTGGCGAAGCGAAAAACACCCCCTCACCCCGTATATTTTTGCACCGGCGGTCTTCCTCTGTTCCCACACCCCCTTCTCACGCTCTTTTTTTTCCATGCTCCTCTCCCAGCGCCTGTTCCAGGCGGCGGCGGACAAGCTCCTCTCCCGACGGCGGCCCTCCCCACTCCAGCGACGGCGAGGGGCGAAGGGCGGCGGCGTCCTGTTGAGCCGGCTGAGCAGGCGGCGGCGACGGCCCTCCCCACTCCGGCGCGCCCGTCCTCTCCTGGCGGTGGCCATCCCCACTCCGGCGGAGGCCCTCCTCTCCCGGCGGTGGCGGCGCCCTGTCGAGTCGGCTGAGCAGGCAGCGGCGGCAGCCCTCCCGCGACGCTCTCCCTCCACCCCTGCGCGGCCCCCGCGCCGCCACGCACCGCGCTGCCCCGCTCCCGTGACTGCTTCGCGCCCGGCACCCGTCCGTCTCCCACCCGCCGCGACACTTTGGTAGTCTCCGTCGAGCCGTTGCTGTCGACTCCGAGCAACAAGGCTCCCCCGAGCCTCCCGAGTAGGTATGATTCCCTGATTCCCTCCTGTCGCACACCACTCCATGGCATATGCGCGGAGAATTCTTTCTTATCATAACACTTCTTTCAGACGTCTGAGTAATTTTGCTGTAATAGGATTCACACTCAAAGGACAATGATGGAAAGGAAGACGGTAGGCATCTGAGGACTTGTTTCTTTTTCACGATAAAGACTAATAGAATTGCATATCTATTTTCATAAGATGATGGGTGTATTCTGTCAATATGCAGGCAGTTCTCAGAATGGCATACCTTATTCAGCCTGAGAAGATCAATGGGTACAGTCCCTCGACATGTATTTGCTTATCTTTATGAAGTATAATAATTATACTAAAATCTTGATCTTCGAGGATATGTCTTGTTTAGTTGGTACAGTATTTCTTGCTTTGTAGAACCAAATACTGTTTTTTTATATTCACTGTATTGATAGTGCTATTCTAGATAACCATTTTGAAGTAGCAATTCCAGAGACAAACTATTTGATGCCCTGTTGTTTCCATTTTCCATGTTCAGCTAAAAATTTCCTGGGTTCCTCTGAACACCGTCCTTTAAACTTAGTAAACAACAAAAGAATAGCTAGCAGCAAGCTATAGGGTCTTCACACTGATTTTTAATTTGTGGTTGGTGGATGAGTTATGGGGATCATCTTTTGAAATGCTCAATCTTATTTTTTCTTTGTGTGTGGTAAACATAATCTACTAATAAGGATATGAATGAGCAGAACGACGGCGATGGCAGTGGCCACCAGAAGCAGCCTGATTCCGATGCCCAACCTGGCAACGAGTCTTGACCTGTTTAGCCTAGGATTGTTGTAACACGGCATTGCCATTTATTTTCTCGAACAAATATTGAACAGAAAATAGGACAAGGGCTGTCTATGAGATTGGGCCGCCATCTTGGATACAGAAAGAGATGAACAACAACTCAATAGCAAAGCATCTTGTAAGAATAATATTTTTTCATGTGTAATGTTGAGGAAGAAGTACAAGAACTACCTGAAGGCGATAGTGGACAAGCTTGTCAGTAACGTAAGAATAACTTTTGCATGCTTTATACTAAGTTTCACACTAGATCCAGTGCTAACTATGGTGGTTTGCATATGGACTAGGTCATTATTTTCTATTGCTTTTTCAGGCACAAGCTAACAGCAGGCTCAAGCGAATCCTTGAGGAAACAAGAGAGGCTGATGGTGAAAGTGATATACGAGAGAGGATGCAGAGACTGAAAGTGTGTGTACACTTGCTTGTACTATCAGGGACTATCATTTACTTTCTTTACAGAGTTCGATCGAAGCAGTTCCTGACGGTCCCCATTTCATGTGTTTTTACTACCACGGCACTGAGCACTGATCTCTCGCTGTTGCTCTGTTTGATATTGAACAGTAAAGCCATTTAGAAATTTCAGACTTGTTCTGTTATGACAATGATGGCTTGTTTGGTTTGGTAATTCAGTGATGCTTTATGTGGTGTTCTGAAGCAAACTGCTTGGTTTGCCTTGTAATGTCAGGCAGTATAATTTTGCACTCTACAAACTTAAGAGACAGTATGCAAACATCCAATAAATTAGCAGTAATATACCAACAAATTGTTTATGTTTGTATGGTTTATCTCAAATTACAAAAAAATTATAACGTAGCAAAAATTATTTAAAGTAACAATTACTATGAACTATAGGCAATCATTTGTAGAGGTCTGAATGATGTTGCTACAGGTGCTCAATGAGGTCATCTTGAAGCTGACTGTGAATATCTTTGTCCCTTATATTCTTGTAATTTTTAATAAACTTCTCAAGTTTACGTGTTTCATCGTGAGAAATCTTCACCTTTTCTCCCACCCCATCATAATTTAAATCATCTTCCTCACCACGCTCATCCTCAACTATCATGTTGTGCATAATGACACAAGCCCTCATGATTTGTCCGATGGTGTCTTGATCCCAAAATCGAGCTGCCCCCTAACGATAGCGAAATGAGACTGTAGAACCCCAAACGCTCGTTCCACGTCCTTCCTACAAGTTTCTTGGGCAGTTGCAAAATATTTCTTCTTGTTACCTTGTGGTTCAGGTATGCTCTTCACAATTTTGGCCCACGAGGGATATATGCCATCAGCAAGATAATAACCCATTGTATATTTATTATCATTAATGGTATAATTCACCTTTGGAGCTTGACCTTCAGCTAGCCGTGCGAATAAAGAAAACCGGTGCAAAAAGTTGATGTCGTTGTGGGAACTAGGCATCCCAAAGAAAGCATGCCAAATCCAAAGATCTTTATCTGCAACAGCTTCAAATATAATTGTAGGCTCATGCACATGCGCGGTATACATACCTTGCCATGCCGAAGGACAATTTTTCCACCTCCAATGCATATAATCAATCGACCCAAGCATACTAGGAAAACCTCTACTCTCTCCAATGGCAAGTAATCTAGTAGTATCATCTTCATTAGGTGATCTCAAGTACTCATCTCCAAAAATCTCAACAACAGCACTGACAAACCTTCTTAGACTCTCAATAGCAGTTTTCTCACCAATACGGACATAATCATTTGTAGCATCAGCTGCTACTCCATAAGTTAACATCCAAAATGCTGCAGTAATCTTTTGCAGACTAGAAAGGCTAAGTACACCGGCAGCGTTTCTTTTCTGCAAGAAATATTCATCGTGTTGCTCTACGGCATTCCATATGCGTACACACATTCGAAACCTGCATGTCAAGATGTATAATATGAATTTTTTGAAAAAATGGTCCAAATAAATCTATTGTTTACATACCGTCGTCTAAAATAACTATGTCCATACGTAGGATCATCTGAAAAATAATCTTGATACAACATTTGATGCTCTGCCTGTCTGTCTCGCTGAAGTACTTGATGACCTATGATAGAACCATGATGTTTTGTTTCATCATCGGACTCATTCGCATTCATGGCCACATGAGTAACAGAGATTAAGAAATCATCATCGTCATCATCTGACGACGAATCCAGCACCAGATGCATCGAAAGGCTTCGTCGACTCATAGCGATCCCTTTTTACCTATCTCCAATTATAGTTGGAGATCGAAGGAACTGTTTTTCCAAGTTATTGGCGGCGACAAAAACATCATTACGATAAAATCCTCATTATAGCCGTCAAAGCTGATCGCCACAAAAAAAACAAAATGAAAATGATGCTGCGAAGTTAATCATTACTTTGATCCAGCGCAGTGCACGGAGGATGCAGGACGCAGGCCTGCCGGCATCAGGAATGCCGTGCAGGGGCTGCCGGAGTCAGTCCACCGTGCGCAGGGGGTGGCAGCGTGAGACCTCCGTGCGCACGGGTAGCCGGCGTGATAGGGTACCGGAGGAGGATTTTGACGGGCTCTGGACAGGTACTAGAGAAAAAAAATCAACAATCAACTGATACTAATGGGCTCAATCTGATGATGTGGTCTCTTTTGAATTAATGGAGAGTAGTTTTTAGCGATCTGTTGTGGGCTGATATGTTTTTTGAAAAAAAAATTTAGCATAGCCCTCAATACCTTGTTTTGGGGAAGAATTTTTTGAAGAACTCTTGGAGTTGCTCTGAGCCTAGCTAAGTTGTGGCCTTGTGGGTACTCTGTACTAACCGCTCAAAAATTGTAGGTACCATCCAGTATCCACACGAGAAATTCACATCTTTGACACACTTTTCGTTGGGCTTAGCAAGTTTGATACTATCAAGATTAACTTCACAAAATTGACACTATCATCATGTACACGTGTTTGTTTTAGGCACTCATGTTTAGTTCGCTATATTGAAGGAAATATGATACTACAATGCAATTTTCTAGCTTTCTTCTCTTTTTTTTTCTCGTCTGTTTCCATTAATATCGGCTGAAGGAAGAGGAAGGGAGATGAGCCCCTGTTTCATGCTGCGCTGGTTGAGTTGGTTATTGTTGAATAGTTTTGGCCTTTTGGGAAGGCTACGTGGTATCATTGACAGTAACACGTTGTGGTGACAGATATCATCTCGCTAATCACGTGGAAGGCTACGTGAGAAACTGACAGCAGCCTCTTGCAGAACAAATTTTGTCAAAGTTGAACAAATTTCTTAGAATAAATCTAATGTGAAATGTAAAAAAAGAAAAACAGAAGGAGGGCATTGGCCGCCTCGGTAGCTGACGAAATTAAATCCTCCGGCTCTTAAATACGAGCTATAATGTCTTCAGAGATTATGGCGGTAGGCTTCACTAATGCTGTATCGGAACAATATTTGTTGAAATTAGTAGTTTATATGGTAATTAAGGGCAGTCTCAGCCTACAGTGTTCATGAATAGTGTCTGCCACATAAACACAATACACTCTACGACCTATTAATTTTTAATGAGGAGCTTTAATAAACTCATCATCTCTTCTTTTAACCAATCATAATTGTTCTTCATCAATCATGAAGATACTATCATCTCCCAATGCAAAATTTGATAGTGTCTAATGCATCAGTTCTCGTGTAGAAACTAGGTCTTGCATACGATCTAGTTTCTTCATCTCTTCATTCTCTCATTTAATATAAATAATGCCACATAACCTAAAAGTTCTATGCGGTAATATAATTAATGATATGGAAACCAAGGGACTGCCCTAATTGACCGATGACCTAAAAGTTCTATGCGGTAATATAATTAATGATATGGAAACCAAGGGACTGCCCTAATTGACCGATGAGTGCATGCAACTATACACCAACAAAGGACATTTCTACTCTAAAAATAAAATACAGGACTTTTCTAATTACAGATACGAGGGAACATGATATGGTGTTCTGTAGTATACATCACTGACTAGTTCATGCATATGTACAACCGGGACTAGAGCCCCCCTCCTTCGGTGGCATATTTTTTAACCTGGGACTCAATGCACTTTAGTCACGGGTCCAACGTTATGGATGGAAGGTCAGTTCTTTACTAGTGCTTGAAGCCGTCAGTAGCTACGAGCATCAGGAAGGAACATTGTGCATTATATGTACTTTGATTGTCATGTATGGGCATAGTCTTAATAGATACGTCTCGCGATTTAGCCTTTATTTATGCAATTACTTTTATAATTAATCTATATTTAATACTCCTGGTTGGACTCCTAACGTTTGATGTGATAGATTAAAGTTTAGTCCGCATGATCCAAACACCGGCGGGTGCTGCACTCACAGCACGCAAAATTAAACTCGATCTGCTGGTCGATCGTACAGCTAGCCCAGTCATGCCTCGTGTGCCGCAAGTGCAACGGATCGATCGGAGGAGGCGTTGCATTGAGTTGAGCCCCTGTTCGATCGGAGCAGGCCGCACGCGCGGGGGACACCGAGAAGGACTGCAAGTAGCAGCCAAGTTCGGTCGATCTTTTCTCCGGCCCTCCCGTCCCGCGCGATATGAAGCTAAGAGCTGATCGAACTTGCATGCATGTGCAAGTCGTAGAGGAAGCGTGCGTACGTTATCAAAGAGCATGCATCTTTAATTTGTGACGAGGCCAAGAAGGCATGAGCGGCTTCCGCCCCAACGCGGTGCGCGTAGAGGGCTCCTCGTGAGTCTCGTGTCTCAATGGCAACAACTTGAGCGGTTGAGCCACGCGGCCCACGCCCACGACCCACCCCGCCCGGGGCGCGCGGGTTCGCGCAGCAGCAGGCCGGGCATGAGCGGCTACCGTCCCGTCCCGACTCCCGACTGCACCGTCAGGCAACACTGTCCGGCCGGCCCATCACTTGGCTTCTTCCACAACACGTACATACGTACGTATCTAGCTCGCAGACGAGCATCACCAAACCACTAAAGACGAAGCACCTCGCCGTGCTAGCAGGCGTCCTGGCGCTGGCGCTGCTGGAGCCGGCGACCCGTCGGCAACTTCATTGATGCCGCACTATCTCATTTGTTTGGCTTACTCCAGTATCTCATAAAAACAAATAATTCACGGAGAAAAAAGAGACGCCATACATGTTCATAGACATGGGAGCATTATATTAGCCAATGAGTTGATCACTCGCTCGAACAGCAAAAAATGTTTACAGCCGCACTATTTAACATACGGAGCATGGGTCAGTGGCTGGTGCATTCGAATACTAGCAAATCATGCTAAAAGAAGCAATACTAGCCAGCAACTCATCCAGATCGTCCTCATCTCTCACCATTTTGTCATGCATAACCACCGTTGCCGCTACAAATTTTCGAAGAAGAGAGGCATAACTCTCGTTTGACATACTGATATGCGCCTGCTGAAATTGAGCAGCACATGCCTGCTGCCCTTCATGTGAATGGTTCAGTTTGTCCTTCAGCTCCACGTACTGCGGCGCTGCAAGACCATCAGGGAGGCAGCAGTCAATTCAATGAAGGGATCAACCGATAGGAAATAGGGAAACAACAGGCTTAATTTCCGTTAGGAAATAGGAAAAAACCGATCCGGGCTCGGAGTCTGTTTGGGTCTGACAGCCGTTCGACCGAGTCGGACCTGCAGAAAGCAACAGTAAAAACGAGTCCGGCTACCTGTACATCGACGGCGCCTACCTGGCCGGGGACGGTGCGGGTCGGCGGAGCAGGCGGCTACCTTCACCTGGGTCGCAACTGCTGGCCACCGGAGCTTACCGAGTGCCCGTTCGCTTGCTCAGGCGCTCCATGCGCTTGGCCGCGGTGAGCCGACGACGATTCATGTTGACGGAGGCCGGTGGCCGAAGAACGTGAAGCTAGATAGCCAAACGAGGAAGACTGGCAGTAGAGAGGAGCAAGTAACATTTACCTAGTTGATGGTAGAATATTACATTTTGTAACTCAAGCATTATTATTACAACATTTTCATTATTGTTTGTTGGATTGAACAAAGCAAAAGAAGTGATATTATGTTCCTCTTCCTATATATTATTACTGATTGGAATGATCCATCCAGCAGCTTACTGACAGGCATTTACTCATTTAGTATTGACCATGTTATTAGAGCAGGCTACTTTTTTCTGTTTTGACAGGCATGCCTAGCGGATGAAATAGTGATTACCACTTTGCTGGTAATAATTAAGCTCATTGTTTTCTTCAGAAATGCCAGTAGGCTCATCTACTTGGTGCGCTTTGGTCATTGCATACGTTTACGTGCTATCATATTTTTGTAGTCGAGCTTCTCTCTTCACTACAGGAAATGATTTGATAGGCAATATATATTTCATTTACGTCACAAAAACTGAAAACAAGAAGGCTCTTCGACACATATGTTTCGCAACTTTGTATGCAAAGGAATGACGTGTCTCAACTCGCGTACGTTCCTCTCCACGCTGCATGTTGCAGAGCATGGTGAGTAGCAAGGAAGTCCCTTGCAGTTCCCTCTTGGCATCTTCTGGGTTCATAATTGCATTTGAATTGCTGTTTGAACCTCGATCACAGCCTCACTCAGCACCAAATGATTGGTATCAACAAGCTCCACTTCAAGGTGATCATTGGTCACAAACATGGAGTTCAAGATGCCCTCGTCTACAGCTCTAAATCTTTATTTGAAGCTTATTTGGTTTACTCCAAAATCCCATTGAATAAAGAAGCAACTCATTTGGTGAAGAAAAACAAGAACATTGCTAATGAGCAACCAGCAACAGCAGCTTATGCTCCAAACCATTTATATCAAGGAGCGTGTATTGCCAAAAGCTCATATCTATTTTGCCTTGCTCTCATGCATTTGTTATCAGACAACAAGCAGCTCGTATTGGTAGCTTTCTTTCATGTACTGACAGCGCTGTCACAGTTTAATAATGAGAACCCAGTTTGCAAAATCCATTTCATCTAGGTACAAGTAAGTGTACCTCATGCATTTTCTGGTGGTGGACTTTTCGTGGAAGCTTGGTCCTCTGCCATTGGCGTGTGTTTTTTTTATGAAATGGGACTTATATATTAAGAAAAAGAGAGGAGGTACAAAGCAACTCTGTCACGAAACAAACACTTTGCCACTCGGTAATGATAAACCTTCTTTTTTAAAACACATAGAGAAGCAAACACTTATTCATGCACGTGTACTCTTACCCGTGTGAATTGAATTGAGCGCAATATATCTATAGCCGCCACATACATTCTGTCTACTCCAATGTAAGTTCCATTTTCACCTCGTGCGTCCTCTTTGTCGGAATGTTCGTTCTCTCAGCGGAGCACACAGGAAGGCAGGAACAAAGCGTGTGATGAACTCGATAGCCCGCCGGACTCATGAGTGGATTAGCGGATCATGCTAACGGGCCTCTGGAGTCTGGAGCACGTGAATTTCACTGGAATTTGAAAGTTCCGTGCTCTGAATTGCTCAGTTTGGATGTGCATGTACGCAGCAGATTTGGGAGTACAACTAACTATTTCTACGGTAGTGTGATGGTTGGACAGAAGTAATTTTGTTAACAAACTTGCTCGTTCTGCAGTTTCTACATGTTTCAGCATTATAATCCAAAAAATAACCATGCCTCAGGAAATCAGCCGACCAGGGACCGTAGTTGACGGCTTGGGTTCTCAAGGCTGGTGCGCGGGTTTGGTGGTGGCTTTGGAACCTGCCTGGCGTGGCGATCGGCACTGGGCCGTGTCCAGGTCCAGGCTCAAGTGTCGTGGTCGGTCAGCAGGAAGGCCGTGCAGAGGAAATTAAATCGGCTAATTGGCAGGCTTAGCTTCTCATCATCCCGTCAACGTGTCAAACGCTTCAATTCTGACTCAGATCATGCATGTGTAAATATCATAATTCATAATTCATAGAACTAAAACTTTATATTAATTAAAGACCCATGAACACTACTGCAACATGCTAAAGAGATCAAATACTATATCTTAAAGTCCTAAACCTTGCTATACTCCTACGTGCTAACAATGCCGACATATGACAACTCTACCGAACCTAGATATAATTTGCCACCATCTCTCTCCACCACCTCGGTCGGCCTCACGTTCTTGGGTCCCTTCATCTCTTGCAGCTTCTCACCATCAGCACCGATTCTAATGGCGAGTAAATGTCTATCCATACCAAACGGAAGTTCGTATTTCTCCCGATGCAGTGCCACCCAGTATCCTCCTTTCCCGTCGGGCCTCACATTGTCCGGATACCCTGGGAGGTCAGCAAACGGCTCTGATGTGTTGGCCTTGGGCCCTCGGATCCAATACCTCATTAGCTTGCATGGTCCTGTTAGCGCGACGACAAGGTGAGTCCTATCAGCGCTGATGGCAATGCCATTGGGGTACGTCACGCCGGACTGTAGCACGGTGACCTTATTAGTTCGTGGATCATATTTCATGATGCGCCCTGTCGAGTCTCCAGATGTGGTGACCATCTGATGTTGCGCCCGTGTATATGTCTTGCTACTATCGGTAAAATAGACATCACCGGTGACTTGATCAATGTCCACGCCGTTCGTAAAGCGTAGTGGTGCGCCACCGGCCTCCGTCGCGAGCACCGTCGCTTCTCCACCGTTGGGCCCGACACGCATCAGACCCATGTAGGCGTCGGCAATGTAGAGGTTCCCAGAATTGTTGTGGAACCGGAGGCCAAGCGGTCGGCCGCAAGAGCTCTCCATGGCGATTGCCGGAAGCTCAGAGAAGTCGTCGCAGTTGTTCTTGGTGTAGCTGGGACTGTACGCGAACGTCTTCCACCCGGCACCTTCGCCGTCGTACTTGAGGACGCGGCCGTCCGAGATGCTGACGTATGGGCCGGCGCCGTGCGCGTCGAAGGCGACGCTCTCGGGGCCGATCAGATCATCGGGTAGCTGCAGTCGCTGGGTCTTGCTTCCGTCGATGGCCTTGGCTACGGCGGCCATGGCAGCCGAGGGCAGGAGCAGCAAGATGGCAAGCAAGATCGCGAGCAAATGCAGCTTCGACGTGATCCGCTTCATGGTTGCTACTCCGGCGGTCCGGCCGGTGAGTATGTTCTCTTGCTGTTTTTTTTTTCTCGAAGGACGCTCTTGATATTGTTGGCTGATCGTTGCTATGCTTTTGGTTTGATTTGTTGGAGAACGGCCTCCCCTGCCTCCTGTTTTTATTGGGGCTTCTTCAGGTGCGCAGTCGGAGTCGGCGTCACAACTCACAAGTCACAACCCAGCCGGTGAGCGGACTCCGAGTCTCTCTCTTGGAAGGGAAACAGGAAGCTGAATAGAAACGCCGTCGGACTCCGAGTTCGTATCGCACGGGCGAATACGTCCGACACGGAAGCTGATGCCGGCCGTTTTCAGACCAAGAGAAGCAGGGATTCTCACAGAGAGGGCTATCCTTGCTTTAGGCTTTAGCAGAACTATACTTTCGTCGCTGCAGGGACGATCACTTTCAGTTCTTCCCCTTGCCCTGTGCTCTCATCGCATCGCCTTCACAAGGAACAGCTACCGGTGATTTTAAGTTTTGTAGGATGCGACGACCGATTTTTCCTAAGCTGGACTGTTGCCTTTTCTTTTTTTCCCCCTGTAGGTCGGAATTGTTAAGTGTCATCCGTTAAGGGAAACTTTGCTTCCATAGAAACTTCCGTAAACAATTTCCTTGTGCTAAAAACATAGAAATGTGACTTGGGTTGGGTTTAGTGTTGCGTGAATTGACAGATGTGTTTTCACTTTGCAGCAGCTGAATGAAAGGCTGACGATTCCCGGCACATTTTCGTGCCTGAAGCCAAGTGAATTTGGCATCAGAACCGATGGCCCGAGCCTCGAAAGAAACCTCTCGATTATCTTGCAACGGTAGCGTCAAAAGAAATCACTACCCTAGCCGAGGTAGGTTAGAAATTACGATAACAATCAAAAAAGAAAAAAATATCCTACTATTACATTTAATAAAAGGAAAATTCCATACTGTTTGTCGTTAGATTTTATTTACATTCTCTTCAACCTTTTGAAATTTTAGACAACTTCTCATCAATTTCTTACAGTGTTCCCGTTGACCAGGTTTAAAGTCGCTTGTTGACCGGGTTTAAAGTCGCTTATGTACACGTAAACACATTAACAGATAGCATACAGAGAGCATACATAATCTTCTCATTGCAGTTGATGTATTTTATTGCAGGGTGGTGTTTCTTAGATGGATTATAGTCGGTACCTGCCAAGAATCGTTGCCATGCACACAAGTTTTGCTTCACTTCTGCAAAAAACTGTATGAGGCAGTGGTCTTGGTCTTCATTTCTCCTTATAAATGTGTGCCTCCCAACATGTCTTTGTTCAGTGATAGCTTCACTTTCCATCGTCATATTATAGTCTTCATGGGTCGATGCAAGAGTACACCACCAATTGAGACTTTGATTTACATACTTGTTATCAGTCATGAGACATTGGAGATAGCCAACTAAATAAGTATATGATGTTAATCAACGAATACATTAAGATAGAGGATGCTGACCACAATTCGGTCCCCGAGCTCCCTTCCACTCTTTGTTAAACTAAATACCTTACAGCCACCGCATATATTTTCCTTTATACAAAGGAACTGTCCTGCAATGTCTAGAAAACAGACATGTATCAGCAGCAAGACGAGGCAGCCAACACACATGAGAATATGAGGTGTGATTTCCGTTACTTTGGAAGATTATAAGAAAAAGGTTTGAAGGTTGATCTCAGGAATCAGTGATAGTTTGGAACCAGCAATGTTAGCGAAAACAAATCCAGCCTAAAGATTTTCTTTTTTTTAATCTAGGTTATTTTAAATGTCTGTATGGACTTGGGCACCAGGTACTCGGGCGCCAGTAGTGCCCACACGATGTGCCGTATACATGAGAACACGTCAAAATTTGCATGAGCCACAGTGGTCTTTGCCAGCTTCTTATAAATGGTGAAGGTACCAACATGTATTGTTAAATGATAGCTCAAATATTTTTTTTTCCTTCTCTATCTCATGTGGCGCACTCCTACTCCACCTCATTAAGCCTCCAATCATGAGATATTGGGGAAAGCCAACTAAATATCTGCCTTCAATTATAACAAAAACTATGTAGAGCAAGAGACCGGTTACAGATTAGCGGGGTAAGTTATGTGCCCATGTTTTTGTTATTGAATGATCCGTAACTTTTTGGGACCTAGGCTAGGTATCACCCTAGCTCGTCGAATGTTAAGCTTCAACACCTTCGGCGCGAATACCTTCAAAGATTGAAGCAGATATGTTATGTTCTTTGCATTTGCTTGCAGGTGCGCAAAAGATGGATTCATTAATCGAAGGTAATACCTCTATCAAGATGACGTGGCGGCAATGATAATTACCTTCACAAGGAATTGAGCAAAGTAAAGCAAGACCATTTCAGGGGATCAATAGCTACAAAGGCAAACAGAGGACCGAAAGTCAGCAGGAAGGTAACTTGAGAAGCGTGATCCCGAGGTGGCGTGAGAAGCGTGAACCTCGAGTAGAGTTAAGTCGGATTAGAACTTTTTTTACCATTTTGTAAGGTATATTCTGCGAATGTAGTGGTTGAGCAAGTGTAATTTGGATAAAGAAAGTGGTCCTTAACCTCGCTATTAAAAGGGCGGCGCCCCCTATATACAGAGGGTCGATTTTTTAGAATAGAACCCGTAATGAGCTCTATTTGTGTTTCATTTCGTGTTAACAATTTAAGTGTTTGGTTAAGAGTTCACTCGATACCAACATATCTATTACAAATACTAATCCAGTACAAAGAAAAGAGCTCGGTGGAAGAAAATACTGACGGCTACCGAGAGATAAAACAGCATTGGGCTCACTTGCAGGGATCCAACAGCAAAAGTGGGCTTGTCACCACTCTGTAATCCTAACTATTAGTTTGAATTTGAAAGAATAATGTCCTAGCCTTCACACTTTTTTAAGGTCAACGGGAGGGGAGAAATCCCCCACCTGAATTCATTTTCGCTTTGTTCGCTTCAGCTTATCAGCCACCGAACAGTGTTTTTCTCTCACAACAAATCAGCCGTTTCAGCTTTTCAGCCGGCTTATAAGTCCAGCCGAACAGCCTTTTTATTGACCCTCACCGGCCCGGATGATTGTTTAAAGGGGTTACATAAAAGACGTTTACATTGCGTTAGTAAAAACACAGCACCATGGAGACAGACACCAGAGTCGCTCTGGGGGACTCTGCAACTACCCCAGAGTCTAGCCTCCTCCCTTGCGAGGTGTATTGTTTCTCGTAGTGTAGCCTCTTTCCTGCCGAAGATCGCATTGTTCCTCCGTTTCCACAGCTCTGCCAGCAGCACAGCAAGAGAAAGGTGGTGAAGTGCTCACTTCACTTGGTATGTGCGTTAGAGCAGACAAAGTTGCATAGTTCGCTGGTGTGTGGCTCCAATGGAAGTGCAATGTTGATGGCTTCCCAAAAGGACCTGGCAAACGGGCATCCAAACATAATGGGCACAGCCGTAGCCTTCACATTTAGGAGGTAGATTACTATATGCCAAGCCCGTGCAGCATATCATGAGAGATTAAGAAGACTTACAATAAGTTGCTGATGACACTGCCCACTGAGCTTTCGATTCTATAGCCATCAAGTCAACACTCACATTGGACTCCTGTTTGCATAATTAACCAGGTATGAGATACCGATGCCCAACAAGCTTGCTGACTCTATGGTCATCAAGTTCACACTTACACTTGACTCATGTTTGCATATCCGTGTTGATGTAGCTGGATGTATAAGTTCAGTGTCCAGTGTAATGAAACTCGTAGTAATTATATAGGTAAATAAATTTTGGACTATGTTCTCATTTCAAGGTTTTTTTTAAGTCCGCCAAAAAGAGCTTAGCATCATGTTGCTGCTGGAAATGTTACTTAGTAAGACTCACATCGACTTTTAATGTCAAGCACATGGGCAAGTGGTGAAAATCAATAAAATTTCCATTTTTGGAAAAATGGGCGGATGACTACTGAATGTTGGCCACTAAGAAATGCAGTGATGTTAGGGGCGTATGCTGTGCTAGCTGATGGTCAAATACATTCTCATAGCAGACGCATCCGAGTCTCACTAACAGGAAGAACATGCCCCGACCCCGATCCTAATGAACTTGAGGATCCTGGATTGTGCCGGCCGGCTGCGGCTGAGCAGGTCACGCGAGGCTGCTCCGTCGTAGAGTTCCATTGTTGTTGCTCGTGCGTAGTTGTGTGCAACCCGTTGGCAGCCCTGCAATGGGAGGAGCGCCGAACATAGGATGGCATGCACGCAAGTTTTTGCTTCAGTTCTGCTGAAATCAGAAATGCATGGATGGCCAACAACGGTCGACTGTCGACATGCGCGTGAGGACAGGGCAAAAATTGTGTGACCTGCTCCGTTGTGGAGTTATTCCTCCTTATAAATGGTGTGACTCACACCATGTCTTGGTTGAGCGATAGGTTGAGTCATTCATCATATTATATTTTTCATTCATGGGGCCAATGCAAGGCTACAATACTTATGTAGGATACTAGACTATCAACCCGTGCTCCCCCACGGGCTAATATTTTTTAGAAGCTATTGTATTTAAAAATTATTTAGAAATTAAACTTCTAGCTAATAATCAAAATTGTTTACCTACTACTCTCTTATTTTTCAATACTTATATAGATATGTATCTATCCAGTTGTGATTGATTTTTAATTAATAATTACTCAATGCACTTTTTCATCCATATTCATATTTTTTTCATTTTGTATCACCTCCAATCCTCCATACATTATGTTTAGCATACAAATCAATATTTTTCATCGATTTCTCACATACATGTATAAATGGTCTAAATGGTGTCACTCATCATGTGCATATACTTTAACTTAGTTTTTATTAACAATAACATAAATACATATTTAAAATCATATATTAATTTACCTTTTAACATTTCTGTATGATGCACATGAAGATAATTAGATTAAGATTTAAATGTTTACTTTAGGTACGTGGATAACATAGATAAAATTTTAGAATGACATTTTAAGTTATGCTTTATAATGATGTGTATTAGTAAATTAGATGAAGGTTATGGGGTTACTTTAGATTATTTTTTATAATAGCTGAGATCGGTAATTGAAATATAGGTTTAGAGTTTATTTTTGAATATTTTCACAATAATAGTGGTGGGTAACTTTTTAGAAAATATAATAGATCAATGGCTATGATTATTAGGGGGTGCTTGGCTCCCACATACTAAACTTTAGCACCTGTCACATCGGATGTTTGGATACTAATTAGGAGTATTAAATATAGTCTAATTACAAAACTAATTACACAGATGGAGTCTAATTCGTGAGACGAATCTATTAAGCCTAATTAGTCCATGATTTGACAATGTGATGCTACAGTAACCATTTGCTAATGATGGATTAATTAGCCTTAATAGATTTGTCTCGCGAATTAGCCCAGGGGTTCTGCAATTAGTTTTATAATTAGCTCATGTTTAGTCCTCCTAATTAGCATCCGAACATCCGATGTGATACGTGCTAAAGTTTACAACATGGTATCCAAACACCCCCTTAGAGTTTACAGGATTGATGTTTGACGTTTTTAATTTTATGAGAATTTATCTCTTTTTTCTAGCTTGTCTTGTGGGAACTAATGCGAAGCCTCCAATGGAAAAAATGAGACTACATTGCTAAAAAACTATTACCATAAGCTAGCTCTCGTTTGTTAAATATTCAAACACACAATGCTTATGTAGATATATACTTAATATCTTCATCCAATTGTGATAGATTTTAGTTAGCAACTACTCTATAATATTTTCATCCACATTTATAATCTTTAACTTTTCACTTTGCATCGCAGGTATGCGCTTGAATTTGTTTAATGAACCTTAAGTTTGAGATACAATTTTAGCATAGAAATCTATATTCTCATCACTTTATATCCTTATAAATGGTGACACACATCATACATATAGACCTTAATTATTATATCGTATACCAATAGTGCAAGATATAGACGATTTAGAATCATATATTGCTGTATATTTTTAATTAAGGTTATTTGATTCAAATGTAGAGTTACCTCATGTTATTTTTAATAATGGCATGTGTGGGTAATATAGATGCAAATTTTAAGGGGTTTAAATTTTTTAAGTAATAGTGGTAGGCAATTCAATTGCAAATTAGGGGGTTATTTTAAATATTGTTTATAATGGCATAAAGTGGGAAATTTTGATGAAGATTAGGGGGTTACTTTAGTTTATTTTATATAATGGCAGAGGTGGGTAATTTATATATAGATTTAGGGGGTTACTTTACGCTATTTTCATAATGACATAGGTGGGTAATTTTTTAGAAAACATAATAGATCCAATGGCTATGATGATTTGAATATATCGGTTGATGGTCGGATGTTTTGCTTTTTTGTGAGAATTTTTTTAGGATTTCTCTCTTTTTTTAGAGTATCCACCTAGGAATCCTAGGTGGCTTCACCTGGAGGCTTCAAAAGGAGCCTCCAATTAGTAATAGTAAGATAGATGGTTTGTACTTTGCAAGAAGCTAGGCTTTGTAAAATAATTGAGATATTGGAGAGAACTAATTATGTAGGATATAGATGGCATGCTTTGGCCTTATGAACACAACTCTGACAGGGAAATAATTGCTCAAAGCCACATGCCACAATGCAACGCTAGGGAGCACACGGCATCCACATTATGCTTGGCTAGCTATGCTGCATACATGAAAGGTGATGAGCACAAACATGTCGTTATTTTGTTTTATAAATGGTGTAGGTACCAAGCAGACATCAGGAGATATTATGCGAATATATTTAATGATGAAATATTACAATCTTGAACAATTCCAAGCTAATGTGAAAGACTGCATGGTAAACCATCTACCCACTGAACAAACCATACTTACAACTCTGAAATTGAAAAGGTCATGTCCATTTCAAGCAAATTCTGAAGAACATGTTCATAGATGGCAGGGGGACTCGGTCATCCCTAATCACATATGCCTCATTGACAAGGAAAAGATGAGGCATCGCATGAAGTTCGTACAGATAAGACGGTAACAGTTGTAAATCTTAATAGAGTTGCATCGTATCCCAAGCCGAAACTGAACTCAATGCTAACCAACCCACAAGTTAACTTGGGGGCCAATTCTACAACAGCCAATGCACACAATGAAAGCTAAACCAGGATTGCCAATCCTAATGCACTGCCACAGTGCCACATCGCCACTTCTTTCATCGCTTCATCAAAGTACTCTTATCGGCCCATCCAGTATTGCTTGAGATTGGAGGGCCGAACGAATCGTGTGAATAGGATTGGCATGCACGCACGCGAGTATTGCTTCCAATCTGCCAAAATGGGTGGCCAACAACGGTCGACATACGTGTGACGACATGGCAAAAACTGTATGAGCCAGTGGTCTTAGTCATTCTCCTTATAAGTTATGTGCCTTCAAGCATGTCTTTATTGAGCGATAGTGTGATAGAGTCATTTTCCTTCATCATAGTGTAGTTTTCATGGGGTACTACACCACCGCTTGAGACTTTGATTTACATTCAGACTTGTTAACAGCCATGAGACATTGGAGATAGCCAACTAAATAAGTTCATGATGCTAATAAACCGATAGTTTGGGAGGCACAGAACCGACTCAAGTTCGGCCCATGAGCGCAGTTCCGCTAATTGTGGAATTAAACATTTCACAGCCACAACATATATTTTTCTTTATGCAAAGGAACTATCCTGCCCTGTCGAGAAAACATGAACAACTTGTAACAGCGAGATGCAACCAACTCACATTAAAAGACAAGGTGTGATTTCTATCACACAGATTGTATTACTGTAAACATATTACATCCTTGTTTAACATCGTTGACGCCAAAAACCAGCGCTTCATGTTTCAGCGTTGAACAACACATGAGGACCTGGGAGATCTGCTTAACTCTAGTGCAGGCTCCAAATCGGCTCGCGAATGGTGCGACGGCGTGCCAGTCAATTTGACCTAAAAATTAACAAGGTAAACATTAAATTCCTGAGCCGATCGGCTATAAAGCCTTTCAAACTCACGGGTAGGCATTCTTAGAATAAATACCATAGTAAATAAATATTGAATGTAAAACATGCTGTGTAAATAAATAAAGCAATCATGGCAAATGTCGTAACCCTAGGCGTCAATTTCGGGAGATTCGATAGATTTTCAAAATCCAAACAGCTTTGATCGACAGTTTCCAAAATTTGGAACACAAGTGCTGGATTATCCAAAAGATGGTCACGTTGACTAAAGTTTGACCTTTCTGCTCACAGAACTAGTCGGACAAAGGCTCGGGGGCTGTGTGCCACGTGTCCATCGGTGAAAAGTTTTTTTCTTATGGGATTAAGGAGAAATTGATGAATATTTACTCCATATGGAGTGCGACTTTCGTTGCACTTCCATATAAAAATCAAAGATGAAGATTACAAGGTCAAGTTCAAATGGGCTTGAGCACATTCCAGCCTCATGGCAATTTCGGGCATCTTTGAAGATTCATTCAGATGAAGTACTCGAAGAGTATTAAGAGTAGTCGGTGAACACTTCAAAAGTACTCGGTTCTGCTACATTCAGCTAAAAAGTACTCGGGGGCTTGTCGTATATACATCTATGGGCTCACCAGAAAGTTTGTACAGTTCCAAATATGGGCTAAACACTGAGACGCATCTGATACGGAGACCATAGCGCAGGGCGACGTAGTCTATATAGATAGATAGGAACTAGTCGAGGATTAGGTAAGTACTCATTGTAACTGAGTAGGGTCTTCCTAGTCGTATGTGACTAGTATTCTTATAACCAACTGACCTGTAATCCTATCCTTGTGCATATAAGGTGAGGCAGGGACCTCTTCCAAAGCAATTCATACGACCAACACACAGGACGTAGGGTATTACGTTATTTAGCAGCCCGAACATGTCTAAATCATGTGTCTACCTTCACCTTCGAGTTCTTGATTTCGACGAGCCCCACTAACCAAAGCACTACCTCGGGTACCCTCTTGATAGATTGCCGAGTCTACTGACAGGCGGGTGGGCGAGGCGGGTGCCGGCCATCTTCGGCCTCCCCCATCTGCTTGAATCCCAACCCCAATCGGCTCAAGCAGGTCAGTTTTGAATCCCCAATTCCCCATGAGCCATATTCTCTGCTTGTATTGAACTGCTGATTCATGAGATTATCTATGCCCCATTGTGTAGATTGTAGATTAGCATTACTCAATGAATAAGAGGACTAAGACATTGAGATCCTTTTTTTCTCCTGCTCCTACGCCTGTAATTCCACCAAGGCAACCATCTATTGAAGTTGAAGTTCAACCAGAATCAGAGACAATAGTACAGCCTGAAGAAGTAGCAACAGGAGTTAGCAATGTGGATGCAGATGACGTAGAAACAGAAAGAGCTAGCAATGATCCTAATGTTGCGCTTAAGGATGGTGACATTGTTGCAGACCCTGGGCTGCGGATTCCAATTGAGAAGATACATCCAAACATTAGGGATGCAGCCAAAAGAGCATATATTTTGAAGGGTCCATGCCAACCAAAAGGTCATAATTATCCGAGAAGAATAATAAGCGGTCGCAATAGGTCTTTTCAAGAAGATTGGTTCACAAATAATCCATGGTTGGAATATAGTGTAGCTAAGGATGCTGCCTATTGTTTTTATTGTTATCTTTTTAAGCAGCCAAGAGCTGAAAATTATGGTGTTGATGCCTTCACAGTTCTTGGGTTTTGTGGATGGAAGGATGGGCACCAATTAGTTAGAGATCATGGTAATGGCTTAGATCACAATAAGGCTAGAAAGAGTTATGATGACTTCAAAAATCAGAGACAAAGTGTGTCACATGTGATGCAGTCTGTTAGGGGCCGTTCAAGGGGGTGTGGAGGGCAATTAGTGACTTACCATCATCATTTCAAGAATGAAATCTTTAATGTGGTGTATGACCAAATTATTGTGGAATTTAACAATCACTTTGCTGAGAGGTCTACTCAATTATTGAGATGCATTGCTTGTCTAGATCCAAGGAATTCTTTCGCCAACTATGATAAAGAAAAATTAATGGAATTGTCTCAGATTTATGATGCTGATTTCTGTCATTATGATCTTATATCCCTCAGAGAACAACTTGGTGTATGGATTAATGATGTGAGAAATAATCCTGAGTTTGCAAATTGTCATGACATTGGTGATCTTTCCATCAAGATGGTCCGAGATGAACAAAGACTTTGCATTTGTTTTCCGCCTTGTTGAGTTAGCCTTAATTTTGCCGGTTGCAACTGCCACGATTGAAAGAATATTCTCAGCTATGAAAATTATCAAGATAGAGTTGAGGAATAAGATGGGGAGTGATTGGTTGAATCATAGGATGATATGCTATAATGAGCGAGATCCTTTTGTAAGCATTAAAAATGATGATATTCTGTACCATTTTCAAGAATTGAGGAGTCGATTGAAAAAGTTACCTCCATTGCCTCGTAGTCGTAGTGCAAGTAGTGATGTTGCATATCCAATTATCATTTTTCTGCTATTCAATTATGTTTTGCAAATTGCTTATCTAATTCCTTTAAAATTTCCAACTTTGCATGTGTAGGCTCGGGTTTCCTTCCTACTGTTGATGAAGATATGATATGCGAGGAGCCGATGATGAACCAGACCGGCACTAGTTAGGTATTTATTTTATCAAGTTTTTGTACAATTAGATCTTAAATTGCGATGTACTAGTCTAAATCATGCATTTTAAGCACTTATAACATTATATGGACTATCGCTATGTGGACTACTTTGAGACTGAGTGGTTTAAGCGCTATCTAAGTGGCCCTAGGCGTCAAAATCCGCCAGCTCCGCCACTGCTGCCGCTGTTCTAAATGTTTATCCCAAGCATAACCGGGCACCAGCGATCCTTTTAGCCTGCCAACGGGCAACGGGTTGTTAGCTCTAGTTGTTGTAGATTGGCTTGTGTTTGTTGTACTGATCTCATGTAATCCCGCATGTACATGTAACTAATATTGTATGAATGAGAGAAGTAATCCGTATAGTGTGCAAATCTTCTCCTCTTTCACGCCCATTCTCCGACAGGAATAAACCCCTGCTTCTAGATCAGATATTGAGATCCCCCTCCAGTCCAATCAAGCAAAAAGATATATCATGTCCCCACCCTTTATCTTCTGCTCGTCCTTTTCCCTGCATGCCACAGTCAGTGGGTGCGTTTGCGCATTTGCAGTCGGCGGTTCGCAGCTCCTGTCTGCGTCGCCAACTACAGGGCATCTCACACTCCATAAAACCCCGCGCGAGCCATCTTGGAGCGAACTTTAAGAGAAAAAGACAGCGCCATGCAAGGAAATGAAACGGGAGAGATACTATTTCACAGTCAAATGGATCGGTGATCGAGGATAAGCTAGCTGATTGCAGAGATTTCTCGCACTGTACAATGTGCCTGTTGACAATAATTGTCCCTATCCCGTGGCCTGTGGGTTTTGGCTACTTGGGTTTAATTACAGTGCAGTTGTGTTTTGTGTTTTATAAAGGTAGATGAGTGCGTGAATATATATACTACAGATACTGCCGGCAAATAAAAAAGGTTCAACCCTCTTGCCTGACTACATACCGTTTATATACTCCTTCTATCCTGAATACAAGGCATCCTAGAATTTTTAGGATAAATTAGAAAAACTAGCAAAAGACACATGTACCCTAAGTTCTAACATGGAGAGTTGTGTTGTCTAATTGTTTTAATCACAGTTGCAGAAACCAAGGATCCTTTTTAACTAATCCACTAATCAGCCAAATCTATCATGTTGACTACGAGAAAAATTAAATAAGCAGTAAGCTAAATAATGTACATAGAATGTCTTATACTTGAGGATAAATTTCTAATACTTAGATACAGACGGAGGGAGTATACTGAAAAATCAAGATGGCTAAGAAGGATTAATTAGGCTTCTACATTTTTTTCTTACAAGTGTGCCCTATTGATTAGCTAACACTGGTAGAAAACTGAGCATTAGTCCCGGTTGGTAAGGGTCATATCTCTCGGATATCCATCCGGGATAAACCAACCGGGACAAAAGGGGGGGGTCTTTAGTCCCGGGTATTTTAACCGGGAGTAAAGGACCCCCTTTAGTCCCGGTTGGTGTCACCAACCGGGACTAAAGGGCCTGCCACGCTAGGCGCGGGACAGGCCCTTTAGTCCCGGTTGGTGACACCAACCGGGACTAAAGGGGTCCCCTTTAGTCCCGGCTCAATTCCAACCGGGACTAATTTGCGCTTGCATGGCACTGGTGACGTCTGAATTTTTCATGCATGCATCACGTATACGTATAGTAGTACCGCGGCCCTTTTAATTTGTTAACCTTGTAGTTGAGATTTTTTTAGAATGAATTAAATCAACTAGTATTTAAACGAATGGGATTTGTAATTATACAACTACTATATATATACACAATCCTTATACACAATTCATATACACAATTCAACTAGCTTAATTAGTACAAATCGATCATATATACAAATAAATCAAAGTATCTTCCTACGATCTTCCGCCCGTCGTGGTGTTGCTGAGAGGAGTGTCTAATTGTCGTCCATCGTAATAAAATTCTCCTCTTGGATTTACCACCTCGTCCATTATGAATCCAATGAGACCTTCACATATTGCCGCTACTCTTTCTTCCTTCAAGAGTCCTTGTTGAATATTTAACATCTATAATTTGGAAATTTGTGAATGTTACATGAACAAATACATATAAGGAGCTAGAAAATAATTAACTAGTAATATATTTATTTTACGTACTTTTAAGTTGTGCGGCGTCATATTCGGTCCCTTGGGTCCCAAAAAACCGTGCATGTGCTCACAGATGTAGTAGCCACATAGGTTATTCCCGGGTTCCTGTCTTAAGCACTTCAGTGCGGAAAAAAAATAAGTTATGAAATATTCGTGTTATACAATGTAATAAATGTGCAGACTTCATACGTACCGGGAAGTCTGTGTTCCATGTAAGATCTTCTTTGAATGGACCTTTGTGTGTCCTTATGAATTGTTTCCATACGCTGCGGAATAGAATAATGAATGACATAGTGTAACAGGGATAAAATTTAGGAAATAAATTTTTGCATAGAGATAAAGGTCCAGAATTATTACAAGCCCAGCATGTCTTGCAATTCTTGGTAGTCCACCGGATCTTTCCGTAACGAATCAAAGACAGTGACGTGGCTTCTTTCAGGCTCAATTATAATAAGGATCCAGTGGAAGCTGCGTGCGTAAAATGTTCATGCATATTAGAGCTAACTAACATGTAGAGATAAGGAAAAAGACATCGAAAGTAGACGGTATACACACACTTACTTGAAGTTGTATGGAAGTAGTATGAAATCCTTGAATGTTTGTTTGTGTAGGAAATTGTATATGTCGGCAAAGGTTTTTTCCGGCGCTAATTGTATCTGTCGTTGGTTAACTACAGATGGATCCATGAAGCCTATATGTAGGTACGCCTCTCGGCGGCATGTCTGAATTAGCATCCTACATGAAATGGAAGATGAAGTTAGTACGGTGACGCACGCCAAAATTTACATGTAGAGATAATAAACGGACACTTACAGAATCCAAGCGCTGATCAGAGAGACGTCCAGGGCATCATGATGGTACACTTCGTATATATCCTCGAAGTTTAGCCACAGCACTTTCTCCCCTTCACCGTGAAAATCTATCGGTTTTACCTTCATGCCGATCATCTCCCTCGATTTGGCGGATGCCGTCATGTACCATTGATGGAATTCGTACATCTTTGTTGACAGCTTCCGTACCATTGCCGGCTTCACTAGAGGCTTGCCTAGCTGATAAGGCCATCTCGGCTCAGGGGGCGGTGCAGTTGGCGTCTCGACTTGCCCTATGCATTCATCAAGTCCCAGACCTGTTTCTTCCATGAACTTCAATATATTTGCTTGTTGATCCAAGGGCATTGCTTTTACCCGTTCAGCATCTTTCTTTGACAAATGGCTGAGGTCGGGGACTGAACTGCTGGAGGATGATTTTCCTTTTCTTTTATCCTTTTCATCAGCCTTTACTAGAGCCCGTTCATAGTTTGTCAAGAGTGGTATCCTTTTCTTGGCTCCTTCCTCCATCCTGATAAAGAAGTTTAAATCCCGCCGACTTACTGGCGGTGGCTCCATCTCCCTTGCCTTTTTTAATTCGGCTTGTTTCTTAAACCACTCACTGGCCTCTCGTTGGATTTCTGCCCACTGTTCCGCATGAGACATTGCCTCAAAGCGTTCCTTGCGAGCCACTTCAGGGTCGACCTTTGTTTTCTTCTTTCGAGCCTGTCTTTGCTTGGGAGGCGGTGCTCGTGACTTCTTGAGTGGTGCTGCAGGTTCCTTCGAGGGGGCCGCTCTTGGTGCCGGCGACGGTGATCGGGGAGGGGTGTTGTTATTGTCGTCGTCGCTCCCAGCACCAGGATGTGGTGGAGATGGAGACCTTGATATAGATGGAAGCGACGGTCCTGGAGCAGGAGATGCCGGTCTCGAGGTATGAGGAGAAGATCGCTGCTCGGGATCTACGGGGAGCGGTCTTGAGGTCTGAGGAGATGGCTCCGTGCGGGAAATAATGATGTAGCGTTTCTTCCATAGAATGATCCCATGAAGCGCATCTGCCAATGTCTTTTCCCCGTCGCCTCCCGGGAAGTCGAGCTCTAGACCTTCATACTGGGCATCTACTATTTGCTCGACACAGACGCTGGCGTAGCCTGTTGGAATGTCCATGCCATGACTGCTCTGCCCTGCCAGCGTTGGTAACGCACTCCCGTACGCTACCTGTACATATAGCAGAAGTAAACAAGTTGAACTCCGATCTCGAGGCCTGGATCAATTGACAAGATTGCATAAATATTATGTATAAGTATACCTTAATAGTGAGGTTGCCGACCGGTGCATGCAGCTCACATGAGGTCCGTTGCGTGATGGCATCCACGGGGAACCGTTGCTCCTCCACGGGTAACCTGGGCGTCTGCGCATCGGGGACCCCTGTAGAAGCACAACTGCTCCCGAGGCGTTGAGAAGGGCTGGCGGTGTGAGGATTCGGCAGTGCTCCAGATTGCGCCAACTCCGCAACTGCGTCGGCCACCCGCCGATTGATTTCATCCATCATTCGTTGTTCTAGCATCTGCCGCCAGCTCTCCTCCATCTGTTCCTTTCTTCGCTTCCGGCTTCTGTAAGAGGCGCTGTCGCCTCGGAAAGCGAACTTCCACGGAACCACCCCGAAGCCCCGGCAACGTCCTGGGTGCTCTGGATTACCGAGGGCCAATGTGAGCTCATCATTTTCTCGGTCCACCCTCAACCTCCCAGCCTTGGAATCTTCAATGTTCTTCATGAGATGTTCGGCCTTCTCACGTATTCTGTCATTGAAAATCAGCGTCCCATCCTCTTGGCTTAGGGAGCCTCCATGAGCGTAGTACCAGTTCTTTGATCGTTCGGGCCATTCAATAGTTGCAGGTATGATTCCCCGTTCGATCAGATCTTGTTCCATCTTTCTCCACTTGGGAATTGCTGAGCCATACCCACCTCGCCCCAAATGATGGTGGTAGCCCTTCTGACTAGCATTTGCAACGTTGGTCGTGATCTTTTTCACACCTTCTTCACTCCTCTTGTATTCAACAAATGCATCCCAGTGGTCCCTCAACTTGGGCCACGCGTTGAAGTCTGGAGTTTTGCCCTTCTTGATGTAGTGGGTGTCCAGCATCTTCTTGAATGTCTGGAATTGAGTAGCCATCTTCTTAAGTGTCCAGGCTTTGACATCCTTCTCGCTATAATCTTCGGGGAATGTGAAATGCCTCTTCACGTCTTCCCACAGCATATTCTTTTCTGTCTCTGGAAGGGCGTACGGATTATCGCTTCTGCCCTTCCATTCTCTGATGCTGATAGGCACGTTGTCCCGGACGATTGCCCCGATTTGACTAACATACTTCTTTGCGACTTTCTCGGGAGCAACCGGCCTGCCCTCATCTGTAACTTCGGTGATGACAAGCCTCCCTTCCATCACCTTTGTACGACCTCGGGTCTTCTGCCCTTGTGTCGATCCGGAGGGCTAACAGTTTAAGATTCGTTAATTAGTACGTACTAGTAGCGGTGGCGTGAAACAATACAAGAATGGTTGTATATACCTCGCCGGAACCTTCCGCCACGGCAAGTTGTTGCTGCGGCTGTTGCTCTTCATTCACATCGGCAGACATGTTGAGGAACATGTCCGCCTGGGTGCCCTCTTCATCCGTGTATGATAGTGGAACGTTGTCGCCACTACCATCACCAGCGATTATCTGCTCCATGATATACCTTGCGGTCTCATCGTCTGCCATTTCAACTATTGCTGCAAACATACATCGAATCATACATGACAGTCATACAAATCGTCTTAATACAAATTTGTATATAATCACAGTTCGGAATCATACATGTATATAAAGAAATCATAAAATAACATGAATCGTACAAAGTCCGGAATCTTTATACAAATTTCTATGAATTTATACAAATTTCTATGAATTTCTATGAATTTCTATAAATTTCTATGAATTTCTATAAATTTCTATGAATTTCTATGAATTTCTATGAATTTATACAAATTTCTATGAATTTCTATGAATTTCTATGAATTTCTATGAATTTCTATGAATTTATACAAATTTCTATGAATTTCTATGAATTTCTATGAATTTCTACTAATTTCTATGAATCTCTACGAATTTCTACGAATTTCTACGAATTTTGACGAATTTCTACGAATTTCTACGACGGCGATAAGGGCGGCGAAGGCGGGACGGCGGCGGTCAGGGCGGCGGAGGCGGTTCACCGGAACCACGGGCGGTGCCTAAGCTACTACGTTGTGATGGGCGGCAGGACGGCGGCGATCACGTCGACTACTCGGCGGCCATCACGACGGCTACAAGGCGACTCTCACGGTAGCTACTCGGCGGGACGGCGGCCATCACGACGGCGGGGTAGCTACTCGGCGGGACGGCGGCGATCACGACGGCGGGGTAGCTACTCGGCGGGACGGCGGCGATCACGACGGCGGGACGGTAGTTAACAACCTAACAACAAATCTAAAAATCTAACTTAACAAACTAACTAGAAATCTAAAAATCTAACTTAACAAAATTAGAAATCTAAAAATCTAACTTAACAAAATTACAATTCCATTAAAAATTAAAAATTAAAAGAAAACCGCCAGCTCTCCCGGCGCACCGGCCGGCGCGGCAGACCTCTCGCGCGCGGGCCGGCGGCCGGGGCGGCGGGACGGCGGCGGCCGGGGCGGCCTGACGGCGGCGGCCGGGGCGGCGTGACGGCGGGACGGCGGCGGCCGGGCGGCGTGCGGGCCGGACAGCGGCGGCCAGGGCGGCGACGAGGACGAAGATCGACGACGACGGCGGGACGACGGCGGCCGAGGCGACGACGACGACGGCGGCCGGCGAGGGGCGACGAGCGGCGACGAGGATGGAGCCGGCGACGAGGGGCGATGCAGCCGGCGAGGGAGGCGGACGGGCGGCGACGGGCGGAGAGGGAGGCGGACGGGCGGCGACGGGCGGAGAGGGAGGCGGACGGGCGGCGACGGGCGAGGGAGGCGGACGGGCGACGACGACGGCGCAATGTGGGACGACGACGGCGGCGGCCGGCGAGGGAGGCGGACGGGCGGCGACGGGCGGAGAGCGCGGGACTTGCGAAAATTTCGCTAAGTGTGGAACTGGCGGGGGGTAGAAGGGAGTACAGTGCTTTTAACCCCCCCCCCCCCTTTTATCCCGGTTCGTAACGGCACCCGGGACAAAAGGGCCTTTTGTCCCGGGTCCCGTCACCAACCGGGATAAAAGGGGGGGGCCTTTTATCCCGGTTGGTAACGGGACCCGGGATAAAAGGGTGCGCTCCCAGCCCCACCTGGCGGGGGCACCCTTTTATCTCGGGTCCCGTTACCAACCGGGACAAAAGGCCCCCCCCTTTTATCCCGGTTGGTAACGGGACCCGGGACAAAAGGGTGCCCCTGCCAGGTGGGGCTGGGAGCGCACCCTTTTATCCCGGGTCCCGTCACCAACCGGGATAAAAGGGGGGGCCTTTTATCCCGGTTGCAAATGGCAACCGGGATAAAAGGGTACGTTCGGGCGGGAGACGAAACGTACCCTTTTATCCCGGTTGCCGTTTGCAACCGGGATAAAAGGGGGGCCTTTTGTCCCGATTGCTGTTAGCACCCGGGACAAAAGGTCCTTTTTCCTATTTTTCTTCTCCCGCCTGTTTTTTGGAAATGGATTTTATTTAACCTTTTCACTGCATTCCACGATGAAAAACAAAACCTTCTCAGATTTTGTACATGCAAAAATATATTTAATTAACGAGTAAATTGACAATAAGTATGAAGTAATCATTATTTGTATACCAACTCATGTAGCCTGTAAAATATTTATTTTACTGCATTGCTGTGATCAATAAATTATTCAATTAAATTATTTGAATGCGCAGAAAAATCCATGTTAGTATGTGGTTAACAATGTTCATGTATATCTAAAAAATCTTCACCTAACAAATTTAATAACACATGAAATCATACATAGGGTAAATTACAAATTGTATCAATTAATACACAAAGGTCATGCACATTTAACGCATTACAATACAACGTTGTAAAATTTCTTCTTCACGAAAGTTCCTTGATCATGATCGCGGCGTAAGTACGGAGCCTCTTCTTTGGACAGCAGGATGCTTGGATCAACTTCAACGTCGAATGGAGGCATGCCATCAAACTGATCATAATCATCTGATTGGTCTGTTTTATCCTCGACTCCCACGATTTTTCTTTTACCTGGAAGAACTATGTGGCACTTTGGCTCCCATGTCTCTTCTGGATTCCTCTTGGGTTTGCTGCACATGTCCTTCACATAGAACACCTGATGCACATCATTGGCAAGTACGAATGGGTCATCACTGTATCCAGTCTTGCTCAGATCTACTATTGTCATTCCGTACTGATCTTTGGTGACGGCAGTTAGCTTCACCCAATTGCAAAGAAATAGAGGGATGCACAGCGGTCCGTATTCGAGTTCCCATATCTCCTGTATGAAACCATAATACGACTCCTTGCTATTATTTCTGTCCATGGCATCTATGCGGACACCACTATTCTGGTTCGTGCTTTTCTGGTCCTGGGCTCTCGTGTAAAATGTGTAACCATTTATCTCATAGCCTTGGAATTTGACGATTGTGGTAGCAGGTCCCCTGGCTAACCAGGCAAGCTGTGGGTGAATCTCAGAGTTACCCATAAGTTGTTGGCGCAACCAAGAGGGAAAAGTTTCCATGTGATGACGGGTAAGCCAAGCATCGGATTTGGTCGGATTTTTCGAAGCTACCATCTGCCTGTGCTGCTCGATATACGGAGACACAAAGGATGACTGTTGTAGAACAGTGTAGTGTGCCTTGTTGAACAAATTAGTATCATTGCTCAAACTTGATTTCCTTCCAAGGGTGCCCATTCCTCGGAGCCTCCCCTCGTGGCGTGAAGTTGGAACCCCAATCGAGTCGATTGAATCAATAAAATCAACACAAAACTCGATCACCTCCTCTGTTCCATATCCCCTGGCGATGCTTCCTTCTGGACGAGCACGATTACGAACATAGTTTTTTAGGACTGCCATGAACCTCTCGAAAGGCCACATATTGTGCAGGTATACAGGTCCGAGAATACCAATCTCTTTTACTAGGTGAACCAGTAAGTGCGTCATAATATTGAAGAAGGATGGTGGAAATAACAACTCAAAACTGACAAGACATTGCACCACATCGTTCTTTAGCTTTGATAGCTTGGATGGATCGATTGCCTTCTGCGAAATCGCATTGAGAAATGCGCATAGCTTTACGAGCGGCAACCGGACATTTTCTGGTAGAACACCCCTCAGTGCAACCGGAAGCAACTGGGTCATCAACATGTGGCAGTCATGAGCCTTGAGATTTGTAAACTTCTTTTGTTTCATATTTATTATTCCCTTTATATTCGAGGAGTACCCAGACGGGACCTTCATACTATTCAAGCATTCAAACATGCTATCCTTCTCCTCCTTGCTGAGAGTGTAACTGGCAGGACGTAAGTAGTGCTGTCCATTATCTCTCTTTTCCGGATGTAGGTCATCTCGTTGCCCCATGGCTTTCAGGTCCTGTCGTGCTTCCAATGTATCTTTTGAGGTTCCATAAACACCCATGAAGCCTAGCACGTTCACGCAAAGATTCTTCGTCAGGTGCATCACATCTATTGCGTTGCGAACCTCTAGGATTTCCCAATAAGGTAGCTCCCAAAATATTGACTTTTTCTTCCACATGGGTGCATGTCCGTTATCATCGTTCGGAACAGGTTGGCTACCAAGTCCCTTTCCAAAGACTACATGTACATCCTTCATCATCTCGAACACACGCTTTCCATTACGGTGTGCAGGTTTTTTACGATGGTCTGGCGTCCCTTTGAAATGCATCCCGCTCTTTCTCAGCTGGTGGTGAGCCGGGAGAAATCGACGATGACCCATATAGACGACCTTCTTACAGTGCTTCAAGTACATGCTATCTGTGTCATCTAAACAGTGGGTGCATGCCCGATATCCCTTATTTGTCTGTCCTGAAAGATTACTCAATGCAGGCCAATCGTTGATGGTTACGAACAACAGTGCTCGTAGATTAAAGATCTCTTGTCTATCCTCATCCCACACACGTACACCTTCTTCCTTCCAGAGCTGTAAAAGGTCATCAACCAACGGCCTTAGGTACACGTCAATGTCGTTGCCGGGTTGTTTTGGGCCTTGGATAAGCGCCGGCATCATAATGAACTTCCGCTTCATGCACAGCCAAGGAGGAAGGTTGAACATACAAAGGGTCACAGGCCAAGTACTATGACCACTACTCAACTCACCGAATGGATTGAATCCATCAGTGCTTAAACCAAACCTTATGTTCCTTGCTTCACTTTCAAAGTCTGGGAATGTTCTATCAATTGATCTCCACTGTGCCCCATCTGCGGGGTGTCTCAGCATCTCATCTTCCTTACGGTCTTCTTTGTGCCATCGCATCAACTTAGCATTCGCCTTGTTCCTGAACAAGCGCTTCAAGCGTGGTATTATAGGGAAATACCACATCACCTTCGCGGGAACTCTCTTCTTGGGAGACTGCCCCTCGACATCACCAGGATCATCTCGCCTGATCTTATACCGCAGGGCTTCGCAGACGGGACAAGCATCCAATTCCTCGTATTCATCACCACGATAGAGGATACAGTCATTAGGGCATGCGTGTATCTTCTGAACATCCAATCCGAGAGGGCAAATAATCTGTTTAGCTTCATATGTTGTGGACGGTAATTCATTATTCTCGGGGAGAATCTTCTTGACAATTCTCAACATCCCCTGAAATGCCTTATCGGACACACCATTTTTTGCCTTCCATTGCACAAATTCTAGTGTCGTACCTAGTTTTTTATGGCCCTGCTGGCAACCTGGGTACAACAATTTTTGGTGATCATCTATCATGCGCTGCAACTTTGCTGCTTCCTTCTCAGTTTCGCAATCTCTGTATGCATCTCGTATCACCTGACCAAGGTCATCAGTAGGGTCATTTTCTGCAAACTCATCTTCATCAGCCTCGCCCATTGTAGTACCTGCAAAAGCTTGACCTGCAACCCAGTCCGGAATGGTGTCATCTTCCTCCTCCTCCTCGCCATCTTCCATTACAACCCCTAGTTCACCGTGCTTGGTCCAAACCAAATAGTTAGGCATGAAACCGTATTTAAACAAGTGGCTGTGAATAGTCCCCCAGGAATCCTTTGAATACTCCTTCCTGTTATTGCATTGGAAGCATGGACAACATACGAACCCATTCTCTGCCTTGTTCGCTTTTGCCACTTCGAGAAAATAATGCAAGCCATCAATAAACACCTTGCTCCGCCTGTCTGCATTATACATCCAATGCCGGTCCATCTGCATCGTATTACGCACGAAAATGGATTACACTTGACAATCCCAAACACTGCATAAGTTGTTCAACTTGAAGACCGTGATCATCTCGCGAGGATGTCCTCAACTGGGCGGCACCGCACTTCGTCATTAAAGAGGTTAGATGCTACGGAAAAGGGGACACGGTCACGATGTCCGTATCCACTCTTTCTCGTAGAATCGAACCTCCTTCTTGACATACGTTGCTGCTCGGCGGAGAACATCCTCGGCGAGATGAACACGGTATGCAAGTTCAACAAGTAGCAGAAGTCATCTATGTACAAAAATTCTTTCCTTACCACTACAGAAGTTGTTGAACTTGAAGACCGTGTTCATCTCGCGAGGATGTCCTCAGCTGGGCGGCACCGCACTTCGTCATGAAAGAGGTTAGATGCTACGGAAAAGGGGACACGGTCACGATGTCCGTATCCACTCTTTCTCGTAGAATCGAACCTCCTTCTTGACATACGTTGCTGCTTGGCGGAGAACATCCTCGCCGAGGCGAACACGGTATGCAAGTTCAACAAGTATGGATTTAAAAAACCATATTGAATTTGATAAGATAAACCGTCTAGACAAGGTAGCATCATTTTTAAACCACTGAAATAATGCATACTATATATGACACATCAATCTCCCTCACATTCTAGCTCAAAATACCTCTCCATTTTTCTACTTCATCATCACATTGTAGCAAATAATCTTTCCATCTCCAAAGCATAAATCAAAGCATAACACGAGGATGAAGTAGCAAACCTTCGCAGCACTTGTTGGCTGAGTCAAATTCCCACGAAAATGAGGGAAAAAACTTCGGGCAGCACCTCCCTTGCTTGGGCACCACCGGAGAGTAGGTGAAGCTCAGCTCTCTATCAATGTGCTGGACTGCTCGGGCTGGAGGAAGAAGAAAGTCTCTGTCTCGGGTATAGTGGGGGATGAGTTTTAATCCCGGTTAAAAACTCCAACCGAGACAAAAGGAAACACCTTTTGTCCCGGTTGGAAAGTTAGTCCCGGTTGGAGGATCCAACCGGGATAAAAGGGACACCCTTTTATCCCGGTTGGAGGAACCAACCGGGACTAACCCTTTTATCCCGGTTGGTGCCTCCAACCGGGATAAAAGGGTGTCCCTTTTATCCCGGTTGGATCCTCCAACCGGGATAAAAGGGTCCCGCCACCGACGGCCCCCCGCTAGCCGTTGCAACCGGGACTAAAGGGGGGCCTTTAGTCCCGGTTGCAAGTACCAACCGGGAGTAAATCTCCCCTCCAAATTCCCGCACCCCGGCGCACCCCCTTTTGTCCCGGGCCACTTTTAAACCGGGATAAAAGGGGGTGGATCGAAAGTCAGTTCTCTACTAGTGTAAATTCATCCTCTTGTCCATAGCACGAAAGTGTGTCTATTCTACTACCCAAAAGTTTTGTGTCCTAGTTCTACTTCTATACTAATATGACAATTTAGGAGAGTAGTAATTGTTGAAAGTAAATAGAGTAGCAATTGTTGAAAGTAAATAGTAGTAAAAGCTTATGAAAGCAGCTACATCTCAGTTATACACTCAATTTCATCTACTCTCTCAACAAGTACCTTTTTAATACTAGATGGTGTTATGAATCGGTACTAAAATGCTTCCGGTGGCTATCAAATTTGGACTGAGTACTGATATTAGCATTAGTACCGGATCCAACTTTAACCGGTACTATCAGGTTGGACGAATGAGCGTAGTTTATGATGTTTAGTTAAAATTGTCATACGTAAAGCACAAAGAGTACGTGACATGCAAATTATATTGGATCATTCGATATATCTCAGACCTTATTACACGTGAAGAAAATGACTTAGGGGGATGGGGAAATAATTAGCCTTCTGAATCTACCACGATTTTTTTTGAAATAAATGAATCTAACACGGTATGGCCGGACTGAGGGGCCACATCGACACAAAGATAACAGTGGTACTGTTGCTGCAATTATTGATGACTGTAGCACTGAACCGAATATATGTTAGCTAGGCCACGCCCATGTTGCATAAGCCAGTTGTTCCAACCTATTGGCGTCTCAAGAAGTGAAGGCACAGCTCTACCCTTCCTTCTTTCTTCTTTTTTTTTACTTGGAAAATTCTGCAACTACTCTAGTACTTTCTGCTCCTTCCATCTGGTTGTATTGTATGCTCCATCTCGATGATGTCTAATTGTTTTGCTCTGGCAGGGCGTGCTGGTGACGAATTAAGTGGCTGAGCAAGAGACGGTGGCTCGATCGATGAACACCACTGGCGAAGGTAAGCCTCTCGAAGTCTCGAACTATTTGTCCATCTTCAGTTTTCTGCTGGCAGTTGCTCATTTGTTGATTGGCAACTGCGATAGATGTGCGTGCACATGTTAAGTTAAAGCCCTTCGCGTTTCGTTATTCATTAAAAATTTGTTAGTTGACTCCATACATATGTTTGTGAAAAGGGTAGCAGGTGGGGCTAATCCTCCAGATCTAATAAAAAGGGCCAAGTTGTTGTCCATCGTCATCAGTAAACAATGGAGCAACCAAAGAACTCTCCTCTTCTTCTTTCTCCTCTGCACAGTCAGCTCAGGCTCCTGTATTTCTTTCTCCTCTTAATAAAATACGTATCAAAGCACGGTAAAAAAAAACACTCCTCTTCTTCAATTTCTGGGTACGGTTGATTTTGGGATGATGAATGTGAGCTTCTCATGTATAGATGCTTCTTGTTTCAAAGAAACCGATCTCAGCCTGAGTCTCTTCTCCCTCCTATCCCATCCCTAGCTGCGCCCCACCCTACTCCCGTGCCAGATGGTGGCTGCGCCAGACGTGGCTTCCTATCATTCCTGTTATATTACATGCACCAATCGATAGACAATAACTCAATCTAGCTAGAAGCTTAAGACGATGGCAATTGTGCTAGAAGAAGCCATCTTGATTGGGCCAGTGTGGTACAAAAATGGATGCTTTGTTCCGGGCTCTTTTTTTTTTTTGTGTTTCGAGATGCAAGCTTGTCCATGGTTATTCTTTTCTGCATTGACTCGCCAATGCAGCAGGCTGAGGTGCTGGACTATGCTACTATGTAAGATCCTGTTTAGATCTACCTATCTAAAATTTAGTTAGTTAAAGTTTAAAAATTTTCTTTTAGCAGGTTAAATTTTAGTTGGTTAGTTAGGGGTGTTTGGATCCACTAGTTAAATGATAGTTGTTAAAAATAATTACCATGCTACCCTTCATTAATTGCACCTCTATCTCCCGAGATGTATGTACCAAAATCTTCTGTTGCTCTGTTCCGTCGTTCTGTATCTCGCCAGGAGCTGCTGTTGGTGTGCTCCGTTGCTCTGTACGTCGCACAAAGTAAAGGGAAAAAATAGAAAAGGTTCTTTCAAAGGCTAAAGACAAACAATACCAGAAGCTGGAACACAGAATAGAACAAACACATATTCACTGCACAACCGATCAGCCATGCCCCCACACTGCCCAGCGCGCGTCGTAGCCCGATGTACCCGGACCCGCCCTGCAGCACCCGCCGCTTGCCGCCGCCGACGGTGGCCATCCCGGCCACGTCGCACTCGCCCACTCCGTCCACGTCCATGTACTCCATGCACTCGCCCACCGTGCCCCGGCATGCGCGCCCGCTACTGATTGCGCGCCGCACCACGAGGTGGCCGGCCAGCAGGTCGCCGGCGCCCACGCGCCCGCCGACGCCGGTGCCGGTGCCGGGCTGGCAGTTGTAGTAGGAGGCGCCGCGCTGGGAGCAGGGCACCATCTCCGGTTGCACCATCTTGCGCCGCCGGCCCTGCAGAAAGTGCCGGCGAGAGGAGATGGAGTGACGGCAGGCTAGGGTCACGGCAGGATGGATTTGCGCGGGAGGAGGGAACCTGCGGGAGGGAGAGGAGGAGTGGCCTGGCGGCGGCGCTATGTTACGGAGAGATGGGGATTGCGGGAGGGAGAGGAGTTTTTTCGGGAGGGAGGCGCACGGGTGGGAAGGAGGGGGGGGGGGGGGGGGGGGGGGGGGGGGGGGGGGGGGGGGGGGGGGGGGGGGGGGGTTGGGGGTTGTACCGAGGTAGTGGAGGGGTAAAATTATCTTTAAACATTTTTATTTAGATTTAGCTAGTTTAGCAAGTTGAAATCAGCTAAAGGGGTTAAAGTTTAGCTGGATGCCTCTAGCTGGACTTTAGCTGCCCTGTTTGGATCCTTAGCGGTGTTTGAATCCTGGAGTTAAAGTTTAGTCCGTATCACACCGGATATTCGAATGCTAATTAGGATGACTAAATATAAGGTAATTACAAAACTAATTGCAGAAACTCTAGGCTAAATCGTGAGACGAATCTATTAAGCCTAATTAATTCATCATTAGCAAATGTTTACTGTAGCACCGTATTGTCAAATCATGGACTAATTAGGCTTGATAGATTCGTCTCGCGATTTAGCCTAGGGGTTGTGAAATTGGTTTTATAATTAGTCTATGTTTAATACTCCTAATTAGTGTCAAACATTCGATGTGACAGGGGCTAAAGTTTAGCCTGGGATCTAAACACCTCCTTAGCTGCTAAATTTAACCAGCTAAACTGTAGATGATGATCCAAACAGGACCATACTATTTTGCCATCAGAATATGTACATGCCGGACAGGAAATTGATTTAACATCTGTCTGTGCTCGTGACAACGTATGGGCCATAAGCTAGTTTTTGGTAATAAAGAGCCTAGCCCATCATAATTCATGGTTGATTGTCGTCGAAGGGACAAATTTGGATAGCTCACAGTTTGCACAAGCGCCATCTTGACATGGCTAAAAATAAGCTAGTACTTTAGTCTGACAGTTTGCGTACTTTGTTTGCAGGAGTGGTCTGGAGCGTTTCAAACGCAGATCAATACAAGCAGCTGTGCAAGAAATGTACATTGTTATGGATCAATATATTTCTTCATCCAAAGAAAACAGTAAGAATTGTGGAATTTTGTGTGATCGTGGCTGCTGTGGTTCTGCTTATCCTTTTGCTCGTTGGTCCCTGGCGCCGCCGCTCCCGCAACCCGATCGTCCTGTACGCAGTCAGCGGAGCGTACCTGCTTTCATTTCCTCTGCTTTCATACACGCTGGGGCTGATGCAGGGCGTCGTCAAAAACGAACTGTACCTGGTGTGGGCTACATTCCTCATCCTCCTCATCAGCGGCGCCAACTCGGTGTCTGTCCAGAATCTCGATGAGAACAAGCAGTGGCTGAAACTTATCCTGGACAATGTCATGTACCTGATCTACGGTGGTTCGACCGTGGCCATCTTTTTCGTTGACGCAACCGAAGGGATGACCATCCGTGCCGGAGCTCTGTTGATCTTGTTTACTCTACTGTCAATCAAAAACTTCGAGAGGATAATTGCTCTCAAACTAGCCAGTGATCCACGGAGCAGCGGCAGCCAGACGGTCGCCCGCCACATGAAGGACTATGAGATGGCGCTGGGGAGCGCTCCCGATGATTATGACCCTCGTACCATGCGGGGGTATAACTACCTTGTTCATCCCTTCCACGTGAGCCTGCCAACAGGACCTAGACAAGACCACATCCAGACAGCTTCTGATGAACTAATCACCTTGCACAAGATCTGCCTCCATGGCAATGGCGTTCTACAGTCGTCCGCTGAGGACCCAGCGATCTGCCACTTGAAGGACGTCTGCCTTTCGTTCGCACTATTCCGCCTCACGGTGCGACGATACTTCGGGTATTCTTGCGCTGAAGCTGGGATCGCCAAGACTCGTGACCTCGTCCTCCAGGGGCTCTTGCGGGAAATGGAGGATGCCAAAGACTGCAAGAGAGCATTCCAAGTGATCGAGGTGGAGCTAGGTTTCCTCTATGACTTCTTCTACACCAAGAATGCAGTAATCATGATCCGCGGAGAGATACGGTCCGCTGTTCTTTCACTCTGCATCACCTTGCTGAGTATATTCATCGGGGTATATGCTCTCATCGACCTCAAGCCACATGAGGAATATTGGGAATTTGGATTTGTTGCCACGGAGAAACAAGGCATTATTGTCACCAAAGTAATATTGTGTGCCCTTGCGATATTTCAACTGCTGCAGATAGGGATGTACTGCGCCTCTGATTGGGCAAAAGTATCTCTGGTTTGCAAGTACATGGCAGAACCCGCATGGCATGGGAACTCATACATTGGGAAACTTTTCCTGTTAATCGGACAAGTTTCAATCTTTCTGGAGGAATGCAAATGGTTTGGCCGCTGGGAGAACAAGATCGGCCAATACTCACTCATGGATTCTTTCAGATACCCTGATAATCAGTTCTTGGAGAAACATAGTGAGCTTATGACCATGTTCCGGGAAGGAAGAAAAAAAGGACAGTCCATACCAGTGCCCATGGAGTTGAAGAAAGCGATAGCATGGACTCTCAAGGCCTCAAATGGCCAGATTGCAAACGGAGCACCGGCACTTGTGAGGCATGGCATGCCTGAGCTGTGCTGGGCATGTCCAACCAACAATGAGTTCACTCTAGCTCAGGTTATATTGTTATGGCACATTGCAACAAGCTACTGCGAGATATCAGAATCGAACCGAGTCAATGTGCAACCCACAGCACAAACCAGTAATCCGAAGCTTGTTGCCACCAGCTTGTCCAAGTATTGTGCATACTTGGTCAAGTTCGCCCCAAAACTGGTTCCTGGCAGTCCAATAGAGACAGAGTCCACGCTTGAGGAACTAGTATACGAAGCAAGAAGAGCTTTCAAGGTAAATCCGGATATATTGACATTGTTTGGGGAGCTGCAGCAACAGCACAACGAAGGAAGGGCACGCGATTGGGTGTTGGCCAAGGGCGCCGTACTTGGGATAAAACTAGCGAGCATGGAGGACCAGGTGACGCGGTGGAACCTTCTCGCAGATTTCTGGGCAGAGCTGATGCTGTACATCGCCCCATGTGACAATGTTGCTGCCCATATAGAGTCGCTTGCTGAAGGTGGCGAGTTCGTGACACATGTTTGGGCTTTGCTTATGCATGCTGGCATCCTGGAGCGTCCTGCTGCTCATGCCATCTAATCAAACTGAGAAGTCGGGGGCAAGAACACCCGCAAATAACTGTCCTCAATCCTGTTGTGATTGCTATTATTTGTGTATTAAAACGTCGTTATTATGTGTGACTGTGTGAGTAAAGACAATGAAACCTGGTTGTATTGTGAGGTCCGCACGTATGCGTTGGGTTCATTTGGTGCTGAAGTGTTGTAACCCTATTTATTTATCTGCCTACCTGGTTGCATGTGTGCCTGTGTTTGCAAAATGGATGTCCGTTTCTAAGGTGAACTTCTCTAGGGTGAAGCCGCCTGAAGCACTCGTGAGTGGCATGAGTGAACTTCTACTTGGGGCGATGAGCTGCATTAGTTAGCAGCAGCCTATGTCTTCTCAAATCATGTTGGTAATAGTCTAATAGACAATAATGACAACTTATGTCTATTCAAATACTTCCTCTTTTTTTTACATGTCACATTTGCTTTGTCCTAAGTCAAACTTGTCCAACTTTGATCAAATTTATAGAAAAACATAACATCTACAATACTAATTTGTTTCATGTTTCATTGAATAAACCATGGAATATATTTTGATATTTGATAGTGTAGATGTTATATTTTTCTATAAACTTGATCAAAATTGAACAAGTTTGACTTAGGACAAACAAAATATAACATGTTATAAAATATTGTATAGAACAATGAGGATGGCTATTGTACTGATATATTTGCGGTTGGAAGGATTCACGGCAAAGTTTAACTCGATCGCCAGTAAAACATTCATCAAAAAGTGGTTCAGCTAAACTTGTAAGGCATAGAAATTGCCTTAACCACCTAGATCACTCGTCACCTAGATCACTCGTACATACAGTCAAATAAAAATTCTATTTGAATGCTACTAACTAAACTTTAGCTGAACCTGTTTGGATCCCCTAGCTATAATTTAGCTAGTGTCTTAACTATCACCCAGAGTTTAGCTGCGTGCTCCCAGCAAAACAACTAAATTAAGCTGGTGGGATCAACCATGACCTAAGACATAAGGAGTATACGAGGGACGACGATGTACTCATCAGAGCTTACGATATCATTACGACCCTGGTCCCTAGCTAGTCGAGTGCCACCTTTCTGCAGGGGCTGATTGAACAATTAATTATTCGGCTGTGGGAGAGAACCATGTAGGGTAGCAGCTATTCATCATGCAGATAATCCTAAAACCAAACAGTGAGAGTGTTTTGTCCTTATGGCCTCATTACTGATCGAGTGAACTGCAATGGTTGAATTGATGGTGTGCCCTAGCGTCATGGCCTCACTGCTGATCAAGAAAGCTTCCATCAAATCACATGCCAATAGACCACGATGCAACACTCATTAGGGAACGCTCGTGCCATCCAACGCTCACGGCATCTACAGTCACCGCCTGTCAGGCCTCCAGCACAAACATATAGTCATTTCGTTTCATAAATAGTATAGCTAACTGGTAGATACCATCGATCGATTGTATTATGCTAGTTAAACTTGAAAATGAGGTATTATGATCTTGATTCCAAGATAATGTGAGAGACAGCATGGTAAACCATCCACTCACTGAACAAACTATACTAACAAAACTCTGACATTGAAAAGGCCATGTGTCTGTTACAAGCTGATCCTGGCGAACCCGTTCAGGGAAGGTAGGGGATTCAGCCATTCAGGCATTCACAATCGACATCCATCTATGTTGAGGAGGGATACATCATGACATGAGGTACGTACAGATAAGACGGCAGCGGTTGTAACTGAGTCTTAAGTAAAGAAACGATGGTTGCAGCTATAAACATAAAAAAGACTTACAATGCTGCTTACCATTCTGCGTCTTTTCAAAGCGGATACTTGCGTTGTGCCGGGTGGGAGTATGCATTCCCAATTACAGTTATTGCTATGTATATATGGAGAATTCGAGATACAGTACTCTCCCTTTCTTCTGCAGTGGCAAATCAAATACTGGATTTTGAAAATATAGCATCCAAGAAATGCAGCAATGAGCTGTGCTGATGCCTGCAACAATTTCTCGCAAGCGCTCCCATTTCCAGTTGCCAACCCAGTAACAAGCTGCGATGGCAATGTGGAATGCAGTGCGAGCTGTCAGCAGCAGCGCAGCTTGGAACGGGAAGGGAGCCAAACCAAACACATGAAAACACACAAGCTTAGCTTCTCATCTGCACAAAAACTGCATGAAGAGCACACAAGCTTAGCTTCTCATATGCACAAAAACTGCATGAGCGGCCGGCGTCCAGTTATAAATGGTGTGCTACTAACATACCCTATCACGTAATAGGTAAACTTATCTTCTCTTACAAGGTCTGTCGATCATCTGACACTGAAGAAAGTAGACAAGTAATATAACTGCATCAATCATGAGACATTGGAGAAAGCCAAGTTGATAAGTAGTACAACTACATCATGTCACTACAAAAGTACTCCATGGTTTCACATGCTCCACCATGCACTGAAAGCGTCCATCGTTGGAGATTAGCAAGAAAGTATCAGTTGTTGTTGGAGATTAGCAAGTATCAGTTGTCAATCAAGTACATGCTAGTCAATGGCCACTCCCAAAAACAATCAAGTATCAGTTGTGAAAGATTGCATGATTAAAAAAATACTACTCACTGATCAAACCATGCTAATACTATGCAATAATTATATAAAGACGGTCTGCCTTCTAGTTAGGAGCAAATATGTTCAGAGGCAGATAGAGAGATTGTCATTTCCTAATTTATATCCATCATTGTCACAACTCTGAAATGCCGTCCAACAACCGTCAAAGGAAACAGCAGGGCATGAAATACATATAGATCGCTGCAGTATCATTTGAGTAGCAATATATACGCATATCCAAAGTCCAAACTTAAGTCCCACATCACAGGAAGCTCAACGCTAACCAGCCCTACACTCAGAGACACAACTATTTTACTAGCGACACAACAGCAGCCAAAGCACACGATGAAGCTTAAAACCAAGGATTAATCCTCTGTAGGCAGACATGTTAGAAGTCTCACTGCATTCATAGCAGTTTACTTTCAAATATCAAAGCCAGAGTAAACGCCACTCCCCCTCAGGAGCCGTTTCTCCTCCTCGACGTAGTTCTTCCCTCTGCTGGCCTGCCCCCGATCCCTCTTCCGCTTCTCCTTCTGCGAGAAGGAAGCATTCTTATGGTCTTTCTCTAATAGTAACTGGTTCAGCGGTGCATTCTGCACACCGATAAGCTTCTCTCCTTCAGTTACTGCAGCCCTTGTACGCTCCCGTTCTTCATAGGACTCAGGCGCATCTTCTTTGTCATCACGATCTTTTCCAGTGGACCATGACCAATTAGATTCCTCCTGGGGACGAACTGTCAGGACAGATGGACCACCGCGGTATCCATGCCTGCTCAAAGCACTGAAATCCACACCACCAGTTTTCTTCCTCTTTGACACGGCTACTGTTCAAGAGCTAAAATCAATGTTAAATTAAACCCTAACAATGAGTTATCATACTTAGAACAACAATCATCTGGAGTTCATATTTACTGTTGGTACTTGCTATTTAGCAAATAAAACTGTGTCGGCTTCAACAGTACCAAAATAGACAAAATAAAAAGGCCCAACTTGTTTGCTAATCCAACTTTATGGAAGGGAACACTGGATCTATGTAAGCATGATACAAGGGATCCGATGCCCAAAGACTAGCTAAGTGCCGACCAGAGGTGGTCAACCTATGGACTTCTTCAGTAGCCCAAATTAGGGTCTCAGCTCTCACAGGGTGGACAACGGCGTCTAGACGCCGATGCTCATCATCACTCCCAATCCTTTGCTGATCCCACCTTTTCAATAGGACATTAGTGAGGTAATGCAAGGGTTGTTTGTACAACTGCTTCAGTGATCTGGCAAGTCCCATCCATGATGTGAATGGGATTAGGGAATCACGGTAAGCAGGAACCGGAATGTGCTTCATGTAATGTTGATACATTTCGGCCCTCCTGATCAGAGCACCTGCATGATCCCATTACTACATTAGAAAGACCATTCCTGAGGATCTGCAACAGCTCAGTCCATGTCTCAGAGGTGCCCAGTTAAGAAACACTAGTTTCTTTCCCCAACGAACATTTCTAAATCTCAAATTTAATACTTAGTTGCAAGAAATGCATTGAGAGTTGTTATTTGGCTATAATTGCAAAAAACAAAAGATGCAATAATACAAACCACAACTATATCTAAAAGTGCATTGCTTATTTGCACAAACTCATACTTGGAAAGATCCAGAAACAAATTTCCTGAATATATTGGCTAGTAAATCTGCAGCTACAGTAGTAAACCAGCTGAGAGTGAGAACTTGGGGTCAGCTAAGAGAGCCAATTTAGTGCTATCACAATCTGAAAAAAAAAAAGAAAAGGAAAACCTAATGGTTCCAAGAAAATCCAAGCTGCAACTGTATTAATATGCAACCATCAGTTTGGGAAACTCAAAACTTCAATCCAAATAACTTGAGGACAAGATTACACAGGACAAGCTGACAATTCTTCATTGAAATAGAGATAGCTAAAGGTAAACAAGATATCATAGACTTCACTCAATTTCTTAGAGTGATACCTGTTCAATCTGTTTGCAAGCACACCTAGTTTTGTAAGGCAAACAGATATCAACTAAGCACGTCTCTCCAACAACTTGCTTTATTATTTCTTCTACATTCAATTTGAACGCACAACAGTCTTCATAGGTGGTTCAGAAAAGAAGCATTCATGTACACGTGGCAAATATAAAGCCTATGACCTATGTGAACAAACTGTTGAACAAACAGTCTTCATGTGAGCTGATATGTACACGAACAAACTTCAACAATCACAGTAAATCAGCAATCAACCATATCAGCTCATTACCTACCCACGAGTGAAACACACAAATGCGAAGTGATTCACGGATCAAAAGCTCTCACCTTCTGCTGGTGAAGCAGCTTTGGAGGAATTGGGCAGTCTAAAGGCGTTCCAACCATTCCCCTTACCAGCCTCATCATCAGAATCCGAGCTCAGGGAATCATCAGAAGACACGTCCTCCGCTTCCTCACGCGGCGCCCCCCTCTTCGTATCTAATAACAACAAATAGTGTCAACAGCACTCCATTAGGAAACAATCTTCACAGATAGAAAGTAATATGTGTTTATACGTTACAGATGGCCAATACAAAGCCTATAACCTATGTTGCAACATTGGGAAGGTGAAAGGTGAACAAGCGACCACAGTTCACCAACGCACAGACCAGCCTACTCATAATTGGGCAATCAATCATCTCAGGGCCAAAGCAGAGCACATAAATTTCAATAATCGCAGTGGAGTAGTGGACGCATATGCAAAGAGATTGGTGTACCCGGAGTCAACAAATCACAGTATAGCTCTCACCTTCTAGGCTTCTACCTTAAAAGAAAAAAGAAAAAGAAAAAGAAAAACCTCTCACCTTCTGCTGCCGCAGCAGCTTTGGAAACGCTCCCGAACTTACCCTTCCCGGCCTCTTGGTCGGAATCCGCGCTTGAAGAACCGCCGGAAGACACGTCCTGGGGCTCCTCCCATGGCGCCGCCCTCTTCATATCTGATACCCACAGACGCCGTCAGAGCCCCTCCATCCAGAACCCGCTGAGAACGCAGAGGAGCAGGGGATTGGCGAGCTCACCTGAATCAGAGAGGAGAAACCTCGCCTGAGGTGGATGCGGTTGGGGAGGAGACCGTGGAGGAGCTCGCCGTCGCAGGTCGCCGGCACCGGAGACAGATCCCGAGTCGAAAGTCGAAACCCTCGAGGCCTCGACGGCTTGGAGACCTCTTTGGGCTTTTGAGTACAGACAAGATAGAGATTCTAATTTTGGGCCGGCCTAGTAGATAAAATTGCTCACCCGAAAAAAAAAGGCCGGCCGATATGGGGAATATGCAGCATTAGGCCCAGTCCATGGAACTCTGCTCAGTTATCAAGATTATGCTCCTCCCAAAAAAAGGTTATCTCTAATTAGAATATAACAAACGAGGCGACCTCGGCGAGTAATCGCAGCATCCACGTCGGTGTACCTTGGATCGGCGCTCAGGATTGGCCATCGTCTCCGCAGCGTCGCTTTAATGTACGACCCACGTCAACACGTCATTGCTCAAGGAAAAAAAATCTCCCCGTCTCGAACCATGCAGCGCCGCCCGTCTTCCTCCCCCGTCGCTGCCCACACCTTCTCCTCTTCCCGTTGCCGCCCTCAGATCATGGCGCCTCCTCTGCCTCCTCCAACTACCGCACTGGCTGCTCAACTCTTTCCCTGATCCCCTCAAACCTTCTCGTCTGGTTGCAGGTGCCTCCGTGCGCTCTCGTTGCCCGCCGCCGCGTGCCATTTTCTCCGGACCGCCGCACTCGCGCCGTCGCGCGCACGCTCCTGCCGTCGTTCGCCCTCCTCTCTCCGGCTTGGCACGCGCGCGCACCCTTGCTGCAGCACTTGCCGTGGGGTGGAGCCTTGCTATGGCCCCCCAGCTCTCCCCTCCTCGATTCAACGTGCAGGATTGCCATGGCTTCCATTTGCTTCTCGTCTGCACCCTCCAATCGGCAGCTCCCTGCTCTTCTTTCAGTCTTGATACTCTGTGCAGTTCTGCACTTCTCCGGTTAGCACCTGGCTGAGGTATTGCTTCTCCTCTGTCCTTTGTATATGTTTTGCCTTGTAAATGCAGATTACTGGACAGGTTATGAATTATGATAGGTAATGCCTGCTGTACTGATTTGTGTGCCATATTGTTTTCCTTTTCATTTTCTCGGTTTGAATGGTGACTTTTGCTCGGCAAATCAAATGTGAAATGCCTATTATAGTAAGGCAACAATCTTGATGATCCTGAGTTCTATATTGTCTTCAAGGTGAATGATAAAATGCCGGAAAGGTGAGCGAGGTGGATTTGTATCTGAACAAAATATGTGGTGTTTTCTATTTTATTTAGGCAATAACGTTGAATGGATCACTGCATGTTGTTGTTCAATATGTTTAATTCAGTACTCAAATTATAGAAATATCTTCTGTAAAATGTCTATGGTTCTACTCATTTGGTGTGTCAAAATGTTAATTATTTTATTTTCTTTTTGGTGCAGAAGTTTTGTATGGACAATGCATAAATTAGTAACTGCCATCATTTCTAAACGAAAATAGTTTCTTTCATTTTCCACACTTAGCACAGGATCATTCAGAAGCATGTTCCCTTCAAGCCCTCCAATTTAATAGAATTATATGAATCTAGAGTAGACATTCCTCTACACATCAAGTGCTTTTGTTGTTGGAGAATAATCCTTGGCACTATCTATGTACAAGATAAAAACACCATAGGTTTATTCAGCCGTGGTATGCTGCCATGTTAATGACATATGTAAACATTCACAAAAGAAGAAAAGAAATACCACTCAGGCTACCTGTGTTGGTCTTTACATCTGTGTGAGAGCTATTGCCTAGCTTCTCTTCCGTTTTTTCTCCCTTATTTCAACATGCTTATTTTCTATTGGTTCGTTGGTATCAGGGAATATACATAGTGATTATGGGAAATACAGTGGACTGATGGAGGGATGTGCAGTCAGCAGCAAGCAACGATTGTGGCTAGAAAACTGGTATGAGCAGCAACATAACAGGCATGGAATCTTTTTCTCTCTCCCTCCACAACTGTTTTATGCGAATGGTAGCTAATTAGGACTATATGTTGCTATGCCTTTTGTGGCTGCATTCATTAGGTAGTTCCAGATTGAAATGGAAATGATTTCCCTATGGCATCTTTATAATTATTCGCTTTATCTTAGTATTACCTTGGTGCATGATATGGTAACGATAGAAAAATATGTGCTATGCCTTTTGTGGCTGCATTCATTAGGTAGTTCCAGATTGAAATGGAAATGATTTCCCTATGGCATCTTTATAATTAGTCGCTTTATCTTAGTATTACCTTGGTGCATGATATGGTAACGATAGAAAAATATGTGCAACCAGCATAGGTAAAGATGCTATGATATTGTAAGAATAACTTATATTGCTGAGAAAATTTTTCCTGTGATGTATTATTAGACTAGGGAGTTGGTAATTCCTGATTTGGAACATGAAGTTTTCCGTATCACATATTATGTGCCTAATTTTGTGTCGATGAAGTAGCATGACAGCATTAGCAATTGAACCTTGTTTCTGTTTGCTTGGACACATATCAGGCCAATAGTAACCATGTTCTACCTTCCTTGCAATAACCTGCAAGCGATTGCTAAGCTGATTGATCGTAGATAGGTGTGTATGTGACACTATTCGGTAGTCATGTAGTATATTCAGAAATAAATCATGCGTATTTTCATCTAGATGAAAAGTTTTCTACGTATGGAGTGTTCTCAGACTCTTAGTTAAACACTTCCCTCTTGGCACATCTGTGGTTTGCATCCAAATCTGAACTATCTGATATATGCCTCTTTTCTTCATGGGATCTATCTCACTTTCCTTTCCAACTTACAAGAGTTTTAGCACACATGAATCATCTTCACTGTACAAACCTGTTTTTTTCCACTTTGTTATTTTGGTTCTTCTGAATGGGAAAAATGAATAGTTCACTTTTGCATACAGAGTGAACATAGCATGTCAAAGATGTATTTGAGTGCTACAATTTGATTAGTTCAAAACGAACCAATTACCTTGCCACACTTATAAGGCTATTTGCCGATTGGTTCTATCTATTTATGCCTGAATTAGAGCATGCAAACCTACAATGGTGCGTATCAGCTCCTACAACATTAATCAATAAGAAATCATTGTACGGCATTAGATACTTGCACATTACAGAGGCACCATGTTCAGAACCCGCAAAAAATGATTAGCATGCACCAGTTTTCGGTTTTCCATTTAGCTTATACTTGATTGATAAGATCCTGATCCTATAACTAATGCAAATCGCATATAATAGGAAGATTCAAAGCCAATGAATGCAATTTCAACCAACCCCACATCCAGAAAAAAAAAGGATGTAACAGGTTGGTTTCCACTGTCCATGTTTTCACGTTCCTACAACAGCAAAAGAAAAACAAAATATTGATTGACACATTCCCTTGTGGTGTGTTGCAGCTAACGAGGACGTAGAGTACTTTGGCCTCAAGCACTTCCTATCTTTTCCAATAAGGAGACTCATTTGGATGGCTGAATAGATTGGCAAATCTTTCGAGTATATACTGATATTTCAGAGTTCGGACAGTTTCGTAGCCTCATTAAATCTGTGAATATATATGGTAGACTACCTATTCCAAATCAGCTGCCCCGAAGTAACAGGATTAAAACCGATGTATATCTGCAACTGATAGCTTCCTTGCTTAGTTGCATGTGCCCTGAGGTGCTCAGACCTGGTAAATATGGAAGTGTGGAAGATCAGCATATGAGCACCTCAAGTACTCCTAGGTAACCAGCACTAAACTCGGTACCAAGTTATTGGATCAATGATGCAATGCACATACAATGAATTTATGGACAACACCTGCATTTGATCAATGATGTCGCCAACCATGAAATGAAAAGGCACTGGCTCGCTCACTCCCTGCATGCCCAATGCAGTGCTAATTATGAAATGAAGAACAATGGCTCCCCGCGCGCCCAAATCATCACTAGTGGACGAAATCAGCACCACGCAATCTCACCCCTGATTCGGCCACGTCGCCTCCTTTTGATCACCGTCGGATTTTGATCGGATGTTAAAAAACGGGCACCGCATCTGACGTCTCCAGAGAGTTCTCGAGCCTCCCCGTTCCCGCGCTGCCTGCCTCCATCTCCTCCGGTGCTCCGTCATCCCCGCCGCCCGTAAGTCGCTGCGTCGTCCTCCACCTCCCGTAGCACCAACTGGTCTCCGCCCTCAGCAAGCCTCGCCACCCGCACCTTACTCCTGCCATGCCACCCACACGGCCGCACCTCCCTCAACCGTCCTCCCTTGGCGCCCCGCGCGAACGGCTCGTGTGCCAGGGCCGATTACATGGAGGATCGAGCAACTCCTGGGGGCAGCTCCCAAGTCGACAAAGTAGCTGGTTGAGAAAATGTCAAGCTCCAGAGGCCAGAGCCGGGCAGCAGCTGGAACAAGATGGCGACGATCCAACCACGGAACGCGTGGGGGAGCAGGAGTGGATGATAGGCGCGCAGGCACCACTTCCACGCCTACCCAGATCTCCTGTTCCGACCGTCCGCCTAGATTTTGCAATGTTGAGGTTCCGTCCATCTCCTGCAGAAGGCGCCGCCGCCCAGATGTCTGACGATGCTTCTGCAGATGCTGTCGTATACGATGGCAGGTGCCGTCGGGATCGGACGCGCAGGCGCTGGTGCTGAAGCTCATTAGCTCAACCACGATTATTACCGGTGATGCAACCCGTACAGGTAGTCTGGTATGCAGTACGGATGCGTAATTTGGATTTGTTCTTTGCTCATGTGGACTACATCTGAGGTTCCTTTGTTCTGACAGGTTTCAGAAACAGTCTGCATGAGCTCAGAGCCTACCAAGCAAATCCTGTACAACAATTGAGGAGGCCTTCCTACTGATGAACATGGCTTTTTATTTGTTCAGCAGGTTCATGCTATACAGGTATGCACTGATCGTTTCATTGCATTTGTTCAGAAGGAGAACTACGACACACACAAAAAAGAGAGATTGGCCCAATATTTAAGTACATGACTCTGCCCAAACCTATATGAATTAATAAATTGTAATATTGGAATGCGCTCTCCTTGCACTCACTAAACGTTAGGCTAAAAATATAGAAAGGAAGCATATGTATCTGAGTATATTTTTCCTCATGCAAAGACTGGAATTTAACATCTACTGTTAAATTGAAATCTTTGTGTTCACCAATTAGCGGACCAAATTGGCACTTTTAGCTATTTTTTTTCTCATCCTCCTTGCTGTGATTGGAATTGAAAAGCAAAGCACCACTTGCTTGACAGATAATAGATTATACTCATAAACCAATCATTACAAATACTTCGATTATATGCACTGTTATTGACACAATTGTTTCAGCAATAGAAACAGCTATACCAACCGAAATTGATTTCTAAAGCTAACAAGGAGTTTCAGAAGCATGAGGGCATGGATCTGCAACGACCAATCCATGTAGGTGACGACCAACTCCTCTGCGGACAACAACTATGAGCTGCCTAATGGACAGCTGATCACCATCGGGGCAGAGAGATTCAGATACACTGAGATTCTCTTCCAGTCTTATTTCATCGGTATGTAATCACCTCGAATCCATGAGACCACCTACAACTCTATCATGATGCTTATGACAGAAGGATCCCCATGGGTGAGTATGGTGAATCAGGCCTAGCGATTTTTCACCGAAACTATCGTCAGCATCGGACAGGTAGGAGAAGAAGAGAGAAGCTAACTAGCTATGCACAAGAGCCTCTCTCTACAATCAGTCAATCATGCAGGTAATTTTCAACAGGATGCTTGTTCTTGAAAAGAGATGATAGATGACAAAGTGCTACGAACTGGACTTCAGAAAGAACTCATAGGATGGACCAGGTGCACACATCAGTAACTAACTTCCATGATGTATCAGAAGATTCGAAGATACCTAAAGCCTATTTGCAGCTGCTCCATATAAATTTTAATGACTCTCAGATGCCATATGCTTATGACCATAAATGAATTGTAATTTTACCAACACGCTGTCAATGTTGATTAGAACTACAAGCTGGCTAACTGGATCAAGGAGATGTGCATCTCTGGCTGGCCCCCTCCATGGATGGCACGGCAAAGCCGAAATGCTAGCATCCGAGCGTCGGACGCGCTGCTCCGGTGGACCCACAAGGACCACCGCCCGTCTCCTCCTTTTCTCTCCGGGACTTGGCAGTCTTCACCGCACGAGACATTTCCTCTCTGCTAGCCGGAAAAAATCCCCTCGATTCTCCATTATCAAAGCTCATGCAACTCCAAATCCCAGATCTGAGCTGCTCGCATCCTCATCGTTTGGCCGCGACGCGCCCTAGGAACTCACTCATGGCAGTTTGGGCAACGGAGGAGAAGAAGTTGGGGGAAAGAGGGAGGGGGAAGGGCTGCTGCCAGTGATGGACTCCTCTGCGTCGGAGGAGGCAGGCGCAACAGGGTCGCTCGCGTGGCTCCGAGCCTCCGATGGTTGATTTCATCGTCGCTGCTTCCAATTCAGGATAGGGAGGCGAGGATGGCTGTAGACATCGCCGCCCAAGGTAGGTCGATGCAGAGCTGCGAGCCACGGCGGCCAAAATCAGGCTACGAGATCTTCCCCATTCTCTCTCTGTCGCTCTCTCGCTCTTTTTGTTCATTTCTTGTGATGTTGCGGCGGGTGATTTCTCATGTCGCAGTACTTGATTTTTGATGCTACGTGATGATTTTGGGGCAAATGTTGGAACCTGCACTGGGTGGATTTGGTATGCGGCTATGCGCATATGTGAATTTGACATGTTGCAAAAGGCTATTTGGGATGTTGTAAGAGATTATTTATGTTGTTGCAACGGGTGATTTGGTCAGGATTATTCTTATTCAATGTTGCAATTTGTGAATTGCGTTGTTTCAATATTTACGTTTTGGTGTTACAAAAGATAAGTGTCGATGTTTCAAAGTTTTTTCTGCGGGTTGCCATTATCAGTGAACGTTACACGAAACATGATGGCGTATGTTTCATGGCGTATGTTGCTGTGGAAATTTACTATCCAGAATTGGACGTCGGTCATTTTTATGCATGTTTTCATTACGTTGCAAACGGTGACATCTGATGTTGTAGTAGTTGATTTTTAATGTTGGGACGGAGTGTCCGATGGAACGTCCGGGCGCTAGGAGTTTCGATAATCTCGATTAAGATTATGTTCTCTTTTTTTGCCAACATAATACACACCCTGCCTCTCCCGTGCCCACGCTCGCCCCTATAAATGCACATAGTGCACCCCAACAAATTTAAGACACTAGTTTAGCTGATTCTGATTAACAAAGTCCCTGCATGTGTTTGGCCTTGCATCCCCCTCGTCCTTATGAATGACTTCAAGAGAATAGGATCGCACATCTCGAGATTGAAAAGGGTACTACTTGCGCATTTCTGTTGCTGTATATCACTAAAAGAATAATTAGCTGAAAATAGGACCACCCGGCTGGAACACAAGGGGTCACCAAATGTGTTCACAAAAGTTACGCTCCTCTCAAATGAAAATAAGATCATGTCACGTTCAAAGTTCAAACACGGCATATCTGCAATCTTCTCAAAAAAAAATCCATATCAAACATTCCCCTCAAATTTATTCTTTTTATTGATAAAATTTATTCATTCATTTCATTATTTGGATCTCGTAAGTTTCCCAAGGTCCACAGCTGATGGATCATCACAAGATTCAAGAACTAAATATCAATCATTGCAGCTATCTCTTCAGCATCATCGGACTTTGGGCACGGCGGCGAGGGACGCCTCCAGCTTGTCGGCCGAGTGCGACAGGTCGACCATGTCGCCCCTCAGGTACTTCTCGTACGCAGCGAGGTCGAAGTGGCCGTGGCCGCACATGGCCATCAGGATGACCTTCTCCTCCCCGGTCTTCTTGCACTCCATCGCCTCCCTGATCGCCGCCGCGATCGCGTGCGTCGGCTCTGGCGCCGGGATAATGCCCTCCGTCCGGGCGAATTGCAATGCCGCTGTTCCACACAGTTCATCAAACAAGACGCAAATGTTATGCTGTTTCGTCCCTTGTTGCAAAGTTTCTTGCTGTCGAAAAGCAGAGCAGAGTATGATACTACCTTGGAAGCATTCAGTCTGCTGTATGGCGACGGCGTCCATGAAGCCCAGCTCGTACACGTGCGAGATCAGAGGTGCCATTCCATGGTAGCGAAGCCCACCTGCGTGGATCGGGTCGGGGACGAAGCCGTGGCCGAGCGTGTGCATCTTCATCAGCGGCGTGAGCCCGGCGGTGTCGCCGAAGTCGTAGGCGTAGATGCCCTTGGTGAGCGTGGGGCACGCCGCGGGCTCCACGGCCCTGAACTCCGGGCTCATCCTGCCGGCGAGCTTCTCGCGCATGAAGGGGAACGCGAGCCCGCCGAAGTTGGAGCCGCCGCCGGTGCAGCCGATGACGATGTCGGGCGCCTCGCCGAGCGCCGCCAGCTGCTCCAGGCACTCCTCGCCGATGACGGTCTGGTGGAGCAGGACGTGATTGAGCACGCTGCCCAGGCAGTACTTGGTGGCGGCGTCGGTGGCCGCCACCTCCACGGCCTCCGAGATGGCGATCCCGAGGCTGCCGGGGCTGGTCGGGTCCGCCGCCAGGATCTTCCTCCCGGCCTCCGTCGCCTCCGACGGCGACGGGTGCACCTTGGCGCCCCACGTCTCCATCATCAGCCTCCGGTACGGCTTCTGATCGAACGACGCGCGCACCTGCCACACCTGCATCTCGTGCGTGCCATCACAGATTCAGCAGTCAAGAACACCGATGAGATTGAGATCGAATGTGCAATTGGAACATTTCAATCAAGAACAGAAGATCAAAATGCGTGGCCACCTCGCAGTTGAGGCCAAAGAGGCTGCTGGCGAAGGAGAGAGCGCTGCCCCATTGGCCGGCGCCGGTCTCGGTGACGACGTTCTTGACCCCTGCCGCGGCGTTGTACCATGCCTGCGGCACGGCGGTGTTGGGCTTGTGCGACCCCGCCGGACTGGTCCCCTCGTACTTGTAGTAGATCTTCGCCGGCGTGCCCAGCAGCTTCTCAAGCCTCCTGGCCCTGAACATCGCCAGCATCGCAAGAACTCACTCCACAGTCCACACTCCACTGAGTTCTGACGGCAGCAACCGCCATTGGCAAGGCCAAGAGATCCAACGCTAATTCAGTTACCTGATGAGCGGCGTCGGGCGCCAGAGCTTGTAGACGTCGATGACCTCCTCGGGTATGTCGACGAACCGCTCGTCGGTGACCTCCTGCCTGATCAGCTCGTCGGGGAACAGGGGCGACAGGTCGCTGGGATTCAGAGGCTGGTGCGTCTGCGGGTGCAGCGGCGGCGGCGGCTTCACCGGCAGGTCGGCGACGAGGTTGTACCATTGCTTCGGGATGCTCACCTTGGCGCCTGAGTTCAGACTGGCCCTCGCGGTGAAGCTCAGGCTTCTCCTCCCACCGGCAGGAACCCTGTGCTTGGGCGTGCAGAGCAGTGAAGCTCTTTGCTCTGGCCCTGCTGCAGCAGTGTAGGTGGCATCCATCAGAACTTCAGAGGTGGCGTTTGCAATGTGCCCATGGCAGAAATCACGAGGATGAACAGGATTTAACGAACTCTAGAGTCTAGCCACTGATTGGGCCTAAAATGCCAACTTCCATAAAATCTAGACAATCATTGTGGGGCGGTCTCAAATATTGAAAATCAAATGCTGTAGTATACCCGAACAGGTCATAGTAGCTATGGGTAAGCCTAGTCATGAAATCGGATCCAATTTGATGGCTACTCCCACAAGTCATCGACATTTGACCAAAATGACCGGATTTGTGATTTATCGAACTACATGATTAGGACCCAAATCGACCCCTTCCAACAATTCAAGCTAGCATTTCAAACACTTGCCGCTAAAACATCCGAAAACATGAACCTTTCTTTAGAAACATGGTATATCCATTTGCACCCCTCTGATCTGGTACTCACCAACTACTTGAACAGTCGCATCATACATTCATTCATACTAAAAGGGAGAGAGAAAAAGTAAAATAAATCAAGGCCTGTCAACTGAGCTCTGCTTCAGTATCTTGGGACGGGGACCGCGCAACAAACAGCATCAAAACGATAATATAGTAAACTCCTGTAGATCTATGTTGGCAGGAAACAAAGCTTAAAAAATCTGCAAGGGCACGAGCTTCCCGAGCTCCCATCTCTCTCTCCCAACCTGACCAACCCAAGCAGAGGAGGAGAGATTCACAGGACTAAGATAGAACTACCGATTACAGAGTACAAAACTATTCAAGATCTCAAAATAGGAGAAACGAAAGCAAGCAAAGGAATCGGCGGGAGGATGAAGCGGGTGTGCTTGAGTGTGTGTATCCATGGCGCACCTTGGGGCAGGGTAGGACGAAGGGTGGTGGTGGTGGCGGCGGCGGCGGCGGCCATCCTGTTCCAAGTTCCGCTCCCGACTCGGGCTCCTGATGGAGATGCCTCCTGGCTGCTGGGGCTCGCTGCCGCTGACCGCCGGGGGCTTTAACTAGAGAGCGTGGAGCGCGCGGGCAAAATGTGTGCGGATCGCGCACGGCGTAGTTTATTCAGAGGCTGCCTGCCAGGGGATCTTCTCTTTCTTTTTATTCCGATCGGACGAGCGATATGATCTGATTCGCCGCTGGAACGCTGGACTCGGCGACCAGACCGCTGGCCCACCCTGTCGACGTCGATGTCTGCCCCGGCGCACCACCTGCGCTTTCAGGTTGACTTGCAGGCACAGGCACGGCCACGGCGGCTGCGGCGGGGCCGCGCTCTCGCACGGCGTGATGTCAGCTCCGGTGACCCTTCCTCGGTTCCACCTTGTTTTTTCCCCCTCCCCTTTTCCCATTACGCGCGTGCGTATATATGGTACTACTACTACTACTAACGAAGGACCCGTGGCCGTGGATGATGAGATCGTCGCGGCCCTGCTACGTCTATCTTGTCGTCGTCGTCGCACGCCGTCCGGCGCACGGAGTCCGGCGATGGGCCCCTGGCGGTCTGGCCCTTGACCCACGCTCTCATAATCTCATATCCGCTTCGGACCCCAGCAACGCGCCGGCGGCGGAGCGGAGCAGGCGTTTTCCGGTTGTCCGCTTCCTTTGCTTTGTTCCCTGCTCCACCAACGTGCTCAGCGGTTGGTGCAGTTTGGTTAAGTAAACCGGAGGATTAGTTTAGGTGGGAAACCAGCGCGTGGGTAGTAATTAGTGGAACCTCGGCTACTAACCTGCTACGAGCCTACGACCGCTGATAAATTAAGCGATGCGCACGTCTGCGTGTCAGAAAGGGCGTTGGGCGTTGAATTTTGTTGCTCAGCATAGGCCACCACCGATTCAAGCGCGAGGCTACACGACGTCTCCGTCTGGCTGGCTTCTTTAATTTCTTTTGGAAAAAAAACTGTTTTAGAATCTCATCTTTTATTTTCCTTTTGGTTACCTACTTTTCCTTGTGGCAGCCCACGGAGCCGAACACGATGGCAATAGGCACAAATTACCCACATGTCCGCGGGCAAAAAATCTGTAGGACGAGGATACGGGTTCTATTCTATTCTATGCCCACAGGCATGGGTGCAGCTTTGAGTTTGTGCCTGCAAGTAAAAAATTAACGGGCATAAAAATATCTTACCCGTGCTCGCAAACCCGCAAATCCATACGACTATATAAGTGATTTTAGGGTTCTCCTTCATTCCTTCATTCCTCCTGCCGCCCCCTCCGCCGTCTGTCGCCCGCTTTGGCCCCTTTCTCCCGTCGCCACGGGCACGGGTGTGCTCGTTGGTAGACTATGCCCGCGGGTGACAAGTGCGGGTACAACTTTTTACTCATGACGGGTGGCGGCCACGGGCATGGTACAGAGTTTGCCCGCGGACACAGGTCTGTAAACGCTCTGCCCGCGGATAATGCGCCCGTCACCATCTATACGAACACCACACCATAGCGAGGGAAAAGTATATTCACGGGCTAATCTTACCCCAAAGGCCGATATCATCAGCCAACGATGGATGGGCTATCGTTCTATTATACATTTGGCCCAGCCCAGTAAATAGTACTCCTGGGGAGAGCGGTTTTCTTTTGAGTGCGAGCGGCAGGCAGTTGCTGGGCTGTTTTTCCTTTTTTTTGGGCTGCCGCTTATCTTATGTTTTTATTCTCAGCCCGTTCTCTGTCTGTATTCACCCCACGATCGATCTCGCCCAGCGCAGTAGATTGCAATTTCGATCCGGCCGTGTGTCCCTCTCATCATCGTTCGGCCATTTCGAAACGTGCGCGTGCTCCCTCTACACCCGTTCCACTCGGCTTTATCAATGATCCTAGCTTGCCACTACTAGTAGTTGTTTCACATGACGGTTTCGCAAAGATAATAATGAATTACGGGTCAAAGCAAGCTAAGTTTCACTTATGTTTACAAATTGGAAGGGAAAACTCAGTAACAAACGTACGGAGCATCCTGTGAGTTCAACCCGGTACATGTACTAGTTGCTCTGCTTCGTACTCCTTCTGTCCCAAATTGCAGGTCGTTTTAGCATTTCTAGGTGCATAGTCTTTAATATGCATCTGAATACAGTGTATATCTAAATGTATATTAATATCTATAAATCTAGAAAAGCTAAAATGATCTATAATTTGGAACGGAGGGAATAACTGATAAAAACTCAAAAAGGGATATTATATGTAATTCTCTACTCGATTAATTCGACATGCATTCTCTACTCGATTAATTCGACATGCATGGTAGTTTCAACCATCCTCCTAATGAACCCGAGCTACTTCGTTGGTGCGGTTGGGTCAAATGTCCCTTCACATGAAGAAACAGTAAGATCAAGAGTCCAATACGGCCCGTAGGATATGAGCCGTCGATTCCCACCTTGATGGATCGTGGAGATGGATTTAAGAGCAAAGAGCAAACCCTAGCCTCTTATATACCTTGCTCAGGTGTGAGAGAGTTGCTGAAGAGACAAGAGAGTAGTAGCCACTTTAGTCCATAGAACAACAAAGGAGAGATATGAGAAGAGAGGAGGAGAAGCTTGCTGTCTGTATTGGTGTGTCCTGTGCAACCATCGTCAAGTCTGTGATTGGAGGTGCAAACGGAGTTGGATTGGTGCCAAATTTGGTGAGCTTGTTCTATACTTGTAGCTTATGATCTATATGGTTCGTTTGAGAATTTGGTTAGTGGAACATCATATTTGAGAGGGAGTTTGTCAACTCCGTTAGCAGCAGATTCAGCAGTGCGCAGTTATGGTAAAAGTATGATATGAGGTGTCAAATATGGTCCAATTTAGCTAGAACTTTATCAGCTCGTGGGACACTTGTTGAACTCCAGTCCTGTGGTTTGCTCGGTGTGAGTAGAACTCTGAAGGGGACAAAATCTATTTTTCAACAAAGCTGAAAGTGTTACCTCTTGTTGTAATTTTACTTTGGTGTAGCTATTGTTGTTGTATCAAAGTTGCAATTGTCTTGTTCGCATTGGTGCTGCTGAGATGTATCTCTATATGTTTTAAAGAAGACTTCTTGTACCTATTATTGAAATATAATGGAAGAGGTTGGGAGTGGGTTGGTTGCCCTGTGGTTTTTACTCCTCTTGTTTGGAGGAGATTTTTCACGTAAATCATTGTGTCACTTGCATTGTGTGTTTATTATTCCACTGCTAGTTGTAACTGTCCTCAAGTTCATCATAAGAAGTGTTACTTGTTATTCCCAACAAGTGGCTAAACTTATTCTCTTTTGATTGGTTCAAGTTTTGATCCAAAATTATAACTGTAAAGAAGCTCTAGCTACCACTTGCCTTTGGTGCTAACTTAATCGCCAGTCTCTCCTCTCTCCTACACCTCGCGACCATGTAGCCTTTTTCACCATATACTTTTTTATCTTTCCCTTTTCCCTTGCAATTGCAAACATCGACTCCAACCCGAACAACATCCAGCTTAATTATCATGATTACATGCCAATTAAAATTTAAACATCCCCATAACATGAAATTTGCGTCATCTCTTCCTTGTTAAGCCCCATAGCAGCATGCGGATGTACTCGAGTATGCATCACCGATGAGGATGATTTACACAATTATTTAAATTGATTTGCACTTTCAAAGCTACATGACTATATCTCCAATATAAACTCTATAACCTAGGGGAATAATTCCTGAGTTACCGACTTGTGGCTTTCGGATAAAACCTATCGGAACATCAAAACAGAGGAATTAACAAAAGCAAGAGCACTTGAAAGCAATTTTTAAGTGGAGAGGTTAAAAGGAAAGCATCTTTTTGGGCAAGTAGCACCGAATAGCCACTCAGGTAATTGGAGCCTAGAAAAGCTCACTTCCTAAACCCTCTTTTGTCCCAGGCACTGCTTTATTTTTTAAAAGCAAGTTTATAGGGGTGTTGCTTTACTCATCTCTCTACTCCGGAAGGACAAATGCCAAATGCACAGTCACCGTTTTGCTATCTTGTAATCGTTAGAAAGTTTGTTTTAAAGTAATGTTTACGCATATGGTATACAGAGAATGCAAAGTGACCTTAGCTCAAAATAATTATGAGATGGCGTCATGTGAATATAGGTAGAGCTAGCACAATAGCTCTTGAAACCCCGAAATGTTCAAGATTGGTTTGTATAACTAACGACATCGAACCCTAATCCATCTTAGATCAATCCCTTAAGAAGCCAAGCTCAAGCTGCTAGATCATAGCCCTATCTAGATTTTTTTTAACTTTCTTGTTATTCTTGTTTTCTTTTCAAAACCCAACCTATCTATGACTAAGCTCACCTAGTCCCTCTACCGGAAGCACTGATATTAAGTTGATGTGGAATTTGTCTTCGCTCAGCTTATATTATTATTACCTAAAAGCTTTTTTTTATGAAAGCCCTACTTAATTAGTACTACTATATATGTAAAACCATACAAACTGAGAAAAAACTGTTGCATGCAAAACTATGCAGTATATTATTCATTGCTTAGACTAACATGAGAAAGCTTTAGAGAACCAGTAGCCTAAATTGGATAAGGTTATTAATGACCTATGCTAGAGTTTCAACAAGTAAATTAAGTTGGTCATCATCAGCTAGTAGTTTCCCATTTCTAGCCTACCTTCTTCAGGGGGAATCCAGGAAATAGCACTTGTTTCCTGCGTGTTCAGGAAACAGCACCAATAACTCTTGCGTTCGTGAAATAGTACTGCAAGCACCCATATGTTTCTGGAAACAGCACCAGTCCTCATTTCCCTCCTGTTTTAATTTTTTCCCACTATTTCATTCAACGCAAAAGACTAATGTTCCCCTCATATTTGTTGACATTTCATTTCCTCCCAAGCTTTGGCCAAACCGTAGGTTGCATGCTTGGAAGTGGTAGGCTTGTTTACGGGCAGCCAGGCTGGAGTCCGTAAACGGTCGATTTTCAATTTAACCAGACGTTTTTTTCTTTTCGGTATCACCTAGCCATTTCTCTTTTGGCTTCAGCGCCAGTACGTGTTGTTTTTCACTCTAGTAAATATTACCATCCTGCATGCGAGTTCATGATTTTACTGCCCATTCCCCGCGTCTTGTTTTGTTTTCCCTTTCACTTTTGACGTGCTAAAAAACCATTTCGGGTCCAAGGGAAAATGGAGGGGGAAAAAATCCACGCGCCCAGTTTCACTTTTGATGAGCTAAAAAACCATTTGGGGGCTCTTCTATCATGCTTTCTAATCTGCATGTTTTTTTTGTACGGTGAAATTGTTGTTTCGATGTTCAATCTAAGATGGAAGGAGTAGGAAGGGAAGTCTGTACCAGCAAGGGTAATTTGGTGTATTTGCTGGTGAAGAAATGACAAACGGTGAAGAAAAAGTAGGTGCACTGCTGTTTTACGAATCCATTCTATGATACCGGTGCTATTTGGTGAATACATGGATTTGGAGTGCTATTTACCGGAAACCAGTGCTGTTTTACTATCCCAAATCTTTTAGTGCACTCACTTAATTTGCCTCTGGACAGGATTCTCTTGTACATATAAATATATAGATAAAAGGAGATCAGCCATAATTTCGCTAGTACCATTTTGGGAGTAACAGCCTAGCACAAGCAAAGATTTTACATGTGCAGAATCTAGCTGAGAAAGATCTCCAATCCTTTCAATTCTTTCAGTCAGTGCGTGACGTCTTTCCAAGGCTGCAAGCAAGCCTACATGCATGAACAGCATATATGAGAGGTTCATCTTCTCTGTAGCGTCTGATCTTTTGTGATGACAGCTGGAGATCAACAGACGAATACAATTGGTGCAACATCAACTAGCTAGATGATCAAATAAAAATATATAGACAAAACACAAAAAAGCCATCAAGCTACATATAAAATATGTATCTACTACATCCATCTACGCGCATAGCTCTCGCCTAACAATCATAGACCTCCGATCAAGAGATCACGATCACAGGATTCTGCCCAAAAGTTGCCATCTTAAAGCATTGTGGTTACAGCATGCTATGCATTATACATGCAGTGTGCCTGCATTCATTTTTGGCGTGTAGGAGCCAATGCAAGCCGTGCAAGTACTCTTTCTCAAAAGGCTGTCAAAGTTGTAGCTAGGCAGGCAGGCTGCTCTTGCAACTTGCGCTTTGCAATGGGATTAGTGGCAGCTTTTGGGAAGTTTTGTTCTTCTTTTGACCGGTCCTACCAAACTATGGTACTGGTACTGATCTTTCTCATTTTACTTGCATTGACCTGGAGGTGTATGTAGCTTGCTGTGGGATACATGTGCAATGATGCAAGTTAAAGGTAGGAAGAACAAGAACAATTAGATGAGATTGTATATGTCCTATATATGGTACTCCCTCTGTACCAAACTATAAGTCATTCCAACTTTCTTGAAGAGTCGAAGCATATCAAGTTTGATCAAGTTTATACAATAAAGTACTAACATTCATTTATGATACCAAATAAGTACCATTAGTTTTTTTATTAAATATATTTTCATAGTATATCCATTCGGTGCCATAAACCTTTGTGATCCTCTCTATAATTTTGATCAAATATGAAATGGTTTGACTCTCCAAGAGAGTTGGAATGACTTATAACTTGGAACGGAGAGAGTAATAAGGAATAAGAGAGTTATGTGAATGCTTGTTCTTTATCTTCTTTGAGCAAATAATTTGCTCAAGGCAAGCCGTAGTCGTCAAGGTAGCTTAAGCTGCGAAGGAAAGGTGGGCAATTCCGTTTATACCTGCACACATCGCTTTACCTGTGAAGTCGATAAGACCGAACACAAATAACAGTGTTACGCGACCTTGTAGAATTTTGCTTCACACTTGAGGGTACAATAATTAGGGCACCAAAGTGAAGCTACCTATGCAAAAATCAAGCCGCTACCGTCCAACTTGTACGACCGATTACTGCATGAGGTAGCGAATAGTAGTGATCAGCGCATAGCTAGGCCAAATCTTGATGAACAACAATTATAAAAAATGACCCTGAAATGACCGGACGTATTAGTGACTCTGAGATGCCGGCTTATCGCCATAAACTTTTTCTCATCTCAACAACCGATCCCTTATCTGAATTACGTGATGTCAGAAAGGATTAAAAATTAGCTCTACCTTAAACGCAGGACTAGCTTGCTAGTTGCTAGGTTCATGACTTCATCTGATTGTGAATCGAAGCCCCCAAATACTGTTTGCCTTCCATTATTACCATAATTTATTCATGACGTTTCAAATCCAATTATCTGAAGAAAGCATCACGCCAAAAACACTGCATTGTTACCCTGTTCAGACCTTCAATTCAGAGAGAGTTCAGAGAATGAAACAGGCGGCTAGGATATAGCTGGAGAAGTCCAGGGAAGAATCTTTCTGCAGTCAAGTATTCACCGTGCGGCACAGCAGGTGCACCGTCGTCTGTAGTGTTTTCTTCGCCTCGTGCCGACGTGCACAACACGTCGTTCGCACGTTGCGGCGACCGATCCCCGCCGTCGGATGCTGCCGCAGAGGCGATTCGGGGCATCCTGGCCGTCTGCTGCGAGCACGCCCTCCCCTATAAATTGGGGAGGGCCGGCTGCCCTCCGAAGACAGAAAGCAAGCAGCGGCAGCTTCCTAGTGAGCTCACTGCTAGTGCCTGACAACTGTCCGTGCTCCAAGAAGCTTAGCGAGAGGAAAGAAGAAGAAGAAGAAGGAGAAGAAGCTACTCCAAGAGATCGCCGACATGGGAGCCAGCTTTTCCTGCTTCGGGTCATCAGGAGGGTACGACGCCGACGAGCCGGGGTACGAGCAGCTGCGGCGGTCGTCGAGGAAGGTGCGGCCGAGCGACGAGGACGGGCTGTGGTACGTCGGCGAGCGCGACGTCGACATGAAGGCGTCGGCGTTCATCGCCAAGTTCCATGCCTCCACCAAGTTCGTGGAGACTTGAGCAGCCTATGCGTCCATGCAACCGGCAAGGTCACCTGCGAATGAAATCTTTAGTCTACCTGGGTCTCAGGCTCTCTCTATTCTAGTCTCTCTAGGTAGATGTCTCTACTGCTTCTCGCTGCTGGTCTCAGGCTGATGGTCACTACTCTACTTGGTTCTGCCATTTATTCATGTTTGATGATTAGTCCATGCATGCATGGCTATGGATGGATCTATGCTAAAATCTGTGTAACTATGTAAAGGATGTGTAAATCTGTTTGTGCTAAATAAAAGCAATGCTGGACGAGCTTTTGGATGTATATAAATGGATACGAAGTTGGTTTTTGAAATAAAATTCTTAGCTGTTTTTGTGCTTTAGTTTAATTTTTTTTCATCTTCTCCTGAGAGGCTGGCATGTGGCATGGCATGTGATTCTGCTATAGATCAGTTGTACTGCGATGGCCTGATGAGTGCTATTAAGATTTGAGAAAAACGAGGGATACAAGTGATCAAGAAAAGTGCTGTGGCTGATCATCAGTTCGTTTGTCAGTCTTGTGTTACTCCAGCCCGGTTTCCTTCCTGGCAAAGATCGAAGAGAAGCGAGAAAAGTGGTGCTTGGCGGGCGCCAAGAGGTCGAGGCAATAAATCCCCAGGAGAGTAGGCACATGTGTGCTGTTTTTTCCCTTTTCTGTAACCATGTGAATTTTGTTCACGTTCTTTATCAATACATGCCGGGCAGATTTCCTGCCAGTCGTTTTTTTAAAAAAATGTCAATCTTGTGTGAAGAGATGAACTGTTGAATAGTATACCGGCTTCCTCCTTGGTCTGCATCAGAGTTTCAGATTTCTTTTACCAGTGTATTTAATTGTATCCTCGACAGGTAGCTATTCACTGAATAACAAAATAGTGCAGTCTCCTAGTCTTCAACAGTTCAAGTTGCTGATGCTACCATCTATAAATTCATCAGTGAGACCTAGATGGGAATGGGATCACAAGTTCACAACATGATGCGTTTAACTGAACTAAACAAAACAAAATTTGTGATTCCATAATGGAAATTAATGGCCTCCAATTGCCATGTAATTAATGGCTCATACAGAAATAATAAACGGTTACTTCCTTGGCTATCCAATGATAGGTGAGATGAAAAGTAAACCGAGTTTGAAGGGAAACTAGAAAATCTACGGTGTGTAAACATATTTCATTTAGTTTGCATCTTATGGTGCAATTCATCTTCTGGCAAGCACTACATACAATGGATGAGTATTACTAATATTTAACAGAGAGTTGGAGGACAGCAAATTGGAATTTAGTTAGGTATCATAGACTAACACTATGATCAAACATATTCAGTTGAGCAGTTTAACTTGTTCAACAATTGTCGTATTATTCATCCAAGTGCAATTTGCAAAGGTTTTTTTGCTTCTGATAAATTATTTTTAAGAGCCCTGTTCATAATTTCTTTCCTACTATTAAATTTGGGTTGTAATTAAATTTATAAAAAAATATGAAACTTTTGCTTCCACATTTTTAAATATTTTTATCTATATCTGAATGATTCTGAATAAGACGGGCAAAATGATCATTTCTTCAAAGCTCGTCAATATATATTTCGCATCATTAAACTGTTTTCTAAATACGAATGGCGTGGGATTTCTTCAAAACAAAATAAAAACGCTCACTCTTTTTCCATAGTAGCTCTGAAATGTCCGCGCTACAAAACAGAAAAGAATTTCTGCCCACAAATGGAGTGCCATTTTGGTTGTCGATCGTATAGTCTTTTCAGTGCAATGAACATATTCTACAGCTACGTACCACTCGCGGTTTAAAACACTACTTAACCACAAAATGCACCGCTAAAGAATAATAGAATGAGAAAGTATGGCGATCTTCTCCGACAAAAGTTTGGTGAGGAACAACATTTGCCCCGTGAACTTGTCCCCGTTTCATGTATAGTGGTATCTTATAGGCCAGAACCGTGTTCCAGCCTAGCAATGTAACCATGTCTCTCGGCCGATCAATGTGTCACGTTAGATGATTATAATCACCTTTTGTACTCGCTGCCGTGACATTTCCTCCATGCCATCACAAGTTGGCAATCTGATTCTGAATTCCGAGCACAAATTTTTTTGATGTGTTGTTTGATGTGTTGCCTGCAATTTGTTTCATTCTGCGTATGTTCGGCCGCAATCTAAACCCATCGCAATACAAATCAGATTTGACATAATTTTGTCTTAATTCAACTAAAACTGCAAATTTAAACCTGAATCGATACACACAACACGGTCGACAAGGATCGCCAGCACCCAAGCTCTTGAGAACATGTGAACCAAGCTTTTCCCGGCAAAAGGTTCGATCCAACTTACAGGGATCACATGAATTTGTCTCTGAGCTCTCATCCTTTCTTTCCGTTAACGTTCGAAATTCCCCCTCTAGCCATCATCATTTAGGGGTATCAAGTATTCTCGAGAGAAACTTTAGAGGTATCGAATCCTCCCATGGCAAATGTCCTCTTGTTAGATAAGAACGAGCCAATGATTTGTGACAATTCATTGGACCTCTTCTTGAAAAATGATCCGAAAAGATCGTCGCTTTACACCAATGGCGCCGAATCACCGGTACTCAGGGCCACTTTATACCGCTTACATTCTCCGGGCGGGTGCAATTACCAATTACTCTGTTTCTTTGACTGTCAGTCCGCAGATTTTGTGAACAAGACTGGTGAATCTGAATATTCTCAAGAGATGGTGGAGATATCGTTCTGAGAAAGTAGAAATTCCCAAGGCATATACTTGAACACTCTCTCTTTCAACTGTGCAAATTGTGAGACATCTGCAAGATTTCCTGCTCCCACAACTATCGCAGTTGAGGGAGTTGTGGTCATGAATTCATGATCAGATCAAATATAAATTTGCGCGATACAAATACCAATTATTGAAACCATTTTTTATATATAGTTCTGAAAAGCAAAAGATACTATGAAGATGTTTAAAGGACACTTCGAGGAGAAGATCACAATATATGTGTCCATAGTTCAGATTGAAACCATTTTTTTACATATATCCAGCGGACACTTTATGCAAGTCTTGGCTTCAAATAGCATCTGCGACGTTCTTTTGTGTTTTCTTTTGTTGGAGGAACAAAAAGAGAGGGAGAGAACTGTGCCATCGCTTTAGACAACATTGGACGGAGGAGAGCCATCTTCAGACTGTTGTATAGCTAAGGGAGCTTGCAAGGGCCTTTCTGTACTTGGGGAGTACCAGTTTTCTCTGAAAAAGTACACCAGGTTTTTGGAAAAGATTAACCACTATTAATGCTATAGTCTTTCTGGAACAAACCTTAAGATTTTACTAACCTAGTCGTTCTAGTAGTTCAAGTACAATCTAGTAACCTTTTCACCTAATAAAGGTTTCCCTTTTCTGTTTTTGAATGATTCTTTAAGCACCCTAAAGCTAATAAACTATGCTTCATGATTTTGACATCGGAGGCATTTTGTATTGTTCAGTGAACTAAACCTGAGAACCTGATTCTCATCTAGTTTGGATAGAGCTTCTCACTGGCACAATATTTACTCAAATCTTCAGCTTAAGACTATCATCTGGCAAGTGACAGGAACTTGGCTCTAACCAAGATTTGTGTTCATCTTATTACCAAGCTGTAAACCACTGAATCTGAAGAAAATCAGAATGAACAAAAACACAACTGTTCTGCGAGGCAACCATCAGAATTAGTAGGTGTTATGAGATCTTCACTGTCGCGCTCACCTGAAAAGAGTGAAATTCGATCACCCTGGTGAAAGATTTTGAGGACAAAGCTTGCATTGGGTAATGAGGAACCAGTTCCAGATTTGAAGTCACACGAGAGATTTTGCTTCGAACCAGCAGAAGAGCCGAGCCGAGCATCGGATTCCCTTGCTACAAAACAAGCTCAAGTAGCATGTGCTCTTATCCTCTGAACCTCTGGGTATTACTGTCAATTCTGATTTCTAAACAGAATTGAGAATGTATGTACGAACGATAAGCGAGCAACTTAGGATTAGTAGATGCAGAAGGTGGACACTGGGCAAGAAAGGAGATTAGCACATCTACAGATGTGCATCAACTAATCTGCCAGCATTACAAATATACTTGTGCTTCAGACTTTTAGTGACCCAAACATTCATTGGACTACCATAATTTGAGTTCTATATTCTCACATACTAACATTCACATGAAAATCACTGACCATGAGCTGACCTGTGACAAGTGGAATTGGCGAAAAAATACTGGGACTGACTCCTAGCTTCCTACTAGCTGGACACAATCGTAACATGCCAGACAGTTGTTTCGATGACGCTGAAGGTGCAGCTGTCGCCTTCTTTTAGCTTGTTTTCAAGGCAAAACCTTTTCCAACCTTGTCCAGTTATGTAGCCATAGGTGTTGGCGGTGTTGAACCGTACCCGCCAAGATCTTGTGTTGCCCATCGTCGTTTTCAGTGTGATTTCACATGCTCCCGCAAGACCAACGGAAGAGCAAAATGACCCTTTCACCGCCTGCATTGTTACCACATTTTGCAAATGCTTCAGATAGGGCTGTGACTATTTTTCAAAAAATAGATTTTGCATGTACCACTATAGATGCTGAAGATTAAGAGTAATTAAGTAGAACATGGACTTTCAGTAGAGTTTTTGTGCAGTGTAACAGCACATTTGTCTAGCTTGAAACAAGTGCAAAATGGCAGTGAATATGTTGCATTTTCTGAAAAATGATAATTCTGCATTCTAAGTGTATTTTTTTCATTTTTATATTAGAACCAGGTACGGTACCTGCCTTGCAAAGTTGCAATGATTCTTATTAATTCAGGACAGGGCCATTACAACCATTTATCTCAAGGTATTGCACAAATAATCAAAAGGAACCATATTATTCAAATCGATGTAGCATGTTTTAAATGAGATTTGAAACCTGTTTAACTGAGAAAATCCTCAGTGCGAAGAACAGATTTCAGAATTTAACTGAACAAGGAGACTGATTTGCATTGAGTGTAAATTGACTAAATTCTCATTCGTTAACGAGTATGTTTATTAGGCAGTTAAACTATATAGAAATAGCAGGAATTGTAGTGCTCAGTGCTCACAAAGAGGCTAGTAAGCTTATAGCCGGTAATCCGTTTTGTGAATGAATGACGTGGCTCAATGCTGACAAGTTTCTTCTGCGATACAGCCTTCTTCACGGAAATTGGGGAATGATTCGGCTTCTTGCGATACACAGCCAAACAAGTATTTTCATTCCTGGTCTTCCTTTTCTTCTTGACAGGTGAAACACAAAGCTCCTTGTCACCTGCACAATCAATATGTCCCATAATCATAAAGTAGCAATACATAACTGAAGCCATTCAGAACTTGTGCAGTGAGCTGGCTCACCTTGTTGAGGCACAGTGATTTGCCTCCCTATTGCATCATCCGTCATGTCTGCAGTTGCTGCTTCATACTCCTTCAGGCACCCGCTCTGCATGAACACCTCAACTGTAAACACCATGTTATCTTCATACCTGAACACCAGGATGTTCCCTTCAGAAAGATCGTGAGCCGTCAGAAACCGCACCCAGCCATCGCCGAGCAGCACGCCTGGCTGGTCGCGGTCTAGCTCGACACGCCAGAACTTGCCAAGAGGGCTGAAAATCATGGCCCTCTTGTTGCTTGGGTGAGTGTCAGTCAGGTGCTCTTGCACAAACTCGTCAGGGATTCTCTGAGAGAATGTTGACACCAATTAAAAGAAGCAATGTGCAGACATTATTTTCTTTTTGAATGCTAGTTTCAGTTAGCAGTATGGTAGTGCGAAGCGAAGAGGGTTTAGCTCGGTCACCATCTTTTCCAGATCGTCAGCGTTAAGCACTCTGATGAACCGGGGCCTGTTCTTGCCTGCTGCCACCCCTGCGCAGCCATGCGAAAATTGTTGAAGAAATTAACAGCCCAAGTTTGCCCAGTTGAGCTCTGTTTTTTTACTAGTGGTAGCACTGTACAAGCCGAATTTATGTTGGATGATGTTCACCTGCGAGAGGCGTGCAGAATCGCGCGAGGCAGCCGGCCGCGTCGAACGCCCTGAGGGTGGCCACCCCGCGCCGCTCGAGCCTGAACACCACGCTCCACCCGGCCCGGACGCCGTGCGCGGCCGCGAACTCCGCCCAGCCGCCGGCGAGCTGCAACGGCCCGGGCCCGCCGCCTCCGCCGGCGCGGCGCAGGTCCGCGTGCCAGACCTTGCCGAGCGGGCTCACCAGCAGCACCGCCGCCGCCGCTCGCGCCTCGCCGCCGAGCCACGCCGCGAACTCGCCAGGGACGCGCTGCACACAACACAACGCGGCGTAGGCGTGTTAGCACATCCGGAACGTAACGACGAGGCCGTCTCGTTGCCGTTGGCCACGTGCTTACCAGCTTGTGGAGGCAGCGCGGCGCACTAAGGGCGCCATGCCCGCTGGGTGAACGAACGAGTACGGCACGGTGGCAGTGCGAGCGCGGAGAGTGCACGGCGGGAAGAAAAGGGGGAGGGACGGGGCCGGGCGGCGACGGTTGGAGTCCCCGAGGAGAAGAGCATCGATGGATTGCCAGGGCCTCTGCCCAACTGAACAGTTTCTCAGTCTGAAGCTCAGCGACACGTCAGCTTTGAGAACAGGCACTGTGGAGTGGGGTCAGAACGCCAGATGGCAAAAGGCTAATCACGCACACAGTGCTCGGTATTGGTATGCGTCACAAGGAGAGAATAATGCTGAAATCATGTGTTATTCTTTTCTTTTTTTTTTTGCTGAAGTCGTGTCCAAATGGCACTCCGTTCTGACAAGTTATTCATCAGAACGTCATCGAGTAGGACTACGCCCTTTGCCTTTGGTGCCTAAGATGTTGAAATCAAAAGAACACAACAGCCTGTTCAGAAATAACAAAGGTTCATGTCCCAATCCATCAAGGAAGAAAAATAATATCAACAAATAGAATATGATCTTGTTGGACTCAAATATGCTAAAGCAGCACAAAAATGAACGGGCCCGGAACCAAAATTGCACAGATCATGCTTAGTGTGAAGCTTGTTCAGTCTAAGCTCGATAAACATAGCACCGCAAACAAGCCAAAACAGCAGAATGTCAAATGTCCAGAAAGAACAAGTAGAATGTCAGAACAATGATGAACAGCAAATAACATACTGTGATGACTGGATTGCAAGGAATGAGAATAACTTTCGAATATTAATTTATTGTCGGCCTTGTTGAGATGGTAGAAAGCCACACAGCAGCCACAACGGGAAAGAAAAAGGAGCAAACTGGATTGCAATACAACAGACCCTCCAACGCTTTCCACAATGTCAGCCGCAATGTTTACTTCACAAACTGAGTACAGTTAGTCTAAGCAATGGACAAAATACAGAGCAGTTTGGAGCTAAAATGAACACTAGAGCATATATCAGTCTATCAAAAGTAACGGAAGCACTAGCATTGCAGAGAATAACACGATCAACTTTCCACCTTAATGTACATTGCAGAGCTGACCCAAGACTATGTGCTGATAGGAACCTTGCAAGTTGCCTTGTTGTGGCCATAACCCTTGCACCTGCTGCAGCGCACTGCCCTCTTGATTGCAATGCGAGGATCAGCTGGCTTCTCTTTGGGCCGGCCAACCCGGCGACGGGTTCGAACTGGACATGGGTGTGTTGCTGGGCTCTGAGCAGGATCAATTAATGTAACAGGCACAATGACATCAGGTATGGGGTTTATTGACAGGGAGTAGGTCAAGCGGTACCATCCCGTCGTGAAGTATTTGGCACAGTAGTCATATGCATATTGTCCAGTGCGCTCAATCACTGCGATTGCATGCATGCACGGCAACCCAGAAATACGCCACCTTTGGCAGGTGCATTCCCATATGGCAAGGTTGACAACATTAACCGAGTCATCACAGACCTTAAATATGTTACTACCATTTTCATCATTTTCTGCTGGGAGGACGTTTAGCGTATGAGCTTTGCTCACCTCTTCCTGCAGTTTCTGATTGGCTGATGGAGTTAATACCTCAGTCCATGCATTAGAAGACTCCCTGCGTGTGTACATCATCTCCATCAGCTTGCATCTTATCGTATCAACCAATTGCACAACTGAAAGCTCATATCTCGTGGGAATCCACTCAGAAACAGTGCCAAAGATATTGCACGAATACTGTCCATGACGTACCCCCTTAAAACGGGCATCTGACCACCGCTCAGGGTTGATCTCCAAAAGCCAATCCGCAAGCTTATCAGATGCATTTTTTATGAGCTCAATATATTGATTGAGCTCGTCAGTAGTGCATGCATATATGGCCTTCTTAAGATGCTCAACCATAGCATCTTTTAGTTCCTCAGTCCATGCATCGTCCAATTGTTTCTTAAATTCTTCAATAAGAGACTCCACACAGTAGCCATGATGACTATCAGGAAAAACTGAAGATACTTCATCCCAAAGTCCATGTTCTCCATTGGATATGAATGTGATAGCTCGAGATGTACTAAGTGAAGATTTTAATTGCTGCAGAAACCAATGCCAATTTTCACGACTCTCATCATCCACAACACCAAATGCAACTGGGAACACGTCACCTTCACCATCAACCGAAGTAGCAGCCAGTAGCTTCCAGTGCTTATTTGGCTTTGCAGTTATCGCGTCAAGAAACAGGAGCGGCCTGCACCCATGCTGAAAACCATGGAGCGACGCGTGGAATGCAACAAAGAAACGGAACTTTGAATCTTCCAAAGCCACTACAGTTGCCACACTTCCTGGGTTTGTCTCTACAATCCTTTCACAAAACCAAGGTAGCTGACTGCATGCTTCTTCATGTGAGCTATAAAGTTCTTTTTGAGCAATTGATCTTCCACGCCAAGCCTGTGAATAGTTCAGGCATAGTCCATACTCCCGTTGGAGATCATTTGCAATATCTCTTGGCCTGTAGTTTGGACTATCACGCAATTTTTCTTTTATGACACTAGCAACCCATCTTTGAGAAGCCAACCGATGGCTTTTTACTGTTTCTGATTCACAGGTGTGACTTTCAGATATTTTCTTGATCATGAATTCTTTCTTTGCAGGGGACTTAGAAGCATGTATTCTCCATGGGCAATCTTCACCAGTACATTCAGCAGTCACACGGGATGAATCATTCTTGATAAATCTGTAATGGAATCTATGTGCGATGGCATACTTATGTAAGGCATCACGGAAATCCTTAGGACCTTCAAACACTTGGCCCACTCCAGTTATAACATTCTTCCAGCTTGCACAAACCTTTTGTCTCTTAGACCCATCCTGAGTTGTTGGGACAATAGCAAAGGCATCTGTAGGAGTGCCAGAGTCAGCAACAGCGTTCTTTGACCTGAAACAAAAAATGCCTCATGTCATCCTGCAACTTGTTAGTGTGATTACAAGAAATTTGTGAAAGTAGGCAAGTACCTGTTGTCAGCTTTCTTCATAACATAAATGTATGTTGTCTCTGACTCCGCATGGAATTCAACCATGCGGCGTAGGTCCTTGTCATTGGAAATAGATATCAAGGTTTTATCATTCTTTGGAAGGAAATACTTGAATGCAAACTGATCGAGTTTCAGGTTGTTAAGTGTCGATGATATCTCTTGCTTGAATCCACTAAAAGTCCAGTCACTTTGGACAAACATTGCATGTGCCTCTCCACCAGAATAGGACATATGTCCATCTGCATCAGTGGTGAATTCTCCACCTATTTGAAGAACAGCTACAATTTGTTCCTTCCCCATACGTTTCAGCTTCCTACAAGGAGACAGAAAGTCCAAGAATTAGGCTAATTTTAGCTTATTTCCTTAAAAATTCCATGTGCGAGCAACAGATGGTGAGAAATCTTAATAAATAATCAAGGTTAAACTCCATGTGCCAGCAAGATGCTAACAGACACTGAGGAATTTTACTCCATCCATCCAATTTTGATCAGCACATAAGCAAAGGGTGCAAAGACCAAGGATAACAAAATCGTATATGTATTCCATTTACTCATCGACGCAGCTGACTTTACTCCTAATAGCGACAGTGGAGTGCATGGCGCCATGCATCATGATGCATGCATACACACACGTGTAATGACAGAGACAGAGGGGGCAGGGTGACACGTGGCTGAGTGCATGAGCATTGCATTTATAAGCACCGGAGTGGCGGTGCCGAACCTTATACGCAGATCAAAACTGGATTTCTATCTTTTGGTTATTCGCGCATCGAAGTTGGATGGAGGAAGTAAGTTCATAAGAGAGGTAACACACATCCCCAGAGATTAAATGCAGTGTTTAATAACAAAACAACCATCAGCAGGAGTTCAAATTCAGCAATAGTTCTAGAAATATAGGCTTTACATAATTACATGCAAAAGGAAGGTTGCTGATCCTCTGAAAATGACTTGATGTCATTGTCTAGTAGTCTAGTGAACGAAAGGAATGGCAATCTGTAGTAATTTGAGCAGTCCATACTTCTCTGCCACAAACTACTTCAGATTAAATAATCTTGGCATAATCGAAATTTTCAGCTCACATAATAGGCACTTGAGCATTTTAAACAAAGCTTCCATGATGAAATCCCCTTCACATTTTATCATTGCTGGAAACTAATGCAAGGGCCGTGAGAAACGACTGAATTAACTGATCCCTTTTCTCAATCAGAGATAGAGGGGTGTTTAGGGCACACCATGGTACGCTGCTTGAAGCAAACAAACCATAGATGCTGTAAAATCGAGGAGCCAGCAGAGAAAACCCAATTTATTTTTTTTTGCGGGAACCAGCAGAGAGAAACCTAATCGTTCTGGTTCGCCGAAGTACGGCTTGGTGTGCCCGACTCGGACCGATCAAAGCCAATTTCGAGGAGAAGCTACGCACAAAGCCTAACAAAAACTTGGCCCCCACGGAGCAGGCACTTCGATTACCTGGGGACGTCGGCGGATCTGCGGGTCGAGGATGCGGGGCTCCCACCCGCCAGCGTCGGCGGCGCGAGGCGAGCGCTGCCAGCGGCGGAAGGGGTGGCGTGCTCCGACTCGAGACCCCGACGACGACGGGATGCCACCCGACGCGCGCGAGCGGTGGAGCGTGGCCGGCGACGGGACTCCCCGGTTCCGGCCGCCGATGGTGATCGCTCGGGGAGATAAGGCAGTCGCGTGCCCCGAGTGCGGGTTTCGGATCTAGGGTTCGCCAGCGGGGCCCCTCGTGTCAGGCACAGACCACAGCTGCCGTGGCATCGTGCCCGTGCTCTCGAGCCCAGACATACACAGCAGATCGCAAGGCCCAGCAAGCGCCCGCAATCGCGGACAGCTCAAACAACCGGCTGCTTTAGCCCAAACAACCGCGCGATTTTAGGCTTGGACCAACGCCCAAAAAAAAAATCTTTTTTTTTATCTTACCCCCGCTTTGAATTGCAATTACGTTTTACCCTTAATTTTTTCTAACTTTATGATTTGTCCTCAACTATATTCACAAGTCATTATGATTTTGCACTTAGTCTGTGCATATTTACCCTATATTGATTGTTGACTAAGGGTAAAATCATAAAGTTGAAAAAAGATACCAAAATTATAATTACACTTCAAAACAAGGGTAAGAGCACAAAATACCCCAAAAAATGAGCGATTTCTTTTTTTCATTGTTGTCTCCCCATCGCCGACACTTGACCTCCGCTACCTCTTGCAAGGCTCCAGCAAAATAGCACCGTTAAACATTTTCTTCCACTCCGGATAGTGTTATTCTCGCCTCCACAACCCAACTGTGTTCTTCCACCGCTAGCTAAATGGGTGTCGGGTATAGATCCCCAGTACCTGCAAGGAAGGAAGAAGACGGAATCCTACTAGGATTCCCCTGTAACCTACTAGGACTCATACTCTGTAATCCTATTAGGACTCATCCTTGTAACCGACTAGTGATCCCGTTCCTTGGAGTATATACAGGGGTCCATAGATCAGTAGGTGAAGACCTCGTAGAACCACAACAGATGATCAAATCCTCAACACCAAACAACATCCAAGCGCAGGACGCAATATACAACACCCCAAGCAAGACGCAATATACAACACCCCAAACAGGACGTAGGGTATTACACTACTTTGGTGGCCCGAACCTGTATAAATCTGTGTCTTGTGTCCTCGCTTTTACCTTCGAGTTTCAGGTCCGACGATCCCCCACCAACCAATCTACTACCTCGGGATATCCCTCGGTAGGTTGCTGGATATAAAACACCAACATTTGGAGCGCTAGGTAGGGGTGATCGTCAAGATTGGTGAGCTTGAAGGACCTCGTCATCAAGATCAATCTACTCGACAAGAAGCAAGTCGCTGAGTCGGAGTTCCGAGCAGAAAAATCTACACCGAGACAGAATCAATGCGCTCCGTGTTTTAGTCGAAAACTGAGTCGGTTTCCACCGCAGGCTGCTACATGCGGCTCGTTGACCAAGGCAGAGGCAAATCCAATTCGAGTTGGGAAATCAGGCAGACCGAGGGACTCACGCCATAATTCCCAAGATGACAAAGATCTGTTGTCACGTGCTGATTGAGGCAAATAATCAACTCCGGCTACTCTCCGTGAAAAGCAATTTTGAGAGATTTGTGCTACACGCACATTGAAAGTTACCACAGGACCTCAAAATCATAGCCTAACATACATAGAAGATGTACGCGAGCACTGCTACCCCAACGTCTAGCAGCACCAAGTCGCCGATGACTACTTTGACTACTTGTCTCGACTAAAAAACTAGTCCAGGATGGTCTACTTTGACTACTCGTCTCGACTAAAAAACTAGTCAAGGATGGTCTACTTCGACTACTCGTCTCGACTAGAAAACTAGGCGGGTTCCACGTCATCAACAACTAGTCGTCCGACTCCGACTAGTTGGCTTCATCAACAATCAACACGGCTTTATCGATAATCATCCACAAATCAAGCTAAGTCACTTTTTTAATAATTTCATATAATTTTTTTGACTTGTTTTCCGCATGCAGGGCAACACGCCGAGTATTTTTTTGTGTACGCCTCTCGACGGAAATTACCCTCCAGAGCTACACTTTGCCAATTATTTCTGGAGCATGTTAACCGACAACCGTAGGCTTGGTACACCGAATTACGGAGGCCATAGCCATAGGTTTTGTGCACTGAGTTCCGGAAGCTCCTCCAACAGACTTGGTCCATCAAATTTTGGAGGCTACGACCACGAGTTTGGTGCACCGAGTGCTAGAGGCTCGCAGCGGCTACACCCTAAAGAGGCACAAATCCTATGCGCGGCAACACGCGCTCTCCTCGTCAAAAGGTAGAAAAATCTCAATGACTACTTTACGCCCAATCCCGCTCTTTTTTTGTCGCAATGCCGACTACTTATTTTCAATGTCTTTTCTTAATGGTTGTTAATCTACTCGAGCAAAACACGCCTCAATTCGTGAAGCCTTGGATCTTCTATCATACCTAAACACTAGGATGCAAGATAAAGATCTTCATAGCAGCAGTGCCAGTACGCGTACACGAGACAAAGATCTCACACACTGCGGCAATGGCTAAACAGGGACAGAGAGACTAAACGTAATAGGCTAACTACTCGGGAAAACTATGGCCGAAATAAGAGCATGACACACAACATTTAGGTTATATTCATAATTGAATAAATTTCAGTAGTTCCAAATTCTACAAATATGCTACATAATGTATGCATCTTTTTTTTTCAGGTCAAGCTTGGGCGACAACTCTCCAGGACGCTTAGTGTACCTACAATGGCTCCGCTAGCTCCCAGGCTCGGGGCTAAGCGTCAATTACTACTTAGAACATCTACGGTAGCTCCGCTAGCTCTCAAGAAGCGCTAAATAACTACTCAACGTGGCTTCTACGGCTCACCTGGCGCATAAGCTCGAGGGCTGGACGCCGCAATACAACTCGAATAATGACTTGCGTGAAAACTAAAGACCCTCGGATTGATTATTTAATCATTCCAAGGCTTGAGGGCTGATACGCTACACCCAACAGTTGATTTTTTTCAAGACGAAATAAAAAGATTCAAAATTTTATTGACCCTCAACCTGATTCTTTGATTCAACCTAAGGCTCGAGGACTACTCCATATGGAGTGCGACTTCCGCCGCCCTCCATATCAGCAAAGATGAAGATTAAAAAATCAAGACGATCAATGGCTTGAGCACACCAGAGCCTCATGACAGTTTTGAGGAACTTTGAAGATTCAGCCAGACAAAGTACTCGAGGAGCACTAAACTACTCGGCGAGGATCTAAAAAGTATTCGAAGACTGCTACATTTGGCTATGAAGTGCTCGAGAGCTTATCGGGGATAGATCTCCAGTAACCACAAGGAAGGAAGAAGACAGACTCGTACTAGAAGTTCCCCTGTAATCCTACTAGAACTCATACCTTGTAATCCTACTAGAATTCCTTTTTGTGACCGACTAGTAATCCCGCCCGCTGAAGTATATAAAGGAGACCAGTGGTCCCTAGATCAATAGGCGAAGACCTCATAGAACCACAATAGAGGATCAAATCCTCAACACCAAATAACACCCAAGCGCAGGACGCAATATACAACACCAAACAAGACCTAAGGTATTACGCTACTCTGGCGGCCCGAACCTGTATAAATTTGTGTCTTGTGTCCTACCTTTTATCTTTGAGTTACAGGTCCGACGATCCACCAGCTACCAATCTACTACCTCGGGATACCCCTCGGTAAGTTGTCGGGTATAAAATACTGACAATGGGTTCCCCATGGATCTTTTTTTAACTTGAGAGCATGAAAACCCTTCTAAATAGTAAAGCTTTAATCATATAGTAATGGGTTCACGTGGAATTTGCCGAAATTTTCTTGTCGACTATCTTGAATTGGAGGAAAAAAGTCCTCCAACCGCCTCCCACCCGGTACGCGGCTCCATCAGCGAGATGCCAATGCTAGATGCATGAATTGGTATCTAGTTCACCATGGATTTGAGGGGGAGGGGGTTGAGGAAAGCGAACGAAGAAGATAGACGAATGCATGAGAAAATAAAAAGGGTCGCACATCATATGCTGAAAACGTTGGGGTTGCGTGCATGCAACGCACAACCTTTGGCATTTCTAAAATAATTCTAATATAAGAAGGTTATGATATTGTACAATTTTTAACATTTTGGATAATTTATTCAACAACCTATGAACCCAAATTCAAATAATTTATGTAGATCCGTTCAACATTTGACTGACGTTGAAAATATTGAAATGGGGGATATCCAAAACCAAATCACAACCCAGTTGCGCACGTGTGGGCACGGCCCAACACCCGTGACGGATCGGGCTCACACGTGCCCGTAGGCTGCCGGGGGGCCGGCGGTCGCAAGTGCACGCTGTGGCCCCTGTGTTTAGGAAGGTGTTTGTTGGGCAGCGTGTTTGCGGCCTTGTTGGGCCCTTCCTCGGAGACTCGGACGACGACGGTCTGCTTGCCAGGCAGAGCCGACAAGAAACACTTTCAACAAAGTTACAAAGGCACTCACCGCACGATGATGGCACGTCTGGAAGCCACTTCGATCAATCCATGCAGGCACGAGCGCGCGCGACGACGATGCTGCTGCCTCTCTCTTTCACCACCCCATTACGCGGAGAGCACGACGCGATCGTTGCCCGGCAGCAGGCCGGCACACACCAGATCGAGATCGAGTACCAGACCCACGTCGCGTCGCCAAACCAAGGCTACTAATCGCCGGTGGGAGTGCTAGATACGACACATTTTTCACGTCAAAATTGCGCCTCGCAATAATCGAGCAAAAAGGCAAGGAGGTAGCCGTACTCTCCCTAGTGCCATTCCGCATTTGCTAATGTTGACCTCATCATCGATGCGTCCATAGCAAAAGCCAAGCCGGCCGAACGCGACCGACAGGAGCGTGTGGCGTGATGGATACTACTAGCTAGCTACTGATATTGGTATAGTGCCTGGTCGGTTCACCCTTCACCGCGCATCGCAACGAGGAGTGAATCGGCACGAAAGCGTCGGTCCCTCGATTTGTCAAAGATCACATAGGGGCACTAACATATACTTCCTCCGTTTTAATTCCTCCGTTTTAAATTGTAGGTCGTTTTGATTTTTCTAGATTTATAGATGTTATATACATCTAGATATACACTATATTTAGGTGCATACAAATATCCATGCATCTAGAAAAATTAAAACGATATACAATTTGGAACGAAGGGAGTATACGAGTAGTTTCGATAGCTTTCGTCGAACGAAAAAGTGCAGTAATATAAAACAACCTACCAGTAGAGATATAGCCATCTTGCAACTTCCTGCATGCGCTGGAACACGCAGCGTGTTTGGTTCGAGGATTTACTCCATCCAGCATGACCTCATCCCATGTGCGTGGAGGATCGGATGGTTCCTGCTGCTTTTTTGAGGGATGCTCCTCGTTGTTGATCTGCGTCAATCAGTGGCGGACGCCATGGAACTATACCGCATACCAAACGCCGGGCTTAAAGCTCGGTACTTGGTTCGGAACTTCGGATGATTCTGCACCGCCCGATCCGGCAAAGCAAACATACTGATAGAGCAGCAATCGTGCGTGTCCCGATGCACTTTGGCATTGTGCTCATTACCTTGCAGTTGCAGATAATAAGGGGGTATTTGTCAGCACTCCACTTCAAATTTTTTTAACTCCACTCCACTAACTTCAGTTCACCTCAGTTCCACTCCACCAACTCCAGAAAAATTTGGAGTTGTCCACATGTTTGGCAAGAAGCACGGATCCAACTCCAAAAACAGGATGTCTTGTTGGGAAAAGTCTATTGTACCCTTAAAATTGGGACCCGCGTGTCAGTCTCCTTTCATTTCTCTCCTCCCTCCTTTCTCGTGAGTTGGACCCACATGTGAGTCCCTTCTTCTTTCCAATCGCCCCGCAGGCGGCAGGCGACGGTGCGAGCCTGAGGACCGCGACGGCGCCGGCGCCGGAGGAGGAGACTGTGTCACTCTCCCTTGCCACCGACGAGCGGTCCGAGGTGGCGTCGGAGTCATCGGTCGCGACCAGCTCGTTGGCTAGGCCGGAGCAGTCGCCAGGGAGGAGGCCTTCGGCCAGGAGCCCAGGAGGCGCCCGGTCTTTGCTGATCTGGGGCCGGACTCCAATCGTCCCGAAGGCCATGGCCCGACGGGCGGGGATGGCGGTGCTGCGGCTGGCTGGGGCAGTGTGGCCCGCAAGGGGCAGGGGGCCGGGGTGGCGTAGCTCCGCAGGGGGTAGGGGCGGCGCTGTGACGCGGCCATGGCGGGCGTGGGCGGCTCGGGCCGGCCATGGCGTTGCAAGGGACAGGGGCGGCGTAGCCTCGCAGGGGGCAAGGGCGGTGCGACAATGCGGTCATGGCGGACGGGGGCGGCACGATGGCGCGCAGGAGGTCGGGAGCGGCGCGAGAAAGAAGATAGGTCCGCATGAGGCTTAGCAAAATAGAAACGAAGGGGTAAGCTGTGTAACCAGTGGCAATGGTGGGTAAATAACCCCAACTCCATGAGGAGATCTGAAAAGGGTGAAAAGCGAGTTTTTGGAGCACCCTTTGAGGTACTCCACAAAAAATGTGGATCTGATCCCCTGCTCCACCTTTTTTCTGGAGCCGGAGTTGCTGGAGCTAGACGCCGACTGCGAATTTTTTGGAGTTGGTGGAGTGGAGCAATTTTTTCTGGAATGAAGTGCTGCCAAACACCCCCCTAAAGTTTGATGTGTGTGCTGCTTGTGACACTTGGGGGACGCGTGGATTACTAAGAGATTGTTAGCAGTACTGTAGCAGGCGGAGCCGAAGTCGCGGGGAGCTACTTTTTTGAGCTTCACCGACTTCACCTCCTTCCCAATTCATTTTGAGATTCCGGTATCCGTTCCAACTTCATACTACAGTTACACACAACACTAAATAGACGTATTACCGTAGCGCGAAGCCGAAGCCCTTCGGCCTAAGCCGGGCGCCTATCCTACTACAGTCTACAGTACTAGTATAAAAGCGGCCAATTAATGTAGCTTGATCCTGGGCGCTCCACCTGCTAGACTGCACTGCTAGAGATCGAGGGGGAATTGAATGTGTGCGTGGGATGCGCGCAGCGACTCGGAGACGCGTACACCACCACCTGCCGCCGCGCATGCGCAAGGAGCTCGTCGGTCGATCCGCCGTCGGGTGACGCATGGACCGGCTGGCCGGCTATATATTCTCGTAGACTGTAGACACCTCCAGGACCATAAACAAGTTCCAACTGGCAGCGCGGGGCAACCTATATGACACTGTACTAGACTACTAGCACGAACGGACGGCTCGATTCAGAACGCGACGTCGATCGTGCGTCCTAGGTCCGACTAGGATCGGACGTCGGAGCACCGCCGTGCGTGGTATGCTGTAGTAGCTGGACCTGGACGCATGCATGCCTAGGTTCACCGGTGCATATGGCTTAAACTTTCATCATTACGTACCCACTGGTAGGCGGTAGCAGCATCGTCTCACATCTCACATCTCACATCTCACCGCATCTAAAAAAAAATAAATTAGCAGGACTATTTACGCCCATTTATAGCATGTTGCCAGTTAAACTCTCTTAATTTCGACCATCAACATCACAAAATAAAATCTTGTAGTAAGTCAACACAGCGCAATACTGATGTCGCTAGATTCACATGAAAAATGCTTTCATGATACTATACATCTTATAAAAATCGTACACGTACGCATCTTTATACATGTTGTATTAGATATTTTTTTTTGTGGAAATACCATCCACAAAGCCGTGTCCATCCATGGTATGATAGTAGGTTGCTCGTTATATTCATGAGAAAACTGCGAAAGTACTTGCAGATCGAGTGCTAGTAGTTAGTGGTACTCCACTTCTCCAGTGTAGTACAGGTGTACAGCTCCATACGTTTTCGATTTTTCACGTCACCCACACCAGGCACTAGCTGGGGGCAAGCGCGTACGCGCGCGTGCAGCGCCTGCCATTCTCCGGCCCGGTATCCCCGCTCCCCCAGTCCCCACCTGCCTTCTCGGAAGGCAAAACTAGCCAGCTAGCGGCTTCACCACCCGTCCAAACCCGGCGGCGGCGGCTGGCCTCCTGGCTCCTGCCAATCTGCAGCCGCCCTCCCCTCCCCTCCCCTCTCCTCCCTGCAGCGTGCGCCGTGCGCGTGCGGCATGCAGCTGGCCACCATACCACCGCAGAGAAACCGGAAGCTACTACCAGCCGCCGCAGAACCATCACCGCAGCACCTGACCTGTCACCTGTGGCAGGCAACCAGCCCCTTTATATACCCTCCCACCTCTTTCGACTCTTTCCATCACTCGCTCCATTACCAGCTTGCCGAGCAGCAGCCGTTCCCACCGCACCCGCAGAAGCTTCTTCTGATAAAGATAAAGAAGCGAGAGAGATAGAAGGAGAGGGAGAGAGATGAGACCAGAGAGAGGAGGAGGTGGGGGAGGTGTGGCGGCGGAGCTAATGGCGGGCGGCGGCGGCGGCGCCGCGCGGCCGGGCCTGTGGCGGACGCCGACGCCGTACCTCTTCCTGGGCTTCGCCTTCATGATGGGCCTCATCGCGGTAGCGCTGCTTGTGCTCATCTGCACGCGCCGCAAGTCCTCGCGGCGGCGCGGGTCGGGCGAGGGCCTCGGGAACCAGGCCGCGTCGTCCTCCGCCCGGGCGCTCGCGCCGCTCGACCGGGAGCCCAAGATCGTCGTCATCATGGCTGGCGACGATTTGCCGTCCTTCCTCGCCAGCGCCAAGCCCCTCGCCCCCGCCCCGGCCACACGCGGCGGTGGCGCCGAGGCGCCCGCGCCTGAGGGCGGCGCCGCCGCGGACGTGTAGGCTCTCGCGGCTACGCCTGTGTGCGCGCGCGAAGCCGGGAACACCCGCGTGGCCAAGGGAGCGGCGACGCGGGGCCAATTTTGTCGACGGATTTTCCTTTGTTTTTTTTTTCTGGTTGAGGATTTATTTGGAGCTTGGTGGCGTCAGCCATGAAAGCGCCCGGCCGCCGGCGGCTCTGAAATCTGTAAAACGGTTTCAACGAATTTCGGTTTGTTTCGGCAAGCCTTTGGTCTTCTGGATGTACTCCGTAGCTTCATTGCTTCAAGGATTACGTACAGCTACTTGGCTGCGTTCACCTGGAACCCATCGATTTCTTTGGCTTGTTTTGCACGCAATTTTCTTCTGCGTCGTCATGCTTGTTCTCGTAACACCTATCGATCTTTGACCATGGTTCCATACTCTTGCTCCTGCACGGGCTCAAGAACCCGAGATCATCACATTGATGACAGCTGACGAGTCTCTCTCTTTCCCCGAGTCGAGCGCACTGACCACCCCCCTGCAATGACTGTCAAGACTAGCATCTGCGCATCGGCCGTCACCGTCCAAATCTTGGAAGAACAAAGAACAAAGTCCGCGACACCAACCAAATCGATGTCCCGGAAGAAATCCGCAACTGATGAACCCGCCACCAGCCCGGAACAAAGCCCCACGGAAGGGGGATCCAGTTCCCCCTCAGACACATCAAAGGGGAAAACAAACCTCCGACTTGCAGCACCAGGAACATCGCCGGAGCTGCACCGGAATATAGACATCCTCGCCGCCGAACGCGGGAAGCCGCCGCCGCCGAGGAACAAAAGGCCCCACGCGAGCTCGTCACCATGGGGAAAACCTAACTACACCTAGAACTAAACTACCCTAGGCTAGTATAGACAGCCGGCGGTCGATTCCCCGCTCCCCTTCTTCTCCGGCGCCGGAGAGGTCACCGGAGAAGAGGGGAGCCGCCGGAATCAACCCCGGATCGGGTTTCGCCTCTCCTGTCGCCCCTCTCGACTGTAGCTTGCACATAGTTTCCTCTTGTACTTGGCTATAGAATCAGCTTTGTATGAAAGTACTAATAAATACAAATCAAATGGTACTAAATTTGTATTGTAACTACTATGCTATTACTTGCATTGGTCAGAGGTTAGAATTTTAAATCCGCCAATGCGTTCGCGCCTTAAAAAACAAACCGCTTTGTTAGAATTTTCTTAAATAAACAATATCTTTTGAGTGTGCATGAGAAATTTCTAAGGGTTTTGTACCAACTAAAAATCCCAACGAAAAAGCCATCGGCCGTTCTCGGATATAATGTCTTAATTAGGCTTAAAAACACTTAGTACTAGATATTTGAAAAAAAAATCTTAATAAGACAAGTAACTGTCGACCATCCGGAGCAGTAGTGTAGTGATAGGGCTTAGCTGTACACATTGGAAAGTTTAATTTGTGTAGTGGTACAAAGTTTTATGCAGGATATTCCATAGCATAATTCAGAGAATTTTGCAAAGTGACAGAAAGATCCGTTCCTCTCAGTTCCTTCTCGTAATTCTCTTCCACATTGAACCCCCATAGCAGTAGTGCCAATATGATAATGCAGGTCAAGCCACGTGGACCCGACCTGCCCACTGCTTGCGACCGGCTAGCCTGGAAGCGGCGCCTCGACCGCGCGGAGAGTCGTCGTCACGCTCACGCTCGTCGCCGACAGGAGTGAGTGGAAGCCGAGTCATGAACCAGGGGAAAAATTGGGTAGCTTGTACTCCCTCGATACCAAATTACTATTTGTTTTTGTTGCACCTATAAAAATCAGAACAAATAGTAATTTGGGATGAAGGGAGTAATGCCCAATAATGGTCATGATTACCTCCACTAATACACAGTACAGAGTAACCAAATCCCTTCTTTCTCCACTGCCGTGCAGGATATCCTGGAGCATATGACTCCCCAGTAATGACTCCGATCCGTCCAGGTCGCAACTTTGCGGCTGTCAGCCGTCTCGCCCACGGAGAAAACATTTGGACCCTGATTGGTGTTCGTGTCTCCCAGGGTCCGCGCGGCAACGATGTAGGATTTTCCTGCTTGGTACTAGACGTTACTTTTTACTAAGCTCCTTTATTCAGCTTGGAGATTGTAGCTTTTATAAGATAAACGAGCAGCCTTTCTTGTATCGGCCGGGTTACAACAGTCCATCACGGGCTATAACTGTTACAGTACAACGATTTGCTTCTCTTAGCTTATGTAGATTGATTGAGAGAATGAAGTTGCCTTAGTGCAGCTAGTCTCTGCGCGCAGCAAGCTGTTTTTTCTACGTAGCACAATCTTACAAGCATGTCCTACGTGTTTGATCTCCACCTGTGTACTGTCAAACTGAGCACCTGATGAGGTGCTTCCTGCCAAGCAAGCCGACACGGAACACCTTTTGGAAAAGGCCCTCGCGCGCCGCACGATGGGGAGAGGTTTGATCGGTTCACACGTACAGTGGACAAAGCCAGGTGCCGCATCGCTCTCACGCACTCCCGGACGCTACCCATCGATGCTCATGCGTGGCACACCATACACACGCATCGCGTCACCAACCACGTCCACTGATCGCCGCTGCAGCAGCATCCATGGATAGCTGCTCATCCTGATGACACAGGGTGATCAGGCACACATTTATCACGTCAAAAACGCGCCACCGCTTAACTAATATAAAATGGCACAAGAAACTAGCATGGAAACTTCCCATCAGCTCTCTGCTAACATTGACCTCATCATCATGCGAAAGATCTATCCGCGTAGGCCCACGCACAGAGAAAGACAGTGTGGAACGCGACAGGGATGTGCGCTGCGATTGTTAGCTCTAGTGCTGTTGTTGTAGTGCCCATCGATTCACCGCATCGCAACGACCAGATCCCCTGAGAATGACGGTTCCTCGATTTGTCAAAACATATACTTTCAGGGGGCTGGTGGTGGGCACTAATAAAGGGTCGTTGGCTTTTGGCCGAACGCAAATAATGAACGGAAACAATCAAGAAGGGGGCACTAGCTTGATTTGATTATGCTGCCACGGGCCACCCTGCGCAGGAACATAGACCATTAGAGCTGCTCCTTCCATTTCAGATTATAAGTCATTTTGACTTTTCTAACTTCATAGGTGTTTGTATGCATGCTATTCAAATCAAATTATAGGTCGTTTTGATTTTTCCAGATTGATAGGTGCTTGTATGTCTAGAAAAACTAAAGCGATCTGTAATTTGGGATGAACAAAGTAGTAAAGTGCACGTCCACATGTATTTTACAATGGTATGTATGTACATGCAAAAGGTTGTTGATAGCGGGTGCGCACTGCACCGGCCGCTAGGCTATGTTTCAGTACTATATATATTATGTAGGTTTCAATCTCTCACACATGATCCAACAAATTTGAGCGCACGATGTAGACCGCTGCTTTTAGGATTGAGTTTGACATTCATGTTTCTGTTTATGAACTCACAACAATTATTGAATGAAATTGGATGTACGCAGGTTAAGTGAAGAACCAAAATCACCGATACAACGCTGCTACTGCTAACACACAACATTTGCAAAACTAATCACCCAAGAGTAACAAAGGGGTATCAACTGTCACGATCTAAAATTCTGAAGTCTGAACCTGCAAGTCAGCATATCGGATTCTATTGCCAAAAGCAGTACAATTACTATAGAAATTATCTAAGATACTATAAGATTTGCCAAGGAAAACCATAAACATTAGTACCATATGTGATATGTCTCTGCAGCAATACTTGGGCACCTGCATTACAGCTGCAGCCAATACACTGCCATATTTACTAACTGCTAAAGTTTTTTATCTCTCCCGCCTCCTTCCTTCCTTTTTTTAGTATTCAAAATCATCCAGTATAACCTGAAATAGAGAATAGTTTGAAGACCATTCATTGCATGCTAAATAAATGATATGTGACATGCTTCTAGAAAAAGAATGCTGCCATGAAGATATACTTCCAAAATATCATTGTAAAGAAAACTGTTACCAAACTAGCAAAGAAAAAAGAGCCTGTTACCAAACTAGCAAAGAAAAAAGAGCCTATCATGTCATGAACTTCTTAACCTAGATAGCATGCTTACTTTTAGCAGATAATTCCACATAGCAGTTCCACACTATCAGTTCCAAAAGAAAAGAATTGTGTATGACGTAGTTATACTAATTTAGCGTTTCAACAGACACTAGCAGCAGACTTTAGTAGCCTGAACCATTCACTAGCAGCAGACTTCAGCATTGATACTCATCGTTTCAGTTCCACAAGCTAATTTTAACATACTTAAGTACACATGGACCATTCATAGCTTGCACTAGCAGCAGCCTGAAATTTACAGACCATTGCACGACGCTGGAAGAATCAGTTTACCAGGTCACTGCAATCTCAAGACAAATCAAGGCTTATTGAAAAAGTGAACCATCCATCCTGTGTTAGATTCAGACCCTACAGACAATCACCATACCTTGTCAGAAACATAGTAGGCTTCTTTTCAGAAATTGCTATGCTTCCAACTCAGTTAAATCTGCAGCAAAAGTCAAAGTTACATACCAATGCAATGGAGCAAAGGAGCAAAAGTCACAGATAAAGGAACGTACCAATGCAATGTTGATTATCTGTGCGGTCCTTTGAAAGAAACTCTGTATAAAAAAGGAATAGAATGTTGCGAGCAACTTTAACAGACTTAAGGTGGCGTTTCTACTAAACTATGAAAAACTTTACCTTCTCTAATCTCCTCATATGTCTGAACCTCTTCAGCCGCCTCTCTTGCACTTACTTTGCTATGAGATGTATGTAGCCAGCTTTGTGCGCAGATTAAAGCTTCTACTGTGCTAGTCGATAGGCTACAGCGAAGTGGATCTATAATGCGTCCACCCGTGCTAAAAGCTGACTCCGAAGGCACTGTGGAAGCAGGAATAGCTAGCACATCCTTTGCCAAGAGCGACAGTACAGGATACTTATTTGAGCTCATGTTCCAATACTCCAGTATGTCAAACTCTTTAGCCCTCTTCTCATGCTTCTCAGCTAGATAGCTTGTTAATTCTGAATCATTTGGTTCACTCTCAATCTCTTCCATGTGTTGCTCAAATTGAGATGCTAGCATGTCCCATGGGTTCTCTTCATCCTCTTCATCTACACTTATGTGAATTGGAGCTTGATTTGAACCTCTGTTGCTAGAAGAGGCATTAACAGTTTTAATATACCAACAGAACAATTCATCAAGAGTTGATTCAATCTTCTCAGCTAATTCCTTGCCCTCATATGGTCCATACAGAATATCTAAGCAGAATTTCAGATACTGAAGCTTATACCTAGGATCTAAGATGACAGCAATGAATAACAAGTAGTTCAGATTGCCTTCTTCCTCCCAATACTTCTGAAATTTTAGTTTCATGTGATCTGCCATTGAAGACAACATCTGGTCCTCTCCTCCAGCAATCTCAATTAGTTTTGCACGCATCAGCATTATATCATGAAAAACAATGCTTGATGTTACATGCAGTGAAGCGGACAGACGAGTGGTGACCTTTTCAAATAGTTTCAAGAAGCACAATATGCGCCTTGCTATTCGCCAATCGTCTGTATTGGGTGGATCTTTGTTTGGGAAGTATACTTTGAATGGCATGTACTCCTTTTCTAGTCTTGCAAAAGCTCTCTCAAACTTTTCTGCACTCTCAAACATTAGAAAGGTAGAGTTCCACCTGGTCTCTAGATCTAAGGTTAAAAGGCTCTTGCTTGAAATTTTCTCCAATTCTGCACATTTCTTGAATACCTTCAGTCTTGATGGTGAAGATCTCACAAATTTTACTGCTATTCTGATTTTCTCAATAGACTCATTATGTTCTTCAAGTCCGCTCTTCACAACCAGGTTAACAATATGGGCACAACACCTCACATGTAGAAATTTGTTATTTAGCACGACTCCTTGCCAATTCTTGCATACACCCTTCAAGTATCGAATTAACTTATCATTAGAAGATGCATTATCAACTGTCACTGTGAATAGACGGTCAATGCCCCAGTCCAATAAACATTCTTCAACCCTTTTGCCAAGTGTCTCTCCTTTGTGGTCTGCTACTGAACAGAAATTAAGGATCCGTTTTTGCAGCTTCCATTCATCATCAATCCAATGTCCATTGAGACACATATAGCATAAATTTTGCTTAGAAGTCCAAGTGTCTGTTGTTAGGCAAATTCTTTGATTTTTCAATACTTTCTTCAACTTGGGTTTTTCTTCAAAATATCTCTGCATGCAGTCCCTTGCTACTGTGACTCTAGAGGGGAGGTCAAATCTCGGCTGTAACACTTTAGAATATCTTTTGAACCCTTCACCCTCAACAGTTGTGAAGGGCATTTCATCAATCAATACCATCTCAGCAAGTGCTTTGCGACAGTCTTCAATGCTGTAAGAATGCTTGGGTGTTCCTTGGTTCTTCCTTTGCAACTCCTGACCCTTTAGTGGTTGCTGGGGGCATAATATCCTTAGGTGGTTCCATAAGATGCTTGTCCCATGAGTTGATGGATCACAATTATATTCTTGACCACAATATCTGCATGTCGCAATAGGATGTTGACCTCTTAATCCCGTACTGAAATGCTTCCAAACAAGTGATTTTTTTGAACCGGTTCTTTTATTTCTCTTGTGAACAGGAGAAACTGGAGTAGGAGAGCTAGCTGACTGAACATTTGATGTATTAACTGCTGAAGTTAGTCTTATTCTCTTTCTCACTTGAGTTGGCAATGCTTCCCTAGTTGCTTCTGATAACCTTTTCTGCATAGCAATTAACCTATTCAATCTCTCACTGCTATCTTCAAAGGGTCTTGCAGCAGGTACCTCCAAAGATTGGTCTTCACCATCCTGAAATAGGTCCAGGTAGATTAAAAGATGACAACAATTATCAGCTGGACACAATCCAGATTGCTCAAATTGAGATGCTAGCATGTCCCAGATATAGCTGCCAACCCAGTTTTTACACAGATAGTTGGCCTATGTGAAAGGAGTGTTTGCACAGATAGCTACAGATATGTCAAATTTGTATCTTCCTATGACACAGTAGCACAAAGCTAAAAGATATTGATTCATACGATAGCTAAACTGCCAGTATAAGGCATGGAAATATGTGGCTCAAACAGAAAGAAAAGAAACCACAGAGAAATTTTCAAAGAAAATAATGTAACCTATTACTTTGGATAACCTGTCTGATAGATGACTTAAACAACCAAATCTGTTACTTAAAGCCACTGGGAGTTGCTATATCAGAATCCCACACCAACATTGCTAGTAAATTCAAAAGGAATCGAACCACACTGTAGCAAGCACACAGATCACAGGGTAGCAGAAACTGAATCTGAGCTAGGGTTCAAAGCTGAATCAATCCGAGAAATAAGCAACAGACATGGAAAAATAGAATGGAAAACAATGAAACAAGAAGGTATAGAAGGCCACCTTGTTCAGCCTGGATGGATTGGGAGTGAGGATTGACCCATCGCCGATGAGCTCCATGGTGAGAAGTGGCAGCGAGTCGACGTCCGTATTGAGGAACCCATCCATGGAGGCAACCGCTTCCCGCAGCCGCGATGCTGATTCGGCCGCCAGCACGGCCTCCAGCTCAAGGCCTTCAGCGACACCGTCGCGCTGCATCTTCGCCGCCGCCGACCGCCGCCCTATTTTCTTTTTCCCTCGGCCTCGATGTTGGCCTCGGTGGATTTTGACGGGTTAAAACCGGAAACCAGCTGCCCCCCGCTTCCTTCATCTGGGTCCACACGGGTACGGGTCCAACCCGCGCTAGGAACCGGATTGACGGGTTCAGCAGGATTGGGTGCGGGTTGGTTCCCGGTTTCCCTTGACCCATGAACAGATTTATTTTTTTTCCTTTTTGGCTCTTATTGTTATCTAAAACTTCAGTCATCTGGGCATCTATACTATTTCAGATATAAAAAATTCAACTTGACCATTGTAATAGAAATATATATGTTTCAAATAAGAGATTGTCTCCATCGTCTGAGCCTAAAAGAAAAACTACAAATTTATAACTTATAAATGTGGGAAAATATATCCGTGCCAGTTTTGTAGAATACACCGGCAAAGATAATAAGCAGGGACGATCTATCTACATGGAACTTTTTATTTGTTATTAAAACTCTTTCTCTCAACCTAAAACGTTACATCCTATTCCACTACCAGGATTTTTTTATTAGACCAAACCATTACGAATCTAATAGAGTTTTTTTATAGATATTCCTCCATTCTAAATTGTAGGTTGCTTTACCTTTTCTAAGTTCATAGATGTTTGTATGCATTAGACATATACTATATTTAAATGCATAGTAAAAATTATGCACCTAGAAAAGTCAAAATAACCTACAATTTGAAACAGAGTGAGTAGCCATATGTGCCATTGCGTAATACAAGTCCGCACAGATAGTCACTGTGCTGGTTTTATAATATAAGTATATAACACTAGCCTCCAGCTTCGGTTTGCATTTGAACACCTTTTTTTTTTTTGCTTTTCCTCCCGTCCACTCCAGATGATCACTACTAGTATGGTCCCCTTTGCGGTCAAAATGAAGTTTCTTCATCGCAGGGTGAGTGAAACTTTGGAGCTGAGAGCATCTGGCGAGCATCCTAGTGCAGGATGTTAATTTAATTGCCGCTCCACTCGCGCGCACCTAATCTAACTGTAACAAAGTTGTAGTGGACATGTGCCGTGGCTGATGTCAAAAGCTCAAAACCATTCCATGACGACGCATCACGAAGCGACTTACTGACTGACCCCGGCGGCTGCTTGCTGGACTTCACCCCTGCTTAACTTGCTCGGTTCCTATCCTATCTAGTCTCTCCACTTTGTTCCGTTCGGCGTTAAGCGTTGCGGGTGTTTGCACCAATGCAGCCGGCAGTTGGTAATACATAAGATACAAGTGAAGCACCTAGGCAACTAACGACCCTTTCGCACCTCTGGTAAGAGTGTGTTTCGGTGATAAATGACAACCGTTTACTTGTGACTAACCTGTGCGTTTTGAAGTGAATCATAATTGGTTCTTATGTCATAAGTTTATCGAAGTACTCGAGTCTTAGTGGCTTAGGGGAGCAAAACCCTTAGTCGGTGCTCCAACGTGGATTAGGGGGAGCATCAACTCTTTGATACCACGGGAAATAATCCGGTTGTCTCGTGTCCTCAATCTTTACATTTCAGCACTTTTTTTTAGCATTTACTTCCTGCAATTTACTTGTCTTTTTACTCTTGATCAAGTTATACTTGCTTTGCTCATATCTTGCCTAAGGAAATGATAATCTTGTTACTGTGCTCTCCTTGCTAGGTTCTTTAATTGCTAGTGTGCTTAGTTTCTAGACTTAAACCTTGTAGATTGGGCAATATTAGAAATTTAGGCTAAGATTTACTTTCTTTGTTCTAAAAATTTGAAAAAGTCCTTGTCCATCCTTGTTAGGCCACCGATATATCCTTGCAACAAGGCACGAACACGAAACATGCGTCAACCCTCTATCGTCATCATGGCCTGATGCACGTGCGTACGTCGGTGCGTGATATCTCTCGTACGTCGTCTCATGCATGAAATCCCGGGCTGCGCATGCCACTGCATGCTGCTAGCGCTAGCTAGGCCGCCGGTCGCCACTCGCCACGCGTCGGCTAGCAGCGACGTGCATGACACATGGACGAGATGACACGCCCATGACGGTTTCTCCCAGCGGCGGCGAAATCCGGCGGCTAGCTTGGAACGGAAACGGAGCCCCCGCACGGGCGGGCTTTGCTTGGAGGAGCACGCATGCGGGAAGCCCTTGCCTTGCGTGCCGTGTGCGCAGACACCTCCTAGCTAGGCTCCTAGCAGTAGCAGCCTGGCTGCTTGGTCTCCGCCGGTCGTTACCGCGAGAAGCTTCCACACAGCTAGCATGGCCGGCCGTGTGTATGTGGCGTCGATCGAATTGAGCGCCGGATGCAGCGAGTCGAAACGAAAACCGCCGCCGCCAATGGCCCGTGGTCAAATACTACCACCGCTCGATCAACCGCGCGATGTAACTGGACGTGCGCGTGACTAGGTTCAGTGAACCCACTCCGTTCCCCATCTGCTACCCTTCATCAAATCGTGTAACAGGGCACAGTACAGGTAGCATAACGCATCTTTTCGATTCGTCGCGACACCTACGGTGGGCTGGCGTGGCTCCCAGATCCGTTTACGTTTCCCCGGCCCGCGCTCCCCATCTGCATTCCTGTCCAAAGGCACAACCGGCAGCTACCGCTAGCGCCTAGCGGCTTCGTTCTTCACCATGCGTTAGAAGTTGAAACCCGGCAGCTGGTTTCCACAATTCCACCGCAGGGGAACACGCAGCCGCACGGCAAACCGCAGCACCTGAGACCTCACCGTGGGGAGGCGCAGGCAAGGCAAACTCTCCACTCGGCACAGCAAGCAACCCACTGCCGCCCCTATATATACCCGCCTCATGTCTCCATCCTCCTCTCATCACTTCATCAATAGATGTCAGTCAGGCAAGCAAACCACCATACCCGATCCACTGTAACAGGAGCGTGTGTGTGTGAGAGAGATGAGGTCGGAGAGAGGAGGAGGAGGCGGAGAGGCGGTGGGGCAAATGCCGGGCGGCGGCGGGCGGCCGAGCCTGTGGGCCACGCCGACGCCGTACCTCTTCCTGGGCCTGTCTGTCATCATGAGCGTCATCGTCGTTGCGCTGCTCGTTCTCCTCTGCTGCACGCACCGCAGGCCGTCGTCGTCGTGCACGCGGCAGCTCGAAGAGGCTGGCGAAGGCGAGAAGGCGGCGTCGGAGCGAGGGGTGCTCGTGCCGCTCGACCGGGAGGCGCCCAGGGTCGTCGTCGTCGTCATGGCCGGCGACGACGCCCTGCCGTCCTTCCTCGCAAGTGCCAAGCCGCTCGCCGTCGACCCCACCGGCGCCGCCGCGGCCGTGTAGGCGCGCGCGCTCGCGTACGTGTTGGATCAAGCGGTCACGCGAAACCAATTTTGCAGAAAGATTTCCTTTGTTTTCCATTGGCGGCATGTAATTAATCCGGTGATCTGTGAAACGAGAAGGTTTGGTTTGTTTGTTCGGGCAAAAGGCTCTTCCGACTTCAACAGACGCGCACGGCTTGTTTGGCTGCCGTGGGCCGTTGGATCGATCAGTGCCATTGATTTGGCTTCAGCTTCGAGCAATTTTGAGGTCGCATCATATGGCATCACTTTGACAACACGAGACCACGAGACCATGTTACGTAAAAATTAGACCTCAAGCTTCTACGTTGAACAACATGGAGGATCTAGGATCTAGATCTTCTTAACTCTAGTGTAAGCTCCAAATCTGCTCGTGAAGGTGCAAGGCGTGCCAGACAATTTGACCTGAAAATTGAGAAGGTAAACATTAAATTCATGAGCCGATCGACGGTGAAACCTTTCGAACGGGTAGACATTCTTGAAATAAACATCACAATGGAGAGGTATTCAATGTAATCATGCGGTGTGAATAAATAAAACATTAATGGCATGTGCCATAGGCTATATGAGCCAACGGGCTAAGATAGAAGCATCGTAAAACAACAGTCATAAAAGAAGCCCTTTGCTAACCATGTGCACATCAGATAGACTAATAGATCTAGTCAATATCTTGATAAGTGTAATTGAACTTAGACAAGGTAATACGAATGAGAGGGTATTGACATCAATTTATTAACCTAAAAGATTAGAACACAGTAACAAGAACCTCTTGCCTACCGCTTACAAGTTGATTAAGCTAATGGATCAGATCAATGTCATGATAAGTGTATTGAACTTAGACAAGGTAACACGAATGAGAGGATATTAACTTCAGCCCATTAACTTAACAGACATGCTTGCGTCAGCAAGGCCTCATATGCGTACCTATCGGCTCAACGACGTCATCACGCTTCTGTGAGATATGGATGATATCCAGCCGATGCATCGGCTCTCAACAGTAGCATTTTGACATTAAGGATCTGACAGCTAGCAATAGGAGGGGTAGGGGTAAAGATCTATCGGACCTAGCATATGTAAAGTATTAAAAGCATGCGAGGTCTAACCAGCCAATACGATTAGATAACTGGTGAACGCTTAAACAATGTCAAGGAGCCGATGAAGACAACCTAACCAGATTTAACCCATTCGATAACTGTGAGCGCTTGATAACACTAAGAGATCGATACGATGCAACTTAATAAAATCAAACAACTCGATAATTGTGAGCAATGTCGAATACAAGCAGAATATTGGATAAAGCCTAGAAAGTTCTACTTGAAATCTAAGATATCTCGATAACTAGCCACACAACTGAATATCCGAATATAAGACTTAACTTAGAAAGTTCTGATAGAAGTTGTAATAATCGGGTGACGGTACTTACGTCTAAGATTGAAGCCGATGCAACCATGTGTGCAAGAAGGAACTCGTCGAAACTAATCTACTCCTACTCCTAGGGTTTTGGCAGCGTGGCGCTGAAATGTTGTATTGATTGATTGATGATTATTCGTTACAAGGCTCACGGGTTTATATTTATACCCTGAAGGAAGCTAAAATTCTAGTCGATTACGACATGAACTATTACAAACTAATTAAATTACTAAAGATATACCTCCACGCTTTCCCTTATTTGGTGGAGTCAATTTCGCTTTGGATTGGACCTGCTCCGGTCTTCTATCGGCTTTCTAGACCCCTGGTCATCCGCGGCTAGTCTTGATCAACGCGGGTCATCAACGGGTTCTCTCTCTTCCATCAGCTATTAAAATTTTATCCACAACGATTGACTCTGGTCAAAAATTAATGTCACCATACCACCATATCTCGTCATCCGGAGTGGCGCGTGCACTGACTGACCGGCCAGGCGGCCACAGGGTAAGCTGCTACTGAGAGAGTTCAGTACACCTGCTGACACACATCACTTGTTACCAAACAAGGCGCCCGTCACCAATGCTAGCATCTAGCTATATATCCCTGACAGTGATGAACCACATTTATTAAGGCACAATTGAAACACGCAATTTTTCAGGTCACGATACAAAGTATAGAAAATCCCCAGCAACCTAGTTCTATCTTGGATGGTCCTTTTTGGAAAAGAAACTATTCCCGTACCATCGTGCAATAGAGCAAACACACGCCTCTCCACCAGGGCCGGTCCTAATATTTTGGGAGCCTAGGATGAAACTTAAAACCAGTTCTCTAATAATATTCATACTAAGCAGCAATTTATACATGCCGACTAATAATATCTTAAAAGCTTCTTATTAGATTGGCATAGAAACTTTTTCCAGCTTACTAAAAGGTTAGTCTAAAAATTACAAAAAACCATCTGCTATATAAGAAAACTGTACATGAATGATACTAGCCAAGGGAATTAGGCAATATTTGGATTGATCAGTATTCCGTAGATCGGCAGTGATTGGGAGTCGGGAGATGGTGATCGTGATCCAAAGATGAACGCACGGACAGACATGATTCACAATTCATAGAGCCACAGGGAGACAGCATCCTTGGTGAATTGTGGTCCCGGTGTTGTGGCGTCGGACGTCCGCGAGCCTCCGGCGGCCCGCCATGAATTTGATGTGTGGACGCGTAAGCGTTGTGGCGGCGTGAGCGCCTTCCTCCTCTAGCCCTGGAGTCACGGTTCATGAGAATTGGGAACGAGAACTCACCAGTTCGACCAACGATTTGCTGTTTACATGATCTATAGCAGGGTATACACGGACATGGACTTACCTGGTGGGACCCTCCAGCAATCGGGAGCCTAGGAGGCTAGGATAGCCGCGCCGCTCGCCCCCCCCCCCCCAGGGCAGTCTCTACCCGCCCCCCCCCCCCAGGGCAGTCTCCACCCAGTGACATCGGAAGAGAAGACCACCACCTCCCAAATGGCAAAATGGGCGGTCCGACGCTCACTCCACTATCATGCACTATTGTTTAATTGCGCCGTGTCATGTTGACCTTCTAGTCCAGACACTCACTATGCTATTTTCATATCACTATGCTATTTTCATATTGACGTGCTAGTACTATAGGCCCGGCGGCCCAACGTCCCCGGTCCTAACAGTATGCATCTATGCTCGTTATTGACACACTTTTAGTGTCATTTAAGTAGTGTTTTCATACATATTCTTATACTAACCCGCCACTTGGCATCTGAAATAACCCCGTTTTTCACATATGCATTGTATTTTGGAGGACGTTCTGTTTTTCAAGAAATTAGACCTAAAAGCATATTTTTGGATAAAGCGTTGAACAAGCAACGAACCTGTCAAAGACGAAGGCCAGCGGGCTCAGAAAGAGCCTAGGCCATTCGGCATGGTGAAGCCCAAGTCGATCAACCAGGGGTCTTCTAACCCCCTCCGACGCTCATTTTTGGTAAGCACTCCTCCAAGATTACTTAATGGCTAAGATTGTGAAGATATGACAAGTATCACTTCGGGATCAAAGAGGAATTAAAGAAGATTAAGTGGAGATTTCAAAAGTTATCAAAGATCAATCTCATCCTGAAGCTATCAACATGCCAGGCCCACATGCATACAAAAATAAGGTTCCAGAACATCAGAGGAGACTTGGTAATGAAGTTGGGCGCGAGAGGATAAAAGGAAGGGCCAGGCTTTCCTTGCTCCTCTCGCTTTAAAATTTCTGCCACGCCCTCTCTAGACCCTAGCCGCCATGGTCATCCCTGCGCGGCTAAGCCATGGTGGAGTTCTAGAGCTGAGCCTTGTGATCATCAAGGCTTATGTACATACGATGGTGATATCAATCTAATCTTGTGCTTACTTTGATCTACTATGATGCATGCTTATTCTCATATGTTTAGCTAGCATATATTCTTAGTAGGAATAGATGTAATCGTGGTAATTAGTCTATATCTTGCGGATACATCTTAGCAGTGCGTAGGAAGTCGGTGTGATTACCTTTGTGTGGTGACAGGATGCGGGGAAGGGAAAGGCCAAATGATTGTGTAATGTTGAGTAGGATCGATGGCGAGTATTGTGGGAGTCATTTGAGGTAAAACTTTGGGAAACCGGAGGCGTTAACACACACCTCGCAGTGGCGACCATAAGAAAGTAGGCCGCTTGCGAGCTACCTTTCTGAGAGGTGACTCTTTATCAAGGTGTTACATAGATTGTTACCACTTTGGTTGGAACTACAATAAGAAGACAATAGGTTCATGCTACCTTTAGTTGTGTTACCTCATATATATGGATGTGATCTATTTACCTTATCTATAATACTTATCTCACGATTGAGTTTACCTTTATATGCAATTCATGCTTCTTGATAGGATTAGATCCATTTGTGCTTCTTGATAGGATTAGATCCATTTAGCTAGATAGAGAACCCTAGTCAGTTCGTTGCTAATCCACGGATTGATAAACCTTGGATGGAATACTCCAAGGGAAAATCTACGATGATCCGTGCGCTTGCGATTCACAACTTAGCGTGTTAACTACCGTCAACAGCTTACTAGGCCAACGTGCATGCAGAAACAGGCCGAGCGAGCTGGGCCTCGCATGGGAGACAGGACGAAGCGAGGCAGAGGCGAGCTAGGCCTTGGCGGGTTGCGCGTGTGCAGTCAGGCCGAAATAGAAGATGGGCTAGTTATGAGGTTGATGGCGGGTGCTGCATTAGATGGTTTCTTATTTGTTTGAAAGGGGGTTTTAAGTTCAAATTTGAAGGGGTTTGAGATGTAGGTTTGGTTAAGACTTGAAAATGGGCCTTTGAAATGGGTTTGAGATTAAAAGCATGACATGACTAGGATCAATGAGGGTTTGTATTGGGGGTTTGATTTAGAAGTTAATATTTAAACTAGATTTGAATATTAACTCTTAAGATTTGAAAGAAGAAGAATTTGGAATTTCTATCTTCAGGTTTTAGAAGGGAGGTTCTAAGGAGAGCAAGCAAGTGCAACACTCATGCTAGGATTTATGCATGACTTATTTGTAAAAAGGATTTTAGATATTTCGGGAACGAAGATTATATTATAATTAGAGAAAAATTGTAAAAAGCCCATACTTTTAAATGTTCTAAAATGCGGGATGTTACACGTATGCATGGTGGCTCAAACACTACCCTATGCATAGGGTCGCACCACCCTAGGCACTATTGGCATGGTGTCGGATCGTATTAGTGCCGTGCTTTTTAGGGTTGTGCTTCTACCACCCATTGGGCCTGGACTATCCGGCAATCTAAACACGTCGGACTGTGGCAGAGTTTAAACTATAATTGAGGAGGAGGCAGCCGTTCGAAGACAATCCACTATACAAGATAAGGGCATCCATTTTTGTGCTTAAGCTGAATAATAATATTTTGGGGGGAGGGGTATATAGCCCCTATTAGTCCTTAGGGCACCAGCAATGTATAGGTGCACCCCTAGTTCTAAGGTGGGACCCAGCAATGATTTGATGTTACATGTTGTATTAGCTCCAATGTATAGAACCAGGTTGAATCTATGAACATGGGACCCGCAGCCCTCCATCTCTCTCTTCTCTCTCCCATTTTCCCTATATTATATTGCATGGGACCTGGTTCTATGTATGGAATCTGGTTCCATATAGAATAGAATCAGCTTCACAGTGTATAGGACCTGGTTCCATAAGAGAGAGAAAAACATAGGACCAGCTAAGAACCACAATGAGGCCCTTATTAAGCTCCATCCCTGCCTCTGGGTTAAGATATGGTACCGTTGGAGTCTAGAGTTGCTCTTCTCCACTAGACCTAGAATTCTCGGCAGCTACCACCACGGGGTGATACATGCTGTGGATTTGTTGGCGGGTGGTGTGATGAGCTGCTAGCCATGGCGGAGGCAAGCGAGGTGGAGGGAGGTGGTCAAGGGGTCACGAGATGTGCTTATCCCGCGATGGATAGCACGTTAACATGGTTTTCTTCTATTTTGGGTCTAATATTAACGCATGGTCAAGTTTAGGGGGTGTTTGGAATCGATTCTCCAGCCGATTCTCGTGAAAATAATCGTGCAAGATTCTCATCAAATTCCACACGAGTCGATTTTTACAGCAGCAACAAATGAACTGGGAGAAGGAATCAGTGCAGTTGTCGCTTGGGAGAAAATCTTGCCGATTCTAACAACCGGTTTACTGAATTGCCCCACAAGTTGGGACGAAACTACTCGCTCCTTGGCACCGTATAAATAGCGCATTTTTAGATTTCGGATCGTCCCTCCTCCCACAGCCCACCCTCATGAGTGCCGCCGCTCAGGGGCGCGATCCCTCCCCTCTAGGGCTCCACGCCCCTCTGCTCACCCCTCCCCTGTTGCAGCTACTTGCACCTCTGCGCCTCATCCGGCCACCGAGTCTGCCGGCCCCCGCGCCCATCCCCTTCACCAGGACCTCGTTTGCTCGCCCAAGCACGGCCGTTGGGAAGGGGGCTCCTTTGTCTGCTGCTTCGCGCCGCCCTTGGGCTCGACTTAGGCCGCTCTTGCGTTCACCCCTCTGGCCGCCACTCGGGCCTCCCTGCCCGTTTGCACCAGTCCTCCCCATCCCTCGGCCAAGCATTGCCGCTTTGTACCTCAACTGCAGAATTCAGATCTCGCATCCCTTCATGCGCCCCACTGATAATCGCATCAGAGATTTGCTACCATGTGCTTATCATCAGACTTTTCGATTCTTGTTTTATGTTTCGTCCTCGTCAGAGTACTAATTTTTGTGCTACAAATTATGATATGGATGTAATAAGAATAAAAATTGAATTGATTTCCCAGGTTGCTTGCGTTGTGAAAAAAAAAGAACTTGGTGCTAAGAATTGAAGGGAGAAAATATAATCAACTTTGTTATAGTCAAATTGTTTACTTACATAAATTAATACTACCTGAAATTTAAAATATCAACAATTTGTGCAAAAAACACCACACTTATTCAGCAAATAAAAAAGAATTGCCATAACCTTGAGGGCAGACATATCATCTTATACTTAGGACAAAATCTCGCTATAAGAATCAAGTTTGCCAAACGCCCAGATTCTCCAAACAACGATTCTTTAAGAAGCAGTTTCTTAGGAAATCCTAATTCTTAGAAAATCGATTCTCACATAAGCTATTTCAAATAGGACCTAAATTTGCTGCCCCTTCCAAGCAGCAGTCGGCTCAGCTCACCTGCTCTGCCTCCTTATCACCAGCGGAGCTACGTGGGGGCTAACGTGGGCCACGCCCCCCTGGCCAAAATAATTTTTTCACGCTTCTACATGAAAGCTGGAGACCCGTAACATGATAGCCTAGTAAACTGGCTAACAATTGGGAAAAGAGGTCCATGGTAGGGCATCCTGTAGTTCTTTTGCAATCAGTTTCGCTACAGCAGTCACCCTATAGTTGGCCGCTAGAGCATGTGGCCATATACGTTGCTGGCTCGCCGCTTCGCCCGCCTCCGCTGCTCTATGCTGGCTTCGCGCTCTTAGCCTGCCACACCTCCCAATCGAATCCACATTTCATAGTGTGAGCATATTGTTATTAGCTTCTTTTGTAATTTTGTTCTCCTCGCTTCTAGATCTCATGAGCAAGATGCATCGTTAGCCATATTAGAAAGCAACTTCCAGCTCTTGCATACTATAAGTTAGGTCCTGCAACCCAAACTGAAGAATTAAGGCTTCTAGATCGAGCATCAGTGCCATTTTCAATTCAATTAGTTTTTCCTTCTTGGTATGAGTGTTCAGAGAGCAGCCACCGTGCGTATTGTCTTCTTTTGTGATTTTGATGTCTTCACAAATCAAAGAACAAGGTTTTGAGTGATGGAATAAAGTTCATATTAGGCAAATTGGCCCCCTACGTTCCATTCCTAGCTCCGCCACTACTACTTATATTTCTAGAGCTACCGCACTACACATTAACCCTTCTAAGCAAGTTTTTCTCACATTCCTCCCCGTATTATCTTTGCCACCTTCGTCGGTGACGTCCTTGCCGCCTGCTAGTCTCCCGATGCCACCCGCCAATCGCTCCAATGCAGTGTTAGGCTTCCCTGTAAACCTCCAAATCCTTGACCCTAACTAAATCTGAAATCCTTAGATCCCTATAACTCTCTGGAGGCTTGATTTGGTGCAGTGGAAGGAGAGAAGGGGGTTAATAGAGTTGGGGATGAAGTGGGAATTGAAGTAAAGAAAAAGTTAAGGTACCTCGAGGCCAATACCCGAGTGTCACATACCGCAGCTCCAGGAGCGATCAAGATTAGATAGACCTCATGCATCGTTAGTCAAAGACCTACAGTCCTAGACTAGTCCTAGCACCAGCAGTAGTCATTGTTTTTTATGAAGTCGGAGTATCTTGCGTTAAGCATCCGAATCATTCTGCCCAACTCAAGCATCGTGCTTAACTACAAATACTCTCGATTTCCCCTACACTAGTGAACTTTGCTTGAAAAAAACACTTGTCTTTTTTTTTTCTCGGTTTGGCTTTGCCCGGCCCGGCTGGGCAGTGGGCACTACGGAGCTACTAGGACGAAACTAGCATCCGGCCGTTTCATATTGGCAAAGCCCCTGGTGCATTCTTTCTTTTTATATGCATATATATATAAACAATAATGTGCTGGTGGCGCGGTGATCTGCCTTTTTAGCTACTCCATGTTTTATGCGCGCTATTAGCTGGTAGTCCTCAATCTATATATCTAGAAGATTGAAGTGAAGATATACAACACGCTCCACGCGGAACGCGTGAGTCATGCGTGCGCGCGCGCGCGCGTACCCTCTGGCGAAATCCCTAGCAAAAATAACCTTTTTTTTAATGATGAAACTAACGTAACAAATTTAAACAATACCGAGTAGTATTCCACAGCCTCATGTCACTCATGCGTGGCAGCCAGCAGGGCGCAAGCCTCGCGCCGCCGCCCGACGCGCGCACGTACCTGCAGGCTGCAGCAGACCCCAGCAGCCTCGACGGGTAGGCTAGCTCGGACCCGATTCCTCCGGCTTGGTGACGCTGGGACGTGGGCCCGCTGACAGGCCTGCCGCGAGAAGTTTCGACGACGTAACGTAACCGCGTACGACATGGGATTGAATGCGTGACGCGGCGACTCGGAAACGCCGCACCCACCTGCCGCCGCGCGCCGCGCCGGACAGTGCTGCCAGGCTTGACAGCACCTCGTCCATCAATCGCCGCCGCCGCCGAAGTGACGCATGGCCCGCCTCCTCGCCTCACGTACACTACTCTGCTGCTACTGCTAGACTGCTACCCCTGAGGAGTACCCTAAACTAATTTCCTTGTATGCTATCAAATCCTTGCGTGGTTCATCCGATCGTCCGTAGCTCGCGCTAGCTCGGATCGAGCACTGTAACCACCAGCTGGATGCGTGCATGGCTAGGTTCGATGAACCACACCCACTTTCCCACGAACGCGTTCCAGGTTAGAAATGTCCATCCCAGCGGCTGGTGCGCGGTGAATTAACTTAACTGTTTAGCTCATCATCACGTAGACGCCGCCAAAACAATGTCGAGTATCCGCTTCTCATCCACACGTCCCTTCAATGGTCTCTCTTCTCTCGAGAAGGGATGTGTGTACAAGCACTACTAGCAGCAGACCAGCAGTATGCGCACCGGCACGAGCGTACTCCGATCCTCCAATCGCTTCCCATTTTTTTTCACATCGTCACGCTGGCATCAGGCTTTCGAAAGCTGTAGCGTGACACAATTCATTTGTTAATGATATGCCAAAATGACCAATGACCGAAGAGGTTAAAAGAAAACCTTCCAAACATGACGACAAATTCGATCGATCGGCAAAGTGGTGACTAAATGTTTTTTTTAAGGAAAAGAAAACCATGTCGATCTCCTCGATCCCTCTCGTGCGCATGCGGCAGCTGGCCAGCATGAGTTGATGTGACCGTGTGGGAGAAACAGAGCACCCAGGCACCCAGCCAGCCGCCCGCCGCACCATCACACAGCACCTGCTGGGACCTGGGGCGAGGCAGAGGCGCATCGGCAAAGCGAGCAGAGGTGGTCGAGCGCGGCTTCTTTTCCCCGCTGCCCCCCGGCCGCCTATATAAACCCTCCTCCCCGTCGATCTCCACTCGCAGCGCAGCCAGGCAACCATCGCAGAAGCAAGCTCAAGTGGCACTGTGGCAGAGAGATGAGGCCGGGGAGAGGCGGAGGCGGTGCGGCCGCGGAGCTAATGGCGGCCGGCGGCGGCGCGCGGCCGGGCCTGTGGCGGACGCCGACGCCGTACCTCTTCCTGGGGTTCGCGCTCATGATGGGCCTCATCGTTGTCGCGCTGCTCGTGCTCATCTGCACGCGCCGCAAGCACTCGCCCTCGCGGCGGGAGGCCGAGAAGGCGGCGTCGCTGCACGGGGTGCTCGTCCCGCTCGACCGGGAGCCGCCCAGGGTCGTCGTCATCATGGCCGGCGACGATTTGCCATCCTTCCTCGCCAGCGCCAAGCCGCTCGCCCTCGCCGCACCACGCGACGCCGCCGTGTAGGCGCGCGCGCCAGAACCCACCCACCCGCGCGGCGGCGACGCGCGCGGGCCGGGCCAATTTTGTTCGAGAGATTTTCCTTTGTTCTTTGTCTCGGAGCGAGTTCGTTCGGGTGGCGTGAGCCGTGAGAGAGCACCCAGCCGCCGGCGGTTGCGGCGGCGGCCGCGGGTTTGAAAATCTGTGAAACGAAGTAGTTTGGTTTGGTTTTGTTTCGGCAAAAGCTTTCCAGCTTCAATAAACGCGTACGGCCTTATTTTTCGTTTTGGCTGCGTTCAGTGATCAGCAGCAGCTCAGCTGGATCCCGTTCCCATCGATTTGGCCGATTTCGCACGCAATTTTCTGCCGCTCGCATCATGAATGCCTGTGTTTGTCCCTCCCAATAATCGTAGGCCGTCCATGAGAACACAACAGAACAGATCATATGACACCATCACAATTCACATCAGCGACGACGACGACGGGTCTCCTAGCTTGTTTCTCCAGCTGAGGCTGAGTCATTGCGCACTGACTGGCCGGCGCCCGGCGGCCCGGCAGCAATGATCATCAAGACGCGCGCATGCAAAGAAAAGGGGGCAATTTCTGCATTTCCTGAGGGGCTTGTTGCGAAAGTATCTGTGAAAATCCGCAATGCATGCTTGCTGTAATCCTGGCACTTTAGCCCCTACGAAAGAGAAACGATTATTCCTCCAAAAGGAATTAAAAAGAAACCATCACAGAAAAAATAGTAATTAAAATAGAAAATTTCACGTAGGCAATGCAAACCCATGCAGCCGCGGACATCCTATTTGTTTGAGATTATAATCCACCTAGATTATAAGTTGGATTATGAGTTATGGGTACTATGATCAAAGATAATTTTGGGACCATAAATAATCTGAAGATTATTTGTAGTCCTAAAGTGATCTTTTACCACAGTACCTTTTGACTATAATCCAATTTATATAACATATACCCTGAATCAACGTAGTCGTCCTCTGTACGAACGGCAGCGGCGGCTTGAGGATCGCAGAGTGCAGCGGCTTTCGACACGTACGCTTGTTGCTGCGGACGACTTATGCAGCTGGTTTATTATACGTGGTTCTGCTTTAGCAAAACAAGGGGCCATCAACTTGAGCTCGCGATTAGATTTTGTCTAAGTGAGAAAAATAAGTTTTTTTAATGTGCAAGTGCAAATAAAGCTAGGAACTTTCCTACCCCACTTGTACGACGACCAAGTGCTTCCATTTGCTTATACTAGGCTTGTACTTGTTGGTTGTTCTTGCTGCACCTGATTTGTTGCTAAATTCGGTGGATGAGTGGCAGCTCAGGGGCATCCACTAAAAATTAATAAATTTGCTAGGGTGGAAATGAGCTAATTAAACGCTAGCCGGAAACTTTTCTCGATAAAAAACCACATCTAGAACTTTGTTATATATTTTTTAAAATGTCATCTTCTGGCAAAACTACATTTTGAAGCCATGCATGCATTATTTCAAAATTCCTACCATGGGCAAGATAAGAAGGGAAAAAAGTTTCAAGCATGTACGCATCCAAAATTTGTAATAACGAGTTTGAGGCGTACATATATATGCAAAAGAGGATTAAATTCAAGCCATACGGATCAAAAATTTAATTTGCGCAGCTGATACCAATAATCATGCGTCCTGCTAATGAAGTTCTAGCTAATCTAATGCACTTCACCTATCCAGAACTATACTTATTTGGTGTTTGGTTCTTTAATTCAGACTAAACTTTATGTCATATCGAATGTTCGGATGTTAATTAGGAGGACTAAATATGAGCTAATTATAAAACTAATTACATAGATGGAGGCTAATTCGCGAGATGAATCTATTAAACCTAATTAATCCATCATTAGCACATGTTTACTGTAGCACCATATTGTCAAATCATGGACAAATTAGGCTTAATAGATTTGTCTCGTAAATTAGTCTCCAACTGTGAAATTGGTTTTATAATTAGTCTATATTTAATACTCCTAATTAGTAATATGACAGGAATTTTAGGAGCTCCTAAAGAACCAAAAGGGACTTTGGATATTGTCCACTTTACCAAAGGTGCTTTGATCAGCTCCTCTCTGTTTTGATGAACACCAAACATTCCTCAGGATAATTCAGCAGGTGAGTTTATTTACAAAGTGACAGGACGATTCCTTCACCGTGGTCCCCCTATATCTTTTTCCCTTCAAGAGTGAACAAAATCCTTCTTTATCAAAAAAAGAAAAGAAAAGAAAACGGAAGAGGGAATGATCGAGAGGTCCAGTAGCAATAGCAGAGCAGTGGCAATATGGTAATGCAAGTCAAGCCACGTGGGGCCGGCCTGCCGGCTAACTTTCCAAAAGGAGGCGCCTGTTGCGGCTAGCCTGGCCTGGAAGCGGCGCCTCGAGCGCGCAGAGGGTCGTGTCGTCGTCACGCTAGCTCGTCGCGAAAAGAGCATCCTCTCCTTCTTTACCACCAGGTTCTCATCTAGAGATCGAGCCAACACGTAGGAATATATGCTGCGTACGGCCACTACTCCTACCAGCAGTAGCAATGTGACTTTTGAATAAGGATGACACAATCTACTTTCTCCGTTCCAAGCTATAGATCGTTTTGTTTTTTTTAATTCATACATTTCGCTATGCGCTTAGATATACGCGACGTTTAGATGTATAATAATATCTATGAATTTAGAAAATCCAAAACAACTTATACGGAGGGAGTATTATTCCGACTCAAATGTGAAATTTTTCCTTGCCACTTTGCATAAGAGATCATTTGATCGAGTCACTGGAAGTGATTCTAGAACAGAAAATCTTTCAAATTAAATCAATAACGAATAATCCTGGAATAAAAGATGCATGCAAATATTTTTTTCAACCATTTCGTTAGTGGTGTATAGTAGTTTTTTTGTACCATCATATGAAGGAGACAAAATATGTTCTTTGATTAGCCAGGTGGAATACGTACAAGTACATCTGTACTCTCGCAAGCTTGTACGACAATTGTACTAGCATGAATGGCACAGTAGCATCCGTTGGTAGTGGAAGCGGCGCATCGTGAGTGCGTGCAGCAACTTTATTATGAGAAGTCTACAAGCTGTGGGCGGAGCTTTTTAGGAGTTGGGGCCTGAGTCATCCATCAACCAAAGGGCAGGGAGAGGGAGCAGCTTGGCCCCGGCCATGGCCATGATTGCCTCCACCAACGCATTTTTTCAGCACCAAACAACAAACCCTTTCCGGCTTTCGTTCTCCACTGCGCCGTGCAGAATATCCTTGAGCATATGACGACTTCGAAATGGTGCCAAAGATAATGGCTCGACTTTGCGGCACTAGCTCATCATCGTTTCCACAGAGAAAATCTCTAGACCCGGATTGGTTCGCGTGATCGTGTCTCCACCTAGCTAGGTCAGCAAGGGACACCATGCATGTGTGTGTTTTCTTATGAGGAAATTTGGCAATGAATTGTGGTGTCCGGCGAAGAAGATGCGCAGCGGGGGTGATGGTGGTCGATGTGATTGGGCTAAACATTCCCCATCAATCTACTAGCATCGAATGATTAGATCTCAGAAGGACGATGGCACATTCGCGGAGGATGGTTGGTATGTAGCTGAGGCTTGCTATGCTTATTGTGATCATGTCGTGTTCTGCAGCTAGCAAAGTCTAGTACGATCAAGCTCAAGTTCTCGTACCGTTATCCCAGGAACTTCCCAAATTTCGAATGAGATCCTTACTTTAGGACATTTAAGTTTTTTCTTTTGAGTACAAGCTAGACCATTTAGGGCGTCTCCAATGATATAAGTTAGCTGGTAGTTCATAATTGATACGGATCCCATATACATGGCAGCTTTGGGAGATCGTGTTGTGAGGGAGAGTTGCATCGAAAAGTGAGCGAGACTATCTCTTCACTCCACGTTAGCCTCATCGCACTGTTTAACTAGTAAGCTAGATCATTGGTTACTATTGGAGACGCTCTTAATAAGTGCCCCCCGGACTCATACGCAACGTGTGGCCGGCCTGTGCGGCGTTTGGGAACTTGGAAGCATTATGCCCACGAATATTCCGGCCCGTTTTGGGATCGTCCGATCCTTCGTTCAGCCTTCCCTGGCCTCTGCTGCGAACGAACAAAAAAGCCAGCCCTGCGAGCGAGTGAGAGGGTAGCTGCTAGGCATAGTTGGCTAGCGATAGCTGCCAGTTGGCGATCCTTCCAATGGCACTACGGCAGTAGTGGTGGCTAATGCTGTGCGACTGCTGTGAGGAATGAGGTCATGAGGATGAGAACGCCAGAACGGTGATGAGTATGCTGCGCGTCAGACCATCACCAGCTAGCAATGGTCGTTGCCGCCTTTCCCGCTTTTGTCATCTGTTTGACAGTGCTAGTAGCAGCTTTTCCTTCTTCAGCAGTTCAGCTGCAGGAAAAGCTATACGTACTATGTGCGTGCCATGATCGGCACTCTCACACCATGATGTCGACACACGCACGTTAACTAGTTGCCGAATCGACACCGGTCGATCGGCCGCCCCGTGCGCTGCAGCTGCAGCACTCAGACCGTCCGTTTCAGTTCGTTCCGGCCGACCCGCTTCAAGATCTCTAGTTCTTATCTGTCCCTCAGGTAGCTAAGCGACAGTATGGATGTGAAATTGACATCCTCACGATAACACTCCTCAGGCTGCTACTCTAAGAAAAAGGCACTGAAACACTGACTCCGAGTCGCTGATCACAGGTGAGGTGACACGGCGAGGCGGGGTACAGCGACAGCAGAAAGAACACAGGAAAAAAAAAAACGTGACATTTAGTGGGCCTCCTGGGCTGAAAACCTGAAACTGAAATAGTGCGTGGGCTGTTGGCATTGGGCCTCCTATAGCTACAACTAAGCGGAGTCCCACACTCCTCTGCCTTTGTAGCACTAGTAGCTGTTGTTAGTTCCTAATCAGTTACGGCGTCTCTTTCTTTCATGAAATCTTTCATGGAATGAGAGGGAAAGAAATGACATAACAGTGCAAACGTGACCACGATTCTTTTCTTATGAGAGCACAATAAAGATGCGCCCACTCAGCATATACTACTAAAACGATCCATCGATTAGTTGGTTCGCACCACATGCCAACAAGTTTATTTTTTCAAGATCGGCATGTCAACGTTTTGGACCAGGAATTTCACCATCGTTTCCGGGGCAAAAAAGAAAAATGCGCACTCAATATTCCTGGGAAATTTATAGAAAAAGGATAAGCTGGTTAAATTACAAGGGCATACATATTGTGGGTTGTGTACGCTGCCTGGCATAGGGACCAAAGGCTTACTGAAATACATGCACTATTTCACTAGCACATTCCTCTACTTACTACTGACTAATCATACACCCGTACGGCACTGAACGCAAAAAGCCTCCAAGCTAGGCTCCCAACAAAACTGACGTTCAGAAACTGCAGACGAGCCGACACCAGGTAGCAGTTCATGGGTGCTTGACGTCTTGGGTGTAGATGTAATCCGTGTGCATCTCTGCCCATCTCGCCGTCTCACACCGCGCCTCGCCAGTGCCTGCGCTCCCTCTGCTCCCTGCTGATCCCCTGGCGCCGCCGCCGCCGCATGGCTCCTGCAGATTATTCAGCAAACAGAACAGCAGTTATTTTATCAACTCTGTGCATAACTGCATATTCATCGGGGTAGTGTTTACAGTTGTTAAATACTTGTGCCATCCAATGGCATGTAAAAACGTGGAGGGTAATAACATGCCTGTGCTCCGTTAATCATATGGTTTTATACGCGGATTAGCGTGCGGAATCGTTATCGGCTGCATCAAGAATGGTGACACTGTTGTGGGTGCCACGCCATGCGTACCAGGGAGCTGCTCCCCATGCTATTGCCCTCCAAGCTCTCAACACAAGCAAAGGTTAAAATAGCAGCTGCAGCAGCTGAACGATGCATTTTTTTTAATGCACAGTGGAAGCGTATATCCCAGCAGGAAGCAGCGCTCTGTCCTCAAGGAGCAAAAGAATGTGCGAAGATACATGCATCCGCCTTGGCGCAGCAGTTGCAGAGAGATACTTTTAGCAGAGAGTAGCTTGCAAGGTTCAGAGATATGCTCATCACTCACCGGAGTTGCTGCTGTTCCAGCGCCATGGCTGCTGCCGAGGCTACCGGGGTCCTGCTCCTCCTGCCCCGTCCACAAGAGCTTCCTGGACTGAACACCCTGGGCCAGCAGCAGAGCCACAGCCATGCACAGAAGACAGGCCACCGCCATGGCCGCTGTTCTTCTCCCGTGCATCATCGTTGTGCCTCCACCAAAAAAAAACGAAAGATTGCCAGCTGCTCCGGTTTGATCTCCTTCCTAATCCTATCTGTGTTTCTACCAGGCTCTCTCACCACTTTCTCTGCGCTGACTGCTGCCGTGGCCAACAGAACCAGGAAGAACATATATATAGGCGATGGCAATGGAGGTTGGGGAGGGAGGAAGCGCTAGACGATTGGGGTTTCTTGGGAAGATATCTCTCATGCGCCATGCGCATGCCCTTGCCCCGATGAGATAGCGGTAAAACAAAAATTTGGTACGTGTGCATCGCCTCGGGGTGCTGAAACATCCACTGTACGCACTCTGATCCGATTAAGTAGCTTAGCCCAATAACCCATCCAATCCAGTAATCCGGATTAGTACAACTACTTCCGTCGTAGAGACTCTGACTGTGTCTGAACAAGTACTCAAATTGCGCTAAGAAATCATGGATTATACTCAAATCAGCATCAATAAGTTCCCGAATTTAAAATGATCCGACAGCCCATCTACCCGGTGCGCCACCACCGCAATGCTCATGTTTGACCTTTTGCAACGTTCGCATGCACCCGAGCATCTTGCCAGGACACGACCCGGGAACGAGGCTCCTCTCCTCCCCCTGCACGCCCAGCCCGAGAAGAAAATTTAACGCGGTTGACCGAGCGGAGGAATGAGCGAGGGGAGACACGAGCAAGGAAGACTGAGACGCGCAAGTAAATGGCGTCTCGGGGCTCGGCGGGCCTCCGTTCGCAGGGGAGAGGAGAGGAGACCTCTCCGTCGGGAGCCGCGCGATGAGCGGCTAATCAATGGGTTCCGATCCGAAGTCAAAGTCTCAAATCAGGTGCCGGCCGTGCGCGAGCTTCCATCCCCTTCTCCCTCCCAGGGATGGCAGCGCTTGGACATGGTTGGGGAACGGGACAGCAGTGCCCTTCCCACGGGAAACCAAATCAGCACATGTCTATGCACCCACACGTGTCATGGGTGAAGTGTAGGGCATGCATATGGTTGAAAGGCAGCTCTTTTTTATTTTTTTAATTTTTATTTACTATAGTAGGGTCAAGTTCTCCTTCTGGATGTAGAAATTGGGAGGCAGGATAGGGAGCAACTCAAATTTATGGTGTGCAAAGGTTTCATGCGGTTGATTTCCTACAGCACGACTTCCCACGTGGTGCGGTTCCCCGTCCATGTAAATTAATAAAAAAGTGATAACTTTTTGAAAAAAAGAGTTGGAAAACAAAGTTCGAGGATAAGTTTTTTTAAAAAAATTGGAAATAAAAAGTTTGTGAACAAAAAATTTGGAGGGAAAAAGATTTTCAAGACAAAAATTGCAAAAACAAAAATTTAGAAAACCAAAATAAAAAAATTACAAATTTTTTTAAAACAAAAAGTTTGTCAACAAAGTTTTGAAGAAAAAATTCACAAGACAAAGGATCTGAGAACCAAAAAATTGGAAGAAAAAACTTTATATAGACAAAAAAAATTGAAACAAAAAAATAGACAACAAAAAATTAAAGAAGGGGAAGATAAAAAGAGAGAGAAAAAAAGAAGAACACGGTCCCGTGTCCCTAGCGGAGTTCATCACGTCGGACAGGAGCAGCTCGCTGCGGTCCTGGTGGAGCTCGTCACACCGGCTGGGAGGAGCTCGCCACGGACCCGGTAGAGCTTGTCGCGCATGCCGGGAGGAGCTCGCTAGGATCTGTTGCCCTGTGCGCCTCATGGTCCCCGTGCTCCTCCCCCACACATGCAGATAATCCCGCCACCGTGCCCCTACGGGCGGAGCCTCGCTGCTCCCTTGCCCCACCGCTGGTGCGCTCACCATTGGTCGGAGCTGCCCCTGGCACATAGAACTCCCTCGGTGGTGGATCTCGTGGAGAGAGAAGTGGAAAAGACAAAAGGAAGGGGAACGGGAGGGAAGAGAGTGAGAGCGAGAGCGAGGGGAAAGAAAGTGAAAAAGGCAGGGCCCGCATGATGGGTGGACCGATGGTGTCACCCATGAGGACGAGAACGTTTGGTTCGGTCGACTGTAGAATTGACATCGTGGCAGGATAGTCTAGTGACGGATGGTGCTTCGTGGATGTAGCGGTGATGGCGTGGGATATTTACGGACGCGGTTGCGTGCCCGCTAGTGGTGGCTAGAGTCTGCAGGTCACGGTTGAAGGAAGGAGGATGCGGAGGGATAGATTGCTGGGATGGTGATAGTAGTGATGGCGGAAGGCGGGGCAGGTGGTATGATGCGGGTGGAGGAAGGGAAACTAGAAGATATGAAGATGGCAGCACGAGAAGAAGGAAGCTAACTAGAAGAGAAATTGCACGATCATTTCAACAAGGCTGCCGTGTTCTTATTTTATATCTATTTTTAATATGCATTTCTTATTTATAGCATATGTAAGAAAAGAAGTTCCTGCACGTCTAATACCATGATGTAAGTAGGAAAGGAATAGAAGAGAGAAATAAACAAACGTGACCCTTATGCTGCTTTAACTTATTGTAACCCACTATCACGTCCTTAATTTCCGTTTTATGCTAGATATGGCTTCCCTTTCAACTGTTAATGGACTGTTTCTCTTGAACTCACCACGCTAGCTTATCATGTTATGCTACAACGGGATTGCCCATCGCCATCCTATTCCTATATAGGTCACTGTACCTTTTGTTTCCCTTATTAGTAATCTTAATAACAAGGAGCAAAGACATTCTTAATGTCTCCACGCGATTGCTTTAATTTTAATTTGCTTGGTGATGACGTTTTGCAGTTATTTTGTTTTAATTTGACCTTGCAAGCGTCACAGATCGAAAACCATGGCTGTACTGAAAGCTGAAGGCACTAACAATTGTGGATGACAAAAGGCATTTAGCCAGCTAACCATATCCATATCCTGCCCATTTCTATATTGAAGGTCTCTCATCTATGGAAGGCATCAGCCATTGGCGTCACTCAGAACTGTTTCCCATCAGCTGAAAACCGAGGCAAGGAAGGATAGCAGGAAGCTACGGTAGTACTCCCTCCGTTTCAAATTGTAGATGTTTTAACTTTTTTAGATTCATAGATATTATTATTATTATGTATCTAGATGTACACTATATCTAGGTGTATAATAATATCTATGAACCTAGAAAAGTCAAAACAACCTATAATTTGGAACGGAGGGATTATTTTACTGTCAAGAGAATTTTTGCATGGTATATTTTCATGGCCAAAAAGATACGATTGAAGTGTAGATTAACGTAGGCTTCATTGGCGTCGGTAAAATGTTTTCTTCTTATTAATATGTGCCGGAATCTTTCCGAGTCTTTCGAAAAAAGAAGAAGTGCAGATTAACTGAATGATTTAGACACCAGCAACTGTCATTATTCCTGAATATCTGATGACGACTTCTTAGAAGCGTTAGTTTCTAGATAACATAGCTATCAATCAAAACAGCGTGGTGGTCGGCAAAGTACTAAAGCAATGTTTGGCTAAGACAGTAACCTGCTGTTGTGCTCATGGTGATGGTGGTCGTTGGGGAAATTGGGTAAGACAGAGCCTGGTGTTTCAAAAGTTGATGGTCAGCTTGAGTCGCCATAAACAACCATATGCCGTCTGATTTCTAACCTCTGCTTTAGATAATTGTATACATACTGTCCTAAACTTCTGTGGCACCTGCTCAAAAGAATTGTTTTTCTGTGGTACTCCATTCCACACAGTACAAATTTTGCTTTAGACAGCTCCAGTTGTCTTAGGCATACACCATACTGGACCAGAATTGTATATTGTCACTAATGGCCTTGGCAGGTAAGCAAATAAAAACTTATTAATTATGGTATGCAAACTAGGCCTAGGAGGCCTAGGAGATATCATATTTGTGTAGATTGTCGGTTCACAAAAAATACCATATGAATTGGCAAAAAAAAAATTGCTGCTGTTGGAATCATGCAGAGATTGATGTTGCAACCATCATTTTTCAGTCTGATGATGTCTGTCAGGGAACTATGCTTGTGTGTCTGTGACTGTGTGTAAGCAAAACTAGCTCTCTAGTCTTTACAAAACTGAATAAAATATATGAATCAAATTAAAGGTCCCTATGTGACGCCAAACTAAAGGATTGACCAAACAGTACCAGAAATATCACAATCATGCAGCATGCATGCACCCAAATCACCAAAGTGCGCCAAACAGTTGGCTTATTACTGGCATTATTTGGTTTTTTTATTTACCAAGTGTTTTCTTTGTGGCGTCACTATATGAAAACATATTGCTGTCATATCTTAACGCGAAAAGGAATAAAGGCAACGTCATCGCTGCCTTGTCACAACAAGTGCGCAATTCTTGTCCTCTTGCTTACTTGAGTAAAATGTAAGCTCTGAAACATGACTACATGAGATCGAGAGTTAGCTCACCAAAAAGGGAAAAAAAAGACGCAAAATTTGTCAAGCCCATGCTTGAGGCTCCATAAGCAAGATCATTTTCCAAAGCACTCGCACATACCTGAACCTGATTGAAAGCATGCATACTTTGCGTGCAAATTTCCGGTGAGAAAGTGGCAGGAATTGAGGTGACTTCATGGCAGAAATTTCCACCCGCGAGGAAGAAGAAGAACATTTCTGAATAAAGGCTTATCTCCTCCCTTTATCAGCCTACGATTATTGGCGTGTGGTACTTGTGACAGATAGAAATTTTGCCATCAGAGGACAATGACGTGTGCCGAAAAAATCGACAGGATAATCCTGCATGAAGACGCAACAGGACGCAAAAAGACAGGTTATCGCTCTCACCACAATGCCTGTTAGCTTTAGCGCCCTTTTTTTGAAGTTTAAAGGAACTCACTCACCTCAAATCTCCATTCTCCATACATCATCTCCCTCCCTCCATTGATCGAAAGACTCAACCTTTAAATACGGCAAAGCTCTTCCCAATCATCTCCTCCTCATTGCAACTTTTGCAGAGCTGCCTCCTTCTTAATACAACGTATTCTTCTCGAAAAAACTTTTGCAGAGCTGCCTGCAACCGCTAGAGCTAGCGCGTCCAATCATGCAGAGAGACATGGCGACGTTGGCGCGCCACCCGCTCGGCGCGGCGGACTTCGCGAGCTTCTACTTGCTGCCGCACGGCTACTCGGGCGGCGGCGGCGGCGATGGCCTGTGGTGCAGCTACAGCTGCCACGGCGCGGGTGCCGGCGGCGGCTCCGTGTCGAGCGTGGGCGTGGGCACGGGCGAGGTGGAGCCGCAGGCTGCCGGTGGCGCTGCAGTCGCGGCCGCCGCGCGCGACGGCGAGCGGAGGGCGAGGCGTCAGGCTTCGAACCGAGAGTCAGCGCGGCGCGCACGCGCGCGGCGGAGGGGCCAGCTGGACGACCTGTCGTCGCGCGTCGCGGAGCTCCGCGCCGCGAACGCGCGGCTGGCCGTGGAGCTGAACCGCGTGGCGGCCGCGCGCGCGCGGGCGGCGCGGGAGGGCGCGCGGCTCAGGGAGGAGGCGCGCGCGTTGCGGGAGAGGCTCGACGCCGCCGAGGCGGCGAAGAAGGCGAAGGAAGCCGGCGACGAAGGAGAAGCCGGGACGCCGCCAACGGACTAGACAAGCGTTGGGCCCGACGGCAGAAGAGAGGATCATCGCCTTTTGTGCATAGCTGACTATGGTGAGAAGAGACAAGTGATCGTCGAGCTCCTGAGGTTGCTCACTCTCTGAATCGATCTCGGAATCACCGTCCATGCTTTTGTTGGATATATACATGATCTGACCGATCATAAGGTCAGAGCCTAGTATGAGTTACTATAGCAGATAGATTTGGAGCCTTAGACGCTGGTTATTACACCAGTTTGCAATGCAGTAAAACTCTCTATTCGAATTATATATTGTTTCATCTGAAATTACCACGGCCATTGCGTATATATACCAGTGCAAGGATCGGATGGTAGTTTTCTGCAACACAGCATGAGAGTAGCCGCCGGCGACCAGCGCCGGCCGCCGCCGACCCAAAGCTTTCTCGAGGACAGGCGAGACAAAGCTCTGGTCTTGGACACCATTGGCCAGCAGCAGCTTTTCCCCCCCGGCATCAAAGGGCCAAGTGTAGTATCGTACAAACAGGGGCCATGACAGGAGATTGGTCATCCATGGCTCCATTGTTCAGAGTTCAGGCACTGAAACGTCACCGGTATCCGTCCATCTGCATTCCTATTCGTCATTGCACGGTGCAAAGTGCAGTGCAGGCATCGGTGCAAAGGTTGTGCAACAAAAAGCCACATAGCTCATGTCAGTAGATAGAGCTAGAATAGAGAGGCTGCGGATGCGGTGTATCCTCGCTGCTAGTCCAACCAAAAACCACTACTACTGGTTGCCAACCACCACGAGGAACACCTGCTGGAAGAATCAAAGCTGGACAGGCATGACACGACGCACCGCGGCACCGTGTCAATATCAGCTAAAGTTGGTACATGTATCAAAACGAGGCCGGTTCAAGTACTACCTCCGCCCTTAAATGTACTATAAGGTTTTTGCCAAAAAAAACCTATTTGTTCGAGATTCCTAGCAACTTCGCAGTATGAAAAATCAGAAGGTCAAACAAACAACGTATTTCTCGTGCAACTTCTGAAAAAGTTTATATGGAAAACTGGAAAGCTCAGTTTTAAAAGTTGATGTTAAACACATCTTCTAAAAGTTAGTGTTGACTTTTCGGGAAAAAAAAGCTAGCAGCAACTTTTCAAAAAAGCTCAAAAGCTGCAAGGCACCCAAATCAAAACTCCTAGCTGACCATCAGTCTGCCCCTTCAGAGTTCAGAGATTTTTTCAAGAGACGAACCACAGGAGGATTCACCTGATCACCACAGGCGGCTGCAGCTGCCGAGCCGTTAGCCATCGCTATTATTAGCACCAAAGGGAGTGAAAAAGATTTGCAGCAGTGTCTCATAATTCCAGTGTAACCATGCTTCATTTTGCTGACTGAACTATCGAACAAGGTAAACGCTTAAATATTGAACAGGGTAAGCTGCACAGACACACGATTCCTACTTGCCTAATTGCGGCCTTGCAGAATTTGTCGCATTTCTTTCACGGCAGTATATCATATCTGACCTGAGGCATGGAACTTGTATCAGTTACTTGATTTGTATAGCAGAAGTCGAGCTGCAATCTCATCCGCGGTGGTGAAACATAGGGCCAGTTTGGCAGGAATCCAGCTCCAGCTTCTCCTGCGGCTCCAGCTAAACCTCTACCAAATCGTTTGGTCAAAAACGGCTCCACCTTGGAGCACTAGAGGAGCCGGAGCCGTTTTATATGGAGAGCCAGAGAAAAAAAAAGTGGCTCCTCAGAAGCCGAAGCCGTACCAAACTGGCCCATAGGGCCTGTTTGGTAGAGCTCCAGCTCTGAAAAAATAGCTCCAAATCCATAGATCCAGCTAGCTCCGCCATAGAGCTGCTCCACCGTGGATCTAATATCTCAAAAAGCGTTTGGTACAGCTCCATTCTTATCTTTATCTCACTGGCAATTTGGGCCCATTCATCAGAATAAAAAAATATCTCCTTCCTGACGCTGTAGCACGCATGGTTGAGGTGCTGGCGGGCACGACCTCGCCGGCGGCCTCGCGTGCGCTGGCGGGCGCGGCCGCGCCGGCGGCCAGGTGCGGGGCGGGGCTTCGGCGGGCGGGGCGGTGCTCCGACGGGCGGAGCGGGGCGGCGGGCGGGCGCGGCCTCACCGATGGCCGGGTGTGGGGCGGGGCTCTGGTGGGCGGGACGGCGCTCCGGCAGGCGGCGTGCTGGCAGGCGCGGCCCCGCCGGTGGCCAGGCGGGCGGGTGCGGGGGGCTTCGACGGGCGGGCGGTGCTCCGACGGGCGGAGCGGGACGGCGGGCGGGCGCGGCCTCACCGGCGGCCAGGACGGCGCTCGAGCGGGAGGGGCGCGCGGGCCGCCGGCGAAGCGAGACGGCGCTCCGGCAGGCGGGGCGGTGCTCCGACAGGTACGGGGCGGCGGTCCGGCGAGCGGGGCGCGGCGGGGCTGCGACGAGCGGGGCGCGGCCATGGCAGCGCGAGAGGAAGCTGTGAAGAAATAGAACGAACCGGTCATTTTCCACTAATGAGTGGCAGTGGTCGGTAATTTCCTCCAACTCCACCAAATTTGATTTCGTGGAGCACACCCTGAGGTGCTCCACCAAATCCATGGATCTGGGGGTAGATCCACCGTTTTCGTGGAGCAGATCCGTGGTGGAGTTGCTGGATCTAAAACCATTTGGCTGAAAAATTCTAGAGCAGAGCTATTTTTGAGGATCTGGAGCTGCGTGGAGCACTACCAAACAGGCCCATAATATCACTGACAGGCATTTGAACAGGACCATCAGCAGAAAATAAGGGGAAATAACCTTCAGGTATACCTCAAGTAGAGCCCGAATCAGGAGAATACAGAAGATCCACTATCAGTTGAAAACTTGGAAACAAAAAGTGGAAAAGCTTGAAACGACCATTATGGAACAGCATGGACGTTTATAGATTTATAAACTACTTCTACTGCTACAATAGAAGTGGGAAAACATAAAGCCATAAAGGAGATCTAAAAGCCAGAACTATTGAATATAGCCAGCAGGATGATGTTTATATCAAGATTAGCAGTGATCAATAATGTTAACTTAAAAATGCTCACAGCTGGCAACTAGATTAATACTCAGTAGTAAGCATTAAGTTGTAATGTAACATCAATATTATGCCTCCTCATTTTTATTCTTGAGGCATATAAGAGAGCTTCATCTAATGTAATACTCTAGTAGCAACAAGACTGTTCTGTTCCAGCATGTTCCTACAGGTTGATACCATTGTGTGAAAAACATTGCATTATGGGCCTATTTGGATTGACCCCTGGAAAAGTTACCTGCTCCAGGCAGCACTCCCAGGCGCTTGATTCCAAGCGCCTGGTGCTGGATCGGTCTGCCTGGGCAAGTGCTCCCAGGCCAGGGAGACACCCAAACAGCCCCTACATGCTAGTTAGTAGTTACAGAACATATTGAAGTCAATAACAGTTGAAAATCAAGTATTTTGCAATAACTATTTTAAATTCAAAACAACCATCTACTGCAAAACACTGCTGCTATAACAAGTATTATTAAGTCACCTGATCTGACATTAGTTGTCTATTAATTGTCCAAACAGTCAGGGGGCACACAGATTACTGAACAGAATGGATGGCTACTAGTACTCTAGAAAAAGGGCACATTTGAAGGCAATCCAAAACTAAAAGACAGAACTATTGAAACAGTAAGCAGGCTGACGTTCGTATCAAGATCACCAGAGTAATATAGCTAGTAACTAAAGTTTCTTAAGAGCTATTCACCACATTGCAGATACTGAGTAAAAATGGTAAGCACTAAGTACAGTTTAATATATAATCAATGTTATGCCTCCCTCTCATTTTTTCCCTGAATAACCATAAGAGAACCCATCTAGTATTCTAACAATTTTTTTTTCTCCCAGCATCTAACCATAAGTCACCTGATCAGACATTAGTCATCTATTAATTGTCCAAATAGTCAGTGGGCACAGATCACTGATGGTTACAAAGTAGTACTCTAGAAAAGGGCACACATGAAGACAACCCAAAACCAAAAGCCAAAACTATTGAACAGTCAGCACGCCAAAGTTTGTATCAAGATCACCAGAATAATGTAGCTAGTAACTACACTACTACAGTCTACACTAGTGACTAAGGTTTATTAAGAGCTATTCACCCCATTGCAGATACTGAGTGAAAAATGGTAACACTGCCTCCCTCTCATTTTTTCCCTGAATAAGCATGAGAACCCATCTAGTATTCTAACAATTTTTTCTCTCCCAGCGTGTTCCTGCAGGTTGGTCTGCAAATCTGCAATAGGTATCCAAGTACCAAAAAAACATAAATCAAGCATACCATTTTAAATTTCTGACAACCATCTACTGCTAAACAGTGATTGCATACTTCATTTGCCTACTTTCCTTTCAAAACACTTGTAAATTGGTTCAGATATCTTTTGGGGGGTAAACTGAATTTTTAATACATCAATTGGGATTATGCCTATGCGAGAATTGTACCACCTAAGAGTGGGTCAAATGAGTTCACATAAGAAAACTAACTTTGTATCAAGATCACACAGAAAAACGTATCTGGTAACTAAGGTTTCTTAAGAGCTAGATTCACCGCAATGCAGATACTGAGTAAGCACTGAGTACATTTTAATATAAAATCAGTGTCATGCCTCCCTCATTTTTTCCTGAATAAGCATAAGAGAACCCATTTAATACTCTAACAACACTGTTTTCTTCCAGCGTGTTCCTGCAGGTTGATCTAGTTGTAATAGGTAACCATGTGCAAAGGACACTGCAGAAAAAACATAAAATCAAATGTACCATTTTACATTTTTGAACAATCATCTACTGCTAAAGTGACTGCATACTTCATTTGGCTACTTGCCTTTCAAAGCACTTGTAAATTGGTTTCAACTTTTTTAGAGGGTAAACTGAACTTCAATACATCAACTGGGATTATGCTAACTGGAGAATTGTACAACTAGTAGGGCAGCCTCTTTTTTTTTTTTTTTTTTTTTGCGGCGAGTAGAGCAGCCAAGTTCACATAAGCAAACAATTACATAAAAATATAAATAGCAGTCTAAGCAAATCTTAGCTTAACATACACACTGTTGTTTCAGTTGAAGCCAACAGATAGGCTTGGCTAAATTGAGACCTCATGCACAGAAAACAAGTAGCTGCAATGTTTATTCTGATATTATGATGGATGGCACTCGCCGAGCAAGCAACTACCAGCAAACATTCTACGATCAACCTCTGAAAAACAATAAGAAAGAGTTTGCTATATTATTGGAGCAACAAGATGTATTTACAAATGTTACGACAATTGTTCTTACCATTCAACTCCCAAGAACAAACAGCTAAATCCTGAAAAATCTCATACCATACAAGTACTGCTATTGGCGTGCAATCAATGAGTGAGGTTTCTCACTTCTGTGAAACAATGGAATTGCATCCAACACCTACCACAAATCCACCTTGTTCACATTTGCATCAGGCCACCCAGCTGTGCTGTTGAGATGGAACGGCGCCTCGCCCTCCGCCGCTCGTACTCAGGGTCATCAGTGGGCAGCTCGTACCGGCACACCGGGCACGAGTTCCGTATGGCAAGCCACGGCCCAATGCAGGCTCCATGGTAGAAATGCGCGCACGGCAGCCGCGTGGCGAGCTCCCCCTGCGCGATCCCGTCCTTGCACACGGCGCACCCCTGCGCAGCCTCCTCCCCTCGGACGGCCACCACCTGGAGCCGCTCCACCGCCGCGCGCGCCGCCGGCGGGGCTCCACCCACCGCCGCGTCCGCCAGGTGCCCCGGCAGCACCTCGAACTCGTCCTCATCCAGCGGCACCGGGAGCAGCTCCCAGCCGACACCGCCCCGGAAGATGCCGTCGAGCTCCGCGTCGCCTTCGCCGAAGTCGAACGGCGGCCCGTCGGAGAAGATCGAGTCGTCGTCCCCGCTGTCGATCCCCTCCATCACGCCCAGCATCTCCCGCTCGTCGACGAACCCGAACACGTCGGCGTCGAGGTCGATGTCGACTCCCAGTCCTCGCCCTCCGCCTCCACCACCGCTAGCAGCAGCTCCACCCCTGCCGCCGACGCCAGGGGCAGCGTCGGCGATGTCCTCCCACTCGAATCCGTGGTCGGCGAGCTCGGCCTCGAGGCAGTCCCAGAAGGGCGGGGAGGGGGGCTGCGAGGGGGAGAGGCCGCTGAGGTCGGGGTCGGAGTCGAAGGAGAAGGGGGAGCCCGGGGTGGGGGTTAGGGTTCCGAGGTCGAAGCCCCCGGGGGAGGGGAGGTTGCGTGGGCAGGCGAGATCCTCCTCGATGGACTGGGAGAGGGTGACGTAGGAGAGATCGCCGAACCCGTCGTCGCCGACGTCGAGGAAGAGCTCGTCGCCGAAGTCCGCCATGGGAGGCGGGCGGCGGCGGCGGCGCGGCGGTGGGGAGGGGAACGGATGGGGTGGTGGTGGTGCGGCCGTCGCCGTGTGAGGCGTGGCGTCCCCGTCTCGAGTTCGGTGTGTTGGGTCTGCCCACTCCTCACGCCGTCACGCGGACCGCGGACGCGGTCAGACGTCTCCGCCTTCGAGGTGCCTTAGCAATACGTCTTCCTGCTTTGTTTACGTAAACGTTGAATACGTCTTCAGGTTGCGTTTGCGTAGGCCAACTGGCCAAGCCTCGCAGGCTCGCAACAGCAACCACATCCACACTGTAGGCGAACTGCGCGCGGGAGCGAAGAGCGACACGGCGACGCGGTCAGGGAGGAGGGGAACTGCAGGCCAGTCGATCCAATCACCTGACGCCACCTCGTCCGCAAGGTTCCAAGGGAAGGGGGGGGCCAGGCCAGTCGGTTCTTGCGTCGACATCGACGGGGGGAATCACCGCGGGCGGGGGGAAACTGTAGCGCGTGGACAGTGGACAGCGACAGGATCTGATTGGATCCATTGTTTGGCTGGGCTAATTGCATCACCTGGATGCAGCTCTGCGTTTCCTGGCTATAAAGCGAGCTGGTCTGTGCAGACCGGAGAGAGGGGGAGAGAGGTCTCCCCAAATTCTGCCTGCTTGGCTCTGGTTCAGTTCAGTGGTTCATTGTTTGGCCTCAGATCCGGAAGGGATCTCATAATTCAGAGAATTGAGTTGTGGCAAGGTTTGGCCTTTCCCTATCTCTTTCCATGATTCCATCCTCTGTGCGTTGAGTTCGTGGTGAGGAGCCGATGGTTCTTCTTGCTTGGGTTGGATTATGGGAGAGTCCATTTCCTTCTGTTCTTTGTGATTGTACTGGGTTCATCTGAGGTGAATTCGGTAGAGGATGAAGGTTGTTCTTATTTCACTAGTAGTTTGTAGGTTCCGTTCGAGTCCGGCAATTTTAGGCCAATAATGACGGTGTATTTGCTAGTTGCCATGGTGGGTTGTCTCGAGTTTTTTGTTGATGTGATTATGTGAATTGTGTTGGAAAGATTGGAATTTGGGGCATGGTTTAACTGGCCTACTACTTTTGTTTTAGGAAAGCTTATTTTGTCTGCTTACTCTGACTATGAACTGAAACTTGCTATCAGTTTTTTTTTTTCTCAATGGATCTGTATTGATTTAACAAAACTGCACATCTACTTAAGGTAATTAGTATGGCTAAATAACGTAAGAAATGGAAATGAAACTGAGTGTCCCACTCAAAACAAGATAAATTTTTTTTTTGAAAAAGAACAAGATAGATTTCATTATAGGAAACATATGAGCAAAAAGACATGTATATAATTGGTCATTTAAATCAGTAATCTATTGCACTGAATTGCTGACTGGAAATATTTCCCATCCAGGAGAGTCACAGAGATAAAGAAATATGGCGATCGGAGATGGATCATCAAACGGGAACCAGCAATCAGCGCGTAAGGAAATAAGAGATGAGACCACACCACTTCTTCCAGTCAAGGTGGAGGAGGATGATGGGTTTCATGAGTTCAATGGTGCTTCATTCTCAGGGGCAGTTTTCAATCTGTCGACCACCATAGTTGGGGCTGGAATTATGGCCCTGCCAGCAAGTATCAAGATGCTGGGCATTATCCCGGGAATTCTGATGATCATCATTGTGGCACTGCTCACAGAGGCATCCATTGACATGCTTGTCAGGTGCAGCCACCAGGGCAAGATTACATCATATGGGTGGCTGATGGGTGAGGTTTTTGGACAGTGGGGGAGAATCGCACTGCAGGCCTCCATCATCATAAACAATGTTGGCGTGCTAATTGTTTACATGATTATCATAGGTACTCTTAAACCCAGCATTCGGCCCTCTACTTCTAATATTACTTTTGAACATTTTGAGACGTACAGATGAAATGACTAGGTATGAGAAATGTAGTTCTCCAGGTACACTTAGTAGTCCTTTTTAAATGAGATGATGACACAGCACTTTTTGGGCATGCCTTTGGAGCCCATATAATTCCAATTTTTACTTAAAACTTTCAGATAGAATGTATTTTCAAATTCATGTGACCCAGCTTTTGATATGTGTTTCCTTAGTATATCGCTTTCTGGTTAATTCAAGAAACTTAGTTACCGCCTTGCTGACAATAGTTTCTCTCCTGCTGAAAAAACAGAGAAGGAAATTTTCCTGTTGAATAACACGTTGTTCCTTAAAATGAACTTTATATGCAATGAACCGCAACTGACACTGGTTCTTAAACTTTTGATAGGTGATGTATTGTCTGGAACAACATCAGCCGGTGTTCATCATCGTGGCATATTGGAGGGCTGGTTTGGAGCTCATATGTGGAATTCGCGTCCTATTGTTCTTCTTGCTACAGCTCTTTTGGTGTTTGCTCCACTGGTGAGCTTTAAGCGTTTGGGTATGTGTACATGTTTGCATGTTGTGAAAAATACCCTTCATCATATTCCCTATTTTTAACTGCATGTTAATAAAAATAAATCTTGTTATTTCCCACAGATTCATTGAGATACACATCTGCGCTATCAGTTGCCCTGGCAGTGGTTTTTGTTGTAATTACTGCTGGAATTGCCATCATCAAGCTTTTCAATGGAACTGTAGCAATGCCCAAACTTTTTCCAGAATTAGATGGTCTAAATTCTATCTGGAATCTTTTTACAGCTGTCCCTGTTCTTGTTACTGCCTACATCTGCCACTACAACGGTAAGCACTACCATCGAACAGATACCTTTCTGATTCTTCAAAAATTCAGATTCTAATTCATCCTATTCATGATTCTAAAGTTCACAGCATTGACAATGAACTTGAAGACAGAACACAGATCAAACCGATCGTGCGAACATCGCTGGTCCTGTGCTCCAGTGTTTACATTGCCACAAGCTTTTTTGCATATCTCCTGTTTGGTGAGGGCACACTGGATGACGTGCTTGCCAACTTTGATGCAAATCTTGGCATTCCGTTCAGCTCAGTCTTTGATGATATTGTTCGAGTGAGCTATGCTGCACATGTCATGCTTGTCTTTCCCATTGTCTTCTTTGCCCTTCGGCTTAACTTAGATGGATTGCTCTTCCCCACGTCGAGGCACATTTCTCATGACAACAAGAGATTTGCCATCATCACCATCACTCTCCTCACAGTAATTTACCTTGCTGCCATTCTTATACCAAGTATCTGGGACGCATTCCAGTTTACTGGTGCCACAGCCGCCGTCCTTATCGGTTTCATCTTTCCTGCCATGGTTATACTCAGGTAAATATATGTGTACTCTTGTGTATATTGCCTACTAGCTGATGCATTTTACATGACACATAATAACATGGCTTAATTTTTGCAGGGATTCTTATGGAATTGCTACCAAGCGTGACAAGATCCTTGCTGTGACCATGATCGTGCTTGCTGTTCTCTCAAATTCCGTTGCCTTATACAGTGATGCGATGAACATCTTCCGTAAAAAAGAGGTAGCCTAAACTGCAGACTTAAAAGGAGAACTGTCGTCGATGCAAGAAACATGGCTTCAAATTGCAAAATTCAGATTTTATGAAGGAAGATGATGATGCACTTGGATGCATGAACGAATACGGTCTCTTTGTCCGCAGTTGAGAATCCGATCACTTGAAAGAATGGGGTGCTTGAAGTTGGATGGTCTTCTGTACACAAACCGGCTCAGTGTCGAATTGAGCCACTTGCAATGTATGTATACGTTATGTGCTTGTATTAGCAGAGAAGAGAGTATGGTTCGGGAAAAGCTTTCTCCACAATAATGTACAGTTGTGCCAGTTTAGTTGAAATTTGTCAACGTGGATGTCTTGATTAAGAATAAAATGATTACCGTTCCCACGTTGCCATCTTTTCATTTATAGAGGAAGTTGCAAAATTCCTTAGCTGCCGGTGATGTTGCTGAAATTGCATTGCCGCCATTGAGGACCACTACTGAAACATACAAAAATTGTTATTTTTCTTGCACAGTTCCTTCCCCCTTCTGCAAATAAAATCTTCTTCTGTTGCGATTCTTAGCATCCAAGCCGGCCAATGGGTGCACTGGTAGAATCGTTGGGATCTCTGATTTCGATAGGCTTATCTTTCCGTCACTGTCAACCTGCTTTTATCCTAAAGAAAAGATGAAGAAGAAAGAGACTAGCAACTCGTCTCAGTACCAGACGAGTACCCCTAGAGGCCTAGTGCACGAGTAGGATTGATGTGCTGCCTATTAGTTTTACGGTAATCCTAAGACTCTGACGGTCCGAAATCTAAAAAAATCGGACAGTGAATCATTGATATTGCAACTCTTATTTCCGTATGTGTTTCACAGTGAATGTTGCATGAAACATAGTGTTTATATTGCGGAGAGAATTTTTCAATATTGCAATTATAGATTTTCGATGTTGCAGATGTTTTATTTTCATGTTGCAACGGAATGTCTGATAGGAAAATTCCCGTCCGGATGCTAGCAGTGCTGTTAGTTTTATTGCTGATTGATGAGTTTGGTTTGGAGAAAACCCGGCACATAACGACAGTCCATGAGTCCAATCAAACCAATGACTATGAATATATGATAGATTAGTTGCAAATGGGGCTTGATTAGAGCCGCAACTTGAGACGCTGAGACAGGAGTCAACAGAGAATGATTCGCTGATGGACCCTGATGGACCCAGATGTGATTTTCAGCTTTGGTTAACTTTGTGATTTGCAAGGAAGCCGTGAATTATTTGTGGTCCATAATTCTTATAACTCCACAGTCTACAGCAGTTTAGTTGGTGAAAAGATTATACGGGCTCGCTGATAGGAGTAAGTCGCTTGCACAAACAAATGCTCGCCCTCGCCCACTTTGCCCACCCTTGTCGGTATGACTGTGTTTTAGCGCTGGGTGTTTGTTTTCGAGATACCAAGGTTCATCGATCATATGCCAAGCTTCTTTCATAAAATGAGCCAACCTTGAAGAAAATAGGTAGTTTTTCATTAATTAAGAAAGAAAAATAATAGGTACCTAAATTCACGCTACAGAGAACTCAAACGTGATGGTTAGGATGCATGACCATACTTCCCATCCTAATTAATTGGACTAAGTTTATTCCGGTATCATTAAAAAGATTGAGCTAGGCCCACTTTTTCATGTCATAAGGAATGGTGCCGACCTGTATTGTGCTCAACACAGTCCACAGCCCTATACCAGTGGAGCGCGTCGTCCTGATACTATGTCAATAAAACATTGATGAGCCCACCCATTTCCCATGGGATCCACTGGCAGGGGACGCCGCCGCTGCAGATACCGCGACGGTGACAAGCGGTGCAGCTATGGACAGCTGAGCAGACCGGCCAGCGACCAGGGAGCATGCGTCCCGGTCGGCAACGGGGCAAGGTAGAGAGGAGTCGTGTACTCGTGTGTCAGGCCGCTGTGTGCGATGAAGCAGAAGTCGAGCGTGTGGAAGATTGTACAACTGTGCACCTGATGAGTTTGAACAGGTTGGAGGCTTGGGCCCACCAATGCATTTGCTTGCGAGCACGACGGGAACAACCTCATGTTTGATGTTTTCTCTCAAAACAGTTTCGTCGGTGAAGCAAAAAAACCTATTCTTACCTATAGTTTCTAGTTTATTTTCATCTTAGTTTGCAAAATAGCTTCACACTATGATATCTCAATTTGTACAAAGCCGATAGAACTCCTCCCAAACAGGTCTATAGTTTGGTTGTGGCATAAAAAAAACTTAGTTTAGTTGTTTGTATATCACTATGCCGGAAAACATTTTCATTGGCGGCCAAAACCAATTTGTGCTGGTGGGTCTGACTGCCAGCAGAAATGGTCTCTTTGCTAGCGGGTGGACACCCGCCAGCACAGATACGATTAGTATTGACGGGCAATTAGAAATCTGCTAGCAATGATATTTTAAGAAAAAATTAAAAAAAATGGTTGTAGCAGCTCTCCGGCAGCACCGCCGCTTGTGTCGCCTGGGCTGCCCACGCTGCTTGCTACAATCGCCCGCACTAGGCCGCACCCACCGCCCAAGGCTGCCCCGCCGGCGACGACCATCCACAACTGTGCCGCAGGCCACCTGCACCGACAGGCCGCCCGCGCCACCCGAGCCGGCCTCCCACCAAGCATCCCACGCCGCCTGAGGCTACTCCGTCGGGCGCCCGCACCGCCCGCCCAAGCCCCAGGTGCAGTTGCCCTGCAGGAGAAAGAGATAAGGTGAGAGAGGAAAGAGATAAGATAGAGATGTGAGGGTGCAGAAGAGAGACAGGAGGAGGAAGAGATAAATACCAAGGGAGCTGGGTCCACGCGTGCGTGGGGCATGCCGCGCCACCCGCGGGCCACCCGAGCTGGCCGCTTGAGGCTGCTCCGCCGGGTGCCCGTGCCGGCATCCCGCGCCGCCCGCCCAAGCCCCAGGTGCAGCTGCCCTACAGGAGAAAGAGATAAGGTGAGAGACGAAAGAGATAAGATAGAGATGTGAGGATGCGGAAGAGAGACAGGAGGAGGAAGAGATAAATACCGAGGGAGCTAACTCCACGCGCAAAATGCATTTGTGCTGACGGGTGACATAACCACCCGTTAGCACAAATGAGGCTATTTGTGCTGGCGGGTGGTTATGTCACCCGTCAGCACAAATACATCTGTACTGACGGGTTATGGGCTGGCCACTTGATCATTTGTGCTGGCGGGTGGTAATTTTACCCACCAACACTCAAAAATCAAGGTGCTAGTACAAATCATTTCTGGCGTAGTGTATACAGCTAATTATATTCTTTCAGTGGGCAAGACATCTACGAAAACCCAATGTTAGCATTGAATAGTCTAGTATGCGGTTATAAGAGTAGGGTATGTGTATATGAACATCTATCTATACCGTGTTTTTTAGCATTGAATAGTCTAGTATGCGGTCATAAGAGTAGGGTATGTGTATATGAACATCTATCTATACCGTGTTTTTGAAAAGAAAAGTACGTGAGCTAGTGCAACAAGAAATCTGATTCTTGAATGAGGGCAACATGGCTATGACACATGAATGCTTTTTCTTCCTCTCGACCCCATTTCTCTCATAGCCAGCCATTCCGTGCCAGTGCCATAACGTAATATATCTTCACCCATGACGTTATTGAACTAATATATCTCCTTTTGGATCCCCACCCTAGCACCATCAACCACCCTCACCTATCTCAAATAAATCATATGTATGTGTCTATTGTGTTCGTTCCCAAAGGGGGATTGTGCCCCCGTATCAGCATGTTTTATTCAGTAACGTAGGTTTCACGTGTAAATGGTATACTTCACATCCCATCACCGTGGCAATAAAACAGGTTGATTGTGAAAACTGACATCAATAAAGTATTGTTTAAAGGTGGTTAAAGCATTGATGTGTAAGCTGACATCAAACAAGCGGTTTTGCATGAATCTGGTCTATGGGATCTTGCTAACAGCTGAATTTTGATTTTCCGCTAGAAATACGCCTTCCTTCCGTGTTTATGGCTTACTATCAGCACGTCTTGAATTTTGCTCTGCTATGGTTCGGTTTGAGATCCTTGATAATACCTTCTTCAAGTATCAAATGAACATGCACCGCCTGTTGTCCAATTGATGCACCATGCTCGCAGCCGATCTACCTCCTCACCGTACTCAATGCTCCCAAAGAGGTGATTGAGGAGCTCGACCAAATCCGTAAGCGCTTCTTCTAGGCTGGGGATCAGGCTCTAACTAGCGGAAAGTGTAAGGTGAATTGGCCAACGGTTGGCCAACCACTGGAACTAGGCGGATTAGGAATTCTTGATTTTCACCTCTTCGCAAGAGCACTTAGACTGCGTTGGCTATGGCAGGAGAAAGCGGACCCAAACAAAGCTTGGGTGGGGCTTCCCATCACATGCTCAGACAAGGATAAGCTGTTGTTTGTTGCTTGCACGACCATTCAACTGGGGGACGGCGCCCGCACATCCTTCTAGCACTCTGCTTGGGCACAAGGAAGACGCCCTAAGGACATTGCACCTAAGATTTTTGCTGCTTCCAGGAAAAAGAATAGGATGCTAAAAGAAGCCATACGACACCACAATTGGGTGAAGGACCTGAATGTGCTTGAGTGCTTAACGGTGGGCCACCTCCAGGAATTTTTGGAGATATGGACTCCTGCTCAAGAAGTTCATTTGCAACAAGACACATATGATCAGGTAGCATGGAAGCTGTCACCCTCGGGCCTTTATTCAACAGCATCGGCTTACCGTGCTCAATTTATGGGATCCACATCCTGCAATCTCCGACAACTGATCTGGAAACCGTGGGCGCTGCCCAAGTGTAAATTGTTTGCATGGCTAATAATTCGCAACAAAGTATGGACGGTAGACCGACTGGCTACACGAAACTTGCCAAGAAATCAAGTCTGCCCTCTATGTAGGAGTCGGCCTGAGACAGCCCACCACATCCTCGTTGACTGTCGGTATTCTAGACGGATTTGGTCCATGGTGGCCTCCTTGATCTCCTATAATCAAATCAACCCAAACCAGTGGGCACACACGTCAACTGTCGAGTGGTGGACACACATGGGCGCCATGCTGGGAGTTCCCCGAAAAGGACTGCGGTCCCTCCTCCTGCTCGTCCGATGGCATGTTGTGGCTCGAAAGAAACGCTAGAACGTTCCAAAGAACCGAGCGTCCTGCCCATGCTCTGCTATCGCAGATAAGGGATGAAGTTCGTACCTGGAAGAGTGCCGGCGCGAAACACCTGGCAGACTTACTTGTGGGGGTATAGCCTTATACGGTATACATAGTATAGGCGGGCGCTTTGCTGGCGCCGAGTTTTCCTTTACCCTTGTTTTTTAAATAAACCTGTAAATCTCTTATATATTAATAGAAATAGCACAATCTGTGCCGTTCGTTCAAAAAAAATTGATGCACCATGCATACATAAATCATCTAGTTGATGAATTTGCTTAGAAGCTCTTCACCTAGGGACACTACGAATTGATCAAATGCTAATAATCCTATTCTTGAACAACAATTTACCTCTACGTTGTGTTTCTGCACTCTGCAGGATTGATCCAACCGGCATTGGACGATGCACTTTCTGCGAAGCTTGAAAGAAACCATTTCCCAGGTGCTCGTCTCCTGTCTGAAACTGCTTGCTAACGTTTGGCAGTTGAAGCAGCTGCAGTTGAACTTGAACTTTTCAGGTGGGTGTTTCAGAATTCAGATGTATTACCGCGCATTTCGCACACCAAATTTCATTTACCATCCAGGCATCCAGCTTAAGCTTCACGTTTGCACTATCTTTGAGATCAACATCTACAGGATGCTTAGCTGAGCTTGAGCTGTTGTTTTGCATGTGTTCGAGACCAAAATTAGCATCATAGGAACTTGCTATCTGAATCTGGGCAAGCCGGTCTATAAACCGGTCAGACCGGTTCTATTAACATTATCAAATCTCTGATTGGACTTCACCATTGCGTATATCTCGTTGAGACGATTAAACTGCATATGTAGAATGTCCATTTTGGAGTCCGGATGAGAGAGTAATGGCTCTGGCAAGATTCAGCCCTGTGCTGATCATTTAGATCGGTTTGGATGCGCAGTCTGACCGGTTTGACCATCCTAATCTAAGTTAGGAGTTGTATTTTGGCATGGAATTTGTATAACCTTTGACTCCTACTGGGGCAAGACCTCATCACCCTATAAATATAAAGGGCCACGGCCGATTGAGGATATCCCAATCGAATCGATTTACTATGCATTTACTTTTTATCTTCTAAACTCATTTTCCAACCTCCATTCTGTTTGTCTACTGATCTCCACGACCAGAGATGGTGTCCTAGGCTTGCTATTCAACCTAGGGCACGCCGGTGATGTCCAAGCCGTGACGGGGTCCCTCCCGGGCGAGAGCATCGACGGCCTTTGCTAGTTTGCTCGTAAACTAGTCATTCTTCATCATGTAAGTGTGTTGGTTATCTTTTTGCTAGTTTGCTCGTAAATCTAGCCGTCCTCCATCACATAAGCGTGGTAGTTATCCTCCCGAACGATCAATTTAGGCTAAACCCTAGGAAATCGATCTGACCAGGTTGCTGGACCGGTCTGACCGGCCTATGCAGCATCTTTGCTATTCGGTCTATTCGTGACCCGCACGCTTTAGTGCTTTTTTGTGTTGGCACTAAATTTGCACCAACACATTTTGGCGACTCCGCTAGGGAAGAAGATCTGGTTCCTAAAAACCGTTCTATCAAACCCTAGCTATTTACTTAATTGATTTACTATTTTAATTCGCCACTATTGTTGCATCTGGTCTTTTTGGATCGATTGCATCTATAATTGTGATATTGCATCATGCTACTCAAGATGATTGCATTGTGTTTTGCTTGCTCCTGCATATTAAAAATTAAAAGAGAAGCAAAGTGTTGGTTATTGATTGCTTGGATTATCAAGGATATCTGGATTTGTTCCAGAAGATCAGAAGCATCAAGACCTATCATGGTGGGCTATTCTTATGTTCCACAACAATATCACTACAGCGAGCCCAAGGTACAAGTTGCAAATACATTATTATTTTGCAAGTACCATGAATCCTCATGTTGATGTTGCTAGATATGATACTAGTAGGCATATTGCATCGGCTAGTAATTGTTCAGATGGAGTTACTTATGCAAATTATAATTCTGAATGTTATACACAAAAGCCATTGTCAAATAATATGCATGCTTTAAATTTTAATGCCACTAGCAACATACATCATTACTCTCACACATCGGCTGTATAACAAGTTCAAGAGCCGGTGGGCAATTATCAAGGCCAAACTAATATGGTGAGTTTGACCAATTATTTTGAGCCTTGTATGCAGCCTCAAACCCATGATCAATTGGCTAGGACCGGTTTGAAGTAGAACTAAGGGGCATAAAATATCAAAATCCATACCTTGAGCATAATTCAGTTTTGTGGCCCTGGTTTTAGAATACCTAATTTTGTTAAATTCTGTAGAAAGGATGGAAAATTTGTACAACATATAAAATAATTTGTCATACAATGTGGAGAATCTAGCTCTAATGAGATCTTGAGATTAAGATTATTTCCTTTATCATTGTCTGGTGGTGCTTATGTTTGTGCTACTATGTCACCAAATTTTAGTCGCACATGGTCTCAGTTAGAGCAGATTTTCCACCACTGGTTTAGAAAGGCTAATGAGAAAGATTGTGACATAAGTTTTGTGTACAATACCATGGATTATAATGTCAATGCTCGCAATTTGGCTCCTTACTCTAGCAATAGTTATAGCCAAATTAGTGAGACTTCAGCAAACATGGTGGTAAATGAGAAAATTGGCCATGCTAATTCTAGCTATTCGGCCTGTTATTCTCAACCATCGTATGCTGCACAACATGCTACTAGGGTGGAGGTTAAACCTACAATTTTAGCACCATATACAAATGCTAATAATCATAATTTGGCTCCAAGTGTTATTCATAACTATAGCCGAATTAATGAAAATTCAGCCGAATTAATGAAAATTTAGTAAGCGTGTATTTATCTCCACGTGTATAAAATCATGCAACAATTGTCGGATCGGGATGTTCTGTTTTTGAAACCAAAGAATCCAATTTTCTAGATGAGATGCACCAAGAATTGGAGATGATTCTTGCACAATTCTGACAAATTTTTCTTTCTCAAAGGGCGATCACTAAGGGAAAGCAAGATACACCACCAATCATTGGGAGTGGTAATGGAAGTAAAAATAATTCAGATTTGAGCAATAGTTCGGTTATTACAACAACTGAACCAAATAATGTATATTCTGAGTTTGTTACACCAAAAGAGTCAAGCTTAGTTGTAAAAGAACATGTTAAACATAAGAAGACAACTCTATTTATTTTTCCTGAAGCCGAAGGTGTCATGCGTTTTTCTAGTGATTATCGCACCATTAAATGATAAGTTCTGGCTGAAAGTTTAGAACATCGAACTATTTAAGAACATCACAGTGGAGGCAAGAAGGAAACATTGGCATGTCAACACAAGGTGATTTCTAGCAACTCTGGAAGCACCAGTCTGACCGGCCCTATAAACCGGTCTGATCGGTCCCTTCAGAATATGAATGTGGGCTACCATCAAGAGGAGAAGTATGATATCATCCACATCAAGGTTTCTCGCCTCTCCAATATATTTGACAAGGTATGCTTTGCAAGTAATTCACAATCAGATCATATATCTTCAGTTAATTCATCTATTAGTGAAAATTTTGTGAATGATTCCAAACGATCAATTGAGGATGGTAATTTACTTGCTAATCGTAGTATGCCTTCAGATTGTCTCAACCAATGCATTGTGAAAATTAGAAAGGCAGGTAATAGTAATACTTTGGCATTTAAATTTTCTCCATGTTCATTGCCAAAGTTTTCTCTACATGGTTTGCTTACGGTCATTCTGGATTTAAAAGTAAAAGATCAAAATCGAAAGTCATTATGAAATCCGATGCTAATATGGTGATAAGCTCTAAAGCATGGGGTATGAGAAGCACAAGGAAAGGTATACATGAATGGATCAGTGAGAAATCTGAACCATTTGCTTGCTTGACCTTAAAGCCTTCTCCACAAAAGCAGCGTTAGAAAAATAAAATATATTTTTGATTTGACTTCTTGTGATGATTTATTTGATATCTTGCTAGAGAATAATTTTATTAAGCTATTTGATCACAAAGTTATTCCATCACCTCTTGAATTAGAGGATCAAAAGTACTACAAGTGGCATAATTCATTTGATCATAATACTAGCAATTGGAATATGTTTCGCCAATTCATACAATCAGCCATTAATACCGGATGATTTAGATTTTCTCAAATACAAGAGGATGACTAGTTGACTACAATTGGTCTTGAAGACAAAGGATCATTAAATCAGTTAAAGTCAGCCGGTTCATTTAAAGATCCAAACTTAATTGCCAAAGAGGAAGATTTGAAGCTCCCAGGTGATGAGAAGGACATCGTCCATGACTTGCAAGTTCAAGAAATTATCGAGGATGATGAGCTTATCAAAATTCTAGAAGTTACTTGTGGGCAAATGGATTTTTCTCCATCGAATCAAGAACCTGTTACTCCTGCTGTGTTGGGTGAACAGGTCAGACCGGTTGGGCAAACAGGTCTGACCAGTTTGGACCAACAGATCACACCGGTCTCCCAAACCGGTCAGACCAGTTCAAGTCTGAAAAGTTCAGAAATGTTGAGACCTAAGCGTCCTGTAGTGAATGGAGGTAAAGATCATGTTAAGTACAATGGTAAAAAGCTGAAGCTCACTTCGATGAATTTCTGGCTAAATATCAAAAAGATAATGAGGCAAAGCGTGCTAATCGGTCAAATAATATTAAGCCATCAAGTTTACCTCGTAAACATAATTCTAGGGATTGGAATTGGCAAGGAGAAAGGTTTCATTCAGCAGCATCATATCCACCTATTGGGCCACCAATGCCAGTTCCATATGCTCCACATCCCACTAGTTTTCATTCTTACTCATCATGGGATGGAAATGATCCATGGGCACATACTCCTTCATATTTTAGACCATATCATGTAGAGTATGCAGCACCAAGAGAACCATCATGTGCCACGCAGCCATATGTTGAAAATGACCGTTTTGAGCAAAAGGATCGGTCTAGTGTTCAAAAGAAGAAAAGGGTTGTCAAGCAAGTTTATCAAATGAAAAAAGATGGTTGCAAAGATAAGAGTTTAGATCTGAATTCAGTCAGTAAAAAGCCAATTAATGTGTTAAGCACTTTGGCTACCAATGGCAAAGGAAAGGAAAAATCAGCCATTGATCCTCCAAGTGCTAAATCTGAACAAAATAAGTTGAAAGCACCAAAAAACAAAAAAAAAAGAGTGCTGCTGTCCAAAACTGAAGCAAAGCCAAGCCATCCACTTGGTTTATCAAATTGGTAGAAGAAGAAGCTACAAAAGTTTGGTGCTCAAGAGCTGAGAAAGAAGGGCATGGCATGGGTTCCTAAAGGAAGTATTCAAATTCAAAACAAGAATGATGTCCAAGCAAATGGTGCAGCACAGTTGAAGGGGAAGAAAAAGTCTGAGAGACAATCTTCAAATATGAGGTTTGTACCAAATCATCAGAATTATTGGTCATTACATCATCCATTTGCTTTACAAATGTCATATGTGCCTATGTCTTTGAATTCATTCTTAGATATGTTTGGTTATCCTTCATATTCTTATTTTGATCCTTGGATGCCACATGGGTCTTTATATCATGGAGATTTATCACCAAATTATTATGCATATTGATTAATTGCAATAGATGTTGCTGTTAGTTTTTAAAAGCCGAAATATGTAGATCATAGAGATGATTTTTTGTTCTTTCATATGTATCATTCTCTAAAATTTACTTCAGCTATACATATTTTTATGGATGGATTCATTATGGATGCTGCTTTTTTATTGTCCTTGGCAACATATATGGTTGATGAATCTCTTTGATCATTGTCCTAAAGCGATAACTTCCCGATCAGAGATCACTTATGACCTTATTGGTTGTTTCAATGCTCAGGGGGCAAGATGTAGCAAAGCATCGAAATTCAGGATCAGCGTTCTGGAGTGAGGAGTATCAGGCTGCAATGTCCAAAAAGACATTTACATGAGAGAGGTTGGTGCTTAGCAAATATCGGAGGGCACATCCTGGACAAATCGGTCTGACTGTCATTGAGACCGGTTTGACTGGTATGGCTACTACTTTGGCTATTGAAATTTTAGAACCTGGTGAAGCCGAGGTTAGTAGTTAGAAAAAGTTTGTTGTTGGATATTTGCATAATCCAAGATGTATCAAAAGAGAAGGGGAAAACAAACAAGAGGGGTTCAAGAGTAATCTGGCCATCATCAATTCCAAGGTAATTGTGTCATATTCACCTTTTGGGCTGATTACTCACCTACTTTATTCATGGTCAAATAATCTATGGATGCAATTTTGAATTGTTCTATATTTCTTCATTCTCATTTGAGAAGTATTGCAATGACCAATTGACATCATAGCAATTTGGTCGCTTTATATATCCACAATAGATTACAAGTGTGAGAATGACTTTGAATTAGTATCAAGAATCTACAGTCGAGGCAGTATGTACTTAGGCTTGTCTTACTTACTCATACAAGATGTATAAACAGCAGCAATAAGCTGAATTCTTTATATTGGGCAGGATCAAGTAATATGGACGATAGACACTATTATCCTTAAAAGTGGAACATGGTTGATGCACTTGTGCTCTACATTATTCCTATGGAGTTTTGGTTCTAATAAATGTTTGTGGTACACAAGCTTTACCAACAAATAGGGGGCATGTGTTCGAGATCAAAATTTGCATCATAGGAGTTTGTTGTCTGAATCTGGGCAAGCCGATCTACAAACCGCTCAGACTAGTTCTACTAACATTGTCAAATCTCTAATTAGACTTGACCATTGTGTAGATCTTGTCGAGTCGATCATGTAGAACGTCCAGTTTGGAGTCCGGATGAGAGAGTTATGGCTCTGGTAAGATTCAGCCCTGTGCTAACCGATTAGACCGGTTTGGATGGGCGGTCTGACCGGTTTGACCAGCCTAATCCGAGTTAGGAGTTGTATTTTGACACGGGATTTGTATAACCTTCGACTCTTACTGGGGCAAGACCTCCCCACCCTATAAATATAAAGGGCCACGACCGAGTGAGGATATCCCAATCGAATCAATCTACTGTGCATTTACTTTTTATCTCCTAAACTCCTTTTCCAATCTCCATGCTGTTCATCTACTGATCTCCACGACCAGAGATGGCGTCCTAGGCTTGATGGTCGACCTAGGGCACGCCGGCGACGTCCACGCCTTGATGGGGTCCCTCCCAGGCGAGAGCATTGACGACCTTGCTCGTAAACTTGTCGTTCTTCATAACGGAAGTGTGTTGGTTATCCCTTTGCTGGTTTGCTCGTAAACCTAGCCGTCTTCCATCACGTAAGCGTGGTAGTTATCCTCTCGAACGATCAATTTAGGCTAAACTCTAGGAAACCGGTCTGATCGGGTTGCTAGACCAGTCTAACCAGCCTGTGCAATATCTTTGCTATTCAGTCTGTTCGCGACCCGCATGCTTTAGTAATTTCATGTGTTGGCCCTACCTTTGCGTCAAAAGCATGTGAAGCGTCGTCTTATGCCGTTGACAAGTTCTTGCATTTCCGATGAGATGTAGTATTAATATGCAACCCCGTGCCTTATGCTTCACATTGCGTATTTATATATGAATTGAAATCTAGCTTCCGAATCAAACTCCTTTTCTGAACGAAATGCGCAGCAAGCGAAACCTCGTTGCCAGCCTGACATTCTTTCCAAAAGACACAAGCTGTTCCTGTTTCGGAGTTCACATGAGACGATAAAAAAAAAGGTGAGGGAAGAAAAGAAGTGGCTTAACGTAAGCTAACCAGGCGTCTCTCTGAAAACAAAAAAAGGCGTCAAGAAAGGGTACAAAGTTAGTTAACCTGTCTGCCAAAATCAACTTCCAGGTGGGGCCCAGCGCACCCTGGCCCCGCTTGCCAGTGGCAGGCGCCGCCCGTCACCTCGAGCCATCAGCAAAAGCGGAGGACGCGCTTTTCCCGAAAGCAACGGCGTCCCTGCCGCCGCCGGCAGCGCTAAAGCGAGCGGCGAGCCGCTTCACATGTTAGCTTTCCGTGTCCTTTAATGAGGTGGCGCCAAAAACTTTTCTCCCCCGTTTCCGTGAGGATGAATCCAAATTTGCCCCGAATTTAGCGCGGCTTTCAGTTTGGAAATTCGAATCCAGCCAGGCAGATGGACCCATGTTCGGATGGAAAGTTACGTGGGTAGGACCATCCCAATCCACATGAATACCGCAGCAGGATTGCGCACACGGCTGGCGCGGGAAGAGGTAGGGGCGCGTGGTCGCTGGCGCGATGGGAGAGGTAGGGCGCGCGGCCGCCGGCGTGGTGGCCAGTGCAGGGGAGAGGCAGGACGAGTGGCGGCTGGCACTGGGGAGAGGGAGGGGCGCGGGAGGGGCGGAGGTTGGGGAGAGGGAGGGGCACGCGGCGACCGGCACCGGAGAGCTCCGCCAATGGCTCAAGGTGTGGGGGGAAGGTAGGGGCGCGCGGTGGCCAGTGAGCTCGTCCACCGGCAGGCGCGACGGGGAGGAGCCGGGCGGCGCGTGCGGGGAGGAGCCGGTGCGTAGAGCAGGGCGGCGCGCGGGAGGAGCCGGTGGGCAGAGTAGGGCAAGGCGAGGAGGAGCTAGCAGAGCAGAGCAGGGCGCGACGAGGAGGAGCCATCTGGCAGAGCAAGCGGCGGCATAGCGAAGGGAGCCTGGGGAACAGAGGAAGAAGATAAGATTCGTGAAAAAATAGAGGACAACATATATTCCTCACATATGATAGGTGGGATTCATTAAAAACTGATGCTAACGGTGTTAAAATAACATCCACATTTCTGTAAATTCGATATTTTTTAACCAAACACGAGAGGAGTTGGATCAACTTAACAATCACAACCACACAATGTAGGATGGAGCCTCTTGACGACGGGTCCCAACTCAGTTGTTTTGTCTTAACAAACAAACCACCACCCCCCGCCCGCTGCTCGGCTGCTCCGCTCCGTTTCTCCCTTTCCCCTCCGATCGCGGCGGCAGCTTCCGCGAAAGCCTCCACTAAAAAACCGAGCTCGCCACGCCACGCGCATCTCCTCCTCCTCAACCTCGAGTCCCGCCACCCGGAGCCCTACTTGCTCCCAGCCTCCCAGCGCTCCCGATGGGCGCGGTGGCGTCGACGGTGGCGGCGCGGTTCGCGTTCTTCCCGCCGGCCCCACCGTCGTACGGGGTGGAGCCGCCGCCGTCGCCGGCGGCCGCGGCGGCGGACTCGGAGGTGGTGGAGCTCAGTGGGGTGCCCGTGGCGCGGGGCCGCGGCGTGGAGGCGCGCCAGCTGCCCACCAAGCGCGGCACGGAGGTGGTGGCCATGTACGTGCGCCAGCCCGGGGCGCGACTCACGCTGCTCTACTCCCACGGCAACGCCGCCGACCTGGGCCAGATGTACGAGCTCTTCCTCGAGCTCAGCACGCACCTCAACGTCAACCTCATGGGGTACGTGCCCGCTCTGTCTCGCCGCGCCTTTGCTGATAGGACTGGATACTCTTCGACGAGATCCTGCCTGTTGCGTGAGCAGCTTATTTTCATTATGATGTTAGTATCAGGCTTCTTGATTTGATAAAAAAAAGGAATACATCTTGTTAGGACTGTAATTACTGCCAGCAATGGGAGTCATGTATGTTCTAGTTTAGAGCTTGCCTGCTTGCTTTTGATTATTCAGGTACATTTGGGATCTTGCAATCGATCGAGCAATGTTCGACTCTGTAGCTGCTTCGTAACTTAATTAGATGCCTTATTTTCACTAGTAGAAATCTGTTATGTCATTTTGATAGAAATTGTAATCTAGAATTGAATTTAACTTGATGGGGAGAATAAGTGTTCAAGGTCGCCCACGCAGTTGGATTGTATATCCGTGGAAGGTTACTGTTAGATTCTGTATATGTACTTGTTTTGGAAGTTATGCCATGGGGCAAAGGGTGGGACATTATGTGGTCTTAATTGTTATATTGGTGGGAATGTCCTGGGCTGCAATAGTGCAGCTTATCTGTATGTGTGGTTCAGAAAGTTAGCGGTTCTGAGCACAGTGGGTGGGTTTCATTGAAGTTGGTAATTGTTTGATAGTGCATACTTAAGCTGACTGGAAAGTTTGGATGTTGATGTGCTGTACTATTGATTGAGGGGCACGTCTGCTCCATTGTCATCAGTACCAGAGTTGTTTGGAACTTCTTGGATCCTGGGAAGGAAGACCGGCTATATTGGAGATTTTGGTTGTGAATCTTGTTTGACTTGTTGTTGAGTGTTAAATAATCCCGTTGGTACTACAGAACTGCTACATTAGTTGTAGTTGTAGTGGGACCCATGTTGCCTAGGTAATCTTTGGTTAGAATTTGAATAACATCACTAATATATGAATTCTAGCTGTGCCTGATTGAGATTGACTATCCATTCACTTAACAGAGATACTGGAAGCTGCATATGTAGGGATAGAATCATGCTTAATGCTTACTTATTACTCCTTGTTTGTTCGCGCTCTACAAAATTTACTAGCTATTACCTCCCCATGGCTTGCCTAAAATAATCTAACATAAGCTGCATTCTGCCTCGCTGGTCCCCATGCTGACACACTGTCATTGACAGCATGAACTTCAACTTTCTCTGTCACCCATCGTATTGGGTAAAACCCTTAGTAACAAATTCCTTTGTCCAAATGAAATGTACTACGAGCATGCTTTCTTGTTAGCGGTGTCTCTCCTCTTTCCCCTTGACTCCAGCAGTTAGCCACTGTTGAAATTTGTCGACATTGCCCAGCTAAAGTCCATTTTCTCAATTTAAAAGTTTTATACGTTCGAGTTGTAGGTTTGAAATCTTTGTAGTACTTCCTATTTGGTTACACTTTGGCTATAGTAGTTGTCCACTGGCTTCTCTATATCCAAGTTTTGCTATTGGATTTAATTATGGAACTTTATTGTAGCTTTTGTTCTATAGAGACATTTTAGTTATCAGGTTTTGCTGAGGGGATTATGATTTCTAGTTTGCTGGCTATATTTAATAATGAGTTGGGATGAGCTGTTGATTTGGTTGGCTGGAACCATTGAGTTGTACAGTTGATCTAACACTTCATAACCAATTTGAAATCTTTTTTTTTAACGAACTAACCGATTGAAATCTTGTGGTATGAAGTATCTGGTCAGCTCCTCCCACTTAAGTTTTCTTATTTTTCATTTGGTTTCTTACTGGATCAACATCTTTTTTTTGCTATATTAGTGCTTTTATTATCCTAGTTTACCTTTTCTGCAGTAGTATGGTAGAGACCTGGTTACAATTTGATATGTAGTTTGACTTTTTAGCTTGTCCACCTATCAGACTGTTGCCTTGACACAATGAAAGTTCAGTATAATTTATTATTGTGCATTATCTCTGGCTTGTTTTGAACTTCCTATTGTGCTCATGATATATTTGCTTCTCATTTTGATGCCTCATCAGCCATGAACTTTGTGTGCCTATTTCACTCCACATTAGTAATTTCTGAATTGTACATTTTCCTGCAGTTACGATTATTCTGGGTACGGACAGTCATCTGGGAAGGTATAAATTCACATTTTTCTAGGAAAGTACTTTCCCTTTGCCCATTTTCTTTCATGCTGTTGTCTGAGTTCCAGCTCCCCAAATATAGCATGTCTGACCTGTTTAATTCCATTTTATTCTGCAGCCAAGTGAGCAAAATACTTATGCTGATATAGAAGCTGTTTATAGGTGTCTTATAGAAACTTATGGAGCCTCTGAGGAAAACATCATTTTATATGGCCAATCAGTTGGAAGTGGCCCTACTTTGGATTTAGCATCCCGTTTATCTCATTTGCGAGCAGTTGTACTACATAGCCCAATATCATCTGGTTTAAGAGTGATGTATCCTGTGAAACATACATACTGGTTTGACATATATAAGGTCATTACTTTACTTTAGTCCTTCTAATTTGATTATATACCTGATCTAATCACTACTAATTTATTTACAGAACATTGACAAAATTCCTCTGGTCAAATGTCCCGTCTTAGTAATCCATGTGAGTATCCGTCTGACAGCATATTTTAAAATAATGTTCAACTCCATGTGCGCACATGCATGTGTGTTTCTGTTGTCATTAAATTCTGTCTTGCAGATAGGGAACTTGGGTTCAAGGCTTTACATTTGATGATTATTTATCATTTTCGTACTGTGTTATTTTCAAAACATGTTCCAAGTTCCAAGTTGTTACCACTGATGTCCTGACATTTTTATTAAACTCTGCACATTTTGTGCATCTCAGTGGAGAGAACTAATGCAATTTTGTGCATACGCAAAGTTACTACACAGGGCAATGATATACTTTTTTGGGATCAATTAATTGGTTTACATATTACACAATCTCTCTGTACCACCGTACCTTCTCCCACTGTTGACTTAAGGAATACATTATTCTAGCACTGTACTTGAATACTGTTTTTAGTTTCCAGAGTTCAGGCCATAAGGTCCTTTTGCCTGGAGTCTTGACTGAGATGTCACAAGTTCCTGCATATAAAATGCTGGATATTGGTGTCATACACGAAGGACATAAGTATTTCATAATATTTCATCACTGTTAGAATGTCCTTGTGCTTATGTGATTGTTAATGCCATTTAGAAGGCAATTTTTCTTTTTCATTTTAGGAAGAATAGTTGGTCCAATTACTGTGTTACAAGATGTTCTGCCGATTGGCTACATAAATTTTTTCTTTTTACCACTTAAAGGCACTAAACGTATCTCATGTGCAGGGTACAGCTGATGAGGTTGTTGACTGTTCTCATGGGAGGACACTGTGGGAGCTATCTAAAGTGAAGTATGAGCCTCTGTGGGTCAAAGGGGGAAACCATTGTAATTTGGAGCTATATCCAGAATACATTAAACACCTGAAAAAGTTTGTCACAGCGATAGAGAAATCACCACCAGTGAAAGATGAATCTCTGGAGAGTTCAGGTCCCTCAGATCCTAGTGAAACAGGATCCGAAGGCACGGAGAGCTCAAGGAGAAGCACAGATATTAGGGACAAACCGAGGTCAAGCATTGACCATAGACCAAGCACGGATCGACGGGAGAAACCTAGGGGCAGCATAGACCGGAGAGATAAAAGCAGAAAAAGCGTGGATCAACTTGACAAACCACGGGCTAGCATGGATCAACCTGACAGGCCACGGAAAAGCATTGACCGGTTTGTCCATACGCTTCTATGCATTCTGTTTTATGTTTTATTGTGGATTTCTGTCCCAAGAGCTGTTCTGTTTTATGCCCTCTTGACTCTTGCAACGCCTTGATGTGGCAGATTTGGAGGGATGATGAGATCAGTCAAATTGTGCAATATTGACTGTTTCACTGCAGCTTCTGGGAGCTGAAAGTAAGGGAAGGTTAGTACCTGGTAGTCATCTGTATGTATTACATTTTGTATACTTTTATTCACTTGGTGTCTTTAGCGTGACTGGAAAAGGCATATTGGTTTGAATGAGGGTTTGTATTCTTTTTTTGTTTTCCCTGAATTGTTTCTTGAAAGGTTTTTGGAAGCCATTCACTTCCTAACTGATGGTGAAAAAGTTCGAAGAAAAGCCCAAGGCCATGGGGGGCACTCCTTTTGCGTAACTGTAAATATTTTGTACTATTGCACTTTTTATTTCTGTTAAACAGAAACGGCGTTCATAGAACTTTATCGAACTTCAATTGGGAGTTTTGTTTTCCCTGCGTGGTCAATTACACTATCCTGACCTGAAAGAGCGTGGTTTTCTGTTACTGCTTTGCATCATGTACTACCGTACCATGGTAAGCAAGCTGCGCAGGGATCACGCTGACATGTATGATGTAGTGAAGACTTGGAAAACTGACCATGAATGAAAGATTACCTTCCACCTTTACTCTCATCACTGTTTTTTATCTGATCCGAGGGATCCGCTGTGTTTCTAGCAAGTTTATCAACCATATTAGTGTCGGTGGGACTGGGAGCCTGGGACGGCCGCGACCCACGTGGGGTGGCAGCCTGCCTGCCGCCATGGCCAACAACGGGCTGCCTGCCTGCCCGCCTAGCCAGTTTGCTCATCCATTCGGCCCAACTAGCTTACCCAGCCTCTTAATTTGGGCTGGTCATGGTCGAGCTTTATAGGCCGAATGCAACTGGGCTGAACAGCGCCTGACCTGCTGCAGTTTTTCGCTCGGGGAAGAAGAAAAAAAATCTGTTTGTGAGTGTGATACGGACACGTAGGGATGGATAGTAGGAAGCTGTACTAGGAATAGGATCTGTGCCCAACAAAAACTTGAAAGTCACTCGTACAACCCTCGATCCGAGCCGCCGGCTGCCGCGAGGAGGAAAATGTGTCGCCGGCTGCTGGAGCCACGATCGGAGCGCGGGGAGACGGGAATCGGACCTCGCACGCCCTCGTGCTCCTCCCCACACCCCAGTAAGCAAATGAATGCAAATGATGATGCGCCCGCCGGAGCCCGAGGTCCCCGGCGCACGTTCGCCCGCTGCGCCACCCGATGCTTCTTCATCGGTTCCCTCACAGCTGCCCGGACTCCGGCTGGGGCCCAGCCGGATCGGACCCCGTAGCCGACCACCGGCGCGTCCAAACGCTGTTCACGCTGGCGGCGCTATGGCACGTTGCTCCGTTGACGCTCTGCGAGATGGCGACGGTTGCTCTCTCACTCTGTCGATTTTTTTTTTCTCACAGTTTCGTCGGGGTGTGTCAGACTGCCATGCCTTCGTTTGATGCATTCAGTAACAACCAGTGTATGTTCAGTTAGACAGTTACTGAGTACAGCCCTTGCATATGAAAATATGATGGTCTCCATTGTATTGTATTGCAAGAGTTCTGCTTTCTGGCTACATCATGCAGTTGCCGGGTCGCTCTTGTACGCAAGCATCACCTCCGGCACACGGATCCAAACAGACTGCAGAGCAAATCTGCGTCCATCCTTCTTACTAATGATTCAGAAACTTCTATTACTGGAAACTTCAAATCTACAACAGTTTATGTATCTCCGTGAAGGGCCCAAACTTAGAGCTCTTCACATCACAGTGCCTAGAAGGAAAACAGAGATTTCTTCAGTTCAATGATTCTATCACAAACACAGCATGACAAGCAAATCGCCCAACATCCGAGTTCGGATGGCCTCGGCCTGGCCAGCTCTGAATCATTTCACTTCAGATGCGCGAAACAGGCGAACCGCAAAGCCGAGGCATGGGCCACGCAGCTGGTACGACTTGAGTCTCGGAAGACCGTGTTGACTGTCTGAGAGAGTACCATTTCAGGTACAGTACCATTTGTATGAATCTTCACACCAGGCGCAGAGAGGCCTAGGACCTGTGTTCCCCAGCTCATGCGCCCAAGCTGCCAAGCAGCGGAACCGAAGCTCGAGCTGGCATCCTGCTCATGCTTTTCGCGGCCACTTGTCATGGCCAACACCTGAAAAGAGGAAAAACCGTCTTGTTAGTTTACGCTCAAGTCATGTGCTAACTTCTAAGAAGCGGAGCAAATTCAACCAGCTGAAAATGAAGATGATTCTCCATGCGTTCACTCTCCCAAGTCCCCCTAATTCATTTTTCAAAAAAGTCCCCCTAATTCAATCCTACTGACAGTGGCGGTCATTGTCGAACACAAGGCGTGCCCTTGCATGCCGAGGGCGTCTGGTTCACGCCCACCAATTTACCACCAGTTAAATTTTAGGCTACCACCTAGGAGTCTGATGAATCAATACGGTTTAAGGTACATATGGGGGCACCAAGAGCATTACTTAAGATCAAAGGGAGGTGAAACTCTAGGTTCCGGCCTTGGTCACCGGAAAACTTTCTAGTTGGCCACTAATTTTTGCCTCTTCTTCCTCACTGCATGCATTGGCAGCAGCACTGCGGGCAGAGGGCCCAAGGCACTCCAAATCTTCTATCCCAAGCAATTTGCCGATCCTTGGAGCACTTTTACAATGCATTAGATCCTTGGAAACTGCTGCTTGGCAAATGGCAATGGACAAACTTTGAGTAGTTCCAAGCTCATGAATATACTCAAGCCAATAAGAAAATGCTGAGGCCACAGATTATTGTATGGATGAAAAGTACAGGTGCAGCATTCTATGGACAGGAGATATTGCAACTCTACTTTGACCAATGGAGGGCTCATGTCTCTGCAACCCTATAAATCTAACCTTCCTTTTCTCCTTCCCTTTCTCTTAGTTACAAGACAGACATACCTAAAAGCAGGGCTAGACAGTTAGTTATGCAGCCGTTAAACTGTATAAGCTTCTTGCTCGGGCTGGCCATCCTCTCGGCCACCCTCGGCCCCTTCGTCACCATTGCACATAGAGGTAGATATCAACACTTCTCCTTTTTGTGTTTGCTTACTCGAGCCAAGTTTTTTCCTCCCAGCTCATTCCATTCTCGGTGTAAGTACAGATGTTTGACAAACTGACACACCTACTGCCTGTTCTCAGAATTGCTGATGGTAACTGGCAGCAAGAGCGGAGCAGAAATCAAGCTGGTAAGAATCGTAAGCACTGTGAAGTTATAGAATCTTGTAGCCTCTAGCCAGGACTCATCCCTGAATACAGTAACTAATGATGTGTCAAATCCAGGAACTTAGTGTCGACAAAACCAGCACACACGAGGAAGTTAGAAGCAATGTATTGACAGGACGAAAGCTGGCTTTTGGAGACACAGCCTGAAGCAGAAGGATGCACAGAATTCTGGAAGCAAAACAAGCTCAGGTGCAAAACATTCTGTTGGAAAATGCGGGCACGGAGGAGGGAAGGATTTGAGTGTGAACTGTTATTTTACAAGTAGAAAACCTCCACCAAAGGTTTACTTTGATGGACACATTCCCTTCACTGCTGATTACCGTTCACCCCGGAAACACCCTCCCAAGAACAACTAGAAGTAGATAGGGTACAGCCAAGTAACTATAACTAGCTTTTTTTTCATTTCTCTTCTGGTTTGCCATCATATATGTCAAATATGGCTTTCCTTGTTAGATACACGTGTTTAGTTATGATAAAACAATAATTTGTTGTCTTTTTCCTTATGTCATGATAATGAAGTTTATGCTCCTTTTGGGAAAAGGTCAGCATTTATGCACCATTTTATTCAAGATATACTAGTAATTTTCAATTTTCTAGCTGTTACAAGCTTTGCAAAGAAATAATATTTCTATACCAAATAAACAAATAAAACAAGGAAATCCTACATCAACATTTTCTGTTCAGTTTGAATATTGTTACATTCTTAATGCAGGAGAAATTAAGAATTACTCAACTAATTCAAGTGCGCCTTCAAACCTTAAGGTGATTTCTTCCTCCTTCCCAACATCCTATATATACATGTTTTCTTGGTCAAAAGCTAGCATAAATTTATATTTTATAGTAGTTACATGAAATTTAAACAAAAATGCAATTTCATACTTCCACATTTGCTGGTATCGGAGTATTCTTTCCAGCAATATATGGACATGAGCATGAACATGTCAGATAGAACAAAACTCTACACAATATTGTCAGATAGTAAAATACCAAAGTAATTTTGAGGTATTACATCATAATCTCAACTTTGAAATTCATGAATACAGCTTTATAGCAGAAAGATATTTTCTAGGAACCACTGTCCAAATATAGACAATCTGTCCCAGAGAGCCATCATGGCAATGACAATCCATCCAGATTTTATTTTCCCTGTTTTTCCTTGATTAGTGGATTATGGTCCGATACTAATTTCCTAGTAAAATATCTCAGGATAGTAGTAGCTCCAGGATTCAGGCAGGATCATCCACGAAAAGAGTAAAACTAGAAGGAAGCACATCAGTGATAGCACTCAACATTCCAAATACTCAACATATCAGAACATTGCATTCCAAGCATTCTTCCAGGAACTCAAAGGCAGGGTCCAAACAAGAGCTGAAGGATTCCATCGTTCGCAGCACATTATATAGAATTAATGAGGATTCAAAAGAGAAAATGCTAGAGGCCAGTGATGAAGTTCTGAAATTTCTTAACAAGGATTACCATGCCTCTCCCCATAAGAGGAGACCTGTTTATAATTAAGAAAGGGCAAGGCACTTATGCCAAATCCTAGTCTTTTAACCTAAGTTATTAATGCTCTGGTGGTGATCCAGTATGGTCTACTGCTGTTTCCCTTTCTATTGTGTTGTAAGGAATAATATGCCCCCATTCATGCTAATCCACGGTGTGTCTTTTCACTTTTTTATATAAAAAATCCAGTGTGCCCTCTTGAAAGACAACATTCAGAGATAAAATGGCATAGTCACGCCCACGAAGTAACCATCTTATGAAGAGATCACACGTGACATATATAGTATAAGAAGTAACTAACTCATGATTTAGAGGACAGGCTAAATAAAGAAGCATGCATGAAGAAAACAATGATTCAGAAGAAAGCTACCTTTGCCAAGTATATTGCCGACCGGAAATGCAAGTATGCAACATGTGTTTGCAACCGCATCTTGTGAACCTGAGTGCATTGTGCACTTCTCCAAATCAGGTTCTCATTGGATCAGATCAAACCAATCCACGTTTTACATCAGTTCTATTGTCCATCATTACACAGTTTGCTGCCTGATTCAGTTAGGAGCTTATCGCAAAACAACTCTGAATACAAGTTACAATCAGTGAGCCAATCCAGCAGGGAATCCAATGCAAGTCTGTCAAACAAACTTGAGTTTTAGCAGTCACATATGTATATACCGGAGAGCAGCAGAACTTTCTCAAAAGTAATTGTCCATAAATTGATTGGTTTCCTGGTGGTATGATAAGAGATGGTAAAAGTTTGACATACAAAGTGCCCATCACAACAACCAGAAAGCACCAGAAGCGCTCAAAGCAATTTTACGTTCCGCCACACATGAATGCACTAGAGCCGTTTCTATTTTCTTTGAGAGAAAAGAGATTTAAAACTAACAAATTATTTTGTCTAAAATAAGTGCAACAAATTTGCACAAATTTTAGAAATGCTATGATTAGAGTAAAGTTTAGCAGCCATCTAGCTTATCTAGCAATGCCTACCACCTAATCACCATCTAGCCTAGCTATGCAGTGCTTAGGCGCCACCCCACGGTTCGCCTAGTGCTACGCGCATTTTATAAAGTTGAAGAATTACCAACTAAAACTGAATTCTGTAAGTCTGAACCACTCACCGAAAAGGAGCCGCTTCAAATTGTAGGCTCATTTTCAATTTGAAGTAGTCCACAAGCATACCAGGTAAGTTATCTCTCACCAAATGATACTACGATTAGCAACAACCATGTATTGGTTTACAAGCACTGAACCTACTGCTCTGTGAGTCAGTAGAAAGCCCCTGACTATTAGAAAACCACAGGTATCATCTTCAAGTCATCTGAGCAGGGAACCAAAATCAACTGATTGAAGGGAGATGTGTCCCAGATATAGATCTTTAACATGCTGGGTGCACAATCCAATTCGTTTACCATCCAAACTCCCATGAATTGATGACGAGAAACCTGTCCTCCATCCAGGAAAATGTTGTTTCTCCTTCACATGAAGCACATACATACTTGGTGATGCAGATTGGCAGCCCATGACAAAGCAGTTGAATTGTCGAGTAGGGACTCTAACCCTTGACAGTGTTAGCACAAATAAACCACTACTAGAAATGCCATACATCAAAGCTTCATCAGTGGAAGCCAAAGAATAACTAGATTCTAAAGGTTTAATTATTGCCTCAAAATCCTCAACCCTTGGAATGCCATGATCATCAAGTTCAAACCGCTTTTCGGTCAATTTTTCATACATCCGATACTTTGCAGATAATGTCCTGATGCAGGATTTTCTGACACATTCAACAAACATAAGCTGAAGTTCTTTATAATTGTCAACCTCAGAAAACCATCTTATCCAACGATGAATTATTCCTGCAAACCAACTTACTATTAACTCATCATCTTGCAAGACAAGGGCTGAAACATGCCTAGGGAAACCTTTGAGATTAATTAGACCATAGCGATGAAGGCACTTCTGAATATAGCTAAGAGGAGCATGAATTTTAATGATACCACCATCAGTGCAGGTACTAATTGATTCCTCGCTCTTTAAACTGGACAACAATGCCTCAGTAGCAGCAGTTTCTGATGAGATGTAATCTTTAGCTTGCTTCTGAAAGTTGTAGAATGCATACCTAAGGTCTTGTGCAAGTGCTGGTTCAGCAATGTATTTAGATAGGAGAACATCCTCATTTAGCTCTTTCTTGGCATTGACATCCTGCATCCATACCTTTAATAAAGTTTTGAACCAGTGATCTGTCTTCATGCCGTCTTTCCTATATTGTGCAATGTGATCGAGTAATGGGGTGCTAAGGCCAAGTGGCTTGATCTCACTCTCTTTTATTCTTCTCAAACCATATGCCAACCACTTCTTTCCTACTCTAAGATTCATAGCGTCCCAAATCTCTTGCTTCTGAGAAGCAAACAAACCAATCTTCTCCTTCAGTTTATGCACAGCTTTCAGTTTGGCGTTTTCCTTTGTTTCGGCTCTGACCACAACACCGCAAAACTGTAATCCCCGCAAATTCCTTTTGACTGGCATCAGACGCAACCTATTATCAACTTCCAAGTAAAGTGATTTGCTTAAGTAAGCAACAATTTCAGATTTCAAATCTTCTGCAACATCTCTGGATCCAGAAACTGCAACAAAAATCTCATCCATATATCTACAAGCATATAGCTTTATCTTTGTCTGACAATCTGTTTGTTCTTCACTATTTTCATCTCTCCCCTTCAGTTGGCTCCGAAACCAGCGACGCAAATTTGACCCATGGTCTTCTGAAACGTTTGTTGCCTCTGAACCAAGGCCTTCATGTTTCAAGCAAATCCTGAACACCTCATGGTCAAAACTGTCAAGATATATGTTCATCAGGATTGGTGCAAGTACGCCTTCTTGGGGCAGCCCATGGCCCTTTGGGTACCCACCAAATACCAAATTGATCACCTTGGCATCAAACATATTTTGCATGAATGCAATTAACTGGGTGTCCTCAATCTTCTCCTGTATCAGAGAAATAAGCTTAGAGTTTACATTGCTATCAACCTCTTTGTGCAATGGGACAGTAAAGCACCAATCTGGAATCCCAATTTCATCTGATATGAACCTGAGGGCTGAGTGATACCCTCGCCCACTGCGGCAACCATGTGATATCTTTGAGAATTGAGGCCTGTATACAACCTCCAACACCACCCTTATCGCTTCCTGAACAACTTTCAAGTTCAGCCTAGGAAGAACAAGGCACCCTTCTCCCCGTCTCTTCGCCACCACTGAGAAAGCATTTGCTCTGACATCAAACTCCCCACTCCTCAGCTGCTCTGCCAGCGTAACGAAGCAGGCATCATCCTTCGCAGACGCTAGATCAACGTTCGAATTGAGACGGATAATGTCGTACGCGTCCTCCAGCGTCTCGACGGTCGCCACGACCTTACGCATGAGGTCGTAGAACCTGCCGTTCAGGTACTGCGCCTTGACCCTCTTCTTGATGCGGAGCTCCGCCAGCCGCCTCCGCTCCATCCGCATGAGGGGTTTCCTCTGTCTCTGGACGGCCTCGGCCGACTCCTCGGCGAGAGAGGCCAGACTCTTCGCCAGAGAAACCGGCGGCGACGACGGCAGTGGCGGTTGGACGGCTTGCTCCGCGGCGTCCTCAACTCCATCGAGCGGGAAGTGATGCGCGCTGAACCGCCGGACGAACGCGGCGTGAACTCCTGGTTCCAGCAAACAAAACGACAAAGACATTAGCAGTCGGCAGCCGTTTCGGCTCGGTCGCCGGGGTTGGCGTTGGGCGGTTCGGGTGAGGGAGAAGTGAGGAGCACCTCGCCGTTGAGGCGGCGGCGGGCGCCGATTGGAGAGCTCACGGAGGAGGCGGCCGCGACCGAACGCCAGGAAGGACATGGCGTCGGGCGTCCTGGTCTAGTGGGGCATTCCGTCGAACGGCTGATGTGCGCTGCGGAGATGAAGCGTTGTATGCCTCGGCAGCAGAATGAATTGTAGGCAGCTCCGCGCGGGCCTGGTCGCGGCCTTTCGCCCTTTATAAACTGGTGGGCCCTGGTGCGGAAGAGAGGAGAGAGAGAGGGAGGATACGGCCCGGTTCAAATCAGTAGTTCAATCGCATAGTAAATTAATCATATATAGCCATAGAATAACTTGTCGTTTCCAAGTAAGATCGTTCACTGAGGCATAAAGTACAATTAAAAAAGTAATAAATCTTTATCTTTACCTGATATTTACCTAATATTAATATTTACCTAATATTAAAGGGATTAACGCTTTTGCTAAAATAATTTCGTCCGTCCCGACAAGCCACTTGTCACAGGGCTTCCATGCCGCCCCGAACAAGCCCCGGCCGCGCTGCCTCGGCCCCGGCCGCCTACGCCACCCGCCACGGCCGCGTCGCTCGGCCTCGGCCTGGGCCACGCCCGAGCTGCCTCGGCCGTGCCGCCCGGCCTGCGCCCGCCGCTTGCCTCGGCTGGGGGAGAGGGAGGAGGAGCCGAGGGAGGGAGGGAGGGATACGGAAGGGGACGAGGCGGGGAGCGGGCGTAGAGGATGGAGGCCGAGGAGTGGAGATGCACGGCCGTGAGGATGTGGATCTCGGAGCGGAGGTGGGCGGGGAGGAGGGTGTGGAGCGGGAGCAGGAGAGTGAGGGGCTAATTTTTAGTTCGGGTCACATCGGATGTTTGATACTAATTGGAAGGACTAAACGTGAACTAATTATAAAACTAATTGCATGAACGAGGGCTAATTCGCGAGACGAATCTATTAAGCCTAATTAATTTATAATTAGCACATGTTTACTGTAGCATCACATGAGCTAATTATGGACTAATTAGGCTTAATAGATTCGTCTCGTGAATTAGCCATCATTTATGCAGTTAGTTTTATCATCATACTATATTTAATACTTCTAATTAGTGTGCAAACATCTGATATGACAGGGACTAAAGTTTAGTCTGAGGTATCCAAACATCCTGAGAGGGAGATGAGGTACGGGAGAGGGTGCTGCGGCGCGCAGGAGGAGGTGCAGGGCGCGGCGGACGGATGGAAGGAGACGGCGGGTGTAGGGTTTCGATCGGACGGGATATTTATTTGATGAGCGGATCATCTCAGCCGTTAATTCCATCCAATGGCTAAAAGTTGTGCACTGTTATGGGTCGAAGGAGTTAGACGGCTCAAAATCAGGCTTGTCTCAGCAGACTTCACTAGACTGGTCGTGCGCTACTTGCTACTTGTACGAATAAACGGATCCACGCCTACTATGTGCACCCACCATGTTAAGGCAGTAGCGGTGCTTGTTTATAAACTGTACCATGTGTGAACATAGTCCTCGCCCATTCCAACCAGATGGTACAATTAGAGATGTGGTCGTGTTATATGGTATAATATGATTATAACTATTTTTGTCACTAGCAAGTCTCTTTCTTAAATAAAAAGGTAGAAATGTAATGAGTATTTGAGCAGAAGGAAATATGTTAAGTTAAAATTCTACTGATTTTCTAGAGTATAATAAAAATTGAAAACTTTATAAGCTTTTAAAATATAGTAGATTTCACCGTAGCAACGCACGGGCATTGCTAGTACAAAATAAAATGCTTGATGTTCATTTTAGTTCCACCCAACACCTCTTTAAGATTGAAATCACATAGTCATGTAAAGATGGAATACTAGCATACTTAGCAAACAAAAATTTAGAAGACACACAGCATACGTGCCGGATTTAGTGACTGACAATCCACCAGGGGTTACCCAAGTGGTAGATTTGTAGCCAGGGGAGATCGTAAGATCAAGAACTCGAATGGTAACACAGGACATAAGGTTTAGAAGTTCGGACCTCCGGAGAGTAATAACCTACGTCCTGTATTCTTGTGGATTGTATTGCTGATTACAGGTGCGAAGAGTTAACATGCGGTACCCTCAGGGGGAGTCCCTAGCCGCCTTATATAGGCTGACGACCTAGGGTTATAATCGGATAAGATCTAATCCTAGTTGGTTGTTACATGGAAAGCAATCTGAATCGGTTTACAACAAGTATCACGTGATATCCGAGTAGAATTTGTTTGCCCGGCTTCCGAACTTATGCTCTACGTATCTTCATGCCTTGACCTTACGGCATGGTTGGACGGGCCCACCTGTCAGAACCGACCAGTATCCTAGTCGGTGGGGACCCGTGGGTACCCTTGTCCCTCAATACGGTTTTCTACTTGGAAATAAAATCTGAAATTTAGTAACACCACTCATACCTCTTAGCAGTTAAGTACGAACTACTAATGAGGTATCATATCAATATTGGTAAACCTTGAAAAATTTTTTTGTTTGGGGGGGGGGTGTTATAGCCCCCGGTAGGCCCGGGTTGTCTCACTGGTTCCTGCTGGCCTTTGGTTGCCTCTGTCCTTGGTTCCGAAGGAGCTGGCATCGTAGCTGCAGATGTTTCTTGGAGCCAAATTATCACATTGGACATTGATGCTCTATCTCTCGAATTAACTTGAGTACATAAAGGTGCAATTTGTAGACACTTGCCATATAACACTCGGTAACACTCGACAAGTACATGTATTTTCGAGTACATAATTTGAGTGACCCTCGGTAGCACTCGCAAGTCCAAAAGTCTGATTATTTTAGAATCTGCCTCTAGCAATATGTTACTCGGCTTTTAAGTCTATGTGGATAGCTCTCAAACGACAGTTATTAATCTCGTATAATACCGCAATATTTACATAGACGAAAGATCCACATATGGCAGGGTGGGGCACTACCCCCACCAACCGGGGTAGAGGAGCCCCCTCCCTCCTAGCTCCAGCCTCCGGCTCAGCTCACTACAGCATCGGTGCTCAGCGATGACTCGTTGCAATCTCGCGGAGAAGATGAATAGCTTCCAGGCTGGGGGTGAGCTCCTACACAACTTATGGACTAGTTAAACAACATAATTTTAAAGCCCATTACACATATTTAGAAGATGAACTCAACATTTCGACAAAGTAGGTTCAACATTATTTAGAAACTAGATCAACATCAAAAATACCAAATTCAATATTTTCTAAAAATAGATCAACATTTTGCAAGAAAATATTGCATTCAACATTTCTATTGTCCAGTTCAACATCTTGACAAAATAGGTTACACATTTTCTCAGACAATAATCAACATTTCTAATTGTTTTTTTCCCTTCTTCGGCGGCGGCGCATGGGGCGCGCGCGGTGGCAGCAGCCTGGCCAGCGAGCCAGCGAGGAGGCGGCAGTGGGGCTAGCGCGGGGGCCGGCGGCACATGGGGCCGTGTGCGCGAGGTGGTCGGCGCGCCTGCAGCCGAGGGCCCTGATGGCTGCTGGTGGAGTCATTTTTGGAGGTGGGCTAGTAGGCCAGGAAACAACGGTCCAATAATCAATCTCTTCACTCATTCTGTTTTTTCTCCTTTCCTTTTCTAAACCTGTGACACATCAATCATCTGTGGATCGATTCATGAGTCATGACACTGACACATATACCATATGTATGAATCAGGAGTCAAGAAAAGTGACACGTTAGTAATTCTGTATAAAATTTTCTAATTTCAACAAAAGTCTCCTGTCAAGCCCAACCAACATTTTATTGTCTGTAAACCTACAAATACAAATTCATAAGTGCAACAGTTTCAGCTATACGTTTGCGTTGCTATACCTCCTTTGAATCATAGACACGTCCGGCAGACAACGTTCGGTCAAAATCAAATGCCCAAGGCCCCAAGCTACCAATTGGTGAACAAAACAATCAGGTACTGTATGAATGATTCAGACCCTTTTTTCACAGACCAAAGTGTGCATTACTGTTTGCTTGATCCTGAGGCCCTGTCAAGGTCCCTCCGGTTCAAGTAAAACAAGGACAGTTTGTCTGTGAATGCTGATTTTATGGAGATTGGCGAAAACCCTGCATATTCCTTGTCAACTTTAGCCAAACTGACTTCGAGGATGTACTTCACGAGTTCGTGTTTCTGGACGAATGGTTGTGCTGCAAATTCCTCCACTGGCATCCACTGCAATTGAGAAGTAGAGTGTGGACAAAGCATTTGGTCAAATGCTGCTAGAAGAACTGAAATAAACCCTTTAAGAGGTGGGGGTTTTGTTTTTTGTTGAGATAACCATTAACAATTCAATGTTGGAATTTTGGTTCCAAGTACCTGGCATGCCTCTATTTCCGAGTCTTGCTTAGTAATGTCATATGAAAGTGGTCGTAGCAGGCATACAAAAAATAGGTCCGATTTTTCAAAAAAGGATTTGTGGCTCTGCCTGCAAATGATAGAGAGATGCTTTATTTCAACTAAACACTTAGCCATCGCGCCAGATTGCATCAACAGAATGAAAAGAAAGGAAAATAGACTCAGGTAAATTTCATATCAAATGGAAATGCAAGCTATTTTTTCTTTTTTGGTTCTCTAGGATCACAGCAGCAGCAGCAGCTAGGAACTAAAAATATCTGCACATAAGTATGTTGAACAATACTTCTCTTTCTTCGTGTTGGTATATATATTGGATAAATGGGAGTATGGGACAATAAAGCTAAGTGTGACAAGATACCTGGTAAGTCTGTACTAGATAAATATAGGAAAGAACTGGGATCAGGAGTACAGTCGTTACCTGAAAGCTAGCACTTCAACAAATTCTGCATCAATCTGAGATGTGATCCAGAGAGGAAAAATAAATGAGTATGAGCAACCATGGCAGCATTTTACAAGACAAAGTCTACTAAAAACAACTTGAACTTTAGTTTACACTAATACATACCCCTGTCTCTTCTTTTACTTCTCTTACAGCACCGACATTTATATCTTCCCCCTGTATATACCAATATCTTGTGAATTATAATAGGACAACTTGGTAATGAATGTACTATGAATAATATCTCTGCATGTTCAGATCAGAATTTTTACCGGTTCAACTACGCCAGTTGGAAATTTCCATACACCAAGGCCTCGAAGTACACCGCTCTTTTCTTGTACAACCAAGACCTGCAAAAGTAAGAATTTCAGGGATAAGGAAGATAGAAAACTGTCTAAGGATGATGCTTAATAGAATATCCTGTTGTCGTAACTGATAGGTAATTGATTAACAATGTTTTTTAGGATCCGTAAAGGAGGTAACAGAACAACAAGAAGCTAAATCCTTAAAGTTATCACATTCATTTTGTACCTCTCTTTTGTCATTCATTATAAAGGCTCCAACACCCACACGGTGGGTTGCATTTACTGGTAGCGTATGTGTTGTATTAGGAAGCCAGTATGCAAGCATCAAGTATGTTTCCTCTGCATGATGGTACCAGAAACCTTCCTACATACACAATGAAGTAAAAGCATTTCAGAGATAAAATCAAAATGAATCCTTCCATACTGTTTCAGTATAGTACACAGTATGATCCCCTCAAACTATTTCTCTTCAAAAGATAAAAGGTCATGGGAAAAAAGAGTTATCAAACTGTGACGGTTACCAGCTACTATAAAAAACAATTGAATTAAGGTGACTCAAATATTGTATTAAAATACTTCACTTTTGAATGTACAAGTTACATCAAGTGATACAACTATAAATATTGAAAATGTGAGTTTAATTACCTCCACAGCTGGTGTAATAAGGTTGGAAAGGGTGATGGGCAGTTTGATCCATACACCTCTTATTCCCTATAATAAAAGAAGTACAAAATAAATTACAACCATGGGGATAATAAATGTAAAGCCCTTACAAGAAATTCTATTTCAATGACAAGCAAGTGCAGGATATGCATTGTAGCTGCATCTCTCCCCCTTAAGGTACCCATGAATAACTAAAACTATTTTTTTTAAAAAAAAATTGGCTGGTGTTGATAATCTGCAAGTCCAGTAATGTCAGCATGTCTATGTCAGATGCCTTAGATATGGTTTGTGGCTCCTCAGCCTCATAGAAAATATACACTGTACTTAACCTTTAGCATAATCGTTATGCACGGCACCAAAATTTTTTTTAACTTCCTGATCCTACTATACACAGTTGCCACCATGGATCTTTGCAATAGAGCATCAACAGTTCAAAATTTTAAATGTTACGATATTTATTTGACACATACGTTGTCAACATGGAGGCTGATGGATTTTTAACAAGCCATCACAGCATGAAAGAACACATGGTGAACACAGAGGTTGAGGGGGTCACCTGCTCCCTCCATTTCGCCAATGCTGCTTTCAGTGAAGCTGAAAACACTCCAGGATCCATTGGCACCACCATCTCAATAATAACACCCCCATGCTTGTCATTCACAAAAGGCAGCTGCTCGACAGGCACCGTCAACTCCGCCGCTACAGTTGAGTTCGTCGAACCTGACATAGCTCTGCGGACTAGCTCACCTCTCCGTCTTCTCCCTGCACCTGCGAAAGGTTGATGAAATAAAATCATGAACTGCAGCATTTTAGCATTGACAAACAAAGCTGGGCGATTTTAGCACAAGCACAGATGGGCGAGATGGACGGTGTGAACAGTCTTGGTGATTTTGGCTCCTTAGCCCGCCCCGTACCATGCCCAAGCGAATTGACAAGATGAAATGAAAGGCGAAGGCGACTAAATTGTCATCATGCCCTCTCTTTCACTGTCCATCATGGTCACCTTTTCTCACCCATCCACCCGTTCTCGTTCCCTTCTCCTAGAAATGTAAAAATTCCCGTACCCCAGAATATGGGAGTGGCGCGGTCCACGCCTACGGACCCGTACCGTACACCCATCCCATTTTGTCAATCTCCGTGCGAGCTGAGGAAATTTCGCGTCGTGGTATCAAATCACATCAGGTAAACAAGAAGAAACTAAGGCACCAAAACTAACATGCGTCGATGATCCAAAAGTCAAAACTAACATGCGTCGAAGCGATCGTTCGGATTCGAAGCGTCGAAAACGCTGACCGATCCAGCGCCGAGGCTATCAGGCTCCCCTTCGTTCCCTACGGAGTACGGGTACTGAACACCACGGCAACCAGGCGGCCGGGGCATGGCCGCATGGGCCGCGGCGGTGCTGGGTAGGTGGGTGCCGTGCCAGGGTGGACGGGTCGAGAAGGAAAGGAACGCACCTCCGGTGCCAAGGAGCGCGGCGCGGGGGCGAGGCGGGCAGCCGGCGAGGCCGAGGGCCCGCGCCCGGGATGAGGCGGCGGCGGAGGAGAGGCCTCGGTTGGTCTGTGGCGGGGCGGCGGCGAGGCGGCACGGGTTGAGGAGGAGGAGGAGGAGGCGGCGGAGCGCGAGGGGCGCACGCGAGCGCGTGATGGGGAGGGAGAGCGAGAGCGAGAGCGAGTGGGCGGCCATCCGGCTCAGCGCATCCCCGGCCCGCTTTATCCTGCGCGAGGAGGTGGTGGCGTGGAGCAGGTGGCAGCAGCTGCCCCGACCCCGAGGGAGGGAAGGGAAGATACCTGCCGCCCTGCCGGCCGCGGGCACAGTGGCGCGGCGCGGTGGAGGCCAGGAGGAGAGTGGGGGTGGGGGCTCGTCAACTTGCGCGGCTGCCGGCTGGGTTGGCTGGTTGGTTTGCTACGAGCCAGCCAGTCGACGCCTGCTGGTGTACGGCCCGGCGTGGTCACTCGTGTCTGTGTGGCCCGGGTGGAGCGTCCGAGAGCCAGGCGCGTGGGGCGCGGCGCGGCTGCCTGCGTGGGAACGGTTTGGGCAGGTGCGGCGGTGAGTCGGGGGTGGGCGGGTGGCGCCGCGCCGGCGACGCTGCTGGCCGGGACCGGGTGGGACGGGAAAGCGACGGCGGCTCGGTGGCCGTGCTTCGCTTGCGTGGCCGCCGTTCATTCGCCCGTCCGCACGCCGCGGCGGCGGCGCCACCCTACGCGTGTAGGTGTACCCAGCGGTGGGAAAGGAAAAAGGAATGGCTACCCTACGCTCTTCCGAGCATAGTAGGCTTTTTCGTGTGTGTGCAAGCTTGGCTGACGGGACGTCGAACCTCTCACTCTCGCCTGTCCGGTCCGGACGTGACCATCTGACTTTTGATCCGTCGTTACGCGCCACTCCAATCCTCCCCTACCAACCCATCACGTTCCATTATTCCAACAATAAACGGAAAATGCCCCTCCACCTCTTCGTGTCCATCTCTCGGGTAAGCCACGATAGAGAGAAAAAGTGGTCTTCATGAACCTATACGGCCTGGCTCAACATTACGAGGGTGGTCCATATAGTTGTCAGTAAAGGTACTCGTATCTTTCTCCTCTCTGCCGTACTTATGTGGGCAGCGGAGACGAATAAATGAATGATGATGAAGATGATGAGGTGATGATGACAACGACCCCAACCAATATCCCAATACCATCGGCATCGAGCGGATCCTATCTTATCTCGCGTTTGACATCGAGTCGGCGTCGTCCACTGGACCCAAGTGCTCCAGGCAACAGCGCAGCCGGAATCGCCGCACCGCCGCGAATGAGAGAAGCTTGCCTCGCCGGCAAGCAATGCAACCACGCAGCGCGTCTCAGGTCGCCGTCTGCACCGGAGAGGTGACAGCATCAGCCAGTTAAAGAGGTCCAAGCACCAACAGTCGTCTACCACAGCAAATTCCACTTCTTTTCCTTTCTACACACACTAGTATATCTTATCTACCAATTGCCCGAACGCACACTATAGATACATGTCCCACTCCCAATAGACAGACAGACTCTTCCTGTACTGTACATCTCAATAACACAGCACAACTGTAGTCTGTAGAGGACACGAGAAAAATAAAAATTTGATGAATAATCCAGCACCCAAAGGCCAAACGTGGCCAGATCGACCCTGTTCTTGGCTTCTTGCTGAATGCTGATGGATGGGGCTCTGCCTCGGCAACAATTTGCCTTTCTTTCTTCCGAGCACGGTACACCATCTGAAAAAAGAGCTTTTGATCTCTGTCCCTCAGATGGCGTCGCCCGTGCCGCCTTCGGGCACCCTGTACGAGTACCCCAGATCATCGGACTGCCGCCGGATGATGCTAGCCCTCTGCATCAGCCGCACCAGCTGCTGCACCACCTCGGACATCGGCGGCCGGAACTCCGGCTCCGACTGCAGACATGGCATTGGTGATCTTAGTCTACCTCCAAAGGGAGTGATTTGGCTCGTATTGGCAGGCGTTTTAGCCTATTTTATGACTGACTTGCTGGATGACTGGACGGGGTGGTTGCTAAATGCTAACTTTGGTTGTTCTTGTTCATACCTAACCAATGCAGATAACGGCGAGATATGCAGAGAAAAACAAGTAAAGAATGTACCTGGACGCAGATCGCGATGATGTCGGCGAAGCGGGAGAGGGATTTTGCAGGGTACAGCCCGTCCATGGCAGGATCCACCATCTTGGCAAGCAGGTCGATGTCGTGGAGCTGCGGGGTCGCCCATCTCACTAGGGACTGCTCTGACCTCTCCCTGGAGCTGCAAAACACAGTTACCCCAAATCAAAACAAGAACAAGTTGAATTGTCATCTTGATTTCAAATTTACCAGGTCAGAAATGGCGAGCACATTACCTATCCAGAGGCTTACGGCCTGTCAGCAGCTCCAACATCACCACTCCGAAACTGTACACGTCGCTCTTGGTGGTGTATGTTCCTGACATGGCGAACTCGGGGGCGCTGTATCCGAAAGACCCAACCACCTCAGCTGAAACCTGGCGTGTTTAGCATTGCAGAGCTTTCTTTAGACCAAGTATACTAGCAGCTAGTAAAAGTTAAAGATCACGTTTAGGAAGTAATTAGCGTTGACGGACTTTGCCGCTACGTCGCTTGTTACCTCTCTCTCAGGATTTGGTGACAGAGCAGCAAGGCCACAGTCAGAGAGATGTGGACTGTACTCCTCATCAAGCAGGATGTTGGACGACTTGAAGCTCCTATGGACGACAGGGGGCATGCACACCTCATGCAGGTACCTAGAGAATTTGATGTCAGTACATGGTGGTATGATATGTAACAGATTACCAGAACAACATGGGGTTCTCATGGAATGAAAATGTTAGATTGCTAAGAACAAACATACTCTAGAGCGCGGGCGGTGCCCAGTGCTATCCTCACACGGGTGTTCCATGTGAGTTTCTTGCTCATTCCATCAGAGAAGTGCAGTATATCGTGCAGCGTTCCGTTTCCAATGTACTCGTACACGAGAAGCCTTTGCCCATGTTCAGTACAGTAGCCTGTAAGAGGCACAATGTTTGGATGTCTCAGCCGGGAAATGTTCGAGATAACCTCAAGGAAATTTTCTTCTTCGTACAGAGACAGTGAGGCGCTGTCTATCTTCTTGACAGCAAGTACCTGTTATCACAAAACACAATTCAGTTTCAGGGTAACGATGAAACAAAAGAAATAAAAAAAATAGCATAAAAAAGGGGGATTGCATGGCTATGTCAGCAATGCTCTGTGAACAGATTTGTATTGGGCCATATGTAACCAATGATGCCAAAAAACAAATGACAGCTTACAATTTTCAGTTAAGTCAAATATTCGAATATGCTATTACCTTCCCATTGGGAAAATCAGCCTTGTAAACACGACCAAGCGAACCCTCGCCTAGGAGAGAGTCTTGACAAAAGCTGTTCGTAGCAACTTGGAGAGCAGCAACTGTATATGAAGTTGCCGTCACAGGGACCTTTGCATTCTTTGCAGTAGAACCATTTGTACCATAAACTCTCTCTGGAGTCATTTTTCCACTAGGTTGGAGATCTGAAGTTGCTACAACAGCATTTTCATGGATGTTATTCGGGATCGGGGTTTCCCTATTAGATGCTGCAACAGAGAAACACTAAGGAGTGTGAAGATATGAATTACAGAGTAGCGATAATTTAGTAATTTAAGTCGGGCCTTCCTCATCTGGACATTTTTACGTTTTAGTAAAAATCCTGATGACAGCCAGATTCACATTTTCTAGAAGTAGATTTTTTATCATTTCCTATTCATTAACCAGCAATAAGAGAGCAATCTCATGATTTTTATCGATGAATTATGAACAACTAAATGACAAGAATGCTAATATGATAACAGAACGCTACAATGCACAAAGAAATAGGAGCATACCTCTCTCTATGTTTACTGCAAGGGAACCTAAAATATCTTTTGGTTCACTGCTCGCATCATCATTTCTTTTCCGGGTCTTGTGAAGGCAGAATACCAACGCGAAAAGTACGCATGAGCCAACAGCTATTGAGCCAACAGCTATCCCTACAAGAGGACCTGTTTGCAGCTTCTTGTCGTCCTGATCAATAGGAGTCTCAGGGACAATTGGAGCACTTATAGGTCCTTGAGGATGGTTTGGCTGATCACGTGTATTCTTTGGAGGTGGCGTGAGAGTTGGCGGTGGGGAGGCAGGCATATTGGCAAATGAGTTTCCTCCAACTCTATGGTACAGTTGCACTAAACATCAGCATGCAATTTACAAATGATTTCCATAAAGAAAGGGAAGTAAAGCATATTGGTGCATACATCAAATTTGGAATCGAGCTCAATTCTTGTGGTATCGTGCCGCTGAAATTGTTGTTTGCAATATTTCTGTTTGAAGGTATATCACAATACATTATAATTTATCAGAGAAAATACTGTGAAGGGAAAATTAGCAGTCATATTGATATGTGGGAAGTCACTTACAGTGTCGCAAGGCTTAGGTTGCTGAGGACATCAACTGTGCCTGATAGTTGATTATTTTGCATGTAACTACATAGCAGGTTAGAACATAACTATCAGAAGTTCAGAACCATGAAACTGAAATACAAATGATGGAAGATCTGAATACTTACAGGCTAGAAACTTTTGACAGAGAGCCCATTGAAATTGGAAGACTCCCCGTCAGGTTGTTGAAAGATATGTCTCTGAAAGGATATTAAATATCATAAGATAAATTCATGAAACTGTGGGAAAGAGCATATTAACAGTAACAAAATGCTCATCATCCACATTTGGACAATTTAAATGATTCTGAATGCATTTCTTAAAAAGCTAAAGAGTCAGATATTATCTTAAAGCTCTGTATATTGTAGATACTCCTCACTCACTCCAGTCAAAATACGAAATTGCATTTCAATTATTTGCGAAAGGATATCAATTGCTAGAACCCTCGAAAGTGTCACCCTACAGAATCGATGCATTAAAACTACTTTAAATTTGACCAAGAATGCCTCTATGATTGTCAGATTGGCCATATTAAAATGATATCAGTATTTATTTGATTCTGCAAATATGTTACAATTTTAATCAGTGGGTAAAACTATATTTGAATATTGTATTTGCGCTAAAATCTATACCTATTTGATAATGAACAGGACATCCAACACTGAATAACTGAAATAGGGTGTCCATGACTAATAATTTCAATGGCTTAGTAGACCTTACAGTTCTGAAAGTGAATTGAGGCTTCCAAACAGTTCACCAATTTCCTGAAATAATGAGTTGTGGCTGAGATTGCTGCATGCAGTGGTTCTCTTGCAGTTAGATTGTGTCAGCTAAAAAAAATCATTATAGAACGAGTTACATCTTTGTAACGTGAAGCAACTTACAGGTACTCAAGTGAAACCATGGTGGATATGGAGTACGGAAGATTACCAGAAAGGTTATTTTTCGCCAAATTCCTGTAATCACTTTGAGTCAAATTGCTAGAACCAAAAAGAAGGAATCAACAAGTACAGGTTGAGAGAGTTTACAGATAGGTAAGGTTTGATGGCAACTGGTAAGGAATTGAATCATGCAAGAAGTTGTTACTTAAATCCCTGCAAGTTAAGAAATGAAAGACATAAATTATGAAAATGACACTAAACGCTGAAGAGTTGTAATCGCAACTCTTGAGTGTTAGATCATACATTGTTTTCAGTGCCTGTAGACTGGACAGTTCGTAACCAAGAGTACCATTCAGCTCCATACCAGAAAGCTTGCTGCAAAGCGTCGAAAGAAACAGAACAATTCAGTGTGCTTTTTTCTCATAACTTTTTAGATGCAATTGTGGTGAAAAGGTTATGAATTTCAGTTACAAAGTTATGCTGGACAACATTTACTATTTTACCAGAGCAGGGTTACACATTCTACAATCATGACTGCCTTCATAGCGACATGGAAAGGCAGTGTACACTATATCTATATTATCCCATGGACCGATTCAGTATGATGATTGCTCTTATAATATTAGTTTGGCCATAACAGCTGCTGAGCTGCAGCAGCAACCCTTCTTTTTGGGAAAAAAGCAGAGTAGCAGCAGCAGTGGATGTGCTACTTCTAAATGCTAGGCAACAGTAACGAACTTTTCAGCAAGCATGAGAAAAGAAAAGAAAAGATTCAGATTCATCAGAGCCTTTCCGCGCCCATTGCAAGGCACTCACTATCTGAAAACCTCCACGGATGGGAATTGCAGTTGGGGGAGAGAAAAGACCAAAAACCGACAGCTCGGATTTCATCAAATCCGAATGTGCCAGAACATTTAGTCGTTTTCATTGCTATACAGTTTTTAGACTCAGTGAGTCTGTGAGATTATGTGAGTGAGAGTATCTTTACATTGAGGTGACGGCGGTGCCCGAGCAGGTGACGCCCGCCCACGCGGCGCCGCAGGGGTCGCCGCCGGCGGCGGACCAGCCGGTGAGCTGCGCCGGGCTGTTCCAGGAGCTGTAGAGGTTCCCCAACGCCGCGACTGCAAAGAACCAGAGCACCGATCAGACACGATCCGTAGCGATTTAGCAGACGCGTTCCAGGAAACCAAGAACGCTGAGCATTACCGTCGCCGGCGTCGGTGTCGGCTCCCGCCACCGCCAGAAGCGCGAGGAGGAAGAAGAGGCCGGCCCAAGGCCAAGAGGCAGCCAGTGCCGCCATTCCTGACCTCTCCCCGCTTACTTCTGCTCCCCTTGTCTCTCTACAGGAAACAAAAAAAAAACTCTTCCGGCCACCGCGTGCTCCTCTAGCTAGAGCATCACACGGCCATGGCGACGATCACCATGGCCAATGCCTTCCCCCCTTCCCCGCTCCACCACGGCTTTATCCACCGGCGACAGACAGCTCACGCGCGCGCGGGCTGCGATGCCATGCTTGCTCCAGGTACCCGGTGGGAATGGGATGCAGTGTGGTGTCGGCAAAGCTTAATTCCTCTCCGCGCTGCTGGCCGCAGTGTGGGTACACGGTGGGTTCGGGGCTAAATGCTGGGGAGAAGGCAGAAGACTAGAGAATGAAGAGGGGGGCGGCGTGATGGGCACTACCAAATGTGGAGTGCGACCCGGGTCTCGCATCCACTGCTCGTGCATGCGCTGCCGGATCGAGGACGATCGCGAGCTCTAAACTACTGGGAAAGAGTGGGTGTGGGCGCTCTGAACGACGGGGTGCCGGATTCGTTCGTCCGTCGGGTGGCACATCAGAGAACCATTGGCCAAGCATGCTGGGTCCGCTTCCAGCCCAGAAAAGTTGTTCCATGGCACGGGGGGGAGCCAAGGCAAACCGACAACTCTTTTTTCCAGCAGATGGTGTTCAGTCCGTTAAAACTACTGTCGTGCTAGTAAATGTTTTCTCAGCTTAGCATAATGAATGCAGCCTCTCTGCGTTTTCAGGGTGGGGGAAGAAAGCCTACTGGCACTTTGGAAAGTTGGTAGCGACTGGTGGTAACTGGTAACCCTCGTGTTCGGCTCTGGGCTCTCGACCTGATTTCCCCGTCCATGATGGTAATAGACATGCCATGTGCTGGGGGAATTCTGATTTGTACGCCTAAGCTCAGCGCGCCAATCAGATCACTGCTTAAGGGAAGGGAGGTAATCGAGCGCGCCCGTGACTCGTAACCTGTATGAGTACGACGGTACGAGGTTGAGGCCCAGGCCGTGCTTTCCAAAGACAGAGCACGCCAAAAGACGTAGCAGCGACCCCAAACAGACAAAACGCGGCACCAAAGCAGAGCAAGCTTCCGGTTTGCCCAACTGTCCTGCCGGGTGCGGGCTGCCACTGTAATCAATTCAACCAGCAGCCTGCAGCGAGACGGCCAGAAGCCACACTTCCCGATCCCGTCCCGGCGTCGTCGTTACGCTCTAAAATGAGCAGCGCTAGGATCCGCGCGTCCGCTTTGTCGGCGGCCTCTGCCCGGCGTCGCGGCCTCTGCCCTCTGGGGACGTAGGAAACAGGAGGAGGAAATGCTCGGCGGGCACGGCGCGAGGGCCGTGATACAGGATCCCGGATGGGGCGCCATCATCATGCCTCAATGCCTGGCTGACCACACAGTGATGGGAAGCGAGAAATCATTGGGTTTCTCCGGCGCTGGGGCAACCGAGCCGGAGCGGACGCGGCCACTCACCAGTCACCTACCTGCTGTGGGAGGTGTTCGATGACTGGCTGGACCGACCTGGGTCGGAGGCGATGCCGATCTGCTTCGATCGCTGATCACTCTCTCCCCGTCTCATCACCGGTGTTGATGCTTCAAAAAGCCAGGCCACGTCGCAGCGACTTGCACGGTGACGGGACGGCGCGGAAAAGGAAGGGGTAACGGAACAGTGATGGCGACGATGATCGATGATGCGGCTCAACTGGATGCAAATGGTTTTCACTATTCAAAGTCCGGATAGCAACGCGCAACTAGAAAGGAGACGCGATCCTCGTACTTATGGCTCGCTCCAAGGCCACATGAAGTTGAGAACAAAATCATTGAAAAAAAAGGATAATTCCATACATGCCATTACAATTTTCAATAATTTGAAAAATGCCATTACCAGTGACTGAGGTGGCTCCCAGCTGCCAGTGACACAACCGATGGCAAATTTTCAATTCTTGAAAATTGTAATGGTATGAATCAAAGCGTCTCGGTTTCGCTGGATTTTTAGATCGTGACCGGCAACAACTGAGCTCGACGATGGGTACCATTTTAGATCGTGACCGGCAGCAACTGAGCTCGACGATGGGTACCAATGACGAAAATACGAGCCAAAATTTTGAAACGAAAATTTGATGCAGAAACCTCCGGCGATACGTTCCGGCCACCAGCATCATTCAGGTTTAACCGCCCCCAATTGAAAAGATTAAACGAAAAGGATACAATGGTGCCAAATCTCGTGCGCAGTGCTATAATAAGATTTGGATTCTTGATCAAGCAAACATGCCAACAAAGGAATGGACATTTAGCATTAGAAAAGACTAGCTATCGACCAGATTCGATCAGACTGGACCAAAAGGGAATCACAAAATTAACCCCCAACATGTTATCATATGCGAGCTAGACCAGAACTCACCTCGCAGGGTCGCAATCGTGCGGACATCAGTAACCGCAATCAGGAATAAATTGGCCATCTGGTGCAACCAACCTTGTCCACAAGTGCCGACATTCGACCAACCAGGGGGGTCAGATAAGAACAAGCGGGCACTTTAACCCACCAAACGCTGAGGGAGACATGCAAGCCAAGTGATTAGTATTAAGCTATAGATGAATAAGACGGGTACACCCAGGTGTGTTTTACACTCTCAATACCTCCAGTAGCTACTGAACGACGAAGCCATAGAAGGTTGGAAGCTAAATTTGAGAAACAATATGGGGCAAGGGAAAAAAAAAAGCAAGGAAGGTGCTAGCTTCAGATGCCTAGCATGTTTCACGAATATGGTCGGCACCTGTAGTGCCGAGCTACTGAGCTACTAGACTGACTGAATGATCACCGAGTTGGCCACGCCAGCTTCCTCAATGGTCTTGGTCACGTCCTCGAGCGGCTTAGGGGGGAACCCGGCCTGAAGCATGTATTCGCTGGCTTCTGGCCTTGTTGCGTCGATGAACGCCCGCACATCGCTAATTGTGTGGCTTGTGTTGAAACGCGCGACCAAGCGGCTGCCATCTGCAAACCTGATTTGGAGGGAGGTTGATGGCAAAGAATCGTCCACTGTGATTGTCCTTGGGGCAGCGGTTGTACTGGAAGCAGCAGCACTAGATGTGTTATTATCAGAAGGGGCAGCGAGAGTTCTTCGTTCCCCTTGAAATGGAGCAGCAGGCTTGACTGGCTCCTGTATCAAGGCAATGATGGATATTGCTTAGGAAAAGGTTAAGCACTTTGTGGAACAATTGAATCAGTGGAACATTCTTAGGATAATGATACTTACAGTAAATTCTTCTTCCTTCCGGATAAGATTCACATTAACCTTAGATTTCCCATCAGCTGGCTCAAGTTCAGTTGGGCAGTCAGAATTCTTGATGCTCTAGTAAAAGAAAAAAAGAAGACGGTTAAGATTATTAACATGCAGTACAACCAAATTCATGCACGGAAAGGGCAACAAAACCAAAGGAGAGAACAATACAAGACACAATAAAACTAAACGAAGACATTTCAAGGATATGCAATTTTATAGAGAGAAAACACAGTGGCCCTCTTCCACTATGTCAAATACCTGGTGGAGCTTTTGTATGTGGCAAGCGTTCAAGTATAACACTTGCTTAACAGCTTAATGTTTTGCTGGACTAGCTGATTCATATAAGATATAACTTGGTAAACATAAGTCAAGTGTTACTTCCATTTGGACATTTGGTTAAGTGGTTTTCCTTCCCATACTCCAAATTCAAATGTGAAATAGGCCTTCACTGAGAAATAGATTTCTCAAACCGAAACAATATGTTCCCTAGTACGGAAATCTGAAGCTACTAGTTATTAAAACTTCCCTCTTACCTACCAAACAGATCCTGCAATATATTAAATTAATAGGGGACCAGTCCAAAAATAAAACAGTTGCAAGACGTTATGGTGAAACCAGCTGAGAGGCAATAGTGCAAATGCCGGGCTATGTGTCTTATTGATCTTATTGATTCACCTCTGTCAGAAATCTATGTCAATTAAGTCTGACACACCGCAAGTACAAATGCCGGGCTATGTGTCCACAGGATTTTTTAAAAAAAACATAATTAGAAGGTACTATTCTGGATTCAAAACAAAAGGGAAAGGTAAACAAAAGTTATATGTAGAATTAAAGAAGGTGGGTGGTACCCACCATAAAAGCAGGCATAGTAAAGCAGAAATATGATATGTGAAGTTGGACAGTACAAAGTTCTTTACCTCTAAAAAGGATGCATTTGCTGGATCGTCAAAACTTCTAAGTGGACCGTCATTTACTGTAAAGCCATTGCTCCAGAAGTAGATGTTGTGAACAATTTCTTCTGGCGGCTGTGGTGCATCACGCTGTACAGTTTCACCTGTCAGAAGTCTGCCAGTCCCAGTAAAGTTCCTTGAACTAGATCTCCGGCGAGACTCAAATGGGCCTTGCTTAGCCCCCTTCGTTTTAGCTTGCTTGAATACCTCATCTGCATTGTTTTTACGTTTTGATCGATCTCTAACGACCATTCCGCTGATGATAGAAACAAAAGTTATTAAGCATAAAATATTAAAAAACAGCGTATTGGTGAAATTACTGACAGGGACAGGTCAAAAAAGTTGGTTACTAAGTCTTTTTTTCATGCTTCCCAAAGTTAATAGTTTACTACAAATAGCAGAAGTAGGCTTGCTTACAATTTGACGATTTTACTAGTCTAGTCAAGATGGCCCACGATGAAAATGTAGAAAACATCAGATACAAGCAGCCAACTGATGATAGAACTCTCTACTTCATGTACTATTATCAGCAGTGCAGCCCTACACTATGACATGGAAATATAACTCCTCCGAACAGTTCAAAAAAAGCAAAACAGAAACACATCACTATTACAAACTGGGACTAGCATGCAACAGAACTCGTACTGTTCCAATTTCCTGTTCAGATGAGGCAAGCACAAAAATTTTAACAGGTTATTTGCAGATGCAGTATTAAGACAGATTCCATGACTCAACTAAGTGCCAAAAAAGGGCTGAATACAAAGCCACCAAGAACCCACCATCATTCAAAACTCAGGTGTGGTTCGTTTGCCGTATACTATTTTAATGGCAAAAAAATCAAATTAAGAGGTTATACTTAAGCAAGTATGGCCAAAAGATGCCAACTAACTTTGAACCCGATAACTCACCTTCCAACACATAATAGATTGCTAATCAACAAGTTAACAACCCACTATCATCAGTAACTGGTAGTCATTGTAAAAGTTTCCAGAGGTCCATCTCTGACCATGGTTTTCAGCCATCAATAGCCCAGCTATGCACTAGGCCCTACCCTCCTAGCTGGTGCTGAGGACTAGCCTGCCTAATCAGCTATCAGGTGCAGGTGGCGGCCCCCCACTCACCAGTCACCTAATGCTTCTACAGCAATGAAGGCATGCATTTTAGAACATCAAGAGTATAATATACTTCTTAAATACAAACCATCCATATTATTAGGAGTCCTGACTGTATCATTCTATGGGGCACTCACTGTTGCAGCTCATGCCCTGTGCTGCACAGCAGTTGTTTTTAAGCTGCTCTAAAAAGCAGTAAGTGGAAAGTCCTATAGTTTGCTCAGGAAATAAAATAAAGTTAAGTTCAACCATACAACTCTGAACTCTTGGTCCTCATTGGGGTCGCTTGTGAAAATTGATCAACATTTTGCAATTCATTTTAAACGGAACACAGTTAGCCAAACACTTATAAATATCTAAAGGCGGCTGAACAGAAAGAGATCAACATAATCCAACCCCAATGCCATCCAGAGTTTAGAACTTATTCTAATTACTAGAAACATAATTCATACATCCAAGAAAATCATGCAACAAAACAAAAGGAGAGGGGAAGTATCATTCATCCGCATCCTATGCAGGGATTAGAAGATTCCATAAAAAAACTGGAACAACGCTTGAATGATTTCAGAACTACAGGCTACTGCTAGAAATAATGAAATCACTATTATGACATCTTTGGGTTCCCACCAAATTTTGGAAATGTTTTGAGACCCTTAGCAAATGATTGATCTAATATTTTTCTAGCTAGTTTGGGCCAATGGCTTCTGAGTGCTGCATATTACGGGACAACAACTTCAGAACTTCACAACGAACACATAGCCCTCCAGCTCACTACTAAGCAAAACCTCCAGCACTTTATCATAAGAGCATAAACTCCTAGCCAATGCAGGGACATTGCACCATTGTCAAAAGGGTTGCAACATGGTTAGATACATCGTCAACTGTGGTTAATGCCTTGTGATAAGAACAGATCAGGTCATTTAGAGGAACTAGAGTCCAAAGCAACTATATGGAGCAGAGCCTGAGCAAGATTAAAATTCACCAAAATCGGTATTAATCAGAAACACAAAGACTACCATACCATCCTATCAGCAGCACGACACCCCTTCAAACCTCAGCATGCAATTCCAGAGAAAGGTAAACAAGACAACCTAAAACCCTAGAGATCAGTGCCTCCTCTATCTATGATCTAATTCGGAATGAGACAATCATCCCAGAACCCAGTAGAACAAGTAGAGATCACCTCTTCTCGCCGCCGGTGTAGTACTCGGGTGGTGGTGCCCACTCATCATCCTCTCCGGAGTCCTCGTCGGACCCCGCACCTCGCTTGCCCCCACCGAGATCGGAGAGCGTCCTCACATTCCCCGCGCCATTCGCACGCCCACCCGCCCTGCTGCCGCTACCGCTCGCGCCCCGCGCGTCGTGGCTCCTCTTCAGCCTCTTCGACGGCCTCCTCCTCTCCTCCGCCGCCGCCGCGGCAGAGGCGAGCGCGGCGTCCTCATCGTCGCCGTCGCCGTCATCCCCGACGTAGTCCTCGTCGTCCTCGTCCTCGTCGCCGCCGCCGCCTGCCACGTAGTCCTCGTCCTCCGAATCCGCGCCGCCTGCGTCTGCGGGAGGGGCCGGGAGCGGGGGCGCCGGATCGGCCGCGCCGGCCTCGGCGCCGGCGTCGCCGTCCGCGGAGTCGTAGAAGGACTGAACCGCGGATTCGAGGGCCCAGTTGTGGCCCTCGAGGAAGAAGGCGGCCTCCGCGGGGGTCGCGGAGGTGATGCCGCAGAAGGACTCCACCAGCGACTGCGCATCCGCCGGCATCGGCGCGCGGCCCGCGTCTCCGGCGGCCATCTCGTCTGCGGCGGCCGCGTGTCGAGCTGGTCTGGCGGCTGGCGTCTGGGGCCGGGGCTTGGGGTTTGGCCGTCTGGTTTTCCCAATTTTTTTCCTGCCCTTTTTGACCTTCTCGGGATGGGGAGAAGAATAGGCTTTAGGCCGAAATGGTTGGGCTTTCTGTAGGCTACTGGGCTCGATAGTTTTACAGGGCTTTTCATTTCGGTAGAGCCATCGAGCCAACCTAACCAGAAACTAGAGCTGTGGTGAACAAAGAAGAAATATGTCAGAATCATGTGAATGTAAAATTTGTGGTGCTAGCATAGATGTCATGGTGTGTTTGGGCCTTGATGGATGAAGATGTTACAGAAATGTTTGCTACACTGAATATCTCTAATTCGAAACAATGGGTATTTCATATGTGTGCCAATATACCCGAAGCAGATGGAAAGCAGGAAGAAAAGCAATACATGAAGGAAATTTTCAAAGCCCTTTAGCAACTATGGCAGCAGACCAGCAGATCGGCTCATCAATGAGTTGCAAATTTCAAATGAAATTCATGAAAGGGGAGGTGTCGTAAGAAGAAAAATGGGGAAGAGCCTCGTAGGTTGATTCCATCCTAAAGGGGTTTGCATAAAATGAATGTTTGCAGAGACGAGGAAAAAATTGTTGCGCTAACATATGAGGAATCTTCGTCATATGAGGCTGAAACAGTGAACCATATTAAAAATCTTCGTATGAGTATGTATGTTATATACTAATAAAAAGAACCCAAGAATCATCACATCCTAAAAAATTTCTCTACGCTTACAACACGAGATTGTAAACCCGCAACGCCAAGCTGCAACCTGCACGCATGGCGCGCGCACCAAAATAGCCATGCAATCCTGCAAACCCCAACAGATACTCTACAACCCCCATTTACATGGCAGGGTGGCCGTGGCATGGGTAATCAACACGCAATTTACAGATGGCATACAAATCGCTACTATACAGACATCCACAACAGGGCCTTACCCATTTCACAGCGATCAAACAAATGCACAACTCATCGATCACCAAAAAAATTGCACCCAAAACTCGTTTCAGCTTCCAAGAACGAACGACCACCTGGACGACGTGTGTATCTGCACCTTCTTCTTCCTTTCCCCTTCAAGAGAAGCCGATTGTCTTGCCGAGCAACCACAGGAACAGCGTCCACTCGAGCATGAATATCGTGTGCAGGTACGACCGGTCCAGCGTGAAGCCGAACACAGTGATCCCGGCTCTGTTGTTCTCCAGGTATGTCACTGCAATGCGCACGAAGCCGGTTGTCAACAACATTTAGGCCAGAAGACGAATGGTGAAGGAAGGAGAGCAATTAAGCCAACAATGGCAGGCTGATTACCTAGCGCCTGCCTCTTCTGGAAGGAGATGACGTGCGCGTGCGGCAGATGGATCTTGGTGTTCTCCAGCAGGTCCTCGTCGTCGCCGGTGTACTCGTCGGACTCCGTGTCGCTGTCACTCGAGGGGTCCTGCTCGATCATGGAGTTCTGGTTGGACCCGGGCTCCCCTTCCTCGTCCTGGACGGGCGCGATGGTGCAGCAGGCGTGCCACTTGGTGGTGTGGCCGGTGAGAGCCTGCGCCTGGTGGGTGATCTTCGCGGCACTGTTCAGGATTATGATGAGCCCGGACATGAGCACGACTGAACATAGCTGGAAAAAAATGTGAAGAAAAACGTTAGAATATCCCCGTTCAGCAAGGAGCAAACGAAAGCGGTAGAAACATTGAACCACTGTTAGGATTTTGAAGCTGTCGTTGAGATAAAATCGTGGTCTTACTCTAATATTGTAACTGTTCTTTTGCCAGTAAACGACGGGATTGTTGTTGAATGAATGCGCACGCATGTGAGTACCAGGAATCCCACTCTTTGACTATGGCATGTTCGAAACGCTCCTAAGCATCTCTTTCAGACAATTGCTATCTTGTCTACCGAGTAAATGACAACCTGTGCTGACTAAATCGCATTTGGTGGCTGCAAAATTCAGGAATGAATAGCTGATTTATATCTACAACAGGGATTCCAAGTTGTATTCATCAGTTGGCTCCCGGTAGCATCAGCATGAATAGCTGTTGTGATGTCAATTACATGCATCCTGGCAGAGGGGTTTTGCCACTTCGGCTCCAGAGATGGAGGAGGACATATCTTTTCAGAATTAAGATCCAGGCACCGGACAAAGACAGATAGCTAGTTGAGCATATCACGTCACACCTCAGCTTTGCTGTTTCTAGCACCACACTATCACTAACTAACTAAAAAGGCTAGGAGGTTACAGTACAACCATCGAGGATTTGCAGTCCAATTCAGCGTTCAGACCACCTGTTTTCTCGATTTGGTTAGGCCCAAATTCTTGACCCCCTCTTGTAGGCAATCCATCAATCAGCTGAATGATTCTATATGCCAATTGCGCTTAATTAAACGTGACACATCGGCAATTATTGGTTCCGTCTAAATTAAGAAAGGAGACGCCGCAAAGTTTTCCTCTCCTCGATCAGGAATTCAGGGTTTGCCGTAAGAACATGAGCGAATTTGGGAATTTAGCAATTGTGTCTAATTAATTGGGTGCAGGGCTTCAAAACAAAAATTGGTCACGGGGTGGAGCAATTAAGCAGTAGAGCGACTCACCGCGAGCTCGCCGGTGGTGAGGAGGTTGTCGACGGAGTCACGTCGCGTGGTGAGGAGCACGGATGCGAACTGGCTGGCGGTGGTGATGAGCAGGGCGGCGACGATGAACTTCCTGAACCTGTGGCTGATGACCTTGAGCTGCCTGCGGATGTCGAGGTGCTCCCTGAGGACGCTGGCGACGCCGGTGCGCCCCTCCTCGACGTCCTCGAGCAGGGACCCCGCGAAGTCCTCGAGCCGGAGCCCCTGGAGGTGGCAGATGAGGCGGAAGAGGACGCAGGTGAGGAGGTAGACCGCGCTGCGGTACATCCACGACGCCATCTCGAGGGAGCACGCGAGGACGTCGCTGAGGACGTCGTTGGCGAAGAAGGGGACGCGGTCGGCGGAGGTGGCGTACCACCAGGCCTTGTACGCGGCCTCGGCGACGAAGCATGGCGCGACGAGGGACGCGAGGAGGCGGAAGGAGAAGGCCAGGCGCGCCGTGTAGTGGAACCGGACGCGGTCGCTCTTGGTGCGGAGCTTGTCGAGGTAGAGCAGGCGGCGGAGGCCGATGCGGCGGAAGGAGGAGGAGAGGCAGAGGAAGCCCGCGGCCGAGGCGGCGGAGAGGGAGAGCTGGACGACCGCGGAGATGGGGCGGCGGGAGGCGCGGAAAGCGAGGAGGAAGTGGGCGGCGGCCGGGACGACGACGGACAGGGCGAGGAAGAGGAGCCAGGAGAGCGCGGACTGGCACGGGCCCGAGTGGTCCATGCACACCCAGCGCAGGCAGGAGCGGAACCAATGGAGCTCGTCGTCGGGGCGCGACGCGCACCGCTCCATCACGCCACGCTTCAGCGCCGACGGGAGCAGAGGCTCCGCCGACGCCACCGCCGCGGCGTTGGAAGCGCTCGGCCGCCGCCCCATGGCTGCGGGCCTGCTGAGGAGGATCGCGCGGCGCTGCTCTGGTCGGGCTCTGTTTCGCTTGTGCGTGGCGTGGCGCGGGTGGTGGTGGCAGAGTCCAAGTGGAATCCGAGAGGGAGGAGAGAGAGTCGGGGGGCGTTATATAATGGTGGCGGTGTGCTGGCTGGGAACGGGGTTGCGTGCGCAGTGCGCTCGGGATCTAGGCATCCGGCGCGGTTGGGATCGCGTGCAGGTGCGTGGCGGGGGGACAGAGGACGGCGGAGGAAGTGGGAGTGGAAGAGTTGGATGCTTCCATTTCCATCCTTCGGCGCCAGAGGAGAGGGCGGGGCGGCGGCGGGTCACAGGGGAAAACGGCGATTTTTACCAGTTTTCTCACGGCAGGACGGGCGGCGAGGGGTTTTGACGTGCAGACGCTGGAGACTCGGCGGCAGCCAGGTCTCGGCTGTCTTGCATTGCGGTACTCTCGCTGACGAGTCTCGCCGGCGCCGCCGTATGGTATTCGTAACCACCGTTTTCAGATAATCAGATTGGTATAGGAGGGTCATATGTTAATATGTTAGTATGCTGGAGTGTTGTGCCTTTGTCTAGACCTGCCCACTTGCATCATTTGGAAGTTGGAACTGGACAAGAAACTAACATGGGTCATACAATACCATATCCTCGAGGAACATGGGCCCAATATACAACAATCTGGAGTACGGTACTGGTTGCCTCTGTCCACGACACGAGACACATCCTTGAATCTACAACGCACAATCGACCCAAGCACCGGCATGGTTCAGTAACTGCAGAAATGAATGGACGTGAAGGACACCAGCAGGCAGCAGCCGGACCAGCCGCTCTCGACCCACTTTTGACACACTTTTGTGCAGGAACCATTCGTGGACAAGTGTCGGAGAAGTGCGCCGGCGTATATCCCACCCGTCTTGACGCGGACACGCCAGCCGGGGCCGGGCGGATCGGCGGCGTCCCGGACAGGGCGTGGTGCGCGGCAGCAGGAGGATCTCGCACAGTCGCACGACTTTTCCCGGTTTCCCCTCCCCACCAGCGCGCGCGTCGCGCTCAGGAGTCGTCGCGGCAAAGGCATGGTGTCGCGTCGCGCGCGTGGCTGACACCCGGCTGGCCGGCCCGTCTCCCGTTCGCCACCGGTCCCTACCGCGGAAAGGGACCGTTCCCCCGCCTGCCCGGCCCGTGTCGCCGCCGCCGCCGCTTGGCCGACGCCAAGGGGAACCCGGCTGATTTTTTCCCTCCTCCTCTTCCCCGGAGCCCGGAGGTGACGCGTTCTTGAACGGTTCGGCGTGGGCCTTTCCAGTGATCTGAAGGGCCCTGCGCGCGGAGGGCGACGGGGAGCGAGATGATGATAGGCCATACTTGCGATCAGGGGTTACGATCTTGACAGGGGTTATGATTACTCGAGCGTTGAGAAATTGTCCCGATCGTGATCGAGTTCGCGTGACTACAGGAGCTTACGAGTTCAGACGTGCCGCGTCTAACTTTTGGAGTTCCATCGAGGACTATTCAAACAGGATCAAACAATGAGTGCCGCGTCCAATCAGTATATTCAGCACTATTCAGTGCTGTGCATGGCACCGACCCTCTGCAGTGTAATCATCACCGAGTGCCGCGATCTTGACCAATGATCACGCACGGGTTTGCGGTGGTGCGCGACGCGAGGATGGCTGTGACTCCACCGCTCACGGTCACGGACGGAGCTGTGGCGGGTCTCGGCGCCGCGAGAACCCCAGCAAATGATTTGCTTATTGCAGGCGGAATCAACGCACGCACGCGCCTCCCCCCACGCTGACGGTGCGCCGCGGAACACGGCCAGCCCCGTGCGATCGATCCACTCACCCGCTCAGCCATCATGTGTGATCCAGCCGGGCTCGGCCGCTCCCCGTTTAAAATTCACATCATCACATGACGCACATCTCACTCGATTTTGTTTCGTTCGAAACAAGAGTTATTTAACTTTTTGTTACCGGAGGCGAGATTTAAAAAACATTGTTACAAACGCAGCCGAATTCTTTGCCATTTTTGCTGAGTTGAGTGACACGCGAGCAGGCCAGCGTGGCGGGGGCACGCGAAAAGACCACGCTGCCCCCCGCTTTATCCTCTTCTCGCTGCTGCTTCTCGCCGTGACGGGAAGGGGATGCATCAGATTGGGAGCGGGATGTACGTGTCCGGCCCGACGCCGGACAGGAGGCGGGAGCGGCGGCTCTCGGCGTACACGGCGGCGTACTCGGACCTGCCTCCGCTTGCGGCGTACTCCGCGGCGCGCGCGCCCAGCGCGGCGGCCTGCCTCCGCCATGGCCTCGCCGCCGGGAGCCGCCGCGTACTCGGGGTCCCCGGACACGATCTCCCCCGACGCCAGGACCAGGCCCTCGGTGGTGGCCAGCATGATGAGGCGCATCACCTCGTCCTGCTTCGCATCCACCGCCTCGCGCCGCGCCAACAGCTGCAGCAGCTCCTCGAACGCCATGGATGGATCAGTAGAGGCGTGCGTGCTTGTGCTGATGATCTGTTGGCATTGGAAGCGTGATACGATCGATGCATCATGAATTCCAGGGCCTGGGGTCGCTTTATATGGATGAAGAACGGAACCAAATTGCCGCGTGCGGGCCTCGTGTTCTCTCGCCTCAGCCGCTCGTCCTCCTCCTCCAGCTTGGCTACCGAGCCGCTCACCCCCGCCGAGGCCGAGCCGTGGGGCGGCGACGAGGAGGCTGGCTCCCCGCCGGAGCTCGTGGGCGCGGACGAGATGGCTCCTAGCAGGTGCTTCTCCCCTTGTCGGAAGCCGTCATTGGCGCCGGCATCCTCCTCGCGCCGGAGATCCGGCCCGCTGCCCTGCCTATCGCCGGCGTCCGGCCCGCTGTCGCAGCTCTCGCACTCGGGGCTCCTCGTTGGCCCGTCCCCGTCCCCAGCACCCTCGCCGGCGAACGGTCCTCGAGGAAGGGGAGCTGGCGGCGTGGCGGTGGCGCCGCCGGAAACTGCGGGCAGCGCCGTGGCGGCGCGTGGGAAGGCCAGGCTGGGCGTCCCGTTCGCGTGCTAAGTGCTGGCGGCCGCGGCCGCGCTCAGCGCCGGCGTGTTCTGCCTCGTGTCGTGGCGGCGGCGGGAGGTCATCGCCGCGGCGGTCGGCGCTGTGGCCGCCGTCAGGGCGGTGTTCGCGTGGAACACGTGGCGGAGGGGCGCCGAGGCGGAGCGGTTCGTCCGGCAGTTCCCTGACACGGACGGCATTTGGCCTGGCGAGCCTTATGTGGATAAGGCGGGGGCAGCGTGGTCTTTTCGCTGCCCCCGCCATGCTGACCTGCTCGCGTGTCAATCCAATGGCAAAGAATTCGGTTACGTTTTGTATGTTTGCAAGCACGTTGCTTACATACTGGTGATGATGGCAAAAAAAAGTTAAATAGCTCCTCGAAAGAAGATGCCCTCCGGAACGCTAACCACTGCCACTTCCAGCGAATCCAGAAGCTGGCTGGCCGCGGCAGCACAAGGTTCCCGACTGCTCGCGACGTGTCGTCACGCGTCGCGGTTTCACTTTCACCCACGCAGTAAAGAAACGGCGGGGGTGTCGTTTTGCCGGTGGCCTGAGGCTTCAGGTTCCGGGGCTCTGAAGTCGACGGCTCGGGAAGTGACAAAACTCCGGGGTGCTGAGTCACACATGATCCACCAGTAAAGAAACGGCAACCTCTTTCTATGCTGGTATTTTTTTAAAGTTCGTGGAATCGTGGCTTCGTGCTCCGTCCCATTCCAGTTCCATTGATCGATCGATTGACGATGAAACACGGAAGCCAGGTCAGACCAGGTGTTTTCTTCTTTTCCCTCTCCCTCTCCCGCTCGTTGGTTGGCTTATCAGGCATGTGCAACATGACTAGATACATTCGTCTACAGCTTTTTTTCTTTTGATAAAACATTCGTCTACAGCTTGGTGCTTATCAGGGGAAGAAGTTGACACCCCCACTGCAAATCCCAAGGGCTGCTTGACACGAACCAGTCAGAACTCAGAACGGCCCCTTTCTCTCAGGCGAAGACAGGCCAAAGAAAGATGCTGGTCAAAGGGAATCATCGGCGAGACTTGTGTCAATAATTGCAATTCTTTTATTTTGGTTAACCGGATCGGTCTGGCTGAAAACCGATTGACTGAGCTGATTCCTAAGGAAAATGAAAATAAAGAAACAATTGACTGGGGAATTATTGGGGGCAGAATATTCTTTTTTGAAACGAGGGGCAGAATATTCTGGGGGTCAATGTGGAGCACTATTCAATAATCAAGACCATTTCCCTGCCCCTTTGGGCGGTCGGTCAGATAGCACAGATAACTCAGTTTGGAGGCAAAGGAGCAGAGCCACATATCAAGGAACAACTGGCTCGGTTTGCGGAGCCAAATTGTGTAGGGCAACTCTTGGTGACACAAAAGGAGGGAATGAACAGTTGGACCGGAGAAAGGGTTCATTTGCTGCTTCCAACTCGAGAAAAGAAATGCAGTGGGGACAGTTTCTGTTTTTATTTCCTTTCCTTTCCTCTTGTTTCCCGGCACAAAGAATTTTACTAACGAAATTTACGAAAATTTGTTTCCTATAGAAATGTTCATGATTCATAAGAGAAAAAAGGTTATAGCACCATAATGCGATTTCCGGTTCTAATGAGACGTCGGAATTATGAGACGGCAAGCACACGCTGACACGCATCTCCAGTTCACAACAACCTCACGCCGTTAAATATCTCTTCAGGTCCCATCAAGCTCGATGGCAACAGTTACGGCTCCCAGGGAGAGGACATCGGCGATTCTCATGAGGCCGTCTGGCTAAACAAAAGGTTCAGGTAGGCAGGGCAGAAGGACACCTGGGCACCGTTGGCTCTTCTGCCGGCTGTAGCGCCAAACTCTCAGATACTGCTTCCTAAGCCCTCTCTAAATTCTGGTTTCTCATGGGAACAACACTGAACACCAATGGAGTAATGGGATTTTCTTCTGGCTTTGGTCGCCTACTCTCCATGGACCAGGCCAACTTAAAAACAGAAGAAAAGAGCCAAAAAAAGAAAAAAAACAGAGTATGTGTATCTGTGCTGAATTGGGCTCATACCTGGCCCAGCCCGAACCTACGGTGTATCAGGCTGGACTGGGCTCTAAATTTATGAACAATAATAAGAAGTTGGTTCAAAACAGGCCTGCCCTAATATGCTCCAGTTCAGAAAGTCAGATCCAATCTGCTCTGCACTATATAGTGACATAACACAAAAGGAAAATTAAACAGCCCCTCCCTTATGGGGGAGCAATAAGCCAATAAACTAAAAGTTTAAAGCCTTCAAACTGGAGCATTTTCCTTCTTGCACCTGGGCAGTGGGTATGGTTTGGGCTACATCTCAGTGTTCAGAACCAAGTGGCAAACAGAAAGGAAATGAGGTTCGAAGTTCAAACCCAATGGTGAGAAGGAAAAATTCATACTTTTGAGATAGTGTGACAAGCTATGAATTTTTTATTTACTTAAGGCAATATATAGCAATCGAATTGGGTAAATGAGACCCTAGCATGGCCCGACAAGCTTCATCTATGAGAGCAGAGACATGTGTGATTCATACAATCATAAACCGAAAGCTGACCTGAAACTATTGCTATTTACTACAGCTCATGATGAAGTGACCTGTAGTATAGGTTTTCAGTGTCAATGGCGCTTGAAAAATTCTACCATGGGCTTGTATATGAGTTGTGGAGCATTGTAACCCATCACAAAGTCACCATGAGCGTAGTCTGGCATGTACAGCACCTCGATGTCATCACTGTCGTGCTGCCTGACCAGAGTCCGCAGGAGGTGCCTGGTGTCTGGGACATCACCCAGGAAATCCTGGCCGCCATGGGTGAGGAACAAGGGGACATGGGGCGGAATGGACGAGAGGTTGTACAGCGGGGGCTCTGGCTGGTTGTAGTGCTTCATGTTCTCCTTCTTGTTTCCGTAGTCGTACTTTCTGATCCCTGCTTTCCTGACCACTTATGACACATAAATTGAGAAAAAGAGAAGTTAGCGCTGCAACTGGGCTTTGGGCAATGGTTCCTTAGTTTCCGATAAAGATTCTTACACTGCGACATGTGAATCATATTTTTCACAGAGCTTGATTGTGGACCATGCTGTAGGAAGATGCACGTAGTCGAAGTATTGAGGCAGCAGTCCGGTCCTTTGGTCACCAGATCAAATTCATTGAAACCACAGTTAATACGATCATGGCCAAGCACCGGGATCACATATATTTTTTTCGGAATTTAATAAAGTGGATGTAACACCGGTACCTGCTACTGCTGAAAATATATCATAACAATCAACTTCAGGGTCGGTGCAGACTTCACCCAACAGTTCTTGTGCAACTGGCCTGTAATGCAGCAGACCATTCGTAGCATCAACAATCAAGTCTTGATCTAACACACTCACAGATAAGATTTGAGATGGGTTACCCAAAATAACAGCACACACTATCTGCACATTTTAAACAAGTCACTGGTAGAATGTTTTTCCCCTTACAGCAAAGGACCCCTGTTAGGCTATTCTACATCATAGTATGCTTCAGCTTCTATGAGCTCATCAGAGAGCTTTTGAGCACACAACTACACATAAATAGTACGTGACTGTGATGAAAAGCAATGTTATTGAATCCCGCGTACTTTATACTCTTCGTAATAAGAAATACAAGAAGTTGTAGCAGAGATACCTACCCAACAGGATTAAACTCATGATAACCCAGCATGTGAATTGTCTGCATGATACAAAAAACAAATATAGTTAAAACATCGAACATGACCATTATAATTAACAATAAGAATAAGGAGGTTTCTACAAGCTTTACTTCTGCAAGGAAGATACGAGCCGCAAGCCATATGAGTCTGGATTTCATCCTATGCAGATAAGCAATTGGGCAGAGTAACACAGCTGATCTCACTATGTCTATTAACTTGTGCTCTGAGAAGGCTGCAAGAATAATCAAGGTTCCCTAGGAAATAGCAAAAGTTTCAGCATCCTCCCAAGAGCCAACCCATTAGTATATTAAATAGGGTCATAAGAATACCAGGGAATGACCGACATAGTGGACTTTCTTGCCTCCTGTTTGATTATAGACAAACTGAAGTACTGCAGGAAGATCATAATCAGCAAGTTGGTCCCATGTCCAGTCCCAGAAATCCTGCAAAGATATGCAAGTATTCTTTTAGTGAAATATATGACATGCAGTTTCTTAATCAAGCTAGAGATGCAAACCGGGTCTTCTGGGGTGAGGGAGGTATGTTTCCGACTAGACTTTGTTCCACGACAGTTGGCAATCCAAACATCATAGCCACTGTCTGCCAAAATGAAGGCAAGTGATTGTTTTGGTGTACTTAGTACCCAACAGAAACCATCCTGTCCAATCAACATATTCATTTTAGTCGCAAACAGAATCCATATAGTATGTGTTATGTTCAACAATGTCCTTACCACCAGCAGCCCATGGAATAGAAGTACTGGTGTCCTATCCTCAGTCGAGTTATCAGCATTAGAAACACCATGTGGGATCCTCTTTAGGCTAAGAATATAGCCATCTTCTGTTGTGACCTGATATTCTTCACATGGATAGCCATAAGCTGCTACTCGTGACTTGCACATACCTAAAGGATGGGGCTGCGGAGGGCACTGATCACCAATATTATTTGTAGAATTCTGGATCCTCCACGAGAGAACACTTTGCAGGTTCAAGGCAATGAAAAAAATCAGGAAACATAGTACATGGAGATTCTGAGCCATCTCAATTGAGAACTACGATTTTTGGCACTAGAACTGATATATCTTCTTGTATCAAGCCAGGATGTAAGCTATAGTTTTGTGTGATTCCAAGAATAGGGGGCGGAGGTTAGCTGCAGGGATGGCCTCTGAATGAAACTGAGCTTCTAGCTTCATCACTAATGGGGAGGAATGCTAATTTATAGAACAGGTTGTGCTATGTACGGGAGTTTAGTTTCTATTTATGCGTTATTTTTCTCTCTCTCAGTCTCACAGATGCATGAGCATGAGATAAAGTATTACAGTAGTTCATGTAATTTTAAGTATTGAATGTAAGATTGCATAACCATGAGCAAATCAGGTGAAACAAACAGAACTAGTTGTCATAATACCAACCATGCAATCTTGATGATCAGAAATGAATATGCATAGATCTCACTTCACAACAATTCTGTGAACCCAAATTCTGTTCATGACCACTAGGAATGTTGTACACGAAAAGGTAACATTCTCTAACATACGTATGGAATCAATTTGCAATTTAGAGACAATAAACAATTAAACATTCAGGTAGCATCAGTGGGGCACGCTATCAGATGCCCCGCATATACGCCAAATTCATCAGTTCAGCATGAGCAAGATATGTAATAATAGTAGTATGCTTACTTGCCAAACAAAAAGGAGAACATCTCTGTTCGGTCTTTAAACAGAAATTACCTTTGCGACTGGGGCGGGCACATTTACGCTGGGGCGGACAATTTTCTTTCCTGCAACTTTGCGAGTAGAGCTGGCAATTGGGCCACCATTTGACATGACCCAAAGCTCGAGGGTTGGCATGGTTAACTTTGAGCCGTATCACGCTTATGATGATGATTGCTGAAATCCGATCCGCTGTCCGGTGCAAGTCGAATCGGCCCACTAAGGCCCATTACGGCTCAGACTATATTAACCAGTTCTGAGTTCTTGACTACTCGATTTTTTTTCCCTCTCCTCGTCGTCAGCTAGCTGTGGCTGTTTCTTCTTTGTCTCTGACGGGGGGGATTCCCGTCGCCATCGACAGTCCGCCCAAACATCGTGATCCGACGTGGCCCAATGACGCCTCGCGGAGCCTTATCCCCTGATCCAAACTCCATCCGCGTGCCGCCGCACACCAAACGAAGCCTCGCCGTGCCGACCCCACCGCTCCCTCGGTCCCTCCCCTCGTTATCACTCGTAGCGTCCGGTGCATCCACAAGTCTTCTAGAGGAAGATAGTAGCAGCAGCAGCAGGAGCCAGCTAGCGAGCAACGAGCGGCAGCCATGGCGTCCACCTCCTGCTTCCTCCTCCAGTCCACCGCTCGCCTCGGCGCCGCCGCCGCCTCGGCGCGCCCCCAGGTGCCGCGGGCCCAGCTCGTCTGCAAGGCGCAGAGGCAGGACGCCGCCGCCGAGAGCGGTGACGCCGCCGCGGTCACCCGCCGCGCCGCGCTCACGCTCCTCGCCGGCGTCGCCGCCGTCGGCGCCAAGGTGAGCCCCGCCGCCGCCGCCTACGGAGAAGCAGGTAACAACACGCGCTTAATGTCTCAGCTCCTGGGTAGCTTGATGGATCTCGGTCGGTTATTGAATCTTGATTGCAATCGCGCTTGCTTGCTTGGTTGCAGCCAACGTGTTCGGGAAGCCCAAGGCGAACACGGACTTCATCGCCTACAGCGGCGACGGGTTCAAGCTGCTGATCCCGTCCAAGTGGAACCCCAGCAAGGAGCGCGAGTTCCCCGGCCAGGTCCTCCGCTACGAGGACAACTTCGACGCCAACAGCAACGTCTCCGTCATGGTCCAGCCCACCACCAAGAAGACCATCACCGAGTTCGGCTCCCCGGAGCAGTTCCTCGCCCAGGTCGACTACCTCCTCGGCAAGCAGGCCTACAGCGGCAAGACTGACTCCGAGGTTTGTTCTAGTTCTACTAGTTCACATGCTGCATCTAATTAATCTCTGATTCATTCGGCGACGGCTATTTACCTGTGCTTGCGCGTGCAGGGCGGGTTCGAGACCGACGCGGTGGCGACAGCCAACATCCTGGAGAGCTCGGCGCCGGTGGTGGACGGGAAGCAGTACTACAGCGTGTCGGTGCTGACGAGGACGGCGGACGGCGACGAGGGCGGCAAGCACCAGCTCATCACGGCCACCGTCTCGGACGGCAAGCTCTACATCTGCAAGGCGCAGGCCGGCGACAAGAGGTGGTTCAAGGGCGCCAGGAAGGGCGTCGAGAAGGCGGCCAGCTCCTTCAGCGTCGCATAAGCATTCTTTTCCTTGGTTTTCAGGGGTGCACCGTGTGTACGCAGATAGAGAGGTTGGGCTGGGCATGCATGTGTGCTCCTTTGATTGTACATGAGAACAAAGGCCAAGGAGAGCAAGGATTCATTTCTGCTCTCATCCACGATGTCTAAGAACTCTTAGTATCTTAATGCTTCGTTTTTGTATCTTGCTGTGAGCTCTAGGTAGGGGGTGCGTCATCATATACCAGTACTTCTTTCCATCATCTAAAAGTAGATACTAGTGCTTCAAGTTTTTCCGGGGGGATTTCGATTCTCCTCCACATTCATTTTACATGCTAGAAAACCTAGTTGAAGGCCCTGCTTAGCACAGATTATTTTCTAGCTTTCTCACTGATTCAGCCGAAGCTCTATCAAACGGCAGGATTCTTCAGTCGATTATCACTTATCAGTAAGCAGAATCCAAGAATGTACTGAATAAGCACAATGTTGGCTTTTCGCCAGCTTTTCCGGAAATGAAGATTATACACAATCACAAGCTTTTGTGACCAAGACGACCTTTATGTTTTGGATCTAGATCAACACCACACTAAAGTTTAACTACCAAAATTGGGATTGATTTAGGTGGATGCTTTTGCTCTATGCCTAGAGCATGAATCCCCCCAGATTCCAACATAAACAAATAAAGGACTATACCCTCGAGCTTTCTAGTCTTTTGAAGGATGTGTATACACTCCAGTGTCCCTACCGTTCAGATTACTAGGGAAAAAGGTACAAAAAAAAAGTTGGAAGGATGTGTATACACTCCAGTGTCCCTACCGTTCAGATTACTAGGGGGAAAAGGCAAAAAAAAAAGTTAGCACCCTTTATTGTTCCTACATTTCTAAAACTAGGCTTTTGAAGGATGTGTATACACTCCAGTGTCCCTACCATTCAGATTACTAGGGGAAAAGGCAAAAAAAAAAGTTGGTACCCTTTATTGTTCCTACATTTCTAAAACCATGTCCTATATGGCCATAAACTTTTGAAATGATGATATTACTAAGGAATGAGTAATAAGATTTTTAGAGAATTTTTAGTTTGATGCCGAGTAGTGATAGGTGTGCTCGTCGGGAGCCATTAGATAGGGCGGCACATAAGCAACAAAGCGGAGGGCTCTTTGGAAATTGTCACAAGAGGTTCCTTCAAATTGCCAAGGATTGTCGTCACGGTAGCTTCATCTCCAATCTTGATTTCAGTGGGATTCAATTGTTCACAAAACTAGTGGAGTTTAGATAAAAGAAAAGGGTTATAATTGGAGAAGTTGATATTGTACTAGCTTGTAAAAATTTCAAGATCAAACATGACTTTGTCAACAATATATGAAATTGACAAACTAAAAAGATCAAACACGGGTAGTTATTTCTTCTTATTCTTTAAGAAACAAAGAAAAAGGACTAAATTTAGTGTTTTCATGTTATTTTCACACATTACGTCATATTGAATGAAAGGGATATTGATCTTGTTTCAGGGGTGAAAAACACAAGAAAGCCATGAAACTCATTCTTCGCTTAACATGACATTGAATGCATTATATTAACAAGGACATTCTGGAGCGATAATGTAGACATCTTGCCTTGGGAAGTTAATAATGATCATGCAATCATAACATAAGGACACCACGGTCCGTAACATATATTTTTTTTTGCAAACGTGGTGAGCACATATTTTATTAACAGGAAGAGAATTACAGCGTAGCTTCGAGAGAACCCTCAAAACGCAAAGTTACAAAATTACGGTGTAAATGACCTTGGAACATGAGGTACTAGCTGGGTTGGGCCTTGGCCCATTTTGCTGGTGATGTTGATGGCCAAGAAAATAAAAAAGGAGGGAAGAGAGGGGAGTTTGGGCTGGGTCGGGATTGGGTTAATTTTAGTTTTAGATACATTGTCATCCTGGCACGTGAGGGGCGAGCAGCGGGACGAGGGCAGGGCAGTGGCGCGGTCGGAGGTGGGCGGTCGGCGGGCGGTAGGCGAGCGATGGCCGGCGCGAGCGAAGGCGGACAGAGGCGGGCGGGCGTGGGCGGACGGCGCGCGGGTGCATTTTTTTATTTTTTTGAAACTTTTTAGTCCCAGTTGGTGGATGACTTGGGACTAAAGGACACCCCCTTTTATCTCAAATAGTTAGTCCCGGTTGGATTTTCAGGATCTATAGCCCTATCCAACCGGGACTAAAGGTACGTTTTCCACTGGTGCGGGTAATTCAAATAGAAGGTCTGTTTTCCACCGGTGCGGGTAATTCAAATAGTTTGAAGGGAGGGAGAGAAATAAAGGAATATTGAAAAAACAATGGAACGGATATAATTCCAATAGGTCATTCTCTCATCTATTGGAGATTTGCACACAAGCCCTCATTAGGTTTGTGGAAACCAAAAGGAACATCAAAGGATGGTTTAATTTTCTATTGGAATGTTTCAACTTTCACCGTTTGATCCAACTCTTTTCCATTCCTCAGTGAGGGTTCACTTCTGGACTTTTCACCAGAAAGTATGCATAGAGTCCGATATAAATGAAGCAGATAATCATTGGTTCTCTCTCTAAGAACAAACCGTCTCCCTTTCTTGTTCGAATTTCTCATATTTCATCTGCTCTTCTTGCCAAAGAAAGAAAAGCTAGTAACTTTGTTTTTTAAGAAGAAGAAGAAAAGCTAGCAACTGCTGCCAAATAAAAAGCTGCTAAAACACCATGAAGATATTGTGTGGAATAATTGGCTGCTAAAAGGTCAAATAAAACCCTGCTAAAATGCAATGAAGAAGATATTGTGTGGAAAAATGGCTGGTAAAAAGCCAAATAAAAAGTCGCTAAAATGCAATGAAGAAGATATTGCGTGGAAAAAAAAATGACTGCTAATAAAAAACATAGGGCTATGGTACTAGCACACGAAAATGAACATGCTAAGATAATGGTATGCAGTTAGCTTTTTTCCCTTTTGTTTTTTGACTGCGAATGTGTGTTTATGTTTGCAATTAGTTTTTTTTGTACGCAGATATAGGGAAACTGAAATGAAGTTACAACTAGTTTCATATTCAGGAGACCAACATAAGTCTAGGCAAACAGAAGCATACATTATGGATAGATAGAAGATAAAGATAACATATTGTAACTTTTCATGGTCAGATGACCATCAGAAATCCAGGTAAATAGGAGCATACATTACATATAAATACTTCCTCCGTCCCAAATTACTGTTCGTTTTGACTTTTCTAGGTACATATATTTTGCTATGCATCTAGATATATGTTATGTCTATATACGATAAGCTATGTACCTGAAAAGCGGAGGGAGTACTAAATAGGATAACATGCATGTCATCAAAGGAACCGAATAGAAATTGCAACCGCTGTGCCCGCAGTCAACAGTCACGCTCGTCCCCTTCACCATGGCACACGGGCACTGCCTCCTTAGTCCTTACCACGCCCAGCCGAACATAGGCACAGCAGATGAGGACGTGCCGTCGACGTCAATGAAGTTGTCCCCAACCACGTACTACCAGGCTCGATGGCCATAGCCAGCGGGTTGGGCAGCTCGCAGCGGTTTGGTACGGGCGCGGCAGCCAAGCCGAGCTCTGTGCTGCTCAGTGCGCTGCTCGACGGAGTGTTGGGCATTGGCTCGTTGAGATCGAGTACGCCCGACACAAAAGGCAGGATGTAGAGTCCGCCACCAATGGCGATGGAACTTGGATGGTACGAGAGCCGCATGACCGGTGGCGCTACCATGCCCTGGAAGGGGAACGCTGGTGGTGCGGTGCGCTGCCGGGTGGCGCAGGTGCCCATCAGCGAATGAGCGGCACCTGACACCGAGGTGCCGGTTGCTGCTGGCGCACAGGCTCCGGAGCACGCCTCACCCGCGTGAGATCCGCCGCGACAACCTCCTTCACCGCCGGCCGCGGCGAGTGTCGGTGTTTTAGACCGGCAACCCGCCTAGGGGTACCCTAGGTGATCTTTTATGCGGTAAGGGTCGTTGAGAATCAAGGAATCAATGGTGACGCAAGGAACACGATTTAGACAGGTTCGGACCGCTAGATCGCGTAATACCCTACGTCCTGTGTGTTGGTTTGTATTGATCTTGGGGATTGATAAATTGGAGTTGTCCTGAGGGGGGTCCCTGCCCGGCCTTATATACGCAAGAGGGCAGGGTTACAAGTTTGAGTCCTAGTCGGGTACTATTACAGAGTTCTACTCGGTATTGGCCCGAGTAGTTTTCCATAAACATACAAGACTAGTCCGAGAAGGATACGCCTATCCTTGTTCTGATCTTTTTCGAGTACGTCCCTTAGTGGGCCGTCCAACAAGTTGAGCTGTGGCTGCGTTATCCTTATCTTGAGGCATCAATATCGTTAAAAGGTTGATTGAAGCGATAGCCGCGAGTGGAGTATTGTGCTCCTGAGCCTAGACTGCGTTGAAAGCCCGTTCAAGATTTGTAATAGGAATATTTGTAGCCATCGACTGTCGTCGCTCAGCTCGAGTGGCATTGCGCGCCCTTCGTTGGTTGCGTTGTTCGGAAGTTTCATTGTGAGGGGCGTCAGCTGTAGACTCATTTTCAGAGATGTAGTCGACTTGTGCTAATCGCCTGGGGGTTCTGTTCTGGCTAGTACCCGGGATGTTATTCTGAGTAATAACAAGTACCTCCCTGTCCGGGTAGTAGCTTCCGGAGCTTGATGTTGCAATCTCTGTGTAACTTTCTTCGCGGTTGGAAGTGAGTGGAACACCTTCTTGAAATGGTAGGTTGTCTATATGGGCGACAAGGTGTGAGTCGTAGTCACGGTCGAGAAGAGATGGTCGCAATCTCGGCCAGTGGACGAATCTGTCTTGAGATGTCGAAGTTATTACCAACCCTTGGGCTGGACCAGATAATGATATCTCTGGTGAGTAGGATGAGTCGGAGTCAACATCTTCATGCCTGAGGTCGACTCGGGTTTGAGCAAGAAAACTTTGGTGGACTTTGGTTGCGTTGCGGAGTTCGTGCGGGAACCGCGTTGAAGTCGAAACCGATTTGGATGCTGACTGGGGCCGTCGAATCCGAGGTGAGTCCGACCCTAAATCCTGGGGTCGGCGGAGCCCGACCCTTTGGAAGAGTAGCTCCGCCTCGCCTGACCCCGAGTGAGGCTCCGCTTCGCCCGACCCTGAGTCCTGGGGTCGGCGGAGCCCGACCCTTTGGAAGAGTAGCTCCGCCTCGCCCGACCCCGAGTGAGGCTCCGCTTCGCCCGACCCTGAGTCCTGGGGTCGGCGGAGCCCGACCCTTTGGAAGGGTAGCTCCGCCTTGCCCGACCCCGAGTGAGGCTTCGCTTCGCCCGACCCTGAGTCCTGGGGTCGGTGGAGCCCGACCCTTTGGAAGAGTAGCTCCGCCTTGCCCGACCCCGAGTGAGGCTTCACTTCGCCCGACCCTGAGTCCTGGGGTCGGCGGAGCCCGACCCTTGAGCGGGGAAACGGAGTAGTCCGAGGGGAAGTCAGATCCGACGCGTAGTCAAACTCGAACTCGTTGACTTTGAAATCTTGATTTTTTCTGGTCAAATCTTCTAGTTTCTTCTTGTGAATGTTGACGATCTGGCGCCGGAACGATCCCGAGCCTTCGGCGACGCAAAGCTAGGATCCAAAAACAAAGGTGGCACCGGCTTCGATGAAGAAGACGGGCCTGATGATGACTTTCACCATTGAGTTCACGCTGAGAAACTCGACGAGCGCCCCTACCTGGCGCGCCAGCTGTCGGTGTTTTAGACCGGCAACCAGCCTAGGGGGTACCCTAGGTGGTCTTTTATGCGGTAAGGGTCGTCGAGAATCAAGGAATCAATGGTGACGTAAGGAACACGATTTAGATAGGTTCGGACCGCTAGATCGCGTAATACCCTACATCCTGTGTGTTAGTTTGTATTGATCTTGGGGATTGATAAATTGGAGTTGTCCTGAGGGGGGTCCCTGCCCGGCCTTATATACGCAGGAGGGCAGGGTTACAAGTCTGAGTCCTAGTCGGGTACTATTACAGAGTTCTACTCGGTATTGGCCCGAGTAGTTTTTCATAAACATACAAGACTAGTCCGAGAAGGATACGCCTATCCTTGTTCTGATATTGTCCGAGTACGTCCCTTAGTGGGCCGTCCAAGGCCTACTCGTGGGCCTGGGGAGTATGCCCGACAAGCCCCCGAGTACTTTGTAGTCGTGCGCCATAGTCTTGGGCACTGCAGGCACTACCCGAGTAGTTTTGCAAACTGAAGTGCTCGAGTACTATCACGTGGCTGGAAGGTACTCTTTCTGCAGCTTCGAGTTGTCTCTGTTCCTGAGTAATTTTATATGGTAGTGCGATGTCAATCGCACTCCATATGGAGTAGCCCCCGAGCCTTAGTTTGAGTCGAAGAGTCAGGCTTAGGGTCAAACCAGCTTTTGTCCATTTTACCCTTGGAGATCTTGGGAAAAGAAAAAACGGATCAACGGATACGGTACCCGCAGCCCCCGAGCACTTAGGCGATTTCTGTCGTTGAAGTGGTCAGCAGTCCGTTGAATAGAGTAGCCGTTGGGTGTTTTAAGGCGATTAATACGCGATTAATCTGTCCGATGCGCAACTGACTTGTGGAAACCGGAGCTGGCGGAGATAAAACTGGAAGGTCCCCTTTCGGTTGCTGTTACGCCGTACGGTAGTCAAATCGCTTTTTCCTCCTCCTCTGCGCCTTCGCTCGGTGTTTCGCCGCCACCAGTGCCGCCGCCTCCACCATTGCCGCTTTTTGAGATAGATCCAAGTGGGAGCCCCTTCTTAACTTGAGGCTGAGTCCATCGAATGCGCACCAAGAAGATGGGCAAGAAACCCGAGAAGATCCAAGGCAAGGCTCCGGTGATGGGCAAGGTCAAATCCAAGAAGGGGAAGGAGTTGGTGCTGCCGGCGCCGAAGGTGGGCCGACGAACCAAACTGCACCGCCGCCACCTGGGGTAGCTTGGCGACACTCGGTGATGAAGGAGGAAGCTGTCCAAGCGCTAGTTGATGCCAAGCTCCTTCAGCCGAAGGAGATCCTTGAGTGGCGTCCCACATTTCCCAATGCGTGGCAGTTTGAGGAACATCCTGCCGAGACGGTGATGCTTGCTCATTTTGTGGAAAGGGGACTGGCGGTGCCCACCTCCGACTTCTTCAGAGGTATTCTCGAGTACTACAAACTTCAGCTTGTCTAGTTGAATCCCAATGGTGTACTGCACATGTCTATATTTATACATCTGTGCGAAGTTTATCTGGGAGTACCTCCAAGTCTCGAGTTGTTTAGGAAGCTGTTCCATTGCAAGCCTCAGCCAAGTGCCCAGCGGACGGGAGTCTTTGGAGGCGCCGGGTTCCAACTCAGGAACTCGGGCGCGTATATTGAGTACAACCTGACCGACTCTCATGGGGAGTGGAAGAAAAGGTGGTTCTATATCGGTAACTATGAACCCCGCTTGCCTGTGGTGACTGGTCACGCGCCCAAGCATGCAGAGAACTGGGTGAGCGAGCCCGAGGACACCCCTGAGCTCGATCACCTAATGCAGCAGATCACCGAGTTGAAGGCACTCGGTTTGACTGGGATCAACGTGGCAGCCAGCTTCCTAAAGAGAAGGGTCCAGCCACTTCAAAAACATGCTCACTTGGGAAGTGAGTACGTAGGTCTGAAGGATCCGTCGTGTATGTCTGATGAGGACATATCTGATGATGACGTAGAGGCACTGCTGGCTAAGTTTTTTAGGAACTATCAGGGAGTACCAGTAATCCCTGCAGCCCTTCATCAGTATGATGCCTGGTATGAGCCAGAAGTGGTAAGTATTTTCCTCCTGACTTGTTCTTCTTTGACTTGCTCTTCTTGTTGCTGATACCGATTTGTTGTTTGAAGTCCCGAGTTCTTGCCGGCTAGTTGGCGCAGTCGGAAGAAGAGTCGGAAGCTGTCGTCGAGAAGTCGGAGGACGAGCCTTCTCCTCCTGTTAAGAGACGTAGAGTAGTCCGCAAGATGTCTGCGGCTAAGTCTGCTTCAACCCCTGAGAAGTCTCGGGGTACCAAGGTATGTAGTCGGTAACTTGTGTGTTACTGATGAACTTGAAATTCGTTATTGATGTGGTGAATCTTGTTTTTGGTTCGTAAAGGCTGTAGATACGGTGCTTGGTGAAAATGAGGCTGTTTCTGATGAAATGGCCGTGTCCGACTCAGAAGTCGGTGATGCGGCTGTTGACACGATGCCAGAGAGGGTGCCATCAACAGAAACTGTGGTAGCCCCCGAGTTAACCGCGCCAACTCCATCGGCTGCCATGCCGCCCATTGCTGACCAGGCGGTCCTGGGGCTGCCTGCAGGAGTAGCGGGTACAACGAAGGAGGTGTCACCAGTACTTGCTACTGGTACCTTGCTGTCTAATGTGATCGCCAGTGGTAAGCGTTGTCCCTTCCGATTGTATTCATTTGAGTAGTACTGTAGTCTTGACTTCGGTTTTGTAGGTCTTGGTGAGAAGACGGTGCCGGCGGCTGTTCCCGCGGCTCCTAGTACTCGGCCGCCTGTCGCCGAGAAGAAGCGTGTCCGACTGCCGCCACGTTTAACCCGGTGAGCTTTCTTGTCTGTTTGAAAGACGTTGGGTTGTCTTAAAATTATGTAATGACGCTTTTTGGTGCAGAGATGCAGAGGATATTATCCCTGTAGAGACAGGGGTAGTACCGAATCCCTCGGCTACAATATCTGTTCCCTTGGAGGATTTGACTATTGAAGAGGTATCCGAGGTTGACGCCGGTCGTCTTGGAGCTACTATGTCGATGCTTCAAGACGTAATTCGTTTGGTGGAGGTTCCCGCCGCTGCGTCAGGTTCAGGAGGCGCTGCTTTACCATCATCTACTGGCAGATCGCTGGCCATAGTAGATGTTGGAAAAGCCAAACAAGTGACTGCTCCAGGTAAGTGCCTGTAGTCTGTTTATTGTAGTCGTAGTCGATAGCTGACATGCTAAATGTTGTAGGTGCTACTCTGGGTACGATTCCTCATCTTGTGGAGAGTACCCAAAAACCAGTACTTAGCCTGCCTTCTTACTTGGAGTTCCAGAGGGCCATCGATGTTTTTCGAGGCTTCCAGGTAGATTTTCCTGTTGATGTTGTTGCATGACCCGAGTTGCTGTGAGGCTTAAAACTCACCATACCCTACTTGGATGTTTTCAGGAAAGAAGCCATCAGTTGGAGCAGGAATGTGCCCAACTGACAGAAGCTCTTTGGGTGCATGAAGTCAGGGCGAAGTCCTTTGCCGTGGAACGCGCGGATCACGCGGTTCTGCAGGAAAAACTGGAGAGCCGCTACGAGTCCTTGAACAAGAAGTATCAAGGTAAGCATTGCGACTACTTTGGGTGTGTCCAACTGTAATTGGCTGTGGCCTGAGTTCTTTGCTTTGTAGAGCTCAAGAAGCAGGAAGCGGCTGCAAGGAGCCAAGTTATCGATTGGAGGAACGCTCATGACCGAGTGGCAGATGAAGCCGAACATCTTCGGGCCGCGCTCACGGAAGCACAGGCTACTTGCGAGCATCAGCGGGACCGAAAGATGCAGAATGGCGTGATGCTTGCCATGGCCATGGTGGCATGCAGAGATCATGCCCAGACCTTGGGAACACTTTGGGGCGAACTCCGAGAGCTGTCTGGAGCGGCCGAAGACTTGGTGAATGCCATAGCCCCCGTGGAGGAAGGCGCAGGACCGCAATTGCTAGTAGAGCGACTAAGGGCTGCCCCGAGTAAAGTGGCGGGACTTTGCAAGACTGTTTGCAAACAGGTTCTTGCGGTTGTGAAGTCCTACTACCCGAGGGCAGACTTGGCGGCAGCTGGTGATGGCGTGGCTCGCAACTGCACAGAGGAGGCTTATGCGCAGTACCTCGAGGAGGCGGAGCCTATTGCATCCAAGATGTCGGAGTTTGTCTCCTTAGAAGAGCTTTGAGCTGTTTGTGTACTCTTGTATTCGAGTACATTGATATTTTGAAATGCCAAGCCTTTGAATTTTTTGTGTCGTTGTCTTGCGAAGAGTAGTTTTTACTCCATTTTGTCGAATCCCGAAGTATTGCAACTTGGCTGGGCCCAACTCTCTGGGGAGGGGATTCGTCTCGCTCGACCTTGTGTTTTGGGGTGGCTAAGCCTGACCTCGTCGAGGGTGAAAACTCCACCTCGCCCGACCCTGAGGTCGGAGTAGTCGAAGCCCCCGACATGTGGGCCATGCTTGGCTTGTAGTAGTCCCGAGTGTCGAGTAGTCGTAATGCTGTTTGAGTACTCGTCTTTTGAGGGACAGGTATACTGTACTCCTTTGTCCTTTGTGGATGCACGGGTGTACTGCATTCTTTTGTTTGGTGTGGCATAAGTGCGGTCACGTGGGCAGAGTCAGGAGTTGTCAGACTTATTGGTCATGGGTGTGCAGTAACTCTTGGGCCGGTGGTAGTTGTGGCTTTCGGCTATAAATAGGGCCATCTGGTGGGCGAACCAACTCAAGTTCCTGAGTAGCGATGGACTGCCTTCGGTTGCTTCTGTTTGAGTGTAGAGAGCCATCAAATAATGCACCGGTGCTAGAAGATTCCTCGTAGGTTGAGGCCACCTTCGCTCCACGGACTCCTACGCTCGTAGGGATAGCCGCGATGCTAGAAGAATCCTCGTAGGAGGTTTCGTCGCACGCCTCATCTTGCAGCTCGTGATCCAGTGGAGTACGCGCTGGAACTCACGAGTGATGGGTGATGAGTGCCGCGGTCTTTATCCCGCTCTGAAAGAGGTGGAGGTGCGGCCGTAGAGTAGATTGGCTCCGCAAGGCTAGCAAAAGAGCAGCCTTGGTTCCCTCTAGGCGCATCATGCCGGATTTGGCGTTGCCGCTGTCAAGGCAGTGGCGCAGTTGGAGTTCCTGGCGTTGCTTTGGGTAGGGTACCTGGGCATGGCTGTGTTTTGCGCAGCTTCCTTGTGTGTGAGCCCTTATCGTGGTCGGCGGACCTGAGTGGCCTTGTGATATAGTAAAAGCCTGAGGCTTAAATGCAGCCCGCCAGTAGGCAGTTGCTTGTAGTCTTCGTGTAAGCCGAGTCCTTGTACTTGTATGTAACATGATGTACTCTTGTTTCAGTAGAGATTAATACGAAGAGATTTGTACCGGGGCGATGATCCTTGTGGTAGAGAACTCATGTTGAAGTTATCTTGAAGTTAGTAGTCAGGCAGTTGGCCCGAGTAGCGGCCTTGAAGCGACTACTCGGGTGCTGCTATGGGTAGTAGCGACAGAGATGTTCGATATTCCAAGAATTTGGCACTTGTTCTCCTGAGAGCTCATGGAGCCTGTAAGATCCAGGTCCTGTAACCTTTGATACGATGTAAGGACCTTCCTATGGTGAATTGAGTTTATGTAATCCTGACGTGTCTTGAATACGTTTAAGGACCATATCGCCCGAGTTGAAAGATATTTCCTTGACATTGCGGTCGTGATAACGCCTTAAACCGTCAAGGTATCTGGCAGATTGCACTAGTGCTGCACATCTTATTTCTTCCAAACTGTCTATATCCGTTCGCCACGTTTCTATTGCAAGTTTTTCATCGTAGTGCTCAACGGATGGTGATTGCCACATTATATCGGCGGGTAATATGGCTTCCGAGCCATATACCAGAAAATAGGGTGATAGTCCCGTAGTCTTGCATGGTTGGGTATGTAGGCCCCACAAGGTATTGGGTAACTCTTTGAGCCATCGGTCGCCTTTGGTGTTGCCGACGTCATGTAGTCGTTTCTTCAGAGCATCGAGTATCATGCCATTAGCACGCTCGACTTGACCGTTGGCTCGCGGATGAGCAACCGAGACATAGCGGACGTCGATGCCGCTGTTCTCGCAATATTCCCAAAAGTCGTGATTATTGAAGTTTGACCCGAGATCTGTGATAATCCTGTTGGGAAAACCATAGCGGTGTACGATTTCATCCAAGAAGTCAAGGACTCGGTCTGCCTTGGGGCAAGTGACCGGTTTGACCTCGATCCATTTGGTGAACTTGTCGCTTGCCACGAGTACTCTGTTGAATCCTCCTGGCGCAGTTGGTAACGGGCCAATCATGTCAAGCCCCCAGCAGGTAAATGGCCATGTTGGAGGTATTGTGACTAGCTTGTAGGCCGACACGTGTTGCTGTTTTGTGAAGAATTGACAAACTTTGCATTTCTGAACCAGTTGTTTGGCGTCAGCCAAAGCCATTGGCTAGTAGAAGCCCGCTCTGAAAGCCTTGCCAACTAGTGTCCTTGAAGATGCGTGGTTGCCGCAGATTCTCTGTGAATCTCTTCTAGGATTTCTTGGCCATCTTCTCTGGTGATGCACTTCATGAGTACTCCAGATGATGCACCTTTCCTGTAGAGCTTGTCTCCGACTAGAACGTAATTCTTTACGCGTTGGGAGATTTGCTCAGCTTTATTCCTGTCGGATGGTAGCTGGTGATCTTTGATGTAGTTGATGAAGGGTGTCGTCCAGTCGACCTCTATCATCATGATTTCTTGGGAGACGTCAGTAGTCGGGACTACTGGCAGTGTGACCTGTTCAGGTATGGACGGCTTGCGTAGTTCATGTACGAAAATTCCTGCTGTAACTTCTGCACGAGTTGAGCCCATTTTGGATAAAACGTCGGCGGCAACGTTGTTGTCGCGGACGATGTGATGGAACTCCAAGCCGGAGAATTTGTTTTCCAGTTTACGGACTTCTTTGCAATAAGCGTCCATGTTGTCCTTGTTTCGGTCCCACTCGTCATTGACTTGGTTTATGACGACGAGGGAGTCACCGTACACCAGTAGTCGTTTGATGTCGAGGGAGATTGCGAGGTGAAGGCCGTGTAGCAGTGCTTTGTACTCGGCTTCGTTATTAGATACTTCCCAGAATATCTGCAGCACGTACTTGAGTTGGTCTCCCTTGGGGGAGATGAGTAAGATGCCTGCGCCGGCTCCTTCAAGTTTGAGGGATCCGTCGAAGTACATTACCCAATGTTCTGGTCGTTCGACTGGAGTTGGAACTTGATTTTCGGTCCACTCAGCTATGAAGTCGACCAAAACCTGAGACTTGATGGCTGTCCTTGGCTTGAAGTTCAAAGTGAGAGCACCGAGTTCAACTGCCCATTTGGAGATTCTACCCGTGGCATCTCTGTTATGGAGAATTTCGCCGAGCGGGAAGTCGGAGATGACCGTGATGTTGTGCTCTTGGAAATAATGGCGCAGCTTCCGGGAGGTGAGCAGAATAGTGTATAGTAGCTTTTGTATCGGTGAATACCGAGTTTTGGAGTCCGAGAATACTTCGCTGACGAAGTAGACAGGTTGTTGGACCTTGTAAGCGTGGCCCGGTTCAGACCGTTCGACTACTATTGCCGTGCTGACGACATGAGTAGTAGCGGAGATGTATAGGAGCAAGTCTTCGTTCGGCGAGGGAGCGGTGAGTACAGGAGGCTTTAACAGAAAGTCTTTGAGTTGTGTTAATGCCTTATCTGCCTCTTCCGTCCATTTGAACTTGTCCTGGTGTTTGAGAAGCTTGAAGAAGGGTAGTGCCCGTTCTCCAAGTCTGAAGATGAACCGGTTGAGAGCGGCCATGCAGCATGTGAGTTTCTGCACATCCTTAATGCTGGCTGGTGCCTGCATGTTTGTGATGGTAGATATCTTCTCTGGGTTGGCCTCAATGCCGCGATGGCTAATGATGAACCCGAGTAGTTTGCCGGAAGGTACTCCAAAGACACACTTAGTAGGATTGAGTTTCCATCGGAAAGCACGGAGACTGGAGAAAGTTTCCTCCAAGTCAGCAATGAGTTCCTCCCGGTTCCTTGTTTTGACGATGACGTCGTCGACATAAGCTTCGACATTGCGATGAAGTTGTTTTTCAAAGCACATCTGTATGGCCCTTTGATAAGTTGCTCCTGCGTTCTTTAGTCTGAAGGATATTGTTTTGTAGCAGAAAGCTCCAAAGGGCGTGATGAATGCTGTTTTGGCTTGATCTTACTCTTTGAGACTTATCTGATGATAGCCGGAGTAGCAATCGAGGAAGCATAGCAAGGCGCACCCGGCGGTGGAGTCAACCACTTGATCAATCTTGGGTAGCCCAAAAGGATCTTTCGGGCAGTGTTTGTTGAGGTTGGTGTAGTCGACACATATTCTCCATTCGTTGTTTTTCTTATGAACGAGCACAGGATTGGCGAGCCAGTCATGATGGAAGACTTCCTTGATGAATCCTGCCGTGAGTAGCTTGGCTAACTCTTTTTTGATTGCTTCTCATCTGTCCTGAGCGAACCGGCGTAGCCGTTGCTGTTTTGGAGTAGCTTTGGGATCGACGTTGAGGGAATGCTCGATCAGTTCCTTGGGCACACCTGGCATGTCAGCTGGCTTCCAAGCGAAGATATCATGGTTAGCCTGAAGGAAACTGACGAGCGCAAATTCCTATTTAGGATCTAGCCCTGTTCCGATCAGGGCTGTCTTGGAAGGATCACCGGTCTGGAGGTCGACTGACTTGAAGTCTTGCTCACTGGCAGGTTTCACTTTCATGGATCCCGACTTGATTTCCGGGATCTCAAGTTCAGTTGGATGAAGCTTTTTTGAGGCTATGAAGATTTGCTGCATGGGACTAGGAGATTGAGTAGTCGCAGCAATTTCCACGGCTTCGGTGTCGCATTCGTAGGATCTCCGGAGATCTCCTCGTAGCGTGAGCTCTCCTTTAGGACCTGGCATTTTGAGTACCAGGTAGACATAATGTGGTATGGCCATAAACTTGGCTAGTGCTGGCCGTCCGAGTATGGCGTGATAAGATGTCTCGAAGTCGGCGACCTCGAATCTGATGTACTCGGTGCGGTAATGTTCCTTAGTTCCGAAGGTGACTGGAAGGACAACTTGTCCCAGTGGTATGGCCGCGTTTCCGGGCACAATGCCGTAGAAAGGTGAATCCGTTGGGGTAAGCATTTCAGTGATGTCGAGGCACATTTTCCTTAATGTTTTGGCGAAGATAACGTTGAGGCCACTCCCGCCGTCGATGAGTACTTTTGTTAACTTTGAACCTGCCACGACTGGATCCAGGACTAGTGGAAAACGGCCTGGTTCTGAAAATTTTGTCCATTGATCTTTTCTGCTGAAAGAAATTGGAACTTCCGACCACTTTAGCGATGTGGGGTCCGTCGGCTCGATGGCCATGATCTTCCTGAGTACAAGTTTGTTAGCTCGCTTGGATGCAGTGCCAGGAATGCCGCCAAAAATGACGTTGACGGTTTTTGAAGCTGGTTGGAAATCGCCATCCTCATCTTCGTCATTGCGGGCTTTGTTTTTACCCTTATCTCTGTTTTTGGCGTACTCTTCAGGAGTTGGTGGTACGGGTAAGTCTTGCATGACTCGGCACATGCTGTAACAGTCTATTGCGGAGTGCTTGCTAGTCGGGTGCCATGGGCACTGCTTTTTGAGTAGCTCCGTGAAGGTTGGTCCTTCGTCGTTTCTGCGATGTCCCTTTTTTCCGGAGCTGGTCATGGCGGCAACGGTGTTGTCGGGTTTCCTTTTGCGATTGTGGTTACCCGGATAGGAGTTCAGAGCATCGTTATGCTGAGTTTTATCTGTTTCATTGTTGTGGATGTTGTCGCATCCGCGGTTACGGTGGGAACCGAACCGTTCATGTTCTTTTTCCTCTTCATCGGCCCGCTGTTGCACCATGAGTTTGAGTTCTTTGACATCGGCTGGTCGTCGGCCACCGAAGTCTTGGTATGTTCGTCGATCATAGAGTCCGTTTTGGAAGCACTCAATGACGTCTGCTTCGGAGATGTCCAGTATAGTAGCCTTCTTTTCGAAGAACCGTCGCAGATAGTCGCGCAGGGTCTCGCCCTCTTTCTGCTTAATTTGTCTTAAGTCGATCTTGTTGCCTGGTCTAGCCATGGAGCCGGCGAAGTTGTTGGTAAAAGCCTTTGTCAAGTCTGCCCAAGAGTCAATGGACTTAGGTTTGAGTGACTCGAGCCAAGTCAGTGGTGCGGGTTCCATGCATAGGGGGAAATGAATGACTTTAGTGTCGTTGTTACCCCCGGCTGCTTGGACGGCTAGCGAGTAATAGCGTAGCCATTGAACTGGGTCTTGCTTGCCGTCGTACTTGGTAATGCCGGTTGGTTTGAACTTTTCAGGTAATTTTATTTTCATTACCCAGTTTGTGAAAGCAGGAAAGTGGTTGTAGCTGTCGACTTCTCGTTCGCGCCGACAGTTGAGGATTTCTCGTAGATCGCTGAAGTTGGACATCTCGCGGACCTTCCGAGTAGGGCGAATACTTTTAACCGAGTTGGTGCAGCTAACTTCACCCACATCCTTCTGTCGAGTAGGAGCTTTATGCTTGCTTGGACCTTGGCTGTGTTGTCGGGGTTGGTTGACTGCATCATCATTTCGTGGGGCGACATTTTTATCTGCAGCCCCCTGCTTCCGTCTTGATGCGATGTAATGCGAGGAACGGACGGGATTGGTGATTCTTTGTCGAGTAGCTTGTAAGCTTGCTCCGCGAGTTGTACGATTAGTCCGTTGCCATGCTGCACAAGTTGAGCTGTGGCTGCGTTATCCTTATCTTGAGGCATCAATATCGTTAAAAGGTTGATTGAAGCGATAGCCACGAGTGGAGTATTGTGCTCCTGAGCCTAGACTGCGTTGAAAGCCCGTTCAAGATTTGTAATAGGAATATTTGTAGCCATCGACTGTCGTCGCTCAGCTCGAGTGGCATTGCGCGCCCTTCGTTGGTTGCGTTGTTCGGAAGTTTCATTGTGAGGGGCGTCAGCTGTAGACTCATTTTCAGAGATGTAGTCGACTTATGCTAATCGCCTGGGGGTTCTGTTCTGGCTAGTACCCGGGATGTTATTCTGAGTAATAACAAGTACCTCCCTGTCTGGGTAGTAGCTTCCGGAGCTTGATGTTGCAATCTCTGTGTAACTTTCTTCGCGGTTGGAAGTGAGTGGAACACCTTCTTGAAATGGTAGGTTGTCTATATGGGCGACAAGTCGTGAGTCATAGTCACGGTCGAGAAGAGATGGTCGCAATCTCGGCCAGTGGACGAATCTGTCTTGAGATGTTGAAGTTATTACCAACCCTTGGGCTGGACCAGATAATGATATCTCTGGTGAGTAGGATGAGTCGGAGTCAACATCTTCATGCCTGAGGTCGACTCGGGTTTGAGCAAGAAAACTTTGGTGGACTTTGGTTGCGTTGCGGAGTTCGTGCGGGAACCGCGTTGAAGTCGAAACCGATTTGGATGCTGACTGGGGCCGTTGAATCCGAGGTGAGTCCGACCCTAAATCCTGGGGTCGGCGGAGCCCGACCCTTTGGAAGAGTAGCTCCGCCTCGCCTGACCCCGAGTGAGGCTCCGCTTCGCCCGACCCTGAGTCTTGGGGTCAGCGGAGCCCGACCCATTGGAAGAGTAGCTCCGCCTCGCCCGACCCCGAGTGAGGCTCCGCTTTGCCCGACCCTGAGTCCTGGGGTCGGCGGAGCTCGACCCTTTGGAAGGGTAGCTCCGCCTTGCCCGACCCCGAGTGAGGCTTCGCTTCGCCCGACCCTGAGTCCTGGGGTCGCTGGAGCCCGACCCTTTGGAAGGGTAGCTCCGCCTTGCCCGACCCCGAGTGAGGCTTCGCTTCGCCCGACCCTGAGTCCTGGGGTCGGCAGAGCTCGACCCCTGAGCGGGGAAACGGAGTAGTCCGAGGGGAAGTCAGATCCGACGCGTAGTCAAACTCGAACTCGTTGACTTTGAAATCTTGATTTTTTCTGGTCAAATCTTCCGGTTTCTTCTTGTGAATGTCGACGATCTGGCGCCGGAACGATCTCGAGCCTTCGGCGACGCAAAGCTAGGATCCAAAAAGAAAGGTGGCACCGGCTTCGATGAAGAAGACGGGCCTAATGATGACTTTCACCATTGAGTTCATGCTGAGAAACTCGACGAGCGCCCCTACCTGGCGCGCCAGCTGTCGGTGTTTTAGACCGGCAACCAGCCTAGGGGGTACCCTAGGTGGTCTTTTATGCGGCAAGGGTCGTCGAGAATCAAGGAATCAATGGTGACGTAAGGAACACGATTTAGACAGGTTCGGACCGCTAGATCGCGTAATACCCTACATCTTGTGTGTTAGTTTGTATTGATCTTGGGGATTGATAAATTGGAGTTGTCCTGAGGGGGGTCCCTGCCCGGCCTTATATACGCAGGAGGGCAGGGTTACAAGTCTGAGTCCTAGTCGGGTACTATTACAGAGTTCTACTCGGTATTGGCCCGAGTAGTTTTCCATAAACATACAAGACTAGTCCGAGAAGGATACGCCTATCCTTGTTCTGATATTGTCCGAGTACGTCCCTTAGTGGGCCGTCCAAGGTCTACTCGTGGGCCTGGGGAGTATGCCCGACAGCACGCTCCTCGCGGTAGCGGCGTAAGCGTACGCGGCCTCCAAGGATGTCCTGTACGAGTCGAGCCAAATCTCCTTCTTCATGTACGGGTTCCAGAGCGTAGTGGCGTATATCCTGCCGCGCTTCCGCACGTCGCGGTACCTCCGCTCCGGCAGCACGGCCGCCTCCTGTGCCGGACAGCCATCAGCCCTCGCCGCCACAGTCGCCTGCCTTGCTAGATCGACAATGCTGCCTGGCATGCTCGATCGGAATGCTAGCAAGCTCTCGATCTACAGCGCCTACCGCTCGACCCCTGCCTGCGCGAGGCGGCACGGCGACCTCGATCGATCGAGAGCTATAGCTACCATTCCTTGTCGAGGATATCGGGCAGCGCTGTCGAGCTGGCGAGGCAGGCGGCAGCGAGGGACGATGTCCGTGCGGCGCGGGAGGGAGCCGAGCTGCCGGTGATGAGGTACCATGGCGTGCAGAAGTACGGCAGGAGGTACGCTGCCACGCTCTTGAACCCGTTCGTGAAGAAGGTGATCTGGCTCAGCTCGTACGGGACTCCCGCGGAGGCCGCGTACGCCTACGACGCCGTGGCGAGGAGTGTGATTAGGCACTGGGCCAGGCTCAACTTCCCCGAGCTCTCGCCGGCGGCAAGGGAGGTCGCAGCGGTGGATCTCACGCGGATGAGACGCGCTCCGGAGCCCGCACACCAGCAGCAGCCGGCTCTTCGGCGTCAGGCGCTGCTCATCCGCTGCTGGGCTCCTGAGCCGGCTGGCGCCGCGCCGCCGGCGTTCCCGTTCCAGCGCGAGGTGACACCACAGGTCTATCGGGTCCACTACCGTCCATGTTCCGCAGCCATCGGGGGTGAACTCTACGCCACGCCTTTCTTGCTGGGCGTGCACGATCTCAACGAGCCAATGCCCAACGCTCCGGCAAGCAGCGCACTGAGTAGCACGAAGCCCGGCTTGGCTGCCGCGGCCCCTAACCGCCGCGAGCTGCCCAACCCGTCGGCAATGGCCATGGAGCCCGACCAGTCCGTGGTCGGGGATAACTTCACTTACGTCGACGGTGCATCCTTGCCTGCTGCGCCTACGTTCGGCTGGGTGTGGTAAGGACTAAGGAGGCAGTGACCGCGTGCCATAGCGAAGTTGGCGAGCATGACTACTTGTGAACTGTGGGCACAGCGCAATTGCCATTTCCATTAGGTTTCTTCGACGATATGTATCCTATTTAGTTTACCGTCTATGTATAATGTAATGCTTCTATTTATCAGACTTGTGTTGGTCTTCTGACCATGAAATGTCGCAATATGTTATGTTATTTATCGTCTATATATATTCATAAAGTATGATTTCTATTTACTTGGACTTGTATTGGTCTCCTGATCGTGAAATGTCACCGACTCACCGTATGTGTTTGGTCTCTTGATCATGAAATGTAACAACATGGGTTGGTCTCTTGATCGTGAAACTACTTGTAACCTCGTTTCAGTTTCCCTAGTCTGCCTACAAAACTAATTGCAAACATAAACACAGTTGCAGTAAAAGAAAAAAGAAAAAACTAACGGCAGACCACTATCTAAGCATGTTATTTTCATGTGCTAGTACCGTTGTCCAAATGTTTTTTATTAGCAGTCATTTTTCCGCACAATATCTTCTCCATTGCATTTTAGCAGCTTTTTGTTTGGCATTTTAGCAGCCATTTATTCCACACAATATATATCTTCATTGTGTTTTAGCAGCTTTTCTTTTGACGGCAGTTGCTGCTACCTTTTGTTCTCCCGAAGAAAGTTACCGGTTTTATTTTGTTTGGCACAAGGGGAGGAGGAAACTTAGCGCCCCTTTGGCATGGCTCTCCCACCGGCTCTTGCAGCAGCTTTTGCACAAGCTGTACCAAATGCCTCAAATGAAAACGGCTTCAACCTGTGAGCCGTGCAAAAGCCGCTGGCCAAAACAACTGGACAGGATGAGCCGCAAAAAATGGCTTCCCACGGTTTCTCCCCATCCACATACATAATTTTTCATCCTTCTCCCCGGCTGCTCTCCTCCCTGGCGCACGCACGCTGACGGCCGCCTCCCTGCGCCGCGCCCCTCCGGCTCCTTGTGCCACGCCGGTGGCCTCCTACGCCGCGCCCTGCCACCTCCCTGCGCTGCGCCTCGCCGCCTCCCTGCGCCGTGCCCCACCTGCACCCCGCCCGCCAGGTGCACGCGCTCGTGCGGGGCCACGGCGTGGGGGCATGACCGCCGGGAGGGAGAGTCCGGGAGGGAGGAGGGGCCGGCTGGGATCGGATAAGGAGAGAGAAGGGGCGGTCGGCCTAGGATGAGGAGAGAGGAGGGAGAGGAGGGGAAAAGAAAAGAGGGGGGGAGGAATGGGAAATAAAAAAGGAAAGAAAACAAAAAAGAAAATGAAGAGAAAAAAGAAAAAGAAAAGAGAGAAAAAAATATAAGGGTATTTTGGACATTTGACATCTTCTTTACATTCAAAAAGCTAGGAGAAGCCGTTTTGCCAAACGTTTTCGTACAAAATAAGCTAGAGCTAGAAAAAGCTGCTTTTCCATAGGAGCTAGAGCCAGAGCTGTTTTTTCATGAGCTAAAGCCGTGCCAAACGGGGCCTTAAGAAACCTGGACAAGAAACCGATTCATGGTTTGTTCTTAGAGGTAGAGCAAGTGATTAATGCCTTCAAATCTGTTGGCTCTACGTCTGTGTTCACTTAAACAGTGGAGAATTGAATCCTTTCCTAAGAAATAAAAATGGAATGCTAGATCTTTTGTTACCAACAACGGTGAGAATTGCAAAAAATAAAGCATGAAATTAAACCATAACATTTCCTTTTCCCTTGTTCCCCAACCTAATAAGAGCCTGTGTGCAAACATCTAATAAACGAGAGAAAGGGGCCGTGCTTTGACATGTTTCTATTTGGTGGATGATAATCACAATAAATCAACTAACCAATATCTAGATATAAAGAAATTCATCCCCAAATAAGTAAATCGGCTGGAAAAAGGTTGAGCAAGGTTCTTACCATATCTGGCTTGTAGACGATATGATATGATGCTTTTCTTCGTGTTGTCGATGATGCTCGAAATTTAACCTTCCTCACCCTCATATAGCTTTGGCCCATGTGTGCTGTCGAATTTGAGATTCCTAGCCCTTTTGCGGTCCTGTAGATGATATAGTTAGTCATATATATTTCAATAAGTAGTGACGAAGGTTGATGGATTCCACCAGTATATAAAAGTATTGGAAGTGAAGTTGGATTTGATTGATTTAGGCTAGGGATGTAGCGGAAAGGGGAAGAGGCGAGGCGGCGGAGTGAGGGGAATGATGTGTCGATGCGTTCGTTCGGAGGCCGCTAGGGGTATATATAGGGACTAAAGGCCGTATACGGACATAAACATTCGTAGCATCATTCTCGTGACTTGCTCTGATATGGACGTGACATGGATGACACGCAACACACGACATCCCGCCCCACACGTCAGCACTCGTGAAACGTCATTTATGCAGCCGCAAATAAAGATACGCATATCTAATTCTTGGAATTTCTTTCTCCCAACCCTAGCCCTCTCAAACATCTCTCTCTCATCTCTTAAAATTTCCAATTTTTTTTTCAAACCTTATTACCAAGTCATTTGCTCATCCGTCCATTACTTGACAAAATATCTCGTTTACCACTTCATCTTTTTTACTAAGACAATTTATCACGGGGGTAGTTCAGTAGTTGCTTGGTGCGGGACTGCCGTGTCATGCAAATTAAGACAATCACATTGTTGCGTTGCCACCGATCGAACACCCACCACCGACGCAAGCAAGCCGCGCACCTGACAACATCTCGTAGCTCAGAGGTAGTATTGAACACGGGGATATCGTCACTTGTTTGACGATCGAGGAAGCGGCCGAGGTCCGGCAGGAGCAGCCCACAACGCCCGCGCGCGCGGCTGGACACTTGCTGAACTGTGGCGTCCGCCGCCGAACGCCACGCGTTCGCGCAGTCCCCACAGCATAACGAGGGCGAGCCAGGGAAAGAAAAGCTCGCGCTCGCCGCCGTAACGCTCGAAGCAAACACGGCAAGCGATCGACGTGGCCAGGCGAAAGGTGCGAGGCTGCGAGCGGTCGGCGTGGCTGGTTTGGAGGCACGCGAGCTCGAACTGAGAACTTAAACCGCAGGCATTCAGCGGTAGGCGGCACCGCGATCTCGGTCGATCGAGAGGCGAGAGATAGGCAGATAGCTAGCGCTCCGGTCGAGGATGCCGGGGCCGGGCAGAGTTGTCGAGCTGGCGAGGCAGGCGGCGGCGGCGGCGAGGGCCGACGGCCGGGCGGCGCGCGAGGCGGCCGTGCTGCCGGCGACGAGGTACCGCGGCGTGCAGATGCGTGGCAGGAGGTACGCCGCCACACTGTGGAACCCGTTCTTGAAGAAGGCCATCCGGCTCGGCTCGTACGGGACTGCCGTGGAGGCCGCGTACGCCTACGACGCCGCCGCGAGGAGCGTTCTTGGGCGCTGGGCGAGGCCCAACTTCCCCGAGCTCTCGGCGGCGCCAGCGGCGAGGGAGGTCATTGCAGCGGATCTCGCGCGGGCAAGGCGTGCTGCGGAGCCCGCGCGCCAGCAGCAGCAGGCGCCTCGGCGTCAGGCGCCGCTGATCCGCTGCTGGGTGCCTGCGCCAGCGGGCGCCGCGGCACAGCACCAGGAGCGCGTCGCACCGCCGGTGTTCGCGTTCCGGCGCGAGGCGGCGCCACAGTACATGCGGCTACACTACCGTCCAGGCTCCGCCGCCACTGGCGGTGGACTCTACGCGGTGGCTTTCGTGCCGGGCGTACCCGATCTCAACGATCCGGTCCCCGACACTTCGAGTAGCGAACTGAGCAGCACGGAGTCAGGCTCGGCTCCCGCCGCCCCTAACCGCCGCGAGCTGCCCCACCTGCCGGCACTGGCCGTCGAGCCCGACCAGTCCATGGTCGGGGAGATAATTTCACGGACTCGTCTGCTGCATGATCATAGGCTTCAAATCTGTAGCTCTATGCGCATGTTCAGTTGAAAATGGGAGAAGAACCTTTTCCTAAGAAATAAACGAGACCGTCGATTTAATACTTAAGTGTTGGAGGGTCAACCTGCACTTGAATTTTGTAGCCACTGGATTTAAAACGTACAGTTGTGATGAACTTCGTCCCCCTCATCTCGTCCCCTACGCTCCACCCTATCATGTCGCGTTGCAAGTCGCGAGCATCGCCGCCCAAGTCACGAGATACCCTGGCAGCCCCCATTGCCCCCGCTCCAGCGATGCCTCCGCCGCCCCGTCCACCAGCCTCGTCGCTAACAGATCAAATCTTGACGCCCCCACCACCTCCACAACCCAACCAGGAATATGTCACCACTCCGTCTGGCGGCACCCCCACCACCCCAGCCCGCCTCATTGCCATCTCGATTGCGACCACCGCCTGCTACCCTACCCCCTGGATCTTTCTCTAGGTCCATCGGATATAGGTACCCCTGAACCCTAAAAAGCTCTCTCCGGAGCTCGCCGGATTTGAAGATGGGACAGCTGTATGAGCGAAAATTAAATTTGGACGTGGGGGAGATGAAAAATGCTCAAGCGTGGTATAGCTAGCTTTCCCCAAATAAAATTTGAAAGCTAGATCTTTTGTTACCAACAACGATTGAGAAGTGCAAAAATCACGCATGATATTAAACCATAACCTTTCCTTTTTCCCTTGTTCCCTGACCTAATCATAGGACTTGAGGTCGTGGGTTCGAATCCCACGGACCTTGCACGCGCTTATTACGCGTGAAATTCGCGTGACTTGTGACTTGTGACGATGCGTGGCATTTAGTACCGAACAAGCGATACTGGTCAGACGCCCGGTACTAAAAGGGGTTACTCACCGGTACGAAAGGTCTGTTTTACAGTAGTGTTTGTTGGATGAAAAACCACAATAAATCTACTAACCAAGATCTAGATATATAGAAATCCATCCCAAAATAAGTAAATAGGAAAAAGGTTCGAGCAAGGTTCTTACCATATGTGACTTGTAGATGATACGATGCTTCTTCATGTTGTCGACGAGGCTTGAAATTTAACTTTACTCATCCTCGTAGAGGTTTGGCCTATGCGTGCTGTCGAATTTAAGGTTCCTAATATCCTTTTTGCGGTCCTGGAGATGATAGAGTTAGTCCTCTATATATTCCAATAAGTAGAGATAGAGGTCGACAGATTCAATCGCGAGGTTGCAACGGCGATGAACTCGGCCACAAAGGATTGGACGTGAAGTGGGATATGGTTGATTTAGGCTAGGGTTGTTGGGATAAGGGGAAGAGGCAAGACGACGGAGAGAGGGGAAATGCGGCACCGATGCGTTTGTTCAGGGATGCTAGAGGATATATATAGGAACTAAAAGTCGTATACTTATACGAACATAAACATTCGTAGCGTCGGTCTCGTGACTCGTGCTGGCGTGGATGGCAGCTTTCGGACTACTGGACCACACGTCACCACTCACGTCATCACTCGTGGAACGCCGTGTACGCAACCACAAATAAAGGTACACACATCTCGGACTTGGACTTTTTTCCCTCTCCTAATTCACCGTAGCACTCTCAAACAACTCTTTCATCTCTCGCACGTTCCATTTTTTACAACCCATGTAAACAAGTTGGTTAGGCTAGTCCCAGTATAAGGTTTCATCGCACTGTTTCCAAGGATATCACATCATCCCATGAGGTGTATTCTCATGAATGAAACAGAGAGTCCCAGTGCATAGTTTCATTTCACGATTTCATAGGATGATCATGACATTTAATTGTGAGGCATGTGATTGGATATGGTTAGATGAAATGAAACTCTATAGCCCCCAATACAAGTTTCATAGTCTTGGTCATCACATATGCTGATATGTCACTATATTTAATGTGCATGAAACCTCTATGAATCCCGCACTGAGATTAGCCTTACGCATCCGTCCATTAGTGTCCACTTGAAAATATCTCCCATTCACCACTTCAGTTTTTACCAAGAGAATTTATCACGGGGTGGTTGCTTAATTAGTGCGGGACTGCTGCCGTCATGCATTGCGTTGCCACCGATCGAGCACCCACCAGGCCACCAGCCCACCACTGACGGAAGCAATAAGCCACGCGGGACAACATCCATCTACTAGCTAGACTAGATGTCGAACGGGGATATCGTCACGCTATGGTTTGACTCGAGGAAGCGACCGGGCACCGGGCAGGAGCAGCCCAACGCCAAGCGCGGCTGGACACTTGTGGAACTGTGGCGTTCGCCGCCGAACGCCACGCGGGGGCGCAGTCCCCACCGCATAACGAGGCGCGAGCCAGGGAAAGAAAGGCTCGCCTGCGGCCGTAACGCTCGAAGCAAACTGACCCGGCAAGCGATGGACAATGGCGTGGCGAAAGGCGAGGCTAGCCGAAAGGAGCGAGAGGGCGGCGTGGCTGGTTTGGAGGCACGCGAGCTCGAACGGTACCTAAACCGTGTGATTTGTTCAGTGACCCTGTCTGACTTCTGGAGGACCCTCCGATGGACCTGCTCAATGGTTGGGCTGTGGGTAGGTGCCTAATTGAACTTGGGCTTGTAATAAATTATAACCAGGGTACTTATGTCGGCCCAACTTAGACCCCTTCGAATTTTGAGGCTTCTATGTGGTCGCACGTGCCACATGTGGGTGGAGGAGACAACCATATACCGTCCGAAAGCTATATATTCCAATATCTAAGATTCGTGCGGTTCGTGTGGGCTGCATGATTTCTAGTGTCTTTCTCCCTCCCACCGTAACCCTAGCTCGCGCCGCTACACCAGCTGCTGCAACTTCCGTGGATCCTCGATGCACCCACCGCTGCGCACCGCCCTGCCGTGCTTCGCCACCACGCCGTCCCGTCACCGAGCTCCGTCCCCACACTACGCAGCTGCCGCAACTCATCCCCACCCCGCCGCGCCCACAGCCATGCGGCCCTGCCCTCATCACGCTCCGCCGCGGCGCAGCCTCACCCCCGCATGCATTTCGTCGTGCCTAACGTTGATGGAGAAGATGATGATTTTTTTTTTCAAAATCTTGATATGGGATTTGGTAAATGTTGAATGAATTGGCTTAAAATGTTGAAATAGAGTTTGGAAAGTGTTGAAGGTAGCAAAATGTTGAAGCTCTGAGTCATCGGATTAGAGTGGAGGGGGCAGGTGGTGGCGGACCAACATGGCGACGCCATCGGAACGAGAGCAGCGGATTATGCATTTCTCATGTAAAAATAATTAATCACCTAGCCAATCAGGTTCTTGCCATGTTTCTATTTGGTGTGAAAACCACTATATATTATTCCTGATCTAATCGGGCTTGCGTGCAATCCCCTAATAAATGAGAGAAGGGGGTTGTACACTTGTGCTTTCCCATATTTCTATTTGATGGATGTAAATCTTAATCCATCAACTAACCGAGATATGGATATGCAGAATTCCATCCCTACATAAATAATTAAGTAAATCGAAAAGAATTCCATCCCTACATAAATAATTAAGTAAATCGAAAAAAGGGTTCGGACAAGATTCTTACCGGATCGATGCTTCTTTGTGTTGTCGACTTTGAGGTTCATAGCCCTTCTGCATTCCTGAAGATGGATGTTGATGGATTTCAATGTGAGGTTGCAATAGTGATGATGAACTAGGACATAGAAGACTGGAGGTGAAGTGGGATCTAAGGTTGCAGCGCGAAGGGGAAAAGGCGAGGTTGCGGATAGAGGGGAAATGAGGCATCAATATATTTGTTCCGACGTCCATTGGGGTTATATTAGGAGTCAAGGGCGTATATGGACATAAACATTCATAGCGTCATTCTCGTAACTTTCTGGTATGGATGGCAGCACACGGCATACTGAGCCACACATCATTGCTCATGAACACCTTGTACGTACAAATGCATCTCATACTTAGATTTTTTTAGAATAATCCTTATCCTAGCACTCTCAAATAACTCTTTAAGTTCTCGCACGTTCCATTTTTTGGAGTCCTCATTGCCAAGTTTGCGTATCCGTTCAGTAGTCCACTTGACAATATCCCGTTCACCACTTCATTTTTTACCGAGAGAATTTATCACGGATCCAGGTGGTTGGTTTGTGGCCACTGCTGGCATGAAAGACAATCGCATTGTGCGTTGCCACCGATGGAGCACCCACCACCGACGACGCAAGCAAGCCGCGCCGGACAACATCAGGTAGCTCAGATATTGAACGCGGGGATATCGTGACTTGTTTGACGATCGAGGAAGCGGCCGAGGTCCGGCAGGAGAAGCCCAACGCCCCCGCGCGCGGCTGGACACTTGCTGAACGGTGGCGTCCGCCGCCGAACACCACGCAGGCGCGCAATCCCCACCGCCACCGCTAGCAGTCGCGCAATCCCAACTGCCCACTGGAAACCGCCAGCATGCGGATGACGAAGCGCTTAGCCAGGGAAAGAAAATCTAGCCCGCCGCCGTAACGCACGGAGAAGTAAACACGGCAAGTGACCGACATGGCATGGCGCGAGGCGAGGCCAGCAGAAGTCCGAAACGCCGGTGGGCGTCGTGGCGGGGCACGGGAGCTCAATTGGTGTTTAACCGCAGCGAACCCTGGACTCGGCTGCACATCTGCCTAGTAACCGCACCTAGGCCTAGGGTCATGAAAAAATTCTAGGACCTTGTAGCCTTGTTGACACCGGTGTTTGATCAGAGTCGACCGCTGTGGATAAGATTCTGATAATTGATGAAGGAGAGAAAAAAGGGCCGCCTATGAAGCCGTGCTGAGCAAGACTGACTCGCAGTTGACCAGGGTTCCAGAAGCCGATGGAAAACTAGGCAGGCCCGATCCAAGGCGAAATCGATTCCACCGAATAAGGGAAAACGTGGAGATTTATCTTGTGTAGTTTTTAGAAATATATGTAAACTCACATCGTATTCGACTAGAATTTTAGCTTGCTCCACGTATAAATATAAACCTATGAGCCTTGCAATGAATAATCATCAATCAGTACAACCTTTCGGCACCCTGCCGCCAAAATCCTAGCAGTAAGAGTAGAGTAGATTTGACGATCTTGTAAGTTCCGTCTCCCGATCGTTACGGCCTCTATCAGAACTTTCTAAGTTAAGTCTTATATTCTAATATTGTTGTATGGCTAGTTATCGAGTTATCTTAGATTTCAAGTAGAAGTTCCTACGCTTTGTCCAATATTCTGCTTGTCTTCGACGGTTGCTCAAAGTTATCAAGTTTGCTTAGATCTATCTAGGTTGTCTTTATCGGCTCCTTGGTTGTTCCTAAGTGCTCACAGTTATCGAACAGCTTAGATCTAGTTAGGTTGCCTTCATCGATTACCTTGCCTTATTTAAATATTCACAGCTATCAGATCGTATCGGCTGGTTAGATCTTGCATACTTTTACTACTTTATATATGCTAGGTCCGATAGATCTTTACCCCTACCCTTTTTATTGTTAACCATTAGGCCTGTGATGTCAACACGTTACTATAGAGAGCCGATGCTTCGGTCGGGTCTTATCCGTAACTCACGGAAACATGATGACGTTATTGAGCCCATATGGGTGCGTACGAGGCCTTGCTGTTGCGAGCTTGTCTAGTTGAGTTAATGGGCTAAAATTAATGTCCTCTCACCGTGTTACCTTGTCTAAGTTCAATTACACGGTCATAACACTGATTAGGTTTTATTGGCTTAATTAACTTGTAAGCAGTAGGCAAGAGATCTTTGTTCGCTGTGTTCTAATCTTTTAAGTTAATAGATTGATGTCAATGCCCTCTCATTCGTGTTACCTTGTCTAACTTCAATTACACTTATCAAGACATTAACTAGATCTATTAATCTATCTGATGTGCGCATGGTTGACAAGGACTCCTTCTATGGCTATCGTGTTACAATGCTTTATCTTAGCCCGTCGGCTCATATAGCCGATGGCACATGCCATTAATATTTTATTTATTTACACCGCATGCTTACATTAAATATCTATCTGTCGTGATGTTTATTCCAAGAACGCCTAACCATGAGTTCGAAAGGGTTCGCCCAGATCGGCTCAGGAATTTATTGTTTACCTTGTCAATTTTCAGGTCAAATTGACTGGCATGCCTTATACCACTCGCGAGCCGATTTGGAGCCTACACTGGAGTTAAGCTGATCTTCCAGGTCCTCCGTGTTGTTCAACGCAGAACCTTGAGGTCCAGATTTTACGTCAACAGGGCATCAGATTCATGGGCTAATAATTTCGAGCTCATTACGAGTTCTTTGAAGAAAAGGTCAGATTGGATCGAGCCTTACCTCAAAGGATTGGCACAGGCCGGATTTTTGATATGACTCGAATCAGCGTGTGAATTGGGAGGAAGAGCTGGGCACGTGGATAGAGAACTTAAAAGGATCAGGAGAATGTTAGTTAAAGGATGGGGGTACTATTAGAGGACTAGATAAAGATAAAGGTTGAGCTGAGTATTTAATTATATATGACTAGAGTAGGGTTAGGGCTGGATATTACCCCTAGATGGCCGGTTGCCGGGTGGCAAGAGGGCGCCGCCGACCTGAGTAGGGTGGAGAACATCAGATTTGTTTGGAAGGGCTGGATGGAGGTGGCGGGGGTAGTTGGTGGACAGCTTAGTCGGTGGCGAGGTCGCCGCCGAGCGCAGCCGGTAGGAGCGGCCAGCAGGAGCGTGGTGGGCGGCTTTATTGTTCCTACATTTCTAAAACTAGGCTTTTGAAGGATGTGTATACACTCCAGTGTCCCTACCGTTCAGATTACTAGGGGAAAAGGCAAAAAAAAGTTGGTACCCTTTATTGTTTCTACATTTCTAAAACCATGTCCTATATGGACATAAACTTTTGAAATGATGATATTACTAAGGAATGAGTAATAAGATTTTTAGAGAATTTTTAGTTTGATGCCGAGTAGTGATAGGTGTGCTCGTCGGCAGCCATTAGATAGGGCGGCACATAAGCAACAAAGCGGAGGGCTCTTTGGAGATTGTCACAAGAGGTTCCTTCAAATTGCCAAGGATTGTCGTCACGGTAGCTTCATCTCCAATCTTGATTTCAGTTGGATTCAATTGTTCACAAAACTAGTGGAGTTTAGATAAAAGAAAAGGGTTATAATTGGAGAAGTTGATATTGCACTAGCTTGTAAAAATTTCAAGATCAAACATGACTTTGTCAACAATATATGAAATTGACAAACTAAAAAGATCAAACACGGGTAGTTATTTCTTTTATTCTTTAAGAAACAAAAAAAGGACTAAATTTAGTGTTTTCATGTTATTTTCACACATTACGTCATATTGAATGAAAGGGATATTGATCTTGTTTCAGGGGTGAAAAACACAAAGAAAGCCATGAACACCACGGTCCGTAACATATATATTTTTTTTGCAAACGTGGCTGAACACATATTTTATTAACAGGAAGAGAATTACAGCGCTCAAAACGCAAAGTTACAATATTACGGTGTAAATGACCCTGGAACATGAGGTACTAGCTGGGTTGGGCCTTGGCCTATTTTGCTGGTGATGTTGATGGCCAAGAAAATAAAAAAAGGAGGGAAGAGAGGGGAGTTTGGGCTGGGCCAAGGTTGGGTTAATTTTAGTTTTAGATACATTGTTTGGGCTGGGCTGGGGTTAGCACTTGTAGATAACTGACCTTCCATCCATGTGTTTTTATCTCGGTTGACTTTGGACCTTGGACTAAATTTTAGTCCCGGCTCAAAAATGAGGCACCGAAAGGCGACCGACGGGAGAGGCTTTACTACAACCGGGACTAAAGCCCCCCTATAGTCCCGGTTTTAATGGCTAAAAAATCGCCCGCCCTTTTCCTGGTTGGAATTTCCAACCGGGAGAAAAGCTCCCCATTTTTTGGTAATTCCAACCGGGACAAAAAGGGGGGTGTCGGTGCCAGATTTCCACGCGGCTCTCTCTCCACCTTCCTTATCCTCCCAAGCAGCGCTCTCCTCCTCTCCACTTATCTTCTTCCTCTCCTCCCTCTCCTCATCCTCTCCACCGACGCTCCCCTCCTCCCTCTCCTCATCCTCTCTTCCCTCTCTGCACCGCCGCCGGCCCCTCACCTTCCCCCTCTGCTCGCCCCTCACTAGTAGTGAGGAGCGGCAGCGGGACGAGAGTAGGGCAGTGGCGCGGCCGAGGTGGGTGGGGGCGGAGCGGAGGCAGGCGGCAGGCGAGCGAGCGGCGGCCGGCGCGAGCGAAGGCGGACAGAGGCGGGCGGGCTGCAGGCGAACGGCGCGCGGGTGCCTTTTTTATTTTTTTTGAAACTTTTTGGTCCCGGTTGGTGGATGACTCGGGACTAAAGGACACCCCCTTTTGTCTCGAATAGTTAGCCCCGATTGGATTTTCGGGACCTATGGCCCTATCCAACCCGGACTAAAGGTCCATTTTTCACCGGTGCGGGTAATTCAAATAGAATGTTCGTTTTCCACCGGTGCGGGTAATTCAAATAGTTTTGAAGGGAGTGAGAGAAATAAAGGAATATTGAAAAAACAATGGAACGGATATAATTCCAATAGGTCATTCTCTCATCTATTGGAGATTTGCACACAAGCCCTCATTACGTTTGTGGAAACCAAAAGGAACATCAAAGGATGGTTTAATTTTCTATTGGAATGTTTCAACTTTCACCGTTTGATCCAACCCTTTTCCATTCCTCAGTGAGGGTTCACTTCTGGACTTTTCACCAGAAAGCATGCATAGAGTCCGATATAAATGAAGCAGATAATCATTGGTTCTCTCTCTAAGAACAAGCCGTCTCCCTTTCTTGTTCGAATTTCTCATATTTCATCTGCTCTTCTTGCCAAAGAAAGAAAAGCTAGTAACTTTGTTTTTTAAGAAGAAGAAGAAAAGCTAGCAACTGCTGCCAAATAAAAAGCTGCTAAAACACCATGAAGATATTGTGTGGAATAATTGGCTGCTAAAAGGTCAAATAAAACCCTGCTAAAATGCAATGAAGAAGATATTGCGTGGAAAAAAAAAATGGCTGGTAATAAAAAACATAGGGCTATGGTACTAGCACACGAAAATGAACATGCTAAGATAATGGTATGCAGTTAGCTTTTTTTCCTTTTGTTTTTTGACTGCGAATGTGTGTTTATATTTGCTATTAGTTTTTTTGTACGCTGATATAGGGAAACTGAAATGAAGTTACGACTAGTTTCATATTCAGGAGACCAACATAAGTCTAGGTATACAGAAGCATACATTATGGATAGATAGAAGATAAAGATAACATATTGTAACTTTTCATGGTCAGATGACCACCAGAAATCCAGGTAAATAGGAGCATACATTACATATAAATACTTCCTCCGTCCCAGATTACTATTCATTTTGACTTTTCTAGGTACATATATTTTGCTATGCATCTAGATATATGCTATGTCTATATACGATAAACTATCTACCTGAAAAGCCATAACAAATAGTAATTTGGGACGGAGGGAGTACTAAATAGGATAACATGCATGTCGTCAAAGGAACCGAATATAAATTGCAACCGCTGTGCCCGCAGTCAACAGTCACGCTCGTCCCATGGCACACGGTCACTGCCTCCTTAGTCCTTACCACGCCCAGCCGAACATAGGCACAGCAGACGAGGACGTGTCGTCGACGTCAGTGAAGTTGTCCCCAACCACGTACTACCAGGCTCGATGGCCATAGCCAGCGGGTTGGGCAGCTCGCAGCGGTTTGGTGCGGGCGCGGCAGCCAAGCCGAGCTCTGTGCTGCTCAGTGCGCTGCTCGACGGAGTGTTGGGCATTGGCTCGTTGAGATCGAGTACGCCCGACACAAAAGGCAGGATGTAGAGTCCGCCACCAATGGCGATGGAACTTGGATGGTACAAGAGCCGCATGACCGGTGGCGCTACCATGCCCTGGAAGGGGAACGCTGGCGGTGCGGCGCGCTGCCGGGTGGCGCAGGTGCCCATCAGCGAATGAGCGGCACCTGACGCCGAGGCGCCGGTTGCTGCTGGCGCACGGGCTCCGGAGCACGCCTCACCCGCGCGAGATCCGCCGCGGCAACCTCCCTCACCGCCGGCCGCGGCGAGAGCTCGGGGAAGATGGGCCTGGCCCAGCGCCCAAGCACGCTCCTCGCGGCAGCGGCGTAAGCGTACGCGGCCTCCAAGGAAGTCCCGTACGAGTCGAGCCAAATCTCCTTCTTCATGTACGGGTTCCAGAGCGTAGTGGCGTATCTCCTACCGCGCTTCCGCACGTCGCGGTACCTCCGCTCCGGCAGCACGGCCGCCTCCCGTGCCGGACATCCATCAGCCCTCGCTACCGCAGTCGCCTGCCTTGCTAGATCGACAACGCTGCCTGGCATGCTCGATCGGAATGCTAGCAAGCTCTCGATCTACAGCACCTACCGCTCGACCCCTGCCTGCGCGAGGCGGCACGACGACCTCGATCGATCGAGAGCTATAGCTAGCATTCCTTGTCGAGGATATCGGGCAGCGGTGTCGAGCTGGCGAGGCAGGCGGCAGCGAGGGACGATGTCCGTGCGGCGCGGGAGGCGGCCGAGCTGCCGACGATGAGGTACCATGGCGTGCAGAAGTGCGGCAGGAGGTACGCCGCCACGCTCTTGAACCCGTTCGTGAAGAAGGTGATCTGGCTCGGCTCGTACGGGACTCCCGTGGAGGCCGCGTACGCCTACGACGCCGCGGCGAGGAGTGTGCTTAGGCACTGGGCCAGGCCCAACTTCCCCGAGCTCTCGCCGGCGGCAAGGGAGGTCGCCGCGCTGGATCTCACGCGGATGAGACGCGCTCCGGAGCCCGCACACCAGCAGCAGCGGGCTCTTCGGCGTCAGGCACTGCTCATCCGCTGCTGGGCTCCTGCGCCGGCTGGCGCCGCGCCGCCGGCGTTCCCGTTCCAGCGCGAGGTGACACCACAGGTCTTGCGGGTCCACTACCGTCCAGGTTCCGCAGCCACCGGGGGTGAACTCTACGCCACGCCTTTCGTGCCGGGCGTGCACGATCTCAACGAGCCAATGCCCAACGCTCCGGCAAGCATCGCACTGAGCAGCACGAAGCCCGGCTTGGCTGCCGTGGCCCCTAACCGCCGCGAGCTGCCCAACCCGTCGGCAATGGCCATGGAGCCCGACCAGTCCGTGGTCGGGGATAACTTCACTTACGTCGACGGTGCATCCTTGCCTGCTGTGCCTACGTTCGGCTGGGTGTGGTAAGGACTAAGGAGGCAGTGACCGCGTGCCATAGCGAAGTTGGCGAGCATGACTACTTGTGAACTGTGGGCACAGCGCAATTGCCATTTCCATTAGGTTTCTTCGACGATATGTATCCTATTTAGTTTACCGTCTATGTATAATGGAATGCTTCTATTTATCAGACTTGTGTTGGTCTTCTGACCATGAAATGTCGCAATATGTTATGTTATTTATCGTCTATATATATTCATAAAGTATGATTTCTATTTACTTGGACTTGTATTGGTCTCCTGATCGTGAAATGTCACCGACTCACCGTATGTGTTTGGTCTCTTGATCATGAAATGTAACAACATGGGTTGGTCTCTTGATCGTGAAACTACTTGTAACCTCGTTTCAGTTTCCCTAGTCTGCCTACAAAACTAATTGCAAACATAAACACAGTTGCAGTAAAAGAAAAAAGAAAAAACTAACTGCAGACCACTATCTTAGCATGTTATTTTCATGTGCTAGTACCGTAGTCCAAATGTTTTTTATTAGCAGTCATTTTTCCGCACAATATCTTCTCCATTGCATTTTAGCAGCTTTTTGTTTGGCATTTTAGCAGCCATTTATTCCACACAATATATATCTTCATTGCGTTTTAGCAGCTTTTCTTTTGACGGCAGTTGCTGCTACCTTTTGTTCTCCCGAATTAAGAAGTTACCGGTTTTATTTTGTTTGGCACAAGGGGAGGAGGAAACTTAGCGCCCCCTTTGGCACGGCTCTCCCACCGGCTCTTGCAGCAGCTTTTGCACAAGCTGTACCAAATGCCTCAAATGAAAACGGCTTCAACCCGTGAGCCGCACAAAGCCACTGGCCAAAACAACTGGACGGGATTCGCCGCAAACAATGGCTTCCCACGGTTTCTCCCCATCCACATACATGATTTTTCATCCTTCTCCCCGGCTGCTCTCCTCCCTGGCGCACGCATGCTGGCAGCTGCCTCCCTGCGCCGCGCCCCTCCGGCTCCTTGCGCCGCGCCGGCGGCCTCCTGCGCCGCGCCCTGCCGCCTTCCTGCGCTGCGCCTCACTGCCTCCCTGCGCCGTGCCCCGCCTGCACCCTGCCCGCCAGGTGCACGCGCTCGTGCGGGGCCACGGCGTGGGGGCATGACCGCCGGGAGGGAGAGTCCGGGAGGGAGGAGGGGGCGGCTGGGATCGGATAAGGAGAGAGGAGGGGCGGTGGGCCTAGGATGAGGAGAGAGGAGGGAGAGGAGGGGAAAAGAAAAGAGGGGGGAGGAAAGAGAAATAAAAAAGGAAAGAAAAAGAAAAAGAAAATGAAGAGAAAAAAGAAAAAGAAAAGAGAGAAAAAAAATATAAGGGTATTTTGGACATTTGACATCTTCTTTACATTCAAAAAGCTAGGAGAAGCTGTTTTGCCAAACGTTTTCGTACAGAATAAGCCAGAGCTAGAAAAAGCTGCTTTTCCATAGGAGCTAGAGCCAGAGCTGTTTTTTCATGAGCTAAAGCCGTGCCAAACGGGGCCTTAAGAAACCTGGACAAGAAACCGATTCATGGTTTGTTCTTAGAGGTAGAGCAAGTGATTATTGTCTTCAAATCTGTTGGCTCTACGTCTGTGTCCACTTAAACAGTGGAGAATTGAATCCTTTCCTAAGAAATAAAAATGGAAAGCTAGATCTTTTGTTACCAACAACGGTCAGAATTGCAAAAAATCAAACATGAAATTAAACCATAACATTTCCTTTTCCCTTGTTCCCCAACCTAATAAGAGCCTGTGTGCAAACATCTAATAAACGAGAGAAAGGGGCCGTGCTTTGACATGTTTCTATTTGGTGGATGATAATCACAATAAATCAACTAACCAATATCTAGATATAAAGAAATTCATCCCCAAATAAGTAAATCGGCTGGAAAAAGTTTGAGCAAGGTTCTTACCATATCTGGCTTGTAGACGATATGATATGATGCTTTTCTTCGTGTTGTCGATGATGCTCGAAATTTAACCTTCCTCACCCTCATATAGCTTTGGCCCATGTGTGCTGTCGAATTTGAGATTCCTAGCCCTTTTGCGGTCCTGTAGATGATATAGTTAGTCATATATATTTCAATAAGTAGTGACGAAGGTCGATGGATTCCACCAGGATATAAAAGTATTGGAAGTGAAGTTGGATTTGATTGATTTAGGCTAGGGATGTAGCGGAAAGGGGAAGAGGCGAGGCGGCGGAGTGAGGGGAATGATGTGTCGATGCGTTCGTTCGGAGGCCGCTAGGGGTATATATAGGGACTAAAGGCCGTATACGGACATAAACATTCGTAGCATCATTCTCGTGACTTGCTCTGATATGGACGTGACATGGATGACACGCAACACACGACATCCCGCCCCATACGTCAGCACTCTTGAAACGTCATTTATGCAGCCGCAAATAAAGATAGGCATATCTAATGCGTGGAATTTCTTTCTCCCAACCCTAGCCCTCTCAAACATCTCTCTCTCATCTCTTAAAATTTCCAATTTTTTTCCAAACCTTATTACCAAGTCATTTGCTCATCCGTCCATTACTTGACAAAATATCTCGTTTACCACTTCATCTTTTTTACTAAGACAATTTATCACGGGGGTAGTTCAGTAGTTGCTTGGTGCGGGACTGCCGTGTCATGCAAATTAAGACAATCACATTGTTGCGTTGCCACCGATCGAACACCCACCACCGACGCAAGCAAGCCGCGCACCTGACAACATCTCGTAGCTCAGAGGTAGTATTGAACACGGGGATATCGTCACTTGTTTGACGATCGAGGAAGCGGCCGAGGTCCGGCAGGAGCAGCCCACAACGCCCGCGCGCGCGGCTGGACACTTGCTGAACTGTGGCGTCCGCCGCCGAACGCCACGCGTTCGCGCAGTCCCCACAGCATAACGAGGGCGAGCCAGGGAAAGAAAAGCTCGCGCTCGCCGCCGTAACGCTCGAAGCAAACACGGCAAGCGATCGACGTGGCCAGGCGAAAGGTGCGAGGCTGCGAGCGGTCGGCGTGGCTGGTTTGGAGGCACGCGAGCTCGAACTGAGAACTTAAACCGCAGGCATTCAGCGGTAGGCGGCACCGCGATCTCGGTCGATCGAGAGGCGAGAGATAGGCAGATAGCTAGCGCTCCGGTCGAGGATGCCGGGGCCGGGCAGAGTTGTCGAGCTGGCGAGGCAGGCGGCGGCGGCGGCGAGGGCCGACGGCCGGGCGGCGCGCGAGGCGGCCGTGCAGCCGGCGACGAGGTACCGCGGCGTGCAGATGCGTGGCAGGAGGTACGCCGCCACGCTCTGGAACCCGTTCTTGAAGAAGGCCATCCGGCTCGGCTCGTACGGGACTGCCGTGGAGGCCGCGTACGCCTACGACGCCGCCGCGAGGAGCGTTCTTTGGCGCTGGGCGAGGCCCAACTTCCCCGAGCTCTCGGCGGCGCCAGCGGCGAGGGAGGTCAGTGCAGCGGATCTCGCGCGGGCAAGGCGTGCTGCGGAGCCCGCGCGCCAGCAGCAGCAGGCGCCTTGGCGTCAGGCGCCGCTGATCCGCTGCTGGGTGCCTGCGCCAGCGGGCGCCGCGGCACAGCACCAGGAGCGCGTCGCACCGCCGGTGTTCGCGTTCCGGCGCGAGGCGGCGCCACAGTACATGCGGCTACACTACCGTCCAGGCTCCGCCGCCACTGGCGGTGGACTCTACGCGGTGGCTTTCGTGCCGGGCGTACCCGATCTCAACGATCCGGTCCCCGACACTTCGAGTAGCGAACTGAGCAGCACGGAGTCAGGCTCGGCTCCCGCCGCCCCTAACCGCCGCGAGCTGCCCCACCTGCCGGCACTGGCCGTCGAGCCCGACCAGTCCATGGTCGGGGAGATAATTTCACGGACTCGTCTGCTGCATGATCATAGGCTTCAAATCTGTAGCTCTATGCGCATGTTCAGTTGAAAATGGGAGAAGAACCTTTTCCTAAGAAATAAACGAGACCGTCGATTTAATACTTAAGTGTTGGAGGGTCAACCTGCACTTGAATTTTGTAGCCACTGGATTTAAAACGTACAGTTGTGATGAACTTCGTCCCCCTCATCTCGTCCCCTACGCTCCACCCTATCATGTCGCGTTGCAAGTCGCGAGCATCGCCGCCCAAGTCACGAGATACCCTGGCAGCCCCCATTGCCCCCGCTCCAGCGATGCCTCCGCCGCCCCGTCCACCAGCCTCGTCGCTAACAGATCAAATCTTGACGCCCCCACCACCTCCACAACCCAACCAGGAATATGTCACCACTCCGTCTGGCGGCACCCCCACCACCCCAGCCCGCCTCATTGCCATCTCGATTGCGACCACCGCCTGCTACCCTACCCCCTGGATCTTTCTCTAGGTCCATCGGATATAGGTACCCCTGAACCCTAAAAAGCTCTCTCCGGAGCTCGCCGGATTTGAAGATGGGACAGCTGTATGAGCGAAAATTAAATTTGGACGTGGGGGAGATGAAAAATGCTCAAGCGTGGTATAGCTAGCTTTCCCCAAATAAAATTTGAAAGCTAGATCTTTTGTTACCAACAACGATTGAGAAGTGCAAAAATCACGCATGATATTAAACCATAACCTTTCCTTTTTCCCTTGTTCCCTGACCTAATCATAGGACTTGAGGTCGTGGGTTCGAATCCCACGGACCTTGCACGCGCTTATTACGCGTGAAATTCGCGTGACTTGTGACTTGTGACGATGCGTGGCATTTAGTACCGAACAAGCGATACTGGTCAGACGCCCGGTACTAAAAGGGGTTACTCACCGGTACGAAAGGTCTGTTTTACAGTAGTGTTTGTTGGATGAAAAACCACAATAAATCTACTAACCAAGATCTAGATATATAGAAATCCATCCCAAAATAAGTAAATAGGAAAAAGGTTCGAGCAAGGTTCTTACCATATGTGACTTGTAGATGATACGATGCTTCTTCATTTTGTCGACGAGGCTTGAAATTTAACTTTACTCATCCTCGTAGAGGTTTGGCCTATGCGTGCTGTCGAATTTAAGGTTCCTAATATCCTTTTTGCGGTCCTGGAGATGATAGAGTTAGTCCTCTATATATTCCAATAAGTAGAGATAGAGGTCGACAGATTCAATCGCGAGGTTGCAACGGCGATGAACTCGGCCACAAAGGATTGGACGTGAAGTGGGATATGGTTGATTTAGGCTAGGGTTGTTGGGATAAGGGGAAGAGGCAAGACGACGGAGAGAGGGGAAATGCGGCACCGATGCGTTTGTTCAGGGATGCTAGAGGATATATATAGGAACTAAAAGTCGTATACTTATACGAACATAAACATTCGTAGCGTCGGTCTCGTGACTCGTGCTGGCGTGGATGGCAGCTTTCGGACTACTGGACCACACGTCACCACTCACGTCATCACTCGTGGAACGCCGTGTACGCAACCACAAATAAAGGTACACACATCTCGGACTTGGACTTTTTTCCCTCTCCTAATTCACCGTAGCACTCTCAAACAACTCTTTCATCTCTCGCACGTTCCATTTTTTACAACCCATGTAAACAAGTTGGTTAGGCTAGTCCCAGTATAAGGTTTCATCGCACTGTTTCCAAGGATATCACATCATCCCATGAGGTGTATTCTCATGAATGAAACAGAGAGTCCCAGTGCATAGTTTCATTTCACGATTTCATAGGATGATCATGACATTTAATTGTGAGGCATGTGATTGGATATGGTTAGATGAAATGAAACTCTATAGCCCCCAATACAAGTTTCATAGTCTTGGTCATCACATATGCTGATATGTCACTATATTTAATGTGCATGAAACCTCTATGAATCCCGCACTGAGATTAGCCTTACGCATCCGTCCATTAGTGTCCACTTGAAAATATCTCCCATTCACCACTTCAGTTTTTACCAAGAGAATTTATCACGGGGTGGTTGCTTAATTAGTGCGGGACTGCTGCCGTCATGCATTGCGTTGCCACCGATCGAGCACCCACCAGGCCACCAGCCCACCACTGACGGAAGCAATAAGCCACGCGGGACAACATCCATCTACTAGCTAGACTAGATGTCGAACGGGGATATCGTCACGCTATGGTTTGACTCGAGGAAGCGACCGGGCACCGGGCAGGAGCAGCCCAACGCCAAGCGCGGCTGGACACTTGTGGAACTGTGGCGTTCGCCGCCGAACGCCACGCGGGGGCGCAGTCCCCACCGCATAACGAGGCGCGAGCCAGGGAAAGAAAGGCTCGCCTGCGGCCGTAACGCTCGAAGCAAACTGACCCGGCAAGCGATGGACAATGGCGTGGCGAAAGGCGAGGCTAGCCGAAAGGAGCGAGAGGGCGGCGTGGCTGGTTTGGAGGCACGCGAGCTCGAACGGTACCTAAACCGTGTGATTTGTTCAGTGACCCTGTCTGACTTCTGGAGGACCCTCCGATGGACCTGCTCAATGGTTGGGCTGTGGGTAGGTGCCTAATTGAACTTGGGCTTGTAATAAATTATAACCAGGGTACTTATGTCGGCCCAACTTAGACCCCTTCGAATTTTGAGGCTTCTATGTGGTCGCACGTGCCACATGTGGGTGGAGGAGACAACCATATACCGTCCGAAAGCTATATATTCCAATATCTAAGATTCGTGCGGTTCGTGTGGGCTGCATGATTTCTAGTGTCTTTCTCCCTCCCACCGTAACCCTAGCTCGCGCCGCTACACCAGCTGCTGCAACTTCCGTGGATCCTCGATGCACCCACCGCTGCGCACCGCCCTGCCGTGCTTCGCCACCACGCCGTCCCGTCACCGAGCTCCGTCCCCACACTACGCAGCTGCCGCAACTCATCCCCACCCCGCCGCGCCCACAGCCATGCGGCCCTGCCCTCATCACGCTCCGCCGCGGCGCAGCCTCACCCCCGCATGCATTTCGTCGTGCCTAACGTTGTTGGAGAAGATGATGATTTTTTTTTTCAAAATCTTGATATGGGATTTGGTAAATGTTGAATGAATTGGCTTAAAATGTTGAAATAGAGTTTGGAAAGTGTTGAAGGTAGCAAAATGTTGAAGCTCTGAGTCATCGGATTAGAGTGGAGGGGGCAGGTGGTGGCGGACCAACATGGCGACGCCATCGGAACGAGAGCAGCGGATTATGCATTTCTCATGTAAAAATAATTAATCACCTAGCCAATCAGGTTCTTGCCATGTTTCTATTTGGTGTGAAAACCACTATATATTATTCCTGATCTAATCGGGCTTGCGTGCAATCCCCTAATAAATGAGAGAAGGGGGTTGTACACTTGTGCTTTCCCATATTTCTATTTGATGGATGTAAATCTTAATCCATCAACTAACCAAGATATGGATATGCAGAATTCCATCCCTACATAAATAATTAAGTAAATCGAAAAGAATTCCATCCCTACATAAATAATTAAGTAAATCGAAAAAAGGGTTCGGACAAGATTCTTACCGGATCGATGCTTCTTTGTGTTGTCGACTTTGAGGTTCATAGCCCTTCTGCATTCCTGAAGATGGATGTTGATGGATTTCAATGTGAGGTTGCAATAGTGATGATGAACTAGGACATAGAAGACTGGAGGTGAAGTGGGATCTAAGGTTGCAGCGCGAAGGGGAAAAGGCGAGGTTGCGGATAGAGGGGAAATGAGGCATCAATATATTTGTTCCGACGTCCATTGGGGTTATATTAGGAGTCAAGGGCGTATATGGACATAAACATTCATAGCGTCATTCTCGTGACTTTCTGGTATGGATGGCAGCACACGGCATACTGAGCCACACATCATTGCTCATGAACACCTTGTACGTACAAATGCATCTCATACTTAGATTTTTTTAGAATAATCCTTATCCTAGCACTCTCAAATAACTCTTTAAGTTCTCGCACGTTCCATTTTTTGGAGTCCTCATTGCCAAGTTTGCGTATCCGTTCAGTAGTCCACTTGACAATATCCCGTTCACCACTTCATTTTTTACCGAGAGAATTTATCACGGATCCAGGTGGTTGGTTTGTGGCCACTGCTGGCATGAAAGACAATCGCATTGTGCGTTGCCACCGATGGAGCACCCACCACCGACGACGCAAGCAAGCCGCGCCGGACAACATCAGGTAGCTCAGATATTGAACGCGGGGATATCGTGACTTGTTTGACGATCGAGGAAGCGGCCGAGGTCCGGCAGGAGAAGCCCAACGCCCCCGCGCGCGGCTGGACACTTGCTGAACGGTGGCGTCCGCCGCCGAACACCACGCAGGCGCGCAATCCCCACCGCCACCGCTAGCAGTCGCGCAATCCCAACTGCCCACTGGAAACCGCCAGCATGCGGATGACGAAGCGCTTAGCCAGGGAAAGAAAATCTAGCCCGCCGCCGTAACGCACGGAGAAGTAAACACGGCAAGTGACCGACATGGCATGGCGCGAGGCGAGGCCAGCAGAAGTCCGAAACGCCGGTGGGCGTCGTGGCGGGGCACGGGAGCTCAATTGGTGTTTAACCGCAGCGAACCCTGGACTCGGCTGCACATCTGCCTAGTAACCGCACCTAGGCCTAGGGTCATGAAAAAATTCTAGGACCTTGTAGCCTTGTTGACACCGGTGTTTGATCAGAGTCGACCGCTGTGGATAAGATTCTGATAATTGATGAAGGAGAGAAAAAAGGGCCGCCTATGAAGCCGTGCTGAGCAAGACTGACTCGCAGTTGACCAGGGTTCCAGAAGCCGATGGAAAACTAGGCAGGCCCGATCCAAGGCGAAATCGATTCCACCGAATAAGGGAAAACGTGGAGATTTATCTTGTGTAGTTTTTAGAAATATATGTAAACTCACATCGTATTCGACTAGAATTTTAGCTTGCTCCACGTATAAATATAAACCTATGAGCCTTGCAATGAATAATCATCAATCAGTACAACCTTTCGGCACCCTGCCGCCAAAATCCTAGCAGTAAGAGTAGAGTAGATTTGACGATCTTGTAAGTTCCGTCTCCCGATCGTTACGGCCTCTATCAGAACTTTCTAAGTTAAGTCTTATATTCTAATATTGTTGTATGGCTAGTTATCGAGTTATCTTAGATTTCAAGTAGAAGTTCCTACGCTTTGTCCAATATTCTGCTTGTCTTCGACGGTTGCTCAAAGTTATCAAGTTTGCTTAGATCTATCTAGGTTGTCTTTATCGGCTCCTTGGTTGTTCCTAAGTGCTCACAGTTATCGAACAGCTTAGATCTAGTTAGGTTGCCTTCATCGATTACCTTGCCTTATTTAAATATTCACAGCTATCAGATCGTATCGGCTGGTTAGATCTTGCATACTTTTACTACTTTATATATGCTAGGTCCGATAGATCTTTACCCCTACCCTTTTTATTGTTAACCATTAGGCCTGTGATGTCAACACGTTACTATAGAGAGCCGATGCTTCGGTCGGGTCTTATCCGTAACTCACGGAAACATGATGACGTTATTGAGCCCATATGGGTGCGTACGAGGCCTTGCTGTTGCGAGCTTGTCTAGTTGAGTTAATGGGCTAAAATTAATGTCCTCTCACCGTGTTACCTTGTCTAAGTTCAATTACACGGTCATAACACTGATTAGGTTTTATTGGCTTAATTAACTTGTAAGCAGTAGGCAAGAGATCTTTGTTCGCTGTGTTCTAATCTTTTAAGTTAATAGATTGATGTCAATGCCCTCTCATTCGTGTTACCTTGTCTAACTTCAATTACACTTATCAAGACATTAACTAGATCTATTAATCTATCTGATGTGCGCATGGTTGACAAGGACTCCTTCTATGGCTATCGTGTTACAATGCTTTATCTTAGCCCGTCGGCTCATATAGCCGATGGCACATGCCATTAATATTTTATTTATTTACACCGCATGCTTACATTAAATATCTATCTGTCGTGATGTTTATTCCAAGAACGCCTAACCATGAGTTCGAAAGGGTTCGCCCAGATCGGCTCAGGAATTTATTGTTTACCTTGTCAATTTTCAGGTCAAATTGACTGGCATGCCTTATACCACTCGCGAGCCGATTTGGAGCCTACACTGGAGTTAAGCTGATCTTCCAGGTCCTCCGTGTTGTTCAACGCAGAACCTTGAGGTCCAGATTTTACGTCAACAGGGCATCAGATTCATGGGCTAATAATTTCGAGCTCATTACGAGTTCTTTGAAGAAAAGGTCAGATTGGATCGAGCCTTACCTCAAAGGATTGGCACAGGCCGGATTTTTGATATGACTCGAATCAGCGTGTGAATTGGGAGGAAGAGCTGGGCACGTGGATAGAGAACTTAAAAGGATCAGGAGAATGTTAGTTAAAGGATGGGGGTACTATTAGAGGACTAGATAAAGATAAAGGTTGAGCTGAGTATTTAATTATATATGACTAGAGTAGGGTTAGGGCTGGATATTACCCCTAGATGGCCGGTTGCCGGGTGGCAAGAGGGCGCCGCCGACCTGAGTAGGGTGGAGAACATCAGATTTGTTTGGAAGGGCTGGATGGAGGTGGCGGGGGTAGTTGGTGGACAGCTTAGTCGGTGGCGAGGTCGCCGCCGAGCGCAGCCGGTAGGAGCGGCCAGCAGGAGCGTGGTGGGCGGCTTTATTGTTCCTACATTTCTAAAACTAGGCTTTTGAAGGATGTGTATACACTCCAGTGTCCCTACCGTTCAGATTACTAGGGGAAAAGGCAAAAAAAAGTTGGTACCCTTTATTGTTTCTACATTTCTAAAACCATGTCCTATATGGACATAAACTTTTGAAATGATGATATTACTAAGGAATGAGTAATAAGATTTTTAGAGAATTTTTAGTTTGATGCCGAGTAGTGATAGGTGTGCTCGTCGGGAGCCATTAGATAGGGCGGCACATAAGCAACAAAGCGGAGGGCTCTTTGGAGATTGTCACAAGAGGTTCCTTCAAATTGCCAAGGATTGTCGTCACGGTAGCTTCATCTCCAATCTTGATTTCAGTTGGATTCAATTGTTCACAAAACTAGTGGAGTTTAGATAAAAGAAAAGGGTTATAATTGGAGAAGTTGATATTGCACTAGCTTGTAAAAATTTCAAGATCAAACATGACTTTGTCAACAATATATGAAATTGACAAACTAAAAAGATCAAACACGGGTAGTTATTTCTTTTATTCTTTAAGAAACAAAAAAAGGACTAAATTTAGTGTTTTCATGTTATTTTCACACATTACGTCATATTGAATGAAAGGGATATTGATCTTGTTTCAGGGGTGAAAAACACAAAGAAAGCCATGAACACCACGGTCCGTAACATATATATTTTTTTTGCAAACGTGGCTGAACACATATTTTATTAACAGGAAGAGAATTACAGCGCTCAAAACGCAAAGTTACAATATTACGGTGTAAATGACCCTGGAACATGAGGTACTAGCTGGGTTGGGCCTTGGCCTATTTTGCTGGTGATGTTGATGGCCAAGAAAATAAAAAAAGGAGGGAAGAGAGGGGAGTTTGGGCTGGGCCAAGGTTGGGTTAATTTTAGTTTTAGATACATTGTTTGGGCTGGGCTGGGGTTAGCACTTGTAGATAACTGACCTTCCATCCATGTGTTTTTATCTCGGTTGACTTTGGACCTTGGACTAAATTTTAGTCCCGGCTCAAAAATGAGGCACCGAAAGGCGACCGACGGGAGAGGCTTTACTACAACCGGGACTAAAGCCCCCCTATAGTCCCGGTTTTAATGGCTAAAAAATCGCCCGCCCTTTTCCTGGTTGGAATTTCCAACCGGGAGAAAAGCTCCCCATTTTTTGGTAATTCCAACCGGGACAAAAAGGGGGGTGTCGGTGCCAGATTTCCACGCGGCTCTCTCTCCACCTTCCTTATCCTCCCAAGCAGCGCTCTCCTCCTCTCCACTTATCTTCTTCCTCTCCTCCCTCTCCTCATCCTCTCCACCGACGCTCCCCTCCTCCCTCTCCTCATCCTCTCTTCCCTCTCTGCACCGCCGCCGGCCCCTCACCTTCCCCCTCTGCTCGCCCCTCACTAGTAGTGAGGAGCGGCAGCGGGACGAGAGTAGGGCAGTGGCGCGGCCGAGGTGGGTGGGGGCGGAGCGGAGGCAGGCGGCAGGCGAGCGAGCGGCGGCCGGCGCGAGCGAAGGCGGACAGAGGCGGGCGGGCTGCAGGCGAACGGCGCGCGGGTGCCTTTTTTATTTTTTTTGAAACTTTTTGGTCCCGGTTGGTGGATGACTCGGGACTAAAGGACACCCCCTTTTGTCTCGAATAGTTAGCCCCGATTGGATTTTCAGGACCTATGGCCCTATCCAACCCGGACTAAAGGTCCATTTTTCACCGGTGCGGGTAATTCAAATAGAATGTTCGTTTTCCACCGGTGCGGGTAATTCAAATAGTTTTGAAGGGAGCGAGAGAAATAAAGGAATATTGAAAAAACAATGGAACGGATATAATTCCAATAGGTCATTCTCTCATCTATTGGAGATTTGCACACAAGCCCTCATTACGTTTGTGGAAACCAAAAGGAACATCAAAGGATGGTTTAATTTTCTATTGGAATGTTTCAACTTTCACCGTTTGATCCAACCCTTTTCCATTCCTCAGTGAGGGTTCACTTCTGGACTTTTCACCAGAAAGCATGCATAGAGTCCGATATAAATGAAGCAGATAATCATTGGTTCTCTCTCTAAGAACAAGCCGTCTCCCTTTCTTGTTCGAATTTCTCATATTTCATCTGCTCTTCTTGCCAAAGAAAGAAAAGCTAGTAACTTTGTTTTTTAAGAAGAAGAAGAAAAGCTAGCAACTGCTGCCAAATAAAAAGCTGCTAAAACACCATGAAGATATTGTGTGGAATAATTGGCTGCTAAAAGGTCAAATAAAACCCTGCTAAAATGCAATGAAGAAGATATTGCGTGGAAAAAAAAATGGCTGGTAATAAAAAACATAGGGCTATGGTACTAGCACACGAAAATGAACATGCTAAGATAATGGTATGCAGTTAGCTTTTTTTCCTTTTGTTTTTTGACTGCGAATGTGTGTTTATATTTGCTATTAGTTTTTTTGTACGCTGATATAGGGAAACTGAAATGAAGTTACGACTAGTTTCATATTCAGGAGACCAACATAAGTCTAGGTATACAGAAGCATACATTATGGATAGATAGAAGATAAAGATAACATATTGTAACTTTTCATGGTCAGATGACCACCAGAAATCCAGGTAAATAGGAGCATACATTACATATAAATACTTCCTCCGTCCCAGATTACTATTCATTTTGACTTTTCTAGGTACATATATTTTGCTATGCATCTAGATATATGCTATGTCTATATACGATAAACTATCTACCTGAAAAGCCATAACAAATAGTAATTTGGGACGGAGGGAGTACTAAATAGGATAACATGCATGTCGTCAAAGGAACCGAATATAAATTGCAACCGCTGTGCCCGCAGTCAACAGTCACGCTCGTCCCATGGCACACGGTCACTGCCTCCTTAGTCCTTACCACGCCCAGCCGAACATAGGCACAGCAGACGAGGACGTGTCGTCGACGTCAGTGAAGTTGTCCCCAACCACGTACTACCAGGCTCGATGGCCATAGCCAGCGGGTTGGGCAGCTCGCAGCGGTTTGGTGCGGGCGCGGCAGCCAAGCCGAGCTCTGTGCTGCTCAGTGCGCTGCTCGACGGAGTGTTGGGCATTGGCTCGTTGAGATCGAGTACGCCCGACACAAAAGGCAGGATGTAGAGTCCGCCACCAATGGCGATGGAACTTGGATGGTACAAGAGCCGCATGACCGGTGGCGCTACCATGCCCTGGAAGGGGAACGCTGGCGGTGCGGCGCGCTGCCGGGTGGCGCAGGTGCCCATCAGCGAATGAGCGGCACCTGACGCCGAGGCGCCGGTTGCTGCTGGCGCACGGGCTCCGGAGCACGCCTCACCCGCGCGAGATCCGCCGCGGCAACCTCCCTCACCGCCGGCCGCGGCGAGAGCTCGGGGAAGATGGGCCTGGCCCAGCGCCCAAGCACGCTCCTCGCGGCAGCGGCGTAAGCGTACGCGGCCTCCAAGGAAGTCCCGTACGAGTCGAGCCAAATCTCCTTCTTCATGTACGGGTTCCAGAGCGTAGTGGCGTATCTCCTACCGCGCTTCCGCACGTCGCGGTACCTCCGCTCCGGCAGCACGGCCGCCTCCCGTGCCGGACATCCATCAGCCCTCGCTACCGCAGTCGCCTGCCTTGCTAGATCGACAACGCTGCCTGGCATGCTCGATCGGAATGCTAGCAAGCTCTCGATCTACAGCACCTACCGCTCGACCCCTGCCTGCGCGAGGCGGCACGACGACCTCGATCGATCGAGAGCTATAGCTAGCATTCCTTGTCGAGGATATCGGGCAGCGGTGTCGAGCTGGCGAGGCAGGCGGCAGCGAGGGACGATGTCCGTGCGGCGCGGGAGGCGGCCGAGCTGCCGACGATGAGGTACCATGGCGTGCAGAAGTGCGGCAGGAGGTACGCCGCCACGCTCTTGAACCCGTTCGTGAAGAAGGTGATCTGGCTCGGCTCGTACGGGACTCCCGTGGAGGCCGCGTACGCCTACGACGCCGCGGCGAGGAGTGTGCTTAGGCACTGGGCCAGGCCCAACTTCCCCGAGCTCTCGCCGGCGGCAAGGGAGGTCGCCGCGCTGGATCTCACGCGGATGAGACGCGCTCCGGAGCCCGCACACCAGCAGCAGCGGGCTCTTCGGCGTCAGGCACTGCTCATCCGCTGCTGGGCTCCTGCGCCGGCTGGCGCCGCGCCGCCGGCGTTCCCGTTCCAGCGCGAGGTGACACCACAGGTCTTGCGGGTCCACTACCGTCCAGGTTCCGCAGCCACCGGGGGTGAACTCTACGCCACGCCTTTCGTGCCGGGCGTGCACGATCTCAACGAGCCAATGCCCAACGCTCCGGCAAGCATCGCACTGAGCAGCACGAAGCCCGGCTTGGCTGCCGTGGCCCCTAACCGCCGCGAGCTGCCCAACCCGTCGGCAATGGCCATGGAGCCCGACCAGTCCGTGGTCGGGGATAACTTCACTTACGTCGACGGTGCATCCTTGCCTGCTGTGCCTACGTTCGGCTGGGTGTGGTAAGGACTAAGGAGGCAGTGACCGCGTGCCATAGCGAAGTTGGCGAGCATGACTACTTGTGAACTGTGGGCACAGCGCAATTGCCATTTCCATTAGGTTTCTTCGACGATATGTATCCTATTTAGTTTACCGTCTATGTATAATGGAATGCTTCTATTTATCAGACTTGTGTTGGTCTTCTGACCATGAAATGTCGCAATATGTTATGTTATTTATCGTCTATATATATTCATAAAGTATGATTTCTATTTACTTGGACTTGTATTGGTCTCCTGATCGTGAAATGTCACCGACTCACCGTATGTGTTTGGTCTCTTGATCATGAAATGTAACAACATGGGTTGGTCTCTTGATCGTGAAACTACTTGTAACCTCGTTTCAGTTTCCCTAGTCTGCCTACAAAACTAATTGCAAACATAAACACAGTTGCAGTAAAAGAAAAAAGAAAAAACTAACTGCAGACCACTATCTTAGCATGTTATTTTCATGTGCTAGTACCGTAGTCCAAATGTTTTTTATTAGCAGTCATTTTTCCGCACAATATCTTCTCCATTGCATTTTAGCAGCTTTTTGTTTGGCATTTTAGCAGCCATTTATTCCACACAATATATATCTTCATTGCGTTTTAGCAGCTTTTCTTTTGACGGCAGTTGCTGCTACCTTTTGTTCTCCCGAATTAAGAAGTTACCGGTTTTATTTTGTTTGGCACAAGGGGAGGAGGAAACTTAGCGCCCCCTTTGGCACGGCTCTCCCACCGGCTCTTGCAGCAGCTTTTGCACAAGCTGTACCAAATGCCTCAAATGAAAACGGCTTCAACCCGTGAGCCGCACAAAGCCACTGGCCAAAACAACTGGACGGGATTCGCCGCAAACAATGGCTTCCCACGGTTTCTCCCCATCCACATACATGATTTTTCATCCTTCTCCCCGGCTGCTCTCCTCCCTGGCGCACGCATGCTGGCAGCTGCCTCCCTGCGCCGCGCCCCTCCGGCTCCTTGCGCCGCGCCGGCGGCCTCCTGCGCCGCGCCCTGCCGCCTTCCTGCGCTGCGCCTCACTGCCTCCCTGCGCCGTGCCCCGCCTGCACCCTGCCCGCCAGGTGCACGCGCTCGTGCGGGGCCACGGCGTGGGGGCATGACCGCCGGGAGGGAGAGTCCGGGAGGGAGGAGGGGGCGGCTGGGATCGGATAAGGAGAGAGGAGGGGCGGTGGGCCTAGGATGAGGAGAGAGGAGGGAGAGGAGGGGAAAAGAAAAGAGGGGGGAGGAAAGAGAAATAAAAAAGGAAAGAAAAAGAAAAAGAAAATGAAGAGAAAAAAGAAAAAGAAAAGAGAGAAAAAAAATATAAGGGTATTTTGGACATTTGACATCTTCTTTACATTCAAAAAGCTAGGAGAAGCTGTTTTGCCAAACGTTTTCGTACAGAATAAGCCAGAGCTAGAAAAAGCTACTTTTCCATAGGAGCTAGAGCCAGAGCTGTTTTTTCATGAGCTAAAGCCGTGCCAAACGGGGCCTTAAGAAACCTGGACAAGAAACCGATTCATGGTTTGTTCTTAGAGGTAGAGCAAGTGATTATTGTCTTCAAATCTGTTGGCTCTACGTCTGTGTCCACTTAAACAGTGGAGAATTGAATCCTTTCCTAAGAAATAAAAATGGAAAGCTAGATCTTTTGTTACCAACAACGGTCAGAATTGCAAAAAATCAAGCATGAAATTAAACCATAACATTTCCTTTTCCCTTGTTCCCCAACCTAATAAGAGCCTGTGTGCAAACATCTAATAAACGAGAGAAAGGGGCCGTGCTTTGACATGTTTCTATTTGGTGGATGATAATCACAATAAATCAACTAACCAATATCTAGATATAAAGAAATTCATCCCCAAATAAGTAAATCGGCTGGAAAAAGTTTGAGCAAGGTTCTTACCATATCTGGCTTGTAGACGATATGATATGATGCTTTTCTTCGTGTTGTCGATGATGCTCGAAATTTAACCTTCCTCACCCTCATATAGCTTTGGCCCATGTGTGCTGTCGAATTTGAGATTCCTAGCCCTTTTGCGGTCCTGTAGATGATATAGTTAGTCATATATATTTCAATAAGTAGTGACGAAGGTCGATGGATTCCACCAGGATATAAAAGTATTGGAAGTGAAGTTGGATTTGATTGATTTAGGCTAGGGATGTAGCGGAAAGGGGAAGAGGCGAGGCGGCGGAGTGAGGGGAATGATGTGTCGATGCGTTCGTTCGGAGGCCGCTAGGGGTATATATAGGGACTAAAGGCCGTATACGGACATAAACATTCGTAGCATCATTCTCGTGACTTGCTCTGATATGGACGTGACATGGATGACACGCAACACACGACATCCCGCCCCATACGTCAGCACTCTTGAAACGTCATTTATGCAGCCGCAAATAAAGATAGGCATATCTAATGCGTGGAATTTCTTTCTCCCAACCCTAGCCCTCTCAAACATCTCTCTCTCATCTCTTAAAATTTCCAATTTTTTTCCAAACCTTATTACCAAGTCATTTGCTCATCCGTCCATTACTTGACAAAATATCTCGTTTACCACTTCATCTTTTTTACTAAGACAATTTATCACGGGGGTAGTTCAGTAGTTGCTTGGTGCGGGACTGCCGTGTCATGCAAATTAAGACAATCACATTGTTGCGTTGCCACCGATCGAACACCCACCACCGACGCAAGCAAGCCGCGCACCTGACAACATCTCGTAGCTCAGAGGTAGTATTGAACACGGGGATATCGTCACTTGTTTGACGATCGAGGAAGCGGCCGAGGTCCGGCAGGAGCAGCCCACAACGCCCGCGCGCGCGGCTGGACACTTGCTGAACTGTGGCGTCCGCCGCCGAACGCCACGCGTTCGCGCAGTCCCCACAGCATAACGAGGGCGAGCCAGGGAAAGAAAAGCTCGCGCTCGCCGCCGTAACGCTCGAAGCAAACACGGCAAGCGATCGACGTGGCCAGGCGAAAGGTGCGAGGCTGCGAGCGGTCGGCGTGGCTGGTTTGGAGGCACGCGAGCTCGAACTGAGAACTTAAACCGCAGGCATTCAGCGGTAGGCGGCACCGCGATCTCGGTCGATCGAGAGGCGAGAGATAGGCAGATAGCTAGCGCTCCGGTCGAGGATGCCGGGGCCGGGCAGAGTTGTCGAGCTGGCGAGGCAGGCGGCGGCGGCGGCGAGGGCCGACGGCCGGGCGGCGCGCGAGGCGGCCGTGCAGCCGGCGACGAGGTACCGCGGCGTGCAGATGCGTGGCAGGAGGTACGCCGCCACGCTCTGGAACCCGTTCTTGAAGAAGGCCATCCGGCTCGGCTCGTACGGGACTGCCGTGGAGGCCGCGTACGCCTACGACGCCGCCGCGAGGAGCGTTCTTTGGCGCTGGGCGAGGCCCAACTTCCCCGAGCTCTCGGCGGCGCCAGCGGCGAGGGAGGTCAGTGCAGCGGATCTCGCGCGGGCAAGGCGTGCTGCGGAGCCCGCGCGCCAGCAGCAGCAGGCGCCTTGGCGTCAGGCGCCGCTGATCCGCTGCTGGGTGCCTGCGCCAGCGGGCGCCGCGGCACAGCACCAGGAGCGCGTCGCACCGCCGGTGTTCGCGTTCCGGCGCGAGGCGGCGCCACAGTACATGCAGCTACACTACCGTCCAGGCTCCGCCGCCACTGGCGGTGGACTCTACGCGGTGGCTTTCGTGCCGGGCGTACCCGATCTCAACGATCCGGTCCCCGACACTTCGAGTAGCGAACTGAGCAGCACGGAGTCAGGCTCGGCTCCCGCCGCCCCTAACCGCCGCGAGCTGCCCCACCTGCCGGCACTGGCCGTCGAGCCCGACCAGTCCATGGTCGGGGATAATTTCACGGACTCGTCTGCTGCATGATCATAGGCTTCAAATCTGTAGCTCTATGCGCATGTTCAGTTGAAAATGGGAGAAGAACCTTTTCCTAAGAAATAAACGAGACCGTCGATTTAATACTTAAGTGTTGGAGGTTGACGGGTCAACCTGCACTTGAATTTTGTAGCCACTGGATTTAAAACGTACAGTTGTGATGAACTTCGTCCCCCTCATCTCGTCCCCTACGCTCCACCCTATCATGTCGCGTTGCAAGTCGCGAGCATCGCCGCCCAAGTCACGAGATACCCTGGCAGCCCCCACTGCCCCCGCTCCAGCGATGCCTCCGCCACCCCGTCCACCAGCCTCGTCGCTAACAGATCAAATCTCGACGCCCCCACCACCTCCACAACCCAACCAGGAATATGTCACCACTCCGTCTAGCGGCACCCCCACCACCCCAGCCCGCCTCATTGCCATCTCGATTGCGACCACCGCCTGCTACCCTACCCCCTGGATCTTTCTCTAGGTCCATCGGATATAGGTACCCCCTGAACCCTAAAAAGCTCTCTCCGGAGCTCGCCGGATTTGAAGATGGGAAAGCTGTATGAGCGAAAATTAAATTTGGACGTGGGGGAGATGAAAAATGCTCAAGCGTGGTATAGCTAGCTTTCCCCAAATAAAATTTGAAAGCTAGATCTTTTGTTACCAACAACGATTGAGAAGTGCAAAAATCACGCATGATATTAAACCATAACCTTTCCTTTTTCCCTTGTTCCCTGACCTAATCATAGGCTTTGTGCAATCCTCTAATAAACGAGAGACGAGGGCCATAGTTTCACATGTTTCTATTTCACTACTAGAAATATGAGCATTCGTTCTTGACGTTAGTACGGGACGGCTTTTCGTCTGGTACTAACGCGCGAAATTAGTACCGGGTAGATATTTTTGGTCCTCGGAGGCCTTTTAGTACTGGACAATAACACCAACCGGTACTAGCATGGACCCTTTAGTACCGGGCAATAACACTAGTATCTCGTGGAGTACCATTTACTACCGGGTAATAACACCAACCGGCACAGGTTACTTCAAAAGGAAAGCATATCTAACTCCATCACATGTCCTATGTATGTGAGATGGTAAGGAAAGTTCGCGTAAGACTTAAGGTCGTGGGTTCGAATCCCACGGACCTTGCACGCGCTTATTACGCGTGAAATTCGCGTGACTTGTGACTTGTGACGATGCGTGGCAGTTAGTACCGAACAAGCGATACTGGTCAGACGCTCGGTACTAAAAGGGGTTACTCACCGGTACGAAAGGTCTGTTCTACAGTAGTGTTTGTTGGATGAAAAACCACAATAAATCTACTAACCAAGATCTAGATATATAGAAATCCATCCCAAAATAAGTAAATAGGAAAAAGGTTCGAGCAAGGTTCTTACCCGACTTGACTTGTAGATGATACGATGCTTCTTCATGTTGTCGACGAGGCTTGAAATTTAACTTTACTCATCCTTGTAGAGGTTTGGCCTATGCGTGCTGTCGAATTTGAGGTTCCTAATATCCTTTTTGCGGTCCTGGAGATTATAGAGTTAGTCCTCTATATATTCCAATAAGTAGAGATAGAGGTCGACAGATTCAATCGCGAGGTTGCAACGGCGATGAACTCGGCCACAAAGGATTGGATGTGAAGTGGGATCTGGTTGATTTAGGCTAGGGTTGTTGGGAGAAGGGGAAGAGGCGAGACGACGGAGAGAGGGGAAATGCGGCACCGATGCGTTTGTTCAGGGATGCTAGAGGATATATATAGGAACTAAAAGTCGTATACTTATACGAACATAAACATTCGTAGCGTCGGTCTCGTGACTCGCGCTGGCGTGGATGGCAGCTTTCGGATTACTGGACCACATGTCACCACTCACGTGACCACTCGTGGAACGCCGTGTACGCAACCACAAATAAAGGTACACACATCTCATACTTGGACTTTTTTCCCTCTCCTAATTCACCGTAGCACTCTCAAACAACTCTTTCATCGCACGTTCCATTTTTTACAACCCTTGTAAACAAGTTAGTTACGCATCCGTCCATTAGTGTCCACTTGAAAATATCTCCCATTCACCACTTCAGTTTTTACCAAGAGAATTTATCACGGGGTGGTTGCTTAATTAGTGCGGGACTGCTGCCGTCATGCATTGCGTTGCCACCGATCGAGCACCCACCAGGCCACCAGCCCACCACTGACGACGGAAGCAGTAAGCCGCGCCGGACAACATCCATCTACTAGCTAGACTAGATGTCGAACGGGGATATCGTCACGCTATGGTTTGACTCGAGGAAGCGACCGGGCACCGGGCAGGAGCAGCCCAACACCAAGCGCGGCTGGACACTTGTGGAACTGTGGCGTTCGCCGCCGAACGCCACGCGGGCACGCAGTCCCCACCGCATAACGAGGCGCGAGCCAGGGAAAGAAAGGCTCGCCTGCGGCCGTAACGCTCGAAGCAAACTGACACGGCAAGCGATGGACAATGGCGTGGCGAAAGGCGAGGCTAGCCGAAAGGAGCGAGAGGGCGGCGTGGCTGGTTTGGAGGCACGCGAGCTCGAACGGTACCTAAGGGCATGTACAACAGTGAGACAGCTGCTGTCTCTAAGTTCTTGGAATTTATAACATAGACGGCTAAATAGACAGCTCGTACAACCCACAGATAGCTGTTTTGGCTGTCAACAAATCATTAAATGTTTGCATGCCAGCCGGTGTCGACGAGGAGGCGACGCTCCGTACAACGCGCAACCAACCGTCTTCTTCGCCTGGGAGCACGAGCGCTTGCCGTCGTCTCCCCACGCGACGGCTTCCCTCTCTCTCTTCAGTTACTGCAGTGAAGCGAGGGGGATTTTGCAAAACTTCCGTCGTGAGACGACGGCTGCCACGACCGTTGTACGTGCCCTAAACCGTGTGATTTGTTCAGTGACCCTGTCTGACTTCTGGAGGACCCTCTGATAGACCTGCTCAATGGTTGGGCTGTGGGCAGGTGCCTAATTGAACTTGGGCTTGTAAAAAATTATAACCAGGGTACTTATGTCGGCCCAACTTAGACCCCTTCGAATTTTGAGGCTTCTACGTGGTCGCACGTGCTACATGTGGGTGGAGGAGACAACCATATACCGTCCGAAAGCTATATATTCCAATATTTAAGATTCGTGCGGTTCGTGTGGGCTGCATGATTTCTAGTGTCTTTCTCCCTCCCACCATAACCCTAGCTCGCGCCGCTACACCACCTACTGCAACTGCCGTGGATCCTCGATGCACCCACCGCTGCGCATCGCCCTGCCGTGCTTCGCCACCACGCCGTCCCGTCACCGAGCTCCGTCCCCACACTACGCAGCTGCCGCAACTCATCCCCTCCCCGCCGCGCCCACAGCCATGCGGCCCTGCCCTCATCACGCTCCGCCGCGGCGCAGCCTCACCTCCGCATGCGTTTCGTCGTGCCTAACATTGTTGGAGAAGATGATGATTTTTTTCAAAATCTTGAGATGGGATTTGATAAATGTTGAATCAATTGGCTTAAAATGTTGAAATAGAGTTTGGAAAGTGTCGAAGGTAGCCAAATGTTGAAGCTCTGAGTCATCGGATTAGGGTGGAGGGGGCAGGTGGTGGCGGACCAACATGGCGACGCCATCGGAACGAGAGCAGCGGATTATGCATTTCTCATGTAAAAATAATTAATCACCTAGCCAATCAGGTTCTTGCCATGTTTCTATTTGGTGTGAAAACCACCATATATTATTCCTGATCTAATCGGGCTTGCGTGCAATCCCCTAATAAACGAGAGAAGGGGGTTGTACACTTGTGCTTTCCCATATTTCTATTTGATGGATGTAAATCTCAATCCATCAACTAACCGAGATATGGATATGCAGAATTCCATCCCTACATAAATAATTAAGTAAATCGAAAAAAGGGTTCGGACAAGATTCTTTGTGTTGTCGACTTTGAGGTTCATAGCCCTTCTGCATTCCTGAAGATGGATGTTGATGGATTTCAATGTGAGGTTGCAATAGTGATGATGAACTAGGACATAGTAGACTGGAGGTGAAGTGGGATCTAAGGTTGCAGCGCGAAGGGGAAAAGGCGAGGTTGCGGATAGAGGGGAAATGAGGCATCAATACATTTGTTCCGACATCCCTTGGGGTTATATTGGGAGTCAAGGGCATATACGGATATAAACATTCATAGCGTCATTCTCGTGACTTTCTGGTATGGATGGCAGCGGACGGCATATTGAGCCACACATCATTGCTCATGAACACCTTGCACGTACAAATGCATCTCATACTTAGATTTTTTTAGAATAATCCTTATCCTAGCACTCTCAAATAACTCTTTAAGCTCTCGCACGTTCCATTTTTTCGAGTCCTGATTACCAAGTTTGCGTATCCGTTCAGTAGTCCACTTGACAATATCCCGTTCACCACTTCATTTTTTACCGAGAGAGAATTTATCACGGATCCAGGTGGTTGGTTTGTGGCCACTGCTGGCATGAAAGACAATCGCATTGTGTGTTCCCACCGATGGAGCACCCACCACCGACGACGCAAGCAAGCCGCGCCGGACAACATCAGGTAGCTCAGATATTGAACGCGGGGATATCGTGACTTGTTTGACGATCGAGGAAGCGGCCGAGGTCCGGCAGGAGAAGCCCAACGCCCCCGCGCACGGCTGGACACTTGCTGAACGGTGGCGTCCGCCGCCGAACGCCACGCGGGCGCGCAATCCCCACCGCCACCGCTAGCAGTCGCGCAATCCCAACTGCCCACTGGAAACCGCCAGCATGCGGATGACGAGGCGCTTAGCCAGGGAAAGAAAATCTAGCTAGCACGCCGCCGTAACGCACGGAGAAGTAAACACGGCAAGTGACCGACATGGCGTGGCGCGAGGCGAGGCCAGCAGAAGTCCGAAACGCCGGTGGGCGTCGTGGCGGGGCACGGGAGCTCAATTGGTGTTTAACCGCAGCGAACCCTGGACTCGGCTGCACATCTGCCAAGTAACCGCACCTAGGCCTAGTAAAGGGTCATGAAAAAAATTCTAGGACTTTGCGGCCTTGTTGACACCGGTGTTTGATCAAAGTCAATTGCTGTGGATAAGATTCTGACAACTGATGAAGGAGAGAAAAAAGAGCCGCCGATGAAGCCATGCTGACCAAGAATGACCGCAGTTGATCAGGGTTCCAGAACCCGATGGAAAACTAGGCAGGCCCGATCCGAGGCGAAATCGACTCCACCGAATAAGGAAAAACGTGGAGATTTATCTTTAATAGTTTTTAGAAATAGCTGTAAACTCGTATCGTATTCGACTAGGATTTTAGCTTGCTTCAGGTATAAATATAAACCCATGAGTTTTGTAATGAATAATCATCAATCAATCAATACAACCTTTCGGCGCCCTGCTGTCAAAACCTTAGGAGTAGGAGTAGAGTAGATTCGACGATCTTGTAAGTTCCGTCTCCCAATCATTACGACCTCTATCAGAACTTTCTAAGTTAAGTCTTATATTCTGATATTGTTGTATGGCTAGTTATCGAGTTATCTTAGATTGCATGTAGAAGTTCCTACGCTATGTCCATTATTCTGCTTAGATCTATCTAGGTTGTCTTTATCGGCTCCTTGGTTGTTTCTAAGCGCTCACAGTTATCGAACGGCTTAGATCTAGTTAGGTTGCCTTCATCGGTTCCCTTGCCTTATTTAAATATTCACAGTTATCAGATCGTATCGGCTGGTTAGATCTTGCATACTTTTACTGCTTTATATATGCTAGGTCCGATAGATCTTTACCTCTGCCCTTCGTATTGCTAACCGTCAGGCCTCTGATGTCAGCACGCTATTATTGAGAGCCGATGCTTCGGTCGGGTCATATCCGTATCTCACGGAAGCATGATGACGTCATTGAGCCGATAGGGGTGCGTACGAGGTTTTGCTGTTGTGAGCTTGTCTAGTTGAGTTAATGGGCCAAAATTAATATCCTCTCACCGTGTTACCTTATCTAAGTTCAATTACACGATCATGACATTGATTAGGTTTTATTGGCTTAATTAACTTGTAAGCAGTAGGTAAGAGGTCCTTGTTCACTATATTCTAATCTTTTAAGTTAATAGATTGACGTCAATGCCCTCTCATTCGTGTTACCTTGTCTAACTTCAATTACACTTATCAAGATATTGACTAGATCTATTAATCTATCTGATGTGCGCATGGTTGACAAGGGCTTCTTCTATGACTATTGTGTTACAATGCTTTATCTTAGCCCGTCAGCTCATATAGCTGATGGCACATGCCATTAATGTTTTATTTATTTATACCGCATGCTTACATTAAACATCTATCCGTTGTGGTGTTTATTCTAATAAGGCCTATCCATGAGTTCGAAAGGGTTCGCCGCCGGTCGGCTCAGGAATTTATTATTTACCTTGTCAATTTTCAGATCAAATTGACTGGTATGCCTTGCACCACTCGCGAGCCGATTTGAAGCCTACACTGGAGTTAAGCTGATCTCCCAGGTTCTCTGTGTTGTTCAATGCAGAAGCTTGAGGTCCAGATTTTGCGTCAACTGGGCCATCAGATTCATGGGCTAATAATTTCGAGCTCATTACAGGCTCTTTGAAGAAAAAGTTGGATTGGATCGAGCCTTACCTCAAAGGATTGGCACAGGCCGGATTTTTGATATGACTCGAATCAGCCTGTGAATTGGGAGTAAGAGCTGGGCACGTGGATAGAGAAGTTAAAAGGATCGGGAGGATGTTAGTTAAGGGGATACGAGGTGCTAAACTTTAGCAGTGTCATATTGGATGTCGGATGCTAATTAGAAGGACTAAACATGAACTAATTACAAAACTAATTGCACAGATGGAGTCTAATTAGCGAGACAAATCTATTAAGGCTAATTAATCCATCATTAGCAATTGGTTACTGAAGCACCATATTATCAAATCATGGACTAATTAGATTTAATAGATTCGTCTCGCGAATTAGACTCTATCTGTGCAATTAGTTTTATAATTAGATTATATTTAATACTCCTAATTAGTATCCAAATATCCAATGTGACAGGTGCTAAAGTTTAGTAGCGGGTATCCAAATATCCCCTAAAGGACGGGGTACTATTAGAGGACTGGATAAAGGTTGAGCTGAGTATTAATTGTATAGGACTGGAGTAGGGTTAGGGCTGGATATTGGCCCATAATCGTGTCTAAGTGCGGGCAGTCCGGAAACAAAATTCCAGGCCAGAGCGGCGGAGCCTAATTCTAAATTGGATCAAAACCTAATAAATACCATAAACATGCTAAAATCATACTATTTCAAATGTGACAATTTATAGAACAAACAATCATATTTACCATATAGTATAAGCATCAATAGATAATCTATTTTTTTATAGTTTACTGTTTTGATGCGTAGATGTTAATACCCTTCTATGTAAATGGAATCAAATTTAAAATAGCTTAACTTACTGCAAACTCAGAATCTTTGTATATTTGTAGAGGGAGGGTATACAATAGGAACATATATACCCTTGAATCATACCTGATGCTTGAGCACACGATTTAAACTCTTGAATGCTACATAATCTTCACTTTAGAAGCATCATCCGTTTAATATTCATTATTTCTTTTACTCTTTAATCATATTTTTCTAACTTGATTTGTAGAAAACATGCTTACAAGTTGGAACACTAGATCAACTTAATGCATATGTGCACAAAAGATGAAAAAACAAATAACGGATGTGCTCAAAACTCATGCACATATACACTCATCAAATACGATTTTCAATAAAATAATTAAGTAACAAAAGGAAAATTTTGAAATCTGTATTATAGTGGTGTGCTGACCTTTTGATGCGTGCACTTGCACTTATGCCGTTGCCGTGAATCGTGGTGACCGATGCGGTTTGTGGTGATCTGTGATGCGCTGAAGGTATTGCCCTAATGATAACGAGGAAATTGCTTATTTCATACTGAAATATAGAGTGGTTTATTATATGGTCCTAAAATTTGTTCCTTTGTAATTACCTGACATCACCTTTTGACTTTTATCTTCTGTTTGAGACTGCTATTAGTTTTTCGGCCAAAGGCCTTTAACTGCCATGGGCAAAGATGGATTTGCCCTTGAGGCCTTGACTAGAATTAGGATGACAGGACACTCATAGCACTGTGTTTATGCCTTATATGAACATGTTACTAATGTAGAATATGTGGAATATTTTTTTACGTGCATAATGTTGATTGCTACGAGCAGATCTTAGGTGCAAATCGGTCTTTCCACATGACACTTAATATTGTTTGGATGAAAAGACTAAGAATAATATCAAATAGTAGGACAGAAGTTAAGGTCCTGTTTGGATACAAACTCCTAAAGTTTACTAGTATACTAAAGTTTAGGACCCTTAAATTGCTAGTCCTAAAGTTTAGACCCTGTTTGGATACAAACTCCTAAAGTTTAGTAGTGTACTAAAGTTTAGAACCCTCAAATTGCTAGTCCTAAAGTTTAGTACAGGGCTGTTTGAATGGACTACTAAAGACCCTTAGAGGGAAAATATCATTTTTACCCCCAATTACTCCTCTAAACTACCCCTACACTGTTCACGTCATTAATGCATGCGAGGGCAATAGGGGTAAAGGGGACCTGAGAACCACTTTAGGAGAAATAGGATCCATTAGTACCCTTTGGCCCTCCTAATGAAAATGGCCCTCCTAAAGTTTAGGAGTGCACTTTTAGGACCCATGTTTGGATGCACAAGTCCTAAAAGTGTCCTATAAGTGGACTCCTAATCTTTAGGAGGGTGTATCCAAACAGGACCTTAGTACAGGGCTGTTTGGATGGACTACTAATCTTTAGGACCTTAGAGGGAAAATATCATTTTTACCCCCCAATTACCTCTAGATGGCCGGTTGCTGGGTGGCAAGAGGGCGCCGCCAACCTGAGTAGGGTGGAGAACATCAGATTTGTTTGGAAGGGCTGGGTGGAGGTGGCGGGGGTAGTTGGTGGACGGCTTAATCGGTGGCGAGGTTGCCGCCGGACGCAGCCGGTAGGAGCGGCCAGCAGGAGCGTGATGGGCGGCTGTGGCGCCATGGGCGGCACCGTCGCATGAGAGCTAGGTGGGCTGTGGGGGTGGTGGTGGGGGCAGCGGTGTGCTCGTGCCTCATGAGGAAGAATAAAAATGGCGGCGGCGGGAGGATGGGAGGAGGAATGAAGAAATAGATAAGGAGGAAAGAGAATGGAAGGGGCAGCGTTGCGGCGCGTGACCACCAGCGAGTGGCTCCGGCTTCAGACTGGGCGCTGCCGGTGGAGGCCGGTCGCACAGCAAGTGCAGCGAAGCCATGTCCAACGTCTGACACGTCGGCTCCTGGGAGAAGCGACGTACATGTTTTCTTGCTTAATGGTTGGGCTGTAGGCTGGTGCCTAAATGAAATTGGCCGTGTAAAAAATTATAAATAGGGTACTTAAGTCGGCCCAACTCGGGCCCTTCGAATTTTAACTCCCTATGGTGCGCATGCCCCAATAGGGTAGGGACGAGCCAAACGTTACAAGTCGTGCATATGATTATTGGGCAAGAGGATCCTTCGGTCGTTATCAGATGGGTCCCTCGGCTAAAGACCTAAAGTTCTTTCTTGTTGGGAGATGCCGTTGGGTTTGCGGGAGGCTATATGTGGTATATGTGATGGATAAATATCGCTTGAGCAACGCTGGAGGTATGAATTGGCTTATTTACCACTTTTGGGCCATTTAGAAGGGATGTTGTGCGCGGCCTATATAGTTGAGTGCGGCCCATTTCTCCAACTTTGTAGGCTGATCTGTTGAAGTTTAGCCCATTAATATGGTTTTTCCTTTTTTTCTTATTTATTCTCTTTCATTTTGTATTTATTTCTTGCCTATTTTATTTTCACCTCTACATTTCTAATTCATTATATTTCTTTCTTATTTTCTTCTTCTCCCGTTCTATTTTTCTTCTCTTCTCTTTTATTACTTTTTATTTATATTAATATGATTTTTATTTCTTTTTTATTTTCTTTTTTTCTCTACAACTAACGTGTTCATTATGCATATATATATTTTGTTCGTCTGTGAGAATCATTTGTTCCTATTGTTCGTGGTACTAGAAAATGTTCTACCTTAATAAAACAGTGTTCGTAAAATAAATATATTTCAAATATAATTAAGTATGGTCTTGTTTTGAAGATCTTGATGTAACAAATATTATAATGTGATCAAAATTTACTTTAGATGCTTGGTTAAAGATTTATGTCTTTTTAGTTGCAAATCTTCTTGCATGTGGATGACATCAGCAATGTAGGATTCCATGCTACTTTATCTCTCTTCGAGCGCTGCTCCTCATGTGGGATGTTTTATTTCTAGTGATGCGCTGGTGGATGGTTTCGGTTGGCTTCCTTCGTGCAACAGGTGGAAATTCGCATGAAGCGATGCCTAGTTGCGCCTGCTGGGTTCGGCGGTGCCGGTGGTGGAAGGGTGGGGGGACAACCTGAGATTAGCATGGAGGGAGCTGGTGGCATCTGAACAAAAGAAGGAGGTCATGCTTTCTCATGTATTAATCACCTATATAACCAAGCAGGTCCTTCTCGTGTTTCTATTTGGTGTGCAAACCATCATATTATTCCAAACCTAATCAGGACTTCTATGCAAACCTCTAATAAATGGGAGAAGGGGAAAAGGTCCGAACAAGATTCTTACTGGATGTGGCTTGTATGTAGATGATAGAATTCTTCTTCATATCATTGATGAGGAGGCTTGAAATGTAACCTCCTCATCCTCATTTACCTTTGACCTATGCATGTGTCAAATTTGAGGTTCCTAGACCTTCCAGTCTTGATGATGGAGATTATTGATGGACTTCAATGCGAGGTCGCAAGGGCGACGATGGACCCTTCCGATGATGAACTAGGACACAGAAGATTGGAGGTGGGCATTTTGGGTTCCAGTTTGAGAAAAAATTGGATCAGTTATAGCTAACTTTTCACAGCTTTAAATTTCTGGAATTAAAATTGTAGGTACATAAGGAGAATTTAGATAAATCATTTTATTCATAATTTCAGGAATTAATATAGATATTTAAACCATTTTATTTTAGCCTTCAAATTATATTACAGATCTAGCCTAGATCTGCCTGTGCCAAATAGGGTCTTAGGCTAGAGCTGTAGGGAGAAGGAGAAGAGACCAGGTGGTGGATAGAGGGGAAAATAAGGTGGCGAAGTGCCGATGTGTTTGTTTGAGGGCACTAGGGGTATACAGAGAGACTCCATGCATATACGATGATAAACATTCATTGCATTATTATCATGGATCGTTCTAATATGGATAGCAAAACACGATATACTAAATCACACGTCATTACTTGTGAAATGCCATTTATGTAACCGCAAATAAAGATACACGTATCCCGTTCTTGGAAATTATTTCAACTAATCCGATATAGCACAAACAACTGTCATCTTGACCGAGTGGTCAGCAGGACGTCAGTAGCACTGGCCTCTAGAGGAGGTCGCGGGTTCGATCATCGGTGGGATGAATTCTGGTGGGCTTTTAAAGATTTATTCCTATGTTGCTATAGGCACTACACATATGCGTGCAACTTCAATGGTATTACACGTTCCCGCGGAATAAAAGAGCAAAAGTCTCTCCAATCTATTCTCCAATGCATGTATAGATGCGCAAACGTGTGTGTGCGTGTAGTGTGAGTGTGGTGTGTGTATGAACGCGCATGATGCGTATGTGTGGGGGTATGCATGGTTGTGTGCATCCTATGTTAATCCCTCCTCTAACGTGTGTATGGATACGCATGCACACGTGTGCGTGTAGTGAGTATGGTGTGGGTATCGACGCGCATGTGCGCGCGCGTGTGATATGCGTGGTTGCATGGGTCCTATGTGGTGTGACACGCAATATGGTAGAGTGGAGTGACACGATGGGAGCAGAGGGACGGCGCTGCTGGGTGCACGACGTGCGTGGCTGCCTGCATTGGCTTCTAGAACGCGAGCCACTGTCTATAATAGCATGCAAACTTGTCATGTCGGCTCACATCACACCATCGGATTGGGCAATTATTGAGCTGGTGTTTTCCCATTAGTTTCCAAAACAGGATTTTGAACATGTATTTTGGGCACTTTTGAAGATGTTGTAAGTGTGGTAGACGTATAGTGGATTGTCCATAAATAGCTGATTTGTCTGGATTGTGCCACCGCAACCAGAGCCTGTTTGTATTACTTTTCGAAAGGTTCCCCGCCACCCCGCGCGCCACCCCCCCTAATTTGGAATAAAAGATTTGAAATATATACTCCATCACAACGTGACCAAAGCCCAGGCTGTGGCAGCCCACTACGTGGCACACACCGAACTGGGCCAAATCAGTAGAAGGCCCACGAAATTTTGCCACCCGCCCCCGCGCTAGCCCTAACGCGCGTGAAACCGCCTTCCCGTTGCGGCCACCAACCCCCCGCGCCCGTGCCCTAGCGTCGTGTGAAACTGACAAAATGGGCGGGACGCAAAAGTTTGCGCCAGTCGAGGCGCGGCTAGCCGGCGGCTAGCTGTCGACGCCGCCCTTAAATGCAGGCCCCGTCTCCGTCCCCTTGCACTTGCGCCACGGTTAACCTAGCCAATACCTATCCGCAAACACTTGTGTGTGCCGGCGGCGGCGGCGAGAGAGAGGATGGACGGGGTTAGCGGGGACTTCTTCCAGCTTGTCCGGGAGGCGGCGGCGGCGGCGAAGGCCGAGCGGGAGGAGGCGGGGCACCCCCCGCTCCCCGTGCAGAGCTTCTACCGCGGCGTGAGGCGCCATTACGGTAAGTACGGGGCAGAGATCCGCGACCCACTGGACAGCGAGCGCGCCTGGCTCGGGACGTACGCGACCGCCGAGGAGGCGGCGTACGCGTACGACATCGCCGCGAGGGTCGTGCAGGGGAACAAGGCCAGGCCCAACTTCAACATCTCCCCGCCGATGCCCGGGGACGACGACGACGCCGCCACCGAAATCGTGCTCGCCTACTTCGCCGAGTTGAGGCACGCGCGCATGGCGCGCGCGGAGAGGCGCGCCCAGCAGGCGGCCGCTGAAGCGGCGGCGGCTCCGGCACCCGACGCGGCCCCTGCTCAGATCCCGTCCGCACCTGCTGATCCGGACGACGACGTCGACTTGCAGCAGGAGCCTGGGGCGGCGGCGCCGGAAGGAGACCTGCCACCTGGACCTAGCTTCGCCGATGCAAGCAACATCGGCGCCGGCAGCGAATGATCCTGGATGGATGTGACCTAAATATCCATCCATTTAGATATCTGAAGAAAACTATGTATCGTTTCATCTGTGTGTCTTGTGTGGTGTTGTTCTGCTAGCTATAAGGTGGTGACTGTGTGTGTGTCGTTGTGTGTCTGTGTGTGTTTTGTTATGTGTAATGTCAACTTGTTGCCTTAGTGCCCCTGTAATAAAGGATCAGCATTGCTGAATGTTATCATGTGTTCGTGTTCTCCTGTGGTTATATTCTCGATCTGATATGATCTTGATGCTATCATGTGTTCTTGTTTACACTTGTGATATGATCTTGATGTCTACTGAATTATTCTTTATATATATACATTAATTATATGCTGTCTGTTGTGGGTATTTATTCTGAGATTTCCATTATACGTCAAGAATTATCAGAAAGCCACTTATGCCCTTATGACAATCAGATGCGGCAATGTTATAAGTAAAAAGGGTCATATTTGTCTTGAATTGAGTCATTTTGAACTAGTTTTGTATATATTGGGTTGATGTTAGTAAAGGCACGTAGTTCCTTTTATTCTTATGCAATAACAAAATTGCAAGAGTAGCTCCCATTGAAATGCTAGCTCCTTCTGTTTGGCGTTTAAAGGAGCATTACAAATACATCTTTGGTTAGTAGCTAGGCTTGTGAATAAAACCTGACTGCAGCTATACGTAATGAAAAATCAAATGATGTGTTTGAAAGGTGAGACTGGCCCCTTGTACATGGAATACATAGTTGAGATGTGTCGAACTTCAATTCATGTCAACACTCAAATGGCGTCACTTGTGGAAAACAAATTTCGCATAGGTGGCCGCTGAAGCAGCAGTGGCGCCATATCTCCAGTTGCCGCACGACCCTGGGGTGGCGCCGTAAGGAGAATACTCCTACCTGCCACCTGGACCTAGCACCGCCGATGCAAACAACACCGGTACGTGTAGACAGTGAATGATCCTGGATGGATCTGATCTACCTATCCATCTATTTAGATATTTGAAAAATATCATATATCGTTTTATCTGTATGTCTCCTGTTATGCGGTATAGTTCTGCTATATGGTGGCTGTGTGTGTGTGTGTGTGTGTGTGTGTGTGTGTGTGTGTGTGTGTGTTTTTGTTATGTGTGATGTCAACTAGTTGCCTTATAGTTCCCTCTGTGATAAAAACAAAAAAGATCAGTATTGCTGAATGTTACCATGTGTTCGTGTTCCCCTGCGATTATAATCTCAGTCTGATCTTAATGTTATCGTGTGTTCTTGTTTACCCTTGTGCTGTGTTGTTTACTGAATCAAAATCTTTTTTATTACACCATATGCTGTATATCTACGTCTGCTGTGGATATTTATTTTGAGATTTCCATTATTCGACAAGAATTATCAGAATGCCATATGCACTTATGACTGTCATGAGATGTGGCAATGTTAATGGTAAAGCAGAATGCCATATGAATTTCTCTTGAAATGAGTCATTTTGAACTAGTTGTATGCATGTACAATTGATGTCAGTACGTACGTAGTTCCTTTCATTAATGAGTACATTGCAAGAGTAGCTCCGGCCCGTTGTAATGCATGCTCCTTCTGTTTGGCGTATAAAGGAGCAATACAATATATCTTTGGTTAGTACCTAGGCCTGCAGTGAATAAAACCTGATTGCAGCTATTTAACGGTGCAATTGGCATCCAAACGTAAGTAGTCTAGAAGGACATCAAATAATGTGTTTGAAAGGTGAAGCCGGCCCCTTGTACATGGAATACATATAGTTCAGATGTGTCCAACTTCAATTCACGTCAGTCAAATGGATAACCTAGCTGCTATATGTGATTATATTCCATTGTGTTTGTGGAAGCTTCAAAAGAGCTGTGTCTTCGATGGAGCTGCCCCAAATATGAACATTATACTGCTACAGAAAGCTCTGCGATCAAGCATGGTTTTGGATCTTGGCAGGAGCTAAGAAGTCAAGGAGCCTACGGGAGGGCCAGTGTTGGTCTATCTGATCATTGTGGGTCTATGTGATCATTCTTTTTTATTCAATGGCGCATCAAATAATTGTATGATGTAGGTTTTTTCTTCCCTGACACTCGTAGAGAAAAGACCTTCCATCCAATGTTTTTTTGTTCCGATTGTCTTTGGACCCGAGACTAAAAGGCCTTTAGTCCCGGGTCAAAATGCCACCACCGATGGCCACTAATGGGGGTTCTTTAGTCCCGGTTGGTAATATCAACCGGGACTAAAGAGCTCCCTTTAGTCCCGGTTGTAATGGCTAGTGGGGCATAAAAATCTGGTGGAACGTTTTGTCTCGGTTGGAAACACCACCGGGACTAAAGCCCCCCCCCCCGTCTCGGTTGGTAATTCCAACCGGCGGTTGGAATTACCAACTGGGACTAAATGGGGCTGTTTAATTCCGGTTGGTGTTTCCAACCGGGACTAAAGCACTCTCTCTCCACTGGTGGCAGGCAGCGCTCCCTTATCTTCTCCTAGCTCAAGCCTCCTCTCCCTTTCTCCTCGCACAGGCCTCTTTATCTTCTCTCCTCCTCCTCTCCCCCTTTCTTCCAGGTGGAGCGGCGGGCGAGCTGGCGCGGGTGGGCAGCCAGCCTGCTAGGGGTGGTAGGGCGAGCCACGGCCGGCCGGCGCTGGCTGGCGCGGGCGGCGCATGGCCTCTTTTTTTATTTTTTTTGAACCATTTTAGTCCCGGTTGGTATTACCAACTGGGACTAGAGGGGATCTTTAGTCTCGGGTGAATGACTCGGGACTAAAGAGAGGGACTTTTTGTCCCGAATAGTTAGTCCCGGTTGGTTTTTCGGAAGCTATGTGGCTTACCAACCGGGACTAAAGGTGAGTTTTCCACCGATGTGAGTCTGTGCGAGTGTGTTTGTGTTTGGGAGGCTGTGTGTTGCGTGTGGTTTTCTGTTCATGTTGCCCTAAATTTATTTGTACAGATTGTGTTTGTTGGTATTAATAATGCACAGAATGCGGTGAAAAAAGAGAAATTTTCATACGGTAGAGCACTTGTTCCACTTTAATTTCCTTACCTTCAGTTTCTGATAACTTAGCATTTATCCTTTCTACATAGACGAACTATACTGAAATATATAATGATTAGTTTTGGAGTAAGGACGGCGTAATCCATATTTAGATGGTATAGATGTAAAATGCTGAACCACTTGGAAAATGACCACTACCGGGGAATGGACCTTTCGTCCACTGCATTAGTGCCGGTTAGTTTTTGACCCGGTGCTAATATGAGCATTAGTACCGGGTCTAATGGATAGTTCCCTAGGAGCCCCCTTGATCCTGTTTAGTACCGGTTGGAGGCTCCAACTGGTACTAAAGGTCACCCATTAGTACCGGTTGAAGGCTTCAATCGGTACTAATGTGATTTTAGTACCGGTTGGAGGCTTCAACCAGTACTACTGGGTGACCTTTAGTACCGGGTGAAACCTCCACCCGGTACTAAAGGGTTTCCTCCGCCTCCCTCCATCTCCGCACAAGCCTTATCCATCCGCCTAACTCCCCTGCGCAAGCCTTTTATCCATCTGCCTCCCTCGATCCCTCACCCTCCCTCCGCCTATTTCTCCATCCGTACCGGCCCCCTCTCCCTCCCTCCCTCCAGGAGGCTGGTGCCGACCTGGCCCCTCCCTCCCCCTCCACCGGCCCCCTCCCTCCCTCCCTTCCCGACCTTCCCACTCCTCCCTCCTCCGCTTGCCCCTCACCTCATGCCTGAGGTGAGGAGCAGTGGCGGGGCAAGGCGCGGCGGTGGCGGCCATCGGGGCATGGAGCGGCCGGCGGGATGCGGTGATGAGACCTAGTGGATGGAGCAGCGGCGATGAGATTTGGCGGATGGAGTCGTGGTGGCGGGATCCGGTAGATGGAGCGGTGGCGGCGGGATGCGGGCTGGGGGTGGCGAGGGGGGGGGGGCAAGGCCAGGGGGGGGAGGGGGGTGGGTGGTGCGGGTTGGGCTCGGGCTTGGGCCGGTGGGGTGAAGCTCAGGTGGGGTGGGATTTCTTTTCTTATTGTTTTTTAATACTCCTTTAGTACCGGTTATTTCAACTGATACTAAAGGCCCCCCTTAGTACTGAACTAGCAATACCGGTTGCGCAACCGGTACTAAAGGGGGGTTCCCAACCGGTACTGATGGGGCTTTCCCCATTAGTGGACTAAAGAGTAAAGACCCAAGTTCAGAACCTTATTCACTGGTGAAGTAACAATGATGCCATAAGACATGTTAGTTCATTAGTTGTAATTAGCTGGGATTTTTTTTCTCAAGAATGGTATTCATAACTAACAGTAAAAAGTGCTTCTAGCTGGTGCCTGGTTGATTCCTTGATCGTTCTCCCTTTCTTGTGCGAACTTGTGGGAACTGGGATGTTTCACAGCTTCCGATGGATTTGATCATATCATCATATGTCATATGGGTTCCAGTGAGTCTTTGATGTCACCTGACTGATGCAACTTTAATTATAATGCAAAAAAAGATCATATTAATGACATCAGATCTTCTGATATTTTATGCCAACACTTTATTGATGATAATATCTACAGAGGATGCCCTAATTGTTTTCATAAGAGAAGTGAGGATACATGCATACATATCTTAGAATTGTGTCAATGGCGCCAAAACGATTCTTCTGTCCTTTTCTGAGGTAGGTACCCAAGCTTCTTACTAATTGCCTATATTAGAGTGAACCACCATGTTTGTTCACTTATTCAATAATGTTGATTTGATTAATTAGTTATATGAATCAGTTGTTTCAGTAATACCGTTCCTTTTATTTCCAAAGCAGTGTATAGGGAAAATCTTGGACTCTCCAACTCCATGTCAAACTGTTCTGTTACAATAAAGTTGTTAGTTGTACAGTTGATGCACACCCAGCTGGTTGTAGGAATGTTTTTGTTGCATCTCCATTTCCACCGTGAAATACAAATAAACACATTGCAGATGTACCATTGCCACCACAATGTTTGCATTAACAGATCATACATATATACTTAACTTATTGGAACTTTGTTTTTAAATTAGTATAATATACAAAACAAGAGGAATTTCAAATATGGTTATAGTTCCTAAATTCCTACTGAAATACCACTCTGATTTCCTTAGCTCCAGTTTAAGCATGCTAAACTGACTTCAAATATTCTTATGACTGAAATAATTTGTTCAGACTAAATCTAGAGAACCTTGATGTTGCTAGCTTAATTTTCTGACTGCACAGAAATTTTGGATACAATGCAAAAGCTTAATTTATCAGTAACCACATCAGCTCCTGTGAAATTTTATGCACAATGTCTGAATTTTATTTAATTTTTTGGTATTTATTTAATTGGAGGCATTACACAAATTAGAATAGCAAAGCTTGGTAACGTTTGCAGATTGATCCACCAAAATGACACGTGTTTCTATGACTTCTCGGCACAAGGATAGTAAATTCAATAATGATTTATCTCATATAAATTCTGGAATGCCGTATATTAGTATGTGAATATGCCTAAGGCACTACCCTCAATTGATTCGGCTTTGGGGATGTTGACCCATGAAAACACTGGTAATAAAGAAGAGCAAGATTTATATCATTGTGAACTTCTTGGTTTTATTGGAGCTTATATTTAGTATTTATTTTCTACTGAGTACTACATTTGTCATTCTGATTATCGTTTTCTCTGCCCCGCGCGACAGCAAATGTTGGATTTTATTTAAGTTAGAGAAGCATCTCAATTGTCAATCCAAACTGGAATTCTCGTGGTGATGTTAACGAGATATCATCAGATAGGAGAGTATTTACTGAAGACTATACCAGACACGACATGCATGTACATAATTGAATTTGCATACCGAGACTGATAAGCATTTACTCCTAACATTCGTTCAATGGTATATTTTGGAATTTCTGTAACTATAAATGTGGTAGTTCCCGTAAGTTTTGTTAGACAGAAGCATATGATCTGCTAGCACATAGTACATGATGACAGGTATACTGCATGTGCTCAACTTGAACTTTTAATTAATATCATGATCAGTCTAAATATGCAGAACTTTTCTTTTTTAAAAAACTTACCTACTTCGTTTATTAGATCTTATAATTTCTTTTTTGTAAGGTTAATCCTTATCAAATTACCATAGCGACAGAAAAAAATCGTAACAGTTTACATTTAACATTCGCAGCTGTGAGGCAGTGTCTATTTGATGATGCTGTTCAGCTTTATGTTGGGTGACTGCTAATGTAACTTCAGTTAGATTCTTGTTTATCATTTTTTCACGAGTAGTTTAGAAAAAAAATAATATTTATTTGTTGGGCACAACTTTTGTTTAGTTCACTTAATTTAATTTCTTAATGCATGCACATAGTAGCCAGCAGTTTGCTTGGGATGAGACGACTGTCTCCTATATTCATGCAGAAATGCACCAGCGAGCAGCGCTGACTGGTCTTCCTCTCGTCTGCAATTTCTGTTCGTCGTATAATCTGAGATCACAAGCCGAACTAGTGATAGTGCAGAGAGCCTGCCTGTGAAAAGAGCTAGCGCACATGCAATTGCAAAGTGTAAAACGATTTGCTAAAGCACTGCAGTCATTTTAATTTCTGCAGAAATGGTTTGTGCTGTTGTATTATTACCGAAATGTTTTTTTCCATTTGACCATTATTATTGGAGAGAGCGAGACATATTTCAACAAGCTAGAATCGATATATATTGAACGGACCAAGAGGTGGATATGGAATTATGGATGCACAAAAGTTTTTGCTCTTGTAGCGAACATGGCCCCATTATGTCATAGTTTGTGAGTTTGATGATTAAGTGATAACATAGTTATTGGGACTAATGGTTTGTGAAGCATATGCCTTTGTAGATTTTCTAGGTCCAAGTATGCAAACCAAATCATGGCAAGGTCCAAATCATGGTATTCAAGCATCCAAGCTATGGTATTCAAGTGACCAAGCCATGATATCTAGGATTATTCTACGGTATTAAGCATCCAAATGACGGTATCTTCGGTGTGCACTGGATATTCCGACAGTACCGTCAGATGAATTTTGATGTGTTCGTGAAGAACTTGGGTCCGGGGAGGCCAACGGCTAGTAGCATCAGATGTTCCGATGCTACCCAAATTGATACCATCGGAACATTCGATGGTCTACTTTAAGTAGCCGTTGGAGCAACGGCTCTTTGATGCCTTGGACTATTTATACCCATTCTACTCGTCCATTTGAAGTTGCTGGAGTGTGCAGAAGTTCATCAGAGATCAAGACTCATTAAGAACACATCCAAGCCACCAAAAGTGCATAAGTGATTAATAAAAGACTTAGAACAAGCTTAGAAGAGTGAGTAGTGCTAGAATAGGCATAAAGAACAGAGAGTGCAAGGTGTGCCTACCTTGTGATCGGTTTTAGGAGTGAACCATAGCTGTACAAGGTGTGCCGGTTCCTTGGAGCCTTGGTGGCTCGCCAGCAAGTCTTCGACCCTCCGGCTTGGTGTGGAGCGGCATCGACGACCATGTGCGGGGGACGTGGAGACCCCCTTCCTTAGTGGAGAAGCTCCTTAGTGGAGACGGCATCAAGATGACTGGGAACTTGACGTGAGCCTTAGTGGCCAAGCCTTTGTGGCAAGTCAAGGGGTGTCCCGGGAGAGATTTAGTGACCGGGAAGCAATACTCTTGTGTGAGTGCTTCAACAACATAGACTAGTGGTGGCTTAGTACCTACCGACACCACGGGATAAATCATCGGGTCAAGAGTTTGCTTCCCCTCATTCCTTCCTTTACGTTTCCGCATTTCATATTTGCAACTTGTGTACCTTTACTTTCTTAGTATAGTATTTTGCTAGGATTGGCTCTAGGTTGCAAAACTTATTTTGGGATGAGAGTTTCACACTAGATCAACCATAGTTGCACATCTTGATAGTATGATCTAGTTTAAGTTTAATGTAAAAGTAGTGGAAGCCATACACTAGTAGAGAATTGGCTTTCCATACGCCCCTTTTGTCCCGGTTTAAAGTTGACCCGGGACAAAAGGTTCACCAACCGGGACTAAAACTCGGTCACTGGTGGGGGGCTCACCAACCGGAACCTTTTATCCCGGTTGCAAAGGCTAATGGGAAAAAAAGACTCTGAGAGGCCTTTTATCCCGGTTTGAAACACCAACCGGGATAAAAGACCCCCCTTTTATCCCGGTTGGTAACACCAACCGAGATAAAAGGGTCAAGAGCCTTTTATCCCGGTTTGTAATACCAACCGGGATAAAAGGGGGTCATTTATCCCGGTTGGTGTTTCAAACCGGGATAAAAGTGCCCCCAACGAGGTGACTGGAAGGTGACTGGAAGGGGATTAAATCGTGGGGACCCTTTTATCCCGGTTGGAAACACCAACCGGGATAAAAGGGGGTCTTTTATCCCGGTTGGTGTTTCCAACCGGGATAAAAGGGTCCCCCACGAGTTAATACAAAAGGATAGTATCCCCTACATAGTTAGATGTGGTGTGTAGGTGGGATGGCAAGGAAGCTACGCGCGAGGCTGGAGGTTGTGGGTTCGAATCCCACGAACCGCGCACGCGCATATTTCGCGTGAAAAATCGCGTGACTTGTGGCTTGCGACGTGCGCGTGTGGGGGGCCTGCCTCCCAGCTCGGGAATTTTTTTTTTGCAGCGTCGGCGCTCTCGACCCTTTTATCCCGATTGGTATTACCAACCGGGATAAAGGGGGTCTTTTGTCCCGGTTGAGTGACCCGGGATAAAAGACCCCTTTTGTCCCGGTTGGTTTATCCCGGATGCATTTTCGGGATATTTGCACCCTACCAACCGGGATTAAAGCCCAATTCTCTACTAGTGATAGGTTAAGAATTACTTAATTCACCCCCTCCTCCTCTTAAGTTAGGAGTACCGATTCCTTACAGCTCTCTATGCACTAACTAATGATGCCCTTCTTAATCGTTCAGCCCCTTGAGGAATCTGTTGCATTGGCTGGCTGTCAGTTGCTCCGAGAGGGAAGCCAAGAATCTTGCAATTTCTTAATTAATACCAACGTTACATCAGTCGGTTCCCCTCCCATGGATCATGTGATGGACTCCATCAGATGATCTAGTATTACCTCATCCAATGCATCTCCATATCGCACTTCATGAAAATTTCGAGGGGCTAAGAATACTCCTAACTAGCAATGTTCCTTCAAAGTGCAAGTTAATTAGTCACGATGATCATGATTTCATTAATTAATCACCAAAAATTCGAATTAGGGCCTAGTAGCAGGTGCTTTCATAGACAACGTTTCAACAGAACATACTGGCCAAGCACTTCTTTTCTTTGTGCAAATTCTATCTTTTTAGGGATCAGAGAAGGGTAAAGAGTTTATGTTTATAATTGTGCAGTAGCTAGTCGCTAGATCTGGCTCACACCACTAAAAAATGAAGAGAAGAAATGCCCATAATCAAATTTAGCGGGCATGACACCGCAGATTTTCTTTACAGATGACCATCTTTTAGGACTCCACAATGCTTGTCTGAAACTAATTAACAATGCATGAATAGGCAGGAGAGGTATTTATGTTGCACCATATTATCCAGTCTTCAGTAATGATGACCCCAGTAAATTGCGACAATTATTACGAGTTTCAATTCTGACAGAGGTCTGTTTAGTATTCTCTCGTGTGCCCCTAATACACCGTACACGACAGTGAAGGATTAAACAAATTTGGTGGCAGGCCTGTTTAGTATTCTCTCATGTGCCTAAAAAGAACGTGAAATTTTTTAGAAATCCTGTTAAGTTTTGAGTATTATTGTATATATATGATGTATGTTACTAGAAACAAAGGTCATTTTTAATATATGAAAAAGTTGGGACATATTTTACCAGATTTTATTTGGCAGAGAAACAAAGTAGTCAACCAACTTATCAATATATTAACATAGAAATCCCTCCTTGCTTGAGTAAGTACTTCAAACAAGGATTGAACATGTTCTTACGAGATGCATGTATAGATGATCCGATCCTTGTCAATATAGAAGAAACCGGCTACACATGAATGCAGCTTTTCACAACCTTATGTTGTTAATTTACTATCATATGCTACTAACCGTGAAAGAAAAAAAATCACAGTTTTAATCAGTGGCGGAGCCGAAAACTCAAATTTTATCCTGTTAGGGGCTGTGTTAAAATATTTAAAATTTACATACATTTTGAACTTTTTAGTGGAAATTTGTGTGGCATTTTTTTTTTGGGGGGGGGGGGGGGGGGGGGTTGCTGGGAGGCCTTGGTCCCTCAATCTGCCTACGCCACTGGTTTTAAGCGATATGTGACAAGCAAGCCATCCAGTATGAATCTCTGTACAATCATGTTTTCCACTGGCTGAATCCAATCTGATTGTAACTAGGTCACCTATATTGCTACAGGATTACAGCACAGTGCACGCCACTCAAATCCGCAACCTCGCTCTCCATTGTGACATTTCATAACCACCCTACATACAGTCCATTGCTTACTGCGATTGGATTCTTTTTCCTTTTCAGCATACTGAACAGTGATTATTTAGGCATATAAATGACTTCAAATAAAAAAACATAAAAGCTATAAAGTTATATATATCATCTGGTGGTGCAACCGTAGAGAATAAATTATGTGGATCAATGAAGCCCCTCTAGCCTGATCCATTATAAATTCAGCTTTTCCAAGATTCCAGTTTTTCAGAAGCTATACGGAAAATTTGCTGTTTATTTGAGCTTCTGACCTTTTAATGCTAAGAAGCTGCCAGGAAGCAGGGCTATAGAACATGATCCGGATCTCATGGTTGGTGGCATGCTCTGCATCGCACATATATATAGGCCTATTATTCACCGTGCATTTGATACCTTTTACCTGGCGTTTCTCAGATGTTAAAAATGTTCTGTCAATGTGACTGCTTCATTCGCCTCTAATTAAAGTAGTGGCTGCCATGCTGCATCCCGGAATCATCATTATATTAGCATTCGACTGTGTGACCTGATGATTAAATTCCTCAACGCCTGACTGACCGTGTTGAAAGCATCAGGATCAGCGTTGCAGATTTACGCTCGAAAGCACTCACCTCCATGTCAAACGCGCATCGATTTGTCTCTTACCAGCCAACGTAACAAAGGTGAAGAAGATAAGAAACTGCAACGAAAGAGACCCTAGCTCGCATGCAATGCAAGGCACGACGGCGACGCTTCCCACATTGACCATCCAGCGACGATTCTGCCGAGACGGGGTCAGAATGCAACGGCAACAAGGAATGCAAGGAGACTGGAGAGACTGACTTGGTTTCGGTAGGTAGGACACCGTAGGAATGTCTGTACACGAAACCGCGTCACCACCTTGCTGCTCGCTCTTCCCGTCCCGTCTATAAAGGTACATGGCCGAATTGGGTTGCCACTATTTTGCTGCTCTCCTTTTATTAGAGGATTGCCAAATTTCGGCCAGCTTTCACCTGCCTTCTTCTCTCCCCTGCCGTTGCTGCCTCTTTCTCTCTCCTCTCTGTTGGGGAAGGGGGGAAGAGACCCCAAACCAAGACCTCACCGTCGCCGGCCGTCCGGTCGGGTCCTCTCCGGGCGTATGGCAGTGAGTGCTTCTTCCTTTTTTGTTCTCGTTTTATTCATTTTGCTTGTGAATCTTCTCTTCTCCGAATTATGTCTCTTTGTTAGCAATTTAGAATGATCAATCCCTGGCATATCCAAGAGAGCATTTTGAAATTAAGAAACCATCTCTTCTCTGAATTATGTGCGTCTTTGTTAGCAATTTAGAGTGATCAATCCCTGGCATATCCAAGAGAACATTTTGGAATTAAGAAAACATCTTCTCTTCTCTGAATTATGTGCGTCTTTGTTAGCAATTTAGAATGATCAATCCCTGGCATATCCAAGCAAGAGAACATTTTGAAATTAAGAAAGCATATCTTCTCTTCTCTGAATTATGTGCGTCTTTGTTAGCAATTTAGAATGATCAATCCCGGGCATATCCAAGAGAATACTTTGCAATTAGGAAAACATATCGTTCGATATTGGTGTGCCTCGCCTTAATTTGGAATTCAGGGAGATGGTCACTTTTCTTGGCGCATATGATGGCTTGTCAAATGTCAAACCCAACCGGTCGCAGGCAATGAAGTGATGCTAGTAACATGATTCATGTATAACAAAATTATGCTGGAAATAATTCAGTTCACTGAAATGGCATCGAACTGGAGACCTGCCGTTGCAAGTAGTTTCATGGATAGGCACATATGATCCATGCCTTGATGCTTTTCGCATAAACTCATAATCAATAGTATATGTTCATTTTTCTTGAGATGAGCAAGAAAAGACAAGTCGCCAAAATGATTTGCTTTCACTTGAAGATGTCGTCTGCACGTTCGAGGGGGAGCGAGTCTTCTCTTAAAAAAATGAAAACACTCTCTTGAATGAACACGTCAAGGAATCTTTTTGTTTAAACACTAGATCACTTTTGCAAAGCATATAAAGCACACGGTTCCGTTTTCTACTGGGAGGCACGTTGTTTTCACTTACGGCACCAACCAGCAGCAAATCTGAATTATTGGCAGGAAGAGAAGAGTTGACCCGTAATCCTGTATCCATAGTCATGAGCACTTTTGCTGAACAATTTGCAACTGGGTTCTTAGCCATTCGAATGACTTTATTTAGTCTTGATGGCATCGCGTCATAGCATTGGTGCATTTAATCAACGGATTATGATCCAATACAATAAGAATTTCAATCAATTTGCGTTTCCATATTATTCATAATTGCATGGCACCTGAAAACATGAATTTTTCATTGTTCATTCCTGGACTTGCTTGCAGAAACGCCCCACCGTGCCCAAGTTCGGCACCTGGGAAAGCGACAATGTCGGGTACACGGCCTACTTCGACAAGGTGCGCGAGAACAAGGGCGCCACCGCGCCGCCGCTGCACCGGCCGTTCAACCCCAACGACCCCGAGGAGGGACCCATGATGAGCGTCCCTCCGCCGTCGTCGTCGTCGAGGCCGGCGACCTCGGGCGGCCGCCGCGAGCAGCAGCAGAGGTGGCCCGACGGGCAGATCCACCACCGGCGAGCCGGGAGCACCAGCAGCGCGGCGTCGGACCCGGGCGGCAGGGGCGCTGAGCAGAGCAAGTTCGCGCCGCCGCCGCAGTTCCAGCCACGGCCGAGCCCACGGCCAGCGGCGGCACAGCACCATGGCGGCGGCCACCATCAGCACCGCGACGGCCAATACCAGCACCAACCCCAAGCCGCGCACGGGACTGGCGGCGCCGGCGCCCACCGCGCCCAGCATGCGCAGAGGCAGCACCAGCAGCCGCGCGCGAGGTCCGCCTCGCCGCAGAGCAACGCTCCGGTGAGTCTCAACTCTCAAACCGATCAGCTTTTTCCGTCGCGTTGCAAGAACCCATGGACGCGCGGGGGCAGACGCAGACGTTGTTGTTGACGAGGCCGTCTTGGTTTTGGCAGAACCGGCAGCGGCCGTCGACGGTGCCCAAGTTCGGCGTGTGGGACGAGCAGACCGCCGCGTCGGCGGCGCAGGGGTTCACGGTGCAGTTCGAGAACGTGAAGCGCCACCGGGAGGTGGCCCGGACCGCCGTGCCGGCCGTGCCGCGCGCGCCGTCGCCGCCGGAGGGCGCCGCGGCGAGGCGCGCCCACCATCAGAAGACCCCCTTCGTGTCCAAGGTAACTTACCGTGACTGCTGATCTGCCCTTTCAATCTGGCTGGGCTCTTGCCAGCGTGACGCCTTAATTGTGCAGAAGACGCCAGAGGCTACGGTCTGGTATACGGTGATCACTGAACACTGATCAGTTCTGCATTCGTTTTGTTGCGCGCAGATGTTCGGATGTTTTCTTCCCGCGACCAAAGACCGAGAACGATGCATCTGATGAACAAGCGACCTTACAATGGCGTATCTTCAAAATCCGTTCCCCATGATTGTCTTATGAGGCTTAGCATGTTCTTTCATTTCATTCATTCAGTTTGTTTGGTGATCGAGGGCCGGCGCCGGGGGGACAGAAGGTTCAAGTCGGAGATTTTCATTACTATTATGATTGGTTTCTACACATTTCATGATGTATATTGATGTGTATACTGTCCTATAATATATTTAGATTAATTATCGAGCATCAGAGATTTGATCATTTTCTAAGCTAAGACATAATGTCTCGATAAAATAATTAGAATTGTTCTAAACACAAAAAATATGTATCCAAACAAAGAAAAAAATTGTTCCTGTCAAAAATATAAATTATTCTGAGTGCCAAGAAAGACACGCGAATTGTTCTAAACACAAAAGAAATATATCCCTGCGTTATCGTTAACTGGGAAGCAATGCAAATGAAATGATCATGACCAGTGGCCGCATAGCTTTCTCGTGCTGCGAAAGCAAGCATGAAATGCAGCATTGATGCTACGCATTTGAAGTCTCACAACATTAAGGCACTACCGGAAATAGGAAGTTTGCCGAGTGTTTTTTTCTTTACCGAGTGTTTTTTTTCGAATACTCGGCAAACAAGCTCTTTGCCGAGTGCCAAGCTAAAAACACTCAGCAAATCGGTTCTTTGCTGAGTGTTAAGAAAAAAACACTCGGCAAACCCACATCTTTGTCGAGTGTCAAAAAAAATACTCAGCAAAGAGGGGGCTTTGCCGAGTGTCAAAAAGACACTCGGGGGGTTGCCGAGTGTTTTTTTTGAGACTCAGCAAAACAATAAGTTTTTTTCTTATCTCACCTTGAAATTTTTTCTACTCCCCACATACAACATGTGGTACTTCATATTAAAATTTAGTATATTTTTGGATTTGTTTGCTATATTTAATTAATTAATTGTATTTCAAGGGAATTTTTGGTATAAGTCAAATTTGACTGCAAGTGATTCAAATTATAGAATAAAATGAGTAGAAAAATAATATTTATGTTATTTAGCCCAGTTTGAGGCCTTACCCATGAAATGAAAAGAAATTTCAAACATCTTGTTCAGGAAACATAACCACAAACATGTGATCGAATTATTTTTAAATTCTAAAAAAGGCAAACGAAGTCGGAAAATTATGAGATTTGTCATGATGTGATGATATCATACGTGGAGGTTGTGGTAAAAAATTGAGAAGATTTTGCACATTTTGTCACGTACGATGTTTACGAACCGAAGCATCTCCGAAGAAGAATAGTAGCGTTGCGAAGAATTCGAATAGATTTAGAGTCAAAGTGACGGTCGAGTTTTGATTTGATCACAAAACTTTTTTTTATATGCAATAGAGAACATATATTGTTTCATGTGTCATTTTGCTAATTTTTTGGAACTGTTGGATACTTTTAATAATGCATTAAAGGTAATTATAGAATGTTTGCCGAGTGTTTTTCTTTTCACACTCGGCAAATTTTTTTTCTTTTTCTTTGCCGAGTGTCCCACATCGGACACTCGCCAAACGTCAAAAACAACTATTTCAACCCCGACCCCCCGACCCCAGCACCCCCGGCCTCCTTCCTTTGCGACACGCCCGACGCCCCCCTCCGCGCAACATCGGCCCCCCACCTCTCTCTCCCCACCGCCGGCTAGCTGCCACCGCCACCCCTTCCCTCCCTCCCTCTCCCTCTCCTGCCGGCACCCCTCCCCCTCCTCTCCCCTCCTCCCTCCCCGGCGACGGCGCGACCCGCCCCTCCCGGCCGGATCCGGCTACGGCGCGGCCCTTCCCGGCCGGATCCGATGGCGGCGCGGCCGCCCCTCCTTCCCCCAGCGAGGCCCCCTCCCCTTCTCTCCGGCAGCGACGCGGCCGCCCCTCCTTCCCTCGGTGAGCCCCCCTCCCCTTCCCCCGCCGAGGCCCCCTCCCCTTCTCTCCAGCAGCGGCGCGGCCACCCCTCCTTCCCCCATCGAGGCCCCTCCCCTTCTCTCCGGCGGTGGCTCCTTCCCTCCCGGCCGGATGTGGCGGCGTGGTGGCGGGCGGCAGCGGGTGAGGCGGCGTTGTGGCAGCAGGCGAGGCGCTGTGGTGGCGGGCGGCAGCGGGCAAGGCGGCGTGGTGGCAGCAGGCGAGGCGGCGTGGTGGCGAGCGGCAGCGGGCGAGGCGGCATGGTAGCGGGCGGCAGCGGGCGAGGCGGCGTGGTGGCCAGCGTGGCGGCCGGTGGCGGCGTGGTGGCCGTGGCCGGCGGCCAGTGTTTTGTTTTTTTTATTTTTTCCGAAAATGTTTGCCGAGTGCTTTTTGACACTCGGCAAACCATTTGCCGAGTGCCCGACGTTCGACACTCGGCAACTCCCCTGTTTGCTGAGGGAAAGTTCGCCGAGTGCGGTTCGCCGAGTGTTTTTGGGCCTTCGCCGAGTGCCTGGGGCACTCGACAAACTTCCTGTTTCCGGTAGCGAGGCATAGTTTTTGGCTTCTCATCTATATATAAATTCCTCGTTGAGCTTTTGCTGTGAGCAAGTGGTGGGTTGCAAGCTATTCAGAGCACTGCAAAATTGGATATCACTGCACTGCTTCATTTAAAATCTGCATGCAAAGTTTCCTGAGATATTTGAAAGAACCAATGTAATCTTTTATACAGATGGTAACCGATGAAGGAAATATCCGTTCAAGGAGTCACAGCTTTGCTGAGGGGCCGATCCAAATCATAGTGATATCACTGCTGGTTTTTGCGTAACAGAAGGACATTCAACCAGGAGAGTAAATCTATTGAAGAAGTAGCTTTCTTAACTAAAGAAGATTACCAGCAGTTTCAGTTGGCGACAAAGGCCTCAGGAGCGCCCACGCTCTACACTACCGGAAAACTGAGCATTCTTTCTGAGACTAAGTACCTGTTGTGTATTGACCCGGTACTAATACGAGCATTAGTACTGGGCCTAACGGATAGTTCCTAGATGCCCCCCTAGACCCCTTTAGTACCGGATGGGAGACTCCACCCGGTACTAAAGGCCCTAAAGGCCTGTCCGCCACCTTATCCCATCTCCCCCCTGGCCACCTTATCCTGAAGGCCACCACCCTCCTCCATCTCTCTTTCCTCTCTCTCTCACCCCTCTCCTCCTCTGCCTCCCCTCCCCCCCTCCACTCGCCCCTCACCGGCAGTGAGGAGCAGTGACGGGGCAAGGTGAGGCGGCGGCGGCGACGGCAGGCGGCGGGAGCGGGGCGGAGGGCGGAGAGCGGAGGGCGGACAGAGGGGCGGAGGGCGGCAGGGGTGCGGGGGGCGGAGCCGGTGGGGAAATTTCTTTTTTTATTTTTTAAGTCCACTTTAGTACTGGTTATTTTAATTGGTATTAAAGGTCCCCTTTAATACCGAACTAACAATACCAGTTGCAAAACCGGTACTTAATGTGAAGCCGGTACTAAAAGGGCTTCCTACAAGTAGTAGTGCTAGTTTTCGTCCCCTTCTCTCTGTTCTCCTAGTTGTTTTGTTTTTTTCTGCCCTTAGTAGTTGCTTTTTGTTTATTTTTAAAGTTGCAGCTCCCTCTTTGGTGAGACTTTTCTTTGTACCTGTTGTTTTTGTTGCTCTCTTCTAATAAAAATTCAGCACTTCTCTTACTGTCCATTCAAAAAAAGCGGATTCACTGGCCTGAGAAGCATGTTACGTTGAACACTTGCAGCGATCTGGGATCAATCGGCCTTTTCTGTTACTAGAATATTCAGCGCGCGATGCGCAACTTACCGTTTCAGCAATCAAACACAAGTAAATAGAAGGCAACAGAACAAATTCACCACGAAATCATAGTATTTTAACATAAAATTCTAAAAGCTCATTAACCTATTGACGTCTACCTAGTATATTGAGTTATTTCCAGAAGATCCAGAAAAACAAATCATTCAGAAGGTACTACAATAAGCAATCAAATCAGATTAATATATATATTTTGGACTATGACTATCTATAATTTAGAAAGCTGAGCACAGAATACATATAAATTTGCCATTCCTGGCAGCTGCATGAAATTCAGATCTGACGTAAATGTTGTGTGAAACAATCATAGCTTAACAAATAAGCAGAAACACAATATGAACTCTTCCTCGAAGACCTGGTCTATGCTTTGATTGCAGCTCAATCACCAGACACAACACATACTTGATTGGATGGGTAGGAAAACCACTGTCACAAAAAATTAAAAAAGAGTTAGCACACAGTTCATGAGGTATTGAGGAGTGTGTAGATTAAAAAAAAACCTTCAAGCTCAGCTCTTAAAACATGTCTAAAGCACCCAGGCATTCACAAACAACGTGATATCAATGATAGGCACCCTACTGATCTACATTTTCAAGCACAATCATATGAAGTTGAAAAATTAGACAGGACAAAGCAAGTGAAATAACCTAAAAATTCAAGAAGAAGTACTTCGATAGTTTTATTATTTTGGGAAAAGAGAGAGTCATCAAACACTAATCAATCTATTTTCTACTTAAAGAGACACATTTGGTTTGATTTGGGAAGAAGACACGTTGCTGCAACATTATTGCTGCACACACATGAAGGATGATCCAACATTTATTTCTAAGTTGGGACAAATAATAAAAGCAGATTTTAGACCACAAGTACATGATTGTAGATTGTATAAACAGTTGGAACAAACAAGCAGGGAGGCTCAAAGCAACTATGTGGGAAAAATGAATGAAGTAGACTCTGAAATCCCTGAAAAAATGGTAGCAAGATGCAGGTGTAGCATCTCTACTTAATTCATGAGTAGTCTAGTAATTCTTTCTAGGATTCTGGACTAAACTCACTGACATAATTGAATCCTGGAAGACAACGTTGGAGGCGATGATACTAGAAGAGCTCATCACCTCAAGCAGGTGAGGCCTTGTGTAGGGCAGTGTACCTTTCTTCCACATATCCCACCACACACTGCCTTGACCATCAATAGTTCCATTCTCACCTACACAGATCACAATTGCAATAACAGGCTATCATTCCTATGAACAACCTAATTGGTGATTTTCTTTATTATGAATAATGCTATTATGTGAGTTTGCACAGATTATTTTGTTCATAGCTTTTTATAAAATGAATTTGTTATTGGAGATTGAGATTTCTTATATTTTGGCATCTTAGTAATTTGTCCATAGCATGTTTCTTGGGAATATGACTAAAACAATAAGCATAACAAGTTTCCTAAAATTGAGGCATCGCTAAACATCAGATATCAGAAATAAAAATAGGAGCTTGAGCAAGCAAGCAGTGGAGAGTTATTTTTCTAAATTATGTCATCATGATAACTTGATGCTATTTCTAAATGCAAACATGTCAGCCGTCACAGGTTGGTGATAGAAATATAGTTGATGGATTACTATCAACAGTTTCCAGTGGACTATCCAAGATATACATAGATCAGGAAAACAAAAGGGAACATCGGTGAAATTCAAGGAAAGAACTACAATACCTCAACCTTTCCATCACGGGGAGGAGGTAAAGCAGAGGGCGATTGCAGCCACGAAGGAAGCTGGTAGCACCTGTGCATCTAGGGAAGGACCCGGTGCTCAAACGCGGTGCTATACGGAGCCTTACAAATAAATGCGCACATATAATCTTTGTCCCAGGAATTAAGCTATCTAATGTGGCACATTTTTTGAAAGCATATGTTTTTTAGAATGCTAACACAGAGAGTAACCATGGACATTTGTTTGTCTACTTAAAGTATTACTGTATTGATTGGATAAGACTTGAATCCATTTTGATGCTTGATAAAATTGGACTACTAATCAGAGTAATAGATGAATGCGATAATATTGGACCCTTAATCAAAGAAATATAGAATTTGGGAATTACATCTATCGATTTGCATACATTGCTTTAGTTGCTCGCTCCTGCTGGCTGCTGCTTGACGCTTCAAACTTTTGCCCTGCTGGCCACTACTAGCCACTGCTCCAGGCCCGTGGCCTGCAACAAGCGCCAACGCACGCCTCTGTGAAGCCTCTCCGATGCTGACCTCGTGGGCATCGCATGCCAACGCCTCCATGTCTTGCATCCTAACTTGGGGAGGCATCACAGGCGGCACAAGAAGAGGAGCTGCGAGGGGGAGCTGGGGGCAAGGAGCCAAGCATAGAAGAAGCCGCCACTACAGCTGCCTCTCATCTCCGTGGCACTATGCGGACCCACACCACATCGCCGCTCGTCCCCGCGTCGCCATCGATCTAATTGCCGCTAGGGAGAGGGGGTCTCCAGGGGTAGGACCGGCCTATCGCGACGCGTCCCCGCTAGCCTAGTGTAACATCCGCAGAAATCACCAACTAAAATCATCCGTTAAAAATCGCTTTCAAAATCTTTTTACCGCTGAGCTCCCGGAAATCGAAAATCTCCCCGGCGATTTCGCCGTCCCGGCACCCATGCCGACCCCTACCTTTTTATCCGTGCCCGTACTTTCCGCCGCGTGCCGTTGTCAGACGCCGCGCGCGTGCTCTGACCGCGTGCCGCAGTCGCCGCCGGTCCCTCCCTTTTTCTTTCTCTTTTTCCCCTCCCCTTTTTCGTTTTCTTTTCCTTCCTTCTTCCTTCTTCTCTCTCTTCCTCTTTCTTCTTCCTGGCGCCCGAACCACTGGCCCCAGCTCCTTAACTCCCCGGCGCCCCTCCTGGCGCCATACCGCTGGCCGACCCGGCCCCCCCAGCGCGCCTGGGGCCCGCTCCGCCTGGCCCGGCGCCGACCGCGCCGCTGCCTTCCTCGGGTCGCGCGCCCGAGCCGGCCCCGGCCAACTGCGCCGCTCCGCCCGGCGCCTGGCCGCCCCTGCCCCACGCGCACACCCCTGCACCACCGTCGGCCGACCCCACCACCCGCCGCACCCTGCCGGCCCATCCCCTACCGCCCGCTCCGGCCCCCTCCGGCGCCACCCGCCGTCCGTGCACGCCATCGCCGACCCCACCGCAACACCAGCCACCTCCCCCTCGCCGGCCTATAAAAGGCCCGGCGCCCGGCCATCTCCCCGCTCCATCCACCAGCACCACCGCCACCCGTTCCGAGTCCCCCGCGCGCCACCAACCGCCGCCACCGAAGCCGTGCGCCGCCGCCGCAGGCCACCACCGGCCGCCCCTCTCCCATTGCCGCCACCCACCGTAAGGGAGGCAAAATGGGGTCTCCACCCCTTCCTCCACCACCTCCTCCGCCCACGGCCGCCGCCGGTGAGCCCTCCCGGCCGGCCACCGTCGCCCCACTCATCCCCACTCTCTCTCTCCCTTCCTGGAAGAAGAAGAGCTAAAGTTCCCCAAAATTCCGATCTGACCCCCTATTTCTTCTTATTCGCGAAACAGTCCTTCCACCACTCTCATAAACCTATTCGCGGATAGGCCCCTCCACCTCCAAAAGTATTTACAAATAGGTCCCTAGTTTAATACAAAACAGTCCTAAACCTCCTGTTTAAGCCCCTAATTCCTGCTTAACCCGTCATTTCATGCGCCAAACTCCCTCCAATTAATCCCAAATTTTACCACGTCATCCTCCAGAATACTTTCGCCGATCCATATCCAAATTTCCCAAAAATAATCTTTCTACCTATTTTCCGTTCACGTTTTCTGTTCGGAGCTCACGATTAAAAACTGGTCTTTCTTTTATTTATTTGTGTGTCCATTTATGTGTGCCGTATATCGCGGATTACTCGAGGAGGAGCCCGAGGAGTTTGACCGTGAGCCCGAGCCCGAGGACCAGCAGCACGAGCCGGAACTCCCGGAAGGCTTTGAAGATGGCAAGTCCAATCTCACCCTTTGATGCATATTTAATACCTAGTATTTCAAACACAACCTATTGGCCTGTTTTACAAAATGCATATTATTTCATCGCAAGACATGGTTGGATAGCCACCCCTTGATTGTTACGAACATTCCTTGTTATCCTATGGTTGTCTCTAAATATGATTCGCTCTATTTGGTCGGTAGCCACCGCTAGAATGCTTAGGAAATTACTACTTGAATACAATCACCACTACAATGATGTTTCGAAAAATAAACGTGTGTGTGTGTGAGGGAAAGGACTTTCTAGGTTCAAAGGAAAAAGGTTGTGTAGACATGATGGATGGGTATTCCTTGTGTGGGATGCCAGGGTGTTGTGCTCGTACCTTAGGGGTTGAGCAATGTCGGGAGATATCCATCTTGTCATAGTTAAGGACCGAGTTGATGTGTCATCTTGCCTAATTCCACCATCGTGCAACCACTCGACCGTTGTATGGGCAACGGCTTAGCATAAATCCCACTAGCTAAACTGTTAGCCGTCAGGGGTGCTGGCGAGCAACGGGAGCCCATGGAAAAGGAATAAGATCTTGGTGACCTAGGTCCCGGTTACGGTCTCGTGGATGAGCCGTGAACCCCTTGGGTGCTTCCGCGAGGGCTAGCCAGTCTTAGCTAAGGTGGGTAATGGCTTTGTTAGGATCCGCACCGGCACTAAGGTGATCGTGCTGCGGTACCCTACTTGTGGAAAAAGTGTACAACCTCTGCAGAGTTAAAACCTATCCGGGTAGCCGTGTCCACGGCATTGGACGAGTTACGGCTTGGTCATATAACTAGCACTTGGGCATGGATGGTGTGTGTGTGTGTGCGTGTGTGAGTTGAATTTTGGAAGAGTCCGGCAGTCGAGCCGTGCGCTATGGCAGACGGGGAGTCCGATAGCGATAAAAACTTGGATCCTTTGTGTAGGATCAACCCCACTCCTTGTTCGGTTACTAAAGAAAAGCTTTACAAAAATTTGTTTGAAAACGAGCCTATGCATGTGTTGAAAAATCTGGCTTTACTGCAAATAAACTCTAGCCAATCCTTGATATATCCTGTGCATATACTTACTTGTATCCCCCTCCGTGGATGGGGTTGGACTTGTTGAGTACGTTCGTACTCACCCTTGCTTCGTTACTACAGAGGAAGACCCTGACTTCATCGCCGAAGACCTTGAGTAGAGGTTGTGTCCGCACCCGCCACTGCCTGTGGTGTTGGCCCCTCCAAGATGCTGCTGCTGCCGTGTAGTCCCGAGTGCTATCTTTTGGCAGTCGCTTGGTTAGCCGCTGTTGTTTATTTACTTCTTATCCCTGCGTGGCTCTCACGCCCACTCCCTCGGGAGTTGTACGGTAACTGAATTATCTGTCGAATAAATGTGCTATCAGCCTCCTGGGACTAATATTTGTCTCATATTTAGTCTCTACTTATGTGGGGACGCTTCACCTAGCCCGCTCGTCGTGCCGGTGCCGGCCGGCCCCTACCTAGACAGACCGCACCACCGGGGCCGTAGCGATCCACGCTAGGCCCGTGCCATGTCAGGCTGAGATGCCAGGCTATCGCAGCACCAGGGCTAGCCGGCCCCTCACCCCGTCCCCCACACGGAGGATTTGAGATATGAGATTGTGGATGAGAACGGAAGAGAGGAAAAGAGGGGGAAAAGGAAGGGAGCACCTTGGTGTGGGCTTCGCAGACGGCGTAGCACGTGCGGGCACAGCCCCGGATTGAGACCTGGTACACCTAGATCCGGACCTCGTCCGCAGTGAGCAGCAGGAGCACGACCTCAAGGCACACCTCCTCAGACGGGGACGTCGAGGGTCCGTCACTCCTGGTCGGCCACCGCATAACGGCTCCAGCGCGGGGAGCAGCCCCGACCTGTAGTGAGGTGTCAGCCGCAGTTGCTCCCACTCCGAGCCGCACCCCGTGCTAGATCTGGATCCCGCGGGAGTGGACGGGACAGCTGCGGTGATGGAGCAACAGGCGGGGCGGCAGCGGCGGATAGCAAGGAGGGGCGGCGGAGGTAGGTGGAGAGGGAGAAGGGGAGAGGAGGCAGCGGCGGAGAGTAGGGAGAGATGAGAGGGTGGTGGCGGGGAGGAGGAGAGTGAGGAGGAGTTAGGGTTCGGGGCTGCGGGAGGGGATTTCTGAAAAGTGCCTCGCGGGGTATACATAAAAACAACATCATCATCAATTTTCCCTTCTTTGCATCGAAATAAATTTTAATTCGAGGGCCCATACAAAAATAATTCGAACGCGATTACTGCGCGCGCTGGACGAGCTTAACTTCATTGCGATTCTTAGAATCTGGAGGGCTTTCCGCAAAACAGCTAAAGCCGTGGCTGAACGCCACGCGTCCCTTTTTCACGTGGGTTGCGGGCGTGCGAGCAAAGGGGAGGGGCTTCTAATCAAGCTGATGAGATGAAGCTATTTTTGTTACTGCATTTTAGTTCCTTCGTTACAGACTCCATAGATTGTTACTAAATTTTAATTCCTTTGATCCGTGAGACACGGATCCGGAGTTAGCGTTGTTCTCATTTAGAGTGAGTGTTTTCTAGTGGTATTGCAGCACGAGCTAATAATATCGAGTATAGTTACTTTTTTTGACCTAGCCATGGTTTCTGGATTCATTTCTCCAATTTTGCAATCAGTCTTCTTGAAGCGGTATGTATAAACTTTTGCCGACACCCATGCCTGACAAAGCAATGCCAAACACACCAATCTGCATCAGGTGTGCCATATCAGTTAGACTGTTAGCAGTGTGACCCATGGACAATTGGTGCCCGAATCTGAATGGTGGTAGTAATAACCAGAGCTGGCCCTAAGCTCAGAGTGTCTCAGTTGCCACCGGTAGCAGCAACTGGCCCAAGCAGCTGAACGGCCGTGATGAAGACGCGTGGCGTGGCGTCGTGCAAGTTGGCGCAGGTGACTTTAATTTGCTGCAGAGCAGGATGCGACGACCATGTTAGAACAGAGAATACTACTTCAGTACATTAGTAAAAAAGGCACGCTAGTTCCAGAAGTATTGCTGAGAGGCCGAGACCTGCTTGTCATGGGCCACAGAGAAAAATACAGTATCACCCAAACACTGGGCCACTAGTAGCTGTACACTGGGCCACGCGCCGTTTCTTCCATCCCAATGCCTCACTACTTCACTAGGGGTGTGTTTGGTTGGATGTACGGTAGCGTATGTGTACGAGCTTGTCCAGGATTGGACCTTGTCCCAGCGCTTGGTTGATTGAATCGCACCACACCGTCCTGGACAGAGACATACTGGCTCAGGAAATATTCCACGCTGATCTTGAACAATCCCGTGCATCGAAATCGGCCGAACCACGGCATCCAGGATGGACCGAGCCCTCCCCTTCTCCTCGAAACGAAGGCCTAGCAAGGAGGAGATGGCGCTACCCCTCACCTAACCCTCGCCGGCCACGACCCGATCCTCGCTGGCCACAACCAGATCCCTTGCCGGCAGCCACCAGGCACAAGGTATGACCCGTGGTTCCCCCTTCTTCCCTTGTGTTGCGCGACATCAGAAACCAAGAACCCTAATCTTGTCCATCGATGGAGGATCGCAGCTACCGGGAGGCAGGTCAACGGTGGAGGCAGAGGGTTTGCATGGGTCAGGCACCAAGATTATTCTCCCTAGTTTTGTTCTTAGCCGGCTACTCCTTGATTCAAGGTACGGGGACCAAAATCCTACGATTCTACCCCCAAATTGAGTGGTGTGGAGTTGTATTGATGCTTGTTTGTGTTTGATTGTGTGGTTGATTCAACAATTCATGATGGATTTTTGCAGTTACTTGTCCTGATTGGATTAAAATTTGGTAGATCTGATTAAAGAGGACTTTTCAATACTACAGTTTCATGTTAGTGCAGATTATTAGATCACTAGATGTAGTTTGTATCAAAACAAGTTGAGGCACATGCTATCAGTTCTAGTTCTACTATTGCTTTGTATTTGACAATTAAATCACCAAAACTTTAGAACACACTTTTTTTGTTGTGTTGGCTAGGTAGTGACATAATTTATATTGGTCATATTCTGAACATGGGATTGTACTGTCATGATCTCTTTTTTCTTGTAACACTTCCTGCTTAGTTCTGTAGGAAAATATTCTTGCATAATAAGATTCTACTGTTGATTGTTGATGGTTGCTTTCAGTAATGGTTGTGCATGTGTTTATCCCTGATTCATGGTTAATTCTCCATTGGTTTTTATTACAATTTTTTTCATTGCTTTGGGTCACGTAGATGGACAAGAGGCAAGTTAAAAGGAGAAAATTGCTTATCAATGCTGCTGCATATATTGCCGCTTCTATGGTTGTTCTGTATGTTCGGTCCAGATTAAGGAATAGGAGAGAACCTATTACATATGGCCCATTGGTGGAAAGGGATGAGGCTAGAATAACCTACATGAATGACAAAATTTTGCAGGATGACACAACCTGCACAAATATGGTTAGGCTTAAGAGAGCATCTTTCTTTCAGCTGTGTCAAGTCTTAAGGGAACAACAGTAGCTTTGTGATACAATACATGTATCTGTTGAGGAGCAAGTTGCCATGTTCCTCCATACGATTGGACACAATGAAAGGAATATGGTAGTTGCTACAAACTTCGGGAGATCAAGTGAAACAGTGAGTAGATACTTTAGAATCATCCTCAATGCCATAGGTGAGTTGAGAAATGATCTTATCCAACCACCTTCTTTGGAGACCCCAACCAAAATCGCAGGCAACCCTAGATGGGATCCATACTTTAAGGTATGATATTGACAATCATACCTTGCTGATATGTTCATATTTCTAGGAACTAATCCTTCTTACGTGCTGAAATAGGATTGTATTGGAGCCATTGATGGAACACATATACGGGCCTCGGTCTATGAAGCCAGCTTTTCGTGGTAGAAAGTCATTTGCAACACAAAATGTGATGGCTGTTGTAGATTTTGATATGAAATTCACTTATGTTCTGGCTGGTTGGGAGGGCACAACACATGATGCTGTGGTTTTAGCATATGCCCTAGAGCATGAGAATGGTGGTTTACGAGTTCTTGAAGGTAATATTACTATAGTTGTATGTGTTCATACACTAATTTACTAAAAAAACCAATAAAATAAGCATTACGTTCCTCATATTATAGGGAAATTCTACCTTGTGGATGCGGGATACAGAGCCAAACCTGGATTCATGCCACCTTTTCATGGTGTGCGCTATCACTTGAATGAGTGGGAAACAATCCAGTCCAAAATGAGAAGGAGCTATTCAATCTAAGGCATTCCTCTCTACGTGTTCTACTCTACATGTGATTGTAGAACGTGCCTTTGGATCACTCAAGAGAAGATTTAAAGTCCTTGATGATGCTACGCCATTCTTCCCATACCTTACTCAAGTCGAGGTTGTCATAGCATGTTGTATCCTCCATAACTGGGTTGTTTATCAAGGCACTGATTGTTTTATTTTGCCGGAGAACATATTGACACCTAGTCCCCATACTTCAGCTAGTGCACACTCAAATGACCATAGGTTCATGGTTGAAAAGAGGCAACTAATTGCTGAGAGGATGTGACAAGATGGACAAAACCACTATGGCCATTAAATATAGTATCCTTATGTAATTTTCAGATGCTATTGTGCAAACTGCTGGTACTTCTGTAGAAAAACTGCTGCTACTGCCATTAAATATAGTGTCCTTATAGTGTCCTTATGTAATATAGTGGCCTTGAAAAATTCTCTACTGCTTCTGTAGACAGTGAGCTCCCAAAAGACCTATATGACAATCTGATGGCTATCCCCGGATTCGAAGAAGCCCATCTGGTCCACTACTATGCTTACTTATGTGACCATCCTTCAGTAGCAAAGGCGTTCAACAGTTTGTCGTTGTCAAACAAAATGGTATGGGTTGCCTGATATATCAAGGAGCACATTGCAGGTTTTTAGCTGATGGCTGCTAATCAAACCCAAATACATAGTGGATTAATTTATTTTTAACTATATGGTCAATCCACATTATTATGTCATTTTCTAGTCTAATTCATAGACTCTTATTTGTGCTGTAAGGTTGTCATAATGCTTGCAGCCAAAAAATTTTGGTCATTTTTTTTTCCAGTTCAGTCTGTAGACTTGGTGATTGAACCAAGACCAATATGTGATTTCGATATATTATAGACATATCAGTACTTGAACTTTTGGATTATATGCATTATTTGAATTTTGCAAGCATCATGAATTTGGTTCTGGATTTGTCTTATGTGTAGGCTTAGCATAGAATGATATGCACAACAGCTTGTATGCATTACGTACCAGGGCTGATCCATCCGTCCAACCAAACAAGAAGCTGTATGAACCTGTACATATTATATACAAGGAACTAAAAAGAAGTGTGTACCATCCTTTGCTAGATCATCATATCCAAAATGCACCGTTCTGTCCATGAACCGTTTAATTCTACTAACCAAACACACCCTAGGCCGCCGGCAACCTCCCGACGTGTAGGAACCGAGAGGCACACGCCCCTTTCAGTTATAGTAGCAGATGTCATTGAGCTAGGACACCAAACTACCTCCGGATATCCTTGTGCAAAGCAGAGGGCAGTATCGTGTGAATAGTCATGAGTTTCCTCGTCTGAGCATAGCCTATTAGCCTTCGTGTTCTCACCGTAGTTTAAATGGATGGAAGAGGCGACATGAGTTCACTGACTTGACTCCTCAGCCTTTGTAATAGCAGTTTGTTCGCCAGCAAGGTGATGAATAGAACAATATTGGCAAACAAGTATGGTGAGATATTTTGGGAAACCAATCAAGCTGGAGCGTTTCAGTTTAGAGCCAGAGCCGGATCCTACATTTGCGCGGCATGGCCCGCACGGCTTGACCAGTCCGACGATTGTAGCCTTGTAGGTGCCTCTTTGGCAGGGTTTTTAAAGCTGCTTTTCCGCCGGCTCATGCTGAAACCCTACCAAACGTTTCAAACCAAATCAGCTTCAGCACAAAACTCACCGTTAGACATGGTGAGAAAAAAAATAACTTGCCCCCGCTTCTCCATCTCCCGCAACCAAGACAACGACACTGCCCCTCGATTTGATCGAAACTACAAAAATACCACCACTTTACCTCTTGTCCACTTCTCTCTCATGGGGATGGCCGAGGAGGGCGGGGATGGCCGAGGAGGGCGAGGACCGGCGCCACCGCTGTGCAGGGCGCAGCGAGGGCCAAACCAACAGCGCGGCAGGGCGCATCTGCTGCAGAATGGACCGGCGGCGGCGGCTCCAACGGGTGGTAGAGAATGAAAGACAAAGAGATATAGGCAGCGGGCCTCATATTATTTTACTAGAATGCACGGGCAGATCGTGAAGAAAGAAAAGGGATCGGAAGGAAAAAAAAAGAAAGAATTAGAAGGAGAGAAAAATAAATAGAAATAAATGAGAAAAATGATGAAAAAAGAAAAAGGGTATTATGAATAATGTACTCTTCTATCCATTTGAAAAAGTCAGGAAAAATTGTTTTAGGACAAGCCCAAAACCAGAAAGCCGCTTCACCGGAAAAATTAGAGCTAAAGTCATTTTAACGTGAGCAAGAACCGTACCAAATGGGTCGTAAGTCTCTCTCTCCGGCAAAGGAACCGGGCAATCAATCCACCAGCCCAACCACCCGCCCTTGCCCAGGTTGCGCGTGTCTGTCAGCTCTCCAGGTCAACGAGCACAATTGTGGATATCGGTGCTCTATGGTTTACACACACTTCAGCAATAGTGTGTGAACAGTCACAAGTTTCCTCGGAAGAGCATATACAGCTTTCATGCGTCTCCATTTAACCGGGAGAATTCAACTACCGCGTGAATAGTCATGAATTTCCTCATCAGAGCATAGCCCTTGTGTTCTCGTCATGGAAACTAACCTCAACTCCTCAGGCTTTATAAGTTCGCAAAGCAGTTTGTTCCCCGAAAGGGTGGTAATAAATACTCCATCCGTTCCAAATTGTAGGTTATTTTAACTTTTTTAGATTCATAGATGTTTGTATGCATCTAGACATACACTATATTTAGATACGTACGAATATCTATGAATCTAGAAAAGTCAAAACGACTACAATTTGCAACTAAGGGAATAGAATACTAAGAGTAAGAACAAGGGAGTGAGGACCGATTGTGAGATATTTGGGGAAACCAATTGAGCCGGTGCATTTAAGTTTAGAGACAAAGTCGGATGCTAGATTTGTTGCTAGAAACTGTACAGATGGTAGCACGACAATTAGCAACATTGTATTTGTTGGGAATCGGTGCTTGTAGCCTAAAAAGAGGAGGGGATAAATTAAGCAACTTAAAACCTTAACCTATGGCTTCTACTACCAATTCACAAAACATAAACTAGATCATGCTATCAAGATGTGTAATATGGTTGATCTAGTGTACCCTCATTCCAAAATAAGTTTTGCAACCTAGAACCAATCCTAACAAGATACTACACTAAGAAAGTAAAGCCACACAAGTTGCAAGTATGAAATGGGGAAACGTAAGAGATGGGGATGAGGGGAAGTAAACTCTTGACGCGAGGGTTTATCCCGTGGTATCGATAGGCACTAAGCCACCACTAGTCCACGTTGTTGAAGCACTCACAAAGAGTATTGCTTCCCGGTCACCAAGTCTCTTCCGGGACACCCCTTGACTTGCCACAAAGGCTCGGCCACTAAGGTTCACGCCAAGTTCCCCAATCACCTTGATGTCGCCTTCACTAAGGAGCTTCTTCATGAAGGAAGGGGGTTTCCACGTCCCCCGCACACGGTCGTTGCGGCCACTTCACACCAAGCCGAAGGGTCAAAGACTTGCCGGCGAGCCACCAAGGCTCCAAGGCGCCGTTACACCTTGTACAACTATGATTCATTCCTAGAACCGATCACAAGGTAGGCACACCTTGCACTCTCTCTTTCTAGACCTATCCTAGCACTAATCACGCTTCTAACCTTGTGCTAAGCTTTTGATTAATCACTTATACACTTTTGGTGGCTTGGATGTGTTCTTGATGAGTCTTGATCTCTAATGGACTTCTGCACACTTCAGCTGTAATGTTCCAAAAATTTGTAATATTTATTTGTGTGAAATTTGCAAAATTTTAAAAAAAATTGTTTGAATTGTGTGCTCGTTTGAAAATGATAGTAAAACTCCCTTCTCATCCCTAAATTTCCATTTTAAAAAAATATTTGGATTGTTTTGGATCTCTTTGGATTTTATTTGCATCTCATGCTTGAGTGTTTGTTTGAATTTTGAATCTAATTCAAAACTAAAACTAAATCTATATCTAAAACCAAACTAACCTAACCTACCTAACCCGCTGGCCTGCTAACCCTTTCAGCCTGGCCCGTCTCGCCGCTACTGCTCCGGCCTAGCCCACCAGCAGCTACCATGGGCCCGAGCACCAACCTAGCAGGCTGCACACTGGCCTAGCCCGTGCTCGCGCCCACGCCCACTTCCTCTCTTTCTCCCGCTGACCAACCGACCCCGCCTGTCAGGAACTCTTGTTCCTCTTTCTTCTTTCCCGCGCCCGTACACCTCACGCGCCAGCCACGTGCGCGGGCGGATGGGATGGGAACGCCATCCGCCTGAGCTGGAGCACACTACCGTGACCTTGCGCTTGCTCGTGACCCACTCCGTGCCCAGCTTTCACGCTGGAGGTCCCGGATGGGTGCCACGCCGTCGTGCCCGAGCCGCCGCCTCATACCGGCCGCCCACATCGCCGGCGCCGCCCCGCAAACCCTAGCACGCCACCGCCCCCCTCCAGAACCTTCCTCCACAAACCCTATCCGCCTCTTCACTATAAATAGGGACACCTGGCGCCTTCCTCGCCATCCAAGCCACCAGGGTTCCTCCCTACCGCCGCCGCCCGAGAGGAGAGAACGGATGGAAGAGGGGAGAGGGGAAGGAGGAAGGAGGAGAAGGAAGGGAAGCAGAGGAGGAGATGGGAGAAAGGAGGAGGAGGCCACCCATGGAGCCGGAGCCGCTCGACGCCGTCCGCTGCTCGCCGTCGATGCCCTCCGCCTCTCCTTCTTCCACTCCACCGTGAGTTTCGCCACCCTCTTTTCCCTTTCATCTCCCTTGTCTTTCAGCCATAGCCGTCGTAGTTGTAGGTCGCCGCCGCAGGCTGGGACCCCATGCGCCGTCGCACCGTGCCGAGGCCAGGGGCAACCTCGGGACCGCGCGCACGCGCGCGCACTCGCACCCGCACCTATGGGCGCAAGGCCGAGGGCCGAGTGCCGGCTGGGCCGCCACGCCTGCCTGCGCACCGCGCCTGAGCGCGCAGAGCTGCTCCACGCCCGCGCTCGCCGTGCGCTCTCACCCGCCTGTGCGCGTGCCCATGCCACACCGCAGCAGCCTACCACGCAAGCGCCCGCTTGGCAGAGCCACGTGGATAAAGCGCGCCACGTGGCTGCCACATGGCGCTGACATGTCCAAGCCTAGGCCCACATGTGGGGCCCACTAACAGTCTAACAGGCCCACTAACCCATGGGACCCACTGACCCATGGGGCCCACCGCTGACTGTTGACCGTTGACCAAGTCAACGCTAACCATTGACCGGTCAACGCTGACGTCAGCATGGCGTCATCAGACACGTGGCATGCCCTCGTGCTGCCACGTGAGCCAATCAGATGCTGACACATGTCACCCTTTTTAATAAATATTTTCTGAAATTATTTAATAAGTAAATAAATCTTTTAATCTTTAAAAATTCATAACTAATTCATTTTAACTTCGAAAAATATGAAATCAGTTGCATTAAATTCATAAAATCGAGCCCATGTTGTTTGTAGCTAGTTTGGTGTTATTTGAATCTTCTCAATTCAGCTTTCTTGAAGTTTTTGCCTAGATGTAATGCGGTTTAGTTTACTAAACGTCGTATCTCGTTCCGTCCAGACCCGAGCTACGACCCGGAAGACCTTCAAGATCCCGACTACGCCGAGGAAGATCCAAACAACTACAGACAAGGTGTCATGTCACTCCCAATCATATAGATCCTATGCATGCTTAGTTGCTAGCGCTTATTTCGTGTTGCTTGATGGTGATGGATTGCATAGCCAATGCTTTTAGCCATGCCTTGATAATTGTTTATCATGTTTCCTTGTTTACCTATTTTTGTGCACTAGCTACAAACCTGTAGCTAGTCCACCACTCATATATCCATATACATGCTTTTGAGTTATGGATGGGCATTTGCCATGGTTTTTGTGATGGGATTCCTTGAACACTCTCACGTGTGTTTTGGGTGGGTGTGACTCCTTGTTGTGTTCTTGGCGGGAGTGAGCCATGGTTGGTACTGAGGAGTGCCTTGCTGGGAGAGAGCATTCTGGACTCTCTTTATACCCCGTACATGTGGCGGGTACCTTTTTTGTTGCCGAGGAGCAGGTGGCGTACTTGTACATTGCGGGTGCTTCGGCACATACTTGTGGAGTAGAGTGCTCGCTCTCAGCTGGTTAAGGACCGAGTCAGTTTACCACCAGTCACAGCAGCTATTTCGTACTTACCGCTTGCTTATGTTATGGGCGGGGTTCGGTCCGAGACTAGTGGTAGATAGTGCTCTGCCTGTAGGCGAATTGGAGGATCATGTAAGGAGTTCAAGGCGTTGGCCTGCTCTGACCAGACTGCACCCTGGCATGGGTAGGTTTTACAGCTTCGAGGTCCTCACTGGTGATGGCGTGCCCTGCAACTGAGGACGGTTCCAGACTCGAGGAAACAGGAGAAAGATATCCACCTACTAGGGCTCCGGCTATTAGGTGGGGTTTGGACGGATCGCTACCGTTCAGGCTCCATCCGTGCGGGTACAGTTGTACAATCTCTGCAGAGTGTATAAAGCTATAGCTATAATCCGTGTCCACTAGTTATGGATAGTGTTGTTGACTACCGCTACTTCTAACTAGACTTTTCCTACTCTTCTACCTCCCCTTTTTGAAGATAGGCCGGCATTTGCCGTTGAGATGTGAGGGAAGGGAGCTCTCACATCGCCTAGTGTGTTTGGGTGCTGGACCTTGGGTGAAGGATCCGGTGATTTGTGTCGACTTCTGTTCATGCCAGATTTCGTCACTAGTAGAATCGGCGCCAAGAAGAGGGGGAATCGGAGAAGCACAGTTGGGAATCGGCCAAATGGTGCTACAGTGTGAGATCGGCCGGTGACTTCTGTCTCGCTTCGGGTCGAATATACTAGAGTCCCAATCGGTAATCTTTTGCCGATGAGGAATCGGCCGATTAGGAGGATGGGCTAATTAGGCCTGTATGGGCTTAGAAGGGCATAAAAGGATGAGGTGGAAATCAGCCCACGAAGTGTGGAGTAACCAACCTAGCACGAATCGTGTTTGTAGATATTCGTTTTCTGTTTGAATTAGGGATAGAATTCTAGTCGGTTAAGAAGATATCTGTACGGGGCTATAAATAGCTGCCTTTGTAAATCTGTAATCATCAACCAATCAATATAACAAGCTACTTTTTCTTCGTACTTACTTTCAAGCAGGCGACTTCGCCATTACTTTTCTCTTCTCACGAGTTCATGCGGGTTGGCAGGGCTGCATCATCTTGATCTCCGGCCGATTCTGTAAGTTCCGTTTATCGAGTAATATCTAAGCTTTAACTTCGGGCGTATCGCTGTTGTTTCGTTTAGATTTATTCACTAGTTATCGATATTTGCTATATCCATAGGTTTTACCTGTTTTTCTAGTCTTTATCACCAGTTATCCAGCTAGGAATCGGTAGTTTTGGCTCTTTCTATATTCTGCTATTAAATTCATCTATTGCCGATTAGATCTGTTCCTAGTGTTGTTATCATAGCTTTGTATCGATTACTTTAGTAATTCCCTGTCTACAAGGCTACAGAGATCAGGCTGTCTTATAGCCGATTTCATTACTACAGTAAATCGGCCGATTCGCTGATAAACTCTCTCGATCGGAAACTTAGCCGATCGTGATTTCTGGGCCTGACACGTATTCTTCCTTGCCAATCAACAGGTCAGATTGGCTGGCACGCCGCGCGAACTGCACCAGGGCATTCACCCGAACAGGAGCTAAGCAGATTCTCCCGGGTCGTGTGTCGGTCGCTGGGATTCGGTTGACCGATTTCTAGCGCCAACACACTTTTGGCACGCCCGGTGGGACCAATACAACCGCCATCATGTCGAAAGCTGCTGAAGTCTCCGAAGAGAACGTCATCGAGGTGACGGAAGCAGATCTGAAGGATGACCAGAAGGAAGAACTGGACAAGTATACGGCACAGTTCCGGAAAACTTGCCTAAAGTCTTTCAGTCGCTCCAGAAGCGGGGAGACTATCAAGAAGATTCCGTTCCCTCCTCCCCGCCAGATCACAATTTCTGAGGATTCGGACAAAATGTCCGATATGATTCAACAGTCTATTTATCACGCCTTCATTGATCAGTCCCCGGTACTTTCAAATATGGTGCACAATGCTGTTGTCAATTCCTTCACCGGGGGGATACCTCAGGGATACAGGGGACCGGCATATTTTCAGCCGATTCCACCAAACCAGAATTATTCGAATTCGGCTTCGCAGCCGATCCAATTTTCTGTCGGGAGTTCAGGTGCTTCCTCATCATCAACTCCAATGGGATATGGCTCCATACAATTGTCCTCTGCGCCATTCCCTCCAGTTAGCCCAATTAACCCATCACCCTGGGGGGCACCTTCAGTCACGGCCGGTCAGAATCAATCGGCCAGTCAAGTGAACCCTCCATTCCAGACATCCTTTCAGGCTACCATTCGGCCAACCGTGCCGCCATACCAGCCTGTCGCTCCGGAGGTCAACAAGACAGCAGAAATCATGCTGTATGATGAAACAAGTGGCTCATTCAAACAGCCAGCCTTTACTACACAGCCGGCTTACACTCACATACCACCTTTCAATCAGCCTCCGTTTATTCAGCCTCCGATTTACCAGCACGTGCTGATACCTCAGCCAACAGTTCACCAGCAACAGCCAGATTGGTCGGCACGTATTGCGGAGGTGATGCAAGAACAATTCGGCTTGAAGCCGAAAGTGCAAACTTATACCTACAGAACACCATACTCGTCTACATATGACCTATTGCCATTTCCCCATCGATATAAAGTTCCTGACTTCACCAAATTTTCGGGGATGGATGACACTTCGACTGTGGAACACGTGAACAGGTTCATCATCCAATGCGGGGAGGCAGCTACGCAGGATGCTCTACGGGTACGGTTGTTCTCTTCATCTCTGTCTGGTTCGGCCTTTCAATGGTTCACGACATTGCCGCCAAACTCGATTATCACATGGGCCGATTTAGAAAGACAGTTTCACAAATACTTCTACGCCGGGGTGCATGAGATGAAGTTGTCTGATTTGACCAGCCTCAGGCAAAGGAGTGATGAGCCGATATCCTCGTATATACAGAGGTTTCGGGAAATCAGAAACAAGTGCTACTCCCTGGCTCTGACCGATGCGCAGTTGGCCGATATAGCTTTTCGAGGCCTTCTGCCCCACATCAAAGAAAGATACGCTTCACAAGAGTTCGAGAGTCTGAGCCAGATTGTTCACCGATTATCTGGACAGGAGGTTCGTCCTTTCGATCCGCGGAGGAATTTCCAGAAGAAAGTGGCGTTCCTGGAAGAGTTAGAGGATGAGGAAGATGTTGAAGTCGGACTTGCAGAATGGATCAAGGGGAAGAAGCCGATATCATGCCCATTCGGCAAAAAGGAGCCGGAAGCGTTCGGTTTTGACACAACTAAGGCCGATAAAATCTTTGATCTTCTCCTCCAGGAAGGGCAGATTAAACTCTCGCCATACCATACAATACCTTCTGCCGAGCAACTAAAAAAGATGAAGTATTGCAAGTGGCACAATGCCACATCCCATGATACCAATGAGTGCAAGATCTTCAGGCAGCAGATACAGTCGGCCATTGAGCAAGGCAGACTTAAATTTGAGGTGCCGGCAAAATCGGCCAAACCAATGAAGATTGACCAACACCCCTTCCCCACCAACATGGTTGATACGGGGAAGAATTCACTCCAAACAAAAGTGCTGACATCCGAATCGGCCAAAAAGAGTGGCGCCGTCGACCCCAGAAATCAAACTACGCCTGAAGATGTCAAGGGGAAGCGGCGGATGGAGGACGACGATGGCGAATCAGAAGGGCCACGCATTACTTCCCAGTTCCTGCTCCAGAAGTACCAACGTCAGCATGAACGCTCAAGGTCCCGGGAAGAGGCAATGCGTCGACACGAGGAGCACTGGAGATGCCCGTTCTTCATTCATTGTTGGGAAAACAACCTCAGGCTACCTTCAGCCGATACTTGCCCAGAATGCAACGGTCCATATCGTGGCAATCGGCCGTTCAATAGGTCTCGCTCCAGAGATGGAAGGCCAGAACCGATCAGCAGGAATTGGCGCAACCAAGATGACCAGCGCCCTCCCGTGCGTGATCGGCTGGGGGGCAGAAGTGACCGATATGATCGGTCGGAAGATAGACGCCATGATAGGCAGGGGGGCAGGACTGATCGGCATGACCGGTCAGAAAATAGGGCCAGCGTTCACAGCCGGCTCGAAGAGATGGCCGATGCTCGAGTGACAGATGAAAACCCGTTAGGACGCGAACCGGAGTGGGAACGCGCCAAGTCGAAGGGAAGACCAATAAACCCCAGGTGGTGTCCCGATGGATTGACCAAGTCCCAAAAACGAAGAATCCAACGTCTCCGCCAATGGGAACAGCAAGAAGAAGAAAGCGCAACGGACAAGAAGGAAGGAAAGCCTCGGGTGTGGCGCCCCAAAAGAAACGATAAAGAGGACGACGAATCGGCGGGTGACGAATCGGCAGCCGAGATCGGCATGGTTTTCATTTTGCCGATGGAATTCATGGCTCCCGACGATCAACAGGATGTATCGGCAATGGAAGAACAGACCGCACAGTTGGCTTTGGAGCCAATGATGGCCACGTTCGAAAAGCCCGAAGATGACGAACAACAACACATGAAGGCGCTGTTCCTTAAAGGGCATGTTGACGGCCGCCCCCTCACTAGATTGATGGTAGACGGAGGAGCTGCAGTCAACATCATGCCGTATGCCGTACTCCGGAAACTTGGGAAAAGCGACGAAGACTTGACCAAGACAGGCATGATGCTCAAGGACTTCGAGGGCAAGGTGTCAAACGCTCGCGGTGCTCTCTGCGTCGACCTCACCATCGGCAGTAAGACCCTTCCTACCACCTTCTTTATTATTAATGGCAAGGGGTCCTACAACATGCTACTTGGCCGGGACTGGATACACGCAAACTGCTGCATCCCGTCAACAATGCATCAATGCCTCGTGCAATGGGTCGGCGATAACATCGAGGTGGTCAACGCCGATTCCGCGTACAGCATCGCGGCAGCCGACACGCAGCAGTGGAGCTGCGAGACCGTCAGGTGCATATCTGGCAGAGTAAGGGAGACCGATTTCCTAAAGGTCACTGATTTTGGCCTACAGCCGATCCGAGCAGTCGGCTCCGAAGACTCAGAGTAGATGGATCAGTTCGCCCGAGAAGATGGGAAGCTAGGGCACGGGTTCACGTCGGCCGACTCATTGGAGATGATAGACTTAGGCGATGGCACTAAACCAAGGCCGACTTATATTAGTGCAAATTTAGATCCAGAATACAAGTGTAAATTGACAAATTTGTTAACGGAATTTAAGGATTGTTTTGCTTGGGAGTATCACGAGATGCCCGGTTTAGACCGATCCATTGTTGAACATCGGCTACCCATAAAACCAGGGTATCGGCCGTACCAACAACCCGCACGACGCTGCAATCCTAAAATTCTACCAGACATAAAAGCTGAAATAACTCGGCTAATCGAAGCAAAATTTATTCGGCAATGTCGTTATGCCGAGTGGATTTCTAACATCGTACCAGTATACAAGAAAAATGGAAAGCTACGCGTTTGCGTTGATTTCAGGAATCTTAATCAGGCCACACCGATGGATGGTTACCCCATGCCAACGGCCGATGTACTGATCGACGCTGCCGCGGGGCATAAAATCATTAGCTTCATGGACGGAAACGCTGGATACTATCAAATACTTATGGCCGAAGAAGATATACCCAAAACGGCCTTCAGATGTCCAGGCCACCTCGGTTTGTTCGAGTGGTTGGTGATGACTTTTGGCTTGAAGAACGCTGGCGCTACATATCAGAGAGCCATGAATTACATATTTCACAAACTCATTGGCATTCTGGTAGAGATCTACATCGATGATGTCGTGGTCAAGTCCAAAGGTCACGAAGAGCATTTGGCTGATTTGCGGAAAGTGCTAGAGTACACCAAGAAGCATGGGCTTAAGATGAACCCCAATAAATGTGCTTTCGGCGTATCCGCCGGACAATTCTTAGGATTCATGGTGCACGAACGGGGGATCGAAATCAATCGGAAGACCATAGCGGCCATCAACAAAGTCATAGCCCCACAGAACAAAACCGAACTGCAGTCTCTAATCGGCAAGGTGAATTTCATCAGAAGATTCATATCTAATCTATCTGGACGGATTCAGGCGTTCACACCTCTGTTGAAGCTAAAACCTGACCAGGAATTTATATGGGGAGAGGAGCAGCGCAAAGCACTGGAAGATATCAAGCAGTATTTGGTCTCACCGCCAGTGTTAGTTCCTCCTCAAACTGGTAAGCCATTTAAACTATACTTATCAGCCGACGAAAAAGCTATTGGGTCGGCTCTAGTCCAGGAGTTTGAAGGCAAGGAGCGGGTAATTTATTATGTCAGTAGAAGACTTCTGGATGCTGAAACAAGATATCCTCCGGTGGAGCGTTTGTGCCTATGTCTTTACTTCTCATGCACCAAACTAAGGCACTATCTACTGTCGGCAGAATGCGTGGTCGTATGCAAAGACGACGTAATAAAATACATGCTATCACTGCCGATCTTGAAAGGTCGAATCGGCAAGTGGATCTTAGCTTTATCAGAGTTTGACCTGCGGTATGAATCGGCAAAAGCCGTCAAGGGTCAAGTCATGGCCGATTTCGTCGCCCAGCACTGCGGACCAGAGATTGCCCTTGTAGAGCCGGCACCTTGGACATTATTTTTCGATGGGTCATCATGTGGGGTCGGATCAGGAATCGGCATCGTTCTCATATCGCCTCGGGGGGCAAGCTATGATTTTTCTCTGCCGATAGAAACCGCCGCTACTAACAATCAAGCGGAGTACCAAGCTGTATTAAAAGGCCTACAACTATTAAGGGAAGTCAAGGCCGATTCCGTTGAAGTCTTCGGAGACTCTATGCTCATTGTGGATCAACTGACCGGAAGGTCTGAATGCAAAGATGACGTATTAAGAATTTATTACGAAGATTGCTTACAGCTCTTGAAAGAATTCCGATCGGCAGTAATCGAGCACATCCCAAGAGACCGCAATGAAGACGCCAACAAACTCGCCCAGCACGCATCTGGGTATCGGCCAATTCTAGGCACTATGGCTCCAGAACTCACGGCCGATGACTGGCGTAAAGAAATTGCCGAATACCTGAAGAATCCGTCTAAAAAGGTGGAGCGACGAGTACGTTTTCATGCCACCAAATACGTACTGCTCGAAGATGACCTATTCTACCGAACGATCGACGGAATCCTTCTCAAATGCCTTGGGACAGAAGAGGCCAAGACTCTAATGGGAGAAATCCATGAAGGGGTGTGTGGAGCACACCAATCGGCACATAAGATGAAGTGGATGATCAGGAATAATGGGTACTACTGGCCAACGATCCTCGAAGACTGTTTCAAATATTATAAGGGCTGTCAGGAGTGTCAAAAGTTTGGAAATGTCCAGCGTGCACCCGCATCGGCCATGAATCCCATTATTAAGCCATGGCTATTCAGGGGATGGGGAATAGACCTTATCGGCCAAATTTACCCACCATCAAGCAAAGGGCACAAATTTATTCTGGTGGCTACTGATTACTTTACCAAATGGGTAGAGGCTATCCCGTTAAGGGCCGTGACATCGGCTATCATGGCCGACTTCATAAGGGACCACATCGTTTACCGATTCGGTATCCCTCAGACTATAACAACCGATCAAGGAACAATGTTCACATCGGGGGAATTTGAGGAATTTACGACCGATATGGGAATCAAATTGTTAAATTCTTCTCCATACTACGCCCAAGCCAATGGTCAGGCGGAATCCTCCAATAAAGGGATAATCAAATTGATCAAAAGAAAAGTCGAGGAACAACCGAAGAAGTGGCATCTATGTTTGACAGAGGCCTTATGGGCGTACCGGATGGCTTGTCATGGGGCCACCAAGTTATCTCCCTACCAATTGGTGTACGGTCACGATGCGGTACTCCCATGGGAGTCAAGGGCGGGATCGAGGCGTATTTCGCTCCAGGACCAGTTAACGGCCGATGATTACTCGTCACTTATGAAGAGGGAACTTGACGATTTGGCTGGCCAACGATTGAGGGCTCTGATAAGCATTGAAGAAAATAAAAAGAGGGTAGCCAGGTGGTACGATAAAAAGGTCAAAACCAAACAATTCTCCCCTGGGGACTTAGTATGGAAGTTAGTATTGCCAATTGGGTCGAAGGATCCTAAATTCGGAAAATGGTCCCCTACATAGGAAGGGCCGTACAAAATCGGCAGATACGCCCCAGGAAATGCTTACATTTTGGAAACAATAGAAGGAGAGGAATTTACTAGAGCTCTGAACGGAAGGTACTTAAAAAGATACTACCCCAGTATATGGGTCGGAGCGTAGGAAATTGACCATAACATGACCACACACAACCGGTACAAATCGGTTCAAACACTTAGCCGATACGAATTGGTTCAGACGCATAGCCAATACAAATCGGTTCAAACACATAGTCGACCGGATCGGCCGATTGCATTCATTCGGTACGGACGACGGGTTACATGGCCGACAAAACATTAGTCGCCCTTAGAACAAAAAATACAAAAAACTAATTGTTCTTCTTCTTGGGCGCCTTCCCGTTCCGCTCCAACTCGCTCATGACGCGAAGGTATCCTTCTTCTATTGCCTTCATTGAAGTCTCCGCTTCAACTTGACGAGGGAGAAAATGACTCCGATCCATGGGAGGGCGCGAAGTTCCGGCCGCTGCGTCTTCGAGAACGACTTGCTGAGGAAGCGGATGGCTCCTATCGGTGGGAGGTCGCCGGCTACCATTGCTCTCCATAAAGTCCAAAATCGTACGGGCTGCCGTGGCAACATCGTCTTCAAGGCCGCCACAATGAAGGCTCTCGATGGTTGGAGATCGTCGGCTACTGTCACTCTCCATGAGATCCAAGACCACACGAGCCTCCGCAGTAACATGATCTCGAAGTTCCTCACGATGGGCCAAGATCAGCGCCTTATCCTCCGACGTCAATGGGTCCTCGGAGTGAATGAGCTCAATGGCGCGCATGAGCGCAGGGCTAAGACGTTGAGGCTAAAACAAAGAAGGAATAAGAAGGGACATTCTTTTCCTAGGATCTAAAAAGAAGGGAAGGTAGAGGGCAAGATTGCACCTGGTTAACAGAGGAAGAAGAAGCCGACGAAGCCATGGCAGAAAGTCGCACCGGTAAGAGGAAGGAGAGAGTAAAACCGAAAGCCAAATTGGTACTATCGGGAGTAAGCGCCGAGGTCGGTATTCGTGGAAAAAGATTCGTGGAAATTTGGTAAGGCTACGTCCCATCGGAAATAAGAAAGGTAATAAATAGAAAGGGCGTCACGAGGGACGGTCAAAGAAGATAGTAAAAGTTCGTACAAACGGTCAGTGTTTTACAGATTACCCAGAAGGGTATCGATAGCCGTGATAGCCCGGCGCCGGATCTGATCGGCAGAGTCAAGAACCCGTTGGTCTTCATCTGCCAATCCGGGGACTTCTGATGTACTGCGATGGAGCTTTAGAGCCTCGTGAGCAAAGCGTTGCCTCTCCCGTGTCAAATCGGCAATGACAGAAGGTAGCTCTTGGAGTTTTTTCTCTTCGGCACTGATTGCTTTAGTCACTTGCTCCATCTCCTTGGCAAGTTCCGCCCTCCGACGCTTGAGGCGGTCTATCTCACCGATGATCGCCGGGCGAGAATCTTCCAGAACATGGATGCGCCGATGTGCCTCTTGAGCCTGACGCTTGAACGCGTCCTCCTCTTCACGAGTCTTGGCAAGCTTGGCACGATCGGCCATATGACGAAGAGCCCTGAAGACTGGGATCCTCATGGACTCGATGAAGGCCGCCGGTGCCAGGGCTTCCTCCGCCTCTTCTGGTACTCGTCCGCTGACATCATTGAAGAGTTGCCGAATCGGTGAAGCATCTTCTACTAGTCGGCCGATGTCCCCTTGAAGGAGGGATCGGATGCTGGAAAGTTTGGCTCGGACGTCATCAGGGACGGAGCTCAAGGCAACTTGGCGAGAGGCAACCTCTTCGTTGTCGGAAAGGGCGACCGCAAAAGAAAAGAGGCTGTTGTCGGGGGTGTCCTGTTCTTGGAAATAATAAAGAAAAGAAATAAATCGGCCGGAAGTAAAAGCAAATCGGCTGGATAGAAGCCGAAACAAAACTTACCATTTTGAAGCGAATTTCCTCATGCTGCACTTGTGAAGCCGTCACGTCTTGCTCAGGAGCCTGCGCCATAGGTTCATCGGATGAAGAAGATTCCACAATAATCGGCGCGGTGCTTGGACCAGCTCCCTGAGAAGAGATCGGTGGTCGAGGAGCGCTTGGTGTGCCGATGGCCTGTGTTAGAGGATTGAATAAGTACATTATGCAAATACCAAAGGAAATCGGTAAAATAGTACTATACCTCAACGGATGGAAGTGGGGGCGCGCCGATGGCTGGTTGAGTTGCTGCCGATTGTTGTATTTCCATAGGGGTGCTCTGTGCAGTCTAAGGATAAGAAGGGTTAATATCAGAATAACAATCGGAAGCAGTAAAATTCAGGTTTACCTGTATGGCCTCCAACAACAACGACGCGGCGGCTGCTCCAGCTTGCGCAACAGCTTGGGTATCGGCATCTTGGATGACCTGAGAAGGTGGTGCGGCCAGGGTCTCTGCCGATACGAGCACAGGGGGATCTGCCGATTCTACACGAGCTCGGACTCGGCGACTGGTTTTCTTGGTAGTCCTCTTATGGACTTGTTTTGATCGGCCAGCAATCACGTCAACAGACGGGGCGTCATAGCCGATAAGAGGATAAGTTGTGTATGGGTGACTTTCTATTAGCCGTCCGCTGCGGCTGTGTGTTGGAGGAGTTCGATTCTCGGCCTGAAAAGATAATAAAATCATTAGTGCTTAGTCATGTTGAGAGGAATAAAAAATTGGCTAAGTGAAATACCTCGGCGTTCGGGTCAATGTTGGCTGGGTCTAGAAGGTTGCAGTATACCGATGTCGAGTTGCAGAAAAGAAATTTCTTCCAATCGGCCCACCAGAGTTTGAACGGCTGAACAGCAAAGGGAGCTACTAGCCAGTCGTTCAGGTCAATTGTGCTGGAGTCCGGGATTCGGTCTCGTAACCGACTGTAATCCAGACCAGATGTGAGCTCATCCCTAAATTTGATTCGGCCAGCAAAGTACACTTGAATCGGCAGCTGACCCATGCCGAATTGACGTGCTGCAGCGGAGGGGTTGTAGAATTCGTACGTAGGGGCATCCTTCCCCGAGAAGAAATTGGCTGGCAGGAGCCCTGGCTTGATCAACTCATCATAGAGATCTTCATCAAATCGGCCAGAAGCCAAATCGAAGCAAGTGGGGAGTTCAAAGACCGGGTCGTCTCGCTGATACGGAAACCAAATGGTTGCATCTTCACTGAAGCCATTATAGAAGCATCGAAAATACTCGGCTACCTTTGTAGCAGAATACATGCAACCTGGAAAAGCCGATGCCGCTTCACCAAAGGACATACATCGGTGACGTTTGGTAGGGTCTTCTGTCGATTCGATGTTGGGGAACGTCATGCGATCCACCGGCTGCTGAGTAATTCTGCTCATATAAAGGTTCAGCCACAAGTTGATGAACCACCAGGGCCCGCCTTGATTGCCGATCGGCTCTCCCTTGGATAGTCTTATGCCGATTTGATGTAGCATGTGGTACGCGGCCCCTAGCAGATGTTTCTCAAGAGGAACATGGTTTCCCCTGGATAGTGCTTCAGCTAAGGCCTGGGTATTGGTTGTCGGGCCGGCGGCTCTTCCGCAAAAGAAGTGCTTTTCTAGCCACATCATCAGGAAAGCTGTGTGCTCCCTATTCTCAACAGTCCCGGTCCTCTTATTACTTCTGATGAAACCCTTCCACCTGCCGATTCCCCTTGTATCCAACCGATGTGACGTTGTGGCTAAAAGGTGAAAGGGTGTATCCGGGGAGGATATGTCAAGGCCGGTCAACAGGACCACATCGGCCAGTGTTGGGGTCATAGGACCGTGCCCAAATAAGAATGCATTAAGTGCATCAGACCAAAAATAAGAAGCCGCCATCACTAACGGCTCATTTTTCTCCATCTGGGATAAGAAAAGGCTGATGCACTGGCCGATTTTGAGCTCTTCCCATGAGACGCTCTTTGATGCGGCCACCCATTGATACCACTCCCTCCAACCTGGGGTTTCATTCGGCCAGGACCTAAAAGTACCCAGCCATTGATCTAAGTTCATATCAGACAGTTTGAAGGGTATCCGGTCGGTTTCCAAATTTATGAGATCTATTGGATCAGGGTTTCCCATGGGTCCAAGACAAACAAGGCCGGGATTTCCCGTAAGGTGAATGGTGATTCGATGCCTAACTGCCTAAAAAAGGAAAAGGGGAGCGTAGAAAAGTAAGAAACAGATCTAAGGTAAATATATTGCCGATAGAAGAGGGATTTGGTATTTACCTCTGGAATAAAGTTCTGAGTGGTCGGCGTGGCCGTCGGGGAGGATGCAGACGATGGGGCCACTATGGGGATCGCCATTGGGATCTCCGATGAAGCTCCTTCTTCTGAGGAAGGAGCAACGGCTATCGCCACCACTGCTGGAGGTGCTACTTCTGGGACATCGCGCGCGGGAGAGCTGCCGGAAGGAGCCGCCATTGGAGGAGAAGAGGAAAAAGTAGCAGGAAGTGGAGCTAGGAAGCTTCGGCAGCAAGGGAAAGATGTTGAAGGAGGAAGAAGGCGCGCGCGCTGGGAAAAGAGACGTGAGCTTGAAGGTGAGGTGCGGGTGAAGCGCTATTTAAAGGATGCCTGAAGGGGGGTAAAAATGGAATTTTCACCGCACCGGCGCTTCGAGTTTTTCGGGAGTAGTGGCTGTCGTGGGCGCCTGTTTCGAAAAAATTGCAATGAACGGCTGGAAGACCGCGAAACGGAAGGATATTTTCACTGCGGCCGTTTCGGAGGGGAAGTTATAAAGAATTTCGAAGTAAAAGACTATGTTTTACTCCGAAACTGGGGGGCATGTGTTGACGCCAGATTTCGTCACTAGTAGAATCGGCGCCAAGAAGAGGGGGAATCGGAGAAGCACAGTTGGGAATCGGCCAAATGGTGCTACAGTGTGAGATCGGCCGGTGACTTCTGTCTCGCTTCGGGTCGAATATACTAGAGTCCCAATCGGTAATCTTTTGCCGATGAGGAATCGGCCGATTAGGAGGATGGGCTAATTGGGCCTGTATGGGCTTAGAAGGGGATAGAAGGATGAGGTGGAAATCAGCCCACGAAGCGTGGAGTAACCAACCTAGCACGAATCGTGTTTGTAGATATTTGTTTTCTATTTGAATTAGGGATAGAATTCTAGTCGGTTAAGAAGATATCTGTACGGGGCTATAAATAGCTGCCTTTGTAAATCTGTAATCATCAACCAATCAATACAACAAGCTACTTTTTCTTCGTACTTACTTTCAAGCAGGCGACTTCGCCATTACTTTTCTCTTCTCACGAGTTCGTGCGGGTTGGCAGGGCTGCATCATCTTGATCTCCGGCTGATTCTGTAAGTTCCGTTTATCGAGTAATATCTAAGCTTTAACTTCGGGCGTATCGCTGTTGTTTCGTTTAGATTTATTCACTAGTTATCGATATTTGCTAGATCCATAGGTTTTACCTGTTTTTCTAGTCTTTATCACCAGTTATCCAGCTAGGAATCGGTAGTTTTGGCTCTTTCTATATTCTGCTATTAAATTCATCTATTGCCGATTAGATCTGTTCCTAGTGTTGTTATCATAGCTTTGTATCGATTACTTTAGTAATTCCCTGTCTACAAGGCTACAGAGATCAGGCTGTCTTATAGCCGATTTCATTACTACAGTAAATCGGCTGATTCGCTGATAAACTCTCTCGATCGGAAACTTAGCCGATCGTGATTTCTGGACCTGACACGTATTCTTCCTTGCCAATCAACAAGTCAGATTGGCTGGCACGCCGCGCGAACTACACCAGGGCATTCACCCGAACAGGAGCTAAGCAGATTCTCCCGGGTCGTGTGTCGGTCGCTGGGATTCGGTTGACCGATTTCTAGCGCCAACAGCTTCCTTGTTTGAGGTGTTGACCTCAGAGATGGTGTTGCTTTGCTCCTTCCTTGATTGTTGCTCCTGCTGTTATGTAAACTTCTACAGTCATATGTAGGTCTATCCATGCATATAGTATAATTCCCCGTTTCCGTGGCTTGTTGCTTTTGGGAGTTGACATGGCCTACCTGCTTCTCGGGTAGATGGTGGCTTTTCAGGGTCAGAGCCCGACTATGACTTCGACAACGACGGATGGGAAGACTAGGGATGGTTCTTCGCTCGAGTCGCCTCTTGGAGTTCACCATAGCTTTTGTTTCCGCTGCGTAGATATTTTACCTTTCTTGATTCAGTCCTGATGGACTTGTACTGGCATGTGCCAAAGAGATGTACTCGTTACTTTGTTATTTATGATGTTTGTACTCTGTTGTTGCTTTATATTTCTATATTGGTATGGATTTTTACTATCTGAGATAGGAATTTGCACGTGATAGCCTTCCTGTGACTATCATGGAGGTGCGTAGGCTTGAATTCTTAGAAATGGGATTTCATGTCCATTTCACCAGCAATATCAAATGGGCGAGTGGAGGGGGTATAAATAGCCCAAGGCATCAAGGAGCCATTGCTCCAACAGCTAGTTAAAGTATACCATTGAATGTTCCGATGGTCTATTTTGGCATGCATCGGAACATCCAGTGCAACTAGCCGTTGGCTCCTCCGCGCCCAACTTCTTCACTGACTCACTCAAAATTCATCTGACGTTTTGTCCGATGCCACCGTCGGAACATCCGGTGATGAAGGGTTTTTGCCCAAACCTCTTTGGAACTTCGCAAAGTAAATATGCTTCATCCGACACTTCTCTTGACCTAGCATCGGAACATCCGATGGTCCAGGGTTTCTTTTATCTTTTATGCCCTTGCTCCAGAATTGATCCGACGCTACTAGAGAAAGGGCCATCGGAACATCCGATGGTCTGACTTTAACTTATCTTCTTCGTAGCGTACCAATTGATCCGATGGTTGCTTCGATGTTTCCCTGGTGACCGTCGGAACATCCGATGCTATTGATTTCTATGAAATTAGCCCATCTCCTTGAGTTCTTTACTTAGCTTTGGTTGTGGTTACTTGCTTAGGACTAAAAAAACCTTCAAGGCACGTTCTAAGCCAATGACCGTGTTGTCATATAATTACCAAAATCACAAACAAATAGCCTATAGGGGCCATGTTCGCTATAGTTTTCAGCAATAATGTGTGAATATTCACAACTTTCCTCGGAAGAGCATATAGGGCCTATTTTGCTGGGGTCCGGATAGGAGGGTTGGACTAGTGAAAAGTGCTTCCTAGGAGTTGCCCGTAAAATTTATGATGTTTGCCTGGCCAGCCAAGTTCGAAGAAGATGTGTATAGGAACAACATTATATTACATGTTAGTTAGAGAACTATGCATATATAATTAAACAAATCAATTGCTCCATGTACTTTAATATTAACCTTATATTTTCTACTATTTTTATATATGTAAACCATTTGAAATAATCTGCATATTTAGTATTTTTCTGGAAAGAGAGATTAGGTGTTAAAAAAATATTTGCTAAAAAATATTCTTCCTGTGCTCATCGAATTATAGAGGGAAAAAACAGTAGTAGCTAATTGGCTTTGCGTTGAGAACAAACAAGCCATGACGTGGTACGGTTTCTGTAAAAAGCAAAAGGTCACATGACATTGCAGGGTTAATCACCTACACTAAAGCCAGGCGGATCTGGTAGCCTGTGCCAGGCATTCGCTTGTTTGGATGCAGCCCTAAGAAAGCTGCCTGAGTCAGATAACAACATCTGTTTTCTCAAAAAAAAAAAGATAACAACATCTGACCCCGGCACTCAAAATCGGACATGCTCCGAAGCGAGTGCTGGATCCTGGAGCCAGGCAACTGACGCTCCGTCCAGGCACAGGCAGCAACATCGTCGGAGATTGGGGGCTGGGGCTCCAACCAAACATGGTGCAGGCAAGTCCTTTCATGGTGCAAGGCATGGCCTCACTCGCCTGGTGGCATACGATGAGCAGCCGGGAGGAAGCGGCGGTGGCGGCGGCGCCGCTCCGGACAGCAAGCAGCACCGATGCACGCGAATGGCAACAGCTGCAGTCTCTATCTATGCGGGTCTCGGGCTTCTTAGCAGGCTGTCCCCGTTTCATACTGCAATTGTCACAATAACCCCAGTGGGCTTGCGGTAAGGCCCACGCCACTTCCTCTTTGTGTCATCATCATCATGGCCCATGGGTATGGTGCTCTTCTTCATGACGCCTATCACACTTGCGAGAAGGGTTCAGTGCTCCCGCGGGTTGGGTGCTACTGTCCTCTCAACTCACGGATGCACCTCTAGATGTGTATAAAAAATTTATCCAAAAATATGAATAAATACTTCTTATTATCTTCTACAATCTTGCAAAAATTAAAGCTGAACAAAAATTTGTGCAAGAAGAAACAAAAAAGAGAAATTAGTGCATGATTAGTTACAGATCTAATTGAACCCGCACCCGCTACTATTCTTCAAAATGTACCGTAGTCCCATTATCGGTAATCTCCTTCACATGGGAGGAGGTGGTCAAAGATTCCTGATTTTGAGTTTGATGGTCGAAACCAAACCGAGGCAATATTTGGATGGTCAAAAATGAATTTTTTCCTGATCCTTCCTATTTCTTACATGTGCTCTAGTGATCATTGTTCAGATAGTAATTTAGGGTGTCGTGGACTTCCACAACTGCACTCAATCATCGCATCCACCAATTCTATAAGCACCAATTTTCCTTGGCACTTATACATTACGTACTTGAAGTGCTCGCTATAGGAGTGTTGTCCCGGGCCACTTTGTCTATAATTTTGGTGAGACAGCGTCGGAACACATTCACTGTGGTTTTTTTTTCATATTGATCACTTCATCCAGGAGCACTTTTCAAGGTGAATGTATCCTAGCAGCTTCAGTTTCGTGTTCCAAAGACACACACGACGCATGCAAAGTGGTAGATCGCTGTTTCGGCAGCATTGGTGATCAATGTGATTCCTTCGGTCATGTTTTTTTCCCAACATTAGAGCGCTGCCATGCTAGACATTGCGGCATTTCATTCTCCAAGCTTGTTTATCTAACTCTTTGTGGCTAGATTATATTGATATTGTTTAGGAAAGGAATAGGGAATATATCCTCAGGATACAGCATTTCCTCCCCAAGGAAAATCTCTCTCTCCCTCCCTCCCCCTCCCCCTCACTCTCTCCCTCCCTCCCTCCCTTCCTCCCTGCTTTACTTTATAAACTGGAGTTGTACTCATGTACTTCACTCTTGATGAATAATTGAGCGGTTATGACATGGGTCACTAAGAGCAATAGTGGAGGCATTTATGTTTCTTTCACCGATAATTATCTAGTTCCTATAATCTAACATATAGAGGCTTCACTTAACACTTAAGTATTAAGATAATTATCACATGCATTTTTCCCAGGTCAACGCCAGATGTTGCTTTTGTAATAACTTAACATATGCAATAATATCGATCAATTTTATTTCCTTTTTTATCTATACTATTGATGGTATATCTTATTGACTCTCAAGTACTATGTAATTAATCTATCACTGTCAATTAGGCCCATGACAAATGAAAAGACTATATATCTCTTGCCTACCAATTTACATGGAATTTTGTAACCATTGAGAACAAGCATGGTGGCTTATTTTTTATTTTCAAGTACCAAATGAGATTGCGATCAGCCATTACTTCTTAAGAAATTAGATAGGGGGTTACTGAATTATTATTAAAGAAACATAAAGCTAAAGCACACAAACAATTTCACACAGACAATAAGAAGCATAAGAACCATAAAATCCATGAAACTCCATATCACTCATGCAAGGATACCATACAAAGGAGGTGTATCTCGAGGTCTACAACAGAAACCTCCAAGATTACATGAGGATCATCATACTACTACATCGAGAATCATGGGGTGGTAGTCTCTAATGCTACTACATCATAGTGAGTCTAACTCTAGCACTAGATCATATCAAAAGCGGTCCACTCAGTCGGAGTACCGGAAGTCATCCTTATCCACGTCTTCATCTCCGGGGTGGTACTCGGCAGTAGGGCCCCTCCACGGACCCGACTCGTCGTCTGAGTACACTAGCAGCTCAAGCGGGTCTCCTCCGTATAGCTGGGTGAGCGTAGACAGAGCCTTAGTCATCTCCTCGGTAGCAACCCTGGCTAGTGGGTGCATCACCTGTGTGTATAGTCTGGACAGTGGTAACACGAAGCTCTCCACACGGGGCTCCTGTACTTGACTGGAACCCACGCACTCAGCTCCTCCAGCTCCATCAGCCTCCTGCGGTCTAAATGCTCCCACGTAAGCTGTGGTCTCTCTGCCAAGTCTCTGCCACGGTAGCAACGCAAACCAAGGTGGACCAAGTTGTAGTAGTTCCTGTGCAGATGGTGGTGGAGCTGCTCAATGACTCCATTCTTGGCAACCAATGCGGCATCCAAGGTACCAACTAGCTCTTCCTTCTCCTTGAGCAAGGCGTTCTTCTCATCTATCATCCTATCCCTAGCCTTTAGTGCCTCCTCCATCCAAACAACTCTCACCTCCAGCGTGGCAATCCTCAGCGAGTCCCTCTCGTCGTATGCTGCAAGCGACGGTTCGTCCGGTCCAAGTTAGTCAAGTAGCGCTCAAGTCCGAGTATCTTTCCCTCAAGCATGGCGTTGGCACCGATGCAGTCATCCCAACCCTTGCGAAGTACCTCCATCTCTCTGTCGTTCTAGAACAGTGCCAAGTCCTGAGCATGGATACAGCGGCAAGCCACGCGAAACTTCTCATCGAACTCAGCGTAGGCATCCTCGTAGTACTGATGGGCTAAACTCTCGAAGTCCCTCGGCCCACGGCAAGCTCTGGGGATGAAGCGGTAGGGAGTTTGAGCCAACCTATCACGAAGCTGCGCGTGCACCTCATGCACGACCCTCCTGGCAGCAGTCCGGTGAGCCTCTGACACTGACAGCTCAAATGCGTGCACCACAACCTCCTCGAACTCAGGCACCTTGGGGTCTGCAGGTATAATCAGCTTCACCTCGGTGGGTACAGAGTCCACACTACCCCTCATACGGCCTTCGTAGCGCACGTCCCGAGTGCAAACTCCAGCTCTCTCCAAGCACTCGTGGAGCCAGAGTGCAAAAGCCTCCATAGCGCACTCCGTCTCCACCAAACGAGCGCCACTCTTCGGTCATCTATAACATGCTGTTAAGGGTGTTAGTAAGTCATAAAAACTAGAGATTACAAGGTAATAATAATAATGATTTGAGGATTTATATATCAGTCAAGGAGTACATACTAAGTTCAAGGGTAGTTAGGCTTTCTAGACTAATGTCCATTGCTAGGGATCATCCTATGGTCAAGTATGGCTCTGATACTAGCTGAAACGGGACCCGAATTCCTATTTTTGAGAATTCAAGCCTACGCACCTTCGTGATAGTCATGGAAGGCTATCACGTGCGAATCCCTATCTCAGATAGTACAAATCCATACCAACACAAAAATATAGAACAACAATGGAGTACAATATCATAATTATCGAGTACAACTCTTCGGCACATGCCGGTACAAATCCATCAGGACTGAATCAAGAAAAGTAAAACATCTACGCAGTGGAAGTAAAAGCTATGGAGAACTCCATCTCCAGAGGTGACTCGAGCGAAGAATCATCCCTAGTCTTCCCATCCATCATTATCCAAGTCGTAGTCGGACTCCGACCCTGAAAAGCCACCATCTATCCGAGAAGCGGGTAAGCCATGTCAATCCCAAAAGCAGCAAGCCAAGGAAATGGGGAAAATTATTATATATGCATGGATAAACCTATATATGGCTGTAGAGATTTATACAGCAGCAGCATTCAAGGAAGCAGCAAAGCAATACCATCTTTGAGGTCAATACCTCAATCAAGGAAGTCGGCACAAATCACCGGATCCTTCACCCAAGGGTCCAGCACCCAATCACACTAGGCGATGTGAGAGCTCCCTCTCCTCACATATCAACGGAAAACGCCGGCCTATCTAAAAAAGGGGAGGTAAAAAAGTAAGTAAACTCTAGTCAGAAGTAGCGATAGTCAACAGCACTACCCATAACCAGTGGACACGGACTATAGCTATAGCTTTATACATTCTGCAGAGGTTCTTCAACTGTACCCGCACGGATGCAGCCTGAACAGGGATCAGTCATCCAAAGCCCACCTAACAGCTAGAGCCCTAGTAGGCGCCGCGGGCCTAAGCAGCAGTGACCCCGCCCACAACGTTGTGGCGTGGCTAGAGCGTGGCGAGAGCGTGCGCGGGCACAAAGAGGCATGGGCGCAGAGCCTGCGCACGCCGGCGCGGTGCGGCGCGTGCACAGGCGCGGGCGCGGCAGGCACGTGCATGCGCGGGTGCGGCGCGACATGGCGTGCACGTGCACGCAGTCACGGGCTACGCGTGTGGCCCCAGTGTTTCAAGCCCATGGCAGCTGGCGGTGAGGCGAGCGGCTGCTCCTACAATGGCTCGGGCACATAGCAAAAAAGACAAGAGGGAAGAGGGGGATAGCGGGCCTCATGGCGAGGGGGAACGGCGGCGTTGGGCAGCTCCGGCTCCTCCCTCAGGTGGCCTTCTCTTCTTCTTCTCCTCTCTTCTTCCCCCCTTCCTTCTCCTCTTCCCCTTCTCTCACTCGGGTGGCCGGCGGCGAGTGGGCGGAGCCCAGGTGGATGGCTAGGAGAGTCCCGGGTGACCCTATTTATAGCGGCGAGGTGGCTAGGGTTCCGGAAGGAGGGTGCAGCGGTGCGCTAGGGTTTGGGGGTGTGGCGTCGGCGACATGGACGGCCAGGATGGGCGGCGGCGCGGTGCGGGCGGCATAGCGGCCATCTGAGGCCGCCAACGCAAAAGTAGAGGCACGGGAAAGGGTCAAGGGTACGGCACGGGCGCGGAAGTGCGTTCCAACGCGGACGGCCGACGACCCTGTCCCATCCGCGCGCGCACGAGCCGGGCGCATGGGTGTACGACCGGAGGTTGAATACGGTGAACAGGGGCGCTAACAGGCGGGCCTGGCGTAGCAGTGAGAGAGAAAGAGAGGGAGAGAGGGAGCGCGAGCGGAGCAGGCTAGGCTGGGCCGATCGCTGGGCGAAGGCGAAGCGGGCCAGCTGGGCTGGTTGCTGGGCGAAGGTGAAGCGACGGTTAGAGGGCCAGACCGGCTGGCTGGGCCAGAGCGGTGAGGTGCGGCGCGAGCGGGCCAGGCCGGTGGGTTGCGGCCGGCATGGTAAGTTAGAGGAGTTAGATAGGTTTTTGTTTTAATTAGATTTAGATTTAGATTAAATTTTGAATTAGATTCAAAATTCAAACACACACTCAAACATGAGATCCAAATAAAATCCAAAAAGATCCAAATGAATCCACACAAGTTTTGAAATGGAATTTTTGGGTTGAGAAGAGAATGGACTAACATTTTCAAATGAGCACACAATACACACAAAAAGTTTTAAATTTTTAGAAATTGCACTCAAATAAATATTATAAAAATTTGGAATATTACAGATAACACCTCCGAACGTGCGCTCAACCCAGTAAAACTTAGAAAGTGCCACGAAGGAATTGGGAGTAAGCTGATGAAGCTTAGCACTATATCTGAGATCAAAGGCAGCATTTTGTCACAAGGAAACCGCAAGCCGGCGGTAAAGAAATCCCTAAACAAAACAGTCTCACCAATATTTGGTTTTGGCACAAGCTCATCACCGAGAGGCCAAGCAATCCCCTCGGGAAAATATCCTTTGCTGACGTAGAAGTTGATTGTGTTCTGTGAAACCAAAGACCACCCAAAATGAAGCGTTGGAGGAAAATCTTCCTTGCTAGCCATTAGCTCTGATGGGTCAGCCTCGACGTTAGTAAGATCTTCCCCGCTGTCACTATCGGAAGAAACCACAGCCTCGCAAGCCTCTTGTCCCTTGGCAACCTCGCCACGCAACCTCGTTTGCTCTACTAGTTCTTCAAAAGTCATCAACTTCGCCGTCTGCATAATCCGAGCCAGCTCAACAACACATGAATAGTAAATCAAAGCGAAACAACAGAGTAAGAGGTAAGCAAGAATGAAAAATATGGATAAGAACAATACCTTCGAAGCTACGAAGATCAATGAAAATAGCAGAGGAAACACAAATCTTAAAGCACTAAGCAAACAATACGCAAACTCACAGCAAGACGCGAGGGTAACCCCAAGCGACCCGCACCCCCCCACCTTTTATAAGCGCGCTAAAGGGAGCGAACTGACGCCTCGAACCTCGAACCAAAGCTGAAGCGACAACCAATCAGAAATCGACACGTAAGGCGAAAAAAGTAACTGTTGGCTCATCTCTCCTCCGACGCTCGAGGATGACGTTTTTGATAGAGCGATCCTTTATCGTGAGTTCGGCCCGTCGGAGTCAACCCTCACCCACGAGGGGTTACTATTGGGGATCGCCCAAAAACTAAACAACCACAAGCGCCATTTTGGATCCTCCATACGAGCACATGTTCCAAGTTGAGGACTCAAACACCGGTTCCACCATAAGAAATTTTACCAACTGAGTTACACTTAGTTTGGAGAGGTCGCTATCTTAAGTATGTAGATAGCAATTGCAATGATTTGGGATCAAACGAGGTCATCCCCTATAGAACTTATTACATTGCAATTTGTCCCCAAATTTTAAACGACAATCTAAAACCTTTTTTCCCTCATTGTACCAGCTAGCTATTATTTGGGCTAAATTTTTGTGAAGCGTTTTCGAAGATGACATGTTCTATACCCGAAATTGATTCAGAATTCGTTGTAACTATACGACAGTATCTTGAGCAAATAATGTGGAATTTCCATGATTTTTGAAGGAAAAACCAACAAAAGGATTATTTTTCCAAAAAAATGACCATAGGTAGGGCAATTAGGACTTGTCCATTTGTCGAGAGGGATCTATTCCTTTAAACTATATGAAAGGAGGAATATTGTGAAACCCCCTCCACCATCCATTCCTAGGGTCTCTGGAGCCCTATATTCGCGGGGGTTATTGATGGAGTTGGAAATATTTTTGTGATCCTTAAAAAAATAGAGAATCCCATTTACCATTTGAGGGCTTTAGTTTGAGAGCTCTTGTTGGAGTTACTCTAATTACGTGAGTTTGTAGGACTCCCCCTTTTCCTCTTATTAGGAAAAGTTTGTAGGACTCCCCCTTTTCCTCTTATTAGGAAAAGCATGGCTTCACTCACCTCAACTTCTCAAGCACTATAAATTCTAATTAATTTGCTTGGTACTACTTAAGTAGTAAATTTTTTTATCATAAAATACTAAATGGAGAGGTACTAAAACATCCTCTTCCCCGGTAAATAGTGTGTATATTCTACATCAGTGCATATATTCAGAGTTCAAACCACGAATGAGCCTCTTGACGAATATAGGGCTCATAAAAATGGCTTCGTACCCGATTACTATGAGCCTCTTGACGAGGTTGGGAAACATGAACCGCATTGGCTGGCAACCATGGTGACCACACCAGCCGGTGTATCAACGATGTCACAGGCATGGTGCTTCTTTAGGACACCAATCCCACATGCTTTGCCCCCCTCTCTGATGAACCTACCAGTGCAATTTTTGTTGCTATCTTAGTGAATAATGGTAAAAAAAAAACAGCCAATGCAATTGTCATGACTTGTAGTTGCATAGCTTTCCTGTGTGCTGAACACAAGTTTGAAATGCAGCACCACCGACGTTATGCATGTGAATTATCAGAAGGTTAGCATGTTTTCCAAATCCCGACTCGTATCATATATAAATTCCTAATTGAACTTTCCTTGCCAGCGTATAGTAGATTGCAAGCTATTTGAGACCATTGCATAACTGGAGATTGATGTACGTAGCAAATTGGTTTACAAAGTTCAGTGAGATGTTTGAGGAAACCAATATAGTCTCTCTTTCCATCCGTGGAACCTCCCTTATTGCCTCTGTCAGCCTCCATCTCCACGAATCCTCATCAAATCCAAAGCCTAGGCTAGGCCGGTAGCCGGGGCGACAACAAGACACCGGCCCGGAGGATTGGAGGAACCGATACGTGATGAATTGATGGGTACCGTGGAAGGAGCACGTTGGATGACGAGCGATACGCCTGTAAATCCAGGCGAGTGTGGACAGCTTTCGGCACCATCCGATGGTGCTCAATGGGATTCCCCGATCGTCGGGGCTGAATGATAAGAAGAGAAGGGTGCAAAGGCGTGATGTGCTGTTGTTTTTTCCCAGATTTCACGACCAGATTTTGTAACATAATTGGACCACTTTTATCTAAATTAGTGCTGATGTTTAGAGTGTGAACCATATACTGTACGTTTTTGCATTCATGTCTTTCATTTTTGTTGGGAACACAAGTTAAAAAAACCTGGCTCCTCCACAGCTGGCCGTCGGGGAGCAGAGGGGTTGATGAGGGAGTAATGCAAACCAGTATCTCATAATCTTGGAGAAGCGGCGTGCATTGATGAGGAAGTAATGCAAACCAGTATCTCATAATCTTGGAGAGGCGGCGTGCATAGAATATTCACCCTCATTATGCATTGAGTCATTTTACAAAACTCTCAGCTTTGTGGATCAGAACCAACCTTAGAATGTGGTACTCACGGAAGGTTTCGCTGAACCCGTTCCAAGATATGTGTGTTAGAATTTCTGTAATTATATTTTGAAAATAGTTTAAATACGAATGATGTTTTTAAAAAATGTTACGCTGTTACAAACAATACTTCAGAACTTTATTCCATAAAACTTCTTGCGGAGCTTCTGCTTTGTGTGTGACCTAGCCACGACTTTTGGATTCCTTGACCCAATTTTGCACTCTCATTTCACTATTACTCGGTGCCATGGTGCGTGAAGGATTGTACCATTTCTATACTCGTATAACATCATCTAGTTCCGTACACACAACCCTTCCCTTCGCATGTTCCCCATACATAGCAGAAGGTCCATGAGGCCCACTGCAAGGTAGACTCGATGTCGCCCACCTTCCTTACCTCAGGTGTCATCACCGCTAGATCCATTGCCTCGAAACCCACCACCGTCATCGAGGTGTTGTACCTCCTCCGGTTCCTGGTCCACCGGTTGTCTTTCCATCGCTGGTGGAGCGGCATCCACGTCGCCGCACCACTCCCTCAACCCGCCACCACCGTCAGGTCTCCCTATCACCCCTCCCTCCTCGTTGTAAGTCCGGAGACCATGAGATTTCCCTCCGGCGGCTCCCAACCCCTCCCACCTCCCCCGACGCCAAGCTCCATCTGGAGGAGGGCGATGAATAGGGAGATGCAGACCCACCTGCAATCACTTTGCATCCCCTTTCTGCGACAGATCGAGTTCCAGTCACGTGCGCGAATCCTAGTATCGGCACCCTTCCCTCGCCGTCTACCTTTTTGACCATCGAAGTGATGATTTTAGCACCTTTGCCGCCCATCTAACGTTATTATGGGTTTTTGTTTCTTTGCGCCCAGGCAGGCCCCCACTGCAGTTTTCCTAGGTTGCAGCCCATATCTGTTTTTGGGCCAGCCCACATAAACTCAGCAGCTTTCCTGGTCAACGAAAACATGAGCCACTGCGCTTCGCACTTTTCTTCACTGCAGTCTACTGGGTATTTGGGTTAAGGCCGTAAGGGTACGCACGGAAAATATTCGCCTTGCTTATAGGAAAGGCGATGGTTCCACCGGAAAAATGCCATTCGTGTTAGTAGCCACTAGTTTCCTCATGACCATGAGACTACCAGAGGCAGAGCATAGGTTCGCCTCCTTAAACTGAATGGTAGAGGAGGCATGGGTTCGCCTGCTTCAAACTCCTCAAGTACTGTAAATTCGTAGGGCTATTTCACTTGCCGACAGAGGCGGTAAAGCCATGTCAAACACCAGAGAAGAGGGGGCTAGGGATGGTGAGATATTTGGGGAAACCAATCTGAAAATGGGCTTCAGTTTAGCAGCTCTACATACTTCCTTGACAGGGGACTATTGCTGCATTCAGACCCACAATTGTCCTAAATATCGATGGATTGCACTTGCTTATGGAGAATCTAGTTCTCCAGATGCACCGGAATCAAGATGCTATAAAAGTTGCATAGCCATCTCAGCAGCGGTTAGGGCAACAGCTGAACCAATTGGAAAATGTTCGTCAGATCAGTGATTGTTTGTTCAGTCTCGTTTGGTCAGTTTGGGCGCCGAAATGCAAGTTCTTCAGTTGGCTTACAATTCAGAACCGGGTGTAGACGGCAGATAGGCTAAGCATCAGAGGGTGGCCGCACAATCCGGTGTGTCCATTATGCCGTCGACAACCGGAAACAGAAGTCCACGTTTTCTGTGAAAGCCGATATACAAAGACGGAATCCCAGAGTGGCTTGCGGTGCCAGAACTTCATCCAGCAAGCTGGAATAACCCTGAATCACTTCAAAGCTGGTGGCAGGACAGGGCCAAGACGCCAGGATTAGCGTGCAAAGAGTTACGTCCACTGATAATCTTGGCACGCTGGGAGACATGGAGAGAGCGCAACGCCCGCATTTTTGACAGAGTCGAGTCCCCACAGTTCCGGGTGACGGCAAAGATCAAGAACGAGGCCAAGAACTGGATTTCAGCTGGAGCCAAACAATTGGCACGCTTGTTGTGTAGAGTGTATAGGTGTACATTCAGGCCGCCCGGCCCGGTCCGGCACGGGCCCTGCAAGGCCCGTTAATTTTCGTGCCGGACCTAGCCGTCACGACGGATTCATCGTGCCGTGCCGTGCCAGCCCACAGGCCTCACCAGTGGCCCAAGCACGGGCCCCAAGCACAGGCCCGCAAGGCCTTTTCCATGCCGAGCCAGCTCGTACCAGCAAGGCACGGCGGGCCCCCACGTCGCCACCGCTGCTCCCCGCAAGCCATAGCCGGGCCCCTCGCCACCACCGTCGTCGCTCCCCACAACCAGCCCCACGCCGCCGCTCCCACTCCCGCTCCCCGCGCCACAGCTAGCCACCTCGCCGTCGCCGTCGCCTCCGCTCCCTGCAGCCACCTGCTCGCATCGCCGTTGGACCTCCACACCGCCGCTCTTGCTCCCCGCGCCGCCGCCGCGGCTCTCCGCTCAGCCAGTGGTGATGGAGGAGGCAGCACCGGCGGCTGTGGAGGTGGCGAGGGAGGGAGGCGGCACCGGAGGAGGCTGTGAGGGAGGGAGGGAGCGCTGCGCTGTTGCCCGCCGGGAGATGGCGATAGGGACTAGGGAGGGAGGTGGCTCCGGCAGCAGTTGGAGGGGAGGTCGAAGGGGAGCCGAGGATGCAATAGGGAGATGGTGGCAGGCGGCGGCGACAGGGAGTCGGGGAGCGCGATAGGGAGCCGGGGAGAGAAACTGGGAGGCGATAGGGCTATTGGGTTGGCCGGCTCGTATTTATACGGGCCTTTAACGGGCTGGCTCCTTTACACCGTGCTGGGCCAGGCCGGCCGTCGTGCTGGGGTGGCGGCCCACACCCGACTACCGGGCTGGGCCAGCCCAGGACCGAAGCTCTCCCTGCCGGGGTGGGCTAGAGCCGAGCTAAAAAATCGGATTCCGTGCCAGGCGGGCGGGCCACGGCCTGCATGTACATCTATAGTGAGTGTAATGCAGAGTATATTGTAATCTCCTCTCGAGCCTTTTAAACTCCTCCAGAGATGTAATTTTAGCCATCGGCTACCCTTTCTTTTTAATACAACAAGCAGCTCTCGTGCCGGTTCATTTAATAAAAAGATTGTTTGTCCAGTCAAATGTCTATGACCAAGCCATGTTTACAGCAAGGTACTGCCCTTAATTAAAAATTTTGGAGATCAATTTGCCCATGACAATCACACGTTTTCATCGGTACAGATTATATTTTAACAAAACAAGATCTCTGTAGGACAAGATGGAGACAACATATCGTTTTTCTTTTCTCTTCTTATATATACTAAGTACCAACATGTAGTACTATATATTGTATGATGAGAAATCTCATTTAACTGCATATGGAAAAGGAAAATTAAAAGGATCAACTCATAAGCCTATTGCAATCAGGCAAAAATATTTGCAAAAAAAACAGAGATCAGGCTCTACTACAATAGAAGCGTGGCACAATAACATAAGCCTTTCCCAACAAATAACAGAGTTGTCATCTTAAAAAGAAACAAAAAAAAATCACAACTATACTACAGCAAAGCCTACAAATAAGATTTTAATTTACATCGTTTCATTCCCATCAACTGTGTAAGTAGTAAATCTTTTTTTTATCAAAAAGCCTAAGTGGAGAGGTACGAAAAACATCCTCTTCACCGATAAAAAGGTTGCGTATTCTACATCAGTAATGTATATGTTTAGAGTTCAGACCATATATACAGCCTCGTCCGGGTCTTCTTTCCCAATTAGTATGAGCCCCTCGATGAGGATGGGGAACATGAACCGCATTGGCTGGCAGCCGGTGGTGACCACGCCGGCTGGTGCATCGACGATGTCACAGGCATGGTGCTTCTTCAGGACGCCTATCACGCTTGCTATGTCCCCCTCTCTGATGAACCTACCAATTTTTTGTTGCAATCTTTGTGAATAATAGTACTTGAACTGGGAATGCAGCCAATGCAATGATCATGACTTGTGGCTGCATAATTTTCTTGTGTTCTGAACATGGGTTTGGAATGCAGCACCAACTTTATGCAGTAAAGTCTCACAAGCTTACTATGTTATGTAACTCCCGACTTCTATCATATATAAATTCCTGATTTTCATTGTTAGCGTGTGGTAGGTTGCAAACTACTTAGACCATTGCAAAATTGGAAACCGATGTACCAGCTTAAATGATGTTAAATCGGTATACAGTGTTCAGTGAGATATTTGAGGAAATCAAATCAATATTTCGTAGCTGCTGTGATCAATGTATGGAATTGGCTCCCAAACACCTATTGCTTCGTTTCAGAAGGAAGTGAAGCTTGGCATCCATACCAGCTATTTTTATGCTATTGGGCAAAAAAAGAGAATTGCTGTAGCACTTGGGAGACAACTTCAACTGTCTCCAACGCATTGAGTTAACATGGTTCTTATTTACACCAGCCCTTACGAGTACCAAGAGGTTAGCAAATTATGACATAATTAATAACCAAAGTTTGCAATAAAGCTAGTGTCGAGCATAATTGTTTTTCTATTTATATAATCGAGTGGATTTTCTAACATTCTTCAGCTACCCCCACTCTTAGGATTCCTGGCCCCACAATGTGTAGTCCCCATTTACCCCATTTCACAATCGGTGCATGAAGGATCTTACCCTTCCTTAACGCGCACGGCGCCATTGCAGGGCAAACCATTGCTTGCCATCCAGTTCTTCAGGTTCACTGACGCACCCTTCCCGTCACCGTCAAAGCTGATCGTTTTCAGCTTGATCATCGGAGTGATCTTGGCACCCTCGCCGGCACGCACGTAGAACCTCTTCCCGGAGTTCCTGTCAGAAATGTAGAAGTTCGCCACCCGTGCCTGCCAAAGCCATGCCGATCAGTTGAACTGTATCTAAAACTGGCGTGCCAAGTTTGGACGGTGGCAGAAAGTATGCAGAGCTTGACCTCGGAGTGTCTCTGCTGCCACCGGCGGCGGCAGCAGCACCGGGCCCATCCACGGCGCTCGAACAGCTGAACGGACGTGAACACGCACCTGGCGGCGCCGTCGTGAAAGTAGGCGGCGAGCGGGTGGCGGCCGCAGGTGACTTGCTGCAGGAGCAGGACCCGGCGGTCAGCCGGTCATGTTAGAAAACAGAGCATGCCAAAGACGCAGATTTTAGTTTCGAGCCCTTGCTTTGGTTTGGACCTTTGGAGGAAGGAACGACAAGTTAGCAACGCATTGCTTTGGTGGAGCAAAAGTGGTTTGGTAGCTTGGCTTCCTCAATCAAGCCATTGACCACTACGTACATGCGACTCATCAGTTTTGACATTCTCTGACGCATAAACAAGTTGAAGCAACAATTTGGACCAACAAAAAAAATGTGTAAAGAATGCATATAAGGACACACCACAAGATCTTAGCCACGTTCCCAACGAAATAGAGGGCAGTTTTTTAGTTGGCATGCATGGACTGTGGGTGAATATCAATGCAATTGTCAGCGACGTGTATGAGCAGAGTCGTAGGTGAGGCAACAGATTTGGTAAGAGTGAAGCAAGGAAGGAAGGCAATGGCTGATTGATTTTGATGAGGAGATTGATTGATCGGATCGAGAGAGAGGAGCTCACCCCGGTGATCTTGACGAGCTCGCCGACGGGCATGTCGCCGTGGCCGTCGAACGCCGTATCTGGGAACCGCCGGAAGAACCGCTCCGCCTCGGCGCCCCTCCGCCACGCGTTCCACGCGAACACCGCCCCGACGGCGGCCACGGCGCCGGCCGCCGAGGCGATGACCTCCCACCGCCGCCACGACACGAGGCAGAACACGCCGGCGCCTAGCGCGGCCGCGGCCGCCAGGACCACCAGCACGTAGCACGCGAACGGGACGCCGAGCCTGGCCCTCCCGCGCGCCGCCACGGCGCTGCCCGCAGTTTCCGCCTCCTTCCCGGCGCCGCGCCGCCAGCTCCCCTTCCTCGAGGACCCGTGCGCCGGCGAGGGTGCCGGGGACGGGGATGGCCCGACGAGGAGCCCCGAGTGCGAGAGCTGCGATAGCGGGCCGGACGCCGGCGACGGGCGGGGCAGCGGGCCGGAGCTCCGGCGCGAGGAGGAGGCCGGCGACGGCGCCTGCGACTGCGACGCGGCGGCGATGTCGAACATCCGGCCGAGCTCGCCCGACCGCGACACGTCCCCGCCCGTGTACGGCGGCGTGGCGCCGGACCCCGACGACAGCCGCCGCTCCCGCCTCCTGTCCGGCGCCGGGCCGGACACGTACATCCCGCTCCCAATCTGATGCATCCCTCCCTCCCGATCGCGACCGAAAGAAGCGGCACGGCACGGAGCGCACGATCTAGCTGCTGGACCAAGAAGTGGAAGAAGCAGCCAGAAGAGGAAGAAGAAGAGTCCACTCCCCGTCACGGCGTGATGTGAGACTAGGGCCGCCGCTTTAGGGCGCAACGTGGTGTCGTGATCATCTTATCAAAAACAGAGTAGGAACCACTTCACTGCAGGGCACACGGAGCACACAGCACAGTGCCCCCCGGGGTAATCTCTACCCGTTGCTTGGTCGCGAATTCATCCGAGGTCGGCACGACACGACTGGATGGCATCGGACCTGGCCAAATGTCTCAGAACAAAATCCAGCATTTGAATACGGCCGGAGGTGGCGGTGAAACTGAGGGAGAGCCCGCCACCCGGCCGGCGCGCCCGCCTCCCAGCTCGCCGCCGGCGTGCGCCCGCGCGTGCGTGTACGTGGCGCGGCGGCACACGCTGTGCCGAGGTCATTACTCATTACGCATTTTTAACTATGATTTCGGTCGCTGTCAGAGTGTCAGCTCGGGATGCTATTGTGGCGCAAATTTCTCTCAAAGCAACGCCAAATCAAATCCACCAAGAATTGCTCAAGATAGCAGAACTGTCGGGGAAACGTAATGATCCTAAGACTAAATTTCTCGTCTGTTGAGAAAAACTGAATTTTTCTCTGCATCCGTCTCTAACATCTCCGGGCAGAATCGTGGCCGCTGTTCCAAGATCCCCATGAGAGGCCAACCATGACGACGGTTTATTCAGCCGGGTACCGTGATCGCCGTGGGACAGCGACGCGTCAGCACCTCTGCACTTGCACAAATTGCACGCATTAATCAATCGGATTACCACGCCCGATACGGGCCGATCTCCAAGTGGTGGAGGGCGAGACAGCGACGCCATTGGCGCCGGCCGGCAAAGCTGCCCGCCCGCGCGAGGCCGGCGAATCCCAGCGTCCGTGCGCGGCGCAGACGTGTCGCCGCCAGATAAGCCTCCCGGCGGCGCACGTGGACGCTCCCGGCGCCGTCCGGCCGTCCACGCCGACGACGCGCCCCCGCGCCCGCGCGCGGGCTGCTGCCGACAGTTAGGCGGGGCCGACGCGTGGACGTGCGGGATGGGGTCCAGCGAGCGGGGCGGACGGTGGAGATCGCGGGGTCGGGAAGGGGAATGTGAGTGCGGCCGCGCTCGTGACGCGTGACGGGACGGTTTTGTCGTTTTCGCGGATCACAGGTGACTTGCGGGGCCGCCGAAACACCGAATCGGGCGGGGCGAAGTGACAATGGGACTGGCGAGTTCACACCGGCGTCTTGCACGATTTCAGCTACGCGCCATTGCTTTTTATTTTTAGCCTTGAGGTTGAACCTAGACTTATCACATAGTGGTCGATCAGAGTGACCTGACCTGCAAAAGGGTGTAGCAGCTTGGTTGTATAAACTAAAGTGACCACGTTGGCCATCTTATAAGTGTGTCTTTGGTTGAGCTTTTGAACCTACTTTTGTTTTTGCAAAAGTTAAAAGCCAACCAAAAGACTAAAAAACCGCATGTGTTTTTGCCCAAAAGCTGCTTTTGGTCTAGTACAAAACCAAAAGCACCTCCCACCCTGCTTTCAAGTGCTTTTAAGTTAAAAAATTACCCACCTTACCATTGTTTATGAAACATACCGCTTCGGCGTTCTATTTGTCTCCCGCAGCGCTCCTCCCCCGCGGAACCGTCCGTCTCCTCAGGACCGCCTCCGCCCGCTCCCCCCACGGCACGCCGCCTCCGGCCACCGGCCCTCCGTCCACTGCCCCCAGCACGTGAGAGAAGCCCGACGTGTGAGAGTAGGCAGTTTGATTCCTTCGTTTTCTGTGGCACGTGAGAGAAGCCCGGTGCGGGCTCCACCGCCGTGCTTCATCATGGCTCCCGCAGGAACCGGAGCTCCCTCGTCCCTCCGCCCTGCCATGGCTCCCGCAGGAACCGGAGTTCCCGTTGGAGGAGAAGAACGACTTCGCCGGCGGCAAGTTTGCCGCCCCCACCGAGGGCATCAGCAAGCCGCTCGCCGAGGTCCTCAAGGAGCTCGCCTACCCGCTCGATCCGTAGCGATTACCCATCGAACATTTGCTTCTGTCGTGCAATGCTCCGATCGATTGGTCCAGTGCAGGTTATGTTTGAGTAAGACATTACTGAGTTCGTGAGTAGGTGTCCTAGTTTCGCTAATTGAAATCAGGATATTTCCTTCAGTACTGTTCTCAAAGTTGCAATTGGCGATTCACTAACAGAGGATTGATCAAATTGATGGCTGATGAATCATTAGCTTGGACGAAAGTTACGACACTTCTATAGAATAACTTAATCCATGCCCTTTCTAAGCTGAAGAGGTTGCTGCTGCAGAACATGATTCGTTCGTTCGTCTGTTCATCCCAAGCGGAAGATGAGAACTGTTGGTCAGCGGGAGGAAGAAGGAGGGGCTGACGAGCGGAACCCGCTCGTCAGTGAGAGAGTGAGAGAGTTGAGTGGAGTGGATTGTGGATGACATGTAGGGTCCACTTGATAGTTTATTCAAAAGTCACAACTGCTCTAACCAAATGGTCTTCTGCTTTTCCCGCAGCTGCTTTCTCACAGCTGCTTTTCCACATCTCATAGCTCACAGCAGCTTTTCCAAAAGTCACAGCCCAACCAAACACACCCTAAGAGAAAGTAAAAGTGACAAACGGGAGCGAATCGTGGAGATAAGTTGTGGAGAATATGATTTGATTGGAGGGGCCAACTAAGGAGGAAAAACCTTTTTTCCTAGGACCCTGTTTTCGGTTCAAATCAAACTATACAAGCAATAAAGAATCCATTAATATTCCTCGTAAAATAAGAATATACAAATAATGAACTTTCAATGATCCCTTTCAATGCAAAACAAAGCTGCCCCGTCAAGAGACTGAGATTACCCAAAACTGGCAAACTCCTCCGTTTCTCTAGTATTGGTGGCAATGAGAGACCTGGAACGAGAGAGTGGAATGGTAGTGGTCTAGTGGATATGGGATCGGTGGGGTTGGCAACCATTCCCTTTGAGTAGTTGTTTTGATGAAAGAGGACTGATAGAGGCAATGATTGGGATGTTGATGTTGTCATCTTTTAGGGGCTCAAGAGGTTGAGAAGAAAAATTCCAGAGCGATGTGAGAAGCGATATTTTACTCTAATACAGTCCGCTAATCGAACTTAACACTATTGTGATTGAATTTGGACCAAACCCGTTGAATGGGCCCACTACTACTTCAATATGGTTCAAACAACCTCGGAGTGCCATAATGTTTAGTGCATGCTTCCCTTGAAGGGAGGCTTGCTGAGCGAGGCCTGACTAGCCTCTTGTGTGTGCTTCTCTTGTGTGTGTTTGGTTCCCATCTTGCTACCGTAAACTTCATTCCACTTTCTTCCACTATCCACTTGCAGTTAGATACGTGCCATTTTCCTCCTTATTTCATATTATTCTGCGATACTACGGCCACTTAGGCCTTTTCCAGAGGATATTCGGGATGCAACTAGGTGACCATGTTTCCCACTGGTGGCCACAAAAAAATTTTCAGATGGAATTCTATGCCAAGAATTGATGCCAAAATGAAGCTCCACTAGGTTTATTGGGCCATATGTCTGGGTACAAAAGTATCAACATGTGTGGACAGGCTGGCCTTTTATATAACATCACTGTATTGGGCCATAGTGGGCTACATCCGAGTCTCGAAGTCAGCCCGCTACGAAATAATGAGACAATCCCAATTTGCGTCTAACTTTCCCTTTTCCCCTTCACCGGAAATGGCTCACTGGCAAAGATATGACGCATTCGCTGATGCAATACGATCGGCGGCGCGCCGTGCTTGCCACAGAAGGCCCTCCTCGACGAGAGTCGAAAGCGCAGACCGCTACGTAGAGACAGTTCCTTGCAGCACCACCCTTTTCCCCGACGCATTTTTATGCCTAGCGTCTCACCGCAGGTCATGTCACCCCCCCAAGCTTTCATCTCCCTTTTCCGTCGCGGATATCTTTCCCGGCGCTTTTTCCCGTTGCAGATATCTCTCTCTCGACCTCGCCTCATGCTGCAAGCTGGGGGCGATCGGAAGGGGGAGAGCACCCGATCATCTAGGTGCTGCAAGAGAAAAGGTGCGGCCTTTTCTGAACTGCATCTTCACGAGACATCCTTGAGCACCTTTACTCTTTCCGGCTTATCTCCCAGGAGTCAACAGCACCAGCAGCCAGCGCTTCTCAGGGGTGCCAGAGAGGAGGAGGAAGAAGGGGCGTCCCCTTCGTGCCCGTGCCTGCCATTTGTGTCCTCCTCTCCAAGAAGCTAGCCTAGCACCAGCTGGGGTCCGTGCCACGCGCGCATGGTGTGGATAGGGTAGCGTTGTTGCTAGCGAGGGTGCGCCGGAATTGGATCGCGTAGGCATCTGGGCTTTGTTTGCCGGCCGCCGCCGTTGCACCGGCGTGGGAGCTTGGGATCTTCGTTTAGCTTGCTGCGCGGTGAAGAGCTGAAGATACTTTGCTTTGGTTGGGATCGAGCCGTGACTTAAGCATCCGGGCGTGGTGGAGGCGTTGGCGGCGCGGCGAGCAATGCTCGTGGTGGTGGCGCGGCCGTCGTCGTCCGGCGCGTCGCTCCGTCGCGGTGGCACGCCGTGCGACTCTTGATATACATACTGGCGCCCCGGATGCTTTCCTGCTTCCGGCTGCCGCGTGCGGCCGCCGGCGGCGGGGGCGCGGCGGACCAGTCGGCGGGCGCGTCCCCCCGGCGGCCGCCGCTGCCGTTCGCGGCGAGCCTGTTCGCGGCGTCCCCGGCGTCGACGTCGGGGCGCGGGAAGACCCCGTGGCCGTCGGAGGCGGATGACATGGAGAAGAAGCGGTGGGACAGCATGGAGTCGTGGTCGATGCTGCTGGACACCGTCATGGGCCCCAGCGGCGAGGGCTCCCGGGACAGCGGCCGCCGCGAGGAGTGGATGGCCGACCTCTCCCAGCTCTTCATCGGCAACAAGTTCGCCTCCGGCGCCAACAGCCGCATCTACCGCGGCATCTACAAGCAGCGCGCCGTCGCCGTCAAGATGGTGCGCATCCCGGAGCGCGACGAGGACCGCCGCGCCCTCCTCGAGGACCAGTTCAACTCCGAGGTCGCCTTCCTCTCCCGCCTCTACCACCCCAACATTGTGCAGGTCACCGCTTGCTCTCGCTCTTGCTCCTCCCATTATTAGATCTCATCACCCTCATCCATCCCTCCAACAATCTGCTGATCATGTCGCCTGATCGGGATCGTGTTACGAATTTGTGATAGTGCAGTTCATCGCGGCGTGCAAGAAGCCGCCGGTGTACTGCATCATCACGGAGTACATGTCGCAGGGGACGCTGCGGATGTACCTGAACAAGAAGGACCCCTACTCGCTGTCGCCGGAGACGATCCTGAAGCTGGCGCTGGACATCTCGCGGGGGATGGAATACCTGCACGCACAGGGGGTGATCCACCGGGACCTCAAGTCCCAGAACCTGCTGCTCAACGACGAGATGCGCGTCAAGGTGGCCGACTTCGGGACGTCCTGCCTGGAGACCAAGTGCCAGGCCACAAAGGGCAACAAGGGCACCTACCGCTGGATGGCGCCGGAGATGACCAAGGAGAAGCCCTACACGCGCAAGGTGGACGTGTACAGCTTCGGCATCGTGCTCTGGGAGCTCACCACCTGCCTCCTCCCGTTCCAGGGCATGACGCCCGTGCAGGCCGCCTACGCCGCATCCGAGAAGGTAGTGCCTGTCTGAAGAATTCCTCTTGACTGAATGGGATGGTCACTCGATTCGATCGCAGTGTCATTCATCTGAAAACTGAACTTCTTTCTGAAACTGAATTTCTGTCAGAACCTGCGCCCGCCGCTGTCGACCTCGTGCCCGCCGGTGCTGAACAACCTGATCAAGAAGTGCTGGTCCGCGAACCCGGCGCGGCGGCCGGAGTTCAGCTACATCGTGTCAGTGCTGGAGAAGTACGACCACTGCGTCAAGGAGGGGATGCCGGTGATGGTGCACCAGGAGCTCAGGCTCTGGCGCTCCTTCGCCAAGATCTTCAGGATGGGATGCATCGCCAACAACTTGTCCATACCGGTGCACGCGTGATCCATCTTCCATCGCTCCTAGCATAACTGAACTGCAGCTGCTGATTGTCTCTGCATGCTTGAACTGTCTTGTCTGATCGGGAGACTAGGAACTAAGTAGTATTCATACATCTATCTACCTGTCACAAATTAAATTGGCATAAAAGAACGTACATCCGGAACCAAATGTAACTCGGTCCAATGTGTAAATTTTATCTTTCTGCTCATTTTTAAACCCAAAGAATATAATCGGCGCATCGGAACAGAGTACATTTCCATTCTTGACGAACCCTATATACGGAGGGGCGGCGATCGCAATGCCGCATCTTAGCATCAATAATTCAATCAATACAGCAGCCACACTAAATCTGTATACTACTATGCATCATCAAAGGAGCTGCTCGTAGCAGAGGTCCAGCGTCTTCTTGGCGAAGAACTGGTTCACCTTCTCGGTTGGGTGGAACGAGTCCCAGAAGAAGTACTTGCCGGCGTCCTCGCACGTCAGCGGGTTCTTGTCGTTGCACAGGTACGACATCTCCACCTTCCCCGTCGCGCAGCACCCCTCCTCCACGTTCTCCAGCCCTGCGGTGCCGATCAGCCGGTCAGGATTCCTTCTGCAATCGAGATGAAATTCCTTCGAAATTCCTGTGAGATCGCAGACTCGATCGATCACTCACCAAGGGTGGAAGGGTTGGTGATGAGGTCGAGCATGTTCTGGTAGACGTTGATGTAGGCGACCTTGAGCGACGGCCGGGAGGCCGTGAGGCGGCGGAACATGGCGAGGAGCTTGTCGTTGTAGTCCCGTGCCACCTGGTTGTACTCCTCGATGCATCCCCCGCGGAGCGAGTTGAGGGTGCGCTCGAGGGGCAGGCACCCGATGGGGCTGAGCCCGGCGAAGGTGACCCGCCGCGCGCCCAGCCGGTGGATCTCGGCGAGGAACCGCTCCGCCTCCGCCACCAGGAAGTCCTCGAACTCCGCCGCCGTGAACTCCGCGAACCGGCCGGTCACCAGCAGGAAGTAATTCTCCAGGAAGTCGTTGGTGCCGATGCTCACCACGTAGAGCGCGTCGGAGACGATGCGCCGCGCCGCCGCGCGCCCGGCGTGCCGGCGGAGCCGCCGCTGGTACTCCTTGAAGTACTCCACCTCCTTCCACAGCGGGATCACTGACTTCACGCGCCGGAAAAGGAAGGATCACCAAACAGAAACAGCGTGCGTTTCTCAGGTCAGATTCGATTCGAGAATTCAGGAGAGTGAATCGAACAGAGAATTGAATTTGCAAGCGCGAACAGAATCTGCAGGGATCATGATCTGCACACAGTGCCAGTGTGCCACTGCCACACAGTGCGGCGATCGTCCTTCTCGGTAGCTGGCTAGATTCGGGGGTTGAATGCCTCCCACGACGCTCGGTCAGGGTTCAGGAAACAGGACACTCACGTTTACGGTTTGTCCCGAAATGGTTGGGGAGCAATCAACGAGGTTACTGTGCTGTGCTCTCAATAATTTACTTCCCCGGGGGACACGTAACAAATTCTCAAGTGCCCCACCGTTTGCACCTTTGAGCAAGCACACTGTGCTAGGCTGCTAACTGTAGCTGATTAATACTGCACGTGATTACATGTCAGTACAAGTTAATGCGGATCTCAAAATTATTCTATTCAAACTATGTAAAATTTGACCAGATTTATAAAAAAATTATCAGAAAAAGTGTATTTTTCATCAAAGTATTGCAAAAGTGTGACATCCATCCCTCATGTTTTATTTGGAGAAAATCAATCCCTTAACTAACTAAATTGGTGCGTTTATCATCCTTAACTTTATTTAATGATGGTTTAGGATCATATAACATCAGCTTTAGGCCATGTAATCATTTTAATGATCAATGCTTAGTCACATCTAATGTTAAATCAAAAGTTTGGTGTGAATTCAAATTTTCCGATAAAATCTTTATAGGTAGCTAATTTAGAGGATTTATTGATTTTTTTAGCTTTATATTTTTGACTCAGCATATTACATTAAGTAGTGATTAGGTAGATAATTACGTGGGCATAAACCACCGTTAGATGGTACTAAACCATTGTTAAACTAAGGTGGGATGATAAATGCACTAATTTAGTTAGTTAAGGGGTTAATTTGCACCAAATGAAATATGAGGGATGAATATCACGCTATGCAATACTTAAGAGATGAAAAATATACTTTTTCCAAAATTATTAGTATTTATAATACCGTATTATTATATTTATCATGACTTTTCATAGTATATCTATTTGTTGTCATAAATGTGGTTTTTCTTCTCTATAGACTCGGTCGAATTTAATTAGAATGACCCATAATCAGCTTGCTTCTCGTGTATCTGCTGCTACCCGTCACCACGCTCCCTCACCCAACCCTCCTTGCTAGCCGTGCTCCGTCACCCTAGTTGGCAGCAACCCTCGCTGCCCAACCAACCAAGATACTCTGCTGCCAGTTCGTCCTTCCTGACTTGCCCTTTTCCTAAGCGTATGATGGAAGCCTCACTGGGGAGTGGGGACCAAATTCCTAAATCCTAACCTGAATAGCTCGGAGGAGAAGCCCCGTGACTGACTGTAGAAGAAGGTTCTTCCTCGTCAGAGCGCCAAAACACGAAAGAGGAAAATTCAGTGTGATGGGAAGAAGAAATACTCAAATACATTCTAGCAATCTAGCATCCTCGTTTCTGTTACCATGCAAATGCAGGATTCAGGTGCTATGGTGAGTTGGTGACAGAACGATGAACGAAGAAAACACACTGACCACTGTAGACTGTAGTTCTGCAGATTTGCCGGCCTCTCTACAGGTTGGCTGACCAACCGGGCTACTGACTGTTATTAAAACCACAGAAGTTCAGCGACGGATCGGAGCATGAAAGCGCTGTCCGCGACCATTCGACGCACTAAATGCGGGGGTTTTAATGCCTCTGCAGTTGTTGGTTGCCGAAGAGGAAGAAGAAACCAAAGGAAGAAGACGGTTGATGCCTTGCTGGTTGCAGTGGATTAGTCCAAGACCAAAACCAGAGGACGCTTCACGTATTAGCAAAGCCCGTAGATATACGAGAGTGACAAGGACGATCAGTGACTGATCATCAATCCTCTGGGCCCTAATCTAACCCGTCCCGTCTAATCAATTCTGAAAAAAATGCAGTAGTGAGCATGGCCCGGCAGGGCCTTTATCAGTGGCCGTATTAGGTTTAGGGTGTTTGGATGGTTGAGCTAAAGTCTAGTCCATGTCACATCAAATTTTCAGAGACTAATTAGGAAGACTAAATATGAGTTAATTATAAAACTAATTACACGGATAGAGGCTAATTCGCGAGATGAATTTAGATTTAATAGATTCGTCTTGCGAATAAGCCTCCATCTGTGTAATTAATTTTATAATTAATCTATATTTGATACTTCTAATTAGTATCTAAATAGGAACTTTAGTCCGCACCAAACAACCGAACACCCCCCCGGCCTCTAGCCTGAGGCAATAGGCGCCTTCAATTCGGGGAGCTGCAAGACCACTGCACCCTGCAGGCTGCACAGGCTTTCATCGCCCAGCTCTTCGTCCCCTTCCCGAACAAGATGGCGAAAGGGAAGTCTAACCACTCGGCTGCCGCTTCAGACGGACCCTGCGCGGCTCATGGAATGGAACCTTCTCCCCGGCAACGTTTTCCTGCCGTCTCAGCCTTGCCCCCCAAAAGAATTTTGCTATCTTCAGATGTGCCGCCAAACTCACATCTCTGACATCCCCATTGCAATCGTGCTGGACAGAGCTATGGGTACGTACCAGGACGCCGGCGGTCTTGTTGTCGAGGCCGGTGCCGGCGGAGGCGAAGCAGACGCCGCGGGCGAAGTCCTGGATGCCGTAGGCGGGGTCGAGGTAGGCCGGGACCAGCGGCGGCAGGCCGAGCGCCTCGGAGATGAAGTCCGGCGGGAGGCGGCCGTTGCAGAACCGCCCCGTGGGCCGGGGCCCGCCGGCCATGTCGCGCCCGTACGGCGGGAAGTCGCTCTTCAGGATCGTGCCGATGCCGTTGTTGTTGCCCGTGTCCACCGTCGAGTCGCCGAACACGATCACCGCCGGCACCTTCGGCGACGCCGGCGACGACGATGCCGACCTGGCGCCGCTGCCACGGAAGCAGCAGCAGCAGGACAGCAGGGCGAGCAGGAGCGCCGCCGCCTGGCGCAGCACGGTTGCACGCCGATGGCCCGCCGGCGACGCCATCGCGGGTGGAGGTGGGGTGGCCTCCTCCTGCTCGGGGCGCGCCCGTGCACGGTCTGCGCGGCTGTGCTCTGCAGAGTGCAGCTGCGGCCTGCGGTCGTTGTCTGGTGGTGGCCATTAAATAGAGGCCGACGAGGCGGCGGTGGGGTCCCCGCCGCACGGCAGGCGGCAGACGAGCGCGCGTACGTAGCGGAGGGTGCGCAGTGTGCTGCGTTAACTGACGGAGGGGGCTTTCAAATTTACATCGAGCGACGCATGATCTCACACTTTATTTTTTGCGAATGCATGATCTCACACTTTGTACGTACGTAGTTTGTTGGATGGTGAAACCCTCACTCATGGCAGACACCGAGAGAAACGGGAAATGCCAATTTTTTTTTAAAAAAAATTAGTCTCTCTTTTTTTTTTCTAATTTACACTTGAACCTGACACATGCATGCATACCTAAAAATAAACCACTGAAAACACACGTAGAGTACGTAAGCATAGATTATATAGACACTTTGCGTGAGCTAACAAAAAGTACAAAATAGATAAAAGGGACGCGGGGAAGACGAGCTGGCGTGACATTTTTGCTCGTGTGCCAGGGCTTAAATGTTAATGTATCCCCGTAAAAGAAACAAATGTTATATATAGCACAGTCAAGGAAGAGATAATACTAGTTCACTGGTCCTCCATCCTAAACAATGTTTAGGGCCAGGTTAGGCAAATGTTAGGCGTAAGAAAACCCACCCTAAGAAGGCCCACTAATGCTATGAGCAGCAGTGGACCTAGGCAAGAGTTTCTTGCCTGAAATATTAATTTTTGTTAACATGAAAAAATAGGTGGCTTGCCCCCCAAAGCCTTTTCTTTTCCTAATGGGAATTTGGGGTCTGGTTGGTTTGATGTCAAAATTTTAGTATCGTCAAGGTTTTGGCTAGCTAAAAGTTGGATAAAAAACTTACCAACATTTTGATAGGGTAAATGGGAGACATAGGCAAAATTTGATAGCTAACCAAATAGTGACCAAAGTTTTGGCAAACCAATCAGACCCCCTTGGGCCGGGCATTGACAGTCATTTATTAGGCACAAAATGAATTGGACTTTGCTTGGGCCCAGCCCATGCTCTGGTCTAGTGAATTAGACGATCTGCACTTGCTCAGTGAATTGATTAGCCCATGCTTACACGAAAAGGTTGCAGTTTACGAATTGATCTGCACTTCTCTCTCTAAAGAAGGTTGCACGCGCACAATTTATACAGACTACACGCCCTATACTGTGCAGCCTAGTGACTGGGAGCGCTAAAAGAGGCAAAAAGGAGGACTAAACCAAACAGGGTCTAACTGTATGCAGATCGATACCCTGATATAGCAAACTGAACGTTTCAGAACTGTAAACCTATCAGCAAAACATTTGCTGAACAAATGTACGTGCGATGCTCGCTTTCCCGCGCCTCTCGTGCCTTGATTTCGTTGCCCGATGCATCCATGCATCCACACCACATGCATGGGGATAGCGACCCCGAGCCGGCAACGACGACATCTACCGGTCCGAGAGCCCCCACCAACAACCAGTCCGCGAGCAAGGACGGAGAGCGTGGGCAGCGACAGGCTATAGATGGCTTCCAGGGAAACGGAACCGATCGATCGAACAAAAGCGGCGACGCTGCGCGGACTGCGTGAGCGAATAGCCTGCAGGAGACACGACGGTGGGTACTGTCGGTTCCGCGTCGCCGTCGCGGCCTTGATTGTGTGCAGTTGGTTCAGGATTCTAATGGCACCGCCGGCAGGGGAGAGCAGGATTATGTGAGTGTCCACTGCGCTGCGCGTGTAATGCATGCCCTGGATCGGATGCCACCATGTCGATGCGTGCGGATCAAGCTATGCGGGGCCGCGAAAGGCGCCGATGGAGATCGATCGTGCTCGTGTTCTCCTCTTTCTCTTCTGATCTGATTGGCGTGATCGCGCTGTGTTCTCTCTCTGGACGCCGCACCGGCTGGTCGGACTGTGTCGTCTCTGTAGTCTGTAGGTGCTATCGGCTTCAGGAGTTCAGGTCGAGCGCAACCCCCACCGGCAACCGGCAGCTTAAAGGCAGGGTCGATCGAGTCGGAACGTAACGCGAGCGTGGACACTGAGCAGCGCGGATCCAACTACAGAGCAACCCCTTAGAGCAACTCCAACGTATAATCTTCCCAAAACTTGTGAAACTGACGAACATGTCATCCAGGTGCTAAGCCAAACAAAATGCTCCATGTATAAGCCAAAGCAAAGTCAACATTTTATCCTGAAAAGTACTTGTGTGCGTCAATTTTCTCCATCCATGCTTGCAAGAGACAAGGAATGATAGGCAAACAAAACACTATTTTATTTGAAGCACCGGGTGCAAAAGTAAGCACAAGTGGTGCTTCAAAGCACCCCTCTCTCCAGCGTGAAGCAACATTTTATCCCCTCTCTCTAGCGTGAAGCAACATTTTATCCTGAAAAGTATTTATGTGCGTCAGTTTTCTCCATCCATGTTTGCAAGAGATAAGGAATGATGGGCAAATAAAATACTATTTTATTTGAAGCACCAGGTGCAAAAGTAAGCACCATAGCTAAGGTGGTGCTTCAAAGCACCCCTCTCTCCAGCGTGAAGCATTAAGGAATCTAGCACCCCGTTTAGCAACTCACGATGTAGCTGCTCTTAGTCATGGTGCTAGACTTTGTACCGGGTGCTGCAAATTAGTAGGCGTGGTAGGGTATGATGGTCACTAAGGGCCACTTTGGAAGCTCAGGTTAATTAACCCTGGGAAGAATGACCCTACGGGGTATTTATTTTGGATTTTGAAATCCCCCTCCTCCAGTGGCAGTGCTGCCCCCTTCCCAGCAGTGCTGTTTGGAGAACCTGATGCATGGCAGAGCTGCCCCTTCCCCTTTCCACACCACAGCGGGAGGGAATAATTTCATGAAAAAAATACAAAATACAAACAGTGCATGTAATACATGGCATGCAGTAGTAGTCCTAAGGTACTAAGGTAACAGCATCTCTTTTCTAAAAAATACCTCCAAAAATACCTCCAAAAATACCTAAAAATTAGGGGGAAATCAGAAAATAAAAAATAGCAACTTGATAAATAAAATCCGTAACATGCCTACAAGGTCAACAAGCAACATCAATCACCAAATTACATTCGCATCCAGCTGGACTAAATGAACAGATGCTCTTTGCATGTTTTAAGCATCTACTTAATTAACTACAATGCTTTCAACTCAACTGTGGCCACATAATCTAATTATTGTATAAGAGATTTAGCTAGTAAAATAAGCCAAGGACTTTCCCTCCAACATGCTTTCTCCTATTCATATTCTTCCACCATTCACTGTTCACTGATTCTGAAAAAAAATAAACAACAGTCAGCATTGAAAAGTTGTAAACAATAAACAATTTTAGTCTGATCTCCTAAAATTGTACAGTATGAATTTATCATGATTTGGTAAGCATTTTATATTTCACAAGCTTCCTAAGTTGTCTGCTTAATCTAGTTTGGCTTGTGCCCAAATCACACATAAGACGGTAACAGAAATGGTAAATGGACTAGACAACATCCTACTAACCATGCCTATTTTCTCCACGCACTAGCATGAAGCCAACAAACTTGTGCAGCAACAAAGTTGACACTTGACTTCACCCCTAGATTTCGTGGACTCAAGTACCAACCCCAACTTGTCATGAAAAACTGCTACGTCGTGCAGGTCGGCTGGCTGGAATGTGAAACTGTGACTAGAAACTAGCAAGGCCAGTCGGTTGGAATGTGAAACTAGCAGGACTAGACATGGAAAGAACTGATGCTCGTAAAACAGGAAGCAATGATCCAATATAGTATTATTTGTAAGCCAAGTAACACAACTTAAAAATTACTATGCATGCATACTACTGGTTTACAGAAAGCAGGTAGCAGACACAACCATGCTAGAACTCAAATCAAAGATCTGGCACAACTAGGCAATAGGAGAAGTGGCAACTTACAGTAATATATAATGGCCACACTCCTATAAATTTGTTGATGAAAGACCAGATTAACTTATCAGACTCAAATAGCCTAATCCAACAAACACACCTGAGCAAAGGGAAAGGGAGCATACCTGAGCAATCTTTTTCTTCAACCAAATCAGCCGGACATTTGGGTTTTTTGTGCCCACTAATATTTTTCTGTTTGTTTCACTTTGGAAAACTTCATTTGCATCAGCTTTTTGTTCATCCGATAGCCCTTCCATGGCATCCACAATGTCAATACATTTCTCAATTGAGTAGTCTTCTTCACGTCTTCTCTTCTCATCTAACTTTTCTAGAGTTTTTCCAATTTGATCCTTTCTAAAGTCAATGTAATCCCCAAGTTTTGCAGCCATCTGACTTTGTTTGCGTTTCTTTCCACCGGTAACATCTTGGTCCTCTGAATTACGACTAGCTGGAGCAGATTGAACTTCTATGCTTTCTACACCACCAAGTCCAAAACTGAGTAGATTTCTATCAATAGATGCCATGCTATGATTGCTTTGCTCTGAGATACTTGTCTGGGGAGTGGGTTCAGTTGGCAGCTCACTGTTATGGGGAGTGGGTTCAGTTCTTTGTGGTGGTGGCTGAATTGATGTAAAATTTAAATCCCCTGTGGCCACACTTCCTATTAAACAAATAATCAAGGTAACAATATCAACATCTTAGCATCTACAATAGCGAGAGTTCAAACTAGGAACATAATCTACAATGAAGTGACTCTCTAAAGAACCATCCACACCATAGCACTAAAACAAGAACAGAGGCAATGAACAACAAGATGAAAGCATTACCTTCATACAATAATTCCAAGCTGTTAAATAAAGGAAATGGCTTCTTACGGAACTTGGCAACTTTGTGGTTATCCTATTGAAGTACAACAAAAAAAAATATGATTAGATGGTTTGTATAAAGGTTAGCTGTTATATAAAGGATTGTTATATAAAGTTGATTCTCCATTTAAGAGACCTAACCTTAATCAACTTTTCCCATCCTTTTGGTTCTGCAATGATCATACCCAAAGTGTCATTCCAGCCAACACCACTTTTCCTCGCTTCTTTTATTATCTTATAGTTTCCTTTTAGCTCTTTCTCCTTTTCTTGCACTTGTTGCTTCGTGAAATGTGTCGTTGGAAACATATCATTGAATTTGTTTGTGATATTCCTCCAACCTTCAGCAGTCCACCCATTTTGTCCCTTAAACATTGGGACGTTGGCAAGCTCTTTCAGAATATCCACAAGTCCCTTCTCATACGTGTAGCTCCACGTAGCTCTTTCCGTTGACATGGCTGCAAGAAATAAATAAGATTAGATAAAGGTTGTCATAAAAATAATACAGAAATAAGCAATGAAGTAAAAAAACAATACAAGCTGTCATGAAAATATTTATGCTTCACCTAATTATTACGGGCAGCCCACATCTGAAGAGCAATTTGGTCTCGTAGGGTGCTTCCTTCATTTGATTGCAATTCATTTGGATAGTTGTTATCCCCCTCTGGCAACTCAACATAATCAGATGGGTTGATATTATTTGGTTGGTGATCTAGCCACCCTTCATCCCCATTTAGCTTTCTAATGAGATTATGAAATACTGCAGCTGCCGCTGGAATTTTAATTTGATTCTCTATTGGATGAAATGTCCCAACTTTCAGGATTGGAAACCGCTTTTTTAGCACACCAAAGGCCCTTTCAATATGATTGCGTAGCTATGCATGCCGGTGGTTGAACAATTCTTTATAATTTGCATACTGATTTCCATGTCTCCTAAACTCACTCAGATGATATCTAACTCCTCGGTATGGAGCAATGAATGAGGAAGTATTTGCGTATCCACCATCTACAAGGTAGAACTTCCCCACAGGAACATGAAAACCCTTCGCACGTGCAGACCGTAAGACCCCTGCATCGGATGCAGATCCTTCCCAACCACATGAGATAAAAGTAAAATTTAAATCAAAGTCACATACACACATGACGTTCTGTGACAAGGTTCCCTTCCTATTTCTGTAGGGAGCGGCTCTTTCTTGTGCAATGGTGATAGGAACATGAGTGCCATCAATGGCCCCAATGCAGTTTTGGAAGAAAGGCATAAAGCGAGAGTCTGATGCAATCTTCACATGTGTATGACTCACATTTGGGAGCTTCAAGAATCTATGAGTCAATGCTGGAATTATATCGAAGAACTCTGTTATTTTCCTATGAATTGTCTCACCACTATGTTGGAATTCTTTTTTTAGCCTATCGGTGCTTGCATTATGAGAGAGCATGAACATAAACATTCCTAGTTGCTCCTCAACTCTAACACCACGGGTGTCACGTAATAAGTTCTCCACTCTAAGATAATTTGCTATAACTCTAAATATCTCAGGTTCCATTCTGAACTCCACTTTGCACCAATTTTCGTGGCCTTCCAAGATTTGTATGACCTTTTCAGCACCAGGCAGAGTTGAGGTATGCTCCGACCTTTTCTCCTCATATAAACACTGCTGAAGAGCGGGAACCATAACTAGGAATAGTTCGTCATCCTCTTCTTCCTCCTCTAGCATGAATCTCCTAACTTCATCCTCCCAAGATTCCATTATCTATATGTATGTATATGGTAAGGCAAGTAAACTATGTTACTCAAATGCATATGGTCTAGAAAAAAGGGGACAATGCATACTGTCAATATTCTAACGAAATAGTTAATATATAAGGGGTCAATGCATACTGTCAAGATGATGGAGGAAAATTCTAGATGATGGAATAAATACATGTACAATGCACCAACAGTGAGATCCATAAAAAGATAAATACTAAATTATACTGCTGCCACAACATCATTTGGAGAAGCAGTATCTATACTGATGATATACAAATTATATCATCAAAAGCAATGCCCATGACCCTGTAACACTATTTAAGGCTTCACCATCACGTAGGATAATAAGATCTGGCTTTGACTTCATATTGCAAGAACAATATGAAGCTACCGCGCTCAGTGCTCCAATCTAGGGGCAGCAAGGCAATGGAGGGTTGAAGCACCGTACATGCTATAAGTCTGTAGTACTGTAATAGGGTATAGACAGACGAGCTGCTGGATATGCTCTTAATCATGACAATGACAAAAAATGGCCGACAAAAAGATAAGGAAATATTGCAAGAAAACATCTTTTCTATAAAAGAAAGTGACAGCAAATAGTACACATGCACATTGGTATTAAGTTCCAACACAGCAAGGTAGCTCGAAATGCAAACGGCAAATAATTGCCAAGAAAACGAACCAACCTGACATACAGTACTGCAATCTCGAACATTCTCCAAATTTACACCTTAAAAAATTGGATTGCCAATGTTATCTACCTTTTCGTTAAAAAAATACTATGCACCCAAATCCATTCCACATGATTCTCCAAATACTATTCTCCAAATTTTGACCCAAGTCATTGCTGTGGCCACTTCATCAGGATGCTTGTTTACCAGTACATGGAGAACAGTAATCTGGATAAGTGGCTGCACCACGATGACAGTGAAATCAGTCCACTGACCTGGGACATCAGGATGCGCATACTCCTTGGAACGGCTAAAGGGTAACGCTTTTATTTTCTTTATTTATCCATACTAGCTTTCCTGTCTAATGTCCGGACTGAAATTAAGATTACCAGAAAACATTAAAACTTTGTTGACAGTTGACACAGTACACTAGTAATGCTCTTAATGGCCATGATTAAGAAAGTTGTAAGTTGCGCCTGAAAGCAACAGTGTCTGTACCACATATCCATTCCACAATGCACCTGAAGATAGCCCAATCCACTCCCAACTAAATGCAAGAACTACATGTTCCATTTCTTTTCGAAACAAATAACAATAAGGTAAACAGGTACAACTCAATTGTCCTAGTAGTCCTTTCCATCGTCCAAGACATTGTACTGATACTAGCATAACACCAGCTAACATCAAAATTATGTAGTGCGGGCCTTGTCTAATCATTTTGAAAGCAAGCACATAGGTAAAGTCAAATAAGATTAGATTCTGGTGTGAGGTCTGTAATCGATGAAACGGTTAAAGAATGTAAAGCCCAATCAAAATTGGTGAAGCAAAGTAGTGACGTGAATGCGCTTGAATACCATATGAACATTGGATCACGCAAGAGAAGACAACTCAATTCTGTAAAAGAGAAAAAAAAAGGAGACATTCTTGGCTGGATGGGGTACCTGAGTGTTAGCGAATACGTCGAATTCAGTGGCAGCGCGTCCGCGGGCCTTGAGACGTCAACGAGTACGACAACGGCGCTGCCGGGGGTCCCTGGTGGAGGCGCGTCGAGCGTGATGGAGACAGATCTCGCAGGTCGCCAGCGATGGGGAGCAGATCTCGCAGGTCGCCAGCGGCACGGGGGCGGCGGCGCGATGCGGTCGCCAGCGGCACGGGGGAGCACGGCGGCGGCGGCGGCGGGCGAGCACGGCAGGGATGGGGATGCGGACGCGGAGGGGGGGCGCCTGGTGACGATGCGCGATGCGGAGGGGGTTGCGCCGCCAGGACCCTCGAGGTGAGGACGGCTCGCCCCGGGGAAAAGTCGCGGATGTGGTCTGGCCTCCCCATCCGATGGGCTCCCAAATGAGGAGGCGATTCGGCCCGTGGTGAGTTGCCCGCGTGGGCTTTCGACCCAGGGAAAATAGCGGGATCCTCTTGGGGTTCTGAGTTCCCAAAGGAGCCCTAAGGGAAAGGGGATAGATAGAAGTTATTTGAGGGGACCCACTTTTTAGATAGGACTGAGTGGCTATACACCGGAGATGAATTAGAAGTTTTGCAACTGCATCGAGCGTTAATCCTTAGCATCACCCTCATGCATTATACGCTGGCATACCTTTGCAACTGAAATTTAAGCCGTTTATCCCTTCACATTATTAAGACCCGTCCCTAAAAATGCTCGAGTGTTCCACCTATTTCATCCTTGAATAGAAAGTCGGGGAAACAGCTGCAGTTTCTTTCTGGGACTAAAATTAGCCAGGTTTTCTCCCTGTTCCACCTTGCAGCTGCAGTTTGGACCTCAAAAGAAAAAGAAAAAGGCAGGTTGGGGAAGGCCGTTCGTCTGTTTTCTCCCTAAAAACAAGGGTCACCATCCACAAAATGGCAAGAGCTCCTTGGCGGTGCCTCCTGAACGTTAGCTGTTGAGCCATGCAAAGCCAACCTCTCCTTAAATCCCCCTGTTAATGCGCCATGAATTCCCCAACGCTCCTCCGCCACCACTCCGCCCATCAATCGCCGTCGCAAATTCCCGGTTCCTTCCGCGCCCGTGATCCTGTCGCCGGACCACCACCGGTGAGAGAGCCAGCAGCGAGACCAACCAACCAACGCAACCCAACCATGGCGGCGGCGCCCGTGCGCGCGTGGCTGGTGGTGCTGGCGCTGGCGTGCGCGCTGCTGCTGCTGGGGTCGGCCGGCGGCGCTGAGGCGGCGCCCGCCCCGCAGTCGTCGGAGCACGCGGTGTCGTCGGGCGCGCACAAGCCCAAGTGCGAGCACGGCGCCGTGAACGACAAGGCCTGCCGCGTCGGCGCCGTGCACGACCCGGAGAACCAGGAGGAGGAAGGCTTCAGCGTCACCGCCAAGGCGCCCACTGGCGCGTCCGACAGCGACAGCGACGACGACTACAACGACCCCGACGAGCCCAACGATGACCAGCTCGTCGTCGTCGGCCACTGATGGATCGAGCCGCCGGTCGAGATGGATCAATGCAAGCATGCATGAAGGAGATGAATGATGGATTATTGGATTGGCTAATGGAACCCGCCGGTGTTAGTTCATGATCTTGACGGGTCGACACTGATTGGACTTGAATGTTGTTTGATTGTGTTTCATTGATTGTTCTTGTTAACTAGTGTGTACGGTAAATTGCTTAATGCTATTGATCACCAAGTGTGCTGTGAAGTGTGAACTCGCGACCCCCTTTTGTCTTGTGACCAGGTGACCAAGCACACTACTATTAGCATATACGCATGAATGATGGGATTTTGTGAAAAGATTGGACGTACGTTATATACTCCCTTTGTTCCCAGTTACATGTCATTTTAGTTTTCTTCTAGGATAATATACATGGTTGGCTTAAATTTGTCCGACTGTGTCACTCAACTTCCTGTACTTTCAAAAGTCAAAATGCATATCTAGCCACCTAAATTTGAGCTCCGATGTCAATTAGGTCCTTATAATATCAAAATGCATATCTTACTCTCTAAACTTGACTTCGATCGGGTGTCATATATGTCTCTAAATTCTTGAAATGCAGTGTCATCCCACTAATAGAACATGATAAGATCAAAGTTTATACTTTCAAGCAAGCCATTACCTTCATTGGCACATTTTCTAACTTATTTTATTACCCCTTCAGCTTCTCCTAATATTCATCCACTAATTTATCTTATAAACTCCTGATTTTAGTTTAGTAAGTGCAACTATGAGTTATTCAAATTTGAACAATCTTCCAAGAATAATAGAGTGTGTCTGTCATGTGCATCTAGTAAAGGGGTGTTTGGATCCATGGACTAATTTTTAGTTCAGGCCACATTAGATGTTTGGATACCAATTAGAAGGACTAAACATGAACTAATTATAAAACTAATTGCATAAGCCGTGGCTAATTCGCGAGACGAATCTATTAAGCCTAATTAATCCATGATTAGCACATATTTACTGTAGCATCACATGGTCAAATCATGAACTAATTAGGCTTAATAGATTCATCTTGCGAATTAGCCTTCATTTATGTAATTGGTTTTATCAACCAACCTATATTTAATATTTCTAATTAGTATCTAAACATTCGAACAGGCCCTAAGTTAAGATATTGCCTTGAAAGTAAAAGATCGCCAATCTTTTTGATTCAGCACATCAATATTCTCCATACACGTTGAGCTGAAAATCACATTATTTGACTATAATTAAATTATATCAATGTAAAATAAGTTTTTATCAATTTAATTGATATGATCACGCTTTTAGAGAGCATATGGACCTATATGACACCCGAATCCAAATGTAGGGGCCTAGATTTGCATTATGAGAATATATAGACCTAAATGGCACCTGAACCTAAGTTTAAGAAGCTAGATATGCATTTTGAGAGTACGAGGATCTAAGTGACACAGCTGGACAAATTCAAGGACTGACCATACACTTTACTCTTTGTTCGTCAAACTTATTCAATTTTAATCAATTTTATAAAAAATATAATAATATCTAGAATATCCAATATATGCACTATGAAAATATGTTCATGATCTATGTAGTGAAATAAGTTTGATATTGTAAGAATTTATGCATTTTTCTATAAATTTGGTCAAAGCTTAGTTAAATCTTAGTTTGTGCTGTATGTTCAACATGACAATGGATATCCTTATCGGTTTGTACGGTGACACACAAACATGTATGAGCTCATATATTAACAACAACATAAGTGGGTGATTTAAAAGCATATCTAGAAATACATTGAGATTTTTTTACAACAATAGATATATGTTTAGATTTGGATTTAATGTGTTAATTTTTCATTAAAGAATATGTCATCATATATACTCCCTCCGTTCCAAATTGTAGGTCGTTTTGACTTTTCTAGGTTCATAGATATTATTATGCATCTAGATATAGTGTATGTCTAGATGCATAATAATATCTATGAATCTAAAAGAGTCAAAACGACCTACAATTTGGAACGGAGGGAGTACTTGCTATGTTCAAAATTATAGCCCGTTTTGTTTTAGCTTTTCTAGATAGATATATTTTGCTATGTACTCCCTCCGTCACAAATTATAGGTCGTTTTGACTTTTCTAGGTTCATACACTAGATGTATGCATCTAGTGTATGAACCTAGAAAAGCCAAAACGCATCTAGTGTATGAATCTAGGAAAGCCAAAACGACCTATAATTTAGGACGGAGGGAGTATCTAGTCATAATCTGTATCTAGGTGTATAGAAAAGATCATGTACGTAGAAAATCCAAAATGATCAAAAATTTAGAACGGAGGGAATACTTATTTAGATTTGCAAACGTTGAAGGGTTATTTCATTCGGAATGAGAAATCGGGGTGCACGAAGCATGCTGTGGAAGATAATTCGGTTACACAAATAGGAGTACTCCCCACAATAAAGGGACCCTATATGGCTTCCGGAAGATGTTTAATCAGATGAACTATAAAGCCCGATATAAAACCCAACAAGTATATATGTAAGCCCACATGTATATGTATGCGGAGCGCCTGCGCTAGTCATATAATTCTGTTCCGTTCCAGATGTTAGAATGCATCGCGAGAAGAGGCATTGGCTCAGTGCCTTTGACATTTTTGTTGCAGCACCACAGATAGTTCAGAAGTTCAATATTTTTTGCGGGGCATGTTCAATGTTTTTTGCGGGGCATGTGATTTGAAGGGGGATAGTAATGGGTGGGGACTTGCGAGTTGAAGTTTGAAGTTCAGAAATAAAATAATAAGCAGAAAAAAAATTCTAATATTTACTTTGTATTTATCATTCGTATGATTTATATGGATGACAATAACTGGGAAATAATATTTGGTGGGAGCAAGGCAAAAAAAAGAAGAAAAAAAGAAAAAGGTAGAAGAAGCGGAAGGGTGTCCGGAAGTATGATTTGCACAACCCAGAAAATGTGGATCTAAATTGTTGGTGAGTAAGAACTGTTGGACAAAAAAGTTGGTTTAATTCTAAAATTGTTGGCGAGTCAAGAAATGTTGATTTATGTTAACAATTGTTTTCAAACATCAAAAAGTGCTGGTGAGTGTCTAAAATAAATTAAAGAAAAATGTTGTTCACTCCTAAGAAAAATGTTTGGTAAGTCATCATCCTCCGTAAAAAAATGTTTGGTGATACTATAAAAATAGTTAGAAAACATGTTGGTGTTTGGAGAAAAATGTTGGGCGAACATCAATAAATGTTGTATGCATGTCAACAAAAAATATTAGTCATTATTGGGAAAATGTTGGAGAGTGTAAAAAATGTGGGCTAAACATTTTAAGAATATATTGGTATATATTAAAAAATGTTGGCAACCATCAATAAATGTTGAATTATGTAAAGGAAATATTGGTCCATCAAGAAAAATGTTGGTGAAGGTAAAATAAATTATTAGTCAATATCATGAAATGGTACTATATGTACAGAATAAGTTAGCCTATGTCAATGAAATGTTGGATAATATTAAAAAACAATGGTGAATATCTAAAAAATAAGTTAAATTTTTTTCAACTTTTTTACATGCACCAACTTTTTTTACATTCTTCAATATTTTTTGGCTCAACATTTTTTTAACATGCACCAACATTTTTAAGTAAAAAAATATTGAGAGAGTTCATCTAAAATGTCGACTTTTAAAAATACAACAAAACATGGTGATATTGGATCTCATTCTGTAATATTAATTCCAACAAATACCATGGTTCAAACGGATTTTAAATTGGCTGCACGCGGCCTGTTCGCTTCAGCTTATTCAGTCGGCTTATCAGCCACCGAACAGTATTTTCCTCTCACAACAAATCAGCCATTTCAGCTTTTCAGCCGGCTTATAAGCTGAAGCGAACAGGCCCACGGTTTAAGAGAAAAAATCGTTTGAAGTTTGCAACTTGTTTAGCATCCCACCCACCTCCTCCTCTCACGTAGTGACATCTGTCCCCCACATATAGGTGGTCACCTGCTGGCGCACATGCAGCTGCGCATACGCTTCGTATCCTCCTCAGTTCCAAATTAATCCGAGTCATCCCACTAACGTTGTACGAATCTCAAACAGTGAAAGATATGTAGACTAAAATCTTCCAGAAGATGGATAGAAATTCCGCACAATAAAGAACCTAATGGGCTAATGGCCATTCGGCCGAGCTATTGCAGCCCAGAAAGGTAGTGTTAGAGACTAATTGACGAGGCCCATTAGACAGTAGCACACAAAGGGAAAAGGAGGCCCACGAGAAACCAAAGGGCAAGCACTTCCGGAAAACCTATCCATCTTCTCGAAGGTTGGAAGAGATGGAACCTTTCCAATGTTTAAGATTCGTGCAAAGAATAGCTACCGTTGGATCGTCATCCCAAACCCTAGCTCCACCGTGCGCCTCCCCATGGCTGCCCCCGCCGCTACCCCTTGTCCCGCGCTGCCACCACCGCCGTTGGCCGCAGCGCCGCCCGTGCCACCTCCGCGCCGCCGCCGCCCTCGCCGGCCCCTGCGCGCACTGCCTCCGGCCGCCGGAGCCAGAGAAGAAGGTCCGAAAACATGTTGAATTTTTTTTAAAAAATGTTGGTTCAACTTTTTTCAACATTTCTTGAAAAATGTTGAAATGTTAAGGTTCAACATTTCTAAGTTCAATTTTTTTGAAAAATTGTTAGTCAACATTTTTCATCTGTTGAAAATGTTGAATGGGCCATCATTAGTTGGACCTCGGTGATTTTAGAATAGAAATATGAAGCTGGGTCTTGACAGTTCAATCGTTTAGCCATCTTCCGACCCAAGCAGTCCAGCTCTCTCGGCCCACCCACCAACGGCCGGCTCCTTGGAGTCAGCAGTCGTGGTGCCGCCGAGGGCCGGGCGCCGCCGGCCGTGGCGGCCGCGTGCGGCGACGGCCAGCCGGGATCGGGAGCGGAGCGGAAGGGCACGGCATGGATCCATGATGGCGCGGGGCGGGGCGGGCATAATTCCGTGTATTTTGGCGTGGGAGAAAGCGGCCGCCTACGCGTACGCCGCGTATAATAACTGTCTCTCCAGTCTCCACACGCATGTGCGCGATCGAACGCGCGGGGCGCAGCACAAGGCGCCCCGGCCAGCCGGCTTCGGCGGCCGTGCGCTCGCCTCCCGTGCCGGGCCGGAGCGAAACACGCGAGGGGTGTCTCTTTTCCCGCTGCGCCCTCCCCTGCACCTCCACGCCATGATTGCAGCACGCAACAACCAAGCCGCTAACGACGTCCGTCCCAGTTCCCTCTGACGAATCACCGCTCGCTCTCTTCCGGTCACCGTAACAAACGCAACGTACAGTATATTTCTACCAACACTGTCTGTACAGCGTGGTACAGCGACTTCGAGTTGAAGGGTGGCATACCGCATACATCATGATTATTCCTGTGGCTATGATAATAAGAAGCAAGCATGCCGTTAATATTCCAGTTTGACCGCGGGAGGGTAATTAACGCCGCCTGACCTGTTTCACCCGGCCGGAGGGGGTTAAAAAGTTGGGGGAGGGATGATTTTGTTGGGTTAGCGCGTGGGAATCTGATTAGTGAGGGGGTGGCACGCCACCTGAGCCCCTCCTATCATCACGTCAACCAGTCTACTACGTCCCCTTTTGCGCGCTTTGTTTGCGTGGAAGCACCCTATCATAATCATACGGGACCTGGTCCACTACGCAGTTCCAATCTCTAGCCATCCCATGAATTCTTTTTATTTCACCGTAAAATTGACCTACTATCTGTAGTGTAGGTGCTGGGAATAAAAGGTTAGTATCATTGCTCATGGAGAGTTCTTACTGTAAAAGATGCTCATGCACACACAGAAAAGACCCTTTTTATTGGATGGAAGTGCAGAGAGATGGGTGGTGTGCAAAATAAAGGGAAGAGACGACGACGACGATGTGGGGGGTGAAAAGAAAAGAAGGGCACCCAATGCATTATGGTGATAGGGAAAGACGAGATCAGGTGGAGCAACCCTATGCGGGGCGTGTCCCCTGCGCCGGTGTCACGGCAGAGCCGCTTTGGCGCCGCTGTCCCCGCCGCTTTGTAGCAGGTGTTCTGATTGCCCGGCTGCTGCTGCTTCTCTCTCACACTGTCACAGAGAGAGAGAGAGAGAGAGAGAGAGAGAGAGAGAGAGAGAGAGAGAGAGAGAGATGGCTTCTGGTTAAGAAAAGGAGCGACGAGGAGGGATTAATTAAGAAACCGGGGTTCAGATTGCAGACAGATTTACGTGCAAGGTGCTCCCGATTAAGAAACTCCAAGCCTTTTGTACGGGCCTCCCAGGCTTCTTTCTAGGCACACACATTCTGCGCTCCTGCTCCCGATGCTGCCCGGCCACCTAGGTCTCCGCCTTCCTCGTCGTCTTCCTCCTCCATCCTCCTCTCTCCTACTCTCTTCTCTCTATCTGAAAGAAATGAAAAAAAGAGAACTCATGTAATGTCGCTATAAGCGTACCAAATTCACTGCGAAAAGAAAATCTCATAATTTCGATGGCCGGCCTCTAATATGCTCCAGCATTCCACTACTAAAACTGAACCGCATGAATGGTCATTCATCCGCAAAACGCTCGACCTACCCCACTATTGTATGCCGACCATGCATGCATGCAACTGTGTGATGAGAGAGAGAGAGAGAGAGAGAGAGAGAGAGAGAGAGAGAGAGAGAGGTGTACATACATCATATATATCTTTTCATCTGCCCTTGCTCATCATTCTGCTCACTACCCTCCCTCATGGAGGCCGAGCATAAAAACCCATCGCATGCTACCTCTAGGTCCCCTCCAATATGTTGTGCCCGGCCGGCCACAATCTTTTCTCAACCTCTTCATTCTTCACTGTGTTCTTGGCCTTGGCCTGCATCAAAGCTCCTGCATGGCTGACCTCTCAATAGCATAGCATATGTCAGTAGCTAAGTATTGTGCATCAACATGTGGCGATCTCTGAGATCCACATGTATACCATTTGCAAAGGTGTTTCATGACGCTTCCAATTAACCCTAACAATACTCAGAGACATACTGCCAAAAGTTTCTTTCGTCCTTTTCCACTATCCCTATGGTTTCTAGATTCATTCACTTCTGATCGCGGAGAGAGCAGGATATGATCTCGATCTGCTGGTATGTAATGATCCTTCTTATCTATTTTCTTATGATGAATATCTTTCTAATTGCATATAAAGATCATATACAATCTACTATATATCCGTTGATGAGCTTGATCTCTTGATTTATCTCGTGTCATGTCAAAGTTTTAGGTAATCAGACTATGAAGAATGCAAGAACCCACCACTATATAGTCTGCACGGCTCTACCTGCAACCATGAGAGCTCCATCTATCCATGCATGATCTCCGTGCATGGTTGATCAATGGAAAGAGCGATATTGGTGAGGTTCAATCCGATGGTAGATTTTACAACAGCTGTAAAATCAGTATCTGATTGAGCCGCGCCAATATCTCTTCCGCCTATTTGGGGTTTCTTCCTTCTGAACTGCAGTAAGGTGTCCCATTCATGGTATGCAGGTCAGCATCATAATTCTATCTATGTCATCCGCATTATTTTTCATTAAAGCCGCTAGTATATATTTCTGTAGACAATTAATTGTCATCAGATTTTCAGCAAGAGATTAATTAACTTGGTGTACGAATTTACACTGTCAAGGTTAATGCACAATCTCGTCCAAGATTTTATCCACTGTTCTTCATTGATTATGATGGCATATTTGGTATAAGTGCTAATGCAGAGCTATAGTTAATTGCTTCTTTCTAGTCTATATCCACAGAATATGATTGACACATCGATGTCAAAATTTTCAAAATGGAGTATTTGCAGGTTTCATTTTGCTTATTATTTGATCAATTTTTCAGTGTAGGATTCCCGTGTGCATATAGTTTCATTACTACTCAACCTGTATACACTAAGATTTAGTTCAATCTAGAATATAAAGTTCAGGTGCATCAAAACCTATATTGAAATTTTATGAACTCATACAAATGGATGCATTTGGATATGCCTTTCCCCTAGTTGAGTGCCCTTATTACATATGCAGAGATTTACCATCACTACTAGAAATTCAACATCCCGTCTCGACGCTCAGTACCGGTTGTATTTTGATGGCTAGTCCCTGAGGAGTCCCCCTGTGACCCCCTTTGGTACCGGGTGGAACTCTTTGGTACCGGGTGGAGACTTCACCCAGTACTAAAGGTCACCCATTAGTACCGGTTGAAGCCTCCAACTGGTACGAATGTGCCCGAGGGCCTATAGTACCAGGTGAAGGCCTTTACCCGGTACTAATGGGTGACCTTTAGTACGGAGTGAAGCCTCCACCCGGTACTAAAGAGGTATCTCCCCTGACGCGTCAGCTCCCCTTCTCTCTCTCACCCCACGCTCACCCCCCTCCCCACACGTACTTATCCGCTCGTCCCCCTCATCCAGCCTCTCACCCGCGCCTCTCTTCCCCACATAGATCGATCCCCTCGCCACCCCTCTCCTCCCCCCTCCTCTCACCCCTCACCTCTTACATGTGGTGAGGAGTGGCGAGGCAAGAAGGGAGGGCGCGGCAAGACGGCGGAGCATCGGTAGGGCGTGGCTGAGCAAGGAGCGGCGGTGGGGCAAGGAGTGGCGGAGCTCTGGCAGGAGAGCGCGGCGGCGGAGCGTCAGCATACATGGCGGAGCAAGGAGCGCGTGGATCTTGGAGTAGCAGCCACCTCTCCCTCAGATCCAGTGGCGGCGGAAACCGGCGGGCTAAGGAGCAGCGGCGACGGCAACCGGCGGCGGTGTCTGAGCAGCGTAAGTACGCCGCCTCCCTCCCTCCCTCCCTCTCTCTTTGGTGCGGGGCTCAGGTGCTATGCAGTCGGAGCTCCGGCGCTCGGGCGGACGGCGGCGGGGTGTGGCCGGGGCTTCGGTCGGCTGATTTCTTTTTTTATTTTTTTAATACCCCTTTATTACCGGTTATTTGGACCCTTTAGTACCGAAGTAGCAATACCGGTTGCACTAAAGGGGTTAGGAACCGGTACTAAAGGTGCTTTCCCTAGCAGAGTAAGCTGAGCTGCTGTTAGTGAATGGGAACTAGTTTTTGCGATCCTCAGCTCCATGACAGCTCCAGTCTATATGATGCAGAGGATGAACAAGGAAACTTGTCCTCAGCTCCATGACAGCTCCAGTCTATATGATGCAGAGAATGAACAGGGAAACTTGTCATCTTGGCCAATCAATATAGAAAAATTTACATGCATTGACAACACATGGTTAAACATAACTTGATCAATTCATCTGGAAAGATACTTTCATGGCATCTAAGTTTCTCAATTTAAAATAGTATACTTTTACAAAAGCTTGTCAGTCAAAGTGTCATACTGAAGACTTTGTCGATGTCCTAGTAAACTACTTAAATTTAGAATAAGATGGAGTGGCAATTAACCTTAATTAATTTGTCTTATGAGGAACGTATCTGTAAATCCTAGTGATTCTTTATATGCTCTTGAATGTCACCTCTCTCTCCTTTATATCTTCCTCATTGGACGATACTATTTTTTTTTCACATTATTAATCTTAACAATATTAATCCTAGTGAATTGGGTAAGAGAAGAGGCGTAGCAATATTTTTTTTTGGCAATGGTGGAGATATTTATTAATCTTAACAACATAGGGAACTTGGTAACTACTTTTGTAAGGCACATTTTTATTTGAAAATGTCAACTCACCATTTTTTTTTCACCGAGAACATTTAATAATGTACGTAAAAAAGTTATATCATCAATCGATATATTTAAAGTGATTTTAGAGCAATGTTCATTTTGTAGCTATTGACAATACAACATGTATTCATAATTTATATCTTACATTCTAGATTTTTGCCCCCTAAAGGTGTAGAGGCCGATATCTTGAATATTCCATTTTCTAAAAAATAACTCCTTAGATATTGCCTTAAAATGTTGTTTCCTTTTTTCTGTTTTAAGATGTTGTACATAGTATGGAATATTGACATATAATTTTTTTTTGTTACAGTCGTGTTTGAGCTTAAGTAAGACATCGCAATAACCTTAGCAATGTATTGTCTTGGTTTGCCAAAAAGTAATATAGAGTACGCCTGGGGGTGTCTGGCTTTTTCTAGAAAATGTTGAGTGGAAGTTGGAAAACATTATTAGTTCCTTCTATTTTTGTTGAGCAATGACCTAAGTTTCAGGCACCGGTGGAAAAATGGGCATTAATCCCGGTTGGATAGGCTCATATATCTCAAAAATCCAACCGGGACTAATCTTTTGAGATTAAAGGCCTCCCATTTAGTCCCGGGTCATTCACCCGGGACTAAAGACCTCCTTTAGTCCCAGTTGGTAATACCAACCAGGACTAAAGATTTTTTTCTTTTTAACCTGAATTCTTTTCCATATTAATTCTAATTATTTCTTCACTTATATATATATACCTATACATATACATCCTTAGCGTATACTACTTACATGTATACGCTCGTATTGTATGCATGTCGTATATATATTTCATGATAGTATATGCATAACATTAATTTTAACTACTATATATACAATTCTTAGTAGTTTATACACATCAAACTAGTATTTATACAACTAATATATATACAATAATTTGTCCTCATAATTCTTAGATCCTCCCATCGTGGTGTTGCTCGGTTCGGCTATTAGATGTCCATCGTAATAAAATTCTCCATTGGGATTTATCACCTCGCCCACCAGAAATCCTATGAGAGCTTCTTGGATTGCCAAAAGTCTCTCCTTCTCCAAGAGTTCTTATCTAATATGCATCATTTGTAATTTGGGAAGGTGTGAATGTTACACCAACAATTAAAAGATAATATGCATCATTTGTAATTTGGAAAGATGTGAATGTTACACCAACAATTAAATATAAGGAGCTAGAAAATGATTAATTATTAATAGGTTTATTTTATGTACAGTTATATTGTCCGATATCACCTTATCCCTCACGAAATGGTACATGTGCTCACAGACGTAGTATCCATATAAATTATTTCCTTGTTCCTGTCAAGCACTTTAGTGGAAAAAAACAAGTTATAAAATATTCGTGTTATAAAATGTACAAAATGTGCAAACTTCATACATACAGGGAACATTGTACTAAATGTAAGTTTTTCTTTGAAATCACCACGGTGATGCTTACAGAATCGTTTCCATACGCTGTGAATTAAAATAATGAATGATACAGTGTTAGGTGAAAGTTTAGGAATCAAACTTTTGCATAAAGATAAAGATATAGAATTATTACAAGTTAAGCATGTCTTGAATGTCTTGGTACTCGTCCTTTAGTTTCCTCAATGAATCAAACACAATAACGTTGCTTTGATCAATCATAATTATAAGGAGAATCTAGTGGAATCTGCGTACATAAATATTCATATTAGAACTAACTAATATTAATTAGGTAAGGAAAAGGAAAACGAAAATAGACGGTACCCACACTTACTTAAAGTTGTAAGGCTATAGTATGTATTGCTTGTAATTCTATTGCTCCAAGAATTTGTATATTCGGTTCAATGTATCCTTTGGCTGATCCCGAATCTGATCTTGGTTAATAAGCGTTGGGTCCATGAAGCTAACATTGAAGTACGATTCTTGGCGACACCTAGCTCTGAATTTGTATCCTACATAAAATGAAAGACAAAGTTAGTAGGGTGACACACACAAAATAATGATCTGAGCCAAAATTAACACCTAATAAACACACATTTACAGAACCCAGACGCTGATGAGGGAGACATCAAGGGTATCTTGATGGTACACTTCATAAATATCTCTGAATTTCAACCACAACAGTTTCTCACCTTCATCGAAAAAATCAATCGGTTTAACAAGAAGAGTGAACATGACCCTTTCCTTGGCTGACTGCTCCATGTACCACTGATGGAATTCATACATATTAGTTGAGACTTTCCGTACCAATTCAGGCCTGACTAGAGGCTTGCCTAACTCAAAGGGCCATTTAGGTACTACCTTTTCTGGAGGTGGCGGTTCAGCTCACCCTAGAACTTCAGCAAGCGAGAGACCTATGTCTTCCATAAACTCAATGACCTTGATTTGTTGTTCTAAAGGCATAGCTGCTATAGCTAGGGCGTCTTTATTTGCTTGCTGATCTTGTTGCCCGAGCTGGGGGACAGTACGATGACTCTCCTTATTTTTTCTTCCGATAAGACTTAACTAACGAACAATCGTAGTTCAATAGTAACATCTTCTTGACTTCTTTTTTCATGCCAATAAAAAACTTTAATTAAGCTGGATCTACTGGCTCAGACTCCATCTCCTTCGCTTTTCTTTCTACAATGATTTTTTCAAACGACTCCCTTACATATGCTTGCGATGCCTCCTCCAATTCCTCTGGAGTCATATCGCGTGCTAGCTTCTTAATAGGTTCAAACTTCTTTGTTTTCTTGCTTGGTTCTTTCACCTTTGGTTGCTTTGGCTTGGAAGACGGTGGTCAAGACTTCTTGAGAGGTGCTGCAGGTTCCTTGCTCGCACCAGACTTTAGTCCTGGCACTGCAGACGGTGATCGGGAGGGGTGTTTTGGTCATTATCGCTCGCACCTCCAGGATTCGATGGCGCTGGAGACGGTGATCAAGCAGGATGCGACGGTCCTGGTGGTAACGACGGTCCCAGTGGTGATGATAGTCCTGGAGGTGGATGTGCTGGAGATGATGGTCTTGAGTTCTGAGGGGATAGTGGCTGCGGGGGATCTATAGGAAGAAATGATGCCTCCTGGTCAAGGATAATGATGATGATGTAACGTTTGCACCATAGAATGATACCGTGAAGTGCATCTCCTAGTGTCCTTTCCCCGTCACCTCCTGGGAGGTCAAGCTTTAGGTCTTCACATTGACTATCACAAATCTGCTCTACCCCAACGCTGGAGTAGATAGGTGGAATCGCCATGCCATGGCTTGTTTGCCCTGGTAGGATTGGTAAAGCACTTCTGTACGCCACCTATACATATAGAAGAAACAAAGAAGTAATTAAACTCCCGAGGCATGGATCAATTGAGATAATTGTATAAATTATATATATGTATACCTTAATAGTGAGGTTGCCAAATGGTTTGTACAGCTCACATGAGGTGCGTTGAGTGATGTCATCCATAGGGTACCGTTGGTTGTTCTATGCAACCACGGGTAAGCTTGGCATGTTCTCATCGGGGACCCCTGTGGAAGCACAGCTATTTCGGCATTGAGAATGGCTAACGATGACATTGGGATCCGGCAGTGCTCCAGATTGGGCCATCTTAGTAACTGCTAGGTCCACTTGCCAATTAATTTTTTCCTGCATTCTTACATCTTGTCATGCACTTTAGCTTCTAACATGCTCCACCACCTCTCCTCTTGCTGTTCCTTTCTTCTCTTTTGGCTTCTGTATGTGTCGATGTCCCTACAGAAAGAAAACTTCCACGGAACCACCCCGAAGCCTCGGCAACGTCCTGGGTGTTCGAGATTCTAGAGCGCCAAAGTCAGCTCATCGTTCTCTCTATCAGGCTTGAACTTTCCCGCGTTAAAATCTTGAATGTTTTTGATAAGCCTGAGGGCCTTCTCACGTATTGTATCGTTGAAAATAAGTGCCCCATCCTTAGGGCTAAGGGTGCCTCCGTGAGCATAATACCAATTCTTGGATCGATCGGGCTAGTCAATTGTCGCTGGTATGATACCTCGATAGATTAGGTCTTGCTCCATCTTTCTCCATTTGGAAATTGCACTCTTGTAGCCACCTTGCCCTAGACAATGATGGTACTCCTTCTTCTGGGCATTGCCTGAGTTGACACGAACCTTGTGCACTATCTTCACTCCTCTGGTATTCTAGAAATGAGTTCCAGTGATCTCTTAAATCCATATTCTTCTTGAAGGTCTAAAATTGGGTTGCCATCTTCTTGAGCGTCCAGTCTTTCACAACATTTTCATCGATGTTGTCATCTTCTTGATATTGAAGAAGGATGGTGGAAATACCAACTCAAAGCTGACAAGACATTGTACCACATCATTCTGTAGCTTTAGTATCTTGGTTGGATCGATTGCCTTCTGCGAAATCGCATTGAGAAACACGCATAGTTTTATGAGCGCCAATCATACATTCTCTGGTAGAATACCTCTCAACACAACCAGAAGCAACTGGGTCATCAACATGTGACAGTCATGGGCCTTTAGATTTGTGAACTTCTTTTCTTTTTCATATTTATTATTCCCTTTATGTTCGAAGAGTACCCAGATGGAACCTTGATACTATTCATCCAGTCAAACATGGTATGCTTCTCTTCCTTGCTGAAAGTGTAACTGGCAGGACATAAGTAGTGTTGTCCTTTATCTCTCTTTTCCGGATGTAGGTCATCTTGTTGCTTCATATGTTTCACGTTCTATCGTGCTTCCAATGTATCTTTTGACTTCCCATAACAACACAGGAAGCCTAGCACGTTCACGTAAAGGTTCTTCGTCAGGTGCATCACATCTATTGCGTTGCGGATGTCTAGGATTTTCCAATAAGGTAGCTCCCAAAATATAGACTTCTTCTTCTACATCGGTGCACGTTCGTTATCATCGTTCAGAACAGGTTCTACCAAGACCCTTTCCAAGGGGGAGAATAAATGGATTAAAGTAGCTTCATCTTCAGGACTTAGTGTAGCTGGTCAGTAGTCACCGGTCTGACCGGTTAGAGGGACCGGTCTGACCGGTCTATCCTGTGGGCTGAGAGACGGTTCTGTAATGATTCATATGTGGACTTGATAACTTGTAATGTGTGCTACTATGTGTGTAGAACTTATTTATGCTCTTAAGTGACTTTGTGATAGTTTGATATGCATGTTATGGTTGATGATTGCTTTGTGTGTGTGCTGACTGGGCAAACCGGTTGACCGGTTTGACAGACCTGTCTCCAGCCTGGCCCTTGACAGCACACACGCTTATCTCTTGTTGAGTGTTCTTACATGTCATATGCATCACGAATTTTATATTATTACACATACTTGTTGCACCCCCACATATTCTGAGATATAGAGGAAGCTCCCGTGGTATTCATGTTTATGTGCATTTGGCATGTGAGGCCAAATTTTTGAAATTCCACTCAAAGCACATATTAAGGGGGAGCTTATGATATATCTAAGAATCTAAAAGTTCTTTATTGATATATTTGTAAGCTTTAATTGGGTTGTCATCAATCACCAAAAAGGCAGAGATTGAAAGTGCATCTAGGCCCCTAAGTGGGTTTTGGTGAATTGAATGACAAAATGATTAAAGAACTAACTTGTTTGCTTGAGATTGTGAGCATGGTTTTATTCTCATATTTATGATGTGATATTGTCTCATAAGTTGAATATGTATTATATGGATTACAGTAAAGAAAAGTAAGCAAGTATGTGATCCCATGATGAAATTACATGATCATTGACAAGTAAAGGGATCATTAAGAAAAGAATAGTGATATTATCAAATGGATATTGTAAGACTTCATTGCATATGATAAAAAGACATTAGCTTATGTGTTACATATTGGTCTTGTTCTTGGAAGCTTGTAATTCATAAGATATTATTTATCAATCAAGAACAAGCACTTGAAGAGGATTTCAAATGAGATTTCATTATTGATGTCAAAAGCAAAGCTAAACTCAAGGTGGCAAGAATAGGTGAAGAAATAAAGCAAGATACTAGAGTGAGGGACTAAGCAAGATTTGATCAAGAGACGGCTTGGACTATGTGCGTTTTGCTAAGGTGAAGTGGCTAGTATCCGCGGGGTTTCGAAGTATCATATCTAAGCCTTACCGAGGGAAGCAATGCAATGCATCTAATCTATTGTGATTGATAAAATGGAGTGACTTAAGGATTCAAGTATACCTTATCATGAATGAGGGAAAATCTTAAGTCAATAGCTCAATATGGATGTGCTCAAGATGATAGCTATGTTGAGAGCCCTCAAATGACTATTGATCAAAGTATGGCATGGATGAATACTTACAAGCTCAAGTAGATGATATAGTGTCTATATTTATTTTTGAGTATAGGTATGTCGTACTATCAAGAGGGATGCAAGATTAGCTAATTGACAAGACCAAAAGTGCTCTTAGTTGACCTATGTCAAATTCTCCTTAAGAAAACCCTTGAGTGAGCTATCTATCGTAGCTCAGCTAACAATGGTCGATTCAACCAGTGGGTGGACCAAGAGTGAGTGTTTAAGAGTTATTGGGCTAACTCAGTCAAACCGGTCTGACTGGTTTGGCAGACCGGTCTGACAGGTCTAAGGGCAATGCCTAGGTTTTGAAACTAGACCGGTCTGACCGGTCTAGCAATTGGTCTGACTGGTTTGATCAGCTCTAACGGCTAGTTTCTGGTTTGTGGGGGTATATATACCCCTTGGCTCCCTCCTTGTTGGGCTGCTGGTTACACATGACCTTGACATCATCTAGTGACCAGAAAAGCTCTCCCCAATGTCTCTTTGTGAGAATTGAGTGATTTTTGAGAAATCTTTGAGTTGGGTTGAGAGAGTGATCTTGTGTGAGCATTAGTGAGTTGAAAAGAGCAATCGATAACTTGAGCACTTGTGGTTCGCGTCGAGAAAGCCTTTGAAGCATTTGTTACTCTTGGAGGTGTGCCTCCTAGACGGCTAGGCGTTGTCGGCTATCTCCCATGGTATGGTGAGCAACGGCAAGTTTGTGAGGGCTACAATCTTGCCTCTGCAAGGAAAAAAATCATCCAGTGGAGACGAGGAAAGTGGTTGAAAGAGATCCGGCTTGTTGGAAGGGAGTTGAAATGGACTCGTATTCCAATAGGCTCCTCAATGGAGATGTAGTATTCATTGCGGTGAATCTAAACTTCGGATAAACAAATCCTTGTGGCTACATTTGGTTTGCTTCACTTGTTGATTTCTAGCAATTTACTTGTGCTTCCACTTCGATCTACTTAGGTGTGCTTGTCTTGTGTGCAAGGACTACTTTGCCCTGTTGGAAATCATCTACAGAAGCCACTCTCCAAGTTTGGTTGGTGCTAGAAGTCAAGGAGGGACTCGAGCAGCACTTGGTGTGCCACTCTGCCTGGATCGGTCTGACTGGTCTGGTGAACCGGTATGACCGGTTTGGCCTGAGCAATGCTGCTGAGTGGGTTGAAGTTTTATAAATTGGTCAACTCGCCTATTCACCCTCCTCTAGGTGACATATCGGTCCTTTTCAAGGGCATGGCAGAGTAAGGAGCGGTGGTGGGGCAAGGTGCGGTGGAGGCAAGAAGGGAGGGCGCGATGAGGCGGTGGAGCATCGGTAGGGCGTGACAGAGCATGGAGCAGCGGAGCTCCAGCGGGAGGGCTCGGCAGTGGAGCGTTGGCAGGCTTGGCAGAGCAAGAAGTGCGTGGATCTTGGAGTAGCGGCCACCTTTCCCTCAGATTCAGCGGCGGCGGCAACCAGCGGGCTGAGGAGCGGCGGTGGCAGAACCAGCGGTGGTGGCTGAGCAGCGTAAGTACGCCACCTCCCTCCCTCCCTCCCTCCCTCCCTCTCTCTCTCTATCTGGTACGGGGCTCAGGTGTTGTGCGGCCGGGGCTTCGGGGCTCGGGCGAACGGCGATGGGATGCGGCCTGGGCTCCGACGCTTTGGCGGACGGTGGCGGGGTGTGGCCAAGGCTCCAGTGCTCTGGCGGACAGTGGTGGGGTGGGGCCGGGGCTATGGTGCTTGGGCAGACGGCGGCGGGGTGTGGCTGGGGCTCCGGCGCTGTGGCGAACGGTGGCGCGGTGCGGCTGGGGTACGACCAAGGCCCCAATCGACGGATTTCTTTTTTTATTTTTTTAATACTCCTTTAGTACCAGTTATTTGACCCAGTACTAAAGGTTCCCCTTTAGTAACGAAGGAGCAATACCGATTGCACAACCGATACTAAGGTGGAACCAATACAGAATGCGCTTTCCCCAGCAGCGATATCGCATAATTGTGTGACATCTAGTTTGGCACCCTCAAGATTTAGATTAAGCTCTGCCACTTATTTTGAAGAATAATTGTCTAACGAGAGGGGAAGACTATTACAATCACAATAAACTTATTTTACTACAACATTAGGAGTATGGTAGAAATCAACTGAGAATACCATTCAGTTTTTTTTCTTTTTAAGAAAAATTATTATTCAGATTGGGAGTTGAAATCATGTATTCAAACTGCATGACAGTGATTCAAGCCCTTTTAAGTGTGCATCATTGGTTGGCATTCTCCTTTCGAGCTTATGGTGGAAGCGGAACAAAAGATATCCTTCCATTGAAAAAGGAGTCAATTCCCTCAGTGCCATAAAAATTTACATGAATTCCTTCACTGCCATAAATTTTCTCGAAACTCCTTCAGTACCATTGAAATTTAGACTTATCTCCTCATTACCATTCTGTCCATAATTCCATCCATGTGGTGTTAAGTGTGCTCGCCTACCTGTTGGTGCCCCTCCCAATCTCCTTTCTCTTCTCTCCCCCACTTTTCTCTCTCTTACTCACGGAGCTTCCTTTTCTTCTTCGATGAGGGCATGAGGACATCGGAGGAGGGAGCTTGTGATGGGAAGGCCCTGGCATGGCTGTAGATGTGGATGTTGTTGGCAAGGGACTCGGGGGATGGAGTGGTTCACGGACGCGTTCCAGCCCAGCGCGCGCTCGTGTGGTGTGCTCGCATTGACTGCTCCTATTGCGGCGGCTACACGGCCGTGCAGACAAGCGCCACGGTGACGGCAGCTAGTGCCAGGAGCAGCACGAGCACACCCATTCTTTCTAGGTCGCGCCACGACAGTGGCGTGCGGCAAACGGGCAGGAGTGGAACACGCCACTATGGGCCTCGATGGACCCGCGCGCTGCTGATGCACGTCGAGGCATTGCGCCATGGTGTGGTAGGAAGAGCAGCGAGTGGAGCAAGATGGGCTGGGACAAGATGACTTTTCATTGGCTTATGTGGGCTGAGCTACCGCTGCCATGCGCACTGCTGGTGAAATGGACCTGAATTCCCATTTCTGAGAATTTAAACCTACGCATCTCCGTGGTAGTCTTAGGAAGGCTACCACGTGCGAATCCCTATCTTAGGTAGTACAAATCCATACCAACACAAAAATATGGAGCAACAACAGAGTACAAATATCATAAGTAACGAGTACATCTCTTCGACACATGCTAGTACAAGTCCATCAGGACTGAATCATAAACAGTAAAACATCTACGCAGCGAAAACATAAACTATGGTGAACTCCATCTCCAAAGGTGGCTCGAGTGAAGGACCATCCCTAGTCTTCCCATCTGTTGTACAGCTGTACCCACATGGATGGAGCCTAAACGGTAGCGATCCGTCCAAACCCCACCTAATAGCCGGAGCCCTAGTAGGTGGATAGCCCTCTCCTGTTTCCTTGAGTCTGGAACTATCCTCAACTGTAGGGTACACTGTCACCAGTGAGGACCTCGAAGCTGTGAAACCTACCCACACCGGGGTGCAGTTTGGTTAGAGCAGGCCAACGCCTCGAACTCCTTACACGATCCTCTAATCCACGTACAGGCTGAGCACTATCCACCACTAGTCTCGGATAGAAGGCCCATAACGTAAGCGAGCGGTATGTATGAAAATAGATGCTGTGATTGGTGGTAAACTGACTCGGTCCTTAAGCGGCTGAGAGCAAGCTGTAACGATTGAGCTCTCGAATGAACATCGTTAAGATCAGCAAGATCATTAGAGTCTTATTGAGCTGATGAATTAGTAGCTTTGACAGCAAAAAGACCACAATGACCTTAAGGAGTTAAACTGCTGTTTACATTCTAAACCACATTTTTGCACAACAACTTTAAGTTTCACCAACAAGAAAGTTGTCCAACTGGTTAAATACCAGCAACCTTGGTTCTCAAATTTTGTTTTTCCTTAGCCAGCCAGAGCTCTAAATCTGTGAGACAAGTTCAACCTTGGAGCCTTTTTACTCCAATCCGTTGTGATCTTGATCTAATTTCTTTGGCAAAGTTGTGCACGAGTTCAAGGTCAGAAACTTGTTAAAGGGTTCAATTGCTGCATGATTCAAATTTTTGGAGAAGAGTTGCAAAGCAAGTAACTGCTCTGTCCTCTTCGCGCCCCGAACCAGAGCACCCTGTGCGATGTCGCCACATGGCACGCCACCACCAGCAGCTCGCCGGCAACCAACCCGCAGCCGTGATGCGACGGGACAACGCTAGCACTGCCCAATCATGCCAGCAGGCCATCCCTCCTCTCGGTTCCAAATCCCCGTCGCCCAATCCCGCTCCAGCTCTCCCCTCGCCGCGAACGCCACACCGCCGAAGCTCACCGGCGTATGCCTTCGCCCAATAACCAGCGTGACGCGACCACACGCGCGCGCAGACCTAGCAAATCCATGTGCCCAGCAAACTCGCTTTGCCCCAGCCCCCAAATCCTTGCTGCCCAACCAGGGCAAGATTGCGTCCGAGCTCGCCAATTGAGGCGCCGACCAATCGCTGCCGCGACAGAGCACTTCCTTCTCCCTCGATTTTATCCTCTCGCCCACTCGAGCTCGTTTCCTTCCTCTAAACACTTCCGCGCATCTATAAAAAGGTACCAAAGCCTCTTACCAGAGTTCCCTTCACCACCACCGCCATTGCCGCACTACCTACTCTGTTTTTCTCCACCTCACTCACCGCCGCACTTGGAGCTGCCACTCCGGCAAGCCCCGCGCAACGACTCCTTCACCGTCAGCTTCGCCTTGGTCACCTAGAGCTCGCCGACCTTCTCAAGGAGCCTCTGAGGCCCCTGTCTCATCGGATCGCCGCCGCCAGTTTCCGCGATGCTGACCCGAGCTGCCGTTGTTCCTCGTTCCGCCTCAGCTTGTTTCTTCCCGACCTCGAGATCTCGTCAGTAGGAATGGAGGTGAGCTGTCGACCCCCTTTCCAACTCTTCCTGACCCTGAATCGTCTGCGAAGGCGACCGAACCTTGTTCGCCTCGCCCGAGTGCTGTCCGCCTCTCCCGAGTGCTGTCTGCCTCGCCCGAGGGCTCGGTTGTCTCTTTTCTTTTGACTGAGGGTATCTGTGTTAAATTTTGAGGACTTCTCTGTGTCAAATCTGAGGATCCTGGTACAGTTATTCCTTAAGTCTAAGGGTCAGATCGTAAGTTTTCCCTGATCCGACTCTTTTAAATCGAATTAAATCGACAGAAACTTGGAAATTACATCTTAAATCGAGGAAAAATTAAAAAAATGTGAAATCACTTTGGTTGGAATCCTCGTTCTGAGTAGAATCCATTACAGTAGGCTTCGCACCTTTTCCTGTAGTTTTGCTATAGTTTTGGGTTTAAATCCTTGCAAATACTGTTGAAATCACCGTCTAAGTGTCTTATCCTTGCATTGCATCTCGTGTAGAAGTGAGCGTTGCCGACGGCACCTACGAGCTGCATCAAGTGCTTGACGAGGACCCTGCTGCAGAGCTACTCCAAGCCGGAGCAGAGCCCGTTGCTGAACCTGCCAAAGGCCCTCAAGCTAACTTAGCGTGTGAAGGCAAGCCCCAGAGCATAACCCGATTTTTCTAAACTTGTGCATGCTTTCTGTTGTTAATGTTTGTGCATTTATGTTTACAGGAGTTGTTTGGAAACTCTAGTTGCATGATCCTAGGTTCCTTTGTTCTGAATACTAGTATGACAGGATCTCCAGTAGCTGCTTTGCTAAATAGGACTCGGTAAAAGTCGAGTGATTTCCTGTCACTCGCGAGTTATAAGAGTTGCTTGTTTTCTTTTTGCAACAACTATAAGGACGATGGATGGGGCAGGGCCTTGTGTATTGTTTTGGTGGTCGGTGGATTGCCCCGTCTGTCTAAATGAATTTGACTAAGGTTGAGATGTGCTAGTGTTCGTGATCAAGTGTTTGAGTAGTACTAATCTCATACCTAGTGTGGAATGGGGAAGCCTAGTACCTGATTGAACCGGCAAGTGGCTTATACCCCTGCTATGCTTGGAACGTAGTTCCCATGGTTCATCATGTGGGTGCAAGTGCGATCACAGTACAGTAGAGACCGGGATTGTGGAGCATTGCATGCTAAAGGCAGTTGGACATAACACGCGCCTAGGAATTGATGGGGACGGTGGACAAGTGAAGCTATCCTTTGTGGTGAGCGGATGTCGTGGGATTATTTCCAATATGCATGGTTAAAACTCGGATCGATTCGTCTGCCTCTCACAGCTTGAGACTACTTGATCACTATGCTACACTGAGTATGAAGAGGACATGCTGATGATGTTAATGCTGATGTTTTCTATTAATTGTTTGTATAACCATGCTTGTTCAGTATGAGTTGCAAATGTAGAATGGTTAATGAACTAGAACTCATGGCTAAAATGTTGAAAGTAAGGATCCACCACTAGTCGCTTTTGGCAAAACAACCCCTCTGGCCAAACAGCCTGCATGTCTAGGTGTTGGTGGATTAGTACCACCGACGGGTAAGTCTTGTTGAGCGTAGTCGCTCAGCCTTGTTGTGGCTTACCTTTTCAGGTTTTCTTGTGGAAGAAGGTACCGCTTAGCCCTCCCAGCTCCCTTCGGGATGGACGGTCGAGTGGGCTCCCTCCTCGAACGGTGAGGATGGAGGTTACTGATGTCGTGATCGGCTTCATCACGGTGTCGGGCGTCGACGTTTAGTTACCGTTGTTTATTTCCGCTGCTGAACACTTTGCAAACTTGTGTTGAATTTCGAACTCTTTTGTTGTAATAAAATTATGCACTTGTTAAAAGAATGGATTGTTGTAATCTCTGCAACCGCTCACTCTCGGGTGAGTTCACTTTCGCGATCCTGCAGCGTGGTTTCATCGGAAAGAATCTGACAAATGACCAAATTGGCTTGATTAAGGTGCACGATCGCGTGTCAGGTGACTTAAGTGTGCTTTAGCCGAATTAATTTGGACGGTTCTGCCACACGAGCACTCTACTCCACAAGTATGTGCCAAAGTACCTGCAACGTACAAGTACGCCACCTGCTCCTCAGTAACAAACAAGGTACCCGCCAAGGTACGAGGTATAGAGAGAGTCTAGAATGCTCTCTCCTGTCAAGGCACTCCTTAGTACCAACCATGGCTCGCTCCCGCCAAAACACATCAAGGAGTCACACTCACGCAAAACACACGCGAGAGAGTTCAAGGAATCCCATTACCAAAACTATGGCATATGCCCAACCATAACTCAAAAGCATATATATGGATATATGTGTGGTGCACTAGCTAGAGGTCTGTAACTACTCCACAAAAATAGATAACAAGGAAAATAAGATAAACAATTATCAAGGTATGGCTAAAAACATTGGCTATGGAATCCATCATCATCAAGCATCATAAATAAAGCACTAGCAACTAAGCATGCATAGGATCTATATGATTGGGAGTGACATGACACCTTGTCTGTAGTCGTTTGGATCTTCCTCGGCGTAGTCGGGATCTTGAGGGTCTTCCGGGTCATAGCTCGGGTCTAAATAGAACGAGATACGGCGTAAAGTAAATTAAACGGTAGTACATCTAGGCACAAACTCCAAGAAAACCAAATCTATAAGATTCAAATAACACCAAGCTAGCTACAAATAGCACGGGCTCGGAATTTACGAATTTAATGCAACTGGTTTCATATTTTCCGAAGTTAAAATGAATTAGCTATGAATTTTAAAATATTAACGGATTTATTTAATTATTTAAATGATTTCAGGAAATATTTTATTAAAGGTGACACATGTCAGCTCCTAGTTGTACCACGTGGCAGCACGGGATTGCGCCACATGTCTACTGACGTCAGCGTTGACCCGGTCAACGATCAACTAGGCCCCACCGGTCAGCCGATGGGCCCCACAGGTCAGTTAGTGGGTCCCACTAGTGGGAAACCATGTGCCACTTTTTCCTACATGGCCTTGCCACGTGGTGCGTACGCGGCAACCTCGCAGCACACGATGGTGGTGCGGTGTCGCGTGGTGTAGGCGATGGTGATCGCGCCCACAACATCGCGGCGCGACACGTGTTAGCGCGCGGTGGCTAGCGAGGGCGAGCTCGGCGTGGCGCGCGTGCGTGGGCGCGTGGCAGCCAGGCCAGCACTTGGCCCCAGCCTGGCGCCCGTAGGCGCGTGGCGCGGCGCGGCGCGAAGCTCGCACGGGCACACGGTCACGGGGTCGCTCCTGACCGCGGCGGCGCACGGGGCCCCGGTATCCCGACCCGCGGCAGTCGGCGGCAAGGCGAGCAGGGGCGTGCACCTGCAAGCGGCTCGAAGGCTGGGAAGAAAGGCAAGGTAGCAAGAGAAAGGATAGGGGGCGACGAAGCTCACAGTGGGGAGAGGAAGAAGAGGCGGATGGTGGCAGGTGGCTTCCCCACGGGCTCAGCTCCCTCCGATGCGGGCTTCCTCCTCCTTCTCTTCCCTTCTCTTCTCTTCTTCCCTCCCCCTCCTTCTTCTTCCCTTCTCTCTTCCGTTCTCCTCATCCTTCCTTCTCCCTCTTCTCCCTTATCGAGTGGCTACAGCGGGGACAACCTCGGGTGGCTTGAGATGGTAAGGAGGGGCACGTCGAGGGGTCCTATTTATAGCAGTGAGGAGCGGCTAAGATTTAGAGGGCGCGGTGCTGGCGCTAGGGTTTCGAGGGCGGGGCGCCAGCGGTTGAACGGCCGGGATGTGGTGGCGGTGCGGCGCGGGTGCCGAGGCGTGCATCTGAAGCCACCAGCACAAAAGCAGAAGAGCGGGGTAGGTCACGGGCACGCACTCCTGCGCAGGAGTGCGTGCTAGCGCGGACGGTGCGGCACGGCTGTCCCATCTGGCACGCACGCCCGGCGCGCGTGCGTGTACGGCCGGAGGAAGAAGATGAACGAGAGCGGCTGACGAGCAGGCCCGACGCGTCGGCGAGAGAGAAGAGGGTGAGGGGTGTGGTGCAGTTAGGGGGGTGGGCCGGCTGGTTGGGTCGGAGCGGCCTGTTGGGCTGCGCGTGGCAGAGGGTGGCTGACGGGCCAGGTCGACTGGCTGGGCCGAACCGAAGGCGGGTAAGGGGGAAGCGTTAGCGGGTGAGGACTGTGGGCTGAGCCGGCCTGGTAGTTAGATAGGTTAGATAGGTTTTATTCTTTTATTTAGATATAGGTTTAGATTTATATTTAGTTTGAATTTTGAATTAGATTCAAAATTCAAACACACACAAACATGAAATGAAATAGAATCCAAAACGATCCGAATCACATCAGCACAAGTTTTGAAATGGAATTTGGATAAGAAGAGAATTTATCTTCCATTTTTAAACAAGCACACAATTCAAACAAAAAGTTTTAAATTTTTGAAAATTACACTCAAATTACTATTACAATTTTTGAAATATTACAGCTGGGGGCCCGTGAAGGAGATGAGAAGCTCCGACGCCGTCGGACTCGCTCATGGCGAAGGAGATCCACGCATGGGCGGGCCACGGCGGGGGCCGGCCAGTGGAGGACCTCAGGGAGCATGGGAGGTGGAGCCCCAAGCATCTATTTGGTGCAATACGCATTCATGCTATCAAATCGCTACTACCACAAAAACGGTTTCCAGAGGCAGTTGAAACAGCATTTGTATGGGCAGGCGCGCTACCCGCTCATGGCTTTCGCAGCTAGAAATAGATGTTTGGAGGAGTAAGTTAACAGTCCGCCCTTGTAAATAATTTCTAGGGATGGGTGAGGGGATGACCCGCCCCTAGAAACCCCATTTGCAGGGGCGGGCGATAGGGTGAGCCGCGCCGACTGCTCCTACTGCGGTGGCTACGCGGCCGTGCAGACAAGCACCATGGTGACGGTGGCCAGCGCCAAGAGTAGCATGGGCGCGCCCATTCTTTCTAGGTCACGCCACGAAGGTGGCGCGCGCCAAACGGGCGGGAGCGGGACACGCTACTATGGGCCTCAATGGACGCGCGTGCTGCTGATGCACGTCGAGGCATTGTGTCGTGGTGTGGTAGGGAGAGCAATGAGCGGAGGAAGATGGGCTGGGATGAGACGAGTTTTCTTTGGCTTTATGCATGGTTGAGTTGTCACTGCCATGCACGCTGCTGGGGCCTGCGAAGGAGCCGAGAAGCTCCGGCGCCGTAAGACTCGGGGATAGCGAAGGAGCTCCACGCATGAGCGGGCCACGGTGGAGGCCAGCCGGTGGAGGACCTCCGGGAGCATAGGAGGTGGAGCCCCAAGCATCCGTTGGGTGCAATACGCGTTCATACTGTCAAATCAGTACTACCACAAAAACGGTTTCCACGGGCGGTTGAAACAGCATTTGCAGGGGTGGGCGCGCTACCTGCTCATGGCTTTCGTAGCTAGAAATAACTGTTTGTAGGAGTGGGTTAACAGTCCGCCCTTGTAAACAATTTCTAGGGATGGGTAAGGGTGTGACCCGCCCCTAGAAACCCCATTTGCAGGGGCGGGTCACCCCATCACCCGCCCTAGTAATTGATTAAAAAAGTAAAAAACATTAAAAAAAGGAAAAAAGGGAAAAAATAAAAGAAAATGGGAAAAAGTTCGAGCGCTCGCCACTGGGGCCGGAGCCACCCCTGTCAACCGACCTCGCCTGGGCCGTGCCGGCTGGCCCCGCTGTGGAGCTGGAGCCGCCCGCGCTGCCAGGTTCGCTACCAGGGTTGAGCCGGCCGGCCACACGCGCCGCTAGGGGCCGGCGGCTCACTCCCACGGGGTCACGCCGGCTGCCTCCACCTCCGCTGCTAGGGTCGAGGCCGAGGTGGCCACGCTGGGAGAGAGATGAGAGGTGGAAGAGAAGAGAGAGAGAGAGGTAGGAGATAAGGTTGAGTGGTTGATAGGGAAGGGTTGGAGGAGAGTTCGGCCAATAGGCTCGGTTTCGGAGTTGTGGATCGATGATATAACATATTTTTGGACTAATAAACAATCTCGAATGAAAACGTTGTCAGCTACAAAGTTTAAAATCTCATCGAGCTCTTCAATTTTGATATAAAGTTTGTATTCATCCGAGATCGTATGCAAAAGTTTGTATTAAAAAAATATAACCTTTAAACTTAATCTTTCCCACCTTAGCATCAAATAAAAACTTGTATGTTTGTGACCAATAAATGATCTCAAATGAAAAACTTGTCAACTGTAAAGGTTTAGATCTCGTTGAGCTCTACCACTTTGATATAGAGCTTTTTTACATCGGAGGTCATTTGAAAAAATTTAAAATTCGAGATTTCAAAATTAGAGAGCTTAAAATGACTTTGTGAACTACTAGATGATTTCAAATGAAAAGGTTGTCAACTATAAAATTTTAGATCCGATATAAATCTACAACTTTGATACAAAGTTTGTAATCATCCAAGGTCGTATGAAAAATTTGTATTCAAAAATACATCCTATAAACTTAATCCTTCCAATCCATAACATCAAAATGAAAAACTCGTATGTTTGTGACCACATATACATATACTCACATACTCATGCATATACTCATATGTATTTAGATCTCATTGAGAGTTACACTTTTATATAGAGCTTCTTCTCGATATCCAAAGTCATTTGAAAATTTTAAAAAATGTATATTTCAAAACTAGAGAATTTATAATAACATTTTGAAGTATTGAATAATTTTAAATTAAAAACTTATCAACGTCAAAGTTTTAGGTCTCGTCAAACTCTACAAGATTGATGTAGAGAGCTTATCTATAGCCGAAGTCATTTGAAAATTCAAAATTTTAGATTTCAACACTAGAGAAGTTATAATAATATTTTGAAGTACTAAACAATTTCAAATGAAAACTTTTCAACTACAAAGTTTTAGATCTCGTCGAGCTATACAATTTTGATATAAAATTTGTCTTCATCCGAGATCATATAAAAAAGTTACGGATTTATTTTGACATGACCATTTCTAGGTGCGGGTCATGCCATCACCCACCCCTGAAAAAGAGTTTTTAGGGGTGGGTCATGGGGCGACTTGCCCCTGGAAAAGGATTTGCAGGGGTGAACCATGGGGCGACCCCAGGGGCGGCTGAAAAGAGCATTTCCGTGAATGGGTGACGGCCCCTGGAAATAGGCCCCCATTTGTAGGGGTGGGTCGCCCCGTGGTCCACCCCTACAAATGCTTCTCCAGGGACTGGGCAAATGATATAGTAGCACCTCTCCTTTTGTATGAGCGGGTGCAATTTCGCCCGCTCCTAGAAAAAATGGAACGCCCCTACAAATCGTTTTTGTAGTAGTGCGCAAGAGTCAAGATTCCAATAAAATTGAGAGCACATAGGGTAAGAGGAGGTCATGGACGATCGATTCTGCTAGTCCTTGGTGCAAGTTATTGACTGGTGGTGAATTATTTAGCCAGCGGCGCTGCTGAGCAAGCCGAGAGAACGCGAGGATGATGGGTCGACGGCGTTTTGTGCCTGCGTGGTGAGTAATAAGAGAGAAAAATGGGGGAGAGAAGAGAAAGGAGATTGAGAGGGGCACCGACAGGTGGGCCCCTGATTTAGAAGGGGTAAAATGGTTTTTTTCCAAGCACACTTAATACCTCATGGATGGAACTATAGATGGAATGGCACCTGAGGGGATAAATCTAAATTTTAATGGCACTGAAGAAATTTTGAGAAAATCAATAGCAATGAGGGAACGGGTAAATTTCTGTGACACTGATGGAATTGACTCATGAGAAAGACTGTAGACCAATTTCTAGAGCTCAAATGGCTAAAATGGGCTGAACTGAATCTGGTCTATTTCATTATGCTTTTTACATGTTGGCTGTCAGTGTTTTAGACCGGCAACCCACCTAGGGGGTACCCTAGGTGGTCTTTTATGCGGTAAGGGCCGTCGAGAATCAAGGAGTCAATGGTGACGCAAGGAACACGATTTAGACAGGTTTGGGGCGCTAGATCGCGTAATACCCTATGTCCTGTGAGTTGGTTGTATTGAACTTGGATGAGTTGAAGGAGTTGTCTTTGAGGGGGTCCCTGCCTACCCTTATATACTCGGGAGGGCAGGGTTACAAGTTTGAATCCTAGTCGGGTACGATTACAGAGAACTACTCGGTGTAGACCGAGTAGTTTCTATATGCACACCTAACTAGTCCGAGTGGGATACGCTTCTTATCGCGTAGCCCCCTAGTCTTGATTGTGTCCGAGTACGCCCCTTAGTGGGCCGCACAAGGTCTACTCGTGGGCCTGGGATGTATGCCCGACAAGCCCCCGAGTACTTTGTAGTTGAGCATCACAGTTCCGAGTACTTTGAGACCACCATCCGAGTAGTTTCTCAGTAGTGGTGTAGTGTCTAAGTACTCGAGTACTGTCGCGCGGCTGGAAGGTACTCTTCTTTTCCTTCGAGTTGCTTCTGTTCTGAGAAATTATATGGTAGTGCGATGACAATCGCACCCCATATGGAGTAGCCCCCAAGCCTTAGTTTGAGTCGAAGAGTCAGGCTTAGGGTCAAATCCGCTTTCTGGCTTTTTCTCTCTAGTAGTCTGGAAAAGAAAACTTTGTCCAGCGGGTACGGTATCCGCAGCCTCCGAGTACTTAGGCGATTTTTTGTTGTCGATGAAGTGGTCAAACCCTTTGATTTGAGTAGCCATTGGATATTATGGCAATAAATCTGGTTTTTATTTGACCGTTGCGTAACAGACGCTTGGAATCCGGAGGTGATGGAGATATAACAGGAGAGCCCCCTTATGGTTAGGGTTACGTTTCTTTTTAGCAGATTTGTTTTGTCCCTTCTCCCCTTTTTTTCCTGTTCCTCGTCGCGTAGTCGCAATTTTCCAGTGCCGCCACCACCACTGCTGCTTTGCTTTTTGAGAGAGATCAGAGGTTGACTCCTCTCTTCTTTGCTGCCTCCGAGATCGTCTGATGCGCACCAAGAAGATGGGGAAGAAACCCGAGAAAACTCAAGGCCAGGCTGCGGCGGCGGGTAAGTTGAGATCTAAATCCAAGAAGGGGAAGGAGCTAGTGCTGCCGGCGCCGAAGGTTGCTCCGACGAACCAGACTGCGCCGCCACCGCCTGGGATCACATGGCAGAATTCTGTGATGAGGGAGGCGGTTGTTCAGGCGCTGGTTGATGCCAAGATTCTCCAGCCAAAGTAGGTACTCGAGTGGAGGCCTGCTTTTAGTAATCCGTGACAGTTCGAGGAGCATCCGAATGAGACTGTTATGCTTGCACACTTTGTCAAGAGAGGACTGGCGGTGTCTACTTCCGACTTCTTCAGAGGTATTCTCGAGTACTATAAACTCCAGTTGGTGCACTTGAACCCCAATGGTGTACTCCATATCTCTATCTTTGTACATTTGTGTGAAGTATACCTGGGTGTCCCTTCTAGTCTTGAGTTGTTTAGGAAGCTGTTTCGCTGTAAGCCATAGCCTAGCACGATTAGGACGGAGGTTTTTGGAGGTGCCAGGTTCCAGCTTAGGAACTCGGGCGCTTATCTTGACTACAATCTGACTGACTCGCATGGTGACTGGAAAAGGAGGTGGTTTTATATTGGGAATCATAACCCTCGTTTGCTAGTGGTTACTGGTCATGCCCCGAAGCATGCGGAGAATTGGGTGAGCGAGTCTGAAGATACTCCTGAGATTGATAACTTGTTGAGTCATATTGCCGAGTTGAAGTCGCTGGGATTGACTGGTATTAATGTAGCTGCCAGTTTTCTTAAGAGGAGAGTTCAACCTTTGCAGCAGTGGGCTCATTCGGGTTCGGAGTATTCGGGATTTAATGATCCGTCATGTATGTCTTCTGATGATATATCTGATGATGACGTGGAGGCACTGCTAGCAAAGTTCTTCAGGAATTATCAGGGAGTACCGGTTACTCCTGGAGCCCTTCGCCAATTTGATGCTTGGTATGGGCCACAAGAGGTATGTTCTTTTGCTTGACTTGTATTTTTCGAGATGTTGGGACATTTTTGAGTAACAACTCGTTTGCAGTCTTGGGTTCTCTTCGGCTATCTAGCGCATTCTGAGGAGGAGTTAGTTGTTGTAGAATCAGAAGATGAGCCTTCTCCTCCTGCGAAAAAACATCGAGTAGTTCGGAAGAGGCCTGCTGTGAATCTGCTTCAACCTCGAGTTTGACTTCTTAGAGGTCACAGAGGACCAAGGTATGTAGTCGTGCATTCATTGGTAACTTTTGGTAGAGTTATCCTGTAATCCTATGATGATTTTAGTTGCTTGAGAAGGTTGTCAACGCGACCCTTGGTGGTGATGAGGCTACTTCTGATGAGGTAGTCGCGACCGCCAAGGATGATGTTGGTGTTACGTCTGTTGAAGAATTGCCGGTGGGGGTGCCGCTAGCAGATTCTGGAGCAGCCCCCGAGCTAGCAGTCTCGACCCCATCGGCTACCGAGTTGCCGGTCCCTGACCAGGCAGTTTTAGGTTTGCCTGCTGGGGTGGGGGATGTTGCGAAGGCGGAATCGCCAGTGATTGCCGCTGGCTCTTTGTTGTCCAATGTTATCGCTAGTGGTGAAAATTTTCTGACTATTTTTGTTAGTCTAAAATTGTTGTAGTCTTAACCTTGTCTTTGCAGGACTTGGCGAAAATATCGCACCTTCAACTGATCCTGTGGTGCCGAGTACTCGACCACCTGTTGCCGAGAAGAAACGCGTGCGATTGCCACCACAGTCATCTCGGTAAGTTTTTGAATCTTTCTTTGTAACGTATCCTCAAATTTTCTGAAAGGCGTGTGATGACTTTGTATTTTGATGCAGGGATGCGGAGGACACTATCCCTGTGGAGGTAGGAGTGGAGTCTTGTCCTTCGACTACTCTTTCTGCTCCCTTGGTTGATTTGTCCATTGATGATGTATCCGAGGTTGACACTAGTCGTCTTGGTGCCACCATGTCCATGCTTCAAGAAGTAATCCGCTCGGTGGAGGATCCTGCGGTTCCTTCGGGTTCTGGTGGTGTACCCTCCTCGACGTCTACTGGTGGTGTTCTGGCTTTAATTGATGTGGCTAAGGCCAATCAGGTAGGTGCACCAGGTATGTAGTCGGGATACTGGTGTTGTAGTCGTTGTATTGTGTTCTGAAATGACTAATGTGTGTCATTTCAGGTACAACCTTGGGTGCAGCTCCAGAGCCTCATGTTGTAAAGAGTGATGAAGGTCCAGTACTCGAGCTTCCGTCGGAGTTAGAGTTTTGGAGAGCTACCCAGAGCTTTCAGGTGTGTTATTTCTTTTGTCTGACTGTTTTTTGCTGGAAACTTGACAATTTGCTTTTATTTGCAAGATCTATATGACAGAGCTCAAAGGAATACTCGGGCCCTCCAGGAGTGAAATGACTCTGTGCAGTAGTTGGCACAATTGGAGCAAGAGTGCAGCCGTCTCACTGAATCCTTGAAGGTTCATGAGGATGCTGTGAAGTCCTTCGCCGTTGAGCGGAGGGATCACGAGGTTTTACAAGAGAAGTTGGAGAGCCGCTATAAGTCATTGAACAAGAAGTATCAAGGTGAGTACTTGCTATTCTTTGAGTATGTCCAACTGTACTCGGGGTTTTTGAACTTGTTGGTTTTTTTTGCAGATCTCAAGAGGAAAGAGGCTGTTGCGAGTAGCCAGCTCCTTGATTGGAGGAACACGCATGACCGAGTAGCTGACGAGGCTAATCGTCTTCGGGCATCACTAGCTGAAGCTCAGGCTGCATGCGAGCATCAGAGAGATAGGAAGAATTAGAACGGAGTTATGCTTGCTATGGCCATGGTAGTCTGTAGGGATCATGGCCGAACCATAGGAAGGCTTTGAGGTGAGCTCCAAGAGTTGACTGATGCCGCTCAAGGTTTTGTTAATACCATTGCTCCTCTTGAGGATGACGCAGAGCCCCGTTCACTAGTCGAGCGGTTAAAGACTGCTCCGGGTAAGGTTGCTGGCCTCTACAAGGCTGTTTGTTAACAAGTCCTTGCGGTGGTCCGCGGGCAAATTTGATGGCGGCTGGCGACGATGTTGCTCGGAACTGCAGGAAGGAAGCTTTTGCGCAATACTTAGGAGGCTGAGCCAATTGCTTCGAAAATGTCTGAGTTTGTATCTTTGGAGGAGCCTTAGGCTTGTGTAGCCTTGTAATCTGCCGAGTACTCGAGACAATGTTTTGAATTTTGTTTGAAATGAATGCTTGTCCATCCTTTGTCATTGGGAGCAATTCTGAGTGCTTATCGAGTAGTCGCGCGGTTGTCGAGTACTCTGTTCTTTTACTCTTGGAGGGGGGAGGGTTGCACGGGTGTACTGTACTCTTTTATCTTTTGTGGCGTGAATGCTTTCACATGAACGGAGTCAGAGAGCATCTTGACTCATTAGTGCTTTTGTTGTCATGAGCGAATAGTAACTCCCGAGTGGTTGGTAGTTGTGGCGCTCGGCTATAAATAGACTGCCATGGAGGTCAACCGGGATCAGGCTTGAGTAGCGATGGATTGCCTTCGGTTGCTGTTATTTGATTGTAGAGAGCCTTCAAAGAGTACTCCGGTGCTAGAAGATTCCTCGTAGATTAGAGCCACCTTCCCTCCACAGACTCTAGCGCTCGTAGGGATATCCGCGATGCTAGAAGAATCCTCGTAGGAGGGTTCGTCGTGTGCCTCATCTTGTAGCTCGTGATCCAGCTAACTCCATGCTGAAACTCGTGAGTGATGGGTGATGAGTGCCGCGGTCTTTATCCGGCTCTCTTAGAGGTGGAGGTGTGGCATGCAGTGTGGGACGGCTTGCCAAGGCTAGCAAGAGAGCAGCCTTGTTTTTTCTCCGTTATGCAGCACTCAGGATTCATCGTTGCCGCGGTCGAGGTAGCGGCAGTGCAGGAGTTCCTGGTGTTCTTTGGGAGGAGGACCTAGATATGGCTACATTTTGCGCAGCTTTCTTATGTGTGGGCCCTTCCCTTTGTAGTAGTCGGCAGGCCTGTGTGGCCTTGTGATATTGTAAAAGCCTGAGGCTTAAATGTAGACCGCCAGTAGGCAATTGCTTGTAGTCTTTGTTGTGCTGTTATGATGTATTTTGAGTACCCTTGCTCTATTATGAGTATGTAACTTCAAAATTGAATCAGTCTCGAGTAGAAAATTGCTTTGCCCTTTGAAGTTTTGGAACTTGTACTGAGGTTGGGGTGCCTGCTGACCTTTGGTAAAGTCTTGTGTGAAGAGTAGAGCACCTGTACTCGGTAGTCAGGGTGTCGGCTCCGAGTAGTTGGAATGAGTTTATTTTTGAGATGCTTGAGGCGAAGGCTCGAGTACGTTTGTCTACTATGGATAGTAGCAACACAGATGTTCTATATTCCAGGAATTTGGTACTTGTTCTCCTGAAAGGTCTTGTAGTCTATAAGATCCGGGTTCTGTGACCTTGGATACGATGTAGGGACTTGCCCATGGTGAATTGAGTTTATGCAACCCTGACGTGTCCTGGATTCTTTTGAGGACCATGTCGCCTAAGTTGAAGGATCGCTCCTTAACATTGCGGTTGTGGTATCGTCTTAACCCATCGAGGTATCTGGCTAACTGAACTAATGATGCGCATCTCGTTTCTTATAGACTGTCTAGATCCGTGTATCTTATTTCTTCTGACATTCCTTCGTCGTATTGTTCGACTGGAGGAGACTGCCACATGACGTCCGAGGGTAAGATAGCTTCTAAGCCATATACCAGAAAATAGGGGGAGAGCCCGGTAGTCTTGCATGGTTAGGTTCGTAGTCCCCACAGAGCATTAGGTAGTTCTTGAGCCATTTGCTCCTTTTGTATTGCCAATATCATGTAGCCTTTTCTTGAGAGCTTCGAGTATCATGCCGTTAGCACGCTCGACTTGTCCGTTGGCTCGTGGGTGAGCAACTGAGACATAGCGGACATCAATTCCACTATTCTCGCAGTACTCCCAGAAGTCATGATTGTTGAAGTTGGATCCTAGGTCTGTGATGATTCTATTTGGAAAACCGTAATGGTGTACAATTTCATCCAAGAAGTTGAGGACTCGGTCTGCCTTGGGGCAAGTGACTGGTTTCACCTCGATCCATTTGGTGAATTTGTTGATGGCCACGAATACTTGGTTGAAACCTCCTGGCGCAGTTGGCAATGGTCCTATCATGTCTAGCCGCGAAAGGCCATGTTGGAGGGATTGTGACTAGTTTGTAGGCAGGGACGTGTTGCTGTTTAGTGAAGAATTGACAGCCTTGGCATTTTCGGACTAACTGTTTTGCATCTGCCAAAGCCATGGGCTAGTAGAAACCTGCTCGGAAAGCCTTGCCTACTATCGTTCGTGAAGATGCCTGGTTGCCACATATTCCTTTGTGAATTTCTTCTAGGATTTTTTTGGCTATCTTCTCGGGTGACACACTTCATGAGCACCCCTGATGATGCACTTTTCCTGTAGAGCTTGTCTTCGACTAGAACGTAATTTTTTCCTCATCACGAAACTTGCTCAGCTTGATTTTTATCAGATAGTAACTTATGGTCTTTGATGTAGTCGATGAAGGGTGTCCTCCAGTCGACTTCTATCATCATGATTTCCCGAGTACCTTTTGTAGTCCTAACCACTGGTGGTGTAACTTGTTCTGGTATGTACGGTTTATGGAGTTCGTGTACAAAAATTCTTGCTGGAACTTCTGCACAAGTCGAGCCCATTTTTGATAATACGTCAACGGCTACGTTGTTTTCACGAATGACATGATGAAATTCCAAGCCTGAAAACTTATTTTCCAGTTTGCGGACTTCTTTGCAGTAGGCATCCATGTTGTCCTTGTTTCGACCCCACTCGTCGTTGACTTGGTTTATAACGACTAGTGAGTCGCCGTATATGAGTAGTCTTTTGATTCCGAGGGAGATTGCAAGATGAAGGCCGTGGAGCAATGCTTCGTACTCAGCTTCGTTGTTTGAGACTTCCCAAAAGATTTGTAGTACGTATTTGAGTTGGTCTCCTTTTGGGGAAATGAGGAGCACGCCTGCACCGGCTCCTTCGAGTTGAAGGGAACCGTCAAAGTACATTACCCAGTGTTCTGGCCTTTCGACTGGTGTTGGTACTTGGTTTTCTGTCTATTCAGCCATGAAGTTGACCAAAGCCTGAGATTTGATATCTGTCCTTGGTTTGAAGTCCAAGGATAAAGCTCCGAGCTCTACTGCCCATTTGGAAATTCTACCCGTGGCATCTCTGTTGTGGAGGATTTCGTCGAGCGGGAAGTCAATGATGACTGTAATGTTGTGCTCTTGAAAATAGTGTCGCAGCTTCCGTGAGGTGAGCAGAATCGCGTAGAGCAGTTTTTGTATTGGCAGGTACCGAGTTTTGGAGTCTTAGAGTACTTCACTGATGAAGTATACGGGTCATTGGAATTTGTAAACATGGCCTGGCTCAGACCGTTCGACTACTACTGCGGTGCTGATGATGTGAGTAGTAGCCGCTATGTATAGGAGCAAGTCCTCGTTTGAAGATGGAGCAGTGAGGATTGGTGGTTTTGACAAAAAATCTTTGAGTTGCATCAATGCTTTGTCTGCCTATTCTATCCATTTCAACTTGTCCTGTCGTTTGAGAAGCTTGAAAAATGGTAGTACTCGTTCTCTAAGTCTCGAGATAAATCGATTAAGGGGTGCCATGCAACCCGTGAGTTTCTGCACATCCTTGATGCTAGCCGGTGCGTGCATGTTTGTGATGGCAGATATTTTCTCTGGGTTGGCCTCAATGCCGCGATGGCTAATGATGAACCCGGGTAGTTTGCCGGAAGGTACTCCAAAAACGCATTTGGTAGGGTTAAGCTTCCATCGGAAAGCTCGTAGGCTTGAGAAGGTTTCCTCCAAATCGATGATTAGATCCTCCTTATTTCTTGTTTTGATGACTACATCGTCTACGTAAGCTTCTACGTTATGATGCAATTGCTTTTAGAAGCACATCTGTATAGCTCGTTGGTAAGTTGCCCCTACATTTTTTTTAATCCGAATGACATTGTTTTGTAGAAAAAGGCCCCAAATGGAGTGATGAAGGTTGTCTTAGCTTGATCTTCTTCTCTAAGGCTTATCTGATGATAACCCAAGTAACAGTCGAGAAAGCATAGCAAATCGCACCCAGCAGTAGATTCGACTACTTGGTCGATCCTGGGTAGTCTAAAGGGGTCTTTTGGACAATGTTTGTTGAGGTCCGTGTAATTGACACACATTCTCCATTCGTTGTTTTTCTTGTAAACGAGTACAGGATTGGCTAGCCAGTCAGGGTGAAAGACTTCTTTGATGAACCCTGCTGCGAGTAGTTTGGCTAGCTCTTTTTTGATTGCTTCTCGTCTATCTTGGGCGAACCTGCGGAGGCGTTGTCGCTTTGGAGTAGCTTTGGAGTCAACGTTTAGAGAGTGCTCAATCAGTTCCTTGGGCACACCAGGCATGTCAGCTGGTTTCTAGGCAAAAGTATCATGGTTAGCCCGAAGAAAACTGATGAGCGCGGTTTCTTATTTAGGGTCTAGCCCTGTTCCAATCAGAGCTGTCTTAGAAGAGTCGCCGGTCTGGAGATCAACTGTTTTGAAGTTTTTTTCATTTGTTGGCTTGACCTTTGCTGACCCTGACTTGTTTTCTGGTATTTCGAGTTCTATTGCGTGAAGTTTCTTTGAAGCTGCGAACACTTGTTGCATAGGGCTGGGTGCTTGAGAGGTTGCGGCAATCTCCACGGCTTCGGTGTCACACTCGTAGGATCACCGTAAATCTCCTCGTAGCGTTAGTTCTCCCTTGGGCTTTGGCATTTTGAGTACTAGGTAAACGTAGTGTGGTATAGCCATAAACTTAGCCAGAGTTGGTCTCCCGAGTATGGCGTGGTAAGATGTCTTGAAGTCGGCGACTTCAAATCTGATGTACTCGGTTCGGTAGTGTTCCTTAGTTCCGAAAGTAACTGGCAGGATGACTTGTCCTAGTGGTATGGCTGCGTTTCCTGGTACGATTCCGTAGAAGGGTGAGTCTGTTGGACTGAGCATGTCCGTGACATCAAGACACATTTTCCTTAGTGTTTTGGCGAAAATGACGATGAGTCCGCTTCCGCCTTTGATGAGTACTTTTGTCAGTTTTGAGCCTGCAACAACAGGATCGAGTTCTAGGGGAAATCGACCTGGTTCTGAGAATTTTGTCCATTGGTCCCTTCTGCTGAAAGTTATGGGTACCTCGGACCATTGAAGCGGTGTTGGATCTGTTGGTTCGATGGCCATGATTTCCCTAAGTACTAGTTTACTGGACCGCTTGGATGCGGTGCCTGGGATTCCACCAAAAATGATGTTGACTGTTTTGGAGGCGGTCTGGAAGTTGCCTTCTCCTTCTTCGTCGTTGTGGACCTTGTTTTTGCCTTTATCTTTTTTCTTGTTGTACTCCTCAGGAGGTGGTGGTGCGGGCAAATCTTGCATTACTCGGCGCATGCTGTAGCAGTCTATTGCTGAGTGTTTGCTAGTCGGATGCCATGGGCACTATTTTTTGAGTAGTTCGGTGAAGCTTGGCCCATCATCGTTTTTGCGGGGTCCCTTCTTCCCTGAGTTAGTCATGGAAGCAATGGTGTTGTCAGGTTTTCATTTGCGATTTTGATTACTCGAAAAGTTGTTTCAAGTATCGTTGTGTCGGTTTCTATCCTGGTCATGGTTGTTATTGTCGCGCCCGCGGTTGCGATGAGAGCCGAACTGTTCTCGCTCTTGTCTTCTTCGTCCACCCATTGTTGCACCACGACTGTGAGATCTTTGACAGTGGTTGGTCGTCGTCTGCCGAAGTCTTGGTATGTTCGTCGATCATAGAGACCATTTTGGAAACACTCGATGATGTCTGTTTCTGAAATGTCGACTATAGTGGCCTTCTTTTCGAAGAATCGTCGTAAGTAGTCCCGTAGTGTTTCGCCTTCTTTCTATTTTATTTGACTTAAGTCGATCTTGTTGCCAGGTCTAGTCATGGAGCCGGCATAGTTGTTGGTGAAAGCTTTTGTCAAGTCTTCCTAAGAGTCAATTGATCTTGTCTTGAGTGACTCAAGCCATGTTAGAGGCGCGGGTTCCATGCATATGGGAAAATGGATGACTTTGGTGTCGTTATTGCCTCCGGCTGCCTGGACTGCCAACGAGTAACATCGGAGCCATTGAATTGGGTCTTGCTTGCCGTCATACTTAGTGATTCCTATTGGCTTGAATTTTTCAGGTAGTCTTGTCCTCATTACCCGAGTTGTGAAGGCAGGAAAGTGGTTGTAATTGTCGACTTCTCGCTCGTGTCGACTATTGATTATTTCCCGTAGATCGCTGAAATTTGATACTTCATGATTTTTTCGGACATGGGGAGTACTTTTTGCGGAATTGGTGCAGCTGACCTCTCCAACATCTTTTTGTCGCACTGAGCTTCGTTTTTGCTCAGTCTTTGGCTATGTTGCCTTGGTTGATTGACTACTTTGTTGTTATTTCTTTGTGCTTCGTGGAAGCCATTGTTGACTGCAGCACCTCTACTGCCCTCTTGATGAGCTGTAATGCGAGGAACAGATGGGATTGGTGATTCCTTATCGAGTAGCTTGTAAGCTTGTTCTGCGAGTTGTGCAATTAGTCCGTTGCCTCGCTGCGCAAGTTGAGCTGTTATTTCGTTGTCTCTGTCTCGAGGTATGAGAGTGGATATAAGGTTGATTGAGGCAATTGCTGCGAGTGGAGTGTTGTGCTCTTGAGCCTGTACTGCGTCAAATGCTCTTTCAAGGTTTGTGATGGGAATGTTTGTAGCCAGCATTTGTCGGCGTTCAGCCCGAGTAATATTGCGCATCCTTCTTTGGTTTCTTTGATCGGAAGTTTCATCTTGTGGGGCGTTAGTTAATGACTCGTCCTCTGAGATGTTGTCGAGTTGTGCTATCTGTCGAGGGGTTCTCTGTTGGCTAGTACCCGCGTTGTTATTTTGAGTAATGACAAAAACTTCTCCGTCTAGGTAGTAGCTTCCAGAGCTTGATGTTGCGATTTCTGTGGAACTTTCCTCGTGGCTTGAAGTGAGTGGGATGCCTTCCTGGTACTAGAGGTTGTCTATATGAGCGACAAGGCCTGACTCGTAGTCGCGGGCGAGGGGAGATGGTCTCATTCCTGGCCAATGAACGAATCTGCCTTGCGGTGTTGAAGTTATTACCAGTCCTTGGGCTGGTCCTGATAGCGGGATTTCTAGGACGTAGTCTGAGTCGCAGTCGTCATCCTTGTCCTCCCTGTATTCGAGTTGAGTTCAAGTGAAGAGACCTTGGTAGACTTCGGCTGCATTGCGGAGTCCGTATGGGAACCGTTTGGGAGTCGAAGTCGGTTTGTGAAGTGACTGGGATCAACTAGTCCCAACTGGGGTCGAGTCCGCAGCGTAGTCGAACTCGGTGTTGTTGATTTTGAAGTTTTGGTTTTTCCTAACCGAATCCTCTATTTTCGGCTGAGAAAGGCTTTCGTCGAGAGGTTTCTTCTCCTGGATGTTGATGATCTTGCACTGAAACGATCCAGCGCCGTTGGCGATGCAGAGGCAGGATCCGAAAATGAAAGTTGCCCCTGCCTCGAAGGTGGAAGCAGGCTTGATAACGACAGGTGCCATTGAACTCGTGCAGAGAAACTCGACGACTTCCCCTACCTGGCGCGCCAGCTGTCGGTGTTTTAGACCGGCAACCCGCCTAGGGGGTACCCTAGGTGGTCTTTTGTGCGGTAAGGGCCGTCGAGAATCAAGGAGTCAATGGTGACGCAAGGAACATGATTTAGACAGGTTCGGACCGCTAGATTGCGTAATACCCTACGTCCTGTGAGTTGGTTGTATTGAACTTGGATGAGTTGAAGGAGTTGTCTTTGAGGGGTCCCTACCCGCCCTTATATACTCGGGAGGGCAGGGTTACAAGTTTGAATCCTAGTCGGGTATGATTACAGAGAACTACTCGGTGTAGGTGTAGACCGAGTAGTTTCTATATGCGCACCTAACTAGTCCGAGTGGGATACCCTTCTTGCCGCGTAGCCCCCTAGTCCTGATTGTGTCCGAGTATGCCCCTTAGTGGGCCGCACAAGGCCTACTCGTGGATCTGGGATGTATGCCCGACATTGGCTGGCTATTGCACAAAGTCTTGTCTAACTGGGCCTTCATTTATAACTAGGACCACCCCCTCCCTACATGTTGAGATAAAAGGGACGACACCATCTAAATCTAAATAAAAGGGTTGTAAGTTGTAACTCATAAATCAGATGTCTAAATTAAATTTTGGTTGCATTATTGTGTTTTTTACATAAGATCTTCAAAACAAGATCAAACTTGACTATGTTTGGATGATGTTTTCTCAATAGTACTTTTTATAAAGGTGAGGAATTTTGTTAATATATTATTAACAAATGATTCGGGTTAAGGAAAAGGTATTCAATATTCACAACAAATTGTTCCATGTTCAAAAAAAATCACGAAAAACAATATTTTCTTAGGTTAGAACTATCCAAATACACTGTGGCACATCTAATGGATAGTATAGGAACAATAAAAAAAAATACACTATAGAACATTTCATGTATCCTGTTGGTACAATGCAAGATGCACCATGAACAATTCATAATTACTGTGGAACAATCTATAATCCATCGTTGAACAAATCATACTTGGGGAAGAAAAGTTTAAAACATTATGGATATACAACCGAATGAACAAAAACTATGTACCTGGAACGAATGACTCATACTAGTGGAACAAAATTTTGTACACCTAGACCACATCTTACAAACTCAGCTCGTGGAACAAAAATTGGTACATCTAAAACAAATCCTACAAACTTGGAGACAAAAGTATATACATTCACTACTAGAAAAACGACCTTTCGTCCACTCCCTTAGTACCGGTCACATTTTGACCCGGTACTAATGTTAGCATTAGTAGTGGGTCCAAATTTGAGACCCCCGGAGGCCTTTTAGTACCGGGTCGTAACACCACCCAATATTAACTGGTGTTACGACCTAGTATTAAAAGGTATAGAACTTTTAGTACCAGATCATAACACCACCCGATACCAAAGGGGCACTTTTAGTACCGGATGGTGCTATGACCCGGTACAAAAGGCTCTCCACGAGTTACTTCAAAAGGAAAGCATATCTACCTCTATCACATGCGCTGCATAAGTGGGATGACAAAGAAGGCTCGCGCGAGGCTTGAGGTCATGGGTTTGAAAAGATCCCCCGACATAACAATACCAGTTGTACAACCGGTACTAAAAGGGGTTTTGGAACCAATACTGAAAGCGGAATACCCAGTAGTGATTTGGAACAAAACATTATATGACCGAATGTAACCAAACACAGTTTTGTACCAAATATACGGTATATGGGTCGAACTAGCAAATATGGGCTGAAATAAAACAACAAGAAAAAAATCAGCACGCTAACGGAAAAAAACAAAACAAACTTCCAGGAGGAAGAGAGGGGTGGGGGAGTTCCCAGCTTCCCATCGCCTGGACGGACCATAGCATCCGCACAATTTAACAGTGGTATTTCTTTTCTAGGGTCAGAGTAGTACTTTCAGTTTGATGATTGTTTATAAAAGCCTAGGTAAGCAATGTCCTAGGTTTCCATCATCAGAAAATCAACAAGTAGTGATCCCATGAATCATCCAACCCTAAATCATCTTTGGCTCCTGAGGCACGCAGCTTCGACAGCGATGCTGCATATGCACGGTGCCCGAGCGCGCAACTCCACGAGACCGGCAGCCTAATTCGCGTGGCGTGTCAACCAGCGACACCGCCGCCGCCGTGGCACCGCCTCCACTACCAAAAACCACTTGGCAAGCGGGTAGTGCGGGCGGCACGATGTGTGCAGTAGTGTGCTTGAGATGATCTTCGTGCCGACCACCTGATGGGCTGGGAATAACCTGTCTCCTCAGTCATCACCACCAATACAAACTCTCCCGGCCAAGTGCATTTCTACGAACGCAAAGCTTCTTCTCTTCTCCAACTGCATTGGCACTAGCCAAAGTGTACAAGTGTGCATCGATCCTTTTGTCCACAGCCTCAGACGTTCCATCTATCACGCACGTATAAGGTGGCAATGCTGAAGATCGTGGAGGTAACAAAAGGAAAAAGCCGTTTAGCTTGACCTAAACACTTGGATGGGCAGTGGAGTATACGTCCTGGTGCATGCATCTAATAACAGATAGTTACAAGCCTACAACGTGCCACTAAGCAGCACTGCAGCCCTTGAAGATCACGTGAAGAATTTAATGACTAGATTGGTGCTCCTGAACTTGTCAGGCTCAATTTCGGTGCAAATGAGTGCAGCCGCAAAACTAAGGGTCCTGTTTAGATAGTTTAAAATTAATTTTAGTTGAGACTAAAGTTTAGTCGGTTAAAAGTGAGCTTTTAAACTTTTAGATCCTTAAAAGATTAGGAGATGCATAAAATACATTTTACCCTTGTCTGCCGAAGAGGAGAGATGAGAGAGAACGGGAAGATGGGTTGGTGGGGTAGGTAAAAGTTTTTGCTGCACGTTAGCTACTTTTAGCTTGATTTAGATAGTTTTGGTCATCATGTAAAACTTGGATGCGGCCATTTTGATCACTGGCTCTTTTGAATGAAATGTTCAGGTGGACGCACTACGCCTTCGTGGCTTTCTTCAAATAAAAAAAAGATAGTTTTGGTGAACTAATGAACTAAAGTTTAATTGGAGTGCAACTAAAAACTAAAAACTAAAACTAGTTCACCTTTTAGTCCACCTATTTGGAGTTTTAGAGAGCTAATTTCTAGTTGATGACTGAAGTTTAGTTAGGACCTGCTGGGTCTAACTAACGTCAGATGCCTCACAAATCACACACTTTGCCATGGTCGCCGTCCTTGTTACGTGATCCGTGTGCGCTGGAGAGGTGGTCTTAAATTAAATTAACAAGCTTGATCAAGACCAAAACCACCGGGCGTCGGCCGTGTGTGTGGATGTCTTTGATAAACGAGATGCTGATGAGCCGTTGTGAGCTAGTGACCCGGAGAGACCACCAACCTGAAACGGAGTCAGAAATGGCTTGGTCGGTCTCGCGTAGCACGCGCGCACACACCCCGACACGCGTCAGCATCCTGTCCGGACGTAGCTTCTCCACGGGTTCGTTCCCACGTTGTGTCGCTGACTTTCGCGTGGGCTTTCAGTCGCTTTCGACACCTGTAAACGTCCTGCAGCCATCTTCAGATTCATCTGGAGCGAGACCTTGCAGAACGACAACAACCTCCAGTCCAACTGCCCAAGGAATGTTTGGAGTCTGCACAGTACCAGTAGACTAGGGGGTGTTTGGTTTCTTAGGAGATTCCTAAAATTCCTGTCACATCGAAGGAGTATTAAATATAGACTAATTATAAAACCAATTGCACAGATGGAGACTAATTTGCGTATCACACCCGATTTTTGGATAAAACCGAATGCATCGCATATGTGTGCCAGGATCCGTTCTCACACATATGTTGACGTCATCAGTGAATACATCAAAGACAGAGGAACTTTATTACACTCAGCGTGATAGACATGAAGGTCTTTAATCATTCACCGATAACTTAACACGCGCGCGCACACACACAGCGCAGCTTCTCCACAGGCTTGACTGGTGAACACCTGCCTAGAACTCCTCGAAGTCGTCGAAGAACTCCCCGTCGTCACAAGCTTCTGAACAGCGTTTGGGCAAGGGTGAGCACACTTATGGTTGGTACTCAGCAGGTGGGGGAAACATGCAAGGCTCACAAGGAATTGCTCAAGGCTTTGAGCGGTTAGCGTTTTAATTGGTCAAATTTTTATTAGCAGCACCTAATTACTAGATGTAAGTTTATACCAACCCACTTAAGCATATAACATTAACATTAACCCAAAGGTAAAGGTAACACAGTTAATCTCATCTTTAAGTTCAATTATCATGTGAGGGTCCAAGCCGCTCTTAACCGTGAGCACGACTGATATATCAGTTTTCACTCTGCAGAGGTCGTACACTTTACCCACAACTCGTGGTCCCCCGTGTCACCCGGGTTTGCAAAGCCCTTAAACACTTCCTTTGGTGAGTGGCTGGGGGGTCCACTACAAAGCCTTTACAAAGACACGCAGATAACTGGTAGCCCGCTAGAGTTTCAGTAGCGATGCGGACCACAACCCGTTAATGAGACAGCACCTTAGCGAAGGCTACTGCTCCGGATTGTGCAATCAACACCTTCCCCCTCCTTGCCCTTTCGGTAAAGCCACCAGCTAACTACATGCCTAATTATTCGGCTAACATCAGAGCCATGTGATGTTGTGGTTGTACTGTTTTCTTGGGTGGTTCTCCATGTTCCGATTAAAATAAGTGTTCTTGCAATTAAACAGGTATAGCAACATAAATAAAGCATCATTAACATCTTTCATGATTAGAACATTACCAAACCATAGTTAAGCAACTAGCATGCTACCCAACATGATTAAACAGGTTCATCCAAGGCCGTCAAACTTATGCACATACAAGAAATAAATAAAGTGTTTAATCATGATATTATTGGGACAAAAAGAACATGCAGGGGGAGAAGGCCACTTGCCTTCCTCGGCAAACTGGGAGTACTCTTCTTCGAACGGTGACTGCTCTTGGGCTTGCTCCTCCGCGAACGTCACGTCGTCTACACGATCACACAAGGCAAACAAACAAAGAATAATTAAAACAGTACAACAAACATATGCAAAGGCTTACAACAAACTCTTAAATCTAACGTTCATGCAGAGACGATCGCGTGAGCGCAAGAATTGCTGAAATCGGATTTAAAATGAAGAAGATATGAGATAAACAAGTTTCAGGGGCTAAAACACAATTAACTATATACTTCAGGGGCTAGCATGGAATTTTAGAAAGATATGTTGAACAGTACATGCGAAAACAGAGACACAAAGGGTTAGATCTACAAGATGACATGGCTCAGGTTAAAATAAAAGAATACAGGAACTTCAGGGGCTTCTCTAAAAAATTTACAAGACACAAGAATGAAAAGAAGAAATATTAGATAGGCCAGGGAGTAAATCAGAAAATGGCCTTATCATCTTCTACCTCTCGCCAGAGGCACGGCAGGGGTGCGGCGCACCACCGGCGGCTCGCCGGCGCCCTTGGCGCGGTGGGGAAAGGAACTAGTGCAGGCGAGGGGGAAGAGAGAGGCGCGCGAAGTGGGAACCTCACCGTCGGCGGCGAGTTGAAGGAAGCAGGCGCTCGAGCCGGCGAACAGGACGGGCGGCGGCGTACAGGAAGTTTCGGGCGGTGGCGTGACTTGGGCGGCGGCGCGGCGGTGCGAGAGAGAGGCGGATGAGTAGCAAAACGGAAAGGGGAACTCCGAGCGAGGTCGATGGTGACCTTTATAGGGCGCGGATGGGAGCGGAGAGGGCTCCCGGGAGAGATCGAGAGCCGGCCGGCCATTAATGGCCTTGAAGCTTTGTGCGGTCGTTTCCGGGGAGAGGAAAGGATGGGGCGACAGTTTGAGGCCGGGAGTGGGGGAGGGGAGACGTCGCGAGGTCGTGGAAGGGCTCGGGAGGCTGAGGGATGTCGGGAGGTGAGGGGGGCCCGGCCGGCGGCGCACAGGGGGCGCACGGTACCCATGCGTGCGTCCCTGGCACTTCAGGCACCTGGAGGTGGAAGATGGAGAGGTAGCAGGCCAGTTGGGCCAGCTTGGGCTGGCTGGTGGGGAGGAAAGGAGAGGGAGGTGGCAGCCCAAAGAGAAAAGGAAGGGAAGCTGGGCCGGCGCAAGGAGAAAAACGGGGGGAAAAGAAGATGGGCCGGCGGGAAAAGGGCCCATGCGGCTCGAAGGGGGAAGGGAAAATTAAATGCCTTGCGGGCTGAAAGAGAGAGAGGAGGAATTTCGGTCCAAGGAGAGGAAAGAGAGGTGGAGGGTTTTGAGAATTTAAACAGAGTTGAAGTTTTCAAAATCAAATTCAAATTCTTTTGAAATTCAAAAGCAAGCATTCAAACAAAAGCCAAAAAAATAAAAGAAAAAAGAAAAAAAAACTCTACCAAGCACTTATTGCTTCTAAAAATTATTTCAAGTGCTCTTTAATTATTTAAAGATCGTAACTTATTAAAATGCTTTATTTAGTCCTTAGAGGGAGAAAGCTAGACCGAGTTGCTTACATTGCATTGTGATGGAATTTTGGGTGTTACAAATCCTACCCCCCTTAAAGAGAATCTCGTCCTCGAGATTCGGAGAGATTGGAAAACAACTGGGGAAACTCTTCAATAAGCTCGTCTTCTCTTTCCTAGGTGGCCTCATCTTCGGAGTGGTGACTCCACTTTACTTTGCACATTTTGATCACTTTACTCCGAGTGACTCTCTGAAATGTTTCCAATATCTTGACAGGATACTCTGAGTAGGTCAAATCATCCTTCACATTAAGATCTTCCAGTGGTAGCTGTTCTTCGGGTACTCTAAGACACTTCTTTAATTGAGAAACATGAAACACATCATGAACATCCGATAATTGAGCAGGTAGATCTAACTGATATGCCACTTCTCCTTTTCTTTCCAGAATTTGAAACGGACCAATGTATCGGGGTGATAGTTTCCCTTTAACCTTGAATCGTCGAAGACCTCTCATAGGTGATACCTTAAGATAAACATAATCTCCGACTTCAAACGTCAGTTCCCTTCTCCGAGTATTAGCATAACTCTTTTGTCGTGATTGTGCAGTCTTGAGATTATCTCGAATTATTTGAACTTGTCTTTCAGCTTCTTTAAGAATTTCTGGTCCAAAAACCTGACTTTCTCCTATCTGGATCCAGTATAATGGCGTTCTACACTTTCTTCCGTATAACGCTTCAAACGGGGCCATCTTAAGACTGGCTTGATAACTGTTGTTATAAGAGAATTCTGCGTATGGCAAACTCTTATCCCAACTACCCCCATGCTTTAAAGCACAAGCTCTTAACATATCCTCTAAGATTTGATTGATTCTCTCAGTTTGACCGTCTGTTTGCGGATGATATGCGGAACTGAAATTAAGCTTTGTATCCATTGATTCATGCAACTTCTGCCAGAAACGTGATGTGAACTGAGTACCTCGATCAGATACTATTTTCTTCGGAACACCATGTAAACATACAATCCTTGACATATACAGCTCTGCTAACTTAGCTCCATTATAAGTTGTCTTAACTGGTATGAAATGAGCAACTGTAGTCAATCTGTCCACAACAACCCATATAGAATCATAACCATCGCGAGTGCGAGGTAACCCAACAATGAAATCCATTCTGATCTCTTCCCATTTCCACTCTGGTACCTTTAGTGGTTGAAGTAAACCTGCTGGTCTTTGGTGGTCTGCTTTTACTCTCTGACAAACATCACACAAAGCAACGTCGGTTGCCACATCCCTTTTTAAACCATACCACCAATATTTCTCCTTCAAATCCTGATACATCTTAGTACTACCAGGGTGTATGGAATAAGCTGAATCGTGTGTTTCCTTCAATATACGTTCACAAAGATGGTCGGCCTCTGGTACACAGATCCTTTTCCTGAACCAAATAGTTCCTTGATCATCTTCAGTGAAATCTGGGGCTTTTCCTAATCCAATTAGAGTCTTGATTTCCTTGATTTTAGCATCTGTCAATTGCCCTTTTCTTATCTCTTGTTCCAGTGTAGGCTCAATTTCCATAGTCACAGCTTCAGTATGTGCAACGATTCCTAAGTTGAGTCGCTCCATTTCCCAACATAACTCTTGAGATATCAATCAAGCTATAGTCATATTAGCTTGACCTTTTCGACTTAAAGCGTCTGCTACGACATTTGCTTTGCTGGGATGATACTGAATATCCAAGTCATAGTCCTTGATCAACTCTAACCATCTGCGCTGCCTTAAATTAAGATCTCTCTGAGTGAATATGTACTTTAGGCTTTTGTGGTCGGTGAAGATCTGACACTTGTTCCCGATCATGTAATGTCTCCAAATTTTTAATGCATGCACAATGGCAGCTAAGTCCAAGTCATGAGTCGGATAATCTTGCTCGTGCTTTCTCAATTGTCTTGAGGCATAAGCCACTACTCTACCTTCTTGCATCAATACACATCCAAGTCCTAGACGTAAAGCATCACAATAAACATCGAAGCCTTTGTGTATATCCGGCATTATCAGTACAGGAGCTATAGTCAATTTCTCCTTCAGTTCTTCAAAACTTGCTTGGCACTTGTCATCCCATTTAAACTCTTTTCCCTTTTCTAACAATGAAGTGAGAGGTTTGACAATTTTCGAGAAACCTTCAATAAATCTGCGGTAATAACCTGCTAATCCAAGAAAACTTCTGATTTCGGACACATTCTTGGGTGGATTCCAATTCAGCACATCTTGAACTTTGCTTGGGTCTACCGTGATTCCTCTGTCGGTGATAACATGCCCAAGAAAGGAAACTTCCTTCAACCAAAACTCACACTTACTCAACTTGGCATATAGTTGATTCTCCCGAAGCTTCTGTAACACTAATCTTAAGTGCTCTTCATGCTCTTCTTCATTTCGAGAAAATACCAAGATATCATCGATGAACACTACCACAAACTTGTCTAGGTACTCCATAAACACCTTGTTCATCAAGTACATGAAGTATGCTGGCACATTCGTCAATCCAAATGACATCACGGTATACTCATATAGGCCGTATCTGGATGTAAACACTGTCTTGGGAATATCCTCTGCTCGGATTTTCAACTGGTGATAGCCTGATCGCAGATCAATTTTGGAAAAGACTTTTGCACCTCTCATCTGATCGAACAGATCTTCAATCCTAGGAAGTGGATACTTATTTTTAATGGTCACATCATTAAGAGCTCTATAATCCATGCACATTCTTCTGGTGCCATCCTTTTTATCAACAAAAAGTACGGGTGCTCCCCAAGGCGAAGAGCTAGGTCGGATATACCCTTTACTTTCTAATTCTTCTATTTGTTTCTTTAACTCAACCAAGTCTTTAACATCCATTCTATAAGGTCTTTTTGATATAGGTGATGTGTCGGGTAAAAGATCAATAGAGAACTCAATATCTCGGTCAGGTGGCATACCTGGTAAATCTTCAGGAAAGACGTCGGGGTATTCACTTGCAACCTTGATATCTTCCAAGGGCTTTCCTTTTATCTAATTCACTAAACACTTCTCTTCTGACGGGACGGTAGCTATAAACTCAATTCTATCTCCTTGAGGGCTAGTAAACAGCACTGACCTCTTAGCACACAGAATAATTCCATCACATCCTTTTAATCAGTCCATTCCAAGAATTACATCAACACCATTGGACTTTAGAACCACAACGTTAGCTAGGAAATCTATTCCTATGATTTTCAGATTGACTCGTGGGCATATTTGCCTACTTTCCATATCACCTCCTGGTGAACTAACTAGCAAGGTTTTCTTCATAGAATGCTTAGGTATATTATGCTTTACCACGAATTGATCAGTTATAAAGGAATGAGTTGCTCCAGAGTCAAATAAAATTGATGCAGGTTCAGAATTGACGAGGAACATACCAAAAACAACATCTGGAGCTTCCTGGGCCGTCTCAGCTGTCATGTGGTTCATCCTACCACGCATGAAGTTTTGCTGGCCCTTGTTGCCCTGAGAGTTTTGATTTCCATTACGTGCTTGCGACTGCTGTTGTGACTTCTGACCATTGGTCTTCTGAGGGATCTGCGTGTTGTTCTTGGGACAGGCGTTGGCGTAATGTCCCACCTTACCACACTTGAAGCACCCATTGGGTCGAACTGGAGTTACTTGATTAGTGCGCGCTGGTGTTCCTGTGGCATTGTTGGCCCGGTTGTACTGAGAATTTGAGTTGCGCTGGGCCTGTTGATTGAAACGTTGCGGTGGTTGAGCTGTGCGTTGAAACTGTTGATTCTGTTGGTAACTCCCACCCTGACCTCCTGAGAGGAACTGGGATCCCTGCGGCGAGTTGAAGCGGGGATGGGTGTTGCTACTAGATTGGCCTTGAGACTAAAATTTCCTCTTTTGTTCCCCGAGCTTTTTACGTTTGCTTTCTAAACCAATGGCTTTGTCCAACAAAGTTTGGAAGTTAGGAAATGAGTGACTCTGCAGCTGATAGTTGAGTGGCCCTATCAGACCATCCAGGAAACGTTCCTGTCTCTTCTCATCTGTGTCCACCTCGTTGGGCGCGTAACGAGACAGCTGTGTGAACTTGTCCCGATACTCGCTAACTGTCATATTGCCTTGCTTTAAAGATAGAAATTCCTTCTGCTTGAGCTTCATCACACCAGCTGGAATGTGGTGTGTGCGAAAACTGTTTCTGAATTCTTCCCAAGTAATTGCATTGGCATTGGCGTGGGCAGTAGTGTAAGCATCCCACCAATCAGCTGCGGCTCCTTCCAAATGTCCCGCAGCGTACAAGACTTTCTCATGATCATTGCACTGAGTAATATCCAGCTTCTTGTTAATGACCTTCAGCCAGTCATCGGCGTCCAACGGATCCATCGAGTGTGAGTAGGTAGGGGGGTGGTGACTCATGAATTCCCTATGTTTGTCCCTTGGTGCCTGAGGTGCTTGGGGTGGTTGCTGATTCTGTTGAGCTTGTAGATTCTGAACAGCTGCAGTGAGATTTTGGAGCAGTTGCATCTGGGCAGCCAAAAATGGTTCTATTGTTGAAGGCGGTGGGGATGGTGCATGATTCTGTTGGTTAACCACGTGAGCACGCCTCGTACTTGGAATATCTTGTCCTCCTCCTGACCTGGTGTTTACCATCTGAGTGTTAGAGGAATAGATCTTGTATAAGAATGATGATTTTATAAGGTAGATAAAAGGAACAACGAACCAAGATTGGGACCCAAAACTATTAACTTTATTTTATTAATTGATGCAGTTGTGGCCATCACTCCACAAAAACATCCTAGACATTACAAAGATCCAAATCAAGCATGTTTTCAACCAACAAACATTATTACAACGCACGTCCTCGCAGAAACGGTTCTATCGAAAGACACTGGTAGGCATCCTATAAGAAGGAAAAACCTAGTCTAGAAGACCGGTGATAGAACCAGACGTGCCATAGCGAAGCCTCTTGCGGGGTGGTGAAACCGTGGGGTAGTAGGGCTCGGCTGCCTCCTCAGGTGGCTCCTGTCCTGCAAGCTGTGCCTCAAGCTGTGCAATCCTAGCGTGAGCGTCCTGCAGCTCCTCATGTGTCTTGGCAAGCTATGTTGTAGCTCCGTCGAGGTCGATGTTGAGAGCAGCGGTGACTCGAGCAAGGACGTTGATGCGGTCTTCCCCGGCTTCTCCCAACGGTACAGCTGTGTCCTCAGTACCACTGACTTGGCGAGGAAGGTGTCGGTAGATAGTGGTGCTCAACTCCTCGTGGTGAGTGAAGCAGAGGGCTGATAGAGCTCTCCTGGCGGCGTCGCTGACGGCTGCGGCGTAGGTGGCATGAGGCGTAGTGGAGTCGTGCGCCATGTAAGTCCTCAAGCCTCTGGAAGTCACCAAACGCTCCCTGATGTGGACCTGAGTGGAGTAGTAGTCATCCATGGTGGCGTGGGTGATACGGTGAGTGATGTAGAGGGGCTTCACAGAGTTTCCCAGAGTCTCTAGTACTTCCCGGAGCAGTGTGGGAAAGTATCCAGGATCATCATCTGAAGTCTGGTAGTCACAAACTGGTGTCACATCCTGCTGTCCACCATCTTCATCTCCACCATTGTTGTCACCCTGGTTGTTGGCATTGTCGTTGTCGCTGCCGTCATCGTTGTAATCTTCATCGTCTTCATCATCATCTCCTTCACCATCGCTATCATCCCCTGAGTCGTCCGGGTCTCCACCATCGGCAGCAGGTGCTGGAGCGAGATCAGCTGGTGCTGAAGCGTCTGATGCAGAAATAGCTGGTGAAGGAGCATCCGAAACTGGGGCAGCTGGTGATGCTGTCGGGATCACAAGATTCCCATCCGAGTCGACCTCCATGACGTTGCCATCTTCCATCTCGACATAGAAGTAAACCTCCTCCGGATCCTCTTCAACCTCCTCCACAGGCTGAACCAGAGTAGCTGGCTGAGCAGGGGCAATGCGAGCCTAGTATCCTGCAGTGCTTTTGCGAGTGGTCAACCTCATCCTGGCCATCTGACAAAATAAAGAATAGATACTTAGAATAAAACCAAAATGAACAATTTTAAAAAAGAAAGGAAATAAAATAGATTTTTATGAGAAATTAAGACATTTTGAGAGCAGACATGGCTTGCTAGAAAATGAGTCCTTATTCACGTCCATTTCTATCTAGGCTTGCGTCCTACAGTCAACACAGCTCTGGTACCACTTCTGTCACACCCGGTTTCTGGATAAAACCGAATGCATCGCATATGTGTGCCAGGATCCGTTCTCACACATATGTTGACTTCATCAGTGAATACATCAAAGACAGTGCTCAAAAACGTACATAAACCAGTAGGAACTTTATTACACTCAGCATGATAGACACGAAGGTCTTTAATCGTTCACCGATAACTTAACACGCACACACACACAGCGTAGCTTCTCCACAGGCTTGACTGGTGAACACCTGCCTAGAACTCCTCGAAATCGTCGAAGAACTCCCATTTGTAACACGCAAAATTCCATCACAATGCAATGTAAGCAACTCGGTCTAGCTTTCTCTCTCTAAGGACTAAATAAAGCATTTTAATAAGTTACATTCTTTAAATAATTAAAGAGCACTTGAAATAATTTTTAGAAGCAATAAGTGCTTGGTAGAGTTTTTTTTCTTTTTTCTTTTATTTTTTTTGGCTTTTGTTTGAATGCTTGCTTTTGAATTTCAAAAGAATTTGAATTTGATTTTGAAAATTTCAACTCTGTTTAAATTCTCAAAACCCTCCACCTCTCTTTCCTCTCCTTGCTCTCTCTCTTTCAGCCCGCAAGGCATTTAATTTTCTCTTCCCCCTTCCAGCCGCATGGGCCCTTTTCCCGCCGGCCCATCTTCTTTTTCCCCCATTTTTCTCCTTTCGCCAGCCCAGCTTCCCTTCCTTTTCTCTTTGGGCTGCCACCTCCCTCTCCTTTCCTCCCCACCAGCCGGCCCAAGCTGGCCCAACCGGCCTGCTACCTCTCCATCTTCCACCTCCAGGCGCCTGAAGCGCCAGGAACGCACGCACGGGTACTGTGCGCCCCCTATGTGCCGCTGGCCAGGGCCCCCTCACCTCCCGACGTCCCTCGGCCTCCCGAGCCCTTCCACGACCTCGCGACGTCTCCCCTCCCCCACTCCCGGCCTCAAACTATCGCCCCATCCTTTCCTCTCCCCGGAAACGGCCGCACAAAGCTTCAAGGCCATTAATGGCCGGCCAGCTCTCGATCTCTCCCGGGAGCCCTCTCCGCTCCCATCTGCGCCCTATAAAGGTCACCATCGACCTCGCCCGGAGTTTCCTTTTCCGTTTTGCTACTCACCCGCCTCTCTCTCGCACTGCCGCACCGCCGCCCGAAACTTCCTGTACGCCGCCACCTGTCCTGTTCGCCGGCTCGAGCGCCTGCTTCCTTCAACTTGTCGCCGACGGTGAGGTTCCCTCTTCGCGCGCCTCTCTCTTCCCCCTCGCCTGCACCGGTTCCTTTCCCCGCCGCGCCAAGGGCGCCGGCGAGCCGCCGGTGGTGCGCCGCACCCCTGCCGTGCCTCTGGCGAGAGGTAGAAGATGATAAGGCTATTTTCTGATCTACCCCCTAGCCTATCCAATATTTCTTTTTTTCATTCTTGTGTCTTGTAAATTTTTCAGAGAAGCCCCTAAAGTTCCTGTATTCTTTTATTTTAACCCGAGCCATGTCATCTTGTAGATCTAACCCTATGTTTCTCTGTTTTCGCATGTACTGTTCAACATATCTTTCTAAAATTCCATGCTAGCCCCTGAAGTATATAGTTAATTCTGTTTTAGCCCCTGAAACTTGTTTATCTCATATCTCCTTCATTTTAAATCCGATTTCAGCGATTCTTGCGCTCACGCGATTGTCTCTGCATGAATGTTAGATTTAGGAGTTTGTTGTAAGCCTTTGCATATGTTTGTTGTACTGTTTTAATTATTCTTTGTTTGTTTGCCATGTGTGATCGTGTAGACGACGTGACGTTCGCGGAGGAGCAAGCCCAAGAGTAGCCACCGTTCGAAGAAGAGTACTCCCAGTTTGTCGAGGAAGGCAAGTGGCCTTCTCCCCCTGCATGTTCTTTTTGTCCCAATAATATCATGATTAAACACTTTATTTATTTCTTGTATGTGCATAAGTTTGATGGGAATACCTATTAAGGACATACCTAGCTTTTAATCCTGTTTCCTTGTGTGAACCTGTTTAATCATGTTGGGTAGCATGCTAGTTGCTTAACTATGGTTTGGTAATGTTCTAATTATGAAAGATGTTAATCATGCTTTATTTATATTGCTATACCTGTTTAATTGCAAGAACACTTGTTTTAATCGGAATATAGAGAACCACCCAAGAAAACAGTACAACCACAACATCACATGGCTCTGATCTTAGCCGAATAATTAGGCATGTAGTTAGATGGTGGCTTTACCGAAAGGGCAAGGAGGGGGAAGGTGTTGGGTGCATGATCCGAAGCAGTAGCCTTCGCTAAGGTGCTGTCTCATTAACGGGTTGTGGTCCGCATCGCTACTGAAACTCTAGCGGGCTACCAGTTATCTGCGTGTCTTTGTAAAGGCTTTGTAGTGGACCCCCAGCCACTCACCAAAGGAAGTGTTTAAGGGCTTTGCAAACCCGGGCGACACGGGGACCACGAGTTGTGGGTAAAGTGTACGACCTTTGCAGAGTGAAAACTGATATATCAGTCGTGCTCACGGTTAAGAGCGGCTTGGACCCTCACATGATAATTGAACTTAAAGATGAGATTAACTATGTTACCTTTACCTTTGGGTTAATGTTAATGTTATATGCTTAAGTGGGTTGGTATAAACTTGCATCTAGTAATTAGGTGCTGCTAATAAAAATTTGACCAATTAAAACGCTAACCGCTCAAAGCCTTGAGCCATTCCTTGTGAGCCTTGCATGTTTCCCCCACCTGCTGAGTACCAACCATAAGTGTACTCACCCTTGCCCAAACACTGTTCAGAAGCTTGTGACGACGAGGAGTTCTTCGACGACTTCGAGGAGTTCTAGGCAGGTGTTCACCAGTCAAGCCTGTGGAGAAGCTGCGCTGTGTGTGTGCGCGTGTTAAGTTATCGATGAACGATTAAAGACCTTCGTGTCTATCACGCTGAGTGTAATAAAGTTCCTACTGGTTTATGTACATTTTTTAGTACTGTCTTTGATGTATTCACTGATGACGTCAACATATGTGTGAGAACAGATTCTGGCACACATATGCGATGCATTCGGTTTTATCCAGAAACCGGGTGTGACATTGCGAGACGAATCTATAAAGCCTAATTAGTACTAATGATTGATTAATTAGGTTTAATAGATTCATCTCATGATTTAGCCTCCATCTGTGTAATTAGTTTTATAATTAGTTAATATTTAGTCCTCATAATTAGCATCCGAATATTCGATGTGATACAAACTAGACTTTACCGCCACTGGAAAAAAAAAATGAGCAAGTTTTGGCCCATGAATTGCCGGAGTATGCAGGAAATCCTGCCACTCGGACGGATCGATCGACCACTGACCACCACGCGTCGTCGTCGTCTCTGCTTCCTCTGATCTCCTCATGTCACGTCGGCGTCGGCGTTCAAAGTCCACTCTCGGGACGGAGCGCGGAATTCCTCGCGGCTTAGCTCATCTAAAACTTCCACGCCAGAACTTCCAACCGCGCCGGCGCACGCACCTGGGTCAGGACTCAGGAGTCATCAGGAGCTAGTGCGCGCACGGCGACGACCTCGTACGCCGCCACCGTGTCGCTTCCACGACGCTTCCTCTCCTCCTTCCATCCATCCTCATGGTCGTGGCGGTCAGATCGATCACCTGCAGGCCGCCGATTTCCAAAGACGCCTCCGGCCATCCCGTCAATGCGAGGAGCTAGACCAAGACGACGTACCACGCCTATATAAACCCCTGAACACCACGCCCCAGAGATGCAAGCCAAGAACAGTCTGCACCGACAGCAACAACACACACGTACGTACGTGTGCAGTGCTGCGTGGAACAGCTGCAACAACACACAGATATACTATATAGCATCCCTCGATCGGCCGGCTGATCGATCTTGGACGACGACAAGAAGAATGGCAGCCAAGCTCAGGGCGCAAGCACCGGCCGTCGTCGCCCTGCTCATCGCCGCGGCGGGCCTGCTGGTGCTCGCGGCGACGGTCGCGGACGCCAGGCCGTTGAAGGAAGAGCCGTCGTCATCGTCGGAGGGAGACGACATGCCCACGGTGGTGGTGGAATCGCCGGCGGGCGACATCCAGACGGTGGTCGGGACGGCGGAGGACGACGGCGCCGGCAGAAACAAGTTCGTGATGAGCATCGACATGCTCGGCGGGATCAAGGAATCCGGCCCGAGCCCCGGCGCCGGGCACTAGACGCCTGTACGCCAGGAAATGACAGGAGGCCTCTCTGTCTCTGGTTTCAGAGAGGCAAAAAAAAAACGCTGCCACTTCCTGCACATGCTAGGACTTACCGGGTTGATATTACTGTTTATTATGTTTTGTTTGTTCTTGATGTACGGTTTGCCAGACAAAGCACTAGTATACTTAGCCCTTGTTTACTTCCCTCCAAACTCCCAACTTTGACACTATGCAAAAAGAAGATTCTCCATCACATCAAACTTGCGGTACATGCATGGAGTACTAAATGTAGACGAAATCAAAAACTAATTGCACAGTTTTGTTGTACTTTGCGAGACGAATCTTTTGAGCCTAATTAGTCAATATTTGGACAATAATTCACAAATACAAACGAAACGCTACAGTGTCGCATTTATGGCAAAATGCCAATTTGGCACCTCCCAACTTGGGAAGTAAACAAGGGCTTAGTGGCGTTTGGATCCTTAAGTTAAAATCTAGTTTATGTCACATCAAATATTTGAGGTTAATTAGGAGCACTAAATATGAGTTAATTATAAAACTAATTACACATATGGAGGCTAATTCGCGAGATGAATCTATTAAGACTAATTAATCCATCATTAGCAATGGTTACCGTAGCATCACATTGTCAAATCATAGACTAATTAGACTTAATAAATTCGTCTCGCGAATTAGCTTCCATCTGTGCAATTGATTTTATAATTAGTCTATGTTTAATACTTTTAATTAGTATCTAAATATTTGTGTAGGAAAAATTACACGGTGTGCACATAAAAAATTGACGAACAGTGTAAATCAGTGCGTTGTCCCTCCCATTGAAAAAGAGCTCATGTACACATGGGCTGGGAAAAGAAATGCCCCTGGCATATTGTGGCGTACGGACATGAAAAACAATATATAATGGCGGTACCAAATTCCGCAGCCTGTCACGTCAGGAAGGACTCATGTGTCCTGTCACTCCAGGACGTTGGATTTCAGTTTTCAACCAACGGAACGGACCGGTCAAAGAGTCAGCATATCCGGCGCGGGCAAGGCAGTGACGCCACGGATCTTTTTCTTTGCACGTTCAAATCCTCACGTGCTACCACCTGTCACGGCTTGACGCCCGGCCTGCGCGTGCGGCCAGGGAGGGAGTGCGGGGAGAGATGGGCCGAGGAGGGAACACTTCAGTCGAAAATTCTCCGAATTCTGTACTTTCAGACTTTTGGTAGAGCTTGTTTGGATACCCTGTATTAAAATTTAACAAGTGTTAAAGTTTTAACACTCTCAAATAGAGTGCTAAAGTTTAACACGTTGGGATGTTTGGATGATGTGTTAAATTTTAACACCTTTGGTGGGAAATGACTCAATTGCCCCCTCATTTATAGCCGGCAGAGAGAGGGAGGAGAGAGAAGGGGTAACCTGAGAAAAAGTGGAGATGGGAACCACTTTTAACACCTTTAGCAAGTTTTAACACCCCCTCCATGTGTTTATGAAAAATGGGGTGTTAAACTTTAACACCCCACTTTTAACACAAACACCCCCTTCCCAAATAGGCCTAGTTATAAACCCCGTACAGTATCTTGGAAACTTTCAGATAAATTACAGTACGGTAAATCTGACACACTGTTCAACTGTCGCATACGAGAGCATTTACTGAAATTGAAAATATTGTGAAACGTGTTATGAGAATTACCTGCCTTTTTAATATAATGATGTAAAAACAGAACTTATATTAGAACCTTTTGTTTGCATTTTTGCTCCTCTGTTCTCGGTATCAGGCTAGTCATTATACAATTATCAAGGTTGAGAACTTGATAATTGTACTTGCTTGTATAAAACTCCTCAGACATCTAATGAAATTTCCCTTTCTCTCTCTTCATAATGATCTTGCCAAGTCAGTAAAATTGTTGATGTAGCATATAATTTAATGCTCATGAAACTCCTATAAATTTCCATTAAAACTGGTGTTAGGGGTACCCTAGCTTTGGAAAGTGACACGTTCCCATGGGCAACTAACTATATTTACGTGAAGTCATTTCTAAGAAAAGTAGATAAATCTGCCTCCATGGAAATACTTATTTATGTGACATGTGCCTAACAACATCTTTGGCTATAAAGAAAAGGAAAAGGTCCAATTTACTACCCTCGCTACTTGAGGTCCAAATAACCCCTAAAGTAATGAAAGGTTTACTTAACCCCTTCCTTTTACTAAACCGGATCAAAATATACCTTTAACACATAATTGAAACCGGATTTGCTAATTGGATTGATTTAGAAACTGGTTTTGCTGACTGGATTGATATGTCAGCAGCCTACGTGGCAAGTATATTTAGGTCTGGGATCCCCTGCCTCCTCTCTCCCTCTCTCTCTCGTATACCCCGTCGCTAGGGCCTGGCGGCGGTGTCTCCGTCGTTTGTTTCCGGTTTCTGCGCCGGCAGCTAGATCAACCAGGCGATTGATCACGAGGTACACAAGTTGATCAGCGAGAAACAATGTCACCAGGTGTGTTTTCGTAGCCAATGTGCGGTTCAATTTGGATGTTCCCTGTTACATTGGTGGCTAGGATTTGGATAGACAAAAAATTGACGTAGGACCATCAACCAATGTGTTTCCACGTTTGTGTTACTGGCCAGTTAATTCAGAGTTGAATTTGGTGGTTTAGTGTGCACACAAGGAGTAGCCTGTTCATACGGCAAATTTCTGCGTATCCTATATAGCATTTAATTGGTTTGATGCGCATGCCATAGCTAGTTAATGGGGTTGATGTCCACGCCAGATTTTTTTTTTACCAGACCACTCAATTCAGATTTGAAGAACCACTTAATCCTATAGCATTTAGCTCTGATCGTGTGCAGATCGCATTCCCATTCACCCATTGAGCGGCGACAGGGCACTGGGCGCATGGTCACCTCGCTGCCGGCGGCGGCGAAGCCAGACACGCGTGACAAACTGGAGAGATGGGGAAGGATACAAAGGTTGGATTAGCACTCTGGTAGGGAAGGAGATATTTTGAACTTAAACATACTTGCCACATATGCAGAAGATATGTCAGTCCAATCAGCAAAACCAGTTTTAAGAAGCCAAATCAGCAAATCAGGTTTCAAGTACTATGTGTTGAAGGTCTATTTTGATCCGGTTTAGCAAAAGTAAGGAGTTAAGTAAACCTTTTGTTACAGTAGGGGTTATTTGAACCTAAACTATATATTTAAGGGTGATAAATTGGACTTTTTCCTAAAGAAAATACCGTGCCAATACGGTATGGCATGGCAAGGCTACGATTTGAAAAGGCATTGCGGACTATAAAAACTCTACCGGCCAGATCATGTATGGTAGGATTAGGACCGACAACATTGTCAGGTCTCCTCCAAAGATTTGAACAGGTATTAGCGCTAAGTCACTCCATGATACTTTAGAGATGTCACAAGAGACGACTACTTTAACAATCTAACTTTTGATACATTGTCAAAATTTTGTAGGACCCGTATGTTACTATTTATTTATCTAAGCCTCTCTTATTTTTCACCTAGTCTCTCTCACCCTTCCTGCTCATCACTTTTTTGTGTAGACCTCAACCTACTCCCTCTCTTTCAAAATGTTTGTCGTCTTGGCTTTTCTAGATACATAAATTTTGTTATGTATATAGACATAACCTTATATTTAAGTGCGTAGCAAAATTTATATATCTAAAAAAATAAAAAAAAGATCTACATTTTGGAACAGAGGGAGTACATGCTATCGCGAAGCTTAATAGTCGCTACGGAAATGACTTTTGCTCATTCTCTTTGCCACGTCAGTTGAAAGTTGACTCAGCCGGCAACGTTGTCTCCCGTTGGAGGCGGCCTCACGGAGGTAAAGACAATAATGATGCACATGGGCAATGGGGAGGAGGGGGCACATGTCCTTGTCCCACATTGATACTTTCTTGGACCATTAATCTAATGATAATGTATAGTTCATAATATGTTGCAATCCTTCTTTTATTTGGAAACTAGAGAGTTGACCATGCAAATGCCCAATGCATTGATCTTCCTACTCGTCTCGACGTAAGCTCTTAGTTCTTATCTTCGATATCTTCCAATTCTCAACCTTAGCCAATGAGGAGCAAGAGCAAGCACTAGCAATAGCCAGCCACGGGCACAACCAGTCCAGGAGGCCCGCAACCATGCGCATGACGTGTAGCGATGAGGCAAGGTAAGTGTGAAACACCTCTATCAAGTGTTAAAAAATAAGATCTCACACGTGCACCAAAAACCTATCGCCGTCGCCAGGCCCTTCTTGTTGCCCACCTTGGTCCCCCTCCTCTGTCCCTTCGGTAGCCTCGCCGATAGGTGGAGGAGCGGGGACCCGTGCTCTTCACAAAACTAGTCTTGTATTTTTTTTCTTCTAGGTTTGGTTCTCTAGCGACATTGGCGAGGTGGTGGTGATGATGACACTGTGGAATAAGGTCTCTCCGACCCCTCCCTACCTCTATGATGTCCGATCCGACACCGACTAAGGGCCAGCGAGAGTTGGTTCTGCCAAATTTGTAGGTTCTTTCTAGATCTTCTCAGTTGGTGTGTCATTTAGAAGATGCAGTTGGTTGTCTTCTGTTGTGGCGACTTCGACCTCTTCTTTTGGTTTGTTCTGTGACAAGATCTGATTTCTTCAACCCTCTATTTTGGTGGTGATGGATTGCAAGCCTGCGTTGCTTGGGGTGTTCCCCCAACTGATGCTTTTTCAGTGGTTTCTAGATCTCGTTGTTAATTAGTAGTGAGTGGTTTTTGCGACCTTCAAAGCCTTGTGTGGCGAGGGCATTTGCAGGTGTTCCTTTCCCTTGCCGTCTTTCCAGTGCATTTTTCAAGCTCCGGTGGACGGCGAACAATCAAAGGAAGAAGACGACCAGAAAGCTCTTTGGTGTAATTTTATTTTTTAGATGTCGTTTTGTGTCAAGTTATCCTTCGTTTGTACCACCTATTGTTTTCCTTGATATAAATTAGATATGAGGCACTTTTTGATGTCTTTCGCAAAAAAAAGTGTCGTGCTTGGAATGCATTGTAATTGTAGAGGAAGATCCTTAATCTCAAAAAGAAAAGGTTGAACCTAACCGCTCATTCGCAGATAAGAGCAGGAGATGGGAAGTGGACAGTTTTCCTGGCGAGCTAGGGGTTTCGCTCAAACGATGCTTGGGTTTAACTTTCTCGTGGCATGTTGGTTATCGGTTTAACATCACGACGCGGACGGCTAGCGGGTTTGTCGCAATTTGGCGCAACTGAAGTGGCCAATCCTTTTTTGTTTGTGTCTAACAATTCTAATGTGGTTTTTTAGATGCTACAGACTCAAAGGTGGTTTGGGGCAACGGAGGTCAATTCCTGAATAGATGGAGGATAGCGTCATAGAGAGGGGGATCTCTTCATGTTATCTTAATTCTTCAATGCACCTCTATTGTATAAGTAAAGCACTCTCCCTTATTCTATCAGCAACACAAGTTATATAACCGTTTAAGGATTGAAGTAGCCACTTTGATAGTTTAGAGACGAAATTGAACCTCGGTGGCTAGTTGAGGGATGAAGACGGCTATTCCACCTAACTAATTTTTTATCAAGGAACCTTCTTGCTTATAAAATAAAAATAATATGAATTTAATGATTACATGAGTATCATAAAATATATATTAAATCAAAATTCTGTAGGCTTCTTAGTAAAAAGGTAGACATCCATTTAATTTATTAAACAAAAATATAATGGCAAATTTTTTAAAAAAAGGTCAACGATTTTAATAAGAAAAAAATCCATGAGTACAGCACCGTAGCAACGCCCAATATTCTGATAGTAATTTTAAAATGTAGAAGATTGTCCCAGTTTGTAGAGCTCCGGAAAAAAGAACAAAAGGTCCAATGTCTAGAGAGAACCACAGAACGAAAAGAGAACGAAACATAATTTGTCTCCACCAGTGCGGGAAGGTCCAAACCGTGGACACGCCCTTTCAATATGCAGACTAGGCAACAAAAAGAAACTTAGGCACTTATAGCACAGGAAATCAAGCCTCGAAGGACTAAGCATCGTCAAGATTGCTGCCGGCGACGTCGACGACGAAGCGGTAACGCACGTCGTTGCGCTCGAGCCTCTCGAGCGCCTCGTTCACGTACCCCATCTTCACCACCTCGATCTGCGACGTCACGCCCTTGGCCTGGCAGAACGCCAGCGTCTCCTCCGTCTCCTCCACGCTCCCCACGAAGCTCCCGGCGATGGACTTCCTCCCGAGCATCAGCATCGGGCTGACGAAGCTCAGCGGCTGGTTGATGACGCCCATGACCACCAGCTTGCCGTCGAGCCCGAGCAGCGCCAGGTAGGGCTCCAGCGGGTGGTGCGCGGGGACGGTGTCGATGACGTAGTCCAGCGTGCCGGCGGCGGCGGCCATCGCCGCGGCGTCGGTGCTGACGAGGTACGCGTCGGCGCCGAGGTGGTCCACGGCCTCCCCGCGCTTCCGGTCCGACGAGCTGATCACCGTCACGTGGTGGCCCATGGCCTTGGCGACCATCACGCCCATGTGGCCGACGCCGCCCAGCCCGAGGATGCCGCCGCGGAGACCCGGCGTGGCGAGGCCGAACTGCTTCAGCGGGCTGTACACCGTCACGCCGGCGCACAGCAGCGGCGCCGCCTGCTCCGGCGCCATCCCCGCCGGAATCTTCACCACGAACCTGCGGAGAAAAGAAATCAGATTATTCTTCATTGATCTTTCCAAAGGTCGATCTGTCATGTGTCAACATCAGAGTGTGTCTATGTGTGTTTCAGTTGATTGCTTACTTCTGGTCGACGACCATGGCGGAGGAGAAGCCGCCCCGCGTAGGCTTGCCATCGGGGTAGACGTCGTTGTACGACCAGATCTTCTTGCTGCAGTACTGCTCGTTGCTTGATTTGCAGGGGTGGCACTGGCGGCAGCACCCGACGATGAGGCCGACGCCGACGACGTCGCCGGCGTGGAACTTGGTCACCTCGGCTCCCACCTCCTCCACCTCACCAACCACCTCGTGACTGGTCTCACCAACAAGATGAAATCAGTTATCAGAAACATGTGTTGTTTTGCATTACATACTTCTGAAGAAAAATAAACTGTCGCTGTCTGATGTCCTTTTAAAATATTTTATTCAGATTTTCGAAGTTAAAACCGTGAACCGTCTGTTGCTCACTTGGAAGCTAAAACCAAATCTTCAACCATGCAAGAAAGATGACTCTACAATAACCATTATGCAAGCTAGAGATTATACTGTAATACAGTTGATTGCGACTTTACTAAAAGTTGCATGTTTGCAGCATATGCATGAATACTACCGAATATTAGGCGATGCGTCCTTGTATTTTAAGTTCATGCATTGTACATTGTTGATTTTCTTTCATGAATTTTACTTTGTTTACAGGAAGAAAATTCTTGCAGTACGTAACTGATTGTCAGGAAGAAACTGCGCTTACCCAGGGACCATAGGGTAACGGGACATGCCGAGGTGGTTCTTGGCTTGGTGGATGTCCGTGTGGCAAATCCCACAGTACAAAACCTTGATCGCCACATCCTCCGGGCCAGTCTTTCTGCAGATCGGCACACGATTCACAATGACAATTCAGTCATCCAATAATTCAATAAGAGAATCACACGCTACCATGATGATCTTGCGCACAATTCGAAAAATTCAACATGCACGAAATTTTCAGATTTTTTAAGAAAATTTTCAAATTTGAAGTGGCAGAAAATTTCAGATCTGTGTTTTCACCTCAAAGTGTAGGAGTAAGGGGACAGGTGGCCGCCGGCGTCCCTCGCCGCCCACCCTACAGCCGTCCTCTCCGACGCGTCGCTGCCCATCGTTGTCGGAACCGGCAGGGGTGCGTGGCCGTAAGGAGACGAGGACAAGTCTCGAGGAAGACGGAGGAATTAGCTAATCCTTCGGATTGATCGGAGGGAAAATAGCTGGCGTTTGGTCGACGCATCGTGGTGGCATGTTTATACACAGGCCAACGGGGGCGATTGGGAAACGTTACGATTGCCAGCTGGTGATCGGGTATTACATGTAGGAATACGATGTAGAACCGATATTAGCTGATGGAGTTGGAAAAGAAAAACGAGATCCCAGTTGATTCGTGGAGTAAACCAATCGTGATTCTTGAATATTCGGATTCAGTTCCGTTCGCTTGCGCTTTTTCACCAGCTGTAGCCGCAGCTGCACAGTCCAGCTGCTCGGCTGTAGCTCAAGCTGCAGCTGCTGCACAGCCAGCTGATGGGCTCCGTGTCAAAAAATCGGATGCAGCTCAAAGAATTTTTCAGTAAAAAGCTTCCTATTGTACAAGTGATAGATGAGTGCTAACTAGTAAAATGAAGTGGTGTTTGGATCTTTAGGACCTCCTAAAATTTATGCCACATCGAATATTCGGAGGCTAATTAGGAGGACTAAATATGAGCTAATTATAAAACTAATTACACAGATAGAGGCTAATTCACGAGATGAATCTATTAAGCCTAATTAATCCATCATTAGCACATGTTTACTGTAGCATCACATTATCAAATCATGAACTAATTAGGTTTAATAGATTCGTCTTGCAAATTAGTCTCCATCTGTGTAATTGGTTTTGTAATTAGTCTATATTTAATACTTCTAATTAGTATTTAAACATTCGATGTGACAGAAATTTTAGGAGGGACTAAAGAAACAAACACCCCCTGAGGCTACAGGCTGGTTGCAGTAGCTGTAGCTGCTGCCACAAGTAGCTGCAAGCGTGCTGCCGCAGCCTCAGCTGCAGCTCAGCCACAGCAACCACTTCCGAGCATATCACCATATGGTGGGTCCCATCGGCTTTCACTTTCCCCATCCTCTCTCTCCCGGCAATGTCCATTCCCTTTCTCCTTTCCGCAGCTCGATCTCTTCTTCAATCCAGGCGACCAGAATTGCTCGCGCGGGATCGAGGTGACCGGCGGCGAAGCTCGACCTCCGCGGGTCCGGCCCTACCCGGCGGCGACGGGGCACAGCAAGCCTCCACATGCGAGTTGGGCTAGGGGTGCCTCCACGTGCGAGCTGGGCTAGGGGTGTCGGAGTGCTGCCGCGAGCTCATCGTGCACGAGCGGTGGCGGGCGGGCCGGAGCGGTGGTGGGCACGGCGAGCTCCCCGAAGGGAGCAGCGGCGGCCTCAACGAGTTCAAGGGAGGGAGCGGTGGCGGCTAAGTGAGCTTTAGGGAGGGAGCCACGACGAGCGGGTCGGAGCGCGGAAGGCTCCGCCGGATCTCACCGGGCGACATTTTTTTCTCTCTTTTTTCTTTTCTAGAAATTTTTCCTACTGATTTTTTCCTTCCAAAGTTTTTGCTCGAACTTTTCTTTTGTTCATAACTTTTTGTCCCAGAATTTTGTTTTGGAGCTTTTTCTTCATTATTTCTCCTTTTCCAATATTTTTTTATAACTTTTTGTTCTGATCCTTCCAAAGTTTTTTCCCTGCAATTTTTTGCCACAATTTTTCCTTCTAATTTTTTGTTTTCAAAAATTTTTATTCAATTTTTTCTGGAACATTTTACAAAGTTTTTTCAATTTTTTCACAAACTTTTGTTTACAAATTTTCCGCCAAATTTTTCTAGCAATATTTTTGTAAAGACGTATAGTTCTGGTATATAAATGGATCCTGGAGTTAGGGGATTTTGGGTGAGGACTGGGTCAGGCGGACCATGTGCGGATGGCACGTGCTATGGATGGTATAGGTCCAAAAAGAAAATGGTGATTAAAAGAGCGGAAGCGAAAGCGGAAAGAAAGAGATCGACCACTAGTTTCATTTTTTCCAAGCAACCGTAAATTAGTTGCTCTTCGAATTAATTTTCTTCAGTGTAGACGCCATCTTGGTTCGAACAATATTTTTTTCCGAATACTATACCTTCGATTTCATCTGAAACGAAATTGACCATGCCCTGGCATCAAACGTTTGAATTTTGCGACCTATTCAGCTCGTCGATTGTCTCCTCTCATGCCAAGTGGAGTGACTATATGTTCATCAACCGCATTTCCTTCTACTCTAAAAAAAGACACTCTTTCCTTTCGGTGCGTCAAAAATATACCACAAATATTTTAGACTAGCCAAAGAAATAGGACGACTTGGGTCATGTCTTGGTCCCAGGTCTATGCATAGGCAGGCATCAGTGTTGGATTTTCAAGCTGACGAAACAAAAATATGAGGTTGTCTCAATGAGCAGCTTAAAAATAGGGATGTACAATGACCAACATAAATTCAAGCTGAAAAATGCTGGTTCCATAGATTTATATTGGATGGACACAAAATAATAATTAGTCTCAATTCGGGTATACTGTTTTGTTCATTGTACAAGTAATATGATGGTTGTCTTTACTCCACCAAGCAATGTGTATGGGGAGATCCAAAACCGTTCACTCTTGTGATCCTGTACTGAGAGAGGCGAAATAAGGTTTTTGGGAAACATCCAACAGCATCAACAAGTAGATAAGGTCGAAGGAGCAACAAGTAGATAAGGTCGAAGGAGGAAGAGAAGATGTGATGGAGTGGTATGTTTTCAAATTATGTGGTCTTTTTGTGGTACTAAAGTGTAGATGGTTAGATGCGTGGTAGTTTTCTAAAACCGAGATCTTTTTGTTTCATGAAATTTTTTGTTTCCAAAAAAACCTTGAAGAAGAATGGAAAAGGTAGCTAATGGAAAGAGGAAGAGGAACATGTTTGCGTAGCATGATGGAAGGATACTTGTAATTCATCCCACTATTACTTATGTTCGTATGTAGCTTGATTTGCCAAAATTGACATAGATGCATGGATTTGCCATGCATGCATGAGATTAACCCAAGAAGATGGATCATGTGTTTTATTACGGTAGGCCAGGCTGGCTGATCTAAATTATGGGACAAAATTTTAACAAGATGTTATTCTATTTTGGAACAAAGTGAATATATACTATCAACTATCATATATGGCATATTGTGTATTTGTCGTCCAAGGGCATGTGCCCCCTCTTCTCCTATGGTTTCATCTCCACGACACCTCTGTTCACCGTGAAAACTAAAAACCAACGTTCTTCAAGATCCTTGCCTGAGCAACTATCAACTTTGTTGTTATCATGGACTTGTCATGGCTGCTAGGTGAGATAGGTCTACGTACGTGCGAGCGTCACTAGACTTGGACTTGTCATGGCCATCAGATGTGACAGCCAGATAGAGATGGTGAAGTTGGTTTAGGGAAACTTTAGGATTATCATAAAGGGAGAAAGAAACCGAAAATTTTTATAACCCGAGGGACCAACACGTATGTGATCGGACACTTACCAGAAAACTTAGAATCCGTTTGGAGCTACCTAGACTAGAATTCGATAGAGTATGCTAGTTTTTGTCAAGGAGAGCGCTAACACTGACTTTATCGATAAATTAGTTTTAGAGATATTGATAGTCAAAGTTGGAAAGGTTTAACTTTGGAAAAATCTAAACGTAACTATGATAATGTTTGGTTCATGCTAAGGTAACGTAAACGCATAGTGAATCAGATTACAGTGTATTTGGCGGCGGAATGGGTGATTACCCTCTTTGTTTGGTTGCACTCTGTTAATATAATCAGATTACGGTGTGAGTATTGTATTTGATTACGATGGAGGAGAAGGGATAATAAGCTTGTACAGATATTATTTAGGTAACGGATTCGATTGCCACAACCAAACATCGATTCTCTTTCAAAATGGCTAAACAAACTAACATATATATACTTGCTTGAGCAGGTCCAGTCGCCTGTTTGATTTTTACCTTCCACCATGGCTTTTACAGCACGAAACAGTTTGCTAAAATGGCCGCTCAACTCGTTCAAAGAAAAAAAAAGGCCGCTCAGGCGCTCAATAATAACAAAGCGGGCAGAGAAGAGTAGTGAAACTTATTGCCGAAACTGGCTGCTGTACACGGGCCGGGGCCGTTACCAGGCTGCATCTGCAGCAAGCCCATTTCTTTTTTTTGGAAGGAACAAAGCCCATTTCTCAGGTTAACAAATTCAGGGAACAGGGGGGCTTTCTTAATTCTTAGCGCCCGTGGACTCTCTGAAAAAAAATGAACTTGAAGCATGCATGTTTTGGAGTTCACCCACTAATTTTTGAGTGGCAAACGCTCGATGCTTCGGCTTGAGAAGCGTCGCTTTGCTTAGTGAATTTTCTCCTCTCCTGCGCCTTGTAATGGTGTCTCAAACATGAGTGTTTCTCAGCATGGTAGGCTGCAGAAAAGCTCAGCTCGAGGAAACCACTCGCTACAACAAGGCCCCGGGAGCTCAAGCACAGGGGCTAAGCTGCATACTCGGGCCGAAACTGGCTCCCACAAACATTACTTCTGCGCCAGGCAGGGAGAGGGCCCGTTAGAGGCCAGTGCGGCCCTACAACAAAGCCCATTTCTCCGCCAAAAAAATAATGGAGCCATGTGACGAGCAAGGAGCGGCTGGAATGAACAAAGAAAGATCTCACGTTCTTCATGCTAACGGTAGGCCTAACTCCCTTGTCCATTTCTGACCTGCCGACAAGCAAAGCAAACCCAACCCTTTCGGCTTCGCTCCACCCGACCTTTTCCGCGCACGACAAAGCACGGGCATCCACAGATCCATCCATTTGCCGGTGAGCGGTCAGCAACTGAGAGACCTCGTCGTAAAGCTCAAGTATGGACATCCATCGTCAATTCATCCCAAATTCCTAAATAATCGACGCCTACTTTGCCAAGATATCTCTTAAATTCATCTCAAATCTTCACAAATAGAAGAGATCTGTTGAATCGTACCAAGCAGGAAAGATGGATCTCCTGAAAGTACGATTGTTGGGGCTCCCAGATTAGGAAGGAAAAGGAAACGCGAGATGTGACGACAGCAATTCGTTTTGGTTCTGCGATGGAAAGGAAAGGGCAGTCCAGAGCAGAGCTGGGCGAAACCAGATGCGCCCGATCGCATTATGGCACGGGTGGATGCGCGCCCCGATCTAGATCGTCAACTTGCGCGATTTGGTGGATTCGTTGGACGCGGCAGGTTTCGCACCTGCATCATTTCTCTGCCAATCCCCAAATGTGAAACTGGAATCAGCATGGTTATAACGGCAAACATTGTGCGGAAATGGCGAGTTCAGATTGTGCGCGATCCATTTCGAATTTGTTTCCTGTACAGAGGAGGCAGCGCCGCCATACCCACCATTACATGCAGCTTAAGCTTTGCTCAGCCTTGCATCTCTCCCTCTCTCTCCCATTTCCATCTCCCATTCTTTTCCCAGTTCTTGACTGTTGTGTCGGTTTCGCACAGCAGTTCAAGAAAATAAAATTGAAAAAACTCGAGACAAAGTTTTTCTTTTGCTCTACTGATAAGAACAGATTGCGCTCCGCCTAGGCTGACTGGACTGGTCCGGGGCTACTGGATCCGCCCGACGGCGCCGACGCGCTCGGCGGCGGCGCGCATGACGCCCTCCACCAGCTGGGGCATGCAGAGCTCGGCGCCGCCCGCGGGGCCGCACCCGGCGCGGACGCCCACGCTCGCCATGTACCGCTGCACCTCCGTGCGGATCAGCTCCTGCATCACCGCCATGAAGTCGGGGTTGAACGGGTACGGCGAGGTCGCTGTGGCGGCGACGGGGGCCGGTGGTGGTGGTGGGGAAGGCGAGGGCGGCGACGGCGACGGCGGGAGCTCCTGGAACTGGCTATGGGCGCGGTCGTGGTGGAACCGCTGGTCCGTGCCTGGGAGCGAGAGGGAGAGGGAGGTGAGCGGGTCGTCGTCCTCGACAGGCCGGCTCATCGCGCAGTCCGCCGGCTCGAACCCGCCGGACCGCGGCACGGGGCGGTAAATCTGCCCGGACCCGGAGCCGGAGCCGGCGCCGGGGCCGTGGCTGAGGTCGCTGCGGTCGGAGACCGTGCCGGATCCCGACGAGGGGCTGTCCGGCGAGAGGCTGACGCGCTTGCACGGCCGCGCATCGAACTCGTCCGCGCCCGCGCCTGCGACCGCTCCGGAGGCGGCGGTGGCGGCGGCGAGCTTGCGCTTGAGGGAGCAGTTCCAGTGGTTCTTGACGGCGTTGTCGGTGCGCCCAGGGAGGAGCCGCGCGATGGCGGCCCAGCGGTTGCCGAGCCTCGCGTGGGCGCGGACGATGGCGGCGTCCTCCTCGGCCGTGAAGGGCCGGCGCTCCACCTGCGGCGACAGTTGGTTGCACCACCGCAGGCGGCACGACTTCCCCGACCGGCCGGGGATCTCGCGCCCGATCGCCGTCCAGTTGCGCGCGCCGTGCCGCTCTACGAGCCGCCGCAGCGCGTCATCCTCCTCGGGGCTCCAGGGTCCCCTGATCCGGTCGCACTCCGCCTCGGCTCCCATCTCCGATCCCGGAGCAGAAAATCTCACAGGCCCGGCGAAGACGACAAACACGTTCGTCGATTCAACACGACCGGTCGTGGTGGGTGGGCAGTTAGCGGCGGAGCGGAAAGGCGTTTTAGTTCCTTGCGGTTCCTGTCTCGTCGGGAGTGGTGGTGGAGGCGGTGGTGTAGTGGAGAAGAGAAGACGAGATAGGATGGGAGGAGAGGAGGTTGGGTTGGGGAAATAGTGACCGGGGAGCGGCGGGTATTTATAGCGACGCGGCGGCCAGTGACCGGACCGGCAATACAGCTGCGCCCGGCGCACGCGTCGCGAGCCCCGGAGCCACCTCACGCGGCCGTACCCGCCCCCGGGTCTTGTCGTTTTCTCCAGCTGTATGGCATGTGGGTCTGGGCGCCTCCGGGCCCGCAGCCCAGTGAGCGTTCCGCGGTTTGACCATGTGGTTTTCGGCCTGTGGGGAGGTGGGGGCGGTTTGCCTCGGTGGATTCGAAATTTGAACCGTGTCTCCTGCTCTCTTCTCGTACGTGGGGCTGTGGGAAACGGCCGCCTAGTGCCGTTGCCAGGCGCGGGGGTAACGGTAACGGCCAGCGGACGGACGGACGGGGATGGAAACTCCAAAGGGTAAATTCCATCTGCACCATTGAAAGCTATACCAATCCCTTCTGTGCCATTGATTCTTAATTTCACATCCCATGCGTGCTATTGCCGTCAAACAAGTGTTAACTTTTATGAAAAAAGACGAATACACCCCTGCCTTCTTTCTTCCTTCCATCTTTCTTCGATTTTCTGCTGCAGCTTGTGGAGTAGCGTGGCGGGTATGTCGACGACGGCGTCCTGCACTGTGGTGCCACCCACGCGGCGCACGCACGCGTGCTGCACGGCCAAGTCCCGCGACCGAAGCGCAACCATGATGGACGCGGGGCCGTGGTGCTCCGTCGTCGTCAGGCGCAGCGCCGCCGCTTCCCGCCCGAGCATTCGCACCTCCAAATTTTCCTCGAGGGCGAGGGCGAGGCTGCCGCCGGCGAATGGGTGGGTCGCCGCCACCATGGTGACAATGGAGGCCTGCCTGGCCTCGGTCTCGAGCTGCTCGGCGCGGTCGCGCAACTCGGCGATGTAGGCGGAGCCGCCCGAGCCCTCGTCGGCCCGCCGCGGTGCCATTCAGGTCCAGGGGCTCGTCAAGCCAGTCTTGGCCCCCATCCATTTGTCCGAGACGTCGCAAGACACGAAGTCGAGCTCCAGGAGGTTGCCGCGCGGGGGAGAAGATGGGGGCGGGGGAAAGAGAGCTGCTGGAGGAGACGAGCTCATCCATGGCATTGAGCAACTGGAGTGTCACTTTCGTGTGCTCCGGCCCTGCAGAAATCCTAAGGCTATCCTGAAATCCATGCGCGTCGGCCCTGCGTCGCGCCGTGGCCCGGCACGCGGCCGCTGGGTCCGCCAACCTCGCGACGCTCCCTGCATCCAGTCGCCGCGCCGGACCGCGGACCCGCACCCCTGTCGCGCGCAGCGCCGGGCCATGGTGACGCCGCCGGGCTTCCCGTGACGGTGCCCCTGGTGCGACTCTGCCTCCGCCACCGCCCCTGCATCCTCGCTCCGCGCGCCCCTTGATGCTAAATCCAAGCTCCCTTTGCAACAATCCAGAGTTGAAACATTGGATTGTGAAGTAGCATGGATTAGCAATCCATTTTGTGTTGGAGATTGGAGAAATTATGTTGTGGGTGGCACTTGATTTGTGCGACAGGAGAACAGGAGAGAGAGGAGAAAGTCAAGAGAATCGGAGAGAAGGAGAGAGAACAACGCATTTGAGGGGAGTTTTTAACGCCGTTAGGATAAAAGTGATGGTAGTGGTACACAGGGGATGGGAAATTAAAATCAATGGCACTGAAGAGACGCTCTAATTTTGGATGGTACATAAGGGATTGGTATAGTTTTCAATGTCACAAAAGGAATTTACTCAACTCCGAAACTGCAAGCCCGGTAATTCCGGTTATGTAACGCGTAACGGCGTCCGCTCCACGCTTGCCTTTCCCATGTCGCTACTCGAACGCCTCCGTTACGAGCTCGTTGCTCCTCACATCACACAGTACTATAGGATACCGCACGGAGCCAGCTGTTTCTCGAACCGCAGGCAGAATTCCGTGGCCACGATCGCAAGTTTGCCGCTGCTCGTCGTCTTGCGACGCAACGGCGAGGCCCGAAACACGACAAGGCGTGGGGGAGAGCGGTGGAACCTACTCCTCCAGTCCTACTCGGCGGGGGGAACGAACGGAACGGGGAGTTGGACTCGTTGCGCGCCCAACCAGAACCGACACGAGACGAGACGCGTGATGGAGGGCGCAGCGGCGGTGACGCGACCCGCGCCCACCACCAACCAGCCCGATGCGCGCTCCCTGTGCTTATCCATCCCTGCTCCCATCCACCGAGCCGCATGGTCCATCCCCCCTGCGCTGCGCCTGCGCGCGGGTGCACGCATCGCCAGATCATCGCGACCGTCCACGCCCTCCCACCCACGTGGGGCCCCGCCCCCGCCCCGTGCGCCGTACAGGCGTGTACCGCCCGGTACGTCCCCCGCCTCGGGGCCGACCTGGAGCCTGGGCCTGAGCCTGTCGTTTCCTCCCAGCGCACTGCCTATGACGGGTGGTCCCGGGATGGGGCGGGTCGGGCCAAACCGGCAGTTTGGGGACGATGGGGCTGCAGGCGATAGATAGATAAGGACAGCCAGCCTGGCGCGCAGATATTTTTTTTTTGAAAAGCGGCGCGGTTTCGTGGGAGGCGGTTATGGCTCGTGGGCCGCGCTCCGTGGCTGTCCCCTCGACGCGCCACGTACGTGTGCTTGTGCAGTTGTGTTGTGTTGTGTTGTGCCGCTCCACCGCGCCGGTAGTGTCCGTAGAAATGGTGGGACTGGGACGTGAGTACTTCGTGACGCCACGGCGGTTGTGCTCGTGCTTTGAATGGACGGACGGCCGTGGCGCTCACAGTAACCGCTACGAGAGTGAGACCACCGCTACGACCAGAGAGTCCTCGAAAGCAACGGCAGTGTCAGACTATGGACTATGGAGTCCTTCCTCGACCATCAATATCAGCTGCGAGGTGCAGTCGCAGCGTCCACACTCGGACTCGGTACAGGCCCCCTGACGCGCGGGCCCGGCGGAGGGAGCAGAGGCCGTACCGCGGGGTGAGTCACCACGGGCGGCCCCGTCGGACGTTGGGACGCGCGGCACCCGAGGCGCGGCCAGGCTGGCGGGGCATTGAACGGCCCCCCGCCCCACCGACAGGGGCCGGTACCCGCGACCTGCGGCTGTCAACCAACCACCACTCGCCCACTGACCACTTGACCAGTGACCACGGCACCACCCCTGTTGCGCACTCCCTCCTGCTGCCTGGGGCGATGGCGTCCACCTCACCAGTCCACCGCCGCGCCCGCGCGCACCCCGGGGCGCAGGGGGCGCAGGGGCGGTTGGCGCAGCTTCGTCGCAGCTTCCTGGGACGACTTGTTTTAGGGCACCGTGCGGCAGCGGCGATCTTTGCGTTCCGCGCGCATGTGCTGGCACCGTGGCGGTTGCCTGCTATGCTACTGGTACCTTTGGGGGATTAGCGGGAGGATTCGGGGATTCCTCTGCCTGCCTGCTGACCCCCAGCCCTAATCGCGCTGTCATGCCGGTGGTCTCACCTCACTGCGGCGATGAGATCGCACCACCCGTGCTGCGCATTAGGATATCTGTCCGCGGGCCCGCCCGCACGGGGCACGAGGCCGCCGTGGGGAGGCCGCTGGCGTCAGCCGGCCCGGCGGATCCGTGGAGGAGCGGTTGGCTTGTTCTGGCAGTGGCCAGTGGTGGTGTGGTGCCGCTCGCTGCCCCTGGCGGCGATTGGAATAGTGGGTTCGTGGACGGATGGAAACTACTCCGGTTGTTTGTTGTACACACAGCGTCGAACATTGGATCGTACTACTACGTGAGCATGCATTGCAGGGAGTATGGTTTGGTTTTGTTAGATCTGAGGTTAGGTAGCATCAGGCGGGCATCAGCTAGCGTCGCGATTGGTGGGGTTAGCCGTTCGTTTGTTTCGTTCGTTCGTTCGTTGGCGAATAAACAAGGTCAGGAGGGGGGGCTTCGCTTTTTGGAAAAGAGGGGGGAGCGACAGGCAGTTGGTCAGGATCAGGGATCGAGCAGGCCACGTAGCCGCGTGCATATGCTGTACCAGATCCCGGCTCCGCACGGGCTGCCAGCTCACGCAGCGCTGCGTGCGTATGGCCGAGGACGGAGAGAAGGTGCTCGAGGCTTCCGAGAAGGCGGGCGAAAACACTTTTTTTTTAGGGGAGTCGGGCGAAAACACTTGATGAACCTCAGACAACCACTGAGCCAGCCATACATTGTTTTCTTATTTTTTTTTCAACAGGGAAAAAAAAGATTGGAAGGTAGCAGCACGTGGGCTGAGCCGCTAGAACTGTTTTTCATCTTTTAGGCCTTGTGGTATGGGCTTCCTACGCGGCCCACTAATGGGCCGTGGACCAAGGGCCATCCAGGTTTTTTCTGCCTCCTGGAGGAGGACAGCAGGCTTCAATCGCGTCCCGCTAATGGGCCAACTTACTGATGCTTGCTCTCTCTCCCTCTAGCCGGCAAAAGCCCAACGACGATACTGCTGTGTTTCTTCTGCGATGGAGCTTAAGATAATGGAGACGTGTTTCTTCTGTGTTTCAACACGTCCGAGCAGGCTGAAACTATTTCAACACCTACGAGCGTTTCCCTTGGTTAAGTTAATAAGGCCATTCCCGTAAGGATTTCATGTTTATATTTTTCAAAATGCTACATGAGCAACATAGCACTAAGTTACATTGATGCAATAGCTCATATAACACTTTGTTTTATTTTGTTGTTTCATAGGGAATACATGCAAGAGACAAACCACCTTTGAAACGATGCAGACATGATTTCATAAGTGAATACATGCAAAGAGACAGATCACCTTTGAAACAATGCAGACGTGATTTTTATCTAGACGAAACCCCTGCATCTCTCTTATGTCACATCTTAAAAATACTGCCATGATAGATTATTTAATGAAAATAAAACTTATGAAATCGTGATTTATGACGGGAGTGATGAAAACCCTTCGTCATTAGTCGAGTGTCATCAACCGCGACAAGTGGCGTTCCTTATTCCGCTGCGTCACTAAGATTATTCACCTACGAATCGTCAAACAGAAACGTCATAAATTGGTTCCTACTGTTTGGCCATGATGGATAGAATTTGATGTAGCATCCGATGTGGCATGATAATTGTGACAAATTGTTTCATCATAAAATGAATTTGGCCTATTTGTTGTTGAGTCGAGCCCAAAATTGTTCCCACAAGCCAATGTTGTTAAGATAGCCCAAAATTGATTCCAGTAGACCCATTTGTTATTGGGTCGAGCCCAAAATTGTTCCCACAGGCAAATGTTGTTCATATAGCCCAAAATTAATTCCAGTAGACCCATTTGTTGTTGGATCGAGCTCAAAAGTTGTGCAAATTGTTTGCGGCCCTTTTAGTCCCAATTTATGAATGAAATTGACTTTTGGCCCAATTACATGTGGGCTAAGCCCACTTAAGGCAAATATAAATTTAACCAATCGGGGCGGACAAATAATTGATTTCATTTCAATTCCGATCCGATTGGCAAAATAATAGAACACACATATTTATGTATACAAGAAAATAAATTATTGTTCCCCACTACCATATTGTTCATCACATATCACAAACTATTACAAAATAACTGTCTCACAAAGAATAGAGATTAACAAGGTTGCATCCAGGTCATAATCTCAAGAGACAAGAGCATTGATCTTAACATCTTCCTCTTGTATAGGTTAGCAGTCGACGAAAGAGTGCCTCACTATCTTGTGTTACCTTCTTCAAGTTTTCAATATCGGCTAACTGCAATTTGAGAGTTGATTCTAATTCTTCTATCTTCTTTTTTAAGGTAGCTAACTCTTGCTATTGAGCAACAAACCGTTGTCGAAGTTGTACCCCATCTTGTCAGCGTCAACTTGTTCCCCATCAACACTGCTGCATAAGGATTTGGTAGAGTTTCTTGAGTACTCCGTTGCCTCATTAGATTTTTTTTTTCAGCAAGAAGCAGCATTGATTTGAGAACTTCCATCTAGCAATAGTGGATCTGAAATCAGATTGTGATCTTGTAATTGATTTAAACTAAGGAAAGAAGGAACATCAATAATCATCATATGTTTAGTTTGTTACCCCGGAGCTGGACTGATCAGGAGAGACTACGGATGTTGACCCTTTGGCCAGCTGAAACAGGATATAGTCAAACTTCAATTGATGCATTTGTTTAAGTATAAATTAAGAACTAACAAATAACCAAGCATAACAATATGTGGCAATGGTTGAGATCATCTACAAACTGAAACAATTTCACCTATTACGTTCTACAAAAAACTTCAGTTAATGCATTTGTTTAAATATAAATTAAGAGCGGACAAATAGACAAGCACAAGAACATGTGGCAAAGGTTGAGATCATTCATAAACTGAAGCAATTTCATCTATTAAGTTCTACAAACCACATAAATAATTTGACTCGGCAAAAAAATAATTATTGAAAAAGGTGAAAGATAAAGGGGCTCTGCTGGAGTAGTACTTTTTCACCAACTCTACCAATAGGGTACAACAGATCCGCATTCCCCAATCTAACTACAATAGTGAGAGCCAAAGAGCATGGGGAAGAAAACTAATAATTTCATCTATTAAGTTCTACAAACCACATAAATAATTTGACTTGGCACAAAAATAATTATTGGAAAAGGTGAAAGATAAATAGGATCTGGTGGAGCAGTAATTTTTCACCAACTCTCGCAATAGGGTACATCAGATCCACATTCACCAAAGCATGCAACTACAATATTGAAAGCTAAAGAGCATGGGGAAGCAATCTAATAATTGAATTTAGCAATTTGGTGAGGAGACCGCTGACCTGACAAACATGAAGAGAAGGAAGTGACAAATGCTACCTCGATGGAGCAGCTCGGGCATTCGCCGCTTTCTCGGTCTTCTTCGCACGTACTCGAGCATGGCAGCCTCAGGGAAGCCGATGGAGCGATGGCCTTGAACCATCTTGCAGCTTCAAGCTCATCGCCGAGGAAGCCCGCCACTTGTAGTTGAGGTAGCCCAACACCAGTCCAACTTGACGGCGCTGTCGAGGTCGTGCTTGCTGCCGCCGCCGCAGATCTACTAGGGTTATTCGACGGGAAGAGGAGGAGGGACTGATTTTGGAATTACCAGGCGGGATGTGGGAGGCTTGGCTCCCTTCTTTTATTTATATATAATGGGGGAGGACCCAAAGGAGGAGTGGGGAATTCAAAATTTTAGATCTCGCCTTTGTGCTCGGTAGCAGGAGATGAAACTCTTTGGAAACCGCCACGAGACCTGGGTCACTGGCACGTTGGACCACTTGGGACTCGGACCCAAGCGTCAGTGACCTTACGTAGACGAGTGGCTCCAGAAGGGAGTCTGGGATAATCCGTGGCATCGTGGCATTGATGAGCACTCCACGGATTATCCTACTTGGTAGATTCATGTCTGTAGGATGATCCGACTATTGCTTGACAAATGTACTTTAGTGCAACAAATTAATGTACCATTTCGACTGTTTACATGATAAAATACACTTCTGTCCGATGAGATTAGCGCTATGAAAGACATGCACTTCTCCTGCAATTGGGTGCAGTTAGTGTCAAATGCCCATCGTAGAATTGTGGTCACAGTTTTCTCACACGGCAGGTCCCACATCTTTGACGCACAGTGCAGCTTCAACCGTTTGACACAATACATGTCGGTGAGTGAGAGTAACAAGGGCCAGGCATTAGTAGGGGTGTCCCATAAATCAACCTCCTCTGGTAGTGATCCTTCACAGCTGTATTTGATCAGCAGCGAGAAGCCAGCAGGGTTAGTGTCTTTAATTGAAATAGTTTTTGACTTTGACTCCATTCCGCTGCCATAGAGCAATGCCACCATCACACGAGATAGTGCCGCCACATCAGCACGTCTTGCTCGAATCACTCGGCCGCCTATGTCGAAGACGACGTTCACAGAGGCTTGGGCTGCAATTGTTGTGCATATGCTTCTGCCTACTGATGAAGGTAGAACTTCAATGTAGTCGTCCTCCAATACTGTAATAGTGCAGGATATGTTTACTCTGCTGGAATGGTCCCACACACGCTCAATATCATGATGCCCCACGAGGTAGTTAAAGCCATGTTCTAGATTCCCATTCCTAAATTCAAGTTCCTTTAAATCTTGAAATCGAAACGTATCATCATAATCTATTGCGTCTCCAACCACCGCACAGAACAAGACTCGTACCTACGTGCAAGCATTCACAGGGTTGACCATTGGAACGTATATGGAGCATGTGTATTCATAGAAATGAGACACGTACCTTTTGCGCACTATTCATTAGAACGAGGATGACGGAAATTCCTTTTGGTCCTGCTGGTGGGTACCATGGATCATGAATACCCGTACGGTAGAAATGTATCCTCCATTGACGACCTCCGATCATGAATGTACTGGATTCCTTGTACTGCCCAATAGTTCCTTCTGCTTTTACTTCCGTGCTTGAGACTGAGAAGTCGACTTGCGACACAGGGAACGTGGTAGTGTGTACTGCCACAATTGCAAATGGCAATGATCGACTCGTGGATACATTGCCTGTTATAGGTGGGTGGGTGTCATTCCGAAACGACCATTCGTGAACATCCATTAATAGTCTTGAATCGACATGTCCCTACAGTGGCGGTCATGAACGCCCGTTACCAATCTTGAATCAACATGTCCCTACAGTGGTGGTCATGAACGCCCGTTACCAGTCTAGATTCCCATCCTTTGGCGGTATTTGGTCCACCATATTCCGCCTAGGCCTAGTCGCATTGACCAGTTCACGTTTTTCAGGCTCTGCTGGCATACGGGAATCATCTAGTGCGAATCCATGCCCTTGGTAGACCTTTTCAGCCATGCACCACAGTTGAGTTGGACTAGTCATGACATCCTGCACCGTGCGTCTGACAACGTAAGGACTATCCAACCTTATCGATTTGTGCAACATGACAACAATTATTCTCTTTCTCCGTATGAACGGTGGCAACATCTTTCTTACATTAAACTCACCGTCAAAAGGGAACCTATCGCTCATAATCTTGCTTGACTTGTCTCGTAGAAATGTCTTGTGTTGTATGCCGGACAGTCCAGCGAAATGTACACATGCACATGGCGGGCTCATCCCGTGACACCTGTCATGCACACATGTAACTGATGTGCAACACTGAAGATTCTTACCTAGATTCATGGCAGGCTTAGACCTGAATATATTTTGAGCACCTCACGTTTTTTATTGCAACTTTGGCCTGCCACACCGAGCTCGTGTGCCCACCGTAGTGCTCAATAAATAGGCGGGTGCACAACGTTCTTGTAAGACAATGGATTGACTCATCGGTTCACCATCTTGCATTGTTTGATTGGAGGTACATGATGCTATTTTCTTGTCTATCTCGTTTATTATATGCATGGTATTGATACGGTCAATATTGTAAGCGTATGGTGCCTTTGTTCTTCTCTTTTTTGTATGTAGTGGAGAATGGCCGGACATAGAAGAGACGGAGCATGGAACTTGGAGAAGTCGGAGAAGTGGGAGCAGCCTGCCCCCATGGCACCTCAGCAGCAGCCGGCTCTGATGGCACCTCCGCTTCTACCACTAGCAACGACACCTCAGCAACACCCTATTCGTGTGATGGCACCTCCGCTTCAGTTGCTGGCGACGACACCTCAACGACACCCTATCTGCACGGCACCTCTGACTCAGCCGCTGGCAACGGCACTTCAGGATCAACTAAACCTCATGGCACCACCTTTTCACCCGCGGCCCAGGCCACCACCTCTACTGCTGCCCATTGAAATGCCACCTCCGCGGCCAGACCTCATCGAACCAGATGAATCGCATGAGCTGAAATGGTTTGCGTTGGCTTTTCTTCAGTAGTCCGGGCTCAACCGTGTTTGTCTCCATGGTATGTGGGTCTACCCTTTTGCCACATTGATCATAGGCAATGGACCATTCGTGACCTCTTGTTCCATGCGCATACCATTGCCATTTCACCTGCGTGGTTGTGGGATACTAGGGTGAGGCATTGTGCTCTAGAAGAGTATCTGTGCCAGGATGATCATTTTGCTGAATTCCGTGTTGCCGCAGGGTTGCCATGATGGTAGTAATATGTCGGTGCACCACTTGTATGCCTATGTTTGTCGTGCTTCTCGTTCGTTAGAGTGTGTCATTGTGCTGACAGTGGATGTATGCCTATGTATCCTTCATTCCTTTAGAGTGTGTTGTTGTGCTTGTACTGTCAGTGGATCTATGCCTATGTATGCTGTGGCCTATGAATGTGGTGCTGGTAATAAAAACAGTCATGTTTATCTATGTTGTAACACACATTGTTGTGTTTGTGATTGGTACGTTGACATGGCCCAAGATATCTTTACTGAAGAAGAGGGAAAAATTTGTTGCTACATTTTTGAACTGACCGGATGAAAGCCGTAGAAATAGTACTTCTTGGTCTCACATCAGTTGCGTAAAGTTGGATAAGGAGGAAAGTTCGTTGTTAGGCATTTGAACTGACCGGATCCAGCGCCGCACCCCCTTCCTCCCCCACGGGCTCCACCACCGAGGCACCTCCCCTCTCCCGCGAGCTCTTGCTGTCGAGCCTCCGCGGTGCTGACCGCGCCCTCTTCCCTCGCGGGCTCCGACGCCGGGCCCCTCCTCTCCGACCTCTACTGCACCGTCAGCCGCGCCTCCGCTGTCGGGCCTCTACGTCGCTAACTATGGCAAGTGGTCGTTCTTTTGGCCATGATGGTAGTGGTTGTGGAGGTTGCCGCGGACACCATATTCTTGAGGATCCACCGTTGACTCGTCCTCCAGAAATTTACTTCCCTAATCGCATCATTGACTTGCTTACAGGCGATCGAAGCCAAGTATCGATGCCCAACATAGTAATATTTTTTTCCCTCTTGTAATTGTTTTTTTGTTGCTACACATGAATAATCCTTAAATATACTTACATACAATGTAGTGTATCAAACCTATTAGATGGCTCAAAAATGTTGTCGAAGCTCTAGGTGGTACTTCTCCTTTAGTGCAATCCGAGGTTGTTGTTGCAAGGAATTTTATGAGAGTAAAGATCTTTTTTCAAGTACATGTTCGAGGAGGACAGGATAACTCGATGCAACCAGGACAGGCCATCCCGATGGTATCAATTGCCGCATGGGGTAAAGAAGCACCAATTAGGAGCATTTTTGGAAAGTCCGTCGTGGAGGCCTATCTATAATAGCTTAAGGATAATGGGTACTTTGTGCTAGACTTCTCATATTTTTGAATAAAGGTGCTCGAGGAGGAAGAAAGCAATGTGACTATAACTACTGAGAGGCTTTGTCAGCTCAATTTACATGATCTGGTATGGAACATATCTAATCATTCTTTTATGAGTTATGTTACATTTTTTAACTTTCATCACGTTTCTTTTAGGATATCTTTGGTCAAACCATTGCGGCAAAGAGCTTTCATGCAATTCTTTCTCAAGCTTTGAATGTGTTGAATTATAGTTATACCGATGGAAATCCGATACACACCAGAGATTTCAAGCTCCAAGCTCATCTCACTTTCTACAGGGCACATGAGTTTACCTCTCCATTGTTCGAGATTTATGAAAGTGAATGTGACCGTCAATGTGAAACGATAGAGAGTGCACTAATTCATGCTCTAGTTTATATTGATAAAGTTCTAAACTTTAGGATTGGAGACTTAAACTATGTTACATATCTAAGGAAGTTTAATGGAATATGAAATATGTAGCACGGATGTACCCCTACCCTTTTCCTACGGATTTGAACTTGTGAGACTGGTTATATATATTTCATTGCATATACAATGTTCTCTGAGTGTTGGATCTATGCCTATGTATGCTGTGGCCTATGAATGTGGTGCTGGTAAGCAGTGGATCTAACAACAGTTGAGGAAGGGGGAAAGTCTGTAGCTCTATTTTTGAACTGACCGGATGTAAGCCGGATGAAAGTCCGTTGCTTTGTATTTAAACAGACCGAATGAAAGATTAACAATAATAATGCTACTTATTTAAAGCCATCTTACTAGCAAAAGAAAATCGTAGCAACTGAACCTAGATCGAAAGAGAAAACCGCATCACAATGGGATCAAGATTGAAGATAAAACTACATCACAATGGGATTTACTTGGGATCTAGATCCAAGATGATAACAGATTGTTACTACTACTACCACTACTTCTTCTTCTACTACTGCAGCTGCTACTACTACTACTTCTACTACTACTTCTTCTACTAGTACTACGTACCACTAATCGAAGTGCCGCTTCTTGGTCGATGATGCATCCGGGGTCTTGATGCAGCCACCCACCGATGAGGCTATCCCTCCATTGCCGCCGCCTGTGGAAGATGGCGGACCTCTTTGGCCGCCGCCGGCGGACGTTAGCGCCATTCCATGGCTGCCGGTCAAGGACCATGACGGAGGTCCATGGCCGCCGCTCGACGAGGATGGTAGAGATCGACTGCCGCCGACCGACGAGGATGGTGGTGGTCCCTTCCTGCCTCCTCAGGCCCCATGCTTGGAGATGGTGGTGCCCCGGCGAGTGGTGGTGCTTCCGCGCCCCTGACCACGGCCACCTCTAGCTGACTTGCGGATGGTGCGACGTCGGAGAGGCACCTGATTAGCAATTTTTATTTGTTCCACATATTCTGAATCATCAGAGGATGTGTCTGCCGTCACTCTAGGAGACAACGAATCGCTCGGCTTCGGATCCATCAGCCCTGGAGCTTTCTCCTCTTCATCAAAAGATGTGCCATACGCCGTCGCTCTAGGAGATGATGGCTCCATGGGGAGAGGAAGAGGTGCACTACCAGACTGGGATTTTTGGTGGTTGCAGGAATGAAGAAGTAGCTTACTCGACAAGCGAAGAGATTGGGGTAATACAGTAATAATATAAACATGGATGAGACCGTCCCTCTGTTGCCTCGCAAAGAAATGTAAAATCATAAAGCAGTACTCCAATCTCTCCGTGAGTGCCACATCATCACGCTATTTCCAATAAACTAATTCATTTCGTGTTAACATTTATTTTATAGAAAGTAACTGCTCCACACAATGTAAAGTTTCATTGGTTTTTGTTTCCAAGGTATACAAGCCATAGAATTTAAAAAAGCAAAAAATGTGCCCATGAATAGCTAAATATCATCGTTATATAGGAAAGTCTGGTCTGGTAAACAGAAGTGAAACAAGATGATCCTGTGTACATGAACAGACAGATGCAGTTGTTACTCAGGAAGGTTCTTTCTGTAAAACATCAATAGACCGGACCTTCGCTAACCGCTTCTATTCCCTCATCATTTGTCTTTCTTGGAACTGCAACCTCTGCCTCATTCATAACTTCCCCCTTCTCTGAATATTACGAGCCATCCATTGTTATCGCTCTACCTTCTTCTTTGGTTGTCCAATCAATCTCTCCTGGGAAAATCTTATGCCAGATCTTGTTGTGTGCATTGCCAATAAGATTAGTGATGCAAGATATTTCATCAGGTTCAAAGCAGTCTATAAGAGTTGGAACTGCGCTCGTTCAGGTGAGGGACGCCCGTTTGACCCTTGGATTATGAAATCTAAAGATATCGGTGAATCTGAAGAAATGACATTCGCATCCGTTGTGGATCACCAGCTTTTTGAGATCTCCCTTCCAGCAAAAGCTAGGAAAATGACTAGTTTGATTGGTTGCAGCGGATCTGGATGCCAAGTCGCTGTAGATGACAGAGATGGGAGCTCCGCGCTCCTGCTGAATCCTTTGTCTCCTCGGGAGCACATTATCCTTCCTCAACTTCCAACATGGTGCCATATGGCTGCTCTCCATGCTTGTATCTTGGGCTTTGAAACACCTACTGGCGTAGAGTCATTTCTTGTGATAACTAACTTTTAGCCCCTGAAATCTTCTCCGTCGCTAGGGTCAATTCCCATCTGCATCTGGTATTTGGGAAGTCAATCGGACTGGACTACCATACCTTCGGAAGATTTCTGGTGTAGTTCTTCTGAACACATGCGGATCTACTTGGGGCTTCATCTTCTAGCACCTCCTCAAGCCGTTGGACTACAGTTATCATGGGTTCTTGACATAAGCGACTCTTCTCTACTCCAAGGTCAAGACCAATTGTTTTTTGTTGTTCGGGAGGAGAGGATGCACAGCATCGGGTCCTGGGACATCAACGAGAGAGATGTTGAGGTGGTGGAATTTACTCTGGGTGCATTCGTCTGTAACATTTGGCAGCATATTCCCTGACATATAGCTCCAGAGTTCTAGAATAAGATCATCCTGTTTGGACTTGACAAGTGCATTGTTGTATAAGAGCATGTCATTTGTGGCTTGCCTAACCTGAAGGGAAATCACATTTACTCCTAGAAACTTATCGGCATGATGGAGAGGAGCAATAATGGATCTACCAGTAGGGACTAAGAAATGTGGCATGCGTCAATAATGATCCTGCGATCCGCATTATGCAGGTACCTGGGAACTGAATTTGGTCACGAGAAACATGGATGTTACCTAGCTATTAGTAGATTAGTGATCTTTCATTTTGTAACACATGTAATGCATTTGTATATATATACTACTAATATCTATATTATTAGTATTCCTCAATTATGCAGTGTATCTGAATTCCTAATAGTAAATATGCTGGAATCAAATTGAAAGTAGATTAAAACAAAGTGGCATAATCAGATGGCGTGTCAGCACCAGCAAGTTTCATAAGATGGCTTGTTATAGCCATTCATCATAATTTGGCCTAATGAGTGACATTATGCCTTTAATCATCCCTGATGAGTTTCCTTCTGTATTTGGTCTCCAGCATCAATTGCTTGATCCTTTTCACCACATTGGTGGCCTGGTCCAGGTGTCCCTTTACCTTCTGCAGCTCAGCAGCGGTCTCTTCAAACTCCATGCTAGCCTTTGTGTATTCTTCCTTCGACTTCCTTGCATCGTAATCGCTGTAAGGGTTTTCAATTTTTAGCTCCTTTAGCACTGCATCGTTTCTCATTTCTTCCTCGTGTTCATCAGGGAATTCGTTGCTTCCCCAAAGTATCACTTCATCAAGTGCAACTCATTGGTTGTGTCATTGGCCTCCTTCTTAGCAATTCTCCATTCTTCTTTCTACAACCTTGCTTCCTCTTCAGCTTTTTCCTTCCTCTTCATCAACTTCACCAGAGCTTTTTTAGTCCTTTGATCCCATTCAGGATCAACCACCTAAACAACATGCATTTCATCCCTTCATTCTACAGACACCGATTACGATCATACAATTCGCCACTTACAACACTAATAACATCAAAAGTAGAAGCAAGGTTTATTAGAATTGAAACAAGTTATCGTTTACCTCGCAGCAGCATGCATATCGGTGCCCAAGGTGGTCCAATGTCCAATTATACCTCACATAGAAAGGCAACCCATGCTTGCACTTGTTTTCAAAATCTAAAATGATAACAACACCATCAGGCAACGACGATCTATACCTATTAGTGACTCCAGGCACCTGTGGAAACTAATAAAATACATGAATCTATCAAATTATAAATTAAATACATGATTTTTGCTATGCACCTATGCGAGCTGATTCCGTGAGAGAAGGTATTTTGTGTCTTCAACCCAGATCTCCAAATCCAGAAATCCCCTGCCCTAGGACGATAGGGGAAATTAACGGCACAAAATAGGGGACTGACCTGATCGGAGCTCCTCCTCCTCCCTTCGCTGCTAGGCCCACTAGGATTCACCATTCCCGCCGTGGGCGGTTGCAGATCCGCGCACTGGCGCTAGCTCTAGTCCTTGCCGCAACCAACAGGAGTACGGTGCCGGTGAGTCTCTTGCAGTAGTGTACGTCGTGTCGAGAAATGAGAAATATACCCTAGGCTTGGGCCTGCAACTGTCATGTGGACCACACTTATTAGAACCAAAATATATAAAATGTATCCTTTCTAAAAAAATATACATAGTTCATGTCTTAGTGGTAATGCTATCTTAGCACATTCAAGAGGTCAAAGGTTTGAGCCTTGCTATCAACACTATTTCCTTTTTATTTTCCCTTTCTTTTTTCATCTCAGACTAACATAACTTACCAAAACTTCTACCACCAACTCACTTGAAACTTACATGTGGGACCCGGTTGCGGTAAAGACTTCTCATTCGATCATTAACAGGTTTGACCCATGGGAGGAGCACATTTTCCTTTTTACTTTACCACCCTATTTATCAGCTTAAACTTACATGTGGGACCCTGGTTAGTTTATGACATTTTTGCGGACCTTATATCATCACAAAACCGCCATTTAACAGTGAGTGATGATTTCTTTTTGGCTACAGCGGCACATTTTATGACATTCCGTAACCTTGTTACTAAATTTGCTCGGATGACAAACTTTATAACGTTTTCATCCAGAAACATCATAGATCTATGACGAGAACAAATGTGCCATAAAATTTTCGTCATAAATCAACACATTTTCTTGTAGTGGTTAAACTAAATTGGCATTACCTAATGTCGAATGTAGTGACCGACAGTCCACCAGGGGGTTGCCCAGGTGGTAGATTTGTAGGCGGGGGAGATCGCAAGGCAAAGAACTCGAATGGTAACATAAAGACGCAAAGTTTTAGACAGGTTCGGACCTCCAGAGAGTAACACCCTACGTCCTATGTTCTGGCGGATTGTATTGCTGGTATAGAATGCGAAGAGTTGAGATGCTCTCGGGAGGTGCCCCTGACCGTGTTATATAGGCTAACGACCTAGAGTTATAATTGGATAGGATCTAATCCTAATCGGTTGTTATATGGAAAGCAATCTAAATCAGTTTACAACAAGTATCCCGTGATATCCGGGCAGAATTCATTCGCCTAGCCTCCTAGCTTGTGCTTCACGTGTTTTATGCCTTGGTCCGCACAGCATGATCGGGTGGGCCCACTTGCTAGGGCTAACCAGTATCCTGGTCGGTGAGGACCCATGGGTATCCTTATCCCTCAAGCCCCCGAGCGATGTGGAGTCGAACAAGAACCTGACGGATGTGCAACGAAGCTTGTAATGAACTCGGCTGAAGGTGTGACGTCGTCATAGTGATGGAGAGGCTGCGCGGTGCTCAAAAAAGGAAGAAAAACTGAAGCTTCCATAGGCGTATGACCAAATGCACATGCCTATGCGACTGCCAAGCTCCGGGATGTTTGGCATCCTGTAGATCAAATCGAAGCACATGGAGGGCATCGCAAGACGCACTCTGTATGGAGTAGCCCTCGAGCATTGAAGCGATTAAAGTAATTGGTCCAATGGTCAAGAAAATGATATATTTTTTCCGTAGCAAAAAGAATATGAATATAGCGCCCAGCCCCCGAGCATGAGGACCGGCGGAGCCGCGGAGGTACGCCAACTTGAGATAGGCGCCCAGCCCCCGAGTGCAAGGACTAATGGAGCCACGGAGGCACGCCGACCTGAGATAAGCGCTTAGCCCCCGAGCGCGAGGACTGGCGGAGCCACGGAGGCACGTCAACCTAAGATAGGTGCCCAGCCCCCGAGCGCGAGGACTAACAGAGCCATGGAGGCACGCTGACCTAAGATAGGCGCTTAGCCCCCGAACGCGAGGACTGATGGAGCCACGGAGGCACGCCGACCTGAGATAGGTGCCCAGCCCCCGAGCGTGAGGACTGGCGGAGCCACGGAGGCACGCCGTGGGAAGTAATGGAAAACCCGTGGATTCCATCTATCGCATGTGCCGTAACGGGGGACCCGTGGATTCTGTTGCTAGGTTTACACCGTCAACCTCTTCAAAAGCGGAAGGGGTGCAGTTCCATTTTCATATCCTCTCCACTCGCACTCAAACGTCACCACCGCCAACACCATCGCCGCCGCCCCTGAGAGCCCTAGGTCACATTGCCACATCTGTAAACCACATCCATCGATCCTCGGCTCGAAGGCTGTAGTCACCACCACTACGCTGCCATTCCCCGCCGTATGCGAACTAAGAGGCCTGCCTACATTCGTCTGCACAGTGAGGATTATAATTCGAAGAAATGGCGGCAGGCTCCCTCGTGAGGTTGCCCGATCCAGTAAGTTCTTGATTTCATCGTTTGGCTTGTTTGATTCGCTTTTGCGTCTATTTCTACTTGATACTATTTTACTTTTCAGAGTCGAGAGTGTGAGTTTTTCTGTCCGGCACTGCTTCCTGGAGGGGCCGAGCAGCGGCGACCAAAGGTTTGCCTGACCATTGAGACCGACCAGCCACCTGCCGCCCTAGACTAGGAGTCAGACTCCTTTTTTGATGACTTCGGTGAGGACGTACCAGTCTAGGGCAGTGGGACAAAGGGCAGAGGCACGACTCTTGCTGGGTGACGAATGCACCAGGCTGCCCGCAAGGTGGTGGAGTCCAGGTGCAAAAGGCAAAAAAGTTGGAGGCGGAGAAGAAGAACCGATGGAAGACGGGTGCCACGAAACCGAAGGCGCTCGCTGTGGTGGCAGCATCCTCTGCGGAGACCTCATCCGAGATGCCAAGTGACGACTCCGAATCGCCCAGCCTGGCTGCCAAGAAGAAGAAGGCCGAGCTCCTTGAGACGATCGTAGGTGACACGGAGTGGCTCAAGAAGCAGCTCAATATGGAGATCCGCGGGGGAAAGCAGATGGAGCCGATCCTGACGCCACCAGCACCTCTTCAACTAAAGTTCCAAGCGAAGATGACATTGTGAGTATGATCATGGTGTCGTATATTGTTAGAAATTTTGTTTGTACATTGCTTTGCTTTATCTCTCTATCTCGCCTACCGAGCAGAAAGTCAAGGATGGAGGACGAGCCAAGACTGTACGGCGCTGGCGTCGGGACCCATGCAAAAGGTCGGACTCCTGATGCAACCATAGGGGCTGCATCGATGACGTCTGTCCATGGCGGGAGTGAAATTGGCTTGGAGACGGGACGTAAGGGGCCCGAGCCAAGGTCTTCACCGCTGTCGCTGAGGACACTGTTGTATCCGCGCGTGGGGCCATAGATGCCGATGTCGAGGTGCAGATGGTTGAGGCCTCCAAGGAAGCATCGACCAACGCGGAGGCAGCGGGCTACGACGCTGACATCGATGCCCACAAAGATGATTTCGCCACCCTGGACTTCTCTGGGACGGCCTTGGCGCAAGATGCTGCCACCGACAAGAAAGATCTTGCCATACTGAAGGAATCCGTGGCCAAGGTCAGAGAGGTGTTATACGTAAGTTGGCCGACCAATCTTGTTGTTCACTTCCATCCCTATTTTCCACCTTTGAATTGTTGGAGTAACTTTTGTACAGAACCTGGCCGAGCGTGCACACAAAAGGACGGACGCCATCCACCGCACCGAGGAGTATCATCTTGAGGTCGAGCGCCTGAAGGCTGAGCTCAAGAAGGCCAAGGAGGATGCCGTGGAGCAGATTCGACAAAAAGGACCGAGAGATCAAGGAGCAAAAGAAGATCACCATGGAGGTCCAGGGCAACCTTAGCGCTTTGCTGACTGGTACGACTTCGTTCCTTATGGAAGATCTACCTTGGGAAGATGAGACCGGTATCTTTTCTTGAGTTTCGTTATTTTGCAGATGCCCAGAAGAAAGAGCAGAGGCTTAAGAAAGACCTCAAAGAATGCGAGGAAGCCAACACATGACTGCAGCAAGAGCACGACATCGCTATGAACTGTGAGTATGTCGTATCGCAGAAACGGGCCTATGAGGTCGGCTTGCGCAAGGACATGGACCGGTGCTTGATTGATGCTATGAATAGTCTCCAGTGTGATTAGGTGGTCATTGCAGGGTTGGAGGTGGAGCTGGAAGACCTGAGGTCAGCCGCGGGCTATGTGATGGATATGATCCAACCCGTGGCCAACCCTGATGAGCCAGTGCCGCTACTGGATCGCTTGAAGAGTGCTACAGGTCAGCTGAAGGCTTTGATGAAGGAGACCGCCGTGGAGTGCGCTAAGAACGTCATGGTGCTTTTGAAGACGCACTTCCCCGGCTGGTCGTGGAGCGTGTCAGAATGGGGATTGCCAACAATTTTGATGTTGATAATCTCCCGGAGCTGGCCGAGCAATATCAACAAGCTGTGAAGGATGTAGTTAAAGAACTAGACCTGTAAATGAAAAAAACTATAAAATATATAAATATGTGTCATGAGATAAGGAAACTTGTTGATTAGCATTATGTTAATAGAAAGCCTCCATCCCTCCTTATGTTTGTATGACAGGACGTCGTGTAGCTTAGGCATGTAGCTGCTAAGCACCTAGCCTGGCTTGGCCAGCACTCTGCTGAGAGTTGATCTCAAGCTTGTAGAGGGGGCGAATGCAAGGTCTGAGCCGTAGACGAGGAACAATGGGGTGTAACCAGTGGCCCGACTCTTTTGGGTGCGGAGGCCCTAAATGACGTGTGGTAACTTGTGGAGCCATTTTGTGACGTACTTGGATGCATCATCAAATATGTGATACTTGAGGGATTGACGGACCATCCCATTCGCATGTTCGACCTGGTCGGTGCATCATGAGTGAGCTACTGAAGAGTAGTATACGTCGATGAGGTTATCCTGGCAAAAATCCCAGAACTCGGATCCTGTGAATTGTTTGCCCAGGTCGGTGATGATCCTATTGGGGACCTCGAAGCGGTGTGTGAGCTCTTCAATGAACTGAGCGGCTTTGGCCGACTCTATGCTGGTGATAGCCTTGACTTCGATCCATTTGGTAAATTTGTCAACTGCCACGAAGATATGGGTGTATCCGCCCGGGGTGGTCTTGAAAGGGCTGATCATATCCAGCCCCTAGCATGCAAAGGGCTAGGATGGTGGGATGGTGATTAGGGCTTGCACTGGGAGGTGCTGCTGCTTGGAGAAAAATTGGCACCCTTTACACCTCTGGACAAGCTCTTTTGCATCGGCTATAGCAGTTGGCCAATAGAAGCTAGAGCGAACGCTTTCCCAACCAGATTGCCCGAGGCGGCATGGTTCCCGCACGAACCCGAGTGAATTTTATGGAGGAGTTCAAGGCCTTCGTTGCGGAGGATGCACTTCATCAGGATGCTGATAGATGCGTCCTTCCTATACAACTCCTTACCAATCCCAATGTAGTTGGTGCTGCATCGTGCGAGCTTTTCATGCTCGGTTTTGTCCTCTGGGGATATGTTGTCGGTGATGAATGCGATGAAAGGTGTGTGCCAGTCTTCCACCGCCTCGATAATCAGGACATCAGTGGGCGCTGGGTCGACCTGAGCCTGGGCGTTGCTATCAGCTTGGTCCGGGTCCAATATCTTGATAGACGGTTTTCTCAAGTCCTAAAACGAACTCGCCGACCGGGACTTGGGTGCGTTTCAAGCCAAGCCTGGATAAGACGTCGGCGGCGACGTTGTGTTCCCTGGGGACATGATAAAACTTGAGGCCATCGAAGTGAGCCTCGAGTTTGCAGACCTCGGCGCAGTAAGCATCCATGGTTTCCTGGTGCACTCCCAGGATTTGTTGACCTGCTCGATGACAACCTTGGAGTCGTCAAACACAAGGATGCGCTTAATGCCGAGCAAGGCGGCGATGCGGAGCCCATGTATGAGGGCCTCGTACTCAGCGTCGTTGTTGGTAGTCTTGTAGTGGATCTGGAGGATGTATTTAAGCTGCTTGCCTTTCGAGGATATGAAAAGGACCCCCACGCCAGCTCCTTCGAGCTTGAGGGCACCGTCGAAGTACATCGTCCAGTGCTCCCGCCTCTCCAAGGAGGGCGGCTCTTGGATCTCCATCCATTCAGCAACGAAGTCGACCAAGATTTGGGACTTGATCGCATGACGTGGGTAGAAGTCGATGTTGAATTCGTCGAGTTCCACGGACCATTTGACGACTCAGCCATGGACATCCCTATTGTACAGGATTTCACCGATTGGGTAGGAGGAGACCACTCGGATCTTATGTGCTTGGAAGTAATGATGCAACTTACGGGAGGTGATCAAGATTGCGTAGAGCAATTTCTGGACCTGCACCGGCCTTTGCACCATGTGGGCATGGCTGGGTTCTTCACGTTCTACAACTAGCACCGTGATCACAACATGTGTTGTCGTGGAGATGTATAGCTGCAGCGTTTCTTAGGCGACCGAGGCCGTCAGGACGGGAGGGGTGGATAGGGATGTTTTGAGTTTCTTGAGGGCCTTGCGGGCCTCGTCATCCCAATCAAACTTGTCTACCTTCTTGAGCAACTTGAAAAAGGGAAGTCCCTCACCGAGCTTGCTGATGAAACGGCTAAGGGCCGCCATAATGCCTGTAAGCTTCATGACGTCCTTTTTGTCGGCCGGCTGCGCCATGTTCCTGATGGTGTCAACTTTGACGCGGTTAGCTCGGTGCCATGTTGGCTGACCATGAAGCCTAGGAGGTTTCTGGACGAGACACCGAAGACACATTTGCCCGGGTTGAGTTTCCATTGATAAGCCCGGAGGCTGTCGAAGGTTTGGGCAAGGTCGGCAATGAAGTTTTCTTTGACTTTGGTCTTGACGACTACGTCGTCGACATAGGCCTCTATGTTTTTGCCGAGTTGTTTCGCGAGGCAACCCTGGATTGCCTTCTGGTAGGTGGCACCGACATTTTTTAACCCAAAGACCATGGTGTTGTAGCAGTAGACGCCATAGGGCATTGTGAACGCGGTCATATCTTGGTCGGCGAGGTTGAGGGCGATCTGGTGATAGCCTGAGTAGCAATCGAGGAGGCACAACAGGATGCAACCGACCGTGGAGTCTACGACTTGGTCGATGCGGGGAAAGGGGAAGGGATCTTTAAGGCAGTGTCTGTTGAGATCGGTGTAGTTGATGCACATTCGAGTTTTCTTCTGCGTGTGTTCACACGCGGCCTTAACTTGCATGCACGCGCAAGGGCTGAAATGAAAAGGCTGCAGCATGTTGCACTCATTTGAGCTGTTACTTGGTATGGTAACAAAGTGTACATACCAAAAGGATATAGAATGTGCATACATGCTACCGCTGTACGGTACCCAGTAGAAAGGCGTAAAAGAAAAGCATGCGAACGTGTGCGTTAGTAAGCTTCGCAAACTTACGCTCTATAAGCACTGTTCAGTTTACGAATTTGGCATTCGAGGATGGTTGTAAATGATGCATTGACTATTTTGCGAGTAGTCTACACGTCCACTCAAAATTTAGACTTCTACGGACCATCCTACCAATGACAATACTGGTATGGGATTTGTAATTCATTCGATCCGCGAAAAGTTAAACAAAACAAACAAAATCATCATCGGCGAAGTACAATGTAGAACACCCTCACACCATCAAGAGTACGCAATGCAGTAGCACAGATTTGTCATCTATGCAATGCAGCCACCGTTTTTTAATTATAGCCACTAAATTTGACGTAGATGTAGCACTCACTATTGAGTCATAGCCACACTTGAGGCCGAGAAAACTCGGTTGGCATGTGTGAATGTCACGAAAAAAGAGTTGGCCTACGCTGACCAATCTCATCAGGCTTCTAAAAAAAAAAAGGGTCTCCGCTCGTTGCCGGCCGGCGCCTGACCTCCTCGCTATCCTGGCCTAACCCAAACGTCAGATCGCATCTGCTTTCCCGATCAGGCCGCACCAAAAGGGGCACGTCACCGACGCCCGCCAGGCGCCAGAGATCCATCCATCCCATCCAGCCCTCCAGCGGCCCAGGCCGGAGAGATTCCCGCGGCCGGCACCGCGCGCAGCCGCAGCCGCCCGAGCCGATCACGCGTGCACGCTGCCGTTGCCGGCTGGGCAAGGCAAGCAAAGCAGAGCAGCCGCCGCATCCCACCAGCCCACGCTGCACGCGATCCGCGCTCCTCCTCCTCGAACCCTAGTACGCTTCCCCGAGTTTGCAATTGCAATTCACCCCCGCCCGATTCGATCCAGCGAACCCTTTCCTCTCTCCCCCGGCGGCTCGTCGAGCGGCAATCCGGCATGGATCCGCACCAGCCCTTCGACCACCCGCACCACCGCCGCGCGCACCCCGGCCACCACCACTACCTAGACCAGCACCACCTCCACCACTTGCCCGCCGGCGGAGGCGGCGGCGGGGGCGGCGTTGCCCCCGCGCGGTCGAGGTACGAGTACGACTCCCACCCGATCCCGTACCTCCCCTCCGACCACCACCACCACCACCCCCTCCCGCGCGCCCACCACCACCAGCCGCCCCCGCCGCCGCCGCCTCCGCCGCCGCATCAGCTGCCCCCTCCGCCGCCGCCCGCTTCGCACCACCGCCACGACGGCTCCCACTACGCCGCCCTCCCGCTCCGCGCCCCGCCGGAACCCTACTCCCCGCCGCCCTACCGCAACCCCACACCTTCACCCCACTACCCCTACCACCAGCACCAGCGCCACGGCGGCGACGACTTCCGCCCCGCCGACGAGATCCGCCGCGCCCCCAGCCACCACCACCCCCACCCCCACCATCTGCAGCCGCAGCACCACTACCAGCAGCCGCCGCTCTCAAGGGAGGAGGTTGAGGAGGAGCGGTGGCGCTACCCTGCCCACCAGCTCCGCGTGTCGCCGCCCGGCGCGCGCAAGAGGTACCGCTGTGCCATGCATGACTCAGGTGACCTGGAGAGCACGTCGAGCTCTGGCCCGCCACCCCGCCGCCAGAGGCAGCAGCTGCACCCAAGCTACTCCCCGCCTCCGGAAGGCAGTTTTGTAGATAGGGAAATTAGCTATTCCGGTTACAGCAGCCACGAGGGCTTTGTAACGCATAGCGACAGCAATAATGGGAACAGAAAGATGCCGATGTCCACGTCGGCTATGCTACCGGGCTCGCCTAACTCCTTGGGTGCCGGGTATCCGAGGCGCACCCCGCAGACCGCCCCTGCAAGAGTGTCCGTGTGGCAGCGCATCGAGGAGAATCCCTCAGTGTACACGCCACCTTCTCCAAGGAAGGTGCATATTTCACCGAGCAAGATGAAGAACCCTGGGTCCGCTCCGAAGGAATTGGCCAGCGTGATTTCTTTGGATTGCAAGTCAAAGAGTGCTGATAGTAAGGATAATGGTGATAGTGCAGGAATGAAGAAGAATGTGGTGAAGACAAGTGAGAAGGTATTGGCTTCAGTTCTTGTGAAGCCTTCATCGGAGGCCAAGGAAAAAGAAAGAGCTGTTAGTAAGGTTACCAAGAAGTCTGACAGTAAGGTTACCAAGAAGCCTGATAAGGTTGAGAATAATATACCGGGATTCACTAGTGGAGGTGTGGGATCGGCTGCTTTTCCTGGGGCTGGTGGGAAGAAAGTGAAAAAGATAGTCATCAAGAAAATTGTTAGGAAGATCTGCACCAAAGATAAACAAACTAGTCCAATTGTCTCAGAAAAGAAGGATGGCATCGATGCTAATGCAAACGCTTCTGAGAAGGAAGAAGGTGAGATCACATCATCGTCTTTTGAGAAGGATGCTATTTCTGCACACAATTTGGTCAGCACTAGTGATACAGCAGGAGTTGCAAACAGTGTGGAAGTCCAAAGGGAACAAAGTAATGACTTGGTGAATCTGGGTAAGAGCAATGCTTCTCCAACCATTGCATCTACCGGTGCTCTTGATACAGCAAGTGTTAGCAGGAGAGAACATCCTGGAAAAGAAGATGATAAGAGCTTCATGAATTCAGTTGATGGTAATGCTTCACCAGCCATTGAATCTACCAAAACATTTAATACAACTAGAGAGCATCCTGGGAGACAAGAGGATGGGGTTTCCATCGATTCAAGTGGTATAAATGCTGCTTTTCCTTGTGAAACCAATAATTCTCAGAAGGAAGAGGGTGGTGAAATTCTGGCTGTTTCAGGTGCACTCAATGTTGCAAGTAATTCCCCAAGGATGCTTGATGCAGTGAGAACACATGAGAGTGAAGTGGAGAACATTGAGGACAAAGTTCCTGAGGTCCTGAGTGGAAACAATGCTTCGTATGTGCATGGAGGTAAGGATGATACTGCAGAAGTCAGTGAAAATGGGAATGGCAGGAGGGAAGAAGGTGATTTCTTCGTAAATGATTCTATTAGAAGACCTATGACAGCTGAAGTCAGCATGACTATGAGCAAGGATGATAATGAAAAAGAGGGTATGATTCTGATGGGTTCAAGTGAAGTGTGTGTTGCTTCTTTAGAGAATTCTGAGGGACCTTTCAAGATTGCAGAAGCCACTGCTACTGCCCACAAGGAAGGTATGCTTAAGAATCCAAGAGAAAAATATATGCTATCTGTTAGCTCTTGTGGAGCCCTCAATACTCCGGAAATCAGTGTTAATGAAAACAAGGAGAAAGAGTGCAGAATACCAATTGAACCAAGTGAAACTGTTGCTTCTTTTACACACCAAGTAAAAGCTTCCAATACACTGGAAGTTAGTGTTATTGAGAGTGTTCAGAAGGAGAGCCAAGTGCCCATTTATTCAAGCTCCTCCGAAAAAATACAGTGCCCCGAAGCTCCTAATACAGCAGAAGTTGTTATCAGTAAGTTTGTTCAGAGTGAAGCAGGCAAGTGCTCTATGGATTTAAGCGGAAAGTATGTAGGAACTTCAGATAACTCTGTGTGTGCTCCAGAATATCTTCTCCATGATGCGAAACCTGCTTTAAGTAAGTCAGATTTCTCCCGGGAAGTTGTGAATACATATCTGCAGGCATCTAGAGATATAGAGAGCACAATTTTATCATCGTTGGATGATGATCCTATGAAGGATTCCTCTGGTGCTGTTAATTTGGATAATGGTATAGGAAGGAATACTGTATCTCAAGTAGCAGAACTGACACATCTTCATAGAACCCATCCGTCGCCTGACAACAATTTCTCCTTCTTACATTCCCATGATTCACCATCTGTATCTGGTAATAGTGAGCATTCTGTTCCTACAGCTTTGACCCTTGGTAATAATATATATTTCAGTCGCACAGAGAGTGAGGGACAGCCTGAGGAAAACCATAAGCTAATGGAAGTAAACCAAGGATTTGATGTTGTGACAAAGACAGAATTTGGTAGTATTAGCAATAGAAAAGGTGAATCTGGCAATGACTTGATCAATGCAGGTGTTCAAAATTGGTTGACTTTACCACTGACAGTTAGTTATGTGAATAATGATGTTACTGGTAGTACTGATAGGTTAGATTTGGACCAGATTATGGATGAAGGTGCTTCTATATGTCAGGATCATGATATTATGCCAGATATGGAACAGCGTGGGAGTATTGATGCTTTGTCTGGCCAGGATGACAGCCTTAATCTATGTGGTAACAACACTCCTCAATCTGACCTGTTGGCAACTAAAGAGAGAAATAAGGATATTGATGATGAGACTGAGGCCATTCTCCCAGGTTATGTTAGTTCTGTAAATGTTTTAGATCAATACAGCTTTCACACAGTGGATAAACCTATAGATAAACCTGTTCTCTTGTCTTCACATTCCATTGTTGTTCCAGGTGGAGAGTTAGCTTCTTCTCAGGTATATGTTGATCCAGATCACACCTATCACAGTAATACTGAGGATCATGTGGCTGTTCCAAGCACAAAGCCTGATCCGTTATCTTCCTGGATTGAAGCTATTGTGTCAGAAGCTAAAAAGGAACATCAATCATGCAAATCCACTCAACATTCTATCAGTTCTTCAGACAAGCTATTAGCACCAAAGGAGGATAGCAGGAAGGCAGTGTCAGATTCAGTAGTCAACTCTGTAGTAAAATCACCTCCCAGAATTAATATTGCGAGCTCCACAGTTTCGAAGGTACCTGCTAAGCAGGTCGCTTTGCCCAGTTCATCGCGAGAGCCCCCTCGCTTAAACCAGAATGCAAGGCACAGGACATGGCGTCGGGACAATGTTTCATCTTCTATTTCATCTTTGCACGTTTCTCAGCCTTCAGGATTGCCCCCCAAACTGCCAATAAAGAAGAATGGCCAAAGTCAAAACTCTTATATCCGCAAGGGTAATGCCCTCATTAGAAATCCAGCCACTGGAAATCACCCTCATTCTTCTAATCTAGATGCTCAAAATAAGTTGAGTAAGCCTGTTATGAGGAGGAGCTTGAACTTTGTCAGGAAAGTTGATTCAAATGATGCCACTGCACATTCTAATCTTTCAGTTGAAAGACCCAAGACTCCCCCTTTGCCACTTCACACCAAATCCATCAGTTGTGCTGTGAATCTTTTGGAGCCTTTGTCTCAGACTTTGCAGAACCAGCAGCTTCTTGAAACTGAAAAGGAAGATTCGAATGGGCAGGTTATCTCAGGAGTTGATAATCCATTGCATAGGTCTGAACCCCTGGATGCTGGTAAAGCAGTTTATGTAAGACCGAAGTTAAATCAACTAGTTGCTTCACAGGGGCAACATCCTGGTGACTCAAGTAACAGTTCCATGGATAAGTTGATGCAGCCATCCACAACATCTGATCTCTATTTTAAGAAAAGGAAAAATCAGATTGTTTTGGGATCCTCTACTTCTGATGTTTCAAGTACAAAAGATATGACTCAGGCTGAGAATATAAAGTCAGGTGAGAATAAATCTCTAATGTTTGCATCCTCCAACACTGTGGCCAAGGACAGACCACACAGAGGTAACATATTATGTAAAACACTTGCTTCTGTACCTTTAACCAATTTGTTGCTATTTAGTTAACATGCCAAAATTCTCTAGTATGCTGGAACTTGATTGAAAATTGCATATAATGGTTCTACTTTTCCTTTTTTTTTAATTTCATGAACATTAACTGAATTGAAAGATTCAAGGACAAACTATGCTTATCTAGTTATAGTCTTACAGATGACCATTCCACTTAGTATACCACTCTTCACTTTCTGAAGCCTGAGATGTGAACACCTTTCTCCTGCATTTTCTATGATGACCTCACATTGCTTTGCCTACAATCTTTGGTGACTACTTTTTTCAACTATATTGCGTGGACAGCATCTTTGTCTTAAACTACTTTGCTGTGGGCCTTTCTCTCTCTCTCTCTCTCTCTCTCTTGACCAACATTCTGAGGGCAGCTTTGGTAGTGGAAAATGAAGCGATGCTAATTGATTTTGAAATATCACTTTGTGTAATCTTTTCTAAATGCAGCTCTTAAGACAACAAATACTGTGGGAAGTTTCTCTCACGTGTGGACACTTAGTGGACAGCATCCACGGAGGAAATCTTTTGTGGGAACTAGTCATATGAAGGTCTTCCCTCGTATACTTCCATGGAAAAGAAAAATGTTCTGCCAGAACTTCAGAAGCAGTTATCCATCGTTGTTGAATACAAGCTCTTTAGGGATAGTGAGGTAACCATAGCAGTCTGGTCTCTGATCTTTACCCTATTCTCTAGAAGCATTGCATTCAATTTGTTAATGGCAAGTCATGCTTTTCTACCATTTATCAGAAAACTATTGCAAACAAGGAAGAGAAGTACCATTTATACTGTGTCGACTGATGGATTCTCTCTTCGGAAATCTGGAGTGTTAAGCATAGGCGGATCGAGTTTGAAATGGTCAAGGTCCCTTGAGAAACATTCTCAAAAGGTTAATGAGGTACTGAATTCAACTCTTCCTGATCGTTCATATTTAATAATCTATGTGAATTGGGTGTAGTGAGAAAATCATCATAGCATTTTATTCAGATGCAGACCCCAATAGAAATCTGTGAGAATATATTTACTAAATATAACTGGACTTTCCTTTTTTGCTCTAGAAGCTTCTAACTGAAGTTTATTGTCTGATCGCAAATGTAACTGATTATCCTTAAATGATTCACTGGTTTCAAGAGTTGACATTATTAGACTATCAGGAGAATCATCATAACAGCTACACGGTTAGCTTGTCTCCTGGTTTCATTTGTTAAACTTATATAGAATTGGTACAATGGCGTAATTTCTATGCTTTTCAACTACGAGGACATTATTTTATTTAGTAATAGGTCCTGCTACGTTGCACTAGTTTTGCTTAATCAAACATGAGCAATTTGAAATCTGCATTACAGGAAGCTACGCTGGCAGTTGCCGAGGTTGAAAGAAAGAAAAGAGAAAAGAGAAATCGGCAGTCTATCCGTAACAAGGGAAGGAATGGTAATGCATTAACTTGTCTACCATATATGGTTTGATCGTCTATTGCCACTGTCTTGGATGGTTGTATTATATTCATGATACGTAACTATATACTTCTGTTCAATGCAACTGTTCCTTTCATATAAATTATGCTTCTCTGCCTTAAAATTTAATGGGATTCATGGTTGATTAGTAATTACTTTTGATGAATATCCTTTCCATGTTGGAATACATTACTTTGAACTACCTTTCTTAAAGCTATACCAGTTTCTGCCTCATCTCATATCTGTTCGTTAATTTGCTCACTATGTTTGTGCTGTTTTCACTGATGGTTCACGATTCCCTTTTTTTCCCAGATCAATACTCTGCAACTGTTGCTGCCAATCAATTAAGAAATAGCAGCAGAGCATCTTCAGATTCCAGGGTGCCATCAACTTGCAATGAGTATGTCTTGCACCATGCTTGCATACTGTCGTATTAGAAAAACAAACAAAATCATGAAATCTTGTTCTGTCTTTGTAAGCAGATATGTGCGTGTTAACAAAGGTAACCAACTGGTCAGAAATCCAAAGAAAGTAATCCGCATGCTTGCAAGTGAGAAAGTTCGATGGAGTTTGCACACTGTTAGAACACGCTTGGCAAAGAAGCAGCAATATTGTCAATTCTTCACTCGCTTCGGCGAGTGTAAAAAATCTGGTGGCAAGTGTCCCTACATTCATGACCGAGCTAAGGTGGCTATTTGTACTAAATTTCTTAAAGGCTTGTGTTCTAATACTAGCTGCAAACTGACTCACAAGGTAAGATATTTCTTCTTGATTCTGCTGCTGATCATGCCTTTGATATTTTTTTTTCCATCATGAGTATCTGTCCTGCAGGTTCTTCCTGAAAGAATGCCAGATTGTTCTTACTTTCTACGAGGTGATTCACTTCAGTGTCACTGCACCGTTGTTCACTATCTTTATTGCAAACAATTGCTTGCTTACATGTATGTTTGGCATCGCTTGCAGGGCTTTGTACCAACACAGCCTGTCCCTATAGGCATGTGAAAGTGAACTCGAAAGCACCTGTTTGTGAAGATTTTTTGAAGGGATACTGTGCTGATGGTGATGAGGTATCTATGATATCACTGCAAATATATCCTGGTCTTCTTTTAAATTTCTATTTCCAGACCTTTACCCTAATTGGAGAGTAGGTAGGTGCATGATTTTTCTGGATGGATGTAGCATAAAGCCATTGCTTCCGCTTAGTTGTTAGTGTTGACAATATCTCAAGAAAAAAATAATGTAACTAATGTTTTTTATGTATATTTTTCTGGCATGAAATGTTTTAGGGAGTAAAAAAAATGTCAGTCCACGCCTTTTTAGTTCCTTCAATTTGGATCTTCGTAGCTAAATAGATCTGAAAGATTGTGAATAGAGTAAGCCTTTTTTTGGGAGACCTAAGCTGGAAAAGCATGTTGTCTCCCACTGAGAAGTGCAAGCATGGCTCTGCTTTAAAACAGAGTCTGTTCACCTTTTAAACTTTGGGGTCCTTAGACTTTACTTTTACATGTTCTGAATCACGACCACTAATCTTTTCATGGACTTGAAACAATCTCTGTTACAAGCAGTGTCGTAAAAAGCACAGCTATGTATGCCCTGTCTTTGAGGCAACAGGAGAGTGCCCGCAAGAATCAAGATGCAAGCTTCATCATCCTAAGAAGAAAATCAAATCCAAGAGAAGCAGAGTAGACACACTCCAAACCAACAGTTGGGGCAGGTATTTTGACACAAGTATTGGTCATCGAAGAGGGGCAAGGGTAGTTTCTTCAGAGGAAGAAGAGAGACAGAAACGGGAGCAAGTCTCTGGTGATGACTTAGCTGACTTCATTGACCTTGGTGCCGATATTGAAGTCACTGGAGATGTGGATACTTCAGATGACATACAGCTGATGGAATTGGACTCACGAAATCTCAAGATGCAGGCTGACAATCTTGAAGCACTAATCAAGCCACTTCGGATCATGAGAACCGCAAGAGTTTGACAGGTTCTTTCATTGTACTAGGTACAGCTGCAGTGTTATTACTGTGTCAAGGCGATAATGTTACACTGTACATGAAGACTTGAAGAGGCTGAGGCGCTGACTGGAGTTTGTATCTCTTGAAGACTGGCTTGGACAGGGCGGTCAGTTTTTGCATGGTTGAAGGTTTCATTTTGTTCGTCATGTATATCTCTTAGGAAATATATAGGGTTCATATGCAGTGGTAGAGCTGTGAGAGTTGCTTGCTGTAATACCTGTGTTTTTTCAACATTACCCATAGTTGAATGTAACAAACAGTCATTTACAGTTGCAAAGAGGAAATGGAAATTTCATATTTTACATTGCCTTGCACATCTAGTATGCTTCGGATTTCTGTCTTTTTTTTTTCCAAAGATACATGCGGATGTTGAGCTTAAGCAAAGTAGTACTTCAGTAAAAGAATATTTTACACCGGAGCTTCTATCTGAGTTTGTAACTCACAGCAATGGGGTATTCAGTCCTGACTTCTGAGAAAAAGAGCCATTCTCATATGTTTGGAGTCTTGCCATTCAAATCTGAAAAGCTAATGCAACTAGCTCGATTTGAGGCTTTGAGCTCATAATTCAAAAAAGAACAGAGACCAACAAATACAAAAAAGGATGCACTCGAACTCAATATACAAACAACAAAAAGCTGGAGCATATAAAGTACAAACTCTTCAGGTCTTAGAACTGCACGCATAGCTCATGCTGGTTTCGGAACCAGGGCAGCTTGTGTTACAGACCGCAGCAGCTCCAGTGAGCTCGATAGCCCAAGGAAATGCGAGAGAATTGTGTTGGCTGAAGCCTGCACATGATGATAGAAAAAATTGCATTAAATGATCAGTGCTCCAGTATCAATGTTGAAGATTACTCCCTCCATTCTCTTTTGATAGGGTTATTTTCTAAGGGGGTGTTTGGAAGGCATGTGCTAAATTTTAGCACTTGTCACATCGGATGTTTGGACACTAATTAGGAGTATTAAACATAGTCTAATTACAAAACTAATTGCACAACCCCTAGGCTAAATCGCGAGACGAATCTATTAAGCCTAATTAGTCCATGATTTGACAATGTGGTGCTACAGTAACCATTCACTAATGATGGATTAATTAGGCTTAATAGATTCGTCTCGCGATTTAGCCTAGGGGTTGTGCAATTAGTTTTGTAATTAGAATATGTTTAATACTCCTAATTAGTGTCCAAACATCCGATGTGACAGGTGCTAAAATTTAGCACCTGCTATCCAAACACCCCCTAAATCTGAAAAATTCTTGTTTGGTAATCTTATTTCAATCCAACTATCCATCTATTTAATAGTTGTCTCGAACTTGACGCGCGACCCTTCGTTCTTCCACTCGAGATTGGCTACGTGGATATCAAGAAGTCTAAGAATTAATGAATTGCTTGTTTAAGAGGAATAGCTAATGGTATGGTTAAATGGATGATAAGTAGGATTATCTTTTCTTGGTCATCGTGCCAAGGTGAAATAGCACTATCAAATGAGAATGGAGGGAGTATTAGTAATTAAAAAAATCAGGCTATCCACAGTGTCAAATCAAATAAACATGGTAAGATCAATATGACCAAACATAAATCTTAGAACATGTAGTGGCTTTTTTTTCCTTCCGGTGAGGTTTGGGATGATCCTACACTTCCTTCAGGATGAGGACAAGACAATGACTATGGGAAATAATCATAGTATCGATTCGATTAATTATTTTCAGTTCCCTGGACGGCTGGACCTTGCATGTTCCAATGTTTGTGAATATAGTGCATGTCATTTTGAAATACATGGGACAAACTCTCTCATTATAAATAAAGCAGATCATTGGACATTTCGAAGCATGAAACACCAACATAGCTGTTCACACTGAAGCGAAGCAAACTATCAAATGGAAAATGAACAGTGGCATACCTGAACAAGAAAAATATCTAAAGCGAGAACAGGACTCTGGCCAGGGGGTATTCCCTGGTAGTAGGGCACTGATGAGGTAGTGAGGGCTTTGGCTACCAAAGCACCTACAGTTGCCTGCAGACCAAGAACTGCAGCACCCATTCCAACAACATTAAACACGATACTATTTCTCAGATTCTTAACCACATCAGCACGAGGAGGAGCCTGGAATAAAGGAAAAAGCCAGTTTAGTTTTTGGCTCAGAAGTATGTCCAAAACAGTTTATCAAGAATGCAAAAGAAAAAAGCAATTAAAAAGAACACACCAAATATTATTGGGCCCCATTTGGCTCCCAATTCTTATTTAGCTTCAATCAGAATCTGTCCAGCCAATTTAACTTCCAGCAGATTTAGTGAAAAATAAGTCCAATAGCTACAAATAATGTGTGTGAATGGTTTATGCTCCAGATGCGGACATGAGGTGGCTGTATACGGGTACAAGATGGTGTGCCACTATCATAGGCTAATGTAAGTGGTTTATGACATAGGAGCAATGCTTTGTTTAACATGAAAAAAAAGATATTGCGGCTGTTTATTTTAGGCAACGGGAGTACCTTAGCAGGTTCATTTGCTGTTCTTCTAAACCTTTCAGAAAGGCGGATATAACCAAATGACCGGAATACTGAGATAAAGGCCGCAAGGATACCAACTGAAGTTGCTATGAATGTAAAGGGAGCTGTTACATCCCCTGTAGCAACTGCAGAGAATGAGAGAATTCCAGCCGAAATAGTTGTGCACACCAGTTGGGACCAAAATCCCAGGGTACCCAGATTCTTAAAATACCGTGCTGTTTTCTCTAGTTTTTTGCTAACCTGCAGAAAGAAAAGGTAAATACCGATTAGCTAATGCTTGAGAATCATAGTATACGGAGTAATTAACATGTCTGTGAACATGAGTGTCGGTAAATCATGTAACCATATGATGGAGAAAAATAGCTTGACAATTTAGAAAAGCCATCAAGTTAAAGTTTGTTCAGGACACAACTCTATTAAATGTGTGAAGATTTCACTAAGTTGCATAGCAGTACGATAACAAAAGATAGTGACTAATAGTTAACAAATGGATTTGGAACCAGATTACAGTGACAACTTCAGGAATCATGAAAACTAAACGATACCACAGTATGAAAACTTGACTACAAGGCAACATATCGTCAAAGTTGAACCAAAGTAAGGTTCTATAATCCTGACCAAATGCTGGGTTGAAGTTCTTTTTAACGGGAGGTTGGCTAGGTGTGAAAAATCTGTCCCCTGGCATTCTTTGACATGCCAGGCACGAGTACTACTTCATTTGGTTGCTGCTGGCTTCCTTCAAAGCAGAAGCGGAACTAGAAACGACCACGGCATTGCCTATATTTTCCTTGTGTGTTCTTGGGGCGCACTACTCTCAAACATCAGCACCTAATTGACCGATTATTACATGAATCAGAAACAACGAGAGCAAGATTGCAGAACCAATCTCACCAGGACACTAGACAGCACTAGCTGTCCGAAAACCAGAGGGTACAAATCTTAGTAGTAGTACGGCTACCGGAGCTCCACAGATCAATGAGAAGGCGAGTGAATGGTACTTGAGCAAGCTTGGCGCGCTCGACCTCGTCCTCCGCAGAGAGAGGAGTGGGGTCCGAAGGTCCGGACGGCGCCGCCCCAGCCCCCGCCGCGGCTGCCGCGGCGAGGTGACGCGGTAAAGAGCCTCGGCCGGCAGCATAAGATGAGGTACCAGTACCAACGATGGCGGCCGCGCGGCTGGGAGCGGAGAAGCCGGAGTTCGGCACCGGCGCTGATGCGATGGGAGAGGAAACCAGCCGCAGCCTCAGCGTCGAGAGGGGTGGCCTCGGCGGCGCCGAGGCCGGTGAGAGCAGGAGCGACCACATTTGTGCGCGGGCGTTCGGGCGGTTTGCCGGTCACGGGGTTTCTCACTGATTCTTTGCTTGGAGATAAAAAAAGTTCGTCTTGGAACGCTTTCCCAGAAGCGGTACAGTACAAAATTTGGTGGAGAGCGTTAGAGCAAGTATAATAGCTCCGAGTCAGCAGGCTGAGGGGTTGTACACGTCAGAAAAATCCTAGCTGGAGGAGTGAGAAGAGAGGAAAGAGAAGAAAGCGAGCGTGTTGTTTGGATACGAGGTGCTAAATTTTAGGAGTGTCACGTCAAATATTCGGATATTAATTAGAATAACTAAATATAAGCTAATTATAAAGGGTCTGTTCGCTTCAGCTTATAAGCCGGCTGAAAAGCTGAAACGGCTGATTTGTTGTGAGAGAAGAATACTGTTTGGTGCTGATAAGCCGGCTAAATAAGCTGAAACGAACAGACTCAAAACTAATTGCAGAACCCTATACTAATTCGCGAGATGAATCTATTGAACCTAATTAATCCGCACATGTTTAGTGTAGCAGCACATTGTCAAATCATGGACTAATTAGGCTTAATAGATTTGTCTCGCGAATTAGACTTCATCTGTGCAATGGATTTTGTAAATAGTCTATATTTAATACTCTTAATTAGTATCAAACACCCGATGTGACGGGTGTAAATAGGAGGTGTATCCAAACATCCTGAGAGCAAGTATAATAAGGGGCTGTAAGCTGGCTGAATGCTGACGTGGAGGAGAGAGAAGAGGTGAGAGAGGAGAAGCGGGCTATAAGTTTACAGCCGACTTGGACATAGGAACTAAGAAACTTTGTGAGAATGACTTGTGGGTCATATATTAATGGTCTAACCATTGTCCGAGTGGGCTAGGAAAAGACTGAGAAAAACCTTGCCGCCCGCTTGCTAGCTGTTTACTCCCTCCGTCCGCAAAAGATTGCAATTCTAGCACAGTGTCATAGTTTTGTATCTTAAATTTGATCAATTATAGATAAAAAAGTATCAATACTTATGATATCAAATAAATAGCATTAGGTTAATTATGAAATGTATTTTTATAATAAATTAATTTGGAGTCATAAATATGAATAGTATTCACTAGAAATGTGGTCAAACGTGAGCTACTTTTGATGGCACGCAACCCATAGTTGCATTCTTTCCCGGACGGAGGGAGTATTAAACTTGGTGTGAGGAGTCGCCCGGCTGAAGCGTAAGATACGAGAAGATAACGCTCGCTTTTATAGCCCGCTGCGAGCGACGAACAGGCGCTTCTTCCTCCTCGCGATCCCGTGCTCCACCACACCTTCCTCACGCGCTTATCGCCTTCGCTCAAATCGACTCAACGCACATAAAACTGAAGCAAAAAGCCCCCAATTTCATGCCCAAATCGTCCCCAATCGCCACCTCCAAACCCTTGCCGCCAGACCCGCCATCGGCGCCCCCGGCCCTGCGAGATGGCTCCGCAGTCCCAATCCCGCCGGAATCTGGGGCGCTTGGTCGCCATTGAGGCATTAGAGGAGAGGCCGGCGGGGAGGAGAGGAAGGAGCCTTCGGGCCGGAGGTGCAATGGACAACGAAAAGGTCGCTGCTCTCCAGCGACTTCATCGGCGCCGGCTTCGAATGGCCTCCGCTGGGCGCCTGGGCCACCCCAATTTTATCCTGCTTCTGTACTGAAATCTGCTTGTTTGTGTGCTATTCTGTTTCAGGACCGTGCTATCCAATCTGAATATCTGATGCATTCTCTGAACTGAACTTTGATCTGTCAAGCAAGATTGTGCTATGATGGGATCATGATCATGTGAATATATCTTTACTCATAGCATGATATATCTCCGATCTGACGCACCTGGTGTTTCTTTTTATCTGAGTAGTAGCTGAACATTCATGAGCATATCTGTACTTTGTTCAATGAAATGTCTACAGAGATATAGCCACAGTGGATGATATGCATGGGCAAACATTAAATTCTTAAATCTTCAATACACAAACCTATTAGCCAGCTTATACGAGTGTTTGTTAATGAAGGCTTTAAGTGACATGGCACTTGTATACAGCCCGCAGCTGGCTGTGTTATTAGCTTTGCGCCCTTTGGCAGGGCTCCTGCAGAAGCCGGTGGCCTGCCAAACGCCGAAAAGTAAAACAGCTTCGATGCCGGAGCACTGGCAGAGCTGGTCGCGGAGCTGGGAAGGCGGCAGCTGTGGCACAGCAGAGGCAGCGCTCGGGCTGCCGGCCTGGCGAGCGGCGCGCGGAAGCAGCAACGGAAGGACGGAGGAAGGAAAGCGGCGGGGGGCAGTCGGACAGAGGCACAGAGCAGACAGCAGAGACGCTTCGCTGGGTAGCCCGTGGCCGGTGTGGAGAATGGATAATAGAGAAAGGGGTCAAAAAAAGAACGAATAAGGAAGGGAAAATGGGAGAAAAAAAAGAAAGGGGTAAAAACGAGGGAACAAAGGGAGAAAAGGAAAAGAAAAATGATTGGTTTAATCTATAATATACTCTTACTCCTTTAATTATTGATAAAATTATATTATAAACTTATGTTTATAATAAAATGATTTATCATTTTTTTAATAAAATTAACTTGAATTACAAACTGATGTTAACATTCAATTCATCCATTCAAACAAACTACACATATATTCATAGGTATATAAGATATTTGACCTCTCACATCCATTCCATAGAATAGAGAAGTCGTTGTACCAAACGCTTTTTAAAACAATTTCAGCTCCATTGGAAAAACTGCTCCACCAAAGTTCAGGGACAGGTTGACATGGCAAACAACTTTGTCATTTATCATTTTTTATCTATTAGTTTTGATAAAGTTTTTGCCTTTTAGGACGAAATGCCCAACACAATTGTTACTTGCACAACTTAAAAAACAACTTAATTATGGGGTACGCATTGTGTGCTTTAATTTCTTTAACAATATTATCAATGTCACTTCAAAAGCCATTGTAGATGCACATATTTTGAAGACATTTTATATACAAATATTTTTATAAAACTTTTATACCAAACATGCATACAAATACATTTTGGCTATTTATTAATAAAAATTTACAAAAAAATGACTCGTTGCTAATCAATATATGGACTTCATAACACACTGTAGTTTAACTTCTTGAATCATAATATGATATTTCCTCAAACCAGGAAATAAAAGTAACTAAAGCTAGTTTATTTGTTTTGTCCTAACATCAACTACTGTTAATCTGTTATGAACAAAGGAATTTTTTATGAGAATATAAACTCACATAAGAATTTGTAATAATAAATCGAAATCTAATTCTCGAACATACAACCAAAACTCACGCCCACACAAAAAAAGTGAGAACGGTGAACAACCGCGGCGGCACACGGTGAGCCACCACAAATTCGATTCGTGCCTGCGTCGCTGCGCTCCCCGCTGGGCCGCTCCCCGCGTTCCTCCCGCCGCCGCAGCCGCGCAATCAGACCATGCACTCGGCTGCAATCGCGCGGGCTCCGGCCGTCATCTCCTCCCCCTCCGTGCGACCCCGCCGCGGCGCAGCTCCGGCCGTCATCTCCTCCGCCTCCGGGCGGCCCCGCCGTGGCGCGCGTGGCGCCGTCCGGTGCGAGGTCGCCTCCTCCTCTGCGCCGTCGGCGGCTGCCCCCCAGGCCGCCAAATGGGCCCAGAGGACCGTCGTCCTCCCGCCGCAGCGCCGAGGCTGCCACCTCATCACCCCCAAGGTGCCTCCCCCCTCCCGCATGCGCATTCCCGCCCCCCTCTTGTTCGTACACAGCTTGAGTTGCCTGTTCGATGCGGTGATGCTGCTGTTTGTTTATCGTCTGTCGCAGATTGTAAACGAGATAAGGGATGACCTGGCCGAGTTCAAGTGTGGCATGGCGCATTTATTCTGTATGTATATGTTCACACTGGATGCAATTCATATGGTTTTTTGTGCATGAATGATCTTTTTTACTTTAGGCAAATGCACGACCAGTTAGTAACTTAGTAGTAATGGTGCAATACTGCTTGATCAGAATTATTAACGCTGAGAAGTTTGTCCATTTTTATAAGATGTATAGCCCTGTTATAAGACGATGTTGATGTCTGGAGTTGGTCAGCTGTTTCCATTTATTTTTTTTCTTGAATAAAAAAGAAAACCAAATTGATGTGGACCAGTCTTGAACCTGCGACCAAACCAGTTCTTTTTTATGTCAACGTAGTATGGAAATTAAATTTGTTGAAAAGATTTGGAGTTATGATATGAATGACTAGCGTAACCTGTGAGCGGATATGCTTGGGAGAAAATTCAAGTGGAATTCATGAGAGCAAGCATAATTTGAAATTCCAAGAAGTGGTTACTTTGCTTTCTTTAGTTTCACGATGAATATGTTGAAGATTCTGAGTAGCTTCCAACCTTGTGCTTTTACATCTGCATGATATTAGGGTAATGCAGTAGGCAAATTCTTTAGCTACATGCTTTTTATTTGTTGATGCAATGATAGTATTGCTTATCCTGATATCAATGCATAAACTTTCTGTTTGGCATTTATGCAAAAAGAAAAAACAGTTAGTACGACCTGACTTTGCTATCTTGAAGGAAAGCATGAAAGTATGTTCATGTACTAGCACTTGCTGTTGAGAAGTATCGGGTGTAATGAAAATATATCCAGCATTTATAGTCATGGTGTTTATAATATGAGTGAGAAGGAAATGAAACTTCAGATAACAGATGCACCCTTGGAACTTTATATTGCATTTGATTTGAATTTTTAGCTAGCTTTTCTGTATGGACTCTCCGATGAGTATATTTCAGTTTTCAATATTTTTAATACTAGTAAAATTGTCATATTCTGCAGTGCAGCACACAAGCGCTTCACTTACTATCAATGAGAACTATGACTCTGATGTCCAGGCGGACACTGAAACATTTCTTAGTCGCATTGTTCCAGAGGTGAATGTTGTGATATTTCTTGTTTTATTCTGTTCATGGTCAGTGAAATGGTCTCTTATGTTTTTATTATGATCAGGGTCCATCAGCTCCATGGAGGCACACCATGGAAGGTTAGTATTTTTAAGCCTGATAGGGCTGGACTTTGGCATTTCTTGTTACCATATATTTTTTTGAGTTATAGTGCATACTAGTATTTTGAGGATATACGAGCGAACTATAAGTTGAATATTAGTATTTTCTTCTAAAAATCTCTTGCTTCTGGCACCCTTTTAGCATTGCATTGTTGAGTAAACTTAACTGTAGCAAAAATTTGGAGCTGCTGGTTTCTAAAATTCCATGCATCCAATGTGTATTACTTGTGCCATGATTTCCATGGCTGTCTGTAAGGTATATGCAGATACCATAATATACATGGTTAGATCACTCACTAATTATCAGGTTCCATTTGCAGGGCCTGATGACATGCCAGCACATATTAAGTCATCAATGTTTGGTTGTTCCCTGACGTATGTGTACCCTCTTCATCCTAAGTTCCTGACAATAACTTTTGATGTCTCCAACATGTTTATAATATTTGGCATATTGCATCAGGGTTCCGATCACCAATGGGCGTCTCAACATGGGAACTTGGCAGGTGCGTGAAAATAATTAACTTTGTTTGTACTGTAGAGTAGTCCAATTAATTGACTCTAACATCCCTGTTTAAGATTCTGTTCTCGAGATGCCTATTGAGAACAAATGAGAATTTCAGATAAAGAATGTAGTGAAGTTCTAAGCACTGTCCATTCAGCGTATCATCTACCTACATTTGAACTAAAAATTTGAACTTAATTTTAAGGCTCTGCAGCATGTTGTGTTCGGATTATTAACCCCAACATCTTGTCAATATTAGAAGCAACTAGAACTCACTTGTGTTTAGCTACAAGGTAACCAACCGGTACCAGTTAGATAGGTAGTTAGGTACACACATGGTTTTCAGTGGGATTGTGCATACACAGGCACCAGAAGCCTACGGTTCCCCCGATCACTGTCCTAGCATGTGTAGGAAGATGAGCACACATGTGTATGACTGTATGCATTTGATGGAGTTTAAGTGTGCTGTGTGTGTCCTCCTTGTCTCTCCCTCTCTATTGATCAACTTGGGCTCTATATTTGGAACCTAATACTGAGCATTCCAATTTTTTAGGGTATATGGCTCTGTGAACATCGAGACTATGCTACTCCTCGCCAGATTGTGATCACGCTTAATGGGATCTAAGGTGGTTGATGTTAAGAGCTGGAAATACAATGTCGTGATTTTGACATGTCTAAATCATATGCACTGAAATTGAGACTTTTGTCCCTACTGTGATATGGACTCTGTTAGATTGTAACATGCGCCTATATATATGTACTGTATCCCAGCATCCCTAATCAATCTATTAGTTCCACGCAATCCTATTACTTTCAGGCTCCATTGGATAATCTTATTTGTAATATCATGTCAGTGCAAGGAGAATACAATCCCTTCACATGCTTCTTCTCGAGTTTGGCTTGTTTACTTATCTTAAGCATCTATAGACTTTTACCAGATGTGTGGTGGTTTAATGAAATGTTCCAAATTTGTTATTAGTTTTAAGGAAAGTTCCATCGCTTTCCCCCCTCCTGCTCTTTTAACAGTTTTTCCACTCATTGGCTCCTAGGAAATGCCAATTTTTTCTTTGGCTTGCGATCCATAATGACTGTTGCACAGCGATCACTCTGCTGAAAGGGGGTTGCCGCATCCTGAATGCTGCCACTCTGTGATAAAGCGACGCAAATATTCAGCATATTGTGGCATCATGTGTCTTTTCCCTGACAGAGGAGAGATTTCTTTGTTTTGGTTGGGTGTGTGTGTGAGGCCCTTGTAAGGGGTTTCTTTACCCCCCTCTTTCATCTTCTTAATATAATATACTGCGTCGTGAAAAAATTATGGCATCATGTGTCTTCTTAAGACAGGTTTTTCCTCTTAAGGTGGTTTTGCATAATGGGCTTGTCGCCAAAACCTGATGACATGGTGTACAGTGCTTGGTGGTTGAAGATTAGTGGCATGGTTGACATACCATTGAAGCCACGACTGAACTCACTGGTTGTTCTAGGAGCTTCAGTATTTTCTTCTTCTTAATGCGATGATACGTGGCTATCATGCATATTCGGTGAAAACACTTCCACTGTTTTTTTATTCACTAGGTATACAAATACAAGTAACTAAGACTATATATCTTGTTGCCCTCGTCATTGGAACAGGTATGGCCACCTATTTCTTGTAGACATTTCCTATTTTCAGAAAACTAGGAGGGAGTGGCAAGGATGATGGCAATTGATCCGTGACCCAGAACATCACGATGGGGATGTCATGACCAAGGCCAGTAACAGCGGGCTTACAGTTCATCCTGTTGCGAGAGGAGCATATCAGATTGGCAGTGGCAGACATCCTGACAGGTCGGGCAGCTGATGTGGAAGATACAGATTATTGAGGGTGCTAATGAATCATTCATGAGGCATATATTGTGGTAAGCTCATTTCCGTTCTTACTTGTCTGAGGAATTTGCTAGGAGAACAAAAAAAAGCTCTATGCCAACTTTAACTGTAGATTAAATTTGTCATAAGTAGCTCCTGGAACATGTAACAATATGTGAGTTTCACAGCAGGTGCGAAGTTAAGACAAGAGAAACTGTGTAGCTTTGTGACTGACATCATAATCACCTTAGAAAGAAACCACCCATAGGTATTTATTACAAAGCTGTTATTCTTTCTCTTCCATGTTCTGCCGAAGATACTACTACTAATGCTAGTTAATTTCAACCTAATGCTCCCAACCGGTGGTTGGCCTTTTAAGAGGGCTAATTTTAGCACTACTTTGTTTGGTCTTGACTGGACCTCCTCTTTTGCCTCCTGTCCACAATCTAGCATTGAGAGCTTACAGCCCTTCTTTACGGATTCGGATAGCTTTTGACAAGAAGTCAAAGTCTCATGAGCGGTAGTAAGTTTTTGTTTCATTGTCATATTTAATTTATTTAGATTCTTCATATATTCTGAGATTATGTTTTCCATTTACATGTTTCTTCAATTTTTAATCTTTTATTGCAAGGAAAATGTGAAGAAGCAAAAGTCTCACACCCAGCTATTTGGATTCCTCAAGTGCTGTGTTAGGTTTGTGATCATTCGAGCTTTCTGCTTTTCCATCGATTCTGAATGCTGCTGCCCTTGTTTTATTAATTTGTTGTTTGCATCAAATACATGTTCATTGACTTTTATGACAAATCGTTTCAGTTTTCATCTGTTAGAGGTCATTGTTTCAGTGTCTCCATGTTATGCTTTTCTCTTCTCAAGCACAGCTCTTCCATATGCACATCTCACAGAGCTATTTCCTAATGCAGGGTGCCCCCTCCCAACCAAATGGGAGTAAGATATCCTTGTATGTTTCTTGTCCTGCTATTGCTTCATGGAGCTAATGCTGCTTTGAAGGACCCAGTACAGAAATGGCAGACTCTAAGCGGTAAATATGCTAAAGCCTTGTATTTCCGAAACAATTTATTTGAGTGAACAATTTTATGTAGTTATTGAATTGCACTGCATATTGTTGCTGACCCTCTTACTCTTTAGGTGCTCCTCCATTAGTCATAGCTCGTGGCGGGTACTCTGGGTTGTTCCCTGATTCAAGCCACATTGGGTACCAGTTTGCCCTGGAGAATAGTCTCCCTGAAGCTGTTCTTTATTGCGACCTGCTACTTTCTAGCGACAACGTTGGATTCTGCCATAGTTGCTTGGCACTTGATAACTCAACGCTAATAGCTGAGGTCTTCCCTAAGAATGGGAAGACATACAAAGTGAACGGAGAAGATTGGCATGGATGGTTTTCAATTGACTTCACTTCAAATCAGCTAATGCACAATGTCACATGTGAGTAAAAATAACTTCAGCACCTTTCCAAGAAGCTTTGTCATGGTCTTGTTTATTCTGTATGCTTGAAGTTATTCACAAAAGCCAATAAATGAATTGTTTGCATTTCCTTCCGAGTACCTATACGATTGGGATTCTTACCATGTTTAATTTCTCTTGTTGTAATCTCCAATTTGACTTAGCATGTCATGCTCTGACCATCCTGTAGTGATCCAGAACGTTCTGTCTCGCCCGAGCATATTTGATGGCACCATGGGAATGAGCCTTGTTGATGATGTAGTAGGACTCCACCCCCCTCAACTTTGGATTAATGTACAGGTAAACATGATTTCGTGGCTAGCTATAGTTCTTCCCCTGTATTTAGAATATTGGATTCACGCTCATCCATGTTTTCCTCTAATTTAACTATGCTCTTGCTAATAGCTGTTCGTACCTTCCCATTTGTAGTATGGCCAGTTCTTCCAAGATCACAAATTAAATATCGGAGAGTATATATTATCTAAAGTGAAAGAATTTGGGTTCAATTATGTCTCCTCACCTGAAGTTGGATTCTTGAAAACCCTTGGTGGGAAGCTCGGGAAAAGCAATGTGAAGCTCGTTTTACAGTTTCTTGACGAGCAAGTCACTGAACCTTCCACAAAACAAACCTATGGAGCCATTCTAAAGGACTTGAAATCTATCAAGACTTTTGCCTCAGGAATTCTCGTCCCCAAGACCTACATTTGGCCTGTGAACAAGGATCATTACTTGCAGCCAGCTACTAATTTGGTGAAAGATGCTCATGCCCTAGGCTTGGAGGTCTATGCGTTTAAGTTTGCCAATGATGACATCTCAAGTTACAACTACAGCTACGATCCTAGTGCCGAGTACTTGCAGTTTATTGATAATTCTGACTTCTCTGTTGATGGTGTCCTCACGGACTTCCCGTCCACAGCTTCAGCAGCCGTAGGTAAGGAGCACTGCATGTTTGAAAAAGCTAAACTGATGTTTACAAGTAGAGTAGTTCAATTAGACTATTACACTGAAGTATGCCATACAGAGTAGCAGTATGATTGTGATCACTCCATCGTGCGTGCTGTTATGCTCGACAAGACAATTCTTATAACCTGACCTGATCATTGGAAACAATGAATGTCTTGATCCTATTGTGCACTCTTTAACCTCTAAAGGATCTTTGTCTTTCTTTATGCAGCCTGTTTAGCACATACTAAGCACAACCCGCTTCCTCCTCCCGGAAGTAAGAAATATGTCCTTTAACCTGTTGTCCTAATTGATACTTTTGCCATTTTGCAATGTCCTAATATGTGAACTTGACTAGATGATACCAGGCCACTGATCATCACCCACAATGGTGCAAGTGGCATCTTCCCTGGTGGCACTGACCTTGCGTATCAACAAGCAGTGGAAGACGGCGCAGACATAATCGACTGTTCGGTACAGATGTCAAAGGACGCAGTGCTATTCTGCCTGGACTCTCCAGATCTTACAAAAGGCACGACAGCGGCAACAATGTTCATGACAAAAGTTGCCACTGTGAATGAAATACAGAACGGGTCTGGCATCTTCTCATTTGATCTTTCATGGAGCGAGATCCAAACTCTAAAGCGTAAGTATTAACTCCATTTGCTTTGCCACAAGTTCTCGCTTCAAAATGCTAGCATGTTCCACGCTAACAACTTCATTTTTGTCCCTCTAGCTGATCTCGTTGGCCCGTTCAGTCAAGCCGGACTGAAAAGAAATCCAGCAGCAAAGAACAGCGGGAAACTCATGACATTAGCTGAGTTCCTGGCCTTCTCAAAGAGCAGCAACGTCTCTGGCATACTAGTTGACATTCGTGTAAGCATGCTTTCTTGAATTCATTCTTACGTGCCATTCTTATTCAACTCATTTCGAGTTTTAGATGAATGCTGTTGCGGTCAATGCAGAACGCTCCATACCTTGCAACCAGAGGCATTGGCATTGTCGATGCCATCTCCAGCGCACTCGTCAATGCCAGCTACGACAAAGAGACGAGGCAGCAGGTGCTCATCGCGTCGGACGACACCGCCGTGCTCGGATCATTCAACAACTTCCCGGCGTTCAAGCGGGTCCTCCAGATCGGCAACGTGATCAGCGACGCGTCCAGGGCGTCCGTGGAGGAAGTGGCCAAGTTTGCGGATGCCGTGTCGATCACCCGTGGCTCGGTTGTCCAGGCGCAAGGCTCATTCCTCGTGCGGTTCACCGACGTGATCGACAAGATGCATGCCGCAAACCTGTCGGTGTACGTCGGCCTGCTCAAGGACGAGTTCATGAACCTTGGGTTCGACTTCTGGGCTAACCCGATGGTGGAGATCGTGACCTACTCGTCGCTGATGGCTGATGGGATTGTGACCGAGTTCCCTGCAACGGCAGCCGAGTACTTCAGTGAGTATATATCAGCGTAACATGTGGAACTGCTAGTGTTCTTTTGCATTATCATATTTGGATCAGCATGAAGCTTACGCATTTCTCCAATCTCCCTCTTGTGAATGCGATGCAGGGAGCCCATGCAGTGACTTCAGTAAGAACCTGACCTACACAATCATGCCTGCAAAACCGGGGACTTTGATCAACCTGACGGACCACAGTGCACTGCCACCGGCGCAGGGGCCGGCGCCGGTGCTGGAACCTGCCGACGTCGTGGATCCTCCGCTGCCGGCGGTAACCGTCGGTGGTCATGGAGCTACATCATCGTCTTCAAATGATTCCAGCACTACGAGCAGCGCCATGGCGTCCGGCGCCAGCTCTGGCCTTTGCTTGTTGGTGGCTGGACTCGCCGTGCTTTTGGCAGTGTGCTCTCGGTGATCCTAGGCCTAGGTGTCGGAATTGTAATGTGGGTTTGTTTGGATATTTTTACGGACCCATCAGGGCTGATTCGTACTGCAAGATAATGCACACGCACTTAAGCAGGTCGACGTCATATGCATGAACGCAGAGATTAGCTGGAGCTAGACTTTTTTTTTTAGACAGATGCAAACACTCACGCACGGCGGCACACGCACCTTATCCGAACCTAAAGCCATGTAGACTTTAGAAAAGATTTTAACAGCGGAGTTGGAGATTTAACCAACTCAGTAATAAGGCGGACAGCTAAGATATTCTCAATTCGTGTTTGGATGCTGACATCGTGACAGGAATTATTGCATATTCTGAAATGCTAGTAGCTTCCATAAAAGATGGCACGCTTGTTGAAATGATCAACAGTTCATTTGAATGAAAAGTAAGAGACATTTTTTCCTGAAACACAGTACAAACACAAATGCTTACAGGGTCACTATCGATGGACATATCGCCTCCTGGTGAAAGAATAGCATTGTCATAAACCTAGGAAAATGCGAGAGCGTACATATTGAGGTGAGGACTTAACCCAAGTGGGTAGGGCTCTACCACAAAAAAAACAACTACAGACAAATTTGTACTTGCCAAGGGTGAGATTTTGGTTTTGTGGGACGGATAATTTTGTTTTGCTGCTCCCATGCACCGTTATCATACCAAATTGATGATGTCACCATCACTTAATTTGACTGTTTTTTACAATTACGTTTGCCATGTTTCTTTAACACGGAGAAAAATGGACAATGTTCCGTCAATTCCTTGTCAAAGTTAAACCTTGTAGCCTGTGATTTTTTGTTCTATAGAATATAATACAACATTATTTATAAAATGAGAATTTTACGAATAGTTTCTATCGAATATTTCATGTGAAATTCTCACGTTTAAAATATATGGAATGAAGGAAATTCAAAAAAACTCCTCTATGAATTTTATTACATTTTTCAAATTTTATATAAAACTAGCAATGTGTCCCATACAAATAATGGGCCTAGATTCACTTCAGTCTGCTTTTATCATTATAATTACTGGAACTACAAGCACGGCTTTCCCACATCATCGAGGATCTAGACAGTAGATTTCTCGCATCCCATGTAGTAATTTTTTTTCAACCCATGGCGTCCTGAAAAATCTATCTATTTATGAACATGTAGTTTGTAGTATAAGTAGGAACTGATACGTATGAAAAGTCAGTTGCTATATACAACAAAAGGGTAGCCTTATAGTCAGTTTTTCTATAAAATGTTTTTTCTAAAAAAGTTGGCAAAATGTTTTATGTAGATACTAAGGGGTGATAACATACATATACATACTAATGGGGGGTAGCAAAGGCTATTGTTTGCAAAATCAAGTTTACTTAAAATTCATGCTTACTCTGATTCTACTTGGCAAGTGATCGTACTGATCATCGCTCTATCACTGGTTGTTGCATTTTCGTTGGCATTTCTCCCCATTGCATGAAAGTCAAAGCAATAGTGCAATAACACGCTCTAGAGCTGAAGCAAAGTTCAGAGCTGAAGCAAAGTTGTTGAGATAATTTGCTTTAGATGGTTGTTAGCTTATATTGGAGTTTCATGTGATACCTCTACACCGTTTTATATGATGATACTAGATAGAAAATAATCTAGTCAAGCATGTGCTGACCAAGCATATTGGTATTGATGTTGCCTCCATCATATCTCATTGCCAACAATCTACGATAGACCTCCAATATGTTTCATTTGAACTAGAAGTGCAGACTTCTTCACTAAGGCTCAACCAAAGGAACAACATCGCCCATATCTCCTCAAACTCGATGTGTTTTATTCTTAATCACACTCACCTTGAGTTTTGGGAGCGGGGGTAAAGTTTGATCCCTCTATATATTTATAAATTGTGACACACTTTATGCATATACACTTTAATTATTCTTTTCTATACCAAAGACGTAAGAAATAGACAATTTAGAACTATATATTTGTGTACCTTGGGGTATATTTTTAATGAAGGTGATCTGGATTCAAATTCAGGTTACATCTTTAATAATGAAATATGTGCGTAATTTAGATGGAAATTTAAGAAGTTACTTTATATTATTTTTTCATACTATTAGTGGTGGATAATTTAGACACAAATTTAGAGGTTATGTTAAATTATGTTTTATAATGGCATCAGTAGGTAATTAAGATGAAGATTAGAGGATTACTTTAGTTTATTTTATATAATGGCGGGTAATTTTGATATAGATTTAGGGGGTTACTTTGTGCTATTTTCATAATGGTAGAGGTGGGTAATTTTTTAGAAATTATAATAAGATTTAACAGCTATGGTGATTTGAGTCTATCAATTGATGGTTAGATATTTTACTTTTTTGAGGAAATTTCTAGGATTTCTTAATTGTTCCAGAGTGTCTACCTAGTGTGGAGGCCTCAAAAGGAGCCAGTAAGATTCTACAAACTACTGAAGCAAGTTTTCTTATTTTTCGAATGGATTCAAGACAATAGTTGCTTTCTGGGCTGGCCACGGCAATTCCAAAAGAGGAGCGGTTTTGGCACGACTTTGGAAGAATGATACAAGCCTGCCGTCAGCAACAACCGCATTAACAGAGCCATTGGGGAGTTAGTTTAATGAAAACCAATTTTATCAGACCAAGTTCTGCATATGTCCTGGTGGTTCCCAAGTTAGGTGCTGTTTGTTTTCCTCCTAGATTATATAAGCTAGATTATGTTTCAAAGGTAGTAGGGTAAAATACTACCATGGGACCATAAATAACTAAAACAAGCTAGCATTGGGTAGCTTATTTTAGATTATTTGTGGTCCTATTGTGATCTTTGCTTTAGTACCCATGACCCATAATCCAACTTACATAGTTTGGGTGGATTATAATCTCAAACAAACAGGGCTAATAGTGCCCATATATCTAATTCCATCCACTAGCTCCTTTCTTTTTTTTCCGAACAAACTAGGTTGTGTTCCTTGTTAGTGTTTCTATAAGATTTATCTGTTTGTACAAAATATATATTTATAAATCGTGGTTTTCAATGTATTATTTCTAATAATATTTTCATCAATCCAGTTATTTTGTCAGACATTTTATAACCTACATTTCAGTGATGTCCTTGGCTGGAGGAGGTTTGCGCTTTGCGGCCTTACTGAAAGAGTGAGGCCTACGAGTATTCCGAAGTCTATACCATAGGAAGAGTTCATCACGTTACACAAGTCACTGGTTAATGTATGCTTATATTGACTAACAGAGTGACACATGTAGCCCGTGGCAAATCAGTAGCATAATAGCATCACGACTATCACTAGAGCAACTATGTTCTTTGGTTGAGATTCTATCTGTTTGCAGTGGTCCTCTAACTGTAGAGCATTTTGTTATTACGAAGTTTCGCTATAGCACTATACTAAGAAGCTTTGAAAAGAAGAAGAAGAAAAGAGCCGTCACATTTGATATAACACTGTAGTAAGAAATCGCCTGTAATTGCAGGTCAAGAAGCACTTCGAGTGGCATTCACCTCCCATCCCATATGATGCGTTTCCCATGGTCATGTTTGAGCTGTGGCTGCGGCACCATGTGATCAAGTACTAAATCCAAGATCACCCCAGGATGATTCCAACAGAAGTTCCTGATCAACTGACAAGGCAACGTCATGTTTGACCACCTGCTAGCTTAGTCAGAAGATGCTTTGTTTCCTGCTCTCTGAACATGTGCAAAACTGAACTGATAGGTTTAAAATGGAGTACTGGATCTAGTAACACCACACAGCTATCTGATGAGTCCTGGAGAATGTCTGCATGAAGGTAATAGGTAAACCTGAACTTGAGCTCTGCCCTGTGTTTATTTCAAAAAAAAAAGGTCTGCCCTGTAGATTTTTATGCAGTAAAGTTTTTTATTCTGTTCCTCTAGGTTTGGCCACCTGAGTGGCTAGCTTACACATGGTGCGAGATCTGATTAAGCTTTCCTCGCTCATAGTCATATTTGTGTACTAGTTCTTGCAAACTAATGCAAGATAATGCTGATGCGACAGTGGAGATCTGCAGGCTGGATTTGCTGTGAGCCTGTGACAGAGGCTATGATAATCCATCATCTTATCATCCAGTGTATCCCCACATCTTCAGCTGTTTCACTCGTAATTTTACACTAGTGTTTTACTGCTGGATCACACAACTTTACAGTGGCACAACTGTACAGGTGGAATTTATGTGCTTGTTTTGACTGGTTCTACTGCGCCACAAAACCGGAGGAAACTGCTTGTCAACTAGTCAAGGTTGCTGTTTGAGTAGGTACACATGTACATGCACAGGAGCATATGCTCTGCATGTGCATTAGCATTGTAGCTGAAGCATGCTTATGCATGCACTACTCTTCACACTCGCTCTCCCCTTCAGAGTTCAGAGTTCATTCGGATCACCTTGACCATCAGCTCATGCTGACCTGCTTTAAGAGCCTAGCTTGTTTCACAAGCCTTGGCTGCATACCACTCCATTTAACGCAGCATGCCAGCATGTGAGTTGTGACAGCAACATGCATGCCATTGGGGCGCATGCCGGCCATGAACTTTTAGTCTTTTACCTATCCGGGGGGCATATGAGGTCACGAACTGGATGTTAACCTGTCACCAGTTGTGATTAGGAGTAAGAAACCCCGTGGTTACTGGGGAGATCACGTGCCACGAGGCTGAGGGTTGTAGGGTACTGCAGGGCAGACCGGCAGAAAAACCCCTGCCAACCCCGGCCGACACGGCTGCCTGTTTTACATGCTCGAAGCACTAAACGCTGCACCGTCCCCAACCTCCCCGAAGGAATCGCTCGCCGTGGTCCATCTCGAGGACGAGGAAGGGCAATAGGCGACGTACGCCACCATGGACCATGATACAATCCAAGGAATACGAAAAAGAGCACTGCAGGGAGCGCCGGAGAGATGCAGGAGGGGAGCAGACATGCACGGCGGGCACCACAGTTTTCGTCGCGTCCGGCGAGCTCGCCGGAGCCCGGCCGGCCCGGGGACACATGCCGGTGGCCGCTAGCGCGTGTCAACCAGTGAGATCGCAATTCACACAAAAAGAGGGCACGGGTTTTGAAATTCGATTCACAATAACAAGCAAAGGGATCAGTAGGTTAATCTCCAAAAATTAGTGACAGATCTACACGCCCTAGCAAACAAACCTGAAAACTTGCCGCACCAGTGATTACAACCACCACCAACCATCCTTGCAGTAAGATTATTTGCGATCCATTAGTAAACACAAGCAAGCACATTCCAGCTCTTCAAGGTCAGTTTGTGACTTTTTGTTCTCAAGGAATGGCGCCGGCGTTGGAGCCGGCCGACGCGCCGGGCGCCGCCGTCCTCTCGAGCACCATCACGGCGTCCCTCATGGCGGGCCGCTTGCCGGGCGCCATGGCGCAGCAGGCGAAGGCGAGCCGGAAGCACGCGAGCAGCGCGTCCTCCCTGCCGTCGGCCTCGCCGCGGAGCGTGGGGTCGGCCATCCGGAGCACGCGGCCGTGCTCCTCGGCGACGAGCCCCGCGTGCCACTGGCACAGCTCCACCTCCGAGTAGACCCGCCCGGAGAGGAGCTCCAGGAGCACCATGCCGAAGGCGTACACGTCCCACTTCGCCGTGGGCCGGAGGTTCTTGAGGCACTCGGGCGCCTGGTACGGCGGCGGGTTGGCGCCCGCGCCCGACGCCGCCGCCGCCGCCGACCCGCAGGGGCTCGCGCCGGGGCCGGGCATCTGGGACAGGTCGGGGAGGCTGCTCGTCGAGTGCATCGACCGCTTGCTCCCGAACAGCCGCGCCGACGCGCCCGCGCGGTGGCCGGCCGCCTCGCCGGACAGCAGCCGGTCCAGGCCCAGGTCGCCGATCCAGGGCTCCATGTCCGCGCCCAGCAGGATGTTGCTCGGCTTCAGGTTGCCGTGCACGCCCTTCTTCTCGTGGATGTACGCCAGCCCGCGCGCCACGCCGCGCGCGATCCGCAGCCGCGCCTCCAGGCTCAGGTGCAGCGGCGACGACGACCCGAACCGCCCTGCACATGAAACGGTCGAAATCACCAACCGGTCATCACCAAATCAAGTGAAAGTTACAAGGACAGTTGTTTCAGATTTTTGCTTGATTTGCAGGTCAGCAGGACTGCCAGTACCAAAGAGTCATCAAGAATTGCAGTGATTTTGTGTGATCAATGACAAAATTTTGTACAAACAGTACCTCTGACCAGCACGATTAAGGCGCTGGACAATAGGTGGATTAGTACGACTAATGCGCATTTAAGCTGCAGCACAGTACGATCAGTAAAGGTGCCACCTTTTCATAGGACTAAACCGTTGCAGCCAAACTTTGCAAATGATTGAAGCTCGAGATTATGAACTAATTGTACTACAAGTGAATCACTAGTTCTGCTAAGATGTCGGTATCAATTAAGCAACTTTCCAATGCTTGAACGATTTTTGGTGCTGAAAGTGGTAACAAACGAGAAATTGTGTGAGGTAGACGAAGGGCACTTACTGCTGAACGCGATGTTGGCGAGGCTGCCGTTGGGGGCGTAGTCGTGGATGAGGAGCTTCTCATCGGCGCCCCAGTAGAAGCCGCGCAGCCGGAGGATGTTGGGGTGGCGGAACCGGGCCACGGCGCGGACCTGGGACTCGAAGTCCTTGAGCTTGTCGGCGCCGCCGCTCTCGCCGATGCGCCGGACGGCCAGCGCGGTGCCGTCGGCGAGCACGGCCTTGTACACGATGCTCGAGCCCGTGGCGCCGAGGATGTAGGCCGACGCCTTGAGCAGCGTCTCCATCTCGAGGTCGCCGTCGCCGTCGACGGTAACCAGCGTCGCCGGCGCGGGGGCCGCCTGCTGCTGGTGAGGCGGGTTGTGCTTCTTGCTGCCGTGGTCCTGCGGGGTGCTCCGGCCGATGAGGCTCCCTCGCTTCTTGAGGTCCTCGCTGTCGTCGGACTCGCCGTCCGACGACACCGAGCACTCGGAGCTGTCCGAGCCGTCGTTCCTGCGGCCAATGCAGCACCCCATCGATGTCGACGCCTTATCCTCTTTGCCTCCGGCGATGTCAAGGGTCTTGACCGCGCCGAATCCTCCGGTGCTCTTCTGCTGCATCGGCGGCGCCGGGTCCTGCTCCCTCCGCTGGCGCCTCTTCTTCCTGACGTGGTACGCGTACAGGAACAGCATGAAGAGGAGACCCACGCCAGCAATGTCCCCGAGGACGATGGCCACAATGGCCGCCGGACGGAGCTTCTCCTGGTCCCGCGGTGCCTGCGGCTGCCCGTCGGCGCCCGGCGGCGCGCGGGCGGGGTTCTTGGGGATGGCCGCGAACGCCGGCGGCGAGTCGGTGGCGTTGGGCGGGTTCGACAGCGAGGACGGGATCGAGCACGCCTGCTTCAGCGGCGGCCCGCACAGGTCCGGGTTACCCTCGTACGCCGCCGCCGCCTGGGCGGCGAACGGCCCGGCCTGCGGGATCGCGCCAGTGAAGTTGTTCCGCGACAGGTCCACCGTCGCGTTAGCCGGGACGACGGCGGCCAGCTCGGTCGGCAGCGCGCCGGCGAGCTTGTTCGATGACACGTTCAGTAGCCGGAGCCGGCTCCCCCCAAAGTCCGACGGGAGGGAGCCGTTGAAGTAGTTGCCGCTCAAGTCAACGAGCTCCAGCGCGCCGAGCCCGCCGATGGGGAGCCCCCCGGCGAGGTTGTTGCCGGCGAGCCCCAGCACGGCGAGGCCCGGCAGCCTGCAGAGCGCGGCGGGGAGCCGCCCCGCGAGCGCGTTGCCCGAGAGGTTGAGCTCCTGGAGGCCGCGCGCGTACGCCGCCGCCTCGTCGGGCAGCTCCCCCGAGATGCCGCCGTTCCCGGCGAGAGACAGAACGCGGAGCTCGGTCGCGTTGAGCAGCGTGGCCGGGAGGGTCCCGTTGAGGGCGTTCCCAGAGAGGTCGAGGTGCTTCAGGTGCTCGACGCGGCCGAGGTCCGGCGGCAGCGTCCCCGAGAGCTGAGCGTTGGGGAGCACCAGGCTGATCACCCGCGACACCGTGGCCGCCGCTAGCGACGCGTTGAGCCCTCCCGCGCCCGCCGCCGCCGCGGTGCCGTTCCTCGCGGCCGTCGTGGAGTTTCCGCCGCCGCCGCCGCCACCGTCGGCGGCGGAGGCCGAGGTGACGTTCACCGCCGCGGCCGCGGTTGTGTCGGGCTGCGGGTAGCCCTTGCAGACGACGCCGTTCCAGTCGCAGGGCTCCGCGGCGTCGTACCCCCACCCGGCCAGCGCGCCCAGCGGGTCGGCCGTGACCGCGGCCTTGAATGACATGAGCAGCGTCCCGTCGGCATTGAGCCCCGCCGCGCCGCCGCACAGCGAGGCACCCAAGAGCAGCAGCCACAGCACCGCCCCACCAGCCACCGCTCCGCCGCGCCTCCTCCTCCCCTCCATTGCCGCCGCGGCGAGCTGAGGTACCTAAGCGCCCAGCACCGGCACCACCATGTCCTCCTCCTCCGCTGCCGAGCGCCGTCCGGCCGACCGGGGGAGCTGAAGCTCTCTCGGTAGCTCGGCGCCCTCCCCTCGCGGTCAGGGGCGGCTGAGGAGCAGCAGCAGGTGGGTGTCCGTAGGCTAGAGCCGGTGCAAGCAGAGCAGTGAGTGAGGGGTTGGCAAGAATGGCATGTGAGGCGGCCGGTGCGGGCTGGGCTGGGTGGAGCGGAATAAAGAAGCGATGCGCCGGGTGGGTGGCGTAGTGGTGTGGCCGCGTGTGGGGGAGGTGGTGCGGGAACAGAACAGGGAGAGTCACCCGAGCCGAGGCTGCGGCAGATGCCCGAAACGGCCGTGATCTCGGCAGGAAAACCCCCGTTTCCAGCCGCCACCGGGGCTCAGATTCCACGGCCCCCCTCCGCACCCGGCCTCGCTAAAAATTTTCAAGCTCGGTGGGGAGCCCCGGGCCGGCACGTCGTTGTCTCGTCCCTGACGACCTCGCTTCCTTTCCCTTCCCGTTCCCTCTGCATTGATGCCGAGACGCTGCGCCATGGATGCAGCGGCGGGCAGGTGGTTGGGGTTTGGGGCCGTCGTATACTCGTCTCCGCGGCAGGCGGGCGGCATCGGGAAGCGTGACGTTGAGCGTCGACCTGCCGTCGTCTTTCATGGCTTTCGTTCGTTTCAGTTGAGGCCTCGTGTCGGGTCTCCATCGCCGGCCCGGCCGGCCGGTGCAGCTTTGGGTTGGGTTGCGGTTGGGATTAGTTTGCGGATCGGACATTACGTGGTCTTTCTCTGCAATTATGCGCTGAAAAAGGAAGGAAAGTGACGGGTGTGTACACGTATCGATCGGGTTCGTTCTTCTTTCCAGCCGATGAAGCGGGCTTGGGTTTGGACGTTTGGTACTGTACCGGACGGACTAGCTGCTGGTCGTCGTCTCCTTTAAAACCCCCCCGAATCTTTTGGACAGGAAACGGACACTTCATTCATACTTCAACGCTAGCTGCATTCTACGTCCGGGGGACGGCTGGACGGCGCTTTCATACGTCGGTTACGTTTTAAGCCACCGGGCGCGACAACAAGATGCGTGATGGATCCGATCGCCAGCTGCTTCAACAACACGTCCGCGCATAATACATGTAACATGTTCTGACATAGTTCACCTCCCTCTTAATAGACGGGCTAATAACACGTGTAAGTTTTAACTCCATGCCCACCTAACTTTGACTTTATTTCGAGTCTCAGCTTCTTGGGTGAAACTGACCCGCTAAATGTCTTATTACGATGAATGTCAAAGCTCTTCAACAATAATTTTAGAAGAGGTTGACATTTGAACATCCTATTCGTCTCTTGTGCCATCCTTCAACCACAATATTTACGAGTTTTCTAAACTTCATTCGACGCCAAGTCAATCTGTGTTTAAGGAACGGGCTACATATATATTGAAGGTGACCAGCGCATGCTCTTAGAGAATGCCAAGGTGAGGTGTGGGCGGGCCTAGCAATGGCGACAACACAATAGACATGGTGACGAAGCAGTGAGGCAAACAAACCCGTCAAGGAAGTCTAATTAGTGTCATAGGAACACTGTCGAAGACAAAGAGGAGATGAGCATGGTGGGTCCAAGGATGACATAGCATGAAAGAAAAATGCATGGCTAGATGTTCAAGGCAACTCGTGAAAAACCGTTTGATATCCATCGGCTACATAAAGATCAATCATGGTTAGTTTGACGAAATCAAGAATTCTACATTATTGCCACCGCCCTAATCTTCATAACTCCATCCATCCAAACAAATAAAACTCTTAAGCCAACAGCAGACAAATGTGAACCATAAACACAACACTTCAACAGTTCCCTGGCCAGCAAATCAGCAGAACACTGATCCAAAACCTTGCCAATTGCCACCACGAAGATACTGGTTAGGTCCGGGGTCCTCAAGCATAAATGCACGGATGATCCTTCATCCATCCATGCAATGAATGTGAAATGATCTCTCCATAAACCTTTTGATACCGTGCCATGAGTGCAAGCCCGGGGGTCCCCCGGAAGAGGAAAACCCGGTTGTCACATTACTGTGCAAACACAGACACATGGCCCCCTGACCCCTGTCCAAATGTGAAAAGGGACTAGCTGGAGGATCGGACGAGACGAGATAGAGGATATCTCGGATCCCTGCGATCCATCCATGCATGATGCATGCATGCATCGTCGTCGTCCATGCCAAGTTGCCAACCACGATTAGGGTTCGCTAGCTCCTGCTCCCGTGTCCTTTTAGGTGGTGAGGCTACAGTGAAGTGAGCGCCTGGCCGTGTCGTCGTCGTCGTAGCGTGTACATGTCCAGATGATGAGTGATGACCAGATCCATCGCCACCACGCACATGTTCCTTGTCACATGGCGTGTACGCTTGTTGGGTGGTTGTGCTCATGTATGCTTTTGCTCTGTCGATCGGTTATGATCGATGGGTCGATAAGATCTCGACATGGATTTGGCCATCGCATTTATACATGAATAATACCATGTTAACAACAGGATTATCAGTTTGTTTATTGGGGATCGATTGGGTGCAGTCGCTTTCACGGTCGAGGAAATGCATGATTAGGCTTTTGTATATGTATACATCCAGCTGAAGTTTGTTGCTTGTTCAACGTCATGGAAGAGCTAGCAAGCAGTAGTGTGTGGTGGTGGACAAAACATATACGCATTATTGGACGGAGAAGCAGAAGATGATGATGCGTGAGACAGTTAGGTCATAATTTCGAAATCATGCTGTAACTGGTCAACGTCATCGGCACTGTAGTAGCTGAAACGAATCTAATGCATGTGTACTTGCATCGATGATGAGTGTATGTCTACGTACAGGAAAAGGAAGTACACAGATTGGGACGGTACAATGAGCGAGACATGCTCTGTCATCCATCTTGTCCTGGAAAACGAAGCACGTGTACGTTACCCGGAGAAAATAGCATGCCGATCACTTCCAAACTAGTATATGCATATTGTTAAAGATCCGCTGAAGCATGAGTTGTTCTGGTAGATTTTCGTCATTAATCTAGTCATATAAAAAGAAAAATGTTTCGGGCTTTGTAGTCCATACTCTCAGTATATTGTCATTTCAGGATTTTTGACCCCCATCCATTGTCACTGACATATACAGTATGTAGTCCATCCACTTGTCAGTGGCACACCAAATTGAAAAATCCTGATGTGGCAATATATGACGTTTTAGGCATCAAGTTTAGCTTGTATTTAGCTTTAATTTTTTGTCTGAAAGTCGTATAAGATCAGTCTTGGTGCACAGTTTCATTGCACTGATATCAAGATTGAGAATTAGGTAACTGGACGTGTTCAATGTCATGGATGAAACTCTTCTCATATACGATGAAACTTCCCTTTCTCTTTCCTCGTAAAAAACTTGCCAGGTCAACAAAATTGCTGATGTGGTATGAAATTTAATGTCCATAAAACTCTCCGTGATACTTCTACTGAAACTGACTTAAAAGTGACTCGAGGCAGTACATCATATTCAACAACGTTTTCCCTTGAGTAATTACGAAATCATTGTTTTTGCAGCAGCATCACAAATGCAGTTTGGCAATATATGAAAGGATCGAGGTGTTGGTGCGTACGTGCCACCCGCGTGTGAAATAATCGGGTCGACTTGGGGTCCCTTTGCACTGCCACTTTGCCAGTATATATGACCATCATACCCTCTTCAGCCGCGATAACTTTGTTGGGGGCGTTGCCATCGCATGTGAAGACTGGACGGCGGGCCACGTGGGGTGGGATCATCGATCATGTCACCATGATGCGAGCGTGAGATATCGATCGGCACTCGGCAATGATCTGACGACGGCAAAGGCGAGTAAAAAAGTGGCTCATCTCATCTGGGATTCCGATGAATGTGTACTGCCGTTGTCCTCTTGTGTTCGAGTGCATATGTTTTTCCGAAATCTTTATAGGCTTTGCAGGGTGCAGTGCATCGATCTAGGGTTTCATCATTGGCTCTGTGAGTCTCCGTGGGATGGGATGTTGGTTGGTTAGGGCGTGTTTGTTAAAGGGATTAAAGTTTAGTCCCTGTCGGTTAGATACTAATGAGAGTATTAAATATAGATTAATTATAAAACTAATTGCATAAATAAAGGCTAATTAAATCTATTAAGTCTAATTAATTCATAATTAGCACATATTTACTGCAGCATCATATGGTTAAATCATGGACTAATTAGACTTAATAGATTCGTCTCATGAACTAGCCTTCATTTATGCAATTGATTTTATAATTAACCTATATTTAATATTTCTAATTAGTATCTAAATATTAAATATTTGATGTGAAATTCGATGTGACAGGTTCCTGGAACTAAACACTCCCTTAATTACTGCCCGTGGAATCTGGGTTAATCTCTAGGCATGCTAGTCGAGAAGCATTACGGTAAAAAAGAAAGGTTCTTCTATTTATTCACTCGTGCACTGCTTATCCAAAAGATGGCCTTCTTTGCTCAGCCTGTGGGGGTTAAAAGTGTTAAAAGTAGAAAGATGGACTCCGTTGATTGAATGAGTGGTAGGGGAGAGGACATGCCCAAAACTGTGAAAACCTAGAAATATACATACCTAACAACATGCATGATGTTGATTTACATTTACTATCTTGGAGGATATTTCCTCCTATTTCCGCGGATGCATGTAATAAGCTATATTTCTAGTTACCATACTTCTCCTCCTCTTATTTTAATTTGGGAGTTGAGAGATCTTGTTAGATCATCACTCTTTCTGGCACACTAATTGTAGGGACTGTATATGATGAACTTTTGATAAGAAAATGCATTTGGCAGGCTATTTGTAATGTGTTACAAATAAAATATGTTCTGAACTGTTGGTTTAGATATTCTTTGGTATATACGTGGATGTGAGGACTAAATGTGTGTAGCATTTATTTTGGATTTCTGGCATTCTTTGTGTGGTATTAATCACCCCCTAATGCCTGGAATTATCCTCAAAGTGTTATCAACATACAAGCTTGTGTGTAAATCCCCATAAGAGACCTAAGGTACTATATGAATGGCGGATAATAATACCTTTTGTGGGCCTCTAATGCCCATGATGTATGCTGAGGTGGTGATATTGTTATATGTAAAACATAACCAACACGTAGATGAGAAATATTTGGCTGTGGAAAGTTTTCACGTACTAACTGCAATGGAGGGAGCCGTATGATTGCAGTTTTATGAATTTAGATTATGCGGTGTGTAAGTCCGCATATTACCAACTTGATGTTGATAAATTGAACTCTTTTTTAATGGTCATACAAATGAGTTATCTCAATAAGAGATTCAATTAAGCTATAATTGGTATGAACACAGGGACTTAGTGATTTAGTTCCCAAAATCAAATAATTCCATATGAATGGATTTGATCCTGTGTTCAGGAAAATTTTGCTCTTAGCTGAAAAAATAGACCAATGAATTTGGTAAAATTATGATGTCTTATGATCAATAAGAGACACATTTGGGACTATTTGCAAATACATTCATAAGCACTTTAGAGTGCCTAGATAGTCCATAAATGGCTAAATATGGCCAACTTGTCTTGAATGCGTTCAAGAAATTTAGTGGCTCATTATTTAGAATTTTAAGGTAAGAGAGTCTTAAAATTAATTCTCTTGTGACACATGCTTTGCACAAAATTTGAGGATTTGGGAATGTATGTATGACCAATAGAATAATTTTTCTTATCATTCATGATTTAGAATGACCAAGATTGAAAAATTATGTTATACGCAACATGCCATTCGGGATTAATGTATCTATATATAATACATCCCATATAATATGAAAGGAATTTTATCAATATTTAGTTTCCATGTCCATTGTATCAAGCTTGAGTGCTGATAGATCATCATTACTCTTAGTAATAGGTTTTGATATGAAACTATACAAATGGATGTCATGAAAACGTACATGGGTATTTGTAGAATACATGAGTGCATCTATAATTAATAATTAAATACCCATAAGTAGAGAATATATCTCCCATATTTGTGATAGTAGTGGTCCACTTAATGAAATTCCTTTTTCTTTCTGATTTGATCCTGAATAAATACCATGTATGAAGTACATGATAGTAATGATGGACAATATACTACACGTAGTAGTATAATATTGAACTAATGATAATTCTAGGGATTACATGGAGACCTTTGTAGGTATCATTTATTGAAGTGAGCTTCAAATTGATCCCCAAGAATTCACTTGCCTCCAAAGAAGTGGAGGTATTGTTGAGCAAAATATTTGATTTGGAAAAATAATATGTACATGAAATGTACAACCACACCTTAGACAAATGTGAGATTTGCCATTATGGTCACTTTTAAGGAAAGTGATATTTTATGTATGAGATTCATTGTATGAGATTCATTGTGTTGTAAATTCCATGAACTGAAAGTTCTATTTCTTTGTTGATAACTTTACTGGGAGTTCAAAGAATAAATGGATCTTGTTCATTTGGATACTCAAAGGTGTATGTGTGGTAATGCCAATAATGAATTGGATACTTTGATTAGGGTAGAATTATGGTAGCATTGTTGCCATGAATCTCTTAATGATATCGTTAATATCAAGTGCCCATATTGGAGAGTAAATCCCATCCGATGCAAATTTAGAAAATTCCATATTGGAAACATTAGTCATGTCCTACATGAATAGATCATGTATTTTTAATGAATTTACTCAAAGAGTAAATTATATAGCAAGAAATATTATTGTTGTGCAATTTTTTTTGAATCAAGTTGGTACTTGATTATAAGTGGACTATTCTATAATTGTCAGGCGATAGAAGTCGCTGCACATGTTTTGGACTCCATTCTTATGAGAATAGATGATCTGATGATCATTGCCAAAGCATAGTCTATGTATATATGACATAAGATAGTCACTTAAATATGTTGCACTTTTCTACTATTTATTTAAGCAAAAGTTGATGCCTAAACTTTGAATTCAATATGAGTCTTGAATTACTCTATGTAAAATCTTGTTGATTCAATATGCTACTTGAATTACAAGCAGTGTGGACTCATGTTTGATGGGTGATGAAATCGCTGCTATTAGCGAGTGTGACTCGATCATCATGTACTAGTAAGTTAATAGATCAAAAGGTAGTCACCGGAATGGGGTAGCCCTTGAAGTAGTGGACGAGAAACGCATTGCTATAGGCATAGTTTGCATTATTGAAATAAATACCGTAGACTCTACTTATATGTGTTACACTAGTAAAGTAGGAGGTCATTTTAGGAGTAATCACCATGTTGGCATTATGATTATGCAAAACTAGTGAAGGCAAGTTGATTCTTGCAACAAAAGTAAGTTACACAACATGTTAATTCCTATAGGAGTAAATGACTTGATGATCATATGCAAAGTTGTCCATTTATATGAAAATTGGATATACACATTGAAGGTAATCATCATAAAGATGTAGACCTCTCAGTGATGAGCAAAAGCTGCCTAAAAGCACGGTCTCTAGACATATAAATTCTTAGATAAGAACTTATTGCAGCTAGTGCCTAGGTCGCATCACCTTGTGTTGTTCCAAAATCATATTTATATGCCTTAATTTTAATTTTGCATCATCTTCTACATGATGTAGAATATGGATTAAGCATTTAATTATGCAAACAAATAAATTGTATATGTAAAGATTGTTCTAAAACCTATGAAAGACCTGCGGATCATGATGATGCTTAATTACTGCAGTAGGTTTGGCATCCTTTATTAAATTGGTGCTAATACTTGATGGTATATCTAGTAATGTGCATGATAGCACATAATTACGGAACAATCCAGGAACTTAATAAAATATGCAGAATAGAATATTCTAAACATGTAAATAAACATAAGCCTAGGGGCTTTGTTGTAAAATTGTGTGAGGCAAATTAGGCAGAGACTGAATTGTTGAAGGTGGCTCGGTCCGGCTTGGTTTTCAGCCTGCCCTGCGAATGCAAGGCCTGGTGGCCTTCCAGGCTTGCAGCCCAAATCGGCCTGAGGCGGCCCTGCAGCAGCAGCCTGGCCTACAGGCTTGGCAGGCCACTGGCCTGGTAGGCGGCCTAGCCTGTCGACCTGTATAAGTGGCTGAGGGGCGGTTAGGTTCAATCCTAACTGGCCTCCTCTTCTCCCTAAGCCACCGCCACCGGCTCTACCGCCGCCAGTGTCCGGCTGTGCCGTTGGGCCAGAGGCGCGCAACTGTGCAAGCCATGCCGCCGTCTCCCAGGCATGCGCCACCGCGCCATCTCCTGGTCGCGCACCGGCCTCCCATCTCTAGCCACGCTGCCGCCCCCTTCGCTGGCCACTGGCCTTGGCCAGACGTTTAGGAGTCGGAGGAGAACCCCAGCGATGCTGGGCTCCATGTCCTACGGCGGAAGCCAGGGTGTTGGGCGACGGCCGTGATGCGGGCGAGGGGGCTGGGTGCCGCAGCTTGGGCCATGGTCGGGTCTGCCGCCGCAGATGCGACCTCGGAGGAGTCATCCGTGTTGATAAACGGCGGCTGTGAAGGAGGTGATGGCGTGGAGGTCCGGCTGGAGGGCCGAACAAGCGCTGCCAGCCGCTGGCCTTGGCTGGCTGTGCAGGAGTCGGAGGAGAAGCCCAGCACTACTAGGCCTCACATCTCGCAGCGGTCAATGACCGCGACACGGCCAAGTGGGTTTGGTGCCGCAGGCACCGTCACATGGTCCACTGCCGTTGTCACTGCTACAGATGCAGTTGTTGGAAGACCGTTGGTGAAGAAGGGTGTGCCGTCCCCGGCAATGCAGGATTAGGCCGATGGCTCTATCCTTGTGGTGGAGCGAGGAGGTTGCTTTCATGAAAGACCCTGTACAGTAATTGATCACTAATAAAAAAATTTCACAACAGAAAGGATCTTTAAGCCAATTGGAAGGCATCAAAAGGGGTTTTATCTAGCACTTACATATATTTACCATAAGTTACTGCATGGTGGTCTCCTCCATGTTTCCTTACCATGGTCAAATTGAAAAGTTACTGTACCTAGCTGCACCGTCCACTTGCGTTAGCTTCGGATAACAATGCCCCCGCAGTACATTAACGGTCACACCGTACAGAGTTTACTTTGTCACCAGCACTTGTACTGGTTCATTCAGATCTAGTATTGCTCAGCAGAGGCGCCAGCTGCAAATGAAACCTGGAGATGGAGAGGGACAAGCGCATCAGTACCGCCGAGTAATAAAAAGTGCGATGCAAGATTAGCTAGATTACGACAGATCTCGCTCTACGGTTAAAAAGTTGGTCACATGCAGGGGGTGGCCGTACAGCCATGCCTTAATTTACCTTTGGCCGCACGCTAAGCTCTCGCGTACGTGGCCGGCCTCACGCCGTCACGCGCGCGGTCACATGCACGCATGGCGCGGCGATCGAGTTCGTCGTCGTCTCGCCCGCCCTCGCTTGGACGTGACCGGCGGCGGCAGACAGCGTCACCGTGCCACGCCACGAGCCGCGCCGCGCCAGGGGAATCGACAAGGCCACCGCGCCGACGCCGCCCGTTGCGCTTGGCCGCCTCCGATGCGAGATCCTCCCCCGGCCGGCCTCACCGTCTCTAAAAACTCTGGCGCCCAATTGAGGCATCCACAAGTCAAAATTCCGTGTCTGAAACGGCAACTGAAACTGACCTCACGAGTAGAACAGTAACCAACTCATCGGAACAAGAATTAATTTGATCCCGTCCGTAACCTTGCCGCGGTCTAAAATCCACCAGCCGGAGGACGGTGGTCTCAAATGTTCGTGCAGTGCCGAGATGTAGTGCAGAGTCCAGGCAACCGCTGTAGAAACCACAGTACTGCGACCTGCACGGCGCAGGGGCATGCATGGTCACCCCCAGCTTCTGGATCTTCGCCATCTCCGGCGAAGAATTTAAATCTCCCTGCTGCTGTCCCTGTGGTGTGGTCCTGGTCCTGTCCTCCGACGATCCCTGCCTGCCTGCCGCCTCGTCTCCACCTGCTTCAATTCGGGTCTCCTTTCCCATGGAGCCAGGACATGCCATTTCTCCTCGAGGCTAGAGTGCCCACGCCACGCGCATGGTCCCCGTCCCCGGCCGCGGCGGCCTCGTCGTCGTCTGCCAAGGGTTACTACTGTTGCCTGCCTGGCGTCGGCGCCTTCGTCTCCACCTTCTCTATCTGCGTCATCACTGCATGCTATAGTAGTGGCCTCCAGCTTGCTACCTTGCACAGTGCCCACAGCAAGACAGCAACCACCCTTCCAAAAACAATAACCCTGGCCATGAATGGCACTGCTCGCGCTTCAGCGACGGAGGCCATGGCGTGCCCGTCCTCTCCTGCCCTGGGAACAGCCGCATGGTGCAAGCCCGTAAATGTGGGTACACCGTACACGCCGGTGGACGCCACGCCACCAGATTTTCACTGTACAAAGAAAAGGTCGCGAGTGGTTAATTAATTGCAGGTTACTGATAAAATAACTCCATTATCCCTGTTTCACCTACCTCTATGACCTACTACGCGTTTCTCCCCCGTCGTCTCTCACACAGTCACCAGTAACATGCAGTGCAAAGAACCGTCTGCCATGGGCCTGGCCGAAGCTTCACACTTAAAAACCGTGAACCATCAAAGGTTAAAGGCGAGTGCCAGAAAGCTAAAAGGTGATCAGGAACAAACAGGCTAGCATGAACCTGATCACCGATAAGGACGTGTTAAGAGTAGCTTTGCATGTACCGTGGATAATGCTGATCTCGTCTCGAACAGCATGGCCCCTAGCTCCTTCACCTTTCCCGCAGCATCCGATCGGCCTCGCAAGCGTCATCCGCGAGGATCCAAGCGCAACGTGACAACGCCACAGGGGAAAAGGCAGCCAGCGCCTTTTCTTTGCTCCCAAGTCCCAACCGCGTTGTGATCTAGTGATGACCATGTGTGTGACCGTGTGCTACGTACAGAGCTAGCGGGCATGGTTAAGGTCAACTAACACTATCAAATTCCCAGTGGATGTCCTCTGTTCCTCTCGCCAAGTGGACGGCAAGAGATGCCCCCAACTTGATGTCCTCTGGTTCAGACCTGATGCTGAGTTCCTAGGACCTGGTTCTCTGATCTAATGATCGACATTCCATCACATGTGTTTGGTTAGTAGTTAGCACCCGGTCATCATGTTCGGCCAATGATTGAAGGTCATGGATTTGGGGTTCAGTAAATTAACTTCGAGAAATCATGTTTAGACAGTAAATCTGGACCGGCTAGTGAAATCTTTGCAGGAAATTAACTTTGAGAAGGGTGCAAGTTCTGGTACAAGACAAGATCTGTCATGTCCTGCTGTGCGCCTGTGCAGTTTGAAGATACGGAAGTAAGACTAACCAAAACTGGTTCCGTAAGCTACCGAGGCTGAGGAATCAAATTAGCCTACTGTTTCTGACCAAAAATAAAAGGAACCATACAGTAGGACACTTCCCTACTATTTTCAGCTATTTCACCTCTGGAATAAAAAAAAGGAAGGAAGGACAAAGTACAGAACAGGGGCAGGTTGAGACAATCAGGTTAAGACAGATTCTGTCATATATAACAAATCAGCTCCACCCAAGAACCTACCCAGATTTGCTAGCTCCTATCAGGCATCACCTAGCAACTTTTTCATCAGGACACAAAGAACAGTGTGTAAACAGGCATGCAATGGCATCGACTCATCATTAACCAATCGACTCATCATGCAATGGCAGAGTCTTAATACCTGTCCTCCGGTGTGTGACCGACTGTCTGAGCACGCGTGCAACGCCTGCACTCACCCAGAGGACCAGAAAAGCAGCCCGGGAAGACAAGCAGGGAAAGGTGCATTTGCATAGCATCCTTTGAGAAAGGTTGACCTGTAATGATTGACAGACCGGTCAGTTAGTGTGAACAATTACATTTTGAGATCTGAACTGTTGAGGGTCCTCCTTTGATCTCTGCAGATGTGTGTGCAACTGGACCTTGAGATGCTGGGACCTCGGACTACTACTCTGTGTCTCCCACTTCTAAAAGGCATGGATGCAGCCAAACTATGAAATTCAGCAAGTCACTTGAGTAGGCAGTGCATATTTCAAAAACAGGTGGAAATATGTGCAGGCTGCAGTCATCTAGTGGAAGGTACTAGTTTGATGCAGCAAACTATGATTTGGGGAGTAAACTACATAGATTGGCAGAACATATTTTCAACTGTAGAAAAATACCATTTAATCGACATGTACATCACCCAAAGGGTTTCAAAATTTGAGAGGAGTAGATAACTGAAAGTACTTTACATTGCAGAGTTCTCCGTGCATCAAAAGTTTCAGTGAACCGATATACAATGCAAACAGACATACTGGAGATACAGCATATTCTTTCAAGGTAAAACATTACCAACATATCGATACAGGATACCATATGAACATCTGCCTGTCTGCTCTTGGCCTAGTAGTCATATAGAGGGGAAAAAGGCTGTTGTTTGATATCAATGTATCTGGCAGAGAACCCTAAGCTCCAAATCGATCTCAAAGGTAAGCAATGCAACATATATCTGCATGGCTAAACATCATCCAATTTCAGAGCTTTGACAAAAATAATTTTCTGAAAAGGGAAAATAGCATGTAAAGTATATTTTCAGCTTCTTGCAAAATACTATACACCTAAAATATATATCACCGACACACTGACACAAACAGCGTATCGTTCTTCTTAGATAAAAGTTAGATTACAAAAAGTGGAGGCTAAAGTACACAGAATCATTAACGCCAAGCCTGTCAACAACAATAGCAGTACAATCTTTGTAGTTTAAAAGCTCAAAGTGTATCTCGCACTAACAAAAGCATGTTTCCTATTCTCAAAAACAAAGACATTGTCTTTAACACAAAATCACCAACCAATAAGCATTGCAATGATTAAGTACTGATTTGCTTTGTCCATGTAAGACCTCCAGAAATTTGAGTACCTTTACACTGATACCAAAAGTATTGTAATTTCTACAGCAGACAGTGTGAAACCTTGGAACTTGAATAGAAGAAAGAACTTCTTAAATCTCAATTAACATCATTCATCAACTGCTTAGTTAGAAAACATGGGATTAGCAGCACAGACCATCATGTCAGGATCCTAACAGTTGAAATTCATGCATCGTCCATTCCAATGAAAAGTTAAGGTTTGTGAAGAAAGATGGGTGATTTTGCCACATTATGTCAACCTTCCCCTCAAAGGTTACATCTAGGTCCAACCAACCTAAGACTTGATCCAAACTGCAACAACAAAAAGAATAATAACAAAGAAAAGTCTCATCTCAATACCTCTAACTACTACATTCCTTTTCCTATGGTTTATGCAAACCAATGTGGCAAGAGCTCTGCTCTTTCATTAAGAACAATAACAAAGCAAAGATTTTAGAAAGTTTGAAAAGGTAGTGGCATACAAGGAACCACTACTTGAAAAGAGAGTAACTACTGCCAAGTTGCTGCAAAAATGACAAATGGCCTGCCACTACTGGGATCACAAGAACCAATTGATTAATCTGCTTTAAATGAGAAGAGTTACTTGAAACTACAGACTCATCTGCATGCCTGTTTTTTTTTATAAAATATAAACTGATGGATCCAGAAGCTCCCTCGTTCACCCCTATAGAACTCTCAAAATTGTTTCCTAATCATTACTGAAATCTAAAGGAACCTACGACAGACCTATGGATTGGAACAAGTTTTTGGCTAGGTAGACATATCTTTTTGTTAACACCTAGTTCACCAAATAGCTTAAAATGTTAGGGAAATGCAAACTAACCAAGTAACCATATTTTAATAAAAAATAGAAAAATATACGACTGGCTCTGTTGTGTTCTTTTAGAGCTAGCATGTTCAAAGTAATTCAACAAGCAATGCTTGCTACTGAACTTTTCTGCCATACAGGCAATTAACTCTAACCATGAGAGAATAAAAGAATTTTGTAGTGTGCAAAAGGTCAATAAAGCCGAATACTGTATTCGAACTTTTCGGACAGAAAGTGTCCACTCTTCTACACCACTTTTTTAAAAAATGACCATATGTGCAGGTATCAAGTAATCAAATGAAGAAATAGCTAGCTAGTCCACCCCTACACAATCAGCAAACATATTTTGTGCAAATCAGTCAAAGTAATGCATAAACTGCACACAACAGTTGCACAAACCAATGACGAAAGATGATCTGTGCTGAGATTGCTTACTGAAAAGCCTGACATTAGCACTCTCTACCAGCAGTTTTGCACCATCCTCTGAAAATCCAACAAAAAATAGAGTAATACGTACTTGGTGAAATCAATCTCCTAGGGATTAAATATCCTCCGAACCTTGACGATTGGTCTCCGGAAGGAGATGAGTGCCCGCCACGCCGGGTGTGTGACCTCAAGCGCACGGCGAATCGCGCGCTAGCTTGGGGTCCTCAGCTTCATGGGTTGAGCAGAGGGGTCAGGACTCAGGAGTGGAGAGCTGGTGCTAGGGCCTGAGCGGGGGATGGGTAAGAAGGGGCTCTGTGCTTCTGGCTGAAATGAAACGTGAAGAGGACGGCGGCGGTGGCGGCGGACGCCGCCGGGCGGACAGGAGCGGGAGCCCAGGGGAGAGACCATCTGGCCCGTCCGAGCCAGGGGGCTTTCTGCAAAATATTGGGGTCCTAGATGTAAATACAAAGGTCCTATTTGTAAAATTTCACCGGGTAACAATTAGAAAGCTCGGGCGGCGGTGCGGCGGTCGCCGACGAGATCGCGCTGCCGTCGCCGACCTCCGCTAGCCCCGTCCCCACGAATCCCGCGTGAGGATCCGTCGAGATTCACCCATACTAGCATCTGTCTCCGGCTCCCCGCGCGCTCCGCTCACAACGTCCCTAGCTTCTCCGCGGGCGCCGGCGGGCGGCGGCTCGTCGTCGCCTGAGACGGCGATCGAGGGACCAATATAGCTCCCGCGCACGCGCGGACGGCGGTTTTTTCTCCCGGCCTGGAGTTTACTCAGCATCGCGTTGTGAACTGGGGGCGTCTGACGGCAGGATTCAGGTAGATCAGGAAAGCAACCATGAAGACCTGCAACTATCATTTGAGAAATGCTGAACTGTAACGACTGAAAGAACAGTTAGTTTCAGAGTTGCATTTGTGAGATCTGAACTGGTGAGGGTAATCCTTTTATCACTGTAGATGTGTGTGCTGATGGCCTTTTGAGATCATGGGATTACTGCCTTATCTCACGCTGCTGAAAGAAATGGATGCAATGCAGATGAGGTGAGCAGGCAAAGGAGCGGAGGTTTCATGTGTTTGCAGCCAAACTGTAGCTTTCAGCGATTCACTAGAGTAAGCAGAGCATATTTCAAACAGTGAAAAATGTAGGTGCAGAGATGCATCCATGATCAAATAACAAGACTTAGGGAAGGAGCTACCTTTGTACAGAATTATAAGGTGATAGAGCATATTACTTTCATCGCCTTAGCTCACACTGCTGTAGTTTTCAGATGAGGTGAACAGACAAAGGAGAGAGACTGTAACCACACCAAACTGTAGTTTTCAGCAAGTCACTAGAGTAAGCAGAGCATGTTTCAAACAATGACAAATGTAAATGCAGAAATGCATCCATGATCACATAACAAGGAACTGTTTTGTGAGCATATTACTTTCTTGACTGTTGAAATGTTGTACTTGCATCAGTGAACGGAGTTCAGAATATCTGAGTATGTAAGCATTAGATTGCTGCAAGTTCTTACACTGTTGAGTTTATCATAGCATCAAAAGATTCAGCATACCATACAAACAGACAGATGTATAGGAGATACAATGTTTTCTTTTAGTACCGCAAATTTACCAATATATGGATGCAGGGTACCCTTTTTTATATATAAAATGATAGTACACCATTAGTGATCAGTTAGGATAGCAGTCACCTAGAATGAAAAAGTTATCATCTGACAAGGATGCACCTGGTTACTAAACCCTTGGCTCCAACCAACCTTAAAAGGTAAGCGACGCAACATGTATATGCCCGCACATCATCTAGTTTCATTCAGAGATTTGGCTATGGTAATTTACTGAAAGAAGAAAATAGCCCAATCAGCCAGCATAATATTTTTATCTCTTGCAAAGTATTAAGTTCTCTATAACCCACATAAATAATGTAATATTTCACAGGAACCACAACCAGTAGACAAAAGTCCGCATTACAAAAAGTGAAAGCTAAAGTACAAAGAAGCTTGTCAAAGTTAACATCACATAATTGTTGGACCGGGATCGTGTGCAGTGGTAACTGCCACTGCAAGATAAGCAGTGCCCACATCTGATCCATCCAAGGGGTAAGTAACGGCTAGGATCAGAGGTCTTTTTTTCCCCTTTTCTCTTCACGTCGGTGTGCTGAATTCTCAGACATACAGAGCACGTACGCACGTACTGAACATGTCTCTGTCTTTTGCTGTGAGTTACTACTTCATTCAACACTAAAATCCCACATATATTTTGATCCACCGTTTTGCATTTCTTTTTTCTTCATACTAGTGTTTGAACTTTACGCTTTTCAGTATCAATGTTAGAAGTTTCTACAAAATGTTCCAGAGATGTAGTCATCTAATTGGCTATCAAAATGTTTCAGAGATGTAATCGACTAATTGGCTATCATACAGAGATAAGACACTTCCTGTCCGACCATTTGAGCGTTTGCATCACCCCGTGCTACCAACTTCCAATGGCACACCAAGTTTAAGCAAGACCAACCAGATTTGCTCATCTAGAGCAGTAATTCATGTATGCAGAAACTAGTTAACTAACGCGATGGTCCGATGGAACAAGGCCTGGACAACAAAACTTGCAGGCAATTCCTCAAGCATCTACTGGGCGCCTTTCATGACACCATTGATCGTAGCCGCTGGGTGCTTGCCGGAGCGCTCGGCGGGACGTCGCAGGGGTGGCACGCGCTAGCCTTTCTTCGACGTGTGCGCCCTGCTTGGTGCAGGCACGGACGCCATGGCATCTCCGCAAGACCACAAGCAGATGAGGGCGTTTGATGACGGCCGCTCTAGCACGCACAGTAGGAGTAGTGGTGCCTCCACGAGCGACGGGAAGAGGTGGCTGGAGGAGTGCTGACTCCTGCGACAGCCATGGCATGGCGTTCATGGCGGCATCGGGTGATTGGGTGAAGAAGAGAAGGTGAAGAGAAAAAGGAGAAAACGAGAATTTGATCTAGGCCGTTGCTTGTCTCTTGGACGGTTCAGACGTTGATACTGCTTATCTTGCAGTGGCAGTTATCACTGCACCCGATCTGTGTCCTCATAATTGTTTGTTCATGAAGCTTCCTAGCAACATTATCACATCTTTACATTCTAAAAGCCCAAAGTGTCGCTTTGCACTAACAAAGACATGGTTCTTGTTCTTACAAAAACAAAGACAAGCATCTTTAACTCGAATCCCCCAACCAATGAACAATTCAATGATTAAATACTGATTTACCTTGTCACGTAAGAGCACTTGAACTTGAGTACCTTTTCATTAACAAAGATAAATGTATTAGCATATTTTTATGAAATTGGTTAGTTAAAAAGCTACAGTGAGCAACATGGAGCAGCAATTTCAGATTGTAAGAGTTGAATTGTCCTACAAGGTTAACATCAGCGCATGCAATCAACTAGCCATTCCGCAGCATCCTCTGCAAATCCACAGAAGAATTTCGGATCACTCATTCACTCTCCTTTTGTCACATCAGATTCCTGGAGCTAGAAGATCCAGAAGGAATAAAACATTGGTTGGATGGAACTTAAATCCTGCATTTATGAATTGCTTTCAGAGTCCTGAAAAGAACTCAACGAACTCCTTTTCTGATATTTAGGAGTTATTTCTTCATCTGGACATCAAAGTTTGGTTGATTTAGCAAAGAAAGTGAACATTGTCCAGGAGAGCAAACAAAAGTTTAGACTCGATGGAAATGAAAGATTGTAAAGAGTGGAGTCACAGCCTGTTAAGGAAATGGTAATTCCTTTCAGTGATGGAGAACGTTCAACTGAATTGTTTTAACGTCGTATTGAATATCTACGGAGTACAAGTTTTTAGCCTGCAGAGAGCACTAAAGTAGTTCCATAGGATTCCACCATAGGATACCGCAACCTTATACAATCATGGGCGGGTACTCCAGGGCCCTGACATAGCCCAATGCATCATGAATTCATGATCAACACGAAGAAAAAAAAATGAAGGAACAAATCCACGGGAAATTTGGGATAGATGCCAATGCCATTGAGCACCTCCAGGTGATCCCGTCTGAGGAGGGGTAGGCGCAGCGGCTGCGACAAGCAGGATGAAACCCGGAGGACACAAGGCGCTCATGAGTTTGAAATGGACTTCGACAAGCCTATGGCTCTGGAATCTAGATAGAATCTCAAAAGTATGGACTGCTAGAATTTTTAGAAAACAAGCTTACATAATTCCCGTTTAATTTTTGCGACAAAACTATTACGTTTATCTAATACTATAGTATGTCAGTGAAATTTAATTTTCATATTGCTAAATATGTTCGTTTCAAAAAAAATTGCTAAATATGTTTTTCTATATATCCTTTTCCCCAAAAGTCTCTTGCATTATCTCAAAAACAATCTAGCACACAATTTTTTTATCATGATGAAAAAAGTAAGTCTACAATCATTGCGATTGAACAAAGTTGTGTGCTTGCACAGATCTAAAACATGCATCGATCTGTACAGTATTCGTCCGAGCAGCTATAATCAACAAAAGATGCAGACTCAAAAACAAGCTGAGAACGCAACAATTGAAATGGCATTAAACTTCATAAATTCCAAGTGCAACAGCTAACAACTATAACAGACAGACCCAGACCATTCAGATTATACAGATAACCGTCCACAGGCCAGATCTACAAACTTAAAAACTCCTGAAACATACAATGCTACAATCAATAATACACGACAGGATAAAATACATGGAAGTAAAATTTCTCAGTTCAGTAAACAATGAGCTCACCACCGAAAAAATTTATTGACTGTTATTACATAAACGTTCCAAGTCAAGGAGGTGCTGCAATCTCAAGTGTACCATATTTGCAGTTACTACCAATACCCTACTATGTACAATTGCATGATTACACAGAACAGTCAGTCATGACTCCAGGACAGAAGCAAGCTGGATCTTGCGTCTATTTTGGCAGATCCACAGCAAGCATTATAGGATGGATTCCATCAAGACATTCTGCAAGCTACCTACATATTGAAGAGGGTATATATAACTGATGCTCGCTATCGCTGGGCAGTTCACATGATTCACAGAAAGGAAGCAATATCCATCTGCTGCACTTAACCAACCTTCTTCGGCATCAGACAAGTGGATCCTCAATATTATTTTTTGATTTCTCATTGAAACGATTAGCAACTAGACCTTTAGTTGACTTGTGATCAATGCGATAGTCAAGCGACGGTACGTAATATTTTGTTAGGAAAATAACCAAATAACTAGAAATAAAGAATCCACACGCAGGCACATCATATAGCATTAACCATTGTCATCTGCTTGTGGTTACTGAAGCTGATACATCAATAAGGTCTTGGTGGATAGGTACCAGGGTAAGGCGCTGCATAAGATCAATGCAAACAGAGGTCCTCTAGTTAGAGCACTGACTAATATCTTGAAATATGGTGGATTTATCTTAGTTGGATCTTACTCACCAGGTGGATACGGAGACTGTGCCGCTGGCGGGGGTGGGTATGGTTGCCCATATGGTTGTGGCAGGTATGGTTCCCCGTATGGTTGCGGTGGATATGATGGAGGAGGGTATCCTGCCGGTGAGGGTGGGTATGCTTGCTGCGGAGGTGGTGGATATTCTGTAGTGGTATATGGTGATTGGCTAGGAGTTGGGTAAGCAGGGTATGCAGATGGGGCAGGATATGCTGAAGCAGGTGGATATGAAGGTGGAACCCCAGTGTATGGAACTGCTGATGCTAGTGCTGGGGCTGGCATTGAAGGTGGAGGAACAGAATGTGTACTTGATGCAGCGATATTTCTACCCATCTTGTTCTTCTGTCAGGCATAATAAGATAATCAGGCACATGTCAGTGCTAATAAGGCAAAAAGAATAATAATCAGTTTCTCACCATCGCCGAGACATCAACATGCATAATGAGCTTCACTTCCCCAGCAGATCTACAAATATCCCACCGTCAGAAAGTTCACAAGGCCAGTGCGCTCAAGGTATATTTGACAGGAGTACCTCATGTGGCGTGTCTGAAGCGACCATGAGGAGTCATCATAGCCATTTGTGAGCACCTTGTGCAGATATACTCTACAGAAGAGCACAACCAATGGTTACTAAACAGTAACCACCTTTTACCATATTGATGGACCCTAAGAGCACAAACCTGCCACTGCCGATGAAGTCATCATGGGTTAATGTGTTGCTGTTCCAAACAACAACATTCAATTCGCGGAGCCCTTCAATGAGGGGTATATGAAACTTCTCATCGAAAGTTGGGTTTCTTCCACCATCTGGTAACATTATCACATATTAGGTTGAAAAAAGAGAAATAGACTAATAGATATCAATAAGCATGGTTCTGTAGAAGCCGGAAGATTGCAAGTTTCTGGAGGTAAATAATCAGCAAGATGAATGTTTCATCATTTTGGTCACGCCTAATAACTTCATCACTTGGATTAGTCTTGTCTGTTAACAAGAGCATGTAGCTAAGAACTTTATTAGATGTTGGAACCAAGGAAGGAATACATCTCAGTGTTCGGAAAACTTCCCTTCCATGGTATAAAATTCAATATCCTAGACTTCACTTGGAGGGTGTTAGGAGGAGAATTGGTAAATCATATAGACTCTTTTTTATATAAAAAGGATCATATAGACTCTGGTTCTGGGTCCAATCCTATCGAGCATCCTACTGGGCATTCACATTTTATTGGCCTAGAGTAGATACAGTTTTTATATGAAGAAATAACCAGAAAAAAAGATTGTGTGGATTGCTTATAAATGTGTACAGCACAAGATGAATTGGCAATGACCAGACAATAAAAGGGAGATCCATTTCAATATACAAAGCAAAATTATAGGCATGATTTGCATATACTCATGAGTTATGACTCACGGTTCCTTAATTCTTTAGGTTTTATTTAAATGCAATTATAATTTTTGAAACTGTGGAATCACCAAGTCGCATAACTAGTTTCCAGATAATAGACACTTAGGCACGTAATGGAAAAAGGGATCTTAGTACCCAAAGTAAATGCTTCTAGTAGTAGCGGGGTATGTTCATCTTTTCGTAATAGTTGTCACCCATTGATGAAAAAAAACTGAGAATAGAAAAAGTTATAAAATATGCATATCGAACTGAATTCCCTTTTAAAATAAATATAAAGGTCCAGCATAATAATTTACCCTTAAATCAGGAATCAAACATATTATGTCGATTGCAAGATGCCAGCTAGGGACATCTAGCACATCGACAGCACATATAAATTAGGCACAAAGATGCAGTGCAAAGTTAGAAAGAACCAGCCCAGCTGGTCGGCTGTTGGTCTCTGTATCAGATGTGTGTGCCATATCAGTGGCATTTGTTCCCAGTGGGCCCAAGCTGCGTCACCATCGTTGCTGTACATCATTCCACCTTCTTTTGGCCGTTTGTTTTAATTTGGCTGTAATTTTGTAGCTGAGTTTGTTCTAATGCTGTTGCCCCCCCCCCCCCCCCCCCCCCCCCCCCCCCCCCCCCCCCCCCCCAAAAAAAAAAAAATCCTTTGTTTTTCTTACTGAGTCTTGTAAAGTGACCAAGGAGGCAGGAAGCAGCCCCCACATCGAGATTAACGAATGAGAAGCGGCAGCAGCTGACCCGTTCACCTGCCCACCTACACTACTACCTTGCTAACACCGACAGTTCAAATTCACATTCACCCAATGCGTGGAATCAGACCAATTGAACGAGTATGCCCAATAGGGGGGAACTGAATCAATTGCCGAATTTCCGTGTCCGCAGTCTGAATTCGTGCAGCACGTACTACTACCAGGTTTTCAGGTTTGGTTGCCCACACGACACGCAGGTTCGTCGTTGACATTTGAAAAAAAGGGGGGGAACGCAGCATACACGCAACAAACAAATTGAAGCAAATCAAAGGCGGTAGTACTGACCGGTGCAGGTGCGGGTGCGGTGCTTGGTGGTGGCGTACTCGAGCACGACGTAGGGGTCCTGGCGGGTGAAGAACTCCGTGTCCCGCAGCTTCCGGCACCCGGTGACTGCAGGCACCCACAACACAAAAGGGGGGGAATTCGATCAGCGAGGGTGTCGGCGCCGTACCGCCGCCTCCGAGATGGGGAGACGAGGAATTGAATCCGGGCCCGGATTGCAGAGGGGAGGAGGAAGGAAGGGGGCACCTCTGACTTCCAGGACCAGCCCATGGATTGACATGCGGAGCGGGGCGAGGTGGAGCCGCGGGAGAAGGGGAGGAGACCAGGCTGTGCCGAACTGCCGATGATGGACGCTATGCCCTGAACAATACGACGCGAGCGCGATGACGAAGACCCCGGACCGGTGGCGTCTCTCAGGTGCGTGGTTCGAAGGTGGGTTGGGACGGGTCGGATAGATGGATTAGTTCGGGTGTGTTTGGTTTTTTGAACGACGTGGGTCGGGTCGGAGCCGACCCACTTTTGTGGGTTGGAGCCAATCCAGCTCGTGTTTGGATGAGTGGGTTGGAGCTAACCCAGTTTTTTGTTTGGTTGAAAAAGTTGAGAGGGTTGGGATGATGTCCTTTTAACACCGTTAGCTGTGGGTCCCGCCTGTCAGTTGCGGGGCCCACCTGTCAGCCTCTCTCTCCTCCCTCCCTTCCTCCTCCTTCTTCCTGGGGCCGCCCAGCCTCCTCTCATCCCCGACGCCCCCGGCTTCTCCGGCTCCTCCGGAGCCTCCCGGCGCCCACGCGCCGCCGACCGCCTCCTCCTCCCCACGCGCCGCCGACCTCCTCCTCCTGCTCCGCCCCACCGGCTTCCTCCACCGCGGCCAGCCTCCCGCTCCGCCTGTGCTGCGCCCCGCCTGCTCCGCCTCGCCGCCGTTGGCCTGCGCCGCGCCCCGCCGCCGGCCTCCTGCTCCGCCCCGCCGCCGGCTTCCTCCACTGCGGACGGCCTCCCGCTCCGCCCCGCCGCGCCTCCTGCTCCGCCTCGCCGCCGGCCTGCGCCGCGCTGCGCCTGCGCCCCCAACGCCCCCCACCCTCCTACCCTCCCGGCGCCGGCCTGCGCCCCGCCGGCCTGCGCCCCCCACCGCGCCCCTCACGGCGTCACACGCTCGCTCACTGGGTTGGAATGGTTCGCTCATTTTGAGGGGATCGTTCTAACCCGCATCTATACGGTATATTCCCTACGGGGGTCGAACCTAACCCACTTCATTCCTAACCAAACACGGGATGATGAGGATCCGACCCATTCCAACCCACCTCGACCCAGTAACCAAACACACGCTTCAGGAATAGAGTGGGTTGAGTTCATTCCCACTTCTCAGGTCGAGCTCAAGTTGAGCGAATTCCACGGCGTCGCACTCCGTCCGCTCCTGGAACCCCCTTAACGTCCGACGTTGCGTGAGCCCCGGACTCGTGAACTTCCAAAGTTTTAATTTCTTTCGAAATTTTATCGAGAGAAAGAGCCGTTAATTTGGATGGAAAGTGCAGGGGACGCTCCGTCAGGAAGACGCGTGGCCCCCCCTCCGTCCTCGACCCGATCGGGATGTTTATTGCTGTGTCGGATCCGATCGATGTTCCGTCGGAAAGGAAGGACAGAGGGCGACGAAAAAGAATAAATAAATCCTAACGCATGTTCAAACAAATTGTTATGAAACATGAGTACTACTTGCAAGTCCTCTGAACCGCAGGAATGCAGCACACGGCCTGTCTGCCTGACCGTTGGCGAGTATACTTGGGGGTATAAAAAGTGCAGTACTCGAGGCAGCAGACTAGCAGCCAGCCAAGGCGCGTCTCGTAGTATGTCAGCATGTGCAACAGGCCGTTTGCAATTGCGCTCCGTGTTCGCGATATCGGGGTCAAGGTCACCGGGGGGGGAGGGGGGGGGGGGGGGGGGGGGGGGGGGGGGGGGGGCTACAGGTGACTGGTTCCTCTCAGTACCGTAGAGCCGAGTCATCTCTGATTCTCTGCCATACCGCAGAGGCTCATCCAGTCATCCTACATTGATGATCCCCTTGTAACCAAATTTTGTTCGTGCGTCATTTCAGACCTTTGTGGTCTGCAGGATGATTGGGCTCATCTTATTATGATGATGACAGTTACAGTTCCATAGTTTCGATCTTAGCTAGGATCTGGTTATCTGGTAAGTGAGCGTGTAGTTTCCAACGGATAACAATTGATGCTCAAGTTCTGCTTCGTCCTCCCTACCGTTGCATTCCAAATTTGCGATGCTTCTCGGATTTCGATGACCAGAAACCGTGTGGTACCCTCGATCAGACCAGAGGGATCGGATTCGTCTTGGGAAAATCATAAAAGAATACGTACATGTACGCGCCATGGTAGTTGCGCTTGCGCGCATCAAAGTCGTCCCTGTCCTTCCAAACCGCGGGAACCAACGGCCAGAGCACCACGTGCGATGATGACAACAACCGACGGCCTGTGTGCAAATTGCAAAATTGCTCTCCCAGTCTCTATCGCGGAAACAGAACTAGGCCCTAGCCCATAACGACGTGAATCTTGCATGGCCCAGTTCTGTTGGGCTACACCGCTGCTGCCGGGCAGACCGAGCCGACGGCCTTGTAGTGAATCATGACGCCCAAGGCTGCTGGGCCCGTCTAGGCCGGCCCGTGCATGGCACAGACACATGGGCCGGGGATCCGATATTGAGAATTTTTTTTATTTTTTATTTTAGTATTTTGCAAAAATAAAAAAAATACAAATTGCAAATCTATAAATGTACCACCAGCCTACCGCCGGTTCAAGTTGCCATTCATATGAACTTGAATGGAGATAAATTTTATATGAAAATTGTAGATCTACAACTTTATAGTTCAAACTTTTTTCATTTAGTATCATCTTATGCTCAAATAATCAACATATGTTTCAGATCTAAAGTTTAATTTTAGATCTGAAAGTTGTACCGATTCTTTGAGCATAACGATGGCACCAAATGAAAATAATTTGAACTATAAAGTTGTAAATCAACTTATCTCTATCCAAATTAATATGAATTAGTTATGATTTTTTGAATGTGTGCTGCCCAGTTTCATATCTAAAATTTGAATTTTAGATCTGGAACTTATATTGATTATTTGAGCATCAAGATGATATCAAATGAAAAAAGTTTTAACTATAAAGTTATAGCTCTCATCGAGGTCTACAATTTTCATATAAAGTTTATCTCCATCCGAGTTCATATAAATTAGTTATTATTTTTTGAAAGTATACTACCCAGAGGGAGAACTTATCACCGGTTGACCGGCGGTAAGTTGCTACCGTGCACCTTCCGCCGTTTCAAACGACGGTATAGTATAGATTTGCAATTTTTTGTTGGGTCATATATTTTTTCAAAATACTAAAATAAAAAATAAAAAAATAAAAAAATTCGAGTATTGATTCATCAGCATGCATATGGAGTGGTCGTTTCAGCGGAAGATATTTGCAGTAAAGATTCTAAATCAACGACGGAGAAAGAACGATCTGCATTTAAGCTGAAAGCGGATACAATCAGGAAGTGCGACACTGCACAGTACAACTTGTCATTACATGGCCACTTTTTTTTTTTTTGCGGTAGTCATTACACGGTCACTATACTTGAAACTTAACCACCGAAGGTGGAAAAAGTGAATGTTTCGCGTAGGATAACTTATTGGTACGCAGATTTCAGTTGCGATAGACTTGCTGTGGCTGGATGAAGCGCCTTGTGCCGTTGTTGCCCATCTCTTCACTCCTGCCGTAACTGCTCCTCCAACTCTTGTATGGCAGCTCGAAGGTGACGAATGTTGTTGTTCCTCTCCTGCTGCAATTTTGTCTCTAATTCTTGTATTACAACTTGAAGGTAACGAATGTACTGTCGAGCGTGGGGTTCCATACGTGGGTCAACCAAGTACTTGTACCCGCAATCATTATCCGTCTGTAATACAAGAATTATGGGCAACGGAAGAAAAGACGGGTAGCAGTGTCACCAAGATGCTCGTAATCTTGAACCGCAGCGTCATCTCCATGTCGGCAAAGGGGCCAAAACTCATGAGGAAAACGATCGCGAACACCAAAGAAACCATGCCGCCTAAGATGAACCGGCATGCTACTTTGTCCCATGTCAGCAGTGTCGTCGTCATACGCTTCTCTCGGACAAGCCTCGACGAGCATGCTGAAACCATGGCCGTGCCGCCGCAACCACTTGAGCCATTTCACCCACGCAACCACTTAGCTGAAACCAGGATCGCCGGACGAACGAGTCCACAGGCATCGCACCCTGACAGAGCAAGTTTCAGGGTCCCACGAAAACTGTCGCATGAACCACCTCCTCATGACCTCCATGCTCGTACCCTCAGGGTCTGGGTGATCAACCAGGAGGACAGAGAAGTCGCCCAGATCGACACCGTTTGGACCGTCGTCGCAGACTTCGCCGTCGCCGTGGAAAACCTGGAGCGTCGCAGGAGTTGGCGTATCTGCGACCAACGCGACATGAATTCCGTCAACACACTGAAACTGCTAGGTCTAATAGTTAATGACGGATGAGAGGAAGAGGACCGGCGGCGATGCGGGCGCGGAGGCTGGCGGTGGCGGCGTACTCGAGGACGACGTGGGGGTCCTGACCGTCCTGGGGCATGGAGAGCTCCGCGTCCCGCAGCTTCCGGCACCCGGTGACACTGCAACGCACAAGAGATCGAGGGTTCATCAGCATGGTGTTTTGGTGCGCATGCAGCAAACCTCCAGGATCGAACCCGTGCGGATTGTGGTGGGGGAAGGTGATTCGAGATAGGTAGCATAGGTATACACCTCGGATTTGGAGGCTCATCCCGTGGATTATTGGGACGAGTTTCAGCTCGGGTACCGCGGCCGGAGACGGTGGAGGTCAGGTGGCGACTGGGGCGTAACGGTACCCATCCAGCGGTTCTATCTCGGTTAATTTTGAACCCGTGATTAAATGATCTTTACTCCCGAGTTAAAAATAAGGCACCGAAGGTCACCGATGGGAGAGGTCTTAATCCCGGTTGTTAAAGATCAACCGGAACTAAAGCCACATTTAGTCTCGGTTGTAAGACCAACCGAGACTAAAGTCCTCCCTTTAATCCTGGTTGTAACGGATAGAAAGTATCGCACCAAGCCCCCCATCTTGGTTGGGAATTTCAACCGGGATAAAAGCTCCCTTTTGTCCCGATTGGAATTCCCAACCAAGACAAAAGGGCAACCAGGCACGCACGCGCACGCTAATCGTCCCCTCTCTTACTTATCTTCTCCAACTTATCTCCTCATCCCTCTCTCTTTCTTATCTCTCGTGCATAGGCAGCTCCTCCTCCTCTCCCTTCCTTCCTCCTCCTCTCCCTTGTCCTGATCCTCTCCCATTCTTTTCCAGGCGAGCGGCTCCGGCACGGGTGGGGGCACGGGCGATGCAGGCGGCCGGCGCGTGGCCGGCAGGGGCGGTTGGCGGGCGGGCAGCGGGTGGATTTTTTTAAATTTTTTTAACTTTTTAGCTCCGGTTGAATAACCCGGGACGAAAAGGACCCCCTCATTTCGAAAATTTTATCCTGGATGGATTTTGAAGAGATTTGAGGCCTACCAACCGGAACTAATGCTCAGTTTTCTAGCAATGGCGACTCAAGGCTCGAGCACTTGCAAGATCACGATGAGTCCTCGATCAAGCTCGGCGCCTCAGGCGGCAATTTAAAGGGGGCCACTAGCTGGTGATCGTTCGTCGCTATCCGCTCGCTGCTATATACTGTTCATTTTCCTCTCGACTTCCTTCTTCCTCTCGCACGCAGAGCTCCAATCCGACCTCCCGCCGCCGCCGCCCCACGGACCGCCTCCCCTACATCCGATGGCGTTGGTGCCGGCGCCGCGGTCGCCCACCTCGCTCCCGCGGGCCGCTCACTACTAAAAAACAGTTTACAGGGGCAGTTGAAATGGTATTTGCAGGCGTGGGCGTGCCACCCGCTCCTAGCTTTCTCAGCTACAAATAGCTATTTGCAGGAGCGGGTAAAAGGCTTGCCCCTGTAAAGCCGTTTCCAGAGGCGGGTGACGCCATCACCCGCCCCTATTAATGGTGTCTTTAGGGGTGGGTGACGCCATCACCCGTCCCTGGAAATGTCATTCCCGCCAAAAAATTCAGCGATTGAAATTTCAATTTGTCGAAACTGCTGCCCGCCAGTTTTTAAAATTTTTGGTTCCCGCTAATTTCACTCTAACAGTCTAGTGTGCAACCGAATTGAAGAATACATAGTGATTGACATAGAATATATGTTACATAAATTCAATTTAAGCATACGAAATAATAATAAGGAAATAGAACCATATATATACATCATATATATACATCATTAGAGTGCACATAGTGATTGACATAGAATATATGTTACATAAATTCAATTTAAGCATACGAAATAATAACAAGAAAATAGAACCATATATATACATCATATATATACATCATTAGAGTGCACATTGACAACATGTTTTCCTGCCACTCACAAAGGCTAGCCTTGACGGTACTCTTGATTCTCCCACTCACGAAGGCTAGCCTTGACGGTACTCTTGATTCTCCCACTCACGAAGGCTAACGTATTTATCTTCTTGTGCTAATTCGTGTTCTAGGTGATAATAGGTACCCATTAGATTTACCACTTCACGCAAAATGAAACGACATAAATCAACGCCTATATTTAGAAGTTGTTGCTCATGGAGACGCGAACCGTGTAGTCGAGGTCTAATCTGCAATTAAAATCCAAAAAAAAATTAAGTAAGTGTTAGATAGGCGGAAAAGAATGCAATGTACATATATATACATCCCTATATATGAAAGGTAGCCTCTTACATGTTCGGGATCAATTAAGGATGGCAACGGGACGGGTTCGGATCAGGTAGAGTGTCTGGGCACTCAAAACCGAAACCCGAACCTAAAACCCAAATCCGTCCCGAACACCGATTCGGATGAAAATTCATCCCCGAAACCCGTGGATACCCGAAACCGAAACCCGCGGATATCCGAAACCCGATGGATTAACCGAAACCTAAAAATATTGCAATAAATTTTGCACTTGAGCTTTGTTGAGCGATGACTGAGGCACAAGAGTCCCATCGCAGTCCAGAAATATCACTCTCCTGTTAGCCTTCTTATAAGATGAAGCAAAGTGTTCTAGAGACAGTCTTCTGAACCCAGGTGAAAGAGCAATAACTCTAAAATTCAAACCAAACCCAGTGGTCCAACACCTTCTGCTATCTTGCTCTTTGCACGTTCTCTCAGATCCTGGTCAAAGCTTCGTGCCCAGTAAGTAACATCATGAGATTTAACATAGCGATAATGCTTCTCATGGCGCTGAATCTTCTCAAATTGTGTCAGGTCTGTTGCACTATACAATGCATCAGCCACATCTTCAACGCTCCAAGGATTTACCCTGAAAGCTCCACTAAGAGACGGGGAGCAACCCACAAATTCAGAAACAATCAGTGTGCTTGTATGAAGTGAGCTCTTATCAGCACCTCTGAGCTTACCGATATCCTCATTTCCCTGCCTGCAGACGGTGTATTCATATGGTATTAAGTTCATGCCATCACTCACAGCGTTTACAATACAACAGTCAGATGCAACATAAAATGCAATCTTTTCATACAAAGGAAATGAATAGTCAATACGGACAACAGGCTTGTAATTAGCAGAACCATATTTATCATTTATCCTTTATCCTTTGAGCTACTGATACAGCTTCATTTTTTGTGCCGACGCGGGGTGGAGCCGACGCTGGGTGGAGCAAGATGTGCCGACGCGGGGTGCCGGCTGGGTGCGGCATGCGGGGCTGGGACGGCGGCGGGGTGCGCTCTCATAGGACGGCGCACGGCGGGGTGCGGCCACACGCGACAGCGGTGGGGCACGGCCTGGCGGGATGCGTGCGGGAGGCGGCGGGGTGGGGGTGCGGCCGGCGTGGGTGCCTCGCGGGATGGGATGGTGGCAGCTGGTGGGACGCGCCCTCGCGGAGTCGCGGGACGGTGTACGGCAGCGGGGTGCAGCCACGCCTCGCGGGAGGCGTGCGGGGGGTGCCTGTTTGGGTGGGTGTGGAGTGTGGAAATGTTGTTGTGTTATATACTTAGGGTTGCTAGTGGGCTTTTAGTGGGCCGAATTGTTTCGGGTCTCGATGGAGCTCCGCGGGTGATTTAAAAAACCCACCCCAAACCCGCGGTATTTCAGGTATCCGAACCCGAAAAACCGTGAGCAAAAACTAGGAACCAAAACTGAAACCCGTGGACCCGAAACCCGCAGATATCCACCCCAAAACTGATCCACTGCCATCCCTAGGATCAATTGTGTATCTCTCGAGCATCCAGATCCCTTCTGTCGAAGGCAAAGGGTGTGGATCTAGAGGATCTTGCCACACGCTCTTTACCCACGCTCCTGCTCCTGCCTCCGGTCCCTCATTATCTTTATCCCCAGATCCTACACCATTGTTTGCTTCGTCCTCTCATGACGACATCTGGGATGCAATTTGATCCATTTCATTTTGGGACACATCACCTTCGTTCGATGCATCCCTTTGGTGTATAAATGGTGAGGAATCCATTTACGAGTTCTACATATAAATTAAAAGGTGATAAATATATAAAGAATTCCATATGGAGTTTTTATTTACTATTTCTCATGTAATATACAGTTTACCATTTCACAATTTGCCACACAATTCACATGCATGCATCCCTACTGAGAATTCACATTTCAAAATTTAAAATTGAATTGATATTCACAATTTCACAATTCACAATGAAAAAAATTAAATTCAAAGGAAAAATTCACTATTTAACAATTTATCAATTTCACCACATTTTCACAATTCACTAAGTACAATTTCACAATTCACTAAGTGCAATTTCAAAATTTACCAATTTCATAATTTCACAATTTGCAGGTCCACTAAGTACAAAATGAAAAAAATGAAAAGAAAATAAAATTAAAGAAAAGTGACGGTGTACTGGATGGAGGTGACGCGCGCGGAGAAAAGGGCCCAGCCGGTGGTGGAGCGGTGCAGGGAGGGGAGGCGCCGCGGGGAGCTAGGACGGCACGGTGGCGGCGCGGAGAGGAGGGCCCGGCCCTAGCGGTGGAGGCGCCGCGGCGGCGGTCGGTGAAAAGGGACGCGCCACAACAGGAGGCGGCCAGCGCAGGAAGGGCGTCGTGGCAGCAGCCCGCGAAAGGAGGCGCCGCGGGTGGAGGGGTGGAGGCGCGGAGCTGCGGCCCGGCCGTGGAGGCACTGCGGTGGTGGAGCGGGCGGGGAGGGGAAGGGTGCCGGAGCGGGGGAGGGAGGGGAAGGGTGCCGGAGCGGGGAAGGGAGGGCTGGAAAAATTTTGGTAGCTGAACGACGTCCCGTAGGCTTCTCCAAAAATTTGACTAAGTCCCTGCGGGCGCTACCATATATAGGCAGCCATTTAGCAGGGGCTGGAAACGATTTTCAAGTGCGGGCGACACCATCACCCGCCTCTAGAAAGGATTTCTCCATTTTTATTTTTCTTCTAAAATGTATTTTGGAGCTATTAAATGATCTCAAATATAAAAGTTATCAGCTACAAAGTTTAATTTCTTGTTGAACTCTACAATTTCGATAGAAAGTTTGTATTCATCCGAGATGAAATAAAAAAGTTTGTATTAAAAAAAATACATCCACTAAACACGTTCACATGTACTCACGTATACTCATACATTCACGTATACTTATACATTAACATTTAGTCATGCATCAACATATACTCATACATTCACATTTACTTATTCATTCATCGTATGCGTGACTAAATGTTAATGTATAAGTATACGTGAATGTATGAGTATATGTGTGAGTATATGTGAATGTGTTTAGTGGAGGTATTTTTTGAATACAAACTTTTTCATTTCATCTTGTATGAATACAAAGTTTATATCAAAATTGTAGAGCTCAACGAGACATTAAACTTTGCAGTTGAAACTTTTGCATTTGAGATCATTTAATAGCTCCAAAATACATTTTAGAAAAAAATGGAGAAATAATTTCCAGGGGTGGGTGATGGCGTCACCCGCCCCTGCTAATGCCACCCTATATATAGTGGCGTCCACGGGTACTTAGCCAAATTTTTGGAGAAGCCCGCAGGACGCCGAAAGGCTGCCAAAATTTCCCCAACCCCTCCCTCCGCCCCCACTCCAACGCTGCTCCCCTCCCCAGCGGGCTCCACCGCCACAGCGCCTTCCTGCAACACCTCCACCGCCGTGCCACAGCATCGCGCCTCCTCCCCTCCTCCCGCGGTGCCTTCCATTCGCAGCACCTCCTTACATGCTCAGGCCGCCGCCGCGGTGCCCTCCTCCCGCGGCGCCTCCTTCTGCACGGGCACGACGCCGCCACGATGCCAAGCTTGCACCGCCGCCTCCGCCGCCGTGCCGCCATAGCTTCTGCTGCCACAAAGGAGGACAAGGGAGGCAAGGCAAGCTGTCGACCTTCTCGTCATCCTCTAGCTCCTAGACATCCATCGAGAACAAGCAAGTGAAGGTCATGTCGAGCAGCTGCCCATCATCGGTACCAAGGCGCAACCAGTTCGTGCCACTCTGCCTCATCGACTGCCATAAGTACGGAATCAGGGTGATTTGGCTCAGGAGCAATGGGGGCTATATCATCTACAAGTGCCCCAACAACATTAAGGTAAGATTGCAACCCTAACATCATGGAGTCAACCTTGTTGGAACCATAGGGTTGACTTGCATTTGTGTTGTTGATGTAGGGAGATCCCAGAACATGTGACCAATACTGGTTTGAGCCTCAATACTTGAACCCTTTGAAGGAAAGATTTCCACATTTGGTGCCTCCAAACTATCAATTGCCAGGTACTGCTCCAGGAACAGTAGTAGCTCAGTCAAGTGCTGGATTTCAGCCTCCTTAGTCATTGGCAAGCACTGGTTTGTTGAATGAGATAAGTCAGATAAAACTAGCAAATTGTGATCTGAAGATGGAGATGTGTGAATTAAAGATCTAGTGTGGAGAAATGAAAGGGCATGTTAATGAATTGAAGGGAAGTGGGAGAGTTGAAGCATCTTCTGGGGAAGAAAAATAAGGCTGTTGTGGCCAAGAAAAATAAGGCTGCTGAGGTTGGATGCAACATGGCTGCCATTACTGCTGCTGTGACCTTGATTGTAGGTATCATGCTTGGGATATTTGCCTCAGGAATAGCTAATGCTAAGAGAAGAAATGGATCGTGTAGTAGTGCTATTTGTCAATGAATTTTGGTTCTGTTTCTTTTATGTGGAATTTGTCATTTGGTTATGTTGAGTTGTGATATGACTTATTCGTTGATTTATATATAATACTTATTTTTGTGAGCTACGGTTTATATTTTTGTGAGCTTGATGCCATAGTCACATTCAGGAAGGCAGTGAGGCACTATGCCCCATGGCGCATTCATGCATCAAGGTTTGTACCCATTTCTAGAGGCGGGTTACGTCATCACCCGCCCTTGAAAATAATTTTCAGGAGTGGGTAATGCTGTCACCCGCCCCTGCAAATGGTTCTTCAGGGGCGGGCCGTATGTTATAGTAACGACCCTGTTTTGTAGGTGCGGGTGGTAATTTCACCCACCCCTAAAAAAGGAACGCCCCTACAAATCGTTTTTTAGTAGTGGCTTCCACCACCCGCAGCTGGCAGCGACCTTGCCGCCAACCGACCCGCCCACCAACCACCCGTGTCGATGCCTCCGACCCGCCCTTCTGAACCCCTCCGACGTCCTTCGCCCCCGCCACCAGCACAGGGCACTGGTTATCTTTCCCCACCCCGGCCAGCGGCATCCTTGCCGCCCGGCCTCGCCACCGAGCAACCCACCACCACCGCCGGCCGCTTGCAGCCCCTGGCCCTCCCTCTAAGGTCACAGGCCATAGATCCACCCCAGTAAACACCCAAACCTAACCCCTGACCTGGCGGCGGCCCATCTCCGGCGATCTCCCGCAACAAGACGCGTTCGCTGCTACCAATAGCAACGCGCGCGTCATCTAAGGTTTTCGCGACTTAAATATAGACATAGGATCGCCCTCGGGCTTTGAGCCCTTGACTTGACGTCGGGTCAATTCATTCCTTGATGCTACGGAAGCAACGGCGTGGCTGCGCGCCCGTTCGTCGTCATCCGCGCGCGCGGCAGCTACTTTTTCGTTGCATTGGTTCGAAAGTGCAGGCATACAGGGAAACTAGTTTTCGTTGGGAGGAACTCGCCAAGAGAGAGAGAAAGGAGAGGGCGGGCGCGTCATGTGGTTCGAATACGTCCGCCACTGCAAAAGATAGCATCGACGATGTGTCATGATGGAGGGCGCGTGGCTCACATGATGTTCCGCCGCCAAGGCATATGAAGGGCGGCGCTAAACAATTTGCGTTGGCCGGCGATTGCCAGTAGGACCACCGACCACCATATCCGATCTGTCCACTCAAGGAGGACCAGAACTCGAGTCAGCCACTCATCGGCAATTGCCCTCTAAGCTACGCGAGCGGCCGGCTACAGTGATGATGATCTATTGATCTACTACTCGCAAAGATGTCAGCGCTGATGTCTCCAACGTGCGAGCGACGGCCGCCTTCACAAAAGTCAAAACCAACCATGTCGCGGCGGCCTTGCTGGCTATTGACGATGATGATCGTGTATAGGGAATCCTGTTGGTGGGCTCAGCACTTCCAGCCGTTCACACGCGGAAGATTTGGAGCCCATTTTACTTGTGGCCCAAAATGGAGGAACAAGGTCTTACTTCTGGCCCAAAATGGAGGAACAAGGTCAAAGTTCTTCGAGCCACAGGATTAGCTGCCGCCTTGCAGGGCTCCGCACACTCCTATCGTCCTTTTCACCTGGTGGCTCTGCTGCCAGTTGCTCTGGACGCCCTGCTAGTTTGACCACGAATCCCTCCCGTGTAGTGCTTGCTGCGGCTGCAGCAGGCAAAACTGCCTAGACCGGTTACGGTAACAACCACTGCCGAGCACAGTTCTCATCAGGAAGGTAACATCACAGCATGAAGCAGCGAGCGTGCCCGCTCAAAATAAGACAAAATTACATTTTGCATCTACAAAACAAACAATAGCAGTGATAACATTCCATCCAAGGCTTATAGCATTATATGGCACCACCGCTTCACAGAATGCGATATTACATTGCTAAAAAAATAAAAAAATATATGGCACACAATCCCAATAAAAAGGGGGTGATAGTGCTATTATAATCTATCTTGTATCTACCCAACAGATTGTTTTCACTTGATTCATTAGCCATTACAACAGGATCACATAAAACTGCGTTGGCCTGGTAGTGCTCTGTCAAACGATATTTACAGTCAGCCAAGACTACCACAGGAAAGGGAGTTACCTTCCGTATTACTGTCCGATCATTTTAGCTTTCTCCCAGGCTGTTGTTGTACAACAGTACTTAAACTCATCCCTATCACTAACACACAGACTCCCCTCTACAACCCAATGACAAACCGCAAGCACAAGCTGCAGGCTGAAGGTTTATACCACGGTTATGCACTCTCCATTGAAAACTCCTTCCTTATGCTGCTTGCCTGGGCTGTTGGTTTGCACGCATGTTATTGCGCCTCAGCCTCAATCCCATTTCCTCTTCATGATCTTGCAGGACTAGGGCCCTGTCCTGGTCATCTGACCCTATAGTTGCTCCGGATTCGCTTGGCTCAGGTGTGTCCTCACCAAAATTGTGCAGCCTCCGGCCAATCAGATAGCGGTCATCCCTGATGGTGTTGTGGAGGTTGGTGAACCACACATGGAATCTCTTGCCGCAGAAGAAGAGCGCGCTGAAGATCAGGCAGCCTAGCCAGGCAAAGCGGTACACTGCCGAGTTCACGATGAGTGGGTAGCCCAGCACCGGGAAGACTCCCCTTGCAAGGACGTATGGGACACAGAGAGCAGTAAGGAGCTTGGTGACTATCGGCATTATAATTTCATGGAGGACCCACAGACCCCTTAAACGGGAGAATCCATCATCTCTAACTCTCTCAAACTTTGACCTCCAGCTCTCATCAACCAAAGGTGCCATTTGATCCAACATAACCTGGAAATTGTCTCAAAGTTAATTAACTCGAAACCTCTTCTAAAATAAAGCAAGGTTGATAAATAACTGGAAAACAAAAGGCAGGACACAAGAATCAGAGTTATATATATAATCTTACCAGCCGAGTCCATATCTTCAAGAATATTAACCCAAGCGCCCAATCCTGGTATAATAGGAAGACAGGGCTCTCATCGATAGGCACCCTCATCGGAACAATGACCAGTAGCTCAAAAAGGAGTCCAATCAAAACAGGAATAACAAAGATCTGGAAACAAAAATGCTACTAGTTAGATCTATCACACAGAAGGTACTCATGAAAAAACTCTTTGGACACAAATCAGAGAGCTGCCACAAGTTCAAAAAGGTGGATAGTAGACTTGAAACAGCACAGTTCAGTTCAGAACATTACCCATATTGACAACAGAACAGAGCTCTTCAAAACAATAGAACACCACTTGCAGATCTGTTGTACCAGGATTCCTAGCTGCCGCGATCTGATATAATCAATTGCATATCTGGTTCCAGCTGCTGCACTCCAGAGAATATAGCACCCAATGCTAAAGGAGAAGAGATCTAATCAAGAGTACCCAAAGGTGTCAGCAAATGAGTTATATTGATCTCGTTATTCATAAAAATGAGAAGTTACATGCCATGAATTCAGGCAATAGAATCACAAGCAAATTACCATTGCACTTGATGCCGTGTGTGATTGGCAGGCGGGGAACAGCCTCAAAAACAAGACGTCCAAGTGAGATAGGAATAACTATCATTCCAGCATTGAATATCAGTAGTGTCATCCATGCCAGTACAAGCAAGAGCACAATCCGAAGCACAAAACCATACCTTCAAAGATTGGGGGAAAAAGAAAATCATACAACAAAACCATAATTTATATTAGTGTATTCAGAAAAATACGTTCAAAATCCAAGACTCATCAACTTTCTCAGAGTATTTGTTATAAATAACATTGCTATAAATCATTACTTAATTATGTTAATAACCTATTTGTCAGATTATGACTCAGAAAACCTGTGCAGATAACTGAGCCACAGTTGCATTCAGATTTTTTTTCTATACAAACTCAAAGCTGTTTAGTTCTTTTGGTAATCTGCGTAGGATTGCATAATGATGAAAAGAAAAGATCATACTATTTTACACAAATCTAGAGATTATACTCACTCTGAGTCTCCCTGATCATCTACATCAGGTTCTTCAGCAACATCATTGGCTTCATTTGGATTTCCCCTGCCATTATCTTCTGCAGCAACATGTTGTATCATGCGTTGTTCAACCTGTGGAGCAACCAATTCCCGCCCAACATGGCCCCTATCTCTTCTTTCTGCCCTGCCATTCCAATTTTCCTGCGCACCATTTTCTTCAGGTTTTGGCAGTAAGAAATCAGTTAATCCAAGGGCCCAACCAACCGCAGCAAACCAGTGGTGCAAAAGAGATTTAATAGTTGCACGAGGCTTGAAATGCTCAATTGCAAATGGGATGCATATTTGGAACAGAAGGACATCAACTGGAATCTCAGTGAATGGGTCAAATATCCTGCAATTCGACAGAGGCGAACAAGACTTAGGCTTGAAATTCCAAATGACAGAAAAAAAAAGAACAGAATTGTTGGGTAGTAAGCTAACTCACGTGATGTCCAGAGGAAAAATTGAAGGAGCTACTCGCATGGCCAGTTTAACGGGTAAGAAGACCAACATCACAATCAAGCTTCCATACACTGCAACAGACAAAAGAACCCGTCGAGCATGTTTATGCACAGGATCGTCGATCAAGTCCCTGAATGGATTGTAATTTGGATCAGCAGGGTCCCGCAGAAAATAAAGAACTCCATTGCGCAGTACCTGCCACAAAAAGGTAAAAATAAAGTCAGACAAATGGGACAGGAGAGTTTAAATGTCTTGAGTACAACTGCAGGAGACAAAGTGAAAGGAGCAATACCCCTCGAAGAAGACTGACAAATATGCTTATTTGGAGCATATACACGATCCCAACTAGCCAATGGATAGAAGAGCTCGCCAAGGGTGACATTGTAAAGAATTCAACTCTCTGAGCAATTGTTGTGCCGAGCATCTTTAGAGTGCAGACATCAAGCCACCAACCACACATAAGAGGGAATACACCAAGCTCAATCACCAGAAGGAATGCAACTTTGACCATAGTCATGAGATGCTTCATTCCAGCAAAGAACTGCCTGCATAGAGATGGAATGGCCTCTAATATAGTAGCTATACCGTAGAGTCTTCCAATGGTAAAACGTTCTCCCCTGGCATATCGAAGTAAAGCCAGTGATCCGATGTACAAGAATACAAGGCAGAAGATGAACATGTATCCAACAGCAAGAGTTGTCAAATCGGAAAGATAAGACGAGCCGATAGCTGTTCCTTTTATCAGACTGCCCCTCCCACTCCCTTGAATTACACTAAGACCAGTGGCATTTATCTTCAAGGATTGAGTAACAACCTCAATCACATGCCCAATAACACCTTCATTGTTAGTGTCGGAAGAAAAATTCTTCACAACATTAAGTGCACTCTTCAATGTATCATTAGCTATAGAAATAGCTGTTTCTGTGAAGGGCATCATTTTTGCCAGCATAGGAGTAGAGGCCGAAGAGAAAAACCATGATAAATAGTACAGGACAATTCTTCCCAATGAGAACGGAACAAAGATCACAACAATGAGGAATATAGCATTGCTGGCTAAAACCTGGATAAAAGACATTCCTGTCAGTGCTTTAAAAATCTAAGACCAGGAAAAACCATGTTGTTCACTTGCAAAAAATAAAACTAAGGTAAGACATCAATGAATTTAAATGCACCAATTGCACTATTTGAAATTGGATCATAGATGCTGTTGAAAGTTAGGAATATCAGGCTTCTCTTATGTCCCTTTCATTTCATTTCAGAAATAAAATCAATAGAAGAAATAAACTGCCTGCTGAATCAACGATCAGAAAGGTCAAGTGTAATAACAAAATACAGTATGCATTTATTTGAATCAGAAAGCTGGGTGGAAATGATCTTGAACTATCAACAAAATGATATCCAAACATAAAAGCTTATTGATACTCTATTTCAGTGGGCCCTACTAATAAAGGTTTTGACTACTCATCACTACATATTGGACATTATTAGAAAGCAAGGTAACACAAATCCGAAACTCAAAATAGTTATGCAGACACATGTAGTCCGACATAAAAGCATTGTAGGAAAGAATAGTACTTACTGTTATTGCGTTCTCAACCAAGTGGAAGACAGGTCCTTGCATACCAACAAGTTCGTCAAAAGGAACATCCTCCGCACCATCTGCATCATCCAGACCATCAAGCATCTGCTCAACCTGAGCCTCAAGTCGTTCCAGTCGAGCAGCAACATTTTCAGCATTTCTCCTCAGAAGTTCACCAGCACCAATTCCTTGGGCTTCTGCTAATTCATCAATATTTCCATCTGCAGGAACCCTATTATTAGGACCCGCTAGCCTCCTGACAGCCCGAGCACCATGCCTTTCACGGCCTCCATCATCCCTCTCCGCATCGTGTCCACCAAGCTCACGCAAATGCCTTATGTAGTCCCGTAATGAGGTGGCTCCAAGAAATATAAGGACAATGATAGCTGAGAGAAGGAACCCGTGAAGGCAGTCACTAAGGATCAACTGAGCACTGATGTGACTCAGGAACAGCCTTTGTGCTTCACCAAGACTTCTCACAAATGTTAACCTCCATATCCAGTAAGTAATGAATGGGATAATCATGAGCCAAACTGAGAGAACAAAGGCAAGCCGAAGGATGAATTGAAACACATGGCATGCTTTCATTCCAACGCCAACTATCAATTCTTGGAAAGGAAGTCTTGTCGGAGCATTATCAGCGTACACGGGTGAGAAGGAGAATGCATGTTTACAAACCTGCAGTGCACAGATGCATAGATCAGAAATTATCAACAGGAACTGGACTTAAGAAAAACAATACACACCATCCTCTCTATCTTTTTTCTCCCTTGCAATTCAAGCATTACTACCTAGCCCTAGAGATTGTCCTTGGAAGTTAGGACAGCCACCAAGTAATACCCGTTCACTCATTTACCCTAAACCAAACTAACAACCAAAGTGAGAGGCTTTACAGATCCAAGAAATAAGTCAAGAGGAGCTTCCTTCTAAAAGGACATTAGGCAACTGAAACTAAAAAACAATTGTCAATACCACCAGGTCGATAGTTTCACTGCTAAGCAGCTCATGAATTGCAGGTTATCAGAACCATTATGCCTTTGAAAATACAGAAAGCACAACAGCAACGCAGCAGTACGGAATTCCTTTTGCTAGCAGAATAGTCCATCAAAACTGTCCAGTCAGAATGATTCTCAACCCTAATCCCCTGATTTCTAGCAGCTCAAGGCATAAAAAGCTCAATTATCACAAGAGCAATCAGCAACATGAAATTCCTTTTGTTATCAGAATAATCCATCAAAACCATCCAATTAGCATGGTTTGTAGTCCCCAATAATCCCCTAATTAACCATATTAACGCATATTAACCATTAACCAAGTTCTGCCTCAACCTACATGACACAAGTTCGATCGACCCTAGCATCCAGAGCACCAGCTCAACGTCCAATCGACCGATTCCACCACGCAATCGAACCAATCAAATCCCTAAATCAACAAACGCAGGTCGCGGGAAGGGGGCGGGCGGTAATACCTCGCACTGGCGCGAGTTGCTATGGTCGAGCCACTGGAGGAGGCAGTCCTGGTGCACGAACTTGATGCTGCCGCTGCAGGCGCACGGGTACCGGAGCGGGTGGTCCTCGTCGCCGCGGTTGCGGCAGATCCGGCACACGTCCCCCTCCTCCTCCTCCTCGTCCTCCTCCTCACCGGGCGGCGGCCGCGGCTCCTCCGGCAGCTCCCCCGGGACGGCCCGCTCGGCGATCTCCGCCATGGCTGGCTCGCTGGGGCGGCGGCGGCGGCCGATCGATCGCGCGGGGGACGCGGATAGGGGGCGAAGGCGGTGGGGGGAAGTTGCAGCGAAAAGATGAGGGAAAAAACGTGGAGATTTTCGGAGCCTCGTTAATGACGCGCTGGTGACGAGGCGTGCCGGTAGGCTTAACGGGTCTCGATGGGACAGCTGTGGTGGGTCCGTGGGTGTGGGTCGGGTAAAAAGTCCGGACCCTTTTTTTTCTTTCGAGAGGAGGAAGAAGATCCGGACTTCTCTGGAGGGCTCGATTTGTCGTGTCGCATTGGGCTTGGGCCTAGATACATACTGCCTTTTACCCCTCTGATGAGTTTGATGGGCTGCAATACGTCAGCATGGGCTAGCCCTCTTGCACTTGCTGTTCCAAAAGGAAAAAGTCCTATCTACATCCCTCAACTATTGCTGTAGTCCGGATTTAGTTCCTCATGTGCAAAATCGGGTATTCGCAGTACCTCAGCTTCCAAACCTGTTTGTTTTTGTCCCTCGCTAGTTTTAAGCAAGGTTTTGCATGACGTGGCAGTAGATCCCACATGTTAGGTTCCTCTCTCTCTTTCTCCTTCCCCTCCTACTCCTTCTCCCTCTCTCCCAATGAGCGGATCGCTCCCCGAGGCCGCCGCCGCTCCCTGGTCACCACTCAAAGCTGGCCGCCCACTGCGGGGTCTTGGCCACCCGCGGGGCTCACGTCTACACCAGTCGCCGAATCCGATCTCGGCTGGCCGCATCATCGGCCACGCCACCATCGGAGCCTGTACGTGGCGGTGCCATCTAGTATGCCCTCCCCGGCTGCCGTTCTCAATGTCATCCTAGCCTCCTCGCACCCCTATGGCACCACCAGCACCTGGCAGCACCAGAGCCCGCCTTGTGCCGCTCGAGTAGGCCGGCAGCTGTTGAATCGAGATTGCCCATGTCTGCCTCGGTCACCGGATCCAGCCTCAAGCTGACCATGTAGCCACCGGGGCTTGGCCGTGCTTTGCGACATCCTGGCTGCCTCACGTCCGAGGCCACCACTAGGGCTAGGGCATGCTAGTCCCGCCCTATGCTGGTCGAGAAGGAGAACGAAGAGGGAGGGAGGGAGGAGGAAGAGAGGGGGAGAAGAAAGCCATTTGGTATGTGGGGACAAACCATCACCTAGGGCCTACACCATGTCATGTAAAACTACCATCGATGAAAAATAAACGGGTTTGAAGTTGAGGGACCGTGAATACCCGGTTTGCACATGAGGGACCAAATCCAGATTACGGTAATAGTTGAGGGACGCCGAAAGGACTTTTTGCGTTCCAAAATATACTGCATTTTAGTTTCGTTTTGTTCTACGTTAATTTTTCTAACTTCAACAAAGTTTATAGAAAAACGTACCCTGACGTCAAATAAGTTATATTGAATTCGTTTTGTTCTACGTTAATTTTAATAGTGTATTTGATGGGTATTGTTAGAGTTAATATACTTTCTAAACTTGGAAAACTTGAAGATGTTTTACTTAAGACAAAACTTAAGAGCTACACTATAACCATTTTGGATTTTCTTAGTTTTATGACATGCATATACATATTATTAAGCGATTAATCTTATGCTATTGAACTATGAACCCCAGTGAACCAAAGATTCCCCACTCAAGCATTTCAATCATTTTCAGCCCGATAGATTTAACAAGCCGAGATGAACTAGGTCGGTATCCAACCAAGCTTTAAAAAGCTACGTTGGCTAATTATCCAGCCTGAAATCCTGTACATTGCAGCAGTAATTTTGGACGTGGACCATACATACGGTTCCACTTCCATACTTCCATTTCATCCATTCAACATCCTTAGAGCAGCATCATATGCATGTAACTACCTAGCTTACAATACTAGAATTACTGAGGCCAACAAAGAAGAAACAAACTAGTGATCACCCCAATGCAAGCCTATTTCAGGTCTGAAAAATTCCGAGCTCCCATTGCTCAAAACTGCTCGATAACTTCCCAGCCTGACGAGACGATCCGTACAGCTTTCTTGTAGCCACAGTGCCTCCCAGTTCCTCCCTACATCTATCTCGGCGTCGGAATTGTTCCTGCCGGCCGGACCTGCCCCACGAGCGCAGGGATGAGCCCACCGCTGCCGACCTCACTGCCAACCTTGCCTAACCCGAAAAAGGGAACCCCGGCGCCGGCGCGGCGGCCGAGGCGAAACGCCACCTCTCGCTAGAATCTTTCGGCCACCACCAGTCGCCGCCAGTGGCCGTGGCCGATTCAGTGGCCGCTCAGCGTCAGCGCCACCACTGTTGCTTGTGCTGATGGACAGGCGGCTGCTCAGCGGTGGCTGGGCCGCCTGGACGCCGTGGGCAGCGGCTGCAGCGGCCCAGTGGGAATCCTGATGATGCTGCAGCAGCGGCGTCGGCGTCGTCGGTGTCGGGGCCGGCCCGGGCCGTGGCGTACGGCGGCGCCCAATTATTGCCGCCGTTGGGCCAGCGCATGTGTGCCCCTGCCGCTGCTGCCGCGCCTCCTCCTCCTCCACTGCTGCCGACCTGGCCCTGCGCGTCGGTCAGGTGCTGCCGGGTCGGTCAGTGTTCACCGAAAAGGAAACCGAGCGAACTATCCCGCTGACGATGCATCTTTTTCATGGCGTGATTTTGATTACTGAACAGTTTGGAGGTTACTGTGTGTGTGTGTGTGTGTGTGTGTGTGTGAGCTGGTCAGTGATCGTACGGGACACGTACCATCTGGAGCATGTGCAGCGTGTCGTTGTCGTCCCTGCTGCCGGTGCCGGGGTGGCAAACGTGATCGTCGTCAGCCAGGAGGAGACGGAACGTGCCCGGAGTCGGGGAAGGCCGCCTGGTGCGAAAGCACCTGCCGGGGTCGGCGGCGGCGCCCGTCTCGTTGTCCTCCTCCGGCAGGTCGAGCTGGTTTTCCCGGCACGGGAACAGTTTCAGACTTTCAGTGTCAGTGTCCGAGGCAGTTCAGGCAGGTGTAGCAATGGACGTTGGCAAGGTCATCAGCGTGGTTTGTTTACCGTCAGGGTCATCGTCCTCTGCCTGCTCGGCGCGGTGGTGAACACCTCGACGGCGGCGGCGGCGGCGGACGGGTCGCTGCCGGCGCAGCCGAGGCTGAGCTCCAGGTCGAGCTCACCGTCCCACGCTGCACACGCATCACAAACACAATTTGGATTCAGAACACCTGAAGAGCATGGTTCGATATTACATTTACGATCATGGAAAAGAAAAATCAAGAACATGACTCACGCTGCACTTGGAGCTCCTCGTCGTATGTCTGGGGCTCAAAGTTGGTCACCGCCTCCTTGCCGTAGCACTTGATGGCAGCCTTGTCATAAGCCCTGATGATTAGATTAGCATGGCACAAACCGCAAACTGTCACATGAGTACATGGCAACAAAGCCATCCTGAAACCGCACGTGATGGGTAACAGAAATGCAGAGGAGTGCAGCGAACAAACGTACTGGGCAGCCTCCATCTCCGTGTCATAGAGGCCAAGGTACACGTACCTGCAGCAATGACAAGGAGATCAAGCCAAAGGTCTCAAATTAAGCAAAGATTTTGCAGTGATTGTTCAGTATTACTTCTTGCCCATCAGCTGGCCTATCCTGGCCTCCCATTTGCCGCACTTGTGCTGGGTGACTCCCCGGAACCTGGAGCTCCCCCTGACGAAGCCGGCGCCCTGCCGCCGGAGCACCTGGACGAACTCCTCCTTGCTGAAGTTCTTCATCTGGCAATGCCATGGGAAGAACAGAATCAAACGGTGGGAGAGAGGTAGATGAACAGAGCACGCAGCTCTTCCTTGTCACACTACTGTTCATGATGGCCTCTGATCTGATCAGTGATCACCTTCTTTATCTCATCCTTGTAGTCGCTCAGGGTGAAGTTGATGTCAGCATTCACGCCGCGGAACTTGATTGCAGCTTGGTCATAGGCTCTGCAAGCAGGAGACGGAGAACGAAGGGTATTCACTATTCAGATGATGAAATAATCACATATTTGCTATTTTGCTCTTATTTTGTACGATAAAAAATCTGCAGAAATTTAAGTAACCTTGCAGCAGCCTGTGCCGTGTCAAAACCACCTAGAAAAAAGGACAAGGAAGAAAAAACCGCATCCATGAGCAAAACTTGACACCTGATTAAGTGCAAATAAATCATGCTACTAAGTTTCAGCGTTTGAATGGACAGGAACTCACCCAAGTACACCTGCTTCCCACAGTCCCTGCCAATCAAAGCACAAGCAAGAGAGAGAGAGAGAGAGAGAGAGAGAGATGAACATGAAATGGAACAGGAGATTGGAGAATGGAGATCGCACAGCAGAGCTACTTCCAATGGCTGAATGGCATCATCCCAGCCAACTGCAAAACGGAAGCGCTCATATGGGGTGCAGGGACTGACCAGATGTGGGACTCCCACCGGCCGGTGCGGCGGTAGAAGGTGACGCCGCGGTACTGCGAGCTCCGGGACCGCGGCCCGCGCCGGCTCTTCCTCGACGCCGACCGGGCCCACTGGTCGGCCGCCGACGGCGCGGCCACGTGGCACAGCTCCGTCGCCTGCGCCGGCGGCGCGGCAGCTGCCACGGTGGCCGGGAAGAACTGCTGGGTGACGGCGGCGGCCGGCCGGGTGGGCGCACCGGGCACCGGGAAGCCAAAGATCATCCTGTTGGCGCCTTCCTCCGGCCGCCGGTTAACCTGCAGCTCCTCCTCCGCCACGGCGCGTGCAATGCCGTCGACGACGACACCGTGGAAGGATCTCTTGGTGGCTGCCATGGCCGTGCCACACTGCCACCACGTACAGGGTCACAGACACACACGCCCACGGCGTTCTTGGCTCGAGGCTTCTCTATGTGATGGAATGCATCATTGGAACTTTTCTTTTTGTGCAGTTGGATGATATGATACCAGCTGATCAGCTTCTCTGATCTCTTCCCTGTGTGTGTGTGGGGAGAGAGAGAGAGAGGGGAAGTGATGTGTATGTGTGTGTGTTGCACACTAGCACTTCGTTGCGGTCTGTCAAAGAATCTGCAGGTATCAAGGAAGGCTAAGGAAAGGGAAAGATTTCTGAGCAGGGCTATCACTTCATGTCATGCGTCTTCTTTTTATGGGGTTGGAAGGATGGAGAACACCAGTCCAGCCACAAGCTGAGAGGGACCCCTCCCCTCCCACACACCCCCTCCTCCTCCTCTATCTGTCCATCTACGTGCTTTGGGCTTGTCACCTAACCATCACCCATCGTATCTGTCGCTTCATGATGCACATTTACACAGCACTTGCTTGTATGCGTGTACATCCATTCTGTGCCACTGGCTCCAAAATGAACATACATTGTACATATACCATTTTCTTAATTCAGAAAACAAGAAAAAAAGTTGCCATTCACTTCAAATCCTTATTGACACTTGAGTCGAGGAATATAAACAGAATCGAGGAGGACTCGAATCCGAGTAACACGAATCGCTTACCGTGGTTTCTTATCTCTAAAAGTTTCAGATGCATATTACCACCTGGCTTCATTGGTCAAATGGAAACTAATCAGGGTCTCATCAGACACTCAAAATCCAGTGCATGTGGTAGTGGCTGGCAGGCAAGGACTACTCATGGCATGGGCAGTAGCCAGTAGGGGGGTTTATTTGCTTGACATTAGAGGTCGTAGGTTTCTCGCATTCAGCCAACACTAGTGCCTGCCTATTCCGATGTAACCTAGCCCTTTTGTCCGCATTCACTTCGCTGCATAAAGGCCCCCACCTTCCACTTCCGCTTGCTAGCTCTCTCTTGCTTGCGCCGGTGAAAGTGGCCGCCGGCCGGCTTTCAATACCAACGCAGCACGGCGATGAGAGAGAGAGAGAGAGAGAGGAGAGAGATGCGCAGCATCATCGTCTCCTATCTACCTCCGGCTCCGAGTCCCACGTTAACCAGATCGAAAGGCATCATCATGCACCGTGCATGGCCTGTCCACGCGCCATTAATTGCGTGGTCCGCCGTGTCCGTGGACTTGCACGAACAAACAGTGTATTATGATCGTTGCCGAACACCGTATAGACAATAATGTCGCTGAAGGATAAGTTTATGGTCCACCTTACGAGTTACGACAAGAGTATTTACCGTTTATGATGCTGTGAGTTCATGTGGTGTGTGCTTGCTTTGCTTCAGATGATAGGAAGATAATTTTGGGGAGATAGTAGGAAAGTGGGAGGTTGAATGTTTGTTCATTCGGAACAAAAGATGCAAGTGGTTGAGATATTTCTTTTCTGCTCCAATGTTTTCTGCCTTTGTGATTGAGACGTGGCTGCAACCATGTTGATTGGAGAAAGTTTCGTAAGAGGATCCTGTGTCCTTGGCCCTTAGTTTAATTTTGGTTGTTGCAGCATTGTTGCAAAGCCAATGAAGCATAATATTTTTTGTGTGTTCTTTTTCTTGGCATTGTTTGTAGTGCTATAGGATGTTGGGGATATAGAATTTTGTGATGATACCCGTTATCTGTTGATGAGTTAGATTTTTGAGATCATGCGTACGTCAGAGGCTCGATGCTCTATAACGGCCTAAAACATGTTTAACTTAAGCATGTCATCAATGCATCATTAAGAAGGTTTAGTAACGAAGGCTAAAATTTTGACTTACGGACGATTCGCCCTGTAGGCCGGACGGTCCGCCGTTACACCTGGTCAGCACGATCCCGGTCAACACTTTTGCCATGTCGCATGCGGATGGTTCACCCCTCGTCCACAGACGGTTCACCAGCACACTGCGGTGCGTGTCGCGTGCGCAGAGCTTTTGCACCACGTCGCCCCAGCGACCCCGCCCATTAGCCGCGCCCCTAGCTCGAGCTGAGCTCCTTCCAGCTCTCCCCCCCCCTCCCATTCACTCCCAAACTCTCTCTCTCTTCCACCCAAGCCATGGAGGAGTTTCCTAGGTCCCTCCACCATTGAAGCCCCTCAACCTCACCGTAGCTTCGCCAGAGGACCGCCCGGAGTTCGACGCCGGCGAGCTGCATCACCTTTCCTTCATCTTCTTCCTTGGGCTTGGAGCTTGGAGCTTCCCAAGCTCTTCTTCCTCCTTCCCCAAGACCTTCCTCAAGCTTCAAGTCAAGAACGAGCTCAAACTTCCCCAACGATGCTCTACGCCAACCTGCGGCCCTTCACCGGAGTTGTGCTCATCGCCGGTGAGCCATCTCCATACTCGATCCACCTCCATTGCTCTAGGATTTGAGTTCTCGGTTTTCCTTTAGAGCAAAGCGCCATTGATGGCCTAGAGCTTCTAAACCTTGATGCATGTCAAATTCACTACTTGGAACAAACTCTACACACTCCCAGGACCCCATAGAAAGAAACCGCACCCCAAATCGACGCCGGAGTCGCCACCGGCGAACTTGCCGGTGAGCCACGATGGACGCGGACGGTCCGCTTTACAACCGCGGACGGTCTACCATTTACACACAAAAACCAATAGAACCTTTCGTTTCCGCTTCCCAGGCACTTTTTTACTGCGGACGGTCTGCCGTTCAACCACACAACCAACCGAGCCTCTACACATCTTTTCAACATGTGCTAATTTTGTACCGCGGACGGTCCGCCATACAAACTCAAAAACCATCCCGAATCTGTCTAGTTTTGCCAAAAGGGTTCGCACTTGACCGGTGGACGGTCTGCCCAACGGTCCGCCGTTCAAACCGGATGGTCCGCCTTTCCCAGGCCGGACGGTCCGCCACCCCTCATCTAGCACCTTTATACTTACACTTGTTTTACTTGCTTATATATGATACACCAAACTCTTGTATAATTATCTAGCATTGCTAGAAACATGCTTAAACATGTCATTCTCATATCATTTGCAATCATTCATGACATATTTATTTATCAAGTATCATTACATTCGTGTAGAGACCGAAACACCGAAGCAAGAGGAGGGTGAGCCCGAGACGGAGCGCATCACCGACGACGCTCCCTTTGAACATCAAGGCAGGCACCTAAGCAACCTTTTTAACCCTATTTTGGATCAATGATGTATATGTATCTTGTATGTGCATAAGTTACTATTTATGTATATGTTGCTTAGCTCCTACTTGATGCATTATCCATCCTCGAATTAGAACAACTCTTCTAGGAAAGTATGCTTGTATAGGTGTCACAAAATTAATTGCTTATCCATGCTTAGCTTCGGTAGAAGTCGAGATGTGGCAAGGTCACTACCACTCATGAGCTATAGGTTGCTTGTTTAATTAATACTTGAGTAGCCATGAATGAAGTAAACTTGAACAACTATTAAAGATAAACTGAACTTGAGCAAGTATGGTAGGGTCATGTTGAGATTGGAGCTCACTTGACTTAGACTTGTTGATTAAGGACCGCGACTTTGTTGCCGAGTTCTTGAGCACTTTTTCTGTACAAACCACATGCTTAATATGGGAATGGCAAGCCAAGTAGCATAAGTCGCACCTTGCCTTGACCAGATTCAGCGTGGGATGATGTGTGATCGACCGTGTCCGGTGCACCTATCCACTTCCGGCCGTTCGTTCATAGTTGGGTGTGGGTATGTGAACGATCGGGGGCATGAATTAACACTTATCCTTGGCCCGGGGGTATGGTCGTTGGTCTTGCATCTCGTGAGAAAAATTGTACACCCTTGCAGGGTTATAATCTATTGCAATAGCCACGCTCTCAATCATTGAGCAAGCTCTTGACACCCCGCTTTCATAGTAGAGTCACCGAATGGAGTTCATGAAAAATTGAGCTCATGTTCATGATCACATTTACTTATTGCAATTGCTTGATGCTTGACTTAAAGATCATAGAATGCCATGTCTTTGCTTATTATAACTTTTACTTTTATGCAAATTTAAATTCCAAACACCACTCCTTGCTACTTAACCAAATGCATTCTCCTTAGAGTTGGGTAAGTATATACCCATACTTGGATAAGACCTGCAAAGTATCTTTTTGGACTCACGGTGCCGCCGTTAAGTTGTTGCAGGTGATTCGCAGCCGGAGGCCGTCTTTGGGTACTTCTTACCCGCGGACGGAGGTGCGAGCAAGAAGTGATGGCCATGGCTATAGGAAGGGCACTATTGGCATATAGTGTTAACCTTCTTATTTTATGTTGTATCGTATGCACGATAATAGAACTTTCCTTTGCAAACTCTATAAACTTGTTATGTATGTGAACTTGAACCTCTTTATGTAATGTGATGGACTATGTATGGATTGCCATATGGTGATGATGTTATATTGTTGTGCTGGTGAGGTGTGTATAAATCCTGGACAATGCTCATGACACATCTCAAGGAAGACCGGGGTTAGATGATGACTTGATTAAATAGGTGTAACTTGGAGGTTCCTCACATGCTCCCTCCCTCCCTCCAATGTAGATAACTGATATTTTTGGTTGCGTGCAGGTAATCATTCCAAACTTTTGTTACAAATTAGTACCCTTTTCATGTGCTGATGAGTTGTATTTGGAAATGGTATGAGTAAAATCTTTCCAAGGAAGTTGTTCCGTAAGAATGTCTCACAAACTGTAGCCAAAGTTACGTTCTGTGAAACACAAAGAAACCCAAAACCTCATTGTGTGAAAACCACTAGTTTGAAAAGATAGCTACAGTCACATACTCACATGTATATCATGTAGCACACAACGCTAGATGGTCTCCATGGTGTCTTGGATGTATATGCGTTGCCAAACAAAAGCAGAGCATGCTTCGTTCGGCATGAGTTGAAGTAAACAGGTAAGATTGCTTGGGGATGAATTGTCCAACTAACATGGATAACCTGAGATAGATTACAGTGGTTGAAGAGTGACAACATTTGGTGCCCTGTTCTTTATAGGACACACTAAGATCAGGAATCAGCACGCAAGCAGCTGGCTTGGCTCAATGCCCTACCAAATCACAGACAAAAAAGACCACTTGGGATACCAAATTGCTCAATCCATCACAGTCCCTGTCCACTGACCAAAGTTGTTGGCATTCTTATATTGCTGTTCCAAAACCAAAGGCAACCATGAAGGCACATTTGGGATGTTAATGTTAGCTTGAGAAGTCAACATTGTGGTAGGTGCCACAAGTTATGCTCTCCTCCCCAAAAGCAAAAGAAGGCCACTGTAGCCCAAAGGGGCCAAGATGAAAAGCAAGGCCAGTAAAGAGATCTAGAATACAATCATATCAGGCAGCAGGGCATGCCATGAAGATGAACTCCCCTTACCCTTTTCGCAGAACAAGCCTTTCCTCAAAGAAACCAAACACGATTTACGCAAGAGAGGCGCCGCAGCACATACAATGCGAGATGAAGAAAGTGACGGCGAGTAAAAATAGCTTGTGTAGCTGTATTTTACCATATGTGAGAGAGATGGTTGCTTTTATTGTGCTGGATCTCCGAGCAGTGCTGTGTGTCCATCCATCATCATGAACAGCAGGGGAAGAGGGGGTAGGGAATCAAATGCGAGCAAGCAGAGTATTTCCGTAAGAGGCCAATCCACGAGTACCTTGTAGGTCCTTGCTCCTCCTTTTCTTGCCTCCACCACTGTGCTCTGCTTGCTCTATCTACTCTCTCTCCTCTATCTGTCTTCCCTTGAGGCGACTGGCAGAGGGTGTCGCTGCAGGCTTCAGCCCGTCTTTACTGCTCATCAATCACAGCCAGCGCAAACAGTCACTTCAATCCCATTTCAGTTCAGTTCAGTTCCCCCTTTACCATGCTTGCACAGATATTTGGGATAAGAAAATAAATGGTCAAAATCTTTGTCCGAAGAACTAGACGCCTTTAAGCTTTTCGAAAAAGAACTAGACGCCTTTCAGTTCAGTTCCCTTTTGAAAATGTGTATGCAAATACGCATTGCATGTCATCAGGTTTCAGGAAGAAATCTTGTTAACCTGGTTGGTTTCTGCCAGGAATAAGTACCCTACCCCGGCACTTATTTTTGGGTCCTGCTCGAACTGGAACGTGGCAAGGACCAGGAGGGGCGGCAACAGTTTGCCAGGCACTTAAGCCGGGGAGCAGCGCGCCTTTACGCTCCCTCCTGCCACGGGATGCGCAGCCGCAGCCGCAGCCGCAGCCGCCCGAGCGCGCGCGCGCGAAGAGGGGAGGGAATCAAATGCGGGCATGCGGCGAAGGGAGGAGCTCCCCGGAAGTGGCCAATGCAACAGTACGGAAAGCCCCCCCTCCTTTACTTGCACACCGAACCCGATGTACCACAGGGGGTGGCATTTGGAACAAAGTTGAAATCGGGCACTATTTGATCTTGACAGTGATGGTACCTGATTCGGGAGGTGCGGAGGCTGGTCCAAAGTCTCGAGTTTGAGACAATGTGCAACTCCACAGCGATTGCCAAACCTGAACAGAGGAGAAATCTGCAGGCCTGAAAATGGCACCAAGCATTTAAATCGGTTGATTCAAGTACCTGGTGATGGAGAATTGAAATTCATTCATTCGATTAACTGAACCAAGGAAATATTTTGTTTCGAGAGGCTGGTAAGATGAGAAACAAAGTAAATCAATTATGAAATAATCGAATACGCATGCCATTTCGACGACTAGCGACGGCACAAAGGAAGATGCTGGTTAGATTCTTCGATACCCCCCAGTGAAGAAAGGAACCCAAAACGTTCCCATCAAAAGCACCAAAATATCGTGTGACCGGCCAGCATCGTTGCCTCCTGTGATGGAGTCATGGAGGTGACACCGAACGATCAGATTCAGAAGATGACACGCTCTGCCAGTTGCTACCCGTGTTCGGATCCATGGACTATTTTTTAGTTCGGGTCACGTCGGATGTTTGGATACCAATTAGAAGGACTAAACATGAACAAATTATAAAACTAATTGTATAATCCGTGACTAATTCGCGAGACGAATCTATTAAACCTAATTAATACATAATTAGCACATATTTACTTTAGCACCACATGGTCAAATCATGGACTAATCAGGCTTAATAGATTCGTCTCGCGAATTAGCCTTCATTTATGCAATTGATTTTGTAATTAACCTATATTTCATACTCATAATTAGTATATAAACATTCGATTGACAGGCTTAGATGCATACCCTTTTGATGAAAGGAGACAGAGAGAAACTACTCATCACCATTTTTTTCTTTTCTCAAATGGCGTTGGATCTTGGAAACTGGCATTTCCCGCTTTCCATGGCAGCACTCATTGGAGTTCTCACGTGGTGTGTTGGTCTGTTGGACCAAAATCTTTCAGCAACATAGTTCGAGGCCTGACGCCCATTTGCAACCACCAGCATGAGTACCATGTTTTGCACCAAAGAGAAACAAATTGGTCACGGAAAACAGAGGAACAACTTAAATGCCTTTGAAAACTGCTATTGGTCTGAGAAGGTTTGACTGGCCTGCAGTTGCTCTCGCCTACCTCTTTCTGTTTGATATCTTTTACTGTCAGAGCTCATGAGATATCTAGATTTCAGGGCGTTCTCTGTCGTCTACAATGTTCAGTCCACAACTGTGCCACTCTGCAAAACGTTGAATGAGATTTTGGTTACACCTTCAATCCTACAGTGTTCATGAAAAGACCAAGCATCTAGCTAAGTGTTGCTTACTTGCTACCATCCAGGAACTAGACACACATTAATGAAGATTATGCATGTAGCAATCAATATGCCTTGTGGAAAGTACCAAATCACGCTGGAGCAGCACTATGCCCTTTGAACCAGTTACAGAGGATAATAAGCACGCCAAATGGAAACATGTGTTTTCAACTTTTGAGGTCCTCCCATGCGCGCAACCTCAGCATCCTACAGGGCCATCAATAGAGGGCAGCAGCCAGGAAAAAGGTGACAAAGAGCACCATGAACAACAGTTAGGGAGGGCCAACAAGGACATAGGAATATGTTTCTTTTTTCTTTCGAGGAGCAGGAATATATTTTCCATGTCCATGCATGACAAAAGTGAATGTTTTTGCACCACAGTAGTACCAATAGATCAACAAATGTTACCGATTTTATCAAAAAGAAACTCTGAGATTCTAAAACATGAAAGCATCAAGAATAGGATTCAGGTGTGTTCCTATATTAAAGGCACAAGCCAAGGTAAAAGGATACTAGAAATCCAACTCCTACAAAACAGCAAAGCACGAATAAAAAAATCACGCTACAACTACAAGCGCCATGGCATTTGCCTAGAAACCAAAGTTCGGTACTATCTGAAATACTGTACACTTTAATATTGCTTTGCTCAAGGTTCGAAGTGCAAACATTTTTCCAGAACTAGATTTGTACGGACTACTGCACAAGAGGCAGGTGCCTGTACGGCTGTACCGCGAAGGCTCAGGTCACCACCAATCTCGAAGACAGTATTCAAACCACTGTCTCATGGACCAGGTCATCCCCTGGAAACCCTAACTAGATCTACAGCACGGATGATCAAACGTGATATTAAACCAGCCACACCAATCCAATCCAGGAAGGCATTTCATCGAATGGTTCGCGCACAATGGTGGACGACCAGGCAGGCGATGGAAGTCAGAAGAGGAAAGCACCTGTGCTGGAGGAAGGCGGCTCGAGCTCCACGCGATCCCGCGGCGCCTCCGCCGCCAGGTACTCCTGTACTCGACCGCGGGCCGTGTCCGTGGCGGCGCCTGGGACTGAATATCGCCGGAGAATTGCCGCCGGCGCTGTCGCTGAAATGCAGAATCGCAGTGAGTTTCGAATGGGAAAAATAAAATAAAAATAAAACCCTACTGCATGGGCACAAACCCAGCGCATAAAGCCCATAACCAGGCCCATGAAGAAGCATGGACGATATATATATTTGTATGGCCCAACTTTTCTGGCCCAGTAGAACGACAAGTTTTCTGCCTGCTTCACTTGGGTTGGGTGTTCCAGACGCAGACGTCAGTTGGCCGCCTGCTCTGCGACCGCCGACCGATATGGAAGGCGGAGGCGGCGGAGCCGAGGAGGAGGAGCAGGTGATGAGCGAGGTGCACCTGGGATGCCCGCCGCACTTCTGCGGTCTCCACGTCTCCCGCTTCAGCTTCTCCTCACGGGCCCTAGGTACTAGTAGGTCGCGCTCCTTGCGCGCATTTCATCATACACCTTCCCTGCACTGCCTCTTGGTGCCAACCGAGGCGAGATTGTTGGGGGGGGGGGGGGGGGCACGGCGTGTTTTGTACTGCCCTGAACTTCAATTTGGTGTTTTCAGGGGCATCTGAGGACGATGGCGGCGATGGCAGCTGCGGGGGCGAGCTGATCGCGGCGGCGAGCGGTTCTGGTAAGTGAACGGGACTGTAGTCTGTGGGAGTGGATGTGTCTTTGCGTTGGTTGGTGGTTTCGTAGAGGTTGGTTTGGTGTATATGTGTTGAATTTCTCGTTGTGGGGTCGTGGTCACATGATGATTGACACTGTTTGGAAAGGTGGTTTGTCTGATGCCGTCGCAGTGGATGAAGATGGAGATCTCGTTCTTGATCGGAGGAGGAGAAGAAACAAACATGGTACATCGATTACTGGTTCCTACAAATTGTGTTGATGTGATTGGCGAGCTGCTCATTTAAGCTTTCTCGGCCTGTAGTTAGAAGTGACTACCATCTGCTCACCATTCAGCATGGTGTTACCAGCTCACTCAAGAGCGTTGGCCTTCAGGTTTGGAGAATGTCCATGGTGCTTATTGGATGCATTGTCCTTTTTCTGTCATGCACTCGTGTTATTCATTGGTGGTACTGTTTTGCAGGTTTGGAAAGCTGCCTTACTATTAGCGGATTTTGTTTTGCACAAAAGCTTCACATCTTCTTACTTTGATGGTGTTACTGCTATAGAAGTTGGTGCTGGAACAGGTGATAATTCATGATTTTGTATGAAAATTAGTGGATTGGGGTTTCTGAGTAATAGTACCGTGCTTTGTCTGTTACTTGTTGAAGCACTCTATAAGTCCACCGAAAATGATCTGTCCTTAACTCAGCAATGTTTGTCAGGTTTAGTAGGTTTGGCACTAGCTCGAGTTGCTAGAAGGATTTTTGTTACAGGTACTTCTGCCTCCTTTAAAGTCCAATTTGGCAGAATTGTTTGCTTCACATTTACTCATTGAATAAATTTCATGTTCCATACTAACCTAACGTATATGGTGGTTTGATTCTTTTGGCTTCTGTTCGACAAATAGATTTAGTTGAGATATCCCATCTTGATATATGAAAAATTGGTCGGACTAAAAACTTCAATATAGTGTGGGAGTCTGATTTCAGTTGTGATCCTTATTACTTGATTACTTTCACGAAATGTTAATCTTTACCTATTATTAAAGCAAGTAACGCCTCTGCCTGGATTTTCGTACGTCGTGGTCATTTTGCAAAAAAACCCCTGATGTTTTGTGTAATCAACCCGCAGTCCACTATTATGAATAGTCTGGGTGTCGGATTGAAAAAGGAGGAAAGAGAGGGGGTTTAAAGGGAAAGTTCTTCTCTAAATTACGCCACCCAACGGCACGCACGCTCCCTCAAGTCTCTCCGCCCGTCGCCTCCGTCCACGCGCGAGCCGCTTCCTCCACCGCCCCTCCTCTCGCTAGACACCGAATCGGAGCTTGGGATCCGTCGATTTGAAGCGGCAGTACTCGTGCGGAGGAGCATCGACGGTTGAGCTGGATCTGTACATGGGAGTCCCGCAGGGGCCAGTGGCCTCTCCCGTGACGATTCGACCGGCGGAGGTCGAAATCGAGCCGGTGGCCGGTGTGCTGGACCGCAGCGAGGCTCTCGAGCCGCCGATTTGGGGGTGGCGCAACTCATCTTGGCTGGATTCGGCCGGGCATGGGGGCTGCGCAAGATCCGGCGAGGAAGGTCCGAGCGTGGGGCGACAGGGCTTGAGCGGCGGCATGGCGCAGGGAGTGCAGGGGCGCAGCTCCCCTAGCTCGCAGCGGCGGCGTGGATCTGCCGGTGCTGGAGTTCTGGGCGGCCGCAGCACCGGCGGTTGCAGCTGCCGGTCGTTTGACTGGAAGCTCGTCGAGGACGGGATCGCCCAGAAACTCCTGACGCTTCCATTGGAGGACCAAAGGACCATGACGCTCCCATTGGAGAACCAAAGGACCATGCTACTGTCATGGTTTCGGAGGTTCTTGAAGTTGGGGGATAACTGCCCGAATCTGCAAAGGGCGTTTGATGTGTGGTGGCGAAGGACTTTCGTCAGGCTGTATGTTAATCAGGCTGAGGCAGGTAATAATGTTTTAACATCAGATAGAAGCTCACCTTGAAGTGGCAGGGGGATTAAATTTAGCTGACCATAGAATCTTTGTATCCTGAGGGTATTGTCTTGGTTGGTCAATCTGACACGAGAAACGGTAAGAATTTGGGTGTTTTCTTTCCTGGTAAAAAATTTGGTGCACTCCATGACACGATAAAAAACATCACACGCTAAGCAACGTCGTTTCGCCGTAGCAACGCACGGGCATATTGCTAGTATCATTTTAAAAAAGAGAGAACATTAAGATCATTTGTACCATTGAAATGTTAAACCCTGTTAGTATTAGTACCTGCTCTCAGGAGTTTAGCCAAGACACAATATCGGAACGTTCAGTTGATATGACACGACTTGATGAATTCATGTTTATCTTTTGGGTGGAAAATAATTCATATTTATAACTTGTGGATTCTGTGATATAATTTGAGTTCCCTCCAACACCCAAGTACATTACATATTCGATTTTCTTTTCATGTTTTGCCACTTTGCTATCTTCAGTTCTTACAAAATTTGTTTACCAATGGGAATGAACAGATAGAGGCGCTGATATCCTAGATAATTGCTTGGCCAATGTCCGTATCAACTCTGGTACCCTAAAGTTTGATGAAGCTAAAGTCTGTGTAAGGGAACTGGACTGGAAGTTGTCATGGCCTCCACCAGTGAGTACATGTGATCCTTCTGATCCAAGGTTTTCTTTACACCAATTGAACTCACTTACATTATTGTTCATGATGCACCAGTAAAAATGATTCATAAGCAGTATAATTAAGTGGAAACTGAATATGAGATCATATGTTCCTTTACCACTTCCTGTTTAAAAACAAAATATTCGACACTAATTTGCCGTACAGTTTAGAACCCATATAATTTAGAGGTCAGTAGCACCATCAAGTAGGCAAACTGAGTAGATTTGGAATTGATCGCGTAATTGAAAGGCAAACATCATATGTTGTATGGGCTGCAAATTGACACAAGATTATGGGAGTTCATGTGTAAATGAAGGCACCTTACTTCTGAGTTCTGACCTGCACACAGCTTAGTCATTGGGGGCTTTTAGCTTTAGGGAAGGGGAGCCTTCATCATTCCTCAGAAAGATAATAGTGCTAACACAATTATTGTAAACTCAGTCACGGTCTTGGGAAAGGGTGGGCTGGGGAAGGTCGTCCACCTGATAGTCTTTGATGCGCAAACACTAGATGGAGTTTCCAACTCCTTTATATAGTCTTTCTTTTGCTTTATTTCAGTTTTGGTAAATGTTTCTTTGGCACTGGGCTCAGTCACATGTCTCTATGCAGTTTAAGGTACCTATGGTCTGCACATGAAATTGATGAGGCTGAGAAAGCAACAGTCCTGTTTGCTGCAGATGTTATCTACAGTGATGATCTCACTGATTTGTTCTTCGACACAGTGAAGAAATTGATGTCAAGTGGTGCTAAGAAGGTATTGTCCTATCCAGCATCTATACTATTCAATTCCAAGGTCTTGAGTTAACATGCTTCCCCAAAGTTTGGAGTTAAGAGTGTTCGAAAAAAAAATTGAATGAGTTGAGGTTCTTCTCTGTACTTTGTAGGTGCTGTATTTGGCCCTGGAGAAGAGATACAACTTCAGTCTGGACGAACTAGACGTTGTGGCCAATGGTTACGCTCACTTCCGAGGTTTCTTCGTAACTCAAGATGGTAAAATATTTGCAAAACAAATTCTGCTTAATTAGCTAACAAAACCATTATTTCCAAGCTATCTACATCTTTTCCTTTGACCCCATTTATCTACAGAACACGGGGATGCAATCCACGGAGACAAACCAGGTTTCGTTGGAAAGCAGATAGGTCTGGCAGAGATTCCTCAGTATATCAGAGAATACGAGAGGGGCAATGACTTGGAAATCTGGGAAATCATGTACAGTCCAGAACAGAAACTGCGGTAACTTGTGCAGAAGCCATCCACTCTTGTTCCATGCTACACGACATTAGGAAGAGAAGAGAGTAACTTAGAAACTCGTATGTTCGACTCAGTACATTCAGAAATCTCTCGTTTGATGTCATTTTTTTTATATCTGCTATTATTTGCAAATGCGATCCGTAATGGCGTTGCAGGCTGCTCTCCTTTGGCATCTGCTCTAGAACAGCACGAGTAGATGATCCAGCCGACGATGGCCCAGAACAGCACGCCGAGGAGCACCATCTGCAGGCTGCAGCAGAGAGGAGACAGAATCAAGAAGATTGATCATGAATCGGGCGAACACGCATCCGTATCGACTGAACTTAGGCGCGTACCGGCCAAGACGCGGTGGGGACGGCGGCGGCGGGCTTGGGCTCGAGCAGCGGTGGAGGGCACCTCGACGCGAACCGTGCAGTCCTGGGGTGCGTGGTTGCCGGGGATCGGATCGGATGGGCGGGGAACGCGTACCAGCAGATGCGTGCCGTACGTAAGGCCGTGTCGTGCCGTGGCGCGTGCGAGGGTTGAAACACAACAAAAGATGCAGACGTTAAGTGGAGATCGGACGGTTAATTCTGGAACTGATTAGTGGAAAGACGGTTTCAACCACAACATGCATGAACAAAGGGAGTATGTATGTATTATTCTCCCTACTTCAACTATCATCAAACATACAATAAGTATATCCTAAACTGAGTGACACGATCAACATCACTGCAAGATGAGTTATTAGCCATGCAATGAAATTTCTGCATGCTGTATTTCTATTGGCAAACGCTAAGTCGCACGCAGCTCGTCCGCTCCGATCAAAACAAGTTCCAGTAGGCGATCCCCGCGATGAAGATGACGGCCCAGAAGAGCAGAACGAAGGCACGGCGGCCGCGGGGGACGATGACCCGGTGCCGGGCCTGTCGACCGTGGGCTCGAGGAGCGGCGCCGCGACGTCCGCCGTCGACGAGGGCGGCACCTCGACGCACACCTGTAGAAGCTCCGTTTTGGCGCCGTTGTCGTCGGAGTCCGACGAGATGCTGCTGCTGAAGAAGCTGCTTGATCCTGGGAGAAGCGCCGGGTGGATGAACATCGCCGTCGGTGGCGGCATCATGTAGGTGCGGCAGTGGCGCGCCGGCAGGCAGTGGCAAACTGGCAATGGTGATGAATGTACCAGGAAGGAAGAGTACGTAGTCTTCACTCTTGAGATGCGATCAACGCGGGGTAGGCGGCCTGTTGCCCAGCTGGAGACTTTATTGTGTTGATGATGATCGGCGCCATCGCGCCGGGCGTGCTGTCCACCTCGGCATCGGAGTCCGGGCGCATCCCTGTCGGAGTCGGACGCGCTGGGCCTGGCCTCGGGAACAGCACAGGCTTCCAGAATTCCTCCTCAAACCGCTCGGCTCGGCTTCCACCTGGTTTATTGGATTTCGCTCGTGCTCCGCTCGGCTGTGCGGAAGAAAAGCGCGAGGAATCCCTCAATTCCTCAAAATGGTGGAGAACCAGCTCCAGTCCACCCGGTCGCCCCTGTCCGCCCGGCAACTCCCGCAGTTCACGATGTCATGCTCCTCAAAATGGGAACGGTGACATGTTTGGAACTCTGAAGAATTGTTGGTGAGATGCCATCAGAGATCAGAAACTCTGAAGAACTGTGTTGAGTGGCAGCCTTCGAAATTATTTTGGAGTGGCAGGAAATTCATATACATAATACATTGTTTGTCGATGATAATAACCGCACAGTCTTGGCCAGTTCATCATATGAACTAAAATAACGCACAGAATACATCTTTTCCTCCTTTATTTTACTGAAACCATTACTGTTGAAATTTTACAGGATGTGAAGGCATCAAATAACTACAACCTATCACTGCAAGCACTATCCATTGCTTGAGGGGCTGCCATAATCCACTGGTATCTGAATTCGTGGGAGACATCTACTCTGGTTTATGGACTCGTGCTCAACTGACTCGGTTCTGAATCTTGTGTTGTACCAGCAATCCAGTACTGCAGAGTACAGTTCACTTGCAGTTCAGTTTGAGCAACTTGTGAGAAACTGATGAAACTTCAGTAATGTCATGCCATAATTTGGTAGGTGAAGTTTAGACATGTCTTCAACAGCTCAGCCCCAAAGCTATTTGATGATTGCAGCTTTTCTTTGTAATATGAGAGTTTGAAAGGATTGTAGTGGTCAAGTTGCAAGCAACTAATCTCAGATCCCTTTGTAATATGTACAATGAATTTTTTTAATACAAAATACACACGGCTTGTTGGGTGTTCTCCAAGTACTAGATGCTCAAGTGGAGATCAAACGGTTAATTCTGAAGTGATTAGTGGAGATCGGAGAGACAGTTACAACCACAACTTGAACAAAGAGGAGTACTATTCTCCCTATTTCTACTATCATCAAACATACAGTAAGTACATATTCCTAAACTGCGTAAGACAGTCAGCATCACTGAGAGATGAGCGTCGTAGCCATGCAATCATCAACACCGGTTGCACGCAGCGCAGCTCGTCCGCTCCAATCAAAGGAAGTTCCAGTAGGCGACCCCCGCGATGAGGACGACGGCCCAGAAGAGCAGAACGAAGGCCACGGCCGCGGGGGATGATGACCTGGTGTTGGGCTTGTCGACCGTGGGCTCGAGGAGCGGCTCCGCGACATCCGTCGTCGGCGAGGGCGGGACCTCGACGCGCACCTGTATCAAAGGCTGCGTTCCGGCGCTGTCGTCGGAGTCCGACGAGCTGCTGCTGAAGAAGCTGCTCGACCCTGGGAGAAGCGCCGGGTGGATGAACATCGCCGTCGGCGGCGGCATGTCGGCAGGGGCGGAACCAGGACGAACAACTGAGGGGATTAAATAGTAGAGATTAAAGGCTAGAGTTAGAAATTAATGGTAATTTGAGGTTTTATTTTAAAGGTAAAATCGGGCGGAGGGGGGGTGCTGCAGCCCCTAGGATCCGCCCCTGCATGTCGGTGTGGCAGGGGCGCTCTGGCGGGCAGGTGGCAACGGTGATGAAAGTGGCGGAACGTGGCAGAGTACCCTCTCTCTAGACTTGAGATGGATCAGCGGACGTTACACGCTGCGCGGATTGTTTTTTTAATTAAGGAACATTGTTCGGCCTCGATCATGCTCAATTGGATGTCTACAGCCACCGACTTACAACCTGGACATAATACATGCAGTTCTCAGGCTGCTCCTGAAACTTCTAGTGCCAAAACAGAGTCCAGACAAGACTAAACAAGGTATCTGATACTTCTTAGGATCGAACTAAAACAGACCAAGCTCCTAGGTCTAGAGTCTGGTTCCAAAACAAAGTTCAGACAAGACTAAACAAGATCTCTGATACTTCTTAGGATCGAACTAAAACAGACCAAGGTCCTAGGTCTAGAGACAGCTTCCAGGTAAACTGAAGAAAGATCCACGCCATCAGCACATATACCTTCAAGATCTGCCCTGACGCTAGACAACCTAAGACATCAATCTTCTCCTAAAGTTCCATCCATATTTATGAAAGAAATCCAAAGCAGTAATTCTTCTTCAAATCAATTTTCTCTTCCTCCTTAGATAGCATCGCCCATACCCTTGCCCAATAAGTCCCTCTGAAAATTACCTGAAAAAAGAGTAGTGGTATTTCCTTTGAACAGCACATCATTTCTATTCAACCAAATAGCCCAACATAGTGCAACAGCTCCTACAATCATCTGGTTTCTCTATTTTCAGGGATAACCTCTAGCCCAAGAACCCAGCATATTAGGATCACTAACAGGCGGTTGAATTCCAAATGAAAAGAAAACTGTATTCCAAATGCATCTTGCTAAATGGCAATCAAAGAATAGCTGTTGCACCGTCTCTTCATCATTGCAAAAACAACACTTGGTACTATCTTACCATCTTCTCTTTGCAAGATTATCCTTTGTTAGGATCACTCCCTTTTTCAAATACCATAAGAATGATCTTTAATGGTATTTTTAACTTCCATTCTGCACACAAGGAGGGAGTTCCTTCAGTTTGCATTATCTCTCTGTACATGAATTTTATTGAGAATTCTTTACTTTTGTTTAAGCTCCAACAAAATCTATCTTCCTGATCTTCCAAGCCATGACCTTCTATTTCAGCCACCAATTTTAGCCAATCATTTAATTTGTCTCCTGTAAGAGCTCTTCTGAATGACACATTCAGGGGAACCGCTCCACAGATCTTAGCCACAGTGTCATCTTTCCTCCTAGCTATGTTAAATAAAGATGGGAATCTCTTCCTGAGAGCTTTCTTTCCAATCCATACATCTTCCCAAAATCTGATTTTCTTTCCATTATGCACTTCAAATCTATCCATTACCATGAATTGATCCTTTATTTACATGAGTTTGTTGCCCGGCCGGCCTGCGGCATCGCGATTTATCCATCCCGCCGGGCGTGGTATCGGTGTCGGGAACTCGGGATCCGACTCGGCGCGGGGTATGGTATGAATAGGAGTCGGGGTCTGCGCGCCCAGCCGGTGTCGGACAAGCTATCTGACCTCGGCAACAGCACACATGCATCGCGCACTGGCCGACCTCGCGCGCTGGTGTGACGCCCTCGTCATGTAACCTCCGGCTCAGCGAGAGCTCACGGGTGGTCGTCTCGTGCCCTGACGCCGCGCAAGAGGTCTCGCCCTACGGCGACGGGAGCGGCATCTTCGCAAGGTCCGAGCCTAGGAACTGCTCAGCGCCAGCCGGGTGCGGCGGTCCTAGCTTCCGGCCCATACGCCGATACATACGCGAGGAAGGGGCCGTGCCCGCCTGCCGAGCGAGTGAACGGCGCCGCGCGGGTCGCCACTCGCCACCGACGCAGCGATGCGCGCCATGATGGGCGAGCAGTTCAAGCGCCGGGAGGAGTTCCTGGAGGTTGTCAACTAGGCGGCAAAGATTTCTACCGGCTTCCACTTCTGCTACCTGTTCCCGTCGTCCAGGTTCCTGTGCGCCGTCAGTGGCACGGTGCGCAAGGCTCGGGGGTTCCACAAGAGAAGACGACGCGGCCGAGGACTGCTAGCTTGATGTTCTTCTTTGAGGATGGATTTTACTAAATCAAAATTGTGATCTCCTTGTAAAATCAGATTTTTGGACAAGGATCATCATTGAACATTTGTGATCATTCTTAGCATAAGTTCTTTTTTGTTGCTTATACATGTTCCTAGGTTATATGCTCGATAAAAAATGTTCCACTCAATAAAGAAAATGCTCAAGGTTTATGAGGAAATATTCTAGGTTATTATAACAAAAAAAATTGTGCTCAATAAAAAATGCTCCATCTCAAGAAAAATATGTTCTAGGTTGCAATGGAAGAATTTTCCGCTTAATAAAAAGTATAGCTTCATGAGGAAAACGTTACAAGGTAGAACCAGAAATGTTCTGCTCAATAACAGTGATATTCCAACTTCATGAAAAAAAACTCTAAAATAAAAAAATACTATTCAAAAAATGTTCTAGCTTCATGAGAAAATGTTCTAGGTTAAATAAGAATATTTGGAAAACATGTGTGATTATCTCAAATAAATTATGAATTGTAGGTAAAAAAATATATAATTTAAGTCATTTTTAGAAGTTGGTCTAGATAGTTCATCGTAGATCCAATGACCCAAAAAAAGTGACCTATGCATATGCAAGATTTGAGTCACCTTACAAAGAAATAATATATATACATGTGCATTTTTCTTATTATTTTTATGGCTGATTTTACTATCATTGGGAGGCACCACAAAATCATACCTATGAAAGTATCAAAATTTCTTTTTACTTCTTGGTACATCCTAAGGACCATAAAAAGTCACTTTTCTGTAAAAGTACAATTTTCCTCTATAGGCTAAACTTTAAAATGATTAATTTATATATCTCACATATACTATCACGCATGACTTGTTTGTTGCTTGAAAGCGAATCAACATCAACTGCTATCCATTGGGCTGTGGTAGAGCTCATGAGGAACCCCAATGTGATGCAAAAAAGAACAAGCGAAATTACTTTGCGTCGTGCAAGGCAAGTCAAGGGACACAAAGGATGATCTAGTAACGTCAGTCTTATTGGGAGTTTCATGAACATTAACTTCTATGCCACATCACTGTGATTATGAGGAGAGAGAGGAGGAAAGAATTTCATCATATGTCTCAGTTTCATCCCTATGACACTGAGTTACCAAGTTCCCAACATTGGTAAATATGCAATGAAACTATAGACTGAGACTATCCTAAGCATACATCATCTAAAGCTCGTCATCAAGGAAGCATTAAGGATCCACACAAGGACTTCTGCTCCTCCCTAGAGAGTGCCAGGAGGCATGAAAGATTCTAGGGTATGACATACCAAAAGGCACGACGGTCCTCGTGAACGTATGTGCCATTGACAAGAACCTGAAGTATCCAAGCTAGAGCGATTCGAAGTAGATATGATCTATGACTTTCATGGAGTATCCAAGCTAGAGCGATTCGAAGTAGCTATGATCTATGATTTTCATGGCACCGATTTCCGGTACATACCGTTCGGCGCCGGTCGGAGGATACGCCCGTGCATAGGATCGTTACAAAGGTGGAGCTTGTTCTGGCCACGCTCCGCTTCCACAGTAGTTCCACTTCGATTGGCAATTGCCACCTGGAGTGGCGCCGAACGAGCTGGACATGTCGGAGGAGATTGGCATCACATTGCGATTGAAGGAGGACTTGCTCCTGCACCCCAACCGACCGTGTGCCGCTGCATGGCATGGCATATATGGCATAGCTTGGACACCATTGTTCGACATGTTTCAGTATTACTGTAAGATGAGGCAAGCATTTATCTCCAAGCGATTAATAATGTACGAGGACAAGGGAAATAAAGCCATTGAATTCTCAATGTTCATCATCAAAACAAACAGTAGGTTCCTAATAAGCCACGTTTAATCTCAAGTTGACTTTGCATAATCGCATCTACCGGCGGCACCACGTCCCCTCCGATCAGCAAAACCAGTACCAGTAGATGAACCCGGCGATGACGGCCCAGAAGAGCAACCCGCCGAAGAGCACCTCCTGCATATATACCAAGAAATAGAAGCACCAAGATTAACCAATGAATCGGTGTACACTCATAACTGGCAAGATCCGTGGGCGCGTGCGGCGAACCGAGATTCAGCTAGATGCGTGCGTACGTACCGTGCCAGACGGGCCGGCGGCGGCGTCACCGCCGTGGACCTTGCTCTCGAGGAGCGGCGCCTCGTCGCCCGTCGCCGCCGCCGCCGGCGGTGTCTCGACGCGCACCGTAGTACAAGATGGTACGTCGGCGTCGGACGAGCTGGAGCTCCACGTCCTCGGGAACGGCGCCGGCTGGAACGAAGGCCAGGAGTAGTCCTGCTGACCGTATGGTGGCGGACAAGGAGGACAAGGCGGGTGGCAGTGGTCCGGCGTGTTCCAGGAGGAGTCCTGCTGCTCGCACGGCGACGGCGAGTAGTGGGCGTGGTCCACCGGCGGGCAGTGGCAATGATGATCCATGGCGGCGCTGGTACACAGATAGATGGTACACCGCGGGCTGCGGCTTCGGGGATTTCTATAGCAGCACGATCACGCCGCGCGCGGTTTTCGGCTGGAGACTAGAGTCCTGGCGCGGTTCTGATCGCGCTGTAGCCTCCGCCTTTGCGCGGCTGCTATCGGATCGGACTTGCAAGCATGGCCGCTGATGGCGGCGTGCGGCCCGGGTGTGATTCGTTGCCAGGGACGACGGTGAGCGGGCGGACGCTTGCACTTCGTGGCTCGTGGGATCCGTAAGACGTGCCGTGCCGTGTGGCTCGTTCGATCGCATGGTGCAGACGGTGGAGCTAAATTCAATAATGTAGTTGGTCATGCACATCATAAGTTTCTGCACAGTATGATGGCGCTGTTGGTATAGCCGTTGGCACTCGTTTCTATACATAAAGTTCGTGGAGAGCTTGGCCCTATTCATTCAAACTCGCGCTTCGCCACACCATAAAATTGGCCCTAGATATGAAATCCAAAGCTCAGATCATCCTCAAAACCTAAACAACCAAGAACCAGCTGCAACATGGTCCCCAAATATGACATTTTAGTACTTAGATGCCATAAAAATAGTTATAAAAGTTATTTTGGCACAAATATGGATCCGGTGAGCAGAGGTACCAAATTTATTGGATTATACTATAGATATAGTTCAAACAAAATAAAAAGCTACATCTCCACTAAAAAAGGGGGCATCTGCAAACTAAATTAAAGCTACCGTTATCCTAGTACTAGTTAATATCTTGGCCGCAATGCAAAATTGACAATATTGTGTCGTCAAAAAAAAAAGGAATTCTCCACTTGATTTAATCAGAGGAAGATAATAACCAGCGACGCCACCACGAGGCCGGCGATCCCTACGCCGCACAGACAAGTCTTCATGCACCAAAATCAAAAAGAAAAACAGAATAAAAATCATGGCCGATCGAGACTCCATTTAGCGTAGATCATGGCTAGCCCTGTACACGGTCTGGTTTTACCGGTTTCTGGTTAAAAACCAACCTAGGCCGGGAAGGAGTCAAGCGGTCGGTTTAGAAACCGCCGGGTTATATGGGTTCCATGATTTTCCACAGTTTACGCATATTATTTGCTGCCAGGTCTGGAGGCGGCTCCGCGGTAGCACTGCACCGATGGTCATGATGGGCGATGGGAGGTTCTCCTGGAAGTTCCTGGCGATGGAGGCGTCGAGCGCCTGATGGTACTGCCTGGTGAGCTGCACGCGTCCGCCATGGCCGGTGCCGAGTGTCTCGAGGATGCATTGCACATCCACCTTGATGCCGTCGACACCGCCGACGGCAAGGTATGCGTGGAGTTCGTCGTAGAAGCGGTACACGGCGCGCGGGTGCGCGAAACCGAGCCCCTGCAGGGTGAGCACGTCGGTCGTCTTCTCGGGCTCGTTCTCCACGACACCCGGCGACACCTTGGGAAACCGCTGGCTCAAGCGGTAGTGCTCCGTTCTGGCCGCGGGCCGCGTCCGGACGGATGCTGCCCCAGTAGCTGGTGATGGCATGCCAGACGTAGATGTACTTGAGCGCGTACTCCTCCTTCGCCGCACGCACCACCGTCTTGATGCCGGCGGCCGAGTCATCGGCGTTCTGGAACTTGCTGTTCTCCTTGATGCCGGTGAGCCTGGACAGGCGAGGCGGCTCGTCCCCGCCAACAGGCTCGTCGGAGTCGGAGTGGTCGCCTGGTCGGTGTGCCGCCGTCGTTGATGACGATGAACTTGGGCTGCGGTGATGAGGCTGTGGAGCCCGGCCTCGACACCCTCCTGGGTGACGTCCTGGTAAAAGGCGTCCCAAGTGCACCAACCGAAGTAGTCGATGATGCCCGGAAGCTTCTTCTCGGCGTGGATCCGGAACGTCTTGAGCACGGACTTGGCCGCGGCGATGGCGGTGGCGAGCGCACGCGAAGGCAGGGCATGGCCATGTTGGCGGCTGCACGTTTCACGGGTTAGATGGTTCCTAACCTGACCCAAACCAAACCGCAGGCTGGTTTCACGGGTTCACCGCAATGATTCATGGCTCGATCGCGCAGAAGAACAAGCAGTGAGTTTCCATCCACGGGAAAAAAAAGAAAGAAGAGGTCGTCACAAAATACGCGACGCGCCGGGCAACCGCACTCCGAGCCGTCTTCGGCGTCGGCGGGCTTGGGCGTGAGGAGCGGCGCCGCTGGGGACGACGACGCCGGCGCCGGCGGCGACGGGCGGCTGCTTTTGGTGGAGGATGAGTTGGAGCTGGCCGAGAACATGGCCGGGCTGACGGAGGTGGTGGCTGCCGAGGAGGCGCAGTGGCACGCCGGCGCGCAGTGGGTCATGGTCGTCGATCGATCGACGGCGAAAGGGACTGGAATTCTTCGCTGGCCGCCGCGGGTTGCTCGTGTGCATTATGAACTAGTAGCACTGTGGCCGTAGACTCACTAGGTCACGAGACTGTCGCATAGCTAACACTGGAAAGCCCCATCAACCGATAATCGGTTAGGCACAACCGATATCGCTACCTCGTTACTAAAGGGTCCTTTAGTACCGGATAAAATAATCAGTACTAAAGGGGTATTATAAAATAATAATAATAATAATAAATTCCACCCCGCGCGAGCCGCATCCCACCAGCTCGAGCCCAACCCGCCCCCCACTCCCCTCACCCCGCCCGAGCCCGAGCCCCGCCCTTGCCCCCCTCCTCAGTCGCACCCTACCTTCGCGAGCTCGAACCCTCCCGCCGCCATCCCTTGGTCCCCTCGCCGGAGACACGCCCCGGCCTCACGCCGCCGCATCCATCTGCTGCCACTGTGAGAGAAAGAGAGAGAGAAAGTGAGGGGGCTCACTGTCGCCACCGCATCCACCCGCCACTGCCGCAGCCACCAGCGCCACCGTTGTATCCACCCATCGCCGCAGCAGCCACCAGCGCCGCCGCCGCATCCACACGCGTGGGCGGCCGCATCCTCGTGTGCTGCCGCCGCTCCTCACTGCCACGAGTGAGGGGCGAGCAAAGGGGGGAGGGGAGGGGCAGCGGGAGAGGGAGGTCCGGCGGGAGAGGGAGGGGGGCGGGGAGAGGGAGAGGGCGGAGAGGAGAGGGCCGGTCTGGTGAGAAGATAAGATGGAGAGGAGAGGGAGAGGGTGGAGGGACCGAGGGAGAGGGCCAGGTGAGAAGATAAGATGGGCCAGGTGGAGGAGATAGGGATGGGTGACCCACTTTAATACCGGTTGGGACTCCAACCGGTACTAAAGGTCACCCATTAGTACTAGGTGGGGGCACCAACCGGTAATGACACTACTAGAGAATTCACCTTCCATCCAGTGTTTTTTTTGTCCCGGTTGTCTTTGTACCTGGGACTAAAATGCCTTTAGTCTCGGGTCAAAAATCCACCACCGATGCCCGCCGACGAGGGTCTCTTTAGTCCCGATTGGTAATATCAATCGGGACTAAAGAGCCCGCTTTAATCCCGATTGTAATGGCTAGTGGGACGAGGGGGATTTTTATCCTAGTTGAAAACACAACCAGGACTAAAGGCCCCCCAGACTAAAGGGGGGCCTTTAGTCCTGGTTGTAAATGCCTCCCCAGGGCCTCTAGTCTCCCCCCCTCTCTCTCTCCACCTTATCTCCTCCCCTCCCCTTCCTTATCTTCTCTTCTTCTCATCCATTCCTTATCTTGCGCAGGCCCAAGCAGAGCGGCGCGCGGGAGCATGGGCCCGGCGTGGGGCGGAGCTGCGGAGCGGGCACTTATTTATTTATTTTTTTGAACCTTTTCAGTCCCGGTTAGTAATACCAATTGGGATGAAAGGGGGTCTTTAGTCCCGAGTGAATAACTCAGGACTAAAGAGGGGGACCTTTTGTCCCGAATAATTAGTCCCGGTTGGTCCTTGGAGATATATGTGGCTTACCAACTGGGACTAATGGTGGTTTTTCTAGTAGTGTAATGTGCTACCGGTTGATGCCCCTAACCGGTACTAAAGGGAATCACGGGGCATCCCTGGGGGACTAGCCTCACATTAGTATCAGGTCCAATTCCAACCGGCACTGATATAGTGGACGAAAGATCCATTCTGCAGTGTAACCTCTTTGAATTTACTAGACCATCAACCCGTGCTCCCGCACGGGCTAATATTTTTTAGAAGCTATTGTATTTAAAAATTATTTAGAAATTAAACTTCTAGCTAATAATCAAAATTGTTTACCTACTACTCTCTTATTTTTCAATACTTCAACATAATACTTATATAGATATGTATCTATCCAGTTGTGATTGATTTTTAATTAATAATTACTCAATGCACTTTTTCATCCATATTCATATTTTTTCCATTTTGTATCACCTCCAATCCTCCATACATTATGTTTAGCATACAAATCAATATTTTTCATCGATTTCTCACATACATATATAAATGGTCTAAATGGTGGCACTCATCATGTGCATATACTTTAACTTAGTATTTTTTATTAACAATGACATAAATACATATTTAAAATCATATATTAATTTACCTTTTAACATTTCTGTATGATGCACATGAAGATAATTAGATTAAGATTTAAATGTTTACTTTAGGTTATTTTTAATAACGACATACGTGGATAACATAGATAAAATTTTAGAATGACATTTTAAGTTATGCTTTATAATGATGTGTATTAGTAAATTGGATGAAAGTTATGGGGTTACTTTAGATTATTTTTTATAATAGCTGAGCTCGGTAATTGAAATATAGGTTTAGAGCTCATTTTTGAATATTTTCACAATAATAGTGGTGGGTAACTTTTTAGAAAATATAATAGATCAATGGCTATGATAATGGCTATGATTATTAGGGGGTGTTTGGCTCCCACATACTAAACTTTAGCACCTGTCACATCAGATGTTTGGATACTAATTAGGAGTATTAAATATAGTCTAATTACAAAACTAATTACACAAATGGAGTCTAATTCGTGAGATGAATCTATTAAGCCTAATTAGTCCATCATTTGATAATGTGATGCTACAGTAACCATTTGCTAATGATGGATTAATTAGCCTTAATAGATTTGTCTCGCGAATTAGCCCAGGGGTTCTGCAATTAGTTTTATAATTAGCTCATGTTTAGTCCTCCTAATTAGCATCCGAACATCCAATGTGACACGTGCTAAAGTTTAGCACATGGTATCCAAACACCCCATTAGAGTTTACAGGATTGATGTTTGACGTTTTTAATTTTTATGAGAATTTGTCTCTTTTTTCTAGCTTGTCTCGTGGGAACTAATGCGAAGCCTCCAATGGAAAAAATGAGACTACATTGCTAAAAAACTATTACCATAAGCTAGCTCTCGTTCGTTAAATATTCGAACACACAATGCTTATGTAGATATATACTTAATATCTTCATCCATTGTGATAGATTTTAGTTAGCAACTACTCTATAATATTTTCATCCACATTTATAATCTTTAACTTTTCACTTTGCATCGCAGGTATGCGCTTGAATTTGTTTAATGAACCTTAAGTTTGAGATACAATTTTAGCATAGAAATCTATATTCTCATCACTTTATATCCTTATAAACGGTGACACACATCATACGTATAGACCTTAATTATTATATCGTATACCAATAGTGCAAGATATAGACGATTTAGAATCATATATTGCTGTATATTTTTAATTAAGGTTATTTGATTCAACTGTAGAGTTACCTCATGTTATTTTTAATAATGGCATGTGTGGGTAATATAGATGCAAATTTTAAGGGGTTTAAATTTTTTAAGTAACAATGGTAGGCAATTCAGTTGCAAATTAGGGGGTTATTTTAAATATTGTTTATAATAGCATAAAGTGGGTAATTTTGATGAAGATTAGGGGGTTACTTTAGTTTATTTTATATAATGGCAGAGGTGGGTAATTTATATATATATTTAGGGGGTTACTTTATGCTATTTTCATAATGGCATAGGTGGGTAATTTTTTAGAAAACATAATAGATCCAATGGCTATGATGATTTGAATATATCGATTGATGGTCGGATGTTTTGCTTTTTTGTGAGAATTTCTAGGATTTCTCTCTTTTTCTAGAGTATCCACCTAGGAGTCCTAGGTGGCTTCACCTGGAGGCTTCAAAAGAAGCCTCCAATTAGTAATAGTAAGATAGAGAGCTGTAATAGGTTGTGTTGAAAGTTCTTGCAACGAATTTGGAGAGAAAATCAGATCTGAATCGGCAGCCCTGGCATGAATGTGGTTCTCATGACCGTGTCTATGATAGAGCTATCGAGCCATACTTTTATTCGGCTTCCATGGATTCTAGTGATCGAATCAGTACTGGGCGGCACGCAAGAGTATTTCCACACGAGGATAATATGGATTTGGTGCGTAGAGATACTAAGGCTGCACGTGGCTGAACTAGGCTCATGGGATGCAGGAGGCGCTAGATTGGTTGCCTGGTCTAGCCATCGGGCTAGGTTCAACGTGCAAAGGCGCCCTCACAGCTAGGCTCTGAAGAAGCGTGGAAATTGGCCATTTCGAGCGGGCCTGGCTCGCGCAATGCTAGAACAAGCTGCTTGGAGGAGCGTGCAGGGGAGAAAATGTTGCTCGACGCTAGCTGTGCAGGCAACCAATCAATTTCCCAGCGAGCCTATTGCATGGACACGGGAATCAAATAAAGAACCACTGCACCTAGAGAGCGTGGCCATTGCTTCGAGCCAGGCTGTGGTGGGCAGCAAACCAATTAGACCCTAAGTTTACTAGATTATGTTATCATCTACAAACTAAATCAAAACAACTATCGTAGTTCTTAATTTGGCCGCACCGCAACGCAATGTCAGATTGTCAACACCCTGCGCCATAAATCAAAAGAAATAGAAGAGAGTCTTGCAAATGCTCCGCTAGATCCTATGCGGCACTGGTCAGACGAACATAACAACAAGGATGACGACCGCCGCTAGAACGAGGCTGACGAGCCCGATGCCGCAGAGCCAACCCTGCACCAAAAATCAAAAGAAAACAAAACAAAAGTCATTCCCGAGATCCATTGAGCGATCGATCGCGGAAGAAAGAACAAGCAGACTGGCAGACGTTTCGATCGGTCGATATAAATCACAGAGAAAGAAAGAAGAGACGCGTACCGGGCAACTGCAATCCGAGTCGTCTTCGGCATCGACGGGCTTGGGCTTGGGCACGAGGAGCGGCGCCGCCGCGGGGGACGACGACGACGACGACGCCGGCGACGGGCGGCTGCTCCTGGTGGAGGACGAGGTGACGGTTGAGAACAGCGCCGGGTTGTACATGATGGGGACGAAGGTGGACGCCGAGCAGGCGCAGTGGCACGCCGGCGCGCAGTGCCCGGTCATGGTCGTCGATCGGTCGTGCTCGTCGTACCTAGAGCTGTGCGCGGTTGGGACTGAACTTTTTCGCCGGCAGCCGCGGGTTTTGCTCGGGAGGATAATGAGCTACTATCATTCGTGGATTGTAATAACGCCGCGTAGCAAAGGTTTTTCGATTAATAGAGAGAGAGCTAGAGCTCGTGTTGAGAGCGGAGGCGGCAGGCGGTAAAGGGGAAACCGGATCCGAATCGGCCAGCCGTCAACCATAGCGGGCCGGCCGTGCAGCCTGTTTTGATGTGCGCGCCGTGCAAGGCTGGGCTGGCTTTGTGGGCTCGTGGCCCGGGGAGGGAGAGAAACCTGTTGCCGAAGAGTGCGGCGGTATCTGCTGCCATTGCTCACCGCAAATGCAAGGCCCATTCCATAATCGGTGGTACAGAGCGTTCCCTTCCAAATTAGCTTCAGTGATCGATCATTCTCGTGCTGGTGCCGATTGGAGATGGCCACCTCTCTCTGTGCTAGGCTGTGTGCATCACGCGACGACGTAGAGGCCGGAACTGTTGTCTGAAAAAAATGCCCTCTTGTGCTTCCAAGCAAACGTTTTCAGTCGTTCAGAAGTCCTCGCTGTACGTATCTCTGCTCCCTGCAGAAAGGAATCAAGCACAAGCAGCCTCTCTCTACCGTACATCGATATTCCAGCTTCTGCACGACGATTGCGGAGTGGTTTCGTTTGCCAAGACTCCTCTGGAAGATGCACGGACGACGACGACGACGATGTCCAATGTTGAGAGTTTTACAAGCAACGTACCTGATCGAGTTCGAGACTTCTGAACTTGGACAGGAACCGAAACGTATGTGGACAAAAGCTTCGCCATCCCGTGCATCCCGTGCATCTGAAGCTGGTAAAGCCAGAGATGTGTTTCCTCTCGATTTCCAGCAATACCAGCTGCCCCTGCATTGCATCCTTGCATCCTGCAAGTTTTTTTCACACAGCTTCGTCTAGATTTTTTTTATGGGCACGTAATGATGGATGATGAGTCAGCGTCACTACTGACTAACTGACTTGCTCCTTTAGCAATGAACATGGACGGACAGAAGGTGGAGATACCTTGGTGCGTGCTTTATTCTTTTCCCAGCGTTCAAAAAAAAAAAAGGAAAGGAACGCTGCAACTGCCCCTCATCCATTGGGGATTTTGGGATCAGAACTCTGTTTTCAGGATTTGCCACTTTTATGATTTGAGGCCTTTTCCATGATTCCAGCTGCTCATTTGGTCACATCACTCCGGTACTCTCTCTTACCTATTAATGTTGCATTTTCAGATAAAATCTAGAGCTTGGTTTTCTTGTGTCCTGTACTAGGCTACTAGCTGAGTCCTGGTCCAAGGCGTGCAAGCAGGGTACACCATTACCACCTACCAGTGGAGTGCCCTGGCAGAGAACCTGTTGCCGAAGAGTGCGGCATCTGCTGCCATTGCTCACCGCACATGCAGGGCCCTTGCAGAAAATGGAGCTGGATGGCCAATTGGTTTTAGCAGGAGTCCTGGGGTACCAGCATAGCCCACGCTAATCCTGTCTCACTCAAGCTCAGTTGAGTAGACTGGGGTAGGGTTGATTCCTTTCTTGTCACATTTGGTTCTAATCCCAAGCTCTTTCAAAGGCAATCAAGCATGCTTAGATATTTTTGGAAGCTAGAATCATAGCAACTCAGTAGCAGAGAGAGAGAGAGAGAGAGAGAGAGAGAGAGAGAAGAAAAGAATGAAGAATAATAGGAAACCTTGATGCGTTAATTCCCTTTGATTTGGCTTCGTCTTTTCAGAGTGAAAAAGTGGGAATAAAGAAGAGCTGTCGACCATAAACTGTGTTGGAACAGCTAAATGTCACATCACCTCAAACTCATAGGAGTGACGTGACAGTCATCAGCTCAAACTCAAAGGAGCAGCTGTTTTGTTTTTCTTTTACTGAAAATCTAACTGAACGTTTCTTCCTGAGTTGTGCTACGAAATTAGAATTTTTGCTGCGACAGGAGCTAACTCTGTATGAAGAAACAAGAATAACCTTGCCTTTTTTTTTAAAAAAAAACAATTTGCATCTGCGTGAGCAGCTGGCCAGCTGCCCAATAAATACCCCAGTATGGTCCAGATTGATCAGTGTGCTAGGAAGCAATAATGTGGCTGCCTGGTGGTAGCATTGAGCTTTGGTTCGTGTTGACCTAAATTTAGGTCCAACCCATGAAAGCATTTAAACGTGCAGTCCACAAAGACGCTCCTTGTTGCATTGATGCGGAGGCCGGTCAAACCGGTATGGCAGATCGGTTAGACTGGTCTTACCAGGGAACCCAGCGAGAGACCAACGATGTCTGGGAGGAACCCGTCAGGGCAGGCGCACCTTGGTTGCCCTAGGCTTGGCAGTCCAGCTAGGGCACCTCCTCATACCATGGAGATAGAGGAAGAACACCACATGGGGTTGGAAAAGTAGGGTAACGAGGAAGAAACGTAAAATGGAAAAAGATAGATTGTTTTTTTGATCGATTGGATGCCCTCAATCGGCCGTGGCCCTTTATATTTACAGGGAGAAGAGAGCTTGCCCCATTAGGAGTCGAAACCTTACAAATCTTGTGTCAAAATACAACTCCTAACTCGAACTACACAGACCAAACCGGTCTGACCACCCTGGCAAACCGGTCTAACCAGTTTTCCTAGGTGCAGATCTTCTCGAGGTCATAAATCTCTCATCAGAAGTCCAATCGGACGTTCTACATATGAATTTTGATCTACTCGACAAGAGCTACATAATGGTGAAGTCCAACTTGCATTTGGAGCACTTTGTCCAAACTGATCAGACCGATTTGGAGATCGGTTCAAAAACCGTTCGCCCAGATCTACCAATTTTGACCATCAACCGTTACCGGTTTGGAGATCGGTTCGAAAACCGTTCGTCCAGATCTGCCAGTTTTAACCATCAACAGTTTAAAACTTTGCTGCAACCTAAAATGATGATAGTTCGCTGAAAAGAGGGCTGTTCGCACTCTGAACTTTGGCATGCACCTGTGGCTGCATCGACCCTAGAAGTGCTACAAAGTTAGTGCTCCTTGTTCAGGGGCACATATTAGGGGAGGTAGAAGCTTTTTTTTAATCATATTTGAAGATTATGCAAAATTGAAGTTTTGATAAGTTTAATTGTTTACAGATCTCTCCCTTAATACATGCTATTTTATGGATTTGGCTTTTTTTAGTTGTTTTATGCCTTTGAGGGGACAAACCAATAAAGATTAGAAAGTTGAGGTAGGAATTCATAGGAACCAGTACAATTTTAAACTATTCATTTCTAACAGGGCCTCGCTACTATAGCTCTTTTATGGTGGATAATACTAGGCTATACTAGTGTTTAAAAAGATTAGTATAAAATATATGATGGTCAAAAATAATTGTATACTACTGAAAAACATGTGGACCTTTTGGATCCAATTGAAGAATTGTGCATCCTTCTTCTCTAGGTGACATTCTCACTGTCTTCGATGAGCTCTTCTTTTCTCATCTTCTTTGACGAAGTTAGGGTTTTAGAATTTGGAGGATTTGTGGCTTGATGGTGTGGAGAGTGGGCGAAAAGGTCATTGGTCCAGCTCTAGCTGTTCATGTGTGGTCCAATACACGTGGGATGATGACATGGTAAGGAAACTATTTTCCACATATGATGGGATTGCTAGTTGGGTAGAAATGACATCATGATCAGAGTGGTTAGTAGCGGCGGCTGGAGTAGGTCATGTGACTTTTGGCTTGAGCAGGTCATGTGACTTTTGCAGAGGGGTCATTTTATGAACCCTTGTTATCGCTGAAGATGATGTATTGTGTGTGGTGAAGGAGCAAGGAGCGGCATATCATCCATTGTCATCAACAAGGCTAGGGTATGACTTTGGTCACTGGAAGGATGGGAAGATCCAGGGCTTGTTTGTTGGTGGCCTGAGCAACCTGCCTGATGAAAAGTACTGCCTGAGAGTTGCCTGTAAATGTTTGAGATCTGCCTGGTCACGCAAGTTGATCGATAGTCTGTTTGGTTGGAAGTTTATACCTGAGAGTACTAATAAGAGAAAAGGACATACCATTAATGTGTTTGTAATATCTATATATGATTATGATTAACATTATTCTTTTTTATTGATTTAATAAGGTTTTTAAAAACATGTTTGAAAAAATATCCAATATTTTTTGTGTCCAATATTTTACACTTCATATCCTGTAAATGCTTCTATGGAAAAGAAAACAAAAAATAAATAGTACTTCAGCTTACTGTAGTAAACGTTGAACTTAATTAAGTAGCAACTACAAATAAAAAAGCTTTAATACATCATTAGACCAGGCAACCTGAGCTGCCGGAGCCAGACAGTCAATTTTGGATGCCTGGGCCTGCGCGCTGCTGCCTGCGTCAGGCAGATTGGCAGGACTCCATCCAAACAACGCCCAAGCAATTATCTTCCAAACAGCCCCTAGAGCGTTGCTGATGCTCTATCAACAAGTTTAACACCTTTTAGATGTCAAAATCAATCATAAGATACATAACATAATTCATTGAAAAGGAATACCAATCAAAAGGAAGGCCGTTTATTAAATTAGGTACAAATTAACTTTATTATAGGATGATATTATTTTGCACAAAACCACGGCTTCTTATGGAAATCTCCTACATTATGGAAACGACGTTCGTGGCAGGTCCAAACTCAAGCAAAATCAGGTTTCCTTGACCTGTTTCTACATTTTCATATGAATTGAAATTATTTTTAGGAAGAAAATTCAGCTAACTAATTTGATACGGGAGTCCATAAAAAGACAGTAAGAAAATGGTATATAAATTATTAAATTATTAAGGGGTGTTTGGATACTAGATGCTAAACTTTAATAGTGTGATATCGGATGTTCGGATCCTAATTAGGAGGATTAAACATGAGCTAATTATAAAACTAATTGCAGAACCCTGTGCTAATTCACGAGACGAATCTATTAAACCTAATTAGTTCATCATTAGCAAACAGTTACTATAGCACCACATTGTCAAATCATGGACTAATTAGGTTTAATAGATTCATCTCGCGAATTAGATTCCATCTGTGTAGTTAGTTTTATAATTACCCTATATTTAATACTCCTAATTAACATCAAACATTCGATGTGATAGGTGCAAACTTTAGCAGGTTGTACCGAACACCCCGTAAAACCACGATGGGCAAAAGAGGAAAAGCAAGGCCAAGCAGAGAGGAAAGAAAAGCACGGCCGGGAAGGAAGAAGCAGCAGCGAGCGCAGAAAATCCGCTCCCGTATAAAACCGCTCTCCACCGCTCACCTCCCCCTGTGCACGCTTCCCCTCCCACCTCCGCACACCACCCGACGCAACCGTCCAACATGCCCGTGGACTGCGGAGCTCTTGCAGTTGTTTCCAATTTCTTCCTCCGCAGATTGCTCCAGTAGCCGTAGAGATTGTAGATTTCTAGGTTAGTTTTGTTGCTTTTGTTAGTTTAGGTCTATCAAAACCAATTCGTCGACATCACATAGCAAAGGGGAAAAGTAGGTGCGGTAAAGAAGAAGAGACAGGTGAGAATCTGTTTGTTTTCTGGATTCTTGATCTGTTCCTGATCCAAGTTCTTGCTTTTTTGTTAATTTTATTCAGGTCATTGCAGTTATTTTTACAGATTAGATTGCGTGATTCCTACTCTTAGTCGATTCTTGATTCTATTGTACCCTTTTCTTGCCCATTGATTTGTGCAGTCATACTGGTCCATTCAGTGGGTATCTGGATCTCTACATTCTCGTGCAGTTCTTTGTTATGTTACAACTGCTAGGGAGTTGGGAACCTTTACTCTGTGTTTGCTTCCAGTGCCAGTTCATCTGCAACGAGTAGGAAACTTGGGCTCTTCTCTGTTTCGTAGGGCCACTACAATTGAGAGCAAGAAAATCTCGGCGATTAGATAGAACACCTCAACACCATTAGTATTTGGGTGCCGTGTCCACCTTTCTGTTAGATGTTCCTGTCAAAAGACTTGTAACTTGTAAGTGTCAACGCTGAAGTCGAGCGTTCCCTGGGAATCCTGGGGGTGGAAGTTTCACTAGTTTATCTCTCCTGAATCAGGTTAGATAGACTAGGTTGGTAGGCTCTTTTTCTTGCCCTTCTCATGTAACAGACTGGAATTTCCGTTCTATGAATGGGACTGGGGTGAGTCTCTTATCGAAAAAAAAGAACACCTCAACACCATAACTATGAAGTGTTGAGACTTTTCTGCTCAGTAAACTATTGGGGTTTGTAATGGTGATATTTGCTCTGCAGGAATGGCAGGTCAAAGCTCCGACTCACAACCCACAGATGCATTCGAGTACATGCTGCTTGAGAAGGACCCTGATATCTACCGGATGGTCTTCTCCGGTCCAAGTCAGATAAGCCCGTGGATTGACCCGAGCGTGCTGAATCTGAAGCACCGGATAGGGAGAGGCCCGTTTGGGGATGTCTGGATAGCAACTCACCATCAGTGGACGGAGGATTATGACCGGTACCACGAGGTTGCGGTGAAGATGCTGCATCCAATCAAAGAGGACCAGCTCCAGCTCTTCTCAGCGAGGTTTGATGAAATCTTCAGCAAATGCCAGGGTCTCAGCAACATTTGCTTCCTACATGGCATCTCGACACAGAATGGAAGGGTATGTCTGTTGCGGCCTGCTGATCTTTATTGACTACTATGCAAAGTCTTCCTGTTGCATCACCTTGCCCATGAAGGTTATTTCATAGCTTATTTGGCTTCTTTAATTTCCAGATTTGTATAGCGATGAAGTTTTATGAAGGATCTGTTGGTGACAAGATGGCTCGGCTTAAAGGTGGAAGGCTTCCTTTGCCAGATGTTTTAAGGTGCGGCGGAAAAGCCTGATGATTAACTTATAGTATCCAGTACACCATGAACCATCAATATGTAGAACCTAAAACTTTCTAGACATGAGTGAGTAGTTTCTATGAGGCAACAATTATTGTGCAATGGAGTTTAGAAATTTATTATAAAAATCATCTATGTTATAAATCTGTTGATTGATGATTTGTTCTCTACCATTACAATGCAATTTTAGGGGATCTAAAATCCCATGTGTAGGTTTAACTGTCAGTTATCCTTTCTCATTTTACTATAACCTCAATGTATTTTTTTCTCTGGTATTATACGGATGCTTCCGTGTGGCTATTTCCTTGAATATAATTTTTAATGACTATTTTAAAATTTGCAGATATGGGACTGATTTGGCACGTGGAATATTAGATCTACACAATAGGGGAATATTGATCCTAAATCTTAAACCTTGCAATTTTCTTATCGATGAACATGACCGTGCTGTGCTTGGGGATTTTGGGATCCCATCCCTGCTGTTCGGACTTTCACTGCCTCATCCAGACCTTATCCAAAGGCTTGGAACTCCAAATTACATGGCTCCAGAACAATGGCAGCCAAATATCAGAGGTCCGATTAGTTATGAGACTGATTCATGGGGTTTTGCCTGCAGCATCCTTGAGATGTTGAGTGGTATTCAGCCATGGCGTGGAAAATCACCAGATGAGATTTATCAGTTGGTTGTCCTGAAGAAAGAAAAACCAATATTCCCATACAGTTTGCCTCCGGACATTGAAAATGTGCTTTCTGGATGCTTTGAGTATGACTTTAGAAACCGTCCCTCAATGAAAGATATCTTGCATGCATTTGAGAGGTAACATGCTAAATGCCATGGTTTCACACTATCAACAATCTGCAGGTTTTGTTTGATTTCCACTAGATGAGTAATTTCACCATGGTTTATTGTAACATTAGCTTCTATTACATCTAAGACTGCTAAGTTCTACTGGAGCATTGTCTCTTGTCTTGTCAAAGGATAGGAATGCATTGACGTGTTTTTTTTGTTCTGTTATCGTATGGTTTATCTTTGGTCGACATCTTATTACCCCCGTCAATTTTCTTTTGAGCAAAATGTTGGAACACCCGTTGACCTAACTTATTTTCTATTTTCGGTGTTTAGTGCTAAAGATGCAGATCATGACAACATTGGCTGGGACAACTCTGAAAATGTATCGGTGGACAGGCCAACCATGACAAATCACACTAATTGGTTGCTTTTCAAGGACAAGCTGCAAGTGGGAGACAAGATCCGCTCAAGAAAGCTTAAAAACTCGTGTAGTCCTGAAACTATGGAAATCCCTGATGGAACCATAGTTGGCATGGAGGATGATGGGGAACGTGATGGTTACATTCTTGTACGAGTCCATGGGCTACACGATCCTTTGAGGGTTCGCTGCTCATCTGTGGAGAGGGTAACATATGGTTTTGCTGCTGGAGATTGGGTACGCCTGAGGGAGGAGGACAATAAACGTTCTCAGGTCGGTATTCTTCATAGCATTGACCGTGATGGTACAGTGGCTGTTGGTCTGATAGGAATGGACACCCTTTGGAAAGGTAATTATTCAGATCTCCAAATGGCTGAAGCCTACTGTGTTGGGCAGTTTGTGAGGCTGAAAGCCAACATTTCAAGCCCAAGGTTTGAATGGCAGCGAAAGAGGGCTGGAGAATTAGCTACCGGTCGAATTTCACATATACATCCGAATGGGTGTCTTGTCGTGAAATTCCCAGGCAAATTTAGCCTTGGTGAAGTATGCAGTTGCTTGGCAGATCCTTCTGAGGTGGAGGTAGTGAGCTTTGACAAGTGTGAGGGGATAGTAAAGAAGTATGAGCATCTTGAAGACTTTCATTGGGCAGTAAGGCCCCTGTTCATCGCTATAGGTTTCTTCACCGCTCTCAAGCTGGGTGTGATTGTTGGGAAGAGCATTGCAAGGCCAAGGAGTCGGAAGGTTGCCAGCATCTCTGATCAGAATGATGATTACCAGCAACAGCAGGTAGTCCAAAACAATGCTAATGCAGCATGGCTTCCTCCACCAGTTGCAAACATGTTTTTCATAGATGGTGCTGCGTCTTCTGGATGAGAATCATAAGATCAATTCAAAGATGAGATCTCCTGGAAACAGCATGGGGAATTCTGGATTACGTAGTGCTTCAGCCGATCCTAGTTGTGCATATTTAGGCCTGAAATGTTTTATCTAAACACTTATGTAAATATCTGTATCTTCTCTAGTTGTGCAACTCTGCATCTCAGATTCTGTACGTCTACTCTGTAATCGTCTCCAGATGTCTTAAATATACAATTACATGAAGCTAGATTTCCTATTTGGTCGACTGTTTATGCCGTCCTATGCATGCCTTATGTCCGGGTATCTCATGTTTCTGTCTTCGTGTATGAAGATTCCATTTTTGTAGTCAAAAGCCTGAAACTGCCTTTTGCATTTGGCATTACAATGCAAACTTGTTGCAGTCTCTGTCAAAGCTCCTTCCTGGAGTGGGTTGTGTGTTGAGACCGCTCTTCCCTGGAGTTTCATCTCATGCAGACAACTAATTCGTCAGCGGCATCAGCATCGCTATCACTTTACTCAAATCTCATCATTTGAAACAGACAACATGTGCAAATCTACAATTCAGTAACCTACCAGTTTATGCAAATATCATCATTTCAAACAGACAACATATGCAAATCCACAATTCCGTAACGTGCTGGAGACATTTCGACAAACTTGGAAAATTACCTGCCATCAGGAGATAGGAACATACTCCAAGTTTAGCCTGTTCAAATACTATTGAAAGTGGTGTTACTGGTGTACAACAAACTGATAGATACACGAGGGAGGACGGCTAATGTGAATCATAAAACTGCCTCCTATCTAAAACCTAAACCTCCTAAAGTTGCATTCTGCATTCTTATCTAAAACCTAAACATCCTACAGTTGCATTTTGCCCGGAGTAACAAGTACACAACACTGCTGAACTTCCCTCTTCGTCGAACCAGCCATAACATCCGAGTCCGAATTAGAAATCAGGCTGTGAACCTTGTGACGACGAGCAACTGCCTGTTGCAGCTGACGAAGGCCCACTTGACCCATCCACTGGAGCCTGATTCAACCGTTCTAGCACCAGCGACCTCCTCTTTCGCAGCTTCAGAGAAAGTGTGGACGCCTCTAAGATCGCAGGGACCTTGTCCACATAAAAGGTGTTAAAACAACACGAAGTTTGTTTTACAACAGTTGTGAAGACTTTGGTACCTGACTATTAGTTTGCGCCATCTTGTGCACATGCAAAAAACCAACCATATCTTGATATCCTGCCAGGAGTTTTGCCAAGTCTTTGTCCTCATCTGTAACCAAGTAAACTTCTATTAAAAGGCAGGAACATTTAGGCGGTAGAAATTTATCAAAATATAAAAAAGGTCAAGCTTGCCTGGAATTGCTTTGATTGACAGCAGTGTATCTGCCAGGTGCTGCCATCTCTTACAGAATGAACTTGACAGAACCGTACTCGGAAATGTTATAACAGCGACTGAGTTAGATGACCGCACCATGGCCTTCACTGATCTGATAAAGGAGACCATGTCCCAGTCCTGTAATGCATAAATTAAATGACGTGCAAGTTGCAGCGACATCCAAACTAGATGGGATATAAGAAACATAATTTGGTTTCCAATTTTCAAACACTGTAGTCACCAGACAATGGATGTCATTTAATTAAATGCTTACCTTCTCAAAGTATCCACACTTCGGTGCACATAGTGATTGTATAGCAATTCTCCCAGCAGTTAAACTTCCAACATCTTTTCTGAATGTGAAAAACAAAAAAGGTGTTCAGAATCAATGCTAGGCACAATAAATGGTAGTGTAACCAATTTATCATTATTGGACAACATATGGATTACATGGTGATAAAAGGATACTGCAACTATACTGTGAAATTCCTCAATGAAAGCAATTTTTGAACATCATATAAAGAATTAACCTAACCTTGGAAGCTTGGATAAGAAAGCAGAACAACGATCCTGGTGATCACTGAGAGTGTCTGCATCCTGAGTGCTTACACATTCAATATTCTGTCCACTAAGTAAATGCCTTTCCAGGGGCTTCCTCAAATCAAAATCATTGCTAAATTCCTGCTTATTGTCTGCAATGATGCTAAATGAATCAGATTTGTCATGAACATCTTGAGGGACTAGAAGCAAGGTTTAACTTAAATAATAGTACTAGAAATTATGCTTATACAACCAAAACAATATATATTACGTGCCTACTACTGTATGGTTGTTTTTAGACTATTTTTTGTGGAGATGCTATCCTGTAAGCTGGTAGCCCAGCATGTTGTAAACAAAAACTCTATATGCTTTCTTTAAAAGCAGGTAAACCTTTCGGAAGATAATAATATATATTACAAAGTCTAGCTGTTTATAGTGGTCAGTATCAGGCTGCGACCAATGATACTCAGGAATGAGCTGATTACAAGGCAAAGAGCAAGAAATGATCAGCAAGCTAATGATGAATATGAAATTTGCATAGAAAGCATGGTTCTGCAGAAATCGCCAAAAACAGAATAAATGAGGTATTAATAGAGGGAGTGAACGACCACCTTCATGTTCACCACCAGAACTCTTCTCATCTCCAAAGTATTTCTTGTACTGCCAAGCTATCCTCAAGCCCTCATCCTGCACAATGAAAAATTCAGTGCGTTGAAAGAAGAATGCTCCTTGGTAACTCTAACTATGGAATAAAATTATTCCGGGGACCTACATTTGCTCGTTCATCACTACTTGATCCAACTCCCATCGCTCTGTGTCGCCCATCCTCCTTTGAGGATGAAATCGGAGCAGGTAAAGTACCAAGGAACAACCGTTGCTCCTTCATAGGGCCTGCAAACAGCAGGGGCTGCTTGTACACAACACCCTGTGCCATGAAGCACCGGAGAAGAAGGTGGTGGTGTGGAGCATCAGCGTCCTCCATGATCATTACAACTGAGCCGAGAAGGAATCCACCACCCAAAATCCCTGAACGAGAGCGCCAAATAAGTGGTGATTCAGTGATTACTAATGCATATCACAAACTTCATTTTCATCCGAGCAATTGAGCATCATTTTCCTTTCAAAATTTATAAGTTCGATTCCTGTGCTCTCTTCATACCATAATGTAACTTCCACGAATATCTAAGTTCTACTGCATACTCCAACAATGCTAATTACTTGATGGCTTGATGCTTATGTTCCACTTCCACATATCCTAGATAAAAGCATATCTATTCTCCCTTCCCAAGGCTAGAGATAAGGCAAATGATAATATAAATATGGGACAATAGCATGAAATTTTCCTCACCGGGAAGATCTTGCACATTATCCGGGAACAAAAGAGCGAACAATGAGAATTTTTAGTTCAAGAACGGGGACGCTTACTGTCCAGGTCGGGGATGCCGGAGGAGAAGAAGGCGACGCCGTTCGGGCCAAGCTTGACGCCAGTGGCGCCAGACGAGGAGGTGGCCGGGTTGGATGTGGCGCGGGTGAAGCTGCTCCGGCCGAGGGTTTGGACATCGGCGGCGGCCATGGCGGCGGCGGCGGCGGTGATGGTTGTTTTAGGTTCTATTCGTTTGATTTTTTTTCTTTTACGATTTTGCATGAATAAATAGCCGATCCAGAAATTTGCAGAAATGGACCCTACCGCGCCGGATCAAACGGCTACCGCCGTCTCAACCGGCAGTAAGAGAAGTTACCGCTGGATGAAACAACGGTAGTTGTGCAGGCGCACCACGTCAGCGCCCGCAACCAGATACCGCCATCTGATACGGCGGGCGGCACACCGATCCCTGGCACACGGAGTTACCGCTGGAGTTGATGCCACTTGAAGGAACCTAGAACTGAAGGGCCTATATAAATGTTTGTACTGCGCGCGGTTTACCGCTGATATTGTTTGTTGAAGTGTTTCAGAAGATTGGGTGTAGCAGTTAGTTGCAAGAAGAAGTCGGAGGTGGGGAAGTTAGAGGTGAGGAAGGTCTGGAGATTATCAATGGGCAAACTGAAGAAGATACTGAAGATGGGGTAGAAGAAGGAGATGCAGAGGATGAAGAGGCACCCCGTGAGCCAAATGGCGAGGCTGATGAGGGGGACCACATCCCTAGATTAGTTGAGCAGGTAGAGAGGGAAGGAGAAGAGGACCTTCGTGCCATGGATGATGACTCATCAGATGAGGATGATGCTAATCCTGTCCCGCAGAACTGGTCAAGTTATGACCATTCCAACCTAGCAGTCAATGAAGGGGAAAATGTCCCTTGGGAGTATAGGGAGAATGAGGTTTGTGTCGGTGCTTTGTACCCTAGTGGGGATGAGGTGAAGGCAGTTGTGAAGCGATGGTCGACTTTAACTTTGCAATGGCAGTTCAGGGTGGTGAAGAGCAACTCGACAGTGTATGATGTGTGTTGTGTCAAAAGAATTACCCGTTTAGAGTGCACGTATACAAGGGGAAGTGGAAAGATTAATGGGAGGTGACTAGAGTGGCGGAGGAGCCTGAAGAGGGGTATGAGACCCCTCGAGTTGCTCAACCCTCGCGTGGACGCCGCTCACTGGTCGTTCATGTCAGCCGTACGGGGTGCCAACCTCGGCACGCTTCGTGCACGTGTGCTGCTTTCGACGATGTCGATCGACGCTCGGTGAATTCTGAGGTATTACTCAATTTCAGGTGTAACATTGTGTTCTTTTAAATAATAAATGCTATCCATGCTACATGTTACGCGCTGCGGGGCTCCTCCCGATAACGAGGTTGGTTGAGAGAGACATGATGGACCAATGAGTAAAGCGCGCAGACAAGGCGACACATTTCCACTTCGACATGTCACTCCTAGTAGCTCTTCTTGACCGTTGGCGGCCTGAGACTCACACGTTCCACCTCACAGTGGGTGAGATGGCCCTTACACTTCAGGACATGTCGCTCCTGCTGGGACTCCCTTGTGTCGGCAGGGCCGTTGGCGCGGAGGATGTGCCAGTTAGTTGGTGTGAGGAGCTTTTGAACCAGTTTGCCCACGTTCTGCGGAACGATCGCGCATTGCCGTACCGCACCTTTAGCTGCACACACGGACCCACGAAGAAGTGGCTCATGGAGTTCAGTGTGAGATTTATTTACATGTCATTTCATTTCGTTATCGCTAAGGTTTGTAAATTTATGAAGTAACTTGTATGGTTGTGCAGGCCAACTACATGAGAGTCGACGCCGACGACGTCACAATTGCGAGGCACTTGGAAGCGTACTTACTGTAGCTGTTTGGGTGGATCATGTTCTGCACGTCCCAAGGGAACTCGATGCCGAAGCACCTCCTTCCTTATGCGAGGGCAATAGTGGAGGCCCCGCTTGACCAGGTTCCACAGTACAAGTGGGGTTCAGCTGTATTGGCAGCGACCTATAGGGGGCTTTGCACGAGTTGTTGTAAGGTAAACTCGATGGAGCCCATCTTTCCACACCACTGAGTAGGAGGAAGAACAATGATATCCGTAAGAGGGAGAGGTCGCAGGAGGAGGGGAAGAGGAGGGGATGCTCCTATTCCCACCATCACTTGGTCAGGTTATTTTGGCCCAACGGAGTATGAGGCACCCCTCGACGACTTCCCTCTGTATGATAGGGCTAACTACACTCCTCCAAACTATCTTAATCCTTATGATGACCGCCATGATGCGTGGCCAATGTGTCACCATGGCATGGCTTGCGTCGTGCAGCTGTTTGATGGCTACGGTGATAGAAGCTGGCGTTTCTTTCGATGCTCGTATGGCTTGGTGAGTCAAGTTATTACTTTCTTACTCTTGCTAAGCTTTTCGTGATACAAACTAGCATCACGTTCAGTCTTATCTCGATGAAGGAAACTGCCACTATATGAAGTGGGTCGATCCTCCACTTCCTGAGCCAACCCAAGAGTACATCCACTACCTCAAGTGCAAGATCTTTGACCTCGAGCATAGAGTGGAGGATTTTCAATCTGAAGTTGATGCAAATCCTTGGGCGGTTAACATCGCCGGTAACTTAATTTGTACCAATCCATGGTGCAAGTGCCCCTATCACCACAACAAGGATCGTCCACCGTCCCCGCTTTCCTCGGGGGGTGCTGGCTACTATGAGGTTGGGCCTTCCCAGCTCTCGCAAAGGCAGTTCTACTAGAAAGTAGAGATGGCTCTATCCCCGGCTATTTCAATTACCTAAGGCATGTTAGGTTTAGCAACGACATATGTTTAGAATAGCATCCGCGCCGCACATGCCACTGCAATCTATAATTAATTGTTTAGTCTAGAGTCATTGGTGTTTGTATGTTGTGCACGAATTTTATTTTTATATGCTGGAAACAGCTATGTATTTAATGGTCGGGAGTTAATTCAATTTCAATTATTTTCTCAAAGTGCTCTATCTCTCTCAAATTACAAAGTTTAATATTGCAACCAATAGTGACGTATTCGAATATTTAGTTCTTCCAATGTAACTTTATATTTTTTTAACTCAAAGAAAAAATTGCACAAAAATAAAATAATAAAAAATACTCCAAGTTATAGCATAACTGTTTCAACCGGCTATAGCTGGCTCCACCATCAGCCACCAGCGGAGTCGTGGGTACCTCCTCCGCTGCCACATCACCCAACCGCCGTTTGAACTGGCAGTAACTCCTTTTTATTTTTTTAACCTACCGCCGTTTGAACTGGCGGTAGGGGTCTATTTCTGCAAATTTTTGGATCGGCTACTTATTTCTGCAAAATTATAAAAGAAAAATATAAAAATAAAAAAATTCCTATCCCTTTTCACCTGGGCATCTTATATGACTACCGGAAGTCAAATAAGAGATTGAAATATAAAGCCCACTACCGATCCATTAAGCCCAACCTGCAGTACCACAACAATGATCTCTTTATTTATTTTTCCCGTGCCGCTCAGTTGCATGCATGTACCTTTGACTCCTTTTTTAGGTCTACGTAGCTTTTTGAAGGAATGTAGTCTACGTAGCTTAGAAAGAGTGTTAGTAACTTTTTATTATTTTGCTAAAGATTTTGTGACATGGTATATTCAATTATTAAATTAATATACTCGACATTTAAAAATACTGGATTCAACATTTATTTAACTTAGTTCAACAATTTCAGTAAAGTAGTTCAACATTTTATGTGAAATGTTGAAGCAGCATTTTGAAAATGTTGAACATATGTATCCTAAATGTTAAAATAGTATATTTTTTATGCAATAGGAGGGGAGGGCTCCCCTACTGATTATATATTATATAGAGACCTATCTGATACATTTTGAGGCTTAAGAAACAAAGAAAGAAACAAAAAAATTAAAAAAATTACAGAGATTGCTCTAGCCATTGAGACATTTGGGATTTTCAAGCTTCCTTGGCTCTAAAGATGGCCTCAGAGAAACTACTTTAAAAAGATCTAAACAAGACTGAATTGTAGAATTGATCCCTTTGAAAATTATATCATTTCAGCTCATCCAAATGCTCCAGCACATGAGTATGATGATTTCCATATAGAAAGGGACATGTAACTGATGTTTAAGCTGCTGCATAATATCATAAGGTTGAGCGTGGAGATCAATGAAGAGGCCCAAATGTATCCAGCACAGCTGTGCAAAGGGGCACTGCAGGAGAAGATGAAAGAGAGTTTCTTCTACCCCTTGGGAACAAAGGACACAGTCATAAGACTGCAGGATCATATGTTTCCGTTTTAGGGCATTCCTGGTGCTAAGCCTATCTTTGAGGACTAACCAAAAAAACACTATATGTTTGCTTTGACACCTGAATTTCCATAACCATTTCAATACTGGATGTACATGGGCATCACCTATTAAATGACTATATGCTTTCCTTGAAGAGAAATATGAATTGCCCTAGATGTAGGACCAAATGTCCATGTCACTGTTTAGAACGAAAGCCTCCAACTTGGAGGTTAGAAGAAGTAGCTGGTCAAATGCTTGCGCTGAGACTGGTAATTGAAATAGCTGTTCAACTTCAGTAGCTTGCTTTGTAGCTTGCACAATGATGAAGGTCTTTTTTGCAAAGGAGAATAAGTGTGGGTATACCTGAGCAGGTATATGGTCCTCCCAAATGTCATTCCCAAATGTCATTCCATAGAGAACAGGTTCTGCCTGGTTTAATTATGATTGAAGCCGTACCTTTAAATTTGTCTATTAGCCTAAGGATATCTCTCCACCAGAAGGATCCCTTTTTGACATAAAGTAATATCTCATTTGAGTAATATTTCTCCCATACTAGCTGCACCCATGGAATGTCCAATCTGTTGAAAAACTTATGTAAGTATTTCAGCAACAACCCTTCATTTTGTGTTTTGATATTTAAGACCCCCAAGCCACCTTGTTCTTTAGGGACACAGACCATTTCCCAAGCAACCTTTGGAGGTGTTTTGTTATTGATGTCTGAACCCCTCCATAGACAATGTTTTCGATATTTATCAATCTGCTTATAAACTGACTTCTGAAGAAGGAAGGTGCACATATGAAACATGGGCATAGAGGTAAAAATAGAATTTGTCAGTTGCAATCTACCAGCTTGGGAAAGAAAGGAGGATGTGATAACCAATCTTTTTTCACACTTGGTAATCATAGGAAGGAATTCCTCCACTCTTGGTTTGGTGAGACCCAAAGGCAAACCCAAGTTGGTAAATGGTAAAGTACCTCTTGTGCATCCAAAACTCTGTGAAAAAAATTGCAGTCTATTTTCATCCACATTAATTGGTACCATCATTGATTTTGAGTAATTCACCCTGATCTCGGTGGATGTAGCAAAAGATTGAAGGATCTCCTTAAGAACAAGTAGTTGCCTTGGACATGCTTCCATGATGACTAAAGTGTCATCAGCATATTGCAAGATAGGGAAGTCTTGACTCTGTAAGAGAGGTATGGGAAAAGATAATAACCCCTGACTTTTGGCCTCATTGATCACAGATTGCAGCAAATCAACAACCAGCACAAAAAGAAGAGGAGAAAGTGGATCACCTTGCCTAACCCCTCTTTTACAATGGAAGGTTTTACCAGGGACTCCATTTAGCAACACTGATGATGTTCCTGAGTTAAAGATGTCTTGCATCCAAGAGAGCCATCTGGCACCAAAGCCCTTATGTTTCATAATGCTCAGCATTGCTTCATACTCTACTTTATCAAAAGCTTTTTCAAAATCCATCTTTAGAATCACAATCTCCTTCTTTGATGTATGACAGAGATGAAGGTACTCAAATGCCGAAGCCAAACAGTCTTGAATAGTTCTTGTCTTGATGAACCCATACTGATTTTTATGTATAAACTCCATAATCACCTTTTGTAGTCTATTAGCCAATAATTTGGTTAGCAGTTTCATTGATATATTCAAAAGGGAAATAGGTCTAAAGTCTGAGGCTTTGGAAGCCCCATCCAGCTTTGGGATCAAAGTAATCAGCGAGCCATTTATACTCTGTAAGCAAACAGATCCTGAGTGAAATGCTGCACATAGATCATAGAACTCTTGCTTAATTATGGGCCAACATTTCTTCATGAAGTTTGTATTTAAGCCATCTGGACCAGGGGCCTTGTTTGAAGGCATACTCTGCATCACTGCATCTATTTCTTCAGTGGCGAATGGATCCTCTAGGCAATGTAGGTTGGTTGCTGCATGCAGCAGTTGGTCCAAGTTGAACACCATAGGCTGTGAATTAGAAGAACCTAATCTCTCCTTGTATGCCTCCCATAGCAGGTTTGCTTTTGTATGGTGTTCTGTATGGATTGTTCCTTGGTCCTTTAGATTTGTAATGAAATTTTTTCTATGCTTTATGGTAGTATTAGCATGGAAGAATTTAGTGGGTTCATCCCCAAACTTAACTCATTTAATGTGACCCCTCTATTTCCGATATAGTTTCTGCTAATTTAACAGGGCAACCAGCTAGTCTGAAAGGATGGTCTTAAAGTTCCATTCCCCCACAGACAAATCTCTATATTCCTCAATTACTTCCATAAAGTTAAGGATGAGCTTGACTTTAGAGATATTTGCCTTAAGGCTTGAGAGCTATTGTTGCCATACTCTTAGTACTTTTTTAAGGTTTTTGCACTTTGCTGGGATAATCTTGGCCTTATCCGAATGCTGAACAGGTACAGACCAGCCATGAGCCACCACATTTATAAATTGTTCATGTTCCATCCAATAATTTTCAAACCTAAAAATATTTCCTTTAGAAATGTCAGTGCCAACTGAGGCCACACATGAGGAGTGGTCAGAGGTTTACATGACTAGAGGATAAGCTGAAGTGTTTGGATATGTCAAGGTCCAGGAATTTGAAGTAAAGAACCAATCTAGTCTTTCCAACAAAGGAGATCGGTTTTTATTTGACCAGGTGTACTGCTTTAGTTTTAATGGGATTTCAACCAATCCAAGGGTTGTAATCGCATCATTGAACATAAACATTTCATTATGATCACCTTCAGGTTTGTTTCTGTTTGAAGGGTCTCTCATAAGATTAAAATCACCCAGAACAAGCCACTGTATGTCCTCTCGCATCCGAATATGTTTGAACCATTGTATGAAATCTCTCTTCCCCTCTGAGTTGCATGGACCATACACGTTAGTAAAAACCCAATCACTACCATTTAGCTTGGATATAAATTGGATAAGGATAGCAAAAAAATTCCTAAAAATAAGTTGTCCCTCAAATAAAGCAGATTTCCAGATAATAGTAATGCCACCAGAAGCACCTTGGAAAGTAAAAACTCAAATTGATCAAAAGGCAGAGGGCAAAATTTACTTATAAATTATATATCCAAACTTTCCCTTTTAGTTTCTTGAAGACAAACAATGTAATATTTACTCTCAATTATTTTATCTCTTACTGAATTCCACTTTTTATCAGAGTTAATTCCCCTTATGTTCCAGCACATAATGTTCCAAGTTCGTTTACCATTCATATCTGATATATCAAAAGAAGAAATTATGTATCATACAATGACCAGCACTGATGATGAAACACCCTTGTCTAAGTATATAAATATTACTGAAAGACTCTATCCAGGAGGTCTGATTTGTCAGACCAATCCTGATTAACAAAAGAAAAGTCCTGCTCAGAAGCCTATCCCTACTTCTTCTTAGGCTTCTTTTTGGATACCTTCTGATAATCATCTTCAGATTTTGTTGAGGCTGGTTTCTTCTTAAGAAGTTTTGTACCACCAGGAGGAGCAAGCATATTTTTCTTGTTCAGAGCCTCTGAGGACAGTTTAGAAGCATTAATGTTACAAAAAGCAGCTCTAAGATTCTTTATGACTGAAGGAGATAGAGTAGGAGGAGTAATAGAGCAACCAATATAGTTCTTGTCTCTGCAACCTGCAGCTTTGTAACCTTGGTTGTGAGCTTGATTCCTCCTACTTTTTCTGATCTCTTCATCTGATAGAACTGTATTGCCCATTTTAAGGTTGGAGGCCTGCTGTAACAGTGTTTTGGACCAAGGACTAGGGGATGAAGATACCTTGCTTAGCACATCTCCCATTGGTGTTACAGGTGAGTCATGCTCAGATTGAGGGGCATTAATAATAGCAGGATGTATTTCTGATTTCTTAGACCCACTAGCAATATCAGTCTCAGGGGTACCTTCAAAGACAATGCCTTTACCTTTATCTAAATGATCAATATCAGTAACTGTATTTGAGGGGCATAGAAGAAATGCCTTGTTGGGGCACTTGTCAGGGATGCTAAAAGGGACTGATCCATATTCTGTTTGCAGAAAGTGCACTACTGAGGAAGCCAAAAAATCTTTTGCCCAGACAAAGCTCAAAGGATTCAGCAATTGAGCAGTGAAGAAATCAAACCAAAATAAAGGAATATCAACTTTGTGTTTAGCTGGGTGCAGAAAAGTAAGAAGCCCACTATCTAACTACCTCAGGATTCAGCTTGAATAGCAGTTGAGGGTGCATAAGGTTTTCTGAAGAAAATATAAGGTCTTGTGGTGGTTGGAATATCTCAACAAAACCCAGTTGCATTTCATTATTTTCAGCATCTTGCTGATCGGATTCCACATTGGAATTGTCACCTCCTAGTAGATCCTGTTCCTGAACCTCTTGAATCATATGCATAGGCTGCCCATTGTTCTGGGGGATAAAGACTTGGACTTGAACAGCTCCCTCACCCAAATGGGGACCCTCAGCATGCACCATGAATCATTAGAAGAATATGAAGCTTTAATGATTTGCACTTGTTGAGGAGGGTCTTCCGCCTCTATATTCTCAACAGCCTGCATGAGTTCATCGATACTACCTAAGTCCTTATCAGCTACCATATTCAGGTCAAAGTCCAGAGCATTAGCATTTGGAATGAGATTATTAACCTCTATGAAATCATTTTCCACTAGTTGTTCGGGTAGCTGTGGTTCCTGTGCATTGGGCATTGCTTGCTATTGTGGTTGAGGCCTAATAAAAGGTACATTGTCCTGAGCTTCTGGCCCATCAGGCCACAAATCCCATTGTGGAGCGGGCCCATCATTCAAATTATTACCAGGCTGAGCATTGGTAGGTTGGCCAAAACCAAAAAAATCAAAGTAGTTAGGTTCAACCTCATTAGGTGGCTGGCTCTCATCAGCAAGAGTACCCCCAAGTATCCTATATTGAAGAATTTCCACCTGAGCTGTCCAGGAATCACCCTCAAAGTTTTCTCCCTCTAAGCACACAATAAACCAAGGTATTTCTGATAAGTCCACAACCTTGCCTTCACCACAATCCTTGACAAATTATGAGGATCCTCCTCCCAAACCATGAGCCTACCAAATGTAGCAATAGTTTTCTCAATATCTGACTTTGACCAGAAATCAATGTTAAAACCGAAAAGCATCAGCCATACTTCACAGTTCATAGTAATTGTCCTGTTATTCCACCCCCTGTTGTGTTTCACAAAAGATATCCTATATTGTTCATACTCATGAGGGCTTCCACCGATCAAGAAGTCTCGGTCATGAACAAAATTAAATCTGACATAAGCTTGTCCATACGGGCATGGTTGAATTGAGTGATAAGCTACCCTTCTTTGATTGCGCAGAAAATCATCAAGCAAGTCCCAAATAGACTGAAAGGATACCTACTGCTCAGGGAGTGGTTCGATGATGGCAATGGCGACATCACAGTTCAGCCTCCTTGATCCTCCAAGCACCACCTGCGACACCGGCTTCCTAAACCCCACCAATTGACGATGACATCCCCTTGGCATGAAGGGCGCAGGGTCCACAAAGCGGTAGGCCATGAGCGGGTCTTGGATTGCACACAGTTCTTGGCTTCCAGGGACTGTAGCACTGGGGTTTGTTGGAGGAAAAGTTTGGGCCGAGCAATGTGGTGGAAGGATTGAGCCTGTGGGGGCTAAGGGAGGGCAAGCTGCAGCAAATGGCAAGTGTGCCGCTTCCGGGGGAGGGGGGAGATTGAGTATCTGGTGGAGGGGACAACACCGCCGGTAAGGAAGGAGAAGCTCCTACCGCGGAGATTCTGGTGTCTTTCCAAGTGATCGTGAAAGGGGGCTCCGGGGTAAGGTGACCCAGAACCTATTGTCCCAACTCTTGGAGGAAGCTGAAAACTGGGGCCGACCCATTGATTGACCCATTTGGCATAGATGGTAGAGAGGCAAACCAACTGTCGATGTTATGGTCCTTCCAGTGATTCAGTTGAATTGAAGAAGCAAAAGCTCTGTCATTGGAAAGGCCTGGGAAACGAGGTGAGAACCTGCAGTGGGCTGCAATATGACCCAGACGGAAGCAGCTTTCACATCTCACTGGTCTTATACAATTAGGCTGAAGATGAGTGGAAGAAAGACATCTTGTGCAATGATGGCCCATCCATTTGGCAAATAAATTCGGAGGTGAGGCCTTGTTTGAAGGTGCCAATTGTGGTCAATGATTAGTGCCATGCTCATAACTGCCCCCCAAATTAAGCTGCAAATCAATATCATTAAGAGGCAAATTTAAATCTGTAGAAGCTAGCGTGTTCTTCGCTTTGGATGAGGAACCAGGAAGATCCGGCGAAGATTGATTGCCCAAACGATTAAACACTGAGACATGCTGCTTATGAAGATGCTGATAGGATTTGCCCCTAGATGTGTGCACTGGAATAGAATTAGCTCCTGTTAGAGGATTCAAGGAAGAGCCATAAAGCTTCACTGGAAACCATTTTTTGATCCTCTTTGGCCCAACGCGTTGCCATGGGAAATGTGTACCTTATGATTCAGAGTTCACTTGCTTTGCAAAATGGAAACCTTTATCATTCCAAAGATTGAAAACCACCTTAAACTGTTACAAGAAACCCAAATTGTAAACCATAAGACCGACTTGCTTAGAAGAAACTCTGAACTTGAAAATCTAATCAGAAATCTCAACCGGAGAAAAGTATGATGCAGAACCCCCAAGGACCAATTGAAGAAGGAAGCCCACATTATCTTCAGAAAGCTTGATTCGCGAATGAGTGAAGGATGCCAAAAGCTAGAAACCGGAGGCATCGATAGAGGACTCTGAGGATACCTTGGTACCAAGGGAAGTGCGTACCTTTGCCGAGAAACTTAATCCTGGGCGGAGATCAACAGATGGAATCATGGTGTCACAAAGCAGGAATTGGAAGGAGGTGGACGCCTGGATCAGGTGATCACCGGTGGCGAGATGACCCGAGGGCCCTCACGAGGAGAGAGTCGCCCTCATCTTCGGTCAACACACTTCATTGGATTAGAGTTTTGCACCTTCTTAACTCTCTCTCTCCTAAAATAGTATATTCGAATGTTGATTTTAAAAAATAGATAAAAAGTTAAAATATACTGATATTGGTTTGTTGTATAAATTCTAACTAATGGTTCAAACAAAATCCAAAACGCATTCCTGGTTTGAAAGAAAAATGAAATTGAAGATTCAATCCAAAAGAAGCTCGCCAACCAACCCATTAGCCATCACCAGCAACCATTCATGAACCGCCATATGTCCAGCTCCACCTGCATAAACTCGTGCGCGCAACCTGTTCGCTTGCCACGTTTGATCTGGTCCGTCTATTATAACCCGTGGGATCTCAAACACCATATAACAAAAAAAATTCGGAAGCCATATAAGTTTCCCGTTTTCACCCTGGGGCCTGGGCGGCTAGGCCCTATTAGAGGTAGATGTGTAGGGCCATAGCCCGTACGAAAAGTTACGATCAGTTTTGCAGATTAGTTTGGGCCAAGCCCATCTGTCCTATTTCTTTTAACCTGGACTTTCTAGAAATGGAATTAATATATTTCTTCTTTTATTACTACACAATAAGGTTCCCAGCCCTCGAGAAAAAAAAAAGATTCTCGCAGCGAACTGTGAATCTAATTTTTTTGCCAGATCAAAAATCAATCAGTACCATACTCTCTCCAATAAAAACAATATTTACATATTATATACAATAAAAAATATTTATGTTTGTGTACGTACTAACAAAAAACATCACATCTATTGCATATTATATTTATGTTTATCTCCTATATCATCCGATCTTCAATATAACAGTACATACTCTTGTTTCAATATAAAAGTACATACTAACAAACACATTGCAAGAGTTGGAACACATATTCTGCAATGTTTTTCACGCTTAAAAGCATTTTTCACATCGATCACTTGTACTTTTATATGAAGAAAGGTGTAGCTTGGCCACAGTTACTGGCAGTAGGAATTGTGAATCAAGCAGTCATGCACCCAAGCTTTTCCAGTGATCAAGCGTATAATTCCCACTGTTATGCATTACATATAAGATGGGAAAATGGAACGTATTTTTCTTATGAGTGTTGCTCCTTACTTTCCCCCCTCCTCGGTCCTCTTTAGCCTTTAAAGTGAAAACAGTAAAAATTAACCGCTTCAGTGATTCAGTCCAAGATTCTTGCGTCCTTGCACATTCGCAGCTCGGCATCTTCTTTGCATGGATCGTGACAAAAACGAAATAGGAAGAGGGAAAAAGGAAGTACACCTAATTTGGTAGACAATCAGTGTCAGTGGTAACAGTGACAGTGTGGCTGCGATTGCATATATTTTAGATTTTTAGTAGACAATCAGCGCTCACTGCCATGCATTAATAGTGCATAGCTAGTATGATTGTTGGCCTCGTTGTTTGGTCGTTCGAAACAGCATCTGTTTGGTGCAATATTCTTGGCACACCAGTGCGTCCAAAACCATATCGTTATTGGCATTTGACTAATGAAGCTTGGTTGGTTCATAGACAAAATGTCGGCGATATTATATGCAATATATTAAGAAATGCATACGCGAGTAGCATGCATATGCTGTGTGACAACTAATGAGGTAGCTGCACAGTCAGAATTCAGATGCGAATCGATCTGAATGCTACAGCCAACACATTAACATATTTTTCAAATCAAATACCATAGGACTTGTATGGAGTTCATTGGTTTGTTTGACGAAATGTCGATCCAAATTAAATGTATTACAGCTGTGAACATATATCAACTAATTACAAATAAGCCGCTTTAATAAACTGACAATCCGTATATACTGCCTTCGGTCTGTATGGGTACTTCTCAATGTTCGATTATTTTTAAATTTTGGCCATCGATTATTTTTAAAATATTTAATTCGAAAACATAAGATTCATAGGTTCATAATTGTTCTTGGAAGGTGTTCTCGCAACTTTACAAAATTGATTTTGTAAATGTAGATAGTGGTCAGAATGGGGCCTCGCGAAAACCATAAAAAAAAAACAATACTCAAGTATTTTTTTTTACTTATTTCTGTTTTTGTCGGAATATGGTCTCATGAGGCAACCAAGTGCATAAACAAACATGTGTGCAACTGTGCAAGCTTTTTCTCACTCCACGGGGCATCTGCGAATCATCCAAATGTTTGGGTGCTCACTCTACAAAACGACACCGGGAGGAGCAATAATTTGGCTTCCATGACTCAATATACGCAGACTAGCAGCGGTGCTGGTGCAGGAACACTAACACCAATGGAAGACCACTACTACCTCTACCTCGCCTTGGCGCTCGCGTCTCTGCTCGTCGTGATCGCTAGTAAGCGCCGGCGCGCCCCGGCGGCGCACGGCCATGGCCTGCGGCCGCCGCCGGGGCCGTGGCAGCTGCCGGTCGTCGGCAGCATGCACCACCTCGCCGGCCAGCTCCCGCACCGCGCGATGCGGGATCTGGCGCGCCGCTACGGGCCGGTGATGCTGCTTCGGATCGGGGAGGTGCCGACGCTGGTGGTCTCGTCCCGAGAGGCGGCACGGGAGGTGATGAAGACGCACGACACGGCGTTCGCGTCGCGGCCGCTGAGCACCACCGTGCGCGTGCTCACCAACGGCGGCCGGGACATCATCTTCGCGCCGTACGGGGAGCATTGGCGCCAGCTCCGCAAGGTCGCCATCACCGAGCTCCTCAGCGCCCGCCGGGTGCTCTCGTTCCGCGCCATCCGCGAGGAGGAGGTCGCCGCCGCGCTGCGCGCGTGCGCCGCCGCGGCGGCGGCGCCGGGTGGCGGGCGGCCCGTCGAGATGCGCGCGCGGCTGTCCGCGCTCGTGGCCGACGCCACGGCGCGCGCCGTGCTCGGCGACCGGTGCAGGGACCGCGACGCGTTCCTGCGGGCGCTCGACCGCTCCCTCGAGCTTTCCGCCGGGTTCAACCCGGCGGACCTGTGGCCGTCGTCCCGCCTCGTCGGCTGGCTCAGCGGCGCGGTGCGGCGAGCCGAGCAGTGCCGCGACACGGTGTACGGGATCCTCGACGGCATCATCAGCGAGCACCTGGAGATGATGGACAGCGCCGGCGGCGCCGGCGAGGCCGAGGACCTCCTCGACGTGCTGCTCAAGATACAGAGGGACGGCAGCCTCCAAATCCCGCTCGACATGGACGTGCTCAAAGCCGTCATCTTTGTAAGCACTCGTCTCTTACTCGTTCCAATTACGTCGTAATCGTAGAACTTAGATGCCACACGGCAAACCCACATGGATCTTTCGTTCTCGCGACATTTGTGAGCGAGCTTACCCAGCTGCAATGCACATCGTTTCTCTGAAATGATTGTGATGATCACACGTCTTATCATCTCATAGTAACATACTATTAACAAGGGAGCAAGCCAACGTGTAACATCATATGCATCATCTTCGAGTTACATAGGAACTTTCTTTCGAGAAGATAAGGATTGAAATACTAGAGGACTGTGATTTTGGGTGGAAGGCTTCAGATCAGTAATTCTGATTGAGTTGTAGGCTATTCATTTGCTGCGATGCACATCGTTTATCTGAAATGATTGTGATGAACACACATCTTATCGTATAGTAACATACTATTAACAAGGTAGCAAACCAACGTGTTGACAGTATAGCACACAGTAAAGTTTTCTTTCCAGGAGTCAGAGGATAAGGATAGAGATTGGAGGACTGTGATTTTTGGGGGGTAGGCTTCAGATCAGTATCTTTCGTAGCATGTTTGGTAAGTGATGGGAATAGCCATAGCAATCAGAGGTGGGAGTTAGTAGAGAGAATTTAGTGTGGGAGCGAGGTTGATTTCAATCCTTTGTTTGGCACGGCTTGGGAATTGAATTTAGACGATAATCTAACATTGTTCCTCAATTTTTCCTTTCCTAATTATTTATAAAATCCATTTAGCTTCTATGGTTTGCGCACTTCACAATCCAATTTCTCGTTCGGCTGGCTGCTTTGCAGCTGGCTGCTGTTGCTCGGCTCTCTGTCGCAGCAGCTGTAGCACGCAAGCTGCAGCAGGCAGCAGCTCTCTGCCGCTGCAGCAGCAGCCAGCCGAACAAAACTCTACGAGAACGCTACAAAAGATTCAACTGCGGCCTTTTGCATCAGGCTGCAGGCCCCTCATGTTCTGTCTGAATCCAACAAGTCAAGCAGCTCGATCACGTGTGCCGACACAACGCAGCTCAATGTTGAAATCTCTCCCGCCGCTACGTGTCGTCGTTTAACGTGCCGACCATCCGCTTCGTCTCCGCAGGACATCTTCGGCGCCGGCAGCGAGACGTCGGCGACGACGCTGGAGTGGGCCCTGGCGGAGCTCGTCCGGAACCCCAAGGCGATGGCGCGGGCGACAGCCGAGGTGCGCGGCGCCTTCGCCGCGCACGGCTCCGTGCCGGAGCGCGCGCTCGGCGAGCTCCGGTACCTGCACCTCGTCATCCGGGAGACGCTCCGGCTGCACGCGCCGGTGCCGCTGCTGCTCCCGCGCGAGTGCCGGGAGCCCTGCTGCGTGCTCGGCCACGACGTGCCCGCGGGCGCCACCGTGCTGGTGAACGTCTGGGCGCTGGGCCGCGACGAGCGGTACTGGCCCGGCGGGGACCCCGAGGAGTTCCGGCCGGAGCGGTTCGAGGCTGAGGTCGGAGGGGTGGAGTTCAAGGGCGCCGACTTCGAGCTCCTCCCGTTCGGCGCCGGGCGGAGGATGTGCCCCGGGATGGCGTTCGGGCTCGCCAACGTCGAGCTCGCGCTCGCAAGCCTGCTGTTCCACTTCGACTGGGAGGCGCCCGGCATCGCCGACCCGGCCGAGCTCGACATGGCCGAGGCGTTCGGCATCACAGCGCGCCGGAAGGCCGACCTCCTCCTCCGCCCCATCCTTCGCGTGCCCGTGCCCGGTGTGTAGTCGACCTTCGTCCCCGCCGAGGTGCCGAGCCTACGGATTGATTATTTGCTCGTCACCTGTGTCAGCGTTGGCTTCGCCGGAGAAGCTACTGCTCTGGACGACGAGCGCTTCCTGTTTCGTTGTGTTCTTTTACCATGGGCCTTATAACCTATTAGTAGTGCAAGACCGATATGCCAAGCCCATCTAAGACTATGGGCCTATTTGTTTTAATCGTGGACCTCTCCAATGTGTGCCCTTTACGTTTTGTTTCCACGGTAGAGAGTTGTTTGGACTTTGGACCAAAAGGTTTGCTCATTGGTTGCTGAATTGGGATTTGGAGGGTACTGTACTGCACAATCTAAAGGACCTAGCAGTGGCAACTTGATAGTGATAAAATTAGGAAGAGGTCTCAAGCCCTGATAACGAACTTGACGAAACCTAAGCGATCTGGACGTGCTACATGGTGTGTGTATATATATATACATTCTTGTAATATTCATCAATGTTTAAGGCATATTATCACCTCATTATCGTAGGTTGACCTATCTTCTTTTGATGTATTTTTAAGTGTATGGTGCACAGACAAGATTTATTCCTCGGAGCAAATGTATCATCTTAAAACTGATGTTTGTCCACTATTTAATTAGCTATAATTTTTGCGACTGCATTTTTTTGATGCAACAGGAGGGGCTTGCTCCTACTGAGATGTATTAAAACTTGAGTCCAAAAGAGGTTACAAAGCAAACAGCATAGAAAAAACTAAAAAGAAAAGAAAAGAACAACAAAAGGAAAACTAGAGCGAGTGGATCCAGTCTAGACATTCCTGACCCAAGGAGGGATTCATTCTGTACGAAGCTACCAACGAAAGTTCTGATAAGAATTTGGGTCGAGTTCCTTCAACCGTCGGATCCACATCGTTGAAGGTCCAGTCATTTCTTGTTGTCCAAATACTCCAAGACATGAGGACTAGGACCTCCATGAAGAAGGTGGTGTTAAGATGTCTTCTAATCTGGTTGAATATATGGGTTGACGATCTTGTAGACACAAAGAAAATCCCAATCGAATTCCAACAAGCCTTTGCAAAGTTACATCTCAAGAAGAGATGAGTGACAGATTCTCTTTTTTGGAGGATGCACATTTCGCAGACGTTAGAATCCAATTGCATTCCCCTTCTCTGTAGAATGTCTTTTGTGTTTAGTCTGTCCTTTATCAGAAGTCAAAAGAAAACTTTGTGCTTTTTTTGCGACTCCATTATGTGAATGCAGTGTGTATAGGTTCTTTGTATTTTGGTTTAGTTTGTCACTTGAGCTCGTCCCACCTAAAACTTTAGCCTGGCTCCATATAATTACTAATGATAGTATATAAAGTTAAATAGTATTTTCTACATCACAAATTGTAGGTTATTTTGACATTCATAGATTCAGAGCTTGTACTATATATCTAGACACGGTGCATATCTAAGTATGAACTAAAAAAATACTAAAACGATCTACAATTTGGGATCGAGAAAGCAGTAAATACTCTTCATCTGATGGAAGCTCGGCGTCCAAGGGCTGATCGTTGAGAGGTTTTGTGTGCTTGCTATTGTGCCGATTGTTAACTGATAACCGCTAAATTAAAACACCCTCTGTTGATCATTGCGTTGGACTTTGATCACTTGAATTACGCTTGACTCTAAATGTCAGCAGGATGACCGGTCACCTTTTTTCGGAACATTGTACCGACGTGATGCTCACATACACGTACGCACACTTACACCTATGAATACATGCACGTGCTCATACCTTTATAAGCACCTTTGAGAAATTAAGCCGGTAGATCTCGAGATTGACGAAGTCACTACAGGCGGACGGCAGATCTCGAGATTGACGAAGTCATTGCAGGTGCCTCGCTGTCGACGAACATGTCACTTACCACTAAAAGAATAACACTGGTTAAATCCTGAAATAATTAGAAAATGTGAGTACCCGTAACGAGTCGAGGATTCGAACCCGGATGGTCAGGTTTCACAAAAAAAACCTTACAGCTGAGCTAAACTTCATTCGCACCTTCTTGTTCTTTGATCATTCGTTCGCCGTGTAGGCTTGTATCCTTTGCATGGACCTGAGTGAAATAGATCCGTAAAAGATTTGTCTGCACATAGTGTTATGTTCTTTTTAACTTAAATGGGCTTTACTACATTTTCAGAGAAGCAATTGTAATTTATAAGAGTGACAACAGGGCCGAGCCGGCAAAAATCGAGGCTCTGTACCAAACTTTAAAATAAGATCTACCTTAAAAAAAATTAGAACTTTAAATAAGATATATGATATATATCACAATAAGATATATCAAAAACCGTACCTATTCGACTTTTGCTTTCATAATCTTTAATTGAAGTACTTCATTCTTTTAGTATTCCTTGAAATGAAATCTTCAATGATGTGCTCATAATCAATCTTCTCCAGTAATCCACTTTCAAGTGCTATTGTAGCCAAATCATTAAGTCTTTGTTGTGTCATTGTCGAACGTAAATATGACTTCAATAGTTTCAATTTTGAAAAGCTTCACTCTGCTGATGCAACGGTCACAGGAATGGTCAACAGAATTCTATATGCAATACTTGCATTGGGAAAACAGTCATGCCGCTTTAGGAACTTTAGAATTTCAACAGGACCCATATTTTCTTTAGGAATGAAATGTTGAAGAAACTTTAACTCCACATACAAATATTGGCATCAACATCAGATTTTCCGTCTTTTGTAAGGACAGCCCCAAGATTATCACAAGAAGATTTCAAACTCGTGTCATCCAATGACTGTAATGTTTCAGAGGTAAATAGGAAACCAAAATTTTGTTGGTAACTCTGGTACTGTTCAAATCTTGTTGTGAGTGAGGAAATTGCTTGATCAATAACAGGTAAAAAATAGCTTATTCTAAATAGCTCCTCGGCAGACTGTGTAGCAGCATTTGTGTCATCTAGGTTCTCATCAAATTGTTTCTTTCTTTTAATTTCTCTTCTTTTACGAAACGTTGTACCAATATCCATCTCAAGTGCAATCCCTTTGGCAATCTCTAATGCTTCTGAGAAACCAGTTTCCCTATAACCCTTGAAGAAAGAAATCAACCCTTCCACTTTCTCAATGGCAACATCAATAAGCATATCTTTTGCTTGCAAGTGTTTGCTTACTAAATTAACGGCATATAATACCTCATACCAAATGACGATTGACAATATAAATTCATATTCTCCAAGTTCATTGTTTGCCAAGCCCTTAGCCTCACTGCTTGTTTTTGGATCATTATCAACATTGGATACCTGAAATTGAAAGGAAGAAAATATGTGTTATAGTTGGAGATTGCCAAAATAAGTACATCATTATCAAATATCAGTACAAGTGTACAACAATATTGGGTACCTGAAGTAGAGCCTCTCGAATGTCTGTGCACCGAAATCTTATAGCTTTAGCACTTTCAACACGACTCTCCCAACGTGTAGCTGATACTAACTTAAGAGTCAATCCTGATATGTTATCTTTCAGAATCTGCCATTTCTTGGTAGAATTAGCAAAAGTTGTATAGATGCGCTGGATGATTCCAAAGAAATCCTTAGCTTTACCACAAGTCTTAGCCATATCACAAAGTGTTAAATTAAGGCTATGGCAACCACAAGCAGAATAGAAAGCACGAGGATTTACATCCAAAAGTTTCTTTTTTACCCCTTTATGTTTCCCTTTCATATTTGACCCATTATCATAACCTTGTCCTCTCACATCATCTATATCAAGACCAAGGAGCTTTAGTTCATTCTCTAGCACATCAAAAAGTCCTTGCCCAGTTGTATCATTGACATCCAAAAATCCTATAAAGGATTCTTCTACGCGAACATCACTTGAAGATGAGTCAACATATCTTATAATTAAAGACATTTGTTCTTGGTGGCTTGCATCAGGAGTACAATCAAGTATGACAGAGAAGTACTTTGCACTCTTTATTTTCTTAATAATTTCAGACTTAATAGCAGAAGCAAGCAAATGTATCAACTCATTCTGAATCTTAAAATCAAGATAATGAGCTTGAGTTTCCTCACTTGTAATACGACGAACATGTTCTTGAATAATTGGGTCAAATTCAGCCAACATCTCTACCAATCCCAAGAAATTCCCATTGCTATCTTCATACATTTTGCTATTAGTCCCACGAAAAGCTAGATTATGCTTGGCAAGAAATTTAACAATGCAAACAATTCTGAACAAAACTTTTCTCCAATGGTCCTTTTCTTTCTCGAGTTGTCGTTGAGCACCTTTATTAATAGTTTGATCCTTTTGCAATCTACTACGCAACTCATACCAAGTTGTCATACTCAAAACATGATTTGGACTTGTCTCATGCTCTTTAAGTCTAATACCAAGATGTATCCAATCATTAAACCCCTCATTTGCCAACTGACCTTTTCGATGGCCTTTTGTAAATAATTTACAACCAAAGCAAAAGACCTTGTCGAGTTCCTTAGAATAGACAAGCCAATCTCTATCACAATGCTCCCCATTTGATAAAATTCTTGTATAGAATAGTGCAGAAAACCTTCTAGAATATCTATCCTTAGGACCTTTTGTAATTGATAAATCTCTTGTAGGGCCCTTTTGTGCTAAAATATCAATTTGTTTATGATCAAGGGAATCCCAATATCTAGGATCAAATATATCAGGCTGAAAGGAATCATTAACATCTGCAACAATATTGTCATCATTAACTTCCTCAACCTCAACAATATTTTCTGTCTCTATCTGACCATCTGTTGGATCATTGTCATCATTATTATCAAGTGCAGCTCCCTGTCCTTGACCAAGTGATTGATTATCGGTGGACTCTTTTCTAACAAATTTATCCATAGCACCCTTTTGAGATTGAGTTAAATCCTCTATTCTTTGTTTTTTCTTACGCTTTTGGTAACCAGATTCATACTTTCTAGACCGATTTGCAGAAGACATGACTACAACCTCAAATTGGAACACTAGATAATTCAGAACCGGAACAAAAATAATTGAACACCTAGATGGATCAATATAATATTAATCATCACTAATTAACATTTATTAACATATTAAAAATTAACTGAACCAGATTAGGTACCTGGACTCCTGAAGACTCGACGATCGATCCCAATTCACAAATTAATCGGCCGGCGGCGATGGCAAATTAATCGGCCGGCGGTGATGGCGTGACGCTGGAGCCCTGGCCAGCGGCAGCCTGGCCTGACGCCAGGCAGGAGTCCCTGCACGGCTGCTCCCTAGTCCCTAGCCTGGAGGATCACGCGGTGACGTCTGCTGGCTGCTGCCTACGCCTGGTCGGCGGACGCGATCGCCTGCGGCCCTGCGCCTGGCGGCAGGCCTAACGTGGACGGACGAGAAAACAAAAAAGCGATCGCGTGGATGGGAGACAAGACGCGGAGGCATGCGAGACGGCGGAGTTAGGGCCTTGCGGAGACGGACCGAGCTAAATTGACCTGTTTTGCTTCCGGGTGCCTGATGGGCTGCAGGCCAGCTAAATTGACCTGTTTTGCTTCCGGGTGCCTGATGGGCTGCAGGCCTGCGTGGCTGCGTAGAAAATATTTTGGGCCCCTGGAAATTGGGGGCCCTGTACCGGCGTACCGGCTGCACGCCCATGCGCTCGGGCCTGAGTGACAATAGTCACTAAATGTTAGATGAGGTTGTCTATTTTTTGAGAACCTAAAAACTTGCTCTAACTCCACCAATAGCTGTCAATTCTAACCCTCTATTTCGACAAGTGGGACCCGTTCATTAGTTACTCGGCATTTCATTTTTTTTCCTTCCATCCCTTTCTCTCAATTTTGCTTCCTCTTTCTCTCATGTTTGGTCTAGCGACACACTGAGATAGAGCGTCGGCCCGTGCCGTGAGAGGCGTCGCACCAGGAGTAGGTGGCGAATGGAGGCAAAATCAGCTGGCGCTCTAGGCAGGCTTGGACGGAGGAACTCTAGGCGGAGTAGAGTGGATGAATCCTGGTGACATACCTCGTAGTGGTGGCAAACCTTGATCTTACTTTGGAGCTTGAGGCAGCGGCCCATGGATGAGGCACGTGCGACACCGATGGCTGGAGGAGGGTGGAGTGGGCGACGATCTTAGCTCACTAGAGCATAGCGAAGGATCTCAGACTCCGCTGGTGGATCCAGTCATTGGCGTGGGGGCGATGGTTGGTAGTGGTGGCGGAGGTGGGCAGAGCCAAGCTGGAGAAGAGGTCGAAGGGTAGCAGGAGCAACGTCGAGTGGGTGGGACCCACGGATAAAGGATTTTCTAGAGACCGTATGAATGGAGAGTGGAGGGGGATTTTGTGGACTCTCAAAAATGGGGAGCCTAGTAAACTACATGATGAAGTGCATTTTTTTAAAAAAAACTTGACCTTTTAGGGTAGGAGGTTGTTTAAAGTGTTTGCTGGAGTAGCTCAAAGCGTAGAGGGCCAGAGGGTAGCTATCACATGGATGTGATATTATGTTGCAAATCTCATTAGATTCCTACGTGAGCATGTGTTACACAATTCATAGGATTGCCGATTGTCCAAACTTTGTGGTGGCCACTCAGTTCGGGAAGAAAAGATATTTTGCCATGCTAGTTGCTATCGGAAAGAACAAATTTTTTTCATGCCGTACAAGAGGCTAAGTTAAAAGCTTAAAAGCAGACCCAAACTCCTATGGGAATCACCAATGCCATGGAAATCATGTATTACCTCTACGTCGGATTAGCTCTCGTGTCGCTGCTTATCGTGCTCACGAAGCGCCAGCGCTGCGCCGCCCCAGCTCGCAGACATGGGCTTCGGCTGCCACCGGCACCGTGGCAACTGCCCCTCATCGGCAGCCTGCACCACATCGCGGGCCAGCTCCCGCACCGCGCCTTGCGGGACCTGGCGCGGCGCCACGGGCCGGTCATGCTGCTCAGGATCGGCGAGGTGCCCATGGTGGTGGTCTCGTCCCGTGAGGGGGCCCGCGAGGTGATGAAGGCGCACGACCTGGCGTTCGCGTCGCGGCCGCTCAGCGCCGCCCTGCGCGTGCTCGTCGACGGCGGCCGGGACATCATCTTCGCGCCCTACGGGGAGCACTGGCGCCAGCTCCGGAAGATCTGCGCCGTCGAGCTCCTCAGCGCGCGCCGCGTCCTCTCCTTCCGCGCCGTCCGGGAGGACGAGGTCGCCGCCGCGCTGCGCTCGTGCGCCGCCGACGCGGCCGCGGCGGCGGACGCGCGCTCCGCCGTGGTGGATATGCACGCGCGGCTGTCCGCACTCGTGGCGGACGCCACGGTGCGCGCCGTGGTGGGCGACCGGTTCGAGCGCCGCGACGTGTTCCTGCGGGCGCTCGACCGCGCCGTCGAGCTCGCCCCGGGGTTTAACCCGGCTGACCTGTGGCCGTCCTCCCGCCTCGTCGGGCGGCTCAGCGGCGTCATCCGCCCCGCCGAGGAGTGCCACGACGCGGTGTTCGGGATCATCGACGGCATCGTCGAGGAGCACCAGGAAAGAATGGTCGTAGGCGGCGGCGTTGGCAAGGACGAGGACGTTGTCGACGTGCTGCTCAGGTTACAGAAGGATGCCGGCCTCCAGTTTCCGCTCGATTTGGACATCATCAAAGCCGTCATCTTTGTAACTAACTACTCTTTACACTTTACTCGCCCGTTTGAATCGATCATGTTTTTCTAGAACCAACAAGTAATCCCTTGCGCACAGGACATGGTCAGTGCCGGCAGCGAGACGTCGGCGACGACGCTGGAGTGGGCCATGGCGGAGTTCGTCCGGAACCCCAAGGCCATGGCGCGGGCGACTGCCGAGGTGCGCGGCGCCTTTGCGGCGCACGGCGCCGTGCCCGAGCACGCGCTCGGCGAGCTCCGGTACCTGCACCTCGTCATCCGGGAGACGCTCCGGCTGCACCCGCCGGCGCCGCTGCTGCTCCCGCGCGAGTGCCGGGAGCCGTGCCGCGTGCTCGGCTATGACGTGCCCCGTGGTACCACGGTGATCGTGAACGTCTGGGCGCTGGGCCACGACGAGCGGTACTGGCCCGACGACCCCGAGGAGTTCCGGCCGGAGCGGTTCGAGGCTGAGGCCGGAGGGGTAGTTCAAGGGCGCCGACTTCGAGCTCCTGCCGTTCGGCGCCGGACGGAGGATGTGCCCCGGGATGGCGTTCGGGCTCGCCAACGTCGAGCTCGCGCTCGCCAGCCTGCTGTTCCACTTCGATTGGGAGGCGCCCGGCGAGGCCGACCCGGCCGAGCTCGACATGGCCGAGGCGTTCGGCATCACCGCGCGAAGGAAGGCCGACCTCCTCCTCCGCCCCATCCTCCGCGTGCCCGTGCCCGGTGTCTAGTCGCCGTCCCCGCCGCACCTACAGATTGTTCGTCACTGAGAAGCTGCTCCGGCTGAGGGCCCGTCTCCAGGAGCGGTTTCTGTTTCTATGTGTTCTCTTGCCGTGGCCCCTGTAACATATCAGGGTGCGTTTGGTGGATCATATAAACCCTGGATCCATATAAACTCAAAAGAGAAGAACATTGGTTGGCTGTTGAGCGGATGCAAAAATATGCTCTCATCCTATCTTGGTGGATACGCCCAAATTAGTCGCATCTGCCAATGCAGGCTCGATGGATGCGTTGAATCTACTTTTTTACTCCGTTTCAAATTGTAGGTCATTTTAGTTTTTCTATATCTAGATGTATAATAATATCTATGCACCTAGAAAAATCAAAACTACCTATAATTTGGAACAGAGGAAGTATTCTTTAGTCTCACATGCAGGGTCACTTACATGGCCTCTCATATAATCAATCAAACATCTTCACAAGGTTCACTGTATGCGCCCATGCAACCAACCAAATACCCTCTTTTTCGTGATCATTGCATACAACTATTTATAAACTAGACACTTTGATGATTGAAAACATGGCTACAATAAGCTGATCTCATTGGAACATCGTATCTAAACAAAGCAGCAGGTACATTGCATTTATTGGCTCTGAATAAGGTTATTAGAGATAACTATGAAATGAACACAGTCGTGGGTAAGGAGAATTTGGTGGCCACACGCACACAGCCAGAAAGATCAGTGCAGTCTGCAGATCGCGCGTGCTCATGAACAACGTAATTTGGTTCTCATTTTGCCGGACTGAACTTTGTCTCGTTTCGCGGCAGGAAAAAGAGATAAACAGAGGGAAAGTAGTAAACGAAAAAGAATAGAAATGACGGAGCAGCAAATTAAATGTTGGGCGGCAGCACTGCAAACTATATATATTGTTCAACCTTTTCATTAATTGGAGAGTTGAAATCAATGTTTACAAAATAATGTCACGATTTAACATTTTCAGCGAAGATTTTTCCTGAACAATCAAATCATGATCTAACATTTATTAGTCTCATGTTTGTTCATTTGAGGCGTGGGACCGTGGGAGTGTGGATTGACATCCAAATCAAGGTTGACGAATCTAATTCAAGTCCTACTTATGTAGGTTCTCTGTCTACCTGACCAAACACCGAATCTAATTCCCAATGCATACTCGCATCCCTTATCTTTTACGTGAATAACTCATTTAACAAAATACTACAAGTTCATCTCGATAATTGTTAACATCTTATTTACTACTCCCCCGTTCCGAATGTCATTTTAGTTTTTTAAAGTAAATTCACTGATTTCACTATGTACTTAGACATACACCATACCTAGATGAATAGCAAAAACCATGAACTTAGAAAAGTCAAACGACCAATAATCTGGGACGGTGAGAGTACATGATAAACGAAATTGTAAGCACTTTAACAAACTTCATCTGTTCACTTTTCCAAACTGAAATGACATCTGACCATTTTCACATATAGGATTGACATAGCAATAAAATATATTCTACTAGGTTACTGACAGATAAAAGAGTTCTGAAAAAGGCAGCTTCAGCAAGCTATTAGGCATAGGCAAGAAGGTTGCAAGACACATCCGCATATCACGGTACAAGCCACTTAGTTATGGACTATTATCATCATGTTCCCAAGAGTGAAACTGATCGCTTCTAATAACAGACAAAAGACATCATCGTTATCTTGTAGCAGCTCCATCTTCAAGCAGAGCCTCCCATTCCGCTGAACTGAAACCCTTTACAAACACAAGAAGCGCGATTAGTTCCAAGGGGCCCCAACAAGATATGAGAGAAAAACACAGAAAATAATTATACAGGAATAGGCTTGAGCACATAAGAACATGACCAAACTGCATCAAAGTCAATTGGTTTTAGAGGGCCAGATACTTTACTGTAATGGGGTTTAGAGGTTGAACTTTGGTTAATTTCATTTTTTATAAAGAAACTTTGGTTGATTAACTCCATTTGTTTCAACAGAAATGATGTTCTAGAGATCAGCAGTCGTCGACATGCAACATTGACCATCACATTCTAGACAATTGTGTTAGGAAATAACAGTAAAAGTAATGTGTCACAAATGTTTTAAGGCAATCCTAATGCCTTTGCCTCATGCCCTCATGATCAATATAAATACTTGCTTATGAAAGTCTTAATGATTGCAGATTAAAGTATGAGAAGAAAAAAATATATTCATTTGGCCATTCTCAGTGCAAGATTTTGTGGCGTGATTTTCAAGAATGCCATGAATCTAATAATTTTTGAGGAGATCTTTTACGGTACACAATATTACCTTATACTATTGTTCGAAAAGAACTCGTATGTAAGGATCCGAAATCTTAAGCGTAGTATGCATGAGTAGTATGGATAGTATAGGAGTATAATTGGAAATATGTAAAATGGCATTGTTGAAATATATCAAATCTTTCTTAATTATCCTATCTTCATTCCTTTTACTCCTCATCTCTTCATTTCTACTTCTCTCGCACTCGCACTGGGGTGGCGGTGGCGATTGCGTGGCGGGGGGCGACGGCAGCCTCGTCCACGCAAGCGCAAGATCCATCCGAACCGCTGGAGACTCCGCGCCCCGTCTTCATCCCGCATTAGCGTCGGCGGCAGCCACGACTCCCCGCATCGGCGCCAGCGATGGCCTCAACTCCCCACCCCGTCTTCATCCCGCATCAGCGCCGGCGGCGGCCAAGACTCCCCGCCCATCTTCACCCCGCATCGGTGCCGGCGGCGGCCCCGCCCTATCTCCCTACCACATCGGCGCCACCCACGATTCCCCGCCCTGTCTCCCTCTCGCATCGGTGTGGCCCCTGCGCGAGGAATAGCCACCGGCCGATTGGGTGTGTCTGCGCGCCGGGTAAGCGGCGGCGGACCGGCCGGTGCAGCCGGATTGGGGCAGGGCTTCCTCGTGCTGGTGGGTGTAGGGGCAGCCTCTCTCTATCTTGTCGCCACATCCAGCTGCAGCTCAACCGCCGCATCCTTCTCCAAGCGCGCCGGTGGCGGCTTCCGACAACATGGCCGCCGCCTTGTCCTCCTGAGGAGAGGAGGTGCCGGGGTGAGTGTTTCCCGCCTCCCCTTTTCATCTTGTCATTCACCAGTTGGTAGCTTGGATTGGAAGGTAGTCCATGCTTGGCATCTGTGGTCCATTGTGTATTGGTTAGTTCTTGTCAGTAATGGTTCATGTGTTCTTCTATGCAACAACATTTACTTTATTTTTGTGATGTTAACCAGTGCTATAACAAGTCATATGTTGGCCTCTTGTTGATTTCATATCCAATGTCAAGCAGTAGGTTAGCCACAGCATTTTGTGTCAGAAGACAACTACCGTCTTTCACTGCAGAACTAAGGACCTGCAGGCTGCAGCACTATCTTCATGTCAACTGTATCATTTTTGGGTCAAGGAGGCCTCCCCAACTACGTGTTTGATTTGATCTGATAATGTGATTGCTTTTCATCAGGGAGAGGGAACGAGGAGACGGAGTTCCCTGATATTTCATTGTGCCAATGAGGCGAATGTGGCGACTGAGGATGACACTTTGGATGCTGATGCTACTGATGATGAAACAGGCCTTAAGACTGACACTGATGGCACTATTGATGCTGATGGTGATACCGAAGATGAACTAGAGTCTTCGTTGCCTGAGGATGCTGATTGGACGGGGGCTATTTATTTATGTAGGGATTTGTACTGACGCAAGGCTCTTCAAACTCTATTAGGATCCTTAATAATCTACTGTATGGATATACCCTAACAAATTCATAGCCTGTTCGGCTGGACTTATATACCGGCTGAAAAGCTGAAATAGCTGGTTTATTGTGAGAGAAAAATATTGTTTGGTGGCTAATAAATCGACTGATATGCTGAAGCTGTTTGGTAGCTGTTATTGAACACGTGTGAATTCTCTGTTAGGATCAGGCGTGAATACTATTTGCTTGCATCTATGGATTTACATACGACGGATGGATGGCTTCCCCATACCTCTCGGACTGGGATGGCAGGTTGGAGTTTTGAAGGTGACGGATAGAGTTTTGGAGGCTCTTGGTAACTCTATTTAGGCCTGTTTGGATACAGGCTTGTAAAGTTTAAAGTTTAGTACTTGTCACATCGAATATTTGAATACTAATTAGAAGTATTAAATATAGTCTAATTACAAAACCAATTGTATAAGTGGAGGTTAATTCGCGAGACGAATCTATTAAGCCTAATTAGTCCATGATTTGACAATGTGGTGCTACAGTAACCATTTACTAATGATGGATTAATTAGGCTTACTAGATTCGTCTCGCGAATTAGTATAGAGGTTCTACAGTTAGTTTTATAATTAGCTCATGTTTAGTCCTCCTAATTAGCATCCGACCATCCGATGTGACCCCTCCTAAAGTTTAGTACCTCGCATCCAAACACCCCCTTACATGTGACGGGACGATAACATCAATCAGTTCTATTTACATACAACTGGACAGGATGCTTCGTTCCACGCAAACTTCACTAAATGTTTAAAACCCAGTACCAATGTATAACAAGGTAAATGTTTAAAACCCAGTACCAATGTATAACAAGGTAAACAAAAGCTTCGTATGCACGACTCTGTAAACCTCATCGTCTTCCATCGAGAACCATGGAACTGATCGACAACACTCACAGTCTCACACTCACATCGAGGCCAAGGAGACCAGCGGCGGCGGCGTCATCCTGGCCGCGTCCGTCGTCGCCTGCGCGTACAGCGAGTTGTGATGCAGGATCAGCTTCAGGCCCTTGGCGGTGGCCTCGGCGGGCCTTCTCTGCTGCTGCTGCTTCCGAGCGCCGTGCTGGTGGTGGTGGCTGTTGTAAGTCCGTCGTCGATGCGCTGCGCTGAAGGGGTGGCAGGCGGGATTGGCACGACCGGGAGCATTTCAGATGAGCTCTGGACATGGACCCACCAGCTCTCGGTCGCCATGCACTCCTCGATCCATTAGAGTACAGAGGTCACCTTTGTGACCGTCTGAACAGGCCCTCCTGCTGCCACTGCGGGAACACTAAATTTGCCGAGTGCCACAGGCACTCGGCGAAGATCCAAAAACACTCGGCAAAGGCTTTGACGGCATAGGGTAAACGGCAAATATTGTATCTCGTGCACTCGGCAAACATTTTGCCGACGGTCAAAACACACTCGGCGAAAAAAACACACTCGACGACAACGGCTTTGACGGCGTCGAGGCTAACGGCAACTTTGCCGAGTGCCAGACGGCAGACACTCGGCAAACTCGAAACTTTGCCGAGTGCCAGCACACAGCAACTATCGGCTGTTTGCCGAGTGCCAGCACTTGCACTTCATGGTCAACACATACAGCATGATAGAGTGCCACTCTTCATGGTTCAAGGTCTTGCGAGTTGCACCACTTGCACTTCCGAGTTGCCCTCGAAAAATGCTAAGGCTCAATTCATCTTCGCTGGCATTGTAGCGAGGAGGTAAATTATGCACGCTAGGAAGGTTGTCAGCGTAGTATTTTGATGTGAAGTTTGACACCTCCTCCAGAATGTATGCCTCTGCAATGGATGCTTCAATTTTGCACTTATTCTTACATTTAGTTCGAAGAACCTTTTGACATCTCTCAATTGAATAGCACCAACGACCTTGCACAGGCCCCCCCATTCGTGCTTCATACGGGAGGTGTAGAATCATATGCTGCATTGGATTGAAGAAGCCTGGTGGAAAGATCTTCTCCAACTTACAGAGCAACATAGGCGCCATTGTTTCCATTTCTGCAACCACGGTATGAGATAACTCCTTCGCACAAAGCTGGCGGAAGAAATTGCTCAACTCCACTAGCACCTGCCACACATGCTCAGGGACATAGCCTCGAACCATCATCGGAAGTAGGCGCTCAAGCCATATATGGTAATCATGACTCTTGAGCCCGTTGATTCGCATAGTTGCTAAATTCACTCCCCTCTTCAAATTCGTTGCATAGCCATCAGGGAACATTAACGTTTGGAACCATTCTAGTACCTCCCTCCTTTGGGCCCTCATCAGAACGAAATCGGCCTTAGGCTTCCTCCACGACTTGCCAGCTCTTGGAGGCGCCATGTTTAGCTTTGGTCTGTTGCACAACCTCGCTTGATCCACTCTAGCCTTAACGTTATCCTTTATCTTGTCAGGAATATCCATGATTGTACCAAAAATTGCCTTGGCGATATTCTTTTCTGTGTGCATTACATCAATGTTATGTGGAACAAGAAGGTCATCAAAATAGGGGAGTTCCACAAGCACGACTTCTGCGTCCAAGCATGTTGCTCGCCATATCCCAAAAAACCACCTTCTTCATTATTGACCTCGAGAGCGTCTAACTGAGCACGAACTGCGGCCCCTGTCATCATCGGCGATGCGGGGTCTGTAACTACGACACCTTTTGTAAAGTTCTTGATGTCTCGTTTGAATGGATGGTCAGGAGGGACAAATTGTCAATGTTTGTCGAACGAAGAATACTTGCCACCTTTCGACAACCAAATGAACTTCAAAGATGCTTTACATACTGGGCATGAGAACTTCCCGTGAACACACCATCCGCAGAAAATCCCATATGCCGGCAAGTCATGCAGGGAGTACCGGTACCAAACATGCATCTTGAAGTTTGTCTTTGTAGCTCGGTCATATGTCCATACCCCTTCCTCCCAAGCACGGAGCAAATCATCAATCAGAGGCTCCATGTACACACTCATATTATTCCCCGAGTGCTCTGGAATTATCAACGACAAGAATATATTATGTCGTTGAAAGAGGACGCCAGGGGGGAGATTCAGGGGGATAACGAAAATGAGCCAACAGGTGTATGGGGCGGCCGCCATTCCATAAGGATTGAACCTATCTATTGCCAACGCAACGCGTACATTACGGGCCTCTAGAGCTTTCGCAGGATAAATCGCATCAAAACTTTTTCAGGCTTCAGCATCGGATGGGTGTACCAGCTTCTCAGGATTATATCGACGTACGTTTTTGTGCCATATCATCTGTTTCGCGGATTCTTCAGTCATGTAAAGCCGTTGGATCCTCGATATGAAAGGAAGATACCGTAGAACCTTCATGGGAATTGCGAGCTGCTTCTTCTGACCATCACCAGAGTCTACCTCCAGAAACCTAGACGATTCGCACTTCACACAGTACTTTGCTTCCGCATACTCTTTCCTAAATAAGATGCATCCCTTCGGGCAAGCATGTATATGCTCGTATGGCATCTTAAGTGCACGAAGGAGTTTCTGTGCCTCATACATGCTCTTTGGCAAGATGTGACCAACCGGGAGCAGGCTTCCAAAAACTGTCAACATAATATCAAACGCGTCTCGACTCAAACTAAACTGAGACTTCACAGCCATTAGGCGTGCAATGGCATCTAGTTGAGAAACATTGGTATGGCCGTGAAGGGGTTGCTGTGCCGCAGACAACATTTCGTAATAAGCCTTTGCGGTAGCCTCTGGCTCCTCCTCCCTATGTGCTTCATCGAAGTGTGCTTCATGATAGTCATTTAACATGTCTCCCACCCCGGCATCATCATCATATTCCTCGATGTGTTGTCTCAAGATCTCCTCTCTCCCACGATCAGATTCACCATGGTAGATCCACCTGGTGTAGTCTGACGTAAATCCGTTCTTCACAAGATGTTTGCCCATGTCTAGCTTGGTTTGCCGACGCATGTTTCCACATTTGCTACACGGACACCAAGTCGATCTAGCTCCTTTGACACTTGAAAACGCCCGTTCCAAGAAAGCATCCGTCTTGTCAATCCATTCATTGGTCAACGTATTCTGACTAGTGCGGCCCAAATACATCCACTGACGATCCTCCATCCTCTAGCATATAAGCGAGTAATACAAATTTCACATTGCATCTACACGTTCCTATATTGTCTATTAGGTGAAGATAGGTCCTAATCCCACCCGAGGATGTGTAGGAGGATTTAGTATCCATGGTCTACTCCGACCCGAGATAGAATTTCGGCAGCACCTCCCCGCTGTTCTCCAAATACACGTCCTTGATGGGAGATTGTGTATCCGGAGAACAACAGGGAGGTGCTGCCGAAACTCTATCTTGGATCGGAATAGACCATGGATACTAAACCCACCTACACATCCTCGGGCTGTCCAAAAAACGTGGACAATTCGAAACAGATACGGTTATAGATATGCAAAGATCTGCATATTTCCAACCGTATCTCTTTCGAACGGGAGACGCCTAACTAGGTTACATGATATACGAACATCATACGGAAAGAGAGGTGTAGGATGCCTCACCTTGCTATACTGCAAAGTGATGACTCGAGGACGGTAGCATAGGCTCTCCTGAAAAAAAGAACATACTACTGTCAAGTTAAAATTTCGACAGCACATCCCTTGCACGGGGAGGTTTCCAGAACCTGCATCAAATAAAACGGCTCAATGGCCGACAATCACATCTACAACAACACAACGACATCATGGCTGACTCCACAACAAGCACTGATACTTAATGCAAACCTCCAAGTGACAACTCAGTTATAAGCTACCCTGGGATTTCATTTTCATGTATGCCACACAAAGATGGTGTATTAGAATAACTCCTTCAGACAATGCAGTTTAAGCATGATAATATTTCAAATACATCATTAGTTGCTGTTAGCACAAGTTAACAGCAAATTTCAGTTTAAGCAAGATAATATTTCAAGCATGATAATATTTCAAATATTCAGGTATTGCAGATAACAAATTTCAGAGCAGCAATCAACTCACCTTAGTGCCGGGGCCGGGGACGCGACGCCGGGGGCCGGGGCGCCACCGGTGGGGCGAGCGGAGCGCGCCGGCGGCCGGGGGCCGCCCGGGGGCGACGCGGGGCCGGCGTTGGGCGGCCGGGGGCGGCGCAAGTCCGGCGGGCGGCGCGTGTGGCGCGTGTGGTTGTGTGGGTGTGTGCGTGTGCGTGAGTTAGGGCGGGGGTGTGGGCCGGATTAATCTCCAGGCTTTGCCGAGTGCTAGATCGCGCGCACTCGGCAAAGGCCTTTTTTAATTTTTTTCGGAGTTTCCAGGCTTTGGCGAGTGCTAGATCGGGGGCACTCGGCAAAGGCCTTTTTATTTTTTTTCGGATTTTCGAACGGGACCGTCGCTGGGAAGTGGACCCGCGGACATGTTTGCCGAGTGTCACACTCGGCAAACCAAAGCTTTGTCGAGTGCCTCATTGCGACACTCGGCAAATAAGTGGTTATATTCCATGTGCAAACCACTGTTTTAGTAATTAAAAGTCTATAAACTTTGCAAAAACCTAGTCAAATTCACTAAGCATTGCATATTTCATTTTTTTAACTAATATTATTCCTTTATTTCATGGATTTATAGCTCATATTGAATTTATATCTATTAAATTCATATACTGGCAATTAATAAATAAAAATTATCAAACGGATCCAAAAAATTCCCAAAATTTGACATGAACCAATCTATGTTGTCTATGGCCTATAAAAAAAATTTGAACTCAATTACAAATTCAAGTATCGATTCGACTCAAAATCTTACCGGATCCTTCCAACTTCTATGAATCCTCTCCGGAGATGCTTCGAATTCTAAGCATCATATGTCAAAAATTGTGCGAAACCTTCTCAATTTTTTACCATAGCCTCCGCATATGAAATCATAGCATCGTGGCAAATCTTGTGATTTTCATACTTTGTTTGTATTTTTGAGAATTAAAAAATCATTCGGCCACACGTTCGTAATCGTGTTTCCTTAACAAAATGTTCGAAATTTCTTTTCATTTCCCCGATGAGACCTCAATTTGGACTCACTAACATGAATATGATTTTTCCACTCATATTATTCCATTATTCCAATCACCTGCAGTTCAAATTTGACTTAAATCAACAAATCACTCTAAATGAAATTAATTCATTAAATATAGCAAACAGGTCAATAAATAGTCCACCTTCTAACATGCAGTGCCAAATGTCATACTTGGGGAGTACAAAAAGTTTGGAGGGCGGAGGAGGGAAAAAATATTTTAGTTTTGCCGAGTGTCGCAAAAAACACTCGGCAAATCTTCATGTTTGCCGAGTGTCCCAAAAAACACTCGGCAAACATTAAGTATTTGCCGAGTGTCGCGTGTAACACTCGGTAACTCTTCGTCTTTGCCGAGTGTCGATGGGGGACACTCAGCAAACCACTAACGTCCGCCACACGCCCCTAACGGACGCCGCACGTGCTGGTCACGTGCTTAAAGGTTGCCGAGTGCCTGCTGTTTGCCGAGTGTCTTATGCGAGTTTGCCGAGTATTTTCTTTTTAACACTCGGCAAATAGTATTCTCGCCGAGTGTAAATTTTTTTCGCCGAGTGTAAATAATGCACTCGGCGAACATTTAGTGTTTCCCGTAGTGTGCTTCATGGAATCTAGCTCTTTGATGGGCAGAATAAAAGCTGTTCAGACTCAACTAATTCAGCGATTACAGGTGCACAAGTAAACAGGGGACACATTGCAGACAAGATGCAGGTTGAGCAGACTCAAATGGGAGAAACAGTGCACTCAGCACAAGCAAAATGGATCGAATCAATTATTGCAATGGAACAAAAAAACTAGCATTCAAAAGTCTAGAGGCATGAAGTACCAGTTAAAAGCTGAACACAAGCCTTCAGTCGACACCATTGTAGCACATGACGAATATTGCGACGGATTGTATTGAGTCAACGCAGGTACTATTTAGCGCTATATGGCACAGAAGTGCACAACATAACAGTATACGCAATAATCATGTCTGAATGCAGGTACTGGTCAGGGTTATATAGCACAAGTGCACAACATAATAGTATACACAAGAATCATGCATTCAGACACAAACAACAATTTGAGTATATTCTAATCATAGGGTTAACAAGCTTATAACAACATTTTAGGACCATGTAGTAATGATGTTTTCAAACATTTGGTGAGTGACAACATAATAGAATGACAGTTCAAACATATTATATTTGCTCCTAACTTACCAATCCTTGGTATGAACAGGTGAGTTCCTTTTATGCCTTTTAACAGCATAATAGACTTTATCCAGGATTTCATCCATTGTCCAGCCCTACTTGATTCTTGCTTATGGAGCTGTTCAGCATAAATATTTGCTCATGTCAGATGCCTCAGTAGAAGGAAAAGATATTAAAATGAAAATACTATTATAATATTTACAACAACTTACTGCAGGTGAAATTGCGTGGTGAAAACCTAGTACCGACTTTAGACCCACCCAAGTTCTTCATCATGGTAGTTACTACCAATATCGAATAGATACTCGTCATTCTGTGTTTTGTCAGCTCACCAGCATACTCACATATGAAATGCCTGAAGATATAGAACTGAGGGATCTTACGCCCCAACCTGTCCTACAAATCTTGAATATTTCTAGTGAAATTTTGTCACCATGCTGACAATCTGTGATCTGCATCAGGCATGACAATCTCAATAGCTCTCGCCATCACCACATCCCTATTAGTGGTTAAGGGTTTTGGATGCTTCTGGTGCATCGCCTCTAGTAAAGCCTCAAGTAGCCAGACATATGACAAGATAGTTTCATCCGATAATATACCGCAGCAAAGACAATTGTACTTCGATGATGGTTGACTCCTATAAAAGGGACAAACGGAAGATTGTACTAGTTCACGCGATAAGTGCTGTTGAATACAATTACATCTCCAAAAACACCATAGTCTATTTGCGACTGTGCATCCGACCAAAATAGGTTCTTCAACCTGCCTTGTGCATCCACACTATATGTGAAAAAGAGCTCTGGATCTTTCTCTTGCATATGACGCATATGATTCAACACAAATTTTGGGTCGCTTTCTTCAACCTTTCCCTTCTTGTACCTTGAAAAGAAATTGTACAAGTCCTGCGAAAAAAATCTAGTCTCTCCTGGACCACCGTGGCTCATCTCCATTACATCCATGATCTGAAATGGACGCAGCCCACCTAGCCCCAGATCGATTGCCTCCGCTTTCTGAGGATCATTAAGCCCTCGATGAGACTGCAAAACAAAAACATGCTCTGGTTTTGCAAGGGCATGTGTATGGACATCCACAAAGTACTTCACATACCAGATGCCATTACTTTCACTCCACTCCACATCAAGCCTAGCCGTGCATCCACAATGGGTGAGGGCACGCAGCTGTCTTTTTTGATCCATCCTTTCAAAGTACTTAACCGATCTATATCCTTCATAGGAGCACATGAATCTTCTCCATATCACCTCTTTGGTGCCTGTCTTATACCTAACTCTGTCCTTACTGATACCGAACCCTTTATGGTATGCATAATCATTATAAAACTCATAGAAATCTTCCTTCCTCATAAAAGTATGATCTACAACACTCTTATATTCCTTAATTTCCTCCAGGCTAATGTACCCTTCTACCTCCATTACGGTAACCTGCAAGAAAAAAAATAAATATATCACAACCATTTCAAAGAATACCTTTGTATCAACATAGGATGGTACTAAATTTCTTCATCCCAACCTAACTAACAAAGCTTACCACATCTGTAATTGCCTAACTTCTATTAGCACAGTAATCACACTTGGCAAATGTTTCTTTTTGGTCCAATCTACATCACTAGTAGGACACTAATCACCCAATAATTGTAGATTGTCATGTAAACAGGGCAAGGGTGTTATGCTCCTATCCTAAATTCATGTTGCCATGTTTACGGCGAATAAAATCACTACGAAAAGAATAGAAATAATCCAAAAGCCTTCTCGAGAAGTTACAAATTCAAGACCTACAATTAAATTTCACTTCGTTATGTTTTTTTCCTAACTCGGATCAAAATATAATTTACAAACCATTCTACAAGACACAAAATATGTGCATCTAATTCACTTATGATCAACAGAAGTATCCGGTAACTGGTAAATTCTGATAATATAGGAGCTCTGCTGATTAGAGGAACTAGATCAAAAATCTTGGTATTATTTATTAATACTAATATATTATCACACCATCCATTAAAAGAAACTTCTAGAAATGGATCACCTTGGAAAACTCCTCGACGGAGACTTGAAGTTTACTCTTTATGCGCTTCTTGACTTTTGCTAAAGTCTCACCTTCACGAACAAATAGAAAAAAAGGGCCACAACGGGGATGAGGAGGCGGCGACGGCGGCCTGCAAATGGGAGGTGGCGGATGGTAACGGCGACAGCGTGGATGACGCGGCGCGGATGCGACATAGGGAGTGGCGGCCGACCACGGCCACAACGGGGATGAGGAGGCGGCGGTGGCAGCCTGTAAAAGGAGAAGGAGGCGGCAGTGGCATCCTGGAAATGGAGGAGGAGGCTGCGGCGGCAAACTGGAAACAAAGGATGATGAGGCGGTGGTGGCATCCTGGAAAGGGAGGAGGAGGCGGTGGCGGACTAGGAAGGGAGGAGGAGGAGGAGGCGGTGGCGGACTAGGAAGGGAGGAGGAGGAGAAGGTGGCAGCGCCGGTGGTCTGGAAAGGGAGGAGGAGCCGGCGGTGGCATCCTGGAGAAGCTAGAGGTGGCGGACTAGAAAGGGAGGAGGAGTCGGCGGCGGTGGCCTGGAAAAGCTGGAGGTGGCGGTGGCGGCAGCCGAGCGCTGGGAGATCAACGAGCGCCACGGTGTGCGGGCGGTGGCAGTGGCCGAGCGTTGCCAGATCGACGGGTGCCACGTGTGGGCGGTGGTGGCAGCCGAGCGGGAAAATGTCGTGCGGAAAAAAAATCACCGAATAATATATGTTGTGCTAATTATAATTTTACCCATACCAAAAAACAATCTATACTCTATACTACCATCTGGTAGTATTGTGCACCGTAAAAGAGCTCTTTTTTAGTTGATAATGAATCTAACAATTTAAATATTTCATCTAAGTGACCAGTGGGAGTTGATAAATGGATGGGGATGGAAACCCAAACCCTCTCAGTGGAGTTTCATTTTGGATTCAAAGACCTTAGTAACTCTATAAACCAAGTTTCATCATGATGAAGCCTAACTTTTGTCTTTCCTAAAAAATGTCATGCCATTTCATCATTTTTGCCTACATGGCATGCCATTTAATGAAAATGAAACACATATGGAACTTGCATTGAGAATGTTATTGCAAAGATTAGATCCCGTTAATAAAAGTTCTACCAGATGTTGACATATACATAAGCCACCAAAGCGATGAGCAAAGTCAAATAAAAATATATTCTGATGACATTAAACATTTTTGACATTTTTGACTAGGATAGGGGCGTTGATACATATAGGCTTGTTCTTTAGGCTTCAAACCAAACTGACTCCTCATCACTTCGGCAATCTTTGCAGCCTAATCTTCACTGCTCTGCCCATTCCCATGCTGTGAGTATGGAGAAGCTGGAGGCACAAAACCATCTATAGGTTGTGGTTGGCAAGCATCAAATACTCTGTGTCCATTGGACGTCAAATCTGGCTGTCTTGGCGGCATCGGTTGCGGGTTGGCAGTTCTTATAGGGATTGAACCTGACACCTACCTCGGTTGGCCATCAAATGGGCCGATCGTCGGCTATCCGAAAGATGAGTCACCTCCGTAACCAGACGTGTTAGCCGTATACCTTCTTCAGGAATACTTGCTGATATAATGATCCACAACCTACTGAATCGTCTTCTGAATCTCATTTGCCAACACCCCAGTTGGGCTGACCAAAGCATTGTTGACCATTGAGGTGATCTTAGACTGGAGCTCATTGTCATCTTGTTCAATCTCCACATTCTCCTCTCCAGGTGGTGGCATTGGCACTGGGAGAGGATGCTTCTTGTGAGCCTTGTTGCGGTTCAAACTGAACAATTGCAAACATGCTGCCACATACAGATCCCTGGCGTCTTCGACTTCTTTCCTTTGTTGCTCATCAAGCTTGTCCAGGGTGATGTCAGCAGCAATGAATTCCTTAGTAGCCTTGGGATCACCTTGATTGTCACCAGGTTCGCGGGCCATCTGGTCGAAGTTGAGGCAACGACAAGTACTAATGACATTTGTTGATTTTTGTTCCCACCAGGCGTGCCAAGAGCGTGTTGACGCAAAATCTAGGCTTCAGGCTTCTGCGTTGAACAACATGGAGGACCTAGGAGATCTGCTTAACTCCAATGCAAGCTCCAAATCAGCTCGCAAGTGGTGCAAGGTGTGCCAGTCAATTTGACCTGAAAATTGACAAGGTAAACATTAAATTCCTGAGTCAATCGGCGGAGAAGCCTTTTCGAACTCATGGGCAGGCGTTCTTGAAATAAATACCACAACAAATAAGTATTCAATGTAATCATGCAGTGTAAATAAATAAAGCATTAATGGCATGTGCCATCGGCTATATGAACTGATGGTCTAAGATGAAGCATTGTAGAACAACAACCACAAAAGGAGCTCCTGCTAACCATGCGTGCATCAGATAGACTAACAGATCTAGTCAATGTCTTGATAAGTGTAATTGAACTTAGACAAGGTAACACAAATGAGAGGGTATTGACATCAATCTACTAATATAAGAGATTAGAACACAGCAAACAAGGACCTCTTGCATACCTCTTACAAGCTGATTAAGCTAACGGATCTAATCAATGTCATGACAAGTGTATTGAACTTAGACAAGGTAACATGAATGAGAGGACATTAACTTCGGCCCATTAACTTAACAGATAGGCTTGCAACAACAAGGCCTCGTATGCGTGCCTATCAGCTCAATGACATCATTGTGCTTCTGTGAGATATGGATGATACCCAGTCGATGCATCGGCTCTCAATAGTAGTGTTCTGACGTTAAGGATCCGACGGCTAGCAATACAAGGGGCAGGAGTAAAGATCTATTGGACCTAGCATACGTAAAACAATAAAAGCATGCGAGATCCAGCCAGCCGATACGATCAGATAATTGGTTGTAACGCCCGTAAAAATCTACCAATTAAATCACTCGTTAAAAATGCATTCCAAAATTTTTCCGACCGCTGAGCTCCGTCAAATCTTTTCCCTTCCGTCGGACCCGCCGTCCCGGCCCCAGCTCGTCAACCCTCTTTTTCCGTCCCCATAAATTTCGCCGCGTGCCCGTCCAATCCATCACGCACGCCGGTCAAGTCCCGAATCTTTCGCCACCTTTTTTCCCTTTTTCTTCTTCTTTCTTCCTCCCTTTCTCTTTCTCCTTTTACTTCATTTTTTTTCCTTCTTCCTCTTCTTCTCCCTCCACCTTCCTTCTTTCTCTCTCTCTCCTCCTTTTTCCCTCTCAGGCGCTGGCCCTCTTTTCCTGGCGCCGCCCGGGCGCTGCCCCTCCTCTGCGCGCGCACAGCACCCGCACGCGCGTGGGGCCCGCGCCACGCCGCCCACGCCGTACCGCCCACGCCGCGCTCGCCCGCGCCGTGCCGCCTACCCCGCCCGTGCTCGCCTGCGCCGCGCCGCGCCCCTCTGCCCGCTAGGCCGCGCGTGCCGCGCTGAGCGCCGCCGGCCGCGCCGGGTCGCCCGCCGGCCGCCGCACTCCACCCTCCGGCGCGCCTCCCCGCGCAAGTCGCCGCCCTGTGCACCCTCGGCCACCGCACCCCCCACCACACCAACCACGCGCACATGCACTCCGGCACGCCACCAGGACGAGTTCGGCCACCGTCCCATCGCCGGCCCCGCCGCCTCGGGCGCCGACGCCCTCCCCGCCGCCTATAAAAGGGGAGGCCGAGCCTTGCCACCTCCCCCACGCCACCAACGCAATCCCCAAGCCGCCGGCCTCCTCCTTCCGCCTCCTCGGCACCGACCGCCGCCGCCACCCGAGTTCCCGCCGCCGCCACCCGAATCTCCGCCGCCGCCCCTTGGGTACAGCCCCTCCAATCGCCCAAGGTAAGGGGTCAAATGGACACCCTTACCCCCCCCTCTACCTCTCCCCGCTCGGCCTTGCCACCGGTAGGCCAAGCCGGCCGGGCTGCCACCGACCGTGCGCCCCCCCCCCCCCCTCCTCTGTTCTGGAACAGAGGGAAGAAGAAGGAGGGAGAAGGGTGGATTTCCGATCTACCCCTCTGTTTCCCTATAATTGCGATCTAGCCCCTCCACCTCTCTTCAAGGACTTTCACAACTCAGCCCTTCCACCTTTTAAAGTAATTGCAATTAGGCCCTCGGTTCTTGCAATCCAGTCCTAGGCCTTGTTTAAAAGCCCTTAATCTCCCTTTAAACCGTCATTTCATGCGCCAAATTTCCTCCAATCAATCCCAAATTTGACCACGGCCTCCTCTCATATATTCCCGCCGAGGCATATCAAAATTTCATGAAAATACCCCTCCTACCTATTTTCCGTTCATACTTCCTGTTCGGAGCTCAACGGGTAAAATCTTTTTTCCTTTTTATTTATTGTGTGCTCGTTTGTGTGTGTCGTAGATCGCGGAGTACCCGAGGAGGAGCGCGAGGAGGAGTTCGACCGCGAGCCCGAGCCCGAGGACCAGTACCGCGAGCAGGAGCTCCCGGAAGGCTTTGAGAACGGCAAGTCCAATCTCACCCTTTGATACATATTTAATACCCAGTTTTTCAGACACAACCTATTGGCCTGTTTTATAAAATGCATATTGTTTTATAGCAAGACATGGTTGGATAGCCACCCCTTGATTGTTATGATTATTCCTTGTTGTCCCGTATTTATCTCTAAATATGAGTTGCTCTGTTTAGATGATAAATACTGCTAGAATGCTTAGAAACTCATTATCCAAATTCAATCATGACTCCACCTGTTCATTCGGAAAATAAATGTGTGAGTATGTTCAACTGAGGAGTTGGGTTTTCGGGTGTAAAGAGAGGTGGTGGATGAGATGGATGGGCGTTTCTTGTGTGGAATGCCGGATTGTTAAGCTCGTACCTTAGTGGTTGAGCAGAGTTGGGAGATATCCATCTTGTCATGGCTAAGGACCGAGTTGATGTGTCATCCTGCCTAATTCCATTATCGTGCAACCACTCAACCGTTGTATGGGCAACGGCTTAGCATAAACCCCACTAGCTAAACTGCTAGGCTTCAGGTGTGCTGGTGAGCAACGGGAGCCCTTGGAAAAGGACTAAGCTCTTGGTGACTTAGGTCCCGGTTTCGGCCCCGTGGATGGGTTGCTAACCCCTTGGGTGCTTCCGTGTTGACTAGTCAGTGTTGGCTAAGGTGGGTAATGGCTTTGTTAGGATCCGTACCATCACTAAGGTGATCGTGATACGGTACCCTACTTGTGGGAAAAGTGTACAACCTCTGCAGAGTTAAAACCTATCCAGGTAGCCGTGTCCACGGCATTGGACGAGTTAGGGCTCAGTCACACAACTAGCTTTTGGGGGATGACTGGTATTTACGGTGTGTGTGTGTGTATGGGATTTTGGAAGTGTCCGGCAGTTGTGCCGTGCGCTATGGCGGACGGGGAGTCCGGTAGCGATAAAACTTGGATCCTTTGTGTAGGATCAACCCCACTTGATATATCGTTTATTACGAAACCGTTTTATGAAAATTCTTTAAAATGAAACCCTGCATGTGTCAAAAATCTAGCTTTATTGCAAATAAACCTTAACTCTATCCTTGTTGAATCATATGCATATGCTTGTTGTATTTCCCCTCCGTGGATGGGGTTGGACTTGCTGAGTACTTTTGTACTCACCCTTGTGTTGTTGCTTCAGAGGAGGATCCGGACTTCGTCGCCGAGGACTTCGAGTAGGAGGTTGCGTCTGCACCCAACGCTGCCTGCGGTGTTGGCCCTTTTGCAGGATGCTTCCGCTGACGCATAGTTCCGATTGCAGCCCGGAGTCCGACTGGACTGCAACTTGGATTTGTATTGTTATCGCTTTAGTCTTGCTTTGGGTGTGGCTTGCCCGCCCGCTCCTTCGGGAGTTGTACGGTTTCTGAACTATCTGTTGAATAAATGTGTTATCAGCCTCCTGGGACTGATAATTGGATCACATTTAGTCTCTACTTATGTGGGGACGCTTCAGGTGGTATCAGAGGCGTTGTTGGCCGTAGGACGTAACCATTAGGACTGGAAAAGCCTTTTTGACCAAATTAAATGATTTACAAAAAAAATTCTTGCTACCTCTGCTCATTTGCAAAATTGATTTACACCCCGATTCTTTCCAGATGGCCGAAGAAGGTTGGATCAACAGCCATTGCCTGGAGGAGCCTGGTTTTCCCAGGTTGCTATTCGCCTGCATGGACCGCCTCGGGATTTACGAGCGTCCGGAGTACTCTAGCCGGGAGTATGAAGACCGTGGGACTCTCCGGTGCGAGATGACCATCTTTGTGGGTAGGAGCAGCCGCTTCCCCGACATTCAGCCTTGGAATGTGTCTGCCACTGGTTTCCGGCAGAAAGACACTTACCAGGCGGCAGCTCGGAAAGCCCTGCGCTACCTGTGCCAAATTTATGAGAGGCACATCGGACGCACACTGATGAGGTTCTACCCGCCTGTCAAGAAGAATCGCCCGGTTTGGCTGGCCCGGGTGAGGACTTTGGAAGGACGTGGACAGCGCGAGGATGACCCCACCGTGCTCCATATGGCTGCCTATCTCCTCACTTTGGATGAACTCTGCGATGAGCAGGCCGCCCATCTGAAGCAGCAGATCCGCAGAGCCGAGGACGCCGAGGTCATGGTGAGGAGGCTCCAGGTGAGATTGGCAGCAGCTGAAGCCCGAGCCGCGGCCGCCCAAAGCAATGAGGCCCTCGCCATCGAGGCCCTCAAAGAGGCCGAGGACCGGCACGCGCGGGCAATGAAGGAAGTCCACCACTCGAACCGCACGAGAAGGAAAATGCGGGTCGTGGAGGACGACGAGGCCCCAGTATTGGATGGGGTCCCTGTTGCCCAGGGGTCCGAAAAGCGGAAGAGCCCCGATGCCCCACCAGCACCACCGCCTTCGGAAAGGGACTCTGAGGTGGCCAATGGAGAAGCCTCGGAACCCCCTCCCGCAGGTGGGACCCTAAGAGACGAGGTGCTGGCCCTCCTTATTCCGCCAGAAGACCACTCCGCGCAGTGTGCAGATTCGTCCCGCGAGTAGAGTGCCCCACCTAGAGTTGTACTCCAGAAGCTGTCCCGAGTCTGGATTTGTACCCCCAGTTGTGTTGTTGTACCGGTCGTGTAGCGCGTGTTTTGGCCCTACTCCAAGTGTTGTAACCGCCCCGGCAAAATAATAAAATCATTTGTGCTTGTTGTTTGTTAGTCTGTGTGCTTGTCGACAGGAGGTGGATTCTGTCTCTTCGAAAATTCGAATTAATTAACTAAACATCACCTTAATATCCAAATCCAAGTCTCATGAAAGTTCACTCAATCTGCAGATGCCTCTCAAGCGTGCCACCAGGACCTCCCCGAGTCAAGCACGTGCCACTCCTAGTGCAGAAAGACAGCTGGAAAGGCAGGGACCCCCACCAGTAGTGCACCATGAGGAGCAAGAGGTGAATCAGCCCGAGGGCGGGGGGAGAGTCAAGTGGGAGCACAGGAGCCACCGCCCCCACCGGTAATTGATTTGGTACAAGTCATGAACAACCAGACCCTTCTGCTGGAAGCTTTGGCCAATGCCATCACTTGCCAAAGGCCCCGCGGACAGGGCATGAATGAGAAACTGACGGACTTCCTCCGGACCAAGCCACCCACTTTTGGCGGGTCCATCAACCCCCTGGATGCAGATGACTGGCTGCGGGTCATCCAGAGGAAGCTGGAGCCATTCGGCTGTGAGAGCAGGGACAAGGTTCTCCTGCTCATCAGCTTACTGGGACTGCTTTAGCTTGGTGGGAGAACTACTGCACTGCCGCCCAGGATGACTCCACTATCACCTGGGATGAGTTCGTGACAGAGTTCCGCCGCTATCACATCCCTGCGGCTACCATGAAGCGCAAGGCGGATGAATTCCGTGAACTGCGCCAAGGCAACAAGTCCGTGGAAGAGTACACCTATCAGTTCATGGAGTTGGCCCGCTATGCTCCAGAAGAAGTAGACAAGGATGAGAAGAAGCAAGACATGTTCAAGAAGGGTTTGAGCGCAGAACTGAGGATCCTACTTACTCCTCAGATCTACCCTGACTTCAACACTCTGATGAACATGGCCATCCTGACTGAGAGGGCCAAGGCAGATGAAAGGAGGGACAACAAGCGCCGGTTCCTGGACAACAAGGCCCACCAGCAGGACAGGTTCTAGAAACCAAGGAGCTTTGGTCACCCCATGCCCAGGTCCCAAGCTCCCATGCAGTACCGGACCTAGTCTCAAGCCTCCGGTTCCCATCAGACTAATGCCCCATTCAGAAGCCAGAACCCTATCAAGGCCCCACAGAACAGCGCCAGTCAAGTCACCAACAACGGCAGGGCATGCTTCAACTGCCGTGAGCCAGGGCATTTCATTGCCAACTGCCCCTATGCCAACAAGCCAGCTGCATCAGCCTTCTCCAACGCAGTGACTGGGCCAAGGGCAGCAGTGTCAGGAGCCAACCGTGTTCCCGTCCGCAGCAACAACCCCGGCAACAACAACAACAGCCAGCAGATGAGGCAGCCCCAGCAGTCGTTTGGACGAGCCCGCGTCAACCACATCAGCGCGCAGGAGGCTCAGGAAGCTCAGGGCGTTGTACTCGGTGAGTTTCTAGTCAGCTCAGTTTTGGCAACAATACTCTTCGATTCTGGAGCATCACATTCATTTATATCATCAAGCTTTGTGGATAAGCACCACATACCTACAGTACTACTAAAGGTACCCCTAATAACCCGGATGCCTGGAGCCGACATCCAGTGTCGACTAGGTTGTTCCCGGGTGAGGATCAATTTAAGTGGGGTAGAATTCCTAGCAGATTTGGTAGTACTTGAGTCTAAGGGGATATATGTGATCCTTGGAATGGATTGGCTAAGCCTACATGATGGACACATAGGATGTGCTGATAAGGTAGTGCGCCTAATTAACCTGGATGGTGTGCAAGTGACCTGTCACACCCGGGGAAGTGGGCCCGACCCAATGGTTTTTAGCATGGAAGCCAAGGCCATAGAAGGAGTCCCGGTAGTGAGTGAATACCCAGATGTCTTTCCTGAGGAACTACCTGGAATGCCCCCGGACAGGGATATAGAGTTTGTGATCGACCTTATCCCTGGAACCTCCCCTATAGCCAAGAGGCCCTATAGAATGGCAGCATCTGAGTTAGCAGAGCTGAAGAAACAGTTAGGTGAACTGCAACAGAGTGGCTTTATCAGACCTAGCTCATCCTCGTGGGGAGCCCCAGTACTCTTTGTCAAGAAGAAAGACGGAAGCATGAGGATGTGCGTGGATTATCGCGCACTAAATGAGGTCACCATCAAGAATAAATACCCTCTTCCCAGAATAGATGACCTATTTGACCAGTTGAAAGGAGCCAAGTATTTCTCCAAAATAGATTTGAGATCAGGGTACCACCAGCTCAAGATCAAGGAAAGTGATATCCCGAAGACAGCTTTTGTTACCCGATATGGCCAATTTGAATTCACAGTGATGTCCTTTGGACTGACCAATGCTCCTGCTTATTTCATGAATCTCATGAACAAGGTGTTTATGGAGGAGTTAGACAAGTTTGTCGTGGTCTTTATTGACGACATACTTATTTACTCCAAGAGTGTCCAAGAGCATGAGCAACATCTACGAGTAGTGCTGGAGAAATTGAGAGCCCACCGACTTTATGCTAAGTTCAGTAAATGTGAATTTTGGCTAGAGAAGGTGGCATTTCTTGGTCACATTTTGACCGCAGAAGGAGTAGCAGTCGACCCCGAGAAAGTTGAAGCCGTCTCCAACTGGCAGCAACCCACCAATGTTAGTGAAATCAGGAGTTTTCTTGGTTTAGCTGGGTATTATCGGAGGTTTATTGAAGGATTCTCCAAGATAGCCCGACCCATGACAGAGCTGCTTAGGAAGGACAAGAAATTTAATTGGACTGAGTCATGTGAGAGGAGTTTTCAGGAACTGAAAAGAAGATTGACGACCGCCCCAGTGTTAACCCTACCGGATATCCAGCGGGACTTCATCATTTATTGTGATGCCTCCTGACAAGGGTTAGGGTGTGTCCTAATGCAGGATGGGAAGGTAGTAGCATATGCCTCCCGCCAACTTAAGCCCCATGAACAAAATTAACCCACGATTTGGAATTTGCAGCCGTAGTGCATGCTCTCAAGATCTGGAGGCACTACTTAATCGGGAACAAGTGTGAGATCTACACGGACCACAAGAGCCTAAAATATATCTTCACCCAACCAGATCTGAATTTAAGGCAAAGAAGATGGTTAGAGTTGGTCGAGGATTATAATCTGGAAATTCACTACCACCCCGGTAAGGCCAATGTGGTAGCGGATGCGCTAAGCAGGAAATCCTATGGGCAGATCGGACCTAAGGACCCCCACCTACAAGAAGAAATGGCCCGATTAAATGTACATATCATTCCTCAGAATACCAGCCGCAAGCTAAGTGTTCAGCCCACCCTGGAAGAAAGGATCCGAGAGGCCCAAGGCTTGGACCCGGACCTGGTGAGGATTCGTAGGCAGACCGGAGAAAATAAAGCCCCAGACTTCAGAGTGGATGAAAAGGGAACCTTGTGGTACAAGGATAGGATTTGTGTGCCCAAGGAAGGTGAATTCCGGCAAACCATCATGGATGAGGCCCATAACTCAGCATATTTCATCCACCCGGGATCCACCAAGATGTACATGGACTTAAAGCAAAAATACTGGTGGAGTGGGATGAAAGCGGACATAGCCCAGTTCGTCGCTCATTGCGATATTTGCCAAAGAGTTAAGGTCGAGCATCAGAAGCCAGCCGGTTTACTGCAACCACTACCCATTCCAGTTTGGAAATGGGACGAGATTGGTATGGATTTTGTAGTGGGATTGCCCAAGACTCAAAAAGGGAATGACTCCATATGGGTGATAGTGGACCGACTCACTAAAGTTGCCCACTACTTACCCGTACGGACCACCTATGGTGGAGAAAAGCTAGCTCGACTCTATGTGGACAACATAGTGAAGCTGCATGGGGTGCCTAGCAGAATTGTTTCGGACAGAGGGACCCAATTTACCTCTAGATTCTGGAAGAGTCTGCATAAGGCTATGGGCACCAAACTGGATTTTAGCTCAGCTTATCACCCCGAGACCGATGGCCAAACAGAGAGAGTAAATCAGATCATGGAAGACATGTTGAGGGCGTGTGTCCTTACTTATGGCAAGGACTGGGAACAGAGTCTACCATATGCAGAGTTCTCATATAACAACAGTTACCAAGCCAGCTTAGGCATGTCACCGTTTGAGGCTCTCTATGGGAGAAAGTGCAGGACCCCGCTGATGTGGTCAGAAGTAGGAGAGCGCACCCTAGTGGGACCCACCTTTATTAAAGAAGCAGAAGAACGAGTGGCTGAAATACGAGAGAAGTTGAAAGCAGCACAGTCTAGACAGAAAAGCTACTCAGATAAAAGAAGACGAGAGTTGATTTTCAGTGAGGGGGACTTCGTGTACCTTAAGGTCTCTCCGATTCGAGGTACCCGAAGGTTCCAAGTGCAAGGAAAGTTAGCCCCTCGGTATATTGGACTATACCAGGTGTTAAAAAGAGTGGGAGCTGTAGCCTACCGTATTCAGCTACCCGAAGAAATGTCGGATATCCACCCGGTATTTCATGTGTCCCAGCTAAGAAAATGCCTGAGAGTGCCAGAGGAGCAAATACCGGTGGAAACCATAGATTTGCAGAAGGATCTGCGATATCAGGAGGTACCCGTCAAGATTCTGGACACCGTCACCAGAAAGACAAGGAATTCAATAGTGCGGATTTGCAGAGTCCAATGGAGTAGGAATGGTGAAGAAGAAGCCACTTGGGAACGCGAGGATGGGTTAAAGAAGGAGTTTCCCCATCTGTTCAGGACTCAGCCGAATCTCGAGGACGAGATTCAATTTAAGTGGGGTAGGTTTGTAACGCCCGTAAAAATCTACCAATTAAATCACTCGTTAAAAATGCATTCCAAAATTTTTCCAACCGCTGAGCTCCGTCAAATCTTTTCCCTTCCGTCGGACCCGTCGTCCCGGCCCCGACTCGTCAACCCTCTTTTTCCGTCCCCGTAAATTTCGCCGCGTGCCCGTCCAATCCATCACGCACGCCGGTCAAGTCCCGAATCTTTCGCCACCTTTTTCCCCTTTTTCTTCTTCTTTCTTCCTCCCTTTCTCTTTCTCCTTTTACTTCATTTTTTTTCCTTCTTCCTCTTATTCTCCCTCCACCTTCCTTCTTTCTCTCTCTCTCCTCCTTTTTCCCTCTCAGGCGCCGGCCCTCTTTTCCTGGCACCGCCCGGGCGCTGCCCCTCCTCTGCGCGCGCACAGCACCCGCACGCGCGCGGGGCCCGCGCCATGCTGCCCGCGCCGCGCTCGCCCGCGCCGTGCCGCCTACCCCGCCCGTGCTCGCCCGCGCCGCGCTGCGCCCCTCTGCCCGCCGGGCCGCGCATGCCGCGCTGAGCGCCGCCGGCCGCGCCGGGTCGCCCGCCAGCCGCCGCACTCCACCCTCCGGCGCGCCTTCCCGCGCAAGTCGCCGCCCTGTGCACCCTCGGCCACCGCACCCCCCACCATGCCAACCACGCGCACATCCACTCCGGCACGCCACCAGGACGAGTTCGGCCGCCGTCCCATCGCCGGCCCCGCCGCCTCGGGCGCCGACGCCCTCTCCGCCGCCTATAAAAGGGGAGGCCGAGCCTTGCCACCTCCCCCACGCCACCAACGCAATCCCCAAGCCGCCGGCCTCCTCCTTCCGCCTCCTCGGCACCGACCGCCGCCGCCACCCGAGTTCCCGCCGCCGCCACCCGAATCTCCGCCGCCGCCCCTTGGGTACAGCCCCTCCAATCGCCCAAGGTAAGGGGTCAAATGGACACCCTTACCCCCCCTCTACCTCTCCCCGCTCGGCCTTGCCACCGGTAGGCCAAGCCGGCCGGGCTGCCACCGACCGTGCGCCCCCCCCTCCTCTGTTCTGGAACAGAGGGAAGAAGAAGGAGGGAGAAGGGTGGATTTCCGATCTACCCCTCTGTTTCCCTATAATTGCGATCTAGCCCCTCCACCTCTCTTCAAGGACTTTCACAACTCAGCCCTTCCACCTTTTAAAGTAATTGCAATTAGGCCCTCGGTTCTTGCAATCCAGTCCTAGGCCTTGTTTAAAAGCCCTTAATCTCCCTTTAAACCGTCATTTCATGCGCCAAATTTCCTCCAATCAATCCCAAATTTGACCACGGCCTCCTCTCATATATTCCCGCCGAGGCATATCAAAATTTCATGAAAATACCCCTCCTACCTATTTTCCGTTCATACTTCCTGTTCGGAGCTCAACGAGTAAAATCTTTTTTCCTTTTTATTTATTGTGTGCTCGTTTGTGTGTGTCGTAGATCGCGGAGTACCCGAGGAGGAGCGCGAGGAGGAGTTCGACCGCGAGCCCGAGCCCGAGGACCAGTACCGCGAGCAGGAGCTCCCGGAAGGCTTTGAGAACGGCAAGTCCAATCTCACCCTTTGATACATATTTAATACCCAGTTTTTCAGACACAACCTATTGGCCTGTTTTATAAAATGCATATTGTTTTATAGCAAGACATGGTTGGATAGCCACCCCTTGATTGTTATGATTATTCCTTGTTGTCCCGTATTTATCTCTAAATATGAGTTGCTCTGTTTAGATGATAAATACTGCTAGAATGCTTAGGAACTCATTATCCAAATTCAATCATGACTCCACCTGTTCATTCGGAAAATAAATGTGTGAGTATGTTCAACTGAGGAGTTGGGTTTTCGGGTGTAAAGAGAGGTGGTGGATGAGATGGATGGGCGTTTCTTGTGTGGAATGCCGGATTGTTAAGCTCGTACCTTAGTGGTTGAGCAGAGTTGGGAGATATCCATCTTGTCATGGCTAAGGACCGAGTTGATGTGTCATCCTGCCTAATTCCATTATCGTGCAACCACTCGATCGTTGTATGGGCAACGGCTTAGCATAAACTCCACTAGCTAAACTGCTAGGCTTCAGGTGTGCTGGTGAGCATCGGGAGCCCTTGGAAAAGGACTAAGCTCTTGGTGACTTAGGTCCCGGTTTCGGCCCCGTGGATGGGTTGCTAACCCCTTGGGTGCTTCCGTGTTGACTAGTCAGTGTTGGCTAAGGTGGGTAATGGCTTTGTTAGGATCCGTACCATCACTAAGGTGATCGTGATACGGTACCCTACTTGTGGGAAAAGTGTACAACCTCTGCAGAGTTAAAACCTATCCGGGTAGCCGTGTCCACGGCATTGGACGAGTTAGGGCTCGGTCACACAACTAGCTTTTGGGGGATGACTGGTATTTACGGTGTGTGTGTGTGTGTATGGGATTTTGGAAGTGTCCGGCAGTTGTGCCGTGCGCTACGGCGGACGGGGAGTCCGGTAGCGATAAAACTTGGATCCTTTGTGTAGGATCAACCCCACTTGATATATCGTTTATTACGAAACCGTTTTATGAAAATTCTTTAAAACGAAACCCTGCATGTGTCAAAAATCTAGCTTTATTGCAAATAAACCTTAACTCTATCCTTGTTGAATCATATGCATATGCTTGTTGTATTTCCCCTCCGTGGATGGGGTTGGACTTGCTGAGTACTTTTGTACTCACCCTTGTGTTGTTGCTTCAGAGGAGGATCCGGACTTCGTCGCCGAGGACTTCGAGTAGGAGGTTGCGTCTGCACCCAACGCTGCCTGCGGTGTTGGCCCTTTTGCAGGATGCTTCCGCTGACGCATAGTTCCGATTGCAGCCCGGAGTCCGACTGGACTGCAACTTGGATTTGTATTGTTATCGCTTTAGTCTTGCTTTGGGTGTGGCTTGCTCGCCCGCTCCTTCGGGAGTTGTACGGTTTCTGAACTATCTGTTGAATAAATGTGTTATCAGCCTCCTGGGACTGATAATTGGATCACATTTAGTCTCTACTTATGTGGGGACGCTTCATTGGTGAACGCCTAAACAAGGTCAAGAAGCCGATGAAGACAACCTAACCAGGTCTAAGCCATTCGATAACTGTGAGCACTTAATAAAACTAAGAGATTGATACGATGCAACTTAATAGAACCAAACAACTTGATAACTGGGAGCAACATCGAAGACAAGTAGAATATTGGACAAAGCCTAGAAAGTTCTACTTGCAATCTAAGATAACTCAATAACAAGACACACAACCGAATATCAGAATATAAGACTTAACTTAGAAAGTTCTGATAGATGCCATGATGATCGGATGACGGTACTTACAAGCTTGCCTAAGATCGAAGCCGATGCAGCCGTGCGCGTAGGAAAGAACTCGTCAAAAATACTCTACTCTACCTCGAGGGTTTTGGCGGCATGATGCCAAAAGGTTGTATTGATTCATTGATTGATGATTATTCGTTACAAGGCTCACAGGTTTATTTATACCCTAGAGCAAGCTAAAATCCTAGTCGATCACGACATGAACTATTACAAACTAATTAAAAAATACTAAAGATACACCTCCATGCTTTCCCTTATTTAGCGGAGTTGATTTCGCTTTGGATCGTACATCCTCTGGTCTTCTATCGGGTTCTGGAACCCTGGTCATTCCCAGTGGGCCTTGGTCAATGCGGAGTCATCAACGGCCCTTTCCTCTCTCCTTCATCGGCTACCAGAACCTTATCTGTAGCGGTTGACTCTGGTCAAAAACCGGTGTCAACACCTAGTTCTCAGTCCAGATAACTATGCAATGAAATTGTGCATTGAGACTAACCTAAAAATAAAAAATTTAGACAATTAAATGTGCTAGCTACAAACGCATTCGCAACAAATTTTAAATGCTAAAAATGCAATACTCTTTAGGCCAGTCTTAATGCATGATTTCATCGCAAAGTTACCAAGACTGTCATGTTAGTTTTTCAATGAAATGAAACTACCACCCTCAGGACCTTCTGGTGCTTGCAGCATTTAATTCTTGCATGATGTTATGATCAAATGTGTCATGAAATTAATGAAACCATAACATCATCAATGCAAGTTTCAATGCGTTTCATGAAACTTGGTGCCAGCTTGATTTCATGGGATGAAAACTCTCCTCTTCTCTATCCTCATAATACATCAGTTTTTTCATGGATCAAACATCTCTAACTTTGATAGTGTTTATACGAAAATATATAAATTTTCACGATACCAAATAAATAAATTATTAATTAATATTTCGTGGTGGATGTGATAAACTAAGTTAATATTATAATGTTGAATTTTTTTAATCCAACCAAAACCATATAAGTTTGACTTCAAATAAAGTTAAAGGAATAAGTAATTTTGGAACAGTGGAGTAGTAATTTCATGCGAGGGAAGCTCAGCTGCCTAGGCACTGAACGTTAGGAGGTGTCGTGTGCCTGCTGTAAGCTGTAACTGATGTTTTACGACCGCCGGCCCAAGCATAGTGTTGGACTTGGATCATGTAGGATCGAAGCCCTCTAATCTAGCTTTTAGGGGGTGAATGATAGCACAAACCACAGTGGAAAACTTTTCACCTTAAAAATAGATTCTAGATGCTCCACTAAGTCGTTTGTTGTTCTTAGTCAGTAACTCGATTAACTCCTATCGACGTGAAACTTTACCAGAAAATAAATGATGAAATTACGAAGCTAACCTTTACTGGAATCACGTCAATAGGAGGTCTACAACTTAAGATATTAACAAAACAAGCAGACCCTGTCAGAAATTTTCTATCAAGCAAAATCTATGAAGGGATAACCAATCAAAATTCTCAGATCAGTAACTCAAAGCCCTAGCACAGTTTTGGATGAATCTAAACAAGTCTAATCACGTTGATTAACAAATCAATCTTAAACCAAAACTGAGCATACAAGATGAAAACCGGAGAGAGCGAGGACAAGATTACCAATACATCAACTTACAAAAGCTTGATCTTTATTGCATAGATGTGCTTAAAAAATGCATACACAAGCATCCATGTAAAGATCTCCATGAGATCCCAAAACCCTAGATGAATATCTCCCTCTATGAAAAACAGAAGCAGTCACTGACCCTCTGTCGTCGCCTCGTCCCTCGGCCAAAACACTAAAAATTAGCGATGAAAACGGACGGGAATGGGTGGGAAAACCCCCTAACCATGGCCCGTACCATATTTTTTCACCGGAAACGGGAGCGGGAACGGGACAACCGGGAGCGGGACGGGAACCGGGATACACGGTTATATGAAAACGATCAAATACGGGTGGAAATATAACGAAAACGACCGGGAATCAGGATCATACACTGGGACAACAAGTTCCAAAACATGACTCAAGTCTATTGTACACACTACTGCTACTACACCTAGCACTCTAGCAGTCCTACTCCTGCATTGTACTGGGCACTTCCTGACTTAAGTCCTGCATTGTGCTGCTCCTGCATTGTGCAGTCTTGCAGCACGGTGGCACCAGCCACCAGGTGGCCAGGAGGGTCAGGCGCCAACCACAGCAAGCAGCTAGCACTAGCAGCAACAGCAAGCCCGGCGGTTAGCAACAGGCCAACAACAAGCTAATAGAGGACGGAGGCGTGGGCCTTTGTCCTCTTGCTCCACTGCGCGACATCCTCAGCCGCTCAGAGTATGTGGGCCTCTTGCCCAGGGCACCGGCGAGTCAAGGATAGCAGCGTGGGTCTCATGCCCGGCAGAGGCACAGCAGGGCAGGGCCGGAGGGGTAGGCGAGGTGCGACGAGGCCTCCTGGGCTTGTTGGGCTGACCATTTGCTGAGGCTTGAGGGTTCGAATTTGTGATATTGGGCCTATCCCGTATAAACTGAAAACGGGATGAATACAGTTGTGGTTGAAAAACGGGATCCCGCAAATACGGGCAGGATACCCCTCACCCGTATCCCGTTCGGCTTCTGGTTATCCCCGTCCCATTTCTCATCCCGTTTTCAGACTTTACCATCTTATTTTCATATAGAGTAAAATATAAAATAAATATTAAAAAATGTACGGACGGTAACGGGATTTTGTCCGTCCATTTTCATCCCTACTAAAAACCCTCAGCCGTCCCGCGAGCCAACCGATCTCCTCTTCCTTTTATTTCCAGACCGATCCTGAACCTAATCCGAGCGCTGGTCGAACCAACCAGCAGAACCATGCACAAGCCTCCGTGTGCATGCAGGCCAACAATGCCTTTTCCTTCTCCTATTCGGCTTCACAGTAGCCCAATAGCATCCTGTGTCCAACATGGACACGCAGCTGACCTGGCCAACACAATGAGCTGTTAATCAACTAGCTAACATGCAAGCTAATTAATTAGCCAAAATACATGTGCATGCATGCAGCACCAAACACCGCGCACATGTCCAGCATCACTAACCCAACCATGCACCTCTAAGACCAAAGACTAGTTTCAGTGCATAGTTTTATTGCACAGTTACTTAGACTGAAAATTAGGTAACTATGTTAGACGAGTATTATGGGGATGAAACTCCTCTCTCATCTGATAAAACTCCCTCTATTAATTGCTTTCCAAGTCACCAATTTTGCTGATGTGGCATTGAATTTAATACCATAAAACTTCCCATTGAGACTGGCCTAATCCACAGCAACGCTATCCACGCCACATCTCTCTGTGACGTCATCTTCCATCGCTCACGCTTTCACGCACTCCTTGCATACTCAGGTGCAACGACCATCAACCACGCAGCATCTCCAATGTCGCACTACCTTCATATGCACCGTTCTCTAGCCCGACCGTCCCGCATGACATCCTTGACCAATAGGACCTCAGTTCCTCCCTGAACTTAGTCCCGAAACCTCAGTTCCTCCTGAACCTAGTTCTAAAGTGTGTTTGGTTGGGCTGTGACTTTTGGAAAAGCTGTTGTGAGCTGTGGGCTGTAGAAAAGCAGCTGTGGGAAAGCAGCTGTGGGAAAAGCAGAAGGCCGTTTGGTTAGAGCAGCTGTGGCTTTTGAATAAGCTGTCGAGTGGACCCTACATGTCATCCACAGTCCACCCCACTCAACTCTCTCCCTCTCTCACTGATGAGCGGGTCCCACTCGTCAGCCCCTTCTTCCTCGCGCTGGCCAGTCCACCCCACCGAGGCGAAGGGATCAGCGGCCTCCCCGACATCCTCGTCCGTCGCATCCTCGCCCGCCTCCCAGCCAAGGACGGCGCCCGCACCGCCGCCCTCTCGGCGTGGCCTCTGGCGCTTGACGCCGCTCCTCCTCGGCGACACCCACTTCCTCCCCCGCGGTGGCGCTGATGGAGCTGAGGGAGTGAAGCAAGCAAAAGAATGGGGCGGCGGAAGGAGGCGGACGGGGGCGGCGGGAGGAGCCGGGGGCGGGGGGCGGCGGGCCTATGCGGGAGAAGAAAGAACGAAGGAGGAAACGAATTGGTATATTCATAACCAGTGGCAGGTGGGTAATTTTTTGCCCTAAAAGTAGCTGAAAGCAGGGGGAAGGTGCTTTTGGTTTTGTGCTAGAGCAAAAGCAGCTTTTGACCTAAACCACCTGTGGCTTTTAGGCCCTTTGGTTGGCTTTTGGCTTTTGCAAAAGCAAAAGTAGGTTGAAAAGCCCAACCAAAGGCACCCCTAGTCTGTCACCGACCACGTTCCGCCTCAAGCAACACTGCACATGAACAAACACACGACACAATGTATGAGCACAAGTCCACTACTTCACTCGAGATCAGTCCATACAACACCACTCACGTGAGTGTGTCACATCCATCTCAAAACTACCTACTAGTAGAGAACTCATCTTCCCTCCAACGTTTTTTTGTCTCGGTTGAGTTTTGACCCGGGACTAAAGGGCCTGTAGTCCCGAGCTTTAGTCTCAATTGGAAAAACCAATCGGCCTTTAGTCCCGATTGTAACGGCTAAAAATCTAGCCACCGACGGTGGGAGCTTTTGTCCCGGTTGGAAACACCATCCTTCTTCAATATTATGACACACCTCCTGGTTCACCTAGTTAAAAAGATTACTATTCTCAGTCCAGTATTCCTGCAAAATATGTGGCATTTCGAGATGTTCATGTCAGTCTAAAAAACTATATTTTTAATCATGCCCGTCCAGAAGGAAGCATTGCTAAGGGATATGAAACAGAGGAGGTCATTGAGTTTGTGTTGATTTTATTGACTCAATTAATTCGATTGGGGTTCCAACATCACGCCACGAGGGGAGGCTACGAGGAACGGGCACCCTTGGAAGAAAACCAAGTTTGAGCAATGATAGTGATTTGTTCCATAAAGCACACTTCACGGTTCTGCAACAATCATCCTTTGTGGCTCCGTATATCGAGGAATACAAGCAGATTCTATTTTCTCAATACCTGATGAAATCCGATGCCTGAATTATACGTCATCACATGGATACTTTTCCCTCTTGGTTGCGTCAACACCTTATGGGTAACTCCGCGATTGACCAACAACTCGCTTGGTTAGCCAGGGGACCTTCTAGCACAATCATGAAATTACAAGGTTACGAGATAAATGGTTATACAATTTACACGAGAGCCCAAGATCAAAAAGCAGCAACCAAAATAGTGGTGTCCGTATAGATGCCATAGACAGAAACAGGAGCAAGGGCTCGTATTATGGTTTCATAGAGAATATTTGGGAACTCAAATATGGACCATTGAAAATCCCTCTATTTCATTGCCAATGGGTGAAGATAACTGAAGGTGGTGTAATGAAAGATCAGTATGGAATGATAATAGTGGACCTGACCAAGACAGGATACAATGATGAACCATTTGTCCTTGCCAATGATGTGCATCAGGTTTTCTATGTGAAGGACATGTCTAGCAAACCTAAGAAAAATTCAGAAGATAAGGAAAAACCATGGGAGCCAAAGTGCCACATAGTTATTCCAGGTAAAAGAAAAATCGTGGGAGTCGAGGACAAAACAGACTAGTCAGATGATTATGATCAATTTGATGGCATGCCTCCATTCGCTATGGAACTTGACCTAAGCATCATGCTATCCAAAGAAGAGGCTCCGTACTTACGCTGCAATCATGACCAAGGAACTTTCGTCAGGAAGAAAATTTTTAATGGTACATCATAATGCACTACATATTGTGCACCTTTATGTAATACTCTATGGCCATCAGAACCTTTGAATTATATTGTAGTGCTCTATGGTGAACCTTTATTCGAACAATATAAACAATGTTAACTTAACCACATACATCAATTGCATTTTTGTGCATTGAAATTATTTAATTGAAGAGTTTGTTGATGGTAGTGATGCATTAAAATAATTATTTAAGAAACTTAATCAACTAGTATAGAATTAATGACTGATTCAAACTTATTTTAAATATACTCGCTAATTTAATATATTTTTGCATGTTCAAAATATGTAAAGTTTTTATTTTTCTTTAACAAAACTAGTGCAAAATAACTTAAAACATATATAAATTAAAACTACAAAAGCAGCGGGAAATGAAGGGGGGGCCTTTAGTCCCGGTTGCAAATTTCAACCAGGACTAAAGGGTACTTTTTCATCTCCCGGGCGAAAAGCACCCTTTAATCCCGGTTGGAATTTGCAACCAGGAATAACCCCCCCACCAGGCTCGGGTTGAATTTGCAATCGGGACTAAAGGACCTTTAGTCCTGATTACAAATTCAACCCGAGACCTTTAGATGGCAACCCAATTCCAGACCTTCAAGAAAAATCTGGATGCCAACTTTATCAAGAAGGGCCAAACTCCAGATTTTAGTGACTGGCCAAAGTTAAGGGACCACTAGAACTTATTTTTGGAATACAAGATGAGTGAAGGTAGTGCGAACAAGGTTCGTGTCAACTCAACCAATACCCAGAAGGAGTACCATCATCGTTTAGGGCGAGGTGGTTACATTCGTGCAATTCTCAAATGGAAAAAGATGAAATAAGACCTATTCGATCAAGGTATCATACCAGCGACTATTGACTGGTCTGATCGATCGAAGAATTGGTATTACGCTCACGGAGGCAACATGAGCCAAGAGGATGGGACACTTATATTCAACGAAACAATACATTAGAAGGCTCTCAGGCTTATCCAAAACATTGAAGATGCTAAAATGGGAAAATTGAAGGTTGATAGAGAGAACGATGAGCTCACTTTGGTGCTCAGAAATCCCGAACACCCAAGATGTTACCAAGGCTTCGGGGTTATTCTGTGGAAGTTTGCTTTCCGTAGGGACATCGACACGTACAGAAGTCGGAATAGAAGAAAAGAGGCGCAAGAGGAGAGCTGGTGGCGCGTGCTTGCGCCTACAGACAACCCCTTTTGTTCCAAATAGATAGTCCTGGTTGGATTTTTGAGATCTATAACTCTATCCAATCAGGACTAAAGGTAAGTTTTTCACCGATGACCACAATTGTATTCGAACGACATGCTATCACAAGCACATCCAAACACGCTAGCACAAGCGTATCACTAAACACATATAAGCACACATGCACATCATTCTATGCCATGATGCTAATTCAATTTCAATATAAACCTATTTTTCATCCCACATGACGGATTGCTTGAATTAGGGTCTTGTTTAGTTCCCAATTTGGGAGTGGCAAAATTGGCATTTTACCATAAATGCGCAACTGTAGCATTTCGTTTGTATTTGTTAATTATTGTCCAAACATTGACTAATTAGGCTCAAAAGATTCGTCTCGCAAAGTACAACAAAACTGTGCAATTAATTTTTAATTTCGTCTACATTTAATATTCCATGCATGTACTTGATGTGATGGGAATCTTCTTTTTGCGTAGTGTTAAAGTTGGAATTTTAGGAGTAGCTAAACAAGACCTAGAGAAGCTTCTTTTCCTTCGATTTTTCTATAGCCTTGCAAAGTTGCAAGGACCGAGAGAAGCTGCGCAATCTGCAGAGCATAAGTGCCCTGTGCTCGTCAACCTTCGCAGACGACGTGACAGAGCATAAGCACAAGCATTCATGAATCGTGACGTGTCACGTCGTCTGCTCGCTCTTCTCTCTCTCAAGTGGATGATCGACGCGACAGGGGAGAGGGTACGGTAAAGCCTCTGCCACTCTAGCAGCTGCAAGTTTTGTGCTACTCCACTCTCTGCCGAGCAAATCACGTCAGTAGCGTAGTACTGCATCCTGACTCTACAGCACGTCTGCGTAGAGCCCTAGAGAAGAGAAGGATTTGATTTGATCCTGCACGGCAGACGAAACGCAACTCGTGCGAATGACCACTGACCACTGTCCTCGCTCCGTCGTCGTCTTCCTCCCGAGAGGGGTCGACGGCCGAGATCGACCATGGCCATCCACGCCACGGTGGTGAAAACTGAAACGCCCGCCGGTGCGTCGTCGTACGTAAGAAGGCAATAGCAGAAGCTGGCCCAGAAGGGTCCCAAGTCCCGAGACGAGAAGACATCAATCTTATCGGTCCTGTCTGAGATTTTCTCTCCCTATCAGCCGGAATGCACGATAGCTCCGCACAGCGTGGAAGAGTGGAAGCAGAACCATAGAAATAAGGTCTGGTTTGGTTCACTAACTTAAATTTAAAATTTAAGCGTCACATCGAATGTTTAGATATTAATTAGGAGTATTAAACGTAGACTATTTACAAAACCGATTACATAAGTGGAGGCTAAACGGCAAGACGAATCTATTAAGCCTAATTAGTCCATGATTTGACAATGTGTTGCTACAGTAAACATTTGCTAATGATGGATTAATTAGATTTAATAGATTCGTCTCGCCGTTTAGTCTCCACTTATGTAATGGGTTTTGTAAATAGTCTACGTTTAATACCCCTAATTAGTATCTGAACATTCGATGTGATACTTGCTAAAAATAAGCAAAGGAACCAAACACCACCTAAGCCTTTTTTACTTCACCCCCAACTCCCAACTTTGACATTATGCAAAAATAAGATTCCCCATCATATCAAACTTGCGGTACATGCATGGAGTACTAAATGTAGATGAAATTAAAAACTAATTGCACAGTTTTGTTGTACTTTGCGAGACGAATCTTTTAAGCCTAATTAGTCAATGTTTGGACAATAATTCACAAATACAAATGAAACGCTACAGTGTGCTACAGTGCCGGCACAGTAACTTTGGCACTCCCAATTTTGGCAACTAAACAAGGCCTAATTGACCACCTAAGCAGATGTTTGATACTAGACGCTAAACTTTAGCAGTGTCACATTAGAGGATGTTTGGTTTCCTTTGCTTATTTTTAGCACGTGTCACATCGAATGTTTAGATACTAATTAGGAGTATTAAACGTAGACTATTTACAAAACCCATTATATAAGTGGAGGCTAAATGGCGAGATGAATCTATTAAGCCTAATTAATCCATCGTTAGCAAATGTTTACTGTAGCAACACATTGTCAAATCATGGGCTAATTAGGCTTAATAGATTCGTCTCGCCGTTTAGCCTCCACTTATGTAATGGGTTTTGTAAATAGTCTATGTTTAATACTCCTAATTAGTATCTAAACATTCGATGTGACGGGTGCTAAAAATAAGTCATAGTAACCAAACACCCCCTAGATGTTTGATGCTAATTAGAAGGATTAAATATGAACTAATTATAAAACTAATCGTAGAACCCCTATGTTAATTCGCGAGATGAATCTATTAAACCTAATTAATCCATCATTAACAAATGGTTACTGTAGCACCACATTGTCAAATTATGAACTAATGAGGCTTAATAGATTTGTCTTGCGAATTAGACTCCATCTGTGCAATTAGTTTTGTAATTAGCCTATATTTAATACTCCTAATTAGCATCCAAACATCCAATGTGACCGGTGCTAAACGTTAATAGGAAGATGGTGTTTGGATTTTCGGATTAGAATTCATGTCACATTGCATATTCGGAGACTAATTAGGAACATTAAATATGAGCTAATTGTAAAACTAATTACATAGATGGAGGCTAATTCGCGAGACGAATCTATTAAACCTAATTAGTCCATCATTAACACATGTTTACTGTAACAATATATTATCAAATCATGGATTAATTAGGCTTAATAGATTTGTCTCGCAAATTAGCCTCCATCTGTACAATTGGTTTTGTAAGTAGTCTACATTTAATATTTCTAATTAGTATCTAAACATTCGATGTGACAAGAATTTTAGAAGCTCCTAAAGAACCAAACACCCCGAGAATTCAATTTCAATATTTTTCTCTAATTAAAGATTCGTATTCAACAAAAATGTAAAATATCAAATACTATACGTATCTGTCCGTATCCGCGAAGAGCAAAGTACCACATGAAATCATATAAAACTTATTTCTACGACTAATTACTAATGATAAATGATGTTAACTTCAATATTACTAATAAAGTAATTGTGCACATCATTTCAAGTATTAAAAAGTTATATATTTGACAAATGACTAATTATGTTAGTCTAATATTACTAGTGATATATATAGCGAATAATGATAATATTTAATTAATTTTAATGTGGCTAATCATATTAATTTTAAATACATTATCCTATTTGATTTAATGAATAAATTATATTGATATGTATTAATGTACTTGTTATCTTATTAAATAATTAATATATTTATGGAATTATTTATTTAAATGATATTCATTTGATACATATTTAATTATTGAAATATTTATTAATAAATATATTATTTTCAACAATGTATCTACTGCGTGCTATCCTCGTAATTTACTTGTTAGCATGATTTTTTATCTACTATAAAACCATCAAACCATCGATAAAGCAAATTGATACGACGCTATGTTCCAAGTTGAGCAAGTATCCGAATGAGAATCTGAATTCAAACTATTCGTTTTGTATTCGTATCCAATATGGTTTGTATTTGTATCTAAGTTCAAATGTGGTAAGTAGTGTTATCTGAATTTGATTCCACGCGTATTCAGCGCCGAGGAGAGGAGGCAAAATTTTACAGCAATGGTTCAGGAAGAAAAGACGATACGGTGTTATGGACTCATGGCGAGGACAGAGGACGACACCATGATCGGTCCTTACCTGGAGTACTCTTCTATCATCGAGTATATTTTTGCATTCAGGAAACAGGACAGCTAAAAACGCGAGCTCCTCAATGCATGCTGCATGCTTTGTGACTGTTGCTGTCCTAAACGAGAACACTTACTGTACAGTCTGTACTATTAGATCAGTAGTGGATGCAGTACGAGCTGTGTTATGCAAGCGAAGCCAACAGGACTCGCCTTGCCTATAAGTACGTGGCCAGCCTTGGTAGAGCATCCAGAGCTCTCTCGTCGGCGATTCTCCTATCTCATTCCATTGCCTCCTTGACTCCTTCCAGCTGCTGCCGATTCCGTCGACTCAAGGCTGCTGTGCAACAGCTCGCCAGCCGCAATGGTCGGGCGTAACCCCGCGGTGCCGAGGCGCACCGTTCGCGTCGCCGGCCGCGCCGTGCAGACGACGGTGACCGCGCGCCCGGCCGTCGCGCGGCGGTGGCTCCACTCCACCTTGTGGCGCGAGGGCCGCGCGCTCCGCTCCGCCGCCGGCCTCACCGTGGGCCTGGGCGTGCAGTGGACGCCGCCGTTCCGCAAGCTTCCCGTCGGCGCCGAGCCGCGTCCGGGCACGTTACAGCTCTGCGCCGGGAACAGATGCTTAGTGTTCCAGCTCGTGCGGGCCGGGGCGGTACCCCGGATCCTCCTCCGGTTCCTGGCGGACCCCCGCGTCACGTTCGCGGCCTACAACGCGGGGTCCGACCGCCGGAAGCTGCGAGCGCACCACGGGCTGGAGGTGGGGTCGGCGCTCGAGCTCCGCGGCTCCGCCGGCATGGGCAACACGTCCTTGACGGACATGGCGCAGAGGCTGCTGGGGATCCGCGGGGTGGAGAAGTCGACGAAGGTTGCCACCAGCGACTGGGACGGGGAGAGGCTGTCCCGGAAGCAGGTGTGGTACGCATCCGTCGACGCCTACCTCTCGTGCCGCCTCGGTGTCTACCTCCGCCGCCGCGTCATGGCAAGGCAGGAGTCGGAGCCCGGGTACTCCGATGACGACGCCGAGTCCATGTCGAGTGAAGCGTCGTCGGAGCCTGAGTATGGCCGCGGCGATTGGGCGCGATGAGTTCGATTCCATGCAAGGTGGCCGAAGACCAAATTGGGGAGGCAGTCGACGATCATCGTCAGTGACAGAGAAAGCGATTCCTTGCTGTCCTCCATGGACGCAAGCAGATGGAACCTGTTACTTTTGCTTCAGGTACAAGTTGTTAAATTCCTATTGCATTCGACTTCTGTAATCTTCTCATTGGATTCACACTCGATTTCTTTTCGGGGCCGGAGGTGAACAGAAATCTTTTGGAGCCGAGCTGGGAAGCAAGGAAGGATCGATGGCACAAGACCCGCTAGCTTTGGAATCTTTTGTTTCGTTCAAACCTGGAGCTGTTCATGTCCAGAAATGTTTGGGGTCCTTGTTTAATTTGTTCTGATGCACGCTGTTTAATACTAGTGTAAGCATGTTGCTTTACTAATTTTCTACTATATGCTAGTTCAGGGGCTGAGGACCGCCCCGTGATGCGATCCACTACCATATTGCAACAATTTGTAGCTTATTTTACGCTCTAATCAATCGAATACTTGGTCAAACAGACAGAATTCCTACAACTTGAAGGCAGATTCAAGCATTCCAACATAAGATGATCTAAAGAAATGGGGCCACTCTAAATGAAAGCAGCCAAAATACCAAGAAACTTTTACATGGAATATGACAAAAAGAAACCAATGAACTATCACTAGTATTTGTGAGTATAAATAAGATCAACATCATGACCTGTTCTTTGAGTAAAAAGTCACTGTACATAAGACTAGGAATCCACATGGATTTGCTGCCTCACAAAGCCGGGGCAGCACTTTCTGTCTTTTGGGATAATTGTCAAAGCAACACTTGACTTGTGCTCTGCTTCTTCCATCCACTCAATCATTCGAGCACCAGCCACCATGGCTGCGGCCATGGCGTCGCTCCCGCTGCACCTGCTGCTCCTCCTCCCACTCCTTGCCGTCGTCTCATTCCTGTGGCTCCACCGTGCGGTGTCGCGCCGGCGAGGGCGAGGCGGCGGCGCGCGGCTGCCCCCGTCGCCGTGGGCGCTCCCGGTGATCGGCCACCTGCACCACCTCGCGGGCGCGCTTCCGCACCGCGCCATGCGCAACCTCGCGGCGCGCCACGGCGAGCTCATGCTGCTCCGCCTCAGCGGTCTCCCCGTCGTCGTCGCCTCCTCCGCGGACGCCGCCCGGGAGGTGATGCGGGCGCGCGACCTCGACTTCGCGACGCGCCCCGTGACGCGGATGGTGCGGCTGGTCATCCCCGACGGCGCCGAGGGCATCATCTTCGCGCCCTACGGCGGCGGGTGGAGGCAGACCCGCAGGATCTGCACCGTCGAGCTGCTCAGCGCCCGCCGCGTCCAGTCCTTCAGGCCCGTCCGCGAGGAGGAGGCCGGCCGGCTCCTCCGCGCCGTGGCGTCGGCGGCGCCGCCGGCGTGGGCGGTGAACCTGAGCGAGCTGCTGTCCGTGTACGCGGCCGACTCCTCGGTGCGCGCCATCATCGGGAGCCGGTTCAAGGACCGGGACACGTTCCTGGCCATGCTAGAGCGCGGGCTCAAGCTGTTCGCCAAGTTGAGCTTGCCGGACCTCTTCCCGTCGTCACGCCTCGCCATGCTCGTCAGCCGAATGCCCGGCCGGATGAAGCAGCACCGGCAGGAGACGGTTGTGTTCATGGACGCCTTGGTCCGGGACCACGAGGAGAGCAGAGCAGCTGACGACGGCGACGGCAAGGAGGACCTGCTCGACGTGCTCCTGAGGATCCAGACGGAAGGCGATCTGCCGGTGCCACTCACCACTGACAACATCAAGTCAGTGGTCGGAGTAAGCACTCACACAGTCACACTCTTGAATCTTAAACAAACAAAGGTTTTCTCACTGATGCAGAATAAGAAATTTGGCTACGTGTGGTCGTGCAGGACATGTTCGCCGGAGGCAGCGAGACGGCGGCGACGGCGCTGCAATGGATCATGGCCGAGCTCATGAGGAACCCGAGAGTGATGCAGAAGGCGCAAGACGAGGTCCGACGAGCACTTGCCGGACGGCAAACAGTAACAGAGGATGACCTTGGCGATCTCCATTACATGCGCCTAGTGATCAAGGAGGCTCTTCGGCTGCATCCACCCCTGCCACTTCTACTTCCACGAGAGTGCCGGAACTCATGCCAGGTGCTAGGATTCGACGTGCCAGCAGGCACCATAGTGTTCGTGAACGCGTGGGCCATCGCCAGGGACCCCAAATACTGGGACAAGCCGGAGGAATTTGTGCCCGAAAGATTTGAGGATGGAAAGATTGATTTCAAGGGGACGGACTTCGAGTTCATACCGTTCGGGGCGGGACGGAGGATGTGCCCGGGAATGGCGTTTGGGCTCGTGCATCTGGAGCTTGCACTCGCTGGCCTCCTTTACCATTTTGATTGGGAGCTCCCGCTTGGGATGGAGGCTGCAGATCTGGACATGACGGAGGAAATGGGAGTCACGGCCCGGCGGCTTCAAGACCTCCGGCTTGTTCCAGTAGTTCGAGTGCCTGTGCCGGTGGAATAGATGTAGGAGTGTTTTATTTGTGTTCTTTGGTGCAGCCGTAGTGTTGGGAACGTGAGCTTCTAATATACTACCTCGTTCATAAATATATAATGCTTAGATAAAGCTAGTTAATTAAAAAATGGAGGGCTAAACTTACTAATAAGGTACCGTTGTAAAGAAAAAACTTAATAATATAATGTTATTGTTAACTGAATCCTGTTTGGACCCTTCTTGTCTAAGACGGCCAAAATCCAGTTCGACACATGGGTGATTTGGGTCTCATCGGCTGTTAATGAACAGGCTAAGACCAAGAAGCCTAAGGATACGTTTGGTTGAGCTGTAAGCTGTGGAAAAGCTGCTGTGAGCTGTGAGTTATGAAAAAACTGCTGTGAGCTATAAAAAGGTTGAAAATTGTTTGGTTGAAATAACTGTGAAATTACTAGTTCGATAAGAAATATATGTAACGACCTAAAGGCAGGAGAGCATATTGATATACAAACGGGTCTGTCTTTACGTAACTCGAGCATTTTGTGGGGTACCAGCACTCGAGTAATTTTGTTGACTAAAACACTCGGTTTTGAGGGAAAAAAAATCATGTGCTGGGAGGTGATCTGTCACACGATTTTCTAAACCATCATATTATAATCAAACGGTCCATAATATCAATAGCATAAAAAGACATATTATAACATTTGAATGGTAATAACAAAAGTAGACACGATTATAGTGAACCAAAAAATTCAGTGCTATTAGAGGACTTGATATATCACACAACCATAAATAAAAAATGTTAACTAGAAGGCTCAAAACACCATTGAAGATTAGCTAAATTCCAACAATAACATTACAATATATAGAGTTGTTCATAGATAATTAGAGTATCCATAATTAGCATAGTTCATAGACAAAGTACATCTGGATGCTTCATCTAGAATTTTGCATAAATCATAGAAAAGCAGATATGTTGATAATGCAGCTACAGATTTGCATATTACACAAACAAAGAGGCATTTGACTGCTGCATATATATAGTTGCACATTTCAGTACCAAAAGACATCCGAAGGGTTTCTCATTTCACTTCTTAACATCTGAAAATCAGATTACTTTGAAACCCTTGGGTGCTGGCAGATATCATGGTGCTGCAAAAGGCATTACTTGTTGCACACTGCTCACCAGATCAATGAAGACCTTGTCCAGTCCAACTGTACCATAGTGTCCACGAAGTGACTGCGCCTTCTCATCATCAAGACAAAGGATGAATCCAAACTTGCGCACTGGATCCGGAACAAAGCAACAATAGCAGAATCAGCTATCCTCTCCAAAGCACGAACTATGGTCATGAACCGGTTGTTATTTTCATTAGTAACGGACCAAGCTACAACTAGACAGTCCTGATCACCTTCTTGGATACCAAGATAGGTCATATTGTCCCTGGTCATCAGAACATCATCTCTAACAAAAGCCTTTCCACAAAGGTGACGAAGTTGCATTTCAAAATAAAATATTTATAAGCAAAGATTAAGTAAAGAATATAAAAAATGAACCTATTGAATAACCTATATCTTGATTCAGATAAGACAAGCAAATGAACAAGCAAATCACAATTTTGTAACCCTGAGGAACCCCTAAAATGCAAATACAACCTTCCAGATTTCAAAATCGAAACTTTATCTGATTTACATTTCACACTTAAACAGATAACAGTGACTGAAGCACTGTAAATTAGAGAAAATTGTGATGTAAATGCTAGAGCACACTAAATTAGACTCAATATATATATTTATTGATATATACCTGATTAAAAAGAATGAAAGAAGGCCAAAATACCAACAGATGAACTTTTTTTCTATAGTCAATCAGATAACAAATTTATTTTCCAAGTGAGTAACCCCTCAGATGCAAACACAACCTTCAAAAGAATGAAATTAGGCCAAAATAAAAATAGCTGAACAAATTTTTCTATAGTCAGTCAGATAACAGATTTATTTCCTAAGTGAGTAACCCCTCGTATGCAAACACAACCTTCAAAAGAATGAAATCGAGCCAAAATAAAAATAGTTGAACAAATTTTTCTATAGTCAATCAGATAACAAATTTATTTTTCTAACTGAATAACCCCTCAGATGCAAACACAACCTTCAAAATTTAAAATTCATTTACATGACAATATAATACAATTTACAGGAAATGGACAACTGTAAATAAAATTAGCTTGTATTGTTAAATACTTGAGCGGGCCAAATAGACAGTTAAACAGTTAATTGGCATATGTTGTTAACATAATTTGACTGGCATTGACTTGTTAACATATCCCATAGGGGGTCCTAGGGTCACTCACAAAAATACTACTAGGCAGCTATACAAATGAGATAAATTATTTGGACTCTTACATGAACATTTATATTCCTTCAAAAAATAAGTTATTTAGGAAAATATGTATTTAACCAGCACATGACAATAATGGATAGAGAAATTTTGATGCAATACGGAAATAAAACACAATCTAACAGTTGGGGGAAAGTAGCACCAACTTGCATAAAGATCAATCCAAGTGCTATCCAAAAAGCATACAGATAGGACTGAGAGCTTACAACACTGCTAATGATCTATTGAACTGAAATTAACAGCCTTACTTGAAATCTCGTAACTGGTACTAGATGACAACATCCAAGACACTAAATATGTACCCAACTGATGTTGTTTTACCTTCCAACAGAACTAGTTTGAAGAAGTAAACATGGAAATAAAAACCACTAGACAAACAATGATGATGCTCACTGTGGCATGAAAATAACACTTCACAGGAAGCGAATTGTCACTGAACTGAAAGTTCTGAATCGAACTGCACAAGGCAAATTGCAATTGTACCAGGGACCAAGGAAAAGAACAGAGCATGAATTAATTAACAAAGTACTTGAAATTAATGAACTTGCCAGGAATAAACTAAACCTACCATGCTGCTGTTTTTTTTTGGGAGGAAAGAAACCTACCATGCTACTGTTGTGGCAGACTAGAAACACAAGAACTACAAACTGAGATTTTGAGGTACTGTAACATGAAAGCCACATGTTACCTATCAAACAAATCTATTGATGCACCAAGTAGCTGGACCAGATGATAAGAGGAACAAAGACAATACAGCGTTGTAGATGGACTTGCTACCAAGATAAGAGGACCAAAGACTATAAAAGCGAAGAAACTTACATCAGATTGAACTGGAATTAAAGTTTCAGAATCTTGGAGAATACTATCATTTGTATAGCCATGTAATTGATTTAAGTCTTCAAAATTAGAAACATTGGTAGAATACTACGCTTGGGCATGTTTTGTGAATCACCCTCTCTTCTAACAGCAAAGATAGCTCCGTAGTGGCAAACCAACCAATCAGCTTGAAGGATTTAACTAAAAATGGGTTCTAACTATGAACGGGTTCTGATTGACTAAAAAACATCAGGTAGACATAAAAAAATTAGAGCTATTGACAACTAAAATGGACCAAGTTAAAATATTTTATAGAGGATCAGAGCAAGAATTACTTCGCTATTTTCCAAAATAAAGAAATGAAGAAAAATCTGTCAACGCAAACCTGAAAACTAAGCAAAGCTTCTACTAAATTGAAATTGACATGTCAAGTGTGGTTATTCATACTAGCAGAGTCAGTTCAAGAATAATATGGATGAAAAAAAATATATAGGTAACAAAAAGAGATTCTAAACAGGTGTCAATCAATGAAATGGAGGTAAATTAACCTAGCATAGTGTGGCGGAACCACCTCGGATTAGCTTGATCAAAGCACGGTTAAGTCACCTGACACGCGACACTCATGCCTTAATCAAGTTAACTCGAAGTGCCGTCGGATTTCGTCCGATTTAACCACTTAACAGGATCGAGTTAGCAAAACTCACACGAAGGTGAGTGGTTTCCAGAGAATACAACAGGTCCAACAGAAGATTTACAAGTTGCTACACACTTGGTTGAAAATCAGAGTTTAACCAGTTCTGAAGAAAACAACAGAAGATAAAAACAAGCGGAAGCTACTCGTCGGGGTCGGACGTCCCTAGTGAGGCCAGCCAGGACATCAGTGATCCCATTTCCCGCCGTCCGAGGAGGGATCCCACTCGACCGTCCAACCCGGAGGGAGTTGGGGCGGCCAAGAGCCAACAACGAACTCGGAAGCTGCGACTTTACCTGAAAAGAGAAGCCACAAACAAGGCTGAGCTTCTAAGCTCAACGAGACTTAACCGACCGGTGGGAAAAACTACTCCACCAATTCTAGACATGCAAGGCTCTTTGGCTGAGGGGTTTCTTTGCCGAAAGCACTATGTAGATCCTTATTTTCAAAGTTTTAGCTCAGATTCTAAGTTCATTAACCGGTCTAAGTTGGCAACTTACTCTAAGCAAACATAGATCCAACCTTGGGTATATAAAACATCATCAAGACCATGTCATCATCAGATTCCTTTATTACTCAGTGTAGCATAGCGATCAAGCAGTCTCAAACTGTGAGAGGCAGACGAATCGATTCGAGTTCTTTAACCATGCATGGTGAACCTAACCTCACGACATCCGCGCACCACCGAGGGTCGCTTCCTGTGTCGGCCTTCCCCATCAATTTCCTAACCCGTGTCGGGCCCATTTCCTTTGGTGCAAGGTTCCACAGACCCAGCCTCTGCCGTTCTGTGACCACACTTGCCACCACGTGCGGCCGCAGGGGAACTCCGTTCCAAGGACAATGGGGCGACCGCTCACGTCTAGGTTCAATCAGGTACTAGGCTTCCCCATCCCATACTGAGTATGAGGTTAGTACTTTCAAACACTTGATCACGAACACCACCACTGTCGGGCCTTAACAGATTCCATAGACAGACGGGGTGATCAGCCGACCACCAAATGAGTTAACCAAAACCCTGCCCCGTCCATCGTCCTTATAGTTGTAACAGAAGGAGAAACAACCAACTCCTATAACTCACGAGTAACAGGAAATCACTCGACTTTTACCGATTCCTATTTAAGCATAGCAACTACTCGGTCCAACAAACTAGTGTTCAGATCAAAGGAACTACGTCATGCATCTATGGTTGCAAACAACTCCTATACGTAAATGCACAAACATGATGAAGAAGGCATGTGCAAGTTTAGGAATTTGGGGTTCATGCTCTGGGGCTTGCCTTCAAGCGAGGAGGAAGGGAACTGGTCTTCTGCTGGGGCGGCTTCGGCTTCTAGGAGCGGTAGCTCGGCTACAGCTCCGTCTTCGGGCGCCGGGTACAGCTCGTAGACGCCGTCAGCGAGATACAACTCTACACGAATGCAATGCAGGAGTTAGTGTTTTAGATGGTTAATTCAACAACACTTGCAGTTAAAGCTCGGACACTAGTAGCAAGGCTACAGAAAAGGTGGGGAGAGATTACTTTAGTTGGTGGAGAGCAAGATCAAAGGGTCGGATGGGGTAAACTTATGATCTGACCCCTAAACTTTAGGAGATAACTGTGTTCGAGGTCCTCAGACTTAGCGCAGAGAAGTCCCCGATTTTTTTACACATATACCCTCGGGTCAAGGAAAAGGATACAGCCGAGTCCTCGGGCGAGGCGGAAAAGGATCGGCGAAACAGACAGGGTCGGGCGAGACGGAGAAGGGGTCGGGCGAAACAGACAGGGTCGGGCGAGACGGAAAAAGGGGTCGGGCGAAACAGACAGGGTCGGGCGAGACGAGAAGGGGGTCGGCAGCTTACCTTCAGTTTATAGGTGAAGTTTTGGGATTGGGAAGGAGCAAACTTGGGCGGAAGGACTGAAGCACTAAGACTTGGGTAGCGGCGATGTCCGGCGGTGCTCCGGCGGCGGCGGAGCTTCTTGTGAGTAGCAAGGAAGCTCTAGCACTGCGCGGAGGAGCAGGCAGCTGGGTGGATTGGGAGGTGCGGGTGTTGAGCGGGGATGGGAGTTCCCCAAGAACTTAGGTGGCAGCGCTGAAGCACGAAACAGAGGAAAAGGCGGCAAGGCAACGACGGCGAAGGGAATCTCCGGTAGGACTCGGGCATTCCCTTTCATAGCTGCGCGGGAGAGAGAGGGTTGGAGCAGCACGAAGACCGGGAAGAAAAAGATGGAGTGCGCTGCCATGGCGGCGATTGAGCGGCGATGGGCGGCGGAACAGGACTTCGGAGATGACGCCTTCGGCCATTGGGCACTGGAGACAGGGCGGCGCAGGCGCGGTTTTGTCGGTGGTTGAGGTTTGGCGGAGGCGGGCGTCGCCGTGTGGCAGATCTGATGGGTGTGACAGGGGGAACGGCGCTATAAGCGAGGTTGCACAGGTGATAAGACAGGCGGGCTACGGCTGCGCGGGCGAGCGCGAAGCAGCGGTTTGCCGGGCACAGTTCTGGCAAGGCGGAAAAGAACTGTCATGGCCAAAGTCGGGGTTGGCGATGGAGGAATCGTCGCGTAGTGAGTCCGGAGTGGCGCGACTGTGGAGAGGCGCCGGAAAAGCCAGAAGGCATCGGGCCTTGCAGCAGGAGATCCGGTGAGGTGATGATGGGCGCGAGCAGTGAGGCAGTTTGGACGCAGCAGGCGGCAAGCTCTGCCACAGCGGCGTCGGAGCACCAAGGCGCGGCCGGCGAGGGCGCGAGCGAGACGAGACGCTGCAGAAAGGGTTGCAGAGGGGCTTCCACTGCGATTGGGGAGGAGGGCGCGGGAATCCATCCGGTCGCGACCGGCGACTGGGCGGAGCGGCGGGGGTCGGAGGAGTTGAGCCACGCGGCGGAGGAGCTCTGAAGCAGGCATGCTACTCGAGTGCGTCTGCATCGGGAGATCCGGGGAAAAGATTTGCGGGTCCACGGTTAGTCTCCGTTGTTACCCAGCTCCAAGATTGAAAAGGGGCACTGCCTTGGGGAACTCAGAAGGGACCGACGGGATGGGTCGAGTTCTCAGGGGTCGGGACCGGAACTGGAGGTTGAGCACTTAAGCTCAGGGGAGCTGAGTCAGTGGGATTAGGGACTCGGATCAAGATCAACTCGGATGATTTGACCACGGTCGTCACACATAGCATTAATATATAGCCTACAACAAACTAATCTCTAAAATGTCAAGTGAGAATAGTGGAAAAAATGGTTTCAGGTAGCCTGTTTTAGAGATTCAAAAATTTCAGTGCTATATAGAACTTTCAACAAATGCAAAAACAAAGAATGTCAGATATAAAACGGGGCAGCAGGCTACATTTGCAATCAACATCTAGTTGTAAAAATTGCATTTCCATTCCCCACAATATGGATTACAATAGGCGTCCAATAAAAAAAACCAAACCACCTTGCAAAACAGATATGAATGAACAACAAAACAAAAATCTCGAACTCCTACAAAATCACCACGCATCACTCCACATGAACCATACCATTCGAAAATGGATGATGTAGATTTTTAAAATAAAAGAGGAAAATGAAACCCTAGTCGAACAATCCAACTACTAAACAAGGGAATAAAGATATGTATAAGACCTGACAAATTGAAAGGTAAGGATCCCAATAGAACAGACCAGATTAAGACAGATTCCGTACCAACTTATTCACCACCAAAGCGCAACAAACGGGCAGAGAAATCACCCATTGGAAGAGAGAACAGCCCACAAATCCTTATCTCATCAACGGAACTCAAATCAAAAGGAGGAACATAGCTAAAAACGAGACATGGAACAATCAAATCAAGCGAAGAACTAAGCATTTCGAGATGGGGATCGAAATCATCAACCACAACAACCCCACAAATGATTCACCAACACCTACAAACCTTATCTCACTACTGGATTCAAATCGCAAAGAATCTGAGGAGGAAAATCAAAGAAGATCGAAATCGCCCAACCCTAGCAATCGCCTACCTGGAGAACTCAACCAGGAAGATGAAGAGATGGAGGTACAGACTCCCGTGGTGTGAATTATTAGAGAATGAATAAGGCTAGTCCCAGTGCAAGGTTTCATTGTACTGTTTCCAAGGATGCCACATCATCCCATGAGGTGTATTCTCATGAATGAAACAGGAAGTCCCAGTGCACAGTTTCATTTCACGATTTCATAGGATGCCCATGACATTTAATTGTGAGGCATGTGATTGGATATGGTTAGATGAAATGAAACTCTATAGCCCCCAATGCAAGTTTCAATAGGTTTCATAGTCTTGGAAACAGTGTATACACAGTTTCATCCTGATGAAACTCCTTCCCTCTCTCACTCCATAACTATCATGCCATGTCATCACATATGCTGATGTGTCACCGTATTTAATGTGCATGAAACCTCTATGAAACTTCCACTGGGATTAGCCTAACAGGCCTCAGATTCAGATATAAAAGAAAAAGAAAACAAAAAAGAAAAATAAAAACACCGCAATCCGCATCATATATTCAGATCGAAGCGCTGACGCATCACAGAGGTTAAAGGAATGTACGACCTAAAAATCAAGTGATGGCATCCTGAGAAATACTCGAGCGACGTCTAGCTTTTCTCGATACAAACTTATTGTAAAACACAGTGTTAGTTCACTAATTTGTATGTAATGTCCCACGCCCCGCTCGCAACACCATCAACAATAAGCCTTCAGTATCACTAGTCAGGGGGTGTTTAGATGTGAGGTGCTAAACTTTAGCAGGGTCACATCGGATGTTTGGATGTTAATTAGAAGGACTAAACATGAGCTAATTATAAAACTAATTGCAAAATCCCTAGGCTAATTTGCGAGACGAATCTATTAAGCCTAATTAATCCACCATTAGCAAATGGTTACTGTAGCACCACATTATCAACTCATGGAATAATTAGGCTTAATAGATTCGTCTCACAAATTAGACTCTATCTGTGTAATTAGTTTTATAATTAGACTATGTTTAATACTCCTAATTAGTATCCAAATATCCGATGTGATGGGTGCTAAAGTTTAGCATGTGGCAGCCAAACACCCCCTTAATGGACTTTGCTCGTCCATCGAACCATGCACGAACATGAACCATGCACGAACATGAAAATTGGCAACCGTAATAATTGCACCTCAAAACCAAGAAACACCCCCTACCTGTCACATCGGATGTTTGGATACTAATTAGGAGTATTAAATACGGTCTAATTACAAAACTAATTGCACGGATGTAGTCTAATTCACGAGACGAATCTCTTAAGCCTAATTAGTCCATGTTTTGACAATGTGGTGCTACAGTAACCATTTGCTAATGATGGATTAATTAGGCTTAATAGATTCATCTCGCGAATTAGTATAGGGGTTTGCAGTTAGTTTTATAATTAGCTCATATTTAGTCTTCCTAATTAGCGTATGAACATCTAATGTGACCCTCCTAAAGTTTAGCAACTCGTATCCAAACACCCCCTTAATCAGTCCGTATATCGAAATCGCAAAGGTTGAATCCTTGAACACAAGGAGGTCGAGCGTGGATAGTGGGAGGCTCCTACACCGCCGGGCCATCCCTGTCCAAACCCTGGTCGAGCCGCCGCCCAGCCCTGTGCCGCGTCCATGCGACGCCGGCCATGGTCGCTCCGCACCGAACCGCCGCCTGGCCAAGCTGCCTCCGCTTCGCACCCAACTCCTACCTGGCCGAGCCCCCTCCGTGGCCAACCGGCCTCCTCCCCTTCTCCCTCTCTCTTCCTTTCTTCTTCCCCGCCCAAAACAGAGCAGATAGAGCAGCTCCCGCACCCCGGCAAAATTCACAGGCCACACCCCACCTCCGGCCGATTCCTCTCACCCACGGCACCACAACTTTCCCATCTCCATCCAAGACCAAGCCCTAGGCACAGCCGAGCTCAACCTCGATGGGAATCACGGATCTCGCGACCTCCATTGCCGCCAGTCGTCCGAACTCCTACCTCCGGCTGTCTCCTACTCCATCTAGGTATAAAAATCGAACCTCCAAGACCCACAAATGCTCATCTCTCCTTCAGTTTCATGCGTGCATCGAGTTTCCACGGCCGTTTTTAGCCTCGTCGCCGGGAGAGAGGAGGAGGGGACCGGGGAGGGGCGCCGCCAAGAATAGAGGAGGGGGCCGGAGTGGGGAGGGGTGCCGTAGGGAGAGGAGGAGACCGGGGAGGGGCGCCGCCGGTCATGGAAGAGTTCACGAGGTCCTGCACGACGGGAAGATTAGGAAAGAAAGAAAAAAAACTAACCGGTACACATTTTAACCAATGCCTGGCGGATAATTTTTGTGAAAAGTTGAAAATCACCGCAGGTGAAAGCACAAGTGAGAGTGAGGGTGCTGAGATTAGCCAAAATCTACTTTTAACTGTGGTGTAGCTTTTGGAGAAGCCACGGTACCAAAGTGACCCTAAAGAGAGAAGACTGACCTGGCTGGGTGTTAGTGGAAATTTTGAATTCTGATTTTTGGAACGGAGGCTATGAATCTAGAAAAGTCAAAACGATCTACAATTTGGAACGAAGAGAGTAACTTGCAACAAGAAGGTCAAGCAAAGTGCTAATCAATAAGCATATGGATATATACCCGCAATAAAATAAAGCATATGGATAGGATTGAGAGCTTACTTGAACTACTGATCAGCTAGCTAGTGAACTAAAGTTAGGGGGTGTTTGGATCCTTAAGCTAAAGTCGAGTTCATGTCATATCGAATCTTCGAAAGCTAATAGGAGGATTAAATATGAGTTAATTATAAAACTAATTACACAGATGGAGGCTAATTCGCGAGATGAATTATTAAGCCTAATTAATTCATGATTAGCACATGTTTACTGTAGCATCACATTATCAAATCATGGACTAATTAGGCTTAATAGATTCGTCTCGCAAATTAGCCTCCACCTATGCAATTGGTTTTATAATTAGTCTATGTTTAATACTCTTAATTAGTATCTAAACATTCGATGTGACAGGAATCCTACACAACCAAACCCCAGCCTTATATTTAAAAAAATCCCATACCTAGCACTAGATAACAGTACACAAAACACTATTGCAACTAATTAAATAGGGACCAAACTGATGCTGTTTTACCTTCCGACCGGGCTAGATGCTGTTTTACCTTCCGACCGGGCTAGCTTGAAAGAGTAAACAAAAGAACAGGAGCCACCAGACAAGCAATGATGATTGCCCACTGTGGTAAGGAAATGACCCTTCACAGGAAGTGAATTCTCACTGAGCTAGAACTCTGAATTGAATTGAACTGCACAATTTAAACTGCAATTGCCATACTAATACGAAAATGACTATTCGTAGAAGTGTATTCTCACTGATCTGCAACTCTGAATTAAACCGCACGAGGCAAACTGCAATTGCTATGCTACTACAGGGAACAAGAAAAAAACAGTGCATGAATCAATTAACTAAGTAGTTGAAATGAATTTGCCAGGAATAAATTAAACCTACCAAGCTACTGCTGCTGCATGCCGAGCAAAAAACATAAGAAATACAGACAGATAGATTGTGATGTACTGTAACATGGGAACAACATGTTTTACCAAACCTGCTGCTGCACCAGTTAGCTGAACCTTGTGGTTATGTGGGTATGATTTGTCTTTTGAAAAAAAAATAATCTCCTTCTCATTTGCAAGTTATCTACTCAGGTATACGCTGCTCGTGTACTTGGGCTATCCCCTTTATACGCCAGCGCCTTAGGATTTGGTTGTAGTAGCATCTCGATATTTGGCACGAGCGGTGTTGACGTTTAGTAACGCCAACCAGTGAAGATTTGCCCTATAAATCCTCGGATGGGTTAGCTAACGAGACACGGGAGGTTTATACTGGTGCACGCAACTTGCCCTACATCTAGTTCAAGATGCAGAGTCTTTATTCCTAGGCTCAGGAGCTCAAGTCTGTACTAGAGGGTTACAAACAGTATGTATGTGTGTGTTCTACTTAGAGTCGAATCCCCTCTCTCGTCCCCTCCCCCCCACGTCCTTATATACACGGCTCATGGGGAGGCACTGTCGTGTTTTCTCATTCAGTCGGGCGTCCCCCTCCGGCTAGTTGTTGTGAGTCCCACCCCTCAATCGGATTCCTTTCCACTCGATTCCCGTTGAAACCTTCATTCGGGGCCTATCCGTTCGGTTGCCTCGGTCACCGAACCCGGCCCCTATGCATATCCGAAGGCAGCGCCTGCCTCCGGTCACATCACCTGGAACCGTTATGATGGCGGGCGGAGACCGGGCAGGCACGACCGAGTATGGTACGGAACAACATTGTAGCGCTGCTCCTGACTGGAGACCTTTGTCCTGAAGTGGTTGTCCCATCCTTTTGGGCATGGAAAATGGCGCTCCCGACTGGTCAGGCTGCGCTTCCTTGCCTCGGCTCGAAAGCACGAGCTGGGGATCGTGATTGACTATGACGCCTCTAAGCGTGCGCGTGTGGAGGGTCCGTCGGCGGGTGTTGCTTTTAGCACTGCTCCTCCTCCTGAAGGTCCTGATTCTGCTCCGACTGGAGCTCTCGGAGTCCCACGTGTATTCTGGCCCAAGTTTGTTCCTGTTCTCATTTTCTTGGTTGTTATTGGGATTTTGAGCTTTGCGCCACAGGTTCTTGTTTTGCGTATGAAAGGGGTCCCGCCCAGCCACTATCCAAGAGGGGTGCGGCCGACACCCCGACTGTGCCTCCTGCTTCCTCGCAAGCTCCGTCCATGTCCGTCGCGCCTTCGGGTGCGGCAGTTTCTGGTGTAGTCACGGCTCCGTCCCACAAGGTGACCCTGCCATGGTTCAGTCGGTGCAGGTGGTGATGCCGTCGGGTCCTTAGCCTGAGGTCACGGCGAGTGAGGACTCCTTGGACGTTGCTATCGTTGGCGTTGCCTCCTTGAGCCGTCGGATCCCGTTGCTCGAGGGGGGTCTGGCTACTCCTCCCATGGAGGGCTCGGCGACCGTAGAGACGCCGCTGTCTCCTCCATTGGTGATCGAAGCTATTGACTTCCCACTTTCTCCGTTGCTTCGTGTCGCAGACGGGACGTCTTCCTCCCTGGCCGCAACCATCCCGCTGGCAGTTGCCTTCTCTCCTGTCATTGCTTGTTAGGAGGCGCCATCCATGAGATGGGCCGCGATGGAAGTTGGTTCGAGGGATGCTCAGCCATCTTTGGTGGCGTCGTGGTTGGGCCCTATTGTGACGGCAGTCGGCAATGGCTCATCGTCGGCCCGTCCGACTGCGATGCCGCTCGTGTGGGCTGACCGCCAATTCCCAGACAGGGAAGTGTTCCGGCTAGACGATGAGGCAGAGCACCAGGAGTGGGAGCAATCGAGACACGTCGCGTCTCGGGTAGATCTGGGGTTGGAGAACATCCTTTGCCTTTTGTGGAGCGATCTACTTCCACGCGAGGAGGTAACCTCTTTCTTGTGTTGTTCGGCAGCTTCTTGTTGGCGTTGCTCTCTTAGCTTTGTTTTCTTTTCAGTGGATATTCTCCCATTCTCAAGACAAGTCCGACTTCCTCCACTGCATGGTCCTTCCTTCGGGGGCTGCGGGGGACGAGCGTCGCCGTCGCGAGTAGGTCGAAACCCAGCTTGCCACGGCGTGGGAGGAGCTCGAGCGCTTGTCCGTCTAGAACCGGCAACTCTGGGAGGACATGTCTAGCACGGAGTCGCGGATGTCCGACCTGGTGGAGACCACAAAGAAGGTTGCCGTGGATTGGTAGGCGTCACTACTCCAGGCGCAGTCGGCTCATGATGAGGTGTTGTCGGAGGCCCAGAACCTTCAATCGGCGAGGGACGCCACCTTAGCTGAGGCTGAGCACACCCAAGGTTAGTTATCCTTTTTACTTACGGTTGGTCGGTCTTGTCACGCTCAGCCTTCTCCTCATTATCCTTGTTTTTCTCCTTCTACGCAGAGCTAGTTGTTGCGGCGGGGGAGAGGGCTCACATGGCGGAGGACCGGTGCAGTCACCTGGAGCAACACGTGAAGGTGTTGGAGGAGGCGCGTGACGACGAGCGGGCCAACCGAGTGTCGGTGGAAAGGGCTAAGGAGCACTTGGACCAGGATCTTCAACATAGGATTGCCGCAGATTATCATGGGTAGCTTGTACTTTGCTGCTCCACGGTGGGTCCCCTATTGATCCTTGTCCTGAGTGTTTTGTTTTCTCCTACAGATTCTCAGATGGTGGTGGCAACGTTACAGGCGGATAGAGATCGGGCGCGTGAGGATCTTACGGTAGTGACCGGGGAGTTGGAGCAGTTCCACAACATTGCCATGGTAGCGTGCGAGGCACTTCAGCCCCCGAGCAGAAGTAGCAACACTCTGGGCCACCTCTCAAGTCTTCCCGACCGTGTTCAATCGGCGATCCACTCCGCGTACTTCCTTGGGGCTCATACAACCCTCTCTATGGCTGCTTCCTATTACGGCAAGCTAGACCTGGCTGCCCTGGTGGGTGGGTTTGCTCCTATTCTGGAAGTCGAGCTGCTGAGTATTGAGTCGGAGGTGACCCCCTGCACCCAGGCCTTGACTGAGAGGATCCCGCCAGAGCTCGAGCTCGGGAAGGAGGTGAAAAAGAATTAGTTGTGCCGCTACTATTGTTTGGTTATTTCCTGCGTGTGGGCTGTATGAACAATTTATGTGTGTTCTTCTTTCGTGAACTTCGTATGGTGAACCCATTTTGTAGTTTTTGTTTATCTGTCGTACTTCCGGTTTCTACCCTTTTCGAGTTGGTAAGACTTTTTTTGCTGCAGCCCTTGAAAACCTGGGTCGTCCCATTTGTGGTTTTTGGCTGTTTGGCTGTTTAGTCTTATCGATCTTGAGAACGAGTCCAGGTTTAGTGATAAGCTTCAAACGGGTTGAGTTATTACAAGTTGGTTAGCCCCCGAGCGACCCGTGCGGATCGACTTGTGGATGGGCACGGGTTGCTCAGTCGAGACATGACATGTGCTTTTATTCATATCATACGACTTGCTTTAAGTCAGGTACACTTTTACGGGGAAAACGACATAGCTTCTCTATGTTCCATGAGTTGATGATGATGTTGCCTGCGGCATCTTTGAGACGATACGCACTTGGCCATAGCACCTCCGCGATGACGAACGGCCCTTCCCAAGGCGGCGATAGTTTGTGCTTGTTCTTAGAGGATTACACCCTTCAGAGGATGAGGTCGCCGACGTTGAAGGAGCGTGCTTTGATGCATCTGTTGTGGTATCGTCGCAGGTTTTATTGGTATTTTGCTGACCAGATTAGGGCGACGTCTTGGGCTTCGTCTAGCATGTCGATGTCATCTTGCCATGCTTGCTCCGATTGCATGGACCCTTGGCAAGCCGTAATCTAGCTTAGTCAAGAGCACTGCCTCGGCACCATAGGTCATGAAGAAGGGAGTGAAGCCCGTCGACCTATTGGGCATCGTTCTCAAACTTCAGAGCACAGAGGGGAGCTCGGCCACCCATCACCCAACGAATTTCTTGAGTTTGTCGTAGATATGAGGCTTGAGGCCTTGTAGGATCATGCCATTGGACCGCTCTACTTGGCCATTGGTTCGCGGGTGGGCTACGGACACCCAGTCGATTCGAATGCCATAACTATCACAAAACTCCAGGAACATTTTCCTGGTGAAGTTGCTGCCGTTGTTGGTGATGATGCAGTTGGGTACCTCGAAATGATGGACGATATCCAACATGAACTCGACTGCTTGCTCCAACTTGAGTGACGTTATTGGCTTAGCTTCTACCCATTTGGTGAATTTGTCGACCGCGACCAAAAGGTGGTCGTAGCCCCTAGGCGCTTTCTTGAGGGGTCCTATCATGTCAAGCCCCTAGACCGCGAAGGGACACGTGATGGGGATCGTCTGTAGCTCTTGTGCTGGGAGATGTGTTTGTCTTGCATAGAACTGGCATCCCTAGCACGTATGCACTAGGTGTTTGGCGTCGGCCACAGCGGTCGGCCAGTAGAAGCCTTGTCGAAAGGCTTTGCCCATGAGTGTTCTTGGGGTTGCGTGGTGTCCGCAAACCCCGGTGTGGGTGTCATGAAGGATCTACCTGCCCTGTGCGCGGGGGATGCAAAGCATGCGGATCCGCTCAGGCTTCACTTGTAGAGTTCGTCCCCGATTACCACGAAGGTCTTTGCTCGTTGGGAGAGGCGTCTCGCTTCCGTTTTGTTGGAAGGGAGTAAATCCTATAATAGGTAGTCGAGAAAAGGGGTTCTACAGTCGGGCTCCCCAGGCTTAGCTTCTCCTGCTATGAGCATGGCTTCGGTCATGGTGGGTCAGCTATCATTGTTAGCTGAGGGTGTGGCGAGCTCTCGCATCTTGTCCTCCAGGGCCTCGGCAAGCTTCATCCACTGGTTTGAGTCGGAAGGATGGTTCGTGGAGGTCGTTGACAAAAATGCCATCAGGGGCGAGTCCTCTGCTTGACGTGAATTTAGCCAGGTCATCCGCTTCCTGATTATCTTTTTGGAGGATGTGGTGGAGCTCGAGCCCCTCAAATTTGTCCTCCAATTTTCTGACCTCCTGGCAGTAGGCCTCCATCTTTGGGTTCTGGCAGGCAGGTCTTTCATGACTTGATCAACGACTAACTTGGAATCGCCTAGTATGTAGAGTTGTTGCACACTTAGCCCGGAGGCGATTCGTAGTCCGTTGACTAGCCCCTCGTATTTCGTGATGTTCTTTGAGGCTTTGAAATGTAGTCTGACCGTGTATCAGAGCATGTTTCTGTGCAGTGAGATTAGAACCACTCCCGCCCCCACACCCTCCTTCAAGACCGACCCATTGAAGTACATGGTCTAGCACTTGTGCACCCGGGGATCAGTCGGGATCTGAACCTCGATCCATTCGGTGACAAAGTCGGCCAGGACTTGTGACTTGATTGCGGTTCGAGAAATGTACGAGATTTCGCATCCCATGAGTTTGATCACCCATTTCGCAATTCACCTAGTCACATCCTAATTGTGCACGAACTCGCTGAGGGGCATGCTGGACACTACCGATATCGGGTGGGATTTGAAGTAGTGTCACAATTTCCATTTCGCTATGAGCACGGCATACAAGAGCTTCTGGATCTGTGGATATTAGGTTTTGGAGTCGGAGAAGACATCACTGACGAAATAGACCAGGCACTGCACGGCTAGCGTGTGGTCGGGCTCCTCCTGTTCCACTACCAACTCGACGCTTACGACTTGCATCATCACGGTGATGTACAACAGGATGGGTTCACCTGCCATCGGGGAGACCAGCACCAGCGGCATGGTTAGGAAGGCCTTTATCTTGTCAGGGGCTGCCTGGGCTTCTTTGGTCCAACAGAGCTGGTTGGACTTCTTGAGCAACTTGTATAGCGGCATGCTACGTTCTCCTAGCCGTGAGATGAACCTGCTTAGGTAGGCAAGGCAACCTGTGAGCCTCTGCACTCCTTTAATGCTAGTGATCGGACCCATGTTCTGGATCGTGGAGATCTTTTCCATGTTGACCTCTATGCCGCGTTTGGAAACCATGAAACCAAGGAGCTTCCCCTTTGGGACTTCGAGCACACATTTTTCGAGGTTCAGCTTAATGCTATTCTTTCATAGATTAGCAAAGGTGGCTTCAAGGTCGCATGCCCTTTTTGATTTTACCATGATGTCATCGACGTATGCCTCCAGATTTTTCCCTATCTGATCTCGAAAGCATTGTTACATGCATCGCTGGTAGGTTGCGACCACATTTTTAAGTCCGATTAGCATTGTTACATAGCAGTATGAGCCGAATGGTGTGATGAACGATGTGGTGAGCTGGTCGGGCTCATACATTGATATTTGGTGGTAGCCGGAGTAGGCGTCGAGAAAACACAAGAATACGCATCCTGCGGTTGAATCGATCACTTGGTCGATTCGTGGTAACAGGAAGGGATCTTTGGGACAAGCCTTCTTCAGGCTAGTATAGTCAACACACATCCTCCATTTCCTATTCTTCTTTATTACAAGCACAGGATTGGCGAGCCAATCCAGATAGTACACTTTCATGATGAAGCCTGCCGCCCACAGCTTCACGATCTCCTCACCGATTGCCTTTCGCCTTTCCTCGTTGAAGCGCCGCAGGCGCTGCTTGGTCGGCTTCGTGTTCGACTTTATGCGGAGGTGGTGCTCGGCGACTTCCATCAGAATTCCTGGCATGTCGGATGGTTGTCACGCGAAGACATCCCGATTGCAGCATAGGAAGTCGACGAGCGCATCTTCCTATTTGCCGGAGAGGGTCAACCCGATGTGTGCCTTCTTGGTTGGGTTGTTGCTGTCGATCTCAACTTTCTTGGTCTCCTTGGCCTATTGGAAAGCCAACACAGTCGGGATGAGGTTTTTCTTGATCTCCGCTAGTTCTGCTTTCGCGACGATCTTGGAGGCGAGTTGGAAGCTATCTTGGTCGCACTGTTGTGCGTGTGCGAAGCTTGGCCCGACGGTGATGACGCCCTTCAACCCGGACATCTTCAACTTGAGGTAAACGTAGTTGGGGATGGCCATGAATTTGCGTAGCACAGCCTCCCAAGGATGGCATGGTAGAAGCCCCTGAAGTCTACCCCCTCGAACGTGAGAGTTTCGGTTTGGAAGTTCATCCGGTCTCCAAACATCATAGGCAAGTCAATCTGCCCGAGTGGGACGGCGTGCCTCTCGGGGATCACACCATGGAAGGGCGCCCCAGTCGGCCGGATGCTCTCACGACTGATCTTCATCAAATCAAGGGTGTCGACATAGAGGATGTTGAGGCCGTTTCCACCATCCATTAGTACATTGGAGAGACTCTTGGGCTCGATGATTGGGTTTACCACCAGTGGGAACCTTCCTGGGCATCATACGAGATCGGGATGGTCCGACCTATCAAAGGTGATTGCGGACTCTGAGCACTTCAGGTACGTTGGGACCACTGATTCGACGGTGTTCACCTCCCGATGGGACATCTTCTGCCGCCACTTCGACTCATAGGTGTCTGGGCCTCCGAATATCATGAGGCACCTGTCCGGCTCAGGGAAGTCATCCCCCTCCCCCCCGTCTGTCAGGGTGGGGGCCTCAGCTTTCTTCTTCTTCGAGTCTGCCAGCTTGAGGTTTCCCTGCAGGTACTTCTTCATGAGGGAGCAGTCCTTGTAGAGGTGTTTGGCTGGGAACACGTGGTTGGGGCATGGTCACTCGAGCATCTTCTCAAAGTAGTCGGTTGGGGGCTTCCTACCCTTCTTCTCCGATCGTTCTGCCACCGCGACAAGCTCGCTTTCCCATTGTGGCTTGTTCTTCATTTTCTTCATGCGCCCATGGGAGGTTGTGGCCTCATCTTCCTCCCTCTTTGCCTTCCCTTTGCTGCACTCGAACACCACGTGCACAGCTTCCTCCCCTGAGGCATGGTTGGTGGCGATATCCAGCAGCTCCTTGGTGGTTCATGGCTTCGAGCATCCGAGCTTGTGCACCAGGGATTGGCAAGTCGTGCCGGAGATGAAAGCCTCGACTACGTCTGCGTCGGCTATGTTGGGGAGCTTGTTACATTGCCTTGAGAATCGTCGGATGTAATCCCGGAGGGTTTTGCCCGACTTCTGCTTGCAACTCTTCAGATCCCAGGAGTTCCCAAGTCGGGTGTATGTGCCCTAGAAGTAGCCTTTCTCCCTTTCTTCCTTATCTTCTCTCCTCCTCCTCCTTTCTTCCAAGCAGAGCAGTAGGGCATGGCCGGCCTGCTAGGGGTGGCAGGAGCGACGCGCGGCTTCCTGTGGGGCCCAGCGACCGGCGCGGCCCGGCCTCCAGTGAGGGCGTAGCCCCCCGCGGTGTGCGGTCCGACCAGCGTGGGCGCGGCTCCCCGCAGCGCGTCACCTAGTGGCAGGAGCGCAACGGCCTCCTGTGGGGGCCTGTCAGCCGACGTGGCTGGCGCGGCCCGACCTCCAGTGGGTGCGCGGCTCCCCGCGGCGTGCGGTCCGACCAGCAGGGGCACAGCTCCCTGCGGCACTCGACCGAGCAGCAGGAGAGCGGCGACCCTGCGGCGGGGCACAGCAGCCCAGCGGGGGAAGCCAGTTTCGGCCCTAGCGACGGGAGCGGCCAGGGCAGCTCGGGGGTATCTTTAAACTCGGCAGTGAGGGCGGCCGGCATGCCCGGCACAGCGCAGGCGACCCAGCATGTTTGTTCATGAGTGATCAGTAGTGCATGATTTGTTGGTGAAGGATTCGTTTGTGATTGTGCTGATGAATCCTCTGCGTGTTGTGAATCAATTCGAACTCATGTATTGTGTGGATCCTTAAGTCAAATCAAACTCATGTGTTGTGAATCAGGTCTTCTAAGAACTGATTGGTTCTGTGTTCTTCCTTGTGTGATGGTCATATGTGAATTTGATTTTCTCCGTGGAGTTGGAGCTCGATGTGGTGGTGGTCGAGGCGGAGCTATAGGAGCGGCGGCGCGAGTAGGCATGACAAGGCATGACAAAAGGTAGGCTTTAGTTTCGGGTGAATGACCTGGGACTAAAGATGTGACCTTTAGTCCCGAATAATTAGTCTCGGTTGGATTTTTGATATCTTTGCGTCTCTCCAACCGGAACTAAAGCCCAATTTTCCACCAGTGAAGATAGAAATGCAAAGCATTGTACTACTGCTACTACTCCACTGGTAAGGGCGCCCGGACAACAGGAACAAGCTGGAGGTCCTGGAGCCGTCGAACCGTGACTCCCAATTCCTCCGTCATATCCAGATCTGCTGCCTCCATTCCACACGGCAGCTCCCAATCAAAATGGTATAAGAGGCTAGCCAGTATGAGCTCCATGTTCACAAACGCGAACGCTATGCCCGGGCACATCCGACGCCCTGCCCCAAACGGCGTGTACTCAAAATCCGTTCCCTTAAAATCAATCTTGGAATCTTCAAATCTCTCCGGAACGAATTCCTCGGGCATGTCCCAGTATTTGGGGTCTCTACTAATAGCCCACGCGTTCACGAGAACCATGGCGTCTTTCGGCACACTGAACCCTAATACTTGGCATGAACTCCTACAATCGCGTGGAAATAGTAGGGGTGCCGGTGGATGTAGCCGAAGGGTCTCCTTGATGACTAGGTTCATATAGTGCAGATTGCGTAGGTTGTCCTCGGTTACTTGGTGGCGCCCGGCGAGTATACACCGGACCTCATCTTGTACCTTTTGCATCACTCTCGGATTCCTCATAAGCTCAGCCATGATCCATTGAAGGACTGTCGCGACCGTATCGCTGCCCGTGCCGAGCATGTCCTTTGCAACAAATAATCAGATTATCATCATCAGTACAGTAAAGTACATAATGGAAAACACATTGGTGATAGTAGCTACTCTTTTTGATTCAGGCGTGTATATAGTACTGCTTACTCCGACCACTGATTTGATGTTGTCAGTCGTGATGGGGACCTGGAGATCACCCTCCCTCTGAATCCTCAGGAGCACGTCGAGCAAGTCTTCCTTGTCGCCGTCGTTGTCAGCGGCTTTGTTCTCCTCGTGCTCCCGGACGATGTTGTCGATGAACGACACCAGTTCCTGCCGCTGACGCTTCATCTGGCCCGGCATTCGGCTGACAAGCATGGCGAGGCGAGACGACGGGTAGAGGTCCGGCAAGCTCATCTTGGCGACCATCTTCACCATGCGCTCCAGCAACTTCAGGAACGCATCCCTGTCCTTGAACGAGCTCCCTATGATGGTGCGGACCGCCGAGTCGGCGGCGTACACCGTTATCAGCTCGCTCAGGTTCACCGCCCGCGCCGGCGTCGGCGGCGCCGCCGCCGCCGCCACGGCGCGGAGGAGGCGGGCGGCCTCCTCCTCGCGGACCGACCTGAAGGACTGGACGCGGCGGGCGCTGAGCAGTTCGACGGTGCACAGCTTGCGGATCTGCCGCCAGCCGTGGCCGTAGGGGGCGAAGATGATGCCCTCGGTGCCCCTGGGGAACGCTAGCCGGACCGTCCGGCTCATCGAGCGCGTCGCGAAGTCGAGGTCGCGCGTCCTCATCACCTCGCGCGCCGCGTCGGCGGAGGAGGCGACGACGACGCGGACCTCGCCGAGGCGGAGCAGCATGAGCGGCCCGTGGCGCGCGGCGAGGTCGCGCATGGTGCGGTGCGGGAGCGCGCCCGCGAGGTGGTGCAGGTGGCCAATCACCGGGAGCGCCCACGGCGACGGAGGCAGCCGGGCACTGCCGCCGGCGCCGCCTCGCCGGCGCGACACAGCGCGGCTGAGGAAGACGAGTGGAACGATGGCCAGGAGAGGGAGGAGTAAGAGATATACCACCGGAAGCGCCATGTCTTTGGCATGGGTCGATCCAGTGGCGAGTGACTGGAAGTACTTATAGGGCACGTGTGTCAGTCTGTGTAAGTGTGTTTGCGTGCTTCTTTGCACGCTTTGCGCATTGCTGTCGGAAAGTCAGTTATACGAGGAAGAGACTTATATGTATCTCTATATATCTATATGATATATATTTGAGAAATGATATACAACTGTCAATAGATTTTTTTTTGGCAAAAATCTGTAAGATTCGCAAAGTTCCAACCTAAAAAATCCAGCAGTGAAATAAATGTTATAGGTAGAGAAATAAAATGTTCATAAAAATCAAAGGGGTTATAGATTTTCTAGCAGAAATCTGTCATATTTGCGATGTTCTAGTCTAATTAAGAACGTTCCCACGGTGAAATAAAATGTTCCAAGTAGACAAATAAAATGTTCCAACTTTATTATTTCACGTTTCTACTATTGAGGGGAATCCAAACTGTTAGATTTTTAAAAGAGATATATTTCACTTCATGAAATATGCAATAGATAAACAGATAGTTCCATATTTTTAAATGGAAATTAGCTTGTGCTGCTGCAGACCAAAAAGAACTACGAGTATAGCATGTTATAGACACGTACTCTATCTGTTCATATCTATATCTATATCTACATCTACATCTACATCTACATCTACATCTACATCTATATCTATACCTTATATCTATTAGTGTATATTTCTCATAATCTAAAATATTCATTTTGTGTGTCACAATTAATGGAGGAATATCTTTTCAATACATACACAACATCATTGCATTACAGGGTCTAATCCACAACAAGATTATTGTGTCCATTGGCTTGTAATAGCAATGCAAATCAAATCAAACTGAGGAAATTAGTGAGAAACAGTAATGGACAAATACATTTTGAACAGAATCTAATGCAAGACAATTTGGTTCCCCAGTGGCAAGAGGAGGAAAACCAATAGTCATGATGCGTGTCTAATCTGGGAAATGCAGAAAGTTGCACTAAACGAGATCCTATTACGCACTTCCTAGCAATTTTTTTAAAGAGACAAGGAAATGACTCCTTATTCCTTCGTCCTTTCCCCATTCCTCTTCCACCATTCATTTTAAAAAATGATTGAAGAAAATCTACTAAAAATCTAACTCAAGATGGAAATTTCTAATGAGAAGGAAAATTTGAACAAATTAAAGGTTGAAGTTAACCTTCTTCTCTAACAGCGTTGCTTGATGTGGCTTGTGCACAACCACTCTTTTGTAGTCTTCTCTAACAGTGTTGCTTGATGTGGCTTGTGCACAACCACTCTTTTGTAGTCTAGAGCAACAAGTAAAGGATCCTCCTCAATATGGGTCGGTGTTGCACTGTCGACTTCCTTCAAGCAGTCATGGCCCCGCCCATCCTCTTCGACATGGCAAGCGCTTCCATGTTCTAGTAGAGAGAGGTGAGTGATCTGAGCTATTGAAACAGTGGGACGATATGTTTTGGCAATGTTGTGCATCATGGCAGATAGGCAAGAAAGAAGTGGTGTGTGTGTAGGAAATGTAAGGAGCGAGGGCAACCGGTTTCCTTTTAGTCCCTTTCTTTAGGCCACAATGCGCCGTGGTATTAGCTTTTCGAGCATGGGTTTAAAGCATACGATCCGCTATCCCACTTACTTTCCTTTTTTCGTGTGGGTGGGACCTACGTGAAAAGGTTATTTGAAGAAATTTTTGCAAAACTTATTTTGAAAAAACTACCCTGACAACTTATTTGAAGATTTTTTTCTAAAAGCATTCCTAAAATAGTTTACTAATTGGGAAATTCTCCCCCCTAGAAAGCTTCCTTAAAGTTCTTAGTCGGGCTTGCTAGTGCCCGGACGTCCGGCGGGAGCAACTCCCGTCGGACGCATACATCACCATCCGTTTTAAATCCGACGGCTACAGTAGTACCATAATAAATACCACTAATTATCCGACATTCCGTTGCAACATCAAAACAAAATAGCTGCAACATCGAAAATCTATGGTTGCAACATAAAAAAGATGCGAAAAAAATAGCTCAATGTAAACATAATATTCGTGAGGGAAAATTCCCACCGCAACATCGAACACATATTTCATGCAACATTTCCAAACAAATCATCATATGTTGAGTTGGGGTTGAGCTCGTACAGGAAGAAATATTGCAACATAAAAAATCGACAGATGAAACATCAAAAGCCAACTATTGCAACATCAAAATATCTCAGAAGAATCAATCATGCAACATCAGATGATACGGAGCAACTCCCGTCGGACGCATGCATCACCATCCGTTTTAAATCTAACGGCTATAGTAGTACCATAATAAATACCACTAATTATCCGACATTCCGTTGCAACATCAAAACAAAATAGCTGCAACATCGAAAATCTATAGTTGCAACATGAAAAAGATGCGAAAAAAATAGCTCAATGTAAACATAATATTCGTGAGGGAAAATTCCCACCGCAACATCGAACACATATTTCATGCAACATTTCCAAACAAATCATCATATGTTGAGTTGGGGTTGAGCTCATACGGGAAGAAATATTGCAACATGAAAAATCGACAGATGAAACATCAAAGTCAACTATTGCAACATCAAAATATCTTTGAAGAATCAATCATGCAACATCAGATGATACATTCATTCGCAACACCCGTGCACATCTACGGTGCTTGCAACATCCAAGAATCCCTACTACAACATCATGAGATACCTATTGCAACATTGTGGCGGAACCACCTCGGATTAACTCAACTAAAGCATGGTTAAGTCGCTTAAGATGCGATAATCATGCCTTAGTCGTGCTAACTCGAGGTGCCATCGGATTTCATCCGATTTAACCACTTGACAGGACCGAGTTTAGCATAACCCACACGAAGGTGAGTGGTTCCAGAGAATACAACAGGTCCAACAGTAGATTACAAGTTGTTACGCACTTGGTTGAAAATCAGAGTTTTACAAGTTCTGAAGAAAACAGACGGAAGATAAAACAAGCGGAAGCTACTCGTCAGGGTCGGACGTCCTTGGTGAGGCCAGCCAAGACGTCAGTGATCCCATTCCCCGCCGTCCGAGGAGGGATCCCACTCAACCGTCCAACCTGGAGGGAGTTGGGGCGGCCAAGTGCCAACAGGAGCAGACTCAGGAGCTGCGACTTCACCTGAAAAGAAAGCCACAAACAAGGCTGAGCTGCTAAGCTCAACAAGACTTAACCGACCGGTGGTAAAACTACTCCACCCTTCTAGACATGCAAGGCTCTTTGGCTGAGGGTTTTGTTTGCCAGAAGCACTATATAGATCCTTATTTTCAAAGTTTTAGCTCAGATTCTAAGTTCATTAACCGGTCTAAGTTGGCAACTTACTCTAAGCAAACATAGATCCAACCAAAGGGTATATAAAACATCATCAAGACCATGTCATCATCAGATTCCTTTCTTACTCGGTGTAGCATAGCGATCAAGCAGTCTCAAACTGTGAGAGGCAGACGAATCGATTCGAGTTCTTTAACCATGCATGGTGAACCTAACCTCACGACATCCGCGCACCCCCAAGGGTTGCTTCCTGTGTCGGCCTTCCCCATCAATTCCCTAACCCGTGTCGGGCCCATTTCCTTTGGTGCAAGGTTCCACAGACCCGGCCTCTACCGTTCTGTGACCACACTTGCCACCACGTGCGGCCGCAGGGGAACTCCGTTCCAAGGACAATGGGGCGACCGCTCACGTCTAGGTTCAATCAGGTACTAGGCTTCCCCATCCCATACTGAGTATGAGGTTAGTACTTTCAAACACTTGATCACGAACACCACCACTGTCGGGCCTTAACAGATTTCATAGACAGACGGGGCGATCAGCCGACCACCAAATGAGTTAACCAAAACCCTACCCCGTCCATCGTCCTTATAGTTGTAGTAGAAGGAGAAACAACCAACTCCTATAACTCGCGAGTGACAGGAAATCACTCGACTTTTACCGATTCCTATTTAAGCATAGCAACTACTCGGTCCAACAAACTGGTGTTCAGATCAAAGGAACTATGTCAAGCATCTATGGTTGCAACAACTCCTAGACGTAAATGCACAAACATGATGAAGAAGGCATATGCAAGTTTAGGAATTTGGGGTTCATGCTCCGGGGCTTGCCTTCAAGCGGAGGGAAGGAGAACTGGTCTTCAGAGGGTTCTGCTGCAGCTCCTGCGGTCGGCGGCTCAGCTACTGCTCCGTCTTCTGGCATCGGATGCAGTTCGTAGACACCGTCGGCGAGATTCAACTCTACACGAATGCAAATGCAGGAGTTAGCACTTAGACGGTTATTTCAACAGCAACACTTGCAAGTTTTAGCCCAAAAACTTGTAGCAAAGCTACGGAAAAAGTGTGGAGGTTCCAGCTTCAGTGGATAGAGAACAAGACCAAGGGTCAGATTGGAAGAAACTTATGATCTGACCCCTAGAGTAGAGGAATAGCTGTGCTGGGGATCCTCAGACTTAGCGCAGAGAATTCCCCAATTTTTACACATATACCCTCGGGTCAAGGAAAAAGGATACAGCCGAGTCCTCGGGCGAGGCGGAAAAGGGTCGGTGAAACAGACAGGGTCGGGCGAGACGGAGAAGGGGTCGGGCGGACAGATAGGGTCGGGCGAGACGGAAAAGGGGTCGGCAGCTTACCTTCGGTTTATAGGTGAAGCTTTGGGGTCGGGAAGGAGTAGACTCGGGTGGAAGGACTGAAGCACTAAGACTTGGGCAGCGGCGATGTCCGGCGGTGCTCCGGCGGCGGTGGAGCTTCTTGTGAGCAGCAAGGAAGCTCTAGCACTGCGCGGAGGAGCAGGCGGCTGGGTGGATTGGGAGGTGAGGGTGTTGAGCGGAGAAGGGGAACTCTCAAGAGGTTCAGCGGGATTTTCTCAAGTGTGCTCAGAGTAAGGGCGGTGAAACAGCAAAGGCGAAGGAACTCCGGTGGGACTCCGGCATTCCCTTTTATAGCTACGTGGAAGAGAGAGAGAGTTGGAGCAGCACGAAGACCGGGAAGAAAGAAGATGGAGTGTGCTGCCATGGCGGCGATTGAGCGGCGATGGGCGGCGGAACAGGACTTCGGAGATAGCGTCTTCGGCCATTGGGCACTGGAGACAAGGCGGCGCAGGCGCGGTTTTGCCGGTGGTTGCGGTTTGGCGGAGGCGGGCGTCGTCGAGCGGCGGATCTGATGGGTGTGACAGGGGGAACGACGCTATAAGCGAGGTTGCACAGGTGAAAAGACAAGCGGGCTGCGGCTGCGCGGGCGAGCGCGAAGCAGCGGTTTGCCGGGCACACCTCTGGCAAGGCGGAAAAGGAACTGTCACGGCTGGGGTCCGGTCGCGGCCGGCGACTGGGCGGAGCGACGGGGGTCGGAGGAGTTGAGCCACGCGGCGGAGAAGCTCTGGAGCGGGCATGCTACTCGAGTGCGTCTGCACTGGGAGATCGGGGAAAAGATTTGCGGGTCCACTGGTCAGTCTCGGTTTATCCTCTGCTCCAGATTGAAAGGAGACATTGTTGGTGAGACTTTGAAGGATCCGGCGGGGTGGGTTGGAGGTCTTCAGGGGTCGGAGCTGGGAACCGGCGGAAAGGGGTCGAGTTCTCAGGGGACGGGACCGGAACTGGAGGTTGAGCACTTAAGCTCGGGGAGCTGAGTCAGCGGGATTAGGGACTCGGATTAAGATTAACTTGAAAGATTTGACCAGGGTCGTTACAAACATGTCAGTCGGGAAGGCTATCTTCAGATCTAGGCTCCTATGGCCATCAGTTGCTGCAACACGAGAATCATCAATTACAACATCCAAAAATCTCAAATATTGTAACATCCAAACATCTCATGTTGCAACATGGAGAAACAATAAGCAGAGCATCATGATTTAGTTATTGCAACATCACTAATAACGCCTTACCCAGTCATGGGGAACTGGACATGCAACATGTGGAAGATGGAATTTGCCCGGAGCTAACTTCGGCTCCCCCGCGATTTGTTCCTGATGAAGAAGGATGGAGGGAGGGAGCACATGGGAGGTCCCTGTGTCAGGGAAAGGGGAGCGCGGCATCGCACCAATAGCGATCTTCTTCGCCACCGCTGCCAGCACGGATGTCGGCATCTCCGTCCCCGCCACCGCCGAGCACAGCCATCAGCATCTCCATCCCCACCGCCGCCCAGCACGGGCATCGACATCTCCGTCCAAGCTGCCACCCTCCGCTACCTCATCCCCTTCCACCACCTCGTTGCCCTCTGTCTCATCCATCGCGCACTGGTCACTTGATTTGGGGGAGGAATATCAGTGGAGACACCAGACGCACGCACGGAAGAGAGATAGGTGGAGAGAAGAATGAACAGTGATGTGGGAGTAGATGGGTGAGAGGATAAGATGAATTTCTTTTTTATATAATCAAGAGGTGGGACCACGTCCGATATTTCCTGAAGCGTCCCGACGTCTTCAGCTTAGCGTTACCGAAGTTTTTTTAGAAATTTATCTGAAAAGTTTCTAAAACTGAAAAGTTATCAAAAGGAAAAATCACTAAAATGGAAAAGTCGGGAGGGGAGTGGTTGCATCCGCTAACTAAATTGTCATGATGTTGACTAACACAATGTGTGGTCAGAAAATATTGTCAATTCAATGGTAAATTATGTAAATATAGCTAGCCATCTAAAGACGTTTACGATAAATACTGTTGATTTATTCGAATCAAATAGTCCGCTTTCCATGTTGCTAACTATGTTTTTACACAAATATGGTACAAATCAAATGTGAATATCAATTGAATTGTTTGAATTCGGATCCATACCCACATATATTGGATTCTGTTTGTATGTCAATATTCTACCACTCTAAAAATAAATTTTGAAATAACAAATTTATTTGACACCATGATGACATAGATTCAACATAGGGAATCTCATTTTAAGTGGATTGTCGTCTGTCACGTGGTAGTGAGCCACTTTTGCTACAATACCAAGGTTTTAAGATGATTTTAGATCGTGAAATTAAATAGCCAGATTTATCCCTACAGTTTATGTAGTACAATACCCAACTATAAAATAATAGATAGCATATAAACAGAGTGAAAGAACAAGAGAAAATATCTAGAACTTCGTTACTCCCATTTATATTCTAGAGAAATATTTCTACATATTTGAATATAGATACTATCAATATCCATAATTGGGAAATTGGATTTGAATATATCTATACTTGCATACAATTGCCCTATATAAATAGGATAATACAGATATCTTCATCCGTTTTGAAGATCTAACAAACACCCATAAGTTTTTTGTGCTAAAAGTTTATTTAAGAGGTTTAAGGATGCACAAAGAAGGTACTTGTTTTTTTATCTTTCATGTTAAAAAGAGGGACAGAATGATGTTTACAAGCTTGAATATTATCAGTAACAAGACATAGACCATGAAAATAAACTAGGCCATAACGGCATCATATCCCCCTAAGTACCTCGAGCACGCACAGAACTGATGTAAGCAATGTTATCTGAAACGCTAAACGTTAAACCGTCGGTCATCTACCATTTAGCTCTTTATTCGAACTAAATGACAATTAAATTGTTTACACGGTCATTAAACTGGCTAAACGGATGATTAAACGAACACGGCTAGGCACTGTAAGTAGGCACAAGGGCAGTGATGGCGCCCAGCCAACCTTTGGCAATAGCTTGGCAGCGAGGGCTAGGGATGAAAACATGATAGGAAAATTCATGGTGCTTCCTTTATAGCTTCTCTGCGCATTGGTGCTGATCTTCCCGATTTGAATTACCGGTTTCAGCCCGTTATCAACATGTTTCCAATCAAATAGTTTCATTTCTGACATCCTGTGTAACTGATTTCGCTTTCCCAACTAACATCCCTGCTCCTGTTCTTGTTCCCGAAAAAAATACAGTAACGAAAGTACTTAGAGTGTTTTCCCGACCGCTTTCATCCCTAGCGAGGGTCCCTCGCTCCCTCCTCAGATGGAGCTACGACGGTACCAACAACCTACATGAAGAGCCTCTTGCACGGATAGAAGGGGACGGCTACTGGCAGGACAAGGAGTGGCAACGCAGGCGGTAGAATTCAACATATAAAAAAATAAGACGCACGATATTTTTCAGGTGCCACAACCCCTCCATTTAGAGGAATTAGTGCTAATCATTAGGACGAAACAAAAATCATTAAGGAAAGAAAAAATTATTAAAGGACTGCTGAGCAAATTCTTTCGAATACTAGCCGTCTTTTGGGAAAGAGAAGAACCGCCGAAGATGTGCACGAGGATGAGTCCGATTTCCCTGTGCAAGTCCGAGCTGGGACCCGGTCTATATTGGGGACGGTCGCGATCGAGTCGGTGTCCCATCACGCGGTAACCCGGCCGTGTCCTCCAAGGCTTCGCCTTCGCCCGACCCAACCGCCGCCGACCGATATATATATCCACGGTGCACGCCACGCGCGACCCAGAAACCCGCCGCACAGTCCCGCCGCCTCTGCTCTCTTCTACCTCCGCTCCAAGAATCCACCAAGCTCACGGCGAGCACCACGGCCGGAACCCTACCACCCTTACCATCCTCCTCATGGGGCCGACCGTCGTGGCAACCCGGAAGCGCGGCACGGAGTTCCTCCTCGACGACCCCTTCGACCTGCCTCGCCTGGCAAAGCGCGGCGGCCGGTGCTCGATGTCGGCCGTCGCCGCCGACCTAGGCCTCAGCTTCCCGCTGGAGTTCGATCCGGTCACCGCGCTCCAGCTCATCTTCCCCGGCGCCGATCCGCAGGTACGTCAACGTACGTGGCATCGAGCAACGTTAATTTGGCTCGCGCTCTGCTTCTCTCGTGTTGGTGCTCTGGTTTGATACGTGGATTAGTCCTAATCAACCACGACGAACAGTCACAGAACACGTCGATAGTGCAGAGGGCAAGCGAGCGACAGTGACTTTGCGCGTGCTGCGATTATTGTGAATTTGTGAGATCCTTAATAGCTGATAAAACTTGACTGCAAAATTCGGATTTCAATCCATCCAACCAACATAAACCGGTCAAGCGTAGGTCCTGAGTTCTGACCAGTTGGTACCAATGAATATGTTCAGTCATGTTTGGTTTTATGTAACATGCAAATTGGTACTGATTAGGAACTGGGCACCTAATTAATGTCTTTTTTCCTTGAATTTACAGATTCTTGAAGAACATTTACAAGCGTCAGGAAATGTTTTGGAAGCTGCAATTAGAGCATACAAAGATTACCTGGTAGATAGAAGCTCAGAATCTACTTCTTCCATAACATATGCTACATCCAACGACGGCGCAGACGATGGCGTCCTTTCTGAAAGTATGCAACATATGCATATGTTTCAATTTACCATGCAATCATTAGACTCGTCACAGTTAGGAAAATCAACAGTTCTCACTGATGCCAATTTCTTAGCTACATTTATTTCCATGCCAACAAAGTGTTATCTTAATCATTTAAATCAGTTAGCTTAAACCTTACCTCATGAATGCCTATTGCAGTTGATCTGCCAGTGGCAATTCCCACCAATGGCTCTGAATGGGCAGAGCTTATTGTCAAGGAGATGTCCTCTGCTTCAGATTTGGTTGACGCCAAGAATCGCTCCCTCAAGATACTCAAACTGTTGGAAAAATCTGCTGCTAGGGTTAGTCCAGATGAACAGGGCAAAGTGCACAAGGTATTATCTAAAGTTAAATATCATGGCTTAATTCTGAAACTTGGTTCCATGCTTCCAGGCTCACCTGAATTAGTGTTGTGAATCCAGGAGCACAAGATAGTGAAGCAGATGCTGGGAGCCCTGCTTCACCAGAACGGTGTTCTGAAGCGGGCATTCCTCATACAGCACAATCGGCTCAAGGAGTATCAGGAGATGGTGCAGGAGCGGTCTCAATTCAACCATATTATCGAGAAGTACCAGAAGCAAATAAAGGCATTAGAGGTAGGTTTTGTGAAATATTTGCTATGATAAATCTTAACTTTCATTCTCTACTAACAATCTCTTCTGTACTATCCAGGAGAAGAACTACGCCTTGTCATTTCATCTTCAGCAAGCGAAACAATGCAGCAACACCTACAGGCATCGCAATCCAGACATATTCTAACCTACATGTTGTTGGAGAATGGAGAATACTGCTGCAGAAATTTATGGGTCAAGCTTGGGCCTGATTCCAGAAGGTCCTGAAACTGAGAGGAAAAACTTATTCAGACCAAGAGAAAGATAATGAAATAAAAGACATGGTTCATGGTTTTTGGGATAGGTGTTTTTTAGGATTCTGTGTAAATCGTCATAGTTGCTCTAGTTATATAAGTGAGCATAATCTGAGTGAGTAGAAAAATTCATGTACCATTTTGTTATAAATTATAATACTGAATTGTGATTGTCTCCATCAAGCTCCCTATACTGAGAAAAGATGATCAAAATGTTTTTATTTAGGGATTTGAGGACGTGGCTAATTCTCTATACTTGCACACTCCTTGTAATCATCTTGCAGGGATCATCGCATAATAAACAATATGTATTTTCATTCGGCGTTGTTCTGTCATCTACTCATCTCCATGGACTTCGACCATTCACTGCTTCTAGATCTGAACACAAATCTCCATACTATAATTCGCTCGCCATCCATCTGATCGCCTAAAAAATGCCAGTCCACACCGCATTTCAACTCATAGAACGTTTTATTTTGCCAACCACAGCACTGCACTTGATTTTTTTTTCGTTTTTTCGTGAGAACTAGTGTACTAGTACTATTACAATAACCTTGAGGAACAAGCAGAGATGCAACCGCAATCATGGACCAAGAACTCCAATCCTCCTACCATTACATCTCCTTGATCGTGATCTTGCTGCTGCCTCTCCTCGCTGTCAAGCTCCGGCGATGCAACCGCGGCAAGAACCTGCCTCCTGGGCCATGGCGGCTGCCGGTGACCGGCAGCCTGCACCACCTCGTGGGCGCGCTCCCGCACCGCGCCATGCGTGACCTGGCCCGGCGGCACGGCCCGCTCATGCTGCTCCGCCTGGGCGAGCTCCCCGTCGTCGTGGCGTCCTCGCCCGGCGCCGCGCGAGAGGTCATGAGGACCCACGACGCCGCGTTCGCGACGCGGCCCCGGACCGCCACCCTCCGGGAGCTCACCCGCGATGGGCTCGGCGTCGCGTTCGCGCCGCATGGCGAGCACTGGCGCCAGCTCCGCAAGCTCTGTGTCACCGAGCTGCTCAGCGCGCGGCGGGTCAGATCTCTCCGCCGCGGGCGCGAGGCTGAGGCCGCCAACCTCGTCGTGTCCGTCGTCGCATCGCTGTCGTCAGCGCCGGCGCCGCCCAAGCCCGTGAACGTCAGCGCCCTCATCGCCACGTACGTCACGGATGCGATCGTGCGTGCCGTGGTGGGCGACCGGATCAGGGACCGGGATGCGTTCATGGAGAAGCTGGACGAGGGCGTCAAGGTGGCCGCCGGGTTCAGCCTCGCCGACGTGTTCCCGTCATCACGGCTCGCGCGCGCGTTCAGCGGGGCGGCGCGCCGCGCGCGGGCGCACCACCGCGAGATGACCCGGCTCATGGACGGCGTCATCGAAGAGCACAGGAAGAGGAGGGCGGCCGGCGCCGGCAACGAGGAGGAAGACCTCCTCGACGTGCTCCTCAGGATCCAGAAGGACGGCGGCCTGCAGGTTCCCCTCGACATTGGCACCATACGCGCCGTGATCATCGTAAGCTCCCCAAGTCGCCACTTGACGAAACTATGTTCCATTCTGCTGTGTGTTCGACACCTGACGAAATTGACAAGATTGTATCTTTCGGATGCCGCGAAGGATCTTTTCGGTGCGGGGAGCGAGACGACGGCGACGACTCTGCAGTGGGCCATGGCAGAGCTGATGCGTCACCCGGCGGCGCTGCGCAAGGCGCAGGCCGAGGTGCGCCGCGTGCTCGCCGGGGAGCGCCGCGTGTCGGAGGACGCGCTGCCGGAGCTGCGCTACCTGCAGCTCGTCCTGAAGGAGACGCTGCGCCTGCACGCCGCGGTGCCGCTGCTCCTCCCGAGGGAGTGCCAGGAGGAGACGCGCGGCGTCCTCGGCTACGACGTGCCCGGGGGCGCCATGGTGCTGGTCAACGCGTGGGCGATCGGCAGGGACGCCGCGAGCTGGGGCCCCGACGCCGAGGAGTTCCGGCCAGAGAGGTTCGAGGACGGCGGCGCCAGGGCGGGGGTGGACTTCAGGGGCACGGACTTCGAATTCGTGCCGTTCGGCGCGGGCCGGAGGATCTGCCCGGGCATAGCGCTTGGACTCGCCGTCATGGAGCTCGGCCTCGCCAGCCTCCTCTTCCACTTCGACTGGGAGCTCCCCGGAGGCGCTGCGCCGGAGGAGCTGGACATGGCCGAGGGGCTTGGGATCACGGCGAGGAGGAAGAGCGATCTGTGGCTGCAGGCCACCGTGCGCGTGCCTATTCCAAATGTGTAGATGTTTCCTAATATATATACCGGGAAGATATATTAACTGGAACAGGCACGCGCACGGTAGATATATTAGGAAACATCTTTGTCTTTTGGAAACATCTACACATTTGGAAACAGGCACAAAAATTCTACCCCTTCCTCAGCTTTGTCTTTTTAACTGGAACAAAAATTTGTTTATATGGAACAAAAAATGCATTCAAGTGGAAAAATGGTATGCTTAAGTTATTAATTATATGTGATTTTATGATTGTTTTTAACATTCTCACTAGGTTTATAAGGAGATGTTTACAAATTTATAAGAGATGGGGATGGACATGGTATATCCCTCCCAAAATTTCATCAGATTTGCTACTCCTCAAATGCTTGATTTTTAGCTAAGCTCTCAATCACCCAACCTTATACTAGAAATTGAATTGGATATTGGAATTTGAGGTTAAGGTTTGGGGTTCAGGGGTGGGGGATTTACCTGTGGCCTTTGGGTCTAGAGGGAGCTCCGGGGAGGCTCGTTGGCCGGCAATGGAGGTGGGAGAGATGGCGGTGGAGCGGAGTCAGCGTGGGCGCCACCGGAGCCGGGCAGTAGGGGATCCCCGGTGGGCGGCGGATGCAGCGGGGGAGTATGGGCCAAGCGGATTAGTGTTGGGCGGTAGAGGTGGCCGAGGCTGCCGGAGCCGAGCGGGAGGTGGTGGTGGCGGGGGCGTCGCGCGAGGAAGATGTCGGGAGGAAGACGATGGGAGAAATAGAAAGAATAGAGAAGGAAAGAAATGATGGATATGGACCCTTGGATGTAGATCTAATGGTTTTAAGAAGTGATCGAGAGAAAAGGAAATCTCAAATTTGGCAAGGAGACAGACCCAAATTTCATTTCCACACCCAACATAACTAAAAATATAAAGGAAATGAGACCATTTTCACGTGAACACCTATGAAAATGTCATTTTTCACATGTCGTTTCTTATGGGAATTTTCCACAAATCTCGAAAGAAAATTTATTCTATTGCCATTAGCAGCAACTTTTCATGGGATAGTATGGAGGGTTCATGCTAGGTCAGTGGTCCTAGGTTCAAGTCCTACTGTCCTAGAGATCGCATGCGTGCGTATTTTGCACGAAAAACTGCATGCTCTGCAGGTGTTTGAATTCTTTTTCTTTTTTATTTTTTTGCGTGCTACATTACCACAAGCAGTCCGCTTATGGAACCGTCTGTGATTACCATTTTATTTTTTTGATGGAATATTTTTTCGCTCCATAGAACATTCTTTTCTTCTGGCTCGAACACTTTTATTCTAGCTTGAGCATATTTTCCTCCTTGCTCGAATATTTTTTCTCATGGATATAACACTGATTTTGTGGTGGTAGAGGCTCACTCATCATGATCACCGCTGCTAAGCACCGGGAAGGCAGGTTAACGGCAGTGATTTTAGTAGAACAGAAACATCCATAGTTTAAGTTGTCTGACTTTAGCTATCAGAGACTTGAGCTTTAGGCTGACATGGGCTGACCTCACATGGGCTGGCGTGTGGGTGTGTTTGGCGCTGAGGGAAATGGTGGATGGATGATGATGGCTTTTCTGGCCTGTGTGGTTAACTAAAGGAAACGGTGCATATAAATACTTGCTTAATGGCATCATTTATGTAAAAATAGTTTTTGAAAATTTATGGGCCTAGTGAAAATGAATTTGCAGTAATTTTACATTTTCTCACCCAATACTTACCTTAAATTAATACCCTGACTCTTTTCTTGAAATTAATTATCTATGAGAGTGCGTTATGGTTGCGGCAACATGACCACCATATTACAGCAACATTTAGCCAATTCAAAGCATTCATGGTTTAATATCAGATGAGGTCCTGATGGAAGAGTCAGATTAGTACTAAAATATACTAAAGCTAATTAAACTCGAATTGGATACATTTGCCTCGAATGTACTAAAGAACAGGTCCTAGACTCGATCAAAGTGACACTATCATTTGGAGCGGAACATATCATTTTCAGGCAAACAACTTCGAAAAGCTAGGGGGTGTTTGGCCCCAGAAATACGGTGATGCATCACCTTTTCACTCTTCATATTTCTATTTGTCACCACCTCATGCCTAGCGACGGAGTCATCCAACTAAAATTGATGGAATCAACCGAATGCTCCGTATAAAATGCATGAGGTGATTCTTCAAATCAAATAACCCATGCTTTGTCATGAGTGTCCCAGCTCACCTACGTTTTGGTCCCAGCTAGATAATGGAATTGTTAGATATATGGGCTTGGTCCATATAAATGATAATTCTGAATAAATCTCAAAGACCCATTAGCGTAAAGAGGGGGTACACCATCTATTAGTCCCATATTGCTAATAGATGAGGGTGTTGGAGCTTTTCCTCCCTATATATATGGACCACCTCCCTCATGGAAAAGACGCAATATAGACTACTATACGGGAAGGCTCCCAGGTTAGGGTATCCCTAAGGTGGTCTGTACTAGTTAGGTTTTTGCCTCTTCTCGTTGTTGCGCCGCCACCGTAATCTACTCCATCCCGAGTGTCGGCGTGCACCGACGAACGGGAGAGCAGGTCTCCGGAACCTCTCGCTCTTGTGATCATGCACCGGAAGAGGGCGAATAAGGTTTTTGGGAAGCGTTCAGCGCGACTGCTCAAGGTCTTCACCACGGCTCGTCTTCCGTCCAAGTCCGGCGTTGCGGCGGCTCGTCGTCTTCAGCATCGTCTACTGCGCTCCATCCGCAACACCGTGGTCGTTCCGTCGGCCACCGCTTCCCATCACGGTTGCACCCGCAAAGTACGTACGCCGTGATTTGATTTGTTACTTCAGCATGTTTTATGAGAACATGATGTTGTGCTTGCTGTTACCTAGTATGTTAGAGATTTGCATGCTAGGTTTTATTCTTGCTATAAGAAATATAGTTCGGAATTTAATCATACAATTGCCTAATTTTCCAACAATCCAAAAACCTTATTATAGGCAATCTGTTGATTCTGGTATGGCTGGTTTTGCTGAGTCACTGAGGCCAAAAAAATTTACCGGTGTGAACTTTAAGAGATGGAAATCTAAGGTTCGCCTATGGTTTAATGCTATGAACATCTGGGACACGAGGCTTGGCAAACCTGAAGGCGAACTTACTGCTGAAGCGCAGAAAAAGTTCGATGATGCCAACAACCTTTTCGTGGGATGTATCATCAGCAACATATCTGACCGTCTGGTCGATGTTTACATAGACATGACAGATGCGAAGGTTGTTCACCATGAGGTGCAGTGCATTGTGAAGGATCTTGAGCTCCTCAAGTGTCAATTACCCGACAAGTTTGTGGATGGTTGCATAATCGCAAAGTTGCCTTCTTCATGGAGGAACTTCGCCACTTCTCTGAAGCATAGGAGACAGGAGATATCAGTTGAAAATCTGATAGCGTCTCTTGATGTTGAGGAGAAAGCTCGGAAGAAGGATACTGTTGAGATAGGAGACCAAGGTCAGTCTAGCGTCAACATGGTCCAAAAATTCCCACGTGGCAAGAACAAAGGGAAGAACAAAGTCGTCAAGACTACTACCTTCAAGAAGAAGAAAAATAAGGCTAAGATGAGTTGCTTTACTTGTGGTGAGCTTGGACACTTCTCTAAGGATTGTCCAAAGCGTGCAGACCGCAAGGGCAAAAAGGCAAATGGGCCCAAGGATGTCAACATGGTGACCATAGGCAACACTGGAGATGGGTACGGTAATTTACCTATTGTTCTTTCAGTTTTTCATTCCACTAGTTGGTGGCTTGATACGGGTGCCAATGTTCATGTGTGTGCTGACATCTCCATGTTTTCTTCTTACTAGGTCGCCCGGGGTTCCTCCGTGCTGATGGGGAATGGGTCACATGCTGTTGTTGATGGTGTTGGTACGGTAGATCTAAAGTTTACTTCGAAAAAGATCGTGCGGCTAAGGAACGTGCAGCATGCCCCTACTATCAACAAGAATTTAGTGAGCGGGTCGGTTCTATGCAAGGACGGGTTTAAGGTAGTGCTAGAATCCAATAAATTAGTCATGTCTAAACATGGAAAATTCATTAGTAAAGGCTATGAGTGCGGAGGCTTGTTCCGCTTTTCCCTTGCAGATTTCTGTAATAAATCAGTGAACCATATTTGTGGCAACGTAAGTGATGGTGCAAGTACTTGGCATTCACGTTTGTGTCATATAAATTTTGGTTTAATGTCTTGGCTATCCAGCATGTGTTTAATTCCGAACTTCACCATTGCCAAAGGTTCCAAGTGCCAGAGTTGTGTGCAATCAAAACAACCTCAGAAGCCTCACAAGGTGGCTGAGGAGACACACTCGGCACCTCTAGAACTCATACATTTTGATTTGTACGAGATGAATGGTGTGTTGACAAAAGGTGGAAAGAGATATTTCATAACTTTGATTGATGATGCGACTAGATTTTGCTACATTTATTTGTTGCAAACTAAGGATGAAGCATTAGACTACTTTAAATTTATAAGGCTGAGGTTGAGAACCAACTTGAGAGAAAAATCAAGCGTCTAAGGTCTGATCGTGGTGGTGAGTATTTTCCAAAAGTTTCTGATGAATTCTATGAGGAACATGGCATTATTCATGAGAGGACGCCTCCCTATTCGCCCGAGTCCAACGGGGTTGCTGAGAGAAAAAACCGCACACTGACTGACTTGGTTAATTCCATGTTAGATACTGCTGGTTTATCTAAGGCATGGTGGGGGGAGGCTCTATTGACTTTATGTCATGTCTTGAATAGAGTTCCGAACAAGAACAAAGATCAAACTTCATATGAGATGTGGATCGGGAGAAAACCATCACTTTCTTATTTGCGTACTTGGGGGTGTTTGGCAAAAGTCAATATACCAATTCCGAAGAAACCCAAGTTAGGACCCAAGATAGTGAATTGTGTCTTTCTAGGATATGCATAGAGGAGCATTGCTTATAGATGTTTAGTAGTTAAATCTGAGGTCCCTGATATGCATGTTGATACTATTATGGAATCTCATGATGCAGCATTTTTTGAGAATATCTTTCCTCTTAAAGATATGAATAGCAACTCTAGACTTTCTGCTGAAATAACTCCTGCACCTGTTGAGTCTTCTGAACAACCAAATGAGTTTGAGCATGAGGACGTCCTAGAGAAGGATGACAGTGAAGCTCCTAGAAGGAGCAAGAGAAAAAGGGTTGCAAAATCCTTTGGTGATGATTTCACTGTGTACCTTGTGGATGATACTCCCACGTCCATTGCTGAGGCATATGCATCTCCAGATGCAGATGATTGGAAAGCAGCTGTCCAAAGTGAGATGGATTCGATTCTTTCTAATGGAACATGGGAGCTTACTGAACGACCCTATGGCTGCAAACCAGTGGGATGTAAATGGGTGTTTAAGAAGAAGCTTAGGCCTGATGATACTATTGACAAGTACAAGGCTAGGCTTGTGGCCAAAGGTTACACACAAAAGGAAGGTGAAGACTTCTTTGATACATATTCACCTGTTGCTAGACTGACCTCTATTCGAGCACTACTCTCTCTGGCTGCCTCGTATAGTCTTATCATCCACCAGATGGATGTAAAGATAGCTTTCCTAAATGGAGAGTTGGAAGAGGAGATCTATATGGATCAGCCTGAGGGGTTTGCGGTGAAGGGTCAAGAAAACAAGGTGTGTAAGTTGTTGAATTCGTTGTATGGCCTGAAACAAGCACCTAAACAATGGCATGATAAGTTTGACAGAACTTTAACTTCTGCGGGCTTTGTCATTAATGTGGCTGATAGATGCGTGTACTATTGCCATGGTGGGGGTGAAGGAGTTATATTGTGCTTGTATGTGGATGACATACTGATCTTTGGCACAAACATTGATGTGATCAATGAGGTCAAGTCTTTTCTATCACTGAATTTTGATATGAAAGATCTGGGAGAAGCTGATGTTATTCTGAACATCAAGCTGATTAAGGATGAGAATGGGATTACTCTTTCACAATCTCATTATGTTGAGAAGGTCTTGAACCGTTTTGGTTACATAGGTAGTAAGTCTTCTCCAACACCTTATGATCCCAGCATGATACTCAAAAAGAACAAGAAAATGGCGAAAGACCAACTGAGATACTCTCAGATAATCGGTTCACTCATGTACTTAGCTAGTGCAACAAGACCCGATATATCCTTTGCTGTGAGCAAATTGAGCAGGTTCATGTCAAACCCAGGCATTGATCATTGGCATGCACTTGAAAGGGTTATGCACTACTTGGTGGGTACAATGAGCTATGGGATTCACTATTCTGGACACCCTGCTGCGCTTGAGGGATATAGTGCTTCGAACTGGTTATCAAACGCTGATGAACTATATGCCACGAGTGGGTATGTGTTTACCCTTGGAGGTGGTGTGATATCATGGAGGTCTTGTAAACAGACCATTTTGACGAAGTCAACCATGGAAGTGGAGCTTACTGCTTTGGAAACAACCACTGTTGAGGCAAAGTGGCTGCATGAACTCTTGATGGACTTGTCTGTTGTTGATAAACCAGTGCCGGCAATCCTTATCAACTGTGACAATCAAACGGTGATAGTCAAAGTGAACAGTGCTAAGGATAATGCGAAGTCATCAAGACATATCAAGAGATGGTTGAAGTCTGTTAGGAAACTGAGAAACTCCGGAGTAATAAGTGTGACTTATATTCAAACAGATGGAAACCTGGCAGATCCCTTTACAAAAGGGCTATCACGGAATGTGATAGAAGGTGCATCGAGGGAGATGGGTATGAGACCCGTTTGAGTTGCTGTAGTAGTAACCCAACCTATGTGATCAGAGATCCCGTGAATTAGGATCTGGGAAGAACAAGCTATCGGTTGACTGAGGAGAGTAATTTTTTAAACCCTCTCTATGTGAAGATGCAATACTCTCAAATGTTGAGGCAGATATGCTGCAAGGCATGTGTGCTGTAAGGCAGGATGGCAATATGCCTTAATGTGTTTCTGTTGGCTTGGTTAAGCGAAGATGCTGTCCTACAGAGCATTCTTGAAAGAACACACCTATATGAGCTCGACTGTAAAACGTCGCAGTTTATGAGATTTGGGTGATCTCTAGTAAGCTCATGAAGAGACTAGGGAGTATGACGTATATGCTCCACCCGCGGGGTAGGCTACTGGCAGCCAGGTACTAGTTCCGATTTTGAGTGAAACTTGTCCGCACAAAACTTGCAATTCAAGGATTAGTCCATTGTTCAAGTTGTGGATGAATGTAGCTTGAAGCTCTAGGCGAGAGTTCAACTTAACAGTCCTTGCTGAAATACTGGTATATCAAACAATAGTGAGAAATGTGCAAAACACCTAAATGGGTATTTGAGATCTGGTGGGGGATTGTTAGATATATGGGCTTGGCCCATATAAATGATAATTCTGAATAAATCTCAAAGGTCCATTAGCGTAAAGAGGGGGTACACCATCTATTAGTCCCATATTACTAATAGATGAGGGTGTTGAGACTTTTCCTCCCTATATATATGGACCACCTCCCTCATGGAAAAGGCGCAATATAGACTACTATACGGGAAGGCCCCCAGGTTAGGGTATCCCTAAGGTGGTCTGTACTAGTTAGGTTTTTGTCTCTTCTCGCTGTTGCGCCGCCACCGTAATCTACTCCATCCCGAGTGTCGGCGTGCACCGACGAACGGGAGAGTAGGTCTCCGGAACCTCTCGCTCTTGTGATCCTGCACCGGGAGAGGGCGAATAAGGTTTTTGGGAAGCGTTCAGCGTGACTGCTCAAGGTCTTCACCACGGCTCGTCTTCCGTCCAAGTCCGGCGTTGCGGCGGCTCGTCGTCTTCAGCGTTGTCTACTGCACTCCATCCGCAATACCGTCGTCGTTCCGTCGGCACCGCTTCCCATCACAGCTGCACCCGCAAAGTATGTACGCCGTGATCTGATCTTACTTCAGCATGTTTTATGAGAACATGATGTTGTGCTTGCTGTTACCTAGTATGTTAGAGATTTGCATGCTAGGTTTTATTCTTGCTATAAGAAATATAAGAAATATAGTTCGGAATTTAATCATACAATTGCCTAATTTTCCAACAGGAATGAATGTGTTCCTATTGAAATCCAATTGGATTGTCATATGTGTTTTGACGAAGCTAGCCCTTACGTATGCATGGGCAAAGACAGTCACCAGTACAGAAACGGTCTTTAGTTCCGGTAGGTACGTAAACCCCCTCTTAAATGTGAAACTGAACCAGGGCTACATATTCCAACAATTATGCACTTTATCATAAGCCATTGACATTTGAAACGTTGTTAAATCAGGTAATAAATTGTTGATGTTCTTCAGAAATGTCTAAACTAGGTTGGAAAATTTTGTTCCCCACCTTTTGTAAATAATGTTGATTGGGTATTGAAGTTGTTACCATATAAAGCCACCATATATTTATTAAACACATGAATAAGAATTTTTCGTTGTTCTAAAGGAGATAATTTTAAATGTTTTTATTCATACAAAGAATAGAGAAAGATAGAGAAAACTCTTAGATTTTTAATTATTGTGGTTTTCTTAATAGATTTGCAAATAAAAGAGAAAGATATTTGCATCATGGACCATTATCTTGGCAATACAAAACAATAGAGATGGCTCTCTTAGGTGCTTTCTTATTGTTCCAGCTTAAGTATGCACAGTCCAGGTTTATATTTGACTCAATGGAGGAAAGTACATAAATAATATACAATAATATGAAAGGTTGCAAAGTTATTGTTTGTCACATGTGTCCATATTCAAGGTGTGAGTGCTTGTGTATGAGCATCCACGTCTGTATTTTGTTTCTCAAGAAGGTATGATTATCTCACCCTAGTCCATTAAGCCATGCTCATGAATGGACTAATAATTTGAAGAGGCATAAGTATTTGAAAGAAATATAAGAAGTATCGAAGTTAGTGGATTTATAGCTGATCATGTCAAAATTGTTTATCTTAATTTGATATGCTATCTCTTGCATTTGTTCATTTTCTGACATAATGTCTACACATAGATACTCTATATTATCTTGTTGCGATAGACTCCGATCCAATAACTGATTACTTTGTATGATTCTTCATCCAATTCATAGCTTTCCTCGCGTTGCACCTCCATGTATCTTCAACATGTGTTTGGTTGAAAAATATTACTTTGAGCTATATTAGCTATTGTTGGCATGTTGCAGCCCATTTTTTGGCCTTCCAATTGAGATTGGCATCAATGGTGGCAGCTAATCGGAGAACTTTAGAAAAGAGGTGGTGACTGGCAGGTGGCATGAAAGTCCCGGTTATATATGAGGAAGGTGGTAGGGCTGGCTGGTGGCCCAGTGTCAAATTTGCATGACACATTTTTGGAAATTGATTTCAATACATGACAAGTCTACATGAAATACTCAAAAGGTACATATTTTATATTCTTGAGTTGGATTAATTCCATAGAATTTATACTTGCGGTGTCATCTAGATTTAGGGTATGATGCAATGCACGGCCATTTGACTAATGTACATCAAAATCTATCTGTGATTGACAGACGTCATCAAATCATTATTGTACATATCTCATTTGATTTGGTCAATAGTTCCAAGTCATAGTTGTGGTGGTATTAACAATTAATAACCATCAAGGCTTTATCTGTGTTTCACATTCTTCCCTCGGAGAGCAACTCCAAAGGCTTTATCTGTGTTTCACATTCTTCCCTCTAAGAGCAACTCCAAAAGCTCCCTTAAAATTGCCCCAAAACCTTATTCAGGGGAAAAATAAAAAAATTTACCTCCAACAACTCCCCAATCCTTCCCGTAAAAATGTGCGGACGCCAAAAACACCTCAGTCGCCCCGCATATATGCGCGAGTCCAGTCCTTCCCCAATCCCCCGAACTGCTCGTCCTCAAAATTTCCGACGCACACTTCATCGAATCTACCACCGCCGGCCGAACCGACGCGCCGCTGCCGCCAGCGTGGATGTCCGGTGTCGGGGACGCCATTTGCGGCCGCACCGGTCGCGGCGTGCCAGGCCAGCTCCACGCGCGCGGCAAGGATGGGGAAGGCAGTGGCACGCCGTTGCGTGTGCTCGAGAGGCACCACTACGAGGCAACGCGCGGGGCCTAGGAGAGGAGCTGCACCTGGTTCTTGGCTTGAAGGAGCTCGGGTGGTGGCGTGGTGCTGTGCTGTTCGGAAGAAGCAAGAAAGGAGCAGTTCAGGGCCTGCGGCCATGGTGTGGATATTGAGCTGTTACTCCGCCGATTGGTGAGGAAAAGGAGATTGCTTGCTTGGATTTGATCGGTGGAAGAAGAGTGGAGAAGCTTCAGTTGCCATGCTTTGTCGATTGGAAAACAGAGGGAGAGATCGAGCGGAGAGAAGGGAGCAGCTCAGAGAAGAGAGAAAGATATCAAGTGGAGAGCTGCGGCGGAGCAACAATGGCTGAACCACACGGTGGAGAAGATAATGGGCCCAATTATGATGACGTGGCAATGTTTTGAAATATTGAGGATTAGTTATTAGTGATCTGCTGTGGGTTGATATGTTTTCAGGAAAAAAATTTTGGAAGAGCCCCAATATATAGTTTTAGGGAAGAACTTTTTGAGGTACTCTTGGAGTTGCTCTGAATAAATTAGTATTGCTTCGTGCTGTAACATGTAATTGATAGGAATTTTTTGTAGTGCTATTTTTTAAAGTATACCACCATGCTTTGCTCAACACAGATGTTAACCTTTACTGGCCATAGTGTCGATGGATCCATGCGTTGCAACTGATCTTAAATAAGAGAGAGTGTTACGTTACACACTACAAGTTGATTCGTTAATCATAAAAATGTAATTGGCTTTAATAAATGTGGCTATTTCAAACCAGCATATGGTAATATACATCATCCTACCACATCCATCTACACACAAAGACAAGGCCACAGAAGATTATAACCTATCACTACCGTCATCACCACCGACTCAAATGTTTTAACTAGTTGGAAGCACGGAACATACATCCATTTTTCTAACATGCACAAATAGAAAGGTAACACTAGAGTGCAAACACAAATATAATTTTTAATTTATACTTAACATTATATGAATGATGAAACTAACATTATTGTGATCATGACCATGAAACTAAAACTATATGAAAGTACTATAGAATTATGAACCAAGTGATACTAAATTTGTCTGTTATAAACTATAAATTCCTAAGCAAATTGTCGGTCAAGATTAAGATGTTTGAAGCATGAGTTGTGTGTGTGCCTTAAAACATTAACATCAGACTGGGTGTCCGACTCACATCCAACGTAACAGACCAACACGCAATGTTCTGGTCACTAGTGATGGGTTTTCCGGTCATGGATCGGAGGCTGGATTTTTTCCAATCACAGTTGCATAGGACATGATTATTTTAGATGTCACATTAGCATTGAATAATAGCTCATGAAACAACAACAAAAAAGAACAATGAAAGGCAAGCTTGTAGGATTAGATCACGTAAAAGTCAAAACAGATGAATGTGATCATGCATCTCTCCCTGCAGCAATCCTGGGATTTGTCTCAAGCTCCACTAACGTATCCATTGGATTTACGTAATGTTTAATAAAACTTTACTGGATTGATTTGCAAGGAAATATTGAGGCATCCGCAATGTACCACAGTTTTATGCACTATTATTTTGTTCATGGTTTGAACAAGACACAATCACAAAAAAAAATATACACAAGTGTAGTTTTGAAATTTTCTCATTTGACATGACCATGATCACTACCACAGAATCAGTCATTTTTACAGATAAAACCACAGAATCAGTCATGACAGAGGGTATAAACTAACATCACACAAATGGCCACGAGTCGCATCTGTTGCGTCTGTGATATGATATGCAGCCATATCATAGTGGGGGGAAACTCACATCTATATATAATCTACGGTCATCACAGACAGAGGTAGCATCAATCAGAAAGACATTTTCATCTTGCCAGTGGTACAACCTGCTCGTTAATATTGTACATGAAGAATATAAGATCATCTTAAACCAAAATGAAGGAAAGGGAACCTTGCAGAATCTGTTGTATCAGTATTCAGTGGAGGGCTGAGGATGGAGATGGGTTCGGCACTGAGGGAATCAGTCGCGACGTCATTATATTGGAGAGGCTTATTAGGAGTAATTTAATTAGTCATACTTAGTGATTGGGAGGCTAGTACTTGATAGAATGTTGTAAAAAGTAATAGTTGATTCTATTATTGGTTATGGGATATACTTAAAAAAAATAATAGGGGAGTTGCGTCAGTAACATTCCAACAAGCAATCTCACTTGTTATCCTAAAGAAGAAAACAGAAACACTGGTATATGGATTATTGTTCTACTAGAAATGAAGGGAAGACTTATAGTTCTGTGAATAAAATACAGCATAATAAGAAAAATGGCATAATTACCCTTGACGCAACAAGAAGAGAGGAAACGGGACAATACACAACAGCTAATCAATAAAGCTCTAAGTAGTGAACAACAAGAACGTGATCCAGTGCTGCTGTTATACCTAGAAAATGGAGTAAAATAAGGTCACAAAATGCATGCTTATTATCTCAGTTTGAAACATTCCCAGCTCAAAGGCGATGACTAGTAGATCCGGGGTACCTAGAAAGCGAACAAATGTTCCCATGGTCATGATTGTTGACTAAACCGCCCTTTCTCTGATTCCCCTTGCCGACTTTGAACGAACTCATGCTTGAATGAGAACAAGCGATTTGCGACTTTGGTCCATGAATTATAAGGTCATGAACAACCGATTATGCGGAACCTGCCACCTAGGCTTATTATTTAGTTATGTATTCATTTATTTTTATTTATTTCCAATTGTAGAGGGGTGGCTTTATACAAACTTTCGTGGGTCACAGCTCTCAATCAAGTCACCTCGTTGGATTTCCACCAAACATAGCGTCGTCACTCGTGGTGCCACTAAAAAAAGTGCGGTATTTCCTAGTGGTTTTTTCCGACAACATATTTAATTTTTTTACCAAAGTTGAATGCAATGCAACTATGCAAAGTGCATGCGTGTGTGTAAGTTTGAGAAGAGGGAGAGAGTGGTGGCAAGAGTTAATTAGGATCCGAAGAGAGAGATGAACGGTGGTGAAAGGAAGCTAAGGAGAGAATAATGGGGGTTAGGGTTTGGGCGAGAGTCCTCGACCGGCTCCGGCTATCAACACATGTCACTGCTGGAGAAAGCACCTTCAGTACCGGGTCCAAACCCCCCTTAGTACCGGTTTTGCAACCAGTATTGCTAAGTTGGTACTAAAGGGGTCCTTTAGTATCGGTTCAAATAACCGGTACTAAAGGAGGTCCTTTAGTACCGGTTGGGGACACCAACCGGTACTAAATTGGCTGCCACGTCGCGCGTGGCCAAGGCCAATTTAGTACCGGTTGGTCTCCCCAACCGGTACTAAATTCTTTTTTCTTTTCTATTTCTTTATTCTATATTAGTATCTTGTATTTATTTCCTTTACGTATACTACTCTAATACGCTAATATATATAAAGTTGTATTTTATTTATAATATTACATTTGAGATAATATTATACAAAGACATATTGTGCATACATATATATGAATAATATTACATTGCATCAACTTTCCAAGTTCAACATTTTGGATCAACTATTCTGAACCCGAGTCCGGACGGTGATGCAGATTTGATCCATCGTTAGGGAACTCTCCCGCTGAATTTACTATCTTTTCCAGAAGAAATCCACTGAGTTATTCTTGAATTGCCCTGATTTTTTCCGTCTCGAGGAGTTCTTCCTTCATGTGCATAATCTATGTCATTAGCAAAGGTTATTATATTAGATCAATGGGTCTACACAATTAGAACTAATTTATTGTTAAGAAATTTGTATACGTACTCTGAATTCATGGTTAGTTATACGCTTGGAATGTACCAAGCCATGGATGAACTCACATACGTAGTATCCGCATAAATTATTCCCCAGATTCTGTCTCAAACACTATATATATGGCAAAATAAGTTATGAAGTATTTGTTGTGTTCAAAGAAGTGACACAAGATGTGCAAATTCAATACATACCGGGAATTCAGAGTGGATATGAAGTTGCTCCTTGAATTCACCTGAGTGATGTTGACAAAAGCGAGCCCATGCTCTGTTAAGCATGTTTATGAGGTCAGTGTATTGATTTCTTGATCTCCTCAGAGAGTCCAGGATATAGACCATGCTTCGATCAACCAGGATAACAAGAAGTATCTAATGGAAGCTGTATATATATGCATAGTGAAAAGCTATTTAGTCTTATTTTTAACTGCTAGTTCGAAAAATAAAAGAGATGGGAAACACGCTCACTTGAAGTTGTACAACAGAAATATGTACTTCTTGTTGTCCAAGAAATTATATATATTCTTCAAGTCGTACGGCAGGAGGTTCCTGACCCGCTGCAACAGCATCTTCATGACATCTTTCCAAATAACGAAGCATTGCTCTCTCCCATGTGCTCATTTTCTTCGGCTTATCATGAGGGCCAACTATGATTTTTCCTTGCCATGAGAGGAATGACGATCGCCCCCACCATCGCCACTACCTCCAGCAGCAGTAGCCATCTCTATGTATCATAATTTATTTAGCTCATATTTGCAAATGACTAAACTATGAATAAATTGTATTTTTTCCCACAATTTATTTAGCTCAAACATAACATATAAATGAAAAATTTCTCCATCGTAGCTTATTCTAAAAATGACTAATTACATACCTCTATTTCATTTAATTATCTCTATGTACCACAATTTATCTCGCTCATATTTGCAAATGACTAAAATATGAACAAATTATATTTTTTCCCATAATTTATTTAGTTCATATTTGCAAAGGACTAAACTATGAAATTATTCCTCTAACCTCATATCAATTTCTTTGACTAATACGAAACATAGCATCCAAAAAATTGTAGCTTATTCTAAAAATCATAAATATGAGTTCTAAATAACACACGCATATAAATAAAAAATTTCTCCATTATACCTTAGTCTAAAAATCACAAATTACTCAAGCTCTAAAGCATAAAACTTAGTATACTAACCATGTATCAAGGGAGAATGAAGTTTCTAACCTTTAGAACACTTGAATGAGTGAATCCCCACGAAATGATCAAAAATCCGGCAGCACCTCCCCTATTTTGCCATGAATGGATGAAGCCCGAGCTGAGGAAATGGCTCAGGCAGGAGGAAGAAGACGCATGATTTATAGGAGGGAAGTTAGTACCGGTTGGAAACTCCAACCGGTACTAAGGGCGTGTTTGGCATGGCTCTGGAGCTGAACTCCAGCAACTCCAGCCAAACACCCCAGCTCCAAAACACCATGGAGCTGCCAACTCCATGGAGCTATAGTGCAGATGGGGGTGGAGTTTTGGAGCACTTCTTTTGCAGCTCCACAATCACCCAATATGAACCTCCTCGTGGAGTTGGTGGATAATTACCCACCAATGCCACTGATTACACAAAAAACCATTCACTTCTTTCTTTCTCCCGAGACCCCTCCCCACGTCGTGACTCCCCTCCCCGCGCCTCCTTCCGTTCGCCCGCGGGATGCCGCCGCCAATCCCCCGCAGCCGCCCTCATTCTTTTCCTCCACCGCTCATGCCGCCGTCTCCATCTCTTCCTCCGTTCCCACGCCGCCATTGCCCTTCCCATCTCCGGCCGCCCTCCAGAGACTTGGAGCAGCCCGTGCCACACCTGACCGCGTGCCGCCCTACCCCCAGCAGCTCGTTCCCCGCTTGGCTTCCCTGCATCCACCCACCTCGATGCACCGCTCGCCTCGTCGGCCCTGATCCGACCTTGGGCGCCCCGACATCCACGTCGCCCGCTGGGCACCGCCATCTCGTGTCCCCTCTGCGCTAGTCCACCGCCACCCCAGCAACTCCATGGGAGGAGATCTGCCACCGCCAGGATCCTCCTCCGCCCAAGATTGACCAGCGACCTGCCGCCGCCAGGATCCTCCTCCGCCCAAGACTGACCAGTGACCTGCCGCCATCTGTCCTACCACTATTAAGCAAGCGCCAAGGGGAGCGAGGTGACACTGTCAATCCCCTCCTCTATCAGTGCTGAGCTCCAAGGTGAGGAAATTTTTCCCTTTTCTCATTTAATTCCTGTGTTTGTGTTGTGAGATGAGAACAAAATCATGTTGAAATCTAGTCTGAAATGTTCTAAATGTATGCACTAAATGGTCTTTTTACAGAATTTTTCACCTTGTGCTAGTCCAGATTTCTCGATTCGTAGTCATCTGTATTTGACTCTATAGACTGTATTCTATTGAAATGATGAAATGCGCAGTGCTTCTTTGTTAATTGATTATGTGACCTTTTTCTCAATACAATGTTGCAGATGAATTTGCTCGCCCGGCAGGACTTTGGGGACGTTGTGGACGTGCGGACGAACCGACGGTTGGCGCTCGACATCTTGGAGCGCGTCACAGCTGAGGTGCTGTTGTTCCTGAGGAAGAAAAGAGGGGGATAAGAGGATGACAGGTGGGACCATGAGTTGGGGGCAAGAATGACAATTCACCTTCAAACTCTTCTTTTCTGGAGTTGGGGACACCCTTCCAGCCAAACATCTCCATCAGACAGCTCCAACTCCACCCAGAGTTAGCTCCACCTGGAGTTCTGGAGTGGAGCAGATCCACCCAGAGTTGGAGCCATGCCAAACAGGACCTAAAGGTACCCATTAGTATGGGTGGAGCCTCCACCCAGTACTAAAGACCCTCAGGCACATTAATACCGGGTGGAGGCTCCACCCGGTACTAATGAGTGAACTTTAGTACCGGTTGGAGCTCCCAACCGGTATTAAAGGAGGTCACAGGGGGGCTTCTAGGGAACTAGCCGTTAGAACCGGTACTAATGAGCATTAGTACCGAGTCAAAAACCAACCGGTACCGAACCTCAGGACGAATGCTGAGTTTTTCAGTAGTGTGTTTAAAGCCGGCACATATAGGGGAACTAGCCCATCATACTGATACGCACAATCTGCGTGGCTTGGTACTAGTACTAGTCATAAATTAAGTAAAACTCCCCTTCAATGTATCTCCTCATCTCCTTAACTATGATTCTGATTGCCCATTCCAGCACTGAGACGTACTGGATCCAATGTCCCGGCTTGGAACAGGGCCAAGCTGACCATGGCACTATCATTAACAATCGCTAGTTCCGAGTCAGAACTTCTGACTGAACACATTTCCTTTGGCGTACGAAGAGAAAAGCTCTGACTAATTGTATGCTTCTGACTAATTGTATATACTCAACCTTTGACACCAATTTAAATATCTACGAGAGAATATAATCGGTGTACTAGTCAATATCCATGTTACGCATGTCCTCACATACGATTTGCGAGCTCATTATTTGAATCCTTCCAGTTCATGCTCTTGATAGCCGCCAGAGAACAGGTCCATCAGCTTCTCCAGTAGTGCATGTAGCCTGGCCATCTATAAATAGCCTGGGCACCTAAATTCTCGTTGCACATGCAAACACAAACTGGCTTACTCTAGCTAGAAGTTCTTCGCAGCCAAAAGAAACGAAACCATACGTGAAAACCATGCTGATCTCCTGCTACCTCTTGTTGGCTCTCCTCCCGCTTGTCCTGCTGATCTTCCTCAGGCCACGGCTGCAGCAGAGGCTTCGCAACGAAGCACCACCTCTGAGACTCCCTCCCGGTCCATGGCGGCTCCCCGTCATCGGCAGCCTCCACCACCTCATCATGAACCCGCTCAAGCACCGCGTCCTGGCCGACCTCGCGCGCCGGTGCGACGCCCCAGTCATGTACCTCCGGCTCGGCGAGCTGGACGCGGTGGTCGTGTCGTCCCCGGACGCCGCCCGGGAGGTCATGAAGACGCACGACGTCACCTTCGCGTCGCGACCGCTGAACGCGACGGCGAGGGCCACGGCCGCCCACGGGCTGGGCCTCGTGATGACGCCGTACGGCGAGCGGTGGCGGCAGCTCCGCAAGGTCTGCGCCGTGGAGCTCCTCAGCGCCAAGAGGGTGCGGTCCTTCCGCCCCATACGCGAGGACGAGACCGCCCAGCTCGTCGCCGACATCGCCGCCGCGTGCCCGCCCGGCGGCGAGCCCGTGAACATCACCCAGCGGTTAGCCACGCTCATCACGGACTCGTCGTTTCGCGCCATGATGGGAGAGCGGTTCAAGTACCGTGACGAGTTCCGGGAGTCCCTCTCCCAGATGGTGAAGATCGCTGCCGGGTTCAACGTACGCGACATGTTCCCGTCCTCGAGGCTCATGTGCGGCATCAGTGGCACGGTGCGCAAGTCCAGGGCGTTCCACCGCAAAATCTACCAGCTGATAGACTACGCCATCGACCAACATGGGGAGCGGAAAGCGGCAGGGGGCGCCGCCGCCGCCGCCGCCGAGGACATGATTGATGTTCTTTTGAGAATCCAGAAGGAAGATAGCCTCGACTACAGCTCTCTCTCCATTGGGACTATCAAAGCCGTCATCCTTGTAACTACCGCTCTATTCTCCGATTTACATAAGAGCATTTTTCTTATTCTTTCGAAAAGGTAATTTGTTTGTTCCACTAGAAACTAAAATTTAACACCATGCATGCATACCGTGCAGGACTTGTTTGCAGGTGGAAGTGAAACAACATCAACGACTATCAGTTGGGCTATAGCAGAGCTCATGAGGAACCCTAGTGTAATGCAGAAAGTACAGGAGGAGGTTTGGCACGCAGTGCAAGACAAGTCGAGGGTAAGCGAAGATGACTTGGTTAACTTCCATTATCTAAAACTCGTCATCAAGGAAACTCTAAGGTTGCACCCAGCAGCACCCCTGCTCATCCCAAGAGAGTGCCAGGAGCCATGCCAGATTCTTGGGTACGATGTTCCGAAAGGCACGTATGTCTTTGTGAACGCATGGGCCATTGGCAGGGACCCGAAATATTGGGACGAACCCGAAGCCTTCAAGCCAGAGCGATTTGAAGGGGTCGCATTCGACTACAGTGGCACCGACTTCCGATACATACCATTCGGAGCTGGTAGAAGGATTTGCCCGGGCGCGACGTTCGCCTTGGCAAACATAGAGCTCAATCTCGCCACGCTTATCTTCCACTTCGACTGGAAGTTTCCGGCTGGAGTCATGCCAGGCGATGTGGACCTAACGGAGGAGATGGGCATCACCGTGCGTCCCAAGAGGGACCTGTACATGCACGCGAGCGTGCGTGTGCCACTGCCTGCGAGGGAGCCCTTGATTTGAGAACTCGCCTGCGTGTGGTGATCCTGCATGCGTCGGACCGCACCCAAAGCCCTGAAGCAGCACTCTAGCTTGTAATGTGTGGTGTGCTAATGTGTGTTATGTAACCACAGAGATGATTTGATCCTGTCATGTCTATATATGTTGGACATGCCGTGTGTGTGACAGGTTGTGAGCGTATTGTTGTGTGCCACGAAACGTATAGTTGGGATGATCTGGAAATATGTTGTGGAGAATAAGTATGTATATGTTGAACATGTTGTGTTGGACAGATCATTGATCCAACTGTGTCATGTACGTACACAAAATCTATAATAAAAATAACGAAAACAATTGAAAATCTTTCCTCACCTAATTTAGACACATCGTAACTCTCACGTTGGACCTACATTTCGGGGGTGGAGGGGAAGAGGATCGGGTGCAGAACCATAGAATTCTATCGACGTTAGGGAGTGTCGTTTCTGCCAAAACAACCGAACTTTTCTCACCCCGTCCATGCGTTACCCACCCGCAGGCCCAGTCCTGCGAGCTGCCGACCCCGGCAGCGGAGGCGGTGGCCTAATGTCCCGAAGGGGGCAGACACGTCTGCATGATGCGGCAGCGACGACCCGCCTTGGCACCATCCCTCCCTCCCCATCCACCCGCCATCCCTCCCCATCCGCACAGACCATTGCTCGGGTTTGTCGAGCGGTTGGCGGTGCTCGGGTTCGGTGAGCGGGTTGGTGGAACGACACTCACACGTGAGCTGTTCTCTTGCGGTGTGCTTGAGGTGTAGAAGGCCGGGAGGAGAAGCTCGAGCGATCGGGATTGATGGGCGTCGAGCACTCAGGATTACAGTGGCTTTGGACCTTCGGTGGAGTGCTAATACAGGATATAATCACAAGTTATTTCACAAGTTCTTCTGTCACCGAAAATATATTTTTCATGACGTGAGGTAGAAAAACGTCTTCTTTGTCATCTTTAGATATGCATGAGGTGATGCTATTTCTTGTCAACACTATGTGTATTACTGATAAAAACAAGCAGATTACATATCATTTTAGTTGAGGCACTTCAAATTATCCATGAATAAACTAAAACTAAAACGAAAACGTTCTGAGTTCTCATTCTCAAACTAGATTTTCCATTCATGTTCGAATCGAAAATCTCAAAATGATTGTCAGTGCACCACGTTGTCAAAAAGAAAAAAGAAAGAAAGCTGATGATATCTACATTTTACCGGTACAATGGAATTGCTTTCTCTACCCGTAAAAAATGCAATTGCTTTCTGTAGCTGTAAAAATGTAATTGCTTTCCTTAGGGAAAAAATGACTTATTTTTTAGGAAGCTAAACATTTTTTTAAGTCGTCAATTTTCTTCCTTTTGGTATGCAGTTACCCGACACAAATTGGTTCAAGAAACTCAACTCGACCGATGGCAAATCGGGAAATCACCCAACGGCTTTGACCTAAATGCCCCTCCCCTCTCATCCCTTCCACCCCCGTCTTCCACCATTGCCCCTCGGCCTCCCCCTCCCGGCCTCCCCCAATTTCCTCCTCTCTTTGCCCTCCGCGCTGCCACCACCCTGCCCCTGCACGGCCTTCAAATCCGCCCGCTGTTTCCCACCCTCCCCCCTTCGCGCGCAGCAGCTCGCTCACCTCGCCGCGCCGGCGTGGCGGGGCGCCGTTCGGTGGGTGGGTCTCGCTTCTTGGATCTCGCGGGAGGCCCTGCCTTCCTGGTTGCGTTGGTCTCCGCGTCTCTCGGTGATTCGGGCTGCTTGCTGGATGGTGATGGCTGTGACTAGTTCCGGGGTGATGGCTCCGTGAATATTGGATTGGGTTTCCGACAGAGGGGATTGGATCTTGGCGGTGCTGCGAGAGGCCACAACCATATAGCAAAAGGTATTCCATATGAGGTTGGTCTTTCCACTAACATTATATTGTGTTTTAAAAAAAACATACACCAAGGGAATGGCTAGCTTGCCAATTTCCCAACTAATGACAGAAATAAATAAGCGGCTCCGGTTAACCCGTACGTAACCGTTATTTTTTCTGCTTTGTTTTGCTGCATCAGATTTTATTTGAGGCATTGCTGGTATGACTTTGGAAAATAGAACTTAATTTCCTTCTTGAAGAAAAAATGTATCTGTTACTTGTGTGATCGACTAATAATGAAAATATATCTATAATACAAAAAGACATCTATAATACATTATTGCAGTTCCCAAGTCTTTTACCAGGTGAACCACAATGTCTCTGAGAAAAATAAACTTCAGTTTAGTGTATATAATTGTTTAGTAGCTCTACGTTTTAACCTTGAATTTTCCTTCCCTTTTTCTCATTTTTGTACCGTTGGCTTGAATCAATGAGCCTGACCTATGCAACAGTCATTGGAATTCTCCTCAAGCTGAAGAGACTCACAAATGGGCATCCGTCATGTTACTCTTCGGCGTGCTGGATGGCCACGGGCAACTGGGACAGTGGAGCAGGACGCCATGCTGAACTGTATATGCGTGTTTAGATGTGTGACGAGGACAGGAGCATGTTCCAGATGTGCAAAGATGAGCAGGCATCAAGTGGATGTAAGACTTGGTGAATTGATCTGAAAATTGTTTTGAAACAGAAGACATTTCATATTGTAATTTACTTATCATCATACTTTAGTAGCAATAGCACTTATACATGTGATGAAAATTGTTTCCTTTCACCATGTTAGGGCACTAGGTTCACTGATGACATTATTTTTCTTGGTTGATAGAACAGCATTGACTATTTTTGGAACCCCATTGTTTATCTTTTTAAAACCTCTTCATCATCTATGATGTTTGTTCTTCAGGAAGAAGTCAGAAGTAAGCTGGCTGCATTGGAGGTGGGCCATCAAAATGAAATTCAGAGAACAGTTTCTGCATTCGCTTGACTTCAGAAATATGCGGAATCAAGAAAAGAGATAGACAGAAGACTAGATGTGCACTTCCAGAGAAGAATGTATGTACCTTTGTAAATGTTTCTTGCATTTCTTGAAGTATGCAATTTCCATGTTTTTACAAATACTAGAGAAAAATTCTATTTGTTTTAATGAGATATAAAGCATTTGTAGTACTATTCCAATGTCTGTATCCAAAATAGGAGCAGGTTCTCTCAGCAATGAGCTAATCGCTTACTGCATTGTTTAGCAATGCTGATTTCTCTATTAAATTATTCTGCCTTCATTTATTCTATATTCCAAAGTGAAAAGTGTATGCATTTACAAGGCATCTGGAACTTGCTTTCAGTGTACTTCTTGGGTGCACAACTCATCTTTATTAGATTGATTGAAGGATTCGCACTGACAACATTTCTAAATTTTTGAGTTCAATGTTGAATGCTCTGTTGAATACTTCTATTACTGTACTGTATCCCTCATAGTCAGGTGATGTGTATTACTTATAAGGACAAGTGCCATTTGTTTTTTCAAGTACACTATATGCTACTCTCTCCGTTCTAAATTGTAGGTCGTTTTGGCTTTTCTAGGTTTATAGATATGCATAATAATATCTATGAACCTAGAAAAACCAAAACGACCTACAATTTGAAACGGAGGAAGTAGATGCTTGGGTACAGGTCTGTTTCTTTTGTAGATGTGTATAGTAGAATGGTTGTTTGTATCTGTATCTCCGTAAACATGCTTGTGAACGTTCGTTTTATTCAACTATGTATCACCAAGACATCGAGACCCTGTAGACCTTGCACTTATTTGTATGAACTAAGAGCAGATATGTTATTTATATTATTTTCTATTACAAGTATGTTGACACAAGCGAGCAATCACTTTCATTTCGTCAAGGCTGTTGGTTATAGAATGTTGTTCACGACCATTTCATTACTTCAACCATCTCACACCATGTTGGTTATAAACCAGATAAAATTGATTCTTACGTATCTAAAATAAATCATGTTTCCCATGCTTTATGTATTTGCGCCAGAAATCTTTTATGCCCGTAGCAACGCACGGGCACGATCCTAGTAAATAAAAAAGCACGAGAAAATGTAAAAATCTGATGGTATAGGTAAATAATGTACCTGTGCTGCAACACTACTGTAAAGAAGATAAAATTTCTTATTTGACACCGGTAAAGTTACTCATTCCTTTCTTAACCCTTAAGTTTAAATTTTTTATTTGACACTAGGTCTGAATTTCATTCCCAATTTGACAATTCTGTCTATTTTAAGGACTAACGGTGTTAAGTGTCATTTAAAAAGCCCATTTTGCCTCTAATGGTGTCATGTAGTTTTGTAGTCCATAATTTCAGAAAGGTGTATTTGTACGTAACGGTATTGTTTGGACGTCATTTTAAACATCGTTTGATAAAGTTGTCATAACTTTTTTTATGCAAGCATGCAGCAAATATTGTGCCAAAACTTAATGAGTAAAAGATTCACAAAATCAAGCATGAAATCAGGTGGTGGTGGAGCCTACCTGACTGCTACCTCGCTTTGCTCTCTTGTGGTTGCTAATTTGCTTACTACTATACCGACTCACTGAACTGATGATTAGGCTCTGCAACAGCCAACAGTACAAACCTTCCCTCTTTTCTCTGGAGTATCCTGGGTTGTTCATTGTTGTAGCCCTAGCTCTGGAGTATCCTGGGTGTCTCTTGTATGCCCTACTATAGTAAACATGCTTTGCTCCGTGATGCATTTACGATACACTGAGGACTATGCAACCGTTGCTCCTCTTGTGCAACCTGGCTGAAGACATTGATGTTGATGCTTAGATGCATCTAGCTACAAGTAAGAAGTTAATCCCTACTTCTGAATGTTGATGAGTTGGTGCCCGCGGACAGTGATGATGGTATTCTGATGATGAATGTTAAGTTTAGAGGGTTCTGTAGGTATCTGTATCTTGGATGCAGCTATATATAGAGTCTCCAAATCAAGTCAAATATTATATATCAGCCATGTTAATAGTGGACAGTAGGACAGAAATTCGAACGTCAAACTGATTTGCCTGTTTTTTTAATTAATAAAAGGTGTTTGCATGCATAAAAAATATTTTGAGTGCTGCCTCCATTAGAAACACAAACACTCAGCTTAAAATCGACAGAGAAGCATATATGTGCGTTATTAAAATTGGAGCTTATGATGACAAACAAGAGATCTTACACGCTAATTTCCCTTCCAAAAAATAAACACAACACTGCGATAATGCTAACAATAGTTCCTGCTCTAGACTTTGATGAGGCATCCGTGGAGTCTGAAGATGATGAAGAGCCTCCATTGAGACTGACTACCTTGTCCTGAACCATGATGATTCCACAAACTCGGGCTGTTCCCATCTGCTGACACATCAACTGACTCCCTAAACTTGGGCAGTTGGCCGGTGAGCCTATTGTTTCTGACATCAGCAAGGCTAAGGTTCGGCAATGCCGCGAGCGCATCCGGAATCTCCCCGGTGAGATTGATGTTGGCCAGGTCAAGCTTCCTAAGCCCTTTCAAGTTGGCAATGGCCGGTGATATTGTCCCTGACAAGTTGTAGCTCGTCAGGCCGAGAATCTCTACATCTGACATGTCGCATATCACGCCCACCCAGCCACTGCAGGGGTCGTTCCCCGTCCATGACCTTGCGAGATGAAGCGGGTAACCAAACCCCTCGGCCACCTGGAGCAGAGTGCTCACCTGCGCGTCGCATGGCCCGGGTTTTTCCAAGCAGAACCCGTTGCCGGCGACCACGTCGTCGACGGCCACGGCGGACGCGAACACCGGCACCGGGCCCTGGTCCCTGGAAGTGGTTGTAGTTATACTTGTAGGATAGGGACATGTTCGTCAGGCTCGCCATCTTGCCCAGAGACGCCGGTATGACGCCGGTGAGATTGTTGTGGGACAGGCGCAGCGTCCTGATCGACGTGAGGTTCGAGACCAGGGCCGCCGCCGGGAAGGCGCAGGTGAGGTTGGTGTTGGAGGCGGAGAAGGTGTGGAGGGAAGGGCAACCGAAGATGGCGGCGGGGAACGGCCACGACGGCAGGGGGAGACCGTCGATGCTAAGGCTCAGCAGCGCGGGAGTCGCGCGGAGGAAGTCCCCGGGGAGGGAGGTGAAGGCGTTGCCGTCGAGGGAGAGGCGGGTGAGGGCGGGGGATCGGAGCGGCGGGACGGCGCCGGAGAGGGCGTTGCCCTGGAGCTGGAGCGACTCGGGCGCGGTGAGGTTGGAGATGGAGGACGGCAGCGTCCCCGCCAGGCCTTGCCCCGCAAGGTCGATGGCGGTGACGCGGCCGGCAGCGGAGCAGGTGACGCCCTTGAAGGAGCAAGCGTCGCCGCCGGCGGTCCAGGTGGAGGGCAGCTTCGCGAGGGATCGAACGAGGTCGGCGATGACGTCGGCGTCGGATGAGGATCCGATTCCCGCCGCAGCAGCAGCAGCAATGCAGCACGAGAGGAGGGAGACCAGGAAATGCTTGATCTTCCTCCCCATGATGGTAGGATTCTTGGTTGCCTTGCCTCGGCATAGAGCGCGGTGGCTCGAGGCGGCGCGATGCGTGGTCTCGTCCCAATCCGCGTGCGGTGATTTGGCTCCGCGTCCCCGCCTGTTCCTACGGTGTGCTGCTGACGGCTTTGTTTGTGCTGCGGAGTAAATTTTGCCACACAGCTTGCGGACAATCTGTCACAGCACAGTTCACTTCCAACGCAAACATTCACTACTCATGTGAGAAAAGATAGCATATCAAACAACTCCATTAATGCTGTTGGAGGTGCATAAAAACCATCACTGGTGACAGGAGAGCATCATCTTGAGTTATTCCCTTCGTTTTGGATCGGATATTCTTTTTAAATATTCACAGCCAACGCTACTGGAGAAAGCATTTTCAGTCCACCCCAAATCTAGCATTAGTATCGCATCAGACTTTGGCCGATATATTTGAGAAGGGATGTTTTCCTTTTGAATTCACATGTGGATAATTTTTTAGTTCCGATTGGTACTACTAATGTCTACCTTTAGTACCGTTGGTATTAGCATCTCGCACTAAATCATCGAAGGCCTTTAGTATTACCACCTAAGACTTTCGATACCTGCCATCCACCCGACTTTGGTCGGTATATTTGGGGTGGATGAAAATGGTTTCTCTTGTAGTGATATATCATGTGTTATAAAATATGCTACATGTAATGCAACTATCACATACTTCTCAAACAAAGAAATTGGCACGTCGTTTCAAAAAAAAGAAATTGGCACGTGCATCATTCATTTTCCGTGCAACTATCAGGTACATTACTTCTAAAACGAAAATTGTCATGTAAGAATTTGTCACATGCGTCCTGTTTTTATTAAATATTGTCACGTACAAAATTGACTGGAACACTACCTATCATGTCAGGAGACCTAGATTTTCAGTTGCTGCAAAATCTGGGATGTCATGTACAAAATTGACTGGACACCTATCACGTCAGGAGACCTAGAATCAGTTGCTGCAAAATCTGGGATGTCACGTACAAAATTGACTGGACACCTATCACGTTAGGAGAAAAGCTCATCATCAAGGAAACTTTAAGGTTGCACACACCAGGAGCTCTCCTACTCCCTAGAGAGTGTCAGGAGGCGTGTGAGATCCTTGGATATGATGTCATGTGCTAAAGGGTACGATTGTCCTTGTGAATGCGTAGGCCATCGTAGGGACCCGAAATACTGGGACGAACCCGAGGTTTTCAAGCCCTATCGATTCGAAGAGGGCACAACGGATTTCATGGGCACCGACTTCCGCTACACTCCCTTTGGAGCTGGACGGAGGATATGCCCGGGCTTGGCATTCGCGCTGGCAAACGTGGAGCTTATTCTCGCTATGCTTCTATTCCACTTCGATTGGCATCTGCCACCTGGAGTCATACCGAGTGAGCTGGACATGGCAGAGCTAGGAGATGGGAGTCGCTATTCGCCGAAAGAGGGACCTGTACTTAAATCCAATGGTCCGTGTACCACTCTAAACTACATCCTACTTCTAAAACTGAAATATCAGTCTATTTATGTTGTTATTCGATCACCATTGTAAAATTTGGGTGTCTATGTAAGAATATTTATTCGCTGAAGTGGATCATGTAATGTATATTAACACACAAATTTAATAATTGGCATTCTAATGTGACAGTTGTGGCTGGCATATAAATTTGGAATTGTCAGGTTTAAATACCGTCCTCTCTCTTTTCTGTACAGTAAACATGCCTGGTTGATACAAAGGATTATTGTAGCACCCATTGTATGTAGATATGTATATGTCTACATGATAACACAGAAGGGTTGCTGCACCTATCATGTGTAGAGACATTGCTCTTTGTAGAGGATCATATGGGTTCTCAAAAGATACGCACATAATGTCCTCGAGTGGTTCTTGTTGATTAGTGGCTCTGTATAGTAGAGGAGTACTCATGCATATTAATGAAAAGTTGTTAGTAACTAAAGTGACATTTGGAGTTTCAGTTGTAGAAATTAGGTTGTCCGATTCGTGATCATCATAGTTGCTACTTCATGCATGGTTCAAGCGCTCATTAGCATTTATACAAAGAAGGGGGACAAAGAAGAGACAACCAAGGTCATTCGGACGCCTTCTCAGTAGATTGTGACTTATGGCCTCAAGGCTATACCTAACTCGATCTTTGATCTCGTGGATAAGTGATTGGCACGGTCTTCTATTCTGGCATATCCTGCACATTTTAGCATTTGTGCACAAGCAAGTTAGTCGATAGCCTATATATCATGTGCAACGGAGGTTGGATTTAGGTTATGTAGCAGGTCATCACTAGTATGGCGAAGAAGCGAAGCCAAAGCTATCCAAATGGGTATTGGCCATTAGTGAAAGGCAAAGAACTTCTCTAGGAGATAATAACACTTTTTCAATCCTAGCCATTGAGATATAACCAAATGGATGATCGACAATTATTTTAGGAGTAGCATTGTGGAAGCCTTAAACAATTCGGTTAACCCAAGGTCATTTAGCTCAAGTACTATAACACCTAGAAATGTGGAAACATTTTTAAATTTTCAAATATACTATTTACTAACATCTCTAAAAGCCAGAAATATGCTCCAACGCAGGCTAATCATTGCTTAGGTATTGTTTGTTGAGAATGTCTAAAATGTATGGACATAGTAGCACCGCTCATTGTACAGTACAATATGGTACAATTGGAGAAGTTCAATTGCTTAGATAGCATTCCTAAATGTTCTAAAAGAAATCATGAATGGATATAGCATACAAGTCTACATGCAAACAAGATTTGAGGTTGAATTAAAAAAATTATTTAAGTAGAAATAATACAATAAATTGTAGCTGAGGTTACAACTAGAAACCCATTCACGTATTGATTTCACCTTGCCTAAGTTTTATTTAAGTTTAAATTATACATGTAGACGATATATACTTGTGTGCTCTATCTATTTATACTTTTTTGGATTCTTTTTATGCACTTGATTAGCTACATTACCTAACCTCAATGGTACCACTTAAACTTCTTACATGATGCACTTGATGCAAATCTAGTCTAGGACCATTCGTGTTGACGAAAATGAGAGAAGCAATAAAATAAGTAGTACAAATTTATTAAAAAAATGTACTTTAAGCTTTGAAATTTCATGCCACACCCGATGGAATTGCAAACATGGATTTTTCACATGTGCATGTGACCACACGAGTTATTTGAGCCATCCATTTTTGAATCGGTGGTGAGATGGATCATGGGTAAGTGAGAAGTACATGTGGTAGGTAGTAAATCAATAGTTGGATGCATAGAAATCAACGGTTGAGATAAGTTTTGTAGTCACGTATACACGTGGTTTTACATTTTTCATGGAATTGCTACGCAAGAGAGCACTTCCTAAAAACGAAAGTTGCTTGGTTTAAGTTAAAAGAATTTGACTCAAGAAAGATAGTTATATTGATATAATTTCGAAAATCGAAGGAAGCAGCAAGGTTATAGGATTCGGACCAAGTTAAATTTTCATTATGGCTCGTAGCCAAAACAATCCCACAAATACCTCCCTTCGCTATAAAAGTGGAAACCTATCAGACCCTGCTCCAGTAGTTTCCTTCCCTTACTTCTTGCTCAAATCTAGACCAAATTTCAACAAAACCTACCATCGAGGAGAAGCCGGCTGCTTCAGTTCGTGCATCTATAAATTGTCAGCCTGCTTTCCTTGCTGCACATTCACACAAACTGCCGACATCTACTAGCTTGTCACAAACCGCAAGCTCCTGTTAATTGTGAGCACATCATGGAGAATCTCTCAGGCAGCTTGTACTTCCTGGCGCATGTTCTGCTGCTGCTTCTTATCCCCTTCTTACTTCTGTCCCTCCAATTTCGGCGCAAGGATCAGCCAAGGCTGCCACCGGGGCCATGGCGGCTGCCGGTCATCGGCAGCCTCCACCACCTCGTCAAGACCCCGCTAATCCACCGCGCACTGGCCGACCTCGCGCGGCGGCACGACGCGCCCGTCATGTACCTCCGTCTCGGCGAGCTGCCCGCGGTGGTCGCCTCGTCCCCCGACGCCGCCCGTGAGGTCATGAAGACGCACGACGTCACCTTCGCGACGCGCCCTCTGAGCACGACGCTGAGGGCCACGGTCGCCGGCGGGCTGGGCGTCGCGTTCTCGCCCTACGGCGAGCGGTGGCGGCAGCTCCGCAAGTTCATCACGCTGGAGCTCCTCAGCGCCAAGCGCGTGCGGTCCTTCCGCCCCATCCGCGAGGACGAGGCCGCCCGCTTCGTCGGCGGCATCGCCGCGGCGTGCCCGGCCGGCGAGCCGGTGAACGTCACCGCGCGGGTAGCCAACCTCGTCGCCGACTCGGCGCTGCGCGCCATGATAGGCGAGCGGTTCGGGCGCCGGGAGGAACTCCTGAAGTGTGTCGCCCAGGCGGTAAAGATCGGTTCCGGGTTCAATGCATGTGACCTGTTCCCGTCGTCGAGGCTCGTGTGCGCCATTGATGGCACGGTGCGCAAGGCTCGGGCGTTCACGCGGAAGACGTTTGAGCTGGTGGACTACGCCATTGAGCAACACAGGGAGCGCAGGTCGGGGGCGAGCGCCACTGACGTCGCGGAAGACGAGGACCTGCTTGGTGTCCTTTTGAGGACCCAGGAGGAAGGTGGCTTCGGTTGCCCGCTCGACGTGGGAGATATCAAAGCCATCCTCGCTGTAAGTACTCTCTTTTTTAGGGACTCTTTAATTTATATTTATATTAGCGTGTACTGTATCTATCTTTCTTTAATTAATCATCGTTTTCATTGAAGCAACTCCATTTCCATGGTACGAGCAAGAGGGGACTATTTATTTTTATTGCAGAAAAACAGCTACTCTAATGAGTTGTGTTTTCTTAATAGGCGTGTGTACAAGGCCAAAGAACAGCAAAAGTTTTAGCTAGCTAAAAAGTAGAAATTTCATTAAAAAATATTACAGTACAGAAAATCATATGGAAGTTTAACAGAGCAACTATTTGGGCAAGTCAACCAAGAAATAGTTATAAAATCCAAAAAAGGTAGATCGAATCAACCGTCCTTAAAAAAATTAGGGAACAAAAAAGAACTGTGGGACTCAAACATAGAAAAACATATTAAACACTACACTTGGAATTTTACGGGGTTCTAGATACATAGAAAATTCTGTAAATAAAAACAAGTAAAACAGGGGGTCTTAGTGATCCTTTGTTTCAAAAATTAACTGCCGAATCTCCGTGGTTTGCAGGAATAAAGACAAAAATAAAACTTTAGAAAAGGAGAACGGCTTGTAGTACTTACTTTGGTGGTGCAGTAGTGCATATTAACAGGAGTTGTTACAAGCGGCACTACATACAACTACATCCTTAATTATATATTAGAGTTATATATAAGATTAGAGTTAATACGTCTTGGAGTAGAATTGTGCATACGTATTAACTCTAATCTTATAAGCTAAAGTTGTACTCCCTCCATTCCAAATTGTAGGTCGTTTTGACTTTTTTAGGTGCAGTGCATAGTTTTTACTATACATCTAGATATAGTATATGTCTAGATGTATAATAATATCTATGAACCTAGCTAAAAGCTAAAACGACCTACAATTTGGAACGGAGGGAGTATAATGAGATTACAATATGTACAGGGTCCAGATGCTCTGTAGTGTGGGCTATTTGGATAATTACTTTAAAAGGGTAATCCTTATATCATGCAGGAATTGTTTCTTGCTGGAAGTGAATCAACATCTACAACTATTATATGGGCTATGGCAGAGCTCATGAGGAACCCAAGTGTGATGAAGAGAGCACAAACTGAATTGCGTTGTGCATTGCAAGATAAGTCAACGGTCACAGAGGATGACTTGGTAAATTTACCATATATAAAGCTCATCATCAAGGAAACTTTAAGGTTGCATACACCAGGACCTCTCCTCCTCCCTAGAGAGTGTCAGGAGTCATGTGAGATCCTTGGGTATGATGTGCTAAAGGGTACGATTGTCCTTGTGAATGCGTGGGCCATCTGTAGGGACCCGAAATACTGGGACGAACCCGAGGTTTTCAAGCCCCATCGATTCGAAGAATGCACAACTGATTTCATGGGCACTGACTTCTGCTACACTCCCTTTGGAGCTGGCCGGAGGATATGCCCAGGCTTAGCGTTTGCACTGGCAAACATGGAGCTTGTTCTCGCGGTGCTTCTCTTCCACTTCGATTGGCAGCTACCATCTGGAGTCATACCGAGTGAGTTGGACATGGAAGAGGAGGTGGGGATCTCCGTTCGCCGGAAGAGGGACCTTTTCCTACATCCAACCCTCCGTGTGCCACTCTAAGCTACATCGTACTTCAAAAACTGAAATTCAAGGCTATTTGTGTTGTTGTTCACGGCCTACAATTTGGATGTTTATGTAAGAATATTTATTCACTAACGTGGATCATGTAACTTTAATTCTAATAATTGGCATTCTATTGTGGCGGTCGCGACAGGCGTAAAAGATCTGGAATCCCCTGTCCAAGTAGTCATCACTTTTTTTGATAATGGATAACATCCGGCCTCTATATCCACACTTGGATATATCGCCGTCACTTTGTGTGCAGCCACAAGTCACTCTTCCTCCTCGTGTTGATCCCGAGCGCCTCGGCCATGTCCAGCTCATCCGGAGCAGCGCATCCTGGGAGCTCCCAGTCGAAATGGAACAGGAGGCTGGCGAGACCGAGCTCCATGGCTGCGAGGGCGAGCGCAAGGCCGGTGCAAATCCTCGGCGGCGTCGATGCCCCAGGCCACCTCACGGCGTCGCGGCCGATCACCCACGCGTTGGCGAGCACCATGGCGCCCTTGGGCACGTCGAAGCTGCTGAGGACGCCACGCGTGTGCTCCTGGCACTCCCGCGGGACGAGCAGCGGCGCCCCCGGCGGATGCAGCCGAAGTGCCTCCTTCAGAACCAGCTGCAGGAAGTGCAGACCCGGCGGCGCGTCCTCGCCTTCCGCAGCGCCGCAGGGTGCGGCATGAGCTCCAACATGGCCCACGTCAGCGTCGTTACCGTCGTCTCGCTCCCGGCGCTGATGAGATCCTATGCATACAGCAGGCCAAGGCATTAGCCATGTCAGTGTCGTGAAAAAAATCTCGTCGAACATGTTGGGTGGAGAGAGGCAGAGCGCTGGGCTTACTATGATCACGAAGAGTATAGAAACAGTACGTACAATTACGGTTGCATCTCTGCTTGTTCCTTAAGGTCAGGGCTCCTTTGGAACGAAGGATTTTGTTCGGCAAATCAAAGGATTATTCTCAATCCTATATACTCCCTCCGTTCCAAATTATAAGTCATTCCAACTTTCTTGGAGAGGCAAATATTTTCATGTTTGACCAAAATTATAGAGAAAATTACAAAAATTTATGGCACCGAATAGATATACTATGAAAATATATTTAATGAAGAAACTAATGGTACCTATTTGATATCATGAATGTTAGCACTTTATTGTATAAATTTGGTCAAACTTGAGATGCTTTGACTCTCCAAGAAAGTTGGAATGCTTATAATTTGGAACGGAGGGAGTATATGATTTGGTACCTAGCAGCCTTCAGAACATATATAGAATTGATGCATAGGAAAAGTACAGGAAACTTTTATTTGGGTGTGATTTCACAGGAAAATTGTAGGATCTGGAAAATCCACTCTAACCCCGGCCCCTTTTGTTCACTCTGTCGCGTACGATACAGGCAAACGACACCTTTTGAGGCAAGTCAGTGCTTAATATTATTGTAGCTTGGTGGAGGAGCTCATGCTTCCTTATTTAATAATTATAATATGGAGATTTGTTCAGATTTAATTACAAGTAATGTGTCGTCAAGTCCATGGAGGTGAGTAGATGACAGAACAACGTCGAATCACATTGTTTATTATGCGATCCCTGCAAGATGCTTACAAGGAATGTGCAAGGATAGAGAATTATTAGCTAGCCACGTATCCCACATCCTCAAACTACATTCATATAAAAGCATTTTTTTATTATCTTTTCTCAGTAGGGAGCTTGACGGTGAACAATGACAGCAATTTGATATCATAGTTTAGAACAAAATGGTAGTACATGAATATTCTCAACTCACCTCAATTTTGCTCATTTAACTAGAGCAACTATGATCTAAGAGAATCCTGACAAATACAGAACTCGTTGCAATACCAAATGAAACATGTCCTTTTACCTTTCGATCGGGTCCAACTCGACCCATAAACATGAGTTCTTGATGTGGTACTAGATAACTGAAATTTCCAACCCAAAATGTGAGTACATCCAAGATAAGGAATATGCGTGGAGTAGCTCGAAATTCAAGAGAAAAAAATATTCGGATGAAAAACCACCTTACTAAAAGATTCAGAGCTAATGGAAGGATATTTAATTTCCATGAAGGACGGTCATGTCGAATCAATACTACATGATGGATGCCACCCATTTCCTTGGCATAAAACCCGGGTTTGTTATGCGCGACGACCAATGTATGCACTAGAAAACATTCAACTTCACGAAGATAACGAGAGAAGGATAACTAACCGGGTTTTTTTGAGTCCTACTTTATCTGAGCTATGTAATGTTGCGTGTAGGAACTACGTACTTCAACGGCATCAACTTGTATTGATTATTCTCAACTACCTTGGCTTATCTTGAACATATAGTCAATGTACAAGTTTTGCTTAGAGGTAGTATTTAAATAGCACAAGAAGATGCATATAGAGCATCTCCTATTTTTATTAGATTAATCAAATACGCTCGGGAGAATGATATCAGCATGCAAAGGATCGGGTGTCGAAAGAGCAGCTAGCAATTTGAGGTGGCAGCGTCGCTGGTTGTGGCATGGAGTCTATGGAGAGACGAAGCAGGGAGGTAAGCCGTGGCTGCGTGCTGAGAATGCTAGGAGACGGCGAGACGTTAGGGTAAGCAAACGTGGGCTGGGCTAGAGAGGCGAAACACGGCAGCCCATGTAAAATCCTTTCTTCCCTTTTTCTTTTTTCCTTTTTCTTCATTTTATCCGTTGACGGTGACTATTTACTCGTAGATCGTAGTCAAGTGTGTAAATTTTATCCGGATGATTGTAACCATTGTAAATTAAACTGTTCAAATTAGAGCCATTGCAAAATTAAAGTCCGTTATAAATAATACCCTTTACAAATAATTTGAATACCGATAAGATATATGTCAATAGGATTTGGAGGGTGGGATTTGGCTAGTCTACTGGAGGCCTGGATCGCAGGGTAACATGGAGAGGTAATCTTTTGAAGTGGATAGCCAAATGAAGATATGGGGTGCGTGTCCGCTGGAAATGCTTTAGAGCTTTTTTTTTGTGCGGGGTTATCGGAAGCAAATCCTTAGAATTAAGGACAATTTTACCATTGTCGTCCTCATTTGATATGTCTAATTGTTAATTTGCCTCTCGTGATAACAAATTGCGTGTCAATTGCTCCATGTACCTATTGGACTATTTCTTTGTATGTTTGCTGTTAATGCATTTATCCTTACTTTGATTTGCATGTTTACCCCTTGTTTCACGAACAGGCGCGTGAAGGTTTCAAGTCGGCAAAGCAAGGGCAGTGACAGCGGTTTTTGGGGAGGACAAATTGGCAATTAGTACCTGAAGTAGGGGCAGTGGCCCGTTTGACCCAATTTAATACCAGTTCAATTCGGTATAATTCAATACAAATACGAAGTCAAATCCTAAAAATTCCCGGAGCATTCATCCTCTTCTGAACTGGCCTGGGTTGATATCCGGACATTGAGAGATCGGGAGACGAATGAAGTTGAGCGTAGCATTTCATTTAAACTTGACAGCAGCATTTCATCTGTACAACCATGAGACGATATTCTTTCTGATCATGTTGCTGAATATGCTAGCCATGGATAAAATAAATCATACACCGCATCATGGGGAAACACTATATATTGGATAGCCAAATTGCACGAAGGCAACAAATTTTAAATTAATATTGTAACATGAAAATTTTGGACCCATGGGCGGTGAATCCACCAGTAGCACACTACCATATCAAGGGGCAGTTGGTAAAACAAGACATCTTCATAGATTATTAATCTGAAGGCTGCCTCTATGCTTAGAAGACATCAGGATTGAAACGCCCAGGCATGGTGTTGTTCTGCTGAGCCTGCTTGAGGTGCATTGTGAGGGCATAGTTGTTTATCTGTAATACATGAACAAAACCCAAAAGTTTCAGTTGATGTCACAGAGAAAAGAAACATAGTAGCTGAAGAAAGGACTAGGATTATTACCTCTAATGTCCTCACTTGTTCCTGGTACTGCAAAACAAGTTGCTTCAAGCTTTGGACTTCATGAGACCTCTCATCAAACTCCTTTTGGCGCTCATGTTGAATGGCGACCGCCCGTTTCAGGACAGCATTCTCTCGCAGAACGACTGTCAACTGCTCCTTGAGCATCATGTTTTCCTATATGCCAAGGAAATGTGCAAGAATTATTGAACATGCCTTCCTCACTCATCAAGATTTCTACAAATCTGTCAAATGCTTCAGGTAATTACAAGTTGTAACGCATGGGTACCTTATGCAGGTTTTGTGAAGCTTCAGCTCCTGCACGCTCTACAATGGACTTCTCCAAAGCTTCCAAAGCTCTCGATGCACGAGCCCGTGCATCATCTATGTCAGAAGCATTAGTCATCTCTCTGACAAATAGCTCAACCCATTCAGAACCATTATTACTTGTCTGATAATTATCAACGGCAGGTGGATGTTCTGTAGCAGTATCCACGGCACCATTAGGAATACCTGTCAAGGATCCAAAATTGTTCCTACTGTCAGTAATACAATCTGGAAAACCAAGGTAGCTTTTCAGAAATCAATAAAAATGAATTAGGAAATAAGTTGTGATACAATCATCATTTACTGTGGCAATAATACCATTCTAGGTGATACAACATCATGTTAACCACTAAACGCAATGAAAGAGCTCACAGCTTAATGTCATGTCAAGGTGAAGTTATGAGTAAGATAAGAGACAAAGCAGTATGATCCAATTCTATGTATTATAAATTATGATCCAAGCATGAGTCTGAGACATGCATGATGGCATAGAATATGATGGTAAACAATTTATGAATCAACAAATCAAGGAAACATGAAATAGTGAAATAATAGGATTCCGAATAATACTGATGGACAAATTCAAATGGGGGTATCAAAACCCAAACTTCCATCAAGTCATTGCCTGGAAACTATCACAAGTATAACAAGAACTAGAGGTATGATTGTTGAAAAATGATTGCATCAAAGGAAAACAAGAGCCTTTGGTAGAAAATGAACCTTCAACAGATGGCTGAATTACAGTAGGCTGGCCATTTTCAGATTTGAAACCAGCGGACTCCAAGCGCAGCTCATTCAAACTCTTTATTGCAGAATCTAAGTCATCTCCAGATGCTTCCAGAGCTTTTTCCAGCAACTACAATTGTTTCAAACAACCATTGTCAGCTTTGTTGCACATATGTATAACATCTATATAAATATTAGCAGGGAAAGTTAATATCTGTATTTCGACCTAGCTCATACTACACAAAAGCAATTCCAACCATCAAGAGCCAGCTGGAGGTTAAATTAGCACCTTTGTAAGAAAACCTTATAGATTATTAAAGAAATTTGTGTGCTGGGGACATGACATGCTTGGAGCGGCTACAATACATGATGCGTATAATGCTCAAAAGTTCTCAAAAGTGAGGAGACGAATTAAATGCAGCTAATCCATATGTTCACAAACCTTCTCTTGGCTATTAGCACTGTGAAGAAAGCATACGCAGGATATCAGTTCATGAAAACACATTAACAAACAATTTTCAGTGCCATCATGTCCCAAAGCCATCAAATGCAGCGGCGGTAATCCATTCTAGAATTCTATTTCTATCTTCGAAGTATCACAAGCATCTGAGCAAGCATGTAAACTATTAAATCAACGATGAAACGGGAAAGAGACTTATCCGTCTACCATCTCGTAGTTTCATATATCATATCAAAGTTTGCAAGTAGTAAAAGATATTAATCCCAGAAAAGGAGCTTCATTTCAGCTTCCAGCCGCCATGACCTTCCCGATTCCGCACCCAAATACGCATCAGCACAAGATAAAATCGCTGGGGATCACAACTTTCCAGCAACGGAACCGAAATGGTCAACACTAGATCATGGGGCCTAAACCGCATCTCGTCATCTACGACCTAAAAAAACGCATGGGGAAAGGAAAGGATGAAGCTTGGAAGGCGCGAGGAGGCGGACCTGGGGATCCATGTCGGGGAAGAGCGGGATCAGCTGGAGCAGAAGCGCCTCCCGTCGGCCGCGGTGCGGCGGGGAGCGGCGGGACCTCTTGGCCGCCGGGTGGTGGAGGTGGTGGTGGGAGGAGTGTGGGGATGGAGGTGACGGCGGGAGGAGCTCGTCGGCGAAGATGGAGGAGGACCTCTTGCCACAGACTACCGCAGACATGGTGCCGCCGCCCTCCCGCGCCGCCGCCTCGTCGCGCCGCCGCAGCCGCCCGTCCCCGCCGCCGCCGTCGCCCTACTCCCCGCCGCCGCGGGACATCCGGCACGCGCTTTCGCCCCTCCCTCCCTCCTCCCCCCGGCGATCCACACGGCTGGGCGGGCGTCAACCCCTCCCCTTGGTCGCCGCCGCGTCGGATGTCGGAGACGCCTTGATTGGTCTGGGTCCTGATGGGCTGATGGGTTGGGTTGGTTGGGTTCGTGACGCCTTCGTGCTCGCGAGGGTATGTATCGGACTGTCCCCCCCTGCTCCCTTGCGTCCATTTTCTTTCCTCTTTTTTTTTAAATTAACTTTAATCTGTTTATTTCCGTTGGCTTTACCTCGCTGCGTTTGCGTGTGATCATCCGCGCGTTCTTTTCGGCGGTGGGAACGCGAGTGCGCACCGCGTCCACACGGCACCGTTGTCGCTGTTGTTTGGCCGACAGGTGGGCCCGGTGGCCGGATTGGGGACCTTTGCCCTGTTACCGGCGGTCCCACTCGCGTGCTTTTTTTTCTTTCTCTGATGTCGCAACTCGCGAGGGAACTGTTCTAGCGAACAAACTGTGATCTGCCTGTTCAAAGTTTAGGGGAAAAAACTGTGATCTGTAAAAATGATCTGGGAGACAGTGTGATCTTGTACAAAGTGCCTCCTCCCTTTCCATCAGATCCGGCCATATGGCTCATCAGGACACGCAGCTGCCGCTGTGATCTTATGACAATTCGTGCATGATTTGATCGAGGGGCCATGGATAAGATGCGGAAAATCGACTTTGTACCTTTCCTGGCAGCGACCACGATCTGTTCGGTCACCGATGTGGATACGCAGGGGCATACTGCTTAAAGGATTTTCGGTCCCATTTGGACGTAATAATTTCATAAGAATAAATATGCAGATACTTCACAAGGAACAGATCAGATTTTGCAGGGGATGACAGTGGAGTGCTCCATTGACAATAACACACTTTTAGAACACTCCTTGAAACAAAGATATAGAATTGACACTTGAACAGTCCAAGTGAGAGATTGGTCTAAGGTGATTTCACTGTGTATAGTCCTGCTGGAGATTCACCGGCTGACAGCCAGAAACATTTGTACATACTAGCACATTCGGCGCGATGTGCGCCCTACCATTTCAACAATCAAATGCAAGTAACAATAAGGCAATGAAATGCGACAAACTACATGCATGGTATAAGATAAATAATCAACACGAAACCACCGAATACGGTACCAAGCACATCATCAACATGCTAACATAGGTGTCTGTCCAACATTTGAATCATGAATATTACCGCACATTTGAGCACCAGACTATCCTATCCCTAAGGTGTCTGTCCAGCATCTCAATCATCAATATTACAGCACATCCGAACACCATGGCTACATCCGAGCACCATGGCTACATCCGAGCACCAATATATCATATCCATTAGGTGTCTGGCATTTGGAGCATCAATATTATAGCACATCCGACCACCATAAATCTACATGCAGCAAGTAGGCATGGCTACCAAACAACCTAGCTGGTAGCTTTGAATACTAACTGAAAGCAAAAGCTAATCACCATGCTACACAGTTTGCAGGCAGAGGTCGATGCAGACTCTGGATCCCATGTCTGGATCCCATGCATCAGACTCTTCTCACCGGAGACAAGGGGCACACAAAAGTCGGCCGCAACTGGTAAGAGACAAAATCAACATGAGCTTCACTGCTCATGCATCCTTTGCTTGGACTGCAAAAGGATAATTATTTAATGTCTAGCATGTGTCATGGAGATGTAACAGCAACAGCTTCCAAATGATCTGCTACTTGAATGTTTTCTAAAAACAGGATGACATGTGTAATAGTTAAAGCACTTTATAATTGCCACACCACTCTAGCATAACCAATCTTGTGATCTATACTGCAAGATAACAAAAGTGGTAAATAAACAATTCAGAAATTGCATTGCTAATACAGGCGATTCTATAGCATGTGTCATGGAGATGTAATAGAAACTTTCAAATGATCTGCTACCTGAATGTTTTCTAAAAGCAGGATGACTTGTGTAAGAGAAAATATGCCTACAGCTAAGTACCTGTTCTGATCAGAGGTGGCTGCACCGCTGCCACTGCCACCACTGCCATCTCCAGTTTCTTCACCAGTAAATAGCTTCTTAGCAATTTTCTTGTTAGGGGATGGATGGGACCTAGAAGTACAGATATAAGTTCTATGCTCAATAACATCCAAGCCTAATAGCCTATGACAATAAGAAATAAAAAGTATCCAATGCTCAATGAGCGGCACAACTATATATGAAGAGGTGATTGTCACAGAAAAACTGAACAACAGTTTCAGATCATCATGCATAGCTTTTCAGTTTTCACCATCAGCCAACACAAAACAAGCAAAGAATCTATTTGTTAGCGACGCGAACCTCTTTCTTGCAGTGCTCTCCTGTATCTTGGTTGCAGAATTACCATGCAATTCCACATCTTTAATTTAAATATTCCATTAGGATAGCATGAGCATGCAAGATTCTCAAATTGCTTTGCAATTACCTGAGGAGCACACAGAGTTGCTGTAGTCTGTAAAACAATTGAAGAAAAGGAATAGCAATAGTAGTGACAGATACTTTTATAAGCATAGAGCCAAGATGCAGGCAAGACATGATGCTGCGGTTTGTAGGCTTTCACCATTCTTCCACTGAACGGCTAAATTACAAATAGGCACAATTGAAAGAATGAGCTATTTGATCTCAGAAACTGTCAAATTCGAATCAAGAGAACACATGTCCTATCATAAGATCCAACAGTTCAATTATTATATATTGTATGAGCCAATAGCAGCAATACCTTGGCTCCTAGGAGCAGGTTGGTAGGAAGCCATGGCTGATATTTGTCCTCCAGTGCCACCGGTACTCACCACCTTGATCGATAAAAATGTTGGTTTCCACCGGTTTCTTTCCTACAACCTGCAATGTAAATATTAATCAGATAATCAGTTTGGTAATACGACATCTTTTTATAACTGCTTCAGTTTTAGTTAACATGGGCCTAAATTCAAGCCCTTTTGTAGGAATGGTCCAAGAACATGTTCCAACTTCCAAGTATGGTCAAAAGTTCTGAACTTCCAAGCCATGGCTAAATGAGAGGTGATGCAGAGGTGGGACAGAGCCGCCATAGAACAGGAGAGGTGTGCATTGGTCGAGCTCACCGACACTTTGCTTTTCCCACGCCTAGGGTGCCCATAATATTTCCTACACTGGTCTACTTGGATATTTTTTCAGCATCAAAACAACCTACCAGGTTGCAACAGGCAATTGATGCTGCCGTAGACATATCTACCCAAAAAAACTAATGGTTATCCTATATATTTTTAGAATGCACTGCATTTCTACTTCTTCCAAAAGATTTAGTAATCCAGTGTTCTTGTATTTCCAACTCTAGAAACCATAAAAGTCACTCAAACCAGTATTCTTGCAGTAATGGCACTCTTTCAAACCCAAACTGCACAGGACAAACTTTTTCTCTGTATGCATGTTCTGAACACAGGAGTAAAAATATTGAGGCAGGAAACAACTGTAAAAGTGGAGCACAGCATATTGCCAAGCCTATTATTCAGTTAAAAGCAACAATTTACTAAAGGGGAAATACATCAAACACCTGTCATGCATGTGGAAAGGGCAATTATGCAAAGACAAAATAAAGTCAACGATATCTCAAATCATTTACGAAAGTTGTTCTTATCAGCAATCTATCTTGGCTTGTCCCAGTACTTAATTACTCAAGCTCTACGTGCAGTTTTAGTGGGCAAATCTGCCAACATCAATGCTAAGTTATCACACAACTGCTCAACCAACCAAGAGGTAGCTCAGTATAAGTACACTGCCTAATGAAGACGACGTACCTGTGGGGGTCGAACGGTCGGCTGGAGCAGCAATTTGATGCGGCGGACGCGACCTAGCATACCGCGGCGTTGGTCGAATGTGAGTGGGGCTGGTTGAGGAGATGGGTCCCCTCATGAGCGCGAGCCGAGGCCGGGGCGCGCGGCGAGGAGACGGCGTGCGGGTAGCCTTAATTGGGTTGGGTTTATTGGTTTTATTGGTTTGGTTTCTATAATGAGCTCATTTGAATTGATTTGTAATGGGTTCGCCTAATAAATGGTTTGGTTTGGGTTAGATTTCACAAATAGATAGTTTGGAGGGTGTTTGGGGTTCTGGTATTGTTTTGGGGTCCAAAAGGCTCTCAACCCGTGGGTTGAGACCCGTTAAGAATTCAAAAGCCTGGAACCTCGCCTGTTAAGAGTCGGATCCTAAAACTAAAATCTCGTATTTACACCTTTAAATTTTAGAGAAATTGACCGAAATTTGTTGTAGTTGAATTAGCTTGACAGTCCGCTACTTTGTGCAAAGTAGTGCGGTTGGACTTATACGTGGATCCCGCGTCAAGAGTCGGACCCTAAAACTAAAACCTCGCGTTCACACCTTAAAATTTTGGAGAAATTGACCGAAACTTGTTGCAGATGAATTAGCTTGATAGTCCGCTACTTTGTGCAAAGTAGTGCGGCTGGACTTATATGTGAGCCCCGCGTCAAAGAGTCGGACCCTAAAACTAAAACCTCGCATTCACACCTTCAAATTTTAGAGAAATTGACCGAAACTTGTTGCAGATGAATTAGTTTGACAGTCCAATACTTTGTGCAAAATAGTGTGGCTAGATTTACATGTGGACCCTCTGTCAAGAGTTGCATACAAACTCAAACAAAAAAACTACCTAATGAGTTTTTATTGGGTACCTAATGGGTTCTTATTGGTTGTAACCATATTCAGCAAGCAGTTTGTATAACTTATGCAATGGAAAGTTTAGGGTGGTGTGGTGTGTGATGGTGGAGGTTTGGTTTGGGGTGGGTTATATTTATTTTCTTGTGAGAATAGATTGGTGGGGTTATAACCTAGGTTACAACCCAACTAGCAGGACTACGTGCGGGAGATACCCGCGGTACGGCGCGCCGTTGGAGGCAGGGGCCGGGGTGGGGTTGCTGGCGCGGCGCAGGTGGGCGAGGAGGTGCGCGTGGGGGGACGGCGGCGGCGGCGTGGGGAGGAATACGCTGACGGAGAGCGAGGAGTTGGGGTCAATGCGGAGGTCCTTGGAGGCGACGCCATCGACGGCGAAGAAGGCCAGGTCGGCAGCGTGGCCTCGCAGCAGTGCCACCACATCCAATCGCTCACCGCCGGGGCCCACCTGACCCCACGGCGGCCGCCTTCGGGGTCTCCTACCGCGCCCTCCCTCGCTCCCTCCTCCTCCCGTACCGAGCCACGCCCCCGCGCTGGATCTTGATCTGGATCCCGCGGGAGTGGGCGGGGTGGCGGCGGCGGCGGAGAGCGGGGAGTGGCAGCGGCGGGGAGGGGCAGCGGAGGTAGGTGGAGAGGGAGAAGGGGAGGGGAGGTGGCGGCGTAGAGCTAGAGAGCAGGGAGAGAGAGGGCGGCGGCGGGGAGGAGGAGAGAGGGAGTCGGGAGGGGGTTTTCGAAAAAGTGCCTCGCGGGGGGGTTTTTGCAAAAATGACAGCGTCATCGAATTTTCCCTTCTTCGTGTAGAATAAAATTTTAGTAGGGTTTATTTGAAAATAATCCGAACGCGATTTCGGTACGACCTGGACGAGCTCAACTCCCAACTTTGACACTATGCAAAAAAAGAAGATTCCCCATCACATCAAACTTGCAGTACATGCATTAAATGTAGATGAAATTAAAAACTAATTGCACAGTTTTATTGTACAAATCTTTTGAGCCTAATTAGTCAATGTTTGGACAATAATTCACAAATACAAACGAAACGTTACAGTGTGCTACAGTGCTATAACAGTAATTTGGCACCTCACAACTTTAGCAACTAAAGCCTGGGCTGAGTTGCGATTCTTAGAAACAGCCAAATATGGAGCCGCGTCTGCACGACACGCGTCCCATTTTTCCCGTGGAGTGCGGGCGTGAGAGCGAAGGGGAGGGGCTTTTAATCAAGCTGATACAGATCAAGCTGATACCCAAGCTGATACAGACATCACCAGCTTTTAATTACATATATGGTGCAAAAATGGGGAATCTTTATGTTCTCCATCAGCCTCGCCCCAGTTGCGAGCTTTCTCGATAGCTCAGCAAGCTTGCTGACCTCGGCCCCTCGCAACACGAATGCGAGGTGACAATCCAGCCAAATATGCTAATCCTCCGTGATTTCCATGTAAATAAACAATCGTACAACAGCAAGACAGGCTTCCAGGCTCCCCGCATGGAGGGAAAGTTTTATCCTGAGGCTGCTCCAGCACTATAGGAATGCTCATCACTATAACTTTGGTCAAGCCGCATAAGGTTTCAGGATCTAATTCACAAGAATATACATCGGTGAAGTTCTCATGATCTCATCTGTCTAACAACCAGTTGAGGACGGTCCTCTTAGGGAGAACTTCACCATTACCTTCTCTCTCTGGCTTCACGGCAGTATTTACAGCGTTGCGGATGACAGCATTGAGACGCATCCTTAACTGTGCATTATCGATAAGCAGATCAGACAGCATTTTAGTTGTATCTTCATCAGTAACACTTGCATCTTCGCTGCCCATAGTTAATGAGGATATACTATCAGAATTGTCACCATCATCAGAAGAGCCTTGTTCATCTTCTCGTGCTAGAAGTTGAGCCTGGAGGAATCAATGCAGAGCATAGATTAGCGCACATGTAATAACCCCATTGGAGTGAATAGAAAGTAAATTTAAAAACTGATGTTGAGTGCAGACCCCATGAAATTTATTTTCAGGAGTGAACAAAATTCTACACCTTAAATAAAACGACTCGAGGATCCAGGTAAATATTATTATATGTGGCTCAAACTCCGAACTCAGAACCCAAGAGAAACTAGCTTCTACTGCTGCTTCTATAAAGAGACCATTGTTACATAATTCCAAACCTGAGTTACTCAGAGTGTAAACCTTTGTTGAAGAACTAGATTTGGTGAACTTCATCTTAATAATTCTAAAGCTAGGACTAGGATATTGGTAGGGACATTACATTATCCAACTTCACCTAGCTACACCCAGTTTTAAAACACTGTAAACAATCTTAGCTTCAAAAATACTACACCCAGTTTTAAAACACTGTAAACAATCTTAGCTTCAAAAATAATGCAGAAACTAAGCTACGAGTATTTCACAAGAAAGAGGGACAAATGGAGGGAGAGAGTTCAGGATCTTCTAAATGCTGAAGTAAGGGAACATTGCAGTAATATTCCAAATGACAACAAAAACTGAGCTACATAATCGTGTCTCCCTGTTACTATTTTAGGATAATATATCACAATTCTCATATTTTTGAATCGCATTCTACTTTCGATAGGGGGGAAATCTTTTTTTCTTATTTTGAAGAAAAAGAAAACATAACTTTGGTTGCTATCTAAGAATATAAAACTAGGATTTGGCCAAGCAGGCCCAGGTAATAAATGACATTAGTCTAACATACCATTTAAAACAGGAAATAAATGACATTAGTCTACCATAACATTTATAAAATTTACCTCTGCAACGAGTAGCCGTATTCTATTGTCTGATGTTGCCAGAAGATCTAGTGCATCAGGCAAGGACGATGGATCAACAGTAAAGTTGTCTTGTTCTTCTGCTAGAAATTTAGCACTACATTCTTGTAGACGCTCACGCAGCAGTCTGCACTCGTGAAGAATTTTTTCTCGGGATAACCTCAAGCGTGTTGACCGCTGCTTCTCTCTATTAACAACCCTCTGGAACCCAAAAAAGGTACAATTAAAGACATTAAAAACTGAATGCAAAAAATGAAATTACAGAGATGCAAACGCACAGAAGCTTGGATTTAAGGAAAACCAAAATAAAATCATAACAATTAATTGATTTGAGATGTTAGCATGCATAAAAAGACTCGTCCCCTTTCTCCAGCTCATGAACTTAAGTAAATAAAGAAGCAGCATTGAAGTCGAATTCCCAGAAATCAGGCACATACAAGGAGAAATCCTTTTAGATCATAGCTTTATCCATCAAAGCTTGAGAAGAGGAATCGCATGGAGATAACAAAATAAAACAAAGTGTCCGTGCATGTGTTGATCTTAAGAACAATCACATCCTATTAGACATGTATGCATGTATCTGTACACATGTATATACACGTTGTACACTTGTACATCAAGCCATATCTAATACAGCCTTTACTACTCTTCCTACCTTGATAGAACAATTTTATCCATCCAAGTTTGACAAAAACGAAACACATAGAGATAAAAAAAAAGGCTCATGTGTACGTTGATCAAGATAATCATATTCTTTAATGCTAGATCATCTTATCAGCTAGCATGCATAATGTTTTATGATAGTCTTCCCAAATCAGATGAACTGTAGGATGAATCCATGTGTAGTGGAAAGGCAAAAGGCCAGGATGTTTTGCATCTACTAGCTTTGTGGGTGTAACAGCTTGAAAAGGTCACCAAGCTTAAACAGCAACAGTTCTATAGGATTAAGTTAAGTTCCAGGGTTTCAAGGGTAGGTGGCATGCAGGATACACAAGTGAAAGGAAGGGCAGTTAGCCACATTGGTCCAGCAAACCATTAATAATGTTGAATATGCTGTCAGAAGAGCAAACAGGTATTGCTAGAAAACAAGCAATGACATTGCTACAACTATGTTAGAGGGTTATCATTTAGGAACTAGGTGTCACTATACCTCTAAATCAGTCTTCTCCTCAATATACTGATGCAGCACTTTCTTCATCTCTTTTTGGGAGTTTCTAAGAGACTTGACCTCTTTGACAAGAACCTTTATATCTGCTTTAGACTTTGCCTCAACTTCTCCAAGATGCTGTTTCAAACTCTCAACTTCTTTTTGTTTCATTTCTAATTCTTCAAGTAGTGTTTCATTTTCACCGCTAGAAGATGTTTTCTCTGACTCTACACGAGTTTTCTCATTCTGCACATTATAGCGTGAGACAATCAGTACTTTCATATGGCTAATAAAATAACCAGGCCACAAGAACAGCGAAGAAAACTGACTTGTTCAACCTTCAGGTTTGACTCCATCTCAGAGTACTTCCTGCGAAGCTCATCCATATCCCATTGCATCTGTGTAATCCTCTCTCTTTCGGCCAGGATAGCTTGCTGCAGTGTCTCTCTACCTTTTTGCTTTGTGGCTTCCAATTCAACCTCCAAATCTTTAACCTACATCCGAAATCATAAATACCAAACAGAGTGCCTAGAATCCACAGAATGGTTGATGCACAGAAATAATGAATTGAATACTAAGAATGCACAAAAGTAATGAAGCCATACAATCTTATTCAACATGAAAACTGAAAGCGCATTTTGTTTTTAAGCATGAACCTGTAATACTAAGTAGAGCTAGATGCACGCAAATCATAAAGCAACGAATAATATGAAAAGCCATACCTTTGTCGTAAGATACTCTTTGACAGCTGCTTCTTGATTTAGTCGTGCTATGAGATCCTCCATATCAGTTTTTGCTGTCCCTATTCTTCGTTGCATGGTGATCAAAAGTCTAGACAACTTCTGTTTTTGATCATTTGGAAGGATGACTTGCGCATCCACATCATACAAAAGCTGCATATCTAAACCAGTAAGATGCTCTGTTTGACTAATATGTGCGTCCATGGCACTTGGTAGATCCACAGGACCATCCCATAGGGAGCTATTGGCCCCTGGAACAGATAATTCACTTCCTCTTAAAGAGCTCAAATCACTCCCAATACTTTCAGCAGAGTCCTTGCGAGCATGGCCAGGATTAGAATCATGAGCCTCTTCAGAAACAACTCCCCTGTAAGATGATGCCGAACCATTTCTACCATCATGTTCCAAAAAATTAAGGCTCCCTTTCCTGTGATTCGAGACACTACTAACATGATCATCGGACTGATCTAAGATAGCTTCTCCCAGCACACCATTGCCAGTTGCTCCTGTCAGACTGCTACCACGAGTAAGCACTTCGTTTATTTGATTGGACTCAGCGAGAGAACCAGAAGCAGGTCCATCAGGATGTGGAGAAGAGTCAGTACTACTTTTTGCAGAAGAACCTGCTTCAGAAGGACGTCCATTCCGGTCTTGGAAATCTAAATGTAGTACAACATTATAATTAAATTCGCTGCTAATATGTTCAATGTGCAATTAAGACAATAAATAATTTACAGTTAGGGAAAATATAAACCAAATAGCACATACATGAACGTGCAGCAGCTTCAAGTTCAAGAAAAGCAGCAACAGGAGCACTTCTGGACAAGTCGATGTCAGAAAGTAACTTTTGCATCCACTCCTCCAATGCATGCCTTCTCTGCAATCAGAACAGTTTGAGAACACAAAGTCTAAGAAGTGAAATAGTGAACTACTTAACATATAGCATCCAGGTGACATAGGGAAAATTAGGTAGTATATCGAGTCAAGATACATCTTACCTCTTCTAGAAGCAACCTGCTTGAATTTATTCTCAAGAAAGCATGCTTCGGAGGAGCCAATGGGACATCTTTTCTGGGAAACGCACTCTTAAGCTGCAGAACGGGAGAATTTTAGTATGAGAAAGAAAATACTGAACTTAAAAGAAATCACATGATTACAAATATATCAAGAGCTAATGAATATCATATTCAAGAAACCATCAAGTTCTCCATCAAAACAAAATGACAGAAAATGACCTAACATATCAACATCAGAACAATGTATCCATCATTTTTCTAAGGTCAGCAAGGACGATTGTTCGAACTAGCACTAGTACAGACTTGCAACTTGTAAGAGCATTGTAGCAGAAAGTGTTTGAAAATGAACAGCACATATCTATGTGATGCACCGCAACAAGTAGAAACATCAGTAAGTTTGTGAGGTGCATATTCAATTCATTATCAACAAAACTAGTTACATTTAACTACACTGATTCTTACAGGACTTTCTAAAACTTGCTTAAGTAAAGTGCATCGACACAATTGGTTACTTAGAGCTACACATTGATTCTTCATGCTGATCACATTCTAAAACTTAATATCAGCCTGAGTAGCTTGCCAGGTTAGTTGTGATAAAAAAACATTGTTCTTTTTCAAAAGGAGGATGTCTTTTTGTCAAAAGAGACACTATTCAAGACTTGTTTCAGTAAATTATTCCTTGGTCAACATCTTTTAACCCATAGATCAACTGCATAGCAATAGTTATTATCGGTAAGTAATAATGGTACCCTCAGATAATGTGAACAACAAATGGCAATAATTGGAATATTTGAAACAACATGAGAACAAGTGCCTCAACTTACATCAGAAGATAACTTCAGAAAGTCACTAAACCTTCTGAGAATTCCGTGGCTAGAGCTAAAGCCTTCTGGAGATTGTATACCGACATGTATCCTGTAAAACTGTCCTTTATGGGCATTAAAGAGAGATACATAAAAACAAGAATGGCAAGGTTTAGATAAATCAAGAGTCAAGATTTCCACAACATACAAATGATAAGTGCCATTTTCCTGTTGATTGCAACTAATCACATCACAGAAAATGAAAAGGAATAGGCAATGCAATACCTTAGAAACACCTAAGTTCCAAAATGTAGTTGATAACATATTAAGATGTCTAAAAGTTGTAAATGGAGACAACCTTAAAAGAAAAAACAGTTTTTGGCTTATAAATAGTGAATATTTTCTTTTCTCAATTTTCCATTGGTTCATAAAAGTTTTTTGTGACACACTTCTAGCTTATTTTATTGTATAACAAGGACAATCCCTGAAACATGCCATTTTCCAATTGGCAGATGGAATGCAACTAAATTGAGTGTATTCAAGTCATTTACGGCATGCATTGATACAAATAGAGAAATAAGAACCTACAAGGTAAACAGTACTTACAACGACAGATTTCAAAAAGCTGTCAGCGGTCACACCAGCTTCAGGTGTTTGAGTGATCCAAGAAGGTATCATAACACAGTAACTCCAGCCTGTTTGAGGGTTATGTGGCCATACCGTGTTCCTTCCCTCCTGTATGAAGTCAATTGGCAACAAGCCTGTGAGAAGCGTCAACCAACAGATAGTTTCAGAGCATTGTGCTGAAACCAATAATATAGTAGAAGAAATGTTTCTTGATGGAACCCTTTAGAACATGGACACTTTTACATGGAAACTCTGCCACAGTTTACAGCTTTACGCATTAGTGAATTTTCCTCACCAAGCATACAGAATTGTATCAGGCAAAAGTGTGTTAAAGGTGCCACTGATCATACTAACTAGAAACCTTAATAACTGACACAACTTAGGCCGAAATTTAAATCATGCATTAACGCTGGAACCAGCTAAATTACAAATGCCACCTATGTTCCTGGTAAGCTAAGCTACAGACCCTTCACTCAGACTCTGCAGAAGACTACTACTGACTAGCAAGGAAATCAATCTTTTGAAGATGGAGTACATTCTGATTTTTCCAATCCCAGTCTCAGCAAAAGCACACCATGAAACACATAATCTACTCCTCCTTACAAGAGAAACATAATCCAAAACCCTAGTCAATTGAGCAGACGTGAAATTGACTCATCCAATCCCACACAGTAAAATGATGCGGCGAGCGGTCTACTCCATGCAAGTGGAGAACGAGAAATCCAAAACCCTAATGAAAGGAAAGCTCTAAGCTACTGAATCAGCAACCAAGCAGCGTGGGGCTCTACTCGGCGAATTCTACTGCAGATCCCGACCCGCACATTTAATACCTGGACACAGGCAGCAACATACAAGTACGCGCAACGCAGCTGCAGCGAAATCCTAACTCGAAACCGCCTGCCGCATCGAATGATCGACAACCCCCAAGCAGACAAAACACACCTACATCCCGCGGAAATCGAGCAAAGCAGCACCAAATCCAGCCCGGAAGCGGGATCACCGGCCCCCCAGCAGCGCAGCCGGCGGGAACCGCATCTGCCTCCGAGATCAGAGCGGGAGCCGGATCGCGCCGGGGCGGGGCAGCGTGACGGGGTTGAGAGCAGGAGATGCGAGAGGGGGATCGCGGTGGGGGCGCTTACCCATCTCTTCGGGGGAGGGCTCCAGTCCATGCCGAGCGGCAGCGGCGAGGTGCCGTCGTGGCGGTGCTTCGGGGGGCTGGGGACCTTCCTCCGCGCCCTCGCCGCCGACGACGACGGCGTCGCCATCGCCGCCGCACCGGATGGAACGGCGGCGGCGGTGGAGATGGTGGGATCGGAGCGGGCGAATCTGCCGAGGCGTTGCGCCGACGATTCCTAACTTTCCCACTAGTGCTGGAGGGAGATTAGAGGCAGCCCGAGGAGGCGAGGGGGAGCTGAGGCGGACGCGGTGGCGGACGGACGCTCCCGCGGTCGCATCTAACTGTCAACGCCAGGCAAAGGAAGCGTCCGCCCCGTCCCGTCCCTTCCACGGTTGTTCCCACCGCCGTGTGTGTGCTGAACTGCTGATTGCCTTGGCCAGTTCAAAATAACTTCAAATGTATTACTATTTTTTTATCAAAATTTATATTTTACAAATTTTAAAAATAATGTTAAAATCATCTCCCGCTCATACTCATGAATCAAATAGATAATCAACTACTAATTAGGTTTGTCAAACTCCCAGCTTATCAGCAAGCAGATTCTCTCGACAACAGATTCTCTAATCCAAATTTTCAAACAATCAATTAATCAATTCTCAGATAAGCTCAAACAAACATGGTCAATGGCTTGATGGTGGAGCGGTCGGTGCAGCGGTTTGGTTTGATTGGATTTGGATCTCTCAGGCTCTCAGCCCATGAATCGATTCTTAAATAAGCTCAAACAAACAGGGACAATGATGTTGGTCGTGGAGTGGTGCGGCAGTTTGGATTTGATCTCTCGACCCATGATTTGAGTCAGATAATTAGATTGCTATGCTTGTTATCGCCAACGATTTGAGTTAGATAATTAGATTGCTATGCTTGTTATCGCCCGTTTGTAATTTGTTACTAATATAATCCTCTGATTATTGTCACATGGATTCAAAAAATAGTTATCATTATTTTCGTGTGATCTTATTGTCCTTGTCTCTCGAAGCACCGTTCACACATCCATCTGAGGCACTAATTAAATTGTTTCTCTAGGCAATATAAGTTAAGAAATGTCGAATTAAGTTGTTTCTCTAGGCAATATAAGTTAAGAAATGTTTGTTTAAGCCGCAGCTTTTGAACTTTTCTAAAAAGCTGTTGCTGCCTTTTTATTTTGAAAAGTTAATACTAGCTTTTAGAAAATGTATTTAGCTTCTTGAGCTTTCCAAGTTTTCGTATAAATTTAACTTTTCCGAGCTTCCAGCTTTCCAGAAGCTACATGAGAAATTCACTGTTTGTTTGAGCTTCTAACTTTTCACATTGAAAATCTGCTAGGAAGCTTAAACAAACAGACCATTAGTATTCAAGAAGTATTTGAGTAATAATAAGATAACAGATGGCTAATTATTACCCAAAAGAAATGCATTACGTATGCAACTTTCATAAAGGGTCAGTTTGACCAAGTTTCGTCAGCTCCGGCTCCGACCACTGTAGGTGGCAGAGGTGTTAGGGGAGGGAGCCGAAGCCGGTGGAGTCACAATTTGTGGCTCTACCAGCTCCTCCGGCAGCTACGAGGGGGAGGAGGAAAGAGAGAAAAGAACCCCCAGCATGTGTACAATGGATGAATAGTGACCCGTCTAAAGGAGCCGGAGCCAGGAGGAGCTCCTCCAAACGTGCCTAAAATGTGCTTTTATGTTAAACAAACGCATCACCCTTTTCCATTGAAAGAAGAGAAACGCATCACGTATGCATCTTCAGTGGAGATGAAATTGCTCGAGGCATGCATGTTAGTGAAGCAGCCAGTAGCGTATGTTTACTTTATAAGTCAATTTGCACAATCCTATGTTAATCTTGGGGACACAGCCGTTCAGTCAACAGTCTGGTACTCTGGTGATTTCTGCCAAGAATATATTCCTCCAGCCAGAATATAAGTATCGATTCAGTATTCCACCATTAAGCTCAAATGCACCATGCATGAACGGCACAAGTCTCGCCAAACAAAGATAGTGGGGTAAAGAAAACAAACGTTCCCTCTCAGAGAATGCAACATCAACTGTCATGATACAGTGTTACTTCAGAATCCAAACACAACACTCCGGAGGTAACATTCCGGCATCAAAGCATCGGAAAGCAGCTAAGAATTCTATGGTGCTGATTTAGTCCATCCTGCCCTTCACAACATGTTCTCTCACTTCAGTCGGTGTTCTGCACCCAGATGCGCAACATGTAAGTTAGTAGATGATCGATAATCAAGCACATGAAGTAGATCGATTCAGACATTATTTCCCTGATACAATTAATTCCAAATGCCTTGCTCCTTACTATCAATTTCTTTAGAGACATGGTGGATATCACTAGAGTCGTGCTAGTTTCTTGATGCATAAGCTGGTAACAGAAAGTTCATTAAACTGAACTTACACGATCACAACGTAGCCTCCCCACCCGCTAAGGCAGTCACGGTCTACAGATGACATCAGTGCTTGAGATACAGTCTCGAAGAGTTCGTCAGGTTCCTATGTCATGAAAAATAACAAGATGTCGTTCAACTTTGCTCAAAATAATAACAGAACAAACTGAAGCAACAGTACAGCCCAAGAAAAGAAACTTCACAAAACATGGCAGACCCAAAACAAAAGTGAAAGTATGTTGTATGGTGTATGCCATGGCTTCTTCTCAAGAAGACAGGTTGATAAAGCATATCAAAGAGCATACCATGTTTGGCTTGTACATGGATTCACAAGCACCATACAAAGATTCTGATGCTGTCCCAGAAACAACAAAATCCTTGGCTAGTTCCCTGCGTAGGAAGATACATCTTCAATCAGTTCACTAGAACACAGCAGTGACAGAGGCATAAAGGCGGAGATGAACAAGAGATATCAAATTTGGTGGACAAACAAATTATCATCAAGCGAACTTCCTCCGATTCCAAACATTGTTTTAGGATTTTTAGACTTTTAGTTGGTTGGACTTCTTTAACTTGTCCATTACTAAATACAAAGTTACATAGATTGACAAAAAGATGGTAGATGTTACTGATTCGTTGTAGAAATTACTTTCATAGTAACTTGCTGTAATTTAAATAGTACTACTTTTATACCAGGGAGTGTCTATGATCATGGAAATAGTTCGATAGTCAAAGTGTCATATTAGATACAGTCTCGATGTCCTAAATGACATTTGAAACCAGATATGATTTGAGGAGAAAGTTCCAATACTCAGATTATCAATAGATTTTTTGTCTGAAAATTTTGTGACCAAAACAATGCATTCATTGACAAGATACACGTTGTGTGGGTTGCATTCATGTGCGTCAAGAGGGAGAATCAAATGAACAATATTGAACAATCAGAATTATATCTTAGCAAAGCCTTTTCTTTTTGCTAAATAGCATGTTATATTTTCTTGCCCTAATTATTGTGAAATCTGTACCCAGGTGAACAAGAAATTAAATAGGCTTATCAACACAGTAAAATGGATGCAGATGATAAGCAGAGGGGATTTTTCATTCCATAGCATTGAGAAATTTTCACATTCCTTTGGTGCCACTACTTGTTTGGATATTGGTCTTATGCCACTGGTTCGAACTTCTAGCATGGTTGTTAGTGCCATTTTCAGGACAACAATTAGTTTTAAGAACAACTTCTACAGACCAGTGGCATTTCCAGGATAACTTTCATGACTAGTGGCATGAGATGATGAGACTCATTAGCCAAAAAAATGACTTCATTAGTACCATAAAATGCAATTTTCCAAGCAGAAAATAAACCAAGCACTTATTCAAAAAGTTAAAACAACGTAAACAGATACCTACTTTGCACCAAGGCAGTCCATGGTACAAATAAACGGCTCGTTGTCTTCTCCAAGTCCAGCAATGACTGGCTGGCACAAATATGGCCCAAATCTGAAAGTTTCATGTGGCATGATAAAAATTAGATGAATATTGCCAAGTGCTGTAAGTCAGTATCAATACTGGAACTCAAAAACTAATTTATGACCAACTACGAATTAAAAGGCTTGAAAACCGGTGCTTATCAATCAGAATCTTCGTAAATACGAGCATACCTACCCTAGTTCCTCAGATAATGATATTCACCTTCCTCCTTGAAGAAGAAAAAACTTTGCAACATATCATCCTAGTTGTAATAAGGCTTCTTTAAAATTATCTACAAGGTTGGTTTATGTTCAGCTAATTCACTAATAGAAAATAGACAACTCATAGCTTGACCATAACAAGCATACAAAGTATATCTGAAGTACTCTCTTAGTGGAGTGACAAGTCTAGACAAAATTTTATATATGCATCTAGCGTCAAAGTTCTTTATCCCAAAACACCAATATAGTATGGTGTTGAATATTCTCACCAATTACAAAAAACTAATATCTTCTGCACAGAAAAATATGTACTTATTTATGGATCTAAATGAAACAACTGATGGTGACAACACGGATGTAGTTCATCGAAAGCACATTCAGCACAGAGCCACTAACCGTGCAACATACAGTGGTATAAAACTTTAGACATAACCCAACACTTTCATAGCATAAGTGCATAACAGTTAGTTACCCAGGTGCGGGAGCTGCTGGCCAGGGTACAAACCATGGTGGCACAAAAAAAAAGGCCCCTCGCTGGCAAGCCCTAAGAAATAGTGGCAGGGCACCGGCCTGTAGTGCAGCCCTAATAGGGGTGAAGCCAAGGTTTGGGACCTTTCCTCAGTCGGACGAATTGCTTCTTCTTAGTGCAACACCGTGGGGCGGTCTTTCCCCACCGGCTGAATTTTTTAAAACTCTAGCATAAATTTGTGTGATCACAAAGCTTCACTTCCATCTGTTCCCAAAAGTACATATCAACATTAAAATCAATTTTCTTGTCTCCGATAGACCTTCCTATGACCAAACACTCAAGCAGCATCAACCTATATACTAACAGCCAACATATCCAGTAAATTTTTTCATGGATTGTCTCATGATCTGGCAGGGAACTAAAACAAAAACTACCAAGCAAGACCTATCCACTATCCTACGCAATTCCACTAAAATTGCGCTGGTAAAATTCTCACCTCTTCTCGTAAAGGAGCGCAGAGACGAGGCTGGCGAAGGTCTCGGGCTTCATGTCCCTCTCCTCCCGCAGCTGATACAGCTTGTGCCTAAACACCAGCCGCTGATACCTGCACAGGAACCCAAAACCCTAAGCCGCCGAACCAAAAACAATATCCCGTGGGGCGGGCGGGGGGAAATTCGGCAACCGCGACTCACAGCGTCTGGGCGTCTGTGCCGAGCCCCGAGAGGCCGATGTAGAGCTTGTCGTGGATCTTGAACACCCGCTGGAAGTCGGTCGCGATGGTCTGCAGCTGCACGCCCAGCCGCCGGTCGCTGGCGATCGCGAAGCAGTTCTTCCCCACCATCGCCATCACGGCGGACCCGTTGTACTCGAAGATCTGCGAGGGGCGGGGGCCGAACCCGTCAGGAATTCGAGATCCGGGGGGGGAGGGAGGAAGGCGCGGTGGGCGTGGGAGGGCGGGGCACTCACCGACATGGCCGGAGCTGCGGCGAGGTCGCGGAGGAGGGTCCGGAGGGATGCGTCGCCGTCGAGGAGAGGAGCGGAGCAGGGGTAGTAGCGATGGAGATGGGCTTATGATGGAGGCCGAGTTGGGCTTCTTGGTGAGCAAGAAGGTCCAGCGATGCCGAATCGCCGAGCCGGAGCCGTCCGAGTCCCGACCTCAGTTCGTGCGCGGATTGTGCTCTCCTGGGTCTGTATTCGAGTGAACGTTGACTTATAAACACTAAAGTTATCCAAAAACGGATTACTGCAAAATGATTCAAGCAAGTATACTATAAATTTTCCGATTGTATTCTCCCTACATCCTATATGTTTAAGAAAACTATGTACCTAGAAAAATCAAAACGATTAGTAATTTGGATGGGGGGAGTAGTACCTAAAAATCTTTTTTTCCCAAACTAGCTCCAATTATTTTTCTTTTTTCTAGTTTGGCATGATTTGGTTCAAAATCTTTTTACCTTCACATAAGTTTTTCGAGTCAAATCAAGCCTACTCCCTTCGTTGATTATATTTGAAGTTATGATATGCGAAGAAGAAAGTGTGAAGATGACAGATTTCTTTTTTTAAAAAAGAAAGAGGGTCATAGATATGTCCAATTCATAGTTTAGAGGTTATGTTTTTCATTTCATGTGATCTAGCCTTATAATTGACCACAAGAGGAAATGTTAAATCTATATGGAAAAAAAGCCTCTAGAAAAACCTTGATCTTCATCTCATCTAGCCTAAAAGATTACCCGGTCCATGCAACACCCTACCAATCAAAATATCGCACAAGCATGGATTTACTAGAGCTCTTGATTCGATTTGCAACTATCATAACTTTTTTTCTCTTCCACCCTAGTGGACGTTCTCTTATCACCACTAGTCACGAGGCAACTCTTTTGCCTACTAGTTTTCGAATGGCAAAATAACCGAGTACATCCTTCAACTTCCCTCAAGAGGTCACTTTAGTTGATGTAGAACCGGTTCTACCGGTTTACATATTAATTTATAACATTTAGGAAACAATGAAATGAGAGAGCTCTATTATTTCTATCAATGAATTTACAAAAAACCCTTAAGAGAAATCTTTATATATTATTCTATAACCTACAATACTTTTTCTGTCTTTGCTTCAAATTATTTTTCCCCTTATTTTTTTGCCATCCAAGTCATCATTGGACCATCTTTATTTAACCATCCAAAAAAGTCACTAAGTTGTTGCGGTTATCTTAGGCACCATTTCCTAGCCATCACGAGCATGCGACACTCTTTGTCATTCAAAGATTGTACTGTCTTACTTTCCGCAAAATCGCATTACCGATAGAACTCTGTTGGCACCTTGTTATCAAAGATAACACCATGAGTTTTATTACTTCATGTCTTTCTCACCTATTGATCATAAAAAGTGTGAGGTAAAGAACAAGAGCACGAGCCAAGGGTATAGTTAGTAGAATCACACTGTGAGGAAAGAAATGATGGAAAGCAATTCATTCCATATGCAAATCCTAATAAATCCTAGTAGAAATTAATTAATGACTTAGTAATCCATGGATGTATATCAATAACAGCTTGCTTACATGCATTATACGTAGGCATATTTCGATGTTTCCGCTATCAACCAGCATTATATAAGTAGCTTCAACACTTAATGCGATCAATTGTGCTCCATCCATTATATTTGTTTGAGGATGGTGATGAAGATTACTAGGATGGGGAGGAAGACGATATTGATCCTCCTGTTGAACATTATCACAACAATTGCATCCCGTAAGTTACACATATAGTTGATCTAGTATGCCACAATTATTGGTCAGCTAGCTAGCTACTATATTCTCTTATATAATTACAATTATAATAATGTAGTCCTTCCATCAGTTAGAACTGACTAGCAAATTCTATTATGAATGTATACGATCAGATAGAGGTGGCCAACATGGGAGTAGGCGCTGGTTGTGGCGACAGGCCATCATAACATGTGTGGCAATGTGCATGCTGTCGAGCGAGCGTAACGAGTGCTGCAAGCAACATGGCTTTGTCCATAGCAAGTATACAGTGCTTGGCTGCTACTGCTGTACGTCAGAAGAGAAGACAAGACCACTACTTGACCTCTCATAACACGATCAGGCTTCCATCTTACTTCTTGGACCTAGCAAAATAATTACTATATGTATGAATGGATGTTCCTATCTGTGATGCAATTTTGGATTATAAGTCACATCAGTATTAACACGATAAACTAGTGCTCACTTATCAGTATGTCATATTAGACCGGAATCTCTTATCACAGCACAGTTATATGCATATTAAATTTTAGCGTGGAATGAAATGCCAACCTCTCTAAAGCCTCTACGATAAAAAGGTGAATGAAATGGATTTCTGGTACGAAGCCTCTATGCAAGAGTATTTTATGTAGCAGTATAAATTCTGATGGTATCTAGACTTCTGACAGTCCTTGGTGGCTTGTTGGATGCGCATGAACGGTGAAAATATCACTAACATGCATATTAAACTGTGAAAATTCACAATGGCACACCGTTTGAAGAATTCTTTCCACAAAATAGAAGCAAAGTCAACCAAGAAGGAACGTTGGATGCACATGAACGGTGGATACGCAGCCGAAGGGAACCCCGTGACTTACCATCCACGTCCAGGACACGGCCGCCACACGACGACCCCACACGCAGCCACCGCACGGAGTCCCTCCCCCCAAACGGCTGCGCGTTGCCGTTGCTTAGCCGTGTTGCCCCCAAACCGCGTGGTCTTCTTCCCCGATCAAAATCGTATCCAATCCCCCAATCCGATCGCCTCGACAAAATCCCCATTCGTTCCCCTCCTCGCCGCCGCGAACCCTCCCCCGATCCCCCACCTCGATCTCCCCCAAACCCTATCCTAGCCCCAGATCCAGCCCAGCCCTATCGACCCCCACTCGCCGGCGGCCATGGGGAACCCCGAGAAGCTGATGAACCAGATCTTCGACCTCAAGTTCACCTCCAAGTCGCTGCAGCGGCAGGCGCGCAAGTGCGAGAAGGAGGAGAAGGAGCAGAAGCTCAAGGTGAAGAAGGCGATCGAGAAGGGCAACATGGACGGCGCCCGCATCTACGCCGAGAACGCCATCCGCAAGCGCACCGAGCACATGAACTACCTCCGCCTCGCCTCCCGCCTCGACGCCGTCGTGGCCCGCCTCGACACGCAGGCCAAGATGCAGGTCATCGGCAAGTCCATGCAGTCCATCGTCAAGTCGCTCGACTCCGCGCTCGCCACCGGGAACCTCCAGAAGATGTCCGAGACCATGGACAATTTCGAGCGCCAGTTCGTCAACATGGAGGTCCAGGCCGAGTTCATGGAGGGCGCCATGGCCGGCTCCACCTCCCTCTCCACGCCCGAGACTGAGGTCAACAGCCTCATGCAGCAGGTCGCAGACGACTATGGGCTCGAGGTCTCCGTCGGCCTGCCTCAGGCCGCTGCGCACGCCATCCCTGCTGCCAAGGATAAGGAGAAGGTCGACGAGGACGACCTCTCTCGCCGCCTTGCCGAGCTCAAGGCCCGCGGCTGAGCGCTTTTCAGCGTTTTCAGGTGATGATAGATTGATCCTAGCCCCCCCGTACTAAATGTATGTTTTTCTGCGGCAGCCTATGAATATTGTTGCAAACTGCTATGTTGATCGCGTTGCTGGATAACATTGTGCCTGATTGCAAGTGGTGGTATCAGTTGAGAACCAAGCTTTTCAGAGTTTTTGAGTGTCACAATAAGAGTTTTTGAGTTACACAATAGAGCAGATAGACTCGGCAAATAATGATGTAGCTTCTCTTCAATCTTTCACTACTAAAAAGGATGACGATATCTTATCAGTGGTGGGGTACCTTTGTGTTTGGCATTTAAAATAACTGTATAGTTGTTTGTTTGTTACAGCTAATGTTAGAGATCATTATTAGTATGTAAGATGCCTAAAGCAGCATAGCACTCCCTAAAACCACCATCATGGGGTTAAGTGGTTGGCAAGGACTTGCATTATTATAACTAATCTCATACTGTCATAGATAGAAGTTTCTCTGGGTAGCATCTTGGAAGTTTCGCGTGACACCTGAAAAAACTATGGTTAATTCCGAGCGTGTGGGCTATGTTGTTTAACGCATGTGTCACAGTAATATTTTTGACTTCGAAGACCCTGCACATTTGTCGTTCCTTGTAATATTCAGGTTCCGTTTGTCTTAGGAACTGACCACATGAATACCTACTGTGTGCTGGCTAGTTAGCTGTTCCATACGATGCTAATACCAGATAAAACCTACATGTGTGCTTGGCAAATATTAATGGGAACAATAGTGTAATGCTTCTTGAACTTCCAGTGTTTGAAACACACTGATCTTGTGCTCCAGTGTAATGTCTATATCCATTTGTTGATGGTGCTGTTACCTGTGTGGCTGTGCATACTGACGGGGTGGTAATGGATCATGGCCCTCATGTCTCCTTCACAATCCAACTCAACCCTATATTTATTTAGCTCAAAATCACATATTATTTCAACCCGGCCCTTATTGAGCCCGATCCTTAAATTTTCTAGGCTAAATTAGAGGGCCCTTTACCACCCCTACATACTGTTGCAGTTTTTTCCTTCGCTGAAGGATGTGCATAAATATGCCTGAGAGATAAAGTTATAGTAAAGTTGTTTGATTGATTGGTTGGTGTTTTATGCATGAGGTTTTCCAGTGGGCATGCTAGAATATGCACATTTAGAGTTTATCAGATGATCCATATTGCCACATCTTTTTGCTTTACCTTATCATGTCAGGATGCTTGTCAATGAATATATATCTGTCCAAGCTAACTATGCAGGTTCGATTCCCGCTACCTGCTCCATTTTGTAGAAAAAGACTAAGTAAAAAGCTGGTTGTTCTGATAGTAGAGAACTGCCATATGACTGTCTCACTGTGTGAATGTAAGAGCATGTGTGAAAGAGATTGGTTTGTCTTACCAAGTTAAAGGTAGTTGAAGTCACAAAATTAAGGTTGGGATGAAATTAGTTCTAACAGTACCAGTGATATAATTATTCAATATATTAGCATGTTCACATTATTAGCTGAGCCCTTTGCAGTATGCGATGAAGTAGTGTGGTTCATGGTGTACCCCTTCAGTGTTATTATGATGCGCTCAACAGTGATTATGCATTACCATTTATATTGCATACCTAGGTGTACAAATATATTTCTGAAGCATGTTTTGCATTTTGCACACTGCCAGTAGATTTTGTCTTGTATGAAGCAGTTTTGGCTCGAATTTTATACCTGAGTAGCTGTTACTCATTTACTTGTGATCAAGACTTTCAATTTTCTCAGCTAATATTTGTTAACTCTGGTTTGTTTACGATAAGCCATAAATGCTCTGCAAATGTGAGGTTATCTGTGTGCAAATCTGAGTATTCCTCATTATTCTTCTCTGATTGCACATTTCCATAATGCGAATGCTTCTGGTTCATACTTTTGATTTATTGAACTTACCTTCTGTATACTAATGTTGGTGTACCTCTTTTGCAGATGCGATTCATGCTATATGCTGTTGAGCCGCAATGTCACGCGGACTGCTACTCTTATTTGGTAGATTCGTAAATACTGTTATGCTTAAGCGTGAGTTGGCATCACCATGTGGGGTCTGTGGACTTAATGAAAACTTTGCTGTGTCATATTGTACTATAAAATCTATAAATTGCGGGCTTGCAAACATCTGTGATTCTGTTGCTATCTGGACACTCCACATCTGTCCGAAAAAGTTAAGTTGTCGATGCTTGTCATCAGTTTGCCCTACAGTTTATTCTTTTATTTCCTTGGCCCTTGCCCTGAGATCAAACATTGTCAACAAGTTCAGTGTGGTGTGTATCAGAACATTGGCAGATTACTCGTGATATGGTACGGTTACTCCAATTAAAATGTGATCCAGAATGTTTCTAAATTGTTTCGATTGTGAATTGATCACAGTCACAATGTTGATTATCCTTTTAGTGGCATTTGGATGCACCATGGGTTTGGGGTAGTGATACGAAGCGATAGGTTTGGGAGAAGGATATGTGTATCCAGTCTTTTGCTAATGTTTGTAACGCTGGGTTTAAGATTGGAATTACAATATTTAATATCAAAATGCCCCTCATTAAATCAGAAGATAACTCCAGTTCTTTTCTTTCGAGTAGGCTTCAGCATATGAGCACAGCTCAAATGTCGTTATGACATCCGAAAATTTTCATCATATACCCCTCATTAAATCAGAAGGTAACTCCAGTTCTTTTTCTTCGAGTAGGTTTCAGCATATGAGCACAGCTAAAGTAAATCTGCAAATGTCGTATGACATCCGAAAATTTTCATCATGCAATCTCTTAACAAGGCCCAATGAAGAAAGCAGTAGGGACAAAAAAGAAGAGTGGCACTATTCAATGAAGAAAAACAGTGTCTCATCACCAATTAGGCGAGCAATGGGAGTGTGGGTAAAAGTAATTTTGTGCACCCGTAGGATTAAAAGTTGACAAAAAAAAAAAGATGGTGGTTCGTCGGAGTAGGCTGCGAGACCCTGTTGGGCCGAGAGCGCAGCGGCCCGTTATCCTTCCACCGTTGGAAGCGGGCAGTTATCGCTGCTCTGTGAAGCCAGCCTCACGCTGTGCCTGCCGCATTATGGATCGTGAGGTCAAGCTTTCGCACAAACCCCGCCGACCCACTACCAACTTGGAACGGGCGGGCCAGCAAGAGCGCAATCGGCCCGAGCCCGCAGCCATACGCCAACGTCCACACCACCTCAAAGCCCCCGCTCGGGTTACAAGCTCGCGCTGCTGAGCTCGGCGAGGGGCAGGGTGGGAGCCGAGTTTTTAAGCTGTGCTGCGCGCCTCTCGTTTCCCGAGGTGGGACTAAACGAGGCGGAATGGGAACTGTGTAGTCCTGCTGCTGGTGTCCTGGTGGGGACGGGGGGGAGTGCGGGCTGAGCTGTCAAGTCACATTAGCTCCCAGCCCAAATCGGAAACGAGCCCAGCTGCGAGTCCTGCGACCAAGCCTATCTGCGTGTCTTGCAAACGTGGTGCCTCATTACTCCTTTCCCTGAATTTCTGTAGGATAATGATAACTGTCTCCAATTTCATAATTAACCTTTGATCCAATCTGCGACCGTGTTTGTCAAATCAAATCACAGTTGAACGAAAATCTGTTATCCATGATATGTGGTAGCTGAGGTTTTCTCTTGCTCGGATATTTTCTTGGTACCTTTTCACTTGAGGAATATGGAAAAAGCTTCTATGCAAAATGGCTCAGGAAAGAGCACCTAGCAAAACACCACAAGTTATGTCAATATTCTGGATGGATGCCTGGCGCCTCAACCGAACATGATTATCATAGTCCTGATCCCGGGTGACAGGGAGGACATTGCTTTGGACCATGAGATAGAAGCCAGCTTAAGCTTTATCCGTCGACTGGCACATCCATAAAGCTTAGCTTCAAACTTAATCTGCCGACTGGCGATCAGCTGCTGATCATCACCCTCTCGCGTTCCATTCTTGATCCTCGTGTCAAACTCTACCAGAACAACGGAACACCATTCGATGCCTCTCTTGGGGCCGATCATCCCGTTGGCGGAACCCTCCTGCACGACGATGGGATCGTCCCTGCTGTAATTCACGACGTAGTTGAGCATGCCGTCCTTCTCATCACGAGCCGCTATGTACCCGTACAGCTGTACCGAGCCGTTGCTGACGACGGGACTCCGTGGACAGAACTGGAGCATGTCTTGTGGAAAATAGAGCATACGTTCTTGTGACCTTGCAGAGGACATCATCGGCTCCAACCGAGTCTCGCTGCGGTCGGCGATGTCGCATTCCCAATCCTGCAGGATTGTTGCCCCCTTGTTCGCCTCCGTCGCCATCGTATCTGCCGTGTCCACGCAAGCAACCTCGTTGCTGCTGCTTAGGGCTAGCGAGGGTTATGGAGTTCCTGCTCGCTGCTTGCTTGCTTGCTGTGTTGTTGTTGACGTATTTTTTGGCCAACACACACGAACGCATACGACCGTGCGGCGCGTGCTGGAGCTCGGTGCAGCACCTCGGCATAGGTCGGTCTGACCGGTTACAAGGATCGGTCTGATCGGTTGTCGGACAGGCCGACGGTAGACCTTCGAACGCTCGCGCGGGAAGGATCCTGTCGGGCAGGCGCATGCAAGGTTGCTCTATGATCGGCAGACCACCCAGAGCGCCTTCAAACGTCGTCGAGATAAAGGAAGAACAGCAAGTAGTAGATTGAAAAAGCTAGAGCAAAAGAATAAAGGAAAAGATACAAAATAGTAGATTGATTTTTGTCGATTGGGTTCTGTTCTCAATCGGCCGAATCCCTTCGGGAGGGAAGGTCTTCCCCACGCAGGAATCGAAACCCTAATACAAATCGTGCTAAATTACAACTCCTACTCGGATTACACAGAACCAGACTGGTCAGACCGGCCTGGGCAATCGGTCTGACCGGTCTGGCCGGGTGTAAATCTTGCAAAGGTCGTATCTCCCTCATCCAAACTCCAACTCGGACGTTCTATATATGAATCTTGATCTACTCGACGAGATCTACGCAATGATGAAGTCCAATTTGCACTTTAAGAACTTTTCCTAAACCGGTCCGACTGGTCTAAACAGGTGTGACCAGATTTTCCCAGCCACTTTTGGGCTCCAACAGTTGTTGCTTGGGGTTCATCAAGGAAATAAAACGAGCAGCCCACGGAGTGATATTAGAATTTCAGCAGTGGGTACAGCCCAGCCCAGCCCACCCATCCCTGCTGACAACTCCACCACGCGTGTCGCTCTGTTCACTTGTTCAGCTCCGTGCGGCCACGCATCCGGGCACTGCAATTGCAGCCGTTCTGAAACCGAATAGACGAGTAGATTCGTATTATCTTTTTTTTAAAAAAAAATGATACACTAGTTTAAATTCTGTTGCGAGCATCCAATTGGCGAGCAAGTTGCGCAACGCGACATGACACGTTTATCCAGGCAATGAATAAAGTTTGTCCCCGTCACTTGTGAATCGCACGGTTTATCTTAGTACGGCCATCTCGTGACATGAAAACACAGCCCCCCACATCTCCGAGAAAGACATGTGCGTATCGGGGGCGAATGCACATGCATGGGCCGCGCCACCGTTGCAATTAGCAGGACGGGAACAAGAGGATTTTTAGGCAGGACACATCTCGATATGATCCAACCTTGGACTTCCACGCAAACATCCAAATATACATGTACCCCGTGCATGCATCCTCTCACGTGGACAAATTAAGACATATGGATAGGAACAGTGATTATTTTAAAGGATCCCTAATCTACAATACATTAGTACCGATCGAATTGTCTACCGTAGACAATTCGATCGGTACTAATGTATTTGATCGTGTATAATATCGTTAGATTTATTGTACAAATTAAATGTGTTATATCTGCTGTTTGGTTCGGAAGTCCATTTATTTCTTTCATTCTATATATATAAAAGACATAGGTACGTGTTCGAATATTCAAGTTTTATAACATCTGAACATCTGACCAACTATTTGCCTGTCGATGTTTAGATACCACAACACATGTTTGAAAGTATGTTCGAATGAGAATGATATTGTTGCAAATATGCATTATACAATCACAAAAATGATATTATTGCTCATCAGCATCAGCAATTCAGCATGCGTGTAAATAGATGCATCTTGATCCCTCACGCGCAATCTACCACCTCAAACACAATCATCATCGTAAAGCCCTGCACTGCAGTAGGGCCGCCCGGCGTCGATCCTAGCTAGCCAAGGAAAACCACTCGTCCAATCGGACGCGCCGCCCATAGACTAGCGCGAGAGACCAGAGCCGGAATGGACAAGGCGACAAGGGCGGCCATGGCCAGGCCACGCAAGGGGACGAGCCGATGAGGGAAAAAGATAGCGCCGGCCAGCTAGCGATGGCCATGACCGGAAGAGGATAGCTGACCGGATAGGGTGTGGCGCGCTGGCCCCGGCCGGCCGCCGGGTTCACGAGTCGCACAAGGCCACGTCCAGTCCGCGCGCCCGGCCCACACCCGCCTCACGGACGCCGGATCGATCCGTCGTCTGCGGCTGGGGTACGGTGGCGCAGGCCGCAAGTGCAGTGCATGTGCATGATACATGGCCGCCGAGCGGGAAGCTGCTGCGTGTGCGTCGTCCGTCGCCTCCCACCGTCTCACGCGCGCACAGAGGAGGGACCAGCTGAGGCGTATCACACGCGTACTGGGCCGGTCGCCGCCGCCGACGAGGGTGTCTGGCTGGATACGAGCGCCGGCCGGAATCTCGTCGTGCGGGTGATCGCGCGCGCCCGCCGACGACGAAGCTGCGGCGACCGGTCAGTGGAGTGGTGGTGGTACGGTGGCGGCATGCTGGCATGGCCATGGCGTGTACCCCCACCAACCACGAGCTTGTCGTTCGTACGGGGCGCGTGGCGCCGACACGCAAACTGTGGGGGGAGTGCATGCAGGCGTATCCAATCGGCAGCTAGCTAGCAGCAATCCAATCGTGGGAGCGGCTGAGTACGGCGAAGGATTCGGGGGCATGAACCGAGTACGTACGCACGCGTCGTCGTCGCGCCTCGCCGCGCACGACGACGAAGGGCAGCGTTGGTCGGTCGGTCGCCCGGCCGGCCGGCCCGCTCCATCTCCGGACTACCTCCCACGACGCGTGATGTACCGGTGTGTACTGCAGTGCTTCACCGGCACCCAAGCTGCGTCCCCCGTGCATGATTTGCTCACCATGTGCAATGTGTGTGCGTACGGGATTTCGCTAGACTTTGGAGCTAGCGAGGACAGATTGATTCCTAGGAAACATACCATTGGGTTTGATTTGAGATTGGTGCAACTTTCTTCTCAGGCCAGTTTCTACTACTTTTCTTTTTGAGGGGGCTCAGGGGCACCTTTCCTTTATTTGTCCCTCTCTCGACCCCGTGCATTATGAATTGGTTTCATTGATGAATAACGAGTTTCGAAAATCTTTTGGCCTAAAAAATTTGTCAACCTATAACTACCATAACCCTTCTTGTTATACGACATATTAGGCTTTATACAAGTAGATTAACTTCTACACTAAGGCTTATTTGGCAGGGCTCCGGTTAAAACGGCTGTGGCTGCGGCTTCTTCGATGGAGCAGTTTGTAGAAAAACGTTTGGTAAAACAGCTTCTCTCGATGGTAAAAGATGTAAAATATCTATAGTACCCTTTTCTCTTTTTTTTCTTTCTCTTTTCTTTCCATTATTTCTTCCCTCTCTTTCCCTCTCCTTCTCTATCTTCTTTATCCATTCGTCACCCTCCAGCCCCCGCTGTCCTCCAGCCTGTGCCGCCGCTGCCGGCCTCCAGCTCCTCCACGCCCGAGCCGCCATCCTCCAACTCTCCTGCGCCCACGCCGCCACCTCTCCCTTTTCTCCAGTCTTGTTCCAAGCCGCCACCTCCAACTCCCTGTCACCGTCCTCCAGCCTCGCCACCGTACAACACCGCCACCTCTCACTTTTCTCCAGCCCCTATTCCCGTGCCGCCACCGCCATCCTCCAGCTCCCTGCCACCGTCCTCCAGCCTCGCCATTGTCCAGCGTCGTCGCCGCCTCTCCCTCTTCTTTGGCTCCTCTGCGCCCGTGCCACCGCCGCCATCCACAGACCCCCCCCCGCGCTGACGACATCCACCAGCCCTGCCGCGCCCTAGGGGCAAGTCCTCGGCGTCCTCGTGGGGCCCACCGAAGGGCAACTAAGTCCACCAACGCGAGGAGCCGCGGGGAGCCTATTTTTTTATCCCTCCCCACCGAACGGCTTCAGTCATCGGGATTTCAGGGGCTTCCCTCCTGAAGCCGTTTTCCACCGTGCCCTTTGATAGGGCTCCAGCAGAAGCCATCCAAGGAGCCGATAGGGCTCCAGCAGAAGCCATCCAAGGAGCCGGAGTTAGAGCCCTCCCAAATGGATTTTGTTAGTTTGATACTAAAAACTTATCAAAAGAAGACGGAGAGAAAGAATATAACACATGCACCCTAACTCAACTGTTACACATCCACGTGATCATCACGAAGAGATGAACTGCCAGTAAATCAAGTTAGTTTACTGCAGTCCACACACCACAGTAACTTGAGTACGTCAGTGCAGTGACTCCCACACTTGTACACATCCAGTACCCTAGCTACACTAGTACACTCCTAGCCAGAGTGCCAGACGCCCTAGTGTTCACTCACGGGCGTCACTTAACAAGCTCACTCTCTCCTATAAAACCACACCACCTCGAAACCCTAGAGTGCACACTCCTGCCCTCTAGTACCACCACAACCCACCAGCAGCCATGGCGGCGAGCGGTAAGAAGCTCCCGCCGTTCCTCTTCACGCTGCTGCTGCTGCTCTCCACCGCCGTGACGCCCATCCTCTCGCTGCCAGCCGCCGCAGCAGACCACGAGGTGGACTGCGACTGCGACAAGCCCAAGGCGCCCAAGCCGTCGCACCCGCCCAAGACCAAGCCCAAGAACCCCAAGCCGCCCAAGGGCCCCTCCTACCCGTCGCCGGTGACGCGCCCGCCCAAGAAGGGCCCCTCCTACCCGCCGGTCACTCGCCCGCCGGTCGTCGGCCCGCCCAAGGGCCCCGTCTCGCGCCCGCCGGTCGTCGGCCCGCCCAAGGGCCCCGTCACGCGCCCGCCGGTCGTCGCCCCGCCGGTCACGCGCCCGCCCGTCGTCGGCCCACCGGTCACGCGTCCGCCGGTGACCTACCCGCCGATCACCGGCCCTCCGACGACGCCGCCGGTCGTCGGCCCGCCGGTGACGTACCCGCCGATCACGGGCCCACCGGTCACAGTCCCTCCGATCACCGGCCCCCCAGTCACCGTCCCTCCTATCACCGGCCCGCCGTCGACGACGCCTCCGGTGACCGGCCCGCCCGTCACCTACCCGCCCGGCGGCGGAGGCGGGGGCAGCCCATCGACGCCGTGCCCGCCGCCGCCTCCCTCGACCCCGACGACGCCGTCGTCGCCGACTTGCCCGGCGGACTCGCTGAAGCTGGGGGCGTGCGTGGACCTGCTGGGCGGTCTGGTGCACGTCGGGCTCGGCGACCCCGTGGTGAACAAGTGCTGCCCGGTGCTGGAGGGGCTGGTGGAGCTGGAGGCGGCGGTGTGCCTCTGCACCACCATCAAGCTCAAGCTCCTCAACATCAACATCTACCTACCCCTGGCGCTCCAGCTCCTCCTCACCTGCGGCAAGACGCCGCCGCCAGGCTACACCTGCACCGTCTGATCGACAAGTTCATGCAAGTGACATACGCATGCTAGAGTGACTCTGTGTTTCTACGTGCAAATATGCAGGGGTTTTGTTGTGGGTTTAATTTCTTTGCTAGTTTGAAGAGAGATGGACATGAGAGGATGCCATCTGCTTCCTAGCTAGGCTCCGGAAGAGGATCGCTCTAGCTATGCTTGGTTGTTTAATTTCTGTCGTGGTTTCGTTCTTAAGCTGCTCAGTCAATGACCGGCAGCTAGCTTGATTATTTGTGTGGTGTGGTTTTCAGTTTGATGCATGCAAGATGCATGGTGTTGATGATGGTTGATCTCTATTGCCATGAGGTCATGAGATGAAGAAAGTTAGGAGACATTGTTGCGTAATGTCTCCAATAATTTGTGCACTTTGTTTCTGCCTGTGGTTTATGCTTGCTTGATGTGGAACTTAATTCTAGCACTCTCGAGTGAGACTGAGATCATGCACGAGTACGACATCTTTCGTACGGCAGACGATAAATAAAAGCGTGAGGTGTCGGTGACTGATTTGCTGCACGCGCTGTCGTGTACACGGATCTGAATATCTAATTGGAATTTTGGATTTGTATGCTTGGCCTCTCGATGCCAGTAGTGCGTGTGAGACACCGCACTGCACAGCCACAGGTCGAGTTGTTGCCGGGGCCCTCGGTCCGAGCGATCTCTCACTCACATGAGAGCAGACAACGCATCGACGTGCGTGGGGATCTAGCTAGCTACCAGTCTCCGCGAAACCCTAGAGAATAGTTTGACGACGACGGCCCGGCCGGAGCTGCAAGCTCTGCATAATGCGGCCGACCGGCGGCACGCCATGATAGGCGCAAAAGTGACGCGCAGGGCATGTGTCATTTGGCGCGACGCCACCCGTGAGCCGTGAGCGAGCGAGCGAGGGCACCCATCCTGCCATCCATCAGGCCCTCTCCAACGGACAGCTCTAAGGCAGCTCGTAGAGTTTTTTATTCGATGAACAGTGACAAAAGTGAAGGGTTAGCGCTAGAACCAGAGATGGCCTCGCACAACTCCCAGTACATTTCTCTCTTACGGCATGTCTTCCAATACTACCTGCTGCTCCTGTTTTTCACCTCTCTCTCTTCCGACTTAAAGCTGGCTGCTGGCTTATACTGTTGGAGAGGGCCTCAGCTGATTGCTGTTTGTTTCGATCCATGTGGCCTACAACAGTTGCTGCTTTGTACTACGCCGCGTCCTTGATGCACATAGCTTTCGAAAGCCGGACGACATGCACATGCATGTGAAGAAAGAAACTTGGAGTCGAGTCTTGAACGCCAGTCGGCATGCATTCTCAGCATGGCCCCCTCTGTCAGTCTGTCAGCCATCAGTTCATCATATACGATATGGTGGGTGAGTGACTGGCTTCTCATTCTCAGTCCACAAGATATAAACTCTGTTCATGCACCATCTTACTGCTTTCATCAAGAAAAGCTTGTGGAATCTTACTTTTCCATCTCAATTCAACGGTCCAGGACACTCGGGTCGGCCTTTCCGAACCATCCTTAAGGTAGATCCAAATTTGAGAAAATGACCGATCTTCAGAAATTTTCATTGGGCAGATATTCAGCAATGAAACAAGATTGAAGAATCAAACAATCGCGTATACTGCAGGTAGAAAATCCATTGTGAAACAGCACGCGCCCAAACACAGGGAAGTAAAAAGCCTTTACCTCTTCCATAGCATCTTGGAGCACATAAACACCAATGCATTATAGTACCTAGACATATATGTTTCTGTTCATAGCACTGGAGAGCTTTAGTTCCAAAAAAAAAAAAGCACTGGAGAGCTGCGGCACTCACAGGAGGACAGGGCAAATGTGGCCCTACAGCAAATTCCCCAAGAATACCCAACAGGCATATACAGTGAATCAGTGATACATACAATGAACCAGAAGACAAAGCGCGAATGGTTCCTACAGGTTTCAAGGGATTTCTCTCAAATGAGTAGAATATGCTGGCAACATATATACATCAATATGCTGTTTCCAAATTTCCATTGAAGACTAATGGATTGATTCCTAGCTCTTGTTCTGATTTACTTACGGGGTTTCACTTTCCTTGATGATCTTCTTGTAACCTGATCTGATTTATTGACTGCATTACTGTTGGCTTGGTCCAAACCTTGCTCGCCATTGCTATCAGTGACAGCCGTTTTCAGTTCCCCGGCCTCAACATGGGTACCTGGTTTCTTACTGCCACCACCGCTTCCCCTTGCTTTTCTGGAACTGGCACCTATGGTATCTTTGTTTTGCTGTCCCCTGGCAGCTCTGGAGGTGGCGGCTCGCTTTTTTGGCTTCAAATTATCAGCATCTTCTCCATCAGTATCTAAATCCTTGGCATCACCGTTCTCAGCCAGTTGCTCCAGGTTAGCTGCTATCATTTTGCTAGATTGGGTTCCAGTCAGTTTTTGCAATTGTGGCACATAGGCTGTTGTCTGTGTAAAGAGAGTAGATATAAGATCAGAAGCTAGATGAAAAGGTCTAATACTGAAGAGAGGACAAGCGCTTACCCTGCCACCAGCTGTTATGAATTCAATCTTCTTTCCTGCAAGGGCCAGGAACTTGATAAATCCTCAGAAGGAATCAAAATCCGATAATGCATATGAAGAATTGGAATTAACATGTTTGATTTGTTATATAGCATCACACCAAAAACAGAATCAGCAATCTTTGCTCATTCAGGAAAATCATGATGAATGAAACTTCACGAAAAGAATCTCACCATTGACTGTACCAGGCTTCTTGCCCCAACGATGATGAAATAACCATTCCTTTGGAAAGCGCTCAAGGTCAGCATCAACTTCAACAGCATATTTCACAACCTAGTAAATTCTTGGTCAGGACTTATGCATTCGGCAAGGCTACTTCAGCAGAATGTAATGCAGTTCCTCAAAGCAATCTGAGTTTAACGCACCTCTTGGATACTTCGGTGCAATGCTTCACAACCATCTCTAGATAGATTTGAAGCAATCTGCAATGGATGGATCCTTGACTGAAAAAAGGAAACAGATCAAATTTAATTGCTACCTTTTATGCAAGCTATACCAATTGTTGTAGAATGTACAAATACCTGATAAAGCACCTCATCTGCAATCCAATTACCAATGCCTGATATAAAGCTCTGCTCATTTTACAATAAGTGCAACAAGTCAAAGTGTGTATATTGCAGGGTAAACTTTTTTGCTGAGACAAGGCTTATATTGGTAGATGCTGATCACCTGATCAAGTAAAAGAGCTTTTATTCCAATCTTCTTTCTACCCAAGGAGTCCAAAAAATTGTCAACAGACATTGGCTCAAAGAGAGCATCTGGACCTAGCTCAGAAATTGGGGGTACAGTTTCTGGCTGCAAGCATTACCAAGGTGAGTAAATTTGGATGGTAAGATAGAAAGTAATAGAACGAACCTGTGACAGTACTTACATCTTCAAACAAACGAACTCTTGCAAAGCGCCTTTTATCAGTGAAGGAAAACTCCAAGCCATCATCAAGCTGTAAATCAAGCAAAAAGGGTTACAGAGTTCAAAATGGACACTACCCAAGTCAACTTTTGAGTTTTGACAGGATGACATTGAATTGAGATTTCATTAATTATAATTTTTCTTTCAGTCTTTCAACTAAACAACCAAAAAAATAGTCACCATAGGTGAAGTTGAGATTAAACAACAATAGAATATGTTTTTTAGCTTGCCTGCCATGTCTCCAAACTATACATCCGATCAGCCACTGGGAAATCCCGGACTTTGTTACTTATCCATGAGCCTATTCATTTTTATCAAACTAATTCATCACCTACAACCCAAGCCCTAAGTTGATCCCCAAGTCCTGCTTAGCAAGATGGGGGCATTAACAATCACTGTCCATTGGTCTCGTAAACGATTAGTCATTGGCTCATCTGAAGATGTATTTTGCTGGAAGGCATTTCTATTGAATGTCATGCTACAAACGAACAATAGTGTGCAAGAAAAGGAATTCTTTGTTGATTAACTCACGGATTGCTACATTCACATCACATTTCCTAGTCTATACAAGCACAATTGCAAAAGCAGCATATTACCAATAAGAGCATGGGCACCATGCTAAAAGGGACTGATGATATACTGTGTCTGGGCTTGTTACCTCAGCAAAGAATTTAGAGTACTTGGAGGGCCACTCCTCTTCAGAATTGACAACTGATCTGTAGCCATATGCGAAGAATTATTACTAACAACATATTACTGAACTCGCATAACCGCGAAGTATGAACCAGAGAAGACCACTTGCCTCTTATAATTCGTAACAGGAACGCCCTTTATGTATATCGCACCTGCCATCCCTGCAATCCACACAAAACTCTTACAAACTCTCACTTCCTCAGTATTAGACAGATGCAAAGCAGCAGAACTAGTGTGATTGCTAAGGAGAATTATAATTCAACATAAATCACAACTAACCATAGCAACTTTTGTACAATTGCATAGGAGCACGAACTAAATGGGGGCATTTCACCTAACAATTTCTGAATAGCAAGACAATAAAACAGGTTCGAAACAACAGCAAGACAAAAGCTGGCAGTGCCATTCTTCATGGAAATTATCATCTTAATGTCATGGTGCATCTGGACAGCGAGGAATGATTGGTTGTTCAATAACATTGACCCCTCAGTTGATTCTTGTCGAAGGAAGTTCATCTCTGAGTTTTCCTTAGTTATTTTGAGAGCAAAACCATCTTTGGCATCCAGCATGACGGCCTGGGTTCAATCCCTGTAATTTTCAGTTTTTTCTTCCTTTCTTTCTTTGTTAGTGTAGTTTCGTTTTGAACTCCTAGCCTGTAATTCTGTTCTTTACCTTTTTTAATATATATCCAGTAGGGGCTTGCCCCTCCTGCGCTTTCAAAAAAAACAAAAAACCAACAAGACATCGGGTACCGAAGCTAGTAGTAGCGAAGAGCCAAAGACCACCCGACCCATAGGGTATATAGTACGCGGAGACACTGACCGAACTGGAAGGACGGGAAGGGCGGCGCATCCAGCTGGAGCCAGAGGTTCTTGCCCTTCCGGCGCGCGGCGACGATGGTCTTGCCGACCATGGCGCGCTCGAAGACCGCGCGGCCGGCAGCCGCGACGACCACCTTGGAGTCATCCGCCACGACGCAGCGCGCGATACGCCTCCCCACGCAGTGCGCCTGCAGCGCCCGCCGCGCCGCCTCCACCTCCGGCAGCTCCGGCATCGCCGCTCTCTCTCTCTCTCTCTCTTCCCCTCTCGTGAGTCGTGCGTGTGCTCGTGTGAGAGGCTTCTTCCGTCTCCACACGGGCCAGTGACAGTGAGCCCATTCATTTGATTAGAGCGGCCCACGTTATCCAAGTCGAACAACCGAACCCTTTTTTTTTTCGAGGACACAACTGATCTTGTTTGAATGTTTGTGAAGAAATAATAGAACAGAAATCCGTATCCTATAAAACCTGAGATCGTACGGCTCTGCTACGGCCTACGGATGTACCGAAGTTGGATGCTAGGCTAAACTTTAGTAGTATCACATCAGAGGTTCGGATGCTAATTAGAAAAATTAAATATGAGCTAATTATAAAACTAAATGCAGAACCCTGTGCTAATTCGCGAGACAAATCTATCAAGCCTAATTAATACATCATTAGCAAATAGTTACTGTAGCACCACATTATCAAATCATGGACTAATTAGGCTTAATAGATTCGTCTTGTGAATTAAACTCAATTTGTACAATTAGTTTTGTGATTAGTCTATATTTAATACTTCTAATTAGCATCAAACATCTGATGTGACAGGTGCTATGAACTTTTAAACTTTAGTAGGGTGTTCCACCCCTTAACCGTGCCATCGCAACCGTCTCCGGCTCAACGCCGTGAAGCCGCTGTCCTCTCCGGCCGGCGGCATGTGGGCACGTGGGGCCAGGCCGACGACCGGCGGGGCCCTGCGCCGTGGGCCGTCTCGCGCGCAGTCAACTCCACCGCGGCCAGCTCGGCGGCCGTGGCAGGAATGCCTCGCGGTCGCGCCATGATTGGGTTGGCGCGGCGGGCACTTGGGCGCGCCGGCCCGGCTGACGATCGAAATGATGCCGACGGCGAAAAGCTCCCCCGCCGGTGGCCGAACGAGGCGAATAAATGGCACGAATGGACGGCCGGCCGGTCTACTGGACCGACAGCCAGCCAGGCACGACAGCCGCGGCCTGCACGCAACGGGAGGTCCATTCGGTTGTTGGGCGGGTCGTCCGCCGCGCCATTTATGAGTCCGGCCAGCCAGCCGGCCGGTGAGCGGCTGAGCGCCATCTCTAGACTACGGCTGACTTCTCCGTCTGTACAGTACAGGGCCTCGTCGTCTAGGCCACTCCGCCTGCCCTGAAAGCAACTGTGTACTCGAAGAGAAGAGTAGCTTGCTCGCGTCGTCACTACAGAGTACGCGAGACGTGTGACGCAACGATCGAGAAGCTTGGCATTGGCAAATGGCAAGCAACAGTAGTATCTCTACCTGCATCACCTCTTGATGAAAAACATTTGGATTTGCAATTTTGCAGGATCTTCAAGCCGACAAAGAATCTATTAGCTCAATCATAAGCTTCTTCTATGTACAAATTGAGAACGAATCTGTAAAAATTCCAATCAACTGTCATTCATCGGACGGTAACAAGACTAATATTGCACACTTGCTGCTGTAACTGTAAGTAAAGCCGCTGTAAACAAAACGAATCCTTTTCCACTCCATGCGCTAGCTCCCGGTCACTTTGCCGGGCATCCCATCTCGTCGCGGGCCTTGAGGAACACGATGGCGGCGCCGTAGTGTGCGAGGGCGCCGGCGATGACGAGCGCGTGGAAGATCTGGTGGCTGTGGCCGGCGAGGTCGAACGCCCCGGGCCTCCACCGCTCGGGCACCCGGCTCAGGTAGAACGCCGTGCCGACCAGGTACGACGCCGCCATGGCACCCTCGTACGCCAGCGTCACGTTCCGGGCAGGCTCGTGCCAGTTCACGGCGGCCGCGTGCGCCGCCGGCACCACGCCCGACAGGCCCATCCCGACGAACAGCAGCGCGCGGTGGGCGCGGTACCGGGCGGCGCTCAGCCGCGGGGACATGAGCGCGTACACCGTGCCAACGCCCGCCGCCGTGATCGCCGACAGGTACACCGCCTGCCACCGCGGCTCGCACTGGAAGATGTAGTAGATGGGCGGGAAGAAGGAGACCACGATCATGACGGCGATGCCCGTGTAGTCGAGCCGGATCAGGAACAGGTTCAGCCGGTGGGAGTGGCACGACAGCAGGTGGCACGCGCTGCTGCTCAGCAGGCAGAACATGGCGCCGGCAAGGAACACGAAGAAGGGCCACCGCGTCGTCTGCGACGCCACCGCCGTGCCGTACGACGCCAGCGTCGGGTTCGTCTGGATGAACATCGCCGCACCCTGACACATGCATCAATCAAATATACTTATATATGTGTATGTACCAAGTTAATCACTGTGCCATGTCACTTATTGCCGGAACAAACAAGTAAATTAGCATCGAATTAAACATCTGAAAGCAATGTTCTCCGAATGATTGACAGGGAATTAACAGTACATACTGCACCCAAGTACCCAACCATATTCTGGCTAATCAGGTTACTGCCCTTTGAACAGTTGGGAAGCCATGAAAGGTTTGCTATACATGTCGCAATTTAGGAATGTGAAAATGGAAGGCTATATGAATTATTTTATTCCACATAGCTTGATAAGAAAAAATTAATATTCACATGGAAATATGGCATAGCCTCCAAGATCATGCGAATTGAACCGAGTGCTACAATACCAAGTTAACCATTGGCATGACAGTTACCGAAAACTAACAAGTAAATTCTAACATACTGCCATTAAACATCTGAAAACGATGTGCTCCAAATAGTAGTAATTGTCTGCGAAGTGACAGTACAGTGTGAATACTACATCCAACCATAATACCATATTCTATTTGGACATTTGGGAAGCCATGACAAGCAAGTGATAATTCAGATGAAGACTTGCTATACATGGTCAGTTAAGCATCAGTATGTTGCAATCCCGGATCAACAGTAAAAAAAATCAAGTGAAAATGGAAGGTTGATATGAAATCCTTTAGGAAACAAGGGTTCATAAGAAAGATCAGTACACATATGGCATAGCCTCCAAGATCACACAAATCGAGCCCAGAGTGCTACAATACGTGACCTTTTCGCACCTAACCTCCAAACAATATTCATGATGATATATTGTTTCGAACAGTGTCTTGCTACTCTATAGGTAGACAAGCACGAGGATTTGGCCCGGAAAGAAAGCCGCGGCAACACAAGAGCCGTGTCGTGGTGGTCATGTTACTTGGATGAACATGAGCACATCACTAGATCGCAATCCTCTGAACACATCACGGAAACTTGTTGTGATGAAGTGAAGCAACAACACATTTGTGCCTTTTTATCATGGGGACCAGAAAAAAGGCGCCATAAAAAAAGTTAAATCTACCCATCAAGCCAAGCAATCAGAAGCTCACCCACCCTTGCCTTCCATATCATGCACATCAGAACAAACAAAAGGCAACAGACCAGTACAGAAAGGTTGATGCATTCAAAGTAGCAAAAAGAATTCTAACCATGGCAATTTTACTGCAATCCAGTATATTCTCCTAGAATTACCATATGGATGAAATGTTTCATGAAATGGAAGTTACTCACCGATAAGACATCCCCGATATTGCTGGAGACATTTTCAGCAACCTTTGAGATTGGCCTGCAGTAAAAACAAAGAGAGAGAATTTGTATAAGTAACTTCTCAATTGTAGAACTACTTTCTTTAATCAACGACCTCATCATAGCTGAAGCAAACATATGTACTATCGCTGTCGAGGTTGAGTATCAGAATTAAATTCAGTTGGTGAGACCTGCGAATACAGCTAGATTTACTTGCACAAAAGTTTCAGTACGAACTCAACAATCATTGGCCCTTGAACCAGAAGCTAGGCATGATGTAAAATCCTACTGGATAATTTATGGTGCTTCCTTAGTGTCACTGTAGCATCATATTGCACTTCTAATTCCGACCATGCATTCAACAAGATTAACCAATTTGCACTGAAACAAAGTAGCAGAATCTGAAGAGAAGCTCACCAGGAAAGGTGCCCAATCAGATCAGCAACCTGGGGGAAGTACTGGCCAAGATGCACCAGGGTGAGGCCGAAGAACAGCATGAAGCCAAGGAGATGCCTGAATTGAACCCACAAGAAACACCAGCAACAAGATTCAGAGGAGAAGAGACGGCGATGCGACTGAATCCAATCCACCGCATACTCACGTCCAGATGTTGATGGTCTCGTTGTGCCAGGAGAAGAGGCTGAGGACGGCATTGAGGATGGGCCACTCGGAGCGGTAGTAGTTGAGGATGAACTCGTTCTCCTTCATGTAGTCCGGCAGCTCGTGGTAGCTCACGAGCTTGTACTTCTTCCTCTCCCCGCCTGCTTCTCCCCCTCTCCTCTGCCCCTTCTTCCTCCTCTTGCCCCCTCCTCCTCCCTTCACGGCCGCCGCCGCCGCCGCCGCTTCTTGGTGGCCACAAAGTGTGGCTCCCTCCTCACTACTCTCCATGGCCATGCCTTCTCAGCTCTCTCTCCCTCTCTCACCCCTCTGTCCTCCTTTCTCTCTCTGGAATTATCACGGGGCCAGAAAAGGCTAGGCTATAAAGGCCTGGAGCTGGAGATGGGCGCACACTGCGCTGCAGCACAGACAACAGCACAGTGATATGGTGTGAGGCTGTGAGCTTACACACGGATTGAAAAGGAAGCTGCAAGCCAAGCCAAAGCCTGCAAGAAGCTGTTGCAAACAAGGCACACGCAAGGGGTTCAGGGGGTGAAGTGCTATTTAAGCCGCTCTCGTTTCCTCTCCCATGGTCCGCAGCTGAAGCGGAAGCGTCCAGCGCTGTGTTGCTCCAGGGCTCACCTCACATGTCGCCGGCCACGCACAAACTGAAGTTATTGTAGATGACAATGCCTTGTTTTTTTTTTGGCTGTGGTAACGTGCGTACACACGAGGGGGGAGGGGCTTGATTGCTTTGAAGGCGACATGGACAATACAGATACAGGTAGTACAGGTAGGGCAGGAGGACAACCACATCAACACTGTTGGGAAGGTGAATGGCAAGAGCCCCCACATTAGTCATCTTTTTTCATTTTATTAAAAGGACAAAAAGGCAGGGGAACGGTAATAATCAAACAGTACCAGCAGAACAGTTTTCACTGGCATGTGGCCCCCGACCGATTCAATTCCGAAGGGCGGACCATTTGTAATCTCAGAGCAGCATCAATATGGTAGCAAGAAACTGCATCTCTCTTGCTACATTTCCCCCAAATTTCACTGTTTCTAATGTAGACTCATCACAAGATGCGCGTACTTTTGTGTTTGTGAATGCACAGATCCTTGCACCCAAACCCAAATTCAGAGAGCTGAAGAATTTTGCTGCGTTGTCCAGCTAATCGCATGCATCTTTGCCAATCTTAGTAACCTTTTACTTTCAAACAAATAGTTCCATGTCCCAGCAGTCAAAAAAGAAAAAGAAATGCTTGCAAATCCATCACGGTGGCCTTGCACGTACAGTTTGGTGGTTTTTGCTCGCCCTGGGCCACTTGAAAGTTGAAACCTCCGAGTTGACCCGTTCGTTGGAGCTCGTTGGTGTTTGCTGGCCACCCATCCATCCGTCCTCCCCAACCGCCGCAATGAATTCTCCAGCCAACGCGCGCCCCCGCTGCCAGGAACCTTGAGGCGCCCGCCCCTTCTCCTCTTCTTCCCGCTGTGGCGTGCGGGCAACCCCGTTGGAACGCCGAGAAACAGCGCGGCGGCCGACCCTCCTGGTTGGTTGGGAGCTCGCAACCAACCGCCTCCATCCATCGACCCGGCAAGGGATGATAGGATAGGCCGCGTTCCGACTGGGATCGGACCTGGAGACTGAGCTCTTCAAGTGGAGGCACGGTGTGGCCGTGTGACTCGATCGACGTGTGCCGGTGGAGGCTGGCTGGTGTTAGCTGAGGCTGAAAACGTGCGAGGTGAGGATCGCCGGGCCGCCGATCGGTGATGATTCGTGAATGATGGTCGATGAGGAGTGCACGAACAGGTCAGAGAGGCTTCGAGTTCAGTGATGCCGATGGGGAGGCTTTTAATTGAGTGTGCATGTGCTATTTTGATACAGGAAAAGATGGTTAAGGGTTAAGAGCATGTCCTGTACACATACACGCGTCTCGGCCTTTCTTGAAGCGTATTGTCAAGAACGAACTTCTAGCTAGGTCGTAGGATCCACTTTTTACTTGAAAGGAAGGATGGAATCATAGAATCAGATCGCAAATATTACAATATTGGGAAAAAAAATCTGCTCCATATAACAAAGAAAATATACTAACGATGAAGTCTACGATGTTGTTTTTGGTAAAGTTGAAGTTAAAACTATTTCACGTATTCATGCAAATTTCAATTCAACTCAATTGCAAACATTATTCAATCATAATTAAACATTTAAGAGGTCGTACTAATTAATTATCACATTACTTAACATATGAGTATATGGCAGGGTAAAAAGATGTCAGATTAAAATGGATAGACTTAAGTGCTCAAAATATTGTCCAATTTTATATGCTGACAAAGTTCGTTAAGAGGACCTAGATTCAATAGTATGATCTAGCGATCATCGTGGGATCGTAAAAGATCCTACATACACCAAAGATTATTGAACTATGAAATTCAAATCGACGAAAGGATAGGATTATAGACAGATTCTAAGGTCTGTATTGAGATCCTGACAACATTGGTGAGTTGGTGTGAATACAAGGGAAAAAATGAGGGCTTGTGGTTACTCATCTGGAAATGTAAAAGTATATATAGCGACATCCCCGTGTAAAATAAATGCCACCCTAAAATCCATGTAGCCAATGCTTTTAAACATTAGCCACGCATTTTAGATTTGTTTTGCGCTGGTGATATATTTCATCATGGAAAGAACTCATTTACGACTGTTTTACCATTTTTAGGATTTACGACTGTTTACTGTTATACTTACAGAATCAAAATGGAGAAAACACATATGCATGCTTAGGTCAGCTTGAACTTGTTCTGTTGCATGAAGTTGTGTACAGAAATGGCAACTGTTCCTCCTAATGAACAAGAAAGGCAGAAACAAACGAGCTCAGGTGTGCAACCCACATTTTCTTGGCCAACATTTTCTCCATCTAATAGACACCTAATGCATACCCATAGCTATCACGACTTTGACTCTGATATTATTCCATGCATGTGTTCGAAAAAAGCAGCCATATCACAATCGTTCCTGATATAGATGGCCAACCATAAACCAATAACCAATCAGTCCAACTGCTCTCCAGTTTTTTCGGAACTGGTATCGGTTACCATCAATATTAAACTCTTTAATACATTGGAAAAAGGCTAAACGAAACCATTCCATGAACTCAGATGAATAGGCAACATAAGACCAAAACAGGTCAAACCAATGGCAAAAGGAAGTAAAAATGTTAAGTGTTTTACTGAAAAGATGACCATGGATGTGATGGCAGCAGTTTCAGCCATATGGAGCAGAAAATTGGGGAATTTTGATTTGTTGAACTCAGCCTACATCACCCTCCTGCCAAAGAAGGAAGAGGCCACAAGTATTAGAGATTTCAGGATGATAAGCTTGGTTCATTCATTCGCCAAACCCATCATGAAAATCTTAGCTAACAGATTGGCAAGTCGGCTGGACCAGATGATCTCCCCCAATCAAAGTGCATTCATTAAAGGTCGTTTCATACATGATAACTTCATGCTAGTCCAACAAACTGCACATTTTTTCCATCACCAAAAACAATCCTGGATCTTGCTGAAACTTGATATAACAAAGGCTTTTGATTCAGTGTCATGGTCTTTTCTGTTGGAAGTCATGAAAAAATTGGACTTTGGGCCGATCTGGTGTGACATCATTTGTGGACTTCTAGCCTCCTCATCCACACAGGTGCTGCTCAATGGTACTCCTAGAGAGAAAATTTTACATCGACGAGATCTTAGACAAGGTGATCCGCTGTCCCCAATGTTATTCATCTTGGTCATGGATGCCTTGTGCTACACGGTGAAAAAGGCTGCTGAGGAAGAAATACTACAACCTCTTGCTAGAAGGGCCCTACAACATCGGATATCCCTTTATGCAGACGATGTGGTGATATTTCTCCAGCCTTCAGCTAATGACATTGGTATCACATTGGACATATTACGTCTTTTTGGGGAAGCCTCAGGACTGAAGACCAATATACAGAAGAGCAATGTACTACAAATTCAATGCATAGATGAAGACAAGGAAAGAACATCTCCCCTACCAGTTGCTGAAATTTTCCTGCAAATACCTAGGAGTACCCAGTTGACAAGGGCTCAAATCCAACCAATCATCAATAGAATAGTAGACCAACTTCCTAGTTGGAAGGCTGATTTGTTAACAAGAGTAGGGAGAAAAATTCTTGTACAATGTGTGCTCACCTCTATGCTCTTGATCATGGCTTTGGACCTCCCACCTTGGGGCCTTAAAGCCATTAATAAGATCAGAAGAGGTTTTCTTTGGAAGGGGAGGAAAGATGTGAAAGGCGGACATTGCATGTGGCTTGGTCCAAGGTCACGCGCCCACCAGAGCTAGGAGGACTCGACATATCTCACATGCAGCATCTAGGTTGGGCTCTTAGAATGAGATAGCTTGGGTTGCAGAAAACAGAACGTAACAAGCCATGGGTTATCTTCCCTATTCAAGTTCACCACTCAGTCAAAGTGTTTTTCTCTATGGCCATCACTTCGGAAATTGGCAATGGCAAGAACACACTGTTCTGGATAGACAGGTGGTTGCATGGTCAGAGCCTAGATAAACTTGTCCCTCACCTCTTTGGCTCTGTATCCAAAAGAGCAAAGAAAAGATCCGTTTATGAGGCTCTTACAGGGAGGAGGTGGATATCGGATATACGAGGGGCACTCACAGTGGCTGTCTTGTCTAAATACCTTGGGCTATGGGATCTGCTCTCTAAGGTAGTACTGCAGCCAGAGGTAGAAGACCTGCACATATGGTGTTTCTCGACTTCAGGAAGATATTCAGCAAAATCAGCATATGAAGCCCTATTCATTGATGCCACTCAATTCAGACCTTATGAAAGGATTTGGAAGAGCCGGGCACCGGGCAACTGTAAATTTTTTATATAGCTAGTAGCACACAATAGATGTTGGACGGCCGATCATCTTGCCAAGAGAAATTTACCTCACCCTGAGCGTTGTTCATTGTGTGACCAAGAGAAGGAGATAATTAATCACCTGCTGGTCTCTTGTATGAAGACTCCTCAAGTATGGTTCAGCATACTTCACAGCGTTGGCTTGTAGACTTTAGCTCCACTGTTGGAAGATTCCTCCTTCGATGATTGGTGGGCAAGAGTGAGTGATAGAGTGGATGGTTAGGTGCAAAAGGGTCTTTTAACTCCATCATAATTCTGTGGTCTGGTCTGTTTGGAACCAACGCAATCGTTATGTCTTTGATGGTCTACCACCTGATGTGAATGCAGTTCTATCTTTCATAAGAGATGATATGCACTTGTGGGGTTTGGCTAGGGCTCGGAATTTCGCATCTCCTCACCCTCGTACCGTAGCTTTATTTTTGTAGGTGTTTTTCTGGTTCAGTTTGGGTCACATCCGGCTAGAAAAACGAAGTGTAATAGTTTTTTTTGTTAGTGTGGCGGTTTTCAGGTTGTTTTTTTTAAAAACCTGTGTAAATTTGCTCGGGTTCTATACACTTTCTCCTTCTTAATATATTGATATAATATATTGATATGCAACTCTCCTGCATGTTTGAGAAAAAAAAAAGATAACCATGGAAGCAAGTGTTCATCCCTGGGATGGTGGTATGTACAAGAAGAAAAGCATATGCACATGGTGTAATTGTTGCAGCTACTACACCAAACATAGCAGCTGCTTTGAGTGCAAGTCATATCAACAATGATTTTTATGTAGATAATACAAGGGTTACATGATGAGGTCATAGTTTGGTGAGAGCACTACAGTTGCCACAATAATTTCATAACCACCACAGCAGCAGATAGATACAGTTATTAATCCTGTAACCACAAGCTGTTGGAAAAACACTCAAGAAAAACATTTTTTTGCATACTAATTCGTGAAAACAAAAAAAAGTTGTATATATGTATAATGCTCAATTATGTCACACAGTATTTACACAATTGTAAGGCACCCCTCCTAGAGCAAAAAAAGAGTTTAGAGGGTTGCACAGTAATCATTTGCTCAACTCTGAAGTGATGTAAAATTGTGAGCTCAGGCAGCTTTCGTATATTGGAAGCTTGTTTGCTGAAAATGCTTCCATAAGATGTTTTTACTATCGACATTTGAACAAATTTGTTTCATCTGTACAGCTCGATGTATCCATTAACACGCTCTTCACTCCAAAAATTCCAGTGTGAGGATCCAGGGGAATGTCAATCACAGCCCAAGCAGGGACCACAGACACTAAATGACTGGCAGGCAAAATCGGGCATTTCCAATAGAGTGGAAATGATAGTATTTGTATCGTATATTTGTATTAATAAAAAATAGATTGCACTTGGTGTCATTGTGTGGGTATACCAAGCTGTTGCATTGCTGACCTGATGTCACCACTGCTGAAACCCTCAATTCCAATTATATTTGAGCTATCAAGAGCAACAACGTCCTGTAAAGGGTACCTTCTGACCGTATGGATCCTATTTGCGGGAGTGTTGAATCCACCCTTAAGGATGATTGTCTTGTGAAGACCTCCAAACAGTTCTTCATAATCAGAATCACCAGTCTCACCAACGACAACCATAGCATCCGGCAACTCTATGCCCCAACGAATAGACAAATACCTATAAACAGAAAATTTTGTTACTAGGTTTGCACAGGTTCGATGCAAGGTGCATATGGAAATTGGAAATTAAATACATAAAACATTTCCGAATGACCCCAATGAAAAAGTACGGATGCCGCATCAATTTACATTTTAGTGATGTGAGGCAGTATTCACTATTGCAAAACAGTTGACGATTTTTGGCAGGTATAAAATATAGAAACATTCATTTTTTACCAAAAAAAAAAGCACCCCTTGTACCATCAACTTAAACACTCACTTAGCCAAATTGGTTTTTGCTCATCTGAATTTAAATTGGTTCACAGCTTAAACACCTATTTACATCTAAATTTAAACTGGTTCGCATCTTTAACACCTACTTACATCTGACCCTGACCCATTTTGACCAAGTTATAGTTTCCCTGCTATATTCTGGTAACCATCCAGTTCCTGACCATGTTCCAGCAAACTGATGGGTTATGAGACCAAGAAGGTGAGAGCCACCCCTAGTTTTGGTATAACCCTGGTTATAGATAATCAGCTGGAATCCAGAAAAAGCAATAAGGGAAGATTTCTCAGTCTCACTATATGTCTATTCTTCTATTGAAAGTATTTTATTGGAATAGACCATCCAAAGTGAAGGAGAATATTGCTCATTGCCATCACAATGATTGCCAAGTTAATCAATAGAATCCAGTGTGGCCTTGAAATGTGGTCTCTGGCGCTACAGATCATTGTCACAGTTGATGGTATCTTCAATTGGCACCTTTTTGTGATAGCAATGATATAATTTCTCATAAAAAGAGGGGAAATCTGCATCTTGGAAATTTATTTCTTTTAAATAAAAGAAGTCTAAATTTATTTCTTTTAAATAAAAGAAGTCTTCGCGTTCAATTATGCTGCAACTAATTTGCAACAGAAAAGATAAATGATTCTTCTAGAAAAAAGGGAACATTTAATAAATAGTAGAACAATGAAGAAAATCAAGCACCAGACCTTAGAGCCTGAGATCGTGATGCATGAATTGGAATCACAGATAGCCTAGTAGCACCATGGTTATACAGAGCATGACATCGCAGTGACTGGATTCTCATCAACTTTTGCAGTTCCTTCAACGGAGGCAACTACAATATATAAATATAAACAAAGTTAAAAACAAAAATATAATGAACTGTAATAAAGCAACGAATCCGAATGGCCCAAATAATGAGAGTAAATTTTCAACCAAACGCTAGAAAATTCTGGAAAGAAGCTTACATGGTTTGGATTAACCACTCTAAATGCAAGACAGTATGTTGAAGAGTGTTCTGAATCTTCAAAGATGACTTGCTTTTCAGTTCTTCCCCTTCTCTCTACCACTGAAGAAGCCCACTTAACCAAGTACTTCCTTAAACCCTCCCCTCCCCAACGATACTCGATATGTGATCGGTAATTATTGTCCAGTGCAAATGTAACATGGGAATTATTTGGCAGTGAAGGATAATAAATATCACTCCCACTATTGCATATGAAGGCATCAAAATCTGTAGGGTGCATGCCTGTGCATTTTATTAGAGAACGTAGTTCTGCTATCGTCAATGAAGTCGACAGCACAAAACCTGTTGAACCTGACAAAGTACCAGTGCGTGTAGCCTCAATAGAATTTCTGATGATTTGGACTAAATCTTCCTTGCTAACAGAGTCTACAGCAATAACAAGGATATGCTTCCTGCAGTTCACAGGCACCTTCTGTTCTTCTTTGTTTCCAAAAGCAGGATGTCTTGGGCCAAGAGTTAATATCCTTGACAAGTAATTCTTGCAATGTTCAGGCCAAGAAAATTGGTGTATATTTTTCAGCCCATTCTCTCGACATCTTGACCAAAACTGCTTTTCAGAAAGCATCTTGTAGAGGGCATCTGCGATTGAATGCTGATCATGAGGATCAACAAGGAGACCATTGTCCAGAACCTGCGAGCAAAGATCCAGTCAGTTACAGCTGTAAGTTGGTAAGATATTAATTCAAGAAATGGTACAATGTGATTCATGAACCTGATGGATTTCAACAGGAGCCCCATTTTTTGTTGCAATTACAGGCAACCCATGCATGGCAGCCTTCACACCAAATGAACAGACAGGTGGTAAGGATGCAGAAATGATATGGCTACAAAAATGAATTTCAATTTCAATAGTTATTACCTCTATCAATGTGACACCAAATTGTTCAAAGTAAGCAACATTTACAAAAGCACCCTGCCGATGTTCAACAGATGATGTCAGCATTGATGTACATATAAAAAGAAAACTTGTACAGGTGAATGCCACTTAAAATAAGAAAACAGCTACTGTATTGCACACTTGGATATAATCATGAATACTTGTCGGAAGAAAATCAAACCAGATAGATATCAAAGGCAGGCACTTCAAGTTCTTGACATTCAAAAGGAAAAAGAAAGTACGGCATCACCAATTTTTCTTCGGTAAAAACAGTATACCTTTGTTCTTGCTGCTAAACGATAAATATCAGGAACTTCAGAGTTCTTGTGATGCTTTGGGTATGCCACTTGACCATATAAATCATATTCATCAATCAATGTAAGCACTGATGTCAAAACAGCCGCACTGACTTTATTCATTTTGGAAATAGCCTCACGGTTACCCATTATCAATGTCTGGAATGCAAAATCAAAAGGTAAAGGAAAAGAGTGTCAAAGTTCAGCTTTAATGCACTTATGATATTAAAACATGATATGTCCCAAACACGAAAATGTTAGGTTCTCAGTCTTATCTTACAAGATTAGCAAGTTCCCTCAATGCATGACATTCACCAAATGCCTTCACAAGTGTTGTAATATTCTTTTCAGCATATGGACGGGCAATAGCCAGAATCATAGGTTTCCTAGGATTTGTGAAGAATCGCATTATCTGCCACAACACACATATCATCAGCATACAAACTTTAAAAAGAACATAGGGTTAAAAGGAATACATTAGTCATGTTAATATCAATTATTGAATAAGTCAAATAAAAAGTGAGATCTTGCATGTACAAATCTGAAGATAAATTTCACGACCTCAAACCAAATGGATGGATCCTCAGAGGCTGGAGATGGGCTATCTTCATCTCCATACAAATCAAAATCATTAATCATGTGGCCAAATTCAACACCTGGAGGAATTATCTGCAGAGCAAGTATTTTAAACTTCTATAATAGATAAAAAAAACAGCAAGCTTTCAAGAAAATATAGTTGACATAAATGCTAGTAATAATTGATTGTTCAAGGACAGAGTAATAATGTTTACTTACAACCATACGAGGCATATAGCGACCATAACAGTTAGCACCACGCTTGACTAGCGCACGGAGCTTCCTTGCAAGCATGACCTCAAAACCATCATACAAGTTCCACTGCTCTTCTATCTCTTGCCTTGTGCTTGCGATAACTATTTCAGATGCATCAAGGGACAACTCCTCTGCCTCAATTCGGCGCATTATTTTGTACGTCATGTTTATTTGTTCCCTCGTCTGTCTCCCTTGCTTGAGAAGCCCTTCCAACTTATCTTTCCCAAGAAAATGCCCCGTAAACACCATGGGAACATTAAGTGCTCCAGATAGTAGGGTAGCAGCAACTCCTGCACTGGCATAATGGCCATGAATCACAGCAGGCCACACTGGACAACCACTGCCAATTTCTTCACCTATTGTTTTTGACATCCGCACTACATGACCCAGTGCACCATCAACAAATTCTTGAATGAAAGGCCAGATATTTTCTTTAGCTAGATGCTTGTCTTTGGGGCCAAATGGTATTCTGACGATATGTGCACCACTGTTCTCTCCTCTTTCACATTTTAAGTTCTTGAAGCTTGTCGAAGCCAGCATCTCATCTCGTTCACCGTAGCCACGATCAAAATTTGGGGCTAAGATTTGTCTTGTTAATAGATCAACCCGGTAAACTCCCGGAGATGAACTTAATGCTTTAGCAAGCTCCACGACATATTTGACCTATGAAACAACAGCACACAGCGGGTGCAAATGAAATTATGTCCTTTTATGATATTCTTTTAGTGGATATTTTCGAAGGATCAAATGCAAGTAAGCAAGTGACAGCGGCTCCCCTTAATTATAGGGTATGGTTTGAGTTATTCACTCTTAAGAAAGAAATGCACTTTTGTTTGGTTCTATAATAAAAAACACTGGTAATACTATTACCTGGCCACCAGTATCTGAATCACGGCCAAGCTCCATATTCTCTCCACGAATCAGGCCATGGAGGCTACAGCACAATACATCATAACACAAATTCAATGGCAAATAGATTTCAATACAAATACCAACAAGCCAAAGGATTAGATCATATTTAAACTGGACTATATGGACAAACATGTGAAACCACCAACTCTAAGAATACTATAAACAGTGTGTTCTGTTCAGGTTAGGAAACTGATTTCCTTGTGCGAACAAATTTCTTCAATTTGTTGTAGGTCATTTTGTAACAAATATGAATAGCATCACGTTACATGATGAGTTAGTCACATGCAACTTAATCAATTTGTAACATGTACTTTACATAAAAGTATTAAAAAATATACAGTAGAAATTGTTAATTAAGATACTCCATACCTGATCAACACTATGTATAGCTTGTCAAATGAACTGATCTTAGGTGTGTTCCCAGTTGTGCTGTCGCCATAGGCAACAGATGGATCGCCAGCATCCTCTCCCTTCACTCCTTCAAAGAGATCTTCAGACATATCTGCAGTAGCATCATTTCGTTGCTTCTCAGTCTCTAGACGGCGTTTTGACAAGCGATTGGCTTCCTCTTTCTCAAACTGAATTTTTAAACATTTATGTAACAAAGAAACACTACATTAAATGGAAGAGATAGAAGTTCAAATGTAAGTGATGAAGTAATCATCACAGAAGGTGGAAATGTAAAAATAAACTGGACAACAAATCTGCATTTCACGATAACTTATCAGACTAAAAGTCAAAATACCCAATGCACCAAGTGCACAAAAAAAATCTTGCTTATAGTGCTTAATGCAGTTGTCATCCAGCCAGTGGATTGCGCAGGAACAATAACGTTTATCTTGTATCCATATATCCCAAGCAGTCCAGACTCCAGATCATCTAAGACCTTGGTGTCTGTACTGCTGGTAACTAAAAGGAACTGCAAATTCATAAGAAAAAGGAGGAAAATGGCTATGTAGCATCTGAAGATTGACACTTTAGACAAATACCACAAGAAGGGTTCCATACACTCTAATACCACCCATTAGTCCTTTTTTCATCCCATCAACTTAAAGCACATTTGTTGTTTAGGACATCATTTTGCCCCTGCAGCTATTTTCTTACAAGTCGTTGAATACACTCATTTGTACTTTGGCCGGCACAGATGCAAAAGATCCCAAGCACTGGTGGCAGGAGGTAACAGTAACTAGGATGGCAAACGGCATAAGGCAAGAGACTTCATCAGGTGGGAGGAGCTCCTTAGTGATACAATTAACGCCACTGTTGACACTGAGGTGCCTCACCCTCAAATACCCCAATTGCGATAATGAAGTTCGCCACCTTGCTAAAGTAGTAAAAGTTTAATCCATCGTATCCTCCTAGTTGCGTACAATAGGACAAATTTTTATTATATTCTTTCCCACCTGCTAGTAGGTCAAAAACCCCAGTTTGGAGGCTTAGGTTTGGTGAAGACCAAAGAGTAAGGGCGATCTTGGAAGTTTAGGTAGGTCTTTACTATCTGTTGATCTTAAGAATGTGAAAATTTGGAGAAAGTCTAGTGGATGTTAACATAGTGGTAAAAGACTGACATACTGAGCAGAATTAAAATGTGCCAAAATCTTTCAACAGTGCATTGATAATGTGTTATGGAAGCTATATAGACAATTTTTCCCAAAATGAATCTTTGGCACATTAAAATCCAAATTCGCAGTGAAGACCTTGAAATAAGGTGTACACAAAAGTTGCTTTGCGTGAATGTCCTTCAGTTGAAAGTTCCACTTCAGCTTGTTCATCCAAACAAATATCAAATTATAGGTTTAGGGGAGTGTAAATGGAACACCCAATATACTTCCTGGGAGCGGATACAAATTGGCAACCAGGAATGGAGAAGACCATCGAGAATGTTTCCAGATTTTTTTTTGGTTGCCGTGTTTTCTTAGCCTACTACAGATTTAAATCTTTAGTCTCTTTCAACCACATGAGGCACACCTTGGCTGCTTTGTGGGCATTGAATGATGAATAGACTTAAGGGGCAGAATTAAATGCAGAAGTAGCAACTGATGGAATTGATAGAAGAAAATGGAATATTAAGATTTGAGAGTAAAACAGAGAAATTTAGTCTTGGTAGATAAACTTCTTGGCTTTTGAGTTTTTTTCCCAACACTTCTTGGCTTTTTAAGAGGTCATAGTACAGAAACAACCTAAATGGACCTGACACTCCTGCCAAACACAATATCCGGTGCATTTCTCTATAATTTTCTATTAGCAAAAGAAAAATGTCCTTTTCAGAATAATTTGGAGAACACCACGTGGCCTGCACTCTATTACCAACATGAGTATGCAGTTATTACATATTTTCCAAAGGAAAAGGAATATTATTCCATTGCCAGCAGCAGTATTGCGGATTTAGGTGACACTGATAGCAGTAAAACGCACTTTTGCTCCATCTAGCTAGATCTATAGAGTTTCGAGCTAAATTTCACCAGTCTCACTTTATCTGTTAGTATCGCCACTGCTGAAAACAAAAACAGACTTGTACGAGTGGCTGCTTAGTAGAAAGATTTGCAGTGCAGTGCGTCCTATTCTGGAATTAGTTTGATCAATCAGCACATGGTGATTATAACAGTATTTCCGTACATCTGTAAGGGAAGTGCTGATCGCCTGTATGCTCTTCACATTATACCACTTTATAAAGCAAATTTGATAGTATGACAAGTTACCAAGGGGAAAAGATGGCGAACAGGAGGCAAGGTGATGATATAATAGCTGATTTAAATAACCAAATTACTCATGGAGCTTAAAAGGCTTGGTATATTGTTCCACATCATTGTGACACTTCTTCCTCAATATCGCTCATCAAGAGAAATGAGCACTCGACTGATGCATTCTATCAAACAGATCCTGATGCTCTCTAAAATGCACCTAAGCCAACATCAATCCCAGTCCCAACTAAACGCCAATCTAACCCACGGCTCTTTCCGCAGCCCAATACGCGGATTGAGTTATCAAAACATCCCCTCGCACCGTATCAGGAACATAACAAGCAGCACGAAGAGAGAGAAGAAACGAACCAAGAGCGAAAAGGCGCACCTCCTTCTTCTTCCTGGCGAGGTTCCAGATCCTCCAGGTCATGTTCTCCAGGCGCGTGTTCTTCTCCTGCGGGCTCCGCATCGCGTTCGCCTGCGCCCACCCACCACGTGCACGCGCGGTCACACACAACACACAGATCGATCAGCACATCCCGCGGATCGCCAGCGAAGGGAGAACGGCAGCGAGCAGGGGAGCCAGGGATTCGGAGCGCGTGCTCGCCCTCCACCCGCAGCGCACGCTGGGGGAAGGAGGATCGGAGCCGCGCCGCGAGAGCACGTACCCGGAGCCAGGTCTTGTAGAGGTCGGTCTCGTCGTAGCCGGTGATGACCTCCTCGACGAAGTAGCGGGCGGGGGAGAAGTGGCCGCGCTCGCGGAGGAGCAGCGAGGGCCGGTCCCCGTACCCGCCGCCTCCGCCTCCTCCCCCGCCCCGGCCCCTGGCGGCGCCGGCGCCGGCGCCCGCGGCGCCCTTGCCGGCATCGAGGATGGCGTCGAGGTAGCTGTTGATCCAGTTGTCGTTGCCGTACATCGCCGTCGAAATCGAGGCGAATGAGGGCGCGCGGCGGGTGCGGGGTTGGGGGTGAGGGGGAAGTGGTGGTGGTGGCGACGAGGGCGGCGACGAGAAAGAGAAAGAAGAGAGAGAAACGGAAATGGAAAAGAAATGGGCAATGGAATTGGAAATGGGTTGTGGTATATCGCCTTCCCCCCGGATCGCCAGCGGCCACTCCACCGGGCCGAGTGCCGTGTGATCCTGGCCGTTGGGTCCGGACCCAACGGTGCAGTACCGATCGTATCTCAGTGGCCGTCCTTTTTGCAATTCAGTTTCTCAAGAAGAAAAGCTCATTCATTCAAATTCACAAGAAATTTAACAGGCAGTTGAAATACTAGTTTGCAATAATTCCATCTGGTCGTATCTTTGGTTTTTCGAAAGACCCATCCTAGCCGGGCGGCGTCCTCTCCCCATACACGATAATGCGTTCAAATGATATCCTGAGAATTTCAATTGACCTCCAGGAGAAGAGATTCTCGCGCGCTACTTGGTGGGCCAGCTGGATTGTTCGAGAACTCTACCAGTACGAGATGGGCATTTAATCATGTTCGTTTCACAAAGTCTATGCCATGCTCTGCAGGAAAAGGCATTTCGGCGAGACCATTTAATTTGCTCTACGTAAAGTCACGAAAAGCTTTTTTCAAAAAAAATAATAAACGTCATGAAATCATGATATATTCCGCAAAAGGGAAATTGAATGCGCGCCTGACCTTAGGACGCTTTCTCCCCCAGCTTTGTACGGATTCGGAAACCTTGCAGGCTTCAGGTCAGGCGTGACCGGGGCAACGGCACAGCATCGTTTACCTTTCCCGCTTGTCAAGGCAATTGAATTTGACCTGCTGGTGCTGCAGCAGCAGGGCTCTCTGCCTCTCTTGCCGTCAGAGACCATGCCACCAACAGGGCAACGGGGGTTTGGAAAGACGAGTCTGATTCGGCATTGACGCAATTTTAATCATGTTCGCTCTACCGATCGGTCAACTCTGAACGACTACACATGATTACAATACCATACGCTATGCGATGTACTAGTATTTACGTAACGTTTTGATGTTCTTTCACGGCTCGAGGGGACAAGGCGTTATTTCAGCTAGAGCAGCGTTCGAGCACATGTCAGCAAAAATCACTGAAAAAATCGAGATACCATGCAGACGTTAACTTCGAACTCCAAGAGGATTTCAAAAAGGGACAAAGGAATTGAATTGTATCCTACGGAACCACCTCCTACGCGGCTGCAAGCAAAAGCAACCGCGGTCCGAGCGATCCTAGCTGTCGCCATCCCCGGCCTCGTTTATTGCCCCACTTGCCGTTGTCCGGGCGCACCCCGCTGACGCGGCGGCAGTCGGTCCCTGTCCGCGCCCGCACGGCGCCCTTACCGTGCGCCAAGCGACGGCGGCGGCGGCGGCGGCCGCCGGAGCCAGCCCGGCGGCGCTGTCAGGTCCGCGGTCCGCCTCGCCGGTGACGCGATTCTCCGCCCGCGAGGTCACTCGTGGTGTCCGGTGATCATCGTGTGGAGTGATCCGAGTCACCGTGATCGAAGCTCTGAGCTGACCTGACCATGTGGAGTGGAGTACGGGCTGGGCTCAGCTATACCATCACCTGCAGTGGGGTGATTTTATTAATGCCCGTGCTTATCCTGAAGGAATATTAGCATACTAGGAAGGAAGGAAGGAAACCTGATTAGATTAGGTGTGATCTCCTCCTGTACAGCTTGGATTTAGTGTAGTTTATCTCTCCGTGGCAGTTGGATTTGCTCTTGGTTGGAGATGAACTTTCCCGTCTGGCCGTCTGTGAGACTGCTTGTGGCGATGGGGATTTCTATTCTTGGGAGAGTCGCTCTCCTGGCGCGACCCTTTTTTTTTTGGCCACGTCGATCGCGAAGCGCACTATCCCACTTGCCGGTCTTAAATTCTTGGGATCAAGTTTTTGAACCACTGGTAGGATCGGCCGTGTTTCAGCTTTTTTCAGTTTTTTTCTTTGTTCAAAAAAACTTTTTTTTTCAGATTTCCAGAGGGGCAGAAAAGAGGGCTTTCTTTGTGACACGAATTCAATTAACTTTATTCGAATAGTAAAGCGAGAGCACGTAGATTCTGACTGTGATGCGGATGATGAGGTGACAGGCAGTAGATTATGACTCTGTCTGACGTGGACACGATTCGGTGAGACGGCAGAGAGCCATTCAGGTGACGCGTGACCAATACAAGAAAGACACCGAATGGCTGGGCAGAGAACGTAGATTAAGAGATGTGGAAACCCGAAAGCTACCGGTCAAGTAGGACTAGTCCGTCATTACCAATTCCGGGGTTGGCTGCCTTCATGGGATTGGGCCAGGTCTCTCTGGATTTAAGAAATGGCCTAGTTGACCTACTGCACTTGGCGCCTGCCCGTTTCTCGATGGAACGGGGAGAATTCAGAATTCGTAGCACCAGCATGTGTTGTCCACATCAGCTCGTAACCCGGTGATGGCATGGAGAGGGATTAACAAACTCCTACCGGCAACGACGCTGTTTACTTTGTGTAAAATTTTTACATCCGACCTCGTTTTATTTTCACCATATTCACGCAGTCCAGCCTTTCAGATCACAGGGGCAGCATGGCTCCTTTGGCATGAAATCAGGTAGCTGGACTTGCCATTGCCAGTCTGATCATCACAGGTGCTGCTGCTCCGAAGAGCAACGGACACTAGCAACGGTGCTTGCTATCCTGCCATTGCTCCACAAAGTTTGTGCTTGTGCAGCGTATCGGCTCTTAGAATAGGGAGATCAGACCCTCAAGGTTCTCCAGATGGAAATGGTTCTTCTTCAGTCTCCTGCGGCGCGTGCTGCTTGTCCTGCGCACCAAACATTGTCCGTTCGATCAGATGGATGGCACCAGGAGTTAGAGGTTAGAAAAGCAATCGCAAATTATCAAAGGTTATAGTCTGCCTATCAGGACAAACTGGCAGGTTATTAAGCTCATAAACGAAGCAATCGATGAGCATGGCATTTAAAACAATACTTGCCACAGATATATAAAAGCTGTTTGTAGGGCACTCACCAGTATTGGTTATGGAACACCACGGTGTCTGCTGGAACGTGATTCCCATCGTCATTTCTATTCCAACAATAGACAGCATGAGTCCTGTTTTTCAGTTGTAAAATTGAATGGCCATAACTAGCTTCCCTGAATGCAGAGTAGTCTGGCTGGGGGTCCAAAAACCTGCAACATGGTGGGTTAGCCCATCAGGCAAGCCTCGTAAGAGTTTGGTAAAGCAAAAAAAGGAGCAATGTACGCAGGAGAAGTCTATCTCCAATGCTAAGGTGGCCAGGGACTTGAAAGGTCAAACCATGACCTCAACCACCACAACCTTATCGCAAGTAGGCCAGATGGGTGTAAAAGTTCAGTAAACGGAATAGTACCAATAATAAGTTTGCAGCTATTCCTCTCACCTTGAAGCAAGTCCTTCCTGGTTGCCTCCATCACCAACAGTTATGTAAACAGGAGCAGATTTGTTTGGCACCGGATATCTATTTCCTGATGTTATGTTGTAGTTGACATTTGAAATGCGATACTGCAAGTAATTTATAAGGTATCAATGAGAAATCAACATTCAGATCTCTGATTCAACTCCGACGGAACAAATTCGCAAAATGCAGACCACACTAAGCATTTCTACCAAGCGAAAGAGTTCAAATGGAAGGACACTGTGCCAAAGGGAAGAACTTACTGATCTCTCATAAGCATGAACATGTCCCGCAAACACCAAGTCAACCTTGTACTTAACAAACCATTTCTCAAAAGCAGCCCTCATGCTCTCTCCCTCCATATAGTGTGCCTCATTGCTGTTGTACATGGGAGAATGCATGAGAACTATAAGCCAAGGTGTCTTCTCCCTGTCCACACGCTTGAGTTCATTCTTCAGCCACCACCACTGAGGAGTGTATTTTACTAATAAACATCAGAAGTTTAGAAGTTAGGACACATACTTGAATTGGAATACGACACAAAAAAAAACTAACAAATCAGTTAACTTGGTAAAGGCGACCCAGCTACTAAATCAAATATGCTTCTGAAATCTAGTAATACATATATATGATGTCCATTTAAAGGGATTATTGTAGGCATGTTCTCATTAAAGAAGCATCAACACCTGTTGCCACACAAAACTACAGGTTACAAGTGCTTATCACTTAACTGCAGTTTCAAACTTTCACTAAAACCAAAAGAAATCTTAGATACAGAAATCAAAAGGAACAAAGTGTAACAGACAAATGACTTTAAACTTCTTGCAGACAAAAAAAAAGTCCATATTGCAATATGCACGGCAGAAACAAAAGAAAGCAAGCTGGAAGAGCATGTTACCAAATGGAGAGTAGCTAGACAGCACAATGATATGAGCAGATGCACGCCTGACAGCATACCACATAGGAGAACTACTCTTTGATGCCAAATATGGAGTCATATATCTATGCAGATATGGCTTGAACGTAGAAGTTTCTCCCTGAAAATATCAAATAAGAATAGAGATAAGAGTTACTGAAAGAAAAGACAACAAGCATTGGTAAAATTTTCCTTTTCAAAGCAGGTTTAGAAAGTTATGTTCAAATGAAAGGTATTGCTCTGATCATGTGATAATGATATGCGAATAAATCATTGGCAAGGTATGAAACCGCATAGCTATATTGTAGCTAATACTGAAATTGTCACCTTAAACCTAACTAATAAGAACGCAATTGTAGTCTATATCATGACCTCTCTGCAGTGGCCTTTTAGTCGCACTTGCCATCGCTTGAAGATGCTTAAACAAGATACAATAACACAGAAAAGCTTCCAGAGGATGCACGGTAAATGTCAGGAATTTTGCTAACTTGTTAGCATTGTCTGGGGCTTTCACTAACAAAAAATTGCAAAACCATGAAGATAAATTACCAGATCAGGCCTGTATTCTATTTCATGGTTTCCAGAATTCCAAATCCATGGCTGGTATGCAGTACTGCGTTCAACAAGTCTACCCCAAGAATCCCAACGAATGCCATCATCATGTTCATATCTATCAGCGTATGACAAGTCCCCAACAAATAGAACAGTTTGTCCTCCAGTTTTCTCATAATGTTGAAGAGTTGACAGAGAATTAAATGTTTGCCCCAGATCACCTGGAACAACAGAGACAGGAAGAGCTGAGATCAAGCTGCTCAAAGCACTAAATCAATAAGGCAATATCATCCACCTAACATTTGTCCATGATAACTAGTTGATTTTCCATTTTCCCAGTATGCTTTATATGGAAGGACAGAATGCATTTCGGGAGTGGTTTCAGGATATAAACTCAGGTAAGGTTGTAATTATAACCATTAGCCATGCTCAATCATTACATAGTGTAAGCTGATTAAAATCAACATATACTTGCTGTGCTCAAATGCAGCTCTTTGTGTCTCATGCACCACTAGGGCAGGAGTTGTTAGAGTTCCAATGCAATTACATGACAATATGAGTGAACCAAAAGTAATAGTAATTAAATAAAAAAGACAAACCTATGATGCCAAATGTGTAAGATGCATCTGGGTCAATTGCTGGAGGCGTTTCAAACCAAAATTCTCGAGCTGAATCTCCATTACCAATCTTATAATAATACTTAGTGTTATACTGCAAAGTGCAAACAGTAAAATTATATCATATATTTTAAGTTTACATAGAAACTGACAGTACAAAGGGCTAAAGACAACTCTGCAGAAATGAGAAAATGTCTCAAATCATCTAAAAAAAATATAAATGTCTCAAATTACTTTCAATAGCTGCACATCATGTTTCAAAGAAAAAAATTCTGTGGCCAGACCAACATGTGCATAATAATTGAATGGAAGCTGCGCAAATAGCATTCTAGAAAGTAGCTGCACTAATAGATTTTTTTCAACAATGGAAGTCATCTCTATCAGAGAAGCGTTGTGTTTGAACTATCATATTTAGCAGGGAGAAGCGTGCAGCGCAAACATTTTGAATAAGAATATAACATAAAGCCTGAAGTATATGAGAAGAAAAATGAAACCTATTAGCATATTACCTCAAGGCCACTAACAAGGCAGTGGTGTATGTATCCAGATTTGTAGTCGTAAAATGTATAGTTTGTTGTTGTTCCTTCTGCTTTCTGGTCATATTGCTTCTCCTTGCCATAAAACACTTCACTTGGCCCAGGTTCTTCTTGAGTAACCCAAGATACTATAACTGCCTTTCCATCATAGTCACCTTGGGTGATATGAACCTGAAACAACATGATGTAAACAATAAACAGAGTATACATGATAGCACTGATAATGAGCTGGAGTCTAGTGACAAAATTATTTTACCTGCTGTGGAGCATTGTATCCCTTCGGAACTGCAAACCATTCACTTTCTAGAGGTATATCAGTAGATGGGAATGCTGTACGCACGTAAGAGCTTGTGCGACTAGAGGTGACACCACTAACCAGGCATGAAAGAGCATGTAGTGATAACACCAGCAAACCCCAGCACATCATTGATTCAGGAAAGTGTTGATGCCCTTCAGCCAAGAATACAAAATCAATTTCTAAGAATGCTTAAGAGATTAATGGGATTGCAAATCTATTTTTTCTAATCACTGACCACGCAACAGAAATATTTACTGATGAACTAGCAATGGCATATTGCTACTCAACAAAGGACTTGGTGAGAAGGATAGCAACTAAAATTATTGTATTGTCTAAGTGCAGAAGAACACATAGGTCACATTAGTTTTGTTGGAAATCACTCACTATCTCGCTAGGTGTTTATCACAAACACACTAGCATTTCTTCTCTGGTGGTACACACATAAGAACACAACAAGACACAAGTATTTTGGTTGACACAAGCCACACTAGTCCTCGTCGTTTTCTCACGTATATATAGCTAATACAAGGCTACACACCTGCCCATGATATCCTTCTAATTAATGCAGTAAATGCCTCATGATCTGCATATTATTCTCTTAAACTACAAGCTGAAATCTAGCTAGCACTGATAGGAATGAACCTAGACACTAGCTGAACCTGGACAACTCTCTAGTAACAAGATTAGTGCTAACACGTTTGATATTGCAATAATTAGTTTGGCATCACCATTGCGCTCGTAGATCCAATGCCAGCAGATGGGATAAAGAAAAATTAACCCTGCCTAATTACTTGCCAAACCTTCTTTCAAAACAATTATTTGTCAAACCATGGCAGAATTGCCCTTACATGCAAATACGATTGCTCTTCTACACATATTAAAAGTAAATGGCAAGTTTTTTTTACGGATACCAAGGAAAGAGGAATCTTTTGGAAAATCTGACAGAAAAGGACACATCCAATTTCAAGCTATTAATTTGGTGGACCCTACCCATGACTATAGATTGTAACCATTTGTGGTTACCAGGAACCTATTTATATCCTCTTGCAAAAAAGATAGATAAAATTTTGAATAATAGAAACTGTGAGAAGGAGAAGAATAAGAGAATTCCACGATGATTCTCATTCATGTCATGCCGTGTATACACACAAGGCAGGCTGGATTTCAGGAGGGCAGGATTACACGCCTAACCATTAGTGTACAGCTAAGGAGACAGCTAGGGGATCTACAGCAATAACGCTATGGTCAATGCTATTAAACCTATGGTTAATGCTAGGATCCTGCCACCTGCTATCCAGGGATGCTCGGCTGCTATTATCCTGAATAGCAGCAACCAAGATTAATATTCCAACAGAAACAGCAGTCGTAAGTAAACCCCTTGTACCACAGAGTAAGAGAATAAGATGACACAACCAAACTATGCCTTTGTTGGCACGTAGGGCTGTCTTTCAAGAAATAATAAGAACAAACAATAGAAGAAAGAACACATGTATGAACCAGTGCCAAGTGTATGAGTGAGGAAGGTCAAACGAAGACAAAGAAAGTCTTATCAACAGGTTCCTTAGCGCGCTCAACCTGACAACAGGCTACCTCTCTTTACTGTTTTTTTTCCCTTAATGAGCTAAAGGTGTGTAGAAACTAGAAAATATATCCTAACTCCTGGATTTATTTCAGCTCGGGATTTGTACTCCTCACATCATCTTCATATGAGTAGTAGGCTGTGAAGGAATTTTCTTAATATATCAGTGGGCCATGTAAGATAACCAATGCAAAAAATGTTTGGTTTTGTTTATACCTTCTGCATGAAGGGCACAAAGAGTTGCGAGATCGCACTGGATTCAGTTGAATCCCGACATTTTTTTAATAATTTGTTTGGAAATAAGCTGGAGCAAACCTTAATCGGGCCCAAAAAGTCGTGTGGTGCCAACTACTCTTGACTCTTGATCCTGATACTCAAGAAGCAAACGAACCTAGCCCAAACATGGATGGATGGATTTGGACTAACAGCGCACTACGCAGCACAGAAACGCACAATACAATGAATGAATATAGAGATAGAGACAAAGAGATTTGGATCTGGTTGAGAACTAAGACACAACTGTTAGAACAATGGAGGCCGTCCTAGGATTACCTGCCAACAAAGAGGAGACCAATGGGCGCCTCGGATGAATGAATGGATGGGTGGATCTCCGCCCCCTACGACAGAGAGCGACGGTGGCGGCAGCGCACTCCGGAGCGGTGGGAGGAGGTCTGGAGGAAGCTCCCGGCGGTTTCGTGCTCGGCGGCGCTGCCGCTGCGTTGGCAAATCACTTTGGCGACTGGCGAGCAAGCCAAGCCGTTACGGAACGGGAAAGAGCCCACGCCACAGGTGAGTCGCTGAGAAAGGCAGCCGTATCCGTCACGATTCCCCCTCGTAACTCGTGAGATTGGTTGGAGGGCCCTGTCACTGTGGGCCCGCCGTTCTCGCCCCCATACGCCAGCAAAGCACTCTTACAAGATTCCATGGTCTTACGGGCCGGATCTGACCTTCCCGATTCACTAGCCCAACAGGCCCCAATACATAGCCCATAGAGTCTGAGCCCAAAAGAAGAGCCCCTTATTCTCCGTGTCCTCGAAGCCCACGCCGAGAACAACCCAAACCGAACCGAAGCAAGCCGAAGGCCGCGACGAGCTCTCGTCTCTCACCTTCCGGCCTTCCGCGACCGCGACGACCACGGCGAAGATGGCCGCTTCCTTTCCCCGCCACGGCCGCCTCCTCGTCCTCCTCGTCGTCGCCGTCGTGTCGGCGTGCCTCGGCGCCGCAGCCGCGCATCAGGCCGGGTAGGTGCCCCGCTGCCTTTGCCTCCGCTCGGTTTCCTCCGTGATCCGATCGGCCGGATGCTTTGCTGACCGCTCTCTCTTGTTGCTGGCAATTCTAGATCTGGCGAGGGGTACACGATCTCCGGGCGTATCAAGATCGAGGGTAAGTGATCCAGCTCCTATCCAACTCTTCCGGATGCGTATTTGAGTTGTTGCTAGGTTTGTAGCGTTTAGGGATCGTATACCTGTAGCTCAGTGCCAAATTAGATGCGCCAGCTGTTACATTTAGGAGTCTGATCTGCTGGAATGTTTGTTCTTAGATCTCGATGTCGCTTGCTGTGGACTTCAAACAACTTGCTTGTCTAAACCGGACATTGAAACAGTTTGGATTACTTGGATTTATTGGCCATTGCTCCGATGGGAAATGATTTTGGGCAAGTTTTAGTAGCTAAGGTTATAGCTTATACAGACTTAAGTGTAGTCCTTAATTGTGGAAGAGTGTGCTATACTGCTATTCCTGCTATCTGTTGTTTGGAATAACTGAATTAACAGGTGTGTTCTGTCCAAAATAAGGAGTTGAGAGACGTGTAATCTGTTTTTGAAGTTGATTTTTGCTACTTTATTTCAGTAACTGAATGAACTGGAGATGAGAATTCACTTTTATTTTAGATTAATTGATGCTGTGCCAGCATGGCTTCTGAGAAATCGCATGAAATTAGAGTAGACATTTTGATATACTTCTCCACCACGCTGCCCTACTCCAAGCTAGTTTCTTTCTTTCGTGAATGTTTCGCCATGATGTCTGAACCAATATTTCTTGACCGAGCTTACTGGAAGTGATCATTAGCACATTTAACAGTGAATGTTAATGTAATGTTTCCTTTTCTAGCCAGTCATAGTTTTAGAATTATGGAATTTTCAGTGTTGGATTCATTATCTAGATTGTTACTGCTCCTTGAGGTGTTTGGAGCCTAAGTTTCAAGCTGAAAGCTTACCTCCCTGTTGTCAGTCTGGTACTTTGGTGTCTGATGTTATTTATTTGCTATGGCTATAGGTGCGAATCCGAAGGGCTTTGGTCTTCCAGCTAAAACATCAAACACAAAAGTGATACTTAATGGTGGTCAGCGGGTTACGTTTGCCAGGCCAGATGGCTACTTTGCATTGTATCCTACAAGACGTGAATACACAAGTTTCAGCTTTATCTTGAAATTCTGATGGACGCAAAATCACCTATCAATCTATCATACTGTGCTACCATACTAAAGTAAATTAATAGATTTTGTTTTAAGAAAAAAGATACAATACAATAGTAGTGTGCTAAGCAAAGAAACTGTAGCTCTCATCAAGTGCATGCCACTGGTTTCTTGTCTGCTCTTGTGTAAATCTTTCATTGTAGATATTCTTAGTGCAGTATTAGCTTAGTATACTATATTGCTCTATTGTTGCTCCTTGACCATATATACTTAAGCCACAATGTGCCAGCTGGAACTCATTTGATTGAAGTCTCCTCAATTGGTTACTTCTTTTCTCCTGTAAGTACATATTACTACCTCTTGTCATGAATGCTGGAGGGAGTACTTGAATTGGTAAGATGAGCAAAAATGGGCGTATAAATTTACTCCCTGTTCTGTTGCATGATAGGTTCGAGTAGACATCAGTGCCAGGAATCCTGGTTATATTCAAGCAGCACTGACTGAAACCAGAAGAGTTCTGAATGAGCTTGTGCTGGAACCTTTGAAAGAAGAGCAGTACTATGAGGTAGCTATTGCTTTCTTAAAAAAAAAGATCTGTTTCTTCACTTGTTGATTTAGTAAAGTATCTTACGAAAGCAACCTCCGTAATTGTTTTCCTTTTCAACCTTTTAAGGTGAGGGAGCCTTTCTCCGTTATGTCACTTTTGAAGAGCCCCATGGGGTTGATGGTCGGTTTTATGGTCCTAATGGTCTTCGTGATGCCCAAGATGATGGAGAACATAGGTAAGCTTTCAACCCTTTTGCATCCATGAATTGGATTACTTCAGTTGTTAGTATATTACACTATATGTACTAGCCACCAGCACATAGCAGCTTTGGAGTAGTAGTATGCTCTTATGTATTAAGCTTTGTGCACTGGATAAATTATTGGATCAAGTATATTAGTTGAAACTGTTACTCTTCTGTACCATTTGTTCATGCCTGTTAAACAGTTTATGTATCTTTAGTTCATCATCTGCTATCTATACAGTTTTACATTGTCTTGCCTGTTTCATTGTAATACTATAAACTGACAACACTGGCGTTTGCTGATCATATGTAGGCTTCATGATGTCCTTGCAGTTATGAATCATATGTGCCCTTTAGAGAGCTTGTTGGTTGATTCTCTGTAGATAGCCATTATCAATTATTGATTCCGGATTTTTTTAGTTTTCGATAATAGTGAAATTGCAGTTGTGCTTTAATTCAATAGCTTTCTTGCTGAGGCATCAGAAATGCTAATGTTGATTTCATTTATATATGGGTAACTGACTTTACTCTTTGTGGTTGAAGATCCTGAGGAAATGAAGCAAGCTCAAGAACAAATGAGGAACAACCCTGTATCATTCTCTAGCTTGCTATCCAGAGCGCAGGGCTAGAAGTAGAACATGGGGATACTGCAAAGATGAAAGGTCTAGTCTATAGTGTGATGAAAAGCAGTACTAAAGTGCTTGACACGTCGCTCAGAGTAATTTCCTGGGGGAGAAGGTGGAAACTCTTTCCCCAATTTTTAATGTATTTTAAGCTGTAATTTGTCTGCGATGTAGAACATTCTGAAACCTATAGCTGAATTAGTCATGGAGTACATCAACATATACCTGGCAGATTGAGATATTTTGTTGGATATGTTTTGCTTGAATCAGTTCATTCTTTGACGCCTTGCCTAGTCATCGACCACAGCTATAGACATACTTGTTTTGACTTGTGGTGTAGACGCGTAAGAGACCTCACTGGATGGGCAAAGGGATGCCCATTCTTCTGTTTTGGTCAAAGGGTTAGGTCTATGCTGTACTTATCGAGCCCATGTAAGAAATTGACCCATCGTGCCCTTTTAGTAAGATTTTGGCTTTAGCATGTATGGACTTGGCTACAAGGATGATAAATTATGATCTGTCAATGAAAGTAGACGAATTTTACCATTGTCCAAAAGTGTTGGGGTTAGTAGTTGACAAGAGTACGTCTCTTGTCCAGCATTATGCTAAATGCTAAACGGTAAACAGTTGGTCACATGTTGTTTAGCCATTATTCGGTCTAAACGGCTGATTAAACGGGTTAAACAGTCGATTAAATGGAAATGGCTTGCCACCGTTTAGCGTTTAAATGCTGTTTAAACGGCCTAAATGACAGTGCTCTCGTGTAAAGGCACGCATGGATCATCATTAGCAGGGGAAGACATCAAGCATATCCTAAATTCCTAATCTATAACAGTTTGAAAATTGGTTATGCACTAAAGCAACCTACAGTCATTGGTTACCACACTCATGTCTTCATTTGTTTTTTTAACTTTTGCATACCGTGTCTTGGCAATTGGCATTAGTGGGTGTCGATACTTCTACGAAGATTGCTAGAACATGTGTACATCTCTCCTAAAGGTAGAAAGGGAGATTGTCACCAACTACGTAGACTTGTGAGTCTCCTATCTGCTGAAAATGACCATGCAGTAGGTAACTCGGTTGTGTGAATTCAGACGTTCACGTCTCTCTTAGCACTTTATTTTATCGAAAACGTGTGTGATCATCCTTCCAGATCTTTCCTAGTGATGTAGCTGATGCTTAGTATATTTCTTCATCTAGCCTTTCTATGAGCAAGAGTTCGAGATGTACAATAAAGAACTTATGATGCTGACACAGGATCAATTGCTTCATGCATCCTTTGAACTTTCAACAAAATTGTTAAATGAATTTCAACTATGAATTAAAAAAAGGTGGTTGTGTCGACATATTCTACGGTAAACCTTGATATACACACACAAAAAAAATGATTCCTTAAAACACTTGATCTGACATCCTTGATCCCTGCAAAGTGAAACCTGATGGAAAGAAAGTGGAAAAAAAAGTGACTATCAGAAAAAAAGGAATCCTGCTTAATTTGATATTTGGGCAACATATGATCTACCAGACAGGGCCACAGAACATGCTCTGCTCTAGAGTACAATATCTATGTACTACCTCGCTACATCCGGTCACATTCACAAGTCCCAGCCATGGGAATTTGTGTCTCCAATGGCTCGAAAGAGATAAGACGCCAACGGAAGCTGGACAATGCCTGGACCAGGTTGCACCTTGGGAGCCTGACGGTGACGGGGACATGCTCCATCCACAGAATCACAAGCCTCTTCCTGTGCTGAAGAACACACCATGCTGCTTCTTGATTTGGGGGCTTTTGGATCGGATCATCTGCCTCCCTGGCATTTTTTTTCCCCTTCCCAATCTGACTGTTTTCCAAGGGCGAAAGCTCTCCAAATTTGCGCCTTCGTCTCTTGTTCGAGGTTTGGAATCAGAGGAGCCATGGTGCTTTGGGACCATGATCATGATGGCCTTGGTGGTCCGTGCTGCTAGCTAGCACAAGAAGGATGTCATCGTCGTCTTCGATGCGTCGCTTGCAAACCCAAGCTGCAATTTGGCATTTCTTTCCTCTCTTTTTTGGCGTGCCAGTTTTGCCTCTTTTTTTTTCTTCTTTTTGTTGGAATATATTCCTGACAAAAAGATAAAGAATAATGTAGGGAAAGAGAAGGCCACTAGCAGTAGTAAATGCTGTGATAGATAGGAATCGAAGGTGATAATTAATAGAGAAAGGGCTGTTTGAGCTGCACCAACAGTTACTTCAGGCCACTTGATGTACACTGACAGTGCACCGCATAAACCACCTACCGGGGTTTCTATCTTTGTGGCAACCACCAAGAACATGTCAGTTTTTTGCACTTCCTCTCTAGGTGCACAGACACAGAAGCTAGGGCACAGATAGATTGACTTCTCTTACAGTTACAGGGCACTTCCATTTCAGATCCAAGAATGCTAATCAGGATTGATGCAAAGGTGTCTAGTACTAATTGATTAGCCTGCCGTGTTGATTCTCCTATGTGTTAACCGTGAATTATTGCAAGTAGGTCCCGTTCCAAATCTGACCAAACTGATGTGCTGCAACTTTCCCCCTTTGTATCTTTATTTATTCTTCCTTGTAGAGAAGAAAGTGTCGGCACCACCCCGGTGCATGGCAATATGCTGCTCCCATGAATCTAGAGAGCATTGGCATAGCATCACTATCAAGTGCCTCACCTGCCATTAACATCAAGACAAAATACGATTAGTAAATTAATCAAATAAACAAACTTCAATTCTTTGATTGAGAGTGAAAAAGATCTAGACCAGCCTACCTTACATGCTGGTTGCGCGTGAGAGAGATCTGCCTACCGTCCACCCACGGCTATGTGGGTGTGACAGATCATCTGTAGACAAACGTGAGCCGGCCGGATGCTTCTCCATAACTGAATCCATCATGTAGTACCAGAGTTTACTTTGTGTTAAATCATGAGATGAAACATCAAACATTGTTACTGCTAAGTAGCACCTCACAAGCATATGCTCACGTGCAAGTGGGATCTTCTTGTTCTTGATCCCATTCCTTGACCCCCAACTACCCTTGCTATGAAGTCTTCCAAGATGTATTCATTGTGAAACCAGTCATGCAACCTTTTTGCCCAGTTACACTACAGAAAATATTTTAGGATTATGCACTACAGAAAATGTTCTTATTGATTGGATCCACGGATTGCTCCGAAGACGCCATCAGGTCCCATTCGGATCAGATCCGTTACAACTCAATGCCAACTGCCATGAGAATGCACTCACGCATGTTACATATCCACATCACAAAAAGGTTCTATTTTAAAACGGTTATTGCATAAAGAGTTCCAGACAATATTTCCTTTAGTTATTACATTATAAGGTTCTATTTATCGTTTTGGCTTTGGCCGGGAAATTAATCACTCTGCATATAGTGGAAATAAGTGGCATTTAGTATTTACATTATAAAGTTTTTCAGGAAAATGTTGGTTTGGGAAGATGAATTAGCATGGTAGATCCACTAACGTTTGCAGCAGGTTCTGTCGGAGGATAACACAAAACATGTGTTAGTTAAAAAAAAAAATCGGGACCTCTAGATCTAACAAGTGTTAGGAAAGCTGTTGCTATTTCAGTGATGCAGCTGATGTTTCCTCCAAACCAACCAACCAGCAGCAGCTTTTGCAAGATAGTATAATTAACTATTTAAGCAATCCTGCTGCTAGTCTGTCACTGCAATACCGAGCTGCTGATCTTTACTGAGCATAAGGCACATGCAGTAAACTAGCATTATTACTTTATTAGTATATTTGCCCGGGCATGAATTTTTTTCTTCTCTTGTCTGACATAGTCATTGCTGTTATCCAATTAGATCTCCAAATCCAGCTCAAGTCCACTTCCGTGGCTGCACAGCACCATGCTTTTCTGAGCTGTACTTATGTCAAATCGAAAATATAAACCATAATTTAACCAAAAAAATGATGCATTTTATAAGCTAAGCACCGACATTGATTTATTATTACCTATGTCAAGTCCAAATAATTTAGTACAACAACAACGATACAGGGTGACGTATCTTTCTGAAGAGCATTTGGTGGATGCATGCAAACGCAATCATAGACCAAGGTGGTTAGCAACTAGCAGGTTTTTTGTTTTGTTTTTTTTTTTTGCGAAAGCAACTAGCAGGTTTGCCCAGGCCCATGCAGGCACCTAGGTGGCGTTTGGTTCAAAAATCGTAACGTAAACGTAGATGATATCAGGTCACAGCGTGAATAATTACCGAGGAAATGATTACTCGTTTTGTTTGGCTCAAGCTGAACAGCGAGTGCCGCAAGCGCTGCGGAGGAAGCAGGCCAGCAGGGTGCTTGCCAGACTTACAGCGACAGGATTCAATTACGCGCATGCGTGAGCGGTATCGGTTAACGCCACATTTTGTATTGGCCTGGGACTGATTACAAGACAAACAAGTTTAACGGAATTAGCTTGCGCTGTGATCGGATACCGCCCGCAAATTGCTGAACGAAACGGCTCCTATAGATCGATCACACCCCCTGCTGAATAGTTTGCAAGTAAATGACACCACAATTATCATAATTTTCCCTCAAATAAGCAGAAGAGCTTCGCATCATTTAGAAGAAGAAAAAAAAGTTGTAAAAGATTGAAGACTTGAAGATATGTCCAAGAATCAATTTACCGAAGATTCTTCGTAGTGCCAATTATATATTATGTGCAACCTTTATTATCTTAATGTCGCTACCGCGAGTAACTTTTACGAAAGTGAACCTAATGAATATAATTATTGAGGAGTGGAGTGCCATATAGAACTCGCTCTGCCTGCCCACCTCGGATATCACGGATGCTTCGTCTTTCTCCTTCCTTTTTGCGTGTGGATGTTTTGATTAAGTGGTAAAGCATCATACATGATTCCCACAACATTTTTTATAGGTCCTACACTTCTTTTTACAAGCACTTCTACATAATCTTTATCAAAATCATATATCCGATGGTGCATCGGGAAGGAGTTCCTAACACTGTGGCTGTACTCGGACGTGTTGGCTGTGCAGCGCTGCAGCTGCAGCTGCAGCAACCAGCCTCCAAACACTGTATCAGCTGCAGTCCTTGCTGCAAGCGATTTGATTGTTGTGTGTGTCAGAGAAGATAATATGCCGTGAATATCTTAGCAGGTTGCGGTGCTGCCGAGCGGTAGCTGCAGCCAGTGGATGTAGCACAGCCGAGCTCTGTATTTCTACGTAGTCTTGTGCAAATATAGTGCATTTTTCTTTAAAAAACTGTAAAATTGAATCCGTATAAGCATGAACGCTAGTACAGTAGTAGCAGCTAACATTGATCTGTGTGTTTCTGGAAAGTCGAGTGGTTGAGGGCTTGAGGCTTTCCTTGCCCGGACGCAACGAAGCTGACGTGGAGCCGAGTCGTACGAGCCCAGGCCGCCTTCAGCCGGGATTTCCCAACTACTTCGCCGCCGCTGCCGTTCTACGCAGGGGTCCGCCGCACCCACCAGTACCAGGCCTCCACGTCGGATGGCCTTGGGCCTGCGCGTGGAGTAACCTATCCTGTGGGTAACCCGCGACCGAGGGGAGAGATAGGGTACGTGGCCGCACGCTACCCAATGAAACGGATTGCCATTTGCTGCCACGTCACTTACCTCCAGTGTTCCTACCTTTTCGTCTCCACCAAAAGCGGGAGTAGCTGAGCTGAGCAGAGCAGTGCTAGTGAACTTGCTCCAATTTTTCTTCTGTATTACCGTAAGGTTATTGTATTAGTATTTTAGCGATAAATTCAATTCACGACGAAAGTGTATTACCATAAGATTATTTATATTACTCTCCCTCCCAAATTACTATTTATTTTAGCTTTTCTAGATACATAGTTTTTGCTACGTACGTAAATATAATATATATCTAGGTGCATAGTAAAAGCTACGTATCTAGGAAACTCAAAACAAATAGTAATTTGGGATGGAGAGAGTATTATTTAAATGTTGGAGAACTATTCCAACAGTACATGGTCATGTATAGTTATGGAGGACCATCTAATTTTAAATTAAACAAAAAAATAGACACCAATTGGGATTTTGTACTAAACGTAATTGCGTTACAAGTAGTTCTATTGTATTTGTAACACAACTGAATTTGTACTCTTCAGAAAAGAAAAAACCCTTGTGTTAGTTGGTAAGCTGGGAGACGAGGATTGAATGAGCAGAGTCAAGTAGAGTTTGGCATTGACTAACAACATGAGTAAGTGATGAGTCATCGCCTTTTCGTTTAAGCAACTGTTCAAATATACTACTACCACCGCTGTCTTGCTTGCTGCACGTTTCAGGCCGGGGCATATATTAGTGGCAGTCAGATCATGCAGGAAACATAATTATATACCACGTCGTTAATTAAACGCAGTAAGGAATTGTATATCACACGTATGACGCACCACAGATCATCCATCCATATCCAAGTTTGCAAGTAAAAGATCAAACATAAAAATACGTATTACATTTCGCATTAATTTTCTCATCAAAGGCAATATAAGCGAATGGGTCTCTTACAACTCGAAATATTTTTGTGCTGGAAAAGGAAATTATATTTCTTTAAATGAAAAAATGCTGTAGGGTTTATCCTGGATTCCCGGTGGATGGATAAAGATGAGCAGAATTCAAGAGAGTCTGATCCACATGCAAACCTTTATCACTGCGGCAACTGTTGGAACGAACTCCAATAGTACTGGGCTGGTAAAAAAAAATACACGATCAGTCCAAGAGATGCAGTAGGGTTTATAAAAGAAATGCTCTAAGTTTATTCTACTTCAAAACACTCTATTCAGTTATACGCTACAATTCTCTACAAGACGTACAATTTACTCTGGATGGTAATGCACTAGCACGACTCCCTTTCAACGCGGTTAGTCCTAAACACGATCAGTCCCAAATGGTAAAAAACATGGCAATTAACAAAAATTTTTACTCGTGGTCATACATCATGGGAACACATTTACACTAAAAAATAAATTAAAAAAACAGAGTCAAGATACGCACGGAATTTACCAGAGCACGGTAACAAACAGGAATCCAAACTCCCGAAAATTACCGAAATACCCTCATCCTCATCGCCTACACTCCCTCGTCCTCCAGTGGCCTCGCCTCCCTATAAAGCGGCGGCGACTCGCACCACCCGTCTCCTCCTCTCCCTCCTCCCTCCCTCCCCCGTGCGCTCGAACGAATTCCGCACGGAATTCTCCGCGTAGAGGAACCCTAGCGCGCCCCGGATCTCGCCGCGGGGGGTGCAATGGCCTCGCCAGCGTTCCTGCCCGAGCTGGCCACGCAGGTAATAGTGCCCGTCGCGGCCGTGGTTGGCATCGCGTTCGCGGTGCTGCAGTGGGTGCTGGTATCCAAGGTGAAGCTCTCCCCCGAGCCCCGGCGCGGGGACGGCTCCTCCGGGAAGAGCGGCGCCGGCGCCAGCGAGTACCTCATCGAGGAGGAGGAGGGGCTCAACGAGCACAACGTCGTCGTCAAGTGCGCCGAGATCCAGAACGCCATCTCCGAAGGTGAGGCAGAGCGCCCGTGGCCGTGCTCGTGTTTTTTGAATTTTGTGGATCTGAGGGCGCTTAATCATAGATGTTACGCTTAGTAGCTGATATTCGGAATTAGGTGGTAATTTTGCTGTTCTGGTTATTTTGTTTGCTTGCGGGGTGAACCTGAAAAATTGCTTTTCATATGAGGCATCTGAAGCGGATCGGTTTGCTGCAGTACAGAGTCCCTATTTAGGCATAGGAATAGAATTTTACTCGTTAAGGCAATTCACTCTAAAACTATGCTTTGGATCATCTGGTGTTGCGTGTTTAGCGTTTGTTAGTTTGTCGCATCGTCCTCGGTATTTTTTTTCTGCTATGTCTCCTGCGTTCATGGTAGCCGTGTGCCTGTGACCTGGGTTACAGATATTTACTGTTATATTACTCCTAGTTGCAAGCTGGATCTAACAATAAACTACTGATGTTCCCGCTTTACCCAACACGTGTTATAATAATCCTTGGTCCAGTGTGTCCTAACTGCAGTAAATAGTTTTTTTGCTTGCCCCACTAGATTTTGTTTTGTGAGATATTTGTGGTGGGGCGGAAGGTGTTCATATAGAAGTGGTAGTGCTCTGTTCTTAAGAGGTCCCAGTAAAATCTCTGCGGTGACCATGCTGTGGGGATAGGATAAGTTACTGCAGGTGGCAGATGCGTTGTTGCTGCACCTGTGGTCCTTGCTGCCTGATGTAGGATAAGAAGATACGAACTTTCCGTGCGTCCACATTATTGTAGTAGGTAGGAATTAGTTTTGTTTTCAACCGCATCCACCTTGCTTGGAACTTGGAAGGAATCCTAGAAACGATGCACATGGACCAGAGATCTTGTGGTCCACTAAACAGTGTTTCATGTAAGGTAATTATTGGAGCACAGTTCATGTCTGAAGGTACATGCTAATTCAGTTTGTCCTGTGCTGATGCTGCATTGTTGGCTGGTTCATGTTAGCAGTGATATTGGCTGGCTTCTGTCCATGTCTTCAGTCAGGATTTCTTTCTAATAGGATTAGGATGAGGAGGCTCTGGTTCTGCTTTCTTTGTGGCACCACATGAAAGCAGCATAGAAGGCACAGAAAGATTTTTTTTATGACTCTTAGTATGTGGACCCTATTAGTTACTTCAGCGTAATTACTTCTTTCTTTGCTTCCCCTTGTGAAATAGGAATTAAGCTTTGTTGGTTTTGTTGGATTTTGAGAAGATAAGGATTGCAGTCCATCATTTATTGTTTCACTTAGCTATTATTTCTTTGTCTGTTTTGATGCTTACAGCTTCTACAAGAAAATAGGATAATTGCTGCCATTTTTTTTTGTAAATATCTACTGCTATGTTGCTTAATCTTCAGTATTTTGATATTTGTGTCATCATTTTTCTTATTGTTAGGCCTTCTCTTGTAACGGCTATTCTCTAATTATGTTGTATAATTGTATACACACTTGTGTTTCTAAATATCCTTGCTTTGTTTTAACAGGAGCAACTTCTTTCCTTTTCACTGAATACAAGTATGTTGGACTATTCATGGGCATTTTTGCTGTCCTGATCTTCCTCTTCCTTGGCTCTGTTGAGGGGTTCAGCACCAAGAGTCAACCTTGCCACTACAGCAAGGGCAAGATGTGCAAGCCTGCCCTTGCTAATGCTCTCTTCAGCACCATCGCCTTTGTGCTTGGTGCAGTCACCTCACTTGTTTCTGGGTTTCTTGGAATGAAGATTGCAACATATGCAAATGCCAGAACAACTCTTGAGGCAAGGAAGGGTGTCGGAAAGGCATTCATTACTGCCTTCCGCTCTGGGGCTGTGATGGGCTTCCTGCTTGCTGCTAGTGGCCTTTTTGTCCTTTATATTGCAATCAACTTGTTTGGAATTTATTATGGTGATGACTGGGAGGGCCTTTATGAGGCTATCACTGGTTATGGTCTCGGTGGTTCTTCTATGGCTCTTTTTGGCCGTGTTGGTGGTGGAATATACACCAAAGCTGCTGATGTTGGTGCAGATCTTGTTGGGAAAGTTGAAAGGAATATCCCTGAAGACGATCCGAGAAACCCAGCAGTAAGTCTTTTCTTAAGAGTCACATCTTAAAAAATGTTTTAATGAAATCCTTTGTGTTGAAGTTTTGTAGTGACTCTATTGACCGTGGTAATGTCATTTTGATGTATATTTGTATTGAAATAGTACAATGAGCACTTCCTTCTGCTTCTTGCAGGTCATTGCGGACAATGTTGGTGACAACGTTGGAGATATTGCTGGAATGGGATCAGACCTCTTTGGCTCCTATGCTGAGTCTTCATGCGCTGCTCTTGTCGTTGCCTCGATCTCTTCTTTTGGGATCAATCATGAATTCACTCCTATGTTGTACCCACTCCTCGTTAGCTCTGTGGGTATCATAGCTTGCTTGATAACCACTCTTTTTGCAACTGATTTCTTCGAGATCAAGGCTGTAGATGAAATAGAGCCGGCTCTCAAGAAGCAACTTATAATTTCCACTGCTGTGATGACTGTTGGCATTGCACTTGTCAGTTGGTTAGGGCTCCCATATACATTCACAATCTTCAACTTTGGTGTGCAGAAGACGGTGTATAACTGGTACTGCCATTTCTTAAATGGATTTTCCATATTTTGATCAAAATCTTTTAGTACATGATCTCACTTTGATCTTAATTTGGTAGGCAATTATTCCTATGCGTGGCAGTTGGTCTGTGGGCTGGACTAGTTATTGGATTTGTTACGGAGTATTACACGAGCAATGCATACAGGTGCCAACAGTTTTGATCATATTTAGTAGTGGATGTAATTTGCAGAATTTTTTCAAGCATCTGACAACTTGAATATCCTTTTTGCAGTCCTGTGCAGGATGTTGCTGACTCCTGCAGAACTGGAGCTGCTACTAATGTCATCTTTGGCCTTGCTCTGGGATACAAATCAGTCATTATCCCTATTTTTGCTATTGCTTTCAGTATTTTCCTCAGCTTCAGCCTTGCTGCAATGTACGGTGTTGCTGTGGCTGCTCTTGGAATGCTCAGCACAATCGCTACTGGCCTTGCCATTGATGCCTATGGTCCTATCAGTGATAATGCTGGAGGAATTGCTGAAATGGCTGGCATGAGCCACAGAATCCGTGAGAGAACAGATGCTCTCGATGCTGCTGGAAACACTACTGCTGCCATTGGGAAGGTAAATGCCAATCCCACTGTTAGTTGAAATGTGCTTCTTCAAAGATGGGCCGACTTTGAACAAATGTACAATTTTAAGTACTAAATTCTCATTCTCATGATTTTGTGCATGTAGGGTTTTGCCATTGGTTCAGCTGCCTTGGTGTCTCTTGCCCTCTTTGGTGCTTTTGTCAGCCGTGCTGAGATCTCAACTGTTGATGTTTTGTCGCCTAAAGTTTTCATTGGACTGATTGTCGGTGCCATGCTTCCATACTGGTTCTCAGCAATGACCATGAAGAGTGTTGGCAGTGCAGCACTCAAGATGGTTGAGGAAGTCCGCAGGCAGTTCAACACCATCCCTGGGCTCATGGAGGGCACCACCAAGCCTGACTATGCGACATGTGTCAAGATCTCCACTGATGCGTCTATCAAGGAGATGATCCCCCCAGGCGCACTTGTCATGCTCACCCCGCTTATTGTTGGGATCTTGTTTGGTGTTGAGACCCTCTCTGGTGTTCTTGCTGGTGCTCTTGTTTCTGGTGTCCAGGTTGGTACTCTTTCCGTGGTTGCTTTCATTGTTATAATCTCTTGCGATGTCGGCATGTTTCATTCATAACTAATTATCTATATTCTCATTCAGATTGCAATCTCTGCATCCAACACTGGAGGTGCCTGGGACAACGCAAAGAAATACATCGAGGTAGAAACAATAGCACCTACCAATCAGCAGGTTTCTTCCTATCCATATTTGTCAAACTTGACTAACTTCGGTTCTCTCCATGGTTTTACAGGCTGGTGCATCTGAGCACGCAAGAACTCTGGGCCCCAAAGGCTCCGATCCACACAAAGCTGCTGTCATTGGTGACACCATCGGTGATCCGCTCAAGGACACCTCAGGCCCATCACTGAATATCCTCATCAAGCTCATGGCCGTCGAGTCCCTGGTCTTTGCCCCCTTCTTCGCCACCCATGGAGGCATCCTCTTCAAATGGCTTTAGAGGAAGAAGATCGATGGACCGGTTACTTTAATTTTGCCGGGGAGAGCACTAGATTTATCTATGCCATAGAGAGAAGTTTCAGTTCCCCATACAGTGCCTTTCTTCCCTTTTCTGTGTTGCAATCAAGTTGAACTTATCACTATCAGCCATGGTGTCACCTAAGTTTTTGGGTCTAGTTGCAGTAGCCGTGTGGAGCAAATCTCTGGCCATTCTACAGGTTTGGAGTTTGGCATTTGGTGTATTGGGAAGTTTGTATTGACTGTAGATATTTCGATGATGATGATGAAGGAACGCACAATTCGGATTCTTGTCTTTGTGAAACACTAGAGTTTTTGTTGTATATGCGGATGATTGGATGCCCGTTTCCTGTGTCCTGCCTCTTTTTTCTGTCAGAGGCCAGTTGGCAATAAGATGCTCGATGTCAGGAGCCATCACAAACAGGGGCGGACCAGAACGGGGCTGCGGCTGAATTGCTCGTTTGTGCCCAAAACACAGTGTAACCTTGCCTCCTTGACCTCCTTTTCTCTAATTAAGATCATACATTTTTTAGTCTAAACACCACAGATGCTAAAGGACTATATGGGCAGGGTCCTAGATCCGCCCATTCACAAAAGGAAAAAGAAGAAAAAAAACAATGGCTGTAAATTTAAAAGGTCCTCCTAATTTATAACTTATCGAACGAGGCATGATCACCAAAATGCCAATCATCCTGTCACATTTTTATTCTCTCACAAAAGCAAAATTGGTGATAGTCCTAATCTTGACAAGTCGCGGGGACACCACTGTCGTTTCAAGGACTTTGACGGATAGCTGATGACAGTCATATGGTCATATATTGGAGCCAATTTCAAAAGCAATGGAATTGGGCCTCATTCCATGTGAAATGATGGATTGACGAATTATCAATTTGGCAAGTAAGAAATTGTGGTACTCCTCGGGTTCATAGGCACATAGTGACAAATGGCTGGCGGGTCTAGAAAAGTTTTCCTTGGGTGCGTATAGTACAATTAGCTATACAATTAGGTTGATAATAAATCATGACTCTCGTGCTTCCTTCACAATCCAACTCAGCGCTACCTATATTGAGCTCAAAATCATATAGTATTTCAACCTGGTTCTCAGTGAGCTTGATCCTTAAATTTATTAGTTAAATTAGAGGGCTCTTTCCAACACAATTAGACCAACTAGTCCATCAACCTGTGCTCCCGCACGAGCTAATGTTTTTATAAGCTATTGGATTTGAAAATTATTTAGAAATAAAACTCTTAGCTAATAATCAAAATTGTTTACCTACTAATCTTATTTTTCCAATACTTCAACATAATACTTATATAGATATGTATCTATCTTTGTCCAGTTGTGATTGATTTTTAATTAATAATTATTCTATGCACTTTTTCATTCATATTCATACTTTTTCCATTTTGTATCGCACCTCCAATCCTCTATACATTATGTTTAGCATACAAATCAATATTTTTCATCGATTCCGCATATACACATACATGGTCTAATGGTGGCACTCATCATGTGTATATACTTTAATGTAGTATTTTTATATTAACAATGACATAAATAGGTAATTTAGAATCATATATTAGTTTACTTTTTGACATTTCTATATGATGCACATGAAGATAATTAAATTAAAATTTAGGTATTTACTTTAGGTTATTTTTAATAACAACATACGTGGGTAACATAGATAAAATTTTAGAATGACATTTTAAGTTATGCTTTATAATGATTTGCATTAGTAAATTGGATGAAGATTACGGGGTTACTTTAGATTATGTTTTATAATAGCTGAGCTCGGTAATTTAGATATAGGTTTAGAGCTCATTTTTGAATATTTCCACAATGACAGTGGTGGATAACTTTTTAGAAAATATAATAAATCAATTGCTACGATTATTAGAGTTTACAGGATTGGTGTTAGATGTTTTTAATTTTTATGAGAATCTCTCTTTTTTCTTGCTTGTCTCATGGGAACTAATGCGGAGTCTCTAATTGAAAAAAATGAGATTACATTGGTACAAAACTATTACCATAAGCTACCTCTCGTTTGTTAAATATTCGAACAGAATACTTATGTAGATATTATACTTAATATCTTCATCCAATTGTGATAGATTTCAATTAGTAATTACTCTATAATATTTTCATCCACATTTATAATCTTTAACTTTTCACTTTGGACCGCATGTATGGGCTTGAATTTTGTTTAATGAACCCTAAGTTTGAGTGCTCATAAATTTAATAGAACTATCCATAATGCTAAATATAATTTTAGCATACAAATGTACATTTCCATAACTTTATATCCTTATAAATGGTGACACACATCACACATCATGCGTATAGGCCTTAATTATTATATCGTATACCAATAGTGTAAGATATAGACGATTTAGAATCATATATTGTTGTATATTTTTAATTAAGGTTATTTGATTCAAACGTAGGGTTACCTCAAGTTATTTTTAATAATAGCATGTGTGGGTAATATAGATGCAAATTTAAGGGGTTACTTTAAAAAATTTTAAAGTAATAGTGGTAGGAAATTCAGTTGCAAATTAGGGAGTTATTTTAAATATTGTTTATAATGGTATAAGTGGGTAATTTTGATGAAGGTTAGGGGGTTACTTTAGTTTATTTTATATAATGGCAGAGGTGGGTAATTTATATATAGATTTAGGGGGTTACTTTAGGCTATTTTCATAATGGCACAGATGGGTAATTTTTTAGAAAATATAATAGATCCAATGGTTATGATGATTTGAATCTGTCGATTGATGGTTGGATATTTTGATTTTTTGTGAGAATTTTTAGGATTTCTCTCTTTTTCTAGAGTATCCACCTAGGAATCCTAGGTGGCTTCATCTGGAGACTTCAAAAGGAGTCTCCAATTAGTAATAGTAAGATGTGACGAGCATTACAAAGCTCATCGTTCGTGTTCACCGAATCCAACTACGGTACCCCCAAGGCCCCAATGCAATGCCTGCACAGAAACATGCCGAGGAAGAGGAGTAGACGATCTCCTAGGTGGCTCCGCCTCTTGCAGCTGCAGGCATAGTTGCTGGACACAACACACCACCCTCACGGTAAAAGCTGAGAACTAATCACCTTTCTTTCCTTCCACTTCGCATCCGAATTGGGGTTTCCATCTCGAGTCAGTTTAATTGAAACAGAGTACGATCTAAAGCGCACCTCGGGTGCTATTATTTGTCTCAATTCTGACTGAAATAATTGCCCTTTTCCTCCTTGCTTGTAAATATTTCCTGCCTGTCCTTGATACAGAGTTTGCTGCAAGGGTTGTGATTTTCAGGTCAAAAGCAGAGAGAGACTGACAATTTCTCGCTGTGTCTTCTCCAGTTTTTCTCTTGGACTGTTCCTCACCCGGCCTGATGTCAAGCACTCATCACACTGTGTGATTGGCGTCCCCTTCAGCCACATGGTGGGGGTAGGGGAGTTTCTCGCCTCGGCCGCATTGAAGCAGGTCGGCGGCATGCTAGGTAGTGCCATCTGGGAGGCGATCGCCTCGCAGCTGAAGCTAGGTGATGAGCTCAAAGGCCTCAAGGATACTGTGGATGCCATCCAAAATAGCATGGTTAGGGTGGAGAAGCGGTTGATGAAAGATGGTGACGTCTGCGTCTGGATGAGGGAGCTAAAGGCAGCAGCCTATGACATGGAGGACATTATTATGGAATTTGAAGGAGATATCCTGAGTAATAAAGATGGCTCTCAGAATAACAAATCTACAACGGTAGGTCTCGAGTGTGTTTGACGTCGATATGTCCATTTCCATTTCTCGTCCTTTTTCTTATTCACGACATGGATTTGCAGATCTCCATTCCTCTGAAGTTGCGGCTAAACATGTCTAGCAAGTTGAAGGCCATGAAACAAAGATTGGACAACATAGAAAAGCTGAGGCGGTTCGACTTGATGGTGGACACAAGCTCTGACGACCAGGACGTGATCCAGACTCGGGCTACAGGCCCTTGCCTTGTAGAAGGTATACTTGGGAGGGACAAGGACAAGGTAGAGTTGATGAAGTTGCTGCAAGAAGATTGCAAGCACACCATCATCCCTATATATGGCTTTGGTGGTCTGGGTAAAACCACTCTCGCCCAAATGGTTTTCGACGACAATACAACTAAGAGAGATTTTGATATCCAGATTTGGGTTTATGTCTCCACAAGTTTTAGCGATGAAAAGATTGGTCGATCAATTATCTCCCAAGTAGATGGACAGAGTAACCAGTATGACTTGTCCTCCGTGCAGATGCGCGTGGAGATGATCCTCCGTGGAAAGAAGTATCTTATTGTTTTAGATGACTTATGGGAAGAAAACACAGGACAATTGCAAAAGATAAAAGCGATGTTGAAAGGTGGCGCACCAGGCAGAAAGATAATTGTGACCACTCGAAGTGAACAGGTTGCTAAGCGGATGAATCGAGAGTTGCCATTCAAATTGGGTGCCTTGCCGTACGATGACTGCTGGAAGCTGTTCAAAGCTAAGGCATTTCCAAATGGAATTAAAGAATCTGAAATGGCAAAGGTACATATGGGGGAGAAAATAGTAAAGAAATGCGATGGAGTGCCTTTGGCAGTCAAATCTCTTGGGGATCGTCTGCTAGATATGCCGATGCACAAGTGGGAAGAAACGCTGAAGAGTGACCTGTGGGAACAGGAACGCGATCCAACGACTGGAACAACATCTACGGCAATATTACCATCCTTGAAGATTAGTTACTACCACATGCCATATTATCTGAGACCTTGCTTTGTATACTTTTCTGCCTTCCCAAAAGGCTTCGTCATAGAGAAGAGAGAACTGATTCACAAGTGGATTGCTCTGAGATTTGTTCTGACCACACATCGTGCTGAGGAATACCTACAAGAACTTTGTCAGATGTCATTCCTGGAGGCTACAAGTGCCTCTATCTCGGTGAGTTATATTATATACACAGGCTTGGTACAGTTAACTCTTTTCCTTCTATCGAGTTGTGCTGTCATTTCTCGCATGATTTATTAGTATTTTAATCTTAATTCAGAATATGGTGTTCATCTACTACTAATTCAATATAATGTTTGGTTTGAAGAATGAGATAGTCATAAATCCTTTGATTCTAGTTTTGAATAATCCACTTCATTTCGCACAAGCATATCGATCGCGGTGTAAAATTCATGGAGTGATCCTACGAGGAATCATTCGAACATGGTTGGCTTGGTTCCTCAATTCTAACACCTTATAAATATTTGAGTCAACGTTATTTGAAAGATAAATATAGTGACACGAACATTATTTCTAAAGTTGCCAGTTTTATGCTTACTGAAATCAACCAAGCAAATAAACATGACAAGTAAACTCCCTGGGTTGCAAATTACTAGTAACATAGCCTAAGTTTTGTTTTAAGTCGAGTTTTCTCTGCATAAGGTCATGGAATCTGTGCAAAAAGGGCTGAGTTGTATTGTTGGCTTAAGCTCTGCAACATTGCCAAGACAGTGAGTTAAGTTACCAAGTGAATAGTAATTGCAATAATTAAAACAAACCCGGCATTCTTTAGGAGCAGAAGGTTACTGCATAGGAAAAGGTACTCACTTTTTTACAACAGTCGATACATATATACAAAAATGATCATTATTGACCCACCATTGGTTACAAGATTTAGCTTTTATGAGTCACTACTTAATAGCCTAGATCATGCATCTCTATCCAGTAAAATTCTGAAGCTGAAAGGTGGATGCATATTATGCGTTTCATTTTGACCAAAAGATATCAATTAAATGGTATATCAATTCTATAAATTGGATATAGCAATAAATAAATCGGCAGTGTTCTTTTATTTCAGATAGAAGAAACGTCAACTTTGTTGTCTTGACACAATTGCTACTGGAGAGAAAATAATGTTCATTCGTTGCAATTTTAAACCCTTTGCACTCCCTTTGACTGGTCTAGCATCTCCATGCGGGACGTTGGGGTGGTGGGGAAGCCTGCCAGCTTGCTTCAGAGAATGCAACTATGGCTGCAGCGGGAGGGCACTCCACTGCTGTGGATGCATTCGGTTGCTACGCCTCATCTTTGCATGGTGGGAGTGGCGTGGGGCGTGCTGCACAGACCAACGTGGCCCAGTCCAAATCAGTTCAGGCAGCCGGCCAGGGATATCTAAGGCAGTGTTAGGGAGGGGCAGGGCAGTCTGTCACATGTTACCCGTCTCGTGTGGCAATGCCAGATCAGCGAAAGAGCGTGTAAAGGGTTCAAAATGGCAACTAGCAAACAATGTTCTCTCCCGTGGCAGTTATGCAAAGACAACCAAGTCGATGGTAAAATGATCTTTCTCAATCAATTTAATCCCCAAAAGTTTCTATTGATTCACTCAACCACCCTTTTACCTGAAATTGACTCACTTATTTTCACCTTTTTTTCTGCTCCATTCCTGGTTTTGAAAAAAAAAACTGTTACGTCAATTCCATTGTGCACAACTCGTGTATAATTTTCTTTAAAATCTTGAAATATCACAATTTGTGCTGAAGGTGATATTATACAATCATGTAGTTTTTACTCAATCTCGTTTCTAAATGTGAAATTGACATGCTCTTTTATATATATTTTTTTCTTTTGACCTACCGCTGAGTCCTTGAAAAAAATATCTAGTGCACTACTAATCGACCTGCAAATTTGCTTTTCAGATTTCTGCAAGATACTCCAAGCTTAATAACCCTCATAATGTATTATTCAAAATGCACGATTTAGTTCATGAACTTGCTAGGTCAGTTGCTATTGAGGAAGTTGCCATCTGTGATGGCGAAAAAGGAAGCTTCGGTCCTAAAAAGGACAACTATCGATACACGTTGTTGTTGAATTTCAAAGGTCAGTACCCAAAATGCAAAGATATGCCTTTCAAAGCAAGGGCTGCTCATTTTAGTGGCTGCACAGGATGTCAGCCTTCGAAGGGTGCCTTTTCAAAAACTAAATGGCTGCGTGTATTGGACTTCCCACGCATGCAAACTGTCGAGCTACCCAGTTCTATGGAAAACTTGCACCACCTGCAGTTTTTAAATCTTTCAGAAAATACCAGCCTCAAAAAGCTCCATAGCTCCTTTTCTAAAAAAGTAAGGCTCCATAGTTCCACTTCCATTTGTGACTTTCAGAAGCTACACTATTTGGATCTACATGGCTGCTCGAATCTTAGTGAGCTTCCAGGTCCCATTCACAGACTCCAAGTCCTGGAACATCTTGATCTATCAGGATGTACCAGCCTACAAAAGCTACCTTCACAATTTGGGGAGCTGCAAAAGCTTTCGTTCTTGAACTTATCATGTTGTTCAAAGCTTGAGATGCTTCCAGACTCTTTCAGTCTACTGAAAAATTTGGAACATCTGAATCTGTCCTCCTGCTGCCAGCTTAAGCAACTGCGTACCCTGTCATTCAAGAGAATGAAGGGACTTCTTTATCTTAATATGTCTGGTTGTACTTGCCTTGAGACACTTCCTGAATTTTGTGTGGGCAACGATGGCTGCATGAACCTGGAGATTTTGGATTTATCTGATTGTGCGGCGCTTTTTGATCTTTCTGAATCTTGTGACAGACTAAAGAAACTCCGATTTCTGAATTTATCTGGCTGTCCTTGCATTCCGAAAATTATCTACTTTCTTGGTAAATTTGTAAATTTGGAGTACCTAAACCTATCAGCATTATCAGGATTTGATGTAAGAAAAGATTCTGAAGCTCCAAGTTCCTCTACACAGCATTCCTCTGATTATTCTGGTGAGGAGTTGAGCCTGAAAATGCTGCATGACACATTGAAAAACATGCATCGTCTTGAGTACCTTTCAGTTGGAGGGATGTCACTGTTCTCAAAGGAAGGCATCTCCAGTGACCTACTAACCCTACCGGATTTTGTGGTCTCAGAAAGTGGCAGCAGTGGTGATTGCAGCAACATTATCCTTCTACAGAATATCCTTGATTCTACAAACAGTGAACTAAATATCAAATGCCTTGAGGTTGTGAAGTCTGCAGAGGAAGCAAAGGGGGTGCAACTGGGAAGGAGACATCGGCTTGCTTCTTTGAGTTTGGAGTGGTCCTTATTAGAATGGTCAGAGGAACCCAAAGTGACGACAATGGATGTGCTAGAAAATTTGAAGCCTCATCCAGCTTTAAAGCATCTCACTATAAAGGGCTATAATTACAGTATGTTTCCTAGTTGGATGAGGGAGATATGTTCTACACTCCCAAATCTGGTGAAACTGGTATTGTCTGATCTCGTAGAGTGTGACCAGCTTCCAACTCTAGGAAATCTATCAAACTTAGAGGAGCTTGAAATTCGTAATATGCCTAAATTTATGGAAGCATGTTTAGCACCATGCAGAAACCTAAAGCGACTGTCGCTTGTTGAACTAGCATCCGGATGCACCTTGCGGTTTTGCCAAGATGGTTCGGCTTTGAGAACAAATAGAATCTGCGAAGAGATACATGACATGGAATTAGATCCTTCAGAAGAATTCAAGAGGCTTGAAATGTTCAGGATGCAGTCTGGTGATCCTTCCCGAGGAAAAGGAAAAGCAAAGTTTACAGTAATGAGAAGGACATTACTGGGAGTGACTAAAAAGAGAACACTGATAACACACGTTCCTGTATCTTCTTCCGCACTACGTCCAGCCAAAGAAGAATTCCCTCCGCTTTGCTATCTGAAGATAGAACACTGCAATTATCTGAAACTAGAACCAAGAATCCCCAACAGCAAGGAGTTCTTCATCAACGAGTCGTCAATAATCCCCACATTGACACGTATTAATCGTGGTGATTCAATCCCCACGTTGACACGTATTAATAGTGGTGATTTAGTCATTGAACAAACCATCCAAAAACTCAAGATATCGAACTGTAAGAGGTTTGATTTTTGGAGACTGCCTGGCATTCGATCAGTACATGAGCTTGAAATTGATTGCCTCGAGAAGTTTCACCGTTTTAATGCATTGAGGTGCATGGCTCGTTTGGCGAAGCTAACTTTGTCATCTCCTGAGAATTTCTTGCACACAGACAAAGCTGAAATCCTAAAGGCTATTCCTCACATTCAATGCATCAAGATAAATGAGGTAATTTCTCTTGGCTGTGCTTCGTTACTCCTCTTTTACAATGGACATTTTCTAATTCTTATCTAGAACAGAATGGATGCATAAATATTTTCGTTGCATTTGGTAATAGTCTAACTCTGTCTCTTCCTTCACAGGGAATATATTTTGCAGTACAAGAAAGTGATTTTCTCCTCCTCCGTCAAAATACAGACTTTGGAATCACAGACCTATTTATTTCAAATCTTGAGAAGGTGAATAACGCTGATGAAGTTGGCCTTGGAGAGTTGGCTACATATGACCAGCTGCGCACGCTGAGATTGGTATGGTCCCATGACGCAAACTCTTATTCCAGCAATGGTTTATCTGGATCAGACGATAGGCCTAACAATGTATATCTTAATCTGAGCAAAAAATTCTCCAGAGCTGATGATTCTTCAGTTCTCCAAAGACTCCATCCTCATCCTAACCTATCAACACTTCAAATAGAAGGTTATCGAGATGCCACATTTTGTGGCTGGATGAGCGATCCAAATCTCTATCTTCCAAATCTTGTGAAGATAGAGCTGATGGGCATGCCAAGGTGCGCACGCCTCCCTTCACTAGGACAGTTAGCAAACCTTGAAGAACTGCACATTTCAGATATGCCTAATATTCGAGAAGTGGATACTAGTTTTTATGGAGGCAGGGACCCATTCAGGAAATTAAGGGAACTTTGTATTAATAAGATGGAGAATTTGGAGGTGTTGTCCACGAACTTGGAGCTATCTGCTGGAGAGATGTCTTGGGATGATGATGAACAGAAGGTGCAAGGAGATGAAATATTTCCACGCCTTGCACACCTCGTTGTTACGGGATGCCCTAGGTTGATTCACGGTTCAGCTTTTCAAGGATACATAGGGCGTATAGTTGCATCATGCAGTGAGGTAGAACTATCACCCGGGATACTCGTTGGATCTTCACACCTTTTTAGACTTGAAGTGGAACCAAATATCTTTGGCTTCTCTCACGCTTCAGAATTTCTCCAATACAGCACCGACTTGAGGAATTTAACTATTAAATCTGACAGTGATCTGATCACCTTGCCGGAGATCATTCGGAGCTGCCACTCCCTTAGGAGCTTGCAGATATTGGACAGTTGTAATTTTGCAGCACTTCCAGATTGGTTGGGGGATCTGGCGTCTCTGGAGGAGCTAGAAGTTCATTCTGCCAAACTGCAGCGTTTGCCTCACTCCATCAAGAATGTAACCTCCTTGAAGACATTAACCCTTAAGAAGTGCAATTACAAACTGCGTGAATGCTGCAGCCGTTTAGGAGAGGACTACGACAAGATTAAACACATCAAACATGTAGATGCACATGAGGTAATATGCACTGTTTTTAATTATTACTGTTTTGTTCTACAATGTATACTATAAATTACGGTTGCATAACAAGAGGCTCAATCTATCATGCAGGCATGTGATTTATTACTGTATTTTCATTAATTCTAGGGAGTGAATATCGTATATATGAATGAATTAATGGAATCCCTTTCTAACATAAATATTTAATTTATTGTTTGATATGCCACTACCTTGCTTAATTGTGGCACTTATAGTAGACCTGATTCTCCAAATTAAAATACTCCCTCCATCCCAAATTATTTGTTGTTTTGACATTTTTAGATTCATAGCTTCTAATATGTATCTAGATATAATATATATCTAGGTGCACAACAAAAAATCATAAACCTAGAAATACCAAAATGACCTATAATTTTTGGGATATACCAGGCGAACATCAATTTTTTTTAGAATTGTATTTTTGTGCTGTGTACGTGGTAGGGTATGTTTTTTTTTTTGAAAAAAACTTACTGATAGGATCTGTTGCCAGCATATCTTCTGTGCATATCCGTGATTGGTTAGAGTTAGGTAGGGATCCTTGAATGGCTCTGTTTCCATAAGCCTCATCCAGCATTCAATTGTCCAATGGTTTACATCTAAGAGTATCTCCAGCAGATCCCTATTCCTCAATACATCTACCATATTGAGAGAGTTCGTGAAAAAAATAGTGCTATAACACACTCCCTTTACCTTTCCCTTTTTCCAATAATTATTCGACAAATAATTCACCCTAACTCTCCCCAAATAAAGGAGGAGTTGTGACTCTCCCAACTCGGTAGTTGGATTGGGATGAGGTTACAAAAGCAACTCTCCCAATAACAATGAAAGAGATATTAGGATGTCCCTATTAACTAGTTATTTGGAAATATTTATTAGATGTGGAGATGCTCTAAGCTGCATGTTTGCACCTAGAGATGGTTTTATATAGTAAAGCAGAATGTTTATCTTGACTAAAGCAGAATGTTTTATTTTTGATTTTCTGTGTTTTTGTAAACTTGCAGGGCACTAGTTTCGCCATTGATTCATCAAACGACATGGCTATTCTGCAAAAGACTACAAGTCACCAGCTTATTGAACTTAATATTGAACATCTCGAATATCTATCAAGCTCAGAAGCAAACATAATTGAATTGGCGCAAAAAGAGGAGCTCCAATTTTTAAGTTTGGAGTGGAGTGAGCTCCAATTTAGTTTGGAGTGGTTCAATCCAGTGTCCAACAAGGTCGCGTTAGAAGAGCTCCAGCCTCATCAAAACCTTAAAAGGCTTTGCATAAAGAACTATGTTGGTGGTGATTATCCTAACTGGTTACGTTTGCTACCAAATCTTGTAAGGTTGGAGCTTTTCAATGTTCAATCTGGTCACCTCCATCTAGATTATTTACAATCTCTTGAAGACTTGTATATCTCGTCTGTCTCGGTGTTTGAGGTCATGAAGTATAGGCCAGAGGTACTGGACCTATATGCCAAATCATCAATATGCATCTTGAGCACACAGCCAGTGAAAAATCTCAGAAGAGTTACAATAGTAAGAGTAGGGAAGTTACTGTGGGAAACATCGACATCGCATTGTATTGAGCAGAAGGATGATAAGAACATATTTCAAAGAGAGCAGGAAGGAAGGCACAGTGATACTGGCAGGGAATCCTCCTACCAGCGCACATTATTTCCTAGACTTCAATATTTAGAGATAGACTGTTGTTTGAACGTAAGATTCGAACCATCAATCCCTTGGAGTGCCAGGTATATCATATCTGGAATTAAACAATATCCATTCTTATTCAATTGGCCATCATTCTACCAAGTCATGGGGCTATCAACATCTGCTTTATCATCCAAAATGGAAATCAAGTACTTCGAAAATATATATTCTGACTCCGATTCTCTTCAACTGCTTGACATTGAAGAATTAACTGTTGACAGTTGCATCGATCCTGTACCTTTGCCACAGTGCATTCTAGGCTGGAAATCCCTCAGGAAGCTAGAGATATTGAACTGTAGGGGCATCGATGGACTGCCAGATTGGTTGGGAGATATGGCCTCTCTCCGTGAGCTCAAAGTAGAGACCTACTGGATGAAAACTTTGCCTCCGTGCATTGAGAGGCTGACCTCTTTGCATACCTTGACACTATCACAATGCACAAAGAGGCTTAAGCAAAGATGTAGTGAGTCAGGAGATGATTGGAGCAAGATAAAGCACATTGAGAATGTACAAGTAGAGTTGAGACCATGAAGAGTGTTGGAAACTTGGAATGCAGTGTTCTAAGATGGCTGTGGATCGGAGGCAGTTTAACACACCAACCTGGGCACCTGGAGGACACCACACTGCTTATGTGACGTACAATCTCCACTGATGCATCCACATTGGAGATGATCCCCCCCTGGTGCTCTTGTGGTGCTCAGACCTTTTATTGTTTGATCTTGTTTGATTTTGACTGTTGAGACTCTGGATTTTGTTTCTGGTGCTCCCATTTCTTTTATCCACTACCATCATTGTAAGCTGTTACCATATGTCATTGGTGTGTGTAGTTTCTTTTCCCCCCCAAGATTGCCATCTCTCCATCCAACGCTGGAGGTACTCGGACAGTGCAGCGTTACACATAGAGGTGAAACCTTTTAACATATTAGCACATGGCAGTTTGCAGGTTTCTTTCTACCATGCATATCCACCAAATTTGGTTCATTTCCCCCTCTATTTTATGGTCTGGTGCGTCCTAGGATGAAAGAATCCTGGGCCGAAGGGTTCAGGCTTCAGAACCCCACAAGGCTGCTGTCATCGATCAGTGGCACGATCAAGGCTGTGATTAGATGCTGATTTTCTTTAGCTTTCTCTTATATCTATTAAACCTTACAGTTAAGGAGTTCCATTTGCAACACTCTCGCACGAAAAGTTTTAGCATCTGCATGTTGTGGCGTTGTGAGGTTGTGGACTACTGCCGGATCGGGCATCTCATACCGGTGCTCTCGCTGGCCGCGCATCGTTGTGTCGCTGTGGATCTTCCACAGGTCATCCGATGCGGGTGTTCGTGGTGCAGCAGCATCCCTGGTGCTTCCCCTTGGCGTGGAGCGGTGATGGTGGCCCAGATTCGTGGCCAACGTGACCGGATCCGACGATGGGTTCCTCGGAGATCCCTGGATATGTGGCTGCTTGGGTTCTCCTGAGGCTGACGGCACGCGGGGAGCCTCTCCTTCACGTTCCCCCTCCCCCGGGGATCTTCTGAAGTGTAGATTTTCACTCCAGAGATATTATTTTTTCGAACATCTCCAGAGATATTAGCCTCTAGGCGGTGGATTCCATGCGCCGAGGGTCGGATCTGACGACCGGCACCCTTCCGACTGTGACAGTCCGGCGGCATGGTGGGCTTGGTGTGGTGTCGCGATGACGCGACACGTGCATCTAGGCCTTGCTGGGCCGGCGCCTTAGCCCTAGCGCAATAGGCGTGAGTTCATGGCGGCAGCAGCTGGCTCTCGATAATGATGGCCGGCAGTTGCGAGCGTGTTCAGCACCGTCAGCAGCTCGGTGAGTACATTTTTGCTTAGGCTGTTGTTGACATGGTATGGTGGAGGGGTGAAAGCATGGTCGGTGATGCTGGTGGGTACCACTACCCCCTTGGAGGCGACTTTATTTGCACCTCCCCCGTATAGCGATGTTTTGATTCTTCAGGTGTAAACCTAGTCTAATACTGGGCCGATGATGATGGAGTCATTGGCATCTTGTTCTTCTTGAATGTGTTGTCGTGGAGATCCATATGGTGTTTCAGCATCCCCTGTTCATGCTCGACTGCTCGTGGGTGATCTGCATTCGTCGCTTTGGAGGTTACTTTCGGGGGAACATATTGATCGCGATTTATTAACGTGGTGTGAGGACATAAGGGAGACCGTCCGTTCAATAGTAGAGCAACGGAGGCTTTGGAAAGTTTTCGTAAAAATGGATGGATAAGCAATATTAAATATTGCTTATAATTATTTTCTCTTTTTATTTTTTAATCAACAACTGAGATGAAGATTCTGTAATAACTTGGTTGCGTGTTGATCGTAGAGGCCGGATGTATTTACGTTTTCTAAACAAATGTTATGGTGAACATACTTTCAGTTGGCCCATGATGTACCCTCTTTTGTTTTCAGTTTGCTGTTACTGTATTCCAATGATGTTGGGCTTATCAGCATCATGCTATTTCCTAGCTCCCCAGTCATTATTGTTGTAGGCGTAGCAGCCTAAGTGGAACAAATCTCTTTCTATTTTACAGACTACTGGCTTGAAGTTTTGACGAGGGACATCTGCTGCTAATTCTTGGCGACCTGTCATCTTCCCCCTTGCTTACACGGGATACTGGGGAAGTTGTTGATCGGAGGCCGGTCCATCCAGATGAACCACCGTCTGCTGCTATCGAGTTAACAGGCATGATGCGCCTATAGTCGTACGTGTATTTTTTTTTAAGGAACGGCATGGATTGTACCATTTCTATTAATATAGGAGAGATTTACAGGTGTTTAAAAAATAGGGGAAAAGAAAAACACGGTGCCAGCAAAGCATCCGCCTGCACTATGTACACTGTATAAGGCTATGCCCCCTCAAACAAGGCTACCAGGTGTTTCGCGCCGGCACTCTCCCAGGTACGAGCTTCGTCCTTAATTTGTGATAGCAGAACACGGGTAGCACGCTCGGTTCTTTGAAACGTTCTAGCGTTTCTTTCTAGCCACAGCTGCCAGCAGATGAGCAGGAGGAGGGACCGCAGTCCTTTTCGGGGAACTTCCGGCATGGTGTCCATGCGTGTCCACCACTCCTTGACAATTGACATGTGTGCCCACTGATCCAAATCCAGGTTGACTTGATTATTCGTACGTGTATTTGGTTACAGAAGCTTTTCAGGATACGAGTCCCTCCAAAAACTGCCTCACGTTATCAGGGATAAGAGTTAGGTAAGTTGGACTCCAAGGTATATGTACGTAGGATCACTCTTCGGTCCTGAAATTACCAATGGCTCATCATAACGAGTCGCCAGAGGGCCAGTCAGCGTTGTTGACAAGTGCTGGTGCATCAAACAACGCTTCGCCATTGTCGCGGCAAATGGGAGCATTGGATTTATCTTCCACGGGATTAGGCCGCCACCCACCCGCCAACTTTGTCCAGACAACGGTGTGCAACTGTGGGTGGGATTCGATGCTGAGACCACGTCTATTTTGCAACTTGTGAATAGACAGCTCGTCCGAATTGAAATGATTGTGTCCCACAAAGTGTCAGTGCGGAATCGCCTACTACATCTCGGCATACCTTCGCTTTCGCTTAGAAACTGCGGAGAGGCACTAAGACGCCGACGACGACGCCGTTGGTTTGGTTTACATACACTATTTTACCCGTGTGTGTGTGCAGCGTTACTAAGACTACTGACCTCTGTTTAAACGAGTCTGAAATGCCCAGCAGTCATTCACTCGCTGGATATTTGCGCCAATGCAGCAAGACAGCATGTAGCTCTGTAAACTTACTTCAGGCAGTGTTTGCTTACTGACTACTCTAAACATCCGGTCCATATTCTTCATGCAGCGGCATGGTCGTCGCAAGCAAGCAACTGGCTGTGTACGTGAATGAGATCAGAAACGATGCTGGATTTTTTGTTGCCGCGCGCTATTATCCAGCTATGAGAACAGGAGAGGGAATGCGGCGGTCGATCCGCTGCTCAAAGGTTCGACAATTCGATGACTATCCAAAAGTGATACAAAAGAACCTACTAGTGCACTTCCTTAAGATTGGGATGCATGATTTCGAAAACTCATGGTTTACCGTGAGTTATTGAACTCAAGAAGTCACTATTTGGAAGAAAAAAAAATTGGCTCCAGATCCAAGACCTTGGTTGGGTTGATTACTGGCTCTAGATTATGACAATTCACATTTCCTGTCGCCCATGACTATGACAATCTCTTGGAGTTCCTGTATGAAGATAAGATGGCCGCTATTATAAGTTTACTCACAGGAAAGTATATGGTTACTCAAAATTAATGGTGCAGTTACTTACTTTAATTTTAGAACGTGCCTGACCACATGCATGTTTCATTAAGAGGGGAAAATGCTACAGTTACTCAAACTGTTTTGCCGGCCGGTTAGCCCGAGAAACCGCGTCGTATATATCCAGATGAACCAACATCTGTGACTAATCAAGTTTAGGTCAGAATGATACCATAGTTTTCTACTTAATCTGTTCTTCGCATTCTCTGGGACTGAACTAGATAGAATCGTCTCTGGATGGCAGGATCAGTATCTAGCTGGACCTGGAAACCGGCAATAGGTCATTGATGGTATGTAGCTTCAAACCTAACAATGCGGGAGCCGATGATTGAAAAAAAACAGCTGCTTAGGTCGGATACGTCCACGTACTCCCTCCGTATAGAAAAAGGAAGTCGTTTTGGACAAGGTTTGGGTCAAATATTGGGAATATAAATCATGAATAACTTTTAAGTTGTTGAGTTTGGAAATGTGGAAGCCATATAAATAGATTTGTCTTGAAAAATACTTTCATAAAAATATACATATATCACTTTTGGATAAATATTTTTATAAAAACAAGGAGTCAAAGTAATGCTTTGGAGACCGTGTTGCTGTCCAAAACGACTTCCTTTTCCTATACGGAGGGAGTACATACTCTTCTTTGGGTCGGATACGTCCTGCACCATGAGATACGCAGGTGGGAGTAGCTACACGTGCGGGCGTAGAAAGGATTTTCCCATATAAAAATGTAGGAATAGTTAACTGATGTGCTTTGATTGAGCATATAGAATCCATCCATGTTACTTATATCTATCTCTTAGAACAGTACTAGTTTATTTCATTTATATCACTAAGCATAGTATGTATCTACAATATATGATGTATCCTATTCAAATCTAGAGGAATAATTACTTCTATGCATTAATTCAGGACAAGGCATTCCTTTAGCCATATTTATATATTAGAGAATTATTAAATGCTGTACCTATGATTTATGTGTCATATCCAAATTTACAATAATATTAATCGCTTTGGTTTGGTTTATTAGAATTATTTTCTTTAGCCATCTATATCCATTTAAGTATTCGAGCACCAATATGTCATCTATATATAAAGGGTTAGAACTTCCCGTCATATATATAGTGAAGAAGGATTCTTGTGGGAAAATATGTGGAGATTCGTCTGGCGTGCTATGCTACTCTCCATCTTCTGTTTCAAAGGAGTTGCTACATCATCTTTGTGCTCGTAAGGTCAATCTCTCTAGATGACCACTTGTAACTCAACTCTGTACTTTGTTCTTCTCTCTTCCAACGCTAATGAAATACGTGCCAAGGCATGGTCGCGAAAAGAGAACCCACAACTTTTCATGCGCATGCAATTCAAAGAATAGGTATCATCTAATGGGAGCTTGGTGCCGATCAAAGATGAAGCACTCGACCATTCAGCAGAAAGATACCATGTAAGTAGAACAATATTTTTTGGCCTTCGGGGCAAGTGTGTGTGCGCGCACACGTTGTATACTATTTTGATCTTTCTCCTATCTTAATGCAATGATATGCAGTTCTCCTGCATATTCGAGAAAAAAATAATATTTTTTACGGTTCTTGGAAAAGTGTTTTTGGAAAGTTACCGAGAAATAGCTTTGAATTTGGGTACCTCTCCAGGATGGTAAACAAAAGCTAAAGTAAAATACTTTTGATGGCACATGCATGTATTATCTGTATGTAATTATTTTGTATGTTTTTTGAGAGAATAAAGATATGGGATAATTATTGTTGATCTGCCCATTTGTTCCATGTTTTTTTTGCTAAAACTAATAACAAAGAAAATTGTTTCTTAGAAGTTATATTAAATATGTTAATTTACAATAATAATTCATACCTGTAGATGACCAAAAAAACGGTTGGACTGAAACACGAATGAACCATCAGCCCCACAATTTGCCCTCTTCTTCTTCACCAAATTTTTGCTCCCCTTCGAGCAGATTTGGCCCTGCCCTTGATCCTGCATCACCAAAATCTATGGTAACGAACACATCTCTACACATGGATTCGTGTGCTGTAACTAGTAATTATTTTATACATCTGTAGCTAGAAACTCGTCGTCTGAGACTAGGCACGCTGCCACTGTTCTACATCCTCTGTTCTAACAGGTTTCTCCACATCTCATCTCAGTAGCACCAGTGCGAAAATCCCTGATATCCAGTCCAAGCGAATCATACTCAACCTCTCCATTGAGAATGCCTACAATACCATGCATTAGTCGAAGACTGGATGAGGTTGACTATAATTTAGAGAAATACTATAGAAATTTTTCACAATTAGTTTTCATACAGTTTCATATCTTTAGGATCAAGTTTGTATTATATATTTTTAACCTATGAAAATAATTTTGAAAAATTTTTAATGTATTTTTCTAACATAAACACCATGTTCTCTATCTGCTCATGACATTTGAACTTACAATTCAATATGTGAACGGAGAAACAAAAGATACAAATCTCATTAGGGGTTAGAGTGGCCCAAGTGAAATGGTTCAGGGGAGTAAATGGAGAAACAAAAGATACAAATCTCATAATAAACCTGTACCGTACTTATATTTTGATTAAAGTTTCAAAATATCATTTTTAATGTTTCATGAGAAAGATAAATTAGTTTCAAAACTAGTAGTATACTAGTGTAGTGACGATTAAGGGACAACATAGAGCGTCACTCATGTCGAAAACAATCAAACAACCCCTATATTGAACTTGAACAAGACCTACTTAGTAGTTGCTTGTGGAGTTTATTTCATATAATATTAAGGATAATGCTTCAATTTATTTTGCAGAAAAAGGATGATGGAAATTGGTGGTTATACTTTGGTCATGATGGCCAAAACATTACTCCCGTGGGATTTTGGCCAAAGAGTATTTTCAACAGTTTGGCGGGCCATGCAAATAAAATAAATTGGGGTGGTCACACAGGATCTTATTCAGGAGATTCCAGCCCGCCGATGGGGAATGGGCAGTGGCCAGAAGGAAATTCTGCAACTTATCAAGATGTACAGTATGTTAGCGATGATGGCCAAGGCTATGATCTCCCTCCATGGCCTGCTGGTGTTCAAGCTGATGTGACCCATAAGAAATGTTATCAGCTGAGCCCATTTATGAATAACATGTTTTACTATGGGGGCCCTGGAGGTTGTACTGGTTAGAAATATTATTTACTAAAAATCCATGTTCGATAAAACAAACTTTATATTATGTTATCATTTTGTTTCTGTTTATTTATCGAAAGATGCAAGAGACCACTAGCGAATTAGTTGCACACACGTGCATCTGCTGAGGTTATTCTTACACGTGCGTGGTAATCTAATGATGATGGGGAGAGGCATGAATATGCATACCAGCTTCAAAGAGCAGCACGTGCATAGGCCTTCTCGCTTGGGCTCATGTGCTCCTCTCGTATGCAACGTGATAGCTTCATTTCCACATCTCTGATACTATAATTAGTCTGGAAATTATAATCACTCAGATAAGTGATAGTAAGAATGTTTGACAATATCTGGCATAGGTCGAGTTTGGGATGTCCAGGTGGACCAGGCTATTTACTAGGTCAGGATTAGCATGAAAAAAGATGAGCAATTATCTACGTCCGCACCTAATAAAGTTTAGAGTCAAAATTACACCATGATTTTCTACTTAATTACTATGTGAAGTTCTTTACATTGTTAGGATCTAAACTATATAGACCTGACTGGATGACCATATCAGTGTCAAGCCTTGGAAACAGGCAATAGTTTATTGATCTTAACGAGATTTAAATCCTAGGATGTCATTTTTTAAGGATAAAATTTAAATCCCAAAATACCATTCTTTTTGGGCGGGCAGAGTACTAACTTATTTAAATTTTAGTATTGAGCATAGTAGCATATATCTATTATTAATGTATTGTATTCAAATCTAGAGGAAAATTACTTCTATGGTTGGTTCAGCATAATGCATTCCTTTAGCCATATATACATATATATCAGATAACTACTAATTTATTTCCATAAATTGCACAACAATATCTATATATGATAATGTATTATATTCAAATTTACAAGAATATTAATTTCTTTGCACTGGAAGACCAAAATGATTTTCTTTAACCATGTATTCTACTAAAGTTTTAGAGCACAAATACTCGCTATATATCTAGGTAAGGAGGCCAACGGGGGCTTTAGGGTGTGTTTGGTTGGGTTGTGAGCTGTGAAAAAAGCTGATGTGGGCTGTGAGCTGTGAAAAAGCTGTTGTGAACTGTCAGCTATGAAAAAGCTGAAAGCCGTTTGATTGAAAACAACTGTGAAACTGTAAAAGCCTTTTCACCTTACATATGGAACCCGCGGTGACGCGTTTTTCTTTTTTCTCTTCTTTTCCTCTCTCTTCCCTCTGAATGGATCGTTTGTACAGATCTTGCAATTTGGAAATAGGGAATCATCCATAATACAGATTGTTTGTACAAATCTTGCAATTGGCAAGCGATGCATGTTTTCTTGCTTGGTGGCCTTCCGGTACAGCGCGACGGTGGCCTTCTGCCTCCAGCTCTCGCTCCCTGCAATCCAGAAAGCAGGGGAGACGCCGGGGAGCAGAGCAGGCAGGGGAGCAGAGCAGGGACACTGCCCAGTGCCCGCAGTCCACACTCCCAGACTGATTTTGGTAGAAAACAAAAGTGAAATGCACTGCTGATTTGGGTACCGAGATAGAGCAAGCTTGATGAACCTACGTGTTTGAACGAACTAAAATTATGTGTATTTGAATGGCGTAGGCTAGGATATGCCATATGGAGGTAAAACTATATATATCCTAGGATAGCCTAACGTCAAAACATGGAAGAAAGCTTAGCATGTTGGAGAAAATCTATCCTACGTCAGTGATTCAGTGGGAATCCCCATTGCATTCCAATCGGATCGTAACACGAAGCATCGAAGGGATCAAAGGGGGCATGGATCGAGGAGCCGCCGCGCGGACACCCGAACGACTCAGGAGGAGCATGCCGGCACTGCGCCACCGGTGAGCGCCTGACCGGGCAGCCGCCGGAGCTGCCGCATGTGCGCGCGAGCTGAGGCGAGCGGCGCCGCTGCCGGTCATCGGAACGAGAACTCAAATGGCTCAGGAGCTAGGTATGCATGGACCGTCAAAATTGCAACGCGGCGCGGCACAGGCTGAAGAGGAGCACGCCGGCCACGGCACCTCCGCCAGATCATCATAGCGAAACTTAATCTTACTACAAAGGATTGGCATGAACATGGACTCTACTACTGTAGGCGAGAGGAGGGGACTAGAACTCGTTGCAAGTTCGTGACGACATGGCCATGCATGTACCCGATCGATCGACGGCAAGCGCGCGAGACGTACGAACAACAACAGCTCGATCGATGATGACCGGCAAGCGTCGGATCGGTGTGCAGTGTTGTGCCAATCCAAGCCACATCCCGAACTGTGGATGGTAGGATGGGATCCAGCGTGGTGCAAAAGAAAAGGAGCCGACGCTGCGGAGCGAGGTTTATGAAAGAACATGTGCTGCAAGTACGTAGCAGCAGGCCAAGACAGTGAACAACGAGCGCAACGCGTAATTTCTTCATACCTCTCGGCCGGTGAGGAACGAAGAGCAATCTGATGCTGCGATCGGCGACGAGGAACCCTCTCTCCCTCCCTCCCTTTTTCTCTCCCTCCTTCTCCCTCTTTTCCGCGAGCGTCTCCCTCTGCGATGGACTGACAGGGAATCCTCTCTATTTGTAGTGCTACCTGAATACACGGGGAAATTAAAGGCGATACTGCACTTCAAGCCGGCAACTGATTGGGGGGAGGAGGAGGAGAACTGGAGATAATGAGTGAGACGAGCTACCGTTTTGGGAGTTTACATGTTTCATACGCCTCCGACGATGCTCTCTCAGACGCTGCAAGAAAAGGGATTTCCATGTCATTGACAATCCCTAGGTCGTGACGAGGTGGATAAATACATGCTAAAAACGTCGTTTGTTTCGATTTCTTGAGCGAAGAGATAGAATGGGATCACCTGCTGCTATTATACAGGTGTAGTCCAAGCATCCAACACTACCTTATTTGGGAGGAGGAGAAATGGAGATGAGTGAGACTAGTTACCGGTTTCCATGTCAGATTTCGCCAGGTCGTGACGCGTGACTAGGTGGATATGCTAAAAGCCGTATTGCTAGTTAGTGGTATATATTATATATAAGATCTAACCGTTCTAATTTACTAATTATTACATTGTAAAAAGTGATATTTTAAATGGAATGGTCTTTTAAACTTTATGCTACCTTACGCTAGTGTCAAAAATAAAATTATAGTTATGTCATTTGTGTTCGTTTACCATGATACCCTAATACTATCTATATTAGTCATGTATACTAACTATCGGTGCGACTAGTTATCACTGAAGGCCACAAATTCGGCACATGTCACCTTAAGATTGGAGCAGCACATGCACTTATGACATATCTACTTTTATTTGGCCCATAAGGCCCATCTTTATAGAGAATAAAAAGAATCTTGCATGCATGCATGAATGCAAGCGAGGACAAGTTTGATGACATCATCCACGTGCATGCAGTTTTGAAGTTTAAAAAAGTCATAACCCATAAATCGAGCATCTAAATTAAATTCCGATTGCATCATTAATCTTATTACAACGAAATCTTCAAAATAAGATCACACTCGACTATGTTTGGATGAAATTTATTTATAGATATTTTTATGAAGGTGAAAATATTTTTATGATATGTATAACTAGAACAAGTTATACGAAGTTACAGATTGAACAAATTATATGAATACATAGAACGAAAAAATGTATAGATCTCCAACAATTTGTACAAATTTATGGAATAAAAAATTGTACGTCTGGAACAAATTATATGAACTCAGTCCGAAACCAATCATCAAATTCAAGGAACAAAATTTTATATACTGGGAACTAATTGGACAATCTTATAGAACAAATATTTATACACGGAAACTAAATTATACAAACTAACAAGAACAGGAACAAATATATTAGAGACCGGATAAGTAAAAGGAGAAAAAAAAGAAAATAAATAGTATTCACCGTAGTTTTAATGGTATATATTTTTATTATGTAATTTGTTCCACGTATACATGTCTCAGAAAAAATATGCAACCTTGATTAAAAAATATGAATAAAAAAATACGTCCAAATATAATCAAGTGGGGTCTTGTTGTGAAGCTTTTATTGTCAAAAATCCAATGGTGCAATCAGAATTTAATTTTGATGCTCAGGGTAAGATTTATAGTTTTTTTAATTTTCAAACGTTTTTGCATGTGAGAAGACATCATCAGTTTTGTTTCTCTTGCATGCACGCACCAGTTCTTCCTACATGAAGGCGTAGAAGATGACAAGTGGTGAAATTGCAGCATATGCGATATATAGCATTCGCCACTACCCATACCAAAGGTGAAGGTTTCAGTAGTGTACAATTAATTTTGACCGTCGGATGTTTGTACACTAAGTCCTTTTCGAACATTAGTGTCATACCGTAAAATAGCTCTTGCTTGGTGCTTTGATTTTTAGTGGTACGTGGGATCACCTGATCTCGCTGACATATAGTAGGCGTGGTCAAGTGTCCAACACCACCGTATCTTGATCAGGCTTCTTATTGAGTTCTTAGGAATGTACGTATGTTCTTGTATGTACTGTCTAGTGTGGTAGTTGGACAGAAGTAATTTTGTTAACAAACTTCTTCGTTCCGCAGTTTCTACATGTTTCTGCATTATAATCCAATAACCATGCCTCGCGCTCAGGCGATCAGCCGATCAGGGATCGTAGTTGACGGCTTGGGTTCAGCGAGACTGGTGCGCGGGTTTGGTGGTGGCTTTGGCAGCTGCCTGGGCCGTGGCAATCTGCGCTAGGCCGTGTCCAGGTCCAGGCCGATCAAGTGTCGTCGTCGGTCAGCAGAGAGGCCGTGCAGTGAGCCAGTGAGGAAGTCGGCTAATTGGCAGGCTTCTCTCATCATCCCGTCAACGTGTCAAACACTTCAATTCAGACCATGCATGTGTAAATATCATAATTCATAATTCATAGAACTAAAACATTTTATTGATTATAAAGACCCACACAAAGAAAGAACGTACATGAACGCTACTGCAACATCCTAAAAAGATCAAATACTATATCTTATAAAGTCCTAAACCTAGCTATGTACTCCTACGTGCTAACAATACCGACGTATGACAGCTCTACCGATCCGAGATATATTTTGCCGTCATGTCTTTCCACCACCTCGGTCGGTCTCACGTTCTTGGGTCCCTTCATCTCTTGCAGCATCTCACCGTCAGCGTCGATCCTAATAGCGAGTAAATGTCTGTCCAAACCAAACGGAAGTTCGTACTTCTCGCGATGCAATGCTACCCAGTATCCTCCCTTGCCATCGGGCCTCACATTGTCCGGGTATCCCGGGAGATCAGCGAACGGCTCAGACGTGTTGGTCTTAGGCCCTCGAATCCAGTATCTCATTAGCTTGCATGGTCCCGTAAGCGCGACGACAAGGTGGGTCCTATCGGCGCTGATGGCAATGCCGTTGGGGTATGTCACGCCGGATTGGAGCACGGTGACTTGGTTAGTCCGTGGGTCATATTTCATGATGCGTCCCGTCGAGTCTCCTGACGTGGTGACCATCTGATGTTGCGCCCGTGTGTATGTCTTGCTACTGTCGGTAAAGTAGACGTCGCCAGTGACCTGGTCGATGTCCACGCCGTTCGTGAAGCGCAGTGGCGCACCACCCGCCTCCGTCGCCAGCACCGTCGCCTCCCCGCCATTTGGCCCGACGCGCATCAACCCCATGTACGCATCGGCTATGTAGAGGTTCCCGGAGTTGTTGTGGAACCGCAGGCCAAGCGGTCGGCCGCACGAGCTCTCCGTGGCGACGGCCGGAAGCTCAGAGAACTCGTCGCACTTGTTCTTGGTGTAGCTGGGGCTGTACGCGAACGTCTTCCACCCGACACCTTCGCCGCCATACTTGAGGACGCGGCCGTCCGAGATGCTGACATAGGGCCCGGCACCGTGCGCGTCGAACGCGACGCTCTCAGGGCCGACCAGATCGTCGGGCAGCTGCAGTCGCTGGGTCTTGCTTCCGTCGATGGCCTTGGCTACGGCGGCCATGGCAGCCGAGGGCAGTAGCAGCAAGATGGCGAGCAAGACCGCGAGAAAGTGCAGCTTCGACGTGATCCGCTTCATGGTTGCTACTCCGGCCGGTGATTCTCTCTTGGCTCTTGCTATTGTTTTTTCCCCCCTCTCGAAAGGCTCTCTTGCTATTGTTGGCTGATCGCTGCTATGCTTTTGGGTTGATTTGTTGGAGAACGGCCTCCCCTGCCTCCTGTTTTTATTGGGGGCTTCTTCAGGTGCGCAGTCCGAGTCGGCGTCACAACCCAGCATGTGAGCGGACTCCGAGTCTTTCTCTTGAGGCAGCTGAGTATATGGAAACGCCGACGGACTCCGAATTCGTTTTCTCTTGAGGCAGCATGTGAGTCGGCGAATACGACCGACACGGAAGCTGATGCCGTTTTCGGACCAAGGGAAGCAGGGATTCTGGCAGAGGGATCTCCTTGCTTTCGCAGAACTACTTCGCTGCAGGGACCATCATCTTCAGTTGATCAGCTCTTCACCTTGCGCTGTGCTCTTATCGCCCTCACAAGGACCAGCTACTGGTGTCGCCTGTTGAGGAATGAGGACTTGAGGGTAACTTGCTTCAACAGAAATGTAACTTGGGTTTAGCTGACTATTCGCCAACAAGTGAGATTCACTGTGCTGATGTGCTCTCATCGCCACAGATGCGTCTGCAGCAGCTGAATGAAATAGCACATGAATCAATTGTATGTAATGTAATTACATGGGGTTTGGTTATAAGCAATGCTTTTACATCGCATTGTTTTTCTCACACCTACATTTTCAAGCTGTTCGCCAACATACCAACCCGTGCATTATTCAGCAGGTGTTGTATATTCTTGTCAAAGATTAACAAGTGGCAAGAAATAGAAATGATAGCATGTTTCTTGCACAACTCTGAGTTTGCTTTTGAGAAGACACACACACCTGAAGAGAGAAGAATGGTAAAGTTCCTTTTCCATCGAAGTCACCTCTTGTCTCAATCTAGAAGGATACTTGGTCATGCAAGCAAAAAAAGTTGGGTGTGCCTATTTTCTCTGGTGACATCTCTAATTTAATAATGGTTATTGCGATTAAGAGTATCCAGAAACATCTGTCCGACAGAATGTATGTGCTATTTTTGCTAATCTTTTAGAGATACTCGCAAGGATAAAACATACGGAGAAAAATTCTGGTACAATACAATATTGTTCATTTTTCTGCGCATTGCTATATGCCTGTATATGATCATGGAGCACAACGAGCAGCACACCAGACAGGTATTGACTAACTGAAGCTATGATCAAAAGGAACTGCCAAATGTCCATTTCTACATAGAAGTTCAATTTAGAGATAAATTGGAGCAAAATCTAAAAACATCCATGGTACTAGAGGTGGAGCTTGACCACACATTTAGGGGTTCCATCTAACGTGGTTAAACATCAATGTACAGTGCCAAATGTACACTACCCTTGCATGGTACAGAACTGGAGACTTAACCTTCCATTGGACCGAAACTTGAATGGTTTGGCAACACACCCAAACCTAATTAGAGAAGCAAAGTACATTTGAATTTGCAAAGAATTTAAGGAGGGCATGCTACAAATCTATGAGATCAACCAATTAAATCTCTGACATAGAAAGTTAAAGAAGCAAAGTACATTTGCAAAGACTATCCAGAATGCCGTTTGCTTGGGCCTGACGAATATTTGTAAACCTTGTGTTGTATGCTTCAAAGTGCATGCTATGTTAAATAGAGGACATACTGAGCCATTGTTCTTCAATTGCAATGCTTTTATTTGCAGCATGCACAAAACAAAGGGAAAACAACTTAGGTAGCACTTATCCCAAATAAAAGTGAAGAGTATCTTATCCACCAACTGGTCTGGATGGAGTTACGAGAGTTGCAGGATTACTCTAGTTTCTTGCATATTGTCTTTAAATATCTTATATAGTTGATGATTAGTGGTTTGACACTTTGAATCTGGCTTCGGACTGGAAGGATCAGTTCGGGAAACTTTGAGATTTCAAGGGTCCACATCCAGATCCTCCAGTCTGACAGGCCCAAACTTTGAAACGAGAAGAACCGAGGTCCTGACACGCAAAACCCGACATCCCCATTGGCCAGGCCTCAACCCGACCTTCCCTCTCGTTCTCCGCCTCCGGCCACGCTCCTCACGAGTCGCCTGGGCTGGGACAAACGCAATCAACCAACACCCGGTCAAACACTCCTCCCCTCCTCCCTCCCCCGTACCCCCTCGCCGCCTTCCCTGACCCGTCCCCGCCCCCGATCCCACCCGGCCCATGGCGTCGGAGATCGAGGTGCTCGAGGACACCACCACCTCCTCCTCCTCGACCTCCCTCGTCGCGGCGGCGTCCACGGCACCTTCCGCCGCGGATGGCGCGGGGGCGGAGGCGGGGGCCGCGGCCGCGGAGGACGAGTCGCTGAAGAACGACGTGTACACCGCGGCGGCGTACGGCGATCTGGAGAAGCTGCAGCGGCTGGTGGAGGGGGAGGGCCGGCCCGTCGGCGAGCCCGACGGCGGGGGGTACCACGCGCTCCAGTGGGCCGCGCTCAACAACCGCGTCGCCGCCGCGCAGTACATCCTCGAGGTTGCTTTGCCTCCCCGATTCCCCCCCCCCCCCCCCCCCCCCCCCAACGCCTCGTAATTGGGCTTTTATAGTCGTTTGTTCTGTGTTGCTATTGGGGAATTTCGGCAGGCTGCGTCGCTATGCCGTTATGCAATGCGCTTCCTGAGCTGGAATTTTGTGTATCGTAAACGTGGGCTGCTTGTGTGATTGTGTTAAGGAGATATTCTCCTTCGGGTGGTCACCATTCCGGTCAGTTCCTATGGCCAAGGTCCCCTTGTTTGTGAACAAGTGCACGGCTTTGAGCTGATTTTGTTGCTGTGGTGGGTTTGGAATTTTGGTGCTGGTTTGTGTGGAGGGGTTTGGATTGGTGTAGGTTGTCAATACAGCTGGAAATCAATGTACTCCTTATGTGCTGCTTTTGAGGTTTGTGTTAATCTGAGATGTCGTGGGTGAAGATTTTCCAGTTTGTCATTTGATGTTAGGCAGGATTGAGGTGAATGTCATTGGTAACTGGCAGGTTTGGATGGTAAAATGGTATCAGCAAGACCTCCCAATGCATGATTCCTGCCTGAATTGTCTCATTGATGTATATCTGGGTTAGCTAGCTGCATCCACTTATTGCTTGTGGAACAATATACTTGCTGACGGTTGCAGCAAGGCGGTTCAGGAAGAATGTAGATGGCTTTTGTGGTTTCAACTAGCTATGTCTATTTATGCCTTCAACCTTTTCAATTAACGCATATGCATATATGGTATGCTTAGGATAGAGTCTGGACCAAGATGAATACTACTAATGCTATGCCTTTTATGTGTATATAAATGAATGATCTCACACAACTCCCACATTGTGCTGATACGGAAAATTTGTATCTTGATGCAATAGTAGATATCAGTTTGTTATTCTGATCAGGTGGTTGTAGCTGTTGATGACTCTGTTCTTGTTGACCATCCTCTGTGAAATTCCTTGGTTCCCTTTGGTGATGATTTTGTGCTTATATTGGACAGCATGGCGCAGACATAAATGCTGTGGATCACACTGGACAAACAGCACTTCACTGGAGTGCTGTACGTGGTCATATTCAAGTTGCTGAATTACTTTTGAAAGAAGGAGCTAAGGTGGATGCTGCTGATTTATATGGGTATCAGGTCTGTATTATGTTACCTGCTGTGTCTTTGGTCCTTTTGTGCCTGTGTTCACTTTTAGCTGCTTGTCGTTAGTTCACAACCGGTAGCCAACTATGTATTTTTGGATGTATATCTACCATCTGATCATTTGCATCCAATTCAGAGGTTAACGGTAGACTAAAAACATAATTTGGTCATATGATTGTTCTGCGTTAGGAAAAAAAGATCCAATGAAGTTGATGTATGTAGCGAATTTGTCATCACTCTTTAAGTCAATATACTTCTGTGTTCAGGCCACACATGTTGCAGCACAGTATGGTCAGACTGCATTCATTTATCACATCGTTGCGAAATGGAATGCTGATCCAGATGTCCCTGATAATGATGGAAGAAGCCCTTTACATTGGTTTGTACCTGTATATATGTTTCTCATTTGCCTACTTGTAATTTCTGCTGGTGCACTTTGTAGACATACCGCCCAGCTGAAATTTAACTTTTTTTCTGCTTATTTCCTTCTAGGGCTGCTTATAAGGGATTTGCAGACTCCATACGGCTTCTTTTGTTTTTGGATGCTTATAGGGGACGGCAAGACAAAGAAGGCATGTGTAAATTTATATTTATTTTATAGTTACATTATTTATAATCCTTCCTTTGGCAATTACCTCATCTTACTTCGGCTGGTGTTCCTTTTTAACTGCCAATGCTACCCTTAGGTTGTACACCTTTACATTGGGCTGCTATTCGAGGGAATCTTGAGGCATGCACTGTGCTAGTTCAGGTTGGCAAAAAGGATGACTTGATGGTGAAAGACAAAACTGGTTTAACTCCAGCACAGCTTGCTGCTGATAAGAATCACCGGCAAGTTAAATTTTTCCTTGTGAGTAAGATTAACCATGACATTTCTATTTCGTAATCTACATGAAGTCCTTTTTGTTCAGCACCTTAAGAGTTAAGAGTCCCAGTGTCCTATCAGTATTATCTGATAGGGATTATGGCAGCAAGTTTCTCACTATGGTTTTACATGCAGACATGTTATAACCACAACAATACTTTAGTTTTAAGATAGTTGTGGTGGGCTTTAGATGAAACCTGACAAGAGCCAAATGGATCGAAAGAGAAAGAAAGTAATAAAATAAAATGGTAGTATATAACACTAGACTACTAGCGCTACTGACCGTTGTAAAGGATGTTTGGTTTTTAAGTTTTGATCGTGGCACATGGATCACTAACATACAGACATGTTACTGGTAGAATTAATTATTTGGATCATTGTATGCTTTGTATGCCTGCTGCCTTGTCAATTATTATAAATTGATTAGGAACAAAGTCATATGCTGTCTAAATCTGGTAAGTGGAAATTTTCCTCTGAGTTTGAAGTAGCAACTGGATGGTTTGGTTTAGTTTGACCTAGCACCTTTCTAATGCTTAAATACTATATCTGACATGTTACGTAGATTCCATATGAACTTTTAAATGATCACTCTTTATCGAGAAAAAAAACTTTTAAATGATCACTTAGTGCCTTAGTGATTGCTCTTGTAAATGGATACCTTCTATTTACCACTTAAGCTGGATGAGAGTGATTATATTGACCTTGAGCTGAAATGACTTGTATTGTATTGCCAAAATTTTCAGCAGGGAGATTATAGCTGGCAATTTTATGTGTCCATGGTGTTGGAACAAGCAAATGACTTGATTTTGTTGTTCTATTTCAGGACAATGCTGGAAGGGTATATGACAGAGGGTGTGGTGCGAATACCAAATTTGGGAAATTATCAAAATTAGGACTTGCACCACTTCTTTGGTGCATCATTATTGGCATGCTTATTACATACATACACTCCGTTATATCAGGTAAATTAAGTAGTATCTTATTGTTTTTCAGATTTCACTCACTTGATCTTCTGTAATATGGTATTGCCTATGTTTCAGTACAATATGCCACAAATATGACAGCACCATTTGGGATGTTCGCATGGTCAGGAGTTTTTCTTGCAACTGCTGGGTTGGTCATGTTCTATAAATGTAGCAGGTACTTCTGAAAATTTTGCATTGGATGATAGTTATGAAAAGGTCAAACCAGACCTGAAGGCATTGAGGGCTTGTTTGGATGGAGACCTGGCAGGCAGCTTGCCGGCCAGGCAGCGATCTCAGCCCCAGGCGACCAAAATCGGATGCCTGGGAGCGCTGCCTGAGCCAGGCAGCTCCAGCCAGGCCCAAAGCAAACAAGCCCTGATTGCCAGTTACTAATTAATTCTTGATAGTATTTTGTGTCAGTTTTTTTTGTTGCGTATGTGTTCAAACTCTATATATTTGCATACCATGTGGAGCAGGGGTGAAGCCAGATAAAATGACCACCGGGGTCTGCTTCATTACTCAATGGGCTCATGTAGCTTGTGAACAGTAGATTTCCATGTAATTTACAAAAATTTGTTGGGGTCGGAAGACCCCTATAGCATAAGGCAGCTCCGCCCCTGATGTGGAGTGTGGTAAATTAAAGATTTTTCCCTTTTTTTAGTTAGCTGACCGTTTGATCACATCTTGCATGTTCAGATAAACACCAAATTATTTAAATTGCTATATCCTTTTTAAATAAAAATATCTGTTGATTTTCTTCATACAATTATCCTAATTACTTTCATAGTGTGCCCAAGGTATACATACATAGTCAGCCTTTATCATCCAACACCATCATGACATTGACCTTTGCTTTATGCAGGAAAGATCCTGGCTTCATCAACATAAATACAAGGGGCTCGCAAAATCAAAGGGATGATGTAAGTTTGAAATATCAACAACATTAATGTTGTTTCCTGCACGTAGCTTTATCTTTTGATTGAACTTTGGTTCTTTCAGCTTGATGCATTTCCAGACTTCAAAAGTCAAAACATACTCCCAAATTTTGTTATCTGAATCATGAGCATTTGTTCCTTCAGGAACCATTGCTGAAGATGGAGTTAGAAAATCCTGCACTTCTTTCTGGCAACTGGTCACAACTTTGTATAACTTGCAAAGTAAGTAGCACTAGCACCCAATTGAGCGATCCAGTTGTCTCTTTCTTGATTGATATTCTCATGGATTGGATTTCCTGACTTCATTACAGATAGTCAGACCTGTTCGTTCGAAACATTGCTCTACATGTGATCGTTGTGTGGAGCAGTTTGACCATCACTGCCCCTGGGTATCTAATTGCATTGGAAAGGTACATGTTTCTTTTGTGATTGTTTTACTAGCATAGTTAATTGTGATTTAATGCAGCTGGTTTCTCTATTGGATTTGAGTTTAAGGCCACAAGCAACATATCCTGAAAACTTGAATTGAATGTATGTTCAACAATGAAGCTTGAAATTTGTTAAAAGTTGAGACAAAAGATTATGGTACTCGCTCTCTAAGATTGCTGATTTACTCTCCATAACATTAAAAAGATAATTATGGTGCCTATTTACTGTTTTGTTTACATCCTTTCTTTGAAGTTCATCGTTTCTTGAATACCGAATTGTTGGTCTAATCTACTGTGAACTATAACTGCAGAAGAACAAATGGGAATTCTTCATGTTCCTCACTCTAGAAGTTCTTGCAATGATCATTACTGGTTCTGCTGCCATAATGAGTAATGTCTTGATTCCTTTGTCCTTACAATTTACATTGGAAGTTCTAGTTGATTCATTGCTTTTTTTTTGTTGTTGCAGGAATTGTAAGGGATCCAGATTCTCCATCATCCTTTGGTGCTTGGATTCATTATTCTGCGTTTCAGCATCCTGGGGTGGTTTCCTTTCTTGCAATGGATTTTTTCCTTTTCTTTGGCGTTGCCGTTCTAACAGTTGTTCAAGCATCGCAGGTATGTCAAAGTTGTTTTTTCTTTGTTTAATATATATGTTTTACCAAAGAAAACAGGTTATTTTTTACAGATTGCTTTTATATTTTTGTACAACTGTAAATATTGTTTGATCATTAATTGGAACATCAACAAATTAAACATCATGAACTTGAAAATGAAACTGTTTCTGCCTTCATTTGTGTTTACCATTGAAATCTTTGAAGTCATGGCTTTGTTGGATTGATATGCCATTTTCAGCTTGATCATGAATCATAAGTGCACGGCTTCTGATAGTATATACTACCATTAGTACTTATCGTGGCTTCGAATTCTTAAATATATCAAGAATAAAACTGCTATTTTATTTTGGACTCATTGTGAAGGTCAAGAATCCAGTTAGCTTTCTGTGAGATTTCTGTGTAGGATGCTGTGTAGGATGGTGCTTTTCATCCTATAACTAACCTTTTGATCAATCCATCATACATGAATGGCATGCTTGCCCCCACTGTTTGTACTGTGTTCATGCCTTGCTTCCATCTCACTTGCAGATAGCAAGGAACATTACAACAAACGAGATGGCAAATTCCATGAGATACGCCTATCTCAGAGGCCCAGGTGGCAGATTCAGAAACCCGTATGATCATGGGATTCGCAAGAACTGCTCTGACTTCTTGTTAAATGGATATAATGAGGACATTGAACGGCTAGAACAGACATCGCGCACTGATGAGGAAATGGGAATGATACAGATGACAGGTGCAGTCTCACAGAATGGTGATCATGGTAATGGCACTGACCATAGTTGCACTGATTCGCCAACAAACTCAAAATCTCATAGCAAAGCGGGTTCTTCTCAGTGTTGTGACCACAGTAAGAGGACTGATAGGACACCGTTGGGCCTAGGATTGGGCCTTGGGCGAAACAGTGCATCCCGACAGTATGTTCGGTCTCTTATCCCATTGTGATCCAGCAGTTGGAAACTTGGAGATCAGGTGTTTGTTTCACTGTAGATTGTATGTGTTCACTGTCAGGCTCCATCATTTGTTTATCTGCTCTTACATGATTTACCATATAGCATTGGCCACGCAGTGTTAACATTGTTGGGGCATTAGCTCGGAAATACCCAGGTATATCTGGTGCTGTAGTTTTGCGGTGAATACAAAGGAGGTGAATGTAGTGCTCGCGAATATCAGCTGATCTGCAGTTTGGAAACATCAGAGCGCCTCTGCGAAAAAGAGATCAGTTATGTATGGCAGTTGCAGTGGCACGAAATGTCTTCACAGTTTTTGTGTACATCAGGTTCGGTGGTACCCCCATTGTAACTGTAAATCCAGAAAATTGTAAATTGATTAGTAAGCTCATTTTAGTAGAGCTGTTTTACTTTTTTTTTCCATTTTGGGTCAGATTATTGTTATGAGGCACGGAAAGATTTTGTGGTTTTCCGTTGTGGATACCCCAGTTAGTCTAATTATGCACTGTACTGGTGGTGCACGATTGTGAGTGCTTCGGAGTTTAGGATGTTCTTGCTACGAAACGTGTTACAAACTGACAAGTATCATGACTGCATCATTTCTTGTTTGGTACAAAAATCGAGTTCATTATTGTTGATGTAACTTTTAAGCTATCGGTACTCGTCGTGTGGCATTACCATGTTTGTATTAATTTCTACAAATTAATGACATCAAACAGTAAAGAAGAATTCATTAACACAAGTTGAGAATCAAAAGGAGCAGGCAAGAAATATTTGGTTTAGATACAAAGACGATTCAGATTGAGAGTAAAAGATACGCTTTTAATTCTCAGCTTGAGCGCCCAGTGCATTCAGAATCTGCATATGAATTGCCCTTATTTGGATCTTGGCATTGGTGCTCCTTATATATGGTATCTTCAGAGCTGTTTGAAGGAGTATCATATGATGATCCGCAAGATGGCTTGTGGAAATCCTGTGTTTACTTACTTTTTATGATAATTAAGATCTTTTATTTAAACTGATTTATAAATGTAATGAAAACTCGAATGCAATTTGGGTAGCAAAGTGAAAAGTGTTTGAGAAAAAGAGAGAACAAATGAATGTTAGGGATGGATAAAAAAATAAAAAAGGGAGAAAAGACAAGATGTGGGCTCGGTCCAACACACCAAGGAGCCCAGGACCCAACCCGGCCCACCTAACACGCCAACCCGCCCACCCGACCCAACCAAACTGACCTACTCGGAAACCCCCCCGTGCCCCGCCTCCCGCCGCCGCTCTGCCTCCCCCTTGCCAAACCCGCTCTAAAACCCTCGCCGCCGGCGCGCCTGCCTCGCCTCCTGGGAAGCGAAACCCTAGAAAAGCATCGGCGGCGGCAGCAGCCGGAGGAGGAGGAGGAGGCGTGGAGGCCGGAGAGGGATAGGGAGAGACGATGGGGATCTTCGAGCCGTTCCGGGCGATCGGGTATATCACGGCGGGCGGCGTGCCCTTCTCCGTGCAGCGCCTCGGCAGCGAGACCTTCGTCACCGTCAGCGTCGGCAAGGCCTTCCACGTCTACAACGTAAGCCGCCACCCTACCAGCACGCCGCCGTCCCTTCCGCGGTTGGAAAAATTTGGACTAGGATTCGTGCGTCGAGTGACTGTGGTTTGGAGTAGCTTGCTTCGGGAGCTTGCAGGAGCCTATTGCTCTGCTGGAATTCAGGATTGCGAATAGTAGGAGCAAGTGAGTGTAATGAGTCCTAAATCATGTTTGGAGCTCGTGTGAAGTTGAGAGTTTAGTTATTGGTTGTTCTTAGGGGATAAATGTAGTCAACCTAGCTGTGTGATGTTCATTTGAGCCTTACCCTGCCTCTGTTCTCCGCCTTACATGCCTCCTTTGCAACCGAATTTCACTCTAGGAGCTTGACAGACTCATCTATTTTTTGCTTTTCTTTTTCTGCAGTGTGCTAAGCTGAATTTGGTTCTAGCTGGTAAGCCTGTTCTTTCACACCCATGTTTTCCTTAACATTACTTTTTTCTTGTGGTTTATGAGTTTTTTTATGTTATCGAAGGACCCCAACTGCCCAAGAAGATCCGGACTCTTGCGTCCTACAAGGATTATACATTTGCTGCATATGGAAGTGATATTGCAGTTTTCAAAAGGACTGATCAGGTAGGGAAATTGTTGTGCTACCTTCATCCGTTAGTTATATCGAGTTTGTACAAACTGATACTTATTTACTGGAAAGTTTGTGCATTTTTTGTGTTTAGAAAGTAATCAAGACATGCTAATATCATGTGAAATTAGAATTTTTGGATGGTGCTTGTGACGTGTTCACTTTACAAACTTACAAAGGAGATCCATGGATCACCATATATGTCCATCAACTGCTACGTAGACAAGCCTTTCTTATTTATGCTCTGACAATCACTTTCAATCAGGTTGTTACTTGGAGTAAACATGAAGAGAAGGTCAACATGCTATACCTGTTTGGAGAATATGTTCTGAGTGCAGATGCTAAAGGTAATATATTCATCTGGGCCTTCAAAGGAGCAGAACCAAACAGTGAGCCAGTTGGAAGCATATCATTGGGAGACAAGTTTACTCCAACCTGTATCATGCATCCTGATACTTATCTAAATAAGGTGCTTGAAGCGATCTGAAATTTTTCTTGAGAAATAGTTTGCATTCCAAACCTCATGCACATTCTGTTTATTAACAAATCTGTTTCTACATCAGGTAATTGTTGGTAGTGAAGAAGGCCCCTTGCAGCTGTGGAATATCAGCACAAAGAAAAAATTGTATGATTTCAAGGGTTGGGAGTCACCAGTTCGTTGTTGTGTTTCCTCACCTGCTTTAGATGTAGTTGCTGTTGGATGTTCTGATGGGACAGTTCATGTTCATAATATACGATATGATGAAGAATTAATGTCTTTCAACCATCAGATTCGTGGTGCTGTGACTGCACTGTCATTTCGAACAGGTAATTTAATAAACATATTGTTAAGTGTAATCTTTCTTACTGTATGTAGTCAGCCATACTTTTAAAAGAATGGAAAAAATCCTTTCTGGTTCATTGTTCTGTGCTTGTTAGTTCAAGCCCTGAACTTCTTTTCCTTAATATGAATGACTATTATCGTATCGAATACTTGTTGACACGGGTGCCACCCACTTCCTTAATACCTGAGATCCAGCTCATCAACTATACTTACCATCGTTGACTACTAAGCTTAAACAAGCTTGTAACAATACAATTTCTGTTGAAGTCTCCTCCCTAGAAATCAAACAGCAGTAAGTTATTATGGAAATACACCTGCATTTTCTGATAAATTGCCTAGGTGCTTTGAACATGTTTAGTTCATGTATAAGCATGTCATAACTAAGCTTAGGCAAGTGTGCCATGCCAAATATTTTTGTGGCTAAGAAACTGAGCCCCTGACATATGGGTACTAAGAAGGTTTGGTGCGCCAAAATTGTGGCAGCAGTAAACCAAACAACTACCTAAGATACGGTGGCGTGACTAAACTGGCATTGCAATGTTTGGCAACAAACAAAACATGGCCAGGCCATCAAGAATTTTATTTCTTGTTCTTTTGGTTATGGGTGTCTTAGACCTACCATTTTATTACCACTCTCGTGTCTCGAACTAAAGTGTTCTTTCCTAAATTTATCTTCCCCCAGATGGGCAACCCCTTCTAGCCTCTGGAGGCTCTTCTGGCGTTATTAGCATATGGAATCTTGAGAAGAGACGGCTGCATTCTGTGATTAGGGAGGCCCATGATCAATCTATAGTTTCGCTTCATTTTTTTGCCAATGAACCTATTCTGATGAGCTCAGCTGCTGATAATTCAATTAAAGTAAGTAACTATTTTTGCTTTCAAGTAGCTTTCAGTGCATTTTATTGATGATGCTAATTCGATTAATGTAAGCTTTTGTATGCTTTATCTTCCTGATGCGTCAGTGCACTGAAATCATGCAGACCATTATGCCCCTCACCTAGTTGTATTTTCCTGCATGTTTGCAATATTTCAATGTTAGCCTGCAACTAGCATCTTCCTTCTAGCAACTAGCGTCCAGCTTGATAGCTGCTAATAAGTGCTGTGAACAAAATAGCCAAACAATCACCTTAGCCAAACAACTTCCTTCACAATCACCTTAGCTACCTATGTAGGTAGCTGCTAGATTGCTAATTACCTCGTTTAACTTTTAAGTCCTAATATGCACCAGATGTGGATATTTGACAATAATGATGGAGGTGCTCGTCTGTTACGGTTTCGAAGTGGTCACAGTGCTCCACCTAGATGCATAAGGTGACAAGCACCCTCCAATTTGTGCTTTATCTTTTGCTTCCAGTCGGTTTTGCTTTTGCTGAGTCAACCTATTTTTGTTGTTAGATTCTATGGCAATGGGAAATGCATCTTATCTGCTGGTCAAGATCGTGCCTTTCGTCTTTTCTCAGTTGTCCAGGTAACTAATTGCATCTTACATTTGCAGTATTTTTTATTTTTTATAAGAACATATCAAACGTGATGTCTAATCTAGCAGGAGTAAAATTTTCCTTTTGTTTCATATTCTAGTCACCATTTTATGGTTTAGTTTTATGTATCACTTGATAAAATCATATATATTCCAGCCATGCTAAGTCATGTGCCTTATTATTGTTGCATCACTAGATTGTCACACAAAATCCTGCATGTTTTTCTTCTTACATCGCATTGCTACTTGGCCTCTTCAAGCCAAAAACTATTTCTCAATGTTTAATCCTCTCTTAACAGGATCAACAAAGTAGAGAACTTTCTCAGCGGCATGTCACAAAAAGAGCAAAGAAGCTTAGAGTAAAGGTGCAAATCTTGTTTTATTCATTTATTGCACTCAAATTCTTTGATCTTTCCTTATTCAGGGTGTTGAAAAGTTCCTTTTTTTCTGCAGGAGGAAGAGATCAAGCTAAAACCAGTTATTACATTTGACTGTGGTACTGTTTTGGTTTCTTGCAGCATTTCTGAATGTGTTTGGTAATCTCGTATAAAATTGTGTTTTTTTCCTAGGAATGATTTTGCTTTATTTGGGCATACAAAAGCAAGTGAACGAGCTATGATTTTTTGTGTGTTAAGGCATAACATGCCAGCAGCCCAGTTTACCCTGCTCATTGCTAGTAGTATTGAAATTAAGTGTGAATGTGTTATCATTTTATAGATGACTTCATTTCTGGACCATATGTTATTCTTTGCATCTATTACCAAATGTGGATATTTAAGAAAAGGGTGGGAAGAGAGCAGTAGCTGAAGTAGAGAAACTGTAGAAGTAGGAAGGACCTTATGCTAGCTATTTCATAGGACACACATCATCTCAGAGTGTAGTCACTTATAGGCCCATTGGAATGTTATGATTGTGCTGCTAAGGTTAGGACTAACGCATATCAAGGTCTAGTCAAAGAAATTAGGACCTCTGATGGTTTCCAGTTGGGGCCTTTCAGTATCGCCTATCATGTTGTTTATATGGTATCAAAGCATGGCAATGGGCTCTCATGGCATTGCAAATGCCAAAAAAAAATTCACATGTCAATTTTGAATCTGTTAACTTGCTTGTTATGCAATAAAACTTGCTAACTTTGGTGATTATCTACCACACCTGCCACAGCTGATGGCACAACCACACACCGCCATCACCTCGTACAATTTGTGTGCGGGATATTAGTGTACATCTTTGACCTGTTCACGGATTGCCATGTCTTCTGTTTATATTTCTTTCTATACAAATTTAGACTGAGGAAACCCTCTCTTTTCAGCTGAGATACGTGCACGTGATTGGTGTAATGTTGTTACGTGCCACATGGATACTCCACGGGCATATGTATGGCGTCTTCAGAACTTTGTTATTGGTGAACATATTCTAACACCATCATCAGGCACTGAGACACCGATCAAGGTAATGCTTGTTTTTGTAGTTTTCATCTATGAAATTTCATCATAGAGTGCACAGTGTGACTTCTAAGACTCAAGATCTACTGTTAAAAGTATATCCCTATTATTTTTACAATTTTCATTTTACTGTTGTGGCAGGCCTGTGTGATTAGTGCATGCGGTAATTTTACTATCTTGGGCACTGAAGGTGGTTGGATCGAAAAATTTAACCTTCAATCAGGGATTAGTCGTGGTAGTTACATCGACACTTCATTGGCAATGCAATGTGCGCATGATGGAGAAGTTGTTGGTTTAGCTTGCGATGCTACAAATGGCTCCCTGATTACTGCTGGATACCATGGTGATATTAAGGTATTGCCTTCTCTGTTGTGATGTAGCGTGTATGTAAGCAGCATCTACTTTAAGGAGTACTTGCTTCATCCTTCTTCCATGCCCTATCTACTGGTTAAAATGTTTCCTTAACTGCTTTTTTAGTCTCATTCAATAGACCTGTTCCTTTTAGTCCTAGAATCAAGGATAGTTATGTATTACTTCTCTTTACAAGTCTGAGTGAAATCCCCGCAATGATTGCATTACTTAACTATAGAATTGTTTATCTTGCAGGTGTGGGATTTTAAAACTTGCAAGCTAAAATCTAGATTGGATGTTGGTAAATCTGTAACTAAGATTGCATACCACCGGGCAAATGGTATGTATATGTGTTCAGCATATTTGGTTATTCCCATGTAGAGTTTTTTTTCCAGATAAGTAATAACTACTTGCTATTTATTGCAGGTATTCTTGCAACCGTAGTAGATGATATGATACTAGTATTGTTTGATACGGTGGCCATGAAAATGGTTCGTAGATTTGAAGGACATACAGACCGTATCACTGATCTGTGCTTCAGTGAAGATGGAAAATGGCTCATCTCATCTAGTATGGATGGGACTCTTAGGATATGGGACATCAGTTTAGCGAGACAGATAGATGCGATGCATGTTGATGTATCTATAACATCTCTGTCTATGTCGCCTAATATGGACGTGTTGGCTACCACTCATGTTGATCAAAATGGCGTCTACCTCTGGTAGGTTTCTGTTGCATCTCCTTGTGCTCACCCTGTTACTATGTAACCTCAGTTTGTTTTGTATCTATATAGTTTGGAAAAAGATACCATAATCCAGTTGGTGCAATCTGATTTACAGTATGCAACTAAATATTACTATCAGTTCACCCCATTTCAACATATGCACTGAACTTTTATTATAATCTTATTATAATTTGACAGGGTTAATCAATCTTTGTTCTCGACCTCAACAAATATTGAAAATTATGCAAGTGGTAAACATGTCCGGAATGTTTGTTTGCCAGCTGTTTCATCAACGGAAAGATCTGAGGAAGAACAAGCTCATAATTCAGGGGACTCAAATCAGTCTAATGTTAAACCTTTTATCATAATGGATGATCAAATACCAAATATGATCACCCTTTCCTTGCTTCCAAGGAGCCAATGGCAAAGTTTGACAAATCTTGATATTATAAAGGTAACAGCTTGTTTCATTCTAACTATCAAGTTTCAACTTTAGTGACTAATTATGTGGCCTGGTCTCTATTACTGCTGTACTTTTTAATAAGGCTGCCTTGTATTGTAAAACTAGATTAAAGGGCTCATTGTTGCTCCTTTTTCTTTAGGTTCGGAATAAACCAATAGAGCCGCCTAAGAAACCTGAGAAGGCACCTTTCTTCTTACCCTCTGTTCCATCCCTTTCTGGGGAGATATTGTTTGAGCCCCCTGCCAGCAGTAAAGAAACTAACAGCAGTACCACTGAGAACACAAACCAGAAGAAGATGGCTGAACTCTCCTCTCAATTCAGTCAGCTTTTACAATCATGTGGAGAAACAAAGAACTGTGAGTATTTACGTGTATTCTTGCTAAGTAAATGTACCTCCTTAATGCAACTTGGGTGTTCTAGCTAATAGATGAAACTTTGAGAAGTTGCTGTCATTCAGTCTTATTATTGTTCAAAAATACTTTATTGGCGTTTCTTTTCTGTCTATAATACCATCATATACAACCAGAAAAAAGGCCTAAAACTCTACAATGATACATTTTGTGTTGATTTTGGTGATGTGGTGGTTTCTAAGAGCTGAACTTGAATCTGGTTTGCAGATTCGGCTTTCACTGACTACATGAAAGGCCTGTCACCTTCGTCTTTAGATATGGAACTACGACTGCTACAGATAATAGATGATGAAGAGTCAGAAGATCTGGAGCAGAGACCTGAGCTTCAGTCTATTTTGTCACTATTGGATTATTTCATTCATGAGCTTTCCTGCAGGAATAACTTTGAGTTTGTCCAGGCTGTTCTGAAATTATTTTTGAAGGTATATGACATGTTTACTCTTCAGGCTGGCCTAAAAGTATTTTCAGAAGCATGTGATAGGCACATGCCATCTTAACCCATCAAGTTTGTACTTAGAAATTATATTTCTTGAAAGCAGATACATGGTGAAACAATACGGCGGCACTCAATTCTTCAGAGCAAAGTAAAGAAGCTCCTTGAGGTCCAGAGCTTAGTTTGGCAGAAGATCGACAAGATGTTTCAGAGTGCACGATGCATGGTTACATTCCTCAGCAACTCACAGTTTTAGTGGCAGGTGGTTGCTCACCATTCAATTTGTCAAACAGGTTAGCTTCATTAACTGGATGGTTAAAATTTGACTTGCCCTTTTCTTAGAAGACTTGTGTTAGAGTATTACTTAGTTTGGAGCTAGAATATTTCTAGAGCTCAACTCAGCTTAGAGCTAGAATATTTATTTTTCAGAGCTTAAAACTCGGCGAGATCGTAGTGATCTAGTTTCTTTATAAGATTGCTTCTTCACGCGGTTGTCTACATTAAATAACCCTTTTTTCCCCTTGCACGCAAATAGGTCCCCAATCTCAGCATACCTTAGCCACTGCAAGGAATCGTGGCCTCGATTGAGCCACTTGTGGAGTGATGATATGATGGAGTCTTTGAGATGAAAGGAAAAATAATCTCCCAAATCATTTCAAGGGTGGTAATCCAAACTTTCCTTACGAGATCTTGGAGCATGTAAACTTCGCAGTGTCCATGGCGGTTGTACCCTTCACCATTTTGTCATAGCAGTGAAGCTGCAAGGAGTCGCTTGATGTATGTCAGAACAGTTAGCTACCAAAACTGCTCCAGATCATGGTGTAACATTTTTTGTAGTTTAATAGTTGTTCCCTATCCTTTTGTAACAAATTGGTGTAGCAACACCGTTTTACAAGAAACCTGAAGCCTTACCACCATTGCTGTTTGAGCAAATTTCCCATCTGTGGGAGTTACATTTGCTTTATACCAATCGCAAGTAGTGTTCGTGCTCTCTTGCATATCAGGTGAAAACATCGGGGGTGTAGCAAAATTTGCAAATATATTAGAGGCCCTACATAGAAGCTTTTAAGAATGTTTTTTAAAAAAAGATCGGCAATATGTGAGGTTATTGTGTACATCAATGTAGTTTTCAAGAGCAAACTCAAATCCTGTTTTCATTTGAGAGAAAAAAAAAGTAGAGATTCAAGCGAAAATGTAGCTATATTCCACCAGAAATTTGCAGTTTTATATGTTGCAAATCTAATCTGACTTCGCGCCTGAAATATTTAGGATTTTGAGAGCTGTTGGGTCAAGGATTTTATTTGACTTGCAACAATTAGGGCGTTTGCAACTTTCAAGCGCTTATCTATCTGACTATTTCCAGAGCATCAGGCTGATATGAAAATCTGCACCAAATGTCTAAATAAGAACCAACCTCCAAAGTTCATACATAAAACTGCAAATGTCGATAAAATCATAATAGGACAAAAAAAACATCATGTGCTGGGATACGAGTTTTCAATATGAAAATTCTATGGCAATCGTATGTTCGAAACAGTCCTAACATTCATGTTGTAGAGACGCTCAAGCTACAACAGAACTGGCTTTCTTGTGTTGCCTTGATCAAAAAAATAAATCCAGGACCTCGTAAAATCGTTACATCAAAAAATCTGGTATAAAGTACAAAAAGAATTGCCTCAAGAGCTGTTACATGATGCACCTTAGAAGGTAAACAGAATGTATCTGAGATCCTGTGGTTCTCTCGAACAGTATCATTCCTGACTACTGTATAACGACCATGCTTACACTTTCTCTGTCTGCCGTGAAACACCATGTCATGGTGTACAGCTTCCTCTAACCTAGCTACCAACTTGTTCATCTTCGAGAGATCAATCAGACTTACTCTTCAGGGTGTATACATTTCCGACAACTCCAATGACGCTGACAACTATGGACAGCCCCAGCAACCCAAGTGACAGGAGCCTCTCTCCATGCCCCAAGCGACTCCCTTCCTTGTCCAGCCTCAATGCCACCAGGGCTGGGAACATGAACCCCAATGCCAACCCTGTTGTCGCACCAGTGAACTTGAAGGCCATCCAGATGTTGGGTATCATCGTTGAGCCAAGGTAGATGAGCGCCAGTAGCACCACTGTCAATGTGAGCGTCTTCTTCCTGCTAGGGGTTGCCAACTCCCCAAATATCAGCGAGTCCACAGTCTGTCTTAGCGAGAAGTGGACAACAGGGAACACAAGGACAAGGTGGATGACATAACCAATCCTGACAATGTAGTTGAGGACCGAGCTGAATCGAATCCCAAGATCCTTGTCAAAGTTGGTGAGAACGTCGGACTCTGTATCGTCGCCAAACAAGAGGTAGCCAGAGAGAGCAGTCAGGGCATAGACCACAACACATAGCACTGTACTGATCCTCCCAACCTTGTACATGTTCTGGGGTGTCTTCTCCTTGAGCTCATTGTAGATTGGCTGGACATTGAAATGGCAGATGTAGGCATTCGTCATGATGGGTATCACGACAAGCAAGTCAAGCATCGCCTCTCGTGAGCTGAAATCTGGCCCCATCCTGGGCATACTGATCTTGCCCTCGGCGATCTTGATCAAAGCAATGATGCAAGACACAACCACAAACACGACAGCAAGGGCAACTGATGCGGCAGATGACAAACTCAGCGAGTCAATCTTCTCAAGTGCGCACAATGGCGCAAGGAAGATCACAAGAACCACCAAGATCAGCAGCTTCCGGTTATCCCACTCGCCATGGCCAATCAACTGATCCATGACGCCGATGTGCTTCAGCGACCCGGACATCACGTCTCCAATGATGATCAGGTACACCACTAGGACTCCGGCGTTGTTGATGATGACACACATCTGCGCTACGATGCTTGCTGGCCGGCCTAGCGCCCTGTGCACGACCTCGCCGTACGACAGTGCACGGCAGTACGCCGAGAACCTCACGAGCAGCTCGATGGTGATCTCGGAGAGGACCCCCATGACCAGGATCGAGACGAGCCCGACGGCGACGCCGAGCACCTTCATGGTGGCCGGGAGCGCCATAATGCCGGCCCCGATGATGGAGGTCGCGAGGTTGAACACCGCGGCGGGCACACTAGACCCCTCCGGCGGCCCGGCGGGGCCGTCGCCAATGAGCGGCAGCTCGTCATGCTCCCCGCCGCCGCCGCCGTCCTCGAGCTCGCCCAAGAATGAATCTTGCTTGGAGATCTTGGCGTGGCCGTTGAGGACGGCGCCATTGGCGGCGGCGCCCGATTTGGCCCCGTTGGATTGGAGCTCGATGGAAGAGGAGGTCAATGGGAGCGCCGAGTAATTCGTGCTCATCTCGCCTCTTGGCGCATCAAAGATGGATCAGAAAGCCCCGAACAATATGGAAAATTCTTGGCAGGACCGGACACAAGAACAAATTGTGCCAAGAATAGAGGGGTTGACAAGATCCCAATGCCTAATCCAACCACGAACGGAAAGGAAACACGCACCCAATCTACAGCTCCAAGAGCAAAATTGCTGCAGAAGGGGGAGGAAAAATTTGAGTACCTATCTATTGACGGGGGGTTTGAGTTGAGATCTCACAAGATATGGTGGGCAATGGCGATTCTTGCGGCGCAAAGCACTTTGCTTTTCTTTTACCCCTTCCTTGGCGAGATTTGGAAGCCAAAATTATTCCTCTCTATGGAGAACAGGAGAAGAAATTGGAGGATACAAAGATGAATCTCAGGGAGGAATTGGCGGGGAGCACCAAGGGGGATTGGATTGAGAGAAGGCTGGGGCGTTTAACTGTGGAGAGTGAGATCTGAGCTTTATCTCTCTTGTTTATTTGTAATTTTTTTTGTTTATTTTCCACTCTTTCCCCTGTTCTTGCTTCTCCCCGATGAAAGTATCTCTCGAACTAAAGAGCACAGTCAATTTACGTTAATTCCGAGTACGGATGGCTACACCAACCATGTGACTCCCGTGTCACCTCGTATAGTATCAATGACGTGTGGGCCCAGAGAAACGTGGGGCTACCTGACAGAGGCGGGGGTAGGCTTGGGATTGGTGAGCATTGCCTGGCTTGAGCCGACGCGTCCGGCCACATGGGACGCGCGGATACAGCTCTTCGATCTGATTGGCCACCGAAACTCGGAGCGGGGCCCACTTGCTTGCTAGTGGTGCCACCAACCCTCCTGGCCCACCTGTCTGTGAGCAGAAATATCATTCCTCCTGATTCTCTGGTAGAATAGAACAGCTCGTCTAACTTGAGATCTTCCATCATGTGATGTCACGAACTGAAATTTACATATTGTTTGAAGCAAACCTATTTTTAGATGAAGCAAAGCTAAAAATTTGTTTATTTTTTCTTAAGTTGGTTATGGATTCCTCTCTTCAAAAGAAATGACATTTCGGCCTTTTTTGTGTTGTATGAACTTTGTCGGTCTACTATTAAATTATTACCATTGATTTTTTGTTTGATTTTTTTTTTACTTCTTAGGTCCTCTGTAACACAAAAGGGGAGTATTCAGGTTGCCTTGAAATCTTCAAGTCTCTCGGTTCACAGAACACCATCGTTGAAGATATCTTCAGTTGACCAAGTACAGCTCGAAGTTTATTCTTTCTTCGCATCAGCATAAAAAAAATCAAGGAGATCTTCTTGTTTGACTTAGCACAACGCGTTGGTGTCCACCCTCCACTGTATGCGAATTCAGAATTCTCCTTACTTCCTTAGCCTACGGTCCACCAATTTCAACTTATGATATCCTAATGAAGGCGATATGTAAATTGTATGTGCAGCTCGAAGAAAGCTTTTGTATTGTAGTTTTGTCGAGCTTTGTTATATTCTTTAATTTAATTACATGGTGAAAATGTATTTTAGGAAACATGTCTGTGTCCAAACACCATTTTCAGAACTAGATGTGAGCTGACATGTTTTCACCGAAGCACATGCTTGGGCTTTGTATGACACCGTAAAGCTGACAAAAAGAAAATTAGCAAAGCATCATAACATGACATAATTTTACTTGGCCCTCTGAGGCTCTGACTGAGTTGCCTTAATCTGCACTATAAGAACAGGTGCCTTCGTTTTTCTATGCGCTAATACAGTCACGGTCCATTTTATAGACATTTCAAGCAAATGTTAAGTGTCTCAAAATCGTTTTCTTTACTAATACAGAGAAACTCTCTTCCTTTTTAATCATCCCCTATAATTAGCTTTGGAGACTGGTGATCTCAGCCTGCTTTACAAGCAGCACCCGGTGCCACTGTACGGTTCATGGGACAGTCAAGACAGTGATATTCAGTTGCCACTGCGCCTCCAAAATAACAGTTTCTCTACATGACATACATTATTGGAGGGAAATCAAGTAGCATAAGCTGTGAAATCATGTAGTTCATCCTGATCGGGAATGATTGAGATCGGCGCTTCTTTTGGAAGCAAGTCGTCCTCCACAGTGACCCTGGGTTCTTCTTCAGCAGGCAACTCGTTGCAGTGGATGGAAAGGGTGCGTTTTTCTTGATGGAACAACCTGCACAGAACAACATGATGAGCTTAGATATTGCAAAGATAGAGATTACTATAGGAGGAGAATGTTAGCGCTTACGGGTTTTTGCAAAGCATCGGGCTTTGAATTGTTACAACATATTTGCAGGAAGAGATCTCCTTGATTGAGCTGATCAGGACAGTAGGTTCCGAGCAGACAAATCTAACCTGTAGGAAGAAGGCAGGGTGTGAGCAGTCAAATGTAGTGAAATGGATACTTGATCCTGTAGTGACAAAAATCCCTTTACTTAGAAACAAACATGATAATAGATCCATAGTGTTCTTTTTTTCTCACCTCAGTCTCCCGGGGTATCTCTGTGAGGTCACATACAGTCCCATTTGTGTACAAGTGGACATGATATCTGTACAACAAAACAGGGACAGCAGGAATTCATTCAAGTGAGCTTTGAACCCAGATATATTATGTCACTCCTCTCTACGCTTTCATGAGATATTAGTACAGCACCTCTTAGAAATATCTTTAACGCGATGGTCATCGTCAGCGAATTCAGAGGTGTTATTTTCATGGTAAGCAGTAGTTGCATCATTGTCGTATTCACCTAGAACATATTCTTGAATAACCTTCAACAAAGCAAACAAAATTAGCAATGGCATCTAGAGGCCTAGCAACTTAAGACTGCATATGAGAACGTCAGATTATAAGGATATCAGAAATGCTCCGGTAGACCCTTTTCTAAGAACTGCACGGATTCCAAAGCTAAACTAATTAATCCAATAAGCTTACCCATTAACACACCTGCGGCCAGGCCCTACCCAGTCCAGTTCAGCCCATCCCACCTGAACTATGACGATCTAACTGATCACGTTTGCTTTGGCTGTTTCCGCGTTCTGCTCGCCACCATTCATTGCGCTACAGCCGTTGCTGCACGCTCCTCTGTTTTTCCCTAATCGAGGCACAATCTGCCACCAGCCCTAATCGCCGGTCTCCTGTGGCCGCCGGCGGCTTCATAGACTCGTCGACAACCACCATGGCCTAGACCGGCTTGAGGTCATAGAGGCCAAAGGGGCCAGAAAGCGGCACCACACCTAGCACGTAGCTCACATTGGTGGTTGGCCCCCGACAGCAGCTCCTCATCGAGGTGAGGGATTGGTCAACAGCCAAAGCCAGGCGCCCAGGCAGCCAGCTATGGGTTCTGCTTAGAGCCTCAGATGACTTATCTGAATTTTGTACTAGCGACTAGCATTCCAATGGAATTAACATGTAGATGTATGTAGTACGGAGTACTAGTTGTTTAGATTCCCCATAAGTTCCCCTCCACAGCAACCGCTCATTGCTAACTCTTGCTAAAAACTAATTTAGACTGAAATTGCCTTAACCAAACAGTTGGCACTTGGCACACCATAGGCAAGTCAATGTACTGGCACCTAGCTAGAGTAATACAACGAATCTACCATGGATTAATCGGCCTCCTCCGCTGGCAAAAGATACACCGATCACCAATGACCAGCGAGAGCAGAAGGCCACCGCAACGACATGTGCACGAACTTCACCTGCACCCGTCCACCCCTACAAATTGGAGGCACTCGATCTGATCACGCGGAATCGAGTTGGGTGCTGGGCTGGACTGGACTGGGTAGGGCCAGGGCGGTATCACGGTTAAAGAAATAATAATATGAATTAATTTGTTAAACATGCTTTGGGATTCGTGCAGTTTTTAGAAAGACGTCTACTGGAATTGAAGTTGCAGTCAAGATTATTCAAAGAAATGGCAAAGTATTTAAATTTTATGTAGTTTAACTCAGTTAAGAACTTCTTTATCCAGTTAAAAGTTAGCGAAACTTGGACCGTTACCTCCCAAAGTTTGTTTATAATGATGGAAACAAAGATAAACAAAAATACCATAGTTGCAAACCAAAGCCAAAAGAGAAACAAAAGTGAAGGGGGAGAAACTCTTACCTTGTCACCTTCTACATGAACCTGTCGGATTTTCCCATGATAACAGAACTCATACGACCACCAACCTTCGTGCTGCGTCAAAATGGCATAATGATCAGATTTTTTTTTGCCAGGCACGCATGCACATGACCAATAATTCATTATGTGTACTGTGCATAAAGAAAAAGAGTTGCCTGCTCACCCTGTAGAGACACTGATCCTTGAGAGGCTCAAGCAGCTCATCTGGCTCCTTTGGCTTAATTCTCCTGTCACTTTCTATTATAACATTAGTTGCATTTTGTGGGAGGATTGACTTCATGGTTTTAGTTTCCTCAACTGGTAGAAAGCACATATAATGTTTCCCCTCATGGTTAGCCATTGACTCCGATTCCTGGCCATTTTCCTGTTGAATGCACCACAAGTACCTCTGGTTAGGATAAAAGAGTAAGGTTTGAATTATTCCAAGCAGCCATCTTTTGAGCAACATAAGAAGAAAAATTCAGATATGATTTTTCTGACAAAAATGGTATGAAAATTATATGATTCAGCAAAAACATGGTAAGTTAACATTGCCAGAATTGAAGTCGCTTGTCTTTCACACCCAATGACCATTGTAGTAAAGTCAAGAATGATTTATTCGCATATACATGTTCAAGAATTGCTGGTAAATTTTAATTAGTACTCCCTCCGATTTGTTTTAGTTGACGTTTCAGACAGCTTCGCTGAAATTAAGGATCGCTTGCATTTATCCTTTTGCCCCTGCTGTGAAGCAGCGGCATGGCTTCGTCCCGCCTGCTGCTCATGCGGACAAAATTGGTCGAGGGGAGTACACTGCTGCCGCCAGGGGCAAAAACGGCAGGCCACTTTTTCCTTTAACTGCGGCGACAAATATTCTGGCTCCTTTTGCTTTGAACCACCGGCGACAAACAAAACGATATGGAGGGAGTATCAATTACAGTTCACTGGAACCTAATTATCCATACATCCACACATAATGCCATAACCAACTACGAAAATTAAGTTAGAACAAAAGAAAGCTCTTGCTTTGCTACAAACAAGGATTCAGACAGAAAAACCATTAGAAATCTTACCGGTTGGTAGGGAGAATCAACTGGATGGAACTCGACGCGGAACCTCGGCTCACGCGAACTCCGCCCAAATGGGACACCTGATGATCAGCAGAGAGTTCAGGCCAAATCAGTACTCAAGGAAAGTGGGCCGAAGCACAATTAACACTATGAAACCACCTAGCAATCCATTAGCATAACCAGACGGCACAGACTGAAAAAGGAGGGTCCTTTTAACTACAGGGTTCTAGATCTGGGCAAGAAAGTTGTAGCAATGAGAGCACCGGGCAACTCGGCACAATCGACATACAGCCGGATCGCTTGTTGACTCGAGGACCGAAATTCGTCCAAGAAACATGGAAGACGCATCGACGAAGCGGTGGATTCGTTGGGTTTAGCAAGGCAACGCGGCGAGGGGTTTGAGGGGGTGCGGATTTAACAAGGTCCCGGTGAGATTTGGCGCGGCCCCGCGGTGCTCACCTGAGGCGGTGAAGATCTGGTCGGAGGAGACCGCACCGGCGAACAGGAGGAGGAGCAGCGCGGACACCCGGCCGGCGAAGCCCATCGGAGACGGCAGGTGGGTCCTCGCTACGACTCCGAGACCCTTCCCGTCGTCTGCGCCAGAGCCCAGCGTGTTCAACGTTGCGGTCGAGTGAGATTTACGCCTTCAGACTACTGGATACGCCTTATCTTCGTTTACATAAGTCCATGTACTCTTAAAAAAGACGCTTTCATAAGAGGTTGGCGTATTCCTATCCTCCGCCTTCGTGCCCGGTTGCAACTTACCCGGGGAAGTCGATGAGCGATCACGAGGTGTTTGCATCCTTTCTCCCCAACCCCTGAACCAACCCGAGCTAATTCTGCCCGGCCAGCAGCTGTCCGGCGTCCCTTCCGGCGCGGCTACGCATGGTGGCGCGCGCAATCGGCCACGACCCGCGCCTACCTGCCGAACGAATGCACCATTAGTGTGGCTGTGCAGCCGCGGGGTGTTGATTGCCGCGTTCTGGATGCGCATGCGCGTTCAGGATTGTTATAACATGATCGTCGAGCGCCCGGGATCGGCGTGGAGCTCTCTGGAGCTTGGATTATGGCAACTGATCTTTCAACGCTACCGTCGCCGCCTTCACCGCGGCGCGTCTCTAAGGCGACGACGGGGCCGGCGGCGGTGGCGGTGCAGAAGGGCAACGCCATCACGAAGCCGTCGCGGCAGCTGCAGCGCCTCCCGGCCATCAGGGGCGGTGGCGGCGGCGCCAAAGCGGACGGCAGGAATAAAAACAGCGCCACCGCCACATGGAGCGCGGAGCGCGCGGCGAAGGCGTGGATGCGGCAGGCGCTGGCGAAGCGGGTCGCCACGCGCATGCTGAAGCGGAGCACGGCGCCGCCGCGACCGCCGGCGGCGGCGTCGGCTGACGAGGGGAGCGGTGGCGGGAATAAGGCCCTAGCATGCGGCTGCGCGCGACTCCCGCCGGGCCGGCGCTATGCACTGCACCAGGCCGCTGCACCGGGGCGGGCCTGGATGCGCGCGCAGCAGCGCCGCGGCGGCGATGGGGAGTGCGTGGCGGTCGCTGCGCTGGCGCCGCCGAGGGCGTACGGGTGGGCGTTCAGCGAGTACGCGCGGTGGCGCAGGCACGTGTGGATGCCGAGCCGGTTCTACCTAGAGCACGTCGACGAGCACTGCTGGAGATCGATGCGTGTAGACTCTGCTCTTAGATAGAGCGATGATTAGAAGCGCGTACCTCAAATGAACGTGCATGTAATCGATGTGATTATGTTGTGTGTTTTCAATTTCATCTTTTTTTACGTATTATTAATTGCAGGAATAGAGATTTTATTAGGTTCGATTTCACAAGTAAAAATGAAATTATGAATGGAACGCAGAGATTCAATGCAAAATCAACTTGACCATATTTTAGTGAACATGTGTATGGAGCTACTGATTTTGTTCTTGCTGTGACCCTTATCGATCAAATATTTATGGTCTCTTGTTTTTGTGGTGATTCAGGTTACTGTTGTTTTGTGGTGATTCAGGTTACTGTTGTTGTGAGCTATCCTTCGCGTGATTCTTTAGGTGTTTTTGGACTTTGATGTCCCCTGTTCACTAACTAGATCCAGTGATTTCACAGATAATCATTCTAAAAGATTTTCTTAATAGTATAGCTGAACCAAATTTCATATATGTATGAATTGGCCACTCATGGGATTCCAAAAAGACTGCAAATTAGAAATATTTGCTGCTAATGTCCTTGCATGTTTTGATGTCCTCGGATGGTTGTGCTCTATGATTTCATAGTTCATCATCCAAATTTTTTTTCAATAATCAACACGGTTGAATCAAAATCCATTTGTGAATTGGCTACTCACGGTCACGGGTCAAAAGAAAAAAAATTACTTACCCTACGTGCATTGCCAAAAAAAAAAGTTTACTCGCCTGCGAGTAGCCCCGAAAAGGACAAAACCCTAGCCCAGTAGCCCCATTCGCCGCCCTCGCTCGAACCCCAGCCCCGGCCCCTACAGCGTCACGCCGGCGCCGCGACTGTCGGAGAGGAGGCCATGGAGGACGTGTGCGAGGGGAAGGACTTCTCCTTCCCGGCGCAGGAGGGGGCGTGCTCAAGCTGTGGGCGCAGCTCGACGCCTTCCATGAGCAGCTCCGCCGCACGGAGGGCGCGAGGAGTTCGTCTTCTACGACGGGCCCCTCTTCGCCACGGACCTGCCCCACTACGGCCACATACTCGCGGGCACCATCAAGGACGTGGTCACCCGCCACCAGTCGATGCGGGGGCGTCACGTCTCGCAGCGGTTCGGATGGGATTGCCACGGCCTCCCCGTCGAATTCGAGGTCGACAAGGCACTCGGCATCACCAACCGGCAGCAGGTGTTCGACCTCGGCATCGGCAAGTACAACAAGACGTGCCGCAGCATCGTCACCAAGTATGTCTCCGATTCGGTTGGCCAGAAAGAGTCGGACAAGGATTCCGGCCCGTCCATCGATCGAAAATCCTAGGCCTAGGTCGAGTCCGACGACTGCACGTACAGCGGCCAGGGCTATAAATTAAAACATCGCGCTACAGGGAGCCATGGCAATACACGCTCTTTGGCAATTGTTGAGACACCGACATATAGTCAGGGTAGCAGGAGATCGGAACAGTTCCGCGCCGCCAGGATCAGAGACCGCAATGATCGACGGCTGCGCAGCTGCTAACAAATAGCTCGGCGACCGCGGGGACGATGAAGAGACCAGAGGTAGACCATGAGACGATGGAGGAGATGAAGAAACCACACGCGGCGGGGTCGAGGAAGAGAGCGTACGAGCACGACGAGCACAAGCCGGATGTGACGATGGAGAACATCTTCAAGTGCAACTACTGGGAGGACCCTGCCTACGCCAGCAAGCTGCAGTACTACGGCCTCAAGCTTGCGCGCGGAGCCGCGCTTGACAACCTTATCGAGCGCCTGGACAGGCAGTATGAAGCATATATGGCCGGACGCCTATTCAACTTCGATCACTCATTTTCTTCTTTTTTATTTATAGATTATGCCAGTTTATTATCAATCTGCCTTACTTACTGTTCCCTTAGTTTCAAATTGTAAGGCGTATTCTATTTGACCCATCTACCAAAATAAAATTATCAAAGTGAATAGCCCATGTTACAATGCAAATTAATCCGCTTAGAGATTCCTTAGATGTACGAGTTTACTGCTTAAGTTATCCAAAGTATTTTTTGTGTTTTCAATTTCATCATCGGCAAAATGACGTGGATGCAAATGCAAGACAAGGATCAATGCAGATTATTAACTTAATTTGACCATGTTTTAGTGAAGATTGCTATAAATTTCGCGGCGGACCTTGTTGATTAAATGTAGGTTCTGCTTGGAACAACGCTCTGCAGCCACACATCGTGGGGAGCCAGTTGCGTTTTGTGTTACATGCGTTGCCTTTGAAATCTTGCTTTTCACGTATCGCGATGTGTGCTGAGACATGCTCCAGACGCAGACACATTTGTGCGTTGTTATTGCTCGCCATCTTCAGGTGTTTCATTATGACTAGCTAGCTCATGCCTTCTTTCTATATGGACTCCGATGCCCTCTGTTCCTAATTCACTAGATCCAGTGGTTTGAAAGTTTATCATCCAAATAGAATTTTGAATAACACAGTTGAATAAATTTTATATATGATGGTCCAATCATGGAATGAAAAAATATACCATATGCTTAAGTATTTGTTGCTGATATCTTTGTATGTAGAGATGACAAAATTTTATAATGTATGTGGATGTGGATGCAAATCTCCACCCACAGATGACGGTGTGGGCAGTGATGGAGGCATGATTGATAAAAAAGAGATCAATCAAATTATATCATATAAGTTTCTTAGAACCAGAGCTAAACGAAATAGATTTAAATAAATTTTAATACAAACCAAACGAACTAGGTTTGAGATCCGTCATTGAGTGTGGGTCTATAGCTTCATCCGACGGGTAAAGATGCGGCTGTAAAATTTTAGCGGTGTGTCGTGTACATATTCTTTACTACACTTTTACCTTACCTCATCCATTATAGTCCCTACGTGCATGCGTATTTTATGTCTAGATGGTTCTTCTGATTTCGAGGTTTGCCACTCGAATATATTTTGTAGCCAACACCTTTGAATCAAAATTCATATGTGAATTGTCCACGAGAGTCGCCCTGCAAATTTAAAATATCGGTTTTTGGCATGTTGCATGCCGACATTGGGATCACATAGGCTATAGTTGTACTCAGCTAAAAGGATTACTTGACTAATATTACTTGCAACCATGAAAAGAAAAAGGTTTTACTTGAGCACTACTCTACCAGCGAAAATAAAAATGGTTTACTTGCCTGCTACTGCTAGCACTGCATATAAATTAGGAAGTCTTGAGGGGTCGAGGTGGAAATTTCCTTCGGACCCAATCCGGCAAGGGAAGGAATGCACGCCCGCAGCACGTGAGCTCCAGCTCTAAACCCTCGTCTTCCCCTCCCAAGCAAATCCCACTCCCACCCTTCCCTTCGCCGCCGCCGCCTGAAACCCTAGCCCCATTCGCGGCCCTCGCCGCCGCCTCGCTCGAAATCCCAGCCCCCTTCGGCGCGTCCGCTACCGCCGGAGAGGAGGCCATGGAGGACGTGTGCGAGGGGAAGGACTTCTCCTTCCCGGCGCAGGAGGAGGGGGTGCTCAAGCTGTGGGCGGAGCTCGACGCCTTCCACGAGCAGCTCCGCCGCACTGAGGGAGGCGAGGAGTTCGTCTTCTACGACGGCCCCCCCTTCGCCACGGGCCTGCCCCACTACGGCCACATACTCGCCGGCACCATCAAGGACGTGGTCACCCGCCACCAGTCGATGCGGGGGCGGCACGTCTCGCGGCGGTTCGGATGGGATTGCCACGGCCTCCCCGTAGAATTCGAGATCGACAAGGCACTCGGCATCACCAACCGGCAGCAGGTGTTCGACCTCGGCATCGGCAAGTACAACGAGACGTGCCGCAGCATCGTCACCAAGTACGTCTCCGAGTGGGAGGCCGTCGTCACGCGCACGGGGAGGTGGATTGACTTCAAGAACGACTACAAGACCATGGACCTCAGCTTCATGGAGAGCGTATGGTGGGTGTTTGCGCAGCTCTGGGAGAAGGACCTCGTCTACAGGGGCTTCAAGGTCGCTTTTCTAACCTCGCGTATAGTTCTTAGTTAGTTTTTATGAAGCTCGACGAGCTTAGGACTCAATGAATTTAGTTTGACAAGTCAGGATTCAGTGAATTGGTCCTGATGGTGTTTTCAACTTTGCCACTAACTATTCATCTTATTTCGGGTGTAAAATTGCTGTGTTGGTTATATGTGCAATTGTCAGTATTTTGCAATTTTGCAGTATCTCAATGTGAGAAGTACATATCATTACATGGAGTATACTACTTTTTGACCCTGCTTTATATATATTGCTTCTGTAAGGGAATGCTTTGTTTCTAATATGTTGATCTGGCATCTGTGACCGCACGCATGTCTTTTAGGGGTGTGCTGTGGTTGTCATCACAGGAATTATGTGTCGATTCTAGGGTAATCTGTGCGTTGTAGTTACCGCTAATGTACAACAAATATTGAAATCTCTGTACAAGTTGCCTTTTGATCCATCTTGAAATAGAAGAACTAAAAACATACATGTTATCCGGTAATAAGCTCCTATCTAAAATGACAAAATGGATCGGAGTTATGTTTTTGTTCTTTGTAATGCAAGGAGTTCCTTAAAACCTCCTGAACTTTTGTTCTTTCTCCAGGTGATGCCTTACAGCACAGGCTGCAAAACCGCACTGTCTAACTTTGAGGCAGCACTGGACTACAGGGTTAGTTATTGCCTTCCTTGCACTAGCTAATTTTGTTGTTGCAATTTACAGTAACTGATTTTTAAATTGTATCATAGACTGTACCTGACCCAGCAGTAATGGTATCCTTCCCTATTGTCGGTGATGCGGACAATGCGGCTCTTGTTGCATGGACTACAACACCCTGGACACTTCCGAGTAACCTTGCATTATGTGTCAATGCCAATCTCACATATGTAAAGGTTGGTACTTTTCTGCTTCTGGACCCTTTTTTCTTTTCATTTTTGCATGCTGTCTTCCTATTCTGTTCCATGTCTACAGGCCACCCCAGGTTGGTTGTCACGAGAGAACTTTATTATTCATGCACTTCTCTACCTGTAAACTGTTGTTTGAGGATGCTTACTGTGTACAAACAGGTTAAGGACAAGTCAAATGGAGCCGTATATGTTATTGCGGAATCTAGGCTTGGGCAGTTGCCAGTTAAGGCCAAAGCTTCAGGAAAGAAGCAAGCACCTTCAAAGGGAAGCAATGCTGAAGCTGTTCAGGATGGTTTAGATAAGGAATCATATGAGCTATTGGCAAAGATTCCAGGGTCATCCTTGGTTGGCTTAAAGTGAGTTCTTTCTTTCGAATTTTGACCAATCTCGTAGTTGGTCTTGTTTCCTTATGATCTGATATCCACAACATAGTGTTCATGCGTTTTATATTACATGCATCTTCACTTGCCTGCACTTTTTAAGTGTTTGGTAGAGCTTGTGAACTGGAATTTCTTATGCTATTTACTCGAGGTGTGGCTTGAATATAGAGCTCTTCCTTAGATCAGCTTCCTGTTATCCTTTTATTTAACCACTGACACACTTTGTAAGACCTTACTGCCATGAGCTAAGTAGTCTATATAGCTTGGGATCTGAACACCAAATGTAATTCTACAAAATTGTTGCATTTGGATATCTTGCACTGGTAGCTAGGTTGCTCAACAACGGTTCCACTAAGTCTACTGAACTTTTATAAGTGGTAGATGTTATTCATACGAAGCAATACCCATTCTTGATTATTGCTGAAGATTGTCTGAGAATCTCGAATTCATGAGATGTACAAAATATTGAGCTTTGTTTTGTTCTTGTTCTCGTTGCCTTTTTCTCTGATTGCAGATATACTCCTCTATTTGATTTTTTCTTGGAACTTCGAGAGACTGCCTTTAGAGTGATTGCGGATAACTATGTCACTGATGATAGTGGAACTGGTGTTGTCCATTGTGCTCCTGCTTTTGGTGAAGATGACCATCGTGTTTGCCTTGCTGCTGGGATATTTGAGGTTGGATTTATTCTTCTTTAATCATGAATATTCAGGCTAACTAATAGCTGCAAGGTATCCAGCGCTGATACAAACGAGAATATTACTAGAGCAGCTAACTTCTTTTCAGAAACGCAGAGCAATAACCTTATCTATTTTAATTAAAATGAATACTATCAAACTACCGATGATCTGACAGCAGGACAGTTTTGGAGAAAAGGACACGGTGGCACAATGCCTTCACCCTTAATTGACACTTGGAGTGCATCCATCAGCATGCTGCAACTCTAAAGATACAACATAAAATGCTAAATGCTTCAACACTCAATTTTTCTAATACCTCTCTCTAAATTTTTCTTTTCATTTTTATAAAGACTTTTAGATCAGTGAAAGTACTTACTACGCGCATTTGATATAGAGCTAGAGCTCAGTTCAGTATTTTTCTATTATCTTAAACAGTTTAGCTAGTCTGAGATTTTGATTCATTTTCCTTTTTGCCACAATGTTGTTAATTTTCAACGGGTACACTTTACCATGCTGCTTCATTGATTGATGCCTCATCTCTGGTGATGGTGTGCAATGGTGATATCTGATTTTGTGCTCTTATTCATGCAGACTGCTGGACTTGTTGTTGCTGTTGATGATGATGGGTGCTTCATTGAAAAAATATCTGATTTTAAAGGGCGATATGTCAAAGAAGCTGACAAGGATATCATCAGTGCTGTTAAGGCAAGTTGCTGTTTCAGTTTTCTATGGGGTCATATCTCTAGTCTTTAAATAACCTTTGATTCTTGTTGCCCAACCAGCATTCCTGTAACTATTATATACAGATTTCATACACTGGTTTGATAAGACACTACAATGTGTCAAGTTTATAATGTTTATCACCCATTATTTCTATTTTCTTGAGGATTGCACTCTGAAAAGTGATAAACAACATGAACAGGATAAAGGAAGACTTGTTAGTAAAGGGAGCATTGAGCACTCTTATCCATTTTGTTGGCGCTCGGGTACTCCTCTTATTTATCGGGCTGTTCCAAGCTGGTAACCTTCTACACAGTGCATATATATTTTGTCCCTATGCTGACAATTGATGATTTTGTCATTCAGCTTGATTTAAGTTAGTACAAATGGGTCCTTGTTCAGATATTGTGTCAATCCTGTCCAATACCTCTTCTTACCATATGGAACAATCACTTTATGGATTTTTTTTATCATGCTATAGTGAGCCAGATACATAAATAAGCCCTCCTGATTTGTTTTGTTTCCTTTATCCCTAGTACTACATATGAGATTCATCTCTAGCCTACTTCAACTTGCTTGGGACTAAACAACTTTTTTATTGTTGGCTGGTTGTATGTTACTTCAGCTCATCTGCCCTTTTCTTCCATTAGTTTTCCTGCTGCATTACTTGTATCCTGAAGTAGCTGTTCTTTAGGTTTGTCAAGGTCGAGAAGATTAAGGACCAGTTGCTGGAATGTAACAAGGAGACCTACTGGGTGCCTGACTATGTTAAGGTATTTTACACCTTTCTGCTCTTGACGCAGTACCATCTGGAAGAAACCTTGTAGAGAGAAATCCCATGTGGAGGCGCCCCTCTTAGTCCTTAATCTGAGCTTTGAGTATTGTGGTTATGGAAGTTTATTGCATGGAGACATGTATTTAAGGCACACAATAATTAGGGTAGGGCATTAATAACTCTTAATACACCCATTACACAGGGTCAGTAGGCTTCTTTTTTCAGACCTTGAAGTTATCTGAAATGTGCTTATTGAAGCACCTGTGGTTGGCATGAGTGCTGAACCACGCCAAGTAGGTGTATGGCAGCCAAATAAAATACTTCCTCTATTGGAAATATAAGTCTATTAGGACATTGACATGATCATGCAACACTTTAAGTAGCAAGATCTATAACATTATATCATGTTAAATGGAACGGATTATATATCATGAAATATTTTTGTAATAGCAAGGTCCAGCATTCTTATTCCCAATGATGAAGTCGTCTGACATGTGATTAGTTTTTGGGCATATTTAATGGTTTCCTTGAACTGTGTTGGAATAGTGTGCTTCATAATCATTTGCATATGTGCTTGATCTGCTCGTAGCTGCATATTGTTTAGATGTGCCACCAATGCGCACATTGTTTTGCCTTTTCAGTTCTGTTTCCATCCCATGTTTCTAACACTGCTTCCTTTTTCATTGTTTTCAATACATACAACTGTTTCGAGAGTCTTATTTATTGCCATAAGACTTTTTGGAGAGTTTATGGTTAATACCAACATATTCACGAAGTATGATGCAAAAAGGTTTCTGTTTTTTTAACTTAATTTATTCGTTAACAATGAATTCATGCAGGAAAAAAGATTTCACAACTGGCTTGAAGGAGCTCGTGATTGGGCTGTTAGCAGAAGTAGATTCTGGGGTACTCCACTTCCACTGTGGATGAGTCAGGATGGTGAAGAAATTGTTGTTATGGATTCCATCGAGAAACTAGAAAAATTATCTGGAGTCAAGGTTAACATCTATCTAATATTGATTCAATTAATTTGATGTATATTCTTCTGATCTTACTGTATATTGAATATTTGAAACAGTGGTGAACTTGTTATTCCCGATTCTTTGTTTCTGAGACATTTCTTGTGGAAAATAATAAGTAACCTTTGTTTAGTCTTTCTAAAATACCATCAGGTCACTGATCTTCACCGACACTATGTTGATGATATTACAATTCCCTCTAAGAGAGGACCTGAGTTTGGGGTGCTCAAACGTGTTGACGATGTAAGTTCCTTTAGGCCCTTATCAAGGGATTCTTGTTTACATGTGGTGTACACCTTAATTTATGCTGATGTTCTGTACATTTTTCTTAAGGCAGTACAATATTTAGACTGAATATACCAGTAAATGAGACGTTGTCATAATAGACCTGCAACGATTCAAGTGCAAAATGTTTGCTCCTAGTAATCTCTAATATGATTGAATGTAGCAATTCTGATCTCAAGAAAACAAAAAACTTGTTTAAAATATTTAATTAATACGTACCAATCAAGTTTTTGAATTAAGTGTCTAGGTGAGAAACTCTCGTGTGGTCATGCCTTCTCTTATTGTTGCTTAGAATTGCTTTAGCATCAGTTGTTATGTTGGTTTTGCTGATGTGGTTGGTACTCTGCAAGCTTTGAAGTTTGCATTTCAATAGATGGTTGAAATTGTACTAAATTTATGCTGCATCTATTTCTGCTTTTATCAGAGTTATCCATGTTATGGCTTCTCAATGCCATGGATGTGAATGCTTGAACATATCAGTGTTTTATTCGGTTTTGAAATGGTTTTCACTAAGCAATTGTGGTTGTTTACCCAGGTTTTCGACTGCTGGTTCGAGAGTGGGTCAATGCCATATGCCTACATTCATTATCCATTTGAGAATAAGGAACTATTTGAAAAGAATTTTCCTGGCAATTTTGTTGCAGAGGGTTTAGATCAAACACGCGGATGGTTAGTTACTCTCTTCAGAATAATAGGAAGTTATGTTTCATTTGTTAGTAATGATTGGAGGGTGCATTTCCTTCTGTTTGTTCAATTATGGCCTTTTGTGATGTTTCATGATCATATGCGATATGTGTTTTTTCTTGTGGTGTATCCGTTCAATTTGTGGGACACATATGAAGACATATCTATCTGTTTGAAGCCATGTGCTTCCTTACACTTTGCTCCACTGGGCCTCGGGCTTTGCTTCCTTGCTTGTGCAGAAGACATGATTAGTTTACTAAGTGATGTTTGTGCTTGGGTGACCTCTCTCCATTTCTCTACTTTCATATTCATCCAGTAATAAACATATCATCACCATTATTTTTCAAAATCTTGGTGAAGAGAATGTGGTGGATGTTTTTACTCAAAAGAAGCGAACATATTTCATTTCTTTAAAGTCACACCCTCTATTTTCTTATGTTTTCATATAAACTTGCCTACTTACAAAAATGTACAGATGACAGAATATATCGAATGAGAGTAGAGTTAAATGGGAATAGTAGGGACTAATGTTCTTAGGTAACTAGTGGACATGAAATTGCTGTTTGCTGATAACATGCACTAAGAGGCACCTAAATTCTCCCACTTCATACTTTTGTTTTTATACTTTTATGTCCTTACAAATTTGAGTAATCTTACTTTTGAATCTTATCTAGTTCTTAATATTTTCGTTTTCTTTATCCTATATTACTTCCTCCCATGGTTAATGAGAATCCTTAATATTTTGGGTCTAGGATGTATATGGTATGGTGCGGAAACCGAAAAGCCTGTAATTGTGACTGTCACTGTGCTTCAAGCTGTCATGCCATACTCAATAATAGTGGATGAATTTCACCTTTATGATGTGGCTTTATACTGCAGGTTCTATACTCTGATGGTACTCTCAACAGCACTGTTTGGGAAGCCTGCATTTAAGAATCTTATATGCAATGGTCTTGTCTTGGCTGAGGATGGTAAGAAAATGAGCAAGAGTAAAAAGAATTACCCTTCACCCACAGATCTCATTGATGAGTATGGAGCGGTATGTAGTGCTTGCTTTGAACAAGTCAATGGCTGTTTTCGGTAGATACATATGCATATCGATTCTGTGTTGCCCTCAGTAATTAAGATGGAATTTCTTTTCTTTCAGGATGCTTTGCGACTATATTTGATAAACTCGCCAGTTGTACGGGCAGAGTCTCTGCGATTCAAACGTAGTGGTGTTTATGGTGTCGTAAGTTGATTCTTGAAAGCTCTGTGCTCCCTTAATGTTGTTTGTTCAGGCTACTGGTCTGCATATAGATCACATGATGTTAATTAGCAATTGTTAATTGCTACCTTTAGGAAAAGAACATGACCCCCAATTTGACATGCTTTAAATTTTTCAGGTGAAAGATGTCTTCCTCCCATGGTATAACGCTTACAGATTCTTTGTTCAAAATGCAAAGAGACTTGAAGTTGAGGGTCTTGCTGTATTTTCTCCAATTGACCAAGCGTCACTTCTTAAGTCATCCAATGTGTTAGATCACTGGATAAACTCTGCAACTGAAAGTCTAGTTAGCTTTGTTCGACAGGAGATGGATGCATATCGTCTTTACACGGTTGAATGCTTAACTGTTTTTCTGGATATTTGTTCCCTTTTAAGATCTGTTGTGTTATGACCGATTGATCTAATTTGTTATCTTTCATGCCCCTTCAGGTTGTGCCTTATTTGGTAAAATACATCGACAACCTTACTAACATATATGTGCGATTGAATCGCAAACGGTTGAAGGGACGTACTGGAGAAGGAGACTGCAGAATTTCTCTTTCAACGCTGTACCATGTAAGTACTTACGGTGATGTGAAGTAGTGCACAGTTTTCAGCTTTCTTTGGTCAATACTTGCTGCAAATTGTCTATGGATTACTGAAAATAAGTATTTTGAAGCTAGCTCATACATCACTTGCTCTTAAGGTGCCAATATCATCTGTTCCGCCCATCTATGACTGTATCAAGATTTATATTGTTTTTTCCACGATGCTGATGAGTCATTTTTATGTAGCTTTTTCCCCCCTTCCATTGCTTATGTAGCTAGGGTGGCACTGTGATGATTCTGTTGCTACTTTGCTTCACTGTGATTAGAAGTTAGTCTGAGCTTCCAAAGTAGTCATGTCTGGTGGCACCAAATATCACCCCATTTCGTTATTTCTGTATTTTTTTATATATTCAAAGTCCCCTTTCACGCAGAATTATTTTTTGTGCTTCTTTATCCAGTTTAAGACACAACTTACAAAAATGTAGGCTCTTGTTACAACTTGTGTGGCGATGGCTCCATTTACACCGTTCTTTACTGAAGTTCTTTATCAAAATCTGCGGAAAGTGTCAGATAAATCTGAGGAGAGCATTCATTTCTGCAAGTTCCCCTCCACAACCGGAGAGGTAACTGGTCTTCATCTAATTGTTCTATTTTGTCTTAATTTATCAGATTGACTTATGACTTAATGTGCAACTGATTTTGCTGAATTATCAGAGAGATGAGCGTGTTGAGCAAAGCGTAAGTAGGATGATGACCATAATTGATCTTGCACGCAATATTCGTGAGCGGCATAACAAAGCTCTCAAAACACCACTCAAGTATGTCCAGGCTCCCTTAAAATTATGCATTTATATATTTTCTATAATGGTGCACATCATTTTGGAAGATTACAGTTATTTTGAAATCAATGAAATCTGAGGGTAGTAGTAGTTGTTGTAACATTGATACAATTTGAGCTGTGTTTTTCACTCCTGTACATGGAACTAGAAGAAGAATATATGTGTATGAATATCAAGATGGTTGAAGCTGCTGAAGTCAGATGGAAATACAGTCCGAGTTTTATACAAAATTTACTTTAATGGCATTTTAAAAATGGGAAAAAATGCACAATGCATTTAGTAGCATTCGACTTTGTCATATGGTACCTGATTTGAGTTTCAGGGAGATGGTGGTTGTGCATCCAGACAATGAATTTCTTGAAGACATCACTGGGAAACTTAAAGAGGTTTGTTTGTCATACTGAAACCTATCAGCAATGAGTTTGTTAATTGTTTCCAATTCTGGAATTATACAACTGTTTTGCTGTCACCAACCAGATGCGTTCATTGTTATTCAATTTTCTTGTTACTTAGTTTTCTACATTTGCTTCTTCTGTGTTGAATGCTGACGGCATCTACTTTGTACCATGTAGTATGTCATGGAAGAAATCAATGTTAAGACTGTCACTCCATGTAATGATCCATTGATGTATGCTTCTCTGCGGGCTGAACCTAATTTCAGGTATGATTAGTCCAGTGCACCAATTATTTCCCATTTGTATCTACTGCTCAGTGCTTGTGGTGTTTTCAAAGTGTCCTAGGCAAAAGACTTGGAAAAGACATGGGCAAGGTGTCAAATGAGGTGAAGAAGATGACACAGGAACAGATCTTAGCCTTTGAGGAAAGTGGGGAGGTTACATTCTTTGGTCATTGCTTGAAGCTGGACGATATTAAGGTAATATTCCATGTACATGCGTTTCTTGTTTGATGGCACAACAATTGCCAACAATCACTTTGGATATAACTGGCTGATGTGTCTTAGTTTAGCAGTTCATCTCCTCAAGTTTATGCATAATCATAACTAACTTCACAGCGCTTGGATGCTGTAGAACATATCTTCATTGAGCAAATAGTTCAACTTTTATGATGAAACTATTTTTTTTTTGTTGGGAGTTTTCTACCCACAGCCTCAGGAGCAGTCTGTAGCATCTTTGTTTTACAGAATTAACATTTGTATTTTCTTTTTTAGGTTGTCCGACAATTCAAGCGTCCTGAAAATGTGTCAGAGAAGGAGATTGATGCTGCAGGCGATGGTTTGTCATGAATTTGCTACTTTGTCATATTAGCTTGGCTAATCTTTTTTTTGGTAACATTGTTATCTTTTTTTTGTAGGTGACGTTTTAGTCATTTTAGATCTACGAGCAGATCAATCATTATTTGAAGCTGGAGTTGCTCGAGAGGTAGATGACCGTGTCCTTTATTTGTGTCCTGGCACATTGTTTCTCAAACTTTAAGTTACACAAATGAAAAAAGAGAAACCATCTAACTTTCTCCAGGAACTTGGTTGCTTATAGCTAAAGTTGTAGTTTAATATATGGTTAACACAAGCATCTATGTCCAGGTTGTGAACAGGATCCAAAAGTTACGGAAGACTGCTCAGCTCGAACCTTCTGATCCGGTTGATGTGTATTATAAATCTTCAGGCAATGACAAAAATACACTGGAACAGATTTTGAAGTCACAGGTCAGCTAAAATTGGTTGTTCTAAAGGATCCTTGTTTTCGGAACACCTTTCTCAGGAAAACTGCTTTATTCTTTACAGGATCAGTATATCAGAGACGCACTTGGTTCGCCACTTGTCCCGAAGGAAATGGCACCAACAGATGTGGTAAGTTTGGATCTTCAACCCCTTTTTGTTGCATCTTCAAATTCAACTCTAGTAATGCATCCTACTCAACTAATTTACATCCCTGGTAGCTTCACCAATATATTTTTTGTAGTTTAATAGTATAATGCATTTGGGAGATATCTCTTATCTGTACTCTGATAGTGTTTTTGGGTTCCATAGCAACCGATCTTTAAGATTTAGATTTCTTATCAATTTTTCTTTTGCTTGGCTTGGTTTGCAAATTTGAGCAGCTATTTGAAGGACAAAACTAGCAGCCGATAGCATATAGTTTGAGCCTGTCATTTAGGTTTACATTGGCGTATTTAGAGTTTATCAAACTAATGTTTAATAACCTGATTTTTGACAAAATTCAAAATGGCGATGTTTGCAGGTAGTACTTGGTGAGGAGTCGCATGATGTACATGACATGTCATTTGTCATATGCATTGCAAGGTCCTGCCCTGTTCTTTCACCAGATCTTGCTCATGCCTCAGGTAAATCTTTCAGACAGAATTGCAAACTTCCCATGCAGATACTTGTCATTTCAGTTTTGAACCATATGATCATGTGGATACTCTGCTGAGTAATGTATGCATGCGCTCTGAAACAGTCAACGATGACCATGTGGAGGCGTTGAGAGTATATCTTTCATCAAGGTCTCTTTCCAGATTGAAAAACCAGTTTCAAGCTGGAAAGGGCATGGTAAGCAGTCATTACAGTCAACCACGAATATTTCCTCCAGGAGGAATGAAGGTATTCTCAGTTCTTATAGTTTTGTCTCCATTCTTCCAGATTACGGTCGACTGCATTGAAGGTTACCCACCAATCACTCTACAGCTAGGAAAGCACGTTTTCCTCAGTGCAGGCGATTTCTATCTAGCTAGTCGATCCTGATTTTTTTGTTTGCAGCATCCCAATTTTGAGTGATTGGCCCTTTTGTTTTACAGCAATTATTTTAAACAGCTCAGTTCCATTTATGCACCTCACTGTTTTCACATTCATCGCTTGTTAAAGATGAATGGGAGATGTATGTATGTATGCTATAGCAAAATTTGCATTGGCTCCCCGGTTTACAGAGAGCAGTCTAAGAGTTATCTTTATGTGATAGCTAGGCACGTCTCTGTTTGCTGGCATCTCGTAGTTACTCGCGTGGCTTGTGGCCACTGATTGATGTTACTGCAAGTCATTGTGGAGTTCAGGTCTTCGCTCCGAATTGTGGCGACTTCCTATCTCAAAACTTGTTTTTTTTCCATTGCTGTAATGCTCGACAGTCTGATAATGACTGCCCTTTCTATTTACGCTGATAAGGATCTTGCAATTCAGACATTGGTTGTCTGGCGGTTTGTCCATGGACTATCGGGCACGAGAGCATTCAGCCACCAGCCGACCAACAACTGCGTAACTATTGCGACGTTTAGAGCTTTTATCCTACGATGATGAAAAGAGTAGCACTGCCTTTAAGTAGAAAGAAATCATTATAACGCAGCAATAGCTATAACGATGTCGCGTGCTCGTTGCTTATTCTGTTTAGAATATGGATGATGTTTGCGCTATGTTGGCAATTTATAATGTGCCCTGTTTTGTTTGGTCATAGTCTAGTGCTCCACGTTTATCTAACTCTGTATAATTTGGTCAGGAGAACTCCAAAATTTGACAGGTGTAAACATTGCCTTGCGTTGGTCAGGCATTCATCATTGTGAATCCATGATGCGGTTTCTGACCCAGGCGAGGAAAGATCCGAGTTCGTCATGCATCAGGCCATCAGCAATGTTCTTCCGTACTTTCATTCACCCTGCCTATTGACTTATTGCAAAGAGGGACACCGCGTGCAGGGCTCGATTGGCCTTCATTCTTGCTACAACTTGACACTACAAAACTGCGGAAACTACACATTTCGAAATTATTCGCTGAACATTGCGAGAAAAACACATCTTCCCATGTTCTTCTCTTCTGAACGAGAACAAACACCACCAAGAGAGTTGTTAAAATTCTCTCACGCCACAACTAAACCATGACGACGAACTCACGCGAAGACACCAAACAACAGAAGCAGCAGCTGAAGCTCGTGGAGGAAACAAGACAATGCAACTTGACCGTCACGTGGGCTTGAGGTCCTGAAACATGGAGTCCCACTTGATGTCGTCGTCGCCGGCGCCGCCGTCCTCCTCCTCGTCGTCCCCTTCGCCCTCCTCCTCCTCATCGTCGTTGTGGTAGCAGTCATGGAACATCAAGCTCGCCTTCTGGGAGGACGCCGACAGCCGCGCGGCGCCGCAGCCCCTGGCGATGGCGAGTCCGTCTCCTGCTCCGCCGGCGCCGTCGGTGATCATGAGCACCATCTTCTTGGTGGCGCTCTTCCGCTGCACGGCGCCGACGCGGACGGCGTCGTCGCCGCTGCAGATCCTGGGCACGACGGTGACCGACGACGCGCCCCTCCTCCTCCTGCCGCTTCCTCCTCCGCCTTCGCCGGCCAGCCGGCGCACGCAGCGGGCCAGGCACCTCGTGGCCCTGCGCGCGAGCCTCGCCGCCGCCCCCGACGAGGCACCCTCGCCGCCGCCCTCCGCCTCCGCCTGCTTCTTCGCCAGCTTGAGGATCTCGAGCCGGTGCTTGGCGACGGCGATGCCCATGCTCTTGAGCAGGTCGTGGTCGAAGTGCGCCGCGTCGCCGGGCTCCAGCTCGTTCCGGCTGAAGAGCCGCCCGTACTCGTGCGTCAGCGACGGCGCCAGCCCCGTCCTCGACAGCCACGCGTACCAGTCCATGGCAGCTCCCTCTCAATCCTCACTGCTCACCGCAACTGCTCGTGAGAGGCTTTATAGAAAGGGACAGGCCGGCCGGGACACTGGCCGAACTGGTAGGAGCTCGCAGCTCGCAGCTGCACGGGTCAGCTCACATGCCTTGCCCGCCCCGGCCCCTCCGGGCACAAGGATTACCACCACCAGCAGCACCAGTCAGTCACTGCGGCTTCTCTGTAGCAGCAGCCAGCAGCTACAGTAGTAAATTCGGGGACGTATTGCTACGACACCAACCAATGCGTGTGGTGGCGTAGCAGCAAATAAATCTGGCGACACATATGGCTTGGATTCTGCGCACGGGTACACAAGATCCAACACCACATGAACAAGAACCTCACCAGTGTACACACTCACAGCGTACTGTCTCGTGTGCAATCTCTTAATCCAAAGTGGATAGCAAAGGGAGATTAGATTACACCAGCAAAAGCTAATTAAGATGGAGATAAAGCCTGTCAGGCTGATCTGACGCAGATCGCGGTGCAACCGCTGGCTGTGGCCGCTCACATGCCCCTGCAAAAGTGGGGGCTGCAGCAGATGATGGATGGATGGATGGCTTTCCTTTTCAGCATAGACTACTCTGAAGTTGTTGAGTTGCTCAACACTCGGGTCGTTGCATTGGGGTTTTATGGTACTTTTCCACGAGAAAGACCCATGCAATGTAATCTAATCCACTTGAGATTTCCTTTTGGGAGGCAATGCAAAGATCACTTGAGATGCTTTGAGGCACGTATGATGATGGCTGTTTTGTGTTCGATCCATGCGAGGACCACCACGAAGGCTCGAGTAAAGCGGTGGCATGGGTGGCAGGGGAGAATGTGGGTTGGGGCCTACGTGTCTGTTACTGTTACGGTTTTAATCCGACGGTAGAAAATTCAGCAGAGGCCAAGCCGACGGCCGGCCGTAAAGGATGTGGCATCGTGCGAGATGCATTTGCCGGCAGTGCGATAATGTAGGGGAGGGAAAACTGTGACGGGTCCATGGAGCCACTTCCATGTGTGGGCCTTTAGGTCTTGTCCGGTTATGGGGAGCGCGTGTGTTTAAAGGTGATAAAAAGATTAGGCATGGGCCAAAGTGAATTGTGGCGCGGGGTAAATTAACATGCAAGTGAGGAGTGGTGATGAACAGGCCGGGACACTACTCACTTGTGGTTGGAATCTAGGGTGATTCGAGCTTTGTAGATCTTTTGTTTTGTACGAGTGCCGTCTAGCTAAAAAAGTAAAGAATCTTCGCCTTTTGAGTTTGTACGTAGGCATGTGCAGTTTGGCGCCAAAAAGGGTGGTAAAGGATCATTCATAGTATTCCCTAAGAGAGTGTAGGGGTTGACTATACCAATGCTTGTAGCATTGCAAAAAGTAAAACTTTTATCTTTGCATACTGTTTAACCCGCCAACCACCCCATTTTTTTTATACTTCCTCCGTTCCAAATTTAGGTCGTTTTAGCTTTTTTGTATTATTATGCATCTAGATATAGTATATGTCTAGGTGCATAATAATATTTATGAACCTAGAAAACTTACAATTTGAAACGGATGGAGTAGAAAAAAAAACAGAAGAAAACTCCAGGGCCGGGCCTCCGGTGTACTAGGAAAATTACGCTCATCTTAAAAACGATTTGAAAAGAACTTGGTTACGACACCGGTGGAATTGATTGGCATGCTATGGAACCCGGCCGTAGAAAGGCAAAGGCTGTGCAGGTTGCTGCGGCCAAGGCAAGTGTCAACGCCGGTACGTGACGAGAGTTAACTGAGCAGAGCAGAGCTCCCCCCGCCCGCCCCGCGTCGGACGGCGGGATCGGCAGAAGCGCGTGCCATCAATTCGGCGTCCTCGCCCGCGCGATCTCTCGCCACCACGCGCCCACGCCGCCGTCGTCAGCCTCGCGCACGGACGCTTTGAAACCTCGACTCTGAAGTCTGGATCCTTCCTGAGCAGCGGGGCCTGGGACTGGGAGGGCTCGTTGCAAGCGGGGCGGGAAGGGAAGGGAAGGGAAGTCGTCCGGCTCTGAGAACACCCGCGCCTGGTAATTCGCCGCGGCGCGCGGCCGGTAAGATGATGGCGCGGTGGGGTTGGGGAAAGGACGGGCAGGATCATTGCGCCGGGAGCACTTGGTGTCGTCGTGCCGGCCGGGAGCACTTGGTTTCTGCGCGTTTTCTTAAGTTATCCTGTGTACTCCTCGTATCATCACGTTGCTTGCTTGCCAGTTTTCTTTTTCCACGTACCATTATATATCATCACTGCCCGTTGCCCGTAAAAGGACGCTAGTTTCCCTTTGCCATTCCGTGGTTCGTGGATGGCCGATTCGATCAGGCCTGTTAACCTGCCTGTGCGTCGCCCCGGGCCACAGCTACCAAGGCAACAAAACCAGTCAGCTCCTGATGCAATCTAACGAAACGTCAGAGTTGCGCGCGCCAGCGCCCGGCCTGCTCGTCGTAGGCCTGCTGATGGGGGCGCTCTACCCGCCCCCCACCCACCCCTACCCGCAACACCTGAGATAATTAAGCAGATCTGCCCCCACCCAAAAACCTAATTAATCAACCCTCCCCAACCCGCCCCATTGATGGTGGGTTTTACCACGGGTTGCTGCAACAGGACAGGTGCGCACCACAGTCGGCGAGCACGGGTGCAGGGAAGGGGCAGCGGCGGTGCCCACGGGGACAGGCTGCCCCGATCGGCGAGCAGGAGCAGCAGGGAAGGGGTGGCGGCGGCCGGCGGGTGCGAGGACAACCCCTCTTCTCCTTCGACGGCGCCCCTCCTGGCCGATGAGCACGAGCGCAAGGAAGGGGAGGTAGCATCCGACGGGCGCGGGGACGGCCCCCTCTTCTCCTTCAAGCGGTGCCCCTCCACGGCGCGGGTGACGGCCACGACCACCTCGGCGGGCACGTGCGGGGACGGGGCCAGCGGGGTGGTACGGGACCTCGCCAGTCTGAAAGAGGTGCTCGAAGGCGTGGAAGGATCCCGCGGCAGGGCTCAGGAGGATGAGGATGCGATGTGTGGGGAACCGTTGCCGCTGACGGCCAACGGCGCAAGGAGAAGGCGGCGGGCGACGAGGACTCCGCCGAGACGTCGGCGGCGGCGCCGCTCGCGCGCAAGAGAAAGGCCCCGGATGACGAGAGCTCCGGCGCGACGGCGGCACCCACGCCCGCGCTCAAGAGAAGCAATGGCCGGCGGTGGTGGCGCCGCCTTTCTGCGGGACTCACGCGGCACCCCTATCGTGCGAGGTAGGACCGGTTCCAACCCTCTCCGATCCGTACTTTCAGTATACCCAACCCGCCCTGACCCGCTAGCGTCTGGAACCCATTACCCCCCATCCACCGAAACCCGTGCGAAGACCTGCCCCGAAATACCCACTTCAACCCGGCCTACTAGCAGGCCTAGCTCGTCGCCGGCTGGGCGGCGGCGTCCACCTATAGCGCCCGAGCTACGTCATGACCGACTGCCACGCGCCGTCGTCCGAGCTCCCGCCGGCCGGTCGCCATGCGTGGAGGGCTCGTGCGGACGGGCGCTTGCTTGGCCTGAGGTTTCATCGAAACTCCGGCAGCGTGTACATGCCAATGCGGCTCGGGCCATCGGTCTAACGCCAAATTCACTTGGCTGGACATTACAAGCACGAAACTGTGTCGGGAATCGTCAGCCTTTCGTTCGGCTGCTGCAAACACATCCATGGAATTCACGCAACACTAAACCCAACTCAAGTTACATTTCTATGGAAGCAAGTTTCCCTTGACAGACGACACTTAACAATCCCAGCCTACAGGGGAAAAGAAAGAAAGAAAAGGCAACAGTCCAGCCTAGGAAAAACCGGCCATCCCATCTAAAAACTTACAAATCACCGGTAGCTAGCTGTTCCTTGTGAAGGCGATGAGAGTACAGGGCAAGGTTGTAACACCGCAGGCGCTACAAAGATGCAAGATGTCACTAACATACTTTTCACATGCTGGAGTAAAAAATTCGGCAGCATAACCCTATAAATAGAGTAAAACGCGGAAGCAACAAAATAAATGATATACAAAAGTAAATCACACACCAGCATTTAATGAGCAACTTAACAAGATAACAATTAACAAAGGTCAACCACACTCATTATTAAGAAACCACAAATGGTCACCACAAGATCTACTCTATGTTCATTACAGCAAGACAAATGTATCATTATTATTATAAATAGAAAGTGGCAAAGATGTGAAGACGTGCAGCTAATCCCATCCCTTCAAGCAAAACATCCACTCAAGCACCTGGAAAGATAAAATGGATGTGAGAATAAATCTCAGCAAGCAAACTGCTTTAACAAGTTATTTAAACTATGAGTTCTTTAAACATAGATACATAATAAAATAAGATAAACCGAATCATTGTGAAAGTCATCCTCATATGAAAAAAATGAATAAATCATGACCTCTTATTTACTTCAGATGATCAAGACCTCATATCCACTTCCATATCGATGCATAATACTCAAATATATAAACCACAATGAGTGCGAATGCAATGCAAATGCTATGTCCAATGCCTCCGTACTCATCAAGGTATGAAGCTGCATTGTACCTCTCCTCGGGCAACGATGCTGTATTGGTACGGTCGCGGCTAGCAAGTAGTGACATCCACGAATGATGTGCAATACAATATGATGCAATGATATGGTGCAATTGCAAGTAAGGTTACCACTTATGCCTCATATAATCATGTACATAAACATACCTCTTTCCTTATGATAAAATAAACAGCCACAAGCTCAACATTTATGAACATATTTAAAAGAACAAGTTAAACTTCAATTAATTTAATCATATTGGTTTGGTTGAGATTCTGAATTTTAAGGTGCAGGTAGGATAAACAACAAGTTAAAGCTGTAGCAAAACCACCGCTACGACTTGCCTCAAAGCGATGATGCAAACGGCACTAGGCATGAGCCGGAGCAATACCACCTGTTTAGCATCATGAACTTAGTACATACAATTCAAACAAACATATACGAACAATAGGCATATCGCTCCTATGCCCGAACCCTTAAACATACAAGAAAAATCAAAACAGCAAAACCACAATCATCCTACGAGAGCATCAACATTTCTCTTTTTTTAACTTTTAATACAAAATCAATGCTAGTAAATAAATGCATTTTCAGAAACTACAGAGAAAGGAGAACAACTTTCATTAGTAAAAACATTTTTATTTACAAAGCAAACTATCCTATCAGACTATAGAATCTGTCTTGAGTTCTAACAGTCAATGGTAAAACCTTGATATCTACTAAACCACTCATCCAAAAATTATGAAATTTTACCAGAGAATGAAAAATTATATTATCCATAACTTTGGTTACACGTCTCTTTGCAGTAAAAATCACCAATATTAATTAATCATTGTAGCAACCTCGAGTGCTGAATCTGACAACACAAGACATAGTCCACTTTAGAATTTCATATCTGGAGTTCTACTAACTAAAAATTATGATCTATACCCATCTGGAAAGCTTGATATAAACACTAAACCTTTGGTATTCATTTGAAGAGCTGACTATGCCTCTAAGGTGCCTTAAAACTGAATACTGAATAGATCTATTACTAGTCAGAAACTTGTTAGAATAAGTCAACCATCTTTGAACTGCAGTATCTCTTAAACCATATGACCAGACGTTATGTTCTATGACTTCATGGAAAGGCCTCTGAGTCTGCTACAAAACCTTCTTCAGATTCGGGCTGTAACGTGAAGATATTCGAAGAGGAGCAGAAACCGCCAAATCTGTCACCTAGTAGGGATTAACCACGAGATCCATCTCTAATCCCCTTACTAATCCAACAAAAAGGCTAATTGCAGGCCCTAAAACTCGTTCAAAAGAGGGGCCGCCGCGCTCGATGATCGTCTGGAACGCGCGGCGCACGGTGGCACAGCTCGCCAGGTCTCGCAGGGCGGGCGCCTGCCGGCGCAGCCCGTCGCTGACGCTGGCCACGGTGAGCATCTGGGACAGCATCGCCGGCGTCAGGCGCCCGACCGTCGCGCACACCTCCGAACCCGACGCCGCCGTCGTGCGGCACACGAACCACTGCCACACCTGTTGTGCGTTGTTGGCGATGACTTCGCCGGCGGCGCAGCGGCGGCCGGAGAGGTCGGCGTTGTAGGAGTTGCAGAGGAGCGGCACGGGAGGGCCGGACTGGTTGTAGTAGAGAGGTGGGCCGGTCTGGGTAGGCACGTTACGGTGGGACACGTTGGAGACCAGCTCGTTCAGCTTGGATACGAGCTGGTAGTTGACCTCCTCGCTCCGGCGAAGCGCCTCCGCTGTCACCGCCGCGTCGGCGCAAGGGAGGATGTCGTCCAGCGCGGTGCTGCCCTGCGGCTGGACCACCCACTCGTCCATGGCGACGCAGGTGTCTCCTATCACGCTGAAACATGGATAAGGTTGCAGCATGCTCTGTTAACTTGTAACAACGATGTGTGAGGTGCAAATGCAACGAGAACAGTGTTGTACTACATTGTCACTGATATATCGAGTATTTCAAATTTTGATCGAAATTTGGGTGAATTAGAAGAGAAATGATGCAAATTATTTGATCAAATTTATGTAAATTGACAACAAGTGGCAAGAACGAACTTGTGCAAGAGAAGGAAAGTGCTAGACAGTATTAGTGTCGCTGTAACTATAATCCATCCAAGAAACACCACCCTGCAAAAATACTTCAATTGCAAAAATACTTCAATTCAAGTTATCGTTTTCCATAATTATTTATTTCTAATTTACTATTTATTGATTGTATTAGACACATGCGCTCTTTGGCTCTATTTTTCCCCCAGATTAACATGGTAATTTGTAGCTCATCTTGGCGAATGTGGTGGTTTCATCTTTTAGCATTCAACCAGGGTTCTTCATTTCTATATAGATGAGTTTTCTTGAATATGTCCATAACAAAGATGAACAAAAATGCATGCCGCAGATTCTTGTAAAAAAAACAATACGAGTACTGGTCTACTTTTCTGTGAATTAGCACTCTCTGCTGTCATGCTGTGTCAACATTCTCCATTAGCTTGGCTAGAAGCCCAGAATGAACTGCATGTCTGCTTATACGGAGTTCATAAATTCTATTGCTTTCGAAAATTGCAAATAAAGTAACATATCCTACTTTTGTCATGGGAGCCGATACAGATACGGAGTTTTTCCCGTGAGCAATTGTTTCCCTCGTCTCCTTTGCCGAGGGAGACTCCGACTCCGATTCGTCTGCTGAGTGCTGAAGCCGATTAGGAACCTTGCAAAAGCCCAATAAAACGAGCCATAGGGTACGCCCCTCTTCCACCAAGCCAAACCGCATACAGCAATCAGTCAGCCAACAACAGCAAGAAAGAGCCTTCACGTACTCACAGGCCGGAGTAGCAACCATGAAGCGGACCACGTCGAAGCTGCCTTTGCTCGCGATCTTGCTCGCCGTCTTGCTGCTCCTGCCCTCGGCTGCCATGGCCGCCGTAGCCAAGGCCATCGACGGAAGCAAGACCCAGCGACTGCAGCTGCCCGACGACCTGATCGGCCCCGAGAGCGTCGCCTTCGACGCGCACGGCGCCGGCCCATACGTCAGCATCTCGGACGGCCGCGTACTCAAGTATGACGGCGAAGGTGCCGGGTGGAAGACGTTTGCGTACAGCCCCAGCTACGCCAAGAACAAGTGCGACGACTTCTCGGAGCTCCCGGCAGTTGCCACGGAGAGCTCATGCGGCCGACCGCTTGGGCTGCGGTTCCACAACAACTCCGGCAACCTCTACATAGCTGATGCATACATGGGGCTGATGCGCGTCGGGCCCAACGGCGGGGAGGCGACGGTGCTCGCGACGGAGGCCGGTGGTGCACCTTTGCGTTTCACCAACGGCGTGGATATCGACCAGGTTACGGGTGACGTCTACTTTACCGACAGTAGCAAGACGTACACACGGGCGCAACATCAGATGGTCACCACATCTGGAGACTCGACGGGGCGTATCATGAAATATGATCCACGGACTAATAAGGTCACCGTGCTTCAGTCCGGAGTGACGTACCCCAACGGCATTGCCATCAGTGCCGATAGGACCCACCTTGTCGTCGCGCTTACGGGACCATGCAAGCTAATGAAGTATTGGATCCGAGGGTCTAAGGCCAACACATCTGAGCCGTTTGCTGACCTCCCTGGATACCCGGACAATGTGAGGCCCGATGGGAAGGGAGGATACTGGGTAGCATTGCATCGCGAGAAGTACGAACTTCCATTTGGTTTGGACAAACATTTACTCGCTATTAGGATCGGCGCTGACGGTGAAAAGCTGCAAGAGATGAAGGGACCCAAGAACGTGAGACCGACCGAGGTGGTGGAGCGAGATGGTGGCAAGATATATCTTGGATCAGTAGAGTTGTCATACGTCGGCATCGTTAGCACGTAGAAGTATAGCAGTTTAGGATATCAGTAATTTAGTATTTGGTCTTCTCAATATGTCACACTAGTATTTGTGTATCTTTTTTTTGTCTTCAATTAATAAAATTTTTATGTTCTAGGAATATGAATTATGATATGTTCATGAAATTCTAATTGGTTGACTGGCGTTTCTGAAGGAACTTGTTTGCAAAATTAGTACTTTTGTGCAATTATCGCAGTACAAGAACATTAGATCGATTGCGGTATATAATTGTAGTTCCAACACTGCAGCGTACATACATCCAATCAGGCCCAGTCCAAAACACAAATTTTCGCTTAATGCAGAAAAATGATCCAAATCAGGAACTTGTTGATGGCTTATTGCAGAGAAATGTAGAAAATGAAGAATGCACAAGTTTATTTACACAATTATACTTCTGCCGAACTATCGCAGTACATGAACATAGATTCGTAAGTAAAACAGTTTGTACTCCCAAAACTGCTGCGAACATACACATACAAAATAAGCTCAGTTTCAAACAACGGATTTTTGAAATTCCAGCGAAATACATGTGTTCCAGAGGTCCGTTAGCCTCGAGCAGATCAGAAGCCGTCACACTCGCCTGTACGGCCGCCGCGGGCTGTTGAGCAGCACCTTGTCCTCGATGGGGAGCCTGTACGGCGACACCCGGAACCGCTCGCTCTCGCGCCGCCGCCGCCGCTCCCGGGAGTGCGCCACCCACGCCGCCGCGGCGAGCATCGCGGCCACCGACGCCGCGAGCAGCGCCTGGTACACCCGGCTGCTGTCCCGCCGCAGCGGCGGGCAGCCGCGCTCGCTGATCGTCTGGAACGCGCGCCGCACTGTCGCGCAGTTCGCCAGGTCCCTCAGGGCGGGCGCCTGTCGCCGCAGCCCGTCGCTGACGCTGGCCACGGTGAGCATCTGGGACAGCATCGCCGGCGTGAGGCGCCCGACCGTCGCGCACACCTCCGAACCCGACGCCGCCGTCGTGCGGCACACGAACCGCTGCCACACCTGTTGTGCGTTGTCGGCGGTGACCTCGCCGGCGGCGCAGCGGCGGTCGGAGAGGTCGGCGTTGTAGGGGTTGCAGAGGAGCGGCACGGGAGGGCCGGACTGGTTGTAGTAGAGCGGCGGGCCGACCTGGGGAGGCACGTTGCGGTTGGACACGTTGGAGACCAGCTCGTTCAGCTTGGAGACGAGCTGGTAGTTGACCTCCTCGCTCCGGCGAAGGGCCTCCGCCGTCACCGCCGCGTCGGCGCAGGGGAGGATGTCGTCCAGCGCGGTGCGGCCCTGCGGCTGGACCACCCACTCGTCCATGGCGACGCAGGTGTCTCCTATCACGCTGAAACATGTGCAAAGGTCGCAGTGTTATTTAGTAACTTATCACTAAGAAATGCGAGATGCAAATGCTTCAGAAAATCTTGTTCTACGTTGTATGATTGTAACTAGTGCCTAGCATTTGGAAATTTGAACGAAATTTGGCCGAATTGGAATAAATATTATTCAAATTTGATTCAGATCGTCTAAATTCATATCGATTGACAAGAACATACTTGTGCAGGAGGAGGAAAGTGCCGGAGAGTATTAGTGTGGCGGTAACTATGATCCATCCAAGAAACACCACTCTGCAAAAATGCACCAATTGAAACCTAATCAGTACACCAATCTCTGAAAGAACATGTTCAATCAACTGCAATCCGAAGATTCTGTATGTGTGTTCTCTGCATGCTGTCTGTTGATGTGCTTACGTGTACACAAGCGACTTGAGCCCAGTCAACGAGAACACTGCAAGAAATTGTTGGGAGAAAATATAAATTGTGTAAAAAATTCAAAAGGTTGAAGAGAAGTAAATAATGTTGCAGTTTCGAGCAGATTAGGTAAAGAGCAATTTTTTAATCATTTAGAGGAGGACTTGGTAAGAGCAATCTGTGCTCACCAAAGCCAAGAATCACCAGGACCAGCATCACGGCGGCGACGCCGATCAGCACCTTCCTTCTGCAATCAGGTAAACCAAAGAAACAGGTCAAGATCGTCAACAGATCCAGGCCGCAGCCAATGAATCAGCTCAGCGGCGGCGTTCCGTACATGGTGTCCAGCACGGTCCGGATCCTGCGCGAGTTGCTGGCCGTGCGCACCGCGAGCTCGCCGGAGGCGGCGTCCACCCGCCGCGCGACGTCGTCGATGGCCCTCGCGACGTCGGGGGGCAGCGACGCCACGCTGCCGCCCGCGGACTTCGCCGTCTCCAGGAGGCCGGTGAAGTCCCGCATGGTCGCCGCCGCGCCGTCGGCCTGGCTCACCACGTAGTCCAGCGTCGCCGTCGTGCTGCCGTGGAGCTTGCCCTGCCCGTGGTACAGCACGGCGCAGCCGATTCTGCACCAGCCATTGATTCCACATAAGAAACATGGAAGAAGAACAAGAGCGGCGAATGAGTTGATCGATCGATTTCTTACATGGCTGATGCTGTGAAGACGATCAGGAGCACGAGCGAGAGCGCGAACACCCGGCGGGAGTAGGAGTAGTTGCTATTGCCGCCGCCGCGGCAGCAACGGCAGCAGCAGGAGACGAGCGCGGCCGCCGCGACGGCGACGAACCAGAGCGCGGCGATCACGAACACCGGCGCGGCGCTGAAACCTGCCGACTGCACGCAACAGCACAAGGGTCACCGGAGGGCATGGGCATCAGGAGCTTTGAGCTGTCAACCGGCAGCTGGCTGGCCGGCGACGGCAAGAAACCAAGAAACTCACCGCCAGGTAGTGCCTGTTGCTGATGTTCCAGCCGCCGGTGTAGTACTTGAGCCCGTCGAGGGGGTCCTTCCGCCGCGTCCGCTCCGCCGCCAACACGGCCGTGTCGGACGCCGCCGCTGCGATCGGTGATCAGGTTCGTCTCCATGTCAGTTCACCAATCTTTGTTCCATCGCACTCTAGAGCACAAGCTGTTCTTCAAGCGAAAAGGGGCTACCTGATACATGTGCGCAGAGGGATGCAGCGACGAGGAGCAGGCCTACGAGACAGCGTCCGCGAGACGACTCCATGGCTGGTAGCTGCCTACACAGGCGAAGCTCCGTCCGATCGATCAAGGCGACGACGACAGAATTGAATGAACTAGGAGTGTGGATTTTTACATGACCAAGTATAAGGTGGTTGGAGTCGGCAATGGGTTACTGGGTGAAGCGATTGGAACTGGTCGTGCGAAATTTGTACTAGTGGCGTTTTATCTGTCGTCAGAGATGTGGATGCATGGGCATGAGGTGTTAGGTGTGACCGTGTCCGTGTGAGAAATATGCAAGCGCTGGCTGGGTCTTCATCTGTTGCCAAATTATGCAATACAGCACTTGTTTGTAAGCAAGCCACTCCGAAAAGCGATTACTGTTGCGAGTAAAGAAATCCAGGTCATTTCGCAGCTTCATCACTGACGAATGCAGCAAGTTTTTGCCACTAGTTTTTCTTCTAAACAGTTCTTTTATTTTTAGAGTTCCAGGAGCAATTAAACAATTCTTTTATCAGTAGTTTACACATCTATGTAAATGTGTGTGTGATATCACAGATCAGATGTTCCTCTGCCTCTCAACAGATAGAAGTGTGATCAATACGAAAAGAACATGAAGCAGGTGCTAAGTGACTGAGGTATCTTTTTCCTCTGTCCTGATTCCTGATCAGAGGATCCAAACGCCACCGTGTGTTTCAAGGTTTTCTGACAGTTTGCTTAGCAGTGTGCAACTGATTGGTAAGAGCATCTCAAATCGAACATTTAAGAGCTGCTGGTGCTTGTACTACCTGGGTTGTCTGCAGTTCATGTGAAGCGTCAACATCCCTAGATGTATAAACATACATGGCAACCTTTTTGTGCAACAAGTAGGGAGAAAAGGGAGTACGCCTAGCACATTGTTATAAACGATGATTACTTACCCAGGTGCATTAACGTCCAATGACATCGCCGTGAGTACTCAGTCAAGGTCTGCACATCATTCAGCCAATCGCACAAGTTAGGCAAAAACAACTTCGCTGGCGTTGATGGTGCAGGTTGAGTATTGACAAAACAGGTTGACGGCAAAACAACTTTGGCCATCCATATGGCGGCTTTCCGATTAAGCAAAGCTTAAGAGATGCAACCATGCCAAGAGATACATCTTAGACGGCGAAGAGCTCTCGACCTTGGTCATTTCAGCCTGATTCACATTCAGGTATATGCATTGCAGTTCAGAGTTCAAAATAAACAGTTCAAGATAAAGCAACGACGCTGCCGGAAAATATGGTGAACTAGACAGCCTGCACCCAGTCACGTGGTTTAATGTTGCGCGTTATATTTTCATGCTACAATTGAAGGTGATTCATACCCGACTGAAAGACCATCGGGTTATTAGGACAAATAAGTCATGGATATGGACAAGTTACACTACACATTTTTACAACAAGAGGGCAATTGTTACAGCGAACCCTCACTTGACTAACCTAGAGCCTGTGTACGTCCATCATCTCCCAATACCAACAGAATGTAAAACAGTTGGATTTGGGATTGCATGTACACTACTGCCAGGACTCAAAAATGTACAGCTACCCTTTTCCCCCCTCCTACAGATCAGCAAATACATCATCTATGTTAGGATATAGCAAGTTCTAAATGCTAAGTCTAATTATTGTATTAGTGCTCAATAGCATCTTCCGCCTCGGCGAGCTCATCTGCGCTTTCGTCAAGCAGATAATCGCACATCTCCATGAGTGCGTCCGCAAGCGGAGGGATGTGAGGATGTCGCTCATCGTTGTAGATGTGTGCGTTCAGTTGTATCTGTGCTACGTCGTGCCTGAATTCATACCGGTTTCTGTACTCCATCTTCCTCACCTTGTCTCTGATGGTACCGAGATCCATTGGCCGTTGTATGATTTCAAGGTAATCGGGAGCATCTTTCCTCGTTACTGGTTTTAGAAATAGCAATGATATCTGAGTGTTTCCCCGCAGGTCATCAACTATCTTTTCCAGTATGTTGGAGAGCTCAACCTGCATCAGGATGAAAGCAATTAATTAAGCCCAAATTCCTTGTCCAGAAAATCCATTCAAGTGTAATTTAGTTTATTCCTATTAACAGTTACAGTGATGAGTGTAGTAACCCCTACACCCCACTGTATCAGTATTTGCACAGAAAATATTCACAGAAACAATTATTGAATAGTTTCACAAATACTCAAACAAGTAGCAGACAATAAAAAATAAAACCACGGAATTTACTCCACTTCAAAATACAAGACATGCTTTTGCCATCCTGTTTCAAAACATAGAGTGCATTTATTTTAATGCTATTTTACCTCTTTTAACCTGATTAATCTGTTTCATGAGTCAAGACATTAACACTACTAAAGCCATTGTCATTATCCAAAGCACTTGTTAATCCAATCAAACATATAGGTGAAAACTAAGTAAATGTACCTCTCCTCCTCTGCGACGCTTAGCAGATGGTGTATGTTCAATCATATCAACCGGAATAGATCGTTTTACTGCTCGTTGTCTTTCAGGTACCCTTCTGTCATTTTTGTACGGCCTGTGATCCAGTAGGTCATCATCTCTAAATTCATGTTTCTTCTTTTTCTTGTTTTTCTTTTTTGCCTTCTGATGATCCTCCTCCCTCGATGCATATATCCTAGCATCAGTGAGCCTCTGTTGTGGCATTTCTCTTTGCTCTTCAAAATCTCTCCAGGACTTCTCACTTTCCATTACAGCTTTGCTTCTTCTTTTCCCTTCCAGACCCAGCCCCCTCTCATGCGAGGAATTCATCTGGCTGGGTTCTCCACCAAACCAATGATCATCCTCTCTACTTTTCCCCTCAAAACTTGATAATTCAACCATTTTTCTTGTCTTTCTAGTAGGCTCCTGACCACTCCTAGGTTCAACAAGTTTTTGTTGATCTACTCCCTTAGGCTGCTTGATGGTGATCTTTTTACGAGGTACATCCTTCTCTTCAGCAGGAGGCCGAAATACAACAGATGGCTTTGGAGTGTCAGGAGGGTAATCATCAGACTTTATCCTATTAGGTATTATTATCTTGTTTACCTTTCCAGTAGATCTATAGTCTGTAACATCCATGGTGCGTTTCTCAGAAACCAGCGAACTAGAGAGTGACATGTTCCTCTCCAAGGACTTATCAGGTGCCCCTAATTTGAATTTTACTGGGACAGATTTTGTCTTCTCAATACATTCTGGTCCTTCAGTTTCAGTAGCTTCAGAGGAAACTTTGGTTATCAACCTTTTAGGTGTCTTTGTTGGCAAATGGTTCACTATATCTGTAGGATTGGACTTAACTGAATTTGCATCCATTTCTGACGTTTCTTGATCCTCCCGATACTTAGGACATAGTTTGTTAGTTCGCATATGCCCAAGCTATACAACAACAAAGAAACAAAAACTAAGTCATACAATATAATAACATTTTTTAGAAGGGTGCATGCAAGAAATCACTTTACTGAGCCTACCTGACCACAGGCTCCACAAACAAGAGTGTCCCCCCTTGCACCCTGTCTCTTTTCCTGAAAATATGGAAAGGTGTGCCACTTAAGAGCCACAATACCAAAGACTAAATCAGCTTCAACATGAATCATAAAACCGATACATTCAAACTTCTGAACTTCAAAATTTTAGCAGCATACTTCCCACGTAACACTTTTATAGGCACAATGGCAAACCAATAACCAGTGGCACTGCCACTTTCAGTTTAGATTAGCACCCATCAGCTACTTCGTGTGAAGCCTTTTTTTTTTTTGTCAAACACATTGTGAAGCCTGATGGCAAGGAGAAGATCACAAGTGCAACATAATAGCCGTACCAAGTACCATCACACCATAAGTACAACATAATATTCACGCTTAGCACACGTTTAAGTGTCCAATATAAAAAATAAGTACGATAGAGAGAATGCTGATTCGAGTTGACAAATAAAACAATAATGTGGATAGAACTTCACAAGTCATAATCATGTTCTGGGCTTACCTTAGGTCCATCCTTTCCTAGAGCACTTTTCTTTTTAACTAGAAGGATATCATTTCCATCAAATGCCACCTTTGTTTTTAGTTTTGTGGGCAAACCACCTTCAGCAAAAGAATTTTCAGCCTGCATGCAGTAAGATGAATAATTTCTTTACAGCTTGTTTCTGCCAGAGTAGCAACAAATCAACAAATCAAGAACCTCAGATGGAATTATACCTCTTTTGCTTCTCTTGGCGTGCTCTCCTTTGGGGTCGATGCACCAGCATAACCAGATGATTTGATCATTTGTCCAGTCTTATTCTGCTTTGTTTTATTGGCACCTGTAGAGGTGCCACAGTTTGTCAGACCCTCTGGCTGCTTTTTCCTCTTCATATCATTACCATTGTCTGCACCACAAGAGACCATAAATCATATGCACTAGGGTCATTTTTGTAAAGAAAAACATAAAAGAAATAACTACCTTCAAGTAGTTTTTTTGCCAGAGAAGCTTCTGCTTCATCATCTTCAATTTCCTCGTTAATTTGAGCATGAGTAGGGCACCTTCTCATCTTAAGTCCTCTCATTCCATCTGCTTTGTCACTTCTCAACTCTGCTGTACTAGTATCCTCGTCATCAAATTCTTCTGCATCTAGCAAGTTTTCAAGATCCCCAGCAAATGAGTCCAGATCACTGTTAGCTTCTGTGTCACTCCCATTGTCATCACCATCTATAGCTGAAAGTGACTGGAGTTGTCTATCCCAAATTTCCTGACATTTCTCCCTAGTTTGCTGTTGAAGTTGCAGAAAAGACATCCTTTGTCCGCGTGCAAACTTACTAACAGGAATTTCATCAATAGTAATTCCTGATGCAGCTTGCTCACTTGACAGCTTCCTCACCATAGCAATCCGATGCCACCTTGTTAGTTTATCGATTTGCTCTTCAGGAACACCGAATTTCAGCAACAACTATACATAGCAGTGCATTAATTGCACGTGTTAGTGAACAAAAGATTAAGGTGGAACAAGGGGAGGAATGCAATTCATGCGAAGGTTTGAGGTGGTTCTTTTCACCAAGAATGGGATGCGGTTTAGCAATATGCTCTGTGATGGATGATACATGATACACATGCAGTCTATTTTTTTTTTCCCTTCAACTTCTCAGCTGTGAGCCTGATGTAATAATGAATGGACCTATGCAAAATGTGCAAAGACTGGAACAAGTTTCCATTTCCTAAAAAGATTAACATATTTTTTATTCTCCACAAGTAGCACACATACTCTACAATAAATGAATGAAAGAGATCACAAAAATGACTTGAAAATCATACATGCCATGGAACATCTGCTTCAACAGCACTGGTGAAAGTCACAGTGTGGCAGCGTGCCAAAATACCACTGGGTTTGTCTTAAGCTTACGGGAGTAGGTCCCATCTGTTATTCGTTACATACAACACTATATTGGCAAAATGAGAATTGTTTCCATTGTATGGAGGCAAGTGTTCCTTTTGGAGAGGACACACATGTGGCTTTCACAATAATCCTCAAAATAAGAGTACCATAGGCTATCAAATACTAATACATACATCTCTCAGTTCAGACTGAAGCATGTTGCATGATATTAAGGCATGCCAAAAATTTAAAGAAAGGCAATGTTTCTATGTAATTGTAAAAAACACTACGCTTGATGGTACCTCTCGGGCTGCATCCATGCTCAACCTGCGGAGATCAGCATCAGTTCCAGTTACAGTGGTACCCTTTGCAGCAGCTGACTTCTTCTTGAGCATTGAATTGGAGGAAGGTGCTTTTGGTGCTACTCGCACATAACTGAATCCTAGCCCACGGCCAGATGGATCACCGACGCCAGTAATTTCTAATCTTTCTATATTTTCTCTGTCCTGCACTCCAACAAAAATTAGATTAAAATTTTCAGGAAGATATTTACTAATAAACATGAACAAGGAAAATTAGCAGCATATCTCTGCATTTACCATTTATAGAAACGCACAAATAGACATGCATTCAAACACAAATAACCCAACCACTCTAAGACTGCCATTGGGTATCTTTTTTACTTTGCAAGAATAGAAACACTACCAATGAATCTGCTTGTAAACCTCTGTCTCTCCCTCTCTATGGCAGAGGGCCAATGGAGGAGGGAATATTCCACGTAACACGGCTATCCTACGGAATGGACTAGGATTCCCCACATTCCTTCTCATTCCCTGTGCACCAAACAAGCCCTTACGAAATCAACAACACATTTTCATTTACAAGTTTTCTTTCCATTGATACCAAATAGTGACCCTTATCTCTCAATATTATTCAGGAAAGAATAAATATGAAGGTTATTTGTAGCCTCTCGAAACATAGAGCACATTAGTACTCAGTAGTTTGTACAAACAATACTTAGTTTTATGTCAATGAGCTGGTACTGAATGAAAATAGTGTTGTTCTGGATCACTGATCACATGAATAAAATGCCGTAAGAAACTAAGGTACCTGATTCGTACAAGCAACAAAATTACTCGTAAGATTCCAGCTAGTGATTTGCAGTTCCCTCTCGATATGTGATGCAGCAGCAAGCTCAATAGCTTCATCAGGAAGCTGATTCATGGCAGAAGCCAGTCCAACAGGCTGAGTAAGCTTCACAATTCCTAAGCGCTTGAGACGATACAGACCAGCTTGCATACTCTCATAACAGCAGACCTGAATAATGACACATTAGTTGAAATAATCCCAATAGCAAGTCATCGTGATATTTTCTGATAAGAAAAGGAAACTGTTATTAAACACCAACACAACAAGGTAAGGTAACCTTTGAGGAACAAATATCCTCGTTATTTGTATAGTTTTGCTTTCAATCTTGGCCTCATCTCCCAATCTTCATACACAGTTACACACACAATTCCAGCCACAATGACTGACAACCCACAGAAGGAAGACAAGTTTCGGGACCTCCAATGCAATCTACTATCTAATACCACTCGATAACTAATCTGAAATAAACAGTAGTGAAGAAATTGAAACCATTTTTTATATATGCAAATCCTCTGTTTGGGAACTATCATAAAGAAACTAACCACTACTCCCTCTGTTTGGGAATACAAGGCCTATTCTTAATTGGTACTTTCATCCCTAATAGAAATAGCATGGTCCAGATTTTCTTCTTTTCTATCTCATTATTTCATTTACATATGTGCAAAGAACTGGAGCCTGATATATTTGGAAATGTGGGAGGAAGGTAATAAACCATGCTGATGACCAGCCAGCACAATGTCATGAGCAATCACATTTCCTCAAGAGTTCCACTCAAAATAAAACGTCTTCGAAAGATAAGGCTTGTCATCATGAAGAAACAACTGAGTGACACAAGAGTAATAGTAATTCTAAGAAACTCACACTTTCTGGTGTCAATAATCTTCTCAGTTCTTCCTCTGATGGAACCCGAAAATCAGGTCTCTGTGTCCAGAAAAAATGTCCCTTTGGTCCTTTCTGTAAAGAAAGTGCAGGAGAGCAATAAATCTGGTTAAATCAAGACCTCAAAATTTTATATAAAAAATGATAACATGTGATAGACATCTAACCTTAAAATCTGCACAATGCTTCAATCGTTTTTTCACTATAGCTTCTGTCAGAGGACTTTGAATGGGTAACTCATCTGCCCGAATCTGAGGAATACCATCAGGCCTCTCCCTAGCACGAAACTCACGATAAACATATGCAAGCACTCGATTTAGAAGATAATTCTGCACATTTTTAGTCCCAGGTGAAAAGACTTCCATATGAGGTTCCTGCAGGAGAACATGGCTAATACGTTATGGATAAAATTATGAAACTTATTTTAGACAGACTAGGTCCTATAATAGTGCCACTGAAGATCTGATGTAACTGTGCTGTTCTACCAGTAACAGAATTTGAATGGCAACAAGAATTCAAGGAGTATTCTTGACAAAAGAAAAGCAAAAAAAATCAAGTGCCATTTACATTTTGTTGATAAATAAAGTGAATATAATGGAAGATAATTCTTCAAACTTTAGCAGAAATATATCTGAATCATATTCCAGTCATTATGAGTACTTTTGTTCCTCACCTGCTGGCAACACACTGCCAGCACGTAGGGTCATTCAATAAGTGCATGATGCCATGCCAAAACAGTGCCAAAGAAGCTTCTAAACATGCAGCTTTCAAGAGCAAAATAACACACTGCATTATTGAACTTCATAGCAGATCCATATCAATAAAACAAATATTGAATTCCCATGCCAAATATTTTTTTTTGACGTAAATACAGCAAGGGAGGCCCCTGCTGTGTATCCCATGCCGAATATTAATAAAACAATGCAGATAACGTGATGGATGAACGCTATTCGTACGCTTGTAACAAAGGAATATCCAGCCCCCATTCAAAAAAAGGCAAGGAAAAAACCGGTCAACCATTTCTGCTATTTTGCTAAATGCCCCACACTAAAACTGCACAAACTAAACCCAAGAGGAACCAAAGAGTATTTCAGAACATGTCTGCAAAGTAAAGCTTGGTAATGCAACACAGCAGAGAATCCAGTAAAGGAACCCTATCATTGACAGTATTTGGTCAAACAGCAGATATAAAAGGATTGGAAACATTGCACATCATACTTATACAGAACATAGTTTTTCAGGTAACAGAGCTTACTTGTTGACCAACAGCATATAGCTTGTCAATGCGACGAAGGGAAAGGACCCCTTTGGCTGAACGAACTAATAGGTAATCAGTTGGTGCAACCTTATGAGGAAATATAGGTGCTCTGAACATGTTTGTTTCAAGACAAGATTGATGGGACCCAGAACGTATGTCTCCTAGAAAGGGGGATTTGTCAGCAGGATCAATCGCAAGTACTGTGCCCAGTCCATCACCGTTGTTTCGCAGTGATGAAGCAGTCTGATCAGCAGGTGAAGTTTTCTGGTAATATGTACAGAGTCGGGCTCCCATTCCTGCATTTGAAAGAAGCAAAGGTCTCTCTTCACAATATCTGCATTCAAGGCAATAAATGACAAATTAAATATTATATTGGGAAAAAATTACATAATAAAAAATTGCCCATGTGCATAACCAACACAATTTTACACATAGTAACATAATGATAAGCACTTGGCTAAACTAGAAGTAAGAGAAATGAATATTGAGTATTAGAGATCTCTCCTAACAGTATCTGCATTGAATGATTAATAACACATGTGCTACTATAATAGAAGTCATATGCACAATCCACATAGCAGGGAAGCAATCTCTCACATACTAGTACTCCATAGCACACACGCATAAAAATTCAAACATGGTAACTTTTAGCTAACAACTAGGTCAACTATATATGAGTTTAGAACGATACAAAACTGGTTAAAACATATTCACATTTCAAATACTACTACATTATTATGGTTATAATTTTGCAGCCCATAACATATAATGAAATATATGGTTATGGTCAAATTGCAACTAGAAGGTCATGCCAGATCAAAGGGCATGCTATACCATATGGCTGAACTAGCAACTAAAATTCAATAAATCTGTGCCTGTACAAAGTCACATAAGATTCGTCCATTGAAATTAATACTTCCAGTATATAAAGCAAAATAAATTGGACTTACTCCATTAAAAATACATGTCCATCCTTGACGGACAAGTCAGTTTTTTTCCTGAAAGCCCCAGGAGGGCGTAGAGGCTTGTCCTCACCAGGTAACTTCTGTGCTTTTGGCCATAGAGTCACTTCAGTGCGAACAACATGCAGAATAGAGTTTGGTCGCACATTTTGCATGGCTAATGAGATGTCATCCTGAAGCTCTTTTCCAGAACAGAACAATTTGATCTTCTCAGAAGGCTTCAATTCTGCATCAGTTAGGGCATCAAAGAAGATTATCAAAAATTAGTGACCATTTGTTTGTTTATTTTTATTTAGTTCGAGGGAGCCTTAAATTACACAGGAAATGTATAAGAAAACAACTGATCAACAAAAAGCAGAAAGCTGGGGTAGTAAACGAATACTGACCTAACTTCTTTGAAGCTTTTAATTTGACAGAGACCGGAGTGTCCTCTGAATTTACCAAAATCCTGACTCCTTTTCCTCCCAATGTCATAAGAATAGCAGTCATCCTCCCATGGCTACAAGCAGCTCCTTGTAATTGCGCGGCAATTTTATTTTCATGTGGATACCACTTAGCTTTTGGTCTATGAAAGTTTGCAATTTCCTTACTGCAGAAAGTTGGTAGCAAGAAAAATTATTAGAGATAAAGTGAGCAAGGAACAATAAACAAAGTGCAGTGGTTGATGTAAGCATGACAGTTAAGGCCATTTTTTGTTCCATTACCAAGGGCAAAACATGCAAATCTGGTTCCTTTGCGTAGCCATACTTTTGGGCAAAGTGCACAAGGACTTCCTTGCTTTTGAGGGAAAGCCAAGGTGGCTATCCTCTTCTGGCAAGGATTTCCTTGCCCACTAGCAAGGCTAGGCAAAGTTGGGCAAGGACACCAGACGTACCCTAAATCTCAAGTCAAAGAGTTGTAAAAAAAGGCAATATAATAAATGCCAAATATGCGCCATATATTGATTATAGTCCAGAGCAAGAACAATCAAGGAGTGCAAGAACCCAATGCAATGGCCAGTGAAACAATTCACTACGTGAATAGTACCGCACAATGATGAATCATGCACTGCTCCAGCAGAAGATTTAGCTTCCACTTAAACACACATGACTGGAATTACAACCTATGACCAAACTGTCAAGTTCTGAAAGTAGAATTTTATGTTAAGAGGAAATATCAGGTGCGCAAGAGTATATTTGTGAACATACAAAAATTAAATCTTGTGCCTTGGATCCTATCTGGATGACCCAAGTGGGAAGTGGGGTTTCTTCATCTTTCTTGAGCATGACTTAGATCACATCAGATTCAGTCAAATGAAAAGCTGAATAGGAGGGATGATAGAATTTCCACCTCCCACTTGGGCGATTCAAATTGGATCCAAGCTATGCGATTGAATCGGTGCGTATATGTTCACCAATATGTGCACCTGATGCTTCCTCTTTATCTTATTCATATACCATATCAACAGGAGCATAACTATCTCCATCATCAAACAGCAATGCAGACTACAGAGCCCAGTTTTAAAATGAAAAGGATATTCATAGTTACAGAATTATTTCCTCAAAACAATAATACTGACAGTTGGTCGCTTGATTGGATATGATTGATAAGCCACACAAACTTTTGGCTAAAGAGAGATATACATTAAAAAAACATTATTCACTACATCGCATTTCTGGTCAGTAACAATGTAACACAGTAACAGCAGAAAGCATGAAAAATTCATTTGAATACAGGCTTGTAAGATAATAGAGCATGAGAAATCATAGATACGCATATTCAGAATTTGACAGGAAGGAAGGGAGGCCTCATACTTGCTCAATACTGGTTTCATGGTTTGCAGCTTATGAGCTGGAGCAGAATGCACCACCTTTATGCCCATTAGAGCACGTTTTTTAGTATGAGATTTAGCTTGCTGTGGCGCCTTCCTATTAGAATAAAACTTGTCATTGGAGATGTTGAACCTGCCACTCAATGCCTTTACTTGACTGTCAAAATTCTCCACTGTTGTTGTTGATGTCTTCACTGACTGACTAACAATCATGGCACGAGCATGAGAGCGGAGGTGATCCACATTCTTTTCATCCAGGATCTCAAAAAGCATATGATCATCTTTGAGGTCAAAGATCAGTTTAGGCTTTGGGGTACCCTCACTGGGATCCCAAATTATGTTGTCCAACCATGATCCTTCTAATAATTCCCTGTTCAGTAAACTCAGGTGGTTTAAACGCAGCATGGTGTCAGTTTTAACTGCCTCATCTAAATTATTTGGCATTATGTGGTCTATGTTATCCTCATTTGTCAGTGGAGGGTGATTATTCCCAGGAGAATGGTAATTAGCTGGAGCAGGCATTTCTGTACAACCGAATGGCTCTTCTATTACTGGAGAACCATTGCTTTTGCTCTGTACATCCCAACACCTGGAGGCCTGACCATAATCCTTACCCTGGTCTTCACCATGTGTGTCCACACTCTCTTCAGATTCACAGATTTTGGCATAAGGCTGACAATCATTTGATGGTGAATTATTCCAAATGATATCATTTTCCCAATCATCATGCTCAAGTGGATAAAAATCAGGACAAACTGGAGATCGCTGGACGGTATGTGCAACTTTCATTGGTTGTTCAGAAAGACATGAGTCCTTCAGCCTTAAAGTGACATCAGCAACTGACTCGTCACTGTCAGTCTCAACAAAATCTTCATTCATTTGGATATGCTTCAAAGTTGAGAAATTTTGAATAGTGGTGCTTCGCAGAATTATTTCCTCATCTTCTTCAACACTGTCAGCAACATTTGAGATCTGAAGCTCTGGAAGTAATTACAACAAAACAAATACAACATCAGATTTATTCAAATGTTTTGGCCAGGATTAACTGCCATGGGTACAAAATTAAGCAATAATCATCTATTAGCAATATTATGCCGCAAAAGGATCAATCGAAAAAAATAGATGCAGATTAGGTTTACATATTCACACTTCTCTTAATACCAATCAATTAGAAGGTGTGTAAGCAATAACCTGCTCATCTATCCATATAATTGCCCATTTCAATGAGCTAAATCTTTTTACAGTAATCAGAACGAGAATGGTGCTTAGTCCTCACATGCAGCATTTTTTTTAGCTTAATAAGCCTAGTTTTAGAACACTGTAATAACTAGGAGAAGTCAGAAGAGCCAATTTTTTATATAATATAAAACTAATGTTTCATCAAATTAGATACTTGCTCTCAGACACAATGAACATAATGGAAATCAGACTGGCAATGATAAGTATATAGTGTAGACATAGACTGTGGCAGTTAAATTTTCTCATCTCAAATTGAACAACCTGAAAGCAGTAAGGATAACTGTTTCAAGTAACCATTGCTTTCAGGTAACACCATCCAGCTACCCACTATCTATCCAGAGTCTCGGGTATATGGGGGAGGATGGTGCCTTTTGGATCTTTTTGTTACAACCAACGTGCAGAATACCTTTATTCACTGGACGTTTGTGGTGATCTGTCTTCACTTTTCTTACAGGCTCCTGGATACCAAAAATTTCAGAGAACCTCAGGATCACATTCCCTTCCTCTATGCATAAAACAGGGAGGGAAGTTACAGTTTCAGGCTCAAGTTGACCTTCCTCGGTCCCCATTTCATTCTGCTTAATTAGAGACGAATAAGTGACGTTAAGGCATTGGTTGTGCAATATTAACTAAATATGATACAGGACGCCATGAAATGCTAATTTCACGGTTCACGCTTCATATACCTCCAAAACTTCATATTCAAAGTCCATACTTTCTTCTGGATATGATAATGAGCCAGTCTTTTCTAAGGGCAGGTGATCGCTTGAGGTTGCCATATCTGCCTGCTCACTTGAAACTACATCCAAATACATTATGGGAAATGAGAATCATGTCAGTTAGCAAAAACAAATATAAATAGGTAAAATTCAGATTAAACTTTGATGTAGCTCTGACAGATGACTGCTCTTTTTATTCTCAAACATGAACTCAGCAACCGAAATCAATTGTGCTTTAATAAAAAGGTTGCATAACGTTCTCACGAGTTCTCATTTTCAATCATTAAAAGTGAAGTTTATGCTTACTCTGAGTTAATGACCACCAAAGAAGAGGTGAAAAGGGATGGTCAATTCTTCAGTTTAGGTTTTATTAAGTTAGAGTGGAACATACTTGACCACTACCATCAATGCTTGCAAACATGAAAATAAATACAGTTGCAGACAAAAAAAAATGACAAGCTACAAAATATCTAACAGTAGATGGAAGAAAAAAATAACAGGGTGGGAGCCAGAAAGTAATAAGAAATGGAATGAATGCTAACACGAACAATGAAACATGAAAGCAGTTAGGCACATGATCCAGTATCACCTGAAGAAAGATTTTGAACAGCATTATCACCAGTAGACTTATTGTCATTGGGTGTTTCTTCATCCTCATCGTAGTTCTCCTCGTCAAACACTGAAACTGTATTATTGACCGATGCATACACTGCAGATGACAAGTAATCTTTTTTTGACAACACATTATCCTCCTCTGTAGCTGCTTCAACTTCAGGTCCATCATATTCTTCATCAATATCTTCATAGTCAACAGCATCTTCTGCCTTCTCATCATAGTCTACACAACAGCAAGATTTGTTATCAATTATGTGCATAGTCTTACGTGGAAGAGAAGAATTAAGGCCTTCAGAAGCAACAAAAAGGAATTGGTAATTGGCAAACTTGGCTTGATGAAAGCGGTTGGTGTAGCTTATATGGAAACGGTAAGATGTCACCAACCTTGCTCAGAAGGATCAGTTGGTGCTGGAGAAGACTTGATTAGCTACATTAGCAAAAACATAGTATTAACTTGTTTGGTAATGAAAAATAATTAAGTAATTGACTATATGCATAAGATAACATACGTCAATGTCTTTGAAAGATGGACCAAGCTTGTCTGCCAGTGCAAAAAGGTGTTCCTTTGCATCCTGAATTGGGCAAAACAAAAGTAATAAGACATGCAACATCTGAATTACATTGTAAACGCAAATAAATAGTGTATTGCTTTTTTGCGCTGAGAGATTCAATGGGAAATAATAAAACACAAGTACCCCGAGGCTGCACAAATAAACTATTTTTCTGGCCAAATTTCCTTAAGTCCTACCAAGGACTGCTCATGTTTTATCCTAATTATGAGAAAATTAGGATGCATGGACTGAGAAACAGCTGGTGTATGCCCTATATCATCATTTTCAAAACTTGAATCAATTTAATTCAATCAGTGGAATATGATTTATTTTAGTAATGCTGATTTGTATAGAGCAACTGAACACTCGAAAATATAAATCATACAGATCAAAATGGTAAGTAAGAAAAAGAGCGCCCACAAATAATTCATTCAGCACAACAATGTCACATCATGGAGAAGCTTCTTTTGGCAAGGGATTGGCTCTTGAAAGTACTACTTTTCTAGTTTTATATGTATCAGTTAGTTACTAATACCTCTCTTATCTTTTTCTACTCTTTATTGGTGGTTCTTTTTGTGTTTCATATCTCGCCTATCCTAACTTGCTTGGGATTAAAAGGCTTTGTTGTTGTTGTTCTTGTTGAACACTAAATTAGAAGCATCTATTCAGGATCCATAACAACAAAATCTAATGAACACTCCATAACTAACTAAACTGATTCCACAATGCTTTGCAGCACAGCACACAAATCGCAGTCTTGCAATTATTTTTTTCATCAAAGCCTATAGGCATCAGTTACAGACATCCGGCATATAGAACTATCTGCAGCTGCATGATATCTGCTGGAGGCAGTGTGGCAGACACATGAAAATAAAAGGATCATAACAGTCAAGAAAATCAGAGGTCAGAAGTCTTTACCTCATCAAGATAGTCAGCATCTAAGTCACCAGAATCATCTACATTGCCGAACATAAACCCCAGGAAGTGATTTCCTCCACCAGGTTCCTCATAATCCTCATCGTCGTCATCATCTGTAAGGATGACAATTCATTATTAGTATCAACCAGCATTTAATGTAATTGTTATAAAAAATTTAAGATCCATATCGCAGACAAGTGGGTCATGACAGTTAATGATGACGCAGTGCATTCCCAAACAGAAGCTTACATTTGTTCAAAAATTTTTTTAAAATAGAGCATAGAAGAATCTCAGAAGAACTCAAATTCATGGAATTCAAAATCCTAACAGATACAGTGGTTGCAGAAGATCATCTCTATGGAACCATTAACCCTACAGAAGATCAGCTTCATAATTCATAACAGCATTTTGCAGTTTGATAATTCTCACAGGCGACTCTAAATATTGCAACTTTCCAATTACAAGTGCATGGTAGCTTAGCATGCTAACCACCTCATTGCACAGGTTCTTTGTGTACCTCCAGCCACCAAAGTTTCCAAAACAAAACAAAAAAACAGAAAGGAACATCCAATCCTACATGGCACCAGATAGTATGTCATAAAACTCATCAAGTCGCATTTGCAAACAGGTACCACAAGTTAACATAGCACACCCAACACCCAATAGAGTACGAATTCACATCAGGACGCAGCAATTGCACAACCCTAGGTGCTGCCAATCGACTCGCACCAACACCAAACCAAAAGCATGCAGTGACTGTGATAAAACTCCGGGGCATCGTGTTCACCTGCGGCACTGGCGGTCGGGTTCTCCTCATCGCGGCGCTCGCCGTCGCTCATGGCTGCGGCTGCCGCTGTCCACCACTGCCTCCCGGCCCCGGGACGGCACCACCAGCTTACAAACCCTAGGCCGCGGCGCCCTCAGGCCCCCAATCGGAATTCGCGAACTTTAGAATCGCCAGGCCGGATTGGATTGAGCAGATTAAAATTCTCGAGGGGCAGCGTGAAGGGCGAGGCCTAGCCCCGAGGCGGTGGAGGGGGAGACCGGGAGATTCCCCACAGGTCTCCGCTGGAATTTTGGCACGTGCCGGAGCCGCGTCAACGGACGGATCTCTATGCGCAAGATTGGCGGGGGCAGCGGGGGTTCCCGGCGACGATGAGGCGGCGGTGCGGCGATCAGGTGGGGGCGGCGACGGCGGCGGCGGAAGGGCGGAGAGGAGGGGGGCGTGGGGTGCTAGATGGGGAGCAGAGCGGAGAGGGCAGGGAGAGGGCGGGCGCCGACTGCGGGGGGCGGCGCGTGTCGGGGCGCCGAGCAGGCGGGCCAGGCCGGGCCGGCGGAGAACTGCGGCCAATAATGGGAGGCCCAATTGCCCTGCAAATTGGGCCAACTAACCTTTAGAATTAGTATTATTACATAAAAAGTAAAAACATCGTTTGGCGATGCTGATTTGAAAATCGCTGAAGTGCCCGGCGGGTACGACATATTTAACTTGAAGAACTGAGAAAACCAGTCTACTACTCCCTCAATTTTAATATATATATATGGAAAATCCTTTCTACATATATGACATTTAGGAGAAGCTAATTAATCTATTTTAAAACTATAAAGTATCTTGTCATAAATATCATATGTTTAAAACATATGTTCTATATCGTACTACTTGGAAGTTTAAACTCTTCACAACCATGAAATTCATTCAATCAGTAGAACCTAATTGCATTCATAAACGAGCAACATGAAAACATTAGAATAGAAAGCTGAGTCTCCAAAAAAACATAACAGAAAGTTGAGTCTCCGGTAATAGTTTTATAAGACCGTATGGGTCCAAGATATATCTTTCTGCATTCTCCTGCCACCACCTCTTTTTAAAAAAAGAATGAACCAGGAGAGCTGCCGATTATATTAAAAAGATGATGAAGTTCAGATTGAGCAAAACAATAAATGGAAGAAAAAACAACATGAGCAGGTTGGATTGGGTCTGCCACCGCCTCGGTCAGCCTAAGGTTCTCGGGACCCTTATCTCTGGCATCTTCAGCACAAACTCCTAATGGCAAGGTGCTTGCACACCAGATAAAAATCATTCTTCTCTCGTGTTATTTTCATTACATACAGGCATTCTTCTTCTGAAGGCTGGCGTTCTTCGTCTTACGCTACCCGAACGATGCGTGAGCCTGGCACTGTTTCAGAATAGGCAGAAAGGTTAAGTGAAAACAGTTGTATTTGGTATTTTTCATTCGTGCTGCTTTGAAAGAAAGTGTTAAGACTCCAGAGAACTTGGCATGTTGTAGCACTTGCACTTCGTGTTTGCAGGTAGTTCTAACTTGCCACCATTTGCATGAAAAGCCGATGCCTAGTTACATAAGTGGACTCTTATTATGTGGCTTGCCAATTAGTCCCATCTGATAATAGAGGAGCTCAAGCCCACTAACGGACAAAGAAGAAATCAACAACTACCAAGAAATACTAATGAGTCGGCGAGAGCGTCTCTTTCAGTGCAAGAAATCCTTTTGTACAGCAAAAAAAAAAAAATCCTTGAAACAGTGCTAGCTAGTTAGTAGTACGTATTTTGGTGGTTGGTACACAATTTTGTAAGTGGCAACACAAACATCATGCTCACCAGGAGCATTGCCAAGCTTTGATGGCCCCTTTCATACCTTATGACAGTCATTTAGGTTTTACTACGTTATGTGAACTTGTGTTGTGTTTGTGTCACAGACCATGTGTGACTGCCTATGGTGATAACCTAACCACTGTTATTGCTAGTACGTTGGCTACCTAGGGATGTGAGAACTTGGTGTTATTCACAGCATGTGGTTACTCTTACGAAGACTTCTAGTTTAGTGGTAACTACTCCATCAACCCGTGGTCCCGAGCTAATATTTTTAAAAGTTATTGTATTTGAAAAATATTCAGAAATTTAATTCCAAGCAAATTATCAAAATTATTTACCTACTACTCTCTAATTTTTCCAATACTTTAACATAATACTAATATAGATGTGTACTTATCTTTTTATCCACTTGTGATTGTTTTTTAATTAATAGTTACCCTATACATTTTTTCATCCACATTCACAATTCTTTCATTTTGTATCACACCTCCATGCATTGTGTTTAGCATAAAAATCAATATTTTTCATCACTTCCTCACATACATGTATAAATGGTCCACATGGTGCCACTCATCATGCGTATATACCTTAACTTAGTATTTGTATATGAACAATGATATAAATAGGTAATTTAGAATCATATATTAGTTTACTTTTGGGCATTTCTATGTGATGCACATGAATATAATAATATTAAGATTTAGGTGTTTACTTTAAGTTATTTTTAATAACGACATACCTAGGTACAAATTTAGAATGATATTTTAAGTTATGTTTTATAATGGTATGCATGAATAAAGTGGATGAAGATTATGACGTTACTTTAGATTTTTTTATAATGGCAGAGCTCAGAAATTTATATATAGGTTTAGGATTTATTTTTGAATATTTTCATAATGATAGTAGTGGGTAACTTTTTTGAAAATATAATATACCAATGACTATGATTATTAGAGTTTACAGGATTGATATTTGATGTTTCTGATTTTTTTTAAATTTCTAGGATTTATCTTTTTTTAGAGTGTTTCGCGAGAACTAATGAGAAGTCTCCAATGGAAAAAAAATAAGGCCACATTGCTACAGAACTATTATCTTGAGCTACCTCTCATTTGTTAAATATTCAAACACAATACTTATATAGATATATACTCATTATCTTTATTCGACTGTGATAGATTTTAGTTAGTAATTACTCTATAATATTTTCATCTACATTTATAATGTTTAACTTTTCACTTTGCATCGCAGGTATGCGCTTCAATTTATTTAATGAACTCTAAGCTTGAGCTATAATTTTAACATAGGAATCTATTCTCATCACTTCCTCTATATCTTTATAAATGGTGATACACATCATGCGTATAAATCTTAATTATTATACCATATACCAATAGTGTAAGAAATGGACGATTTAGAATCATATATTGGTGTATTTTTTTAATTAAGGTGATTTGGATTCAAATGTAGGGTTAACTCATGTTATTTTTAATAATGGCATATGCATGTAATATAGATGCAAATTTAAGGGTTACTTGTTATTTTTTAAGTATTAGTGGTGGGCAATTAAGTTGTAAATTTAGGGGGTTATTTTAAATATTTTTATAATGGCATAAGTGGGTCATTTTGATGAAGATTAGGGGGTTACTTTAGTTTACTTTATATAATGTCATAGGTGGATAATTTAGATATAGATTTTGAGGGTTACTTTAGACTATTATCATAATGGCATAGGTGGGTAATTTTTTAGAAAATATAAATAGATCCAATGGCTATAATGATTTGAATCTACCGATCGATGGCTAGATGTTTTGCTTTTTTTTTAGAATTTCTTTGATTTGTCTCTATTCCTAGAGTATCCACGATTCTAGGTGGCTTCATCTAGAGGCTTCAAAAGGAACCTCTAGTAAGATTGCCATGAGCGATTGTCCATGTGGATTTTCATGTAAACTTATTTATCTCATCTAGACGTCTTACTCTATTAATAATTACATCATCCTGCTAGAGGAGAATGTTGCATGGGCACCCCACTGACAATTTTGGTCTAAAAAACTCCATGTAAACTGCCATCTCAGCCTCCTCTGTTAGTTAACAGTGCTGATTGCTTTTCATGCAAATGGGTGCCAAGTTTGAGTACATGCAACGTAGAAGTGTAAGTTCCAGGTGCAAATCGAGTGAGAGGTGCAACGTAGAAGAAAAATCGAGTGAGAGGTGCAACATAGAAGAAAAATCGAGTGAGAAGTTGCCACAAATCACTCGAATGAGTGATAGCTTTCTCTGGATTCAATAGATGACGGAATCAAGGATTTCAATAGGAAACTATACCTTGCCCAGGCCAGCCGCCTGATCTCCGACGGTGCTTTAGGGTTCCAATCGCCGGAGCCCCAGCCTTCGATCCGCCGTGCGTGGGGCGATGAGGACCAGAAGGGTCTTTTTTTCTCCTTTTTCTTCTTTTCCTCAAGGGAGGACGGGACGGGATTTTGCGGAAAGTAGAAGAGACCAACTGAGGGCAACCGTCGTATATCTACTGCTAAGTTTGCCTAGTACTCTGTATACTAGGTATATATACCAGTATTATTATTGAAAAAAGCTCCCCTATTATTACCAAAATGAGGGATGACGAGTTCAACGCGAACACACCACATGGACACTAACGTGAACGGATATGGCTGCGAAGATATCGATACATACTTGTAGTAGAACTGGGCGGACTGGGATTCGAACCCGGGTCCTCACGCCATGTTACTTGGGGCCTTCACGATCTATGTTCCCATGTCCGGCCTCTCTTTTTTTTTCTCCAACAAGAATGGCCACAATGATTTTGTTTAATTGTATTGTATACTCACTCTGTTCCAAATTATACATTGTCTTGGTTTTTCTATGAACTCGATTCCTTCCAAATTGTACGTTGTTTTGGATTTTCTAGGTTTATAGATATTATTATGTACATACATATACATTATATCCAAGTGCATAGATAAAAAGTAAAACGACCTACAATTTGAAATGGAGGGAGTAATATGTATTTTTTATTTACCAGTACATCGCACAAGTAGTGTCAGAAGTTCGGATGTGGCCACAAACACTTCGACGACTTTGGACGAAGCTGGAGAGAATGCGTGCGAGAAATCTTCCAAATCCTAAATCCGTACTAGGCGCAAACAAAGGTCAGTCAGAGCAACATAGATCGGGACAGTGGCAGCTCCAGCGTGCGCCAAAATCAAACCGTGGCGTGCATAAATCAATCAAACATAGCACAATGGTCATAACCGTGGTTGTCAGAAAGAAAAATCGAAACAGCGAACGGTACTGGTTCTAACACACAGAACAGGAAGCACTCATATAGTCATATAGGAGCTTACTTGGGCCTCGACTAACCATGACCCTAGGGCAGCGGGGCTAGGCACATCAACATATTCAACATCCGCAGCATCCCCCATTTCCGACCAGCACAGTGGCGAGCATATCTACTGGCCCAATGCCCTGCCCAGTTGACAGGGCACGCCCACCACCAAACCGAATATGAAGAGAGTTATAGGCGAGAATTTATAAGATTGGTTATCAGCACACAGGAACTGGCAACTCGGGGGGTATCCAAGGCTCAGGTGTTACCTTTCATTGTACAAAGATGTATAAACAAGATTCATTTTACAGACCAATTCAAGACCTGACGCTTCAGGGAACCAACATGCATCATCTGGCAGCATCAGCTGCATATATCACCCAAGCATCAAGACCTGCTAAGAGTCAACAGAAGCAGCATGGCTTGCTAACAAGAAGCGAGCCAACAGCATCAACTGGGGTCGGTCCCATCAATTTCGATACCAGGAATAACATTAGGGTAATGGTAAGATAGGATCCTTACTGCACCCATTAGGGTAATGTTTGGACAAGCAGGTGTGACACCAAAAAAACTGGTGGCCAAGGGGGAAATGAGTGCTACATTGTAGAGCTCAACTTTTTCTGATATTCTTCTCTCCAGTGCTAAGAGGTTCAAACATTGACACTGCAGACTAAACAGTACAGCTGCAAAAAGGCCTTTCTGGTGACCAGCATGGATAAACTGCACATCTCATCACACACTAAAAACAACATCAGTAAGAGGAGGAACTAGCTACTCAATGGCAAGTATTTATGCTACCTTTTTCTTCCATTCCTTATAGTAGAAAGCACCTGCAAACAAGCACAAAAAGGGTTGCTTTAGAAACAATCTGAATGGAATGAATATTCCCATTAAAAAGTGCTCCTTCCATTCAGACTTAAAGGGCGCACATGGTTTAGACACATCGCGTATATGTGCTTACACATAATGCATCCATATGAAGCGTCCCCACATAAGCAGAGACTAAATGTGATCCAAATTATCAGTCCCAGGAGGCTGATAACACATTTATTCAACAGATAGTTCAGAAACCGTACAACTCCCGAAGGAGCGGGCGGGCAAGCCACACCCAAAGCAAGACTAAAGCAATAACAATACAAATCCAAGTTGCAGTCCAGTCGGATTCCGGGCTGCAATCGGAACTAAGCGTCAGCGGAAGCATCCTGCAAAAGGGCCAACACCGCAGGCAGCGTTGGGTGCAGACGCAACCTCCTACTCGAAGTCCTCGGCGACGAAGTCCGGATCCTCCTCTGAAGCAACAACACAAGGGTGAGTACAAAAGTAATCAACAAGTCCAACCCCATCCACGGAGGGGGATACAACAAGAATATGCATATGATTCAACAAGGATATGGTTAAGGTCTATTTGCAATAAAGCTAGATTTTTGACATATGCAGGGTTTCATTTTAAAGAATTTTCATAAAACATTTCCTTAATAAACGATATATCAAATGGGGTTGATCCTACACAAAGGATCCAAGTTTTATCGCTACCGGACTCCCCGTCCGCCGTAGCGCACGGCACAACTGCCGGACACTTCCAAAATTCTACACACACACACCGTAAATACCAGTCATCTCCCAAAAGCTAGTTGTGTGACCGAGCCGTAACTCGTCCAATGCCGTGGACACGGCTACCCGGATAGGTTTTAACTCTGCAGAGGTTGTACACTTTTCCCACAAGTAGGGTACCGTATCACGATCACCTTAGTGATGGTACGGATCCTAACAAAGCCATTACCCACCTTAGCCAATACTGACTAGTCATCACGGAAGCACCCAAGGGGTTAGCAACCCATCCACGGGGCCGAAACCGGGACCTAAGTCACCAAGAGCTTAGTCCTTTTCCAAGGGCTCCCGTTGCTCACCAGCACACCTGAAGCCTAGCAGTTTAGCTAGTGAGGTTTATGCTAAGCCGTTGTCCATACAACGGTCGAGTGGTTGTACGATGATGGAATTAGGCAAGATGACATATCAACTCGGTCCTTAACCATGACAAGATGGATATCTCCCAACTCTGCTCAACCACTAAGGTACGAGCTTAACAATCCGGCATTCCACACAAGAAACGCCCATCCATCTCATCCACCACCTCTCTTTACACCCGAAAACCCAACTCCTCAGTTGAACACACTCACACATTTATTTTCCGAATAAACAAATGTAGTCATGATTGAATTTGGGTAATGAGTTCCTAAGCATTCTAGCTGTATTTATCACCTAAACAGAGCAATTCATATTTAGAGATAAATATGGGACAACAAGGAATAATCATAACAATCAAGGGGTGGCTATCCAACCATGTCTTGTGATAAAACAATGTGCATTTTATAAAACAGGCCAGTAGGTTGTGTCTGAAAAACTGGGTATTAAATATGCATCAAAGGGTGAGATTGGACTTGCCGTTCTCAAAGCCTTCCGGGAGCTCCTGCTCGCGGTACTGGTCCTCGGGCTCGGGCTCGCGGTCGAACTCCTCCTCGCGCTCCTCCTCGGGTACTCCGCGATCTACGGCACACACAAACGAGCACACAATAAATAAAAAGGAAAAAGATTTTACCCGTTGAGCTCCGAACAGGAAATATGAACGGAAAATAGGTAGGAAGGGTATTTTCATGAACTTTGGATATGCCTCGGCGGAAATATATGAGAGGAGGCCGTGGTCGAATTTGGGATCGATTGGAGGAAGTTTGGCGCATGAAATGACGGGTTAAAGGAGTATTAGGGGCTTTAAAACAAGGCTTAGGACTGGATTGTAAGGGCCGAGGGCCTATTTGTAATTACTTTAAAAGGTGGAAGGGCTGAGCTGTGAAAGTCCTTGAAGAGAGGTGGAGGGGCTAGATTGCAATTAAAGGGAATCAGAGGGGTAGATCGGGAATCCACCCCTTTTCCTCCTTCTTCTTCCCTCTGTTCCAGAACAGAGAGGGGGGGGGGGGGCGCACGGCCGGCAGCAGCCCGGCCGGCTTGGCCTACCGGCGGCAAGGCCGAGCGGGGAGAGGTAGAGGGGGGGTAAGGGGGTCCATTTGACCCCTTACCTTGGGCGATTGGGGGGGGGGCTGTACCCAAGGGGCGGCGGCGGCAAGGAGGCGGCGGCGGGACTCGGGTGGCGGCAGCGGGAACTCGGGTGGCAGCGGCGGTCGGCGCCGAGGAGGCGGAAGGAGGAGGCCGACGGCTTGGGGATGGCGTTGGTGGCGTGGTGGGGAGGTGCGGTTGCCGAGGGCGCACAGGACGGCGACTTGCGCGGGGAGGCGCGCCGGAGGGTGGTGTGCGGCGGCCGGCGGCGCTCAGCGCGGCACGTGCGGCCTGGCGGGCAGAGGGGCGCGGCGCGGCGCGGGCGAGCGCGGGCGGAATAGGCGGCACGGCTCGGGCGGCGCGGTGTGGGCGGCGCGGCGCGGCGCGGGCCCCGCGCGCGTGCGGGTGCTGTGCGCGCGCAGAGGAGGGCAGCGCCCGGGCGGCGCCAGGAAAAGAGGGCCGGCGCCTGAGGGGGAAAAAGGAGGAGAGAGAGAGAAGGAGGGAAGGTGGAGGGAGAAGAAGAGGAAGAAGGAAAAAAAAAAGAAATGGAGTAAAAGGAAAAAAGAGAAAGGGAGGAAGAAAGAAGAAGAAAAAGGGGAAAAAGGTGACGAAAGATTCGGGACTTGACCGGCGTGCGTGATGGATTGGACGGGCACGCGGTGAAAATTACGGGGAGCGAAAAAAGAGGGTTGACGAGTCGGGGCCGGGACGACGAGTCTGACGAAAGGGAAAGGATTTGCCGGGGCTCAGCAGTCGGAAAATTTTGGAATGCATTTTAACGGGTGATTTAATTTGGTAGATTTTTACGGGCGTTACACCATCACACCTTGTGTGCATGATCCCAATGTCGAAATTTGAAACCGTGAAGAACAGATTAGGGGGCATAATAATTACATAAAGAACATGTATATAGTTATAATACCAGTAACAGGGCTCCATTAGAGCATTTGGATTGAGACGGACATATTTCCTCCCGGCAAGTTTCAATTTTGTGAACAAATGCTTAATCAAGTGCGAAAAATAAAATAACTAAACAACACCAAGATAGAAGATTTAGCAGAAAGCCATACCTGGATGACACCTCAAAGATCAGAATTATCACCTTCATATGACAAGAATATTTGGTGTGTTCGGATGTTTTTTGGATTCATCCTACCACATATGAATTGTTTGAGGACTGACTCCAGAAGGAAGAGACACTTCTTTTAGACTCTCCAGGTGCTTAATTTCAAAGTTTGGCATACCAGCTAGGCTGTTGCACAACAACTGAAGTGATACCAGATGTGGGAGAGCTCCCTCTTGAACTTCAGGGAGGGTGAAGTTTGATTGACATACCACAAAATGCAGCTTCTGTAGACTCTAGAATGCCTCCGTATGGATGAAAAAATGATCAGCTTGATCTGCAGTCACTTTCAGATACAACAGGCAGTTCATTTTGCTAAGTTCTGAGATCAAACCTTGGGTCACCCTGGCTGGTGAAAGGCATAGCACACTGAGACCGTTGAGCAACTAGACAAATTCCAGCAGCATGATAAAACTACCACGGAGCTTCAGAGAGCTCAGATGAATTGGATTTCCAGAATGCAAGCAAAAATTGTATATTTCTCGCAGGGCATATAGGGAGCCTTCAGACACTTCTTGAAAATCCAGGGATAGTGACCCCATGTTGCCATCAAGAATAGGTTCCTTTAGGAATCCTAGGATGACTCTAGCAATTTCATTGTTCAAATCCACGCCATCTCCATGTAACTGATCTAGATCTTAACCTTATTCAATGTCTTCATATGGGGCATCAGTTGCAGAAGTCCAGGGCTTCCGCCAGCTACAAATCCTGCTAGCATCTCAAGGGTACTCCTGACTAGGTACTTCTAAAGCTTCTCTCTGTCTTTACTCCCTGGTACATGAAGTGTAAAACTTCCTAGTAGATGAACCAGACGACGAAGCCCAATGACCACCCAAGGCAGCACATTCACTATCGTTTTGGAGATATCTAGGGTCTCCAGCAGCTTCAGTTTTGCAATTTCCTTTGGAATTGCTGAGATATTGGGCCCAAGGCTTAGATATCTCAGGTTCCAAAGTTTGCATATCTCCTCCAAATGATGATCATGCAGATCAGTGCAAGCTTCAAGGTCGATTACTCTAATTAATTTATACTTCAAGAAATCAGAAATGGCACAACCTCCAGTTCCAAAAACAGTCAAGGACCGGGCTCGAGATACATCCATCCTTAAGGTCTTGCCAGAATTAGTGGTGTTACTGTAACGAACAACAAGATGGCGCACTGCACCATGCCTTTCTACATCAAACATATTGATGAATTTCTCAGAGACAGACTTGTGCAGCACAAATGCATATAGGAGGCCATGGATTCTGCACATCTTAACCGAAGAGCTTGAGCTCGGAGCAACAGGCTGGATAATGTTCCGGTCGACAAGAAAATTGAAGTACCTATCAGCCACCATCTGTTCACTAACTTCATCAGGGTCATTCCTTGCATATCCCTCGGCACACCATCGCCTGATTTTAACATTTCTTTTAAGGACATTGTCTACTAGGAATATACCAAGATATATCATGCAAGTGCAGACAAAATGATCTTGGAGACCAATGAAACTGTCAAAGAGCACACCCCGGAGCCTTGAAAAATTAGGCTCATCAGTCCCATCCCAAGTCAGAAAAGAACCCAGATTCCTGTACAACTCCATACAGAATTTCCCAGTGGGCTCATCTTGATAGCTCAAAAGACTTGCAACACAAGAAAGTGCCAATGGGTGGCCATCACATTTCTCTAGTAATGTTGCAGAACCATGCACTAACTCAGGTGAACATCTCCATGGAAGGGATACCTTCTGCGAGTCTTCATTACTAAGAGTTTTCATGTTGCACACATAGCCAAATGGCATCTCAGAACGACTTGGGCTTATCTCTTGAGGTGAATGGTTGGTGCATTTATTAGCAATAGAGTGGAAAGTTGTAGTCAGTAGAACTCTACCGCTACCTTTAAAGATACTCCTTATGGTGTCCCAGTGCTCCATGTGTATCTCTTTTATTCCATCAATGGCAATCAGATACCTAACATACAAAATAGAAAATTAAGGCAAAAGTTAGTAATATGAAGTGGCATGTTGTTGACAAGAAACTAAGAAAGTAGCAGCAACATTTGATTTTATTCAATCGAATCCTTACGTGGACAATTTTTTAAGATTAATAATGAGAATCTATTACTCCTCCATTGAGTGATAACTAATTAACCTGATGAAAGTTATCAATTAAATGCAGCAGATTTGCAAAAAGTGGCTCCACATAAATTAGAAACAAAAGTAAATGGCTAGTTGTCTATCATAACGCACTCCTACACCAATACAATATCTCCCATTGGCAAGCATAATGTGAATCTATTACCGAGGGAAGGAAAAGTCATTAAAGTAGGTATGATGCCCACCTCTTTTCCTTCAGCTTGAGATAATCTTTAAGAGCAGGTAGCGAAAAGGGCACTCTAGGAAGAAGTTGCGGCTGTATATCAGTTAGTATTCCAAGATGATCACTTTTTTCCAACAAATCGACAGAAATCCAAGCACAGAGAGAGAATGCGCCATCGGCGACACTGTTGTATACTACCCTTGCAAGAGTGATATTTCCGGATTGCGATCAACATCACCTGATTAGGTTGTTCCGTGAGAGCAAAGAGGTCTTCCATGGCCCTTCCCAATGCCCACGAGACAATCAGTGAAAGCACCTGCTACTAACCGCGGCACAGTGGGGGTACAAGAGGCTTGGCTACCGCCAGGAGGGTTGAATACCCTATTTCCTGCATTCTGTAAGCGCCTCTTGAGAGCCCTGATCTCAGCTGCAAATTGGAGACATATGGGCACTGACTTCACATTGTGCGCCATCAGGTGGAGGCGAGTAATCCCTCCTTGCAGGTCACGCGGTGTAAGAATCGCTCCAAGCAATCTTCAATGTCATGCGTCAAAGCATGCATCTCTTGACCATAAGCTCTGGCCACAGCAGTGCGAGGAGCACCCCCGCACTTGACAAGTTCATCGTCCATTCCAAGAACAAGGGTGTTCAAGCATCTAATCAGCTCCTCACTTTGACGCGGTAGCCCCCTCCAGATCATGTACTTCTTCTCAATCTCATTCACTATTTTACCGATGACAGCATTGACAAATGCTGCTGTCGCAGCTCGCTCCATGGCACCTGTGGAGGGATCTCTCAATTAGCAGAAAAAAATCATGATATTTTGGATGCAACGTGAGAAACAGTCAAATAAGGAGAGTGGGGAGGGTTTACGGAGGAGGGTTTACCTGACTTGATTCGCCTCCACAAGTTTAATCGAATAGCACGGTGCAACCTTCATGGAAGCAACTCACCCCAGCGACCGCCGCAACCGAATCTTTGTCACCGCCGCAAGACAGCCCCGGCGGCGGCCACCGAAGAGCCCAAGGTGGGGTGAATGCCCCAAGGTTCTTCCGCGCTGCCAACTAGTCGGAGGTCCCCGCACGGGCTCGGCGTGGATGCAAGTAGACCGCACGAGGGTCTGGTGTCTGGCCCGCCGACGCTGCCCCCGCCTGCCGACGCCGCCCCCAGCTGCCGCTTTCTCGTGGCCTCGCCTCGGGGGTTTTGCCGTTCTGGAAGGCACGGCCCCGAAATGGACCTTTACCAAAAATTCCCTAACATTATTGCCTTTGTCACTTTGGTCCTACTGGAATTTTCTTTCAGTAATTGCCATTTCCAGTAATTTCACAAGACACACATGCTTGCATTAATTTTGAACTGTATTTTCAATGATAAGTCTAGCACGAGATGAGACTTGATCTGGCTGAACCTGACTCTCCGAAGCACTAGCACGGGCGGTGTACCGTGTAGAACGCAAGGGACTCGATGAGCCCCGGTCCCTTGCGTGGAAAAGAATGTGGTGAACGAATTACCAAGCTAAAATGTTTTGTTGCTCTTTGATTGGAGATTGGATAGACAAAATGGTTCTTGCACAGGGGCGGCGGGCTACGGCGGCGACCGCGTGTGGGTGAGGTGGCTTGTGGCTATAGCGGCCTTGGCTGGAGAGAAGACAGTGGCCCCCCTCTCTTCGGAGGAACCTCTGCCCAAATCCTGGGCGGGCAGCGGCGGCGGCGGCGATGTCGCATCCTCCCTGGAGACGCTATCTAGAAGACCCTATCGCTTTAGGGCCTACTGGCTTGGGTGGCTCGCTTTGGCCATCCTTGGCTGCACTGCGACTCTGCGAGTCATCGATCACCTCGTCGGAGGTGCATCTGCGTTGTGTGGTGGTTTGGTCGGCAACGACGAAGGTGTAGCCGCGGCAAGCATATTAATAAAGTTAGTTTGGTAGTAGGGAGGGTTAGTAGAGTTAGTCAGAGGATTAGAGTTAGTTGAATCGAGAGATGTCTTTAATTGTGCGCTAATTTGGAAGCTGGTAACCCTGCAGTCCGATCAAATGTATCCTTATTAATAAGCTTTCTTATAAAGTCGGGCGGATGCCTTTGATCAAAAAACCGTCTAGTAAAGTAATAATAATCAAATAATCATCGGGTATTTTGAAATGGAGGGAATAGTAAACAACAACCAAAACTCATAAAAAAACAATTAGATCTCCCCTCCCTTGATATAGGTAGGAGTAAAGGAGGATAATGGTTGATGATGGACTCGTGAAAATGCACCTTTTTAGAGCTTTAAGACCCCAGCTAGACTAATTTTTTTTGAAACGAAGACCATCTATTTAGGATATATTGCAAAACATACATGAGGACACAAGAAGGAAGAGAAAAGATTGAGTACTTATGTCCTAGCCACATGCAGTAGTCCAACACCACCTGATATTTGACATTCCATTTCTATATCTCGCATAACAAGGACACAAGTTATGGAGCTTCCATATGTGAGGAATTTGGTGACACATGGACTATCACGGTTGCTGACGTACTTTTCCCCATAGTTTTCGGCAATTCAAGCATCAAATTTAAAAAAGTGGGGTCATACAACTTTTTTTCAAGTAAAAACAGGAGATTAAACTACCATACTGCCTGTCGAGCTTCTGATGGATGTTTGTATTCTTTACTAGCCAATCATAGAAGCTATGGAATTTGAAGTACATCTGCCACTTTTTAAATCATGGTATGTCAAGCAGAACTAAGGCCAGTTCCCACCATGGACTAAAATTTGGACTAAAATCTGCACTTTAGATGGACTAAAGTCCCAAACACTTGGACTAAAAGTGGACTAAAACACTTTAATCCTCTAGTCCAACCCCCCCTAAAATGGACTAAAGGGTGCCCTAGACACCTCATACCCCTCATTTACTGCCCTCTGCCCACCCCCCGCACCCTCCCACCCCCGCCGTCAGTTTCTGTTACACAGCACCCCATCCCCCACCGCTCGCTCCCCCTCGACGCCGGCGGCCGCTCCCTCCGCCACCTCCCTTCACCGTTTCGATCGTCACCACTACCTTCCTTCTCCGCTACCTGCCCACGCCGGATCCACCGTGTTCGCACCTCCCCACGCCGGATCCATCACGTCCGCTCGTCCCCACACCGTCGGACCCGGCCCTCCCCACCACCTCACCCATGGACCACTACCGGGATTTCTTGTCTCAGGCGTCTTCCCAGGACGATGGGGATGAAGATGACTTCGGCCCCTTCGCCTCGCCGCCGACCCCCTCCCTCTCTGCGCCCCACCGCCATATGGAACACCTCGACCACAACTCCGAGGCCGACGTCTTTCCCAACCTCGGCTCGTACCAAGAATACGTACAGGTGGGGGAAGTTGGAATCGACCATCATCTTCCTCCTCGTGCCCCTGGAACTAGGGTGGGTGTACGTGGTGGCGGAGGGCGTGGTTGTCGGTCGAGGTCCGCCGCATCCGGTGGAAGGAGAGTGGGTGGAGGACGTGGTGGAGCCGTCGCTACGGGTGGAGGCAGAGGGGGGAGCCGTGGGGGAGGAAGAGTGGGAGGAGGACCCGGTCGATCCTCTGTTGGAGGCATACCTTCGAGCCTCAACATCATCTTGACGCCGGTGAATAAGAAGATGATCACGGCTTTGAAGCACCCTCCCAAGCGATAAGATCATACCCCATTTTACTGTAATTGGTTTTGTATCCCTGTGAATGCATGTGAAATGGTCTATATGCCTGTGAATGCTAGTGAATGCTTGTGAATCAATATAACTATGATCATGTGAATCCATTTTGAGCATGTTATGATATGATAGATGAATTTCTAGATGAATGCATGTGATCTGTTAAGATCATTTTAATTCTGTCATGCCCATTTTTTCTAGTAGTTTGTCATAGCAATGCCTAGTGTGACACCTTTATTTTCTGTAATAGAATCTTCATGACAGGACTGATCGGTCCGAGGAAAACACACATATTTTCTATGATCTTGCTGTTGAACAAATAAGGTCAGGAAATTGCTGAAATTGAACAATGTCACATAGAGGTTATCATATGATGAGATAAGGATTTCTCTTTAAGACTAGACTCAACCTTAGTATCAAGCAATTGAGGAACAGATGGACACAATGCAAGACTTTGTACACCTTTTGGATTATATTGAATACTAGCACTGCTCTAGGCCAAAGACCTGATGACACTACATAGCATCTTCAGCATGGTGGGATAGAGAGTTAAAGGTAACTGATGAGTTTTTTGTTCACATGTACTTTCTATCTTTGCTATGTGTTATGTAATTGATTACTTCTTTATGTTTTTTAGGGTAAATCTGAGTGTAAGAAGTTTATGTTTGGAGTGCCTACATATGTTGATCAACTTGCAAAGATGTTACATGAGGTTGTAGTGGATAGATGTTCTTCTGTCATCCCTGGTTCTACACCTCAGGACTCGGAAGGAGTGTTGGGTGATGAGGAGGGTGAAGATGCAGATGGAGAAGGCTTCATACCAAGTCCACTGAGTAGTAACAACTGCAAGAGAACAAGCAGTACTACAGACACAGCCTCAAGTCCACCCAAGAAGAGCAAAAGCCCAATGATCAAGATGTTCTAGGGGCTTATAACAGAGTTGCAAGTTTGTAGGACTAAGGAAGAAGAAGCACTAGTCGAAATGGCAAAGCAGAGGGAAGAGGAGTTGGAAAAGAGGCAAAAGCAGAGGGAAGAGGAGTTGGAAAAGAGGCAGCAAATGAAGGAGAAGGAGTTGGAAAAGAGGCAGCAAATGAGGGAGAAGGAGAAACAGAAGGAGAAGTATGAGAAAAATAAGATGAAGGATGAGACTAGGGAAGACATAAATAGATGTTTGGCATTGGCAAAGGAGGCTGGAGCAAGACCCAACACAGATGAGTTTTTCGCTGCTACTAGACTCTTTCATTCTGAGTACAACAAACATGTCTTCCATATGATCGACACTAAAGAGGACAGATTGATTTGGTTGAAGAAAGCATGCCAGGAATTTCATAACTAGTGAAGACCTTATGTTATGACCATCTGTTATAACCTTATGTTAAGAATTTTAGTTAAGAACTTATGTTAACACTTTGTTGTTGTTTTCCTATTTGATATGGTACTATCTTGATGGTAATGTTTAATGGTGTTGTTGTTTATGTGTGGAATGATACTGTAATGATGATGGTGTTGTTGTGGAAAGTTGCTGTGTGGAATAATGTTGTGATTTGGTACTGAAATGGTGTTATCTTATTAATGTGGTTATGAGTACTGACTTTTTGTTCCTGTTCCTGATTGTTTTACTTTGTGAAATGATTACTGACTTGTTCCTGTTGCTGATTGTAGGAAGAAGAAGATGGGTCTAATGATGGGTTCGATGATGGGTTTGATGATGATCAATGGGAAGAAGAGGATGATGATAGAGAAGAATATGATCGAAGAGTACAAACCTACATATTGGAGTGTCAAAAGAAGAGGAGAAAAAATCATGACTATGGCTGCTACCATGATGGGTATGTACCATTTCGACACTTACATGAACAAAGCAGAATATAGAGTAGCAACAGAAAGTGGATTTGAATGGGTCATAAACACACTAGAAAGTAGGACAGCTTGCTTCAATATATTTAGGATGAGTTAGGATGTGTTTCTGAGGCTCCATAGTTTGCTAGTTGAGTCATATGGATTGAAGTCAACTAGGAGGATGTCATCTATGGAGGCTTTAGGACTGTTTTTATGGATATGTGGTGCACCTCAATATGTTAGACAAGCTGAAAACCGTTTCACTAGGTCACTAGAGACGATATGTAAGAAATTTGATAAAGTACTACAGAGTGGGAACAAGCTACCAGTTGATATCATTAAGCCAAATGGCCCTGAGTTTAGGAGTGTGCATCCTAGGTTGCAATCCCCTGGTTCACTCCGTTCTTTGACAATTGCATTGGAGCAATAGATGGGACACATATTCCTGTTACAATGCCAACTAGCAAGGTAGTACAATATACGGGAAGGCATGGATATAAAGGTCAGAATGTGATGGTCATATGTAACTTTGATATGAGGTTTACTTTTGTGGTGGCGGGATGACTTGGATCAGTTCATGATATGAGGGTGTTCAAAGATGCTATTGACAAGTTTGGAGACAAGTTTCCACATCCACTTGAAGGTAATGACGAGTTATTTTATGTATTATCTCATTATTAGAATACTTGCCATGTGACTTACATAATCCATCTATTATGAATGTGTAGGCAAGTTCTACCTTGTTGACTCGGGTTACCTAAACTGACCGGGATATCTCGCACCGTACAAAGGAACCAAGTATCATCACCCTGACCGGGATATCTCGCACCGTACAAAGGAATCAAGTATCATCACCCAGAGTTTAGACAAGGGCCAATGCTAAGAGGTAAAAAAGAACAATTTAATTATGCACATTCTTCACTTCGTAATGTCATTGAGTGATCGTTTGGAGTTCTAAAGATGAAGTAGAGGATATTGCTTGATCTACCTAGTTATCCTATGCCAAAGCAAAGTCAAATAATTATTGCGTGCATGGAAATACACAATTGCATTCGAGAGAGTTTATTGGGGAACGCAGACTTTGATTTGGTTGATCATGATGAGAACTATGTTCCATTCTGCAAAGGATTGTCTTCTCAAGGAAATGTATCAAATACACGCCATGGAGACGAATATCAAAACATGAATCAATTCTGTGATTGGATAGCCGATGATTTGTTTAGTAGGTCATAGATGTGTATGAACTATGTTGTATGGACGATTTTTTTCGAGTGTATGAACATTTCTATGAATGTATCACAATTTTAATTATATCACATGCACAAACTGGTTGACACATATGGTAGAAATGCTAGAGCAGGGAAAACAGAAATTGTTGGTGGCGCCAGAGAGAAAACAGAAAGAATTGGCGCCAAGAAGAAAGCAGAAAGCAGCCGCAGCGGTGTTTTGGCGCTAGGGAGAAAGCAGGAAGCAGGGCAGCAGTGCTTTGGCGCCAGGGGCAACTGGTAGGTTGGGGAGGGGCAACTGGTAGGTTGGGAAAGGGTAGAAGGATCTTTCTTCCACAGCATTTAATGACTTTAGTCCATTTTAATCCAAGGAACCAAACAGCCACTTTAGTTAGTCCATGGACTAAAGGAACCAAACGGGACCTAACCGGGACAACATTGATCCCGAGAGCCAGCACTTGGGGTCATGGGCCGCAGGCAGACAGGGTCGGGCTTGGCTACCCCCCACGACCGCATATGCGGTCCCGCTTGTCAGTGTCACCGCCTCCTCTGCCTTCTTCCACCTTCGCTCGCCGGCTCGACCTCCACTCGCCGCCGGTGCCGCTGCGCCGCTAGGTTAGGGTCTTCAGGCGTAGGGTTGTCGGGGAGGTCCATTGGCTCCCGATCTTAGAAAAGGGGTGGAAGGAGGAGTAGGGAAGCCCGACGGCGGAGGTGGGTTGTGGGGTGGCGCGGCGCAGAGGTGGGGACGCAGCCAGCTGGGGTGGACGGCTTGATAGCTAGTGGACCAGGGACTGGACGGGGGGAGGGGTGTGAGTTCTTCGGTGAGTGGCTACCGGTAGGGTTAGGGTTTGGGGTTAGGGGTCGGGTTCGGGTTGTCGGGGCTGTGGGGTCTCCGGTGAGTCTCATCTGTAGAGGGAGGGTCTTAGGCGGCGGCGGACCGATGGCGGCGATGGGTTGTAGGCAGGGCGGCGAGGCGGCAGGTGCCGCCGGCCACGGGTGGCGGAGGATTACCTGGTGGCCCAGCCGTCAGCAGCGAGTGCGTACGTGCACCAAGTCCACCATGCTAGGTGTCTCAGGAGAAACTCGTTCTGCAGCACGAACGTTGTCGAAGAAGGTGGCGGTGTCGCGAGGAGAACGACGTCTTCTTAAGCCGGATGCTAATGGGCCTGGGTTTGTCGCCTGCCGCGATAGGGCACCGAGTCCAAGCGGGCCAATGCAAGCCCGGCCATCAGCGGCGAGTGCCTACGTACACCGAGTCCACGGCGCTGGGTATCTCAGCAGAAACTCGTTCTGCAGCAGTAGTCTCGATCTGGTCTGTGCCCGATTTTTTATTTTTATTTTTTTTGGAGATGGGGTCTGTGCCCGACTTTGGCGTATGGTGTGAGAGGCCCGATGCCCCGATACGCACCAAAAAAGAAGGTTGGAACTGGAAGACCAGCCATCAAGCAAACCATCGCATGTCCGTCCGTAGGCACTCAAGCAACTACTACTACTACTATGAACTCGTCATGACAATACCTTTTCTTCCTCCAAACAATTAATGTCTCCGTTCTTTCTTCCTTCAACAGATCCAGAGCTATTGGCAGAACGATCAGCAAAAGACTTCCTGGCTGTGATTATAGCTTTACCAAAAGAGATGCAAGCGAGAGTTGAAACCTTTTCTCCGGTGCCTATGGAGTGCAAGAAACGCAGCAGATGCAGGTGAAATGCACTTGGCATGTGCTCGCAGAGCTTAATGTTGTGCTCAAGAAGCTATTGACCATCTAGGGGAATGAAGAAGCCAGAGCCAATTTATAAAAGGCTAAGGAACCTGTGAAATGTCGTCAATGTAGACCATGAATGTCGTCTTCTGAACAAAAAAGAAGCGGGAGTGCTGAAATCCTGCAAAAATCGCGTGCGGGTGCGCTGGTTTCAGCCCGTGCAATGCGCTGTCGTACAGGGTTCCAATCTCTCCAGCCAGGTCGATCGATGCCGCGTACATATGTGCAAGTGCAATGCAGCCGGCGGAGGAGGGACGACGCTGCTGGTGGGCTCGAACGAATCTGCACATGGGCCGTGATGAGGCACCGAATCTGCTGCACAAGCATTCCGGACCGCAGCCCATTAAGGTGGTTCGAATTTTTCTGATTTGGAACAGCATCTGCTGCAATTCAGCAGTGTGTGTTTGTGTACGGGTCTCCCTCCCCCGAATTCAAATCTACTCCCACCGTCCTAAAAAATAACTCATTCTAAACATATTAACAAGGTAGTAAAAATCATCTTGTTTGTCCTTGTTTATTAGACGGTAATTGACAACCGCATGCGCATGCACGTACTAAATAGGTAAAATGACTTGTGTTTAGACAAATTTTAAATCGACTTGTTCTTTTAAAATATACAAGAGATGGAAGAACGAAAAGGATCAAATACATCTGAGAGATGGAGTAATAATGTAAAACAATATCCATTCAACGTCAACTCTTACAAAAGAAAATCCATTTAAAAACGACAATTAAAAGATAACCTGCATAGTACCATCTTAAATATACACTAAACCTAGGCACTAACAATGCTAACGTACGATAGCTCTACGGATCCAAGATATATTTTGCCGTTATCTCTTTCCACCACCTCGGTTGGCCTGACGTTTTTAGGACCCGTCATTTCTTGTAGCTTTTCACCTTGGGCACCAATTCTAATGGCGACCAAGTGCTTGTTCACACCGAATGGGAATTCATCCTTCTCCCGGTGCAGTGCAATCCAATAACCTCCATTTTTATCTGGTCTCACATTATCTGGATATCCGGGCAAGTCGGCAAATATCTCGGATGTGCCAGCCTTGGGTCCTTGGATCCAATACCTAAGCAACTTGCAAGGTCCAGTGAGCGCTACAATAAGGTGGGTCCTGTCATCACTGATGGCGATGCCATTAGGGTAAGTCACGCCAGATTGGAGCACGGTGCCTTGTTTGGTCCGCGGATCGTACTTCATGATACGTCCCGTAGAGTCTCCGGACGCGGTGACCATCTGGTGCTGTGATCGTTGGTAAGTCTTGCTACTGTCGGTAAAGTAGATGTCGCCGGTGACCTGATCAACGTCCACCCCGTTGGTGAAGCGGAACGGCTCGCCAGCGGCTCCCGTGGCCAGCACGGTCGCCTCCCCGCCGCTCGGCCCTACCCGCATCAACCCCATGTACGCGTCGGCGATATAGACACTAGTAGAGAATTGGCTTTCGATACGCCACCTTTTGTTTCGGTTTAAAGTTGGCCCGAGACAAAAGGTTCACCAACCGGAACTAAAGCTCGGTCACTGATGGGGGGCTCACCAACCGGGACCTTTTATCCCGGTTGCAAAGGCTAGTGGGAAAAAAAGATCATGAGAGGCATTTTATCCCAGTTTGAAACACCAACCGGGATAAAAGGGTCGAGAGCCTTTTATCCCGGTTTGTAATACCAACCGGGATAAAAGGGGGTCATTTATCCCAGTTGGTGTTTCAAACCGGAATAAAAGGGTCCCCAACGAGGTCACTGGAACAGGACTAAATCCCTCAAACCCTTTTATCCCGATTTGTAATACCAACCGGGATAAAAGGGTTCCCCATGAGTTAATACAAAAGGATAGCATCCCCTACATAGTCAGATGTGGTGTGTAGGTGGGATGGAAAGGAAGCTACGCGCGAGGCTGAAGGTTGTGGGTTCGAATCTCACGCAGCGCGCACGCGCATATTTCACATGAAAAATCGCGTGACTTGTGGCTTACGACGTGCGCGTGTGGGGGGGCTCCTGGGAGCTCGGGAGATTTGCACCCTACCAACCGGGACTAAACGTCAAATCTCTACTAGTGAGAGGTCGCCGGAGTCGCGGTGGAACCGCAGGCCCAGCGGCCGGCCGCACGAATTGAACTCTCCTTGGCGACCGGCGGGAGCTCGGACGACGGCGCGTCGCAGCCGTTGTTGGTGTAGCTCGGGCTGTAGGAGAACGTCTTCCAGCCGCCGCCGTCGTACCTCAGGATGCGGCCGTCCGAGACGCTGACGTAGGGCCCGCCGCCGTGGCCGTCGAACGCGACGCTCTCGGGGCAGACCGCCAGCGTGTCGGTCAGCTCCAGGCGCTGGTTCTTGCTCGCGTCAATGGGCCTCGCTACGATCGGCGGCGGTGGAGGAGGGCAGCAGCAGCAGCAGGACGGCGAGCAAGGTCGACAGCAGAGGCAGCTTCGACGTCCTCCTCATGGTTGTTGTCACGTCGATTACGATTTACGAGTACGCTGTGTGGTTCCGTCTTGCTGTAGTTGGCTAAGCGTTGCCGTTGTGTTTGGCTTGATGGCAAAGGGCCCTGCCTCCAGTTTTATTTGGGGCTTCTTCAGGCGTCAAGTCCGAATCGGGTGCGGCACCCGGCACAAACTCGGACTCGATTTTCCCTCGGCAAAGGAACAGAAACGGGCTCATAATCTGGATCCCTTTTTCCATTAAAAAATGGTGCAAGTATGTTACCGCGCAATTTTCACAAGCAATATGATTCATGAATTTCATACATGCAGTCAATTATAGCCTCCTAGCCAAGCAACGAACCGAGAAAGTTGAAAAAGAAGAGTGCGCTAATAAATCACAGGGAAGTAGGGCACTTGTAGTGTTTCTCTCAAGAATCTGCAGCATGCATTTTTGTACATCATTGTTTTGAATACATTCAGAAACACGTATCTATACAGATATGAGGAACCCTTAGCCACATTATTCTCTATTGGAGATGTAAATATAATAATTTTTAGTAAATACATTTTACAAGGAATCCTGAAGAATCAGTAGAGGTTGGAGAGATATCTTCAGTATGGTTTTTGCCCGGAGAACATGATGAATGACCTCTGAACCTTACTGCTGTAGTTAACAAGGCCACACGATTTGCACAAGTCCTCCAGCTCTCCTTCGGTGAAGTAGTTGTAGCTGGTGTTAACTGGTCCAACAATCTGCAACACAAAGAAGTAAGAAATAGATCAATTATATAAGCTCAGTTAAGCAAAGGAGCAAAAAAGATGGCCACTTACCTGTCTCAGTGGCCTTAATGCTTCAACAGAGAATGGGTTGTTCCTGGGAGATGATAAAAAAGTTGTGCCCACAAACACACCACCGGGTCTCAGGACACGGCTTATTTCAGCTACCTGACAATTAGAAAGCAGTAAAGGGTACCATTATCATGCGTGGATTCACAGTGTTGGATGGCAGTTGACTAACTGTACTCTTACAACTCTGATTTATGAGTTTGCCAATATGTAATGTCATATTCAGTTAAAAACAGCATGAATATGATCAGGAAAGCTGTATGAGAAACATGTACGGGAAATTTTATCATTGCTTAATATCGGATAATGGCCTTCCAGGCTTTCATGCTTCTATGTGCTTTGTTAAAATAATTCGAAATGGTCAGAATGGAGAAAGTAAGAGTACAGTTAACATGCATCTTCATCTGCTATCTTTCTTACGAAACTAATCTTTAACCATTGTATACTTATGGTTGAGGTTGACTAGAAAAAAAATTTCTTGTCAATTGTAACTATAAATTTGTTACGCATAACATAGGCAGAACTTTCAGGTAAGAAGTTACAGTATTGTGCTGTTACATGGTGAATAACAACACAAATATGATATTTTAATGAAATATTTACATATCAAGAGTGCAGATGATAAAGATGATGTACCGCATTAGACGGTGATGGCCAACAATGGATAGCAGCTCCAGCATGAATGGCATCTACAGAACAAGAAGCGAAAGGGAGCCTTGAAATATCCGCTCTCACAAGTGCTAGATTCCTGCAGAGTCAATAGAGGAAGACGGTGTTTGCGATGGCTTGATCTTGGAATAATGCTAAGTTCTTGACTTACATAAGGTAATCTGGAAGTTTTACTATAACGCTTGTGTGAAAAAAAAGTTCTCTTCAGAGTAATACGGATCGAAATAATGGATGTACTGTTGATTACAGACTTACAGGTCAGCACAGTGTTCAGAGCAATTGATATTAGTATAGTTGGTATCAAACTGGCACAAAATCTTGGCTTCCAATGAATAACACAGTGATACCCAGTAAACCATATAATTGATAACATGTTTGGGCTAGTTTGTTTCCATCAAGAAAGTTCTTTGTCCTTCCCTAACTTCTCCATAGCTAGTTTGTGAGTATGAAGTGGTACTGGTTTGGAAAATTATGGCTCCTAATTCAACTCCAAACCCCTCTTATTCTGCATCCATGATCCTACATAAATTTTTCTATTTGAAGTATGCAAGCCATTTCTTTTAGTATTATTGGGAAATCTCAAAACAAATGGCAAAACAAAAAGATTCAGAACCAGGACAGAGATCTTACGCTTTGAGGAGAGTATCATCTTGCTTAATGAATTCATAGCATTGGCGGAGCATATTCTCAGAGAAGTCCAAAGCAATCACAGCTGAGTATGTCCCAGATTTTGCAAATTTCCTAGTAAACAAGCCACTGCCACAGCTGACATCAAGAAGGATACCACCAGCAACAGGTTGGAAATAGTCTTGAGCCATTTGAAACTGGATCAGAAGAGGGGCATGCATAAGAGTGCGGAGATTTTACTAGATGAACTATTTACGAATCCGTATGAATTAAAGAATCTTTCATTGCAACAGAAAAACAATAAATACCAAGTGCTTACTATCTAAAATGTATTTCTTATTGAATCACAGGAAAGGCTTTTATAACTTGTTGTGCAGTAACACTGTGGAGTTGAAGATGAAGCATTCCAGCAGAAAAGTACCTCTTCATCAAGACCAGGAAAGCCACTCCGATTGAAGTTTTGACGCCATCCTCTCTCATAAAGAAATGACACAAGCGGACTCCTAAAGAGCTCAGTTCTAGCAGGCTTCTGTTCGGTATATTCTTTTGTCCCTGAAGTCACAGTGAGGTCCAAGAAGATGTCTTTGCTGGTAAATGACTTGTTGCATTTTGAACACTTGAATCCTGACCTATAAATTGCTGGCCTGGGGCATGCATAACCCAAAAGGACATAAATGTCAATAAAGCCAAAACATTTGCTTGAAGATAAGCAGAAACGGACTAGGACATACAAGTTTATGCCTGGTGGGCCTTTTCTTATCAATGCTTCGTAGCAAACAGGGCATGCAAACACCTCAGTTTCTGAAATGCTATTCTGCTGATCTTCCGTTTCCTGTAAAGAATCCATTGCAAAGGTTACAGGCTCTCCAGTTTACATGGTACAAATGAAGACAAATTGTTAGGGACGAACCCAAAAGTCCTAGAGAATTGGATATCAGGGTCTAGTAAGAAAGAACAACCCACACCACAAAACAGTAAATCCAAAAACAGCATCCACCAGAAGTTATCAAAGACCCTCGGAAAAAAAAAGTTATCAAAGACATCATGTCCCAGCGTACACCAGGAGTCGAGCATCAGAAGTAGGAACCACTGCAGTCCTTGCTTTCCATTTAATTAGTTCTCCTGGAAGCTCGTTATCCATGATTTGGATGTACCAAAAAGCAGACCAAGGTGGTTTTAGGCAGATGCCTGGGTTCATGTGCACGGCTTAACTTGATTATCCAACGCGACAGCTCTTTGGTGTGAGCCTGAACACTGACAAACTACCAGAAATATGGATCGGCAGCACCTAAACCATTTAGCTCAGCTATAAATCTCACCAGCAGGAAGCCTTAACATTACCCTGACAACCTACCAGAAACACGGATCGATGGCACCTAAACCATTTAGCTCTATAAATCTCACCACCAGGAAGCTTTAACATTACCGTGAAGGTCTCCATTTGCAGCAGCACTGAAGAACGCCGCGCTAATGGACCTGGCACTAGGTTGCTTCCAGCTCGGCATAACCGCAAACACGTGGTGGGCAAGGCAACCAGTCCGGAAGCAACCACAAGTCAGCGCTCGACAAAATCGCTATGTACAGCCGACGAAGGGAACACGTACCGGCTCAACGGCGACCGCCGCCGCGGCAGCTGCGGCGCGGAGCGAAGGGTACCTGGGGCGGCGGGGACGGGGGCGGCAGGGGCCAGGGACGACGCAGGTGCTGCGGGGGAGCTGGAGCGAGGGGTGCGGGGATGAGGACGCGGCTGCGGCGGCCGCCCCCGCTCGCACTAGCAGCTCCATGGCGTGCAGCGCAGCGACGCTCGAAGAGTTCGGCAGGGGCCTCCCGGGCTAGCGAAGCTGCGTGCTTGGGTTGCCGAGCAGAGCAACGGGAGCGCTCGCCTTGTGGTGGCAGCAGCTACGGCGTGGCGCGATGCGCGCCTGTTCGCGAAGGGGAGGGGGGACGCGTGGCGAGTCGTGGGCTTGTCCCTTCACAATGGACTATGGTTGCGTTCGCGCGCTTGAGATTTTTTTTTTAGGACTTCCACGTGCCTGGCTGCAAAAATCAATTTATACAGTTTTTCTTATGGACAATAAATAAAACTTATAATTTGAAACGAATACAGTATCAAATAAGGTCTACAAATTGTTTATTTGGTGTGAGATGTTTTTTTGGTGAGCTCTCGTCGCCTCAATGATTATTTTAGAAACCTACACTTACTTAGATCATGTCTGGACAATGTTAAACATGACGGGCTCTCGCCACGTTTTATACAATGTACTTTTAGCAAGCTATAACAAGGAAAATGAATTGTGCTCCTTTTGTCGAGATGGGGCGACGCCATGACTCAAGCAACCAACCAAACGCCGGCGTGAACTGCGGCACAGGAGTTGTGGTGAGACGTGGTGTCGTGTGGCTACAAAACAAAACAAAAAAACTTAATAGTGCTGCTACAATCACATGTTATCATAATGACGTTCTTTCACTTATTATTTTTTTCATACCATCAGTTTGTCGATATATTTAATTAAACCAGTGATGAAAGTCCGAAACTGTTCACTAATATAATCATGAAAATATCCGCTATAAATGTAATCATGAAATTAACATATCAAATTAAAACATTTTATGTCCCAATTAAAAAATAAACTAGAAATATCACGAGGCATATCTTATTTCTCTCTCATTTTATCTTTCATTAAGTGATTGACATGTGAAGGTATTCTTACATGTTTGCCACTCATGTTTTCAAATCGTTTTCCTACTACGCGTACACATACTTAGAGATGGCAATGGGTACCTGAAACCCGAAACTCAATAGGTTTTTACCCCCATTAGGGCACGGGTGTGGGTCAATTTTCGTACACATGGGTTTGTTAATGGGCACAAATCTCTACCCGATCGAACCTAGTGCATATTGTCATTTTATTTTGCAAATGTACAATGAACTTGATGTCTCCCCCCTTTACTTCCTAATTTGTCAAATGGTGAATGTGTTGGTGGTGGGTGAGGATGTTGCTTGCTTGTTATTATAGTGCTTACGTGTATTATATATGTGGTGGATTGGTGACTTAGTGCAATATTGTGGTCACTTGATTATACAACTTGTTAATTGTATTTTATTCTCTCTATGAATACTTTTTACAAAGAACCATGGACTTGTTGCTCATCACATAAATATTGGACTATGAACTCATTGATCGTTATGATAACTTGTTGATTATGAGAAGAACTAGTATAGAAGAGGTGAAACCCTGGGCGACCCATAGGTACCCGCTAACTGTGGCGGAACCGCCCAACTTAAGCTGGTTTAAGTGCGCCTAATCGCTGTCGGAACAGCAATTATCCGAAACGCACCTAAAACAGCATAAGTCCGGTAGTCCGTCGAGTGTCCCTAGGACTCCTCGAAGGATCCACGACGTGTCTCATAGCCATACATCAGGATAATATCCGCGATGGGATAATATCAACAAATATTACATTTTTAAAGACATATCAAAGGTACGATATATTACAACCATAGTTTGAAACAAACTTAATAGTGCAGGTTAGCGTGGTTCTAAGAATTTAAAACATAAACCAGTCCGGAAGAAAAATAAACATTTAAGTTTTATTCTAGAGTATCATGAGACTCATAAGATACCCTAGGTCTTCGGGGCTTCCTCTTCGGTGAGTCCCTGCTGGTTTTCTGAAAATAACAACAAGGGATCTCCTGAGTACGAAGTACTCAGCAAGTCTTACCCGACTAACCAATATAATAGCTTTCCTTGGAAGTGTATGCTTAGCTTTTTGGTGTACTTGGCTAATGCAATTTTTGCCGAAAAGCTTACTACAAGTGATGCCTTAGTTTTATCTTTTATTTGGGTTAAGTTATTACCTAACCATTCTAGATGATGAGAAAAGAGTAAATACAACCACAAGGTGTTTAAGCCATACATCACTCATTTATCAGAAAGGTATATCATTTATGAATTTACACTACGATGCTCAACAGTGATCAAGTGCATTCATAACCGCGAATTGCGGTGATCCGGATCCATTTACATCCTGCAGGAGAGTACCCTGATCACCAGCTATATACGACTGTACAAGTCGTACGTAACAACTTTTCGATCAGCAAATCCAATGATTGGGAATAAGACTACCCAGACCCAGGGACGCACCCCCACATGGGACCCCACGTCTGGCCCGATCACCATGTGAGTTTCAGGCTACGCCCCTGCCAATCTCCAGCACGTCAAGCGCAGGTACGAAGTATTCCCGATCAGAGAGTTTACTAACCTACTGGGCTTTACTGGTCCCATACCCAGTAAGTGATCAGATGCTTATCACTTGATCAAAGGTTAAGATAACGAATCGGGCCTTAACCAAATTAATCTAGCAGACAGAACTACATCTCTAGCTTCTGTCCGCTATCCAAATTCCAAGATAACCTTCCATATATCACATGTATGACTCAAAGTTTTTCCTTAAGGTTGGTAAACCAAGCATTTAAGCAGCTAAGCATTTCTAGACTTGGGTTATCTTCTAAGGTTTGAACAAGTGGCAAAGATGTCCTTAAAGCAAGGTATGATCATACACAAGAATAGGTTTCAAGCAACTCCTAGACTTAGTGCATACATATAGCAAATAACCGATAATTGGACACATGAAATAATAACTCTCAAAATAGATAGGTATAAATGCACCGGGGCTTGCCTGGGATCAACAAAGGTTAGTTCTTTGAAAAACTTCTTTATTAAAAGAGGCACTCCACATTCCGCGAGTGCTATCCATCTCCAGCTGAATTCCATGAATTCCACTTCAGGAGTTGTGACGTCTACGATTCAGTATATGCAAGAGTTAGAGATGCAAACTTTTGAATACAAGACTATACAACTTTCCTTCATGATAAAGTTGCAAGCCAACAGTGACTACACAATTTATCATGATAAAGTTGCAAGCCAACACACAAAAACCCCAAAGATTAATCCACCATTTTTATTTTCTTTACTAATCCTATCTTAGACCTTTTTTTCTTTATTTTTAAAAGCATTATAATTATTTTCTAATCTCAAAAACTTATTTCCTATGACTTAATAAGGATTTGTGGATAATAAAGCATTTTTCAAGTTTTATACATTTAATAATGTTTAAGTATTTATTTAAATACCTTAAATAAAAAGGCATTAAATAAATACCTAAATTTTTATTATTTTTCCTAGGGTTTAAGAATTTTAATGCATAAAGGAAAATAAAACAATTCTAATAAAATTGGTTTCACTAATTTTGGGCACTTCTAGAATTTCCTGTGAATTAAATGGTGAAAACCGTATTTAATCTATTTATCTAACAAAAGAAAACCTAAGGTTTATTCAAAAAACCCCGGCCCAAACTTTTCTCACCCAACTTGCTTCTACCCACCATCACTTCCACCTAGGGCCCACCCGGCCTCCTACTTCCTCCCTCTCTTCTTCACTAACGAGTGGGGCCCACGGCCGGCACCCTTCCTCGGGCCGAGAAGTGGCCCGTCAACTTAACCTTCCACGCGTGGGCCTCCTTGCGGCAGCCCCTTTTTGGGTCGGCTCCCCCTTCTCTCCTCTTTCTCAACCGCGATCGGCCCACCTTTTCTTTTCTTTTTCCACTCGACCGGCCTGCTACTCCGGCCCACCTTTTCTTTCTTCTAATTCCACTTGGGCCGCACGGTCCACTTTCCTTTTAAACCAACAGTCGGCCCACCGGTTCTCCCTTTCTTCTTCAAAGGTCACCGGCCCAACAAATGCTTACGCACTAATGGGCCTCCTTTACCGCAACTGGGCAACACGGCCCAAGCAACACGACCGGCCTGTCTTTCCCTCCTTTCTTCTTTTATGCCGCGCGGGCCAGCTGGGCCGGCGCCTCCCTCCGGCCCAAGACGGGTGGCCGGCTTTTATCCTCTGCGCCTCCCCCCCCTTCTCCTTGCGGCTGGCATGTGGGCCTCCTTGGTCAGGGGTTTCTTCCTCCCCTGGCCAAGAACAGAGGCGCACGCCGGCGATAAAAAACGGGACGGGCTCCGGCCAACGGCGGTTCGCCGGCGGCCGAGACGGCCAGGGCGGCGGCATCCAAGCCAGGCGCGCCCGCGCCCACCGCCAGCTCGCCGGGAGGCGGCCCGAGCCGGCCCCTCCACGGGCGGCTGCGGCTTGGCCATCGGTCGGCCCTGGCGACGCACGGAGGCGGCACGAGGACGACCGGTGGCGCACCCTACGGCTTCTACACGACCCAAGCACTCCCTAAACTCGACCAAACGAGTGAAAGAAGGGGCGGCGCGGAGGGCTCACCGGAGGACAGTAGCAGCGGCGGTAGACAGGAGATGCGGCAGGAACTTGAGCTCGACGGCGGGAAACTGAGCAACGGAGTAGCGTGGGGCGTTGAGGAGGAGCTGATGGAACCTTGGGCGGGTGGAATTGCAAAGAGGGGCGGCGGCGTGGGTGAATTGGCCGGCGGCGGCACTGATTGCTCAACTCGGCTCGCACGGCAGTAGAACCAAAAAGACAGAAGATTAACTGGATGAGGGCGAGGCGATAGCGACGCAATTCACCGTGCATGACACCCAGCTTAACTCGTGGTAGGCGGCGGGGTGCGAACGTGGCTGTCGCGCTGGCCGGCATGCGCGAGAGCCGGCGGCAGCACGGCACTGTCGCTCTGTTCTTTCTGTTCTTTTTCCTTCCTTCCAAAACGACCTGTTCATCCCTCCATTGCTCAAGATATTCCATCTCAACTCGTAGAACTTCTTTAAGCAAACTTGTAGAGTAATCCAAGTACTCCATTTGATAGATTGGCCTCCAACCGAATTAAGCACCCTAAGGTCGAGATTTTGGAGCTCCAGGTTTCTGTCAGCTTGTACTGTTACTGAACTTTAGCGATTCAGTTCGACAGTCCTAAGCATGGTCATTTACCCTACTTTGGTACCAATTTCAGTAGCCCAACTGTATTCCATATAGGCCAACCACTACCCATTCGTGCTCTACAACCAGCAAGGATTCCATTTTGCACAAGAACTATATAACCTTTGCACTGGATTTTCCTGAAATTTGCTCCAAACATTGCTAGTTAACACTGTTTTCAGACTTAGAATTTATGCAGCTCAAGAGTTGGCCGAAATAGTTAGAGTGCTGACTTTGAGCTTTGATTTAAATTTGATTCTTTCGCTATCTCTGAGCAACAACACCTTATTAAACATGTCCAAGGATCATACTTCACCGCTGTCTAGTTGCCTTTGCTCACTTTTAAGGAAATTTGTCCAGAAATTGGTTCTAAAGTCATGTACTCACTACCATTTTCAGACTTAACCAAATTCCAGCAAAGCTGCCTATTGTGACAAAGTGCCAACTTTAGGCCTCCATTTGAAATAGTTCCCTCTGCTATTCCTGATCAACAACACCCAGATTTAGGAGTCCAAAGTTCATACTTCAACATGGTATAGTTGTCCTGATTTACTTATTTGAGAAATTTATCAGAATTCACTTTCCAAAATGGACTCTGAGGCTGTTTTTCTGATTTCTTGTTTTCGTACGGTGAACAGTAAATGTAGTTTTTCATTTCCTTCTCTGATTTCTTTTGAGTGTTTAGGATCAAATATTATTCCAAATTTTTGACCCTTAAGTTCTAATCATCTTTACACTTCTATTCTATATTTTTGCCGAATTTTTCTGAATTTCAAATTCAAAATTCAAATTTCGGCCAAATTTGACCCGAATTTGATTTTCGGTCAATCTCTTTTTCCTTTCTTCTTGAATTACTTCCGATTCATCCAAGTCACTTAAATGACTAAAATGGCAGCTGTTACAGCCTCTCCCCCTTAACAGAATCTCGTCCCGAGATTCCCGGGGTTAAGTCCTCGGTTTTTGAGAATGGAAAGGAAACTGCCTCAGACATAATATCTTTCTCTTGTCTGTATAAGGAAAGTGAGGTGGTGGCTTTTGTTCATCTGACAGTGACAGTTTCAAATAACTCAGAATATTTAGACTCTAGGTCTTCAACCTGTCCCCAAGTAGCTTTATCTGGAGCATGATTCTTTCATTTGCACCTTGTACAATTTGATACTCTTAGTTGGAGTATTGATGGTCTTCCCATTCAGAATTTTTATACGAACCATATATTTTGGAGCAAAATCCTTTGATTCCAAATCGGTGTACTCCTTTCATCGGGATACTCCAAAATGTACAAAGTCTCAAAATAAAATTCCAAGGATCCTCCTTTTTTCATCCGAATAACTTACCTGTCAGGATTAAGTTATTTCAAGGTTTACAATTTTTCTAAACTTTTTTCTCAACTTTAATTGACTAGATCTGGTTCCAAAGGTACTCTTTCTCTTGATTCCGATCAAATTAAAAGCAAACATTCTTTCCATTTCTGCTAGAGGCAAATATTCATCTCATTTCTTCGAGAAGGTAAGAGCACAGGCTCCAAGCATATCTTTTTCTGTCTAACCAAGCATCCTTTGCCCTTAATAAGGGTAGTTCCCATTGTCTCATGCATTTGTTCCCAGAATCCAGAGACGAATTGAGAATCTCAATTAAAGACAATTATCTTGGGTACTCCATGTAACGATACTACCCGATACGTATAAAATTCTACATGAGCTGGCATACGGTAAACGGTCTTGACAGGAATGAAATGGGCCGTCTTAGTGAGTTGAGCTACGATAATCCATATGAAATCATACCCTCTTGAGGTAGTAGGAAATCCTACCGTAAAATCCAGGGAAATGTCTTCCTACTTCCATTTAGGAATGGTTAAGGGTTGCAATAAGTCGACCGATTTCTGATATATAGCTTTCACCTTTTGACACGTATCACATTCAGATACATACTTGGCTATTTCCCTTTTCATTCTTATCCACCAAAATCATTGCTTCATGTGTTAATACATCTTAACACTTCCCGGGTGCATAGAGAATCCTAATAATAAGCTTCATCTAAGATCTCTTTTCTCAAGCCCATCTTCTTGAGTACTATTATTCAATTTTTGAAATAGAACACCTTCTTTTCATCCTGGTAAAACAAGTAACATCACTTTAGCTTACTCATTTCCGAAGTATTCTTATTCCTTTGTCCTTCTTCTGAGCTTGTTCTATCTTTTTCTTTAAGGTATCGTGCAAGATATGGTTATGCAGGGTACATTAGTTTTGTTCGGATGATACAATCTCTAGTGTATAGTCTTGGATTAGTTTCAGCCATCTCATGCCTCATATTCAGATCTGACTTCGATAGCGTCCGGTTATTTTAAGAAAACTTCTTACTTCCTGAACAGTTATTGGTGACTTATGTCCTTGACCTTTCCAGGACCCACTTCAATTTCTTATTCGGACAAAGCATGCCTAATGAACGGAACCTTCTTTAGCCAAAAATTTATATTCACTAAACTTGGCATATGGTCAATGCTCCAGAAGCTATCCAAATCAATGCGCAAATGCTCCGCATACTCTTCTTTATTCATGTTCGTCAAAACCTTTGCTTAAAAGCTTGACACATCTTACTATTCTCAGGATTCCATGCAATTTCAACCTTTTAGAAACTCGTTAATATTCATATACTGCTTACGCCCCTTCCTTCTAGTTAAGGAACTTCTTCGGATAGACTTTTGACCCGATCCTTGGCGCGAAGTTCGAGCCTTCTCATCCATATATTCCCCTTTCTTTTGAAAATGGAGATCTCTGGTGAAACCAGTCCTTCCATAGTTATGTTATAATATGGCTGTAGAATTGCAAAGATAGTGGTGCTTTAACCTTTCAGGTACTCATGGGTTTGTCGAACATGGAGTATTATCTGGGTTCTGGATAACCCATGACTGATATGACAATTGTAGTTGGGGCCTATAAGTCGATCTAGCAGGTTCTCGGCAGACAATCCTTCAGTTCCTAAGGAATATTTTCCGATGCCTCGAAAGAAATGTCCTCCCATTCCAAGGACTCCTCCCTTCCAAGGGGCTTGTCCATAGCTTTCATCTTCTCTGGGGATTACGATGTTTATAGCAGAGCTATAATCTGTAAAAGTACTTAGGAACAATTTATTTTCTCAGACTCAGCGTTCATATATTCGGGAGCATATTGTGCCAGATGGTCGATTGCGCTTAGATATTCCCGAACATTCTTGTGCCTCTGCTAAACTTTTAAAAATTATTCCAGTCGCACTCTCATAATCCCTTTTAACAAGAAACTGGGTACAAATAATTGTCGTGAAATCTTCCCCAGCTATCTTCTTTCTAACGGATTACCTAGCCAGATAGCTGGTCCATCATGTGCCTGCGGAACCTTGGAGTTAATGTCCTGCAAACTTAATTTTTTGAGTTTCCGTATATCGAAGAATCACACATGTATCCATATATAATGTTTGGATTTACGTGTAATTCTACAACAATTTGTCTCATATTCATATAATGATTAGAGGCTGACATGTGCAGGCAAATGCCACTCTTAGCAGCTTTAACAAGCATGAGTAGACTGTGTTATCTTCTTCCAAATCTGCTCCAGAAAACTCCTTGCATTCTTTTGAACATCGAGGATATGAAGTATCTGGTCTGAAAAATTCTTCTCGATGAAGGTTATAATGCTCACTCCATTGCAGAACACAGGATCTACTAGCTTTTTCCCTGTTAGTGTCTCTGCCAGCAATACTCCAAAATTGTACACATCTCCTCAGAGTTTTACATTCTGACATAAAACTCCCATCGGTACCTTATATGTTCATGTCAAAAACCTCCACAGCCAGCAACCCGGTTTACCTGGATCAGCTTTTCTCCGTAAACTGAACTATAGCTTCCTTTCCTAATCAAAGACTCCGTGAAATTCTCAGTGACCTGAACTCAATCCTTGTAGAAAACTTTACAGAAGTTCTTACTAGAAAAAACCAACGGTGATGGCATTATATAGGACTTTCTCTATTGAAGTATAAGGCATCACTATAATATGAATAGCGCCATAAAACCAACAATGGGGATACATATTTTAACCCAAAACTTTTAATCTTGTTGTATGCAAAGAAACAACATCGCATGCGGGTATATGCAGCTCACATACTCCGCCGCGAAGGTCTTGATTGCCATTGAGTGTAACAGTTGTAGCCCTTTTGAAACACTCGGCACTGTTCCCATGAGATGATTGCGAGACGAATTTAGCGGACTGAGAACTTGTAGATCACATACAGCAGCTGGGAAAGTACCTATCCAGTTGTTGTGTGAAAGGTTAAGAATAGTGTCTTCCCAAAAGTTGGTGGTTTTGATACTGCTTCCATTCCCAACAACCCCGTTAATTCCCTATATTCTGAATGTCCTTGTTCAGCAATCTAGCCTGCTCCGCTCTTGAATTCATAAGACTATCAAATAGCATCAGCTAAGGTAAGAATTTGTGGTGGCTCTACATCACGTGTTCTGACCCGGATTAAATGTATCCACTCGGGTCCGACATTTTGGGGTCACAAAAATCCATCAGATCTAAACTCATTAAACTTCCTCTGGTGCTTTAATATCATTATTCCCTGCATCTCGCAAACCTTGGTATATGTTTCAAAAACAACCCCCTCAACATTGTCCTTAGCTTAACAGTTGATTAGGTTCTATATGACTCTTTCTAAATTCTCTTCCATTTCCACCCCGAGGCTATCCCGATTCTCACAAACATGCAGATTTACCTTTTTAAGATGCCAATTCAATCATACTCATATGGTTACCCACAATATCCTCCTTTCCCTTCACTGCTACCGGGCGAATAGATGTTGTCTTCCTGAAGGTAGGATAGTTACCTAATCTTTGTGCCAGCAATTTGAGCCTGTATCTCCTGTATTATGAATCGGAGAGAAAAAGATTTCATCTTGTTGTTTTAATTTCTTGACTTCCAATCGATTTACCTTAGCTTTCATGGTTTTCCAATATATCCCCGAGACATTAGGATCAATAGATCCCTGGGTTGTCGTCAATTGGCCTTATATTCATCCAATTTCTTTAACCGCTTTTCTCATGACTTTTCCCATATTACGATCTCGTGCTAGAGTTGCTTTCTTACTTATATCGAAATCCTATGGAGTATCATTTTCCCTCATCCTTGAATCTTCATTCCTTTCTCTCTAATAATATTACTTGAATGGCATCTTGATGAAGATTATACATTGAAGTCTTCTGAGCTCATGAAGTGATTGCGATAATGTCATGTCCTACTTGAGAAAAATCCTTCAAACCTTTATACAATGTTTCCAATATTATGATCCTAATTTCTGATCCCATACTTCTTGTCAGACTGAATCCAATTTATTCCTTATCCTTCTCACACCAGACAGTCTAAGTTGTCCTAATTGCTTATCCAAATAAGATTTGGTGTCCATCCGTCTATCTTGATCTTCTCTTCTGTAGTTCTCTGCTGCATCGACCCCCTTACTACATCTAGCTTCTATTACACGGGACGGGTTTTGGTCTAACGGCACTCTCCAAACCTAAAAGTTTTGAAACATGCAATGCAAACATGATGCAACGATTCCTACGTACTTTTAGACTAATATACACACTCGTAGAAAAATTGGTGGCATCGTAATCTCTCTCTAAATAATAGACTACCGAATACTAGCGACACGCAGCAAACAGTTAGCATCTGCAAAACAAACAACCAATTAACACTACTGCCACCTGTGACTCACATTTTCTTATTTTAAAATAGAGTCTCAATTTTTTTTTAATGGTAATATCTGTTGATTATCCCAACCTATGGCTCTGATACCAGCTGTGGCGGAACCGCCCAACTTAAACCAGCTTAAGTTGGGCAGTTCCGCCACACTAACCCGATGGGTACGGGTTTGGGCAAAATTTTAAACCTATCATGGGCATGAGTTTTTTAATGGGTTTAGATATTTTTCATGGGCATGAGTTTGGGATGGCAAAACTCAACGGATTTGTGCCCGTTGCCATCTCTACACATACTTCTCCCACCTTGGCACTCTTACAGACGCCTGCCTCACCTCATGTACACCTAGGGTAGGATGTCGAACCAAAAACTTGTGAGCTGGCTTGGCTTAGCTCAACTTGGCTCGGTGAAATTTTTTAATGTTTCTTATTTTGTTAATGAGCTAGCTCAAGCCAGCTTGCAAACTTCTCACGAGACAAACGAGCTACAACATAGGGAGCCGAGCTGTTGAAGCCGAGCCAGCCGAGGTGCTACATGCATGGTGGATATTAGAACTTTATAATTACTTTTTTTTATATTTCTCATATGTTGAGATGATAATCCTAGACTAACATCTGGCTCGCGAGTCTAACCAGCTGGCTCGAGCTACTAATGAGGCGAGTTAGTTTTTTTTACTTGTTTTGTTAATGAGCCGAGCCGAGCTGAAGCCTAGCCAAGCCAACTCGGTGTCTAGCCTTACGTACACCCGTACAACTTTTCTAATACTATTTTTGTTTGATTGCAATGACATAATGTTTAAAAAAATGCAATGGCATAATATTTTTTTTCCTTTGCAAGACGCACACCTAAAGACTGAAAACCGCAAAGTGTTCCAGTCCAGCTAGCAGTGATCCAAAGTTAGACGAGTTGGCTGACACACTGCAGAACTAATGCTTGCGAAGCACTCATTGAGGGTCTCCCCTGAATCGGTATGACAGTCAGACTAGGTTCAATGCTTCCACTGATTGCGATACAAGTGCACATCATCCTAGAAATGAGATACTCCCTCCGTCCCGGAAAGGACGCAACTCTAGCATTTGAAATTTGTCCCAAAAAGAATGCAACTCCAACTAAATGTGGGACCCACCGATGCGTGGATATATAAAAAAAATCAATAGCGGTGGGGTGCGGGGTGCCCATAGCAATTTCAGTTGTGGTGGCTGTAAGCCACGTGCACTGGTCCGTGGACCACAGAGATGGTTCCAAGCTTCCAGCACTTGAGAACGCAAAAAAAAATCGACATTGCTTTCCTTTTTCTATCGCTGCACAAGACCGAACCGTCCCAAGCTTATCCGATCTTTCCAATCCACCGCGGCACTCATTTCTCTTTCCCATCTAATTTTCCGTTCTTCCCAATCCAGAACTCCTTCCCATCGATCCAGCCCTATGCCCTATGGCTGCAGGCACCCACAGCAAGCTCCGTGGAGGAGGGAATGCGGGTGGCCCTTTCTGCGTGCAGATCCGTGGCAGGAAGCTAGGAGGTGGCGATAACATTGGGAAGGTGGACGACGACGTCACTACGAAGCTGAGGGCGCGTGAAGGCCAGATCGAAGGTAATGGAGATCAAATTGAAGAGGGACGAGGCTGGATCTTTGTGCGCAGCCGCCGCATCGGACGTGCTAGCTTGCGCATCAACAGTCAAGGCGAGGTTTACGTCCCCGACTCAGAGGATGAAGACCTAGACATGAAGATGGACGATGTGGCCGTGGAGGGGGCTGCTGCTGTGATGGTGCCTGCGGTGCGCTCTCCTACCGTTGTGATCGTCGCGGCCGCGGACGGGGCTCCGGGCATGGAGGCGGCCGCCGACGAAGCTCCAAACGTGGAGCTGGCCCTGGAGGTGTTGGCACGCCTGCAGGTGGTGCTTGTTGGTATCGATCCAATCTACCATGCCGTCTTCATCAGCTTCTACAAGGTCATGGTGTCTGCTTTCTTCAAATCCAACTAGTTCTTTTGTTGTACATTGATGTGTGATGATATTTGATGATGTGGTGCTTTTCTGGGATGATGTAGTTCTTTTGTGGGATGGTATAGTGCTTCTGTTGGGTGAGGAAGTGCTTTTGTTTGATCTTGTAGTTTATTTGGGATGATGTATAGCTTCTGTGGGATGATGTATAGCTTATATGGGATGTTGTAGTGTTTATGTGGGATGATGAAGTGGTAATGTGGAATGGTTAAGTGGTAATGTGGAATGGTTAAGTGTTCGTGTGAGATAATTTGACATCTACATGATGAAGAGTATATTCAACATCACAGTAGCAGTGCATTGAGCAATTACGCACACATTTAGCATCACAATAGCATCATTATTTTATACACACATGTAGAGGCCTCACACACATGAGCAAAATGAGTCTATATACACACATGTCTAGCAAAATAAGTGTGTGTTCTAAACCTTAACCACCTACATCAATTATGCACCCAGGTACTCCTTCACACTCTTATATAGTTGAAGGTCACAATTTAGGCATTTAGGAAGAATGCCTATGGCCTCCAGCCTATCTTTGTTCATGTGAGGGATCTTATACTTGTTGCCCCCACGAGCCTTCATAACCTCAATCAAGCAACCCTGTAGTGTTAGGAAAATATTTCTCAGATTGGTTGCATCGTAGTCATGATATTCCTTCTCAACATTTGCAAATAACTCATCCATATTTCTAGATATCATTGTATATGTCAACGATTGAAGGGAAGCGAAGAATCCTAGGCCTAGGACATTCATACCAGGGGAATTAGCTGGTTGGTTCATGAGGTGGATGTCAAGCCCAGTTTGGGCTACTGCACGTGCAAATTCTTCATCATTAACCGGGACATGAGTTCTTGCATTGTCCTGTTGAATCCAAATTGTTATTCATGTATCTTCTCTAGGCCAACGAGCTACAATAGTAGGCAACACTTTAGTGATCATATATGATCGTATAATATCTCTACCAACCTTCATTATTTTGGTAACTAGTGTGCCCCTTGCTCTATTGTCACTTCTCCTTTGTGTTGGTTCCTACAAGTAATGACAGATATGTTAGATTGAAACCAAATAATATAATATAATTCTAGTAAATGAAGCATGTAGGATATGCTACCTTTCTGATAAAAGGCCATATGCTTATCTTGCCATCAAATGTGCAATTGTCTTCATTGTCGTACCTAGGCTTGGCTACTACTTTTCAATGCAATTTTTATTGTGGACAGTCCTATATAGGTCCTCCTCTTGTGGAAGCAGGTAGTAAGTCTTATCCTTCTTTGTGTTGTTGAACCACTTCTTGTCTAGATGGATGATGTTTTCCATTTCAATAAACTTTGGTTCAGTTTGCAATGTGCGCTGATATAGCATTGAAAGACACCACCATAACCTTTCTTTTTTATTAGCTTTCTTCAAATAAGGCTTTAATGTGTTCGAGTGCCGTCTTAGTAATCCATCTTTGAACAACCTATGCATTGTGGATTTTTTCATACCGACAGCTTCAGCTAAAGACCTTATGGTACTCCTTTTGTGCAAGGGAATTGCTGCTACGTGTGACATGTCCACTTCAACTTTTTTGCGACCGTAATTCTTAGGCTTTCTTGAGCTGATATCAATTGATAATCCGTTTGCACGACATTGCTTCACTCGCCGCCAAATACGCCATACTGCATGACGATTGACATTGAACAATTCAGCAATTATTTTCGTAGTGTTTTTCCTTAATTTTCCACGATTACTTCTCTCAAGCAATGCTTCATATATCTATTTTCTTTGAGTGGCAGTAAGTTCTTTTGACCTAGTTTGAGCACTTCCATTTGCATGTTCATCTTCTTCGTCGGTTGAGTTTTCCAACTCTTCTTCCTCAAATACAATATCCAGATCATTGACTATAAATCAAGTTCACAGGTTAGCTATTGCTAAAAATAAATTATGTTGAACCATATCCAATAAGTACTGGAGTAATGAGAATCGATTACCTAAGTTGATCCCTTGTTGTGTCTCATGGATTTGCAAAAATTCTTCCTCATTTGCAGGTTGCTCATTGAGGTCTGGAAGGTAAGCTGATCCCTCTCCTCCATCAACTGTTTTTATGTGGATCATCAGCGGAAGGTAAGTGTTAAGGTAAGATGATATAAAAGTCTTGGTGCATTCATATTCATCAATTAACATAGATATTAAGTCATGAGGTAATCACCTGAACTGATGATAAGTTGTTGCCCTCCAGCAAACTTAGCTCCATCAAGATTATGTTGCTGTTGCAAAAGCTCTTCATCATCTAGTGGTTGGTTGAGGTCTGGGTAAGCCCTCTTCATCATCTGGTGGTGCTTTGTTGAGTCTAAAGCCGTGGTTGGTTGAGGTCTGGTAAGCCCTCTTCATCATCTAGTGGTGCTTTGTTAAGATCTAAAGCCATGGATGCCGAATGGAAGAAGAAAACGACATTGAAGCTATGGCTAGCAGACTTTTATAGGCCAAAGAAAAGAGGGAAAATGGCGGGATTTCAAATTTTGCATTCTATTTGCTGTAGAACATTCCGGCAACTTCTTGTACTCGGTAGTTGGTAGTGACCCGGTGCTTATAAGTATCTCCTATTTAAAGATTGTTGGATATATTGATATGTTGTTTGGAACTTCAGAATATTTAATGGATCACCTCAGTACAGATTGTCTGTTGTAGAGGCACATGCGTCATTTTACATGTTCATTGATCCATGTGAAGAATACTAGACTTGCATCTTTTTTTGGATGGAGTGGGATGGAGGGAGTACAAGTGTATCCAGATTTCAGTTTCCGGATTTGAAATCCCAAGAATTCAGCATAATGATTTTGGTAACCGCAAAATCAAGAAGCCAAAGTACGCACAAATCAATCACAGCGTAATGATTTTAGTAATAAACAAAGAAGCCAAAGTACGCAACAAATCAATCACGTACCACACCAACATGGAAATTGACAATTTATTCCATTTTCTCAATTTCTCTTTTATTCATTCGATGCTGCCAGAAGGGCCCCACAGAGTGGTGGCCCCACGAGACAGAGCACACGGTGGCACGGCATGGCAGTTGGCAGTGCTATGAAACACGACACTAGCGAGGCAAAGCTAAATTCAACAGGGCAAAGGTCCCAAAGAAACGCTGAAATCCCCCAAATCGCTCCACCCGACGCGCATCCCCTGTTTCCAACGCCTTCCCCTGCTCACGCGTCCACGACCTCGTCGTCCTTGGACGCCATCACGAACTCCTCGCGCCACACCTGCGGCACCGTCTGGGCCGTCCCGTCGATGGCGTTGGGCCTGCCCAGCGCCTTCAGCGCCAGGTGCGCCGCCTTCTGCCCGGAGATCATCATGGCGCCGAACGTCGGGCCCTGCAATCGCAACAGATTCGGAGATGTTCATCAGCCACTCATTCCAAGAACCAGGAGAAAGATAAGATTACCAAGAAATCCATCCTTCGATTCTCACCATTCTCGGGGCGCCGTCGATCTCGGCGACCTCCATGCCGGTGACGATCATGCCTGGCACGACCTCACGCGTGAGGCGGACGATCTCGTCCTCGGCGGTGTTCATGTCGAGGGCCTTCATCCCGGGCACGGCGCTGATCATGCCGATGTCCTGCAGCCTCTTGACGCCGGTGGCCCCGAACGGCCCGTCGTGGCCGCAGGAGCTCACCACGATCTTGGCCTCCATCACGTTGGGGTCCATGCACGACTGCGTGTCGTGGTTCATGGACACCAGCGCCCAGTTGGTGACCACGCCGCCGACGCGGCCCTGCTTGACGATGAGGTCCTCGACGGCGACGGCGTTGAAGAGCTTCACGTTGGGGCGCGCGAGGAGGCGGCTCATGACGGTGGAGGTGAAGAGCGCGGCGTGCTTGATGACCACGTAGTCCTCGGCCTCGTCGTACGCGATGCCGAGCTCGTCGAGGAAGAGGTGCGCCGGCTTGCGCACCACCATGGCGGAGAAGAGCTGGCCGCCGAGCCAGGCGCCGCCGCCGGGGGAGACGGACTGCTCGACGATGGCGATGCTGATGGAGGGGTCCTTGGAGAGCTCGTACGCGCAGGAGAGCCCCGCGGAGCCGGCGCCGACGATGACGACGTCGGTGTCGGCGTAGGTGATCATGTCGGTCATGTACCGGCGGGTCATCTCGCGGGAGACGATGGACTCCTTGATGGGGCTGAACCGGAAGGACGTGAGGTCGTAGGGCGGGTTGGAGGGGGAGGAGGAGATGGAGGCGCAGATGGGGCCGGCGCGCGGGGCGGCCACGACGACGGAGGACGGTGCGCGCGGGGCGGACGGGAGCCGGGCGCCGGCGAAGGAGGACTTGAGGAGGGTCGACGCGGTGGTGGCCATGGCTGCGGGAGTTTCTTGCCTTCTTGGGTTGTGGAGAACTGGAGATGGATGGAATGGAGTGGAGGGGATGGTGCTGCGGTGGCAGGGTATAAGAAGGGGAGGGAGGCGGCAACAAATATCTGGGCGCGGTGCCTGGCTACGTGTTAGCAGATGGGGCGTGGTTGGCCACCACGGGCTCTGGATCGCTGGCAACGCTGTATCGGCGCAGATATTTTGCGAGGGTTTATGGACGGAGGATGGCATTTGGCTTTTGGAGAGTGTGTGATCTGAGATGGCCAGATGGGGACACCTACACTTGCTGTGCTCAGCTCTCACTGAATTATTACACTCAGCCTGCGAGTTCTTCCTTTTGCAACTGTAGTCTTGTAGATGTGCCGGTTGTGGATCCTTCTACAATCCACGTAGTGTTTTAGTGGGAGTAAATTAGCTTATTTGGTAATGTGCAAAGTTCCAGTTTATCTACTTTCATCTATTTACGGGTACCTTTTTCAACACAATTTTCCAATATATATATAGCTATGGTTACAAGTAGATTGATGTAGTTGCATCAAAAAAGTAGATTGATGTAGAGATGAGGATGAATAGAAGTTGAGCTCCATAACTTGGTGATTTTTCGGTGACACAGCAGTAAAATATCAATGGCTGTTCCAACATCGTCCACACATCAGACATATCTTTGTGTCTCCCTTTCTCGATTGATATTTCTACGTCCTTTTCAAATAGATACATTACATGCTCTTGATATTTGAAAGTGCATCGCCTAAATTCTAACCGTTGAAGTACCTATCATGTCTCATCAGCAATTTAATGACACCACCTGCAACAAGATGCCATGCAAATAAGACCAACCGGGCTCATACATAGGATTTATACTATCTTATTAATTAGCAAATTATTGTGATGGCATTGTTTCTCTATTGTAGTAGTGATAGAGCCTCAATTGCAAATCTACACTAGACTACAAAATAGGTCATGTTCATTCAAATATCTGTGGCACGTATTTGGTCCATATGATTCATGAAAGCGACCCTGCATTCGGAAACCTTTTCTATGAAAGGATGAGCTATTGTCCACCTTTCCTTTCCCTGGTCGTGTGATAATGATGTGACCCTTGTATACATTTGCCCTTTTCGGGGAATTGTTATGAAAATGGAAAATGCAAGGAGATCTAGATCTTTCGGACCACTGGCCAATGGATCGACACTTGATATTTCATCAGGACACATCATGAGCGAGTTTTGAGTCATCTACATAGTCAAATATCATATACTTCGAGCTACAAGCCATGCAGTGCCAAATGGAACTATTAAATTTTAGCGACGGGTCAAAGGAAAATTAGAAAAGTTTATTCAAGAACAAGCTAAAATTAAATATGAGTGGAAAAACATTTCTAATGGTTTCATATTAATTTTTTATAGTGCAAGGGCTCGAGCGAAGGGTCCAGCAAGAACCCAACAACCTGATTATGTTTGTGTGTGGGTGGGGGGGGCAAGGGATGGTGGTGGTGGACCCAGTGGCGGAGGGAAGCGGAGGGTAGCCTAAAGGAATAGACGCAAGCAGTCTCAATCAATCCGTTAGTAGCTCTAGGCGTCGAATTGGCCAGCTCCACCCCTAGATGGGACCAGTGGTTGGGGATCGGAGCTGGGGTGGTAGTGGCTGCACGACGAGGGTAGCAGGCTCGCACACGGATCGTGTACTATAACTACAGGCATCCTTTATAAAAAGGATTATAAGTTTTAATACCTTATCAATTCTCTTAGGCACCCAGATTTAGTGAGTGTTTGGTTCCTTTAGTCCATGGACTAAACTTTAGTCCCTACCCTGTTTGGTTCCATGGACTGAAGTCCATTAATGCAGTTGAACAAAGATCTTTTTACCCCTGCTACCCACTAACAATTTCCGCAAATGTACAATTTCAGAGTAATGCTAACAATTTCAGAGCAATGCTAACAATTTCTGTTGATGCAAGCGACTAATAGTCCTGCCAGTGGTTTGAACAAAATTGAAGCAAGTCAAGCAAAACGGAGCATATACCCCATCCTCTCTCCAATCCCCCTTGCAAAACGCCAAGCAGTCCCCACACTGCCTCCCTATCCCCCCCCCCACTGCGCCCGCGCGCGGAGAACTCCCCGCACGACCTCCCTCTCCCTTAGCCCGCACGCGCCTGGGGCAGCTCGCCTCCCTCCCTCGACGCGCGGACGCACTAGGCGAGGAGCGGCCCCGACCTGCGGGGAAGCCGTTCGTGCGGGGCGGCGCATGGGCCGGCGCACACAGCCAACTCCGACCTGCAGGGATGCCGCGGTAGCTATGCTCTGGAGCCGCCGGCGCTCTCCTCCTCTCCGGTACCTCCCTCTCCCTCCGTATGGGGGCGCACTGGGCGGCGAGAGGGAGGCCGACGGTGGGGGCCGGGCCGGAGGCCGGCGGCGGGGGCCGGGTGAGAGGCGGCGGGAGGGAGGCCGGCAAAGGAAGCCGGGTGGGAGGGAGGGTAATAAACGAGGGGCAGGGATGTCCCCAACATGCTTTAGTCCACCACATATGGACTACTGTTTAGCACCTTAGGGACTAAAAAAGTGCCAAAATGAGTGAACTGACCTCTAACCAAACAGTCCGAGTTATCGAGACTTAGGAGAGATGGCCTTGAGAGGCAAGCGGAGCAATCAGGACAGCAGGCTGTGTGGGAAGCAGATAACCCCGAGGGCGTGGGGGATGACAACAAAGAAGATTGATTCCAGTGGCTGCAAACGAAAGGAGGTAGCCGGGCGGATCAGAGGAGTGCGAGCTTATTGTACTCTTTTGTGCGTCAGTAGGTTACTAGGTCCAAGAAACGATTCAATCCCTCGAATCGACATCCAACGGACACAACTGGTCAAACGAAAACAACAACGAAAATCCATTTATATTAAATATATCTAATCAGGAGGGGCAAGCCTCTCCTGTTCATTAAAAAAAACAACGAAAATCCAGAGGCAAGTAAGATCCCCTTGTTTGTCAAAGGTGGAGTACCAACAATTCCAGTAGTTAGCACAATGCGAAATTGTCATGTGGATTTGTCGAGTATACTTTTTTGGTACTAATCTTTGTTAGGCCATGTGAGTTGTGACCGAGCTCTGAAACTAACACAGAAACCGATCCACATCGCTGCAGTTAAGTTACATGTGGTCGATCTGTGGCATTCTAGGCGAGCTAAGAACGGGCGCCGGGAGCAAGACCAAATGGTGACGGCGTCGGCAGAGACCAAGACCAAGCTTAGCTAGCTCTCCGATAAATTAAATCCGGCCGGGGTTTGGACATGCAACTGCAAAGCTCTCTCATTCTTGTGGAATCAGCAGGTGTTAGTATGAGTAATTGGGCCAAGCAAAGGACAAGTGGGCTAGACTACTGATTTTGTATCGGCCCATGGAGACCACCTATGAGAGCTGCAGCGGACAAATACAGCAGCAGCAACGGAAGGGAAATTTCTCAAGAGTCAAGAACGATAACCACGAACTGCTTTTCAAAAAAAAAATGATGATGAAAAACACGAACCAGCAACGGCGGCGACCTTCGTTTCGATGGCGCGAGTCTCCTATTTGATGGTGAGCTTCGGCTCGATTGCATCTCCTACAGTCCTACCCCAACTCCCCCCTCCCTCCCCTTCCTCTAGGACCTGCACTCAGTGCACACACCCAATTCAACTGGACAAGGCCGGGACAAAACGAAAGCTGGATATCAAAGTAATGCTCTGCGAATTCTCAATTTCCTTCAAATCAGTAATGACTATGGGATACCATTTGCAATGTCCTTGTTGGGCATAAAGTATCAGAAGTTTAGCATACATACAGCTCAGGTGAGATCTGCGAAAGCATTATATTGGCTGCACACAGAGCCTGTCTTACTGCACTAGCTCTGAACTGGATTTTTTTCTCTCGAAACATTGGCAGGAGCGCTGCCTATTCATTTCAGAGGAATAGAAGTTTGAATTGTAGCATTACATGGATATTACATAAAAACTAGTTACTCTCGTACACAGCATGAAACCAAGACTTTCTAAAGACATTACAAAACAATAGGATCTTCACGGATAAGCGGTGTGCCACATCCCATTCTTCTAAGTAGAATGTGCACTGGATTTTTGTTTGAGTGAAGTAGAGGTCAGCACCATATTTGCAATTGAGAAAAAGTATGGCTATCATTATCAATGGAGGGCAAGAACTATACGAACTGCAAGTTTACAACCATACAAGATTGAGAAATGAGGCATCTTGAAGCTGAAGCTACACTATACATCAAGGATCGGCAAACTGTGTGGGATTCAGGTGGTACAGTGTTCACTCCGGATATTTCAGCAACGGCTTGGGGACAAGCTGTTAATGAATCTTTAAAAAAAGTATTTCAAAAACAGGCCGTTAATAAAGGAGTGAAGGGTGTCGTGATGCTGCACAGTTATTGGTCCAAGCAAATGGCGAGTGGGCTGGCCTCCTGTATCGGCCCATGGAGGCCAGCTATCAGAGCCCATACAAATACTGAAATACAGCAGTCTCAAAATTTTTTTACTGAAATACAGAGGCAGCACTGCAGCAGCAGCAGCAGCAGCAGGAACGGCGATCTTCTAGAACTCGTGTTCCCCTCGTGTCTCTTTTGGTTGTTGCCTGAGATCAGTAGAGGTCAGTGACACGTTTTACCCGCGCTGTTATTACGTGGCGATTGGATTGGGCCTTTTCCGGCGTCATCAAAGAGTCCCATCAGATCAGATCGAGAAGAGATGGCGATGCAGGAGGGAGAGGCATTAATCCCAATCATGTGAACGAGTGCGAGTGCGAGTGCGAGTGCGAGCACTGAGGACCAACTAGCCCGTCATTATACTAGCTTATCGCGCACGATCGATTTGGAAACCGAATCGATCCTTATCTTCTGTGTAGTTCTAAGCTTGTAGCTGGGAGAATGGTGATTCTTTTTTAGCCAAAGTAGCTGAAGAGGATGGTGATGGTGATGAACAGAATCCGCCGTGCCGGCGTGCCTCACGTTGGCGGCGGCAGCATGCATCGCAGCTGCTTTCGCGAGCTGCTCTATCCGCGCATTCTTTTTTTTTAAAAATTTCTTTTTCGCTGGACCGATCGGATATTATTCCCAGCAGCCGACCAACCAACCGAGTCGTCGTTACGGAAAGCGGGCAGCCGAGGAGCCGAGCGCGAGCGGCTACCCGAGGTTCCGAGCCCCTCGCCGCCTCCCGCCTCGCCTCCGCCGTCCGATATGCCTCGCCGGCGATCGAGCATCCGGTTCCGGCCGCGTTCACATCACCCTTCCACTTTTTTTTCCCTCTCGTGCGCCTTTTGCCTTAACGCGGATCAGCCGCAGGCGCGCGAGCGCTTTTTCTCCCGTCCTTTTGGCCTTTGCAAGGACGGAAGAACGCCGTCCTCTCTGCCTCTTCCGTTCCTTTCGCTTTCGAATGAAGCGAAGCCATATCCAGTTTCGAGCAAAGAGCGTCAAAAGCGTGTTGTTTTTAATTCGCTGCGTTATGTTAGGTGGGAAGGGGGGAAAAAAAAAAGAGGCCGTGTTAAGGCACTGACGTAGTGACGATCGGTCTCGGACGCCTGACGTGGCGGCGCCGTAGAACGGCATGCACGGCAAGCTGAGTACCCTGAGGTGCCAAGGTGAGGTCAAACGTCAAACCTGGTCAGCAGGGCGTCTGGTGTGTCAAGAAGTGCGTGGAGTAAATTATGGCTGTGAGTGTTTGCATACTTGCTCTCAGCAAGAATTTGTTTTTCAAGACCACACGGTAATGAATTGCATAAAAGGTGCAATTTTTTTTCGTGACGCCCGGCAAATATCCATGCGGGAAAATTGTCTGAAATTCTAAAGTGAATCAAGAAAAAAAAAACATTTTGCCCATTAGGTTTGCTTCTCTTGAGGAATCAAACTACGTATCTAGTGGAATGGTCCAAAGTGTTTTTTTTAACGAAAGCGGCACGAGGAATGGTCCAAAGTCACTCCATAGATTTTTCGGCGAGATATGATGAACTGATTCGAAATTATTAATCTAATAACTAACCACCGTGATCACAACGAATGAGGTAACGACGAGCAAGCCAAGCAAAAGTTTGAAGAGATCAACCTCCAAGGCTCCAATTCACAATGTTCCTCGAGCAAACACCGCATGGGCTCACGTTGGTAGGTAAGGTACGTATTTGGCGTGCGAGTTTTTTCTTCTTTATCATATTCATTTGTCATGTACATTAGGCTCTCGTAACTGCCTAATGGTATTTTTTTTTCAACTTTATTATTAGGCGAAAATTTGCGCTGCTTGTCCCTTTTGTTCCCCTACTACTGCTGGTTCGCCAAAAACTTCTGAATTTTGTTAGGTCTGTCTTTTTTTTGTTTTTTGAAGTAAGTTACTTGGTCTGTCTGGGACGGAAGCGGGCGGAAGGCTTTGCAGCCGTGCACCACTGCGCAGCACCGGTTGGGCACGTGCGGCGCTGCGTTTTCCCATGGGCGGGCGCCGTTGATCCGCCGCGGCCCGCGCGAGGCCCGGCCACCATGTGGCTGACGTGGTGCGCGCCTGTGACCGTTACCCGTTGCTGTTCGCTCGCCCTCCCGCTTCCGCCGCTGGCACTGGGAGGGCGGCGTGGGCCCCACGGCGCCAGCCAGGCCGTCCCAATCCGAAACGACCCTCCCTCTCCGACGCGGAAAAATCCCCGTACTGCCCTTACGTCTAACCCCACGCGTAACGGCGCCCCTGCTCCGCTGGCCCGGGCCCACCTCCCCGTCGCTTGGCGCTCACGCCGTCTCCCGCCCGCCGTACCCCACGCGGCCTCGCGCGCCTGTCCTTATCCGTCCTTTTCCCCCGTAGTAGGCAACTAGGCACAGCCCCCGACCTCCTTATTAACCGTGCCGCCACCCCTCCCATTCTCCAACTCCAACCCAAACCACTTCCACTTGAACATCTTCCCAAATCGAAGCACCCATCAGCGCGCGAACTCTCCAAGGGCAGAGCAAAGGCGACCGACCGATCGATCAAATCCATCAATCCGGCACTGACGAGGAGATCCATGGACGCGGGAGCGGAGGCGTCGTCGTCGTCCCCGTCGAAGCTGGGGCACAGGCTGCGGACCACGGTGTGTTGCTGCTTCGGCGGCGGCTCCGGCGCGGGGCCCGAGAGGGTGAGGTGGCGGCGGAGGGGCGCGGCGGCGGGGGAGTTCCGGTACGACGCGCTGAGCTACGCGCTCAACTTCGACGAGGGCGGTGGCGACGACGACGACGCGTGCGCCGCCGACCCCGCCGCGGCCTTCCGGTACCGGAACTTCAACGCGCGCCTGCCGCCCTCGCCGGCCGCCGCCGCCGCGCGGACCCACCAGCGGGCCACGGCCATCGCCATCGCGTAGGAGGACTAATCGAAGATCGCTGCTCTGTGACCTGTTTTTGGGGGGTTTCCTCTTGTAATTGAAATTGTATGATCCGGTGAGAGCTCTGTGCAGCGAGATACTCCAGTGATGAATTGTGGTATACTAGTAATAGTAATAGTAGCATCAACGAATGCTCCAATGCGACGGGTTTCCACTTTCCACTACTGATGAACCCTAGAAATTGGGGGCTTTGATTCGCCGACAACATTCAAAGAAAAGTTCCCCTTTTGGCTTCTGTTAATTCTCCGGCCAGAATCTGCTCTGTTTATCCCTTCCGTCTGGAAAAAAAAATCTACTTTTTCAAAGGAAAAAAAAATCTGCTACGATTACTGATTATCCCAGCGCCGTTTATCCCGTCCGTCTGAACAAAACAAAAATCTACTACTACTGTGATGACAAAAGGAAAACATGCGGTAATTCTGAGACCTGAGCGTGACATGCGGGCCCGCGCGTGCCGTGCCATTGCTTCTTGCCTTCTCGAGACGGGACGACGTAGAAGATAGGATCGAAATCGAACGGGGTCTCTGGATTTTTGCGGTGATTTTTGGCGACCGGGGACGAAGCCGTAATGGCGAGCGGATTTTTTTTCCAGCGAGGGGGCAGAAAAAAAAGGCCTGCGGAATCGGGCCTTGTCGCGTTGCTGACCCATGCGTCCACTTGGTCGTTGGGAGTACCCGCTGACGTGTACTCACCCATCCGGTCAACAGCGAACCCTATAATTTGTCGGTAAAAAAGTTACGGTACTCCCTGCTCCAGTAAAAAAAGCTGTCACGAGATTTTGCGGCTGGGATCGGATGCGGGGAGCGGGCGGGCGGGCGGGACTGGCCGTCCGCGGGGCCGGTCGCTACCACGCCCGCGTGACCTGTGTGCGGCAGCTGGCGTGGCGGCAACTGCGTGCGACGGCTCCAGCGGCCGCGGCAGGGCGTGCAAAGTGGCTGCCAAGGTGTAATTGCAACGGCCACGTTGATGGTTTCAACGGGGTTGCTATCGAGCCCTGTCTTGGATTGCTCGTGAGTGAGAGCGAAGGTTGCTGGCCTGGCCAGCAGTGCCAGTGGACGACGTGGTAGTCTCTGCTCTCTGGTCTGTGGACTAATCATCGGTACGGCCGGTTGGGAGGAGAGGCGCGTCGGCACGTACAGACAAAACCCCGCGATGGTAGCTTGCCGAGCCTGCCCTTCTCTTGATCTTTCTCTCTTCGTTTCTTTTTTAAAAAAAAACAACCCAGCATGTCTGTTTACGGGGAGTTTCATAGGTTGCCCCAGCTGCGATAGAAAGAAGCGAACATCGTAATTGAAAACAAAAGGAAAGGAAGGAAGAAGAGAACATCTGCATTCTGCAAGCAGTGAAAAAAAAACCTGCTTTACTTTCAAAAAAAAAAAATCCGTGCTTTGAAACGCGAGAAGTTATTCCTTCCTCGTGCCAGATAAAATCACAAACGATGCCCAAATGAGTAAATGACACGACAATTGGGCTTCCCCGATGGTTTGAGCCTTACTGGAGATTTGGCCCGTGGCGAGGGAAATTCCCATGGGCCGAGCAGTGAACGATGCCCAACCCAAAGCCCAAAGGAAACTCGACGACAGTACCTCGATGGCCCAAGAACAGCCCAAATAAGCAAATAGGTCACTCTGCGTCGGTCATCATTATGAAAAAAAAAAAAAGGAGATCAAGTGGCTGTTGGGCATGCATGCGGACAGATGAATACAAAATGCAGGATAGAAATAACTCAGAATGAAAAGAGGATTTTAACTGCATGAATCAAAAGCAACCGAGCTATTTTTAGGTAAATAACTCAGGAGATCTATCTGCATAAATAACTTCAGAATGAGAAGTTTTTGAATTGGTTTTTCTTTCAACAAACATTGTTCTAGGATTGCATGGTGTTTGGCTACCAGTAGTAAGGGTGGACTGATTTCTTCTTCTTGGTGTGATGAAGTCAAAAAAACGATTTTTTTTTCCAGGATTGTCCTATCCAAAGCCCAAAGGAAACCTTTCAGTTAGCGGATCTTGCTGGGCCAAGAACAGTGAAGACTAATAATAGCTGGGCCAAGCCTCAAATACTCACCTCTGGGCCAAGACGATGAATGGGAGATTGGGAGAAGACCAAGCAGGACTGCAGGAGGGAGCGAGCAATCACTTCAGAATGCAAAGAAGAATAACTGCACAGCAGCTGAGCTATCATTAACCCAAACTCCCAAAGTAATTAGGCTTTGGAGATGGCCGGCCAGATCGGCCTGCTCGGTCTTCTGATCACAGAAAGGTCGTGCATGGCTGCAGGCTTGCAGCTACACATGCTTGTGCTGCAGCTGCACAACCAAACCGGACGTAGCCGAGCCTAAAGGCAGGGTAAAAGAGGGAGCACCAGTACAGGTAGTATAATTTTGTTCCTGTCCTGGGCCACGTCGAGCCGCTTCGCAGATTGTCCTCGGCGATTAGTTAATCCCCTCAGGCTTCGTCCTCAGATCTCATACGATCGATGCATGCCTACTTTCGCCGTTGCTGTTCCTAGATTATTTTAGTATTTACCTGGTAAAAGCAATCAGAAATAAGATACCCTGAACATGGTAGACTGTAGAAGAAGCCCTTGAGCAATTAATGCAATAAGCTGGAGCCTGAAGCTGAACGTACTCCTGTGACTAGATGTTCTCTAACAGAGACATGGCATGATCTCGTACAGGACAACAATGCTACTATTTTCCCAATGAGAACTGGACGTTTTGCTCCTATAAGTGTTCTCTAACAGAGTAACATTGTCTATGAAATGAGAGCGTCAAATGTAGCAACCTCTGAATCGAAAGATCCACATGCCAATCAATGAGTCCGTCGTTGTTCTTCAGCTAAACCTCCTCACGCCATCTCCTCTCCACATGCGGATGGGGAACGCTAAAAAACACACACACACGATGGAGTAGGATCAAAACAAAGGCTGCACCAGCACAGCACGGGCACCACCAGCTTATGCTTAACTAAGCCCTAGCCAGGGCACGCTGAGCGGGATGCCGACATGGGACGCCAGGATTAAACAAAAGGGGCACGGGCGCGCCGCGCGATGCCAGGGCAACGGCGTGGCGCGGCGAGCGCTGCCCGCCCCGGGCTGAGGGCGTGAGAGGCCTCTGAGGCCGAGGCCGGAGACGCAAGTTTCAGGGCGGGGCGGGGGAGTTGCCGGCAGGAGGCTGTGGAAAAGGACGCCGCGGGCGCTGCGGCTGCAAGCCATCTGGGTGTCCGCCGAGCTGGATTCCAGGGGCGCGGCGCGGACACATGGCCCGCGTCACGGACCCCATGTGGGGCCTTCCCTCCGAACCAGGCGCCATCCCCGTCACAGATTCATTATCACAATATCTTACTGCTAATCTAGTACTACTCCTACTAGTGGTAGTATTAAGCATCTACGAGGACATGTACGGTATTATCCAACTCTTTTCTCAATTTTTGGCGTAAATTTAGATTTAATTTGAGACAAATGGATGTAGAAAAGTACTTGAATTTTAAAAGTATGATACGATTATTGGAAAGAATGATTTAGTTCAATGGAAAGTGCAAGTATCTAGGGAAAGGGGCATCGGTGCACGATGGTAGAATGGATCCTAGATTCTAGAAGTCAGTATTCTAGCGTATCGGATTTCATCCGCCAACTAAACAAAACAACGCATCCAAGACTCCTTCAGTAGTATATTGCTCGATGACCCAAATTTTATTTTCTCAAAACTAGATAGAACATCTTCCTTGGATTCGTAGCAATGGAAAACTAGATTTTCGTCGGAAAAAAACAAAGTGGCTGGAGCCAGATCTGTAGTGACTGTGAGCCTCCTCAGCTTTGACTTGACTCACCCCATGCAAGATGCAGGCACACAGGCACCTGCGTCCGCCACAGATGTCATGTGAGTTTTGGGAGTGGAGGCAGGCACACATCTAGTGTTTCTGTTTCATGTGCAGGTGAACTTTTCGGGTTACTGCACCTTTTTACTCATCTTCAAATGTGAATCTTAACAAGATTTTGCTTCATATGATGCTCGTTTCTGAGATATACAGTACTAGGAAAGTTCAGTTCAGGAATTGAAGATTGAAGAATACAAGAAGAAATGGATATGGGAGCATACTGAGCAAACTAAATACTAAACCATAAGCAAATTTAAGGAGATTATGGTTTTCAGATAAGATGAGAGGCATACTGATACTGCCATACTGGTGCTATTTTGATTGGCACTAGGTCACACAAGAGGCCAACGTACAAGGAATCTCAGGCAAACACCAAGCAGTACGCCAGTGCAATGGAAAAAACTATGCTCTGCCGATGACAACAAAAGTGCAGGCTCCAAAACAGGACAAAGAATACAAGAACGACCGTGCACCTTTCAGTGTTAAGATACGGTGAAAACATAAAGTGCAGCCAAAACGAATGCGTCCAAGATCGGATTACATTTTTCACCGGTCCTCCAATCTTCGTTTACTAATCTGAAATTAAACTATGAAGTACAGGCACGGATTCATACTAAATTCATGTGAAGATGTGAATGAACGGGTTGTTAATAATTTGAACTTGAGGAAGAAAGGGCAAATCAGGTGCTGTCGCCTGCAAATTGGATAAGGACATGGTTCGGCGGTCTTATCTTCGATGGATTACGCCGAGTGGAGACGTGATGTGCGGATCTGATTACGACATGTGTTGAATAATATCAGAGCGTAACGAGAAGAACACCAAGTCTCATATCAGCATCTGCTTTTACTCCCATGCACGTCAACAAAAATATCTCTAGCGGCATGGTTTCATGCACAAATCTTAAAAACATTAAAACTTGTAATATCATACACCGAAGATAAGCCGAATCATATTTTCATAGTATTTGAACACGGCGTTAAGCGATCAATGGTTTATATTACAATTTACTTAAAAAAAGCATCCTAGCAATTCTTGTCCTAAACATCATGTATTTAAGAACTAAATGGAGTACACAAAAAGTGAAGTTGGAACTTGGAAGTGCAACACTGCAATCCGACCCTACTTGCATAGCCATACCGTTACACAGATGCAGGTTAAAAAGATGATCAACGCTCATGATTGCATCACCCGTGAGGAAGCTGGCAGAGAGAGAGAAAGAGGATGCTTTGGCAAAGTGAGCTACTAGGTAAGAAGTATCCTCTTCTCCAATGGAGATGTTGGGCTGGACACCAGCACTCCCGGCTGGAGACACAACCTCCATGCATGGCCCCACCGAGCGTGCCTCCCTTCCTCTTGTATGGTCGCTTTTGCTGGATGTATAGTTTTAGGGTTCATCTTTCTGTCGGGCCCACCGCCCAGCTGATTAGCGCCCCAGCATGATGATTAGTGACAACTAGAACTGACATATTCTTGCATAAAGAAGGGAGATGGTGGTGTGGATTGAACGTCCAAAAAAGGAAGGTACCATGTTGTGCTGGCCCATGGGAAAAATATGATTGGGTCACTTTTGCTTCATGCACTAGAGATTAGAGAGGCTCAAGTTGGTAGAGGGTGTTTTCGAGCACCATTTACTTAGGTCCAACCTAACCCGAGTGACAATTTTCTTGTTGTTAAGTGAATGCCAAAGCTGCTGTCATCATTTCAATAACTACTAGAAACTCACTAGAGTTGTCAAAGCTACTTATAAAGTCACATTTAAGCTACTTATAAAGTGCCATTTATAATATGCAAACATGAATCTTGACAAGATTAGAAAGAGGTTAATATTTTCACCGAGCGAGATCCGCGTCGGGCATCAAATAAATTTGATTAAACGCCTCGTCAATACTAGAGCATTTTTTTCTCTAACATAATGATATCACAAGCTGTTACTATTCTATCAGATTAGTGAGCAAATCTGGAGAAAGAGGAAACAATTTAACAGTTGCAAAGAAAAATGAAAAATGTTGGTGCAGATGAGACATTAGTTTCCTTGATAGTGACCTAGTACCCTTTTCCACTGGGAGTCGTCAATCTCAGTGATATGCTGAGTGACCTCTTTTCTTTAGCTTTGGCTTGAAAAGCAAGAGGGATATCAGATCACACAGCTGAAGCTGCTTTTGTGGAGTACTAGGATGCTAAAGCCACCATTGCAGTATTGCACCCAACCTGTCGGGGATAGATCCCTAGTACCCGCAAGGAAGGAAGAAGACGGACTCCTATTAGGATTCCCCTATAATCCTACTAGGACTCCTCCTTGTAACCGATTAGGATTTCCCTATAATCCTACTAGGACTCCTCCTTGTAACCGATTAGTAATCCCGCCCTCTGGAGTATATAAACGAGAGCAGGGGTCCCTAGATTGGGAGCTCAGACCAACAAAGGCTAAGACCTCATAGAACCATCATCAATAGCCAACAATCAGGCTACACAACACCCAAGCGCATGGCGCAATATACAACACCCCAAACAGGATGTAGGGTATTACGCTACTCTGGCGGTCCGAACCTGTATAAATCCACGTCTTGTATCCTTGCTTTTACCTTCGAGTTCCAGGTTCGGCGATCCCCCACAAACCAATCTACTACCTCGGGATACCCCTCGGTAGGTTGCCGGGTATAAAACACCGATATCTGGCGCGCCAGGTAGGGTGATCATCGAGATTATCGGGCGAGCTTGAAGGACCTCATCAAGATCAATCTACTCGACAAGAAGCAAGTCGCCGAGTCAGAGTTCCGAGCAGACAAATCTACGTCGAGATAGAATTGATGCGCTCCGCGTTCCAATCGAAGATTGAGTCGGTTTCCACCGTAGGCTACTGCATACGACTCGTTGATCAAGTCATGCGCAGATTGAGTCAAATAATCAAGTCGCCGGCAACTACTTCGACTACTCGTCTCGACTAGAAAACTAGTCGAAAATGGTTTACTTCGACTACTCGACTAGAAAACTAGTCGAGAACGGTCGACTACTCGTCTCGACTAGAAAACTAGTCAAGGACGACTACTTCGACTACTCATCTCGACTAGAAAATTAATCGGGGCAGACTTCACACCATCGATAACTGGTCGGAATCGACTCCGACTAGTCGACTTCATCAACAATTGATATGGCTTCGTTGACAATCATCCACGAATCAAGCTAACTCACCTTTTTAATTATTTTTTAGCTTGTTTTCCTCATGCAGGGCAACACACCAATTACTTATTTGTGTACGCCTCTCAACGGGAATTACCCTCCAGAGCTACACTTTGCCAATTATTCCTAGGGCATGTTGACCGATAGCCATGGGCTTGGTACACCGGATTATCGAGGCTATCGCCACGGGTTTGGTGCACTGAGTTCCAGAAGCTCCGCCACAGACTTGGTACACCGAATTAGGAGGCTCTACCATGAAGTTTGGTGCACTGAGTGCTGGAGGCTCACAGCGGCTACACCCTAAGGAGGCACAAATCCTATGCGTGGCAACACGCGCTCTTCTCGCCAAAAGGCAGAAAAGTCTCAACGACTACTTTAAGCGCAATCGCGCTCTCTTTTTGTTGCAATGCTGACTACTTATTTTAAATGTCTTCTCTTAGCGATCGTCAATATCCTTGAGCAGAACACGCCTTAATTTGTGATAGCCTCATATCTTCTGTCATGCCAGTACGCGTACACGAGACAAAGATCTTACATGCAATGGCAATAGCTAAACAGGGACTGAGAGCCTAAACGTAATAGGCTAACTACTCGGGAAAAATATGGCCGAAACAAGAGCATGACACACAACATTTACATTATATTCGTCACTAAATAAATTTCAGTAGTTCCAAATTCTACAAATATGCTACATAATGTATGCATTTCTTTTTTTAGGTTAAGTCTCGGCAACGACTCTCCAGGACGCTCAGCGTATCTATAACGGCTCCACTAGCTCCCAGGCTCGGGGGGTAAGCACCAATTACTACTCGGAATATCTCCAGTGGCTCAACTAGATTCCAAGCTCGGGGGCTAAAACGTCAATTACTACTCGGAATACCTCCGGTGGCTCCGCTAGCTCTCAAACTCGGGGGCTAAACGCCAATAACTACTCGACGTGGCTCCTATGGCTCATCTGGCACATAAGCTTGGGGGCTAGACGACGCAAAACTACTCGGATGATGACTTGTGTGAAGACTAAAAACTCTCGGATTGATTAATTAATCATTCCAAGGCTCGGGGGCTGATAAGCTACACCCAACAGTTGATTTTTCTAAGATGAAAGAAGAAGATTCAAGATTTTATTGACTCTCAGCCTGATTCTCCGATTCAACATAAGGCTCGCGGGCTACTCCATATGGAGTGCAACTTCCGCCGCCCTTCATATCACATTCCAAAGATGAAGATTGCAAAATCAAGACCATCAAGGGCTTGAGCACACCATAGCCTCATGGCAGCTTTGAGAAAACTTTGAATATTCAGCCAGACAAAGTACTCAAGAAGCACTAAACTACTCGATGAGGATCTGAAAAGTACTCAAAGATTACTGCATTCGACTATGAAGCGCTCGGGGGCTTGTCGGGGATAGATCCCTAGTACCTGCAAGGAAGGAAGAAGGCGGACTCCTACTAGGATTCCCCTGTAATCCTATTAGGACTCATACCCTGTAATCCTACTAGGACTCCTCCTTGTAACCAACTAGTAATCCCGCCCCTTAGAGTATATAAAGGAGGGCAGAGGTCCCTAGATCAGGAGCTTAGACCAGCAGAGGCTAAGACCTCATAGAACCATCATCAATAACCAACAATCAGGCTACACAACACCCAAGCGCAGGGCGTAATATACAACACCCCAAACAGGACGTAGGGTATTACGCTACTCTGGTGGTCCAAACCTGTATAAATCCGTGTCTTGTGTCCTCATTTTTACCTTCAAGTTCCAGGTCCAGCGATCCCCCACCAACCAATCTACTACCTCGGGATACCCCTCAGTAGGTTGTCAGGTATAAAACACCGACACCCCCCCTAAGCATCTCATTAATGAACTGAGGCCACTTTAAGATTCTGACGGTGCATCCGTGTAAGACTCTAGCTATATTTTTAAATGATGGGATGATGCCCAGTAAATGTGTGCCACCTAAGGTCAAGGCTCTTCAATTTTCTTCTCGCGTGGCTACAAGATATGTCATTTTTTGCTTCTTATTAATGTGGTTGTTATACGTAGGCCAAGTTTTAATAGAGTTGTAAATCTAGTTATAAGGCTAGCCTTTCTCACTAATCAAAACCTTAATCTTTCACCTCGGCCTGCCTCTTCTTGCTCACCACTCTGTTTTTTTCTCTTAGTATCCATCTACAAGGGCGTCTCCAATGTATGGAGTCACCTTGCATCTTAAATGGGACCCATTAGCGATGTGATATCAACTAACATATTACATGCAATGTGAAGGAGCAGCACCTGCATCTATATGTGGGTCCACATGAGTAAAAAAAATCTCCTACTCCTCTGTCCGGTTCTTCATCTCCCTTCATGCATGCAAAATTGTGTCAGAACTAAACTTTTTTAATTCCATGGGAGCTGGGTCTATGGGAAGAAGCTACTCCTTCATGGATTCAAGGTCACAATGTAAAGGACCTACATCTATACAAGCATTAAATGTATGGAACCAGCTTGGATGCGCCCATGGAGAGGCCCTAATGGGCCCCTTACCATCAACTCTTTTGATGCTGGTCAAGATATCTTCTTGTCACCCTCTTGTGCATTGCGCATGATCCTCTTCCATGACTTGTAGCTTTGATCCGCCGCAAATCTGATGCATCAACCCTCCTTTCTTAAGCTTAGCTTTCCACCCAAAAACATGAGCTCTAGCACCTTGCCTTTCCATTGTCGAAGCGAGCACTAACCTCAATAAAAAAAATGTGCGCTTCCATAGACAAAAAATGTGCGCTTCCATAGACACTAATCAACAATTGGATAATGGTTGATGAACTCACTATATGCACCCTATCATATACTTAGATTTAGTTAGCGTGTACAAGGTGTCACTGCTAAACATGCAAGTACATTTGTAATAAATCAATAGGGCATATTTTGTATATGCAATGCTCTTCAAGTTTCATCTTGTGTATATGAAATGCAAGATATATATATTTTTGGTTATTTATTATTTGGTTATATGCATGGAAATTTTATAGGGAGGTGCAAATAGCTGCTCTTTTAATGGTTTTGTTCCTCCCTAATTGCATGAAAACTATACAAATTTCCTTAGTTTATTGTACATCATTGTTCGATCATCACTAAATGAACAACAATTCATCTTCCTCTTTAGGTTGCCCTATATCGCTTGCCACACTGCCTTTGATCTTCGTATATAACAACTCTTTCCATCAAATCCGCTCACATCATCTCATGAAGCTTCCTAGCCAGTCCTCCATGTTGCCCTAGCAATATCATTTGCATATTATCTCTCTTCATTCCCTTGCTTGAACCTCTATGTTGCCACCGGTTTGGCCATTGCCACAATATTTTGCCCCTCCCTCTTACCATAGCCCTCCGCCAAAACATTAATCCAAAAGTTCTCTGCCCTAATCTAATTTAACCTAAAACCATGTGTATCGATATACAAAGTGAAACCAAGATTAAAAAATCATATCAAGTGAAGTCTATATTTGGTGGCACGGAAAATTATAAATGGCATTTGTCATTGTAAAATGTCTCTAGTAGTGCTGTCGTATACATTTCCATCAGTTGGTTATTAACTTTAAATGTCACTTGAAACATACAAATGGCATTCCTCCATCTAAGCATAACCCTTGGCCAGACCTTAATCCTAAAGCCATTATTACCTAATTACTAATGTTGAAATGCACACATCACTAGAAAAAAGTGAAATCAATAAGAAAGTAAAAATAAAAAATCTATATTTGCTAGCTTGGAAACTATAAAGTACATACGCTACTTCATGATAACATTGTTGTATACTTTGGATAACTAGATTTTAGTGCATAATGACATTAACTTCCTTAGGTTAGATAGTAGTAGTTGAGACCTAGCTATATGCACTTTATACACTAATTACATTCAATTGTCGTATACAACTTATGGTTGCAAAATAAACAAAATGATTTGCACATCCCTATTGGTAACCGGTGGATCCATTCTCATATCTGCATGCTAGATTTGATGTGTCAGCGAAGTAACCCTCTAATAGGGAAAAGACCATCAGATGGCTTCTCATGTGAAAGATCATTTGCATATCCCATCTCCGTACACTATTATATCCAAAACTAAGCATATAATGAAATATCAAAAAAGATTTCCAATATTCCAACACTTACCAAAGAAAAGGAGCAACTGAGAGGAAAAAAAATGCCACATTTCCATGATTGCCTAACCAGTCCTATGGTTGCCCTTGTTGGCTATCAATGCATTGTAACCTCTTTCCTAACTTGAAGCTATAGACTGCTACTGGTTTGGACATTGGTTCAAACTAGCATTCCTTCATCTAAGCGTAGCCCTTTACAAGACCTTAATCTAAAACCCCTCTACCCTGAATATTAACCTCAGTGGAAAATATGCACACCATTACAAAAAGCAAAATTGAGGAGAAAAAGTACATATGAAAACGTCTATATTTGGCAGCAAGGAAACTATAAGCGCTACCCGTTACTTCAAGACCGCTCTAGTAACATCATCATACACTTTGGATAACTAGATTTTAGTGTATACATATGTCAACTTCCATTAGTTAGATAACGGTTCTGGATCTAGCTATATGGAATCTATACGCTACTTAGATTCAATTGTTGTTTACAACTTACTGCTACAAAATGTGCAAACGTTGGTCAGTAGGCAGTGGATCCATTCCCAAATCTACGCGCTAGATTCAATGTGCTATCAAAGTAATTTATCTAAAAAGGAAAGGATCATCGGCTCTAACAGAAAGATAGCTTCTCGTGTAAAAGATTCTTTGCGTATCCTATCTCCACAAACACAATTTCTTTTCAACTGACACTATAATTGAATAGCAAAAACTTTTCCAATAATCCAACACCAACCAGACAAAAGGGGAAACAAAGGAAAATTGTCATCATTCCATAGCCTCTCATAATTAGCTCTCTTGTTGCCCTTGATGTCTATCAATGCATTGTAATTCCTTTTTCATTATTTAGAAGCTACAAGCTACTACTACAGACAATAGCTCAACTCCGCTAGACCATAAACCCAAAACCTTGCTTCCCTAAACACTAACCTCAACGAAAAGCGTGCACACAATTAGATAAGGTGAAATTGGAAAAAATACATCAAGAAAAATCTATATTTGATGGCATGAAAACTATAAACGGCATCCATTACTTCACAATAGCTCTAGTAACGTCATCATATACTTTGGAAGCTAGATTTTAGCGCATAAAGATATCCACTTCCGTTAGTTGGATAGCGGATTTGGATCTAGCTATATGTAATATGTACGCTACTTAGATTTAGATGCCGTATAAACTTACAATCGCAAAATGCACAAACATAATTGTACATTATGTTTGGTACTAGAGAATATCAAATTTTGTATGCTAGATTCGATGTGCTATCAAAGCAATCCTCTAAAAGGGAAAAGAACATCGGGTCCCATAGAAAGATAGTTTCTTGTGTAAAGGAGTCTTTGCGTATCCTATCTCCACACTCAATTTCTTTTCAACTAACACTATAATTGAAAGCAAAAACTTTTTCAATAATCCAACACCAACTAGAGAAAAGGGAAAACAAAGAAAAACTGTCATCATTCCACGGCCTCTCCTAACTAGCCATGTTGTTACCCTTGTTGTCTATGAATGCATTGTAATCTATCTTTCATGATTTAGAAGTTCCAGGCTACTACTAGTTCAGATACTAGCTCAACCTTGTGTTCCTTCCTCTAACCATAGCACTTTCGCTAGGCCTTAAACCTAAACTCTCTCTTCCCTAAACACCATTAGAAAAGTTGTAATTGAAAAAAGCAGATCAAGAAATGTCTATATCTAGAGGCATGGAAACTAGAAACGACATCCATTACTTCACAATATCTCTAATAATATCAATGTATACTTTGGATGACTAAATTTTAGCGTATAAAGATATAAACTTCCATCAGTTAGATAGCAGTTCCGGATCTAGCTTTATGCAATCTATATGCTACTTAGATTCAATTGTCATATACAACTTACGGCCACAAAATGAGCAAACATAGACCGGTACGTGGGGGATCCATTCCCAAATCTGCATGTTAGATCCAACATCTTATCAAAGTAATCCTCTAATGGGAAAAGGTCCATCGAGTCTAACAAAAAGATAGCTTATCGTATGAAAAATTCCTTGCATATCCCATCTCCACACACATTTCCTTTTCAACTAACACTATAATTGAAAGCAAAAACTTTTCCAATAATCCAACACCAACAAGAGAAAAGGGGAAACAAACTGAAAATGTCATCATCCGTGGCCTCTCCAAACTCCTCTCCAAACTAGCCCTTCGTTATCCTTGTTGTCCTCAATGCATTGCAATCCCTATTTCATGACTTAAAGCTCCAAGGTATGACTTCAAACACTAGCTCAACCTCGCATTCCTCCATCTAAGCATCGTCACCACTAGACCTTAAACCAAAAACCTCTCTTCCCTGAAGACTAACCTCAAGGAAAAACGTGCGCATCTTAGATAAGGTGAAATTGAAAACAAAAGTACATCAAGAAAAGTCTATATTTGGCGGCTTGGAAACTATAAACGACATCCGTTACTTCATGATAGCTCTAGTAACGTCATCGTATACTTTTGATAACTTGATTTTAGCACGTAAAGATATCCACTTCCATCCGTTGGATAGCGGTTTTGGATCTAGCCATGTGCATTCTACATGTTACTTAGATTCGATTATCGTAGACAACTTACGGTCACAAAGCGCGTAAACACATTTGTACATTTCGGTCGGTCCGTGGTGGATCCATTGCCGATTCTGCACGTTAGATTTGACGTGTCATCGAAGTAATCCTCTTCAAGTAAAAATCCATTGGCTCTAATAGAAAGATAGCTTACCATGTGAAAGATCCCTTGCGTGTCCTATCTCCATACACATTTCCTTTTCAACTAACACTATAATTGAAAAAGTAAAAACTTTTCCAATAATCCAACATGAACCAGAGAAAAGGGGAACAAACGGAAAATGTCATCATCTCATAGCCTCTCAGAACTAGCCCTCTTTTGTTATCCTTGTTGTCATCAATGCATTGCAATCCCTTATTCATAACTTAGAAGCTCCGGGGTACTGTTTCAACACTAGCATTCCTCCATCTAAGCATAGTCACCCACTAGACCTTAAACCCAAAACCTCTCTTCAAGACTAACCTCAAGAAACATGCGCACCTTAAATAATGTGAAATTGAAAACAAAAGTACATCAAGAAAAGTCTATATTTGGCGGCTTGGAAACTACAAACGGCATTCGTTACTTCACGGTAGCTCTAGTAACGTCATCGTATACTTTGGACAACTAGATTTTAGCACATAAAGATATCCACTTTTGTCATTTAGATAGCGGTTCCGGATCTAGCCACGTGCATTACACACGCTACTTAGATTTGATTGTCGTATACAACTTACGGTCGAAAGCGCGTAAGCACATTTGTACATTCCGGTCGGTCCACGGTGGATCTATTCCCAATTCTGCGTGCTAGATTCGACGTGTCATCGAAGTTATTCTGTAAAAGAGAAAATTACATTGGCTTCTAACATAAAGGTACTAAAGATCCCTTGCGTGTCCCATCTCCATACATAATTTCTTTTCAACTGACCTGTAGACGTGAAGTAGAAGAACTTTTCAAATAATCCAACACCACTCGGAGAAAAGCAGAAACAGAAACGAAAAACGCCACTAACAAACCCGATCCGAGTAGGAAACTCCAAACCCCCTGCATAAGTAAAACCGCCGCCGAAAGAGTAAAAAACCAAAAACACGGAGGAGAAAAGGGAAGCCAGCCACCGAAGCGAGCCAAGGGTTTTTGAGTAATCCGACGCGAGCACGCAGCCCCCCGCCCGCACCCCGTCCTCTCTACTCTAACTACTACTACTTCCCCCCCGTTCTCCCTCCCATTCCCCGCAAACTCTCCTCGCAAACCAAGCGACGACGCGGCCCACGCCATGAGCTAAGCATTGAGCCAGTCGCCGCTCGAGTCCTCGGCTCTTCGTCCCGCCCGCGCAAGCGCCCCGGGGCCGTGCGGGGGCTAGGGTTTGGATTCGTGGGTGGAGCCCGAGGCTAGATCCAGCGGCAGGGGGGGAGGGGTGGTGGGCCCGGCCGGCGCGGGTGGCCGCCACCGCTACCGCCGGGATGGCGGACGACGGCGGTAGCGTCGGCGGCAGCGGGGGCGGGGAGAGGATGAAGCTGCTGTGCAGCCTGGGCGGGCGCATCCTGCCGCGGCCGGGGGACGGGACGCTGCGGTACGCCGGCGGGGACACCCGGATCGTGTCCGTGCCGCGCGGGGTGTCGCTGCCGGACCTCCTCGCGCGCCTCGCCGACGCGTACGGCGGCGGCACGGGCCCGCACTTCGCGGTCAAGTACCAGCTCCCCGACGAGGGGCTCGACGCGCTCATCTCCGTGTCCTCCACGGAGGATCTCGACAACATGGTCGAGGAGTACGACAAGCTCAGCGGCGCCAGCCCGAAGCTGAGGGTCTTCATCTTCCCCATCCTGGATGCGGCGGGCGGCAGCGGCGCCGCGGGGGAGGAGTTGGAGGGCGGGAGCTTCGACGCCGGCCTGCGGTATCTGGAGGCCGTCAACGGCATTGTGCGGAAGGACAGCATCGCGAGCCTCTCGTCGACGCAGTACTCCGATGGGGGGCTGCCCCCTCCGGCGCCGTCAGGGGGTGGCGGCCCGGGGTCTCCGGCTGCGCTCTCCCCCACCTCCACTAGCTCCAATGATGCTGCGAGATCGAACATCAGTGGGGCTGGGGCGGCGCCTCCGCCGCTTGTTGATGTCTTCAGCAATGCTGCTCCTCCTCCTGTACAGGCGAAGCCGCAGGAGATTGCTGCTGAAGGGAGGGCTCCCCAGGCGAATCCACATCCACATCCAGAGGTGGCAACACATCCGCATCCACTTCCGGAGGTGACAAGGTACCGGCAGCCGCTGTCGCAGCTGCCACCGCTGCCACCCGTGTTTATGAACGATCATAGAGATGCCATGCAGGGTCTGAATCAGCCGCCACCAGGGCATGGGGCGAGATTTGATGACTGCCATATGTGCTTGAAGGCATTGCCTCACGCTCACTCTGATCCGGTGATGAATGAATATGGCAATGAGGTGCACGGAGGGGCGGTGCCTGACCCGGGGCCTGTGTTCATGAGCCTGCGGCCTGAAGATGTGGCAAGGATTATGGTACCTGAAAGGTCTGCTCAGGCTCCGATGGGGGCTTATGGATACACACATATGCATCCAGTGCCGCAGGAGAGGGTGTATGTGCCGAAGGTGGAAGGGGTTACAAACTCAGTGCTCATTGATCCAACTGGCTTGCATCAGCATGTGTATCTGCAGCAGCAGCAGGTGCCATCTACCTATGGGTTTAGCCATATCCCTGTGATTCCTAGCGAGAAGGACAGAGTAGTTTCTCCAAGTTCTTCCCATACTGATGTTTCGAGCTCTCATTATCAATTTGTGCAGCAGCCGCAACAGCAATTGCCTTCTGGCCATCCGATGGCTCAGTATCCAGCGAAGCCACCTAGTCCTAATAATCCGCTTGCTGGTGAAGGTAGTTTAAGTGGCAATGCAAGGCATCGTGAGGATGGGCAGCTGCATCGTGACAATGTGTCTCCGGTTGCACCTGTGGCTGTGCCAAATTATGTGGCAAATGTGGACAGGATGATGGATTCCCTCCGGGTGAGTCCCAGTGAGGCTTCAGGATCTACCGAGCAAAGGAAACCCGCCATGTCTCCTGACAGTGGTTTACCCCAGAATGCAATACCAGAACACTCTCAGGGGCTCCCAGAGAATAGTATCAGTACCAGGCCAGATACCCGAGCAAAAGAGGTTCATCCAAGCAACACCAATACTTTTTTTGATGTGAATGAACCAAAGGTACTGATTCAAACTGAATCAATGCCACCACCATCTGTGGCCAGCTCTTATTTGCATAACGTCCAGCATGTTAATATGAGCCACATGCCACACATGATGAGCATTGGAGGACCCTATCCTAGTTACGTTGTTGCTACGGTCGGGCCTGGTGGGGTGCCTCAATCGACCTATGGTATTGATCTAGTCTATCCAAATGCCACTGTTAATACAGTGAGTGAGCAAAGAGATGTTCCGCCTGAAGCTTATCACCAGGAAGCTCCACATGAAGTCGTTGCTCCTCCAAGTACAGCTCAGGTACCAACACCAGCATTGGCAAATCATGCTCCTAATGTGGATCAATCAGCTACAAATGCGCATGCACTGCCACCAAGACCTAAGAGGGTAGCAAGCAGGGAGAACATCAGCCCAAGGGATCCCCATACGCACAACTCTTTGCTGAATTGCAAAGGGCCAGATCTGAATATTCCAGCTGAGGATGTTTCTCTCCAGCTACAGTCAGATCACAAAGGTACACATGCAGAACATGGTTGTTATTATATCAAATATTCCATTCTTAGCCATACTTTCCTAACTTGTCAATGTACTTGTAAGTTGAATTCATATTTGCGTCTATCATCAATCTAGGTGATGATATCTCTAACCCAGATTTACTGGGTATGGAGGATGGGTTTGCTACATCTAAAGCTCAGCCATCTGATCACCAACCTCCTCTGCTGAATGAAGGAGCTGGGGCTGTTGCTAATAAAGTAGATGGTGAAGTTCACCCGAACGAGGTTAGGAACTGATTATTTATATGATCCTAAAATGTCCTTATTTACATTAGCTTAATGCTAAACCAGAGAAGTGTGCAGGTTGCCAAGAACAGGCCAGCAGATTGGATTTCAGGATTTCCAGCTACAGATGGACGTTTGCAGGTTAGGATCATCATATATCCTTTTGAGCATGTTCATCTCAAATATTGTACTGTGGCTAAACTTTTTTTAATCCACGACTGTTCCAGATTATAAAGAACAATGACCTTGAAGAGCTCCAAGAGCTTGGTTCTGGAACCTTTGGAACTGTATATCATGGTAAATGGAGAGGCACTGATGTTGCAATAAAAAGAATCAATGACAGATGTTTTGCTGGGAAACCATCTGAGCAAGAAAAGATGGTCCGTTGTCATACTTCCTGATCTTTGTTTTTGGTTATGCTTGTCTGTATATTGATTGGCCTTAAATATTTTCAGCGGTCTGACTTCTGGAACGAAGCATCTAACCTTGCGGATCTCCATCACCCGAATGTTGTCGCTTTTTATGGTGTTGTTCTAGATGGGCCTGGAGGATCCATTGCCACAGTCACAGAATATATGGTCAATGGCTCACTTAGGACGGCTTTGCTGAAGAATGCCAAGTTTGTTCCTTCTTCAATGTTGCATATACGTTTATTCTGCATTGATCTGCTGCTCAAAAGCAGAAATCAATGATGTTACATGGAAGTGATGTTTTATTTCTCCTGGGCAGGACTCTTGATCGACGTAAGAGGTTAATTATTGCCATGGATACAGCTTTTGGAATGGAATACTTGCACAGCAAAAACATAGTGCACTTTGACCTGAAAAGTGACAATTTGCTTGTTAATTTAAGGGACCCTCAACGTCCAATATGCAAGGTAAGCAGCACGGCCAATCTATATTATTCTGTTCTTGCGCTTTGTTGTCTAGATTATTGTTGGTTCTCTTGTTTGTCATATTCATTGTGCTAGACATAGGGAGTCAATCCTGTATCACATTTTTGGCACTGCATAACCAAATACTTCTGCGAGTTTGAAAGTAGCTTGTTACTATTATGAGATGGCCATTTAGTTTGGCAGATCAAGTATTGCTGATAGGATTGGACTCTTATCCACTAGATAATTACTTGTTACTCAGGCAAATGATGATGTGTCTAAAATCATAAAATATTAGCTGGGTATCATAAACTGAGGCATCCTTGATTAGCACTTGAAGGAACGCTGTGATATGTATATGCTTGGATGGAGTAGCTTCTGTCATGGACTCACGGTGCTGTGTAATAAAACCATAAAAGACAAATGGGGTGCCCTGCTATACAATCTAGGACTAAACACTTTAGCTGGGGATGATTTTTGGGTTGTCGTTAAACTGAGGCATCTATTGTTAGCACTTGAAGGAGTACAGAATATGTATTATCAAATGGGGGCACAGCTTCATTTCGTGGTTGTGTGAATAAAGGTACATAACTTGAACGGGATGAATTGATGTACAATTTAATGAGAAAGAACTGCCAAAATGTGAACAGCATGAAACTGTTTTGTTTTAGCTATATACGGCAAAGATCTCTTTACGTAGTTTCAGGATTGCTTGTTTGCTGTACAAATTTTGTACTCAGTTCAACTAGCACTTTCTTTCAGACTGGCTATATGATATCAAGGATTGTTGAATGCCATATTTTAACGTCTTGAATCTTAAGGTCAAATAGGGTTATTATTTTTTCTAATTTGGGTGAAAACTGAACAGTGCCTCTTTCCCTATATATCTAGGTTGGTGATCTTGGGCTTTCAAAAGTGAAGTGTCAGACCCTCATCTCTGGTGGTGTCAGGGGAACACTTCCATGGATGGCCCCAGAACTTCTGAATGGTAGCAGCAGTTTGGTCTCTGAGAAGGTATGAGTTCATTTCTACTCTACAGTATATGCATGATTTGGAGTATCTTTTGGTTCTGCAAGTCCTTTCAAGTTCACATAGAATTGACAGATAAATGTTGTCATGGTGGCCTCAGGTTGATGTGTTCTCTTTTGGGATTGTTCTCTGGGAACTCCTAACAGGAGAAGAACCATATGCAGATTTACACTATGGTGTTATTATAGGTGGGTACAAATCCAGCATTGCAGATATACATAATGCAGTATTTATGGTTAATATTTTTTTATGAATTAGATCTCAATGTAAACTGTTCTTTTGTATGCAGGTGGCATTGTGAGCAACACTCTACGGCCGCAGGTGCCTGACTCCTGTGATCCAGAGTGGAGGTCACTGATGGAGCAATGCTGGTCAACAGAACCATCCGAGCGGCCAAGCTTTACAGAGATCGCAAACAGACTTCGCTCCATGGCCACATCCCAGAAGGTACAGCACTAAGGTTCACCAACATCCAGATATTGTGCCGGGACCAGTTCGCTACCCTGCCATATATGCCAAGGATCTGTTCATACCCCCCACCTCCATTTATTCCCGTATATTGTAATCAAAAGTTACCTGCCGGCGTGTCTACAAGTGTCGCAATGGACGCAGCAGATGCCTATTCATTCATTCATACCGTTTTGGTCGAGAGGTGCGTTCAATAAGTTACTAGTCTAGTGTCCGTTATAGGGGAGAGTCCAATATTTATTATTTTTCTCTTTCATTTTCTTCTTCCTTTAACACCCTTTTTCTGGGTAATAATCGGGTTACTTGGAAACATGTCAGTCAGTCGGTCGGTCGGTCAGTCAGAATGTGAACTGGTTGTTGCTGGGTAAGTATGGTTTGTAGGAGTATATTACAAGTTTGGGAACAGAGAGTGAGGTCCTGCTTGTAACTAGACCTGCTTTGGTTTTGTGATTGAGTTATAGTGTTATACTGAAATCAAAAAAAAAAATCCCCCGGTGCCATTGTACATCTATCATCTATGCTGTTTTGGTGCTTGCTACATGTTCTGTTGGGATCATGGGAGCATCGTCTCCAGATCTGTGCTCTCTTGCTGCTGCAGTGCTGCTCACAGTGAAATCTGAGCTCTGCTGGTTCTGCGGCTCGGAGCTGTGGGTAGGACACACCGGAGCCAGCCAGCCAGAGCCAGGGCGTGCGCTGGAGGCCGGGAGGGGCCAAGGGAGCAGCCAGTCCACGGCCGTGCGGTCGTGATGGCGACGGCGAGGCATGGCCCCCGGCTCCGGGGGGGCGTGGCGGTGGCGCGCGCCCCCATCATGATCCCGCACGCCGCTCGACCCGGCGCGTCACGTATGGGGCGCACGGCACGGCACGCCCCGTGTACGTGCTCGCGCGCGAACGCACCCTCCAGCTCCGATCCCCCGGGTCAAGTGGGGGGCGTGGGGGTGGTGGATGGATGTGATCGTTCCGTGGCCCGGCATCGACGCATCGTCTGTACCGTCGCCAACTTGGGGGAAAATCTCTGCACTCTCCACGACGCCATCGGGGGAACCCAGATCCAGTATCGCGGGTCGCGGCGTGGTGGTATTTTTTTCTTTGTTTTTTTTTTGCTAGAAAAGAAACTATTTCTTGGTCTGGCTGGACGAGTAGAACGAGTGGGCCCTTCGTGTCCTTTCGCGATCCCGAAAAATCGGGGGGTAAAAGGGACCGGGATCTCATCTCATCGAGTGTTTCCCCAGCGGCTAATAAGATCGAGGGCTTAGCAACTGCAAATGCTAGCATTATCGAGAAACTAGCAATCTCTCTCCCGGAGACACATACTCACTTTCGTGTTCATGTACCCCTAGCTCGATGAAATCTAGGCTGAGTGTGAGGGGTCTCTGGCTGAATCGGCCACGAGTTGGATCTCAAAAAAAAATAGCAGCAGAACTTTGAGCGTGTTTTTTTCTTTTCTTTTTTTTTTTGTACAAGAGGGGCTACTCCATCAATCATCACGGCGGCGTTCATGGCGAAACTCCCGAATTCCCAACCAACAGCGAACAGGGGTGGCTGTCAGGCTGTGCGTATGCACCCATACCCATGCATCTCGTGCACCGTCCGGCGGCGTACTGTCCTCTGTCCAGGCCATGCAGCTCCAACCCTGCAACTACAAAGTTCACTTGGATCACAAGCCACGCTGTACAATTGCACATGATGCACAGCACTCGGCCAGCTGGCTCCGAACTGACGCAGGCCGACGTCGAGCAGGGGAGGAAGCCCATGCCCGGAGAGGAGGAGGGAAGGAATAACACGTCCATATGCTTCCGTGCGGTACCGGCCTTTGGAAGCCCATCGAAAGATTTGCGTCGCAACCGTAGGCGATTGAAGGCCCACGTGCGCCTGCAGCAGCAGAGCGGCGGACGGCGGGAAGGGAACTGCGAATTGCTGCGGATTGGTTAACGACATTTATCCGGTCGGGTCGAGTTTTTTCGCCTATTAGGTCACATGCCCGACCCATCGCCTGATCAGGTTGGGTTAAACCCATATTTTTTTCTGTAACCTTAGGATTAGGTCAGGTTTTTTGGAGGTCTAGGTGAAAAAAATTAGCTCGTGCCCAATCCGTATTTTAGATCGGATCATAAATATTGACCCACACTCGCTCAACACGCTGACCGGGTCGAGTTAGGTTTCTCGGGTGGGTCAGGTCGGATTTGTCGGGTCGGGTGACCCATGATCAGGTCACTACTACTCTCCGTAGGTTAAAATCTATTGGTTAATCCCACTTCTATAGCGGCACCAGCCAATTTCATACAGGAAAGAATGAGATAGGAGGCAAGCTTGACCACTACATTCTCATGTGAAGATTAACCGTCGTATAGAAATCCCCCGCCGCAAGCCCGCAACCAGGGCCAACATCGAGAGCCCGAAATGACACGCTACGCTCTCACCTTTCGTTATCCAACAGTCCAAACACACCATTAGTATGGAGGGGTGGGAGAGCGCTCTATCTATCTAGCGAGCCGCATCGTCGCACAACCCGTCGGATCCCATTACACCTCTATGCAATGGGGACATGGTCCACTTCCAAACCTGGTGGCAGTTGAAACGTTGAACTAGTTTATTCGAATGTTTGAAATTTAAGAAACAATAAATATGTTCATGTTGAATCTTATTCTATTGTATTTATTCTATAAACAATATTATGGTACAAATGGTTTAAAAAACGGATACACTTGGGAAATCAAAATAGCTTCACTCACTCCCAATAGCAGGCTGCCACCTATCATGCTCTCTTTGCACCTGAGTGTTGTAGCGCGCCTACGCCCCTGTCCATGTGCGCACAATCTCAAGCGTCCATCTCCAGCACGAACCTCCAACAGGGGAAGATGTGTAAGCTTTTTTTCCTTACGAAAGATGGATAGGGATTCCTGGGGAGCCTCTAGTTAGTCGTGATTTGGGCCGCACAAGTTGGGCGGGCCGCTCGGGGTATTTGGGGTATGGGTTTAGGGAGATGGTTTGTTTTATAAAAGTATACAAACCGCTTAAATATATATATGAGTTTAGGTATTATAGGTATAGAAATTGACCCTATACAATGTATCACCACTTGGTGGATCTCACGAACCTCTTGGCCTCGCAAACGGCAAGGACGATGCTCATCTGCATCACCATGGAAGGTCACGAGAGGATTCAGGTGTGTCGCCTTAGTTTTTGTTCTCATCTAAAATGAAGCAACGCCGCAACCTGTTGCAATTAGGACAGATCAGTGCGGGGGATAGATAGAAGAGTAAGGAGAGGAGAGCAAGCGGGAGAAAGAAAATAATGAGGGGTGAACATCCGACCCTAAGTGATGCTGCTCCAACTAGAAGCTATTCTCTTAAATCGGCCAGTATCCATATCATGTGGCACATGTTAGTCTTGTTTGGCTCGGACTAACTGATGATTCGGTCAAATTCACCAAGTTGGCAAAGATCAGGCACGCAATAGGACCGCGGGTGCTGAAATCAGCCCTTAAGGACAGAGGCACTTGTCTCTCGTTGCTCTCGTAGCCTCACACGATAGCCCGAGGTTAACACCTTGTCACCTCACCCAGCCTCATGCCGTCACTAACTCTGGTTCTCCCGTTTATCATGAAGATGGAACACCACCATCCTCTCCGTCGTCATCGCGGAAAACGTTGATGTCCGCCAACACCACCATCCTCTCATTAGCTTTTGTTTTCATGTCAAACTTGTTCTTTAGTGATGTGGTACTCAATACTGGTACGAGATTAATACGAAAAGTCTTTTTTTACCTTGCTCCCGTCTTCCCCTCCTCAGTTTCTTTTTTGAAATAATCTCCTCCTCAATTTCACCGGCACACATCTGCAGCTTGGCTACAAGCCTACAATGTTTCTGCGTCTTCTTGCAGCTGTTTGTGTGCGAACGATGGGATTGAGCTGCTAGCTCGGAAGTCGAGAGTGCACCGGATGGCCGGAGCACGAAAGTGGTGGTGGAAAGGCTGCTGATTGGCACACGTACTTATAGGACAGTCAACGATGGTAGTTGGAAGAATAGTGTGTGGTCTCGACTCTCGATTGGCGAGTTCTTTAATTAGCACAATGTCAGAGACTAGTACTGGTGAGGCAGTTGAAAAATGATCCGTTCAAATGAGTAAGCGTCGTCTCATTAGCCCTGCGGTCGTCTCATGGTCCCATTGGTTCCCGCCAGTCTCAATGCACAGTTTTATTGTATAGTTACCAATATAAAAAATTTGGTAATTATGCCAAATGAGTATTACGAGGATGAAACTTCTCTCTTATCCGATAAAACTTCCCTCATAATGATCTTGTCAAGTCAACAATTTTGTTGATGTGACAACAAATTTAATGTTTATGAAACTTCCATTGAGACTGGTTTTAGTTGATCGAAAACTTTGCCCTTTGCAATGCCAGTGGAATTTGAGGAGGGAAAAGAACTAAAGGGGGAAGTGACTTTCCGCATTGATCTCATAATACGTTGTGCTATATTAGTAGAAGGATGAGTTTGAATTAAAACCGAAAGTTGAGGAAGTAGGTCGACCAATCTTGACGAAATTGACCGTCGAGGGCTCGAGACAAAAGCTAGGAGATCAATACATCTATTTTGCCCGGTTACAACTAACATGTTCTTCCATCAGAAACTGAATACCCAGAAATTCGCGGCTGCCCCGAGGAAGAAAGCCGTAGACAAGTTGGTAAACACGAGAGCTGCCAAAACGAAGGTAACCATGTGATTGAAATACTTATGGTCAAACATAGATCTGAATTGCAGATTGCAAATTGTTATAATTCACAAACTGAAACAAACTAAGTCTTTCACATACCGGATTGTTACGATTAAGTAATCTAATCACCCAAGCGCACGCTGCAATCTTCTACCTGTATACTGGAATATACAAGGCCACAGTGCGTCTCTACAGTTTCACATATAATTCAAGGTACAAATACAGTTATGATCCACGGTTTTACATGCCATACTTCCACAAAAATACAATATCGAATGCTAGTCAAATACATTCGAACCGTACAGTACAGACACAGCACGTCCAAACAACTTAAACTATACAATACCGAAAGTGAATGCTAGTCTCTAGTTATTCACTATACAAATTATTTAGTTTACGTGACTACTTACAACATTATTACATCGTGTGGTATCTTTGTACGAATATGGGGCTCAGGAAATGCTGGTGGTCGTTTCCCGAGCAACAAATATGGTGCCATTCTTCTCAGTAGAAGCGTTATTTACATATAATTCTTCTCCAACCGCGCTCTACCAGGATTGCTCTGCGTTGCCATCACCTGCAGTGCTTCTTTATTCCAAGAATAAGCATACAGGAAACAGGAACCAGAAAGGTACCTGTAGTACAAGGTGAAGCTTAGTGTAGTTTCTCGTTGCCGTACCTTTTTCTCTTGCTTTTGTCGGATGAGGATGAAGCCGGGTTGCTGTGCCAGTTCCGCTTACGCTGATTGATGAACCAGTTATTGATCTGCTTTAGTTGCAGCCCTGTTTCCTGCACCAGTCTAGCCTTGTCTTCCTCCTAAACAAATGTTAGGGAACAATATGCACATGAGTAACTGGGAAATGGTGCTGGAAGTGATAGGATCCATGTGTTGTCACCTACAGTTGGGTATGGCCATTTAGAATGAGCTTGCCACCAGGCTTTCAAAGTGGAAGCTGTGTCACCTGGGAGTTTCCCAGCTCTTCGCTTCCGCATTATCTCCTCCCTAATATCCACAAGTTTTTCTCTGTACCCCTGAAAGATGAGAGTTCTGTTTAGATATCACTATGCTTACGACTGAAAATTTAGAAGGTTGCAAGTTGTAACTTTACCTGCTTAAGCTCATGCTTCAGCTCCTGCCGGACACGCTCAACTAAGGATCTCTCACCCTCAGTCAACATTAAGGGACCAAATCCCATTCCATCTGACCCCTCATTTCCATCAAACATGTTGCTCTCACTGTCTACCTGATTGTCTTCATCGTCAGACATAGTAGCCCCAGTGCCTTCACCAGGAGATGCCCCTGCAGGAAGAGTACATATTAGCACAACTCAGTGTAGGAAAACTAGTAGTATGTCTTCCTCAGAAAAAAAAAGAAAAGAAAAAGTTTCAACCATGTTTTCCCAGCAGCAAACCCTGTGTAGAAAGAAAACAAGATCTCGATTTATCACTGTGATTCCTACAAATACAATGCTCACAATTTTCGGCAGGTAAGTTTCACGTGTTCAAGCATACATGTGCTTCAAGGGAGATTGTGACAACTCTGCTGGTAGATAGACTGACACAAGCTAGCTGATGCTAACATATTTAAGTGGGTCAGGCAATGTTGCAGTGTCCACTACATGGCAACAGAAAAGAAAAAAAGAATAAACCTTCAGAAGGTCATAACTTTGGCCAACGTCTGTTTTCAGTGTGTAAAGGGCCATTGACAGTATTTCAGAATGCATGACGCCTAATACCCTAAGGAAGATGTGGACATGTGGTAGCCAGTGGGGTCAATGAATACCTTTGGAATTTTGCAGATAATTACTTTACATTATGTAAAGGACCACCTACTGAACTTTTCTTCTACCACTGTCTAAAGGTACAACAAATGGCAATTGACAACTTTCTGATCCAAGAAACACTGTTTCAGATTTATATCTGGAAGCATTTTTCTGATCCACAGGATTCCTCTGAACTGCCAAGAATTCCTGACCTCATGAACCTATATGGAATTATGGCTAGTTTTTTATACTTGAAATGCTATTATCGCAAAATCAATCGCTACTCCAAAAAGAAATATCAAAATGTCCTAAGAGGTGCCTTGTATTGTGGTTATTTCCATTCCCCAGAATATACATTAACTGTCCTGAGAGGAACCTAAATGCGCTAGAGACGCAATAGGGGAAACTTTGATACTGTTAGAGTTACGCTAACTAAGGCACCATCAGTTGATGCAAGAAAAATATATATTACCAATGTTGGTTCTATTTGCAGTTTCCTTGTACCAAATAAAACCAACATATAATGAATTTTTGGTCAATTACCTAAGGAAAGACAAGAATGGAAGAATGGTTTGTGACTTTTCTTTTGTGGCGAAAAGCTTGAATGAGATGGTTCACTTTATTGCTTGAATGGAAACTTATTGTGACCACCATACGAATAAAATGGTGGAACACAGCAAATATCAAGAATCTGAAGAATGTTCCTCTTGAACATAAGAAAGCTTGCAGCTACCTGTAAGGCTTTGTAAAGTTTGTTCAAGCTCCCAGCAAGCCATCACTGCTTCCATTGCATGAACACGCACATGCTGCTGGAGTTGTTCCTTGAACGAACAGAGGAGCAATACATAATGTGTCTGCACAAAAAACAAGATATACATTAGAAGCCGAGAAAAAAAAGGGAGATGATATACATTTTTTTTTGAGGCGGCAACGGGGGGCGGAGATCGCCCACCTGAACTCAATTAAATCAGGGCAAAGCCCACATGATATACATTAGAAACCGTTCATGAGGCACAAACGGAAAACAATAAGCGTAAGCGGTGCACGGGCATGCGTCCGCACCGGAGCGGTTTGCTACGGATAAAGCCATAAAGGGAGATTTATTATCTGTTCATACTGAAAAGGGAGCTACAGATAAACGCAAGTGGAAAATTGCAAAAACGAGTTCGCTATTCAGAAGCGATGCAATTAAGGAAGAGAAGCAAGTCAAGAGATGGTATCTTCAGTTCATAAGGCAATTCTACACTTAAATTTCCAGCTCCCTTGCTAATTAGCTCGGTTAATACCAAAATCTATTTTGAACGAACTAGACACTTTCATCCCTAAAATTCCCGAAATACAGAATGTTTCGCATGCTATCTACACCATCCAGGTCCACCCATACAATCCGCCCCAAATTCAATCACAAAATCCACACAGCGAGCTACCAGGCAAACTTACAGCAGCTTCAATATCGTAAGCCCGTGAGAGAAGAGCGAGAGGGTTCGGGTCCTCACCATGAAGAGGTCGAGCTCCTCGCCCCCCGACTGCGCCCCGCCCGCCGCCGCGGCCGCCGCCATGGGCGGGGGCCTGGCGGCTATCTGCGCGTCGATGCGGGGGAGCTGGTCGACGGGGGTGGCGACGCGGAGGCAGGCGACGTGCGCCTCGAGCAGGCGCTCGTACAGCGGGTGCGCCGCGATGGCCGCCTTCTCCCGCTCCCACCCGCCCGGTCCCCCCACGCCGCCTCCTCCGGGCACGAAGCTAGGGTTCACCGCCGCCCCGACCCCGGCCGCGGCCGCCGCCGCCGCGGGGTCCATCGCCAGCGCGTGGTCCGGGTAGTGGAACGCCATCCCCCCTCCCGGCTAGAGAGCCAGCCAACGGCGGGGCGGCGCGCGGCGGAGACCGGGAGAGACGAGGCGTGCTCGAGGGACAAGGGGAGGAGGAGGAGGAGGAAGAGGACCACGCGAGAGGGGACAGGAGTCAAGTGGCGGAGGACCGGAGGCTTTGAAGAGGCGAGAGGGAGGACGCGACGGCGAGAGGCGTGTAGTGGAGGGGACCTCACCTCTCTCTCTCGGGGGTGTGGGGGTAGAGGAGAGGACGGGTGGATAGCGCCTCCTGTTTATTTCTCGTGCACGTGACTCAATTTGGAAGAGTAAATTGCACAGCAAACATGTTTCGTGGGCACAACATTTTTCAGAGTATATTATTCTCGTACTTTATAAACTAAAAAAACTGAGATAGCCACATTCTCGTATGGACTGAAAAAATTATGGGAAATTCTGAGTTTGTATTTACGGTATTTTTCAGAAATGGAATAACTGCCATCCAAGAAACACATGCGTGTCGACGCTGGAATTAACAGATAGACCCACTTTAGATTCGGTGGAGTGAAAAAGGAAATCACTAATAAGTGATGGTAAAGATTCTTGGAATCTTGGTTGACCCACCTCGATGCCCACCTATTTTTCCTTTATGTTTCAAGAAAAATCTCTACTCATGGGAATGCAAACAGCAGTAAAACATAAACAGCACGATTATATGTACTCCCTCATCCATATTCCATCCCATTCAATTTTAAGTAAATAACGTCAAATTAAACCGAGAGTAATACTTGTTTGGATATTAGGTGCTAAATTTTAGCAGTGTCACATCGGATATTAGGATGCTAATTAGGAGGACTAAATATGAACTAATTATAAAACTAATTGCAGAACACCTGTGCTAATTCGCGAGACGAATTTATTAAGCCTAATTAATCTATCATTAGCAAATGGTTACTGTAGCACCACATTATCAAATCATGATCTAATTAGGCTTAATAGATTCGTCTCGCGAATTAGACTCCATCTATGCAATTAGTTTTGTAATTAACATATGTTTAATACTCCTAATTAGCATCCAAACATCCGATGCGACAAGTGCTAAACTTTAGCATGGAGTATCCAAATGAGGTCTAAATTACTTTCTAAGTGCATAGTATTTGCTATACATATAGATATATATCTAGATATATTTTTAGATACATAGCAAATGCTATGCATCTTTAAAAATTAAAATAAATAGTAATTTGGTACGGATGGAGTATATACTGTTGTTTCTAACGACCTCCGGATCATAAGGATCATCGTCGCTCGTCGGCCGTCGGAGGCCTCATGATTGCCGCCCAATTAAGAGCTGAAAATTCGATTAATCTACTCCCCCTCCCCGATGATTGCCGGCCGGGCGTTAGGGCACGACGGCAGGCCGCACCAGTCGTCCACGTATAGTAGACGGTATCCACAAACAGCTGTGCACCTGTTTGTCTGTAGCCTCACAGTTTTTCATTGACCAACTGCACACGTCGTCGTAACCACACTAATCTAAACAGCACGAATTTGATAATCCTTTTACGTTTTTTCATTGAATATAAAAAAGGGTTTGAGAAAGAAGACTGTGCCCCAGAAAGGGACTCGTGACGCGTCCATTTTTTGTTTCTTTAACGAGCCCAGCCGGATCTCCATCGGCTATCTACTTGGAGGGGGTAAAGGCCTGTTCAGGCACTGCACAGGGGGGCCCTCCTCGTCCTCGAAACGTGATATTTTTTTGCAGTGGCTAGAAAGAAGGGCCGGGACAGCGACGAGGAGCGGGCGTTGGGCCACGGGCGCGGGGCCCGCGGGATTTGACGAGGAACGGGCCGGCCCCGTGGGGCCGGGTCCAACCGCGGCCTGACGCGTCGGCGTCGGCGAGGAGGGGGGAGACCGCGACGGTGGACCCGGCCGGGGTCATGCTTAAGGTTAAGCACATGAGCGAGGGTTTTCAACCCTTTTTTTCGCGATGAATGGTAGATAGTTTCAGTCTTGTTTTTTTCCCTTTGCCAGGAGGGAGTTTGTGACTTGCGAGCCTTCCTATCACGTAATCTTTGTTACTGGTTAGTTTCTTTATTTTTCCCCCTGACGAGAGCTGTGATCATTTTTATATGATGATGTGATTAGCTAATACTGATAGCTACTCCTCCAGTTTCTTTAAATTGTAGGTCGTTTTGATTTTTCTAACTTGCATCTAGATATAGCGTCTAGGTGTACAATAATATCTATAAATCTTAAAAAGTTAAAACGACCTACAAATTGAAACGAGGCAACAATACTGTATCAGCTAGAATTAAAAATCTAGATAGGCTACGTTTGTCTTCTCCGCAGCGTCCATGTTGTATTTTATCTATTGGCCCCTTTGCTTGGTCTCTCCGATGGCAACGATGAGCTCGATGTTATTTTCAGCAGGGATCAGGTGAGGTTTCACTTCCTTCGGGACCGCTCCACTCAGCAGTGACAGCATCGATGAGGATGCTTCCTCTATGGAGGGTTTTCTGAGGTATTTTTACCACCACCTGTGAGATTAGTTGGTGTGCTTTTGTATCCTCTTCGTCGGTTTTTCGTTATTCGTCATTGGTTGCTGTCTTAGAGGTGTCAGGCAATGGATTCCAGTCTTCGTGACCATATTGTGGTCGACAATCGTTTGGCGGTGTTTCATGGTTCAATCGCACGTCTCGTTTTTGGGTGTGTTCAGTGATTGAAGTGCATGTCTCATTTTTTTTGTCGTACCGCTGATGTTACTTTTGAACCTCGTTGCTGCTTTGTTCTGACAGGAATCGGCTTCAAGCTTCTTCCTGAGTGGTACTCCATCCATCGTTGTTTTGAATTTTTTATTTCATACATTTTAATACGCATATCCATATAATATATATTTAGGTATATATAAAAATTTATTAATTTTAAAAAACTAAAATGACTTAAAATTTGAGACGGCTTTAATCTAATTTTATTTTGTTTTATTTTTATTTCAGGCGTAACATTTCAGGACGGCTGGATGTAAATTTATGCTTATAAATAAAATCCTAAGGAAAATAAGAGAGGAAGTTGGCCCAGCTGGTCGGCCGGGTGAGTGGGCCTCTGCCATCATTCCATGGAAGCCCATCTTCAAGAGTGGGCTCAAGAAGTCATTTACCTTTTCGTTTGCAGGTCCCTGACGATTTTATCTCTTTCGTTTTTGAATGGTTATAACTTGCAATTGGTCATCGGCTTATCGCAGTTATCCATGACGTTCGGCAACGGAAAGAACACCGAATACAAAATCCTAAAATAACATTATGGAAAACTCCGAACCAGCATCCACAGACACTTGATTGGATACCCAACACAAGGAACAGCAAAACTCCAGCTTCAAAAGCTTGAACTATATATGTTTAAATGAAAGTTAAACAAGCTACATCGTTGGGTTCACTTTCGAATCCTCATCACCTACATATGGAAATATTTAAAAAAAAAATATATATCCCTCTGCGCATTCATCCACACAGAAGCGCGGGGCACCAACTAAAGAACCTTAATCAGAAAACGGAAGGTAAATCGATCCCCCTATCTGAACATACAACAATTCCATTCAGACCGGAGGACCGGGATGGTGGCTCTAAACCCTAGATTTCAACAACTTATGAAACAACATGAACTCCGTTTTTCTTCTTCGGTATCATGGCGTGTGATCAGAATTGAGAACCCCTTCTGGGCCAGCTTCGTCTATATGTACAGTTAATTATCAGGTTAGCGCGCTAAATCGGTCTGAAGATCGTAGACACCGACGAAATTTCAGCCATCAGTCGTCTGCCGGGAGGTTGAGGTCAGGGAGCACGAAGCCGTTCCCAGCATCCTGCTCTGCCTCTGCCTCTGCCTCTGCCTCTGCCTCTTGAGAACCAGGCTTTGGCTTTGCTTTATCCTCCGCGGAGATCATCCCGTTCCGCTTACTTGAGTGATCTAGCCTTGTCTGCAAAATCGTGAGCAAAAAACTTGTCAGCTATCGCACTATCACAGTAGTATGAGCACGAACCATGTACTAGGAGTACATACAGCTATGCAGTATGCACAAGATTTACAGCCAACTAAAACGAACTAGGCAGCAGACAACAGCAGCGCAGAACACTGCATTGCAACTTGGAAGGACTGTAACGAACTACACGCAGTGCGGAGGCTGAAACTAAACGGTGATTACGGCGAAAATTAAAGGGCGAATGAGCTGCCACCATGATGGATTTCATGAGTACAAGTTAAACAGCCTGAAACAGGGAGTCAGCGGATCCAGGATGTCAGCCATTACAGTGCTGCGTGGTGTGTACTACAGAGATCCTCTCCTCCTGCCAGATAAGAGGAGAGAGCAACCAGGGACCATTCCAGCTGGATCGAAGTAGCCCAGCCTAATAGCCACGGCAGCCATTGTTCTGGCCGTCATCTCTTTGAAATCGTGCAGCGCAGTGCTGCAAGGACACGCAGGTGAGTGAGTGGGGGACGGCGGGCATTAAAGAAGCCCAAGGGGTTATCGTTTCCGGGATTCGAGTTTGGTGTGCATCCAAGTCAGTCAGGGCAGGCAGGCAGGTGGTTCACTGGTGTGCTGGCCGGCCGGGCGTTGGGTTGGGTGGGTGGGATTGGGCGATCGGCAACTTGGTGGTGTTCTTTATGGGCAAAGATTCTAGGCGAGCGTACGGCCCGCAGACACCGAAGCGTGCGTCCACAGTCGCCGAACACCTCGCCGCGTCGGTTGCGGCCACGGGTGGTGCGGCGGCCGAGTGCTACGGTGCTACCCCAATAGCATCTGGCTACTGTTAGAGCCTTCTAGTGCATGCTCGGAGGGGTCTATGGGCAGAGAGAACTTGGTCTCATCTCCTGATGGGCAGGCAGCTTGGTCAGGAACTAGTTTATAGATGAGCTTATACTAGCCCTTCAGAGACAGTAGCTTTAGACTCTCTCAGGAAAGCAAAATACCTGCCACATGAAGATGCAAGCTCCGTCTGACCTAACTTAAAAGTTAGTTGCTTAAGATCAACGACCGGACGTTGTCCGAACGAATCCGGGCATCGGCATCAGTAGCCTAGGACCTCGGGGGCATTCGGCTAGTGCGTCACACATCAACCCCTTGGACACCACGACACGCATCACCGCACTCTCCTTTTGCGGGCAGTGAATCCAGTGATCATGAATTGTGTACGGTCACACGGAGGAATTGGCAAATGGCATCTCTCAGACCTAACGAGCCCCAAGTCTAGATGAGTCGCTGCAGGTGGGGCCAGCAGCCCACCTTGCCCCAGGCCCACGTGCAGAGACAACACGGTTCACAGCGCGTGCTAGGCCAATCTGGGGATGCCAAGTCAAAAGGCACGGAGGTTGACGTCTAAACCCTCAGCTGCCGTATGCTTATCGGCATCCCTATCTCTATCTGTTTTACCAAGGACAACGGTTGTTGAGAGGGATGCAGAGTGAAATGGAGCTCTCTGCCCACCGAACCAACACACCGTAGCACTTCTTCTGGGAACAGCCTAGATTATGGCGTAAAAAGGGCTTAAAAAAATATCAAACCGCATATAATACTAGCATGGAGTCAGGGACCACCTCTAATGGTCCTAGCGGTTGCAATTCAGAAAGCTTATTACTATCACTTATGCTTTAAGCTAAACCAAGTGCAGCTGTTGTTTATCTGTGCACTACTCAACAGTCAACAAGCTGGTCCTAGCGTGGAAGCATATGCATATGGTGGCTGAACGCCACATGTGCGCGAAAAAGGAAGGGAGTACACAGTTCAAAGGCCGCTGGTGTGTGTCACTGACCTCTAGCTTGCCGTTCTCCTTGGACAGCGCCGTGCAGGCCCTCTGCAACGCCTTCATTTCCTGCTCACGCGCAAAGAAACATGTCAGCAAATCCGGCACAGAACCACACAGGGCTTATTCAAGCATCAATGATGTCGTCGAATTTGAATCAGGTGTTGACCTCGCGGAGGGCGTCGTTCTCCACCGACAGCGACCGCACCAGCTGTTGGATCTCCGGGAGCCTCTGCAATGCGAACAAACCAGAGCAAAATCTGAGCAGGTTGTCAAGCGACAAACAAACCCGGCTTGCTTTTGTTTAAACGTGAGGCGTGATCTTTTTGGTCGCGGGCCAGAGGGTGATGATGAGGTGCTTGTGTTTTTTTCGATCCTTGCGGGCAGGCGGCCTTTGACACTTTTGTCCTCAGGATGCCATGCCACTTTTGCCTCCCTGGCCACTCTTTCCTTCCAATGGCAGGGCTTCAGGGCTGTGCCTGTGCCAGCAGGCCCAGCACGTCTTTATTCCAGCCTACGCTACGTGCCACTAAGCACCGGAGCAGCCTTTCCACTAGACCAACTGGGTAAGCAAGTGAAGGAAGTGAAGCGAAGACACTGACCAGGCCAAAGGCCACCTTTTGCCTGGCCGACCTGCGCAGCGCAGATGCCGTGAATGATGCGGGAGATGCGGGGCCGGCAGCAGGTTGGTGAGACGCATTCAAAGGTTCCGAAACCAAAGCTACCATCGACAGCGCCCATGTCCTGCGCGGCTGCGCCAAGGTGAAGCCTGGCAACCCCGCTCGTGACCACACTTGATTACCTCTGTACTTGTGGCTAGTGTAGTGAGTGGCTACTGCTAATGTGGTTTCACGTGTGGTGCTGTGAGAATTTGGGAGTGAGAGAGAGGACAGAGCCAGAGGAGGAGTTTACCATCTTCTTCCGCGGCCGCTGCCCGGCGGGCCGAGGCGGCGGCACCGGGAGGATCGACCGCCGTCCGGCGAGGCCACCCACCTGCTGCAGTGGCACAAAAGGGAAAGAACATGCTCGGTTAGTACGAGATGCTAATAATAAAGTGCAGTACGAGATGCTGGTATAGTGAGTGGCATGAGCGAGCAACACGGACCACAGCCACAAAGACTAGACGCTAGACACCAGAACCAACCCGGGATTGGAAAAGTCCAGCCATCAGTACACAGGCGTCGAAAGCAACACGGGAAAGCAACTCGGGGCCCAGGTAAGGTAAGGAATGAGCGTGGCATGGCTAGTGTTCACCCAACCAACTCCTACCACAGATTTGCAGCCGCAGCGGCAGCTCGATTAGGCAATCACATGAGACACGTTACGGGATGGAGGGAGCTGGAGCGGGGGGCATCAAAGCGCGGACGCGGACAAGCGACCTGCTCATGTTCATCCGTCCGTCCGTCCGTCCGCCCGTCACCTTATCTGTTTGCAATCAATGACCAAATTGCGAATTCCCCACAATTCCAAAATTCGAAAGGCTCATCATATCAAGCATGCTGGCATGGGGCCCGCCATGCCACGCGGACACGTGGCAGCGCCGGAGTGGCCGGGCGGGCTCGGCCGCGAGGCCCGGGCCCATGCGGCGCCTCCTACGCCACCACGGCACACAGAACGACCTGCCCTGCCCCTTCGGAGCAGTGGAGCACACACGCAGGCTCACAGCGCACCGCGTTGGTTTGACTGCTAGGCTGTGAGTGGTGAGCGTGGTGAAATGCCCGGAATGCCCACGGGCATTAGTAGGTTCCCCGGTGGGGGCGCGGGGCGAGGGACAGTTTCGGGAGGGGGACAGCGGAGCGGCCGGAGCACGGAAGCTCGTGGCGAGCGAGCGCCGAGGCTGCTGACGAGCCCGGAGCCCCCCCACCTACCCGTGTGAATTGCCGCCGCTGCCCCCTCCTCCCCGCCGCCGTCGGAGTCAACCGAGCCACGGCAAACAAACACCAGGGGCACGCACGATACGGTGCAGCCACGGGCGACGACGAATAAAATCTCAGGAAAAAATAAAAGCAGCGGCCGCGAGTGCGAATCCGTCAGGAGACGGTTCCGTCGACGGGAGATCCGTGAGGTATCCGACCACATGGTGGCCTCCGGAATCGCCATCGAGCGCAAAGGGGCGGTGGCGAGATTGGGAAAAGGGTCGCGCGGACAAAAAGCGGAGGGGGAGGTGAGAGGAGGGTGGAAAAGCGATGTGTCATCGGGAAGTCATCCTCGTGCTGCTGACACGGAGGGGCAGTTTCGTCCGTCCGTCCGGGCAGGCAGGCACGAACCAACGCGAGTGCGGAAAGGAAAGCAACCAACCGCCCACAACAGCAGGCGACCAAACCAACAGGAGACGGGGACGGAGACGGGGCCACGGGGGGCGATGCGAGGTAGGCGACGACGCGCGAACGCACGCACGCACGTACCTTGATGCTGGGCGCGGCGGTGGCGGACGCGGGAGCCGGCTGGGAGCAGAAGGCGCCGTCCTCGCCGCCGCTCGTGGACGCGCCGGAGCCGGACCCGCCGCTGTAGTCCAGGGGCGACGCGGGGCTGCCCCGCGCGCCGCGCCTCCCCTTCTTCTTCTTCTTCTCCTCCTCCTCGTCCTCCTTCGCCGCCGCCCCCGCGGAGGCGGAGCCCGACGCCGACGGGGTCCCCGCGCGCCGGGACCGCGAGCGCTTCCCGCGCGCCACGGCCGGCCACGCCATGCCCCGCGCGTCGCCGCCCACCTCCTGGCCGCCGCCGCCGCCGTCGCAGGCGGAAGGGAGAGCCGGAGCAGCGTCCTTGCGCCACGGCGGCGTCCATCCGGCGAGGTCGGCGCCGCGCAGCGAGCAGATGATGTCGGCGGCCGCCGCGACCACCGCGCAGGACTCCGCGTCCACGGCCGTCATGGCTGCCTGCTGCTGCCCCGGCCGGTGAGCTGGTCTGGGACCGACCGAGCACGCGGAGGCGTGTGGAGAGAGAGAGTGAGAGAGGAGGGAGGTGGCAGCGGTCTGGGTTTCCGTGTGGCCATGGGCGTGCGCTCGCTATAAAAGCGCCTGCTGCCGCCTGCCGGTGGCGTGGTGGTGGGCGAATTCGCAAATCCGCCTTCTTTCTTTGACGGGAAAAGGAAAAGCCGGGGCAATTTTCTGGTGTGTGCGCGCGCGTATGAGATTGAGAATTTGAGGTTGCTGCCTTGCTGGCTGCACTTTGTGGAGCTTTCGCAATTTCGTAGTGTCAGGGATTTTTACCCCGGTTTTCAGCATCCACTGCGGATCTCGGTGGGACTTGACTACTACTGGTTATATTGTTTACTAAAAAAAAGAGTACACTATTGTTTCTTGTGACTGCAGCTTTCTGCTACTCCTAAGTCCTATCACAACCCAACCGAATGAAAACGACGCCCGGTCAGCGGATGGGCCCTGCCCCTGCAGAAGTGTTCTCCTCGTGCCGTAGGGATGGCAACGGCTCCGATTTCCCGCGGGGAATTCTTCCATCAGTGAATGGGGACGGTAGGAAATTAATCCCCCACGGGGATTTAGGCCCTGTTTGGAGAGAGGTGCTAAACTTTAGCATCCCACATTTTAGCACCTTTTAGCACTTGGGCTCGCAAACAGGGGTGCTAAAAGGGGTGTGCTAAAGTTTAGCACCCCCATTTTCTTTAGCACACCCAAGGGGTGCTAAAAGTGGTTCCAAGCCCATTTTTTCCTCTGCTGCCCCCCTCTCTCTCCTCTCCACTTTTCTCCAAACCAGTCATAAATAAGGGCAATGTAGTCATTTCTCACCCAATGTGCTAAACTTAGCACTGTATCTAAACAACCCCAAGTGCTAAACTTTAGCACTTCATTTGAGGGTGCTAAAGTTTAGCACTGTGCTAAAGTTTAGCATTGTGTATCCAAACGGGACCTTAAATGGGGCTCATTCCGGTCGGGGATGGTGGGAGCGGGGATGATCACCATCCCCGTCCTTGTTTCCCTGCAACCCCGTTTAGAGGTTCGAGTAGATATGCCGTGCAACAAAAATAGCCTGGATCAAGACACCAGGTCCGGCTCCGGCCCATAAGAAGGTCCAATGGTAGTTACCAAACTACTGCTAACCCTAATATCCATCCGTTCCTTCAGAGAAGCTTTGCTCACTTTCTTTCCTCTCCTGAGCTACGCCGCCACAAGCTGTTGTCGCGCGCTTGGCCCCTGTGCTGGTGAGGAGGTAGGGGCTCGGGGTGACAACGACCTCGCGCTGGCGCCAGGATCCTTCGCGCGCACCAAGGCACCAGGATGCCATGCTCGCGTAGCGTCGTTGTCGCGTGAGACAGAGACACCAACGCAAGCTCCAGATCACGAACAGGGCAACAAAGGATTAAAGGAGCTGGTGAGTGAGTGGAAGATGCTAAGCATAGAGATTAATTCCCATTCTTGAGCTCTACGGTCTCTTTTTTGATTCTTTCCTTTTCTCTGTATTTTCTTTGGACTTTATGAAATGAGAAATGGCATGTTCTTGCCAATCATGGTATGTGGAGAAAATTTTGCTTGATCAATTGGTGTCTGTGTTGTTACGCTGTGGATTCGATTTTGCCCTTCTGCTCCAACGTCTCGAATTCGCTTGATGCATGTCACAGCGCAGAGAATTGCATTTTGTACATATCACAGGGATGTGAACTCCGTGGGGATAATTCCCCGTGCGGGGACGGGGATGAGGAGAAATTAGCCCCCGTAAGCATTGACGGGGATGGGGACGGGGAGAAATTGTCCGCGTGGAGATAAGGGCTGGGGGACATTCACGGGGAATTCCCCGTTGCCATCCTCCTCCGGCCATTGGATCTTGGAGCTGACGAAAACCCCCTCCCTGCCTATTGGTCTTGGATCCGTTGGCCATTTCTGGTTCAGGGTGGTCAGCAGACCCGATGCCTGTCTCTCTGTTTTCTCTCTCTTCTCGCAGTCTTCCGTTCCCTTCTGGGCTTCTGGCATCAGGAATTTGTGCTGTCAGTGGCGTCTAATCTGCGCAACTGATGATAGGCGGGCATCCATTGGAGTTATCGCCAGTAGCCACTCTCTCTCACACCCTTGTCTCTGCCGTCGCTGTCGCCGTGGATAAGGCAAATGTGCTTCGCAAGCGTCGGCTGTCCGGTCCGGTCCACCTGGCGCCTGATCTGTCCATGTTGCTTTCGGCCCGCCCGCCCGGCCGCCGGAACGCCGCGCGAGTGCTCTTTATCTAAGCGTGCGGTGTCGAGTGTTGCAGGTGTTCGGTGATGTGCGCAGCATGCCTACGCAACGCTGTCCTCTCCTCTCCAACGCGTGGCTGTGGAAAACGCAGTACAAAGCGCGGAATAGAAAAGGGCAGGTTTCTTCCGTGCGCCCGCAGAGAGGAGCAGCAAGTATCAGGGCTAGATTTCAGGATTTGTAGCCTGCCTGGGATGTGTATAGCCTATAGCCTACTGCCTACGTACACAGTAAGCAATCGACACGTCACGGTCTCTGATCGATGGTCACTCTTCGATGATGGAGCGTAATGCTATCGTGTGGATGCGAGTGCGATCCGATCCTCAATGTGCAGTGCGCACGCACAAGAAAGAAAACGGCGCGCGGGAGCTGCCAATCGAATCGGCCTCCAGATGGGCATCACGGTGTACGGTCCGGATGGCGGCCGTACTACACATACCACTTACCACAATCGCATGCGTTTTTCATATGCCCCTGCCGAACGAACCAGCCTAGCTGTACTCTGGACTGGTCCACTGAACATCTGTGCAAGCCAAAGCAAGCGAACAACCCAGGATGTGCGGTAATCGTCGGGCAGAGTTGGCCTCTCTTCTGCGAATCTGCAGTGCCTCTAGAGAGGCAAATGGCAAACTAAAACAGTCGCACACGCTAACGCGTGCTTACCATCTTGAGGACAGAGAACTCCAGCGGCGTAGCGTTTGTGCGGTCAGTGCAAGGGGCGCGGGCTGAAAGGCTACGCGTGCCGTTTTCAGGCAGGCACATAAAGCACAACTGCTACTAGAAGCCCCGGTTGGAAGGAGAAAAAACGAGATAAACATGCGACATCACGAGCAAAAAAAACAAAGAAAAGAAAAGGGCAGTCCGGCCGATCGACTGAAATGGAGTTCGTTGAGTTGAACGGCGTTCCGGCGCTGACGGGGCCGCGTCTCGGTCTCGTCTCGCAAGACGCGTGGGGGACTTCAGGTTCGGTGACCGGGCCTGCTGCTTCGTCAAAAGGAGGCTTTGCTTCGCCGCTGTGGACAAGGTCACGTTAGCGTTGGACCAATCTCAGTACATGGTTCCATTGTATTATTATCAAAAATGCTATATCAGTTTTTAATAAAATGAAGCCGTCACTTTTAGTGCATACTCCCTCCGTTTATGTTTGTAAGGTGTACACGCATATCAAGATCACACTTTACTATCTTTGACTAATAATTTAAACATTTTTTATTTTTTTAAGTAAATTTGAATAGATTTGTAATCAAATGTACTCTCTAATGAGTATAAGTTTATAACCATGGACAATGTAATATAAGATAAATTAATAATCAAGGTATAATTGGGAGATCCTACCATATCATATCTGCCTTATAAAAATAAATGGGGGAGTAGTTTCATTGTACGGTTTCATAGGTACATTTAATTTTTGCGTTCTCCTATAATTAAATGTGTCATGCTATGAAATCAAAACATGCTAAGTGTAAGTTTTATTAGATTTCATGGGATTAGGTAACTGTACCAAGTGGGTTTTATGAGGATGAAACTCCCCTCTCCCTTCTCTTCATAAATAGCCTACCAAATTAGTTGGTGTCATATGATTAAATACCCATGAAATTCAGTGATACTTCCATTGAGACTGACTACGTGTGCGACTGCTCGAGCAGGTTCAAAGTCAACTCTTGACGCGAAAAGGGCTATGTGGCCAAGACGAAGCTCTCTCAGATGTTCTGGAAACAAATGTTTCCGTTGCTGATCGGACGCGACGGAATGCGAGCTTCTACTCACGGTCTACATCTGTTGCTGTTGGGCACCGCCAATTATGTTGGGAAAATTCGGTAGTGCAGAAAGATGCCTACTCCTGTATGTGACACAACCTGAAACAGGAGAAGTAGGAACTGATCCCCCGATTTGGAAATTTCGGGTAGTTAGTAAATAGAAAGATGCCTACTCCGAGAGAAGTCCATAATAGGCCCACGATGCTTGCTTTTGTAAAGCCCATATTAACCTGTTTCTCTCTATAAAGGCCTACGATGGTGTACTCATTTTGTGGCCCAAGGTAACGAATTGCTAAATTGGGCTTAATGGTCCACAAACTTGGGAACCCAAACAAACGGCCTTCGCTGTTCTTATTTTCCAGCGGAAATCCTATCCATCTTCCGGTAGGAAAGATGCTCAAGATCCGTGCAACAGAATAAGATCCGTTAGATGCATTAAACCCAAACCCTAACTCCCACCCCCTCCCTCCCCTGCCTGCGCTACCATGGCCGGCCCCACTATCGCCTCCACTGGCGCCATCACAGCCTGCCACCTCGCGCTGCCACCCTTGGCGACCCCCGCGCCTACCATCGCTCCTACCCGTGCGCAGGCCCGCCGACCGCTAGAGCCGGAGAAGGCGCGGCCGACGGCAAAAGAAATCAAGAAATTTTTGAAAAAATATTGAAACAATTAAAAAATATTGGATCAACTTTTTTGAAAAAATATTGATGCAACCTTTTTCCGAAAAATGGTAGATTCAACTTTTTCTTTAAAAAACGTTGGCTCAACTTTTTCGCATAAATATTGGTTCAACTTTTTGAAAAAATGTTGGACAATATTTTTTATCCAACATATTTTTCAGTGACCATCATCAAATGAGAGGGCGGGTTGGGGAAGAAGAAGATAAGGTTAAGATGGATCTCGATGGGCTGGAAGTTTCAACTTCTATCTATCTTTCATAAAGATAGGAGCCCCTTTTCAGATCTTTATTTATTCTATTGCCTTGAGAAAAAAAAGAAATCCAAAAAACGCACGCCGGTATTTACCGAGCCGCGAGTCACCAAAATACTAGTACCAGTATCATCTTTAGCATACAACTGATCGTGATTTTGTGATCATGATTTTTTAAAGAAAAGAAAAGAAAAGGAGAGACAGGAAGATGGAGTTGTAATCATAACTCCCGTCGCGAGTTTCCAGCGAGGAAGACAGGACACTTCCGTTTGCAAACTACCCCCGCGCGATCATTGCAAGGGATCGCCAAAAAAAAATCTCTCGACCGCACGCATAATTGTGAACCAATAATCACCGAATCATGGGCGTGCCCGTGCATGCACCGGGGGGTTGTGGCCTGTGGGGGCCTCGTTCGATCGCAAGCAGCTGCCGCCGGTGTGGTGGTCGATCGGTCGGCACCGCCTGGCTGTGGCCGCCGGCCGGCCGGCCGCGGCCTCCATGACGTGCAGCAGTAGTTAGCGCAGCCCAGACGTGCCCTTCTGCCGTCTCGCGCGTGCCATCGCTCGTGTTCCCGTGACGCGCGCCGCCGTCGATCGCGAGATCCGGGGTGCCGTACGCCGCCCGCACCCGCGGGGGTTGGAGGGCTCGATCGCATTCGAGGCGTCGGCGCGGCAGCTGGCCGCGGCGGCGAGATCTGACGAGGTGCTCCGGTCTGGTCCTCGTCACGGGGCGGGGAGCTCCAGGCTCCAGCCGCCCTGCAGGTCAAGTTGCTCGTCTCGTGTCCCAGTTTGCACCGGTCCAGACGTCCAGTTGCGCGGCACTTGCGCAGCGAGCCAGCAGACGTTCGTTCGGTTGGTCGATGACGTCCCTGAACCAGACACCCCAAAAAGGCGCAGACGTGTTCTGACATGACACTTGCAGATCCTGAAAACTAAACGCCCCTCATCGAGACGTCTTTGGCTGGACGACAGAGCGATCGTGGATCACGTTTCGGAGAGAGAACTAACCGAATCAACCTGCTGAAAAAACTGGTTGAGGGAAAAGAAAAACAAGGATGGTCAAGCACGCACGGAGCAGCATCTTTATTTCTCCCCGCCGCGGCAGTACCGGTACTGAACTCCTTTCGCTGTCGCAGTACTGAACGTTCGTTGGAGCTAGTACTAGCTGCTAGCCATAAACCATGGCCAAAACGGCACGCACGACGACGCAGATCCTAGCTAGCTATCCATAGGCATAGGCATAGGCCCGTTTGGTTCTTTGTCCCTCCTGAACTTTCTGTCCTTCCTGAACTTTCTGTCACATCGAATGTTTAGATACTAATTAGAAGTATTAAATATAAATTAATTATAAAATTAATTGCACAGATGGAAGCTAATTTGCGAGACAAAACTATTAAACCTAATTAGTCCATAATTTGACAACGTGGTGCTACAATAAACATGTGCTAATGTGGATTAATTAGGTTTAATAGATTCGTCCTCATGATTAACCTCTGAATATTCGACGTGATATGAACTTTAGTTCGGACTAAAGATTCAAACATTGCTAGCCCGCTAGCTAAGCCAGCCAAGGAAAGAGGCCCTGTTCCATTCAATAAAAAAAGAAAAGGAAAGAAAGGAAACAAATCCTGCATTTTCCGTTCAAAAAGAAAAGAAAAGAAAAGCATGCAGCCAAAAAACTACTCCTGCTAGGCATAAACCCGAATTTGTTCTCAGATGACAAATTTGTATCCCAAAAATACCACCATGGCCGTCCCACGCCACACCCCGTCGAGCGACAGTAGCAGTCAGTGCGGACGGCGACGGTGGACGAGACATTCCGAGATGCAAAGTACGGCGACGTACGACCGATTTGCCGAGCCAATCTTCCCAAACCAAGTACCATTAGCTCCCTACCCTAGCTAGCCTACCTTCTCGATGGATCCTACAACTCAGCTCCAATGCCGGGACAGGGAGGGAGATCGGAGGAGTCAGGAGAGTACAGCGTACAGGGCGGGGAGGACGATGGCCCAGTGCCGCACTGCGTTGCACAGGGGCGCCCGTTCGCCGGACTTGATGGTGGTGGCGCCCATGACGCCGGTGGGCCTCGCCGGAGAGGCAGAGCTGATGCGCATTGATTCCCCCGGGGGAGGTGGCGGATGGGCAACGAAATAATGCCGGCCCGATGGGGGCACCCCGATCCCGGATCCCCTCGTGGCGAAAACTGAAAAGAAAAACGCTGATGCCCAGGTCAGCATCTGGTCTGGTAAGTTTCTTGTTCTTTCATCTCGGGGTAAAAACTAAAAAAAGAAGTAAAAACCAAGTAATCACCGCGCCGGGAGGTTTGGAGTGGCGCTTTCGAGTGCAGATCAAGCGATCGACTGACGGACGTGCTCTGAGGTTAAGGTTAAAAATTACGAGTGCTGACAGAGACGACGTGGACTGAGCAAACACTCGAACGATGACGTGGCGAGCGGGCGAATCCGGGTGCTGAGATGCTCGCCCGAAGCTGCCGCAGTCGCAACTTCATCCAGCGTTGTTGTTTCACTCACTAGCTGACAGGTCTGAAAGACGAGAGACAGACCTGCAGAAGAGTGCCAGCGACTGAACAAGAAGCCAAGAGACGTATGGCATGGCATGGGTCGCTACAAAACAAACAAGGATTTTCAAAAAAATTACCAGTACAAACGCCACGTACGACCTCGATTCCACAGCTCCAGGCCTTCCCGTAACCACCGCACATGGCCGCTCTCACTGGCACGCGGGCCCTGCGCGGCCAGTGTCTCCTTCCTGCCCCACATCTCCCCTTGCGCCCCGAATATAAAACGCCCAGCCGCCGAGCTTCTCTTCTCTAGTTCTAGCTCTCTCTCTCCCTCTCTCTCTCTCTCTGCACGCACAGCGCTGCCATACCAGACTGCTCTCTGTCTCCCTCTCCCTCAAGAAAAAGACTAAAGAAAAGAGAGAGGGGAGAGCTCTGTGCGTGTCTCTCGCTCGTGGCCTTCTTGCATGCCCAATTGCCGGAAAGCTACAAGGTCTCGTGTTCCAGTGGCGGGATCTCCTCTCGCGAACGAACCAGTAAACAATTCCACGGCTCGTTTGCCTCTTTAACCGGATCGGAAGAGCAGAGAGGCGCGAGGGGGGAGGCGGCGGGAGTGGGGAGCATGAGGTTGGCGCCGCCTCCATTGCCGTTTCGGTGCTCCTCCGTCTTGGCCCTGCTTCTGCTGCTGCTGCTGGCGTCCTCCCCGTCGTCGGCCAATGGGAGGGCCGCGCCGTCGTCGCCGGGGGCTTCGCCTGTCGCCGAGCACGTTCGCGCCGCCGCTGCTGGTGCCAATGGGACCGCCTCCGTTGCTCCGGCGGTGCCGGCGCCGCCTCCCATCGGTAGGTGACTGGTTTGAGGAATCAGATGAACAGTCATTTCTGTTCCTTTTCTTAATTTTTTTGGGTGCATTTTTCTGTTTATTGTTTTGATTTTGGGGGAAAACTGGTGTGAGAATCTTGCAAAGTACTCCGTACTAGTATTCCCTGAACAGCTAATGGAAGCTGTTTTTGTCTCGCAATTTGCACGAGCGAATTTGCTGGGAAATGTTATCCTTTTTTATTCGAGCCCTGAAATTCTTTTTTGCAGTCTGGGATCTTGCATTTCGTTCAAATTCGAGAGAGGAGAGAGAAATAGAACCGTTGCGGAAAATTCGCTGCAAGTTTAATTGTCATCAAACCTGTTCTTCCGTTTGACGGTTTGGGTTGAAAAAAAAAGCAAGTGGTGTTTCCAGAGCAATTAATCCTTCTGAGCTCAGCGCCGTTTCGAAATACCTGATCTTTTCAACGCCCAAAAAGAAAGCGGTAACTCTGGAGTCAGTTGATGCTGTTCCTGAATTTACCTCCCTGTCTGCCTGTTGTCTCTGCAGTGATCATCGTGGAGCGGCGCCACCATTTCCACCGCGAGCTCGTGATCGCCTCCGCCCTCGCGTCCGTCGCCATCGTCGCGATCATCCTCTCCACGTTCTATGCGTGGGTCCTTTGGCGGCGATCTCGCCGCCTGGCCGGCGGCAAGGCCTACCGGAGCTCAGGTCTGCAGGACTGCTTCAACTGATTTCTCAAGCTTCTCACATGGATTACCCAAGTCACCCCGCTCACCTGCATTGTGTAGACACTGCAAGGGGAATCATGCTGGTACCGATCCTGAGCAAGTTCAGTTCACTCAAGACGAGCAGGAAGGGGCTTGTGGCGATGATCGAGTACCCGGTGCTGGAGGCGGCGACGGGGAAGTTCAGTGAGAGCAATGTGCTCGGTGTCGGTGGCTTCGGTTGCGTCTACAAGGCGGTGTTCGACGGCGGAGTTACCGCGGCGGTGAAGAGGCTGGAAGGCGGTGGGCCGGAGTGCGAGCAGGAATTCGAGGTGACAATTCTTGTCCATTGCTGCCAGTGATGACTGATGATGGTATTCTTCTGTTGTTGTGGTAACTGTTCCGGTTGCGGTTGCTGGCAGAATGAGCTGGATTTGCTTGGCAGGATTCGGCACCCCAACATTGTGTCCCTGCTGGGTTTCTGTGTTCATGAGGGGAATCACTATATTGTTTATGAGCTGATGGAGAAGGGATCCCTGGATACACAGCTGCACGGTACCTTCTCCTATGATTAGCCTTGTTGCTTATGGATGCAGCTCTTTCTTGAGATCTTCATATTGGGAGCTTTTCATGTGTGGTTGTCTTCAGGGCCTTCACATGGATCAGCCCTGAGCTGGCACATCCGGATGAAGATTGCACTCGACATGGCCAGGTTCTTGTGATCTTATCCCTGCACTTTCCTTCAAAATGAGTGAATTGGTGATGAATTTTAAATTGAAGTGCTGCTGCTGATTGGCTGGCTAGTAGTTTATAACATGCATTGGTGAATTAAAACTGGCAGGGGATTAGAGTATCTTCATGAGCACTGCAGTCCACCAGTGATCCATAGGGATCTGAAGTCATCTAACATACTTTTAGATTCAGACTTCAATGCTAAGGTACACACTGCTTCTCTTTTTCTTTAAGGTCAACTTATTATTCATCTTGACTGCAGGCCAGTGTTGGAAATCAGTAAAAGTTGCAAAAGTTCATATCTTTTTTGCTCACATGTGCAGATTTCAGATTTTGGTCTTGCAGTGACCAGTGGGAATATTGACAAGGGAACTATGAATCTTTCTGGAACCTTGGGCTATGTAGCTCCTGAATACCTATTAGATGGTGCGCCCTCACTTTCTTGTCAAGTTAGAATCACATCTGTATGTTGTAGACGACTTGATTAGCAACAGCGAAATTATACTTCTATCTCGTAACTTTTAGCTATTGTGTCAATTTCAGGGAAGCTGACCGAGAAGAGTGACGTATACGCTTTTGGAGTAGTGCTTCTTGAGCTGCTAATGGGAAGGAAGCCTGTCGAGAAGATGAGTCAAACTCAGTGCCAATCAATTGTGACATGGGTATGATGCACAATTTACTTTGAACATTGCAAATCTTTGATTAAGTCAAACTGAATGATTGAAATGTTCAGTAACACTATTGTCACCAATCATTCTTGCAATGTGCACTGCACGGTTTGACTAATGTAGAAAATATAGATTTCAAGATCAGTGCTAACATTTTAGCAGTTAAGTTGCAATTTATCTGTGTGCTAATATTTTACGTGCTGCAAAATCATAAACAGGCAATGCCGCAGCTGACTGACAGATCAAAACTCCCCAACATAGTTGACCCAGTGATCAGGGACTCGATGGACCCAAAACACCTGTACCAAGTACTATTATGATTACCTGTTAATGTTCTTTATTTCAGATATAGTTATCTTTCTAGCTATTTTGATTGCTGTTCTGTACTTCTGCAGGTTGCAGCAGTGGCTGTTCTATGCGTGCAACCAGAACCGAGTTACAGACCGCTGATCACCGATGTTCTCCACTCCCTTGTTCCTCTAGTGCCTGTGGAGCTTGGCGGAACACTGAGGGTTGCAGAGCCACCTTCCCCAAACCTAAAACATTCTCCTTGTTGAGATGTCCTCATGACCTCATCGGTGGAAGCGGAGCACAGATTCACCCTGATGAAGTTGGATCTCTGTTTATTGTATAACTTATTGCCCTAGATGCGTGCCTGAAGATGACAGTTCCAACCTGCTGGCCTGGTTGTTGGTTGGATCAAGAGAGAATTCTGGTCTGAAAAGAGTTGCCTCCTATGTTTGTACAAAGAAGTGAAAGAAACACCACTCTTTTCTTTAGAACTTAGGGTCCTGCTGTACAGATCAAAGTTTCTCCAAACACCGTAACTTGAAAGAATTTGAGAAAGTTGTGCTTTTGGCTCCACATGGGTACCAAAGCACTTTGGCTTGCTGCACTAGTTTGCCTCTTATCATTCTCTGACGGAACTGAATATGTTTTTATGTTATTCTGCACTCCATGTTTATTTTTGCACTACAGCCATTTTACAGTCCGAATCAGAATATCAATAATAAGTTGCTTGATGCAAAAGTTCTGTTCGGTTGGTTTTGGTCTGGCTAGGGCTTTCAGCTGCGGGATATTTAATTATTTGTCATTCTAAAAAAGACCACTCCTTAAGAAGTCACTTTTAGAATCATACCTACATATTTGTCATTGGTGAGATGATTAGTCTACATTTTTACCATTTTTGCTGACGTGGCGAGCCACGTCATCGCTCCAGCGTGGACTGAACATGACAAATGACCATAATACCCTTACTTTCCTCCTGTTAGCCATCCATTCTACCTTCTCCTGCCACTTACGTGTTGGGACCCACGCGTCAGGATCATCTTCAACCTCCTGCCACATCCTCCCGTGCGTACGCAGCAACGCCGCTGCAGTACTCCAACACGGACCCGCGCGTCCGTCCCCTGCGCCGTCCGCCGTGGCCGCCCTCCAGCCCAGCCCCGCGCATCCAGCCACGTGCGCCGTCGGCCGCTGCCCTCCAGTCTGGCCCCGCGCAAGCGCCGTGACGCCATCCGCCGCCTCCACTGCCTCCCTCCAGTCCGGCACCTGTTGATGGCCTACAACTAGCTACTGGTATAACTTTGCTTCGTTGGGAACAAAGCACGGAGGAATCCAGCGTGGACGTCGGACAAAATGGCAAATGTGTTGGTAAAACTTCTTTCCAGTGGCAAATATGTAGGTGTCATTCTAAAAATAAAATGATTTCTCAAGGAGTGGGCTTTCTTAGGATAGCAAATAATTAAATATTCCCTCAGCTGCCGTCCAGTCTGTTGATATTGATAATGGGGCAAGCATCTATTGAACAGGTAATAGCCCGATAGGCGAGAAGGAGGCGTCGATTATTGAAACAAGATAATAATTGTACTACCTCCAGAAGCTGTTCTTATTCGGTACAAAAAGAATCATGGCTCACTATTTTAAACCGTGGACAAAATGGATCAAGCAACCGTGAGTTGCCAGAGATGGCTCATGGGACATGAGGCGGTTGGAGTTTGAACTTATTTACTGACCTTGTTTGATATCTTTTGCTGCTGAGTGTTGACAGTCTCATCTCAACGAGAACATCAATTACTGCCTTGTACTGCTGAAGGTAGGGCGTCAAATCTCTGAACCTAAAATTTAGTGTTCGATTCAAGGTCCATTAGAATTTAATCCGGTCTGCTGCTCTGAAATCCCTATCTGCCTGAAGTCACTTTCTTCTCGACGACGAGCTAAAACTTTACACGAGATCATTGGGACGCCATCTTAAATTTGCAATCTGTAAGGCCCTGACCAGTTGCTTTCCATGCTGAATTCGCCCAATCATTCAGAGATGCTTTGTGATGCCACTATGCCAGGTCCACTGTGAGCTCAACAACTCATGCTGATGTTAATGACTCGTGGATGCTACTGGCGTCCCATTGAATCCCTTGCTGGCATTGGCGATCAGACGAGAGGTTGCTGGGCGCCGGATTTGCTTCGTCGACAGAGAGATGGCATCCGCTTCATCCGTTCATTCAATCGGACAATAACTCCACATGCGTGGCCTTGCCGTAACAGCCTAAGCAGATCCATGGATTTCACTGCAGGTTGGTGCATAGGGCTGATTGGATTGGAAGAACTTGCTGTTGTTGCCTGTACTTGCAGGTCCAAAGTTTTCAGATGACCATTCCTGGTACATGCTTCCTGCCTGCCTGTAGTCAGTCCTTTGCTTATCTTGGGACGCAGAGGCCGGGATTCATGCTTCATTATCTTAAGCTCATTTATCGTCAGCTCGATCTTTCTTTGCCAAGTGGTAACTATTGCAGTTGCATTTGATATGTATATATGTATACTCAACTGACAATGAAGTGCTGGCTGTATTCAGTTCAGCGTTGCCATCAGAGCACAGGACAGAGCTGTATCCATGGCCATTGAGAGTAGGTAACAAGTCGCTGTGGTGTATGAAAACAAGGCATTCTCTTCTTTGAGATTGAACAAAGCGAAATATTCAAATACTGGAGGGAATTTAGGAGAAGATAACATAACAGAGATTAAAGCCAATCGTGAACCCACAACGCGACACAGGGACGTGCCAACAGTGGCCAGGGCTGCAACCTACTCGCATCGATGCGCCATGCTCCTCTCTTCTTCTTCTTCTTTTTTAAATCCCCCTTCTTTCTTAGTTTAATTTTTAAAAAGGTTTTCTTCACGATCGTTTTACTCGTTGTCGAGTTGTTTTTGATAGCGACGACACTTGGATCAAAGTACGCGTTGCATGACGATGTTCATCTGACTTTCCCGCGGTTGTTTAAAACTCGAAGAGAGAAGAGGAGACGGATCAGGCAAACAAAAAACCCATCGTGTCGAGTGTCGGTCTTCCTCTATCAGTGCCATCCTTTCCTCCTAGATGCTCTCCTCCTTTCGGGAGTACATACTCCCTCCATTTTAAATTGTAGATCGTTTTTAATTTTATAGGTGCATAATTTTTATTATACACTTAGATATAGTGTATGTCTAGATGCATAATAATCAAATAAAAACTAAAACGACCTACAATTTGGAATGGAGGGAGTACTTATTTTAGCGTGAACACTTCTCTAAACATAAGATCCAAATAAAACTAGCATAGTACAAATATGAATGCCTGACATTGCAGGTTGATTGTATTCAAATTGGAACTCTGCTCAAACCCTAAGACCGAAAATAAACTCTTATTGAATTATGTGCACAATAGTAAGACAACAAAGCACAAAATGCTTCAACTAAGAGCATATACATCCGTTGGTGCTAAAGAGAAGCAAGGAGAGAGAAATGAGTTGGCGCTGGTGCTAGGTGATATACACGCATGGGTGCTAAGCCTAGGTACCGCGTACCAGTGCTAAAATAAATTAGGAACAAAATTAAATATTTAAAATCACTTTAGCACCTACATTGGGGGAAGGGATAAAGTGCATGATGCTACTCCATTTGTTCTAAATTATGGATGTTTTAGTTTTGTACTAAGTCAAACCTGTGTAACTTTGGTCATATTAACATCTACAATACAAAATGAATACACTTTCAAGACATACTCCGTATTTCATGGTAGATTAAACGTTTACTTGCACCAAAATAAAGGAGGCAGGAGGATCGGCCTTACAGTAAACGTTTGGGCCCAAAAGGCCGTAGTTGAACTGCAAGGCTGAAAACATCTCGGGTCTCAGATAATGGGCCGAAAGGATTACACGGCGTTTTAGAAATGCATCCATTTTTAATGTACAACATGAATCGTTTGAAATGAACTGTTGTATCTGCAATTGCGGAATTGCATCAGAAGTACTGATTTATCTATGCCATTTCTAATCTGATATCACAATGTTCACAATATTAGACAATGCAACTACGCTGCTAGTTTTGGAAGTACATCACATTTACTGACAAGGAAAATCTCTTTAGAAAGAACAATTGTATCTAGAGCTCCAAAAGTGCAGCAGATGTACCATACCATTCTAATTTGATATTCCTCTCTGAATATATGACGTCTATGGCAAGCTAATTAAATGCCATATGTTTTGAAACAGATAGAGAGTATCACAATTAAACAGTGAAATTATGCTGCTAGTTTTGGAATTGCATTCATATTTACTATACAAGGGTAAATCTTTTAGAAGGGAATAGTTGTCTCTACAATTGGAAATTCGCAGCCAATGTACATATTTTTAATCTATACCATTACAATTTGATTTTTCACATTTAATCATTCTCTTTTTATATCAGTAGTGATAAATTTCTAGGATTTTTTTTGCAGTGAAAATTTATGCTTCCTCAAAGTAATTAACACAATTATAATCTGAGGCAAAAAATGAAGTTCTGCACGAAATGAACATGCATGAATGAAATTCGTATGCATTCCGAAAAATCTTGTATTTGCATGTCTTCAATAAGAGAGAAAAATTACAGCTGCCTAACACACAAAGAAAGAGATATTAATAAACCCCTAGCCAAAAGATCAACATTTACCATCGCCTGAATAGTTGAACAAAAGTGATGCATGGCATTAGAAGTAACCTTGAAATTATTCTGCTCTGCAGCAAACACACATCCTTAGATTAAATCCTACTGTTTCCTGGAATTATTTATCTCACCTACCGACTCGATTACGCTGAAATGTAAAAGAAGACAAGTAAAACTGAATCCTACAGTTCTTCTAGATCGATGGCACGAGCTGCTTCTCTGCATCGATGTCTCTCACTGCATGTAATTAACTTGTAGCAATATCTACGAGGCGAGGAAGCCAAAACCATGGAGAGGAGGAGGCCTCGTCCGATCGATGGAGATCAGACGGTGTAGTTATGTTGGATGGTGTCGATGTCGAGCCCCTTGAGCTTCACCACCGACTCCACGTGGCCTTTCAGCGTGTGGAGCTCCCTTAGCCTGGCGATCTCGGCGCGCCGCTTGGCCTGCTCGGCAATCTCCGAGAGCTCGATGAAGTCGTTGTTGTTCTCGGTGTTGAAGAGGCCCGACGACTCTGGCTGCTGCAGGCCGTGCAGCGACCGCTGCGCGATGGCCCACTGCGCCTCCCGCTTGCTCTTGCCGTAGTCGAGCTCGTTGGCGAAGGCCGTCTTGTTGTCGAACACGTTGTTCCACTGCTTGCCGCTGAGGAAGTAGCGGATGGCGAACTTGAAGATGTCCAGCGGGAAGAAGGTGACGATGGTGAAGAGCCAGATCACGGCGCCCCAGCCCCAGCCGATGCCCTTGATCCGCGCGAACGGCCAGTGCGCGTACACCGCGATCAGCGTCGCCACCAGCTGCGCGGCCAGGAAGGCGACCACCAGGAGCAGGCCCGGCCGCTCCACGAAGAACCAGCTCCTCGCGCGGGTCACGAAGATGAGCGCCTGGCTGATGATGCTCACCTGGAGGTACACCGCCGCCATTAGCTCCTCCGTGCTGTCCCCGATGTGCCGCACCCCGAACGTATTCTGCATTGCGTGCAAAAAGACAGAGTGAGCAACAGAAGAGATGCATGGTCTTGCATTTTGAGAGGAGATCAAGGAGGGTTATGTGTAACCGTGAAGAAGGAGGTGTCGCGGACGGCCCAGAAGAAGAGGACGGTAGCGAGAGCCTGGTAGGTGCCGAGGACGACGCCGGTGGCGAAGATCTCCTGGAGGCGCCAGGCGTCGGGCACTGGGGACGGCTTCACGCGGTCCTTGGAGATGGTCATGATGGTGCCGTCATTGAGCACGGCGATGATGAGCACCATGAAGGGCGCGAAATCGAACCGCCAGATGAGCGCCAGGAGGAGGAAGCCGAGCACCACCCGGATGGTGATGGACACCGCGTAGATGGTGTAGTTCTTCATCCTCTGGAAGATGGCGCGGCTCGTCAGCACGGCGCTGATGATGACGCTAAGCCCTGGCTCCGTGAGCACGATGTCCGACGCGCCGCGCGCCGCATCCGTCGCGTCCGCCACCGCGATCCCGATGTCCGCCTTCTTCAGAGCCGGCGCGTCGTTCACGCCGTCGCCGGTCATCCCGCAGATGTGCTTCCGCTCCTGCAGCCGCCGCACGATCTCGTACTTGTGCTCCGGGAAGACGCCGGCGAACCCGTCCGCCTTCTCGATCAGCTCGTCCACGGGGAGCCCGCCCGTGTCGCCGTCCTTGAGGAGGGAGCTGGACGGGTACATGTTGGTGCCCATGCCGAGCCGCCGCCCCGTCTCCTTGCCGATGGCCAGCTGGTCGCCGGTGATCATCTTCACGTTCACGCCGAGGTTGAGCGCGCGGCGGATGGTCTCGGCGCTGTCGTGCCTCGGCGGGTCGAACAGCGGGAGCACGGCCAGGAACTGCCACGGGCTGCCCGGCGCGTCCTTGTTGCCCTCGGGGACCCTCTGCCGCGCCACCGCCAGCGAACGCAGCCCACGGTCCGCGAACTTGGCGATGATGGCGTGAACCCGCCGGCTCACGTCGTCCCGGAGCCGGCACAGGTCGATGATCTGCTCCGGCGCGCCTTTGCTGATGCGGTGCCATGTCCCGTCGGAGTCGATGTAGGTGATGGCGGTGCGCTTGTCGACGGGGTTGAACGGCATGAAGTGTACCTCCTGGATGCCGGCACGGGCCTGTGGAAAACGTCCATGACTCGTGAGATCTGTGAATCGCCGCGGCCTGAAGCAAAATTCAGTGGTTTATGCGTGCACGCTGTCGGCCGATGAGATGAACATCGCTTACCTCCCTAGGGTCGGCGAGCATTCCGACGATGGACGCGTCGATGGCGTCCTGGTTCTCAGTTCTTGATGCTCGAGCTGCGTAAAGGACTACGGCGTCCTTGTCCAGATCCTTTACAAACGGCTGAAACCAAAGAAACATTTGATCAATGTCAAACACAACGCAGAAAAAAGAAAAAAACAAATGTGCACCTCGATCATGTTCTTGTCGACGGTGAGCTTGTTGAGGGTGAGCGTGCCTGTCTTGTCACTGCAGAGCACGTCCATGCCGGCCATCTCCTCTATGGCCGTCATGCGCTTGGTGATGGCGCCCTGCTCCGAGAGCCGGTGCGACCCGATGGCCATGGTCACCGACAGTACGGTCGGCATGGCGATGGGGATCCCGCCGATGAGCAGCACGAGCAGGTTGTCGATGCCGTCGCGGTACTGCCGGTGCTGGATCGGGTACATGACGATGATCTCGATGAGCATCCCGACGGCGATGGAGCAGATGCAGAAGTTCCCGATCGCCGTCAGCACCTGAACGCCAAAACACCATGAACGCGTGAGCCCTCAGCGTCACGTGTCGTGAACAGTAGCATCAGTGGAGGGGATGTCGTGTGATGACCTTCTGGAAGTGGCCGACGTTGTTGGTGCTGTCGACGAGGTGGGCGGCCTTGCCGAAGAAGGTGTGGACGCCGGTGGCGATGACGATGGCCTCGATCTCGCCCTGCTTGCAGGTGGAGCCGGAGTAGATGCTGTCGCCGGGCATCTTGTTGACGGGGAGCGACTCGCCGGTGAGCGCCGACTGGTCGATCTTGAGGGGGTCGCCGTCCATCAGCCTCGCGTCCGCCGGGATGATGTCGCCGAGCTTGATGCTGATGATGTCGCCGGGCACCAGGATCGCCGCGTCCTGCTCCGACCACTTGCCGTCCCTCAGCACCTGATCCACGATTTACGTCATCATGCACGAATAAGAAAAATGAAATATTAAAAAAAAATCACTGGTGGATCACAGGGCCGTGAGCGTGCCTTGGTCTGCGGGGCGAGGCTGGCCATGAGGGCGGCGGCGGCGTTGCCGGCGTTGTTCTCCTCGATGAAGCTGATCGTGGAGTTGATGAAGAGCAGCGTGACGATCCCGACGAAGTCCTGCCAGTCCGGCGGTCTCCCCTGCACGGACACAGACACGCTCGCACCCGTCATTCACTGCACGTAACGTCTCGAAGCGTTGCGACGAAACAGGCGAATGCGGCGGCGCGCGGCGTACCCCTCCGTTGGCGAGGACGATGGCCATGATGGCGGCGGCCTCCATGACCCAGGAGAGCGGGTTCCACATGAATCCCAGGAACTTGAGCAGCTTGCTCTCCTGCAGAATTCACATGCCACATCATTCGTGAGATCTAGGATTGAAGGATCGTCACGGATCAATTGCAAATCGACGAGTTCTTGATCGGACAGGGTGGGACAGGACATGACCTTCTTTTCCTCGAGCTTGTTGGGGCCGAAGATCTGGAGCCGGCTGGCGCCATCGTTGGAGGTGAGCCCGTGCGGCGACGACTTGAGGACGGCGAACACCTCCTGGATCGGGATGCTCTCCTGCAAACCGGCCGGCGCCACACAAACACATACAAACCACGGCAGGATTAGCCACGGATGGATGGCGATCGATCACTCACGATTCACGAACACAACAAGAACACACGATCCGCAGAACATCTCTTGCAATCAAAATGGCAGGGAGGAGGAGAAGGAACTGACGAGGTCGACGTTCTCGTTCTTGAGGTCCTCGAGCGACGCCATGGCCGCGGCGCGTGGATCTGACACTAGCGAGCGAGAGCTAGGTCTTGCAACAACGCAGCCTCGAGCTGATGAGGCTCTTGAGACTCGTTCCAACAAGGTCCGGGTGAAAGAGTGGTTGTGGGGTGAGAAGGCGGCAAGAAATAAGGGGGGGTCGCAACAGCCCGTTCCAAGAAGGCCCCCCCGGTATTACGGGAGGGGATCCTGGGCACCGCTATGGTTTACATGCCGGTCGAATCGCAACGGCTTCGTTTCTGTGTGAGTGCATCTCCTAACCTTCATGGGAGGAGGAATAATCGATTAGTTTCTATATGAAGGTCTTATGAAGGATTTCACTACCAGGGCAAGGGTAGTCTTTCCAAGCAATACAACTAAGGAAATAAAATTAGATTTACTCAATAACCTACATTACTCGCACATTGGATGGTGCCACATCCTCAAAAGATCAAGGAAGAGGCGGTACTATGGACTTCAGTCTTTAGCGGAGCCAAGACACTTGGCACGTCCCTGCTAGAGATATTGGGCTTTCCATGTGACTAATTCGACCATTCACCTTTTTGTTTTATTTTGCCTCTACTAGTTTTTATCCTTACTCCTCTTTTTAATATAGTTGGCAGCACTCCTACCAGTTTATTTAATAAAAAAAGAAATCAAGGAGGAATTAAATTGGCCAAATCTAGAGTCGAGAAAGAAGGCAAGAGACTATTCTAGGGTAATATCTTTCTGTATTTCATATGGTGTTAAGCAAGGAATTGAGGGTAGTTAATGTGGATCATTACTAGGATTAGTTTCTAATAGAATATTAATTGTTACAAACAATGTTACATGGACAGCATTATTTTCCTCAATTAACTATTTGTTTGTGTGATCAGCTTTTGGTTAGCCATATCAAGGAAAAATGATGCGCACATTGAGACTAAAGTTACACAAACAAAATATTACAACCTACAATGGTGATGTACAAGCACACACTTGACACTTTACCACTAAGCCATATTCATGTGGGTAGACAATGAGATTCGTGGACTAGTTAGTCATATGCCCACAATAATCCACTCCACTGAGTGAAATGCCTCCACTTGGTACCTTCACGCTTCCAGAACAGATAATGAATTTTACATGTCTATACCAGAGGTGTTTTCCCTGGCATGACTTTATTACTACACAAATGGTATAAGTAAATACTCGGCGTAGAATAGCTGCAAACATATAGAAAAAGCAAAGCATTAGATACAAAAATTTCAACATAGTGTGACTTGTCTAAAATTTTTCTTTAAAGATTGATAGAACATATTGTAAAATACAACTTATTACGCACCTTCCAGATGAACATGTAAAATTCTGTGACGCAAGTCTTATTTGCGACGTCCAATTGTTGTGCTCTCTGCCAAAGCACAAATGCAAGCAAGCCATGGCCAAACACCTGAACAATTTTGTAGACTGATGAAGTGAAATAAAAAGAAAAGTCATATACTTTTTTTTAAAAAAAGCATAAGATATCACTCACAATGGCAATCTTTTGATACAAGTTTGTAGTTGATGCTCCTACCAAAATTGCAGCCGTATATGCTGTCATGAGCATACTGATGCAGAGCCTATACACCTGAAGCATGATAAACAAAAATTAATTTTGCACAGTTTGCAGACCTTAGGTTTTTGAAGTTGAATAAACATATTCTTACTCTGTGCTGGCCTAACTGTACACTCAAGGATTTAATGCCAAAATCTCCGTCTCCATCGACATCAGGGATATCCTAAAAGTTCATGTGCGGAATTGATTATTAAATTTTGGTATCATATAACCATACGTATTCTTAAATCCTGGATATTATAGGATACAATGGATAATTACCTTGAATAGAGCTATTACTGCAGAGAAGCAACACATAAATAATGTTGCAAATACCACCGACCTTGTTGGCGTGAAGGGCCTCTTCAGAACATGTTGCTGCCAAAGCCACCATAAGGCACAAAACAAATGAACAAGGAAGCATTTGCACTTCAGTGGGCACATATGTCAATAGTGCTAGTACCTGCATGTGTGTAAAGAAAGCTAATTGAACTAATATAGCCCTCACAACGAGTATGCAGGATGCAGCGAGAAAGGGATGTCGCTTCCACCGGAGCAATGGAACCTGAAAAGTAGCAAAACGAATTCAAATTGAAAGAAGTGAAACGTATATACATTATGAAACTACACTTTACAAAATGAGGTAGAATTACATACATCAATAGAGTAGGCACTTCCAAGAAGGAAGCTTACAAGCAAGGCACACATCAATGGAGCAGATTTGGATCTTATTCCAATGCTAATGCTCTGAAAAATGGAAAAATATGTATATGGACATATTTTAGGCAGATTATAATGGATGGTTATTCAGTTTCTGTGTTGAGCCAGTAGCATACCATGACCAAGAATGCCACAACTAACAACACTCCAGTTGCCACTGAAAATTCTCCGGAAGCCAATGGGAGAGTTGGCTTATTGACCTTCAAAGGAGGCATAAGTTTTTTCTGGATAATACAAGCAGTAATGTTGGACAATATGATGTAGATTCAAGAAAAATACCTTGTCAATTTCAATGTCAAACAGCTGATTCAGCCCTACTACATAAATGTTCATGCATAAAGCGGAGGCTAAAGCCTGTATAGAAGTCAGAAGTGTCAAGTGAAAATGGTATGTGTTACTCAAAAAGATAAGGTATATGTGTTCTGAGTATAGCATTCATAAGAGTATTATACCTCAAGAAATCCCCATAGAACTGTCACACTTAAATCATCCAGGCTCTTCATTGGTAGGAGGGACACAGAAGTAATGCCTAGTATCTGGTACATTGTCAAAATATAAAGGGAAGAGCGTAAGTATGAGGTTTATGCATATATAGAGAAATAGAATTACTGCATCCAATTCAAATAAGAGATGCTAGAGCTCACAGTGCCAATGATTGTGTGGGGCCGACAAAACCAATAGAAAGATCTCAATTTCTTCGTTAATTCTATGCCAATTTCCTCAAACTGATTGATATTGAAATCATGTTGAGGATGAGTAGCTGCACTGCATCTGAATTGGATCAAGGAGTGTCTGCATTGTCTCCCTGTAGTTCTCATATGACTACTGCCATGTAGAGTGGCATTTAGTATTTATAAATGGACATGAATGCAGCAACACTGCTTTTTGGAATCAAAATAATGACATCAGCAAGATGCTAACAGACCACATATGAAGGCATATCACTGGACGTTGCCTGTTGCCTGCTGAAGCTTCCGGGCATAATGGACCTGCAATTCGTAAAATGAAAGACAAATGTTTACCATGTTATCCTTGCTAACAATTTGTGAGAAAAAATATTCAGTAATAGTGGTTTGCGCAAGGGACCAATTTATTGTCAAGTTTTGTTAAAAAACATGTATTGTTGATTCGGGAGGCCAGCAGATAGATAAATAGATAGTTGAATCAGAATATGGACCTCTGGAAAAAAAGAAAGAATAGTGGACCATTACATGTCCATCTACATCTCGTATCAAGCCTTATTTTTCTTTTAGTACTCTTTGATATATAACTAATTTAGTATGGTGTTATCTTACCATCTTTCAACTACGGAATTCAATTGATTCACTCAAAGCGCATATCAAGTTTATGAATTACGAGTATCACTAAAATTTAAGATCTCATTTATTGGGTCCTGAATCGGATTTAGCGGTGGGGCGGGCGGAGCTCAAACCCCCCTACCACTTCTCGGACAGTGGAGCCCAGCCCCTCCATGATTTTTATAAAAGAAGAAGAGAAGGGAAGAAGGAAAAAGGAGGATGAGGAAGACGAAGCCCCTCCTAGGTTTATGGGTTGCATCCTCCACTGGGTCCTTTCTCCAGTAAAATTTATCAACAGGACCAGAAAAAGAAAATTGACTCCAACCTTTTTCTGAAACCAACCAGGCAGAAAAAAATTGACTCCAACTGAATAGAAACAGGAACGGAAAGGGACCATACACGGGTCCTTTGATAACTACTACCACACTCAGATACCTGAAGAAATCAAATCAAATGGCCACAAGGAAAGGGAACTAATAAAGCCCTGGTTTTCTCTTTTACGCGGTCTGTTAATCATAAGAGGTATAGTTCTGTCATGTGACTTCGTTCTTTGTCAATCAATCTCCCAAAGAACGCAACGTACTGTACCTGTCCATGAGAATTTCCTCGCTCCCAGCCGAGCCCTCTTGGTCGGTCCGTCCCTATGATCTGCATCACAGCACAAAATTACCCATCACCACGCATCCATCAATCTCAAATTCTCAATCCCCACCACGTCGTGCTGAGATTTATATCAAATCAATCGGAAACCAAGAGGACACATCTCGAAGTGAAAGAAAGAAAGAAAGGAAGGAAGGAAGAAAGAAAGAAAAGAAGATAAAAGAGTCGTCGTCGAAGCGACAGTTGCCTGTGGACAGCCGCAACGCGTGCCGATGCGCCGCCGGCGCCCGCAAGGTCGCCGCCTGCATCGTCGCCGAACGCCGTTCTTCGGGATCGGAGAAGCGGCGCAGGGAGAGGGAAGGAGATCGAAGGACTCGCCCGCCCGCCCGCCTTTCTTCAACCTATACGGCGGCGAGGTGCGGGCGCGCGGCCAAAATGAATCCGCGGCGAGCAACTGGACGCGTTGGGTTGGCGGACAGGCAGGCAGGCTATTGAAGGCGGCGGCTGTGGGAGTGAGACTGGGAGTGGGGGATGAGGATGACGGACGATGGAGCCAGCCAGCCAAGAGCCGCCGGTGACGGCGCGTCGCGAGTCTGCGCGCACGCTCGCCTCGTGTTCGCAACGCATGCAGTGCAACCAGGGCGTGGCAGGTGTGGCCACTGGGCAGCACAGGTTTACTGAGGCGGTTAATGCCAAAAAAAAAACCTAAGTCGTCAGAGTTTGGCAGTACAAAACCTCCCAGGTACAGTGATGTGAATGGAACAGATGTCCCTAGGTTACTTTCATTGCATTGTATCAAGTCAATCTTTGTAATCTTCATATAAGTACAATATATGATACAATCCACGTATTGCATAGTCTCATCGTCGTATATTAGGAAACACAAGTTATCTCTTATTTATTGTGTGCGGAAATTAAATACTCCAATATTAAAAAAAAATTAGTACTACTAGATGCAGCCCATGCATGAAGGGAAGAAGATGTGGTTCTACCTCCATCACACTCAATGTGGCCACCCGCTATACAAGGCACCCAGTCTCTTTCTCGGAATCCTCCACTTTGTCTCCTGCCTTCTTGGCCATTTCTTCATCATCGACTTTGATCCTAACGGAGGGAAATAAATCATGTGTGCATGGGCTAAAGTTGCTGCGATTTGTGTTGATTTAGACAACGACGAGATCGATCCCTAAGATTCAAATTACAAGGAGGTCGATCCTAAAGGCAAGGCAGTGCGAACCACCTAGCAGTCATCAATTCAGGCAGCTAAGATGGGGTATTGACTTAGAATGATTAGAGCTTGATTCCATAGATGGATCTATGATTTTGTATGTTGCATAACTTAAATCCCAACGATTTTTTTATGCGTGTAGAAGAAGTGGGGTCGTGAAACCACAACAGGTAAATTTTGGGGGAGTTTGGCTTTTAATACTGTAACAACTAATAATCTAAGATGTGGCCATAAGTGTTTCATGGTGTTTTCATAAAGGATTTGAGATGTTGCAATTTGACAATTTGGAACGTTGCAACAAGTGGTTAAGAATGTTGAAAGAGAAAATTTTAGATGTTGCTACAATTTAAAATGCAAAAAAAATCATACAAGATGACGTCCAATTGGTCATCTTGTAGCAACATCTAAAATTTGACGAGTTTGCATTTGGCAATTTGCCATTTTGTATGATTTTAAAAAAATGATTTTTCATCTTAACTTTTGCGATAAGATACATATACAGAACCGTGAACACATTAAGTGTCATGTGGTCGAGAGATACGCCTTAAGAGAGAGAATTAATTCTGTCCAAAAGGAAAATGGTGCAAATTAATAAAACATACTCCCTCCATCCCAAATTATAAGTCATTCCAAGAATCTTGGAGAGTCAAAGTATCTCAAGTTTGATCAAATTTATATGCTAATATAATAACATTTATGATGTTAACTAAGTATCATTAGATTTTTCATCAATTATATTTTCATAGTATACCTATTTGATGTCATAAATCTTTATAATTTTCTCTATAATTTTGGTCAAACTTGAAATGCTTTGACTCTCCAAGATTCTTGGAACGACTTATAATTTGAAATGGAGGGAGTACCTTTTTTTTTCATAATAGAGGGTCTACTAACTTAAGGTTTGTTAAATATAATTTCTTTTCAACATAAAATGGGGAAGAATATTTAAATTCATTGCACATATTTAATCCTTGTGATGCATATCTAGATTACTTTTGAGCATCGATCAAGGCAGTCTTATGGAAGTTACCTATGGTATATGATATTAGCACAATTCTGAGGCGGTTTATGTGTGAAGTTCCACCTTAAACTAAATGTATTTTGATGGCTGTTTATCACATATATGGAACAACTTAGCTGGAATTTGAGGAAAGTTTTCTCAAACAACCTGTTCTCATTTGCAAGGAAACATAACGATCATGATAAGAGGCGACTTTAATATATACTATAATGAGGAATCTGGCTGAAAAGAGGAATGATAAATACAATGATTGATGCTTCTGCCGAAAAGAGGAACCACAAATACGATGATTGGTGTTCTTTTCTGTACGCGACTATCAACAGCTTGGATTTAAAAGAGGTCAAAATTTCTAGATGAAAAAAAAACTTAGCACACGTTTTCCACGTGTTGCAATGCTCGTAACATGTGGTGCAAGAAGGTATTCTCTCCGTTTTACTATAATCACATGCCATATGTACAAACTAGAAGCCAAGAAAGTATATATTAGCTTTTAGAAAAAAATCGATGAAAAATGGCTATACATACTCCTATTAAACGTCAGAACACTATATTTTCCTTCTAAAAGAGCATTTGGTTAGGGGTAGGAAGTGAAAATATTACAATAAACTTTTGAGATCGTCAATGCACAAATATTATGGAAAGTTTTATCATAAGATCAATGAAAAACATAATGAAAGAGTAGGAATGTTTCTCTCTCTCTCTCTCTCATGAAGCGTACAGTTTCATTTATTTTTTCATTTAAGTATTTGTGAGCATAACTGTGGGATTAATTTTTGTGCACTAATTTTGCGAATGGAAATGGATGGAGATTGAGGCGACGAGAGGACCAAAACGTGATTGGTCACCACGAGCACGTGGTCAGGGAAAACGTGGACCCACGCTACTCCCCTTCATTTCTTTTTTCCCCTAATTAAGGTTGTACACATTTCAAATGAATAACAATTAGTCTAAGAATCGGTAGACTATAGCATGAAAATTTAGTACAATTGTACTTGAATTCAAAAGTATTTTCATACGATATCGATTTTATGGTCATAAGCAACGCAATAAGAGATATTAACCGTGAAAGCATACCTTAATTAGCTGGCAGGTTTGTTGTCGTGGAACATGTTTTTTGGGTGCTTGCATTTTACTATTTTAAACAATGGGCGTTGTTTTCTGGAAAAAATATGGACGCGATCTGATCCAGCCATTTCAGGCCTAAATACTATTGGGCCAACTAAAGCCCCACTATCCGTCTTACTGCTTTCCGCCTAAATATGAATGGCCCAATTGCAGCCTCTTCGTCGTCGTAACGGCCGGCCCACTCGCCGCCTAGATCGCCTCACGCTCCCTGTGGGCCGGCCGTTTCGGCAAACGACGGCCCGCGCGACGCAAAAGCCTGCGCCCGCCCAACGGCTCAGCACTATCTACCCTCGCCATCCGTCCGCAGCCTATCCGAAATCCGCAAACCGAAGCGGCAGCGAGAGAAGCCATGGCGCTGTCCCTCTCCCTCGCGCGCGCCGCGCCCCTCGCCGTCTCCGCCGGCGCGGGGGCCAGGAGGCTCCCCGCCGCCAGCCTCGCCTTCCCGCCCAAGTCCTTCTTCGGCGCGCCGCTGGCCGCCACCGCCGCCTCCGTCGCGTCGCCGCTCCCGCGCAAGCCGGCCACCACCTCCACCTCGCTCGTGGTCGTCGCGGCGGGGAAGAAGGGGTACAAGATGAAGACCCACAAGGTGTCCTCCTTGCTTACCCTTTCTAGCTCCTTCTCGGTTCCTGTGGGACGAGACTTGGGTCCTCTGGGAATTTTCGCTGAATGGGTTTCGTACTCTCTCTCTCTCTCTCTCTCTGTGTCGCGAAGGCGTCGGCGAAGCGGTTCCGGGTGACGGGGAGGGGCAAGATCGTGCGGCGGTGCGCAGGGAAGCAGCATCTTCTCAGCAAGAAGAACACCAAGCGCAAGAAGAGACTCTCCAAGATGGTATGCTTCTGTTCTCTGTTCCTCCGTAGTGCAGATCAAATTTTGTTCAGGTGCTCAAGTCATATAGGCGATTTAGCTGCGAATACGAATTACGGCTGGTCCGTATCCTTGATTTGGATGCTAATTTGGTCCGTCGATGTCAATAGCACAATCTGCCCTCGTACTGTAATTGCTTGACCGCTTTATATCGTGGTCATTGGCTCTCATAATTTGGAGTGCTTCATTTGCTAACATGGAGTTAGCTCATGCCCGGTCTCCTCTGGAGGCTGAGTCTGTTCTTGGATCCTCAAATGTAGTCTTGGTATGAGGGCAAATTTGATGGCTTATGGAGCTTTCGGCAACGATTGATTTTGTCAAAGTTAATGAACTATCATCATTGGTCCTTGACTCCTTGTATAACATTGGTTGTTTATTACTGGATTATAAAATGAAATTAAAGTCCGATACATCAAGAAATTACCTCTCCTGGACTTTGTAATATTGGAAAGACAGGAGGAGGTTGAAGAGGTTATGGGTAATCGGGTATAAGCAGACCTATCAAAACTTCTAATGTTACTCCAATATAATCGCTCGGGGTGTACTTGCTGCCCTGAACCGGGCATCAGGTTCTTCCATTTTATGTGTTCTTATAGTAATTTGCAAATGCAGCAAGGTTTTAAGAGGGTCTTAGGACTTGGGCTGCTGTAGAATGTGGTGGCATTCCTAAGAATCCATGATTTTTCACTAGTCTGCACTTTAGTCAGTGTGTGCTTGCATTCTTAGGTGAAATGTGACACGTTAGGGAGGTGCAGTTTTTTTTTTTTAAGCTGAAGTCCAGTTTTCCCAATCCTTCACCCTGATCCTAACAGTCTACTCTGCTGCTCTACACATACTTGGGAGTCGATGTTTGGCAATTTAGCACCATGATGCTACCCAAAGTCCCCCCTTTTCTAGGCTATATAGAATATCATTAACTTCTCGCCTTACAGTTGCAGGTCATATTAGTGTATTCTTGAAACTGTGGCAATTTCACCAGGCGTCTGAACTTGCCATTTTTTCTGCAACATCATTCTGCATGTCATCTAAGAGAAACACTGCTATATTTCTTGCAGGTCCAAGTTAACAAGAGTGACTACGACAACGTGACAGGGGCACTGCCCTACCTCAAAGTGAATAGGAAAGCAGACTGAGTTCTACTTGGTCTTCAAAAACCATTCTGTTTCATTCCACCAACTTGTAATTTGTGTATCTTCTCCTCTATTTCCCTTCTGAATATCAAGGCCTTAATTCATTTTAAGAGAGCATAAACAACTGTTCGTATCAGCAGTTTAGCAATGTTTCAAGGTTCACTGCTTGCTGTAGTTGTTATTTGGTTGCAGTTTTTTGCAAAAGGGACTGAGACTGGAGCCATAGCGGGTGGTTTCTTTTGAGAATATCAAATGTTAAAGATGGGCCTTCCTTTAGCTCTCTTCTGTCTTTCATAACGACCATAGAAATGGTTCAAGGTGCACTGCTTGCTATAGTTGTTATTTGGTTGCAGTTTTTTTTTTCTTTTTTGCGCAAAGAGGACTTGGAAGCTAAATGAGGATATGTTTCTCTGGCTAATTTGAATAGGCAGCAGTTCTACCATTCATGTTTGAAAAGAAAAAAAAAGAATGCTGAATCTGGCCGATCCCTTGTGGATCAAGAGCAAGTTCTCTTTTTTGGATTGTCTTTTAAGTCAAATATTCCAAACTTTTGGTTACAGATTAGTTTTCATGTGTTAAGTTTGGATACTTAAAAAATGATAGATCTCAATGTTTTGCAAAAGTTTGTTAGTTGTTGCTACAACTGCAATCTCTTTGTCGTCCTTTTCTGTTTAATATTTTTAACTTTCCGTGATTTTCAAAATGCAGCTTTGCCCATTTTTTCTCTATGTGTTCTCCCTATCCTTGTTTTGATATTAAGCTTTGATAATAGCATATATGAGGACTACTATTTGTACAATCCAGTATGTAACAATGTTGTCATCAATTGTTTTTGGGGGAAAAGAGAGATGGGAGGGGCCCTGTTCATTATAGAGTAATTAAGTTCCATGCCGAAGGAGGACACAACACCTTCTACTAATTCTACAGGAAGATTTTCTGCTCAATGAAAACAGGACTGAATAAAAAACGTCCACTGTCATGTATCTCAGATTATTGGGGAGGGAGGAGAGGGTGGCTGCTGGTGGCCATGGAGGGTCTGCACGGGGTGTTACTGTTCATGACGTGAACAGTAGCCTAGGAGGAGGCGTAGGAGGCTGGGAAGCTATTTTAGATTGCACTAGTAAAAGGTGGAGAGGGAGCAAACCCTTTTTCATTGAATCTATTGCCCCTCCCTTCGTACTTGTGGGGAGGAGCCGACTTAACGAGCAAACCTATATTTTCTAGACTCTTCCTAAATCTAATCTAGGCCTTGTTTAGTTGCCCAACTTTGGGGTAACAAAATTACTGTAGTAATACTGTAGCGTTTCGTTTGTATCTGTGAATTATTGTCTAAATATTGACTAATTAGGTTTAAAAGATTCGTCTCGCAAAGTACAACAAAACTGTGCAATTAGTTTTTAATTTCATCTACATTTAGTACTTCATGCATATACCGCAAGTTTGATGTGATGGGGAATCTTCTTTTTGCATAGTGATATAGGTCCAACAAAGCCCTAGACGCACTCGCGACGGCAGCTGTGCTCCGGTACTCGCGGTTACTGTAGCACATCCTTTTTGTCGGCTTGTTGGGCATGTTGGACCACGTTCTGACCCTGTTGGGCCGGCTCCGAGTCCCAGGCGCCCAGATACATGACATCTCCCCTGCTTTTCCACACAACGTGTCCTCGCGCTGTAGCTCGTCATTTGCTCCTTGTAGATCCAACGGTCTCCTCATCATCGTAGCTGGAGTCGGTGTTGTTGTAGCTGGAGATGATGTTGTCGTATAGATGTACGAAGGATCTCCTGGATGGGTGGTGGCCATGGTTGCCGCCCGAGGTAGCCCCATGGTGAGATGCTACGACACAGTTGGTGTGCTGGTTTTTGTCGCCTCCTTGTGAAAAAACAGCAGCACACGAGTAGCATGAAGATGATGACCATAGGGGAGTTAACTTGTGGAGGTTGTGGTTCCTCTCGGGCGTAGTGTGTCATTGATGCAGCTCTGGTGACGAAGATGGGTGGTGTCCTGATGTCTTTGCCTTCATGTTTGTTTGGTGTAGTAGGGGAAGAAGGTGCCGACGTAGAGGTGGTGGTACTACAGATCGTTTTAGATGCAATCACGACTATTGATGCCATGATAGTTCCCGTGACGGGAGTCATAGTAACAATCACTTGTACGTGATGCTCCGTGGAGTTATCAATGAAGGACGAAATCAAGGTAGTTGTAGATGTAGATAAGTAGATTCATTGTCATCCTAGTGTAGAGTGAGGGCTGGAGAAGTAGACGATCTGGTGGAGGCAAACCCCTCCATGTCGATGGTAGATTTATCTCTTGCATCTAGGTCTAATGCTGGTGTAGTGTTGGCAGGTGGCGCCTTGATACATGTCTCCAAGGTAGAAGTAGTCATCGACGTGGGGGTGTTTGGCACACAGGGGCTAAAATTTAGCCCCTGTCACATCAGATGTTTGGACACTAATTAAGAGTATTAAACATTGGTTAATTACAAAACTAATTGCACAACCTCTAGGCTAAATCGCGAGACGAATCTATTAAGCCTAATTAGTCCATGATTTGACAATGCGGTGCTACAGTAACCATTCGCTAATGATGGATTAATTAGGCTTAATAGATTCGTCTTGCGATTTAGCCTAGGGGTTCTGCTATTAATTTTATAATTAGCTCATATTTAGTCGTTCTAATTAACATCCGAACATCCGATGTGACAGGGCTAAAGTTTAGCCCCTGTCTCCCAAACACCCCTGTAGTGGTGCAGTAGGTTAAAGTAGAGGCAAGATCTGTCAGTATAGTTGCTGTTGGAAAAGGTGATGTAGATGACTGCGCTATAGGTGTTGGAGGTGGAATCATTGCTTCTGACGCAGCACATGTGCGTTGAGGAAGATGATGATGCAAGGCACGACATAGTGTAGTAGATGCAAACACGGTCGTGGTGTAGCTAGTCGGGATTGTTATTGATGAAGCAGATTGATATTCAGCAATGTCGCTGGCGTTTCCCATCTTGTAGGCGGTCAAACTGGGGATGTCCACGAGGCGAACAGTACCACAGGTACTTTCACATCATGAACAGTACCACAACCACTGTTTACGTGGTGAGCAGAGCCGTGTGATTCCGCCATGGTTGAAGGTGTTAGCTCCCCAATTCTACAAAAAGTTTCTATTGCTTCGTCGAGAATATCCAATTTTCGTAAGGATCTTTTCATGATCTCCTTCAGTTTTGTTGTCGTTAACTTCCATCACAGAAAGGTGGTTTTAGGAGGGAGAGAAAAAATTGGGTAGAAAATTTTCTACCTAGATCCAAAGATTGTTGGTTTTGAATACCAATATGTCATGTACTTGAATTATTGTAGAGGGAGGAGAGGGTGGCTGGAGGCCAAGGAGGGTTGGCTGGGGGTGTTACTGTTCATGATGGGGAGGTGCATGGCTGGGAAGCTGTTTCAGATTGCATTAGCAAAAGGTAGGAGAGGAACTAAGCTATTTTTCCTACGTGATTGAATCCATTACCCCTCCTCTCATATTTCTAGGGAGGAGCTAACTTAACTTACAAGCAAACGTAACTCGACTTGAATTACAAGCAATACTATTTCCTAGACTCTAAATCCTCACCTAGGCGGACTCTCAGCACTAGGCGTACTATAGCACTCGTGGTTACTGTAGCACAATCCCTTTTGTCGGCATGTTGAGCCTGTTGGACCACGTGCTGTTGGGCCGGCTCAAGCCCAGACGCCCTAGATACATGACATTCACTTTGGAGTATTAGCAAGTTCTGTATGTGCTATATATATTCTCACTCGAAATAAATTAATTTCATGATTGGTCTTGGAGTAAATTTTATCAAATACACAGCTGTCGTAATCCCTATATTTTATTTGATGGAAAGAATTAATAAACTTCTTCATCTCCATTGCCAATGTTCATAAAATCATGCATCAGTATCAAGTGTGCTTCTAAATAAGGTATCTCATTCCTTATTGAAAGAGGATCTAGGCTCCTAGTGAGTTTTGGTGAGTTGAATGACAACATGATTAAAGATCTAATGAACTTGTTAAGTATATGAGCAGGTATAATGCTATTGATAAATAATCTTTGTGAGAAAGATTGTATTAAATGGCTCATACAATGAAAATAACAAGTATTGTATATGGCATTGTTCATCTAAGCAAGCAATGGTGTAAAAGAGAGTTGAGGCTTGGGTAGCCTCATATTGCAAGATTGCTTGAGTTAAAGATGAATGTCATAATAAGGAATATTATGTGGATCCCATGATGGCTATGTGTGACATGTGACAAAGCAAATTGAAGTAAAGCTAGAGGCATGATGGCATTGAGATATTAGTTAGTCTCTAAATAAAATGAGAAGCTTGTTATAAACAAATGTGATATAGAAGTTAAAAGAAGATATAATCTCAAGTGGATTTCATTCGTGAGGTCAAAACATAGCTATACTCAAATACGACAGCGATTGGATGAAGAAATCAAGCAAGCGATTAGCAACGAAGTACTAGGCAAAGTTTGGTCAAGTAGTGACTTAGGCCATGAGCTTTGCTAGGGTGAAGCGGCTAGTGCTTGGAGGATTTTGAGGTATCAAGTCAAGCCTTACCGAGTATAGCAATGGGATGCAATTGAGTCATATGAAGAAGTGACTTGTGATCTAAAAATGGATTTCATTCATATGCGGTTGAATATTGATCCAAGTCACTAACTCAAGGTTGAAGTGCTCAAACCAAAGAGACAAAGATGGATGCAACTCTCAAGTAGATATGATTATCAAGTATGGCATAGTTCGTGGTAAAGAAACTCAAGAGGATGAATATGGTATTTATATTTTGATCTTGAGTATAGGTGTGTCGTACTATCAGGAGGGATACATCACATGGTCATTTGACAAAGTCTCAGTGCTCAAATATCCTATGTGAGGGATGAGAGACACAAAAAGCCACACGTACACACTAACGGGTCAGGAAGTAGCAAAACAAAAAGTTCCGGAGTTTTCGGAAGATTCCGGAGGTTCCAGATTTTCTGGAGAAAGTTCCGAAAAACTTCGGAACTTAACCCCTAACAGCTAGTTGGTTTGAAAAACCGGAGGTTCCAGTTTTGGAAAACTGAAAGTTCCGATTTTGGTCTGACAACTCTAGCGGCTATATGTTGGGGAGTGGAGTATTTATACCCCACGGCCCCCTAAGTGGCTGGGGGCTGTTTTTGCAGTTGCTGGCGTGCTTCTTGCCTGTTCTAAACTGAACTAAAGCCAAATAGCTCTCCCCAACTGAAGCGTCCCCACATAAGTAGAGACTAAATGTGATACAAATATCAGTCCCAGGAGGCTGATAACACATTTATTCGACAGATAATTCAGTTACCGTACAACTCCCGAGGGAGTGGGCGTGAAAGCCACGCAGCGATAAACAGTAAATAAATAACGGCAGCTAACCAAGCGACTACCAAAAGACAGCACTCGGGGCTACACGGCAGCAGCAGCATCTTGGGTAGGCCAACACCACAGGCAGCGTCGGGTGCGGACACAACCTCTACTCAAGGTCCTCGGCGACGAAGTCCGGGTCCTCCTCTGTAGCAACGAAGCAAGGGTGAGTACATACGTACTCAACAAGTCCAACCCCATCCACGGAGGGGGATACAAGCAAGTTTATGCACAGGTACATCAAGGATAGGCTAGAGTTTATTTGCGGTAAAGCTAAATTTTAACACATGCAGGGGATCGTTTTCGAAAGGGTTTTGTAAAGTTTTCCTTTAATACCCGAAACATTGAGTGGGGTTGATCCTACACAAAGGATCCAAGCTTTTATCGCTATCGGACTCCCCGTCCGCCATAGCGCACGGCACATCTGCCGGACTCTTCCAAAATCCAACACACACACACACATGACAACCTTGCCCAAGTACTAGTTATGTGACCAAGCTGTAACTCGTCCAATGCCGTGGACACGGCTACCCGGATAGGTTTTAACTCTGCAGAGGGTGTACACTTTTCCCACAAGTAGGGTACCGCATCACGATCACCTTAGTGACGGTACGGATCCTAACAAAGCCATTACCCACCTTAGCTAAGACTGGCTAGTCCTCGCGGAAACACCCAAGGGGTTCACGGCTCGTCCATGATACCGTAACCGGGACCTAAGTCACCAAGATCTTACTCCTTTTCCATGGGTTCCCGTTGCTCACCAGCACCCCTGAGGACTGACAATTCAGCTAGTGGGATTTATGCTAAGCCGTTGCCCATACAACGGTCGAGTGGTTGCACGATGGTGGAATTAGGCAAGATGACACATCAACTCGGTCCTTAATCATGACAAGATGGATATCTCCCGACATTGCTCAACCACCAAGGTACGAGCACAACAACAGGGCATCCCACACAAGGAACACCCATCCATCCCGTCTACACATCCTCTTTCCCCGAACCCAAAAGTCATTTCTTTTACTTGGACACACACACACATTTATTTTCCGAATACACCATTGTAATAATGATTGCAGTTGAGTAACAAATTCCTAAGCGTTCTAGCAGTGGTTATCATCTAAACAGAGCAAGTCATATTTAGAGATAAGCGTAGGATAACAAGGAATGTTTATAACAATCAAGGGGTGGCTATCCAACCATGTCTTGCGATGAAATAATATGCATTTTGTAAAACAGGTCAATAGGTTGTGTTTGAAAAGCTAGGTATTAAGTATGCATCAAAGGGTGAGATTGGACTTGCCGTCTTCAAAGCCTTCCGGTAGCTCCGGCTCGCGGTACTGGTCCTCGGGCTCGGGCTCGCGGTCAAACTCCTCTTCGGGCTCCTCCTCGGGCAATCTGCGATCTACGGTACGCACAAACAGACACACAAATAAATAAAAGAGGAAACGGTTTTTAACCGTGAGCTCCGAACAGGAAACGCGAACGGAAAATAGGTAGAAGGATTATTTTTGGGAAATTTGGATATAGATCGGCGAAAGTATTCCAGAGGATGACGTGGTAAAATTTGGGATTAATTGGAGGAAGTTTGGCGCATGAAATGACGGGTTAAACATGAATTAGGGGCTTAAACGGAGGTTTAGGACTGATTTGTAATAAACCAGGGACCTATCTGTAAATATTTATAGAGGTGGAGGGGCTTATCCGTGAGAGTCCCTTGGGAGTGGTGGAAGGACTCATTTGCGAATAGGGGGAAAGAGGGGGTCAGATCGGGATTCTTAGGAATTTTGCTCTTTCTTCTTCCAGGAACCAGAGGAAGAGAGAGAGAGAGTGGGTGGTGGCCGGCGGCGGCCGGCCGGTCGGCTTCGCCGGCGGCGGCCGAGGGCCGGGGTGGTGGAGGATGGGGTGGAGGGCTCCGTTTTGCCCCTCACCTTGGGGGGAAATGGGGAGGAGCGGCCGGATGGCGTCAGCCTTCGGGCGGGAGGAGGCGGCGGCTTGCGGCGGCGGCGGCGGCTCGCAGCGGCGGTAGCGGCTTGAGGCGGCGTCGGCGACCGGAGTAAGGGCGTGGCGGGTGGTGGTGTTGGTGAGTGGGGAGAGGAGCCGGCGAGGGCCGACCCTTTTATAGGCGGTGGGGAGAGCTCCGGTGGTGGGGGTCCGGGTGGCCGGCGTGCGGCGGAGTGTCCGGCGGGGCCGGAGCACGGGGTAGGGGCCGGGCAGGCCGAGCCGGTGGCATGGTAGCTGGGAGGTGGCGTTGCGGTGGTCGGCACGGCAAAGGGCGGGTCCCGCGGCGTGCGGGAGGTAGGGGTCCGGGAGTGGCGCGTCGGCCGGGGTGGCCGGCGGGCCAGACGGCTGGGGAGCCGGCGCCGGGCGGCGGCACGTGGCTCGGTGGCGGGCCCCAGGTGGCCGGGCGGCGTGGCGCCAGGGAGCGCGCGCGCCGGCGGGAGTAATGGCGCCGGGCCAGGCGGAGGAGTGGCGCCAGTGGATGTGGCGCCGGGTGCCAGGAGAAGAAAGGAGAGAGAGGAAGGAAGGAAGAAGAGAGAAGAAGGAGGAAGAAAGGAAGAAGGAAGAAAAGAAAGGAAAAGAAAAGGGGGAAAAGGAGAAAGAAAAAGAGAGGGACCGGCGGCGATTGCGGCACGCGGTCAGAGCACGCGCGCGGCGGTCTGACTACGGCACGCGGCGAGATTTACGGCACAGATAAAAAGATATGTGGGGGTCGGCATGGGTACCGGGACGGCGAAATCGCCGGGGAGATTTCCGACTTCCGGGAGCTCAGCGGTAAAAAGATTTTAAAGATAGTTTTTAACGGGTGGTTTTAGTTGGTGATTTCTGCGGGCGTTACACCAACCCCTCTTTGTGAGGTAGTGTGATCTTTGCTAGATCTCGTGAGTTGGGTTGTAGAGAGGAACCATTTGAGAGCACCAGAAGAGCACTCATACACTTTGGCACTGGTTTTCCTTGTCATGTTTCAAGTGACGCATTTGTTATTCTTGGAGGTGTGCCTCCTGACGGCTAGGCGTCGCCCAAGAGTTCCCAAGGTGTGGTGAGCCGTGGGATAGTTTGTGCAGGTCGAGCTTCGCTTCCAACGGAGATGTAGGATTTGCCTAGGGTGAATTTGAACTTCGGTGAAACAAATCATTGTGTCTCCTCAGTGGTTTGCTTACATTTGCATTGCACTTTCATTTCATTGTTGATCTCGTAATATTGGTTGATCTACTCGGGTGTTAGTGTTTGTGAAGTGCATGAGCTTTGTGATCCTACTAAGATACACCATCTGAGCATACTCTCTAAACTTGGTTTGATCTTAACCTCACTTGCAACGCATAAGGTTTGAGGGGTTCGCTCTGCCTGAGCCAAAATCGGAGGTTCTGGTTTTGAAACCGGAAATTCCGATTTTCAGGCAGACAATTTTACTCCGCTGCTTAAGGCGTGTGTTTCCTATCTTCGGAGATTCCAGAGATTTCTTCGGAGATTCCGTAATTTGCGGAATCTCCGGAAGTATTTCCGGAATAATCCGCAAGTCGTGGATAAACTTGTTTTAAGTGGTGATGATTTCAGGTTACGCCTATTCACTCCCCTCGAGGCAACATCATTATCCTTTCACTTATCTACTTCAAGAACATTTTGAACTATTGTTTCTAGTCTCTGAGGTGTATACTGCGAGGTTTTGACTTGCAGCTACTCAATTCAAATATCCTGTCATTTCAAAAGTGGTACTTTTGTGTTGCTATGGATGACCTACAAGCATATACTTACTATTATCCTAAACCCGAAACCCATAAACGTTACACCACTTCTGTGAAGTCGTTGCAACAACCATTTTTTTTCTCAAAAAGAGGGTCCGGACATGCTCCTTCATTCATACATGCATATAGAAGGTCAAGCGGATTAGACATTAGAGATGAGCTGGATGAATAAATTCAGAGCGTATAATTTGATTATTCTCCGTACACAAAAAAAATCAAACTACAAACCAAGACCCGAGAGAATGCTGCTAAACTCCAGTGAGGTACTACTGATTTCGAGCTACTAGAAGAAAATATTTTTCATCGAGATTCCCCATGCAACAACTTCCACTACTTATTTTGGAGAAAAATTTAGACACTATACACTATGGTATCCCTATATTACCTTGGAGCTCTAGCAATAAGTATTTTCCCTTAAAATAGTTGGAATTAACGCAATACTTTGTCTCCATGGACATAATTCAATGGATCATGTACACGAGCTGTATTACGTACCTAGCTGTGGTTTGAAACAGGGTCAGACTATCTCATTCCTTATCCATCTTGAAAACTTTTAATATAATCGGCTGTTTCTTATCTCAGCTACAACTTGGGTTGATCTTGGCACTACTAATTTGAATATCCCCAAAGTTTCAGATTTTATTTTTGAAATAATCAACATTTCAAAAATGTCATTAATTTATACGTTGATTGATATAGACGACATCACACATATTTCCACCGTTACCGATACAAGTAGGCTACACGCCAACAATTGCCACAACAATCATTACGTTTGCTACCTCCACACCCAGCTCATGCGATAACCGCTTTTTGCCAAAAGAGGGTAATGACTAGCTCATTCCGCCATAGGAGGAACATATTAGACATCAAAGATGATCTTGGGTGATGATACATTCATGTCTTTCATTCAGATTTTTCACGTGGCATGAAAGGCATGTGGTTTCCAAGATTACACCCAATAATCTTGGCATTTCTACAATAATAATAATTTTTTGTTATCTCTCTCTCTCTCTCTCTCTCTCTAAAACAACCCTTTGACATTTGGTTTAAAACCAGTGAAATCCATGGGCAATTCTTCTCTGGTTTCCATCCAGTAGTAACTGAACTATAGCCTTAAGCTTAGAAAAGACAAGCAAGGCCAGCACACTGGTGATAGAACCATATCTAACTGAAGGAAGGAATTAATGAGAGGCGAATCCAACTCCAGGTTGAACACCTTGCATCCTTGCAGACCCATGGTTTGGAATCCGCCCTTCTCCCCCAGCCCCCCTGCTATAAATCCCCCTCCACACTGCTGCATTGCTCTTCACCTCGAGTTCTTCTCTCACTCCCTTCTTCACACTCATATCCTCTTGTTGTGTTGCTCCAGCCTCCAGGAAATTCTTGGACGGAAGCCATTGCAGCAGGTAAAGAAAGGTCCAATCTTCTTGGGTTTGGGGGTGTTTTTCTTGGTGTTGTCAGATTTCTTGCAGGATTTTTGCTGTTCTAAGGTTGCTTTCTTGCTGTTGATCGTGTTTGTTTTGATGGAGGAAGAGATGGACATGAACAAGTTCCTAGCAGGGCTGCGCGTGCTCGCCGTAGACGATGACTGCACCGGCCTCTCGGTCCTAAAGAGACTGCTACAGCTTTGCAACTACAACAATGGTGAGCTTTCGTTCATGCCTTCTTGGCTCCGATTCCTTTATGACCGACTGATCAGAGGTCAAGGCCATATGATGATTTTTTTGGTGATTTCCTCTTTTTTTTGTTGGAATTATTGCGATGCAGTGACAACAGTGATGGAGGCGGAGACGGCACTGGACATGCTCAGGGAGAGGAAGGACAGGGATGACCAGTTTGACCTGGTTATCAGCGATGTTTTCATGCCCGGCATTGACGGTTTCAAGCTCCTCGAGCTCATTGGCCTGGAGATGGATATCCCAGTCATCAGTAAAACCCTTGCTCAGACTCATCACCTACCATTTTTGTGCTCGTGAATCTTACCATGTTTCTTAGAGTATAGCAATAATGAGAATTAGAAGTAGTGCCTGTTTCATATTATTATGACTTGAATAGATGCACTGAATAGGTTGTATGTACCTCAGGTTGCATGCGATATCCGATAGATTTATTGATTGTGAATGTTCAGGTTGCAGCTGTTTGCATTGGCTACTAGGATATCAATGAATGGTCGCATGCTAATCATAATACCTTATTTTTTGGGTGCATTTCTCTTCCGTTGCAATCAAACTATAATATACTATAGTTTAAGTTTTCTGCAATTTTGGTTGTTCCTAGTTTCTCGTAAGGGCATGGTGGTGCAGCCAAGATGATTATTACTTAATTTTATCATTTGTAATTCCATATGTTATGCCTGTTTGTAAGCTCCACAAAAAAATTGAACTTTTTGCATGTGTTTTCTACGTTTCTGCTTGTTCATAAGAGCTAGATGGTGTTGAACTGACCACTCATATTGTTACTTCTAATTTAGTTCATATACTTACGGGTATCTAGATTAGGGATACTTTAATCTATCGACAAGCCCGGATCGACAAGTCCGGAAAAGGGTGAGATTAGGAAGAAGATACCGATTGGGCCGAACGAAAAACCACTGACATCATTATTTAGCTAACCGGCGGTACCCCAGAAGGAGGCCCGGGAATCAAGATAAACAGTTTGCTAGCCTGGCCCAAGTTACCAAGCGAAGGTCGAGGCGCAATGATGGGCCAGGCCTACCACGTCCCTAGGGCGTGGCTAGGTCTGCCTGATATGACAATCGTAGCGGTGCTCGCGTGGGCTGAGACAAGAAAACACGGGCTGACCAGTCAGGCGTACCGTATTCTGTGCCTAGGAGAGCACGACAACCACTTCAAGACAAAGATCCCCAGTCGGGGACGGTGTCGCAACACTGTGCCCGGTCATGCCTGCCCAGTCTCCGTCCACAATCATGGCAACGCCAGGTGATGAGACTGATGGCAGGTGCCGCCCTCGGATAAGTGTAGGGGTCAGGTTCGGTGACCGAGGCGACCGGACGAACGGGCCCCGGACGAAGGTTTCGACGGAAGTCAAGCGAGGAGAAGCCCCGACTGAGGGACGGGGCCCATGGCCACTGGTCAGAGGGATACGCCTGACTGAATAAGAGGACGCGACCAACAGTGTAACACCTCCCATGAGCCGTGTATATAAGGGCATGGAGGGGAACGGGAGAGGGATTCGATCCCCAGTAGAACACACGCACCGTTTGTAACCCCTACTACAAACTTGAGCCCTGTGCTCCTCAAGCACATGAATAAAGAACTTGTACCACGAGCTGGACGTAGGGCGGATCGCCCAAACTAGTATAAATCTCCTGTGTCTTGCGAGCTAATCCATCCGAGAATTCACGCGGCAAATCTTCACCAGTTGACGTTACTAAACGTCGACATATACTATTACAGTTTGTTAGTAAGCCCTACATGCAATTGAATTTTCTTGTTTATAATTTTGTATGTTACCAATTGTCTACCAGCCATAAATGGTGTTGAATTGATCACTTAATGTTGTCATTTTTAGTTTCATACATTACAGTTTGTTTGGAGGTCCTACATGCTATATTTTTTTGTTGTCAAGGCATTAAGTTGATCCCTTTACTTTGTTATTTTTAGTTTCATACATTAGTTAAGGTTTGTATGTAAGCCCTACGTGCAATTGATTTTTTTGTCGCTTCTAGTACAATTTGTACATTATTGTTAGTTCATAATCACTAGCTGAAATCAAGCGAATAAGAATCCTACCATTTGATGTTTCATGCATCACAGTAGGTTAGTAAGCTCTTGGTGCACACAAGATAACTACAAACTTTTGTGGTTTTCTTTAAAAGAATATTGGTCATTAGAGCTATTGTTGATTTCATAATAAGGATGTGGTGAACAATGTACATTCTATAAATTCTCTTATTAAATTCTTTGAAACGCAAAAGTGGCCATGGCCAGGACTTGGTGTTCTGCAGCATGTGTGACACACTTTCTTCAAACATAATGTAAACAGCACATATAATGACTCAATAAAATGAAAAAGGAAAAATATCTCTAATGATTAACATAAAGGCACGTTAATTATTTGATGTCCAGTCTATCAAGCTTGTTGGCTTTTGCATTTCATAACTAATCTTGTGTTGACCATGTGTCATGCAGTGCTATCCGCAAACGATGAGATGGACATTATGATGAAGGGTATAAAGAACGGGGCTTGTGACTATTTGGTGAAGCCAACACGCATGGAACATATTAGAAACATATGGAAGCATGTGGTGAGGAAGGATAGAACCGATGTGAGGAACAGCGTCACTGATGGGAAGAAAAGTGCACACCACACGAAGCACTCGAAGAAGAACAAAAAGGATGGAGATGGTGCTGAAAAGGACAAGGAGGGGACATCAACCCAGAAGAGGCAAAGGATCAAGTGGTCTGGTCAGCTACACCGCAAGTTTGTGGAAGCCATCAATCAGATTGGCATGGACAGTAAGATTCTCTTTTTGTTGCAAATCTATCAACAAGAAGCATAATTCTTATGTTAAATTTGTTTCAAGTAACAATTATTTTGTTTCTGTTAATGCAGGGGCTGTTCCAAAGAACATACTTGAAGTGATGAATGTGGACGGCCTCAGTAGAGACAATGTTGCAAGTCATCTGCAGGTTTTGTTTCTACTATTATGCTTGAATACTATGTTTGAGTTCTTTCTGCTATAATATTGTTCAATATATTCAATCAAACTTGTTTCTTCTGGGTTATCATCTCAAACACAATACTTGTGTTTATGTCAACGGAATTTGTGTGTGCGACACTCGTCTGAACCTTGCGTGTGCCACACATAAAAGTTCTAATGGCTTGCACACAAATATTGAGTTTGGGATTAACACATACATTTGTAACATTACTACTACAAAACACTTTCAATTGTGTGTTGACGTCCTTATCAATCTTTTTTATTAACGAAATAAACTTGTCTATCTTTTGATTTCAGAAGTACCGTATCTACCTGAGGAAGCTGAGTGAGGGCACACTCAGCCATTCAAATCCTTTTGTTGATGAACCACAAGCATGGCTGAGTGACACAACTGCCAACATGAATGGACCAAACAGTTCCCAGGATCATCTAGAACTTGTGCAACCATCTCCATCCTCTATTGGCACGTCCAGCTCAAGCAATGGTTTTGCAAGGATAAGTTGCCCATCAGCATTCGGAACACACAATTTACAGCAGGATACCGAACCAGTTGGCAATGGTGTCAACCTGCCCACAAATGTTGTGCCAGTGTCAGTGCCAGTGCAGGATGTGAGCAGATCAATCTTTTCTGGCAGGTCCTATGGAACCGTGTCAATTGGTGGGCTGTCAAGTGCAAGCCAGTGCTTCCCTTCTGGTCCTTCTAGCAGCTCATCTGGAAATATATCAAATGGTGTGGTGTTCAACACAAGCAGACCTTTCTCTTCTGGTACTTCTGGCAATTCATTTGCAAACATCTCAAATGACAGTTCACCATCGACCACCAGCATGCACTTTCCTTCGACTCGTTCTTGCAGCTCGTATGCAAGCATATTGCGTCGCAAGATGTTGGATGCAAATAGAGGTATTCCTTTTGATGCCGACAGCTTCTTTGAAGAGATAGCAGGTGGTGATATGCCGGCTCTTCCCAGTTATTTAGCGTTGCAGTCTCCTGAGTTGGCAAACCAACATTCAATTCAGATTCAGCCATCTTCTACTGGCCTATTCAACCAAGTGGCTCCTTCGAGTCATCATTTACCATCGCATTCGTCGGAGTTGGTGAACCAGCCTTCAATCCAGATTCAGCCATCTCCAACTGGCCATTTCAACCAAGTTGCTAGGGAATCTCACCAATTTGCTGGACTTTGTAACCCTAGCAACTCTTGGAGTGTTGGTGTGCAATCGAGGTTCCCTGATGTTGGTCATAGTGCAGGAACATCTATTATTAGTTCATCACAGGGAAGCAGTGCCAGGATCAACCAGACATCAAGATTTGTAGCCTCCTCTGGCGATGTTCCAACTTTTGGAAGTGAATATCATAATCAAATGGCAGGACTATCAGGGAGAACCACACCAATGCTAGGTTTTAGTGGGCAGGTGGCACCATTCAACTTTGGAATCTCTGCAATGTCGGTCGGTAGTTCTGCCTTGGGTAGTTCTTCAAGTGTTGGACCTGCATTGGCTAACCTTCAGATAGGAAATTCTGTTATGCCGACGCAGATGCTGAGTGATAGGGGTTCATCTGGAAACTTCCTTGGAGGTGGCACCGTTGATCAGCAAGCTGTTGGTGATCAAGTGAGTAACAACAATGAACACCCTACCGGAACAAGCGAAGCGCAAGATGGGGCGATGATTGATGATTTGGATGACTTTTTGGCTGACTGGGTTAAGCAAGTAAGACCATTCTTGCTCTTTTCCTATCCTTTTATTTTACAGCAGGATTTACATGTGAAACTGATGAATACTTAAATAAGGTTTAATTATCTAAACTTTTTCTTTCTGACAATCTGATTTCCTCAGCAATGGTGATGCTTTCTTCAATGGGAACATGTGAGAGATGTTCTGCATGCAGCTGCTGACCAATCCATGGTTGTTGCTTGTCTCAAGTGCAAAATTGTGTTATGTAGTAGCAGGCTAGCTAGGAGCAGGCTATCTTCAGCGGAATCCCATGTTTATCTAGTTTTAGTCATGTGGGTTCTCTCTTGTATCAGCTGTAGTTTTAACTTAGTTTTATGTCATCTTAACTTTGTTGATCAACCTGTGCTGTGTACGATGGAAATTTCCTTCTGCTTTCTTTTATTTTTCCTTGGATCAAATATTTGTTTCAGATTTAGCAGTCCTTGATCGTAACAGCAATAGTACCTTTGTGGTAGGATATCTCCTCCATGTCCTGATCGTACTGAGCTATACATCTCCATCCATGTATAACCTAAACTTTCTTGTCACCTTTGTTCTATAACCCGGTCTGTAGCACCCTTTGTTGCAGATACATAGTTCAAATGATAAGTCCTTGATCGCCGTGACAAGTAACTGCCGATAAGTGAATCTGAAAAAAAGACTACTATGGCCTTACAACTTTTCTCCTGTTGTTTCTTGCTAATCATGCTGATGAGATGTTGAGCACCTGACTGTAGCACAACGAAAACTTGTTACAAGTAATAACCCCCACCCCACACATATGTTATTAGGAGACTTAAACTATCCAGATGAATGATCAGATAGTGAAACAAAATTATGATATAGACCTACCAGCCTCGACTCCACAGATATTGTATTCCATTGGAGAAGATAATGCTGCTTCTGAACCTGAGTACCTTATCTCTCTAGAACATTATGCAATCTGGACAACACCACATGAGCGATGGACACTTGAAAAATACCAACCTATGTTTTCACTGAGGGTTCATATTCATACCAGCAAACTGAAACTCTGATACTACACTTACATATCCACAATAATGTTTAATGGTGACGCAATGTGGTCTTTGTTGAGCCATCCAGCTCGCAAGTCTTGTCGTCGTAAAGATAGATGTATGCCAAGAACATGCTCTTGTTGAAGATCAACATGGCATGGTTATCTCTGCAATTCTGCATATGAGTTGTTGCAGGCAAGAACATGCTCCTGTTGGAGATCAACACCGGCATATTTCAGTTCACACAGAATAATACACAGCAGTACTTGCAAGCAAGAGAAAAATTCAAACCAGGGATTTTAGTTTCCTTGCCTGACATGATTCAGACTTTGTGTCAAGGTATAAACAAGCTTACTTGCAGGCTGCAAGGCGCTGAACAATTTGATGAGGTCCAGAAGACCTTTGTCATTGGGTCCTCTTTCATCGAACACAACCCATGTTGCCTTGATGGCGCGCGCTGAATCAATTAGAATTCTGAGACTAAAAAAAATGCAAGTTACAATCAGCCAACATGAAGAAACCGAAGGTGTCATGTTTTTAGTTTGGGACAAAGACTAATCGTGCATGCATCAAAACCAGCAGGACAACCATTTATTTGCTCTTTTACCTTATTTATGCACAGATATATGAACGCTAAATATGGCAGGTTTCCTTCAAGAATAGGACTCTGGTGTTTTAAAATGAAGTAATGCGCACCCATGGACCTTTAACTTGTTCTGAATTTCCATTTAGACCCTAAACTCTTTATTCTTCTTAATATAATGATACACAATTCTCTTACGTGTTCGAGATAAAATAACTCTCTAAGTGAACATGTGAGCCCTTAAACTTGTCAAGTGGTTCATTTCAAGTGAAAATCCAAACTTAATACTGCACCTAATGTGAACTTAGAGTGAACCATTTAAAAAGTTGTTTAAGGATCTAGATGCTCACAATAAGAGACTATATATATGGACCAAGATCAGAATCCTAGGTACATTTTACTCTTGAATGGTATTCTCAACCTTAGTACATGTGTTTACGTGGATGGAAAACCAGATTTGCAACACTTTGAAGTTATATTTACTTCCTATAATAAGCTTAACGAACGGTTAAGCATTGCAAATTAGCACCTATATTGAGTTAATGTAAATTCCTCTCCTTTTTGGACCTGCGAATAAAATTAATCTCTAGCCACACAATTGCAGGGTCATTCCAAGCCTATTAATATATATCACCTGTGCTAACACAGCGGTTTTAAAAACTAATGTGTGCAATGGAATTAGTGGCAGGGAACATGGAACTGGATGTGAGTGGTATTGAGGTGATCGGGAAAGCAATATTTAGGAGAAAGTAATAAAGAATATTTTGGAAGGAAATTACTACATTAAATAATGTATGGCCATGATTTGAAAAGTGGCTAAAGTCTGATCAATGTAATTAATGGCATGGAAGGGTTGGAGGGAGTGGGAATGTTTGACGATCCAAGAACCCAGGAGCCTAGGACCATTGAGTAGGAGATTGCGAGGTCATGGCCTCAAAAACTGTCGACGAGCGCGGTGATGCCATGATAGTTCCCGTGACAGGAGTCATAGTAACAATCACTTGTACGTGTTGCTCCGCGGAGTTGTCAATGAAGGATGAAATCGGGGTAGTTGTAGATGTAGATTCATTGTCATCCTAGTGTAGAGTGAGGGCTGGAGAAGTAGACGATCTGGTGGAGGCAAACCCCTCCATGTCGATGGTAGATTTATCTCTTGCATCTAGGTCTAATGTTGGTGTAGTGTTGGCAGGTGGCGCCTTGATACATGTCTCCAAGGTAGAAGTAGTCATTGACGTAGTGGTGCAGTAGGTCAAAGTAGAGACAAGATCTGTCAGTATAGTTGCTGTTGGAAAAGGTGATGTAGATGACTGCGCTATAGGTGTTGGAGGTGGAATCATTGCTTCTGACGGCAGCACATGTGCGTTGAGGAAGATGATGATGCAAGGCACGACATAGTGTAGTAGATGCAAACACGGTCGTGGTGTAGCTAGTCGGGATTGTTATTGATGAAGCAGATTGATATTCAGCAATGTCACTGGCATTTCCCATCTTGTAGGCGGCCAAACTGGGGATGTCCACGAGGCGAACAGTACCACAGGTACTTTCACATCATGAACAGTACCACAACCACTGTTTACGTGGTGAGCAGAGCCGTGTTATTCCGCCATGGTTGAAGGTGTTAGCTCCCCAATTCTACAAAAAGTTTCTATTGCTTCACCGAGAATATCCAATTTTTGTAAGGATCTTTTCATGATCTCCTTCAGTTTTGTTATCGTTAACTTCCATCACAGAAAGGTGGTTTTAGGAGGGAGAGAAAAAATTGGGTAGAAAATTTTCTACCTAGATCCAAAGATTGTTGGTTCTGAATACCAATCTGTCATGTACTTGAATTATTGTATAGGGAGGAGAGGGTGGCTGGAGGCCAAGGAGGGTTGGCTGGGGGTGTTACTGTTCATGATGGGGAGGTGTATGGCTGGGAAGCTGTTTCAGATTGCATTAGCAAAAGGTAGGAGAGGAACTAAGCTATTTTTCCTACGTGATTGAATCCATTACCCCTCCTCTCATATTTCTAGGAAGAAGCTAACTTAACTTACAAGAAAACCTAACTCGACTTGAATTACAAGCAATACTATTTCCTAGACTCTTTCTAAATCCTCACCTAGGCGGACTCTCAGCACTAGGCGTACAATAGCACTCGTGGTTACTGTAGCACAATCCCTTTTGTCGGCATGTTGAGCCTGTTGGACCACATGCTGTTGGGCCGGCTCAGGCCCAGACACCCTAGATACATGACATTCACTTTGGAGTATTAGCAAGTTCTGTATGTGCTATATATTCTCACTCGAAATAAATTAATGTCATGATTGGTCTTGGAGTAAATTTTATCAAATACACAGCTGTCGTAATCCCTATATTTTATTTGATGGAAAGAATTAATAAACTTCTTCATCTCCATTGCCAATGTTCATAAAATCATGCATCAGTATCAAGTGTGCTTCTAAATAAGGTATCTCATTCCTTATTGAAAGAGGATCTAGGCTCCTAGTGGGTTTTGGTGAGTTGAATGACAACATGATTAAAGATCTAATGAACTTGTTAAGTATATGAGCAGGTATAATGCTATTGATAAATAATCTTTGTGAGAAAGATTGTATTAAATGGCTCATACAATGAAAAGAACAAGTATTGTATATGGCATTGTTCATCTAAGCAAGCAATGGTGTAAAAGAGAGTTGAGGCTTGGGTAGCCTCATATTGCAAGATTGCTTGAGTTAAAGATGAATGTCATAATAAGGAATATTATGTGGATCCCATGATGGCTATGTGTGACATGTGACAAAGCAAATTGAAGTAAAGCTAGAGGCATGATGGCATTGAGATATTAGTTAGTCTCTAAATAAAATGAGAAGCTTGTTATAAACAAATGTGATATAGAAGTTAAAAGAAGATATAATCTCAAGTGGATTTCATTCGTGAGGTCAAAACATAGCTATACTCAAATACGACAGCGATTGGATGAAGAAATCAAGCAAGCGATTAGCAACGAAGTAGTAGGCAAAGTTTGGTCAAGTAGTGACTTAGGCCATGAGCTTTGCTAGGGTGAAGCGGCTAGTGCTTGGAGGATTTTGAGGTATCAAGTCAAGCCTTACCGAGTATAGCAATGGGATGCAATTGAGTCATATGAAGAAGTGACTTGTGATCTAAAAATGGATTTCATTCATATGCGGTTGAATATTGATCCAAGTCACTAACTCAAGGTTGAAGTGCTCAAACCAAAGAGACAAAGATGGATGCAACTCTCAAGTAGATATGATTATCAAGTATGGCATAGTTCGTGGTAAAGAAACTCAAGAGGATGAATATGGTATTTATATTTTGATCTTGAGTATAGGTGTGTCGTACTATCAGGAGGGATACATCACATGGTCATTTGATAAAGTCTCAGTGCTCAAATATCCTATGTGAGGGATGAGAGACACAAAAAGCCACACGTACACACTAACGGGTCAGGAAGTAGCAAAACAAAAAGTTCCGGAGTTTTCGGAAGATTCCGGAGGTTCCAGATTTTCTGGAGAAAGTTCCGAAAAACTTCGGAACTTAACCCCTAACGGCTAGTTGGTTTGAAAAATCGGAGGTTCCGGTTTTGGAAAACTGAAAGTTCCGGTTTTGGTCTGACAACTCTAACGGCTATATTTTGGGGAGTGGAGTATTTATACCCCACGGCCCCCTCAGTGGCTGGGGGCTGTTTTTGCAGTTGCTGGCGTGCTTCTTGCCTGTTCTAAACTGAACTAAAGCCAAATAGCTCTCCCCAACCCCTCTTTGTGAGGTAGTGTGATCTTTGCTAGATCTCGTGAGTTGGGTTGTAGAGAGGAACCATTTGAGAGCACCAGAAGAGCACTCATACGCCTTAGCACTGGTTTGCCTTGTCATGTTTCAAGTGAAGCATTTGTTATTCTTGGAGGTGTGCCTCCTGACGGCTAGGCGTCGCCCAAGAGTTCCCAAGGTGTGGTGAGCCGCGGGATAGTTTGTGCAGGTTGAGCTTCGCTTCCAACGGAGATGTAGGATTTGCCTAGGGTGAATTTGAACTTCGGTGAAACAAATCATTGTGTCTCCTCAGTGGTTTGCTTACATTTGCATTGCACTTTCATTTCATTGTTGATCTCGTAATATTGGTTGATCTACTCGGGTGTTAGTGTTTGTGAAGTGCATGAGCTTTGTGATCCTACTAAGATACACCATCTGAGCATACTCTCTAAACTTGGTTTGATCTTTACCTCACTTGCAACGCATAAGGTTTGAGGGGTTCTCTCTGCCTGAGCCAAAACTCGGAAGTTCTGGTTTTGAAACCAGAAATTCCGATTTTCAGGCAGACAATTTTACTCCGCTGCTTAAGGCGTGTGTTTCCTATATTCGGAGATTCTAGAGATTTCTTCGGAGATTCTGTAATTTGCGGAATCTCTGGAAGTATTTCCGGAATAATCCGCAAGTCGTTGATAAACTTGTTTCAAGTGGCGACGATTTCAGGTTACGCCTATTCACTCACCCCCCTCTAGGCGACATCAATATACTTTCAGTTATCTACTTCAAGAACATTTTGAACTATTGTTTCTAGTCTCTGAGGTGTATACTGCGAGGTTTTGACTTGCGGCTACTCAATTCAAATATCCTGTCATTTCAAAAGTGGTACTTCTGTGTTGCTATGGATGACCTACCAGCATATACTTACTATTATCCTAAACCCTAAACCTATAAACGTTACACCACTTCTGTGAAGTCGTTGCAACAACCATTTTTTTTTCTCAAAAAGAGGGTCCGTACATGCTCCTTCATTCATACATGCATATAGAAGGTCAAGCGGATTAGACATTAGAGATGAGCTGGATGAATAAATTCAGAGCGTATAATTTGATTATTCTCCGTACAAAAAAAAATCAAACTACAAACAAGACCCGAGAATGCTGCTAAACTCCAGTGAGGTACTACTGATTTCGAGCTACTAGAAGAAAAGATTTTTCATCGAGATTTCCCTTGCAACAACTTCCACTACTTATTTTGGAGAAAAATTTAGACACTATACACTATGGTATCCCTATATTACCTTGGAGCTCTAGCAATAAGTATTTTCCCCTAAAATAGTTGGAATTAACGCAATTCTTTGTCTCCATGGACATAATTCAATGGATCATGTACACGAGCTGTATTACGTACCTGGTTTGAAACAGGGTCAGACTATCTCATTCCTTATCCATCTTGAAAACTTTTAATATAATCGGCCGTTTCTTATCTCAGCTACACAACTTGGGTTGATCTTGTCACTACTAATTTGAATATCCCCAAACGTTTCAGATTTTATTTTTGAAATAATCAACATTTCAGAAATGTCATTAATTTATACGTTGATTGATATAGACGACATCACACATATTTCCACCGTTACCGATACAAGTACGCTACACGCCAACAATTGCCACAACAATCATTACGTTTTGCTGCCTCCACAGCCAGCTCATGCGATAACCGCTTTTTGCCAAAAGAGGGTAATGACTAGCTCATTCCGCCATAGGAGGAACATATTAGACATCAAAGATGATCTTGGGTGATCATACATTCATAGCTTTCATTCAGATTTTTCACGTGGCATGAAAGGCATGTGGTTTCCAAGATTACACCCAATAATCTTGGCATTTCTACAATAATAATAATTTTTTTGTTATCTCTCTCTCTCTCTCTCTCTCTAAAACAACCCTTTGACATTTGGTTTAAAACCAGTGAAATCCATGGGCAATTCTTCTCTGGTTTCCATCCAGTAGTAACTGAACTATAGCCTTAAGCTTAGAAAAGACAAGCAAGGCCAGCACACTGGTGATAGAGCCATATCTAACTGAAGGAAGGAATTAATGAGAGGCGAATCCAACTCCAGGTTGAACACCTTGCATCCTTGCAGACCCATGGTTTGGAATCCGCCCTTCTCCCCCAGCCCCCCTGCTATAAATCCCCCTCCACACTGCTGCATTGCTCTTCACCTCGAGTTCTTCTCTCACTCCCTTCTTCACACTCATATCCTCTTGTTGTGTTGCTCCAGCCTCCAGGAAATTCTTGGACGGAAGCCATTGCAGCAGGTAAAGAAAGGTCCAATCTTCTTGGGTTTGGGGGTGTTTTTCTTGGTGTTGTCAGATTTCTTGCAGGATTTTTGCTGTTCTAAGGTTGCTTTCTTGCTGTTGATCGTGTTTGTTTTGATGGAGGAAGAGATGGACATGAACAAGTTCCTAGCAGGGCTGCGCGTGCTCGCCGTAGACGATGACTGCACCGGCCTCTCGGTCCTAAAGAGACTGCTACAGCTTTGCAACTACAACAATGGTGAGCTTTCGTTCATGCCTTCTTGGCTCCGATTCCTTTATGACCGACTGATCAGAGGTCAAGGCCATATGATGATTTTTTTGATGATTTCCTCTTTTTTTTGTTGGAATTATTGCGATGCAGTGACAACAGTGATGGAGGCGGAGACGGCACTGGACATGCTCAGGGAGAGGAAGGACAGGGATGACCAGTTTGACCTGGTTATCAGCGATGTTTTCATGCCCGGCATTGACGGTTTCAAGCTCCTCGAGCTCATTGGCCTGGAGATGGATATCCCAGTCATCAGTAAAACCCTTGCTCAGACTCATCACCTACCATTTTTGTGCTCGTGAATCTTACCATGTTTCTTAGAGTATAGCAATAATGAGAATTAGAAGTAGTGCCTGTTTCATATTATTATGACTTGAATAGATGCACTGAATAGGTTGTATGTACCTCAGGTTGCATGCGATATCCGATAGATTTATTGATTGTGAATGTTCAGGTTGTAGCTGTTTACATTGGCTACTAGGATATCAATGAATGGTCGCATGCTAATCATAATACCTTATTTTTTGGGTGCATTTCTCTTCCGTTGCAATCAAACTATAATATACTATAGTTTAAGTTTTCTGCAATTTTGGTTGTTCCTAGTTTCTCGTAAGGGCATGGTGGTGCAGCCAAGATGATTATTACTTAATTTTATCATTTGTAATTCCATATGTTATGCCTGTTTGTAAGCTCCACAAAAAAATTGAACTTTTTGCATGTGTTTTCTACGTTTCTGCTTGTTCATAAGAGCTAGATGGTGTTGAACTGACCACTCATATTGTTACTTCTAATTTAGTTCATATACTTACGGGTATCTAGATTAGGGATACTTTAATCTATCGACAAGCCCGGATCGACAAGTCCGGAAAAGGGTGAGATTAGGAAGAAGATACCGATTGGGCCGAACGAAAAACCACTGACATCATTATTTAGCTAACCGGCGGTGCCCCAGAAGGAGGCCCGGGAATCAAGATAAACAGTTTGCTAGCCTGGCCCAAGTTACCAAGCGAAGGCCGAGGCGCAATGATGGGCCAGGCCTACCACGTCCCTAGGGCGTGGCTAGGTCTGCCTGATATGACAACCGTAGCGGTGCTCGCGTGGGCTGAGACAAGAAAACACGGGCTGACCAGTCAGGCGTACCGTATTCTGTGCCTAGGAGAGCACGACAACCACTTCAAGACAAAGATCCCCAGTCGGGGACGGTGTCGCAACACTGTGCCCGGTCATGCCTGCCCAGTCTCTGTCCACCAGCATGGCAACGCCAGGTGATGAGACTGATGACAGGTGCCGCCCTCGGATAAGTGTAGGGGTCAGGTTCGGTGACCGAGGCGACCGGATGAACGGGCCCCGGATGAAGGTTTCGACGGAAGTCAAGCGAGGAGAAGCCCCGACTGAGGGACGGGGCCTATGGCCACTGGTCAGAGGGATGCTCCTAACTGAATAAGAGGACGCGACCAACAGTGTAACACCTCCCATGAGCCGTGTATATAAGGGCATGGAGGGGAACGGGAGAGGGATTCGATCCCCAGTAGAACACACGCACCGTTTGTAACCCCTACTACAAACTTGAGCCCTGTGCTCCTCAAGCACATGAATAAAGAACTTGTACCACGAGCTGGACGTAGGGCGGATCGCCCAAACTAGTATAAATCTCCTGTGTCTTGCGAGCTAATCCATCCGAGAATTCACGCGGCAAATCTTCACCAGTTGACGTTACTAAACGTCGACATATACTATTACAGTTTGTTAGTAAGCCCTACATGCAATTGAATTTTCTTGTTTATAATTTTGTATGTTACCAATTGTCTACCAGCCATAAATGGTGTTGAATTGATCACTTAATGTTGTCATTTTTAGTTTCATACATTACAGTTTGTTTGGAGGTCCTACATGCTATATTTTTTTGTTGTCAAGGCATTAAGTTGATCCCTTTACTTTGTTATTTTTAGTTTCATACATTAGTTAAGGTTTGTATGTAAGCCCTACGTGCAATTGATTTTTTTGTCGCTTCTAGTACAATTTGTACATTATTGTTAGTTCATAATCACTAGCTGAAATCAAGCGAATAAGAATCCTACCATTTGATGTTTCATGCATCACAGTAGGTTAGTAAGCTCTTGGTGCACACAAGATAACTACAAACTTTTGTGGTTTTCTTTAAAAGAATATTGGTCATTAGAGCTATTGTTGATTTCATAATAAGGATGTGGTGAACAATGTACATTCTATAAATTCTCTTATTAAATTCTTTGAAACGCAAAAGTGGCCATGGCCAGGACTTGGTGTTCTGCAGCATGTGTGACACACTTTCTTCAAACATAATGTAAACAGCACATATAATGACTCAATAAAATGAAAAAGGAAAAATATCTCTAATGATTAACATAAAGGCACGTTAATTATTTGATGTCCAGTCTATCAAGCTTGTTGGCTTTTGCATTTCATAACTAATCTTGTGTTGACCATGTGTCATGCAGTGCTATCCGCAAACGATGAGATGGACATTATGATGAAGGGTATAAAGAACGGGGCTTGTGACTATTTGGTGAAGCCAGCACGCATGGAACATATTAGAAACATATGGAAGCATGTGGTGAGGAAGGATAGAACCGATGTGAGGAACAGCGTCACTGATGGGAAGAAAAGTGCACACCACACGAAGCACTCGAAGAAGAACAAAAAGGATGGAGATGGTGCTGAAAAGGACAAGGAGGGGACATCAACCCAGAAGAGGCAAAGGATCAAGTGGTCTGGTCAGCTACACCGCAAGTTTGTGGAAGCCATCAATCAGATTGGCATGGACAGTAAGATTCTCTTTTTGTTGCAAATCTATCAACAAGAAGCATAATTCTTATGTTAAATTTGTTTCAAGTAACAATTATTTTGTTTCTGTTAATGCAGGGGCTGTTCCAAAGAACATACTTGAAGTGATGAATGTGGACGGCCTCAGTAGAGACAATGTTGCAAGTCATCTGCAGGTTTTGTTTCTACTATTATGCTTGAATACTATGTTTGAGTTCTTTCTGCTATAATATTGTTCAATATATTCAATCAAACTTGTTTCTTCTGGGTTATCATCTCAAACACAATACTTGTGTTTATGTCAACGGAATTTGTGTGTGCGACACTCGTCTGAACCTTGCGTGTGCCACACATAAAAGTTCTAATGGCTTGCACACAAATATTGAGTTTGGGATTAACACATACATTTGTAACATTACTACTACAAAACACTTTCAATTGTGTGTTGACGTCCTTATCAATCTTTTTTATTAACGAAATAAACTTGTCTATCTTTTGATTTCAGAAGTACCGTATCTACCTGAGGAAGCTGAGTGAGGGCACACTCAGCCATTCAAATCCTTTTGTTGATGAACCACAAGCATGGCTGAGTGACACAACTGCCAACATGAATGGACCAAACAGTTCCCAGGATCATCTAGAACTTGTGCAACCATCTCCATCCTCTATTGGCACGTCCAGCTCAAGCAATGGTTTTGCAAGGATAAGTTGCCCATCAGCATTCGGAACACACAATTTACAGCAGGATACCGAACCAGTTGGCAATGGTGTCAACCTGCCCACAAATGTTGTGCCAGTGTCAGTGCCAGTGCAGGATGTGAGCAGATCAATCTTTTCTGGCAGGTCCTATGGAACCGTGTCAATTGGTGGGCTGTCAAGTGCAAGCCAGTGCTTCCCTTCTGGTCCTTCTAGCAGCTCATCTGGAAATATATCAAATGGTGTGGTGTTCAACACAAGCAGACCTTTCTCTTCTGGTACTTCTGGCAATTCATTTGCAAACATCTCAAATGACAGTTCACCATCGACCACCAGCATGCACTTTCCTTCGACTCGTTCTTGCAGCTCGTATGCAAGCATATTGCGTCGCAAGATGTTGGATGCAAATAGAGGTATTCCTTTTGATGCCGACAGCTTCTTTGAAGAGATAGCAGGTGGTGATATGCCGGCTCTTCCCAGTTATTTAGCGTTGCAGTCTCCTGAGTTGGCAAACCAACATTCAATTCAGATTCAGCCATCTTCTACTGGCCTATTCAACCAAGTGGCTCCTTCGAGTCATCATTTACCATCGCATTCGTCGGAGTTGGTGAACCAGCCTTCAATCCAGATTCAGCCATCTCCAACTGGCCATTTCAACCAAGTTGCTAGGGAATCTCACCAATTTGCTGGACTTTGTAACCCTAGCAACTCTTGGAGTGTTGGTGTGCAATCGAGGTTCCCTGATGTTGGTCATAGTGCAGGAACATCTATTATTAGTTCATCACAGGGAAGCAGTGCCAGGATCAACCAGACATCAAGATTTGTAGCCTCCTCTGGCGATGTTCCAACTTTTGGAAGTGAATATCATAATCAAATGGCAGGACTATCAGGGAGAACCACACCAATGCTAGGTTTTAGTGGGCAGGTGGCACCATTCAACTTTGGAATCTCTGCAATGTCGGTCGGTAGTTCTGCCTTGGGTAGTTCTTCAAGTGTTGGACCTGCATTGGCTAACCTTCAGATAGGAAATTCTGTTATGCCGACGCAGATGCTGAGTGATAGGGGTTCATCTGGAAACTTCCTTGGAGGTGGCACCGTTGATCAGCAAGCTGTTGGTGATCAAGTGAGTAACAACAATGAACACCCTACCGGAACAAGCGAAGCGCAAGATGGGGCGATGATTGATGATTTGGATGACTTTTTGGCTGACTGGGTTAAGCAAGTAAGACCATTCTTGCTCTTTTCCTATCCTTTTATTTTACAGCAGGATTTACATGTGAAACTGATGAATACTTAAATAAGGTTTAATTATCTAAACTTTTTCTTTCTGACAATCTGATTTCCTCAGCAATGGTGATGCTTTCTTCAATGGGAACATGTGAGAGATGTTCTGCATGCAGCTGCTGACCAATCCATGGTTGTTGCTTGTCTCAAGTGCAAAATTGTGTTATGTAGTAGCAGGCTAGCTAGGAGCAGGCTATCTTCAGCGGAATCCCATGTTTATCTAGTTTTAGTCATGTGGGTTCTCTCTTGTATCAGCTGTAGTTTTAACTTAGTTTTATGTCATCTTAACTTTGTTGATCAACCTGTGCTGTGTACGATGGAAATTTCCTTCTGCTTTCTTTTATTTTTCCTTGGATCAAATATTTGTTTCAGATTTAGCAGTCCTTGATCGTAACAGCAATAGTACCTTTGTGGTAGGATATCTCCTCCATGTCCTGATCGTACTGAGCTATACATCTCCATCCATGTATAACCTAAACTTTCTTGTCACCTTTGTTCTATAACCCGGTCTGTAGCACCCTTTGTTGCAGATACATAGTTCAAATGATAAGTCCTTGATCGCCGTGACAAGTAACTGCCGATAAGTGAATCTGAAAAAAAGACTACTATGGCCTTACAACTTTTCTCCTGTTGTTTCTTGCTAATCATGCTGATGAGATGTTGAGCACCTGACTGTAGCACAACGAAAACTTGTTACAAGTAATAACCCCCACCCCACACATATGTTATTAGGAGACTTAAACTATCCAGATGAATGATCAGATAGTGAAACAAAATTATGATATAGACCTACCAGCCTCGACTCCACAGATATTGTATTCCATTGGAGAAGATAATGCTGCTTCTGAACCTGAGTACCTTATCTCTCTAGAACATTATGCAATCTGGACAACACCACATGAGCGATGGACACTTGAAAAATACCAACCTATGTTTTCACTGAGGGTTCATATTCATACCAGCAAACTGAAACTCTGATACTACACTTACATATCCACAATAATGTTTAATGGTGACGCAATGTGGTCTTTGTTGAGCCATCCAGCTCGCAAGTCTTGTCGTCGTAAAGATAGATGTATGCCAAGAACATGCTCTTGTTGAAGATCAACATGGCATGGTTATCTCTGCAATTCTGCATATGAGTTGTTGCAGGCAAGAACATGCTCCTGTTGGAGATCAACACCGGCATATTTCAGTTCACACAGAATAATACACAGCAGTACTTGCAAGCAAGAGAAAAATTCAAACCAGGGATTTTAGTTTCCTTGCCTGACATGATTCAGACTTTGTGTCAAGGTATAAACAAGCTTACTTGCAGGCTGCAAGGCGCTGAACAATTTGATGAGGTCCAGAAGACCTTTGTCATTGGGTCCTCTTTCATCGAACACAACCCATGTTGCCTTGATGGCGCGCGCTGAATCAATTAGAATTCTGAGACTAAAAAAAATGCAAGTTACAATCAGCCAACATGAAGAAACCGAAGGTGTCATGTTTTTAGTTTGGGACAAAGACTAATCGTGCATGCATCAAAACCAGCAGGACAACCATTTATTTGCTCTTTTACCTTATTTATGCACAGATATATGAACGCTAAATATGGCAGGTTTCCTTCAAGAATAGGACTCTGGTGTTTTAAAATGAAGTAATGCGCACCCATGGACCTTTAACTTGTTCTGAATTTCCATTTAGACCCTAAACTCTTTATTCTTCTTAATATAATGATACACAATTCTCTTACGTGTTCGAGATAAAATAACTCTCTAAGTGAACATGTGAGCCCTTAAACTTGTCAAGTGGTTCATTTCAAGTGAAAATCCAAACTTAATACTGCACCTAATGTGAACTTAGAGTGAACCATTTAAAAAGTTGTTTAAGGATCTAGATGCTCACAATAAGAGACTATATATATGGACCAAGATCAGAATCCTAGGTACATTTTACTCTTGAATGGTATTCTCAACCTTAGTACATGTGTTTACGTGGATGGAAAACCAGATTTGCAACACTTTGAAGTTATATTTACTTCCTATAATAAGCTTAACGAACGGTTAAGCATTGCAAATTAGCACCTATATTGAGTTAATGTAAATTCCTCTCCTTTTTGGACCTGCGAATAAAATTAATCTCTAGCCACACAATTGCAGGGTCATTCCAAGCCTATTAATATATATCACCTGTGCTAACACAGCGGTTTTAAAAACTAATGTGTGCAATGGAATTAGTGGCAGGGAACATGGAACTGGATGTGAGTGGTATTGAGGTGATCGGGAAAGCAATATTTAGGAGAAAGTAATAAAGAATATTTTGGAAGGAAATTACTACATTAAATAATGTATGGCCATGATTTGAAAAGTGGCTAAAGTCTGATCAATGTAATTAATGGCATGGAAGGGTTGGAGGGAGTGGGAATGTTTGACGATCCAAGAACCCAGGAGCCTAGGACCATTGAGTAGGAGATTGCGAGGTCATGGCCTCAAAAACTGTCGACGAGCGCGGTGATGCCATGATAGTTCCCGTGACAGGAGTCATAGTAACAATCACTTGTACGTGTTGCTCCGCGGAGTTGTCAATGAAGGATGAAATCGAGGTAGTTGTAGATGTAGATTCATTGTCATCCTAGTGTAGAGTGAGGGCTGGAGAAGTAGACGATCTGGTGGAGGCAAACCCCTCCATGTCGATGGTAGATTTATCTCTTGCATCTAGGTCTAATGTTGGTGTAGTGTTGGCAGGTGGCGCCTTGATACATGTCTCCAAGGTAGAAGTAGTCATCGACGTAGTGGTGCAGTAGGTCAAAGTAGAGACAAGATCTGTCAGTATAGTTGCTGTTGGAAAAGGTGATGTAGATGACTGCGCTATAGGTGTTGGAGGTGGAATCATTGCTTCTGACGGCAGCACATGTGCGTTGAGGAAGATGATGATGCAAGGCACGACATAGTGTAGTAGATGCAAACACGGTCGTGGTGTAGCTAGTCGGGATTGTTATTGATGAAGCAGATTGATATTCAGCAATGTCACTGGCATTTCCCATCTTGTAGGCGGCCAAACTGGGGATGTCCACGAGGCGAACAGTACCACAGGTACTTTCACATCATGAACAGTACCACAACCACTGTTTACGTGGTGAGCAGAGCCGTGTTATTCCGCCATGGTTGAAGGTGTTAGCTCCCCAATTCTACAAAAAGTTTCTATTGCTTCGCCGAGAATATCCAATTTTTGTAAGGATCTTTTCATGATCTCCTTCAGTTTTGTTATCGTTAACTTCCATCACAGAAAGGTGGTTTTAGGAGGGAGAGAAAAAATTGGGTAGAAAATTTTCTACCTAGATCCAAAGATTGTTGGTTCTGAATACCAATCTGTCATGTACTTGAATTATTGTATAGGGAGGAGAGGGTGGCTGGAGGCCAAGGAGGGTTGGCTGGGGGTGTTCCTGTTCATGATGGGGAGGTGTATGGCTGGGAAGCTGTTTCAGATTGCATTAGCAAAAGGTAGGAGAGGAACTAAGCTATTTTTCCTACGTGATTGAATCCATTACCCCTCCTCTCATATTTCTAGGAAGAAGCTAACTTAACTTACAAGAAAACCTAACTCGACTTGAATTACAAGCAATACTATTTCCTAGACTCTTTCTAAATCCTCACCTAGGCGGACTCTCAGCACTAGGCGTACAATAGCACTCGTGGTTACTGTAGCACAATCCCTTTTGTCGGCATGTTGAGCCTGTTGGACCACGTGCTGTTGGGCCGGCTCAGGCCCATACACCCTAGATACATGACATTCACTTTGGAGTATTAGCAAGTTCTGTATGTGTTATATATTCTCACTCGAAATAAATTAATTTCATGATTGGTCTTGGAGTAAATTTTATCAAATACACAGCTGTCGTAATCCCTATATTTTATTTGATGGAAAGAATTAATAAACTTCTTCATCTCCATTGCCATTGTTCATAAAATCATGCATCAGTATCAAGTGTGCTTCTAAATAAGGTATCTCATTCCTTATTGAAAGAGGATCTAGGCTCCTAGTGGGTTTTGGTGAGTTGAATGACAACATGATTAAAGATCTAATGAACTTGTTAAGTATATGAGCAGGTATAATGCTATTGATAAATAATCTTTGTGAGAAAGATTGTATTAAATAGTCTCTACTTATGTGGGGACGCTTCAGGTAGTATCAGAGCCGTCGTTGGCCTTAGGATGTAACCATTAGAACCGAAAAAGCCATTTTGACCAAATTAAATGATTTACAAAATTTCTTGCTACCTCTGCTCGTTTGCAAAATTGATTTACACCCCGATTCTTTCCAGATGGCCGAAGAAGGGTGGACCAACAGCCACTGCCTGGAGGAGCTCGGTTTTCCCAGGTTGCTGTTCGCCTGCATGGACCGCCTCGGGATTTACGAGCGCCCGGAGTACTCTAGCCGGGAGTATGAAGATCGTGGGACTCTCCGGTGCGAGATGACCATCTTTGTGGGTAGGAGCAGCCGCTTCCCCGACATTCAGCCTTGGAATGTGTCTGCCACTGGTTTCCGGCGGAAAGACACTTACCAGGTGGCAGCTCGGAAAGCCCTGCGCTACCTGTGCCAAATTTACGAGAGGCACATCGGACGCACACCGATGAGGTTCTACCCGCCTGTCAAGAAGAACCGCTCAGTTTGGCTGGCCCGGGTAAGGACTTTGGAAGGACGTGGACAGCGCGAGGATGACCCCACCGTGCTCCATATGGCTTCCTATCTCCTCACTTTGGATGAACTCTGCGATGAGCAGGCCGCCCATCTGAAGCAGCAGATCCGCAGAGCCGAGGATGTTGAGGTTATGGTGAGGAGGCTCCAGGTGAGATTGGCAGCAGCTGAAGCCCGAGCCGCGGCCGCCCAAAGCAATGAGGCCCTCGCCATCGAGGCCCTCAAAGAGGCCGAGGACCGGCACGCGCGGGCACTAAAGGAAGTCCACCACTCGAACCGCACGAGGAGGAAAATGCGGGTCGTGGAGGACGACGAGGCCCCAGTATTGGATGGAGTCCCTGTTGCCCAGGGGTCCGGAAAGTGGAAGAGCCCCGATGCCCCACCAGCACCACCGCCTTCAGAAAGGGACTCTGAGGTGGCCAATGGAGAAGCCTTGGAACCCCCTCCCGCAGGTGGGACCCTAAGAGACGAGGTGTTGGCCCTCCTTATTCCGCCAGAAGACCACTCCGCGCAGTGTGCAGATTCGTCCCGCGAGTAGAGTGCCCCACCCAGAGTTGTACTCCAGAAGCTGTCCCGAGTCTAGATTTGTACCCCCAGTTGTGTTGTTGTACCGGTCGTGTAGCACGTGTTTTGGCCCTACCCCAAGTGTTGTAACCGCCCCGGCAAATTAATAAAATCATTTGTGCTTGTTGTTTGTTAGTCTGTGTGCTTGTCGACAGGAGGTGGATTCTGTCTCTTCGAAAATTCGAATTAATTAACTAAACATCACCTTAATATCCAAATCCAAGTCTCATGAAAGTTCACTCAATCTGCAGATGCCTCCCAAGCGTGCCACCAGGACCTCCCCGAGTCAAGCACGTGCCACTCCTAGTGCAGAAAGGCAGTAGGAAAGGCAGGGACCCCCACCAGTAGTGCACCATGAGGAGCAAGAGGTGAATCAGCCCGAGGGCAGGGGGGAGAGTCAAGTGGGAGCACAGGAGCCACCACCCCCACCGGTCATTGATTTGGTACAAGTCATGAACAACCAGACCCTTCTGCTGGAAGCCTTGGCCAATGCCATCACTCGCCAAAGGCCCCGCGGACAGGGTATGAATGAGAAACTGACAGACTTCCTCCGCACCAAGCCACCCACTTTTGGCGGGTCCATCAACCCCCTGGACGGAGATGACTGGCTGCGGGTCATTCAGAGGAAGCTAGAGCCATTCGGCTGTGAGAGCAGGGACAAGGTCCTCCTGGCTGCACATCAGCTCACTGGGACTGCTTTAGCTTGGTGGGAGAACTACTGCACAGCCGCCCAGGATGCCTCCACTATCACCTGGGATGAGTTTGTGATAGAGTTCCGCCGCTATCACATTCCTGCGGCTACCATGAAGCGCAAGGCGGATGAATTCCGTGAACTGCGCCAAGGCAACAAGTCCGTGGAAGAGTACACTTATCAGTTCATGGAGTTGGCCCGTTATGCTCCAGAAGAGGTAGACAAGGATGATAAGAAGCAAGATATGTTCAAGAAGGGTTTGAGTGCAGAACTGAGGACCCTGCTTACTCCTCAGATCTACCCTGACTTCAACACCCTGATGAACATGGCCATCCTGACTGAGAGGGCCAAGGCAGATGAAAGGAGGGACAACAAGCGTCGGTTCCTCGACAGCAAGGCCCACCAGCAGGACAGGTTCCAGAAACCAAGGAGCTTTGGTCACCCCATGCCCAGGTCCCAAGCTCCCATGCAGTACCGGACCCAGTCTCAAGCCTCCGGTTCCCATCAGACTAATGCCCCATTCAGAAGCCAGAACCCTGTCAAGGCCCCACAGAACAGCGCCAGTCAAGTCACCAACAACGGCAGGGCATGCTTCAACTGCCGTGAGCCAGGGCACTTCATTGCCAAGTGCCCCTACGCCAACAAGCCAGCTGCATCAGCCTTCTCCAACGCAGTGACTGGGCCAAGGGCAGCAGTGTCAGGAGCCAACCGTGTTCCCGTCCGCAGCAACAACCCCGGCAGCAACAACAACAGCCAGCAGATGAGGCAGCCCCAGCAGTCGTTTGGACGAGCCCGCGACAACCACATCAGCGCGCAAGAGGCTCAGGAAGCTCAGGGCGTTGTACTCGGTGAGTTTCTAGTCAGCTCAGTTTTGGCAACAGTACTCTTCGATTCTGGAGCATCACATTCATTTATATCATCAAGCTTTGTGGATAAGCACCACATACCTATAGTACTACTAAGGGTGCCCCTAATAACCCGGACACCTGGAGCCGACATCCAGTGTCGACTAGGTTGTTCCCGGGTAAGGATCAATTTAAGTGGGGTAGAATTCCTAGCAGATTTGGTAGTACTTAAGTCTAAGGGAATAGATGTGATCCTGGGAATGGATTGGCTAAGTCTACATGATGGACACATAGGATGTGCTGATAAGGTAGTGCGCCTAATTAACCAGGAGGGCGTGCAAGTGACCTGTCACACCCGGGGAAGTGGGCTCGACCCAATGGTTTTTAGTATGGAAGCCAAGGCCATAGAAGGAGTCCCGGTAGTGAGTGAATACCCGGATGTTTTTCCTGAAGAACTACCTGGAATGCCCTCGGACAGGGATATAGAGTTTGTGATCGACCTTATCGCTGGAACCTCCCCTATAGCCAAGAGGCCCTATAGAATGGCAGCATCTGAGTTAGCAGAGCTGAAGAAACAGTTAGGTGAACTGCAGCAGAGTGGCTTTATCAGACCTAGCTCATCCCCGTGGGGAGCCCCAGTGCTCTTTGTCAAGAAGAAAGACGGAAGCATGAGGATGTGCGTGGATCATCGCGCACTAAATGAGGTCACCATCAAGAATAAATACCCCCTTCCCAGAATAGATGACCTATTTGACCAGTTAAAAGGAGCCAAGTATTTCTCCAAAATAGATTTGAGATCAGGGTACCACCAGCTCAAGATCAAGGAAAGTGATATCCCGAAGACAGCTTTTGTTACCCGATACGGCCAGTTTGAATTCACAGTGATGTCCTTTGGACTGACCAATGCTCCTGCTTACTTCATGAATCTCATGAACAAGGTGTTTATGGAGGAGTTGGACAAGTTTGTCGTGGTCTTTATCGACGACATACTTATTTACTCCAAGAGTGTCCAAGAGCATGAGCAACATCTGTGAGTAGTACTGGAGAAATTGAGAGTCCACCGACTCTATGCTAAATTCAGTAAATGTGAATTTTAGCTAGAGAAGGTGGCATTTCTTGGTCACATCTTGACCGCAGCAGGAGTAGCAGTCGACCCTGAAAAGGTTGAAGCCGTCTCCAACTGGCAGCAACCCACCAATGTTAGTGAAATCAGAAGTTTTCTTGGGTTAGCTGGGTATTATCGGAGGTTTATTGAAGGATTCTCTAAGATAGCCCGACCCATGACAGAGCTACTTAGGAAGGACAAGAAATTCAATTGGACTGAGTCATGTGAGAGGAGTTTTCAGGAGCTAAAAAGAAGACTAACGACCGCCCCAGTGTTAACCCTACCGGATATCCAGCGGGACTTCGTCATTTATTGTGATGCTTCCCGACAAGGGTTAGGGTGTGTCCTGATGCAAGATGGGAAGGTAGTAGCATATGCCTCCCGCCAACTTAAGCCCCATGAACAAAATTACCCCACCCATGATTTGGAATTTGCAGCCGTAGTGCATGCCCTCAAGATCTGGAGGCACTACCTAATCGGAAACAAGTGTGAGATCTACACAGACCACAAGAGCCTAAAATATATCTTCACCCAGCCAGATCTGAATCTAAGGCAAAGAAGATGGTTAGAGTTGGTCAAGGATTATAATCTGGAAATTCACTACCACCCCGGTAAGGCCAATGTGGTAGCGGATGCATTAAGCAGGAAATCCTATGGGCAGATCGGACCTAAGGACTCCCACCTACAAGAGGAAATGGCCCGATTAAATGTGCACATCGTCCCTCAGAATACCAGCCGCAAGCTAAGTGTTCAGCCCACCCTGGAAGAAAGAATCCAAGAGGCCCAAGGCTCAGACCCGAACCTAGTGAAGATTCGCAGGCAAACCGGAGAAAATAAAGCCCCAGACTTCAAAGTGGACGAAAAGGGAACCCTGTGGTACAAGGATAGGATTTGTGTGCCCAAGGAAGGTGAATTCCGGCAAATCATCATGGATGAGGCCCATAACTCAGCATATTCCATCCACCCGGGATCCACCAAGATGTACATGGACTTAAAGCAGAAGTACTGGTGGAATGGGATGAAAGCGGACATAGCCCAGTTCGTCGCTCATTGCGATATTTGCCAAAGAATTAAGGCCGAACATCAGAAGCCGGCAGGTTTACTGCAACCACTACCCATTCCAGTTTGGAAATGGGACGAGATTGGCATGGATTTTGTAGTGGGATTGCCCAAGACCCAAAAAGGGAATGACTCCATATGGGTGATAGTGGATCGACTCACTAAAGTTGCCCACTACTTACCCGTACGGACCACCTATGGTGGAGAAAAGCTAGCTCGGCTCTATGTGGACAACATAGTGAAGTTGCATGGTGTACCTAGCAGAATTGTATCGGATAGAGGGACCCAATTCACCTCTAGATTCTGGAGGAGTCTTCATAAGGCTATGGGCACCATACTGGACTTTAGTTCAGCTTATCACCCCCAGACCGATGGCCAAATAGAGAGAGTAAATCAGATCATGGAAGACATGTTGAGGGCATGTGTCCTCACTTATGGCAAGGACTGGGAGCAGAGTCTAGCATATGCAGAGTTCTCATATAACAACAGTTACCAAGCCAGCTTAGGCATGTCACCGTTTGAGGCTCTCTATGGGAGGAAGTGCAGGACCCCATTGATGTGGTCGGAAGTGGGAGAGCGTACCCTGGTAGGACATGCCTTTATTAAGGAAGCAGAAGAGCGAGTAGCTGAAATACGAGAGAAGTTGAAAGCAGCACAGTCTAGGCAGAAAAGCTACTCAGATAAAAGAAGACGAGAGTTGATTTTCAGTGAGGGGGACTTCGTGTACCTTAAAGTCTCCCCGATTCGAGGTACCCGAAGGTTCCAAGTGCAAGGAAAGTTGGCCCCTCGGTATATCGGACCATACAAGGTGCTAAAAAGGGTTGGAGCAGTAGCATACCGTATTCAGTTACCCGAAGAAATGTCGGACATCCACCCGGTATTTCATGTGTCCCAGCTAAGAAAATGCCTGAGAGGACCAGAAGAGCAAGTACCGGTGGAAACCATAGATTTGCAGAAGGATCTGCGATATCAGGAGGTACCCATTAAGATTCTGGACACCGTCACCAGAAGAACAAGGAATTCAGTAGTGCGAATTTGCAGAGTCCAATGGAGTAGGCATGGTGAAGAAGAAGCCACTTGGGAACGCGAAGATGCGCTAAAGAAGGAGTTTCCCCATCTATTCAGGATTCAGCCGAATCTCGAGGACGAGATTCAATTTAAGTGGGGTAGGTTTGTAACGCCCGTAAAAATACACTCAGTTAAACCACTCGTTAAAAATGCATTCCAAAATTTTTCCGACCGCTGAGCTCCGTCAAACCCTTTCCCTTCCGTCGGACCTGCCGTTCCGGCCCCGGCTCGTCCACCCTCTTTTTCCGCTCCCCGTAATTTTCGCCGCGTGCCCATCAAGTCCATCGCGCGTGCAGTCGAATCCCGCAATTCCCGCCATCTTTTTCCCCTCCCTTTTCTTCCTTCTCTTCCTTCTTTCTTTTTCCTCCTCTTTCTTTCCCTTCCCCTTTTTCCTTCTCTTTCTTCCTCCTCTCCCTTCCTCTTCCTTCTCTCTCTCCTTTATTTTCCCTGCCACCCCTCCACTTGCGCCTGGCGCCTGGCACCCCCACCCACGCCGGCACGCGCGCTGGGCCGCGCGCCCGCGCCCGCGCGCGCGCCCGTGCCGTGCCGCGCCACGACGCCCGTGCCCCGCCCGCTCGCGCCTTGGCGTCTAGTGCTTGGACGGGTGCGTCGCGTCGTGTCGCCGGTCGCCGGTCGCCGCTCTTGTGCCCTCGTCGACCACGCCGCCACGCCGTCCACGAGCTTCACCACCCCGGCACGCCACCGGCCAAAGGTCCGGCCGCCATCATTGCCTCGGCCCTCGCCCGCCCGTGCGCCGCCTATAAAAAGGGGGGGGGGGAGCCGAGCCTTGCACCTCCACACCTTCACCACAAGCACCTTGCCTTCCTCCACCACCACCACCAGAACGCCGCCGGCCATCCCTTCCTCCACCTCCTGATTGTCTCCAGGAAGAAGAAAGGGGTAAATCCCTCTCCTCGCGATCCAACCCACCAGTTTCCCTTATTCGCGAGCAAGTCCTCCCACCATTCCAAAAATAATTACAGTTAGGCCCCTGCTCTCGCGGATCAGTCCTAAACCTCTTTTTAAAAGCCCCTAATACTCCTTTAACCCGTCATTTCATGCGCCAAATTTCCTCCAATCAATCCCAAATTCGACCACGGCCTCCTCTCATATATTCCCGCCGAAGCATATCAAAATTTCATGAAAATACCCCTCCTACCTATTTTCCGTTCATATTTCCTGTTCGGAGCTCAACGGGTAAAATCTTTTTCCTTTTTATTTATTGTGTGCTCGTTTGTGTGTGCCGTAGATCGCGGAGTACCCGAGGAGGAGCGCGAGGAGGAGTTCGACCACGAGCCCGAGCCCGAGGACCAGTACCGCGAGCAGGAGCTCCCGGAAGGCTTTGAGAACGGCAAGTCCAATCTCACCCTTTGATGCATATTTAATACCCAGTTTTTCAGACACAACCTATTGGCCTGTTTTATAAAATGCATATTGTTTTATCGTAAGACATGGTTGGATAGCCACCCCTTGATTGTTATGATTATTTCTTGTCGTCCCATATTTATCTCTAAATATGAGTTGCTCCGTTTAGATGATAAATACTGCTCGAATGCTTAGGAACTCATTATCCAAACTCAATCATGACTACATCTGTGTATTCGGAAAATAAAGGTGTGTGTATGTTCAACTGTGGAGTTGGGTTTTCGGGTGTAAAGAGAGGTGGTGGATGAGATGGATGGGTGTTTCTTGTGTGGAATACCGGGTTGCTGGGCTCGTACCTTAGTGGTTGAGCAGAGTGGGAGTTATCCATCTTGTCATGGCTAAGGACCGAGTTGATGTGTCATCCTGCCTAATTCCATCATCGTGCAACCACTCGACCGTTGTATGGGCAACGGCTTAGCCTAAATCCCACTAGCTAAACTGCTAGGCTTCAGGTGTGCTGGTGAGCAACGGGAGCCCTTGGAAAAGGACTAAGCTCTTGGTGACTTAGGTCCCGATTTCGGCCCCGTGGATGGGTTGATAATCCCTTGGGTGCTTCCGTGTTGACTAGTCAATATTGGCTAAGGTGGGTAATGGCTTTGTTAGGATCCGTACCGTCACTAAGGTGATCGCGTTACGGTACCCTACTTGTGGGAAAAGTGTACAACCTCTGCAGAGTTAAAACCTATCCGGGTAGCCGTGTCCACGGCATTGGACGAGTTACGACTCGGTCACACAACTAGTTTTTGGGGGATGACTGGTATGTACTGCGTGTGTGGGTGTGTGGAATTTTGGAAGTGTCCGGCAGTTGTGCAGCGTGCTACGGCGGACGGGGAGTCCGGTAGCGATAAAACTTGGATCCTTTGTGTAGGATCAACCCCCACTTGATATATCGTTTATTAAAATGTTTTCCTGAAACTTCTTTAAAATGAAACCCTGCATGTGTCTAAAATTCAGCTTTATTGCAAATAACCATAGCTTTATCCTTGATGATTCATATGCATATTCTTGTTGTATTTCCCCTCCGTGGATGGGGTTGGACTTGCTGAGTACTTTTGTACTCACCCTTGTGTTGTTACTTCAAAGGAGGATCCCGACTTCGTCGCCGAGGACTTCGAGTAGGAGGTTGCGTCCGCACCCAACGCTGCCTGCGGTGTTGGCCCTTTTGCAGGATGCTTCCGCTGACGCTTAGTTCCGATTGTAGCCCGGAGTCCGACTGGACTGCAACTTGGATTTGTATTGTTATCGCTTTAGTCTTGCTTTGGGTGTGGCTTGCCCGCCCGCTCCTTCGGGAGTTGTACGGTTTCTGAACTATCTGTTGAATAAATGTGTTATCAGTCTCCTGGGACCGATAATTGGATCACATTTAGTCTCTACTTATGTGGGGACGCTTCAGATGTCCACGAGGCGAACAGTACCACAGGTACTTTCACATCATGAACAGTACCACAACCACTGTTTACGTGGTGAGCAGAGCCGTGTTATTCCGCCATGGTTGAAGGTGTTAGCTCCCCAATTCTACAAAAAGTTTCTATTGCTTCGCCGAGAATATCCAATTTTTGTAAGGATCTTTTCATGATCTCCTTCAGTTTTGTTATCGTTAACTTCCATCACAGAAAGGTGGTTTTAGGAGGGAGAGAAAAAATTGGGTAGAAAATTTTCTACCTAGATCCAAAGATTGTTGGTTCTGAATACCAATCTGTCATGTACTTGAATTATTGTAGAGGGAGGAGAGGGTGGCTGGAGGCCAAGGAGGGTTGGCTGGGGGTGTTACTGTTCATGATGGGGAGGTGTATGGCTGGGAAGCTGTTTCAGATTGCATTAGCAAAAGGTAGGAGAGGAACTAAGCTATTTTTCCTACGTGATTGAATCCATTACCCCTCCTCTCATATTTCTAGGAAGAAGCTAACTTAACTTACAAGAAAACCTAACTCGACTTGAATTACAAGCAATACTATTTCCTAGACTCTTTCTAAATCCTCACCTAGGAGGACTCTCAGCACTAGGCGTACAATAGCACTCGTGGTTACTGTAGCACAATCCCTTTTGTCGGCATGTTGAGCCTGTTGGACCACATGCTGTTGGGCCGGCTCAGGCCCAAACACCCTAGATACATGACATTCACTTTGGAGTATTAGCAAGTTCTGTATGTGCTATATATTCTCACTCGAAATAAATTAATTTCATGATTGGTCTTGGAGTAAATTTTATCAAATACACAGCTGTCGTAATCCCTATATTTTATTTGATGGAAAGAATTAATAAACTTCTTCATCTCCATTGCCAATGTTCATAAAATCATGCATCAGTATCAAGTGTGCTTCTAAATAAGGTATCTCATTCCTTATTGAAAGAGGATCTAGGCTCCTAGTGGGTTTTGGTGAGTTGAATGACAACATGATTAAAGATCTAATGAACTTGTTAAGTATATGAGCAGGTATAATGCTATTGATAAATAATCTTTGTGAGAAAGATTGTATTAAATGGCTCATACAATGAAAAGAACAAGTATTGTATATGGCATTGTTCATCTAAGCAAGCAATGGTGTAAAAGAGAGTTGAGGCTTGGGTAGCCTCATATTGCAAGATTGCTTGAGTTAAAGATGAATGTCATAATAAGGAATATTATGTGGATCCCATGATGGCTATGTGTGACATGTGACAAAGCAAATTGAAGTAAAGCTAGAGGCATGATGGCATTGAGATATTAGTTAGTCTCTAAATAAAATGAGAAGCTTGTTATAAACAAATGGGATATAGAAGTTAAAAGAAGATATAATCTCAAGTGGATTTCATTCGTGAGGTCAAAACATAGCTATACTCAAATACAACAGCGATTGGATGAAGAAATCAAGCAAGCGATTAGCAACGAAGTACTAAGCAAAGTTTGGTCAAGTAGTGACTTAGGCCATGAGCTTTGCTAGGGTGAAGCGGCTAGTGCTTGGAGGATTTTGAGGTATCAAGTCAAGCCTTACCGAGTATAGCAATGGGATGCAATTGAGTCATATGAAGAAGTGACTTGTGATCTAAAATTGGATTTCATTCATATGCGGTTGAATATTGATCCAAGTCACTAACTCAAGGTTGAAGTGCTCAAACCAAAGAGACAAAGATGGATGCAACTCTCAAGTAGATATGATTATCAAGTATGGCATGGTTCATGGTAAAGAAACTCAAGAGGATGAATATGGTATTTATATTTTGATCTTGAGTATAGGTGTGTCGTACTATCAAGAGGGATGCATCACATGGTCATTTGACAAAGTCTCAGTGCTCAAATATCCTATGTGAAGGATGAGAGACACAAAAGCCACATGTACACACTAACAGGTCAAGAAGTGGCAAAACAAAAAGTTCCGGAGTTTCCGGAGAAGTTTGTGGAAGATTCCGGAGGTTCCAGAGTTTCTGAGAAAGTTCCGAAAAACTTCGGAACTTAACCCCTAACGGCTAGTTGGTTTGAAAAATCGGAGGTTCCGGTTTTGGAAAACTGAAAGTTCCGGTTTTGCTCTGACAACTCTAACGGCTATATTTTGGGGAGTGGAGTATTTATACCCCACGGCCCCCTCAGTGGCTGGGGGCTGTTTTTGCAGTTGCTGGCGTGCTTCTTGCCTGTTCTAAACTGAACTAAAGCCAAATAGCTCTCCCCAACCCCTCTTTGTGAGGTAGTGTGATCTTTGCTAGATCTCGTGAGTTGGGTTGTAGAGAGGAACCATTTGAGAGCACCAGAAGAGCACTCATACGCCTTAGCACTGGTTTGCCTTGTCATGTTTCAAGTGAAGCATTTGTTATTCTTGGAGGTGTGCCTCCTGACGGCTAGGCGTCGCCCAAGAGTTCCCAAGGTGTGGTGAGCCGCGGGATAGTTTGTGCAGGTCGAGCTTCGCTTCCAACGGAGATGTAGGATTTGCCTAGGGTGAATTTGAACTTCGGTGAAACAAATCATTGTGTCTCCTCAGTGGTTTGCTTACATTTGCATTGCACTTTCATTTCATTGTTGATCTCGTAATATTGGTTGATCTACTCGGGTGTTAGTGTTTGTGAAGTGCATGAGCTTTGTGATCCTACTAAGATACACCATCTGAGCATACTCTCTAAACTTGGTTTGATCTTTACCTCACTTGCAACGCATAAGGTTTGAGGGGTTCTCTCTGCCTGAGCCAAAACTCGGAAGTTCTGGTTTTGAAACCAGAAATTCCGATTTTCAGGCAGACAATTTTACTCCGCTGCTTAAGGCGTGTGTTTCCTATATTCGGAGATTCTAGAGATTTCTTCGGAGATTCTGTAATTTGCGGAATCTCCGGAAGTATTTCCGGAATAATCCGCAAGTCGTTGATAAACTTGTTTCAAGTGGCGACGATTTCAGGTTACGCCTATTCACTCACCCCCCTCTAGGCGACATCAATATACTTTCAGTTATCTACTTCAAGAACATTTTGAACTATTGTTTCTAGTCTCTGAGGTGTATACTGCGAGGTTTTGACTTGCGGCTACTCAATTCAAATATCCTGTCATTTCAAAAGTGGTACTTCTGTGTTGCTATGGATGACCTACCAGCATATACTTACTATTATCCTAAACCCTAAACCTATAAACGTTACACCACTTCTGTGAAGTCGTTGCAACAACCATTTTTTTTCTCAAAAAGAGGGTGCGGACATGCTCCTTCATTCATACATGCATATAGAAGGTCAAGCGGATTAGACATTAGAGATGAGCTGGATGAATAAATTCAGAGCGTATAATTTGATTATTCTCCGTACAAAAAAAAAATCAAACTACAAACAAGACCCGAGAATGCTGCTAAACTCCAGTGAGGTACTACTGATTTCGAGCTACTAGAAGAAAAGATTTTTCATCGAGATTTCCCTTGCAACAACTTCCACTACTTATTTTGGAGAAAAATTTAGACACTATACACTATGGTATCCCTATATTACCTTGGAGCTCTAGCAATAAGTATTTTCCCCTAAAATAGTTGGAATTAACGCAATTCTTTGTCTCCATGGACATAATTCAATGGATCATGTACACGAGCTGTATTACGTACCTAGCTGTGGTTCGAAACAGGGTCAGACTATCTCATTCCTTATCCATCTTGAAAACTTTTAATATAATCGGCCGTTTCTTATCTCAGCTACACAACTTGGGTTGATCTTGTCACTACTAATTTGAATATCCCCAAATGTTTCAGATTTTATTTTTGAAATAATCAACATTTCAGAAATGTCATTAATTTATACGTTGATTGATATAGACGACATCACACATATTTCCACCGTTACCGATACAAGTACGCTACACGCCAACAATTGCCACAACAATCATTACGTTTTGCTGCCTCCACACCCAGCTCATGCGATAACCGCTTTTTGCCAAAAGAGGGTAATGACTAGCTCATTCCGCCATAGGAGGAACATATTAGACATCAAAGATGATCTTGGGTGATGATACATTCATAGCTTTCATTCAGATTTTTCACGTGGCATGAAAGGCATGTGGTTTCCAAGATTACACCCAATAATCTTGGCATTTCTACAATAATAATAATTTTTTTGTTATCTCTCTCTCTCTCTCTCTCTCTCTCTCTCTAAAACAACCCTTTGACATTTGGTTTAAAACCAGTGAAATCCATGGGCAATTCTTCTCTGGTTTCCATCCAGTAGTAACTGAACTATAGCCTTAAGCTTAGAAAAGACAAGCAAGGCCAGCACACTGGTGATAGAACCATATCTAACTGAAGGAAGGAATTAATGAGAGGCGAATCCAACTCCAGGTTGAACACCTTGCATCCTTGCAGACCCATGGTTTGGAATCCGCCCTTCTCCCCCAGCCCCCCTGCTATAAATCCCCCTCCACACTGCTGCATTGCTCTTCACCTCGAGTTCTTCTCTCACTCCCTTCTTCACACTCATATCCTCTTGTTGTGTTGCTCCAGCCTCCAGGAAATTCTTGGACGGAAGCCATTGCAGCAGGTAAAGAAAGGTCCAATCTTCTTGGGTTTGGGGGTGTTTTTCTTGGTGTTGTCAGATTTCTTGCAGGATTTTTGCTGTTCTAAGGTTGCTTTCTTGCTGTTGATCGTGTTTGTTTTGATGGAGGAAGAGATGGACATGAACAAGTTCCTAGCAGGGCTGCGCGTGCTCGCCGTAGACGATGACTGCACCGGCCTCTCGGTCCTAAAGAGACTGCTACAGCTTTGCAACTACAACAATGGTGAGCTTTCGTTCATGCCTTCTTGGCTCCGATTCCTTTATGACCGACTGATCAGAGGTCAAGGCCATATGATGATTTTTTTGGTGATTTCCTCTTTTTTTTGTTGGAATTATTGCGATGCAGTGACAACAGTGATGGAGGCGGAGACAGCACTGGACATGCTCAGGGAGAGGAAGGACAGGGATGACCAGTTTGACCTGGTTATCAGCGATGTTTTCATGCCCGGCATTGACGGTTTCAAGCTCCTCGAGCTCATTGGCCTGGAGATGGATATCCCAGTCATCAGTAAAACCCTTGCTCAGACTCATCACCTACCATTTTTGTGCTCGTGAATCTTACCATGTTTCTTAGAGTATAGCAATAATGAGAATTAGAAGTAGTGCCTGTTTCATATTATTATGACTTGAATAGATGCACTGAATAGGTTGTATGTACCTCAGGTTGCATGCGATATCCGATAGAGTTATTGATTGTGAATGTTCAGGTTGTAGCTGTTTGCATTGGCTACTAGGATATCAATGAATGGTCGCATGCTAATCATAATACCTTATTTTTTGGGTGCATTTCTCTTCCGTTGCAATCAAACTATAATATACTATAGTTTAAGTTTTCTGCAATTTTGGTTGTTCCTAGTTTCTCGTAAGGGCATGGTGGTGCAGCCAAGATGATTATTACTTAATTTTATCATTTGTAATTCCATATGTTATGCCTGTTTGTAAGCTCCACAAAAAAATTGAACTTTTTGCATGTGTTTTCTACGTTTCTGCTTGTTCATAAGAGCTAGATGGTGTTGAACTGACCACTCATATTGTTACTTCTAATTTAGTTCATATACTTACGGGTATCTAGATTAGGGATACTTTAATCTATCGACAAGCCCGGATCGACAAGTCCGGAAAAGGGTGAGATTAGGAAGAAGATACCGATTGGGCCGAACGAAAAACCACTGACATCATTATTTAGCTAACCGGCGGTGCCCTAGAAGGAGGCCCGGGAATCAAGATAAACAGTTTGCTAGCCTGGCCCAAGTTACCAAGCAAAGGCCGAGGCGCAATGATGGGCCAGGCCTACCACATCCCTAGGGCGTGGCTAGGTCTGCCTGATATGACAACCGTAGCGGTGCTCGCGTGGGTTGAGACAAGAAAACACGGGCTGACCAGTCAGGCGTACCGTATTCTGTGCCTAGGAGAGCACGACAACCACTTCAAGACAAAGATCCCCAGTCAGGGACGGTGTCGCAACACTGTGCTCGGTCATGCCTGCCCAGTCTCCGTCCACCAGCATGGCAACGCCAGGTGATGAGACTGATGACAGGTGCCGCCCTCGGATAAGTGTAGGGGTCAGGTTCGGTGACCGAGGCGACCGGATGAACGGGCCCCGGATGAAGGTTTCGACGGAAGTCAAGCGAGGAGAAGCCCCGACTGAGGGACGGGGCCTATGGCCACTGGTCAGAGGGATGCTCCTAACTGAATAAGAGGACGCGACCAACAGTGTAACACCTCCCATGAGCCGTGTATATAAGGGCATGGAGGGGAACGGGAGAGGGATTCGATCCCCAGTAGAACACACGCACCGTTTGTAACCCCTACTACAAACTTGAGCCCTGTGCTCCTCAAGCACATGAATAAAGAACTTGTACCACGAGCTGGACGTAGGGCGGATCGCCCAAACTAGTATAAATCTCCTGTGTCTTGCGAGCTAATCCATCCGAGAATTCACGCGGCAAATCTTCACCAGTTGACGTTACTAAACGTCGACATATACTATTACAGTTTGTTAGTAAGCCCTACATGCAATTGAATTTTCTTGTTTATAATTTTGTATGTTACCAATTGTCTACCAGCCATAAATGGTGTTGAATTGATCACTTAATGTTGTCATTTTTAGTTTCATACATTACAGTTTGTTTGGAGGTCCTACATGCTATATTTTTTTGTTGTCAAGGCATTAAGTTGATCCCTTTACTTTGTTATTTTTAGTTTCATACATTAGTTAAGGTTTGTATGTAAGCCCTACGTGCAATTGATTTTTTTGTCGCTTCTAGTACAATTTGTACATTATTGTTAGTTCATAATCACTAGCTGAAATCAAGCGAATAAGAATCCTACCATTTGATGTTTCATGCATCACAGTAGGTTAGTAAGCTCTTGGTGCACACAAGATAACTACAAACTTTTGTGGTTTTCTTTAAAAGAATATTGGTCATTAGAGCTATTGTTGATTTCATAATAAGGATGTGGTGAACAATGTACATTCTATAAATTCTCTTATTAAATTCTTTGAAACGCAAAAGTGGCCATGGCCAGGACTTGGTGTTCTGCAGCATGTGTGACACACTTTCTTCAAACATAATGTAAACAGCACATATAATGACTCAATAAAATGAAAAAGGAAAAATATCTCTAATGATTAACATAAAGGCACGTTAATTATTTGATGTCCAGTCTATCAAGCTTGTTGGCTTTTGCATTTCATAACTAATCTTGTGTTGACCATGTGTCATGCAGTGCTATCCGCAAACGATGAGATGGACATTATGATGAAGGGTATAAAGAACGGGGCTTGTGACTATTTGGTGAAGCCAGCACGCATGGAACATATTAGAAACATATGGAAGCATGTGGTGAGGAAGGATAGAACCGATGTGAGGAACAGCGTCACTGATGGGAAGAAAAGTGCACACCACACGAAGCACTCGAAGAAGAACAAAAAGGATGGAGATGGTGCTGAAAAGGACAAGGAGGGGACATCAACCCAGAAGAGGCAAAGGATCAAGTGGTCTGGTCAGCTACACCGCAAGTTTGTGGAAGCCATCAATCAGATTGGCATGGACAGTAAGATTCTCTTTTTGTTGCAAATCTATCAACAAGAAGCATAATTCTTATGTTAAATTTGTTTCAAGTAACAATTATTTTGTTTCTGTTAATGCAGGGGCTGTTCCAAAGAACATACTTGAAGTGATGAATGTGGACGGCCTCAGTAGAGACAATGTTGCAAGTCATCTGCAGGTTTTGTTTCTACTATTATGCTTGAATACTATGTTTGAGTTCTTTCTGCTATAATATTGTTCAATATATTCAATCAAACTTGTTTCTTCTGGGTTATCATCTCAAACACAATACTTGTGTTTATGTCAACGGAATTTGTGTGTGCGACACTCGTCTGAACCTTGCGTGTGCCACACATAAAAGTTCTAATGGCTTGCACACAAATATTGAGTTTGGGATTAACACATACATTTGTAACATTACTACTACAAAACACTTTCAATTGTGTGTTGACGTCCTTATCAATCTTTTTTATTAACGAAATAAACTTGTCTATCTTTTGATTTCAGAAGTACCGTATCTACCTGAGGAAGCTGAGTGAGGGCACACTCAGCCATTCAAATCCTTTTGTTGATGAACCACAAGCATGGCTGAGTGACACAACTGCCAACATGAATGGACCAAACAGTTCCCAGGATCATCTAGAACTTGTGCAACCATCTCCATCCTCTATTGGCACGTCCAGCTCAAGCAATGGTTTTGCAAGGATAAGTTGCCCATCAGCATTCGGAACACACAATTTACAGCAGGATACCGAACCAGTTGGCAATGGTGTCAACCTGCCCACAAATGTTGTGCCAGTGTCAGTGCCAGTGCAGGATGTGAGCAGATCAATCTTTTCTGGCAGGTCCTATGGAACCGTGTCAATTGGTGGGCTGTCAAGTGCAAGCCAGTGCTTCCCTTCTGGTCCTTCTAGCAGCTCATCTGGAAATATATCAAATGGTGTGGTGTTCAACACAAGCAGACCTTTCTCTTCTGGTACTTCTGGCAATTCATTTGCAAACATCTCAAATGACAGTTCACCATCGACCACCAGCATGCACTTTCCTTCGACTCGTTCTTGCAGCTCGTATGCAAGCATATTGCGTCGCAAGATGTTGGATGCAAATAGAGGTATTCCTTTTGATGCCGACAGCTTCTTTGAAGAGATAGCAGGTGGTGATATGCCGGCTCTTCCCAGTTATTTAGCGTTGCAGTCTCCTGAGTTGGCAAACCAACATTCAATTCAGATTCAGCCATCTTCTACTGGCCTATTCAACCAAGTGGCTCCTTCGAGTCATCATTTACCATCGCATTCGTCGGAGTTGGTGAACCAGCCTTCAATCCAGATTCAGCCATCTCCAACTGGCCATTTCAACCAAGTTGCTAGGGAATCTCACCAATTTGCTGGACTTTGTAACCCTAGCAACTCTTGGAGTGTTGGTGTGCAATCGAGGTTCCCTGATGTTGGTCATAGTGCAGGAACATCTATTATTAGTTCATCACAGGGAAGCAGTGCCAGGATCAACCAGACATCAAGATTTGTAGCCTCCTCTGGCGATGTTCCAACTTTTGGAAGTGAATATCATAATCAAATGGCAGGACTATCAGGGAGAACCACACCAATGCTAGGTTTTAGTGGGCAGGTGGCACCATTCAACTTTGGAATCTCTGCAATGTCGGTCGGTAGTTCTGCCTTGGGTAGTTCTTCAAGTGTTGGACCTGCATTGGCTAACCTTCAGATAGGAAATTCTGTTATGCCGACGCAGATGCTGAGTGATAGGGGTTCATCTGGAAACTTCCTTGGAGGTGGCACCGTTGATCAGCAAGCTGTTGGTGATCAAGTGAGTAACAACAATGAACACCCTACCGGAACAAGCGAAGCGCAAGATGGGGCGATGATTGATGATTTGGATGACTTTTTGGCTGACTGGGTTAAGCAAGTAAGACCATTCTTGCTCTTTTCCTATCCTTTTATTTTACAGCAGGATTTACATGTGAAACTGATGAATACTTAAATAAGGTTTAATTATCTAAACTTTTTCTTTCTGACAATCTGATTTCCTCAGCAATGGTGATGCTTTCTTCAATGGGAACATGTGAGAGATGTTCTGCATGCAGCTGCTGACCAATCCATGGTTGTTGCTTGTCTCAAGTGCAAAATTGTGTTATGTAGTAGCAGGCTAGCTAGGAGCAGGCTATCTTCAGCGGAATCCCATGTTTATCTAGTTTTAGTCATGTGGGTTCTCTCTTGTATCAGCTGTAGTTTTAACTTAGTTTTATGTCATCTTAACTTTGTTGATCAACCTGTGCTGTGTACGATGGAAATTTCCTTCTGCTTTCTTTTATTTTTCCTTGGATCAAATATTTGTTTCAGATTTGCTAGTCCTTGATCGTAACAGCAATAGTACCTTTGTGGTAGGATATCTCCTCCATGTCCTGATCGTACTGAGCTATACATCTCCATCCATGTATAACCTAAACTTTCTTGTCACCTTTGTTCTATAACCCAGTCTGTATCACCCTTTGTTGCAGATACATAGTTCAAATGATAAGTCCTTGATCGCCGTGACAAGTAACTGCCGATAAGTGAATCTGAAAAAAAGACTACTATGGCCTTACAACTTTTCTCCTGTTGTTTCTTGCTAATCATGCTGATGAGATGTTGAGCACCTGACTGTAGCACAACGAAAACTTGTTACAAGTAATAACCCCCACCCCACACATATGTTATTAGGAGACTTAAACTATCCAGATGAATGATCAGATAGTGAAACAAAATTATGATATAGACCTACCAGCCTCGACTCCACAGATATTGTATTCCATTGGAGAAGATAATGCTGCTTCTGAACCTGAGTACCTTATCTCTCTAGAACATTATGCAATCTGGACAACACCACATGAGCGATGGACACTTGAAAAATACCAACCTATGTTTTCACTGAGGGTTCATATTCATACCAGCAAACTGAAACTCTGATACTACACTTACATATCCACAATAATGTTTAATGGTGACGCAATGTGGTCTTTGTTGAGCCATCCAGCTCGCAAGTCTTGTCGTCGTAAAGATAGATGTATGCCAAGAACATGCTCTTGTTGAAGATCAACATGGCATGGTTATCTCTGCAATTCTGCATATGAGTTGTTGCAGGCAAGAACATGCTCCTGTTGGAGATCAACACCGGCATATTTCAGTTCACACAGAATAATACACAGCAGTACTTGCAAGCAAGAGAAAAATTCAAACCAGGGATTTTAGTTTCCTTGCCTGACATGATTCAGACTTTGTGTCAAGGTATAAACAAGCTTACTTGCAGGCTGTAAGGCGCTGAACAATTTGATGAGGTCCAGAAGACCTTTGTCATTGGGTCCTCTTTCATCGAACACAACCCATGTTGCCTTGATGGCGCGCGCTGAATCAATTAGAATTCTGAGACTAAAAAAAATGCAAGTTACAATCAGCCAACATCTGAAGAAACCGAAGGTGTCATGTTTTTAGTTTGGGACAAAGACTAATCGTGCATGCATCAAAACCAGCAGGACAACCATTTATTTGCTCTTTTACCTTATTTATGCACAGATATATGAACGCTAAATATGGCAGGTTTCCTTCAAGAATAGGACTCTGGTGTTTTAAAATGAAGTAATGCGCACCCATGGAGCTTTAACTTGTTCTGAATTTCCATTTAGACCCTAAACTCTTTATTCTTCTTAATATAATGATACACAATTCTCTTACGTGTTCGAGATAAAATAACTCTCTAAGTGAACATGTGAGCCCTTAAACTTGTCAAGTGGTTCATTTCAAGTGAAAATCCAAACTTAATACTGCACCTAATGTGAACTTAGAGTGAACCATTTAAAAAGTTGTTTAAGGATCTAGATGCTCACAATAAGAGACTATATATATGGACCAAGATCAGAATCCTGGGTACATTTTACTCTTGAATGGTATTCTCAACCTTAGTACATGTGTTTACGTGGATGGAAAACCAGATTTGCAACACTTTGAAGTTATATTTACTTCCTATAATAAGCTTAACGAACGGTTAAGCATTGCAAATTAGCACCTATATTGAGTTAATGTAAATTCCTCTCCTTTTTGGACCTGCGAATAAAATTAATCTCTAGCCACACAATTGCAGGGTCATTCCAAGCCTATTAATATATATCACCTGTGCTAACACAGCGGTTTTAAAAACTAATGTGTGCAATGGAATTAGTGGCAGGGAACATGGAACTGGATGTGAGTGGTATTGAGGTGATCGGGAAAGCAATATTTAGGAGAAAGTAATAAAGAATATTTTGGAAGGAAATTACTACATTAAATAATGTATGGCCATGATTTGAAAAGTGGCTAAAGTCTGATCAATGTAATTAATGGCATGGAAGGGTTGGAGGGAGTGGGAATGTTTGACGATCCAAGAACCCAGGAGCCTAGGACCATTGAGTAGGAGATTGCGAGGTCATGGCCTCAAAAACTGTCTCAATGCTTGAATTGGTTGGTGTAGTATTCTCGGGTGTAAAAAGTAATCAGGAGTATGGTGCAGAAATGCAGAGATAGGCACTTTACAATGATGTCTCTTTGTTTGGGATGATACTTTGTTGTGTGAACGTAACAATAATAAATTGATTGGGGTTATAGATATAGATTCTTGCATTACTACACAAGGGGTCACCACTTATGGTTCGTAACTCCTCATTTGTCATGGTTTCAAATGTGTGAAAGATACTCCATCAGAGATGAAGCTATTTTGCTACGACAAAAATAATCAACCACCAAATAAAACAAGTGGCTATTTTTCTATGACAAATAATCAACCGCAACATAAAATAGTTTTATGTCACAGTATTGGGTTTTGGGTATGCATTGCAACGTGGGTTTGCGCAAAGTACACGGACAGTGAATCTTAGGTGAACCTAAGTTAATCTAAGAGGCTAAACATTAGTAAATATATAGAACTAGACAGTAAGAATATTATGAGAAGTATCTCAGGATCAACTGTCATTTCAGCCAAGGAGGTTGGGTTGAGTTTCTATTATAGCTGGCACTAATGTGCGCCTGTGTTGCACCGGATTAGATGCCATATAGATGGCACTGACGTTATCATAGTGCACCACAATGGCCGAAGTGAGAGACGACATATGAAGCTCCTGAAGTAATTGATGCAGCCAACAACATTTCCTCAACAGCTCAATAATCCGCTTCTGCACAAGACCGAGAGACCATGATCTAGCGTTTAGGGGACCAAGATACGATGTTATCGCCAAGATAGATGCAATAGCAGGAGGTGGAGCATTGCGAATCAGGAAAAGCTAGTCTAGTCAGCATTAGAGTAGGCTATGTGAGAATAGTGACTGGAGAGGTGCTCATGAGAAGGTTGGCATTGAGAGTTCCCTTGATATATCTTAGTATGTGTTTAATTTGATCAAGACAAGATGTGGTTCGCAAGAATCATGCATAAAGAGACAAACTTGCTAAAAACTATACGCCAAGTTTGGACGTGTGTTAGCGTAAGATACTGAAGGGCACAAGAGATACTCGTATATTTCGAAGGATCAACAATAGGGGGTCCATCAAGGGTTGATAAATTGGATACTCAGTAACAGGAGTCGCTATCGAGTGACACTCAGCCATGCCAGCATGCTGGAGAAGATCAACTGCATATTGCTGCTAGGAGAGGAACAAGCTAGAGGATGAGCAATATTGAACAATAGTGCCAAGGAAAAAGTGAAGGTAACCAAGGTCTGTCGTGGCAAACTCAAAGTGTAGTAGCTAAGTCAGCTTCTGAAGAAAAGCACCAGAGGAAACCGTGAATATGATGTCATCAACATAGAGCAATAGATAATAAGACATATGATCAGCATCCTGCATAACAAAGAGTGATGTGTCAGAGGCAGAAGCAACAAACCCCAAGTGACGGATGCATAGCTAGCAAACCGCTGGTACCATGCACGTGGCACCTGCTTCAACCCATAGAGAGATTTTTCAATATACATAATCCAATCTAGGTCAACAAAACCAGAAGGTTGCTGACAACAAGAAGTCTCCTCAAGAGAGAAAGCCGTTCTTGACATCAAGATTGTGAATAGGCCAAGACTGTGAAGCTACAATACTCAATACGACACGGATAGTGGAAGGTTTTACCATGGGGCTTAAATGTCTCGTCGTAATCAATGCCGTACTACTGAGAATACCCGTGAACGACCCAACGAGCTTTGTGGTGGGAGACGGGGAGCACCGCCACCCTAGTGGTCAGCAGGGTTGCGTGGCGGGGGCCGGGCTAAGAGCGTGGGAGAGGTTGGTAGGGCCGTGCGTGGGGTAGGCAGCGGAGCAGCGATGATGGGGGCTGCACGGGGCCAACGTTGCATCAACTGTCATTTCAACCATCCGCGGGGCATGGCGTCTGCATACCGCCCATGGCACAGGGTTCATGCATCTGAGGCATTGGAGGGACCCTAGTGATGATAAACTAGGGATCGTAATCGTGAGGAGTAGCATAACATGGCCACTTGACATCCACATTGGATGGAGCTGCCGCGTGAAGAGGTGGGCGCTGCTCGACGTCGGCACCAACACATGGCGTTGAGATGGATCGGAGCTGGTGCCCTGCTACAACGGAAAATCCAAGGTGTCATGTGCTTCAACGAGGTGACCTATGGCACAGTTAGCAAAAGGAAAATGGTTTCATTGAAAACAACATGGCGGGAGATGATTATCCGGTGTGTGGAAATATCGAGGCAACGGTATCCCTTATGGGAGGCCGAGAAAAACACAAAAGAGGAACATGTTTATGAGGCGCCGTGGATGAGATATTTCGGTAGCAAAGGCAGCCAAGACCTTTTTAATAAGATGATTGCGATATGTTTTCTCGAACGTTGTATGGTGTATAACTGTATACTGCTCAATATATGGTACAGGATGGGCACCTAATGAGAAGGTATGTCACCGTAGCAAGAGCCTTGGCCCAGTATGGGGCTTGCAACAGAAGTGTGCGGAAAATGTTGTTGAGAGTTCGCAACGAACATTAAGCTTTACCATTCTATTGTGAAGCGTAGGGACACGAGAGATGGAGAAGAATGACGTGGTAAGAGAAAAACTGTGCATTGGTGCTGTTCACAAATTCCGTGACATTGAGCAGTAATTCCAAACTGTGTACGGACAAACTGACACTAGTAGAGAATTGACTTTCGATGCGCCCCCTTTTGTCCCGATTTAAAGTTGGCCCGGGACAAAAGGTTCACCAACCGGGACTAAAGCTCGGTCACTGGTGGGGGGCTCACCAACCAGGACCTTTTATCCCGGTTGCAAAGGCTAGTGGGAAAAAAAGACCCTGAGAGGCCTTTTATCCCGTTTGAAACACCAACCGGGATAAAAGGGTCGAGAACCTTTTATCCTGGTTTGTAATACCAACCGGGATAAAAGGGGGTCATTTATCCCGGTTGATGTTTCAAACCGGGATAAAAGGGTCCCCAACGAGGTGACTGAAACAGGAGTAAATCCCTCGAACCCTTTTATCCCGGTTGGAAACACACCAACCGGGATAAAAGGGTCCCCCACGAGTTAATACAAAAAGATAGCATCCCCTATGTAGTTAGATGTGGTGTGTAGGTGGGATGTCAAGGAAACTACGCGCGAGGCTGGAGGTTGTGGGTTCGAATCCCACGCAGCGCGCACGCGCATATTTCGCGTGAAAAATCGCGTGACTTGTGACCTATTTCGCGAATCCCTCCCAGGATTTCTTCTTTTTTTTTCACCGCCTCGGGTGGTGACCTATTTTATCCCGGTTGAGTGACCCGGGACAAAAGACCCCCTCTTTTGTCCCGGTTGGTTTATCCCGGATGGATTTTCGGGAGATTTGCACCCTACCAACCGGGACTAAAGGCCAATTCTCTACTAGTGTGATGAAAGTTCAAGAGATGCTCATAAATTTGAGACTTTTAATGAAAGGGGTAATGAGAAATATCGTCAATAGTGACCAAGTAATATTTGAAACCGGAATTACTGCTAGGAACCGGCAATGTCCATATATACATCACTGTGTACGTATTAACTCAAAAGGCACGAAGGTTTGTGAACTAGACCGGGCGAAAGGAAGATGCACATGTTTGCCAAGTTGGCAAGCATGGCACAAAGTATGATTGGCTTAATTACATGAAATAAAAGGTGACTTATGTGACGTGTTGAGGGTGGCGGAGCAAGGATGACCAAAACGTTGGTGCCATAGTGTGGACAATATTCCGAGGTAGGCGTGAGCTGTGGTGGTGTCGACAGCTGGGAATGACTGTCAGAGCTATTGCAGCAAAGAATCCCGTGCCTGGTTTGTAGATTCTTGACACAGGAACCAAAAGGGTCAAATTCTATTGAGCAAAGGTTATCACGTGTGGATTGACCGACGGAGAGAAGATTGCGAACAATAGATGGGACAACAAGCAAGGACATTTCTCTGTAAAAAATTTGATGGTGGCGTGTGAAGCATAGAATGACCATGGCATGCAACTGGAGTTTTAGAACCATCGCCAGCGATAATATTGGTAGGTGGTGGAACGAGGAAACGAGAGTATTGTCACACTCGGTTTTTAAATAAAATCAAGTGCTACTTATATGTATGCTTTGATCTAGTTTCATACATAAAGTGACATCATCAGTAAATAACAGTAATAGTATCATGTAAAGGAATATAAATTATGACTTACGAGTCTATCAAAGATAGACAATAGTTGGTGTATAGATACCTAAAAGGGGCAAGAGGGGGAGACAACAGTTTCATACATATAGTGAAATCATAAGTGAATAACGACAACAGTATCACATAAAGAACAAGAGAGTATATTAGAGATTTACACTTAGTTCTAGAAACGGAGGCTCCAAACTTCACAGGCAATCGACTGTCGGCCGACCAGGCTTGCCGGCGGCACCCGAGTCGAGAGAGGGGTGGCGGCGTGCAAGACGCAGGGAGGCACGGCGCTGGCGGGGGCACGTCGTAGGAGGCAGCAGGGCATCGACGGCACGGCGCGGGAGCGGCGGTGGCTAGGCGGTGGCTCGTGTGGTGGGTGGGCCGGCGGCGTGTTTTATAGGCGCCCGAACTGCGCCTGTGTGGCGTGCACGCCGAGGTTCGGTGGCGGCGGCGCGCGTGATGGGCTTGGCGGGCTAAAGCGGGTTGGGCCCAAGGCTCGGCCCAAAGGGAAAGGATTTCTTCATTTTCCGTTTTTCAGAAATAATTCCCGCGAAAGAAAATCCAGATAATTCATTTAATTCATGAAAAATACTCCAAAAATCCTAAAAATTCCTAGAATTAGTTTGGGACACGAGGACTCCAAAGAAAATACTTGAGGCTCATGAAAAGGATTCTAGAGCCTTCCAAAAATTGGATTTAGCTCTTAGAAAATGAGAATAAATTCCAGGAAATGCTGGGAAATTCTTAGAAGGACCCAATTTGTTATCTAAACGCGTTTTTAAGACATTTGCACTCAATAAACACCAAGATGCATCGGCATGAATGCAACATACACAGAACAACATTATTTAATTTCGAGAAATAAACAATTATTTTCCTATACTAAATTTCCTGTAAAGAAAATAAATGTTTGGAAAATTTTAAAATTATTAGAAAATCATTGTTTAATTGTTCTTTCTAATTACATCCTGAAATTCAAATATTTTTGGGTGTGACAAGAATACCCCCCTTCAAAGGAATCTCATCCCGAGATTCGAAGTGAGAAGAAACAAGGAAGGAGGTAAACAAGATTATTGTTGCCGAGGTAGGTAGACATTCAACCTCTGTTGTCGAGCGGTGTAGAATCTTCAATCTTCATCTTTCTTGGTTGCTGGGGTCATCATCAGAGTGAGGTAGATGGGAGAATAGCAAGCAGCAAGGTGGCAAAGAAACTAGAGTAAGGCCTTCTTTTCTTCAACTTGCTTCCATCTAGACGGTGGTAGTGATGATAACATCTACTTGTTGACGTTGGTGTTGCCTTCAGTTTCCTCTTCTGATATCCTCCATTTGATTGGCTAGAAGAAAGGAGGATGACAAGGATAAGGGAGATTCAAAATAAGAACCCAGCTAGGCAACTGATGTCATTGCAGGCAGAAGACCCACAACATACGAACAATCAATACAAAGAACAAATCAAACCAGGTCATAAAGACAAGCATCATCACGCAAATACAGAACTCCACCAGTCAACACACAGTCAAGGAACGATGCTAAACGTTGTTAATAGGGCTGCAAGGGGTACTCCTAAGCATGGTTGTGATGTCGAACTTCAACTTCCTTTGCACAGGCTTGCTTTTTCAGTCGCTAAGGCTTAACTTCTGGTTATTGAGCTACTAACTCCATTCTTCGAATGAATTGGACAGGCCTGCTTTAGGGCATGTAGCACAAATCATCTAAACATTTTTGAATCAGAAAGGACACTTTGGAATCAAAAGTCAAGGGAGAGAATCCAAAGTAGCATTATTTGAAGAGCAAGGAGAAGTAAAAGGGGGAAGATGGATGTACTAAAAATAAAGTTAAGGAGGAGATAGGTTTACAAGGATAAGTAGGTCGACAAGGAAAATATAAAGGAGATAAATGAACAAGGGATGAGAGGGTAGCAATATCACCAATAAATCAAGGAGGTGTATCACTTGAGAAAGAGAAATCATCCATCAAAGGAGATGTATGATCAAGATCAACTAGTGATCAAGGATAGAGGAAATAAATGGACAAGGATTGAGTGTTTAGCAATAGCAAAATAAGGTGGGGGTAAAGGACCAAGAGTCAATGGTAAGAAGTAAGCCATCAAGGCACAACTAAGTGGATGAGGGGTGAGAATACTCATTAGAGAAGTTGAAGGATAAGGTAGGAATTGATTTCACTTCAAAAGAAACCTTAGAAAATGACCATTGCTATCTAGGCAATACAGCTCTGATACCAATTGTGCCACACCCAGTTTTAAAACAAAACCAAGTGCTACCTATATGTATGCTAGGATCTAGTCTCATACATATAGTGACATCATAAGTGAATAACAACAACAATATCATGTAAAGAATAAGAGAGTATATCAAAGATTTACGCTTAGTCCTGGAAACGGAGGCTCCAAACTTCACAGGCAATCGACTGGGGGCTGCGTACGCTTAGAACTCAGCATCATTTTCAGAAAACTTCACACACCTTTCTCTTTTGAACAGCAGTAAGCAAGGGTGAATACACTTATGGTTGGTACTCAGGAAGGCCACAAGAAATAACCAGAATAACGATTTAAGCTGTGAATAACAGCAACAATATCACGTAAAGAACAAGAGAGTATATAAGAGATTTACGCTTAGTCCTAAAAACAGAGGCTCTGAACTTCATTCATATAGTGACATCATAAGTGAATAACAGTAACAGTATCACGTAAAAAACAAGAGAGTATAACAGAGATTTACGCTTAGGCCTGGAAACGGAGGCTCCAAACTTCATAGGCAATCGATTGGGGGCTGCATACACCTATAACTCAGCATCATCTTCAGAAAACTTCACACACCTTCCTCTTTTGAGCAGCAGTAAGCAAGGGTGAATACACCTATGTAGCTTTTATTTATTAAACAAATTAAATACACATTAATCAAGTTGAGTTTAATTGATGAAAAGCCGAGGTATATCTCTAATTAGCTTTTAATTGGAAAAGTTATTTAAATAAATATTAATCAAATTAACATTTAGTATGAAAACATGGGGTTAACTCTAATTAGATTTTAATTAGAAAAGCAAGTATATAAGTACCTAATCATATTAATATTTTGAACAAATTACAAAATATTAATACGAGTTTCTCATTAATTAGCTAAGCCCACAAACTATTGTCTCCCCTATAAGTACCTATAATAAATTAGCCAAGCCCACAAAGGTTTTAATATGAGATATACAACGTAAATCATATAAGTACCTATACGCCAACTACTGTCTCCCCCTCTTGCCCCTTTGAGGTAAAGCTACCACAAAACTAGAGTTTCTAATTAATTAGCCAAGCCCAGAGCCATTTAGTTCCTGTGATTGCACTGTTTTCTTAGGTGGTTCTGCATGTTCCAATTAACATTATCATGGTATTATAACTAAGCATAGACATAAGGGTGGTTAGGGACACTTGTCTTTCTCCAATGAAAAGTTACTCTTACTGCTCTTCAGCTCTTGCTCTCTTGAAGCTCTTAATCTTCAAAGCTTTCAAACAGCAATCCTTCTACTCGAAGCAATCACCGGCACAAACATAGAAGCAAATAAACAAGTACAACTAAGAACAATACACCAAAATAAAAGAAAATCTTTAAAAGAACGTACTAAAGGATACGACTTGATTCTAAGATCACACGAACGCAAGGAACTAAGGTTGAAAAGGTACAACTATCGAGGGATTTGGATTATAAAAGAAAAGACAAGAGCTTCATTTATTTTAGTTGAGAAAAACAATGTATAGATATTTCAGAGAAATATCCTTAGTTGGAATTAATCAAGTCATATTTACATATGAAAATACGATGTAAAGTTTAGTCCAATTTTATTTATAAATATTTAAGTACAATTTATGCAAATTACCATTTGAGTTTAAAATAAGCATGTAAAAGCATCTAAGCATATAACTTTATATTTCGAGTTCAAATAAGAAAATTAAATTAAAAACACATTTATATTCTCTTTAGTCAAATTAATATTTAATAAAGAAAACTTGAGATATAACCCTATGTAGCTTTTATTTATCAAACAAATTAAATACACATTAATCAAGTTGAGTTTAAGTGATGAAAAGCTAAAGTATATCTCTAATTAGCTTTTAATTGGAAAAGTTATTTAAATAAATATTAATCAAATTAACATTTAGTATGAAAACACGGGATTAACTCTAATTAGATTTTGATTAGAAAAGCAAGTATATAAGTACCTAATCATATTAATATTTTGAACAAATTACAAAATAGAGAATATGATCAACATTGCTTCTAATGTGTAATTTAAGTTTACATGAATCTAACGTAATAAGGATGAGGTTAAACAGAGGTAAAACGCAAAAGATATAGCTTAACGAAGCTCTAGGGACTTGCTGGCGAGGTTTAGAAACTTCCAAGAGCTTAACTGCGAGAAATCGAGAACCTAAACGTGTTAAACCTTAAAGATTGGACTGGATCTCGGGATTCCAATTTCCTTCGGGGTTAAAACAAAAAAAGGACTTTCTTCTTCCTCCAGCCGGCCCTCGGATAGGGCAGGCTTGCCGGCGGCGCCCAGGCCGAGGGGGGGAGGTGTTCGACGACGGCGGCAGCGCGCAAGACGCAGGGCGGCGCGGCGCTGGCAAGGGCACGACGCAGGAGGTGGCAGGGGCATCAGCAGCACGGTGCGGGAGCGGCAGCGGCTTGTGCGATGGGTGGGCCGACGGCGCGTTTTTTAGGTGCGCGGACCTGCGCCTGCGTGGCGCCCACGGTAAGGTTCGACGGTGGCGGCAGTGCCTGATGGGCTTGGTGGGCCGGAGCGGGTCGGGCCCAAGGCTCGACCTAGAGGGAAAGGATTTCTCTTTTTTCCCCTTTATTTTCAGAAATAATCCTGTGAAAGAAAATCTAGAGAAAATCCAGATAATTCATTTAATTCACGAAAAATACTTCAAAAATCCCAAAAATTTCAGGAAAATTCCTAGAAATAGTTTGGGATACAAGGACTCGAAAGAACATACTTGAGTCTCGTGAAAAGGATTCTAGGGTCTTTCAAAAATTGGATTTAGCTCTTAGAAAATGAGAATAAATTTCAGGAAATGCTGGAAAATTCTCAGAAGGACCCAATTTGTTATCTAAATGCGTTTTTAAAACATTTGCATTCAATAAACACCAACATGCATCGGCATGAATGCAACATACACAGAACAACATTATTTAATTCTGAAAAACAAACAATTATTTTCCTATACTAAATTTATTATAAGAAAATAAATGTTTGGAAAATTTTAAAATTACGAGAAAATTATTATTTAATTGTTCGTTCTAATAACATCCTAAAATCTTTGGATTTTAGGGTGTGACAAGTATAGTATACCGCCATTCGATGACATGTGAGATGTGGTGCCGGTGTCGAGGACCCAGTTGACAGGCCCTTGGGCGGTGAGCTGGTTCATGACACGAGGGCCACCGAGTACAGCCTTCCATTCAAAACACAAAGGCTCTCTTCAAGAAAGAAATGCTCTTAGTTTCCCTAAGAGCACAACCCACACGTGCTCTAATTATTGATCAACGGATAGAAACTATTATGTAACTGTAATGATTTTTTTTGTTTCCTTCTTTGTTTCTTAAGCTTTGTACAAACTTTGTATCTCTACTTACTTAGGGGGTATTTGGATACTAGGTGCTAAACTTTAGTATTGTCACATCGGATGCTCGGATGCTAATTAGGAGGATTAAACATGAGCTAATTATAAAACTAATTGCAGAACCCCTATGTTAATTCGCGAGATGAATTTATTTAGCCTAATTAATCGATCATTAACAAATGGTTACTGTAGCACCACATTGTCAAATCATGGACTAATTAGGCTTAATAGATTCGTCTCGCGAATTAGACTTCATCTGTGCAATTAGTTTTGTAATTAGCATATATTTAATATTCTTAATTAGCATCAAACATTCGATGTGACAGCGGGGTATCCAAAACGGAGCCTTATAATATATAACTAGTAGAGGGCAACTCCTCCTGTTCCATAAAAAAACGAGGGCCGCCGAGTCCTAGGAGGGTAAGGACGGCTGGGACATCTACACTAGGGCAAGCGCGGTGTGTGCTTGCTGTCCCTGTGGGTAAGTCCTTGTCCTGGACGCAAGCCTTATGCCGCTGCCTGGGTGCTGGTGCTCTGGGCTTCTAGCGGTAGCGGCCATGGCACCCTTTGCCGCGCTTGCCGCCGGAGGAGCTGGAGGCAGCACCGTTGGGGGGGCACAGCGACAGGGCGTCTCCGTGGAGACCTTTCAGTTTTTTCACTCGTTGGCAAGGTGTAGCTCCTTCAACACAAGGGCGGAACACGCCTGGGTGAATGCCACGATCATTGATGATGCCGTCAGTGACTTTGGAGAGAATCGCTCGTTGACACCGCGGAGCATGTTGTGGACAAGTTGCGGTTCTCGGGGACGGCTGTCATGCCCGCCGTCGCGGAGAGTATCGGTGCTGGTCTTGAGGTGCTGGCAGTTCTCGAAGATGGAGAGGTCACCCTACACAAACGTGTGGAATTGGTTGCTGAGGATGTGGCTCGCGATTCTTTGTTGTCGTTGAAGAGATTTTTTATGGCGACTCAAAGATCACGAGCACGCTGGCCATCTTCCATCGAGACGTCAAGGACGTTGTTGTTGGCGGAACCATATAGATCCACCCGAGAAAGCCTGGACCCATAATGGATTGACGGGCATGGCCGGAGACGAACCGTGCGAACACACGGATATGGTGGCGGAATGGACTGGCCATCACGGGCTCCGCGATGTTAGTGAGGGTGTCGGGGCTGTCCCTGGTGCATATGGTACTACTACAGAAACGAAACGATTTGTAGGGGTGAGGTTTTTTTCTAGAGGTGGACTGGTCAGCGCCCCTGATAAGTTGTTATTCAAATAAATAATAATAAAAAGAAACTGGTGAGAATAATAAATAGAATCGGATATGCTTGAGTGCATGCCTGCCAAACAAGAACATATTGTTAGTTCTAAATAGGAAAGAACTGTCACTTTATCACTTTTGTTATGCATCTCGGAGCATTCAATGGACCGTTTCATATCTGCTTAGCTCGTAGCTACTAATTGGAATATCCTTGTCGTTTCGGAAATGGCACTTATGCGTCACTTGAAATGACATCGGCGCATATTTCTACAGTTTCTGATACAAATACGCTATACGCCAACAATACGATATAGTAATGCCCCACCCCACCTCACCCCGCGCGCACAGACAAAAAGAAGAGGGTAAGGAGGCGTTCAACAACTGGTCAGCCTCACGGCAACACGCCGGGTGTCCTGCTCATCTTCTCCTACGCGGCGTGCGGCAGTGCTCGGCAATGCGACAGTCGTCGTGAACATCAAGCTCATACGGTAACCCTTTTTTTTCCAAACAGTGTAAGGGCCTAGCTCGATCCACCATGCCCATATAGTAAGTCAAGCATATTAGACATTATAAACCTGAACTGGACGAATAAATTCATATCGTGCTGTTTGTTTTATCTTTCAAAGCCCGTGCTTTATTTCGAGGGTTCAGCAGCATGACGAACCACCAATGTTCGGGAGGGGATCACAAAATATTGGAGCGCCGGGTCCAATCCTAGAGCAACACGAGCTAGTTCTTGAGCACATAATTACATGAACTTGGAGCAAAATTAACCTCTAAATTGGTAAAAACTTCGGTGCATTTGCACCTCATGAATAGACCTCCGCCTGCCTCCTGGTCGTATGCATCGGACTTCAGAGAGCACGCACGCACCAGGATCATCGAATCCGATTGAAACTGAATATGTGAGCCACCAAATACTGAAGTTCCCTGCATGTTATGATGTTTTCTAGTGCTGTTTAGGGTGCAACGAGATGGCAGCAACAAAGGCATGTTCTCCGGAAGGCTTACCAACTTGTCGTTTGACTTAGGCTGCATGTTGGGCTCAGCTATAAAGGGACAAAGCCCAGGACGTGATACCCCATTCAACTGCACGGCCTCACGGCAACACGCCGCTGTCCTCCTGCTCATCTTCTCCGACGCGGCTTGCGGCGGCGCTCGGCAACGCGACAGTCGCCGTGAACCTGCAGGTGAGAACTTCACAACTTTCACTCAAGTTTTTATGCAAGAATCCCCTTTGACTTTTGGTTCAAAACCAGCCGTTGAATCCAAGGGCGAGTCTTGGGTGGTTTCATTTAGTAGTAACGGACTATAGCCACAAGCTCAGAAGAGAGGAGAAAAGCGAGCAGGCTGGTGATGGAAGCGTGGCAAAAATTGAAAGCAGAAATTAATGCCAAGGAATCCCACACAAGGATGAACACTCACCAGGCCATAAAAGATTTGTGCTGGCGACTAAAAGGGCTCTGTGCTGGCGGGCTGAGCACCTACCAATTGTTGGCGGGTGCTCGCCTGCCAGCACAGAGGCTTTCTGTGCTAGCGGATGGTTATGCCACCCGCCCCACCCGCCAAGAATATTTATTTTCCCACCCTATATATTATTTTTCGTGATTTATTTATAATTTCTATTTTCCGCCAATTTTTAGCTGCCAAATTTAAAAATGTATCTCCAACCACGTAACAACGAACTTAAATAATAAATAATTCATATTATTAAAAACTGCATCGTACATGATAGATAATTCACATAATTCAACAATTGGAATAGAGCTATTTGTCCATCTATGGTCCATCTACGAAGACGTGTGCATTCGTCCGCCACCAACACGCCATTTGGATCAAAGAATTCTCCATCCTCATGACAAATCTTCTGTTGGATGAACCTCGTCATGTCCTACAAATGTTGGCAATGCCTCTGTCTTCGAGCGCCGCATCACGAGTGTCGATTCTAGGCATCTGCAGGTATAAAGTAAATGAAGATTAGGATGTATTACCATTAGGAAGTTTTTATGTTCCTACCCATCTATGTGTTATTATTTTCATCACTTTCTTCCTGTTTTCAGGGCATTCCCCGCCTATCAGTACGTAAAGCCTGTGCGCACTTTGAGGATATAAAGACAAGAGTTAGTAATACAACTTAGGCGCATAGAATCTCAACATGCATTACTTCCAAGGGATGTCTTACTTTTGTACAATACCTAGGAATTCCTTGTAACTATCTTTGGTAAATCTGGTTGAGTCCAAGATCATTGCAAATCTAAGCTTGGGGTAAATACAGATGCAAATCCAGTGATCTCTGCATTATATTAGAATAATTTATATTATAGATGGTATTAATTAGCACCAAGTATATAAATAGTAATTTAAACTAGCTAGCTTATTGAAAATTGTAAGCCCCCATGATCTGCTACTTGTGAGCCTTTTTCCTCATAACTCTTCAATCTACATGGACACTTTGTGCATTTCTTCTTTGTGGGCTTTTTCCTTTATAGCATTTTTCTCCGCTTGTGTCTGTGCTGCTTCCATTTATGCTTTGACCCTTTCATTCAATTTGAACCTGTGCTCTGGCTCGCTAATTCGTGCTAGGTCAAGGTACACTACCGAGTACCTACCGTTCGTCAATTCTTCCTCTTTCCATTGCATCCTGCAGAATAGGTAGTCGTTCAGGTACTAGACATATAAAATATATATGTATGTACGTAAAAATTGTGTATGCGGTACATGTGGACTTACAAGCACCATGTTTGAATGAGCTGGACGTCGAGGTGTTGATGACAGTAAAGTTTGTGCAAATCATCAAAATCAATCACAATCTCGTAATCCCAAGTGCCAAGGAAAATCTTTTTTGGGATACGCGCGGGGATTGCTCGAATGCCTTGCTCCATTGCGTCCATGATCCATCCATGCAGCTTATTGAGTTCCCATGGGCCCTCCAGCAGATCTCACCGATACAAGAATGGTTTGCCATGCTCATATTTATCTGGGACTTCATCTGATGCAAAGAAATTGAGGCCTTCATCTATTTCCTTTCACCGAGAGGGGCTGCAAGCTACAGATTTCTCATCAGAAGATGAAGCCTTATTTTTCAGTACGTTTAAGAACTTGTCGACTTGTGTCGATGGATCCTTATTATCATATGTCCTAACCATACGAGGTACCGCTGGCGGCTGGGGAGGTGGAGATGGTGGCCTCTCGGGAGGTGGAGATGGTGGCCTCGACGATGTTGGATCATCGCCTTGGGGAAACGAAGTCCATTCCTCCTCAGTGAGACCTTCTAGAATAGGTGATAGCGGCATTGGCTGCTCACCCTCATTGGTAGCTCCCTGCACATGTGACTGAGTCGGCTGCTCGCCCTTAGTAGTAGCTACCTGCACATGTGACTGCGTCGGCTACGCCGTGTCAACATTTGACTGTACCATGGGTTCATCTTGGTTCGGCCGTGAGGTTTCTGATGATGCATTAATATTTAGAACGATATCTCGGTAATACCACAGTATGTACTAGTTCATCGCATCACCGAGAACCTCAATCCCCTCATCAGTAGGGATGTCAAGCTCGCACGACTCATCCAACATAGTAACAACTTGCACCCAAGAATATTCTGGCGGGGTTCCTTTGGGAACACATGAGCCATTACTGCCATGCCGGTTGCGACCTCTCAAAACTTATTTTGTTTCCTTCCATAAGGTATCACCAACCTGCATGGTGTTTCCACTTGTATCTCGTCTACGGGATATCTCACATTTGCAATGGACCTAGCACTACTCGAAGCAACGTATCCTGTGTTGGCTAGCTGCAAGGGTGGCAAGAATGCTAGGGTTGGTCATCGCTTGTGCTTGCTGGGTGGCAAAGAACTCAATCAGCGTGGCAAAAATTGAAAGTAGAAATTAATGCCAAGGAATCCCACACAAGGATGAACACACTTCCAATCTCTGAAGCCCCATGGGGAGTACGACATTCCCCCGCTATAAATCCCCCTCCCCCATGCTGCATTTCCCTTCACCTCGAATTCGGATTGCTCCCATCTTTGGTCTCCTCGTGTTGCTTCAATCCAGAGGTTCTTGCAGGGAAGCCATTGCAGCAGGTAAGAAAGCTCGAATCTCTTTGGGTTGCTGGGTGTTTTCTCGGTGTTCATCTCGGATTTTTGAGGGCATTTTGGTGTTTTGCGGTTCCTTGCTTGGTGCTGATCGTATTCGTTTCGATGGGAAAGAGATGGACGTGGACAAGTTCCCAGAGGGCTGCAAGTGCTCGCCGTCGACAACAATCGTGCCGGCCTTCTGCTCCTTAGGAGACAGCTAAAGTTCTGCAACTACAACAAAGGTTAGTGTTTTTTTTTCCGATTCAGCTGTGATCAAGGTCGAGGCCAGATGACAAACTTTTTTGGCGATCTTTTTCCCTCTCTGTTTGATGGAATTCTTGTGGTACCATGCAGTGACAACGGTGACCAACACGACGACAGCTTTGGACATGCTCAGAGAGAGGAAGGCCAGGGATGACCAGTTCGACCTGGTTATCAGCGACATCTTCATGGTGGATGACATTGATGGCTTCAAGCTCCTCGAGCACATCAGCCTGGAGATGGATATCCCAGTCATTTGTAAGACTTTAAACCCTTGCTTAAACTTAGCTACAATTTCTGTGCCTGGGAATCTTCTGATCCTTCTTAGGCTTAGAGTAGCAGTCATGAGAAGTAGCAGTACTACTTGTTTTAATTTGGATATGGTTTTGGAGATACTCACTGAATAGATCATGTATACACCCTGTTGGCGTGTGATATCTGGTAGATCGATTGATTATTATGAATGTTGATAAGACCTGATTTTGGGATGCATATCTTTGGTTACAATCAAGCTAATAGTAACTGCAAGTTTTTGTTGTTATATATGTACCTTTTGTGCTACTATTTGCTTGTAACCCTAGGCGTAGTCGAGCTACTGCTCAATTTTGTGTTTCTTCTGTGAATAAAAAAGAACTGGTTATGTTTGTTGTTTATAGTTTCACACGTTACACTATGTTCATAAGTTCTATACGAAAATTGACTTTTTTCATTTTTACTTTTGTGTGTTACTCTTTACCCATAAGAGGTAGATGGTTTCAAATGACTACTAATGTTGTCATTTTTAGTTTCATGTATGTTACACTTTGCTTGAAAGCCCTCCATGCAGTCATTGCTTGCAACTTTGTACGTTTTTGTTTGTTCATAAGTGTTACATGATATCGAGTTGACCACGTACGTAATGTTGTCCATTTAGTTCCATATAAGTTACAGTTTGTTATCCCTACATGAGATCAATTTTTTGAAATTTTTAGTTTTGAATGATAATTGCCCCTGTTAGTTGTTAAGCCGATCACTTAATTAATGTTGTTTTTAGTATCACATGTTATGGTTTGTTCATAAGTTATTCTACATGAAATTGAATTTTTGTTGTTGTAGTTTTAAATGTTGCCATTTGTTCGTTAGTGTTAGGGGTGTCGAGATGACCACTTAATTTTTGTCATTTTTAGTTCCATAATTTATGTTTTGTTCATAAGCGCCCGCACATGATTAATGTTTTACCATCTATGGTTTTGTACATTACCATTTGTTCGTAAGCTCTAGGTGGTGTCAAGCTGACCACTTAGATGTCATTTTTAGTTTAATAAGTTATTTGTAAGCCCTATGTGCAAATGATTTTTGTTATTTGTAATGCATTACTCTTGGTTCATAATTTTTTTGAAGGACCTGTTGGTTCATAATTAAGCACTAGGTCCTATCAAACTAGATAATGAATTTTGTTGTTGTAGTGTTTAAATGCCTTTTGTAGTTTCATGTAAAATGAAAGGTACAAAGAAAATGAGGAAAGGGGGATGTGTCAAATTAAAAACATAAAGGCCACTTGATTATTTTATTTCCAATCTATCGAGATTATTGACTTGTGCATTTCATAATTGCCTTTATATTCTTATATCATGCAGTAATATCTGCAAACGATGAGAAGGGAGTTTATGGTGAAGGGAGTAAAGTACCGCGCATGTGACTACTTGCTGAAGCCAACACGCCTTGAACAATTTAGGAACGTATGGATGCATGTGGTAAGAAAGAGTTTATATTTCAGATTATTACAAAAGACTCTTTGGTGAGCCTGGAAAAAATAGTTTCTCTTTGATGGAGGAGCGCATTGATGATATCCCTCAAGTGTTGGCTGAAGAGAATATGCTTCTAATAGCTGATTTTACTGAGAAAGAAGTTTTTTATGCTATTTCTCAAATGGAGCATAATAAGGCTCCAGGACCAGATGGGTTTCCGATGGAGTTTTATCAATCATTTTGGGATGTCATAAAAAATGATCTAATGGCACTTTTTGACCAATTAAAAACCGGAGAGTTACCTTTGTTCAAATTGAATTTCGGGGTGATTACTCTTTTACCTAAGAAAAAGAATGCGGTGTAAATTCAACAATATAGACCAATTTGCCTTCTGAATGTTAGCTTCAAAATTTTCAATGAAGTAGCTACTAATCGCATTACGAACTTGGCACATAAGGTGATTAGACCTACACAAACTGCCTTTATGCCAGGATGACACATTCTTGAAGGTGTGGTCGTTCTCCACGAAACCATTCATGAGCTTCATCGTAAGAAGTTAGATGGTGTGCTTTTCAAAATTGATTTTGAAAAAGCATATGATAAGGTGAAATGGCCTTTTCTGCAACAAGTACTTCGCATGAAGGGTTTTGATCCACTATGGTGTGAATGGATCAAAAAATTCGTGCAAGGTGGTAGTGTTGGAATAAAGGTAAATGATGACATTGGCCATTATTTCCAAACAAGAAAAGGATTAAGACAAGGTGATCCGTTGTCTCCAATGCTTTTCAACATCATTGCTGATATGTTGGCTATCCTTATCTCTTGTGCTAAGGAGGATGGCCAAATTGGGAGCCTCATACCTCATTTGGTGGAGGGAGGGGTTTCCATCTTACAGTATGCAGATGATACCATACTTTTTATGGAGCATGATTTAGAAAAGGATGTAAATATGAAGCTAATTATATGCATTTCGAACAACTCTCAGGTTTAAAGATAAACTTTCATAAAAGTGAAATTTTTTTGTTTTGGTAAGGCAAAGGAGATGGAACAACAATACAAACAGATTTTTGGCTGTGAGTCGGGTTCCCTTCCCTTTTGGTATCTGGGAATACCTATTCATTATAGAAAATTGCGCAATTCTGAGTGGAACCCAGTGGAAAGTCGTTTTGTTTCAAAACTTGGATGTTGGCAAAGCAAAATTCTATCCTATGGAGATCGTTTGGTGCTCATTAATGCGGTTTTGACGAGCCTACCAATGTTTGTGCTCTCCTTTTTGGAGATACCTAAGGAAGTTCGAAAATGTTTAGATTTTTTCAAGTCTTGTTTCTTTTGGCAAAGTAATGATACTAAGAAAAAATACAGGTTAACAAAATGGAACATTGTGTGTCACCCCAAAGACCAAGGTGGATTGGGTATTGAAGTACTAGAGGTTAAGAATCAATGTTTACTTAGCAAATGGCTTTTTAAACTTCTTACCGAGCAAGGTATGTGGCAAGAATTGTTACATAACAAATATTTGAAGGATAAAACTCTTTCTCAATTAGAGGCAAAACCCACTTATTCACCCTTTTGGAAAGGGCTGATGCGGATCAAGGATGGATTCTTCACCCATGGATTTTTCAAAATTGGAAATGGACAATCCATTCGTTTTTGGGAAGATTTTTGGCTTGGTGACACACCTTTGGCTCAACAATATCCGTCATTATATAATATTGTGTGACACAAGCATGTTCGTGCTGCAAATGTACTTGCTCAAACACCTCTGAATTTTGCTTTTAGAAGAGGTTTGACTGGTAATAAATGGAATGAATGGTTGCATTTATGTCAGCGCCTAATGACGGTTAACTTGTCTGTTGATCCGGACCAGTTTGTTTGGAAACTAACTACTATCGGTAAATTCACTGTGAAGTCTCTATATCCCAACTCATGAATAGTAATACGAGATACTTGCATAAATACTTATGAAAGTTAAAAGTGCCCCTGGAGGTTAAGATTTTCATGTGGTTCCTTAAAAATAAAGTCATGTTAACAAAAGATAATTTGGCCAAACGAAATTGGAACGGATATCAAAAGTGTTGCTTTTGTGACTCAATGGAGTCCGTTGAACACTTGTTTTTATCATGTCCTTTTGACCGTATTATTTGGCGTATAGTTTGCTTCACTTATAATATATCACCCCCTTCCAATATTAAGAATATGTTTGGAAATTGGTTTAACAGGGTAGATAAGAAAAATAAGGCTAGGATACATTTTGGAGTGTTAGCTTTATGTTGGTCAATTTGGAACTGCATGAATAAATTTATCTTTAACAAACAAACGGGTACTAACTTTTTGCAGGTTATTTGTATGGTGGTGCACTGGATACAATTATGGTCCCACCTCCTCCCGGCAGATCAGCGGGAGCCTATGGTTACTGGATGCAACCAGCTGCTGACGGTTGCACATGACTTCTATTTCCAGACTACTGGGTGGCAACACAATAGGAGAATTGCAAATGGATAGCTATTTGTTGCTGTTTATTTTTAGATGGTTGATTCATGCCTCAACCTTGACTGATCCGTGATTATAATATTTGAAATCTTCTGAACTATGCAATAAAAAAGGCTATGTGCATCAATTGATGCAGGGGCCGGGGTAATCCCCATTTCAAAAAAAAATGTGGTAAGAAGGAGTGTGAAGAATGATCAAATGAATAAAATCAGTGGTAGTAATGATGCTGCTGGTCCGAAGTTGCAATCGGGGCATGGCGAGAACAGTGAGAAGGATGGTGCAAACCACACCAGGAAGCATTCAAAGAAGAACAAAAAGGATGGCAATGGTGCTAAAGGGGACAAGGACGGAATGTCAACCCAGAAGAAGCAAAGGATCCAGTGGTCCGGTGAGCTACACCACAAGTTTTTGGAAGCCATCGATCAGATTGGCTTGGACAGTAAGAACTCACTTTTCCTTGATTTTCTATGAAGCTTAATTATTCTGTTAATGTATTTACAGTAACATTTTTTATGTAAATGCAGAGGCTGTTCCAAAGAAGCTACTGGAAGTGATGAACGTGGATGGCCTTACTAGAGACTGCATTGCAAGTCATTTGCAGGTTTTGTTTATACTCTTGTGTTTGACTCCTATGTTTGAGTTCCTATCCACTATGTTATTATTATATTTTTGGATCAAACTATTTTTCGCCCACAACTGCCATCTCAAACTCAAGTGTTTATGTCTCCAGAATTTGTGTGTGTGACACTTCTCATGGGACTTGTGTGTGTGACACACATCTTGTGGAACTTGTGTGTGTGACACCCACAAAAGTGCCACTACACATAAAATTTGCAATAGCATACACACATATATTGAGTTTTGGATGGCACGTGAGCAAAACCAGAAACCGGGCACTCGCACATACATTTCTGGAATTAATGAAACAACAAAACAATTTCAGTATTTTAGGTCCTTGTCAATCTTGTTTCCTTCATAGAATGTCCATGTCTATCTTGTGATTTCAGAAATACCGTATCTACCTGAAACAGTTGAATGATGGCACATTCAAACATTCAAATCCATTCATGGAAGAACTACAGGCAAGGCTGAGTGGCGGGATACGTGCTAATGGCAACATCAGTGTGCCTGCAGAAAGTTCCCAGCATCAGAAGGAACTTGGTATACACGAGCCACCCTCTCCCTTATTTGGCGTTTCAAGCTCAGGCAACCCATTTACAAGGATGAACTCTCCATTTGCAGTTGGAACGCGTAGTGTGCAGCCCACAAAGTCAAGTGGATATTCAAGTGGCTCCTCTACAAATGTATCAAACATTGTGGTATTCAACACAAGCTACTGTGCTACTTCTGGCAGTTCATGTGTGCAAGCATCTCAAATGACGGTTCACTATTGGGCACCAGAATGCACTTTCCTTTATCTCGTTCTTGCACTTCCTATGCGAGCATTTTGCGTGGCAAGATGTTGGAGGCAAACAGAGGCATTCCTTTTGATGCCGACAACTTCTTTGAAGAGATAGCAAAAGGTGAGATGTCGGCTCCTTCTAGTCATTTACCATTGCAGTCACCTGAGTTTGCAAACCAGCCTTCGGTTCATACTCAGTCATCTTCTGCTGGACAATTCAACCAAGTAGCTCCTTCCGATCATTTACCACTGCAGTCACCTGAATTGGTGAACCAGCCTTCAATTCAGATTCCGCCATCTTCTGTGGGCCTATTCAACCCAGTTGCGAGGGAGCCTCATCAGCTTGCTGGACTTCTCAACTCTAGCAGCTCCTGGAGAAATGGTGTGCCACCAAGGTTCCCTGATATTGGTCATATTGCTGGAACGTTCATTGGTCCAACACATACAAACAGCATCATGATAAATCAGATCTCAGGACTTGTAGCCTCCTCTAGCCGGGTTCCAACTTTTATGAATGAATATCAGAACCAAATGGCAGGACTCATGGGGACAAGTGCACCAATGGTAGGTTTGAGTGAGCAGGTGGCAGAGACACAATTTAACTCTGGAAGCAGTGCAAGCTCTACAGTGGTACCAATTGGTAACTCTACTTTGGGTAGTTCCTCAAGCATCAGACCTACATTTTCTAGCCTTCAGATAGGCAATCCTGTCATGCCAACCCAGATGCCGAATGGTGGGTCTGCAACTGGAAATCTCCGTGAAGGTGGCACGCCGTTGATCAGCAATTTGTTGGTGATCAAGTGAATAACATTAATGAACTCCCTGCCGGAACAAGCGAGTCACGGAATGGGGCGATTGGTGACATGGATGATTTTCTTGTTGACTGGGATTTCTTTTGAAGAGAGACCGCAGGTTTGGTGACTAGGTTAATCAAGTAAGATCCTTTCTGATTCTAACTTACATAAGTGATGACTACATAAGTGAGGCTTATCTAACTCAACTTCTTTTCTCACAGCCGGATTTCCTCAGCAATGCCGAGGCTTTCTTCTATGGGAACTTGGAGTTATCCCCGTGATGTAAAATTCTGAATCTAAGGGCCAGCTGCTGACCAATCCATGGCTCTTGCATGTTGTCTGCGCAAAATTGTGCTATTTGTAGTAGGCTAGCTTGGAGCAGGCCATTAGTGGAATCCCATTTTTATCTATTGTAATCATGCAGGTTGTGGTTTGTATCAGCTGTAGCTTGTAACTTGGTGGTGTTAAGTGTGGCAGGAGGTGTGGGTGTACCACACTGACAAACTTGGTCTGTGTTATTTCTAGAATCACCTAGTCCCTCTTAGAGGCCTTTTATTGGGATAAAAAAACTAAGTAATTGAAAATTTTCATGTATGTAGTTGATAATCATACGGTAAGATTTTTCATGAACTATTTGAAAGCTGTATTTGATCTATTTTTCTTTTGTCCCATGCACTGCTGCTCTTTTCTTTGAAATTAGACATTTAGGGCTGGTTTGTATCCCAGAAACAGAAGAAAGTAGTGAGTAATAATATAGTGCCATCGTTCATTCTTATCTTAGAATCGTAGCCAAGCAAAGTAATGAAGTTTCAGAAATAGAAACTGATCATGAAAGAAACATTCATTCATGATTCGTGCAAGACCATTTGAGTACAACGTACAGTTTGTGATGTTCAGTGACATAACTTATTGACTTTTCACCTTATGTTATCTTAACTTGCCCTGTTAATCATCGTGTGTAAGAAGGAAATTTTCCTTTTTTATTTTATTGTTTTCCATAAATCAAATATATTGTCTTCCTTGACTGTAACTGTAATAGAACCTTCTCAGTAGTATATTTCAGCCATGTCCTGATGATACTGATCTATCCATCCCTGTATGATCTCAACTTCTTGTCTCCTTTGTTCTATAACCCAGTCAGGATCCCCCTTCGTTGCCGATCTGAAGTCCAAATGATGAGCCCCTGATCACCATGAAAAGTAGCTGATAAGTGAATCAGAATAAAAATGCTACTACAGTCTTACAGTTATTTTCTTCACTTTCTTGCTCACCTTTCTCTGTGACAAGGGCAATGATGCTGGATGAGATGTTCTTGAGCACCCTGGTTACAATTGCAACACAACTGTTATATGGAAGACTCAAACTATCACGAGTAATGCTCAGGCAGCAAAGAAATCATATAGACCCACCCGCCTCGACTCCATGGATCTCGCATTCCGTTGGAGAAGATAATGTTGCTCCCAAATCTCTTGAGCACCTTATCGATTTTCTGCAGCAAAGTGTGCAATGCAGAACCAAATGAAGCACTTGGTATACCAGCAATTATTTCCACTAAGGGTTCATATGCGCACACTGAAACTCTAAAGAAACACTTACATATCCACCATATTCAGTGGTGATCCAATGTGGCCTCGGCCGAACCCCCCAGCTCTGAAAACATCCATCAGACCTGTCTTTGTAACTGAAGCTGGATGGTGGGAACATGCTTTCATTGGAGACTGTCATTGGCATAATCATCTCGGTGCAAGCCTACACAGGAGTATGTCAACAATCTGAGATTATATGTGCTTTCACTAGCATGGTACTAATTATCTTTCAGGTTTACCTGCCATTGCCAGCCATCGAGGCCATGCGGGTCATCTTCGTCCTCAATCGGGTTGCAAGTCAGGTCTCCTGTGTAGTTGTAGTACAAGCTCGCCGCTGCGAATGCCTTTTCCAGAATGTCTGTGTTTGTGGGGAACCCGTCGATGATCTTGCACATCTGCAGAAGTTTTCATGAGAACTTACATGATCACTAGAACTGAAGTGGATTATTGCTAATACAAGGTTACGTTTGGCACACGGTTTTGAAACACAAGTTCAGAAGAACTGGAATAGTTCGTGCAGTTCAGATTGGCAATTCCGAAACACTATCTGCTGTGATTAATTTGGTTCAAATGGGAGAATTGGTTGTAGAATGTGGGTAAAAATGGACAACCTCCTTGACAGGGTAGGCAGGTAGATTCTCCAGGAAATTGGCCGGGGTCGGATAGTCCACCATGGCAGTGTAGGTGAATGCTGTCGACAGCCAGTTTGGGATCGAATAAGCATACTTCACAGTCCTGAAAATGGAGTGCAGGAAAAAAAAAACAAATTTAAGTTGCAGCATATAATAAAGATATATCATTAGTGCCTGAAAAGATGGTACATCATTAGTGCTCAATAGTTGAGCATCCTTGTCAAGTTGAGCTGTACACGCATGTCCTATTATTTATGAATTTATATATGCATGACGGGAATAAAAAAGACAAAGAACCTATAGTTGCCTAAGTATTTGACTAATGCTCGATTTACTTGCACTTCACACAACTCAATCCAGTACTCAGGCATTACTTGCAGGCAATAATCAAGACCAGTAAGTCTGCTTTCATTCCCTGACATGATCGAGACGAGTTTGAGTTTAAAATGAACTTACTTGCAGGCTCTGAACAATTTACTGAGCTCCAGGAGCCCTTTGTCGCTGGCCCCTCTCTCATCCAGCACATCCCAGGTTGCCTTGATGACGCTGAAGCAGTTCAAGCTCTCAGACTGCAAACGTTCGTTGCAAGCTGCAATCAGTAAACATCGTAGGGGGGAAGAATTGGCATATCTTATAGCTTGGGACAATGACTAACAAAGCATCAATACAATAATCTGACAAAGATGTCACCAGCACGAAAGCCAGTTCGTCTGCTTTTTACCTTGTTTAGTCATGGACATGGAATGCTTGGGATGACACGTTCCTTTTTTAGACAAGCACTCAGGTGTTTCAAAAAAAAAGGGGTTCTCTCAATCACAAAACAATTTTCAAGTAGACCAAGGACCTGATTTACAGCTACATAATGCAAGTGAAATTGAGAAGTTATATACAATTCAGATGCGCAGTTAAGTATCGCAATCGAGCTCATAAAACACTGAGCCATCACAGTCATGGATTCATGAGTAGCTGATTTAGTTGCATTATTGGCAGGTGACAATGTGACATTTCAATCCAAGAATTAATAAGTTGCACGATCATGAACAGCACTGGGGCAACGGAAAAGTAGTAAGGTCAAGTGCAGCTAAACAACTGAAAACACTGAACGTTCATTGATCTTTGTAGCCACCTGCAGCAAAGACCCAAAGACATGCTAACTAACCAATGTGTCCTTGCATTAGATCAGTGCTATTGATTCAGAGCTGACACCATCGGTTAGCAGAGTACTGTCCTGGAGACACAGGTCAAAAGGTGTCTGTTTTGCCCTAAGCTATCTGGGCCATTGTGCAGATATTTTGATCAATTATTCTGTTCAGAAAGTTGTAGTTTGTCAGTAATTAAACCCAGAGAGACATGAAACTAATCATATCCTACCATAACAATCCCAAAACTCAACTTCTCAATCATATCCATTTAAGATTTGAGACCGAGGTACCACTCATTCTTTAGATGAAAGTTATTATTTGTGTAGAGGAGTATAAAAATGCAGTTATCAACCATTAGTACCTTGAAGTCTTGCGAGACGGCATCGTAGAAGCTGCTCCACGGTGTTATGTAGTCGAACTGCAGGATTGGCGCGGAGGACGCCAGGGCTCCAATGGCGACGTGGGGGTACTTGATCCTGAACCATGAAGCCAACACTGCAAACAACAAGCTAAGCATCAGTCAAGCACAACCATAAACAAAGTGAGCTGGTTTAATTATCTAATCAACACGTCCTATTCGGACACGCAACTACAATTCAACACGGTCAGCAAGTAATAAGTAAACTAATAGAGATAACTGATCTTTCAAGAATAAGTAGGCAGATCCAGATCCGCGTCGCAAGGAACATGACAGGTACATGTTCATCATGTGCATTGTTCGTTCCTGGCAAGAGATAACTGTACCCAATCAGAGGATGAACTTACTGCCGCCGTAGGAGCCGCCGAAGACGACGACGGGGGCGCCCTCGGCGGAGAGGTTCTGCTTCAGGCTCCCGATGAGGATGGCGAAGTCGGCGAGCGCCTGCGTCGACGTCAGGTAGCCCAGCGTCTCGGCCGACTTGTACGAGTCGTTCCCGAACGGCTTCGACTCCCCGTAGAACCGGTGCTGTTCATCAATGGCCACGGAGCAACATTTTACCAAGCTTAATTACAGTGTTAAGTGTTCCCCATGCTCAAACCATTGGGGGAAAAAAGGCAATCGCACTGTTCATATGGGTTGAAAAGCTAGTGCTTGCGTGATGCTGGATCAGTGTGATGTTTTTCTGACGGTTTCTTTTTCCAGTTTCCTTGTGTTTGACAAGGCAATGTTAGCGTCAGGAAAAGGATGTGTTTCGTGCGTCAGGTTTGGTTGAGTGTTAAGTATGAGAAGAATCGTGCTATTGATTGACAGGTAGATGTGGAGCTCAAGACTTTTGACTGTGTTATCTTATCAGCATCCAAACAAGGACCGGCAATTCAAAAGCTACAAAGCAAAATGTCCGTGCTAGTTTTTGCTACGATTATACTTGCTAACTAAGCAATATATTATCGATGATGGTTGTATTCTACAAGTGCTACGTCTACGTATGCTTTACTTCCTTCGTGCAGGCTACCTCCACAGAAATTTATTGGCAGCGATTTTGAGCATTGTTGAGATCGTTCGTTTGGCGAGCAGGGCAACGAGACTGTTGCTTTGTATATTTTCGTCAAGAATGGATAGAGAAACAATAATAGACTCGCTTTTAATTGGTTTTGATCTTTTGTGTGCTCAATTCCCTGTAATCAGCAGTATGGTTGAAAAATTGTAAAAATAAGCTGTGTGCACTTGCAGAGGCAGGATTTAATTCCTTTTTTCTAAAAAGACGTATGCTTTGTAAAATGTTTTGTACCTCGATGAAGACGAGGAGGGCGCCGAACTTGGGCGCGATGTCGAACATGAACCCGGTGTTGGTGGCGAACCACTCGATGTCGCCCTCGTTGCCGGTGTACACGAACAGCGGTCCGGCGGCGCCGCCTTTGCGGCCGCCGCTGGGCCTCCGCCAGTAGGTGTCGTTGACGAGGTACTTCTGGTAGAAGACCATGGACGCGTTGGGCGTGAAGGTGAAGTGGTCCAGCTCCTGCGGGAAGTAGTGCGCCGTGAACGGCTTCGCCGCCGTGCCGTTGCTGGCGCCGTCGGCGGCGGCGGCGACGTACTTGACATCTGAGCTGCGCGCCCGCGCCCGCTGCTGCCGAAGAGCTTGCAGGTGCAGAGGAGCGAGTGGCGGGAACGGAGCCCTGGGGTTGGAGGAGCGTGCTGCTGTGGCTGTGGCAGGCGAGAAGGCTGCGAGGAGTAGGAGAAGAGGCAATAAGGCGAGCAGAGGAGGGGCTGACGAGGCAGCTGCCGCCATTGGAGCCGCGCCCAGCGTTCTCTCTCACACACACAGACACTCTCTCCTCTAGCTATGGTCACTATTGGTGGTGTTTAATGTCGAGGCGCACGGTCGGAGGGTGAGGCGAGGTGTCGTTAACTTTGCTGACGAACGAATTGCCTTGTTGAGTCTTGTGCGTTTGGCCTGGTGACACGAGCAAAAGTTTCTCCCCTTTTTCTAAAAAAAAACACGAGCAAAGTTTGGAAATTTGGTAGGAGTTTTATTTTCCGATGGTCATGCCCGGGTCGGCACGAAATGGTTTTGTCAATTGTCACTTTGTCAGTTTGGACTGCGTCGCGTTCTTCTTGCTTACGCCGGCGTTGTTCGAAATGACCCCAACTGCGTGTATCTCCCTCCCCTGCGCCTTGCGCTACCAAAATGCTATGAGATTCCTATATCCTCCATCGATCCGAACGGTTCGTTGTCGCATCTTGGGTCGGGCTTCTAGTTTCAAAATGGCTTCGCCTTATAAAGAATCTTTGTAAAAAGCTGTTGCTTAAAATAAATTATCAGAGAAGCTGGAACCCTACCGAACAAACCAAAGATGATGTGGCACTGTGCCCACCGCGGTGCTGCCTCCCGTTGACGAGGACAGCGCGCATGCGTACGTCCTAGAAGCCGGAACCAAGCTCACCACTGAACGTTCTGAAACCACCCGCTATCGGCGACGCAAGGTGTGTGTGTGGTGCAGTAGAACTGGCCCGTAGCATCACATCGCCGACCATTCCTATCCCGACCTGCCGTCGCTCTACAAAGTCAGAAGTCCTCCACGGAAAGTGAAAGGGACGACGACGATCAGATTCCTTCCCCGGAGTGGCATGGACCAGGCGATTGGATCGGATTGGGTGCCTCAGTGCCGGTCCCTGTTGAACCTAGTGTGCGCGGCTTACCTGCGAGGACTCCCAAAAAAACAGGGAGACATTCCGGGAGATCAGAGATGGGGCTTCGTCTTCCTCCGCCGCCGGATCAATCCAAAATCCGGGGGAGCGCCGGGAATCCTCGCGTCCGGACGATCAGAAAAAACAACAGTGCGGCACACGTCAATGGTGGTTGGGAGATTACATCGGGTGTGTGCGGAGGTGTGTGTAATCGCGTGCGGTTTTTAAGTGTCGAGAAATCGGTTCAAACCTTAACACCCACTTCTTGTAAGTGGCACCAAAGTGATGTGACACCATTTTTTCTGTGAACTTTGTACCCACAATACTTTCAGGAGATCTTCACACTGACACCAACATGAGAGACCAACTCTCTATAAGGAAACTTAAATCTTTTATTCAGTTACTCACAATTTGATATAACACTCACTCTTACACTTTTTATGTGGTTACCTTATCATAACACCACTACACTACATGGCAACCTTGTTATCTTTTCACCTATGGCTCACATGTCACTCTATGCCATGGTATGGTTAAGAGGGAGGGGAGCACCTCTATTATAGGTGCTCATGATCATTATGGTGTTGCCATACGGCAACTTCCATACTCTTCCATACAAAATATCCTAACTCTATAACCCTTCTCATCCTAATTTTTTATATTTCTACCATATTAAAACATCTAAAACATCTAGTTCTAGAGTATTCTATACTTTACCATGAAGCATGGAAACTATGGCTCATGCATTCTCTAATTTTTAAGAATCTTCTTACCATGATCTTATCCTTATACATGGCAAAGTTAGTTTTTTGAGATCTCCACAATCTTCTAGAATGTTCCAAGTATGCATTACATATTTCAATATTAAGTGTGTGGCCATGACTGGCTAATAAGTGGAGATGCCGCAAGCTACGCCTTGCTCCGGTAAGGACTTGTTCAGTTTAGTGAAAAAGTTCCTCAAAAAAAAGTTTAGTGAGAAACTGAAGAGAATTGATGGGAGTAATTCTTGTTCTACCACAACTTTAGTCTATTTTCAGGTCTTTACATAATTGCACCATTAGTTTACTTTTTTTCCTACATGTGTAATTAAGGACAAGAGGGTTGTGGCGAACACTAAGTATCGTGTTTCAAAAATAAAAAGTATTGTAAATGAAGGTAGAATGCATAGCACAGCAGCGTGCATGGTGCGTTGAGTTCTGTTCTAAAAAAAAGTGCGTTGAGCTTTTCTAACGAGAAACTGCAGAGCGCGCGGAACAGCAGGTTTTCAGTGGGGCTATTGTTCAAGCCCATCATGGAATCCGTGGACCCACCTGGGCTCAACTGGCCCACCACTGGCCTCAATGATCCCAACCTTTGACCTAGAAACTGCAAAAGGGGACAAAGTTCAGAACAGCAACGCATGAACGGCTCAACTGCAAACATAAAGTACTCCAAAATCCATCTATTTTCTATTTTTGACGACGGTGTCCGCAGCAGTACGCTCCTGCGAGAAATATACAAGATGGAAACCAAGCCCAGTTCAGGGTAAAGACATCCAGACATGCCAAGCTTCCGTTACAAACGAGGAATTTTTCTACTGCAGCTGCTCTGTCGGATACGCTTGTTACAACAGCCCCGTGCCGTGCCGTGCCGTGCCTCGGGGACGCGTTTCCAGACACAAGAGATGCGCCGGCACTGCTGCTGTGTGCTGCAAGCCTGCAACCGGTCAGTCAGAGAGTCAGAGCACACAGGTGGTTGCCACTTGCCACCACGTTGCGCCACAGTTCTAGCCACTGACAGTCGACGCTCTAGCCTCTAGCAGCTGCACCCAGCCACCCACAGTCCTGGGGGATAATCCATCTCAGACCACTGGGTAACTGTGATATCACAAGGAATGCCATCGTTAGGAGAGGCTTCCAAACATCGACACTCTAGGGGGTGTTAACTTTAACACTTGTCGGATATTCGAGACTAATTAGAAGTATTAAATATAGTCTAATTACAAATTAATTGTATAGATGGAGTCTAATTCGTGAGATGAATCTATTAAACCTATTTAGTCTATAATTTGACAATGTGGTACTACAGTAATCATTTGCAAATGATGGATATTCGTCTCGCGAATTAGACTCCATCTGTACAATTAGTTTTATAATTAGCTCATATTTAGTCCTTCTAATTAGCATCCGAACATCCGATGTGACCCTGCTAAAGCTTAGCACCTTATATCCAAACAACACTAAAGGGGTGTTTTGATACCAGATGCTAAATTTTAGCCGTGTCACATCATATGTCCGAATGCTAATTAGGAGGACTAGACATGAGTTAATTATAAAATTAATTGCAGAATCCCTAGGCTAATTCGCGAGATGAATCTATTAAGGCTAATTAATCCATCATTAGCAAATGGTTACTGTAGCACCATATTGTCAAATCATGGACTAATTAGGCTTAATAGATCCGTCTTGCGAATTAGACTCCATCTGTACAATTAGTTTTGTAATTAGTTTATGTTTAATACTTCTAATTGGTATCCAAACATCCAATGTGACATGTGCTAAACTTTAACACGTGGAAGCTACACATGCCCTAAATTCATTTGCACGACATGAACCATCCCACGTCTAGAGGGCATAAACATGAGCTGAAAAATAACAGAAGTACAGAACTGTAGAGACCGGAGGTATACGAGCCAGCTCAAGAGAGACGTTGGCAAGATTCATCACGTGAACGAAGCACGCAGTCAGCATCCACAAGAGGCCTTTCTCGTGAAACGACTTCGTACCGAACGACAGCCGTACAATGCCACGGACACAGGTCCGCGCTCTGCGGTGACACTGTGCAGTATGTGGCAATGCTCATCTTTGCCTGTCAGGAAGAGACAAGTAAAGGGGTGCTCTAATTTTTAGTCCGGCTCAGCTTGCATACCAATTAGAAAGATTAAATATAAGTTAATTATAAAATTAATTGTATAAGTCGTGACTAATTCACGAGATGAATCTATTAAATCTAATTAATTTATAATTAAGCACATATTTATTTTAGCATAACATGAGCTAATCATGAACTAATTAGGATCAATAGGTTTGTCTCGCCAATTAGTCACCACTTATACAATTAATTTTATAATTAGCTCACATTTGCTTATCCTAAATAGCATCAAAACATTAGACTAAACTTTAGCTGTGGAGCTCCAAACGGGGCTAAGTCGAAGTGTGCGGGACAATAACTAAAGCAACTGCAGCTGACAGGCAAAAGAGATAAGCATGTTGTGCAGCAGACATGAACAGCTAAAGCACTATTAGCAAGTCGTCATTCGTGAGCCTGTGGTCACTGCTCAAGATTGACGGATCATAGCGGCGATCTCGGGCAGCGTTTGTTCTTGTTCAGCAGAAGAGATGTGTGGGGCTGTGGGCGCACCAAGCACTTGCTCACCGCGCAGAGCCAGTTGCAAGGTGCATCCAGCGGAACAGCTTCCTTGCTAGCTAATGGATTTGGTGCCATCAACCCGGCCATGACGGCGTGACCGTGAGGAAGTCAGACGGGATCATCATGTGAGCAGTGAGGCTGTGCTGGCACACTGCAGACAAAAGTGCAAAGCCTAGTAGTGGATCAATGAGTGAGCGACGCACCTGTTGATGCGATGCGCCCTGTCAGAAAATCCAGAATGAACATGGCCATCCCCCACAAAATACTGTCTCTCTGCTGCGACCTTGTGTTGCTCTCGCAGCAACATGCGGCAAAGCCGTTTACTACATGCCAACAGATTTAGCCCATCAGTGTAAAAGAGAACTACCAAAATAAAGTACTGGCAATTCTGTAGAATCGTACTGATTTTTTTTTGTCATTGCACCATCATTTATAATTAAGGCGTTTCAATGCATATATTGAGTCACCGATTTTCAGAATCGGTATTGGTAGCTCTGAATACTAAATATTTTGATGGTATATTTTGATGGTTTGGAATTCGGAATTGGAAATCAACCTCAATACCTACCAACATTCAACTCACTTTCACCCCGTCACACTCGATACCGAGCCATCCGCCTCTCTATTGGATGGAATTGTCCTCCCCCATCCCCGTGTCTTCATCTCTCTTGGCGTACATCCACCCGCGTCGGCACCCCTCCCCTTCCTTCTACGCGCGGCCGCTCCCTGCTCCCTTCGTCGGCGAACTCTGCCGCGCCTCCCTTCCTCTGCCCGAGACACGCCACCCCTCCTTGCTCCCTTTGCCGGCGAGCTGTGGGATCCCCGTCTTCTTCTTCAACGAGGCAAGGCGAGGGTGGGCGAGCTCTGCCCCGAATGCGGCCCGTCTTCTTCTCCAGAACGGGATCCCCGTCTTCTTCTCCGGCGAGGCAAGGCGAGGGCGGGCGAGCTCTGCCCCGGATGCGGGCGGCGCGGCCCCTCCCTACTCCCTTTGCCAGCGAGCTGCGCCGCCCCGTCTTCTTCTCCAGCGGGATCCCCATCTTATTCTCTATCAAGGCAAGGTGAGGGCGGATGAGCTCTGCCCCGGATGCAGGCGGCGCGGCCCCTCCCTGCTCCCTTCACCGGTGAGCTGTGCCGCCCCGTCTTCTTCTCCAGTGGGATCCGACGATGCTTGGGGGGGGGGGGGGGCGCTCCGCCTCAGGCAAGCAACAGCTCGTCGCGGTGGCGCCCAAGCTACGGCCCGCAGCCTGGGCGTCGTTGTAACGCCCGTAAAATACACCCGGTTAAATCACGCGTTAAAAATGCTTTCCAAAAATTTTCCGACCGCTGAGCTCCGTCAAACCCTTTTCCCCTCCGTCGGACCCGCCGTTCCGGCCCCGGTTCGTCAACCCTCTTTTTCCGCTCCCCGTAATTTTCGCCGTGTGCCGTCCAATCCATCACACGAGCCGTCTAAATCCCGCAACTTTCGCTGAACTGCCCCTCCCCTTTTTCTTTTCCTCTCCCTTCCCCTTCCTTTTTCCTTTTCTTCCTTTACTCCTTCTTCCTTCTCCTTTTCTTCTCCCTCACTCTCCTTCCCTTCTCTCTCCTTCATTTTCTCCTGGCGCATTTTTCCCTGGCGCCATCCGCCTGGCGCTACGCGCCTGGCTCCTCCCGGCCAGCCCCTGCCGTGCACCGGCCCCACCGGGCCGCACGCGCTCGCCAGTGCCTCGGGCCGCGCCCGGCCGCGCCCGGCCGCGCTCGGTCGCGCCGCGCGCGCCAGGCCGCGCCGGCCGCGCCGAGCGCCCCTGTGCGCCGCACGCGCCGTCTGCTCCGCCCGAGCCATCCCATCGCCGCCCCTGTGCGCCGCACCATCCGCCGGCCACCTCGCCATCCCCCCCCCCGACGCATTTCCCCAAGAGGTCGCCGCCCCCTGTGCGTCCTCGACGACCACGCCGCCACGCCATCCACGCGCAAGCCTGCCCGGGCACGCCACCGGCCGGAAGTCCCGGCCACCATTATTGCTACCGCCTCCCCTCCCTTGCCGGCCTATAAAAGGGGGCCACGCCCGGCCTTCCGCACCACCACCACCGCCACCAGTTGCCGCCGCCCCTCCCTTGCTTCCCGTGCGCCCGACCGCCGCCGTCGCTTGCCGCCGCCGCCCCCTACTGGACCGGTGCCGGCGCCCCTCCTCCCACCATCGCCGCCCAAGGTGAGGGCCCAAAATGGGCCCCCCACACCACCCTCTTCCTCCCCCATCACTCGGCCGCGCCGCCGGCAAGCAAGGCCGGCCGGCCGCCGCCGGTCAACGCCCCCCCCTTCTTCCTGTTATGGCCCTAGGAGGAAGAAGAAGATAAAATCCCTCCTCTCCCGATCTAACCCTCAAGTTTTCCCTATTCGCGAACAAGTACTCCCACCATTCCGAAAATATTTACAAATAGGCCCCTGCTTTCGCGGTTTAGTCCTAAACCTCCTTTAAAGCCCCTAATACCCCTTTTAACCCGTCATTTCATGCGCCAAATTTCCTCCAATTAACCCCAAATTCGACCACGGCCTCCTCACCTATATTTCCACCGAGGCATATCAAAATTCCACGAAAATACCCTTCCTACCTATTTTCCGTTCATATTTCCTGTTCGGAGCTCATCGGGTAAAACCTGTTTCCCTTTTTATTTATTGTGTGCTCGTTTGTGTGTGCCGTAGATCGCGGAGTACCCGAGGAGGAGCGCGAGGAGGAGTTCGACCGCGAGCCCGAGCCCGAGGACCAGTACCGCGAGCAGGAGCTCCCGGAAGGCTTTGAGAACGGCAAGTCCAATCTCACCCTTTGATGCATATTTACTACCCAGTTTTTCAGACACAACCTATTGGCCTGTTTTATAAAATGCATATTGTTTTATCGCAAGACATGGTTGGATAGCCACCCCTTGATTGTTATGATTATTCCTTGTTGTCCCATATTTATCTCTAAATATGAGTTGCTCTGTTTAGATGATAAATACTGCTAGAATGCTTAGGAACTCATTATCCAAATTCAACCATGACTACATCTGTTTATTCGGAAAATAAATGTGTGAGTGTGTACAACTGAGGAGTTGGGTTTTCAGGTGTAAAGAGAGGTGGTGGATGAGATGGATGGGTGTTTCTTGTGTGGAATGCCGGATTGTTGGGCTCGTACCTTAGTGGTTGAGCAGAGTGGGAGATATCCATCTTGTCATGGCTAAGGACCGAGTTGATGTGTCATCCTGCCTGATTCCATCATCGTACAACCACTCGACCGTTGTATGGGCAACGGCTTAGCATAAACCCCACTAGCCAAACTGCTAGGCTTCAGGTGTGCTGGTGAGCAACGGGAGGCCTTGGAAAAGGACTAAGCTCTTGGTGACTTAGGTCCCGGTTTTGGCCCCGTGGATGGGTTGTTAACCCCTTGAGCGCTTCCGTGTTGACTAGTCAGTGCTGGCTAAGGTGGGTAATGGCTTTGTTAGGATCCGTACCGTCACTAAGGTGATCGCGATACGGTACCCTACTTGTGGGAAAAGTGTACAACCTCTGCAGAGTTAAAACCTATCCGGGTAGCCGTGTCCACGGCATTGGACGAGTTACGGCTCGGTCACACAACTAGCTTTTGGGGGATGACTGGTATTTTACTGCGTGTGTGGGTGTGTGGAATTTTGGAAGTGTCCGGCAGGTGTGCCGTGCGCTACGGCGGACGGGGAGTCCGGTAGCGATAAAACTTGGATCCTTTGTGTAGGATCAACCCCACTTGATATATCGTTTACTAAAATGTTTTCACGAAACTTCTTTGAAATGAAACCCTGCATGTGTCTAAAATTCAGCTTTACTGCAAATAAACCACAGCTTAATCCTTGATTATTCATATGCATATTCTTGTTGTATCCCCCTCCGTGGATGGGGTTGGACTTGCTGAGTACTTTTGTACTCACTCTTGTGTTGTTACTTCAGAGGAGGATTCGGACTTCGTCGCCGAGGACTTCGAGTAGGAGGTTGTGTCTGCACCCAACGCTGCCTGCGGTGTTGGCCCTTTTGCAGGATGCTTCCGCTGACGCATAGTTCCGATTGCAGCCCGGAGTCCGACTGGACTGGAACTTGGATTTGTATTGTCATCGCTTTAGTCTTGCTTTGGGTGTGGCTTGCCCGCCCGCTCCTTCGGGAGTTGTACGGTTTCTGAACTATCTGTTGAATAAATGTGTTATCAGCCTCCTGGGACTGATAATTGGATCACATTTAGTCTCTACTTATGTGGGGACGCTTCAGGTGGTATCAGAGCCGTCGTTGGCCGTAGGACGTAACCATTAGGACCGGAAAAGCCTTTTTGACCAAATTAAATGATTTACAAAATTTCTTGCCACCCCTGCTCATTTGCAAAACTGATTTACACCCCGATTCTTTCCAGATTGCCGAAGAAGGTTGGATTAACAGCCACTGCTTGGAGGAGCCCGGTTTTCCCAAGTTGCTGTTCGCCTGCATGGACCGCCTCGGGATTTACGAGCGCCCGGAGTACTCTAGCCAGGAGTATGAAGACCGTGGGACTCTCCGGTGTGAGATGACCATCTATGTGGGCAGGAGCAGCCGCTTCCCTGACATTCAGCCTTGGAATGTGTCTGCCACTGGTTTCCGGCGGAAAGACACTTACCAGGCGGCAGCTCGGAAAGCCCTGCGCTACCTGTGCCAAATTTATGAGAGGCACATCGGACGCACACCGATGAGGTTCTACCCGCCTGTCAAGAAGAACCGCCCGGTTTGGCTGGCCCGGGTGAGGACTTTGGAAGGACGTGGACAGCGCGAGGATGACCCCACCGTGCTCCATATGGCTGCCTATCTCCTCACTTTGGATGAACTCTGCGATGAGCAGGCCGCCCATTTGAAGCAGCAGATCCGCAGAGCCGAGGATGCCGAGGTTATGGTGAGGAGGCTCCAGGTGAGGTTGGCAGCAGCTGAAGCCCGAGCCGCGGCCGCCCAAAGCAATGAGACCCTCGTCATCGAGGCCCTCAAAGAGGCCGAGGACCGGCACGCGCATGCACTGAAGGAGGTCCACCACTCGAACCGCACGAGGAGGAAGATGCGGGTCGTGGAGGACGACGAGGCCCCAGTATTGGATGGAGTCCCTGTTGCCCAGGGGTCCGGAAAGCGGAAGAGCCCCGATGCCCCACCAGCACCACCGCCTTCAGAGAGGGACTCTGAGGTGGCCAATGGAGAAGCCTCAGAACCCCCTCCCGCAGGTGGGACCCTAAGAGATGAAGTGTTGGCCCTCCTTATTCCGCCAGAAGATCACTCCGCGCAGTGTGCAGATTCGTCTCGCGAGTAGATTGCCCAGCCCAGAGTTTGCCCGAGGGAGTGGAGTCGTCATGGTCCGTAGTCCAGAGTTGTACTCCAGAAGCTGTCCCGAGTCTAGGCTTGTACCCCCAGTTGTGTTGTTGTACCGGTCGTGTAGCACGTGTTTTGGCCCTACCCCAAGTGTTGTAACCGCCCCGGCAAAATAATAAAATCATTTGTGCTTGTTGTTGTTAGTCTGTGTGCTTGTCGACAGGAGGTGGATTCTGTCTCTTCGAAAATTCGAATTAATTAACTAAACATCACTTTAATATCCAAATCTAAGTCTCATGAAAGTTCACTCAATCTGCAGATGCCTCCCAAGCGTGCCACCAGGACCTCCCCGAGTCAAGCACGTGCCACTCCCAGTGCAGAAAGGCAGCAGGAAAGGCAGGGGCCCCCACCAGTAGTGCACCATGAGGAGCAAGAGGTGAATCAGCCCGAGGGCAGGGGAGAGAGTCAAGTGGGAGCACAGGAGCCACCGCCCCCACCGGTCATTGATTTGGTACAAGTTATGAACAACCAGACCCATCTGCTGGAAGCCTTGGCCAATGCCATCACCCGCCAGAGGCCCCGCGGACAGGGTATGAATGAGAAGCTGACAGACTTCCTCCGCACCAAGCCACCCACCTTCGGCGGGTCCATCAACCCCCTGGACGCAGATGACTGGCTGCGGGTCATTCAGAGGAAGCTAGAGCCATTCGGCTGTGAGAGCAGGGACAAGGTTCTCCTGGCTGCACACCAGCTCACTGGGACTGCTTTAGCTTGGTGGGAGAACTACTGCACGGCCGCCCAGGATGCCTCCACTATCACCTGGGATGAGTTTGTGACAGAGTTCCGCCGCTATCACATTCCTGCGGCTACCATGAAGCGCAAGGCGGATGAATTCCGTGAACTGCGCCAGGGCAACAAGTCCGTGGAAGAGTACACCTATCAGTTCATGGAGTTGGCTCGCTATGCTCCAGAAGAAGTAGACAAGGATGAGAAGAAGCAAGACATGTTCAAGAAGGGCTTGAGCGCAGAACTGAGGACCCTGCTTACTCCTCAGATCTACCCTGACTTCAACACCTTGATGAACATGGCTATTCTGACTGAGAGAGCCAAGGCAGATGAAAGGAGGGACAACAAGCGCCGGTTCCTGGACAGCAAGGCCCACCAGCAGGACAGGTTCCAGAAACCAAGAAGCTTTGGTCACCCCATGCCCAGGTCCCAAGCTCCCATGCAGTACCGGACCCAGTCTCAAGCCTCCGGTTCCTATCAGACCAATGCCCCATTCAGAAGCCAGAACCCTGTCAAGGCCCCACAGAACAGCGCCAGTCAAGTCACCAACAACGGCAGGGCATGCTTCAACTGCCGTGAGCCAGGGCACTTCATTGCCAACTGCCCCTACGCCAACAAGCCAGCTGCATCAGCCTTCTCCAACGCAGTGACTTGGCCAAGGGCAGCAGTGTCAGGAGCCAACCGTGTTCCCATCCGCAGCAACAGCCGGCCCGGCAACAACAACAACAACAGCCAGCAGATGAGGCAGCCCCAACAGTCATTTGGACGAGCCCGCGTCAACCACATCAGCGCGCAAGAGGCTCAGGAAGCTCAGGGCGTTGTACTCGGTGAGTTTCTAGTCAGCTCAGTTTTGGCAACAATACTCTTCGATTCTGGAGCATCACATTCTTTTATATCATCAAGCTTTGTGGATAAGCACCACATACCTACAGTACTACTAAAGGTACCCCTAATAACCCGAACGCCTGGAGCCGACATCCAGTGTCGACTAGGCTGTTCCCGGGTAAGGATCAATTTAAGTGGGGTAGAGTTCCTAGTAGATTTGGTAGTACTTAAATCTAAGGGAATAGATGTGATCCTTGGAATGGATTGGTTAAGCCTACATGATGGACACATAGGATGTGCTGATAAGGTGGTGCGCCTAATTAACCAGGATGGCGTGCAAGTGACCTGCCACACCCGGGGAAGTGGGCCCGACCCAATGGTTTTTAGCATGGAAGCCAAGGCCATAGAAGGAGTCCCGGTAGTGAGTGAATACCCGGATGTTTTTCCTGAAGAACTACCTGGAATGCCCCCGGATAGGGATATAGAGTTTGTGATCGACCTTATCCCTGGAACCTCCCCTATAGCCAAGAGGTCCTATAGAATGGCAGCATCTGAGTTAGCAGAGCTGAAGAAACAGCTAGGTGAACTGCAGCAGAGTGGCTTTATCAGACCTAGCTCATCCCCGTGGGGAGCCCCAGTGCTCTTTGTCAAGAAGAAAGATGGAAGCATGAGGATGTGCGTGGATTATCGCGCACTAAATGAGGTCACCATCAAGAATAAATACCCCCTTCCCAGAATAGATGACCTATTTGACCAGTTAAAAGGAGCCAAGTACTTCTCCAAAATAGATTTGAGGTCAGGGTACCACCAGCTCAAGATTAAGGAAAGTGATATTCCGAAGACAGCTTTTGTTACCCGATATGGCCAGTTTGAATTCACAGTGATGTCCTTTGGACTGACCAATGCCCCTGCTTATTTCATAAATCTCATGAACAAGGTGTTTATGGAGGAGTTAGACAAGTTTGTCGTGGTCTTTATCGACGACATACTTATTTACTCCAAAAGTGTCCAAGAGCATGAGCAACATCTGCGAGTAGTGCTGGAGAGATTGAGAGCCCACCGACTCTATGCTAAATTCAGTAAATGTGAATTTTGGCTAGAGAAGGTGGCATTTCTTGGTCACATCTTGACCGCAGAAGGAGTAGCAGTTGACCCCGAGAAGGTGGAAGCCGTCTCCAACTGGCAGCAACCCACCAATGTTAGTGAAATCAGGAGTTTTCTGGGTTTAGCTGGGTATTATCAGAGGTTCATTGAAGGATTTTCCAAGATAGCCCGACCTATGACAGAGCTACTCAGGAAGGATAAGAAATTCAATTGGACTGAGTCATGTGAGAGGAGTTTTCAGGAACTGAAGAGAAGATTAACGACCGCCCTAGTGTTAACCCTACTGGATATCCAGCGGGACTTCGTCATTTATTGTGACGCTTCTCGACAAGGGTTAGGGTGTGTCCTGATGCAAGATGGGAAGGTAGTAGCATATGCCTCCCGTCAACTTAAGCCCCATGAACAAAATTACCCCACCCATGACTTGGAATTTGCAGCCGTAGTGCATGCCCTCAAGATCTGGAGGCACTACTTGATCGAAAACAAGTGTGAGATTTACACTGACCACAAGAGCCTAAAATATATCTTCACCCAACCAGATCTGAACTTAAGGCAAAGGAGATGGTTAGAATTGGTCAAGGATTATAACCTGGAAATTCACTACCACCCCGGTAAGGCCAATGTGGTAGCGGATGCATTAAGCAGGAAATCCTATGGGCAGATCGGACCTAAGGACCCCCACTTACAAGAGGAAATGGCCTGATTAAATGTGCATATCATTCCTCAGAATACCAGCCGCAAGCTAAGTGTTCAGCCCACCCTGGAAGAAAGAATCCGGGAGGCCCAAGGCTCGGACCCGGACCTGGTGAGGATTCGCAAACAAACCGGAGAAAATAAAGCCCCAGACTTCAGAGTGGATGAAAAGGGAACCTTGTGGTACAAGGATAGGATTTGTGTACCCAAGGAAGGTGAATTCCGGCAAACCATCATGGATGAGGCCCATAACTCAGCATATTCCATCCACCCGGGATCCACCAAGATGTACATGGACTTAAAGCAGAAGTACTGGTGGAACGGGATGAAAGCGGACATAGCCCAGTTCGTCGCTCATTGCGATACTTGCCAAAGGGTTAAGGTCGAACATCAAAAGCCAGCCAGGTTACTGCAACCACTACCCATTCCAGTTTGGAAATGGGACGAGATTGGCATGGATTTTGTAGTGGGATTGCCCAAGACTCAAAAAGGGAATGACTCCATATGGGTGATAGTGGACCGACTCACTAAAGTTGCCCACTACTTACCCGTACGGACCACCTATGGAGGAGAAAAGCTAGCTCGACTCTATGTGGACAATATAGTGAAGTTGCATGGTGTACCTAGCAGAATTGTTTCGGATAGAGGGACCCAATTCACCTCTAGATTCTGGAGGAGTCTTCATAAGGCTATGGGCACCAAACTGGACTTTAGTTCAGCTTATCACCCCCAGACCGATGGCCAAATAGAGAGAGTGAATCAGATCATGGAAGACATGTTGAGGGCATGTGTCCTTACTTATGGCAAGGATTGGGAACAGAGTCTACCATATGTAGAGTTCTCATACAACAACAGCTACCAAGCCAACTTAGGCATGTCACCGTTTGAGGCTCTCTATGGGAGAAAGTGCAGGACCCCGTTGATGTGGTCGGAAGTGGGAGAGCGCACCCTGGTAGGACCTGCTTTTATTAAGGAAGCAGAAGAGCGAGTAGCTGAAATACGAGAGAAGTTGAAAGCAGCACAGTCTAGACAGAAGAGCTACTCAGATAAAAGGAGACGAGAGTTGATTTTCAGTGAGGGGGACTTCATGTACCTTAAGGTCTCTCCGATTCGAGGTACCCGAAGGTTCCAAGTGCAAGGAAAGCTGGCCCCTCGGTATATCGGACCATACAAGGTGATAAAAAGAGTTGGAGCGGTAGCCTACCGTCTTCAGTTGCCCGAGGAAATGTCGGACATCCACCCGGTATTTCATGTGTCCCAGCTAAGAAAATGCCTGAGAGTACCAGAAGAGCAAGTACCGGTGGAAACCATAGATTTGCAGAAGGATCTACGATATCAGGAGGTACCCGTCAAGATTCTTGACACCGTCACCAGAAGAACAAGGAATTCAGCAGTGCGGATTTGCAGAGTCCAATGGAGTAGGCATGGTGAGGAAGAAGCCACTCTGGAACGCGAGGATGCGTTAAAGAAGGAATTTCCCCATCTGTTCAGGATTCAGCCGAATCTCGAGGACGAGATTCAATTTAAGTGGGGTAGGTTTGTAACGCCCGTAAAATACACCCGGTTAAATCACGCGTTAAAAATGCTTTCCAAAAATTTTCCAACCGCTGAGCTCCGTCAAACCCTTTTCCCCTCCGTCGGACCCGCCGTTCCGGCCCCGGTTCGTCAACCCTCTTTTTCCGCTCCCCGTAATTTTCGCCGCGTGCCGTCCAATCCATCACGCGAGCCGTCTAAATCCCGCAACTTTCGCTGAACTGCCCCTCCCCTTTTTCTTTTCCTCTCCCTTCCCCTTCCTTTTTCCTTTTCTTCCTTTACTCCTTCTTCCTTCTCCTTTTCTTCTCCCTCACTCTCCTTCCCTTCTCTCTCCTTCATTTTCTCCTGGTGCATTTTTCCCTGGCGCCATCCGCCTGGCGCTACGCGCCTGGCTCCTCCCGGCCAGCCCCTGCCGTGCACCGGCCCCACCGGGCCGCACGCGCTCGCCAGCGCCTCGGGCCGCGCCCGGCCGCGCTCGGTCGCGCCGCACGCGCCAGGCCGCGTCGGCCGCGCCGCGGGCGCCGGGACGCGCCGCGCGCGCCTGACCGCGCCGGCCGCGCCGGCCGCGCCGAGCGCCCCTGTGCGCCGAACGCGCCGTCTGCTCCGCCCGAGCCATCCCATCGCCGCCCCTGTGCGCCGCACCATCCGCCGGCCACCTCGCCATCCCCCCCGGCGCATTTCCCCAAGAGGTCGCCGCCCCCTGTGCGTCCTCGACGACCACGCCGCCACGCCATCCACGCGCAAGCCCGCCCGGGCACGCCACCGGCCGGAAGTCCCAGACACCATTATTGCTACCGCCGCCCCTCCCTTGCCGGCCTATAAAAGGGGGCCACGCCCGGCCTTCCGCACCACCACCACCGCCGCCAGTTGCCGCCGCCCCTCCCTTGCTTCCCGTGCGCCCGACCGCCGCCGTCGCTTGCCGCCGCCGCCCCCTACTGGACCGGTGCCGGCGCCCCTCCTCCCACCATCGCCGCCCAAGGTGAGGGCCCAAAACGGGCCCCCCACACCACCCTCTTCCTCCCCCATCACTCGGCCGCGCCGCCGGCAAGCAAGGCCGGCCGGCCGCCACCGGTCAACGCCCCCCCCTTCTTCCTGTTATGGCCCAAGGAGGAAGAAGAAGATAAAATCCCTCCTCTCCCGATCTAACCCTCAAGTTTTCCCTATTCGCGAACAAGTCCTCCCACCCTTCCGAAAATATTTACAAATAGGCCCCTGCTTTCGCGGTTTAGTCCTAAACCTCCTTTAAAGCCCCTAATACCCCTTTTAACCCGTCATTTCATGCGCCAAATTTCCTCCAATTAACCCCAAATTCGACCACGGCCTCCTCACCTATATTTCCGCCGAGGCATATCAAAATTCCACGAAAATACCCTTCCTACCTATTTTCCGTTCATATTTCCTGTTCGGAGCTCATCGGGTAAAACCTGTTTCCCTTTTTATTTATTGTGTGCTCGTTTGTGTGTGCCGTAGATCGCGGAGTACCCGAGGAGGAGCGCGAGGAGGAGTTCGACCGCGAGCCCGAGCCCGAGGACCAGTACCGCGAGCAGGAGCTCCCGGAAGGCTTTGAGAACGGCAAGTCCAATCTCACCCTTTGATGCATATTTACTACCCAGTTTTTCAGACACAACCTATTGGCCTGTTTTATAAAATGCATATTGTTTTATCGCAAGACATGGTTGGATAGCCACCCCTTGATTGTTATGATTATTCCTTGTTGTCCCATATTTATCTCTAAATATGAGTTGCTCTGTTTAGATGATAAATACTGCTAGAATGCTTAGGAACTCATTATCCAAATTCAACCATGACTACATCTGTTTATTCGGAAAATAAATGTGTGAGTGTGTACAACTGAGGAGTTGGGTTTTCAGGTGTAAAGAGAGGTGGTGGATGAGATGGATGGGTGTTTCTTGTGTGGAATGCCGGATTGTTGGGCTCGTACCTTAGTGGTTGAGCAGAGTGGGAGATATCCATCTTGTCATGGCTAAGGACCGAGTTGATGTGTCATCCTGCCTGATTCCATCATCGTACAACCACTCGACCGTTGTATGGGCAACGGCTTAGCATAAACCCCACTAGCTAAACTGCTAGGCTTCAGGTGTGCTGGTGAGCAACGGGAGGCCTTGGAAAAGGACTAAGCTCTTGGTGACTTAGGTCCCGGTTTCGGCCCCGTGGATGGGTTGTTAACCCCTTGAGCGCTTCCGTGTTGACTAGTCAGTATTGGCTAAGGTGGGTAATAGCTTTGTTAGGATCCGTACCGTCACTAAGGTGATCGCGATACGGTACCCTACTTGTGGGAAAAGTGTACAACCTCTGCAGAGTTAAAACCTATCCGGGTAGCCGTGTCCACGGCATTGGACGAGTTACGGCTCGGTCACACAACTAGCTTTTGGGTTATGACTGGTATTTTACTGCGTGTGTGGGTGTGTGGAATTTTGGAAGTGTCCGGCAGGTGTGCCGTGCGCTACGGCGGACGGGGAGTCCGGTAGCGATAAAACTTGGATCCTTTGTGTAGGATCAACCCCACTTGATATATCGTTTACTAAAATGTTTTCACGAAACTTCTTTGAAATGAAACCCTGCATGTGTCTAAAATTCAGCTTTACTGCAAATAAACCACAGCTTAATCCTTGATTATTCATATGCATATTCTTGTTGTATCCCCCTCCGTGGATGGGGTTGGACTTGCTGAGTACTTTTGTACTCACTCTTGTGTTGTTACTTCAGAGGAGGATCCGGACTTTGTCGCCGAGGACTTCGAGTAGGAGGTTGCGTCTGCACCCAACGCTGCCTGCGGTGTTGGCCCTTTTGCAGGATGCTTCCGCTGACGCATAGTTCCGATTGCAGCCCGGAGTCCGACTGGACTGCAACTTGGATTTGTATTGTCATCGCTTTAGTCTTGCTTTGGGTGTGGCTTGCCCGCCCGCTCCTTCGGGAGTTGTACGGTTTCTGAACTATCTGTTGAATAAATGTGTTATCAGCCTCCTGGGACTGATAATTGGATCACATTTAGTCTCTACTTATGTGGGGACGCTTCAGTCGTGGAGAGAAGAAGATGTGAAAAGGAGCAGTCAATTCTCAATTTCAGGATATATACATCCAAACGTGAATTGGATTTGTCTATCTCATGAAATTCTATCTAGTAATTTCATCTACATCCAAACAATGGTTTTGGTACTGTAACTTAATACCAATACTAGTCTAATTTGGTATTTGATCCAATTCAATGCTAAGGCTACCAATATCAACATCCAAACAAAGCCTAGCTAAAAGGTTTACAAGTTGAAATCAATATTGGCTGCAACTTAACCGACTTCTGAAGGAATTTACTTACGGAGCACTCTACATCTGGCCAAAGAAATTGATTTACAGCAATTCTCCTGCACAGTATAATCGATATAAAAAATTTACAACTGCTACCAATGTGAACAGATCTGACTTGTACTGGTAATGTAACAAAATACATAAGTTTGGAGGGCAGGTACTGAGGTAGTTAGCAAAGGGTTCGCAAAAGAAACCAGCCACCGAAATCAGTCTGGTTCATCGTGAGTACATGTGGGCCACCAGATGGAACCAACGAGCAGAATTACACACTAGTGACATTAAAAGCATAAGCTATTATCTCTCCGTCCATACAACATCGATGATTCAATTGCATACCGTGGCCCCACAACAAGCTAGAATGACCAACCGTTCCTGTTTCTATTACTCAAAGAATTCAAGATCAGTGTCATGAGTGTGGCCATTCTTTTTCAATCATGATTGTCAATGCCGCTAAAACTCCCGCGGCCCCTGCGTCATCCTCTCTGGACGAATCGGGTGGCTCCGAGGATACCCAGCCCAACCCACCACCGCCGCCGCCGGAGCTGCCCATCGGAAGCCCGATGAGCAGCAAGGAGGGCGGCAGCCCGTTCCACCTCCTTTCCCCTTCTCCCTCTCCCTTCTTTCCTCTCCCTCCGCTCTTTCTCCCTTCTGCGTTGTGACCATGGCTGACAGCCAGATCCGCTCGGGAGTGGCCGGATCTGCACGTTGGTCGAACGGATCCACGCTCTGCTGGCCGTTCTTACCTAATTCCGTCAGTGGACGGCACCGGCCTTGGCGGCGGCGGCGGCTCGGCACCCTTCGCTCGGGATTAGCGGCAGTGTGCTACTCCGGCCGAGGAGGGCCGAATCATGCCCTTCTCTGCCTGCTCTAGCGTGCTGATGCGGTCGGCGTCCGGGCAAGCGCGGGGTCATTGCAGCACACGGTCAGGCACTGCGACGGCTTAGGGCCGCGGGCGTCGACGGCTCACACCCGGCACATGGCCGGGCGCTGCGGTGGCCTATGGCCGCGGGCGTCGGCAGCACGGTTCTGGCACGACCGAGCCCTGCGGTGACCTGTGGCCATGGCGGCGGCGGCTCTAGGCGCTGCGGCGGTCAAGCCTGGTGCGGCAGCGCCGCGTGGCCCCAAGTGGCAGTTCGCGGGCTGGTTCGTGACTGCGGCTGCTACTTGTCGATGCGCGTTGCGGGGACGCTTGTGGCACACGTGGTAGCGTTCGGTGACAGCAAGGATGCCCGCGTGTGTCACCAGCATCCAGCGATGGAGCCCGGTGGCTCTTGTGGCAAGGCATGTGCGGTTCGCGGTCGGGGCGTGCAAGGGGATTGGGACTATGGCGAAAGCCTTGCCCATCCTATGGGCCGATGGTGGCGACACCTTCGGGTGCCGTAACCTTCTTGGAAGCATCGTCGTTTTGACCTCTTCCCTTCACGCCGCCTATGCTTCCTGGTGTAAACCTAAACCATCTGGTTGAGCGGTGGTGGCGCATTGTTGACGCTCACTATTGACATATTTTTTCCTCTATTTATCTTCAATAATGATATGAATTTAATACACAAACTATTGATTACACCTAATAAACCGATCATTTTTACATGTGTAACATATTTTAGAGGATGTTCTATTTTTGCAGGGAATTAGACCTAAAAGTATATTTTTGGATAAAGCACTGAACGAGCATCAAATCAGACGAGCATCGAACCAGACGAAGACAGAGCCAACAGGTCCAAGAAGGGCCTAGGCTGATCGGCCCTGAGGAGCCCAGGCCGATCGGCTTAGGGTCTTCTAGAGCCTTCCGACGCTCATCTTTGGTAAGCAATCCTTCGAGATGATTTAAGGGCTAAGTTTGTAAAGATATGGCAAGGATCACGTTGGGATCAAGAGAGGAATCAAAGAAGGTCAAGTAGAGATTTGGAAAGCCATTGAAAATCAATCTTATCCCAAAGCAACCAACGTGTCAGGCTCACGTGCAAGTGAAAATAGGACTTCAAAGCACCAGATGAGACTTGGAGACGAAGTAGGATACGAGGGGCCAAAAGGAAGGCCTAGGCCGACCTCCCAGACCGATCGGCCTAGAGGTTTCCTTCATCTCTCGCCTTCGAATTTTTGCCACGTTCTTTGGACTATAAATACCCCAAAAAATCCACCGAGCCCCGTATCCAAGACGACGTACTCAACATGAAGCAACAGAGAAGCAGAAGGAGCTTGAGGGACAGCTCTCTGGAGAGCTGAGCGCCGTGCAATTGTTAGAGGCTAGCATAGGCGAACCTCTGCTAGCATGATCACCTTGCGAGGAAGATCATGCTGGAGTTCTAGAGCTAGAAGTCATCAAGATCAAGATAGGATCCCAGTGGTGATCTTGTGATGTACAATCATTTATGGTGAAGTAATAGATGCGTTCATGTTCTCAGCGATCTAAGTATCTCCATCGATGGTTTTATGCTTTATCGGATTTTCTTGCCTTTCAATCTATGAATCGATGATAGATTGCTTAGGGTGTTTTTATGGTCGTGGTGACTAGATTTGCATGCCTGATCTACCGATGAGTATGACATATTCTTATGATTATGCCCTTAACCTACTTGCGCTGATAGATGTGATCGTCATAGAATCTTTTTGTGTAAGGTGGGGGTTTTCAGGATCCGGACTGGAGGTGTAGATTTAAAGATGCTTTTTACTAAGATCACATATGTATTGTTTTGCTATCCATGCTCAGAATTACAACATATGCATAGTCTAGATTGATCTAGATTGGTTACCTTTGCTCTATCTGTTATCTGTCTGTACATGTTTAGTAGATTTGATCTGAATCTCTCATTAATACCAAGTTAATACTAACAATACTAGTTGAAATAGATCTTGTGCAATAAGTTCTACAGATTGATAAACCTTGGGGGAATACTATGAGGGAAGAGCTACAACTGATCCGTACACTTGCGGTTCACAGCTTGGTGTGTTAACATCCGTCAACAAGCTTTTCTAACGCCATTGCCGGGGAACTAATAGTCAAGTTCTAGTTTAGCTATGCATCTGTAGATATAACTTTTTGTTCATGATTTTTCAATCTTTTCTTTTCAATCTTTTTATTTTTGTGCAATCTCAATTAATATTTCAGATCTAGTTCTTGTATATATGTGTTTGCTTTCACTAACGCTAACAGGAGATGGACATTGACCTCTCCAACAAACCGAAAAATTTTGTGGATGATCCAGAAACACTTTACATGCAAGGAAGACGTTTAGCACAAGCTAGAAAGCTGAAGATCAAAGCTTCAGATGTTAAGGAAGAATTGGATGTGTTAGAAACATCATCATCATCATCATCTATTCCAAAGTCGACACCACCAGCAAGTCCAGGAGGAGCAGCAGTTGCTCCAGAAGTACCGCAAGCATCTACAATGGGAGATCAACAACCGGAGTGAGAGCCCATTATCGGGGAACTTTGCATCCCGAACATCAATAAATTACCTATCCATGAATTGGGTGGCATTGGTCGACCATTTGGGATCGATACTTCAAGACTGAGGATCTTGCAAAGTTCACCTTTCAGTGGCAAGGACGATGCTAATTTTCATCTACGAGCGTTTACGCAACTATGTAACACCTTCGACGTGGATGGAGTTACTCAGAATCAACTAAGGGCAAGGTTCCCTTACTCTCTACTTGGAAGAGCGCTTCAATGGTTTTACTCTCTCTCGGTGGCAACAATTCAGAATTAGGATGAGTTAATAAAGGCTTTCTTAATTGAACATTACTCGCTAGCTAAGACTCAGAATCTCAGAAGCAGGATAGCTACTTTTACTCAATATGCTTCCGAGATGATTGCTGAAGCTCATGAGCGCGCTTCAATGACTATGTCTGTGCAATTCCACACCATAAGTACCCGAAGGAGAATTTTATCCAGAAGTTCTATCAAAGGCTGACACCAGCAATAAGGGCAATCATCAACGCATCGGTTAGAGGATCAATTATAGACCTCACCCAACTCAAGCTTCCAAGTTATTCAAGAAGGTTGCAGACACCGATGCATGGGCATCATCTGGGCGCTATTCCCAGCTCAACCTACAGAAAATACACAAGGAGTATTGCAGGTGGAGCATGATCAATTACTCGGAGGAAAAATCAACTCGCTAATGAGGAGACTGGAGAAGATGGAGATAAAGGAAGCTCAAGCTATAGACCTGAAGGCAGCAGAAGCAAGATCAACATGTGAAGAGTGTGGTGACTACAACCATGTCGGGAAGAACTATCTAGAGGAAGCAAAGTTGTTAGACTACATGAAGAAGGGAGAGTAGTTTCCACCATCCAACTATCGTTATGGACAGAACAAACCTCAATTCAATGCAAGCTCATCCATCCAGAACACAGTGCCTCTACATATTTAGTTGAAGGAGTTCATGGAGGAGCAATACAAGATTAATAAAGACACTATCACTAAGTTTGAGGCTACAGACAAGATTCAGGAAAATATTGACAGCAAGGTGACAGAGGTCGGAAGTTCGAACCACCAAGTAATGAACATGATGAAGATGCTAGAAATTCAAGTTACATAGTTAGCTAGGAATTTTACAAGCATTCAAGGGATGTTGCCAGGACAACTGATGAATCCAGAGTCAGATAAAGCTATTAAAACTCACTCAGGCAAGGAAACAGAAAACTCAGAACGTCTGATGGGAGCTAGGAAGCCTAAACTAGCTGCAGAAGCATAGATGACTTCAAAGGAGAAGGCACCTACCCCAACTTCGGAGATTGAAATGGAAGAGCCAGAGTTTAGATGATCTATCAAGATGACATAAATATTCTGCCAGAGAAACCACGCCATCGTCTAGGTAAAACTAACAAACAGTTTGAGAAGTTTGTTGAAGTTATGCGCAGATTGAACATCAATATACAATTGTTGGACACTCTACATATTCCAACCTACGCTCACTACTTCAAGGATATCCTAACGAACAAGTGAGAGATTCCGCAGTTCACTACGGATCACATCAAGATGATAGAAGAGTGCAGTGCTGCAATCGCTAATCAAGCTCCCGAGAAGAAAAGATATCCTGGGTGTCCAACCGTCCCATGTTCAATTGGATATCTATGTTTGGTAGGGCATTATGTGATCTTGGCGCAAGTGCGAGTGTCATGCCTAAAACTGTGTTCAAGAAGCTACGCCTGCAGGAGTCAGAACCGACTACTATGTACCTGGAGTTGGTAGACAACACCGTTCGCTATCATGAAGACATTGCTAAAGATGTACCTATGAAGATCGGAAATCACTTTGTCCCTTTTGACTTTGTGATACTCGAGATGGGAGAAGGAACTAAATCCCCACTCATCCTTAGAAGGCCGTTCCTGAAGACCGCAAGAGCAAACATAGATATTGGGAAGGGCAAGATCAAGTTTGACATCAATGGCACTATGAGCGCGTTCAAGTTTCGCCCACGCTTTGAGGTATGCAACATGATTTCTAACAATTATATACCGCTACATCATCGTGTCAAGCATGAGGAGAAGAATAAGAAGGCAGAAGAAAAGAAGTCAGCAGAAAAAAGTTGCTATCGTCCAGAAGAAGGAAGAACACCAGCATATGAAGACCAAAAAGATAACCAAGCCTGTGCCTGCATTTAAGCTAAAGATGGTGAAGAAGTGGGTGCCAAAGACTACAGTGCTGACACCGAGCGCTGGTCCAAAGTGAAGAATTGAAGGGTCTAGCTATAGACTATAAACGAAGCATTTTGCGGGAGACAACCCGATCATCGAGTCAAGAATAAGCTACTGGGAGGACAACCCTGAAGTCATTTGAAGAGTCAAGTAAGTGAGCCACAGTTTTTGCTACGTCATACCTGGTGAACATTAGAATAAGTTGAACCTTCGGCCAAGATAATATTTGGAGTTTTATTCACTCAGTCATTTTTTATTCCTCTCTTTTTCATAAATAATGACTTGAGCCATCCCAATTTTTATTTGATATTTCTTGGAAAACCAGAACCATATATCCCTATCCTATTAGACTTTTCATCTTAACCATGATACTTAGCCTGACTTGTTTTCATGATAAACACATGAGTAGAGCCCATATTTTCTTACTTTGTAAATTTTTGACACATGCTAGGACTCGCGTGACCATTGGATTTTGGTTTGCTTAAATTTGAAAAACTCATCGGTTTTCTTAGAATTAGAATTTTTCTGAGCCATATTTATTTATTTCATTCAAAATCACTCTCCCATTTTTGGCCAAAATTAGAACCTAAACGCATTACCCCACAGTTGAAATCAAAACTGCTTCATCTCAATCATGAGAATAAACGATACCGGTGCAACCAAAATTAATGTAGTCAGAAATCTTTTCGACTTACAAATATTTTTGATGCTTCAAAACTACTCCAAAATGTTTTTGAACTCATTGCTAGCTCTGTGTTAATTTTTAATTTTCAAAATTAGAAGAAGATTAAGCATCTAAACATAATTTGGAGGGTTTATGAGCTTCATTACCACTAATTGCTTGATTTGTGATCACGGGAACAATCATGGAGGGACTCTCACCTACCACACATGCATAAAGAAACAAAGAGTGGCCTACCATACTTGTTTGTTGCAACTCAAAGGACAAGCCATTGAGTGAAATTGAGAAAACAACAAGGCTATGACACATAAGTGCATGATTTTCAACAAAGTACCAACACAAAGGAGTTGAGGAGATTGATTTGGAGCTGCCATTCATGTGAATGCTGAATTTGTGAGTACAATGATGATCAAGTGGCCATGTGAAGGAAGATGGAGACCAGGGGAGGCAGGCCCTGAAAATTTCAAAACTCCACTCGAGTTACCATTCGAGTTCTTGGTCTTAAAATCTCCTCTACCTACAAATCTACCACTGGGTAATCTCTTGGTGGACTGCCGGTCACTAAATCCGACAGTTGGCACACCAGGTAGGGGTTATCATGAGATCCTCACCAGCGAACTCGACGGCAGTCATCAACTACATCTTGCAATCCTGATGAGTCGTTCTTATTATCACTCTTAGATTGATCTACTCGATTTTCTACTCACCGATTAATTTTTCACACACGCCAACTCATCTTTATCGACCGCCGACCGCTTCACCATCATGGCTTGGCGTATTTGTGCCTCCGCTATGCGCCACCGCTAGGCCTCCATTGTGCGCTGCTGCGGGACGCCCGATGACCCTGACGTTGACACTGGATCAATCGCAATCATCACGCATGGAGTCAGGTCACCTGGAGATTCGATTCATTTTTTGACTCCTGGTCGAATAGAGAACAGGTGCTTCTGGATGGGATCAGCCACACAAACAACAGGGAACAATTCTCCTTTACTTTTATTATTAAATATATTCCACCGAATCTCCTACGTTGCTTTTTTTTCTATATTATCTCCTTGATACGCGAAGACTATCTTACGAGGATCCGGTAGGGGATGGAACTTGCATCCTTGGCCTGCGCAAGATGTACGGCACAACCACATGTGCCCTACTGCATGACGGCCATGATGACTCAAGCAACAAGAGGCCTGCCACATTCACGGCAACCCGACCTGATTCCCCTTTGATCAGCAACGTCAGCGCACTGCGACACCTTCAACCACCTGGATCCGGCATACTAGTCAGGGACAAGTTCCAGCCAATTGAGACCAGTTTGCTTCATCGAACCAGCTGTTCGCCGACCACGACGACCAAGCTGGCATCTAGGGCTTCTAAGCCCAAATGCAAGGATGACATGTTGGATCTTTGACTCGACTATGAATCAAGCTAAGTATTATTGTCAATTAAATATTTTACAGCTTCTATATATCTTCATACACCTTCACGCCTCGGCTTCGCTATGTCTTCGTGACTTTTGTCGACCATCCTGTCACACCTTGACTGCTTACATAGCTTGGTCCGTCCACTACTCGGGCAGTTAGGGCTGCGACCTACGAGTGCCCAGTGCACGCTCTTGCTTTTCCACACAGTTCCGACTACTTTACGGCTTGTCCGTCTCTCTTAACTGTTGCTAAAGTACTCGGGTAGTACATGCCTTAGTCCGTGAAGCCTGGCCCTCATGTGTTGCTTCAGGCTAAGCATGCTCAAGCCCACTCTCGACAACACCCCGACAGGGTCAGGTGCTTAAACGTAACGGGCTAACTACTTGGGGAAATTACATGGCCTACAAGAGCAGGATGCGTAAGAATTTACTTCTACGCTGAATAAAACTCCAAATTATTTAATTATTAAATGCTCTATATTATGCTACATAATCTTTGATTGTCCTTTTATAGCTCCAAAACTACTCGGCGTGGCTCCCGTTGCCCGGTTGACCTCTCTGGCTCGGGGCGGTAGGCGACTCAGTGTGCTTCAGTGGCTCGGCCAGCTCCCAAGCTCGAGAGCTGGGCACCACAGAAGACTCAACATGCCTCCCGTCGCGCAGCTGACCTCTCTAGCTCGGGGCGGGAGGTGACTCGACGTACTTCTGCGACTCAGCCGGCTCCTAAGCTCGAGGGTTGAGCGCCTTACTTTGGTCGACGTACCTCCTTGGCTTTGCCAGTCCTCATGCTCGGGGGTTGAATGCTTATTTCAGGTCGGCATGCCTCCTTAGCTCCGCCAGTCCTCGCGCTCGGGGGCTGAGCGCCTATTTCTGGTCAGCGTGCCTCTGCGACTCTACCAGTCCTCACGCTCGGAGGCTCGGCGCTATGTTTGGATCCCTTTTACAACGGAAATAATACATCAGATTCTTGATGATTGGACCGATTACTTTAATCGCTTCAATGCTCGAGGGCTACTCCATATGGAGTGCGTCTTGCGACGCCCTCCATGTGCTTCCCTTTGATCTATAGGATGCTAGACATCCCGGAGCTCAGCAGTCGCATAGCCATGTGCATTTGGTCATACGCCTGTGGAAGCTTCAATTTTCTTCCTTTTTTGAGCACTGCGTAACCTCTTCATCACTATGATGATACCGCAACTTCAGCTGAGTGCATTACAAGCTTCGTTGCACATCCATCAGCCCCTTGTTCGACTCCACATTTCTTGGGGGACTTGAGGGATAAGGGTACCCACGGGTCTCAACCGACCAGGATACTGGTCGGTCCTGATAGGTGGGTCCGCCCGATCACGCCGTGTGGGCCAAGGCATGAAGACGCGTGGAGATCGAGCTCGGAGGCTGGGCAAACAGATTTTGCTTGAATATTGTAGAATATATGTTGTAGTCCGACTCAGATTCTTACGTTCCTATGTTACCATTCGATTTCTTGGTCTTGTAATCTCCTCCGCCTACAGATCTACCACTTGGGTAACCCCCTGGTGGACTGCGGGTCACTAAATCTGACAAGAGTATTGGAAGGTTTTTCGGGAGGACGAAGAAGTCACGCTCGTCGGCCGTAGCATCATCTACATCGAGCGCTTCGCGGCGGCACTCGGTCTCTAAGTCACCGCGAGGCATGGACGTCGACGTGGCACCACCACGCAATGATCGTATGTTGGTTGGTGGGATGAACACACGAAGCTCCTCCATTCGGTTCGATGAACCGCATTGAGTTCCTGAAGCCGCACCAGACACTTCAAGGAGAGCAACTTGCTCTCGTGGGGGCTTCACTGAAAAGAAGTCGACATACGGCTTCATGATAAAAAGCAAGGAGGAGAAAGAGGGGCTGAAGAATATTGAAGGGAGAATCGTCACCAACCATGACTTCAACGACGACTTTCTTCAGGATATTGGATTTCATAATGATATTTACAAGCTCCTGGGAAATATTGGGTGGATGCAATTCGCTCTTAGTGGCCCCGTCAGTGTACACAAGGATGTAGCCGTGGAGATGTTCATGACCATGAAAGAGGCCATGCAATGGAACGAGGAGACAAATGAAGAAATTCCATACTATCCTTTAGAATAAAGGATGAAGTGAAGATTATTACATATGGAGCAATCACAACACTGCTGGGTTTCAATCCTAAAACCCCAATATATGGAGAAGTGGAAGAAGAAGACTTAAAGGAATTCTGGAAGAAAATTGCAAAGGAAGAAAACAGGCAACGGAAAAATATTTGCAATCTCATACCACAAGTATTTCATTTTTGGATGAGCCACCGCGTCTCGGGAAGAACGAAGGAGACCAAAATTACTGACTCCGAAATGAATTGGCTTTATTGTGCAGTAGTGGGAATGAAAGTAACTGACCTCTCCTTGGTAACGATAAATAGATGGCTTGCTGAAGCCATGACAGGGACCGAAACTGTTGGATCGGGTTGCTACCTGGCCATGTGTATAATGAAAATTTGGCATTTTTAAAATGAAGATACAAGGTGTCGCGGGACCGACTTATCATTGAGTGATCATATTAACATATAAGCATTAGCGCTTGCTAGTAAAGTATATGGTTACGGAAGGTGTGTTTAACAGCAAAGATTTATACGCTACCTTAATGGAGCTATGGGCACTTTCACGTACCCTTTGCATGGCCATGTATTTGAGACTGTATACTTGTGATTACGGTTTTTTATTTGAGGGGGGTATACTTGTGATTACGTGGACCCCACCTGTGATTACGTGGACCCTGTTGTTGTGCGGCTAGTAAACAAACTGATAAAGGCTGGCCCAATTGGTTCGAAGCTTTCCAACGGCCCACAATTCATTTTTGCATGACGCTCGTCCAGTACGCGTATGCGTATGAGATACGTACAAGTACCAGTATCTTTCGGCCATCACGCATTCTGGCGTTACTTCGAACGGCAAGGTACACATGTTATCTTCCTGAGCTATAAGCTATAGCGTGCTTATCCTCTCGTTCAAAGCTTAGAGGTTCTAGTTTCTAGACAACAATCGAGAGGATAGGCTCTAGTTCAGCAACGTTTGAATTTGACAACGCGTCGCAACAGCTCTCGGCCCCTCGTCCACGGAGTTGCCCCGCAGGAATCGCTCGCTCGCTAACAGCATCACGGCGGCGCTCGACTCCAGACGCTCCTCCTGCCGTTAACCCTAAGCACTGCCTATACAAAGCCATATCCTATTTCGCTTGCGAGGAGACACACACCGGGAGAGAGAAGCCGAGGCCCTGCCGGCGGCTCCCGTCCACAGCGCACGCGCGCGCGCGCGCGCACACAGATCGAAAGAAGGAGGCCGCTAGCGTCGCCGCCCGTCACGCCGAGGAGAAGCAAGGCCGCCGCCGTCGCCATGGCCGCATCACTACATGGTGAGACTCCACAGCAGCTGCAGCTCTGTGGTTATCTTTTTGCTAGGTACAGGTTGCCATTGCCACCGTCATCGAAGAGGCAAGCCAAGGCAACGCCAGGCCCTCAGTGGCGCTTGTAGTTCGTCAGAAGATCCGGTCTTCAGAAGAAAATAGAAAAGAGCAGCCATGGAGTAGTAGATATAGGTGTGCTAGCAGTCTTCACAAGATCAGGGTGCAGATGCGGTATTCACAAGATGTAGCATGCAAACATGTTCAGTTCGTCACAAGATTAAGATGCCATCACAAGAGAGAGGCAGATCTTAGATAGAACAAGGGCTGGCTGCAGTATAGGTGCAAAGTGCAAGAGCGAGCTGTCGTCACAAGATTAAGGTGTGAGTAGAGGGCAGATCACAAGTTGATTGCTGGCAGATCAAGAGTGCGGTCGTCACAAGATTAAGGACAGATTAGGCACAGCAGTGCAGGTGCAAGTAGCCTCTCTCTGATGGTGAGCATGCAGCAGATCAGTGATGGCAAATATGTGTAGATAAAAGGCAGCAGTGATGTGGGTCCTCCCTATGAGAGGCTGTGACGCAAGTCATTTAGACTTGTTAATCAGATTGGCCACAATCATTAAGAAGTGACAACCGGGCAGGAGTAGGCACTACGCAGGCAAACAAGAAGGCAGTCAAGAGGCATCTGGCAGTTGATCAAGTAGCCGGTTTTGCATCAGTTCAGTTGAGGCACCGAGTGGCGCCGAATGCAGCCATCGTCGAGGTACAGGTAGTTCAACTCCAAGAGTTTTCCAAAAAAAATTTTCCTCAAAACGAGGTATTGGGACTATGCTAAAATTTTTTTTCCCGAAAAACATATCAGCCCATAGCAGATCGATAAAAACTATCCTCAATAATTCAAAACAAGCCACGTTATCATATTGGGTCCATTAGGATCCGTTGCTTTTGCCTTGTTCTTACCAATTGACCTTGTCAATGCATTATGAACCAGACAATGGCCATATACAGCACCAAAGGCTCAACTTGCAGAGAAACAAGTTAAATTGAACGTACTGCAACAAAAGCAAGGCGGGGAGCTGCATCATGAACCCTCCCGATCCCAAAATGCTTGTTCATACCACAATTTTGCTAAGAAATATTACCAACTCAAACTACAGAAACCTATTTAAGGAAGTGCAGCAGGAAATAGTAAAATTCATGCAATGCTCTCATGCAAGAAAAATTGAGGCAAGACAATCCAGTATGATTCAGGATCACAAGGTCAGTAACTACTAACTAAGCATGTCTTGCTCAATTTCTAAAGTGGTGCAATGCACAACTGAAACAGACACTTTGTTAATTCAGATCGTACTCAACAAGAAACGACTAATCAGCCGCACTAATATTAATCATTTGAACTGAATCAAAGTAACTCTTCAGGACAACAAGCAGATCGAACCGCCAAGATCCAATTTTTCACTGCGAGGCACAGACCCCGATCGATCGGGCCACAGTATTACCTATGGAGGGCAAAGGAGGCGGACGCCGCACCAGTTGAGCGCGCGTGCGGCGAGGCCGTCGGGCGAGGTGTCCGCGTCACCGGTGAAGATGGCGCAGGGGAGGCCCGAGCGGAGCTCCTGCACGGCGCGCACCGCGCACCAGAGCACACGCTCCCCGTCGTCGCCGTCGTTGGTGTACGGTTGGAAGAACCCCACGGCGGGGGTGGGCTGGCGGCCGAGGTGGAGGGGAAGGCGCCGGAGTGCGGCGGCGAGGAGGACGGAGAAGATGGCGGCGACTCTGGAAACGCGCGGGAAGGGGCCGCACGTGCGGGAATCGGTACTGGGGAGATCCGGTGTCGCGAATATACGCGGGGTGAGGGAGAGTTTTTTCGCGACGCTAATCTTTTGGGGGAGTTTTAGGTGTACTGTTGGAGTTTATTTTTTTTTCTTTTTTTCCCTAAAAGAGATATTGAAAGTAAGGTTAGCAGCCTTTTGGAGTTGCCCTTGTGAGCAGGAGAAGTAAACCACAAGAGCAGCGCATCTTGTAGAGCAGGGCACAACCTGATATGTGCCCCAAGCAGTACTAGAATAATGGTACAGCCACATTCAAGATGCAGAAAGGCTAGATAGAAGTAAGCAGGCAAATAAACAGGGTTATGGTGATGAATAGTGGCCGGCAGTAGTACTTGTGCGGAGGCAGTGATATGCGCATGTGTGGCCGGCAGTGATGCTCCTTCCAGTAAGGGGCTATGATATTCGAAGCCTATTAGATTAGCTAGTCAGATAAGCACATCTTACAAATTCAGAACTGAACCAATGGCTAATGCTCCAGCTAATGAGCCTCTCAACTCAGAGTGTCAATGGAGTTCAGGTGGGCTGTGGTATACACTTGACAACACTGGTGGCAGCGATGTTTGCCGTGTGTCGTCGAACTTGTTTAGGATAGTAACAAAGCAAAGAGCATGGTGTACAGATGTTCAAAGGTCACGACAGCAGCAGTTCCATTAGGCGGAGATGTGCAGATGGGAACCAGCGGTGATACAGCCCTCACCAACAAGAGGCTATGATGCCGGCCAATTAGTTTAGGCGATCAGAGTAGCCGTGAGGCCACTGATAATCTGGGCAGCAGCCAAGCTAGCTGAGAGCATAACAGACGCATCATCAAGCTAAGCAAAGATTAGTGCACAGCTGCACGTAGAAGGTTTCTGCCTATCGCTCGCCCTCTGTAAAACAGATGCAAGGCATACAATGCAGGGCTATGTGAGGGAGCAGTGAGGAAGCAAGGAACTTCCCAATAGAAATTCAGATATAGAAAAGCACCACATACCTCAAACAGTTAGCATATAAGAAGAGTGTGGCAGTATATATACTTGCCCTTTACATGTTCTGTAAACCTATCAGTTGTAAATATGCAATGAGAGATCCTACAAAGTGAATACTACATGTGATTGCCCTTGAGCTACAACAGAATTAACACTCGTGTGTCACATTTTGTGGATTGTGCACTATTAGTGAGAGCAATGGCCTCCAAATTTGACACGTGAACCTGATGCAACTAGTAGCTGGCTTTTTGTGGGTGTGCTAAGATATGATAGTCACTCCAGTTATTAATAAAGCTAGTATTACCAAGCAAAGTCAGCCCGGTAACTGTCTGAATGTCAAGGCATTGCCATGTGTCTCTACTAAACAGGTTACATATTGGCCGTGCTGGTGAGGTCATCATTCAATAAGAACCACGGCACCGCCACTGATCACCTGAGCTCGATAATGACACAACTCATCTGAGTGACCCTCAGCTACCGTAGTCTTCTTAAGAAGTTATCTGACTTTTTTTTCCGTTTTTGAAAGATTCTCACAAATACGTCCCTGGCAGAATCATTTCAAAATCTGGACCCTTAGCTTGATGCCCACGCTGACGCCAAGCTTACACATCTCGGCGCCAGCCATCCTAGCGCCAAGATCTATGCGCAGCTGCTGACGCGGATGCTGACGTGGCGGGGGCTTGGCGCCATCCATCATAGCGCCAAGCTTTGGCGCTGTGGATCTTGGCGCCAAGCTTGGCGCCGAGCAATTTATCCTATACCTCTTCGCGTTTCGAACGAAACAAGTATAATTATTCCAAGGAACGTGCAACAAACTATGCTGCGGTTCAACTGGTTAGGACGTGAGCTTCTTATCTCAAAGACCTGAGTTCAAACCCAGCAACAATGAAAAGTATAAATTTCATGTACATCATGTCAAGGAGGCCGCAAGAGTAACAAAAATCATTGCATTGCTTGACAAGCCCGGGAAACCAAGTAAATCAGCACCTCGATTTCTTAAATCAAAACAGAACGCTGTTGTACAGGTAAACAAGCGGTGCAATATTCTTTTACGAAATCTCATATCTTAGGATAATATAGTTCGTGGAGTTTGTATAGTGCAGTACAATTCAAAACTCATGCTCTTCTAATTCTTGTGTCAGGTTACCCTCGATGTGGCTCTTCTAATTCTTCTAATTCTTGTGTCAGGTTACCCTCCCTTCCAAATTTTGTTTTGCTTTATCGGCATTATCGCCATTCCAATGTATTGAGATATGGCTAAGGTTGTCACAGATGAGCTTTTTTTTTTCTACTCTCGTATTGCAAAAGTACCAGGAGATTCCCTCAAATGCTGATTTCATGTCTATTGAGCTGGCAGATATAGTTCTTAGCTCCCGGCAAATGATTTTTGTTGTTACTCTTGCGGCCTCCTTGACATGATGCATGTGAAATTTATACTTTTCATTGTTGCTGATCTGGGAGGAAGAAAAAAATAAAATGTAGAAAAAAAGATTCAACACAAGGATTTGAACTTAGGTCTCTAGGATAAGAAAGCCTACATCCTAACCAGTTGAACCACAGCATAATTTGTTGCACACTTCTTGGAATAATTATACTTGTTTCGTTTGGAACGCGAAGAGGTAGGGTAAATTGCTCAGCGCCAAGATCTACGGTGCCAAGCTTGGTGCTAAGATCCACTACGCCAAGGTTTGGCATCATGATGGATGACGCCAAGCCTCGTTGGCATCCGTCAGCAGCTGCGCATGGACCTTGGCGCTCTTGGCGCTAGGATGGCTGGCGTCGAGACGCGTAAGCAGATGGCGCCAAGCTAAGGGTCCAGATTTTGAAATGGTTCCGCTAGAAGCGTATGTGTGAGAATCTTTCAAAAGAAAAGGAAAAAAACAAAAAAGACGGGTTATCCGATGAGTATACGAACGTAATCATGGTGCTATCCTAGCTCATTCGTTTTTTGGCATTGTCAACACCAGTGTGTTCGTACGAATTAAGTCTTGGCTACTCTCCCTGACCGACGAGACTGGGATAACTCAGTTACAACTTTTCCGTGACCGACGAGGCCAGAACCACATAGTCCTGATCAATGATGCTGGACATTCTTTGTTCGTGACCGATGAGGCCGAACTCATTTTTGGAGACTTCAATATGAACTCTATGACTGACAAGGCCAGACATAGATTGCTGAAGACCAACGTGGCTTTGGCACAGCATAGTTATTGTTCTTTTATGTTACAGCTCATCTACTTATGTACAATTGGAGACTTCAAGATGACGACCATCAGTGTAGCTTAATCGGAGGTCTTCTGTGGCTCAATGCATGTAATTAACCGGCGGCCTCACGAGGCCACGGGAACCAAGAACTACACATCCCAGTGGGAACATGTACTTGTAATTCTCCTATGAATTAATAAAGATCTGAGTTCCCTATGCTTTGGTGTCTCTTTATTATTTATTTTGTATACAATAGTATACTAGCACGCTCGCGCATATTATCTAGTTACGCGTTAGGAAAGCTCCCTACCCCGGAGTGTTTCTTTTCGTCGAAACACCATGATTGCATCCTTTTTAAGCTAGATATCGAAAGGGTCCCGAGTTGTTCATTAAAGGAGGAAGCATTAACGCTAGGACAATGAAAAATGCACACTTAATTGGTGGTGATGGAGAGAAAGGATATACAGTTGGAGTCACTAATTTCAAGTTGTCCGACAGAAGGCTGGGAATCTACCATGTGGGCAAGACTAACTGGTGGGAAGAAGGAATTTTATTTCCCGCAAAAAAAGACAAGAGAGGACAAAGAATAGAAGAAGGCTCATTATCACAAGCAACTCTAAAAATACAAGTGCCACCACCTAGCTCAAGCTACTGGCAGACGGAGTTTCAAAATGCACCAAGTTACGAGGGAGTCCATGAAGGATGGCAGCAAGAACAGTGGCCGGAGGCGCCGGCAGAAGCATGGGCACAAGGTCCATATGCAACACATCTCCAACAACCTGCGTATCAAGTAGGACCGGAATTTCAGCAACCAGCGCATCCACCTCCACGGGCACCATATGCTTTTCATGGTTATATGCCACCTCCTTTTCAGGGACCCCACCGCATGCTCCATTGTCTATTCAGTACAGCCACCTGCCACAGCCACATAGAAGTGTACGCATCATAGGCGCGTATACACAAAGAAATTTAGAAAATGCATGTACTGTGAGGCAAGTCGCTGACAGAATTGAGGATAGCAACGTAATCATCGCCTATCAGTTCGGCATGCTGGGGATTGTGCCTCCAGATTAGTACCAAGGTGGAGCGCAGGAGCACTATGAGCAGGCGTATCACGAGTACCAATAGTAAGGAGATAGTGCCGCAGGGAGAGCCACATTATGACCCACCACAAGATGACCTGGACTAAAGACCGAAGGGGACGAATAAAAACGCACACGTGTGGTTTGAGTTTTCTTTTCTTTTCCTTTTATTTATTTTAGCACGTGTGTTGGGTATGCGTAGTATTTTCTATTTTACTTTTCTATTTTATTTTCTCTTTATTTTAAGTTTGTGCGTTTATTTCACCATGCCATGCTTAAATAAAATATGCATCACCTAAATATAATGCTATGTGATTAATTATGATGGTTTAAGTTCTTGTCATGTTGAAAGATGATGATAGTTGCTGCTTTATTTAATTTTTATACTTGATTATTGCATCATTGAACTAATGCTCTATCTAACACGAACTGAAATTGATATAAATACCGCCTTATCTTTTTGTGGAGGTTATGATAATTTGGACCCTATATTTGTTTATTGCTCTCTCTTTTAAGTGGATCAAAGGCTCTTTTATTTTTGGTTACAACTCATGTTGACCGTGTCAATAATACTTTTTGCAATTGCTCTACCCATCCAAAGCCAAATATTTATGAGCCATAGATTGCAAAAATTTATTTTTGGATGAATTGATTCAGGATCTACTTCTGTGGTATGAGACTTAGAAGCTGATCATTTCTTTTTGTGTAACCTTTTATTGCTAACCTTTCTGTCCATACATTGTCAATTTCTACATTGGAAATTTCGCAAATTTCACTAGGCATCCAAACCTAAACCCAAATTATCATTTTTGTGACTACCTCCTTGACCACAACCCAATTTGAGTATGAAAGATATTTTGATGAAGATTCGGAAGATTACTCAGTACCTTTTCATAAAAAACAAGACTTGGAGGTAACCCCCAGTGTATGGAATAAAAAGGGAGGAAACAGAGGCTAGAAGGGGCTAGGCCAATCGACCTAGCTACCCACATGCCTATCGGTCTAGGGTGTTCCCCCTCTATTGCCCCTGAAATTTGGTGTGGAAGCTCGTCCAGTGGAGTAAGATAATTTTTTCCTTTTGGTACTTACGTTAGCAATTTATCTTTCTTCCTTTTCATGCTCGAGGACGAGCATCGTCTAAGTATGGGGAAGAGTCATCACATTATCTCTGACTAATACTGAGTAAGCAATATGTTGCAAAGAGTTCTGAGGAGCAAAAAGAAAAAAATATATATTGTGGAAAAATAAAGAAAGAAAGAAAAAAATAAAATAATCCTCAATTTTTTGAGCTTCATAAAGATTCCAAGTGCTTTCAAGATTAAGGATTATTTCATACTCATTATTCCAACCATGTGCAATCCAATACGAGGACTTCATTTGTGCCTCACGATCACTCTTTGCCCTTGCACATGTTCACTATCTAAATGTGTGTTCATTCTCTCTCTCCATAAGCAATTATTTTCCATGACCTTTTTGACATGTCTCAGTAAAATCCATCAGAAGTTTTTCTTGTTTTGATAATATCCTGATTATAATATTTTTGCTAGGACTAACCTTCCTAAAGATCTAGATAAAGCCTTACACATATTTTCTAGCATAGGTTTGAGAGATTTGATGAGCTAAGAGAACACGAGCAATTGCAATGAAGTTTAAATTGTTGATCTCAATTCAGTTTCTTTTTGAAAAAAGTATTATTGAAAATCTTCTGAGGTTTGTTTAAAATTGAGAGCCAAAGAATAAATTTATTGTGGGATGTGCTTAAATGATATCTACCCTCCATATTAGAGAAGGCTAGTTGCAACTTGAATATTAATTGAAAAATTTTATAAGAGCATTATGTTTTCTTGTGTGTGATCAAGTGCAGGATTGAACACAAAAAAGGTAACGCTAATTTCTATCGAAGACTTACTCGGGGACGAGCAAGGTTTAAGCATGGGAGGATTGTTAACGTTGACTATTGACACACTTTTACCCCTATTTATCTTCAATAATGACATGAATTTAATACCTAAACTATTAATTACACCTAATAAACCGGTCATTTTCACATGTGGGAGGATGTTCTATTTTTGCATAGAATTGGACCTAAAAGTATATTTTTGGATAAAGCACTGAACGAGCATCGAACTAGACAAAGACAGAGACCAACAGGCCCAAGAAGAGCCTAGGTCGATCGGCCCAGAGGAGCCCAAGTCAATCGTCATAGGGTCTTCTGAAGCCTTTCAACGTCCATCTTTGGCAAGCAATCAGCCTAGGCTGATCGGCCCAGAGGAGACCATGCGATCGACCTAGGGTCTTTTGGAGCCTTCCAACGCCCATCTTTAGCAAGCAATCCTCTGAGATGGCTCAAGAGCTAAGTTTGTGAAGATATGGCAAGGATCACTTCAGGATCAAAAAGGAATCAAAGAAGATCAAGTGGAGATTTGGAAAGTCATTGAAGATCAATCTCATCCCGAAGTAACCGACGTGTGCCAGGCCCACATGCCAGTGAAAATAGGACTTCAAAGCACCAGAGGAGACTTGGAGACGAAGCAAGATGCGAGGAGCCAAAAGGAAGGCCCAGGCTAATTGCCCTGGACCCTCCCAGACCGATCGGTCTAGAGGTTTCCTTCACCCCCCTCGCCTTCCAATTTTTACCACGCACTCTATGGACTATAAATACCCCGAAAAATCCACCGAGCCCCATATCCAAGATGACGTACTCGACGTGAAGCAGCAAAGAAGCAAAAGGAGCTTGAGGGACACCTCTCCGGAGAGCCAAGGGTCGTGCAGTTGTCGGACGCTAGCGTAGGCGAACCTCTGCCGGTGTGATCACCCTGCGAGGAAGATCACGCTGGAGTTCTAGAGCTAGAAGTCATCAAGATTAAGATAGGATCCCGATGGTAATCTTGTAATGTACAATCATTCATGGTAAAGTAATATATGTGTTCATGTTCTTAGCGATTTAAGTATCTCCTTTGATGGTTTTATATTTTATCGGATTTGCTTGCTTTTCAATCTATGAATCGATGATAGATTGCCTAGAGTGTCCTGTGGTCGTGGTGACCAAATTTGCATGCCTGATCTACCGATGAGTATGACATAATCTTATGATCATACCCTTAACTTGCTTGCACTGATAAAGGTGATCGTGGAAGAATCTTTCTTGCGTAAGGTGGGGATTTCAGGATCCGAGCAGAAGGTGTAGATTTAAAGACGCTTTTTACTAAGATCATATATATGTTGCTTTGCTATCCGTGCTCAGAATTACAACATATGCATAGTCTATGCTCTAGATTGATTACCTTTGCTCTATCTATTATCTATCTGTACATGCTTGCTTAGTAGATTGAATCTGAATCTCTCATAAATACCAAGTTAATACTAACAATCACCAAGTTAATACTAACAATGCGTTGTCCTATAAGTTCCACGGATTGATAAACCTTGAAGGAATACTCTGAGGAAAGAACTACAGCTACTCTGAGGAAAGAACTACAACTAATTCGTACACTTGCAGTTCACGACTTGACATGCTAACAGCCACGACTTGACATGCTAGCAGCCGTCAACGCGCATGTGGTGTCACACCCCTTCAGTCGCTCTAGAAGCTTGCATCATGCCAGTTGCGGAGGAGAGTTTCTTTCTATTTCAAAAGAAAAAAAAACTAAAGCTAGAGCTCGCATCATGCCCGTTGCCCGTTGCGGAGGAGAGTTTCTTTCTATTTCAAAAAGAAAAGAAAAAAAGAGAGAGGTGGTAGTGGTGGGGTGTTGGCATTGTGCAGGCGCCGTGGTGGCTTTGCAGGTGCTGAGGTCATTAGCGCGGAGCTGTATGTTGTGGAGTTGCATGTTGTGGAGGTTTGAGTGGAGCGGGGCGTTGCGCGGCTCTGTCAATATCCCAATCCAACTAGCCGGAGCACTTTATTGTGAAGAGTTAAGTTTGGCGCGTGTCAATAGCCGAATCCGACCAGCCAGAGTAGTTTGTTGAAGGAATTGAGTGCGAGGTATGTCGATGTCCCAATCTGGTATGTCGATGTCCCAATCCGGCTAGCCGTCCTATTGTTATCTTTTTCCCCATTAGTTGTATTACCAGCTCTCCTACCTGGTTAGTTAAAAAAAAGATTATCAATGCCACTCGACAGGGAGCAGGCAATTTCTTTCCACACACAACACGGCATGGCCGTGGGCTCTTGGCACGCAATTAGGACCCTTGATGCCATCACTGGCTGCTAGAAAGAACATTCAAGTCAACACATCATGCCACTGCAGTAAGGAGACATTGGGCAACCACCAGAGAGATTGGATGCAGTAGTTAATAAGAGAGCTTGTGGAAAGAAAATATCCTTTAGAACAAAATGATCAATTCATCCAAGTAAGCTGGGGCATCCCAACAAACAAAACAAGGAATCTACCCAAGCCTGAATGCATTACAAATTTTACGAGACGGGAGACAGGAGTTGAAATGTTAGTCCCATTGCCATCATCCAGATCCCAAGTTGAAATCACTCACTGGAGAGTACTGGATAACATTAAGGAATATAAGTAGACAGCAAACGAGAAATATAACTTTGTACGAGCGAATGATGCAACAAACAGTAATGTCACTTGAATGGCTCAGATCTGCCCCAATATCAACACAATACTTGGTGGAAGAACCATGCTCTCTCTCTCTCTCTCTCTCTCTCCAATACCAGAACACCACAGCCACATCAGTAGCAATGACAACAATTAGTTGCAAAAACTGGTTACTTGTTATGGTACAAGCCATCCTAGTTAATGCAACAAATTGAGAAAAATGCCCAAGGCATCAACAATTCAGGGATGCTAAAAAGCAACACTTTTATGGGGCATTCGATCATCACAGCCACGGAAGAACAGTACAAAAGAAGAAAGAAAGATCAACAAACAAAAGTGACAAAAAAATTCCGAAAACAAAAGGAATGCATAGGAACTATACCAGATGAATCAACGCATAGGGATGCTATACAAAAGAAGAAAGAAAGATCAACAGACAAGTGACAAAAAATTCCGAAAACAAAAGGAATGCATACTATACCAGATGGATCAACGCATAGGGATGCTAGTGGGTACCCAATAGTGTTTTCTAGGTCAGCTGATAAATTATGATGGCATGCCACTCTAGTTTACTGGTCCTCCCAAATTATTTTCTAATTCATTTTATCAACTTTTTGGGTCAACCCAATGACCCAAAATATATATAACTTGCATCCCTATCAACGCAGCACGGATATAATAGTTGTGATGACCAAAGTTAGTACTTCCCAACAACACAATGCCTCCAGAGTCCAAACTCACGGAGGTCCAACTAACTCAAGAAATTATTGCAAGAAATTTTTAGATGCACTAAGTTAGCTGAAAGTATCTTCATATAATGTAACCACAGATATTGCAGCAGGATACTGCAAACAAATATAGCAGAATTAAACTGCAGAAATTAAGAAATGTCACAACTTGCCAATGAACGCAATTGGCAAGGTAACTGCATGGAGTTATACAAATACAGCAAAAAGAAAGTAAGTTGGTAAATAGGTTAGACATAAAACATGAAGCAACGACATATTCAACAAAAAAATCAAATCACATAAAATAGTGTGGGTAGCAGTTAAATATTTGAGTGGGCTCAGCTTCGCCTTTGCTCGATCATATAACTGTATTCCCCACCTTCTCTTACCACCCTATCAACCTGTTCTGAAAGAGGAGCTGTCCTGGTTATCACCCATGAAGAATGGCATGACCATCCAAGGACAAAGCCATTAGTGCATAGTTGATAAGGTTTCCAAGAGAGAGGGAAGATTCCAGTGATGCCCAGAGCAGCCTGCCTCAAAGGCGCTTATATCAGACATCATTGCTGATCATTGCCCCTCATTGGAATTTTATCTTATTCATTCTTACAGGAAGCCAAAGCTCACTCGTGAGATTGAACTGACTGGACATATTAGTCCCAATAACATTAACCCAGGTCCCAGGTTCGAATCCAGCAGGAAGGGAAGTGAAGAACGACCCTAGAGATCAGTGGCAGCAACACAAGACAGAATCGCGGATTGGTAGAGCATCAACTGCAGGACTTGCAAAAGAGCATAAAGAAATAAGTAGATAAGAGCTCAAAAGAGTAAAAAACAAAAGGTTTGAAGCAATCAAATCTGCCATATCAGCTGCAACACAATTTAAGCTCTCTCTTTCCCTCTCCTTAAATGAAACAGCAATGTTAGTTCAGATGGGCCACCAGCTGTCATCAGTATCAGCGGTAACAGCCATCAGCTGCCGCAGTTGGCTGCAGAACTGGTTACTTGATGTACAAGCCATCCTAGTTAAGCAACAAATAGAACAAATATCCCAGGTACCAGCTAAAACAATGCTAGAGAGCAAAATCTCTCTAATGTGATGGTGAATCATCATAGCCACTCAAGAGTAGAACAAACAAAAACAAAAGATCGTACGGCACCATGAACAATAAGAAGTATCTTCTCCTGCATATAAACACCAGGAAAAGCGTGACAGGTACTAGACGTGTGCAGGAAGTGAGCTGAGAGGAGACTGGAGGGTGGAGGGGGCTCCAATATGCCTTCCGGAATACAAATAGCTTACATTAGGGTTTGGGGTGCTCTGTTTACTTGTATTCGGATCTGACCCAGATACAAGTAAAAAATAGCACAGCAGGAAGGGAAGAGAAGGGGCGAGCATGCCTGGTGGATGCTCATCGCCAGCAAAGGCATGCATGTAAGTGAAATTCACACTCTTAGAAAAGAATCAACTCTTAGAAAAAGGGAATCATTCTTCTCCTAATTTGATGCCGCTGCCCAAAAGGGCATCCATGCAAGTTCATGGAAGAGCAGTCCCTAATGCCGAGTTCTGACTTCATAATGAAGGCTGGCAATAGTTTGAAAAATGAAATGCTCAAATGAGAGAAAGAAAACTATGAATTGTACAGCAAGACAATGCTGTTGGTATTGAAATAGCACTAAGAGGGCTCAGCTTCGCCTTTGCTCGATCATACAAGCCAAGCCCTCACACCTCTTTCTGCACAATTTACTCATCCTAATATAAGTGGAACTGCGCTGGTTGTCACATATCTGAATGACCATCCTAGGCACAGAACCACAAACATTAAGAGATGGTTAAATAGGCTTCATGAGGGGAGAGATCAGCTCAAATTAGATAGATACCCACAGCTGCCTTGATTGCTCAATGGCATGCAATTCAGAAAAGGTTGAACATCATCGCCCCTCATTAGCACCCCATTCATAGGTCCGGGTAATGTCAGATATGGTCACCCTAAGTAAAATTTCACTTACACTGGGTACTTTGACCATGACTCAAGTCAGAAAATCCACCTCTTTTGCATCTCATCTCATCTCATATCCTGATCCCATTTGCACTGCCCATCCAGATGCCACCAAGGTGGAGAGGATGAGGAGCGGAAGGGCTAGGAACATTCAGAGCAAAGCAGAGCCGTCAGCAGATCACAGGCACAGCACAGCACACACAGGCAACAGCAGGCTAAAGAGATCACCGCTGTGGCTGCCGCAGCAGCTGTATAGTAATGATTGGGACAGAGAATAAGGGCCTGTTTTGGACTGCTCCACTCCATGTTTTTCAGCTCCATTTCGGGACCCTTGCATCTATCCATGATCCATCCATCCATCCATCCATCCGGAGTAGCGAATCAGTAGACCGCGGCCGGCCAAAACCCGACTCGGCAGTCGCGTCAGGCGCCACCACACAGTTCCCAGCCCCTGCCGCCACCGGTGCAAGGCAACGGATCGGCGGCGAGGCGGCACAGTAGAGATGGGGACCTGAATTGACGTCCGCTCGTGAGAATGGCCCGCACACAGCCTCGATTCGATCTAGGGTTCGAGATCAGTGGGAGTGGAATGTGCAAACATACATACACACATACACATACGGGAGAGAGAGAGAGGAGTGGAGTGGAGTGGGGTGGGTGGATGGCGGCGGCGGCGGCGAGAAGAAGGACGAGGAGGAGGAAACAGCGAGCGTACCAAGACGATCAAAACCAAGCGCTCGAAAAAAATCCATCAATGGCGGCTCAGATCCCGCGCTGCCCGACCACGCCCCCCGACCAGGACCCGCCGCAGACCCCGCCCCCACAGTCCCCAACCCCAACCCACCCGCCGCCGCAGCACCGGCGCCCGCCCAAGGGCCTGCAATCCGGCACGAAACGGCGGGGCGGGGAGAGGGGTGGCCCCGGGGGGGCGTGGATCCGAGGAGGGCCGCCGGTCGGGAGCCGGGCCGGCGCCAACCGCGGCGCCCTTCCTCATCGCCGCCGTTTTCTCCTCGAGGGCCGCGGGTTTCGGTGATGTGATCACTGGCCGCCGCGATTGGGGGAGGTGGCACTGGCAGCAATGGTACTCCCTCCGTCCCAAATCGCAGGTTAGAGCGCTCACCTCGCACGCGCCGCCGCCCCCCGCACGCGGTGGCCTCACACTTAAACTAACGAGTGGATGAGTAAATCTCGTCGCAGACGGCGAGGTTTTGTGCGGGGTTGGGAGGAAGCGGGCGCTGGAGGAGCCAGGCGGCGATAAACTGCGGGGCCACTCTCAGTCTCTAACCGCGTTTCGCTGTGAGCACTCGTGGACAGTGGAGGAGATAGACAAGGTTTGTTCTTCTATCGTGACATTCATCTTATTTAAAAGAATTTAATATAAAAATACAAATATATGTAAGTGAGGCCTGAAATGCTTTCTCCTTTTACGAGTAAGGCTTGAAATATCTTAAAGACGAAACAAGCAACAAAACGATATTTATATAATTTTTTAAATAAGATGAATGGTCAAACAATGTATCTAAAAATCAACGTGACAAATATTTAGAATCACATATTGTATCTGTTTGACTATTTGTCAATTTGGATTCTAAGTAGGTTGGATTATAGGGTTTAGGTGTCAAAAGGTCAACAATGCGTTCAACTATTTTGGGCCGATGACAGGTAATTTCCCATCAAATTATATGGGTACGGAGTAGTTTCTAAATAAAATCGTAATCCAACAACTAGATTAAGCAATATTTAAAAACACATATCAGACAATCTTTTTTAAGCTACACAGTTGTCACTTGTCTTAGTATCATAGAAAAGAATTTAGCTTGCAGGATCCATGTCTAAGGAATCAATGCGATTTTTGCTATGCTGGAACAGCTACCTCCACATTATTTTTCACCTTTTTGTCTATTTCTTGTCCATTATTCCAAGTATGATGTTGTGTATCTCATTTTCGCTCCTACTCATATGGATTCAAATGCAAGTGGTTTATAGGTCAAAATTTATAATTATGTACAAAATCATGAGTAGTGATAGTCATCAAATGAAAGGCTTGCTCGACAACTAACAACCATTAGTACAATGCTTGTACTAACGCTACCATGAAAGCTAAAGATGATCCTTTTTTTTTAAAAAAAAAGGAGGCGTGTGATGAGATAGATTAAGGGTGTGTTTGGTTTAAGGGTCGAAGTGGGTTGGAATAGGTTGGATCCAGATATATGAGTGTTTGGTTTGAAATTCATCTAGGTTGGGATGGACCCTGGAGTGAATATTCTCCCAGATACGGGTTGGTTGCATTCCTTCAAATCAGGTTGCATTCCTCCAAATCAGTCAGACCACTCCGACCCACTTTATCTCCGTCATCTTCGTTGTTTCCTCCGTCACCAACAAATCGAGCAAGTAGAGACAGCTCGGAGGAGGTCGAGGCAAGCTTAGGCTCCGCATAGGGGACCTTCGTCGGCTGGTCAGGGCCAGCTTGGGCTCCGCCTATCGGCGCTGGGCCGAGGGAAGGCGGCGGAGTAGGGGGGGAGGCCGGCGGCACTAGGTCGAGGAGGGGCAGCGGAGCAAGGGGCTGAGGAGGCCGTTGACACTGGGGTTGAGGGGCGCGGCGGAGTAGGGGGGCGAGGAGGCCGCTGGCGGTGGCGCGGAGAAAGAGAGAGAGGAGGCGGAGCTGGGCGGTCGGGCGGCGCGACATGGAGAAAGAGGAAGAGAGGACACGGAGCTGGGTTGCCGGCCGGCGCAACGCGGAGGTGTAGGCGGGATGCGCTCCGATGCCGGCGTGAGGAGGCAGAGCAGGCAAACATGAGGAAGAAGATAAGCGTCACAGGAAAAAAAAAGGCAGAAGATAAGAGGCTGACTAGTTGGCCCCACGGATAACAGGTGAGGCCCACTAATAACTGTTGCTAACGGTGTGAAACTAGTGTCCATCCCACGTCTCTTGACCCCTTCAATCAAACAAAAAAACTAAGTTGCCTTTCATCTAAACACGATATGGGTCCAACCCAACCCAAATGGGATGGAGCTGACTCAACAACTTGATTCCAAAAACAAACACATGCAAGATTCAACCAAAAGGAATATATGTAGAGTTATAATGTTTTAAAAAAACATCCACTTTTACAAAGAATGTCTATAATGTTTTTTTATCATTTCTATAATGTTTTTATTATTTTATGAATTTCTCATCTTTTATCGTTTTTCATATGTTTTTTTCAAAATCATCCTTTCCGGCACTACATCCTTATTCCTATCCTAAGGGAAAAATTCTCAAATTGGATAAAAATGCTACAGTGATTTCTCCTTACTAATTCATGTGGCATTAGCCTTTTTCCCCAAAATCTCTGCACCACCTCCCCCCTCTGATACTAGAGTTCTCACCCTTTGTCCCCTAAAAGTCTAATAATAATTAGGTCAATGTGGGAATCGGGAAAAAAGAAACAAAAATATTGTGATTGACACGCATTGATGCAAACAAGAAAATTTGGTTTATATTCCATTTTCTCTTCAGTAACACCTATGCTTGCTTTGGCAAAACAAAAAATTCATGATCAAATATATGAGCTATGGATTCAAATTCAGTTGGCTGCCAGCAAAATTTCTATGGCACTCATTATGTGTTGAAACCTGATTGATCAAATTGGCAGCACTCATTGATCCACATAGGGGGAGGAAGGGGAACATATACATCACCAGGTTTGGTTGCGCGACATGGAGCAGGTGATGTCATGATGCTGTGGTTGGCGTAGCCATGACACTCTCCTTTCAAAAGGGAACATTTGGCACTAGTTAAACCCATGTTAATATAAGCTAGCTGACCTTTCAACGCTTCTGACCAGCTGATAAATGAAATCACACATATTGCTGCAACTCTTTACGGTTGGAGGGTTCTTCAAATTGCTGCTGGGGTTACTGAGGTAATATTTAGGTCGAATGGGCAATCCTGGAACAGTGCTGCTCACATGACGTGATTCTATATTGTTGGAGGTTTTATTCCTTCTTAGCCATGGAATAGAACTTTTTTGAGAATCTACAAGAATTGCACTTGCAACATTGAAACCATCCAATTATGTCACCACCGAAGGTTTGCGCCGAAGAGTTGCTGAACTTAAATACAACACGAACTAGTTACAATTTATTTCCTCAAAAGGAAAGTTGAAATTCCATAGATCAAGCCTAATTTGAAAATTGGTGATGCTGGAAACCACCAGTGCCTAGTTCGTTTTAATATAATCTGTGGCTCCTTCGCGTGGTTCGTTCAAGATAAAGGAGAAACCATCAATACCTCCTCAAATCCTAAATTAGAGGAACCATGCCACACAAGATTCAAATACAAATTAATCTTACGCCCCTTTTGGATCCTTGGAATTGAATTACATTCTAATAATCATAATTTAGACACAAATTAATTAAGCTAATATAATTGTATGTAGAATATATTTGTATATTATTGTTGGCCATACGGGAGAGATACTTATGTGATGCACTTCTGCTATAGGGAAGCGAGTTGAAGAGCGTGCTATAAGTTGCATATTAGAAACATAGCACGAGGATCTATATAATCAATTTCCATCTCCCACCCCCATGAATTTAAGATAGAGTTATATCTGAACTTTGGAAAGTTGTGGAATGTCACGTTCTACATTGCTATGCTCCTTCCAAGAGGGAAAGTGGGACGGTTCTTCTTCCTATAAAATAATTAGCCTACTTCATTAAGTAGATTCTAAGTCCTTTAAAATGGAGGGATACAAACGGGACCTTACAGAAATCAAGGCATTTTAAAGAGAACAAAGGGTTCCATGACTTGACCTTACAGAAATCAAGAGTGTTTTAAAGAGAACAAAGGGTTCCATGACTTGTCCCGATCAAGAAACAATGCCAAAATCGAAGGGACTAATCATTGATGAAGGGGGTGTTTGGTTCCACGAACTAAAGTTTAGTCCCTGTTACATCGAATATTTTGATACTAATTAGGAGGACTAAACATGAGCTAATTAAAAACCAATTGCACAGATGGAGGCTAATTCACGAGACGAATGTATTAAACCTAATTAGTCCATGATTTGACAGTAAATATGTGCTATCATGAATTAATTAGGTTTAATAGATTCGTCTCGCGAATTAGATTTCATCTGTGCAATTGTTTTACATACTAATTTAGAGTATTAAATATAGAGCTCAAACAAATAGGACCTTAGATGTTAGACTATTTTTTGATAATGTTGAATCTATCATATTATCTTATTGATACGTTGATTTAGATTTATAATTTGACCTAATGGGCTAGCTAATTAGATATAATGGGCTGACTAGCTAGCTTCCGCAAGTCATACACCCCCATCACCCATTGCCAGGTTAGCTTGATGGCAGTAGCTCTGCTGATTGGGCTGGTGTTAATGGTTTTAGTGGATCGGATTTTGAATGGAACTGCATTGATTTGGTGAGTAATGGATTGAAAAGTTATTGGGTAGGTTTGGTTTGGACTGCCAATTAGAGTGGGTTGGTTAGGTATTGGAGTGGGGTTCGTTTTATCGGATTGTAACGCGATGCAAACCATGGGTTGCAGGCTAATTACAAGAGTGGGTTGGATAAACACTCAGGTAGCCCGTAGATCCCAGACTTGCAGGCGAGGGCCTCGCCTCCCTTCCGCCGCCGCCTCGCGTGTTGCCGCATCCACCACGACTCCACCTCACCCACCACCACCACGCCACGCTTCCTGCCCATCCCAACCTCCTTCGCGGCCACCACATATCGAGTCCGATGAGTCCAAGAACCACTCGAGAAGTGCTCCCTCATGGCCGTCAAATCTGACGAGATCCAGGCGTGCCTCATCCCCTCCCCCATCTCCTCCTCCGCGTTATACCCTTCGGCTCCCACCTGTGACGACCGGCCCCCAAATCTTCCAAGTTAATCCAAATCCTAGCCCCTGAGCACTGTCGAGTTTTCTGCCCCTAAGTGTTCAACCTTCCGACCGGTCCCGACCCCTGAGACCCGACCCCTCCCCGCTTTGCTCCGGTTCCGACCCCGCCAAACCCAGCTCACCGTCGGATCCTTCTAAGTCCTCCCAAAACGTCCGTTCTATCTGACCGGTGGACCCGCGAGATCTTTTTCCCCCAGATCTTCCGCGACAGGCGCACTCGAGTTGCATGCCCGCTTCAGAGTCTCCCCGCCGCGTGGCTCATCTTCTCCGACGCCCGCCGCTCAGCCTCGTCTCTGGCCCGCGACCGAATAGATTCTCGCGCCCCCTTCCCCAATGGCAGCGGAAACCCCTCTGCGACCTTTCTGCAACGCCTCGCCTCCCGCGCCCATCATCACATCGCCAGATCCCGGCCGCAGAGCCCGATGTCGCCCGTCTTTTCCGTCACTTCGAACACAGTCACGCCGCCTGGTCTTCGCTACCCGACGATCCCTCCTCCGCCAACCCTGACCACGGCCACGACAGCTCCTTTCCCCGCCCTGTCAGAAGCCGCCCGACAATCTGTTGCTCCGCGCTCGCCCGCGCGCCCGCGGTTGCCTGTCTTCTCACCTGTGCGCCCTCGATTCTAGCACCGTTAACCCGGTCACTTCCATCAAATCTACCGCACGACGACGCCCGCCTCCGCTAAATCTCAACCACCGGCATACCCGCTCCTGCGCCGCCCTGACGCCAGAGCCCAATGACCGCTGGCGTCATCCCCGAAGTCCTGCAACACCGCCCTCGTCGCTCAATCGCCGCCCCGGCAGAGCAATCCATTGCTTCTTCCCCAGCCTTCGCGCCGCTCCCCTTCTCTCTCCCGCGCCGCTTCCTTTCTCCCTTCTCGGCCGCTATAAAAGGGAATGCACGAGCCCCGCCGGAGTTCCCTCCGCCATTGCTGCCTTTCGCCATTTCTCTTGCTCCCTGCTCAAGCTCCTAGCGCCACCCGCTAAGTTCTTGAGGAACTCTCCTCTCCGCTCCACTCCGTTTTCCCCGAGCCACCCAGCTGCTTGCTCCTCCGTGCTGCGTAAGAGCTCACTTGTGATCCACAAGAAGCACCGCCACCGCCGGAGCACTGCCGGACCTCGCCGCCGATTCAAAGCCTTAGCCCCTCCGCCCAAGTCTGTTTCTTCCCGACCCCAAGCTTTCCTTGTAGGAAGAAGGTAAGCTGCCGACCCCAGTCCGCTTTGCCCGACCCCTCTTATCCGCCCGACCCCGGTTCCGTCTCGCCCGACCCTATCTGTTCTGCCGACCCCTATCCGCCTCGCCCGAGGGCTCGGCTGTGATCTTTTCTTCAACCGAGGGTGTATGTGCAAAACTTAGGAACCCTTCAGCGCTTGCATCTGAGGATCCCAAGTATACCACATCCTCTAGTTTAAGGATCAGATCATAAGTTTCTTCCCAACCCTTACCTTTGATCTCCACCAGCTCCCTTGAACCTCCCCACCCTCCTGCTCTTTGTCGCGAGTTTCTGGGCTCAGACTTGCAAGTGTTGCTGTTGAAATAACCGTCTAAGCTAACTAATACATTGCATTCGTGTAGAGCTGCGCCTCGCCGACGGCTTCTACGAGCTGCACCCGACGCCAGAAGACGACGGTGTAGCTGAGCTCCTACCCCCAGAAGCCGAAGTCGCCCCCGAAGTCGAGCAGTTCTTTTCCTCCTTGCTCGAAGGCAAGCCCCGGTTGCATGAAAACTCTGTGTTGTTTTACCAGACTTGCGCATGCCTTCTGTAACATGCTTGTGCATTTACGTATAGGAGTTGTTTGGAACCCTAGATGCATATCTTAGCTCCCATGATCTGAACACTAGCTGTTGGACCGGGTAGCTGCTTGCTTGCTTAACTAGGAGACGGTAAAAGCCGAGTGATTCCCTGTCACTCGCGAGTTGTAGGAGTTGGATGTCTACCTTTCTGTTACAACTGTAAGGATGATGGACGGGGCAGGGTTTGGGTAACTCTTTGGTGGTCGGATGATCGCCCCGTCTGTCTATGAAAACTTGCTAAGGCCCGACAGTGGTGGTGTTCGTGATCAAGTGTTTGAAAGTACTAACCTCATACTTAGTATGGGATGAGGAAGCCTAGTACCGGATTGAACCTAGACGTGAGCGGTCGCCCCATTGTTCTTGGAACGGAGTTTCCCCTGCTGGTTGTCGCACGTGGTGGCAAGCGTGGTCACAGAACGGTAGAGGCCGGGTCTGTGAAACCTTGCACCAAAGTAAATGGGCCCGACACGGGTTAGGGGATTGATGGGGAAGGCCGACACAGGAAGCGACCTCTGGGTGCGCGGATGTCGTGAGGTTAGGTTCACCATGCATGGTTAAAGAACTCGAATCGATTCGTCTGCCTCTCACAGTTTGAGACTGCTTGATCGCTATGTCACCCTGAGTAAATGAGGAATCTGATGATGACATGGTTTTGTTGACATATATACATACCTTGTTTTGGTTCTATGATTGCTTAGAATAGGGTGCAAAACCTAGACCGGTTAATGAACTTAGAACCGGAGCTAAAACTTGAAAATAGGGTTTTACTTAGTGCTTTTGGCAAACAAACCCCTCAGCCATAAAGCCTTGCATGTCTAGAAGTGTGGAGTAGCCTTACTCCTGTCGGTTAAGTCTTGTTGAGCTTAGTAGCTCAGCCTTGTTGTGGCTCCTGTTTTTCAGGTGTTGTTGCTGCTCCCGACCCTTCTCCTGCTGGCACTTGGCCGCCCCAGCACCCTCCGGGTTGGACGGTCGAGTGGGATCCCTCCTCGAACGGCGAGGAGAGGGATCAGTGATGTTCCGGCTGGCCTCGCCAGGGATGTCCGACCCCGACGTTGCTTCCACTAGTGGTTTTACTCTCCGTTGCCTTCTGAAAACCTTGTAAACTCTGATGTTTATTTCATAATCAAACTAAGTGGTTAAGTTATTAACTCGGTGGACTCGTTGTACTCTCTGGAACCGCTCACCTTCGTGTGGGTATGCTAAAATGGTCCTGTTTAAGTGGTTAAATCGGAGGAAATCCGACGGCACTTCGTGCTTACTCGGCTTAGGCATGAGCGTCGCGTATCAGGCGGCTAAATCATGTTTAACCAAGTAGATCCGAAGTGGATCCGCCACACCACCTCCGAGCCGACGCTGAGGGCGCCGCCAGCGAGGATGACTCCGGCTCCGGTGATAGCAACAATGCAACATGGAGGAGAACGTTGAGGTGGAGCGCTGCCTGGATCATGACATCAACCACATCTAGATGGTCCAGCTGCCAGCCCCAGGCGAGGATGACGAGGAGGACAAGAAGGCGCACAGTGATGCTGGAGGAGAAGAAACCCTCCGCGAGTGCGTCTTCCTGATGGAGTGCGATTGTGTAACATGGCCGACCTCTGTTGCCGGCTCCTGGCCATCGAGGAGCTCTGCTGGGACTGCCGCCGCAGCGACATGAAGGACTGCATCACTAATGTTTGGGCCGTAACGCTCCCACCTGCCTCTTTCAGTTCCAGTTTTCACATGCGTGCTTGCTTGCTCTTTTCAACCTGCGGAATGCGTCCTTGCTTAATCTAATCTTACAACTATTTATGTTTCATTGTTAATTCTAACTTACAATTCTAACCTGCGGACATTGTTTGTGTTAGCATGTAATTCATAGTATTTAGGTATGGTGCCTTAATTTTTCTTACCAGTAAGAATTCTTGCTGCAACTCCGCCTATGTTGTCTCAACATAGCAGGTCCTAAGCCCTGGTAAAGGAGGAGGGTTATGATAGGCTTGGCGAGCCAACGTTTAACCTAGCCATTCTAATGGAGATGAAACCCAAGAGAAATCCGTTGGGGTGTAACCCTCTTAGCGACACCATATCGGATAATTTTATATGACAAGAGGGTACCATTGAAGCTAAAAGGCAAGTTTTATATGAAGATGATTAGACCTGCAATGTTGTATGGTGCATAATGTTGGCCTACAAAAAGATGATGTGTCCAATAGATAAATATTGCGAAAATACGTATGTTGTGTTGAATTTGTGGTCATACGAGAAGGGATCGAGTCCGGAACGAGGATATATGTGATAGATTAAGGGTAGCACCAATTGAAGAAAAACTTATCCAACACCGGCTGAGAAGGTTTGGACATGTCCAACATAGGTCTCCGGAGGCACTAGTGTGTAGTGGAACCCTAAGGCGTGATAGTAATGTGAAGAGAGGCGAGGAAGACCAAAATTGACATGGGAAGAAGCAATAAAAGGAGATTTGAAGGGATAGAATATACCCAAAGATTTAGCCCTAGATAGGAGTGCTTGGAAAACAGCTATTCATGTGCTCAAACCCTGATTTGTGACTCTTGTTGGGTTTCAACTCTAGCCTACCCCAACTTGCTTGGAACTGAAAGGCTATGTTGTTGTTGTAAGAATTCTTGATGCATAATTCCTATATATTGTTATGGTGGTATCTTGTCATTATGATTTCTTGATTGATTGAGATGTTTGGTTGGTTGAAATAAGTACTACCACACTGCCAATCTGCCATTGACTTTGAAGATTCAGGATCTTGCTTTTTTAACCGACTATTCCCTCCGTCCCAAAAAGAATGATGTTTTAGTATTCAAAAATTGTCAAAAAGAATGACGTTCTAGGATTTGAATCTTATGCATGCATAATTTGTGGCATTGATATGGTACATGCACCATTAAATGGAAAAATATTTTCTCCATTTTCTATATGCAAACTGAACTAACAAAGGGTGCATGCGTCTTTTTCATTCACCCCTAATCTATCTGAAAAATCCCCGAAAATCATTCTTTTTGGGACGGAGGGAGTACATCTTAAGCAAATTTTAATAAGAATATGTGATATCAGAGCTAAGAGTTACATTGGCAAATGGCAATGTCAAGTGTTTGTTGAATGTTCCAGAAATTAATTTTTGTCAAAGAAGATGTTCCAAAAGTCTTTCTGTTCTCGTGTATCTGTTCTCATTCGGCATCTTGTGTGTAGTTGCAAGATCAGTCAATTTTATCTTGTTACACAGGACCTTCTATTCAGTGCCTTTTCTATTGTAGTGATAAGTTGCAGCTCCATAGTTTGTAGTTGCATAATGTGATGATAGTATCTTGAGTTCTTGACTGAAAATTTCATCTTTGAGCTTCTGGTTCATTTGCACATCCCAAGCCTGTCAATTCCATGGCAAGGTCTCAGTTGACATCCAGATGGTAAACTTGCATCGAGTCAACATCTACTGCCAGCTAACTTTCAGATGCACACTGATAGCTGCTTGAATTCTAACTTTTACCTAACCATTGGCAAAAAATAGCTGCACAAATTTAGGACATATGCAGATTATTTACCAGTTCACGAGTGGCTTTGATCGAACATATAAGGTTCATGGTGGTTGATGAGATTGTTTCTATGGAATGCATTCGAACTTATGGGCATGGGAAGAAGTTCCAGATATCGTGAGTCTAACTGGCAGCGGGAGTATATGGAGCACATCTTGACGCAACTGAAGGAGATGACATTTCTGTCAGATAGCTTCAGCAATTCAGTATTGTCGTAAATTGACATTCCTAGTAGTAGTTTAATTTGACCTCTTCTGGATAACATGGTGGATGGAACTAATTTGTAATAATTCGTGTCATTGAGACTTCAAGATTTATAACATTGTCTATATTTGTAACTGAATATGCTGCAATTTTCTTCCTTCTCTATTTTCTTTTATGTATTTTGATTATTTATGTGATTATGGTCATTTGTCTTCTTATAGCGGCTTCAGCGGGCAATCATCCGCCAACATGGTTTGTGTTACGAAACGGTGTGTCTGTTCCTAACAGACACCTCTCTATACTCAGTGATCTCATCAACAGAGGAAGAGAATTAGCAGTTAGTTAGTATAAGCAGTTAGCACTACGAAGGACATGTCCCTTCGTTAGTAGATTGTTCCATTGAACAGTTACCTTTTCCCGAACAGTCACGTCCATACAACGCGGCTGTTCACTTGTATATAATCCAAAGAGATCAATAAACACAAAGGAGTTCCCAAATCTCTGTTCATTTTACATTCACATTCAACACGTTATCAACGCGCTCGTGAATAGAGAACAACTAACATGCGAATGCTCCTAAACAACCCACGTTCCTATGGGGGTCAATCTGATGGAGGAGGAATTATGCCTCGTGGATAGTGGTACCACTAATTCTATACTTAGAGAAACAAAGTATTTCCAAACTCTTACAAAAAGACAAGGAAATGTTTTGACAGTCGCAGGACGCGATGCTACAATAATTGGCTCTGATAGTGCCACTGTTGTACTCCCCATGGGTACCCAAATTACAATTGAGGATGCATTATTCTATCCTGACTCAAAGCGTAACTTGTTAAGTTATAGAGATATCCGTCAAAATGGTTTTCATATAGAAACATGTGATGACAATAATGAGGAAATTCTCCTCATTACTAAAAATAGCGGATATAGCAAACAAATTATTGAAAAAAATCCCTCTTTTTCATCCGGATTGTACTATACATACATTAAACCCGTACCACATGTTGCGCATAAGGTAATTTTTCCGAATATTGACGCATTCAAAACTTGGCATGATCGCCTTGGCCATCCTAGTATGGGGATGATGCAAAAAATTATCAGCAATTCTAATGGTCATGAGTTAAATACTGCTAAATTCCCTAAATCTTCAGATTTTATGTGCACTTCATGCGCTACAGGAAAATTGATCGTACAGCCATCGACCGCTAAGATTCAAATGAGCCACTAAAATTTCTTGAACGTATTCAAGGAGATATTTGTGGCCCTATACAACCACTGTCTGGACCGTGCAGGTACTTCATGGTTCTAATAGATGCATCTACTAGATGGTCTCATGTGTGTCTTTTATCCACTCGTAACCATGCATTTGCAAAAATTATTGCTCAAGTTATTAGACTTAGAGCACATAATCCTGAACATCAAATTCAATCAATTCGAATGGACAATGCTGCTGAATTTTCCTCAAAAGCTTTCAACGATTATTGTATGGCTTTGGGAATTCAAGTTCAGCACTCTGTCCCATATGTCCATACACAAAATGGTTTAGCAAAATCTCTTATTAAAAGAATTAAACCCATTGCACGACTGTTATTACAAAATTGCAACCTACCAACCTCAAGTTGGGGTCATGCAGTCTTACACGCTGCTGACTTAATACAATTGCGACCAACTGCGTATCATGCAGTCCCCATTGCAATTAGTACGTGGGAATATGCCAAATATTTCCTATCTGTGAAAATTCGGTTGCGTTGTATACGTACCGATCTCATTGCCTAAGCGTACTTCTATGGGCCCACATAGGAAACTTGGTATCTATGTGGGATATCAATCTCCATCAATTATCAAATACCTCGAGCCTCTTACAGGGGACTTATTCGCGACCCGATACGTCGACTGCATATATTAATGAGGACCATTTCCCGGCATTAGGGGCAAACTTCATACTTAGTATGGGATGAGGAAGCCTAGTACCGGATTGAACCTAGACGTGAGCGGTCGCCCCATTGTTCTTGGAACGGAGTTTCCCCTGCTGGTTGTCGCACGTGGTGGCAAGCGTGGTCACAGAACGGTAGAGGCCGGGTCTGTGAAACCTTGCACCAAAGTAAATGGGCCCGACACGGGTTAGGGGATTGATGGGGAAGGCCGACACAGGAAGCGACCTCTGGGTGCGCGGATGTCGTGAGGTTAGGTTCACCATGCATGGTTAAAGAACTCGAATCGATTCGTCTGCCTCTCACAGTTTGAGACTGCTTGATCGCTATGTCACCCTGAGTAAATGAGGAATCTGATGATGACATGGTTTTGTTGACATATATACATACCTTGTTTTGGTTCTATGATTGCTTAGAATAGGGTGCAAAACCTAGACCGGTTAATGAACTTAGAACCGGAGCTAAAACTTGAAAATAGGGTTTTACTTAGTGCTTTTGGCAAACAAACCCCTCAGCCATAAAGCCTTGCATGTCTAGAAGTGTGGAGTAGCCTTACTCCTGTCGGTTAAGTCTTGTTGAGCTTAGTAGCTCAGCCTTGTTGTGGCTCCTGTTTTTCAGGTGTTGTTGCTGCTCCCGACCCTTCTCCTGCTGGCACTTGGCCACCCCAGCTCCCTCCGGGTTGGACGGTCGAGTGGGATCCCTCCTCGGACGGTGAGGAGAGGGATCAATGATGTTCCGGCTGGCCTCGCTAGGGATGTCCGACCCCAACGTTGCTTCCGCTAGTGGTTTTACTTTCCGTTGCCTTCTGAAAAGCTTGTAAACTCTGATGTTTATTTCATAATCAAACTAAGTGGTTAAGTTATTAACTCGGTGGACTCGTTGTACTCTCTGGAACCGCTCACCTTCGTGTGGGTCTGCTAAAATGGTCCTGTTTAAGTGGTTAAATCGGAGGAAATCCGACGGCACTTCGTGCTTACTCGGCTTAGGCATGAGCGTCGCGTATCAGGCGGCTAAATCATGTTTAACCAAGTAGATCCGAAGTGGATCTGCCACAGCTGGTACCAGAGCCGGTTTAGCAGTACAGAGAACACAACAAGCCCTAACACTTCTTGAAAAGATAAAAGTTGCAAGAAACTTTTTGAAAAAAATCTCGTATGACCGTTAAGGATGACTTTAGTGCGAGAGGCCCTAGGGGATTTTGGGTTGTTTTAGGTGGCTAATATTTTATTTGGTTATCTTGCTAACCCTTCCGGCACTTCGCCACGTTTGTCATACGTGTGCCGAGTTCCGCATCACGAGTGTGCGAAGGTTGATAGGGAGTTCTATTCAAGGGACCCTATCATCGTGGTTGTTTTCGCCCACGTCTATCACACGTGCGCAGGTTCCATATGTAATCCATACGAAGGTTGGTATGGTTCGATTCCAACGAACCTATCAGCACGGTTGATTCGCCACGTCTATCATACGTGTGCTGATTCCACATCACGAGTATACGAAGGGTTATACGGTTCCATTCAAAGGGAACCTATCTCCACGGTTGAGTGTTGTCCATGCAGCCTTAAACGCATGGGTGCCATTCCTATAGTGAGCGGTAATGTTTGGGAACGCTTTCGTGGGTGCTGGCACGAAAGGTTCGTGTGTTGGTGTTTTCTGCAGGTACACTAACCGCGTTCGCTTAAGAGACGTTGCTAGAATCGACTAGCTATTATAGGGAGAGACGTACTTGTTGCCTTGCCACCAGCACTGACCACGTAAGACCCAGGTTTCGGGCAGTTGTTTTGGTTAAGAGTAAGGTAGGCCGTGCATGTGTCATAAGCAGAAATCTGTAAAGTACTCTTCTCAAAAGCAACCTTGCTCGGAAGAGCTCTTTTTCGGTTCTAAGGATTTCTAGTTTCTTCAGTTGTTCTCGGTTAAAGCCGAATGCTTCTCTATCCGACCCCTGACCCTTGGAGTCTATCTCACGTGGTTTTGGTTCTTGGTTCCAGATGGTCGTCCCCGGGCATGTTTTGTTTGGAGCGGATGGTACTTTCCAGTCAACCTGTCTGCATTTCGAGGGTTTCCCCGCGATTTTGTGGGACACGTTGAAATGGTTCGGGTACCAGTCCCCACCATTGTACGCCGGACGACTGTATTTGGAGCAGGGCATCCAGACGTGCAATGTACAGGCGGTGGTACCTCCTCCTCCTGTGCGGCCCGACTTGCCCTCCTTCGGAATATCAGCATATGGCCTTGCTCCGGAGGACACTTGGGAGTCCGCCGCTCTTCAGCTTCTCACCCAGTTCTATCAGCTGCATCCCCTGGAGGTCATGCTAGACCCTATCGGCCTGTTCCCCGCCAGGAACCAGTTGGATCCGGCGTGGCTCGACCGCGTCGGAAATATTGAGGTGCTAGCCACCACGTACTCCATGGTCACCATCTCCACCAACGTCAGATGCATGACAGCCCTCTATCGGCTGATCGAGCTTCAAGGAAGAGCCATGACCATCTTTGCCCGGACCGCAGCGGATGCTCACGGATACCTCCAGTCAGCCAGAAGAGACCTGGTAGGCCAAACCTACCAGCTTCTCCAAAGAGGCATTCAGATACACGACATGCAAGACCGGATCTCCGAGCTCGAAGGCGAAGTAGCTGACCTAGTGGACGGCATGATCGAGCTGTCAGAGGAGAAGATGGAAATAGAGATGGAGCTGGCGGTTGCCAATGCTCACTTGGAGGAGCATCAAGCTGAGCTCGACGATATGCATGCCCTCCATATGCATCTCGAAGCTCAAGAGGACCCCGAGGAGGATGAGGAAGCGTCCAGCATGGATATCGAAGAAGACGGCGCCCCTTCTCCTACTCATAGTGTCCATTTGTAGATTAAGAGTTACCAGGGACTCATTCTCTTGTTGTACTACTCGGCAGCCTAAATTTTGGAAAGGATTGTAATAGGTTAGCCTTGAGTCGAGTATTCCCTGTGTTGGAACACCGCTGTATATGAAGTCAATTCCTGAGTCTGACCTCTAACTCTTGCAAAGTGTTGGAATGTTAGACTAAGTGAGTTGAGCCACGACCACACACGCTGTTTTTTCTGAGGGTCTGTTCAAGTTGGCTAACCCCGGTATGCGAGATCGGATGCGCCGACCCCTCGAGGCAGTCTCCGCCTCGTCCGACCCCTTCTTAGTGTGGATCGTTGCTGACCCTTTTTCTTGGGAGGATCGCCTCGCCTGACCCCGTGGCTTAAGTTGGATTATAGGAGTCTGGGTAGGGTATGATTCGCCCGAAGTTGAGTACAAGGCTAAGATAAACGCTAGCTAACATGAGGATGAAAGGAGTGTATCTTCCCTATGGGGACGTGTGTTGCGTTATCAGCAAGAGTTGCATTGGATAATTTAACTCATGCGTTCCATCTATTGGAGTACTTCTAAGTTTTGGAATTTAATGGAACGCTAACTCTTGCAGATGGCGCATCGCACCAGATCTGGTTCTGTGCCCGGCAGCAGCGAACAGCGACAGGATCTTCCCTCGCCCCCGCCCTCATCTCCACTAGAGGCAATCCTAGCAACTCAAACCGAGCTGCTAAGGCATCTTGTACAAGGACAACAGCAGCAGCCCCATGGTGGAAGGGCTCAGCAGCAGCCGCATGTGGCTCGCTATGAGGACTTTGTGGGGACACAGCCCCTTTTGTTTCAGAAGACACAAGAACCGCTCGATGCTGACGCCTGGGTTCGTACGATCGAATCCAAGTTCGAGCTTCTCACCGCCCCGTGCCCCGACCATAATAAGGCCCGGTTCGCAGCCCAACAGCTGCGTGGCTCCGCACGGCTCTGGTGGGACCACTACCATGCCATGCTGCCGGCTGACCATGTGGTCAGCTGGAACGAGTTCAAGACCGCGTTTAAAGCGCATCACATCCCGGAAGGCCTCCTGGAGCGCAAGCTCAACGAGTTCTTGGCCCTTACCCAGGGAACCCGAGATGTGCTGCACTACGCCCAAGCTTTCAACGACTTGTGCCGTTATGCCGGCTATCACGCGAACACCGACGAGAAGAAGCGGGACAGATTCCGCCGAGGACTAAGCTTGGAGCTCAGGGAAAGGTTGAACCCCATCAAGGTGGACACCTACAACAAGTTGGTCAATCTGGCCATCTCTCAAGAGGATTGCATGCAGGCTCTCAAAGCCGACCAGAAGAGGAAGGCCTCCGTGGCATTTCCGAGCCAGCCAACCCGAAGGTTCCGGATGGTTCCTCCACAAGCCCCCGGCCGACCCCAGCAGTCGGGAAGGTGGATTGCCCGACCCCCACCAGCAGCAGCGCCCCGTTCTCCCGGCTTCTAACCACAGGTGCCTCGGCTGACTCCACCAGCACCACCCCGCCCTGCAGCTAGTAGCCGCTGTTTCACCTGCGGCAATGAAGGGCATTTTGCTAAGGACTGCCCCCGGAACAAGAATCAGCAGCAAAGTCAGAACCCCATGGCAAATAGAGGCAGAAGGCCCAAGGTGCAAGTCCGACAAGGCAGACTCAACTACACCAGCTTGACCGAGCTCCCCGAAGGTGCGCCAGTAATGACGGGTACTTTCCTTGTTTTACATCAAGCTGTTGTTGTGTTGTTTGATTCGGGAGCCTCTCATAGCTTTATCGGGAGTAAGGCTAGAGAAAGATATGAGCTGGATGTCGGTCACACTAAGGAACCTTATGTGATCACCACTCCGGGAGGAAAGATAGCATCGGATCAGATCGTTACCCTTGTACCTCTCCAGCTAGGCCCAACCCTTTTCAAGGAAAACCTTATCCTCCTTGACCTAGAAGGCATAGATGTCATTCTCGGTATGGATTGGATGGCCCGACATGAAGTGGTTCTAGACACAGCCGCCCGAACTCTCTACATCAACTCACCCTTCCATGGCAGTTCTACCTACCCTATCCTTGAAACATTCTAAGTCTGCACTTCCTTGTGTGTACCCTTTGTCGGGAGCCCGTCTAGAAAACCTCCCTGTTGTCTGTGAGTACCCTGACGTGTTCCCCGAAGACTTGCCTGGCATGCCACCTGATAGAGAGGTGGAGTTTTCCATCGAGTTGATCCCTGGCACCACACCGATATCCAAGAGACCTTATCGGATGCCACCTGCTGAGTTGGCCGAGTTGAAGACCCAGTTGCATGATCTGTTGGAAAAAGGCTTCATCCGACCCAGCACATCACCTTGGGGTTGCCCTGCCCTGTTTGTGAAGAAGAAGGATGGCAGTCTACGCATGTGTGTGGACTACCGACCCCTCAATGCTGTGACCGTCAAGAACAAGTACCCACTGCCACGCATTGATGTCTTGTTTGATCAGTTAGCTGGAGCAAAGGTGTTCTCCAAGATTGATCTTCGTTCGGGTTATCACCAAATCAAGATCCGACCATGCGACGTACCCAAGACAGCCTTCTCTACCAGATATGGACTATACGAGTACCTGGTCATGTCCTTTGGACTCACCAATGCACCCGCCTATTTCATGTACCTCATGAACTCGGTGTTCATGCCCGAACTGGACAAGTTTGTGGTGGTGTTCATTGATGATATCCTCGTATACTCAAAGAGCGAAGAAGAACATGCCGATCATCTTCATGTAGTTCTCCAACGGCTGAGAGATCACCAACTTTATGCCAAGTTCTCCAAGTGTGAGTTTTGGTTAGATAGCGTCAAGTTTTTGGGACACACTATCTCCAAGGATGGTATAGCCGTCGACCCTAGTAAGGTACGGGAAGTTATAGAATGGAAGCCTCCCGCCTCAGTGCACCAGATCAGGAGTTTCCTTGGATTGGCAGGCTACTATCGGCGCTTCATACCAGATTTCTCTAAGATAGCTAAGCCCATGACTGAGTTGTTGAAGAAAGAGGTCAGGTTCGCGTGGAACGACAAGTGTGAAGAAGCCTTCAAGACCCTGAAGCACCTGCCGACCACAGCCCCAGTTTTGGCTCAACCTGACCCCTCTAGGTCGTTTGACGTGTACTGTGACGCCTCTGGCACTGGACTTGGGTGTGTTCTTATGCAAGACAACCGAGTCATTGCCTATGCCTCACGAGCATTACGACCTCATGAGCTGAACTACCCAACCCACGACCTTGAGCTAGCAGCAGTGATACATGCCTTAAAGATATGGAGACACTACCTGATGGGCACCCACTGCAACATCTATACCGACCACAAGAGCCTCAAGTACATCTTCACTCAAGCCGACCTCAACATGCGCCAAAGAAGATGGTTGGAGTTGATAAAAGACTATGACTTGGAAGTTCACTATCATCCCGGCAAAGCTAATGTGGTGGCCGATGCTCTTAGTCGCAAGAACCATTGCAACTGCTTGTTGGTAACAGCTTTCACCAAGACTCTGTGTCATGAGATGGGAAAACTCAGTTTGGAAATTATTCCCCATGGAACCCTTGGCCACATCACCCTTGACTCAGTTTTGGAAGACCAAATACGGTCAACACAAGTGGAGGATGAGGAAATAAAGCGGATCATCAAGAAGATCTCATTAAAGGATGAAGGATATAAGCAATTCCGGCAGGACGAAACTGGAGGCGTATATTATGGAGATCGACTGGTTGTACCAGCCGACCCCGACATTAAGAAACAGATCCTAGACGAAGCTCATCTCTCCAAGCTCTCTATCCATCCTGGCAGCAATAAGATGTACCATGATCTCCGTCAAACCTTTTGGTGGAGTAGAATGAAGCCGGAAATTGCCCGGTATGTTTCAAAATGTGACACCTGTCAGCGTGTCAAAGCCAGCCATCTAAAGATAGCGGGTACCCTGCAACCCCTACCTATTCCCTCTTGGAAATGGGAAGACATCAGCATGGACTTCATAGTTGGACTGCCCCTTACCTCACAGCGATATGATTCCATCTAGGTTATAGTGGACCGCCTGACCAAGACCGCCCACTTCCTTCCAGTCCGCACCACCCACACAGTCAAGCAGTATGCAGAGTTGTACCTCGACCGCATAGTTTCCCTACACGGTGTACCCAAGACCATCATCTCTGATCGAGGAGTTCAGTTCGTGGCACGCTTTTGGGAACAGTCACAAGCATCCATGGGCACCAAGCTCATCCGTAGCTCAACATATCATCCTCAAACTGATGGTCAAACCGAAAGAGTCAATCAAATCCTTGAAGACATGTTGAGAGCTTGTGTCATCCATTATGACAAGAATTGGGACAAGTGCCTGCCCTTGGCAGAGTTCTCCTACAACAACAGCTATCAGGCCAGTTTGAAGATGGCACCGTTTGAAGCCCTGTATGGCCGGAGATGTCGGACACCCTTGAACTGGTCCCAAGCAGGAGAAAGACAGATCTATGGCCCTGACTTAGTGGCAGAAGCCGAAGAGTAGGTAAGGGTAATCCAAGCAAATCTCAAGGCTGCCCAATCTCGACAAAAGAATTATTCCGACAGGCGAAGAAGGCCCCTACAGTTTGACCTTGGTGACCAGGTGTATCTTCGAGTCTCCCCGACCAAAGGAGTACAACGGTTTGGAGTGAAAGGCAAGTTGGCTCCCCGCTACATTGGCCCTTATGAGATTGTGGAGATTTGTGGACCCGTTGCTTACCGGATCCAACTCCCAGAACAGCTATCGGCCATACACGATGTTTTCCATGTGTCTCAACTGAAGAAATGTGTCCAAGTTCCAACCGAGATCTTAGAGCAAGAGCAGCTTCAGGTTGAGCCCGACCTAACCTACGCTGAGTACCCAGACCGAGTTCTTGACCAGAAAGAGAGGTGTACCCGGCGCCAAATGGTCAAAATGTACAAGATCCTCTGGAGAAACCACACCGAAGATGAAGCAACATGGGAAACAGACGAGTATCTGAACAAGCACTTCCCAGGTTTTCTATCTCGTCATGGAGGTAAGCACAGCACACCCCCTTGATACCTGAATCTCGGGATGAGATTCCTTTTAAGAGGGGTAGGCTGTGACGACCGGCCCCCAAATCTTCCAAGTTAATCCAAATCCTAGCCCCTGAGCACTGTCGAGTTTTCTGCGCCTAAGTGTTCAACCTTCCGACCGGTCCTGACCCCTGAGACCCGACCCCTCCCCGCTTTGCTCCGGTTCCGACCCCGCCAAACCCAGCTCACCGTTGGATCCTTCTAAGTCCTCCCAAAACGTCCGTTCTATCTGACCGGTGGACCCGCGAGATCTTTTTCCCCCAGATCTTCCGCGACAGGCGCACTCGAGTTGCATGCCCGCTTCAGAGTCTCCCCGCCGCGTGGCTCATCTTCTCCGACGCCCGCCGCTCAGCCTCATCTCTGGCCCGCGACCGAATGGATTCTCGCGCCCCCTTCCCCAATGGTAGCGGAAACCCCTCTGCGACCTTTCTGCAACGCCTCGCCTCCCGCGCCCATCATCACATCACCAGATCCCGGCCGCAGAGCCCGATGTCACCCGTCTTTTCCGTCACTTCGAACACAGTCGCGCCGCCTGGTCTTCGCTACCCGACGATCCCTCCTCCGCCAACCCTGACCACGGCCGCGACAGCTCCTTTCCCCGCCCTGTTAGAAGCCACCGGACAATCTGTTGCTCCGCACTCGCCCGCGCGCCCGCGGCTGCCTGTCTTCTCACCTGTGCGCCCTCGATTCTAGCGTCGTTAACCCGGTCACTTCCATCAAATCTACCGCACGACGACGTCCGCCTCCACCAAATCTCAACCACCGGCATACCCGCTCCTACGCCGCCCTGACACCAGAGCCCAATGACCGCTGACGTCATCCCCGAAGTCCTGCACCACCGCCCTCGTCGCTCAATTGCCGCCCCGGCAGAGCAATCCATTGCTTCTTCCCCGGCCTTCGCGCCGCTCCCCTTCTCTCTCCCGCGCCGCTTCCTTTCTCCCTTCCCGGCCGCTATAAAAGGGAATGCACGAGCCCCGCCGGAGTTCCCTCCGCCATTGCTGCCTTCCGCCATTTCTCTTGCTCCCTACTCAAGCTCCTAGCGCCACCCGCTAAGTTCTTGAGGAACTCTCCTCTCTGCTCCACTCCGTTTTCCCTAAGCCACCCAGCTGCTTGCTCCTCCGTGCTCCGTAAGAGCTCACTTGTGATCCACAAGAAGCACCGCCGCCACTGGAGCACTGCCGGACCTCGCCGCCGATTCAAAGCCTTAGCCCCTCCGCCCAAGTCTGTTTCTTCCCGACCCCAAGCTTTCCTTGTAGGAAGAAGGTAAGCTGCCGACCCCAGTCCGCTTTGCCCGACCCCTCTTATCCGCCCGACCCCGGTTCCGTCTCGCCCGACCCTATTTGTTCCGCCGACCCCTATCCGCCTCACTCGAGGGCTCTGCTGTGATCTTTTCTTCAACCGAGGGTGTATGTGCAAAACTTAGGAACCCTTCAGCGCTTGCGTCTGAGGATCCCTAGTATACCACATCCTCTAGTTTAAGGATCAGATCATAAGTTTCTTCCCAACCCTTACCTTTGATCTCCACCAGCTCCCTTGAACCTGCCCACCCTCCTGCTCTTTGTCGCAAGTTTCTGGGCTCAGACTTGCAAGTGTTGCTATTGAAATAACCGTCTATGCTAACTAATACATTGCATTCGTGTAGAGCTGCGCCTCGCCGACGGCTTCTACGAGCTGCACCCGACGCCAGAAGACGACGGTGTAGCTGAGCTCCTACCCCCAGAAGCCGAAGTCGCCCCCGAAGTCGAGCAGTTCTTTTCCTCCTTGCTCGAAGGCAAGCCCCGGTTGCATGAAAACTCTGTGTTGTTTTACCAGACTTGCGCATGCCTTCTGTAACATGCTTGTGCATTTACGTATAGGAGTTGTTTGGAACCCTAGATGCATATCTTAGCTCCCATGATCTGAACACTAGCTGTTGGACCGGGTAGCTGCTTGCTTGCTTAACTAGGAGACGGTAAAAGCCGAGTGATTCCCTGTCACTCGCGAGTTGTAGGAGTTGGATGTCTACCTTTCTGTTACAACTGTAAGGATGATGGACGGGGCAGGGTTTGGGTAACTCTTTGGTGGTCGGATGATCGCCCCGTCTGTCTATGAAAACTTGCTAAGGCCCGACAGTGGTGGTGTTCGTGATCAAGTGTTTGAAAGTACTAACCTCATACTTAGTATGGGATGAGGAAGCCTAGTACCGGATTGAACCTAGACGTGAGCGGTCGCCCCATTGTTCTTGGAACGGAGTTTCCCCTGCTGGTTGTCGCACGTGGTGGCAAGCGTGGTCACAGAACGGTAGAGGCCGGGTCTGTGAAACCTTGCACCAAAGTAAATGGGCCCGACACGGGTTAGGGGATTGATGGGGAAGGCCGACACAGGAAGCGACCTCTGGGTGCGCGGATGTCGTGAGGTTAGGTTCACCATGCATGGTTAAAGAACTCGAATCGATTCGTCTGCCTCTCACAGTTTGAGACTGCTTGATCGCTATGTCACCCTGAGTAAATGAGGAATCTGATGATGACATGGTTTTGTTGACATATATACATACCTTGTTTTGGTTCTATGATTGCTTAGAATAGGGTGCAAAACCTAGACCGGTTAATGAACTTAGAACCGGAGCTAAAACTTGAAAATAGGGTTTTACTTAGTGCTTTTGGCAAACAAACCCCTCAGCCATAAAGCCTTGCATGTCTAGAAGTGTGGAGTAGCCTTACTCCTGTCGGTTAAGTCTTGTTGAGCTTAGTAGCTCAGCCTTGTTGTGGCTCCTGTTTTTCAGGTGTTGTTGCTGCTCCCGACCCTTCTCCTGCTGGCACTTGGCCGCCCCAGCACCCTCCGGGTTGGACGGTCGAGTGGGATCCCTCCTCGAACGGCGAGGAGAGGGATCAGTGATGTTCCGGCTGGCCTCGCCAGGGATGTCCGACCCCGACGTTGCTTCCACTAGTGGTTTTACTCTCCGTTGCCTTCTGAAAACCTTGTAAACTCTGATGTTTATTTCATAATCAAACTAAGTGGTTAAGTTATTAACTCGGTGGACTCGTTGTACTCTCTGGAACCGCTCACCTTCGTGTGGGTATGCTAAAATGGTCCTGTTTAAGTGGTTAAATCGGAGGAAATCCGACGGCACTTCGTGCTTACTCGGCTTAGGCATGAGCGTCGCGTATCAGGCGGCTAAATCATGTTTAACCAAGTAGATCCGAAGTGGATCCGCCACACCACCTCCGAGCCGACGCTGAGGGCGCCGCCAGCGAGGATGACTCCGGCTCCGGTGATAGCAACAATGCAACATGGAGGAGAACGTTGAGGTGGAGCGCTGCCTGGATCATGACATCAACCACATCTAGATGGTCCAGCTGCCAGCCCCAGGCGAGGATGACGAGGAGGACAAGAAGGCGCACAGTGATGCTGGAGGAGAAGAAACCCTCCGCGAGTGCGTCTTCCTGATGGAGTGCGATTGTGTAACATGGCCGACCTCTGTTGCCGGCTCCTGGCCATCGAGGAGCTCTGCTGGGACTGCCGCCGCAGCGACATGAAGGACTGCATCACTAATGTTTGGGCCGTAACGCTCCCACCTGCCTCTTTCAGTTCCAGTTTTCACATGCGTGCTTGCTTGCTCTTTTCAACCTGCGGAATGCGTCCTTGCTTAATCTAATCTTACAACTATTTATGTTTCATTGTTAATTCTAACTTACAATTCTAACCTGCGGACATTGTTTGTGTTAGCATGTAATTCATAGTATTTAGGTATGGTGCCTTAATTTTTCTTACCAGTAAGAATTCTTGCTGCAACTCCGCCTATGTTGTCTCAACATAGCAGGTCCTAAGCCCTGGTAAAGGAGGAGGGTTATGATAGGCTTGGCGAGCCAACGTTTAACCTAGCCATTCTAATGGAGATGAAACCCAAGAGAAATCCGTTGGGGTGTAACCCTCTTAGCGACACCATATCGGATAATTTTATATGACAAGAGGGTACCATTGAAGCTAAAAGGCAAGTTTTATATGAAGATGATTAGACCTGCAATGTTGTATGGTGCATAATGTTGGCCTACAAAAAGATGATGTGTCCAATAGATAAATATTGCGAAAATACGTATGTTGTGTTGAATTTGTGGTCATACGAGAAGGGATCGAGTCCGGAACGAGGATATATGTGATAGATTAAGGGTAGCACCAATTGAAGAAAAACTTATCCAACACCGGCTGAGAAGGTTTGGACATGTCCAACATAGGTCTCCGGAGGCACTAGTGTGTAGTGGAACCCTAAGGCGTGATAGTAATGTGAAGAGAGGCGAGGAAGACCAAAATTGACATGGGAAGAAGCAATAAAAGGAGATTTGAAGGGATAGAATATACCCAAAGATTTAGCCCTAGATAGGAGTGCTTGGAAAACAGCTATTCATGTGCTCAAACCCTGATTTGTGACTCTTGTTGGGTTTCAACTCTAGCCTACCCCAACTTGCTTGGAACTGAAAGGCTATGTTGTTGTTGTAAGAATTCTTGATGCATAATTCCTATATATTGTTATGGTGGTATCTTGTCATTATGATTTCTTGATTGATTGAGATGTTTGGTTGGTTGAAATAAGTACTACCACACTGCCAATCTGCCATTGACTTTGAAGATTCAGGATCTTGCTTTTTTAACCGACTATTCCCTCCGTCCCAAAAAGAATGATGTTTTAGTATTCAAAAATTGTCAAAAAGAATGACGTTCTAGGATTTGAATCTTATGCATGCATAATTTGTGGCATTGATATGGTACATGCACCATTAAATGGAAACATATTTTCTCCATTTTCTATATGCAAACTGAACTAACAAAGGGTGCATGCGTCTTTTTCATTCACCCCTAATCTATCTGAAAAATCCCCGAAAATCATTCTTTTTGGGACGGAGGGAGTACATCTTAAGCAAATTTTAATAAGAATATGTGATATCAGAGCTAAGAGTTACATTGGCAAATGGCAATGTCAAGTGTTTGTTGAATGTTCCAGAAATTAATTTTTGTCAAAGAAGATGTTCCAAAAGTCTTTCTGTTCTCGTGTATCTGTTCTCATTCGGCATCTTGTGTGTAGTTGCAAGATCAGTCAATTTTATCTTGTTACACAGGACCTTCTATTCAGTGCCTTTTCTATTGTAGTGATAAGTTGCAGCTCCATAGTTTGTAGTTGCATAATGTGATGATAGTATCTTGAGTTCTTGACTGAAAATTTCATCTTTGAGCTTCTGGTTCATTTGCACATCCCAAGCCTGTCAATTCCATGGCAAGGTCTCAGTTGACATCCAGATGGTAAACTTGCATCGAGTCAACATCTACTGCCAGCTAACTTTCAGATGCACACTGATAGCTGCTTGAATTCTAACTTTTACCTAACCATTGGCAAAAAATAGCTGCACAAATTTAGGACATATGCAGATTATTTACCAGTTCACGAGTGGCTTTGATCGAACATATAAGGTTCATGGTGGTTGATGAGATTGTTTCTATGGAATGCATTCGAACTTATGGGCATGGGAAGAAGTTCCAGATATCGTGAGTCTAACTGGCAGCGGGAGTATATGGAGCACATCTTGACGCAACTGAAGGAGATGACATTTCTGTCAGATAGCTTCAGCAATTCAGTATTGTCGTAAATTGACATTCCTAGTAGTAGTTTAATTTGACCTCTTCTGGATAACATGGTGGATGGAACTAATTTGTAATAATTCGTGTCATTGAGACTTCAAGATTTATAACATTGTCTATATTTGTAACTGAATATGCTGCAATTTTCTTCCTTCTCTATTTTCTTTTATGTATTTTGATTATTTATGTGATTATGGTCATTTGTCTTCTTATAGCGGCTTCAGCGGGCAATCATCCGCCAACATGGTTTGTGTTACGAAACGGTGTGTCTGTTCCTAACAGACACCTCTCTATACTCAGTGATCTCATCAACAGAGGAAGAGAATTAGCAGTTAGTTAGTATAAGCAGTTAGCACTACGAAGGACATGTCCCTTCGTTAGTAGATTGTTCCATTGAACAGTTACCTTTTCCCGAACAGTCACGTCCATACAACGCGGCTGTTCACTTGTATATAATCCAAAGAGATCAATAAACACAAAGGAGTTCCCAAATCTCTGTTCATTTTACATTCACATTCAACACGTTATCAACGCGCTCGTGAATAGAGAACAACTAACATGCGAATGCTCCTAAACAACCCACGTTCCTATGGGGGTCAATCTGATGGAGGAGGAATTATGCCTCGTGGATAGTGGTACCACTAATTCTATACTTAGAGAAACAAAGTATTTCCAAACTCTTACAAAAAGACAAGGAAATGTTTTGACAGTCGCAGGACGCGATGCTACAATAATTGGCTCTGATAGTGCCACTGTTGTACTCCCCATGGGTACCCAAATTACAATTGAGGATGCATTATTCTATCCTGACTCAAAGCGTAACTTGTTAAGTTATAGAGATATCCGTCAAAATGGTTTTCATATAGAAACATGTGATGACAATAATGAGGAAATTCTCCTCATTACTAAAAATAGCGGATATAGCAAACAAATTATTGAAAAAAATCCCTCTTTTTCATCCGGATTGTACTATACATACATTAAACCCGTACCACATGTTGCGCATAAGGTAATTTTTCCGAATATTGACGCATTCAAAACTTGGCATGATCGCCTTGGCCATCCTAGTATGGGGATGATGCAAAAAATTATCAGCAATTCTAATGGTCATGAGTTAAATACTGCTAAATTCCCTAAATCTTCAGATTTTATGTGCACTTCATGCGCTACAGGAAAATTGATCGTACAGCCATCGACCGCTAAGATTCAAATGAGCCACTAAAATTTCTTGAACGTATTCAAGGAGATATTTGTGGCCCTATACAACCACTGTCTGGACCGTGCAGGTACTTCATGGTTCTAATAGATGCATCTACTAGATGGTCTCATGTGTGTCTTTTATCCACTCGTAACCATGCATTTGCAAAAATTATTGCTCAAGTTATTAGACTTAGAGCACATAATCCTGAACATCAAATTCAATCAATTCGAATGGACAATGCTGCTGAATTTTCCTCAAAAGCTTTCAACGATTATTGTATGGCTTTGGGAATTCAAGTTCAGCACTCTGTCCCATATGTCCATACACAAAATGGTTTAGCAAAATCTCTTATTAAAAGAATTAAACCCATTGCACGACTGTTATTACAAAATTGCAACCTACCAACCTCAAGTTGGGGTCATGCAGTCTTACACGCTGCTGACTTAATACAATTGCGACCAACTGCGTATCATGCAGTCCCCATTGCAATTAGTACGTGGGAATATGCCAAATATTTCCTATCTGTGAAAATTCGGTTGCGTTGTATACGTACCGATCTCATTGCCTAAGCGTACTTCTATGGGCCCACATAGGAAACTTGGTATCTATGTGGGATATCAATCTCCATCAATTATCAAATACCTCGAGCCTCTTACAGGGGACTTATTCGCGACCCGATACGTCGACTGCATATATTAATGAGGACCATTTCCCGGCATTAGGGGCAAACTTCATACTTAGTATGGGATGAGGAAGCCTAGTACCGGATTGAACCTAGACGTGAGCGGTCGCCCCATTGTTCTTGGAACGGAGTTTCCCCTGCTGGTTGTCGCACGTGGTGGCAAGCGTGGTCACAGAACGGTAGAGGCCGGGTCTGTGAAACCTTGCACCAAAGTAAATGGGCCCGACACGGGTTAGGGGATTGATGGGGAAGGCCGACACAGGAAGCGACCTCTGGGTGCGCGGATGTCGTGAGGTTAGGTTCACCATGCATGGTTAAAGAACTCGAATCGATTCGTCTGCCTCTCACAGTTTGAGACTGCTTGATCGCTATGTCACCCTGAGTAAATGAGGAATCTGATGATGACATGGTTTTGTTGACATATATACATACCTTGTTTTGGTTCTATGATTGCTTAGAATAGGGTGCAAAACCTAGACCGGTTAATGAACTTAGAACCGGAGCTAAAACTTGAAAATAGGGTTTTACTTAGTGCTTTTGGCAAACAAACCCCTCAGCCATAAAGCCTTGCATGTCTAGAAGTGTGGAGTAGCCTTACTCCTGTCGGTTAAGTCTTGTTGAGCTTAGTAGCTCAGCCTTGTTGTGGCTCCTGTTTTTCAGGTGTTGTTGCTGCTCCCGACCCTTCTCCTGCTGGCACTTGGCCACCCCAGCTCCCTCCGGGTTGGACGGTCGAGTGGGATCCCTCCTCGGACGGTGAGGAGAGGGATCAATGATGTTCCGGCTGGCCTCGCTAGGGATGTCCGACACCTTCCAAAGTCCTTCCTGTAGGCTTTAAATGGGTTTTCATTCGAAAACGGAATGAGAACAATGAGGTGGTGAGATATAAAGCGAGATTAGTAGCACAAGGGTTCACGCAGAGACCTGGCATTGATTACAATGAAACTTATTCTCTAGTAATGAGTGGAATTACTCTTCGATACTTAATATCATTGGCAGTTCAAAATCATCTATCTATGCAGTTAATGGATGTGGTGACAGCATATCTATATGGATCACTTGATTCAAACATATACATGAAGGTTCCCGATGGAATCCAAATTCCGAATCAAACGCAAATCGCAACATGTATTGTGTAAAACTACAAAAGTCATTATATGGCTTCAAGCAGTCAGGATAAATGTGGTACAACCGACTGAGTGAATTCCTTCTAAAGAAAGGACACACTAACAATGATGTTTGCCCATGTGTTCTCATTAAGAAATCTCGAACGGGATTTTGTATTATACTAGCAAACATGCCCGTGCGTTGCTACGGGTGATCTTAAACATTACATGTATTATCTATATAAATAATGTCTCTTGTATCAACATCTGCAGGCAGCAAAGGCTGAAACGACGAGTAGTCTGCATTATCACAGTTTGAAGTGATGATATCCATAAGTGCAGCCACAAGCATGCTCCTCCCTTAAGAATGATCTGAACCATCGAATGAAGATTTCTGTCTCAAAAAAGAAAATATGTTAGGTACAACGAACTAATTGTATCTCAAAAAAAGCAAGAGCCCAGAACATTAAAAAATTTGGCTGCTGCTTCTCGTAAACTGAAGTACACCTGAGTATGATCATAAGCTAGGCCACAAGCTATACTCACTCAACATCTGAATACTTCTGTGGAATTAAACTATTGCAAGCTTGTACCAAACCACATTACAGCAATCAACCAAAGCCGAAAAAACAGGTTGAAGACCCGTCATTACCTTCTTGCCGCGCGTGGGCTGGTACGAGAAGATGAACTGGAGGAGGCAGGGAACCGCGCGCGGGCGCCCGAGAACGGCGGGCGCGACCCAGGGGGTCAGCCACCAGGTGCGCGAGGGCCCTGGCAGCCTCGGCCTGCGTGGCCCCCCGCATGACGCTGTCGAGCAGCCAGTCGACGACGGCACCTCCGCCCGCGGAGACAATGGCGGCCCGCCGCGCGACGCTGGCGGCGGTGATGTCGTCGAGCAGCGCGGCCACCCGCAACTCGAACCCGGACCGCACCTCCTGGTTGGCCGACGAGAGCACGGACAGGAGCGACTTCCAGAGCACCCGCGCGGCGGTCAGCGTGTGCTGCATCCGCTCCACGACGCGCCCCGCCGAATCCCTGGACCTGTGCAGCGTGTGCTCGAGGTTGCCGGACGGGATCCACGGGTCTGTGTACTAATTAATAACAAGATGGGCGGCGGAAGGGGACGGAGGAGGGGCGAGAGGGGGGAGCGATGGAGCCATCGGATCGGCGACGGCGCAGATCCGTGGGTGAAGCAGGCGGGTCGGGGGGCGGGGGGCGGCGTGCGTTACATCCTCCCCCGAAGATGGCCGGCGAAAGGGGAGGGAGGGGGAAGGCGGATACGGGCACTGGGATGTCTGTTTCTAAGAGAAGCTCTTTCACCTTTAACACCCTCCCTTTCCACTTTTTAGCAACCGAGCCCCCCGTCTCTTCAAAAGTGGACTGCGGGTTGATTACATGAAACGTCAGGGGTTTTTTTGCAAAATGACCACGACGGACGAAAAATCAGGCAGAGGCGTTACTTGCTTTAATAATAGGTAAAGATTCATGTATGTTGATGATTTAAATATCATTGGCAGCCCTAAGGATATAGAAGAAGCACACAAACATCTAAAGATGGAATTTGAGATGAAGAATTTGGGTAAGACCAAGTATTGTCTAGGCTTACAATTTGAGCACCCTCCTTAAGGGATTTTAGTGCATCAATTAGCCTATATCCAGAAAATATTGGAGAAATTTAATATGGATAAATCATACACAATAAAACTCCAATGGTTGTTCGTTCCTTAGAAGTAGGGAAAGATCCATTTAGATCACGGGATATTGGGGAAAAGATGTTGGGACCAGAAATCCCATATCTCAGTGTCATTGACGCACTTATATATCTTGCAAATTGCACTAGGCCTGATATCGCATTTGCAGTGAACTTACTGGCTAGGCATAGTGCAAACCCAACTCGCCGTCATTGGACGGGAGCGAAGTGTATCCTCAGATACCTTAATGGTACAAAACATCTTGGTCTATTTTTCAAGAAAAATCATAATCCCAGTATGATTGGTTATACTGATCCTAGTTACTTATCTGATCCTCATAATGGAAAATCCCAAAACACGATTTGTATTCCTACAGTAGGTACAGCTATTTCATGGAAGTCTTCTAAGCAGACTATGACAGCGACCTCTACTAATTATTTTAAAACTATTGCTCTATACGAGGCATCACGAGAATATATATGACTTCGCAGAATGATTAACCACATACAACAATCATGTGGTATTGGTTCAATTGAGTCACCTACAATTATCTATGAAGATAATTCCGCTTGTCCGCTTGTATTACACAGATGCAAACAAGTTATATAAAGAGCAATATCACTAAGCATTTTGTTCCTAAACTGTTTTATCCCCATGAATTACAAGGAAGCGGGGAAATAAACATCTTGCAAATCAAGTCATATGATAATCTCGCTGATCTATTTACTAAGTCCTTACAAACTTCTGTATTTCAAAAATTGGTACATGGAATTGGTATGCGGCGACTTCGAGATTTGCCAGAATCAGAGGAGATATCTCCTAAATATTAACCTGTACCAGCATCATATTAAACTTTTTTCTTTCACCAGTTTTACTCACAAGGTTTCTTGTTAAAGTTTTTAACGAGGTAATATGAACATAAGCATGTGTCTTATTTCCTATTTTTCCCACCGGGGGTTTTTTGGAAACTATCAAAGACACAAATTTATCCATAATTTTTCCCTTAAAAGGTTTTTCATGTAAGTTATCAAGAGGCAATACCAATAATATGTTGTCATATTTTCTCCTAATTTTCCCATTGGGTTTTACAGGAGTTTTAGCAACATATCAATTTATATTACTCATATTTTTCCTGAAATGTTTTGAGGGGTAATCTAGATGTCGTATCTCCAATATTTTTCCCACTAGATTTTTAATGGGATACCAATGACATGGTGATTTATTTAAATCACACTCATATATGCTATTTTCTCCTTACTTTCCTATAAGGTTTAAAGGAGTTCTTATAGCGTATTTGTACATACATATTCCTTAGATTTTTACCACAGGGTTTTTCTCGAGGAATCCAAGATACATCTACATTGATCTCAAAGAAGATGGAGTTTGGTTACTAGCTAGCTAACAGATTCTTAATGGGTTTAATGTGTTGAAATCATAGTTGGTCCAGAGTTTGTTTCCTTAATAAACATTAAAAAGATTAGGGTGGTACGGTGTGTAGTGGCAAAGGTATGGATTTGGGTGGGTTGTATTTATTTCCCTCCTGGGAATGGATGGGTATGATTATAGCTTGGATTCCAGCCCAATTAGCAGGACTAGATGACAGAAAGGTGTATAGATTCTGACAGTCGAAGCCGGCGAAGAAAGGCCGAAGTAGGGGCTAGCGTGAGAGTGAGGTGAAGCAACCCAAAAAAACCAATGGCCATAGAGGGGACACCGACGAGCAATAGTAACCAATAGTGCATCACAGTGGAAGGCAATGATAGCGTTAAGTAGGAGAGAAGATGGATGGCCACCTGATCTGCTGAAATAATAGAACGAAAATCTAAGTGCTAGGTTGAGCCAAAACATAATAGTTTCTTTGGACAAATTTGTTGCTTTATTAAGGCCTTAAGGGCCTATATGATTGTGGAATCAACTTTTACAAGTAGAATAAAAACAAATAAACAAATTTTGATCCTAGTTTGTACAATCCAGCTTACTATTTTGTAAGAATCCAACAATTTGCTCAAACTTACATCACTCTACAATTTCAACTAGATCAATTGGTGATCAGATCGTTCATTAAAATTGAAAAACCAGTAAGCTAAATATGAGAGCCTGCAGGAAAGAAAAGACTTGTCAAAGTAAGCTGGTGGCGCATCCCAACAAACAAAACAAGGAAACTACGATGAGACCAAGAGTTGACATGTTAGTCCCATTATTGCATTACCATGAACCAAGACTCGTGTTGAAATGATCGGAGAATAATGGATAGCAAGAACGAATAAGTAGATAGAGAACAGGAGAGAATTATAACTGAAGCTGAAGTAGGAAACAACGAACGGAACAGAAGTCACTTTGAGCCAAAGTCACTTGGATGGCTCACATCTGCCCTTAATGTCAACACAATGTTTCCTACCCTCCTTCCCTCTCTAAATGAACTTTTTTGAAGGGTCATGAGGGGGAGAGAATCCCTACCTAAATTTCATTATGGAGCCTCAGGTAGGCCAAAACCGGTCTTAATTTTTAGCAAGAGAAAAACATGAGAGGTTTACAACCAGAGTACAACATACGTAGAAACACAATACAGACACCTCAAGTGAAAGGCCATGATTTAGGCTGAAGAACAATCGATCGCCGATTTGAGTCTCCAATGAACAACATGCTCGCCAGGTGAAAGGCCATGATTTAGGCTGAAGAACCATCAATCGCCGATTTGAGTCTCCAATGAACAACATGCTCGCCAGGTACATCATGGATATTGCACATCCAATCCACCCCTTTAACTACACCGCTCCATTGTCACCCTCTATTAGAGAGCCACCGCTCCATTGTCACCCTCTATTAGAGAGCCAGGCCAATGAAATGGGGACTAAAGGTGGCAGGAGGCACGCAAACCAAAACGCGTAGAGAGCTAGGCCAACGAAATGGGGACTAAAGGTGGCAGGAGGCACGCAAACCAAAACACGCTGGACACGGGGACCTCCCTTGAAGGAGACTAACACCATTTGCCGCACATCCGGGCTCCACGTACCGCCACATTTGCCGCACATCCGGGCTCCACGTACCGCCACATTTGTCGCACATCCGGGATCCACGTACCGCCACCCAACGACGTACAAGGGGAGGAAACCTCGAGAGGAATGGTAGTAGAGGTGGAACTACCCGGCATAAGATTTGATGGCGGCATAAGATTTGATGGCACCATCAACAAGGAGAGCACTAACGGAGCAGAGGTGCTAGGGAACAGTCACCGAATCACGATAGAAGTCGACAACCATTGTCCACCGATGGAAGAAGTGTATGTATGGATGGTGTGGAAGGAGGATGAGCATCACCATGGGTGGTCCTGAGAAGTGGCAGGAGGGTATCTCCAAAGCGATGCCTTCAAGGGTATCTCCAAAGTGATGCCTTCGTCAAGGGACGACGTCAAACACACATCGCCATCACTAAATTGGAAGATTGAAAATAGGTTTTCACTCCCCCCTGAGTGGAATTGGAGCAAGTGGTGCTACGACAACGCCTTCAAGAAGGAAGATGGTGCCCCAAGGCATCACCGTCATCGGGCCTAGCATTATGCTAGGTAGAGCTTTCGCCCAGCACCCACTGTAGGCCATCCACCCAAGACATCGCCGGCATCATTGGGGCGCGCTGGCTGCATGCGCCGCCACGGCTAGTCACAGTCGCAACCATGCCCGCACCGGCCGCCGACGCCGCCACAACCGAATCGCAGACGCGACCGTGGCAGCCAAAGCTCCGCCGATCGTGGACGAGGCTGCCGGCGGTGCAGCACCAGTCGTCGACGCCGCCGTAGTCGAGCCGCAGGCGCCGTAGATGGCGGCAACACCATGGCCCAGCCGAGGCACCAACGGTACATAGTGGCCGAGCCAAAGAGCGACCGAGTGCTGCGGCCTCGCGTCGTTCCGCCTACGCACAGGCTAGGGCGCCATTTTGGCGCCGTCAACCCCCGCGTTGCTCTCCGCCGCTGCAGCAGCACCGTGAGCCCACAGACACCACGACTGAGCACTCCGTGAAATCAACACCCACGCACCTCACCTCAATGGTCGAGAGGGGGGTCACCCACGCACCTCACCTCAATGGTCGAGAGGGGGGTCAGGGGGAGCTGCCCGCAGGAGGATGAGGCCGCAGGCGGAGAGTACGACCCCGAGGCGCCACCTTTGCCGGACCCACCACCGCCATCAGAAATCCCAACACGCTAAGGCACGAGGGAAGCGGATCTAGCAGCCTAGGGTGAGAATCCGACGGCTGAGGGCGCAAATCCGACCGCGGATGACCGGCGACCGCCGCTTCCGCCATGGGTGCCACCAAGAAGAGCGCGAGGGTGGGAAGGAAAGGAGGATGGTGGAGCCCCACCGTCACCTTCCTTGCAGCCACGAGGGCTTCTGGGGGCCGCTCAGGCGGCGGCGAGGAGGGGTGGCGGCGCTAAATGAACCTTTTTGAGTATGATTGTTCATTCCAATATGCATTACGACACCACAGCCACTGCAGCAGCGATGGCAACAATTAGTTGCAAAACTGGTTACTTTCCATGGTACAAGCCATCCTAGTTCAGCAGCAAATTGAGCAAAATATCCATACGTTCAGGGCTGCTAAAAGGCAATAGCTCTATGGGGCATTCAGTCATCACAGCCATTGAAAAACAGTGCAAAACAAGAAAGGAATATCAAGACAAAAGTGACACCAGAAAACAATCTGAAAACCCAAAATAGTGCATGGAAAGTGGCAAAATGGATCAACACTGCATGTGTATTAGTAGTTGAGATGGCCCCAACGTGGTAACTGCCAAAAACACAATGCATCCAGAGTCCAAAGTCCAAACTCACCCCAGCTCCAACAGGAGTACAGGACCCTAAAACATAACTCCAAAAGTATTACAAAAAAAATTGGAGAGAATAAAAATGAGCGAAAATATATTCAACTAAAAAATGAAGGAAACTCCATAAAACGATCTGCTGGTAGCAATAAAATTTGAGTAGGCTCAGCTTCGCCTTTGCTCATCATATAACTGTATCCCCATCATCTCTTATCACCAGATCAATGTTATACAGTCATCTAGTCGGACCTAGTTGCCATGGCACCGATAAGGTGATTAGTCACGATTAGTCGTCGATCAGATCCGATTAGTCGGTTCTAGTCGGTCCTAGTCGTCCATACATACAAGGACCGATATGATATGTATACTATATAGTGCATAGTATTCAGCAAGCATCAACACCACAAATGATGGTCAGTTGGCAACTTGAAGCAGGAGCAGAGCAAGCACTAGAGCAGCAGCAGAGGAGAGCAGAGCAAGAGCAGAGCAGCAGCTGAGGAGATTAGAGCAAGAGCAGGGCAAGCATAAAAGCAAGAGCAGCAGATCAGAGCACAAAACGTACCATCAGAGGATGAGCTCATCTTAAAGTTGTGGATTGCTCACGAACGGTGCGACCTCCTAGGGCTGGGCGGCAGCAAGCTTCGAGCCAACTGGGAAGACGGGGAGCTCCTAGGCACGTGAAGCTCATGGGCAGCTCCCCGACGACAGCGGCCTCCTGGGTGGCTGGATGGTGCCAGGCGATTTTGGGTAGGCGAGCGGCGACGCATTGCGGGCGATTTTGGCTCTCAGTAGCACCTGTAGCCTAATGGGCCTAATTGCCAACCAAGTAGCCCACCACCCACCAGCCAAAACCCAATGTCTCAACTCTCAAACCTGATCGTTTTTAAGCCTAATCAGACGACTAATCACGATTAGGCGACGACTAACCGGATGACTAACTTTCTAGTCGCTCATGCCTAGTCGTTGGTCCTTATCGATGCTAGGGGGGCGATAAGCCCGACTAGCCGCGATTAGTTGGACGACTGTATAACATTGCACCAGATCAACCTATTCTGATAGGTGGCGCTGCCCTAGTTATCACACATAAAGAATGGCATGACCATCCAAGGACAAAGCCACTATCATTAGATCATAGTTGTAAAGGTTTCCAAGAGAGGAGAGGGAGGATTCCAGTTTGATACCCGCAATAGCCTCGATTGCTCAAAGGTGCTTGTGTCAGCCATGGTTGTTGATCATCGCCCCTTGAGGATTTCACTTCTTCGCTCTTGAAGGAAACTTAGGCAGGAACTAGTAAGGTGGAATTAACTCAACTTTCTGTCCCACTAACATTGACCAAGATCCCAGGTTCAGATTCAGGAGGAGGGCAAACACTCCTTGGGATAAGGTTCAGCAATGCAAGAAAATCACAGATTGGTAGAGCACCAACAGGACATACAAAAGAGCATAAAGGAATAAGCAGATAAGAGCTCAAAAGAGTACCAAACAGAATAAAAGTTCGAAGCAATTCAAAGAGCATCTTAGCTGCCATATAAGATGCAACAGCGGCAAAACCACCCTTCAAATCCACCAGGGGGTTGTCTAGAAGATTTTGCATAGTTCATAGGGTGATTTAGCCGGTTTTAGATTTCCAAACCTATTCCAAAGTTAATCCATGACACATCTCAACATGATCTGTCATTGAAAGACTCCGGAAATTCAAGCGGTTATTCAAACAAGGGTCCAATAAAGAAAAAAGAGGTCACTTAAATGGCACAAATTTACCCACTATCAGCATGACAACTTACAGTGTTAGTTTTCTTCATATAGTGATACGCAGCTCCTCCTGTGTGTTTGGGAAAAAAAAAACTTACAGTGGAAGCACAATATAATCTCCCCACCCGCCCAAAAGAAAATGATCAATTCATCCAAGTAAGCTGGGGCATCCCAACAAACAAAACAAGGAATCTACCCAAGCCTGAATGCATTACAAATTTTACGAGACGGGAGACAGGAGTTGAAATGTTAGTCCCATTGCCATCATCCATATCCCAAGTTGAAATCACTCACTGGAGAGTACTGGATAACATTAAGGAATATAAGTAGACAGCAAACGAGAAATATAACTTTGTACGAGCGAATGATGGAACAAACAGTAATGTCACTTGAATGGCTCAGATCTGCCCCAATACCAACACAATGAACTTTTCAAGTAGGATCATTCATTCCTAGATAGATCTCCTCCAACACCACCATCACCACAGCCACAGCAGTAGCAATGACAACAATTAGTTGCAAAAACTGGTTACTTGTTATGGTACAAGCCATCCTAGTTAATGCAGTAAATTGAGAAAAATGCCCAAGCAAACAACAATTCAGGGATGCTAAAAAGCAACACTTTTATGGGGCATCCAATCATCACAGCCACGGAAGAACAGTACAAAAGAAGAAAGAAAGATCAACAGACAAAAGTGACAAAAAAATTCCGAAAAACAAAAGGAATGCAAGTGGGTACCCAATAGCGTTTTCTGGGTCAAATTAATTACGATGGCATGGCACTAGTTTATTTATCCTCCCAAATTATTTACGTGGAATACCATTCTAGTTCATTTTATCAACTTTTTGGGTTGACCCAATGACCCAAAATATATATAACTTGCATCACTATCAATGCAGCATGGATATAATAGTTGTGATGACCAAAGTTAGTACTTCCCAATAACACAATGCCTCCAGAGTCCAAACTCACGGAGGTCCAACATAACTCAATAAATTATTGCAAGAAATTTGTAGATGCACTAAGCTAGCTGAAAGTATCTTCAGGTAATGTAACCACTGATATTGCAGCAGGATACTGCAAACAAATATAGCAGAATTAAACTGCAGAAATTAAGAAATGTCACAACTTGCCAATGAACGCAATTGGCAAGGTAACTGCATGGAGTTATACAAATACAGCAAAAAGAAAGTAAGTTGGTAAATAGGTTAGACATAAAACACAAAGCAACAACATATTCAACAAAAAACCGATCACATAAAATACTGTGGGTAGCAGTAAAACATTTGAGTGGGCTCAGCTTCGCCTTTGCTCAATCATATAACTGCATTCCCCACCTTCTCTTACCACCCTATCAACCTGTTCTGAAAGAGGAGCTGTCCTGGTTATCACCCATGAAGAATGGCATGACCATCCAAGGACAAAGCCATTAGCGCATAGTTGATAAGGTTTCCAAGAGAGGGAAGATTCCAGTTTGATGCCCAGAGCAGCCTGCCTCAAAGGCGCTTATATCAGACATCATTGCTGATCATTGCCCCTCATTGGAATTTTATCTTATTCATTCTTGCAGGAAGCCAAAGCTCACTCGTGAGATTGAACTGACTGGACATATTAGTCCCAATAATATTGACCCAGGTCCCAGGTTCGAATCCAGCAGGAAGGGAAGTGAAGAACAACCCTTGAGATCAGTGGCAGCAACGCAAGACAGAATCGCGGATTGGTAGAGCATCAACTGCAGGACTTGCAAAAGAGCATAAAGAAATAAGTAGATAAGAGCTCAAAAGAGTAAAAAACAAAAGGTTTGAAGAAATCAAATCAAATAGCAGATTAGGTACCATATCAGCTGCAACACAATCTAAGCTCTCTCTCTCTCTCCCCTTAAATGAAACAGCAATGTCAGTTCAGACGGGCCACCAGCTGTCATCAGTATCAGCGGTAACAGCCATCAGCTGCCGCAGTTGGCTGTAGAACTGGTTACTTGATGTACAAGCCATCCTAGTTAAGCAACAAATAGAACAAAAATCCCAGGTACCAGCTAAAACAATGCTACAGATGAATCATCATAGCCACTCAAGAGTAGAACAAACAAAAACGAAGATCATACAGCAGTGGAAGTAGAGTGAACATTGATTGAGATTTCTTTTATCCTTTTTCTCTTTTATTGAGGGGATGTTTCAAGAGGGGCATTGAAAATTCCAAGTCAAATAAAAATATTGCAAGCAGAAAGTGCTTAAAACAAAAGCCTGACTTGCAATTCCGACCCCTTGCTGCCACCACTGCCCTGCTTGCGGCTGCTGAAGAGCGGGGAGGACAGACCAAGTATAGGACAAGGGCGTACACATGTACACCTGACTTTTTTTTGCAAAAAATAAATAAATAAAATCAAAGCTTGTAGGTATAACACATACATATACTTGTAACTGGATCAGATCCGAATACAAATAGCTTACATTAGGGTTTGGGGTGCTCTGTTTAGCACAACAGGAAGGGAAGAGAAGGGGCGAGCATACCTGGTGGATGCTCGTCACCAGCAAAGGGCCTGATGATGATGTGTGAAGGGGGCCACGGCTTGCCTAGTTGCCATCACCACCAGGAAAGGAGGGCAGAGAGAGAGGTTCAAGGTCAAACAAGGAATGATCGCATAAGCTGCAACACAGAGGTTCAAGGTCAAATTTGACGCCACAGCTGCCTCGATTTATCAAAGGCATGTCCTTAAAAAGGGCTGATCATCATTGCCACTCATCAGCAACCCATTTTGTATATACTGGGTCCATTTACAGATGGCATTCCCAAATTCTAAAAGGCATGCATGTAAGTGAAATTGACACTCTTAGAAAAGAATCAACTCTTAGAAAAAGGGAAACATTCTTCTCTTAATTTGATGCTGCTACCCAAAAGGGCATCCATGCAAGTGCATGGAAGAGCAGTCCCTAATGCCGAATTCTGACTTCAGAATGAAGGCTGGCAATAGTTGAAAGATGAAACACTCAAACAAGAGACAAAGAAAACTATGAATTGTACAGCAAGACAATGCTGTTAGTATTGAAATAGTACTAAGAGGGCTCAGCTTCGCCTTTGCTCGATCATACAAGCCAAGCCCTCACACCTCTTGCTGCACAATTTACTCATCCTAATATAAGTGGAACTGCGCTGGTTGTCGCATATCTGAATGACCATCCTAGGCACAGAACCACAAACAATAAGAGATGGTTAAATAGGCTTCAAGAGGGGAGAGATCAGCTCAAATTAGATACCCACAGCTGCCTTGATTGCTCAATGGCATGCAATTCAGAAAAGGTTGAACATCATCGCCCCTCATCAGCACCCCATTCATAGGTCCGGGTAATGTCAGATATGGTCATCCTAAGTAAAATTTCACTTGCACTGGGTACTTTGACCATGAGTCAAGACAGAAAACCCACCTCTTTTGCATCTCATCTCATTCCATCTCATATCCTGATCCCAGTCGCACTGCCCATCCAAATGCCACAAAGGTCGAGAGGATGAGGAGCGGAAGGGCTAGGAACATTCAGAGCAAAGCAGAGCAGTCAGCAGATCACAGATTCACAGCACAGCACACAGAGGCAACAGCAGGCAAAAGAGATCACCGCTGTGGCGGCCGCAGCAGCTGTAGTAATAATAGGAACAGAGAATAAGGCATCGAGACCCTTGCATCCATCCAGCATCCATCCATCCATCCATCCATCCGGAGTAGCGAATCAGTAGACCGCGGCCGGCCAAACCCGACCCGGAAGCCGCATCAGGCGACACCCCACAGTTCCCAGCCCCTGCCGCCACCGGTGCAAAGCAACGGATCGGCGGCGAGGCGGCCCCGTAGAGATGGGGACCTGAGGCGACGGAGGGAAATCCTATCCATCTTCCGGAAGATAGATACTGAACATCTATAACCCAGCAGTAGCCCAAGAACTGGCCCACGACGGGTTCAGGGGTGGAATGTGAGAATACAGAGCCCGGGGGGGGGGGGGGGGGGGGGGGGGGGGGGGTGTTGGATGGCGAGGCGAAGAAGGACGAGGAGACAGCGAGCGTACCAAAACGAAAATATTCGCAACCAAACGCTCGAAAAAAATCCATCAATGGCGGCTCAGATCCCGCGCTGCCCGGCCACGCCCCCCGACCGGGACACGCCGCAGACCCCGCCCCCACGGTCCCCAACCCCAACCCACCCGCCACCGCAGCACCGGCGCCCGCCCAAGGGCGACGCGGCGGAGCGGGGAGAGGGATGGCCCCGGGGAGGCGTGGATCCGAGGAGGGCCGCCGCTCGGGACCCGGGCCGGCGCCAACCGCGGCGCCCTTCCTCATCGCCGCCGTTTGGTCCCCAAGGGCCGGTGATGTGATCACTGGCCGCTGCGATTGGGGGAGGTGGCAGCAATGGTACTCCCTCCATCCCAAAATTGCAGGTTAGAGCGCTCGCCTCGCACGCGCCGCCGCCGCCGCCCCCCGCACGCGGTGACCTCACACTTAAACTAACGAGTGGATCTGGTCGGAGGCGGCGAGGTCGGCGAGGTTTTGTGCGGGGTCGGGAGGAAACGCGCTGGAGGAGACAGGCGGCAACAAACCGCGGGGCCACTCGCAGTCTCTCACCGCGTTTCGCTGTGAGCACTCGTGGACCCTTGGATGAGCACGAGGTTTTCTAGGATTTTATCGTGGAATCTCGTTTCTAGAATCGTACTCCCTCTCTGCTCAACGTTCCTCACCATGGATTTTTTTCGTGACGTCTTGCATTCGTCTTATTAAAAAGATAATATAAATATATAAGTCAGGCTTGAAACATATTTTCTTACAGGTAAGGATAGAAATACCTTCAACGATGAAACATGAAAAAATAATATTTATATATTTTAAAAAATATAAGATGAATGGTGTCAAAAAAATATAAGTTAGGTTGAATTAAATTGTTGCATTTTTACAAAATAGTATGATGGGTTATACAATTGAAAAACATTTATTTTTTACCATCGAACTATAGCCTCAGTTTGGTTTCGGCCATCGAACTCAAAACTAGGAATCTTTAACCACATAACTATATATATCATGTACAAATAGCCATCGCACCTTATTTTGACTCGTTTTGAGTTGTTTTAACTGCTACATTGGATCGACCGACCATGTCATCATGCCAACTCAGATTAGGCCCACACATCAGCGACGCTCGGCAGACCGGTAGCGTAGCCAGCGACGCTCAGCGGACTAATGGCCAATAGCGGGGCCTGTGGCGAGGACGACAAGGTCGACAAGGTAGGCTCCACCCACGCTCCTCCTTCAAGACCTCCGGCCACCTCCCCTACGGCAGCATCCTACCCCTCCTATTCCTTGTCAGCGGTTGCGCCCCTTCTTCCCCACGCCGGCAGCCGCACCCTCGGCCCCTTGCTCCTCTCCCAGCCTACGCTGCTTTATCCTCGCCCACCCCGCCGCGACCATGCCACCCAGCCCGCTCCACCCCGCGCAAGCTTTTCCCTGCGACAAATCCCCAAGCTTCGCCCCCTTGCAGCTTGCCCGAGCACAAACCGGCGATGAATTTCCATGCTGGGGGAGGGGATTTCTAGGTTGGATGGGGGAGGCAGGATGAGTTTGCTAGTAGAAGCTTTAGGATCATCCCCGCACCGACTTCCATGCATCGACGCTCGCATGTTGCTATGCCTATACGGATCTTAACCTCGCCACCGTCCATGACTTCGCTTGAGGAGGCCACGCTCGCTGGTCGCGGTGCACCCACGCCACCCCCACGCCTACACTCGCCGGTTCCACCCCAACGCCCTCAACGGTTGCACCGTGCTGCTGACGTATGGGCGTGATGAGCGTGTTGTGGGCCTACACGCTGGGCCATGACCTGACGTGTGGGTCTAATATGAATCAGCATGGTGACATGGCCCGCCGATCCAAGGTGATAGTCAAAACAACTCAAAACAAGTCAAAATAGGGTGCGACGGTGAAAGATTTCTGATTTTCGAGTTTGATGGTCGAAATCAAACCGAGGCTATAGTTCGAAGGTCAAAAATAAACTTTTTCCTACATAATTTAGGATTGAAAGTTGTTTATTTGTTTCCATTTCTACTTGTAAAAGTTGGATTCCATAATCTGATCGATCGGAAACATAAACACCCATATAACAACAAATTTGTACAAAAGGCACTACATTATTTTGGTCCAATCTAACCGTTAGATTTAGGTAGGAACATAAACTGAAATATTTTGAAGCTACAAAGATTTTTTTATTAATATCTAGCATCCATCTTCTCTCATACTCCCTCCATCCTAAATTGTAGGTTGTTTTGGGATATTTGGATCCATAACCTTTGTTATATATTTAGACAGAGTGTATATCTAAATAGATAGTAAAATTTATGAAAAAAATATCAAAACGACCAGCAATATATTTGAAATGAAAGGAGTACTTAACACTACCGTTGCCTTCTTCTTCATTGTGCTTCCGACTTGCGCCACCACGATGCCATGTAAAATCCTCATTGCTTATCGGTGTTCCCTCCACGGCCATTAGATTTCTCAGGTTCTTCACCTTCACCTTGCTCTCATGTTGCCTTAAGCCGTTTCCTATCTCTGGCGACTTTCAACTGCTGAATCCGACACACTTTTCCGCCAACAAGCTAACCTGACAAGGCAGCGTAGTGTTCCCACCTCACCGCTACCCAATTGGAGGTCCATCACCACCCACGACCAGTCAGTGGCGTACCAACTATTTCCTTGTCCACCCAAAACAGACACAGGTGAACAAGTAGAGTATATTAGGGTGCATCACGAGAACCGTGTCAAAAAAAACTTAGCAAAATGACCCCGTAACTTCAGGAGAAGGGGTGCTCTCCTCTCTTTCGATTAGGAAAGTGTCATTGCCGCCGCCAGCCACCCCTTGAGCATTTCTCACGGGGTGAAAACCTCGACCTTCTTCAACCTTGCCACCGCTGTCACTAAGCTTTGGCTGCACCTCTAAGCTGTTCTGTTTCACCTTGGATTCCTCCTCATCATAGGCAGGCTCATGGCCGATTGGGGGTTTGGGAACACACCGAGCTACCCAGAGGCTCAGCCTTGGCGGTGGTTCTAGCGGCTTGCCATCATCCCCGGTCATGTTGCATCCTCGTAGTAACCTTCTCAAACCTTAGTGACTCACGTGTCCTGTGCTCCACCTTCCTCACTTTGAATCGGCTCGACCTCAGCCTCACCTGGCGAAGTTCTTCACTGGGCATCCCGCAAAAAGTTTTCAGTTTCTGGAAAAATATTATGACATCAACAAAGTAACTGATCAACTATCATATATGTCACAAGTAAAGGCTCCATGGCTTTGTTCAGAGCGGTACTATTTTCGCAGCAGTAGGGTTAAAGTTCCCAAAATTTACATGACTGCGTACACTTAACACTTGTAAGTACGCCCAGAAAGGTTCAGATAGAAAAAAAAAGAATTAAAAATGCATGCAGCTAAACAACTGGGCATACTGGCTAGAAACAGACCAAACAACATTCTGAACATTGCCGTAGCACTTATGAGGGCAGAATTGACAAATTGGGAAACAGCTCGACTTGTCACAAAAAAGAGTATGGAGTCAGCAGACCGGGGAAAGCCGCCCTTCTGCCCCTTCTCACAAATACAAAATCGAAATACAGCTCACAGCTTCTGGGAATAGCATATCATATACAATTTGTACAACTGAATGATTACGCCAGAATTTAGCGGCCTTCTAAAATCGACAGACTCGCGTTATTAACGGAGTCTTCCAAGTCTCCTCTTGCTTCCAGGGCCTCATAATATCTCTGCGCAAAAAATAAAGGCTGCCTGGGTACTGGGCGTGGCATGGCCACATTATTCAGCATGGATACAACTGATGACATGAGTGGCCTGTCAGTTGGGCTGTCCTGAACACACAATAGTCCGATATGGATGCATTGCAAGGCTTCATCAAGCGAACAGCTCTCCAAAACCCATGTGTCTACGAAATCCCTTGCCGTCCCATCTTTCCATAAGTTCCATGCCTAGAACATGAGGAGAAATTGCTTGTTTATATTGGTGATAATATGTTTATTTATTGTTAAATTTGATGCATGGTAGAGTTACACTTACATAAGCAGTAAGACTTGGATAATCCATTAGTAGATGACGAGGGGAACTGATCTTTAGTCCACTGACTATCTCCAGTAGTAAAATGCCAAAGCTATAGGTGTCAGACTTGACAGAGAAAATGCCTTCCATCGCATATTCAGGTGACATGTAACCGCTATTTGAATCAATTCACAAGCGAATAGGCATAATTTGAAGAATTGTTATAAGCACATACAAAAATTTAATAGTTCTGAACTTCTGATTAGCTAGTGCAGAAAATACTTACTATGTCCCGACAACTCGTCTAGTACTTGCTTGCTGCTGATTGCTTCCAAAGATCCTTGCAATACCAAAATCTGATATCTTCGGGTTCATCTCTGCATCTAGCAAGATGTTGCTCGCTTTGAGGTCTCTATGAATTATCATCATTCTTGAATCTTGATGGAGATAAAGAATTCCTCTAGCTACCCCTTTGATTATCTCGAATCTTTTTGACCAATCAAGCATAGACTTCATTGCAGGATCTACTAGGACATGGAAAGGAATGAAGCAAATAGTTAAACTTAGACCCTGTTTGTTTGCCTCCTAGATTATATAAGCTGGATTATGGTCCAAGGTTAGTAGGGTAAAAGATCATAAAATGTTATTTTACCATAGTACCCATGACCATAATCTAGATTATATAATTTAGATAGATTATAATATGAAACAAACAGGACCTTAAACCATTCAGTTGTGTACTTGTGTTTGTTAGTCCAGCTAATTTTTTTTCTCCTAGAATATGTGATAGGACTTACCAAAAAGGAATTTGTCTAAGCTTTTATTGGGCAGGTATTCATATATGAGCAACTTCTCATCTTCATGAATACAACAACCAAGAAGTCTGACTAGGTTCTTGTGCTGCAAACTTGCAATAAGAATCACTTCATTTCTAAGCTGTTCTATCCCTTGCTCAGAACCCTTGCTAAGCCTTTTAACAGCAACTTCCTTGCCATCTTCCAGTGTCCCCTGCGTGATATCATTGTTGGTGAGTTTAACAGAATGAATTGCGATTGATATTACTGCATCATATGATCGACAAGGTAAAACCTTAGACCACCTTATATACTTTACCGAAACCTCCTTGTCCAAGCATGTTGGTTTCATGGAAACAGTTTGTTGCAGCAGTGATGTCCTCAAAGCTAATACACGATAATTCCAGATTTTGATCCCAAAAGGTCAAAGGTGCTTTCAGTGCTTCCTTGTTTCGTCCGGCGCCTGATAATGATATGAACCATTCAACACTTGCACTTAACAGGTAACAGCTACATATTACGAGTACTATTAATTTGTCTCTTACTTCTTGACTTGCATATAGTGATAAGACATACAGATGATGTGAACATCAGCAGACATGCCATCGTTGGGAGTACAATCTTTATCGCCATGGCGATCTTCTTCTTCTTGTTGTTGTTTACTGCAGAATATCATCATGTCAAGTTGGGTACGGTGTGTATATGTTGAAGGGACATCAGGCATGGGATGGAATTTACCAGGAGAGCCAGCAAGCCGAAGGTACAAGTTTTCTCCTATATCACCGGCCTTCTCTGCATCAAGAAGCTCTCCCATCCAAACCAAGCACCTTGACGTGCCACTGGCACTCATCGTGAGGATGGTGCTCAAGTTGGCATAGGCGTACGCCGTGCAGGAGCAGTTGCGGTCGCACTCGGCAGCGCACTCTTCAAAGCTTCTGTTACTGATGTACAAGAACATGTCAGGCACCTTCATCCCTGGCAAGGTCAAGAAATGGCTTCCGCCGCCGCATGCCAGTGCTTCCTTCCTCCGGCATCCTCTAGAAAAGTTACCGGCAAAGCCGTCGGTGGGCTCGAACCCGTCAAGGCACTTGCACTCCTGGACGCGCCCGGTGATGTCGCAGTAGCCGAACGGCCCGCACGCGCCGTAGTGGAGGCAGCCATTGCCCGGGCGTTCGAACAGAACACTCCACGACGACGACTGGTTGTTCCAGACACGGAACCTCACACTCCCAGTGTAGTCTAGTTTCCAGTGTGTTGTCGGGCCGCCGGCGGCGTTGTACGTCGCGTATATCTCCTCGCCGTCGTCGACGATGTTGGAATATATGAACCTGGTGATGCCGGAGGCCGCCGCGCCGTTCCACACCCCGCTGCGCCATGACCGGCTTCGCCCCCGCCAGATGACGATCTGGAGGCCCCAGCTGCTGGGGTCGCCGCTGAGGGCGAAGTCGCCGGCGGAGGGGTCTTGAGGGCCCTTCCAGGCAACGACGCGAACGGCGACATGAGCCTTGTAGTTCGTCCACAGCTTGAAGTTTGGAAGGATGGTGTCGGTCGGATGGTCGAGGCTCTGCCATACGTGTGTGCCGTTGCGGAGCTGGAGGACGAAGCTCCCCGAGCTCTGCAGCACTCCGGCGGCTCCAACGCCACCGGCGATGAGGTTTTCTGTGGCCCAGACAGTGCGGCGTCTGGAGTCGGAGAGAACAAGATCAGAAGTGTTGGTAACAGCTAGCTCTGCTGAAGGTGTGACGATTGGGTCGTCGCGGTTGGCGATCCACACGTAGGTGCGCTCGGGGATGTTGTTGTACCATATGCCCAGGTACAACCTTGGGGTTGAGTCGTTGGTCAGGGAGAAGAAGCCAAAAGCAAAGGTGCCATCGTTGGATATGAGCTTGTCGCCGGGGTACAGTGGTGTTAATGAGGTCAGGCGGTCATCGGAATAACAGAAACAGATCAAGAACAGGAAGATGAATGCATGCAGGGCGGCCATGTTCTTTTGCAGTGCTCTCTTTGCAATGCTTTTGCCAAGGCTCAAGAGTGAAGAGCATAGTAACTCTAATATATGGAAAGAGAGTTGATCAGGTCGTCCACCCTGAAGTCTGATAACGACATAGAAATAACTTGTGGTGACTGGGTGGAATCATTCTACGGCTACATGTCACCATTGAGATAGCAAGACAACAGTTAATGCTCCATGTGGAAAAGGCATATTCATTTCCAGTGATTTAAATATGGTCAGCGGATATAGAAGGCAAGGTCATATTCATTTCCAGTGATTTAAATATGGTCAGCGGATATAGAAGGCAAGGTTGGGTTGGTTGTATTTTTTTTATGCGAGCACGATTTAGGGGGTGTTTGGTTCCTTTGCTTATTTTTAGCACGTGTCACATCGAATGTTTAGATACTAATTAGGAGTATTAAATATAGACTATTTACAAAACCCATTACACAGATGGAGGCTAAACGGCGAGACGAATCTATTAAGCCTAATTAATCTATCATTAACAAATGTTTACTGTAGCAACACATTGTCAAATCATGGACTAATTAGGTTTAATAGATTCGTCTCGCCGTTTAGCCTCCACTTTAATGGGTTTTGTAAATAATCTACGTTTAATACTATCTAAACATTCGATGTGACGGGTGCTAAAAATAAGCAGGTGAACCAAACGGGACCTTAGGATGTGTTGGCACAGCTCCAAGCTCCACCTCCGATGCATAACTGAAGGAGGTCTAATTAATATCTACAGTCTAAAATAGAAGAATATGACGCACTCAAAACACTCCATCTATTCATAGCTTCAGCTCTACGATTTCCTGGAACTGGTAATACTCGGCTTTATGAATTCATCGTGGGCATTCATATGAGGCTACATTCGGACTGATGTGAAAATAGTTTGTGAGAACATGTGTATTGGCATCTCGTCGACTGTTTGCTAGCTTGATAATCAAGCTCCTTACCAAAAACAATACATACGAAAAATATACCTATGACCACCTAAAGAGACCGACCCGATGGATCTTAAGATTAACAAAATCACCAAAAAAAAAAAGAGACATACATCATACCTGGAATGATGGACAATAAATGTACAAAACTGTGCAAAAATGTGCGAATAGCTGTCCCAGCATAGAAAAAATCGCATTGAGAGGGTTTAACTACTTCTGATCCATCCTACAAGCTGAGTCCACACATCCCTTTCTACCATAAGTGACTTAACTTTGCAGGAAAAAAGATTTATCCAAGTAAAGCTGGGGCAACCCAGCCAACAAAACAAGGAATCGACCCAAGTCCAGATGCATCAAGCCTTACTTTACAGGAGACCAAGAGTTGGCATCAAATCAATGAACTTTTTAAGTAGGATCGGTTGTTCCAATATGTACTACAGCAACACAGCCACTGTTCCAATATGTACTACAGCAACACAGCCACTGCAGCAGCAAGGTGTACAACTAGTTGCAAAACTGGTTACTTGTTTAGCAGTAAATTGAGCAAAATACCCAGACAATTCAGGTATGTTAAAAAGCAATAGCTCTATAGGCGTTCAATAAACACAGTTATTGAAGGATAGTACAAAATAAGGAATATCAACAAACAAAAGTGTCAGAAATAAGAACACAATCTGAAAAACCAGGCAGTAGCAAGATGGATCGACACTGCACCTGTATAATAGTCGTGATGGCCAAAACATGGTAGCTGCCAAAAACACAGTGCATCCAGATTTTTTCCAAACCCACCCTACTCCAACAGGAATACAGGACCAAAACTTAACTCGAAAATCATTGCCAAAGAATTTGAGACGAACAAAGTTAACTGAAAGTATCTTTCATCATGTAAACATTGCTGTTGCAACAAGTCACGGCAAACAGGTTTAGTCTTGTAGCAGAATGACAACAACAACGTAGCCTTGCAGTCCCAAGTAAGTTGGGTAGGCAAGAGTTGAAATCCAACAAGAGCTATAAATTAAGGTTCAGACATATGAATAGTTGTTTTCCAAGCACTCCTATCCAGGGCTAAATCTTTGGATATATTTCATCCCTTCCAATCTCCTTTTGCTGCCTCTTCCCATATCAATTTTGGTCTTCCTTTGCCTCTCTTCACATTACTGTCACGCCTTAGGGTTCCACTACGCACCGGTGCCTCCGGAGGCCTTCATTTGGACATGTCCAAACTATCTCAGCCGGTGTTAGATAAGCTTTTCTTCAATTGGTGCTACCATTCCGGACTCGATCCCTTCTCGTATGATCACAAATCCAATCCAACATACGCATTTCCGCAACACTTATCTACTGGACATGTCATCTTTTTGTAGGCCAACATTTTGCACCATACAACATTGCAGGTCTAATCGCCGTCCAATAAAAATTGCCTTTTAGTTTTAATGGTACCCTCTAGTCATATAAAATTCCTGATGCTTGGCGCCAATTACGAAACATCTCAACTTGAAAATAATTAGAAGGAAAAGTTAGAAAACAAGTGACAAAAGAGGTTTATTCAAAAAACATGAAGCAGCAATATATTCAATCTAAACATCAAACTTTCTGCTGGTAGGGCTCAGCTTCGCCTTTGCTCGATCATATAACTATATCCCCACCATCTCTTCTCACCAGATCAACCTATTCTGACAGGTGCTGCTGCCTTGGTTATCACTCATCATCCATGAAGAATGGCATGACCATCCAAGGACAAAGCCACTATCATTAGAGCATAGTTGAAAAAAATTCAAGAGAGGAGAGGGAACAGAGGCCAGAACTAGTAAGATGGAACTAACTCAACTTATCAGTCCCGCTAACATTAACCCATATCCTAGGTTCAAATTCAGTAGGAGGGCAAGTGAAGAACATTCCTTGAGATCAAGTTCAGCAACGCAAGAAAATCACAGATTGGTAGAGCACCAACAGGACATGCAAAAGAGCATAAAGGAATAATCAGATAAGAGCTCAAAAGAGTACAAAACGGAATAAAAGTTACGAAGCATTTCAATGAGCATCTTAGCTGCCATTAACGATGCAACAACGGCAAAACCACCCTTCAAATCCACCAGGGGGTTAATTAGAAGATTTTGCATAGTTCATAGGATGGTTTAGCCGGTTTTAGATTTCCAAACCTATTCCAAGGTCAATCCATGACATATCTCAATGTGACCTGTTATTGAAAGACTCCAAAAAATCAAGGGGTTATTCAGACAAGGGTTCAATGAAGAAAAAAGAGGTCACTTGAATGGCTCAGATTTACCCATTATCAGCACAACTTACAGTGGAAGTTTGCTTCTTCATATAGTGATGCGCGGCTCTTGTGTGTTCGGGAGAACTTACAGTGGAAGCACAATGTAATCTCCCCAAGCTTCCCAAATATAAATAAATAAATAAATAGCATTGTCCATTAAAATATGGCATTTGGGATTTTGGTCTAGTGGTATAATTCTCGCTTTGGGTGTGAGAAGTTCGATTCTCGGAATGCCCCCATAAAGGCTTTGATGTTTAGCACTGTCCATTGAAATAGGGAACCAACCGTTAGCTATTGGTCGCAGAACTAGTTGCTTGTTAAAGTACAAGCCATCCTAGTTAAGCACAAACATATCAAAATATCTTAGGTACTAGCTCCTAAAGTACAGAAGCTCTCTAATGGGAGGTTTAATCATCATCGCCACCCAAGAGTAGTAGAAAAGAAAATAGAAAGTTATAAGGCATCATAAAACATAAAAATTATTATTTGTTGTTGTATAAAATATCAGAAAAAGAGAAAGATACTACATGTGGGCACAAAGAGTGAGGTGAGAGGAGACAGGATGAAGAGGTAGTTTAGGGCAGTTTTGAACACAGATTTACCCCCATATGTTCTTCAGACCTCACACTGGTAGCCCAATCCACCAACCATACCCAAGCAAACCCCTGACTCAGTTCCCACCTCATGTTGCCACCACTAACCCACTAGCAGCTGCTCAAGAGAGCCTCCATGCCAATGTCTTGGGACACAGAAAGAGTGGCTCCAGAGAAGGGGAGGTCCAAGATGGCTGCTGGCTAGGTGGATTACCCAATGCAAATAGTGCATTTGTCATCGCCGCCATCAGCACCAGACTATAATTGAATCTTGTGGTATCAGCTGAGGCTGATGTTGTATGCTGAAGAGCCTAATCGAACCATGGGAAGAGCAGTATAGTAGGGAACACACAGCAACCAAAATTTTTAATTGACTGAATGGACAGAGATATATTCAAGTCTGATTGCTCGTATCTCTAGAGAGAAGCCAGGGGTGCAAAATGCATAGAATACAGTACGTAAGCTACAAAATGGATGAGCAAGCATACATGTCAATGCCATCCTAAATTTCCAATAGATATATACTCCCTCCGATCCAAAAATACATAGGAAGAGAGTTCCTTATGACAATGGTAACGGCAGACTTGTCAAAACAAAATTCCGCAACCAAAATAGCAATTTGTCACTGTTAAAAGCTTAGATCTTGCTTCCAGTAACCATCACCAACTTGGATCTCGCTTCCAAAGCAAGACTCGCAGCAAAGATAGATTTTGCAAACAAAACAAAATCCGTCCAAGCAAACAAAGGCATCCAACAAATACAAGAAGGAATCAAATAATCAAGTCCAGGGGGCGATGAAGAAGCCAATGTGAGAATGAAGAGAGGATCAGTTGTGGTCCAGGGATAACTGGATTTTGATCGAGGCATGTTCCTCATGGAAGCAGTGCAGAGAGGCGCCTGCAAAGTTGAGGAAGGGACGTCACACATGGGAATGGAACCTGGTTGGCAACAAGCGAGGCCAATGGCAGAAACCACCATGCAACCAAATACAACAATGGTAGCTGCCCAAGGGGGCCCTCCAAGCCAATGTGTTGCTGCACTACAGGAGGGTAGTGATTAGCCTGCGCCGGCATCAACATCGCCGTTCCTCATGGACGCCATCACTATAGAGGTCATGGGTTCGATCCCTCGAGATCATCAGCCACCTCAGATGGTGCAGACACCAAATCCAGCCTTCCACCTCACCTCTGCTGCTGCCCACACGTGGTGGCATTGCACCCACCTCAACATAAAAGAGCAAGTGATGTGGTGCAATATGCGATGCAGAGTTTTGTGTAGGAGGGTAGGAAGCCATTGCTATATGCAACCGCAGCTGACACATGGAGCCCTATTTCTTTTGTTTTTATTTTTTTAAGGTGAGCTCTTGGCACAGGAGATCCAAGATCCAATGGCAGAGCGTGCTGTGGTTTTTTCCACTCCTGATCACGTCGAATTCAGACCAAGGACCTGTTTCTTTAGCCAAAGCCCAAGTAGACCTGCATTAGGATTTAATTCCTTAAGATGAGAATTAGAATTGTGGCAATATGAGACGGGTACACAGTTCAGACAAGACTCCAGAAAAAGAAATACAAATGATCCTCTCAAAAATGGTAGAAAATGCTTAAGCAGATATTTAAAAAGAATCATGCTGTTAAATTCTGATGCATTACTGCATTTGTTGAACTAACATTTAACATATTTTGGGAAAATCCACATCCTAACAGTAATCAAGGTGATAGAGTAGCAGTAATGAAGGTAACACAAACATCTTAGTAGTGACTGGAGAAGGGTAGATGTCACACTCGGTTTCTGGATAAAACCGAATGCATCGCATATGTGTGCCAGGATCCGGTCTCACACATATGTTGACGTCATCAGTGAATACGTCAAAGACAGTGTTCAAAAACGTACATAAACCAGTAGGAACTTTATTACACTCAGCGTGATAGACACGAAGGTCTTTAATCGTTCACCGATAACTTAACACGCACACACACACAACGTAGCTTCTCCACAGGCTTGACTGGTGGACCGCCTGCCTAGAACTCCTCGAAGTCGTCGAAGAACTCCCCGTCATCACAAGCTTCTGAACAGCGTTTAGGCAAGGGTGAGTACACTTATGGTTGGTACTCAGCAGGTGGGGGAAACATGCAGGGCTCACAAGGAATGGCTCAAGGCTTTAAGCGGTTAGCGTTTTAATTGGTCAAATTTTTATTAGCAGCACCTAATTACTAGATGTAAGTTTATACCAACCCAATTAAGCATATAACATTAACATAACCCAAAGGTAAAGGTAACACAGATTAATCTCATCTTTAATTTCAATTATCATGTGAGGGTCCAAGCCGCTCTTAACCGTGAGCACGACTGATATATCAGTTTTCACTCTGCAGAGGTCGTACACTTTACCCACAACTCGTGGTCCCCCGTGTTGCCCGGGTTTGCAAAGCCCTTAAACACTTCCTTTGGTGAGTGGCTGGGGGGTCCACTACGAAGCCTTTACAAAGACACGCAGATAACTGGTAGCCCGCTAGAGTTTCAGTAGCGATGCGGACCACAACTCGTTAATGAGACAACACCTTAGCGAAGGCTACTGCTCCGGATCGTGCACCCAACACCTTCCCCCTCCTTGCCCTTTCGGTAAAGCCACCAGCTAACTACATGCCTAATTATTTGGCTAAGATCAGAGCCATATGATGTTGTGGTTGTACTGTTTTCTTGGGTGGTTCTCCATGTTCCGATTAAAACAAGTGTTCTTGTAATTAAACATGTATAGAAACATAAATAAAGCATGATTAACATGTTTCATGACTAGCACATTACCAACCCAATTTAAGCGACTAGCAAGTCTACCCAACATGATTAAATAGGTTTTCAAGGAATAAGGATTAAAACTAGGTAAGTCCTTAATAGGCATTCCCATCAAACTTATGCACATACAAGAAATAAGTAAAGTGCTTAATCATGATATTATTGGAACAAAAAGAACATGCAGGGGGAGAAGGCCACTTGCCTTCCTCGGCAAATTGGGAGTACTCTTCTTCGAACGGTGGCTGCTCTTGGACTTGCTCCTCCGCGAACGTCACGTCGTCTACACGATCACACAAGGCAAACAAACAAAGAATGATTAAAAAAGTACAACAAACATATGCAAAGGCTTACAACAAACTCCTAAATCTAACATTCATGCAGAGACGATCACGTGAGCGCGAGAATCGCTAAAATCGGATTTAAAACGAAGAAGGTATGAGATAAACAAGTTTCAGGGGATAAAACAGAATTAACTATATACTTCAGGGGCTAGCATGGAATTTTAGAAAGATATACTGAACAGAACATGCAAAACCAGGGAAACATAGGGTTAGATCTACAAAATGACATGGCTCGGGTTAAAATAAAAGAATACAGGAACTTCAGGGACTTCTCTGGAAAATTTACAAGACACAAGAATTAAGTAAAAGGAATAACAGAGAGGTTAGGGACTAGATCACAAAAACTCCATCTTCTTCCTCCAACAGGCAACCAAGCACACAGAGGCATGGCCGACGGGGAGGGTTCTCACCGGCGTGGGCGGAGGCCTCGCCGGCGGCGAGCTCGCCGGTGCGCGGGCGGCGGCGCCTCGGTGGGGGAGAGGAGGGAGAGAGGGAGGGAAAGGAAGGAGAGGGCCCTCACCGGAGAAGAACAGAAACTTCACCAGCGATAGTACGGGCGGCAGCGCGGCTTGGGCGGCGGCGCGGCGGTGCGAGAGAGTGGTGGGTGGGTAGCAAAACAGAAAGAGGAACTCCGAGCGAGGTCAATGGTGACCATTATAGGCCCCGGGGAGGAGCGGAGGGGGCTCCCGGGAGAGATCAAGAGCCGGCCGGCCATTAATGGCTTTGAAGCTTTGCGCGGCCGTTTCCGGGGAGAGGAAAGGAGGGGGCGACGGTTTGAGGCCGGGAGTGGGGGAGGGGAGACGTCGCGAGGTCGTGGAGGGGCTCAGGAGGCCGAGGGACGCCGGGAGGCGAGGGGGCCCCGGCCGGCGGCACACGGGGCGGCGCACGGCACCCGTGCGGGTGTTTCTGGTGCTCCACGCGCCTGGAGGTAGGAGATGAAGGGGTAGCAGGCCGGTTGGGCCAGCTTGGGCCGGCGGGTGGGGAGGAAAAGAGAGGGAGGTGGCAGCCCAAAGAGAAAAGGGAAGCTGGGCTGACGCAAGAAAAAGAGGGGGGAAAGGAGAGGGGAGGTGGCGGCCCAAGAGGAAAAATGAGAGTTGGGCCTGCGTAGGGAGAAAAGAGGGGGGGGGGGAAAGAAAATGGGCCGACTGGTGGAAAGGGCCCATTCGGTTGGGAGGGGGAAAGGGAAAAAAATGCTTGTGGGCTGAAAAAGAGAGAAGAGATTTCGGCCCAAGGAGAGGAAAGAGAGGTGGTGGGTTTTGAGAATTTAAATAGAGTTGAAGTTTTCAAAATCCAATTCAAATTCTTTTGAAATTCAAAAGCAAGCATTCAAACAAAAGCCAAAATAAAAGAGAAAAGAAAAACTCTACCAATCACTTATTGCTTCTAAAATTATTTCAAGTGCTCTTTAATTATTTAAAGACCGTAATTTAATTAAAGTAATTTATTTAATCCTTAGAGCACGAAAAACTAGACCGAGTTACTTACATTATTTTCATGATGGAATTTTGGGTGTTACAGTAGAGTTGATGCTTATAGGCATGGCACCATCAATGACCAATTGCCTTGTTAAGGTGCACATTCATGTTTTTCCGCACGCAAGCTGGTGTTCTTTCTTAACAATCAGTAGAGTAAAATCTGAATGAATCTGCAGAAAGACAAACACAACAGTAAATATTCAAATCCCAATATCCAGATCACAAGATCACTCTCATGCATAGGAAAACATAATATGGAATAAATGTGAAAAGTTGAGGGTAAGCTCATTGAACTGATTTCAATTCTTGGTAGATTTATCCAATGGTATTGTTTTAGGATTTTCATTTTTTAAAAAGGAACCATGGCAGTAGCAATAAGAGACCAACAAACCAATGAATAAGCACCCAGAATAGCATACAATGAACAACTCCATAGGCAGATCTACTGCACTGGTTATCAGCAAGATTATCCGAGCTAAAGTGTCACCAAAGCACCAGCATTAGTGCCTTACTTGAACAGATGAGCAGGCTTCTAAAAGGTACTAAAGTTAATACACTTGCATTTGATAACCACAGATAACTCCAATAGTTAAGAGACATGCATATTTTATCCACGTTAAATTATCACTGCCAGTCTTCAGATCATCAGCTTTTATTCTCCACTATCCATCATTGAGCATGAATTAATACATTTGAGGATACGTCGAAAGTGAAGCTGTGGTTACTGACTACTGTGAGTAGGAGGCTTAGTGTTGGCCCATTAATCATACAAGTTGTGGCCACCCAGCATGTAAGATTAGAAGAGGCAACTTCTAAATTTGTTGTTTCCCCATGATTTGTATCCCATGTTCGATATTTACACCCCCAATGTGATCCTTTATTTCAGCATCCAAATGGTTGCTCAAAAGTAAGCCGACCAATTTGGCACTTCCATTTTGCAAGAAAAATGGAATCACTCACAACAAAACCCTAAACTGATGACCCCAAAAAAGCACTGGTATCCGATCTTAGTTTTTCTATGCATCTCTGAGTTATATTCATCATTGACATCCATTGGTTGTTCTAAAGTATGCACCAAGTATCCAGAAAAGTATACACACAGAAAGGAATAAAAAATTGAAAGAGAATAAATATACATAACATTGAAGTTCAAATGATCAAATCACAAGATAGTTGAAGCAAATAAAAGAGAAAATAAAAGGAGTACAGAGTGCAAAGAACAATGAAAGAGAGGAAATTTATAGGACATAACAAGATAATTTGAGCATCTATGGAAACAAATAACTAAACAAGGGCCTTGTTGGTGAGGGATGATCAAGTTTTAGCACTACAAATGCCAAAATAGAGAGCATTTTGAAGGCCCAACTTCATATTTGCTTTGTCACACAAACCTAACAATAAGACTTCTGTAGTTCTGTTCATGCACAAATTATTCATCCAGTTATCGTAATGCAAGTAGAGCTTCACTAGTTATCACTCATTGATCAAAGCAAAATAGGAAAAATGGGATTAAATGAAGTCATTCTAAGCATGCTAGGGCTTTTATACAACCTTACCAACAAAAGGAAGTCCCAGTCCATATGGATATCCATTCCACACTGATCTATTAGGGTGGAGGTGGATGTGATGAGTACAATGATGCTGATAGTGAGGAGAGAAGAATTCAAGATCAGAGAAGGGGGCGTTAGTAGTAAAGCTCAGAGCAAACAAGCCATCCATCACTGGTACAAGCTTACATAGCACCTCAGATGATTGAACCCTCAATTTAGAAGTTGCACCAGACACCAACAACCTATGGTTCCCAGCCCCACCACTGCAGGTCAGCAACCTCTACCAGCAGTAAAGCTCAGAACAAACAAGCCATCCATCACTGGCACAAGCTTACATAGCACCTCAGATGACTGAACCCTCAATTTAGAAGTTGCACCAGACACCAACAACCTATGGTTCCCAGCCCCACCACTGCAGGTCAGCAACCTCTGCCAGGGAAGAGCATCCAGCCAGCAGCAAGTGTGGTCAAGGCAGACCCCCTAAGGTGGCGATTTGGATGTAGCATGTAACTAGTTTTCCCAAACCAAAAACTAATCATTTGTATAGTTGACAATGACTTCAAAGATGAATGGAAAAGAAAAACAATGTGAATGTATCATCATGATAGCAGCATCAAAAGTGAAATAGTATTGAGAGTGCTTAGCTTCCCCTTTACTCAATCATATAAACCCAACCCAAACATCCCTTGATCCAAAAGCAAATCATCTTGATGTAAGTGGAATTGCTCTGGTTATCACTCATCTGAGTGACCATCCAAGGTACAGAACCACCAACAAGAAGGAATGTAAGCATAGGCTGCAAAAAAGGGTGAGCTTAAATTTTATACCCAACAGCTGCCTTGATTGCTCAAAGGCATGCTTTCAGAAAAGGATCATCATCATTGCCCTAGATTAGTAGTAGAGAATCTTTGAATCCACAAAAACAGATACCAGTTCACTCAAAATCATACAGCATCATCAAAAATAAGTTAGGGATTCAACAACAGCAATAACAAAGCCTTTTCTCCCAAGCAAGTTCAGGCTTCCTTACCAAAAGAAATAAAAACTGCTCACATGAATATCCTATTGGGATACGAGGTAGGCTACACTAGCACAAATCAAAGTTTCTACCGCGTAAAACCAGGAATAACTGCCGTATAAGGATCACGAGATTACCACTAGACGCACTACTGGTGCGGAAGATGTAGATATGCGTCGATGCAGTGAGGACGATCACGTAGTCGTACGTAGTCGATCAACGTAGTCGTACGTAGTCGATCACGTCACGTCCAGCAGCTCCTCAGCAGCTCATCCACGTGCAGCAAGATCACCTTCGGTACCGCGGCTCGTCGGCGGCTCGTCGTCGGCTCGTCCAAGTGCTGCAGGCGCAACACCTCCAAGGTATCCACACGTGCAGGGAGGAAGCGTCACAAGCCGGACTGCTAGATCCGCGAGTTGCAACAGGCGAGGGCGTGGGAGGCGCGGCAGGTGTGTTTCGCCAAAAAGGTGTAAACCCTAGGGCGCCCCCACCCCTCTATTTATAGAGGTTCCTGACGGGCCTCTGGGTCCGAGGCCCATTAGTACTTCTAAACCTAATCCAACTCGGATCAGATCCGAATTGGGCTTCCAGCCCCTTAAGTGTGTGACCCTATGGGTTCGGATACGTATAGACATGGCCCGAGTACTCCTACTCGGCCCAATAGTCGGTAGCGGCCTCTAGCAAGACGTGCCAACTCCTATACGCACACGAAGATCATATCAGACGAACCATCACAACATAATATACATGCTATTCCCTTTGCCTCACGATATTTGGTCTAGCTTCAAGCCGACCGCTCTTTCTCGATCCTGTGATTCGGAATCCCTTTGTAGGTTAACTCTTAACCGTACGTAGCATGACCATGCATTTTCGGATCCGATCACTCGAGGGGCCAAGAGATATCACTCTCAATCACAGAGGGGCAAATCCCATCTTGATTGACCATGTCTCATAGCATGCTTCTTGACAAACCCGAAAGCTACCTTTATAACTACCCTGTTACGGCGTAGCGTTTGATAGCCCCTAAGTAGGTCGATCCACATCTAGAATATATGCGACAATCTCAGGTCTAAGGACAAAGCGTATATGTTGTTTAAAGAGAGAACTACTTCTCGTGTTGGGTTAGTCCTAGCACATGTCTCCACATGTGTCCACATTATTAGTTCAACATCTCCATGTCCATGACTTGTGAAACATAGTCATCAACTAATACATGTGCTAGTCTAATATTCATGTGTGTCCTCACATGAACTCCAACTAGGGACAACTTTAGAATAACCATACAAGTAAAGAGTTTCACATACAATTCACATAATTGCAAATCAATTCAAGTAGCCTTTAATGGATATTCAATGAACACAATATACAAATCATGGATACAAATGGAATATCATCATCTCTATGATTGCCTCTAGGGCATACCTCCAACAGTCTCCCACTTGCACTAGAGTCAATCTAGAAGGTACCTAATACCCATAGCTCTTACATGCGCATCATGCTTAGCCTGCGGGAGTGGTTTTGTCAACGGATCAGAAATGTTCAGATCCGTGTGTATTTTGCATATCTTGATCTCACCCCGGTTAACGAAGTCTCGAATGAGATGAAATCACCGCATTACGTGTTTGTTCTTCTGGTGGTTCCTTGGCTCCTTTGCTTGCGCAATTGCCCCATTATTATCACAGTAGAGATTCAATGGGCTGGACGCATTCGGGAACACACCAAGCTCAATGAGGAAATTCCTTATCCAAACACCTTTCTTCGCGGCTTCCGAAGCCGCGATGTACTCGGCTTCTGTCGTAGAATCGGCCACCGTCTCCTGCTTGGAACTCTTCCAACTAACAGCACCACCATTCAGTGTGAACACAAATCCTGATTGTGACTTTGAATCATCTCTGTCGGTTTGGAAACTAGCATCGGTGTAACCTGTTACAACGAGCTCCTCCTTACCTCCATAGACGAGGAACATATCTTTAGTCCTTCTCAAGTACTTAAGAATGTTTTTCACCGCTGTCCAGTGACTCTCACCTGGATCAGATTGGTGTCTGCTTGTCATACTTAGCGCATATGAAACATCTAGGCGAGTACTTATCATTGCATACATGATAGATCCAATAGCCGAGGCATATGGCACTCTACTCATGCGATCCCGCTCATCAGCAGTCGAAGGACACTGAGTCTTGCTGAGATGTATGCCATGTGACATAGGCAAGAACCCTTTCTTTGCCTCTTCCATGCTGAACCGCTTCAACACTTTGTCAATCTAAGTATCTTGGCTTAAACCTATAAGCCTTCTCGATCTATCTCTATAGATCTTAATGCCCAGAATATATGCCGCTTCCCCTAAGTCCTTCATCGAAAAACTATTTTTCAGTGAAGTCTTTACGGACTCAAGCATAGGAATGTTATTTCCAATCAGTAATATGTCATCCACATATAAGATTAGAAATACTACAGAGCTCCCACTAACCTTCTTGTAAACACAAGACTCTTCTTCGTTCTTGGTGAAGTCAAACCCTTTGACCACTTCATCAAAACGAATGTTCCAACTCCTAGATGCTTGCTTCAATCCATAAATGGATCTCTGAAGCTTGCATACCTTTCCAGCATTTTTCGGATCGACAAAACCCTCGGGCTGTATCATATACACGTCCTCAGCTAGGTTTCCATTCAGGAAAGCTGTCTTGACATCCATCTGCCATATCTCATAATCGAAATATGCAGCTATAGCTAGAATAATCCGAATGGACTTAAGCATCACTACGGGCGAGAAGGTCTCGTCGTAGTCAACTCCTTGAACTTGCCGAAAACCTTTTGCGACAAGCCGTGCTTTATAGATGTGAACATTTCCATCCATGTCCTTTTTCTTCTTATAGATCCACTTGCACTCTATGGCTTTAACACCATCAGGCGGGTCAACCAAGTTCCAAACTTGATTGTCTCCCATGGACTCTATTTCGGATTGCATGGCACTCTGCCATTTTTCGGAGTCTGGGTCCATCATTGCTTCTGCATATGTCGCAGGCTCATCATTGTCCAACAATAATATTTCCTGTATTTCGCGGAGCCTTGCTGACCTTCGTGGTTGTGGCGGTGCTTCTCTTGTCATGGGTATCTCAACTTGTTCTGCTACATTAGCATCACTCATTGATTCTTGCCCGATCGGCTCATCTTGAACTTCTTCAAGATGCACTGTCTTTCCACTCTTTTCTCCTTTGAGAAACTCTTTCTCTAGGAAAACCCCGTTCCGAGTGACAAACACTTTGCCTTCTGATCGGTTGTAGAAATAATATCCCAAAGTTTCCTTTGGATATCCCACGAAAATGCACTTATCCGACTTGGGTGTGATCTTGTCCGACTGAAGTCGCTTGACAAACACTTCACATCCCCAAATCTTTAGAAAAGACAAACTAGGAACCTTTCCAGTCCATATCTCATATGGTGTCTTAACTACGGATTTAGATGGTACCCTATTAAGTGTGAAAGCTACTGTTTCTAGAGCGTATCCCCAAAATGACAACGGTAGGTCTGACTGGCTCATCATTGATCGAACCATGTCTAACAAAGTTCGATTACGTCGCTCGGACACACCATTTCTCTGAGGTGTTCCAGGCGGCGTAAGTTGTGGAACAATTCCGCAACTCTTTAGATGATTGCTAAACTCGTGGCTCAAATACTCGCCTCCACGATCAGATCGTAAGGCCTTAATTTTCTTGCCACGCTGATTTTCAACTTCATTCTGAAATTCCTTGAACTTTTCAAAGGTTTCAGACTTGTGCCTCATCAAGTAGACATAGCCATATCTACTAAAATCATCAGTGAAAGTTATGAAGTATTGGAATCCTCCTCTAGCCGTCGTGCTCATTGGTCCTCATACATCACTATGTACGAGTTCCAACAAGTCTACTGCTCTCTCAGGAAATCCTGTGAAAGGCGTCTTGGTCATCTTGCCTAGCAAGCAAGCCTCACATGTCTCGTATGATTCAAAATCAAACGAAGTTAGAAGTCCATCAGAATGGAGCTTCTTCATGCGCTTTTCACTTATATGACCCAAACGATAATGCCACAAGTAGGTAGGACTCAAATCATTAGGCCGAGGCCTTTTAGCACTTACATTACAGACAGGTGAACCATCAAGATTTAAAACAAATAATCCATTCACAATGGGTGCAAAAGCCATAAACATATTATTCTTAGAGATCACACAACCATTGTTTTCACTCGCAAATGAATAATCATCCTTCATCAAGCATGAAGGAGACAAAATGTTTCGACTTAAACTAGGAACAAAATAACAATTATTCAACTCCATAATAAATCCTGACGGGAGGTGGAGTTGCATCGTCCCAACGGTCAACGCAGCAACTCTTGCATTATTGCTGAAGCGTCCCCACAAAAGTAGAGACTAAATGTGATCCAAATTATCAGTCCCAGGAGGCTGATAACACATTTATTCAACAGATAGTTCAGAAACCGTACAGCTCCCGAAGGAGCGGGCGGGCAAGCCACACCCAAAGCAAGACTAAAGCGATAACAACACAAATCCAAGTTGCAGTCCAATCGGACTCCGGGCTGCAATCGGAGCTAAGCGTCAGCGGAAGCATCCTGCAAAAGGGCCAACACCGCAGGCAGCGTTGGGTGCAGACGCAACCTCCTACTCGAAGTCCTCGGCGACGAAATCCGGATCCTCCTCTGAAGTAACAACACAAGGGTGAGTACAAAAGTACTCAGCAAGTCCAACCCCATCCACGGAGGGGGATACAACAGAGTATGCACAAGAATAATCAAGGAATAAGCTATGGTTTATTTGCAGTAAAGCTAGATTTTAGACACATGCAGGGTTCCATCTCAAAGAAGTTTCATGAAAACATTTTAGTAAACAATATATCAAGTGGGGTTGATCCTACACAAAGGATCCAAGTTTTATCGCTACCGGACTCCCCGTCCGCCGTAGCGCACGGCACACCTGCCGGACACTTCCAAAATTCCACACACCCACTCACGCAGTAAAATACCAGTCACCCCCAAAAGCTAGTTGTGTGACCGAGCCGTAACTCGTCCAATGCCGTGGACACGGCTATCCGGATAGGTTTTAACTCTGCAGAGGTTGTACACTTTTCCCACAAGTAGGGTACCGTATCGCGAACACCTTAGTGTCGGTACGGATCCTAACAAAGCCATTACCCACCTTAGCCAACACTGACTAGTCAACGCAAGAGCGCTCAAGGGGTTAGCAACCCATCCACGGGGCCGTAACCGGGACCTAAGTCACCAAGAGCTTAGTCCTTTTCCGAGGCCTCCCGTTGCTCACCAGCACACCTGAAGCCTAGCAGTTTAGCTAGTGGGATTTATGCTAAGCCGTTGCCCATACAACGGTCGAGTGGTTGTACGATGAGGGAATTAGGCAGGATGACACACCAACTCGGTCCTTAGTCATGACAAGATGGATATCTCCCACACCGCTCAACCACTGAGGTACGAGCCTAACAATCCGGAGTTCCACACAAGAAACACCCATCCATCTCATCCACCACCTCTCTTAACACCCGAAAACCCAACTCCTCAGTTAAACATACTCACACATTAATTTTCGAGTAAACAGGTGTAGTCAAGTTTGAATTTGGATAATGAGTTCCTAAGCGTTCTAGCAGTATTTATCATCCAAACAGGGCAACTCATATTTAGAGATAAAAATGGGACAATCAAGGAATAGTCATAACAATCAAGGGGTGGCTATCCAACCATGTCTTGCGATAAAACAATATGCATGTTATAAAACAGGCCAATAGGTTGTGTCTGAAAAACTGGGTATTAAATATGCATCAAAGGGTGAGATTGGACTTGCCTGTTCTCAAAGCCTTCCGGGAGCTCCTGCTCGCGGTACTGGTCCTCGGGCTCGGGCTCGCGGTCGAACTCCTCCTCGCGCTCCTCCTCGGGTACTCCGCGATCTACGGCACACACAAACGAGCACACAATAAATAAAAGGAAAAAGGGTTTTACCCGATGAGCTCCGAACAGGAAACATGAACGGAAAATAGGTAGGAAGGGTATTTTCGTGGGATTTTGATATGCCTCGGCGGAAATATATGAGAGGAGGCCGTGGTCGAGTTTGGGGTTAATCGGAGGAGGTTTGGCGCATGAAATGACGGGTTAAAGGAGTATTAGGGGCTTTAAAACGGGGTTCAGGACTGAACCGCGAGAGTAGGGGCCTATCTGTAATTATTTTTGGAATGGTGGAAGGACTGGTTCGCGAATCAGGTAAATTTGTGGGTTGGGTCGCGAGGAGAGGGATTTACCCCTTCTTCTTCCTGGGGACAATCAGGAGCTTGAGAGGAGAAATGGCCGTCGGCGTTCTGGTGGTGGGAGTGGAGGAAGGCAAGGTGCTCGTGGTGAGGGTGTGGAGGTGAAGGCTCGGCTCCCTCCTTTTATAGGCGGCGCGCGGGCGGGCGAGGGCCGAGGTAATGATGGCGGTCGGACTCTTGGCCGGTGGCGTGCCGGAGTGGTGAAGCTCGTGGACGGCGTGGCGGCGTGGTCGACGAGGCCACAGGGGCGGCGACCGGTGACCGGCGACACGACGCGACGCACCGAGCCAAGCGCTAAACGCCAAGGCGCGAGCGGGCGCGGCACGGGCGACGTGACGCGGTGCGGGCGCGGCACGGCACGGACTCGGCGCGGCGGCGGCGCGACGCGGGCGGGCGCGCAGGCGGCGCGGCGGCGCGGGCGTCGCGTGGGCGTGGGCGCGTGGCCCGACGCGGCGTGCGGCCCAGCGCGCGCGTGCGCGGCCCGGCGCCTCGGCGCGCGTGCCAGGCAGGGGGCCGGCGCAGGTGCAAGTGGAGGGGGCTGCCAGGGAGTAAAGAAGAGAGAGAAGAAGGGAAAAAGGGAGGGGAGGAAGAAAGAGAAGGAAAAAGGAGAAAGAAAAGAAAGAGGAAGAAAAAGAAAGAAGGAAGAGAAAGAGAGGGAAGGGAGGGGAAAAAGATGGCGGAAATTTCGGGATTCGACTGCGCGCGGTGACGGATTGACGGGCACGCGGCGAAAATTACGGGGAGTGGAAAAATGGAGAATTGACGGGCCGGGGCCAGGACGGCGGGTCCGACGGAAGGGAAAAGATTTGACGGAGCTCGGCGGTCGGAAAAATTTTGGAAAGTGTTTTTAACGGGTGATTTAACCGGGTGTATTTTACGGGCGTTACAATTGCCCACGTGGAAATCAACTTCTCCTCTTTCCACGCTTCTACTTCTTATCATTCCCTGCATCGAATTGCAAATATGAGCAACCGATCCGGTATCAAATACCCAAGAATTAATAAATGTATCAGCGAGAAATATGTTGTCTATAACATTAACAACAAGCGTACCTGAGGTAGAAGTACTCTTACTTCCGTCATTCTTCAAGGAAGCTAGGTACTGCTTGCAGTTTCTCTTCCAGTGACCAAGTTCATGACAGTAAAAGCACTCTTTGTCTGGAGCAGGTCCAGGTCCAGCTTTAACCTTGGGCGGTGGGTTTGGCTTGGACGTTCCAGCCTTGCCCTTCTTCTTCCAAGAATTGCCCTTCTTCTTAAAGCTAGGCTTGTTCTGTATCGCCATCACATGGCTGGTACTAGCGCTTTTCTTGATGTCAGCCTCTGCTGTTTTAAGCATGCCACACAGCTCATTCAGACCCTTCTCCGTCCCATGCATATGGTAGTTCGAGATGAAGTTCCCATAGCTAGGCGGAAGAGACGAAAGAATGAAATCAGTGACCAACTCTTGGCCCAGTGGGAAGCCCAGCTTCTCCAACCGTTGAGTGTAACCAACCATCTTGATTACGTGTGGTCCTACTGCTGCACCTTCTGCTAGCTTGCTCTCAACAAAGGCCTTAGACACATTGAACCTTTCAGTCCTGGCCTGTGTTTGGAACATGTCTCTAAGCGCCACGATCATATCGTGCGCCTCATGGTTTGTTTCGAACTGCATCTGTAGCTCGGGTTCCATGCAAGCAAGCATAAGGCAGCTTACTTCGAGGTTAGCATCACATGCTTTTTTATAAGCATTCTTAGCAGCAGCGGGTGCATCATCAGCAGGTTCTTCTGGTAGTGGGTTGTCTAGAACATCTTCCTTTTTTTCAGCCCTGAGAACAATTCTCAGGTTACGGATCCAATCCGAGTAATTTGTTCCATTCAACTTGTCCTTCTCAAGGACCGAACGCAAAGCAAACGGTGTAGTGCTGCTAGGTGCCATTTAATCTACAACAAAGTAATGCAAAATACACTAAGACAAACGTATCCGTGATAGAGCAAATCACATTAAACTATTTTAACAGAATCTACTCCCACTAAAATCAATATCCCTCTATTGAAACTTAGTGATTCAGGATCCACAACTAACAAGTCTACTAGTGAGCTTTAGCATCACCGCTAGCAAATGAGGTAGATCGGTAAGCAACTTTTGCTAATCATATCACATATGACTCCTGTTGTTGGGTGACATCTCTATGTCTCGGCGCCCAACCTTTATGCCCCAAGGTCCTTAACCGTTAAGATGACCTTGTCAAGCAAACCAACCCTTATGCGTGTAAGTGTCCGACACAAACCCGTCTAGTCAAGGAAAACTAGTGGCACCCTAATTTCATAGACCCACCACTAATTGTACAAGACATGGGACGGTGCAAGTTTTAGTTGGGAGGGCATACTAACTTAAACTTTGTGAGGGATCGTTCTACTTCTAATATCACAGCATGCAGAAAGTAAAACATAAACAGAATAGCATTCACACAGTTGTGACACAGTATGGCCCGTTTTTTTTTCTTATGGTGATCTCCATCTCCATAGAAGCTGTTCACCATGGTGATCTCCATCTCCATGTTCCATGTGCACCATCCTTCTGGTGATGAGTCCTCCAAGAACTAGAACATGCTATTACGCCTAATAGCTAGTAAAGAAGCTAGTAATGAAGATTACATAGTGGCTTGGATCATCACAGATTGGTACGCAGACCATTAAATACAATAAAGTGACAACACATATGGCTCCTGCCGTGTTGCCGTACGCGTGACACGCAGGTCACGAATGAGTTACACACATGCATCACATACACAAGGGGGCCATACTGATCACAAGATACATACATACAACCTGCAAAACAGAGTTAGGCGCCCTAACGTTCCAAACTTTGGATGCCCGAAACTCCATCTTCCAAGCCGAATTTGGGAAATCTAATTTCGCCGAAAACGGCGAAGATGTTGAATTTCATGTGTAACTTTTTCTGTAGATCAATTTTCATATAAAATTCACCCCATTCCGAGATCGTACCGAAAAGTTACGGCTGATTTACCGAAGCATACGCATACGGCAAAAATCCCGACCCCGGCAGTAGATCTCATCTACTATTGCACATCTAATGCGCCTGGCGTATGACCCTGGATTTCGACTTGACCAATCATATTGATCTTCGCTCACTGCAACTGGATTTACGTGTATCACTTAACTCCGATGGCGGAAACCGACCGATAGGAGTATGTCGTTACACTACCATTGCAGCAAGGGCACGAAACCAGGACATAGATCAAACTGAAAACTCGCATATCTCCATATGCACACATCCCGAATCCAAAACTAAGCAGCTACGGCTCTGATACCACTATTGGGATACGAGGTAGGCTACACTAGCGCAAATCAAAATTTCTACCGCGTAAAACCAGGAATAATTGCCGTATAAGGATCACGGGATTACCACTCGACGCACTACTGGTGCGGAAGATGTAGATATGCGTCGATGCAGTGAGGACGATCACGTAGTCGTACGTAGTCGATCAACGTAGTCGTACGTAGTCGATCACGTCACGTCCAGCAGCTCCTCAGCAGCTCGTCCACGTGCAGCAAGGTCGCCTCCGGTGCCGCGGCTCGTCGGCGGCTCGTCGTCGGCTCATCCAAGTGCTGCAGGCGCAACACCTCCAAGGTATCCACACGTGCAGGGAGGAAGCGTCGCAAGCCGGACTGCTAGATCCGCGAGTTGCAACAGGCGAGGGCGTGGGAGGCGCGGCAGGTGTGTTTCGCCAAAAAGGTGTAAACCCTAGGGCGCCCCCACCCCTCTATTTATAGAGGTTCCTGACGGGCCTCTGGGTCCGAGGCCCATTAGTACTTCTAAACCTAATCCAACTCGGATCAGATCCGAATTGGGCTTCCAGCCCCTTAAGTGTGTGACCCTATGGGTTCGGATACGTATAGACATGGCCCGAGTACTCCTACTCGGCCCAATAGTCGGTAGCGGCCTCTAGCAAGACGTGCCAACTCCTATACGCACACGAAGATCATATCAGACGAACCATCACAACATAATATACATACTATTCCCTTTGCCTCACGATATTTGGTCTAGCTTCAAGCCGACCGCTCTTTCTCGATCCTGTGATTCGGAATCCCTTTGTAGGTTAACTCTTAACCGTACGTAGCATGGCCATGCATTTTCGGATCCGATCACTCGAGGGGCCAAGAGATATCACTCTCAATCAGAGAGGGGCAAATCCCATCTTGATTGACCATGTCTCATAGCATGCTTCTTGACAAACCCGAAAGCTACCTTTATAACTACCCTGTTACGGCGTAGCGTTTGATAGCCCCTAAGTAGGTCGATCCACATCTAGAATATATGCGACAATCTCAGGTCTAAGGACAAAGCGTATATGTTGTTTAAAGAGAGAACTACTTCTCGTGTTGGGTCAGTCCTAGCACATGTCTCCACATGTGTCCACATTATTAGTTCAACATCTCCATGTCCATGACTTGTGAAACATAGTCATCAACTAATACATGTGCTAGTCTAATATTCATGTGTGTCCTCACATGAACTCCGACTAGGGACAACTTTAGAATAACCATACAAGTAAAGAGTTTCACATACAATTCACATAATTGCAAATCAATTCAAGTAGCCTTTAATGGATATTCAATGAACACAATATACAAATCATGGATACAAATGGAATATCATCATCTCTATGATTGCCTCTAGGGCATACCTCCAACATATCCACTTCACACCATCCAGTAGGAGGGCAGGTGTGATGATGACAAGGTGGAGCAAAGAATTTTGAGGTAAGGGTGAGTCAACAATTCAGCACAGCATCAGCAAGCAGAGGACAAGTAGAACTCATGGCAAAATAAACCAATCAAACATTGAACCAAAACAGCCATCCATCACTAGAAAAAGGCAAATAGCTCTCATATCGCCTCAGATAAGCAAACCATCAATATGGAAGTTACACCAAACAACACCACCCTGCATTTCCCAGCCCTCACCACTGCAACTATGCATAGGAAGAGCATCCACGCAGAAGCAAGTGCATGGTCAAGAAAGTCCCTAAGGTGATGACCAAGATGCAACAGATAGTTTTTCAATGTAATAAATTGCCCATCCGTGTATAAGTTAAATAATAGCTTCACAAATGGATATAGAAGAGACAGTGAATACCACAATGGCAGTAGTACTAAAGGTGAAATAGCATAAAAGGGGGCTCCAATTCACCATAGCCATATCTTCCCTTGCTGCGCTGGTTATCACTCATCTGAATGATAATCCTAGGTACACAACCACAAACAAGGACAGATCGCAAAGGCTGCAACAGAGGAGAGGGTCAAGGTCAAATTTGATACCAGAGCTGCCGCAACTGATCAAAGGCATTTCCTTCAAAAAGAGGTTGATCATCATTACCACTCATCAGCACTCCCTTCTATGTACAGATGCGGGTCCATTTACGCATGACATTCTTGAATTCTCAAAGGCATGCATGCCAGTGAAAATTAACATATGTCATGCAAATAAAAATAGATAAACAAATGAGAGAGAGAAAGAGAGAGAGGATAGGAGAATGCATCTGTCCACACAATGAGCACATGAGAGAGCAGGGTAAAGGAATATATAAAATCATAATCACACAAAATGTCTACGTCTGTAACATGATCTCGCATCACCCGACAAAAAACCTCAACCAAAAACCACAGCAAAACTACCCCACAGTTACCAAACGTCTGCTGCTAAAAGCATCCATAGATGCTCAAGTACAAAAAATGCCAAAGTGATGTAGCAGCAAGGATGGCCCCAGAAAGCTCAGACCTAAGAGGGCCACATTTATTAGTCAAGATCCATCCAAAACGTAGATTTGTTTTTGCTTCTTACATTGAGAAGTAAGCAACTAATCCATGCTTGCTTGCATTGACAGACTGAATAAGTAGGGAACCATGCAGCACTCAAATCCACAACTAACAGGATGCAATGGAAGAAATATTTGGATTTGGTTAGCAACAGAACCAACTCTTAGGAAAAGGAAATCATTCTTCTCCTCTTTTGATGCTGCTGCCAAAAATGGGCATCCGTGCACCAGTCCTTGATCCCAAGTTCTGGCTTCAGCATGTATGCAGTTTTTGCACATTGGATAGTGTTGAAGCAGGAAATAGTTTTAAAGATGAAAACAGAGGGGAAAAAATATGAATCGTATACCAAGTCAACACTGTTAAAATTTAAATAGCACTAAGAGGGCTCAGCTCAGCTTCGCCTTTGCTCGATCATACAAGCCAAGACTTCACACATCTTGTTGCACAATTTACGCATCCTAATGTAGGTGGAACTGCGCTGGTTATCAAGTATCTGAATGACCATCCTAAGTGCAGAACCCCAAACAATAAGGGATGAGTAAAGGCTTCAAGATGGGAGAGGGTCGGCTCAAACTAGATACCCACGGTTGCCACAATTGCTCAATGGCATGCTATTCCAAAAAGGTTGAACATCATCACCCCTCATCACACTCCATGGGTCTAGGAATTTTTTTCTCAACCTTTTTTTACATTCACCAACTTTTTTATGTAAAAAATGTTGTGATAGTTTATCTAAAATATTGAGATAGTTCGTTGGGCCGTTGTGGGCCAGACGGCCAGTTATTGGGCAACTACTGGGTTATAGCTATTTAGTTATCCATCTTCCGGAAGATGGATAGGATTTCCACATATAGGAGCCCCCCTTCCAAATGCCACCAAGGTGGAGAGGATGAGGGGCAAAAGGGCTACGAACATTCAACAGAGCAGATCACAGCACAACTCAGCACAGAGGCAATAGCAAGGAGAAAGAGATCGTTGTTGCTGCTGCAGTGGCTGTAGTAATGATAGAAGAGAAGTAATGCATCATGACCAATCTATATATCCATGTTCATACATTCGAATCAGGGCACCGCGGCCAGCCCACAAACCAGACTCGGAAGCCGCGTCAGGAGCCACCGCAAGGTTCCCATCCCCTGCCACCACCGATGCCAAGGCAATGGAGCGGCGGTGAGGCAGCACCATAGAGATGGGGACCTGAAGCGACGGATGCCCCGGAGAATGGCCCGTGCATAGCCTCGATTCGATCTAGGGTTTGGGTTCAGGGGTGGAATGTGAGAATATACACACATAAGCGGCGGTGGCGGGGGTGAGAGCAGGAGGAGGATGACGAGGCGAGGTGGAGGAGACAGCGAGCGTACCGCAAGTCTGAAACAAAATGGTTGAGAGAATCCATCAATGGTGGCTCAGATCCCGCATTGCCCGACCATGCCCCCGACCAGAACCCGCCGCGAACCCTGACCCCACGGTCCCCAACCCCAACCCCCGCCGCACAGCACTGTCAACCCGGCCAAGGGCCTGTAATCCGACGCGGCGCGATGGGGCGGGGAGAGGGGTGGCCCCGACAAGGCCTGGATCCGAGGCGGGCCACCGCTCGGGAACCAGGCTGGCGCCAACCACGGCACCCTTCCTCATCGCCACCGTTTTTTCCCCAAGGGCCGCAGGTTTCGGTGTTGCGATCACCGCTGCCGCGAGTGGGAGCAAGCGGCAGTGACATTGTGCAATACATGGGGAATAGCCTTAGAGCGCTCGCCTCGCATGCGCCACCACCGTCGCCGCCTGCACGCGGCGGCCTCACACTTAAACTAACGAGTGAATGAGTGATCTGGTCGGAGACGTCAAGATCAGCAAGGTTTTGTGCGGGGTTTGGGGAAGGAGGAGGAAGACACGGCTCCGTTGGGCCCTATCTCACACACGTCCGCCACGCGGGGGCGCTCGTGCTCCGCGATGTGGCCCTGTGGACCATTTCTGTTGGCCCAAATGTAACAAGCTTCCTCCGAGCTTCAATGGGCGCATCAAAAACTCAGGATTTTATTGATTTTTTCCTAAAATCCTTGAAGATTGTATTATTCTAATTTTTCATATTTAGGGCTCCTTCCTTAGAAAATGAGACCTTTTTTTCTTATGCAAATGACTACTCTTACTATATAGTGGTTGACAGTTATATTATCTGATTTTAATTTTTAAGATTTCAACTCTTTTTAAGAAACTAAAGCGCAACAGAAGAGCACAAATGGATTACAAAATGTCCAAGCATATGAGTGGGAGAAAGGAAGAAGAAAAGCGAATGAACTTATAGAAAGACACGAAAAACCCTAACAAACCAAGCTAACTTATGCGATCATTTGAAGAACAACGATGGATCACCAATGAACACTACCCTCGAACAGAATGCTTGTAGACATCTCAAAAGGCCATTGTGCTTCCAATCACCCACCGTTGCCTTCATGGTCCAACGAGTGTAGGTAAAGGATGAAGAGATTGTCGTAAGGGGGCTAAGAGTGACGGAACCACGTCGATCAAAACTCTCCACGCTCAAGGACCTCTCTTGAAGCTAGTGGATGCAACAATAGCAGTGTATCTAGGTTCCTCTTGCTGCCTCTACAACCCTAAGGGAAGGAAATCGGGGGCCAACAAACATGGAGATGTCTCTCCGCAAGAGCTAAGCTACGTTAGGATTAGGGGGTGCAAATGCACCCACAACAAAAATGCAAAACAGTGATTAAGGTCAATGTTTCACCATATATGCACCCATAACATTTCAACTCTATGCACCCACAAGGTAAGCGTACCCCCACTAATTTGCTCTAGATTCGCCACTGTCTCTCCGGCATATGATTTGATGAACCATCAACAAGGAGAGCCGCAATTAACAACTTTTGCAATATTTTTGTTTGAAAACACAAAATCGTCCCCGGAGATTTGTCTAGAAAAGTACTTTTGTTATATTGCAAATTTATTATTTTGCATTAATATGCTGCAATAGGAATATACTTTCACAAACTTAAAGACAAGATACCTGAGGCTGAAAAAAAACAAAATGGGTTTCATAGGTTACTGTAATCGCAGCCAAAATTTGAAGTTCCAGTTTACTATTTTCTAGCAGTAAGAAGTTTAATTTTCAGGAAAACTAAGACCAACAAAATAGTGAAAAAGCATACGAAGTATGATCTCACTTGTGATCCAAAGCCATGAGCATGTAGATATTCTGAATCTTGCAGTATCAAATCTCATAAGGATCCGTACACCAGTCAGGCTAACTTAGGCAGCATTCATCTGATTTACCAAAATCAAACGTGTACTGGCAATCTAAGAGGCTAATACTAAACTTTGGTATGAACAGGTTCACTATTATATCCTCCACAGAAGATCCATTCTGCAGTTGACCATGACAAAGTGCCAACTTCGCCCACAATTCTCCTTGGCGTATGATGATGTACAACCGATGAATTGTGTACAAGAGGTGTGTCAACTCCACACAATCTCCTCATCTGCAGAACACCACCACAGGGCAAAAACAATCAGGGAAAGCACAAACATCTGAGGCTTGACTGAAAGAGAATGGGAAAGCGATGCTCACTGCAGCTCGTTGTCCTGTCTCAACGCGAATTTAGCTGTGTCCTTCCACAAAGACACCTCCATTTCTTTCTCGACGAGCTTCTTCTCCGCACATCGCAGCGCGGCTTCCAGCTCCTCAATCCGGTCCCGGTTCCGTTCATGGAGGAGCTCGTGGAGCCTTCTCTCCAGCTCTACGGCAGAAACTCCATTATAACAGGCATCGTCATCATCGTCCTCCTCAACAACTTCCCCTGAATCGTCATCATATCCATTCAGGCAGTCGGCCATTTCATCGTACGGCTGAAACATTAAATCGGCGTCGATCCAAATCAGAGACAATTCAAAACTGGGCTAAAATTAAAAACCAACGAAGGATTAGAGGACTCGTATACCTCTGAATTGTGTTCTTCTTCTTCAGGCAGAAATGACGGGGTCTCTGAACCGTAGTTAACCTTAAGCTGCTCCAGCTCGGCGTGCAACTCCTCCTCGAGCACGTCCATCCTCGCGGAGCAACCACCATCATCCTGGAAAGATTTCTCGTAGCTCTCCGGCTCCACGCCGGACGTGGCGTCCTGGTACTCCATGCGAGCGCTCGCGCCGTGGTCGTTCCCGTCGGTGACGCAGCTCGACGTGGTGGACTCGCGGTTGCGGTCTTTCGGTAAATCACCATGGCCCTCGGCGCTGCTCTTGATCCTGACCTCGTCTTTGATCTCCTTCAGGAGCGCCTCCATCTCCGTGCGCACCTTGACCATCTTGTTGAACTCGTCGGACGTCTTGGCCAGGAGGAACACCAGGCTTAGCCCGACGCCGAGGTCCGAATGCTTCGTGTCGGTTGCTACCGCGGACTCAGCTGGAAATGCATAGCAGACAGGGTTACTGGCTGACACTTGACAATTATGCTCAACTCCATCTACTGTAATTCTGTAGAAGCAAGGTACTACACGGAGAATAGAACAGCTGGAGGATTTCTAATTTCTCAGAGGAAACAAGACACTGACAATTTCTGACAAAGTCAGTTGGTCGCTAGATATCCTTGCCAAAAGTATTGCCATGTTTAACAAAGAACAGATTTCTAAGATTTGGCTAAGCAATGGCACAGCACAACGAAGCCACGCACGCACCTGAGGAGGACACGGCGGCCACCACGGGCAGGTCGTCGCCCTTCTCCACCACCACGACCTCCTCCTCCTCCTTCCCCTTCCCCTTCCCGGCGCCGGCGCCCTTCTTGCCAAGCCTGACGAGCCGCGGCCACCTAAACCTCGGAAGCACCGACGACCTCGCCGCCTCCCCGACCACCACCGCTGCGGCAGGGGTGCACGGCGGCGTCCCCACCACGCCCTCGACCCCGAGCTCCTCGCCGTCGTTGAGGTAATCGACGATCCTCCTGCTCCCGACCCTCACCTCGGAGGTAGAAGCAGCAGCCATGGTTACCGGCGACCGACGAGGCGCGCCTCCCGAGGAGGAGGAGAAGCAAAGCAGAGCAGAGAGGAAGCAGGGAAAGAAAGGCGAGGAGGAAAGAAAGCGGTTTTCAAATTGGAGCGGGTGGCGATGATCGCCGATCGAGGGGAAGGTCGTGGGGGCGTCGATTCGGGGCCTGCGGGTGGGGCCCGCCCGACAGCGACCCCTGCTAATCTTGCCTGGGGCGGCGTGTGATTCGCCCGAAAAAGAACAAAAAAAACACAAATTAAATCCGGATGGGTGACGAGATGGGACGGCAGCGGCGACATTATTATTTGTTGTGGAGTTGCTTGAGGGTCACAGATGATTTTTGGAGGTCAGGTGCTACGATTTGATTTGAACGATGCCGAATTTTTAATACCGGCGACGGTGACGTCCCGGGGAAGGGATTTTAAGATTTTCGGTTGGCGTTGTTTTGTTTGTTCCCTTGCGCGCTTCTTTTTGTTCCTTCCATCCTATCCATCTCATCTTAAGTTCTGAACAGGAGTACACAGTTCAGGAGGGCTCATAGAATAGTCTCTCCTCGCCAGGTTGCTGTCTCCCGGGCATCATGTTGCCGTCCTGCATGGCATGGCATGGAAAATCATGATACGGAGAAATCATGCGCCAAGTGTATTTCGAAAAGGAAATGAAAACCGTGCGTTCCGTATTCGTGTGGCCGTGAAACGGCGCCGCGCACTGGCGATGGGCACGCGGCCGGCGGCGACATGCCTGGCACCTTGTCGGAGCACACGGGAGTACGGGACCCACGTGTCGGTGAACAGAGAGTACTAATTCTTCTCTTTTTCCCTAAGCCGGGGAGAACATACTCGTATGGGGAGTACGGCGGCGCCGAGTTGCGCAACATTATTCCCAGACCCCGAGTTGAACGGAACGGCCGTCCGAGGGAGGAGCGCCGGCTGGCTGGTTGCCGGAGCAGTCACGCAAGCTACTACAGGTCTCGTATTTCCAGGGAGGCCGTTGGTGGACTCCGGTCAAGGCAAGAACCACGCAGCCTGTCGCTCGACTCGCCGTCGCCGGGCCGCGCGCCGCCTGAGCGGATCAACCGACGAACGGCAGGCACGGGACGACCAGCGCGCGACCCCGCGAGCAGAATCACAGTCACAGGACGCTCCGTGCGGATTCAATTAATGCTAGTCCTTAACCGGCCGGCCGGGCGGTGGCCGGCTGCCGGCATGGATCCCAGACACCCGGCCCGGTGTGCCCTGCCGCCGGTATGACCCGCGGCGCAGAGCACCAGCCGTGCAGCGTCCGGCGCCGCCAGGGCGCCAGGGATCCGGCGGCCGTCCAGGGGGTACGTACGTCAGTACGTGAGCGCCATGCCGCCATACCGTGCATTGACTGCGCAACAGCCGCCGAAAAGACGTGCGCCTTGTACATGTAGGACTCCAGCCGAGAGACCCGAGAATGGGAATATGCGCTCGTGCTCTCGTACAGAGCCAGCGGTACGCCGGCACACGGCATGCGTCGCCGTCCCGATGCGTGCCCGCCAACCCTCCCGTCCGTCAACCGTAATTATCCAGGGATGCCCAATCGTCACGCGATTAGGCCCCCTCCCCGTTGTCGTGTTGCCGAGGCACGATCGCTTACGAGTTATGGAGCCGAGGCCCCCCCTGCTGACAGGTGACAACGGAACGGACCGAGCCAGTGCAGCGCTACTGCTACCTGGAGAGCGGAGATCTATTCAACTTCGTGCTCTCGCACTGGTGCTCGATTCGGGACGTTTTGGTTGGGAGGGGTGAGGTGGAGGGTCGCGTCCGAGGGGAGAGGAGATGAGGCTGAGCTGCTGCTGAGGAGCACAGCGGTTGCGATTCTGATTTTTCAGTCTCGGGGCGCAACTGCTGATTGGGACATGGCGCCTGCCCGCCCGCGCACAGGAACAAGTGGCCATCGGCAGGAGGAAGAGGTGGGGCAAGTGGTGGGGATCTAGTGGGACAAAAACAAAATCACGAGTTCCTGGCGTGCGCTTGCTGCTCGAGTGGTGCCACAGGCAGGGGATGGGGTCGCGCGTGAGCTTCTGATAGCAGAAGGAGTCCAGCGTGGCGACGACTAGACAGACTATCGGGAGTGGATAAGAAGAGCGAATAGGTTTTGTACTTTTGCTGAAATGTTATATTTATACATAATCATTAACTGAAAGAAAATGGCATCCAAGTGGTCGTGCCGGAGTGGTTATCGGGCATGACTAGAAATCATGTGGGCTTTGCCCGCGCAGGTTCGAATCCTGCCGACCACGCCTTTTTTTAATGCTTTCGTTTTTGACAGGCCTCAGCCCTCAAGATCGCTCGTGTGACATGGACCGGCCATCCATAATATAACATGAGCTCAACCCAAATAGCAGGCAACCTAATCTTTTCCCCCGCCGCTAGACACGACCCGTAAAAACTCACAAGTAGGGATGGTAAGGGGTGGATTTTTCTGGCATGGGCGTGGGTCAATTTCTAAATCTATGAGTCTAATAATAGATAAAAAGTCAGACCCAGCGGGTTTGCGGCCATGGGTCTGGGACTAAGTACCCATGCCCGCAAACCCATGGGTTTTTTCAACCCGGTCCAACATATAATTGTAGCCCACACCAGCCTATATACCACTCTAAAGTTCCTCCAACAGTTTGGCCATTTAGTATCGTATAAATAGCTGTCGTGTTTCCAAAACCCTAAACCTAACTCGGTCACCCCAACCCCACCGATCCAGAAGCAGCGGCGCATCTGGATCGAACGAGCGACTGAGGCACTGAGCACCTCGCAAGCGGACACGCGACGGCGCGAGGCACGAGCGCGACCCGGCCACCGCGACCGCGCAACACGCTCGGGTGCTCGGCTCCCTCTCGCGACACGCCGCCAGCCCCCACAACCCCGCCCGAATCTCACGCCTCTCGCTAGTCGCGACACGCCGCCAGCCCACCTCCCAGTCCCGCCGCCGCTCGCAGGCTTGTAGCATGGCGCTGATCTCCGGCTGCAACGAAGATAGCTGGTGAAATTCTTCCTCCTCTCCTTAGTCCGTAACCATGTTTGCTGCTAGCTTCTAGCATGTAGCACCTACTAACCCCCCGCCGTCCCGAAGGGACGCCGCTGCCACTGACCGCCGCGCGGAGCTGGAGGCCACGAACAAGAAAGCCGACAAAGTAGACTTCCCGCCACCGGCTACTGCTCTGCCCTTCCGCTTCCTCTACCTGCGTCTTCGTCCCAAATTGCTGTCATTATCACCCCCTCCGAATCGAAGAAGCTCGTCCGCGTGCAGGCGGCGAAATCGAAGGCTGCCGCGGCCAATAACCACTAGCCTCCAGTGTCTCCAACGTCACCAACTCCCACTGCCCACATCATCGTGCAATCTCTTAGGTAAGAAAAACAGAAACCTTTGTGCAAAGTTGATTTGTGTTAGTTTGCCTTTTAATTGCTTAGAAGTTAGATATGTGGTCTGTAAATGTTAGTTATTGTTGATCAAGTTTGCATATGTCTAGTGTTAGATGTGTAGATGATCACTAGTAGTTTCTGTTCTGCTGGTAGTATCTACTTAATTTACCACATTAGTGTCGTTGATGTGTAGATGATCTATGATTTTTTTCTAAATAGCCTATGTATTTAGTATGTTGATTTATTTTCATTCAGTTTTTTTGATTTATTCTTATTTGATATGCTGATTGATTGATTTGACATGTTTGTATAGGTTTAAAAAATGTCTTCTGATAGTGGCAGCCAATCCCCATTGTCACAGGCATCACATGCACAGTCTGACTCAGTTACAAGATCTCCATCTCCTCAGCTAGAATTTGACAATGAGTCAATGCCAATGGGGATAGATGATGTTGATGTCATTGAAGTTAAAGACGATGAAGATGATGTTGAAGTTGGTTTTAAGAGAGAGCTCACTTCGGCTATTTGGAAAGAGTTCAAAAGAGTGAAGTTCAATTGAGAAGTTTGCGCAAAGTGCATGTATTGCTCCAAGCAACTTTCTGCAACAAGTACCATTGGGACCAAGCACTTGCACACTCATTTGAGGGGTTGCACCTTGAGAAAGGTACAACTGAATGGAAAAACCTTGGCTCAAGCTTCTTTGAGATTTGGTAGAATTGATGCAGGGGTTGTCTCGGTGGAGAATTACATGTTTGATCAAGAGATTGCAAGAAGAGAACTTAGTTCAATGATAGTGTTGCATGAGTATTCCTTGAGCATGGTTGACCATGTTGGTTTTTGAAGATTTGTTGGTGCACTTCAGCCACTTTTCAGGATTGAAACAAGAAACATAATAAGGTATAAGATATAACTTATTAATTGCATCTCCTACAATTGAATGCTCTCTATAATTTTTTCCTTTTATTTCAGATCTGATATCATGGCGCAATATGAGGTGGAGAAGAAAAAGGCAATTGATTATATGGCTGGGATTCAATCAAGGGTGGCCATCACAACTGACTTGTGGACCTCAAACAATCAAAAGAGAGGTTACATGGCTATTACTGCTCATTTCATAGATGAGTCTTGGACTCTTAGAAACATCATCATGAGGTAATTATTATGACTGAAGCCTACTACTTGTTGGTTTTGCATATTTAATTGTTGTTTCAGGTCTAGATACTTATATCATCTATTTGTCAAATGCAAGTTTATTTATGTTCTTGCTCCTCATACTACTGAAGTTATTGGGGAACATCTATATGAATCATTGGTTGACTGGAATCTTGATGAGAAGGTGTCCGTGGTGACTCTTGACAACTGCACTATAAATGATGCGGTAATCCCTTACCTTGTGAGTAATATTGGTAGGCATAAGCTTTTGAATGATGGAACCTTGCCGCAAATGCGTTGTTCTGCCCATATTCTTAACTTGATAGTAAAAGATGGGTTAGAAGAGTTGAAAGATGCAATAAAGAACATTCGTGATAGTGTAGCTTATTGGACAGCCACTCCAAAAAGGATTGAGAAGTTTAAGGAGATAGCCAAGTTTGTGAAAGTGGATACTACTATAAAGATAGGACTTGACTGCAGAACAAGGTGGAATTCAACTTTCAACATGCTTAACACGGTCTTGCCCTATAAGCCTGCTTTCATTAGAGCAAATCGTGTAGATAGGCAGTACACATCTTTATCATCTGATCAAGAGTGGAACTTTGCTGAGGAAGTTGTGGGGAGGCTTAAACTGTTCTATGACATCACCAAACTCTTTTCTGGAACTGATTATGTGACTGCCAACATCTACTTCACTAGATTGCTAAAATTAGAAAGGAAATCATGCAGTGGTTAACTTGTGGCACTCCGTTAGTAGAAGCAATGTCAGTTAATATGATAGCCAAGTTTGACAAGTATTGGATTGATATCCAAGGACTTATGGGCATTGCAACTATTTTTGATCCTCGATGCAAGACCACTGTTTAGCTGATTTTCTATGAGGACTTGCTTGGAGTCTGTGGTAGAGAGTGTCAGGACAAGGTCATGGAGGTGAAGAACTTGATGGCTGAATTGGTAAGTGAGTACCATGTGGTAGAGGACGTGGAGGGCAGCAGAGGACCATCAGCACCTTCAATGGCAGACAGTGATGACTTCTTGTCTGATATTGGTGCACATATTGCAAGTCTAAGGCTAGCTAGCATGAGGTTCAAGTTTGAGCTAAACCGCTACTTGGATGAAAAACTAGTCAGCTGACATACAAAGAACTTCAATGTTTTGGATTAGTGGAAGGTGGCAGGGACTAGATATCCTACTTTGAGGAGGATTGCAAGAGACATATATGCTATCCCTGTTACCACTGTTGCTTCAGAGTCTGCTTTTCACACTGGTGGTAGAGTGCTTAGTGAGCACCGTAGCAGGCTCACTTCCAAGATGTTGGAGGCTCTCATGTGCTCCAAAGATTGGATTAGAAACAAATACAAAGGTATATTGTTGTTCCTTTTATGAACTTATCTATTGCTGCAAATATTTATTGTTATTGTTGCAATCTTGAATATCTTAGCCTCCTAAGTGGGTTTTGGTGGATTAATGACGTGAGCTTAAGTGTCTAATGAACTTTCAAGTGCATAAGCAGGTTTAAAAGGAATGATGTACATGGAGAACTTGTGGTTGACCCCTCAAAAAGGAAATGAATGAATATGTGGCATACCTTGAAGGCTAAATTTATTTTTGGTTTGAATTTGAGTATAGGAATGCCGCACTATTAAGAGGGACACGTAAACATTAATCTTTATGTTGAAAAAGGTGCTCAAGATGACCTAACAAACCTGTGAGAGATACCTTTGCACCTGCACATCACATGAGGATACTTAGATTCAACCACCAAAAACCCATGAAATCATCAAGGAAGACTCAATTCACAAAGGGGAATCACGTGGTGGTGTTGGAATCAAAGTTTGAAGGTTCTCCTCTTTTCTCTCCAAAGGTATCCAAAGTTCATCTCACCCGATCTATCAAAGGACACACTCTCTTTGTCCAACTCTTCGTCCTCCTTCATGCTATATAAAATATACTCCTAGGTTGGGCAAGAACTATTACAAGATGTCCTTGGCACTCAAAGAAGAAAGGGGGCATGATCCTTTTAGATGGGACAAGATGGAGGGGATTGACGTACGCTTTTGGAATGAGTTCCACATAGATTTTTATAGTTCCGTGGTGCTGCGCAAGAAGAACAAGCCCCCAATTGTTGCTATCAGGTATGTGTATTGACCCTACTATGCTAAGGATGATGATGCCACATTCAAGAGGGTGATTGCAAAATGCAAGGAGTTTGGGCTTTATGAGCTTATGGGATTTAGATATAATTGGAATGCTGAAATTCTTGGTCAATTTCATAGCTCATACTACTTTCAAGCAAGCACGAACTCTATACATTGGACAACCATGGGTGAGCACTATTGCATTGATTACATGACTTTCTCTCACCTTTTGTGACTTGGATCAAGGGATGAGAGGCGTGATCCTATACATGTTGAGTTCAAAGTCACGTCCAAGGATGTCCCTTTCATGTTCTACAATCCTATGGTGGTACTTGAGGGGAAGATAAATAATTTGGTGCCTTACTACTATATGTTTAACCAATTCTTTAGGAACATAGTTGATCCTAAGGGAGGAGATGCCACCGCGCTTCACTTCTATGATGGAAATCTTTTGAACCGCGTGGCTCCCAAAGGAAGACCCTTTTGTATCTTCAACTATATATGGAATGAGCTTTGTCGTGCTATGACAGATTCCAGAAAGAATCTTTCCTATGCTCCATACATTATGTATATGATTGAGAGGGTCACCAAGATCACTTTTTCAAAGGATTGTGCTCATGAACCACTTCATATTTGTCCTCGTGATGGTGATGGTCCCCGTCCTACAGTCACTTCTCGTTGCTTTGCCGGACCATCTAGCCTAGCTCCACGCCATAATAATGAGCCTTATGCTTCCTCTCCTCCTAGGCAGTCCTGCAGGCCAAGATGTTCTATGATCAAGAGGGTGCTTAGGAGCATTTTTTTCCATGTGCAATCATATGGCCTAAGAGGTAAATGAGAATAGGCGTGACATCATTGAGCTCAAGGCCTCCCAAGGACTTCCTATTCATCCTTATCATGACTTGCTCGACTTTGATGATCCTTTTATCGAGTGGGACGCCATGGATGCCGCTGAAGCCGCTACTGCTACTCCTTCTCCTACCCCGCCTGCACCTATTGGCTCTTCTCTCCCTCGCCTCTCCACACGTGCTGCACCTGTTGAGGAAGAAGAAGAAAACAATGAGGAAGAGGATGAGGAGGAGGAGGAGGACGATGACTATGACGACGAGGAGTAGCTGCTGCCATTGTGCTGAATTCATTTCCTTTTTGACGCTTGATGCCAAAGGTGGAGTGATTATGTGGATGGATTTATGTACCAAACTATGTCTTTTTATGGTGTGTAAGACTATGTGAGCATGAGAACTTGTAGTGGGTGTGCCTTGAATGCTTAGAACTACTTTTATTTATCTAAGGATGATTGTGTGTTAGTGTGAAAAATTTCTGTGATGGATGTTATTTGAGTATGGCAGAATGTACGGAGATTCCAGACATCTCTCCGGAAAATTCTGTAACTTGCAGAGAATTTCGGAGATTTCTACGGAATCTCTGGACATTCTGTCATTTTTCTCTTTGATTTTTGTTGAAGTGTATATTCTATCATATGCATCACAAAAGCATGTTTCACACACTCGTTGCACCCCACTGCTGCTAGGAACATGTGTATCTTTCATGTTTTCACTTATAATGTGCCAAGTGATATTTAAAGATCTTTTTGGAATTCAAATCCTTATGGCACACATTAAGGGGGAGTTGCACATGTTCTTGCTTTATCTCTTATATTTTTTTTGATACATTATACTCTCATTTGTAAGACTTAAGCATGTTTTCATCAATCACAAAAAGGGAGAAATTGAAGAGTATCTTGACCTCCTAAGTGGGTTTTGATGGATTAATGACGCGAGCTTAAGTGTCTAATAAACTTTCAAGTGCATAAGCAGATTTAAAACAAATGATGTATATGGAGCACTTATGATTGACCCCTCAACAAGGAAATGAATGAATTTGTGGCATACCCCCTCCCTTAGTCTCTCTCTCGACTTGACTTCGACCTGAGCTGTTTAGAAACATTGAAAGCCCCTCTTTACTCCTCTCTTGGCCTTTAGGTGAAGATTTGATGGGGATTTAAGGAGGGATACAAGGGAGAGCAAGAGAGAGTGCTAGTGAGCTGCTTACCCATCTCTTGAGCACCTTGTTCTTCGACAAGCCGGTAGTTTCACGTTTGCTACTTTTGGAGTTTCAAGCTCCTAGCCGGCTAGGCGTTACCCTGACAATTGAGTAAGTGACTCTAGCTTGATCTTTGTGGTCGCTAGAGTGAGGAAAGTGACTTAGGTGTGAAAAGTCCACCCTTCGTGGGTCCTCAACGGAGACGTAGGTTTCAAGGTGTGAAGCTGAACTCCGGTAAACAAATCTTTGTGTCTCTTATGCCTGTCGTTCTTAATTTTATTCATATTCAAGCATAGAACATATTTCTAGGGTTTGTGCTCAATCTACTTTTCTAGCAAATTTTCAGTTGTTCTATCTTGTACCAAAAGGCCTAGAATATCCTGTTGCTTAACCTATATTCAGCGATTTACATTTGAGCAAGTCTATCATAAGGTCGTAGTTCAAGTTCTTGTTTCTCCAGAGAATTCGTAGATTTCTCTGGAAATTTCGTAAGTTGCGGAATTTCTAGAACAATCTTCGGAAGTCGCTGATAAATTTGTTCGAAGTTGTGAAAAAATTTCAGGTTCGACTATTCACCCCCCCCTATGGTCGACATCCTAGATCCTTTCAAATCTAATCCTTATTTTTTATGTAGTTGATGAGAGGAACAAGCAGCCTGCCACCTTTTGGTCTTGTCTCCAAGATATTCAAGAGGGCTGCTGGTGGTTTGTTAATATATCAGCAATCCTTTTCTTTCTTTTGGTGAGATTATATAGCTAACTAATGTGTGTTTGTGCTCATGTAGGAACTTGCAATTTAGGACTTCTGTCGTGTCCAAGAAGTCAAGTGGGGCTGTTCTTTTGGTGCCAGTGCAACCTACTACCAGTGTGAACAAGTCAAGTGCAAGCAATAATTGATGAATGATGGCCCTCCTTGTTGGTTTTACTATGATTGATTTGTCAATTGTAAACTTGTAATGAACTTGTAGTACTGCATGGTGCCATGATGGAGATGGATGATTGTCAAACTTGTCATTTAGGCATTGATAAGTGACATTGTGGTTTGATCTTGCTCATCATGAGTTGAACTTTGAACCTGGTGGCTTTTTAGTACTTGAAGCTTAATTATGTATTCCACTGATCATTTATTATCTATGCATATTGAACTATCTATGAATTGTCTGCATGTGTATCCATGAAGTGTTTGTGCTTGTGATGTATTGTTGTTGTGTGGCTGACAGCTGACTATTGTTAACGGGCACAGGCGACCCATGGGTGCCCGTTAACCCGACAGGCGTGGGTTTGGGTCAAATTTTGAACCCGTCATGGGTCATGGTTTTTTTAACGAGTGGGTTTTATATTCGCGGCATGGGTTTGGGATGGCAAAACCCAGCAGATTTGTGCTCGTTGCCATCTCTACTCACAAGACACACAACTTGACATCCTAGGCCTCTTTTTTTCCCTCCTCCTTCGGCTCTGTCAGTGATGACGTCAACTCAATAGTTTCTTCCTTTGAAAGGTGAACAACTTTTCTTCCCGTTAATGTTTGGCAAAATGAACTATCCTTGTTGTGAATTAATCATAGCTCAATTAGTTAGATCTATTATCTTAATACAATAGTGTTAAAAGAAGCCACCACGTTCACCGAGAGGGTCTAGAAATTACCATGTTAATCAAAAAAAAAAGAGAAGAATATGGATCGTTGGATTTTATGAAGATCTAGCAGTCTAAACAAATCAAAAGAGTCCACGTCAAATACGACTAACAAATATATATAAATATAGAATTTTAAAATATAATTTCCTTTCCTAACTCAAAACGTGTCTTTCTTGACATGGATTTCCATGTTCCCTAAACCGAAAATGCATGACCTTCCCTCTATATATAATAGCATTTTTTAACCATATGGATGAATCTATCAATCATCATGATGGTATGAGCCTATGGCTATGTCTGATTCAAAACTAGATCACTTCCATTCAGCAGTGGCAACAAATAATGGCATACGCAAGGTAGTACACTCCATTTGCATCATTTTCCTTAGTGGCATCATTTTTTGTACTTTGTCAAGAAAACTACTTGAAAGACTCTAATTCAATTAATTCATCTTGCCGATGCACAAACGTAACACATGGTCTCTAAAATTTACTCCCTTTGTCTTACGATACAAGTCATATTTGTTTGTTGTAAGTCAAACTATTCTAAGTTATATCAAGTTTAAAAAAAGAGAAATAATATTTAAATTATCAAGTGAACACAACTTGACCCATTGTGAAATATTTTTTATAATTTACTTATATGATATGTTAGATGTTAATACACTTCTCTACAAAGTTGAATTTCATTCAATAAAATATATTATTCTTTATCCTTTGGAATCATAATAGGACAAAAGAAAAATAATTGCTCCATAAAAAAACGAGTGTGACATATTCTTTTGATGCCATTCATCCTCTTGCCTTATATGTTCCTTTTCGTGCCATCTCTTACTTGTGTGCCCTGTCATGGTGAATACAAAGGTCAACCATCAGTAAGTATTGATGCTCATCAAATCTAAGCATCAATGTTGTTGGGGCCGACTTAGAAATTACCACTAATCAAAAAAAGAAAATAATATACATTGTTGGATTTTATAATGACCTAACGGCCTAGAGTAACCTAAAAAGTCCATGTCGAATATGACTAATAAATGTGTAATGGTTAGGATAGATACATACAAGGTTCTACTCTTTCCTAATAGCTTCTTTCTTTACCTACAATAGTTAGAAGTAATTATTCATAGTTGATACTGTGCAAATAAAAATAAATAAATAAGTCCCCACCTATTGTAATACAACTACCAATTAAGTATGTATAGTCTAATCTCTTATTTAGTATTCGTATTGATATGATCATCCCTTAAATCAAAGGATTGTAGACCAAAGAAATAAATTCAAACACCCTCCTCCTACATGCACACAAGAAGAATAATTGGTTGCGTTGGCATTTCTTCAGTTGCTACCCTCCTTCATCCAAATGCGTAAAATTCCTTAGAGCCACAACGTGTACAAGGAGAAACAAAAAAGAAAGAAACACTAAAGTGATGGGGTAATCATGACCACAAAGCCATGGAAATTCTAGGTTGTTTTTCTGATGTTAGAGCAAACCAACATGTTATCAAGCGACAAGTGGTTGATGTAGTGCTCGACCTTTGTGTGTGAAACATCAAGAAGATTGTATCGTCACCGATGGTGTCACAAAGTGGAGTGTTTGTGCATGCATTAAAAAATGTGGCAGAGGCAGAGCGATGAGTGTGCATATCCATCTAAGTAGTTGTGATTTGAGGTACCAACACTGATGGCACCCAGAGATATGAGCGAATCTAAGAAGAATCCTAATTTAAAGACAGTTTAGAGTAGCTATGATGAAGAAGAAGAGGACAACAACAGCATGGAGTTGCAATGCAATTCCGAACTAAAAGACTATGAGATAATAGTGCACAATTCAGATAGCATGATGATGATAACGAAGAAAAACATTAGGGCAGCCATGGATAAGCAGGAACAACTATGAGCAAATGAAAAAGAGAAGAAAAATTCAACATGGGTCAGATTCCAAGAGGGTGATGATGACGATTGTGGAGAAAAATAATGGGTTGTCCATGAAGAATCTAGCGCGTCCAGATAGTAGCATATGAAGAGGAAGTGCACAAGCAAAAGATAGAATAGAAGAGAGGCATGGCTATGGCTCCGTTTGGGAAGGGTTTTCTCCCAGCTCTAGCTCTAACTTCTCTATGTACTATAGTAAAATGGCTCTTAGGATATGTTATTTTCACTGGCTCTAAAGAGGCGTTTCTAAAATGGAGGAGCCGGAGCTCTCTCAAATGTTGCTAGACGATGGTTCAATTCAATCAGTAACATGGCAATGGTAATGGATGGATGAGAGAGAGAGAGACAGAGTGAGGGAGGGAGGGAGGAATGGAAATCGCTTGGGGGTATATCAACTTGATTTACTTCCTTTTTTCCTTTTTGAAGTGGGAACAGCTCTATTTATTTCATAGAGTCTGCAATCATGGATGAAACATTAAAGCATGAGGATGGCGAGGAAAGGAACAAAATTTGTGCTAATGAATCATACAGGAAACATTGGTTAGATTACTCTAAACCGCAACCGATGTTCTCCAGCAAAGATGGAGCTAATCGCTAAATAATCTGACATTCCGCCATCATAGTCGAGCGAATGCTCGCCACGAGCTAAATGATAGCCCCTAAATATGAATTAACCTTGTAAAACTGAATTGAATAGGACAAAAGCTAGATAATACAACCGGGATCCAATTAAAAAAAAGAAGACATCACTGTTCATGCTACAACTATATCCATCATTGCCCCTCCATGTGTAAGCAAATAAAGCATGAAGGAAATATGAGGTACAAGTGAAAGAAAATTGTGAAACAATAAATTTTTGTTCATTGATCTGTATCAATCATTATCAGCTATTAACTTTTTTACTATTTTAAGTCATAGATTAATTATTTTTTCAGAATTATATACTTCATCGCAGAGGCATTATATATAACTATTAATGCATAATAAAATATTGCAAATATAATGACATCATTGTATTGTGGCAAGGTGTAACTAATCTCCTATCGCTAATAATAGATTTGGAAAGGTCATACTGGGGATGCAATAACATCTCCGAAATGCAGTACCTGAAATATCTAAACAAAGAGCCTATTTAAAACATAATTAATTTATGCTAAAATTAGGATTAGAATATGAAAAAAAGCAGTGTTATAACTGAGAGAGCATTGTAAGATCAATTCCTATTGGTAAAGTTCAAGATGCTGCAAAAAGACATGAGCATCTCAATGGAGATGCAGGTGAAGCTTGCCATGATGAATGTGAATGCAAATACCCTACATATCAAGATGGAGCAGGTGAATGAGGTAGAGAGAAAACATACCAAAACAACAATACAACAAAGACCAAGGTGAGGCGGGAAGCGCAAAATAAGGCACTAGTAGAATCAATAGAGGCAATGGTAAGCATAGCCCATAAAAGCCTTCTCATATCAAGGTAGGGAAGTGTAGATCATGATGTCTACATGCTATGGAAGTTAAGATAAACATGGCCAAATAGACCATTAGAATATTAAGGAGGACAGGTTAAGTTTATGACGTCCATGGACTATACATACAATTAGATTTTAACTGTCGGCGAGAAAATTGACTTGCTCGAGGTATAGTAAAGACTATTGGTGACTTGCTCGAGGCGTAGTAAAGACTATTGGTGTAGTTACCCAACAATGTGTGTGAGAGAGAAAGGATACCTAGAGAATATACAATAGCTGAAGCCATACTAGCCGCGCTATTAGCGCGGGCTGTCTCGCTAGTTCCTTCTTACTGGGACGTGCACACATGTTCGTAATTTCCTGTATCTATTACGAGTTTTAATGACGTCATCATATTAGGGTGTGTTTGGTTGCATGCACCACTTGATGTATGTATGGATGTCAACCAATTTGCTTGTACCATATGGTTCATTTCTATTAGTAGAATAATATATTGAATGGGATGGCTTCATCCTGAAACCAAACAAAAGAATCATTATTATTTTGAACCATTCCATGCATGAACCAATTCATACGAGTAACCAAACACATCCTAAGCTTCATTTAAGCTTCATTTTTTAATACTACGGCTATTCTATTCGGTTGGTTTAAAAAAGCTACATAAAAGCTGGACTAATTTGCTCTGGCTCGGTTGATTACCTAGAATTGTCCATATCATTCCTATCAGCGACTGCGCCTCTCAAATGTACAGCACATACATGATACCTCGTTTATGGATGAGATAACAGGCTAACTAGCTGGCTGTGTAAGTTCTCAAAAAAAAAAAGCTGGCTGCTGTGGGGGGCCATGCATGCATGCATTTAACAAGCTCGGTAATCTGGTCAACTTCAGCAGGAGAAAAGCAATGCCTTCCAGTCCACCTCGTCCGGCTCCAGCCAATCCCCAAGATAAGTCTACTTCGTTTCAGTACCCCAATTGCCGGCGGATTGCGACTCCTCGGCGGCGAGCCGCCGGCCGGCGATCGACAGAACGACAACGACGGCGACTTCAGAAACTTCTCACGAGACCAGCGAGACGCCAGCTATCGAGGATCACTCGCGCGCCGGTTCGTCGGCCGGAGCTTCCCATGCGGATTTTGTAAATCGCCGACGAAGTTTTATCGCTCTCTCAGTTTAGCGAAGCTGGGGGAAGGGCGGGGGCAGCTGCTGTGGACTGCGAGGTGAAGCCCCGGACCGGCCGGACGCGAGTACGAGCAGCTGGCGCGGACATGTTGACCGTTGACGGGACCCGCCGCCACTCACGTGTTTGACTAATATGCCCACGTCCAGCGAAGCGGAGTGACCCCGGCGTGGGGCCCCGGCTCCTCCGGCCCACGCCAACCGCACAGGCGGCACGCGCTCCCCTTCCACTTCGGCTTTCCGCTCGGCTTCCTGGCCGGGCCGGGCCCCCACCGTCTGGCGTCTGCTAGCTACAACTCCAGGCCTACTACTACTTGGTCACGCGCACGTGGACCACGGACTGTTGCCGACTCCCCGGGCCCACCGCGTCGGTGTACCTTTTCAACGGCCGGCTTCTTCCCGTCTTCCGAATCCGGGGCGGTATCTGGCCGACCGGAGTTCGTCGTTCATCCGGGGCGTCGCAAAAGGGGTATGACCACGGCTGCTAGAAGAACACCCTCACGTAATAATAGCCATAAAATGAAAGCCTCAACTACTTTAAGGTCTATTTGAGTCGAGGGTTAAATTTTAGCTCTGCACTTTGAGATCAAAATTTAGCTCTTGGGATCTAAACGGGTGGGTAAGAAGGGGCAAAGAGCAAAGTTTGGGCTAAAAACTTTTAGCTCCCAAAGAGGCTCTAAAAGGGCTAAAAGTGCTCCTCTCCACCATTTTCCACCCCCTGCCCCCTTTCCTCTCTCTCCTCCGCCTCCCGCCCCCCGACACCCTCCTGTTCGTCGTCGTCCGCCCCTGCACACCGGCCTCCCTCGCTGCCGCCACCGTCGCCGCCCGCCGGCCTCCCTCCATGTCCGCCACCGTCGCCGTCCGCCCGCCCGTCATCGCCCGTCACCTCCCTCGCGTGGAGATTTGTCGGCGCCGGCCCCCGGATCTCGCCGCAGCGGGCCGCAGCGAGTCTGCGGGAGACCCCTACCTTCGCCGCAGTCGCGGGCGACGACGATAACGGCATCGCTGCCTCGCCTTCCGCCACCACCTTCTCCGCCTCCGCCTCGCCCCCGCCACCACCTCGTCCTCCGCCTCCTCCTCCACCTCCACCTCGACCCCGCCGCCGCTGGCCTCGATGCCGCCGGCCACCAGATCTGGGGGCTGCGATCGCCGGCAGGAGGGAGGACGACGAGGACAAGCTCGCCGCCCCTCTCGCTGCCCAATCTCGCTGGAGGTGATGCGGGCGGCCTCCCGCCCAGCCCCCGCCGCCTTCGCCGTCGCCGCCCCTTTCCCTCGCCCAGCTCCCGCCGCAGGCGCGGCCGATGGGAAGGAGAGGGCCGCAGCTGGAGGGGCGAGCGGGCGAGGGAGCGAGTAATGATGAAGGGGCAAATCAGTCATTGTTTGATGAGAGACTAAAGTTTAGCTCATGGATCCAAACACCCTGCTGGCTAAAGTTTAGGGGTTAAATTTTAGGAGTTAAAGTTTAGCCCATGAACTAGTGATCCAAACACCACCTAAGTCGCGAGACACTGTTTACTCCGTATAAATGAGTGCTTATACCATGTTTGTGTTTAGCTAAAGCTTGAGGGTCCAAACGCTGACATTTTGGCAATTTGAATTCTAACTTATGCCGTCTTTCTTTCGCTTATATGTCGGCAGTTCGGCGCAGTGATATGTCACTACGATGGTTAAATATGTAGCCACAATCTTGCATACAGGGGTCGAGAGAGTAAATTAGGAGACTGCAAGAATTTGTAGATTGTGAAAGCTGTGAAGAAATTTGCTTGTTTTTCTCTACTTCATTATTAGCTGACCCTTCTCCACAGTCTCCAGGTAAAACAAATAGACCCTTAGACAATGTAAAGCCCTCGGTTTTGTGTAGTACTTTGAACTTTTGTATTCAAAGTTTCAAACAAAGCGCGAATGCATTTTAGCAAATATTTCTGAAAAGAAAACGCAATACTTCTGCAAGAAAATAGCAACCGCCCAATCAGATGAAAATACTATCAAAAGGGATTTGCCCCGGGTGCATTTGCACGGAGCTTAATTCTTTGCCGATTACACACGCAGCATGCAATGATATTCTACAGTCTACATACAGCGCCGCACAAGCACAAAAATGCTCTCTTCAAGATCTTAATCGCGAATTGTGATTGCTCCTTACATTAGCAAGTTTGCATCCAATAAATCCGAGCGCCGGGCGACAAGCGCGTACATAGAGCTAATCCAGGCTTCGTCGTCAAGAGCTTGAATTTGCAATAGCAATGGCCGGCGCACCAAGTCATCGATGCCATAAGCAATCAGGCAACTCGAATTTACTTTGTGAAATCCTTTGAGCTATCGCGGCTAATCGTCTGAATCAATTCGCTATCTACGGACTAATCGTTCATTGTTCAGGCTCTAGTTAATCCCTGGTCGGCGAGAGCTCAAGGATCCGGCCGGAGAGCGCGCTGGCGAGCGCCGCCTTGAAACCGGGGTCCCTCGTCAGCGTGGCCGCCATGTGCTCCGCCAGGTTCTTCCTCACGACCTCCGACGGCCCAGCCGCCGCCGCCGCGGCCTCGTGCCTCTGCTGCTGCTGCTGCAAAGGCAGTGGCGCCGCCCGGACCGCCTCGCTCGCCTGCGGCGGCGGTAGCGGCTTGGCGGCCTTGCCGTCGTGCTGCGGCGGCTGCCCGTGGTTGTGCGCGCCCTCGTACGTGGCCACGAGGATGGTCTTGTCCTCCGCGCTGCGCTGCACCTTCTTCTTCACCGGGCACGCCGGCGCGAAGGAGCACCGGAAGTAGGCCCGCGGGCACGGGTTGTCCTTGGTCACCTTCTGCCCGTACTTCCGCCATTGGTACCCATCTTTCACCACCTGTTGAACGCGACAGTGATCGAGTTAATTAGCCACGCACTAATCAGGTGCGACGATCCCGAGGAAGAAGAAGAGGCTCGTTCGTTACTTACGAGGCTGAGGTCGGCGGGGTCGGCGTGGACGTATCGGCGGGACACCTTGGGCTTGCACTCCTCCCGGATGCGCCTTCCTGGCTCGTGGAAGACGGCCGCCGCGGCGGCCGACGTGCACTCCATCTGATCGGCGCTGACCGGGATGGCGAACGGCGGCGACGGCTTGCGGTCGAGGCTGTCGCTCCGGATCCGCTTCCTGGACGGCGACGCCGCGGAGCCGCCCTCCGACGTGGAGGACTGGCGGTTGTTGTTGCCCGCGGCGGCCACCATGTCGTTGACCTGGCCCTGCAGCTCCGTGTACTTGGCCACCACCACCCGCAGCATCTCGCTCAGACGCTTGTTCTCCTCGCCCACTCGCCGGAGCTCCGCCTCCAGCGCCTCGACCTGCAACCAAGTTCCGGCGGCTATTTAGCAAACTGCTCACGCCTGTGCAAGTTCCGCGATCGTTCGAACGATCGAGCTGCTGCGGAAATGGACCTGGACGTACCTCTGATCTGTCTTTCTTGACGGGCAGGAAGTTCTCCTCCACCAGGACCTTGGCCGCTGGCGGGGCCGGGCCCGCCATGGGCAGGCCGACGTTGAGGTCCAGGCTCAGGGAAGGCTGCCCGCCGATCCACGGGTCCATGGCCGCCGCCGTCGCCACAAGAATCGTCACCCCTCCAATCGCGTAGGATACTAGGAAGACGTCAAGACTCAAGAACCACAGGAGGTAGCGGACTAATGGAAGCTGGAGAAGGGATCTTGTTGACGAGAGAGGAGAGGGCGCTTGTGCATGAGGAGGGCAGAGCTCGGAGGGGCGGCAATATATAGGCAGCGGAGGAGGGCGGAGGGGACATGCGTGCCGGATGTTTGGTGGGAAGGCTCTGGGTGTGGGTGGAATCGTGGAGAGGGACGGCTAGCTAGCTCCCGGCGACGGGAGACGAAGCATCTCGGGGTGGGGGGCCCGGCCCGGGCCCCCCGTCGCTCGTCGTCCGTCGTCTCGGTCGCGACGGAATATATCAAAGCTGGAACGGCGATGGCGAATGGTATTTGCGACCTGCATGCCCGGTGACGATCGAGCCCGGATTAGTAGATCAGATTAAACTAATCGTTCCGGCGTCGATGCGATTTATGCGTCGTGCCAGTTTACTATTTAATTATAGTGTTCTTCTCTGGACTGGAGTGTGGTGGAGTTCGTCAAGCGGGTGTGGTGGGGTCGGAACGAAGCGATCAGGCAGTGCTTGCTTGGAAAGGCAAGGGAAAGGGTCGCCGGGGTCAAGGAAAAACACCACAAGATTACAGGTGGGAGGCTTGGAATTTGGGAGCTCCGACGCCTGAAGGGCAGCGGGTTTAGCTTTCGTTTTGGGGGGATTTGTTGACCCCCCACCCTCTTGTTGGCTAGTCTCTGTCTAACTGCATGTCTCATTGATTAGCTGGAGGAAATAGCTCCAATTGATTAACTCCAGAAACGTTTGGTGTTTCACTTATTTGGCAGTACTACACTGTAACTTTGTTGGAGTACTGAATTAAACAAAACACAAACACCTGGCTGTTAAAGAACAGTACTTTGGCTAGCATTATTTCTTTTCCCTTTTTCCTGACATGTTCTTGTGAAACCCCTGTCAATTGGTCGTGCGGGTACGCAGGGCACGACCCCAGCGGTCCAATCACGCATGCCCAACTGGCCATTTCCCAACACAGAGTCTCCCCAAAGTACCTAAACTTCGCAGGAGATTGCTGACGGGGACTGTCCGGTTTCTTGATATGGGTTAGAAGAAACCTGCCGCCGTGACGTCGGCCTGAACCTCCTGCTCGAACTGTCCATTATTGGACCTGGCAGTCTGGCACCCGGCACGGCATGGGCAGTCAGTGACTTCCGATTGACGAGAAGGAAATTAACACTCGCGGCAGCGGCGGCGGCGGCAGGCAGGACTTGGACCATGGTTACCAAGAACGAGTTGGCTTGATCTCTTCGCACGACGGCAGCGGCTACCTCGCCGGCGATCGAGTAGGAAGGAACGAATGGGTAAAGTTGGGGAATGAAACCACAGACCAGGTCGGATTTGTTGATCTTTTCTGAAAAAAAAGGTGCTCATTTCTGGAAGATCCATTGCAGCCCAGATTAGTACACCAAGTCTCTGTGGTCAACAGTAGGTCTTGACATTATCCACAGGAAAAGGTATTAGAATCAGAGTATGGATCCATGTTGTTGAGAACTCAAGACCAGATTGGCTGGATGGACTCTCCTTTTTGACAAGAGTAAGACGGCATCAAAGATGCCTGGCGGAACTGGTGTTTCCACGTCATCGGTAGGCTAGAAGAAACCGGAAACAAGTTCTTTGCACATTGTCCTTACGAAAAGGAAAAATGAGTTTTAGACAAGTTAAGATGCATGCTCCCATCTTGACCAGACTGATTATAGGCTCGAGGTCAACACAGTCAACAGGATCCGGTGCTACGTAAAATAGCCGCATTTTAAAGCAAGAAAAGGTGCATCAAACAACACTGCTTCTGCCGCATTTTGTAAAGCAGGAAAAGCTGTATCAGACTGCTCCTGCTGCTGCCCATGCCATGAGCCCATTTGCTCACATGTGAACTCGAGCAGAGCCGCCATATGGCGGCGACCTTATTCTGAACCCATTTTTGGGTTAACAAGGTGATGCACGAACCCAATGAGAATCTCACCGTCTTCACATTTCCCACATTCAGCACACCAAAGAGTCAGCAGGAATCTGCATGGGGCTTCTTTTTGGCACGATGCTACCTGATCATGGACTTCCTCTCTGTTCACGAGTGGAAAACGAGCTGCACTACACAGGAGCTGGATAGAAAGATCCAAGGCTACGTGGAGAAATTCTGCCACCCCTCAATCAGTGGCACAGCCTTTTCAAGACCTATAGTTGCTAGTCCTGCAGATGCCCTTAGGGGGATGTTACCACACTCATCATGAAAATGACTCACGTTCACGTTCATGAATGTGCATTAGTTGCCCTAGACCCCTAGTACAACAACACAAGGACTAATTTGGGTCAATTACTGGTGCTTTTCAAGCACACAGGTTTCGCAAAAACCACTTGGAGAAAAAACAAAGAAAGGGTCTTGTGTTAGTTATCTATTTTAGGGTACAAGAATGACAATTTTCTCCAACAATTTCTATTTAAAATGGTCAACGGTTGCTACTACCGTGTTAATTACCTATAATAGCTGTTGTATTATGTTTATTGTGAATGATGTTATTGGCTATTGTCAAAACTGTTAAGAAAGGCAAAACAACAAAAAGGTTTGTACTAAAAAAGAACTTTGGGACACTCTAGAAAAATACAGAATTACTAAAATCGGGTCTTGTGTCTAGCAGCCTCACAGACTATTCTTCTGACCATGGTTAGCCAAGAAGCCCTCATGAGAAGTTAACCCGAAAAACCTCGCTAGCCGCAGTTCGACTTAGTGTCAATGTGAGAAGCAATTGATTGAATGGAAATAAAAGGAGCGCAAGAGCTTGTCATATAAGAGAGGTATGCACGTTCGCATGTTTTACGCTATGATAGATTTACATTGATATAAAAATGGTTTGGTGAGCACATGGTATCTTGTAGCAGGGGTTGGAGCTTTATGCTGACCAGAGTCGGCCATGACCCCCTTATATAGAAAGTTTATTAAAGGAGCTTCTAATTCTACCACTTAAGTGCTTAGAAATTTCTAATTTGGCTTCCAATATTAGCAACTCAAGTTAGATTTGCCTTAATTTCAGACCAAACTCCGCCCTTGTTTTCTAGCATGGTACATTACTTGAGAAAATTTCCATTATGAATTCAGTACACGAACATCATGCTCCACTAACCCACATGTAACATGTTCCATCAAAAGTGCTTCGAAGTGTGATTTAGAAAAAAGGTGCTTATAAGAGAGCAGTTGTTTGCACTGATCGGGAAAAAAAAGGAAATGGCACGTGGAACATGTGACCGCAAACATGTCCTGCTGCCAACCAACCGAAGCGCTCCACGCGTCGTCCGGAAACAAATAAGCCCAGCATAAAAAAAAAACGCGCGAGACGAAGTCGCCGCAGGCACCTCCGCGCAGGCGCGACGACGATGCTCGATGCCGTCCGGCCGGCCCGGCCGGGCCGCACTGGCTTGGATGCGGTCGCCGTCGCGTGGACCCCGTCGAAGATGCGAGCGGCGGTCGCGGCCGCCGCCTGCGTCCCCGGAAAAGCTAGCCGCTAGCGAAGTAGCCCCGCCCGCCGCGCGTCGCGTGGAACCACCCACGGAGACGGAAGGATCGGCCGGGGCCCCCGGTCGGCAGGTGGGACTTGGCCGCTCCACCCCAGGCCACCAGCGGCAAGTGGCCGGCCAGCGACTTGTCGGTCCTGGACCTTGACCGGCCGGCGGGCTCGCGCTTCCCCCGTGCACGGAGTCATCCGGATGCGGATGCGGATGCGGATGCGGATGCGAGTCTCTCGCTCTCCTCGGTGGTCTCGTCAAAGTTCTGCTGCTGCCACTAGCGCCAGTGAGTGGAGACTTGTATGCTCATCGCTCACGTGCGCAACTGTGCCGGGGCCCGGCGCCCGGGGGAGGATTGGAACTTGGAAAGCTGGTGGGGAAAGTCAAGTCTGGGGTCTGGACCAAGGGCACGGCCTTTTGTACTACCTTTGGTTGTAATCTAAAAATAATCTAACCTGTTCATAAATGCTATTCCTTATATGTGGGCTTGAGAAAATTATATTTTCTTCGTTGTACAACCAGCACCGTACCCACATAATTTTTGGAGTTGTAGATGAACTTGTTCCAACATATATGAATTGTTTTAGATGTTTCACCCTTCCTTTCAAAGGCTAGGTGGACAAAATTACAAAATTGACCCAACTGTATGTCTATGAGAAGTTAGGTTACCGGAGAGTAAGCTTCTTCAAAATTATATGACTTGTACTATCCCCACTTGTATCACAAGAACTTATAAGCAAACATTAATTCTTTATACCCGGTTCCGACCTTGACATAAAAGAGTACTATTCATTGTATCACTTCCATCGATTTTTTTATGTTTTAGGTGAATATATGTTCCAGTATATTGGAAAACATATATGAATTGTTCTAAACTTCTTTTTTTATTTTTTATTTTTGCAAAGGTGCCGGTTCACATATTATTAATCCAACTACGTCTATATGAGAGGTTAACTTTCTTCGAAATTTACTACTAATCAGGCTCTGACCGAACTGTTGAGTTATGCTGTTACCTGTGAAAAATCTTTTTTTTAAAACGAACCTGTGAAAATTCTTCGTTCCTACAGTATTTAAGTTGAGCTTGTTCCAGAATGCGCCTTTTTCATGGGTATTTGGTACCATGAATATGATGCATATGCTTTAGCTAGTTTTCTAAAAAGTTGTAGAAAAACCATACACGACAAATTCCTTGTTCGGCAAATCATGTTTCGCTACACATATACTAGCAGGTAGCAGCTGAATGTATACGAAGATTGAATAGAGCCAAGTAGGCAACTACATACTGAGATAAGCACGGTTTACCAATGGGGGAACAGGAACACATATAATCTTGAAGTGCACGTCAGTCATTGTAGCTCACCAACAACAAAATAAAATAAAGCGCCGATGAAGCACGTGCGGGTCGTAGTATAGTAGAAGCACCCTAGTATATTCCTGAACCATGTCTACTTTGATCCATGAGCTCGGTCAATCAACCAGTTTGACAAATGACAACTTTGACTGTGTGGCAGCAAGGTCAGACTCGGACGGTCCAAGATAACGAGCCAGTGCAATCCAGTCAGGGTACACCCCTAAACTTTAGTATCTATCACATCGGATGTTTGGATACTAATTAGAAGTATTAAATATAGTCTAATTATAAACTAATTGCACAAATGGAGTCTAATTCGCGAGACAAATCTATTAAACCTAATTAGTCCATGATTTGATAATGCGGTGCTACAGTAACCATTTGCTAATGATGGATTAATTAGGCTTAATAGATTCGTCTCGCAAATTAGTATAGGGGTTCTGCAGTTAATTTTATAATTAGCTCATGTTTAGTCCTTCTAATTAGCGTCTGAATCTCTGATGTGACCCTCCTACCTCATATCCAACCATCCCCTCAGACGACCGAACTTCCATCCATCCAGCAACTGAGAATTGACAGTCTCAACCCATCGTGCTGCAATGAAGACGAGAATATATAATTAATAATAATGTAACGTGACTACGCACACTAATGAAGTTCTAACAGCTCCATGACCACCAGCGAATTGAATTAGACAGGACTATCCCATCCGGGGCGTGATGGCGTCTGGATGCATGGAAAGTTGCATGCATTGGAGTGCCGTGGCGAGGGAAAAGTAGGGGGATCGAGAGCGAACGGAGACGAAGCTTTCCTTTATCTCCAAGTTTCCTCACGTTGCCGGCAGCCGGGCTCGATCGATGTTGAAGAGATCGCTCGCCTGGACTATCTTTTTCAGGGTTGGAATTCGTGGGGGCAGGTGCGCTTCACCTCAACCATCAAAATCAGATCATCACGGAGAAGGGAGAACAACTCTCGATGCGCGCGGACACCTCGCCGGAAGTGCGTGAATCCGTGGGCGTCAATACCATTCGACACTCACACGGTCATATTCTTCCACAAAACGACAGACCTGTTTAGCAGAGCTTCCGAGTAGTTTTTATGCTGGTTTAGTAGAGAATTGATTTTTCAAAACTAAATTTAAAAAAGTAGTTCCTTATGATTCACTTCTCACTTAGAATCATTTCAGACTTTTTGGTTGGGCTCTAAACGGCTTCGGGAGCACCCCAGGAGCCGGAGCTAGTGGACTCCTTGTGGTTTTGTGAGGGAGGATGAGGACAGAGAAAAAAAAAAGCTCATGTGAACAGTTGTGCTACAGTATCATTGTTAGGTGGAGATGGAGGTCATAGTAGCCATGCCAAAGAAGCCCTCCATCATACTTAAAAGTTAACTTAGATGTCATAGGAAATTATTTTAGACACACAACAACTTCTTATAATGAATCAGAATAAGCAAGAGCTCTGCCAAACAACAAATCCTAATAGAGTTGCAGTTTGCCTCCCTCGTACGTTATGTAGAGAGAACAACCGGTGGCAAAACACTAGCCGTAGCAGGGAGATTATATTAAAGCTGAGACAACATCAACGAATACACTTCTGTTGCCTAGTGATAATTACTCCCTCCGTTTCAAATTATAGCTCATTTTGGTTTTATTACATTCATAAATTTTATTATGCACTTAGATATACCTTATGTCTAGAGAAGTTAAAACGACCTATAATTTAGGACGGAGGAAGTATTTTTTTTAACTATAGCCCTAGCTATTAATAATTATGTTGGGTACAAGCCAGAGCAGATGGACCAAATTAAGCATGCCCTGATGACCAGGTTATTGGCTCGTTGCAAGGATAAGAGAGAGAGACGGTCCTGGACGCACAACTCTTCGACCTTCTTCTTCTCTCCGAACGGGCCAGCCGCCACTTGTGTCGTCCATCGTAGTACACACCAACCCAAGACACAGAGTCATCTCGATCGCTCGAACTGTCAAACACGACTCCAGCACGACGCACGTTGCTTGGCAATTATCGCACTGGGTTAGACACGATTAGTCAAGTGCCTGCATAAACGGAGTACGTGATTTGTCGGATCAGCCTTTTGACAAGTAGGAGTAGTCGTCGTCTTAGTCGCCTGGTCACGCATGGTGTGGTTAGTTGGTGGGTTCGTAATACACTCCAGCAGCACGGTTTTACTTGACGTTAACTAAGGAGGAATCAGCAACGACCACGTGCGCCCGCGCCGGTCCAGTCAGGTCCAAACTTATCTGATCTGATGGAGTTGCTGTCGTTTTATTTGCTGTCTTTACTTACCAGACCGGCACAGCATCCCTATTACAAATATATATACTATCAGAATATGCTATCACCGCCAGCACATCATAGCCAGTTTTGCGTGGGCAAGTGGTGATAGACTTTCACCACCGGGTTTGAAGCAAATAGGAGCTACGAGCATTGAAACCGGCGGTGATGATACTCTTCACTGCCGGTTATTGGCTAAAATCCGGCGGTAAAAGTATCACCGCTGGCTCTTCTTACCATCCGACAGTAACAACTGATGTGAAACAACGAGTTCACTCCAATTAACTTGAGTCCCAAGTCCACCCCACCACCCCCCTCCCCTGTCTCCCTCTCTCGCAGCCTCCTCTCTCTCTCTCTCACTCTCGCGCCCCCTCCTCCCCTCTCTCCTCTCTCACTATCCTCCCTCCTCCCTAACCGCCCCTCTCCTCCAACCCCCTCCCTCCTCTCTTTCCCTCCACCGCCGACGACCCCCTCCCTCTCCCTCCTCGGCCTCCCCTCTCCTCCCCCCTCCGCTCGCCTTTCACCTCATGCCTGAGGGGAGGAGTGGCGGCGGGGCGATGCACGGCTGTGGCGGCCTTCGGGGCATGAAGATCCGGCCTCCCATCTCCTCCCACCTCGACGGAGCAGCATTGACTAGATCCGGCAGTGATGGTGGCCACGAGATCCGACCTCTCGGATGCGGCGGCGCGGAGGAACTGCAGTGTGCTGGGCGACGGGCAAGATGCAGCGGTGTGGGTGGGAGCGGCGATAGGCTGATGCGGCGGTGCGCAGGGTGTGGCGGCGGGCTGAGGGAGCAGCGGCGCGCCGGGGATCTGAGATGACGGCGACCCTGGGACGCCTCCCTCCCTCCCTCCCCCCGTACTGCAGCGGCCGGCCGGCCGGATCCTGCGGGGCCGCAGCTGTGGTGGGTAGCAGCGGCCCGGAATGGGACCGGCAGCGACGCGGGATGGGGCTGCGGCTGGCGGGATTTTTTTATTTTTTTAATAGGCATCAGCGCCGGTTCCTATCACCGCCGAATTTCATATGACGGATTTGAAACCAACAGTGATGGGGTTTGGAGGTGGCAATGATGTGCATATCTGTAGTAGTGTATGATATGAGGATTTTTACTTTACTATATCGTTTGAATTTCCAAGGCAGCAACAATGTTTGTCGGACGAAAGGGAAAGGGAAAAGCTATCCATTGCCCGAGTATTTTAGGAGCTCCCATTACCTGAATTTTGTACCGTCCAATCTAACGATGCGTGGTGCTCATTCATTCGCTTTCCTGTCACCTGCTGCTACCCGCTGCCTCCTGCTGCAGCCGTCACCGCTCTCTGCCTCCTGCTGCAGCCTGCGCCGCTCTCTGCTTCCTGCAGTGCTTCGATCAGGAGGCAGTCATCTGAGCATCTATTGCAAGCAGGCAGACAACGCTCCGATCGGGCCACGGTGACCGATTCTGAGCTGAGACACCGTGTGGCCTCGTGCTCCCCCGTGATATATCGGCAGTGCAAGCCCAGTCGAAGGGAGGCAGTAGAGTTTGCTAGCATTTACCGTTTGAATTACATTAATTTACAGTGCTTTAGTTGTTGTAAATTATTTAAACTTGTCATATAAATGAGTTGCAATTTTTAATTTTGAAATTTGATTTGTATTTTTGCATTTGAGGAGTTTCTCACAGTTAGAAATAATTTGTTATCTGACTGACTATAGAAAAAATTTGTTTCAGTTGTTAATTTTGCCTTTTGCATGTTATTTTTCCTTCTCTTTTCTGCATCAGAGTTGTTTTTCTTTCTGCGGATGATCAGGATCCCAGAGTCATAATTTTCGGGTGACAAATCTGTTTCCAACACCTGATTTTTTTCCCACTTCAAAACAGGGTGTTATACCCCTGCAAATCACCCGGTGATTGTTGACCCAATAATACCCGGATGAGGAGCAGACACTCCCAAGGGAAAACGACGTGCGAGTCGCTAAATCGCTACGGAATCCGAGGACGGAGCGTCATGATCCAGCAATGACTTTGCATGCGGTGGGCGGGCACCGGGCAGCCTAATTGCCTTCGTCTCTGATCCATCTAGACACTCTACTACTGGTAGCTTGGAAGGAGGAGGAGCGAAAGCGATGGCTGGAGTCGGAGGCGCCGGTCGCGAGAGCGGACGGCCGGGGGGGAGAGGCGTGCGTTCACACGGCGGCGGCTGCGCGCCGGTCCGGCCGGGGTCAATTCCCGCCATACTTTTCCCCGGCGGCCATCCGACGGCGACGTGCAGTTGCCGTAGGACGTACTGTAGTAGCCTCTCTGCTGGACTCTGGAACCCTCCTCGATCGACCCGTGTTGGAATTTTCAGCTGGCGCCTGTCCATTCACTACTGTGACCTCAGGTTACATGGTACAGAGACAGATAGCAGGAAAAGGAAGGGGGCTATGGACCGAGAAAAGTACCTGCATTCGGAGATTCGGGATCCAGAGAAGATCTTGACACTTGCGGTTCCCAGTTCCAGCAGAGAGAGGGCAACGAACAACGACGACGCTCTCTGTTCTCCCTCTAGCTTGACCCCATCGCCGCAGCAAAGTCCTGATTCGGGATCGAGAACTTCCAGACCAAATTGCACGGTCGATCGCACGTGCCCGTGTAAAATCAAAATACATGGATTAAGACGGCATGAGCAGGGGATCGACAGGATGCCCCAGCTCGCTGCTTGGACTCCGGCCGGGCGGAACGTGTCATCCGAAAACAACAATTAATTAATTGCACGGGTTAATAACAAGATGTAGTATGTATGAGCGTGTCCGGAACCATAAACAAGTGCGCACTTGCAGGAGGAATACTGCCGGTACGCTGTGATCTCTGATCTCCAACAACGTTAGTCCTCCGATCCGATCCGACAACCAACAGGATCACTGCACCAGCACGTAATGCTAGTTTATTCCCGTGCCCCTGGAACACGTGAAACCTGTGCTTCACATGCTACCATGCATCTCACGAGTCAGGAGACAGGGACATAGCTTTTAATTTGTTTTCCCTAGTTAACTATATATAGGTCGTGCATTCACCATGTTGGTGCTGCCCTAATTCATGCTATTAGGCTATTAGCTCATACATCTGCGAAAGAAAGAATCGTACTGCTCCGTTTAACAAATTGGAAAAGAAAGAAAGGATAGTACAATAATTTTTGGGGTAGCTAGGCTGATTCAAATGCTGGGTGTTCGTTGGAGCAGTTCTGCCCCCATGCATCGGAATTTTCGGAACCGTTTCGCATTGTGCAAGAGCATGGTCAAACGCGTGCTGAATTCTAGAAGATTTTTCTCGTATCCTCCTCGAAATGGCAGTCTGACTACATTGCTTAAAAGTAAAACTCTTCAGGGCAATACGGGTACATGAAAAAGGAGAGCAAACCGTAGTATTTGATGCGGAGACCGTACCCAACTGGCCGACGACCAACGAAATTATCAAATTAAAGGCTAGCATTATTTGCGAATGGAAGATTCAATGTCAATGCAAAGGATATAGGGGAAACATTTGAATTTTTCCTCGCCTATTCTTCTTGCTTAAGGTTTCATCAGTAAATTATTCACGAACCTATGCTAATTTTGTCTCGCACGTGCAGGTGAACGTACGGGCTGATGTGCAATGCATTACTAAAAATAGGACACCCGCACAGCGCATAAACAAGTGTCGGGAACCATAAACAAGTGCGCAACCAACTTGTAGCATGACACGCTCGGATCGCGATCAGGATCGGATAATGCCCGGAATCATTACCCCACAACGTGCTCCCACCAACCAACAGAATCACTGCATCAGCGCGTAGCACGACGTACAGCTCCTCCTCCGATCCTGGCGCTAACGAACAGCCACCGGACGGCGGCGGTTGGGATTCCGGCGCGGCGTCCGCTGGTTCGTTCCGGGCCATTTTCCCGGCGTCGCCGTCCTCGGCGAGCACGTGGAACGTACCCGTGCTTCATGTGGTGCCGCATCTGTCACAAACACGCGGATCTCGTGCCGATTTATTTTAAACGATTACACAAGTAGTACTCGACTGCTGTTTCGTTGATTAATTATCAGTTTGGTGTTGCACGCATGCGCGGCGAACATGCTACGAATGATCTGAAAGAGTATGTACCAAAGGAAAAGAAAGATGGAAAGATTCTTTCAAAAGTTTAGGGCGAGCCGATTCAAGAGTTGACCCTGCTACTACTATTGTTGTGGGCCCCACTCTCCTGCATCGAAAAGACGAAAACAATTCAGCATTATTATTACTGTGCATGGTCAAACGCGTACGTGCTGAATTCTTAGAAGGTTTCTGTCGCATCTTATTCGCCTTTCACCAGCTTCACATGGCTAGGTTTCTGCAGAGAGGTACGAAGCATATACACATCAAAAGTAGAACGACCGTGTGCCAGAGGAGACCCAACCGAAGACCTACGAAATTGTCAAAAGCTACTAGCATCGATCCGAAGCCTTCTACTTGCACATTCTGTGCTTACATTTGCAAAGGGAATAATAACAGGAGGAGACCCGATCGATTGGTAAACGCCAATGCAAGAACAGGAAGCATTTGAACTTTTCGTCTCCTACTGTTGATGCTTACACTCACAGTGAGAAGACCCAGTTAAACACCAACTGATGATGAAGTAGCGTATACCGAAAGCATCGACAGCATTTTGGGTACGAATCCCGTACGTTGGAGGTTAATTGGCGCCGTATCGACCCGATTCTGGGTTGACTTTAGCGAGTGTACAGAGGTGCCAGTGCCACCCCAGCACGCTTGGTTGGGTTCTGGGCTGACTTTCTCACAACACCTTCCCTGTCGTCTACACACACGGACAAGGTCAACTTTACAGCGTGGTGTCAGCGAAGAAGCTCCTGGCTCCCGGCACTTGGAAGTTACTGCGGGCAATTCACCAGCCTCCAGCCTCTTCCGACCGACTTGAATTGGGGTGTGCAGGTCAACGCATGGACCCGGTGTTTGACCTCGAAAAGATCTGGTGGTGCGTGGCGCTGACAGGCTGACAGCGCAACCCGGCCGGTCACCGGCGACCGAATATCCACCTACCTATCTGACTGGTAGTACTCTACATGTACAGGTCGGAGCATGACGTGGGCGACTTTTTCGGAGGTCAAACTCCGGGTTCCACGTACGCACTCCCTTCCTTTTCCCTGGGGCGTGCAGGTCAAACCGATAGAGCACCGGCAGGCGACGAACGGACGATGTGGCGGTCAACGCGCGCAGCTCCGACGCCGCCGACATGGCCGGTCTCGGCCGGTGTTGCGTGTCGAAGCGGACTCATTCCGTCGTCGAAAAGGCCGGCACCGACGCACGCACGTCTGCGGTGTTGGATCGGAGCGGCGGCGGCGCTCGCTTGACGTCGGTACAGCCACCTGTCGTCGTCTTCGGTCCGTCTGCGGCGCACGATCGTGTGTTCCGGCACGTTCCAACTTTTGCCCGTGCGTGCGCATCAGCGCTTGTGCATTCGTCGTCATTTCTTGTTCCAGCTGGATTCCCTTTTTCCTTTTCAACACCGCTTCCAAACTCCCTACCTCCGTGGATCTAGAGATACACTTTCGGTTCATGCCGATAGCCGTTTCTGTCTGTTCCATCGTTTTTCTTTCTTTCTTTATTTGGGGAGGAAGCGGATTTTTCAATCAGCAACCACTGCCTACTAATTACCAGTCATTATTTTGCCACTTTTTCTAGAAGGATTTAGCTACTTTTTAAAATAAAATTTAGCAACTTTTTTCTGAGAGGAATTTAACAACTTTCAAGTTGTGGAAAATGTTGCGCCCGTTGGTTGTTGGCCCAATTATTTGAGCCACTGAGCCCGAAAACGACCCAGCATTACCTAGTTATCTCTCGGAATTCTCTTATCTCTCGCGGTCTAAGAAGATTTTGAGAGAGACACGCGATGGGCCTTCAACTTAAATTGACCCACCTTAAAAACACGGCCCGATGAACCCAGATGCAGCCCATCAAGTAGATTACGGTTAGCGGCCCAGAACAACATGAAGTCCAAACCACCCCCTTCTGGCCTTCTCTCTCTCCCCACTCCTCGTTCCCTTCTCGTGTGTCTCGCCGTCTTCCTCCCCGGCGCACCCCCGTCTCGCTCGTCGGATCCGAGCCCTAAACCCTAGAGCTTGCCGGCTGGGCTCCCCGCGGCGGCAATGGAGGACGAGGAGATGGACAAGAAGGTGCAGGAGTACCTGCAGCGCAAGGGCTTGCGCGTCGCCGAGCTCGCGCCGCCGGGGGACCGCGGCCGCCTCCCTGCCTCCGCGCCCCACAACGTCGCGCTCGCCGGGTACTGTTCACCGCTTTCTCCAGAAATCGTGGGTTTCTGCTTCCGTCGCGCTCGTTCCTCGGCCGGTGGCAAAGTGCCATATGTTTTTCTCCTGTTGTTTTGCCATGATTTGGTTTTCCAGGGTATTTCCCCTCATGTCTCTAGCATTTGTTTTTTGGAGGCGGAAAAAAATCAGAAATGGACTACACTTTGGAGTTGGGATTATGTTTTTTGTAGACGAAAGAATTTAAGTAGCGGCAACTTTCTTACTCGAATCTCCACCCAAAATCCTTGCGACTTCTAGTTGATAAAGGCTGCAGTCTGCTCTCTGCTTGTGCTGGGAAATAAAATATATGCTAGGAAGATACAAGCCTTGTTCAGTTTGTACGACGCTCCCGTGATTTTGTATCCTGCAACTATGAACTGTTTCCATGCCGGCATATCCTTCTGTTTTTTTGTGAACATTGAGTTAATTAGAGGTTATGCTTGCCTAAATGGTTGCTAAGGATTAATCGCTAATTTCACTGCACGTATTGAAAGATGAAATGGTAATTCGGCCAATATTCCAGAAACATTGTACTATCTAGGGAAGATGTTTTGATGAATTTACTTTTTGTTTAATGACTCTTTTTGGTAGAGTTAGAACAGTTCGTTGCCCCTCCCTCTTGTTTGAAGGAAATCAGATTCTAAATGTCTGTACCAGCTGTATTGTGTCATGATAATATATGGTATTGACTGCTTCATTTTACTATGGCACGGATCGCAGTATGCCTGGTGGTTTCCTAAGCTTTCCCCCGAATGGTCATGCTTATTTCGCACCACCATGGCCACCGCAACCACTTCATGTTTCAATGACTCAACATGCTGCATTGGCTTCAAAAGTCAAACCTGCCATCAACATTGATGATGGTGATGATGTTAGGACTGAAAAGCGCTTGTCATGGAAACCAGATGAAGACTTGAGATTGGTAAGTAAAGTCATTAAATTGCCCTTCGACAAGAATCAAGCTATCTCTGACCTTGTAAGCTAAATTGTAGGTGCAAGCCTGGTTAAACCATTCCAGTGACCCGGATGGCAAGAAAAATGAGCAATACTGGGGAGATGTACTTGCATTCTACAACAGCACTACATCTACAAAACGGAAAAGGAAAGTGAAGCATCTCAAAGATCGATTCCAAAAGATAAAGAGATGGGTTGGATTTTTCTGCTGGTCATTGAAGAAGGCTGCATCAATTGAAGAAACCAGACAATCGGATGACCAATTGATAGAAAAGGCTCTGCAAATTTATTTGGACGACTATAAAGAAGGCCCATTCATAGTTATGCATTGCTGGAAGGTTCTCCGTGACGAACCCAAGTGGCATGCAGTCCTGGAGGACCTTGAGAAATCAAACAAAAGGAAACTGGGTGATGAGGGAGAGGTGGGGAACAGCACACCCACATCTGAAGATACCAGGGAAAAGGAATATCCAACAGCGGTAAAAGAAGCTAAGAAACAATGCAATGGCAAAGGCAAGGTCAGGGCTAATAACAATGGTTTGGATGAAGATATAAAGAGGTACATGGATATTCAGGCTGCATCTAAAAAACGCCATGAAGAGTTCGTAAAGGTCCAGCTGCGGGTTTCTGATGCAAAGGTTGAGGCGGCGAGGCTCAAGAGGGAGGCTGCTATGCTGAAAACATACAACTCTTTTATGGGCATGAATACTAGGGAAATGACTGATGAGCTGAAAGCTGAGCATGCAATAGGCTTGAAGCTTCTGCGGGAGAAATTGTTTTGCAACAATAGTTGAGGTACTTGCACTATCTGCACCTTTTTTTAGTGTCGGTCTGATCTGATAGCTATTTAGCTAGTGTGGGCCCAGTCTGGTAGCTTTTTTCTCAGCAGTCTAACCATTCTTGTTCACTATCTGTGTGTGACCACCATGCATTGCAAATGCAGTCCAAATAATAAGCTTGCAGTGCCAATCTGCCAGAACACAGTTACTCCCATGCAGTCTGGCACAACTATGGAGCCATAAGGCTATTGGAAGAAATCTTGCAAGGTCTTGTTGTTATTGATAACATGATAGTTAAAGATGAGGGAGATATGGCTAAATATGATAGCCTGCGGTGGTGATTATTCTTCCACCTGAATTATGCTTACATAACAAATGATAGGGAACTTAGTTTAGCATATTTCACGGGGCAAAGAATAAGTAGTTGATCTGGATCTTTTCATGTGAGCTCTTTCATCTGTTTGCTTGGACATTTATATCATAATTTTATTTTAGACACCTTTTTATTGACCAAATCATCTTTATATCCGGTGAATGCTAAATAATCACGCTGAGGTGCTGGATTCATGCTTAGTTGCTTACTGAAGGTATACTTGTCTTTCATCTGTGAAGCATTTTGAGTAGAATCAGAACTCGGGATAACCTTCATATGTATAGTTACCGGTGACTCTCTTTGTGAAATATATATATTTTGGAATAGTTTGTTGTAGTGAGCTTGCTGTTGGAGTTGGTGTTTATTGTAAATGAAATTTATTTCAACTTGCTTTATTTTTTTCCATACAGGTATGGAAACAGCTTCTGGAGGTGTTGTCTGGGCATGATTTTCATGGTTGTCTCAAGAAATGCTTGTGCAAGCTCCTTTTCTGTTTGAATGTGTTCTAACCTGGAGCATGTTCTGACCTGTGATACCCATGTAAAGGATGTAAAGGTGCTAACATGGTAGTGGTACTCTTTTTAGAGGACATGGTATAGTGGTACCTGTAGTGGTTGATGATTTGGGTGCCTCTTCAGGAGCCGATGCATAGATCCTCCTCCATTTTGACCCAACAAAACGGGGGGAGCTAGATAGGAGATGAAGCTTCCCACCCATTCAAGGCTCATCACCTTCCTCTTCTTCTTTCTCCGGCCATCCCTCCTCCGCCACCTCCTCCACCACTCTGGCCGGCGGTAGGCATGCTGCCTGCCCACCGTCCGCCGCCGCCCCCTCGACCTTGCCCTTCCTAATCCTCCGCTCGTCGTCGGTCGCAGCCCACCGGGGGTCTAGCCTCGAGCGTCGCCTCACCTATGCTGCCAGCCAACTCGCCCCCCCCCCCCCTCCTCCTCCCCACCCCGGACCTTCCGCCGCTGCCTGACCTTCTTCTAAGGGCGGTAGCCATGGAACCCTCGGAACTCGAAACCCTAACCCTACCACCCTAAACCACCACCTTGGCCAGCGCTGACCTCGTTGCCAGCCGCTCCCCCCACCACTCACCCGCTCCTCCGGACAAAGCTCGACGGCGGCGAGGACACAGCGGCGGTGCGAGCGCGGCAACGAGGATAAAGCAGAGGCGGTAGGATTGGACAGCCTCAATTGCTTGCACGAATCTTAAAGCGCCGTGTGCCAAATAACTACCTGATTCCGGAAGCCAGATAGGTTTGGCGCCAAAACGCGGGCCGTTTATCTACGTGGCCAGACAACTCCACAAAGCCCATACCAAACGGCCGAGAACAAGACGAAGTCAGAATCATTTTTCTCTCCTCTTTGCTGCCTCAATCCGCTACACACATCCAGTGAATGTTTTTTTCTTCCTCTCTTCTAGCGGGTACGGCCCAGTTCGGCCTAACAATTGACTTGGAGAAAAAAAAGGTGGAGTGTAAAATTACTGGGCTTTAGTTGGGCCACTATCCACAAGTTTGAGTTAGCGCATAGCACCACTCTATCTAGGTCTTGTTAATCGAACTATTTAAGCAAAGGCCAGGTCAGTAACAGTGTGCGCCAGCATCTGTATCTAAATCAATATATTTTGAAAAGAACGTCTATTTTTACAACCTACATTACCAGGTGCATCTACAAGAGTTTTTGTAAAGAAAAAAAATGGCGTTCTTGCATTTTAAGCAAAGGTAGAAGCACTCCTCTGTAGTCTCTACTCACTGCAAGTATTTCTTGCAGGTACGGATGCTAGATATCATCGCTGGCAGAGTGGCAGTACTATGACAAAGCATGAGACTTATCCTCTAGCTGGTTAGGATCTCTTTTCTTCTGTACCATGTGTTCAAAGACTGGCGCAAAAGTGCCTTCTGAGAAGGGGAAAAAATGACTACCATCATGCAATAGATTTGCTTGCATGGATTGATGGCATCTTTCCTTCCACTAATATTGTATGACATCATGCGTAAGCATGTCATCAAAGTACTAATAGCAAGAAGCTCAGCTAATCATTATCTGTCGCTAACAAACGCTCGGCAGTCCTTATCCAGCTTCCAGGCATGTGGCTCCATCATCTGATTTGAGCATCAGCAATCACATGCATGCATGTATGCACGCATGCTAGCAAAGGAAAGCTAGCTAGGTATGTAGCTAGTAGCTAGTCAGCAACTTTATTTGGTCTCCTTTTTTATACACGCACACATGGTTCTTCTGTATATATGTAATGTAGCACCTGATTATTGCTTTGAAGCAGTGAAGAATCAAACAAATTTACTCCATTCATCCCAAATTGTAGATTTTTTTAGCATTTCTAGATTCATAATTTTTACTATATATCTATACATAGTGAATATCTAGAAAACTAGCAAAAAGTTATGAACCTTAAAAATGTCAAAACGACCTACAATTTCGGACCGAGAGAAGCATCTAAACTGATCACAAAACATCATCTTATATACACATAATCATATACATATCAAGTAGTGTGTGTGGTCATGTAGTAGCATCAACTTTTCTTATACAGTAGCATATGCATACACGCATACAATTATTAGATTAACAAGGATACGAATATATAGATATATACAAAAGCGTTGGGCGAATTCTAGCATCCGATTAACTTTTCACCGAATTAAACTATATCTACGAAGCTAGCTAGAAGTGCATCCATGGCCTCCGATTGATTTCATCTTGATGCATATATAGATCACATTTTGTCGATGCCTTTTTTGGGCATCAATCTCGACTAAAGCCAAACGCAGAGGATTAAGCTATTGCAAATGGGCATGCGTGATTCCCCTCTCATTAGCCTTTAAACGCACACCCCTCTATCATAAGGCCACAAGATACCCCCAAAGTGATGGAGGAGATACCCCTAGAACGCCCAATGGCGTGGGTAAGCGATTCCCTTTTGGCCCTTTTGAGGGAGGTAGCCGTACGTTCTTACGTGCTCCCATCTTTATCTCCTAGCTAATCCTTTGCTGGCTTCTCTCTCGTTAGTTGTTTGTTACTTGCTTGGTGATGTGAGAGCTCCGTGCATGAATGATAGATGCATGATGTAAATATATATATTTGTATATACATGCAAATATAATGATCTAAAGATGCACTTTCAAGTGGACACGTTTCTAAATGCAAGAGGTTGAGGGGTAGCGCGAGCTAAAGACGGGGTGGGCACTTACATGGTGTCATGCTTTTGTGGCATTGTTTTTGTACTAGTTGGTAATAATTGTTTTTGACAATCATAAAGGTGAGCACCTTTCTTTGGACTTTAGTTAACACGCCTAGATGTGTACCTTTCGAGATGCTATTATCCCTTAGCACACTGTAGATCAATGCAAGCTAGTCTAGAGAAAGAGAGAGAAGCCACAGTACGACCAAGGGACTTTAGTAACAAGAAGGGATCGATTGTTGGGCATTGTAGGACCATGCATGCAATGCAAGCCTTTTGTTTAATTAAGGAGAGTGCGATAAGTGGTTTCAACTTTGAATGAAAGCGCTATGAAAGAGCCCTGTGCCTTCGTGCATCCAGTCATATCCACATTATCCTCCGATCATCAGGCGATCGATATGTTTCATTGTGTGATTGGCTGCACATATGCATATCGAGAGCGTAGCTCAGCTGTGGAACCTTCCCACCAGAGTTGGAATCCTCGACTTGGCATTGGTGCTCGCATTTTCCTGGATTTATTCTAGGATTTAACCGGCGTTGTGCTTTCAGTGGTAGGCGGCATGTCCGTCGATAGCGAGGCGCCAGTGGTGACTTTGTCAATCTCGAGGATCTGCCTCCTCAGTCTCTCGGAGGTGCTCATAGGGGTAGGGTTGCATGCGTATGTTCGTAGGGGCGAGTGTGCGTGCGTGTTGTGAGCATCGTGCTTTCATTAGTAGGCGGCGTGCCCGTCGATAGCGAGGCGCCAGTGGTGACTTCGTCAATCTCGAGGATCTGCCGGCTCAGTCTCTCGAAGATGCTCATAGGAGTAGGGTGCGTGCGTATGTTCGTAGGGGAGAATGTACGTACGTGTTGTGAGCATCTGCGTCTGTACTGTGTTAAAAAAATAAGGTAGTCTCCGGTATGCATACAATGATGCAGCTGGGTCATTATTTTTCAGGTGCTATCCATCAGTTATTCCGCTTCTATTAGGACGATATCCTTAAAATGGAAATTGGACTTTACCATTACGTAGCTCTCTCGTCGAGACGATCAAAATATATAGGTAGAACGTCTGATTCACATGTGTAGACGAACGAACGGTGACCGTACTGCGTTGTGTAATAAACAATCCCATTTTTCATTCCTAATAAATGATACGCAGCTCTCCATAGCTCTCCGTATTCGAGAAAAAAATGACCGCGTTCGTTGAGTAGTAAGCTAGGCAAGGATCCCCATAATACCTTACCTGCGTATGGTATAGCCATGAGTCCACACTGGGAATGCGTCATCAGTACCAGTTGGGAATCCCTTTTAATACCAATTTCACAACTAGTATTGCTAGTTTGGTACTAAATGGACCTTTAATACCGGTTGAAACAACCGGTACTAAAGGGGTCCCTTTAGTACCGGTTGGGGAGACCAACCGGTACTAAAGGCCTGCCACGTCGCGCGCGGCGCCGGCCAAATTAGTACCGGTTGGTCTCCTCAGCTAGTACTAATTCATTTTTTTTCTTTTCTCATTTTCTTTTCTATTTCTTTATTCTATATTCGTATTTTATATTTATTTCCTTTACGTATACTAGTTCTAATACGCTAATATATATAAAGTTATATTTATCTTTAATATTACATTTGAGATACTATTATATATATATATACATATTGTGCATACACATATATGAATAATATTACATTGCCTCAACTTTCCAAGTTCAACATTTTGTATCAACTATTTTGAACCCGAGTCCTGACGGTGATGTATATTGTAGATTTGATCCATCATTATGAAACTCTCCTGTTGGATTTACTACCTCGTCCAGAAAAAATCCAGAGAGTTATTCTTGAATTGCCTTGATGCAGTCCGTGTCGAGGACTCTTTTCATCTTGTACATCATCCGTGTCATTGGCAAAGGTTATTATATATATAGTAGATCAATGGGTTTGCACAATTAACACTAATTTATTATTAAGAATTTTGTATACATACGCTTAATTCGTGGTTGATCATACGCTTCGGACTTCCAAAGCCATGGATAAACTCACATACGTAGTATCCGCATAAATTATTCCCCGGCTCTTATCTCCAACACTATATATATGGAAAAAAAGTTATGAAATATTTGTTGTGTTCAAGGAAGTGTCACAAGATGTGAAAATCAATCTTCCAATAAAGTTCCTCCTTGAATTCATCCACGTGATTTCGAAGGTTCCTTCGAGCCTCAAGTTCTGGTTCACAAAGAAGCTCCTCTCAAGGTACCATGAACCTTTGTACTAAACAAGAATGCGTGCAAACAATCTTTCACTAGTACAAAAATTTATGGAATTCGTGTTCTTAATTACTTTCTCACATAAATGTAGACGGGCTTGGCTGCCTCTCTGAGGTCGACTTCGCGAGTTTTCTAGCTTATTCTTAAAATTACTAATTAGTACCTCTATTTCATCTTATTATCTCTATGTACCACAATTTATCTTGCTCACATTTTTTATAATTTATTTAGCTCATATTTGAAAAATACTAAACTATGAAATTATTCCTCTAACCTCATATCAATATCTTTGACTAATACAAAATATAGCATCAAAAAAATTATAGATATTCTAAAAATCACAAATATGAGCTATAAATAACACATGCGTATAAATAAAAATTTTCTTCATTGTACCTTATTCTAAAAATCACAAATTACTCTAACTTTAAAGCATAAAACTTAGTATACTAACCATGTATCAAGGGAGGATGAAGTTTCTAACTTTAAAACACTTGAATGAGTGAATCCCCAAGAAATGGTCTTCAATCCGGCAACACCTCCCCTATGGCGCCATGGATAGGGTGAAGCTCGAGTTGTGGTGAATGGCTCGGGCAGGAGGAAGAAGGAGGCGGATATATAGGAGGAAATTTAGTATCGGTTGGAGGCACCAACCGGTACTAAAGGGTGCACATTAGTACCGGTTGGTGCCCCCAACCAGTACTAAAGGGGCTCACGGAGCTAGCCTGGGGCCGATACTAATGCTCACATTGGTATAGGATCAAAATGTAATTGGTACTGAGTCTTGGGATGAATGTTCCGTTTTCCGGTAATACCATAATCTTTAGCATGGACAACGGAAACCGAAACAAAGTTGGGAATTGTCAATAATTGTGAGGACCTACTTCACATCTCTGGCAATACCCAACGACGACATCATGGATGATCGGCAGGGCAGTACATGCTGCATGCCCTGTGCATGACAACATCAAGAAGCTACATTATCAGAGTATTTGCGTTAAGCTGATACGGTATTTGCGTTATTTTAGTCTCTTGAGGCGATTAGCCCTTATCAAAGTGATATCAACTCTTAACTGACATGGAGAGCTAGCGTACGTTCATATATATTTAGGACTGTCTTAGCACAGTATCAAATTGAAAGCTCCAAACATATCGGAGGCATGCCTGACAGTAGACCATGCCAGTGTTGCTAATGAGGGTAATCAGGGTCAAAACCATGGCCTACGCCAAATGGCCATTATTGAGGTGCCTAAAAGAGAAAGCAAAGACCTCTGTAGCAGTAGCAAATAGCCTGCCAGGCAGCAGCCATAGCCGCTGTACACTGTATGAACCCGTGCTGACACGCTCCTTGTCCCCAGCCAATTAAACCCCCCACACGCTCGAGAAAGCGGTGAAATGGATGCGATGAGATAACGCGGGTGTCAGCCACAGTACATCCCCCTCAATCTCTCCTCTCCACCACTTGCCTCGGCCAGTGTGCACCACCAGAGAGAGAGAGAAAGAGCAGTGGCCAGTGGCCATGGCTCAGAGTGCTCAATGGCTGCTTGTGGCTGCAGTAAAGTCTCGCACGACACGGAAGAAAAAGATCACTGTACCGGATGGATTGAGAGGGACCGATGGGTGCAGTGCAGAGATGGTGGGAGGAGTAGAAAATTGGCGTGGTTAAGGATGGTGACTGTGCCGCCATGCATGGACGGCCGCCGGCCGGCCGGGTCGCCGATCCCGTCGCGTCGTCCGTGGGTGCTTGCATTGGCGGCTAGCCCGGCGGCCCCCTGCTCCGCCGTCCCCGTCCCCGTCGTCGCCATCGACCCGCGCGCGGCAACTTTTCTCGCCGCTCCGGCCGGATACCTGCTGCTGCTGACACAGAGCCGGCCGGGCCACTTGCCTGCGCGCGCGGCCGCCGGCCGGACGCTGCACGAATTCATCTTCACGTGCCCTTGCCGCCTGCCGCCTGCACGCCCGTGCCCGCGTCTTTTCCTCTCTCGCTGCGAGAAGATAGACGAAGATCTCGACCCCGTGGACGCAGCGCGGCGCCGTGCCGTGCTTGTACTTGCGCCAGCCGCCACGGGCCACGGGATGCGTGCGCCTCTCGGAGCCTGCCGGCGTGTGGAGGCGGTTCTAATCTTGCCACAGAGGTGAAGTCGCTGACCGTGCTAGCTAGATTTGGAAGACTGTAGCAGCATGTGTGAAGGTTTTTAACTTCGGATTTGGATGCATATGTTGACATGCATGCATGTACATGAAACATACTCATTGCGGAAAGGGTGGTGGTCATGCATACTTTACAGTAAAAGTAGGGATCCAAATTTGGTTGGGAAGGACAACTGCTGTGTATAAATAGCAAGGGAATTGAGGCCTTGTTTAGTTGTCCAAAGTTTGAAGGTGTAAAATTACTGTTATAGCACTGTAGCACACTGTAGCGTTTCGTTTGTATTTGTAAATTATTATTCAAATATTGACTAATTAGGCTCAAAAGATTCGTCTCGCAAAGTACAACAAAACTGTGCAATTAGTTTTTAATTTCGTCTACATTTAGTACTCCATGCATGTACCGCAAGTTTGATGTGATGAGAAATCTTCTTTTTACATAGTGTTAAAGTTGGGAGTTTTGAGGGAACTAAACCTGAAACACAATGGCCAACAAGATCCGAACAAGTTCTTGTGAACACTAGCTAGTGTACTCTAAAAAAAACCTATCTGATACCAGGATTTTTTTAGGGGGGGCCCATTTTAAACTAGCGGGTATCGCTTTCAACCACATTTAAACCAAAAGAAGATTAGTATACAAACTAGGATCCTGCCGTGCGTTATCACAGGCTTATATCATAAATCAAATAAAATAACACCAACTTGATATAAACAGTTATATATAAACAACTATGAAATTAACTTATACGATGAGAAATCATTAGCATTAAACATCTATCCCTAATGATAGTATCAATCATCTGGAATATAAATGTACTCATAACTCACCAAACCAACTTGAGCAACAAACCTCTTAAAAGACTTGTTCGAAAAACATATATGCTAAATTTTTGAAGTCTTTTTTATTCGGAAGAAGTCCATTTTTAACCGTCCAACTATCTCAGTTTGGTTTTGACCATCGAATTGCAAAACCAGGAATCTTTGATCACCCAATTGTTACAACCGTTCATATTTGGCCATCAAGCGATTTTGATGGATGGTTTTGCTGACGTGGACGCCACGTGGCGATGGAGCACACTTGTCAGCCCTTCTCTTTCTCTTTCTTCTCTCCTCTCCCTCTCTCTCTCCTATGCCGACCATCCCCCGCGCCTCCCCTGCGCCAGCCGCCACCATCCCCCGTGTCTCCCCTGTCCTGGCCCCACACCGGCACCTGTGGTCACGGCCTTATCCCCAACGCGGCAAGGGACGGCTAGGGGATTCCGAATCCTCGACGCAGTGGTGGCTGGCGTGCAGCGAGGAGATGATGGGGAGGTCGAACAGGAGGTGGATGTTGGTTGAGGCAATTTGGTTTTCTTGGAGCACTGACGACGAATTTGGCCAGTGGCCAGAGCTCTCTTTGGTGGAGAAAATGGAGGAAGGGAGGAAGAAGATGGGTCCGTCGTAGTTTTGAAGACAGGGGCGCGTGAATGTGGACAGGGAGATGGTTGCAATGGCGCTGACGCTGATCAGTTGGACATGGAGAGCGGGCTGAGACTAACGAGCGCCTCGATTTCGAGGAACTCCGACAGCGGAGGGCTACGGCGGCGACGGTGGCGGGGTGCTATGACGGCGCTGGAGGGCTACTGCGGCGGCAGTGGCAAAGTGCTCTTGCTGCCACCTGTCGCCGTGCGCCGGGGAGGGGAGGAGGTAGGAGGTGCCATGGGGGGCCATGGGTTGACGAGGTCGGCTGAAGGCTGGCACGGTGGAGGCTTGCGCAGGGGCGGCCAGCGTGGGGGCCGGTGGTTGTCGGCGGAGGAGAGAGGAGGGCTGACAAGTGGGTCCCACTGCCATGTGGCGTCCACGTCAGCAAAATCACCCACCAAAACCACCCGATGGTCAAATATGAACGGTTTTAAGAGTTGGGTGGTGAAACATTCCTGATTTTGCGGTTCGATGGTCAAAACCAAACTAAGGCGTGGACTTCTTCCTTTTTATCTAGGGAAATTTTTGAGCCACCCATCTGCTCCAATTACAATCGTAGTAGTACTTCGGGCGTATAATTAAACAAAAATAATTGTTTGAGTTTTAGAGAAAAACACCCTTACACGACAAGACAAAGGTTTTTGAGTTTATTACGATTTGCTTTTTTTCCTGGAGCTCACACCAGCACTAAATAGCATCACGCCATCACCCCAAGCAATCACACATTATTCCGAAATCAGCATACACTTGCTGCTAACAAGAACTATGCAAAATGAAACCACAGTTAATTTGCGACGACATGCACAGCTCGGAGCACATCCAGCCCGGCTGCCCCGACTATCATCAGTGCTCCAGGAAACCAATCAACATAACAAAAGAAAGCTCCAGGTATTGAAAGGCAGAGCTCGTGCCACTTGCATTAAAAACATTAATGTGCAGCTCGAAGCACATATGTCAGCATATCTCTTTGGCCTATCTTGTCTGCTCAGGGTTTAGGAGCGAGCTCTCATCTGTATCACGCATCTGCCAACTTGGGCACAACACCAGTTCCTGTGCACTTGGGCAACTGTCGATACAACACCAGTTCAACACCACCTAGGAGCGAGCTCTCATCTGGATCGATCCTGATGTCAAACTCTCCTCAATGGTATGGGCCAATACCAACTTGCGTGCCCTACAACAACATGACATAGGTCTCCTCCATTGCCACCCTGCCGACGGTGGTAAGGGCAATGGCCAGGATCTCTGATATAGAGACAAGGGAGGCTCTAATAACTTAAATATTTAGAATGCAAAATTTATATAGATCACACCTGTCTCATAAATTCAACAAATATTAATTAAAAAATGCTGACGTCCAAAGCAATTTATCATGTTTGACGGTCATCATTTTCCAATCCTTGTAGCTTGGTTATACATTTTTTTTTGAAAAAGCTGGAAACAATATGTCATAAAGAACATCACTTGTTTTCATATGACCCTAAGACATGTGCCACTACGCTGAATAAACTGTTTTTGCATCTCACATGGCTAGAGACCAAAAACAAACAAACGATTTCAGCAGCTAGGATCTCATACACATATCTTGTATATCCATATTAGGGTTTAGGGTTAGGACAGAATCAAACTATAATCAGAGAATCCCTTCCTAACCTGATAACATCTTTTGCAGTGATAGAATCAAACATTATCCTTGCCTCATCGAAATTCAGTATAAAGTCTCAACATCTGAAATATATCTTAACTGATGCTCATTAGTTTTGAACCAGTGCTACATTGCAAGCTTCTGAGACTTGTTGTCCATCAAGAATCCCTTCCTAACCTGATAACGCCCAAAATTGTTAGAATTTCTAATCCAATCCACCAAACCATTAGCTGAAAAATATCTAGAAATAGAAACTGCAAACAGTAAAATTTGTACCTTGGCAACTCAAGTTATTGCTCTTGACCACTTGGACATGGCAATCTCATGCTTCTCCATGTTGAATGACACTAGGTTGCACTTGAGCAATAGGAAGTCCAGAAAATTCTACCTGATACAAAATTTCACCAAATAAACTAAGTGGCATGAAAAAACAAAATTTGGTTTGCATATCCAATCTTCCCAAGATAAGCCATAAAATTTTCGGTTGAATGGTAGGATAATGTAATTGGCCTATTATTGTAACCCTCTGAACTCCGCTTCTTAGCAGCAGGCATTCCATTTGCAGTTGCTGCATCATCCTTTTGCTGGCCCTTTATCCTAAAAAGGTGTATCATTTTCCTAACAAAAGGAACTAATCAGTTATAAGTCCACAGATGGGTTAATAAGCATGGCTCGGCTTCATCTGAATATGCCTATAACTTCCAGGGATCATAATCAATGTTCAGGTACATCATTACCCAAATAACTTTAATTTTGAACTGATATGAATGATTTTTAAGAAAAATTTTGAACTGATATGAATGATTTTTTTAAAAAAGAAAAATCATGTGAAACCTTAGAAAAGTTCAAAAAAGAAGCACATCATGTATTTTATCAATGGCTCCTCTCTATGTTCTGCAAACACATCTATTCATTTCCTCTTCGATGGATATTTTTTTAATGATATGATGATACCATGTGCTTGAAAAATAAACAAAACACAATGACACAATTCACCGTGCTATATTCAATCATGAGCATTATTTGCCTAAATCACGAACCCATCCATAATGTATACTTAGAAGATCAATTACCTTATTTTGTGTAGCCAACAATGAGTAGATCTGATTGACTCCATTCAAGGATGCTTGAAAGCACTTAATCCTGCCATTGTTAATCATTGATGTCTTTGATCTCACAAACTCTGTTAGTCTCACAAACTCTGTTAGTCTGAAAACAGGAATAATTATCAAACTCAACTCGTGTTAGTCTGACAAACCTCTTGCATTTCCAGCAACATTAATCTTATCATGAACGCAGCCTATTGTCATTGATCAAAAATCATTGTTGAGCATACCATCATCCAATGAGACAGGGTGATAATCAGTCCCCAACCAATATATGCTGGTCCACGTCATAAATCCGTGTGGGTTCTTATCTGAAATTTGTGGCAAACTTTACGTTCAGATAAATGTGCTTAGCAAGAATCAGGCGTAGCAATGTATTGAAGCTGCAACTCTGTTATCTGAATCACATCAATGCACTCCTACTTGTAACCATATATGTGCAGACATATTCAAGAGAAGCCCAAAAACACATGAAAAAATATATATATTTGTTTATGTGCCAGCATTGCAATTCTACTAACATGTCAGCCAAGTAAGCCAAACTTGATACATCACCGGGTCTCTTAGCAACACTTAATATGCATTACAAAAACAATCAGCGTATTTTTGGCAAAAAAAACATCTGAAACTATTAGAGCTTACCAAAAATGTGAGTTTGATTCCTGGCTACCCATTCCATCCTTGCAGATGGTATTGAACTCAAGTATTATTGGACATGGTGTCCTGCAAGGTAAAATCAATATTTGTTCCTTCTAAAACCACACGAGGGACTGTTGCATTCAAAGAACTGTGAGCCCCTTGCATTCTTAGATTGAGTCATGTGTTATAATAAACTAATCATTGTCCCACCTGTTCAGTAAAGGCCAATCACCTTCACCTGCAGAAACAAACAAAAAGGACCATGACATTTTCTATGCTACAAAATCAATCTTCACATGCAAAAAAGATTTGTTTATGAACATGCAAGATATATTTGGCTATATGTTATTACCAGCATGGTATATTCAGACATGAATAGAGCCATTCCACTTATATATATGACTAATATTTAGGAGCATAGAAATCTCTGCACAAATGCATAGTAACGAGGCCTTAAAAATGCAGATTTAGAAGTCCATACTATCTGGAGCATAGGAAAGTACCACAATTCTGAAAACCCACACCAACTGAAAGAACCACAATTCTAAAAACTCACGGCAACTGTTGGAAAATAACAGGACATGTTATCAAGTTCTTTACCCAAGCCTAAACCCTGAACTATGAAGCACTTTACTTAGAAAGGCACTTTACCCTAAATTATCAAGCACTACTCTGTATGGTAAGCACATCTCAGAAATTTATTGTTCATAAACTCTGGTTAAATCACTCCCATCGCCTTAAACAAATTAAAGAGTGCTGCACATCATCGCTGACGATGTGTAGTCCATTTGACAACATAGATGAACATGTATCGCATTCGTTAGTGTATGGACTGTAGTCCATCTGACAACATGAATGAATATGCATCTATTTGAAGGAATAAACAAAGTGGCCAGTTGGTATGAACTGCATGTCGAGGATAGATCCCAGTACCCGCAAGAAAGGAAGAAGATAACTCCTACTAGGATTCCTCCGTAATCCTACTACGACTCATACCATGTAATCCTACTAGGACTCCTACCTTGTAACCGACTAGTAATCCCATCCCCTGGAGTATATAAAGCTGGGCAGGGGTACCTAGATCGGCAGAACCACAACAGAGAACCAAATACTCAACACCAAACAACACTCAAGCGCAGGGCGCAATATACAACACCCCAAACAGGACGTAGGGTATTACGCTACTCTGGCGACCTGAACCTGTATAAATCTATGTCTTGTGTCCTCGCTTTTACCTTCAAGTTCCAGATCCGGTGATCCCCCACCAATCAATCTACTACCTCGGGATACCCCTCGGTAGGTTGTCGGGTATAAAACACTGACATCTGGTGCGCTAGGTAGGGGTGATCGTCGAGATTATCGGGCAAGCTTGAAGGACCTCATCTTCAAAATCAATCTACTCGACGAGAAACAAGCCGCCGAGTTCCAATTCGAAGCGGATACAAGAAGTTTGCGGGAGATCAATCGGTTGTCGGCTTGTCTGCATGCAAAAAGCTGCAGCACTGGTCGTACTGCTACACCGTGGCTTCGTGCGTCGCTCAAGGCTGATGATCCGCTACTGCTCCACTCCCGTGAGAAGGAAAAATACCGAGGGAATTATTTTTCCGTCTCCAAGTTGAAGTCACCGATGATGCATCTTAAGCTAATTGCTTCCAGTTGTTGAATCCTATACTGAAGCAATGAAGGTCAATCAATATTCCATCTACTACTTGTGCACGAATTGAGGAAACTATCAGCTCGAGTACTCTCCATGCAAGGCTTTTGGAGTTTCAGTACACGTACCAGGAAGGCCACCAGGAGATTTGTTCCTCTTCACTACATGTACTCGAGAAATGCACGTGGGATTTTAGCATGCATGAGTGTGCTGGCTTCACCAGAACGTGCGGTGACACAATAGCGACTACCTAAAACTTCTCATCTTGACTACAAACTAGTTGAGGACGGGTTGTCGGGGATACATCCCCAGTACCCGTAAGGAAGGAAGAAGTCAGACTCCTACTAGGATTCCCCTGTAATCCGACTAGGACTAGTCCCGTGTACTCATACTAGGACTCCTCCTTGTAATCCGACTAGTACTCTGCCCCCTGGAGTATATAAAGGAGGGCAGGGATACCTAGCTCGGCAGGTCATACCTCAACACCCAAGCCCAGGACAGGAGGACAACTCCAGTTCATCAAATACAAACCAACACACAGGACGTAGGGTATTACGCGATCTAGCGGCCCGAACCTTTCTAAATCGTGTTCCTTACGTCACCATTGGTTCCTTGATTCTCGACGACCCTTACCGCATAAAAGACCACCTAGGGTACCCCCTAGGTGGGTTGCAGGTCTAAAACACCGACAGCTGGCGCGCCAGGTAGGATTACAAGGTAGGGGCGCTCGTCGAGTTTCTCAGCGCGAACTCAATGGCAAAGGTCATCATCAGGCCCGTTTTCCTCATCGAAGCCGGCGCCACCTCCGTTTTCGGATCCTGGCTTTGCGTCGCCGACGGCTCGGATTCGTTCCGGCGCCGGATCCTTGACGACCAGGAGAAGAAACCAGAAAATGTGATCGGAAAAAACCAAGATTTCAAAATCGACGAGTTCGAGTTTGACTACGCGTCGGATTCGACTTTGCCTCGGACTACTCCAACCCTCTGCTCAGGGGTCGGGCGCACCCGACCCTAGGACTTAGGGTCGGGCGAGGCGGAGTTTCCCCCCTCGGGGTCGGGCGAGGCGGAGCTTCCCCCCTCGGGGTCGGGCGAGGCGGACCCCAGGACTCAGGGTCGGGCGAGGCGGAGTTCCATCCTCAAAGGGTCGGGCATGTCCGATCCCGGGACTTTGGGTCGGGTGAGACGGAATGAACTACTCCTCGCCCGCGTCAAGACAACCACGATCAGCTTGCCGACCACTCCGTCAACTACGGGCAGCTCGTCGACAACAACTACGTTGCGAGCTCGCCGGCGACTACGGGCGGCTCAGCAACAACTTCAACTACTCCCCTCGACTACTTCGCTCGGCAACACGTTGATGACTACTACGTCATGACGCTCGCCGATGATTTCTCCGAGTACGTCGCGGCGCTTGCTGACTACTACGGGCGGCTCGCCAACGACTACTTCGACCACATCGCGACGCCCCCTGACGACTACTACTCGTCTCGACTACAAGGATAGTCGAGGGCGGACTACCCCAACTCTTCGTCTCGACTAAAAAATTAGTCGGGGCAAACTTCGCGTCGTTGACAACTAGTCAGAATCGCATCCGACTAGTCGACTTCATCAACGACCGTCACGGCTTCATCAACAATCATCCACGAATCAAGCTAAGTCACTTTTCTAAATTATTTTCCAGCTTATTTTCCATTTGCGCGCAACACGCGCTCTACTCGCTGAAAACTCTTGCGCGCAACGCGCGCTCTATTCGCCGGAGGGCAGCAAACTCTTTCACGCTACCACGCTCTCTTTTTATCGCAACAGCGAATTTTCCCTTTTGTCTTCTCTTAAGGTCACTACTCTTCTCGAGCAGAACACGCCTTAACTCGTGAAAGCCTCAGGCGCATCTGTCACGCCTAAGCCCATACGCGTATATGAGACAACGATTTCACACACGCAGCGGCAACGGCTACCTAGAGACTGAGAGCCTAAGCGTAACAGGCTAACTACTCGGGAAGAGTATGACTGAAACAAGAGCTTGACTCGCAATCGTGCAGTCTCTTTCTTGTCGCAGCAGCGACTCCTCTTACTTTTGTCTTCTCTTAAGGTCACTACTCTTCTCGAGCAGAACACGCCTTAACTCGTGAAAGCCTCAGGCGCATCTGTCACGCCTAAGCCCATACGCGTATACGAGATAACGATCTCACACACGCAGTGGCAACGGCTACCCAGAGACTGAGGGCCTAATCGTAACAGGCTAACTACTCGGGAAGAATATGACCGAAATAAGAGCATGACACAACTTTCATACTGATCACTGGATAAATTTCAGCAGTTTCAAAATCCTACAAATATGCTACATAATGTACGCATTTTTTCTTTCAGGTCAAGCTTTGGCGACGACGCTCGTCGCGACGCCCACTAAGCATGCCTCCAACGGCACAGGCTAGTTCCCGAACTCGGGGGCTAAGCACCAATCAGTACTCCTAATATCTCCAGTGGCTCAGCTAGCTCCCAGGCTCGGGGGCTGGACGTCGCAAAACCACTCGATGTGGCTCCAACGACTTACCTGGCGCATAAGCACAGGGGCTGGACACCGCAAGACTACTCGAATGATGACCTGAATGAAGATTCAAGACCCTCGGGTTGATTATTCAATCAATCCAAGGCTCGGGGGCTGATAAGCTACACCCAACAATCGATTTTTTCAAGTCGAAAGAGGAAGATTCAAGATTTTGACCCTCAGCCTGATTCTACGATTCAACCTAAGGCTCGGGGGCTACTCCATATGGAGTGCGACTTTCGCCGCCCTCCATACACGAAGACTACAATATCATGTTGATCAAGACTTTGAGCACACCATAGCCTCATGGCAGCTTTGAGAAGCATTGAAAGATTCAGCCTGATAAAGTACCCGAAGAGCACCAAGACTACTCGGCGAATATCTCAAGACTACTCAAAGACTGCTGCATTCGACTATGAAGCGCTCGGGGGCTTGTCGGGGATACATCCCCAGTACCCGCAAGGAAGGAAGAAGTCAGACTCCTACTAGGATTCCCCTGTAATCCGACTAGGACTAGTCCCGTGTACTCATACTAGGACTCCTCCTTGTAATCCGACTAGTACTCTGCCCCCTGGAGTATATAAAGGAGGGCAGGGGTACCTAGCTCGGCAGGTCATACCTCAACACCCAAGCCCAGGACAGGAGGACAACTCCAGTTCATCAAATACAAACCAACACACAGGACGTAGGGTATTACACGATCTAGCGGCCCGAACCTGTCTAAATCGTGTTCCTTGTGTCACCATTGGTTCCTTGATTCTTGACGACCCTTACCGCATAAAAGACCACCTAGGGTACCCCCTAGGCGGGTTGCCGGTCTAAAACACCGACACGGGTTCCATGTGATCAACAACTATTCGGAATTGACTCCGACTAGTCAGCTTCATCAACAACCGTCGACGACCGCCACAGCTTCATCAACAATCATCCACGAATCAAGCTAAGTCACTTTTTTAATTATTTTATATAATTTTTCTAACTCTTTTTCCGCATGCGGGGTAATGCGCCGAGTAATTTTTTGTGTACGCCTCTCGACGAAAATTACCCTCCAGAGCTGCACTTTACCAATTATTCCTGGAGCATGTTAAACGACAACCATAGGCTTGGTACACCGAATTACGGAGGCTATAGCCACGGGTTTTGTGCACTGAGTTTTGGAAGCTTCGCCGACAGGCTTGGTACATCGAATTTCGGAGACTACGGCCACAGGTTTGGTGCAATGAGTGCTGGAGGCTCGCAGTGGCTACACCCTAAGGAGGCACAAATCTTATGCGCGGCAACACGTGCTCTCCTCACCAAAAGACAAAAAAGTCTCAATGACTACTTTACACGCAATCCCATTCTCCTTTTGTCACAATGTCAACTACTTACTTTTGTTGTTTTCTCTTAGCGGTCACTAATCTCCTCAAGAAAAACACACCTCAATCCGTGAAAGTCTCGGATCTTCTATCATGCCTAAACACTAGGATGCGTACACGAGACAAAGATCTCAGACGCTTAGTAATAGTGCCAGTACGCGTACGCGAAACAAAGATCTCACATGCAGTGGCAATATCTAAATAGGGACTAAGAGTCTAAACGTAATAGGCTAACTACTTGAGAGAAATATGACTATAACAAGAGCATGACACACAACATTTACATTCATTACTGACTAAATTTTGGTAGTATCTTCAAAATTCTACAAATATGCTACATAATGTATACATCTCTTTTTGCAGGTCAAGCTTCAGCGATGACTTTCTAGGATGCTTAGCGTACCTCTCCACTAGCTCCCAGGCTTGAGGGCTAGCACCAATTACTACTCGGAATATTTCCAATGGCTAAGCTAGCTTCCAAGCTTGGGGGCTAAGCGCCAAATAACTACTCGACATGGCTCCTATGGCTCACCTGGTACATAAGCTCGGGGCTGGACGCTGCAAAACTATTTAGATGACGATTAGCGTGAAGACTAAAGCTCGCTAGACCCTTGAATTGATTATTTAATCATTCCAAGGCTCGGGGGCTGATAAACTACACCCAACAGTTGATTTTTTCAAGATGAAAGAAGAAGATTCAAGATTTTATTGACCCTCAGCCTGATTCTTCGATTCAACCTAAGGCTCGGGGGTTACTTCACATGGAGTGCGACTTTCGCCGCCCTCCATATCACATTCCAAAGATGAAGATTACAAAATCAAGACGATCAAGGACTTGAGCACACCATAGCCTCATGGCAGCTTTGAGGAACTTTGGAGATTCAGCTAGACAAAGTACTCGAAGAGCAACAAAACTACTCAACGAGGATCTAAAAAGTACTCGCAAAGAAGGAAGAAGACGGACTCCTACTAAGATTCCATTGTAATCCACTAGGACTTATACCATGTAATCCTACTAGAACTTCTCCTTGTAACCGACTAGTAATCCTGCCCCTGGAGTATATAAAGGAGGGCAGGGGTACCTAGATCGGCAGCTCAGAACCATCATCAATAGCCAACAATCAGGCTACACAACACCCAAGCGCAGGGCGCAATATACAACACATCATAGAGGACATAGGGTATTACGCTACTCTAGCGGCTCGAACCTATATAAATTTGTGTCTTGTGTCCTCACTTTTACCTTCGAGTTCCAGGTCCAGCGATCCCCACCAATCAATCTACTATCTCGGGATACCCGTCTGTAGGTTCTTGTGCATAAAACACCGACACTGTAGTCCATCCGACAACATGAATCAATATGCATCTCAAGGGATGAAAAAAAATCACCTCGCGAGGATGCGGTGGCAGTACCTATTCCTGACCTAAACGGTGACGACGCCCTGTTCCTGCAAGCCATTCTTGAATGAAGGAAATTTTTTTTTGGCTCAATTAAGTTTTCAGTGCAACATGAGCACGAGCATTACTTCAATTTCATATGCAGACAACCAATAACATGACACATCTGATCAAGAAACAAGAAAAGCATATGGTAGTCACATAGCCAACCTATATACAATCATACAGTATTAGCGCATATTTAGTATAGAAATGCCTGAAAAAACTACAGACCAACAGAATACAAAGTATACCTCCTGCAATTTCTTACGCCTTCCTTTTGATTCTATAGGGAAACGCTGCAACATCAGGAATAACCTGCAGAAAAATGGCAGAACATCAGATGCCATCTTAGTCAGTGAAGGGTTACATAACTTGTGCTACATGCATGCTTAGAATACTCAGATGCCATCTCAGGCAATATATTGCTAGTGCAAAAAAACCACTGCTACATATCCTGGTGCTGTTTGTTAAATGGTTGTTACTTGTTTCAGATTTTAAAGTATGATTCTAGATTGTTCAGCGGCAAGTTGGTCCAGAACTCCAGCTTAACCATCTAAGCAATAGAAAATCTTTCAGGGAAATGGCACAATAAGATAATGCCGTTGCACACAACACCCATTAAAAAGAGCAAATAATGATTCCAGGTTTTCAGTGGTGAATATAATCATTTTTTTATGGCATTGAGCATCCAGATAAAATGTTACCTTCCCCCATAGAGAAGAAACCCGAGAGCTGCAAATAGTGATACACCTGAAAAGCATATAGCATGCCATCAGCTGAAAAGATTAAGAAGTCAATAAAATCTACTGCAGCTTTTAGGTGTGGTATTCAAGTCAGCCCCTACCGGTAAAGAAATAAAAGATATCACAAATCACAGTTTTATGAAGATGGGTACTGAAATTTACTTAACAGGGTTCTACCAATAATGACTTGGGTCAATTCTCAATGTATATATGAGAAGAAAAACAATCACACTTCTTGAATGCCAAGATGCCATGAATTGTTACTTTCAATGTCCAGAGTTATATCACTATAAATTGCACATTGCCATCTTGCACAAAATCATCACATCATGTATCATTCTCATTGTCCAACCAAAATTATGAGTCCAATACAAGTCATGTACGGTATGTCACCTGAATTGCATATACCACGGCATTGATCCAATAGAAAGTTGGCCTAAGTCCATCAGTTGCCTAGAGAACAACAGCACAAATTAAGAGGCGCAAAAGGCATCGATGAAATGATACAAAAAATTAAGAGGGGCAGGTCCGCTCAAGTATACCTGATAATAAATCTCCGCCCAGAACAGCACCAGAAGTGCGTACGTCGTGAAGAACGCAAGCCCAGGCATATCAAGAAGCACATGTTGTATTATGTGGCACCAAATTGCTTCAAACCTATTAGGATGTATTTATCCTTTCCTTGTACACTTGATGTATTTCTTGTACTCCAAGCAATATTGGTCATATATATATATAGGTCACCCCCTCATTAGGGTGTGTAGTGTTTTTCCATCTACTTCTTTACATGATATCACAAGATTAGATCGTAGACCTCCTCCTCTCCCTACGCCTTCCCCCTGATCCGCACAACCCTAGGCGCCCCCACTGCTACGCCGTTGCCACCCACACTCCACTGCACCCTAACTGGCTCCCCGACCACCTCCCCGACCGGTCATGCGCCATGTCCTCCGCCGACTCCTCTGTGTCCATTAATCACTTAATCAACACCTCCAGTAAATTCATCTCACGAGTATAGAATAATCATGAAATCTACAACTTACCTTAGGCTGTACGAGTTGCACGTTGCACCGCAGCACGAACACAACGGACCGCACTACAAAACGGAGGGCAAGCATCACATCAATCAATCCACCGGATCAAACAACAAATTTTGTTTAATAATCGACATCCTGAGATTTGGGAGATTAGAGGAAGGAGGGGGGGGGTTTGAGGTACTCAGGCTGGATATCCGGCCTATAAGCCTACAGATGAGGGACGTCGTCGTTCCGCAGAAGAGGGGCATCGCCGTTCCTACAGATCAGGGGCACCGCCTGAGGGGCCGCCTGATCTGCCGGCTCCAGCTGCTGGCACTCGGGGAGGAGCGGGGCTGCAGGGGTGAAAGTGCATTTGGCCTCCTAAGTGGGTTTTAGTGTTGATGACATGCATGATTAAGGGACTAATGACTTTATCAAGTAATTGATAGGTATTAATTCTAAAGAAGTGCAAAGGTGTACGGAAATAACCTCAAGCACCCCCAATTTCAAAGAAAGAACGGTGTTGAGCTCAAAGAAGAGTTTTCTACATTTTCTAATTTTGAATTTGAGTATAGGAACACCGTACTATAAAGGAGGATGCAAATGATAGCTTGAAGATGTTAAAGTGCTCAAATGATATGCTAACCACCCTTGAGAGACACAAATCACTCACCTGCACATCTGTTTTCTCACAGATTCTGTGAGCGTCGTAAGTTCCGATAGGGGGTTGAAAGTTCCGACGCTGGCCGGAAGTATTTAGAAACTTCTGACCGGGGATCCTCAACCGATTTAATCTAACAGTATCAGAAGTTCCGACCCTGTATCGGAAGTTCCAATAATGGCCATCGGAAGTATTCAGAAACTTCCGACCGAGATTCCTTGGCCAATTTAATCTAACAGTATCGAAAGTTCCGACCCTGTACCAGAAGTTTTGATAAAGGCCACCGGAAGTTTTAAGAAACTTCCGAGGAGAGGCTCTCAGCTGTTTTAGTTTAACTTAGTTGGAAGTTCCAACTCTGTGTCGGAAGTTCCGACAGGGACATAAACGCACTGTAACGGCTAGTTTTGGGGGCTCGGGTATAAATACCCCCTCAGCCCCCCCATTCATTGCTGCTGAACAACCCTGAGCCAAAACACCTCTTGAGCATTGAATACACCGCTCCCACTTCCTTTTGAGCTAGATCCTTGAGAGTTGGAGCTAGGGATTGGGTGAGAGCAAGATTGAAGGTGAGTCTTGAGGATTTGAGTGTGAGGTCCAACAAGTTCATCTCAAGAGCACTTGAAGCATCTTCGGCCTTCGATCCGCGTTTGTTACTCTTGAAGCTTGCTTCTAGACGGTTAGGCATCACCCGTTTGAGCGCCCTCTTTGTGTGGTGCACCCGGGAACGTTTGTATCAACCCATCCTTCGTGGATTCATAGTAAGTGACTCAATCCTCCTTTGTGGTTGATTGAGAGAGGTAAAGGGTTAGTGAGGACCCAGCTCTTTGTGAGCTCCTCAATGGAGACGGAGCTTCCTTTGTGGAAGTGAACTTGGGTAAACAAATCCCTTGTCTCAATTGCTTGTTGTGTTTCTATATTTCATTTTGACCTAGAAGCTTGATTTGAACCGATCTATAAATTTGTGTGGTTCCTTGCATATCTATCACCTGCAGTAGTCTATACATTTCATTTACAATCTTTTGATTCAAACAGAATTGGCAGATTCAGGTTTTATTTTGAATTTCGTTCAGCTCACTTTCTGTTGTTAGAAGTTCCGACCCATCGGAAGCTCCGGCACAGCGTCGGAAGTTTCGACAAATCTAATACCGCTGCGAAGTTTTTCAGGAAAATTTTGAAGTGAGCCTATTCAACCCCCCCCCTCTAGGCATCACAAGATCCTTTCAAGGGGCCGTCCTGCATCGGCGACGAAGCCTGGGCGAGGAGCCGGCGGCCACCAGTCGCGCCACCGGAGTCTTCTGCTTGCGCCGGCCAGGGAGGAGCGGGTCCGGAGGGGGGAAGAAGAGGACCGTGGATGCTTGTGTAGACAGGCAACGCTGGAGTGGAAGGGGGGCCACCGGCATTGAAGCCTGGGCGCCGCCGCCGCACAGAGCCCGTGAGGGGCGGGGAGGGGAGGGGATTAGGAAAAAAGGGGGGCGAGGGGCGGCGCGGGTGGGAAAAAATAGGGGAGGTGGGATGGCGGGGTGGAGCGGATGGCGCAGAGGGTTAGACACCGATCCGAGGGCTGGAAAGCATCGGAGGGACGACCACAGGGTGGGGGTAATACGACGAGTAGAGAAGAGATATCTCTTGTTATGTGGTGACAATAAAATTTATAACCCGTCTGCTTTTGAAAATATGGTGCTAACTAATAGCTCATCCTAAATATTATTTATTTGAAAAATAGAAGATCGTGTTATTTATTTGAGATAAAGGAGTAATAGTTGTGACGTTTTGCGTTGCGTTAAGTAGACCTGTGCCATTATAAAAATAACCTAAAATAATCTCTAGAATATTCATATATATTAGTATATTACCGACATCAGCTATATTAATAAACAAATAACCTAAGTAACGACTTTTAAGTATGAATATAAATTACACATGTGTCGCTACAAAAACAATATCCTAAAGTACACCAATATATGATTCTAAATTACCTATTTTTATCATTGTTAATTATAAGATCCAATAACTTAAAGTATATATGCTTGATGTGTGCCACCATGCATATGGACCATATACATATGTAGGGATGAAGTATTGGGAATAATAATTTCTATATTAAAGACATAGCTCAAATATTACACATATCAAGCATAGGTGTTTCTCCAAGGAACTTTTGCATCCCTTGTCTAGCTGGTACGAAATAAATGGTTTCTCCAAGGAAATTTTGCATCCCTTGCCTATAACATGTATATATATGTAGGAAATTAAATAAAAGAAAGGATAAAACAATAAGACATCAAAGAAAGATTTGGAAAGGAAGCTTGATTACAGGCATAGATAGGTGTGGCAGTGTGGGTATGCGCGTGCTTGTTAGGGGAGTCGCGCGGCGATGCAAAAGAATCGAGAAATGGTAGAAACATTTTAGAATTGGTGTTTCTTCAAGGAACTTTCGCAACCCTTGCCTAGCAAGTGGGACCATCTTGAGAATATGCATGGTTTTGCTTAAGTATAAGATGCCTTTTTCCCCTTTTAATTATAGTATGTAGATGCGTTGAGTTTGGAAATCTAAAAGTGATTATACCACTAGATTTGCTTTGATAAGTTGTTTTCATCATATATAAATTAAAAGCGTGGTCTGCTGTGTTTCTGTTAAGTAGACTGTGCTGATATCAAAAAATGTAACTTTTGTTTGCTATATACAGCAATACATTTTTAAATATCGTTTGATCCTACGCAGAGGCTGAGAGTGAGTCAAATTTTTTATATCAACTCACTATAACTATCTTTATTTTAATAAAGCTTCCTTTATCGGAAAAAAAAGGTTCGGTTTGATTCAAAACCAGACGTTGGGCCATACTCGTATTACCGATAGTGTAACGTTGAATATAAATCGTCCACGCTATAGACACATCCAGCTGGGTAGGATCCCCATCTTTTGCACCCGTGCCAAAATGGTATGGATGTGTCTCCTTGTCAGTCGAATGATTTTTTTTTTCCGTCGGTCACTGGTACTGGCCGTTAGATTGCGATCAAACGGCTTCCGTATTATTCATTCTCATCCTTACATTTTCTTCCCATTCCAACCAAACCTACCGTTCTCTACGGTCGACACCTGCATCCGCGGTCCGCTCAACTGCCGCTGCCTTCCAATCCATGCCCCATGCTCGCCTGGCCCCGGCACAGCCTGCCGGAGCGGCGCCTCCCCTCCCATCCCTCCTCGATCATTCCTCTCCGTTCGTCGGTGCCCCCATCTTCTTCAACTTCGGCACGACCATGTTCTTTCTGTTCTTCAACTCCGACCCCCACCGCCTCCACCGCTCACCGGGTCCCCCTGCCCGGCTCCAGCGGCGCCCTCGCCGCCTCCGCTCCGCCATCGTTTCTCCCGCCTCCACCGCCAGCCGACGAACTGCCCCGAAGCTCGAAGCTCTGCAGCTGGGAACTGAGGTAACCCAAAAATCCAAATCCTCCAAATTCCCTCAGCTCTAACCTTAAATTCTCATCCCCAATCAATTTCTAGTGTAATTTTGGGTGACTATGGATTATCAAGATTTCAGTCACCCGAGGAAGGAGTAAATCTCAAATGATATCACCCTGCCACGACGAAGATGGGATTAGACCGACAGATTCGTCCTACTTATACTAGCATCCAACCCAACCCCCGAACCCATCGTGTGGCGGCTGCGGCATCCACGGGTGTCTTTGGCCTTTTGGGGCCGACAAGAGATCTTTGGCGCCGTGGAAAAGCCAGATTCGTCTGCCTCGTGCGCGTACGATACGCGCCCACCTTTTTTCTGTGTTCTTGTCTACGGCTGTTTCTACTCTTGGTAATGTACATGTGCAGGGATATGATCAACAGTGCTCGTATAGCAGCTATGTTTTGTGCGGATTTTTTTTTACTCGTGTTGGCCGGAACGAAAGCATTAAATTTGCAAGCAGAGAAAGAAATCAGAAATGGTAGCTGCGATCTGCCGTACTCCTTCCATGCATGATCTCACAGTGACTGACTGAGAGCACTGCACTGGTACGTACGTACTATCTTGTCTCGAACATCTTTTCCGGCCGGGCCAAGATAAAGCCACAGTAGGTAGTACAGCAGGGCGAGCAGCGGCAAGTACTGTCCCTACTCTCATCCCAGTTGTTACAGGGGCAACAGTGTATGAACATGACCGGCCGACGTGATGGACCGGCTCGGCAAAAGCCCCAGGTGATGAGCCAGCACTGTGCGTGGACATGCATGGCGCGTCGTCGAATTTAAAGCGCGACGACGACAGCCTCCGTGTTTGACCGGTTTGTTCGTGTCCTCGCGGCGCATGCAACGTACAGCACCCCGTGGGACCCGCGGGTCAGGTCGGGAGGTATCGGGAGGGACAACGCCATGCAATGCAAGGGTACGGTGTGCAGAGGTGAATCGGGTCCGGACGCACACCCTGTGACACGGGCGCCAAGTCACGTAGGACAGCGTGCACACGGACACGGCACACCACACCTCTTCGGCTCTTCATGTGCCGCACATGGACAACGTCGTTTATCGTTTTTACGGGAGGAGAGAGAGAGACAGATGCTTACTGAGAGTATCCTTGTATGCTGATGCTGCTGTTATCTTCCTTTCACCCACGGCGGGCGAGCGACGTCACTGCCTTGAAAGACATCCTTCTCCACTTCGGCATGGTCACCAATCTGGACAAGAGCACGGTGGCACCAATTTGCTGCCGTGGCATTGATCTCCAAGCTGTCTTGACAGATTTCCCGGCCACGAACACGAATTTCCCCTTCATGTATCTCGGCTTGCCGCTTACTCTCACTAGGCTGAAGAAAGTTGATTGCCAGCAACTCCTAGATAAAGCAGCTGGACGCCTTGCCCATTGGCGAGGGCGTCTCTTGAATCAGGTCGGCCGCAACACACTAGTAAAGGCTGTTGGAGGCTTGGAGCAGGCCGCATCTTTTTTTTTCTTCTCCATGTAATTTCATTTTGACTATCCCCTCTATTAATATATGCAGGACAACAAAGCTGTTGGCGGCTTTCAAAAGAAAAAGATTTCGAGTACATAGCATAGCATGCTCACATCGTCATAACTTCTAATTAGGAAGTACTCCCTCCGTTCCAACTTACACGTCGTTTTGGATTTTTTATGTATATTCATACATTTTGCTATTTATCTAGACATAATATATATCTAGGTGCAGAGCAAAACCTATAAATTAAAAAAATTAAAACGACTAATAATTTGGGACGAAGGGAGAAGTAGGTTCTATCTATGCCTAACGTTGCGACGATTGGAATTCATATGCCTCACCCACGGTGCTTGCCTAATATTGCAACCCCTAACCCTGTTGTCCAAGCTTGCATGATCGATCTTCGATTGCAAGTTTCTTCTGAATTTTAGTAGGGATTAGTTATTAACTTAACTTACTGTTCATTTTTTTTACCGAAGTCAGTTCATTAAGCTCCAATCTATTTCTATAATTTTTTATTCCAGGCCTGATTAATTCACTCCACAGGGAGTCGAACTGAGGCCTGCCGGATGCTCCTCAAGTGTTCTAACCATTAGATTTTTCATTTTAATTTTCAATTTTGTTGCTAGTTGTATTTTGTATTTAACCCTTGGTCTTAATTTCAACTAAATAATTGAACTACGATATTGCATTTCTATTCCAAAATTTAGCTATTTATTGACTGTGTTTTAGATGGATTCCTTGTTTTGGCATATTCATCCCATTAAATATGGAAACTGATTTTTTTTAAAAAAAACTTATTTTAATTTCATATATTTATTAATTGTGTTTTGCATGGAATATTTATAATGTATGTTGTTTTCAAATTTGCATGCAAATCATGCGATTAATTTCATATTGTTAATTATTAAATTAGTTGTTCAGTAATGTACTGTGGCATGTGGTTGTTGGTTCATTCTAGATTTGCAAAATTGTATTCCATATGTGTCCATCTATTTATAGCCCCAATTTTAATGAAATATTTGAAATCAACCTAGTATTCTTATTTATATTATGTAATTTTGTTATTTATTAATAGTATTCAGATGCACTCTTTATCTAGGTATAGAAATCAAATTGATGATGTTCATGTTTCTAATTTGAAATTTATCTGTTAATTAATTGTATTTACATGGACGTTTTTCTTTAGTATGTTTTGTTTAGTAATTCATATGGACATTGTAAAATTTGGATTTTATTAATCATATTTGACACTCACTCTTTGGTATAATCTGGAACATCAAATGATCAAAACAGTGGATGGCGTATATCCATTTATGCTTTATCCGATTCACTTGGTACATTGTATTGTAGCTCGCACGACGCGCCCACAAACACATCCCACTTGACTTAGTTGTGGTAACCCAGTAACAACGGACAACTACTAATAATATGTGCTAGGTATAATTTTTCTATTTCATTTGTCCTTCTTTTGTATTCCAATCTCTAGAACTTATTGTTTATTTGATTGCAATTGCAATTACAAGTATTTCAATGTTTGAAAAATGTGAAAGGATCTCTAGCCTAATTGTTAGAGCATCTAAATAGCACATAGCATGTCCATGTTCGACTCCCCGTGGGAGCGAATTAAACAGATCTGGAATAAAAAAATTATAAAAAAATAGGTAGGGGCTGTCGGTGTTTTATATCCGGCAACCTACCGAGGGGTATCCCGAGGTAGTAGATTGGTTGGTGGGGAATCGTCGGACCTGGAATTCGAAGGTAAGAGTGAGGACACAAGACACAGACTTATACAGGTTTGGGCCGTCGGAGTAGCGTAATACCCTATGTCCTGTTTGGAGTGTTGTATATTGCACCTTGCACTTGGATGTTGTGTAGCCTGATTGTTGGCTATTGATGATAGTTCTGAGTTGACGATCTAGGTACCCCTGCCCTCCTTTATATACTCCAGGGGGTAGGATTACTAGTCAGTTACAAGGAGGAGTCCTAGTAGGATTGCATGGTATAAGTCCTAGTAGGATTACAGAGGAATCTTAGTAGGAGTCCGTCTTCTTCCTTCCTTGAGAGTACTTTTTAGATGCTCGTCGAGTAGTTTTGGTGCTCTTCGAGTACTTTGTTTAGTGCTTTGTATGGCTGAATCTCCAAAGTTCCTTAAAGTTGCTCAAGCTCTTGATCATCTTGATTTTGTAATCTTCATCTTTGGAATGTGATATGGAGGACGGCGGAAGTCGCACTCCATATGAAGTAGCCCCTGAGCCTTAGGTTGAATCGAAGAATTAGGCTAAGGGTCAATATAATTTTGAATCTTCTTTCTTCGTCTTGAAAAAATCAACTGTTGGGTGTAGCTTATCAGCCCCCAAGTCTTGGAATGATTAATTAATCAATCCGAGCATCTTTAGTCTTCACACAAGTCATCATCCGAGTAGTTTTGCGGCGTCTCGCCCCAAACTTATACGCCAGGTGAGCCGTAGGAGCCACGTCGAGTAGTTATTGGCGCTTAGCCCCCCGAGTTAGAGAGCGCCAGGTGAGCCGTAGGAGCCACGTCGAGTAGTTATTGGTGCTTAGCCCCCGAGTTAGAGAGCTAGCGGAGCTACTGGAGGTATTCCGAGTAGTAATTGGCGCTTTAGCCCCCGAGCTTGGAAGCTAGTTGAGCCACTGGAAATATTTCGAGTAGTAATTGGCACTTAGCCTGCGAGCCTGGGAGCTAGCAGAGCCATTATAGGTATGCTGAGTGTACTGGAGAGTCGTCGCTGAAGCTTGACCTAAAAAAAGAGATGCATACATTATGTAGCATATTGTGAAATTTGGAACTACTGAAATTTATTCAGTGATGAATATAATGTAAATGTTGTGTGTCATGCTCTTGTTTCAGTCATATTTCTTCCAAGTAGTTAGCCTGCTACGTTTAGGCTCTCAATCCCTGTTTAGCCATCACCATTGCGTGTGTGAGATCTTTGTGTCTCATCTACGTGTATTGGCACTGCTGTTTGCACATCTGAGATCTTTTTGTCTCGTGCGTGCGTGCTAGCGTTTAGGCCAGAAGATCTGAGGCTGTCACGAATTTAAGGCGTGTTCTGCTCAAAGATATTAGTGACACAATGAAAATGAGTAGTCGGCATTGCGACAAAAGAGAGTGCGATTGCGCTTAAAGTAGTCGTTGAGACTTTTCTACCTTTTGGCGAGAAGAGCGCGTGTTGTGCGCATAGGATTTGTGCCTCCTTAGGGTGTAGCCGTTGTGAGCCTCCAGTATTCAGTGCATCAAATCTGTGGCTATTGCCTCCAAAATTCAATGTACCAAACCCGTGGCGGTGCCTCCAAAACTCAGTGCACCAAACCCGTGGCCGTAACCTCCGTAGTTCGGTTACAAAGCCTGTGGCTGTTGGTCAACATGCCCCCCAGGAATAGCTGGCAAAGTGTATCTCTGGAGGGTAATTACCATCGAGAGGCGTACACAAAAAAGTACTCGGCGTGTTGTCCTGCATGCAGAAAATAAGCCGAAAAATAATTAAAAAAGTGACTTAGCTTGATTCGTGGACGATTGCTAATGAAGCCATGTCGATTGTTGATGAAGCCTACTAGTCAGAATCGATTCCGACTAGTCGTTGATCACGTGGAACTCCACCTGGTCTCGACTAGTTTTTCTAGTCGAGACGAGTAGTCGAAGTAGTCCGTTCTCGACTAGTTTTCTAGTCGAGACGAGTAATCGAAGTAGTCGTCGGTGACTTGATTATTTGCCTTAATCTGTGCGTGACTTGATCGACGAGCTGTATGCAGCAGCCTGCGACGGAAACCGACTCGATCTTCGATTGGAACGTGGTGCGTATGAATTCTATCTCGACATAGATTTGTCTGCTTGGAAATTCGACTCAGTAACTCACTTCTTGTCGAGTAGATTGATCTTGATGATGAGGTCCTTCAAGCTCACCCGATGATCTTGACGATCACCCCTACCGATGCGCCAGATGTCGGTGTTTTATACCCAGAACCCTACCGAGGGTTATCCCGAGGTAGTAGATTGGTTGGTGGCGAATCGTCGGACCTGAAACTCGAAGGTAAAAGTGAGGACACAAGACACAGATTTGTACAGGTTTAGGCCGTCGGAGTAGCGTAATACCCTATGTCCTGTTTGGGATGTTGTATATTGCGTCCTGCGCTTGGGTCTTGTGTAGCCTGGTTGTTGGCTATTGATGATGGTTCTGAGCTGCCGATCTAGGTACCCCTGTCCTCCTTTATATACTCCAGGGGGCAGGATTACTAGTTGGTTATAAGGAGGAGTCCTAGTAGGATTACATGGTATAAGTTCTAGTAGTAGGATTACAGAGGAATCTTAGTAGGAGTCCGTCTTTTTCCTTCCTTGTGGATACTGGGGATCTATCTCCGATAGGGGCATGCTGACTTCGGTCAAAAATGTTTTGAAAAATGTAATTCAACAATATGGGAATCTTAATTCAACATTTCTGATAAATTAGTCCAAGATTTTGTGTAAAATTGTTGAACCAATATATACAAATTGTTTGAGTAGTACATTGGAAATGATGAGGTAATACCTTGCAAATGCTGTATTTTTTTGAAAGAAAAACAATATTGGGTCTCTGTTTATTGCATTGATTATATTATAAAAGCATGGTGGTTCAAATAGATTTTAAAATGGACTCCAACATTTTTAAGATTAAAATAAAGTCATGTTTTGGTTGGTTTGCTCCCCTAGCTTCTCAGCCATCCTTCACGTATACATAGCAATATTACTAAATTCAGCTAATGCATTGGGATTCCGACGCCTCTTGATAAAGGCCCACACAATCTTGACACGATCAATGGTAGATTTGCGTGAGCGAAGGAAATATAATGTCTATGAACTTACCGTTATTACTTATCTTCTTCCTAAGTTAAAGCCGGTTAAAGCTCGGCTAAATGAATACCAAATTCATCAATCCCCGAACGTGAGAGAGGTTCTCTCGAGAACAAGCGATTGCTGCCGAAGCGGTTAGTGAAGATGTCCAGCATTAGGAGAAAAACAATGTTCCGCCGAAGAAATGTCCCAGCATTTCCATGTTCGGTGAGCGAGGTGTGCGGCAAAAGATATAACCCCACGACTAAGCTAATAACAAGCTCCGATCCGGTCCCCCCCGGTCGGTTCGTTCATCACCCGGTTAGTTAGGCCTAAAGGCGCATGCACTCGCAATTGAATAATGCATGTTAGATCCAAATCCAAAGGCGTGTGAGGCGCGTGGAAGCGTCAAAAAGCTCCCGCGCTTTCTGCTGCACTCGCCCGCCTCGGCCCCGGTAAACAACGGAAAAGGAGGCTGGCCAGCCGAACGAAGCGACTGACGGGTGACGGGCTCCCAGTGGGATTCCTGGTGCCCCAAGCTAGCCCCCCAACGCGCGAGCGGCTGGGCTGGAGGCGCGCGCGAGATGGAATCACGGCCGCAGCGGCCGATGGGGAACGGCTGCTGTCGTACGTACGTGCGTGCCGAGCTCCATGGCATGAAAAGGAGCTAAAGCCGGCGGGGTAAACCGGGTGCGCGTGGATCACGCTGTGCATGCCCCGTGCGTCACGCCGGGCGAGGGAGCCACGGCACGGCAGGCACGGCGTCGCGGGGTGAGCTTGAGCTCGCGTGCACGCGATAGTCGGCGCGCGGCGTCGTGCGCGCGCGTACGTCTCCCCCCGGCGCCTCTGGGCGTGCACCGCGAACGTACAGCACCCGCATAACAAAAGTGTAAGATATTAGGGAGTACGTACCATATATAGGAGTAGCTAATGCCTAATTGCTGCTATTAGCAGAGTGGTTACTGTTAGGCAGTGCCACCGACCCACAGTACTATAGCTCTCTCTATGCATATCTATTACACACACTATATACATGGGTGTCATTTTCTTTCATGCTATTCATATAATCAGGGCGTCGCGGGCTGTACTTGTATAATTTGCATTATTCAAAATTGTTCAAACTTGTACTGTTTGATCTTTGACATCAAAAATACTTGTACGATATAACCTGCTCGGCTCCTCTACAATGGCTCTAATCCTGACCTCCACTTTCTTTCCAAAAAAAAAAAAAAACTCGCTACTCTACCACATGATCAACTCGCTCTTCTCAGACATGCATGAACTGTAACAAGTACGTACGCGCGTTGGCGTCTTTCAATTCCTCTGTCCGGCTGGGTCCATCCTTCCTCTCACTGCTGGTCACTGCAACATCAGCATCAACATGCACGATTACATTTACGGATTACGGGACAGGCGGACAGCTGAAGCGGTTGCTCACAGACTCACAGACATAAGGCGTGCATAAGGCGTCCTCCAATGATACGACATAGCTCTAAGCACTCAGGAGACAACGCTTCCAATGATATGTCTCTTAGCATAGCTTATAATGTAAATTACCTCACGTGTTATCCTCACATAATCTTGAAGTACGTGTATGAGATTATTTCTTAATCAAGATATAGCTCTCCTCCCTCTCCTATTAAAATATGAAAAAATATTATATAAGTTAGCTCATATGTAACTATTGGAGGAGGCCTAAGCATGTTCTCCAACTCAAACCAGATGATATGCCAGACTGGACAGCGCCACGTCAGCCACCGCCGACATGTGGCAGGACCCGAGTGGGTGCGCCGCGCCCGCTGCTGTAGCTGCGCTAGCCTATCTTGATCAGCCGGTCGTGGGGTGATTGGACGGTTTGGATCGACGCTGCTTGGCCTCTGGTACGCGTACCCTCTAGCTAGCTTGTCAAGTTCATGCACGCACTGTGACGAGAGTTAGCTACAGGCATGCAGATGCGTAGTACCGTACTACATGTGTCCGTCACGTACGCGGTGTGCCTCGCCCCTCTCGATCTCAAGTCATGTCGGCCAAAACACCTGGCGTTGATGGGATGCTTGAGAGGGGCGAGGCCGTCACGTGAAGCTCAGTTCTGGCTTCTGGCCGAGGAGGAGCTGCCATGCCAAGGCCCGCCCCGCCGCTCCCCGCCCCCCCCCCCCCCCCCCCCCCCCCCCAACCCCGCAGAGAGCTGATTGGATTTCAGAATTTAACGTGATCGAACAGCCGCTGTCCACTGGGTCCGTATCTTAGTCAGGGGACAGTGCAACTCGAGTCAAAACCTAGACCTGTGTGCACGCATGCCGCCGATTGACCGATACGGGCACGTTCATGTTCTAGTGTCCTCTCACAAACACAAAGTGTCAAAGTCCATTATTCAGACATTAACAGTCTTCTCTATACGGTAGTTTAATTGGCAATATTTATAAACAAAACACACTAACCTTGCATTCAGCGCTCATAGTGAAACTTGTAAAAGTTGGTGGCCAAAACTAACAAAGTTTAATTTAGGACAAATCTAATGCCGCGCAGTCTGTTAACATACTGACAGTACAATAACCCATTAACCCGTGCCAAAGGCCCATTCTGCTAGCCTACATTAGCGTGTAGGTCATACTTTTGAATGTGCATTTTTTTGTTGCTATATTACTGATAGAAATAAATTAAAAATTTTACTGTATTTTGATCTGGACAGCCATCATTACTGAGGATTTTTATTAGGTTTTGCAATTGCAATATATATACAAGAAGTTATGCTTGAAAACTAATTTGTTTATTTGTGCCGTCTCGTCAAGAGAGAAATATGGGAAAGCATATATACACGAAGTTATGCTTGAACTAGATGAAGTAGAAAATTTTCGTTGTAGGACACTGTTATTAGGCGAACTTTACTGGGAATTTTCTTATTTTCTGCTATGCAGTCACTGTTTTGTAGAAGAGATACGAGCTACCGACTGTAAATGATCATAATAATTGTGGTACATACCTTGCAACAATTTTTTTTTACTACTTCTGTGCAAAAGTGTATAGTGTCCAAAAGTTTTTAAAAAACGATAGGGTAATTTTTTTACTATTTCAAAAAATAGGTGGAACGGAGTACCTTGGTTCCATGGCAACGTTAAGTATAAATGTATAATGTAAGGAGCTAGTTTTATTGGGCAATGATCCTATACCTTGTTCACACCCTGTCGAGTCTCCTATGTTTGACAAATGTATAACTACATTGACTTTGCTCATGCATCTGCCCGGAATATTCTCACGTCTAGACCGGCACTTACACAGAAAACACCTCAATCATATTGTACACAGTGGTTCAATTTGGTCGTGACTCGCGAAAGACACACTAGTAAACCACAACTTGGACTACCAAGTAGAAGTGAGATTGTATCTGGGGACAAGGGAACACCACACTAGAAGCCAACCCGGCCAAGTGAAAGATCTGTGACCTAGCCAAGATTTGACTATTCAGTCTCTTGAGGCAATGCTGCCATGCATTAAACAAATCAAACACCAATAATCAACGCATAGATTTCCTGTCAATCAAACAGATGCTTTTTGACCCTCCATAACCCTCCCTCTCTGATCTTTCCATGTCTTTGCATGCTTCCATTAATCTATGCCCCATGAACATAATCTTTTGTGTGTGCAAAAGCTAGGGGGGTTAGAGAAAGGCACTAGCAACCAGGAGGGCCACCTGTGGAAAGGAGCCTGCAAGGAAATTGAGCTCGTGAGGTCAAAAGGGTGGTGATGCAGGCAAACTGCATGCTTGGCAAATTGCCGAGAAGCATGCAGTACTCGACGCGCCAATTAGGTCAAGTTAATTTTGTTACACTGTACTACACATGTCCTGTGAAACCCTAGTCACTTGACAAAGCTTGGTCTAGGCTCCACACTTTGTTTCAACTTTTTGTGTTCATATCCCCACTAATCTGCTTGGATTGCTGCCTAGATGCCATCACTTTGTTAAACAATCTGTGCTGCTCTCATGCTCTCTGGTCTGGTGATGGTTGTCCAAAGCTAGCTCTTGACCGTTGAATGGGCCGTGCTCTAGCTGCTAGAGACTCATAACATAATGCAATAATAAGCTCGGCTTTCCTAACCGGGTTGGGCAGCGACGACGACGACGACGATGCGAAGCCCACGGTGAGCAAATTTTACGCTGATGGCATATATATAAATAAAGCGGACATGCTTCGATTGTTAATTGTCCAAGAAACATCCTCTGTCAATGTATGGACACGACATGCGTTTATAAAATTTGGGGCTTGTTTCGTCAGGACGCTGTTCCGTTCAGGTGGCTACTTGTATATGCATGAGAGCGACGACTTGGACGTCGACTGATTGCTGGATATATAAAATCATTAAGAATCCCCACTAGGTGCCAATAGAGAAGGAAGTCAGTGCTAAGCTCACGTTAACACGCCAATTAAAGACAAAAACAATGATCATTTAACATAACAGGTCTTCGATTAGTCGTTATGAGAAGAAAAAAAATTACGATATGCCTCTCCCTCTTTTGGAATGGATCGAGAGAGTGACTTGCAGAGGAACTTCATCAGGGTTTGTGTTTGTGCGCTTGTTCAGCTGAAATTTCTACGAAATCGATGCGAAACTATATCGATATATGCGCGTTTCTTGCACGCGCCGAAACAGGTAATACTGAGGATTATTGTATATACTGAACCGAACTTGACAGAAAGAAGGAAGGTACGGTGCTAAATATGCTGGCGGCTCCATTTCCAGCGCTCCCCTAAATTCAGAAAGGTGCCTACTTATTTTTTCCATGCTGCCAGAATGCATGATTCTAGTGATGTGCCACACATGCTAGTACCGGATCCGGAAGGGATCTGTAGAATGCTCTGGAACTCAGCCGAAGATCCATCTCTCTTTCATCACACGCTGCGCAATGACAGTGTGTGAGGGGTAATTAACAGTTTTGATTATTTTCAAGTGTTGGAAATACCAAGTTAATTATTGGTACAGGAGTTTTGTTACATTGCTTTTAAAGTACGAGTGGTACTTGTACTTTACTTCTTATTTTACTTAACAAAAGAATTAAATAGATTTACACATAATTAAAAGGGTATCATAGCAATTTCTAATAGTACTTGATCCTACTAAATTGGTACTTTTCTTTAGGTAATTCACAGTACTTCCTTTGTTTCCACCGTTTGATTTTTCCGGATGGATACTTCTCATTTTTTCAAGCACTCTAAAATTTCTCATTGGTACATATAGTAATTGTCTGCCAAAGGATTTTCAGAATTTTTCATAAAAAAGGATTTTCAGAATTAATATTCTTATTTTGGGTCATGTCTGGAAATATAAATCTTTTTTTAAAAAACTCAAAATTAAATTTCTTTCATTTGCATTGGGCATCACCCACTTACATATATCCGCGGCTGCGTGCGAAGAAGAATGATCCTAGATGAATCATATCTAGAACTGCCTCTGTTGGAATATATGTTTCGATGCCCTACAATCGGTAGGTTCCGGCCTACCCCTAATTCGTATCGCCTTATAGTAACCTTTGTTGAACTGGGCAGAATCTCACTTGTTTAGAGACTGGTGTGCTTTATAGTAAGAGGAATATATAGCTAGCTAGAAGCTTGATTTGGCGCCTTTAATCAACTACTGTGAGCAACATCCATGCATTATATTTTGTTGTGTGAATGAACAGCTACTGAACTTTCAGTTTAGCTCTATAGATTAGGTTTTGTCTGAAAAAAAGAAGATTAAGTTAACCATGGTAGTTAATTCATCCATGCAACTTTAATCAAATCCAAGAGGAAGAGATTACTATTTTGCCCTTGTTCTTTGTTCTCTTGCGCCTCTTTGCATCACTGATGGAAGAAGATTACTATTTTGCCCCGGCCCCACATAGCCCCCCTCCCCTCACTCTCCTCTCCCTGAGTCCCTGTCAACCTAGCTACCTGTATAAATTCGCACACGCCCCCTTCTCGTCGTAGAGAAGCTAATATAAGCAGCAGCACAGCAGCAAGCGCTAAGCTCTCCTTGAGCTGAGCTGGTTGCTACAGCGAGCAAGCTAAGCTAGACGCTGTGCCGTCGAGATCAGTAGAGGGATTAGCAGTGATGGGAGCGATGGATGGAGAGAAGGTGGTGGTGTTCAGAGTGAGGGAGTTCGACATGGAGAGGGACCTGGCGGCGGTGGAGGAGCTCGAGCGCCGGTGCCAGGTCGGCCTGTGCGGCGACGCCGCCGATGGCAACGACGGTGGCAAGAGGAAGACGAAGAAGAAGAAGAGGGGCATGTCCCTCTCCGTCGAGCAGGTCGGCGACCCGCTGGCGAGGGTCCGCCACGCGCCGGAGCACGTCATGCTGGTAAGCGCCGGGCGGATAACCAATCTATACTAGATTAGCAAGCACACATCAACAATAACAAAACAATTTGTTGACTTGACACCTCAATCCGATCGTGTGTTACTGTTCAATGTTCAAACTGAGCCAGAATTTTGTTAATCGATGTGCACGAACGCTTGATGCGTGGCAGTGACAATCGAGCTCTTCTCTTCTGTTTGCTGATGAACTGTGCTTGCGTTTTGAATTGCAATGCTCAGGTTGCCGAGTATGGTGAAGAGCAGGAGATGGTCGGGATCATCAAGGCCTGCGTGAAGACGGTGGCCAGAGGCGGCGGCGGCGGCAAGAAACCTTCTTCTGCTTCCTCCAGCCCGGAGAAGCGGCAGCCGCCGGCGTACGTGAAGGTGGCCTGCCTCCTCGGCCTCAGGGTCTCCCCGTCTCACAGGTACGGTGGCCGTGGTCATCTCCTCCTCCGCTTTGCTTCCTGTTTTTTTTTTCCTTCACCTCACGCGGACGCATGCACAGTTGCACACTACAATGCCTCGGCTCAGCACCAATGTAGAACGTACTTTCTCTCCTTGCCTAATCGAGCGCCGCGGGGGGTGGGTCCACGCGTGTCCAGCGCCGTGGGCCCACCGCCCCGTCTGGTTGGCCGGAGTCCACTGGCGCGCCGTTCTCGAGGCGCCGCCGCCGCCGCCGCATGTTTTGAACGGGCTAGCCGCTGACGTCAGTTGCGCTTCTATATTTGCAGGCGGCTGGGGATCGCGACGGCGCTGGTGGAGCGCGCGGAGGAGTGGTGCCGTGCGCGCGGCGCGGCGCACGCGACGATGGCGACGACGGCGTCCAACGCGGCGTCGCTGGCGCTGTTCACGGGGCGGTTCGGGTACGCGCCGTTCCGGCGGCCGGAGTTCCTGGGCCGGCCTGTGCACGCGCACCGCCTGGCCATCCCGAGCGGGCACCGCGTGTTCCAGCTGCCGCCGGAGCTGGCGGCCGCGGCCTACGCGCGCCTGCTCCCGCCGGAGGCCGCGGAGTTTCTCCCCGCCGACATGCCGGCCCTCCTGGCCCACAAGCTTACGCTGGGCACCTTCGTGGCCATCGAGAGCAACCCGGACCCGTCCCTCCCGCCGTCGTTCGCCGTGCTCAGCGTCTGGGACTCCACCCGCTCCATGCGCCTCCGCGTGCGCGGCGCGCCGGCGCTGCTCCGCGCGTCGCTCGCCGCGCTCCGGGCGCTCGACCGCGGCGCGCCGTGGATGCGGGTCCCATCCATCCCTGACATCTTCCGCCCCTTCGGCGCCTACCTCCTCTACGGCCTCCGCATGTCCGGCCCGGCCGGTCCCGCCCTGCTCCGCTCCCTCTGCCACCACGCCCACAACGTCGCCCGCAAGAACCCGGTCTGCGCCGTCGTCGCCGCCGACGTCGCGCCCGACGACCCGGCCGCCGCCGCCGTCCCGCGCTGGCGCCGCTTCTCCTGCGACGAGGACGTCTGGTGCATCAAGAACCTCGACAACAATGCCGACGACGACTGGGCGGCGCCGGCGCCGCCCGGCACGGTGCTGTTCGTCGACCCCCGCGAGTTTTGACGACGTAGCCATGGCACCCAGCTATGCAAGGCAGGTTGTAGGCAGAGGGCTAACCACCTCGCCTCTGCCAAGTTTTGACAACAACTACACACGTGTACATACACTTGCATTGGTACCGCAATGGCAATGACCTGCCTTGCCATTTGTGGTATCAACCACCAGGGCTAAAGTGATGTCTGTAACGGTAGCATTTGCTTCTGGATTTAGAATAGCGACGAGGTTTGGCGAGCTAGTTTCCAATGAAATCAAAGAAGAACCCAGTTGGCGTCTTTTTTTTCCTGAACTGTGCATGGCAAACGGGTACAATGCTGAAAGCGTCCAAAACGCACGGCAAATGCATCTGCGAGTGTCCAGACGAAAACGACGTGCAGTGTGAGACGGCGGCAAAACATGTTGCTATGATTCACATGTCGAGTTGGTCAGAATGCTTTTGCGCACGAACAACGCAGGCTCGAATGTGAATTGGATTTATGTGCATGTGGCTCATCAGTAGATCATGCAGCGAATGAATCCAATGAACTTTGGGGTCTTGTGTTTTTACAGTTTTACTCAGACCTTTCGGAGAAGGGTAAGTTGAAAGCAAGAACAAGAAAGGATTCAACTCAGGCTAGCAGTCCTTATCAAGTTGACCGCTTGCAGAAATATTCAGTGGAAAAAAATAAAGGAGACGAATATGGCAAATCTGTCATCTCCTCAGAGAGCTGCAGAATTCACCATGCTAATATCCATCCATCGTCCTTTGGGACTTTGACTGACCAAAGGTCCAAAGCAATGAACCCAAGAGAGATCGATAGAAAGATACTAAATCCCAGCAGTTCAACTCCAATCTGATCTATATTCCAGCATAAATAAGCAACCAAATCTTCTTTATCCATGAATTCCAAGCACAAAATCAGCCAAATATTATTCCAAGATCACCCAAATCCCTGTGCCCCACCAGTAGCAAGGAGATTTCAGTCTCTGATGCTTCCATGATGTTGCTCTGATGCATGATGGTCCATGTCACCAACGCATTGCGGTCCACAACGCCTCGAGAAAGTACACTCACATCCCTGCTCCAGAGTTCAGAGCCAGATCTTAACATGGTACCAGCCAAACATGGCATGCTAAAGGAGCTGATGAGGGCAAGACGGCGATGGTCCAGGCTCTCCTACATACTCTGGCCGAAGAAAGCCATGGACGGTCCTCTGCAAAAGAGCCTTAGGGTCAGATGAAATAGCTCAGGAAATTGCAGCGGCGAGCAGCTAGGTTAGCATGGTCCCTGAACCCGTCCAATCGGCGAACCTGGGAGAAAAATTAAAGCCCACAAAGCGTCGTGCAAGTTGTGACCTTTGATACAGAGTTACCATTGGCAATTAGGGTTCTTTTACGTTCTTTTGAGGGGAATTAGGGTTCTTTGGTCCCCTACACAAATCCTAGGAGCGGCGTACATGGCCATGGCCATCAGTGATCAGTCACGCTCACTGCTCACTTTGTTCGGCGCCGCGCGCAACCCGCGGCGCAGAAAGGCGCGGGAGGAAACCAGCCGGAAAGAGACGGTTGCGAGAGGAGTTTGCAGCAGCAGATTCAGCACAGGCAAATAGCACAAAAACATGGCAAAAGGCATGGAGCATGCAAGGGACAGAAGATGGTACAAGGGAGCAAAGGGAAAGTTTAATTCTTATTATTTTGCTTGGTGCAAAACATAGCTAGAAGGCAGAAAAATTATTTAAGCACAAGTGTATCTATTTATATAAATCTGACTGTATGGCTATATGTTGTGCAGGTGAATTATGGAATAATCATTAAGCCTATGATTACATGACATGGATGGCCAAAAGCCTAATGAGCAGCATTACCAGATAGGGGCAAATAAAACAGAAATGATGGCCTTATCAGAAAGGAACAATGCAAGAACAGTCTTTTTCCAAAGGAAAAGGGAGCAACACATGACAGAAATTGCCTTTCAAATCGGCCAGCAGGCGCGCGCGGCAAGAATGTACCGACGGAAAAGAAGGGCAGTGCCAAGTGCCAACTAGAAAATCCAAGATATGTTGGAGAGGAATATGAAAAGGCGAAACAAAAGGAATATTTGAAACCTTTTATGCTGGTGAATAAGTATGTCATGGCCTGCTTATTTTTTTTTCAAAAAAGAAGGAACCCCTTTTATGACCCGACAGGGACGTTTCAAGCTCCAATTTTTTAAATTCAGAAGATACCCCGATTGCATCAGAAATGCACTAGCGAGATAAGCTGGAACATCCGTATCTGAGCAAAGAGAAGATAACAGATCGATGTCTGCATTCGAATGGTCTATTTCTTCAGGAGCGTTGAACAAGAATCTACAGGTGTTGATGTCTCCTCACCATTTTCAGGAGCATTGAACTAGAATCTGGAGCATCCAGTATCATTGAGCAAATGTCTCCATCATCCTGATGCATCAGTGCGTGTTTTATGGTCTTCAGAAAGAAACTTCAGTAGAGGAGTCTACAGAGAGTAGGGGCTTGGTTGTTTGGGGTTCCTTTATCCAGCTTTTAGGGGATGCAAGTGATAGATAGCTGCCCCACACCACTAAATATTGTATAATTCCATCAAGGAATTAGGTTAAAAAATAACACATTTGCATGGAACTGTTTATTATAGCTTTTCCTTTCTCTCCTTTATTGCTCGTCCGTACGTTGTAGACTCCCAGTTGGAGATAGAATTTGGCAAAACAAAAGGTTTATATTCTTATCGTTATGGAATTAGGGTTGTTTGGTATAGCTCCTCTAAATGTCATTCTTTGAAGGGAAGTAATTCTCTGATTAAAAGTGATTCTCTAGGAGAAAGTAATTAAAGGTTGGAAGTGAATTATAGGCAGCTAAACTAGGAGAAGCTAGTTTTTAAAGGTCCTATAGTATTTTAGTTCGCTTTAGAAAATCATTTCATAGAATTACCTGCAAACTCTAGGAGCTCTGCGAAAAGAATCCTTTCTACTTAGATTCACAACTGAACTTCCTGTGTAACGATGACAGTTCATGAATCATAACCTCCGCATAAAACATACCTTCAAGCTGTGAGCCTACAATGTTAGATTGATCTCTTTCCCGATTGGCCCAAAGGCCAATCAGGACCTTGATCTGCGCCCTGATCGGGGGCGCTCACCCTATCAATGGGTGGTGGGCCCCTGTCGCGCTGCGCTATATAAACAGGGTGGGGGGACCCGGCTCGGCTTACGAGGTTCGCCGCAGCCAGCCGCCCCCACCAACACACCTACCGATCTAGGTTGCGCAGTAGCGGCGGGAAGCACCACCGCCACCTCACCGGCGACCGGAGTCGGCACTGCGCGTCGCTGCCTTGCGCAGACTCCATCGACAGAACCTGCGATGGCCAGCAGCTCTGCTGCTCCCACCTCTAGGGGTGAAGGTACCCCATTTCTCTCCCTCTCACACTAGGCACTCACCGGGGAACACGTCCACCCGAACCACCGGCGCAACCGCTCGGGGCTCGGGGGAGGGCGCCACAGCACCACCAAAGGACCGCTCGACGGCGGCGCGCCCAACCCTCGGGGTGGACGCGCTCGCCGGCGAGGGGACCCGCGGTGGCGCCGACCCTTCTTCTCCATCTGGATCTCGATATTTCGGGTTTTTGGAGGGAGGAAAGGGGGAGGCTAGAAAAGGGGGGGAGGGGGGGGCTGCCGCGGCCGTGCGCCGGCGAAGCCATCCCTCCACCGCCGCCGCCGGCCATCGCCGGGCGCGGGAGAGACAGCCCCGCCGCCGCCGCCGCGGCGAGAGCGCGCAGGGGAAAGAAGCAAATGGCGCTAAGGTTTCAGGGAGCCGGCCGACGGCCGGTTTTTGTTCCGCCGTAAATGTCGCCTGGCCGTCGGATCTGGACGGGCGGTCGTGATCGACCGGGCCACTTTCGGCCCAGGCGGGACGCGGCGGCAGGCCGCTTTCGCGGCCCAGGCCCAGGTTGCGGCCTGCAGGCGCGCGCCGCGCGAGAGGCCGGCGCCGAGCCGCTTTAGCGGGCCGCCTTCGTGGGCCGCGTTGGCAGGCCGCCGGTGTCGAGCGAGTGGGCCGCGCGCGGGAACGGGCTGTGGGCCGTTTTCGCGGGTGGGCCGTTTTTCGGGTTTTGCACAGTAACTTCTGATATTTTGTTTTTTCTATTTCCAGAAGCATTTAATTGATGTTTTTTTGCATAGTTTTAGTCTCTAATCTAATTTGAACCAACGGGATAATTTGTATTAGAGATTAATAAAGTTTTGTACAGTGTTTTGCTTCTGAAAATAGATTTATTTCACAGTTTCCGCTGCAAAAGTCATATTTATTGCTCCATTTAAATTTAATTTGAACCAACGAGACAATTAAATTTTTGTGAGAGCATGATAAAGTTAATTAGATCATGGTGCTGTTATTTTCTGACCAACGTTGTTAATAACTGTATCATGATTTAAAAAGTTCTTTTGAATGCTTTTATTTCTATTTCTGCCCAACGGTGATATAGTTTTAAATTGCATCAACAGTTGTATGTTTTATTTTTTGACCAACGTTGGAAATGAATCATGCAATTGTCGTTATGATCTCACTTATGGATTGTAAATTTCAGGATCATTCAACTTAATGGCGTGTCTCAAAGAGATACCCATTCTGAAAGGCAACAACTATACAGAATGGAGGAAGAAGATTGAGTTCTCCTTCGTTTGTGGAGAAGTTGACTGGGTACTAACCACACCGCAGCCACAAGATCCACAGAAGCCAGTGAGGGCTGATGGTGATGATGATGCTGCATGGCAGCAAAAGGAAAGGGACTATGCTCCACTGGAGTTGGCATACACCCTTTGAAAACAAACAGTGGACCACTGCCAACAAGAAATGTATGGCTTTGGTAAAGAATACGATTGAGCCTGCCATTTTGGGCTCAATCGCAGAGTGTGACTCCGTTTCAGAGTACCTCGACAAGATAAGGAATCAGTTCACTGGTTCCTCAAAGATATATGCTACCCAGCTGTTCAAGCAGCTGGCCACAGAGAGGTACAATGGCGGAGGGACTGGCATAAGAGATCACATCATGAGGATGTATAACTTGGCAGCACAGCTGAAGCCTATGGATCTTGAGCTCAAACCTGGGCACATTATGCATTTGGTTTTTGCTTCTCTGCCTAAAGAGTTTGACACTTTTTGTAGTCAACTATAACATGCAGCCAGAACAGTGGGACATGGAGAAAATGATAGCCATGTGCGTGCAGGAAGAGGACAGACTTAGATCCTCACATGGTGGCTCATTGCACTATGTGAACGATAACAGGAAAAAGATTGCTAACCCCTCTTTCAAGGCACGTGGAAAAGCTCCTATGCAGCAGAATCACCAAAAGCCTCTCCCAGTAGACAAAGATCAATGTCTACACTGCAAGAAAAAGGGGCACTTCAAGAAAGACTGCCCCGACTGGTTAAAGTCAATAATGGCAAAAAGAGGTGAGAATACTATTTCTTTTGTAAATGAATCCTTGTATACACAGTATTCGAAATCTACTTGGTGGATTGACTCAGGTGCAACTGTTCATGTTGCAAATTCTTTACAGGGATTCCATTTGACGAGGACTACGCAAAGAAGCGAAAGATGCGTTGAAGTCGCAAATGGAGTCCAAGCAGAAGTTGAAGCTGTTGGCGATGTCTCTTTAGAGCTAGTTGATGGTTTCATGCTTGTACTTAAAGATGTGCTTTATGTTCCCTCATTACACAGAAACTTAATAAGTATTTCACGTTTGGACCATGATGGTTATGAATGTCATTTTGGAAATGGAAAGTGTGCCATTTGGTTCGATAATACATGTGTTGGTGTTGCCATCCTTCACAATGAGTTGTATTTATTATCATTGCGTGAAAAAGTAAATTCTGTGTGTGATGTGAATATGAATGTATCCTCGTCAGAGAAAGAAATAAAGAAAAGAAAGAGAACTCATGAAATATCGTCGAAATTATGGCACTGTCGTTTAGGCCATATTTCGAGGGGGAGAATAGAAAGACTAGTTAAGAATGAAATTCTTCCTCAATTAGAGTTCTCAGACTTAGAACAATGCGTTGATTGCATTAAAGGAAAATTTGTAAAGCAAATTAAAAAAGACGCTAAACGTAGCACAGGAATTTTAGAGATAATCCACACTGATATTTGTGGACCTTTTCCTGTGAAAAGCGTAGATGGCTATGACTTGTTCATAACATTCACAGATGATTACTCCCGTTATGGTTATATTTATCCAATCAAAGAAAGATCAGAAGCGTTGGATAAATTTAAGATATTTAAAGCTGAAGTTGAAAATCAGCATAACAAAAGAATCAAAATAGTAAGATCCGACCGTGGAGGGGAGTACTATGGTCGGCATACCCCATTCGGCCAAGTTCCTGGACCTTTTGCAAGGTTTTTGCAGGAAAATGTCATAGTAGCCCAGTATTCGATGCCGGGCGAGCCTCAGCAAAATGGAGTAGGTGAAAGGCGTAACCGTACACTGATGGATATGGTGCGCAGCATGATGAGCTATTCCACCTTACCATTGGGACTGTGGATGGAGGCGCTGAAGACCGCCATTCACATTCTAAATAGAGTACCAAGTAAGTTGGTGCCCAAAACACCGTACGAACTATGGACAGGAAGAGTACCCTCACTAAACCACCTGCGTGTGTGGGGGAGCCCAGCTGAGGCCAAAGTGTTTAACCCAAACATCAGGAAACTAGATCCCAAAACAGTAAGTTGCCACTTCATTGGCTATCCGGAAAAATCAAAGAGTTTTCGTTTCTACTGTCCAGACAGATTCACAAAGTTTGTAGAAACGAGACAGACGATTTTCTTAGAGGATGAGATGGTGAGGGGGAGCATGGTAGCTCGAGAGATTGATCTTGAGGAGAAGCGGGTGTGTGCACCTAATCCGATGATTCAGGAACCATACTTCTCACTACCTATTATTCCCGCACCAATAGTTCCTGAGGTCGTGGTGCAAGCACCCGCTACAGTCCCTGATATTGTGGTGCAGGCACCTGCTGTGATTCCACCCGTGGAAACGATGAGTGAAGTTTTGGAACCTGTCCTTCAGGAGCCAACTGAACCCATCATTACACACGAGGAAGAGTTGCAGCAGCCACCTCTGAACAGTGTGCCACAAGCAGAGGCACAGAATATGCCTGAAAGTGAGGGGCCTAGAAGGTCTCAAAGGGTCAGAAAATCAGCTATCCCTGACTGTTATAAAGTTTATAATACAGAAGAAGTTCATATAGAAGGTGATCCCACTTCATATGAAGAAGCCATTAAAAGTGTTCACTCATCGAAGTGGCTAGAGGCCATGGAAGATGAGATGAAATCGATGAGTTCCAACAATGTTTGGGAACTTGAGGAGATTCCTAAAGGAGCCAAAACAGTAGGCTGTAAATGGGTCTACAAGACTAAACGTGACTCCAAAGGGAATATAGAAAGGTATAAGGCGAGACTTGTGGCAAAAGGTTTTACACAAAGAGAAGGAATAGATTATAATGAGACTTTTTCTCCTGTCTCATGTAAAGACTCCTTCAGAATCATAATGGCACTAGTTGCACATTTTGATTTAGAGTTACATCAGATGGATGTAAAGACGGCATTTCTAAATGGGGATTTAGAAGAAAACGTCTACATGAAACAACCAAAGGGTTTTGTCATGGAAGACAAAGAGAATATGGGATGTCGTCTAAAGAAATCCATTTACGGATTAAAGCAAGCCTCTAGATAGTGGTATCTAAAGTTTAATGATATAATAAAGAAATTTGGGTTTCAAGAGAATATAGAGGACAATTGTGTCTATGCAAAGTTCAAAAATGGGAAATACATTTTCCTAATCCTGTATGTGGATGATATTTTGCTTGCAAGCAGTGATATCAGTCTACTGCAAGAGACAAAGAAGTTCTTGTCCTCAAACTTCGATAGGAAGGATCTTGGTGAAGCAACATATGTTTTGGGCATAGAAATTCACCGAGATAGATTGAATGGGGTTCTAGGGTTATCGCAAAAGGCATATTTAGAAAAGGTTCTAAAGAAGTACAATATGCATGCGAGTAAGGCCACACCTGCTCCTATAGTCAAGGGCGACAGTTTTGGGAATTTTCAATGTCCCAGGAACCAGTACGAGATCGATCAAATGAAAGCGGTTCCATATGCTTCAGCTGTCGGAAGCTTACAGTATGCCCAAGTGTGCACCCGCCCTGACTTAGCTTTTGTCACCGGGGTTCTCGGTAGATATCAAAGTAATCCAGGTATAGAACACTGGAAAATGGTAAAGAAGGCGTTGCGCTACGCGCAAGGCACAAAAGAACTCATGCTTACATATAAGAGATCTGATTCCCTAGAGATAAAAGGGTATTCAGATGCAGACTTTGCGGGAGACAAAGATGATAGAAAATCCACGTCTGGATACGTATTCACTCTCGCAGGAGGAGCTATCTCATGGAGAAGCTCGAAACAGAAAGTAACTGCATCATCAACGATGCATGCAGAATTCATAGCATGTCATGAGGCCACGGGGCAGGCAATGTGGCTAAAGAAATTTATACCCGGATTGAGAGTGGTTGACTGTATTCAGAGACCACTAAAGATGTACTGCGACAATGAACCAGCAGTATTCTATGCTCACAACAACAAATCAAGCAATGCTTCCAAAGCCATTGAGATAAAGTTTTATGTTGTGAAAGACAGAATCCAGGATCACACTATAAGTCTCGAGCATATAAGAACAAAGGATATGCTTGCGGATCCGCTCACGAAAGGCTTACCTACCAATGTGTTCAGAGAACACTTAGCCGGCATGGGTTTAAGGGAAAGCCTATGATTCCTGGATTGGATAAGGCCCAAAAGAAACAGAATTGTTTCAAAATAGAGAGGTGTGTTGTAGCTGTTGATTCTATCGGCAATTAAGCTGTGACGATGAAACATGCTCTACATATTAATCTACGATGAAACGAATAAAAGTAAAAAGTGTAAAGCTAAAAGTAAATGATGAGATCAAGGGGGAGAATGTTAGATTGATCTCTTTCCCGATTGGCCCAAAGGCCAATCAGGACCTTGATCTGCGCCCTGATCGGGGCGCTCACCCTATCAATGGGTGGTGGGCCCCTGTCGCGCTGCGCTATATAAACAGGGTGGGGGGACCCGGCTCGGCTTACGAGGTTCGCCGCAGCCAGCCGCCCCCACCAACACACCTACCGATCTAGGTTGCGCAGTAGCGGCGGGAAGCACCACCGCCACCTCACCGGCGACCGGAGTCGGCACTGCGCGTCGCTGCCTTGCGCAGACTCCATCGACAGAACCTGCGATGGCCAGCAGCTCTGCTGCTCCCACCTCTAGGGGTGAAGGTACCCCATTTCTCTCCCTCTCACACTAGGCACTCACCAGGAACACCATGTCCCTTATCTCTCTCTCGAACCCGACTAGATGTGCGTCTAGAGATCCTAGGATAGGCTCTATCAACAATATTAAGAAACGGGCAAATTGTCGAAACCAATATGCAAGTGTCAACAGGGGAAGGATAGTGCTGTCAATCTCACCGAGACACCCCAGTTCTATCCCGATTCGTCAATTCCAAGCGATATTTGGCAGGTTCAAATTTCTTTGGTAGATTCAGGGGTGTTTGGGAGCACTCCACTACACGAAAAATTGCTCCACTCCACCAACTCCGAAAATTTCGCAACCAAACGCGTCTAGCTCCAGCAACTCCGGCTCCAGGAAAAAGGTGGAGCAGGGGGGTAGATCCACGTTTTTTGTGGAGTACCTCAAGGGGTACTCCAAAAACCCCCTTTACAGACCTCCTCGTGGAGTTGGTGGGTATTTACCCACCATTGCCACTCGTTACACACATACCGGTTCGATTCAGGAAAAACAAAAAGGCCCGTCGCCTCCCTCATCTCATCCCGCCGTGCCGCCCCTCGCCCCGGCTCGCCGCGCCGCCCCTGCCTGCCGCTCGCCACGCCACCCCTGCCCGCCACGCGCCCGGCGCCCCGCGCCGCCCGCCCGCCGCTTGCCGCGTCGCGCCGCCTCGGCCTGCCGCGCCCGCCCGCCCGCCCGCCCCTGCGCCCCGCGCCGCCCGCTGCTCGCCGCGCCACGTCGCCCCGGCCGCGCGCGCCCTGCGCCCGCCCGTCCACCCTTGCGCCCCGCGCCGCCCGCCCGCCGCCGGCCGTGCGCCGCCCGCCATGCCTCGCGCCACCCGCCCGCCGCCCCTGCGCCCCGGGAGAAGAAAGGAGAAGAAAGGAGAAGAACTAAAGGAGAAGAAAGGAGAAGAAAAGGAGACTGACAAGTAGGACCCATTCACATGGGTATAATAGACCATTCACAACAAGTGCTAATGTTTTTGGAGCTGGAGCACTGCCATTAGCCAAACACGTGCAGCAGCTCCATATTTTTTTTGAAGTTGGTGGAGTGGAGCTAGGAAAGTGTGGAGCTGGTAGAGTGGAGCTAGTTTTTCTGGAGTGGAGTGCTCCCACACAGCCCTGAATCCATGTCAGATTCTACCAAGCCCAAGCGCCCAGTTGACAACACTAGCTTCATCTTATCTTTTCACATGCAAGCACTGGTTCTGCACTGAGGTCACCGCGGAATACAATCATAGGACGTGGCTAGAACGAGAAACCTCTGAACCATGTCACCAGTTTTGGTTCTAACATGACAAGATTTCCAAATCAGAAAGGAGTATTTTGCGTGATCAGAAATCAGATGGCAGCGGATAAACTTAGTTCAAACATTTCATATCCAGTACAGATGACACCTGACTCTAGTAGCCCACTAATCCCATGGGAGTTCAATCAACCACCCAATACAAGGCTTTAAGTCTTAGACAATTCTAGGTAGAAACCGCATAAATAAACTACAGGTAGAAGTTGAACCTACTGGCCACCCCTCAGAGCAAGCACAAGATGGAGCACCGAGCCACCTTCGATGTTGTAATCCTTGGCGGTTTTGTCATCAGCAAGTTGCTTCCCAGCATAGATGAGCCTGCACATGCAACAGGTTTATTAGGACCACATAAATCATGAATTTGGAGCTTACAGTTTCAGGTTCATTAGTTTGTGAGTGGCAGGAAGAGTACCTCTGCTGAACAGGTGGGATACCCTCTTTCTCCTCAACACGCTCCTTGATCCTATCAATCGTGTCAGTGGGCTCGATGTCAATCTCGATTTCCTTCCCGGTAAGAGTCTTCACCTTGATCATAGTTCCACCCCTGAGCCTCAGGACCAAATGAAGGGTTGACTCCTTCTGAATGTTGTAGTCAGCTAACGTTCTCCCATCTTCCAATTGCTTACCAGCAAAAATCAGCCTTTGCTGGTCTGGGGGAATGCCCTCCTTGTCCTGAAATATATAAAGCAGCAAGTCAGAAACCCTGTAAAGTTAAAATGGTACTAGTCTTCCAATCAGTGTTACTGTGTTACATAGAATTGGAATCTGATTTGGGTTCAGGCACCTGGCTTGGCATTTTGCTTGGGCACAGAATAAATAACTCAAACATGAGCATGGGTGTTGGAATACGATCAGATCCAGTCATCCAGTTATCAGACTCAGTAAAACTAAGAGAAGGGACTCATATTATGTCTCGCTCAGTATTTTCTTTTTGGCGCAGGAAATATTTCTTGGATCCTAAAATCCAACTCATACTGAAGCGACTCATTCAGCATATTCCCCCTAAAATACAGGCATCTGAGACATGGAGTAACACTGCCCTCAATTACAGACATGGTTCGTGTTTAAAATCGATAGAGCAGAGCAACCATCACAAAGAAACAATGTCACATTCGACCCTAGGATTGCAGGCTACAGGTAACAGGTAGGCTCATAAAGTCATGGGTTCATGAATTGGACAACATAAACTTGCTCTACATTTATATCTGCAATAAATCACATAAAAACATAGGGTCCGTGATAGATTAGACGGTACAAATTTCCTAAATTTAGCTGTACACAACAACAAATATATCACGAGAGGCTACGAGCAACACGCAAAGGGGGGTCCCTATGGACACTGCAAGACACCAAAACCCCCGTTCTAGAGAATTCCTCCGCATCACGATCAACACTAACTATTCCAAGATCCTTTTGCCCCTCAGCAGGCAAGAACCGCACTAAACACCCCCCCCCCCCCCTACCAAATCGGCGCGGCAACTAGCACTCCTCCTAAATCCATACCAATCATGCGCAACTAGGACTCAATTACGCGACGAATCGGGAGGGCACGAACGGACTCGTCGGAATAATTAAGTGGAAGGGGGGTAGAAGGCGGCGGCGGACCTGGATCTTGGCCTTGACATTATCGATGGTGTCGCTGCTCTCGACCTCGAGCGTGATGGTCTTGCCCGTCAGCGTCTTCACGAAGATCTGCATCTCGCCGGGCTGCTGTCCGCGATCTCCAGCTAGGGTTTACGGCGGCTCCTCTCTCCCTCACCCAACCGAAGCAAAGGTTCCTTTGCGGGATCGATTGATGATGATTGATGTTGTGGGGAATTGGGGATGCTGGAGGCGTGGCCCTTTTGCATATATACACCCCGGGGAAGCTCGTATTCGTGTCGAGGTCCACCCGCTCTCCGCGTCGGTCACGGGGCCATGACGTTTTCCGATTCGGTGGAAGAAGGGCCTCGAAACGCGGTGTGCCGTGACAGGCGGCCTCGTTTTGGTGGTATGGATCGGATGGGCTTTTCAGGCTGGGCTGCTGGTAAGATAGCCATCGGAGGCCCACGGTGCAGGATTTTCCTTTGTTTTTTCAGGATACCAAACCAGTATATTATTGAGAGAGAAAAAATGTCCGTATCCAAATGAAGAGGAGCAGTCAACGCTCCAGGACTATTCGGCCACATCTGAACGGATCGAAGAATCGGAGGAGCAATCGAGGCGGACTGCGCGTGACGCGCCGGCATCTGTGGCCACGGATCCATCCATCCATGGCCGGCGCGCTTCGTTGTCTAGATGCGACGGCCGATCATCCAGCCGCAGTCGCGCGTTGACCGGCCATTCATCTGGATCGTGCTTTCTGTTCTGCAGCTTCTGTTTCACATTCACTGACGAGTCTATCCATGCTCCATGCCAAATGCAAATTTGCAATGCATGCTGTAGCCTGTGGTTAGTCACTGCATGTCTGCATTGCCAATTTGCCCTGCCAAATGCAGGGCTCGCTGTAACATCAGAGATTCAATGAAATATGCAAGTTCGTTAAGAAAAGATGGCTATGAACTCAACAATTCGATAAAAAAATGCATAGTTGCATACGAAGGGAAGGCAGAAGCAAGGCATGATCACTTGGACAGTTGGCCCTCCAGCTCCCTCCAAGCGTCTCAGTACTTGCTTGGGTTCCACAGCTCCGTCCACCGTTTCACGCTTCAGACTTCAGAGTACAGACTGACGCGAGCCATGCCTTCCTCCCCGCACCGCCGGGGCCTCCTCCTACTCCCCTTACTCGTCGCCGCCGCCGCGCTGTGGCAGCCGCTGCCGGCGGACGCCGCCGCGGCCACCTGCAAGGCGTGGCTGGTTCAGTCCATCCCCACCGACATGCCGCACCTCCGCCGCGTCCCCGGGGTCCTCTCCACCGGTATACCAGAGTACCAGACCCACTCTATCTGCCCCCCTTGGTGCGCGCGCGCGTACTTGGTTACTTCGTGCTGAGGAGGCGTGGATGGGTGTGAGCTCTTGCCGTCGATTGGGGACTAGGTGCTCGGCCAGCGTATGCTGGAATGCGTAGGAAAAGGTTCATCTTTGTGGCTAGCTCCTGGACCGGATAGGTCAGACGCTCCGATTTGGTAGGGTAGGTGATTTTTGGAATGGTGGAAAACGTCTGATGATTGCATTCCGGTTGCTTCGTCTGAGCGGCGCAAAATCTTGTTAGATTGTTCTGCTGATGGGAGTGATAGAGGGACAAATTTGATGCGTCTCGTATACTAGTTAGCGAATGTGAACTTGTTTGTTGGGGAAGGATGGGATTTTTAGCATTTGTATGAAAACTTTTCTTGTACTTTCTGTAGTTCCGCTGAAGGATAGAAGATTGCTGCAACTTCAGTTTAGGTCATGGTAATGCTGCAACGAAATTTGAAATGCATGCACATGGACATGGTTGGGATTTATTTGGTGTTCTAATTGGCGGTGTTGATATGTGAGCTTATTTTGTTGGCAAAGGATATGTGGGTTTGTAAACTTACAAATACTTCTCGCATAACCATATGTGAGTACAGATGCAATCTGGTTTTGCGCATTCCGCATACTAAGTTCGCACAGGGTTGTTGATTTCCGTTTGTTCATTGGATCTACAGGAGATGTACTGCAGTGGCTTTCCAGGAATGCAACCGAGAGCCTGGACATCCTTGCACAGTACTGGCAGTTCTTAGCGCAGCCCAACAATCCGAAATCGGGGGATTATGGGTACTCCGATAGTGACATGAAGAGATTTGGGGCTGATGAGGGGCACCGGGTTTACAAGGCATTGGAGAATGCTGCAGATCGTAAGATCAAAATCAGGCAAGCATTGAGTCTGATACTTGAATTATCAGTTATTTATCATGATAATGATTACTTAATCATAGGAAGGGGACGTTGCCTATAAATATGGAATATTGACATAGCTATCTGCCTACAGTAAAGATGGTGTCACACTGAAATTTCATAGAAGTTATTAACCAAATCACTGACCATTTATAAATAATTAAAATAGTGTGCACATAGCGAAATTTAATTTCTCCATTAATGACTGCAGCATCATTTCAGGATTGTGCAACACTCTGGATTTGCTCCTGATTTTGACCAAGAGAGTGCTGATCTAGCTGCAGGAAGACCAAATGTTCAGAATGTAACCCTTCTTTTTGAGAAGTGGTGGGGATCTGGCGTTGTGCATGCAAAAGTCTGGATATCAGATAAAAAAGATGTGTATATAGGATCAGCAAACAATGATTGGAAATCCCTAACCCAGGTATATCAGACAAAAGAAGTTCAATTACATTTCTTATTTGCAGTTTGGTATGAGAAAACAAAGCAGTTAACCTGCTGGCACTATTTTTTACTTACATTTCAGGTCAAGGAGCTTGGGATTTATTTTGCTGATTGTCCACAAGTAGCAAAAGCTGTGGAAGTATATTTTCAAAATCTTTGGTCGCTTTCAACCCTCAACTCAACTACTTATACCAAAGTAGCTTGGGATAAGCAGTGGCAGGTTTCTAGAAAGGTTCCATGCTGGTCACATTTCCTACAGCCAAAACAAAGATGCAGGTTTACATCTTTCTCCGTAATTTGCACTGTTTTAGTACTTTGTGCATGAATTCGTAGAAAGGATTGACTTGTACTTAAACGGGAATAGATTATCTAGATTCCGATAATGCTTAGTACATATTCTTTGTACCTTTGTTATTCTTTTTTAGAAGGATTCTGTGACCGGTATTTATTTACTTGAATCCTATCTTGTGGCATCAAGCGCTCTAAAAACTTTCAGGCGTATCATTTTTCTTAGATTGAATAATACATTTCTTTTTAAATTCTGCGAACAGGTCACCCATACCACTTTCTGTTGACATCCCATATACAGATGGATATCCGGTACTTGCCAATCCTGAAATGATTGATGTTCCATTTGAAACCCCTGGGTATAAGAAATCCACTCAGGAGCACTACTTGAGCTACCTTTCCTTTGCTCCACCTGAGGTAATAACACATATGCTCAACTTTCTGAAGAAAAACAGTTTTTGATCCAGAAATTCTTCAGTCAATGGGTGCTTTAGTTACCTATATTTCAGTATAAATCATACATAACTGATATGCGTGGTGATATAAAAATGCAGTCCAGTGGAAATTTCAATGCATGAGAACATTAAAGCTTGTTTGATTTGTCTCCACCAGTTTACCTATGAAAAAAATTGATTTGTTTGATTCATGGTATGCCATGATAAACGTTTTCTTTCATTACATCTTTCTTACATTAGTTCATGTTTCACTACCTTAATGGCTTAGCCTATTTCTCATAGTGTATTTTGCAAACGAATAACTAAGACAGACAATTAAACAAAAAAGATAACTGGTCTATCCAAGGGCTAATCTAGTAAAGTAGTCACACATTTGAGGCTGTTGATTTCGTCTTTCTTGTTTCACAGGTGACATTTGACAAATTCCAAGCAGATGAGCAGGGTTGGGTTGACACCATCAAGTCTGTCAAGATTGGGGGAATTGTACGAATGAGTACTATGGATTGGCTCGGGCAGTCACAGTATGCTACTCAAACAGTCTACTGGCCATCCTTATCATCAGCAATCTCAGAGGTATTAACACTTTGGATCCAACATGTTTCGTTTCTGGCAAAAATCCCATACCCAGCTGTTTGAAAAAGTCTTTTCTTCAGTTTATCTCTAATGAGCAACAAGGCAGTGATCTGACCGACGTATAACTGCTTCTTGACAGGTAGTGTTCTCAAAGAATGCAACCGTGAGGCTTCTTGTTGCCTACTGGACACACTTCATCCCAAACACCGAAAAGTACTTGAAGAGCCTTCTATACTCCAACATCCTCTGCGCATCTTCAACATACAACCACTGCGGCGGCAAGGTCGAGATCAAATACTACACGGTTCCTGGGTACAACGAGACCGGACCTGCATTGTCGCAGGACGGCGCCGCGACAGGCAACCGTTACCCTGGCTTCACCCGGGTGAACCATGGCAAGTACGCTGTCAGCGACGCGAGGGCGAACATCGGTACCAGCAACCTCATCTGGGATTACTTCTACACCACGGCGGGAGTGAGCTTCGGAACATACAACCCCTCCATCGTCTCGCAGCTGCAGGATGTCTTCGATGCGGATTGGTACTCGCCTTATACTGTACCGGTTGAACCGCTGGAGGCGTCGGCGTCAGTGTAGGATCAGCTCTGTTCAACGTTATCTTTTTGTCTTTTCCCTTTCTTCATCGCGTAGAGTCAATAAAGAAAAAAAATCATCCAAGAGGAGGGATTCACACCACACACAATACCACCACCAAGATTTTTTGCGCTTGTTTCGTGCAGTCTGCTTTTAAAAAGAAATCTCAGAGAATAAGCTGTCCCAGTGATAGTTGCACCTGCCAAATGTACAAATGTAAGTATTTCACAGTTCCACTGAAACTTTTGGGTTGAGTGACTTTGGAATATACAATACAAGCATTTGTGAGCGTCGGTTTGTTCAACAATTTTCTCCAGTTAATCTCTTCACTGCAACTTCCCCCTCTCATCAGATAACACTGCTGAAAAAAGAGGTTGTCTGAAACCACATGACATGACAAGAGTTTGCAAAGGGATATCAGCATCAGACCCTGAACCTAAGGCCTCCTCCAACGGGGGAACGTCAGCTAGCTGACGTCGGATTTCTGCTGGCGTGGAAGAAAGAGAAGGTAGGAAAAACTCAACGCTAGCGTGGGATGCAGAGATAGGCTTAAACACGCTTCCCGAAGTATGCTGGGTCCCACTACTCCTTGCTCTCCCACGGCTGGCCAGAACTGAAGAACGAGTGGATGAAGGCTGCCTGTTGGCTACGGGCCGGCGGAGCCCCTCGATGGCGCAAAGGCGATTGCGCGGCCGCAAGGCCGCAGCGCCACGGGCGGTCGGCGGCGGAACGGCGGAGCCACGGTGCGCTGGCGGGCGCAAGTGAGGCCGGGCGGCGGCGGAGCTGCTGACTTGCGACGCGCAGACAGGCGTAGGTGAGGCCGCGGCCCCGCGGGCGGTCGACGGCGGAGCGGCTAGGCCGCCGCGACACGCGGCCGCAGGCGAGGCCGGTCGGCGGCGGAGCTTCTGGACTGCGGTGTGCAGATCGGCGCAGGCGAGGCCGCGGCGTCGCGTACAGCCGGCGGCGGGGCCGCGGGGCGGCAGCGCGCAGGATGCGCTCCGCCGAAGGAAAGGGAGTCCGAGCTCGCGTCGTTGACGGAGGCGGATGAGCTTGCCGCCGCATCGTAGTGGAGACCAACGATCTCGGCATCGTCGCGCAGACGGAGCCGAACGCGAAGGGCGACGAATCCGCGTGAGCTCTGGTTGCCATCTGCCTGGATGCGGCGGCGAGGGAGCAGGCAAGCAGGGCGTCGGGCAACCGGAGGAGAAGGGCCCGGGCTCACGCCGCCAGAGCAAGAGGAAAAAGAGAGCGGCGCTGGTTGCCGGCGCCTGAGGCGAGGCAGCACTTCGCGATGAGGAGGATCTCGCAGCAGCCGGCCGGAAACGAGAGCGAGGACCGGAGAGAAAAGAGAATTTGAGTAAAAAAGTCATATACGTAGGCCCCACAAACTCTTTGAGAATTGTGCAATGAGCCAAACCGATGGACGTGTTGTCTCTTGCATCTACGTGGATGCGCCGCGCAAGGCTTAAGAGCCAGCAGCTGGCTCAACCTCTGGAGGCCTAACCAATGGCAACAGAGACCTAACCAAGCCCACTACTGACAGCACATCCGCAACCAATGGTCACGCTCCCAAAGTGAACCCCCATCCATGACGTGCCATCGCGCCCTTGTCAATGCTTTCCCCCTCCCCCATTGGCCCGCTCGACGTCCTCGATTCGCCGTGAAGAGCCGACGAGGACGAAGGCGACCTCTCCATCTCCATTCATGGAGGCCGCCATTCCATCGCCATGGCTGGCCCGAGCGCTCGCGATCTCAGGTGAGGCGACGCGACGCTGACAGATGAGCTCGAGGCCAATGCGATGGCAAGCTGCATCATCGCCTGGTCGATCGTCCCACCGGCCTGATGATTAATTATTAATTAATGGCCCTAACCACCTCCAACGGCCGTCGACCGGCGCTTATATGGGTCCCCCTCCCTAGCGACGAGGATCGTGAAGCCACTTGTATTGTACACAGGCGACGCGACCAAGTTGCAGTGGCTGTGAGCTCTGAGCTGCAAGTTGCGACCTGCTCACGTGACCAGGGAGAAGTAGAGCCTACTAGCAGAGAGGCCACCGTACCTGTCGCCATTGGAGGCACACGCGGCAGTTGATGAGGCATCTGGAAGAAGCCTGGAAGCAACACGATGGAGCGTTGAAGAAGGCCTCTCTGCAGGTGTGTGCAGTGGACATCCCTTGCGTGCCATGGCGAGATCAATCCGGCCATGTCCGCGCGCCGGCTGCATTGCATACTTGCAAACTTTTTTTTCACTGTGAACATGTGAGCTAGTATACCCGCAGTCATGTCAGTGCCGTCCATGCTTCCGTGCGTGTCCTTGTGGACTTGTGGTGGTTGTTTGGGCCCAGGAGTAGTACGCGAGAATCGAGGTCTTGTTTAGTTGCCTAACTTTGGGGTACCCAAATTACTGTAGTAACAATGTAGCGTTTCGTTTGTATTTGTGAATTATTGTCCAAATATTGATTAATTAGGCTCAAAAGATTCGTCTCGCAAAGTACAACAAAACTGTGCAATTAGTTTTTGATTTCGTCTACATTTAGTACTCCATGCATGTACCGCAAGTTTGATGTGACGGGAAATCTTCTTTTTGCATAGTGCCAAAGTTGGGATTTGGGGGTGAACTAAACAAGGCCTGAGATGAGGCAGAGGTGATACGCGATGGCAGACTGTCACGTCACGTGCGTCACCATTCATAGTTCTTCGAGCCGTACGTCCGGATTCCCCATTTCAAAAAACAAAAAACAAAAAGTGGAATTTGCAAATGCTGGTACCACGAAATGTTTGTGTTTAAAGACGTGCCGGGAATTTGCAAATGCTGGTATCACGAAATGTTTATGAACCTTTACTATCAGGAAGCACATGTTGTCCATACATTTATGGCCCACCAGAAAGTTTGGACAGTCCTGAAGCTGTACACCGAGACATGTTAGACATGAAGACTACGGTGTAGGACGGCGTGGTCTACGTGGCTAGTCGAGGATTAAGAAACTACTCATAGCAAATAGAGTAGGACTCTCTAGTCGAATCCGACTAGTATTCCTGTAAACAACCGACCTGTAACCCTACCCCCGACAATATAAGGCGAGGCAGGAACCCCTCCAAACAAGTTCAATCAATACAATACAACCAACACACATGATGTAGGGTATTACGCGATCGCGCGATCGCGGCCCGAACCTGTCTAAATCGTGTGTTTGAGTTCACCTTCGAGTTCCTGATCTCGATGAGCCCCACGCATAAAATACTACCTCGAGCACCCCCTCGATAGGTTGCTGGGTCTAAACACTGATAGCTAGCGCGCCCAGGTAGGGGCTCTCGTTGAGAATCCACTGGCGAACTTGATGGCTCAAGTCATCATCAAGCCCACCATCACGTTTGAAGCGGGCGTGATGTTCATCTTCAGCTCCTGGGTTTGCATTGTAGATGGCGCTGGAAACTTCCACTGCCACATTGCGCCGGCCCCGGAGGAGAAGCAATACGACATCAACCTTTACTGCCAAGCTCTGGAGGATTTCGTCAAGAAATTCGATGAAATTTTCAATCTATTGGGGGGACGAGTCCAAGTACAACTCGACTTCTCCCACTAGTCGGATTGGTTCCCACGAGCTGGCGCTTAAGCCATCGTGCGAATCGGTCTACGATACAAGTCAATTCCCGTTCGGACTACGAAACTTGGGTGCCGCCTACCAAGCTACCCTGTCCAGATCACAATCCAAATCGGATTTGATCGAGGACTTCAATTACTACTCGGATCCGGATAAAGAGACTCCATTATCAGGTCCACAATAGGACCTGGTCATTACATCAATTCCATAAGGCAGATTCATCTACTGGCCCAACATGAAGCCACCTGCTCTAGCCAAGGACGACGAGTCACACCTTATCGCCTACCTTGACACCCTCCCGTACTAGGAGGAAACCTCTGTGTCGCCCATCTACGAAGAAGACGGCTCCATAGAGGTCATCACATCAAGTTTGGGTAGTTTTTCTCCAGAGTGGGAACTCTTCGCCCTTTTGATCGCACAAGAAGGCGACTGTGAAGATCCACTAGAAAGAAATCCACGATGTGAACGTTACCTAGACAACGTCTCGCAGGATGAGCTCACCGCCAACGTAGAAGGAGAATAGACTGAAGCTCAAAGGAATCAACGGCGAGTAAGAAACGCTACAAGGGTAGAGCGTCGCCGCTGCTTGGCAGCTGACCTACCCATCATGAACTTGGATCATGCGTTTGAAGAAATTTAGACGCGTCAACATCATACTCCTCTCGCCACCTTCGCATTCATTGATCTGATTACTCGGGCAATGCCTCAAAATAAGTACACCAGGCAACTAGCTCAACTGGCGGAATGCGCATACGAGAAACTCGATCAACAAAGCCCAATACACTCGGTTCGATGCACCTCATCCCAGCATAGTAGTAGCCATAGGCGACCAAGTCGAAATGAGGGTGCTTGGCCGAGTCAAGCCGGAGCAGAGGGTAGTCGGGTGGAACCCTCGAGAGGCCGTGGCCACCATGGGCCCCACCTAGAGCTTGAACCCCCGGTACGTGACCTTCGTCAAAAGATCAACAACAGCCGCGACGCCCGTACAATCATTGAAGGATGCCACCGCGAGCGTGAACAAGAAGTCGAGTAACTGGGAGAGGTTTCTGACGGGTTCCCCGCCTTCTCAAAATGAGTACGAAAGACGGTTCTACCCGACAAATTTAAATCTCCAAGTAACCAAGTACGACGGGAAGCAGGATCCAGTCCAATGGCTGCGATGCTGCTCGTTGTCAGTCCAGGCGGCGGGAGGAAACGACGACACCAAGGTCATCTACTTCCTCATCTGCATGGAGGCAGGGCCACTCACATGGCTCGAGTCCCTAGAGAAGAACTCCAACGACACAAGGAAGAACCTAAAGGCGGCGTTCAGAAACAACTTTGCAGGGGCAATGCAACGTCGTGGCAACAGGATCGACTTGTCTCAACTCAAGCAACAACAAAGCGAGACCCTGCGCAGTTATCTACGCCATTTCTTCGACAAGAAGGCCACTATTGTGGACATCATGGAGCGTGATGCCATAGATTGCTTCCAAAACGGTCTCTATGACCGCCGGATGTTCCAAGATTTTTGTAGGAGATGCCCGGAAGATATCAAGTTTCTCAAGGTCATGATACAAGCCTGGGCAGATGAAGAAGACAAAGAGATCGAGAGGTTCGAGTCTAGTCGTAATAGAGGCCACAACAACAACAACCAGAGAAATGGCCAACGCAACGACAAGAACCATAATGATCGACCTAATAACTACAACCGAGGCAACTACTCGGGTGGTCAAAATTGCAAGAGGAAGCCAGACAATAGTGTCGCGGTGATGTCCTAGTCTTCCAAGAAAGGCGACGGGAATCAAGAAATGACTCCGTTTAGTAAGCTCCTGAAAAAGTAGTGCCCGTGGCACCCACACAGCAAGCACTCTGCGCTGGATCGCTACAGTCTGCACAGAGTCATGAAAGATCTGCAGGAACCTTCTGGAACAAAGGACAAGGGCAAGGCCAAAGAAGATGAAAACAATGGCGACAGCGGCAAATTCCAGAACCCGTCCAACACTATGAACGTCATCTTCGGCGGCACACCGGGTACTGCTACTAAGTTTTCCCATAAACTAGCCCTCCGAGAGATTATGTCCATTGAATCAGCAACGCCTACGTTCCTCAAGTGGTCCGAGGTGCCAATCACCTTCTCCAGGAAGGATCAGTGGACTAGTTTCTTAGACCCGGGACAAGTCTTGGACCCAGTAGTCGCAGGCTCTCAACTCACAAAAGTACTCATCGATGGTGGCAGTACCGGGCAACGCGGCTGTACCCCTTGGTCAGGTGGTTTTGCCTGTTACCTTCGGGACCAAAGAGCACTACCGGATAGAGTACATTCAGTTCAAGGTAGCTGATTTCGAAACTTCGTATCACTCTATCCTTGGAAGACCTGCACTGGCCAAGTTCATGGCCATCCCGCATTTCATGTACTTAGTACTCAAAATGCCGGGACCTAAGGGAGTACTCTCCCTGCACGGAGACTTGAAGAGATCATACGACTGCGACACTGAAGTCGTGGAGCTGGTAGCGACTACTCAAGTGCCAAATTCAATTATGCAAGTCTTCGCCACCTCCAAGAAACTGTCCCCGACAGAACTCGAGATCCCAGAGAAGAAGTCGGGGGAACCAAGGTCAAGCTAGCAAGTGAAGTCAATATCAAAGCCATTGACCTTGAGACTGGTGATAGCTCCAAGATAGCCCTGATTGGCTCAGGGCTGGATTCCAAATAGGAAGATGCGCTCATCAGTTTCCTCCGGGCCAACCGAGACATCTTTGCATGGAAGCCATTGTCGGTGTTTAGACCCAGCAACCTACCGAGGGGGTACCTGAGGTAGTGTTTTATGTGTGGAGGTCGTCAAGATCAGGAACTCGAAAGTGAACTTGAACACATAATTTAGATAGGTTCGGACCGATTATGTCGCATAATGCCATACATCTTGTGTGTTGGTTGGATTGTATTGATTGATCTTGTTTGGAGGGGGTCCCTACCTCTCCTTATATTTGCTGGGGGCAGGGTTACAGGTCGGTTTACAAGAGTACTAGTCGGACTTGACTAGAGAGTCCTACACTAATTGGTACGAGTAGTTTCCTAATTCTCAACTAGTTCTTATCCTCCATGTAGGCCACGCCGTCCTGCACCATAGTCTCCATATTTGACACGTTTCGGTGTACATCCTCGTATTGTAGGACTGTCCAAACCTTCCGGTGAGCCCATAGATGTATGGCCGACAAGCCCCCGAGTACGTTTTTGTCAAATGTAGTAGTCCCGAGTACTTCTGTAGACATCTCCGACTAGTTTGTGGTGCTCGTTTGAGTACTCCATCGGATTGAGTCTTCGAATGTGCTCGAGTATTGCCATGCGGCTAGAATGTGCTCAAGCCTCGTTTAACTTGGTCTTGAATCTTCAATCTTGAATATTATATGGAAGTGCGATGAAAATCGCACTCCATATGGAGTAGCTCCCAAGCCTTAGGTTGAATCGAAAAATCAAGCTGAGAGTCAATTTTGTAATTTCACATCTCTTTTGCCTTAAAACCCAAAGAAAAAACTTTTTAGCTGATGGGCACGTGGCATACAGCCCTTGAGCCATTACACGACTAGTTTGGATATAAGGGTCAACCATTGGTCAACATGACCGTTCGCCAACAGTAACCTTATCTCTTCCGGGAAAATTGGAAACCATTTCAGCGATAACTAAGGGCTTGAAAAATGGAATATTCCCCGTAATTCTCGTGTCTAGGTTAACTGTGCTGTGATTATAAATAATGGAGGATTTCATCCCATCCATTTCACTCGAGCCATTCTGCCTATTCATTTTTCGCACTGTAGCCCTAATGCCGCTGCTTGCCATTCCAGTGCTCGAGTGCCACCATCCCCCACTGCTTAGCCCTCCAGCTCATGCGCAAGAAGACCTTAGTAGCAATTGCACCGAAGAAAGCATCCTCCAGCAAGTTGGCGGAGAGCAAGAAGCTAAAGGCCACCAAGAAGGAGAAAGAGCTTCAGCTGCCGGCGCTGAAGTACGATAAGACGGACCAGACGGCACTGCCAAATCAGGCCTGCGCCTGGAAGAAATCTGTGATGAAAGTTGCAGATATCCAGGCACTAGTGGATGTTGATCTCCTCTAGGAGTAGGACTTGGCCTACTGAAGGTAGGCCCATGGCAACCCGTGGCCTATGGAGAGCTTCAGCAACGAGACAGCCATCTTCACGCAACTTCATCGAGCGTGGACTGGCTCTCCCCTCGTTCGAGTTCTTTCGGGGGTTGTTGAGGTATTATAATCTAGAATTAGTCCACCTCAACCCCAATTTCATCTTGCACATTGCCATCTTCGTGCATCTCTACGATGCATTTCTTGGCATTCAGCTACACTTCCAGTTGTTTAGGAAGTTTTTCAGAATGAAGCCCCAGGATAGATTGGATCATACTGAAGTAAGTAGGTGGGGCAGGAATCCAGTTGCGGGAGCAGATCAAGGGCAAGTACTTGGAGTATGAACTAATAGACTCCCACTCTGGATGGAATCAATAGTGGTTTTATATTGGAAACCATGAGCTCCATCTTCCCAAGGTGACCGGCCATCGTCTAGTATGGAACAATCACTGGTTGGATGAGCCGAGTACTGTTGACAGCTTCCAGTTGCCAGAGCTGATACAGAAAATTACCGCGCTCAAGATGGAAGGTATGACCGGCATCAGTGTGGCGTTTAGCTTCACGAGGAGACGAGTCCAACCCCTACAGCTACGCTACACTTGGGGGTATGACTACTCGGGTCCCAATGACCCATCACGGATGATGTCGCAAGACTTGTCCATGGATGAAGTGATGGCACTGCTGAAGTGCTTCTTCAAGCACGTTAGGGGAATCCCTACGATCTTGAGAGAACACTGTGTCACCAACCCGCCGATCCAAGTAAGTACCCGTGGCTTGCAGCCCCTGGGTACTAATTTTTGTGTCTGTTAATGCACTAACTTGTCCTCTATTTTTAGGCAGAAGTTCACTTGTACTGCTCCCTACCTCCTCCACCTAGACTGGATGGCTCTAGTGCTGCTCCATGCGTACAGACCCTTGTGGTTGTACAGAAGGCAATGGAGGAGGAGGAGAAGGAAGACGAATCAGAGGATTGGTCCTCCTTCAGCAGTCCTGAGTCAGAAGTTACTGAAAAGTTCATCATCAAGCCTCATCTTTCTGACAAGGAGGGGTCATCTTCCGGGGCGTCCAAGCGTGAAGCTAAGGATGACCTGGAAGTCGGATTGGCACCGCCCCTGAAGAAGGCACGCACAGTCGCCGTCAAGCGGGTGGCGAAGAAGTTGTCCGCCAATGAAGTCCCACATCCGGTAATAACATTTGAAGAAGGACAAGATACTAAGGATTGAGTACCCATAAGTTGTTTGCTTTATTACCATGCCTAACTTTGATTCTGACATGGACAATTTGCAGGTAGTCGAGGAGGAGACAGAGGCGAAGAAGATGACTACTAAAGTCGTGCAGCAGAAGCTGCCGGCGATAAAGGAAGTCGTAGAGCTGGAGGATGACAAGGAGTCTCCTGCCAGCAGGACCAACCCCATCCTAGCGCAGACTACTCAAGGGGTGGAGACAACAACTAAAGCTGGCAAGGATCTTGTTGACGCCGGATTTTGACAAGTGTTTCGAATTGGCATCAAGGGAGGAAAAGATTGGCCGATGTGACAAGCTAAAAGCTACGGTTGGAAATCGGCCGATTGACGCTACAGTGTTTCGGTCGATTGACAAACGGGGTCGGTAAAGGTCGGCCGATTGGAAGCTGGAGCAGCTTAGCCAGTATGGGCCTAAGGTGGGCCAAAGAAAAGGATAGCTGTAGAAAGAGGTTGGCCCGTGGGGATATGATAACCAACTCCGATACAAGTTGTATTTGTAAATATTTGTTATTACTTAAAATTAGAGATAGATACTAGTCGGTTAAAAAATCAGTTGTAACAGGCTATAAATAGCCGCCTCTAGAGATTTGTGAAACAACACATCAATCAATACAACCAATCTACTTTTTCCTCGTACTTTACTTTCAAGTCGGCGACTTCACCAAAATACTTTTTCCTTTCACGAGTTCGTACGGGTTGGCAGGGCTGCATCGACGTGATCTCCGGCCAATTCTGTAAGTTCCTCTTATCGAGTAATATCTAAGCTTTAACTTCGGGCGCATCGCTGTTGTGTCATTTAGATTTATTCACCAGTTATCGATATTAACTAGAATCGTAGGTTATGCCTGTTGTTTTAGTTTTTATCACCAGTTTCTGGCTTGAGATACGGACTGTCGACTTTTATTACTTTTGTTCTTTATTATCATACAACCGATTAGATCTATCCCAAGTGTTGTTTTCCTTGCGTTGTTTAGTTTGCTTTAGTAGCCTTTCTTTACAATCGCTACGCGGTTTTGGCTGTTTTTATAGCTGATTACCTCTATAGTGAATCGGCCGATTCGCCGAAACGCTTTGAAGACAGATTGGAACTCTAGCTGATCGCAAACCCTGGAATTTAATACTTTTACTTTCTTGTCAATCAACAGGTCAGATTGAATGGCACGCCACGCGAACCGCACTAGGGCGATAACCCGAACAGGAGTTAAGCAGATTCTCGCGGGTCGTGTGTCCGACGCTAGGGATCATCAGCTGATTTTTAGCGCCAACAGATCTAGATGCAACCCGACAAGCCGCGCCGAAGAAGTCGTTGCCCACCGTCAAGTCCCTGCGTCTGGGGGCTGGGCCCTCCATCAAGATAAAAAGGTCCACCAAGTAAGTATCCGAATATTGATTTTAGCTTGATGTTGTTGTACTATGTTTTGACACTTGTCTTGTATTAGGAGATCCGCCAGCATGGATATTGAAGGCCCAAGCACGAAGTCTGGAGCTGATGGCAGTAGCCGCTCAGCCTCAGAGCTTGCCTTGGAGCCCGCAGTTCCACCACCTGAGGAGCAGCCTGCACCTGAAATCGCTCCAGGTGTGGTATCCCTTGTTAGGGTCCTTATGCACGATGTCTTGGCGTCGCTTAATGTTGCTGTAGTGCCAGCCCTCGAACTACCGTTGGCCAAGCCCATTGCGGAAAGTACTTCCGCAATGGTAGAGGAGTTGGTGGCCCTTATGCTGAATCCAGAAGCCAAGCTAGAGCCAGAGGTCAAGATAGAGGTGGCGACTACTGGTGGAGTCAAGGCTGCACTTGTAGCCCCCGAGCCCGAAGTTGGTGTTGAGGTTGCTGGGGTACTCCAAGTGCTAGCTGTTGTCCCGCTGTTCGAGGTGGAGCCGTCAACTAGACGTGGCGCTGCCTCCCTCTTGCCTTCGGTGGCTGAGCCATCTACTAGCCGGGTGCTGGTCCCTCTCGGTGCACTAGATGCCGAGGAGCACGACGAGACCTGGATTGCTCCCGGGGTGGACATCGAGAAAATCCAGCTGATAGTAGATGCGCTAGCTACTGTGGAGATGGAGGCCACGATCATGGAGATGCATTGTCGTGTAGGTGAGTATACAGTTGTAAGTTTCACTTTGCCTTTGTCTTGAAATTGGCACTCAGTGCTTCCACAAGTACTTTCTCTATTTTTGCAGAAACTGATTGAGCGCTCCTACGAGAAATCAAAGAGGATCTAGGGGTATGGGACACCATCCTGCAGGCCCATGCGCTAGAGCAGACACCAAGTTCTCAGGACTGGATGACACGTCGACTGTGGAGCATGTGAATAGATTCATTATCCAGTGCGGGTAAGCCGCTACGCAAGATGCTCTGCGAGTGCGATTGTTCTCATCATCCCTATCCGGATCGGCCTTCTAGTGGTTCACTACGCTGCCGCCCAATTCCATCATTACATGGGCCGATTTGGAGAAGCAATTCCATAAGTACTTCTACACGGGAGTCCATGAGATGAAGCTCTCAGACCTGACCAGCCTCAGGCAGAGAAGCGATGAACCAGTAGCCAGTTACGTGCAGAGATTCAGAGAGATCAGAAACAAGTGCTACAGCCTAGTCCTAACTGACACTCAACTGGCCGATATCGCCATCCAAGGTCTCCTGCCACACATCAAAGAGAAGTACGCCTCCCAAGAGTTCGAAAGCTTGAGTTAGATCGTCCACCGATTGTCCGGCCAAGAGGTGTGCCCTTTTGACCAACGGAGGAATTTTCAGAAAAAAGTGGCATACCTGGAGGGGTCTGAATCGGAGGAAGAGGCAGAAATCGGCCTAGCAGAGTGGGTAAAAGGAAGAAAGCTGATATCGTGTCCATTTGGAAAGAAAGAACCAGAAGCATTCGGCTTTGACACGTCAAAAGCTGACAAAATCTTCGATTTGCTTCTCCAAGAAGGGCAGATCAAGCTTTCACCTTATCATACGATTCCATCGGCCGAACAGCTCAAAAAGATGAAATATTGCAGATGGCATAATGCCAGAATGAATGTAAGATCTTCCGACAGCAGATACAATCCGCAATTGAACAAGGGAGACTCAAGTTCGAAGTTCCAACAAAGCCAGTAAAACCAATGAAGATCGATCAACAACCTTTCCCCGCCAACATGGTCCATGCAGGTAGAAACGCGCTCAAAACCAAAGTGCTGACGTTAGAATCGGCCAGGAAAAGTGGCACTATGGACCCTAGAAATCAGGCCACGGTCGAGGATGTCAAAAGAAAAGGACAGATCGAAGATGAGGGTGAAAGATCAGAGAGGTCACGTAGACCTATCACCTCCCAATACTTACTCAGCAACCGCAAGAAAGCTCGAGATGCCACAAAGAGATGATGCGCCAACACGAAGATCACTGGCGATGCCCGTTCTTCATCCACTGGTGGGAAAACAACCTCAGGTTACCATCGGCCGATAATTGCCCCGAGTGCAACGGTCAATAGCGCAGCGGTCGCCCGAGGTCACGCTCCAGGGATCGAGGATCAGAGCCAATTAGCAGATACAGGCGCGAGCAAGAGGATCGGCGCATTTCGGTGTGTGATCGGCTGGGGGGCAGATTTGACCAACATGATCGGCTGGAGGGCAGAAGTGACCAGCGTGATCAACTGGGGAGGATGACCAATGCCAGCGCACATGATCGGCTGGAGAGGATGGCCAATGCCAGAGTCTCGGACGAAAACCCCCTAGGACGAGGGCTAGACTGGGAGCGTGCAAAACCTCCGGGTAAACCAGTAAACCCTAGATGGTGCCCAGACGGTTTGACCAAATCCCAGAAATGAAGAGTCCAGCATCTGCGCCAATGGGAACAACAAGAAGAAGAATAGAAGCAAACAATGGGTAAGAAGGAGGACAGGTCTCGAGTCTGGCGCCCCAAGGAAAAATAGATGAAGAAGACAACAATCAGGGGTTGGCAGCTGATGTCAGCATGGTGTTCATCTTGCCGATAGAATTCATGGCTCCCGCCGATCGGGACGATGCAACAGAAATAGAGGAGCACATGGCACAATTGGCTTTGGAGCCAATGACAGCCACTTTTGAGAAACCCGAGGACGAAAAACGCCAACATCTCAAGGCTCTGTTCCTCAAAGGACACGTCAACGGACGGCCAGTCACCAGACTGCTAGTAGACGGAGGCACTGCAGTCAACATCATGCCGTATGCCATGTTCCGGAAACTGGGCAAAGGTGACGAGGATCTAACCAAGACGGACATGATGCTCAAGGATTTCGAAGGCAACGTGTCCCCGGCCCGAGGAGCACTCTGCGTCGACCTCACCATCGGTAGTAAGACTCTACCCACTACTTTCTTTGTTATTAATGGTAAAGGGTCCTACAACATGTTGCTCGGGCGAGACTAGATACACGTGAATTGCTGCGTCCCGTCTACATGGCACCAATGTCTCGTCCAGTGGGTCGGTGACAACATCGAGATAGTCACCGCCGATTCCGCCCACAGTGTTACCGCAGCCGACGCGCAACAGTGGAGCTGCGAACACGTCAAGTGCATATCTAGCGGAACCTGGGACACCAATTTTCTGAGGGTGTCGGATTTTGGCCTACAGCCGATCCAAGCAGTCGGCTCTGAAAAATCAGATTAGATGGATCAATTCATCCGAGAAGACGGGAAGCTTGGGCACGGGTTTACGTCGGCCGATTCATTGGAAATGGTAGACTTAGGAGATGACAGCAAGCCAAGGCCGATGTATATTAGTGCTAGTCTAGACCCCGAATATAAGCGTGAATTGGCAAGTTTGTTAAAAGAATCTAAAGATTGTTTTGCTTGGGAATTCCATGAGATGCGTTGTCTAGACCGATCCATTGTCGAGCACCGGTTGCCTATAAAACCAGGATATCGCCCGTATCAGCAGCCCGCACGACAATGCAACCATAAAATCCTACTTGATATAAAGGCCGAGATTACAAGATTGATTGTAGCAGGATTTATTCGGCAGTGCCGCTATGCCGAGTGAATTTCCAATATTGTGCCCATATACAAGAAAAATGGAAAGCTGCGCGTGTGCATTGAATTAAGGAATCTTAATCAGGCTACGCCGATGGATGGGTATCCAATGCCGACAACCGATGTTTTGATAGACGCCGCCACGGGACACAAAGTCATCAGTTTCATGGACGGTAATGCTGGGTACAATCAGATATTAATGGCCGAAGAAGATATTTCAAAGATGGCTTTCAGGTGTCCAGGCCACCTCGGTTTGTTCGAGTGGGTGGTGATGACCTTCATTTAAAAAACTCCAGAGCTACAGATCAACGGGCTATGAATTATATTTTCCACAAGCTTATTGGTGTCCTGGTGGAAATTTACATCAACGACGTCGTGGTCAAGTCAAGAGGGCATCAGGAGCATCTGGCTAATTTGCGAGAAGTATTGGAATGCACAAGGAAGCATGGATTGGAAATGAACCCAAACAAATGTGCCTTCGGTGTTTCGGCTGGACAATTTCTAGGATTCATGGTCCATGAGTGCGGGATAGAAGTCAACTGAAAACTTATAGCTGCCATCAATAAAGTTGTAGCCCCGCAGAACAAAAGTGAGCTACAGTGCCTAATCGGCAAGGTTAACTTTATCAGAAGGTTCATATCCAACTTATCCGGGCGTATTCAAGCCTTCACTCCTCTGTTGAAGTTAAAACCCAACCAGGAATTCGTGTGGCGAGAGGAACAACAAAAAGCGTTGGAAGACATCAAGCAGTACCTAATCTCACCACCAGTGTTGGTTTCCCCATAGGCTGACAAGCTGTTCAGACTATACTTATCGGCCGAGGAACAAGCTATCGGATCGGCACTGGTACAAGAATTCGAAGGAAAGGAAAGAGTAATCTATTACGTCAGCAGAAGACTCCTGGACGCTAAAACTAGATATTCCCCAGTAGAACGGCTGTGTCTTTGTCTATTTTTTCATGTACTAAAATCAGGCACTACCTGTAGTCAGCAGAGTGCATAGTTGTGTGCAAAGATGACGTCGTCAAGTACATGCTGTCATTGCCAATTTTGAAAGGAAGGATCGGAAAGTGGATTCTAGCTCTATCAGAGTTTGACCTAAGGTACGAATCAGCCAAAGCTGTCAAAGGCCAAGTAATGGCCGATTTCGTGGCCAAACATTGTGGACCTGGAGTCGCCGTCGTTGAGCCAGCTCCATGGGCACTTTACTTCGACGGTTCCTCATGTGGGGTCAGATCAGGAATCGGCATCGTTCTCATATCGCCTCGGGGGGCAAGTTATGAGTTCTCTCTGTTGATAGAGGCGTCCGCCACCAATAACCAGGCAGAATACCGAGCTGTCCTAAAGGGTATCCGATTATTGAGAGAAATCAAGGCCGATGCAGTGGAGATTTTTGGGGATTCCATGCTCATTGTTGATCAATTAATTGGGAAGTCTGAATGCAAGGACGATGTCTTAAGGATTTACTATGAAGATTGCCTCCAGTTATTAAAGGAATTCAAGTCTGCAGTTATTGAACATATTCCCAGAAGTTTCAACGAAGAGGCCAACAGGCTTGCCATGACTCTAGACCTTGCGGCCGACGATTGGCGGAAGGAGATTGCTGATTACTTAAGAGATCCGTCAAGGAAAGTGGATCGGTGAGTGCATTTTTAGGCCACGAAATATGTGCTACTTGAAGATGATTTATTCTACCGGACGATTGATGGAGTACTACTTAAATGCCTTGGGACAGAAGAAGTAAAGGTTCTGATGGGAGAAATTCACGAAGGCGTATGTGGGGCTCATCAGTCGGCTCACAAAATGAGGTAGATGATTAGGAACAATGGATATTACTGGCCGACGATACTCGAAGGGCTTTAAATATTATAAAGGGTGTCAGGATTGCTAAAAATTCGGTAACGTGCAATGTGCACCATTCTCGGCTATGAACCCAATAATTAAGCCATGGCCGTTTAGAGGTTGGGGAATAGACCTCATCGGACAGATTTATCCTCCATCAAGCAAAGGACACAAGTTTATATCAGTAGCCACTGATTACTTTACCAAGTGGGTGGAGGCAGTCCCCCTGAAAACCGTGACATCGGCCGCTATGATCAATTTTGTAAGAGACCACATTGTTTATCGGTTCGGTATCCCTCAAACCATCACAACCGATCAAGGGAAAATGTTGACTTCGGGAGAGTTTGAAGAGTTCACCGCCGATATGGGAATTAAATTGTTGAATTCCTCTCCGTATTATGGTCAAGCTAACGGTCAGGTCGAATCATCCAATAAGGGGATAATCAAGTTGATCAAGAGGAAGATAGAGGAGCAGCCCAAGAGGTGGCACGCATCCTTGACTGAATCTTTATGGGCCTACAGGATGGCTGCCACGGAGCTACCAAAATATCTCCTTATCAGTTGGTATACGGTCACGAGGCAGTGCTACCTTGGGAGTTAAGGACCGGATCCAGATGCATGTCACTTCAAGATCAATTGACAGCCGATGATTATTCTCTCCTCATGAAAATGGAGCTCGACGATCTGGCGGATCAGCGGTTAAGGGCCTTGATCAGTATTGAGGAGAATAAGAAGAGGGTGGCCAGATGGTATGAAAAGAAAGTCAAGGTCAAGCAGTTCTCCCACGGAGATTTGGTATGGAAGCTGGTGCTGCCGATAGGGTCTAAAGATCCCAAATTCGGTAAATGGTCGCCTACTTGGGAAGGGCCGTACAGAATCGGCCGATGTGCTCCGGGAAATGCGTACATATTAGAGACCATCGAAGGAGAGGAATTTACGAGAGCTTTAACTGGAGGTATTTAAAGAGATATTATCCTAGCATATGGGTGGACCCGTAGCCAACGACATGGCACGTCGAGTCATTGTGACCGACTCCTATTGACTCGTGTTCATATAGCTGATGCAAGGAGACATCGCCTTAAGGATGAAATTTTTAACAAGTCCGGCCGATTTATTATTCGGTACAGCGATAGGATACATGGCCGACACGGTACAAGTCACCCTTAGACCAAAAGTACCAATACATTCATTAACCATGTTTCAGTTGAGCTTTTTTCTTATTAATATCTCTTTTGACCCGGCCTAGTTCTATTAAGAGACGGGTGTTTTTTTCCTCCAAATCATCCATGGCGACTTCAATGGCAACTTGACGAGGAATTTGGTGGCTTCTTTTGAGAGGCGGTTGGGATGTTCCTGCCATGGCATCTTCAAGAGCGATCTGACGAGGTAGCTGGTGGCTTTTCTCGATCGGTGGTCGCCTGGTACAGTTGGCTTCAATGTGATCCAAGATCTTCTGGACATCGGCAGGAATGTGATCTTTGAGTTCTTCGCGATGGGCCTCAATCAGATCTTTGTTTGCCTGTGTTAGTGGTTCCTCGGAGTGCATAATCTCAATAGCCCATTCCAGGCCAGGGCTAAGGCGTCTCGGCTAGGAAAATAACAAACAATCACTCATCGTTAGATTGATGAGCGTTGGGTAGAGGAACGAAGAGGATTTCATACCTGATTGACGGAGGAAGAGGAAGACATCTGGCGCCTGGTTTGAGGGTGTGGAAATAAGGCAACTTAGAGAATGGAAGGCCGGGCAAGGTGCGGATGTCCCTAGAAGCAATACGGGGGTCTCGTATTTATAGAGGAAGGGGATGAAGGGTAACGGTTGGTAAAACACGTCCCATCGGAGTGAAGGGCTATTAAATGAAAAGCTACGAGGGAAGACCGTCCAAGTTTAAATTCACACGGCAACAGCGAAAGAGCATTAAGTGTTTGTACAGAAGCATTCAATGTTCGTTACATTCACCCGAGGATAGTATTAATGGCCGCGATCGCCCGCTGCCAGATCTGATCAGTCGAATCTAAAATCCTTTGGTCATCGTCGGCCGATCCAGGGACTTCTGGCATATTGCGGTGAAGTCGAATAGCTTCGTGGGCAAGGTTCTGCCTCTCCTGCTTTAGATCGACGATAACAGATGGGAGATCATGGAGTTTCCTTTCTTCGGTGGCTATCGCTTTGGTCACCTGCTCCATTTCTTTGGCAAGCTCTGTCCTTCGCCGTTTGAGGCGATCTATGGTACCAATGATGTCCGAGCGAGGGTTTTCAAGAATGCCGATCCGCTGGTGTACTTCTTGAGCTTGGTGTCTGTAGGAATCCTCCTCTTCACGTGCCTTTGCTAGTTTGGCACGATCGGCCATGTGCCGTAAAGCTCTGAACACCGGGATTTGCATTGACTCGATGTATGCTGCGGGTGCTAGAGCTTCTGCTACTTCTTCTGGGACTCGGCCTCTGATTTCGCTGAAGAGCTGCCGAATCGGCAAAGCATCTTCCACCAGTTGGCCGATATCATCCTGAAGAAGGATCCGTATACTCCGGAGCTTGGTGTGAACTTCGTCAGGAATGGAACTCAGAGCAACCTGGCGTGAGGCGACCCTCTCATCATCAGAGAGTGCGACCGCAAAGGAAAAGAGGTTGTTGTTGGGAGTGTCCTGCTCCTGATAAAATTAAGAGATGGATTAGCTGACGGCGGCAGAAAATCAGCCGATTTAGACATCAAGTTTGTTACTTCTTTAAAATAGATTTCTTCTGTTTGTGTTGGTGGGAGCGCTGCCCTCGTTTCAGGAATCGGCACGGTCGGCTCATCAGAAGAAGAGGATTCGACGATTATCGGCGCCGTACTCAGGCCAGCCTCCTGGAAAATTACAAGAGATGGATCTCTGTAAGTATGAAGCAATGGTCAAATCTGATGATGAATACTAGCTGCTCTACCTCTACGAGTCATCCGGCCGATGGTCATTGGAAAGGTACGATTGATGTACCCAAAGTGGCCTGCATCAGAAATTGGTCAGGTTTCAGCTAAGGATTAAGAGATTTGAATGAATATAATACTCTACCTCAATGGAAGGGGCTGTTGGCATCTCGGTCTCTACTTGGTGTGCGGCCGATTGCTGCAGAGATTGCTCTGTAGTGATTTGTGCAGCCTAACAGAAAAAGGAGATTAGTACTGACAGTATACTTAAAAAAATATACGAGGCATATAAAGTTACCTGAACAGCTTCTAACAACAATGATGCAGCTGCTGCTCCAGCTTCTGTAGTGGCCTAGGGGTCGACTTCTTCGATAATTGGCGGAGTCAGTGCGACTAAAGATTCAGCCGGTGCCACCGCCGATTGATCAACCGATTCTATACAGGCGTGCACTCAACGGCTCGTTTTCTTTAGAGAAGATATCTTCAGCTTCTGTTTCAATTGACCAGTGGACATATCTTCGATGGATGGAGCCTGAAAACCAATGATTGGAAATGAAGTATAAGGATGGCGATTATCTATCGGCCTTCCGCTGCGATTGCGCGTTGGGGGGAGATGACTTCCAGACTGCAGAAGAAAAGAAAGTCAGTGGTAATCTTGCAGTACAAAAGAATTATGTTAAAATCGGCTAAAAAGGGGTAGTACCGCTGCATTTGGATCAATGTTGGCGGGATCCAGGTCGTTACAGTATGTTGCGGGGGACACGCAGAAGAGATGTTGTTTCGATTCGCCCCACCATAGCTTGAATTGTTGGACGGTGAAGGGGGCCACCACCCAGTTGGCCAAGTCAATGGTATTGGAATCTAACGCCAAACTGCACGGTCGATTATATTCGAGCCCCGTGGTAAGTTCGTCCCGAAACTTCACACGACCAGCAAAATAAATCCCAATCGGCAATTGTCCAAGGCCGAATTGCCGTGCTGCCACTGATGGGTTGTAAAACTCATAAGTCGGGGAGTCTTTCCCAGGCTTGATCGAGATATCCTTGAGCTCATTGTCAAAAGAATTGGTGGTTGAATTGAAATAGGCAGGGTTTTCGAAGAGTGGCTTAGTTCTCTGGTATGGATACCAGCTGGTGGTTTCTTCACTGAAGCCAGCATAGAAGCATCTGAAGTAATCGGCGGTCTTGGTGGGAGTGAATTTACTGCCGGGGATGGCCGATGCCGCCTCACCAAAAGAAGTGCAGCGCCGACGTACCGTTGGATTTTCCTTTGACTCAATATTGGGGAATGTTTTGATCTCAATTTTTTCCCAGGAAACTTTGACCATGTATAGGTTGAGCCAGAGGCTAATGAACCACCAAGGGCCACCGGGGTTTCCAATCGGCTCTCCAGTTGATAATTTTACGACAATCTGGTGCAACATATGATAGGCCGATCCCAACAAATGCTTCCCTAAAGGAACATTGGAGCCTCTCGCTAATGCTTCGGCCAGAGCTTGCGTGTTCGATGAAGGGCCGACTGCTCGGCCACAGAAGAAATGTTTTTCTAGCCACATCATCAGAAAGGCTATGTGTTCTCTATCGCCGATGATTCCGGTCTTCATGTTCGTATCGATATAGCCTTTCCATCCGCCGATTCCTTTCATTTCCAGGCGATGGGTCGGCTTGATCTGGAAGTCGAAGGGCCTGTCAGGCGAAGAAATGTCAAGGCCGGTCAACATCAGGACATCGACTAGAGTCGGAGTCATGGGCCCGTGGCCAAAGAGGAATGCGTTGAGGGCATCAGAACAGAAATAGGACGCCGCCATAACCAGGGGCTCGTTCTTCTCCATCTGAGATAAAGACAAGTTTATGCAATGGCCGATTTTCTGTTCGTCCCACAGAATCGGCCATCCTTTGGAACCATTCCTTCCAACCAGGGGTCTCGTTCGGCCAAGATCTAAATGCACCCGTCCACTGATCCAGATCCATGGGTGATTGCTTGAAAGGGATTCTGTGGGTTTCCAAATTGATGAAGTCGGTTGGATCTACGTTTCCCATGGGGCCAAGGCTGATAAGACCAGGTGCGTCTGAGAAAGGGATGGTAATTCGCTACCTAATCGCCTAAGGAAGATGAAAAAGGAAAACTCAGAATAGATCTAAAAGATGCATGAGCAGTGAAAAGTAAAAAGGAAAGCTTTAGGTGTTTACCTCTTGGATGAAGTTCATAGTCGCTGATGGAGCCGCCATTGGAGAGAATGAAGCGGGGTGAGGACGAGAGAAAGATCACCGGAGGAATGCGACTGGGAGGTGAAAGGGTGCCAGAATGTAAGGGAAGACGATTCGTCGGGGTAAGGAGAATTTCTGAGCTCGTGAAGAAGAAGCGGCGGGGAATGCTTGTATTTAAGGACGGTTCGGGAGAATGGGTAAATTCGGGATTTTTTACCGTGCCGTCTACACGAATTTCGGAGGAGCGGTTGCTTCAGGCGCCCAGTTCGAAAAGATTGTAATCATCAGGTGGAAGACTGCAAAACAGAAAGGGGTCTTTGCCGCGCTTGTTTCGGAGAGAGAGTTAAGATTAAAAAAGAATTTTGAAGCAAAAGTCATGTTTTGCTCCGAAACTGGGGGGGCATGTGTTGACGCCGAATTTTGACATGTGTTTTGAATCGGCATCAAGGGAGGAAAAGATTGGCCGATGCAACAAGCTAAAAGCTACGATTGGGAATCGGCCGATTGACGCTACAGTGTTTTGGCCGATTGACAAATAGGGTTGGTAAAGGTCGGCCGATTGGAAGTTGGAGTAGCTTGGCTAGTATGGGCCTAAGGTGGGCCAAAGAAAAAGATAGCTGGAGAAAGAGGTTGGCCCATGGGGATATGATAACCAACTTCGATACGAGTTGTATTTGTAAATATTTGTTATTATTTAAAACTAGAGATAGATCCTAGTTAGTTAGGAAATTAGTTGTAACAGGCTATAAATAGCCGCCTCTAGAGATTTGTGAAACAACACATCAATCAATACAACCAATCTACTTTTTTCTCGTACTTTACTTTCAAGTCGGCGACTTCACCAAAATACTTTTTCGTTTCACGAGTTCGTACGGGTTGGCAGGGCTGCATCGACACGATCTCCGGCCGATTCTGTGAATTCCGCTTATCGAGTAATATCTAAGCTTTAACTTCGGGCGCATCACTGTTGTGTCGTTTAGATTTATTCACCAGTTATCGATATTAACTAGAATCGTAGGTTATGCCTGTTGTTTTAGTTTTTATCACCAGTTATCTAGCTTGAGATACGGACTGTCGGCTTTTATTACTTTCGTTCTTTATTATCATACAGCCGATTAGATCTATCCCAAGTGTTGTTTTCCTAGCGTTGTTTAGTTTGCTTTAGTAGCCTTTCTTTACAATCGCTACGCGGTATCAGCTGTTTTTATAGCTGATTACCTCTACAGTGAATTGGTCGATTCGCCAAAACGCTTTGAAGACAGATCAGAACTCTAGCCGACCGCAAACCCTGGAATTTAATACTTTTATTTCCTTGTCAATCAATAGGTCAAATTGACTGACACGCCGCGCGAACCGCACCAGGGCGATAACCCGAACAGGAGTTAAGCAGATTCTCCCGGGTCGTGTGTCCGACGCTAGGGATCATCGGCCGATTTTTAGCGCCAACAGATCTAGATGCAACCCGACAAGCCGCGCCGAAGAAGTCGTCGCCCACCGTCAACTCCCTGCGTCTGGGGGCTAGGCCCTCCATCAAGATAAAAAGGTCCACCAAGTAAGTATCCGAGTACTGATTTTAACTTGATGTTGTTGTACTGTGTTTTGACACTTGTCTTGTTTTAGGAGATCCGCCAGCGTGGATATTGGAGGCCCAAGCACGAAGTCTGGAGCTAATTGCAGTAGCCGCTCAGCCTCAGAGGTTGCCTTGGAGCCCGCAGTTCCACCACCT